>NC_136067.1:418763781-424602554 GCF_964261635.1 Lissotriton helveticus
ATTCCTATAGGTTCTGAATCAATCCCCCTATTCCTGACCCTATTCTGGTTAAACTAACTATCAAGTTAACTAACAGTCAGCCCATGAGGCAAGAAAAGCCCCCATGATGCAGATACCGTTATCTGACGCAGTCACACTACGGCACAGGAACGTGTTATCTGATTAGGTCATAACGCTTGAGATCTAATTAGACAAGCGACATTCCTCCAGCCCCTGATAGGGCATACGACGTTCTCATAACAAATCAAACCTATGACAACCTGGAAAATCCGTGCGGCCATTGTTTTGATTTCACAGAGAACTTTAGTAAAGAATGTGCTAACGAGCAAGTCGTATGACATCTTTATTGACGTATCTATGTCCATCCTTACGTCAATCTCGGCACCTTTAAGGTATAAATATTGCCGATCTTGCCCTATGCAAACACACGCGTGCTGACGAGACGGAGCAGCCACACTTGCCGAAGCCGAGAGCAGGAGCAGACCCCGCTGGCAGCAGCCCCGCCTTCCTGACGCGCTGAGAGACGCGCTGCTATCTCAAGCCGAGAGACCCAGCACCGGCGCTTCTGGGCAGCCCTCGCAGGCAGCCTGGAATATCGAGAGCAGAGAAAGAGATACCATTCCTCATTCATCCTAAATTCCAGGTACAGAACTGAATAACCCCTCACAGAGAATTCTTTAGTTATTCACTTGGCAAAAACAAACTTAACTTAAACTGTAACTTTCTATTCCCGCCCACGCATTAGACTTAGGTCAGGTACACGGGGTAGGCGTATTTAGAAACACCAGTTGAGTACGTTTAGTCAAATGTAAATGTGTATGTAAATATATTTTAATCATTTTAAACATCATATGGCTCAGAAACCATATCAATGTTTTTACAGTATTATTTTATACTATTGCTTTTAATGTATGCACTTTACTTAACTATAAGTATTGCAATAATATCGATCCATTTCTCTTGTACGAGAAAAGAGACTGATCAATAAATAACACCTTTTTATTGAACACGCCCGTCTCTTCCTTTTCTCTACAATCTGATGAGACTAAGAATGCACGTACTGACTGAGTAAAATAATTGCCTTGTGCTCACACGACTCTCGAGATTGACTCTTGATTAGGGGAGAGCAAAGTTGTCATGTTCTATGGTTGTCAGAAACTAAATCCCTTCTTGTCTAATCAGGGAAGTTAATTCCTCCTTGAACATTCGAGAAAGTTTCTAGCGAACTCTGAGCTACGCTGGCAAACCCAAAACTTAAGTCTAGTATCGACAGTAGTAGACCTAGTTAACGTCTGGTCTAGGTCTTTACTGCTGTAGGTATTATTCCAATGCGCAGAGCCTATTGGGAAAATAGGAACTACACTACATGGCGCCCAACGCGTTTGGAAAGGGCGATAAAACTAACGTAAGACATTTAGAGTAACTCAGTCGTGCTTTCTCACTCAGACCCCTTTTCCCAAATACTCCAAAGACGTCTGGAGTGGGTGAAAGGTAATATCCTCCAAAACCTCGCAGGAGGGAACTCCTATGTAAGGTTCTTGGTTTAGTCAACGTTGAAGGATACACTGTTCCAAAATATTGTGCATCTAATCTTTATTCCATTGAGAAACCTGATCTGCAAATAAACAAAATAACCTTTCTAACAGTAAAATGTCAGAAAGTGATGAAGAAAGAGAGGCAGTTAGATTAGCAACTGAAATCGCAGATGCTGATGCTACCATGCAAGCAGCAGACGCGGATATAATACTCATTCCGGTCATCAAAAGAAAATCTATAACTCTAAAACTTATAGAAAATGGACTGACACCTAGAGGTGGCACAGTCATATTCGTAATTGAGGCACACGAATATCGGCAGACAGAGGTATACTATTCATGGATACATTTTCCTGCAGCAAATGCTGTAACAAAGTACTTCCACTATTACAAAATAGAGGAACCTCCTAATGAGTACACTCCTTTCGAGGAGGTGGAAGTACCACTCAAATTCCAAGAGCATTTGCTCTTATTTGATGGCGCCCTAAAACATAACAATCAAATTACAAGGCTCGGTCCTTTAGGTAGACCAGGAGCAACGTGGCCGGTCTTGGCCGGATACACACCACACCCAGACATCGAAGGAATGTCTACAGGAGAGCTGTAATACAGCTAAAACAATTACTAAAAATTCATAGACAATTAGTTCAGTATGTAATGCGGACTTCAACAATTCAGCCAGCGATTAAACTTCCACAGCTGACCCCTCACCAGGGGAACACAAATAAAATTACACCACAGAACATCCAATCCTGCCTAGGTAAAGTTCCGGCTAAACGGGAACAGATACCATTCTGGTTGGCACAGAAAATCACCCAAATAGAGGCGGTGTTTCCTGACACCACCTCGATAGAAAAACACAGGATTCTGACTATATGTCTCCCAATGGGAATCGCACCACACATAGAGGACTGTGACACTTGGGGTACAGTCTTTGCTTCCATCTACACAAAAACGCACGGTGTTCCATCCATTTCGGTGATACCAGATGTGCTAAAACAAATTCAAGATGAATACGGTCCAGAACCAGCTTTAACTCTTGGTATGAAATTACTGAAAGACTTCAAGCAGGTCTCGGCTATATTATTAGCCAACATAAAAGGTGAAGCAGCAAACGTGGCAATCCGCCAGAGGTTAAAAGAGACAGATATAGCAGACCAACCAGCTGAAATTGCCAGAATCATAGAAAAATCCTATGAGGAACTAGGTAGAGATAGTTTAGGTGGAATACCAGTAAAACCGCAACTGACTGAAAGTCCAGAAAAAATATTTTTTTATAATAATTCACCAAAAAAGAACTGGGATGGAAACAAACAATCCAATCCAAAAGAAAAGAAATTCCAGTCCCGAGGAAGGTCTCCTAGGCGAAGGGAGAAATCTCCAAACCGAAGACAGAGGTCACCGCAGAGTGACCCCTCTGGGAATAGATATAACCTTAGAAATAGGGATAATATTAAAAAACCTGATAGATATCAAGACATTGATACACGTCCCTCTCAATCTTTTCAGAATTCCTCGCAGAAATCGGAAAGAAGAGGACGATCAGATCAAAGAGAAGAGCACGCCAAGTCCAAAGACAAGGAACCTGCTCAACTAAAAAAGAAATTACAATTTCCAAAAAAGAAGGTAGCCAGTATCAAGGTAGTTAAAAATGCCGAGAATACTGAGGACACAACTGAAAAACGGAGAATGCTAGACAGCGCAGCAGAGGTGAGCATAGCTCGCAAAGTCCTTATGAATCATCTGGAGACAGTGGACACGAATGAATACCTTCAAGTGGAACTGCAGACACCAGAGTTAGCAAGCCCCACAAGATATACGAGATAACATTACGTATAGAGGGAGATAAGACTAGGAAAATAAGGGGACTATTTTGGGATAACCTCTCCAAGGGCTATGATATCCTTCTAGCTGAAAAAGACTGGCCACCAGAGTTTGTCAGGGAGTGCCCTCATGGCGAAGAAGTAATTATGCCTGCCTTCTCGAATCAAATCCCGATTCATAAAAAATACACACTTGCTAGAAAGTGGGCAGTGGCCTTAGCACCTGCTTTATATAAAAATCATGTAGGATGGGATGAGGATTCTCCTCCTCACAAAATCCAGTTAAAATCACAACCTACTGCACAAAGGCAGTACCCAATTAAGCAAGAAGCTAAAAAACAAGTAAATGAAATACTAGATCAGCTAGAATACCAGGGGGTGATTGAAACTTGCACCTCACAAATGAACAACCCTTTGTTTCCGGTCTCCAAACCAGACAATTCATATCGTCTAGTTTTGGATTACCGACACCTTAACACATGTTGCAAAACCTTTGCAGTGCAAAACTCACACAGTGCTGCACTAATGAATAACATAGTGCGCAAAAAATACAAAACAACCTTGGACATCTCCAATGGATTCTTTTGTCAAAACATAGCACCAGAGAGCAGATATTTAACTGCATTCTCAGTAAATGGCACTCAAAAACAATTCTGTCGGTTAGCCCAGGGGTACAAGAACAGCCCGGGGGTATTCTCAGCGAGAGTAACAGAATTACTACAGCTATATGATAATGAAGCATTATCTTATGTCGATGACATTTACTTAACAGATGATGACTTGGATACTCACTTGAAAAGAGTGAACACCATAATACTTGGGTTCGTAGCAGAGGGTTACAAATTCAACTTTAAAAAGTCCAGAATTGCCCATCTGACAGTCCTATTCTTAGGATATGAGTTATCAAGTGAAGGTAAAAGCCTGGCAGACAATTTCCTAGAGAAATGTGCCGTAATCCAAGCTCCTAAAACACTAAAAAACCTACAGTCAATTCTAGGCTTCCTAAATTTCGGAAGAACATACATTGCAAATTACGCAGAAAGGGTCAAACCCCTTTATGATCTAATTAAACCAGACTTTAAAAGATCAAATTGGACTCAAACACACACAGAAATTTTGAGATCCTTACAAACAGACATGCTAATTAAAACAAAATTAGAAACACGTGATAACACACGCAATCTTGTGATTCGAGTCATCCCAGGGAGATGCGGATTCACATACCTGACTTCTAATGAAGGAGAAAAGGTACCAATTGCATTCAAATCACACTTGTACACAGAAGCTGAACAGAAATTCAGTAATACAGAAAGAATCATTCGCGCAGTTCAAACCGCAATAGCTAGAGAAAAAGACATAGCTGACGGTAGACATATCACAGTCAGAACAGCAGAATCAGCCTTTGAGGCACTAACAACACCGTGTAATTTACCAACAACAACATTGAATCCGGAATGGATACAATGGGTGAATTCAATCACAACGGACAAAGTATACTACTACTTTGATCCAGAACTAGAAGAATTAAAAAATCTAAAGTATGAAAAGACGTATCCTCTGCCAATCGACATTCTGCCTCTACGACATTACGCCGGTGTAATCTATACAGACGGACATGCTCAACCCTCCGTTTGGGGAGAACATGCATACAACCCCACATGTGAGATTACAAAAGGAGTGTGGCGCGGAGGTAAACTGAGACCTCTATTAACAAAATCGCACTCAGTAGAAACTAATTCAGAACAACAAACTGAAATAATAGCTTTGAAAATGGCGCTAGATAATGCGGATCACAAATTCCCGACACTTATAGTGTCAGATTCATATTACTGCGTCAAAGCATATAACAAGGATTTGCAGACATGGATTCAGAACGGTTACAAAGATGACACAGATGCACCAATAAAGCAGAAACTGCTCTGGGAACAAATAGCTCTTTTACAAAAAGAACTACCAAAGACTCACGTGACTCACTCACTGAGTCATCAGCGTGATGGCGTTCACGTTGTAGGGAATTCATTGGCTGAAACAGCCGCAGCGGCAGCCACTATACCGGCTCCCGTAGATCGAAAAAAGCGTACATTAAAATACATTGACGGTGAAACGATGCTGGCGGTGAAAACGTCATCAAAAGGCGACTGCTCAGCGTTACCGATCAACTATCCACTCAATTATACATACATAATCGATGCAAACTCCGTCCCTTTTGCTCGAATCCCTGGAGTGGGGGATAGAGTGATTCCAAACATGGACAGGAGAAGCTTGTTAATCACAGACGCACATATGGGCGAGGGTCTCAGACACCTCAAACTGAAAGATTCTCTGGAAGAATTACAATCACGGTACTGGTGGCCAGGCATGAGCCTGCATTACACCATGTTTGTAAAAAACTGCCCAAACTGCAACAGAGATCTCAGTGGGGAGAGAAACAGTTTAATACCTCGTCGTATCAAGGCAGATAATATCACCAGTAAAAAGCAGGGCTTGCGATTAACATATACAGGCTAGTTTCCACTTATAATGTCGATCCTCAGCACTCGGCTGACGTCCGGACTGTTATACAAAGATTTGCGAGTCTAAATGGCATATACGCTAAGAGCATGTTACGTTTGACCATTGTTTTCACTCAAGCCCACCAGCCTGGGGGGAAACATGGCCGAATGAGCACAGTCCAGCGGGAATCTTCTCACTTCCTTCCTGAGGGTACGGGATGGTGTAAAGAAAAAACCAAGGCAGAAAGCAATCTATAATGGAAAGGATATTAGGTTCGGGAGCTGGGTGGGTCAAACATCTAATAAGTGTCCAACGTAGTCTAAATAACTTGCCAAGAAATTCTCTGAAGGGATTCAGTCCGTACGAATTATTATTTGGAACTAGAATGATAATCTCTGACCTTGATAGTCAGACTTCAGTGGTTAAAGAAAAAAGCTTTGATGTCAAAGACCGTTTGGCTATTTTGCAGGACTTAAACAAAACAAGAAAAGACCTGAGCAACATACAGTTGAAACAACAGCCAACAACCACTGAAGAACCACCACCTGTCCCAGCAAGACCTGTCTGGATTCCAAAAGTCGGGGATCTAGTCAGGGAGAAGATCGCGGTAAAGAAGGAATTTGGGCCTTCTTACAGAAAAGCAGTTCCTGTCTTGTCTGTCAACGGGACAAGATCAGTTGTACTACCGCCACTTGCTGGTAAAAAGGAGAACAGAGTTGTATCCATCGACCTGGTAAAACCACAACATGTGGCCGATAACAAACAGTAGGCCAAGTGGACTCCCAATAAGTAGCAGAACACCAAGGTTTGCTACCAGTACAGAGGTCCTAACAAAGAGGCTCATCACATTCGACACGCCTACAGAAGAACAAGAAGGACTATGCAACAATGCAATAGAACTCAGACCTCTGACAACCCAAATAAAAACATTTAGCAGAGACACACCAATCTACAATGAAGTACCAAATGACAATGCAAGAAACAAAAATCCTGAAGCAATTGGAACAATTGACAGAACTGCATCCGGGTACTTCATCAACTTCGATGATTCCTCTGAAGGCTTCAGTGAATCAAAGACACAGCCATCATCAAAATCCTTTAAAGACAAAGCTAAGGAACTTTTGAACCAACTGAAAGAAACATATCTGATTTCTCCATGGATTGAATTTTGGGTGGGTTTTGGTGCATTTATCCTCATACTTTGGCTCATCATGGTATTTACTTTGGGACGCTTCATTAAGGGAAAATATGCTAAAATGGACACAGCAAGCCAGAACATCAACTTGGTCCTCAAACCACACACATCTTCACACGTCGAGAAAAGAGAACTTTCTTCAGCCAACTTCACAGCCAATCCGATACCTGGTGGGGTAGCATGGGACTACACTGACTATGAAATGTATGGTCCGGTCGAGATCCTGAAATATCCACACCAAATCAAGATCTCCTTGAGTGACTTTGCAAAACCAAACTCATTTGCTGATGATTGGGACTTCGAAAGCATTAACAACATGATGTCTGATCTAGTAATGTCTGCTAAATTTACAAAACACGATTATTTGCAAGGTTCTACAAATTATGATAGTATGTATTGCTATAACCACTATGGTAATCATTTTTTGCATAAATCTGCACAACCTAGAAATGTTTTAAATTATAATCAATGGGAACATTGTGCAACACCTCCAAAAGGGAGCTCAAGAACTGTTTACGACAAATATTCATATTTTTCAGGTTTTAACACAAGTAATGCTGAAACATTTTATTATAAATTGTCAAACAAGACAGGGATGAAAACCATGATAACCAACACAAAGTTGATATATTCAGATTCATTCTTCGAAAAAATGAATACTTTTGGATTTGATTATTGGGACAAAAATGTTGATTTGAAAAGTGTTTGGGGTACAAAAGATTGGCAAGTACAGGGTATAGAAGCTTTGTTTAGAGCCTGCATGATCCCAGAACAAATGATATTTTTAAATGACACTGTTCAACAAACCACCTGTCTTGGCTTAGCCAAAATCAAAGATTTAAATAAACCGTCTATTCCAAAGCCAATAATGTTTAGCAATAACTCTGATACAGATGAAGAGATAGATGTAAACCATATATTAAACCAAAACAGAACACATCCTGATTGGAAACAATGGTTGATCTGGCCCACAGATACAAATAACTGTCAAGATAGATTCCTGAATAAACACAGGGTTTCAAAATGACCAGGCCAGACCCTAGATATCCCCAAAGACATCACCCAGGGATAATAACAACCTACAGTGTGGGCAAATTATGCCTTCAATGGCTACAAACTTCCACACTGCCCGAAATTAAGCAACACCTAACTTTACTTACTGATGGTGCTGACTTGCGTGATTTCATAATGGGACCACGCAAACAGCGTCAAAAGCGTTTCATAGCAGCCTCTGTATATGCAGCATACAATGAGGCCTGGAAGGTTACTCAAATTGAAACAGCAGAGAGAATACGGGAAATTGACCGTATTAATTTGGAAAAATCACTTTCTGTAGTGGACAATGGGTTAATGACTCTGTCCTCCAGAATTTTTTCTTTGGACAGCATTGTGTCGTCAGCAATCGATATATTATCGCAAGACTTACTGTTATTACAACATGGTCAGTCACAATTGCGTTCTATTGTACAGCTTGGCTGGAAGTTGCAAAATCTGCGTTCAGGCTATGTGCCTTGGCGTTTAATCAACACAACGTCACTATTCCAAATCTTTAACCTTACTGATAGACAAATCGGTATGGCGCAAAAGGGTGCTGATTATACAATCTTGAGCATTGAAAAATTAGAAAGATTACCAATGACAATGTCAGAACGACCTGTCAGTGAATGGATAATCCACGGAATCATAAATATTCCAATCTCAACCTTCAGGTTTCAATACTGCCAAAAATATATACAGGCTGGCATGTACGAGAAATTGGGAAAGGGGTACCTTAAAACAACTTGGAACCTGCCCTATTCACATGCATGTGTCAGTAATAAAGGACAGAAAGTGTTTCTTAGTGGCAACAATTGTGCTATGTCACTAAGCGGCACGCTTCTGTGTAACGGAATTAGTTTGCATGGAGCCTGTGAAGGGAATTCATACAACCTTTCATGTCACCAGCAAGGCGCACCTGCAACTGAAATAGAACCATTCTTTCAAAGACTCTATAATGGGAGTTACATTCTTATTGTAGACCGCAGATGTTGTAGTCTTATGCCCGGGACTCCTTATCTAGTCACTACGACGGCGAAGGTCAAGTGCTGTGGACGTTCTTTATTCCCCAGCTCCTTTCCAGACAGGGAGGCAAGGGCATGGCCCAGTTTGAAAATTACTTCTATTCGAATAGATACTTTAAGCAGAATGAAAACAGTGCTTCTTCAGACGCCGACAAGGCTCACGTCATCAAAAGAAACGTATGATCTACAAGTCGCAAGGACGACTGCAGAGATACATACATTATTATCAACTAATTCCCCCGTACATTTCGCGGAAATCCTGAGCGAAATCTTAAATATTTCTGATACCACTGGGGTCCCAAAGGTATTTAAGACAGTATTTTCGATGGCATTAACACCATTCAAAGCCATACTGGGTATTTTTCCAGATTTCGTCCATTCGATTTTTGGCGGACTTCCCCTGATCCTGGGACTAATTGCAGGAATCCTATTCTTAGTCCTTATTTTTCGTTATGGCAACCCATGTCACAGATCAAACTCTCGCGACAATGGAAGAAACGATCCTAGCCATTGGATACCGGGACCGGATATCAAAAATCCTGGGACTATCCCGGCTTAGAGACCTGAACATGACTTGGTTTCTATCATTTCGACCAATGTGGCAAAGATGTGTTTTACCTGTATTGAGATGTCTGCTATGCGGAGAAGAATGCGTGTTAGACACCTGTCTGACGCTACAATCGGATGCGCCAGTGGATGCGGATACATTGTTGGTTCCTACCAAGGTTCACGCTTTGTGCTGCCCTCAAAGGCTGCCAATCCTGATGACGGCATTCCTGGAATCTTCACCACTACGATTGAAGAGTAGTGAAGTTTAAGATGAAAGCAGCATTGAACAGGTACGACCTTCTGTCAGCAATGCGATACAGAATGTCAATGCAGACAATCATGCGCACGAATGCATGGTTACCTCTATTTCCGACTTAGTGGAACTTTCCCATGAAGCTGTTGACAGTTTTTTCGAAAGCCTTAATGATATGATGTTCTCTCCGGAACAGAAATAGAGACTTTTGAGCAAGCTCGCACACGGCGTTCCCTGAATTCGGCCTTCAACTTTAAAAATAAAGTCACATGAACAATTCTTCCCACCAGTTCACGGACAACAATTTTTTAGCAGCCCCAAATTATTTTTCACAAATTTTTCGGGACACTTATCTTCTGCTTAAAGTAAGAAACTATTCCTAGAGAACTAAGATTTCTATTTTTAGATACTTTATGAACTTTAGTTGCCCGCTGGGATGTTCACAAATATTTTATTATGTGATGAAATGGTCTCGAACTTTCTTTCTGTATAGCCATATTAAGAGCCATTTCATGTGTATTTCTCATATACCAAATAAGCAATAATGTCTTCAAATGCGTAGCATAGCTTAAGTGCATACAATATATATGACTGCAATTTTTCAGTATATTTGAAAATTTCAAAATGCATTTATGTATTTTGGGGTGGTAAGGTATACACTATACTCTATAGTATGTTGTACTATGTTATACTATGCATAGATTAGTAAATATGACCATAGTTAGCGTGGAGTGGGTGTCATGTATTCCTATAGGTTCTGAATCAATCCCCCTATTCCTGACCCTATTCTGGTTAAACTAACTATCAAGTTAACTAACAGTCAGCCCATGAGGCAAGAAAAGCCCCCATGATGCAGATACCGTTATCTGACGCAGTCACACTACGGCACAGGAACGTGTTATCTGATTAGGTCATAACGCTTGAGATCTAATTAGACAAGCGACATTCCTGCAGCCCCTGATAAGGCATACGACGTTCTCATAACAAATCAAACCTATGACAACCTGGAAAATCCGTGCGGCCATTGTTTTGATTTCACAGAGAACTTTAGTAAAGAATGTGCTAACGAGCAAGTCGTATGACATCTTTATTGACGTATCTATGTCCATCCTTACGTCAATCTCGGCACCTTTAAGGTATAAATATTGCCGATCTTGCCCTATGCAAACACACGCGTGGTGACGAGACGGAGCAGCCACACTTGCCGAAGCCGAGAGCAGGAGCAGACCCCGCTGGCAGCAGCCCCGCCTTCCTGACGCGCTGAGAGACGCGCTGCTATCTCAAGCCGAGAGACCCAGCACCGGCGCTTCTGGGCAGCCCTCGCAGGCAGCCTGGAATATCGAGAGCAGAGAAAGAGATACCATTCCTCATTCATCCTAAATTCCAGGTACAGAACTGAATAACCCCTCACAGAGAATTCTTTAGTTATTCACTTGGCAAAAACAAACTTAACTTAAACTGTAACTTTCTATTCCCGCCCACGCATTAGACTTAGGTCAGGTACACGGGGTAGGCGTATTTAGAAACACCAGTTGAGTACGTTTAGTCAAATGTCAATGTGTATGTAAATATATTTTAATCATTTTAAACATCATATGGCTCAGAAACCATATCAATGTTTTTACAGTATTATTTTATACTATTGCTTTTAATGTATGCACTTTACTTAACTATAAGTATTGCAATAATATCGATCCATTTCTCTTGTACGAGAAAAGAGACTGATCAATAAATAACACCTTTTTATTGAACACGCCCGTCTCTTCCTTTTCTCTACAATCTGATGAGACTAAGAATGCACGTACTGACTGAGTAAAATAATTGCCTTGTGCTCACACGACTCTCGAGATTGACTCTTGATTAGGGGAGAGCAAAGTTGTCATGTTCTATGGTTGTCAGAAACTAAATCCCTTCTTGTCTAATCAGGGAAGTTAATTCCTCCTTGAACATTCGAGAAAGTTTCTAGCGAACTCTGAGCTACGCTGGCAAACCCAAAACTTAAGTCTAGTATCGACAGTAGTAGACCTAGTTAACGTCTGGTCTAGGTCTTTACTGCTGTAGGTATTATTCCAATGCGCAGAGCCTATTGGGAAAATAGGAACTACACTACAAGAGCACCTTCAAATAAGTGTGTTTGGGTTGTGTGCAATACAAAAAACCTCTTTTGTGATTGATTTAATGTTACTCTCTGTTCGATAAGAATTTAGGCCACATATAGGGTAGAAATGACAACTCACTTGCTTCTTAGTTCACTAATAGCATTTTTAGCATGGCGTGGGCAGGAATATTTGTAAATTTCTGTTTAAAACCTTTCACTTGCAATAAATACTTCTCGATGCAGAGATACAATCTGATGGACTAAGGTGAAACACTCAATATTAAAGAAACACTTTTTTTTAATTTTGAAGACAACTTATATTCTAATATGTTGTTTCTTGCATGATTTTCAGGGCTCAGCTCGCGCATGAGCTTTTACAGCCAGAGCCCACCCTTGGCTTGGCTCTGTCTCGGCTCTCCCTGTTAATTTCTTTGCTCGCCCACTTCTAGTACTTGTAGACATATCACAGTAGAGTGTGGATAATTTGATCTTCCACCTAACCTGTGTTAGTAGAGTCTGCTAATCCACCTGCTTGGGTTCTTGGTAGATCTTGTTAATATGAAGTGTGTCTGTTCTTTCCTGTGTGTTATTGGAATGCTTATAAAAGTGGGTGTGTGAGGTGTATGGGTTTGATGGCATTGTTGAGAGTTTTCATGTTAGTTCTAAAGTTATAATCAGGCTGCTGGTTTGGTGACCTCTATCTCTCTCTCTCTATATCTATATATATATATATATCTCTCTATATATATATATCTCCCTCTCTCTATATCTCCATCTCTCTATATCTCTATATCTCTCTCTCTCTCTCTCTCTCTCTCTCTCTCTCTCTCTCTCTCTCTCTCTCTTAGCTCTTTATCTCTCTCTCTCTCTCTCTTAGCTCTTTATCTCTATCTCTCTCTCTCTCTCTCTTAGCTCTTTATCTCTCTCTCTCTCTTACCTCTCTCTCTCTCTCTCTCTCTCTCTCTTAGCTCTTTATCTCTCTCTCTCTCTCTTTCTCTCTCTTTCTCTCTTAGCTCTTTATCTCTCTCTCCCTCTCTCTCTCTCTCTCTCTTAGCTCCTTATCTCTCTCTCTCTCGCTCTCTCTCTTACCTCTTTATCTCTCTCTCTCTCTCTCTCTCTCTCTCTCGCTTTGTTTTGGCTTTTCTGTCTCCCAAATTTTCTTGGGGGGTAGAAGTTCAACCCCCAAACTCACCCTAGTGGTTGCTCACGGCGCTTGCTCGCTACACACCATGTGGGGGTTGGTCTCACTTTTACTTTGTTCTCTCTGATTCACTACTTGTGTCTATTTTTGGTGCTCTCTGAAAGAATGCCTATGGATACATCTGACTGGGTGGGTAACCTGATGTTCTTTAAGGTCATCATCTACTGTTTACTGTGCTTTGAAAGTTGATACAATTTGAATATCTAATGAAAAATGTGCTGCAAAATTCACCATTTTGGTCTGTCGTTTTTGAAAAAATTCTTGGGCGGAGCACCCCCCCAAACCCCCCGAGTGGCCATCGGGCTGGCTCGCTGCGCTCGCTCGCTACGCGCCGGACGGGGGCTGGCTCGCTACGCGCCGGACGGGGGCTGGTCTGGAAAAATTTGCCAGGGCTGCTTTCACTTCCCAGTCCAGCCCTGACAGACAACTGGGGCCGGACGGGCTACCAGTTTTTTCTTCATAAACAATGCAAAACGAATGCTTTTAAAAGAACGCTTTAAAGCTATTTGTTTTGTATTGTTCATTCAGAACCATCGGCAGCTCCCCAGCAATAGATCTGCCACTCAGCCCCACCCCAGCAAAAAACACCCAGTAATCAGTCCAGCCCTGCTGCCAACTCTCAAACAAACAAAAAATAGTAAACTTTATATTTTAAACACAGACCGATTTCCTTTAAGGAAAACTGGCTGCATTAAAAAATATATATTTATAGTAGAAAAATAAAAGACATCGTGGTCAGCAAACCATCATACCTGTGATGGCCTCCAATCAGAGTGAGTCGCAATTTGCAAGCTATTTTATGAAAAAAAGTGAGGTCATCTGAATCTAAATATTCCCAAAACCTTTTTGTGTGTAGGACAGTTTGGAAAATGATTTACTGGTCGCAAAAATACTGGTTGGAAATTGCAATCACTATTTTGCCAGCAGTAAATAGTACATATGTGGTGCATAATTCGATTTGAAGATCACATTGTCATATATATGCTATAATGCTTTATATTGTCACTCCACATTCAGTTGATTAGTTTATAATGTGCCACTTCGTTCGTTCATCAAGTTTATTCACATGTTCAGTGAGGACCTCGTTAGCAAAATCCCAATTGTAAGAAATTGGGTTAATGGATAAGGAGCTAGACCCCTACGCAAGCACCAATTGCAATCCTTGTGAGGGTGAAGTTACAAGTAAACACCAAATTAACCTGTGCTTATGCCTCTGGTAGCTTGGTGCTAAAGCAGTCAGGCTTAACTTAGCTGCAATGTGTGAAGTATTTATGCAGCACTTCAAACAGCAATAAAGTGACACACAACACAACAAAAATCAGGCGCAAATTTGGAAAGAGAGAGTAAATAAAGAACAAGTTACTTAGCTTCGGTAGCGCTTTTTCTGGTAGATACAGCATCTGCCTGTGGATTCCTCACCTTGTGAATATCCCCCTTGCGTCAGCAACGTTCGGAATTTTTCTTCGTAGCACGCCGGCGTTGACGACGTCATAGGAGCATGGCATCGCGCGCGACTCCGTCTGTCGTCACCGACTCCTTATTAGACCCACGTCAGCGTGATGACGTCAGTTCCGCCCTTTTTTCCGTGCCTTCGAGGCACCCGGACGGACCAACGACAGTAAATATACATATATACAGTGTACACAGTACATACAAATCAAAACTGCATAGTGCATAGCAAAAGCATCAAAAACCAGAAAATATAAATACATAAAACCAGATATAGCAGAGTGGAGAACGGGGAGGCGGGTGGGCATGTGAGAAATCCACAGGCAGATACTGTATCTACCAGAAAAAGCGCTACCGAAGGTAAGTAACTTGTTCTTTTGATAGATACATCTGCCATGTGGATTCCTCACCTTGTGAATAGAGTCCCACAGCAGTCCCCACTCCTGGAGGAGGGTGTCCACTCTGCTATACCAGGAAATCTTGGAGGACAGAACGCACGAAGTGGCCGTCCCTCCTCACCTCAGTATCCAAGCAGTAGTGCTTCGCGAAAGTGTGGAGGGAGGCCCAAGTCACGGCCCTGCAAATGTCCTCAATAGGAACACCTCTAGACAAAGCAGATGTTGCAGACTTTGCTCTAGTTGAATGTGCTCTAATACCCTCAGGAGGGTCCTTACCCACCAGGGAGTAGCAAATCTTGATGCACAGGATTATCCACCTGGAAAGTGTGCGCTTGTGCACCGCTCTGCCCTTCTTACAGCCAGCAAAACCCACGAAGACTTGATCGTCAACACGATAGTCCTTAGTCCTATCGAGATAGAAACTGACTGCTCTCTTTGGGTCCAAGCGATGAAGCCTCTCCTCATCCTTGGAAGGGTGTGGGGGAGGATAGAAGGTAGGAAGGATAATGGATTGACCTAGGTGGATGGGAGTTACCACCTTAGGCAGAAAAGCAGCCCTGGTCCTGAGAACCATTCTTTCAGCATGAATGGTCAAGAATGGGGGCTTGGAACTAAGAGCCTGAAGCTCACTTACCCTCCTTGCCGAGGTAATTGCAACCAAAAAGACCGTTTTAAAAGATAGAAGCCTCATTGGACACCTGTGCAAGGGTTCGAAGGGAGACCCCATCAAATAGGTTAACACAAGATTCAAATCCCAATGAGGAACAACAAACGGAGAAGGAGGGAACTTATTAGTGAGACCCTTCAAAAATCTTAAAACCACTGGAGACTTAAAAAGAGAAGGCTGATCCGGCAAACAGAGAAATGCTGATAAGGCTGAAAGATAACCCTTGACCGTGGCAACAGCAAAACCCTGCTGCGCCAGAGAAAGAGCAAACTGCAAAATGTCAGACAAATGAGCCTTCAAAGGGTCAACATCCCTCTCCCTACACCAAGAGACAAATTTATACCACCTATATGAATAGATGGACTTAGTGGAGTCACGCCTGGCAGAAAGAATGATATCCACCACATCGTGAGGGAGAGAAAAATAATTCAAGTTGCCCTGTTCAATCTCCAGGCATGAAGGTGTAATGTCTGGAGGTGGGGGTTTAGAACTTGCCCCTCCATCTGAGAGAGGAGGTCTGCCCAGAAAGGGAGACGGAGCGGCGGGTGAGAGGAGAGGAGGAGAAGGTCCGTGTACCACGCCCTTCTCGGTCAATTCGGGGCGACCAATATGACTCGGGTCCGGTCTTGACGAATCTTCTTCAGAACCCGAGGAATCAAGGGTATGGGGGGAAAAAGGAGTTGATTTCCCCAACTCAACTGAAACGCGTCCCCCAGAGCTCCTTGCATCGGATACTGGCGACTGCAGAATGACATGCAGTGAGCATTCTCTGGAGTGGCGAACAGGTCCACCCGAGGAGTCCCCCACATCTGCAAGATGTCGTGAACAACCTTCGGGTGAAGCCTCCACTCGTGGTCGGCAGAGAACAGCCGACTGAGAACGTCTGCACGAACGTTCTGAACTCCAGCCAGATGATTTGCCATCAGACAAATCTGATGATCCTGAACCCAGGACCAGAGACGCAAAGCCTCTCTGCAGAGACACTGCGACCCTACTCCTCCCTGCTTGTTGATGTACCACATCGTGGTCGTGTTGTCTGTCAGGACCTGAACCGACTGACCGCGAAGGGAAGGGAGGAAGGCCTTGAGCGCCAGACGTATCGCCCGCAACTCTAGAAGGTTGATGTGAAGCAACCTTTCCTCTGGAGACCAAAGACCTTTGACCTCCAGATCCCCCAGATGAGCACCCCATCCTAGAGTGGATGCATCCGTTATCACTGTGGCCACCGGAGGAGGCAGCTGAAAAGGCTTGCCCTGAGACAGATTGCCTTCCACGCACCACCAAGACAGATCCGCTGCAGTTTCTCTGGAGATCCTCACTGACTCTCCGAGATCTCCGTTGTGTTGAAACCACTGCCTGCGGAGGCACCACTGGAGTGCCCTCATGTGCCAGCGTGCATTGTTGACCAACAGAATGCAAGAAGCCATCAGACCGAGCAAACGAAGGACCTTCAGGACTGGAACAACCGCTCCATTGTAGAATAAAGGAATCATCTCCTGTATGTCGCGAATCCTTTGAGGAGGAGGGAATGCACGACATACAGTAGTGTCCAGTACCGCACCTATGAACAGGTTGCGCTGGGAGGGCACTAGGTGAGACTTGGGTACGTTTATCGAAATACCCAACCTGTGCAAGAAATGAGTTGTCTCTTGCAGATGATGGAGCACCTTCTCTGGTGACTCTGCTTTGATCAGCCAGTCGTCCAGATAGGGGAACACAGGAATCCCCGACCTTCTGAGATGCGCAGCCACCACTGCCATCACCTTGGTGAAAACTCGAGGCGCAGTAGTAAGTCCAAAAGGAAGAACCGCAAACTGGTAGTGCTGCGAACCCACCGTAAAACGGAGATACTTTCTGCGTGACTTCAGAATGGGGATGTGAAAATACGCATCCTGCAAGTTGATCGACACCATCCAGTCTTCTTCCAACAGCACTTGAAGAACCTGTGCAAGTGTGAGCATTTTGAACTTCTCTTGCTTGAGATAGAGGTTCAAAATCCTGAGGTCCAGGATTGGCCGTAACCTGCCATCTTTCTTGGGGATCAGGAAATACCGGGAGTAGCACCCTGACCCCTTTCCTGCTCTGGAACCACCTCTATTGCACATTTTTGAAACAGTGCCAGGAATTATTCCTGCAGGAGAAGCAGGTGGACCTCCGAACAATAACCTTGGCAAGGAGGGTACTTGGGAGGGAACTCCTGGAAAGGAAGAGCATACCCATTTTCTACGAGATTGAGAACCCAAAGATCTGATGTAACCGATTCCCAATCCCGTAGAAAATAAGTAAGCCGACCCCCTACTGGACCCGCATGATCCAGTATGGTGGATCTAGGGCTGCTTTGCTGTTGTAGGTGGGGGGTGGGTAGTATTGGAGGAAGTAGAGGAGGAGGAGGCTTGGCGTCCACGAGCACATCCCCTTTGTTTACCTCTGTTTGATTTATACAAAGGGTTCTGCTGCTGTTGTTGCTGCTGGCCTTGCTTATAGGAACAAAAAGTGGATCTACCAAATCCCCTAAACTTCCTAGTGGCAGAACCTCTAGCCTGAAGACCCAAAGATCTTGCTGTAGCCCGGCTATCTTTGAATCTCTCCAAAGCCACATCTGCTTTCTTTCCAAAGAGGCCTGTCCCATCAAATGGCAAGTCCATCAAAGTGGATTGAACGTCTGCTGAAAAATCAGAAGATTTCAGCCATGCAGCTCTTCTGGTGGCAACAGTAGAACCTATAATTCTGGCAACAGAGTCCGCCGTGTCCATGCCACTCTGAATGTCTAAGCGGGCTGCAGCTTGAGTGTCAGAGACTACTTCATTAAAGTTCTTTCTATTATCCTCAGGAAGCTTAGATGATAATTGCTTCACAGAGTCCATTAAAGCATGAACATATCTCCCCAGCAGGCAAGTAGCATTAGTAGATTTTAGAGCCATGCCACTTGAGGAGAAAATCTTTTTAGCAGACTGGTCCAATTTTTTGGAGTCCTTGTCTGCCGGTACTTGAGTAAATGAACCTGCCGATCTGCTGGAACAAGCGGCCTGTACCACCAAGCTTCAGGAGAAGGATGTGAAGAGAGAAACTCAGGGTCACCAGGTGCTATTCTGTAACGTCTTGCTACAGACCTGGAAACTGCAGGAGCAGTCAATGGTCTCTTCCAGACCTCCATTATGGGTTCAGTTAAAGCCTCAGTGAATGGAAGTGTAGGCTCTATTATGGATGATGGTGAATGTAAAACCTCTGTGAGAATATTAGGTTTGTACTCAACAGTAGGCATGGTCAGATTAAGAAGATCCGCAGCCTTTCTAATCACAATATGGTAATGTGTTACGTCTTTAGATGGTGCATCAGAAACTGATGGCAACCCCCACTCTGGAGAAAGTTCCAGGCCACTGACACTATGTAGGTCATCAAAACAGTCCCCTTGATCTAGAAGTTCACCTTCCTCCACATCTGAATCTTCACATCTCTTTTCCTCCAAGAGGCGTTGAGCTCTGCGCCTCGACCATTCCATACGAATCGAAGTCGACGGATCCGGTAACGACTCCGACGGAGTCGGACTCGGCGTCGAGCGAGGAGCCGGGGCAGCTGGAGGGCGAGATTCATGAACCGGCGTGGTACCTCGATCACATTCACGAGGTCGATCCGGAGTCGGCGACCTCGGCGGAGCCGTACCGAGCCAAGGTGTATAAGGCGCCGGCATAAACGGCATAAAGGGAGCCGGGGTGTAAGCTTGAGGAATGCCCAAGTTGTAAGCTAATGAAACCATGGGACCAGCCGGTGCACCAGTGGGGTACATTGCTCTAGAATAGACTCCAAACATCGCATTAAGAAAATGCGAGGGGTCCTGCCCCGGACCAGGAAAGGGAGGGTATGAACCGGTTGGTTGTTCCGAAGGAGGTTGCTCCGGCATCGGTTCATCCTGGTCTTCTTGACTTACAGGGAATTCAACCGGAGTCGGAGTCCGAGGAATTTCTTCTTCTCCTTCATGATCCGAAGAATGGTGTGATTCCGGATCAGGTTCTTGCTCCGGAGTCGGGAAACCTCGAAGAGATTGCAAAGGTGAAGGAGATACGAAGTCCTTATGATGTCTTCGAGACTTTTTCTTTGAATCTGAAGAGTCTTTACCAGAGTGATGTCTCGAACCATGTTTTCTCCTCTTGTGCTTCTTCTTCGAAGAGCCAGAAGCATGACCCGAAGCCGACTTGGATCCGGATCTCATCTTTCTCTGGACCTCGACCTCGCTCTGGACCTCGATCTCGAAGCCGACCTCGACCTCAACTTCGATAGCGACTTCTGTCTCGACTTCGAGCGTCTGGACGTCGACCTCGATGATCTACCAGCTTCTCTTCCTTTTACCTTCGCTAGAAGAAGTTTAGATTCACGTTCACGTAAGGCCTTAGGGTTCATTTTAAAACAGGATCGACAGTTTTTAACGTCATGGTCTGATCCAAGACACCATAAACAATCACCATGTGGATCGGTGATCGACATCATGCGAGTGCATGACCCACACTGTTAGAACCCCGTCTTTCTCGACGACATCCTCGACGAAGAAGGAACACTCAACAGAGAAATAGTAACACAAAATAAAAAAAAGATACTATGTATCGTAGAAGATCCCAGAAACTGTTAGCGTCCACGACGCGGAAAAAAGGGAACTGACGTCATCACGCCGACGTGGGTCTAATAAGGAGTCGGTGACATCAGACGGAGTCGCACGCGATGCCGTGCTCCTATGACGTCGTCCACGCCGGCGTGCTACGAAGAAAAATTCCGAACGTTGCTGACGCAAGGGGGATATTCACGAGGTGAGGAATCCACACAGCAGATGTATCTATCAGAAAAATATTTTAAGACTAAAATGACAATAATTGAATCTGAAGAACTGGAGAAGTGCAATTTCAAAGATGTAAGCTAAATGGAGTCAAAAAGCACAAAGCGGCGACTGTGGTCATCTGGTTGCGCCACACTGGGGCAAACTCAGAAGATCAAGCTGACCGCGATGGAGCACAGGCTGGCTACAGAGACCCAGGTAGACCTGCTGAACAATAGTACCTTAAATCCTGGTTGCTGAGTTCCACGTCGAGGTTGCTTTCAACAGCGGCAGTTCATAGGAGCTATGAGGCAGAGATGCAAGGTCCTGCATCCTAGTCCAGGATCCTGTTGAATAGGTGCTTGCAATATGAAGTCCAGCATCGATTATGCGTTGCGCACCACCTCGTTCCAAATAAATTGTGGGGCTTGTGATATGGAGTCCTGCATGCTTGATGAAGATGCCATCAATGAGGGGCTTGTGATGCGAAGATGTGCATCGAGGATGCATCGTGCAGCAGTGGATCCTAGGAAGCTGCAGTGGCAATGCATAGGTGGTATGCCATGCAGCAGCTCATGTGCAGAGTTTCTGGAAGGCGATGATCCATGATGCATCGGTTACACTGGCACCACAGTTGGTCTGGAAGACCACCTTCAAGCTCACTTCTAAGGATCCAGGAATGGGGTGGCTCCACTTGGGAGGGGAGGACTCACAGCTGGCAGAGTCCTGGTGCTGAGTTCAAGATGGAAGAAGTCTGTTCTGACCCTGAGGCTTATGATCAGTAGGAGAGCCAACTAGCCCTGGGGTTCACTTTGGTGGTCCTGCATTCAAGGTGCAAGTCCAGTGCTTCTCATTCAGGTGGGAGGGAAGCAGAAAAACACATCAGAGCAGCATAGTGAATGAATGAAAGAAAATATATTTGTAAAGTGCAGCTGCTGCTTCACAAGAAGCATCCTGGTGCTGTGGTGGTGGAGAGAGTAGGACTAGATTACATCTCCTGAAACAAAAATGTCTTCAAATGGGCTTCGAACAAGATTGATTTGGAGAAATACCAGAGATAATCTGGTAAAGTATACCAGAGGCTAGGAGTTAGAAAAGCAAAGGAACTTCCCCCTGCTCTGGATTTATGCCCTTTAAGTATGTAACTCTTCTTGCAGTAGAGCCGCACAGCAGACCTTTTTCTGAGTCTTCCACAAGTCCAGATATGCACTGAAGAGTTGGGGTCTGAGGTCCAATATTTATACCTGGTGTCCACTTTGAAGTTTCTAGTGGCTTCCACCCCCCTGAGATGTCAGGCATCTCCTTCCACCCTGCCCCAGCCACAGTTTGTCTGAGGACACAAAAGACTAGAGACAAACCCTTTGTGAGAGTACTCAGGGACAACCTTTGTCATGAGCTCATCCCCTCGTTAAGCAAAGTGGCTCATCCTGCCAGTATCTAGCATCCCTTTGTCTCACTGTCTGTGAGCAATACACAAAACCCAACTGCCAGCTACACCTAGTCATGTAACTAAGGAAAAGGCTTTTTAACTATCGAGGGAGTGGCCCAACCAACCAAGGGACTGGGTACCAACACAAGCAGTGTAAGGTAAAATTTCCCTTGGATTTACTGTCACTATTCGTCATTCAAACTCCTACACAACTGCATCCATACTCGTGCCACAGAAAGGGGTTCTCCCTGATTATAAATATAAACCTATTGTCAAAAAATATTCAAAATGTATTACGTAATCAATAAAACTGTTCAAAGCACAATGAGAAATTCATTACACATGCGTAATCCCTAAGCAAAGCAATCATAATAAATTAAAATACATAACAAAGAAGAGACATAGCGAAAGTGATTCATTTCGAAAAACATCTAAACTAATTAATCCGATAGAATCTAGAAACAATGTCAAGCTAATATTAGCAAATGACAGTACATAAGTTCCTTGGATTTAATAAAAACAATAGCGTCGACGCATTTCAGTGTGCTGCCTGATATGCACCACCTTTTTCAAGACACAATGCTTGGTTATCTCTCTTTATTCGTTCTCAATGTTAAAAGTCAATTATCTAAAACACATAAAAATACATATGAATATATTATCCTCACAATTGACGCTATTGTTTTTATTAAGTCCAAGGAACTTATGTACTGTCATTTGCTAATATTAGCTTGAAGTTGTTTCTAGATCTAGATCATCACGACCACTTAATGAAGCAGTGGGGGAGTGCTGATTGGAACCCACCAGCATGTCAGCTATCCTCCAAGCTATCGAGACTTCCCAGGAGACAGTTATAGCAAAAGTCAAGGAAGTAGGGATGTGGCTCTCTTGCAACAGGACCTATGGAAGGCTGCAGGGAGGGTGATTGAGATCAAGGGGCGGATCTCTCAACTTGAAGACGTGGTCGCCGATCTTAGGAAGTCAGTGGTTAAGCTGAATACCACCTCACGCACTCTTGCAGTCAGAGCTGAAGTTGTGGAAAACAGAATTTGCTGAAACAAACTCCGCTTTGTTGGATTACTGGACGGGGTTGCAACCTCGGTCCCTGGGAAATTCTTTGATGCCTGGTTCAAAGCCTGGGTCCCTGATGGTGCCCTCTCACCATGCTGTGTCTTACAGAGAACTCGCACGTCTTGCCCAATGTCTACTTCCTGGTACCCCCTCAGACCTATGATTGCTCAGATATTGAACCATCGGGACCGAGATGTGATTCTCTATGAAGCCCACAATAGGGGGACCCCTCCACCTCTACGCGTATCGTATCATGATGTTTCCACTACTCCGGAGCAGTACTCCCCCTCGGGTGACTTACAGGAGTCTGCCTCTGCCAGGGAATGACACAATATTCCCTCTTTCTGCCCCACCTCCTCTTCGGCTGACCATGGCTTTTCCTTGTGATTATGGGACTATGTAAGGATGACAGATGCTTCTGGGGTGAAAGTGTGGGGAGGGGTGGAGTTGGCAGGTATTGGATGTTTTATGGATCTCATTTGTTTCTTGATTTGAAGGCTCTGTTGTACATACTGGGCAGTAAACACATATGCCTAATCCCACATCCGCCTGCACCTTGATGGGAAGTTGCCTACAGTTGTCCCACCGCAACCTTGTGCCTAGACCACCTCTTTGTCAGCATGGTTAGCTTTTAAGTAATTACATGGAACGTCAATGGCCTGCTAGACCGGATCAAGCAAACAGTAGTCCTTGGCTATGTCAAATGTACCCATCCTGCAGTCTTGATGTTACAGGAGCCCCATCTTCTGGGCACCAACTGCTAATTTCTATGCAGATGAAACTCAACTGATCCTCTTGCACATCGTGGAGCCCTCCAATGTAAAAACCATTGTCTTTAATGTCATGACCAAAATAGCCAAATGGATGAGAGACAATTGCTTCCAACTCAACTCTGACAAAACTGAAGTGCTGATCTCCTCAGCATGGGACCATAGCTGGTGGCTTGCAGAACTCGGACCCACACACACCTACCATGCATGCAGTCTCTGCTTAATCCTCAAAAGCCAACTGACCATGAAATGCCAAGTTAACGCAGCCACCTCTTCCTGCTTTCACACACTTTGCAATACTAGAAAGACCTCCCCTCAGGACCACTATTCCAGCATCTCTGCCTAGCTCCTCAGAAGCCTACAAACCATACAGAACACTGCAGCCAGACTCACCTTAGCCTCCACAAACAAACCCACATTGCCCCCAACCTGAGAGGCCTTCACTAGCTCCCCATCCAGTTAATATGCCAGTTCAAGATCCTCATTCACGCCTACAAAACCATCCATGACCTAGGTCCTGCCTACCTCAACCATTGACTGAACTTCCTCCAATACACAAGACATCTGCACTCCTCTTCATTTGCCCTCAAACATACTCGCTTCTACTACATTGCTACCAAGACCTGGAACGACCTACCACAACAGCTTTGTACAACCCCCTTGTTGGCAGACTTCAGAAAGGGATTCAAGACCTGGCTCTTTGAAGGAGACACAGAGTCTAGCTAACCCTAGAGGAGACAGTGTTGCACTTTACAAATGCTGTTTGATTGATTGATTGAATCCTTTGTAGATTCAGCTATGATCAGCCCTACCAAGCAAGGCATGTCAGAGGTTCTAGGGGCATGACCATACTAATGCACAAAACATAACCCTTGGCAGCGACCTGGATGCTTTGATTCCACAAGGTTGCCATGTGTGGTGGAGGGCACACTAGAAGGCGCAGACAGCAATTTCCTGAGCATTCATGTGCCACTTCACCTCCTGGCGCAGACCATCACAGCACTCACAGGGGTTGTCTCTGAGGGGCATATTAGCAAGGGCAATATCGCCACTTTAGTGGGCCCTTTTCCCGCTAAAGCGACGATAATTCTATTGCCCTATCAGCAAGCTGTCGCTAACAGCAGTTAGTGACAGCTTTCTGACGAAAGCGACCGGTTTGGGTGCTGTTTGCTTGTCAACGATATTTATCGCTAATGACATGCAAAGTAGGCATTCCTAACCAACAGACCTGGTAAACAGCCGCTAACAGGCCTATCGCCTATTAGCAAAGAGGCCCTAGCCCCAGTTAGCAATGTGAAGTCGCGTGAACCGGGGTCATCGCCGGTTTTTTAACACCTGCTATTTTCCTGACTTAACCATACCTGTCATGGGGGGTGGATTATGCTGATACGATCATAGGGTCATATCAGCAAGGTTTTACCCCTTCCCCATGCAACATCGCTGGTTTTGTCGCGATGTTGGCCCTTCCCTCCCGCTATCACTGGAATATATGTCACCATAACGCTAATTGTTGCTAACACAGCGTTAGCGTGACAATATATTCCAGAAATAGCTGGCGATAAAAAAAATTGCGCTAGGTGTGCTCTGCAATATTTATCACAGTTTGTTGCTAATATGGCCCTGAGTTTCCCCACGCGACCACTATCCTCAGTGGGGACTTCAAAGCAATGCCCTGGCAGATTCGTCTGGCCCCCTGGAGGAATACCAGCAGAAAGGGCATGACATTTGGGATCCAGGATGAATTCCCTGAGCCTGTGCGACGCTTGGTGAACTTGGCATGTTATCGACATGGAATACGTGCACACAGCAGCATTGACCAAGGCTTTTTTAAAGATCGATCTCTTCCTGTCAACCACTGACATGCTCCATGTGACAGCAGCACATATACTCCCCAAAGGTATTTCTGACCATTCCAAGGTGATTGTCAGCCTCGGGCTTCTGCACGATCTCGGCACCCTTTGTGGCGGCTAAATACCGGGTGTCTCACCGACGAGCATTCTTGGACCATATCCATATGAAATTCAACCTATATTTTGAAATTAATTCGGGCTCAGAGGCCTCTTCCGGATTGCTCTGGCAGCCAGCAAAGCAACGATCAGGGGGATCTCCAAATCCCACCTCCGCTGGGTGGAAATGTTCAAAAGTGAGGATTTTTCTCTCCTGGAAGGCCGTATCCTAAAACATGAGAAAGGGTGCTGTTCCGTGGCCTGAAGGGATCCATAGGCAGATTCAGGTTGATAGGCCCTCTGCCAATCAGTTGCCCATCTTGACGAGGCCCTCCAGTGCTGGTGAGCATCCACAAAGAGATTATATGAGCACAGGGATGAAAATGGAAAACCCCTCTTTTGGCTTGCCACAGATGGGTTGAGGTCGCATAAAATCCCCAGTATCAGTATGACACCAATGCTGAGGATATAGCAGAGGCTAGATTAGACTCACAGTGCCCCAAGAGCAGAATGCAAGTCTACCATCACAGCGGATGAAATAGAGAAAAGCATGAAAGTGCTGAATACTGGTCGTACCCCAAGGACTGATGGATTCCCAACTGAGTACTATTGATGCCTTAGCTCTGTACTTATGTCTCATCTGGCTAACCTTTACTCTGAATCAGTAAACTCAGGATCTTTCCCCAGAGCTGAATTTGCCCACCATAGGAGCCCTCCCCAAGAAGAGGCAAATGGCTGACACGTGCGCCTTGTATCGACCTATCTCGTTGATCAACGATTAACTTAAGATTTTTGCCAAAGTTCTGGCAAAAAGGCTTTTGCGAGTCCTGGCTCACTTCATTCATCGAGATCAATGTGACATTATGCCCAGTCGAGGAACCTGTCATTGCATTCAATGTCTTAACATTGTGTATTAGTACACACACACACACAGTAACACAGTGAAAATACTACTAAAGGAGTACACACCTGTTTAGAAAATTAGGCAATATTTATCTGAATAAAACAAGGCCAAAACAACAAAAATCCAACATACACAAGTCAAGATATCAGGTTATAAACATTAAGCAAGTTTAGTCCATAGAAATCAATGGATGTGTCTGTTTTAGCACAAAGTACCTTAGTTGAGTCAAAACTCAAAGACGGTCCAAGGCGATGTAGAAGGGAGGTGCCAGAAAAGCAAAGCGATGAGTTGGTTCCTTACTACACAGGGGAGGCGATCTGTTGGTTCCTTACTGACAAGGTGGTTTTCTGACACGTGGCCTCGGCTCCTTACTGTGGTGCCATGTCAATGCAGAGTCGGCATCTCGGGAGGATAAATCAAAAATCCAGATGCACTGCATCAATGTGACAGCGTCGATGCAGGCGCTGCGTCGATGTCACAGTTGCTAAGCAGGCCCTGCATCGAATTCCTTAGCCGCGAAGCAGGTGCTGCATCAGAGTCAGAGTGGGTGCCACAGATGTCAGTGACACAATACTCAGGACTCATGCTGTGATGATTTTTCTGATGCTCTGTGATGGCATGCTGGGGGCTGTGGTGAAAACCGTGGTCCTTGCTTTGAGCAGTGACCATGCTACACTGCAGGCAGAGGTAATGCGTAGATCTCTTGCAGGAGTGCATGGAGAAAACAGGCACTGGGAGTTGATGCCTGGATTTTCTCCTTTAAGATCACCAGGTTACACTTCCAAGGTCCCAGGTCCTGGATTTGGCACCTTTTGGCAGCCAAAGAGACTAGGCACCGGCAGGTGAAGTATTTGATGGCCCTGAGACTTCGTAACAGGTAGCATTCACACACAAGCCCTGGGAGAACACTGGAAGCAGTATACAGAAAGCAAAGTCCAGTCCTTTCACTCCCAGGACAGACGCAGCAGGCCAGCACAAAAAGCAACATGCAGAGATGCAGTCCCTCCTAGAGCATTCAGCTTTTCTTCCTAGCAAAATGTCCTCATTTTAGAACTTTTCTGATTTTGGGGTGTTAGAGGTCCAATACCTATACCCCTTTCTGTCCTTAAAGTAGGCAAACTTCAAAGGAAAGTCTTTGTAGTTCACAATACCTTGCCTTACCCTGAATTGGCTCCAGACACACCACAGGGGTGGAGGCAGATTTCTGACGGTCTGGAGTGAATGCACAATAGCTGAATTGTCTGCCAACCCAGATATGTATTCTACAGACAGGCAGAGGCACAGAATGGTTAAGCAAGAAAATGTCCACTTTCTAAAGGTCACATAATTAAGGGGTAGATGTATCAAGCCTTTTGCGATTCGCAAAGGCGAATTTCGGCCTTTGCGAATCGCAAAAGCCTTTTTTGCATTTTTTGAAATGTATCACAAAATAAGGAATCGCAAAAATTTGCGATTCTTTATTTTGCTTAAGCATTTAAGGAATCGCAAATTTTGCGAATCCTTAAATGCAATGTATGTGGGTTTGAGAAATTGCAAATTTGTGTTAAGAAATCGCAAATTACCACCAACTTGTACTTGGTGGTAATTTGCGATTTCATTTAAAAATGCCCTATTTGGCATTTGTGAAGGTGGCATGTGACGCACATACAGAGGGCATGTATGTGCGCCATATGCACACACATGTAAATTTCAGGGGTGCAGCAGGGTGACGTTGAGACACCCCTGCACCCTTGAAAGTATTCTCAATTTGTGAATTCGCAAATTGCGATTCGCCAATTAACAAATATTTCACAATCATTCCTATGGGCCTCCTGGCCCATAGGAATGCACGGGAAATTATTCCTTAATTGTGAATTCGCAAATTGCGAATTCGCAAATAAGGAAGACTAAGAAATCGCTAAAAAATAGCGATTTTCTACATACATTCGATTTTGCGATTTCTAAATAGCGATTCCTTAAAAATCGCTATTTAGAAATCGCAAAATGGAATCTTGATACATCTACCCCCTATGGCTCGAAATGCATTGGGTGGAACGCTAGGAATCACCTAGGTATGAATGTTTTGCATACACGTGCCACTGTTCAAAGTCTGGATGGACGGCAGGAGGCATTTGAAAATGTCAAAGAAAACATAACTGTGGAACTACACTGTCTCTGAAGTGATCCTAAAACATGGATTAATTTTGGATTGAAGAATGAATATCATCATTGTTTTACTTTGAATAAAATTAGACTACCTATTTAGAATGAATGACTATGAGGAGAAGTTCCTGAATTCCGCAGTGCGACAGATGGGTTCACAATGTCACGTACCTCTGTTTATACTTTCTAAAAGTGGCATTTTCAAGCATGCAATTTAAAAAACTGCTTTATCAAAAGATGCCTTTTTAAATTGTGAGTTCAGAGACCCCAAACTCTAAATCTCTATCTGCTTCCAATAGCAAACCCCGTATTACCCTATGGGAGAGATGAACAAGTTACTTACTTTCGGTAACAACCTATCTGATAGAGACAATATCTAGCTGCATATTTCTTACCTTTGAATTTACCAGGTGTTAGACGCCTTGGAAATTCACAGGTAAGGAACCTGCAGCTAGAAGTTTCTATCAGATAGGCTTTGCAACAGTGAAAAACGAAATTAGCAGTAATTCACTATTAGGACATGTAAAACACACCAGCACATGTCCTACCTTTTAAATACACTGCACCCTGCCCATGGGGCAGCCTTGGGCCTACCTTAGGGGTGACGTACATGTAGTAAAGGAAAGGTATGGGCCTGGCAAGTGGGTGCTACTGCCAGGTCCAAATGGCAGTTTAAAACTGCACTCACAGACACTGCAGTTATAGGTCTAAGACATGTTTGCAGGGCTATTCATATGGGTGGCACAATCAATGCTGTAGGCCCACTAATAGAAGGTGATTTACATGCCCTGGGCACACCTGGGGATCCTTTCAAGGGACTTACTAGAGAATCAAATATGCCAATCATGAATAAACCAATCACCAATACAATGTAGATGGAGAGCATATGCACTTTAGCACTGGTTAGCAGTGGTAAAGTGTCCAGAGTCCTAAAGCCAAAAGAAACAGGTCAGAATTAAATAGGAGGAAGAAAGGCAAACAGTTTGGGGATAGCCCTGTAATAAGGGCCAGGTCCAACATGCAGGAAGGTCAAAAACTGTTAATTGCTGCTGATAAATGTCCATGCATGAAGGTGGAGCATTGCAGGTTCAGGGGCAGGACCCTGCCCTGTTGCTGTGACAGTATAACTTCCCGAAGGGGCAGACTGATCAAAGGACCAATGCTCATGATCAGGAGATTGGTATACTGTACTCTTTGTGCCCAACCTGGAGCTACAAGAATGACCTCGTCCTGGCTGTTTTTGATCTTCTTGAAAATACTGAGCAGGAGTAGTATTGGCAGGAGGCATAAGGTGTACTCAAGATAAAATGTCAAAATCTTAGAGTGAAAACTGCATTGGAAAATCCAGCAAGCAGAAGTGCTGACATTGCATGTTCCCGGTGGAGGTGAATATATCTAAACAAGGCTCTCCCCATCCTCTAAAGAGACATGGCACCACCTTTGAATGGAGCTGCCAGGGCTGAGCTAGTCGACTGTGGCATTCAGAGAACCCACCAGATGTTGAATCACCAGGAACATGTCTGAAAATCCAGCCATGTCCATAAACATATGGCTGCTTGCCAAAGGGTCCATATGGCAGTGGTGTTGTCCATGAACACCTGAACCAGTCTTCTCTTGATGGAAAGAAGAAAGGCTTTCTATGCCAGGTGAACCACTCTCACCTCCAACAGGTTGATTTGGAGCTGAGACTAAGCATAGGCCAGTGTCTTCTGATCTCCACCTCTCCGAGATGGCTGCCCTAACCCAGGAGAGATACATCTTTCACCACAGTCAGCTCTGGTTGGGGAAGGAAAAGTGCTCTGCCACTGTCCCAATAGTAGGTTCATCAGTCACCACTGCAGATCTTTGAAGTTCCCTCCGAAATGTGGATCAGGTTGGAGAGATTACCCTGAAATGGGTTGCTGGGAGAGGAAAGTTGGTTCACCAGGACCAGGGCGGTGGCACAGCCAATTACCTTGTGCACAAGAGCCCCTGTACAGGGCATGGCCCATTCCATGAGTAGGATATCTATGTGGGCTTCATAAAAAAGAAGAATTCTGTGACTCCGGGGTCAAGCATTTCTGTCAAGATGTTATTCTTTGCTGCAATTAAGGGCGCTGTAAGGTCTAGGAACTCAGCCACCCTCCTCTCGACACACTAGTAAAGGCAGCTACTTCCTTCCTACTACTACCTTCCTAGCAACACAAGGAGTAGAGATTAAGCAATTGTCTGATGAGGTCTCCAGACCATTGGTATCTGCCTGTTCCTCATACCAGCTGTCTTCAAACTCTTTCAGAGGGCTATAGTATCCATAAGGATCCTCAGATCCTTCCCAATCAAACTCCTCATAGGGCCTTTCAAAAAAGGAAGGCTCTGACTCGGAAGGTCGAGTTCTGGCTGACAATGAACACTGAACAGACTCCATATCTGAGTTGGGTATGATGATGGCCGCAGCGGGAACAACATCACTGGAACAGGCTCCGGGGATGGTTGCAGTCTCTTGACTCAAGCTGGTCTGGATACAGATTCAGGGGGCTCAACTGGTGCAGAGGTCACACCTCCTGGCAGAAATACAGTGGGGGCACCTGCTGAGCTCAAGGCTGCCTGAAAGTGCTCCAGAGGGGTCCGCCCACCCAAATATGACGTGCATGGACTCATAGAGCCCCCTAAGCTGGCAGGAGGAGTGTGGCTCACTGATTAGAGCGGCAGACTCTGATGCAGAGGTCTGGCCCGGGACCAGGGTTCAATTCCCGACGCGGCAGGGTCCTGAGCCCAAAATGTCCGGACTCGATAATTCTCGCCTCGGTGCCTATTCTAATCATGGGGTTCCACGCTGCAACTCTGGGCAATAGTTGCTTAATCTCCACTACAGCGGCCCGCCCGCTGCAGGATGCCTGGCTTTCACCCTGGGGATACCCAGTAGGGGTTATCTCACAGGGAAAAGCCAGGACGGGTTCCCAAGGCAAGCGCCTTGATGCCTTCGGGTGATACGTGTGCTATATAAGTCGCAATACATTTACATTTACATTTACAGACAATGCCAATGACAATAATGTGCAGCCGAACAATGCCACCGACCAGCGTGCAGAGGTACTGCTAAGGATTTTCCAGAACCAGTCTGATGTAAGGAGAATATTCTAAAGCAAGGAATCTGCAGCTAGAACGAGTCCTCTCTAGAACATGTATTTCAGACCAGTGCCACTGCACACAAAAGAGTACACTCAAACCTAGCATACTCTTCTTCTCGTACAATTTGCCCACTGGGTGAAAACTCTCTTCAAAGAACTGAAAGCTGTTTTTCTACCTTTCATTATTGAAGGAATCCCTTTAACTACTATATATAACAAGCATTGGCATAGCCAATAGGTCTTGCCTTTGGGATCTTATAAGTGGTTAGTTATCCAGCACAATTTCCTTGGTGCAACAACATTAACTGTAGCATGGCCATACACTTATAAGGTCCCAAAGGCGAGACCTATTGGGAATGCCAATGCTTGTTTGAGGACTTTTTGTTACGTGGTGCGTTAGACTCCGAGCAGGATGCACACATGAATAACACCCTGTGCGGCATATTTATCTGCCAGTGAATATGGCAGAGCTTAGCGTGGCCTGCTTGACCAGAACAGACAATGCCTGAAGGGCTGTACCTAAAAGACGTTCTGGCCTTCCTATGTGGCCTTGGCAAGATAGCTGCTAGGTAAAGTGCTTTACTAATCCAAGCATTAAAGCAGATGAGCCTAGTGGTTGTTTTTGTGCTGTGGAATCCTGTATGTAGGCAGCTGGCTAGACAATCAAATTTGTTTTCGAAGGGCAGTAATATAAGCAGCTGAAGCATCGGCCGTCACAGCATTTTGGGCATTTTAGATGCCTGAGGTTCATAGTACAAGGGTGCCCCTAGGCATGAGCCTGTAATGAAATCTAGCCCTTATTTGCGACTCAAACAGGTAGTATGTGACACGAGATAATCAAGCCCCTTATCTCCTTCCTTCTCCTTCTCTGTTATAATCTATCATTAGTTTTATAACTCAGACCGAAGAACACTTCACGCACACTGACATTGTAAACGTTCCAAATACAATGTCATGTCAAATGTTGTACTGGAACTGGAAATGTAAGTTATACATGCTGACTAATGTATGTTGTTTAATAATTCAAAACTGAACAAAAGTAATAATAATAATTAATAAAAATAAATAAATTTAAACAAAAAAAATCAAGCTCCTTGCCTCTCTTCCTGATGTGTCCACAGGGTATTTCTACCTTTTATTATGAGGCAGGTTCTGCGGGTCGGGAAAAAGCACTCACAATACCGTAATGGGAATGTAAGGTATGATGCCTGCTGCTCAGTGATGGGTCCAGTGACATTTGCCATTGACAACTGTAAATATTCACTCCTGCGCCAATTTGATAACTCATCGCAGCGTGAACATCGTCTTAACAACGTTGTGAAGTTGAAGCCATTCTACTCTGCGCCAGTCACCTCTACAGTGCCAAAACTTGGTATAGGAATGATGCAGAAATACTGCGGTGCCTGGCAGCTTGGATGACTACTCGTGCAGACCAGACCTTTATTTTTAGTCTAGGTTGCTTTACTCCTAACTGTCTATTTTTAAGGTGACACCCAAAGTAGTACCACAATATTCTAAAGAAGCAGAACAGCCCAGTGAAGCCTTCCGCTAGGACCCGTCTGAAACCTGCTGGTTTTGGGTTTGCTTCTTTCCGCAGTTGAGGAGGTTAGCTCCGCCACGCAGGAACTTGGGGTTGAACAGAATTTGGGTTATCATCAGCCAGGGTCACAAACGACCTAATGGAGTAAGCGTTTTCCCCTTCTCATTGCGTGTAATGCACCCCACCCCCTGCGATAATATGGACACTGCTTATCAGGTCGACACTGACAGAAGAGCTTCTAACTGGCCACAGCAAGACATTAATTGGCATTTAGTAAAATGTCACTGTAGTCCAGCCCATGTAGACGATTTAGGGGAAAGTTGGGAGGTCAGACGAGAGTAACGGTAGAGCTGAGCGATGAGTCACCAACAAAGTTAGGTTAAGCGTATGTGGGTTCACAGCAGCCACATCTGTGAGAGGGAGTCATATACCAAGCGCTGGTCCTATGACTTCCAACCGGTAGCTTGTCTCCTTTCTGGTGAAGAATTGGCTTGGTAGTTTGGTCTGCCCTGTTCCCATGATGCACTGGGCCAGGGACAGACTAATTTGCATATAGCCAGGTTCTGAGCTGGGATGGGGCAGTGAGATAAATAACGGTGATGGATCAAGCCCTGATCTTTGGACTGGGTAAGAGTGGTCTGCTTAACTCAGACACTCTGTTCATCACCACCCTCTTTTCTGTATCGTTTTTGGCCACTATAGGTGTGGCAGGGTATACTCAGACATGAGTCCCTTTCTCACTGCTCCATCAGGATTCAAGCAAGCCGGGCCGAAGAGGCTGAAATGCCAGAAACCGGTCCCCGGTAGCTTGTCTCCTTTCTGGTGAAGAATTGGCTTGGTAGTTTGGTCTGCCCTGTTCCCATGATGCACTGGGCCAGGGACAGACTAATTTGCATATAGCCAGGTTCTGAGCTGGGATGGGGCAGTGAGATAAATAACGGTGATGGATCAAGCCCTGATCTTTGGACTGGGTAAGAGTGGTCTGCTTAATTCAGACACTCTGTTCATCACCACCCTCTTTTCTGTATCGTTTTTGGCCACTATAGGTGTGGCAGGGTATACTCAGACATGAGTCCCTTTCTCACTGCTCCATCAGGATTCAAGCAAGCCGGGCCGAAGAGGCTGAAATGCCAGAAACCGGTCCCCGGTAGCTTGTCTCCTTTCTGGTGAAGAATTGGCTTGGTAGTTTGGTCTGCCCTGTTCCCATGATGCACTGGGCCAGGGACAGACTAATTTGCATATAGCCAGGTTCTGAGCTGGGATGGGGCAGTGAGATAAATAACGGTGATGGATCAAGCCCTGATCTTTGGACTGGGTAAGAGTGGTCTGCTTAATTCAGACACTCTGTTCATCACCACCCTCTTTTCTGTATCGTTCCAACCAATCCAGGCTTTATAGCCAGCATCCCGTTGCACCTTGGAACCTGTAGTTACAATTTTCACATTGTAAGTATGCACTCAAAAGCCTTAGCATCAAAAGTGTTGGTGGCTGAAAATAAATCTTGGTCTGGTAGGGCAAAATGCCACTTATAAGCTAGTTGCTAAACATACAGAAGTAAAATGGTTAGATAGATGCAACTGTTCATTGAAGCGTAACATAACACATGGACACCAAAACGCGCTTAATAAGCATAAACATTGCCAGCTTACACTTCATAATTGTATAGAGTGAGTTTATGATGTTGCACTAGATGGCACTGAGTCAAAGGGAAATCCACCAGGTTAAAAAACAATTGCGATTCTCCTATTAACATGACCAGAGAATCTGGATTTCGTTAAAGACACGGAGGCTAACATTATGCATTAATCCTTTAATGCAACTCACAACAGCCGCTTACATCATAAAGGAACAATAAGAAGAATCAGATGATATCACAGCATCAATATAAGCCATGAGCAGGAGTAGAGCTGCCTCTTTTAAATGTGAACGAACGATGAGAAGTCTGATCAAGCTGCAACTTGGGAGAAGGATGCTGAACAGGTTGAAATCTAAGGAAGGGAGCGAGGATAAAACCATGGAAATCCATTAGTTCGAATTATCTGAAATAAAATGAAGAACATCAAATATTTGAACAGAGTTGTCAATGGAGGAAATATAGAAATGAGTAATAACATTCAAAGTAAACAATCAATAAAAGTTGATAATCGAATGCTTAACAAAAACATTGAATCTAAATAATGTCTATTTGGGTCAAAATCACGAATAGATAATCCGTCCAAGGGGAGGGACGGTAGGGATAATGTTAGCCTCTGTGTCTTTAATGAAATCCAGATTCTCTGGTCATGTTAATAGGAGAATCGAAATTTCATTACAAGACAAGGAGGCTACATTATGCATGTTAGTAGCCTTGAATAACAGCATCAGAAACATGTTCAATAGGTTTGCAGTAATGATGCGCAAAGGTAGAAGCGTTAGACCAATCTGCACACTAAAGGATAACATCCAACTTACCACCAGACCAGAATGATTTGCTGGCCATAGCACTAAGGAGGGAGTGAGCTTGAAATTTAGAAAGGTCAATACCAGCAAAGTTCATAGCCAATTTGGGGGCACTAGAGGGCGCCAGGCAAGATGGCCGCACATCTGTGAGGCTCCGCCGGACCGAATTAAAATCCTACATTAATCCTGTACATCTTGCCTTTGCCACACGCAGATTTGTGCACAGTGTCTGCCTGAACCCAAGGAGCGACATCTGCGGCTATCTGAGCGCCGCCGACACCTCCGGTGACAAGGGCTGCTGCTGAGCGGATCTTCCGCGAGGAGCCAGGGGCCGATCTGGGGAGTGCTGCGGCTGCTGGGTGACCTCGGAATCCGACGACTGCGGAGAGACACTACGGATTGTGGAGCGGTGTAGCAGCGGAGATGGGGAGAGCGGTGCCTGGAGACGTGCGGTGTTGCCTTGGGCCGGAACGGAGCAGTGCGACGGACTCCTAGACTCTTAGCATGTATCTTGGTGGTTCAGATATCTTAGGGATCATAACTCAGTTTGACCGACATACCGTTGCACTCTGCTGGGAAGTTATTATCTGTTGCAGTTCTGCTCTGTCTGACTTTTGAGTGGTTATGAGATGGAGGCATGTGCAGTACTGATTATCGAAGGGAATATACTCCATTTCGTTGATATGTTATGCAATGAGTGCTTTTCTAACTGCATATTCTAAATGTTTTTCTAATCCTACTGTCATGAATATGGGTTCTACGAATTGCAAAGTTTGAGTTGATAGCCGGATAATTGCTAATGCGCATTGCGAATTGCACTGTTGTAGCAGTAAAATGTGATAGGCGATGACTCTGTCTGTGTCACTGATTGTATTACTACTTTCAGTTACGCTGTAGAAACCTGATACGGGTGGAGAAATGTAGCAAGTGTGGCAGGGGTGGGCAGTTAATTAGAAGACCTCGGTCCTCTCCCGTTCACTCTGATGACGGGAGCTGTGCGACTCTACGCCACCACATATGGGAGGACCCCACTATGAGTTTGCAGTAGGGTTGTGGGCATGGGGTTTGGGGTGGAGGGGACAGCTTTGGCAGGTTGGGGGGAGCTGAAGTGGGTGGGGGTGGGCAGGGGTTGTTTTGGGATGTTGGGTCTGGGTCATTAGTAGGTTTGGCTTGAGCGAGGAGTCTGAAAGTTTGGAGGATGAGCAACAGCTTTACTGGTTGGAGCACGGCTATAACTACAGGATGATGCTTGCTGAGGGGGGTTGGAACTATTGCCTTTTACTGTACATCTGGTATATGTGGGTGAGCTCGCATAATGTGCTACAAGATTTCGGGAAGGGAGGGCCCTATGGCTGAGGGGGGCAAGATTACTTGGATTACATGGAATGTGAGAGGATTGAATCGCCCTCAAAAAACGAGACAGGTATTGGCCTTTTTGAACAGACATGGAGTGCAGGTGGCCTTCCTTCAGGAGACACATCTGAGAGGGCGGGCAGCGGAAACAGTGGCTAGGCAATGGGCGGGTACTAGATTGACGTCGACTTATTCCTCCTATGCCCGTGGGGTGACGATTCTCATAAAAAAAGGTGTACCCTTTGTTTCCTTATACGAGGAAGTTGATACCGAGGGTAGGTATATTATTTTGCATGGGAAACTGTGTGGTACTCTGGTCACGATGATCTCTGTCTATGGCCCAAATACTGATGACCCGGAATTCTATGTCAATTTATGGAACAAGGTGTATGCTTTGCCACCCTCAGCGATAATATGTGTGGGGGATCTGAATGTGACATTGGATGCAGTATTAGACAGGAAGGAAGATCGACCCTCCTTACATAGGCGAGCGGCTGAGGCAGTGCGAAATGGAATGTCTGAGTTGGGATTGGTGGATGTGTGGCGATTGCAGCATCAGGGAGTGAGAGAGGGTACGTGCTACACATCGGCACATGACACATGGTCGCGGCTGGATTATTGGTTGGTGACACGGGATGTTAGCGGTTGGGTGCTGAAAACTGTCCATTTGCCTCGAACGCTGTCGGATCATGCTCCAGTATGTATGGAAGTGAGTTTGCCATCGCACACACCTGCTCCATATGCATGGCGACTACCGGCTGGTGTGTTGCAAGATCAGGTGATGCGTGAGGAACTGCGGACGGTTGTGGAAGAATTTTTTGTCAGGAATATTGGTTCTGTTGATGATATGGGAACGGTATGGGAGGCCTTTAAGGTTACGGTAAGGGGAGCGTGTATAGGAATGCAGGCGGGGGTGCTCAAATCATTGAGGGGTTCCTTGGACAGGCTGGAGCGTGAATAGTTAAGCCTTGAGCGACGCTATGAACAACAGCCGGCTGCCTCTCTCTTAGCGACTATACGACCGAAAGTCACGGAGTATAATGAATTGGCAGAGCAGGAGGTTCAATTTCTGTCCAAACGTACTAGGGCACGCTATTATGGCGAGGGAGGCCGTCCGGGCCGCGGACTGGCGGACAGAATTAAGGAACCGTGGGCCAAGCACTGTAGTGTACAGGAACTAAGGGATGGTGAGTCCTCCGTGACCGATGTGAAAGGAATACTGGATTGCTTTGAGCGATACTATGAGAATATGTATGGTTATAGAGAGACGGCTGGGGAGGAGGAGATAGCGCAGTATCTTGAAGACATCGCACTGGTATGGCTATCGAAGGGACAGCAAGATTTCTTAATGGAACCCATCACGGAGGGGGAGTTTCGAGACGCCATAGCAGCTCTGTCGAATTGGAAAGCTGCTGGAACGGATGGCTTGCCATCTGAATTCTATAAGGAGTATGCCGATTTACTACTGCCTCGATTGGCGATGGTCCTGGAAGAAGCCTTAGAGCAGGGTCAATTACCAGCAACGATGAGGGAGGCATTGCTGGTGGCTTTACCGAAACCGGGCAAGCCATTGGATAGATGCAAGTCATATCGACCACTGTCCTTGATGAACACGGACGTTAAGATTATTGCTAAGGTACTGGCGAACAGACTGCGACTTGTGCTACCGAATATGGTACTGCCGGACCAGTCCGGATTTGTGCCTCTTCGCTCCAGAACACATAATTTGAGAGCGCTGTTTGCTGTTTTACATCTTCTGAAGCCCGATCTGGCTGCTGTGGCAGTGCTTTTAGACGCTGCAAAAGCATTTGATTCCATTGCCTGGCGATATATGATTGCAATATTGCATCGCATGGGAGTACCATTTTTTTTACATCCCTGGTCACTTTGCTATACACCAAACAGATGGCAAGGGTACGGGTGAACGGTCATGTATCCGCACCATTTGAGGTGAAGAGGGGGACTAGGCAGGGTTGCCCTCTATCGCCTTTGCTGTTTGCGATACTGATGGAGCCTCTGATGTGCATTATGAGACAGAGATATGCAGACGCTGCGCTGCGTTTTCCTCTCAGATCTCTGGCGGTGTCAGTGTATGCCGATGATATGGATTTGTATGTGAGGGAACCTGCTCAAAATTTGGAAAGAATACTGCGAGAATTCACTAGGTTTGCGCGCTATTCAGGTTTAATGATAAATTGGGACAAATCCATATTATTGCCTCTTACAGATGTCACACAGCCATTCCCACTGGAATTTCCGCTGGCATGGGCATCGGAACCTGTCCGTTACCTGGGGGTCTGGATGCATCGGGACTCCCAGGAGGGGATTAGAGCAAACTATGGTGTGGCTATCTCTAAATTGGAGGATCAGGTGGCCCCCTGGATTCGCTTGCCGCTTACGTTTGCTGATCGGGTGTCGCTGATCAAAATGGTGGTCCTTCCCAAATTTCTGTATTATTTTGTGAATGTACCTATTACCCTGACGTCGCATTTTTTTGCACAGTTGCAGTCCTTGTTAATTACATTGGCATGGGCCGGAAAGAAACCGCGTGTGAAATGGGATATATTGACTAAGCCTTATGAGCTGGGAGGATATGCAGTACCGGACATGCAACTATATTATCTGTGCGCTCAGGCGCATTTTGCTAGTTACTGGCTGTCGGCGCCGCCGTTTACACCGCACGTAGCACTAGAAGCTAGTGCGGTGCATCCATTACCTTTAAGGGCGATGATCGTGAATACGCATACGGTGTTTGACAGAGGAGAAGTGGATACGGTACAGTGTACAAGTAAGGCATGGGAGAACTTAGGCAAGCGTTCGCGTAGAATACCGCTCTATGCCCCAGGTATGCCATTACTGTATCACACAGATATCTCAGTTTCAAGTGAAATGGGAGCCTTACAATTGCTGCAGGACGCCGGGATACACACTATGGGTGATGTCTTTCCGGGTACTCGGTTTCTACCGTTGCAGAATATGGTGGCGCGGGTGTCTAACACAACAATGGGCACATTTGTTTATGCCCGACTGCGAGCTGCCCTGCGTGCTCTCTATCCTACTTTCCCGGATGAGCCGCCGGTGCTGGGCGCCTTACAGTTGCTCTATGCGAAGACGGATCGGGTGAAACTGATATCGCGCCTGTATCGGGCGTCACAAGAGGATGAGGGTGGCGGCGGAGTGGCTGCTTAAGCCAGATGGGATGGCTGTTTGACTGAACCGTTAACTGATGAGGAGTGGTCTGAATGTTGTACTGCGACAGGTGGATTTGCAGCTAATGGAAATTTACGCCTTCTCCACTATAAGTTTTTACACCAATGGTATTACACGCCTGTCCAATTGTGTCAGTATGGTCTGCGAGCATCGTCTGATTGTGTAAGGTGCGGACTGGAGGGCGCGGACTTTCTCCACTTAGCTTGGGGTGTATTTGTGTGCATGAGTTCTGGTTGGCTGTCACAACGGCGCTCTCTGAAATGACGTCAATTGCAATTGCTGCTGACCCACGCTTATGTTTACTGGGGATAGCTTCTGGGGTGCCGGCAGGCCAGAGACGCTTGGTAGTACTAGCACTGCAGATTGCTAAGCGTAAGGTGGCTGTGTGTTGGGGTGGAAGACGAGCGCCAGTCATCAAAGAATGGTTGCAGGATATGGCGTATTGTCGTGATCAACTGACTTGTAATTATGAAGAGTTACCTGCAGTCTCACGTCCACGTGATGTCTGGGGACCTTACACCGCATACATGTTATCTCAGCAGGATGATCATTAAAGTGTCCAACGCTGAACGGGACCGGAGGCTGGAAAGCTTGATGGGTGATTTGACTGTCTGGAAGGTTAATATCGGGTTGTGTGAATGTCGTAGGTTGAGTCTACTAATAAGGAAGGTGTCCATAGTAGGGTTGCATTGGTAGCTCTTAGACCTACACTCGGATGTCTGAGACAAATCCTTTTTTATTACAGAATACTTCTGCTGTGTGTATAACTTCATAACCAGATTGTTAAGTGTTCTGATATTGCCTCTAGGCCTCGGTTGACTTCTATCTAGCTCTGTTGTGTTATGCTGCATATTTGACTACTGACCTACCTGGTTTTTGGGGACTCAGGAAGGGGGGTTGTTGAGGTACTTAGTTGTTCTTGTTTATGCTACAAACTGAGACTGATTGTAACCTATATGATGGTACTACATGACATTCGTTATTACTGTTAACTTGGTATAACAGTATGTTATTACTTACGGCCATTTGTTCTGCCAGGTCGCTTGAATGTGGATTTGGATTTAATTTGCGGCCGGCCCTTGCATCGGGTTGTAGGCCTAATGCTGTGTTTCGGTAATAAGGTACAATAAAAGTCTTTTTCAAAAAAAAAAAAAAAGTTCATAGCCAATTTAACCCACCTAGCGATAGAGCAGGATGAGATGGGTTTAAAGGGTTTGACATAAGAAACAAGAAGTTGATTTGCATCATGGGGACAAAGGTCTTTGATTCTTGAATCATATTCCTTCATGCAATCAACTACACAAAGTTTTTTGCAAAGATCAAAACGAGGATAAAAAATGAAATCAGACATGGTTTTAGTTCTTCTAAAGATTTCAAATTTAACACCAAACATGTCATAATATCTATTAGAGATATCTAGAGCTTTGACGTCGGAAACTCTGCGACAAGAAACCAGACATAAGAGAGAAGCAAGTTTAATGGAAAGACATTTTCGGTTAAGAAGGGAGTTGTTAGGCCAGGAGCATCAATATAAGCCATGAGCAGGAGTAGAGCTGCCTCTTTTAAATGTGAACGAACGATGAGAAGTCTGATCAAGCTGCAACTTGGGAGAAGGATGCTGAACAGGTTGAAATCTAAGGAAGGGAGCGAGGATAAAACCATGGACATCCATTAGTTCGAATTATCTGAAATAAAATGAAGAACATCAAATATTTGAACAGAGTTGTCAATGGAGGAAATATAGAAATGAGTAATAACATTCAAAGTAAACAATCAATAAAAGTTGATAATCGAATGCTTAACAAAAACATTGAATCTAAATAATGTCTATTTGGGTCAAAATCACGAATAGATAATCCATCCAAGGGGAGGGACGGTAGGGATAATGTTAGCCTCTGTGTCTTTAATGAAATCCAGATTCTCTGGTCATGTTAGTAGGAGAATCGAAATTTCATTACAAGACAAGGAGGCTACATTATGCATGTTAGTAGCCTTGAATAACAGCATCAGAAACATGTTCAATAGGTTTGCAGTAATGATGCGCAAAGGTAGAAGCGTTAGACCAATCTGCACACTAAAGGATAACATCCAACTTACCACCAGACCAGAATGATTTGCTGGCCATAGCACTAAGGAGGGAGTGAGCTTGAAATTTAGAAAGGTCAATACCAGCAAAGTTCATAGCCAATTTGGGGGCACTAGAGGGCGCCAGGCAAGATGGCCGCACATCTGTGAGGCTCCGCCGGACCGAATTAACATCCTACATTAATCCTGTACATCTTGCCTTTGCCACACGCAGATTTGTGCACAGTGTCTGCCTGAACCCAAGGGGCGACATCTGCGGCTATCTGAGCGCCGCCGACACCTCCGGTGACAAGGGCTGCTGCTGAGCGGATCTTCCGCGAGGAGCCGGGGCCGATCTGGGGCGTGCTGAGGCTGCTGGGTGACCTCGGAATCCGACGACTGCGGAGAGACACTACGGATTGTGGAGCGGTGTAGCAGCGGAGATGGGGAGAGCGGTGCCTGGAGACGTGCGGTGTTGCCTTGGGCCGGAACGGAGCAGTGCGACGGACTCCGGTGCTGGTGCTCGCCCTTGCTGGTGGCGGTGAGTGGGGCGGCGGCCTGGGACAGTCCGGGGCTGCGGAGGCGGCGCAGGGCCCTGCTGGGCTGCGCTGTGCAAACCGCGGCTGGCGGGGGTGGGGGGCGGACAGGGAGGCCAGCTGTGCGGCGATAGTTGGAAGCAGCCAGACCTGTCAGTGATCCTAAGACTGCGGGGGCCGCGAGGGGCCTAGATACCTGCCTGAGGCCTGTACATCGGAGCAGAAGCTGGTGGCTGACGGAGTGACCCACGTGTCATTGAGGCCTACTTTGCTGAGGAACAGGGGACCTGCTGCGCGGTGAAAGTGGGGAAGCGGCCGGTGCTGACAGCAATCTCGGACCACAAGGGTCGCGGGGGGGACTTGCTACCTGCCTGTGACCTGTTACATGGAGCTGCAACCTAGTGGGGCGATCTAAGGCCTATATTCGAACTGTGCTGGTGGCTGGTGGTGAACCCCACGTGGTGTTGAGGCCTTACTTGCTGATGCACTGGTACTATCTGCGCAATTGATTTCAATATTTGTTTTGGATTGCAACATACGCCTGCTTGCTGGGGCAGGTTGTCTCTCCCCCGTTTTTGAATATTGTCTAGGTTATTGCCGCTGTGACATTGGTGGTGGCGGACTGGTGCTGCAATGGGCAGACCGGAGAGGAATCAACCCAAGATTACCTTTGAGGCTAAAAAAACAGCGATGAATGCCTCGCAAGCGCTCTCAGACACTGAACCGGCCGGGCTTCGGGGGGGATGCCGAATTTGGAGGCCACACTGGTGGCTATGCAAAAGACATTGCAGTCTATTGAGGGCACTATGGAATCTGTCAACCATAGACTTGACCACATGGCTACGCAATTCGACAGGCAAAATGAGCGGATGGGGGAGGTGGAGCAGAGGGTATCGGCCACGGAGGACGGCCTTTCCACGGTGACCACCAAGGTTTTCAATATGGAACGGGTGTTGGCGGTCATACAAGCCAAGAATGAGGAGTTGGAAGGGAGATCCCGGCGCAACAACATTCGCGTTTTGGGACTGCCGGAATCCACGAATGTGGGCAAAATGGAGGACTTTATGGAGAGACTACTGGTCGACATCTTTGGGGCTGAGCATCTGTCCCGGGTGTTCATAGTGGAACGTGCGCATCGTTCATTGGGAAAGAAGCCGCTGGTCGGAGCGACACCGCGCCCAATAATTGCCCGCATACTCAATTACAGGGACAGGGATATTATATTACGCCTTGCACGGGAAAGGGGCACCATTGAACATCAGGGCAATAAACTAGAATTTTTTCCCGACTTCACAATGGCAGTGCAAACGGCGCGGAAAGAATTTAACGCGGTGAAGCAACTTATCCGAGCGGAAGAAATACAATATGCCATGCTGTACCCGGCTCGTCTGAGGATTGGGGCTCCTTCTGATAACAACATTTTCACTTCAACGAAGGCGGCCATGGATTATGCTAAAAAACAAAAGAAACGAAAGCGTGAGGCCGCTGCGGCGCAGGATAGGGAGGAGGAGCTGCAAGACAACATAGACTCTTAGCATGTATCTTGGTGGTTCAGATATCTTAGGGATCATAACTCAGTTTGACCGACATACCGTTGCACTCTGCTGGGAAGTTATTATCTGTTGCAGTTCTGCTCTGTCTGACTTTTGAGTGGTTATGAGATGGAGGCATGTGCAGTACTGATTATCGAAGGGAATATACTCCATTTCGTTGATATGTTATGCAATGAGTGCTTTTCTAACTGCATATTCCTAAATGTTTTTCTAATCCTACTGTCATGAATATGGGTTCTACGAATTGCAAAGTTTGAGTTGATAGCCGGATAATTGCTAATGCGCATTGCGAATTGCACTGTTGTAGCAGTAAAATTTGATAGGCGATGACTCTGTCTGTGTCACTGATTGTATTACTACTTTCAGTTACGCTGTAGAAACCTGATACGGGTGGAGAAATGTAGCAAGTGTGGCAGGGGTGGGCAGTTAATTAGAAGACCTCGGTCCTCTCCCGTTCACTCTGATGACGGGAGCTGTGCGACTCTAAGCCCCCACATATGGGAGGTCCCCACTATGAGTTTGCAGTAGGGTTGTGGGCATGGGGTTTGGGGTGGAGGGGACAGCTTTGGCAGGTTGGGGGGAGCTGAAGTGGGTGGGGGGTGGGCAGGGGTTGTTTTGGGATGTTGGGTCTGGGTCATTAGTAGGTTTGGCTTGAGCGAGGAGTCTGAAAGTTTGGAGGATGAGCAACGGCTTTACTGGTTGGAGCACGGCTATAACTACAGGATGATGCTTGCTGAGGGGGGTTGGAACTATTGCCTCTTACTGTACATCTGGTATATGTGGGTGAGCTCGCATAATGTGCTACAAGATTTCGGGAAGGGAGGGCCCTATGGCTGAGGGGGGCAAGATTACTTGGATTACATGGAATGTGAGAGGATTGAATCGCCCGCAAAAAACGAGACAGGTATTGGCCTTTTTGAACAGACATGGAGTGCAGGTGGCCTTCCTTCAGGAGACACATCTGAGAGGGCGGGCAGCGGAAACAGTGGCTAGGCAATGGGCGGGTACTAGATTGACGTCGACTTATTCCTCCTATGCCCGTGGGGTGACGATTCTCATAAAAAAAGGTGTACCCTTTGTTTCCTTATACGAGGAAGTTGATACCGAGGGTAGGTATATTATTTTGCATGGGAAACTGTGTGGTACTCTGGTCACGATGATCTCTGTCTATGGCCCAAATACTGATGACCCGGAATTCTATGTCAATTTATGGAACAAGGTGTATGCTTTACCACCCTCAGCGATAATATGTGGGGGGGATCTGAATGTGACATTGGATGCAGTATTAGACAGGAAGGAAGATCGACCCTCCTTACATAGGCGAGCGGCTGAGGCAGTGCGAAATGGAATGTCTGAGTTGGGATTGGTGGATATGTGGCGATTGCAGCATCAGGGAGTGAGAGAGGGTACGTGCTACACATCGGCACATGACACATGGTCGCGGCTGGATTATTGGTTGGTGACACGGGATGTTAGCGGTTGGGTGCTGAAAACTGTCCATTTGCCTCGAACGCTGTCGGATCATGCTCCAGTATGTATGGAAGTGAGTTTGCCATCGCACACACCTGCTCCATATGCATGGCGACTACCGGCTGGTGTGTTGCAAGATCAGGTGATGCGTGAGGAACTGCGGACGGTTGTGGAAGAATTTTTTGTCAGGAATATTGGTTCTGTTGATGATATGGGAACGGTATGGGAGGCCTTTAAGGTGACGGTAAGGGGAGCGTGTATAGGAATGCAGGCGGGGCTGCTCAAATCATTGAGGGGTTCCTTGGACAGGCTGGAGCGTGAATTGTTAAGCCTTGAGCGATGCTATGAACAACAGCCGGCTGCCTCTCTCTTAGCGACTATACGACCGAAAGTCACGGAGTATAATGAATTGGCAGAGCAGGAGGTTCAATTTCTGTCCAAACGTACTAGGGCACGCTATTATGGAGAGGGAGGCCGTCCGGGCCGCGTACTGGCGGACAGAATTAAGGAACCGTGGGCCAAGCACTGTAGTGTACAGGAACTAAGGGATGGTGAGTCCTCCGTGACCGATGTGAAAGGAATACTGGATTGCTTTGAGCGATACTATGAGAATATGTATGGTTATAGAGAGACGGCTGGGGAGGAGGAGATAGCGCAGTATCTTGAAGACATCGCACTGGTATGGCTATTGAAGGGACAGCAAGATTTCTTAATGGAACCCATCACGGAGGGGGAGTTTCGAGACGCCATAGCAGCTCTGTCGAATGGCAAAGCTGCTGGAACGGATGGCTTGCCATCTGAATTCTATAAGGAGTATGTCGATTTACTACTGCCTCGATTGGCGATGGTCCTGGAAGAAGCCTTAGAGCAGGGTCAATTACCAGCAACGATGAGGGAGGCATTGCTGGTGGCTTTACCGAAACCGGGCAAGCCATTGGATAGATGCAAGTCATATCGACCACTGTCCTTGATGAACACGGACGTTAAGATTATTGCTAAGGTACTGGCGAACAGACTGCGACTTGTGCTACCGAATATGGTACTGCCGGACCAGTCCGGATTTGTGCCTCTTCGCTCCACAACACATAATTTGAGAGCGTTGTTTGCTGTTTTACATCTTCTTAAGCCTGATCTGGCTGCTGTGACAGTGCTTTTAGACGCTGCAAAAGCATTTGATTCCATTGCCTGGCGATATATGATTGCAATATTGCATCGCATGGGAGTACCATTTTTTTTTACATCCCTGGTCACTTTGCTATACACCAAACCGATGGCAAGGGTACGGGTGAACGGTCATGTATCCGCACCATTTGAGGTGAAGAGGGGGACTAGGCAGGGTTGCCCTCTATCGCCTTTGCTGTTTGCGATACTGATGGAGCCTCTGATGTGCATTATGAGACAGAGATATGCGGACGCTGCGCTGCGTTTTCCTCTCAGATCTCTGGCGGTGTCAGTGTACGCCGATGATATGGTTTTGTATGTGAGGGAACCTGCTCAAAATTTGGAAAGAATACTGCGAGAATTCACTAGGTTTGCGCGCTATTCAGGTTTAACGATAAATTGGGACAAATCCATATTATTGCCTCCTACAGATGTCACACAGCCATTCCCACTGGAATTTCCGCTGGCATGGGCATCGGAACCTGTCCGTTACCTGGGGGTCTGGATGCATCGGGACTCCCAGGAGGGGATTAGAGCAAACTATGGTGTGGCTATCTCTAAATTGGAGGATCAGGTGGCCCGCTGGATTCGCTTGCCGCTTACGTTTGCTGATCGGGTGTCGCTGATCAAAATGGTGGTCCTTCCCAAATTTCTGTATTATTTTGTGAATGTACCTATTACCCTGACGTCGCATTTTTTTACAAAGTTGCAGTCCTTGTTAATTACATTGGCATGGGCCGGAAAGAAACCGCGTGTGAAATGGGATATATTGACTAAGCCTTATGAGCTGGGAGGATATGCAGTGCCGGACATGCGACTATATTATCTGTGCGCTCAGGCGCATTTTCCTAGTTACTGGCTGTCGGCGCCGCCGTTTACACCGCACGTAGCACTAGAAGCTAGTGCGGTGCATCCATTACCTTTAAGGGCGATGATCGTGAATACGCATACGGTGTTTGACAGAGGAGAAGTGGATACGGTACAGTGTACAAGTAAGGCATGGGAGAAATTAGGCAAGCGTTCGCGTAGAATACCGCTCTATGCCCCAGGTATGCCATTACTGTATCACACAGATATCTCGGTTTCAAGTGAAATGGGAGCCTTACAATTGCTGCAGGACGCCGGGATACACACTATGGGTGATGTCTTTCCGGGTACTCGGTTTCTACCATTGCAGAATATGGTGGCGCGGGTGTCTAACACAACAATGGGCACATTTGTTTATGCCCGACTGCGAGCTGCCCTGCGTGCTCTCTATCCTACTTTCCCGGATGAGCCGCCGGTGCTGGGCGCCTTACAGTTGCTCTATGCGAAGACGGATCGGGTGAAACTGATATCGCGCCTGTATCGGGCGTCACAAGAGGATGAGGGTGGCGGCAGAGTGGCTGCTTAAGCCAGATGGGATGGCTGTTTGACTGAACCGTTAACTGATGAGGAGTGGTCTGAATGTTGTACTGCGACAGGTGGATTTGCAGCTAATGGAAATTTACGCCTACTCCACTATAAGTTTTTACACCAATGGTATTACACGCCTGTCCAATTGTGTCAGTATGGTCTGCGAGCATCGTCTGATTGTGTAAGGTGCGGACTGGAGGGCGCGGACTTTCTCCACTTAGCTTGGGGTGTATTTGTGTGCATGAGTTCTGGTTGGCTGTCACAAGGGCGCTCTCTGAAATGACGTCAATTGCAATTGCTGCTGACCCACGCTTATGTTTACTGGGGATAGCTTCTGGGGTGCCGGCAGGCCAGAGACGCTTGGTAGTACTAGCACTGCAGATTGCTAAGCGTAAGGTGGCTGTGTGTTGGGGTGGAAGACGAGCGCCAGTCATCAAAGAATGGTTGCAGGATATGGCGTATTGTCGTGATCAACTGACTTGTTATTATGAAGAGTTACCTGCAGTCTCACGTCCACGTGATGTCTGGGGACCTTACACCGCATACATGTTATCTCAGCAGGATGATCATTAAAGTTTCCAATGCTGAACGGGACCGGAGGCTGGAAAGCTTGATGGGTGATTTGACTGTCTGGAAGGTTAATATCGGGTTGTGTGAATGTCGTAGGTTGAGTCTACTAATAAGGAAGGTGTCCATAGTAGGGTTGCATTGGTAGCTCTTAGACCTACACTCGGATGTCTGAGACAAATCCTTTTTTATTACAGAATCCTTCTGCTGTGTGTATAACTTCATAACCAGATTGTTAAGTGTTCTGATATTGCCTCTAGGCCTCGGTTGACTTCTATCTAGCTCTGTTGTGTTATGCTGCATATTTGACTACTGACCTACCTGGTTTTTGGGGACTCAGGGAGGGGGGTTGTTGAGGTACTTAGTTGTTCTTGTTTATGCTACAAACTGAGACTGATTGTAACCTATATGATGGTACTACATGACATTCGTTATTACTGTTAACTTGGTATAACAGTATGTTATTACTTACGGACATTTGTTCTGCCAGGTCGCTTGAATGTGGATTTGGATTTAATTTGCGGCCGGCCCTTGCACCGGGTTGTAGGCCTAATGCTGTGTTTCGGTAATAAGGTACAATAAAAGTCTTTTTCAAAAAAAAAAAAAAAAGTTCATAGCCAATTTAACCCACCTAGCGATAGAGCAGGATGAGATGGGTTTAAAGGGTTTGACATAAGAAACAAGAAGTTGATTTGCATCATGGGGACAAAGGTCTTTGATTCTTGAATCATATTCCTTCATGCAATCAACTACACAAAGTTTTTTGCAAAGATCAAAACGAGGATAAAAAATGAAATCAGACATGGTTTTAGTTCTTCCAAAGATTTCAAATTTAACACCAAACATGTCATAATATCTATTAGAGATATCTAGAGCTTTGACGTCGGAAACTCTGCGACAAGAAACCAGACATAAGAGAGAAGCAAGTTTAATGGAAAGACATTTTCGGTTAAGAAGGGACTTGTTAGGCCAGGAGCAGAAAAGGTCAAGCAAGAGTTTAACATCCCAAACAGATTGGTATTTATCCCTAGGGGGTCTTTTAAGCCTAATAATTTTAAGAACTCTACAAATGATAACGTTCTTACCTACTGTATTACCGTTCACAAGAGAATGTCCTGCAGAGATGGCGGCTCTAAAACAGTTAATCGATCTATAGGAAAGACCAGTGTCGAAAAGTTCCACCAAAAAATTTACTATATTAACGATAGGAGCCTCCACTGGATCCAAGTCCCTTTCCAAGCACCAACTAGTCCATTTTTTCCAGATGTTATTATATCTGTAGTGTGTTCCAGGTGCCCAAGATTCTCCAAGGAGAGTGAGAGCAGATGACGAAAGTCCAGACAATTGGTTAGATTGCCTGACATTTTTCAAGCAAGAAGGTTCAAATTCCCTGAGAGAACCAGGTGGTGATCTTCTCCATTTGCGTTTAGAAGGAGACCTTGAGTTGCAGGAATCAGGAAGGGAACGTCGCAAGAATGTTCCAGAGCTGTGGGAACCATGCTTGAGACGGCCAGAAAGGGGTTATCAGGGCTAGAGAGCACTGTTCCTGTCTCACTTTCTGCAGAACCCTTTGGATCATGGTGAAGGGTGGAAAGGCGTAGGGGTGGAGAGGAGCTCATGGTTGGAGGAAAGCGTTCACAGCTAGAGCGCCCGGGTCTGGCATCCAACTGAAATACTGAGGGAGTTGGAAGGTCAAACGGCTTGCAAAAAGGTCCACATCGAAAGGACCCCAGAAGTGAACCAGGGAATTGAAAACGTTCGTATCGAGTTTCCAATCACTGAAATCTAGAAGGAATCTCGAGTTCCAATCCGCTGAGAGATTGGATTTCCCTGGAAGGTATTCTGCCCTCAGAGAAATCTTGTGTTCCAAACAGAACATCCAAAGTTTCCTTGCCAGGTTTGATAGGTCAGCCGACCTCGTACCACCGAGACGGTTGATATAGGAGACTGCTGACCGGCCGTCATTTCTAGGAAATTTATATGGTGGGATGACTCTGAAGGGGTCCAGACACCACCAGTGTCCTGGTCGAGGAGACGTGCTCCCTAACCGTGAAGGCTGGCGTCCGACTCTAAAACGAAGTCCGGAGTGGAACCGAAGATAGCCCTTCCATTCCAAGGGTCCAAATTGTCCAGCCACCAAGAGAGTTCCAGTCTGGCTTGTTCGTCCAGAAAAACGTGGTCTCCATACCAAAGGCCGGATCTGAGAGCATTGGCTTTCACTCTCTGAAGAGCACGGTAGTTCAGCGGACCCGGGAAGATAGCTTGGATCGAGGAAGAATGGAGACCGAGGAGTCTGGCTAATTCTCGGAGGGGAAGAGACTGTTGCCTCAGAACAAACCTGATCTCTTTGCGAATTTTGGCAATTTTCTTTTTTGGGAGTAAGAGGAGACAGTTGGAGGTGTCCACTGTGAAGCCTAGGAACTCCAGAGATTTGGAGGGTGAAAGAATGGATTTTACCCTATTTATAATGAATCCGAGATCCTTTATGAGGTTCATGGAGGTTTGGAGGTCTTCTAATATCTGTGCATGCGATTGGGACATGATAAGGATGTCGTCTAAGTAGATGATGAGACAAATACCGCTGGCTCACCGGATGGATACGATCATTCTCATGACCTTGGTTAAACACCAAGGGGCGGATGAAAGGCCGAAAGGAAGGGCCTGAAACTGAAAGAGGCGATTGTCCCAAATAAATTGTAGAAAGGGTTGATGTTCTATTGCCATGGGTATGGTGAAATAGGCATCTTTTAAGTCCAATTTGACCAACCAATCTTCTTGGAGGAGAAGGTCCCTGAGCAGATGGATGCCCTCCATCTTGAAATGTCGATAGGCGAGGTATTTGTTTACCTCCCGAATATTTATTACCGGACACCAACCCTTATCCTTCTTCTCGACTAAGAAGAGGGTGCTTACAAAGTTTTTTTGAGACCAAGGTACCTCGATTATAGCGCCCTTCTTCAACATAGAAGAAACCTCTTCTTTGACGATTTCTAGGTGTTCTAAAGGAAGAACCAGAGGTTTGGGAGTAACAGATTGATATGGGATCTCTATGAAATCTATTTTGAAACCCTGGACTGTCTCAAGAACCCAGGATCTTGTGTCAAGGACTCCCAAACGCGAAAGAAATGTTTGAGCCTGCCCCCGACCTTTGGAGGGGAAGTCGAAAGAGAAGCACTTACTTTGAGTATTGTTGTTGGAAGCACCACGGGCGGGAAAGCCTCTTCCACGTGAACCTCTTCCTCTCTGTGAGTAGTATTGTCTGTTGTTGGAGGGGTAGAAGCCTCTACCCGTAGAACCTCTTCCTCTTCCTGATGAGAAGTGCCGGAAATTTCCGCAGCTGGAAGAACGGCCCCTTCTTCCGGCCTGACTAAAAAGGTTTGTAGGAAAAACTCGTTTCATGTTATTTTGAGCTTTGTTCAAAGCGGTAAAAGTTGCAACATATTTACCAATCGTTTTAATCATATCCTCTCCAAAGTGGAGGCCATTGGGCTTACTCGAAGGTTCTTTCTCGGCAAGATCCCCGAGTTTTGGGTTGATTCTATTAAGGACAGTCTTCCTTCTCTCAATGTTAAGCGAGGAATTAGCGTTACCAAGAAGTACTATTGCTCTTTGGCTCCATCCCCTTATTAGATTGGTATCAAGGGGTGAGTTAGAAGTGTGGGATTCCTCAGCTAGGTCGAGGATTCTAGTAAGGGGGCCTAATAGGTCAAGAAGGCAATCCTGACAGGCTTTAAGAGCCCTTTCGAGGCCCTTCCTTGGATCCTTGCCCAATTTGAATAAGAACTTAATGAGGTCGGAGTCTAGGTTAGGTGTTTGGCAAACTTTATCTTCTATGTATGGTCTAGGACACTCAGACCTCATAGTGTTGCGTGATTCTCTCTCTCTAGAGAGAGAGAGTTCCTGAGCCATTTAGTCACAAACTTAGCGACGTGGTCGTGTGGATACCACCTTGAGCTGTTAGGGTGGGAGATATTGTTCGGGGAGAACATTTCTCCACCAAGAGGGTCAAGTATCGCGTCCTTAGAAGAGGGGGAGGAATCTGCCTCTGAAAAAGTGTTAAGATCCAAGTCGTCTATGTCTTCCTCATTGAGGTTGAGGACGAATTCATCGTCGGGGTCATTGAAGAACTCGTCTTCATCAGAGCTAGGATCAACACGTGCACTGTCGATACATGTGCTGCTGAGGGCACCGGCAAAATTTGTGCCGCTAGGGACACCCAACCTGAATGTGCCGTGAGGGGCATCCTTACCTTTTGAGGCGCCAGGGCCTCCCATACCTTGTGAGGTGCTTGGACCTCCCATGTCATGTGAGGTATCGCGACCTCCATCAGTGCTTAGGCAGTGTTTGATTTTTTTCTGGGGCTTAGAATATTTGGGATCACAAGGAGTGTCATCAAGTAAAAGGGATCTTTTATTGGACATGACCTCTCTCAAGGTATCTAACATACAGGTCCTCATTTCCCTTTGTAGGAAGGATTTGAATGCATCGCTATTGTGGTTAGGCGAGCTAGCGACTGCGTCGTCTGATTCCATGTCAGACATGGCAGGTAAGTAGGCTGATTAAAGTAAGGAGTTTGGTATAGAGGGGCTTATTTACTGGTTATTAGTTGTAAAGACTATAGAGGGGAACAGAAATACTAGATAAGTCTAATACAAAAATGATTGGATAACTAGACTATATCCCTTAATATTAATATTGAAAGGGGATCTTTTTAAAAAAAATATTTTTTTAAGGTAGAAAGTTAGAATAAGAGGATCTTTTTTTTTAATGTATTTTACGAGTAAAAGGTATAATCAGACCCTGAAAGGCTTTGGCAAACTACCATAGGCATGTACGAGGCAGTAACAGCTGGTCGAAGAGAGAAGAGCAGTCGGTAAAAGCCTCGAAGGGCAACCGACGCGCTCGAGTCAGCTGAATCATGAGCGTGGAGGAATGGCCCTTAGCAGGCATGGGGCGCAGCGTCGCCATTGTCGAGGTCCATTCCTCCGGTGTGAAGAGAAGAGCTGGCAAGAGTCGTCGGAGTCCGACGAAGAGAAGGCCGGGAAAGTCTTTTTTGGGGCTAAAATGAGATCACAATGCGAGAGGACAGTGTGAATCTGGGAGAGTCGCGAAGGCGCCAAGATCGCATCAAAAGAACATCGCACGAACTCCTAATGGTGAGGGGAGGGGAACGTAGGGTGGGGAAAGGAGACAAACATAGATTGGAAGCCGAGGGGTATGAAGGGTAGGAGGACAGGGTGAAAGCTGTCATATAAGAGCATGTAGACGATCCTACTGTCACATTAAGAGCATGAAAACAATGCTAGTAACTCATTAAACAATAGGGCTAAATAGCATATATGATAACATTTAATTCAATAAATAGCAACAATATCGATAACAAGAGTAGAGAGACAACTTATCTGTTGTGAGCCGCATTTAAAAGAGGCAGCTCTACTCCTGCTCATGGCTTATATTGATGCTATGATATCATCTGATTCTTCTTATTGTTCCTTTATGATGTAAGCGGCTGTTGTGAGTTGCATTAAAGGATTAATGAATAATGTTAGCTTCCTTGTCTTGTAATGAAATCAGCGCGAAAGTAAAAGTGATTGCGTGAAAGTGATCACGGGCGAGATGGTTCCTATGCTCAGAAGCGCGTGCCTGCGCGCTTAACCACAAGCTGGGTGGCAGAGTGGGCTAAAGAACGGTGATGGATCAAACCCAGATCTTTTGATTGGTTCAGATGCTCCGTCCATCACCACCCCCTTTTGTACCGCTTTAGCCGCCATAAGTGTGGCAGGGTATGCTCAAACGTGAGTCCCTTGCTCACTTTGCCACTGGGTTCAAGCAAGCCGGGCTGAAGACGGCTGTAATGCCAGAAACCGGTCCTCGGAAGCTTGTTTCCGGTCCAGGGAAGGCATGGCTTGGAAGTTCGGGCTGGACTGTTCCCATGCGGCACAGGGTCAGACTGATTTGCATATAGCCATGTCTGAACTGGGGTGGCAGAGTGGGCTAAAGAACGGTGATGGATCAAACCCAGATCTTTTGACTGGGTGTGAGTGTTTGATTGGTTCAGATGCTCCGTCCATCACCACCCCCTTTGGTACCGCTTTAGCCGCCATAAGTGTGGCAGGGTATGCTCAGACGTGAGTCCCTTGCTCACTTTGCCACTGGGTTCAAGCAAGCCGGGCTGAAGACGGCTATAATGCCAGAAACCGGCCCTCGGAAGCTTGTTTCCGGTCCAGGGAAGGCATGGCTTGGCAGTTCGGGCTGGACTCTTCCCATGAGGCACAGGGTCAGACTGATTTGCATATAGCCATGTCTGAACTGGGGTGGCAGAGTGGGCTAAAGAACGGTGATGGATCAAACCCAGATCTTTTGACTGGGTGTGAGTGTTTGATTGGTTCAGATGCCCCGTCCATCACCACCCCCTTTTGTAACCACAAGCTCTAGGCCGCCACAAGCAAAAGCGTGTGGTAGCATTTTCTGGAGCCACACACTAAAAGGGTCGCAGAGCAGCACATGCGCTGGCTCAGCGAGACCTAAAAATGACAAGATAATGAATGACGGATTAGAAACATGCACAATTTAATCTCCACCTTCAATCTTTTCTTCACTCGTGCAATACTCTGGCAGCCAATACCACTCCTCCACCGAAGCTATTTATCCATAGCTCCTCACACAATGCTGGGGGTGGGTGCCTAGTAGGTGGTGCATCCCCATTATTTAACACTACACTTGTCCTAATGCTTTTCATTAAGTCGAACTCAAAATACATTTTACCATCTACACTGGTCCCGGCTCCCTTGTGAAATGCTGGAAGCCTATCACTACACTCTTCGCTACCTGAATTCTCAGTTCTCAACTCAGCTTCCTAGTCTCTTGCTCTCATTCCCCTTTCCTTCTCTCTTCTGTATTCCTACACCACAAAATATTTTCTCCTATCTCCTTTCCTAACCTGCCGCTTCCTTTCCCTGGAGCCTTTGTTTCACCATCACAAGTTTCAGCTGTAACTCACGACTTCTGTTCCTTTCATTTTCTTCTTAATGAATCTGAGTCTAATGTGTCACCCTTCCTCTGATTTTAAACTTCATAAGATTAAGGCAAATTTAGACAGCCCATAATATTATTCAGAGTATGGAAACATACTTGACCCCATTAATTCATGCTGATGAGAGGATTTAATCATTTTAGCAGGGTGGGGCTGGCTCTACAAGTTGTTGTCCACCCTGCAAGACTCAACTAATTTGCTTTACTCTGAGTTCAACCCAAATTTTAATTTGAACACTTTCTTGAGACATCTCTCCAACAAAAATGATCTCCTAAATGTATTAATCAATTACACTAGTCTATTCATAATCTCATTACGTTCTTCTAGTTTGGTAGACTTCCAAGTGTTCCTCCTGCGACCAATTAACAACCGAGGTTAACACTGCCCAGGAGCAACAATGACTCCTACACTGGTGTGACTCTTATCCTGTTACAGCAAGCTCCCGTCTCTCTATAAAGAACTACTTGACCTCCTTGAAAGCTCACCCCTAGCGATGATTTCTCCCAGTTCTTTAGTAATGTACCTATTGTATGAAATATTAATTATAATATGGTGTGGTTGAGCAAACTCACCATGTAATATTGACATAAATCTGTATCAGGCCAAATCAAGTTTGTTTGCAAAATCGCAGCTAAGTCTAGCGTACCTGTGGCTCAGATCCGTCAGGCTTTATCAAAGAAAGAAGCGTAAATCATTAAGAAGTACCAAAACACTATAATAATAAAAATGACACAATAAAAATCTGACACCAATTTTTAAAACAGCGTGTTATTTTTATCTTTAGATGCACACCTCAATGACAAAAGTTCACTAGAGGGTTATGGAGATATGATTTTTTATTTAAACAATAAATCACTGACTTTTACTTGAGAAATCTTTGTAATCTGCCACAGTAACATTTATGGGGTAGGCACGACAAACTGAAAATAGGTATCTAGGCACTCTTGGCACTCCCCGGAAGCTTGTTTCCTTCCCAGTGTAAGAATTGGCTTTTGTAGTTTGGTTTGCCCTGTTCCCATCATGCACTGGGACAGGAACAGACTAATTTGCATACAGCCAGGTTCTGAAACTGGGATGGTGCAGTGAGCTAAAAAACGGTGTTGGATCTAGCCCTGATCTCTTGACTGGGTGAGAGTATTCTGCTTAATTCAGAGACTCTGTCCCTCACCACCCCTTGTTGTAAATAATTTTGTCCACCCTAAGCGTGGAAGGGTATACTCAGACATGAGTCCCTTGCTCATTGCACCATCAGGATTCAAGCAAGCCGGGCCAAAGACGGCTGTAATGCCAGAAACCGGTCCCCGGAAGCTTGTTTCCTTCCCAGTGTAAGAATTGGCTTTTGTAGTTTGGTTTGCCCTGTTCCCATCATGCACTGGGACAGGAACAGACTAATTTGCATACAGCCAGGTTCTGAAACTGGGATGGTGCAGTGAGCTAAAAAACGGTGTTGGATCTAGCCCTGATCTCTTGACTGGGTGAGAGTATTCTGCTTAATTCAGAGACTCTGTCCCTCACCACCCCTTGTTGTAAATAATTTTGTCCACCCTAAGCGTGGAAGGGTATACTCAGACATGAGTCCCTTGCTCATTGCACCATCAGGATTCAAGCAAGCCGGGCCGAAGACGGCTGTAATGCCAGAAACCGGTCCCCGGAAGCTTGTTTCCTTCCCAGTGTAAGAATTGGCTTTTGTAGTTTGGTTTGCCCTGTTCCCATCATGCACTGGGACAGGAACAGACTAATTTGCATACAGCCAGGTTCTGAAACTGGGATGGTGCAGTGAGCTAAAAAACGGTGTTGGATCTAGCCCTGATCTCTTGACTGGGTGAGAGTATTCTGCTTAATTCAGAGACTCTGTCCCTCACCACCCCTTGTTGTAAATAATTTTGTCCACCCTAAGCGTGGAAGGGTATACTCAGACATGAGTCCCTTGCTCATTGCACCATCAGGATTCAAGCAAGCCGGGCCGAAGACGGCTGTAATGCCAGAAACCGGTCCCCGGAAGCTTGTTTCCTTCCCAGTGTAAGAATTGGCTTTTGTAGTTTGGTTTGCCCTGTTCCCATCATGCACTGGGACAGGAACAGACTAATTTGCATACAGCCAGGTTCTGAAACTGGGATGGTGCAGTGAGCTAAAAAACGGTGTTGGATCTAGCCCTGATCTCTTGACTGGGTGAGAGTATTCTGCTTAATTCAGAGACTCTGTCCCTCACCACCCCTTGTTGTAAATAACTTCCATAGGGAGCATTCTGCACACTCCCAACATAGGGCCAGATGTAGGTGGCCAATTACTGGTCGGTAACGGCCGAATTCGGCCGTTACCGACCGGTAATTGGATTTTGAGATGTAGGGCATGCATTTACAGAATCGGTATTTTACCGATTCTGTATTTACCAATTCGGTAAAATTACCGAATCGGTAAATACAGACTCGGTAAAATACCGATTCTGTAAATGCAGATGTAGCTGGCACATGTCAGAGTGCCACAGGGCTTTAAGAATCGGTATTTTACCACCCAATCCAATTGGGTGGTAAAATACCGAATCCAGGTGTGCATGCACATGTGTGCATGCACACCTGTGCCATGTGACACACAGACATGCCCTTAGGGCATGTCTGTGTGCCACATGGCGCACATGCCTATTTTTGGGGTGCCAGAGGGTGTCAAAGTGACACCCCCAGCACCCTTGCTAAAATCGGTATTTACCGATTCTGTAATTACAGAATCGGTATTGCCCATTGATTCCTATGGGCTGCAAGGCCCATAGGAATCAATGGGCAATCCCGAATCGGTATTTACAGAATCGGTAAATACCGAATCTTAACGGTTCGGTATTTACCGAATCTGAAATACCTACATCTCCCCCCCTCTATTTTACCACCTCTTAAATACCGATTCGGTATGAATCGGTATTTAAGAGGTGGTAAATTAAAATTACCTACATCTGGCCCATGGTGAGGAACTTCTCTTGGTGTGTGGAGCTTTCTGGCTCAACACAGAGATTTGGATTTCTGGAGTCTACGCTCTAGAAGAAAAACTGGTTTGGAAACAGATTTTTTCTCTGTGCTAGAGATGCTAGCGTGTCTGCTAAAAATAAAAGAGCACCGCTTCCAAGTGTGACCATTGTTTGCCCCTCAAAGGCAGCTTTCGCTCTGAAACTCGCCTTTTAGGCTTACTCCCACACTGGCTATCCAGAAGGAGGTCACACCTCTTCCCCCGGCAGGTCATTTGTTCCTCATCTCTCCAAGAGTGCAGCAGGCTCTCTCGAGGACAGTAGCTGTGCACATCTAAAAATGGTTACTGGACCACTTCGGGCAACTTTCTAAATCTGCCATTTGTAAAATTGTTCCATTAAACTCAACTTTAGCAACAGGTCGGGTTTATTGCAACAAGTCTTTCGATAGCTTTAAGTATCATATTTAGTAGTCCCATTTGGAATAAGCACTGATAAATGGTCAGCATGTAAGTCCATAATCGTCAACGGGGCTACTGGCTTTACTACAGTAAAGACAACAATGCTAGGCTTTTAATGTCAGAATATGTAAAAACACAGGTCCTGCTTCTTAATATAATGGACCCTGCCTCCAGGGCTCATTAGTCCTGCTTTGGCATGAGGTATATTATATATATTACAAACAAAAGTTTAGGATTTGCTATTGGTTTAAATGGCAATGCCGAGTTAGCAGTTTAAAAAACGTGCTTCCAGTCTGCAATGGCGGACTGGGAGTCATGCTTTGCTTTGTCATGCTCATATTAGCAACTGCTTCAGTTCACAAGGTACACTTAGCCTACAGGCCTTGGTATTATGTAATAGAGCCATATAAGTGCATTAACAATGTTTGCGTTTTATGGGTGTGTGTTTGTGTTTTTTCCATGTAGCAAATGACTCTTCGCACCGAAGCTGAATTGAGTCACTTCTAGTCACTTTTAGGTGTCTGGGTGATTTTAGGGTACAACTTGAAGGAGGTATGTGTTCCTCAAAGTGTGTGTCATTACTAGATCATAAAGGTGTGCATACTACATGCTCTTCCAATTGTTGGCATCTCTTCAGAGCATCGTTTACTTGTGTGCTGATAGTAATGACTAATTTATGTGAAAGTGGGTGATGGAGGTACATAAGTGTGGAAATTAGGACTAGCAAAAAGCAAAAGAAAATGCTGTGTTTCTAGATGAGGGAGCCAGTGTGTTTGTGTGTGTGGGCGTGTGTGTTTCCGTGTATGTGTGTGTAAACACACATGCCGTGATGAAGGAGATTTGAGAGAAGATTTCAGGAAGATGTGGGGAATTCGAGGGTCTAAGGGTATAGCAGAATGAAAGGATGCAGAGAGAAATGGTACAGAATGAAGAACTGGAGTAAATGATTCTTTCAAAACCTACTCCCACCACATAATTTGAAATGTTTTATTCATAGTCTCATATTTTGAGCATTGATGCATTTTCAGTTCTAATTATTCACATAGAGTTATTTATTTATTTGATGATGTTAATAAGCCCTGGCAAAGCCAATAGGCCTTGTTTGTTTTAGGCACATGCTCGTTGTTCTGTGATCTGTCAGGATGCGATTAAGGAAAACTCAGTGAGGCACACACCAATTTACATATGGCATTTGACAAAAGAACCGAATTCTACTTGAAATATTTTAAGTCACACAATTAAACAGGCCTCCCCTTTTGGAATGGATTCCTTGTTAGGTTTCTTTGGCCATGATCCTTTTGGAGACCCCCCTACAATCCTGTTCCATCCTACTCAAAAACTGAATGTGAGAGGGAAATGGGGCAGCCGGGAGTCATCAAAATGCATCTTTAAAATAAGCATTTACTTTTAAATGTGTGACTCAGCTGTGTGCAGGGAAGGGCTCTGATAGTGGTAAGCACTGACAGTATACAGCCTGCAATTGAAATGTGATACTATGCTGTCCTATATTAAAGTCTTTAACTTTGCAAATAAAAAACTCTGATCTAGTTCTCAGCAAAGAATGTAAGAACCCTTAAAGTAATTCAAGACAGCCACGCAGTCCTCTTTTACATTTCACTCATTTTAGATCATCTTGCACGGTATGCTCCCCTAACCTGTAGTAGTATTCCCTTTACTCTGATGAGTTTCTGTAGTTTTGGTTTTCATGTAATATGAATCTTGTAAAGTGCAACTTTAAAGTGTGAATGGGTATTTAGAGTTGTGGAGCTGAGACCGAAACCAGTGTATGCCGTTGTCAGTGCTTGTCACTGGGTCAGAAAAGTTTCCAAATTACATGATCATCCATTCATTGGCCTCCTTGCAAGTAGGGAGTGAGAGAGAGATGGAATTGGTTACATATGGGCCAGTGGGTATCCACTTTCCTGTGTGTTCCCTCCTCATCCTGCACTCCATCATCCATCCAATGTCCACTGCCCTCCCTCTTAGGGAAATAGGATGGAGCATGTGCCTATTGTACGGCTGACAACTCTGGAGACAGAATAATGGTCACATATGGGCTAAGTGAAATTGGTATTCTATGGAAAGTATGTGGGTACACAGCTGTGAAAGCACAGACAGCACCAAGAAAGAAATACATCGTTTGATGTGTGAATAGAGGGGGCACCAACAGTGGATGTCGCACAGGACTCCACCATCTCTAAAGCCGGCCCTGACCCCAACCACCTCCCTGCTTCCAGTGGGAGGCAGCATTGCTCCTGCCCACAGATAGCAGCTGATAATGCTGCTTTCTGCTGGTGGGATTAATATTTAGATATGTTTCCAAGCCAGTATCACTGCAGAAAGGGAATCAGATTCAAAATCCACTCCCAGGTGCATTTTTGAAGCTCCCGACACAGATGTTTGCTTCTGCTTGGTGGCAAATATAAAAATGCTCCAGCCAAGTGGATCAAACATAGCTTTCCCTACCTGCGTTGCTGTGAGCAGGGAAACAGAGATGTCCTCAGAGCCATTAATAGGGCCCCTCGCTCTTGAAGAAATTTCCCCTGGGGGGGGGTTCCCTGAGGCCTTTTAAGGCTCAGAGAGGATGGGCTGCATCGCACCCTTCCCTTTTAGTTTAATTTTGGCCCCAGGGGTCCCATTCAAGACTTGAGGAGGGAAGCAGTGTAGCCCATATGTAGTGTAGTTCCTATATTCCCAATAGGCTCTGCGCATTGGAATAATAAATCCTATAGTTTAGACGTAAGACTGAGGTCGACTAGGTCTCTACCGAATCTATTAGACTTAATTGTGAGTGTCAGCTAGTTCAGAGGTCACTAGAAACTTTCTCGAATTCACAAGAAGGGATTAGTTTCTGACAACCGCATAAACATGACAACTTTGTTTCCCAAGAATAAGAAATCAATCTCCAGAGTTGCGGAAACAATAGATAACTATTTTACTCAGTCAATCGTGCATGCTTCGTTTCACCAGAGGTGCTGAGAAAATAGAGACGGGCGGTTTCAATAAAAAGTATTTATTGAACAGTCTTCTTTCTCGAGCATAAGAAATGTACTGCTACAATCGTAATACTGGTAATAAAGTACAAGGCATATAATACGAAAAGTATTATAAAGTAGTACTGTAAAAGCATGATATGGTTTCCAAGCAATAAATTGCCTAAAACATATAAAATACATACAGTGATAAAATATTGACTAAAAGTACTCAACTGGTGCTTCTAAAATACGCCTACCCCGGTGTACCTAACCTAAGTCTAGTACAAGGGAAGAAGTAAGTAAGGAGTAGTTTAAGTTTAGTATTTCTCTGCCAAGAATCTATCTAAGAATTCTCTAAGGGTCCAATCAGCTCCGTACATTGGTTTAGAAAAAAGGAGGTCTTGTATCTCTAACTCAGGACTCGATTTCCCAGCAACCCGCAAGGGTAGCCTGGAAACACTGGAGCTGGATTTCTTGGCAGGAGAAAAGACAGCGTCTCTCAGTGCGTCAGCTGGAGGGTCAGCTTCCTTCGGCACTCGCTGCAGCAGGGCGTCGGGCAAGAAGTAAGTCGATCTGCTCCAAACCACCGTGTGTTTGCCTGGGCAAATCTAGGCATATTTATACTTTGAAGGTGCCGACGTGTGATTGGACTTAATAACGTCACCGAAGACTCAGTTCTTCAAAAAGTCCATGATTTCCTAGATAAATTAGTATTCAGGCAAAAAGAAGTCCTTAGCTGCTGAAGGCGGGTTTCTCTAAGAAATCGTTGCTGATTCTTGGAATTTAGTGGAAGTAGTCATGCCGTATTTGGGCTGCATAGGCTCAGTCTAAATATGGTAATGATTTCTATGCCTATATAAGGATAGGATAATCTATACCTATATAAGGGCATGACTCGGGAAAAATTACACTAGAGTCCTAGATTCATTTACAACACACTCATGTAATAATGTTTTGGCCCTGAGAGTGTAGTCCCTGTGGCCTTTTGAGACTCAATGGGGGGGGGGATGCATCCCACTCCTCTTCATTAACACAGCCCTGGGGCGGGCTTCCCAGGGAATGTTGTAATTAAATGAGGCCCAGCAGATCCTGCAGAAGTCACGTGGGATTACTGCATTTCTTGTCAGTCTTTTTTCTTTTTTGGGTCTGAAGGTAGTCCCTCTGGGTTCTCCACAAGGGGACTAGTGGATCAGGGTATCCCTACCCTACCGAAGTATATGGCAGGTCATAGGACGCAGTCCCCAAGTCCGGTAATAGCTGCCAGCAACATTTTTATCATGGTACTGGCAGTCAATCAGAGTATGTGCTCTTGCAGGAGTCTGACTCCCACTGGAAATAAAGAACCCTGGGACAATCACAACACTATTTTTAAATTGGCACTCTTGCAAGAGTCTCTCAGACTCTTGTGAGCCCAATGTCCAGATATCTTTTTTTTAAACTTATGATCTCGAAAACTACTGAAAGGATTTACACCAAATCACAAAAAGCACAATCTGTGGGCCAAGATCTAGCTTCCTGTTGAATTTGGCGTAATTCCATTTAGCAGTTTTTGCAGTAGCCTGTCTTAAAGAGCTCTATGGACATGTGACTTTCTTTAGGACCGCCCTTTATTCTTGGTCCCCACTTGACGTATCACCCCAAACATTTCCAGGAAGGAGCTGAGGTGGATTCACTTTTTTGGGAACCTTTTGTAAAAATTCATCAAATGGGGCCAAAGTTATTAGCAGACCAAAAATGCTCCATCTATTGAAAAGTAGACCTAACCACAACTACCTTGCTGCAAAAGCCATTGGGTAAAATATATATATGTACTGAAAAAAGAAAGAGTTAAAGTAACTTTATAGTGAGGTATGGTGGTCATAATATAAAAACCAAAAACCACTGAAATTCACAATTTATAGTTTACTGAGCTAACTATAACTTGCGACCCCACCGTACACGACTTATGACTTCACATATTACATCACTCACGACCTCATTGATGATATCACTGATGACACCCCAAAAGACATAAGTGGTGACATCACTGATCACACCACTGATGATATCTTCTAATCTATATGACAGTTTGCAGTAAGCTGTTCACACACGTATTCAGGAAGGTATGCTTTGACCCACTTTTACATAATATATGTGGTACTAATGCATGTATGCTTTCACAACAGGGAGAATATGAAGCATGTCTTTGAAATCACCCGCGATAAGCAGATATTATACTGTTTTTTATTACTAAACATTGATTTTTCATTCATTCCAACAACTAACCATAACGTCACTTTAACCTTTGTTTTTTTGGTGAATTTCTAGATTTTTTTTAACCTTAAGATAAAATCTTATTACATTACCTAACCATAATGGCAGGTTAACCTTTGGTTTTCAGTGACATTTAAAGATTTTTTCAACTTAAAGCAAGATCTTATTACCATATATATGTATAATGTCACTTTAACTTTTGTTTTTTCCGTGAAATACAGAGTTTTAAAAAATAATTTTCAACCAACTCCCTCACTGAGCAGAGCTTTAGGTTGTGCGAGGCAGGAGAGTGGGCGTAGGGCCTGACCCAACTCCCGCAGGTGGCCAAGGGAAGACTTTTGGTTTCGGAAATGGGTGACCACATCTGCATACAAGGCAAACCTATTAGATATATGAAGGGGTCATCATATCAATATATAAAGCCAAGACTATTGGCTTTGTAATGGGGTTGCCACTTTAATAACATTTGTTATGATTAAACATTAAAACCAATAGTATTATGTGATGGATTGAGGCCCTAACATAGGTGCGCCGTTTCAGATGAACCAATCCTTCGTGCCACAAAGACAGACAGGCCCCTTCACCCACTTAAGGCCCTTTCACCTACATTAGCCCTCCCTTCACAATACCGAGCAACAGAGGCTGTCCCTTATCTGACGTGTGCTCTGGGCGCAGAAGACGGTTCATCCTAAATACGTCATTCCCATGTCCAAAAGTGACTAACCTGGGGGGCGTGGCTTAGCGGGCGACGATGGCGGTTGCAGCTTTCTAGAGCTCCCGCCGGCCCGATATTAATCCGGCCGATTATCCTGGTCCCCGAACCCAAACTACAAACCACTTGTGGGGCAAGTGTTGCTGAAGGTGTCAGGAGTCCTCCGGTACGAACAGCGGACCTCCTGGACTATTTGGTGCGGCTGGGTCGCCGGGAGAGACGTGAGGCCTAGTGCGGGGCGGCGAAGCCGGGGCCTCGATTTTGGCGCCTCCCGGCCGGAGGGCTTCTAGAAGGGCCGGCCGACCCGCCGATCTCCCTGGACCTGAATTATCCTGGAGGCTGAGGGGTGGCAGGCGTCCCCCCCAGTTGCCTCACCGGAGGAAGCAGAGGTGCCTGGAGCAGGGAAATTGCCCAGAAAGAAGCAGCGGCCTATGGGATCCGGTGCAGCCGGGGCCTCGAGTTTCGTGGTCCCCGCCCATCGGGATTGACGTCGGCTCTTGATCACAGTCGGAATACGGTGGAGCCTGGGGAGCTGAGACCCTTGGTGTGCGGCCCCGCCCGGGAGACTGGGCTTTCACTACTGGACTCCTACAGGCGACAGACCGGAGGGTGGCTAGACAGACCTGTGAATGTCGGGCCGATACCGGCGCTGCCCTGAAGCGAACAACGAACTGTGAGTGACTCCCCTGGGACCCTGACATTGGAATTATTGGTGGCTGGTTCTGGGGGTCAGGCTGCTGAAGCGAATAGGGCCCGCAGCACCCGGCGACGTGGGGTAGATCGGTCAGAAGGGAGTGGGCCGCGTGGCTACGGGACCACGGGGCCGTCGACGACGGGGGTGAGGATCCCGGGGCCTGATTTAGAAGCCACAAGTTCACGGCCCAGCCGGGGAACTGCGCCTGTACTGGTGAGGGGGCGCCTGTACCCTGTGGTGGAAGAAACCCTGGGTTGGCCTATATTGGACATTACGAACGGAGTAAAGAGCCGGTGTTGGTACAACCACTACTATCATACACGGCCCATAAGTGGACTGCAGCCATGACCAGAGGAGGCGGTGGTCCCTCCAAGCAGGGGACCATCGATAAATTTACAGAGCCCAGTGGGGGTCCCGGGCCCTCGGGAGGAGGACATGGAGCGGGGCCGGATAATGCGGCGCTTATGGCAGCGATCACCCAGTCCAGAGACATGCTAGATGCCAAAATTAGTACGGTGGGCGCAGATGTAACCATGTTGCGTCAAGATTTACGAAACGCGGTGGCACGAATTACAGAGGCAGAATCTAGGATTTCGGTGGTGGAGGACGACGTCGGTTCCCTGAAAAAGAAAATGGCGGCGATGGAAAACATTCAGAGGGGTCTGGCGCTCCGCGTGGAAGATGCCGAGGGGCGTGCACGCAGAAATAACCTCCGCTTTATTGGCTTTCCGGAGAGATGTGAGAAGGGGAATATGGAACAATTTCTCTCACAGTGGCTGGAGAGCTGGCTGCCCCCGGGGGTTCTTTCTAACTGTTTTGTCATTGAGCGTGCCCACCGAGCCCTGATGCAGAGGCCACCGGAGGGTGAGCGGCCCAGAGCAGTGATAGCTAGACTTTTGAATTATCATGATCGGGACGCCATTTTGAAGGAAGCGAGGACCAGGGATTCCATTTTGTTCGAGAATCAAAGGATCATGATCTTTCCTGATTATACTAGGCTTGTGCAGCAACAGCGCCACTCCTTTATAGCCGCCAAGGCAAAGCTGCGAGGCCTGAAAATCCAATATTCCCTGCTGTATCCGGCGGGCCTGCGGGTGGTATTTCAATCGCGAACACTCTTCTTCGACACCCCGGAGGATGTGTTTAAATGGACGGACGAAACGGTGAGACTCAGACCGAATGACCAACCGGGATTGAACCCAGGCTCTTCGAGAGGATCGTCGCAGGAACGTGGAGACCAGACAGCTAGGAACAGGAGGAACCGGAGGTCCAGATCACGGAAGCGATCTGCTTCCGTCAGTGGGACACAAGATAGTGAGACAATGGATTCAGATCACTCTGGAAAGGATCAATGAAGGCCTTGGGAGAACTTTGCTTCTCAGTTGACGGCACAAACTCCTGTTAATGGGAGCTGCATGGCCGGGTTCCATAGTTTGAATGCATAACCACGGCCTCTGTTGTTGATGGTGAATGACTTATTGAACGTATGTGGGATTGTGGGGTGGAGTTCGGGTGGCTGCTTATTAGGGGCTGCCATTCTTCTACTAGTGTGGGAGTTGACTTGGGGGGGGGATGTTTCTACTGTTTTCCGGGGTGGGGATCCATTGGCATGGTTGGTCCTGGGTCCTCTGTTTTGGGCCCGAGGCTGCCCATGCCGCGACAGGTACTTCAGAGTTCTATGAGGTATAGGGGAGGGGGGCGCGGGGTGAAGGTGGAGGAGGAAGGGGGGGTAGAGTTGGGGTTGTATGGGGTCAAGGTGGGTGGGGTGACTGTTGTTGAGGGGGGGACTTGGGGTAGGTGGGGGGGACAACACGTGAGTTTTTCTGATATGTTGGTGTCGTTGCTAGGTGTGTGGGTGTGGCGCAAGGGGCCTGATTGGGTGGTCCCACTTGATTATGGCTGAAGCGTCCTCAAGGCTCCCCAGTGAGTCTATGCGCGTAGTTACTTGGAATGTCAAAGGGATGCTCGATAAGATCAAACGAGGAGCGGTCATGCGATGGGGGAAGAGGGAAGCTGTGGATGTGCTATTATTGCAAGAAAAGCACATGATGCGAACAAAGGTGCTCAGTTTACAGCGGTTTGGCTACCAACAAGTTTATCATGCCGGATTTGCTAGGGGGTCTAGGGGGGTTGCTGTCTTGGTGCACCGCAGGTTGGCCTATGTCCACGAGAAACAATGGGCGGATCCCCAGGGTTGTTACATCTTTATCAAAGGTATGGTGGGTACCGAACCGGTGGTCTTTGGCAGTGTTTACGCCCCCCCACCCCCATGCAGTGGTCCTTGTCTGAGCGGCTGTTTAAAGGGTGAGAAGATATTCCAGAGTCCATGGCAGTGGTGGGAGGTGATTGGAACGAGGTGATGGATGTATGCATGGATCGCCTGCGACTGCGGGAGACGATAGCGACTGTCCCCCCTTCCCGGTTGACTGCGATGGTGGATGGGATTGGCTGGGTAGATGTGTGGCACCATATGCATCCAAAGGTGCAAGAATACACGTATGTTTCCGCGGTGCATGGCTCCTTCTCGAGGCTGGATTATGTGTTTGTGCCCAGTGTGTACCTGAGCAGAGTGCGGGAGGCCGAAATGTTGCAGAGAGGGCTATCTGACCACTCCCCAGTGGGGGTCAGGGTTGACCTGCTTAAGAAACGTCAGCCTTTCAGGTGGAGGATGTCCTCGTGGCACCTCCAGCAGCAGGACTACGTCCAGCATCTACGTGGTGCGATTGCCCATTACTGGGAAGAAAATCCTGTGAATGGCATAGACGCGGTGGTGGTTTGGGAGGCAATGAATCCCACCATACGGGGCATTGACATTGCGTGGTGTGCGGCAGCCCGCAGACGACACCGAGAAACCATTGCTGAGGCAGCCGCGCTGGTGGAGTCCTTGGAACAGCGGTGCCGGAGAGGGGGTGATGAGATTGCGGTGAGATTGCTCCTGCAGGCACAACAGACCTATGCGTCGGTGCTGTTGGACGAGGCTCGACAGGCATGGCTGGCCACGCGAAGTAGAGTATATCAATGGGGAGATAAGTCCTGTACGATGCTTCATAGGCTGTGTCAGCGTACCTTCCAGCCACTTACACTACCGGGCCTCACTGCTGAGGACGGAGCAGTGCTTACTAACCCGGGTGAGCTGGCAGCAAGCTTCGCCCACTATTTCGAGGTGCAATATGCTCCACAGGATAGTCTGACTGCGGAGGAGGTCGCCAAATTCATCGACGACTTGCCGCCGAGGGCGGTCTCGGATTAGACCAAGGCAGCACTAGATCTTCCCCTTACGGCGGAGGAGCTGGGCGACGCACTGGGACAGCTCAACACTGGGAAGGCACCTGGGCCAAGTGGCTTCCCGAGCAAATTTTATAGAAAATTCCACCTCCAATTGGGGTCCCATTACCGGAATGCGTTGGAAGCGGCGCGCACACGGGGTAGGCTGCCCCCTGACTGGCGCCATGCAGAAGTTGTGGTTTTTCAGAAACCAGGCAGACCTCCGGACCGTCACGACTCCTATCGTCCGATCTCTTTGCTCAACATAGAGGCCAAAATACTAGCCAAGGCGTTGGCGAACCGCCTACTCCCGTATGTGACGGATCAGGTGCACCCCGACCAGGCCGGCTTCATGCCACATAGGGCGATGCGGCATAACATCCGACGGGCGCAGGCAGCGGTTGATGCTATGGGTGCCACGGGTGAACGGGCAGCGTTGCTGCTAGCGGACATTGATAGAGCGTTTGACTCAGTAAGCTGGACGTACTTATTTGCGCTTCTGCCCCGTCTCAATCTGGGCCTGGTGTTTATTTCCTACGTCAAATTATTATATACAGATATCACTGCTTCGGTGCGGGTCTCCGGGGCGGTCTCGAAAGAGTTTCCGATTGGCCGGGGGACCCGACAGGGGTGTCCACTCTCCCCATACCTCTTTGCTCTAGCTATGGAGCCTCTGGCCTCTTGGGTGCGCATTGACGCACAGATGCGGGGCTTTGAGTGGGGTGGGAACCTCACCGATAGAATCGCATTATACGCAGACGACGTCCTATTCTTTCTTACGGATCTACCCAGGCCGGGACCCCGAGTCTTGGACATAATGCGTATTTTTGGGGAGGTGTTGGGCCTTCATTTAAACCCACGCAAGTCTACCCTGTGGGTGTTGGGTGGTGCTGCTGCAGCGGGTCCCTGGGCGTCGGCCTTGCAGGTGGTGGCTGGGGGTTTAAAATACCTGGGAGTGTTCCTCTCTGAATCAGTAGATATTGCTTGGGAACGGAACATAGTGCCAGTATGGGAAAAGGTCCAGACGGATGTGAAAACATGGTCGCGGATGCCCCTAACCATTTTCGGTATGTCAGCGATATTCAAAATGGTTGCGCTCCCGCGCCTCCTATATCAGCTGCAAAGCTACCCCCATCCAATTAACCCCCGGTGGTTTCGACAGGTCAACTCAGTTCTGGGTCGCTTCCTCTGGGCTGGAGGGGCGGCCAGGGTAGCGCTGCGAACATGCTTCCTGTCTACGTACTGTGGTGGTTTAGCCACGTCAGACCTCTTATCCTATTATCAGGCCTCCCAACTGCTGGTACTCAATGAATGGTGGTATGGAGACAGGGGAGACCCGGCATATGCCCTGGAGCGCTTGCTGATGGGGCATAACACCCTCCATACGATCCTATACTCGGCTAGGCTAAGGCGGGCATTACCGTGTGCTACGCGAGTTGTCTTTGAGGTGTGGAGACAGGCACTGCCTCGTATGGGCTGGTGGAGTCGATTGACGGCGGAGACTCTGTTATGGCACAATGGGCGACTACCCGCACTGGCTACATTGACGGGATTTGATGGCTGGGATGCAATTGGGATCTCGTCGTTGGGCCACGTAATGACCGGGGTTACCCTCAAGTCGTTCCAGGAGCTCAGTAAGGAGTTACACATGCCCAAGACCCAATTCTTCCGATACCTTCAATTTCGCCATGCGCTGACACCTAGCCTTACGAACCTGGAGTCACTCCCGAAATTCAGCCCAATTGAAGCGAAGGTATTCATGGGAGACCTTGGAGATAAGAAAGTATCCCGAATTTATCAAACACTGGTTACTCACTGCTCAACTACCCTACTCTCACTCAAGGAGGCCTGAGAGGAAGATGTAGGTCTCCTAGATGACGATGATTGGAGGGAGGCCCTGGAGTCCCAGCGTGGGGCCGCCATCGCCATACGGCTCAGGCTCATTCAGTTCAAGTACTTACACAGGGCATACTACACCCGAGAGAGGCTGTGGAAGGCGGGATTTATTGGGTCACCGGAGTGTCTGCGCTGCGGAGTTGAGGTGGGTACGCTACTGCATACAGTATGGTCGTGTGCTGGATTGGTCAGATTTTGGAGGGGCGTTTGGAGTTGCTTGTCAGAGGTATTAGGATGAGATCTTCCCCACACTCCTCGATTAGGGCTGCTCCATGTATTGGAGGGAGTCTGTGGAATTATATATAAACGCCATTTATTGTTGTTGGGACTTGTGGTTGCCAAGAGGGACCTAGCGCGAGCGTGGAAAGGAGAGCGAGCCCCCCCCTGTGCGCGTGGAAGGCTGGATTAGACTACTTCATGGGATTGGAACGCCCGGTGTTCGAGGCGAGAGGATGCCCCCGGAAGCACTTTAAGATCTAGAAGCGATGGGCGGAGTATAGGGGATTGCTACTGGACCCCCCAAGGGAACAAGAGGCCGAAATACAGGTAGAAGATGTGGTACAGGCCTAGGCGATGCGTCATACCTATCACAAAGCGACCAAATACAGATTGTCTGGTATACTCACGTGTAAGGGGTTAGGGAGGGATAAGGGGTGGGTAGTAGGGGGGTTGGGTGGAAGAAGGGGAGGGGGAGTTCTGTTATTCGTCTTTTCTTGTATGAAATATGCATTACGGATAAAACTGTGTCATGATGCTTGGTGGTGATCTCCTGACTGTGGGGAGCCACATATTTCTTTTTGCTTACCTGCTCAATAAAAATTTTGTCATGAAAAAAAAAAAAGTGACTAACCTACGTCACAACAAATTCTTAGAGATAGACCCTTAAGCTCTTGGGATTTTCCATAGCACAGGATTATTGATTTCTCCAAGAACTCATTAAATATGCATGAACCACTATTCCCTAAGGGTTCATTCCAAACGTCTTCCTCTGACCGACTTTACGTCAATACTAACATTCCATGGCACCTATCTGGTATGAATATACCTCCCTTTGCCCAAGTAAACCAGAGGAGACCTAGACTGAGACTTCCATGCCGACACTCTGACCTGAGACGCTGCAACCTGTGTCATGCCACGGCTCCAGCTGGCAGAAGTCCATTCACCCATCCTGGAGGGTCCAGCTCGAGACAGGTTGAAGTCCCACTAAGGTAATGGGGTTAGACTAAATCCTAGGGGGATTCTTGGATCGCTAAGACCTACACACATGCTAGGTACACTTAGGTACATCTAGTTAGATATCATAGGGGTGTAGGCTTTATCTTAATGTATTCTGTATTTCTTGTATGTGTTCATTACTATTGCAAAAGTAGTAGAACTACACAATGCTATTTTATTTAACTGCACTGCTGGCCATATGTCTCTGCTACTGTCCAACAGTTGTCGCAGCACATATAACAAGTACTAGAATAACAATTGTGCAATACATTTTATTGCATACACACCCAACTGTTTCTTCTATGTATTTCCCTGAGATGATTGACTGAATGAAAAGTAGTATATTGTTTCCACGATCCTGAGAAATCAGGGTTTTATGTTATGTGGTTGCCAGAAGCTATTCCCTTCTTGTCTTCAAGAAGTTTCTAGTGGCCTCTGAGCTAGCTGGTACACAGTAATTAAGTTTATTATACATGATAGGGCCATACTGACCTCCGTCCTATGTCAAGCCTATCGTCTATGTTATTCCAATGCGTAGAACCTATCAGGGAAATAGGAACAACACTACAATAGACTCCACAATGATATTGGAAGACATTCATTATAAATAACCGTGATACCTGGCTTTTGGAGGGTCGTTAACATCCCTATACTGGCTGTCGACATTTGCTCTAGCAAATACAGCTTACATTTGGACTGGAATAGGTGGGGTGTCCTGCATATGGTTGTTGAGCTAATGAGATGGCTTTTATGTGAGCCATTTAAGCGAATATAGGTAGGCATGCGGAGCTAAGTGTGCGCTCTTGCCTTGTGGGCATATTTGAATCACTGCTATCTTGTCCCTGGTATAAGGAACTACAACCCTGAGTAATACTCAACCCCGGGATTGTCTGTTTGTGGAATAATCTCATGCTGATTGCATTATCTTTCGCAAGTAACAGTGCCCCCCTTTCGGACCTATTCAACGCTTTTGTTTTCTGTCTCTTCTCCATATTTATGAGTTGGATAGAAGCTGTCTGAACAATTGATTTTGAGTATTCCAATCAAACCTGGTCTTCATAAGGAATGACAAGTCGGATCGCTGCTCTGGCGTTTATATTGACTCTACCGATTTTACTGTGATTGAATTTGTTAAAGTTATTATTGCCCTGAAGAAGTCCTCTATTAGGACGAAACATGTTGGCTGTATCACGTTGAAATTTGATGTTTGTGACTACGTTTTTAAAGCAATAAGAAAATTGGAATAAAAGAAAAAATCTGGAACAATATTTGTGTAGTGTACAAATTGTATATTTGGTCACTGAGCTCTTGCAATTATTGTGTGGGGCACCTGTGCTGATGTTTTAAAACATTGGAATGTTTGTCAATAAACAACGTGTATTCAAAACATCATTTAAACATGGTTTTCTTTTACACTCCTTAAGCCACGTAATGCAGCCATAAACCAACCCCAAAGAGTCTATGCAAGCTTAAGCCAAAGTCCAAAAGCTCCAGCTCAGGAAATACTTTGAAACACCATAACCTTTTCCTGGGATCACATTGTCTCAGTAAACGTTTTGTTACCTATAATAAGTGGATTCTGGGGGCCTGTTGCCCTTCCTGCAACCACCAAAAAACTTTTGTAAAATGTTGGTGGTGCCCCACCTAGAGTAGAGAACTACAAAACAGGAAATAATATGCAAATTAGCCCACAAAGGGCATTATGGGGCACTCCTTGCCAAGAGCAGTGAAGAATAAATGAGCCGCTCAGGCCCCTCACTTATTATTATTTTTCTGGGGCCTCGTGCCACATTATTTAATTGTATTCTTGGATGCCCAGCTCCCAACCGAGACACTCAAAGCTTGTACTTTGTTGGGGGCTCCAAGGCCTACAGAGCACCAGCAGGACCCAGAAGCAGCCCCTGTCATCTGGGGCCATCAGAGAGCTGTCAACATGTAATTTTTGCTTCCGTTGGGCAGGAGAAAACTTTCTTTTTGGCTCCTGCTAGTGGGTGTGAAACACTGTTTCCCCTTCCCGTTTTAAGGACAAGAAAGGCATTATGCTGCTAACGTTCCTGACCTGGCCCATACACAGGCTGGAGAGCGCCGGCAACCAGCTGGCCATGCAAGTAATTCACTCTGTCTTAGGGTCCTGGGTCCCCAGGACCCTGAGGGATGGGGTCACCAAAGCAAACGTTGCCCCAGGGAGGAGGGCCACATCCAGCCTACACAAGCATCCTTCCCATAATTAATCAATGGTAGATGTATATACCCATGTGTCCTAGCCAACTCTGAGAATATTTAAAAAACAAATATGGTATCCCGCATTTATTTTTAAACACTTTTGGCCAGTCCACAGAAGCTTGTGACAGAGAAAACAATTGAATTTGGGTGAAACCCCTCCCTCACTGGGACAAGGGCTAAAGGATCAGAGTAGCCCTGCCCTCCCCCCTAATGTCCTTTTTTTAGAAACATTTTAAGAACAGGGGATCAAATCCCTGAGCCCTGTAATGACAGAGTGCTCACTCAAAAGAAAGCCCCCTCAGCCAATTAGAAGGCTTAAATATTTCAATTACAGCCCAACTGTCAATACATGTTTACATTCTTAACCGTAATTTCTACAAAATGACTAAAAGGATTTATACGAAATCATGCTTTCTAAGAAAATATCTAGCTTTCTGCCAAATCTGATATAAATCCATTCAGTCGTTTTGATTGTAGCACTCTCTAAAATGTCATGGTCTAATCACATGAAGAAATTGTGTTTTGGACCCCCTCCCTCCCTTGTGTCTTGGCCCCCACTTGGTGGATCAGCCTGAATCATTTCAGGAAGGAGGTAAGGTTGCTGAACTTTTTGGGGGAAGCTTTGTGAAGAAGCCAGGCCATGTGCCCACCCTCTATTGGTGGCTGATCCCCCACCATGCAGGCCTTTGCTCTGCACAGTGTGGGGTTGACCACAGGGGTCCAACTCCCCACACTAATGGACACTGACCACCCCAGTCAAAACAGGGCAGGGACTCACCAATAGCCTTCAGCTGCAGGTTTCAGCAGAAACACAGCTCAGTTGCCCTCCCATTGCATTCTGGTAAATCTAGTCCGTTTATTCTATGTTATGGCTCTTCCAGTAAGGCAAAGGTTGATAACTAATAATTTCTTCCAATATGACATTTTCCGTGCATCAGACACAATTTTTTCAGATTGCCAAACTTGTTTCAAGAATAACATTGAAAGACTAGTCCCGTCTCAATTTTTCAAACAGCATCTTTTTGCAAGGGCCATTAGCCCAGGAAACCATTTATGGCAAAAACAGACCCCATGTGACCTCATTTAAAACAGGAATGGCACTCGCCAAAAACCTTGAGGAGCGGGCTTCAGATTAAACATAACTCAGAGACACTTGTGTAGGCAAGGCAATGAACACATCTCTGCACACAAAACTCAATAGCACTAGTGCCTGAACACATGTGTGGGTCCCCGCTACTGTGACTAAAGCAGTCAGCAGGTTGTGTGATGGTCCAGCCTGGGCAGATGCAGGCAGTTGCAGCCCGATTGGGCCGAAGCAGTCAACATAGTGGATGTAGCCCTAGATGGCCCAATAGACAGTTGCAGCCATGATCGGCTGGCCCCATATTCACAGCAGACGCATCTTTGATTTGACCAATTGGCAGTTACAGTCCTAATAAAGCTCACACAATAACGATGGCAGATGCTGAATCGACAGGGACATAGGAATGATGCAGTAACCATGGGAGATGAAGCCCCAACTGGGTCGATAGTCAATTGCAGCCTGATCTGGCTGACATAGTAACAGTAGCAGGTGGAGCCATAACTAGGTCAATAGGTACAGATACTTGAAGCAGTACCTACCTAGAACCACTTGGTTCTCAGCAAAGGATCACATTTTTTAAACAGATGGCCTAGTTCTACAATGTTTGCCTTTCCCACAGATGGAGGCCTGAACTTGGTTCGGCACACCAATGCTTTGGTGTGAAAGTCTAGGTTAGTATGAGACAATTATGTCAATTCAGACTACATTTATTACATTAGTGATTTTCTGTCTGACCTTGAAAATTAATAATAGGGAACGTGTCCCAGACTTATGTTGTCCTGTGTATTTGTCAAAGTCTGAACCAAGCCAGATCATTCTACTGTTAAACTGGAGCTTAGACTCCTGGACCCAACTCTTTTGGTTTTTACGTGGCTCTCTTTCAATCAGTTTTCTTATTACAGCTCATGGAAGCTACTGTAGAGTATTATAGCCCAATTATGGAGTCCTTGGGTGCTCTTGCCTTAGATAACAATTCATATTGGCAGAACTCACCAACAAACTGCTGAAATAGAGAACCAAAGTGGAGCACAAACTAAAGTTCGTAAGTAAATGGTCTTTTCCTAGACCTGATAGGGAGGGTAAAGCCCAGCATTTGCAACACTGTCATTACATCGCAGTGCTATTACAACGCAGTCGCTACAATAACAGCGTTGTAGTACACGATACCTTTACATCACAAGTTATTAGAACGTCTTGCAGTAGGGGGCGCTAAGGTATTGGAAATTAGTTCCAACACCTTTCCCATGCTGAGCAAACTGGAGTAGGAATAGTAAATAATACGATTTGTAAGTCCAGCGCGCCCCCTACATCAAGTCGTTCTAATGACATGCGATGTAAAGGTATTGCGTACTAACAACGCAGTCGTTGTAATGACCGCATTGTAAAAGCACGCAATTTAATAGCATGCGGTGTGACATGCTATGTTCCCCAGGAAGCATGCTAGTGACCATGATTAGATATCTCGGAGTAAAGAGTGATGTACTGTGCATACAAAAAATGAACAAGGGAGCAGGCAGCAGGCACTGTGAGTATACTGTTAGGGTTTGTAGGTTTCTATATTGGTTTTTACACCTCTCAGCACGCTGTTGTCCCTGAGGACAAAGATTCCTCCTAGGATTATATTGTGTTTTACTTGGTGCGAGACAAACATTGTCAGTCTTTTGATAAACCACTCATTTTAGCTGAAATTCAAGTTGTAGTTTACAGTATGCAGTGTCCCATGGCCCGTGGCAGTGATGACCTCTCAGCTGAATTTTATAAGGACCATATAGACGCATTAGCCCTTCAATTACTTCCAATCTATGAAGAGGCAACAGTGAAGGGACTCCTGACCCCAACCGTTCGAAAAGCTGTATTAATAACGTTGCTTACGCCAGAAAACACGTGCACTCAATGCAAGGCCTAAAGATCCCAGGTGCGCAACACCCATTGGGCTTACGGGGCTTCAGCCCCCCCCCCCTCCCCGCCCCCCCGGTCGTCTGTGTCAGCCCGGGCAAAGACAGCTTCGCGGGCTGGCGAGCATCTAATTGCAGCCACACCTGAGTACTTAACAGGTCTTTAACAGACCATTTACTTGTAAATGAGGCTTTTGTTGTGTGTTCACCCCTTCTTACAGCCACTCTGTCTATGGTTGGAAGAATTAGCCACCCCCCCCGAAATAAATGTCAGCCCCCCCCCGCAATTTGGCTCTAGTTCCCCACCTGAAATATCCTATCCCTTATTACAAAATTCTAGCCAGAATCATAGCGAACAAACTTCTTCTAATACTTCCAGACTAATCCAGCTTTAAAGCAGAACATCAACAGCACGTAACCTGCGCAATACATTTGCAGTCATTGACCAATCGCAATCATAACTTCTTTGATGTCATCAAGACACTTGACTCAGGATTTTAAATATCTGTTTGCCGTATTGAAAATAATGGATCCGGGGCGGGATCTTATTTATTTTATTGGCAACTATAATTAACCCCTGGACTTAATTAGAATAATGGAGCTATATTCCCATTAATTGCAGTCTCTGGAGGGACGATACAGGGATGCCCTCTCATGCTGATCGTTTTTTACGATCACAGGTTGAACGGCTAGCAAGCATGAGCCAACAGTATCACTCTGTCAGGGTGTACTCTTGAGATCACGCAGACTACTGCTAAGACTGTATGCGGATGACATATTGTTATTCGTAAGAGGCTCATCTCTTAATCCAGCTCCTATTATTTATGAAAATATTCTCTTTCGCAGGCTATTAGTCATTTCATCAAATTGGAGAAAGTTGTTGATATTTCCTTCACTACCAATAAAAATGTCCCCAGGACAGTTATGGAGTGGCATATACCAAAATAACAGAACAAGGGAAGCACTGGATTTGTCTTCCATTATAAAAGAAGGGCCACACAGTCATGATGAAAACAGCAGTGGTGGCGATTCCCAAGTCCTTTACTTATTCTTCAACGTTCCTTTCCCAGTGAACTGTCAGATTTCTACTAACCTGAAATCTGTTATGATTAAACCCAAATGGAGCGACCCTTGACCCTACCTGGTAGGTCGCTCCCCCTCCGCACAGCACCGTCTGTGTGTCCCTGCTCCAGCTCCCGCTGCTGAGGAAGTTCGAGGCCCTCCTTCACCCGCAGGCTACTACCTGCGCCTCATACACCAAGCAAATAGAGAGGCAGAAATGAGGTAATTATGCAGTGCTTCAATGCACCAAACGAAACAACCTTCAATGATATGAAAAAACTTACTTTTAATATACCCTTTTGGTACAAGATGTCAACAGAGGCAGCCAATATTCTTGATACAAGATGGTCAAAGAGACAGCCAACGCGTTTCACCCATTTAGGGCTTCTTCAGGGCACATAATCAAGTTCCCTGTGAGAGTACTGATTTTCCAAGGCCGATGGACAAAAGTGTGAACTTAATAACGACGATATCCAGTGCATCAAACAATTAAACGGATGGGGGAACATGAAATAAACAAAGTAAGTTCCAGAGTTTTTGCACCGTATTTCTAAAATATGTGCGTGTGTGCTATTATATGCAACACTCCAAAAATGGTCTATATGTCACTCAAAACGTCCCCATATTCTGCCGGGTCTCGCGACGCACCAGCTCCAAATGTCAAATTTCGCGCAAATTGTTTCTCCCTCTGTTCCCCTTACTGCCCCGTGTCTCTCTGCCAGATTTCCATTCTGCTCCCCTCACTGCCCCCGTGTCTCTCAGCCCGAGTTTGCCTTCTGTTACTTATCTGCCCCAGCATTTCTGTGACCTTTTTGCCTTCTGTGCCACTCGTTTCCCCCTGCATTTCTATGACCTTTTTGCCTTATGTGCCACTCGTTTCTCCCCATTTTTTGTGACCTCTTGCCCTTCTTGTGACCTTTTGCCTTCTGTGCCACTCGCTTCCCCAGATTTTTGTGACCTTTTTGCCCTTTCTTGTGACCTTTTGCCTTCTGTGCCACTCGTTTCCCCTGATCTTTGTGACCTGTGTGCCCTTTCTTGTGACCTTTTGCCTTCTGTGCCACTTGCTTCCCCCGATTTTTGTGACCTTTTTGCCCTTTCTTTTGACCTTTTGCCTTCTGTGCCACTCTTTTCTCCCCGATTTTTGTGACCTTTTTCCCTTTTCTTGTGACCTATTGCCTTCTGTGCCACTCATTTGCCCCTAAAGTGTTGTGCCCTTTTTGCCTTCTGTTTCCTTCGTCTCCTCTCACCACCCCCTGACTGCTCATACGCTGCCCCCGCCTCCCGCCTCTGTGCTGCTCCTCCCTCCCACCTCCCCATATATGTCGGCCGCTGCGTGATGAGGAAAGCAACCCTTGACCCTACCTGGTAGGTCGCTCCCCTTAAGCACAACACCGCCTGTGTGTCCCTGCCCCAGCTGCCACTGCTGAGGAAGTTCGAGGACCTCCTGCACCTGCAGGCTACTACCTGCGCCTCATGCCTGGTAGCCAATGGTAGGCCGTAGGTTTGCTCATCTTCCATTGTACTGCCTGTATTTTTTCATTGCTATCGATGTACTGTCAGTATTTTTTCATTGCTCTCGTTGTAGTGTCTGCATTTTCATTGCGGTGTCTTCTGTTGTCTGTTTCCCCGCTACCTGTACGTGGTCTGTGCCCGTTCTCTCCCTCTGTTCCCCCCTGCAATTCTGTGACCTTTTTGACTTCTGTGCCACTTATTTCCCCCGGCATTTCTGTGACCTTTTTGCCTTCTGTGCCACTCGTTTCCCCCGATTTCTGTGACCTCTTTGCCTGCAGTGCCACTCGTTTCCCCCTGTTTTTTGTGACCTCTTGCCCTTCTTTTGACCATTTGCCTTCTGTGCCACTCATTTCCCCCCGATTTTTGTGACCTTTTTGCCCTTTCTTGTGACCTTTTGCCTTCTGTGCCACTCGTTTCCCTCTCAATTGTGCCCTTTTTTGACTTCTGTTTCCTTCCTCACCCCTAACCGCCCCGCTGACTGCCCATTCGCTGCCCCACCTCCCAGCTGCTCCTCCCTCCCACCTCCCCATAAATGCTGGACGCTTTGCGGCTGCGCCGCTAGCGCGCCGCTGGCGCGCCTCTGGCAAGCCCGTCTGTGCCCGTCCGCGCCTGGAGCCCACCTAGCGCGAGAACCCCTGGCCCCCACACCCACCACGACGACCACCGCCACTACGCCGCCAGCACTCTGCATGCTCTCAACCCCGGATGGACCCACAACTGCTTCAAGGCCGCCCGAAACGCACACATGGCCCCTTCACGTGCCGGGATTGCAGCTACACCAGCCACAGGGCCGACGAACCACCAGCCAAGAAAGGCCTCAACCACCTCCGATGCATACTACTGAACACCCCCTCCACATGCAAACACGCCGTGGAGGCCTGGGACCTGCTCAACACAACCTCCCCAGACGTCACATTCCTGACAAAGACCTGGCTGAACAACTCCTCCGCACCCGACATCATCATAGCCATCCCAAACAGCTACAAGATCCCCTGCAGAGACCGCACCAACAGAGTCGGAGGAGGAATTACCATCGTCCACAAGAACAGCATCAGGGTCTCGACTAGAACCGACGATGCGCTCAGCACCGCTGAACACATGCATTTCCAGGTCCCCACAGACCCCAACTCCACCCTCAGAGGCACCCTTGTCTACCGCCCCCCGAACCCCGTCCCCATTTCAGCGACTCCATCGCCGACTTCATCAGCACCCACGCCCTGACCTCCACCGACTACATCCTCCTCGGAGACCTGAACATTCACCTTGAGAACAACAACTACACAACTCTGATCGATAACCTCGCCAACCTCGGACTGAGACAACTCGTCACAACGCCCACCCATTCCACCGGCCACACGCTCGACCCCGTCTTTCTCCTAAAGGCCACACGTCTCCGTCAGCCACACCACCGAACTCCTCTGGACCGACCACCGCTGCATCCACTTCACCTTCCAGAAACCCACCACACACTACCGCACGCAACAGATCCCCCACCGCCGCTGCAGCAAAATCACCGAAGACCAACTACATGCAAACCTCGCTCTCAGCCAACCCACCAAACCCTCCAACACCTCAGGCGCTGCCGACAACCTCAGATGCTGCATCGAGGACTGTGCCAACACCCTTGCCCGCTGAGAAACCCCCCCACAGAGACATCAGCAAGAGGGCCAGCTGGTTCACCCCAACACTCCTAGCCTCCAAGCAAGCCTGACAGAAACTAGAGAAGAAATGGCTGATCAGGACTGCCAAAATGACCTCCTTCAAAGACCGCCTCAACATCAACGCACACAACAGCAAGGAGCTCTTCAACATGGTATTGTTTTCTGCATTTGCCCCTCACAGCTTTTCCATGCGACAGCAACTATCACCATATACAGTAACAGGATTATCCTCATCCAAGCCACAGACCGCAATCTTAATCTCCTGAACAACATCTTCCTCGCCATTAAAAACCTTGTGTCTAAACCCCAATTGGTTACCCAAACCTCTACCAGCCCCAGCACACATTTGGTTACATCACCTACACAGAATGACAGCCTCCTCCTTCAACCAACCTGTCCTCCACCGATATCGGAGTGCTACGATACTTCCACCCAATCTACCCCTCCCGCCAATACACCACACCTCACTCCTCTAAAACCACCCGGCTCACCACACATCCCTCTACCACCCTTTCTACCTACGACATCGGAGTCTTACAATTCTACCCAATTCTCCCCTCCAGCTATTACTACTCACTTCTCTGCACCAACACTGCCCAGCAGGCCTGACATCCTCGCCTCTCGTCCACCACGTCTAGTTCTGGATTCGGACTCTACCCAGTCTTCCTCCTCCAACAACATACCTCACAACCCCTCAACAATCCCACACTTTCTACCTCCCAGCACGGTCCATACAGCATTAGTCTCTCTTACTGATTCTGAACCCCGTCAGCACAAGATCATAGCTCCCCTCCACCCTAACAGCAGCTTCTCTCCTGTTTCGACATCCTTCCCTCATAATGCTACTCCTTATAAGTACTCACTCCATCACAGCCACCCCCTCCGAGGTCATTGGCTGTCCCATATCTCGACACCATAATAACACATTACCCTCTGAGCACCCCCCGCTCCCAACTACCCCTCCCACTCCCACACAACAACCAGCCACCCCCTCAACTCTGCCTTCTACATCCTCCACTCATCCCCCAGCACAATACTACCTCCAATTACATCCATACCTGCCCCTTTGCAGCCATCCACATGCATACCAAAGCCTCCAAACCTTCTCATAACTTCACCTGACCTCAGACTTGAGGAAATAATGTCTGCTCTTCACCAAATCAAAAAGGACCTCCAATCTTTTAAGGAGGTGATGTGGAGACAACCATGGCATAGTACTTCCTTCAGAACCTCTAACTCGAACGAGCACCCACACCACTTAACTCGCACCCCTAAACCCACTCTTCCCAGCTGCAAAACAGTTCCCCACCACAATACACCATCGCGCCCTATGCGAAGCATCAATCAGTTTACTGAGAGCAAACAGCTATATCTCCTACATTCCTATGAACCATCTCCCACAATTGGCCCAACTGCTTCTCAGATGACCATACCCACTGTCCCTCTCAATCCATTCAGATTCGCGAGACACACAAATAGAGGGGTCATATATAACAACCTCAGAAGTGTCCCTCTCACTCAGGACCCCTCCTTTTCCCTCATCACACCCCGTCTTAAATGCTCACTCCTCAACTGCAGATCTGCCTCCAGACATGCTGCGGAGATAGCTGACCTCATCATCTTACAAGAACTAGACCTGTTAATATTAACTGAAACCTGGCTAACAGAATCCTCCACCCCACTTATTGACATTCTAATACCCTCCTAACTACGACACCATTAGACTGGACAGAATCGATAAGATAGGTAGAGGTATCGCCTGTATACATCGTAGCAACATTACTGTTAACAGATCCGTATCCCCGATTTTCCCCTATTGTGAATACATTTGCCTTGACATTAGCAGCAACGGCAAACCAGCTTGCACGCTTCACATCGGCTATCATCCACCAGGTGACAACCTCATCTTCTCCGAACACCTCATGGATATGATTACAACCAACAACGGGCGGCAAAATACCCAAATATTCATGGCGATTTCAATCTCCTCTGGAATAACAACAACGAGGCAGTGATCAACAGCCTCAAAAACTAGCTTGACGATCTAGCCCTCACCCAAATCTGCAATAGCCATACTCATAATAAAGGCTCAATCTCGGATCTAATAATCTCCAAAAGTTGTGCCATTCAGCTGGAGTCGATTCAACCCTGCGACTGGTCGGACCACCATATCATCACCTTCTTCATCAAGGAAACTGTAAAATTCAACTCGGTTCAGTCCACAAAACCTAAGATTTGGAAACAAGACCTGAAAAGACTCAACCCCAACACATTACCCTCCTCAAGCTACAACCTTCTCCAGCCTCCTGCTGACACCTCAGACGTCCGCGATCTCACTAACCACTACCTCAACTCTATGACCTCGATAATTAATGAGGTAGCCTCCCTTCAACTAAAGAGAGTTTTCACTAAAGACTCTAAACCCTGGTAAGATGGCCTACTTAACGAGGATAGACGGTCACTCAGAACCTTCGAACGTAATTGGAGATCACTCCCATCTACTAACCACCTTAAGTGACTAAGGAAAAAGAGAAATGCCTTCTACAAAAAGATGAGGCACACTAAACTAGACTTCTTCAGCCACCAACTAGAACAAGCTTGAAATCGCCCAAAAAAACATTGTGAGTTAATCAAAACTAAATCTAAAGAAGCACCTCAATGGCTACAAGACGCAGCCCGACCACTTCCCAACTGTGAAGAATTTTCTGCCTTCTTCAATCAGAACACTGACAACATCGAGAAGGATCTACTAAATGATCTAATATTGTACTCTGTGCCGCATTCGCAAACCTCCCCTTCACTACCAACATCCCCACTTCAAATCCCCTCAAAGCTTGACCTTAAGAAAAAAGCAACCTGGTCATCCTTCGATACCTACACTGAAGAGGCTTTAGGCAACATTCTCAATGCTCTAAAGCCGTCCAACCACCTCATCGATCCACTCCCTGCTAATGCTGTTAAAGACTTAACTCCTTGGCTTCTACCTCTTTGGACCAAAATCATCAATAGTTCACTGCAACAAGGCTGCATCCCACACTCCCTCAAAGTTGGACAGGTTTCACCCATCCTAAAGAAACCAACAGCGGATCCCACGGACCTTAACAACTACCGACCTATATCCAATATTCCTACCTTGGCCAAATTACTTGAAAAATGTGTACACCACTAATTGACTAAACATATTGATCACTTTGACCTTCTTAACAACCACCAATCAGGCTTCAGAGCTGGTCATAGCACTGAATCAGCCATGACACACATTATCATAACGATGCGCTTCAAATCCTTGACCAGAACGGATCATGCTTACTCATCCTTCTAGACCTCTCTTCAGCCTTCAATACGGTCAAACACGAGAACCTGTTAGACCTTCTCAAACTTAGAATGGGTCTATCAGGGTCAGTGTTAAATTGGTTTGCCTCTTTTCTCAATAACCGAACACAACATTTCTTGGTCAACAATACCCTGTCCAAACCAGTACCAGTAAGGTTGGGAGTCCCGCAAGACTCCTCATTATCCCTGACATTGTTCAAACTGTTCACAAGCTACTCACTGAAATTCTACAAACTTCCAACGTGCAATTTCATATGTACGCTGACGATGCTCAGCTTTATCTTAAGATCAACACCCTAGAAGACATTAAACGGCTTAACACCACACTCACGAAAACCCAGACATGGCTGGCAGAAAACCATCTCAAACTAAATGCTAAAAAAAACGAATTCCTCTTTATAGCTCCACCCACCAAAATTCCCACTATGCAAGACTTGATCCAACATCTTACTGCACTCAACGTCCAACCAACCATTGTTGACTGCGAAATCATTTGGAATAACTCTAGACCGCAATCTCACAATGCAGAAACACATTAGCAACACTACAAAAGGGAGAAAACACTCTGAGGAAGTTGAAACCCTTCCTGCTAGTCAATGACTTCAAGCTGGCTGTACAAGCTCTATTCATACCTCTTGTGGAATATAGAAGTGCCTCCTTATGTGGCCTTCCAAAAGTTTCGACAGCTCCCCTGAAAGCCTAAATAAACGCAGCTGCAAGACTCATCACTGGCTTGAAAAGAAGCTCCCACATTTCCCCAGACTTAAAATCCTTGAACTGGCTCCCGTTGGAAGCAAGAATTCATCTTAAAATAGCGTGCATGACGCATAAGACCTTACATTACAATGCACCCAGCTACCTCGCACAGAAACTGACAATCTCTGGTGGGTCAAGGTCCTCAAGGAGTGCAGATAACCTACTACTGAAAGCTCAAAGATTCAAAAAGAAGAAAACAAATAAACAAACCTTTTCGGGAATGGTGCCTAGGATTTGGAATACTCTTCCACCAGAAATCAGACTGAATGCCTCTCACATCTCTTTCAAAAAGGAAGTTAAAGTGATTCTCATGGCAAAATTCACCTGATTACAGACTAAATTATTCTAACATTCAATAGTACTCTTGCTAGTATCCCTCTCTTTTGTTAAGGATCCAACTAAACATCCTAATTTCATTTTACTGCCCTGGACGTTTATCAAATATGATGTTCCTGTTATGTACTCTACGCTTTTCCCCTGTACACGAACGGTTCATTTAATGGCTGATCTTTCCTTCATATAATTTCCTTATAATTTGTTATGCTACTCGTGATTTTATAGTTATATATAACTAGTTTTGCTTACTGTAAAGCGCTCAGATACCCGCAAGGATCTTGTCCGTGCTATATAAATCCTTCCAAATAAAATAAATAAATAAATTGTGAAGGAAACATCCCGCCGACGCAAGCCCTGTGCGATTCCCTCACCACCTTCTTCCACCGCAAGATAGCAGACTTCCACGACAGCTTCAACACCCAGACAGCCCCAACAGACAGCCACACAACAGACGCTCCCCACGCCATCGACCACCTCCCCTTGCTAGCCTGGACCAGCGTGAGCATTGATGACACCATCAAGACCATGAGCACAATCCACTCCGGTTCTCTGTCAGACCCATTCCCGCACCACGTCTTCAACAAAGCACACAACACTCAACTGATCCTCTCCCTCACCAAGGACCTCATCACCGCCAAAGCCAACCTCCTTGAAGGAATGAAGGCCATCGCCGACTGGATGAAGATCAGCCATCTGAAGCTGAACTCTGACAAGACAGAGGTCCTCATCCTCGGCTCCAACCCGTCAGCCTGGGACGGCTCCTGGTGGCCAACGCCACTGTGGAAAGCCCTGACCCCCACCAACCACACATGCAACCTGGGAATCATGCTCGACTCAACGCTCTCAATGCCCAAGCAAGTCAATGCCGTCTCCTCCTCCTGCTTCAACACCCTTTGCATGCTACGCAAGATCTACAGATGGATACCGACAGATACAAGAAAGACAGTCACCCAGGCCCTCGTCAGCAGCAGGCTCGACTACGGAAACGCCCTCTACGTGGAAGCCCCCACCAAGCTCATCAATCGACTGCAACGCATCCAAAACGCCTCAGCACGACTGATCTTCGATGTACCAAGACACAGCCACATCACCCCCACCTGAGAAACCTGCACTGGCTCCCTGTCACCAAGAGGATATCCTTCAAGCTCCTAATCCACGCACACAAGGCACCCCACAAGACCGGCCCAGCCTACCTCAACAGACGGCTCTCCTTCTACACCCCCAACCACCAGCTACGCTCTAACAACCTCTCACTCGCCACAGTCCCACGCATCCGAAGAACAACCACCAGTGGGAGATCCTTCTCCCACCTCACCGCCAAGACATGGAACACCCTCCCACTAAGCCTACGACAGACCCACGACCTGCTGACCTTCAGGAGGATACCGAAGACCTGGCTGTTCGATCAGTAGTGGCCCCTCCTCTACCCCCAGCGCCTTGAGACCCTCGCGGGTATGTGATGCACTTAACAAATGACTGATTGATTGATTGAAATGGGATATATTGCCTTTATCATACTGGCCAGCAGTTATATAGCACTATATTTTGAGCTATACTAATAATGCTCAAAGATCAATACATTTGCTAGTGGTTTTCCATCCTCCTCCATTCTTTCCGTCCCAGGTGGTGGACCTGGACATTGCTAACCCAGATCCCTCTCCACGATTTTATGTCAACCAGAAAAGAGACTACTGGGCACCTTAAATTGGATAGCTTATAACAGCTGGTGTTGTAAAGACTAAAGAAAATGGTGCCTAACCCACTACTATATTTACCAGCCTTGCTGCTCAGGCATATCTGTTTAATAACGTATACAATAGAAACCAAGGCTAAACCCCTACTATGTAAATTAGGGCTACATGGGTGGCAATTTCCTAACGGTAACTTTCTACCTTTGTAATCCCATAACAATACAGTCTACCGCTAGATACATTCCTTTCCTTCACATGCATGCTAGTAGGCAAACCAAGGGCCTCATTTACAAACATTTTGGTGCTGCGCTGCCCTGCTTCAAAAGAAAAGGGCAGGAATGTGCCGTATCTATGAGATACAGGACATTCCTCTCCTCTTACACTAATTAGCAACAGTCCTGCGCACTCATATCAAATAACATATCATATAGATGAGTATTTAGGAGTAATAGGACCAATCCACTGTTGGAGTCTTTGCTTTTTTTCTTTTCTTTTTAATTGGTCATCAGGCATAAGTTACAAACAACCAGCCGACACGTGTTTCGTCGTAGAAAACAGTGTTCTACAACTCTTCAGGACTCTGTGGCTGAATCCAAAATTGGAGAACCCACATCCGGTGATAATTCCAACTCGGCAGAGTAACTAAAATCTTGGCAATCAATGTACGAAAACGGAAGAGTACAAGCCAATAGGCAGATCAGTTAAGAAGTGACGCCAGTACAAAGAGAATCCTTCGTAGTTCCAGTATAGGTGTAACCGTGAGCATGTAACAAGGGAGAGAGTAGGGTAAGGACCGGATCAATCCCAGTAGTGCACGAGTGCGTGCTCTTTCCAGGCTAAATCTTGAGACAGAGACTGCTTTCTGGCATCTTCTTTCTATCGTCAATAGTGCTAGAGTGCCATATCTTCCTGACCACTAAAACCCGGTTCTACCCACACTATCCTCTTACACTGCACTGGTGGTCACAGTCTTTAACAGGAAGAACATTTATTTGTATAAAGCCACAACCTCCGGTCTTATTGTGTCATGAAATGTTATTGTACCCTTCTTTTTATATAATCTTTTTTGCAATAATATAAAAACAATTTGAAAACATACACCCGTTTGTCTACATCTATCTTGGTTATGTAAGATTATTACATGTTGAAAAGATTGTGAACAAGATATTCTGTTATAAACGTTTAGAAATAAGCAAATTGGGAGAGCCTGCTCAAATTAAATTGCTAAATTAAGGGAAATATCTATGAAATAAATCCCTTGTAGGCACCTTTACCTGCTAATACTACTTGCATTGAAAACAGGTTATTTTTGTGCAGGTAGAGACACCTTTCTTCACAAAACAACTGTATGCCTCCCAGGCACAGGGTTTTGCTCATTCCCAGATTTACGCTATGTTGTAAATCTGGGAATGTCTCAAAAAGAATGGGCGTTGAGTGGAAACACCCACTTCAACGCCCATGGTACTCCTCACCGAGGTGATTTGTGCTGTGTTGACTTACACCGTATCTATGAGGCCATGAAAAGCTACACAGGGTGGCTTTCTGTTGCCTTGTAGATATGGATCTGGATCTGCGCTGTACGTTGCTGGAACATCAAAACAGTGAAGTTCCAGCAGTGCACTGGGCTTATCCTGGGCTTATCCTCTAAGGAAAATGGGCTGCATTTAAAAAAAAGAAATTGCTTTATTTAAAAGTAATCACAGGTGGTCTTCTCATCCCAGCAGGCTGCCATCCCTGTGACTTTTGCGATTCCCAATGGGTCGCAACCCGAGACCTAAATGTGTGAAACATACATCTGTACATTGCTGTTTGCAATTACCTAATAGCGAATCGCAAAAATTCGCTAATAGGTAATCTGGCCCTAAATCCTCTTGTGACAAGCGCAATGCTTTACCCAAACCCACTTCTGGCCCTACTGGGTAATATGCAAAACATGATGGCAGTTCTACACAAATGTACAACATTCACTCTCTTGTTGGCAAAGTGACACACTGTCATGGCTCCATGGCTTTAAATAGGTGCTGGGAGCAGACTAGAACTTACGCCCTATTACAGTATATGTGTTGCCCCCAGTGCAGCCATGAACTAGCACATGCTCTGGGGAAACACATTAGTGATATCAGCAGTCTGCTTTCACTGTGTAGGCAGAAATCTGGATGGCGCGTCAAAGTGTGGCAGAGATCCCCTGCAGGCTGATTAATTCAATGACTGCACCTGCCAGCAGAGGGGTGACTGGGGGTTCATGGGCCCTAATCTATTGTACTGTCCTAAGTGACATTTATGAAGTGAATTTTCCCCAAACGACAGGGTAAAAAGATATTAGAGTCCCACTAAGATCTTTCCTAATTAAATATTGTTGGACTTGGCCATTTGTGCAGGGTCATCCCTGAACTTTTTGCCTTCTTCCTGTAAAATGTCTGACCTGTGTGTTTTGGTTTTATGACTCTGGGCACTTTACCACTGCTGATCAATGCTAAAGTGCATATGCTCTCCCTATTATAAATTGCTGTATGAATTAGTGATTCCATGATTGACTGATTTGGTTTACTTGTCAGACCCTAGTACAGTGCACTGAGGTTGCCCAGAGCTTGTAAACCAAATGCTGCTGGTGGGCGGGCAGCACTGGTTGTGCCACCCACAGGAGCAGCCTGTAAAAATGTGTCTAAGACCTGCCATTGCAGAGCCTGTGTGCAGTCTGGTACTGCCATGCTGACTGGGCAAAGGCACCCACTTCCCTTTTCTTCATATCAGACACCCCTATGGTAGGCCCAAGGTCAGGGAGCATTGTACGTATAAGGTAGGACATGCCCTGGTGTGTGTGGCATGTCCTAAAAGTGAGTTACAGCCCTTTTCGTTTTTCACTATTGCAAGGCTATCTTTTCTCCATAGGCCAGAATGGGCAGTTAGATTATTACATTTTATAATCCTAACGGACTCAGGGAAATTCGAGTTTGGTATGCCTGAACTCAGAATGATAAAATACATCTTTTAGTGAGGTTATCTTTAACATTCTGTGTTTGAAAATACCACTTTTAGAAAGAAGGTATTTTCTTGCCTAACTAGCCAAGCCTGCCTCTGCTAGGTTGTGTATTTCTTGTGTGGTGTTTGAGTGACAGGGCTGGGGAATTCCAGGAGACAGAATGAGTCCACCCAGTGGTGAATAGAGATATCTTCAACTAGATGGGAGTTGCACCTGGGACCTGAATAGGACTGTGCTTGCCCCCCAAGTGCAGGCTCCACCTCCTGTGGTGCGTCTGATGTCTCTGCCCTGCACTGTGAAAGGAGTGAAGGAATCATGTCAACAAAGTGCTCCAGGCTGTGCGTTCCCTTCACAATGCTGACTCCACCTCCTGTGGGACATCTGATGTTTCTGCCCTGCACTGTGAAAGGAAAGAAGGAGTCATGTCAACAGAGTGCTCCAGAACTGGTTTGGACTAGGTAAAGGCCCCTCTGCCTTCAGAGGACAAAGGATTTTGAGGTATAAATATTGCGACCCTGATCCCAAGAAATCAGATCACTTTTGGACTACAAGAAGAAACCTTTGGTGTGGAGAGGAACCTGAAGAAACTGAGGAGAGACTATCCCTAAGCTGAAGTGCTGCTTGGGGGATTGACCTGCAGACATTGCCTGACTGCCAAAGAAAGGAGAGTGTAGTGTAGTTCCTATATTCCCAATAGGCTCTGCGCATTGGAATAATATATTGTCATATAGAATCTATGACATAATATCGAAAGACACAATATCGTAGTACAAAAATATCGACACAAATATATCGACATCAATAATATCGACATCCTATACATAACTAAAACATACACAAATATCGGACATTAAATATCGAGCTACATAAACATCGATATCACTAATATCGACAACATATATATCGCAAGTTTTAATTATCGACTACTAAAAAATATAAACACTAAGTAAAAAATATCGAGAGCAAAATTATCGTTAACAATAATATCGTAATTTTAGAAATATCGAAATTATTTATAAATATTCTATAACACTTTTTAACATTTAAAAATACAATTCACATGAAATACACATCTCATAACAAACTATAAATATAATTACATTTCACAATTAAAATATAATAAATTCGATACAAATTTAAATAAAAGTATTTCAACACATTATATAAAATTATCTCTGCAAAACATTAATTAGCATTTGCTTTATATGGAAAATAAATACACAAACTGTTTTTCGAAAATACAAACGAACCAATAAAAACACTGCTAACATAAATTAACCAATAGCAAACTAATTACTAACTCCAAACCACTATATAAACCATTAAATCCTGCAAACAAACTACCTTACAAAAAAAAGACAGGAGAAAATACTGTGGATACATTTGACTACACCTAAAAGAACATCAAGATCCAACCTGCAAATCAGAGGATTAAAAGTAACTAACTAAAATAAACTTAATTAAAGTAACTGCTAAAATGTTAAAAATAACAAACAATTATAAATAACTCATACATATCTATTGTATATTATCTCCTACCACTACAGAATACTCTGCTAATAAAGAACAGAGAACAACACTGAGAAAACCAAGATACAACTAACAAAGTAAGCGTGTCCATAGATTTGTATACCAACATTAAATAAGTTAAAAATAAAACCTAGAGCATAAAACGTAACTGCTACCTAAACAATTTACCTAAACATTTAACAGAAATAAATGTGTTTTTTACAGATAAAGAAAAAAAAGAAAATATAAAACTCAACATAAAAAACAGTTAATTAAAAGTAAGTAAATAAAATGATGTCACTAAAACTAACTGCTACATTGCTAAAAATGACAAACATGATTTAATAACTAATGCATATCTACTTTTTCTTTTCTAGCACCACTAGAACATACTCTACCATTAAATATCAAAGAACAGAATTCAGAAAATCAAGATACAACTAACAAAGTAAGTATTTCCAAAGTCTTTTCAAAAAGCTAAAATAAGTCTAAGATAAAACCTATAGCAAAAACTGTAACAGAAACCCAAAAAATGTATCTGAACAATTAATACAAATAAATGCTTTCTTTTTTCAGGTAAAGAAAAAACAGAAAATACAGACCACAACTAAAAAGTAAAGGACATCAAAATCACAGACTGGATTTCAACAAAGGTAAGCATGCACAATATAAATGTTTTTAATTTCAACTTAAAATACATATATCTATACTTTAATTAACTATAAAATATATTTCTTATAGATTAACAAACAACAAAATGACAGAAGGAGCAGAATTTGTTACCAGCCAAAAAGGAAAACTATTACTCTGCTACATGGATTACACTTATACCCAAGAAAAATAATTTGGGAGGAAAGTTAATTGGAAATGTTGCAAATATTACTCCAACAAATGTTATCGAAGGGCAACAACTAGAGAAGCAACTGTCCTTTATACCAGGGAACACAACCACCCTCCAAATATAACCAAAATAGAAGTCAGAACAGCATTAGAAAACTTTAAAGAAGCAAGTACAGGTTCCCAAAAACCAACCAGCTTAATCTTAAAAGAACAAATTCCCCAAATACCTAAAACAGCCACTACCCAAATGCCTAATATAGTTTTCCTCAAAAGAACAATATCACATACCACAAGAACAACTACCACTACCACTCCACCTCCTAAAACATATAGCGATATAAATTTAACTCCTGACCAAACTATGGGGTCCATTATGATGTTGGGCGGATTGCCTCCGCCAGGCTGGCGGTAGCCACCGCCGGCCTGGCGGAGGCAATCCGCCCGACATCCATTGCCCAATTCCCCCCCGCCACATTAGGATGGCGGGGGGGACCGTTGCTGTGAAAAACACCGGCCGCCTGTTTTCCGCCCCAGTCGCCTTGCGGCCGGGGCGGAATGTGTTTCATATGGTGGCGGTGTCTGTTAGACACCACCAGCCATATTACCATGAGCATATTGTCAGGCCTTTCCGTGGCGGCCTTGGCAGGCGGTGATTGCTGCGGGGGCCCTCTGTGGGCCCCCAGAGTGATGGCCAGAGGGGGGTGGCACACGGGGGGGTACCTGTGGTACCCCCCTGCATTTGCATAATCGCAGCGGCGGGCACCGCGCGATGCCTGCCGCTTCGATTATGCAAATGCGTGCATTTTGTTTTTCACATTGTGGCGGGCGGTGCAGTGAGCACCGCCCGCCACAATGTAAACTTGAGGAATGCGCCCGCCACTGTGGCGGGCGCATCCTAATGCCAATGTCGGGACCCCCACCCTTTAGGCGGGCGGTCCCGATCTCCGTTGGGGTGGTGGGCGGACTAAGTCCGCCCGTTATCCTAATGGACCCCTATAACTTTAAACAAAAGACCTTTTGTTATTTACGACAATGAAAACAACGAGAAAAGACTAATAATTTTTGGTACAGCCATAAACCTAATCAAACTCCAACAATGCCAATATTGGATGATGGATGGAACTTTTAACATCTGTCCCAAACCTTTTTACCAACTCTACACAATACATGGCTTATATCAAAACTGTAAAATGGTTTGTTTCGCTTGCACACTGTTTTGTGCTTAATAAACCAGTTGTGGCGTGCTCTAGGGTGTAGCCTCCTTCAAGGTACTAGTAAATCAAATGTCAAGCGTGACCCTTAATTGAGTGACGTCCCCTAGTCACAGCAAAGTCCCAAATCTTGGGTTAACAAATTCAAAAAGTTCCAAAGAAAACGGTTCAAATTAGGTGAAGATTCAAAATGTGTTTATTCGCATTATAACGTTTGTAGAATTAATTCACAACAGCATTCAAAATAATCCAGTCTTTGAATTAGTACTTCATTTTCCAAATCAATATTTTGTTGTCCAATGCATTTCGGCTAGGTAATAGCCTTCATCGGGGACCGGATTCTACAAATTAAATGATCACAATAAGTGTACATCAGGGACCAATTCTCCAATTGAATATACTGTGTTTGCCCGTGAGCGGGGATTCTAACTAAGAGATCACACATTGCTTCACGAAGTGAGTATTAAAATCCTTTCGGGTTCAATGAGAAGAGGGCGCACGCATTTCGAAGGTTCACTGTGGTGGAGGGTTAAAATCATCGTTTTTTCGTTTTTTTAGTTTTGGCTACATGCACATTTCATTCATTCAATTGATAAATGCAACTTTACCTGATAATTTGAGATTCATTTGAGAATGTATTTGAGAATGCACTTGAGAATTGGTCCCTGATGTACACTTATTGTGATCATTTAATTTGTAGAATCCGGTCCCCGATGAAGGCTATTACCTAGCCGAAATGTATTGGACAACAAAATATTGATTTGGAAAATGAAGTACTAATTCAAAGACTGGATTATTTTGAATGCTGTTGTGAATTAATTCTACAAACGTTATAATGCGAATAAACGCATTTTGAATCTTCACCTAATTTGAACCGTTTTCTTTGGAACTTTTTGAATTTGTTAACCCAAGATTTGGGACTTTGCTGTGACTAGGGGACGTCACTCAATTAAGGGTCACGCTTGACATTTTATATCAAAACTGTAACATACCTCTACTTTATGCACTGCTTCCAAATAAAACTAATTCAACATATATGGAATTATTAAACATTATCAAACAAAAAACTAATGACTATTCCCCAGAAAAAAACATACTGGATTTTGTATTTTAAAAATACACACCCATACCTGTATCCAAGGCTGCTATTATCATTTAATCAATGTCTTTCGAGGCATTTACAAAAGACAACCCTAAGCATAGAATATGCAACATATTTATCTTTTGCATATCAAATAAAAAAACTGACAGCACTAGCTTACGTTCCTGAAACAGATGTGGCCGAACACTGCAGCATTTTATTAGACAGCCCATTTTACAAACAAAATGAAGCAAAATTAAGTCTCCTCTTAGACTACTTTGAGGATACTTGGGTAGGTAGGCTCCCTAGATCTGGCCATAGGAGAAGTCCAAAATTCCTAATACCCTGGTGGAACCTTTACAGATGCACCTTAAATGGAGAATCTAAAACAAACAACGCTGTTGAAGGTTGGCACAATGCCTTCCTCCAATCAACAGGCAGAACTAAACCAAGATTAGAAAAATGTATTAAATGCCTCCTGAAAGAGCAAAGTTATCAAGAATTCAGAATGGAGCAATCCATTACTGAACTAACTCCAAAAACATCAAAACAAACCAAGCAAATGCACAAATACCTAGAGCAACAAGTAAAGCTCTACCCTAGCACAAAAGGCATATAATACCTCAATATAATAGCCAAAACACTACTCTAAAGTACTCTAAGCAACAAACAATTCCTTTAAAAATATTTAAAAAATGCAATATAATAACAATCATATATTTTATCTCTTACCAAGCATATCCCAAATGCTGTAGAATCCATTTCCACCAAAACAATCCAGTTTCGAAAAAAAGTTGCCCAAAAAAAAATGAAAAAATACAACTGTCCCAAAACAGATAAATCCATTCTAGGAAGGTCGTTCGAAATTCCATAAAAAACCCGAAAAATGTAAAAATATAGAATAAACGCTCCAGGAAAAGCGAAAAATTTAAAGAAGTGTATAAAAACCATTAGCTAATAAAACTAACAAACACTTCTTTAAAAAAAAAAAGCTTCCTTCTGACATCATGAACTCCTGCAAGAGAAATACATAAAACATAGATTCCCACCCACATAAAATAACACATAAAGTACTACTAAAAGTAATACTAACATAATATTTCACTTATTAAACTTTAAACATCGAAACACTAACTCTACACACAAGCCTATACAACGCTAAAAAGTACGTAAATTCAACATACGCAAATACAACATATCAAAACGCTTAATACAATAAACTTACTTCTAACAACACTAAATAGTACCAAACTACTCTCTAAATTAGTTTAAAACACACTTAAAACATATAAAACAAACCTTACCTTCAGCGACGTGAAGTGTTTCCCAACCTCGAGCTCTAATTCATCCAAATGACATAAAACGAACTAAAGCGGTTACAAAATAAATGACCCAAAACTAAATAAAAAGATAGAAATGACAAACTTATTAATTAATGTAAACAAATTATTCCTTTACAAAATAAAAAATGAATACTATGTTAAAAAAAACTGTGTTTTTTACTTGTATTAAAATACTTAACACAATGTACATATTTTGTAAAATTATAAAAATAAATATTATAAAATACATAATATTTATTATTATAATTGTGAAAATCTTGAAATTGTGTTTAAAAATGATTCAAAAATGTTTTTCAAAATGTATATAAATAAAGCTGTAATACAATATTTTCTTCATTTAAAAAAATTGTTAAAAAAAATAATATTAATATTTTTATATTATTATTAATCGAAAACTATTATGTACAAACAACATGTATATCAATATATTTTTTGCAAACATAGGGGCCCATTACCATGTTGGGCGGATTGCCCCCGCCAGGCTGGTGGTAGCCACCGCCAGCCTGGCGGGGGCTATCCACCCGACATCGTCCTTAGAATTCCCCCCCGCCATATTAGGATGGCGGGGGGACCACGGCAGACGGAAAGACCGTCCGCCGCTTTTCCGCCCTGGTCGCTTGGCGGCCGGGGCGGAAAATGAATAATATGGTGGCGGTGTCTAATAGACACCGCCAGCCATATTATGATGATTGCAAAAAACACAGTTGATGGACAGAATGTAGAACAATGTCATACTTGTCAAGCTATCCAGGCTGATGAAGGCTGATAGCCAGAAACCGGTCCTTGGATGCTTGATTCCGGTCCATCAACTGTGTTTCTAGCCATATTATGATGGGCAACTTGTAATGCCTTTCCGCGGTGGCGATGCCGCCACGGAAAGGCATTCGGTCTTCACTCTGGGGGCCCCCTGCGGGCCCCCAGAGTGAAGGTGATGGGGGGGTGCACATGGGGGGGTACGCGTGGTACCACCCTTCATTTGCATATACATAGCGGCAGGCACTGCGCTATGCCTGCCGCTTTGTATATGCAAATGCTACAATGCATTTATAGCAATGTGGCGGGCACCGCCCGCCACAATGCTATAAATGCAGGATGTGCCCGCCACTGTGGCGGGCACATCCTAATTCCAACAACGGGACCCCGCCCTAATGGCGGGCGGTCCAGATATCCGACAGGATGGCGGGCGAACAAAGTCCGCCTGTCATCCTAATGTGCCCCATAGTATTATTTTTTTTAATTCTAACAATACTTATATCTATATTAAACATATTTTCTTTAAAAAAATTGTAATATTTCTAAACCAATTGAAAATGGAAAATGAAACATATTGTATGAAATGTTTTAATTCTCATAAATAATGTACTAGTTCCATTCCAATCTACATTAATTTAGGTAGATGCTGGACACTAATTACATATAAATTACTATTCCCACTAAAATATACATTAATTTGGGGTAGGTGCTGGACACTAATTAAATATATTTTACTATTCCCACTCCAGTATACATTAATTTGGGGTAGGTGCTGGACACTAATTAAATATAATTTACTATTCCCACTCCAGTCTAAATTAATTTGGGGTAGGTGCTGGACACTAATTACATATAATTTACTATTCCCACTCCAGTCTACATTAATTTGGGGTAGGTGCTGGACACTAATTAAATATAATTTAATATTCCCACTCCAAGTGTACATTAATTTTGGGTAGGTGCTGGACACTAATTAAATTTAATTTACTATTCCCACTCCAGTCTACATTAATTTGGGGTAGGTGCTGGACACTAATTAAATATAATTTACTATTTCCACTCCAGTCTACATTAATTTGGGGTAGGTGCTGGACACTAATTAAATATAATTTACTATTCCCACTCCAGTCTACATTAATTTGGGGTAGGTGCTGGACACTAATTAAATATAATTTACTAGTCCCACTCCAGTCTACATTAATTTGGGGTAGGTGCTGGACACTAATTACATATAATGTACTATTCCCACTCCAATCTACATTAATTTGGGGTAGGTGCTGGACACTAATTAAATATAATTTAATATTCCCACTCCAGTCTACATTAATTTAGGTCGAGCTAGAATATGCATGCTTGCATGCATCTAGCTCGACAACTATAGCTGTCCGTCTCCTGGGAATCTGGGAATCCTCTACGGGGCGGGGCGTGCTACAACCTACAAACTACGCGGGAGCACTGAAATGGTGACGATAGGCTATGTTTGGTGTGGTGGTAGCGGTGAATGGAGGGGTATTTTAAAAGCACATAGTGCTCTCCTTCGACAACCCGCGAAGAGAGCACACATCGGTACTCTTAGACACAGAGTTTTCACCTCATAACAAAAATAAATAAAATTAGCCACTTTTTCACATTGATAGAATCTTTTTGGTTATCTACAACATACAGGAGGGTGATTCTATCACTACTGCCTCTACACTTCCTCAATTGTTTTTTGGCTGACAAGTGGGAACAGACCAGCTTGTCACCAATGTAAAGTTGTATGCTCTGGCCCCACATATTGTACAAATAAGTGACACAGATGCTTAGGTATAGTACTTGGAACTGGCCACGCGCACTTGGGCTCTTTCATCGGCAGGGTCACCGACCGATGATGCCTGTGTTGGAAGGGTGTGGGTGTAAAAGCCAGCCCTCTGTGAGTGGCTAGTAAAATCAATAGAATGTGTCCAGCAGGACGCAACAGATTCTTCTACTCATCCTGTAACCAAAGGGCTGATTTAGATATTGACTGGCGGCCCATTAAGTTGAGGGATGCCTTGTCTTCACAAGTGTTATATTTAGAGATCCCTGCTTCCATTGCAGGGTCTCCATGTCGAAAGTTAATGCAGCAGTGTAGGAATTCTCGTTTTTCAAAGGAAACACCAGTGTGGAGGATTGTCTGTAAAAACCAAAAGACAAAAGTGCTTGACCCATAGTGAGCTTTCTCTCAGTATCATTCACACAGGAGAACACAGGGGGGCTAAACGCCAAATTGTATTGTTAGCTATCCTTAAATCTAAAAAAAAGTGTGTGAGTTAGTGCCCTAGTCACCCTAGATAGCCTGAAAAACGGGATACAGTGCAGTGATGGACCTGCGTGCGCGGGATCAAACACTTACAGTACCGGTCGACAAGATCCAACTCACTCATATGTGGATTACCATCAAATGAACTTCGTGATCAGGGCCATTTTCTGTGCTTTGCATGGGAATCCCACAAGGAAAATATCAGTGATAGTAGACCTGTTATAAATAGAGAGGGGCTAACTTCTATTACGCAGCAGTCCTGTGGCGTATCGGCTGCCATTTCAAGGCTCCACCTTTAAACTTAGCAGGGGAACTGGGAGTTCAATGGAATAGGAACACCAAAGTCTATGTGAGGCCCAGAAACTCATATTATATGGCGGCCAGGGAGAACAAAAAACACCAGAGCTAGACAAATCATCAAGAATCATCCAGCAATGCGTTTGTTAATTTAAAAGAAACATCAGGAGCTGAGTGGGTACAGCAACCTTGCCTGCAAAGAGCTCAAACGGCTTCAGTAAACAAACATGCTTTATGAATATAGATGTCAAACGGCTGCTAGTCATGAAATAACAAAAACATGCAGTAAGTGCTATTTGATACAAGGAATCAAAATCAACAATGAATCTCAAAACATCAGGTTTTGACCACGTTTCAGAAATAAAATTATGTTGCCATTTAGAAACAAAAATAAGCTTTGCTCCTTTAAACAAAAGCTTTCTATTTCATGGTTTGAAACAGTATTTTTGATTCAAAACAATCATTTTTTTAATAGGAAACATGGCATGACCATTTACAGTAAATACGTTTTTGGTCCCTCAAGATCAGCCTATCATTTTACCACAGGCACTCGCACATAATAGTGAAACACATTGACAGATTGCGTTGCCGTGTAAATTTAGCAAATGCCAGAGTTGACCATCATATCATGAGGAATTCAAGGGCATATTACCAAGGGCCATTATCGCCGCCTTATCGGGACTTTTTCCCGCTAAAGCGGCGATAATTTTATCGCCCTATTACCTAGCTGTCGCTAACACCAGTTAGCGACAGCTAGTAGGAGATAGCGATCATCTTGGGGCCCACTTTGCATGTCAGCGATATTTATCGCTAATGACATGCAAAGTGGGCGTGTCAAGATGTTAGCGACTGGAAACAGTCGCTAATATCGCTATCTCCAATTATCAACAAAGCCTTACTTTTGGAAATATTCACGCTAAGCGCAAATATCTCCAAAAGATAACGCCTGCCCAGAGCAGTTCTTAGCCATGTAATCCAATGGAGGGTGGATAACATGGCTAAGAGCATTGTCACGATAATGCATGGATATCGCTGATTTTTCAGCGATATTCATGCATGTCGCAGGATTTTCACTGCTTTTGAGATAAAGCTTGATAATTTCAAGGTATCTCAGCGGTAAAAATCATCGGAGCACGGCGATATAATTTTAGCCGCTAACCATGCATAGCGATAATTATCCCTATTGCTTGGTAATATACCCCAAAGCACCATAATAGTGCGGGGTAGCAGCAATTAACCAAGAATACTCACACATTTTCCACTAAGGAGTCACCATTATGCAAGGGTATCATGTAAGCCATAGCTAGGCTTTCACCGAGAATGCTCACAAATATATCGCTGACGTGTGACCATTATTTCAGGGATAGCTAGCATGTATCCTAAACTACTTACACACACATGCTACAGATGGCTCCATTCGAGATGGATGAACCTTTCTACCCCTAACCAGAAACATGTAGGGCCTGATTCACAAAGATAAACGTACACTTGAAAAGATAGGATTGTCCTATCTTTTTGTGTGCGGAGGCTTCAAAGTCATAAAGATAGTAACAGTAAGATACCTTTGTGAATAGCAAACAATTTACCTTTGTGAATCAGGTCCTCATACACGTGCACACACACTTAATGAGAAACATGCGCACATAGACCTACAGATGTTCACTGACATATACACCCACTCTAGTTTAAACAAGCATTCCACTCTTGTTCCTTGCTCACTATCCCCTTTTATACGACTCACCAAGTAGGGGCAATAGTGATCCCACCTTGGCAGCCCCACAAGTCGATGGGCACAGCATGCTTGAACCCTGAAGTGGCAGTTGCTATTGTCTTGATGAGAGAGTTGCACAGCCTGCTGCATAGCAGCATTCTGCTCCATGGCATATGAGAGGGAGTTCTGCCTGCTGCAGCTCTCCGTTTCCTGAAGCCACATGGAGTAAAAGTGAAATGTAGGCATAGAAAAGACGCCCTGGGCTTTAAAGCCACTCAATGGAGCCAGCCAATCAGGACCAAGGGGAAGGTGGAGTCGGTGATGCCTCTTAAGACTCAATTGCTTCCCAACTTGTCACAGGTTGGGTGTACGATCAACAAATACGTTGCCAACACTAGCTTATGAAAAGTAGGGAAAATGTGTTTCTGTCTGTAAATCATTATTGCAGAGAGGCAAAACATATATAATAGTGGATGCACTTTTAACTCATATCAAAACATATTACAATATTCAAACCATGCATTTTAAAATGATAAAGTATCTGTGAATAAATAAATTAATGAATGAGCATTAAGAGGGGCTCAAATTTAGGAAAAATGCAATGCATTAGGCAAGGCATTCAATTGTATTCGAGGAGATGACGTGGTTGGTTCAAAACACAAAAAATGTTGAGGGGTTAGCATTTGGCTCTTCCAACAGATAGCCCTTTCCACATATTTCTTTTGTGAACCTTTCTCATCACATGGGCCTGGACCAGGAATGTCTTCATAGCAGTTCTATTCAATGGCACCACATGGTATCAAAATTGTTGTGAGAGCCTCAACAGTGTAGTTCCGCCAAAGGCATGTCTCTTGTTGGTGGACTTAGTCACTGATCATTACATCATTGGGTCTTTTCCTCCTCTACCTTTGATCTTCTTAATAAAATGTGTCCTTTCTAAAGGTAGGAAGTATTTTTAAACATATTTTCCTCACATGGTGGATCCCATATAGTTTCAGATTCAAGACACAATCTCTACTAGTGGCGGAAAAGGCCCATGCTGTGTGTCATCATTCACAAACCTGCAAAGCTTCACTTATTGTAGATGTCATGAATCCCTTCATAAATGGACAGGACCTTACAACATTTGTTTTTATGCAATTTACCACAATTGTTGAGAAAAATGTGTTGTTTGTGGGTTGTTTTTGAGACAGTGTCTTCAAGTCTACCGTAGTACATACGGCGCCACTGACTCATCCGGCTATTCTTTTGAGGAAGAGAAGACCAGTATGCCATCCTCACATGTGGGGCTTTCATTCCCAAGATATGTATAAGTTTGCAAAAAAAGAGTTTCCATATTAATTAGTGAGGAAAGAGATCCCAAGATTAGAAAAAATACTACTCCTGAGAATCCTTACTCTTCAAATAAAACAGAAGACTGGGCTTGTATTGATTATTGCATGGAACTATTATATGGTCAATTGATAAAAAGTGTCACTTAAATCACTTAACATACCTTGTCCGCCTTCGCTTCAACGTTCTTTCCATTTACTTCATCCTTTAGCTGCCTACCATATTGTATAAACTCTTTACAAGATTTTAAAGGCTCATGTTTCCCATCATATTTGCGAGTACTATGATCTTTGGGGTCCTGATAAAGGATAGAGGCATTAATCAGAGTTTTTGTTAGGTTCACGTTTAAAGGCAAAAACAAACTCACAGTTCAAAGTTGATTGATAGATCGATAATATAATTCCATCATCAAAACATATCATAAACTATCAAAATACAAAAATAAAAACGTAGCACTAGATCAATGGTATCCATCCTAAAAATAAAAATAATCATGAGCTATTGAAGGCTAAACGACTCATGCATTGTTACGAGCAACCCCACACCCAGCTTCCTTGACTTTTAAGCCTGATGTCCATAAAGCCAAATACTATAGTCTGAACAAAATACTTTGATGAGAGGCACTATGACAGTGCTGCCATGTGTGTCAGTAAGAGCGTGGTCTTTGGGAATGTATGAGCATGTGTACGTATAAATGGTGTGGATGGGTGACTGAGCGCCTGCTTCGTAAGCACTTGTGGCATGTGACAACCTTTTTGCCACATCTAGCACTGTTGCATGTATAGTATAAACATACAACCATTTATTTCCAACTGGGGGAAATTTAAAGTGCAGAAAAATGATCTGCAAAAGCTTCAAAAATATGTAAAAATATTGTGCAGTTAAATTGTCTCTCATTTAACAATGACTGTATTTTTCAGTTATACATATAGCACACTGACTACAGGCCACTGTTTTTAAAAGCAGCACTAAACAAGCATTTACAATGCAACGGTTTCGCCTTTGTAAAAGTTAGAGCTATTGGCATTGTAAATGACAATTTTTTTTATTTATGTGTTGGTTTTGAAAACAGATAAATTAATGGCATTGTCATTTAGAATGCCAATAGCTTAATCTCTCGCAAATGGACGATACCTTACACATATTGTTTCTAAGTACTGTATTAAAGGTAGAACGATAACAACACATTTCACGAGCACTTAGATACATTTGATATATTGAAAACGGTTGCTAACCCAACCCAACATCCATCTTGCTACAACCCGTATGTTGAGCACTTCGAACAGCAAATATAAATTATATAGCTGCAGTACACATTCAAAACTCGGACACACCAAATTAATACCAGTCTTCCACTGGAACACCTTCCCCAAAGATTTGTTTAGTTTACTATTCCTTCCCACTTTCAAGACAGAACTGAAGGCCAATGTGTTCAGTTTCAAAATACCCTAGGCACCGCTCCACAGCTATGGGTCTTGCTTAAAGCGCACCTGATATTATTTTGCCCACAAAATCAGTAATTGCCTAAATGTAATGTAATTGTATTGTTTCATTCACCAATCATGCTCACTACTGTTGCATGTGACAATGTTAGCACAGTGGCAACAATCCAATATACCTAATTTGTGGTAGAAATAATTCATCAAGAAATACAGACACATGGGTATACGTCCCCCACAGAGAAGGCATAAAAGTATGATTTACCACATGGATTCAGACATTCTATTGCACGCTGCTTTGGAGAGACAGAATTTCGGCACATATTTGCGAAGAACATTTTTTTCTCACTACTACATTGCTCTTTGGGGTCTAGTTCGTATCCTACTTTTCTTTTCTATAAGCAACCATAAGGCAGCTGCAGTAAAGAATGCGGCTCTCAGCAATACAGGATGTAGAAATACTGCTGGAAAAAAACACAATGATGTTATTTTTTCCCCCGGCTTGTCCTTCTGTGTCTGTCTAAGTGTAAACCATTCCCTTATCAGCGTCAGATGGAATGGATGACTAACTTCATGAAGGACACAGCAGCATAAGTTGATGGTGTATCGCTTGTTTTGCATCGTCCTCGGTTATAAACAAACTTTCCCGAGACAAGCTCAGATATCTGACCAGTTTGGTTCAATAAAGAAATTAAAACACAGGCACATTTAACTCTAAACAGCATCTTACAATGTGTTATTGGCCTAAATTTTCAACCCTGAAGTGGTTCATCCACACAAAAAAAAAATCAGAAGAGACGACATGGAAACTTATATACGAAGTATCTGAAAGTAATAAATTCAGCTTGATTTAAACTTGAAACCTGTCTGCAATATCTGCAGAAACATGTAAAAAGTGCTTTAGTATTGTAACTGTTTTTATGCCACGCGATCCAACGCCCATCAGGTCTAGCTCACTATGTACAACTGCAACATACATTAATAGTCACTATTACACATGCCCAGTCAGTTTTATTCTCCAGGTCAATTTATCAATTTGCATGTTGTATGTACAGTTATTCTACCCTGGGGAACATTAGAGAACGTCACAGAGTAACTATTAAAAGCATTTACAAAAAGACTTCTGGTAGACAGGTATGGGGGCAGTGGGAAGGGGGAGTAGGGCAGGATGGGGAACCAGGTAGGAATGATGGGATTTGAACAGTACTCAGAAGGGACAGTTAACTTTTAATACAATTTTTATCAGTAAACTACACCACCTCAGGAAAACAAGAAAGAGATGACGGGACTGAGATGACTCCTGACATAATGCACGGATGCACACCTATTTAGCAGGAGACCCTCATTTGTGTCCCCTATGCCCCTCCTAATCAGACTTTGTCATCTTGGCCAACTTGCTTTATTCCCTCGTAGTTACTTGCCACTGGCTGCTAAGAAACTATCCCGGTCGCATCGTGTTGTAAACAACTTTGCATCATTCATCTTCAGTTAATTCAGGAAGGACATGTTGGTGTTGGATGCTTTAAGTAGCAGTACATTTTTGGCGTCCAAACACCTATATTGTTTATTTTTCGCCCCAAGGGAACAGAGCAAGCTTTGAAGCGGGTCTGGCATTTTTTAATTTTTAGCCCAAATGTCGCCACTCCCTCCCCCGCCCGTGCTTGTAGTTTGGGAGCGGCGCCTGCTTTCATGAAGTTGTGTTTCCCAGATAGCCATCTCCTTGTAATTGCCCGGGCCCAGGTTACTTGAGCCCTCGAAATAGCTGAGCAAATTCCAGCCGTTCGCTCACAGCGGCCAGATATTCCGGTTACAATCGCCCTTTTGTCCTCGTGCGAGCCCTGCTTGCCTCCTCAGCTAGTCACAAATACTCCAATAAACGCAAAACAATACTCTGCTTTTTAGGGAAAAAAAAAGTACAATTAGCGTTTAAGGCAGTGATATCGGCGGCGCGTGCTGGAGCCCGCAGTCCTGGTGGGGGTGGGGGGTCCGAAGGCTCTAGCTATGTGTGTATCTGTCTGCCCTTATCTAGACTCTGCGGTCTAGAGAGAGCTTTCTTTTCATTCCGTGCTGTCACCTCCTGTTCTTATCTCTATCCAGAATCGCCCGTCAATCTTTGTGTATTAGTCGTTGTGTAACCTTCCCTATCATTATCCAACCCCCAGCTCTCTGTTTATTCTCATCTGTCCGTCTGGCGCATGTCTGTGTATCACAGTCTGTTCTCTCATGAACTGCCTCTCTCTTGTGATCTATCGATCGCACTTACCTATCTTTATCTGTCATTTTCTGTCTATCACTTTGACTTGTAGGTTTGCAATACATTCGTTCCACTATTAGTTCTTCACACTCACACTTCAGCTTCCCTTTATGAACCATTATTAGCACCGCTCTAGCTGCCATCTTCCAGCGTTAACGGGCCGCCTCGCCTCCAGAGCCAAGTCTCAATCTCAATGAGAACCACTCTTAGTTTGTGTTTTTACAAACGTGACTAAAAGTATATACACAAATAATGAAAATTAAATACGGGGATGATTTGCCAGTAGTGGCCGCCATATACACAAGGCATAGGCATATGTGTGTGACAGTGTATAGAGTGACATGCACGCGACATACAGATTTACCTACCCCGCATTACACGTAAGTGATGCAGCTGTAAACATGCAATGTGATAAAAGTGTTAAAGTCCGTATAAGGGAGGGAATGTGGGGTTTTCAGCTGCGGGATTTAAGGTACCGGGAGGAAGTGATGCTTTCATTTGCTGTGCGATTCCCTCCCACAGCCACTCCCATTCCACACCCACTGCCCTGCCCCTTTCACTCTCTGCTCTTACCTTCCATACGATAATACCTTAGGTCACGACGCTGCGCCTCACAGGATCCCCAGGCTGGCGGCGGTGATCTTCATGGCGGGAAAAAGACACGCCAGGGAACAAGATGCGGGAGTGGGGCGGAGCCCAGAAAGACATGACGACAAAAGGGGCGGGACTTAAAAAAAGGCCCAGAAACGCCCCCGAATCGCGTCAAGGCGGGCCCTGAACTCAGTGACGCTCCTCTCCTCCAATGGCTGGCCAGCATTTACGAGGCCAGCCAATGGAGAAGAGGGGCGTGTTCAGACCCCATACTACTAACAAAAGATTTCGGCTCCGCCCACCCACTGCTTACGCAGTGGGACGGTAGCCGAAACCTAAAAATGGGAGAATATTAAAATCAAGATATAACTTAATCATTAAGTTAACTATTCATTTTAAGTTATCCTATGTAAAGGTATTGAGAATCATCATTTTATTCTAGCTCCAGTATTGAATTGACAAGGACGTTACATTTACAGTGCCCTTAACCCTTTTTTTCCTAGAATAGGTCAACTGTTTAGTTTTAGTAGCTCTGATTTTGTGAACATATTCAGAGCTGAACAGATTTTGGAGGCCCATCTTAGTATTGGCCAATAGTAGGGTATAGTTGGCAGAAAAGAGAGCTGGAACTTTCTGATCTGCCAGGGCGTGGGAGTCAGTGACACAACTCAACAAATACTTTACACAAGGGTTAATATAAAGAAGAAATAGGGTAGGAACCCTGTCGCACACCCTTGCAATCCAATGTTGCACAAGATATCTCCCCTCTTGTGCCACACCAGACCCCGAGATAGTTCTCTTCATGGAGGCACATGAATATATTTAGCAAATTACGCAAGATTTCCCTCCAAAATAGGACCTCCCATAATTTCTCTTTAAGCACCAGATCAAAAGCATTACGGAGGTCGATAAACGCTACAAAGAGTTCTTCCACTCTAATATATACAGTCTTATGCTTAACTTAGCGGAAGCCAAAGACCTAGTCAATTGAATTCGTCTTTTACCTAAATTCTGTCTTTAGGTCAGATAGAATATGGTTTTCAATTGTCCAGTCCAAAAGCCGCTTCAAAACTTGTTTACAAAAGACATTTTGAAGGGTTGTCCCAGCGGCTAATTGGATGGTAATTTGAGGGGGAGCTAGGGCTCCCATTCTTGAAAACAGGGACGCTCTCTGCTCCTTTCCATGTAGCAGGCATAGCCACCCTTGCTGCAATTTCATTTGTGACCACATTGATATAAGGAACCCAAGTGGTAGAATCTGATTTAAAAAGGTCAGCTGGGATCTTATCTAATCCAGGGGCCATCCCTTGTTTCAATGAGGCTATTGAAAAAGTGGTCTTCACTGGAGAAAACACTGGAAGGGTGGAGTTTAAGGTAAACGTGGAGACGTCCTCCAAGCAAGTAGAGGCCTGAGCTAATTCATGGCGATACAAAAGGGGATGATAGACGGAGCGTTTGAGCATATCAAACATTCACCCCCAGTCAACTGATCTAGGTTTAATCCATCACCATTCTTTAGCCCACTCAGCCACCCCATTTCAGACATGGCTATATGCAAATCAGTCTGACCCTGTGCCTCATGGGAACAGTCCAGCCCGAACTGCCAAGCCATGTCTTCCATGGACCGGAAACAAGCATCCTGGGACCGATTTCGGATTCATAATCCTCATCAGCCAGGCTATCTTGAATCCAGTGACCAAGTGAGCAAGGGACTCACGTCTGAGCATACCCTGCCACACTTAGGGCAAACAAAGCGATACAAAAGGGGATGATGGACGGAGCGTTTGAGCAAATCAAACACTCACCCCCAGTCAACTGATCTGGGTTTAATCCATCACCATTCTTTAGCCCACTCAGCAACCCCATTTCAGACATGGCTATATGCAAATCAGTCTGACCCTGTGCCTCATGGGAACAGTCCAGCCCGAACTGCCAAGCCATGTCTTCCATGGCCTGGAAACAAGCATCCTGGGACCGGTTTCGGATTCATAATCCTCATCAGCCAGGCTATCTTGAATCCAGTGGCCAAGTGAGCAAGGGACTCACGTCTGAGCATAACCTGCCACACTTAGGGTGAACAAAGCGATACAAAAGGGGATGATGGACGGAGCGTTTGAGCAAATCAAACACTCACCCCCAGTCAACTGATCTGGGTTTAATCCATCACCATTCTTTAGCCCACTCAACCACCGCATTTCAGACATGGCTATATGCAAATAAGTCTGACCCTGTGCCTCATGGGAACAGTCCAGCCCGAACTGCCAAGTCATGTCTTCCATGGACCGGAAACAAGCATCCTGGGACCGGTTTCGGATTCATAATCCTCATCAGCCAGGCTATCTTGAATCCAGTGGCCAAGTGAGCAAGGAACTCACGTCTGAGCATACCCTGCCACACTTAGGGCAAACAAAGCGATACAAAAGGGGATGAAGGATGGAGCGTTTGAGCAAATCAAACACTCACCCCCAGTCAACTGATCTGGGTTTAATCCATCACCATTCTTTAGCCCACTCAGCCACCCCATTTCAGACATGGCTATATGCAAATCAGTCTGACCCTGTGCCTCATGGGAACAGTCCAGCCCGAACTGCCAAGCCATGTCTTCCATGGATTGGAAACAAGCATCCTGGGACCGGTTTCGGATTCATAATCCTCATCAGCCAGGCTATCTTGAATCCAGTGGCCAAGTGAGCAAGGGACTCACGTCTGAGCATAACCTGCCACACTTATGGCGAACAAAGCGATACAAAAGGGGATGATGGACGGAGCGTTTGAGCAAATCAAACACTCACCCCCAGTCAACTGATCTGGGTTTAATCCATCACCAATCTTTAGCCCACTCAGCCACCCCATTTCAGATATGGCTATATGCAAATCAATCAGACCCTGTGCCTCATGGGAACAGTCCAGCCCGAATTGCCAAGCCATGTCTTCCATGGACCGGAAACAAGCATCCTGGGACCGGTTTCGGATTCATAATCCTCATCAGCCAGGCTATCTTGAATCCAGTAGCCAAGTGAGCAAGGGACTCCCGTCTGAGCATACCCTGCCACACTTAGGGCGAACAAAGCGATACAAAAGGGGATGATGGACGGAGCGTTTGAGCAAATCAAACATTCCCCCCAGTCAACTGATCTGGGTTTAATCCATCACCATTCTTTAGCCCACTCAGCCACCCCATTTCAGACATGGCTATATGCAAATCAGTCTGACCCTGTGCTTCATGGGAACAGTCCAGCCCGAACTGCCAAGCCATGTCTTCCATGGACCGGAAACAAGCATCCTGGGACCGGTTTCGGATTCATAATCCTCATCAGCCAGGCTATCTTGAATCCAGTGGCCAAGTGAGCAAGGGACTCACGTCTGAGCATACCCTGCCACACTTAGGGCAAACAAAGCGATACAAAAGGGGATGATGGACGGAGCGTTTGAGCAAATCAAACACTCACCCCCAGTCAACTGATCTGGGTTTAATCCATCACCATTCTTTAGCCCACTCAACCACCGCATTTCAGACATGGCTATATGCAAATAAGTCTGACCCTGTGCCTCATGGGAACAGTCCAGCCCGAACTGCCAAGCCATGTCTTCCGTGGACCGGAAACAAGCATCCTGGGACCGGTTTTGGATTCATAATCCTCATCAGCCAGGCTATCTTGAATCCAGTGGCCAAGTGAGCAAGGGACTCACATCTGAGCATACCCTGCCACACTTAGGGCAAACAAAGCGATACAAAAGGGGATGATGGATGGAGCGTTTGAGCAAATCAAACACTCACCCCCAGTCAACTGATCTGGGTTTAATCCATCACCATTCTTTAGCCCACTCAGCCACCCCATTTCAGACATGGCGATATGCAAATCAGTCTGACCCTGTGCCTCATGGGAACAGTCCAGCCCGAACTGCCAAGCCATGTCTTCCATGGATCGGAAACAAGCCTCCTGGGACCGGTTTCGGATTCATAATCCTCATCAGCCAGGCTATCTTGAATCCAGTGGCCAAGTGAGCAAGGGACTCACGTCTGAGCATAACCTGCCACACTTAGGGCAACAAAGCGGGGATGAAGGACGGAGCGTTTGAGCAAATCAAACACTCACCCCCAGTCAACTGATCTGGGTTTAATCCATCACCATTCTTTAGCCCACTCATCCACCCCATTTCAGACATGGCTATATGCAAATCAGTCTGACCCTGTGCCTCATGGGAACAGTCCTGCCCGAACTGCCAAGCCACGTCTTCCATGGACCGGAAACAAGCATCCTGGGACCGGTTTCGGATTCATAGTCCTCATCAGCCAGGCTATCTTGAATCCAGTGGCCAAGTGAGCAAGGGACTCCCGTCTGAGCATACCCTGCCACACTTAGGGCGAACAAAGCGATACAAAAGGGGATGATGGACGGAGCGTTTGAGCAAATCAAACACTCACCCCCAGTCAACTGATCTGGGTAGTTCGGACTGGACTGTTCCCATGAGGCACAGGGTCAGAGCTGATTTGCATATAGCCAGTGTCTAACTCAGGGTGGTGTGGAGTGCAAAAAAACTATGGATTTAGGCCCAGATATTTCTACTGGGGTGAATGTATGACATTGTTCTACATTCTGTCCATCAACTATGTTTTTTGCAATTTTCACCCCGAGTGGGCTGGGTATGCTCAGACGTGAGTCCCAGGCTCTCCACACCACTGGAGTCAAGCTATCCAGGCTGATGAAGGCTGATAGCCAGAAACGGGTCCTTGGATGCTTGATTCCGGTCTGGGAAAGACATGGCTTGGTAGTTCGGACTGGACTGTTCCCATGAGGCACAGGGTCAGAGCTGATTTGCATATAGCCAGTGTCTAACCCAGGGCGGTGTGGAGTGCAAAAAAACGATGTATTTAGGCCCAGATCTTTTTACTGGGGTGAATGTATGACACTGTTCTACATTCTGTCCATCAACTGTGTTTTTTGCAATTTTCACCCCGAGTGGGCTGGGTATGCTCAGACGTGAGTCCCAGGCTCTCCACACCACTGGAGTCAAGCTATCCAGGCTGATGAAGGCTGATAGCCAGAAACCGGTCCTTGGATGCTTGATTCTGGTCTGGGAAAGACATGGCTTGGTAGTTCGGACTGGACTGTACCCATGAGGCACAGGGTCAGAGCTGATTTGCATATAGCCAGTGTCTAACCCAGGGTGGTGTGGAGTGCAAAAAAACGATGGATTTAGGCCCAGATCTTTGTACTGGGGTGAATGTATGACATTGTTCTACATTCTGTCCATCAGCTGTGTTTTTTGCAATTGAGCTAATTCATGGGCACAAAAGTAAAGGTTCCCAAACTGGGCAATTAATTTACAGGGCAGGACAGGCGACTCTGAAGGCTTTCCGGATTTCCCACTGTAGTAATTAGCTGAAGATTCAAAAAGATCAGATACAATTGTTTCTCCCATGCAGCTTTGGCTTGGTTTACTTCAAATCGAGCTTCAAATCTGCATGCCCTTATATCCTGGCTAACTCCTCTTTTAATTGCTCAAAAGTAAATAGTCTTTGCCTTTCTACAGGATTGGGTGAACCATCCATTTGTAGAACTCTTTGTCTGGGGTCTCGTACATTCTTTAAGAAATAAATCTTTGAGCTTGTCAAATAATCTTTTGTGCTCAGCTACAATCTCTTCATTGTTCCCCCAGTTTTCAAGCATGACCTCCACGTGAGAAGCAAGAACCAAATGCATGCCTGAGAAAATGTGTGGGGAAGAGTACACTGCCTCCCACTTCACGGTCCTACAGTCGCTCATAACCTCCAACTGTTGATCACACATCGTAGAGGTGCGAGGTGAAACAAGGAAGACCAACTGATTTGTAGTTCATACTAGAAGAATGTGGTCGCCCTCATCCTGCTCTAACACTATCATGTCTTCTACCTCCCTACAGAGCCTAACATCCAGGATAATATAATCCATAAAACTAGCATACGACCCACTCCTAAGCATGGGGGCATGTGTAGCATTATAGACCAGGGTAAAATCCACCCCTTTTAGGACAACCCTTGTGAGATTTCTCTTCGCTGGTGAGGTTATTTTCAGAATGTCCTACATGTGGTCTTTCATATTAGATAGATCTTGGGTTATACCATTGGGTTCAAATGTAAGGTTTAAGTCAACAACCACCATAACATGATAGAACCCTATGTGATGGGATAAGATTTTAGCCAGAAAATGGAGAGTGGGTGATTCTTGTCGATACCAGAGACTCCAGTTGTATATACGGATCAGCAGGAGAGGTGTAGCCTTAGGGAGGAAGAAAAGTAACCCTTGAATGCCTGGTGATCTTGATTGAAGCTGTACTGCAGAGCAGGAAAGTAAGGTACTTGGCCAAATAAGCAGCCCACCCAATGGGTGCCCTGCTGAAGACCTAGTTGCAGGAACACAAAAACATTTAAATTCACTTTGGGGCACTTGCGTGATCTCTCAGGTTTCCTGATTGCATGATTATCAATGAACTGTCCCCATAAAGGGTGAGCAAGCTTGGACTGTGTACCTGCAACAATCCAGTTGGCAATAACTATAGAATTAGGTAATAAGTCCAGGGGGTTTAAAATGAGCATGTTCCCCACTCAACGATTAGGGAGTAGTAACTGGCAGGCACGCTTTGTCAACCAGAAGCTAGGGGGGGCTCCATTAATGGAGGTGAGAAGGAGAGTTAAAACAGCTAACCTTTGGGGCCCGATAGTTGGAGTGCATGTTTATGAACGGAGAATAGAAGATGTCCACAGGACTATTATCGGTGTGCAGTCAATCTATCTCTGTAAGGGTAGAGGGCCCCTCTGAGGGAGAAGGGGACAACAACAAATGATTGGCTTTAAGACTACTGGAAATCAATGGTCTAGATGAAGAAGTTGGAGGCCAAGGTCTGGGCCTCCGGTAGCAATAAAAAAAACAATGGGGGAAGGAAGATATAAGGGCATAGCCAACCATGAGAGGAACAATTAACCAATAATTTGTGTACAATGGCAGGCAACCTAAAATTGACAATAACACAATCTCCTGGGGGACGTTTTACCAAGGGGCCTATACATCTCACCCTTCAAACCATCAGGATGTTGGGCGCGTCTAAGTATGGAAAATGGGAAAATGTATGCAACCAGTTAAGGACCTTATTCTTAAGTTGCAAAATAACTTAGCCACATTTACAGGCAAGCAAGGCACACTAGATAGCACAATAACATAAGGGCATGTCTCTGGAAGTAGATTAACAGAGGTAGAATGAGGTTCATAGGCAGACATGGCCCCAGATGCCCCAGCTGGCCCAAGCTTATCTCCTCCTTTCTCTCACCCTTGCAAACGAAATCATTTCCCAATAGCTAATTGATAACTATATTGGGTTGATGTGTAGGCACACCCCAGGAAAACAATGTTTGAAAGAACCAATAACGTTACTCTCCGTAGCAGTAGTCAAAGTAGTAGAATTGGTAGCTATAGAGTAGTAGGTATCAGATGGGGCCACGTTAGGGAGCTGGCCTAGTGTTGCATAGCTCTGCTTCAATTACACCCAACCACTCATATACTGGCTTTAATTTACCCTCCAAAGCGTCAAGAACTTTACCACATAAAACCCCTAAAATGTCTACTATTATGTGCATCTCATAATACCTGTAGTTTTCTCGCCACGTATTAGAGGTTGTACGTAACCATTTGGATTTATCACACACTTCTGTCCTCTTTCTTTTCCTCGCCAGACCAATGAGGGAGTAACTTGGCAGTTGAGCTTTCAACACTGAGGGCACTAAGGTCACTGAAGACGAGGTATTAAGGAAGGGATTAGAGGGACCTATTCCAAGGGCAATAGGAGTGGTGGCAGTTCCTGTGTCGGAATCTAATGGCATTAGGGAGGCAAAAGTCACAGGGGGGGATGGATAAACGGCATTTAGACAGTTTGATTTCTTTATTTAGAAAGCCTATTGCATGCTGGAGAAAACTGCACAGAGAAGTAAAAGACTGCATTTTGACAAACTAGCAGGAGGCTTGCCCATCCCCATTTTAAAAAACTAGGCAAGAGCTGATAATACCTGCTCAGGTCCAGGTGAAAGAGGGGTGACTCCGCCCAGCTTCCTCCAGGCGATGAGGGGTGAAGATGGGCCCTCTCTGGCCTGGTCTTTACCCGAGCTGTGCACACTCAGCGGTGGATTCCCTTACTCTAAATAACGCTGTGATTGATGTCCCTGCCTTCTCTTCCTTCCAGCAGCTACACTGGCAGCAGAGATTGTGACAGTGTAGTCCCCCAAACACAGAGTCACAGAATATGCACCCCCCTCAAACAAATGACTTACTCAAACTTGTGCCATCCCGCATTCTCAGATGGGATCGGTTTACCTATAAGCTGAATCCAAGTTTTGTTTCAGAAAACATGTGTAGGCAAAAATACAAGTGGCCCATCTTCTAAAAAAATCATAGGTAAGCAATATTTATATTACCATATTTAAAAAAATTAATTCAAGGTACACAAATGATCAAGAGAAAATCCTGCTCCTCTAAGGCGAAAGCAGACAGAAAGTGCAATAAACAAGGGATTCCTAAAACTGGAGCAGTGCTAGTGTCTTCGAGAGAACAAGAGAAAGTGAGATATGACAGCTAATTGCAGAGTCACCTCAAACGTTTTGCTTCCCTATGCCTTCCTGTGAACCTGTTTTATTGCCTCTTAGGACTCTGCACACTTTTTCCCTGTAACCCAGAGGTCTTCAAACTTTTGTAGGTTGAGCCCCCCCAGCTCACTTTTTTCAGCTGTTGGGCCCCCCCCAAAATCTGACAGAAATTTCTGGAATCTGGTACACTACATAATTTACCGCCGCGCCAAATCCGGGGCCATATCCAGCATATAATGTCCAACATAATAAGAGTGTTTAGTTAAGTGCAGGTTTGTGAGTGGGTGTGCTGAAATGACAGATTATTACATAGCTCAAACCACCATTTTCCTAGATAAAATGTGCGCAAATAGTTTTTACTAGGATGCTTTGTTTTACACATGACATCGATTGATAACACCACCAACATAAATTTGACGGGTGTGCCCGTTTTTCGTCACAGACGCTCAATCTGTGGATGGATTTTTGAGAATGAGAAGCGAGTTGTCTGAATGCAAGGTGCATTCCCAGACACTTGAAGTAACTCAGAACGTTATTGAGGGCAGCGTAGGGTTTCAAATGTGTTAAACCATGGGTAGTCACAAACTTTCTCTCGGGGGCCAAATTTACAGTGTGGTTTGTGTCCGAGGGCCACACCGGTGGGGGCGGGGTAAGTGGGGGAGGGGGTGGGGCTAGAGAAAACAAAAAAAACTGAGGTTGAACAGAGGTCCCTGCAGCAGACGCCTTCGTCCACTGAGCCACCAGACCAAGCATACACACATCTCTCTCTCTCTATCTCTCTCTCTCTCTCGCTCTCTCTCTCTCTCTCTCTCCATCTCTCTCTCCCTCTCTCCCTCCCTCTCTTCCCCTGTCTCACTCAGACTGTCTCACTCCCTCTCACTCCCTCTCTCTCCCTCCCTGTCTCACTCACTCTCTCTGTCTCTCCCGCCTCTCTGTGTCTCCCTCTCTCTTTGTCTCCCTCTCTCTCTCCCTCTCTCTCTGTCTCCCTCTCTCTCTGTCTCCCTCTCTCTCTGTCTCCCTCTCTCTCTCCCTCTCTCTCTGTCTCCCTCTCTCTCTGTCTCCCTCTCTCTCTCCCTCTCTCTGTGTCCCCCTCTCTCTCTGTCTCCCTCTCTCTCTCCCTCTCTCTCTGTCTCCCTCTCTCTCTGTCTCCCTCTCTCTCTGTCTCCCTCTCTTCTCTGTCTCCCTCTCTCTCCTTCCCTATCCCTCTCTGTCTCCCTCTCTCTCCTACCCTCCTCACTCTGTCGCCCTCCTCACTCTGTCGCCCTCCCTCTCCCTCCCTCTGTCTGTCACCCTCGGTCTCCCTCCCTCTCCCTCTCTTTGTCTCCCTCTTTCTGTCTCCCTTTCTCTGTCTCCCTCTCTCTGTCTCCCTTTCCCCCTTCCCTCGCTCTCCCTCTGTCTGCCTCCCTCTCCCCCCCTTCTTTCCCGCCCGCCCTCCCTCGCTCTCACTCTGTCTGCCTCCCATTCCTTCCCTCCTTTCCTTCCCTCCCTCGCTCTCCCTCTGTCTGCCTTCCTTTCCCTCCTTCCTTTCCCTCCCTCCCTCGCTCTCCCTCCCTCGCTCTCCCTCTGTCTGCCTCCCTTTCTCTCCCTCCCTTTCTCTCCCTCCCTTTCCCTCCCTCCCTCGCACTCCCTCCCTTTCCCTCCCTCCCTCTCCCTCCCTCGCTCTTCCTCTGTTGCCTCCATTTCCCTCCATCCCTCTCCCTCCCTTTCCCTCCCTCCCTCGCTCTCCCTCTGTCTGCCTCCCTTTCCCGCTCCTCTACTTAAGCACACAAAAGCAATCATTTACAAACATTTGTTCCAACGAAGACACTTCGGTGAATTGGAAAGCTGAAAGCCTTGCTATATTTAGTACGTAAATATACGGTAAGGTACTTTTAATATTATAATTTAAGAACGCATTCTTGTTAGCTTCCTTAACGTTTTTAAAAATATATTTGTATAGTTATCGAAAGTACACTAAAAAGTACATCTATCATTGAGATGCGGGAATTGTTACAGTACTTAGCCGCAACCCTCCAAATAGAGGTGTTCTCATGGCAGTTAAATACAGCTTTGTTATTGTGCCCATTCAAATGGTGGCCTCTCAGCTGATGATCCTATTCTGCGGGAGTCAAGCAGCACGGAATGTGTAAATTCGCCCCTAATGCATCTGGACTAGCTTGCCTCAACAGTCAGATGTACACCTTGTAGCACTATCCTGGACCCTTTAGCATTTCTCACTCTTTTAAGATGGGACTTTGCCTGAAAGCACCTCAAGGTCATCGTGATTCATGTGCGCTATAGCCCAGCTGACCCCTCGTAACTTCTGCCAGAGTGCATGATGGTGGTAGGAGGTAAATGAGCGGGTTCACACATCTGCTGGAGGAACGTCCTCGCAGACTGCAGAGTGTGAGTTTGAACCCTAGCAGGGCCGGCTGCGCACCGTCCTCCCACTGTCAGGAAAATGACTATCATGGAGATGCGGGAATTGTTACAATACTTAGCCGCAACCCTTCAAATAGAGGTGTCCTCAAGGCAGTTAAATACAGCTTTGTTATTGTGCCCATTCAAATAGTGGCCTCTCAGCTGATGCTCCTATTGTGTGGGAGTCAAGCAGCACGGAATGTGTTAATTCGCCCCTAATGCAAGGTTAGAACATAGTGCTACATGAAACTATAATAAATAATGCACCACTGACACTTTTCAAAACAAATAGATCAAAAAAACAATGCCATTTAAAATACCAACAACTTCAAACTTTGCTAATGCGAGACCTATTGCTTTGCAACTGCTTGTTCCTTCTTCCCTCTGTCTCCCTCCCTCTACCTCCCTCTATCACCCTCTTCATCTCATCCTGCCTGCCTGTGCCCGGGCTGAGACAGCTTCAGGGCACACACACGCACCCCCCCTGGCCCCCCGCCCCCCCTGACCCCAGGCACTTTACAGGTCTTTAATAGACCTTTGTATGTTAATGAGGCTTCTGTATTTCACCTCTGGGGACAGACAATCAGGAATGTGGGTTAAGGGACCATTGGCAAGCACCACAAATCAATTGCTTTAAATGTGTCAAAATGAGGCTGCAACAATATTTCCTGTTTCATGGTCTGAATGTTGTGACTTTGCCCAATTTCTGGATGATTTTGTTCTTTATGATTTTGTGAACTTGGTATGGATTCACTTCATTTCAAAGGGGGGCGGGGCTCCGTGTCAACTTTAAATGCTTCCTGTTTGCAATTGGCGCTGTTCCCATTTTTTCACGTACCATAATTTGCATTTGGGCTCAGTCACCTAAAGCAGTGCCTCCCACGTCACCATGGCTTCTGTGAATATCATCAGAAACCATCACAGACCTCTTTTCCTAAATTAAATGTCCTCGAAAGGCAGTTTTCGGTTTAGCAGAGGAGACTTCCTGCCTCCTTGCTGAAGCTGAATGAATTAACCCCCTCCTGGGAGGGTAAACATAATAAAAGCATGGGTACTTCGTGCCTCGTCGATTTCCCCTCCCTCCTCCCTCGACTTGCCACAGGGAACAAAGATGAAATTAGAGAGTAGTTGTGAAATTAGAGAGGAGTGCGCGCCCCCCCAAGGATGGTGTCGCGCCCCCCTAGAGGGGCGCGCCCCACAGTTTGAAGAACTCTGCTGTAACCAGAGGCGAAGTGCTTGTGCTCACTGAGATTGTAGAGGACGCCACGGAGCTCAGGCAGCTCGGCTGATTGTTTTCCAGTGTGCGGCGAGTGGCGGGCAGCTGGCGTTCGCATTCCTCTGGCCCCTACTGAATCTGCAGTTTTTGCTGATGTGCGGCCGAGCTGGAGGCCTTGCAGCCAGTGAACCAGCGAATGAAGCTGAGCAGAGGCTTCGGCGGTGGAGCTTCTCCTGTTTTAACTTTGGAGTGCTTTTGCTGACGGGTGTGTTTACGCCCCTGGCCGGGAGCCTGTTGAGATAAGGAGCGAGGTGAGAGAGGCCACGGCAGCGGCAGATGTGCTTTAATGTGCTTTAATGTGCCGAGGTTTGGTCATAAGTTGTGATCTCTTGCGGACATATAGCTTGGCTGTTTACCTGAAAGCTGAAGTTGGTTGGGGGGCCACGAACTTTAACAACGACTTTTGCAACCTGCACAGCTCACTGTAATCAGGATAGATTCTGGCCCCACTTTTTCTCTCTCACACAAGGTGTGCTTTCCGCTCCTTTGCTGTTTGGCATACTTCGGGCTACATTGCGAGGAAAGGAAGGAGGGCGACGGACTCCATTTACTAGGAGCCCCGGACACGCTCACCTGGGACTCAGTTGCCCCTCCCATCAGGCTACTTAATTAGGTACCCCGGTTGAGATCGGACCGGGCCACCCCGCTAACATCTGCTTCTAAACAGTAGGACCATTTTCTTCGTGTAAATTTCTGCACCAATTGTCATATTTATACTAGTGCCATGGCGGGGCAAGAAAGCAGGAGTAAAAAAGTTACAACGGGAAGTCATGCTGTGGGGACTTTGGATAACTTCATTTTTAGGGCAAATTCATTATTGGACCATGAGATAACCCTGTTTGAACATCGGATTTCCCAAGACATTGCCCTTGCTAAAAGATCGTCATTGGGTTATATAGCGAATGCTCGCACACCGGAACGCTGCCTCCCATTATCTGTGGGGGATGAGCTGGATTCCAGTTCAAACAGTGAGATTATCAAAGGTCCGGAAAGACTCACCCCAAACATCGAAATGCAGCCTCTGCCAGCACCGGAGGCCAATACTCCAATAACCCTTGAATCTAATCAGGTAGTAGGTGGCCTGGACGATCCTACCATTCGACAGTCAAGATGGAGAATGGAAGGGGCCATACCCAAGAGAAAGCGTGTGGGCACGGTCAACTGTGTTAGAAAGCCCAAAATTGCCAAATGCTCTGAGATTGCTGCATCAGGGGTACCTCTCCGCAAAGGCTAAAGGGAGTGGGATAGTTCCGACCTCACTCCCCCCACCCTCAGGTCCCACAGTTCCAACTCAAGAGGGGACAATTATAGCAACAATATTGCCCTCAATGGAGGACTCGCTCCTGGCAAAATTGGGCACTTTACTTCAAACCTCCTTGCAGCCGTTTGAACTTAGACTTTCCTGATAGAGCACCAACTGACAAGTATCTAAAAAGCCACAACAAAGGCTATGGACTATGTTAAATCGTATAATGTGAGTACTGTCCAAGTGCCAATCGCAAAGGGATGCGCAACGCTGAAAAATCCGGCAACACCTCCTGACCCAGCCTTGGTTCAAGTGACAGGCCCAGAACATGCGGCTCCTGCCGTTCCACCGTCCACCCTGCCCTCTGTGGCTACTGCTGAGAACACAAGGAACATTCCAAGTACATCAATTAGAACTGATTTACCCCCGGAATCGAGTCCGTATGTTGTGGTCTTAGCTGGGGTACCTGAACACATTGACACCAGAGAGGAATCCCATCAGTCTTTAAGGAACAAAGCTATAGACTGGTTGAGCAGAAATAGACCACTTCCGCCCCATACCAGTAGTGAGATTTGTCTAGTTCGTAGGGTAGCCTGGGTAGGGCATAGAGAAAAGAATATCAAGGGAGACTGTGTGCTGGTTAATTTTAGAGATCCGCGTACGGTATCTCATATCTGTGGGGGGATGCAGTCAAATTTTGGGTCTGTAATACAATCCCTCCCACTGTCGTATTTCTATCCCCCAGGCCCCTTCCGTCCAAGGCCAGACACTCAACGGAGCTGGAAGATGGTGGGGTCCCGTGTAGGGGTGGGTTACGACAGGGAAAGGCATGGAGTTCCACCAGTAACCTTTGAAATCTGTACCCAAAATAGATATAGTTGCTTGGACATGGTTGACTGACAGGAGCGTGGGGACATAGATCCTGGTGGGCTATTGGGAGGGAATGTGCGGGTTGAAGGAGGTATGAGGACAAGAGGGATTTGCTCAAGCACCTCCAGCATCATAAGCATATGGCTAAGCTTGACAAAGATAGTTCCCCTTGTTCCACGTACCATCCACCAAATTCCAACCGTAAGTATCCCCGAATATGTACTGAACGTACCACCCAAGCACCCGCGGTCCTCATTGGTTGAAGGTAGCCCGCAAGGACCCACGCTCTCTGGCACAGCAGCTTTTCCAGGTGTCCAGAACAAATTAACTCTGAGCACTGACCCGGAAAGGAAGGCAGGCATTATTAAGGTATTGTCGTGGAATGTGGCCGGCCGGCAAAAACAAACTGGCTTGCCCTGACTGGGGGTCTTTCGTGGACAATAACGATGTGTGTCTCTTTCAAGAGACTTGGGCCCGTGAAGAGCAGCACCGGGAGGGGTTTGCCTCATTCCACGTGCCAGCACTCTGGGGTGGGAAAGGCAGACCATCGGGAGGCCTCACTGTGTGGGTTGGTTCCCATCTGGGATGTACCGCATCGGCATTAGTAACCCATTCAAGTGATGTCCAATGCGTGGTTCTCACCTGGGCCAACTCCTTGAAGCTTGCCCTTATTAATGTTTATTCCCGTCCTGTGAGTATAGCCTGTGAGTCCAGAACTATTGAAGAACTTTCCAATTTCTTACATACCCTCCTGAGTGACATCCACCGGCTGCTAGGGGTAGATTTGAATTGTCACTTTGAGCCACTAGAGGGGTTGAAGGACGATGTTCTAGTGGCAGAAGATGATTACTGGTCCATTCCCACGATTCAGGCCCCATCCCCTAGAGCATGGTCGTCTTTAGCCATACAGATTATGGCTCTAACAATAAATTACTCTCTACGAGCCTGCAACGGGTGCACTCCTTCTGAATGTACTCCGCCCAGCTAAATGTACTTTTATTAAACCTGGTCAGTCGTCAAGATTGGATTATATTCTGGTAGAAACACGATTATGGCCACTAGTCATAGATCTCAATGTACCTGCGCGAGCAGAGAGGGACCATAATCCCTTGATCCTTGAGTTGGGCCCGCTGGGCATTGGCGGGAGCAGTAGCTCAACCCCTGGGGATCCGGCTGATAGACTCATTCTCACTAACGACAGGCGCAGAGTCAGATGGAACAAACTTGTTGATCACCCAGAAGAACTCTGTAAACTCTATAGCAGGATTGTCCCTATATTTACCCAGGTAGAGGTGCTAATCATGCAACCAGTACCTCCAGTCCATTATGCCAAATTGCAGGCGCTTCACTTAGACCTAGTTTCCAACCTGGAAGAGGTATTCAACCCGCTGAGTACAAAGAAGAGCACGAGGGCTAGGCAGCATTCTTGGTTCAATGCAGCTTGTAGGAGGGCCAAGTCTGAACTAGTACAGGCTCTAAAAGACAATACTGATAAGACTAAAATCAAAGCCAGGAGAACACACTATAAGTATATGATAAAATGCGCAAAGGAGGAGTGGGATTATGATAAGTGGGCTAACTTATCTAATACCCTAAGAAATAAAGAAGCACAGGAATTTTGGTCAATAGTAAATAATGGTTCGGGAGATCAAAAACCAGCAATTGAACCGAATATAGCTCCTGAAGCCTGGGAAAATCATTTTCGTGCTTTATATCAAACAGAGGACCAGTTAGAAGTACATGATTCTATAACGTCACATCCTGCTTTCAAACAACAACAAGAGGTGGTGGATGATTTCACACTTACTGAAGTCTGTGATGCACATTCTGAATTGGCCATGGGTAAAGCCCCAGGTTTAGACAAACTCCCTGGCGACCTCTTTAGGCACGAACCAGGGATTTGGGGGCCGTATTTCCTGATCCTTTTCAGTGCGATCCTGGGAGGCATGGCGGTGCCCTGCACTTGGCTGGGTGCAGAGATAGTATCTATTTTCAAAAAGGGTTCTCCTCTGCTCCCAGCCAACTACAGGCCCATCAGCCTCATAGACATCCCCCAGAAGATCTTTGCCAGGCTATTCCTGGAGCGACATCAGGATTGGATGGAGGACAACTCAATCCTTAGTCCCTACCAAGCGGGATTTCGAAAGAACACCTCTACCATAGACCAAATATTTTGTCTTTCTCTATTGTTTTGGAAAACAGTAAATAAAGAGGGTGGCAGCCTCTATACGGTGTTTGTCGATCTTCGATCGGCGTTTGATTTAGACGAAATTACGGACTGTCCTCCTTGAATTGGGCATACCAGTCCCACTTCTGACAATACTGATGAGGCTTCATGACGCAAACTTTGCCCAAGTCAGATGTGGGAGAAATGGTGCATTGTCGTCGAGATTTCCCATTGACAGGGGGGTAAGGCTGGGCTGCGTGCTTGCACCGACCCTGTTCTTCCTCTATGTCAACGGGGTAATCACGCACTTGAATGGTCTACAGAACAATGATGCCCCAAAGTTGGCTGGCAGTAGGATCCCCGCCATTATGTTTGCCGACGACACCCTCTTGCTCTCTAAGTCCCCGATGGGGATCCAGTGCATTTTGGACGGTTTTGAGGGCTTCTGTAGACTCAGGGGTTTGGAGATCAACTCGCTTAAAACGAAGTTCATGATTTTCAACCCCCCAGTAACTACACGTCCAAATCTGAGGCTAGGTTCAAGATGCCTGGAAAGGGTTTCGACTTTTGACTATCTGGGGGTAACTCTTAATGAGAACCTGACGTGGGGCCCTCAGCTAGTCAAGTCACAACTAAAATTGTCCCAACTAGCTGGTGGAATTATGAAACTATCTAATACCTCCACGTATAAACAGGTTGCCCCACCCCTGGAGGTCTATTGAATGCAAGCGAGGGGTGCGATTGTCTATGGCGGGGAACTATGGGGATACTCATGCAGGCCTGATCAGGACTGAAAATAAATTTATTTATAAGACAGCTTTTGGCTCTACCTTCTAGTACTCCTCTCCTGCCTCTTAGGCTTGATTTAGGACTCAGGCCTATTGATGAGGTGTTAGCACTTAAACCGCTAAGATTTTGGCGCAAGCTATGGTTAACCCCAGAGCTTGCTAATTATAGGCAGGAACTAGCAGAACTATTGGCCCTGCCTGGGGTAGGGAAAATTCCCTGGCTGAGCTTTATAAAAAATGAATGTCGAAGGCTGGGACTACACACTTTGTGGTCTGACCCAGAGAAAGGTTCTAAAATGATGACCGAGAGAACCTCACGAAGACATACTATGAAGACAAACACACTGCTGTTCTGTCTAACTCTGAAAACGGCACCTTAACTGCTTCCTTTTTAATTGTTAAAGATTTTTAACACTTCGAAGGATTCATGGATGTAATATATCCTATTTTAGCTAGGAAATTATACATACAGTGGCAATATGGTGTTTTACCCCTCCGAGCTTTGACTAATAGGTGGTTCCCATCTACGAATGAAAAATGCCCTGGTTGTAACTGTGACAGGGAAAACGATCTGCACGTTCTCTTCTTCTGTCCAGCTTACAGTAAGCCCCGGAAGTACTGGCTCGTACCCCTCTGTAAAAATGTGGGTTTTAATCACTGTATGCATGCTTTTAGAGTTTTTAAAACAGACACAACCAGAACAATTGTTTTTTCCATTCCGCAATTTTTGCTAGCAATGTGGCACAAGCGAAGGTTTTTAATTAATGTAAACCACACATGATGTGATAGGACAGGTTTTTATATTTATAATAATTACTGCCTTTTGCACTGTATCCCTTGCTACTTTGGAGATTGTCTGTTTCTTTTTCCTTGGTTTGTATGAATTTGTCATCCATGAATTGCTGCTTTTATATGTTATGTATCTTTTATGGCGTACTGCCGAAATAAAGATTTCATGAATGAATGCTTGTGCTCTCTCTTTTAAACATGATATAATTAGTGTACACCTGATTGGTTCATTTAATTTACTTGTCCCTGGTAAGTGGTATTACATGTACTTTGGACCTGTAAGTTAAATGCTACAACTGGGCCTGCAGCAGTCACTATGCCACCCACTAAAGTAGCTCTTTAAGATATGTCTCAGACCTACCACTGCAGCCTGTAGTGCAGTTTTGAACTGACATTTTGACCTGGTAAACTAAAGATTTTGCAAGGTTTAGACATTCCTTTCCTTAACCTGGGCCATACAGACTCCTAGGTCAGAGTGCAGAGTGCATTGTAATTAAAAAGTAGGACATATGTGTTTAGGTATTACATTCCCTAACAGTAAAAAAGAACCTTAATCCCTTCGACGCTGATGATGAGCTCGGCTCGTCATGAGGTAGCCTCCTGCTACGCTGATGACGAGCCCAGCTCGTCACGTAACATGCGAATGAGTAAATCTCAGCGTACGGGCGGAATTCCGCCCGCACGCATGCGGTAAAGTTATTTCTCCCATTGACTAACACTGAGATACCTTATTACATTCAATAAGTGTTAGATTGAATTGGGTTGACATACTTAAGTATACAAAAAAGTGATGGATAGAATGGTTGAATTAATCTCAGACACTGGTATTCATTTGGGACCCCATCCCAGTCCATCGTTATTTTGCACATAATATCACCTCAGTTTGGACCGAGTTATATGCAAATCAGTCTTGACCCTGCCGCAATGCGAACGGTCATGCCCGAACTGCCGCGCCAGGTCCTCCCTGTACTAGAACACAAGCAACCAAGGACCTGTTTTGCCCTTGTTATGGGCTCATCAGTCAGATATAGCTTGGTTCCAGTGAAAAAGTGTGCATATGACCTACATCTGGGCATGTCCAGCCAATTTAGGGAGACATACTAATGTATACATAAGTGATGGATGGAATGCTTGAGTTAATCTCAGCCACTGATATTCACTATTTTCCAAACTTTGCCACCTCAGTTTGTACCCACTTATATGCAAATCACTCTTGACCCTGATCCAGTGGAACAGGTCGGCCCGAACTGTCAAGCCAGGTCCTCCCTGGGCCAGAAACAAGCATCCTGGGACCAGATTCAGGGTCTCACCACTCATGAGCCTGGCTAGCTTGAATCCAGGGGCACAGTGAGCATGGAACCCACGTATGGCATACCATTCTCACTTAGGGTGGCTATTGCAACACAAAAAGATGAAGGGCAGAACGCTGAACATTGTCATACACTCACCCCAGTCACAGATCTGGGGTAAATGCATTGTTTGCTTGCTCACCATGCAACCCCAGGTTGGACCCAGCCATATGAAAATCAGTCTTGACAGTGTTCCCCATGGGAACAGTCCATTCCGAATTGCCAAGCCAGGTCCACCCTGGACAGGAAACAAGCATCCTGGGACCAATTTCAGGGTATCACCCCTCATCAGCCGGGCACTGCAAAGCCAGGCTCACCCTGAACCAGAACACAAGCAATCCAGGACCAGTTTTGCCCTTGTTATGGGCTCATCAGCTGGATATAGTTTGATTCTAGTGACATAATGTGCACCGCACCAATGTCTGGGCATATCCATCCCACTAAGGCAACATACTAAAGTATACAAAAAAGTGATGGTTGGAATACTTGAATTAATCTCAGTCACTGGTAATCACTTGGGCCGTAACCCAGTTTGTGTAATTTTGCACACCATACCACCTCAGTTTGGACCCAGCTATGTGCAAAAAGGTGAACTGCTGAAGGCTATCACCCACACTCACATCTGTCACACCCACCAACTATTCTGCACATCTAGAAAATTCACTCATAGAAGAGGGCATGGGTATTAACCCCAATAAATCTTCTTAAATTAAGCAGAACTCTTACACACAGCAGAAGAAACCAGAAAACCAAGAATGCAGCAGAAGGCAGCAGAAACCCCAGCAGAGTGAGTTTGAACAGCAAGGATCTAGTGGCACTCCTACTTTAGGCTACTGCTGCTTCTTTTTTTTAGAATGTTGTACAATTCAGCTTAATACCAGGAGACTCATCAAGTTGGGAATTGTATTTCTAAATGCTTTTGAGGTGTAACCCATAACCAAAGAACACGGCATACTGAGGTACTTTAGATCTCAGAATTAAAAACATAAGCTACACAACCAATTTATCACCTTTCCACTAAAAACCAACAAGGCCTATTCAATATCCCTTTCATTATGGTAGGTGCCTGACCTGGAGGGGAGTTATGTGACTCGGACTTGAACAGAGGGCCTCACAGGGAAAGCTATGCTCCATGCTAGGTGCAACCTCCTGGAATTGCAGGAGTAGATTCAGACTTGATCCACTAATTCTCACACAGAGAGGGAGGCATGCTTGCCTTCACAGTGCAACGATTCAGCATCTCTGTTTAGTGTCCATTTAGCCAGAACTTGACAGTTGAATTCAAGTGAAATAAGTTGTGAGCTCCTGAGGGAAAAATGTAGTGCAACCAGGAATTTTCAATCTGCCAGGGTTACTCCAACCACTTTCATATAATGAGTATGAACTACAAACTCAAAGCAAAATATCCTTGCACTGCTGGTTTCTTGTATGCATCCCAAATCGTGCTCAAATGAACCAACGTGGTTTGCAAGGGTGCGGCCATCTTGTTTTCTACTCTGTTTATGGTGCTGGGCATAATTTTGAATCCCTCTGTACTCTCTGTAATCCTGTGCCATCCTAAATAATCTACAACTCATTTTTATTAATTGTATTAGTTTGTTTTGTCTTTGTGTATGTAATAAAAAATGAATGTGTTTTCATTACCTTTTGTATTTTTTTTTATTTTCCCCTTGTTTCCATATTTTTTCTTTTCTTTTCTGGTTTCTTTCCTAATCTTTACCGGGTGTGCAGCCCCGGGAGATCTTCAGTGAGGAGGAGGTGGCAGCAATAGTTATTTGGTGCAGCACCACCTCCCCTCCATGCTGGCAGCAGATCCGGCAATGGATACCTCATGCAAGAGCATCAGCTGTGCTGGGGGAGGGTTTGGCAGTGCAGATGACCCACCAGCCAGGTTTGATACACCATCCAGCAGCTGACGCACTGCTGGGAGGATATTCTTGTCAAGGAGCAGGGCCTGCTTTACCTGCTTGGTGTCAAGTTTCCGGGCCACGGTGAGTATAAAATATTTATTGTGTTTCTACAATGCTAACTTTTTTTTTCCTGAATAACAGCTCATGCTCTGAGGTTAGTTAATTTTAGCCTACGTTAAGAATATTATTATGTGATCCAGTTTCTGCTAGGCAGGTGCTCAGTGCTACCTAATCGTACTCATCAATGGCACTTGCTTTGGCAGATTACATATTATTATTGAGTGTTGGTATAGCGCATGGCTACCCAGCAGGGTTTCCCAGCACTTTGAGTATGAGGTAGGCCAGTCTTCTGGCTAAAAGAGCAGGGCCTTTAGTGCTTTGCGAAAATTTTGAAGGAAGGTACAGCCTCTCAGGGATTCAGGGAGAGAGTTCTAAAGTTTAGGACCAAGGAAGGAGAAGGATTGTCTTCCCATTCAGGTTAGTTCAACTACAAAAAGAGATAGATTGTTAGAATGCAAAGTACAAGCAGGGGGGTATGGAGAAGGCAGGTTTCCAAATATTATGATCCTGAACAGGCGCAGATTTTGTACAAATAGCAGAGAGTGTTTAAATGCATTCACTTATCCACAAGAAGCCAGTGTAGTTGGCTAAGGAGTAAAGATGCTGAGGAATGTTTAGGGAGGCGAAACAGGAACCTTGCAGCAGAATTCTGGACCACCTGTAGGTGTTTTAGTGATGCCTTATCAGCCCCTAAGTACAAGCTGTTGCCATTATCAAGTCTGGATAATATCATGGCCTGGATGACTGTTCTCTGGGCAGAAAAGAACAGGTTAAGGAACTATTGCAGACTCTCCTGTCCTCCTTTCACCATAGTGTACCAGTGATATCAGTGAGTTACTGTACTTTGTGACTTTGTTTATGTAGCTCGCACACTTCCAAGCTATTTCATAGCAATGTATAGTACGCATCTATGCATTTCAAAAAAGGGAGACAGATTCGGTCCATCAAGGGGGTTGAGAAATGAAAAGAGAATCAAAGATCATTCACTGCAATACATTCATTTCAAATGTAGTTTTTGTTATGGAAATTTGGAATAGAGATTTCAGGATTAGTATGGGCAGCTCAATGATAGTTGATAGACTTGAAACTCGTACTATAGGCAATATATTTTAGAGAAGTACAATGTGTCTACATTTGCCTGTCATAATGATTTTGTGGGGATTAACTGGCTCACAAATGTATTTTTTTTATCTTCTTGATTTCTTACATCAGCACCTAAGGGTAGGAAGGGGGGCGTTGCAGAGACAGGTTTGGGAGTAGCTGGTCAGCAGGAGGCACCGACCACCAGCACCGCTGGTGAGTTCTCTGCTAATCCCAGTAAGTCCTGTTATTCATTAGTATAATTTCCCTAATGTTGGGTTTTATGATTGTTGTGAGCTTAGGGTAAAATCTTGAGGTATTGGAATGTTGGTGCTGTGTTCCAGGACTGGAGTTGCTGCCTGAAGGCTGGTGTTGCTGGGGAGAAATAAAGTTCCTCTGACACTCGTACCTGCAGTCTTCCTTTCACATGGCAACAAGGACAGGATACGAACACACTTGTGGAGAGCACAATGGATTAGCTATTTTTCCTCTGCCCACTATGCTACTTTATAATTTTGCCTCGTTTATTTTTTTTCTCTATTTTTTCCAACTCCCCTATTCAATTTTTGTTTCCTTCCTATTTTCCCTGCATTCTCTTTTTTTTCCTATTACATGTTTTTTTTGGGGTCGCTGACTTTTTCCGGTATGTACTAGTGTCTAGTTCACTTATCTTCTGCTTTGTTGATACAAATCTTTCCCTCTCTCCTATATATCTTGTGGATCTGTAAAACTAAGAACAGATTTATGGTACTCTACTGCCTACCGTGAAGATGGCAGGCCTAACTAAGACGTGAGTCCCTTGCTCACTTTTCCACTGGATTCAAGCAAGCCGGGCTGAAGACGGCTGGAATGCCAGAAACCGGTACTCGGAAGCTTGTTTCCGGTCCAGGGAAGGCATGGCTTGGCAGTTCGGGCTGGACTGTTCCCATGAGGCACAGGGTCAGACTGATTTGCATATAGCCATGTCTGAACTGGGGTGGTAGAGTGGGCTAAAGAACGGTGATGGATCAAACCCAGATCTTTTGACTGGGTGTGAGTGTTTGATTGGTTCAGATGCTCCGTCCATCACCACCCCCTTTTGTACCGCTTTGGCCGCCATAGTGTGGCAGGGTATGCTCAGACGTGAGTCCCTAGCTCACTTTGCCACTGGATTCAAGCAAGCCGGGCTGAAGACGGTTGGAATGCCAGAAACCGGTCCTCGGAAGCTTGTTTCCGGTCCAGGGAAGGCATGGCTTGGCAGTTCGGGCTGGACTGTTCCCATGAGGCACAGGGTCAGACTGATTTGCATATAGCCATGTCTGAACTGGGGTGGCAGAGTGGGCTAAAGAACGGTGATGGATCAAACCCAGATCTTTTGACTGGGTGTGAGTGTTTGATTGGTTCAGATGCTCCGTCCATCACCACCCCCTTTTGTACCGCTTTGGCCGCCATAAGTGTGGCAGGGTATGCTCAGACGTGAGTCCCTAGCTCACTTTGCCACTGGATTCAAGCAAGCCGGGCTGAAGACGGATTGGAATGCCAGAAACCGGTCCTCGGAAGCTTGTTTCCGGTCCAGGGAAGGCATGGCTTGGCAGTTCGGGCTGGACTGTTCCCCTGAGGCACAGGGTCAGATTGATTTGCATATAGCCATGTCTGAACTGGGGTGGCAGAGTGGGCTAAAGAACGGTGATGGATCAAACCCAGATCTTTTGACTGGGTGTGAGTGTTTGATTGGTTCAGATGCTCCATCCATCACCACCCCCTTTTGTACCGCTTTGGCCGCCATAAGTGTGGCAGGGTATGCTCAGACGTGAGTCCCTTGCTCACTTTGCCACTGGATTCAAGCAAGCCGGGCTGAAGACGGCTGGAATGCCAGAAACCGGTCCTCGGAAGCTTGTTTCCGGTCCAGGGAAGGCATGGCTTGGCAGTTCAGTCTGGACTGTTCCCATGAGGCACAGGGTCAGACTGAGTTGTTGTTCAGCTCGATTTTTGCTTGTAAAAGGTGTATATGTCTGCCGAAAACAGTTCCTGTTTCTTTGGCATATGTGGTGACTATTCATAAATCTCAAGGTTTAAGTGTAGATAGTGCTTTGGAAGTACCGTGTTTAAAGGGGGTATGGCATATATTGCTTTATCTTGAGTCAGAACTTTATCTGGATTATACCTGATTGATTTTGATGACACAAAGATTAGTGCAGATGTAAATTTTGTAAGAGAGTATAATAGGTTAAGAAGAGAACATGCTCCCAATTTACCTCAATATCCAGTATTTGAAAAGCGTGTGATAAGTCGAAAAAGAAGATATGAGAAAAATTGTCGCGAGGTTGCAGAGAAAAGAAAAAAACAAGATGAACCAGTGATAGTAAGCAAAAAGAAAAAGGATTCTATTGAAGAGGTTGTTGGTTTTCAGTTTCAAAACAGTTCTGGTGTCAACTGCTATGCTAAAGTAGTGGTTAATATTGTTTTTTATCTTGAAACTTTACTACAGCAAATTTTTGAAAATCGGGATAAAAGATTTTGTGGTTTGTTGAATTCTGTGTTTGAAAAATGTAGTAGTGATAAAACTAAAATAGAAAGTGTTTCTGATATTCGAAATGTTTTAGACATATGTTCTGGTTTAAATACATTTTCACAGAATATTCAGCAAGATTGTCAGGAATTTCTAATGTATATGCTTGTTGTATTGCAAGATGAAGGTATAGAAATTAAAAATCTTTTTGGCCTTTCTCATAAATGGCAACATGACTGTGACAATTGTTCGTTTTCAAGTAGTACTGAAATAGACACAGAAAGATTTATATATTTGACTCTACCAGACTGCAAATCAGTGTCTTTTATTAATCTAGTTAGAGAAGCAATTCAAAACAGGGTCTGTACCCAATGTAACTCTCAAATGTTATCAACATTATTTATACAAAGATATGGATAGTATGTCATTTTAATGCTGCAATGATGCAGACCTGATGGAAGAAAACTGACAACTTTAATAAAAAAATGTGTGGCTTCTCAATTATCAATATCAGGAAAAACGTTTGTGACTGTAGCAATTATTTTCCATGATGGTCCTTCTACAACATCAGGACATTACACAGCATATTTAAAAGGTACGAAAGGCTGGACTCATTGTAATGATACTTAATTGATTTTTAAACAACGTTTGCCTTATGACGTACCAAATTCTTACCTAGTGTTTTTACAACCCAAATTTTAGGGAAAATAATTGGCCTTGGAAAATTACTGCTGTAAGAAAGGGTAGTCTGGTGTTGAAAAGTACTTTGAGAGTGAGGGTGATGAGGTTAAAAAAATTCTTGTAGTTGACCTAGAGGTAGTGTAAGTGTATCAGATAGTGGGTGATGTGGCTATCACAAGAGATGTTGATCATCATTGAGGCAGAGGTGTTTTAGATTTGTTGTAGTTGTTGGAGATGTTGCTGACATTTTTCATTCCCTTGTAGAGGTTTCTTTTAATGGTATACAGATCCTTGGTAAGATAAAGGATGAACAGAATGTGATCGGCATACCAGATGATGTTGAGGTTCTCATAGAATGCTAGTTGTTTAAGGTTCTATGTACATGATAAATAGCATCAGGTGGAGGTATAACCATTGTTAGATGGTCCAAAAGATGTTGGAGCTTTGGATTCAGAAGGTTAGGAAACGGACGGTTAAGAGCACTATTAAGTAACTTCCAAACTAAGCATTTCACAAATACTATTTGGCCATGAGGAATGGTATCTGAAACAAAAAATGAATATTTCGAGTAAATGTTGTTTGCATATGTTTGTACATAACTTTATTTAGAGTGTATAAGAAAGAAGTAATATTGTTGAATGGGTTTTTTTTAAGATAATCTTATTGATTGTCTTTTTTTGCCAGCTGTTATATGATGAGTACTATTGAACTCACTGTTTTCAGTGAAATTCAATATATTCTGAGAACAGCAAAATAAAGTACATAACATATTGTACAAATTATTTTGTATTGTGAAATATATATTATACCTCAATTTGTTCTTCTCTTCCATCCGTCTCTAAGTCTCTTCCTCTGTCTCAGTCACTATAACTGACTTACTCCCTCACAGTCCCTCACTCTACCTCTGTTTGTCTCTCTCACTGTCTCCCTCTCTCTCCACCAGTCTTCCTTTTGTTTCCTCTTTCTTTCTATAAATCCTTCTCTCCCACTTACTCCTTTTTCCTTTATCTTAATATGCTTCTTTTTCCAACACTCCCCTTCCCTCATCCTTATATCCCTTCCCACACTGTCACTGCCCTTCACTCAATCTTAGTCCTCTTCCCCCATTTCATGTTCTCCTCTCTCTGCATCACTCCCATTCCCTTTCTCCTGCTCCCATTCCCTCACTCCCCCTCACTCTCTTTTGCTCACTTCATCCGTCAATACCCTTCCCTCATTCCCCTTTTCTCATTCCCTTTTGGTAACTCTCATTCCTTTAGTCTCTCACTCCCCTTCACTCCATTTCCCTCTCCCTCTCTCCCTCTGTCTCACTCACTCTAACCACTTCACTCCCTGTCAGTTACTCGCTCTCCCTCTCTTTCTCTCTCACTCTCTCTTTCTCCCTCACCCTTCCTTTTTTTCTCTTTCTGTTTCCTTCACTCCTACTTCCTTTTGTATTATGAAATATATATATAATACCTTTATTTGTTCTTGTCTTCCACAGATACTATATTTATAAAACATTTTTTACTATTAACTTGTCATTATTTATAAGGTAGGTATAACAAACAAAAAATACTTTTTCATCACTCTCTTACTTCTCTTTCTCTCTTTCCCATTCTTTAATCTCTCTCTTACTACCCTTCCTTTACTTATCATACTCACCTTTCCTCATGTTCATTACTCCACGTTATTCTACTTTACAGGCCTTCTCTCACTATCAGTACTCTTTCTTCACCCTCACTCATGTTATCCAACTACCTCTTTCCCCTCTCTGTCCCTCACTTCTCTTTCCTCTCTTCCTCCATTAGTACCTTTGTCTTGCTCTATCCCTCAGTTTCTTCTCATTCCCCCCTTACTCTCTTTTCTTCACATCATCTCTCACTCACCTTCACTCCCTCCTCTTCTCCCACTCCCTCACTCCCTTTCGCTCACTCCCCTTCCTTTATTCTCTACCTCACTCCCCTTTCCTCCATCCGTCTCTAAGTCTCTTCCTCTGTCTCAGTCAGTATAACAGGCGTACTCCTTCACACTTCCTCACTCTCCCTCTGTTTGTCTCTCTCACTTTCTCCCTCTCTCTCCACCAGTCTTCTTTTTCTTTCCTCTTTCTTTCCATATATCCTTCTCTCTCACTACTTTTTCCTCTCTCTTAATATGCTTCTTTTTCCTCCCTGTCACTGCCCTTCACTCAATCTCACTCCTCTTCTCCTACTTCATATTCTCCTCTCTGTGCATCACTCCTATTCTTTTTCACCTGCTTCCATTCTCTCACTCCCCTTACTCTCTTTCCCTCACTCCATCCGTCAATCCTATTCCTTTACTTCACTTTCCTCATTCACTTTTACTATCTCCCATTCATTTAGTCCCTCTCTCCCCTTCACTCCATTTTTCTCTCCCTCTCTTCCTCTGTCTTACTCAGTCTAACCGCCTCACTTCCTCTCACTCATTTGCTCTCCCTCTCTTTCTCTCTCACTCTCTCTCACTCACCTTTACTATATTTCTATTTTTGTTTCCTTCACTCCTACTTTATCCCTCAGTCCACTTTCCTCTCTCTTAATCTCATTCCTTCTCTCTCATTCCCCTTTCGTCACCCTCATACCCTTCTCTCACAGTTAGTGCCTTTCACTCACCCTCAGTACTTTTCCCTCATTCACCTTCCCTCACTCCCCTTCCTTCACTTCTCTTTCCTCACTGCCTCACTTCATCTCACTTACTCCCCATCGCTTATTCCTTCCCTCATTTTTTTCCATCCATTTTTCTCTCTTTGTCTACCTTTGTCTCACTCCCTCTCACTGGATCATTCCTTCTCAGTTCCGTTCTCTCCCTCTCTCTCTCTCTGTCCCTCTCTCTCCCTTACCCTCAAACTCCTTTCCTGTTTCTTTCTATCACTCCTTCTCTATTCCTCACTCACTTTTCCTCTCTCTTAATTTTCTTCCTTCTCCCTCATTCATCTTCCCTCTTCCTCATACTCCTTCCCTAACTGTCACTGCCCTTCACTCACCGTCACTCCCTTTCCCCCTCTGCACTTCATCCTATCTGTATTTTTCACCCCTTCACTTTCCCGCTCACTTTTCTTTACTCCCCGTCACTCTGCTTCTCTCACTCCCCTTCCCCCACTCTCCTTCCTTTACTTCTCTTTCCTCACTCCCTCACACCATCTCACTTACTCCCCTTCGTTCACTCCCTCACTCATTTTTTTTCATCCATGTTTCTCTCCCTGTCTCCCTCTGTCTCACTCACTCTAACTGCCTCACTCCTTTTCAGTTCCTTGCTCTCCCTCTCTCTCCCTCTCTCCCTCTCTCTCCTTTACCCATAATCTTCGTTCCTCTCTCTTTCTATCACTCCTACTCTCTCCCTCACTCACTTTCCCTCTCTCTTAATTTTCTTCCTTCTCCCTCATTCCCCTTCCCTCGCCCCCATACCCCTTCCTTAACAGTCACTGCCCTTCACTCACCGGCACACCTCTTCCCCCACTCCACTTCCTCCTGTCTGTATTTCTCACCCTTTAACTTTTCTGTTCCCTTTTCCTCACTCCCCCTCGCTCTCCTCCTCTCACTCCATCCCTTACTACCCTTCTACTCCCCTTTTCTAACTCCCTCCATCCCCTCACTCCAGTTCTCTCTCCCTCACTCACCAACTCTCACTTTCCCTTACTCCCCTTTTCTCAACCTCATACCCCTTCCGTCACTCCACTTCTCTTACCTTCACTCCCTTTACTCTGCTCTACTTCTCTCCTTCCATCTCTTACTACCCTTCCCTGTCTCTGTTCCATGCTCCCCTTTTCTCACTCCTCCTCCTTCACTTTCCTTTCCTTAATGCCCTTCCGTTACAGTTTCTCTCCACTTACCTCACTCCCCTACCCTTAGTCCCCTTGTTTCAGTCACTCTTTGACTCATCTTTCCTCACTCACCATACTACCCTTTCCTCACTCATTCCCTCAGTCCCTTCCTCCCTTACACTCAGTCATTTCAGTCATTCATTTATACACTACACATTCATTCAAAAAAGTATGAAACAGTATATAAAAGATATAGCTCTTCTTGGAGAAGTGAAGTTAGTTCTGAAAATAACTTTTTTTGTGTTTTTTGTTTTGTATTTTTTGGTACTTTTTTAACAATTTTATATTTTTGGGGGATTTTTTTAAAAACAAAAAAGTAACCAGGTAACGAAAAAGTGTTCAACTGGAAAAAAAATAATAAATGAAAAAAATTAAGTGCGGCGGCATGTGTGCTGTGTAATCTTTATATCTATTAAGTCCACACTCTGCTCACCATAGCACAATATCTCATTGCACAAATTGCATGTAATGTGCACTTTTGAAAAATTTGCCCGGATGTCAAGCACTCTTGTGGATGGCGATGCTGCTCCAGATGAGGTGCTGGGGACAACAGCTGGAACTTCAGTTGCCAGGGCTCTTGTGGAAGCGCATGCATAGTTGTTTGGATGCACGTTCCTGACATGTCGCATCATGGTGTGGATGCTAAATGAATATTTTTTTGTAGGGTCTCCCCTCGACAGCACACTTCCACAAATAGTGCACTTCACCTTTGGAGCATTGACTTTCTTTTGACCCTCAGGAAATGTAAAAAATTGCCATATGAAGAACTCCTTTACCTTCTTGGCATGCGGCTGCACTTCCACCAAGTCATCTGAATCAGAGGAATCCTGTGGCTGCTGTTCTGCCATTTTGATATAAAAAAGCTCCAACAAAGTAGAGATCCTTCTCTCAGGAAATCAAAAGAGATAGTGAGGGAAGTGGGTGGGGTTTTTCAAGATTCTAGATAAGAAACTTCTATAAACCAATCAAAAGTGTTGTTTTCATGTCACATGACTTTGCGTGCGCGCAACATGCGCGCACGCATGCCTGCACGTTGCGCGACCATCGCATATAAATGACTTTTTACCCGATTTTCGTAAAAGCTTTTAAAAATGTGACAAGGAGGCAGGGAGCAGACTCCTTGACCCCCTAGGCCTTCTCATGGGGTCCCTGAAGGACCCTGAAGGGCAAAAAAACATTTTTTTTTTTAAATCGCGAGGTGCTTGCACATTGCACGCACCCTCGAGGCAGAACTGAGTCAAAAAAAAAAGTGATGTAATATGTGAAGTCATCAGCAGTGCATTGCGGGCACGTGAGTTATATTTAGGTGAACTAACTATAACGGGGTAATTTCAATGGTTTTGTATGAGTGAAATGTCCAGCTAACTATAACATGTGTGAAACCTATGGTTTTTTCAGTGAATTTCTAAGGTTTTTTTAAATGCTAATTCCTAACTATATCAGACCTGAAACCTATGGTTTTTTTGTGAATATATATATATGTATATATATATATACCTCACTGTAAATATGTTTGAAATGAGAGTTAAAATCTTCTCATCCGCAGAAAAATCCGAATTCACATAAAAATGGCGCCCATCTTTTGGCCATAATCTGTGACCAAGGTTGTTTGTCTAGAGGAGCAATAGAAAGGGAAAAAGGGCACACTCATTAAGTTATTTTAAAAGAGGGTCTAGACATCAAGGACTCTATGGTCCAGTGGAAGGCTGCAGAAGCCGAAACGCGTAGGCCGTCCTATCTTGCACACAATCTTGCATATGGTGTGTGAAAAATAAAAGTTTTGTCAAAACTTACTTGCTGCTGCTGTGCCGTGACTTCTGCCAGAGGGGAAATGGAAGGCTAGAAGATTCAAAGTAATATGTATATATATATATATATATATATATATATATATATATATATATATATATATATATATATATATATATACATATATATATTACCTACTGGCGGTCGCCAGTAGGTAATTATAGTTAGGATTGTTTTCCAAAGGGAAATCGCAACATTCTATTGGGAATAACTTTGGCGCCGGTTGAGGAATCTTCCTGAAATTTTCCTTAACTATGCCTCGCGGCGCTCCGGTCCTTCCCTGAAAGTTTGGGGGGGATTCGTCAAGCCCCCGAGATAAAACGGGGGTCCCAAAACGTGTTTTTCCCATGTTAATTTCGATAGGGCGGTTGGACTCACTTTTAGCTCGAACGGCTGAATGGATTTTCACCAAACTTGGCAAAATTGTAGGGACTGGTAGCCCGATGTGCCTTTGCTATGTCTCAAGATATGTGCTCCAGAGGATTTTGAGTAATTTAGGTTAAAAAAATATATATATCTATAGCCGCGCCCCGGTACGCGCACCGGGCGCGCTACGCGACTTGCGCACGGAAAGCTGATTGGCTCTCGGGTGTCTGTAAACATTCGAAACAGTAATAATTTAAAGTGATTAGAGGTAGGGTAGCTCTGCATAGAGTTGTTGAGTTGTTTGGGTGTTTTAAGTATCAATATGTTGGTACCAATGCTGTGTCTTAAATTTAATGTACACCGTTTCCTCTGTAGATATCTTGCATGTTGTTACAGAAGTTATTGTGGTATATGGAATCCATATCACAGTCTGTCAGGAAAGCTGAAAGAACATGGAGGCAGGAGATGAAAAAGAGATGTCAAATACACATTGGAGATAATAAAGTGGGAGAAAGGAAGTAACTATGAGCAAAATTACTATGTAACACAAATAAGTTGCACAGTATATTATAAGTGTGACTTTATATTATAATCAATTTGGTACTAGTTTATGAATTACATATAAAAATGAATAATGTCTCGAACAATTTTTGATTATAAATATAAATCTATTTTTGTGATTGTTTTTCAAAATTTGATAGAACTTCTAACAACACATTGTCGGAAATGTTCTCATTTTCAATCAGTGAATCTACTGCTTCTACACACTGAACTAATTCATGGTCCAGTGACTCATCCATAAAATCAAAGTCATCATTGTCTTCAATATTTTTTTCAGCGTTGTTCTCCAGAACAATTTTGAAGGAAATATTCTGCTCTCCTTCTTTTTTCTTGCTGTAAATTGCATAAAAAATAAATATATCAGTAGAGATAGGGCACTGTTGGGTTTAAGTTCAGACAGGTAGTTTTGATTTTTTAACAGTGAAGTTATCTTTGGGCAGTGTATGGTATCAGGCTGGAAGTAGTGTTTGTCATAAATCCTAAGTAAATTCATAATTATACAAGACAAGCCTAACTCCATCCATAACTATGTCAGAGAAGCCTGTCTCCATCTATAACTATTACAGAGGGATAGTATATAACTATCAGAAAATGTTTTCCAAATTAACTTAAAGTGCACAACATACTTCAGTTTTCAAAATAACATCTTACCTTTGAAAAAGCAGTTTAAGTTCTCAGTGAAAATCCTTTTGAAATGTACTTCAGGAAGTAGTAGTCAAAATGGCGGTGTTTCCCTCTCTTTCTTTATATATATTCATGTAAATAACCAATCAAATGTCATGAAATAATAGTAGAAAATGAAAGTAACATTTTAACTGGTTGTAAATTCTAACACTTCAGATGTGTTTTTGTCATGTAATTTACCTCAGGATATTTAGAGAGGGCTACAGGCCAAATGGCTCAATGGAATTCCACCAAATTTGGGAAAATGGTAAGGACTGGTATGTAGTATGGCCTATTCTATATCTGGTGAAAGTGTCTCCAGTGGTTTATATGTAAATTAACTTTGAAAAATTTTTGGGGAGCGCTTCCCGGTGCGCGCCCCGGTACGCGTACCGGCAGCGTTACGGGAGTCCTCCATTTTGTGTTTCGGTAGATTTGAGACAGAAAATGGAGGACAAACAACGATGGGAATGGGTATAAGTTGGCACGGTAGGCACTCCCTGACCCCCTAGGTTTTCTGAGGGGGTCTTAGGAGGCCCATATAGGCGAAAAAAAATTATTTTTTATTTTTCGTGGGATGAGCGCCCGGTACGCGCACCGGGAAGCGTACCGGGGAGCGTACTTTGGCGAAAAATAGTGAAAAAAGTTAATAAAAGATAATCATTTGGAGTGATCAGAGGTAGGGTAGCCCTGAAAAGAGCTTTTGGGTTCTGTGGCTGATTTAGGTACCTACAATGCAATATTCTATTCCCCTCATCTGAAAAGTGCACACCATCTTCTCTGTAAATATCTTGCATGTTGTAACACAAGTTATTGTTGTATATTGAACCCATTCCATAGTCTCTCATGTAAGCAGAAACAGATTTATTCACATGTTTCCGTGCTTTCTCAAATTGTGGACAAAATTGGTTGGACCACTTCCATTTTTGTCTTTGGCATATATTGGAATATACCAAGGCAGTTTGTGGAAAAAGTGTCATCAATTGCCCAAAGGTGTCCTTTAAAACCATTTCCAGACCTACCCCAGTCAAATTGCCTAGGTCATTTCCACCACAGTGCAAAATTATGAGGTCAGGGTGTGGCAGATGGTGAAAGGTTTTCACCAATGGTATCAATTGATGACATCCTAATCCTCTTTGGCCAATCCATTTGATGTGCACATTTGGTAAATCAAGGTTGTGAAAATTTCTGAGAGCTGCATACCTTTGAGCCCAGTGGATATAGCTATGTCCAATAATCCAGACAGAATACATGGTGAGAGGAGGTTCTGGTGCAGTCAGATGAAGTGTAGGAATAAAATGGCATTTGGAACAGTAGGAGTTTGCAAAAAAAAAATTGGAGTTTCAGTGCTCTTGAATCATAAGCAATGATTGGTGGATTCAGATAGTTGAAAACTGAAAGTTAGGGTGCATGGTTCTGTTCTGTGAAAGAAGTAATTTGAATGGTTAAGAAAAAGTCATTTAAATAAAGATTGCAGTGGATAAGCTGGTGTATTGAGAGGTCAAACATCCTTGCTGGGTTCATTTGCAACATTGTAGAATAAACTTTTAACCTTGAGAGCTCAGTGAGGAGGGAGTTGCTATGGTAACAGGTAGAAAAGGCTGAGGGGGGAAGGGTGTTGGTTTGAAAACAAAGAGGGAAGAGTTTTGATTGGTTACCATGAGCAATATGTGTGTAGAATTAGAGTTTTTCTGTGCCATTAATGGTTGCAGTGCCTGGAGAACATACCTTTTGCTCTGCTAAAGAAATATTGGTGTGTGTATCTAACACTGTTCTGAATCTCCCAAAGCATTTGTAAAGGTGAGTTATGATTCATTTAGATAGAGAGTTCAGATTAAGAAGCATATTGATTTTCTTTGCTGTTGGTTTGTGTGATGCTTTTTTGAAAATGCATGGTTTCTATATTTTGCAAAATAGAGGATTTGTATTTTGTGAAATAGTGATGTTTCAGTGGTGAAGTTGAATGGTTGTACATAGGTCTTGCACTCTGTTATTTTAAAAACAATTTTAGGGTAAATCAATGGGTTTCAGTAGTGAAAATGAATGCTTGTACATAGGACCTGTGTTCTGTTCCTAAAATGGTAATTGAAAAATGATTTTAGTGCAAAACAATGGGTTTTAGTAGTGAAAATGAATGCTTGTAAATAGGATCTGTGCTGTGTTCATAAAATATTAATTAAAAAACGATTTTAGGGCAAATTAATGGCTTTCAGTAGTGAAAGTGAATGCTTGTACATAGGACCTGTGTTCTGTTCCTAAAATGGTAATTGAAAAACGATTTTAGTGCAAATCAATGGCTTTTACATTTTTAAGAAGGAATAAATAGTGTGTGCATAATTACATAAAAATATAGAATCTTTTACAAACATGTTACCTGTGTTATCTCAGACTGGGAAGTAGACTGAGTTTCTTTGCTGTTGATTTGTGTCAATTTTTTGGGTAATGCTTGGTAGGAATGTTTGCAAGAGAGAGGAAATGTATTTTGTAAAATAGTGAGTTTTCAGTACTGAAATGGAATGCTTGTACATAGGATTTGCACTCTGTTTGTAAAATGTAATTCAAAAATCAATTTTGGGGCAAAGCAATTGGTTTTAGATTTTTGAGAAGGAATAAATAGTGTGTGCCTGATTACAAAAAGATATTTGAACCATTCTCAATGATGTCACCTGTGTTACCTCAGATTAGGAAGTAGACTGAGTTTCTTTGCTGTTGGTTTGTTTCATTTTTTGGGTAATGCTTGGTAGGAATGTTTGCAAGAGATAGGGAATGTATTTTGTAAAATAGTGACTTTTCAGTACTGAAATGGAATGCTTGTACATAGGACCTGCACTGTGTTTCTAAAATGTTATTGAAAAATCGATTTTGGGGAAAATTAATAGCTTTTACATGTTTGAGAAAGAATAAATAGTGTGTGCATGATTACATAAAATAATTTGAAGCTTTCACAATCATGTCACCTGTGTTACCTCAGATTAGGAAGCACACTGAGAGCCTTATTTATGAAAACAGCGATGCGTCACTTTTCACTGAGCACTCCTTGAGACACTAATGATGCATCATATTTAATGTATGACGCATCATGTTTCTAGGACTTACAGATAAGTCAGTATTTCTGATGTATCTGTAAGCGCAAAAGTGACAAATTGCTGGAGTGTGTCACAAAAATGACGCAACTCCAGCAATGCATCCTTTCACATGGGGAAAGCCACATGTGAAAGCGTCTGCCTCAGTCTTACGCCTGCTGTGAGGCAGGTGCAAGATTTTGACATAACAGTGTCCTAAAAGTGACGCAGTGAAATCTCATAGATTTCACTGCGTCACTATTATGAGGCTTTTTGCGGGGGAATGCCCCCTCTGTGTACATTACACCTGACAGAGGTATAATGTGGCGCAGAGGTATAATGTGGCGCAGAGGTTTAAAAAGTGATGCATCTACCTACATGCGTCACTTTTTAAATATGGCGCAAAAAGGCACATGTTTTATGCCGCCGATGTGTCACAAAAAGTGACGTATCAGCAGTGCAAAACTTACGCAGGGCCTCATAAATGAGGTTCATCTTTTTTTGCACACTACTCCAGTTTAGTCCTGTCCACTGCACTCTTGGACACAAGCCTCACCTTTTGTGCTCCTCTGGACAGGCTTCATCTCATCTGCACTCCTGCTTAGGCCTCAGAATCTTTTTTTAGAATAACATTTGAAAAACAGAGAAAAGGTCATATTTATAAGCTTTTCATTACACTACTAAAACATTTTTGGCGCAAATCAATGACTTTCACATTTGCTCTGTTCATAAAATATTAATTAAAAAACGATTTTAGGGCAAATTAATGGCTTTCATTAGTAAAAATGAATTCTTGTACATATGACTTGTGTTATGTTCCTAAAATGGTAATTGAAAAACGATTTTAGTGCAAATCAATGGCTTTTACATTTTTAAGAAGGAATAAATAGTGTGTGCAAGAATATAAAAAAAATTGAAGCTTTCACAATCATGTCACCTGTGTTACCTCAGATTAGGAAGTAGATTGTGCAGATGAGGTGAGGCATGTCCAGAGGGACAGAGGAGGTGAGGCGTGTGTTCAAGACTGTAGTAGGAGAGAGGCCTTTCCTGGAGAGCGTAGGTCGTGAGGCCTGTGTCTAAGAGTGCAGTGGACTAGGCTTCATGAAGCCTATCCTCCACTGCACTCTTAGACACAGGTCTCATCTTCTTTGCAGCCGTGGACAGAGCTCTCTTCCAGTACACTCTTCAATACAGGCCATACCTCTTCTGCACCCCTAGACAATCTTCACCTCATCTGCAACCCTCAATAGACTTCAACTAATCTGCATGCTTAGACAGGCCTCAGCTTATTTAGAACCTTAGACATGCGTCACCGTATCTGCACCCAGTTACCATCAATTATACTCAATACATTGACGCCTGTTTAGGGGACAGAGATGAGGTAAGGCTTGTCCAAGGGTGAGAGGAGGTTAGTCCTATCCACTGTAGTCATTGACACTGAATGCTTGTACATAGGACCTGCACTGTGTGTCTAAAATGTTATTTAAAAAAATGATTTTGGTGAAAATGAATGACTTTTAGTTTTTTGAGAAGGAATACATAGTGTCTGCATGATTAAATACATATATTTCATCCTTTCACAATAATGTCACCTGTGTTACCTGAGATTAGGAAGTAGATTGTGTAGATAAAGTGAGGCATGTCTAGAGGTACAGAGGAGATGAGGCCTATGTTCAAGACTGTAGTGGGAGAGAGGCCTTTCCTGGGAAGCATAGGTGGTGAAGTCTGTGTGTAAGAGTGCAGTGGACTAGACTTCATGAAGCCTATCTCCTACTGCACTCTTAGACACAGGTCTCACTTTCTTTGTACCTGTGGATATACCTCTCTTCCACTACACTCTTCAATACAGGTCTCACCTCTTCTGCACCCCTGGAGAATCCTCACCTGATCTGTAACCCTGAATAGACCATTTGCTTTTTGTCATTGCTTTGTTGTTTGGTAATAGTGGTCTATAATGTGCTATGTTTTTCTTTAACACAGATTGAAATCAAGATTTCAAGAGTAAGGAAAGATGCCCTCAAGGCAAAGAAGAAGGCAATATGATACGCGGAAAAAAACAAAAACAGCATCGGAATTACAGCACTCCTTTACAACAAAGATTTCAAAAAACAGGAAAGAAGCTCCTGGTAAGATAACTAAGTCTTTCTCACTGAACATATGTAGATCAAAAAAAATGTGGGACAGCATGTAGAAAAAGAGAAGGAGAGAGTAAATTTGATAAGGAAGGAGAGGCCATCAAAAAATCTTACTACTGGAGCAGGAGAGAATAATATGTATCGGAATAGAAGGCAGAATCAGTTTAGAGACATTCGTAAACGAATGTTTCGCAATTGGGTGGTTTTAAATTTGTTACAAAACATTAGGAAAGGAAAACAGACAGCTGCTTTTTATAAGAAAAAGAAAAATGTAGAGAAGATTGTTGATCAGGCTTTTGAAGTTAAGAAAAAAATATTTATTTTAATAATCAATAGGATTAGGACACTTAACAAGACAATTGATGTTTTTAAATCAAACAGTAGATGGAAAAGAGTAATTAATCGGACTAATTTTTATAAAGTTTTTTCAGGAGAATGGATGCACAGTTCAAGTTGTGAGCCATTTTTTAATGAGGAAAGTTACTTCCAGGAGAATGATTTAGTGCATGCAGTTGACACCAGTGGTCGAGCATATGAGGTGAAAGACGGTTGTCCGATTGAAAAAGAGAAACTTGTGCCAAGAGAACCAGAAGAGGTGTTAACTGATGAAGTTTTAGGGAAACGTACTAAGGGTCCAGTGTACACTTGGAAGTGTAGTAGTATTTGTACTGTGCGACAGGAATCAATTGATTTGTTTCGTAATTTCTTACGTACATATAGTAAGAAAAGTCTAAAACAAAAAATGAAGTTGTTGCAAGACTTAGATCCTTGCAGATTGAGAGAAAACACAGGTTTGCAAGGCCATTCACTGGGCTGTCTTTCTAGAAAAGTCTGTCAGAGTGTTTTTCATCATTTTAGGATGTTAGCAGTGCATCATACCAAAATGAGGAAATTAGTGAGAATGTTGTATTATGCAAAAAGTCCAGCACTTAAGCTTAAACAATTAAACAGTGCTCTTTTGCATGGAACTGAAATAGATGTGAAGGAGATTTGTGAAGAAAATGAGATTTCTTATTTTGGTGAAAAAGAGGACAGTGTAGAAATTGACACAGAAATTCAAGGTAATGTGGAAGACAATGTACAGATTTCAAGTACAGAAAGGTTTGACCAGGAAATTACAAGGTTTAAGGTAAAATCACATGAAAGGCCGAATTTTACTTGTGTGTGTTATCGACGAACTCATTATAAGCATCAAACTAGATTAGTTGATTTATACGTAAAAAGTGAAAAGATAAATAATTATGAGTGCAACTTATTTGTGGGTGGAGAATTGTTTTGATTTGAGTTCTGATCAGCGTATTTGTAAATATTGTTATGATAAATTAAATCAAAACAGAATGCCTGCTAGAGCTGTACATAATAATCTGGAGTTGGTAGACATTCCTCCTGAATTGATGGATTTAAATACATATGAGTCTATTTTGATTCAATGTGTCCTTCCTTTTCAAGCTATTGTTCGCATGGAGCCTAAGATAGGGAAATTGCCTCCTTCAGATTTACAGAGAGGATTAAAGGGAAGAGTTGTTTATTTGCCTCTAGATTTCTAGAAAAATATTGATACCATTGGTGTAGAGAAAGTGGAAGAGGAACCTCTGGTTATTCTAGTTAATGGAGTTCCGACAAAGAGTAAGAAAATCTGGCAAGATTTAGTGGATGTTAGGAAAGTCAAAAAGGCAACGTTGTATTTGGTCAAAAACAATGAGTACTACAAACATGTATGTGTTGAAGCAGAGGAAACAGCTGCAGATGAAGACAGTGATTGTTCAGCTGGCCAAATTGAAAAAGTTGATGTGTCTAGAAGTGAAGAAATATATGAACATTATACTGTTCATCCTTTGTATTCCAAAGAAGTGATGGGGAATGCAATTGACTTGTTTCAAATGAAAGCAGCAAAAGGAAGTCCCATTAGTGTATGGGAAGAAAGATTGGAAGCTCGTTGTTTTCCACATTTATTTCCAACAGGTCGAGGTGGACGATATGACGATCGACCACTTCAAATTCCTGCATCTGAATATCGAACTGTAAGATTATATGCTGAAGATCCAAGGTTTCGTCAATGCATTCCCTATTTGTTTCATCTACTGTATGAAAGTGACTTGTCTGGGCTTTCTTATGCAGTAAACCATATACTGAAAAGTGGAGCACATCTGCAAAATGTTTCGGCGAGGGACTTTATGGAGAAAGTGAGTCTGCAAGATAATATTTTGGAATCTCATTTAATCAATCTCATGGCATGTCAGCGTGGTACAAACGAGTATTAGTACCGTCGTCATGGGGAATTGAAATGTATGCTAAGAAACTTAGGAACTCCTACATGGTTCCTCGCTCTTAGCTGTGCCGAGTATGCATGGGACGACTTACTTCAATTTCTACGAGAGGCAAATGCAAATATACAAAATATAGAATTCAAAACACCTGGAGAACTGTGTTCTTTGGATCCAGTGAATGTATGCAGATATTTTAATCATAGATTTGAAGCTATGTTTTCTTGTATTACCAACAAAAAAATCCTCCCCTTGGAGAGGTTTTGGATTTCTTTTGGAGAAAGGAGTATCAAGCGAGAGGTGCTCCTCATATACATATGTTGTTGTGGATTAAAGATGCACCCAAATTTGGAACAGATTCGGATGAGACAGTGATGAGCTTCATTGAAGAGTATTCAACATGTGCTGTTCCGAAAACTACCGAAGAAAACAGTTTAAGGCAACAAGTTTTACGCTTTCAATCCCATCGTTGTGGAAAGTACTGTCGTCGAAAATTCAGAAACAAGGACAAGTTCTACACAAAATGTTGTTTCGGCTTTCCACGACCAGTGATTTCTAAAGGAAGAGTCAACAATTTGATGTCTTCTCTACGACATACTGTGACGAGGAAATCACCCAAAAATACATACAATTTAAAAAGAAACGAAGAGTCCAAGTACATCAGCGACTACAACCCAGTGATTTTGTCCATGTGGAATGCTAACATGGATATTCAATTATTTGCTGACAACTCTATTGCTGTGGCTCGATATGTGACGTCTTACATCACAAAAAAAGAAAAGACAGAACTGAAGGAAATGTGGGAGGACATTTCACATGAAAAGAGTCTAAGCAAGAAATTATACAGTTACAGTCTGAAGATGTCGCATCGAGAAATTGGAGCATATGAATGTTCTGATCGATTGTCATCAGCAAGTATCTATGCCAAATCTAGAACCATCATTTGGATAAGTCTAGGTCTTGCTGCAACACGAAACCGAGTTTTGAAATCTGTACAAGAGATAGAGTATTTGGCGGAGAAAGAACCAGAAAGTACAGATATTTTGAAGACAAACATGTTGGATACATACTATCCAAATAGAAGTCCTCACCTTGAGAACGCTTGTCTCTATGAAGTTCTTCAAAGCTATATTTATAAGAGGAACATCAGAGAAGATATCAATAATGGAATATATGCTGTTATTGGATGTGAAGGATGTCTAGTGAAACAGAGAAAAGGTCATTTGATTAATCATCGAAAGTTGAGTGGTGAAAATCCAGACAAAAGAGAATTTTACTATTTGGCTCTTTTGCAACTCTTTAAACCATGGCGTACAGAAGAGGAACTACTTGGAGATTTTCTCTGTTATGAAGACTCTTTTAATGCAACAAAGGATACCGTAGAATGTCCTGTTTTTCCAAATTATCTGCAAATGTTGAATGAAGAAATAGAGCAAGAAGCAACAATTGCTGCAGAGATTGCGAGAGACAGTTCTCAAGACAGTCAGAGTTCTGCTTCATTGATTCAGGATCCACTAGGAGGACTAATTATCCAAAATGAAGCTGCCACTGCCATGGATGAGGTGGAAAGAGCTATGGAGCAAGCTCAAGAGGATGTAATTAATTTAGAAGATTTGGTGAAACAATTAAACCTTGAGCAGAAACAGATATATGACGAAGTCACAGTACAGGTTGAACATGGATTGAGTCATGAGAAGAAAGAGTGCTCATGTGCATCATTTAAGCCTGTCCGACTGTACGTGAGTGGAGAAGCGGGAACTGGAAAAGGTTTTCTGATTAAAGCAATTGCAACTTATCTGCAGAAAAGGACTGAATCACCGCTGTCTTGTGTTGTAACCGCTCCAACTGGGCTGGCAGCACATAATATTAAAGGGATTACTTTACATCGTTAACTGATGCTGCCAGAGGAGCATGATAACAAATTGCAATACCACAAGCTATCTGGAGATGCGTGTTCTGAAGTTTCCAGAGTCCTGAAGAAAATGAAACTTCTTATCATTGATGAAGTAAGCATGGTCTCAAATCTAATGCTTGCTTTTGTGCATTTGAGATTGCAAGAAATTCTTAGAACAGACTATGATGTCTTATTTGGAGGAAAACACATTATTGTTTTTGGAGATCTACTGCAGTTGACTCCAGTGAAAGGTCAACCAGTGTTTAAAATGGTCACGCATGAAGATACCAGGAAGTGCCTAGTAAGCATTGGAAACGTTAATATATGGTTACATTTCAAATATGCAGAACTACTCCAAAATATGCGGCAGGCAAAGGATGAAGATTATAAAAATATTCTACAAGATGTAAGAATCGGAAAAATAAGTCAGCATGGGAAAGAAGCTTTACATGGACGATTAATTTCGAATTTGTACCCAAATGAAAACATTCTTCCAGAGATTATTTTTAAGAAAATTAACGAGAAGAAATCTGGCATATGTTTGATGCCTACTCTGAAAGAATGTTCCATGTTCAACAACAAAATGTTAAAGTTAGAAAATGAAGCGATAGTGAAACTGTAAGCTATAGATAAAATAGAGCATATGGGAGCATCAATTATTTTGTCAGAAAATTTGAAATCAAAATTGGATTCATTAGAAAAGACTGTATCTAAAACTGCTGGTTTTGAAAAGACTCTGAATGTGTGTTTAAATTGTCGTATCATTTTGAGAAGGAATATAAATGTTGAAAGAGGTCTGGTAAATGGAGCAATGGGTCATGTTGTTGGTGTTGTGAATTACAAAAATAGAGATGGAATTGAAATTTTAAAAATTAAATTTGATGGCATTGACGAAATAGAACAAATTTGTCGTTGTTCAGCTAGATTTTTGCTTGTGAAAGACTTATATGTTCGCCGAAAACAGTTTCCTGTTTGTTTGGCATATGCAGTGACAATTTATAAATCTCAAGGTTTAAGTGTAGATTGTGCTTTGGTGAACATTGGAAGTTCTGTGTTTAAAGAGGGTATGGCATATGTGGCATTATCACGAGTCAGAACTTTATCAGGATTGTACTTGATTGAGTGTGATGAAACAAAGATTTGTGCTGATCTAGATTGTGTTAAAGAATACAATAGGTTAAGAAGAGAGTATGCTCCACATTTGCCTCAATATCCTCTGTTTGAAAAACGTGTGGTAGGCCGAAAAAGAAGAAATGAGAATAATTGCAGTGAGGTACTAGCAAAAAGACAAAAAGTAGATGAAACTGTAATTGTAAGGAGAAAGAAAAAGTATTCTGTTGAAGATGTTGTTGGATTTCAGTTTGAAAACAGTTCTGGTGTCAACTGCTATGCTAATGTAGTAGTTAATGTTGTTTTTTATCTTCAAAATTTACAAGAACAGATTGTTGAAAATCGGGATCAAACATTCTGCTGTTTATTGAATTCTGTGTTTGAGAAATGTAGCAGTGATAGAGCAAAAATAGAAAGTGTTTCAGAAATTAGAAATCTAGACATATGTTCTGGTCAAAATCAATTTTCACAGATAATTCAGCAGGATTGTCAGGAATTTGTAATGTATATGTTTGATGTATTGGAAGATGAAGGAGTAGATATAAAAATCTTTTTAACCTTTCTTATCAATAGCAGCATGACTGTGATAACTGTACTTCATCAAGTAGTACTAGAATAGACACTGAAAGATTTATATATTTGAGTTTACCAGACTGCAAATCAGTGACTTTTAATAATCTCGTTAAAGCAGCTGATCACAATATGGTGTGTACCCAATGTAAGTGTGCAATGCTGTCCTAATTATTTCTACAAAGTTATGGTCACCATGTCATTTTAATGTTCCAACGATGTAGACCTGATGGAACGAAATTGACAATTTCTATTAAAAATGTTGTGGCTTCTCAGTTATCAATTACAGGAAGAACGTTTGCAACTGTAGCTATTATTTATCATAACGGTCCTTCAACAACATCAGTGCATTACACATGCTATTTAAAAAGTTGTAAAAGATGGACCCTTTGTAATGACACTCATTTGACTTTAAAACAACGTTTGCCTTTTGACTTAAAAAATTCATATCTAGTGTTTTTACAACCAAAAATTAAGTAAAGGTAATTGGCCTATGAAGACGGGAGCAGTTAATAAAGGTTAGTTTGCTGTTAAAAATTATATTCTGAGTAAAAGTGATCCAGATAATATAAAAAATTGAGTTGTCATATAGGTACTGTAAGTGGATCTCATAGTAAGTGATATCAGTATTATAGGAAATGATGAACATGAGTGAGTCAGAGATAAAATTACGAAAATTTAAATATTGTGAAAATGTTGTTTGAGTCTTTCTTTCAGAACGTCTGAAAAACGGTAATTTTAGAGTTTGTTTTAAGTAATTTGAAAATATACTGATACATCTGACACTTTTTGGCCTTAAGGAATGGTGAAAGAATGAGTAAAGAGTCATAACTGAAAAAAGGAGTATATGAAAATATTGAAAATATTTCAGATGTTCTTGGAGCTTTTCTTCTAGAAAGTCGATGAACTGTATTTTTTAATGAACAGCAGAGTACTTTACAACGAGAAAAGGACCTTCATGATATACTATTTGGCCTAAAGGAAAAGTAAGTGAATCAAAGATTAGTATACATTTGTCATTTGTCAGTATCTAAGGTTTTTTTAAAAACACAATCTTTTAGATTGTGGGTTTTTTTCCCGCTGTCATATGATGAGTAATTTGAACTCACTGTTTTAAGTGAAATTCAATATATTCTGAGAATAGCAAAAATAAACTATGTAACATGTTGTACAAGTTATTCTATACTTTGGATTGTGTAAATTAAATTGTCTTCCCATTGTCTGACACTCACTTTCCTTTTTCTATCCTATTTCAGCTCTTTTTACTCACTTATAATGTCTTTCACTCACTCTCTGTTCCTTTACTCAACTTCTTTCACAAGCCCTCATTCTCATTTCAACTGTCTGCATCCCCTCTCTCCCTTGCATAACTTTTCAGCTTTCAGTCTCTCTGCTTTAGTTCCCTTTTCCGTATTTTCCTCCTTTGCTCTTTTAGTAATTCCTCTTTACTCACTCAGCAGTATTGTCGCACTCTATCACTATAAATCACCCACTCTCCCTCGCATATCTTTGTTTGCTCCTTTCTTTTGACCTCTTCTCTCTATTTTTCGTTCACTACCTCTATGTCCTCAGTGCCTCACTCTCCTTGTGTTATGTTCACTTGTGTTTATCTACCTTCTATCATTTCTTTTATAACAACTTCACTGCTCCTCTCTCGTCGTTCTTCGTCCCATTTCTTTTAGTCTGGTTCCATTAATATCCCTCATTTCCTTTCTTTCAATGTCCTTCTCTTTACTTTCATCACCAAATTATTTTCTCTCAGTACCACTGTTTTAGTCGTCTTGTCCTCTGTTTCCTTTTTTGCTCCCTTACTCATTTCCTTTGCTTACTCATTGTACTCCACCTCACTCAGTTTTTCTCTTAGTGTGTCTGTCTACTAACTTCCTCACTCCATTTCCCTCAATCATTGTATATTATCCCCTCTCCCTTCATCCCTTCACTCTATGACTGTTCTTCACTTACTCTCAGTTATCTTCTATTCCTCATTCTTCTAAATGCATCCTTAATTAGATTCTTTTCTGTCTCTGTCATTATCTTTTTACTTACTACTGTTTCCTGACTTAGTTTTGCAAACTCACATTGTTTTAGTATCTTTCCTACCTACAGTTCATTTCTCTGTTCTTCTCTTCCTCTCTGTCAGTGAATCTATATATCTTACTCTTACTAATTTGCTCTCCTTCTATTTCTTTTTCTCTCTTTTTGTCCTTCTACCTTACTTTATTTCCCTTTCTATGTCCTTCACTCTTATTTTATTTCTAAATACACTGTTATGCTTTTTAACCTCTTGATTTGTATCTTTTAATTTAAAATACATATTTTACTAATTATAACTTATTTTTTCTTCTCTCTTTCACAGATACAAACTGTAGTAAAAAAATGTAATTAAAGTTACATTTAATATATGGTAAGTGTGACTAAAAAAATGTAGTTTGTCATCACCCTTTGCTTTAAGCTCACTAATATTTTCTCAACCAACCTCACTCCTGTTTCTTCACTCTGCTTCCCTCACTTATTCTTATTCTCCATGTTTACTCCAATTTCCCTATTTCCCCTCCCATATTCACCTTCTTTCAGTCCCTATTCTTTACTTCACTTACCCTCTGTTCCCTTCCTTTGCTTCTTCACTCATTCTGTTTTTCATAATTATTTACCTTACTCCTACACACAAACGTCATCCCCCTCCCAACACATACACACACCTCTAACATACACCCCACACACACACCACACACACACCTCATACACACAAAAATCCCCCCACACACACTCCTCACACACACACACATTCCATACACACACATACATCCCACACATATACACCCCACACCCATACACCCCTCACACATATTTCACACACCCTCACCTCCACCCACACCGAAACACCCCACACACCCACACCCACAGACACACCTTACACACCCACACCCCGACCTACACCCACTGACTCCCTATAAGTCACACACACTGCATTACTTACCTTTCTTTGCTGTTTCACTCAAACCCATTCAGGCACTGTTTCCTTTACACTCTTTGTCCATTCTCTTTGTCACTCCCCATGTCTTATCCTAATTCAATTTATCACCCTCTTTCACCCCTCTTTACTTACACTAACTGGTCTTTTCTCACCGTCCTTCACCGTTATTCATTTATCCCGGTTCCGCCTCTACCCTTCATTCTCCATTTTTTACTGTCCTTTCTTTTTCTTTCAACACCCACTCACATTCTCCCACTATCTCTACTTTAGTCTTCTTCCTCTCTCTTCCTTTCTTTCGCTCCTGTAGTCATTTTACTTTTCTCACTTTCACCCTATTACACCTTCTCTGTTTTTTTACTATGTAATAAACAATCCCTCTGTGTTTCTCCCTGTAGCTCTCTGTCTCTTAACATTACTCTCTTTGTGTTCTTCCCTCATGCTAACTCCTTCATTAATTTTTTTTTCTTTTTTTGGGGGGAGCGCCCCGGTACGCGTACCCTAAGGAAAATAAATTAACAGAGATTCTTTAAAAATATAGGTTTATTTTTATAAATTAAAGGTAGTTCTAAAAAGAACTGTTTTTTTCTCCTTTTTATTGTTTTATATTTGTTTATGTTTTTTTGAACATTTTGTACTTTTTTTGGTTTTTCAAAACAGTTTTATATATTTTTTTTTAGTTTTTCTGGGGTCAAACAAAACACAGGGAATTGCAAACAGCTCAACTGGAGCAAAAAAAAAATAGAAAAAAATTAAAGTTGCTTGCTGCAGTGATGGTTGTCTGCAGCTCGATTGAGTAAAGTAATGCTTTGCTCGCCATATGAAATTGTTTTGTTGCAATATATGCAAACAAATTTAAATTTTGCAAACTTGATTTGTACATCAGGGACCATCTCCCTAGCCTCTTCACCCGATGGAGTGGGTTGATTGGAGGCGCTTGAAGAAGAAGGATGGGGAGGGTTCCTGCTGCCGAATAATTGTTTGGGTGCTTCCTCTGCATATGTCTGATCATACTGTGGTTCCAAAAAGAGTACTTCTTCTTTGGGTTCCCTCTTGACAGTTCTGCGCCACAGATGAGGCAAGTCACCTTAGCTGCATTCACTTTTTTTGCACCCCTTGGTAACTTGTAAAACTCCCAATTAAAATGTTCCTTGGGTCTGTATGGGGGATTGTCCTCAGGCAAAAGTGCCTCTCCTCCTCCTCCTCTTCGTCCTCCTCTTCTTCTTGACCTCCAATGTAGTCAGTGATGTCATGAGTGATGTCACTGACCATGTCATGAGTGATGTAATATGTGACGTCATCAGCAGTGCATTGCATGCGCAAGTTATAGTGAGTCCAACTAACTATAACGTGGGAATTTCATTGGTTTTATGCCAGTAAAATTTCCAGCTAACTATAACTGGTGTGAAACCTATGGTTTTTTCAGTGAATTTAATAGGTTTTTTCATTGCTAATTCCTAACTATAACTGGTGTGAAACCTATGTTTTTTTCAGTGAATATATATATATATATATATATATATATATATATATATATATATATATATATATATATATATATATATATATATATATATATATATATATTTAATTACCTACTGACGGTAGTTATAGTTAGAACCTAGTTTCAGAAGGAATTTTTTTTGATTTGATAACAACTTTAATGACGTTTGTGCCCCCTGCAGACACTGCACACAATCACCGCAACAGAAACCACACGCATTCCAACAATGTGCAGGCAAAACTGGACAACCAGATCCTGTACACTAATGTAGTTGCAAACTTCTCAGGCAGAGTGCATGATTCCTACATCTTCCCCAAACATCCTAGCCCTGGTCCTCAGACCAGTCCCCGCCCAGCAATGACTGCCCGATCGAGGGCACCCAGACCTCAATGCTCACCTGCCACAACTGGCGTGTCTCCAAGAGGGCCCACCACGTGCCAGAGCAACTTCCTCAGCCATCGCTGGATTCCGCAGCACAGATCCCCCCGCGCAACATGCTGCACCGCGCCGAAAAGTCATGTCTGTACAGCCAACTGCCCTTTGCATACATGTGGTGCAGCCAAGCTCACAATTCAAATCGGGTCTTAATTGGTAGGATGATGTAACAAGCCCTATGCATCATTGCAGGCTGCACACCTGCTCAGCTCTGGTGGCACTAACTCAGCGCACCTCAAGTCATCACCACATGGCGGGAGGTCAGTGTCTGGCAAAGTGCTTCTGCTGACACCAACTCTGTGCACCTCAAGTCATCGCCACATTGCGGCAGGCCCATGTCAGCCAACGTGCCTCGGCTGCCACCAACATTATATCCACACGATACACACAGATAGAGAGTGGAAATGGCATTGAGCATGTGAGCCTGACCCTTTTTATTGGCAGGGTCACATGTCCTGTAACACCCGTGCTACATGGGTGTGGTGTGAGTATAAACCAGCCATGAGGGAGTGGCTCTGGCATGCGTGGAAATGGCATTGAGCATGTGAGCCTGACCCTTTTTATTGGCAGGGTCACATGTCCTGTAACACCCGTGCTACATGGGTGTGGTGTGAGTATAAACCAGCCATGAGGGAGTGGCTCTGGCATGCTAACAACTAGATGTGTGATCAGCAGATCACTACAGGGAAGACCTGGGACATGTAGCATTGTAGTTCCTCCCCTGTAGGCATGAGAGGAGTGGGCTGCCTGAAATGTGCAACCTTCAAGACTTTAGCAATATAGCGGTCCGAATACGCACACCCACCGAGATAGGTACACGATGGGTGCGCGACTCCACTTTTTTCTCAACAAAACAAGATATGTATATATATGAATACTTAAGAAAACAGAAGACACTCTATTATTTTAATAACATACAAAAAAAATTACAGAAATCTATTTTTAGGATATTAAAGTTACAAAATATCACCAAAAAATTCTAAATTACTGAAAAAACCACAAGTTTAATGAACATTACATTTCGAAATTAGCCTTTAAAAAACCTTTGAAATTCACTGACAAAAACCTTTGGTTTCAGACACGTTATAGTTAGAAATGAGTATTTAAAAAAACCTTAGATATTCACTGAAAAAACCATAGGTTTCATGGAAGTTATAGTTAGTTGGACAAAACCATAGAAAACCCCCGTTATAGTTATTTCACCTAACTACAACTCGCGCCCCCGCAATGAACTGCGGATGATGTCACATATTAAATAATTCATGATATGGTCAGTGACATCACTGATGACATCTCAAATTACATCACTGATGACATCATCCACGTGAAAATCTAATCCACTTTCTCACACTCTAATATAACCTTTGATACACACGCTGTAAAATACAGACTACCATTTTCAAAAGCATCTACACACTTTCAATTCAATTCAATTCAATTAATTTATATAGCGCGCTACATACCTAGAAGGTCTCAAGGCGCTTAAAGAAGGGTGGGGGATTACTTGTCGAATATCCATGTTTTAAGTTGTTTTCTGAATGCTAGATGGTTCTGAGTGAGGCGAAGGTGAGTGGGAAGTGAGTTCCAGGTTTTAGCCGCCAGGTAGGAGAAGGATCTTCCTCCCATGGTGGTTTTGTTGATGCGAGGTACAGCAGCAAGGGCTTTGTTGGAAGAGCGAAGCTGGCGGGAGGGGGTGTAGAAGGAAAGTCGTGTGTTGAGGCATTCGGGTCCAAGTTCGTAAAGTGCTTTGTGTGCGTGGGTTAGGAGGCGGAATGTTATCCTCTTATTGACGGGGAGCCAGTGGAGGATTTTCAGGTGGCCAGAAATGTGGTCTTTACGCGGGATGTCTAGTATGAGTTTGGCTGATGCGTTCTGGATGCGTTGGAGTTTTTTCTAAAGTTTTGCGGTGGTACCGGCGTATAGGGTGTTTCCGTAGTCCAGGCGGCTTGTAACCAGAGCGTGGGTGACCGTTTTTCTAGTTTCGGTGGGGATCCAGCGAAATGTTTTTTTGAGCATGCGAAGAATGTTGAAGCAAGATGATGAAACGGCGTTGACTTGTCTGGTCATCGAGAGTGAGGAGTCCAGGATGACGCCCAGGTTCCGTGCGTGGTCCGTCGGGATAGGTGCTTTTCCAAGGGCCTCTGGCCACCAAGAGTCGTCCCAGGCGGAGGGGGAAGTACCTAAGATAAGGACTTCTGTTTTGTCTGAATTCAGTTTCAGACGGCTGTGCTTCATCCACTCGGCTACTTCTTTCATCCCTTCATGTAGGTTTGTTTTGGCGGTGTTAGGGTCTTTGGTGAGTGAGAGGATCAGTTGAGTGTCATCAGCGTAGGAGATGATATTGAGGTTGTGTTGGCATGCAATGGCCGCGAGGGGGCTCATGTATACGTTGAAGAGGGTGGGGCTGAGTGATGATCCTTGTGGTACGCCACAAATGACTTCAGTGGCCTCTGACTTGAATGGTGGGAGGCGGACTCTCTGAGTTCTTCCGGCAAGGTGATCCATTCCAGTGCTTTTCCTTGGATTCCGATGTTTCTGAGGCGTTGTAACAGGGTGTTATGACAGACTGTGTCGAAGGCTGCGGAGAGGTCGAGGAGGATGAGGGTGACTGTGTCACCATTGTCCAGTAGAGTTCGAATGTCATCTGTTGCTGCGATGAGTGCGATCTCAGTGCTGTGTTTTGCCCGGAAGCCGGATTGTGAGGAGTCGAGGGATTTGTTGGTTTCGAGGAAGGCGGCGAGCTGGTTGTTGACGGCTTTCTCAATGACTTTGGCCGGGAATGGAAGGAGCGAGATGGGGCGGTAGTTTTTGAGTTCGGTGGGGTCAGCAGTGGGTTTTTTCAGAAGGGCGCTGAGTTCGGCGTGTTTCCAGCTCTCCGGGAATGTGGCGGAGTTGAGGGAGCAGTTGATGACGTCTCGGAGGTGTGGAGCTATGATGGAATCTGCTTTGTTGAAGATGTGGTGAGGGCATGGGTCTGTGGGGGATCCTGAGTGGATGGAGTTCATCAGGCGGATGGTGTCCTGAGTGGAGATTGGGTTCCAGTCCTTAAGGATGTTCAAGGGGGGTGAAGGTGCTGCAGAAGGTTGGGGTTGTTGGTCTCCGGGTTGGTTGCCAAAGCTGTTGTGGATGTCTGCGATTTTGTCGTGGAAGAACGAGGCTAGGGAGTCGCAAAGGTCTTGAGAGGGAGTGATATCGTTGGAGTTGGCTGTGGGGTTGGTAAACTCTTTGACGATGTTGAATAATTCCTTGCTGTTGTGGGCCTTGTTGTCAAGTCGGTCTTTGAAAGCGGCTTTCTTGGCAGTCCGGATCAGTTGGTGGTGTCTGCGGGTGGCGCTTTTGAAGGCGTCCCTGGTGCTGGTGTTTGGGTCTTTTTTCCAGGCCTTCTAAGGGAGCAGCAGAGTTTCTTGGATTTCTTAAGATCATCGTTGAACCAGGGGGCGTATTTGCTGTCTAGTTTGATTTGACGTTTTTTCAGGGGTGCCAGGTTGTCGGCGCTGTTGGTTAGCCATTGAGTGAGGTTAATGGCTGCTTGGTTGGCGTTTGAGGAGTGGGCAGGGGGGTATTGAAGAAGTGATGAGGAGATTTGGTCGATGGTGATTTTGTTCCAGTTTCTTCGCAGAGTGGGTTGAGGGTGGTTGTGGGTTGTGGTCTTTTTGTAGATAAAGTGAACGCAGCTGTGGTCCATCCAATGGAGAGCTGTGGTGTGACTGAAGGAGATATGTTTGCTGGAGGTGAAGATAGGGTCGAGTGTTTGACCTGCGTAGTGAGTGGGGGTATTAACAAGTTGTTTGAGTCCGAGGTTGGCGAGATTGTCCAGAAGGGTGGTGGTGTTGTTGTCGTTGCTCTTCTCCAGGTGGAAATTGAGGTCTCCCAATAGAATATAGTCCTCTGAGGGGAGGGCGTGTGGGGTGTAGAAGTCAGTGATGTCTTCACTGAATTGTGCACGGCGTCCTGGTGGCCTGTAGAGGAGGGAGCCTCTGAGTGTGGTCTTGGGGTCGATGTGGATCTGGAAGTGAAGGTGTTCGGCGTTAGCGAGGTTGACGTCTGAGCTGGTTGAGATGCGGATGGAATTCTTATGGACGACAGCGATGCCTCCTCCTGTTTGGTTGGTGCGGTCTTTTCGGATGATCTTGTAGCCTTCCGGGATGGCGATGGTGATGTCTGGGGCTGAGGAGGCGTTCATCCATGTTTCTGTCAGGAAGGCGACGTCCGGGGAGATGGTGTCTAGTAGATTCCAAAGGTTGATGGCGTGTCTGTGGACCGAGCGAGTGTTGAGCAGGATGCATTGTAGGTGGTTGGTGTCAGATATCTGTTTGGTGTTAGTGGAAGGGGAGTTGGTCTTGGTGCTGTCATACTTGCAGGAGTTGCATGTGAAGGGTCCATGGGTGTGTCCAGGGGTGGCTTGGGCGCAGTTGGGGATTCGACCTGGGTTTAGGGCTAAGAGGGTGGAGGGGTCGTATGTAATGCGGGTGGGATGGGTGGTACGGGGGCCAGGGGGTCTGGCGCTGGGCGCGGTCCAGGCACGGACGGGCGCAGACGGGCTTACCTTTGGCGCACCTTCGGCGCGGCCGCAGCGCATGGACGCTGCGCGTAGGTCCATCTGTCCATAAATGGAGTGTCGGGGGGCGGAGCGTGGGAGGGTCAGCTGGGAGGCGGGAGCGGGGAGGAGACACGGGGACAGGTAAACAGCACAACAACAGCAAAATGGCGGTAGGGTAGCGCGAGCCCAAGCAGGGGTACAGTCGTCCTTCTAAATGCCCAAATACAGTACACGTGTGATTAAATAAATAATGTTACCGCTATGCAGGGGAACTGAGCGCAAATTATTAAATTAATAAGGCAAACGATACCAGGCGCTATGCGGGAGCACTGAGCATAAATGAATAAATTAAACAGAGCTAACGATACCAGGCGCTATCAGGCGCTATGCAGGAGCACTGAGTACAGAAGAGTGAATTCTTCAGTGCGAATGATACCAGGCGCTATAAATCTCCGAGGCACTTTCTGGACAGGCAGGGCTCGAGGGAGAGCGAGTGGGAGCGACCGCTGAGTGCAGGATCCAGACGGTCACAGAGGCAGAGGGGGACGGGGCCTGCAAGGGGATACTAGTGTGTGGGAGGGTCAGCTGGGAGGCGGGAGCGGGGAGGAGACACGGGGACAGGTAAACAGCACAACAACAGCAAAATGGCGGTAGGGTAGCGCGAGCCCAAGCAGGGGTGCAGTCGTCCTTCTAAATGCCCAAATACAGTACACGCGTGATTAAATAAATAATGTTACCGCTATGCAGGGGAACTGAGCGCAAATTATTAAATTAATAAGGCAAACGATACCAGGCGCTATGCGGGAGCACTGAGCATAAATGAATAAATTAAACAGAGCTAACGATACCAGGCGCTATCAGGCGCTATGCAGGAGCACTGAGTACAGAAGAGTGAATTCTTCAGTGCGAACGATACCAGGCGCTATAAATCTCTGAGGCACTTTCTGGACAGGCAGGGCTCGAGGGGGAGCGAGTGGGAGCGACCGCTGAGTGCAGGATCCAGACGGTCACACTAATACCAGTTACTACATATGCACTCACTCATTCCTTGGTCTACACACACATCCACTCATTTACCCATACAATCACTCATACATGCAGTTACTCATCAATACAACACTGTCATAAGCACTCATACACCTATACAGACACTCACACACCACCACTCATCCAGAGTTACTCACACAGCTGGTCAGTCATGCAAAAATCAATCTTACTTCCATTTACTGACCTATACAGTTATATACACATTACATCACTTATTCAAACAGAAACAAATGCATACTTACTCTCTTATACAATCACTGATACAAGTACACACTCATCCATACAGCCACTCTCACAATCACTGACTCTCACGTATAGTCATTTATATACTTTAACTTTCACATACACTGCCTTTTACATATGTAGTTACTTGGACATGTACCTTTGAGACATCCATTCACTCACCAACACACCCATACACACACTCACCCACCCATACAGCTGTTTCCACATGCACTCTTGAACCCATATACACAGTGAATCAACCACTCAAACATCTATGCACACAGTCAAATACCTCCCACCCACCGACACACACACTCAGGCACCCATACAACTACTCAGGCAACCAATCGATAACCCATATTGACACTCATGTAGTTACTGACCAACCCATGCAGCAGCTTATACAACAACAGACTAATGAAGACATTCACACAGTTTAGTCACTAACCAATGCAATCAGTAAGACACATGTAATCACTCACTTAAACAGTCAGTCAAGCCCCTATTAAATCTTCCATTCAGACACTTACACACCCACTCATTCTTCAATACACCTTGGCATAAATATAATACATATTTGAACTATAAAGAAAAGCACAGTCACTGGATGATGTCATCAGTGATGTCATTTGAGATGTCATCAGTGATGTCATCAGTGATGTCACTGACCATGTCATGAATGATGTAATAATTTAAAAAGAGGTCCATGCCCCGGCTGCTATATGCCATGTAGAACTACCCAGATCTGGTCTCAGCACGATACTTCAGAGAAATTGAGGGGTTGCAGAGAGAGTTGCTGTGGAAGGGGAGGCCCAGAATAGCACTTAATAAATTGGTCCTGAACTAATATAACGGAGGTATCAGCCTCCCTGATAATTGGAAATATTATTCGGCATCCCACCTGGCCACCATCAACCACTGCACCTATCTCTAGTCCGACAACCCAGCTTTTCCCATAGACAGGTGGCTTTTGCACAGCGGGAACTATAATAGAGCCTTGTATTCCAACCCCTGGAGGCTCTCCCTCACTGGCCCACCAAGCACTCTGTTCTCATTTGGCACTCTGTCAATAAAAGCTTAGGTTGTGACCGGAAGCTCACACTGGCGATGCCTTTGTGGGACTCTGAACAGTTAGGTAATCTTTGGTCCACAAAAGGCTTTGATAAATGGGACTTGATTGATATATCCCGCCTAGGAGAGAAGTGGTGGGAGGCAGTCGCCTCCCCCAAGGAGGTGGCAATCTTAGCACGTCTGCGTTTGGTCCAGCTCAAAATACTACACAGAACATACATCACTGGGCCACAATTAGTTCACATGGGGAGGAGGGAGGAGGGAGATTGCAGACGCAACTGTGGACACGTAGGCACCTTCATCCACATAATATGGGAATGTGATCAGAAATAAAACTATTGGCAATATATACATGAAGTGATGGAGGAAGTGCTTAACAAAAACATCCATCCAGAGGCTAAAAGGTGTCTCTTAAATATGAGGGGACCCACTGACTTAACAAGTATGGAGATGCTTTGGGCTACATTGGGGGCTATGGTGGACAAACTAGATATTGCACAGCAGTGGGGGGCAGCTTCTCCTCCAACTCTGGTGGCTTCCTGGAAGAGGAGTTTAGACTGGTGCATGTTTAGATAGAAGACTGTCTATGTTGCACGAGAATGCCCCAGAAAGTGGTCGCAGTGTGGTCTGGGTGGAATGACTATCAGGGAGGAATTTGTGTAGCCCCTGTACACTCCACAGAGGAGTAGCCATTGCCCCCTTAATAATGAATACTGTCTCACTGTAATGGCCATTGTGTCATATTCATAACAAATATGCTAATGCCGACTGGTATTTTTTTCATTTGTTTATACCCAATAAAAAGATTTTTTTTTTTAAATGAATGATGTAATATGTGACGTCATCAGCAGTGCATTGCGGGTGCATGAGTTATAGTTAGATGAACTAACTATAACCGGGACATTTATATGGTTTTGTATGAGAGAAAAGTCCAAATAACTATAATGTCCCTGAAACCTATGGTTTTTTTCAGTGAATTTCAAAGCTTTTTTAAATGCTACTTTCTAACTATAACGTGCCTGAAACCTATGGTTTTTTCAGTGAATATAAATATATTTTTATCTCTTGTAAATATAACTTGTGCCTAAGGTAACTATAACTCGCTTTCCCACCATGCACCAATTTCTCATCAATACTTGAATTGCAAATATTGCAGTGATATTATCAATGAGGTCAATGAAGATGTTATGAATGATATAACATGTGGGGTAATTAGCAGTACATGGCAAGGGTGTGAGTTATAGTTAGCTAAAGTCATAAGTTACAGTTACCAGAGCTGACTATAACTAGTCAAATTCAGTGGTTTTGTACATTTAAGGCTAGAAGTATGAAGCATTTTACTGGTAGCAAATGGCCATTTGCAGCTGACAAAATGCTTTTTGAAATGTATCAATCCTATTTTGCGAGTCAGTAGCCTATTACCAACTCGTAAAAGTAGGGGTTTGAGAGGCGCTATTAGAAAGGGGTGTGTTAACGGCGTCACTTCCTAATAGCAAGTTGCACTGGTATATAGGAATGTTTTGTGACTGGCAGTCGCAAAACATTCACAGTTACTACCAACTTGAAGGGGTCTTTCCCATTTGTGAATGAGGTTGCCATCAACATTTTTTCAGACCTACCCCGAAGAAATAAAAAGAAAACTTTTTATTATTATTTCTTTTAAACGCATCCAGTTGTTCTTTAAGGAAAATGGGGTGCATTTGAAATAAAAGGTGTTTTATTTAAACATCAGAAACAGACATAGTGGTCTGCTGGCCCCAGCAGGCCACCATCCCTGTGCTATTGCCCATTCCCAATGGAATAAAAATTACGACCTGTCTCATGAATACTGATAAGGCAGGTCCCTGTGACCCATTTGGGAATCGCTAATGTGTCTGATACACATTAATACATTTCATTTTGCGAGGATCTTATTGTGATTTGCAAAAAATCGCAAATAGAGACTGGCAATAATGGAAAGTTTGAACATGTGGCCCTTAATATGTTGCATTGTCCCTGAAATTCCCATCCAAACTATGACAATACTTTAACCTTTATTTTTTTCATTGTATTTCTATTTTTTTCTCAAATAAAATATTTTGTTACCATACATAAAGCCAACCACCCGTTGCGTATGGCCTTTGGATGTTTGTGGCAAGGGGTTGGACACAGGGCTTGGCCTATGGTCAGGCCCTACTGGCCAACTCTCCCCACAGTCAGCCAACCCCATGCTGTGAACAGTCATCGGGCATGCATTGTGTTGGGTTGGCTGCAGGGCATCCAACCCCCACAGGCAGTCAACGCACTCTGTCTTTGGTCATGTGCTGCATGGGATTGGCCGCCGGGCCTGGTTGTCCAAACTCATGCAGGCAGCCAAGGCTATGCACAGCAGGAAAAGGACCACATCATTTGACTGCTTCAAACCACACCTCCATCCTCTTGGGTCAAATTACATTTAAATGAGGAGGGGGAAGTGTGGCCACCCTCCCCAAGACTGAGTAGGCCTCAGGGACCCTATCCCCTTGGGCTGCATGTCATTAAAAAGGAGAGTGGGTCTACTCAGCCCCCTGAGCCTATTATGGCCCTGGGGACACCATCCTTTGGGTTCTGCCTTGACTTTAGGTAGGTGCCCACCAGGGCACCCACTGAGCAGCAAGTAGGGGCCCTCACATACTCCCTGCATAGTGCAGTAGCTGGCATATCTTCTGCTCGAAGGTAGCAGCTGTTGTTTGCACGCTTCTCTGGGCGTGAGCATTATCTGTTCTGTTTCCCTGGAAATCCTCCGCAGATTGGCAACAAAATTTAAAAAATATGTTTTAATCCCCAGCAGGGTCCTTCTGGGGGCAAACAGAGTGTTGGTACCCATTCTGTAGTTATAGTTAGGATTCCCAGAGATTGGCATTCTTCTGATTTGTACTTGCTAATAACTGTGCAACCATTTGACAAATCTCCACAAAACTTTGCCAAGCTATTGCTTTTCCTACATTTGCTAACAAAGCAACGTTTTGCAGGGATTCTATAGACTTTTAGACACACAGTATCCAAACAGCTGAACAGATTTTCAAAAAATTTGACAGCAATAGCTGACCTAACTACAACTGCACTTTGCAACCCCCACTGTATAATATCAAACAGCGGTGGTTGCACTGTGTAGTTATAGTTGACTTGGAGTTTCCTTAGGAAGAACGTTTATCTTCTAATAACTTTGGGGCCATTTGACAAACATGCAAAAACTCCACCTCAGTGCCTCCCAGTAAAGGTTTGGAGTGATACATTAAGAAGAGACCACAATAATGGGGTGTCCCAAAACAATGGTCTTTTCCATAGGAAAAGTTACTCTCTGATGCAGATACAGAAATAGCAGCAGAAAAAGCAGGTGAATAGAAGTGCATAAAATTTGGCAAAAAGTTGGAACTTTACTCAGAAAGTGCACTTTTCATTATTGGTGTAAATCTTGACAGGTGTTTTCAAGAAAATTGTGTTAAAAAAATGCTTGAGTGGTAATGAAGGTGTTAACAAGTTAGGTATATCTGGACACTAACCTTAACATCTATGACAAAAAGAAACCCCACATTGTGCTCATTTACAGCAGTTACCTCTGTAGGAAATATCTTCTGTTTTACATCTTTGAATCCATCAAGATGGCGATCAGGTGTACCATATTTTTGTTATAAAGATCTTTTTAACATGCTAGATCCTCCTTAAAAATCTGATGAAGCTGAAGTAGGACACTGGGAAATCAACAGAAGGATGTTGCTGAGGCTGGAAATATATATTAACTACAAAATGGCGTATGGACCCATGTACTAGGGAAAAGGTTACACAGATATCCCTACTGCAGAAATACAAACACGCCATCTTCCAAGCCAAATCCTGTTTCTTTACTGAAAAGATCCTATCAGCAGACAATCCATCTAGTATACTTTTCAAGGTCATAAAGGAGAACTCTGAGCCACCAGAGACATTGTTGCTGACCCACTCCCAAGATGCCTGTGATAGAGTAGCTACTTACTCTCAGGACAAGGTCCTCAAGACCTTCCAGGAGTTAAGACCTATGGAAATTGAACATCCTGAGGCCAAGGAGGTCACTCAGGGCAGAAGTATGTACTTATATCCTTGCCACAAATCATAGTCCAGCAACCGAAAATGTGGAGGAGATTACTCAGGACCGTGAGAAGCATGGTTCTCACAAATTACAGCTCAGTAAACAAAAGATCTCATAATGGGCTTTAACTTCATTGCACCATCAGAACCTTGTCTGCTCTCCATACTTAAACTGATCCCTGACCCTGTAGGTGCAAGGTATTCAACAGCTGTCTCCTATCCAGGAGTTATTCGGCTACCTGGAAGGAGGCTATTGTCTCACCACTCCTTAAAAAGCCTAATGCTGACCCCTCAGGGCTGAAAAGGGTCTGACCTTCGATGCTCAGGTCAACCATGGGGTCCGCACCTGTTTCTATATTATAAAAATCCTTTGTAAGGGTTCATCCCACCTGATCTGCATTAGTCCACCATCATTGCACTAATCACCTCCCTGCGTAATTACTGCAATGTTCTATACCTTAATATCAATGTGAACTCTCTTAACAAGCTTCAGGTTGTTCAGAATGCAACAGCCAGGTTGATCCTTAATATTCCAAAGCAACAATCAGCCAGAGAGGGGATTTGTGCCTTGCACTGCCTTTCCATTAGGAAACTCATCTCCTTCAAGGTCCTGAGCACGGTATACAAGGTCATGCATAGTAAAGGCTCACCGCAGTTGAAAACCATGTTCCAACAGTATACCTCCAGGAGAGTTCTATGATCCTCATCCCAGAAAAAATGTATCTCTCTAAGATAATGCAAGGCCAGATGGGGGGATGGCTCCATCTTGGTAGTGGCTGCAAAACTCTGGATCTCCCTGCCTTCCCTTATTTACAATGCAGAATAACTACAGGCTTTTCAAAGTTGCTGAAAACTTGGCTATTTTCATCTTAGTTGGCTGTCTTATGCTTCTGCCCACTCCTCCATTTACCTAGTCCCTTGGCACCTTTGGGTATAAGTGCACTTTATGAATGTTATCCTATCCTTATCCTATCCTAAAATAAACACCACATTTTGTTCATTTCTAACAGAAAGGCTTTCAGGTATACAGCTTTGATTCCATCAAGATGGTGTTCAAGATGTGCTACACTTTTGGCATAAGTACAGAATGTTCACACTCTATTAGTTGATTAGAACACTGATGAAGCTACAGTCGAACGATGGGCTGCTGATGGTTCTGGGAATACATATTTACTTAGCACAGAAACCTTTTTGCCTCACCTTGATGGGGACGATATTTAAGAATTCAATTAATTCTTGAGAACTTTCATTAACCTCTATGTAAAGGAGCGAAATAGTTGATGCGCAATGTGATGCACTGCTTATTTTACAACCCTGGACTCATGCCATATTTAATAATAGATGTACTTGTGCTTTTCTGGTCTGTTCATCAACGTATGGTTTGGTAATACCTTGTAGGTATGTCATACTGTAGTCCCTCTGTTGTGCCAAAGGTGTATCTGTATTACACATCTCATCATATGTGGGTGTTACATAAGGCCCCTTTTGAACATTTCTGACTGAGCTTTCTACGTGACCAGCTCTAGTATAAACCTGGAAAAACTACAATAAAAAAATTACCATATCCACATTGATATCCGTGATCATCCATCACATTAAATGAATAATTGTCATTACATTATTATTAGACATATGCTAAGGACCTAAATAAAGAGAACGAATGCCCTTAGAATACTTTGAATATAAAACAGTGCATTCCAAGACAGTTTTATAGGAAAAAAATAGTTAAACTATGTTCTAGAGTGGAGCCGATGTTTATATGTGCTCTGTCTGAGCTTCCAGAAATTCAAAGCAATAGAGCTCCTAAATTTAGACAGGTTTCTTGGATGAATCCCAAGTTTACCATTGGTAGCTTGACACTAGAAGCAAGCACTTCCTCAGATAAATTTCCATGTGGTGCATTAACAGAAAAGCCAAAACAACATTGGATTTAAGAAATGAATAAGTTAACATTCTAAGATCAACTAATTGTGGAAGAGTATAACTAAATAACTAAAAAAAATCAAATGATTAAAATAGGATGTACTGGTAGAGAGTTATAAAATATTAAAGAATCAATTAAAATTTCTCCTGTGAGTCTGTTGAGACCAGAAACTGAGCTATTGCCAAATAGGAATTATTGTATCTGTGGGGACACTGCAAATCCATTCCATTCCATTCACTCAAAAAATGTTGCTGTATTGTGCAGCTAGAACATCCAAACACAATTTCATGAAGGGGGCTGTGAAGCTTCCATAATCAACTACTACTAAAAACCAAAAACACAATATTAATTGATAAGCGCTGTTAACTTGGAGTTATGCATCCCCTAAGGCTGCTGAGCAATGCAGTGAGGCTAGAAGGATTGCAGTTTGTCTCAATCAACAATTTTAATTTTGCATGCAGAAGGTTCACCAAATGTTCAAAATGTTCTGCTAGGCAAGTATGGAAGCTGTGGCCAAGCACAGCTTTGTGAGGTCAGACAATTTCTTTTTTCAATCCTGCAATATTCTTCATATTAACTCTCAGAAGCTCAGAGTGGGAAAGTCCTGGAAAATGGAGCAACAGAGGTTGCATTTTTTACAAGTATGATTGGCATTTTGTTCGCTTTCTCCAAAAGTGAAACATTTGTACCTCCCACCTTTTTCAAACGCTGGTATTTCTTCTTCCATGTATCATGATCTGTGGTCCATGCTTGCTTTTGTATGCCGTGCAGTCACAGAGATGCTCACTTCGAACGTCAATGTTGCTTGACTCTTCTGAGGCTGAGATCATCCAGGGTGAAGGTTCTGCCGCAACCGTGGCACTATTTGAAACACTAAAGTGGTTTCAGAACTCAAGGTGCCACAGGAGTCTCTCAAAACTTGCTGTTGTGGCAGTCATCTTAAATCCACAGCATAAAAGTTCTCATGGTTTGGAGCATTCCTTGCTAGGCAAGTGTGATATTTTTTTTGCAGTTGGAATATTCATGCTTGGAGTTTGGTATTATTTGAACTTTCATTGAAAGTTGCCAAGGGCCTAGGTCTCTGAGCAGTATTCCAGGTAAATATTAATGACCAAGATTTCAGACTCTGATTTTTACTTTGTATAGGAGGAGTCCTTGAAAGAATTATCAAACCCAAAAAACTAGTGTCATCTTTTCCAGGACTACAAACAAAGTCTATTGCACGTGTACCCAGGAAGAGCTAGTGAAGCGTCTATACTGTACAGGCTTTAGTTATACACTTGAATCACATATGTATAACCTTATTGCTAGTAGAGGAAAAGTGAATATATATTGCAGGAAGTGCAAGTGTTCTGTTATTTTTGAGTATTTCCTTGAAGAGGATTAAAGGTTACCATGGAAATCCGGGATATCAAGATGTGCCACACTTTTAGCATAAGTACAGAATGTTCCCACTCTATTAGTTCATTAGAACACTGATGAAGCTACAGTCGAACAATGGGCAGCTGATGGTTCTGAAGTACATATTTACTTAGCACAGAAACCTTTTTGCCTCACCTTGATGAGGACGATATTTAGCAACTTAATTTATTGGAAATATGTCCTCATTTTCTAGAGAACCTTCATTAACCTCTATATAAAAATCAGGAGAGAAATAGTTGATGCGCAATGTGATGCACTGTTTCTTTTACAACACTGGACTCATGCCATATTTAATAATAGATGTACCTGTGCTTTTCCGGTCTGTTCATCAACGTCCGGTTTGGTAATACCTTGTAGGTATGTCATACTGTAGTCCCTCTGTTGTGCCAAAGGTGTGTCTGTATTACACATCTCATCATATGTGGGTGTTACATAAAGCCCCTTTTGAACATTTCTGACTGAGCTTTCTACGTGACTAGCTCTGGTATGAACCTGGAAAAATACAATAAAAACATTACCATATCCACATTGAAATCCGTGATCATCCATCACATTAAATGAATAATTGTCATTACATTATTGTTAAACATATGCTAAGGACCTAAATAAAGAGAACGAATGCCCTTAGAATACTTTGAATATAAAACAGTGCATTCCAAGACAGTTTTATAGGAAACAAAAAAATTAAACTATGTTCTAGAGTGGAGCCGATGTTGATATGTGCTCTGTCTGAGCTTCCAGAAATTCAAAGCAATAGAGCTCCTAAAATTAGACAGGTTTCTTGGATGAATCCCAAGTTTACCATTGGTAGCTTGACACAAGAAGCAAGCACTTCCTCAGAGACGGATCACTGACATAATATCGACGACACAAATATCGAGATACACAAATATCGAGTCAAAAATATCGATTGACAAAATATCGACTCCCTATCTTCAAACAGGTAAGTACCAAAATATCGACTCCAAAATATCGACTTACAAAAATATAGACTGTCAAAATATCGATTTTTTAAAATGTCTTAAAAGTAAGTTAAAACTAATATAGTAATAAATATATTTAATATAAACTTAGAAATAATTATTAAAAAAATATAATTTTAATAAATAATTTATATAATGAAAAAAATTATATCACCAAAAATTACACACACACACATATATATATATATATATATATATATATATATATATATATATATATATATATTACCTACTGGCGGTCGCCAGTAGGTATATATAGTTAGGATTTTTTCTCTATGGGTTTTTTGAAAATTCTATGTCTAATAACTTTGGCGTTTGTGGACGGAATTGGCTGAAATTTTCAGGAAAATGGCACATTTTGTTTCTGAGCAGCCCTTGAAAATTTGGGGGGGGTTCGTCAAGGGGGGGCCGAGAAAAAAGGGGGGTCCCAAAACGTGTTTTTAACATTGAGTTTTCCATAGGGCGGTTGGCCTCACTTTTAGCCCGAACGGCTGAATGGATTTGCACGAAACTTGGCAAAATTGTAGGGACTGGTAGCCCGATGTGCCTTTTGTAGGTCTCAATATATGTGCTCCAGTGGATTTTGAGAAATTAACGTTTAAAAAAAGATATATATCTGTAACAGCGGACCGGGCAGCGTCCTAGGACGCGTACTTTTCGCGCAACGGAGCTTTGTGAAGCGAAGCTGATTGGTTCTCCGGCGTCTGTCAACATTCCAAACAGTCCGTAGCGGCCGCCATCTTGTCTCTCGGTAGGATCGAGAGACAAGAGGAGGCCAAAGCGAAGGGGCAAATGACCATAAGGGGGAATAGTAGATCCTCGCTGACCCCCTAGGTTTGATGTGGAGGTTTTAAAAGGGCCCCGCGGGGCAAAAAAAAATAATAATAATAATAATCGAACACCTGAATGGATTTGCACGAAACTTGGCAAAATATTAGGGACTGGTAGCCCGATGTGCCTTTGCTAGGTCTCAATATATGTGCTCCAGTGGATTTTGAGAAATTAACGTTCAAAAAAAGATATATATCTGTAACAGCGCTCCGCTTCGCGTACTTTTCGCGTTACGGAGCTTTGCGAAGCTGATTGGTTCTCCGGCGTCTGTCAACATTCCAAACAGTCCGTAGCGGCCGCCATCTTGTCTCTCGGTAGGATTGAGAGACAAGAGGAGGCCAAAGCGAAGGGGGAAATGACCATAAGGGGTCATAGTAGATCCTTCCTGACCTCTTAGGTTTGATGTACCATTTTGCCAAGTTTGGTGTAATTCCGTTCAGCCATTCAGGCTGTAGACGTATGTAAATGTCCTATGGAAAATTGCATGGGGAAAACACATTTGAAAGTGTTGAAATTTAGAACCAATTAAAATGTTACTTTGGTTTTGTATTTGTGTGTGATGAAAGTTAATTGGTTATGTATATATGTCAAATGAGAGGAAACCACAGCCATTTTGTGATACTACTGTCTGAGGTACATTTGTGAGGAATTTTTGGTGGTGAATTTCTGGTGTTTGATTTACACAGTACTAACACTTCTGCTACTTTTAAAAAGGTGAGTTGTTAATTTGTAAGGGGAACTATGTTGTACACTTGAAGATAATTTGAAAAATGTTTTCTGTTATTTATTTGCAGTCCTTCTGTTATACTAAATAGTTGATGAAGTTAGTTTTATATTATGTATTACTAAAAACGATAAATGAAAGTGATTATTTTTTTCTGCAATTTACAGCAAGCAATTTCAAAATAAAATGGCTCACAATGAAGAGACCGTGGCAATTTCTTTTGAATTGTCCACTACATTGATTGAAATTGAGAGCACCAATAATGAAATATTGTCACAAGGAGGACATGACTTGTATGATTCCATTAGATTGATTGAAATGGACAGCACCAAGAATGAAATATTGTCACAAGGAGATGACTTGAATGATTCCACTACATTGATTGAAATTGAGAGCACCAATAATGAAATATTGTCACAAGGAGGAGATGGCTTGTATGATTCCATTAGATTGATTGAAATGGACAGGACCAATAATGAAATATTGTCACAAGGAGGAGATGACTTGAATGATTCCACTACATTGATTGAAATTGAGAGCACCAATAATGAAATATTGTCACGAGGAGATGACTTGAATGATTCCACTACATTGATTGAAATGGACAGCACCAATAATGAAATATTGTCAGAAGGAGGAGATGACTTGAATGATTTTTTTGATCAATCTCTTGATGGCGAATTTATCGAGTGTTTGGAGACCATAGAGTTACAAGAATCATCATTGCAGACTTTTAATGAGGAGATTCCAGATGAGATGATTGAAGAGGAAATTACTGATGAGGACATGTTACTAGTTGTTTCAAATTTAGAAAATTTTGAAGAATAAATTTATATTTAGAAATCAAAAATTGTTTGAGACATTATTTATTTTTATTTTTAATTTATGAGGTTGTAGCGAAGTGATTGTAGTATAAAATGAGACTTATAGTATAGAGTGCAACATTTTTATGTTACATGGTAAGTTTACTCATATTTACTTCCCTTCTGCCACTATATTATCTCCAATGTGTATTTGACATGTCTTCTTCATCTCCGGCCTCCTTTCTCTCACTGTGTGTCTCCGATGCATCTTATCGCTGGTATTTTGTGTAATTACAGAAGAGAGTAAAATAAAATAGTTCGGAACGTGAAAAGGGGGCAAAGTAGAGTACTCCTCACCCCCTAGGCCTTTTTAGGCGGTCCCAAAAGGATCAGTTTCTGCTTTCCTGAGAGATTATGGTATGAGTTCCATATACCACAATAACTTGCATTACAACATGCAAGATATCTATCTCCTATTACCAACTTTTGGAGATATTCGCGCTAAGCGCGAATATCTCCAAAAAGTAACACCTGCCCTGAGCAGTTCTTAGCCATGTTATCCAATGGGAGGTGGATAACATGGCTAAGAGTATTAGCTCGGTAATGCATGAATATCGATATTCATGCATTGCGGCCGTTTATTATCGCATTTGCGATAAACCTTGATAATAGTAAGGTTTATCTTCGATAATTTCTGACGATGCTTAGTGGTAAAAAATTGGTTGGTAAGCATCGTTAGCGATAAATATCGCTTAACTTTGGTAATATGCCCCAACGTCTGTTAACGTTCGATTCGAAGGAAATGAGGAAGTGTTGAAAAACATTGTCTGCGCCATCTTGCCTTTTTTGAAATGCCACACTTTTGTCGTGCACGGCAGCCATTTTAGATGTCTTGACCAGACCCACTCTCTGCACGCTGTCGATTCGTAGCATGGCTCCTCACCCTCGCAAGCATCTTCCCCAGGCACTGGTCACCCCCGCTCTCTGTCTTATGCATGGGCAATAAACCTCCCCCCATCTGCGCTGCTCTTCCCTGAGAATCACACTGTGCCCGCCCGACACCTCCCTTTCGCCCTATTCACTACCGCACCCTGTGACACTCCTCTTCCTCTGTGTCCGATTGTCCAGGCTATCAGCTAGCCCTGCAGATGTAGTTTATGGCCCCAGCTGTAAAGAATCACCCCTCTTCAAAGGAGTTATAGTAGATCAAGGCCCACACCCGATGAGATCCGTCACACCACACGTGTTCCTACTATCTGAAAACTATCCTGTATTGTGATTGGGGAGGGGACCGAGCCTGAAGCGGAAGATTCCAGGAATGACTCTTTGTACATCAAAGTTTTTACAATTATGTGTCACATAAAAAATATATAGCACTCCAACAAAGTAGTAGGAATATAAAACTTTAATAACATATAAATATATACAACAAAACAAAAACAGTAATAGATTTATTGAAATTGACAGCACCAATAATGAAATATTCTTGTCAGTAGCGGTCTGTTGTGCGAATAGTTCCAAGGCAGCAGAACGCGCTGAAATCTGGATGTCACGAAGGTGATGTCTAGCAAGTTGCCGCCCAGCAAATAACGGCGTGGGGCGCCGCGGGGGTGAGTGAGTCCAGTAGGCACCACAGCTATTCTTACCGGCATTGCAGAATTACTGCTGGGGACAATGCCTGTGCTGGAGCAGGGTCACAGCAGAAACAAAAAGGATTCTGTTGAAGATGTTGTTGGTTTTCAATTTGAAAACAGTTCTGGTGTCAACTGCTATGCTAATGTAGTGGTTAATGTTTTGTTTTCTCTAGAAAATGTAAAAGAGGGGGAGGCAGTCCAAAGTTCCGTTAAAAGGGCAAAGGAAAGGATCGGTGGTTTGAACTATCAGTCAAAAAGGGGAGGGGGTGCAACAATTTTTCCTACCGGGTCACACTGTGCTTTCACCGGAAGTGAGGTCTGCAGGATTCTAGTAATTCAAAGTGAGGCTGGCGCCGACGTCCCGCGGATACAGTTTCGTCACTCCACGGGTGATCATGGCAGTCATTCCCCATCGGGGGTGGGAGACTCCCGCGGCTCCTCTAGAATCTTCAAGGTCGTGGAGGACTACGGTGGTGGAGTCAACCAGTGACCGGGCCATTTCTTTATGCTGGGCCCGCTCTTGCCAGGTCGACCGCCATTTTGAGAGTTCGGTAGCTACTGGCGATCGCGGGGTCAAATGAACGGACGGGCTCCACCCTGCCGGGCGAGACGTTGCAGCATGGCCACAGTGGAAGAACTCTTTTCCGGGCGCCTGGACCGCTGAGGGTGCAGCTGGGAAGCCTACACTGGGGAGGCGGGAGAGGCCTGTTCGCACCGTCTCTCCCTCCCAGTGCACCCCACGGCGTCTCGCTTGAGATTTGTTATGGCCGGACCAGGCGATGAGGACGAGGGGGGGGTCGGAGGCATGTGCAAGACATCCCCCCCCAGTGTTGTCGCAGCCATTATAAAAGAAAGAAGTGTCCCGTCCGTCTTCGGGCCGGGCTTCCGGTGGATGTCGGCCGGACGCCCCTGGCTCTGGCCCCATGAACGGGTTTCTTGGTTTATCGGCTGCAGCCGGATTCCGTCGGCCTCGGCCCCCCGACCGTTGGTGGCCGGACCGGAAGAGCATGTGGCGGGACTACCTGCAACTCTCAAGGGCCACCGCGGCCGGACTGGGAGAGAGAGGGGAGGGTCGAGGAGACATTCCCCCCCCCCTGCAACTGTTCAGCGTTGTAAAGGCAATCCCCTGGCCGGGTCCCGTTGGTCTCGGCCTCTCCTCCGGCTACACCCTACGTTAGGATCTCCTGGCCGAGGCGTGGCAGCAGGACCTGCCTTATATGGGCTGCTCCCGGCTGGGCGTAGCCGGAACCCTGCCCCACCTTGGAAGTTTCCAGAGTGGGGGCGGATGTTCTACTGACTTGCATTTTCCCTAGTCTATCGATTTTTTTGGCGTGGCAGGCGGTGGGACAGCGAGGGGTGATTTGGTTTCTCTTACTGTTTTTCTGGTCTCTCACCACTGGCATATTTTAACGTTTTCTTGTTTCTAGGACATTAATAGGTTTTATCATTACGTTATGTTATCGTTTCTTTGTTCGTTGTTTAATAAAAGTTCATGTTCATCAGTGGCCTACTGATTTTCGTTTTCCTATTCTTTTCTTTCCAGGTTGTTTCATGCTAAAGTTTCTGTTAACAGGATACAGTGATCACTTCGTTATTATTGCATATGTCCTTTTCACTAGGGGTGCTCTCTGGTCGGGCCAGATGACGTATGTCTAGTAAATGGTCCGGGTGAAACAGGTGCATCAATCAGTGGGGATAGGCATGATAGATTACAACGGGGGAGAAAGGTCCGCATTACGTACCCTTTCACTACTTGCAAAGATTTTCCTACGTTTATTTGCAAACAGGGAATACCTCCAAAAAGAACTAATTCCCAAACAGTCAATGTTCGGACAATCAATCAATCAATGAGGAATGAAATAGGTACGACGTGTTAAAGGCTTGCGTTACCTACCCTTCACTATCTGCAAAGGGAGAGAGAATATTCCTATTCTTCCTCGTTTGCAGGTAGAGAAGATCCTTAAGAGAATTAACATCGAACAATTCAATGCTCGATTGAAACAATCAACAAGGGGTACTGTGAACACAAATGAACGCCGCTTATGTACATACGCATTGCTATTTTCAACAGGTTGTTCCTAATGTTTCTATTTTAGCGAGGTCAAAAAGAGATCCCATTAGTGGCCTACTGATTTTGCTCGATTCCTTTTGTTTTTTTACACGATTTTTCGCTATCTGCAAAGACTAAACAGAGTATTGCGACTCTGTGCTTGTTTGTAAATAGAGAATGAACCAAAGAGAACAATCAATCAAATGGAGAGAGAAGCAGGCACGACGGATTACAAAGGGGGAAAGGGCTGCGTTAACTACCCTTCACTATCTGCAAAGAGAGAGTACTCCTAATAGAAATGAGGGGTGGGGGGCAGCAATCAAAGCAGATCAGTGTGCATAAACACGAAAAAAAAAATTCTTACCACGTACTTGACATTCGACAGCTTATGATATTTGCTATTAAAAAACCATTGAAATTCACTGAAAAAACCATAGGTTATAGACCATATATAGTTAGGAATTAGCATTTACAAAACCTTGAAAATTCACTGAAAAAACCATAGGTTATAGACCATATATAGTTAGGAATTAGCATTTAAAAAACCTTATTTTACTCACACAAAACCATTGAAATTCCATATATAGTTAGTTGCACTAACTATATATTGCGCACCCGCAATCCACTGCTGATGATGTCACATATTACATCATTCATGACATGGTCAGTGACATCACTGATGACATCACTGATGACATCTCAAATGACATCACTGATGACATCTCATTTGACATCAATGACCACATCACTGATGATATCATTCATGTGACAATACAATGCATCTCCTCACATTTTAATATAACCTCTGTTTCACCCAGTGTTAAAAACAGAGTATAATTTTTGAAACCATTGACACACCAATACTAGTTACTACATACGTACTCACTGATTCCTACGTCTACACACACATTCACTCATTCACCCATACAATCATTCATACATACAATCACTCATGTTTACAACACAATCATATGCACTCATACACCTATACAGACACTCACACTCTGCCACTCATCCATGGAGTTACTCACACACCTAGTCAGTCCTGTAAAGAATCAATCACACTTCCATTTTCTACTCTATACAGTTAAACATAGAGCACCTTACGTTTTCAACCATATACTAACACATACTTACTCTCTTATACAATCATTGATACAAGTACACATTGATCTGTACAGAGTCACACACCTCCCATCCAGCCACACACACACTCAGTCTCCCATGCAAATACTTGGGCAATCAATCAATAACCCATATAGTTACTCATATAGCTACTGATCAACACATGCAGCAGTTTACAGAACAACAGACATAATGATGCACAAATTAAGACAGTTTAGTCACTAACCCATGCACTCAGTGAGACACATTTAATCACTCACTCATACATTCAGTCATGCACCTACTAAATCCTTCGTCCAGACACTTATACATCCACTCATTCTTCAATATGTAAGACATATTTTAACTTTACAGAAACATAGTCACTGGATGTTGTCATCAGTGATGTCACTGACCATGTCATGAATGATGTAATATGTGACATCATCAGCAGTGGATTGCGGGTGCGCAATATATAGTTAGTGCAACTAACTATATATGGAATTTCAATGGTTTTGTGTGAGTAAAATAAGGTTTTTTAAATGCTAATTCCTAACTATATATGGTCTATAACCTATGGTTTTTTCAGTGAATATATATATATTTAAACATATTATTAAATAAACATATATAACATTTTAGAAAATGTTTAAAATTTATTGTTACAACTACAGTGAGTTCAACATTAGCAAAAGTGTTGGATAGCGTAGAGGTAAAATGTACTACTCCCACTCCAGTGGGTGCAACAGTAGGGAAAGCGCTGGATAGCATAGAGGTTAAAATTACTATTCCCACTCCAGGGATGTATGACGTTACAACGCATACTTTTACAACGCCTACCATTACAACAAAACTTTTACAACGCAAAAACTTTTACAACGCATACATTTACAACGCAAGATTTGACAACGCATATACCTTTACAACGCATACCATTACAACATAAGTATTGGTAAGTATATAATAATTTTTTGAATATAAATTAATAAAAAATATTATAATATAATTTAATTTTATTAAATAAATGTAATTTAAATGTAATTTTACTTTATTTTTACACAGTACCCCTGTACCCCAAAAACCCAAAACTGACCCTGAACCCTAAAAATACCCCTTTACCCATAAACTGAAAACTGACCCTGAACCCTAAAAATACCCCTTTACCCGAAAACTGAAAACTGACCCTGAACCCTAAAAATACCCCTTTACCCAAAAACTGAAAACTGACCCTGAACCCTAAAAATACCCCTTTACCTACAAACTGAAAACTGACCCTGAACCCTAAAAATACCCCTTTCCCCCAAAAACTGAAAACTGACCCTGAACCCTAAAAATACCCCTTTACCCAAAAACTGAAAACTGACCCTGAACCCTAAAAATACCCCTTTACCTACAAACTGAAAACTGACCCTGAACCCTAAAAATACCCCTTTACCCCAAAAACTGAAAACTGACCCTGAACCCTAAAAATACCCCTTTACCCAAAAACTGAAAACTGACCCTGAACCCTAAAAATACCCCTTTACCCAAAAACTGAAAACTGACCCTGAACCCTAAAAATACCCCTTTACCCCAAAAACTGAAAACTGACCCTGAACCCTAAAAATACCCCTTTACCCAAAAACTGAAAACTGACCCTGAACCCTAAAAATACCCCTTTACCTACAAACTGAAAACTGACCCTGAACCCTAAAAATACCCCTTTACCCCAAAAACTGAAAACTGACCCTGAACCCTAAAAATACCCCTTTACCCAAAAACTGAAAACTGACCCTGAACCCTAAAAATACCCCTTTACCCAAAAACTGAAAACTGACCCTGAACCCTAAAAATACCCCTTTACCTACAAACTGAAAACTGACCCTGAACCCTAAAAATACCCCTTTACCCCAAAAACTGAAAACTGACCCTGAACCCTAAAAATACCCCTTTACCCAAAAACTGAAAACTGACCCTGAACCCTAAAATTAAAATATTTATCAATTAATCAATTATAATTAATTACCAATTATATTTTAATTAATTACCAATTAATAATTAATTAACAATTAATTTTTAAAAAATATCAATAAATAAATTAACATATTTAATTAATTATAATTAAATTACTTCCCACCCTATTCCCCTATAAACCCACAACCCGCTACAGAAAATAAATTACTAAAATTAAAATATTTATCAATTAATCAATTATAATTAATTACCAATTATATTTTAATTAATTACCAATTAATAATTAATTAACAATTAATTCTAAATTATTATCAATAAATAAATTAACATATTTAATTAATTATAATTAAATTACTTCCCACCCTATTCCCCTATAAACCCACAACCCGCTACAGAAAATAAATTACTAAAATTAAAATATTTATCAATTAATCAATTATAATTAATTACCAATTATATTTTAATTAATTACCAATTAATAATTAATTAACAATTAATTCTAAATATATATCAATAAATAAATTAACATATTTAATTAATTAGAATTAAATTACTTCCCACCCTATTCCCCTATAAACCCACAACCCGCTACAGACTTATATTACACAAAAAATAAAAATTATTATTAACTTACCTTAAATTCGATATTTTTGTTGTCTATATTATGTCTAGTCGATATTATGTCCATTCTATATTTTTGATTCGATATTATGTCCATTCTATTCGATATTAATTTTCTCTAGTCGATATTTTTGTTGTCTATATTATGTCTAGTCGATATTATGTCCATTCTATATTTTTTACTCGATATTCTGTCCAGTCGAAATAATTGACTCGATATTATGACTGTACACCCTCAGAGACATTTCCATGTGGTGCATTAATAGACAAGCCAAAACAACATTGGATTTAAGAAATGAATAAGTTAACATTCTAAGATCAACTAATTGTATAGGAGTATAACTAAATAACTAAAAATAATCAAATGATTAAAATAGGATGTACGGATAGAGAGTTATAAAATATTAAAGAATCAATTAAAATGTATCCTGTGACTCTGTTGGGACCAGAAACTGAGCTATTGCCAAATAGGAATTATTGGATCTGTGGGGACACTGCAAATCCATTCCATTCCATTCACTAAAAAAATGTTGCTGTGTTTTGCAGCTAGAACATCCAAACAAAATTTCATGAAGGGGGCTGTGAAGCTTCCATAATGAACTACTACTGAAAACCAAAGACACAATATTAATTAATAAGCGCTGTTAACTTGGAGTTATGCATCCCCAAAGGCTGCTGAGCAATGCAGTGAGGCTAGAAGGATTGTAGTTTGTCTCAATCAACAATTTTTATTTTGCATGCAGAAGGTTCACCAAATGTTCAAAATGTTCTGCTAGGCAAGTGTGGACAGACAATTCTTTTTTCTTTTTTCTTTTCTTTTTTCTTTTTTCTTTTTTCAATCCTGCAATATTCTTGATATTAACTCTCAGAAGCTCAGAGTGGGAAAGTCCTGGAAAATGGAGCAACAGAGGTTGCATTTTTTACAAGTATGATTGGCATTTTGTTCGCTTTCTCCAATAGTGAAACATTTGTACCTCCCACCTTTTTCAAACGCTGGTATTTCTTCTTCCATGTATCATGATCTGTGGTCCATGCTTGCTTTTGTATGCCGTGCAGTCACAGAGATGCTCACTTCGAACGTCAATGTTGCTTGACTCTTCTGAGGCTGAGATCATCCAGGGTGAAGGTTCTGCCGCAACCGTGGCACTATTTGAAACACTAAAGTGGTTTCAGAACTCAAGGTGCCACAGGAGTCTCTCAAAACTTGCTGTTGTGGCAGTCATCTTAAATCCACAGTATAAAAGTTCTCATGGTTTGGAGCATTCCTTGCTAGGCAAGTGTGATATTTTTTTTGCAGTTGGAATATTCATGCTTGGAGTTTGGTATTATTTGAACTTTCATTGAAAGTTGCCAAGGGCCTTGGTCTCTGAGCAGTATTCCAGGTAAATATTAATGACCGAGATTTCAGACTCTGATTTTTACTTTGTATAGGAGGAGTCCTTGAAAGAATTATCAAACCCAAAATACTAGTGTCATATTTTCCAGGACTACAAACAAAGTCTATTGCACGTGTACCCAGGAAGAGCTAGTGAAGCGTCTATACTGTACAGACTTTAGTTATACACTTGAATCACATATGTATAACCATATTGCCAGTAGAGGGAAAGTGAATATATATTGCAGGAAGTGCAAGTGTTCTGTTATTTTTGAGTATTTCCTTGATGAGGATTAGAGGTTACCATGGAAATCCGGGATATCAAGATGTGCCACACTTTTGGCATAAGTACAGAAGGTTCCCACTCTATTAGTTCATTAGAACACTGATGAAGCTACAGTCAAACGATGGGCTGCTGATGGTTCTGAAGTACATATTTACTTAGCACAGAAACCTTTTTGCCTCACCTTGATGGGGACGATATTTAGGAACTTAATTTATTGGAAATATGTCCTCATTTTCTAGAGAACCTTCATTAACTACTTTATATAATAATCAGGAGAGAAATAGTTCATGCGCAATGTGATGCACTGTTTCTTTTACAACCCTGGACTCATGCCATATTTAATAATAGATGTACCTGTGCTTTTCCGGTCTGTTCATCAACGTCTGTTTTAGTAATACCTTCTAGGTATGTCATACTGTAGTCCCTCTCTTGTGCCAAAGGTGTGTCTGTATTACACATCTCATCATATGTGGGTGTTACATAAGGCCCCTTTTGAACATTTCTGACTGAGCTTTCTACGTGACTAGCTCTGGTATGAACCTGGAAAAATACAATAAAAACATTACCATATCCACATTGAAATCCGTGATCATCCATCACATTAAATGAATAATTGTCATTGCATTATTGTTAAACATATGCTAAGGACCTAAATAAAGAAAACGAATGCCCTTAGAATACTTTGACTATAAAACAGTGCATTCCAAGACAGTTTTATAGGAAACAAAAAAATTAAACTATGTTCTAGAGTGGAGCCGATGTTGATATGTGCTCTGTCTGAGCTTCCGGAAATTCAAAGCAATAGAGTTCCCAAAATTAGACAGGTTTCTTGGTCGAATCCCAAGTTTACCATTGGTAGCTTGACACAAGAAGCAAGCACTTCCTCAGAGAAATGTCCATGTGGTGCATTAACAGAAAAGCCAAAACAACATTGGATTTAAGAAATGAATAAGTTAAAATTCTAAGATCAACTAATTGTGGAAGAGTATAACTAAATAACAAAAAATAATCAAATGATTAAAATAGGATGTACGGATAGAGAGTTATAAAATATTAAAGAATCAATTAAAATTTCTCCTGTGCGTCTGTTGGGACCAGAAACTGAGCTATTGCCAAATAGGAATTATTGGATCTGTGGGGACACTGCAAATCCATTCCATTCCATTCACTCAAAAAATGTTGCTGTGTTGTGCAGCTAGAACATCCAAACAAAATTTCATGAAGGGGGCTGTTAAGCTTCCATAATGAACTACTACTGAAAACCAAAGACACAATATTAATTGATAAGCACTGTTAACTTGGAGTTATGCATCCCCAAAGGCTGCTGAGCAATGCAGTGTGGCTAGAAGGATTGTAGTTTGTCTCAATCAACAATTTTTATTTTGCATGCAGAAGGTTCACCAAATGTTCAAAATGTTCTGCTAGGCAAGTGTGGAAGCTGTGGCCAAGCACAGCTCACCTCGAACGTCAATGTTGCTTGACTCTTCTGAGGCTGAGATCATCCAGTGTGAAGGTTCTGCTGCAACCGTGGCACTATTTGAAACACTAAAATGGTTTCAGGACTCAAGGTGCCACAGGAGTCTCTCAAAACGTGCTGTTGTGGCAGTCATCTTAAATCCACAATATAAAAGTTCTCATGGTTTGGAGCATTCCTTGCTAGGCAAGTGTGATATGTTTTTTTGCAGTTGGAATATTCATGCTAGGAGTTTGGAATTATTTGAACTTTCATTGAAAATTGCCAAGGGCCTTGGTCTCTGAGCAGTATTCCAGGTAAATATTAATGACCAAGATTTCAGACTCTGATTTTTACTTTGTATAGGAGGAGTCCTTGAAAGAATTATCAAACCCAAAAGACTAGTGTCATCTTTTCCAGGACTACAAACAAAGTCTATTGCACGTGTACCTAGGAAGAGCTAGTGAAGCGTCTATACTGTACAGACTTTAGTTATACACTTGAATCACATATGTATAACCATATTGCCAGTAGAGGGAAAGTGAATATATATTGCAGGAACTGAAAGTGTTCTGTTATTTTTGAGTATTTCCTTGATGAGGATTAGAGGTTACCATGGAAATCCGGGATATCAAGATGTGCCACACTTTTGGCATAAGTACAGAATGTTCCCACTCTATTAGTTCATTAGAACACTGATGAAGCTACAGTCGAACGATGGGCTGCTGATGGTTCTGAAGTACATATTTACTTAGCACAGAAACCTTTTTGCCTCACCTTGATAAGGACGATATTTAGGAACTTAATTTATTGGAAATATGTCCTCATATTCTAGAGAACCTTCATTAACTTCTTTATATAATAATCAGGAGAGAAATAGTTCATGCGCAATATGATGCACTGTTTCTTTTACAACCCTGGACTCATGCCATATTTAATAATAGATGTACCTGTGCTTTTCCGTTCTGTTCATCAACGTCTGTTTTGGTAATACCTTGTAGGTATGTCATACTGTAGTCCCTCTCTTGTGCCAAAGGTGTGTCTGTATTAAACATCTCATCATATGTGGGTGTTACATAAGGCCCCTTTTGAACATTTCTGACTGAGCTTTCTACGTGACTAGCTCTGGTATGAACCTGGAAAAATACAATAAAAACATTACCATATCCACATTGAAATCCGTGATCATCCATCACATTAAATGAATAATTGTCATTGCATTATTGTTAAACATATGCTAAGGACCTAAATAAAGAAAACGAATGCCCTTAGAATACTTTGACTATAAAACAGTGCATTCCAAGACAGTTTTATAGGAAACAAAAAAATTAAACTATGTTCTAGAGTGGAGCCGATGTTGATATGTGCTCTGTCTGAGCTTCCGGAAATTCAAAGCAATAGAGTTCCCAAAATTAGACAGGTTTCTTGGTCGAATCCCAAGTTTACCATTGGTAGCTTGACACAAGAAGCAAGCACTTCCTCAGAGAAATGTCCATGTGGTGCATTAACAGAAAAGCCAAAACAACATTGGATTTAAGAAATGAATAAGTTAAAATTCTAAGATCAACTAATTGTGGAAGAGTATAACTAAATAACAAAAAATAATCAAATGATTAAAATAGGATGTACAGATAGAGAGTTATAAAATATTAAAGAATCAATTAAAATTTCTCCTGTGCGTCTGTTGGGACCAGAAACTGAGCTATTGCCAAATAGGAATTATTGGATCTGTGGGGACACTGCAAATCCATTCCATTCCATTCACTCAAAAAATGTTGCTGTGTTGTGCAGCTAGAACATCCAAACACAATTTCATGAAGGGGGCTGTTAAGCTTCCATAATGAACTACTACTGAAAACCAAAGACACAATATTAATTGATAAGCACTGTTAACTTGGAGTTATGCATCCCCAAAGGCTGCTGAGCAATGCAGTGTGGCTAGAAGGATTGTAGTTTGTCTCAATCAACAATTTTTATTTTGCATGCAGAAGGTTCACCAAATGTTCAAAATGTTCTGCTAGGCAAGTGTGGAAGCTGTGGCCAAGCACAGCTCACCTCGAACGTCAATGTTGCTTGACTCTTCTGAGGCTGAGATCATCCAGTGTGAAGGTTCTGCCGCAACCGTGGCACTATTTGAAACACTAAAATGGTTTCAGGACTCAAGGTGCCACAGGAGTCTCTCAAAACGTGCTGTTGTGGCAGTCATCTTAAATCCACAATATAAAAGTTCTCATGGTTTGGAGCATTCCTTGCTAGGCAAGTGTGATATGTTTTTTTGCAGTTGGAATATTCATGCTAGGAGTTTGGAATTATTTGAACTTTCATTGAAAATTGCCAAGGGCCTTGGTCTCTGAGCAGTATTCCAGGTAAATATTAATGACCAAGATTTCAGACTCTGATTTTTACTTTGTATAGGAGGAGTCCTTGAAAGAATTATCAAACCCAAAAGACTAGTGTCATCTTTTCCAGGACTACAAACAAAGTCTATTGCACGTGTACCTAGGAAGAGCTAGTGAAGCGTCTATACTGTACAGACTTTAGTTATACACTTGAATCACATATGTATAACCATATTGCCAGTAGAGGGAAAGTGAATATATATTGCAGGAACTGAAAGTGTTCTGTTATTTTTGAGTATTTCCTTGATGAGGATTAGAGGTTACCATGGAAATCCGGGATATCAAGATGTGCCACACTTTTGGCATAAGTACAGAATGTTCCCACTCTATTAGTTCATTAGAACACTGATGAAGCTACAGTCGAACGATGGGCTGCTGATGGTTCTGAAGTACATATTTACTTAGCACAGAAACCTTTTTGCCTCACCTTGATAAGGACGATATTTAGGAACTTAATTTATTGGAAATATGTCCTCATATTCTAGAGAACCTTCATTAACCTCTATATAAAAATCAGGAGAGAAATAGTTGATGCGCAATGTGATGCACTGTTTCTTTTACAACCCTGGACTCAAGCCATATTTAATAATAGATGTACCTGTGCTTTTTCGGTCTGTTCATCAACGTGTGGTTTGGTAATAGGTGTGTCTGTATTACACATCTCATCATATGTGGGTGTTACATAAGGCCCCTTTTGAACATTTCTGACTGAGCTTTCTGCGTGACTAGCTCTGGTATGAACCTGGAAAAATACAATAAAAACATTACCATATCCACATTGAAATCCGTGATAATCCATCACATTAAATGAATAATTTTCATTACATTATTGTTAAACATATGCTAAGGACCTAAATAAAGAGAACGAATGCCCTTAGAATACTTTGAATATAAAACAGTGCATTCCAAGACAGTTTTATAGGAAACAAAAAAATTAAACTATGTTCTAGAGTGGATCCGATGTTTATATGTGCTCTGTCTGAGCTTCCAGAAATTCAAAGCAATAGAGCTCCAAAAATTAGACAGGTTTCTTGGATGAATCCCAAGATTACCATTGGTAGCTTGACACTAGAAGCAAGCACTTCCTTAGATAAATTTCCATGTGGTGCATTAACAGAAAAGCCAAAACAACATTGGATTTAAGAAATGAATAAGTTAACATTCTAAGATCAACTAATTGTGGAAGAGTATAACTAAATAACTAAAAATAATCAAATGATTAAAATAGGATGTACGGATAGAGAGTTATAAAATATTAAAGAATCAATTACAATTTCTCCTGTGAGTCTGTTGAGACCAGAAACTGAGCTATTGCCAAATAGGAATTATTGGATCTGTGGGGACACTGCAAATCCATTCCATTCCTTCACTCAAAAAATGTTGCTGTATTGTGCAGCTAGAACATCCAAACACAATTTCATGAAGGGGGCTGTGAAGCTTCCAAATTAAACTACTACTAAAAACCAAAGACACAATAATAATTGATAAGCGCTGTTAAGTTGGAGTTATGCATCCCCTAAGGCTGCTGAGCAATGCAGTGAGGCTAGAAGGATTGCAGTTTGTCTGAATCAACAATTTTAATTTTGCATGCAGAAGGTTCACCAAATGTTCAAAATGTTCTGCTAGGCAAGTATGGAAGCTGTGGCCAAGCACAGCTTTGTGAGGTCAGACAATTTCTTTTTTCAATCCTGCAATATTCTTGATATTAACACTCAGAAGCTCAGAGTGGGATAGTCCTGGAAAATGGAGCAACAGAGGTTGCATTTTTTTACAAGTATGATTGGCATTTTGTTCGCTTTCTCCAAAAGTGAAACATTTGTACCTCCCACCTTTTTCAAACGCTGGTATTTCTTCTTCCATGTATCATGATCTGTGGTCCATGCTTGCTTTTGTATGCCGTGCAGTCACAGAGATGCTCACCTCGAACGTCAATGTTGCTTGACTCTTCTGAGGCTGAGATCATCCAGGGTGAAGGTTCTGCCGCAACCGTGGCACTATTTGAAACACTAAAGTGGTTTCAGGACTCAAGGTGCCACAGGAGTCTCTCAAAACTTGCTGTTGTGGCAGTCATCTTAAATCCACAGTGTTAGACCTGTCTGGTTTTTTTGCGTAGTCCCTCCAATTTATTATTTATTTTGTCCCCTTTCTGCCCCTCATACCCTTCATAATTTTTGTGTCCACTAGCTTTTTCTAGGTGTTGGTCAAAGGGATAGGTGTTCTTTCCCCCCCTCATAGTTTTTCACCTCGGGCCCAGAGGCCTGTTCTGACAGGAAAAGTTGGAACCACAAAATGGTGGCTTCCAACTGCCCTAACTGCCACACCCAGAACTTGCCCATAGACTAGTATAGGGCGTTCCAGAACCTTCTGGTCCATTCTGGACCACTGAGGGACAGCCTATATAAGGCGGAATGCGGGGCAGCCATATTGTCTACCTGAGAGAGTCAGCTGGAGGACAGGCTGTAACTAAGGGTGGGAAGAGGCTAGACATAGGGTTAACCTCCTGGACTGGGAAGCTGCCTTACTGGTCCACCACACTATCCCCCTTTGGGTTACTTGTCCTGACCCCGCTGTTGAGGGTTACTGGAGACCCTGGGCGCCTAGCTTGCCCCTTGTCCAAATCATACAGGGGAAGTCTTCAGGAGAAGGAGACTGCTGCGCTGCGGAGCGCAGTCCTCTGCCCAGTAAAGGAACTAAAGGAAAGTGATCCCCAGGATATTATTACAGGGGTTGGAGGGATTGTGAGCTGGTGAGGAGTCTATCGCCACGCATTACAGGTTATTCCCCCCTTTTCCCTGTACTTGGGCTGCCTTTGCTCAAGTGAACTCCCTGTGACTGACGTAGGGCTGGGAGCGTGCCCTCCTCGAGGCGCTTTGTGGGGCGCTGGCGGCGTGATCAGGCCGCCTGTGTGCCTGTGGTAGCAGTGAGCGCTGGAGTGAAGGATCGTTTCCGGCGCTGTGTCCTGTCAGCACTAACCCGGCATAGGAGTGAGTGATCCGGTGTTTGGGGGCGGAGCCGGAGGAAGCCGAACCGAGCAGACTCCAGTTGAAGCCGCTGCTCGCTCGCGCATGCCCGGTCGCGCCGCTTCTCAACAGGAAGGCGGAGGCGGGACCAGGCGGGAAGGCGCCGAGAGCAGAGCAGAGGCTTAGGCGTGTGGTATCGTCTTCCCCCGCTCGAGCGCCTCACGAAGGAGCTGGCGCGAGCGGGAGGGGGGACGGAGGAACCCGGCAGCCTGCAGTAAACAGAGATCTCTTTTCCCCGCTCGAGCGCTACCAGAGGAGCCGGGTGCGAGCGGGAGAGAGGAGAGAGGTGCCCCGGGAGGCTGGTGAGCCTTCTCAGCGCTTGGCCCCCCCCCCCTGTTCCCTGTCAAGCGGATACCCCCACTCACTGGCACCTCAAGAACCTGATCACAAGTAAGGAGAGTTACACGAGGGCAGGGGAGCAAGACTTCACAAGTAGGGGAATAAAGAGTCCCTTCCAGAGGGTGGAGCGCCTTGGTTATTGCCTGAGGGGCCTATATGAAACGTTGCTCTGCTTGGAATAGCACCTTTACAGTTGTCAGCAGTGAGGAGTCCCCTTTGCTGGAGGAGTATAGACTCTTCTACAAGAAAACTACTGCTCTTTGTTGAAAGCGATGCTCAAACCTGTATGGAACTAACCTAGCTTAGTCATTGCTCGTTTCTCCAACAGTGTCACGTGATGAGGAGAGTAGCTTGTGGGAGACAAGTATAGTACACTGTATAGTGACAATTTCTAATCAAATTCTGGAGTCTGAGTGGATGCACTATTGATGTTGATTATTGATTTAAGTAAGCCAATCTGAAAGTGTTATCAATGATTTCATGACTAATGTAATGTACTGTTGAACTTAGATGATTAATTGCTCAGTAGTTTAAAAGTATTCTTGCTATATCCCAAACAAACTGAAGTGTAATTAGTTGTGAACTCTGAAAGTAAATGTGCAAAGATATTATTTTTATAAACCAGTACTTATTTTCATAACAAATTGGTGTAGTGTCCTTTTTAAGTGTTATTGTGTGGATTAAGTGCTGGGTGGTCTGCAACCTTCACACTTGTGCCTCTAGAATTGCTTGTCTTACCCCTAGGCCAGGCTACCCTAGGTGACCTGACATCCCAGGTTCCAACATTTGGTGTCTAGCGGTGGGATTCTGACTGTGGTTGCAGCTACTCAGTAGTAATTGAACGTAATACACTAAGCCTACACCAGGAGTTTTCTCCTAGCGGCCCTCCTAATTTGTCCTTTTGTTTTTCCAAATTTGTTCCTGGTGGTGGGTGGAGGTAGCTTTAGGTTGCCCTTGCAACTCTAATTTCCTGGTGTGTATAATCTGGTTTTGCCTATTTCAAAATGGAGTTTGCATTAGAAAACCTAGATACCTATTCTGTGGCTCAGCTGAAAGATTTGTGCCAGAAAATGGGGGTATTTTTTAAGCATGGTGCCAAGAAGGGGGAACTCCAGACCAGTCTCAGGGCTTGGGTGGAGGCACACAAAGAAGGGAAGGAGGAGGATGAAGGGGCAGACCGGGTCCCGGTTGTGGAGATAAATGGATTATTCCACCCGGAGGGGGAAAACCTACTCCCAGGACCAGGGTCCTACTCCAGGAAAGGCAGTAGTGTCTCCGGGGGAAGCTTAACCGAAGCAGAGCTCGCTGACAGGAGGGAAAAGAGGCAATTAAAATGGGAGTTGGCTAAGCTGGAGCAGGAGAAGGAAGAGAAGAGGATGGTTCATGAGTTCAGGTTGAAAGAGTTGGAACTCCAGGCCCTGCAACGGGGGCCTTCTCCTAAAATATGTGGTGGCAGCGAATCCAAAGAGACAGCCAGGGAGTCCAGACCCTATTTGCCAAAAGACCTTATCGCTAGCTTTAGTCAGGGAGATGACATAGCCAAGTGGTTGGCTGCCTATGAGGTCTCCTTAAGAGCCCATGGGGTGCAGGAGAAGCACTGGGGGGGTGGTTTATATAGGTACATGCCTCCTACTGGTCGGGACACCTTGCTGGCCCTGGAACCAGGGGAACAAACCAACTACCCCATCATGAAGCTAGCATTAGTAAAGAAGTTTGGGCTTACCCCGGAAAGGTATCGCCAGAAGTTCAGGGGGAGCCACAAGTTAAGCACCCAGAACTGGGTGGACTTCCTTGACTACGCACGTAAGGCATTAGAGGGCTGGGTCAAGGGCAGCGAGGTGAAGGACTATGAAGGGTTGTATGATCTATTTTTGAAAGAGCACCTCCTCGAGAAATGTTTTCCCGAGCTTCGCCAACACCTGGTGGACAGCAAGCTGACCAATCCCCGGAAGCTTGCAGAGGAGGCGGACATCTGGGCAGGTACCCGGGTGTCCTCAAAGGGGACTGGAGGGGATTCCCAAAAGGCCGGACAGGGCGCCCCTCAGAAGAAGGAGGGGGGAGACAAAAAGAGGGAGTTCTCTAAAGGTCCCCAAAACAGTTTCCAAGGGAAGGGAACAGGTTTCACCCCTAAGGCAATCCCGCCCAGAAACCCTAATCCTGGCCAAAGCCAGCAGCCAAGGGTTCTCCACTGTTTTGAGTGTGGTGGTGTTGGACATTATAAGGGAGATGTCAGATGCCCAAAGAGACCACCCCCTCCCACCGGAGGAAAGTCACCGGGAGTAGCTAGTGTAGCGCTCGGGGAGGAGTTGCCCTTAGATAAGGGGGGTGAGTGGGCGGGTGTCACCTTAGTGTCCCTGGGAGAGCGGGAGATGGTTCCAAAGATCCAGGTGCCCCCAAATACTACAAAGTATGGGCAATGGGTCACCATCAATGGCCAGAGAGAGGAGGCTCTGAGAGATACAGGAGCCAGTATGACTATGGTGAGAAGTCAGCTGGTGTCTCCAGAGCAGGTGGTTCCTAATGTACTCCACCCCGCCGCGATGGCTGACGGCAGAATGGGCCATTATCCAGTGGCTGAGGTTCCCTTTGAGTGGGAAGGGGATGCAGGTTCACTTCGAGTTGCCGTAAGCCCTGCCGTGCCAGTTGATTGTCTGCTGGGGAATGATATGGAGCACAACACTTGGAGAGAGGTGGAATACCGGACGCACTCTGCGATGCTGGGTACACCTGACTGGGCCTGTGTGAGCACAAGGTCTGCGACTGCCCGGAGAGGGAGTTCGCCTGGGTTGGAGCCTGGAACAATGGCCCAACCCGCTGCCAAAAAGGGACAGACCCGGAGACAGGAAGAGCCTGCTTCGGCTTCCACGCCCCATGTGACAGATCGGCCACCTGCGGTGGTGGGCCAGGAGTCCATGGAGGGGGAAGTAGACTCTCTGGAGGATTTACCCATCCCTGCTGAGTGGCATGTGGAGGGAGGACCTACCAGAGAGGAATTATGTAAGGGGCAGAGAGAGTGCCCTACCCTTGAGGGACTGAGGCGTCAGGCTGAAGCCCAGGCAGCAGGTGATGCTACGGGACACCACCATATTTACTGGGAGGATGGACTCCTCTACAGTGAACCCAAGGTACCCCTACCTGGCTCATCAAGGGCCTTGCTGGTCCCGCAGCAATACCGAGCCTTTCTGCTGGAATTGGCTCATGCAATACCCTTGGCAGGACACTTAGGCCAGGACAAGACCTTTGCTCGGCTTGTCCTCCACTTTTACTGGCCTCAAATGAAAGTGGCATCCAACACTTACTGTCGGACATGTGTATCCTGCCAGGCCAGTGGGAAAACAGGAGTGAAGCTGAAAGCTCCCCTGGAACCACTTCCAGTCGTTAGCACCCCCTTTGAAAGGGTGGGCATCGACATTGTAGGGCCATTGGATCCACCAACAACAGCTGGTCACAGGTTTATCCTGGTTCTGGTGGATCATGCCACACGTTATCCAGAGGCCATTCCTCTGAGGACTGTTACTGTACCTGTGGTGGCTAGGGCCCTGATGGGAATCTTTACCCGAGTAGGATTCCCCAAGGAAGTTGTGTCCGACAGGGGGACCAACTTTCTGTCAGCTTACATGCGGACGATGTGGAAGGAGTGTGGAGTGACTTACCGGTTCACCACTCCTTATCACCCCCAGTCGAATGGATTGGTAGAGAGGTTCAATAAGACCCTGAAGGGCATGATAAAAAGTCTGCCTGAGAGCCTACGAAGGAAATGGGACGTCCTCCTGCCTTGCTTGCTGTTCTCCTACAGAGAGGTGCCGCAGAAGGGAGTGGGCTTCACCCCTTTTGAACTGTTGTACGGGCACCCTGTGCGTGGACCTCTCAGCCTGGTGAAGGATGGATGGGAAAAGTCTCCCAGGAAGCCTCCTCAGGATGTGGTGAGCTACATGCTGGCCTTTAGGAGCCAGATGGCCAAGTTGTGGAAGCAGGCTTCTGATAACTTGGAGGCCAGCCAGGCAGTAATGAAGGAATGGTACAACCAAAATGCTCACCCGGTGGAGTTGGAGCCTGGCCAAAAAGTGTGGGTGATGGAACCTGGAGAGCTAAGTGCCCTTCAAGATCGTTGGACAGGCCCATTTGAGGTGTTGGAAAAGAAGGGTAAGGCCACTTACTTGGTGGATCTCAAGACCCCGCGACAGCCCCTACGGGTGCTGCATGCCAATCGCCTCAAACCCCACCATGAGAGGCCAGAGGTCATCCTGATGATGGTGACGGATGGTGCCGAGGAAGCAGAAAGTGAGCCTCTCCCTGATCTCTTTTCATCCCAAGAGAAGGATGGGTCGGTGGAGGGAGTGATTCTCTCCCCATCCCTAACTCCTGAGCAACGAGAGGATTGCCGCCAGGTATTGGAGCAGTACTCTTCGTTGTTCTCCCTTGTCCCGGGAAAAACCCACCTGTGTACCCATGATGTGGACACAGGAGACAGCCCCCCAGTGAAGTCAAAGACCTACAGGCTGTCAGACAAGGTGAAGGCTAGCATCCATGGAGAGGTTGCCAAGATGCTAGAGCTAGGAGTGATAGAACCTTCCAACAGCCCTTGGTCCAGTCCGGTGGTGCTAGTGCCAAAAGCCGCCCCACCAGGCACCACACCAGAACTGAGGTTCTGTGTGGATTACCGAGGACTGAACTCAGTTACAAAGACTGATGCTCATCCGATCCCTAGGGCGGATGAGTTAATTGACCGGCTAGGAGCTGCCCAATACCTAAGTACCTTTGACCTCACTTCAGGGTACTGGCAGATCTCCTTGACAGATGGAGCAAAGGAAAGGTCAGCCTTCTCCACGCCTGAGGGACACTTCCAATTTTGTGTGATGCCCTTTGGGCTCAAAAATGCCCCTGCCACATTTCAGCGGCTGGTGAATCAGGTCTTCTCTGGAATGGAGAGTTTCTCTGCTGCCTACCTGGATGACATTGCTGTCTTCAGTAGCAATTAGGGGGACCATTTGCAACATTTGCAAGCAGTTCTCCAGGCCCTGAAACAAGCTGGATTGACCATCAAAGCCAGCAAATGTCAGATTGGGCAAGGGTCGGTTGTGTACCTTGGACACTTGGTGGGTAGGGGGTCAGTGCAGCCCCTGCAGGCAAAGATTGAGGCAATCATGGCCTGGGAGCCCCCCAAGACACAGACTGAGGTCCGAGCTTTCTTGGGCCTCACAGGCTACTACCGTCGCTTTGTGAAGGGGTATGGCACTATAGTAGCGCCCCTCACGGAGCTCACCTCCAAGAAACAACCTCGACGGGTAGTTTGGACGAAGGCTTGTCAGCAAGCCTTTGAAAAGTTGTAGCAGGCAATGTGTGTAGCACCGGTCCTGAAGGCCCCAGACTTCTCTAAGGAGTTCATTGTCCAGACAGATGCATCAGAACATGGCATTGGGGCAGTGTTATCGCAACTAAGCATGGGCGTAAAATCCGTTCCGCTCGCGGATTTTGCGGATTTTCGGCAAATTCGCAATCCGCGAACTCTAGCGAACTTACCGAAAATTCGTAAAATCCGTGCGAAGCGGATTTTTTGCTTGGTCGCACTTGCCAACTAGAATACTATACAATTTCGCGGGAGTAAACACTTGCGAACACGTAGATGCGGCGGGCAGCGACAATCTCGCAATTGCGAGATTGCAAAATTTGCAATTTCGCACAAGAAATCCACCAGCAGGCAGCAAAACCTTGAAAATTATGATTTTTATCAGAATAACCCCTCAGGTTGACATTTGCCTGCACTTTTTCTCTGCAAGGAGTCCATTTTGGGGGGGGGGGGGAAGGAAGTGCCCCACAGTCTCCAACTTCCTGTTCCTGTCCAGCAGGCTCCTCCCAGTGCTTTCTTCATGTGCTGGTCACTTTGATTTGTATCTTGACCTGGAAGGATTACTTTTTGTGGATGCTGCTGGATATTTGGCTTTTTGCAAAACTGAAAGCACTCAGCAGGTGCAAAAGTTCAATCTTATCATTAGTAACCATTCCCTGTAGTGCTTCCTGAGGGGTCCCTTCAGAGTTCATTTGCCTACTTGCAACTATTCTATGACCCTGCTCTGACCCTCACAGCAGGCTCAGAGAATAGCTACAAGTATACAACAAAGGTCCTGTTAAAAAAATTACACTGCAACAGAAAGCAATTACAGACAAAACTGAAAGCACTCAGCAGGTGCAAAAGTTCAATCTTATCATTAGTAACCATTCCCTGTAGTGCTTCCTGAGGGGCCCCTTCAGAGATCAGTTGCCTACTTGCAACTATAGGCCACAAAGGTCCTGTGAAACTGCGCACTGCAACAGAAAGCAAATTAGAGATAAGGAAGCAGGTGCCAGCCAGACTGGAAGTTTAAATTCAGTGACACATTAATCAACCCCAAATTAATTCATGTCAGTTGAAGCAGGGCAGGTGTGCTTGCTTTTTTTCACCCCCATAATCTACAGTGATAAACCAACCAGAGGATGGCAGTGATGTACCAGAGGGTGGCATGGGTGTACCAGAGGGTGGCAGTGGTGAAACAGAGGGTGCTGTGAACCTGTGATGATGAACCAGACGTAGAAACAACATAGTCGCGGCCGTTGCGAGCCGACAAGTAAGTTCGCAATTGCGAACTGGTACAAAACCCTCGCGAACTGGCAGAAAACCTTGCGAACACAAAAAAAATTAAAATTCCGCAAATTCACGAGAGTTCGCGGATTTTGCGGATTGCCAATCCGTAAATACGCAATTTCGCGGATTGCCAATTCGCAAAATCCGCCCATGCTTAATCGCAACTAAATGAAGAGGGCCTGGATCAGCCTGTGGTCTTCTTATCCAGAAAACTACTTCCCCGGGAACAGAAGTGGAGTGCAATTGAGAGGGAAGCTTTCGCGGTGGTGTGGGCTCTGAAGAAGCTGCGGCCATACCTGTTTGGCTCGCACTTCCTGGTTCAGACTGACCACCGACCCCTTCGTTGGCTGATGCAAATGAAGGGGGAAAATCCCAAGCTGTTGAGGTGGTCCATCTCCCTACAGGGAATGGACTTCCGGGTGGAACATCGGCCTGGAGTGGACCACGCCAATGCAGACGGTCTCTCCAGGTATTTCCGCCTTAGTGATGAGGACTCCCAAGGGGTTGGGTAGTTCCCCCCACTTTCAGCTGGGGGGGACGCGTGTTAGACCTGTCTGGTTTTTTTGCGTAGTCCCTCCAATTTATTATTTATTTTGTCCCCTTTCTGCCCCTCATACCCTTAATAATTTTTGTGTCCACTAGCTTTTTCTAGGTGTTGGTCAAAGGGATAGGTGTTCTTTCCCCCCCTCATAGTTTTTCACCTCGGGCCCAGAGGCCTGTTCTGACAGGAAAAGTTGGAACCACAAAATGGTGGCTTCCAACTGCCCTAACTGCCACACCCAGAACTTGCCCATAGACTAGTATAGGGCGTTCCAGAACCTTCTGGTCCATTCTGGACCACTGAGGGACAGCCTATATAAGGCGGAATGCGGGGCAGCCATTTTGTCTACCTGAGAGAGTCAGCTGGAGGACAGGCTGTAACTAAGGGTGGGAAGAGGCTAGACATAGGGTTGACCTCCTGGACTGGGAAGCTGCCTTACTGGTCCACCACACTATCCCCCTTTGGGTTACTTGTCCTGACCCCGCTGTTGAGGGTTACTGGAGACCCTGGGCGCCTAGCTTGCCCCTTGTCCAAATCATACAGGGGAAGTCTTCAGGAGAAGGAGACTGCGGCGCTGCGGAGCGCAGTCCTCTGCCCAGTAAAGGAACTAAAGGAAAGTGATCTCCAGGATATTATTACAGGGGTTGGAGGGATTGTGAGCTGGTGAGGAGTCTATCGCCACGCATTACAGGTTATTCCCCCCTTTTCCCTGTACCTGGGCTGCCTTTGCTCAAGTGAACTCCCTGTGACTGGCGTAGGGCTGGGAGCGTGCCCTCCTCGAGGCGCTTTGTGGGGCGCTGGCGGCGTGATCAGGCCGCCTGTGTACCTTTGGTAGAAGTGGGCGCTGGAGTGAAGGATCGTTTCCGGCGCTGTGTCCTGTCAGCACTAACCCGGCATAGGAGTGAGTGATCCGGTGTTTGGGGGCGGAGCCGGAGGAAGCCGAACCGAGCAGACTCCAGTTGAAGCCGCTGCTCGCTTGCGCATGCCCGGTCGCGCCGCTTCTCAACAGGAAGGCAGAGGCCGGACCAGGCGGGAAGGCGCCGAGAGCAGAGCAGAGGCTTAGGCGTGTGGTCGTCTTCCCCCGCTCGAGCGCCTCACGAAGGAGCTGGCGCGAGCGGGAGGGGGGACGGAGGAACCCGGCAGCCTGCAGTAAATAGAGATCTCTTTTCCCCGCTCGAGAGCTACCAGAGGAGCCGGCGCGAGCGGGAGAGAGGAGAGAGGTGCCCCGGGAGGCTGGTGAGCCTTCTCAGTGCTTGGCCCCCCCCCTGTCCCTGTCAAGCGGATACCCCCACTCACTGGCACCTCAAGAACCTGATCACAAGTAAGGAGAGTTACACGAGGGCAGGGGAGCAAGACTTCACAAGTAGGGGAATAAAGAGTCCCTTCCAGAGGGTGGAGCGCCTTGGTTATTGCCTGAGGGGCCTATATGAAACGTTGCTCTGCTTGGAATAGCACCTTTACAGTTGTCAGCAGTGAGGAGTCCCCTTTGCTGGAGGAGTATAGACTCTTCTACAAGAAAACTACTGCTCTTTGTTGAAAGCGATGCTCAAACCTGTATGGAACTAACCTAGCTTAGTCATTGCTCTTTTCTCCAACAGTGTCACGTGATGAGGAGAGTAGCTTGTGGGAGACAAGTATAGTACACTGTATAGTGACAATTTCTAATCAAATTCTGGAGTCTGAGTGGATGCACTATTGATGTTGATTATTGATTTAAGTAAGCCAATCTGAAAGTGTTATCACTGATTTCATGACTAAAGTAATGTACTGTTGAACCTAGATGATTAATTGCTCAGTAGTTTAAAAGTATTCTTGCTATATCCCAAACAAACTGAAGTGTAATTAGTTGTGAACTCTGAAAGTAAAAGTGCAAAGATATTATTTGTATAAACCAGTACTTATTTTCATAACAAATTGGTGTAGTGTCCTTTTTAAGTGTTATTGTGTGGATTTACTGCTGGGTGGTCTGCAACCTTCACACTTGTGCCTCTAGAATTGCTTGTCTTACCCCTAGGCCAGGCTACCCTAGGTGACCTGACATCCCAGGTTCCAACACAGTATAAAAGTTCTCATGGTTTGGAGCATTCCTTGTGTGATATTATTTTTTGCAGTTGGAATATTCATGCTTGGAGTTTGGAATTATTTGAACTTTCATTGAAAGTTGCCAAGGGCCTAGGTCTCTGAGCAGTATTCCAGGTAAATATTAATGACCAAGATTTCAGACTCTGATTTTTACTTTGTATAGGAGGAGTCCTTGAAAGAATTATCAAACCCAAAAGACTAGTGTCATCTTTTCCAGGACTACAAACAAAGTCTATTGCACGTGTACCCAGGAAGAGCTAGTGAAGCGTCTATACTGTACAGACTTTAGTTATACACTTGAATCACATATGTATAACCATATTGCCAGTAGAGGGTAAGTGAATATATATTGCAGGAAGTGCAAGTGTTCTGTTATTTTTGAGTATTTCCTTGATGAGGATTAGAGGTTACCATGGAAATCCGGGATATCAAGATGTGCCACACTTTTGGCATAAGTACAGAATGTTCCCACTCTATTAGTTCATTAGAACACTGATGAAGCTACAGTCGAACAATGGGCTGCTGATGGTTCTGAAGTACATATTTACTTAGCAGAGAAACCTTTTTGCCTCACCTTGATGAGGACGATATTTAGGAACTTAATTTATTGGAAATATGTCCTCATTTTCTAGAGAACCTTCATTAACCTCTATATAAAAATCAGGAGAGAAATAGTTGATGCGCAATGTGATGCACTGTTTCTTTTACAACCCTGGACTCATGCCATATTTAATATTAGATGTACCTGTGCTTTTCCGGTCTGTTCATCAACGTCCGGTTTGGTAATACCTTGTAGGCATGTCATACTGTAGTCCCTCTGTTGTGCCAAAGGTGTGTCTGTATTACACATCTCATCATATGTGGGTGTTACATAAAGCCCCTTTTGAACATTTCTGACTGAGCTTTAAGCATGGGCGTAAAATCCGTTCCGCTCGCGCATTTTGCGGATTTTCGGCAAATTTGCAATCCGCGAACTCTCGCGAACTTGCCGAAAATTCGTAAATCCGTGCGAAGCGGATTTTTTGCTTGGTCGCACTTGCCAACAAGAATACTATACAATTTCGCGGGAGTAAACACTTGCGAACACGTAGATGCGGCGGGCAGCGACAATCTCGCAAATGCGAGATTGCAAAATTTGCCATTTCGCACAAGAAATCCACCAGCAGGCAGCATAAACCTTGAAAATTATGATTTTTATCAGAATAACTCCTCAGGTTGACATTTGCCTGCACTTTTTTTTGCAAGGAGTCCATTTGGGGGGGGGGTGGGAAGAAGGAAGTGCCCCACAGTCTCCAACTTCCTGTTCCTGTCCAGCAGGCTCCTCCCAGTGCTTTCTTCATGTGCTGGTCACTTTGATTTGGATCTTGACCTGGAAGGATTACTTTTTGTGGGTGCTGCTGGATATTTGGATTTTTGCAAAACTGAAAGCACTCAGCAGGTGCAAAAGTTCAATCTTATCATTAGTAACCATTCCCTGTAGTGCCTGGAAGGATTACTTTTTGTGGATGCTGCTGGATATTTGGATTTTTGCAAAACTGAAAGCACTCAGCAGGAGCAAAAGTTCAATCTTATCATTAGTAACCATTCCCTGTAGTGCTTCCTGAGGGGCCCCTTCAGAGTTCAGTTGCCTACTTGCAACTATTCTATGACCCTGCTCTGACCCTCACAGCAGGCTCAGAGAATAGCTACAAGTATACAACAAAGGTCCTGTTAAAAAAATTACACTGCAACAGAAAGCAATTACAGATAAGGAAGCAGGTGCCAGCCTGGAAGTTCAAATTCAGTGACACATTAATCAGCCCCTAATTCATTCATGTCAGTTGAGGCAGGGCAAGTGTGCTTTTCCCCCCATAATCTACAGTGATGAACTAGAGGGTGGCATGGGTGAGCCAGAGGGTGGCATGGGTGAGCCAGAGGGTGGCAGTGGTGAAACAGAGGGTGGCAGTGGTGAAACAGAGGGTGCTGTGATGAACAAGACGTAGAAACAACATGGTCGCGACAGTTGCTTCCCGACAAGTAGGTTTGCGTTTCCAAACTGGTAAAAAACCCTTGCAAAATGGCAGAAACACTTGCAAACACAAAAAAAAGGAATCCGCAAAATTCGCGAGAGTTCGCGGATTTTGCGGATTGCGAATCCGTAAATACGCAATTTCGCAGATTGCCATTTCGCAAAATCCACCCATGCTTACTGAGCTTTCTACATGACTAGCTCTGGTATGAACCTGGAAAAATACAATAAAAACATTACCATATCCACATTGAAATCCGTGATCATCCATCACATTAAATGAATAATTGTCATTACATTATTGTTAAACATATGCTAAGGACCTAAATAAAGAGAACGAATGCCCTTAGAATACTTTGAATATAAAACAGTGAATTCCAAGACATTTTTATAGGAAACAAAAAAATTAAACTATGTTCTAGAGTGGAGCCGATGTTGATATGTGCTCTGTCTGAGCTTCCAGAAATTTAAAGCAATAGAGCTCCTAAAATTAGACAGGTTTCTTGGATGAATCCCAAGTTTACCATTGGTAGCTTGACACAAGAAGCAAGCACTTCCTCAGAGACATTTCCATGTGGTGCATTAACAGAAAAGCCAAAACAACATTGGATTTAAGAAATGAATAAGTTAACATTCTAAGATCAACTAATTGTGGAAGAGTATAACTAAATAACTAAAAATATTCAAATGATTAAAATAGGATGTACGGATAGAGAGTTATAAAATATTAAAGAATCAATTCAAATTTCTCCTGTGAGTCTGTTGGGACCAGAAACTGAGCTATTACCAAATAGGAATTATTGGATCTGTGGGGACACTGCAAATCCATTCCATTCCATTCACTCAAAAAATGTTGCTGTGTTGTGCAGCTAGAACATCCAAACTAAATTTCATGAAGGGGGCTGTGAAGCTTCCATAATGAACTACTACTGAAAACCAAAGACACAATATTAATTGATAAGCGCTGTTAACTTGGAGTTATGCATCCCCAAAGGCTGCTGGGCAATGCAGTGAGGCTAGAAGGATTGTAGTTTGTCTCAATCAACAATTTTTATTTTGCATGCAGAAGGTTCACCAAATGTTCAAAATGTTCTGCTAGGCAAGTGTGGAAGCTGTGGCCAAGCACAGCTTTGTGAGGTCAAACAATTTCTTTTTTCAATCCTGCAATATTCTTGATTTTAACTCTCAAAAGCTCAGAGTGGGATAGTCGTGGAAAATGGAGCAACAGAGGTTGCATTTTTTACAAGTATGATTGGCATTTTGTTTGCTTTCTCCTAAAGTGAAACATTTGTACCTCCCACCTTTTTCAAACGTTGGTATTTCTTCTTCCATGTATCATGATCTGTGGTCCATGCTTACTTGTGTATGCCGTGCAGTCACAGAGATGCTCACCTCGAACGTCAATGTTGCTTGACTCTTCTGAGGCTGAGATCAACCAGTGTGAAGGTTCTGCCGCAACCGTGGCACTATTTGAAACACTAAAGTGGTTTTAGGACTCCAGGTGCCACAGGAGTCTCTCAAAATTTGCTGTTGTGGCAGTCATCTTAAATCCACCATATACAAGTTCTCATGGTTTGGAGCATTCCTTTGCTAGGCAAGTGTGATATTTTTTTTGCAGTTGGAATATTCATGCTAGGAGTTTGGAATTATTTGAACTTTCATTGAAAGTTGCCAAGGGCCTTGGTCTCTGAGCAGTATTCCAGGCAAATATTAATGACCAAGATTTCAGACTCTGATTTTTACTTTGTATAGGAGGAGTCCTTGAAAGAATTATCAAACCCAAAAGACTAGTGTAATCTTTTCCAGGACTACAAACAAAGTCTATTGCACGTGTACCAAGGAAGAGCTAGTGAAGTGTCTATACTGTACAGACTTTAGTTATACACTTGAATCACAAATGTATAACCAAATTGCCAGTAGAGGGAAAGTGAATAAATATTGCAGGAAGTGCAAGTGTTCTGTTATTTTTGAGTATTTCATTGATGAGGATTAGAGGTTACCATGGAAATCCGGGATATCAAGATGTGCCACACTTTTGGCATAAGTACAGAAGGTTCCCACTCTATTAGTTCATTAGAACACTGATGAAGCTACAGTCGAACGATGGGCTGCTGATGGTTCTGAAGTACATATTTACTTAGCACAGAAACCTTTTTGCCTCACCTTGATGAGGACGATATTTAGTAACTTAATTTATTGGAAATATGTCCTCATTTTCTAGAGAACCTTCATTAACCTCTATATAAAAATCAGGAGAGAAATAGTTGATGCGCAATGTGATGCACTGTTTCTTTTACAACCCTGGACTCATGCCATATTTAATAATAGATGTACCTGTGCTTTTTCGGTCTGTTCATCAACGTCTGGTTTGGTAATACCTTGTAGGAATGTCATACTGTAGTCCCTCTGTTGTGCCAAAGGTGTGTCTGTATTACACATCTCATCATATGTGGGTGTTACATAAGGCCCCTTTTGAACATTTCTGACTGAGCTTTCTACGTGACTAGCTCTGGTATGAACCTGGAAAAATACAATAAAAACATTACCATATCCACATTGAAATCCGTGATCATCCATCACATTAAATGAATAATTGTCATTACATTATTGTTAAACATATGCTAAGGACCTAAATAAAGAGAACAAATGTCCTTAGAATACTTTGAATTTAAAACAGTGCATTCCAAGACAGTTTTATAGGAAACAAAAAAATTAAACTATGTTCTAGAGTGGAGCCGATGTTGATATGTGCTCTGTCTGGGCTTCCAGAAATTCAAAGCAATAGAGCTCCTAAAATTAGACAGGTTTCTTGGTCGAATCCCAAGTTTACCATTGGTAGCTTGACACAAGAAGCAATCACTTCCTCAGAAAAATTTCCATGTGGTGCATTAACACAAAAGTCAAAACAACATTGGATGTAAGAAATGAATAAGTTAACATTCTAAGATCAACTAATTGTGGAAGAGTATAACTAAATAACTAAAAATAATCAAATGATTAAAATAGGATGTACGGATAGAGAGTTATAAAATATTAAAGAATCAATTCAAATTTCTCCTGTGAGTCTGTTGGGACCAGAAACTGAGCTATTACCAAATAGGAATTATTGGATCTGTGGGGACACTGCAAATCCATTCCATTCCATTCACTCAAAAAATATTGCTGTGTTGTGCAGCTAGAACATCCAAACTAAATTTCATGAAGGGGGCTGTGAAGCTTCCATAATGAACTACTACTGAAAACCAAAGACACAATATTAATTGATAAGCGCTGTTAACTTGGAGTTATGCATCCCAAAAGGCTGCTGGGCAATGCAGTGAGGCTAGAAGGATTGTAGTTTGTCTCAATCAACAATTTTTATTTTGCATGCAGAAGGTTCACCAAATGTTCAAAATGTTCTGCTAGGCAAGTGTGGAAGCTGTGGCCAAGCACAGCTTTGTGAGGTCAAACAATTTCTTTTTTCAATCCTGCAATATTCTTGATTTTAACTCTCAAAAGCTCAGAGTGGGATAGTCGTGGAAAATGGAGCAACAGAGGTTGCATTTTTTACAAGTATGATTGGCATTTTGTTTGCTTTCTCCAAAAGTGAAACATTTGTACCTCCCACCTTTTTCAAACGTTGGTATTTCTTCTTCCATGTATCATGATCTGTGGTCCATGCTTACTTGTGTATGCCGTGCAGTCACAGAGATGCTCACCTCGAACGTTAATGTTGCTTCACTCTTCTGAGGCTGAGATCAACCAGTGTGAAGGTTCTGCCGCAACCGTGGCACTATTTGAAACACTAAAGTGGTTTTAGGAGTCAAGGTGCCACAGGAGTCTCTCAAAATTTGCTGTTGTGGCAGTCATCTTAAATCCACCATATACAAGTTCTCATGGTTTGGAGCATTCCTTTGCTAGGCAAGTGTGATATTTTTTTTGCAGTTGGAATATTCATGCTAGGAGTTTGGAATTATTTGAACTTTCATTGAAAGTTGCCAAGGGCCTTGGTCTCTGAGCAGTATTCCAGGTAAATATTAATGACCAAGATTTCAGACTCTGATTTTTACTTTGTATAGGAGGAGTCCTTGAAAGAATTATCAAACCCAAAAGACTAGTGTAATCTTTTCTAGGACTACAAACAAAGTCTATTGCACGTGTACCAAGGAAGAGCTAGTGAAGTGTCTATACTGTACAGACTTTAGTTATACACTTGAATCACAAATGTATAACCAAATTGCCAGTAGACGGAAAGTGAATATATATTGCAGGAAGTGCAAGTGTTCTGTTATTTTTGAGTATTTCCTTGATGAGGATTAGAGGTTACCATGGAAATCCGGGATATCAAGATGTGCCACACTTTTGGCATAAGTACAGAATGTTCCCACTCTATTAGTTCATTAGAACACTGATGAAGCTACAGTCGAACGATGGGCTGCTGATGGTTCTGAAGTACATATTTACTTAGCACAGAAACCTTTTTGCCTCACCTTGATGAGGACGATATTTAGAAACTTAATTTATTGGAAATATGTCCTCATTTTCTAGAGAACCTTCATTAACCTCTATATAAAAATCAGGAGAGAAAGAGTTGATGCGCAATGTGATGCACTGTTTCTTTTACAACCCTGGACTCATGTCATATTTAATAATAGATGTACCTGTGCTTTTCCGGTCTGTTTCTCAACGTCTGTTTTGGTAATACCTTGTAGGTATGTCATACTGTAGTCCCTCTGTTGTGCCAAAGGTGTGTCTGTATTACAGATCTCATCATATGTGGGTGTTACATAAGGCCCCTTTTGAACATTTCTGACTGAGCTTTCTACGTGACTGGCTCTGGTATGAACCTGGAAAAATACAATAAAAACATTACCATATCCACATTGAAATCCGTGATCATCCATTACATTAAATGAATAATTGTCATTACATTATTGTTAAACATATGCTAAGGACCTAAATAAAGAGAACGAATGCCCTTAGAATACTTTGGATATAAAACAGTGCATTCCAAGACAGTTTTATAGGAAACAAAAAAATTAAACTATGTTCTAGAGTGGAGCCGATGTTGATATGTGCTCTGTCTGAGCTTCCAGAAATTGAAAGCAATAGAGCTCCTAAAATTAGACAGGTTTCTTGGATGAATCCCAAGTTTACCATTGGTAGCTTGACACAAGAAGCAAGCACTTCCTCAGAGAAATTTCCATGTGGTGCATTAACAGAAAAGCCAAAACAACATTGGATTTAAGAAATTAATAAGTTAACATTCTAAGATCAACTAATTGTGGAAGAGTATAACTAAATAACTAAACATAATCAAATGATTGAAATAGGATGTACGGATAGAGAGTTATAAAATATTAAAGAATCAATTACAATTTCTCCTGTGAGTCTGTTGGGCCCAGAAACTGAGCTATTGCCAAATAGGAATTATTGGATCTGTGGGGACACTGCAAATCCATTCTATTCCATCATTCACTCAAAAAATGTTGCTGTGTTGTGCAGCTAGAACATCCAAACAAAATTTCATGAAGGGGGCTGTGAAGCTTCCATAATGAACTACTACTGAAAACCAAAGACACAATATTAATTGATAAGCGCTGTTAACTTGGAGTTATGCATCCCCAAAGGTTGCTAAGCAATTCAGTGAGGCTAGAAGGATTGTAGTTTGTCTCAATCAACAATTTTTATTTTGCATGCAGAAGGTTCACCAAATGTTAAAAATGTTCTGCTAGGCAAGTGTGGAAGCTGTAGCCAAGCACAGCTTTGTGAGGTCAGACAATTTCTTTTTTCAATCCTGCAATATTCTTGATATTAACTCTCAAAAGCTCAGAGTGGAATAGTCGTGGAAAATGGACAACAGAGGTTGCATTTTTTACAAGTATGATTTGCATTTTGTTCGCTTTCTCCAAAAGTGAAAATTTGTACCTCCCACCTTTTTCAAACGTTGGTATTTCTTCTTCCATGTATCATGATCTGTGGTCCATGCTTACTTGTGTATGCCTGCAGTCACAGAGATGCTCACCTCGAACGTCAATGTTGCTTGACTCTTCTGAGGCTGAGACCAACCAGTGTGAAGGTTCTGCCGCAACCGTGGCACTATTTGAAACACTAAAGTGGTTTCAGGACTTAAGGTGCCACAGGAGTCTCTCAAAACTTGCTGTTGTGGCAGTCATCTTAAATTCACCATATAAAGTGTTCTCATGGTTTGGAGCATTCCTTGCTAGGCAACTGTGATATTTTTTTTTGCAGTTGGAATATTCATGCTAGGAGTTTGGAATTTTTTGAACTTTCATTGAAAGTTGCCAATGGCCTTGGTCTCGGAGCAGTATTCCAAGTAAATATTAATGACCAAGATTTCAGACTCTGATTTGTACTTTGTATAGGAGTCCTTGAAAGAATTATCAAACCCAAAAGACTAGTGTCATCTTTTCCAGGACTAAAAATAAAGTCTATTGCACGTGTACCCAGGAAGAGCTAGTGAAGCGTCTATACTGTATAGACTTTAGTTATAAACTTGAATCACATATGTATAACCATATTGCCAGTAGAGGGAAAGTGAATATATATTGCAGGAAGTGCAAGTGTTCTGTTATTTTTGAGTATTTCCTTGATGAGGATTAGAGGTTTCCATGGAAATGAGGGATATCAAGATGTGCCACACTTTTGGCATAAGTACAGAATGTTCCCACTCTATTAGTTCATTAGAACACTGATGAAGCTACAGTCGAACGATGGGCTGCTGATGGTTCTGAAGTACATATTTACATAGCACAGAAACCTTTTTGCCTCACCTTGATGAGGATGATATTTAGGAACTTAGGGGCATATTACCAAGCAATAGCGATAATTTTCGCTATTGCTTGGTTAGAGACAAAAATGTATCGCCTACCTGCGGCGATTTTTATCGCAGATAAAGCTTGGTATTACCAGCTGCAATGCATGAATATCGCTGAAAAGTCCGCGATATTCAGGCATTACCGAGCTAATGTTCTTGGCCATGTTATCCACCTCCCATTGGATAACATGGCTAAGAACTGCTCAGGGCAGGTGTTAGCTTTTGGAGATATTCGCGCTTAGCGCGAATATCTCCAAAGGTTGGTAATAGGAGATAGCGATGTTAGCAACTGTTTCCAGTCGCTAACATCTTGGCACGCCCACTTTGCATGTCATTAGTGATAAATTTCTCTGACATGCAAAGTGGGGCCCAAGATGGTCGCTATCTCCTACTAGCTGTCGCTAACTGGTGTTAGCGACAGCTAGGTAATAGGGAGATAATTTTATCTCCGCTTTCTTGGCTTTTAAAGCCAAAAAAGCGTAGATAAACCCCCTTGATAATATGCCCCTTAATTTATTGGAAATATGTCCTCATTTTCTAGAGAACCTTCATTAACCTCTATATAAAAATCAGGAGAGAAAAAGTTGATGCGCAATGTGATGTACTGTTTCTTTTACAACCCTGGACTCATGCTATATTTAATAATAGATGTACCGGTGCTTTTCCGGTCTGTTCATCAACGTCTGGTTTGGTAATACCTTGTAGGTATGTCATACTGTAGTCCCTCTGTTGTGCCAAAGGTGTGTCTGTATTACACATCTCATCATATGTGGGTGTTACATAAGGCCCCTTTTGAACATTTCTGACTGAGCTTTCTACATGACTAGCTCTGGTGTGAACCTGGAAAAATACAATAAAAACATTACCATATCCACATTGAAATCCGTGATCATCCATCACATTAAATGAATATTTGTCATTACATTATTGTTAAACATATGCTAAGGACCTAAATAAAGAGAACGAATGCCCTTAGAATACTTTGAATATAAAACAGTGAATTCCAAGACATTTTTATAGGAAACAAAAAAATTAAACTATGTTCTAGAGTGGAGCCGATGTTGATATGTGCTCTGTCTGAGCTTCCAGAAATTTAAAGCAATAGAGCTCCTAAAATTAGACAGGTTTCTTGGATGAATCGCAAGTTTACCATTGGTAGCTTGACACAAGAAGCAAGCACTTCCTCAGAGACATTTCCATGTGGTGCATTAACAGAAAAGCCAAAACAACATTGGATTTAAGAAATGAATAAGTTAACATTCTAAGATCAACTAATTGTGGAAGAGTATAACTAAATAACTAAAAATATTCAAATGATTAAAATAGGATGTACGGATAGAGAGTTATAAAATATTAAAGAGTCAATTCAAATTTCTCCTGTGAGTCTGTTGGGACCAGAAACTGAGCTATTACCAAATAGGAATTATTGGATCTGTGGGGACACTGCAAATCCATTTCATTCCATTCACTCAAAAAATGTTGCTGTGTTGTGCAGCTAGAACATCCAAACTAAATTTCATGAAGGGGGCTGTGAAGCTTCCATAATGAACTACTACTGAAAAGCAAAGACACAATATTAATTGATAAGCGCTGTTAACTTGGAGTTATGCATCCCCAAAGGCTGCTGGGCAATGCAGTGAGGCTAGAAGGATTGTAGTTTGTCTCAATCAACAATTTTTATTTTGCATGCAGAAGGTTCACCAAATGTTCAAAATGTTCTGCTAGGCAAGTGTGGAAGCTGTGGCCAAGCACAGCTTTGTGAGGTCAAACAATTTCTTTTTTCAATCCTGCAATATTCTTGATTTTAACTCTCAAAAGCTCAGAGTGGGATAGTCGTGGAAAATGGAGCAACAGAGGTTGCATTTTTTACAAGTATGATTGGCATTTTGTTTGCTTTCTCCTAAAGTGAAACATTTGTACCTCCCACCTTTTTCAAACGTTGGTATTTCTTCTTCCATGTATCATGATCTGTGGTCCATGCTTACTTGTGTATGCCGTGCAGTCACAGAGATGCTCACCTCGAACGTCAATGTTGCTTGACTCTTCTGAGGCTGAGATCAACCAGTGTGAAGGTTCTGCCGCAACCGTGGCACTATTTGAAACACTAAAGTGGTTTTAGGACTCCAGGTGCCACAGGAGTCTCTCAAAATTTGCTGTTGTGGCAGTCATCTTAAATCCACCATATACAAGTTCTCATGGTTTGGAGCATTCCTTTGCTAGGCAAGTGTGATATTTTTTTTGCAGTTGGAATATTCATGCTAGGAGTTTGGAATTATTTGAACTTTCATTGAAAGTTGCCAAGGGCCTTGGTCTCTGAGCAGTATTCCAGGCAAATATTAATGACCAAGATTTCAGACTCTGATTTTTACTTTGTATAGGAGGAGTCCTTGAAAGAATTATCAAACCCAAAAGACTAGTGTAATCTTTTCCAGGACTACAAACAAAGTCTATTGCACGTGTACCAAGGAAGAGCTAGTGAAGTGTCTATACTGTACAGACTTTAGTTATACACTTGAATCACAAATGTATAACCAAATTGCCAGTAGAGGGAAAGTGAATATATATTGCAGGAAGTGCAAGTGTTCTGTTATTTTTGAGTATTTCATTGATGAGGATTAGAGGTTACCATGGAAATCCGGGATATCAAGATGTGCCACACTTTTGGCATAAGTACAGAAGGTTCCCACTCTATTAGTTCATTAGAACACTGATGAAGCTACAGTCGAACGATGGGCTGCTGATGGTTCTGAAGTACATATTTACTTAGCACAGAAACCTTTTTGCCTCACCTTGATGAGGACGATATTTAGGAACTTAATTTATTGGAAATATGTCCTCATTTTCTAGAGAACCTTCATTAACCTCTATATAAAAATCAGGAGAGAAATAGTTGATGCGCAATGTGATGCACTGTTTCTTTTACAACCCTGGACTCATGCCATATTTAATAATAGATGTACCTGTGCTTTTCCGGTCTGTTCATCAACGTCTGGTTTGGTAATACCTTGTAGGAATGTCATACTGTAGTCCCTCTGTTGTGCCAAAGGTGTGTCTGTATTACACATCTCATCATATGTGGGTGTTACATAAGGCCCCTTTTGAACATTTCTGACTGAGCTTTCTACGTGACTAGCTCTGGTATGAACCTGGAAAAATACAATAAAAACATTACCATATCCACATTGAAATCCGTGATCATCCATCACATTAAATGAATAATTGTCATTACATTATTGTTAAACATATGCTAAGGACCTAAATAAAGAGAACAAATGTCCTTAGAATACTTTGAATTTAAAACAGTGCATTCCAAGACAGTTTTATAGGAAACAAAAAAATTAAACTATGTTCTAGAGTGGAGCCGATGTTGATATGTGCTCTGTCTGGGCTTCCAGAAATTCAAAGCAATAGAGCTCCTAAAATTAGACAGGTTTCTTGGTCGAATCCCAAGTTTACCATTGGTAGCTTGACACAAGAAGCAAGCACTTCCTCAGAGAAATTTCCATGTGGTGCATTAACAGAAAAGTCAAAACAACATTGGATTTAAGAAATGAATAAGTTAACATTCTAAGATCAACTAATTGTGGAAGAGTATAACTAAATAACTAAAAATAATCAAATGATTAAAATAGGATGTACGGATAGAGAGTTATAAAATATTAAAGAATCAATTCAAATTTCTCCTGTGAGTCTGTTGGGACCAGAAACTGAGCTATTACCAAATAGGAATTATTGGATCTGTGGGGACACTGCAAATCCATTCCATTCCATTCACTCAAAAAATGTTGCTGTGTTGTGCAGCTAGAACATCCAAACTAAATTTCATGAAGGGGGCTGTGAAGCTTCCATAATGAACTACTACTGAAAACCAAAGACACAATATTAATTGATAAGCGCTGTTAACTTGGAGTTATGCATCCCCAAAGGCTGCTGGGCAATGCAGTGAGGCTAGAAGGATTGTAGTTTGTCTCAATCAACAATTTTTATTTTGCATGCAGAAGGTTCACCAAATGTTCAAAATGTTCTGCTAGGCAAGTGTGGAAGCTGTGGCCAAGCACAGCTTTGTGAGGTCAAACAATTTCTTTTTTCAATCCTGCAATATTCTTGATTTTAACTCTCAAAAGCTCAGAGTGGGATAGTCGTGGAAAATGGAGCAACAGAGGTTGCATTTTTTACAAGTATGATTGGCATTTTGTTTGCTTTCTCCAAAAGTGAAACATTTGTACCTCCCACCTTTTTCAAACGTTGGTATTTCTTCTTCCATGTATCATGATCTGTGGTCCATGCTTACTTGTGTATGCCGTGCAGTCACAGAGATGCTCACCTCGAACGTCAATGTTGCTTCACTCTTCTGAGGCTGAGATCAACCAGTGTGAAGGTTCTGCCGCAACCGTGGCACTATTTGAAACACTAAAGTGGTTTTAGGACTCAAGGTGCCACAGGAGTCTCTCAAAATTTGCTGTTGTGGCAGTCATCTTAAATCCACCATATACAAGTTCTCATGGTTTGGAGCATTCCTTTGCTAGGCAAGTGTGATATTTTTTTTGCAGTTGGAATATTCATGCTAGGAGTTTGGAATTATTTGAACTTTCATTGAAAGTTGCCAAGGGCCTTGGTCTCTGAGCAGTATTCCAGGTAAATATTAATGACCAAGATTTCAGACTCTGATTTTTACTTTGTATAGGAGGAGTCCTTGAAAGAATTATCAAACCCAAAAGACTAGTGTAATCTTTTCTAGGACTACAAACAAAGTCTATTGCACGTGTACCAAGGAAGAGCTAGTGAAGTGTCTATACTGTACAGACTTTAGTTATACACTTGAATCACAAATGTATAACCAAATTGCCAGTAGACGGAAAGTGAATATATATTGCAGGAAGTGCAAGTGTTCTGTTATTTTTGAGTATTTCCTTGATGAGGATTAGAGGTTACCATGGAAATCCGGGATATCAAGATGTGCCACACTTTTGGCATAAGTACAGAATGTTCCCACTCTATTAGTTCATTAGAACACTAATGAAGCTACAGTCGAACGATGGGCTGCTGATGGTTCTGAAGTACATATTTACTTAGCACAGAAACCTTTTTGCCTCACCTTGATGAGGACGATATTTAGAAACTTAATTTATTGGAAATATGTCCTCATTTTCTAGAGAACCTTCATTAACCTCTATATAAAAATCAGGAGAGAAATAGTTGATGCGCAATGTGATGCACTGTTTCTTTTACAACCCTGGACTCATGTCATATTTAATAATAGATGTACCTGTGCTTTTCCGGTCTGTTTCTCAACGTCTGTTTTGGTAATACCTTGTAGGTATGTCATACTGTAGTCCCTCTGTTGTGCCAAAGGTGTGTCTGTATTACAGATCTCATCATATGTGGGTGTTACATAAGGCCCCTTTTGAACATTTCTGACTGAGCTTTCTACGTGACTGGCTCTGGTATGAACCTGGAAAAATACAATAAAAACATTACCATATCCACATTGAAATCCGTGATCATCCATTACATTAAATGAATAATTGTCATTACATTATTGTTAAACATATGCTAAGGACCTAAATAAAGAGAACGAATGCCCTTAGAATACTTTGGATATAAAACAGTGCATTCCAAGACAGTTTTATAGGAAACAAAAAAATTAAACTATGTTCTAGAGTAGAGCCGATGTTGATATGTGCTCTGTCTGAGCTTCCAGAAATTCAAAGCAATAGAGCTCCTAAAATTAGACAGGTTTCTTGGATGAATCCCAAGTTTACCATTGGTAGCTTGACACAAGAAGCAAGCACTTCCTCAGAGAAATTTCCATGTGGTGCATTAACAGAAAAGCCAAAACAACATTGGATTTAAGAAATTAATAAGTTAACATTCTAAGATCAACTAATTGTGGAAGAGTATAACTAAATAACTAAACATAATCAAATGATTGAAATAGGATGTACGGATAGAGAGTTATAAAATATTAAAGAATCAATTACAATTTCTCCTGTGAGTCTGTTGGGACCAGAAACTGAGCTATTGCCAAATAGGAATTATTGGATCTGTGGGGACACTGCAAATCCATTCTATTCCATCATTCACTCAAAAAATGTTGCTGTGTTGTGCAGCTAGAACATCCAAACAAAATTTCATGAAGGGGGCTGTGAAGCTTCCATAATGAACTACTACTGAAAACCAAAGACACAATATTAATTGATAAGTGCTGTTAACTTGGAGTTATGCATCCCCAAAGGTTGCTAAGCAATTCAGTGAGGCTAGAAGGATTGTAGTTTGTCTCAATCAACAATTTTTATTTTGCATGCAGAAGGTTCACCAAATGTTAAAAATGTTCTGCTAGGCAAGTGTGGAAGCTGTAGCCAAGCACAGCTTTGTGAGGTCAGACAATTTCTTTTTTCAATCCTGCAATATTCTTGATATTAACTCTCAAAAGCTCAGAGTGGAATAGTCGTGGAAAATGGACAACAGAGGTTGCATTTTTTACAAGTATGATTTGCATTTTGTTCGCTTTCTCCAAAAGTGAAAATGTGTACCTCCCACCTTTTTCAAACGTTGGTATTTCTTCTTCCATGTATCATGATCTGTGGTCCATGCTTACTTGTGTATGCCGTGCAGTCACAGAGATGCTCACCTCGAACGTCAATGTTGCTTGACTCTTCTGAGGCTGAGATCATCCAGTGTGAAGGTTCTGCCGCAACCGTGGCACTATTTGAAACACTAAAGTGGTTTCAGGACTTAAGGTGCCACAGGAGTCTCTCAAAACTTGCTGTTGTGGCAGTCATCTTAAATTCACCATATAAAGTGTTCTCATGGTTTGGAGCATTCCTTGCTAGGCAACTGTGATATTTTTTTTTGCAGTTGGAATATTCATGCTAGGAGTTTGGAATTTTTTGAACTTTCATTGAAAGTTGCCAATGGCCTTGGTCTCTGAGCAGTATTCCAAGTAAATATTAATGACCAAGATTTCAGACTCTGATTTGTACTTTGTATAGGAGGAGTCCTTGAAAGAATTATCAAACCCAAAAGACTAGTATCATCTTTTCCAGGACTAAAAATAAAGTCTATTGCACGTGTACCCAGGAAGAGCTAGTGAAGCGTCTATACTGTATAGACTTTAGTTATAAACTTGAATCACATATGTATAACCATATTGCCAGTAGAGGGAAAGTGAATATATATTGCAGGAAGTGCAAGTGTTCTGTTATTTTTGAGTATTTCCTTGATGAGGATTAGAGGTTTCCATGGAAATGAGGGATATCAAGATGTGCCACACTTTTGGCATAAGTACAGAATGTTCCCACTCTATTAGTTCATTAGAACACTGATGAAGCTACAGTCGAACGATGGGCTGCTGATGGTTCTGAAGTACATATTTACATAGCACAGAAACCTTTTTGCCTCACCTTGATGAGGATGATATTTAGGAACTTAGGGGCATATTACCAAGCAATAGCGATAATTTTCGCTATTGCTTGGTTAGAGACAAAAATGTATCGCCTACCTGCGGCGATTTTTATCGCAGATAAAGCTTGGTATTACCAGCTGCAATGCATGAATATCGCTGAAAAGTCCGCGATATTCAGGCATTACCGAGCTAATGCTCTTAGCCATGTTATCCACCTCCCATTGGATAACATGGCTAAGAACTGCTCAGGGCAGGTGTTAGCTTTTGGAGATATTCGCGCTTAGCGCGAATATCTCCAAAGGTTGGTAATAGGAGATAGCGATGTTAGCAACTGTTTCCAGTCGCTAACATCTTGGCACGCCCACTTTGCATGTCATTAGTGATAAATTTCTCTGACATGCAAAGTGGGGCCCAAGATGGTCGCTATCTCCTACTAGCTGTCGCTAACTGGTGTTAGCGACAGCTAGGTAATAGGGAGATAATTTTATCTCCGCTTTCTTGGCTTTTAAAGCCAAAAAAGCGTAGATAAACCCCCTTGATAATATGCCCCTTAATTTATTGGAAATATGTCCTCATTTTCTAGAGAACCTTCATTAACCTCTATATAAAAATCAGGAGAGAAATAGTTGATGCGCAATGTGATGTACTGTTTCTTTTACAACCCTGGACTCATGCTATATTTAATAATAGATGTACCGGTGCTTTTCCGGTCTGTTCATCAACGTCTGGTTTGGTAATACCTTGTAGGTATGTCATACTGTAGTCCCTCTGTTGTGCCAAAGGTGTGTCTGTATTACACATCTCATCATATGTGGGTGTTACATAAGGCCCCTTTTGAACATTTCTGACTGAGCTTTCTACATGACTAGCTCTGGTGTGAACCTGGAAAAATACAATAAAAACATTACCATATCCACATTGAAATCCGTGATCATCCATCACATTAAATGAATAATTGTCATTACATTATTCTTAGACATATGCTAAGGACCTAAATTAAGAGAACGAATGCCCCTAGAATAATTTGAATATAAAACAGTGCATTCCAAGACAGTGTTTAGGAAACAAAATAGTTAAACTATGTTCTAGAGTGGAGCCGATGTTGATATGTGCTCTGTCTGAGCTTCCAGAAATTCAAAGCAATAGAGCTCCTAAATTAGACAGGTTTCTTGGATAAATCCCAAGTTTACCATTAGTAGCTTGACACTAGAAGCAAGCACTTCCTCAGAGAAATTTGCATGTGGTGCATTAACAGAAAAGCCACTATTTGAAACACCAAAGTGGTTTCAGGACTCAAGGTGCCACAGGAGTGTCTCGAAACTTGCAGTTGTGGCAGTCATCTTAAATCCACCATATATAGGTTCTCATGGTTTGGAGCATTCCTTGCTAGGCAAGTGTGATATTATTTTTTGCAGTTGGAATATTCATGCTAGGAGTTTGGAATTCTTTGAACTTTCATTGAGAGTTACCAATGGCCTTGGTCTCTGAGAAATATTCCGGGTAAATATTAGTGACCAAGATTTCAGACTCTGGTTTTTACTTTGTATAGGACGAGTCCTTGAAAGAATTATCAAACCCAAAACACTAGTGTCATCTTTTCCAGGACTAAAAATAAAGTCTATTGCACGTGTACCCAGGAAGAGCTAGTGAAGCGTCTATACTGTATAGACTTTAGTTATACACTTGAATCACATATGTATAACCGTATTGCCAGTAGAGGGAAAGTGAATATATATTGCAGGAAGTGAAATATTCTTTAATTTTTGAGAATTTCCTTGATGAGGAATAGAGGTTACAATGGAAATCCAGGAAATCAAGTTGGCAGATTTTACTGAATTTCCTAACCAGTATTTTATCTCTGTATTTGGGGGTGAGGGTTCAATCGAGATTTGAGTGGGAAAAAGGAATGAACTAGAAGGTGATATGATCAGTCATCTTCCTTTGGTGTGGACTGTAGTAGGTCGAGAGTTCTGTCTTTGACTTGATTTGATTCACATAAGAGTTGTGTTAGGCTGAAAAGCTTTGGAAAGTTTACTATATTGTGGAAGAATTTGAATCAAGGGTTACTCCAGGCAATAAAGGACATGCCCATGTATATATTGCTAGGTGACAGCGTTTGACTAAGGGATATGTATTCAGTTACAAGTTTAATACAAGTTTTTGGAAAACTCCCAGGGCAAAGATTAAAGATGGAGGGGCCCACTGGCCCCCCCTCGTAGAGCCATATATGGCTTTGGGGACTACCACCCAAATGAGCCAGCTCCTGCTATGTCCCGGTTTGCCAACGCCAGAGACATATCTGCTTGCTCTGGCTTGGCGAGAGCTTTAACCACTCTCGCCAATCCATAGCAAACACTCCACTTCCACAAAGTGATAGCAGTGAAATTCTCTTGCTGGCTGGAAGCAGAGCCTTCATCTGTTTCCCTGCCTGCTATCATGCGAGCAGGGAAACAGATGAATTGCTTTCACATACAGGGAGCTGCATATTTAGCAGCTCTCTGTGTATTAAAGCAATGGCAGCTTCCACAGGAGGCATGGATCTGGCTGGGACAGCAGGGGCATTGAGGCTACTCTGTGGTCCTGTGAAGAGTCTAAAGATGCAAAATAAAGGTCAGAATGGAGTAGAAAGAAGCAGAATAAAGGTCAGAAAGATGGCAGATAAAGGTAAAAAATGAGCCTCAATTGGCAAAATACAGGTGAGAAAGAAGCAGATAGATGCAGATAAAAGGTCAGAAAAAAGCAGAAAGAGGGAGAATAAAGATCAGCAATGAGCTTAAAGAGGCTAAATAAAGGTCAGAAATGAGCAGCAAGAGGCACAACAGATGTCAGAAGCAAGCAGAAAGAGGCACATAATAGACATCAGAAACTTGCAGCAAGGGGCAGAATAAAGGTCAGAAACAAGCAGAAAAAAGGAGAATAAAGGTCAGAAATGAGCAGCAAGAAGAAAAACAGAGGTCTGATTGAAGCAGAAAGAGACAGAATACAGGTTGGAAACGAGCAGTAAAGGCGGAATGAAGGTCAGAAACAAGCAGCAACAGCCAGAATGGAGGTCACAAACATGCAGAAAAAGGAGAAATAAAGGTCAGAAATGAGCAGCAAGAGGTCAGAAATGACCAGAAAGAATCAGAATGAAGGTCAGAAACCAGCAGAAAGAAGCAAAATAAAGGTTAGAAATAAGCAGAAAGAGGCAAAATAAAGGTGAGAAACAAACTTGCTGAGAATTGCTGAGATATCGTTGGAGGTCCTGCCCCCTTTCTCAACCACTCTGCACAGGGGCCTCCTGGTGTACTATTGGTTGAGGGATGAACTACCCTTGGCTGCAGAGGCTCATTGGGGGCCAAGAACCTCTATTGTTGCGATAACTAAGTCCCACACAGCTGGATTGCTGAGATGTCGTTGGATGCCCCCCACCTTTCTGAAACACTCTGCACAAGGGCCTCCTTGCATACTATTGGCTAGGGGATAAACTCCCCATGGTTCCTGAGGGTCAATGGGGGCCAAGAACATATTTTTTTGTGACAACTAAGTCCCCTTAAAGCCAGATTGCTGAAACGTTGTAGGAGGCCCTCTCCTTTTCTCAACCACTCTCGACAGGGGCCTCCTGGCATACTACTGGTTAGGGAATGAAACCGCCTTGGCTGTTGAGGGTCATTGGGGGCCAAGAACCCCAAATGTTGCAACAACTAAGTCCCCCATCGCTGGATTGCTAAGGGGTCATTGGAGGCCCGCCTCTTTTGTCAACTAACCCATAAAGGGGCCGCCTGGCACACTTGTAGTGGGGGAAAAACTCCTCGTTGCTGGTGAGGGTTGCCGGCTAAAGGAAAACACCAGTAATTTTTGTCACACTCCCCGCGCATGCAAAATGACGTGATGAGCACGCCAACAGAAAAAATTTGCTTTGCAGAGTTTATCAGTAACTCTGCATTCTTCACAGAACGCTGAGTTGCCTATTCTGCAAACTCCAAAAGCAAATCAGAATTGTTCACCCAAGCCTCGAAAAAATCAAAGGTTACAGGTACATTACATTTAGGAAATAGAATTTAAAAAACCTTAGAACTTCATTGAAAAAATCAATAGATACAGGGAAGTTATACTTAGAACAAAGAATAAGAAAAACCTTGAAATTCATTGAAAAAAACAAAGATTACAGGGATGTTATAGTTAGGCTTAGAATTACCTCATACAAAAAATAAAAAATTTAGCAGTGTTAGTTACCTGAGCTAACTATAACTTAAGCCCCATGCAATGCATTGCTTATGTCCTACCTACCATATTACATCACTCATGACATGGTCAGCGACATCACTAAAGATATCACTGAGAACATCTCCAATTACATAACTGAGGATATCATCCACAGATCCACTCACACACCTACCCACACCCTCATACAGCCTCTCATACACACATTCACACACTCACACAACAACTTACATATCCATTTATTGACCTATATATGTACTCATACAACTACTCACTCTTGTATAGATCCTCTCCCATACCCACTCACTCACTCATACAGTTACTAACACAAACACCCACTCACCCATACAGCTACTCAAACAACCAGTCACTTACCCAAACAGCCACACACTCACCTATACAGCTACTCACATACCCACTTATTCATCCATACAAATACTCACACACCCACTCCCTCACCCATACAGCCTCTCAGCAGAGCCACTCACTCACCCATAAAAGCCGTCACTCACTCACACAACCACTAACATACCTATTCACACATCCATTCAAGAACTCACACATCTGGATATCAACTCCTTTATCCATTCATACAGACACTTACTCTACAATACAGACAGTCACACACCAACTCACTTATCCAAATATCTACCCACTCACCTAAATAGTCACTTGTACAGTCAACCACTCACTCATACAGAAATTCAGACACCCACTCACTCACTCATACAGTCATTTATACACTCACCCATACAGCCACTCAAACAGCCACTCACTCACCCATACAGCCACTCACACACCCATTCACTCAATAATACAGTCACTGAAACAGCCACTCACTCACTCACCCACACAGCTACGGACAGACCTACTGATACACTCATACAGCTACTAACATACCAACTTGCACTCCCATACAGGCAGTCAGACACCCACTCAAACACAAATACACACAGTGACACACCCACTCACATAATATATTTCAGGAACAGTATCACTCATTATTAGTACAGAAAGTGTACTATTTTGACTTTTGTAGTACCTTGGTATCTATGTTTAACATTCATAAAGGTTTATAAAGAACTCACACTTATTGGATGATGACATCCATGATTTCATCAGTGATGTCATTTGAGACATCATCAGTGATGTCACTGACCATGTCATGAGTGATGTAATATGTGACGTCATCAGCAGTGCATTGCACGCGCAAGTTATAGTGAGTCCAACTAACTATAACGTGGGAATTTCAATGGGTTTATGCAAGTAAAACTTCCAGCTAACTATAACTGGTGTGAAACCTATGGTTTTTTCAGTGAATTTAATAGGTTTTTTAAATGCTAATTCCTAACTATAACTGGTGTGAAACCTATGGTTTTTTCAGTGAATTTCAATGTTTTTTTAATAGCAAATCTCTATAGGTATGAAAAGTAATATTTTTTTTAACGAATTTTATATTGTATAATTATGCAATCGTTTTTTATTTATTTTTTATTTTTGCCCGGAGCGCTCCTGGGGCGCGTACCGGTGAACGCATGGGTAAGCGCAATGTTACGGTGCGCTCCGGGGCGCGTAGAGGTGAGCGTCCCGTTAGCGCTATTGCCGCGAACGAAAACAACATTGTGACGTATCGCGTAGCCGCGTGATGCGTCATATCATGCACTGCGTAAGTGCACCTGGAAGCACGCGAGCACATACGATCGCGCAACGTCCCTACGCCCTCCGGAGACTACGGGCGCGCCCCGGGGCGTGTAGCGTAAGCGCGTCGGGTCATGTGATCTGAAAATAACACCTTTCATTGGTGCAGATCAGTTTTGGTTTCCAAATGATGAAAGCCTGGATCATGTGACTTGAAAACAACACTTTTTATTGGTCCAGAACAGTTTTGTTTTCCAAATGATGAAAGCCCCCACCTTTTTTCCTTATTCTGACTTTGTCCTTTGACTGAGGAAGACCTGTTTGGAGATCTGTCTCTAATCTTTTCTACTTTAAAATGGCTACAGTAGCAGCAGCAGCTGGGGCATCTGCACCACCACCACCACCACCAAGAGGACCACCACAACATCACATTGGTGGTCAGGAAGAAGAAGAGGAGGAGGAGGATGAGGAGGGCACAGGGAGATTCCTCCCAGAAGACAATACCCCATATAGGCCAAAGGAGCACATAGTATGGGAGTTTTTTTTCTATTCCAGAGGGCAAAAAGAAAGTCAATGCACCAAAGGTGACTTGCCTAATCTGTGGCATGGAACTTTCAAGGGGGAACCCTAATAGAAAATATTCATTTGGTAATTATACCATGATTCGACATATGGAGCGGAAGCATCCCAACAATTATGCTAGGGCAGAGGTCCGAGAAATGGTCAGAAACCCTTCTCGTTCTTCACCAAGCACCTCCCAAAGAAAGCAACCCACTCCATCAGATCCAGAGGCAAAAGAGACAATGTCTGTAATTCAACCCAAGTTTGCAAATTTTAAAATCGTATGCATATTTTGTGGGAAGACACTTTGCTACGGTGAGCAAAGTCTAAAACTTATCCTCTGTGCTAGTGATAACCACAAGTGCCCGAAAAACAGCAAATTTTTTCCTGATTTTTTTTTGCTCCAGTTGAGCCATTTACAATTCCCTGTTTTTTGTTTCTCCCCATAAAAAATAAAAAAAATATATAAAACTGTTCAGAAAAGCCAAAAAAAGTAAAACATGTTCAAAAAAACAATAAAAAAATATAAAACAACAAAAAGAATAAAAAAAAGTTCTTTTTAGAACTACCTTTAATTTATAAAAATAGACCTATATTTTTAAAGAATCTCTGTCAATCTTTTTTCCTTAGGGTACGCGCACCGGGGCGCGCACCCGAAAAAAAGAAAAAAGAAATTAATGAAGGAGTTAGCATGAGGGAAGAACACAGAGAGAGTAATGTTAAGAGAAAGAGAGCTAGAGGGAGCAACACAGAGGGATTGTTTATTACATAGTAAAAAACAGAGAAGGTGTAATAGGGTGAAAGTGGGAAAAGTAAAATGAATAAGGGAGCGAAAGAAGGGAAGAGAGAGGAAGAAGACTAAAGTAGACGTAGTGGGAGAATGTGAGTGGGTGTTAAATGAAAAACAAAGGACAGTAAAAAATGGGGAATGAAGGGTAGTGACGGAACCGGGATAAATGAAAAACGGCGAGTGAGGGTGAGAAAAGAGCAGTGAGTGTAAGTAAAGATGGGTGAAAGAGGGTGAAAAAATTGAATTAGGATAAGACATGGGGAGTGACAGAGAGAAAGGACAGAGAGAGTAAAGGAAACAGTGCCTGAAAGGGTCTGAGTGAATTAGCAAAGAAAGGTAAGTAAGGCACTGTGGGTGACTTATAGGGAGTCAGTGGGTGTAGGTGGGGGTGTGGGTGTGTAAGGTGTGTCTGTAGGTGTGGGTGTGTGGAGTGTTTCGGTGTGGGTGGAGGTGTGGGTGTGTGAGATATGTGTGAGGGGTGTGTGGGTGTGGGGGGTTTGTGTGTGGGATGTGTGTGTGTGTGTGGAATGTGTGTGTGTGTGTGTGTGTGTGAGGAGTGTGTGTGGGGGTGTGGGGGTGTGTAAGGTGTGTGTGCAGTGTGTGTGTGGGGTGTATGTCTGAGGTGTGTGTATGTGTTGGGAGGGGGATGAGGTGTGTGTGTAGAAATGAAGTAAATAATTAAGAAAAAGAGAATGAGTGAGGAAGCAAAGGAAGGGAACAGAGGGTAGGTGAAGTGAAGAATGGGGACTGAAAAAAGTTAAATATGAGAGGGGAAATAGGGAAAGGGGAGTAAACATGGAGAATAAGAATAAGTGAGGGAAGCAGAGTAAAGAAACAGGAGTGAGGTTGGTTGAGAAAATATTAGTGAGGTTAAAGCAAAGGGTGATGACAAACTACATTTTTTTACTCACACTTACCATATAATAAATGTAACTTTAATTACATTTATTTACTACACTTTGTATCTGTGAAAGAGAGAAGAAAAAATAAGTTATAATTAATAAAATATGTATTTTAAATTAAAAGATACAAATGAAGAGGTTAAAAAGCATAACAGTGTATTTAGAAATAAAATAGGAGTGAAGGACATAGAAAGGGAAATAAAGTAAGGTAGAAGGACAAAAAGAGAGAAAAAGAAATAGAAGGAGAGCAAATTAGTAAGAGTAAGGCATATAGATTCACTGACAGAGAGGAAGAGAAGAACAGAGAAATGAACTGAAGGTAAGAAAGATAATAAAACAATGTGAGTTACCAAACTAAATCAGGAAACAGTAGTAAGTAAAAAGATAACGACTGAGACGGAAAAGAGTCTAATTAAAGATGCATTCAGAAGAATGAGGAATGGAAGATAACTGAGAGTAAGTGAAGAACAGTTATAGAGTGAAGGGATGAAGGGAGAGAGGATAATATACAAGGATTGAGAGAAAAGGAGTGAGGAATTTAGTAGACAGACAGACTAAGATAAAAACTGAGTTAAGTGGAGTACAATGAGTGAGCAAAGGAAATGAGTAAGGGAGCAAAAAAGAAAGAGAGGAGAAGAGGACTAAAACAGTGGTACTGACAGAAAATGATTCGGTGATGAAAGTAAAGAGAAGGACACTGAAAGACAGGAAATGAGGGATAGTAATGGAACCAGAGTAAAAGAAATGGGATGAAGAACGATGAGAGAGGAGCAGTGAAGTTGTTGCAAAAGAAATGATAAAAGGTAGATAAACACAAGTGAACATAACACAAGGAGAGTGAGGCACTGAGGACATAGAGGTAGTGAACGAAAAATAGAGAGAAGAGGTCAAAAGAAAGGAGCAAATAAAGATAAGCGAGGGAGAGTGGGTGATTTATAGTGATAGAGTGCGACAATACTGCTGAGTGAGTAAAGAGGAATTACTAAAAGAGCAAAGATGGAAAATACTGAAAAAGGAAGTAAAGCAGAGAGACTGAAAGCTGAAAAGTTATGCAAGGGGGAGAGGGGATGCAGACAGTTAAAATGAGACTGAGGGGTTGTGAAAGAAGTGGAGTAAAGGAACTGGGGTGAGAGAGAGTGAGAGAAAGACATTATAAGTGAGTAAAAGGAGCTGAAAGAGGATGGAAAAAGGAAAGTGAGTGTCAGACAATGGTAATACAATTTAAATTACACAATACAAAGTATAGAATAACTTGTACAACATGTTACATAGTTTATTTTTGCTGTTCTCAGAATATATTGAATTTCACTTAAAAAAGTGAATTCAAATTACTCATCATATGACAGCGTGAAAGAAAATCCACAATCTAAAAGATTGTGTTTTCAAAAAAAACTTAGATACTGACAAATGACAAATGTACACTAATCTTTGATTCACTTACTTTTCCTTTAGGCCAAATAGTATATCATGAAGGTCCTTTTCTCGTTGGAAAGTTCTCTGCTGTTCACTAAAAAATCAATTTTATTGACTTTCTAGAAGAAAAGCTCCAAGAACATCTGAAATATTTTCATTATTTTCATATACTCCTTTTTTCAGTCATATCTCTTTACTCATTCCTTTACTTTTCCTTTAGGCCAAATAGTGTCAGATGTATGAGTATATTTTCAAATTAATTATAAGAAACTCTGAAATTACAGTTTTTCCGACGTTCTGAAAGAAAGGTTCATACAACATATTCACAATATTTAAATATAAGTAAAACCATCTCTGAGTCACTCATGTTCATCATTTTGTATAATACTGATATCACTTACTATGAGATCCACTTACAGTACCTATATGACAAGTCAATTTTTTATATTATCTTGATCACTTTTACTCAGAATATAATTTTAAACAGCAAACTAACCTTTATTAACTGCTCCCGTCTTCATAGGCCAATTACCTTTACTTAAATTTTGGTTCTAAAAACACTAGGTATGAATTTTTTAAGTCAAAAGGCAAACGTTGTTTGAAAGTCAAATGAGTGTCATTACACTGGGTTCAACCTTTACAAATTTTTAAATAGCATGTGTAATGCCCTGATGTTGTTGAAGGACTGTCATGATAAATAATAGCTAAAGTTGCAAAGGTTCCACAACATTTTTAATAGAAGTTGACAATTTACTTCCATCAGGTCTACATCGTTGGAACATTAAAATCACATATTTACCATCAGTTTGTAAAAATAATGTGGACAGCATTGCAGACTTACATTGGGTGCACACCATATTGTGATCAGCTGCTTTAACTAGATTATTAAAAGGCACTGATTTGCAGTCTGGTAAACTCAAATATATAAATCTTTCAGTGTCTATTCTAGTACTACTTGATAAACTACAGTTGTCACAGTCATGCTGCCATTGATAAGAAAGGCTAAAAAGATTTTTTATATCTACACCTTCATCTTCAAAAACATCAAACATATACATTAAAAATTCCTGACAATCCTGCTGAATAATCTGTGAAAATTGATTTTGACCAGAACATATGTCTAGAAGATTTCTAATTTCTGAAACACTTTCTATTTTTGCTCTATCACTGCTACATTTCTCAAACATGAAATTCAATAAACAGCAGAATGTTTGATCCCGATTTTCAACAGTCTGTTCTTGTAAATTTTGAAGAAAAAAACAACATTAACCACTACATTAGCATAGCAGTTGATACCAGAACTGTTTTCAAACTGAAATCCAACAACATCTTCAACAGAATCCTTTTTCTTTCTACTTACAATTACAGTTTCATCTACTTTTTGTCTTTTTGCTACTACCTCACTGCAATTATTCTCATTTCTTCTTTTTCGGCCTACCACACGTTTTTCAAACAGATGATATTGAGGCAAATGTGGAGCATACTCTCTTCTTAACCTATTGTATTCTTTAACACAATATAGATCAGCACAAATCTTTGTTTCATCACACTCAATCAAGTACAATCCTGATAAAGTTCTGACTCGTGATAATGCCACATATGCCATACCCTCTTTAAACACAGAACTTCCAATGTTCAACAAAGCACTATCCACACTTAAACCTTGAGATTTATGAATTGTCACCGCATATGCCAAACAAATAGGAAACTGTTTTCGGCGAACATATAAGTCTTTCACAAGCAAAAATCTAGCTGAACAACGACAAATTTGTTCTATTTCGTCAATGCCATCAAATTTAATTTTTAAAATTTCAATTCCATCTCTATTTTTGTAATTCACAAAACCAACAACATGACCCATTGCTACATTTACCAGACATCTTTCAACATTTAAATACCTTCTCAAAATGATACGACAATTTAAACACACATTCAGAGTCTTTTCAAAACCAGCAGTTTTAGATATAGTCTTCTCTAATGATTCCAATTTTGATTTCAAATTTTCAGACAAAATAATTGTTGCCCCAATATGCTCTATTTTATCTATAGCTTCCAGTTTCACTATCTCTTCATTTTCTAACTTTAACATTTTGTTGTTGAACATGGAACATTCTTTCAGAGTTGGCATCAAACATATGCCAGATTTCTTCTCGTTAATTTTCTTAAAAATATTCTCTGGAAGAATGTTTTCATTTGGGTACAAATTTGAAATTAATTGTCCATGTAAAGCTTCTTTCCCATGCTGACTTACTTTTCCGATTCTTACATCTTGTAGAATATTTTTATAATCTTCATCTTTTGCCTGCCGTATATTTTGGAGTAGTTCTGCATATTTGAAATGTAACCATATATTAACGTTTCCAATGCATCCTAGGCACTTCCTGGTATCTTCATGCGTGACCATTTTAAACACTGGTTGTCCTTTCACTGGAGTCAACTGCAGTAGATCTCCAAAAACAATGATGTGTTTTCCTCCGAATAAGACATCATAGTCTGTTCTAAGAATTTCTTGCATTCTCAAATGCACAAAAGCAAGAATTAGATTTGAGACCATGCTTACTTTATCAATGATAAGAAGTTTCATTTTCTTCAGGACTCTCGAAACTTCGGAACACGCATCTCCAGATAGCTTGTGGTATTGCAATTTGTTATCATGCTCCACTGGCAGCATCAGTAAACGATGTAAAGTAATCCCTTTAACATTATGTGCTGCCTGCCCAGTTGGAGCGGTAACAACACAAGATAGCGGTGATTCAGTCCTTTTCTGCAGATAAGTTGCAATTGCTTTAATCAGAAAACTTTTTCCAGTTCCCACTTCTCCACTCACGTACAGTTGGACAGGCTTAAATGATGTACATAAGCACTCTTTTTTCTCGTGAGTGAATCCATGTTCAATCTGTTCTGTGACTATGTCATATATCTGCTGCTGCTCAAGGTTTAGTTGTTTCACCAAATCTTCTAAGTTAACTACATCATCTTGAGCTTGTTCCATAGCTCTTTCCACCTCATCCATGGCAGTGGCAGCTTCATTTTGGATAATTGGTCCTCCTAGTGGATCCTGACTCAATGAAGCAGAACTCTGACTGTCTTGAGAACTGTCTCTCGCAATCTCTGCAGCAATTGTTGCTTCTTGCTCTATTTCTTCGTTCAACATTTGCAGATAATTTGGAAAAACAGGACATTCTATGGTATCCTTCGTTGCATTAAAAGAGTCTTCGTAAAAGAGTTGCAAAAGAGCCAAATAGTAAAATTCTCTTTTGTCTGGATTTTCACAACTCAATTTTCGATGATTAATCAAATGACCTTTTCTCTGTTTCACTAGACATCCTTCACATCCAATGACAGCATATATTCCATTATTGATATCTTCTCTGATGTTCCTCTTATAAATATATCTTTGTAGAACTTCATAGAGACAATCGTTCTCAAGATAAGGACTTCTATTTGGATAGTATGTATCCAACATGTTTGTCTTCAAAATATCTGTACTTTCTGGTTCTTTCTCCGCCAAATACTCTATTTCCTGTACAGATTTCAAAACTCGGTTTCGTGTTGCAGCAAGACCTAGACTCACCCAAATGATGGTTCTAGATTTGGCATATAGACTTGCTGATGACAATCGATCGGAACATTCATATGCTCCAATTTCTCGATGTGACAACATCTTTAGACTGCAACTGTATAATTTCTTGCTTAGACTCTTTTCATGTGAAATGTCCTCCCACATTTCCTTCAGTTCTGTCTTTTCTTTTTTTGTGATGTAAGACGTCACATATCGAGCCACAGCAATAGAGTTGTCAGCAACGAATTGAATATCCATGTTAGCATTCCACATGGACAAAATCACTGGATTGTAGTCGTTGATGTACTTGGACTCTTCGTTTCTTTTTAAATTGTATGTATTTTTGGGTGATTTCCTCGTCACAGTATGTCGCAGAGAAGACATCAAATTATTTACTCTTCCTTTAGAAATCACTGCTCGTGGAAAACCAAAACGACATTTTGTGTAGAACTTGTCCTTGTTTCTGAATTTTCGACGACAGTAATTTCCACAACGATGGGATTGAAAGCGTAAAACTTGTTGCCTTAAACTGTTTTCTTCAGTAGTTTTTGGAACGGCACATGTTAATTACTCTTCAATGAGGTTCATCGCTGTCTCGTCCGAATCTGTTCAAAATTTAGGTGCATCTTTAATCCACAACAACATATGTATGTGAGGAGCACCTCTCGCTTGGTACTCCTTTCTCCAAAAGAAATCCAAAACCTCTCCAAGGGGAGGATTTTTTTTGTTGGTAATGAAAGACATCATAGCTTCAAATCTATGATTAAAATATCTGCATATATTCACTGGATCCAAAGAACACAGTTCTCCAGGTGTTTTGAATTCTATATTTTGTATATTTGCATTTGCCTCGCGTATAAATTGAAGTAAGTCATCCCATGCATACTCGGCACAGCTAACAGTGAGGAACCATGTAGGAGTTCCTAAGTTTCTTAGCATACATTTCAATTCCCCATGACGACGGTACCAATACTCGTTTGTACCATGCTGACATGCCATGAGATTGATTAGATGAGATTCCAAAATATTATCTTGCAGATTAACTTTCTCCATAAAGTCCCTCGCCGAAACATTTTGGAGATGTGCTCCACTTTTCAGTATATGGTTTACTGCATAAGAAAGCCCAGACAAGTCACTTTCATGCAGTAGATGAAACAAATATGGGATGCATTGACGAAACCTTGGATCTTCAGCATATAATCTTAAAGTCAGGTATTCAGATGCTGGAATTTGAAGTGGTCGATCGTCATCTGTGGAAAACAACGAGCTTCCAAACTTTCTTCCCATACACTAATGGGACTTCCTTTTGCTGATTTCATTTGAAACAAGTCAATTGCATTCCCCATTACTTCTTTGGAATGCAAAGGATGAACAGTATAATGTTCATATATTTCTTCACTTCTATTCACATCAACTTTTTCAATTTGGCCAGCTGAACAATCACTGTCTTCATCTGCAGCTCTTTCCTCTGCTCCAACACATATATGTTTGTAGTACTCATTGTTTTTGACCAAATACAACGTTGCCTTTTTGACTTTCCTAACATCCACTAAATCTTGCCAGATTTTCTTACTCTTTGTTGGAACCCCATTAACTAGAATAACCAAAGGTTCCTCTTCCACTTTCTCTACACCAATTGTATCAATATTTTTCTTGAAATCTAGAGGCAAATAAACAACTCTTCCCTTTAATCCTCTCTGTAAATCTGAAGGAGGCAATTTCCCTATCTTAGGCTCCATGCGAACAATTGCCTGAAAAGGATGGACACATTGAATCAAAATACACTCATATGTATTTAAATCCATCAATTCAGGAGGAATGTCTACCAACTCAAGATTATTATGAACAGCTATAGCAGGCATTCTGTTTTGATTTAATTTATCATAACAATATTTACAAATACGCTGATCAGAACTCAAATCAAAAGAATTCTCCACCCACAAATAAGTTGCAAAATCCTTCCACTCATAATTATTTATCTTTTCACTTTTTACGTATAATTCAACTAATCTAGTTTGATGCTTATAATGAGTTCATCAACAACACACACAAGTAAAATTCGGCCTTTCATGTGATTTCACCTTAAACCTGATAATTTCCTGGTCAAAGTTTTCTGTACTTGAAATCTGTACATTGTCTTCCACATTACCTTGAATTTCTTTGTCAATTTCTACACTGTCCTCTTTTTCACTAAAATAACAAATCTCAATTTCTTCACAAATCTTCTTCACATCTAATTCAGTTCCATGCAAAAGAGCACTGTTTAATTGTTTAAGCTTATGTGCTGGACTTTTTGCATAATACAACCTTCTCACTAATTTCCTCATTTTGTTATGATGCACTGCTAACATCCTAAAATGATGAAAAAGACTCTGACATACTTTTCTTGAAAGACAAGCCAGTGAATGGCCTTGCAAACCTGTCTTTTCTCTCACTCTGCAAGGATCTAAGTCTTGCAACATTTTCATTTTCTGTTTTAGACTTTTCTTACTATATGTACGTAAGAAATTACGAAGGAAATCGATTGATTCCTGTCGCACGCTACAAATTCTACTACACTTCCAAGTGTACACTGGACCCTTAGTACGTCTCCCTAAAACTTCATCAGTTAATACCTCTTCTGCATCTCTAGACACAAGTTTCTCTTTTTCAATCGGACAACCATCTTTCACCTCATATGCTCGACCACTGGTGTCAACTGCATGCACCAAATCATTCTCCTGAAAGTAACTCTCCTCAATAAAAAATGGCTCACAACTTGAACTATGCATCCATTCTCCAGAAATAAACTGTACAAAAATTAGTCCGATTAATTACTCTCTTGCATCTACTCTTTGATTTGAAAACATCAATTGTCTTGTTAAGTGTCCTAATTCTATTGATTATTAAAATAAATAATTTTTTCTTAACTTCAAAAGCCTGATCAACAATCTTCTCTACACTTTTCTTTTTCTTATAAAAAGCAGGTCTCTGTTTACCTTTTTTAATATTTTTTAACAAATTTAAAACCACCCTATTGCGAAACATTCGTTTACGAATGTCCCTAAATTGATTTTGCCTTCTATTCCTATACATATTATTGTCTCCTGCTGCAGTAGTAAAATTTTTTGGGGATCTCTCCTTCCTCTTCAAATTTGCTCTCTCCTTCTCTTTTTCTACATTCTGCCCAACATTTTTTTTTGATCTACATATGTTCCATAAGAAAGACTTAGTTGTCTTACCAGGAGCTTTTTTCCTGTTTTTTGAAGTATTTGTTGTAGGAGACTGCTTTAATTTTGTTGCTGTTTTTGTTTTTTTCCGCTTAACATCTTTTCGTCTCCTTTCCCTTGAGGGCATACTTCCTTACTAATGAAATCTTGATTTTAATCTGTGGTAAACAAAGAAAAAAGTAAACTGATTGTAGACCACTATTACCAAACAACAAAACAATGACAATAAGCAAACCATATAAACACTATAATGCTTATACATATGACCTTATCCCTGTTTTTTAAATATAATTCAAAAAAATATTTCGGGCACATGAATTGGTTTTACATTATTGACAAAGATTAGATAGTATCTGCATGATTAAAAAAATATATTTGCACATTTCACAATCATATCACCTGTGTTTCCTCAGATTAGTAAGCAAATTGTGCGCGTGAGGTAAGGCCTGTCCAGGGGAACATAGGTGGTCAGACCGGTGTCTAAGAGTGCACTGGACTGGACTTTATGAAGCCTATCCCCCACTACACTCTTAGATACAGCCCTCACCTTCTTCCCACTCCTGGACAGACCTCTCTCCCACTACACTCTTCAACACAGGCATCACTTCCTATGCACCCCTGGAAAATCCTCACCTCATCTGCAACCCTGAATAGACCTCAACACATCTGCACCATGAAACAGGTTTCAGTTCATCTACACCATTGGACACGCCTCATCTCATCTGCATCCTGTTACCATCAATTATACTCAATGTATTGAGGTCTGTCCAAGGGACACAGATTAGATAATGCTTGTCTAAGGTTTAGAGGAGGTAAGTCCTCTCCATTGCAATCATGGACAAAGGCCTCAACTCTTTTGCACCCCTGGACATGCCTCACCTCATCTGCACAATCCACTTCCTAATTTGAGGAAACACAGGTGACATGATTATGAAATGTTCAAATACTTTTATGTATTCATGCACACACTATTTATTCCTTCTCAAAAATGTTAAAACCATTAATTTATCCCAAAATTGTTTTTGTAATAAAATTTTAGAAACAGAGCGCAGTTCCTATATACATTTATGAGGCCGTGCGTCACTTTTACGCCGCCATTGCGTCACTTTTTGTGATGCATCGGCAGCGTAAAACATGCCTCCTGTTGCACACTATTTACAAAGTGACGCATCTAAGCAGATGCATCACTTCATAAACCCCTGCGCTACATTATACCTGCGTCAAGTATAATGTATGCAGAGGGGGCGCTCCCCCGCAAAAAGCCTCGTAATAGTGACGCAGTAAAATCTATGAGGTTTCACTGCGTCGTTTTTAGGACACTGTTACGTCAAAATCTTACGACTGCCACACAGCAGGCGTAAGACTGACGCAAGCCCTTTCACATGGGGCTTTCCCCATGTGAAAGGACGCATTGCTGCAATTGCGTCACTTTTGTGACACACTCCAGCAATGCGTCACTTTTGCGCCGTACAGATACGTCAGAAATACTGACTTATCTGTAAGTCCTTGCGCCATGATGCGTCATACATTAAATATAACACATCATTGGTGTCACAAGGAGTGCGCAGTGAAAAGTGACGCATCGCTGTTTTCATAAATAAGGCTCTCAGTGTGCTTCCTAATCTGACGTAACACAGGTGACATGATTGTGAAAGGTTCAAATATTTTTATGTAATCATGCACATACTATTTATTCCTTCTCAAAAATGTAAAAACCATTGATTTGCCCCAAAATCGTTTTTTGAATAACATTTTAGAAACAGAGCACAGGTCCTATGTACAAGCATTCCATTTCAGTACTGAAAAATCACTATTTTACAAAATACATTTCCTCTCTCTTGCAAACATTCCTACCAAGCATTACCAAACAAAATGACACAAACCAACACCAAAGAAGCTCAGTCTGATTCCTAATCTGAGGTAACACAGGTGACATGATTGTGAAAGGTTCAAATATTTTTATGTAATCATGCACACACTATTTATTCCTTCTCAAAAATGTAAAAGCAATTGATTTGCCCCAAAATCGTTTTTTGAATAACATTTTAGAAACAGAGCACAGGTCCTATGTACAGGCATTCCATTTCAGTACTGAAAACTCACTATTTTACAAAATACATTTCCTCTCTCTTGCAAACATTCCTACCAAGCATTACCAAAAAAAAGACACAAACCAACAGCAAAGAAGCTCAGTCTGATTCCTAATCTGAGGTAACACAGGTGACATGATTGTGAAAGGTTCAAATATTTTTATGTAATCATGCACACACTATGTATTCCTTCTCAAAAATGTAAAAGCCATTGATTTGCCCCAAAATCGTTTTTTGAATAACATTTTAGAAACAGAGGACAGGTCCTTTGTACAAGCATTCCATTTCAGTACTGAAAACTCACTATTTTACAAAATACATTACCTCTCTCTTGCAAACATTCCTACCAAGCATTACCCAAAAAAATGACACAAACCAACAGCAAAGATGCTCAGTCTGATTCCTAATCTGAGGTAACACAGGTGACATGATTGTGAAAGGGTCAAATATTTTTATGTAATCATGCACACACTATTTATTCCTTCTCAAAAATGTAAAAGCCATTGATTTGCCCCAAAATCGTTTTTTGAATAACATTTTAGAAACAGAGCACAGGTCCTATGTACAAGCATTCCATTTCAGTACTGAAAAGTCACTATTTTAAAAAATACATTTCCTCTCTCTTGCAAACATTCCTACCAAGCATTACCAAAAAAAAATGACACAAACCAACACCAAAGAAGCTGTCTGATTTCTAATCTGAGGTAACACAGGTGACTTGGTTGTGAAAGGTTCAAATATTTTTATGTAATCACGCACACACTATTTATTCCTTCTCAAAAATGTAAAAGCTATTGATTTCCCCCAAAATCGTTTTTTAAATAACATTTTAGAAACAGAGCAAAGGTCCTATGTACAAGTATTCCATTTCAGCACTGAAAACTCACTATTTTACAAAATACATTTCCTCTCTATTGCAAATATTGATACCATGAATTTTCAAAAAGCATCACACAAACCAACAGCAAAGAAGCTCAATGTGCTTCTTAATCTGAACTCTCTATCTATATTGAATGAATCATAACTCACCTTTACAAATGCTTTGGGAGATTGAGAACAGTGTCAGATACACACACCAATATTTATTTAGCAGAGCAAAAGGTATGTACTCCAGGCACTGCAACCATGAATGGCACAGAAAACCTCTAATTCTACACACATATTCTTCATGTTAACCAATCAAAACTCTTCCCTCTCTATTTTCAAATCAACACCCTTCCCCCCTCAGCCCTTTCTACCTGTTACCATAGCAACTCCCTCCTCACTGAGCTCTCAGGATTAAAAGTTTATTCTACAATGTTGCAAATGAACTCAGCAAGGATGTTTGACCTATCAATAAACCAGCTTATCAGGTGCAATCTTTCTTTTAATGACTTTTTCTTGACCATTCAAATTACTTCTTTCACAGAACAGAACCATGCACCCTAACTTTCAGTTTTCAACTATCTGAATCCACCAATCATTGCACCAAGCACTGAAACTCCACAGTTTTTTTGTTGCAAACTCCTACTGTTCCAACTGCCACTTCATTCCTACACTTCATCTGACTGCACCAGAACCTCCTCTCACAATGTACTCTGTCTGGATTATTGGACATAGCTACATTCACTGGGCTCAAAGGTATGCAGCTATCAGAAATTTTCACAACCTTGATTTACCAAATGTGGACATAAAGTGGATTGGCCAAAGAGGATTGAGATGTCATCAACTGATACCATTGGTGAAAACCTTTCACCATCTGCCACACCCTGACCTTATAATTTTGCACTGTGGTGGAAATGACCTAGGCTCTTTGACTGGGGTAGGTCCGGAAATGGTTTTAAAGGACACCTTCGGGCAATTGATGACACTTTTTCCACAAACTGCCTTGGTATATTCCAATATATGCCAAAGACAGAAATGGAAGTGGTCCAACCAATTTTGTCCACAATTTGAGAAAGCACGGAAACATGTGAATAAATCTGTTTCTGCTTACATGAGAGACTATGGAATGGGTTCAATATACAACAACAACTTGCGGTACAACATGCAAGATATCTACAGAGGAGATGGGGTGCACTTCTCAGATGAGGGGAATAGAATATTCCTCCTGAATTTAAGACTGTGCATTGGAACCTACTTGTAGGTACCTAAATCAGACACACAACCCAAAAGCTCTTTTCAGGGCTACCCTACCTCTGATCACTCAAAATGATTATCTTTTTATAATTTTTTCACTATTTTTCACCAAAGTACGCTCCCCGGTACGCTTCCCGGTGCGCGTACCGGGCGCTCACCCCACAAAAAATGTAATTTTTTTTGGCATATATGTAGCTCCTAAACTCCCCTCAGAAAACCTAAGGGGTCAGGGGGTGTCTACCGTGCCCCCTTTTACCCATTCCCAACGTTGTTTGTCCTCCATCTTGTGTCTCAATTCTTCTGAAACACAAGATGGAGGACTTCCGTTGCGCTTACCGATACGCGTACCGGGGCGCTCACCGGTAAGCGCTCCCAAAAAAATGTAAAAGTTAATTTACATAAAAACCTCTGGAGAGAAGTTCACCAAATATAGAATAGGCAATACTACATACCAGTCCCTACCATTTTCCCAAATTTGGTGGAATTCCATTCATCCATTTGGCCTGTAGCCCTGTTTAAATATCCTGAGGTAAATTACATGACAAAAACACATCTGAAGTGTTAGAATTTACAACCAATTAAAATGTTTCTTTCATTTTCCACTATTATTTCCTGACATTTGATTGGTTATGTACATGAATATATATAAAGAAATAGAGGAAAACACAGCCATTTCGACTACTACTTCCTGAAGTACATTTGAAAAGGATTTTCACTGAGAACTTCAACTGCTTTCACAAAGGTAAGTTGTTATTTTGGAAAGTGAAGTATGTTGTGCACTTTAAGTTAATTTGGGTAAACATTTTCTGATAGTTATATACTATCCCTCTGTAATAGTTATAGATTGAGATAGGCTTCTCTGTTATAGTTATGGATTGACTTAGACTTCTCTTGTATAATTATGAATTTACTTAGGCTTTATCACATACACTTTTTTATATTTCTACTTCCAGCCTGATACCATACACTGCCCAAAGATAACTTCACTGTTAAAAAATCAAAACTACCTGTCTGAACTTAAACCCAACAGTGCCCTATCTCTACTGATAGATTTATTTTTTATGCAATTTACAGCAAGAAAATGGAAGGAGTAACAAATATTTCTTTGGAAGGAGAAGCAAATATTTATTTCGAAATTGTTGTACAAAACAACCCTGAAGAAAATATTGCTGAGAATGATGACTTTGACTTTATGGATGAGTCTATGGACCATGAATTACTTGATTGTGTGGAAAAAATTGAATCATGGACTGAAAATGAGGGCATTCCTGACGATATAATGTTGGAAGTGTTATTAAATTTTGAAAAATCAGAGCAATACATTTTTATTTAATAATCAAAAATTGTTCCAGACATTATTCATTTTTATACGTATTTCATGAAGTAGTACCAACATGATTATAATATAAAGTGAGACTTATAGTATACTGTGCAACTTTTTTGTGTTACATAGTAATTTTGCTCATAGTTACTTCCTTTCTCCCACTTTATTATCTCCAATGTGTATTTGACATCTCTTTTTCATCTCCTGCCTCCATGTTGTTTCTGCTTTCCTGACAGACTATAGTATAGATTCCATATACCACAATAACTTCTGTAACAACATGCAAATTATCTACAGAGGAGACAGTCTACATTGAATTTAAGACTCTACATTGGTACCTACATGCTGGTACTTATATCACCCACACAACACAACAACTCTATGCAGAGCTACCCTACCTCTAAGCACTTTCAATTATTATTTTACAGTTTCTCTTGGTTTCCCCGTGGTACGCTCCCCGGTGCGCGTACCGGGTGCTCCCCCCGCGAAAATCGGAAAAAAATTAAAAGATGTTTTTGTCCCGCGGGACCCTTTTATGGCTCCCACATCAAACCTAGGGGGTCAGGGGGAGTCTACTCTATCCCCTTATGGTCATTTCCCCCTTTGTTTTTGCCACCTCTTGTGTCTCGATCCTACCGAGACACAAGATGGCGGCCGCTCCGGACTGTTTGGAATGTTTACAGACACCCGAGAGCCAATCAGCTTTCCGCGCGCGAACTCGCGTGGCGCGCTGGTACGGGCCCGGTGCGCATACCGGGACGCGCCTATAGATATATATATTTTTTTTAACCTAAATTACTCAAAATCCACTGGAGCACATATCTTGAGACATAGCAAAGGCACATCGGGCTACAAGTCCCTACAATTTTGCCAAGGTTGGTGGAAATCCATTCAGCCGTTCGGGCTAAAAGTGAGTCCAACCGCCCTATGGAAATTAACATGGGGAAAACACATTTTGGGACCCCCCAAATATCTCGCCCCCGCTTGATGAATCCCCCCAAACTTTCAGGGAAGGAGCGGAGCGGAGCGGGCCATCTTCTTTGAGAAATTCGCAAAGATTCGTCCACCGGCGCCAAAGTTATTCCCAATAGAATGTTGCGGATTTCCTATGGAATACAATCCTAACTATAACTACCTACTGGCGACTGCCAGTAGGTAATATATATATATAAATATATTAACGACTGTCGGTTGTTTGTAGGCAGTTATAGTTAGGACCTATTGTCCATAGGAAATCTGAAACAGTCTATTTAGAATAACTTTGTCGCCGGTTGACGAATCTTTGCAATATTTTCTAAACTTTTGGTCAGCTCCGGTTTGCTCCTATCCTGAAAGTTTCACGGCGATTCGTCAAGCGGGGGCTGAGAAAAAAGCGGGGTCCCAAAACACGTTTTTTTTCCATGAAATTTCCCATTAGACCTTTAGCCGCAGCTACAGCCCGAACTGCTGAACGAAACGACACCAAATTTGGCAAAGAGGTAGTCCTTAGTTCCGACTCGTGCCTTTTGCTTAAATGGTAGAACCAAGGCACAAGAAACCAAAGAAAAAACGTTGCAAAACGCGAAAAGGGGGCAGGGTAGAAACACCCGGACCTCCTAGGCCTCCTCAGGGGGTCCCACAAGGACCCCCAGGGCCAAAAAAAGCATATAAAATAATAAATCGGCACGATTGTATCGACAAGGAATTAATTCCCCAACTTAAACTGCACCACAGGGCGTGTTTGCACACATGTGAACTCAGGCCCCGCCCCCTCCCTTCGCCACTGTGCAAACTCGCCCCGTGGCGTGTTTTAAGTTGGGGGATTAACTCCCCTTGAATACTGAGGGTCCCTGGGGTGCAACTAGCACACCAGCTATCTCCAGTAAGTGCCACAGAGCTGCTTTGCAGAGTGTTGTAAAAAGGGGCGTGGCCTCTGAACGCCTCTCTGCAACGCAGCCTCCTGGCCCATACTGCAGGTACCTGGTGGGTTAGTTGGCCCCCAGGGACCCACAGGATTGAGGAGGAATTAGTTCTCTAACCTAAAACGCGCAACAGGGTGTGTTTGCAGACATATCACCTCTGGCCACGCCCCCTTCCTTCACCACTGTGCAAACGCGTCCTGTGGTGCGTTTTAAGTTGGGGAATTAATTCTCTTTCAATACTGATGGTCCCTGAGGGCCAAATAGCCCAACAGGTATCTCCAGTATGCGCCAGGGAGCTGCGTTGCAGACAGGTGTTCAGAGGCCAAGCCCCTTTTTACACCTCTCTGCAAAACAGCTCTGTGGCACTTACTGGAGGCACCTAGTGGGCTAGTTTGACCCTAGGGACCCTTAGGATTGAAGGGGACTTAATCTCTCAACTAAGAATGGTGACAGGGCCTGACGTGATGTGTGCAAACACGCCTTGTGGCGCGTTTTAAGTTGGGGAGAAATTCCACTTCAAACCTCAGGGACCGTGGGGGTCAAGTAGCACACCAGGGGCTTCCAGAAAGCGCCACTGCGTTGCTTTGCAGAGAGGTGGGGCAGGCTGTGCCCCTTTTTACATCTCTCTGCTACAGAGCTCTGTGGCCTTACTGGATTTACTATGAATTCCGATTTAGTCACCTATTATCAGGAGAGACCTCATTGCTGCATCTTTGAACCCAGTACTCATCCTGAAAAGTAATTCTAACCATACTTACCAGTAACTTGAATTTCCTTCCAGAGGCTAATATTTACTGGTTTTACTTGGAAATTCTTCTAAGTGTGGAGTTTTGGAACTTTTAAATATTCATCTAAAATCAGCCGAACAACGAATTCCGATTTACTCACTTGTTACCAGGAGAGAACCCATTGCTGCATCTTTTAGCCCAGCACTGACCCTGAAAAGTAATTCTAACCCTACTTACCAGTAACTCGTATTTCCTTCCATAGGAATCCATTGTCTGCTTTTCACCAGGAAAGTTTGTGTCTATTTTCACAAACTAAAAATATTCCTTACAAATCGCCTGTATGATTTAAACGCATTCTTTCAGCTGTTTACAGGAGATGCACCAGTGCTGGATCCACGATCCACCACTGAGTAAGAAAAGTAACAATAACACTACTTACCTGCTAAGTGAATTTCCTCCCATAGGATAACATTAGTGATTCTATGTGAAAAAATTTCTAATTGTAAAATTTTAAAATACAATACTATTCCTTAAAAATCACTACTGTAACCAAAACGCTTTTACTCAACTGTTTACAGTAGATGTCCCTAGGACTGAATCTAGGATCCAGTCCTGTAGTTAGAAAAGTAATCCATAACGTAACTAATTGCATTTAACTAGAAATTCACATTGAGCTCAATGTTGCATTGTGTTTGAAATTGAGTTGCCCATTGCAACAACTGTAACTACTGTACTTAAAAGTCTATTGCCTATTTGCAAAGTATTTAAACTAAAGTCATTCATTCTGAGAAAGTATATTTTGTAATGTAATGTATAATGTAATTATAATGTAATTTAAAAAATAAAATATCTGAAAATAAATAGTTTAAAAAATGTAATAAATCAGTATCAAGCAAATAAATATAACATTTAATGCATTTAAAAATTGTCATGTACAAAACCTTTTAAATTCACTGAAAAAAACACAGGTTTCAGGCATGTTCTAGCTAGGAATTAGCATTTAAAAAACCTTAGAAATTCACTAAAAAACCATAGTTTTTAGGGGTGTTAAAGTTAGTTGGATATTTCACTCGTACAAAACCATTGAATTTCCTCCGCTACAGTTAGTTGTACTAACTATAACTCGCGTTCCCGCAATACACTGCTGATGATTTTCACATCAATAATTTTATTGCAATTTTTGCAGTGATATTATAAATCATGTCATAGAAGATGCCATGAGTGATATAATATGTGCGGTAACTAGCAGCACATGACGAGGGTGTGCGTTATAGTTACCAAAGCTGACTATAACTGGTCAATTTCAGTGATTTTGTACATTTATGGCTAGTTCTACGAAGCATTTGACTGGCCGTTTGAAACCGATAAAATGCTTTTTGGCATGTACCAACCCTATTTTGCAAGTCGGTGCCCTATTTCCAACTCGTAATATAGGGTTTAAGAGTCGCTTTTAGAAAGAGGCATGTTAAGGGTGTCTTTTCCAAATAGCGAATTGCACTGGTATGTAGGAATGTTTTGTGATCGGCAGTTGCAAAACATTCACAGTTCAAGTTGGTAATTAGCTATTCAAAATGAGAAGGGGTCCCCGTGACCCCTTCCGCTTTGTAAATGTGGGTGGCCCCTAAAAAATGAAAAGAAAACTTTTCATTATTTTCTTTTAAACGCATACAGTTTTTCTTTGAGTCAAAATGACTGCATTTCAAGAAAAATGTGTTTTATTTAAAAATCAGACACAGACATGGTGGTCTGTTGTCCCCAGCAGGCCACCATCCCTGCGTTATTGCTCATTCCCAATGAGTTGCAAATTGCGACCTGCCATGAATACTGATGAGGCAGGTCCCTTGTCTGAGACACATTAGTACATTTCATTTTGCTAGTCTATAATTGCGAGTTGCAAAGAAAATCACAATTAGAGACTAGCAAAAATGAAAAGTTTGTACATTTGGTGCTTAAAATGTTGCATAATAGGTAATAGTTCCCAGGTTCAGGAAAGTCAGGTGGGGGGGAGGGCATTCTCGCTGATAGGGGCCAACCTTTGGATCTGCTTTCTCTCCCAATTTCCACTCTGGAAACACACTCTTCATTCCATAAATCCTTGAAGACCTGGCTTTTCACATGTTCTAACTGTCACCTGCCTTAAAGTTATAGCTCTGCAACTTTTAATATCTGGTACATTGCTCTCTGTCCGCAGTACCTTGAGGCCCCTGGGCTAAGTCCCCGCTTTACAAGTCTTATACTCACTCACTCACTCACTCGCATTGTCCCTGAAATTCTCCTCTAAAACTATACCAATACTTTAACTTTTTTTTCCAGTGGATTTCTAGTTTAACCCCACAGACAGTCAACCCACTCTGTCTTTGGTCATAATGCAGCATGGGGTTGGCTGCAGGGCCTGGTTGTCCAAACCAATGCAGGCAGACAATGCTATGCACAGCAGGAGGATGACCACAGATTCTGGCTGCTTCAAACTACTTCCCTGCAGGCAGCAAACTCTATTGCCAGGCCCTGGGCTCAACCACCCCTGTAGGCAGCCAACATCCACAGGACAATATTAAACACATTTCAAATAATAGAGGTTTATGAAAAATATTTTTTTTCCTCTTGGTGGAATTTCCAGTAAGTCTTTGATCCAGTTTCTTAAGAGTCAAACTTCAATAAGAACTTCAGTTACACTTCAAAATCAGGTCTTGTGTGTTTTATCTCCAAAGAATGGGAGTAGATACAGCAGCTGCTGAAATAAGTCTTGATTGGATTATAGATATCATGATTGAGTGTGCTCTGGTGCAGTGTGTTTAATATTGTCTTGTGGACGTTGGCTGCCTACAAGGGTGGTTGAGCCCAGGGCCTGGCCATAGCGTTTGCTGCCTGGATCCTGTAGGTCCACAGATTGATTTACACCCCAGTGGGTGGGTGTTAAGATGCCATCTTTTTGAGCACCTCCTACTGTTTGAAGTTCAGATATTTTTGCTGTAGACTTAGAATGTCAGTAGATGTGCAGATTGAATAAGCAAACCCACTTCTCCTTGTGTTTCTGTATCCACAAGGCAATAGTGGCCCAACGATCTCATTTTCCAGGGTCATATGGCATTAAAATGGGGAGGGGGCAGTGTGGCCGCCCTCCCCAAGATGTATTAGACCTCTGAGATCCTATCCCCTTGGGCTGCACATCATTAAAAAGGAAAGTGGGGCCACTCAGCCAGCAGTGCCTTTTATGGTCCCCGGGACACCATCGTTTGGGGCCTGCCCTTGTTATAGGTAGGTCAAAGGACAAAGGTTATTCTGTTGTCCTGGTGCTGCTGGATTTATCGTCAGCGTTCGATACTATTTCTCATACCATCTTGATCGAACGACTGTCTGTAAGCGGAATCGGCGGTAGGGCACTGGAATGGATTAAAAGCTTCCTCTCCAACCGCACCCAATCTGTCACCATGGGTGAGTGTAGGTCGGAAGAGGCTAACATCACCAAGGGGGTCCCGCAGGGTTCTTGTTTGAGCCCGACCCTATTTAACACCTATGTGGCCCCCTTGGCAGAAATAACCAGAGCTTTCGGTTTCTGCCCAGTGTCCTCCGCTGATGATAAGCAGCTGCTTTTTCCCTTTAAACAACTAACCCCGGAGATCTTACAATCTTTCTCCGATGGGATGAAGGCAGTTGCAAGATGGATGTCTTCCAACTTTCTTCAATGTAACGTTGGAAAGACGGAGGTGATGCTATTTGGTGAAGCAAGGGTCCAATGGTCCCCCGATTGGTGGCCTCCTGATTTGGGCCCAGTCCCCGAACCTAAAACAATAATCAAGAACCTGGGAGTTCGACTGGAACCGGAGCTGACCATGAAACAACACGTCATCACTACCGTGGGATCTTGTTTCCACGTGATAGGTCTTCTCCGAAGGATATTTCCTTTCCTTACCGACTCCCATAGGAGAACTTTAGTTCAGGCTCTAGTTATCAGCCGTCTTGATTATTGTAATGGTCTCTTGGCAGGTGCTAATGAAGAGGTTTTGAATCACCTGCAGGTGGTTCAGAACACAGCAGCTAGGCTGGTGCTTAATGCACCACCCAGATCTCCATCCAAACCTTTACTACATAAACTTCACTGGCTGCCTATACGTCAACGAGTGAGGTTTAAGACCTGCTGTACCATTCATAAGGGCCTCAACGAATTGGGACCAGAATATTTGGCTAGCAAATTTGTCCCTTATGTCCCCACCCGTACCCTTAGGTCTAGTGAACAGCTGTTACTGAGCGTTCCTAAGATAAATAAAACTAGACTAGGAGGTAGGGCCCTATCCGTGGTGGGTCCTAATCTCTGGAACACTCTCCCACTCTCGCTGAGACAATGCGCTAACCATCCTCATTTCAGAAAATATCTGAAAACTTTTCTGTTCAATTCACTTTAGATAAACACTTTGGCTGTGACTAAAAGAGCTCTAGTGGAATAATTTTATTATCACCTTTTCATTACTCAGTTCCTCTGCCGGTGTCACAAGCGCGGAGATACTCCTACGGGAGTTTATTCATAGCGCTATAAAAACCTGCAAATAAATAAATAAATAGGTGCCCCGGTGCCCACCCAGGGCACCGACTGATCAGCAGGTTGGGGCCCTCACTGACTCCCCGCATAGTGCAGGAGCTGGTATTGCTCCTGCATGAAGGGAGCAGCTGTTTTTTGCAGGCTCCACTGTGCGGAAGCAATATATGTTCTGATATCCTGCAGATCCGCCGCAAAATTGCAGCAACATTTCTAAGAAAAGTTTTTTTAGTCCAGAGCAGGGACCTGCTGGGGCCAGAAAGAGTGGTGTTAGCCACTCTATAGTTATATTTAAGATTCCCATAGATTAGAAATCCTGTGATTTGTACTCGCAACCATTTGACAAATCTCCACAAAACGTTGGCGACCTATTGCTTTTCCTACACGGATAATGCTGTACCCACCAATAAATGGGAAGTCCATGCATCAAGGCTTTATGTCGATCAAGATAAACCCATGGCCAAAATCATGGAAGTAGAGGGTACGCATCCCGATGAGAACAAGGCAGAGCATTTTGCTCCAACAGAAAAAGGAACCATAACCATGCTCAAGGGAATCAGGAAGGATGAGGTTCCAGGGCCCAATGGGCTACCAGGTAGCATTTTCAACGAAGATTGAGATTTCTAGGTCCCTCACATGCATAGCCTCTTCTACCAATGCTACAATACTTCAGCAGTACCAGACTCATGAAAACATTTATAAAAAAGGGGATGCTTCCCATCCGGAGAACTACAGACGGCTCACATTGTTGGACGTTGACAGGAAGGCATTCACACAAGTGCTCCTGATAAAGCTAGAGGCATGGATAACAAAAAAACTAATTATACTGCTATTCAAGACAGGATTTCGGACCAATTCATCTACACTGGACAACGCCATTGCGCTGTACCTGGCAAGCAAGGCCACTGAGGCCGCCAACCCTCCACTTTTTGCATATTTTGACGACTACTGTGCCGCCTTTGATGGCATTCACCGCAACATCCTGTGGGCAAAACTCGCAAAGTGGGGCACTCCAAGGAAACTTTTGGCAGCCATCATGACACTCCACACTGGTACTTGTGTTCGTACTAAGCTCACACAGACATGTGTAACGGCTAAGATCTAAATGAACAAAGGTCTAAAACAGGGCTGTGTGATCGCCCCACTTGTTCAACTGATACCCTGTGGACTTGGGAGAGGCACTCCTAAAAAACAATATCTTTCTGCCCAAATTAGGCCATCTCAGACTTCCGATTATGCAGCACGCAGACAATCTCTTTTTACTGGATCAAACTAGAAAAGGCTTGAAAAGGGCATTGGAGTCACTACACCGCTATAATTTGAAAAATAAACTTCAAGCCAATGCAACAAAACAAAGGTGCTGGTTTTTGGCCATAAATCAAAAAAATCATTATTGGGGTGGCATCTTGGCCCATTAAGGATTGCTACTGCTAACATATACACTTATTTAGGAGTACAATTCTCAGACACTGGTAGACCAATACTGCAGGCCAAAGCACTCGAGGCTAAAGCAGCTAACGTTACACATGGTTTATGCAAATTAAATCATAAGCTCAAAAGCCACTCAACAGAGGACATCCGACGAGTAATGCAAGCAAAGCTAATGCCAACACTGAGCTACAGCCATCTCGTCTTCCCTGGAATGCTTACCAACAAATTGGAGCGCTTGCACACCATGGCTTTCAGAAAGGTTTTTAATCTGCCATATTTAATGAGTCGAACACTGATCTGCCTGGAGTTCAATATTCCAGCAATGGACATTGAATGTAAAAAAGATTTAGTCAAATTCCATTATTGCGTGATAAAGGCAGGCCCTGGCACAATCAGAGACTCTTTACAAACTGTTTTTAATGATAACACTAGTCGCTGGTCAAGGTACCACTTGATGGCTAACAAGACATCGGGCGTGCCAGCAGACCTTTTAATGGACACACCCATAACAATGGCTAGCCCAAACAGCCTGTTAAAAAAGCAGGGCAAAAAACTTCAAGGCAACAGAGTCTTGAACGGATTAGACATAGTCCCACTGCAGAGGGTCTTGTCTATTCACAGAACGCCACTTCATGCCAACCATACTTGAAGGCAGGATTGGGAAGGCAAGCCCTCCCGAATTTTTTGAGAATTAGGTTTCTAACACTACCAATACAGAACTACAGGGCCCATTGGAAAAACACACTGCCAAGAAGCAGCAGATGTTGTTTGTGCAATATCATATAGAATCAGCAGAGCATATCATCTGATGTAGCCCAGCTTTGATGGGTCTGAGGCGACAATATCCAAGAGCTATGTTCCTTCAAAATGGTGTAAGATCATGCAAAGAGGCTCTAAAGGTCATCTACACCACCACACTGCCGATGGACCTCACACAAATCGGGAACTTCTATGCAGCACCTGGAAGCGGATGTATGACATTACAATGCATGCTTTTACCACGCATGCCTTTACAACGCGGTTTTTACAACGCATGCCTTTACAACGCATAGTGCTTTGGGGCGCTGGATAGTGAATTGTTTAATTTACTATTCCAACTCCAGTCCCCGTGGATAGTAGGGAAGGTGTTGGATAGTAAATTAAACCTATTCCCTATCCTAGAGCGCCCCCAGTGCAATGCGTTGTAATGGTTTGCGTTGTAAAAGTTGCATCGTAAAGGCACTGCGTGGTAAAAGTTGCGTTGTAAAGGATGTTTCCCCCTGGGAGCACTCTATGAACAATGCAAGAACTGGCGATGAAAGCAAATAAAACATGAGCCACTGATCTTCTACCGTGGCAGTTACATTGGCACTATATGATTTTATATACTGTCTACCTGTACTACTGTTTATCTTTTTCACATTGTACAGTTTATTTTGGGAGTAGTATTGAAAATATGAAGGTCCCAAAACAGGTTTTTCTACCAATATATTTTCTATAGACTTTTTAGACAGACATAGTAGCCAAACATCTGAACAGATTTTCACAACATGTGGCAGGAATAATAGACCTAACTGCAACTGCACTGTGCAACCACCACTGTAGAATATTACACAGCGGTGGTTGCACTGTGTAGTTATAGTTAAGTCAGAGTTTCCATTGGAAAAATGTTTATCTTCTAATAACTTTGGCTCCATTTGATGAACAAGCATAAACTTCACCTCAGTGCCTCCCAGTAATTTTTTGGAGCGACACGTCAAGCACGGACCACAACAATGGGGTGTCTCAAAACAATGACTTTCCATGGTAATTTCCATAGAAAACGTTGCAGATACAGAAAAAGCAGGTAAAATAATTGCATAAAAGTTGGCAAAATGTTAGAACTTCACTCTGAAAGTGTATTTTTAATTATTGGTGTAAATCCGTACAGGTGAGTTCAAGAAATTCCTGTTTAAACGGCGCTTGGGTGGTCATGAGGGTGTATCTGGAGACAAACCTTAATATCTACAACAAAAAGAAAACCTTCATTGTGTTATTTTACAGCAGTAACCTCTGTAGGAAATACTTTCAGTTTTACATCTTTGATTCCATCAAAATGGTATTCTTGTGAGCCATATATTTGTCATAAAGGTTTTTATAATACGCTAGATACTCTTTAAAACTCTGGTGAAGCTGAAGTAGGACACTGGCAAATCAACAAAAGGATGTTGCTGAGGCTGGAAGTATATATCGACAACAAAATAAATGCAAGGGACTGCTTCTTTTACAACCCTGGACTCATGTTATATTTACCAATAGATGTACCTGTGCTAGTCTGTTCGTTAACGTCTGGTTTTGTAATATCTTGTAGGTATGTCATACTGTAATCCCCCAGTTGTGCCAAAGATTTGTCTGTATTACATATCTCATCATATGTGGGTGTTACGTATGCCCCTTCTTGAACTTGGGCCTTGGTCTCTGAGAAGTATTCCAGGTAAATATTAAAGACCAATATTTCAGACTCTGATTTTCACTTTAGTATAAGAGGAGGCCTTGAAAGAATTATCAAACCCAAAAGACAAGTGTAATCTTTTCTAGGATTACAAAGAAAGTATATTGCACGTGTACTCAGAAAAGAGCTAGCGAATACTCAATACTGTAAAGACTTTAGTTATACACTTGAATCACATATGTATAAAAATATTGCCAGTAGAGGGAAAGTGAATATATATTGCCGGAAGTGAAGAGTATTATATTGTTTTTCGAGTACTTTCTTTGTGAGAAATAGAAGTTAGCCTGGAAAATCCAGGGTATCAAGTTGGCAGATGTTCTTGAATTTCCTAACCAGTATTTTATCTCTGTATTAGGGGATGAAGGTTTGATCTAAATTTGAGCGGGATAGAGAAATTAACCAGAAAGTGATCTGATCAGTCATCTTCCTTTGGTGTGGAGTGGGTGATGCTGTACAAGAAGAACACAATTAGATCCAGAGTTCTAGTTTTGATGTTTATTAAAAAAAGAGTTGTGTTAGGCTGAAAAGCTTTATAAAGTTTACTATATCCTAAAAAGAGTTTGAATGTGGGGTTACTCAAGCCAATAAGGAAAAACACCCACGTATATGTTGCTAGGCGAAAGCGTTAGACTAAGAGAGATGTATTCAGTTACATGTTTAATAACATTTTTGGAGAGCACCGGGTAAAGACTGTTTATATATAGGAACAGGATGAAGAAAGCATCAAGACAAGAGACCTGGCTACTGTCATGCATGCGTAGGATGGGAAACTGAGGTTGGTAGCATTTTGCAATGAATTGAGTCTTTTATGATTAATATTAGGCGTCTGCCTGTTTCAGCTTAATGATCAACTCTGAATTATTGTATCCAGATGGCACCAGAGAGTTTACAATGTTTTGAGAGAAATTATTGAGTCAAGATTTAGTAATGCTGAGTAGTTCAGCTCTCCTTGATTCAATAAGGGATGTCATTTGGGAATGAGGTGCATAAGCAGATCTGATAGTGTTTTAAATGCAGTATAGATGAATGCTAGTTTCACCTTAGGTTTTAGATGCCCTAGATCAATAGATAACTATTAAGTTGTCTAAAGTGACTTTCTTTAATAATTTGAAGGGATTGGTTAAGCTTTCTGAGGAGGACAGGTATAGGTCTGGGCATCCATTGTCAGCAGGTGGAGCAGAGGGATCTGCTAAGTCTAGAAAAGTAAGACCTAAAGAGAGACGTGGGGAAATACATGAGAGGTATGCGAGAGTAGGTATAAAGGTGAAGGAAGGACTCAGTTCTAAGATCCTCCAGCTGAATTTATGGCAGACTGATGCCACTGGCTGGCCAACCGGAGGGCCTCTCTACTGCTGAAAGCAGCAAGTTCCTAAGGACTGATTAAACATTTTCTTTCCAGATTTCCGTTGGATTGCCCTCATCAAACTCTCTCTTCTCTCGGAAGTCCCAGCATCCCTTTATGGCGACCCCCGCCTTGACCCCAGTCATCTTTGGGTGTGGTCACAGGGCCTACAGTGGGTTTTGAACAGTGGTTCCTAGCCGCCACATTTGAAAGGAGTTCTGAGTAGAGTGTGCAGGTAAGATAGGCAAAGAAAGGCGGGCAATGGGTGCTGTGAGTGGGAAACTTCAATTTGGTGTTTGAAGAAGCATCTTTTATTGTATTACCAAGGAAAACAGGTTATTAAAAGTTCAAAGAGTATTTAAGGTGAATAATTGGAGTGGTGGGTTGGACTTTACTGCACACATATGGCAGCAAATAATTACTGAACAAGTTATTAAGAAGTGCAAAAAATGTTGTCTGTGTTTAGCTATCTGTGCAGAGGGTGTCCCGAGAATTATTGTTAGGGTTGAGTTGTAAAAACAAGTTACTGAATCCTATTGAGATGCTGGAAACAGCAAGGAGAACAAATAAATTGGCAAGCCTTAAGGGAATTGGTAAGGGTAAGGTGCATTATGAAGTGAATTTTAAATACTTTGAAAAAAGATCAGAGCTACAAGTAAGGTAGAAAGATGAAGTTTGAACAAAAACGATCTGCAGGCCGCTCTACAAGCAAGACCGTATCTCCATCTGTTGTTGCCCTAGCCTTATCAATAAAAATATTCATGGATAAGCACTTTGAGTACAAAAAAAGGTGGGGTAGATAAACCAACAGTAAGCAAACGTAGCCTGGAAATAAATGAGTGTTTGAGTGTGCAAATAAGGAGAGAGCACTCTGATTTTGGAGTCTGATCTTGAAGGCAATCGATGCGTAAGTTTACTGATGGATTTTCAAGATTCACAAGTCTCAGGTTCCACTGTTTTCATCCTCTCCAAAACTTGTTAGGCCAGTTGACGTAAGACTGAATGAAGAGGTAAAGGTATAAGGAGACAAATTAGGATAAAATGTGGCCATGATTGGAAATGAGGGTGAGGTATACATTTGCTAGCTAGTAGATATGGGGAATGTCTGTCTTTTCATACTTTTTTAGTAAAACAGCATTTTTGGACAACATAAACATCAAAACTGTGCAAGACTAAGTCCATGCCCGCATTTAAGGGCTTCCATTGAACATGACCAGTGCGTAAAGTCTGTAAAGTCCAGGTTAATAGCATGATAGATCTAAGCTTTGATTGCCCATGTTGCCAGTGGGACATGTCACCTTGTAAGATGTCAATAGCAGACGAGACAATGTTTCCCAGAGAATATATCTTAGTGGATAACAAAGTCATACCATTGTAAACCAATGCTACAGATTTTTCTAGATTTGCTCTTTCAATTTCACCTATTTTCTCAACAGCTTCTTGTGAAACTTTCAATACTTCATTGTATATAGCATAAAGAAAGTACTTTTAGCATGGCTTTTGAGGACCAAATAAAAAGTCCTGTAAACCCATGTCATCAGAAAGGAGAGACAAGTGTGTTTCAACTGAGCCATCCTTGAATGTTTTTTCAACATAGTATGTTGTTAACACTCTCGAGTGTTATTTCTGCACAAAACATGAGTCTGACCTACAAGGCCTACTTATCCTGAATCCTTTTGTGTTAATAGGAAAATGTGCCTGACATGTGTAAGTATCTAACTGCTATAGATTGTATCTCCGTGCGCGTCACTTAAAATTAGCTATTTTGTTGAGGTTCAAGGTATCGCTATCCTTGTCGCACTGTGTCTGTCAGTGCCTTATATAATCAAAGAATCTGTGATAAGTGTATCACAAAGGACGCGTTAGTTTTACATGAAACACGAGGGTTTCTTCACCATTAGTGAATCATTTAAATGAAACAGGTATAGTTGCCATCAAAGATAGGCGTTTCAATATAGTCAAAAATTTCAATTCCAAATTTCAGCAAAATAATTTTATTTTTCGTTCTTTGTCATTTGGTATGATCAATCCATTAATATTTAATCCTTTTTAAGCATTACATCATGCCCAATGCATTTCGGGTATAACCCTTCTTCGGGGGCCTGTATAAAATGAAAACATGCAGGACCTTAGCAGTCAGCAAAAACAATCCATAATAAATTCAAGACATAATATATTCAAAACATCATTCTGCTACACTAAGACGTTACTGAGTTCAATTTGAAGTTATTGCAATGGTTAAAATAAAACATGCTCCGTCTAACAATGTTCGTGCTATTGGTGTAAACATCGTGGGGTTCAGAGTTAAGCTTTCAACATAACGTTAAATACGATCGCGGTAGTGATCTAAATTGAAGAAATTACATGAAGCGTTAGCGTGACTAACAATTAGGCTTGCTAAATGAGAATAAAGTTCTCTATTCTGGCGTCTTTCGATATTTACTTACTGATAAAGTAATGCGGGCGGCTCGCGGTCGGAAATACGCCGGGTTAGGCAAGGTTGTCAGAATAGACCAATCAGCGGGGATGTTGTAGCTAAGGCTCGCGGTCACGTGATATACACGGTCGCGAGAGATGTAAGTGTTGCACGCTTGAAAAGCGTCCACAGGACTGCGGGCGCTATGATATCAATAAACATTACCAAAGAGGCAATGTAATGTGGAAATATTAACTATTACATATGTAAATAAAAAGTTGGTCGTGAAGACCTGGCGATTATTAGTTAAATGGATGGTGATTGGACAGTGGTTTGACCACGTGATCATGGTCTCGTAAACACGACGAAATGAAAACAAAACGATCGGAAATTTGTTCAAATAATACCTACTCTATGGAAGGTTCCTATATATAGTGTGTGAGTGCATAAATGGATGAGATTCCATATAGGTGAATGTAAATGAAATATCTGCCAACAGTGGCTAATATACAAATTTACAAATAAAACATGAATTAATATACAAAAACAATATATGCATAATATGAAGACTATTTGGTAGCAGTGCAAATATATCATGCTTATTTCATTACATTAATGATGAATTCATAGTAAATCATTCTTGGACATTCTGATAGAGAGATGGAGGACCGAATTATCCTCAAAAATCAAGGTTGTGTCTACTATTCATAGAAAACATGCTAGTTCAATTCTGTCATTGAGCCCCGATGGTTGAAGGGCATTACGTTTTTTGATCCAACGGAATTCGGATTGTAAACGTTGTTTCACAAGGTCCATGTCGCAGCGTTGTGGTAATATCTCCAGTATGGTGAATTTGAGTTGCGCTATTTGGTGATTATTTTCCAGCCAATGTGTGGCTACCACTGATTTAGTGTTCTTTGTGCGGATGTTGCTTTTGTGTTCTGATATTCTAACTTTTAGCTTCCTTTCTGTTTGTCCGATATATATTTTTCCACATGGACATTTGATAGCATAGATGAGGTTTTTTGAATCGCAAGTGCCATTGTATTGAAGGTTGATGGGATAACCTTTCGTAGGATGTGTGAACTTGTTGCCAATCATGACATTATTGCAGTGTGTGCAATTAAAACATTTCGACATGCCTTTGAATTGAAGTTTTTCTGTTTTGCTGGATGTAAGTATTTCTTTCAGATTTCTTGATCTTTTGAAAGCAAAGGTCAATCGTTCACTGTACATATTGATCAGATCTGGTTCATCTTTTATGAGCTTCCAATGATGGTTAATTATTTTCTTAATTTTGTTGGCTGCCGTTGAATATTTTAGTACACAAACAGTTTTGGTTTGATTTTCAATTTGAACTGATGTTGTTAACAAACTTTCTCTGGAGAATTTTTGCACTTTTTTCTGCGAAATATCTAAAATCTCCTTAGGATATCCTCGTGTTAAATACTATTCTTCTTGTTCTTTCCAAATTTGTTCTAGCTCATGCACATCAGAGGTTATTCTTTTCAGTCGAATGAATTGGGATGTAGGCAAATGTTTTTTTAATGTTTCCGGATGGAAGCTTTGGAACAATAAGCTTGAATTCCGATCAGTGGTTTTCTTATGAACTTTAGTTTGTATTTGTTGATTACATAGAGTGATTTGTACATCAAGAAATGAGATTGACTCCCCGTCTATAGTGTGTGTGAACTTGATTCTTGGGTTCACCTGATTCAGTGCAATGATATTGTCAAGTAACAATTCTCTTTCACCTTTCCAAATGAGGAATAAATCGTCAATGTATCTTTTGAAGATTACTAGGTTGTTTGACCAGTTCTCATTCTCAAGGATGTTCTCGTGCTCAAATTTCGACATAAACAGATTGGCGTATGAGGGGGCCCCCCCAAAACCCATTGAAGTTCCATTGCATTGGTTGTAATATTTGTTGTCCCATTCAAAGTAGCTATGATCTTTCATTTTCCACTATTATTTCCTGACATTTGATTGGTTATGTACATGAATATATATAAAGAAATAGAGGAAAACACAGCCATTTTGACTACTACTTCCTGAAGTACATTTGAAAAGGATTTTCACTGAGAACTTCAACTGCTTTCACAAAGGTAAGTTGTTATTTTGGAAAGTGAAGTATGTTGTGCACTTTAAGTTAATTTGGGTAAACATTTTCTGATAGTTATATACTATTCCTCTGTAATAGTTATAGATTGAGATAGGCTTCTCTGTTATAGTTATGGATTGACTTAGACTTCTCTTGTATAATTATGAATTTACTTAGGCTTTATCACATACACTTTTTTATATTTCTACTTCCAGCCTGATACCATACACTGCCCAAAGATAACTTCACTGTTAAAAAATCAAAACTACCTGTCTGAACTTAAACCCAACAGTGCCCTATCTCTACTGATAGATTTATTTTTTATGCAATTTACAGCAAGAAAATGGAAGGAGTAGCAAATATTTCTTTGGAAGGAGAAGCAAATATTTATTTCGAAATTGTTGTACAAAACAACCCTGAAGAAAATATTGCTGAGAATGATGACTTTGACTTTATGGATGAGTCTATGGACCATGAATTACTTGATTGTGTGGAAAAAATTGAATCATGGACTGAAAATGAAGGCATTCCTGACGATATAATGTTGGAAGTGTTATTAAATTTTGAAAAATCAGAGCAATACATTTTTATTTAATAATCAAAAATTGTTCCAGACATTATTCATTTTTATACGTAATTCATGAAGTAGTACCAACATGATTATAATATAAAGTGAGACTTATAGTATACTGTGCAACTTTTTTGTGTTACATAGTAATTTTGCTCATAGTTACTTCCTTTCTCCCACTTTATTATCTCCAATGTGTATTTGACATCTCTTTTTCATCTCCTGCCTCCATGTTGTTTCTGCTTTCCTGACAGACTATAGTATAGATTCCATATACCACAATAACTTCTGTAACAACATGCAAGTTATCTACAGAGGAGACAGTCTACATTGAATTTAAGACTCTACATTGGTACCTACATGCTGGTACTTATATCACCCACACAACACAACAACTCTATGCAGAGCTACCCTACCTCTAAGCACTTTCAATTATTATTTTACAGTTTCTCTTGGTTTCCCCGTGGTACGCTCCCCGGTGCGCGTACCGGGTGCTCCCCCCGCGAAAATCGGAAAAAAATTAAAAGATGTTTTTGTCCCGCGGGACCCTTTTATGGCCCCCACATCAAACCTTGGAGGTCAGGGGGAGTCTACTCTATCCCCTTATGGTCATTTCCCCCTTTGTTTTTGCCACCTCTTGTGTCTCGATCCTACCGAGACACAAGATGGCGGCCGCTCCGGACTGTTTGGAATGTTTACAGACACCCGAGAGCCAATCAGCTTTCCGCGCGCGAACTCGCGTGGCGCGCTGGTACGGGCCCGGTGCGCATACCGGGACGCGCCTATAGATATATATATTTTTTTGAACCTAAATTACTCAAAATCCACTGGAGCACATATCTTGAGACATAGCAAAGGCACATCGGGCTACAAGTCCCTACAATTTTGCCAAGGTTGGTGGAAATCCATTCAGCCGTTCGGGCTAAAAGTGAGTCCAACCGCCCTATGGAAATTAACATGGGGAAAACACATTTTGGGACCCCCCAAATATCTCGCCCCCGCTTGATGAATCCCCCCAAACTTTCAGGGAAGGAGCGGAGCGGAGCGGGCCATCTTCTTTGAGAAATTCGCAAAGATTCGTCCACCGGCGCCAAAGTTATTCCCAATAGAATGTTGCGGATTTCCTATGGAATACAATCCTAACTATAACTACCTACTGGCGACTGCCAGTAGGTAATATATATATATAAATATATTAACGACTGTCGGTTGTTTGTAGGCAGTTATAGTTAGGACCTATTGTCCATAGGAAATCTGAAACAGTCTATTTAGAATAACTTTGTCGCCGGTTGACGAATCTTTGCAATATTTTCTAAACTTTTGGTCAGCTCCGGTTTGCTCCTATCCTGAAAGTTTCACGGCGATTCGTCAAGCGGGGGCTGAGAAAAAAGCGGGGTCCCAAAACACGTTTTTTTTCCATGAAATTTCCCATTAGACCTTTAGCCGCAGCTACAGCCCGAACTGCTGAACGAAACGACACCAAATTTGGCAAAGAGGTAGTCCTTAGTTCCGACTCGTGCCTTTTGCTTAAATAGTAGAACCAAGGCACAAGAAACCAAAGAAAAAACGTTGCAAAACGCGAAAAGGGGGCAGGGTAGAAACACCCGGACCTCCTAGGCCTCCTCAGGGGGTCCCACAAGGACCCCCAGGGCCAAAAAAAGCATATAAAATAATAAATCGGCACGATTGTATCGACAAGGAATTAATTCCCCAACTTAAACTGCACCACAGGGCGTGTTTGCACACATGTGAACTCAGGCCCCGCCCCCTCCCTTCGCCACTGTGCAAACTCGCCCCGTGGCGTGTTTTAAGTTGGGGGATTAACTCCCCTTGAATACTGAGGGTCCCTGGGGTGCAACTAGCACACCAGCTATCTCCAGTAAGTGCCACAGAGCTGCTTTGCAGAGTGTTGTAAAAAGGGGCGTGGCCTCTGAACGCCTCTCTGCAACGCAGCCTCCTGGCCCATACTGCAGGTACCTGGTGGGTTAGTTGGCCCCCAGGGACCCACAGGATTGAGGAGGAATTAGTTCTCTAACCTAAAACGCGCAACAGGGTGTGTTTGCAGACATATCACCTCTGGCCACGCCCCCTTCCTTCACCACTGTGCAAACGCGTCCTGTGGTGCGTTTTAAGTTGGGGAATTTATTCTCTTTCAATACTGATGGTCCCTGAGGGCCAAATAGCCCAACAGGTATCTCCAGTATGCGCCAGGGAGCTGCGTTGCAGACAGGTGTTCAGAGGCCAAGCCCCTTTTTACACCTCTCTGCAAAACAGCTCTGTGGCACTTACTGGAGGCACCTAGTGGGCTAGTTTGACCCTAGGGACCCTTAGGATTGAAGGGGACTTAATCTCTCAACTAAGAATGGTGACAGGGCCTGACGTGATGTGTGCAAACACGCCTTGTGGCGCGTTTTAAGTTGGGGAGAAATTCCACTTCAAACCTCAGGGACCGTGGGGGTCAAGTAGCACACCAGGGGCTTCCAGAAAGCGCCACTGCGTTGCTTTGCAGAGAGGTGGGGCAGGCTGTGCCCCTTTTTACATCTCTCTGCTACAGAGCTCTGTGGCCTTACTGGATTTACTATGAATTCCGATTTAGTCACCTATTATCAGGAGAGACCTCATTGCTGCATCTTTGAACCCAGTACTCATCCTGAAAAGTAATTCTAACCATACTTACCAGTAACTTGAATTTCCTTCCAGAGGCTAATATTTACTGGTTTTACTTGGAAATTCTTCTAAGTGTGGAGTTTTGGAACTTTTAAATATTCATCTAAAATCAGCCGAACAACGAATTCCGATTTACTCACTTGTTACCAGGAGAGAACCCATTGCTGCATCTTTTAGCCCAGCACTGACCCTGAAAAGTAATTCTAACCCTACTTACCAGTAACTCGTATTTCCTTCCATAGGAATCCATTGTCTGCTTTTCACCAGGAAAGTTTGTGTCTATTTTCACAAACTAAAAATATTCCTTACAAATCGCCTGTATGATTTAAACGCATTCTTTCAGCTGTTTACAGGAGATGCACCAGTGCTGGATCCACGATCCACCACTGAGTAAGAAAAGTAACAATAACACTACTTACCTGCTAAGTGAATTTCCTCCCATAGGATAACATTAGTGATTCTATGTGAAAAAATTTCTAATTGTAAAATTTTAAAATACAATACTATTCCTTAAAAATCACTACTGTAACCAAAACGCTTTTACTCAACTGTTTACAGGAGATGTCCCTAGGACTGAATCTAGGATCCAGTCCTGTAGTTAGAAAAGTAATCCATAACGTAACTAATTGCATTTAACTAGAAATTCACATTGAGCTCAATGTTGCATTGTGTTTGAAATTGAGTTGCCCATTGCAACAACTGTAACTACTGTACTTAAAAGTCTATTGCCTATTTGCAAAGTATTTAAACTAAAGTCATTCATTCTGAGAAAGTATATTTTGTAATGTAATGTATAATGTAATTATAATGTAATTTAAAAAATAAAATATCTAAAAATAAATAGTTTAAAAAATGTAATAAATCAGTATCAAGCAAATAAATATAACATTTAATGCATTTAAAAATTGTCATGTACAAAACCTTTTAAATTCACTGAAAAAAACACAGGTTTCAGGCATGTTCTAGCTAGGAATTAGCATTTAAAAAACCTTAGAAATTCACTAAAAAACCATAGTTTTTAGGGGTGTTAAAGTTAGTTGGATATTTCACTCGTACAAAACCATTGAATTTCCTCCGCTACAGTTAGTTGTACTAACTATAACTCGCGTTCCCGCAATACACTGCTGATGATTTTCACATCAATAATTTTATTGCAATTTTTGCAGTGATATTATAAATCATGTCATAGAAGATGCCATGAGTGATATAATATGTGCGGTAACTAGCAGCACATGACGAGGGTGTGCGTTATAGTTACCAAAGCTGACTATAACTGGTCAATTTCAGTGATTTTGTACATTTATGGCTAGTTCTACGAAGCATTTGACTGGCCGTTTGAAACCGATAAAATGCTTTTTGGCATGTACCAACCCTATTTTGCAAGTCGGTGCCCTATTTCCAACTCGTAATATAGGGTTTAAGAGTCGCTTTTAGAAAGAGGCATGTTAAGGGTGTCTTTTCCAAATAGCGAATTGCACTGGTATGTAGGAATGTTTTGTGATCGGCAGTTGCAAAACATTCACAGTTCAAGTTGGTAATTAGCTATTCAAAATGAGAAGGGGTCCCCGTGACCCCTTCCGCTTTGTAAATGTGGGTGGCCCCTAAAAAATGAAAAGAAAACTTTTCATTATTTTCTTTTAAACGCATACAGTTTTTCTTTGAGTCAAAATGACTGCATTTCAAGAAAAATGTGTTTTATTTAAAAATCAGACACAGACATGGTGGTCTGTTGTCCCCAGCAGGCCACCATCCCTGCGTTATTGCTCATTCCCAATGAGTTGCAAATTGCGACCTGCCATGAATACTGATGAGGCAGGTCCCTTGTCTGAGACACATTAGTACATTTCATTTTGCTAGTCTATAATTGCGAGTTGCAAAGAAAATCACAATTAGAGACTAGCAAAAATGAAAAGTTTGTACATGTGGTGCTTAAAATGTTGCATAATAGGTAATAGTTCCCAGGTTCAGGAAAGTCAGGTGGGGGGGAGGGCATTCTCGCTGATAGGGGCCAACCTTTGGATCTGCTTTCTCTCCCAATTTCCACTCTGGAAACACACTCTTCATTCCATAAATCCTTGAAGACCTGGCTTTTCACATGTTCTAACTGTCACCTGCCTTAAAGTTATAGCTCTGCAACTTTTAATATCTGGTACATTGCTCTCTGTCTGCAGTACCTTGAGGCCCCTGGGCTAAGTCCCCGCTTTACAAGTCTTATACTCACTCACTCACTCACTCGCATTGTCCCTGAAATTCTCCTCTAAAACTATACCAATACTTTAACTTTTTTTTCCAGTGGATTTCTAGTTTAACCCCACAGACAGTCAACCCACTCTGTCTTTGGTCATAATGCAGCATGGGGTTGGCTGCAGGGCCTGGTTGTCCAAACCAATGCAGGCAGACAATGCTATGCACAGCAGGAGGATGACCACAGATTCTGGCTGCTTCAAACTACTTCCCTGCAGTCAGCAAACTCTATTGCCAGGCCCTGGGCTCAACCACCCCTGTAGGCAGCCAACATCCACAGGACAATATTAAACACATTTCAAATAATAGAGGTTTATGAAAAATATTTTTTTTTCCTCTTGGTGGAATTTCCAGTAAGTCTTTGATCCAGTTTCTTAAGAGTCAAACTTCAATAAGAACTTCAGTTACACTTCAAAATCAGGTCTTGTGTGTTTTATCTCCAAAGAATGGAAGTAGATACAGCAGCTGCTGAAATAAGTCTTGATTGGATTATAGATATCATGATTGAGTGTGCTCTGGTGCAGTGTGTTTAATATTGTCTTGTGGACGTTGGCTGCCTACAAGGGTGGTTGAGCCCAGGGCCTGGCCATAGCGTTTGCTGCCTGGATCCTGTAGGTCCACAGATTGATTTACACCCCAGTGGGTGGGTGTTAAGATGCCATCTTTTTGAGCACCTCCTACTGTTTGAAGTTCAGATATTTTTGCTGTAGACTTAGAATGTCAGTAGATGTGCAGATTGAATAAGCAAACCCACTTCTCCTTGTGTTTCTGTATCCACAAGGCAATAGTGGCCCAACGATCTCATTTTCCAGGGTCATATGGCATTAAAATGGGGAGGGGGCAGTGTGGCCGCCCTCCCCAAGATGTATTAGACCTCTGAGATCCTATCCCCTTGGGCTGCACATCATTAAAAAGGAAAGTGGGGCCACTCAGCCAGCAGTGCCTTTTATGGTCCCCGGGACACCATCGTTTGGGGCCTGCCTTGGTTATAGGTAGGTCAAAGGACAAAGGTTATTCTGTTGTCCTGGTGCTGCTGGATTTATCGTCAGCGTTCGATACTATTTCTCATACCATCTTGATCGAACGACTGTCTGTAAGCGGAATCGGCGATAGGGCACTGGAATGGATTAAAAGCTTCCTCTCCAACCGCACCCAATCTGTCACCATGGGTGAGTGTAGGTCGGAAGAGGCTAACATCACCAAGGGGGTCCCGCAGGGTTCTTGTTTGAGCCCGACCCTATTTAACACCTATGTGGCCCCCTTGGCAGAAATAACCAGAGCTTTCGGTTTCTGCCCAGTGTCCTACGCTGATGATAAGCAGCTGCTTTTTCCCTTTAAACAACTAACCCCGGAGATCTTACAATCTTTCTCCGATGGGATGAAGGCAGTTGCAAGATGGATGTCTTCCAACTTTCTTCAATGTAACGTTGGAAAGACGGAGGTGATGCTATTTGGTGAAGCAAGGGTCCAATGGTCCCCCGATTGGTGGCCTCCTGATTTGGGCCCAGTCCCCGAACCTAAAACAATAATCAAGAACCTGGGAGTTCGACTGGAACCGGAGCTGACCATGAAACAACACGTCATCACTACCGTGGGATCTTGTTTCCACGTGATAGGTCTTCTCCGAAGGATATTTCCTTTCCTTACCGACTCCCATAGGAGAACTTTAGTTCAGGCTCTAGTTATCAGCCGTCTTGATTATTGTAATTGTCTCTTGGCAGGTGCTAATGAAGAGGTTTTGAATCACCTGCAGGTGGTTCAGAACACAGCAGCTAGGCTGGTGCTTAATGCACCACCCAGATCTCCATCCAAACCTTTACTACATAAACTTCACTGGCTGCCTATACGTCAACGAGTGAGGTTTAAGACCTGCTGTACCATTCATAAGGGCCTCAACGAATTGGGACCAGAATATTTGGCTAGCAAATTTGTCCCTTATGTCCCCACCCGTACCCTTAGGTCTAGTGAACAGCTGTTACTGAGCGTTCCTAAGATAAATAAAACTAGACTAGGAGGTAGGGCCCTATCCGTGGTGGGTCCTAATCTCTGGAACACTCTCCCACTCTCGCTGAGACAATGCGCTAACCATCCTCATTTCAGAAAATATCTGAAAACTTTTCTGTTCAATTCACTTTAGATAAACACTTTGGCTGTGACTAAAAGAGCTCTAGTGGAATAATTTTATTATCACCTTTTCATTACTCAGTTCCTCTGCCGGTGTCACAAGCGCGGAGATACTCCTACGGGAGTTTATTCATAGCGCTATAAAAACCTGCAAATAAATAAATAAATAGGTGCCCCGGTGCCCACCCAGGGCACCGACTGATCAGCAGGTTGGGGCCCTCACTGACTCCCCGCATAGTGCAGGAGCTGGTATTGCTCCTGCATGAAGGGAGCAGCTGTTTTTTGCAGGCTCCACTGTGCGGAAGCAATATATGTTCTGATATCCTGCAGATCCGCCGCAAAATTGCAGCAACATTTCTAAGAAAAGTTTTTTTAGTCCAGAGCAGGGACCTGCTGGGGCCAGAAAGAGTGGTGTTAGCCACTCTATAGTTATATTTAAGATTCCCATAGATTAGAAATCCTGTGATTTGTACTCGCAACCATTTGACAAATCTCCACAAAACGTTGGCGACCTATTGCTTTTCCTACACGGATAATGCTGTACCCACCAATAAATGGGAAGTCCATGCATCAAGGCTTTATGTCGATCAAGATAAACCCATGGCCAAAATCATGGAGGTAGAGGGTACGCATCCCGATGAGAACAAGGCAGAGCATTTTGCTCCAACAGAAAAAGGAACCATAACCATGCTCAAGGGAATCAGGAAGGATGAGGTTCCAGGGCCCAATGGGCTACCAGGTAGCATTTTCAACGAAGATTGAGATTTCTAGGTCCCTCACATGCATAGCCTCTTCTACCAATGCTACAATACTTCAGCAGTACCAGACTCATGAAAACATTTATAAAAAAGGGGATGCTTCCCATCCGGAGAACTACAGACGGCTCACATTGTTGGACGTTGACAGGAAGGCATTCACACAAGTGCTCCTGATAAAGCTAGAGGCATGGATAACAAAAAAACTAATTATACTGCTATTCAAGACAGGATTTCGGACCAATTCATCTACACTGGACAACGCCATTGCGCTGTACCTGGCAAGCAAGGCCACTGAGGCCGCCAACCCTCCACTTTTTGCATATTTTGACGACTACTGTGCCGCCTTTGATGGCATTCACCGCAACATCCTGTGGGCAAAACTCGCAAAGTGGGGCACTCCAAGGAAACTTTTGGCAGCCATCATGACACTCCACACTGGTACTTGTGTTCGTACTAAGCTCACACAGACATGTGTAACGGCTAAGATCTAAATGAACAAAGGTCTAAAACAGGGCTGTGTGATCGCCCCACTTGTTCAACTGATACCCTGTGGACTTGGGAGAGGCACTCCTAAAAAACAATATCTTTCTGCCCAAATTAGGCCATCTCAGACTTCCGATTATGCAGCACGCAGACAATCTCTTTTTACTGGATCAAACTAGAAAAGGCTTGAAAAGGGCATTGGAGTCACTACACCGCTATAATTTGAAAAATAAACTTCAAGCCAATGCAACAAAACAAAGGTGCTGGTTTTTGGCCATAAATCAAAAAAATCATTATTGGGGTGGCATCTTGGCCCATTAAGGATTGCTACTGCTAACATATACACTTATTTAGGAGTACAATTCTCAGACACTGGTAGACCAATACTGCAGGCCAAAGCACTCGAGGCTAAAGCAGCTAACGTTACACATGGTTTATGCAAATTAAATCATAAGCTCAAAAGCCACTCAACAGAGGACATCCGACGAGTAATGCAAGCAAAGCTAATGCCAACACTGAGCTACAGCCATCTCGTCTTCCCTGGAATGCTTACCAACAAATTGGAGCGCTTGCACACCATGGCTTTCAGAAAGGTTTTTAATCTGCCATATTTAATGAGTCGAACACTGATCTGCCTGGAGTTCAATATTCCAGCAATGGACATTGAATGTAAAAAAGATTTAGTCAAATTCCATTATTGCATGATAAAGGCAGGCCCTGGCACAATCAGAGACTCTTTACAAACTGTTTTTAATGATAACACTAGTCGCTGGTAAAGGTACCACTTGATGGCTAACAAGACATCGGGCGTGCCAGCAGACCTTTTAATGGACACACCCATAACAATGGCTAGCCCAAACAGCCTGTTAAAAAAGCAGGGCAAAAAACTTCAAGGCAACAGAGTCTTGAACGGATTAGACATAGTCCCACTGCAGAGGGTCTTGTCTATTCACAGAACGCCACTTCATGCCAACCATACTTGAAGGCAGGATTGGGAAGGCAAGCCCTCCCGAATTTTTTGAGAATTAGGTTTCTAACACTACCAATACAGAACTACAGGGCCCATTGGAAAAACACACTGCCAAGAAGCAGCAGATGTTGTTTGTGCAATATCATATAGAATCAGCAGAGCATATCATCTGATGTAGCCCAGCTTTGATGGGTCTGAGGCGACAATATCCAAGAGCTATGTTCCTTCAAAATGGTGTAAGATCATGCAGAGAGGCTCTAAAGGTCATCTACACCACCACACTGCCGATGGACCTCACACAAATCGGGAACTTCTATGCAGCACCTGGAAGCGGATGTATGACATTACAATGCATGCTTTTACCACGCATGCCTTTACAACGCGGTTTTTACAACGCATGCCTTTACAACGCATAGTGCTTTGGGGAGCTGGATAGTGAATTGTTTAATTTACTATTCCAACTCCAGTCCCCGTGGATAGTAGGGAAGGTGTTGGATAGTAAATTAAACCTATTCCCTATCCTAGAGCGCCCCCAGTGCAATGCGTTGTAATGGTTTGCGTTGTAAAAGTTGCATCGTAAAGGCACTGCGTGGTAAAAGTTGCGTTGTAAAGGATGTTTCCCCCTGGGAGCACTCTATGAACAATGCAAGAACTGGCGATGAAAGCAAATAAAACATGAGCCACTGATCTTCTACCATGGCAGTTACATTGGCACTATATGATTTTATATACTGTCTACCTGTACTACTGTTTATCTTTTTCACATTGTACAGTTTATTTTGGGAGTAGTATTGAAAATATGAAGGTCCCAAAACAGGTTTTTCTACCAATATATTTTCTATAGACTTTTTAGACAGACATAGTAGCCAAACATCTGAACAGATTTTCACAACATGTGGCAGGAATAATAGACCTAACTGCAACTGCACTGTGCAACCACCACTGTAGAATATTACACAGCGGTGGTTGCACTGTGTAGTTATAGTTAAGTCAGAGTTTCCATTGGAAAAATGTTTATCTTCTAATAACTTTGGCTCCATTTGATGAACAAGCATAAACTTCACCTCAGTGCCTCCCAGTAATTTTTTGGAGCGACACGTCAAGCACGGACCACAACAATGGGGTGTCTCAAAACAATGACTTTCCATTGTAATTTCCATAGAAAACGTTGCAGATACAGAAAAAGCAGGTAAAATAATTGCATAAAAGTTGGCAAAATGTTAGAACTTCACTCTGAAAGTGTATTTTTAATTATTGGTGTAAATCCGTACAGGTGAGTTCAAGAAATTCCTGTTTAAACGGCGCTTGGGTGGTCATGAGGGTGTATCTGGAGACAAACCTTAATATCTACAACAAAAAGAAAACCTTCATTGTGTTATTTTACAGCAGTAACCTCTGTAGGAAATACTTTCAGTTTTACATCTTTGATTCCATCAAAATGGTATTCTTGTGAGCCATATATTTGTCATAAAGGTTTTTATAATACGCTAGATACTCTTTAAAACTCTGGTGAAGCTGAAGTAGGACACTGGCAAATCAACAAAAGGATGTTGCTGAGGCTGGAAGTATATATCGACAACAAAATAAATGCAAGGGACTGCTTCTTTTACAACCCTGGACTCATGTTATATTTACCAATAGATGTACCTGTGCTAGTCTGTTCGTTAACGTCTGGTTTTGTAATATCTTGTAGGTATGTCATACTGTAATCCCCCAGTTGTGCCAAAGATTTGTCTGTATTACATATCTCATCATATGTGGGTGTTACGTATGCCCCTTCTTGAACTTGGGCCTTGGTCTCTGAGAAGTATTCCAGGTAAATATTAAAGACCAATATTTCAGACTCTGATTTTCACTTTAGTATAAGAGGAGGCCTTGAAAGAATTATCAAACCCAAAAGACAAGTGTAATCTTTTCTAGGATTACAAAGAAAGTATATTGCACGTGTACTCAGAAAAGAGCTAGCGAATACTCAATACTGTAAAGACTTTAGTTATACACTTGAATCACATATGTATAAAAATATTGCCAGTAGAGGGAAAGTGAATATATATTGCCGGAAGTGAAGAGTATTATATTGTTTTTCGAGTACTTTCTTTGTGAGGAATAGAAGTTAGCCTGGAAAATCCAGGGTATCAAGTTGGCAGATGTTCTTGAATTTCCTAACCAGTATTTTATCTCTGTATTAGGGGATGAAGGTTTGATCTAAATTTGAGCGGGATAGAGAAATTAACCAGAAAGTGATCTGATCAGTCATCTTCCTTTGGTGTGGAGTGGGTGATGCTGTACAAGAAGAACACAATTAGATCCAGAGTTCTAGTTTTGATGTTTATTAAAAAAAGAGTTGTGTTAGGCTGAAAAGCTTTATAAAGTTTACTATATCCTAAAAATAGTTTGAATGTGGGGTTACTCAAGCCAATAAGGAAAAACACCCACGTATATGTTGCTAGGCGAAAGCGTTAGACTAAGAGAGATGTATTCAGTTACATGTTTAATAACATTTTTGGAGAGCACCGGGTAAAGACTGTTTATATATAGGAACAGGATGAAGAAAGCATCAAGACAAGAGACCTGGCTACTGTCATGCATGCGTAGGATGGGAAACTGAGGTTGGTAGCATTTTGCAATGAATTGAGTCTTTTATGATTAATATTAGGCGTCTGCCTGTTTCAGCTTAATGATCAACTCTGAATTATTGTATCCAGATGGCACCAGAGAGTTTACAATGTTTTGAGAGAAATTATTGAGTCAAGATTTAGTAATGCTGAGTAGTTCAGCTCTCCTTGATTCAATAAGGGATGTCATTTGGGAATGAGGTGCATAAGCAGATCTGATAGTGTTTTAAATGCAGTATAGATGAATGCTAGTTTCACCTTAGGTTTTAGATGCCCTAGATCAATAGATAACTATTAAGTTGTCTAAAGTGACTTTCTTTAATAATTTGAAGGGATTGGTTAAGCTTTCTGAGGAGGACAGGTATAGGTCTGGGCATCCATTGTCAGCAGGTGGAGCAGAGGGATCTGCTAAGTCTAGAAAAGTAAGACCTAAAGAGAGACGTGGGGAAATACATGAGAGGTATGCGAGAGTAGGTATAAAGGTGAAGGAAGGACTCAGTTCTAAGATCCTCCAGCTGAATTTATGGCAGACTGATGCCACTGGCTGGCCAACCGGAGGGCCTCTCTACTGCTGAAAGCAGCAAGTTCCTAAGGACTGATTAAACATTTTCTTTCCAGATTTCCGTTGGATTGCCCTCATCAAACTCTCTCTTCTCTCGGAAGTCCCAGCATCCCTTTATGGCGACCCCCGCCTTGACCCCAGTCATCTTTGGGTGTGGTCACAGGGCCTACAGTGGGTTTTGAACAGTGGTTCCTAGCCGCCAAATTTGAAAGGAGTTCTGAGTAGAGTGTGCAGGTAAGATAGGCAAAGAAAGGCGGGCAATGGGTGCTGTGAGTGGGAAACTTCAATTTGGTGTTTGAAGAAGCATCTTTTATTGTATTACCAAGGAAAACAGGTTATTAAAAGTTCAAAGAGTATTTAAGGTGAATAATTGGAGTGGTGGGTTGGACTTTACTGCACACATATGGCAGCAAATAATTACTGAACAAGTTATTAAGAAGTGCAAAAAATGTTGTCTGTGTTTAGCTATCTGTGCAGAGGGTGTCCCGAGAATTATTGTTAGGGTTGAGTTGTAAAAACAAGTTACTGAATCCTATTGAGATGCTGGAAACAGCAAGGAGAACAAATAAATTGGCAAGCCTTAAGGGAATTGGTAAGGGTAAGGTGCATTATGAAGTGAATTTTAAATACTTTGAAAAAAGATCAGAGCTACAAGTAAGGTAGAAAGATGAAGTTTGAACAAAAACGATCTGCAGGCAGCTCTACAAGCAAGACCGTATCTCCATCTGTTGTTGCCCTAGCCTTATCAATAAAAATATTCATGGATAAGCACTTTGAGTACAAAAAAAGGTGGGGTAGATAAACCAACAGTAAGCAAACGTAGCCTGGAAATAAATGAGTGTTTGAGTGTGCAAATAAGGAGAGAGCACTCTGATTTTGGAGTCTGATCTTGAAGGCAATCGATGCGTAAGTTTACTGATGGATTTTCAAGATTCACAAGTCTCAGGTTCCACTGTTTTCATCCTCTCCAAAACTTGTTAGGCCAGTTGACGTAAGACTGAATGAAGAGGTAAAGGTATAAGGAGACAAATTAGGATAAAATGTGGCCATGATTGGAAATGAGGGTGAGGTATACATTTGCTAGCTAGTAGATATGGGGAATGTCTGTCTTTTCATACTTTTTTAGTAAAACAGCATTTTTGGACAACATAAACATCAAAACTGTGCAAGACTAAGTCCATGCCCGCATTTAAGGGCTTCCATTGAACATGACCAGTGCGTAAAGTCTGTAAAGTCCAGGTTAATAGCATGATAGATCTAAGCTTTGATTGCCCATGTTGCCAGTGGGACATGTCACCTTGTAAGATGTCAATAGCATACGAGACAATGTTTCCCAGAGAATATATCTTAGTGGATAACAAAGTCATACCATTGTAAACCAATGCTACAGATTTTTCTAGATTTGCTCTTTCAATTTCACCTATTTTCTCAACAGCTTCTTGTGAAACTTTCAATACTTCATTGTATATAGCATAAAGAAAGTACTTTTAGCATGGCTTTTGAGGACCAAATAAAAAGTCCTGTAAACCCATGTCATCAGAAAGGAGAGACAAGTGTGTTTCAACTGAGCCATCCTTGAATGTTTTTTCAACATAGTATGTTGTTAACACTCTCGAGTGTTATTTCTGCACAAAACATGAGTCTGACCTACAAGGCCTACTTATCCTGAATCCTTTTGTGTTAATAGGAAAATGTGCCTGACATGTGTAAGTATCTAACTGCTATAGATTGTATCTCCGTGCGCGTCACTTAAAATTAGCTATTTTGTTGAGGTTCAAGGTATCGCTATCCTTGTCGCACTGTGTCTGTCAGTGCCTTATATAATCAAAGAATCTGTGATAAGTGTATCACAAAGGACGCGTTAGTTTTACATGAAACACGAGGGTTTCTTCACCATTAGTGAATCATTTAAATGAAACAGGTATAGTTGCCATCAAAGATAGGCGTTTCAATATAGTCAAAAATTTCAATTCCAAATTTCAGCAAAAGAATTTTATTTTTCGTTCTTTGTCATTTGGTATGATCAATCCATTGATATTTAATCCTTTTTAAGCATTACATCATGCCCAATGCATTTCGGGTATAACCCTTCTTCGGGGGCCTGTATAAAATGAAAACATGCAGGACCTTAGCAGTCAGCAAAAACAAACCATAATAAATTCAAGACATAATATATTCAAAACATCATTCTGCTACACTAAGACGTTACTGAGTTCAATTTGAAGTTATTGCAATGGTTAAAATAAAACATGCTCCGTCTAACAATGTTCGTGCTATTGGTGTAAACATCGTGGGGTTCAGAGTTAAGCTTTCAACATAACGTTAAATAAGATCGCGGTAGTGATCTAAATTGAAGAAATTACATGAAGCGTTAGCGTGACTAACAATTAGGCTTGCTAAATGAGAATAAAGTTCTCTATTCTGGCGTCTTTCGATATTTACTTACTGATAAAGTAATGCGGGCGGCTCGCGGTCGGAAACACGCCGGGTTAGGCAAGGCTGTCAGAATAGACCAATCAGCGGGGATGTTGTAGCTAAGGCTCGCGGTCACGTGATATACACGGTCGCGAGAGATGTAAGTGTTGCACGCTTGAAAAGCGTCCACAGGACTGCGGGCGCTATGATATCAATAAACATTACCAAAGAGGCAATGTAATGTGGAAATATTAACTATTACATATGTAAATAAAAAGTTGGTCGTGAAGACCTGGCGATTATTAGTTAAATGGATGGTGATTGGACAGTGGTTTGACCACGTGATCATGGTCTCGTAAACACGACGAAATGAAAACAAAACGATCGGAAATTTGTTCAACGGATACCTACTCTATGGAAGGTTCCTATATATAGTGTGTGAGTGCATAAATGGATGAGATTCCATATAGGTGAATGTAAATGAAATATCTGCCAACAGTGGCTAATATACAAATTTACAAATAAAACATGAATGAATATACAAAAACAATATATGCATAATATGAAGACTATTTGGTAGCAGTGCAAATATATCATGCTTATTTCATTACATTAATGATGAATTCATAGTAAATCATTCTTGGACATTCTGATAGAGAGATGGAGGACCGAATTATCCTCAAAAATCAAGGTTGTGTCTACTATTCATAGAAAACATGCTAGTTCAATTCTGTCATTGAGCCCCGATGGTTGAAGGGCATTAAGTTTTTTGATCCAACGGAATTCGGATTGTAAACGTTGTTTCACAAGGTCCATGTCGCAGCGTTGTGGTAATATCTCCAGTATGGTGAATTTGAGTTGCGCTATTTGGTGATTATTTTCCAGCCAATGTGTGGCTACCACTGATTTAGTGTTCTTTGTGCGGATGTTGCTTTTGTGTTCTGATATTCTAACTTTTAGCTTCCTTTCTGTTTGTCCGATATATATTTTTCCACATGGACATTTGATAGCATAGATGAGGTTTTTTGAATCGCAAGTGCCATTGTATTGAAGGTTGATGGGATAACCTTTCGTAGGATGTGTGAACTTGTTGCCAATCATGACATTATTGCAGTGTGTGCAATTAAAACATTTCGACATGCCTTTGAATTGAAGTTTTTCTGTTTTGCTGGATGTAAGTATTTCTTTCAGATTTCTTGATCTTTTGAAAGCAAAGGTCAATCGTTCACTGTACATATTGATCAGATCTGGTTCATCTTTTATGAGCTTCCAATGATGGTTAATTATTTTCTTAATTTTGTTGGCTGCCGTTGAATATTTTAGTACACAAACAGTTTTGGTTTGATTTTCAATTTGAACTGATGTTGTTAACAAACTTTCTCTGGAGAATTTTTGCACTTTTTTCTGCGAAATATCTAAAATCTCCTTAGGATATCCTCGTGTTAAATACTGTTCTTCTTGTTCTTTCCAAATTTGTTCTAGCTCATGCACATCAGAGGTTATTCTTTTCAGTCGAATGAATTGGGATGTAGGCAAATGTTTTTTTAATGTTTCCGGATGGAAGCTTTGGAACAATAAGCTTGAATTCCGATCAGTGGTTTTCTTATGAACTTTAGTTTGTATTTGTTGATTACATAGAGTGATTTGTACATCAAGAAATGAGATTGACTCCCCGTCTATTGTGTGTGTGAACTTGATTCTTGGGTTCACCTGATTCAGTGCAATGATATTGTCAAGTAACAATTCTCTTTCACCTTTCCAAATGAGGAATAAATCGTCAATGTATCTTTTGAAGATTACTAGGTTGTTTGACCAGTTTTCATTCTCAAGGATGTTCTCGTGCTCAAATTTCGACATAAACAGATTGGCGTATGAGAGGGCCCCCCCAAAACCCATTGAGGTTCCATTGCATTGGTTGTAATATTTGTTGTCCCATTCAAAGTAGCTATGATAAAGTGCAAAATGCAGCAGCCAGGACAGACACAGTCCGTCTTTATGAGGGCTCAGACTCCTTCGTGTTGACTCTTATCTCCCAGACTAGATCCCCGATCTTTGAAAGCCAACTAGTGGTTGCCGGTGCTTCCTTAACTTCACCAGTGGCAGAACATTTCTGTTGGACAATGCTCTGAGTGTCTCTGACGTCATTTAGGTCATTCTGTAAAATATCCAAACATTCACTGATATCAAAAGTCATTTCCACAGCCACTGTACTGGGACTGTAAAGGTCTGGAACCCACATTTTAACCCCAAACAAAGAACAGCCTCCTGATGCCTATCACGGACTTTGGGGCGACAGACGCACTAGGGGCTATGTCTATCTGATTGCTGTAATGTTGTATTTGAATGCAAATGAAAATAAAAATAAATTTGATCTAAAAATGTAAAGAGGTATCAAAAAAAGACCGCTTTTTACAAGAAAATAAAACATAGTTAAGATTCTGGATGAAGCATTTAAAGTGAAAAATAAATTTTTTAGTTCTGTAATCAATAGAATTCGTACACTAGATAAGGTAATTAATGTGTTCAAATCATTTTTTAATGAAGAAAGTTACTTTCAGGATAATGATTTGGTGCATGCAGTTGACACCAGTGGTCGAGCATATGAGGTGAAGGACGGTTGTCCGGTTGAAAAAGAAGATATTGTGCCTAGACATACAGAAGAGGTGTTAACTGATGAAGTTTTAGGGAGATGTCCTAAGGCTCCTGTGTATACATGGAATTGTAGTAGTATTTGTAGTGTGCGACAGGATTCAATTGATTTGATTCGCACTTTCTTACGGACATATACTAAGAAAAGTGTGAAACAAAAAATGAAAATTTTACAAGAGTTAGATCCTTGTAGAGTGAAAAAAAAGGTTTGCAAGGGCATTCACTGGCTTGTCTTTCAAGAAAAGTATGTCAGAGTGTTTTTCACCATTTTAGGATGTTAGCAGTGCATCATAATAAAGTGAGGAAATTAGTCAGAAGGTTGTATTATGCAAAAAGTCCAGCACTTAAACTAAAACAGTTAAACAGTGCTCTTTGGCATGGAACTGAATTAGATGTCAAAACCATTTGTGATGAAATTGAGTTTTGTTACTTTGGTGAAAAAGAGGTCAGTGCAGAAATTGATACAGTAATAGAAGGTAATGTAGAAGAAAATGTAGAGATTTAAGTACAGAAAAATTTGAAAGTTTAAGGTCAATTCAAGTGAAAGGCCTAATTTTTCTTGTGTGTGTTGTCGACACACTCATTATAAGCCTCAGACTAGATTAGTTGATTTATATGTAAAAAGCGAAAAGATAAATAATAATGAGTGGAAGGATTTTGCAACTTATTTGTTGGTTGAAAATTGTTTTGATTTGGGCTCTGATCAACGTATTTGTAAATATTGCTATAATAAGTTAAATGAAAACAGAATGCCTGCTAGAGCTGTTCATAATAATCTGGAGTTGGTAGACATTCCTTCTGAATTGATGGATTTAAATACCTATGAGTCTATTCTGATTCAATGTGTGCATCCTTTTCAGGCTATTGTTCGTATGGAGCCTAAGACAGGGAAATTGCCTCATTCAGAGAGGATTAAAGGGAAGAGTTGTTTATTTGCCTCTAGATTTTAAGAAAATTATTGATACAATTAGTGTCGAAAAAGTAGAAGAGGAACCTCTGGTTATTCTAGTTAATGGTGTTCCAACAAAAAGTAAGAAAATCTGGCAAGCATTAGTGGATGTTAGGAAAGTCAAAAAGGTAACGTTGTATTTGGTAAAAAATAATCAGTACTATAAAAATGTGTATGTGGGAGAAGAGCAAACAACTGTACAAGACGACACTGATGTCTCTGCTGGGCAAATAGAAAAAGTTGATGTCTCTAGAAGTGAAGAAATTTATGAACATTATAGTGTTCATCCATTGCATTCCAAAGAAGTAATGGGGAATGCTATTGACTTGTTTCAGATGAAAAAAGCCAAAGGAAGTCCCATTAGTGTATGGGAAGAAAGTTTGGAAGCTCGTTGTTTTCCACAGTTATTTCCAACAGGTGAAGGTGGATGATATGACGACGACCTGTTCAAATTCCTGCATCTGAATACCGGACTTCAATATTATATGCAGAAGATCCAAGGTTTCGTCAATGCATTCCATATTTGTTCCATCTACTGTTTGAGAGTGACTTGTCTGGACATTCCTATGCAGTAAACCATATACTGAAAAGTGAAACACATCTACAAAATGTTTCGGCAAGGGATTTTATGGATAAAGTGAAACTGCAAGACAATGTTTTGGAATCTCAGCTAATTAATCTCATGGCATGTCAGCGTGGTACTAACGAGTATTGGTACTGTTGTCATGGGGAATTGAAATGTATGCTAAGAAACTTAGGAACTCCTACATGGTTCCTCACTCTTAGCTGTGCTGAGTATGCTTGGGAAGACTTACTTGAATTTCTACGAGAGGCAAATAAAAACATTGAAAATATTGAATACAAGACACCTGGACGACTGTGCTCTTTGGATCCAGTTAATGTATGAAGGTATTTCAATCATAGGTTTGAAGCTATGATGTCTTTTATTACAAACAAAAAAAATCCTCAGCTTGGAGAGGTGTTGGATTTCTTTTGGAGAAAGGAGTATCAAGCAAGAGGTGCTCCTCATATACATATGCTGCTATGGAATAAAGATGCACCAAAATTTGGAACAGATTCAGATGAGAAAGTGATGAGTTTCATTGAGCAGTATTCTACATGTGCTGTTCCGAAAAGTACAGAAGAAAACAATTTAAGATATCAAGTTTTACGCTTTCAAACCCATCATTGTGGGAAATACTGTCGTCAAAAATACAAATCCAAGGACAAGTTCCACACGAAATGTCGTTTTGCATTTCCACGTCCAGTAACATCGAAAGGAAGAGTCAACAATTTTATGTCTTCTCTGCGACATACTGTGACAAGAAAATCACCCAAAAATACATACAACCTAAGAAGAAATGAGGAATCCAAATTCATAAATGACTACAACCCAGTCATTTTGTCCATGTGAATGCTAACATGGATATTCAATATGTGGCTGACAACTCTATTGCTGTGGCTCGATATGTGACGTCTTACATCACAAAATCAGAAAAGACGGAACTGAAGGAAATGTGGGAGGAAATTTCACATGAAAATTGTACAGTTACAGTCTGAAGATGTCGCATCGAGAAATTGGAGCATATGAATATTCTGATCGGTTGTCATCAGCAAGTCTATATGCCAAATCTAGAACCATCATTTGGGTGAGTCTAGGTCTTGCTGCAACACGAAACCGAGTTTTGAAATCTGTACAAGAAATAGAGTATTTGGCGGAGAAAGAACCAGACAGTACAAATATTTTGAAGACAAACATGTTGGATACATACTATCCAAATAGAAGTACTCACCTTGAGAACTTTTGTCTCTATGAAGTTCTGCAAACCTATATTTTTAAAAAGAGCGTCACAGAAGACATCAATAAAGGTGTATATGCTGTAATTGGTTGTGAAGACTGTCTAATGAAACAAAGAAAAGGCCATTTGATTAATCATCGTAAATTGAGTTGTGATTCTCCAGACAAAAGGGCATTTTATTACTTAGCTCTTTTGCAACTCTTTAAGCCTTGGCGTACAGAAGAGGAACTACTTGGAGATTTTCTTACTTATGAAGATTCGTTCAATGCAACCAAGGATACGATAGAATGTCCTGTTTTTTCAAATTCTCTGCAAATGTTGAACGAGGAAATACAGCACGAAGCTACAATTGCAGCAGAGATTGCTAGAGACCGTTCTCAAGATAGTCAGAGTTCTGCTTCATTGAGTCAGGATCCACTAGAAGGACCAATTATACAAAATGAAGCTGCCACTGCCATGGATGAATTTGAAAGAGCCATGGAACAAGCTCAGGAGGATGGAGTTGACTTAGAAGATTTGGAAAAAGAACTAAACGTTGAGCACAGACAAATACATGACGAAGTCACAGAACACATTAAGCATGGTTTATCTCATGAGAAAAAAGAGTGCTCATGTACATCATTTGTACCTGTCCGACTATATGTGAGTGGAGAAGCAGGAACTCGCTCTCTTGTGTTGTTACTGTTCCAACTGGGTTGGCAACACCCAACATTAAAGGGATTACTTTACATCGCTTATTGATGCTGCCAGTGGAGCATGATAACAAATTACAATACCACAAGCTATCTGGAAAAGCTTGTTGTGAAGTTTCAAGAGTCCTAAAGAAAATGAAACTTCTTATCATTGATGAAGTAAGTTATGAGGACATGGGAGTGTGATTGATTCTTTGCATAACTGACTAGGTGTGTGAGTAACTCCATGCATGAGTGGCACTGTGTGAGTGTCTGTATAGGTGTATGAGTGCCTATGAAAGTGTTGTATTGATGAGTGTCTGTATGTATGAGTGATTGTATGGGCGAATGAGTGGATGTGTTTGTAGACTTAGGAATCAGTGAGTGTGTATGTAGTAAATGGTATAGGTGTTTCAATGGTTTCAGGAATTGTAGTCTGTATTCAACACTGGATGTATCAAACGGTTAGATTAGAGTTTGAGGAGGTGCATTATATTATCACATGGATGATGTCATCAGTGATGTTATTTGAGATGTCATCAGTGATGTCATCAGTGATGTCACTGACCATGTCATGAATGATGTAATATGTCACATCATCAGCAGTGGATTGCGTGCGCACGAGTTATAGTGAGTCCAACAAACTATAACGTGGGAATTTCATTGGTTTTGTATGAGTAAAATGTTTAGCTAACTATAACTGGTGTGAAACCTATGTTTTTTTCAGTGAATATATATATATATATTTATTTTTTGAACAACACAAAAGCGAACTATAACAGAAATGAAAAAATGCACATGAAATAATCAAATGTCTGTCCTCATTGTAAATAAAATGCAAATATGTAACTAAACTACATATCCCGTAATGCCCCTTAACCCCTTTGATGCTGATGACGGAGCGGTTCCGTCATCAGCATCGGTTGGGCTGTGCTGATGACGGAACCGCTCCATCATCAGTACAGCCCTGGGGAGGAGCGCTGGCGCTCCCCCCCTGGGGCATTGATCTTTGTGCTTTTACCTGGGGTGGCAGCGGAAGACTTTCCGCTGCCACCCCCTGGCCCCCCCACGCTTCCTGGTGATGTCAGCGCACACCGACGTCATCAGGAAGCGCAGGACGCGCTGGAAGCCATTTGTTTCCAGCGCGTCCAGCAGAGAGGTGGGTGTTGTGCTGCTCCGGTGTGGCGGGGGCCGTTTTTCGGTGCCTTGAGGCATCGGGGGGGAGGAAACTGTGTTTCCTCTCCCCTGATGTCCCATGCACGGCATTCCTGGTGCACGATCGCTCACAGCGTCGCGATCGTGCACCAGGAATGCCCCACTAGACACCAGGGATTGTTTTTGGGCATATTTATTTGTCGAGGAAGCGACCCCTTGGGCAAGGGTCGCTTCCTGTTGAGAGCAATAAAATGTATCAGACTTTTCTGCCCCCCCCGGGCAGATCGGCCGTTTCTTTGGCCGATCTGCACCCGGGGGGGCAGAAAAGCCCACTATCACCAGGGATTTGTTTTCTTTTGAAAAGGAAGCGACCCCTTGGGGAAGGGTCGCTTCCTAGTGGCCCTAATTTTTTTATAGACTTTTCTGCCCCCCCCCCGGGGGCAGATCGGCCATTTTTTGGGCCGCATCTGGACCCAGGGGGTGCAGAAAAGCCCACTAGACACCAGGGATTGAAATATATTTATAAACGAAGCGACCCCTTGGGCAAGGGTCGCTTCCTTAGAGGGGAAAAAAATGTGTCAGACTTTTCTGCCCCCCCTGGGGCAGATCGGCCTTTTTTTGGCCGATCTGCACCCGGGGGGGGGGCAGAAAAGCCCACTAGTCACCAGGGATTTGTTTACAATTGAAAAGGAAGCGACCCCTTGGGGAAGGGTCGCTTCCTAGTGGCCCTTATTTTTTTTAAGGCTGGTCTGCCCCCCCTGGGGGCAGATCAGCCATTTTTTGGACCGCATCTGGACCCAGGGGGGTAGAAAAGCCCACTAGACACCAGGGATTTTATTATATTTATAAAGGAAGCGACCCCTTGGGCAAGGGTCGCTTCCAGGGGGCATTATAAATATTGTAGACTGTTCTGCCCCCCCTGGGGGCCGATCGTCTGGTTTTTTTTACTGTTTCTCGACCCAGGGGGTATAGAAAAGCCCATTAGACTCCAGGGTTTTTTTTTATAGGGAGCGACCCCTTGGCCAGGGGTTGCTTCCTTGGGCCCATTTGTTTTAAAAAGTATGTTCTGCCGTGTCTTTATTTGGCCTCCCTGCCCACCGTAGTGTGGCTTCCAGGGGGCCCACGTTTATAATGATTTATAATCTTCCCCCCTTGGGGACAGACACCCCATTTGTGACATACCCTGTGACATAGCCTGTTGTAATGTGTGTTGTTTTTGTTTCTTCTAATGTGTATTGTTTTTTTTCTCTTTAGATTGTTGCAGTGTGCGGTTCCGTTACTGGTGGTTCTGTTGTTCTGCTGTTTCTGTAGTTGCATGTGTTTGGTAAGAGACCTCTTTTTTGTTCAATTGTAATGTAATTGTTTATTATATAGTTTTTTGTGAAAAAGGCTTTCATTTTTTATCTTACTTTGCGCAGTGTTGGGGTTGTTGAGTTGTTTGTGCAGACTCCTTTATTTGTAAGGATAATGGCTAGCCGCCGGATTACTGCTCAGCAAGTTGTTGGAATGCTTTTTGATTCTTCCTCTGACCATGGTCCAGAGACTGACTCTGATTCTGAGCCAGAGGTGGGAGGTGAAGATTCAGGTAGTGAGTTTTCTCTACACATGGCTTCATCTGATGATGAAGACACTTTGAGTGCTGATGAAGCTACTTTTGGTGTGGATGATGTGCCTGTGGTTGCGGAGGACATTGCTGTGCCTTTGGTTGCGGAGGACATTGCTGTGCCAATAGTGCGGCAAGAGACATCTGGGCTGCAGCCTGGGGCTGCTAGACTTCCAGTTGGTGTAGTGAGACAAGAGGCAGCTGGGCGGCAGCCTGCGGCTGCAAGACTTGACGATGAAAGTTCTGACCTCTGGGTTGCACCAGGCATGGTGCAGCCGGCATTGCCTGAATTTACTGGTGTTCCAGGGTGTAGGGTGAACACTGAAAACCTTTTGCCTATTGATTTTTTCAAGTTGTTTATGGATGATGTGTTTTTGGCAGCGATTGTAGAGCAGACTAATTTGTATGCTGAAAGTTTTTTGAGGGTGAACAGTGCCAGCCTTAAGCCCCATGCTAGAGCTACCCGGTGGACTCCCACAAATTTGGAGATGAAAAAGTTTTTGGGTTTAACTTTTTTGATGGGTTTGCTTAGGAAACCATCAATGCTTCATATTGGTCTACTAGTCCCTTGATGGCAACAGCTAAATTTCCGGCAGTCATGAGTCGTGATAGGTATTTGCTTCTGCTTCGGATGATGCATTTTGTTGACAATAGTCTTGCTTTGCCACGAGATCACCCTGATTGTGACCGTCTTTTCAAGATTCGGCCTGTCATTGATCATTTTGTTGATCGATTTTCTGAGATCTTTTATCCTGGGAAAGAAATTGCAGTGGATGAGTCTTTGCTGTTGTTCAAGGGCCGCTTGGTATTTCGGCAATACATTCCTAGTAAGAGGGCACGCTATGGAATGAAACTGTATATGCTGTGTGACAGTGAGACTGGATATGTCTCTAATTTCAGGGTGTACACTGGTAAGGAATCCAGGATTAACCCCCCTGGTTGTCCGTCGACTTTTGGAGTGACTGAGAAAATTGTGTGGGAACTTGGTCGTGGATTTTTTAACAAAGGCCATCATTTGTATGTCGATAACTTCTACACTGGTGTGCGGTTGTTCAGGGAATTGGCCAAAGTGGACACTGTTGCTTGTGGCACAATCCGCTCAAACCGTAAAGATTTCCCAAAAGAACTTGTTTGTCGAAAGCTTGCTCGGGGACAGTGCAGTGCATTGCGTTGTGAGGAGCTTCTAGCTGTGAAGTTTTCAGACAGGAGAGATGTCTACATGTTGACTACAATACATGATGAAAGCACTGAACCGGTGACTGTTTGGGGTCAGGTTGCAGAAGCGCGCAAACCTGTGTGCATACTGCGCTACAATAAGTACATGGGTGGTGTTGACAGAGTAGATCAGAGGTTGGAACCGTATGCTGCTCTTCGTAAGGCTTACATTTGGTACAAGAAGTTGGCTATCCATCTTTTCCACTTGGCAACCTCTAATGCTTTTGTTGTGTTCCATAAATCTTGTCCCCAGTCAAAGATGACTTTTGTAAAGTTTCAGGAGTCTGTAATAGGCAGCCTCGTTTTAGTGGAACAGTCAAGTGTTCCTAGAGTTGGAGTGGTGGAGGATGTTGCCAGATTGAAAGATCGCCACTTTCCTGATACAATTCCTCCTACAAACTCAAAAGACTTTCCCAGTCGGAGATGTAGAGTCTGTTGGCGAAGAGGTTTGCGGAAGGAGGTTCGTATGTACTGCCCCGACTGCACTTCAAACCCCGGGCTGTGTGTACCTGCTTGTTTTAGATTGTACCACACGCAAAAGAATTTTTGGGAGTATCAATGAGTGGTAAAGTGAACTGGTTGGTCTTATTGTTCAGTTTCAAAGTTTGCATTTGTGTAGTCTTTTTAGATTTAGTTTTTGAGTTAGTAGATTTGTATCAATTTGCAATTTGTTTTTGTTTTTCTTTTATTTTCAAAAAAAATTAAAGTATGATGTTGGTTTGCGTGTAGTGTCCATTGTCTGACGGTGTGCATGGTTTGGCGCTTGGCTGCCGGTGTCTGTGGACTGGTGCTTGTCTGGCGGTGTCTGTGGACTGGTGCTTGGCTGGCGGTGTGCGTGGTCTGGTGTTTGGTTGGCGGTGTGCGTGCTCTTGCGAGTGCCTGGTGTTGTGTTTGGATTTGTCCTTGGCTGGTGGTGTGCGTGGAGTGGTGCTTGGCTGGTGGTGTGTGGAGTGGCGCTTGGCTGGTGGTGTGCGTGGAGTGATACTTGGCTGTCTGTGCACGGAGTGGTGCTTGGCTGGCGGTGTGTGTGGAGTTGCGCTTGGCTGGTGGTGTGTGTTGAGTGGCGCTTGGCTGGTGGTGTGTTTTGAGTGGCGCTTGGCTGGTGGTGTGTGTGGAGTGGCGCTTGGCTGGTGGTGTGCGTGGAGTGGTACTTGGCTGTCTGTGCACGGAGTGGCGCTTGGCTTGCGGTGTGCGTGAAGTGGTCCTTGGCTGGTGGTGTGTGTGGAGTGGTACTTGGCTGTCAGTGTGCGCTGAGTGGTGTTTGGCTGGCGGTGTGCATGGTCTGGTGCTTGGATGGTGGTGTGCGTGGAGTGGCGCTTGGCTGGCGGTGTGTGTGGAGTGGCGCTTGGCTGGATGGTGTGTGTGGAGTGGTACTTGGCTGTCTATGCATGGAGTGGTGCTTGGCTGGCGGTGTGTGTGGAGTGGCGCTTGGCTTGCAGTGTGCGTGGAGTGGTGCTTGGCTGGTGGTGTGTGTGGAGTGGTACTTGGCTGTCGGTGTGCGCTGAGTGGTGTTTGGCTAGCGGTGTGCATGGTCTGGTGCTTGGATGGTGGTGTGGGTGGACTGGCGCTCGGCTGGCGGTATGTGAGTAGTTACTTTCTGTTGGTCACTACACACACTGCTAGTTGAGTGACACTCCACGCAGTCCATCATTTTGTGTTGTTGCAATGTCAGAAATGTGGGCGTGTGAAAGTGATGGGCCCTTGAATGGCCCTGTCTGCTGGTGTGAGTGTTGAAATGTGATGGGTCCGCGGCTGGCGGTGTGAATGTTTTGTATTTGTCACACGTACGAAAGGTGTATGAATGGCCTGTAAAGAGGTTGGTGCCTTGACGTGGCTTTACAGCTCACAAGCTGTGAGTCAGTGGTTCAGTTTATCATACTTTTAATTATACGCAGTGTATTTCATTTTGTGAAATTACTTGCGAATACAATTGTATGTACTGAATCATCACTCACCCTCGTGCCAAATCCAACCAGTATGTGTGTGTGCTTGCGGAATAGATGGCTGTGCAGTATTATTTGTCTTTTATCTCTTTCTGAAGTAGGGTGTACCTTGTCCCTTATTGTGATTGTTGTAATGTGTTGCTGTTCCTTCCGGATGGTGTCAATGGTCTGGTTTGTATCAGGTATGAAAGGTGCGTGAATGGCCTGTAAAACGGTTGGTGCCTTGTCGTGGCTTTACAGCTCACGAGTTGCGAGTCACTGGTTCGGTTTTTATGCATTTATTTATTGACAGAGCATTTCATTCTTTGAAATATCTTGTTAATAAAATTTTATGTACTGAACCATCACTCGCCCTCGTGCCAAATCCAACCTGTATGTGTGTGTCTTTGAGGAATAGATAGCCGTGCTTGAATGTTTGACTTTTGAGTAACTCTGTTAAGGTGTACATTATAGCTATAAATAACTTACTAAATTTAGAGATTATTATTAAACCATGGAAGTATATGGTCATATCTTTCTGGTGAATTCTATTGTTGATTTTTATCCACAATCTCCTGCAAACTTGAAATTGCCTGTCACAATTTCCATGTAATATTGTCCCTTGAATCGCACGCTCTCAAATTGAAAACTTAATTCTCCACCGTACGATTTGGACCTTTTCCTGTTGCAGCCACTATGCCTACCCACGCAAGTGAGATACCATTTTTATCGGGAGACCTTGGGGAACGCTGGGTGGGAGGAAATTTGTGTGAGCCCAGTGATGCCACACTTTCCCACACCAAAATGTGTGAAAAATCTGATTTTTTTCAGCTAGAATTGAGGTTTGCAAGGGATTCTGGGTAAAGGAACGTTAGACGATCCACACGAGCCATACCTCCTTGGAAGCCCCCGGGTATCTACTTTTCAGAAATGTGTGGGTTTGGTAGGTTTCCCTAGATGGCCGTCTAGCACGGGGCCAAAAACCCAGGTAACCCCTCTTGCAAAAGCTGGTGGATTTGACAATGGTGACAATGTCAAAACCACCAGCTTTTGCAAGAGGGGTTACCTGGGTTTTTCGCCCCGTGCTAGACGGCCATCTAGGGAAACCTACCAAACCCACACATTTCTGAAAAAACCCAGGTAACCCCTCTTGCAAAAGCTGGTGGATTTGACAATGGTGACAATGTCAAAACCACCAGCTTTTGCAAGAGGGGTTACCTGGGTTTTTGGCCCCGTGCTAGACGGCCATCTAGGGAAACCTACCAAAACCACACATTTCTGAAAAGTAGACACCGGGGGGCTTCCAAGGAGGTATGGCTTGCGTGGATCCTCCAAAGTTCATTTACCCAGATTCCCTTGCAAACCTCAATTTTAGCTGAAAAAATCAGTTTTTTCACACTTTTTTGTGTGGGAAAGCGTGGCATCACTGGGCTCACACAAATTACCTCCCACCCAGCGTTCCCCCAGGTCTCCCAATAAAAATGGTACCTCACTTGCGTGGGTAGGCGTAGTGGCTGCAACAGGAAAAGGCCCAATTCGTACGGTGGAGACTTAAAAATTACCTTTAGTAAAACTATCTTATTTTTTGAGGGGGTCACCTGAGCTTTTGGCCCGGGGCTTGGCGGGCATCTTTGGAAACTACCAAACCCAAACAGTTCTGAAAACTAGACACCCAGGGGAGTCCAGGGAGGTATGGCATGCATGGGTCTCCCAATGTTTTCCTACCCAGAAACCCCTGCAAACCTTAAATTTAGGTTAAAAAACCTACTTTTCCATACATTTTTGGGTGGGATCTCCCTGCCGGCACAAATGTCCTACCACCCAGCGTTCCCCTTGTTCTCCCGAGTAATATGATACCTCACTTGTGTGGGTGGGCCAAAGGCCTGTGACTAAGGTAGGGGGGCTTAATTTGTCAAACTTAAATACTACTTTTTTAAAAATTCATTTTTAGCCTGTTCTGCTTTGGGGCACCCACACAAGTGAGGTATCCTTTTACTCGGGAGAACAAGGGGAACGCTGGGTGGTAGGACATTTTTGCCGGCACGGAGATCCCATGCAAAAAAGTTTGGAAAAGTGATATTTTTACCTATTTTTAAGGTTTTCAAGAAATTCTGGGTAGGAAAACATTGGGGGACCTACGCATGCCATACCTCCCCGGACTCCCCCGGGTGCCTAGTTTTCAGAACTGTTCGGGTTTGGTACTTTCCAAAGAATACCACCAAGCCCCAGGCCAAAAACTCAGGTGCCCCCCCCAAAAAATCAAGGTTATTTTGCTTTAGGGTATTTTAAATTCACCACCGTACGATTTGGACCTTTTCCTGTTGCAACCACTATGCCTACCCACGCAAGTGAGGTACCATTTTTATCGGGAGACCTTGGGGAACGCTGGGTGGGAGGAAATTTGTGTGAGCCAAGTAATGCCACGCTTTCCCACACAAAAATGTGTGCAAAATCAGATTTTTTTTCAGCTAGAATTGAGGTTTGCAAGGGATTCTGGGTAAAGGAACGTTGGAGGATCCACGCAAGCCATACCTCCTTGGAAGCCCCCAGCTGTCTACTTTTCAGAAATGTTTTGACATTTGTCAAATCCACCAGCTTTTGCAAGAGGGGTTACCTGGGTTTTTCAGAAATGTATAGGTTTGCTAGGTTTCCCTAGGTGCTGGCAGAGCTAGGGCTCAAAAACAAAAGGTAGCCTCTTTGTCCAAAAATGGCAAGATTTCTCTGGGAAATTGAGGTGCAACCACGTTGCATTTTGCGCTGTTTCATGTTGCAGCCACTATGCCTACCCACGCAAGTGAGGTACCATTGTTTTTGGGAGACCTGGGGTAACGCTGGGTGCGTGGAAATTTGTTGATCCACGCAGATTCCAGAACTTTCCACCACAGAAATGTGAGGAAAATGTGTTTTTTTGTCAAATTCTTAGCTTTGCAAGGGATTCTGGGTAACAAAACCTGGTGGTAGGCAGTCGAGTCACCCCATCCTAAATTCCCCTGGGTGTCTAGTTTTCAAAAATGTATAGGTTTGCTAGGTTTCCCTAGGTGCTGGCAGAGCTAGGGCTCAAAAACAAAAGGTAGTCTCTTTGTCCAAAAATGGCAAGATTTCACTGGGAAATTAAGGTGCGACCACGTTGCGTTTTGCGCTGTTTCATGTTGCAGCCACTATGCCTACCCACACAAGTGAGGTACCATTGTTTTTGGGAGACCTGGGGGAACGCTGGGTGGGTGGAAATTTGTTGATCCACGCAGATTCCAGAACTTTACGCCACAGAAATGTGAGGAAAATGTGTTTTTGTTGTCAAATTCCTAGCTTTGCAAGGGGTTCTGGGTAACAAAACCTGGTGGTAGGCAGTCGAGTTACCCCATCCTGAATTCCCCTGGGTGTCTAGTTTTCAGAAATGTATAGGTTTGCTAGGTTTCCCTAGGTGCTGGCAGAGCTAGGGCTCAAAAACAAAAGGTAGCCTCTTTGTCCAAAAATGGCAAGATTTCTCTGGGAAATTGAGGTGCAACCACGTTGCATTTTGCGCTGTTTCATGTTGCAGCCACTATGCCTACCCACGCAAGTGAGGTACCTTTTTTTTTGGGAGACCTGGGGGAATGCTGGGTGGGTGGAAATTTGTTGATCCACGCAGATTCCAGAACTTTCCACCACAGAAATGTGAGGAAAATGTGTTTTTTTGTCAAATTCTTAGCTTTGCAAGGGATTCTGGGTAACAAAACGTGGTGGTAGGCAGTTGAGTCACCCCATCCTGAATTTCCCTGGGTATCTAGTTTTCAAAAATGTATAGGTTTGCTAGGTTTCCTTAAGTGCTGGCAGAGCTAGGGCTCAAAAACAAAAGGTAGTCTCTTTGTCCAAAAATGGCAAGATTTCACTGGGAAATTGAGGTGCGACCACATTGCGTTTTGCGCTGTTTAATGTCGCAGCCACTATGCCTACCCATGCAAGTGAGGTACCATTTTTTTTGAGAGACCTGGGGGAACGCTGGGTGGATGGAAATGTGTTGATCCACGCAGATTCCAGAACTTTCCACCACAGAAATGTGAGGAAAATGTGTTTTTTTGTCAAATTCTTAGGTTTGCAAGGGATTCTGGGTAACAAAACCTGGTGGTAGGCAGTCGAGTCACCCCATCCTGAATTTCCCTGGGTATCTAGTTTTCAAAAATGTATAGGTTTGCTAGGTTTCCCTAGGTGCTGGCAGAGCTAGGGCTCAAAAACAAAAGGTAGTCTCTTTGTCCAAAAATGGCAAGATTTCATTGGGAAATTAAGGTGCGACCACGTTGTGTTTTGCGCTGTTTCATGTTGCAGCCACTATGCCTACCCACACAAGTGAGGTACCATTGTTTTTGGGAGACCTTGGGGAATGCTGGGTGGGTGGAAATTTGTTGATCCACGCAGATTCCAGAACTTTCCACCACAGAAATGTGAGGAAAATGTGTTTTTTTGTCAAATTCCTAGCTTTGCAAGGGATTCTGGGTAACAAACCCTGGTGGTAGGCAGTCAAGTTACCCCATCCTGAATTCCCCTGGGTGTCTAGTGTTCAGAAATGTATAGGTTTGCTAGGTTTCCCTAGGTGCTGGCAGAGCTAGGGCTCAAAAACAAAAGGTAGCCTCTTTGTCCAAAAATGGCAAGATTTCACTGGGAAATTGAGGTGCAACCACGTTGCATTTTGCGCTGTTTCATGTTGCAGCCACTATGCCTACCCACGCAAGTGAGGTACCATTTTTTTTGGGAGACCTGGGGGAATGCTGGGTGGGTGGAAATTTGTTGATCCACGCAGATTCCAGAACTTTCCACCACAGAAATGTGAGGAAAATGTGTTTTTTTGTCAAATTCTTAGCTTTGCAAGGGATTTTTGGGTAACAAAACCTGGTGGTAGGCAGTTGAGTCACCCCATCCTGAATTTCCCTGGGTATCTAGTTTTCAAAAATGTATAGGTTTGCTAGGTTTCCTTAGGTGCTGGCAGAGCTAGGGCTCAAAAACAAAAGGTAGTCTCTTTGTCCAAAAATGGCAAGATTTCACTGGAAAAATTAAGGTGCGACCACGTTGCGTTTTGCGCTGTTTCATGTTGCAGCCACTATGCCTACCCACACAAGTGAGGTACCATTGTTTTTGGGAGACCTGGGGGAACGCTGGGTGGGTGGAAATTTGTTGATCCACGCAGATTCCAGAACTTTACGCCACAGAAATGTGAGGAAAATGTGTTTTTGTTGTCAAATTCCTAGCTTTGCAAGGGGTTCTGGGTAACAAAACATGGTGGTAGGCAGTCGGGTTACCCCATCCTGAATTCCCCTGGGTGTCTAGTTTTCAGAAATGTATAGGTTTGCTAGGTTTCCCTAGGTGCTGGCATAGCTAGGGCTCAAAAACAAAAGGTAGCCTCTTTGTGCAAAAATGGCAAGATTTCTCTGGGAAATTGAGGTGCAACCACGTTGCATTTTGCGCTGTTTCATGTTGCAGCCACTATGCCTACCCACGCAAGTGAGGTACCATTTTTTTGGGGAGACCTGGGGGAATGCTGCGTGGGTGGAAATTTGTTGATCCACGCAGATTCCAGAACTTTCCACCACAGAAATGTGAGGAAAATGTGTTTTTTTGTCAAATTCTTAGCTTTGCAAGGGATTCTGGGTAACAAAACGTGGTGGTAGGCAGTCGAGTCACCCTATCCTGAATTTCCCTGGGTGTCTAGTTTTCAAAAATGTATAGGTTTGCTAGGTTTCCCTAGGTGCTGGCAGAGCTAGGGCTCAAAAACAAAAGGTAGTCTCTTTGTCCAAAAATGGCAAGATTTCACTGGGAAATTAAGGTGCGACCACGTTGTGTTTTGCGCTGTTTAATGTTGCAGCCACTATGCCTACCCACACAAGTGAGGTGCCATTGTTTTTGGGAGACCTTGGGGAATGCTGGGTGGGTGGAAATTTGTTGATCCACGCAGATTCCAGAACTTTCCACCACAGAAATGTGAGGAAAATGTGTTTTTTTGTCAAATTCCTAGCTTTGCAAGGGATTCTGGGTAACAAAACCTGGTGGTAGGCAGTCAAGTTACCCGATCCTGAATTCCCCTGGGTGTCTAGTTTTCAGAAATGTATAGGTTTGCTAGGTTTCCCTAGGTGCTGGCAGAGCTAGGGCTCAAAAACAAAAGGTAGCCTCTTTGTCCAAAAATGGCAAGATTTCACTGGGAAATTGAGATGCAACCACGTTGCATTTTGCGCTGTTTCATGTTGCAGCCACTATGCCTACCCACGCAAGTGAGGTACCATTTTTTTTGGGAGACCTGGGGGAATGCTGGGTGGGTGGAAATTTGTTGATCCACGCAGATTCCAGAACTTTCCACCACAGAAATGTGAGGAAAATGTGTTTTTTTGTCAAATTCTTAGCTTTGCAAGGGATTTTTGGGTAACAAAACCTGGTGGTAGGCAGTTGAGTCACCCCATCCTGAATTTCCCTGGGTATCTAGTTTTCAAAAATGTATAGGTTTGCTAGGTTTCCTTAGGTGCTGTCAGAGCTAGGGCTCAAAAACAAAAGGTAGTCTCTTTGTCCAAAATTGGCAAGATTTCACTGGGAAATTGAGGTGCTACCACGTTGCGTTTTGCGCTGTTTCATGTCGCAGCCACTATGCCTACCCATGCAAGTGAGGTACCATTTGTTTCGAGAGACCTGGGGGAACGCTGGGTGGGTGGAAATGTGTTGATCCACGCAGATTCCAGAACTTTCCACCACAGAAATGTGAGGAAAATGTGTTTTTTTGTCAAATTCTTAGGTTTGCAAGGGATTCTGGGTAACAAAACCTGGTGGTAGGCAGTCGAGTCACCCTATCCTGAATTTCCCTGGGTGTCTAGTCTTCAAAAATGTATAGGTTTGCTAGGTTTCCCTAGGTGCTGGCAGAGCTAGGGCTCAAAAACAAAAGGTAGTCTCTTTGTCCAAAAATGGCAAGATTTCACTGGGAAATTGAGGTGCGCCCACGTTGCGTTTTGCGCTGTTTCAAGTCGCAGCCACTATGCCTACCCACGCAATGAGGTACCATTTTTTTGGGGAGACCTTGGGGAATGCTGGGTGGGTGGAAATTTGTTGATCCATGCAGATTCCAGAACTTTCCACCACAGAAATGTGAGGAAAATGTGGTTTTTTTGTCAAATTCTTAGCTTTGCAAGGGATTCTGGGTAAAAAAACTGGTGGTAGGCAGTCGAGTCACCCCATCCTGAATTCCCCTGCGTGTCTAGTTTTTAAAAATGTATAGGTTTGCTAGGTTTCCCTAGGTGCTGGCAGAGCTGGGGCTCAATAACAAAAGGTAGTCCCTTTGTCCAAAAATGGCAAGATTTCACTGGGAAATTGAGGTGCGACCACGTTGCATTTTGCGCTGTTTCATGTCGCAGCCACTATGCCTACCCACGCAAGTGAGGTACCATTTTTTGGGGGAGACCTGGGGTAACGCTGGGTGCATGGAAGTTTGTTGATCCACGCAGATTCCAGAACTTTCCACCACTGAAATATGAGGAAAATGTGTTTTTTTGTCAAATTCTTAGCTTTGCAAGTGATTCTGGGTAACAAAACCTGGTGGTAGGCAGTCGAGTCACCCCATCCTAAATTCCCCTGGGTGTCTAGTTTTCAAAAATGTATAGGTTTGCTAGGTTTCCCTAGGGGCTGGCAGAGCTAGGGCTCAAAAACAAAAGGTAGTCTCTTTGTCCAAAAATGGCAAGATTTCACTGGGAAATTAAGGTGCGACCACGTTGTGTTTTGCGCTGTTTCATGTTGCAGCCACTATGCCTACCCACACAAGTGAGGTACCATTGTTTTTGGGAGACCTTGGGGAATGCTGGGTGGGTGGAAATTTGTTGATCCACACAGATTCCAGAACTTTCCACCACAGAAATGTGAGGAAAATGTGTTTTTTGTGTCAAATTCCTAGCTTTGCAAGGGATTCTGGGTAACAAAACCTGGTGGTAGGCAGTCAAGTTACCCCATCCTGAATTCCCCTGGGTGTCTAGTTTTCAGAAATGTATAGGTTTGCTAGGTTTCCCTAGGTGCTGGCAGAGCTAGGGCTCAAAAACAAAAGGTAGCCTCTTTGTCCAAAAATGGCAAGATTTCACTGGGAAATTGAGGTGCAACCACGTTGCATTTTGCGCTGTTTCATGTTGCAGCCACTATGCCTACCCACGCAAGTGAGGTACCACTTTTTTTGGGAGACCTGGGGGAATGCTGGGTGGGTGGAAATTTGTTGATCCACGCAGATTCCAGAACTTTCCACCACAGAAATGTGAGGAAAATGTGTTTTTTTGTCAAATTCTTAGCTTTGCAAGGGATTTTTGGGTAACAAAACCTGGTGGTAGGCAGTCGAGTCACCCCATCCTAAATTCCCCTGGGTGTCTAGTTTTCAAAAATGTATAGGTTTGCTAGGTTTCCCTAGGTGCTGGCAGAGCTAGGGCTCAAAAACAAAAGGTAGTCTCTTTGTCCAAAAATGGCAAGATTTCACTGGGAAATTAAGGTGCGACCACGTTGCGTTTTGCGCTGTTTCATGTTGCAGCCACTATGCCTACCCACACAAGTGAGGTACCATTGTTTTTGGGAGACCTTGGGGAATGCTGGGTGGGTGGAAATTTGTTGATCCACGCAGATTCCAGAACTTTCCACCACAGAAATGTGAGGAAAATGTGTTTTTTGTGTCAAATTCCTAGCTTTGCAAGGGATTCTGGGTAACAAAACCTGGTGGTAGGCAGTCGAGTCACCCTATCCTGAATGTCCCTGGGTGTCTAGTTTTCAAAAATGGATAGGTTTGCTAGGTTTCCCTAGGTGCTGGCAGAGCTAGGGCTCAAAAACAAAAGGTAGTCTCTTTGTCCAAAAATGGCAAGATTTCACTGGGAAATTGAGGTGCGACCACGTTGCGTTTTGCGCTGTTTCATGTCGCAGCCACTATGCCTACCCACGCAATGAGGTACCATTTTTTTGGGGAGACCTTGGGAAATGCTGGGTAGGTGGAAATTTGTTGATCCATGCAGATTCCAGAACTTTCCACCACAGAAATGTGAGGAAAATGTTTTTTTTTTGTCAAATTCTTAGCTTTGCAAGGGATTCTGGGTAAAAAAACCTGGTGGTAGGCAGTGAAGTCACCCCATCCTGAATTCCCCTGCGTGTCTAGTTTTTAAAAATGTATAGGTTTGCTAGGTTTCCCTAGGTGCTGGCAGAGCTGGGGCTCAATAACAAAAGGTAGTCCCTTTGTCCAAAAATGGCAAGATTTCACTGGGAAATTGAGGTGCGACCACGTTGCATTTTGCGCTGTTTCATGTCGCAGCCACTATGCCTACCCACGCAAGTGAGGTACCATTTTTTTGGGGAGACCTGGGGTAACGCTGGGTGCACGGAAGTTTGTTGATCCACGCAGATTCCAGAACTTTCCACCACAGAAATATGAGGAAAATGTGTTTTTTTGTCAAATTCTTAGCTTTGCAAGTGATTCTGGGTAACAAAACCTGGTGTTAGGCAGTCGAGTCACCCCATCCTAAATTCCCCTGGGTGTCTAGTTTTCAAAAATGTATAGGTTTGCTAGGTTTCCCTAGGTGCTGGCAGAGCTAGGGCTCAAAAACAAAAGGTAGTCTCTTTGTCCAAAAATGGCAAGATTTCACTGGGAAATTGAGGTGCAACCACGTTGCATTTTGCGCTGTTTCATGTTGCAGCCACTATGCCTACCCACGCAAGTGAGGTACCACTTTTTTTGGGAGACCTGGGGGAATGCTGGGTGGGTGGAAATTTGTTGATCCACGCAGATTCCAGAACTTTCCACCACAGAAATGTGAGGAAAATGTGTTTTTTTGTCAAATTCTTAGCTTTGCAAGGGATTTTTGGGTAACAAAACCTGGTGGTAGGCAGTCGAGTCACCCCATCCTAAATTCCCCTGGGTGTCTAGTTTTCAAAAATGTATAGGTTTGCTAGGTTTCCCTAGGTGCTGGCAGAGCTAGGGCTCAAAAACAAAAGGTAGTCTCTTTGTCCAAAAATGGCAAGATTTCACTGGGAAATTAAGGTGCGACCACGTTGCGTTTTGCGCTGTTTCATGTTGCAGCCACTATGCCTACCCACACAAGTGAGGTACCATTGTTTTTGGGAGACCTTGGGGAATGCTGGGTGGGTGGAAATTTGTTGATCCACGCAGATTCCAGAACTTTCCACCACAGAAATGTGAGGAAAATGTGTTTTTTGTGTCAAATTCCTAGCTTTGCAAGGGATTCTGGGTAACAAAACCTGGTGGTAGGCAGTCGAGTCACCCTATCCTGAATGTCCCTGGGTGTCTAGTTTTCAAAAATGGATAGGTTTGCTAGGTTTCCCTAGGTGCTGGCAGAGCTAGGGCTCAAAAACAAAAGGTAGTCTCTTTGTCCAAAAATGGCAAGATTTCACTGGGAAATTGAGGTGCGACCACGTTGCGTTTTGCGCTGTTTCATGTCGCAGCCACTATGCCTACCCACGCAATGAGGTACCATTTTTTTGGGGAGACCTTGGGAAATGCTGGGTAGGTGGAAATTTGTTGATCCATGCAGATTCCAGAACTTTCCACCACAGAAATGTGAGGAAAATGTTTTTTTTTTGTCAAATTCTTAGCTTTGCAAGGGATTCTGGGTAAAAAAACCTGGTGGTAGGCAGTGAAGTCACCCCATCCTGAATTCCCCTGCGTGTCTAGTTTTTAAAAATGTATAGGTTTGCTAGGTTTCCCTAGGTGCTGGCAGAGCTGGGGCTCAATAACAAAAGGTAGTCCCTTTGTCCAAAAATGGCAAGATTTCACTGGGAAATTGAGGTGCGACCACGTTGCATTTTGCGCTGTTTCATGTCGCAGCCACTATGCCTACCCACGCAAGTGAGGTACCATTTTTTTGGGGAGACCTGGGGTAACGCTGGGTGCACGGAAGTTTGTTGATCCACGCAGATTCCAGAACTTTCCACCACAGAAATATGAGGAAAATGTGTTTTTTTGTCAAATTCTTAGCTTTGCAAGTGATTCTGGGTAACAAAACCTGGTGTTAGGCAGTCGAGTCACCCCATCCTAAATTCCCCTGGGTGTCTAGTTTTCAAAAATGTATAGGTTTGCTAGGTTTCCCTAGGTGCTGGCAGAGCTAGGGCTCAAAAACAAAAGGTAGTCTCTTTGTCCAAAAATGGCAAGATTTCACTGGGAAATTAAGGTGCGACCATGTTGCGTTTTGCGCTGTTTCATGTTGCAGCCACTATGCCTACCCACACAAGTGAGGAACCATTGTTTTTGGGAGACCTGGGGGAACGCTGGGTGGGTGAAAATTTGTTGATCCACGCAGATTCCAGAACTTTACGCCACAGAAATGTGAGGAAAATGTGTTTTTTTTGTCAAATTCCTAGCTTTGCAAGGGATTCTGGGTAACAAAACCTGGTGGTAGGCAGTCGAGTTACCCCATCCTGAATTCCCCCGGGTGTCTAGTTTTCAGAAATGTATAGGTTTGCTAGGTTTCCCTAGGTGCTGGCAGAGCTAGGGCTCAAAAACAAAAGGTAGCCTCTTTGTCCAAAAATGGCAAGATTTCACTGGGAAATTGAGGTGCAACCACGTTGCGTTTTGCGCTGTTTCATGTTGCAGCCACTATGCCTACCACGCTAGTGAGGTACCATTTTTTTGGGGAGACCTGGGGGAATGCTGGGTGGGTGGAAATTTGTTGATCCACGCAGATTCCAGAACTTTCCACCACAGAAATGTGAGGAAAATGTGTTTTTTGTCAAATTCTTAGCTTTGCAAGGGATTCTGGGTAACAAAACCTGGTGGTAGGCAGTTGAGTCACCCCATCCTGAATTTCCCTGGGTATCTAGTTTTCAAAAATGTATAGGTTTGCTAGGTTTCCTTAGGTGCTTGCAGAGCTAGGGCTCAAAAACAAAAGGTAGTCTCTTTGTCCAAAAATGGCAAGATTTCACTGGGAAATTGAGGTGCGACCACGTTGCGTTTTGCGCTGTTTCATGTCGCAGCCACTATGCCTACCCATGCAAGTGAGGTACCATTTTTTTCGAGAGACCTGGGGGAACGCTGGGTGGGTGGAAATGTGTTGATCCACACAGATTCCAGAACTTTCCACCACAGAAATGTGAGGAAAATGTGTTTTTTTGTCAAATTCTTAGCTTTGCAAGGGATTCTGGGTAACAAAACCTGGTGGTAGGCAGTCGAGTCACCCTATCCTGAATTTCCCTGGGTGTCTAGTTTTCAAAAATGTATAGGTTTGCTAGGTTTCCCTAGGTGATGGCAGAGCTGGGGCTCAAAAACAAAAGGTAGTCCCTTTGTCCAAAAATGGCAAGATTTCACTGGGAAATTGAGGTGCGACCACGTTGCATTTTGCGCTGTTTCATGTCACAGCCACTATGCCTACCGACACAAGTGAGGTACCATTGTTTTTGGGAGACCTGGGGGAACGCTGGGTGGGTGGAAATTTGTTGATCCACGCAGATTCCAGAACTTTACACCACAGAAATGTGAGGAAAATGTGTTTTGTTTGTCAAATTCTTAGCTTTGCAAGTGATTCTGGGTAACAAAACCTGGTGGTAGACAGTCGACTTACCCCATCCTGAATTCCCCTGGGTGTCTAGTTTTCAAAAATGTATAGGTTTGCTAGGTTTCCCTAGGTGCTGGCAGAGCTAGGGCTCAAAAACAAAAGGTAGTCTCTTTGTCCAAAAATGGCAAGATTTCACTGGGAAATTAAGGTGCGACCACGTTGCGTTTTGCGCTGTTTCATGTTGCAGCCACTATGCCTACCCACACAAGTGAGGTACCATTGTTTTTGGGAGACCTGGGGGAACGCTGGGTGGGTGGAAATTTGTTGATCCACGCAGATTCCAGAACTTTACGCCACAGAAATGTGAGGAAAATGTGTTTTTTTTGTCAAATTCCTAGCTTTGCAAGGGATTCTGGGTAACAAAACCTGGTGGTAGGCAGTCGAGTTACCCCATCCTGTATTCCCCTGGGTGTCTAGTTTTCAGAAATGTATAGGTTTGCTAGGTTTCCCTAGGTGCTAGCAGAGCTAGGGCTCAAAAACAAAAGGTAGCCTCTTTGTCCAAAAATGGCAAGATTTTACTGGGAAATTGAGGTGCAACCACGTTGAGTTTTGCGCTGTTTCATGTTGCAGCCACTATGCCTACCCACGCAAGTGAGGTACCATTGTTTTCGGGAGACCTGGGGGAACGCTGGGTGGGTGGAAATGTGTTGATCCACGCAGATTCCAGAACTTTCCACCACAGAAATGTGAGGAAAATGTGTTTTTCCTTTAAAATTCTTAGCTTTGCAAGGGATTCCGGGTAACAAAACCTGATGGTAGGCAGTTGAGTCACCCCATCCTGAATTCCCCTGCGTGTCTACTTTTCAAAAATGTATAGGTTTGCTAGGTTTCCCTAGGTGCCGGCAGAGCCAGGGTGCAAAAACTACAGGTAGGCACTCTGCCATAAATGGGTCAATTTTTAACTGCAAAATTGAGGTGTGACCTTGTTGCATTTTGCGCCGTTTCCTGTCGCAGGCACAAGGCCGACCCACGCAAGTGAGGTACCATTTTTATCGGGAGACTTAGGGTAATTCAGATTTGTAAAATCAACTGTTATTACCAATTGAGTTTTTATACATTTCTCCCTTCCCAATGAAAGACATTGTGTAAAAAAAAATCTTTTTAAAAAAGGACCAATAATTCTCATGCTAGTATGAGTATTCCCAATTTTGAAAATGTGCAATTATATACTGTTTCTAGACTATATAATTTGTACCCAATTCAGAAATACATAGGTGTCTTTCATACCGATTTTTCCACATATACATTTTCCAAGAATAAGTGCTCTATACCCAGTAAATAAAAAAAAATCATTGCAAGTTGCTGCTTAGTTTTTGGATCTGGGTTCGTCGGGTTCTTGGAGAAACTACAAGTCCTATATATCCCCACAACCAGGAAGGTCTAAAAAATGTAATGGTACATTGCTTTCCAAGAGCTGTCGAAATTACAAGAAGTTATAGGTGAAAACGTTGAGACAAAATGCTGTTTTTTTCAACAAATTTTCAATTATTCAAATATTTAACTGTTAGTTTATATAAAGAAACCTTCATGGATTTAGACAAATGACCCAATTTTAAATTCAGATTGTTTACTACTTTTCGAAAATGTATAGCTTTCCAGGATACCTTATTGCTTTCATACTCATTTCTACCATTAACTGGAAGGTGGTGAAAAGCCCTAAAAATAGCAAAAATGGGCTATGTCCCAGAAGAATGCCAAAACTGTGTGAAAAATGTTGGTTCTCTGACAAAAGACTGTCATTCCCTAAAAGCTGAGAATATGGAGATTTCAGCCCCACAAACCCTTTTTTGATACCATTTGCAGGGAAAAACCCAGAGGCTTTCATTTGCAGCCCGTTTTTTCCCATTTTTCTGAAAAAAACAAAAATGTCACTATATTTTGGTTAATTTCTGGGACCCCTCCAAGGGAATCCACAAACCCTGGGTACCTTTAGAATCCACATGATGTTGGAAGAAAAGGACGCAAATCTGGCATGGATACCTTATATGGTCAAAAAGTTACAGGGGCCTAAGCGCGCACTACCCCTAATCGCCAAAAAAAAGGCTTAGCACAGGAGGGGAAACGGCCTAGCAGCGAAGGGGTTAATGGCACATGAGATATAAGGTAAACATAGATGATTACTCGCTTACCGTGAACAAAGCTGAGGTTAGGCTGAAACGCGTTGGTTCGAGTTGTTGCTGAATAAATTAAGCTGAATATAATCCAAGTCTGGAGCCGCGTCCTTGGTGTAAAATTGTATGTTTGTGCCATGATCCGGCCCCTATGCAGAGCACCAGTAGCTGAGCGCATACAAGGTTTGAAGGGTCACATTGTGCAGGAGATTTGAATTGACCCCAATGCGCCCATGTTTCTGCGAAGACAAGGTGGAGAAAAAGTAAAATCACCGGATGGTTGAGCGCCGTATGACTGAGTCGGAGGACGCTGCCAAGTCGGGAGTCTTCGGGGAGGTGAGTGGCATTGCTGCCGTGTGAAAACAGCAGTAAAACGATACGTTGTTTGTAGAGCTTGCAAGTGGAACCGATCCGTACACAATACGGCGGTTCGATAAGCCCCACATACAGAGACTTGGGCAGCGGTGATTTAATAGCACTTTTCAACTCGAAATAGTGAGAAGAGACAGACGGCGAGAGGCCGTGACAGGCCAGAGAAGGCATAAACAAATAATGGAGGCGCGAGCAGCAAAACGCGCTGGAAAGGCAGCTAATCTCTTTAAAGTACCAGGAGAGATGGCGAATGAAATACCGAGTGAAAGCAGTGCAGTAGCTTCACAACCAAGTACCCTAAAACTGCTATTTAAGCAAGCAGAAAGGCTGTACAAGAAAGAAACGAACAAAAGCTGGGAAACGATTGCTCTTGAAAAGTACATCGAAGTGAAACGCATACCAAGAGGCTTAAGGATTTTTACGATACCTACACATCCTGACACTAAGAAAGAATTAATTGAGGAATGGGTGGACAATAATAAGGAATGCTCCTTAAATATGATGTGTATATTATTTAAAAACGCAAAAAAGGACATTGTGGAAATTACGGATAAAATAAATGAAATAGAGGAATTAATTAAACAGCAAACCAATAAAGATGAAACAACCAAATTCAGAAAGGAAATGGATGCAAGATTTGAAAAGTATGAAACTGAAATCGAGGAGCTCAAGCAAAGAAAATATATAAGGGATGAAAAAGATTATGCCTAAGGTAGAATCCTTACATTTGCCAAGCGCTTTGAAAAGCTAAAAAAGATTGTTCCCTATCAACAACCAGTGAGCACATCAATCAGTACAAGTGAGTCAGAAGTGAGTGATGGAGTCGCAACGGATAGAATGAGAGAAAATGCACCACGTGATTTTTTAGAGGAAGTGCAGCTCATGAACCTGGACAAGACAATGTCTAGAGGAAGGGGTCGCGGAAATCAAAACCAAGGAAGAGGAATACAAATATCAGTACAAAAACCAGAATAACCCTAAGAGCCAAAAGAAAGAAGATTTTACCCTCTAAGAAATCTGAAGTAGAGAATTTGATTATAAACCTATCAAGACATGTTCTGACAAAAGAAGAAACAATTCTCCTAAATAGAGGCCTTTCATTTTGTCCAGAAAAACACTTTGATGGAAGACAAATCAGGATTGACTTGTACAAATATGTGCGTAAATTAAAATTCATGCACGCCAAGCAACAACCTGTATAGGAACTGCGGACGGAGTCAAATAAATCAGAATGACAATTGGAGAATGGAGGAAATACCGGACCTCCAAAACATTTTTGGACTGCTGTATGATTCGCACACAGAAGAGATCACGGAAACACAAATAGTAGAACACTTGGGCGCAAGATCTGACCAGAGAGTTGGAAGCGGCCTAAAACAAAAATCCAGATTTTGCCCCACACTTTCACCAGGAAATACATTTGATTTATTCTCGGAAGCAATCATAGAGGATATTGAAAAAATCACCATTACACGAAATACAAACAGAAGAGAAAATCTCACGAATGAAGAAAGAAAGGCAACAAAATCGCTAAGAGAAGATGCCAATCTCATAATCAAACCTGCAGACAAAGGGAGCAACATAGTCCTGATGGATACTCAGGACTATGTCAAGGAGGCATTGCAACAACTGAATGAGCTTAAGAACTATTGCAAATTGGAAAGCAATCCCATTAATAGAATGACATTACAGCTATATGGGCACCTACAGGATTGGCGCAATAAGGGACTACTAAACGAGGATGAATTTAAGTTCCTATCAAAGGATTTTCCAGTGATAACAACCATCTACTTCCTACCCAAAATTCACAAAACCGTAATTGATCCACCGGGAAGGCCAATTGTGTCATCATGTGATAGCCTCTATAAAAATATTTCCCAATACGTTGACATCTATCTAGCACCAATTGCTAAAAATATGAGCTCTTATATCAAAGACACGGGTGATATTTTAAGGATTTTGAATGAAATCACGTGGAATGAAGAATATTTGCTGGTAACAATTGACGTAGTGTCTTTGTACACATCAATTAAACATAAAATTGGCTTGAAATCCTGGAGCTATTTCCTCAAACAACGGAATGTAAAGGAACTTCAACATACATGTATGCTCATGGATATGATTGAGCTTTGCCTCACCAAAAATGTATTTTTATTTAATCACCAGCTGTACAAACAGGAATGTGGCACAGCAATGGGCATTTCTTTTTCGCCGAACTAAGCGAACAGTGCTATGGGCTGGTGGGAAAAGACAATTGCGTGGGACCCAATCAATCAAACGGACCTAGATAAAATAATTCCATGGGTCCGTTACATAGACGATTTGTTTTTAATCTGGAACGGAACACTGCAGGATTTAAATGACTATTTTTTCAAACTTTGCCAAAATGAAGTGGGTTTGGAATTCACATGCTCCACGAGCAAAAGAGAAATAGATTTTTGGGATTTGAAAATCTTTATTGAAAACAAAAAGACCCATTCTACTTTATTTCGCAAGAAAACATCTACTAACAGTATACTACACGGTACCAGTTTCCACCCACGACCACTAATTGCAAGTATACCCTATGGCGAATTCATTTGCATGAAGCAAAATTGCTCAAAGGAATCAGATGCGAAAGAAAAAATAGAACAAACAGTAACCAGACTAAAGGCAAGAGGCTATAATGAAAGATGTCTTGAGAAAAGCAAAAAACGAGTTGCAAATAAATCGAGATTGGAGATCCTAAACCCAAAAGCAAAGACTCAGAAAGAAACACAAAATACACCACGGTTTATAACCACGTACAACAAAAAAAGATGAATTATTGCCACGAAAATCAGAAAATACTGGCATCTTATATCTGGAGATCCGGATATTGGAAATATGCTAGGAGATGGCCCAATGATCAGTTACAGGAAAACAGAATCATTACGGGACCAATTGGTCAAAAGCCATTTTGAAGCAAAAAATCCAAAAGAAAAAATGAATTGGTTAATCAATCAACAAAAAGGCTTCAGAAAATGTAAGATATGTAAAACCTGTAAAATTGGACAAAATAAAAATAGCTTTGAAGAACCAAATGGCAAAATCGTGACAATAGAAGATATAATAAACTGTACATCCACACATGTGGTATATATCATTGAATGCAAATGTAAGATGCAATACATTGGAAGCACAACATGCATGTTGAAAAAGAGAATATTAGAGCACATAAGAGCAGCAAAGAACAAAGACATGTCTTATGCAACTGCCAAACATATGGCATCCTGTCAAAACAGCAATTGGAAAGCTATGACGTATTATGGGATCTCCATGATAAAACCTAATGAACGAGGAGGTGATAGACGGAAATAACTAAGACAAGAAGAGTCACTCCTCCTCATCAGATTAAAAACCAAGGTGCCAAGAGTAATGAACAATGACGAGGAGCTTTATGTACATCTCGAGTGATAAAGAAACAGCAATAACAACTGAATACAGATTCCCTGGTGATGTGATAGGTACTATACCCCAAAAAACCGATAAAATCGAAATGAAAAGAATAAGCTAATGGAAAGCTTACCAACGAAATCTAAAGTGAATCACAGAACCAGAAAATTACAAAGGACAAATAAAATGAGTATATATATGAGAAAAATATGAAATTGGTTGTCGAAAGAGTGCAGCACAATATCCAGTAGACATCACAAGGATTACATGTAAGATCAAAATCATCATTAAGACTGCCGGTTGCACAATGAACTGGGTACTATACCCTATGAACAACACAAAAGCGATCTATAACAGAAATGAAAAAATGCACATGAAATAATCAAATGTCTGTCCACATTGTAAATAAAATGTAAATATGTAACTAAACTACATATTCCATAATGCCCTTTAATGAGATATAAGGTAAACATAGATGATTACTCACTTACCGTGAACGAAGCCGAGGTTAGGCTGAAACGCGTTGGTTCGAGTTGTTGCTGTATAAATTAAGCTGAATATCACCCAAGTCTGGAGTGCCGCGTCCTTGGTGTAAAATTGTTTGTTTGGGCCATGATCCGGCCCCTATGCAGAGCACCAGTAGCTGAGCGCAAACAAGGTCTGAAGGGTCACATTGTGCAAGATACATATATATATATTACCTACTGGCAGTCGCCAGTAGGTAGTTATAGTTAGGACCTAGTTTCCATAGGAAATCCGCAACATTCTATTTGGAATAACTTTGGCGCCGGTTGATTAATCTTCGCGAATTTCTCAAAGAAGATGGCCCGCTCTGCTCCGCTCCTTCCCTGAAAGTTTTGGGGGGATTTGACAAGTGGGGGCCGAGAAAAAAGGGGGTCCCAAAACCTGTTTTCCCCATGTTATTTTCCATAGGGCGATTAGACACGGCTACAGCCCGAACTGCTGAACGGAATTACAAGAAATATGGCAAAATGGTAGAGGCTGATTCGCAGATCACGCTTTTGCTTAAATGGTGTAAATCCCTCTAGTAGTTCCTGAGAAAATCAATAGAAAAAAAATATATATATCTAGGAGCGCCCACCTTGCGTGCACCTGTGCGCATACTGTGCGCGTATCAGGTGTGCGCGAGTGTAATATTGATTTGCTGTTAGACGTCTGTCAACATTCAAATTGGTCAAAACCAGGAAGTGTTGGCCGCCATTTTCTGTCTCCAAGGCAGAAGAGAGCAAAAACAAAAGTGGAGAACGTGAAAAGGGGGCAGGGTAGAGACTCACTGACCCCCTAGGCCTTTTCAGGGGGTCCCTGAAGGACCCCGAAGGCCCCAAAAAGCTATTTATTTTAAATGGCGGGGTAGGCACACGGTGCAGGCACCCGTACGCGTACGGTGCGCGCACGTCGGCAAAAAAAGACAAAAAAAATACAGTTAAATAACAAGTTTGAATGTTTAGATGTTGGTTGGCTCTAAAAAGAGCCATCGTGTTCATTGAGTGTTTTTGGTACCTACAAGTAAATACCGATGCAGAGTCTAAAGTTCAAGAGGAAGACTCCCCTCATCTGTGAAATGTACACCGTCTCCTCTATAAATGCCTTGCATGTTGTAACACAAGTTGTTGTGGTATATAGAACCCATACCATAGTCTCTGAGGAAAGCAGAAACAGACTTATTCACATGTTTCCTTGCTTCCTCAATCTGCGGACAATATATGTTGGAACAGTTCCATTTTTGCCTTTGGCATATATTAGAATATACAAAGGCAGTTTGTGGAAAAAGTGACATCAATTGCCCAAAGGTGTCCTTTAAAAGCATTTCCAGACCTACCCCAGTCAAAGTGCCTAGGTCATTGCCACCACAGTGCACAAATATGAGGTTAGGGTGTGGGAGATGCAAAAAGGATTTTATCAATGGCATCAATTGGTGACATCTCAATCCTCTCCGGCCAATCCACATAATATCCACTTTTGGTAAATCAAGGTTAAGAAAGCATCTATTTGCTGCATACCTTTCACTCCAGAAAATATAGCTGTGTCCCACAATCCACACTCTAAGCACCTTGAAGGGAGATCTGGTTGTACTCAGATGGGCTCTGGAAATGAAATGGCAGTTTGAAAAGTAGGAGTTTAGAAAAGAAATGTAGATGAGATTCAGTGTACTTTAAAAAAAAGAAATGATTGGTGGTTTCTGAAAATTCAACATTGAAAACTCGGGTGCATGATACTGTTTTTTAAAAGGAGTGAGAGAAAAAGTCATTGAAAGGAACATTGCACAGGATAAGCTGGTATATTGAGAAGTCAAACATCCTTGCTGGTTTGGTTTGTAAAATTTTGTGATGAACTTTTCACCAGTGTGTTCAGTTAGGTGTTCTATGGAGTGTTACCATGGTAACAGGCAGAGAGAGTAGTGGGGGAAGGTTGAATATTATGTGAGTTTGAAAGTGTTGAATTGTAGAACCAATTAAAATGTTAGTTTGGTTTTGAATTCGTGTGGGAAGATATTTCATTGGTTATCTACATGAATATGTGTGGAAAATGAGAGGGAAGCTATGCCATTCTATGGTCCCAGTGACTGGTGCACAATTCAGAGATTCTGCTTAAGAAAATCTGGTGTGTGATTGACACTGTTCTAAATCTACAAAAGCATTTTTAAAGGTGAGTTGTTAATTTGTAAGGGGATCTATGTTGTGCACTTTAAGTTAATAAGAAAAATGTGTTCTAATGTGGAAGCAGGAGTTTATTTGTATAGAGTCTGATTCTGAATTTGTCTGCTTTGGGAAAAACATTTTCATAGGAACATTTGGTATGTTAATGTGTTTGAGGAGATATTTTTTTTTGCAGTACAGTGCTGTTGTTAAAAATGAAGAGTATATCAGGGTTAGAATTATCAGATAGTCTCCTTGCAGTCTAGTAAACATTCTGGGTGTGCTCTACAAATGCCATAGGAAATCTTTCAGTAGCAGATAGTAATCATTTTACTGAATTGCAAGTGATACTGTCATTTGTCTAAGATCACAGTGTGAGTCAGTATTCATTTCAGAAAATTGTGGCAAAATAATTTGCTTAGTTGATGTGTTTAAAAATATGGCAATACATGTACTCATGAACTGAGTCAGGCTTTAGAACATGTAGTGGTAGAAAGTCTTATGCAGCATGTGTGTCAGGGTTCTTAATTCCCAAATCGTCTCCATGCTGTGTAGTAAAGATCCTGGGTGTGCTGTAGAACTGCCATAGCAACTCTCTCTGTAGCATGTAGTAATAATTTCAGTGAATTGCAAGGGATATTTTGATTTGTCTTGAATCAGAATGTGAGTCAAGGTGTTTTGGGGAATATTGTGACTGAATCACTTGCTCGGTGCATGTGTTTGCAGACATGGGAATACATGTACTCATGGAGTGAGTAAAGCTTTAGGACATGCAGTGCTTTATACTCCTAGCCCTTGCATGATACCGTACACTGCCAAATACAACTGCATTGCTCTAAACTCAGAAATATCAGTCCCACCATGACCCCTACACTGCCTGAACACCACTGCACAGTCCTAAACCCTGAAACACCATCCCTAGCAAAACCTGCCAAACTCTTTCAACACTACTGCACTGCTCTAAACCCTGATACAGCATTCCCAGCAAGACCCCCTTTCACTGTAGTAATAATTTTACTGAATTGCAAGGGATACTGTCATTTGTCTAAGATCACAGTGTGAGTCAGTATTCATTTCAGAAAATTGTGGCATAATAATTTGCTTAGTTGATGTGTTTGAAAATATGGGAATATATGTACTCATAAAATGAGTCAGGCTTTAGGACATATAGTGCTAGAAAGTCATATGCAGCATGTGTGTCAGGCCTCTTAATTCCCAAATAGTCTCCATGCTGTGTAGTAAAGGTCATGGGTGTGCTGTAGCAATGCCATAGCATCTCTCTCTGTAGCATGTAGTAATCATTTCTGTGAATTGCAAGGGATATTTTGATTTGTCTAGAATGAGAATGTGAGTCAGTGTGTTATTGGGAATATTGTGACAGAATCATTTGCTCGGTGCATGTGTTTGCAGACATGGGAATACTTGTACTCTTGGAGTGAGTTAGGCTTTAGGACATGCAGTGCTTTATACTCCTAGCCCTTGCATGATACCGTACACTGCCCAAATACAACTGCATTGTTCTAAACTCAGAAATATCAGTCCCACCATTACCTCCTACAGTGCCTGAACATCACGGCACTGTCCTAAACCCTGAAACACCATCCCTAGCAAAACCTGCTAAACTCTTTCAACACTACTGCACTGCTCTAAAACCTGAAACACCATTCTCAGCGAATGCCCCTATAATGTTGAAACACCACTGCACTGTCCTTAACCCTGAAACAGCACTCCTTGCATGATCTCCTACACTGCCCGAACACTGCTGCTATGCCTTAAACTTACTTATGGAGTGAACCAGACTTTACAATATATAGTGCTTCTAATTGCTATGTAGTATGCTACAAGTGATCTATAATTGTAAAAAAAAAAAAATGTTTTTTTTTTCTTCACAACAGATTTTAATTATCTACAGAAATAAAAACCATTATGCCTTCAAAGACTGAGAAAAGAAAACCATATAAACAGGCTTACTTTTCCAAGAAAAAACAAGTACAAGATTTATCTAAACAACAATGTGTGGAGAAAAATAAGAAAGCTCCTGGTAAGACAACAAAGGATTTTATACGGAAAATAACACAAACTAAAAAAAGTGTGGAGAATCTGAAAATAGTTTTTTATCTGTAACTACAAAGAAAAACCAGACAAAAAAGAAAAATGATGGAAAAGTATGTGATAAAGAAATTGTGTATAGTAAAAGACGAAAAAATCATTCGTTGAAATTCGCAAGCAAATGTTTTATAACAGAGTTGTTTTAAATTTATTAAAAAATATAAAGAATTGTAAAAGAAAAACAGCTTAAAATGAAAGTATTGTTCAGAAGGCTTTTGAATTAAAAAAGAAGTTGTTTATTTTAGTAATCAATAGAATTCGAACACTAGTTAAGCCAATCAATGTTATGAAGGCCAGAGTAAGTGGAAAAGACTAATTAATAGAACTAGGTTTTGTAATGTTTTTTTCAGGAGAATGGAAACATAGTTCAAGTAGTGAGCCATTTTTTAATGAAGAGAGTTACTTTCAGAGTAATGATTTGTTGCATGCAGTTGACACCCGTGGTCGTGCTTATGAGGTTAAGAATGGTTGTCCAATTGAAAAAGAGAAAATTGTCCCTAGAAATGCAGAAGAGGTGTTAGCTGATGAAGTTTTAGAGAGATGTCCTAAGGCTTCAGTGTACACTTGGAATTGTAGTAGTATTTGTAGTGTACGACAGGATTCAATTGATTTTTTCGCAATTTCTTACGTAAGTATACTAAGAAAAGTGTTAAACAAAAGATTAAGATATTGCAAGAATTAGACCCTTGCAGTGTGAGAGAAAAACGGGTTTGCAAGGTCATTCTCTGGCTTGTCTTTCCAAAAAAGTATGTCAGAGTGTTTTTCACCATTTTAGGATGTTAGCAGTGCATCATACTGAAGTGAGGAAATTAGTGAGAAGGTTGTATTATGCAAAAAGTCCAGCACTTAAGCTAAAACAGTTAAACAGTGCTCTTTTGCTTGGATCTGTATTAGATGTAATCAACATTTGTGAAGAAATTGAGGTTGGTTACTTTCGTCCTGAAGAAGACAGTGCAAAAACTTCTACATTAATAGAAGGAAATGTGGAAGAAAATGTACAGAATTTTAGTACAGAAAAATTTGAGCAAGAAATAACAAGGTTTAAGGTCATTTCAGGAGAAAGGCCAAACTTTTCTTGTATTTGTTGTAGACAAATTCATTATAAAAATCAGTCCAGGTTAGTTGATCTATATTTAAAAAGTGAAAAGGAGAATAATAATGAGTGGAAGAAATTTGCAAAATATTTGTTGGTAGAGAGTTGTTTTGATTTGGGTTCTGATCAACGTATTTGTAAATATTGTTACAATAAATTAAATGAAAACAAAATGCTTGCTAGAGCTGTACATAATAATCTTGAGTTGGTAAATATTCCTTCTGAAATGATGGATTTAGTTGAGTCACCCCATCCTGAATGTCCCAGGGTATCTAGTTTTCAAAAATGTATAGGTTTGCTAGGTTTCCTTAGGTGCTGGCAGAGCTAGGGCTCAAAAACAAAAGGTAGTCTCTTTGTCCAAAAATGGCAAGATTTCACTGGGAAATTGAGGTGCGACCACGTTGCGTTTTGCGCTGTTTCATGTCGCAGCCACTATGCCTACCCATGCAAGTGAGGTACTGTTTTTTTTGAGAGACCTGGGGGAACGCTGGGTGGGTGGAAATGTGTTGATCCACGCAGATTCCAGAACTTTCCACCACAGAAATGTGAGGAAAATGTGTTTTTTTGTCAAATTCTTAGGTTTGCAAGGGATTCTGGGTAACAAAACCTGGTGGTAGGCAGTCGAGTCACCCTATCCTGAATTTCCCTGGGTGTCTAGTTTTCAAAAATGTATAGGTTTGCTAGGTTTCCCTAGGTGCTGGCAGAGCTAGGGCTCAAAAACAAAAGGTAGTCTCCTTGTCCAAAAATGGCAAGATTTCACTGGGAAATTAAGGTGCGACCACGTTGTGTTTTGCGCTGTTTCATGTTGCAGCCACTATGCCTACCCACACAAGTGAGGTACCATTGTTTTTGGGAGACCTTGGGGAATGCTGGGTGGGTGGAAATTTGTTGATCCACGCAGATTCCAGAACTTTCCACCACAGAAATGTGAGGAAAATGTGTTTTTTTTGTCAAATTCCTAGCTTTGCAAGGGATTCTGGGTAACAAAACCTGGTAGTAGGCAGTCGAGTCACCCTTTCCTGAATTTCCCTGGGTGTCTAGTTTTCAAAAATGTATAGGTTTGCTAGGTTTCCCTAGGTGCTGGCAGAGCTAGGGCTCAAAAACAAAAGGTAGTCTCTTTGTCCAAAAATGGCAAGATTTCACTGGGAAATTGAGGTGCGACCACGTTGCGTTTTGCGCTGTTTCATGTCGCAGCCACTATGCCTACCCACGCAATGAGGTACCATTTTTTTGGGGAGACCTTGGGGAATGCTGGGTGGGTGGAAATGTGTTGATCCATCATGTCGCAGCCACTATGCCTACCCACGCAAGTGAGGTACCATTTTTTGGGGGAGACCTGGGGTAACGCTAGGTGCACGGAAGTTTGTTGATCCACGCAGATTCCAGAACTTTCCACCACAGAAATATGAGGAAAATGTTTTTTTTGTCAAATTCTTAGCTTTGCAAGTGATTCTGGGTAACAAAACCTGGTGGTAGGCAGTCGAGTCACCCCATCCTGAATTCCCCTGGGTGTCTAGTTTTCAAAAATGTATAGGTTTGCTAGGTTTCCCTAGGTGCTGTCAGAGCTAGGGCTAAAAAACAAAAGGTAGTCTCTTTGTCCAAAAATGGCAAGATTTCACTGGGAAATTAAGGTGCGGCCATGTTGCGTTTTGCGCTGTTTCATGTCGCAGCCACTATGCCTACCCACACAAGTGAGGTACCATTTTTTGGGGGAGACCTGGGGTAACGCTGGGTGCACGGAAGATTGTTGATCGACGCAGATTCCAGAACTTTCCACCACAGAAATGTGAGGAAAATGTGGTTTTTTTGTCAAATTCTTAGCTTTGCAAGGGATTCTGGGTAAAAAAAAACTGGTGGTAGGCAGTCGAGTCACCCCATCCTGAATTACCCTGCGTGTCTAGTTTTTAAAAATGTATAGGTTTGCTAGGTTTCCCTAGGTGCTGGCAGAGCTGGGGCTCAATAACAAAAGGTAGTCCCTTTGTCCAAAAATGGCAAGATTTCACTGGGAAATTGAGGTGCGACCACGTTGCATTTTGCGCTGTTTCATTTTGCAGCCACTATGCCTACCCACACAAGTGAGGTACCATTGTTTTTGGGAGACCTGGGGGAACGCTGGGTGGGTGGAAATTTGTTGATCCACGCAGATTCCAGAACTTTACGCCACAGAAATGTGAGGAAAATGTGTTTTTTTTGTCAAATTCCTAGCTTTGCAAGGGATTCTGGGTAACAAAACCTGGTGGTAGGCAGTCGAGTCACCCTATCCTGAATTTCCCTGGGTGTCTAGTTTTCAAAAATGTATAGGTTTGCTAGGTTTCCCTAGGTGCTGGCAGAGCTAGGGCTCAAAAACAAAAGGTAGTCTCTTTGTCCAAAAATGGCAAGATTTCAATGGGAAATTGAGGTGTGACCACATTGCGTTTTGCGCTGTTTCATGTCGCAGCCACTATGCCTACCCACGCAATGAGGTACCAATTTTTTTGGGGAGACCTTGGGGAATGCTGGGTGGGTGGAAATTTGTTGATCCATGCAGATTCCAGAACTTTCCACCACAGAAATGTGAGGAAAATGTGGTTTTTTTGTCAAATTCTTAGCTTTGCAAGGGATTCTGGGTAAAAAAACCTGGTGGTAGGCAGTCGAGTCACCTCATCCTGAATTCCCCTGCGTGTCTAGTTTTTAAAAATGTATAGGTTTGCTAGGTTTCCCTAGGTGCTGGCAGAGCTGGGGCTCAATAACAAAAGGTAGTCCCTTTGTCCAAAAATGGCAAGATTTCACTGGGAAATTGAGGTGCGACCACGTTGCATTTTGAGCTGTTTCATGTCGCAGCCACTATGCCTACCCATGCAAGTGAGGTACCATTTTTGGGGGGAGACCTGGGGTAACGCTGGGTGCACGGAAGATTGTTGATCGATGCAGATTCCAGAACTTTCCACCACAGAAATATGAGGAAAATGTGTTTTTTTGTCAAATTCTTAGCTTTGCAAGTGATTCTGGGTAACAAAACCTGGTGGTAGGCAGTCGAGTCACCCCATCCTAAATTCCCCTGGGTGTCTAGTTTTCAAAAATGTATAGGTTTGCTAGGTTTCCCTAGGTGCTGGCAGAGCTAGGGCTCAAAAACAAAAGGTAGTCTCTTTGTCCAAAAATGGCAAGATTTCACTGGGAAAGTAAGGTGCGACCATGTTGCGTCTTGCGCTGTTTCATGTTGCAGCCACTATGCCTACCCACACAAGTGAGGTACCATTGTTTTTGGGAGACCTGGGGGAACGCTGGGTGGGTGGAAATTTGTTGATCCACGCAGATTCCAGAACTTTACGCCACAGAAATGTGAGGAAAATGTGTTTTTTTTGGTCAAATTCCTAGCTTTGCAAGGGATTCTGGGTAACAAAACCTGGTGGTAGGCAGTCGAGTTACCCCATCTTGAATTCCCCTGGGTGTCTAGTTTACAGAAATGTATAGGTTTGCTAGGTTTCCCTAGGTGCTGGCAGAGCTAGGGCTCAAAAACAAAAGGTAGCCTCTTTGTCCAAAAATGGCAAGATTTCACTGGGAAATTGAGGTGCAACCACGTTGCATTTTGCGCTGTTTCGTGTTGCAGCCACTATGCCTACCCACGCAAGTGAGGTACCATTTTTTTTGGGAGACCTGGGGGAATGCTGGGTGGGTGGATATTTGTTGATCCATGCAGATTCCAGAACTTTCCACCACAGAAATGTGAGGAAAATGTGTTTTTTTGTCAAATTCTTAGCTTTGCAAGGGATTCTGGGTAACAAAACCTGGTGGTAGGCAGTTGAGTCACCCCATCCTGAATTTCCCAGGGTATCTAGTTTTCAAAAATGTATAGGTTTGCTAGGTTTCCTTAGGTGCTGGCAGAGCTAGGGCTCAAAAACAAAAGGCAGTCTCTTTGTCCAAAAATGGCAAGATTTCACTGGGAAATTGAGGTGCGACCACGTTGCGTTTTGCGCTGTTTCATGTCGCAGCCACTATGCCTACCCATGCAAGTGAGGTACCATTTTTTTCGAGAGACCTGGGGGAACGCTGGGTGGGTGGAAATGTGTTGATCCACGCAGATTCCAGAACTTTCCACCACAGAAATGTGAGGAAAATGTGTTTTTTTGTCAAATTCTTAGGTTTGCAAGGGATTCTGGGTAACAAAACCTGGTGGTAGGCAGTCGAGTCACCCTATCCTGAATTTCCCTGGGTGTCTAGTTTTCAAAAATGTATAGGTTTGCTAGGTTTCCCTAGGTGCTGGCAGAGCTAGGGCTCAAAAACAAAAGGTAGTCTCTTTGTCCAAAAATGGCAAGATTTCACTGGGAAATTAAGGTGCGACCACGTTGCGTTTTGCGCTGTTTCATGTTGCAGCCACTATGCCTACCCACACAAGTGAGGTACCATTGTTTTTGGGAGACCTTGGGGAATGCTGGGTGGGTGGAAATTTGTTGATCCACGCAGATTCCAGAACTTTCCACCACAGAAATGTGAGGAAAATGTGTTTTTTTTGTCAAATTCCCAGCTTTGCAAGGGATTCTGGGTAACAAAACCTGGTGGTAGGCAGTCGAGTCACCCTATCCTGAATTTCCCTGGGTGTCTAGTTTTCAAAAATGTATAGGTTTGCTAGGTTTCCCTAGGTGCTGGCAGAGCTAGGGCTCAAAAACAAAAGGTAGTCTCTTTGTCCAAAAATGGCAAGATTTCAATGGGAAATTGAGGTGCGACCACGTTGCGTTTTGCGCTGTTTCATGTCGCAGCCACTATGCCTACCCACGCAATGAGGTACCATTTTTTTGGGGAGACCTTGGGGAATGCTAGGTGGGTGGAAATATGTTGATCCATGCAGATTCCAGAACTTTCCACCACAGAAATGTGAGGAAAATGTGTTTTTTTCTGTCAAATTCTTAGCTTTGCAAGGGATTCTGGGTAAAAAAACCTGGTGGTAGGCAGTCGAGTCACCCCATCCTGAATTCCCCTGTGTGTCTAGTTTTTAAAAATGTATAGGTTTGCTAGGTTTCCCTAGGTGCTGGCAGAGCTGGGGCTCAATAACAAAAGGTAGTCCCTTTGTCCAAAAATGGCAAGATTTCACTGGGAAATTGAGGTGCGACCACGTTGCATTTTGCGCTGTTTCATGTTGCAGCCACTATGCCTACCCACACAAGTGAGGTACCATTGTTTGTGGGAGACCTGGGGGAACGCTGGGTGGGTGGAAATTTGTTGATCCACGCAGATTCCAGAACTTTACGCCACAGAAATGTGAGGAAAATGTGTTTTTTTGTCAAATTCCTAGCTTTGCAAGGGATTCTGGGTAACAAAACCTGGTGGTAGGCAGTCGAGTTACCCCATCCTGAATTCCCCTGGGTGTCTAGTTTTCAGAAATGTATAGGTTTGCTAGGTTTCCTTAGGTGCTGGCAGAGCTAGGGCTCAAAAACAAAAGGTTGCCTCTTTGTCCAAAAATGGCAAGATTTCACTGGGAAATTGAGGTGCAACCACGTTGCATTTTGCGCTGTTTCATGTTGCAGCCACTATGCCTACCCACGCAAGTGAGGTACCATTTTTTTGGGGAGACCTGGGGGAACGCTGGGTGGGTGGAAATTTGTTGATCCACGCAGATTCCAGAACTTTACGCCACAGAAATGTGAGGAAAATGTGTTTTTTTGTCAAATTCCTAGCTTTGCAAGGGATTCTGGGTAACAAAACCTGGTGGTAGGCAGTCGAGTTACCCCATCCTGAATTCCCCTGGGTGCCTAGTTTTCAGAAATGTATAGGTTTGCTAGGTTTCCCTAGGTGCTGGCAGAACTGGGGCTCAATAACAAAAGGTAGTCCCTTTGTCCAAAAATGGCAAGATTTCACTGGGAAATTGAGGTGCGACCACGTTGCATTTTGCGCTGTTTCATGTTGCAGCCACTATGCCTACCCACGCAAGTGAGGTACCATTTTTTTGGGGAGACCTGGGGGAATGCTGGGTGGGTGGAAATTTGTTGATCCACGCAGATTCCAGAACTTTCCACCACAGAAATATGAGGAAAACGTGTTTTTTTGTCAAATTCTTAGCTTTGCAAGTGATTCTGGGTAACAAAACCTGGTGGTAGGCAGTCGAGTCACCCCATCCTAAATTCCCCTGGGTGTCTAGTTTTCAAAAATGTATAGGTTTGCTAGGTTTCCCTAGGTGCTGGTAGAGCTAGGGCTCAAAAACAAAAGGTAGTCTCTTTGTCCAAAAATGGCAAGATTTCACAGGGAAATTAAGGTGCGACCATGTTGCGTTTTGCGCTGTTTCATGTTGCAGCCACTATGCCTACCCACACAAGTGAGGTACCATTGTTTGTGGAAGACCTGGGGGAACGCTGGGTGGGTGGAAATTTGTTGATCCACGCAGATTCCAGAACTTTACGCCACAGAAATGTGAGGAAAATTTGTTTTTTTGTCAAATTCCTAGCTTTGCAAGGGATTCTGGGTAACAAAACCTGGTGGTAGGCAGTCGAGTCACCCCATCCTGAATTCCCCTGTGTGTCTAGTTTTTAAAAATGTATAGGTTTGCTAGGTTTCCCTAGGTGCTGGCAGAGCTGGGGCTCAATAACAAAAGGTAGTCCCTTTGTCCAAAAATGGCAAGATTTCACTGGGAAATTGAGGTGCGACCACGTTGCATTTTGCGCTGTTTCATGTCGCAGCCACTATGCCTACCCACGCAAGTGAGGTACCATTTTTTGGGGGAGACCTGGGGTAACGCTGGGTGCACGGAAGTTTGTTGATCCACGCAGATTCCAGAACTTTCCACCACAGAAATATGAGGAAAACGTGTTTTTTTGTCAAATTCTTAGCTTTGCAAGTGATTCTGGGTAACAAAACCTGGTGGTAGGCAGTCGAGTCACCCCATCCTAAATTCCCCTGGGTGTCTAGTTTTCAAAAATGTATAGGTTTGCTAGGTTTCCCTAGGTGCTGGTAGAGCTAGGGCTCAAAAACAAAAGGTAGTCTCTTTGTCCAAAAATGGCAAGATTTCACAGGGAAATTAAGGTGCGACCATGTTGCATTTTGCGCTGTTTCATGTTGCAGCCACTATGCCTACCCACACAAGTGAGGTACCATTGTTTGTGGGAGACCTGGGGGAACGCTGGGTGGGTGGAAATTTGTTGATCCACGCAGATTCCAGAACTTTACGCCACAGAAATGTGAGGAAAATGTGTTTTTTTGTCAAATTCCTAGCTTTGCAAGGGATTCTGGGTAACAAAACCTGGTGGTAGGCAGTCGAGTTACCCCATCCTGAATTCCCCTGGGTGTCTAGTTTTCAGAAATGTATAGGTTTGCTAGGTTTCCCTAGGTGCTGGCAGAGCTAGGGCTCAAAAACAAAAGGTAGCCTCTTTGTCCAAAAATGGCAAGATTTCACTGGGAAATTGAGGTGCAACCACGTTGCATTTTGCGCTGTTTCATGTTGCAGCCACTATGCCTACCCACGCAAGTGAGGTACCATTTTTTTGGGGAGACCTGGGGGAACACTGGGTGGGTGGAAATTTGTTGATCCACGCAGATTCCAGAACTTTACGCCACAGAAATGTGAGGAAAATGTGTTTTTTTGTCAAATTCCTAGCTTTGCAAGGGATTCTGGGTAACAAAACCTGGTGGTAGGCAGTCGAGTTACCCCATCCTGAATTCCCCTGGGTGTCTAGTTTTCAGAAATGTATAGGTTTGCTAGGTTTCCCTAGGTGCTGGCAGAACTGGGGCTCAATAACAAAAGGTAGTCCCTTTGTCCAAAAATGGCAAGATTTCACCGGGAAATTGAGGTGCGACCACGTTGCATTTTGCGCTGTTTCATGTTGCAGCCACTATGCCTACCCACACAAGTGAGGTACCATTGTTTGTGGGAGACCTGGGGGAACGCTGGGTGGGTGGAAATTTGTTGATCCACGCAGATTCCAGAACTTTACGCCACAGAAATGTGAGGAAAATGTGTTTTTTTGTCAAATTCCTAGCTTTGCAAGGGATTCTGGGTAACAAAACCTGGTGGTAGGCAGTCGAGTTACCCCATCCTGAATTCCCCTGGGTGTCTAGTTTTCAGAAATGTATAGGTTTGCTAGGTTTCCCTAGGTGCTGGCAGAGCTAGGGCTCAAAAACAAAAGGTAGCCTCTTTGTCCAAAAATGGCAAGATTTCACTGGGAAATTGAGGTGCAACCACGTTGCATTTTGCGCTGTTTCATGTTGCAGCCACTATGCCTACCCACGCAAGTGAGGTACCATTTTTTTGGGGAGACCTGGGGGAACGCTGGGTGGGTGGAAATTTGTTGATCCACGCAGATTCCAGAACTTTACGCCACAGAAATGTGAGGAAAATGTGTTTTTTTGTCAAATTCCTAGCTTTGCAAGGGATTCAGGGTAACAAAACCTGGTGGTAGGCAGTCGAGTTACCCCATCCTGAATTCCCCTGGGTGTCTAGTTTTCAGAAATGTATAGGTTTGCTAGGTTTCCCTAGGTGCTGGCAGAGCTAGGGCTCAAAAACAAAAGGTAGCCTCTTTGTCCAAAAATGGCAAGATTTCACTGGGAAATTGAGGTGCAACCACGTTGCATTTTGCGCTGTTTCATGTTGCAGCCACTATGCCTACCCACGCAAGTGAGGTACCATTTTTTTGGGGAGACCTGGGGGAACGCTGGGTGGGTGGAAATTTGTTGATCCACGCAGATTCCAGAACTTTACGCCACAGAAATGTGAGGAAAATGTGTTTTTTTGTCAAATTCCTAGCTTTGCAAGGGATTCTGGGTAACAAAACCTGGTGGTAGGCAGTCGAGTTACCCCATCCTGAATTCCCCTGGGTGTCTAGTTTTCAGAAATGTATAGGTTTGCTAGGTTTCCCTAGGTGCTGGCAGAACTGGGGCTCAATAACAAAAGGTAGTCCCTTTGTCCAAAAATGGCAAGATTTCACTGGGAAATTGAGGTGCGACCACGTTGCATTTTGCGCTGTTTCATGTTGCAGCCACTATGCCTACCCACGCAAGTGAGGTACCATTTTTTTGGGGAGACCTGGGGGAATGCTGGGTGGGTGGAAATTTGTTGATCCACGCAGATTCCAGAACTTTCCACCACAGAAATGTGAGGAAAATGTGTTTTTTTGTCAAATTCTTAGCTTTGCAAGGGATTCTGGGTAACAAAACCTGGTGGTAGGCAGTTGAGTCACCCCATCCTGAATTTCCCTGGGTATCTAGTTTTCAAAAATGTATAGGTTTGCTAGGTTTCCTTAGGTGCTGGCAGAGCTAGGGCTCAAAAACAAAAGGTAGTCTCTTTGTCCAAAAATGGCAAGATTTCACTGGGAAATTGAGGTGCGACCACATTGCGTTTTGCGCTGTTTCAAGTCGCAGCCACTATGCCTACCCATGCAAGTGAGGTGCCATTTTTTTCGAGAGACCTGGGGGAACGCTGGGTGGGTGGAAATGTGTTAATCCACGCAGATTCCAGAACTTTCCACCACAGAAATGTGAGGAAAATGTGTTTTTTTGTCAAATTCTTAGCTTTGCAAGGGATTCTGGGTAACAAATCCTGGTGCTAGGCAGTCGAGTCACCCTATCCTGAATTTCCCTGGGTGTCTAGTTTTAAAAAATGTATAGGTTTGCTAGGTTTCCCTAGGTGCTGGCAGAGCTAGGGCTCAAAAACAAAAGGTAGCCTCTTTGTCCAAAAATGGCAAGATTTCACTGGGAAATTGAGGTGCAACCACGTTGCGTTTTGCGCTGTTTCATGTTGCAGCCACTATGCCTACCCACGCAATGAGGTACCATTTTTTTGGGGAGACCTTGGGGAATGCTGGGTGGGTGGAAATTTGTTGATCCATGCAGATTCCAGAATTTTCCACCACAGAAATGTGAGGAAAATGTGTTTTTTTTGTCAAATTCTTAGCTTTGCAAGGGATTCTGGGTAAAAAAACCTGGTGGTAGGCAGTCGAGTCACCCCATCCTGAATTCCCCTGCGTGTCTAGTTTTTAAAAATGTATAGGTTTGCTAGGTTTCCCTAGGTGCTGGCAGAGCTGGGGCTCAATAACAAAAGGTAGTCCCTTTGTCCAAAAATGGCAAGATTTCACTGGGAAATTGAGGTGCGACCACGTTGCATTTTGCGCTGTTTCATGTCGCAGCCACTATGCCTACCCATGCAAGTGAGGTACCATTTTTGGGGGGAGACCTGGGGTAACGCTGGGTGCACGGAAGATTGTTGATCGACGCAGATTCCAGAACTTTCCACCACAGAAATATGAGGAAAATGTGTTTTTTTGTCAAATTCTTAGCTTTGCAAGTGATTCTGGGTAACAAAACCTGGTGGTAGGCAGTCGGGTCACCCCATCCTAAATTCCCCTGGGTGTCTAGTTTTCAAAAATGTATAGGTTTGCTAGGTTTCCCTAGGTGCTGTCAGAGCTAGGGCTCAAAAACAAAAGGTAGTCTCTTTGTCCAAAAATGGCAAGATTTCACTGGGAAAGTAAGGTGCGACCATGTTGCGTCTTGCGCTGTTTCATGTTGCAGCCACTATGCCTACCCACACAAGTGAGGTACCATTGTTTTTGGGAGACCTGGGGGAACGCTGGGTGGGTGGAAATTTGTTGATCCACGCAGATTCCAGAACTTTACGCCACAGAAATGTGAGGAAAATGTGTTTTTTTTGGTCAAATTCCTAGCTTTGCAAGGGATTCTGGGTAACAAAACCTGGTGGTAGGCAGTTGAGTCACCCCATCCTGAATTTCCCAGGGTATCTAGTTTTCAAAAATGTATAGGTTTGCTAGGTTTCCTTAGGTGCTGGCAGAGCTAGGGCTCAAAAACAAAAGGCAGTCTCTTTGTCCAAAAATGGCAAGATTTCACTGGGAAATTGAGGTGCGACCACGTTGCGTTTTGCGCTGTTTCATGTCGCAGCCACTATGCCTACCCATGCAAGTGAGGTACCATTTTTTTCGAGAGACCTGGGGGAACGCTGGGTGGGTGGAAATGTGTTGATCCACGCAGATTCCAGAACTTTCCACCACAGAAATGTGAGGAAAATGTGTTTTTTTGTCAAATTCTTAGGTTTGCAAGGGATTCTGGGTAACAAAACCTGGTGGTAGGCAGTCGAGTCACCCTATCCTGAATTTCCCTAAGTGTCTAGTTTTCAAAAATGTATAGGTTTGCTAGGTTTCCCTAGGTGCTGGCAGAGCTAGGGCTCAAAAACAAAAGGTAGTCTCTTTGTCCAAAAATGGCAAGATTTCACTGGGAAATTAAGGTGCGACCACGTTGCGTTTTGCGCTGTTTCATGTTGCAGCCACTATGCCTACCCACACAAGTGAGGTACCATTGTTTTTGGGAGACCTTGGGGAATGCTGGGTGGGTGGAAATTTGTTGATCCACGCAGATTCCAGAACTTTCCACCACAGAAATGTGAGGAAAATGTGTTTTTTTTGTCAAATTCCTAGCTTTGCAAGGGATTCTGGGTAACAAAACCTGGTGGTAGGCAGTCGAGTCACCCTATCCTGAATTTCCCTGGGTGTCTAGTTTTCAAAAATGTATAGGTTTGCTAGGTTTCCCTAGGTGCTGGCAGAGCTAGGGCTCAAAAACAAAAGGTAGTCTCTTTGTCCAAAAATGGCAAGATTTCACTGGGAAATTGAGGTGCGACCACGTTGCGTTTTGCGCTGTTTCATGTCGCAGCCACTATGCCTACCCACGCAATGAGGTACCATTTTTTTGGGGAGACCTTGGGGAATGCTAGGTGGGTGGAAATTTGTTGATCCATGCAGATTCCAGAACTTTCCACCACAGAAATGTGAGGAAAATGTGTTTTTTTTGTCAAATTCTTAGCTTTGCAAGGGATTCTGGGTAAAAAAACCTGGTGGTAGGCAGTCGAGTCACCCCATCCTGAATTCCCCTGTGTGTCTAGTTTTTAAAAATGTATAGGTTTGCTAGGTTTCCCTAGGTGCTGGCAGAGCTGGGGCTCAATAACAAAAGGTAGTCCCTTTGTCCAAAAATGGCAAGATTTCACTGGGAAATTGAGGTGCGACCACGTTGCATTTTGCGCTGTTTCATGTCGCAGCCACTATGCCTACCCACGCAAGTGAGGTACCATTTTTTTGGGGAGACCTGGGGTAACGCTGGGTGCACGGAAGTTTGTTGATCCACGCAGATTCCAGAACTTTCCACCACAGAAATATGAGGAAAACGTGTTTTTTTGTCAAATTCTTAGATTTGCAAGTGATTCTGGGTAACAAAACCTGGTGGTAGGCAGTCGAGTCACCCTATCCTGAATGTCCCTGGGTGTCTAGTTTTCAAAAATGTATAGGTTTGCTAGGTTTCCCTAGGTGCTGGCAGAGCTAGGGCTCAAAAACAAAAGGTAGTCTCTTTGTCCAAAAATGGCAAGATTTCACTGGGAAATTAAGGTGCGACCACGTTGCGTTTTGCGCTGTTTCATGTTGCAGCCACTATGCCTACCCACACAAGTGAGGTACCATTGTTTTTGGGAGACCTTGGGGAATGCTGGGTGGGTGGAAATTTGTTGATCCACGCAGATTCCAGAACTTTCCACCACAGAAATGTGAGGAAAATGTGTTTTTTTTGTCAAATTCCTAGCTTTGCAAGGGATTCTGGGTAACAAAACCTGGTGGTAGGCAGTCGAGTCACCCTATCCTGAATTTCCCTGGGTGTCTAGTTTTCAAAAATGTATAGGTTTGCTAGGTTTCCCTAGGTGCTGGCAGAGCTAGGGCTCAAAAACAAAAGGTAGTCTCTTTGTCCAAAAAATGGCAAGATTTCACTGGGAAATTGAGGTGCGACCACGTTGCGTTTTGCGCTGTTTCATGTCGCAGCCACTATGCCTACCCACGCAATGAGGTACCATTTTTTTGGGGAGACCTTGGGGAATGCTAGGTGGGTGGAAATTTGTTGATCCATGCAGATTCCAGAACTTTCCACCACAGAAATGTGAGGAAAATGTGTTTTTTTGTCAAATTCTTAGCTTTGCAAGGGATTCTGGGTAACAAATCCTGGTGCTAGGCAGTCGAGTCACCCTATCCTGAATTTCCCTGGGTGTCTAGTTTTAAAAAATGTATAGGTTTGCTAGGTTTCCCTAGGTGATGGCAGAGCTGGGGCTCAAAAACAAAAGGTAGTCTCTTTGTCCAAAAATGGCAAGATTTCACTGGGAAATTGAGGTGCGACCACGTTGCATTTTGCGCTGTTTCATGTTGCAGCCACTATGCCTACCGACACAAGTGAGGTACCATTGTTTTTGGGAGACCTGGGGGAACGCTGGGTGGGTGGAAATTTGTTGATCCACGCAGATTCCAGAACTTTACACCACAGAAATGTGAGGAAAATGTGTTTTGTTTGTCAAATTTTTAGATTTGCAAGTGATTCTGGGTAACAAAACCTGGTGGTAGACAGTCGACTTACCCCATCCTGAATTCCCCAGGGTGTCTAGTTTTCAAAAATGTATAGGTTTGCTAGGTTTCCCTAGGTGCTGGCAGAGCTAGGGCTCAAAAACAAAAGGTAGTCTCTTTGTCCAAAAATGGCAAGATTTCACTGGGAAATTAAGGTGCGACCACGTTGCGTTTTGCGCTGTTTCATGTTGCAGCCACTATGCCTACCCACACAAGTGAGGTACCATTGTTTTTGGGAGACCTGGGGGAACGCTGGGTGGGTGGAAATTTGTTGATCCACGCAGATTCCAGAACTTTACGCCACAGAAATGTGAGGAAAATGTGTTTTTTTTTTCAAATTCCTAGCTTTGCAAGGGATTCTGGGTAACAAAACTGGTGGTAGGCAGTCGAGTTACCCCATCCTGAATTCCCCTGGGTGTCTAGTTTTCAGAAATGTATAGGTTTGCTAGGTTTCCCTAGGTGCTAGCAGAGCTAGGGCTCAAAAACAAAAGGTAGCCTCTTTGTCCAAAAATGGCAAGATTTCACTGGGAAATTGAGGTGCAACCACGTTGCGTTTTGCGCTGTTTCATGTTGCAGCCACTATGCCTACCCACGCAAGTGAGGTACCATTTTTTTCGGGAGACCTGGGGGAATGCTGGGTGGGTGGAAATTTGTTGATCCACGCAGACTCCAGAACTTTCCACCACAGAAATGTGAGGAAAATGTGTTTTTTTTGTCAAATTCCTAGCTTTGCAAGGGATTCTGGGTAACAAAACCTGGTGGTAGGCAGTCGAGTCACCCTATCCTGAATTTCCCTGGGTGTCTAGTTTTCAAAAATGTATAGGTTTGCTAGGTTTCCCTAGGTGCTGGCAGAGCTAGGGCTCAAAAACAAAAGGTAGTCTCTTTGTCCAAAAATGGCAAGATTTCAATGGGAAATTGAGGTGCGACCACGTTGCGTTTTGCGCTGTTTCATGTCGCAGCCACTATGCCTACCCACGCAATGAGGTACCATTTTTTTGGGGAGACCTTGGGGAATGCTGGGTGGGTGGAAATTTGTTGATCCATGCAGATTCCAGAACTTTCCACCACAGAAATGTGAGGAAAATGTGGTTTTTTTGTCAAATTCTTAGCTTTGCAAGGGATTCTGGGTAAAAAAACCTGGTGGTAGGCAGTCGAGTCACCCCATCCTGAATTCCCCTGCGTGTCTAGTTTTTAAAAATGTATAGGTTTGCTAGGTTTCCCTAGGTGCTGGCAGAGCTGGGGCTCAATAACAAAAGGTAGTCCCTTTGTCCAAAAATGGCAAGATTTCACTGGGAAATTGAGGTGCGACCACGTTGCATTTTGCGCTGTTTCATGTCGCAGCCACTATGCCTACCCATGCAAGTGAGGTACCATTTTTGGGGGGAGACCTGGGGTAACGCTGGGTGCACGGAAGATTGTTGATCGACGCAGATTCCAGAACTTTCCACCACAGAAATATGAGGAAAATGTGTTTTTTTGTCAAATTCTTAGCTTTGCAAGTGATTCTGGGTAACAAAACCTGGTGGTAGGCAGTCGAGTCACCCCATCCTAAATTCCCCTGGGTGTCTAGTTTTCAAAAATGTATAGGTTTGCTAGGTTTCCCTAGGTGCTGGCAGAGCTAGGGCTCAAAAACAAAAGGTAGTCTCTTTGTCCAAAAATGGCAAGATTTCACTGGGAAAGTAAGGTGCGACCATGTTGCGTCTTGCGCTGTTTCATGTTGCAGCCACTATGCCTACCCATACAAGTGAGGTACCATTGTTTTTGGGAGACCTGGGGGAACGCTGGGTGGGTGGAAATTTGTTGATCCACGCAGATTCCAGAACTTTACGCCACAGAAATGTGAGGAAAATGTGTTTTTTTGGGTCAAATTCCTAGCTTTGCAAGGGATTCTGGGTAACAAAACCTGGTGGTAGGCAGTTGAGTCACCCCATCCTGAATTTCCCAGGGTATCTAGTTTTCAAAAATGTATAGGTTTGCTAGGTTTCCTTAGGTGCTGGCAGAGCTAGGGCTCAAAAACAAAAGGCAGTCTCTTTGTCCAAAAATGGCAAGATTTCACTGGGAAATTGAGGTGCGACCACGTTGCGTTTTGCGCTGTTTCATGTCGCAGCCACTATGCCTACCCATGCAAGTGAGGTACCATTTTTTTCGAGAGACCTGGGGGAACGCTGGGTGGGTGGAAATGTGTTGATCCACGCAGATTCCAGAACTTTCCACCACAGAAATGTGAGGAAAATGTGTTTTTTTGTCAAATTCTTAGGTTTGCAAGGGATTCTGGGTAACAAAACCTGGTGGTAGGCAGTCGAGTCACCCTATCCTGAATTTCCCTGGGTGTCTAGTTTTCAAAAATGTATAGGTTTGCTAGGTTTCCCTAGGTGCTGGCAGAGCTAGGGCTCAAAAACAAAAGGTAGTCTCTTTGTCCAAAAATGGCAAGATTTCACTGGGAAATTAAGGTGCGACCACGTTGCGTTTTGCGCTGTTTCATGTTGCAGCCACTATGCCTACCCACACAAGTGAGGTACCATTGTTTTTGGGAGACCTTGGGGAATGCTGGGTGGGTGGAAATTTGTTGATCCACGCAGATTCCAGAACTTTCCACCACAGAAATGTGAGGAAAATGTGTTTTTTTTGTCAAATTCCTAGCTTTGCAAGGGATTCTGGGTAACAAAACCTGGTGGTAGGCAGTCGAGTCACCCTATCCTGAATTTCCCTGGGTGTCTAGTTTTCAAAAATGTATAGGTTTGCTAGGTTTCCCTAGGTGCTGGCAGAGCTAGGGCTCAAAAACAAAAGGTAGTCTCTTTGTCCAAAAATGGCAAGATTTCACTGGGAAATTGAGGTGCGACCACGTTGCGTTTTGCGCTGTTTCATGTCGCAGCCACTATGCCTACCCACGCAATGAGGTACCATTTTTTTGGGGAGACCTTGGGGAATGCTAGGTGGGTGGAAATTTGTTGATCCATGCAGATTCCAGAACTTTCCACCACAGAAATGTGAGGAAAATGTGTTTTTTTTGTCAAATTCTTAGCTTTGCAAGGGATTCTGGGTAAAAAAACCTGGTGGTAGGCAGTCGAGTCACCCCATCCTGAATTCCCCTGTGTGTCTAGTTTTTAAAAATGTATAGGTTTGCTAGGTTTCCCTAGGTGCTGGCAGAGCTGGGGCTCAATAACAAAAGGTAGTCCCTTTGTCCAAAAATGGCAAGATTTCACTGGGAAATTGAGGTGCGACCACGTTGCATTTTGCGCTGTTTCATGTCGCAGCCACTATGCCTACCCACGCAAGTGAGGTACCATTTTTTTGGGGAGACCTGGGGTAACGCTGGGTGCACGGAAGTTTGTTGATCCACGCAGATTCCAGAACTTTCCACCACAGAAATATGAGGAAAACGTGTTTTTTTGTCAAATTCTTAGATTTGCAAGTGATTCTGGGTAACAAAACCTGGTGGTAGGCAGTCGAGTCACCCTATCCTGAATTTCCCTGGGTGTCTAGTTTTCAAAAATGTATAGGTTTGCTAGGTTTCCCTAGGTGCTGGCAGAGCTAGGGCTCAAAAACAAAAGGTAGTCTCTTTGTCCAAAAATGGCAAGATTTCACTGGGAAATTAAGGTGCGACCACGTTGCGTTTTGCGCTGTTTCATGTTGCAGCCACTATGCCTACCCACACAAGTGAGGTACCATTGTTTTTGGGAGACCTTGGGGAATGCTGGGTGGGTGGAAATTTGTTGATCCACGCAGATTCCAGAACTTTCCACCACAGAAATGTGAGGAAAATGTGTTTTTTTTGTCAAATTCCTAGCTTTGCAAGGGATTCTGGGTAACAAAACCTGGTGGTAGGCAGTCGAGTCACCCTATCCTGAATTTCCCTGGGTGTCTAGTTTTCAAAAATGTATAGGTTTGCTAGGTTTCCCTAGGTGCTGGCAGAGCTAGGGCTCAAAAACAAAAGGTAGTCTCTTTGTCCAAAAATGGCAAGATTTCACTGGGAAATTGAGGTGCGACCACGTTGCGTTTTGCGCTGTTTCATGTCGCAGCCACTATGCCTACCCACGCAATGAGGTACCATTTTTTTGGGGAGACCTTGGGGAATGCTAGGTGGGTGGAAATTTGTTGATCCATGCAGATTCCAGAACTTTCCACCACAGAAATGTGAGGAAAATGTGTTTTTGTTGTCAAATTCTTAGCTTTGCAAGGGATTCTGGGTAAAAAAACCTGGTGGTAGGCAGTCGAGTCACCCCATCCTGAATTCCCCTGTGTGTCTAGTTTTTAAAAATGTATAGGTTTGCTAGGTTTCCCTAGGTGCTGGCAGAGCTGGGGCTCAATAACAAAAGGTAGTCCCTTTGTCCAAAAATGGCAAGATTTCACTGGGAAATTGAGGTGCGACCACGTTGCATTTTGCGCTGTTTCATGTCGCAGCCACTATGCCTACCCACGCAAGTGAGGTACCATTTTTTTGGGGAGACCTGGGGTAACGCTGGGTGCACGGAAGTTTGTTGATCCACGCAGATTCCAGAACTTTCCACCACAGAAATATGAGGAAAACGTGTTTTTTTGTCAAATTCTTAGATTTGCAAGTGATTCTGGGTAACAAATCCTGATGGTAGGCAGTCGAGTCACCCCATCCTGAATTCCCCTGGGTGTCTAGTTTTCAAAAATGTATAGGTTTGCTAGGTTTCCCTAGGTGCTGGCAGAGCTAGGGCTCAAAAACAAAAGGTAGTCTCTTTGTCCAAAAATGGCAAGATTTCACAGGGAAATTAAGGTGCGACCATGTTGCGTTTTGCGCTGTTTCATGTTGCATCCACTATGCCTACCCACACAAGTGAGGTACCATTGTTTGTGGGAGACCTGGGGGAACGCTGGGTGGGTGGAAATTTGTTGATCCACGCAGATTCCAGAACTTTACGCCACAGAAATGTGAGGAAAATGTGTTTTTTTTGTCAAATTCCTAGCTTTGCAAGGGATTCTGGGTAACAAAACCTGGTGGTAGGCAGTTGAGTCACCCCATCCTGAATTTCCCTGGGTATCTAGTTTTCAAAAATGTATAGGTTTGCTAGGTTTCCTTAGGTGCTGGCAGAGCTAGGGCTCAAAAACAAAAGGTAGTCTCTTTGTCCAAAAATGGCAAGATTTCACTGGGAAATTGAGGTGCGACCACGTTGCGTTTTGCGCTGTTTCAAGTCGCAGCCACTATGCCTACCCATGCAAGTGAGGTGCCATTTTTTTCGAGAGACCTGGGGGAACGCTGGGTGGGTGGAAATGTGTTAATCCACGCAGATTCCAGAACTTCCACCACAGAAATGTGAGGAAAATGTGTTTTTTTGTCAAATTCTTAGCTTTGCAAGGGATTCTGGGTAACAAATCCTGGTGCTAGGCAGTCGAGTCACCCTATCCTGAATTTCCCTGGGTGTCTAGTTTTAAAAAATGTATAGGTTTGCTAGGTTTCCCTAGGTGATGGCAGAGCTGGGGCTCAAAAACAAAAGGTAGTCTCTTTGTCCAAAAATGGCAAGATTTCACTGGGAAATTGAGGTGCGACCACGTTGCATTTTGCGCTGTTTCATGTTGCAGGCACTATGCCTACCGAAACAAGTGAGGTACCATTGTTTTTGGGAGACCTGGGTGGGTGGAAATTTGTTGATCCACGCAGATTCCAGAACTTTACACCACAGAAATGTGAGGAAAATGTGTTTTGTTTGTCAAATTTTTAGATTTGCAAGTGATTCTGGGTAACAAAACCTGGTGGTAGACAGTCGACTTACCCCATCCTGAATTCCCCAGGGTGTCTAGTTTTCAAAAATGTATAGGTTTGCTAGGTTTCCCTAGGTGCTGGCAGAGCTAGGGCTCAAAAACAAAAGGTAGTCTCTTTGTCCAAAAATGGCAAGATTTCACTGGGAAATTAAGGTGCGACCACGTTGCGTTTTGCGCTGTTTCATGTTGCAGCCACTATGCCTACCCACACAAGTGAGGTACCATTGTTTTTGGGAGACCTGGGGGAACGCTGGGTGGGTGGAAATTAGTTGATCCACGCAGATTCCAGAACTTTACGCCACAGAAATGTGAGGAAAATGTGTTTTTTTTTTCAAATTCCTAGCTTTGCAAGGGATTCTGGGTAACAAAACTGGTGGTAGGCAGTCGAGTTACCCCATCCTGAATTCCCCTGGGTGTCTAGTTTTCATAAATGTATAGGTTTGCTAGGTTTCCCTAGGTGCTAGCAGAGCTAGGGCTCAAAAACAAAAGGTAGCCTCTTTGTCCAAAAATGGCAAGATTTCACTGGGAAATTGAGGTGCAACCACGTTGCGTTTTGCGCTGTTTCATGTTGCAGCCACTATGCCTACCCACGCAAGTGAGGTACCATTTTTTTCGGGAGACCTGGGGGAATGCTGGGTGGGTGGAAATTTGTTGATCCACGCAGACTCCAGAACTTTCCACCACAGAAATGTGAGGAAAATGTGTTTTTTTGTCAAATTCCTAGCTTTGCAAGGGATTCTGGGTAACAAAACCTGGTGGTAGGCAGTCGAGTCACCCTATCCTGAATTTCCCTGGGTGTCTAGTTTTCAAAAATGTATAGGTTTGCTAGGTTTCCCTAGGTGCTGGCAGAGCTAGGGCTCAAAAACAAAAGGTAGTCTCTTTGTCCAAAAATGGCAAGATTTCAATGGGAAATTGAGGTGCGACCACGTTGCGTTTTGCGCTGTTTCATGTCGCAGCCACTATGCCTACCCACGCAATGAGGTACCATTTTTTTGGGGAGACCTTGGGGAATGCTGGGTGGGTGGAAATTTGTTGATCCATGCAGATTCCAGAACTTTCCACCACAGAAATGTGAGGAAAATGTGTTTTTTTTGTCAAATTCTTAGCTTTGCAAGGGATTCTGGGTAAAAAAACCTGGTGGTAGGCAGTCGAGTCACCCCATCCTGAATTCCCCTGCGTGTCTAGTTTTTAAAAATGTATAGGTTTGCTAGGTTTCCCTAGGTGCTGGCAGAGCTGGGGCTCAATAACAAAAGGTAGTCCCTTTGTCCAAAAATGGCAAGATTTCACTGGGAAATTGAGGTGCGACCACGTTGCATTTTGCGCTGTTTCATGTCGCAGCCACTATGCCTACCCATGCAAGTGAGGTACCATTTTTGGGGGGAGACCTGGGGTAACGCTGGGTGCACGGAAGATTGTTGATCGACGCAGATTCCAGAACTTTCCACCACAGAAATATGAGGAAAATGTGTTTTTTTGTCAAATTCTTAGCTTTGCAAGTGATTCTGGGTAACAAAACCTGGTGGTAGGCAGTCGAGTCACCCCATCCTAAATTCCCCTTGGTGTCTAGTTTTCAAAAATGTATAGGTGTGCTAGGTTTCCCTAGGTGCTGGCAGAGCTAGGGCTCAAAAACAAAAGGTAGTCTCTTTGTCCAAAAATGGCAAGATTTCACTGGGAAAGTAAGGTGCGACCATGTTGCGTCTTGCGCTGTTTCATGTTGCAGCCACTATGCCTACCCACACAAGTGAGGTACCATTGTTTTTGGGAGACCTGGGGGAACGCTGGGTGGGTGGAAATTTGTTGATCCACGCAGATTCCAGAACTTTACGCCACAGAAATGTGAGGAAAATGTGTTTTTTTGGGTCAAATTCCTAGCTTTGCAAGGGATTCTGGGTAACAAAACCTGGTGGTAGGCAGTTGAGTCACCCCATCCTGAATTTCCCAGGGTATCTAGTTTTCAAAAATGTATAGGTTTGCTAGGTTTCCTTAGGTGCTGGCAGAGCTAGGGCTCAAAAACAAAAGGCAGTCTCTTTGTCCAAAAATGGCAAGATTTCACTGGGAAATTGAGGTGCGACCACGTTGCGTTTTGCGCTGTTTCATGTCGCAGCCACTATGCCTACCCATGCAAGTGAGGTACCATTTTTTTCGAGAGACCTGGGGGAACGCTGGGTGGGTGGAAATGTGTTGATCCACGCAGATTCCAGAACTTTCCACCACAGAAATGTGAGGAAAATGTGTTTTTTTGTCAAATTCTTAGGTTTGCAAGGGATTCTGGGTAACAAAACCTGGTGGTAGGCAGTCGAGTCACCCTATCCTGAATTTCCCTGGGTGTCTAGTTTTCAAATATGTATAGGTTTGCTAGGTTTCCCTAGGTGCTGGCAGAGCTAGGGCTCAAAAACAAAAGGTAGTCTCTTTGTCCAAAAATGGCAAGATTTCACTGGGAAAGTAAGGTGCGACCATGTTGCGTCTTGCGCTGTTTCATGTTGCAGCCACTATGCCTACCCACACAAGTGAGGTACCATTGTTTTTGGGAGACCTTGGGGAATGCTGGGTGGGTGGAAATTTGTTGATCCACGCAGATTCCAGAACTTTCCACCACAGAAATGTGAGGAAAATGTGTTTCTTTTGTCAAATTCCTAGCTTTGCAAGGGATTCTGGGTAACAAAACCTGGTGGTAGGCAGTCGAGTCACCCTATCCTGAATTTCCCTGGGTGTCTAGTTTTCAAAAATGTATAGGTTTGCTAGGTTTCCCTAGGTGCTGGCAGAGCTAGGGCTCAAAAACAAAAGTTAGTCTCTTTGTCCAAAAATGGCAAGATTTCACTGGGAAATTGAGGTGCGACCACGTTGCGTTTTGCGCTGTTTCATGTCGCAGCCACTATGCCTACCCATGCAAGTGAGGTACCATTTTTTTCGAGAGACCTGGGGGAACGCTGGGTGGGTGGAAATGTGTTAATCCACGCAGATTCCAGAACTTTCCACCACAGAAATGTGAGGAAAATGTGTTTTTTTGTCAAATTCTTAGATTTGCAAGGGATTCTGGGTAACAAATCCTGGTGCTAGGCAGTCGAGTCACCCTATCCTGAATTTCCCTGGGTGTCTAGTTTTAAAAAATGTATAGGTTTGCTAGGTTTCCCTAGGTGATGGCAGAGCTGGGGCTCAAAAACAAAAGGTAGTCTCTTTGTCCAAAAATGGCAAGATTTCACTGGGAAATTGAGGTGCGACCACGTTGCATTTTGCGCTGTTTCATGTTGCAGCCACTATGCCTACCGACACAAGTGAGGTACCATTGTTTTTGGGAGACCTGGGGGAACGCTGGGTGGGTGGAAATTTGTTGATCCACGCAGATTCCAGAACTTTACACCACAGAAATGTGAGGAAAATGTGTTTTGTTTGTCAAATTTTTAGCTTTGCAAGTGATTCTGGGTAACAAAACCTGGTGGTAGACAGTCGACTTACCCCATCCTGAATTCCCCAGGGTGTCTAGTTTTCAAAAATGTATAGGTTTGCTAGGTTTCCCTAGGTGCTGGCAGAGCTAGGGCTCAAAAACAAAAGGTAGTCTCTTTGTCCAAAAATGGCAAGATTTCACTGGGAAATTAAGGTGCGACCACGTTGCGTTTTGCGCTGTTTGATGTTGCAGCCACTATGCCTACCCACACAAGTGAGGTACCATTGTTTTTGGGAGACCTGGGGGAACGCTGGGTGGGTGGAAATTTGTTGATCCACGCAGATTCCAGAACTTTACGCCACAGAAATGTGAGGAAAATGTGTTTTTTTTGTCAAATTCCTAGCTTTGCAAGGGATTCTGGGTAACAAAACTGGTGGTAGGCAGTCGAGTTACCCCATCCTGAATTCCCCTGGGTGTCTAGTTTTCAAAAATGTAAAGGTTTGCCAGGTTTCCCTAGGTGCTGGCAGAGCTAGGGCTCAAAAACAAAAGGTAGTTTTTTTGTCCAAAAATGGCAAGATTTCACTGGGAAATTGAGGTGCGACCACGTTGCGTTTTGCGCTGTTTTATGTCACAGCCACTATGCCCACCCACGCATGTGAGGTACCTTTTTTTGGGGAGACCTGGGGGAACGCTGGGTGGGTGGAAATTTGTTGATCCACGCAGATTCCAGAACTTTCCACCACAGAAATGTGAGGAAAATTTGTTTTTTTTTGTCAAATTCTTAGCTTCGCAAGGGATTCTGGGTAACAAAACCTGGAGGTAGGCAGTTGAGTCACCCCATCCTGAATTTCCCTGGGTATCTAGTGTTAAAAAATGTATAGGTTTGCTAGGTTTCCCTAGGTGCTGGCAGAGTAGGGCTCAAAAACAAAAGGTAGTCTCTTTGTCCAAAAATGGCAAGATTTCACTGGGAAATTGAGGTGCGACCACGTTGCGTTTTGCGCTGTTTCATGTCGCAGCCACTATGCCTACCCACGCAAGTGAGGTACCATTTTTTTTGGGAGACCTTGGGAAACGCTGGGTGGGTGGAAATTTGTTGATCCACGCGGATCCAAAACTTTCCACCACAGAAATGTGAGGAAAATGTGTTATTTTTGTCAAATTCTTTGCTTTGCAAGGGATTCTGGGTAACAAAACCTGGTGGTAGGCAGTCGAGTCACCCCATCCTGAATTTCCCTGCGTGTCTAGTTTTAAAAAATGTATAGGTTTGCTAGGTTTCCCTAGGTGATGGCAGAGCTAGGGCTCAAAAACAAAAGGTAGTCCCTTTGTCCAAAAATGGCAAGATTTCACTGGGAAATTGAGGTGCGACCACGTTGCATTTTGCGCTGTTTCATGTCGCAGCCACTATGCCTACCCACGCAAGTGAGGTACCATTGTTTTTGGGAGACCTGGGGGAACGCTGGGTGGGTGGAAATGTGTTGATCCACGCAGATCCCAGAACTTTACACCACAGAAATGTGAGGAAAATGTGTTTTGTTTGTCAAATTCTTAGCTTTGCAAGGGATTCTGGGTAACAAAACCTGGTGGTAGGCAGTTGAGTCACCCCATCCTGAATTTCCCTGGGTATTTAGTTTTCAAAAATGTATAGGTTTGCTAGGTTTCCCTAAGTGCTGGCAGAGCTAGGGCTCAAAAACAAAAGGTAGTCTCATTGTCCAAAAATGGCAAGATTTCACTGGAAAATTGAGGTGCGACCACGTTGCGTTTTGTGCTGTTTCATGTCGCAGCCACTATGCCTACTCACGCAAGTGAGGTACCATTTCTTTCAGACCTGGGGGAACGCTAGGTGGGTGGAAATTTGTTGATCCACGCAGATTCCAGAACTTTCCACCACAGAAATGTGAGGAAAATGTTTTTTTTTTCTGTCAAATCCTTAGCTTTGCAAGGGATTCTGGGTAACAAAACATGGTGGTAGGCAGTCGAGTCACCCCATCCTGAATTCCCCTGGGTGTCTAGGTTTAAAAAATGTATAGGTTTGCTAGGTTTCCCTAGGTGCTGGCAGAGCTAGGGCTCAAAAACAAAAGGTAGTCTCTTTCTCCAAAAATGGCAAGATTTCACTGGGAAATTGAGGTGCGACCACGTTGCATTTTGCGCTGTTTCATGTCGCAGCCACTATGCCTACCCACGCAAGTGAGGTACCATTGTTTTCGGGAGACCTGGGGGAACGCTGGGTGGGTGGAAATTTGTTGATCCACGCAGATTCCAGAACTTTCCACCACAGAAATGTGAGGAAAATGTGTTTTTCCTTTAAAATTCTTAGCTTTGCAAGGGATTCCGGGTAACAAAACCTGATGGTAGGCAGTTGAGTCACCCCATCCTGAATTCCCCTGCATGTCTAATTTTCAAAAATGTATAGGTTTGCTAGGTTTCCCTAGGTGCCGGCAGAGCCAGGGTGCAAAAACTACAGGTAGGCACTCTGCCATAAATGGGTCAATTTTTAACTGCAAAATTGAGGTGTGACCTTGTTGCATTTTGCGCCGTTTCCTGTCGCAGGCACAAGGCCGACCCACGCAAGTGAAGTACCATTTTTATCAGGAGACTTAGGGTAATTCAGATTTGTAAAATCAACTGTTATTACAATTGAGTTTTTATACATTTCTCCCTTCCCAATGAAAGACATTGTGTAAAAAAAAATCTTTTTAAAAAATGACCAATAATTCTCATGCTAGTATGAGTATTCCCAATTTTGAAAATGTGCAATTATATACTGTTTCTAGACTATATAATTTGTACCCAAATCAGAAATACATAGGTGTCTTTCATACCGATTTTTCCACATATACATTTTCCAAGAATAAGTGCTCTATACCCAGTAAATAAAAAAAAATCATTGCAAGTTGCTGCTTAGTTTTTGGATCTGGGTTTGTCGGGTTCTTGGAGAAACTACAAGTCCTATATATCCCCACAACCAGGAAGGTCTAAATAATGTAATGGTACATTGCTTTCCAAGAGCTGTCGAAATTACAAGAAGTTATAGGTGAAAACGTTGAGACAAAATGCTGTTTTTTTCAACAAATTTTCAATTATTCAAATATTTAACTGTTAGTTTATATAAAGAAACCTTCATGGATTTAGACAAATGACCCAATTTTGAATTCAAATTTTTTTCTACTTTTCGAAAATGTATAGCTTTCCAGGATACCTTATTGCTTTCATACTCATTTCTACCATTAACTGGAAGGTGGTGAAAAGCCCTAAAAATAGCAAAAATGGGCTATGTCCCAGAAGAATGCCAAAACTGTGTGAAAAATGTTGGTTCTCTGACAAAAGACTATCATTCCCTAAAAGCTGAGAATATGGAGATTTCAGCCCCACAAACCCTTTTTTGATACCATTTGCAGGGAAAAACCCAGAGGCTTTCATTTGCAGCCCGTTTTTTCCCATTTTTCTGAAAAAAACAAAAATGTCACTATATTTTGGTTAATTTCTGGGACCCCTCCAAGGGAATCCACAAACCCTGGGTACCTTTAGAATCCACATGATGTTGGAAGAACAGGACGCAAAGCTGGCATGGATACCTTATGTGGTCAAAAAGTTACAGGGGCCTAAGCGCGCACTACCCCTAATCGCCAAAAAAAGGCTTAGCACAGGAGGGGAAACGGCCTAGCAGCGAAGGGGTTAATGGCACATGAGATATAAGGTAAACATAGATGATTACTCGCTTACCGTGAACAAAGCTGAGGTTAGGCTGAAACGCGTTGGTTCGAGTTGTTGCTGAATAAATTAAGCTGAATATAATCCAAGTCTGGAGCCGCGTCCTTGGTGTAAAATTGTATGTTTGGGCCATGATCCGGCCCCTATGCAGAGCACCAGTAGCTGAGCGCATACAAGGTTTGAAGGGTCACATTGTGCAGGAGATTTGAATTGACCCCAATGCGCCCGTGTTTCTGCGAAGACAAGGTGGAGAAAAAGTAAAATCATCGGATGGTTGAGCGCCGTATGACTGAGTCGGAGGACGCTGCCAAGTCGGGAGTCTTCGGGGAGGTGAGTGGCATTGCTGCCGTGTGAAAACAGCAGTAAAACGATACGTTGTTTGTAGAGCTTGCAAGTGGAACCGATCCGTACACAATACGGCGGTTCGATAAGCCCCACATACAGAGACTTGGGCAGCGGTGATTTAATAGCACTTTTCAACTCGAAATAGTGAGAAGAGACAGACGGCGAGAGGCCGTGACAGGCCAGAGAAGGCATAAATAAATAATGGAGGCGCGAGCAGCAAAACGCGCTGGAAAGGCAGCTAATCTCTTTAAAGTACCAGGAGAGATGGCGAATGAAATACCGAGTGAAAGCAGTGCAGTAGCTTCACAACCAAGTACCCTAAAACAGCTATTTAATCAAGCAGAAAGGCTGTACAAGAAAGAAACGAACAAAAGCTGGGAAATGATTGCTCTTGAAAAGTACATCGAAGTGAAACGCATACCAAGAGGCTTAAGGATTTTTACGATACCTACACATCCTGACACTAATAAAGAATTAATTGAGGAATGGGTGGAGAAAAATAAGGAATGATCCTTAAATATGATGTGTATATTATTTAAAAACGCAAAAAAAGGACATTGTGGAAATTACGGATAAAATAAATGAAATAGAGGAATTAATTAAACAGCAAACCAATAAAGATGAAACAACCAAATTCAGAAAGGAAATGGATGCAAGATTTGAAAAGTATGAAACTGAAATCGAGGAGCTCAAGCAAAGAAAATATATAAGGGATGAAAAAGATTATGCCTAAGGTAGAATCCTTACATTTGCCAAGCGCTTTGAAAAGCTAAAAAAGATTGTTCCCTATCAACAACCAGTGAGCACATCAATCAGTACAAGTGAGTCAGAAGTGAGTGATGGAGTCGCAACGGATAGAATGAGAGAAAATGCACCACATGATTTTTTAGAGGAAGTGCAGCTCATGAACCTGGACAAGACAATGTCTAGAGGAAGGGGTCGCGGAAATCAAAACCAAGGAAGAGGAATACAAATATCAGTACAAAAACCAGAATAACCCTAAGAGCCAAAAGAAAGAAGATTTTACCCTCTAAGAAATCTGAAGTAGAGAATTTGATTATAAACCTATCAAGACATGTTCTGACAAAAGAAGAAACAATTCTCCTAAATAGAGGCCTTTCATTTTGTCCAGAAAAACACTTTGATGGAAGACAAATCAGGATTGACTTGTACAAATATGTGCGTAAATTAAAATTCATGCACGCCAAGCAACAACCAATATAGGACCTGCGGACGGAGTCAAATAAATCAGAATGACAATTGGAGAATGGAGGAAATACCGGACCTCCAAAACATTTTTGGACTGCTGTATGATTCGCACACAGAAGAGATCACGGAAACACAAATAGTAGAACACTTGGGCGCAAGATCTGACCAGAGAGTTGGAAGCGGCCTAAAACAAAAATCCAGATTTTGCCCCACACTTTCACCAGGAAATACATTTGATTTATTCTCGGAAGCAATCATAGAGGATATTGAAAAAATCAACATTACACAAAATACAAACAGAAGAGAAAATCTCACGAATGAAGAAAGAAAGGCAACAAAATCGCTAAGAGAAGATGCCAATCTCATAATCAAACCTGCAGACAAAGGGGGCAACATAGTCCTGATGGATACTCAGGACTATGTCAAGGAGGCATTGCAACAACTGAATGAGCTTAAGAACTATTGCAAATTGGAAAGCAATCCCATTAATAGAATGACATTACAGCTATATGGGCGCCTACAGGATTGGCGCAATAAGGGACTACTAAACGAGGATGAATTTAAGTTCCTATCAAAGGATTTTCCAGTGATAACAACCATCTACTTCCTACCCAAAATTCACAAAACCGTAATTGATCCACCGGGAAGGCCAATTGTGTCATCATGTGATAGCCTCTATAAAAATATTTCCCAATACGTTGACATCTATCTAGCACCAATTGCTAAAAATATGAGCTCTTAAATCAAAGACACGGGTGATATTTTAAGGATTTTGAATGAAATCACGTGGAATGAAGAATATTTGCTGGCAACAATTGACGTAGTGTCTTTGTACACATCAATTAAACATAAAATTGGCTTGAAATCCTGGAGCTATTTCCTCAAACAACGGAATGTAAAGGAACTTCAACATACATGTATGCTCATGGATATGATTGAGCTTTGCCTCACCAAAAATGTATTTTTATTTAATCACCAGCTGTACAAACAGGAATGTGGCACAGCAATGGGCATTTCTTTTTCGCCGAACTAAGCGAACAGTGCTATGGGCTGGTGGGAAAAGACAATTGCGTGGGAGCCAATCAATCAAACGGACCTAGATAAAATAATTCCATGGGTCCGTTACATAGACGATTTGTTTTTAATCTGGAACGGAACACTGCAGGATTTAAATGACTATTTTTTCAAACTTTGCCAAAATGAAGTGGGTTTGGAATTCACATGCTCCACGAGCAAAAGAGAAATAGATTTTTGGGATTTGAAAATCTTTATTGAAAACAAAAAGACCCATTCTACTTTATTTCGCAAGAAAACATCTACTAACAGTATACTACACGGTACCAGTTTCCACCCACGACCACTAATTGCAAGTATACCCTATGGCGAATTCATTCGCATGAAGCAAAATTGCTCAAAGGAATGAGATGCGAAAGAAAAAATAGAACAAACAGTAACCAGACTAAAGGCAAGAGGCTATAATGAAAGATGTCTTGAGATTGGAGATCCTAAACCCAAAAGCAAAGACTCAGAAAGAAACACAAAATACACCACGGTTTATAACCACGTACAACAAAAAAAGTGGAATTATTGCCACGAAAATCAGAAAATACTGGCATCTTATATCTGGAGATCCGGATATTGGAAATATGCTAGGAGATGGCCCAATGATCAGTTACAGGAAAACAGAATCATTACGGGACCAATTGGTCAAAAGCCATTTTGAAGCAAAAAATCCAAAAGAAAAAATGAATCGGTTAATCAATCAACAAAAAGGCTTCAGAAAATGTAAGATATGTAAAACCTGTAAAATTGGACAAAATAAAAATAGCTTTGAAGAACCAAATGACAAAATCGTGACAATAGAAGATATAATAAACTGTACATCCACACATGTGGTATATATCATTGAATGCAAATGTAAGATGCAATACATTGGAAGCACAACATGCATGTTGAAAAAGAGAATATTAGAGCACATAAGAGCAGCAAAGAACAAAGACATGTCTTATGCAACTGCCAAACATATGGCATCCTGTCAAAACAGCAATTGGAAAGCTATGACGTATTATGGCATCTCCATGATAAAACCTAATGAACGAGGAGGTGATAGACGGAAATAACTAAGACAAGCAGAGTCACTCCTCCTCATCAGATTAAAAACCAAGGTGCCAAGAGTAATGAACAATGACGAGGAGCTTTATGTACATCTCGAGTGATAAAGAAACAGCAATAACAACTGAATACAGATTCCCTGGTGATGTGATAGGTACTATACCCCAAAAAACCGATAAAATTGAAATGAAAAGAATAAGCTAATGGAAAGCTTACCAACGAAATCTAAAGTGAATCACAGAACCAGAAAATTACAAAGGACAAATAAAATGAGTATATATATGAGAAAAATATGAAATTGGTTGTCGAAAGAGTGCAGCACAATATCCAGTAGACATCACAAGGATTACATGTAAGATCAAAATCATCATTAAGACTGCCGGTTGCACAATGAACTGGGTACTATACCCTATGAACAACACAAAAGCGATCTATAACAGAAATGAAAAAATGCACATGAAATAATCAAATGTCTGTCCACATTGTAAATAAAATGTAAATATGTAACTAAACTACATATTCCATAATGCCCTTTAATGAGATATAAGGTAAACATAGATGATTACTCACTTACCGTGAACGAAGCCGAGGTTAGGCTGAAACGCGTTGGTTCGAGTTGTTGCTGTATAAATTAAGCTGAATATCACCCAAGTCTGGAGTGCCGCGTCCTTGGTGTAAAATTGTTTGTTTGGGCCATGATCCGGCCCCTATGCAGAGCACCAGTAGCTGAGCGCAAACAAGGTCTGAAGGGTCACATTGTGCAAGATACATATATATATATTACCTACTGGCGGTCGCCAGTAGGTAGTTATAGTTAGGACCTAGTTTCCATAGGAAATCTGCAACATTCTATTTGGAATAACTTTGGCGCCGGTTGATTAATCTTCGCGAATTTCTCAAAGAAGATGGCCCGCTCTGCTCCGCTCCTTCCCTGAAAGTTTTGGGGGGATTTGACAAGTGGGGGCCGAGAAAAAAGGGGGTCCCAAAACCTGTTTTCCCCATGTTATTTTCCATAGGGCGATTAGACACGGCTACAGCCCGAACTGCTGAACGGAATTACAAGAAATATGGCAAAATGGTAGAGTCTGATTCGCAGATCACGCTTTTGCTTAAATGGTGTAAATCCCTCTAGTAGTTCCTGAGAAAATCAATAGAAAAAAAATATATATATCTAGGAGCGCCCACCGTGCGTGCACCCGTGCGCATACTGTGCGCGTATCAGGTGTGCGCGAGTGGAATTTTGATTTGCTGTTAGACGTCTGTCAACATTCAAATTGGTCAAAACCAGGAAGTGTTGGCCGCCATTTTCTGTCTCCAAGGCAGAAGAGAGCAAAAACAAAAGTGGAGAACGTGAAAAGGGGGCAGGGTAGAGACTCACTGACCCGCTAGGCCTTTTCAGGGGGTCCCTGAAGGACCCCGAAGGCCCCAAAAAGCTATTTATTTTAAATGGCGGGGTAGGCACACGGTGCAGGCACCCGTACGCGTACGGTGCGCGCACGTCGGCAAAAAAAGACAAACAAAATACAGTTAAATAACAAGTTTGAATGTTTAGATGTTGGTTGGCTCTAAAAAGAGCCATCGTGTTCATTGAGTGTTTTTGGTACCTACAAGTAAGTACCGATGCAGAGTCTAAAGTTCAAGAGGAAGACTCTGTTCCCCTCATCTGTGAAATGTACACCGTCTCCTCTATAAATGCCTTGCATGTTGTAACACAAGTTGTTGTGGTATATAGAACCCATACCATAGTCTCTGAGGAAAGCAGAAAAAGACTTATTCACATGTTTCCTTGCTTCCTCAATCTGCGGACAATATATGTTGGAACAGTTCCATTTTTGCCTTTGGCATATATTAGAATATACAAAGGCAGTTTGTGGAAAAAGTGACATCAATTGCCCAAAGGTGTCCTTTAAAAGCATTTCCAGACCTACCCCAGTCAAAGTGCCTAGGTCATTGCCACCACAGTGCACAAATATGAGGTTAGGGTGTGGGAGATGCAAAAAGGATTTTATCAATGGCATCAATTGGTGACATCTCAATCCTCTCCGGCCAATCCACATAATATCCACTTTTGGTAAATCAAGGTTAAGAAAGCATCTATTTGCTGCATACCTTTCACTCCAGAAAATATAGCTGTGTCCCACAATCCACACTCTAACACCTTGAAGGGAGATCTGGTTGTACTCAGATGGGCTCTGGAAATGAAATGGCAGTTTGAAAAGTAGGAGTTTAGAAAAAAATGTGGATGAGATTCAGTGTACTTTAAAAAAAAGAAATGATTGGTGGTTTCTGAAAATTCAACATTGAAAACTCGGGTGCATGATACTGTTTTTTAAAAGGAGTGAGAGAAAAAGTCATTGAAAGGAACATTGCACAGGATAAGCTGGTATATTGAGAAGTCAAACATCCTTGCTGGTTTGGTTTGTAAAATTTTGTGATGAACTTTTCACCAGTGTGTTCAGTTAGGTGTTCTATGGAGTGTTACCATGGTAACAGGCAGAGAGAGTAGTGGGGGAAGGTTGAATATTATGTGAGTTTGAAAGTGTTGAATTGTAGAACCAATTAAAATGTTAGTTTGGTTTTGAATTCGTGTGGGAAGATATTTCATTGGTTATCTACATGAATATGTGTGGAAAATGAGAGGGAAGCTATGCCATTCTATGGTCCCAGTGACTGGTGCACAATTCAGAGATTCTGCTTAAGAAAATCTGGTGTGTGATTGACACTGTTCTAAATCCACAAAAGCATTTTTAAAGGTGAGTTGTTAATTTGTAAGGGGATCTATGTTGTGCACTTTAAGTTAATAAGAAAAATGTGTTCTAATGTGGAAGCAGGAGTTTATTTGTATAGAGTCTGATTCTGAATTTGTCTGCTTTGGGAAAAACATTTTCATAGGAACATTTGGTATGTTAATGTGTTTGAGGAGATATTTTTTTTGCAGTACAGTGCTGTTGTTAAAAATGAAGAGTATATCAGGGTTAGAAGTATCAGATAGTCTCCTTGCAGTCTAGTAAACATTCTGGGTGTGCTCTACAAATGCTATAGGAAATCTTTCAGTAGCAGATAGTAATCATTTTACTGAATTGCAAGTGATACTGTCATTCGTCTAAGATCACAGTGTGAGTCAGTATTCATTTCAGAAAATTGTGGCAAAATAATTTGCTTAGTTGATGTGTTTAAAAATATGGCAATACATGTACTCATGAACTGAGTCAGGCTTTAGAACATGTAGTGGTAGAAAGTCTTATGCAGCATGTGTGTCAGGGTTCTTAATTCCCAAATCGTCTCCATGCTGTGTAGTAAAGATCCTGGGTGTGCTGTAGAAATGCCATAGCAACTCTCTCTGTAGCATGTAGTAATAATTTCAGTGAATTGCAAGGGATATTTAGATTTGTCTTGAATCAGAATGTGAGTCAAAGTGTTTTGGGGAATGTTGTGACAGAATCACTTGCTCGGTGCATGTGTTTGCAGACATGGGAATACATGTACTCATGGAGTGAGTAAGGCTTTAGGACATGCAGTGCTTTATACTCCTAGCCCTTGCATGATACCGTACACTGCCAAATACAACTGCATTGCTCTAAACTCAGAAATATCAGTCCCACCATTACCTCCTACAGTGCCTGAACATCACTGCACTGTCCTAAACCCTGAAACACCATCCCTAGCAAAACCTGCTAAACTCTTTCAACACTACTGCACTGCTCTAAACCCTGATACAGCATTCCCAGAAAGACCCCCTTTCACTGTAGTAATCATTTTACTGAATTGCAAGGGATGCTGTCATTTGTCTAAGATCACAGTGTGAGTCAGTATTCATTTCAGAAAATTGTGGCATAATAATTTGCTTAGTTGATGTGTTTGAAAATATGGGAATATATGTACTGATAAAATGAGTCAGGCTTTAGGACATGTAGTGCTAGAAAGTCATATGCAGCATGTGTGTCAGGCCTCTTAATTCCCAAATAGTCTCCATGCTGTGTAGTAAAGGTCATGGGTGTGCTGTAGCAATGCCATAGCAACTCTCTCTGTAGCATGTAGTAATCATTTCTGTGAATTGCAAGGGATATTTTGATTTGTCTAGAATGAGAATGTGAGTCAGTGTGTTATTGGGAATATTGTGACAGAATCATTTGCTCGGTGCATGTGTTTGCAGACATGGGAATACTTGTACTCTTGGAGTGAGTTAGGCTTTAGGACATGCAGTGCTTTATACTCCTAGCCCTTGCATGATACCGTACACTGCCCAAATACAACTGCATTGTTCTAAACTCAGAAATATCAGTCCCACCATTACCTCCTACAGTGCCTGAACATCACTGCACTGTCCTAAACCCTGAAACACCATCCCTAGCAAAACCTGCTAAACTCTTTCAACACTACTGCACTGCTCTAAAACCTGAAACACCATTCTCAGCGAATGCCCCTATAATGTTGAAACACCACTGCACTGTCCTTAACCCTGAAACAGCACTCCTTGCATGATCTCCTACACTGCCCGAACACTGCTGCTATGCCTTAAACTTACTTATGGAGTGAACCAGACTTTACAATATATAGTGCTTCTAATTGCTATGTAGTATGCTACAAGTGGTCTATAATTGTAAAAAAAAAAGAAAAAATGTTTTTTTTTCTTCACAACAGATTTTAATTATCTACAGAAATAAAAACCATTATGCCTTCAAAGACTGAGAAAAGAAAACCATATAAACAGGCTTACGTTTCCAAGAAAAAACAAGTACAAGATTTATCTAAACAACAATGTGCGGAGAAAAATAAGAAAGCTCCTGGTAAGACAACAAAGGATTTTATACGGAAAATAACACAAACTAAAAAAAGTGTGGAGAATCTGAAAATTGTTTTTTATCTGTAACTACAAAGTAAAACCAGACAAAAAAGAAAAATGATGGAAAAGTATGTGGTAAAGAAATTGTGTATAGTAAAAGACGAAAAAATCATTCGTTGAAATTCGCAAGCAAATGTTTTATAACAGAGTTGTTTTAAATTTATTAAAAAATATAAAGAATTGTAAAAGAAAAACAGCTTTTTATAGGAAAAAAAATGAAAGTATTGTTCAGAAGGCTTTTGAATTAAAAAAGAAGATGTTTATTTTAGTAATCAATAGAATTCGAACACTAGTTAAGCCAATCAATGTTATGAAGGCCAGAGTAAGTGGAAAAGACTAATTAATAGAACTAGGTTTTGTAATGTTTTTTTCAGGAGAATGGAAACATAGTTCAAGTAGTGAGCCGTTTTTTAATGAAGAGAGTTACTTTCAGAGTAATGATTTGTTGCATGCAGTTGACACCCATGGTCGTGCTTATGAGGTTAAGAATGGTTGTCCAATTGAAAAAGAGAAAAGTGTCCCTAGAAATGCAGAAGAGGTGTTAGCTGATGAAGTTTTAGAGAGACGTCCTAAGGCTTCAGTGTACACTTGGAATTGTAGTAGTATTTGTAGTGTACGACAGGATTCAATTGATTTTTTCGCAATTTCTTACGTAAGTATACTAAGAAAAGTGTTAAACAAAAGATTAAGATATTGCAAGAATTAGACCCTTGCAGAGTGAGAGAAAAACGGGTTTGCAAGGTCATTCTCTGGCTTGTCTTTCCAAAAAAGTATGTCAGAGTGTTTTTCACCATTTTAGGATGTTAGCAGTGCATCATACTGAAGTGAGGAAATTAGTGAGAAGGTTGTATTATGCAAAAAGTCCAGCACTTAAGCTAAAACAGTTAAACAGTGCTCTTTTGCTTGGATCTGTATTAGATGTAATCAACATTTGTGAAGAAATTGAGGTTAGTTACTTTCGTCCTGAAGAAGACAGTGCAAAAACTTCTACATTAATAGAAGGAAATGCGGAAGAAAATGTACAGAATTTTAGTACAGTTCTGGATTTCTTTTAGAGAAAGGAGTATCAAGCAAGAGGTGCTCCTCACATACATATGCTGCTATGGATCAAAGATGCCCCCAAATTTGGAACAGATTCAGATGACACAGTGATGAGTTTTATTGAACAATATTCTACATGTGCTGTACCAAAAAATACAGAACAAAAGAATTTAAGACATCAAGTCATACGATTTCAAACCCATCGTTGTTAAAAATACTGTTGTCGAAAGTACAAATCTAAGGATAAGTTCTACACAAAATGTCGTTTTGCATTCCCACGTCCAGTAATTTCAAAAGGAAGAGTGAACAATTTTATGTCATCTTTGCGACATACTGTCACAAGAAAATCACCGAAAAAAGCCTACAACTTAAAAAGAAATGAAGAGTCAAAATACATACATGACTATAACCCAGTCATTTTGTCCATGTGGAATGCTAACATGGATATTCAAAATGTTGCAGGCAACTCCATTGCTGTGGCTCTTACATTACTACATCTGAAAAGACGGAACTAAAGGAAAGGTGGGAAGAAATTTCTAATGAAAAGAGCCTAAGTAAGAAATTGTACAGCTACAGTTTGAAGATGTTGTCTCATCGACAAATCGGAGCATATGAATGTTCAGATCGTTTATCATCTGCAAGTCTATTCTCCAAATCTAGAACAATCATTTGGCTGAGTTTATGTCTTGCAAGAAAACGAAACTGAGTTTTGAAATCTGTACAAGAAATTCAGTATTTAGCAGAAAGAGAACCAGACAGTACAGATATTTTGAAGACAAATATGTTGGATACATACTATCCAAATAGAAGTAATCATCTTGAGAACGTTTGTCTCTATGAAGTACTGCAAAGCTATACTTTTAAGAGGAATATTACAGAAGATATCATCAAAGGAGTATATGCTGTGATTGGATCTGAAGGATGTTTAGTGAAACAAAGAAAAGGACATTTGATTAATCACCGAAAACTAAGTTGCGAAACTGCTGACAAAAGGGAATTTTACTATTTAGCTCTTTTGCAACTCTTTAAGCCATGGCGAACAGAACTGGAACTACTTGGAGATTTTGACAGTTAAGAAGATTCATTTAACGCTACTAAAAATACTATAGAATGTCCTGCTTTTACTAATTATCTGAAAATGTTGAACGACGAAATACAGCAAGAAGCTACAATTGCAGCAGAGATTGCTAGAGACAGTTCTCAAGACAGTCAAAGTTCTCCTTCGTTGAGTCAGGATCCACTAGGAGAACCAATTACTCAAAATGAAGCAGCAACTGGATGAGGTGGAAACAGCAATGCAACAAGCTCAAGAGGATATAATAAACTTAGAAGAATTGGAAAAACAACTAAATGTTGAGCAAAAACAAATATACGATCAAGTGCAGAACAGATTGAGCATGGTTTTATATCACGAGAAAAAAGAGTGCTCATTTACGTCATTTTAACCTGTCCGACTGTACGTGAGTGGAGAAGCAGGAACTGGAAAAAGTTTTCTAATTAAAGCAATTGCAACTTATCTACAGAAAAGAACTGAGTCGTCACTCTCTTGTGTTGTTACTGCTCCAACTGGGTTGGCAGCACATAACATTAAAGCGATTACTTATCATTGTTTATTGATGCTGCCAGTATAAAAATAAATTAGTATGAAAATAAATTAGAATACCACAAGCTATCTGGGGAAGCTTGTTGTGAAGCTTCTAGAGTCTTGAAAAAAATGAAACTTCTCATTATTGATCAGGTAAGCATGTTATCAAATTTAATGCTTGCCTTTGTGCATTTAAGAATGCAACAAATCCTTAAAATAAAGTTTGATGTGTTATTTGGAGGCAAACACTTCATAGTTTTTGGAGATCTACTACAACTAACTCCTGTGAAAGGACAGCCAGTATTTAAAACAGTTACACATGAAGACGCCAGAAAGTGCCTGGGAAGCATTGGAAATGTTAATATTTGGTCATATTTCAAATATTCAGAACTCATTACAAATAGGCGACAGGCAAAGGACGCTGATTATAAAAGTATTCTTGAAGATATAAGAATTGGAAAAGTTAGTGAACACGGCAAAGAAGCTTTACAGGCACGATTACAAATTTGTTTCCAAACAAAAATATTCTCCCGGCGAATATATATAGAAAAATTGCAGAAAAGAAATCAGTGATATGCTTGATGCCAACTCTGCAAGAATGTTCAATATTCTATGAAAAAATGCTAAAGTTAGAAAATCAAGAAATTATAAAACTGGAAGCTATTGATAGAATAGTGCATTTTGTCAGAAAAGTTGAAGTCAAAATTGGATTCTTTAGAAAAATCAATATCTAAAACTGCTGGTTTAGAAAAGAATCCATGTGCATGTATAAATTGTCGGATAATTTTACGACGTAATTTACATGTGGAAAGAGGTTTAGTAAATGGAGCAATGGGTAATGTTGTTGATTTTGTGAATTACCCAAATAGAGATGACATTGAATTTTTGAAAATCAAATTTGATGAAATTGAAGAAGTACAAGAATTGAGTCGTTGTTAAGCTCGATTTTTGCTTGTAAAAGATTTATGTGTCCGCCGAAAACAGTTTCCTGTTTTTTTGGCATATGCGGTAACTATTCATAAATCTCAAGGTTTAAGTGTAGACAGTGCTTTGGTGAATATTGGAAATACTGTGTTTAAAGAGGATATGGCATATGTTGCTTTATCTCGAGTCAGAACTTTATCTGGATTATACCTGATTGATTTTGATGACACAAAGATTAGTGCAGATGTAAATTGTGTAAGAGAGTATAATAGGTTAAGAAGAGAACATGCTCCCAATTTACCTCAATATCCAGTATTTGAAAAGCGTGTGGTAAGTCGAAAAAGAAGATATGAGAAAAATTGTAGCGAGGTTGCAGAGGAAAGAAAAAAACTAGATGAACCAGTGATAGTAAGCAAAAAGAAAAAGGATTCTATTGAAGAGGTTGTTGGTTTTCAGTTTGAAAACAGTTCTGGTGTCAACTGCTATGCTAATGTAGTGGTTAATGTTGTTTTTTTTCTTGACACTTAACTACAACAAATTGTTGAAAATCGGGACTAAAGATTTTGTTTGTTGAATTCTGTGTTTGAGAAATGTAGTACTGATAAAACAAAAAATAGAAAGTGTTTCTGATATTTGAAATGTTTAGACATATGTTCTGGTTTAAATCAATTGTCACAGAATATTCAGCAAGATTGTCAGGAATTTCTAATGTATATGCTTGTTGTATTGCAAGATGAAGGTATAGAAATTGAAAATCTTGTTGGCCTTTCTTATAAATGGCAACATGACTGTGACATTTGTTCATTTTCAAGTAGTACTGAAATAGACACTGAAAGATTTATATATTTGACTTCACCAGACTGCAAATCAGTGTCTTTTAATAATCTAGTTAAGAGAAGCAAATCAAAACATGGTCTGTACCCAATGTAACTCTCAAATGTTATCAACATTATTTATACAACGATATGGACAGTATGTAATTTTAATGCTGCAACGATGCAGACCTGATGGAAGAAAACTGACAACTTTAATAAAAAATGTTGTGGCTTCTCAACTATCAATATCAGGAAAAACTTTTGTGACTGTAGCAATTATTTTCCATGAAGGTCCTTCTACAACATCAGGACATTACACAGCTTATTTAAAATGTACGAAAGGCTGGACTCATTGTAATGATACGAAATTGATTTTTAAACAACGTTTGCCTTATGACTTACCAAATTCTTACCTAGTGTTTTTACAACCAAAATTTTAGGGAAAATAATTGGCCTGGGAAAATTACTGCTGTTAAGAAAGGTTAGTCTGGTGTTGAAAAGTACTTTGAGAGTGAGGGTGATGAGGTTCAAATAATTCTTGTAGTTGACGTAGAGGTAGTGTAAGTGTATCAGGTAGTGGGTGATGTGGCTATCACAGGAGATGTTGATCATCAGTGAGGCAGAGGTGTTTTAGATTTGTTGTAGTTGTTGGAGATGTTACTGACATTTTTCATTCCTTTGTAGAGGTTTCTTTTAATGGTATACAGCTCCTTGGTAAGATAAAGGATGAGCAGAGTGTGATCGGCATACCAGATGATTTTGAGGATCTGATAGCATGCTAGTTGTTTAAGGTTCTATGTACATGATAAATAGCATCGGGTGGAGGTATAACCATTGTTAGATGGTCCAAAAGATGTTGGTGCTTTTGATTCAGAAGGTTGGGAAACAGACGCTTAAGAGTACTATTACGTAACTTCCAAACTAAGGATTTCACAAATACTATTTGGCCATGAGGAATGATATGTGAAACAAAAAATGACTATTTCGGGTAAATGTTGTTAGCATATGTTTGTACATTACTTTATTTAGAGTGTATAAGAAAGAAGTAATAATGTTTTGTTACTTTGCGATTGTTGGTGATATCCCTTACGTAAAAAATTGCTGTTCGAAAAAGACATTTAAGATATGTTTTTTTCTAATTATTACATTCTTAATGGAAATGTTAAATGTTTTTTTAAAGACAATCTTATTGATTGTCTTTTTTTTTGCCCGCTGTTATATGATTAGTACTATTGAACTCACTCAGTGAAATTCAATTTATTCTGAGAACAGCAAAATAAAATACATAACATATTGTACATATTATTTTCACAAATACTATATTTATTAAAAATAGATTATTAACTTTTCATTACTTATAAGCTGAGTATGAGAAACAAAAAATGCTTTCTCATCACTCTCTTACTTCTCTTAACCTTTTTTACTTTCTTCACTTTGTTTCTTACTCCACTTCCCTTGCTCATGTTACTCTCCTTCCCTCACTCTCTTTACTCCCCTTAATTCACCTTTACACTCCTTGTCTCACCGTCAGTACCCTTTCCCTTACCCTCACTTACCTTCTCCTGCTCCCTCCTTCCTCTCTGTGACCCTAACTTCTCTTTTCTTTCTTCCTCCACCACTACCATTCTTTTGCTCTATCCCTCACTCTTTTCTCTCTCCTCCCTCACTCTCTTTCCTTCACACCATCCCTCACTCACTTTCAGTCACTCCCCTTCTCTTATTACCACACTTCCCTTTGCTCACTCCCCTTCCTTTTTTCCCTCCCTCACTCCCCTTTCCTCCATCTGTCTCTAAGTCACTTCCTCTGTCTCAGTCACTATAACTGCCTCACTCTCTCACAGTCCCTCACTCTCCCTCTCTTTCTCTCTTTCACTGTCTCCCTCTCTCTCCACCAATCTTCCTTTTCTTTTCTCTCTCTTTCCATAAATTCTTCTCTCTCACTCACTACTTTTTACTCTATCTTAATATGCTTCTTTTCCCTCACTGTCACTGCCCTTCACTCAATCCGACTCCTCTTCTCATACTTCATATTCGTCTCTCTGTGCATCACTCCTATTCTCTTTCACCTGCTTCCATTCTCTCACTACACCTTACTCTCTTTTCCTCACTCCATCCATCAATCCTCTTCCCTTACTTCCCTTACCTCATTCACTTTTGCTAACTCCCATTCGTTTTGTCTCCCACTCCCCTTCACTCCATTTCTCTCTCCCTCTCTTCCTCTGTCTCACTCAGTCTAACCGCCTCACTCCCTCTCAGTCACTTGCTCTCCCTCTCTTTCTCTCTCACTCTCTCTCTCTCTCCCTCATCCTTACTGTCTTTCTATTTCTGTTTCCTACTTTCCTACTTTATCCCTCAGTCCCCTTTCCTCTCTCTTAATATCCTTCCTTCTCTCTCATTCCCCTTTCGTCACCCTCATACCCCTTCTCTCACTGTTACTGCCTTTCACTCACCCTGTGTACTTTTCCTTCACCCACCTACCCTCACTCCCCTTCCTTCACTCCTCTTTGTTCACTCCCTCACTTCATCTCACTTACTCCCGTTTGTTTATACCTTCCCTCACTTTTTTCATCCATTTTTCTCTCCCTGTCTCCCTCTGTCTCACTCACTCTAACTGCCTCACTGCTTCTCAGTTCCTTGCTCTCCCTCTCTCCCATTCTGTCCCTCTCTCTCCCTTACCCTTAAACTCTTTTCCTCTCTCTTTATATCACTCCTCCTCTCTTCCTCACTCATTTCCCTCTCTCTTAATTGCGTTCCTTCTTTCTCATTCATCTTCCCTCACCCTCATGCTCCTTCCCTAACTGTCACTGGCCTTCATTCACCGTCACTCCCTTTCCCCCTCTCCACTTCCTCCTGTCTGTATTTCTCACCCTTTCACTTTCCCGTTCCCTTTTCCTCACTCCCCCTCGCTCTCCTTCTCTCACTCTATTCCTTACTCCCCTTCTTGTACTTCCCTTTACTACCTCCCTCCATCCCTTCACTCCACTTCTCTCTCTCTCACTTCCCCTTACTCCCTTTTTTTCATCCTCATACCCCTTCCCTCACCGTCACTCCACTTCTCTTACCTTCACTCCCTTTACTGTGCTCCACTTCTCCCTCTCCATCTCTTACTCCCCTTCCCTGTCTCCGTTCCATGCTCCCCTTTTCTCACTCCTCCTCCCTAATTTTCTTTTCGTTACTGTCCTTCCCTTACTCTTTCTCTCCCCTTACCTCACTCCCCTACCCTCAGTCCCCTTGTTTCAGTCACTCTTTGATTCCCCTTACCTCACTCACCATACTACCCTTTCCTCACTCATTCCATCAGTCCCTTCCTCCCTTTTACTTAGTCATTTCAGTCATTCATTTATACACTACACATTAATTCAAAAAAAGTATGACACAGTATATAAGAGATATAGCTCTTCTTGGAGAACTGAAGTTAGTTCTGAAAATAACAGTTTTTTTTGTCTTTTTTTGTTTTGTATTTTTTTGGTAGTTTTTTAACAATTTTATTTTTGGGGGAATTTTTTTTAAACAAAAAATAAAAAGGTAACGAAAAAGTGTTCAACTGGAACAAAAATAATAAATGAAAAAAATTAAGTGCGGCGGCATGTGAGCTGGGTAGTTTTCATTTCAATCAAATTCAAACTCTGCTCTCCAAAGGTGAGGATTTAGTTGCAGAAATTACAACGAATATGTACATTGGGCAAAAATGGCCTGGAGATCCAAATTTGATGTTGAAGGAGATGCTCCTGCTGTAGAGGTGCTGGGGACAGCAGCAGGAGGATTGGAAGCAAGGGCTTTTAAAGAAACCCTTGCTAAGTTCCTAGGATGCACATTGTTAACGTGTCGCATCATAGTGTGGATGCAAAATGAATAATGCTTAGTCGGATTTCCCCTCGAAAGCACACTTCCACATAGTCTGCAGGTTACCTTGGGGGCATTAACTTTTTTCTGCCCCTCAGGAAAAGTGAAGAATTGCAAAGATGAAAGACTCCTTCTTCTTCTTCTTAGCAACTGGTTTTTCTTCCACAAACTCCACATTTGAGTCTGATGATGTATCTTCTGAGTGGTGTTGCTCTGCCATTTTTCAAGTTGAAAATCAGGAACAAAACTCCAAAGATCCATGTCTCTGGAAAGTCAAAGAGATAGTGAGGGAAGTGGGTCGGGTTTTTGAAGATTCTGGTAAAGAAACTACTATAAACCAATCAAAAGTGTTGTTTTCAAGTCACATGACATTACGTGCACGCGACCGTCGCATATGAATCACGATTTACCCGATTTTCGTAAATACTTTTAAAAAGTGATGTCATTTGAGATGTCATCAGTGATGTCATGAGTGATGTCACTGACCATGTCATGAGTGATGTAATATGTGACATCATCAGCAGTGGATTGCGGACGCGCGAGTTATAGTGAGTACAACTAACTATAACGGGGGAATTTCAATGGTTTTGTATGAGTGAAATGTCCAGCTAACTATAACTGGTGTGAAACCTATGGTTTTTCAGTGAATTTCTAAGGTTTTTTAAATGCTAATTCCTAACTATAACGTGTGTGAAACCTATGGTTTTTTCAGTGAATATATATATATATACATATATATATTACCTACTGGCGGTCAACAGTAGGTATATATAGTTAGGATTTTTTCTCTATGGGATTTTTGAAAATTCTAAGTCTAATAACTTTGGCGTTTGTTGACGGAATTGACTGAAATTTTCAGGAAAATGGAACATTTTGTTTCTGAGCAGCCCCTGAAAATTTGGGGGGGGTTCGTCAAGGGGGGGCCGAGAAAAAAGGGGGGTCCCAAAACGTGTTTTTAACATTGAGTTTTCCATAGGGCGGTTGGCCTCACTTTTAGCCCGAACGGCTGAATGGATTTGCACGAAACTTGGCAAAATTGTAGGGACTGGTAGCCCGATGTGCCTTTGCTAGGTCTCAATATATGTGCTCCAGTGGATTTTGAGAAATTAACGTTCAAAAAAAGATATATATCTGTAACAGCGGACCAGGCAGCGCTCCGGTTCGCGGACTTTACGCGTTACGGAGCTTTGTGAAGCGAAGCTGATTGGTTCTCCGGCGTCTGTAAACATTCCAAACAGTCCGTAGCGGCCGCCATCTTGTCTCTCAGTAGGATCGAGAGACAAGAGGAGGCCAAAGCGAAGGGGCAAATGACCATAAGGGGGCATAGTAGATCCTCCCTGACCCTCTAGGTTTGAGGTGGAGGTTTTAAAAGGGCCCCGCGGGGCAAAAAAATAAATAAATAAATAATCGAACGGCTGAATGGATTTGCACGAAACTTGGCAAAATTGTAGGGACTGGTAGCCCGATGTGCCTTTGCTAGGTCTCAATATATGTGCTCCAGTGGATTTTGAGAAATGAACGTTCAAAAAAAGATATATATCTGTAACAGCGCTCCGCTTCGCGTACTTTTCGCGTAACGGAGCTTTGCGAAGCTGATTGGTTCTCCGGCGTCTGTAAACATTCCAAACAGTCCGTAGCGGCCGCCATCTTGTCTCTCGGTAGGATCGAGAGACAAGAGGAGGCCAAAGCGAAGGGGCAAATGACCATAAGGGGGCATAGTAGATCCTCCCTGACCCCCTAGGTTTGATGTGGAGGTTTTAAAAGGGCCCGCGGGGCAAAAAAAATAATAATAATAATAATCGAACGGCTGAATGGATTTGCACGAAACTTGGCTAAATTGTAGGGACTGGTAGCTCGATGTGCCTTTGCTAGGTCTCAATATATGTGCTTCAGTGGATTTTGAGAAATTAACGTTCAAAAAAAGATATATATCTGTAACAGCGCTCCGCTTCGCGGAGATAAAATTATCTCTGTATTACCTAGCTGTTGCTAACACCAGTTAGCGACCGCTAGTAGGAGATAGCGACCATCTTGGGCCCCACTTTGCATGTCAGTGATATTTATCACTAATGACATGCAAAGTGGGCATGCCAAGATGTTAGCGACTGGAAACAGTCGCTAACATCGCTATCTCCTATTACCAACTTTTGGAGATATTCGCGCTAAGCGCGAATATCTCCAAAAGCTACCACCTGCCCTGAGCAGTTCTTAGCCATGTTATCCAATGGGAGGTGGATAACATGGCTAAGAGCATTAGCTCGGTAATGCATGAATATCGCTGAGTTTTCAGCGATATTAATGCATTGCGGTCGTTTTTTATCGCATTTGCGATAAACCTTGATAATAGCAAGGTTTATCTGCGATAATTTCTGGCGATGCTTAGCGGTAAAAAATTCGTTGCTAAGCATCGTTAGGGATAAATATCGCTTAACTTTGGTAATATGCCCCAACGTCTGTTAACGTTCGATTCGAAGGAAATCAGGAAGTGTTGAAAAACATTGTCTGCGCCATCTTGCCTTTTTTCAAATGCCACACTTTTGTCGTGCACGGCAGTCATTTTAGATGCCTTGACCAGACCCACTCTCTGCACGCTGTCGATCCTTAGCATGGCTCCCCACCCTCGCAAGCATCTCCCCCAGGCACTGGTCACCCCCGTTCTCTGTCTTATGCATGGGTAATAAACCTCCCCCCATCTGCGCTGCTCTTCCCTGAGAATCACACCCTGTGCCCGTCCGACACCTCCCTTTCGCCCTATTCAATACCGCACCCTCTGACACTCCTTTTCCTCTGTGTCCGATTGTCCAGGCCAGTCCTAGGCTATCAGCTAGCCCTGCAGATGTAGTTTATGGCCCCAGCTGTAAAGAATCACCCCTCTTCAAAGGAGTTATAGTAGATCAAGGCCCACACTCGATGAGATCCGTCACAGCACACGCGTTCCTACTATCTGAAAACCATCCTGTATTGTGATTGGGGAGGGGACCGAGCCTGAAGCGGAAGATTCCAGGGATGACTCTTTGTACATCAAAGTTTTTACAATTATGTGTCACATTAAAAATATATAGCACTCCAACAAAGTAGTAAGATTATAAAACTTTAATAACTTATAAATATATACAACAAAACAAAAACAGTAAAAATATTTAAACATTTTTAGGGAAAAACAACGAAGTAGCGGTCGGCTGTGCGAATAGTCCCAACGCAGCACAACGTCCAGATTTCTGGACGGCACCCAGGTGATGTTGCCTGGGTGCCGCACTGATTTCAGCATCCGGCGTGGGGCGTCGCGGGGGTGGGTCATCAGTAGCAAACTGTTGTGCGAATAGTTCCAAGGCAGCAGAACGATGGCACCAAGGTGATGTCCAGTAAGTTGCCGCACTGGTTTTGGTATCCTACAATGCTGCTCCGAATAACGGCGTGGGGCGCCCCGGGGGGGGGGAGGCGGCGTGAACGGGCCTCTCCAGGTGGAGTCTCGTCTGTTGTAGTGGGGCGCCCCTTTACCGTTTCAGTTGCCATTCCGTCCGCTTTTGGTCCACTGTGTCAAAAGCCGCAATTCAGCTGAGTTGCGCCCACTCTTGCGGTGCAGCGATAGGCGGCTGTCACAGGACTCTCAAAATGGCGGCAGGCTCTTTCCTTTTTGGGCCTGGTCCACTGAAATGGCCCTGGGACACCTTGGAAATCGGACGCTTGTCTGCTAGGTCTTGGACCCCATTCTCGAAAGCGTCCCCTCCGCCTTGAGGATTCAACAAAAGTTTTGGGGGCCCCCGACTCCTGCAGGCTTCTGGTGGGGAGCGGCTGCCATGATTGCTCGCGGAATGACCACGACGGAGCCACGAGATGGTGGTGCTCTCATGCTGACGCCAGCTTCAGTCTGAAACATCCAGAAACAAGGTGGGGCTTTCATCGTTTGGGAAAAAAAAAAGTTTTCATCCAATGAAAAGTGTTATTTTTAGGTCATATGATCAATCCTTCCATCATTAGGAAACCAAAAGTAAAATGAACCAATGAAAAGTTTTATAAACAAGTCACATGACCTGTTATGCGGCATAGGGTATAAAATGCGAAGAAAATACGTTGGCACGTGAGGCGGCGTCAGTAGCGGACCGATGTGCGAATAGGCCGAAGGCAACACAACGCGCCAAGATCCGGATGGCACCGAGGTGGTGTCCAGCAAGTTGCAGCACTGGTGTGGCCATCCTACAATGCTGAAAGTCGGCGTGGGGCGCCCCGTTGGCCTGTGAGTTCGCGTCAGTAGCGGACCGATGTGCGAATAGGCCGAAGGCAGCACAACGCGCCAAGATCCGGATGGCACCGAGGTGGTGTCTAGTAAGTTGCCGCACTGGTGTGGCCATCCTACAATGTTGAAAGTCGGCGTGGGGCGCCCCGTTGGCCTGTGAGATGGCGTCAGTAGCGGACCGATGTGCGAATGGGGCCAAAGGCACCGCAACAATATTTTCTGAATAGAAGACACCACAAGGCGCTGAGATGCCAAGATCCGGATGGCACCGAGGTGGTGTCTAGCAAGTTGTGGCACTGGTGTGGCCATCCTACAATGGTAAAAGTCGGCGTGGGGCGCCCTGTTGGCCTGTGAGATGGTGTCAGTAGCGGACCGATGTGCGAATGGGGCCAAAGGCAGCGCAACAATATTTTCTGACTAGAAGACACCACAAGGCGCTGAGATGCCAAGATCCGGATGGCAACGAGGTGGTGTCTAGTAAGGTGCACTGGTGTGGCCATCCTACAATACTCAAACTCGATGTGGGGTGCCCCATTAGCCTGTGAGATGGCGTCAGTAGCGGACCGATGTGCGAATGGGGCCAAAGGCAGCGCAACAATATTTTCTGAATAGAAGACACCACAAGGCGCTGAGATGCCAAGATCCGGATGGCACCGAGGTGGTGTCTAGTAAGTTGCACTGGTGTGGCCATCCTACAATGCTGAAAGTCGGCGTGGGGCGCCCCGTTGGCCTGTGAGATGGCGTCAGTAGCGGACCGATGTGAAATGGGGCCAAAGGCAGCGCAACAATATTTTTGGAATAGAAGACACCACAAGGCGCTGAGATTCGGTTAGCACCGAGGTGGTGTCTAGCAAGCTATGCAGCTGAGTTGCGTGTGCACTTGCGGCGAATAGGTCGAAGGCAGCACAACAATGTTTTCTGAATAGAAGACACCACAAGGCGCTGAGATTCGGTTACCACCGAGGTGGTGTCTAGCAAGTTGCTGCACTGGTGTGGCCATCCTACAATACTGCTCCGAATAACGGCGTGGGGTGCCCGAAGGGGGGGGGAGGCGGCGTGAACGGGCCTTCCTAGGTGGAGGCTCGTCTGCTGTAGTGGGGCGCCCCTTTACCGTTTCAGTTGCCATTCAGCTGAGTTTCGGCCGCTCTTGATGCTACAGCGACAGGCGGCTGCAACAGGACTCTCAAAATGGCGGCCTGTTCTTTGGATTTGGGCCTGGTCCACTAAAATGGCCCTGGGACACCTTAGAACTCGGACGCTCGATTTTTTTTTCCTTTCCTCTACATGCAAACAAAGGTAAATGCCCGGTACGTTATACGCTTCATCTGCCACGATGTACTCTCCAGAGGAACCGAAAAAAAATATAGTTATGGTAACTATACCATGCATCGTCATATGGAGAGGTGGCACCAATTAATTATAGTGCTGCATAAAAGAGAGATTTGGAGGAGAACCCCCGACCTGCCAGTACATTCATCAAAGAAGTGGCACTGACAGCATCAGAGGCAAGGGAAACGGTCCCAAATATTTAGAAGAACTTTGGAAAGATTAAAATGACATGTTTAGATTGTGGCAAATTAATTTCATGTGGGGAGATGAGTGTTACTCTATAAATACAGCATATGAACATCATCATAGTCGATGGTTGGTAGAGACATTTTGACTATATCCTGGACCTGTCCGTCCTCGCCCAAAATGGCGCCGGAATAAATGGGACTCGTAACTCCTTGTTGTGTACTGGTTGCAGAACCTTGAAATCACGAGATACGTATGCAGTTTTGAAGCACATGGCGGGCAGGGACGAGAATTGATTGAGTATTTCGACATCCCTATTGATATTAAGTTCTGATGTGTTATTGATTACTGTACTATTGAAAGTTCGAATTAACGTCACCCATGGTACTTGCCCGCAAATGTATATCTAGGTAATTTTATTGTAACTGGCCCTGTCGTATTTTAATTATAAAATGTACGTCCACCGATTCCGCAACTGTTAGACACCTTAGTTCTTGCAACCTAATGGCCCGCCCGTTACGTTCCTCTACAGTGTAAATGTCTACTCATCATATACGATTACAGTTTGCTCCGTGGCCGGCCCACGTGGTTATAGGCTCGTATTTGTATAATGAAATTTTCACAATAAAGGTTTTTAAAAGAAAACATGGTAGTAGTATATACATTGGTAAAGTTTTTAATAATAGTCACTGTTTTAGAATCATTAAAAGGCAAGTGAAATAAAGCAGACCAATTACATGAAGGGTAAAAGGTATAATACGCAGGAACGCAGTAAAGATAAATGGTCAAGGGCTGTTGTGTTTTCTACTCCTGCAACATAAAGTGATCGATAAGAATCTCATATTCAGGCGTATCGGCGACTAAGACAGCAGGTTGACCCTCTTTTGCTCAACGGCTCCGTCATGGGACGAAGAAACGCCCTTTTTCTCGAAAAAAGAATATATTTTACTTGCAGGATATTTGTAAATTTTCCGGGAAAGTACATTAGCCTGGAACATTATAACATATATTTAAGAAAAAATAATGTTCGGAAGTAATAAAAAGCGTAATTTTTAGGTCATATGACCAAGCCTTTCATCATTACAATAAGAAAAGTAAAATGAACCAATGAAAAGTTTTATTAACAAGTCACATGACCTGTTATGCTTACGTTACACGCTGCGCGTTGCGCCCCGGATGACTTCCCGATGCGCTAACGCGGCGCGTCATATGACGCATTACGCGACAACGCAGGTCCAGAATATAGTCAAAATGTCTCCACCAACCAGCGGTCGGAACACAACCCCTTTCAGCAGGCTAAATAGTTCTGTTAAATGACAACAGAAGGGACAGGCAACAAGAACCATCAGTCAAAGAGGGGAGGGCTAGTTCTTCTCTACCGGGTTACATTGGGGCGCTACCGGAACTGATCGAATTGGTAGTCTACAGTGTTTCTGGATGTTTCAGACTGAAGCTGGGGTTAGCATGAGAGCACCACCATTTCGTAGCTCCGTCGTGGCCATTCCGCGAGCAATCATGGCAGCCGCTCTTTATCGTTATTTTGGGCGGGGTGGGTGGCGGAGCCGAGCTGTATTGCAGCCATCATGGTGTGGAGTTCAGTTCATCTCACTAGTTTCGTATTTGTCATGAGGGGTTGTTCCTAATGTTTCTATTTTAGCGAGGTCAAAAAGAGATCCCATTAGTGGCCTACTGATTTTGCTCGATTCCTTTTGTTTTTTTACACGATTTTTCGTTATCTGCAAAGACTAAACAGAGTATTGCGACTCTGTGTTTGTACATAGAGAATGAACCAAAGAGAACCAATTCTAAAACAGTAAATGCTTGGATAACAATCAATCAAATGGAGAGAGAAGCAGGCACGACGTATTACAACGGGGGCAAAGGCCTGCGTTAACTATTAGCATTTACAAAACCTTATTTTACTCACACAAAACCATTGAAATTCCATATATAGTTAGTTGCACTAACTATATATCGCGCACCCGCAATCCACTGCTGATGATGTCACATATTACATCATTCATGACATGGTCTATGACATCACTGATGACATCACTGATGACATCTCAAATGACATCACTGATGACTTCACTGATGACATCTCAAATGACATCACAGATGACATCACTGATGACAACATCCAATGACTGTATGTTTCTGTAAAGTTAAAATATGTCTTACATATTGAAGAATGAGTGGATTTATAAGTGTCTGGATGAAGGATTTAGTAGGTGTGTGACTGACTGTATGAGTGAGTGATTAAATGTGTCTCACTGAATGCATGGGTTAGTGACTAAACTGTCTTAATTTGTGCATCATTATGTCTGTTGTTCTGTAAACTGCTGCAGGTGTTGATCATTAGCTATACGAGAGGCCATATGTGTTATTAATTGGTTGCCCAAGTATTTCTATGGGAGATTGAGTTTGTGTGGGGGTGGCTGGAAGGTGTGTGACTCTATGCATAGATGTGTGAGCAGTTTATTCACTAGGTGTATGAGTTCAAGAGTGCATGTGGAAACAGCTACATGGGCAGTTGACTGTGTGCATGAGTGTATTGATGAGTGAATGGATATCTCAATGCTACATGTCATAGTAAGTACATATGTAAAACACAGTACATGTGAGAGTTGGCATATATAAATAACTGTGCATGAGAGCCACTGAATGAGTGAGTGGTTGTATCGATCATTGTGAACTTGTATCAGGGATTGTATAAGAGAGTAAATATGTGTTAGTATATGTTTCAATAAGTAAGGTGTGTTTAACTGTATAGTTGAAGAAATGGAGGTGAGATTGTTTCTTTGCATGACTGACTGGGTGTGTGAGTAACTCCATGGATGAGTGGCAGTGTGTGAGTGTCTGTATACACTGAGTGTATCTAAGGTTATATTAGAGTCTGAAGAGGTTTATCGTATTAGCACAAGAATGATGTCAAATGAGATGTCATCAGTGATGTCATCAGTGATGTCATTTGAGATGTCATCAGTGATGTCATCAGTGATGTCACTGACCATGTCATGAATGATGTAATATGTGACATGATCAGCAGTGGATTGCGGGTGCGCGATATATAGTTAGTGCAACTAACTATATATGGAATTTCAATGGTTTTGTGTGAGTAAAATAAGGTTTTTTAAATGCTAATTCCTAACTATATATGGTCTATAACCTATGGTTTTTTCAGTGAATTTTCAAGGTTTTGTAAATGCTAATTCCTAACTATATATGGTCTATAACCTATGGTTTTTTCAGTGAATTTCAATGGTTTTTTAATAGCAAATATCATAAGCTGTCGAATGTCAAGTACGTGGTAAGTGAAAACATTTTCGTGTTTATGCACACTGATCTGCTTTGAATGGTGCCCCCCCCCCTCATTTCTATTAGGAGTACTCTCTCTTTGCAGATAGTGAAAGGTAGTTAACGCAGGCCTTTGCCCCCGCTGTAATCCGTCGTGCCTGTTTCTCTCTCCATTTGATTGATTGTTATCCAAGTATTTACTGTTTTAGAATTAGTTCTCTTTGGTTCATTCTCTATTTACAAACAAACACAGAGTCGCAATACTCTGTTTAGTCTTTGCAGATAATGAAAAATCATGTAAAAAAAAAGAAAAGGAATCGAGCAAAATCAGTAGGCCACTAATGGGATCTCTTTTTGACCTCGCTAAAATAGAAACATTAGGAACAACCCCTCATGACAAATACAAAACTAGTGAGATGAACTGAACTCCACACAATGATGGCTGCAAAACAGCTCGGCTCCGCCACCCACCCCGCCCAAAATAACGATAAAGAACGGCTGCAGTGATTGGTTGCGGAATGACCACGACGGAGCTACGAAATGGTGCTGCTCTCATGCTAACCCCAGCTTCAGTCTGAAACATCCAGAAACACTGTAGACTACCAATTCGATCAGTTCCGGTAGCGCCCCAATGTAACCCGGTAGAGAAGAACTAGCCCTCCCCTCTTTGACTGATGGTTCTTGTTGCCTGTCCCTTCTGTTGTCATTTAACAGAACTATTTAGCCTGCTGAAAGGGGTTGTGTTCCGACCGCTGGTTGGTGGAGACATTTTGACTATATTCTGTACCTGCGTTGTCGCGTAATGCGTCATATGACGCGCCGCGTTAGCGCATCCGGAAGTCATCCGGGGCGCGCAGCGCGTAACGTAAGCATAACAAGTCATGTGACTTGTTAATAAAACTTTTCATTGGTTCATTTTACTTTTCTTATTGTAATGATGAAAGGCTTGGTCATATGACCTAAAAATTACGCTTTTCATTACTTCCGAACATTATTTTTTCTTAAATATATGTTATAATGTTCCAGGCTAATGTACTTTCCCGGAAATTTTACAACTGTCCTGCAAGTAAAATATATTCTTTTTTCGAGAAAAAGAGCGTTTCTTCGTCCCATGACGGAGCCGTTGAACAAAAGAGGGTCGACCTGCTGTCTTAGTCGCCGATACGCCTAAATATGAGATTCTTATCGATCACTTTATGTTGCAGGAATAGAAAACACAACAGCCCTTGACCATTTATCTTTACTGCGTTCCTTCGTATTATACCTTTTACCCTTCATGTAATTGGTCTGCTTTATTTCACTTGCCTTTTAATGATTCTAAAACAGTGACTATTATTAAAAACTTTACCAATGTATATACTACTACCATGTTTTCTTTTAAAAACCTTTATTGTGAAAATTTCATTATACAAATACGAGCCTATAACCACGTGGGCCTGCCACAGAGCAAACTGTAATCGTATATGATGAATAGACATTTACACTGTAGAGGAACGTAACGGCGGGCCATTAGGTTGCAAGAACTAAGGTGTCTAACAGTTACGGAATCGGTGGACGTACATTTTATAATTAAAATACGACAGGGCCAGTTACAATAAAATTATCTAGATATACATTTGCGGGCAAGTACCATGGGTGACGTTAATTCGAACTTTCAACAGTACAGTAATCAATAACACATCAGAACTTAATATCAATAGGGATGTCGAAATATTCAATCAATTCTCGTCCTCGCCCGCCATGTGCTTCAAAACTGCATACGTATCTCGTGATTTCAAGGTTCTGCAACCAGTACACAACAAGGAGTTACGAGTCCCATTTATTCCGGCGCCATTTTGGGCGAGGACGGGCAGGTCCAGGATATAGTCAAAATGTCTCTACCAACCATCGACTATGATGATGTTCATATGCTGTATTTATTAGAGTAACACTCATCTGTCCACATGAAATTAATTTGCCACAATCTAAACATGTCATTTTAATCTTTCCAAAGTTCTTCTAAATATTTGGGACCGTTTCCCTTGCCTCTGAAGCTCTCAGTGCCACTTCTTTGATGAATGTACTAGCAGGTCAGGGGTTCTCCTCCAAATCTCTCTTTTATGCAGCACTATAATTAATTGGTGCCACCTCTCCATATGACGATGCATGGTATAGTTACCACAACTATATTTTTTTTCGGTTCCTCTGGAGAGTTCATCGTGGCAGATGAAGCGTGTAACGTACCGGGCATTTACCTTTCTTTGCATGTACAGGAAAGGAAAAAAAAATCGAGCGTCCGAGTTCTAAGGTGTCCCAGGGCCATTTTAGTGGACCAGGCCCAAATCCAAAGAACAGGCCGCCATTTTGAGAGTCCTCTTGCAGCCGCCTGTCGCTGTAGCATCAAGAGCAGCCGAAACTCAGCTGAATGGCAACTGAAACGGTAAAGGGGCGCCCCACTACAGCAGACGAGCCTCCACCTAGGAAGGCCCATTCACGCCGGCTCCCCCCCCCCCCTTCGGGCACCCCACGCCGTTATTCGGAGCAGTATTGTAGGATGGCCACACCAGTGCGGCAACTTGCTAGACATCACCTTGGTGGTAACCGAATCTCAACGCCTTGTGGTGTCTTCTATTCAAAAAACATTGTTATGCTGCCTTCGACCTATTCGCCGCAAGTGCGCACACAACTCAACTGCATAGCTTGCTAGACACCACCTCGGTGCCATCCGGATCTTGGAATGTCAGCACCTTTTGGTGTCTTCTCTTCAGAAAATATTGTTGCGCTGCCTTTGGCCCCATTCGCACATCAGTCCGCTACTGACGCCATCTCACAGGCTAATGGGGCGCCCCACACCGACTTTCAGCATTGTAGAATGACCACACCAGTACAGCAACTTGCTAGACATCACCTCGGTGCCATCCGGATCTCGGCGCCCCACTGCAGATGAAGTGCCTCTCAACTATGAAACCACCACGGTGACATCCGGATCTTGGCGCGTTGTGCTGCCTTCGGCCTATTCGCACATCGGTCCGCTACTGACGCCATCTCACAGGCTAATGGGGCGACCCACGCCGAGTTTCAGCATTGTAGGATGACCACACCAGTACAGCAACTTGCTAGACATCACCTCGGTGCCATCCGAGTCTTGGCATCTCAACGCCTAGTGGTATCTTCCATACAAAAAATATTGTTACGCTGCCTTTGGCCCCATTCGCACATCAGTCCGCAACTTAGACATCACCTCGGTGCCATCCGGATCTTGGCATCTCAACGCCTTGTGGTGTCAGTCAGAAAATATTGTTGCGCTGCCTTTGGCCCCATTCGCACATCGGTCCGCTACTGACGCCATCTCACAGGCCAACGGGGCGCCCCACGCCGACTTTCAACATTGTAGGATGGCCACAGAAGTGCGACAACTTACTAGACACCACCTCGGTGCCATCCGGATCTTGGCGCGTTGTGCTGCCTTCGGCCTATTCGCACATCGGTCCGCTACTGACGCAAACTCACAGGCCAACGGGGCGCCCCACGCCAACTTTCAGCATTGTAGGATGGCCACACCAGTGCACCTTACTAGACACCACCTCGGTGCCATCCGGATCTTGGCGCGTTGTGCTGCCTTCGGCCTATTCGCACATCGGTCCGCTACTGACGCCATCTCACAGGCCAACGGGGCGCCCCACGCCGACTTTCAGCATTGTTGGATGGCCACACCAGTGCGGCAACTTACTAGACACCACCTCGGTGCCATCCGGATCTTGGCGCGTTGTGCTGCCTTCGGCCTATTCGCACATCGGTCCGCTACTGACGCAAACTCACAGGCCAACGGGGCGCCCCACGCCGACTTTCAGCATTGTAGGATGGCCACACCAGTGCTGCAACTTGCTGGACACCACCTCGGTGCCATCCGGATCTTGGCGCGTTGTATTGCCTTCGGCCTATTCGCACATCGGTCCGCTACTGACGCCGCCTCACGTGCCAACGTATTTTCTCCGCATTTTATACCCTATGCCGCATAACAGGTCATATGACTTGTTTATAAAACTTTTCATTGGTTCATTTTACTTTTGGTTTCCTAATGATGGAAGGCTTGATCATATGACCTAAAAACAACACTTTTCATTGGATGAAAACTTTTTTTTTTTCCCAAACGATGAAAGCCCCACCTTGTTTCTGGATGTTTCAGACTAAACTGGCGTCAGCATGAGAGCACCACCATCTCGTAGCTCCGTCGTGGTCATTCCGCGAGCAATCATGGCAGCCGCTCCCCACCAGAAGCCTGCAGGAGTCGGGGCCCCCAAAACTTTTGATGAATTCTCAAGGCGGAGGGGACGCTTTCGAGAATGGGGTCCAAGACCTAGCAGACAAGCGTCCGATTTCCAAGGTGTCCCAGGGCCATTTCAGTGGACCAAGCCCAAAAAGGAAAGAGCCTGCCGCCATTTTGAGAGTCCTGTGACAGCCGCCTATCGCTGCACCGCAAGAGTGGGCGCAACTCAGCTGAATTGCGGCTTTTGACACAGTGGACCAAAAACGGACGGAATGGCAACTGAAACGGTAAAGGGGCGCCCCACTACAACAGATGACACTCCACCTGGAGAGGCCCGTTCACGCCGCCTCCCCCGGGGCGCCCCACGCCGTTATTCGGAGCAGCATTGTAGGATACCAAAACCAGTGCGGCAACTTACTGGACATCACCTTGGTGCCATCGTTCTGCTGCCTTGGAACTATTCGCACAACAGTTTGCTACTGATGACCCACCCCCCGCGACGCCCCACGCCGTTATTTGCTGGGTGGCAACTTACTAGACATCACTTTTGTGTCATCTAGATTTCGGCGCATTCTGCTGCCTTGGAACTATTCGCACAACAGTTTGCTACTGATGACCCACCCCCCGCGACGCCCCACGCCGGAAATCTGGACGTTGTGCTGCGTTGGGACTATTCGCACAGCCGACCGCTACTTCGTTGTTTTTCCCTAAAAATGTTTATATGTTATTACTATTTTTGTTTTCTTGTATATATTTATAAATTATTAAAGTTTTATAATCTTACTACTTTGTCGGAGTGCTATATATTTTTAATGTGACACATAATTGTAAATACTTTGATGTACAAAGAGTCATCCCTGGAATCTTCCGCTTCACGCTCGGTCCCCTCCCCAATCACAATACAGGATGGTTTTCAGATAATAGCAACGCTTCTGCTGTGACGGATCTCATCGAGTGTGGGCCTTGATCTACTATAACTCCTTTGAAGAGGGGTGATTCTTTACAGCTGTGGCCATAAACTACATCTGCAGGGCTAGCTGATAGCCTAGGACCGGCCTGGACAATCGGACACAGAGGAAAAGGAGTGTCAGAGGGTGCGGTAGTGAATAGGGCGAAAGGGAGGTGTCGGGCGGGCACAGGGTGTGATTCTCAGGGAAGAGCAGCGCAGATGGGGGGAGGTTTATTACCCATGCATAAGACAGAGAGCGGGGGTGACCACTGCCTGGGTGAGATGCTTGCGAGGGTGGGGAGCCATGCTAAGGATCGACAGCGTGCACAGAGTGGGTCTGGTCAAGGCATCTAAAATGGCTGCCGTGCACGACAAAAGTGTGGCATTTGAAAAAAGACAAGATGGCGCAGACAATGTTTTTCAACACTTCCTGATTTCCTTCGAATCGAACGTTAACAGACGTTGGGGCATATTACCAAAGTTAAGCGATATTTATCCCTAACGATGCATTGCAAAGATTTTTTTACCGTCAGAAATTATCGCAGATAAACCTTGCTATTATCAAGGTTTATCGCAAATACGATAAAAAACGACCGCAATGCATTAATATCGCTGAAAACTCAGCGATATTCATGCATTACCGAGCTAATGCTCTTAGCCATGTTATCCACCTCCCATTGGATAACATGGCTAAGAACTGCTCAGGGCAGCTGTTACTTTTTGGAGATATTCGCGCTTATCTCGAATATTTCCAAAAGTTGATAATAGGAGATAGCGATGTTAGCGACTGTTTCCAGTCGCTAACATCTTGGCATGCCCACTTTGCATGTCATTAGTGATAAATATCACTCACATGCAAAGTGGGGCCCAAGATGGTCGCTATCTCCTACTAGCCGTCGCTAACTGGTGTTAGCAACAGCTAGGTAATACAGATATAATTTTATCTCCGCGAAGCGGAGCGCTGTTACAGATATATATCTTGTTTTTGAACGTTAATTTCTCAAAATCCACTGAAGCACATATATTGAGACCTAGCAAAGACACATCGGGCTACCAGTCCCTACAATTTTGCCAAGTTTCGTGCAAATCCATTCAGCCGTTCGATTATTATTATTATTTTTTTTTTTTGCCCCGCGGGGCCCTTTTAAAACCTCCACATCAAACCTAGGGGGTCAGCGAGGATCTACTATTCCCCCTTATGGTCATTTGCCCCTTCGCTTTGGCCTCCTCTTGTCTCTCGATCCTACCGAGAGACAAGATGGCGGCCGCTACGGACTGTTTGGAATGTTGACAGACGCCGGAGAACCAATCAGCTTCGCTTCACAAAGCTCCGTTGCGCGAAAAGTACGCGTCCTGGAGCGCTGCCCGGTCCGCTGTTACAGATATATATCTTTTTTTAAACGTTAATTTCTCAAAATCCACTGTAGCACATATATTGAGACCTACAAAAGGCACATCGGGCTACCAGTCCCTACAATTTTGCCAAGTTTCGTGCAAATCCATTCAGCCGTTCGGGCTAAAAGTGAGGCCAACCGCCCTATGGAAAACTCAATGTTAAAAACACGTTTTGGGACCCCCCTTTTTTCTCGAACCCCCCTGGACGAACCCCCCCCCCAATTTTCAGGGGCTGCTCAGAAACAAAATGTGCCATTTTCCTGAAAATTTCAGCCAATTCCGTCCACAAACGCCAAAGTTATTAGACATAGAATTTTCAAAAAACCCATAGAGAAAAAATCCTAACTATATATACCTACTGGCGACCGCCAGTAGGTAATATATATATTACCTACTGGCGGTCGCCAGTAGGTATATATAGTTAGGATTTTTTCCCTATGGGTTTTTTGAAAATTCTATGTCTAATAACTTTGGTGTTTGTGGACGGAATTGGCTGAAATTTTCTGGAAAATGGAACATTTTGTTTCTGAGCAGCCCTTGGAAATTTGGGGGGGTTTCGTCAAGGGGGGGCCGAGAAAAAAGGGGGGTCCCAAAACGTGTTTTTAACATTGAGTTTTCCATAGGGCGGTCTGTCGCACTTTTAGCCCGAACGGCTGAATGGATTTGCACGAAACTTGGCAAAATTGTAGAGACTGGTAGCCCGATGTGCCTTTTGTAGGTCTCAATATATGTGCTCCAGTGGATTTTGAGAAATTAACATTTAAAAAAAGATATATATCTGTAACAGCGGACTGGGCAGCTCCCGGTTCGCGGACCGGGGAGCGTACCAAAACTTCGCGTAGCGAAGCTGATTGGCTCTCCGGCGTCTGTAAACATTCCAAACAGTCCGGAGCGGCCGCCATCTTGTCTCTCGGTAGGATTGAGAGACAAGAGGAGGCCAAAACAAAAGGGGAAATAACCATAAGGGGGCATAGTAGATCCTCCCTGACCCCTTAGGTTTAATGTGGAGGCTTTAAAAGGGCCCCGCGGGGCAAAAAAATAAATAATTTTTTTTTGTTTTTTTGCGTGGGTAGCGCCCGGTACGCGAACCGGGAAGCGTTCTGGGCAGCGTACTGCAATGAAAAATGAATGATAGACTTTTCAAATGCTGTATGTTAATTGATTGTTGTTTTTGTTGATTATTTTTTTTTTTTTTTTTTTTTTAAGCATTTTTTTATTGTGTTTCATAATTTATTAAACTTTCTAACATTTCATTGTCAGAAATTTCAAAATTATCATGGAATATACTTTGTAGTCTCTGAGGTTGTAAAATGTCCTCATTTGCAAGGAGGTTATCTACTGCTTGTACAAATTGCAGTAGTTCTTGGTCCCAAGTTTCATCCATAAATTCAATCTCATTTGGATCAATGATTTCTGTGTTGGACTCTGGAAGGACAATTTCAAATGAAATTTTTTGTTCGCTTTCCATTTTCCCTGAAATTTGCATAAAAAAAATATATATTAGTAGAGGTAGGGCAATGTTGGGATTAATTTTAGATAGGCAGTTTTTAACAGTGAATTTATCTTTGGGCAGTGTATAGTATCAGAGTGATTGTATCTAAATTTATAAGTACTACAGAGGGATAGTATATAACTAACAGAAAAAGTTTGCCATATTAACTTAAAGTGCACAATATACTTCAGTTTTAAAAATAACAACTTACCTTTAAAAATAAGTTGAAGTTATTAATGAAAATCCTATTGAAATGTACACCAGGAAGTAGTAGTCAAAATGGCTGTGTTTCCTTCTCTTCCTTTATATATATTCGGGTACATAACCAATCAAATGTCAGGTAAAAAAAGTAGAAAATGAAAGTAACATTTTAATTGGTTGTGAATTCCAACACTTCAGATGTGTTTTGTGAAGTAATTTACCTCACGGTATTTAGAGAGGTCTACAGGCTAAATGGCTAAATGGAATTCCAATCAAATTTGTGAAAATGGTAGGGATTGGTATGTAGTATGAGCTAATCTATATTTGGTGAAATTATCTCAAGTGGCTTTTGTGTGAACTACTTTCCCACCTTTTTTGATGGTGCGCTTCCCAGGGAGCGACCCGGTACGCGAACCGTTGAGCGCCCCGGTTCGCGGACCTTAAGCGTTCCAGGAGTCCACCATTTTGTGTTTCGGTCGAATTAAGATACAAGATGGAGGGCAAATAATGTTCAGAATGGGTAGAAGGGGGCACGGTAGAGTTATCTTGACCCCCTAGGTTTTCTGAGGGTGGCTGAGGAGGCTTATATGTGCGAAAAAAAAACATTTTTTTAAAAATTTGCCGAGGTCAGCTCCCGGTACGCGTACCGGGTAGCGGCCCCGGTAGCGTATTTTGTTGAAAATTAGTGAAAAATGTTAGAGTTAAATAATAATTGTGAGTGATCAGATGTAGGGTAGCTCTGAGAAGAGCTTTTGGGTTTATGGTACATTTAGGTACTTATAAGTAGGTACCAATGCACATTCTTAAATTCAGAGTGAAAATTCTGTTGCCCTCATCTGAGAAGTGAACTCCATCTCCTCTGTAGATATCTTGCATGTAGTAACGCAAGTTATTGTTGTACAGGGAGCCCATTCCATGGTCTCTCATGTAAGCTGAAACAGATTTGTTTACATGCTTCCTCGATTTCTCAATTTGTGGACAAAATTGGTTGGACCACCTCCATTTCTGTCTTTGGCATATATTTGAATATACCAAGGCAGTCTGAGGAAAAAGTGCCATCAATTGCTCAAAGGTGTCCTTTAAAAGCATTTCCAGACCTACCCCAGTCAAAGTGCCCAAGTCATTACCTCCACAGTGCACAATTAACAGGTCAGGTTTGGGCAAATGCATAAAGGTTTTCACCAATGGTATCAATTGGTGACATTTTAATCCTCTGTGGCCAAACCACTTAATTTCCACATCTTGTAAATTGAGGTTAGGTAAATTCCTGCTTTCAACGTACCTTTGAGCCCAGTGAATATAACTATGACCAACAATCCAGACAGAAAACATGGTGAGAGAAAGTTCTCCTGCAGTCAGATGAAGTGTGGCAATGAAATGGCAGTTGAAAAAATGAGAGTTTGAAATGAAAAAAACTGTGGAGTTTCTGTGTTCATGAAGCAGTAACAGTGATTGGTGGATTTTGATTGCTGAAAACAAAAAGTTAGGGTGCACGGATGTGTTCTTTGAAAGATGTATTTTGAGTGGTCAGTAAAAAGTCATTAAATGAAAGAATGCACTGGATATGCAGGTGCACTGAGAGTTCAGAGTTCAATTGCAACATTGTTGTGTGAACTTGCAAACAACAGAGTTCTTCCAGGAGGTGGTTGCCATGCAGATAAAGCAGAAAGGGCAGAGGGGGGATGGGTTTTCATTTGAAAAAAGTGAGGGAAGACTTTTGATTGGGTGACATGAGAGATATGTGTGAAGAATTACAGCATTTCTGTGCTTTTCATAGCTGCAGACTCTGGAGTGCATACCTTTTGCTCTGCTGCAGACAAATTGGTGTGTTTCTGAGACTGTTTTCAAACTCAAAGTATTTGCTAAGGTGAGAAAATATTTCTTTACTTTAGATAGAGAATAGTGTGTTTTAAGGAGAAAATTATGATTTATGTGGCGCAAATTGCTTGTAAATATGCTCTCACATGTGTATGGAAAATATTGATTTTGAATGTTTGTGTTACATAGCCATGTTAAAAGTGACCCAACCATGCTGGAAAGGCAATCAAAAAATGCTTTCATGTGTTTTATTGACATTTTAAGTCATTTTCCCATGTGCAGTGTTTAGAAATTATGATTAGAAAATCGTTTTTGGGGAAAAGGAATTGTTTTTAAAATCATGACAAGGACATAATGGTGTATACTTCTTTATAAGGCTATTGACTGTCCTTGATGTTATTTTTCTCATTTTAGTGTAAGACCTTTCTCTGTGGCGCAAATTGCTTGTAAATATGCTCCCACATGTGCATGGAAAATTTAGAGTTTGAATGTTTGTGTTACATAGCCATGTTAAAAGTGACCCTACCATGCAGGGAAGCCAATCAAAAAACGCATTTATGTGTCTTAAGGACATTTTAAGTCATTTTCCCATGTGCAGTTTTTAGAAATTATGATTTGAAAATCGTTTTTGGGGAAAAGGAATTGTTTTTAAAATCATGACAAGGACATAATGGTGTATGCTTCTTTATAAGGCAATTGACTGTCCCTGATGTTATTTTTCTCATTTTAGTGTAAGACCTTTCTCTGTGGCGCAAATTGCTTGTAAATATGCTTCCACGTGTGCATGGAAAATTTTGATTTTGAATTTTTGTGTTACATAGCCATGTTAAAAGTGACCCAACCATGCTCGAAAGGCAATCAAAAAACGCTTTCATGTGTTTTAATGACATTTTAAGTCATTTTCCCATGTGCAGTGTTTAGAAATTATGATTTGAAAAACGTTTTTGGGGAAAAGGAATTGTTTTTAAAATCATGACAAGGACATAATGGTGTATGCTTCTTTATAAGGCAATTGACTGTCCCTGATGTTATTTTTCTCATTTTAGTGTAAGACCTTTCTCTGTGGCGCAAATTGCTTGTAAATATGCTCCCACATGTGCATGGAAAATTTAGATTTTGAATGTTTGTGTTACATAGCCATGTTAAAAGTGACCCTACCATGCAGGAAAGCCAATCAAAAAACGCTTTTATGTGTCTTAAGGACAATTTAAGTAATTTTCTCATGTGTAGTGTTTTGAAGTTATGATTTGAAAATCGTTGTTGAGGTAAAGGAATGTTGTTAAAATTTATGTGCGCCATATGACCCCAAATTTCTTTTTCAGGGGTGCAGCAGGGTGTTCTTGAGATACCCCTGCACGCTTGAAAAAAATCCTATTTTGTGATGAGCTAATTGCTAATCACAAATTGCAACCTTCATTCCTATGAGCCTCCTAGCCCATGGAAATGAATGGTTAATTTGCAATTAGCAATTTGCTCATTGCAAATTAGGAATAGTAAAGAATTGCTATTTATTCCTTAAAATTTGCTATTTAGGAAATGCAAAATAGTTTGATGGTACATATGGTGGTTCATCTGTAACAAGATAAGAAGCTTAGGGATACATTTATGATGACTAGTGCAATAAAGTGCACATTACTTACTTCATTGGTAGGCCTTTACATGTATTATCTCCTCTGTATTCTTCATCAAGCGTAACTTTAATCTGCAATCCTGAGTAGGCCTCACCTTAAACAAACCTCTGGATAGGACACACTTTATTGTCATCCTGGATTAATCATTTAAAATGGTAGGGACAGATTTATGATAGGTGTATGCCTCTTTTGTGCCACTGTGCGTCACTTTTATGATGCAGCGGTGGTGCAAAAGATTTGCTATGAGGCGACAACATTACAAATTGATGCATTTAGGCAGATATGTCATGGTGTAAAAAAAAACGTACCACATAAAACCCAAGCAGCAGTGATGCAAAAGATGCACCATGCCGCAAGACAGGCCTCACTTGGGGCCATATGTATGAAGGTAATTAGCATTTGCAAAGATCAAAATTCTACAAATTTCAGCCTTTGTTAATGTTAATTAGACAAATGGTATGTATCAAACAAGTTTGATGCAAAATAAGGAGTAGCAAAATTTGCTATTCCTTATTTTGCAATTGTACTGAAGGATTTGCAAATTTTGTGATTCCTTAAATGCAATGTATCAAACAAAAAATATGTAAAAAATGACATTAAGGATTTGGAAACTATTGTGGTAAATTGGTGGTAATTTGTGAAATCTTTTCAAAAAGCTTTTTTTCAAAAAAACAAAAGGTGCTATATGACGCCAACACATGCCCTTAGGGCATGTATGTGTGCCATATGCCCCCAATTTTCTTTTTCAGGGGTGCAGCAGGGTGTTCTTGAGACACCCCTTCACCCTTGGAAAAATTCCTAATTTGTGATGAGCAAAATGGTAATCGCAAATTAAACCTTCATTCCTATGAGTCTCCTAGCCCATGGAAATGAATGGGTAACTTGCAATTAGCAATTTGCTCATCGCAAATTAGGAATGGTAAAGAATCGCTATTTATTCCTTAAAATTCGCTATTTAGGAAATGTAAAATATTTTGATGATACATATGGCAGTTCATCTCTAACAAGATAAGAAGCTTAGGGATACATTTATGATGACTGGCGCATCACCAGGGATGTGACAGTCATCCTGCGCCGCTGTTCCGCCACCCATGGTGTGCTGCATTTACAATGCGGCGCAGCATGGGGCAAAAATGGCACAGATGTGTGACGCATATGTGCCGTAAAGGTGGCGCATTGCTGGAGTTGTATTGCAAGTGCGATGCAGCTCCAGCAAGGCTCAGGGGTGCCGCATCTCCACAATGCTGCGTCAAGACCTATGCCAGCTTCAAGCAGGCACAGGGTTTTGACGCAGCTTTCTCCTATCTGATTGTAAATGCGGCACACCATGGGTGGCAGAGCAGTGGTGCACGTTAACTGGTGCATGCCTGGGGATGTGCCATTTAATAGAAATCTGGCCCTTTACATTTAAGTATGTGCAGGGGACACAGAGTCGGTGAGGCTTATCCAAGGTTAAGAAGAGATGAGTCCTGTTCAGTGAATAATTAGACATAGGCTTCACCTGCTCAGCATTGCTGGACATGGCTAAATAATAGCTGCTAAATGTTAATCTTGTTAAACAATTTTACTAATATAATCTCTGAGATTTGTCTCTTACTCTGCAACATCTCATTGTTGTTATCTTTCTTTAAAGATAAAGACAACCTCAACATGAGCGACAATCTGCAATCAGTTGATTTTGACCTCATCATTGAACTTGTAATTGAAACATCAGTGGATGTTGATCCTTTGGATGATTTAAATCCTGAGGATGAAGAAGAGCGTGATGAGGATGCAGATTTGTTCGAACTATATGATATAGGATGGGAAGCTGACCTGCTTGAGCCTTTGGAAATATAAACATTTATTTTTAAAATTTATAATTAATAAAAAGTAAAAAGGTAAACCGTTTAATTTAAAAATAAAGACACCTTCAAAAACAGGTTATGTGTAGTGTCTTCAATAAAATATTAAAATATGTTCATAAAATTAGATCAGATTCACATATAAAATAGCATAGATTCTTTTCTGGTATTTTTGTATTGTAAGATTGCCAATGACTAAAAAATCTTCAAATTAAAATGTCAAGTAGTGTGTTAAGTTTTTGATCACTGTTATTGATTTACTGTTTGGTAATAATGTTTATTAACATTTTTTATTATATTTTTCCTCAGATTCAACTGCAGATCATTTCAAGATTTTACCATGCCTACAACACAAAGACAGATTAAGGCTGCAAAACGTGAAAGACAGCAGGTGAAAACAAAAACCCAGCAGTCCTCTAACAAAAAGATTTCTCAAGCCACGAAGAAAGCACCGGGTAAGAGCTCTAAATATTTCATAAGAAATATTTGTAATAAAAAAAATATTACTACAGAAAATGTTTCTGTCCATAACACGACAAGGAAATCAAATGGAAAGAAAAGGACAATGAAAAATGTTACTGCTAGAGCAAGAGATAAATCTGTGCATGATAGTAGAAGGAAACAACAGTTTAGGGAGATTCGTAAACGAATGTTCCGCAACAGGATAATTGGCAATTTGTTAAAAAATATTAAGAAAGGTCAGCAGAAAGTGGTTTTTTATAAGAGAAAAAAAATAGTTGAGAAAGTTATTGATCAGGCATTTGAAATTAAACGTAAGTTATTTATTTTGACAATCAATAGAATTAGGAAGCTAAACAAGGCAATTTTTGATTTCAAAAGAAATAGTAGATGGAAGAGAATAGTTAATCGTAGTAATTTTTGTGAAGTTTTTTCTGGAGAATGGATGCATAGTTCAAGCTCTGAGGCATTTTTTAATGAGGAGAGTTATTTCCAGGATAATGATTTGGTGCATGCAGTTGACACCAGTGGTCGTGCTTATGAAGTGAAAGATGGTTGTCCAGTTGAAAAAGAAAAACTTGTGACAACAGAGGCAGAAGAGGTGTTAGGTAATGAGGTTTTAGGAAGACGTGCTAAGGGTCCTGTGTACACCTGGAAGTGTAGTAGTATTTGCAGTGTGCGACAGGATTCCATCAATTTGCTTTGTGATTTTGTACGGTCATTTAACAAAAAAAGTTTGAAGCAGAAAATGATGTTGTTGCAAGAATTAGATCCTTGCAGAGTAAGAGAAGTGACAGGTTTGCATGGTCATTCACTGGCTTGTCTTTCCAGGAGAGTATGCCAGAGTGTTTTTCATCATTTCAGGATGCTAGCAGTGCATCATAACAAAGTGAGGAAATTAGTTAGAATGTTGTATTATGCTAAGAGTCCAGCAATTATGCTGAAACAATTATGCGCTGCTCTTTTGCATGGTTCTGAAATAGATGTGAAGAATATGTGTGAAGAAATTGAGTTTTGTTACTTTGGAAGTAAAGAGGAGAATGTTGAAATTGAGCAAGAAGTAGAGGGTCATGTGGAAGATAGTGTACAGGTTTCCAGTACAGATAATTTCCAGAGGGAAATTGCGACGTTTGAGGTGAAATCAAGTGAGAGGCCTAATTTCACTTGTGTGTGTTGTCGACGCACTTATTATAAGAATCAGACTAAGTTAGTGGATTTATATGCAAAAAGTGAAAGGGAAAATAATAGTGAATGGAAGGATTTTGCAACATACTTGATGGTAGAAAATTGTTTTGATTTGGGATTGGATCAACGTGTGTGTACTTATTGTTGTAACAAATTAAAACAAAACCAGATGCCTGCTAGAGCAGTTCATAATAATCTGGAATTGGTTGAGATTCCTTCTGAATTGAAGGACTTAAATACTTATGAATCTATTTTGATTCAAAGTATCCATCCCTTTCAGGCTATTGTAAGAATGGAGCCAAAGACAGGGAAATTGCCTCCATCAGATTTACAGAGAGGATTAAAGGGAAGAGTTGTTTATTTGCCTCTAGATTTCAAGAAAAACATTAACACAATTGGAGTAGAAAAAGTGGAAGAGGAACCTCTGGTTATCTTAGTTAATGGGGTTCCGACAAAGAATAAGAAAATATGGCAAGATTTAGTAGATGTTAGGAAAGTTAAAAAGGCAACATTGTATTTGAAAAAAAATAATAAATACTATAAGAATGTATATGTTGCAGAAGAGGAAGTAAGTGAGGAAGAGGATAGCGATTTGTGTGCTGGTCAAATTGAGAAAGTAGAACCCTCTACTAGTGAAGAAATATATGAACATTATAGTGTTCATCCTTTGCATTCCAAGGAAGTCATGGGGAATGCTATTGAGTTGTTTCAAATGAAACAAGCCAAAGGGAGTCCCATTAGTGTTTGGGAGGAAAGTTTGGAAGCTCGGTGTTTCCCACAGCTTTTTCCAACAGGTCAGGGAGGAAGATATGATGAGCGACCTCATCAAATTCCTGCTTCTGAATACCGGACTTTGCGATTGTATGCAGGAGATGCTAGGTTTCGACAATGCATTCCTTATTTGTTTCATCTCCTGTTTGAAAGCGATCTGTCTGGACTGTCATATGCAGTGAACCACATCTTGAAAAGTGGTATACACATGCAAAACATCTCGGCAAGTGACTTTATGGATAAAGTCAATGTCCAAGATAGTATTTTGGATTCTCACCTGATTAATCTCATGGCGTGTCAGCGTGGTACTAATGAGTACTGGTACCGTCGTCATGGTGATTTAAAATGTATGCTGAGGAACTTAGGTACTCCCACATGGTTCCTCACTCTGAGCTGTGCCGAGTATGGCTGGGAAGACTTACTTGAATTTCTACGAGAGGCAAATGCTAACGTAGATAACATCGAATTCAAGACACCCGGAGAACTGTGCTCTTTGGATCCAGTTAATGTATGTAGGTACTTCAATCATAGATTTGAAGCTATGATGTCTTTCATCATGAATAAGAAGAATCCACCTCTTGGAGAGGTGTTGGATTTCTTCTGGAGAAAGGAGTACCAAGCAAGAGGTGCTCCTCATATACATATGTTGCTGTGGATCAAGGATGCACCTAAATTTGGAACGGATCCAGATGACTCAGTGATGAGTTTCATCCAACAGTATTCTACGTGTGCTGTTCCAAACGCAAAGGAGAAGAAAAGCCTAAGAGAAAAAGTTCTGCGTTTCCAAAGCCATCGATGTGGAAAGTACTGCCGTCGTAAATTCCGAAACAAGGACAAGTTCTACACTAAATGTCGTTTCGGCTTTCCACGACCGGTGATTTCTAAAGGAAGAGTAAACAGTTTGATGTCTTCGCTGCGACACAATGTCATGAAGAAATCACCTAAAAACACTTACAATTTGAAGAGGAACGAAGAGTCCAAGTACATCAACGACTACAACCCGGTGATTTTGTCCATGTGGAATGCTAACATGGATATACAGTTTGTGGCTGATAACTGTATGGCTGTGGCTCGGTATGTGACGTCTTACATCACCAAAAAAGAGAAGACAGAATTGAAGGATATGTGGGAGGACATTTCCCATGAAAAGAGCCTCAGCAAGAAGTTGTACAGTTTCAGTCTGAAGATGTTGTCGCATCGAGAAATCGGAGCGTACGAATGTTCTGACCGGTTGTCTTCAGCAAGTCTCTATGCCAAGTCCAGGAGTATCGTTTGGGCGAGTCTTGGTCTTGCTGCAACACGTAATCGAGTTCTCAAACCTGTGCGGGAAATTGAGTATTTGGCGGAAAAGGAGCCAAACAGTACCGACATTTTGAAGACAAACATGTTGGATACATATTATCCAAATCGAAGCAGTCACCTCGAGAATGTTTGTCTGTATGAGGTTCTGCAAAATTACATATTCAAGAGGAACATCAAAGAAGATACTGAGAAAGGAGTGTATGCTGTAATAGGAAGTGAGGGATGTCTGGTCAAGCAAAGAAAATGCCACTTGATAAACCATCGAAAATTGAGTGGCGAATCTCCTGAAAAAAAGGAGTTTTTCTATTTAGCACTTTTGCAACTTTTCAAGCCTTGGCGTGCAGAAGAGGAACTGCTTGGAGATTTCCTCTGTTACGAAGACTCTTTCAATGCCGCCAAGGAGACCATAGAATGTCCTGCTTTTCCCAAATATGTAGAAATGTTGAATGCGCAAATTGAGCAGGAAGCAACAATTGCAGCCGAGATTGCCAGAGACAGTTCTCAGGACAGTCAGAGTTCTGCTTCATTGAGTCAGGATCCACTAGGAGGACCTCTTATCGAAAATGAAGCTGCCACTGCTATGAATGAAGTGGAAAGAGCCATGGCACATGCTCAAGAGGATGCGGTTAACTTAGAAGAGTTGGAAAGGCAACTCAACGTTGAGCAGAGGAAAATATATGACGAAGTTACCATGCAAATTGATCATGGATTAAGTCATGATAAGAAAGAGTGCTCATGTACGTCGTTGAAGCCTGTCCGACTGTACGTGAGTGGAGAAGCGGGAACTGGAAAAAGTTTCCTTATTAAAGCAATTTCATGCTATTTGCAGGAAAAGACAGAGTCATCGCTGTCTTGTGTTGTCACTGCTCCAACTGGACTGGCAGCACATAATATTAAAGGGATTACTTTACATCGTTTACTGATGCTGCCAGTGGAGCATGACAACAAATTAGAATATCACAAGCTATCTGGAGATGCTTGTTTTGAAGTTTCAAGAATCTTGAGGAAAATGAAACTTCTTATCATTGACGAAGTAAGCATGGTTTCCAATGTCATGCTTGCCTTTGTGCATTTGAGGATGCAAGAAGTTCTCAAAACAGAGTATGATGTGTTATTTGGTGGCAAACACATCATTGTTTTCGGAGATCTTTTGCAGCTGACACCAGTGAAAGGGCAACCTGTGTTCAAAATGCTCACGCATGAAGATACCAGGAAGTGCCTAGGCAGCATTGGCAACGTCAATATATGGTTAAACTTCAATTATGCTGAACTGCATGAAAATATGCGTCAGGCGAAGGATGAAGTTTACAAGACTATTCTACAAGATGTTAGAATTGGAAAAGTGACCGAGCATGGGAAAGAAGCTTTACATGCACGATTACTGTCAAATTTATATCCAGAACAAGATGTTGTGCCTGAGAATATTTTTCAGAAAATTACTGAAAAGAAATCTGGAATATGTTTGATGCCAACTCTTGCAGAATGTGCCAAATTTAACAACAAAATGTTGCATTTAGAAAAGCAACAGATTGTGAAACTGGAAGCTATTGATAGAGTAGAGCATATGGGATCAACAATTATTTTGTCTGAGAATCTGAAAACAAAATTGGATTCATTAGAGAAGAGTATATCTAAAACTGCAGGTTTTGAAAAGACTCTGAATGTGTGCTTGAACTGCCGTATAATTTTAAGAAGGAATTTACATGTTGAAAGAGGTCTGGTAAATGGATCAATGGGTAATGTTGTTGATTTTGTGAAATACAGAAATAGAGATGGAATTGAATTTTTAAAAATTAAATTTGATGGCATTGAGGAAGTACAGCTAATTGCTCGTTGTTCTGCTAGATTTTTGCTTGTAAAAGACTTATATGTTCGCCGTAAGCAGTTTCCTGTTTGCTTGGCATATGCGGTGACAATCCATAAATCGCAAGGTTTAAGTGTAGACAGTGCATTGGTGAATATTGGCAGTTCTGTGTTCAAGGAGGGTATGGCATATGTGGCATTGTCACGAGTTAGAACTTTATCGGGATTGTACTTGATTGAGTGTGATGTCACAAACATTTGTGCAGATCTAGATTGTGTTAAGGAATACAATAGGTTAAGAAGAGAGTATGCGCCACATTTGCCTCAGTTTCCTTTGTTTGAGAAACGTCTGGTAGGCCGGAAACGAAGAAATGAGAACAATACTGGGGAGGTTATAGCAAAAAGACAAAAAGTGAATGAACCTAAAATTACAAGCAGAAACAAAAAGGATTCTGTTGAAGATGTTGTTGGTTTTCAGTTTGAAAACAGTTCTGGTGTCAACTGCTATGCTAATGTAGTAATTAATGTTTTGTTTTCTCTAAAAAATGTAAAAGAAGAGATTGTGGTCAATTCTGATCAAAGATTTTGCGGTTTGTTAAATTCTGTGTTAGAGAAATGTACCACTGATAGAAGAAACATAGAAAGTGTGTCTGAAATTCGAAATCTGTTAGACAGATGTTCAGGCCAAACACAATTCTCTCAAAATATTCAGCAAGATTGTCAGGAGTTTTTAATGTATATGCTTGATGTATTACATGCTGAAGGTGTAGATGTAGATCAGCTGTTTGGGCTTTCTTATCAATGGCAGCATGACTGCGAGAACTGTATGATATCAAGTACTACTAGTGTAGACTCAGAAAGATTTATATATTTAACTTTGCCAGACAGTAAATCAGTCTCCTTTAATAAGCTAGTAAAAGCTGCTAATCACAACATGGAGTGTAGCCAATGTAAATCTGAAATGATGTCCACATTATTTATACGAACATATGGCCAGTACGTCATTTTAATGTTCCAACGATGTAGGCCTGATGGAACAAAATTGACAACTTTAATAAAAAAATTTGTAGCTTCGCAGTTGTCAATATCAGGAAGGACTTTTGTAACTATAGCAATTATATATCATGACGGCCCTTCAATATCATCAGGACATTACACAGCTTATTTAAAGTCTAGAAATGGCTGGTCATTCTGCAATGATTCTGTTTTAATTTTCAAAAAAAAATTGCCGTATGACCTTAAAAACTCTTACCTGGTGTTTTTAAAACCAAAATTTTAGGGAAATAATCTCGGGATGTGCTCTGTGGAATTTCAAGAAGTTCTAATGGCTCCTACACAATTTGGCCTTGAGGATAAGTGTAGTTCAGAGACATAACTTCTAATCATAGGACTGGACATCATGGAGATATATGTGCACTTTGAATGAGTTCAGAAAAACTGTTTCTTTTTATAAGCTAATTGAAGCAGCCAATCAAAACATGGAGTAGAGGGAATGTAAGTCTGCAATGCTGTCTACTGTTTTACATTGCTTTGTGATTAAAAGTGATGTAGAGAATTAAATAATTGTTGTAGTCATAGAGGTAGTGTAAGTCTGCTTCATATTAAGCAGTATCAGTGTCATAGGAAATGTAGAACATGACTGAGCAAGAAGGGGAAGATATTACTATTCCAGGATTGTGAAAATGATCTTCAACATTTTAATTCTGAAAGTTGCGGGAATGCCAAATGATGGGATTGGCTAACAAGAAATCCAAGAGTTATACATGGCTCTGACAAGATTTGGCCTTGTGGAATCTTGTGGTAGAGAGCAAGAAGTCATTTATTGTATGTAACATGTTTTTAAAAACGATGGAGATTTTCTTTCAGAAAGTGGTGGGCTGAAAGTAATAACAGCACAAAAGAGTGTAAGCTATTCATAGGACATCCTTGGACGTCATGGAAAGTAAGTTAACTTTAAGGAGTTCTGATTTTTGATTTCTGATCTTGTATGGGTTTTTTAAACACAATCATTTTGATTGTGTTTTTTTTTCCCCGCTGTTACATGATGAATACCTTCAAGTCACTGTTTTTAGTGAATTTTGATACATTCTGAGAACAGCAAAAATAAACCATTTAACATGTATAATTAATTCTGTACTGTTTGCATTTATGATGTATATGTAGAACTGTGTAGAAGGCATGGAGAAGGTGAGGCTTCTGTAAGTGTCAAAGTTGTTGCATGCAGTGCTGCACTTCTGCGTATTCTTTGATATGCTAGACTACATCTGCACAATGAGATACCTAAGCAAAGGAAACACAAGTGATGTGATTGTGAAATGAGCAAAATAAATTGCATGTATTTCAATTACATCACCTGTGTTTCCTATCATTACGAATCACATTGTGCAGATCAAGTTTAGGTCTGTCCAGGGAAACATAGGAGGTTTGGACTTTGTTGAAGATTGCAGTGGACATGACTCACTTCATTGGTAGACCTTCACATGTATTATGTCTTCTATTCTCTTCAACAACTCGAAATTTCATCTGCAACCCTGAGTAGGCCTCACCTGAAACAAAACTCTGGATAGTAGACATCTTATTGGCATCCTGAAGCAATTATTTTAAATTTTAGTGTCTTGCGACACTTTTCTGAGACAACAGCAATGCAAAAGATGCACCATGTTTTAAGATAGGCCTCACTTCATCTGCATCAAGATAGTGTTAGTTTAAAATGTATATCTTTAGGACTGTGTAGCTTCTGTAAGTGTCAAAGTTATTGAAAAACTGTTTGTCCTTCAATCTTTGCCCTTGTCTTTTGTAATTTTTTAATACATGTTTTTATATTTTTCAAATGTTTGTTCTCTCTTTCACAGATTGAAAGTATAAAAATAAAAAGTGAGGAATTTAACGACAATTATAAGGTAAGTATTTTGTACTCTTTTCGTTACATTTCTATCACATTGAACTACTATTAGTTCCACTGCTTCATTTCTTTAATCCTCAGTTTCCTGCCTTTGCTACTTCCCTCATTCCTTTCTCTATTAACTACTTACTCAACTCCTTCCACTCTTTTTCTCAGTCCCTCTCTTCTCATAGTTCCTCACTCTTGTTCACTCACTCCGTCTCTATTACTCTTAGTGTCTTTGACTGATCACTGTATCACTATTTGTTCATAATGCTTTCTCTGTGTAGTTGAAGCACACTAAGGGGATATTATGAATGCAGCCAATAAAATTATTGCTCTTTTTATTGGCAGAAAACTGGTGCAAAAGCGGCTTTAGCTGCAGTTTTCTGCCGCAAAAGCAGCTTTAGCGACACATTTCTGCCGATAAAAGCTGCAAAACTTTTATTGCCTATGTTGATAATATGCCCCTATGTTATTTACATTAGGGCTATATTGTCCAGTATAACAATCAAAATTGCTCTCCAAAGACACCAGGCAAAGCAGACGCTCCCTCAAACAGATCACCAAGTGCAATTTACCCTACTTACAATCTAGCCTGTTCTCTGTCGAGACTTTAGCAATCTTTAGACCACAAGATAAGATTTTTTTACATGGAAGAGCCATACGTATTGCAATTCTACTTAAGAAACAAGCATTGGCATAGACAATAGGTCTCGCCTTTGGGACTTTATACGTGTTTAGCCATGCAACAGTTGATGTTGCTGCACCAAGGATATTATGCTGCATAACTAAAGACTTAGAAGGTCCCAAAGTCGATACCTATTGGCTATGCCAATGCTTGTTTTTCTTTCACTTCGTTATCTATTTTGTTTTTCACAATTATACCCTCTTCTGTCTGTTCTTTGGTAAATAGATCTATTAAATAGTATCTCTTCTTTACTCCCTATAGCTGTCTTTCTTGAAACATCACTCTCTGTTTACTTTCCTTATACTTACTCTTTTTTTTAAAAAAAAAAAATTTTTGGGTTAGCTCCCGGTACGCGTACCGGGAAGCTAAACCGGAAGCGAACCAAAAGAAATAGAGCTTGCCAGAGTGCTAAACATTCTAGCAATTTTTTTGGAAAGGGAAGGTAGTTCTGAAAAGAACTTTTTTTTTTATATTTTTGTTGTTTTATATTTTTTTTGTATTTTTTGAACATTTTTTGTTTTTTTTGTATTTTTTGAACGATTTTATATTTTTTTTGGTTTTTTTGGGGGGGGGAAACAACAAAAAACAGGCGTTGAAAAGGGCTCAACAGGAGCAAAAAAAAATTACTGGGGGCGGTTAGGGCAATCATGGTGTTCATACGCCAGGTTCAGTGCATTGATGCTCATGTTGCCACAAGCTAATAATCCACGACAGCGCATACATAAGTGTATCATGTTCCCAAAATTGGGCTGGATATTTGGCACAGTTTCCCGTGCCTCCTCTGGTGATAAAGAAACCGATGTTGCTGGTCTCGTCACAGGAGTTGGTCGAGGATTGTCCATCATATCCCTTAATTCCGCCCGGCTGTAATTTAAGGGATGTTTCCTCGTCATATGCCTATGCATGGTATGATTACCGTAGCTGTATTTTTTGTCCGTCCCTCTGGACAATTGTTCCTTGCATATGAGGCATGTTGCATACTTGGCATTGACCTTTTTTTGGCCACGAGGGATGGAAAAAAACTGCCAGATGAAACTGGGTTTCTTTCTTGAAACCCGGGGCAACTCTTCAAGAAATTGTGGTTGTTCTCCCTCCTCATCCATCTCTTCATCTTCCTCCTCAGTGTTGATAACAACCTGGGGAGGTGGTCCTCTCTTCCCATGAGGAGGTGGAGGTGGTGGTGGGGGTGCACCAGCTGAAGCAATCAGTGAAGCCATTTTCATACAATCAAAATAGGTCTTCCAAGAAGCAAAATAGGTCTTCCTCTCACAATAATGAAAGTCAGAGTGAGGAAAGAAGGAGTGGTTTTCATCATTTGGAAAAAACAATACTTCTCAACCAATGAAAAGTGTTATTTTTAGGTCACCTGACCTAGCCTTCCATAATTATGAAACTAAAAGTGAAATGAACCAATGAAAAGCTTTATTAACAAGTCACATGACCTCTAACTTTCATGTTACGCGCTGCGGAACGCTCCCCGGTTAGCTTCCGGTTTGCTGCGCTTCGCGCCTCGGTCCGCGCCCCGGGACACTTCCGGGTGCGCTAACGCAGTACGTCACAAGACGCATTTCGCGGCAACGCGATACGTCGCGCTTTCGCGCCGCGGATCGCTTCCGGGGAGTTGCGTTTCGCGCCTCGGTCCGCGCCCCGGGGCACTTCCGGGTGCGCTAACGCAGTACGTCATAAGACGCATTACGCGGCAACGCAATACCGTCACTATGTTGATTTGTTACCGGTTCGCGGACGGGATCGCGGAATCGAATTGAGCTAACTGGAAGCTTCCCGGTTAGCGGACCGGGAGCGAAACAAAAAAAATATTTTAAAAAAAATTATTAATAAACATATAAAATATATTTTTGGATTTAAAGAATAATACATTTTACTTCTGTAGATATTAGCTTTTAAAAAACCAATGAAATTCACTGAAAAAACCATAGGTTATAGACCATATATAGTTAGGAATTAGCATTTACAAAACCTTGAAAATTCACTGAAAAAACCATAGGTTATAGACCATATATAGTTAGGAATTAGCATTTAAAAAACCTTATTTTACTCACACAAAACCATTGAAATTCCATATATAGTTAGTTGTACTAACTATATATCGCGCACCCGCAATCCACTGCTGATGATGTCACATATTACATCATTCATGACATGGTCAGTGACATCACTGATGACATCACTGATGACATCTCAAATGACATCACTGATGACATCACTGATGACATCTCAAATGACATCACTGATGACATCACTGATGACATCTCAAATGACATCACTGATGACATCACTGATGACATCTCAAATGACATCGCTGATGACATCACTGATGACATCTCATTTGACATTACTGATGACATCACTGATGACATCATTCATGTGATTATACGATGAAGCTCTTCAGACTCTAATATAACCTTAGATACAGTAAGTGTAAACAGACACTCACAGACTGTCACTCATCCATAGAGTTACACACACACCTAGTCAGTCATGGAAAGAATCAATCACACATCCATTTTCTCAACTATACAGTTATACACACCTTACTTATTCAAAGATATACTAACACATATTTACTCTCTTATGCAATCCCTGATACAAGTTCACAATGATCCATACAGCCACTCACACATTCACTGGCTCTTATGCACAGTTATTTATATATGTCAACTCTCACATGTACTGTGTTTTACATATGTACTTACTTTTACATGCAGCACTGAGATATCCATTCACTCACCCATACACTCATGCACACAGTCAACCGCCCATACAGCTGTTTCCACATGCACTTTTGAACCCATACATCTAGTGAATCAACTGCTCACACATCTATGCACAGAGTCATACACCTCCCAGCCATCCATACAAACTCTCAGTCTCCCATACAAATACGTAGGCAACCAATCAATAACGCATATAGTTAATCATATAGCTAATGATCAACACATGCAGCAGTTTATAGAACAACAAAGATAATGATGCACAAATTGAGACAGTTTAGTCACTAACCCATGCACTCAGTGAGACACATTTAACCACTCACTCATACAGTCAGTCATGCACCTAATAAATCCTTCATCCAGACATTTATACATCCACTAATTCTTAAATATGTAAGACATATTTTAACTTTACAGAATTATACAGTCACTGGATGACGTCATCAGTGATGTCATCAGTGATGTCATTTGAGATGTCATCAGTGATGTCATCAGTGATGTCACTGACCATGTCATGAATGATGTAATATGTGACATCATCAGCAGTGGATTGCGGGTGCGCGATATATAGTTAGTACAACTAACTATATATGGAATTTCAATGGTTTTGTGTGAGTAAAATAAGGTTTTTTAAATGCTAATTCCTAACTATATATGGTCTATAACCTATGTTTTTTTCAGTGAATATATATATTACCTACTGGCGGTCGCCAGTAGGTATATATAGTTAGGATTTTTTCTCTATGGGTTTTTTGAAAATTCTATGTCTAATAACTTTGCCGTTTGTGGACGGAATTGGCTGAAATTTTCAGGAAAATGGCACATTTTGTTTCTGAGCAGCCTTTGAAAATTTGGGGGGGGTTCGTCAAGGGGGGGCCGAGAAAAAAGGGGGGTCCCAAAACGCGTTTTTCCCATGTTAATTTCCATAGGGCGGTTGGCCTCACTTTTAGCCCGAACGGCTGAATGGATTTGCACGAAACTTGGCAAAATTGTAGGGACTGGTAGCCCGATGTGCCTTTTGTAGGTCTCAATATATGTGCTCCAGTGGATTTTGAGAAATTAACGTTTAAAAAAAGATATATATCTGTAAGCGCGGACCAGGCAGCGGTCTGGTTCGCGGACTTTTCGCGCAACGGAGCTTTGTGAAGCGAAGCTGATTGGTTCTCTGGCGTCTGTAAACATTCCAAACAGTCCGTAGCGGCCGCCATCTTGTCTCTCGGTAGGATCGAGAGACAAGAGGAGGCGAAAGCGAAGGGGCAAATGACCATAAGGGGGAATAGTAGATCCTCGCTGACCCCCTAGGTTTGATGTGGAGGTTTTAAAAGGGCCCCGCGGGGCAAAAAAAAAAATAATAATAATAATCGAACGGCTGAATGGATTTGCACGAAACTTGGCAAAATTGTAGGGACTGGTAGCCCGATGTGCCTTTGCTAGGTCTCAATATATGTGCTCCAGTGGATTTTGAGAAATTAACGTTCAAAAAAAGATATATATCTGTAACAGCGCTCCGCTTCGCGTACTTTTCGCGTTACGGAGGTTTGCGAAGCTGATTGGTTTTTCGGCGTCTGTAAACATTCCAAACAGTCCGTAGCGGCCGCCATCTTGTCTCTCGGTAGGATCGAGAGACAAGAGGAGGCCAAAGCGAAGGGGCAAATGACCATAAGGGGGCATAGTAGATCGTCCCTGACCCCCTAGGTTTGATGTGGAGGCTTTGAAAGGTTCTCGCAGGGCAAAAAAATATATACCGTTTTTTTAGTTTTTTTGCGTGGAGTGCGCTCGGTTCGCGAACCGGGAAGCGTTCTGGGGAGCGTACTTTCTTGAAAATTAGTGAAAAAAGTTAGAGTACAATAATAATTGTGAGTGATCAGATGTAGGGTAGCTCTGAGAAGAGCTTTTGGGTTTATGGTACATTTAGGTACTTATAAGTAGGTACCAATGCACATTCTTAAATTCAGAGTGAAAACTCTGTTGCCCTCATCTGAGAAGTGAACTCCATCTCCTCTGTAGATATCTTGCATGTAGTAACGCAAGTTATTGTTGTACAGGGAGCCCATTCCATGGTCTCTCATGTAAGCTGAAACAGATTTGTTTACATGCTTCCTCGATTTCTCAATTTGTGGACAAAATTGGTTCGACCACCTCCATTTCTGTCTTTGGCATATATTTGAATATACCAAGGCAGTCTGAGGAAAAAGTGCCATCAATTGCTCAAAGGTGTCCTTTAAAAGCATTTCCAGACCTACCCCAGTCAAAGTGCCCAAATCATTACCTCCACAGTGCACAATTAACAGGTCAGGTTTTGGCAAATGCATAAAGGTTTTCACCAATGGTATCAATTGGTGACATTTTAATCCTCTGTGGCCAAACCACTTAATTTCCACATCTTGTAAATTGAGGTTAGGTAAATTCCTGTTTTCAGCGTACCTTTGAGCCCAATAGATGTAGCTATGTCCAACAATCCAGACAGAAAACATGGCGAGAGAAGGTTCTCCTGCAGTCAGATGAAGTGTGGCAATGAAATGGCAGTTGAAAAAATGAGAGTGTAAAATGAAAAAAACTGAGGAGTTTCTGTGTTAATGAAGCAGTAAGAGTGATTGGTGGATTTTGATTGCTGAAAACAGAAAGTTAGTGTGCATGGATGAGTTCGTTGAAAGATGTATTTTGAGTGGCGAAGAAAAAATCATTAAATGAAAGAATGCTTTGGATATGCAGGTGCACTGAGAGTTCAGAGTTCAATTGCAACATTGTTGTGTGAGAGGTCTTGCAAGAGGTGGTTGCTATGCAGAAAAAGCAGAGAGGGGGCAGAGGGGGGAAGGGTTTTGCTTTGAAAAAAAGTGAGGGAAGAGTTTTGATTGGGTGACATGAGAGATCTGTGTGAGGAATTACAGCATTTCTGTGCTTTTGATAGCTGCAGACTCTGGAGTGCATACCTTTTGCTCTGCTGAAGACAAATTGGTGTGTTTCTGAGACTGTTTTGAAACTGAAAGTACTTGCTAAGGTGAGAAAAAATTTATTTAATTTAGATAGAAAATAGTGTGCTTTAAGGAGAAAATTATGAAGAAAGTTGTGTTTTTCAAATGTTGCTTTGTCTCAAGTGTTTCACAAATAGATTTTGTTTGTTTGAGAAATTGTAATTGGAGAAAATGTGAAGTATTAGTACTGACAGGGCTTTTATGTGCATAGGAGCTGTGGAGTGTTTTCAAATTATGACTTGTAAATCGTTTTTGAGAAAAAGCAATGGTTTTAATATTGATGAGAAGGATATAATGGTGTCTGCTTCTTTATAAGGTAATTGAGAGTCTTTCCCATTTCAATGTAAGAAGTTTGTCTGTGGAGCAAATTGCTTGTAAATATGCTCCCACCTGTGCATGGCAAATTTAGATTTTGAATGTTTCCGTTACATAGGCATGTTAAAGGTGACTGAAACATGCTGCAAAGGCAATCAAAAAATGCTTTTATGTGTCTTAAGGACATTTTAAGTCATTTCCCCATGTGCAGTGTTTTCAAATTATGAGTTGAAAATCGTTTTTGAGGTAAAGGAATGTTTTCAAAATTTATGTGCGCCATATGACCCCAAATTTTTTTTCAGGGGTGCAGCAGGGTGTTCTTGAGATACCCCTGCACCGTCGGAAAAATTCGTAATTTGCGATGAGGTAATTGCTAATCGCAAATTGCACCTTCATTCCTATGGGCCTCCTGCTGCATGGAAATGAATGGGTAATCTTGCTGAAATGCAAAGTCGAATCTGTATTTAAAAGGGTCTGCACCTCTGTACGGGTGTTCGCTATGTGAAGCACGAAAGTTTCACGGGCCGAACTCAAGGCCACCTCTCTCTGAGACAAAAGAGCTCTTATTCTTGCCATGCTGTTGAAATGTGCTCCCAAGGTTGGTATTTGTGGCCAGATTGAAAACTCCCTATGTTCATGTGTGGGAGGAAATAGAACATTTCTGCAGCAAATAACCCGTTCATTTACTGTTACGATAAAATGAATACTTTTAATTAACCCAGAACAATCTTCATTATTGAGCATCAAATAACTACCATTTTCCAAGAACTTGAACGTGGGGATGATAGCAGGAACTGGCGTGCCTTGCAACACGCAAGCCATATTTGGTCGGTGTTTGTTGCATGAACCGTGTAACTGTCTGTGCCTACACATTAGTGAATGATCTGGCGTCTCAGTGCATTCCTCTCCATTCAGATAAAGTTCTTGATCATCTTTGAAAATCTGTATGTGTATGGAAGCGACCAGACTTGATGAAGAAAACCACTACCTAAAGGTTAATAACGACCTATTGGTATATATTTCATACAATTTGAAAACTTATATAAAGCAAAAGGCAGCGTTATTAAACCGTGGATAAGGCACGTTGCCAAAGCAGTCAACCTTTTGGATTTATACTGGAAATGTTAAAGGAAGAATTACGGAGTAGGGCCTGTAAATCTTTAATAGACAACGAGTAAAATTACTCCAACCATCGTATTCCTCTAACTCCGGGATAGTAGGGGTGTTTAATTTTTTAGAAGTAGCCAATCCAAAGCATTTGGTCTGGGAAATTGTTTCATTCACAAACAACATAAGTTTTGGGATGAGACATGCACGGTGGAAAGCCTCAGTGCCTTGTACCTGCCAGGTTCGTGAACCCCAAACTGATGTAGATCCTGGATATTTTTACTCTGTAGTACGTTAGCATGGTCTCATTACTGGTTTAAACGCCATTTTTCCTTTTTTGTAACTTCTGCACACGACACTTAGTTGTTGCTTTAGCTTTCAGCCTACCTGCGTCAAGATCTATGCCTGCTTCAAGCAGGCGCAGGGTTTTGATGTAGCTTTGTCCTATCTGATTGTAAATGCGGCACACCGTGGGTGGCAGAGCAGCGGTGCACGTTAACTGGTGCATCCCTGGGGATGTGCTAGTTAATATAAATCTGTCCCTTTACATTTAATTATGTGCAGGGGACACAGAGTAGGTGAGGTTTATCCAAGGTTAAGAAGAGATGAGTCCTGTTCAGTGAAAAATTGGAGATAGGCTTCAGTATATTATATACTTAAGTAGTGTGTTAAGTTTTTGATGACTGTTATTAATTTACTGTTGGGTAATAGTGGTTAATAACATTTTTTATTATATTTTACCACAGATTCAACTGCACATTATTTCAAGATTTTAGGATGCCTAGCAAAGAAAGAGTAAGAAAGGCTGGAAAACGTCAAAGACAGCAGGAGCATGGAATATTGCAGCAGTCCTCTAACAAAAAGATTTGTCAAGTCACCAAGAAAGCACCGGGTAAGAGTCGAAAAACAGTCATAAGAAATATGTGTAGTAAAAAAAATATTACTACAGAAAATGTTTCACTCCAGAAAAGGAGACCGAATTCAAATGGTAAGGAAAGGCCAATGAGAAATGTTACTGATAGAGTAAGAGATAACTCTATGCATGAAAGTAGAAGGAAACAACAGTTTAGGGATATTCGTAAACGAATGTTCCGCAACAGGATAATTGGGAATTTGTTAAAAAATATTAAGAAAGGTCAGCAGAAAGTGGTTTTTTATAAGAGAAAAAAAATAGTTGAGAAAGTTATTGATCAGGCATTTGAATTTAAACGTAAGTTATTTATTTTGACAATCAATAGAATTAGGAAGCTAAACAAGGTAATTTATGATTTCAAAAGAAATAGTAGATGGAAGAGAATAGTTAATCGTAGTAATTTTTGTGAAGTTTTTTCTGGAGAATGGATGCATAGTTCAAGCTCTGAGGCATTTTTTAATGAGGAGAGTTATTTCCAGGATAATGATTTGGTGCATGCAGTTGACACCAGTGGTCGAGCTTATGAAGTGAAAGATGGTTGTCCAGTTGAAAAAGAAAAACTTGTGAGAACAGAGATAGAAGAGGTGTTAGGTAATGAGGTTTTAGGGAGACGTCCTAAGGGTCCTGTGTACACCTGGAAGTGTAGTAGTATTTGCAGTGTACGACAGGATTCCATCAATTTGCTTTGTGATTTTATACGGTCATTTAGTAAGAAAAGTTTGAAGCAGAAAATGAAGTTGTTGCAAGAATTAGATCCTTGCAGAGTGAGAGAAGTGATAGGTTTGCATGGTCATTCACTGGCTTGTCTTTCCAGGAGAGTATGCCAGAGTGTTTTTCATCATTTCAGGATGCTAGCAGTGCATCATAATAAAGTGAGGAAATTAGTTAGAATGTTGTATTATGCTAAGAGTCCAGCAATTATGCTAAAACAATTATGCGCTGCTCTTTTGCATGGTTCTGAAATAGATGTGAAGAATATATGTGAAGAAATTGAGTTTTGTTACTTTGGAAGTAAAGAGGAGAATGTTGAAATTGACCAAGAAGAAGAGAGTAATGTGGAAGATAGTGTACAGGTTTCCAGTACAGATAATTTCCAGAGGGAAATTGCGACGTTTGAGGTGAAATCAAGTGAGAGGCCAAATTTCACTTGTGTGTGTTGTCGACGCACTTATTATAAGAATCAGACTAAGTTAGTGGATTTATATGGAAAAAGTGAAAGGGAAAATAATAGTGAATGGAAGGATTTTGCAACATACTTGATGGTAGAAAATTGTTTTGATTTGGGATTGGATCAACGTGTGTGTACTTATTGTTGTAACAAATTAAATCAAAACCAGATGCCTGCTAGAGCAGTTCATAATAATCTGGAATTGGTTGAAATTCCTTCTGAATTGAAGGATTTAAATACTTATGAATCTATTTTGATTCAAAGTATCCATCCCTTTCAGGCTATTGTAAGAATGGAGCCAAAGACAGGGAAATTGCCTCCATCAGATTTACAGAGAGGATTAAAGGGAAGAGTTGTTTATTTGCCTCTAGATTTGAAGAAAAACATTAACACAATTGGAGTAGAAAAAGTGGAAGAGGAACCTCTGGTTATCTTAGTTAATGGGGTTCCGACAAAGAATAAGAAAATATGGCAAGATTTAGTAGATGTTAGGAAAGTCAAAAGGGCAACATTGTATTTGAAAAAATATAATAAATACTATAAAAATGTATATGTTGCAGAAGAGGAAGTAAGTGAGGAAGAGGATAGCGATTTGTGTGCTGGTCAAATTGAGAAAGTAGAACCCTGTACTAGTGAAGAAATATATGAACATTATAGTGTTCATCCTTTGCATTCCAAGGAAGTCATGGGGAATGCTATTGAGTTGTTTCAAATGAAACAAGCGAAAGGGAGTCCCATTAGTGTTTGGGAGGAAAGTTTGGAAGCTCGGTGTTTCCCACAGCTTTTTCCAACAGGTCAGGGAGGAAGATATGATGAGCGACCTCATCAAATTCCTGCTTCTGAATACCGGACTTTGCGATTGTATGCAGGAGATCCTAGGTTTCGACAATGCATTCCTTATTTGTTTCATCTCCTGTTTGAAAGCGATCTGTCTGGACTGTCATATGCAGTGAACCACATCTTGAAAAGTGGTATACACATGCAAAACATCTCGGCAAGTGACTTTATGGATAAAGTCAATGTCCAAGACAGTATTTTGGATTCTCACCTGATTAATCTCATGGCGTGTCAGCGTGGTACTAATGAGTACTGGTACCGTCGTCATGGTGATTTAAAATGTATGCTGAGGAACTTAGGAACTCCCACATGGTTCCTCACTTTGAGCTGTGCTGAGTATGGCTGGGAAGACTTACTTGAATTTCTACGAGAGGCAAATGCTAACGTAGAAAACATCGAATTCAAGACACCCGGAGAACTGTGCTCTTTGGATCCAGTCAATGTATGTAGGTACTTCAATCATAGATTTGAAGGTATGATGTCTTTCATCATGAATAAGAAGAATCCACCTCTTGGAGAGGTGTTGGATTTCTTCTGGAGGAAGGAGTACCAAGCAAGAGGTGCTCCTCATATACATATGTTGCTGTGGATCAAGGATGCACCTAAATTTGGAACGGATGCAGACGACTCAGTGATGAGTTTCATAGAACAGTATTCTACGTGTGCTGTTCCAAACGCAAAGGAGAAAAAAAGCCTAAGAGAAAAAGTTCTACGTTTCCAAAGCCATCGATGTGGAAAGTACTGTCGTCGTAAATTCCGGAACAAAGACAAGTTCTACACCAAATGTCGTTTCGGCTTTCCACGATCGGTGATTTCTAAAGGAAGAGTGAACAGTTTGATGTCTTCGCTGCGACATAATGTGATGAAGAAATCACCTAAAAACACATACAATTTGAAGAGGAACGAAGAGTCTAAGTACATCAACGACTACAACCCGGTGATTTTGTCCATGTGGAATGCTAACATGGATATACAGTTTGTGGCTGATAACTGTATGGCTGTGGCTAGGTATGTGACATCTTACATCACCAAAAAAGAGAAGACAGAATTGAAGGATATGTGGGAGGACATTTCCCATGAAAAGAGCCTCAGCAAGAAGTTGTACAGTTTCAGTCTGAAGATGTTGTCGCATCGAGAAATCGGAGCTTACGAATGTTCTGACCGGTTGTCTTCAGCAAGTCTCTATGCCAAGTCCAGGAGTATCGTTTGGGCGAGTGTTGGTCTTGCTGCAACGCGTAATCGAGTTCTGAAACCTGTGCGGGAAATTGAGTATTTGGCGGAAAAGGAGCCAAACAGTACCGACATTTTGAAGAGCAACATGTTGGATACATATTATCCAAATCGAAGCAGTCACCTCGAGAATGTTTGTCTGTATGAGGTTCTGCAAAATTACATATTCAAGAGGAACATCAAAGAAGATACTGAGAAAGGAGTGTATGCTGTAATAGGAAGTGAGGGATGTCTGGTCAAGCAAAGAAAATGCCACTTGATAAACCATCGAAAATTGAGTGGCGAATCTCGTGAAAAAAAGGAGTTTTTCTATTTAGCACTTTTGCAACTTTTTAAGCCTTGGCGTGCAGAAGAGGAACTGCTTGGAGATTTCCTCTGTTACGAAGACTCTTTCAATGCTGCCAAGGAGACCATAGAATGTCCTGCTTTTCCCAAATATGTAGAAATGTTGAATGTGGAAATTGAGCAGGAAGCAACGATTGCAGCCGAGATTGCCAGAGACAGTTCTCAGGACAGTCAGAGTTCTGCTTCATTGAGTCAGGATCCACTAGGAGGACCTCTTATCGAAAATAAAGCTGCCACTGCTATGAATGAAGTGGAAAGAGCCATGGCACATGCTCAGGAGGATGCGGTTAACTTAGAAGAGTTGGAAAGACAACTCAACGTTGAGCAGAGGAAAATATATGACGAACTTACCATGCAAATTGATCATGGATTAAGTCATGATAAGAAAGAGTGCTCATGTACGTCGTTGAAGCCTGTCCGACTGTACGTGAGTGGAGAAGCGGGAACTGGAAAAAGTTTCCTTATTAAAGCAATTTCATGTTATTTGCAGGAAAGGACAGAGTAATCGCTGTCTTGTGTTGTCACCGCTCCAACTGGACTGGCAGCACATAACATTAAAGGGATTACTTTACATCGTTTACTGATGCTGCCAGTGGAGCATGACAACAAATTAGAATATCACAAGCTATCTGGAGATGCTTGTTTTGAAGTTTCAAGAGTCTTGAGGAAAATGAAACTTCTTATCATTGACGAAGTAAGCATGGTTTCCAATGTTATGCTTGCCTTTGTGCATTTGAGAATGCAAGAAGTTCTCAAAACAGAGTATGATGTGTTATTTGGTGGCAAACACATCATTGTTTTTGGAGATCTTCTGCAGCTGACACCAGTGAAAGGGCAACCTGTGTTCAAAATGCTCACGCATGAAGATACCAGGAAGTGCTTAGGGAGTATTGGCAACGTCAATATATGGTTAAACTTCAATTATGCTGAACTGCATGAAAATATGCGTCAGGCAAAGGATGAAGTTTACAAGACTATTCTACAAGATGTTAGAATTGGAAAAGTGACCGAGCATGGGAAAGAAGCTTTACATGCACGATTACTGACAAATTTATATCCAGACGAAGATGTTGTGCCTGAGAATATTTTTCAGAAAGTTACTGAGAAAAAATCTGGAATATGTTTGATGCCAACTCTTGCAGAATGTGCCAAATTCAACAACAAAATGTTGCATTTAGAAAAGCAAGAGATTGTGAAATTGGAAGCTATTGACAGAGTAGAGCATATGGGATCAACAATTATTTTGTCTGAGAATCTGAAAACAAAATTGGATTCATTAGAGAAGAGTATATCTAAAACTGCGGGTTTTGAAAAGACTCTGAATGTGTGCTTGAACTGCCGTATAATTTTAAGAAGGAATTTACATGTTGAAAGAGGTCTGGTAAATGGATCAATGGGTAATGTTGTTGATTTTGTGAAATACAGAAATAGAGATGGAATTGAATTTTTAAAAATTAAATTTGATGGCATTGAGGAAGTACAGCTAATTGCTCGTTGTTCTGCTAGATTTTTGCTTGTAAAAGACTTATATGTTCGTCGTAAGCAGTTTCCTGTTTGCTTGGCATATGCGGTGACAATCCATAAATCGCAAGGTTTAAGTGTAGACTGTGCATTGGTGAATATTGGCAGTTCTGTGTTCAAGGAGGGTATGGCATATGTGGCATTGTCACGAGTTAGGACTTTATCGGGATTGTACTTGATTGAGTGTGATGTCACAAACATTTGTGCGGATCTAGATTGTGTTAAGGAATACAATAGGTTGAGAAGAGAGTATGCGCCACATTTGCCTCAGTATCCTTTGTTTGAGAAACGTGTGGTAGGCCGGAAACGAAGAAATGTGACCAATACTGGGGAGGTTGTAGCAAAAAGACGAAAAGTTGATGAACCTGAAATTATAAGCAGAAACAAAAAGGATTCTGTTGAAGATGTTGTTGGTTTTCAATTTGAAAACAGTTCTGGTGTCAACTGCTATGCTAATGTAGTGGTTAATGTTGTCTTTTCTCTAGAAACTTTAAAAGAACAGATTGTGGTCAATTCGGATCAAAGATTTTGCAGTTTGTTAAATTCTGTGTTAGAGAAATGTAGCACTGATAGAACAAACATAGAAAGTGTGTCTGAAATTCGAAATCTGTTAGACAGATGTTCAGGCCAAACACAATTCTCTCAAAATAGTCAGCAAGATTGTCAGGAGTTTTTAATGTATATGCTTGATGTATTGCATGATGAAGGTGTAGATGTAGATCACCTGTTTGGGCTTTCTTATCAATGGCAGCATGACTGCGAGAACTGTAGGGTATCAGCTACTACTAGTGTAGACTCAGAAAGATTTATATATTTAACTTTGCCAGACAGTAAATCAGTCTCTTTTAATAAGCTAGTAAAAGCCGCTGATCACAACATGGAGTGTAGCCAATGTAAATCTGAAATGATGTCCACTTTATTTATACGAACATATGGCCAGTATGTCATTTTAATGTTCCAACGATGTAGGCCTGATGGAACAAAATTGACAACTTTAATTAAAAATTTTGTGGCTTCACAGTTGTCAATATCAGGAAGGACTTTTGTAACTGTAGCAATTATATATCATGATGGTCCTTCAATAACATCAGGACATTATACAGCTTATTTAAAGTGTAGAAATGGCTGGTCATTCTGCAATGATTCTGTTTTAATTTTCAAAAAAAAATTGCCATATGACCTTAAAAACTCTTACCTGGTGTTTTTAAAACCAAAATTTTAGGGAAAGAATCTCGGGATGTGCTCTGAGGAATTTCAAGAAGTTCTCATGGCTCCTACACTATTTGGCCTTGAGGATAAGTGTAGTACAGAGACATAACTTTTTACCATAACACTGGACGTTATTGAGAAATACGTGCACTGTGAATGAGTTCAGAAAAACTATTTCTTTTTATAAGCTAATTGAAGCAGCGAATCAAAACATGGAGTAGAGGGAATGTAAGTCTGCAATGCTGTCTACTGTTTTACATTGCTTTGTGATTAAAAGTGATGTAGAGAATTAAATAATTGTACTAGTCATAAAGGTAGTGTAAGTCTGCTTCATAGTAAGCAGTATCAGTGTGATAGGAAATGTAGAACATGATTGAGCAAGAAGGGGAAGATATTACTAGTCCAGGATTGTGTAAATGATCTTCAACATTTTAATTCTGAAAGTTGCGGAAATGCGAAAAGACGGGATTGGCTTACAAGAAATCCAAGAGTTATACATGGCTCTGACACGATTTGGCCTTGTGGAATCGTGTGGTAGAGAGCGAGAAGTCATTTATTGTATGTAACATGTTTTTGAAAACGATGGAGGTTTTCTTTCAGAAAGTGGCGGGTTGAAAGTAATAACAGCACAACAGAGTGTAAGCTGTTCATAGGACATCCTTGGCAGTCATGGAAAGTAAGTTAACTTTAAGGAGTTCTGAATTCTGATTTGTAATGTATGGGTTTTTTAAACACAATCATTTTGATTGTGTTTTTTTTTCCCCGCTGTTATATGATGAATACCTTCAAGTCACTGTTTTAGTGAAATTTGATACATTCTGAGAACAGCAAAAATAAACCATTTAACATGTATAATTAATTCTGTTCTGTTTGCATTTATGATGTACATGTAGAACTGTGTAGGAGGCATGGAGAAGGTGAGGCTTCTGTCAGTGTCAAAGTTGTTGCATACAGTGCTCATATTCTACGTAGTCTTTTATATTTCATTACTTTCACTGTTTCTGACAGATCTAAAAATTTTTTTTTTAAAAGAACAGTAAGTATAAGGGAAGGAAACAGACAGTTATGTTAAAAGAAACACAGCTATAGGGAATAAACTAGGGATACTGTTACCCGCAATCCTCTGCTGATGATGTCACTGAGCATGTCATGAATGATGTAATATGTGACATCATCAGCAGTGGATTACGGGTAATAGTATCTCTAGTTTACTCCCCTATAGCTGTCTTTCTTTTAACATAACTGTCTGTTTCCTTCCCTTATACTTACTGTTCTTTTTTATAAAAAAAAAAATTTGGTTCGCTTCCGGTTCGCGTACCGGGGAGCGAACTGGGAAGCGAACTAAGAGAAATAGAGGTTGGCACAGTTGCAAATATTGTACCAATTTTTTTATAACGGGGAGGTAGTTCTGAAAAGAACTTTTTTTTTAATTGTTTTTGTTGTTTTATATTTTTTTTATTATTTTTCTGAACATTTTTTTACTTTTTTTGAATTTTTCTGAACAGTTTTATATTTTTTTGTTTTTTTTTCGGAGGGGGCAACGAAAACGATTCATTGTAAAGGGCTGAACAGGAGGAAGAAAACAAAAAAAGAATTTATTGTTTGGGGAGTTTCGGACAAACATGAGCATGATTGTTAATAGCTCTGTTGATCAGAGTGATGCTACTTTCTGCGTAGCAAATGATTCCACTGCAATGTACGCAGACTTGTTTTACTTCACGAAATCTCGTTTGTATATTTGGCACCATCTCCCTGCCCTCTGGTCCCGTTACTTCCGGTACAACAGATCTTCTGGCCATAATAGGGAGATTATCTAGGTCGTCCTGTTCCTCTTCTTCCTCTTCTTGCTGAATTATAACTTTAGCAGGTGGTCCACTCTTCCTTGGATGTGGTGGAGGTGGTGGGGAAGCACCAGCTGAAGCTAGTAAAGAAGCCATTGCTCACTGGTAACAAAGGGTCTTTCTCTCACAATGATGAAAGTCAGAGTGAGGAAAGAAGGAGGGATTTTCACCATTTGGGAAAAAAAATAGTTCTCAACCAATGAAAAGTGTTCATTTTAGATCATATGACCTAGTCTTACATCATTAGGAAACCGAAAGTGAAATGAACCAATGAAAAGTGTTATTACCAAGTCACATGACCTGCTGTGTTTACGTTACGCGCTTTGCAGGGCCTCCCGGTTTGCTTCCAGAAACCTGTGCTTTGCGACTCGGTAAGCGTACGAGTTCGCTAACGTAGCACGTCATATGACGTATCACGCGACAACGCGAAACGTCATGCGGACGGGAGGCGTCACGATGTTGTTTTCTAACGCGGCAGTTGCGGTAAAGAAACGTTTACCGGCTCGCGGTCTATTTCGCGGCATCAAGGTCAGCTAACGGGAAGCTTCCCGATTCGCGAAGCGGGAACGAAGAAAAAAAAATATTTTTAAAAAAAAGTTATTAATAAACATATAAAATATATTTTGGGATTTAAAGAAGAATACATTTTACAGCTACAGATATTAGCTGTTAAAAAACCAATAAAATTCACTGAAAAAACCATAGGTTATAGACCATATATAGTTAGGAATTAGCATTTACAAAACCTTGAAAATTCACTGAAAAAACCATAGGTTATAGACCATATATAGTTAGGAATTAGCATTTAAAAAACCTTATTTTACTCACACAAAACCATTGAAATTCCATATATAGTTAGTTGCACTAACTATATATCGCGCACCCGTAATCCACTGCTGATGATGTCACATATTACATCATTCATGACATGATCAGTGACATCACTGATGACATCACTGATGACATCTCAAATGACATCACTGATGATATCTCATTTGACATCAATGGTCACATCAATGATGATATCATTAATGTGACAATACAATGCATCTCCTCACACTTTAATATAACCTCTGTTACACCCAGTGTTAAATACAGAGTATAATTTTTGAAACCATTGACACACCAATACTAGTTACTACATACCCACTCACTGATTCCTACGTCTACACACACATTCACTCATTCACCCATACAATCATTCATACATACAATCACTCATCTTTACAACACTATCATATGCACTCATACACCTATACAGACACTCACACTCTGCCACTCATCCATGGAGTTACTCACACACCTAGTCAGTCCTGTAAAGAATCAATCACAGTTCCATTTTCTAATCTACACAGTTAAACATAGAGTACCTTACATTTTAAAACATATACTAACACATACTTACTCTCTTATAGAATCACTGATGCAAGTACACATTGATCTGCACAGAGTCACACACCTCCCAGCCAGTCATACACACACTCAGTCTCCCATACAAATACTTGTGCAACCAATCAATAACCCATATAGCTACTTATATAGCTACTGATCAACACATGCAGCAGCTTGCACAACAACAGACATGCTGATGCACACTTTCAGACAGTTTAGTCACTAACCCGTGCATTTAGTAAGACGCATTTAATCACTCACTCATACAGTCAATCACGCACCTACTAAAACCTTCATTGAGACACTTATACATCCACTCATTCTTCAATATGTAAAACATATTTAAACTTTACAGAAACACATAATCACTGGATGTTGTCATCAGTGATGTCATCAGTGATGTCACTGACCATGTCATGAATGATGTAATATGTGACATCATCAGCAGTGGATTACGGGTGCGCGATATATAGTTAGTGCAACTAACTATATATGGAATTTCAATGGTTTTGTGTGAGTAAAATAAGGTTTTTTAAATGCTAATTCCTAACTATATATGGTCTATAACCTATGGTTTTTTCAGTGAATATATATATATATATATAAATATATATTACCTACTGGCGATTTGAGATGTCATCAGTGATGTCATCAGTGATGTCACTGACCATGTCATGAATGATGTAATATGTGACATCATCAGCAGTGGATTGCGGGTGCGCGATATATAGTTAGTGCAACTAACTATATATGGAATTTCATTGGTTTTATGTCAATAAAATGTCCAGCTAACTATATATGGTCTCTAACCTATGGTTTTTTCAGTGAATTTTCAAGGTTTTGTAAATGCAAATTCCTAACTATATATGGTCTATAACCTATGGTTTTTTCAGTGAATATATATATATATTACCTACTGGCGGTCACCAGTAGGTATATATAGTTAGGATTTTTTCCCTATGGGATTTTTGAAAATTTTATGTCTAATAACTTTGGCGTTTGTGGACGGAATTGGCTGACATTTTCAGGAAAATTGCACATTTTGTTTCTGAGCAGCCCTTGAAAATTTGGGGGGGGCTCGTCAAGGGGGGGCCGAGAAAAAAGGGGGGACCCAAAACGTGTTTTTAACATTGAGTTTTCCATAGGGCGGTTGGCCTCACTTTTAGACCGAACGGCTGAATGGATTTGCACGAAACTTGGCAAAATTGTAGGGACTGGTAGCCCGATGTGCCTTTTGTAGGTCTCAATATATGTGCTTCAGTGGATTTTGAGAAATTAACGTTCAAAAAAAGATATATATCTGTAACAGCGGACCGGGCAGCGCTCCAGTTCGCGTACTTTTCGCGCAACGGAGCTTTGTGAAGCGAAGCTGATTGGTTCTCCGGTGTCTGTAAACATTCCAAACAGTCCGTAGCGGCCGCCATCTTGTCTCCCGGTAGGATCGAGAGACAAGAGGAGGACAAAGCGAAGGGGCAAACGACCATAAGGGGGCATAGTAGATCCTCGCTGACCCCCTAGGTTTGATGTGGAGGTTTTAAAAGGGCCCCGCGGGGCAAAAAAAAAAATAATAATAATAATCGAACGGCTGAATGGATTTGCACGAAACTTGGTAAAATATTAGGGACTGGTAGCCCGATGTGCCTTTGCTAGGTCTCAATATATGTGCTCCAGTGGATTTTGAGAAATTAACGTTCAAAAAAAGATATATATCTGTAACAGCGCTCCGCTTCGCGTAACGGAGGTTTTGCGAAGCTGATTGGTCATTCTGTCACTGGGCTATAGTTGGGCTACATCTGGCTGATATTTGGGCTACATTTGTTTGTTTTGTCTCTGGCGGCCATCTTTGGGCTACATTGGGCTACATTGGGCTTCATTGGGCTTCATTGGGCTACATTGGGCTACATTTGGGCTCCAACATATATATAGGCCAATGTAGCCCAATATATATTTTTCAAAGTTAATTTTCGTAAAAACCACTGGAGCATATATCTTGAGACATAGCAAAGGCACATCGGGCTACCAGTCCCTACAATTTTGCCAAGTTTCGTGGAAATCCATTCAGCCGTTCGAGCTAAAAGTGAGTCCAACCGCCCTATGGAAATGAAGGAAATGAATGGGTAATTTGTAATTAGCAAATAGCTCATCGCAAACTAGGAATGGTAAAGAATCGCTATTTATTCCTTAAAGTTCGCTATTTAGGAAATGCAAAAAACTTTGATGATACATATGGCGGTTCATCTCTAACAAGATAAGAAGCATAGGGATAGATTTATGATGACTGGCGCATCACCAGGGATGTGTTAGTCATTCTGTGCCGCTGTTCCGTCACCTATGGTGTGCTGCATTTACAATGCGGCGCATCATGGGGCAAAAACAGCACAGATGCGTGATGTATCTGTGCCGTAAAGGTGGCGCATTGCTGGAGTTGTATCGCAAGTGTGATGAAGCTCCAGCAAGGGTCGGTGGTGCCCCTGTCGCAGGGTTTCTGTTCTCACACAGAACTGTGGACAGAGGGTTGGAACCTCGGCGAATTAGGGTGCCCCAAAACTCACCTTAGTAATCAAAAACCCCTTAGCAAGCTAGGTACAGTGTCACATTGGATATAACAAACTCTCAATGTTTAGACAATCCAGAATATGAACTTATAGTACCTCAGGATACGTGGAACTCATGAACAGTCGGTCGTTATATATTTCTTAGAAACCAGAACATGGAGTTAAGAAGAACACATGTGTATTTGAAATGTTTATTTACTAATGCCGTCTTCTCAGGCGTAGTATCTTAGATAATACAAGTACACATATTATCAGTAGCAAAATTACCAGCATAGTTACTAGTACATAAAAAGCGAATGGTGACAGTATGTTAACATGCTGTAAATGAATAAGAGTTAGCAACACTTATAAGCAGCCACGGGCCGTGGAGGGAGTTACGGTGGGGCAGGGAGGCGGGGAGGGGGAGGGGCAGGGTGGAGAGGGCTCCACCCTGCCCCTCCCCCTCCCCGCCTCCCTGCCCCACCGTAACTCCCTCCACGGCCCGCGGCTGCTTATATCTCACCCTCCCTAATACACATATTATATTATTTGCTAAGAAGGTCTGTTTGTGTTGGTTTAGGGCGTGCCCATACTTTAGTGTCTTTGATTTGAAGGAATCACATCAGCATACACCAGCTCTCTCTTCATGTGAACCGCATCAACTGTTGTGTATGTGTGTTCGGCAAAGCAATATAAAACCCGCCTCATGCCCAGAATTGGCAGAAGCTGCACTTATGTTATGAGTATGAAGTCGTGGAGATCAGACCTCATAACAATTCTGTATCGTGTTGTTCTTGAAACTTCAGCACTTGCTGTACAGATATAGTTTAACAAGCAAAGCAGATAGTAGAGCAATAACATATTATTCTCATGTAAACCACGATGAACTACTAGGTTGAAAGCTAAAGCAACAACTAAGTGTCGTGTGCAGAAGTTGCAAAAAAGGAAAAATGGCGTTTAAACCGGTAATGAGCCCATGCTACCTTAACACGGTGTAAAGATATCCAGGACCTAGATGACACCTCCCCATGATCCGGAAACGAACTGAATAAGATAATAGAAGTGCCATCTCATGAGAGCAGATTGCAACTTTATATGTGGACGGTCCGCAAGGTAAAACATTAAAAACTGGGGAAATTTAATGCTAAAGAAAAATAAAACAGCCAAGTACTTTATCGAGTCTTAAGCCAATAGGCAAGCTAAATAATAAAAACTTGACAAATAAGTCAATGAATTGTCAATGAAATGCTTGTACTCAGCATATCAAACATGAAAAAGGTCTATGACATAACTGTGTATGCAAAATAAGCTGCAACAGCCTCCAATAGGAAGTCACCGTCTTCATCCGAAAAGAGTTCAGCCATCCAATTTAAAAGCGGAAAAGAACATACGTGCTCTCCCAGCACCGGATCCTCTATCACCATCAGAGGACAGCTCGGTGGGTTTTCAAGAAAGCTCTGTTCCAAGAAAGACTGTGTTGCCGCCAGTAAATTCCAGGGACCAATTAGTCCATGCATCAATGCCACAGCCATAATCCTTTCGCCAGGACAAACCAACTCGTGAGTAATGATAGGAGTCATCAGCTGATTAAAGTCGACGTCAGGAGAAACCGGTCTACAGAGACACAAATCAATGGCCCAATCGAAATCACAGGTCAGGCAGTGAAATACAGGCTGGACACAGGTGAAGTAGGAGAATCGAAAAGATAATCCATATGCCGTGCTTAATATCGCCAACGGCATTGTGCCATAATATTCTAGCATGCGATTGCGGAACAGTGTCAGCAGCTGCAGGGCGGGAGCTTGCACAGGAGGGACATCCATATTTAAAAATGTAAAAAAGCACAAGAGCGTCCGCTGGTAATGCAAGTAAAAATGGGAATCCACGAAGCACAGTGGAAAAAATAGAATGAAAGAAAGCAGGGATGACTCCAAAGATTTTCTCAAATGAAGTCACGAGACCACTGGTAACAACTTTAAAAAAGTGCGCCAGGGCCTTTGTGGAGGACGCGTTAAAGATAGTCCGAACCATCTTGCTGAAATGGAAAGGCGAATCAGTATTGAAAAGGGTCTGCACCTCTGTACGGGTGTTCGCTATGTGAAGCACGAAAGTTTCACGGGCCGAACTCAAGGCCACCTCTCTCTGAGACAAAAGAGCTCTTATTCTTGCCATGCCGTTGAAATCTGCTCCCAAGGTTGGTATTTGTGGCCAGATTGAAAACTCCCTATGTTCATGTGTGGGAGGAAATAGAACATTTCTGCAGCAAATAACCCGTTCACTTACTGTTACGATAAAAGGAATACTTTTAATTAACCCAGAACAATCTTCATTATTGAGCATCAAATAACTACCATTTTCCAACAACTTGAACGTGGGGATGATAGCAGGAACTGGCGTGCCTTGCAACACGCAAGCCATATTTGGTCGGTGTTTGTTGCATGAACCGTGTAACTGTATGTGCCTACACATTAGTGAATGATCTGGCGTCTCAGTGCATTCCTCTCCATTCAGATAAACTTCTTGATCATCTTTGAAACATCTGTATGTGTATGGAAGCGACCAGACCTCATGAAGAAAAGCACTACCTAAAGGTTCATAACGACCTATTGGTATATATTTCATACAATTTGAAAACTTATATAAAGCAAAAGGCAGCGTTATTAAACCGTGGATAAGGCACGTTGCCAAAAAACCCGCAATCCTCTGCTGATGATGTCACTGAGCATGTCATGAATGATGTAATATGTGACATCATCAGCAGTGGATTACGGGTAATAGTATCTCTAGTTTACTCCCCTATAGCTGTCTTTCTTTTAACATAAGTGTCTGTTTCCTTCCCTTATACTTACTGTTCTTTTTAAAAAAAAAAAAATTTGGTTCACTTCCGGTTCGCGTACCGGCGAGCGAACTGGGAAGCGAACTACGAGAAATAGAGGTTGGCACAGTTCCAAATATTGTACCAATTTTTTAATAACGGGGAGGTAGTTCTGAAAAGAACTTTTTTTTTATTGTTTTTGTTGTTTTATATTTTTTTTATTATTTTTCTGAACATTTTTTTACTTTTTTTGAATTTTTCTGAACAGTTTTATATTTTTTTGGGTTTTTCTTGGAGGGGGCAATGAAAACGATTCATTGTAAAGGGCTCAACAGGAGCAACAAAACAAAAAAAAAGTATTTATTATTTGGGGCGTTTCGTACAAACTTGCATATGATAGTCAATAGCTCTGTTGATCAGAGTGATGCTTCTTTCTCCGTAGCAAATGAATCCACTGCAATATACGCAGACTTGTTTTACTTCATGAAATCTCGTTTGTATATTTGGCACCATCTCCCTGCCCTCTGGTCCCGTTACTTCCGGTACAACAGATCTTCTGGCCATAATAGGGAGATTATCTAGGTCGTTACGAAACTGTGCAGCACTGTAGTTGTTAGGATGCCACCTAGTCATATGGCGATGCATTGTGTAGTTTCCGAAACTGTATTTTTTGTCGGTCCCTCTGGACAGTCTATCTTGACATATAAGGCAAGTTACGTATCTTGCATTTACTTTTTTCTGACCTTTGGGAATTTTAAAAAATTGCCAAATGAAGTTTTCTTTCCGGTGAGACGTCCTGGGCTCCTCAGGCAAAAAGTGCCTCTCTTCGTGCTCGTCGTCCTGTTCCTCTTCTTCCTCTTCTTGCTGAATTATAACTTGAGCAGGTGGTCCACTCTTCCTTGGATGTGGTGGAGGTGGTGGGGAAGCACCAGCTGAAGCTACTAAAGAAGCCATTGCTCACTGGTAACAAAGGGTCTTTCTCTCACAATGATGAAAGTCAGAGTGAGGAAAGAAGGAGGGATTTTCATCATTTGGGAAAAACAATAGTTCTCAACCAATGAAAAGTGTTCATTTTAGATTATATGACCTAGTCTTACATCATTAGGAAACCAAAAGTGAAATGAACCAATGAAAAGTGTTATTACCAAGTCACATGACCTGCTGTGTTTACGTTAAGCGCTTTGCAGGGCCTCCCGGTTTGCTTCCAGAAACCTGTGCTTTGCGACTCGGTAAGCGTACCAGTTCGCTAACGTAGCACGTCATATGACGTATCACGCGACAACGCGAAACGTCATGCGGACGGGAGGCGTCACGATGTTGTTTTCTAACGCGGCAGTTGCGGTAAAGAAACGTTTACCGGCTCACGGTCTATTTCGCGGCATCAAGGTCAGCTAACGGGAAGCTTCCCGATTCGCGAAGCGGGAATGAAGAAAAAAAAATATTTTTAAAAAAAATTATTAATAAACATATAAAATATATTTTTGGATTTAAAGAAGAATACATTTTACAGCTACAGATATTAGCTGTTAAAAAACCAATGAAATTCACTGAAAAAACCATAGGTTATAGACCATATATAGTTAGGAATTAGCATTTACAAAACCTTGAAAATTCACTGAAAAAACCATAGGTTATAGACCATATATAGTTAGGAATTAGCATTTAGAAAACCTTATTTTACTCACAAAAAACCATTGAAATTCCATATATAGTTAGTTGCACTAACTATATATTGCGCACCCGCAATCCACTGCTGATGATGTCACATATTACATCATTCATGACATGGTCAGTGACATCACTGATGACATCACTGATGACATCTCAAATGACATCACTGATGACATCACTGATGACATCTCAAATGACATCACTGATGACATCACTGATGACATCTCAAATGACATCACTGATGACATCATGACACACCAATACCAGTTACTACATACGCACTCACTGATTCCTAAGTCTACACACACATTCACTCATTCACCCATACAATCACTCATACATACAGTCACTCATTATTACAACACTATCATATGCACTCATACACCTATGCAGACAGTCACACACTGCCACTCATCCATGGAGTTACTCACACACCAAGTCAGTCCTGTAAAGAATCAATCACACTTCCATTTCTTCATCTATACAGTTAAACACAGAACACCATACTTCAGTGACATCACTGATGACATCACTAATGACATCTGAAATGACATCACTGATGACATCTCAAATGACATCACTGATGACATCATGACACACCAATACCAGTTACTACATACGCACTCACTGATTCGTACGTCTACACACACATTCACTCATTCACCCATACAATTACTCATACATACAGTCAGTTATTATTAGAACACTATCATATGCACTCATACACCTAGTCAGTCCTGTGAAGAATCAATCAAACTTCGATTTCCTCATCTATAGTTAAACACAGAACACCATACTTTTCACACATATACTAACACATACTTACTCTCTTATACAATCACTGATACAAGTACACATTGATATGCACAGCGTCACACACCTCCCAGCCAGCCACACACACACTCAGTCTTCCATCCATCCAGTCATTCTTCAATATGTAAAACGTATTTAAACTTTACAAAAACACACAGACACTAGATGATGTCATCAGTGATGTCATCAGTGATGTCACTGACCATGTCATGAATGATGTCATATGTGACATCATCAGCAGTGGATTGCGGGTGCGCGATATATAGTTAGTGCAACTAACTATATATGGAATTTCAATGGTTTTGTGTGAGTAAAATAAGGTTTTCTAAATGCTAATTCCTAACTATATATGGTCTATAACCTATGGTTTTTTCAGTGAATTTTCAAGGTTTTGTAAATGCTAATTCCTAACTATATATGGTCTATAACCTATGGTTTTTTCAGTGAATATATATATATATACATATATATATTACCTACTGGCGGTCGCCAGTAGGTATATATAGTTAGGACCTAGTTACCATAGGAAATGGAGAACATTCGATTGGGAATAACTTTGGCGCTGATTGAGGGATCTGCCTGTAATGTTCCTTAAATGTGCCTCGCTGCGCTCCTTCCCTGAAAGTTTCGGGGGGATTCATCAAGCGGGGGCCGAGAAAAAAGGCGGGTCCCAAAACATGTTTTCCCCATGTTAATTTCCATAGGGACATTCTGACAAGGCTACAGGTCGAACAGCTGTACGGAATTACACCAAATTTGGAAAAATGGTAGAGCCTGGTATGGAGCAGTGCCTTTTGTATGTTTGGTGTAAATCCGTCCAGTAGTTTTTGAGAAAATTGAATGTGAAAATGAGTCCAATGCAATTTTGCATTGGACCTTTAGACACAGCTACAGCCCGAACGGCTGAATGGAAATACTGTAAACTTGGCAAAATTGTAAAGACTGATATGCAATAATTTATTTTGTATATTTGGTAAAAATCCCTCCAGTAATTGTTGAGAAAATCGATTTTTTGCAAATTATATATCTATAGGCGGGACACAGTGCGCGCACGGGCTTGCACCGTCCTTGCACTGTTCTTGCACGTGCGCGGACCTTAGCGTGCGCGCGCGGAATTCTGTTGGACGTCTGTCAACATTCCATTCAGTCGAAATGAGGAAGTGTTGTCCGCCATCTTGTTTTTGTGTCAGATGATAGTGGTTGTAAACAGCAGTGTAATAGTTGACAAGGAGGCAGGGTGGAGATTCCTGAGCCCCCTAGGTTTTGTCATGGTGTCTGTAAAGGACCCCGAAGGTTGAAAAAAAGTTTAAACATTTTTTTTAAAAATCGCAGGGTCCGCGCACCGTGCGCGGACCGCGGCTCAAAAAGACAAAAAAGAAATACATTAAAATAACAAGTTTCAGTGTTTAGATGTTGGTTGAGTGCAACATTGAGTGATGACTCTTTCGCCTTTGGGTTTAGGTAGGTGTTTTTTGGAGAGTTAGTATGGTAATTGGTAGAGAGCATTGGGGGTAGGTTGAAGATTATGTGAGTTTGAATGTGTTTATAACTTGAACCAATTAAAATGTTTCTTTGGTTTTGATTTTGTGTGTGATGAAATGTGATTGGCTGGGTATTTGAATATGTATGAAAAATGAGAGGGAAACACAGCCATTTTGAGATTTTTGTGTTTGAGGTATACTTCTGAGGTGTGAGATTGAGACAGAATTTACTGTACAACAGTTTTCTAGAAGGTGAGTTGTTAATTTGTAAGGAGAACTCTGTTGTTCACTTTAAGTTAATAGGAAAAATGTTTTCTGTTAGTTATTTAATGTTTTTCTGTTATACTTATGGATTGAGTAGGGCAACATCAGATGCAGTGCTTTATATTTCTAATTCTTGCTTGATACTATACATTGTCCAGGGAAACACGGCCATTTTATGACTATAGTGTCTGAGGTACTTTTGTGTGGACATTTTGGTGTTCAATTTCTGGTGTGAGATTTATACAGTAGTAACTCTTCTTATAGAATTTAATAGTTTTTCTCTGCCCTATCTCACTCTTACCCTGCAACAACTCACTGTCTTTTTCTTTCTTTTAATAGTACACTTACATCAATAATGGTTGAAAATGAAGAGTCATTTGACATTGTTATAGAAATTTTTGTGACTGTTATTGAGGATGTTCCTGTTGATGAGAGTAATCCTGAAGGAGAGCTTTATGATGGAGGAGATGGCATGGACGATTTCAATGATGAATCCTTGGATTCAGATTTAATGGAAGCTTTGGAGTTCATTGAGTTTGAGGATTCTTTTTGGGAGAATTTCAATATTGACATTGCTGATGATGCAATCTTAGATGATCATTCCCAACAATAAATTTAAATTTAGTAAATAAATATTGTATGAGAATTCATACTTAGCTAAATGTAATTTATGAGGTAGTAGCAAACTGATAATATTTTGTGTTACATAGTAAGTTTACTCATAAATACTTCCGTTCTTCCCCAAAATGTTCTTAAATGTGTATTTGACATCTCTTCTTCATGTCCTGCATCCTTTCTCTCACTGTCTGTCTCTGATGCAGAAGATTGCAACATAAGTAAGTTTAAAGAACAGCAAGTGTGTCTCACCAGAGCAGGAAATCATGCAGTAAGCGCTGTTTCTCTTTCTTTTAATAGTACACTAACATAAAATGATGAATGAAAATGAGGAGCCTACCAACATCTTCTTTGAAATAACAGCAACGTTTACTGAGGCAACTTATTCTGAGGTGTATATCAATCCTATAGATGAAACAAATCAAGAAGAACATGAACCAGATACCATGGCAGATTTTTTGGATGAAACACTAAATATGGAATTAATGGAATGTGTAGACGTTGTCGAGTTTGACGAATCATTTTCAGACACTTTGATGGATGAAATTTCTGATGAAGAAATCCTACAAGTTCTTTTAGATTTTGAAAATTCTGATAAATAAATGTTAATTTAGTAAATAATTTTTTTTTTAAATTAGACTTATTTAAATGTAATTTATGAGGTAGTAGCAAATTGATACAATTTTGTGTTCTTCATGTCCTGTATCCTTTCTGTCACTGACTGTCTCTGATGCACTAGTTTACAACATAAGTAAGTATATAGAACAGCAAGTGTGTTTCACCAGAGTAGGAACTCATGATCCCCTACGCCAATTCTGACCACACATTGAGAAAGGAAGGAATCATGTGAAGAAATCTGTTTCTGCTTTCCTGAAAGACTATAGTATGGATTCAATACACCACAATAACTTGCATTACAACATACTAGGTATCTACAGAGGAGACGATGTCCATTTCCATTTAGTTTTTTTTTTTTTTTTTTTAAATTGCACTAGGTCCGCGCACCGTGAGTGCTCGGTAAATGCACGGTGCGCGAACCCTATCGCCGCCATTTTGTGGTTTCAGAAGAGAGTGAAAAGTATAACTTAAAAGCGTGGGAAGGGGGTAGGGTAGAGTGTCCCTGACCCCTTATGCTTTCTCAGGGGGTCGTTCAAGGACTCCTAAGGTTAAAAATAATGTTTTTTTTAAAAAAAATAACAGAAAACACGATAGTGTATTCTGATTCAATGTGTGCATCCTTTTCAGGCTATTGTTCCCTTGGAGCCTAAGACAGGTAAATTGCCTCCTTCAGATTTACAGAGAGTATTAAAGGGAAGAGTTGTTTATTTGCATTTAGATAAAAAGAAAAATATTGACACCATTGGCGTAGAAAAAGTGGAAGAGGAACCTCTAGTTATTCTAGTTAATGGCGTTCCTACAAAGAGTAAGAAAATCTGGCAAGAATTAGTGGATGTTAGGAAAGTCAAAAAGGCAACGTTGTATTTAGTAAAAAACAATCAGTACTACAAAAATGTATATGTAGGAGAAGAGGAAACAGCTGTAGAAGAGGACATTGATTCATCAGCTGGACAGATTGAAAAAGTAGATGTGTCTAGAAGTGAACAGATTTATGAGTATTATAGTGTTCATCCTTTGCATTCCAAAGAAGTAATAGGGAATGCTATTGAGTTGTTCCAAATGAAAGAAGCCAAAGTAAGTCCCATAAGTGTATGGGAAGAAAGCTTGGAAGCTCGTTGTTTTCCTCAATTGTTTCCAACAGGTCAAGGTAGAAGATATGATGACCGACCTGTTCGAATTCCTGCGTCGGAATACCGGACTTTAAGATTATATGCAGAAGATCCAAGATTTCGTCAATGCATTCCATATTTGTTTCATCTTCTGTTTGAGGGTGACTTCTCTGGACTATCTTATGCTGTGAACCATATACTGAAATCTGGAGTACATCTTCAAATTGTTTCGGCAAGGGACTTTATGGATAAAGCCCAAGTGGAAGACAGTATTTTGGAATCTCACCTAATCAATCTCATGGCATGTCAGCGTGGTACGAATGAGTATTGGTACCGTCGTCATGGGGAATTGAAATGTATGCTAAGAAACTTAGGAACTCCTACATGGTTCCTCACTCTTAGCTGTGCTGAGTAAGCCTAGGAAGACTTACTTGAATTTCTTCGAGAGGCAAATGGAAACATGGAAAATATAGAATTCAAGACACCTGGAGAACTGTGCTCTTTGGATCCAGTTAATGTTTGTAGGTATTTTAATCATCAATTTGAAGCTATGATATCTTTCATCACAAACAAAAAAAATCCACCACTTGGAGAGATTTTGGATTTCTTTTGGAGAAAGGAGTATCAAGCAAGAGGTGCTCCTCACATACATATGCTGTTATGGATCTAAGATGCTCCCAAATTTGGCATAGATTCGGATGACACAGTGATGAGTTTCATTGAACAATATTCCACAAGTGTCGTTCTGAAAAGCACAGAAGAAAACAATTTAAGACATCAAGTTTTACGCTTTCAAAGCCATCGTTGTGGGAAATATTGTCGTCGAAAATACAAATCCAAGGACAAGTTCTACACGAAATGTCGTTTTGCATTTCCACGTCCAGTAACATCGAAAGGAAGAGTCAACAATTTGATGTCTTCTCTGCGACATACTGTGACATGAAAATCACCCAAAAATACATACAACCTAAGAAGAAATGAGGAATCCAAATTCATAAATGACTACAACCCAGTCATTTTGTCCATGTGGAAAGCTAACATGGATATTCAATATGTGGCTGACAACTCTATTGCTGTGGCTCGATATGTGACGTCTTACATCACAAAGTCAGAAAAGACGGAACTGAAGGAAATGTGGGAGGAAATTTCACATGAAAAGAGTCTAAGCAAGAAATTATACAGTTACAGTCTGAAGATGTTGTCGCATCGAGAAATTGGAGCATATGAATGTTCTGATCGGTTGTCATCAGCAAGTCTATATGCCAAATCTAGAACCATCATTTGGGTGAGTCTAGGTCTTGCTGCAACACCAAACCGAGTTTTGAAATCTGTACAAGAAATTGAGTATTTGGCGGAGAAAGAACCAGACAGTACAGATATTTTGAAGACAAACATGTTGGATACATATTATCCAAATAGAAGTAGTCATCTTGAGAACGTTTGTCTCTATGAAGTACTGCAAAGCTATACTTTTAAGAGGAATATGACAGAAGAAATCAATAAAGGAGCATATGCTTTAATTGGATGTGAAGGATGTCTGGTGAAACAAAGAAAAGGACATTTGATTAATCATCGTAAATTGAGTTGCGAATCTCCTGATAAAAGGGAATTTTACTATTTAGCTCTTTTGCAACTCTTTAAGCCATGACGTTCAGAAGAGGAACTACTTGGAGATTTTCTCAGTTTTGAAGATTCTTTCAATGCAACCAAGGATACCATAGAATGTCCTGTTTTTTCAAATTATCTGAAAATGTTGAACGATGAAATACAGCAAGAAGCTATCATTGCAGCAGAGATTGCTAGAGACAGTTCTCAAGACAGTCAGAGTTCTGCTTCGTTGAGTCAGGATCAACTAGGAGGACCAATTATCCAAAATGAAGCTGCCACTGCCATGCATGGAAGAGGTGGAAAGAGCCATGGAACAAGCTCAGGAGGATGTAGTTAATTTAGAAAATTTGGAAAATCAACTAAACATGGAGCAGAAAAAAATATATGATGAAGTCACAGAACAGATTGAGCATGTTTACGTCATGATAAAAAAGAGTGCTCATGTATGTCATTTGAACCTGTCCGACTGTATGTGAGTGGAGAAGCCGGAACTGGGAAAATTTTTCTGATTAAATCAATTGCAAGTTATCTGCAGAAAAGAACAGAGTCATCACTGTCTTGTGTTGTTACTGCTCCAACTCGGTTGGCAGCACATAACATTAAAGAAATTACTTTACATCGTTTATTGATGCTGCCAGTAGAGCATGATAATAAATTACAATACCACAAGCTATCTGGAGAAGCTTGTTGTGAAGTTGGTAGAGTCCTGAAGAAAATGAAACTTCTTATCATTGATGAGGTAAGCATGGTTTCAAATGTGATATTGCTTCTGTGCATTTAAGAATGCAACAAATTCTTAAAACAGAGTATGATATGTTATTTGGAGGGAAACACATCATTGTCTTTGGAGATCTACTGCAGCTAACTCCAGTGAAAGGACAACCAGTGTTTAAGATGCTTACGCATGAAGATACAAGAAGGTGCCTAGGAAGCATTGGAAATTTGAATATCTGGTTATATTTTAAATATGCAGAACTGCTTCAAAACACGCGACAGGCAAAGGATGAAGATTATAAAAATATTCTACAAGATGTAAGAATTGGAAAAGTAACTCAACATGGCAAAGAAGCTTTACAGTCACAATTAATTTCAAATGTGTTTCAAAAGGAAAATATTCTCCCAGAGATTATTTATCAGAAAGTTGCTGAAAACAAAACTGTAATATGCTTGATGCCAACTCTTCGAGAATGTTCAGTCTTCAACAACAAAATGTTAGAGTTAGAACATCAAGAGATTGTGAAACTGAAAGCTATTGATAAAATAGAGCACAAAGGAGTTACTATTGTTTTATCAGAAAAGTTGAAATCAAAGTTGGATTCTTTAGAGAAGACAATTTCTAAAACTGCTGGTTTTGAAAAGACTCTATATGTATGTTTAAATTGTCGTATAATTTTACGATGGAATTTAAATGTGGAAAGAGGTTTAGTAAATGGAGCAATGGGTCATGTTGTTGATTTTGTAAATTACCGAAATAGAGATGGAATTGAATTTATAAAAATTAAATTTGATGGTATTGAAGAAGTACAACAAATCAGTCGTTGTTCTGCCCGATTTTTGCTTGTGAAAGATTTATATGTCCGCAGAAAACAGTTTCCTGTTTCTTTGGCATATGCAGTGACTATTCATAAATCTCAAGATTTAAGTGTAGATAGTGCTTTGGTGAATATTGGAAATTCTGTCTTCAAGGAGGGTATGGCATATGTTGCTTTATCTCGAGTCAGAACTTTATCTGGATTGTACTTGATTGATTTTGATGAGACAAAGATTAGTGCAGATCTAAATTGTGTAAAGGAATATAATAGGTTAAGAAGAGAGTATGCTCCAAATTTACCTCAATATCCTCTATTTGAAAAGCGTGTAGTAGGCCGAAAAAGAAGAAATGAGAAAAATTGTAGCAAGGCTGTATAAAAAAAAAGGAAACTAGATGAACCAGTAATTGTAAGCAGAAACAAAGAGGATTCTGTTGAAGATATTGTTGGATTTCAGTTTGAGAACAGTTCTGGTGTCAACTGCTATGCTAATGTAGTGGTTAATGTTGTTTTATTTCTCCAAAGTTTGCAAGAACAGATTGTAGAAAATCGGGATCAAAGATTTTGTTCTTTGTTGAATTCTTGTTTGAGAAATGTAGCAGTGATAGAACAAATATAGAAAGTGTTCTAATATTCAAAATGATTTAGACATATGTTCTGGTATAACTCAATTTTCTCAGGATATTCAGCAAGATTGTCAGGACTTTCTAATGTAAATGCTTGTTGAATTGCAAGAGGAAGGTATAGATGTTGAGAATATTTTTGGCCTTTCTTATAAATGGCAATATGTCTGCGATAATTGTTCCTTTTCAAGTAGTGCAACAGTAGATACCGAAAGATTTATATATTTGACTTTAACAGACTGCTAATCAGTGTCTTTTAATAATCTAGTTAGAGCAGCTGATCAAAACATGGTTTGTACCCAATGTAACTGTGCAATGCTATCAACATTATTTATACAACGTTATGGACAGTACGTAATTTTAATGTTCCAACGATGTAGACCTGATGGAACTAAATTAACAACTTTAATAAAAAAATGTGTGGCATCTCAATTATCAATTTCAGGAAGAACCTTTGTAACAGTAGCAATTATTTTCCATGATGGTCCTTCAACAACATCTGGACATTATACAGCTTATTTAAAATGTCAAAATGGTTGGACTAATTGTAATGATACTGTTTTGACTTTCAAAAAACGTTTGCCTTTTGACTTAAAAAATTGTTACCTAGTGTTTTTACAACCTAAATTTTAGGAAAAGTAATTGGCCTAGAAAGATTGGAGCAATTAATAAAAGTTAGTCATCAGGATACTATATGATGTTCAGATTCTGATAGTTTACTGGTTGTTTAAGGTTTTATGGACATGATACAGATCCTTGGGTGGAGATATAAATATTGTTAGGTGTTACGAAAGACATTGGAGCTTTTCATGCAGAAGGTCGGGAAATGGAAGGTCAAGAGCATTATTAAGTATTTTCCAAAACAAGGAATTTTTACGTACTATTTGGCCATGTGGGAAAGTACATCAATGAAAAATGAGTTTCTCGGGTAAATGTTGATAATATATGTTTTTACATAATTTTGTAATGATACTCAATTGATTTTCAAACAACGTTTGCCTTTTGACTTAACAAATTCTTATCTAGTGTTTATAGAACCCAAATTTTAGTGAAAGTAATTGGACACTGAAGATTGGAGCAGTTAATAAAAGTAAGTGTGTTGTTCAAAATTTGTTTGTGAGTGAAAGTGCTCAAGATAATTAGTAAACTGGTAGTTGTCACAGAGGTAGTATAAGTGTATCACATAGTAAGTGATATCAGTCAGATGTGTAAATATAATTTTTGTTAGATGATGAAATAGATGTTGGACTTTTCATTCCGAAAGTCGGGTAAATGGAAGTTTAAAACTACTAATAAGTAATTTCCAAAAAAAGGACTTTCTGTATACCATTTGGCCAGGTGGAAAGGTATGTAAATGAAGATTACTATTTCGGGTAAATGTGGTTAATATATGTTTCTATAGCACTTTAGTTTGAGAGTATAATAATGAGATACTGTATCTTAGAAATTGCTGTTTGGAAGAAAACTTTTAAGATATGTTTTTTCTACGTTTATGTTTTTTTTTTAAACACAATCATTTTGATAGTGTTTTTTTTTTGCCCGCTGTGATATGATGAGTAGAATTGAACTCACTGTTTTTAGTGAAAATCAATATATTCTGAGAACAGCAAAAATAAACCATATAACATGTTGTACAAGTTAATTTGCATTTTGTATTGTGAAATATATATTATAACTGATTTCTTTACTCTCTTCTACATCAGGGATGTCATTTGAGATGTCATCCGTGATGTCATCAGTGATGTCACTGACCATGTCATGAATGATGTAATATGTGACATCATCAGCAGTGGATTGCGGGTGCGCGAAATATAGTTAGTCCAATTAACTATATAGGAGCAATTTCAATGTTTTTAAAAATGCTACTACCTAACTATATATGACCTGAAACCTATGGTTTTTTTCATTGAATATATATATATATATATATATATATATATTCACTGAAAAAACCATAGGTTATAGACCATATATAGTTAGGAATTAGCATTTACAAAACCTTGAAAATTCACTGAAAAAACCATAGGTTATAGACCATATATAGTTAGGAATTAGCATTTACTAAACCTTATTTTACTCACACAAAACCATTGAAATTCCATATATAGTTAGTTGCACTAACTATATATCGCGCACCCGCAATCCACTGCTGATGATGTCACATATTACATCATTCATGACATGGTCAGTGACATCACTGATGACATCACTGATGACATCTCAAATGACATCACTGATGACATCACTGATGACATCTCAAATGACATCACTGATGACATCATGACACACCAATACCAGTTACTACATACGCACTCACTGATTCCTACGTCTACACACACATTCACTCATTCACCCATACAATAACTCATACATACAGTCACTTATTATTACAACACTATCATATGCACTCATACACCTATGCAGACAGTCACACACTGCCACTCATCCATGGAGTTACTCACACACCAAGTCAGTCCTGTAAAGAATCAATCACACTTCCATTTCTTCATCTATACAGTTAAACACAGAACACCATACTTCAGTGACATCACTGATGACATCACTAATGACATCTGAAATGACATCACTGATGACATCTCAAATGACATCACTGATGACATCATGACACACCAATACCAGTTACTACATACGCACTCACTGATTCGTACGTCTACACACACATTCACTCATTCACCCATACAATTACTCATACATACAGTCAGTTATTATTAGAACACTATCATATGCACTCATACACCTAGTCAGTCCTGTGAAGAATCAATCACACTTCGATTTCCTCATCTATAGTTAAACACAGAACACCATACTTTTCACACATATACTAACACATACTTACTCTCTTATACAATCACTGATACAAGTACACATTGATATGCACAGAGTCACACACCTCCCAGCCAGCCACACACACACTCAGTCTTCCATACATCCAGTCATTCTTCAATATGTAAAACGTATTTAAACTTTACAAAAACACACAGACACTAGATGATGTCATCAGTGATGTCATTTGAGATGTCATCAGTGATGTCATCAGTGATGTCACTGACCATGTCATGAATGATGTAATATGTGACATCATCAGCAGTGGATTGCGGGTGCGCGATATATAGTTAGTGCAACTAACTATATATGGAATTTCAATGGTTTTGTGTGAGTAAAATAAGGTTTAGTAAATGCTAATTCCTAACTATATATGGTCTATAACCTATGGTTTTTTCAGTGAATTTTCAAGGTTTTGTAAATGCTAATTCCTAACTATATATGGTCTATAACCTATGGTTTTTTCAGTGAATTTCATTGGTTTTTTAACAGCTAATATCTGTAGCTGTAAAATTTATTCTTCTTTAAATCCAAAAATATATTTTATATGTTTATGAATAATTATTTTTTTAAATATTTTTTTTTCTTCGTTCCCGCTTCGCGAATCGGGAACCTTACAGTAAAAAAATGTTCAGCAAAATAAAAAAAAAAGTTCTTTTCAGAACTACCTCCCCGTTATTAAAAAATTGGTACAATATTTGGAACTGTGCCAACCTCTATTTCTCTTAGTTCGCTTCCTAGTTCGCTCGCTGGTACGCGAACTGGAAGCGAACCAAAAACAGTAAGTATAAGGGAAGGAAACACACACTTATGTTAAAAGAAAGACAGCTATAGGGGAGTAAACTAGAGATACTATTACCCATAATCCACTACTGATGATGTCACATATTACATCATTCATGACATGCTCAGTGACATCATCAGCAGAGGATTGCGGGTTTTTTGGCAACATGCCTTATCGACGGTTTAATAACGCTGCCTTTTGCTTTATATAAGTTTTCAAATTGTATGAAATATATACCAATAGGTCTTTATGAACCTTTAGGTAGTGCTTTTGTTCATGAGGTCTGGTCGCTTCCATACACATACAGATGTTTCAAAGATGATCAAGAAGTTTATCTGAATGGAGAGGAATGCACTGAGACGCCAGATCATTCACTAATGTGTAGGCACATACAGTTACACGATTCATGCAACAAACAGCGACCAAATATGGCTTGCGTGATGCAAGGCACGCCAGTTCCTGCTATCATCCCCACGTTCAAGTTGTTGGAAAATGGTAGTTATTTGATGCTCAATAATGAAGATTGTTCTGAGTTAATTAAAAGTATTCCTTTTATCGTAACAGTAAGTGAACGGGTTATTTGCTGCAGAAATGTTCTATTTCCTCCCACACATGAACATAGGGAGTTTTCAATCTGGCCACAAATACCAACCTTGGGACACGTTTCAACAGCATGACAAGAATAAGAGCTCTTTTGTCTCAGAGAGAGGTGGCCTTGAGTTCGGCCCGTGAAACTTTCGTACTTCACATAGCGAACACCCGTACACAGGTTTGCCTTTCAATTTCAGCAACATGTTTCCGACTATCTTTAACGCATCCTCCACAAAATCCCTGGCACACTTTTTTAAAGTTGTTACCAGTGGTCTCGTGACTTCATTTGAGAAAATCTTTGGAGTCATCCCTACTCCCTTTCATTCCATTTTCTCCACTCTGGTTCGTGGATTGCATTTTTACTTGCATTACCAGCGGACGCTCTTGTACTTTTTTACATTTTTAAATATGGATGTCCCTCCTATGCAACCTCCGACCCTGCAGCTGCTGACACTGTTCCGCAATCGCATGCTAGAATATTATGGCACAATGCCGTTGGCGATATTAAGCACGGCATATGGATTATCTTTTCGGTTCTCCTACTTCACCTGTGTCCAGCCTGTATTTCACTGCCTGACCTGTGATTTCGATTGGGCCATTGATTTGTGTCTCTGCGGACCGGTTTCTCCTGACGTCGACTTTAATCAGCTGATGACTCCTATCATTACTCACGAGTTGATTTGTCCTGGCGAAAGGATTATGGCTGTGGCATTGATGCATGGACTACTTGGTCCCTGGAATTTACTGGCGGCAGCACAGTCTTTCTTGGAACACAGCTTTCTTGAAAACCCACCGAGCTGTCCTCTGATGGTGATAGAGGATCCGGTGCTGGGAGAGCACGTATGTTCTTTTCCGCTTTTAAATTGGATGGCTGAACTGTTTTCGGATGAAGACGGTGACTTCCTGTTGGAGGCTGTTGCAGCTTATTTTGCATACACAGTTATGTCATAGACCTTTTTCATGTTTCATATGCTGAGTACTAGCATTTCATTGACAATTCATTGACTTAATTGTCAAGTTTTTATTATTTACCTTGCCTATTGGCTTAAGACTCGATAAAGTACTTGGCTGTTTTATTTTTCTTTAGCATTGAATTTTCCTAGTTTTTAATGCTTTACCTTGCGGACCGTCCACATATAAACTTGCAATCTGCTCTCATGAGATGGCACTTCTATTATCTTATTCAGTTCGTTTCCGGATCATGAGGAGGTGTCATCTAGGTCCTGGATATCTTTACACCGTGTTAAGTTAGCATGGGCTCATTACCGGTTTAAACGCCATTTTTCCTTTTTTGCAACTTCTGCACACGACATTTAGTTGTTGCTTTAGCTTTCCACCTAGTAGTTCATCGTGGTTTACATGAGAATAATATGTTATTGCTCTACTATCTGCTTTGCTTGTTAAACTATATCTGTACAGCGAGTGCTAAAGTTTCAAGAACAACACGATACAGAATTGTTATGAGGTCCGATCTCCACGACTTCATACTCATAACATAAGTGCAACTTCTGCCAATTCTGGGCATGAGGCGGGTTTTATATTGCTTTGCCGAACACACATACACAACAGTTGATGCGGTTCACATGAAGAGAGAGCTGGTGTATGCTGATGTGATTCCTTCAAATCTAAGACACTAAAGTATGGGCACGCCCTAAACCAACACAAAGAGACCTTCTTAGCAAATAATATAATATGTGTATTAGGGAGGGTGAGATATAAGCAGCCGCGGGCCGTGGAGGGAGTTACGGTGAGGCAGGGAGGCGGGGAGGGGGAGAAGCAGGGTGGAGCCCTCTCTACCTTGCCCCTCCCCCTCCCCGCCTCCCTGCCCCACCGTAACTCCCTCCACGGCCCGCGGCTGCTTATAAGTGTTGCTAACTCTTATTCATTTACAGCATGTTAACATACTGTCACCATTCGCTTTTTATGTACTAGTAACTATGCTGGTAATTTTGCTACTGATAATATGTGTACTTGTATTCTCCACCCTGCTTCTCCCCCTCCCCGCCTCCATGCCTCACCGTAACTCCCTCCACGGCCCGCGGCTGCTTATAAGTGTTGCTAACTCTTATTCATTTACAGCATGTTAACATACTATCACCATTCACTTTTTATGTACTAGTAACTATGCTGGTAATTTTGCTACTGATAATATGTGTACTTTTATTATCTAAGGTACTACGCCTGAGAAGACGGCATTAGTAAATAAACATTTCAAATACACATGTGTTCTTCTTAACTCCATGTTCTGGTTTCTAAGAAATATATAACGACCGACTGTTCATGAGTTCCACGTATCCTGAGGTACTATAAGTTCATATTCTGGATTGTCTAAACATTGAGAGTTTGTTATATCCAATGTGACACTGTACCTAGCTTGCTAAATAGTTTTTGATTACTAACGTGAGTTTTGGGACACCCTAATTCGCCGAGGTTCCAATCCTCTGTCCACAGTTCTGTGTGAGAACAGAAACCCTGCGACAGGGGCACCCCCGACCCTTGCTGGAGCTTCATCACACTTGCGATACAACTCCAGCAATGCGCCACCTTTACGGCACAGATACATCACGCATCTGTGCTGTTTTTGCCCCGTGATGCGCCGCATTGTAAATGCAGCACACCATAGGTGACGGAACAGCGGCACAGAATGACTAACACATCCCTGGTGATGCGCCAGTCATCATAAATCTATCCCTATGCTTCTTATCTTGTTAGAGATGAACCGCCATATGTATCATCAAAGTTATTTGCATTTCCTAAATAGCGAACTTTAAGGAATAAATAGCGATTCTTTACCATTCCTAGTTTGCGATGAGCTATTTGCTAATTAGCCGAATGTAGCCCAATGAAGCCCAATGTAGCCCAATGTAGCCCAAAGATGGCCGCCAGACACACAAAAAAACAAATGTAGCCCAAATATCAGCCAGATGTAGCCCAACTATAGCCCAGTGACAGAATGACCAATCAGCTTCGCAAACCTCCGTTACGCGAAGCGGAGCGCTGTTACAGATATATATCTTTTTTTGAACGTTAATTTCTCAAAATCCACTGGAGCACATATATTGAGACCTAGCAAAGGCACATCGGGCTACCAGTCCCTAATATTTTGCCAAGTTTCGTGCAAATCCATTCAGCCGTTCAATTATTATTTTTATTATTTTTTTTTGCCCCGCGGGGCCCTTTTAAAACCTCCACATCAAACCTAGGGGGTCAGCGAGGATCTACTATGCCCCCTTATAGTTATTTCCCCCTTTGTTTTGACCTCCTCTTGTCTCTCGATCCTACCGAGAGACAAGATGGCGGCCGCTACGGACTGTTTGGAATGTTGACAGACGCCGGAGAACCAATCAGCTTCGCTTCACAAAGCTCCGTTGCGCGAAAAGTCCGCGAACCAGAGCGCTAACCGGTCCGCTGTTACAGATATATATCTTTTTTTAAACGTTAATTTCTCAAAATCCACTGGAGCACATATATTGAGACCTACAAAAGGCACATCGGGCTACCAGTCCCTACAATTTTGCCAAGTTTCGTGCAAATCCATTCAGCCGTTCGGGCTAAAAGTGAGGCCAACCGCCCTATGGAAAACTCAATGTTAAAAACACGTTTTGGGACCCCCCTTTTTTCTCGGCCCCCCCTTGACGAACCCCCCCCAAATTTTCAAGGGCTGCTCAGAAACAAAATGTGCCATTTTCCTGAAAATTTCAGCCAATTCCGTCCACAAACGCCAAAGTTATTAGACATAGAATTTTCAAAAAACCCATAGAGAAAAAATCCTAACTATATATACCTACTGGCGACCGCCAGTAGGTAATATATATATATATATTATATATATATATATATATATATATATATATACTACTATTATAAAGAGAGAAGTCTGTCCTTTGAGCCAGGTAAACTCGAAAAGTACACCACCAATCTAAACACCCAAGACATCTATGAAAACCTCAGGGCAAGCAGAAGGACATAGGCGATATAAAAATAAAAAATATACGTTATTTAAAACATTTACGAAAAAAAATAAAGTAGTCCCTAGAAAGTAGCGCCGACCGTGACGTCTGCGTGATGACATCGGGAGCGCGGGGAGAAGCAGCATCAGGAGCAACAGGAAGAGCGGAGGACATGAGCGCGGGGAGGAGCTGCGGAGGACAAGCGGAAAGGAGCGGCGAGAAGCGGAGGAGCAGTGGCAGCGCGGGGAGGAGTGGCGGATGAGGTAGCGGACAAGCGGTCAGGAGCGGCGAGAAGCGGAGGAGCAGTGGAGCGGTAAACACAACAGATTGGGGAGGAGCGGCGGATGAGGTAAGTCAAGCAGCCGCGGGTGCGCAGCAAGGGACGGGCGGGGGCCATGAACAGTGAGTGATGGGACGTCGGGGGAAACAAAGCGTGGGCAGAAGCAGCCAGGACCAACAAAACGGCCGCTCTGCTGCGCCTCTCCTGCTGCGATGCTGCCCCCAGCCCCTTTCTGCCCCGGGCAAGGCCGGGGCGGGCTGCTAGTATATATATATATATATATACATTCTATTTAGAATAACTGTGGCACCGGTTGATGAATCCTCGCCAAATTTTCAAAACGTATGGCCAGCTCAGGTCCGCTCCTATCCTGAAAGTCTTGAGGTGATTCGTCAAGTGGGGGCTGAGAAAAAAGGGAGTCCCAAAACATGTTTTCCCCAAGCAATTTTCCATAGGAAACCGTTCATCGCGGGGACAGCCCGTACTGCTGTATGAGAATAACACCAAATTTGGCTAAGAGGTAGTCTTTAGTTCAGACTCGTGTCTTTTGCTTAAATGGTGTAAATCCATTAAGTAGTTACTGAGAAAATGACATTTAAAAGTACATATATATCTATGGCCGGGCAGGATCCACGCACCCAAAGCGCACAGTCCCAATTGCGCGCTGAATGATTATTGGCTGTCAAGTGGTTTTCAACATTCGAAACCAAGAAGTGTTGGCAGCCATTTTGTAGATGCGAGGCTGAAGAAGTTAGTGGAATAAGTGTGCAAAATGTATAAAGGGGGCAGGGTAGAAATACACTGACCCTCTAGACCTGCTTAGGATGTCCCACAAGGACTCCCAGGACCCCAAAAATTATTTATTTATTTATTTATTTTAAACAGCAAAGTACACGCAGGGTGAGCGATTCCTGCATAAAAAAAAAGAAAAAAAAACAGAGCTTTTTCATAATTAGCCCCTAGGGGGTCCAAATCCTGGGGGAAATTATTAAAATTTGAGGGGCCCCCAGCCCCGGGGACCACCACCCCCCAGGGCTACAAAATAAATGGTTGGGGGGCTCCAAGGCCCCCCCAGCAAAATACGTGGTTGGGGGCATCAGGGCTGCCCCAAGTTCAGGGGACCACCACCCCAGACTTAGTGTATTGTTGGAGGGGGGCCATGCGGCACCCTCCTGGAGCCTTGTTGTGGCCCTGGGGACCACCACCCCCCAGGGCCAGCTCCTACAGTGTCCCAGGGTACCTACCCCCGGAACACTGCTCTTTGCTATGGGAGGGCGGGAGCCAAGGCTTTCGCCCTCCCATGGCAAACTTGGTTTGGATTTTGAAAGAGAGGCCAGGGAAACCTGCTCTCTCTTTCAAAATCCAAACCATATTGCTTATCCACATGGGGAGCTGCAAGTTAGCAGCTCCCCATGTGAAAAAGCAATGCCGGCTCCCGAAGAACGCGAGAAGCCGGCAGTGACCATGGGGGCATTGGGGCACCCCCACGGTCCCCAACTTTTTATATAAGCCCCGGGGGTGGGGTCCCCGGGGATAATAGAAATTAGTGATGGGGTAATCATTCAGTCAGTATGCATGTACTCATGCAGTGAGCCAAGCTTTAGGGTACGGAGTTAGTATCCATACACTCCAGCAAACACCCAGTGACTGCTCTTACAATCCCATAGTAACTCTTTCAGTAACATGTAGTAATCCATTCTCTAAAGTAAAACTCATCCAAATATGAATTCACCCAGTGTCTCTCTTATAGTACTGTAATCATTCAGTCAGCATGCATGTACTCATGGAGTGAGGCAGGCTTTAGGCCATAGAGTGCTTCAAACTCCTATGCACTATGCATGTAGAGGTCTAACCACCTTCACACTTGTGTTTCAGGCCTACAATTCCCTAGTCAGTATCCATACACTCCAGCAAACACCTAGTAACTGCCTTTGCAATCCCATAGTGACTCTTTCAGTACCATCCAGTAATCCATTCTCTAAAGTAACACTCATCTAATTATGAATTCACTCAGTGTCTCTCCTTATAGTATTTTAATCATTCAGTCAGTATGCATATACTCATGAAGTGAGGCAGGCTTTATTAGGATGCTCGTGCATCCTAATGGTAGCCACAGGACCCCCGCAGAGAGGTGTTCAGAGGCCACGCCCCTTTAAACAACACTCTGCAACGCTGCTCTGTGGCGCTTACTGGATGTACCTGATGGGCTAGTTGGCCCCCAGGGACCCTCAGGATTAAAGAGGAATTAGTTCCTCAACTTAAAATGCGCCACAGGGTGTGTTTGCACACATGTCACCCCAGCCCCCACCCCCTCTCTTCACCACTGTTCAAACTCACCCCGTGGCACATTTTAAGTTGGGGTATTAACTCCCCTTGAATCCTGAGGGTCCCTGGGGTGCAACTAGCCTACCAGCTACCTCCATTAAGCGCCACTGAGCTGCGTTGCAGAGAGGTGTAAAAAGGGGCGTGGCCTCAGAACACCTCTCTGCAACAGAGACCCCTGGCACATACTGGAGATTCCTGGTGGGCTAGTTGGCCCCCAGGGACACCCAGTATCAAGGAGAATTTGTTCCCCATCTGCAAACACGCCAGAGGGCATGTTTGCAGAGTGCTACAAGGAGGGGGCATGGCCTCCGGCATGATACCGGTCTTTTATTCTATTTATTTTTTAAGAAGGGGGCTGTGCGGCCCCCCTTCTTTTTCTAATTTATTGACCCTGGGGACCCCATCCCACAGGGCCTGCCCCCAATGTATTTTTTAATAAAAAATTTGGAAGGGGAAGGGAGCCGCGTGGCCCCCCACCCGAGGCCTTAATCGGGTCGGGGACCCCGTCCCCGGGGCATGGACTTTTTTAAAATTGTTTTGGAGGGGGGCTGCGTTGCCCCCCTCCCAGGCCACTTGTAGCCCCGGGAATCCATCCCCTGGGGCTTGCCCTCTCTGTTGGGGGTCCCCAATCCCTCCACTGTCCCGCCAGCTCCCCGCGTCCCTCGGGAGCCGGTATTGCTTTTCCACATGGGGAGCTGTTAAGATGCAGCTCCCCGTGCGGAAAAGCAATCGTCTTTGGGTTTTGGGAGAGCTGGTTTCCTGCTCTCTCATCCAAAAAACAAAGCATGTTTGCTATGGCGCTCCCACCCAGCCATAGCAAACTACAGTGTCATGGGGTGGGCACCCCGGGACATGGCAGGAGCTGGCCCCGGGGGATGGCGGTCCCCAGGGCCATGACAGGGCTCCAGGAGGGGGGCCACGTGCCCCCCCCACATTTCCAAAGCCCCGGGGAGGTGGTGGTTCCTGGGGCTTGTGAGTCCTTAACGGACCCCCAAATTTAAATACTTAGTGCCCCGGGGAGTTGGCAGTCCCCGGGGCGTGTGCGGGGGCTCAAGACCCCCCCACACAGGATTATTTATTTTAAAATTAAAGCCCCGGGGGTGGCAGTCCCTGGGGCTTGGGGGCTGTAAGCCCCCCACATATTTTTTAAAAGCCCCAGGAGTGGCGGTCCACGGGCTGGGGGGCTGAGAGCTCCCCCCACTCATGTATTATTTAAGCGCTGGGGGTGGCAGTCCCCGGGGCTGCGTGGGCCCGCCAATATGTTAGATAAGCCCAGGGGGTGGCATTCCCTGGGGCTTGGGGGTGCTGTGATCCCTCTGCAAATATGTAATATAAGCCCCGGGGGTGGCGGTCCCCGAGGCTTGGGGGCAGTGAGCCGCCGGCAAATATGTTTTGAAAGCCCCAAAGGTGGCGGTCCCTGGGACTTGGGGCCCCTTTAGGTCCCCCATTATAATAAAAATATTGCCCCCGGGATTTGGCCCACCCGGAGGCTAATTAATAATGAAGCGCGGGAGCCTGATCCACGCACCCTGCCCCTTTTTGCATTTTGCACACTTGTTAGACTGATTTCTTGTGCCTCAGTTCGCCCAGGACAGCTGCCAACACTTCCTGGTTTGGAGTGTTTACATCCAATTAGCATAAAGCTTATGATCTGTAGGGTGCGCGGATCCTGCGCTGCCATTGATATATATGTGTTTTTACTTTTGATTTTCTCAGCAACTACTGAATGGACTTACACCCTTTAACAAAAAGGGTTCTTTTTGAACAAAGGGCTACCTTTTTGCAAAATTTGGTGTAATTCCGTTCAGCAGTTCGGGCTGTAGCTGTGTCTAAAGTTTCCTATGGGAAATTGCATGGAGAAAACATGTTTTGGGAGCCCCCGTTTTTCTCAGCCCCCGCTTGTCGAATTACGCTGAAACTTTCAAGATAGGAGCGGAAAAAAGAGAAAAGGGGGGTCTCAAAACATGTTTTCCACCTGAAGTTTTCCATAGGATCCTTTAGCCGCAGCTACATCTCGAACTGCTGAACAGAATTACACCAAATTTGGCAAAGAGGTAGCCCTTAGGTCACACTGGTGCCTTTTGGTTAAATGGTGTAAATCTGTTTAGTAGTTGAGAGAAAATCAAAAGTAAAATCACATATATATCTATGGGCGTGGTGTAACCGCGCACCTTATGCGCACTCTGCGTGCACCCTTCCAATCACGAGGTGCCTGCTAATTGACTGTCAGTTAACACTCCAAACCAGGAAGTGTTGGCAGCCATTTTGTGCCTCAGTAGAAGCGAGGCTCAAGAATCAGTGGAATAAGTGCGCAAAACGTATAAATGGGGCAGGGTAGAAATACCCTGACCCTCTAGACCTGCTTAGGAGGTCGCACAAGGACCCCTAGGGCCCACAAATAGTTTTTTATGTTTTTTTTCAAAGGCAAAATGCGCACAGGGTGCACAGATCCTGCCGTAAAAAATGTTTTTATTATGAAGCGCGGGCTCCTGCGCTTCTTTAATATTTAGCCCCCGGGGAGCCAAATCCCGGGGGCAAAAATATTAAATTTGATGGGGGGCCCAAAGGGGCCCCCCCACCCCAGGGACCACCACCCCCGAGGCTACAAAATAAATGAGTGGGGTGGCTCAAAGGCCATCCCCCAGAAAAATACATGGGTGGGAGGCGCAAAGTCACCCCCCAGCCCCGGGGGCCGCTACCCCTGGGGCTTTCAAAAAAATGGGTCGGGGCTCAAAGGCCCCCCCAAGTCCCAGGGACCACCAACCCCGGGGCTTTGTATATTGTGGGAGAGGGCCCCCCTCCTGGAGCTGTCGAGTCCCTGGGAACCGCCAACCCCAGGGCCGGCTCCTGCAGTGTCTCGGGGTGCCCACCCCGGGACACTGCTGTTTGTTATGGCAGGGCGGAAGCCTCGCGGCTCCTGCCCTGACATAGTAAACGTGGTTTGGATTTCAAAAGAGAGAGCAAACCACATTGCTTTTCCACACGGGAGCTGCATGTTAGCAATGGAAAAGCAATACAAGCTCCCGAAGGACGCGAGGAGCCGGTGGGACTGTGAGGGAGTTGGGGCTCCCCCACGGTCCCCAACGTTGTATATAGGCCCCACGGAATGGGGTTCCTGGGGATAATATAATTTAGGGGTAGGTGCTACATTGCAGTCGCGCACCCAGCGTGGGGCTCAGCACAGCCCCCTGGTGTGCACGCGATGGGTGTGCGACTCGTAACACGTTGGGTGCACAACTCCTAACGCGTTGGGTGCGCGACTCCAAGCAAAAAAAAGTTATCTTTTTCAGATATATATCAAGCTTATGTGTTTAGATCTTGGGTGGCTCTAAAAAGAGCCATTGTGTTTATTGAGAGATTTTGGTACCTATAAGTAAGTACCTATGCAGAGTCTAAAGTTGATGAGGAAGACACTGTTACCCTCATGTGTAAAATGTACACCATCTCTCCTATAGACGCCATCCATATTAGAACGCAGATTGTTGTGGTAAATGGACCCCATCCTATAATCTCTGACATAAGCAGAACAGCTTTATTGACATGTTTCCTAGCTTTCTCAATCTGTGGACTAAATGAATTAGACCAGTTCCATTTCTGTCTTTGGCATATGTTAGAATAGACAAGGGCAGTTTGGGGGAAAAGTGACATAAATTCTCCAACGGTGTCCTTCATAAGCATTTCCAGACAGACCTACTCCAGTAAAAGTGCCTAGGTCATTGCCACCACAGTGCACAATTATGAGGTCAGGGTGTTGGAGATGCAAAAAGGATTTAACCAATGGCATAAATTGGCGCCACTTTAATCCTCTCTGACCAATTCATTTAAATGTCTACATTTGGCAAAGCTAGGTCTTTGTCAATACATCTGTTCTCTGCATACCTTTGGCTCCAGAAAATATAGCTGTGTCCCACAATCCACACTCTAAGCATCTTAAAGGGAGGTCTGGATGCACTCGGAAGGTGTCTGTATGTGAAATGGCAATTTGAAAACTAAGTTTTTTCTAAAACGGTGGATAAGATGCCGTTTTGAAAAAAGAAGAGAAATGATTGGCTGTTTGAGTACATTATAGACTGAAATGTAGGGTGCATGTTTCTGTGTTTTAAAAGCATGTTTCTCTTTGGTTAGTAAAAACTAAAAGGAACATTAGCTAGGATAAGCTGATATTTTGAAAAGTCAAGCACACTTGCTGTTTGGATTAGCAACATTGTGTGCTGAACTTGTGACATGTGTGTTCAGTTGAGTGTTTAATGAACTGATAATATGGTAACAGGCAGTAAGCAGATAGGTGGTAGGGTTCAAAGTTATGTCAATTGGAAAGGGTGGAAATATTTAACCAATCGAATTATGTGTTAGCTTTTGAATTATTGTGGGAAGCAATGTGATTTGATATTTACATGTATATGTATGCAGAATGAGAGGGAATGTTTGCCATTTTTGTGGTGTTGCTAAGAGCAGTGCAGCACAGACATTCTGTATAAGATAATCTGGTGTGTGATTGAGATACTTCATAATCTACAAATCAATTTGAAAGGTGAGTTATTAATTTGTGAGGGGTTGTATATGGTGCCTTTGTTTTTAATAAGACTAACGTGGTTCTCTTGCTAAAGTCCAGGGAGTAGTCTTGCTTGTCTAGAATCACATTGTGAGTCTGTATGCATTTGAGCAAACATTATGAGAGAACCATTTTGTTACTTCATGTCTTTGCTGCCACATAACTGCCTAAAAACCTATCCTGTTGTCAAGTTTTAGTAGTATTAGAAGCCAGTCATTGCTTATGCATTTGCAGAATGAGTAAGACATGCACACTATAGTGCAGTAGTGAAATATGTAGAATGTGTGCTTTCATCTTACCCCTTCCATAGTAGTGAGTGTGTTTGGCTAAAGTCCAAGGAATAGTGTTGCTTGTCTACAATCACACTGCATTTGGGCAGCCATTATGTGAGAAGCATTTGGTTACTTCATGTACTTGCCGAGACATAACTGCTTAAAAACTTATTCTGTTGTCAAGTTTTAGTGGTATTAGAAGCCAGTCATTGCTTATGTATTTGCATAATAATTCATGTATTCACACTAGATTGCAGTAGTGAAATATGTAGAATGTGTGCAGTCACTTCACCCCTTCCAGACTAGTGAGTCTATTTGGTTAAAGTCCAAGGAATAGTGTTGCTAGTCTAGAATCACACTGTGAGTCTGTCTGCATTTGGACAGCAATTGTGAGAGAAGCGTTTGGTAACTTCACGTCTTTCCTGACACATAACTGCTTAAAACCCTATCCTGTCATCAAATTTTAGTAGTATTAGAAGCCAGTCATTGCGTATGTATTTGCAAAGTGAGTCATGTATTCACACTAGATTGCAGTAGTGAAATATGTAGAATGTGTGCACTTTACTCCTTCCAGACTAGTGAGTCTCTTTGGTAAAAGTCAAAGGAAGAGTGTTGCTTGTCGAGAATCACACTGTGAGTCTGTCTGCATTTGGGCAACCATTGTGAGAGAAGCATTTGGTAACTTCATGTCTTTCCTGACACATAACTGCTTAAAAAAGCTATTCTGTCGTCAAGTTTTAGTAGTATTAGAAGCCAGTCATTGTTTATGTATTTGCAAAATGAGTCATGTATTCACACTAGATTGCAGTAGTGAAATATGTAGAATGTGTGCACTCACTTTACCCCTTTCAGGCTAGTGAGTGTCTTTGGTTAAAGTCCAAGGAATAGTGTTGCATGTCTACAATCACACTGTGAGTCTATGTGCATTTGGGTAACCATTGTGAGAGAAGCATTTGATTACTTTAAGTATTTGCTGACACATAAGTGTTTAAAAATCTATTATACCTCTTACATTTCTCTAGTGACCCATTCAGCACCATGTACTAATTCATTCACTGCGCCAAAACCCAACCACTTATAAATTCACCCAGTGTCTCTCCTTGAAGTACTCTAATCATTCAGTCAGTAGTCAAGTACTCATGCAGAGAACCAGGGCGTAGCACATGGACTGCTTCAAACTTCTATGCACTATGCATGTAGTCCTCTAACCACCTACACACTTGTGTTTCAGGCTTACAATTCCCCAGTCAGTATCCACACACTCCTGCAAACACCCTGTTACTCCTCTTGCACTCCTCTAGTGACCCATTCCATACCATGTACTAATTCATTCACTGCAGTAAAATGTAACCATTTATAAATTCATGAAGTGTCTCTCCTTGTAGTACTCTAATCATTCAGTCAGGAGTCAAGTACTCATGCAGCGAGGCAGGCCTTAGCACATGAACTGCTTCAAACTCATATGCACTATGCATGTAATCCTCTAACTACCTACACACTTGTGTTTCAGGCCTACAATGCCCCAGTCAGTATCCACACACTGCTGCAAACACCCTGTTACTCCCCTTGCACTCCTCTAGTGACCCATTCAACACCATGTACTAATCCATTCACTGTGCCAAAATCCAACCACTTATTAATTCACCCAGGCACTCTCCTTGCAGTATTCTAATCATTCAGTCAGTATCCAAGTACTTATGCAGTAATCCAGGGCTTACAACATGGAGTGCTACAAACCTCTGTCCAATGTGCATCTATTCATTTAATCATCTATACATTTATCTTATACATGTTCATGTATCCATGAAGCATTCATACACTCCAGCAAACACCCTGTCACTGCTCGTGCAATCCTATAGTTACCTATTCAGCACCATCTACTAATCCATTCACTATGCCAAAAGTGAACTATTTATAAATTCACCCAGGCACTCTTGTTACAGTACTCTAATCATTCACACTGGTACAAACCATTTTCCATTACACATGCAGACCTGTAATCACATATACAGTTATCTTTACACCTTGAATTACAATTTCAATTAGTGATTAGAAAAGAAAGTGGTTAAATGTTTTTTACATAGAATGTGTTTGTATAGTAATAGAAAAGTGGAATTTATAAAATTCTTGAATTACATTTATTCATTTTTTTACAGATGTTGTTTATCATCATTAAAATAAAGTGATCATGCCTGAAAAATCAAGAAAGAGAAAAGGACTGAAAAAGGACAATTATTTGCAGAAAATTCAACAACAAGTATTGGATGACCAAAATCATGTGGGTAAAAAGAAGAAGTCTTCCGGTAAGACAACAAACAATTCATTAAAAAACTTTTAAAGCCTAGAAAAAGTGTGCTGAATGTGGAAACTACTGAGAATGGTTCGACCAGAAAAAAGAATATGAATAACAGGAACGGAAAAAAAGAAAAATTTAATTCAAAAGATTCAATGTATGGTAAAAGAAGGTAAAATTAGTATAAAGAAATCCGTAAAAAACATTTTTTTAAATAGAGGGGTTTTTAACTTGCTCAAAGATGTGAAAAAGAGCACTATTTTATGAAAAGAAGAAGCATATTGAATCCATTGTTCAAAAGGCTTATGAAGTAAAAAGGAAACTTCAATCACCAGATAAACCAATCAATTTAATGAAGGCTAAAAGCAAGAGGAAAAGAGTAATTAACAACTAATTTTTGTTATTTGTTTTGGGTGAATGGAAACACAGTTCAACTTCAGAGCCTTTCATTAATGAAGAGAGTTATTTTCAGACCAATAATTTATTGCATGCGGTTGGTACCAGTGGTCGAGCTTATGAGGTTCGAAATGGTTGTCCAAATGAGAAAGAGAAGATGGATCCCAGAAATACAGAAGAAGTGTTAGCTGATGAAGTTCTAGGGAGGCGTCCTAAAGCCCCAGTGTACACTTGGGATTGCAGTAGTATTTGTAGGATATGACAGGAATCTATTGATATTTTAGGCAATTTCTTATGAGAATATAGTAAAAAAGTGTTAAACAGAAGATTAAGATATTGCAAGGACTAGACACTTGCAAAGTGAGAAGAAATACTGGTTTGCAAGGTCATTCTCTAAAAGTATGTCAAAGTGTTTTTCACCATTTCAGGATGTTAGCAGTACATCATTCTCAAATGCAGAAGTTTGTCAGAAGATTGTATTATGCAAAAAGTCCAGCACTAATGTTGAATGAGTTGAACAGTGCTCTTTTGCGTGGATCAGTATCAGATGTGAAGAAGGTTTGTGATGAAATTGAGTTTTGTTACTTTGGTCCTGAACAAGAGAGTAAAGAAACTGACACATTAATAGAAGAAAATGTTGAGGAGAATGTGCAACATAGTACTACAAAAAATGTTGAAGAACAAATTACAAAGTTTAAGGTGATTTCAGGTGAAAGGCCAAATTATTCTTGTATTTGTCAGCGAACTCACTATATAAATCAGACTAAGAATGTTGATCAGTATTTAAAAAGTGAAAGAGAAAATAATGATAAGTGGAAGGAATTTGCAACTTATTTGTTGGTAGAGAGATGTTTTGATTTGGGTTCTGATCAACGTATTTGTAAATATTGTTATAATAAATTAGATGAGAATAAAATGCCCGCTAGAGCTTTCCATAATAATCTAGAGTTGGTAACTATTCCTCCAGAACTGATAGATTTAAATACCAATGAGTCTATTCTCATTCAATGTGGTCACACATTTCAAGATATTGTTCGTATGGAGCCTAAAACAGGTAAATTGCCTCCTTCAGATTTACAGAGACGATTAAAAGGAAGAGTTGTATATTTACCTCTAGATTTAAAGAAAAATATTGAAACTATTGGTGTAGATAATGTAGAAAATGAACCACTAGTTATTCTAGTTAATGGCATTCCTACTAAGTGTAAGAAAATCAGGCATGAATTTGTGGATGTTAGGAAAGTGCAAAAGGCAACATTGTATCTGATAAAAAACAATAGGGACTATAAAAATGTATATGTGGGAGAAGAAAAAATACTTTTAGCAGATGATACTGAAAAGTCAAGTGGACAGATTGAAAAAGTGGACATGTCTAAAAGTGAAGAAATCTATGAACATTATGGTGTACATCCACTTCACTCAAAAGAAGTGATGGGGAATACTATTGAGTTATTCCAAATGAAAAAAGCAAAAGGAAGTCCCATGAGTGTATGGGAAAAAAACTTGGAACCTCGTTGTTTTCCGCAGTTGTTCCCACCAGGAAAAGGTGGACAATATGATGAATGACCTGTGCAGATTCCTGCATCTGAATGTCGGACAACAAGATTGTATGCAGAAGATCCAAGATTTCAACAATGTATCCCATATATATTTCATCTTTTGTTTGAGATTGACTTGTCTGGACTTTCATATGCAGTCAATCACATATTGAAAACAGGAGTACATCTTCAAAATGTTTCTGCAAAGGAATTTATGGATAAAGTACATCAGAGAGATGATCATTTAGAATCTCAGCTGATTAATCTGATGGCATGTCAGCGTGGCACTAATGAGTATTGGTACCGTCATCATAGAGAACTTAAATGTATGATAAGGAACTTAGGAACTCCTATGTGGTTCCTTACCCTAAGCTGTGCTGAATACGCTTGGGATGATTTACTTGAATTTCTTCGAGAGGCAAATTCGAATATAAAAAATATTGAATGCAAGACACCTGGAGAATTGTGCTCTTTGGATCCTGTTAATGTATGCAGGTATTTCAATCATAGATTTGAAGCTATGATGTCTTTTATCTGCAATAAAAAAATCCTCCTCTTGGAGAAGTTGTGAATTTCTTTTGGAGAAAAAAGAATCAAGCTAGAGGTGCTCCTCATATACATATGCTGATATGGATGAAGGATGCTCCCGAATTCGGAACTGATTCTGATGATACTGTTTTGTCTTTTATTGAAGAGTATGGCATTTGTGCTATACCCAAAAAAACTGAAGAAAACAACTTAAGACAACAAGTCTTACGATTCCAAAGCTATCGATGTGGAAAATACTGTCGACATAAGTACAAGTCTAAGGAAAAGTTTTTTACCAAATGTCCTTTTGGATTTCCACGTCCTGTAATATCGAAAGGAAGAGTAAACTGTTTTATGTCAGCTATGAGACATACCATTACTAGAAATTCTCCAAAAAATACAAACAATTGAGAAGAAGTGATGAATCAAAATACATAAATGATTATAATCCGGATATTCTCTCAATGTGGAATGCTAATATAGATAGTCAGTAAATTGCGGATAATTCCATTGCTGTTGCTCAGTATGTAACATCCTACATTACAAAATCAGAAAAGACGGAATTGAAAGAAATGTGGGAAGAGATTTCTCACATGAAGAGTCTAAGTAAGAAATTATACAGTTTCAGTTTGAAGATGTTATCCCATCGAGAAATTGGAGCGTATGAATGCTCAGATCAATTAGCGTCTGCAAGTTTATACTCAAAATCTAGAAGAATCATTTGGGTGAGACTAGGTCTTGCTGCAACGTGAAATTGAGTACCTAAATCTGTTCAGGAAATCGAATATTTAGCAGAAAAAGATCCGGAAAGAACAGATATTGTGAACACAATTATGGTGGACACATGTTATCCAAATAGAAGTCATTATGTTGAGAACATATGTTTCTATGAAGTTCTGCAAAACTACACTTTTAAACGGAATAGTACAGAAAACATCAATGATGGAAAATATGCAGTGAATGGTTCCGAAGGTCGTTGGTGAAACAAAGGAAAGGAAATGTGATTAATCACAGAAAACTGAGTTTTGCGACTCTCTTGATAACAGGGAATTTTACTATTTAGCACTTTTACAACTGTTCCAACCATGGCGTTCACAATTGGAGACTTTCAGAGCTATGAAGATTCTTTCAATGCTTAGAATATACTGTTTTTGCAAATTATGTGAAAATGTTGAACGATGAAGTGGATCAAGAAGCTACTATTGCAACTGAGATTGCTAGAGACAGTTCTCAAGACAGTCAAAGTTCTGCTCCACTGAGTCTAGATCCACTAGGACAACCAATTGTTGAAAATGAAGCAGCAATCACCATGAATGAGGTGGAAACAGCAATGCATAATGCTCAAGAAGCTTAGGAAACTTGGAAGAACAACTAAATGTTGAACAGAAAGAAATTTATCAGCAAGTGAGACAAACGATTGACCATGGATTTCTTCATGAAAAGAGAGAATGCACGGGGGCGGAGCTTGCCGGCACCGATGGCGGTCGCTAGAGTGAAGATCTCCGCGCCGTCACCTTCATCATCCTTGAAAATATCCTGCCTACATCGAGCTAAAGCCCTGTAACCGGTGGGGAGAGGCTCCTGAACACCTCCGACGCCTGCAGCGGTAGCGTTGGCGGCCCCAGACCTGCCCGGGAGGACACTATCTGCAGGATCTGCCCCCGGCGTCCAGGGCCTCAGACCTCGGACTGGCGTATCCTGCTCCCCGACGTCATCCAACGTGCGGCCAGATCGGAGGTCTCCGCCTGGGAGTGTTGGGAGGCGGCGGGAGCCCTCGAGGTGAGGCCTTGCCTGGAGCAGCGGACGAGCTGCGGGTGGGTGGCTGGTGCCCCCGGGCCCCCCCTTGACCATTCGAGCCTGCCGCGCTGCCATCCGCTCTGGGGACCCTTGCGGGTCTTACGCTTTTCGGCTCCGCCCCTCCCCCGCAGCAGCTTACAGGACTAACGCCTCCTGTGCTCCCTACTGTGGCCCTCAGCAGACACGGGCAGGGGGACGATACAATAACCGGGACGCGCTGAGCGCCGGCTGCTATATGCTGGAGTGGGTCGCTTGGTGAGCCTGGCTCCCTTGGACTCTGGACTTGGTCTCCTTGACCCCTACACAGCCTGGCGATTCGGCGCTGGTAAGGCTAGCGTCCCACAGGCATTGGACCCCTGCACCCAACACTGCTGACGTGGATTGCCTTGGGGGGGAGGCCGGACACACCGGGACACTATACCTGCGACCCCTGGACCACGTGCTGGCGTCTCGCATAGCGGTGGAGGAAGTCCTGCAGCCCTATATTGACACCCTGAGGCTGACGGTGTTGACCAACGGTCCCCAGCTAATGGAAGGGGACCGAAAGCTGTAGTAAGTAGAGCCGCCCCTGCAGTCCACGCAGCCATTCTGAGAACCAAATAGTAGAGCGCTGTGCCCACTGGCCGACGGGCATTAAGGGTGCAGGGGAGTAGCGAACCCTTCAGACGCACCAGAGCGAGCTGACCCGAGGCCAGTGATTGAGTACCACGCTGCAGTTAGACTCCGAAGAAGTGCCGCGACGCCCAACGTTGCGGTGGTCTGCCTGACTGCCATGGGCAAAGGCGACAGGACACAGACCAAGCTGGCTTTCGAGCAGCGACGAACGAAAGCGCCCGAATCTCCAGCGCCTGAGACTACTCAGCAGAACAAGGGACAGGAGGGCACAATGTATTTGGATATTAAAGATCTGCTACTTACAATGGAGAAAGGTCTACAAGATAGCATGGCGTCCATAGGAACCAAGATTGACGCCCTAACATACCGAATGGATCGCATGTCAGAGCGGGTGGACAAACACGCGGAACGTCTCAACATGTCGGAGAGGCGTCGGACTGAAGTTGAAGAAGCGCAGACTGAATTGGATAAAGACCGCAAACAGTTCAGCAAACTGCTACAGGTCATACAAGACAAGTCAGAAGACTTGGAAGCCCGCTCGAGGCGCTCGAACATACGCATCACGGGGGTTGCGGAGACAACGCAAACTGGGAAGATGGAGCTGTTTGTCGAGAAACTCCTGATCACCCTGCTGGGAGATGACGTCTTCTCGCCAATGTTCATCGTGGAGAGGGCGCACCGCACGTTGGGCCCACGCCCGCGCCCGGGGGCACTCCCAAGGCCGATAATTGCCAAACTTTTGAATTATAGGGACAGGGACACTGCGTTGCGTGTAGCAAGAGAGAAAGGAAAGCTACAATATGAGGGTATGGACATCTCCTTATACCCAGACTTCACTGCGAAGGTACAGGAGGAGCGGCAACACTTTGCTCCATTTAAGAAGCAGCTCCGCGACCTTGGGCTGGATTACGCCATGTTGTACCCGGCAAGGCTGCGAATTAACAGACAAGGACATTCGCACTTTTTTACGGACCCTAGAGAACTCCAGAAGTCCCTGAAGGCGTGGACCAAGGAACGGAAGGGCAACCCCGGGAGCAAAGTTGGAGAGCAGGATGATAACAGCCGTCTGGACGAACAGGAATAGGCCGACTGACATAGTCTCGAACATTGCAACTGTTGGACTGGTGGGAGACATGGCACCGGTGTAGGAGCTGAAGCCTATGCTGCGATGAACTCTACTCACTGAGCAGCTCCGAACTACAAGAACTAATGGGGCGCATGAGAGAACTGCCGACTCGAGACTGGGTGAGATCTTTCCATTTTTTTTTTTTTGTACATAAGATTGCAGACCGGAGTCATTGTCCAGCCTCTCACAGAGGTGGCTCCCGTGTACCACACACCTTCTATTTTTGGGGTGGCCCTGATAAAGCTGCACGGTGTAGGAGAGGGATGGAGGGATGTTGTTGGCAGATACACTGAGGCACGTTTTCTGCTCATGTAGACAGACACTACTGAGGTGACGGCGCTGGGGCGACTTTGAGGTTCATTGATGAAGTACTGTTATTTGCTTTCTTGGCGACCTCTGCCCTAGCGCTCTAAGCACGGTTGGTCTCTAGAGGGGCCTGTTGGGGATTTTCTGAACTGTTAGTGGGGGGGTGTTTCATTATGCTAGGTCGAATTGGGGTTGGTCTGCTGTGGGTGGGGGAGGGAAGGTTTTTGTGGATGGGGAACTGTTCTTGTTCTTGTGCAGAGACACCGAGTTCCTTGACATCAGATTTAGATGCACCTCACCGAAACACAATACACGGTCACAGTAAGCACACTGCATTACTCGCCCAGAAGCCGCATTCCACACAACGTACCCGATTAACACTCAGTCAGGGCCATGACTAACAACGCTGGAAATGCGCATCCTATAGTACTCAGAGCGCTCACGTGGAATGTAAGAGGCCTGAATGATCACAGGAAGGTGCGTAAAGTGCTTAGCTACCTGCAGCGACATCATGTAGATCTAGCCTTGATTCAGGAGACACACTTACCGAATAACAGCGCGATGCTACTATGCAGGGGTCTGGAGGGCAACATCGCAGTAGCGGGGTTCACAACACACGCCAGGGGGGTCATGACGTGGGTTAACCCAAAGTCAAAAATAACACAACACACACTGGAAGCTGACCCAGAGGGCAGATATGTAATTTCTAGATGTACTGGCCTAGGCACGTCATTAGTTATCGTTAATACGTACGGCCCCAACTTTGACTCCCCCGACTTCTATAAGGCCCTGGCTAGCAAAGTCCGAGGCTACGACCCTAAAGACCTTTGGTGGGGGACGGGACATGAACCTCACTCTTGACCCGGCCCTAGATAGGTCAGCGGGCCCATATCGTAAGCCTGCGGCTGCTGCAGTAGAACTGCACGACGCCATGACGTGCCTTGGCCTGGAGGACGCCTGGCGATCCCGCAATCCTCTGAGGGGAGGCTTCACCCACTACTCTGCGTATCACGATATACATACTAGGATAGACTATTGGCTCATTCCTGACTCCAACTTAGGCATGATACGTAACTGTAGTGTGCTTCCTAGGACGCTCCCAGACCATTCACCGGTGCTCCTGGAGCTGGTAACCAAGAGCAAATCCATTGCGCCATTCACCTGGCGGTTCCCGCCATATTCTTTATTGGATCCGGTGTTCAGGGGGGAAATAGCGGAAGCAATTGATACATTTTTTTAAACTAAGATTGGATCGGTGGAGAGCTTCCAGACTATATGGGAGGCCTTCAAACTATACATACGGGGAGTTGCAATATCCAAACACTCGGGCGTCCTTCGGGCCATTCGGGCGCGTTTGGCTGAGATTGAGAAACGACTAGAGGCTCTAGAGAGGCGGCAAAGGGAGAGCGTTGATAGTGAGGTGAACGAGGAAATCAAAACGTTACTAATGGAGTTTCACGAAGAAGCAGACAGAGAAGTAAAACATATGGGAAAGTACGCTGCGGCTAGAGTGTATGGTGAGCGTGATAGACCTAGCTCGCTGTTAGCCAGGATCATAGGAGGAGGGAGGAAACGCCATCAGGTAACGGAGTTAACATCAAACACTGGAGAGACACTGACTGACCCTGTTCACATAGCCGCTGCCTTTAAAAGTTACTATGAAAACCTGTACACGACTAGAGGGGGGGATATAGAGGACGACATTGAGGATTACCTGGGCCATATTGACATCCCCGTGCTAACAAACGCTCACAGGGAATTCCTCATGCACCCAATCGAAAAAGACGAAATTCATGACGCTCTGTCGGGCATGAGGTCTGGAAGCGCCCCTGGCGCGGACGGACTCACGGCAGGCTTCTATAAGACCTTTAAAGATCAGCTGATTCCACACCTGTCAACTCTTTTTTATGATATATGTGTTGAGGGTTCCATGCCGGAATCAATGAGGGAGGTGTTAGGATCTGGGGCTAGTCCTCTCTCAGTGACCATGTATTGACATCACATGACCAGTGGGCGGTGGGATAAATGTTGGTCCTACCTTTACCTCATTGCTTGTTATTGCCATTGTGAGGATTCCGGTATCCTGGTCTCTTGGTCGCTGTTTTGCTGGATGTTACTTGCTGTCCTGGATCCCCTTCCCCTCTTTCTCCGGGTGGAGTCCAACAGGAGGCACTCATATTCACTATCCCCAAACCAGACAAGCCCAGGGAGGAATGCAGCTCATATAGACCACTGTCTTTGTTGAATGTGGATGCTAAGTTATTCGCCAAGGTCTTGGCCACTAGACTGGCTCTCCAGGCACCCAGACTGGTAGCCCCAGAGCAGGCTGGTTTCATTCCAAGCCGGAACTTAACTTACAACATCCGCACGGTATTGGGCTCGATACAGCATGTGAGACAGGATAGGGAGGCACTCGCAGTTTTCCGGGATATGGAAAAAGCCTTCGACTCGGTCGAATGGGCGTTTATGAGGATGGTTTTGCAGCGCATGGGACTGGGTCAGCCCTTTCTGCAGATGATAGGGGCTCTCTACAATAGACCGCGGGCTCGAATCAGGATCAGTGACCTGGTGACGGATTCCTTCCACATCACCAGGGGAACTAGGCAAGGGTGCCCTCTCTCGCCCCTCCTTTATGCACTGGTGGCAGAGCCTTTGGCTTGCGCCCTGAGGGAATATCATGGCAATGAAGGTGTGTGTTTTCCGAACTACAAGATAGTGGTGTCAATGTACGCTGACGATACCTTGCTGTACGTCCGTGACCCGAACAACAACCTATCTTCGGTCCTGAGAGAGGTGGTCAGATTTGGCGCGCTGTCTGGACTTCGAGTCAATTGGTCAAAGTCGCTTGCATTTCCCTTGACCCCCGTCACACAGCAAACTGACATGGAGTACCCTCTCACTTGGACCAAAAAACCAATTAGATATCTGGGGGTTCGCCTATATACTGACCCGGAGACCATTTTCAGTGCTAACTACGGAACCGCTTATAGCAAGTTGGAGGATGATGTGACTGCCTGGTGCAGACTGCCGCTCTCTCTACTAGGGCGCATTGCTATAATGAAAATGGTGGTGCTTCCCAGATTCTTGTTTCTGTTTATGACTATCCCGATGGTGCTCCCCAAAGTATTTTTCCAGAGACTTCAACAGCTGATGACAAAGCTTACGTGGGCAGGTGGTCAACCTCGCGCAAAGTGGTCGCTGCTCACCCTGCCGTACAAAATGGGAGGTCTAGGTGCTCCGGACTTGGGGCTGTACTATCGAGTGGCACAGGCAGCACATCTACATACATGGGTGCATGGGGACCGAGACATACCGCATGTCAAGATGGAAACACTGTTCGCCAGCCCTCTCTCCCTCCCGCACACGATTTTTGAACCGACTGATCGTCGGACGGGGTGTCTGGACTCACTGGTGTCTACTAACCATGCGTGGCATAGCCTCCTCTAGAGGCAGAACGGAGCACTGCTTTATTCCCCTATTATGCCCATTGACTGGGCCAGATGGTTGCCCCCGCTGCGGGACAGGGGAGTGATAGCCGACATGCTGAAACTCAACATAGCCACTGCTGGGGAATTGTTTCAGGACGAAGTGGTCAAGACATGGGAACAGGTGACAGCTGGTATTGATGCACCATCGCTCTTGACGCGGTTTCAGTACTTCAGGGTTCGACATGCTCTTTTGGACCTCTTGGGGGGTGACATGGTGGAACCACCGGAGGTTCGCGAACTCACGTTTGTCATGCAGGCGAAGTCACCGCAGAAGCTGCTCTCTCACTTATATAGCATATCTCAATCCCACCGGGAACACACATACACTAAAGCGCGGCTGGCCTGGCAGTCTGATTTGCAAATGGCACTAGATGATGAAACTTGGGCTTATTGCTGCTCCAATACAAAAAGCATATCACTGAACGGCCGGCACATATTGGTACACTTCAAATTCCTAAATAGAATTTATTACACCCCGTCTAGACTTTTCAGGTATGGTCTCCGCGCCACAGCAGATTGTGAGCGGTGTCATGCCCCTGATGCTGGCTTCTTGCATTTAGCATGGCTATGCCCGGGGATCAGCTGTCATGTATTCCTATAGGTTCTGAATCGATCCCCCTATTCCTGACCCTATTCTGGTTAAACTAACTATCAAGTTAACTAACAGTCAGTCCATGAGGCAAGAAAAGCCCCCATGATGCAGATACCGTTATCTGACGCAGTCACACTACGGCACAGGAACGTGTTATCTGATTAGGTCATAACGCTTGAGATCTAATTAGACAAGCGACATTCCTCCAGCCCCTGATAAGGCATACGACGTTCTCATAACAAATCAAACCTATGACAACCTGGAAAATCCGTGCGGCCATTGTTTTGATTTCACAGAGAACTTTAGTAAAGAATGTGCTAACGAGCAAGTCGTATGACATCTTTATTGACGTATCTATGTCCATCCTTACGTCAATCTCGGCACCTTTAAGGTATAAATATTGCCGATCTTGCCCTATGCAAACACACGCGTGGTGACGAGACGGAGCAGCCATACTTGCCGAAGCCGAGAGCAGAAGCAGACCCCGCTGGCAGCAGCCCCGCCTTCCTGACGCGCTGAGAGACGCGCTGCTATCTCAAGCCGAGAGACCCAGCACCGGCGCTTCTGGGCAGCCCTCGCAGGCAGCCTGGAATATCAAGAGCAGAGAAAGAGATACCATTCCTCATTCATCCTAAATTCCAGGTACAGAACTGAATAACCCCTCACAGAGAATTCTTTAGTTATTCACTTGGCAAAAACAAACTTAACTTAAACTGTAACTTTCTATTCCCGCCCACGCATTAGACTTAGGTCAGGTACACGGGGTAGGCGTATTTAGAAACACCAGTTGAGAACGTTTAGTCAAATGTATATGTGTATGTAAATATATTTTAATCATTTTAAACATCATATGGCTCAGAAACCATATCAATGTTTTTACAGTATTATTTTATACTATTGCTTTTAATGTATGCACTTTACTTAACTATAAGTATTGCAATAATATCGATCCATTTCTCTTGTACGAGAAAAGAGACTGATCAATAAATAACACCTTTTTATTGAACACGCCCGTCTCTTCCTTTTCTCTACAATCTGATGAGACTAAGAATGCACGTACTGACTGAGTAAAATAATTGCCTTGTGCTCACACGACTCTCGAGATTGACTCTTGATTAGGGGAGAGCAAAGTTGTCATGTTCTATGGTTGTCAGAAACTAAATCCCTTCTTGTCTAATCAGGGGAGTTAATTCTTTCCTGAACATTCGAGAAAGTTTCTAGCGAACTCTGAGCTACGCTGGCAAACCCAAAACTTAAGTCTAGTATCGACAGTAGTAGACCTAGTTAACGTCTGGCCTAGGCCTTTACTGCTGTAGGTATTATTCCAATGCGCAGAGCCTATTGGGAAGATAGGAACTACACTACATGGCGCCCAACGCGTTTGGAAAGGGCGATAAAACTAACGTAAGACATTTAGAGTAACTCAGTCGTGCTTTCTCACTCAGACCCCTTTTCCCAAATACTCCAAAGACGTCTGGAGTGGGTGAAAGGTAATATCCTCCAAAACCTCGCAGGAGGGAACTCCTATGTATGGTTCTTGGTATAGTCAACGTTGAAGGATACACTGTACCAAAATATTGTGCATCTAATCTCTGTTTCCATAAGAAACCTGATCTGCAAACAAAAAGAATAACCTTTCTAACAGTAAAATGTCAGGAAGTGATGACGAAAGAGAGGTAGTTAGATTAGCAACTGAACTCGCAGATGCTGATGCTACCATGCAAGCAGCAGACGCGGATATAATACTCATTCCGGTCATCAAAAGAAGATCTATAACTCTAAAACTTATAGAAAATGGACTGACACCTAGAGGTGGCACAGTCATATTCGTAATTGAGGCACACGAATATCGGCAGACAGAGGTATACTATTCATGGATACATTTTCCAGCAGCAAATGCTGTAACAAAGTACTTCCACTATTACAAAATAGAGGAACCTCCTAATGAGTACACTCCTTTCGAGGAGGTGGAAGTACCACTCAAATTCCAAGAGCATTTGCTCTTATTTGATGGCGCCCTAAAACATAACAATCACATTACAAGACTCGGTCCTTTAGGTAGACCAGGAGCAACGTGGCCGGTCTTAGCCGGATACACACCACACCCAGACATCGAAGGAATGTCTACAGGAGAACTGTTAATACAGCTAAAACAATTACTAAAAATTCATAGACAATTAGTTCAGTATGTAATGCGGACTTCAACAATTCAGTCAGCGATTAAACTACCACAGCTGACCCCTCACCAGGGGAACACAAATAAAATCACACCACAGAACATCCAATCCTGCCTAGGTAAAGTTCCGGCTAAACGGGAACAGATACCATTCTGGTTGGCACAGAAAATCACCCAAATAGAGGCGGTGTTTCCTGACACCACCCCGCTAGAAAAACACAGGATTCTGACTATATGTCTCCCAATGGGAATCGCACCACACATAGAGGACTGTGACACTTGGGGTACAGTCTTTGCTTCCATCTACACAAAAACGCACGGTGTTCCATCCATTTCGGTGATACCAGATGTGCTAAAACAAATTCAAGATGAATACGGTCCAGAACCAGCTGTAACTCTTGGTATGAAATTACTGAAAGACTTCAAGCAGGTCTCGGCTATATTACTAGCCAACATAAAAGGTGAAGCAGCAAACGTGGCGATCCGCCAGAGGTTAAAAGAGACAGATATAGCAGACCAACCAGCTGAAATTGCCAGAATCATAGAAAAATCCTATGAAGAACTAGATAGAGATAGTTTAGGTGGAATACCAGTAAAACCGCAACTGACTGAAAGTCCAGAAAAAATATTTTTTAATAATAATTCACCAAAAAAGAACTGGGATGGAAACAAACAATCCAATCCTAAAGAAAAGAAATTCCAGTCCAGAGGAAGGTCTCCTAGGCGAAGAGAAAAATCTCCAAACCGAAGACAGAGGTCACCGCAGAGTGACCCCTCTGGGAATAGATATAACCTTAGAAATAGGGATAATATTAAAAAACCTGATAGATATCAAGACATTGATACACGTCCCTCTCAATCTTTTCAGACTTCCTCGCAGAAATCGGAAAGAAGAGGACGATCAGAACAAAGAGAAGAGCACGCCAAGTCCAAAGACAAGGAACCTGCTCAGCTAAAAAAGAAATTACAATTTCCAAAAAAGAAGGTAGCCAGTATCAAGGTAGTTAACAATGCCGAGAATACTGAGGACACAACTGAAAAACGGAGAGTGGGCTCAGACAATGCTAGACAGCGCAGCAGAAGTGAGCATAGCTCGCAAAGTCCTTATGAATCATCTGGAGACAGTGGACACGAATGAATATCTTCAAGTGGAAACTGCAGACACCAGAGTTAGCAAACCCCACAAGATATACGAGATAACATTACGTATAGAGGGAGATAAGACTAGGAAAATAAGGGGACTATTTTGGGATAATCTCTCCAAGGGCTATGATATCCTTCTAGCTGAAAAAGACTGGCCACCAGAGTTTGTCAGGGAGTGCCCTCATGGCGAAGAAGTAATTATGCCTGCCTTCTCGAATCAAATCCCGATTCATAAAAAATACACACTTGCTAGAAAGTGGGCAGTGGCCTTAGCACCTGCTTTATATAAAAATCATGTAGGATGGGATGAGGATTCTCCTCCTCACAAAATCCAGTTAAAATCACAACCTACTGCACAAAGGCAGTACCCAATTAAGCAAGAAGCTAAAAAACAGGTAAATGAAATACTAGATCAGCTAGAATACCAGGGGGTGATTGAAACTTGCACCTAACAAATGAACAATCCTTTGTTTCCGGTCTCCAAACCAGACAACTCATATCGTCTAGTTTTGGATTACCGACACCTTAACACATGTTGCAAAACCTTTGCAGTGCAAAACTCACACAGTGCTGCACTAATGAATAACATAGTGCGCAAAAAATACAAAACAACCTTGGACATCTCCAATGGATTCTTTTGTCAAAACATAGCACCAGAGAGCAGATATTTAACTGCATTCTCAGTAAATGGCACTCAAAAGCAATTCTGTCGGTTAGCCCAGGGGTACAAGAACAGCCCGGGGGTATTCTCAGCGAGAGTAACAGAATTACTACAACTATATGATGATGAAGCATTATCTTATGTCGATGACATTTACTTAACAGATGATGACTTGGAGACTCACTTGAAAAGAGTGAACACCATAATACTTGGGTTCGCAGCAGAGGGTTACAAATTCAACTTTAAAAAATCCAGAATTGCCCATCTGACAGTCCTGTTCTTAGGATATGAGTTATCAAGTGAAGGTAAAAGCCTGGCTGACAATTTCCTAGAGAAATGTGCCGTAATCCAAGCTCCTAAAACACTAAAAAACCTACAGTCAATTCTAGGCTTCCTAAATTTCGGAAGAACATACATTGCAAATTACGCAGAAAGGGTCAAACCCCTTTATGATCTAATTAAACCAGACTTTAAAAGATCCAATTGGACTCAAACACACACAGAAATTTTGAGATCCTTACAAACAGACATGCTAATTAAAACAAAATTAGAAACACGTGATAACACACGCAATCTTGTGATTCGATTCATCCCAGGGAGATGCGGATTCACATACCTAACCTCTAATGAGGGAGAAAAGGTACCAATTGCATTCAAATCACACTTGTACACTAAGGCTGAAATGAAATTTAGCCCAACGGAAAAAATTCTTACAGCAACACAGACAGCTATAGCAAAAGAACGAGCCCTGGCACAAGGTTAACGAATAGTAATCGTGACACCAATACCAGCCTTAGAGGCGGTAACAAAGGCAAGCATTCCAAATGCTAAAGCACTCCATCCAAGATGGATACAATGGGCTAACTCTCTTGCTGCAACAGACGTGGTGTACGAATTTGATCCTTACTTAAAAACACAAGAATTTCTCCAATATGAATTTGAATTTCCTCCGCCAACCGAAATTCTGCCTCTAGATCACTACGGCTGTATAATATATACAGACGGATCAGCACAACCCGCAGTAGGGGGTAAACAAGCTTACAGTGCTGCGTGCGCGATTGTTAAAGGTCGTTGGCACGAAGGGAAATTTAAACCAACCCTCACTAAAACACAATGCCTAGGAGATTGTACAGCTCAGCGAGCTGAACTACTGGCGTTCAAGATGGCGCTTGAAAATACCGATCGAGAATTCCCCACACTCATAGTGTGCGATTCGTATTATTGCGTTCAGTCTTATAATGAATACTTGCAGATCTGGCTTCAGAACGGTTTCAAGGATGCGAAAGGTGGCACAATCAAGCATTAAATGCTCTGGGAACAAGTAGTTCATTTGCAAAAAGAACTACCAAAGACTCACGTGATACATACACTGAGTCATCAACGTGATGGCGTTCACGTTGCAGGGAATTCATTGGCTGATGAGGCCGCGAAGGCAGCTGTGCAAACGGCTTCCGTAGCTGCCGTCACCCGGTCAAAAACAAAAATAGACAGCGAAATATTACAAGCTGTCAGCGCTTCAGAAAAGGATTCGATAGAACCACTCCCTAAAGGCTTTCCAGTAAAATACTCATACATAACTGATGCAAACAATGTTCCTTTTGCTTGAATCCCTGGAGTGGGGGATAGGGCAATTCCAAACATGGAACATAGGTTAGGACTAATAATAGCGGCACACGAAGGGCTTGCTTCTATTCATGCTGGCGTCTCAGCCACAGTATCATTATTAAAACAGAGATACTGGTGGCCACAAATGAGAAGACAAACGAGGAACTATGTTCTAGCATGTGAAATATGTCAAAAAATGAAAGTATCAACGGTGAGACGTCCAGCGCAGACGCCCCTTCTAATCTCGGATAAACCATTAGCCTGTGTTTATCTAGACCACTGCGGTCCCTTACAAAGGGATGGTAACTATAAATATATCTTGGTTGCAGTGGACTCATGCACGAGATGTATATGGATGTGGCCCCAGCGAACGGCTGACGCCAGAACTGTTATAAAAGATTTGCGAGTCTTTATCGGCACATACGCAATTGGCATGCTGCATTCGGACAATGGTCCTGCTTTTAGCTCTCAGGCTTATAAGGAGGCCATGGTCAGCATGGGCGTGCAATTGCGGTACTCTTGTCCATTTCACCCTGAGGGGAACGGAATTGTTGAAAGAAAAAAACGTGACATAAAGCAATCTATAACGGCAAAGGTATTAGGTTCGGGAGCTGGGTGGGTCAAACATCTAATAAGTGTCCAACGTAGTCTAAATAACTTGCCAAGAAATTCTCTGAAGGGATTCAGTCCGTACGAATTATTATTTGGAACTAGAATGATTATCTCTGACCTCGACAGTCAGACTTCAGTGGTTAAAGATAAAAGCTTTGATGTCAAAGACCGTTTGGCTATTTTGCAGGACTTAAACAAAACAAGAAAAGACCTGAGCAACATACAGTTGAAACAACAGCCAACAACCACTGAAGAATCACCACCTGTCCCAGCAAGACCTGTCTGGATTCCAAAAGTCGGGGATCTAGTCAGGGAGAAGATCGCGGTAAAGAAGGAATTTGGGCCTTCTTACAGAAAAGCAGTTCCTGTCTTGTCTGTCAACGGGACAAGATCAGTTGTACTACCGCCACTTGCTGGTAAAAAGGAGAACCGAGTTGTATCCATCGACCTGGTAAAACCACAACATGTGGCCGATAACAAACAGTAGGCCAAGTGGACTCCCAATAAGTAGCAGAACACCAAGGTCTGCTACCAATACAGAGGTCCTAACAAAGAGGCTCATCACATTCGAAACGCCTACAGAAGAACAACAAGGACTATGCAACAATGCAATAGAACTCAGACCTCTGACAACCCAAATAAAAACATTTAGCAGAGACACACCAATCTACAATGAAGTACCAAGTGACAATGCAAGAAACAAAAATCCTGAAGCAATTGGAACAATTGACAGAACTGCATCCGGGTACTTCATCAACTTCGATGATTCCTCTGAAGGCTTCAGTGAATCAAAGACACAGCCATCATCAAAATCCTTTAAAGACAAAGCTAAGGAGCTTTTGAACCAACTGAAAGAAACATATCTGATTTCTCCATGGATTGAATTTTGGGTGGGTTTTGGTGCATTTATCCTCATACTTTGGCTCATCATGGTATTAACTTTGGGACGCTTCATTGAGGGAAAATATGCTAAAATGGACACAGCAAGTCAGAACATCAACTTGGTCCTCAAACCACACACATCTTCACACGTCGAGAAAAGAGAACTTTCTTCAGCCAACTTCACAGCCAATCCTATACCTGGTGGGGTAGCCTGGGACAACACTGACTATGAAATTTATGGTCCGGTCGAGATCCTGAAATACCCACACCAAATCAAGATCTCCTTGAGTGACTTTGCAAAACCAAACTCATTTGCTGATGATTGGGACTTCGAAAGCATTAATAACATGATGTCTGACTTAGTAATGTCTGCTAAATTTACAAAACATGATTATTTGCAAGGTTCTACAAATTATGATAGTATGTATTGTTATAACCACTATGGTAACCATTTTTTACATAAATCTGCACAACCTAGAAATGTTTTAAATTATTATCAATGGGAACATTGTGCTACACCTCCAAAAGGGGGCTCAAGAACCGTTTACGACAAATATTCATATTTTTCAGGTTTTAACACAAGTAATGCTGAAACATTTTATTTTAAAATGTCAAACAAGACAGGGATGAAAACCATGATAACCAACACAAAATTGATATATTCAGATTCATTCTTCGAAGAAATGAATACTTTTGGATTTGATTATTGGGACAAAAATGTTGATTTGAAAAGTGTTTGGGGTACAAAAGATTGGCAAGTACAGGGTTTAGAAGCTTTGTTAAGAGCCTGCATGATCCCAGAACAAATGATATTTTTAAATGACACTGTTCAACAAACCACCTGTCTTGGCTTAGCCAAAATCAAAGATTTAAATAAACCGTCTATTCCAAAGCCAATAATGTTTAGCAATAACTCTGTAACAGATGAAGAGATAGACGTAAACCATATATTAAACCAAAACAGAACACATCCTGATTGGAAACAATGGTTGATCTGGCCCACAGATACAAATAACTGTCAAGATAGATTCCTGAATAAAACACAGGGTTTCAAAATGACCAGGCCAGACCCTAGATATCCCCAAAGACATCACCCAGGGATAATAACAACCTACAGTGTGGGCAAATTATGCCTTCAGTGGCTACAAACTTCCACACTGCCTGAAATTAAGCAACACCTAACTTTACTTTCTGATGGTGCTGACTTGCGTGATTTCATACTGGGACCACGCAAACAGCGTCAAAAGCGTTTCATAGCAGCCTCTGTATATGCAGCATACAATGAGGCCTGGAAGGTTAATCAAATTGAGACAGCAGAGAGAATACGGGAAATTGACCGTATGAATTTGGAAAAATCACTTTCTGTAGTGGACAATGGGTTAATGACTCTGTCCTCCAGAATTTTTTCTTTGGACAGCATTGTGTCTTCAGCAATCGACATATTATCGCAAGACTTACTGTTATTACAACATGGTCAGTCACAATTGCGTTCTATTGTACAGCTTGGCTGGACGTTACAAAATCTGCGTTCAGGCCATGTGCCTTGGCGTTTAATCAACACAACGTCACTATTCCAAATCTTTAACCTTACTGATAGACAAATCGGTATGGCGCAAAAGGGTGCTGATTATACAATCTTGAGCATTGAAAAACTAGAAAGATTACCAATGACAATGTCAGAACGACCTGTCAGTGAATGGATAATCCACGGAATCATAAATATTCCAATCTCAACCTTCAGGTTTCAATTCTGCCAAAAATATATACAGGCTGGCATGTACGAGAAATTGGGGAAGGGGTACCTTAAAACAACTTGGAACCTGCCCTATTCACATGCATGTGTCAGTAATAAAGGACAGAAAGTGTTTCTTAGTGGCAACAATTGTGCTATGTCACTAAGCGGCACGCTTCTGTGTAACGGAATTAGTTTGCATGGAGCCTGTGAAGGGAATTCATACAACCTTTCATGTCACCAGCAAGGCGCACCTGCAACTGAAATAGAACCATTCTTTCAAAGACTCTATAATGGGAGTTACATTCTTATTGTAGACCGCAAATGTTGTAGTCTTATGCCCGGGACTCCTTATCTAGTCACTACGACTGCGAAGGTCAAGTGCTGTGGACGTTCTTTGTTCCCCAGCTCCTTTCCAGACAGGGAGGCAAGGGCATGGCCCAGTTTGAAAATTACTTCTATTCGAATAGATACTTTAAGCAGAATGAAAACAGTGCTTCTTCAGACGCCTACAAGGCTCACGTCATCAAAAGAAACGTATGATCTACAAGTCGCAAGGACGACTGCAGAGATACATACATTATTATCGACTAATTCCCCCGTACATTTCGCGGAAATCCTGAGCGAAATCTTAAATATTTCTGATACCACTGGGGTCTCAAAGGTATTTAAGACAGTATTTTCGATGGCATTAACACCATTCAAAGCCATACTGGGTATTTTTCCAGATTTCGTCCATTCGATTTTTGGCGGACTTCCCCTGATCCTGGGACTAATTGCAGGAATCCTATTCTTAGTCCTTATTTTTCGTTATGGCAACCCATGTCACAGATCAAACTCTCGCGACAATGGAAGATACGATCCTAGCCATTGGATACTGGGACCGGATATCAAAAATCCTGGGACTCTCCCGGCTTAGAGACCTAAACATGACTTGGTTTCTATCATTTCGACCAATGTGGCAAAGGTGTGTTTTACCTGTACTAAGGTGTCTGCTATGCGGAGAAGAATGCGTGTTAGACACCTGTCTGACGCTACAATCGGATGCGCCAGTGGATGCAGATACATTGTTGGTTCCTACCAAGGTTCACGCTTTGTGCTGCCCTCAAAGGCTGCCAATCCTGATGACGGCATTCGTGGAATCTTCACCACTACGATTGAAGAGTAGTGAAGTTCAAGATGAAAGCAGCATCGAACAGGTACGACCTTCTGTCAGCAATGCGAATCAGAATGTCAATGCAGACAATCATGCGCACGAATGCATGGTTACACCTATTTCCGACTTAGTGGAACTTTCCCATGAAGCTGTTGACAGTTTTTTCGAAAGCCTTAATGATATGATGTTCTCTCCAGAACAGAAATAGAGACTTGTGAGCAAGCTCGCACACGGCGTTCCCTGAATTCGGCCTTCAACTTTAAAAATAAAGTCACATGAACAATTTTTCCCACCAGTTCACGGACAGCAATTTTTTAGCAGCCCAAATTATTTTTTACAACATTTTCGGGACACTTATCTTCTGCTTAAAGTAAGAAATTATTCCTAGAGAACTAAGATTTCTATTTTCAGATACTTTATAAACTTTAGTTGCCCGCTGGGATGTTCACGAATATTTTATTATGTGATGAAATGGTCTCGCACTTCCTTTCTGTATAGCTATGTTAAGAGCCATTTCATGTATATTTCTCATATACCAAATAAGCAATAATGCATACCAATGCGTGTTTACTTTAGCGTTTAATTCATAGCTTAAGTGCATACAATATATATGACTGCAATTTTTCAGTATATTTGAAAATTTCAAAATGCATTAATGTATTTTGGGGTGGTAAGGTATACACTATACTCTATAGTATGTTGTACTATGTTATACTATGCATAGATTAGTAAATATGACCATAGTTAGCGTGGAGTGGGTGTCATGTATTCCTATAGGTTCTGAATCGATCCCCCTATTCCTGACCCTATTCTGGTTAAACTAACTATCAAGTTAACTAACAGTCAGCCCATGAGGCAAGAAAAGCCCCCATGATGCAGATACCGTTATCTGACGCAGTCACACTACGGCACAGGAACGTGTTATCTGATTAGGTCATAACGCTTGAGATCTAATTAGACAAGCGACATTCCTCCAGCCCCTGATAAGGCATACGACGTTCTCATAACAAATCAAACCTATGACAACCTGGAAAATCCGTGCGGCCATTGTTTTGATTTCACAGAGAACTTTAGTAAAGAATGTGCTAACGAGCAAGTCGTATGACATCTTTATTGACGTATCTATGTCCATCCTTACGTCAATCTCGGCACCTTTAAGGTATAAATATTGCCGATCTTGCCCTATGCAAACACACGCGTGGTGACGAGACGGAGCAGCCATACTTGCCGAAGCCGAGAGCAGAAGCAGACCCCGCTGGCAGCAGCCCCGCCTTCCTGACGCGCTGAGAGACACGCTGCTATCTCAAGCCGAGAGACCCAGCACCGGCGCTTCTGGGCAGCCCTCGCAGGCAGCCTGGAATATCGAGAGCAGAGAAAGAGATACCATTCCTCATTCATCCTAAATTCCAGGTACAGAACTGAATAACCCCTCACAGAGAATTCTTTAGTTATTCACTTGGCAAAAACAAACTTAACTTAAACTGTAACTTTCTATTCCCGCCCACGCATTAGACTTAGGTCAGGTACACGGGGTAGGCGTATTTAGAAACACCAGTTGAGTACGTTTAGTCAAATGTATATGTGTATGTAAATATATTTTAATCATTTTAAACATCATATGGCTCAGAAACCATATCAATGTTTTTACAGTATTATTTTATACTATTGCTTTTAATGTATGCACTTTACTTAACTATAAGTATTGCAATAATATCGATCCATTTCTCTTGTACGAGAAAAGAGACTGATCAATAAATAACACCTATTTATTGAACACGCCCGTCTCTTCCTTTTCTCTACAATCTGATGAGACTAAGAATGCACGTACTGACTGAGTAAAATAATTGCCTTGTGCTCACACGACTCTCGAGATTGACTCTTGATTAGGGGAGAGCAAAGTTGTCATGTTCTATGGTTGTCAGAAACTAAATCCCTTCTTGTCTAATCAGGGGAGTTAATTCTTTCCTGAACATTCGAGAAAGTTTCTAGCGAACTCTGAGCTACGCTGGCAAACCCAAAACTTAAGTCTAGTATCGACAGTAGTAGACCTAGTTAACGTCTGGCCTAGGCCTTTACTGCTGTAGGTATTATTCCAATGCGCAGAGCCTATTGGGAAGATAGGAACTACACTACAGCGATTTCTGGATAAAGATATTTGAGGAACTTAGCGCGGTTACAGAAGTTACCATTCCCCCAGACCCTATGATAGCATTATTGGGTTACACCAAGAAACTGCAGAGAGCGATCCGAAGGATGGTAGATATGGGGTTATTGATTGCGTGCAGAGTAGTAGCATGCTGCTGGATGAGAGGCCCAAAGCCGATGCCTAAGAGATGGGCCCACGACATGCTGTATTGCTGCACACAGTCTGAGCATTATAGTGAACTCCTCCCCCCTACTAGCAGGCCCAAGAACTTATGGGGGCTCTATCGCGCTTATCTTGTGACTCGGGCTGATAGCACCGACGCAGCAGAACATCGGGAGACCTAGATTGCTGAACACTGTGTCTGACACGACTAGAAATGTGAGCGTTTTTTTTTCTGGATAAGTAACCTGATGCTGTAAGCTTTAACTCTAGTTTTTATTTATTTATTTTTTCTCAGACATCGCCAACATAACACGAGTATGCGCACACCTGTAATCACATCGACGCCTGCCCTACTTAATGGGTTGTTGGCTAATTGGCTGTGTAATCGTTGGTAACTGTGAGGACGGAGGTCTGAGGTTCATGGGGTGTACTGCACAATTGGAGGGTGGGGGGTATGTTGTTGATACTGTACCTTTTATCTGAAAGTTACATAAATAAATAAAAAAAATTAAAAAAAAGAGAGAATGTATGTCAGTGTTAGGATGTGAGCTGGAACAGGAAAATATTTCTTAATTAAAGTATTGACCAGTTATCTGCAGAAAACAACTGATTCACATTTGTCTTGTGTTATAACTGCTCCAACCGGGTTGGCAGCACACAACATTAAAGGAATCACATTACATTGTGTATCAATTCTACCTGTAGAGCATGAAAACAAATTGAAATATCACAAGATACCTGGAGAAGTTTGTTATAAAGTTTCAAGAGTGCTGAGGAAAATGAAACATCTGATTATTAATGATGTAAGCATGGTCTCAAACGTAATGCTTGCTTTTGTGCATTTAAGAGTGCAACAAATTCTTAATTTGATTGTGTTAATTATCAAAATAGAGATGGAATTGAATTTTTAAAAATCCAATTTAATCAAATTGAAGAATTAAAACAAATTGGTTGTTGTTCAGTTTGTTTTTTGCTTGTTAAAGATTTATTTGTCCGTAGAAAACTTTTTCCACTTTCTCTGGCATATGCAGTCACTATTCATAAATCTTAAGGATTAAGTGTAGACAGTACTTTGGTGAACATTGGAAGTACTGTGTTTAAAGAGGTTATGGCATATGTTGCTTTGTCCCGAGTCAGAACTTTATCTAGATTGTATTTGATTGATTTTGATGAGACAAAGATTACTGCAGATGCAATCTGCGTAAAAGAGTATAATAGGTTAAGAAGAGTGTATGCTCCCAATTTAGGTCAATATCATGTATTTGAAGAGTGTGTGGTAGGTCGAAAAAGAAGATATGGGAATTTCTGTAGTGAAGTTATAGCGAAGGAAAAAAATGAAGATAATGTTGAGATTGCAAACAAAAAGAAAAAGGACACTGTTGAAGAGATTGTTCGTAATCAGTTTGAAAATAGTTCAGGTATCAACTGCTATGCTAATGTAGTGGTCAATGTTGTTTTTTCTAGAAAGTTTGCAACAGCAAATTATGGAGAATCAGGAAAAATGTTTTTGCTCCTTGTTGCATTATATTTATGCAAAAATAAGAACTGATAAAAGTAAAATGCAATGCGTTTCTGATATTCATAATCTTTTGAATGTATGTTCTGGTTCTACACAATTTATGCAGAATATCCAACAAGATGCTCAGGAATTTCCAATGTATATGCTTGCAGGATTGGAAAATCAACTAATATAAATTGAACATCTTTTTGGTCTTCGTTATGAATGGGTACATCAATGTGAAAAGTGTATGTTGACATCTACCACTAACATAGACACTGAAAGATTTATATATTTGACATACCAGACTGTAAATCAGTGTCTTTCAACAAACTAGTTAAAGCAGCAAATCAAAACATTGAGTGTAGCCAATGCAAATCAGAAATGTTATCAACATTATTTATACAAAGATTTGGACAATATATAATTTAAAGATACAACACTGTACAGCTGATGGAAGAAAGTTGGAAACTTGAATTCAACATTTTGTAGCAAGTCAACTATCAATATCAGGAAGAACTTTTGTGGCAGTAGCAATAACATTGCATGATGGTCCTTCTACAACATCTTGACATTACACTTAACACCATCAATGCTGATGGTATTCCCCTCCTGTGCTGAGATTTGTTGATTCCCATTGTTTATGACGAGCTCAGCTCGTCATGAGCGTACGAGAGGTTTACCTCATGACGAGCTGAGCTCGTCATGAGCGTCGAAGGGGTTAAAATGTGATAAGGGATGGACATATTGTATTGATGCTCAGTTTGTTTTTAAACAACGTTTGCTTAGTGAATTACCAAATTCCTACCTAATATTTTTAAAACCAAAGTGTTAGGAACATAATTCAGCCTCTGAGGAATTTATTGATATGTATTAATATGATTACTATTGGAAAGTGTCAATATAAAGGATTTCAGTAATACCATTTGGCCTAGAGGAAATGCATATATTTGGATTACGGACTTTTTCTTGCACATTCTCACAGCATATATTTTTAAAGAACAACATTTGCAGTGTATAGATATTCAAGTAAGAACATTTTCTTAGAAGAAAGCATTTTATATCTGTGTGATTTGTATTATATGGTATGTTATTGAGGATGTCGTTTTTATTTAATGTTTAGAAATAGTTGAGTATATTAAAAATATTTTAGAAATACTTTTTTTTTTTAAACAATCTTTTTGATTGTTTTTTTTTGCCCGCTGATATGTGATGTGTAACATTGAAATCACTGTTTATAATGAAATTCAATATATTCTGAGAACAGCAAAAAAGGCAAAGAAAATTATTTATAAAGTGTTAAAATTTTGAAGTGCTGTAAAAAATATAATATTATAACTGTATTTTTTCTTCTCTTTCACAGATCCTAATTCTACAATATGATATTTTCAGAAATGTAAGTTATAAAAAAACAACTGAAAAAAATGTTTAGTGTTTTTTATATCTATTAGTGTGAAGGTAAGATTAACTAAGTATTGAAATGAACAATGGGCTGTGTTTGCACACTGGTTGAGAAAGGGGGGATGAACGGAGTAGATATGTGTGGAAAGATGCTCTGTGGGTGTTTTAAGTTACGGGGTAAAGTTGCCTTGAATCCAGAGTGTCCCTGGGGGCCAACTAAGCCACCAGATATGTGCAGAAAGTGCGCACATGTCACATGAGGCCCCATCCCTTCCCTTCACCACTCTATGAATATGTCATATGACTTTGTCAAAACCTAAGTACTTATACATTTATGTTGTTCTCTGTTTGAACTACTAAAATTACTCTACTTATTAGTCATATAGTTAAGGATTAGCCTAGCGACTAACCTAGTACAAGTCAGTTTCTTTATATAATATGCATGCAGATCTGGAAGAAGCTACAAAAAATTAATACAGTCTTTAAAATACCTAGTTTATATCTATGTAATTTTGAAATCACTCTGTCATAGGATCCCAAGTGGCCTGAAAAAAAGATTTGATTGGTTCAAAACATTTCCCATTGTACCTATGGAAGGACTGCACTCATTTCAATCATTCTTCTTTGAGCATCTTTGGAGAGATAACTATGTGCTTACCCCTGCACTTGTACAAAAGTATATATAAGGTGTGTGGTAACAACACTGTCAATTAGCTCAATATGAGGGAAAATGGTTTAGAACAACATCCAACTCCTTCACGTGTTTCATCGCAGACCGTCTTCGGAAAACGGCGCCGGGAAACTCAAGAGGGAGAACTGCTACGACAAGGTGTACCCGCCTTTCCTGTTGGTTGACAGTGTCACGTATTTGAAGTCACCTGTCAATCCTCTCCTCCCGGTTTATACTCTGTGCTTTATTTAAGAGACTTATCCGGTCTCGGAGTGCGACTTCACTCAACCAGTGAAACTCCGGCTTACAGGATCTTTCGAATACACGTATCCGAGGTGGCCCTTGCACCTCACCTATTAGGCCCTGAAGATTCGCAGTCTGTTTCCCTGCGATGAAACACGTGTTGGCCTACTTAAAGGAACAATAAACGAAAACTCTTTTGCATCAACAACGGATTACATCCTGATTTTCCTTCCCTATTTTGTCTGAAAAACGATTACTGACAATTGATCTACTTGAAGGAGTTGGATGTTGTTCTAAACCATTTTCCCTCATATTGAGCTAATTGACAGTGTTGTTACCACACACCTTATATATACTTTTGTACAAGTGCAGGGGCATTGTGGTTTTTTCTTGCTCTAGTATGTACCAAGCTTGGTCCATCTTCGAACGGTTGTGAGGTTTTACCGTTCGCCCCATTGCCTGTACCAATTATTGTATACCTTTGTTTTAAGCTTTAATTTTACGGACACTCTGGTTGTGCGCCTTGTAATTCTGGAATACCTAAAAAAAAACCTCAGTCGACAGAACTATGTGCTTACCTCCTGTCACTCTCATGCAATTTTTCAAACAAAGAATTAAAAATATGTTCTTATTGTAACAGTCTGCCAATACCTAAGCAATTATGGGGCAAATATAGAAGCATCCTGTGCCAACAATATGTCACTTTTTGTAACCTAGTGATGGCGCAAAGACACTCTTTCATATTCACAAGGAAAGGAATAGGCACTAAGCATGGGCGGATCTAGCGGATCTCGCGTACGCGAAATTGCGGATTTACGGATTCGCAATCCGCGAAGATCCGCGAACTCTAGCGGATTTGCGGATTTTTCCGTTTTTTGTGTTGGCGCGTGTTCGCGCCGATTTTGGGACAAGTTCGCAATTGCGAACTTACTTTTCGGCTTGCAACGGCCGCGACTATGTTGTTTCTACGTCTGGTTTATCATCACAGGTTCACAGCACCCTCTGTTTCACCACTGCCACCCTCTGGGACACCCATGCCACCCTCTAGTACATCCTCACTGGCACCTATTAGGTTTATTTATCACTGTAGATTATGGTGGTTGAAAAAAGCAAGCACACCTGCCCTTCTTCAACTGCCATCAATTAATTTGTGTTTCATTAATGTGTCAGTAATTTTGAAAGTTCCAGTCTGGCTGGCACCTGCTTCCTTCCTTATCTGTAATTTGCTTTTTGTTGCAGTGAAATTTTTTTTTTACAGGACCTTTATGGTGCTATTCTATGAGCCTGCTGTTTGGGTCATAGCAGGGTCATAGAATTGTTGCAAACTCTGGAGGGGCCCATCAGGAAGCACTACCTTGAATGTTACTAATGTTAAGTTTGAACTTTTGCACCTGCTCATTGCTTTCATTTTAGCTAAAATCGTTTTTTTTGCAATTTCGCGAGTTTTTTGGGGCGCGAATCCGTGCGAGATCGATTTCGGAAGCCGCGAATACGTGCGAATACAAAATTGTTTTTGTTGCGACGTGTATGTTCGCGTGATCTTGCGCGTGTTCGCGAGGCGCTTCTAGCTATTCGTTTGCCAAGTTACCCTATCGGTCGTACACGGGCGCGGCCATCTTGTTGGCGTGACGTAATTCCGTTTCCGCCCGCTATGTGTAATCTCGCAAAGTGTGCTGCTCGCTAGTACAATTTCGCGCGTACTCGCAAGGAAAATCTCGCGCGAACTTACCCACGCGGTCGTGAACGGGCGCGGCCATCTTGTTTCTCATTCATTGCTATGGTTCTGGGCATGCTTTCTGTATCCTCTCTCAATCTCTGCCATCCTTTGCTTGTTTGAAGTTTTTTTGATCTAATTTTACTTATTATCTAACCCTCTATTTTTCTAGCTCTATATTTTTGTGTTTTCTGCAGCTTTTATTTACTTTTAAACTACTTTTTTAAACTCTTTTCTTTTCTTCTTCACTATTCTATTTCTTCTTTATCATTTAAGTTTATTTCTGCCCAGACCATGGTAAAGGGAGCCGGGAAGCACCCTGAGAAGGGGAAGGGTCCCGCACCCCGTGCCCGGCTCCCGTGCGGGCGTTTAAGGGGGGAGCAAGTGGTCCCGAGGGAGATCTTCAGCGCGGAGGAAGTGGCGGCACTGATCTTCCACGTCCAGCGCCGCCTCCCCAAGACGATCCTGGGAGGCGGCAAGATCGCGACCGGCTATGGCATCCGGGAGCGCCGCCAGCGGTGGGAGAAGGTGTGCCGGGCCATGTACAAGATCTCTGGGGTCCGGCGCACATATAACCAGGCCACCCACCGCTGGACCGATGTCATGGACCGGGAGCGGGACTTGCTGGACGCGCTCGGCGTAGAGGTCCCCGGGCTTGGTGAGTAGTAGTAGTAGTACATTTACTACTCTGTTTTATCCTGCTCTGTTATTTGCAAATCTTTGTTCTTTACCAAGAGCAATAATGCTGCCGATTACATTGAGGTAAATTATATTTCAAAATCTTCTATGCATTTCATTTTCAGGTGCACTGCTCTCCTTCTCAGTAGCCTTGCTTGCTACTATGCTTCTTTGTTTTGTATGTTGTGTTCAGAAGCATTTCATTGGCCTGAGAAATTATGTATGAGTGTACTGTAAAGAAAAGAACTGCGTAATGCTAGACAGTAAGGGTCATATTTTCAATTACCGGCGCATCCCTGCAAAGTAGCAGGGATGCGGCAGTAATTGTGTGCCATGCCACCACCACCCATTGGCCCAAAACGTCACAGAAGCCTTACGCATCTGTGCCGTAAAGGCAGCGCATTGCTGGAGTTGCGTGCCAACGATGGCGCAGCTCCAGCAATGCTCTGGGGTACCCTATCTCCCCAATGCTGCATCAAGCCGTACGTCGGCTTCAAGCGCGCAGGGTTTGAGTCATGCATCATTGTCCTAAAAATGACTGATTGACATCTTGTAGATTTCCCTCAGCCACTTTTAGGATTTGTTCCTGCGCAGGTACGCCCTCCCTTGCGCCGGAACGCCCCCTGATGGCGCAGGGCTTTACAACGTGATGCATCGCCCATATGCCCATATGTGTTTTTTTTTTAAATATATACGCCGCACCAACACCATGGCGAGTCTTTTGTTCTGCCGCTGCGTCAGAAAAGGCACGCAACAATGGAGGAAAATCAGCCGCAACTTCCGCAAGGGACTTATAAATCAGCCCCAACAGACTGAAGTCCAGTCCTTCCTTTAGACAGTCACATGGCTATCAGAAGAAATAGTGGCGGTGGTGGCGGGTGGATTGATAGTTTGAGTATTCACTGATCTGCAAGCAGGATGGACTTTGTCTGTCACGTGTTGCGCACTGCTGCCTGCAGTGCCAGGCCTAGGCAAACCTCTTTAGTAGTCTGTTTATTGAGTTACATAGGAACTTTCTAAGTCAACGTTCCGCAAATCAGGCAATACGAATAACGTAGTATACCACATGAGATAGATCCCGTGGAATAGTTGTCTATCTATTTGCTATTTTTCCAAAATATGTTGTTATTGTTCTTTTGAAATGTTTGATTTGGTTGAAAAATCTCATCCATGTTTTCTGGTTTTTCTTTCTTTCATGTTGTACATCAGCTCCCCCCAAGGGCAAGAGGACACAGGAGGAGGGTGCTGAGGATGCAGGCCAGGATCGGGCAGGCGAGGGCTCCTTTGCTGGCCCCAGTAAGTTTACATTTTAATAAACAGTACCTATTTTTTCCTAGCGTTCCTCATTCGATTTTTTCTAAATCGTCTTTGATCTTCTTGTAGACTGGATATAAATTCTTATCCTGCCTCGAATATGACTCCCTGTGGTATTACTAGACTATTCTTATTAGTCTGTCTGTGTAGCTAACTAAGATTGGACATTTGGCAATTCCATTGGACTCCCATTATATTCAGCAATACCTCTATGCACTGTCTCCTTACTGACTAGATAGTGTGGCAGAGTCATTCAGCTCCCGAAGTCACCGATTATAGATCCCCAATGATCTCTAGATTATCGTACGCAGGACAAGAGAGTAGTACGGAGTCACAGCACAGTCAAGAAGTGTCAGAGGCACTCATGCTTGCAAAAATTCCAAAACCTTTAGCTCATCCACTCTAGTCTAGAGGAACAAAAACCACAGAGTCTATTTAAGTGTAAAAGCTTTATTAAAAGTAAACACATTTATTAAAATCTACTTTGTCATAAAACTATTTAACTGTAAACGGAAAAGTGGTTAGTGCTGACGATTAATTGGACACATTTCTTGTGGTCGAGCCGAACTCTCACCTAGTTTGAACTTGATCCTGGTCGTGTTCTTAGGACTCAGGAGTCAAGCTTCTGTCTGTTAGGAGAAAAAGTGGTGCGTGTTAAAAATCAAAAGCAAGCATTCATCAGTTGTGCATAAAAGTGCAGCAAGACAACAGCCTTCCCTGGAAAATGGGACATTTTTACTATGGAGTAGACAGTCACAAATTATTACATTGTATTCTGTTTTTTTAACATTTCTCCTAGACCAAATATTATATAGTAGTGAGTGGTGTATTCTAACATTCTTAAATGTACTTTGTAGGTGTAACATCTGGTGACGGGGCCAGCGCGGAGGTGGCTGTGTTGGACTTGGACTCGGAGGCCTCTGGGGAGGAGGCGGCGTTAGAAGAGCTGGTGGCCGTTCCTGTGGGGGATCAAACGGTGGTGGCGGAAACAGGTAAGCTATATATTCCTTACTTATTGAGATTGAAGACTGCATAGTGTGCTTTCTGCACGGGTGTATTACAATTACAAATCAACCAGGTAGTAGCCTCCTTGAAATGTACTTCGACTTAGCTGTGAAGTTTTTGGTGAGAAGAATCCCAATAAGTTCTTAGACGAACGTGATGGATGGGATGAACGAAAAGCGAAAGAAGGGTGTAAGTAAGTGGGACGCGAACTTGTATGATGGCTGGCAAAGAAGAACGATATGTGTTTGCTTGGACCCAGAGGTGGCTGGGAAGGAAAGAATATGGTATGGTGCATGGCTGGGTCAATGATGAAGCAAGGATGGGTGGAAGGACAGCAGCCTGGGTGGGTGAAACAGAAACTGTATGTGTGCGTATACTTTGACTGAATGGATGCCTGGAGCATGGTATTCTCTGACTCTTACATAGCACATGTGTATCTAGAGAGAGTAGATGGTCGCCAGGTGAAGTAAGTGTTACCTTGAAGAGCATGTACCACCGCACCCGCACGTCCGTCCCAGTGCAGGGAAGGCAAGGAAAAGAAATTGTAAATGTGTCCAATACTACCATGAATAGTAGCAGTACTTTGTATTGCGTTTGCATTCACAGCATATATCTGGTTATTACGGTGGACACTCCGTACCTCTCTTAATAACTTTAGTTTACTTGTAGTACGTCATTCATGTGTGGGTGTATCACTGTTCACTCAATATTAAGCAAAGCACCTAAAGTCATCTCATCTGTCATTAAATACGTCCCATGTGAAGTGATAGATAATCAAATTAGTTAGCTTCTTCAGTTTCCTTTTCTAGTACTCATTTGCACTGTAGGGTGAAAGGTAAATTAATTAAGCAGTAGCCCTTGTAACAGAGTATTCTCAGTGCCACCCGTAATAGAAAAGTAATAGCTTCACCACCTGCATGTACTGGACCGGTACAGTAACGCAAGTCTGTCTCCATCATCATGGTGTGCAACTTTTTTTCTCGGGTGCAACTTCACTGTGCTGTGTCCATGTCATTCTGCCGGCTTGCATAAGATAACGTACCCATTTCCCTAAACAAGAGAGAAGAAGAAGAATAAGACTGGTGTACTGTCATAGTCGACTGTAATGGAAGTCCATAGTGGTCGTAGAATTAGTTCATTAAACTACCACTACTGTTAGAGCAAGGATGCAGAAGTGGGAGGTTACATAGATACTGTCCTCAATAGTTATGTACTGTGCTTTCAATTTGCTACTTGTACTCTGTGACCCAACTTTCGGCTCAATCACTTTGTGTTATTAATAAGGAGCATTGGTTACAGACTATGTCTTTCTTTCTTCATATAGTTGCTCCTTCCAAATCAACAACAAGGAGGGAGCAGGCTAGATTGGCCCGGCAACGGAGGCTGGAGGCCACAGTCGCCGAGTATCGGCGGCTGGTGGCCCTGGAGGAGGAGGAGGACACGCAGTCGAGCGGGGCAACATCTTCGACTGTGACCACTGCATCCTCCTCCGTGACTAAGCCAGCGGGACCGAGCCGGGCTAAGAAAGCCGACCGCCACCGCCAAGCAACCGAAATACCAGCTGCCCCCCACAGGAGCTGCAAGGAACGCCAACGCCGCCTACGAGTCCGCATGTCCAACCTGGAGCAGGAGGTCCTGAGGTATAAGACCTTGGTTAAGGGCCTCCGCTCCGAGCTTGCCACCCTCCGCAAGGAGTATGATGCCCATGCCGCATCATGCACCAGCACCAGCACCCTCCAGTAGTGGAGTGTCCCTTGCCCTTTTTTTATAGACTTTTGGGGGGTGGGATTTGGGAGTTGGGATCGTTTTGGGACGTTTCAGAGACAATCGTTGGGGTTAGGGTGGGTGAGGGAGATTATTTTGTTAGGGATAAATAAATATATTTTTCAACTTTATCTGACCATACCTGTTTTTTACTGCTTTTCAGTCTGGTGGGTGGGGGGCGGGGGTGTAACAGTAACTTTGTTTTCCTGAACAGTCGTAGGACTTTAGTAGTACAACCGTCAATCTCTTGTCTACTCCGAAATAATACTCCATTATACTACCTCCCACCAAACGCTTATCTTACCTGTAATTTGTGTTAGAAATTAGGGCTAGGCCCAGGGCTGGCTCCAGGTGAAATGGGGATTAACGTTGTCATTCCTGGGCGGGTGACATTTCCTCATTGCGGTGGTACTAGTGGTGTGACACAGTGGCAGTTGCATGCCTATGGAAAAAAAGAAAACGAAACCTTGTTTGTACTCCTTACTGTAGCATTACAACGGTTACGGTACGATCGAGAAAATAGCAGGTGACAGTACACTAGAACAGTGCCATAATGTAGCCTAACAAATGGTAAAGTATTGCAAGTATAACTAGTACTTGCGTTGAATTTATTTGACATTGGCTACTACTACTAGAAGATATAGTACTGAAGCTGAGTAAGTCTAGAAGATATCCTCGTATTCCTTCACCAGCCTGTTGCTGCTATCACCTTATCCTCCCCAGCAAGTGTGTGGAATTATTGATGTCATTTTAGTCAGACATCAAGCAAAACAACACAGCCCGGGGGAAGAGGGTTAGGGTTTGTAAAATGGATGGGAATGGGGGTTTCTTTTTGGGTAGGTTTTGTTGAGAGAAGAAAAAAAAAGCAGAGCATGGACAAACAATAATTGAAGATACAGAGTTTACAGACAATCTTTGGTTACAAACTAAAGGTAAGCACATGCAGTCACACTCATAGAATAAAAGACAACAATGGATACTGTATCTGTATTGCGTATGTTGTTGGAGTTGTCCTGTTGAAATTGGTAAGTAAGTTGCATGCAGCAAACAATTCCTCTTATTGGCGGCACTCCTCCATTCCAGCTGACGCTTCGTCCATCAATGTGGTGGTGACCACTGACAGAAGAGACACCCTGTCCACTGCCTGCCTGGCGGATGTTGACTGAAACCCGGCCTGTAATTATTGAACGGAAAACAGGAAGTGCTATTACAATACCACTGATAAATAAATAAAAGGTATGTACGCTGTGTGGTTCAAAAAGTGACACTTTGATTTCCCTAATAGACAGTACAATATTTTTGAAATTGCGTGCTCTGTCTGAGTCACCTTTTTAAGGATCAATAAGTATGGCCAAAATATTATAGCGGATCTTTCCCCTCAAGGTGGGTGTACTACTGTGTTTTAGAACAAAATTTTACCTTCCCAGCAATGCTCCCACCAAGACCCTTACTAAAGCCAGTCGCAAAAATGTAGAAGAACCCAATCATATCTCCAAAAACGATGCCTAGCAGAAAAATGGTTACAAAACGTACTTTGAAAGTAACAGTAGACCCAAATACAGACCGTGGATTGTATTCAAACCACTTGCCTGCAAGCAAAAGTATCCATAGCCAGCATCGCTCCAACAGTGCTCTACAACAACAGAACCGCGTTGCAATAGAACCCCCCTAAACACATGCAATCCTGCTGCTAGGGCTAACCCTAACGAACCCTAACTTACAAAAAGTGCCAAAACTGGTGTTTCCTTATGGATTTTGTCCAACAAACTTCTAGCCGGTATTAGACCTTCCCAGGAATGCCCCAGGCAAGACCCGCCAACCCACCCGCAAAAAAACACCCGACACAACACCACCAAACAGCGAAAAAGCTAAATCTCATACTTACAATGTCTCTCGGCCTTCGGTCCAAACGCGGCGCTGTGCAGCTAGGTCGTCATCATCATCAATCATCATAACTCCTGTTTTCCACCACGGATTTCCTGAAAAGCAAATGCAATCAAGATTAGACTGTCGCAGCAGTGCTTCGACAGAGACCCCGGCCGCAACCCACCCACGAACAGCAGGAAGCCCCCCAAAACGCTACATTGAGCAAGATGTCTGAAGAAATGGCAAAAAAAATGCTTTTCCTTAAGGATTTTGTCCAAAACACTTCTATCCGGCATTAGACCTTCCCAGGAATGCCCCAGCCAAGACCCGCCAACCCACCCGCAAAAAAACACGCGACAACACCCCCAAACAGCGAAAAAGCTAAATCTCATACTTACAATATCTCTCGGCCTTCGGTCCAAAGTAACGCGCTGTGCAGCTAGGTCATCATCAATCATCATAACTCCTGTTTTCCACCACGGATTTCCTGAAAAGCAAATGCAATCAAGATTAGACTGTCGCAGCAGTGCTTCGACAGAGACCCCGGCCGCAACCCACCCACGAACAGCAGGAAGCCCCCCAAAACGCTACATTGAGCAAGATGTCTGAAGAAATGGCAAAAAAAAGGCTTTTCCTTAAGGATTTTGTCCAAAACACTTCTATCCGGCATTAGACCTTCCCAGGAATGCCCCAGCCAAGACCCGCCAACCCACCCGCAAAAAAACACGCGACAACACCCCCAAACAGCGAAAAAGCTAAATCTCATACTTACAATATCTCTCGGCCTTCGGTCCAAAGTAACGCGCTGTGCAGCTAGGTCATCATCAATCATCATAACTCCTGTTTTCCACCACGGATTTCCTGAAAAGCAAATGCAATCAAGATTAGACTGTCGCAGCAGTGCTTCGACAGAGACCCCGGCCGCAACCCACCCACGAACAGCAGGAAGCCCCCCAAAACGCTACATTGAGCAAGATGTCTGAAGAAATGGCAAAAAAAAGGCTGTTCCTTATGGATTTTGTCCAAAACACTTGTATCCGGTATTAGACCTTCCCAGGAATGCCCCAGGCAAGACCCGCCAACCCACCCGCAAAAAAACACCCGACACAACACCCCCAAACAGCGGAAAAGCTAAATCTCATACTTACAATGTCTCTCGGCCTTCGGTCCAAACGCGGCGCTGTGCAGCTAGGTCGTCATCATCATCAATCATCATAACTCCTGTTTTCCACCACGGATTTCCTGAAAAGCAAATGCAATCAAGATTAGACTGTCGCAGCAGTGCTTCGACAGACACCAAAAATTACACACAAACCCCCGGAACCCCGCCAAAGAGCACCTCAAAGGCAAGCAAGTCAGCAAAAACGGCAAGAAATTTCCACCTCATATTTGGTCCAAAACACTTTTGTCCATTATTAGAGCTTCACAGCAATGGGCCCAAAACCGTCAACTCACCCGCAAAGAAGTACAACACCCCCACAAGTGCTGAGTCTTTCTTCATTGTGCGTAATCCAGCACTCTGCTTGGAGAGAAATCGCAGTCTGGAGGAGGAGGATAGAGGAGCATGTTCTTCAGAACTTGTGAACCTGAGGAATGTAGACTGCGGCACCTTCAAATCAATAAGCAAACAAGTGAAGACAGTTCTGATGATGGTCTTGTTTTTGGGATTAGGTGATTAAAGTTTGAATTAAATTAACTGTGCAAAACAAAGAAAGAGAGACACAAAGCACACAGGAATAAAAGTGAATAAGGACGAAAAAGAAAGTTCTTGATTGATTGTCTCATTTTCAGGGCTCGGTGTCAGGGAATAAGAACAAGATTTCGTCATCATACTCTGCGAATTCAGGCTGGATGAGGTCAGTGGCACCGAACAGAGAAAAAATCCCCTCATCTACGTTGCTGTCCTCCTCGTCTTCATGCGGCGTGCTTTCTCGTACTTTGTAATCTGGTGGTATGAGGTGCTGATTCATCTTGATCATTGTCAGCCGCTCCACATTTTTGGGCGAGAGGCGGCTCCGTTTGGGAGTTACAATGCCACCAGCAGCACTGAAAACACGTTCAGAAGACACACTTGCGAGTGGGCAAGACAAATAGTTTATAGCCAGGTTGTAGAGCTGTGGCCACAATTGTTTTTTGCCATGCCAATACTGCAATGGCTCCTCATTAAGAAAGACCACTGTTGAGTCATTCAGATAGTCCTGCACCATCGACTCAAGGTCATCAACTGTTCCTCCACTTTGCTTACTTTTTGCTGTGCTGGCTGTGACATTTTTTCGAGAACCATACCCCATCAAACTTAGCCAATCCTCCTCCCCAGCCACTGTTAGTGTTGTCATTGTGTGTGGTGCAGATGATCCAGTTGCCTGTGTCTTTAACGGCTGAGAGGTCACTTGTGCCCCAGCCACAGGTGCAGAAGTGGATTCTTGTGACTGCGGATGGCCTGCTGATGCTGATGCTGATGTACTGGCTTCTCCTTCAATAACCTGCCGTTCTTTTTCAAACCTCTTGGCTGACCAGGCTAACCAATGTTTGTACTTTTGAACATCTGCATCAGCGAAAGGAAAGAATGCGTTGTCTGCCAGCGCCTTTTTGTAGCGTGGATCCAGAATAGTAGCACAAATGTAATGCTGATCTGAGTTGATGTTTTTAAGACGTTCATCACCACGTAGGCGATGTAATAATTTCTCAGACAAAATGAAATGGGTTTTTTTTTTTTCATCTTTTTGAAACTCAGAAGAAACCGCCATCAGTTGGTGCTCCAGTATGCACAACAATGGCATAGCTTTTCCCAAATTACAGTCCTCCTGGCTGACTGCACGCGTGAAGAACTCAAAAGGACGAAGCATGTCTGTCAGGCTTTTAACTATGGCCCATTGCGCCTTACTCATCCGCAGGTCCTCCTTCTGAGATGTAGCCTCTGTCAAGAAATAGTGATCGAGTACCGTATACTGCTCATACAGACGCTCAAGCATGTAGAAGGTTGAGTTCCAACGTGTTGCCACCTCCTGGATGAGTGCTTTCACTGGCATTCCACGTTCAAGTAGCAGTCTCCGCAGATGCTTCCGGGCCTTAAAAGAATGGCTGAAATGGTTGCACATTTTGCGGCAGGTGGCCATTACCTCGAACGCTGGACTCTCTTTATCACTCAAGAATTTTTGAACTACCAGGTTGATACAGTGCGCCAAACACGGCACTCTAACATGGTCACCCTTCAACATGGCCTTAACTACATTGGCGCCATTATCCGTGGAAACATAACCAATCTTGCGTTTTAGGGGGGATAGCATTGTCAAGACCTTTTTGTCAAACTCTTCCAAAAGGTTTTCTGCTGTGTGACTTTTCTCCAAGCCAAACATGGCTAGTGTTGCATGTTTCCGAGCAGCTTTGAAAACTTGGTCCGGGTCAACACCTGCGTTTAGCTTTGCTATAACATCTGAAAAAGAGACCCAGTGTGCAGTGATGCACATGTAATCATCGCCTGGGCCACTGGTCCACATGTCTGTTGTCAGATGTATTGTGTGAACAGCACTCTTCTGCAAAGCTGCCCCAATCGCCTGCAGCACATCTTCATGTAGTGCTGGAACCGCAACTCTGGCAAAATAGAACCGGCTCGGAACCTTCCATTTAGGGCAGAGCGTTGCCACTAATTCAAGAAAACCTACTGCTTCTACAAAAGAAAAAGGTAGAAGGTCCACAGCTAGCATTTTAGCCAGCTTAGTGTTATACAGACGCGTCAGTGGGTGGTTGCGTGCATATGGCACGTCTGAAGTAAGCATTGTTCTAATGTTGCCCTGGACCAAGCATTTACGGGCTGATAATGACTTCGTTGACCCAATTTTGCTCGCTGGTGAACTTTTGTGCGTTGGTGTCTCACTCGCTCCAACACTCTTAGTGTGCCTCACATTGGGTGTGCTGCTGACAGGGGTACTGGGTGTAAGGGAAGTGTTTGACACGTCTTCTTCCTGCTCGTCATCATCAGATGAAACATCAACGTTTCCTTGAATTTGGCCTTTCTTGATCGCATCTAGGTGCGCAAACCATTTGACAGTGTGCTGTCTCCTAAGATGACCTCTCTGGCCTCCGGTACCATAGTTGGTACCTGGCTTACCACGACTAACTGCTTGCTTACAAATGGTACAAATGGCAAACTTTGGATTTTTTGGACAAACAGTAAAGAAGTCCCAAACTGGGGACTTGAAGTGTCTGTGGGACATGGAGGAGGCGGCGATACTGGTGGTGGTGGTCATGAAGCTAATGCCAGATGAAGTGGAGGATGTGGATTGCCCAACTTTTGTACGTTTTGCACTTTCACCGCCACTAATTAAGGTCGAGATTGACGGAGGTCTCTTCTTGCCAGAAAGAAATATGGAAGCGGGACGAGTTGGTGTACTACTTAACTCCAATGATTGTGGTGTTTCCACTGCCTCCTCATCGACAACATCATCATCACGCTCAGCAGCTCTTCGGGCTAGGGTCAAAATGTCTGTTTGCTGCATGCCCGCTGGGGCTGCAGTGACCTTTATGATGACTGGGTCGTCGTTGGCAGAGTCTTCATCAGCAGCAGTATCCGCCACTTCTTGTTGAGACTCATCACACTCCATAACTCTGAGACTTTGGACGAGCTTCCTTTTACGCTTAACTACCTTTGTTTGTTCCCAAGTTTGATCCGTATCATCAGAAGGAGGTGTGCTTGAAGAGGATGTAGACACCACCCTTGATCTCTTCCTTGCTAGGGGTGTGGAAGACAATGAAGGATCATCAGGAGGAGTGGCTTCCTCAAATGATACCTCGCCTTGATTGTCGATTTCCTGATGTGCCCCTACTTCGGGAGGAACAACTATTGTGGGCACTTGTTGTGACCCTCCATGCACCTCTGCTTGCGCATCTCCTTGCGCTGCCTCTCCTTCCACATGTACTTGGGCTTGTACTTGCACATGTGATTGTTGTTGCCGCTGTGGTTGTTCAACACTCGTCAGATGAGCTACAACAACCTGTGTTGATTGAGGGACATTGCTGCTGCTTTCTTGCGATGAGCCAACATCACTGGTCGATGGTGATTGAAGAAGTATACTGGCTGCCTCTGCAGCACTCAAGGGCTTGGACTTAAGTTGGCGTGGTGGTGGTGGTGGCACTGAGCCCAATGGAGCGGGGGTGCTGCTGCCAGCTTGGTCCCCAGCAGATCCCGCTGCAGCTGCTGCAGGCATACTTTTTTTTTTACTCCAAAAAAAGGGGCGGGCGGCACACCAGTGTCCTTGGTAACTTGCTTCTTCTGCTCCTTACTGGCACCTTTCTTGCTAGAGGAGCTACGGGTTACTTTTTTTGGGGCCATCTTCTTCAGAGCAGGTCAGCAGGCAGCAGTTGCACGAGTTGCAGAGGGTTCTGTGTCCAGACGTGACGTCGCGTGACGTTATGCTGCACACACCGCTGCAGGACTTCTTCCTGGCACTGGTGGTTCTATTGAGTCTTCTTGTGCACCTAAAAGCAATGGAAGACAGAGGAACATCAGTTCAGTTATACACCCCAAAAAATCGACAAAACACAGAAAAATGAGCACAATCCCATGCCATCCATGATGTTTACATTGAAGACACCCCACAGAAAGACTAGGGACATGCAAGTATGCAACACTCACTACCCCTGGGCATAAGGGATGAAAAGTAGGCAAAATAAGTGCAGGCCTCAGACACTGCCTCTCCTCAAAATGGCCCCCTTACACCCCAAGCACATGTTGCCTGTACCAGCCAGCACTCAAGATGGCCACCACCACCACCCACATGGCCAGTCCACATCAACAGTACACCCCCAAAAAACAGAAAAACAGCCAGAAATCACCACAATCCAATGCCATCCATGATGTTTACATCAAAGAGAGTGAGACAACACCACAGGCACACTCAGTCCATGCACCACCACCACCCCTGGGCAAGCAAAAGGCCACACCAGCAGCCCCCCAAAAACGACAAAAAACAATAAAATAAGCACAATCCCAGCCCATCCATGGCCTCAATTATGTTTAAATTCAAGAAGACACCCCACAGAAAGACTAGGCCCATGCAACACTCACCACCCCTGGGCAAAGGGCCACACCAGCAGGCCCCAAAAAACGACAAAAACCAATAAAATCTGCACAATCCCAGCCCATCCATGGCCTCAATGGTGTTTAAATTCAAGAAGACACCCCACAGAAAGACTAGGCCCATGCAACACTCACCACCCCTGGGCAAAGGGCCACACCAGCAGGCCCAAAAAAACGACAAAAAACAATAAAATCTGCACAATCCCAGCCCATCCATGGCCTCAATGGTGTTTAAATTCAAGAAGACACCCCTCAGAAACACTAGGCCCATGCAACACTCACTACCCCTGGGCATAAGGGATGAAAAGTAGGCAAAATAAGTGCAGGCCTCAGACACTGCCTCTCCTCAAAATGGCCCCCTTACACCCCAAGCACATGTTGCCTGTACCAGCCAGCACTCAAGATGGCCACCACCACCACCCACATGGCCAGTCCACATCAACAGTACACCCCCAAAAAACAGAAAAACAGCCAGAAATCACCACAATCCAATGCCATCCATGATGTTTACATCAAAGAGAGTGAGACCACACCACAGGCACACTCAGTCCATGCACCCCACCCCTGGGCAAGCAAAAGGCCACACCAGCAGCCCCCCAAAAACGACAAAAAACAATAAAATAAGCACAATCCCAACCCATCCATGGCCTCAATTATGTTTAAATTCAAGAAGACACCCCACAGAAAGACTAGGCCCATGCAACACTCACCACCCCTGGGCAAAGGGCCACACCAGCAGGCCCAGAAAAACGACTAAAAACAATAAAATCTGCACAATCCCAGCCCATCCATGGCCTCAATGGTGTTTAAATTCAAGAAGACACCCCTCAGAAACACTAGGCCCATGCAACACTCACTACCCCTGGGCATAAGGGATGAAAAGTAGGCAAAATAAGTGCAGGCCTCAGACACTGCCTCTCCTCAAAATGGCCCCCTTACACCCCAAGCACATGTTGCCTGTACCAGCCAGCACTCAAGATGGCCACCACCACCACCCACATGGCCAGTCCACATCAACAGTACACCCCCAAAAAACAGAAAAACAGCCAGAAATCACCACAATCCAATGCCATCCATGATGTTTACATCAAAGAGAGTGAGACCACACCACAGGCACACTCAGTCCATGCACCACCACCACCCCTGGGCAAGCAAAAGGCCACACCAGCAGCCCCCCAAAAACGACAAAAAACAATAAAATAAGCACAATCCCAGCCCATCCATGGCCTCAATTATGTTTAAATTCAAGAAGACACCCCACAGAAAGACTAGGCCCATGCAACACTCACCACCCCTGGGCAAAGGGCCACACCAGCAGGCCCAAAAAAACGACAAAAACCAATAAAATCTGCACAATCCCAGCCCATCCATGGCCTCAATGGTGTTTAAATTCAAGAAGACACCCCACAGAAAGACTAGGCCCATGCAACACTCACCACCCCTGGGCAAAGGGCCACACCAGCAGGCCCAAAAAAACGACAAAAAACAATAAAATCTGCACAATCCCAGCCCATCCATGGCCTCAATGGTGTTTAAATTCAACAAAACAGTTGTATCATGCACCCATAACCAACCCTGGTCCTACTGGATACTGTGGCTACCCACAATATAATTTATTTAATTTTCTGAAAAAGTTCCAAAATTGTACTTGCAGCAACTGTAATGCCCCAAACAAACTTACTTGTGAAAGTTGATTTCTAATCCAAAAGTGATCCAAAGACAGTCAAAAAGGCCTCAAATCCAAATATCCAGCAGCACCCACAAAAAGTAATCCTTCCAGCTCCAGATCCAAATGAAAGTGACCAGGAGATGGACAAAGCACTGGGAGGAGCCTGCTGGACAGGAACAGGAAGTTGGAGACTGTGGGGCACTTCCTTCCTCCCCCCCCCCAAAATGGACTCCTTGCAAAAAAAAAGGCCATGCAAATGTCAACCTGAGGAGTGATTCTGATAAAAATCATAATTTTCTGAAGGTTTATCCTGTTTGCTGGTGATTTTCTTGTGCGAAATTGCAAAATCTCTATTTCGCAAGTGCGAGATTGTTCCTTTCCGCCGCAACTACGTGTTCGCAATTGCGAACTCTCGCGAGGTGTGCTGTGCAAGGTGGCAAGCCGCGAGTACGTATTCGCGGGCGACAAACTCCCGCGGGAACACGCAGCAAGATCTAAAATGGCGCGTCACTCGCAAAGAAAAACAACTTGGCAAACGCTAAAATGACGGAAAGTGAACGCCGTGCACCACGCCGCGCGCCGCAACCAAGCAAAAAATCCGCCGCGAGCGGATTCACGGATTTTCGACAAATTCGCGAGAGTTCGCGGATTGCGAATTTGCCGAAAATCCGAAAAATCCGCGATCGGAGCGGATTTTACGCCCATGCTTAATAGGCACTCTGTGTATCTTTTCTTTTCCATGTAAATACGACCTAATCATACACACCACTTTGCTTTGAAGGAGGGTTCTATAGGTGTTGCTGTGCGTGTTTGCACAGAACACTCATAGATCAAGATACATTTCCAGATTTATCAGAAAACATTAATCTGGGCATGTGTGTGAATGCTGCACCATTCTCCAATTAGTGTAGCAAGGCTCAACAAGGAGAGTCTTTTCATTTTTCTTAATTTTTTCTCTTTCAATATATGCTGCATTTCACAACATACATTGAATGAGAAAAATGCCTTCACTGACTGTTTTTGTGCAGGAAGGTGTGTCTTCCTGCAAAATAACAAACTCCACACAATACAGATATCCTTGCACCATGGCAAAGGTACCTGTGTCATCACATGGCTGCAGTGCAGTGCAAAGGGAAGCATAGACTTGCAACATATTTATGGACATATGTTTCATCCCTGTGCTTTGGAAGTACCACAGCACACTGCAGCTAAAGAGGTTACAGTGTTATGCTGCAGCACTTCCTCATAGTTCTGCACTTATACATTCACCATACACTACTAATGCATTCTTTCAGTCAATTAGGCAATACACATACATTCAACAAAACTTTCACACACTATCAAACAAATATAGCTCTTTTTTTAACCACAGAAGTTATTTCTGAAAATAACTTATTTTTTGTTTTTTTTGTTTTATATTTTTTTTGTACTTTTTTGAACGATTTTGTAATTTTATGTTTTTTTTTTCTAAAAAGAAAAAAAGAGAAAAGGATGAACAAAACAATGAATTTCAGAAAAAAAAAAAAAAAACGTTTGATACCGGTGATTTTTCTGCGCTCTGAAGATAAGGTCAATGGACTGCTCTACATAGCAGAGCAGTTTGTGGCATTTAATTTAACTAATTTTAACTTGTCGGAATTCTGGACGTATATCCAGGTGACCAGGAGATAACGATGCCGCAGGTCTGCTTGCCACTGCTGGTGGAGGGATGTCACAAAGTCTTCTGCAATCCTTTGTTCGCCAGGTTGGCGGGGTGCAGAGTCTTGAGGTGCTTCATCATGCCTGCGGTCCTGCAAGAATACTTTTTAGTTGGATCACCTCTAGACAGGACCCTTTGGTAGACTTTGCAGGTGACTTTACAGGCGTTGACCTTTTTTTGTCCTTCAGGAAAGGAAAAAAAAATTCCAAACCACTTAGGTGTATCTCTCAGGGCCTGGAGGTTCAGGAACACAACCATTATCAGAAGAATGATGGTGGCTGCTGTCCAGAAGCCATTGTCTTTAGATGGAGATCAATAGAAGCTATGGAAATCAGCAAAAAAAACGTATTCTCAGGTGTGAGATGTTCCTCCAAAGAAGGTCTAAGAAGAATGATTGAAATGGGTGGAGTCCTTCAATAGTTAGAATATGAAATGTTATGAACCAATTAAATCTTTTTTTTTTCAGGTCACATTGGGTCGGCGCACTGTGCGCACAGGCAGCACGCACCCAACACACCTTCGTGAAATTGCATTTAAAACTAATATAAGTTTATTAAAAGTAAAAGTGTCTTATTTTTATGATTAGCTTAGATAATGTCTTGCCCTAATATGTATATAAAATACATTTATACAATTTTAGACATTAACATTTTTTGCGGGAGTCGCATCGAACACGTATATGACATCACGCGCAAGCGAACGTCGCGTAAAGTAATACGTATGTGTCACGTATGCTCCTTGAGTCGCGTACTGGTCGCATAGTGATCGTGCAGGAAAATACACACCCATCGAACATCCTACGCAGATCCTAGAAAACAATTCAAAAATGGCAGCTCGGTTCCGCCCAGCTATCGAGAAAGGTACGCTTTGGGTGCGTGACTCCAAAGCAAATTAGAAAAAATAAACAATAAAGTAAATAATATAAATAGACTTAAAAAAATATAAAACAAATAAAAAACATTAGAGTTTCAGTATTTTAAACATGTTTTTCCTTTTATATTAAAAATACATTATGTAATTAAAAAATAAAATATGTCAAAATAAATAGTTAAAAAAATGTAGAAAATCAGTATCAAAGAAGTAAATATAAGATGTATTATATTTAAAAATTGTCATTTAAAAAACCTTTATATTCACTGAAAAACCCATAGGTTTCAGACATGTCATAGTTAGGAATTAGGATAAATAAAACTTTGAAATTTACTGAAAAAACCATAGGTTTCAGACATGTTATAGTTAGGAATTAGCATTAAAAAAAACTTTAGAAATTCACTGAAAAAAACATGGGTTTTAGGGGTGTTATAGTTAGCCGGACATTTCGCTTGTACAAAACTATTGCAATTCCTCCATTATAGTTAGTTCTACTAACTATAACTCGCGCACCCGTAATCCACTGCTGATGATGTCACATCCTATAGTGCAATACTCTCTTGCACAATAGGAGTTTTCATCCTAGGACACAAAAAGATAGTATCCCGTTCTCCCAATTTCTGCGCGTCAGACGCAACTGTACACACTTGGCCGATTTTGATAAGCAAGCTCTAACTATGAGATCAAAATTCATTGAAAGAGGTTACCCTCACCGTTTGGTAGGCATTCGTATAAAAAGCACGATATTATGACCGAGATTGCTTGCTAAAACCTAAAACATCTAAAACCAATGAACAGGTGGTCTGCATCACTAAACATTCTACTGTGAATGCTAAAGTTAAGCAGATCATCACCTCGAATTGGCACATCCTAAATAGCAATTGCTCAGGAGGGCATAAACTGGTTAAACCACTTTTCGCACGCAAGCGAAATAAAAATATTAAAGAACACATTGTGCATTCACGTTTTAAAACACCAAAACCTGAACAGAATCCCATGCAGAGATCAATTCTAACCAACAACCCTATTAAAGGTACGTTTCCATGCTCCTCCTGTTGCTCATGTAGAAACATCCTTGCAGGCGAAGAATTCTCTTATAATGGGTATACAACTAAAGCACAAGAGATGTGGAATTGTAGATCTTCAAATGCGATCTATCCTATACAGTGCCCGTGTCTCCTAATTTATATAGGAGAGACCGCTAGAATGATTCCGATCCGCCTTACAGAACATCGTTCTGCCATTAATACAAAGAAGATGATTGCCCCTATGGTTAAACATTTTCTAGAAAATAACCATGGCCCTAAAGATATGAAATGGCGTATATCTCAAAAAATCAAAACTCCTGATTCTCAAGGGGGAGCTATGATAAGAAAGAAAAGAGAAGTGTTCTGGATTTTTGTTTTTGATTCTTTCCAGGAGAGGTCCTAATAGCGAAATCCCTTGGGAAAATGCAATCTGTTAAAAAAGTTGAGGATCGGTTAGAGATAGAGATATTACAAACTGAAACGTTTTATGTCCTTACTCCACAGGACGCGAATATTATGACCCAGTATATATTGGCGTCTGCTATAGATTAAGATACCAAGAGAAGAACATATACAGCTATACCTCCCATTACATTGCTTAGGCAATATACATATGAATAGATCTATATATATATGTTTGCGATAACAATAATATTCACCTTATTGACCAAGACTTTTTCGTTACTATGTTTGGTTAACATTTTAATATGTTCTTTAATTATCTTGATATTTTTAAGTAAAAACGTATGAATAAGTCTAACAATACGATATAAGAGTACACTGTGAAATTATTACAGTGAAACAGCAAGATATCTCCTTAAACCAAAGTGTGATATATACATCACTGTACCTATCTTTAGACAGACAGTCTAGTGTCCGTTTAATTATACTTATCGGGAGTGCCATTTGTCACCCCACTTGAGATAAAGTGGTCTGTTTTTCCAGCTACCGATGTTTAGATTACATCGTAAGTAACAGGAAATAGTCCGTTTTTTGTTTTTAGCTATTTCCACTGATTCGAGTCGCATAACTATTTATGTCACCGTTCAGACAGCTGAGATGGATTATGTTAAAAAATACCCGTATATAAACGTGCCGTTTCTCTAACGCTGGTAACATCACATTTGACTACTGGAGCTGGTAGAATCCCGTTTCTCACCGTCAGGAGGTAAGAGCAATTTGCCGTCTGCCGTCTGTAGGCTCATATTCGGACTTCACTAAAGAACTTTACTCTCCATTTTGTTCGTATAACTGACAAGGGAAAATGCAATGTATTTTCTTGACAGTATTGTTAGAAAGTTAAGAAGAAAAGAACGTCCCCACATCAGGAGGAGTTCTTCCATTTCTAAGGACTTGTTTACACCGTACAGGTAGATTGCTAAACCTGCTATTTTTGCGAATAAGAGTATTCGGACTTCACTACAGAACTTTACTCTCCATTTTGTTCGTATAACTGACAAGGGATAATGCAATGTATTTTCTTGACTGTATTGTTAGAAAGCTAAGAAGAAAAGAACGTCCCCACATCAGGAGGAGTTCTTCCATTTCTAAGGACTTGTTTACACCATACAGGTAGATTGCTAAACCTGCTATTTTTGCGAACAAGAGTATCTAGTCGCTATATTAGTATCGTAATCTAAAGAATTTCCATCATTATATTTTGCTAGAGATTTACAAGTTCGCTTATCGTGTGAAGCACTGGTTATCCTTGACGGCGAGAAACTTAAGCAATTCCTTTTACTTTACCAGGTACAAATTACTAAAGCAAGTTTAATAAATAGGTTGAGAGTCACTAATCTATAGCAACTAAATAAGGCAATTCAATCTGTTTCCCTTCTTTGTTTTCTCTTCATGGTTTTTTCTTCTTTAGTAATTTCAGATCCAGCCTTTTATGAAAAATCATAGAGCGTAAAGCCAAAAATGTTATCAAATATCCACGTTTACTATATCTGAATATCTGAATTGGAAACCAAATCATGGTAATCACTAGATGAAATCGTCTTTTATCTTTGAGCATGCACTTATTTATAGAACTCAACGCAGCTCATCATGAACTAGGAAACTTTGATTATTATTTGTTTCCCACGGCTTTAAGGCCTGATAAGCTGTCCGCCTTTCAGATACTCCCTATATAATAGAAGAAACGTATGAAGAAAAAGAATCAATAGAGTCAGTTTGGCTTGTGGTTTATACATACCACTTGAAAATGTAAGTATATAGGTATCAAAATCTTACATAGTTGTTGAGAGTGCCCCTTGAGGAACCCGTATGTCCAGAGGTGTTCTTGTTTAAATAAGCTAATAAATAGAAAGTTAGAAATTAAATCATTTATTAATTGCACTTTAAGGAAAATGCTTCGTGCACCAGATCTCTAACTACATTAAAACTGATTCGTTCTTACATAAACTTATGAAATTCATCAAATTCTGATGTCCCAGTATTCCTTCCCCCCCTTGTATATTTTGTTTGGTTTTGGAGATATACAAGAAAGTGAAACAAAATGCATATATAGATACTGTTTTCTCATAACAAAGGTTAAATGAAGCTACCAGTTCTAAACAATGTGTGTTCTAATAATGTGTAATGCTTTTAGGAACTGTATGTAATTATTTTTCATTTTTTTATTTTTTACCATTTTATTATAGAACATAGGTGGCTTCTCCAGAGGAAGGCGCTGGTCGCCGAAACGCGCGTCGAGAATTATTAAGCCATTCTCTTAGTTTTAATGAGGAAAAATATATATTTTTTTAATGAATTCATAAATATGTATTGTATTGTTTTGAAACGTCTTTATGTATAATGATTAACTGATTTGTTATTAATTCTGTGTATATGAATATTATGTCTTTTCTCCTCCCCTTTTTTTCTTTTAAAAAAAATTTATTTGTTAATAAATATCAGAATCTGAACTCACTGGTAGCTCTCTTTCCTTTGAAATTCTCTTGTCTATTGTTAAACTCCAATTATGATTGCCTAGGTTGTTGTTTATCGATTAATTGTTTTTCCCTGACCTAGGAGTTTTTTATCCATTGTATTCAGGGGGTCCTTGATAATTATACATTGATGTTACATATTACATCATTCATGACATGGTCAGTGACATCACTGATGACATCACTGATTACATCTCAAATGACCTCACAGATGACATCATTCACGTGACAATCTGATACACCTTATCACACACTAGTATAATCTTTATTTACTCAGTATAAACTACAAATTACCATTTTTTAAACCATTGAGACACCAATACAAGTTTCTAAAAAACTACTCACTGATTCCTAGATCTACACACACATTGAAACACTTACCTACAGATTCACTCATACATGCTGACAAAGATCAATAGAACTAAGCATGAGCGCAAAATCCGCTACGCTCGCGGATTTTGTGAATTTTCGGTAAATCCGCGATCCGCGAACTCTCGCGAATTTACCGAAAATTCGTAATCCGCGAGCGCCGGATTCCGAGGCCAAAAGTTCAAGCCTTCCTGGCCTGTTGTTGTAACTAATTTACGATGGCGCCGGCAAGCTGCCAGCGCCATCGTAAAATAGTTACTAAATTAGCTTCAACAGGAAGCACTAATAGATAAAATCAAGCAGGCGCTCGTGCATCTGCTTTATTTTATCTATTTGAACTTCCTGTTGAAGCTAATTTAGTAACTATTTTAGGATGGCGCTGGCAGCTTGCCGGCGCCATCGTAAAATAGTTAACAGGCCAGGCAGCTGTGCCCTCTTCCCAAATATACCATCGAAAATCGACTGTGATGCTGGACAGAGGCCTTTGCATCCTTGACTGTCACGAGCGCAATCCTCAATGCTGTTCCTGGGGACAGGAGCTTTTATAGCTCACTCAAGGGACCCCTGCGCCCTTCGGCGCTATTGCATAGTAACACACACCTGGTCGCTGTAGACAACTCTCTGGCACTTTAGGCAGGTGTAGTGTAGTGAAAGCACTATACATTTAGCCAACGAGGTATGGCACAAAACGGTGGCGTCTTCTTGAATAAATATGAAGGGCAGGGTTCATTCTGGCACGATGGTCCTGGCACAAAAATTAAACATCAACCGGAAGCACTTACAGATATCATTTAAGCATGTGCCCTAGTTGAAGCTTAAATTCAGTGACTCATTCATCGGCCCAAAAAGCAATCGTGAACGTTGTCAAGGCTGGACAGCTGTGCCCTCTTCCCAAATATACCATCCAAAATCGGCTGTGATGCTGGACAGAGGCCTTTGCATCCTTGACTGTCACAAGCGCAATCCATGTGCTGTTCCTGGGGACAGGAGCTTTTATAGCTCACTCAAGGGACCCCTGCGCCCTTCGGCGCTATTGCATAGTAACACACACCTGGTCGCTGTAGACAACTCTCTGGCACTTTAGGCAGCTGTAGTGTAGTGTAGTGAAAGCACTATACATTTAGCCAACGAGGTATGGCACACAATGGTGGCGTCTTCTTGAATAAATATGAAGGGCAGGGTTCATTCTGGCACGATGGTCCTGGCACAAAAATTAAACCTCAACCAGAAGCACTTACAGATATCATTTAAGCATGTGCCCTAGTTGAAGCTTAAATTCAGTGACTCATTCATCGGCCCAAAAAGCAATCATGAGCGTTGTCAAGGCTGGGCAGCTGTGCCCTCTTCCCAAATATACCATCAAAAATCGGCTGTGATGCTGGAGAGAGGCCTTTGCATCCTTGACTGTCATGAGCGCAATCCTCGTGCTGTTCCTGGGGACAGGAGCTTTTATAGCTCACTCAAGGGACCCCTGCGCCCTTCGGCGCTATTGCATAGTAACACACACACCTGGTCGCTGTAGACAACTCTCTGGCACTTTAGGCAGGTGTAGTGTAGTGAAAGCACTATACATTTAGCCAACGAGGTATGGCACAAAACGGTGGCGTCTTCTTGAATAAATATGAAGGACAGGGTTCATTCTGGCACGATGGTCCTGGCACAAAAATTAAACCTCAACCGGAAGCACTTACAGATATCATTTAAGCATGTGCCCTAGTTGAAGCTTAAATTCAGTGACTCATTCATCGGCCCAAAAAGCAATTGTGAGCGTTATCAAGGCTGGGCAGCTGTGCCCTTTTCCCAAATATACCATCGAAAATCGGCTGTGATGCTGGACAGAGGCCTTTGCATCCTTGACTTTCACGAGCGCAATCCTCGTGCTGTTCCTGTGGCCAGGAGCTTCTGTATCTTCATCCGCTGCTCTGATCCGTCTCTGACCTTTTATACACACAAGAGGCATGTGCACTCGCATGGAAGCCCCGCCCCAAATCCGCAAATCCGCTAATCCGCAAATACGCGGATTTTGCGGATCCACGATCCGTGAATACGCAAATCCGTGAATCGTGGATCCGCAAAATCCGCCCATGCTTAAATAGAACACTATCAAGTATACTAATACACCTATTTCAACATTACACACCAGCATACATCCTATTCATGTATGCAAACAATTGATCATACCTACATTTACTCAGCTACACACTTATACAAACACCACTTCATTTTTTATATAGATAGTAACTCATACTTAGTGTGTTATAGAATCACTATTACAGGTATACAGTTCACTATACAGTCACTCATACAATCACTGAGTCTTATGTATACTTCTTTATATACAACAACTGTCACATACACTCCGTTTTATATTTCTACTTTGTTGGACATGCCTCATCGACAAATATATTTAGTCATCACTACACCCATAAAGACATTCACTCAACCAAACAACTGTTTCGACATGCAGTCTTAACCTCATATACCTACTAAATCAACTATTTACACATCCTTGGACAGTCACACACCTTCCACCCAAACACACATACATTTACTCTCCCACACAATTACTCACTTTACTAATCAATAACTAATATAGACTTTCACATAGCTACTAACCAACGTATGCAGTAGTTTACACAACAAGAGACAGAGTGATACAGATATTCACACAGTTTAATTACTATCCCATATATTTAGTGACACAATTTAAATTAGTCACTTAAACAGTCAATAAAACTGCTAGTAAATCCTTAATCCAGACACTTCTTCAATGCAGCTTGCTATATATATAATATAATTTAAATATCGAACAAAACCACATTCACTGGATGTTGTCATCAATGATGTCATCAGTGATGTCATTTGAGATGTCCTCAGTGATGTTATCAGTGACCAGGTCATGAATGATGTAATATGTGACATCATCAGCAGTGGATTGCGGGCGTGCGAGTTATAGTTAGGAATGTCAATGGTTTTGTACAAGTGAGATGTCCAGCTAACTAGAACACCCCAGAAAGCTATTTTTAAAAACTGGTGGGGCGCTCCAGTCCGCTCCTATCCTGAAAGTCTTGGGGTGACTTGTGAAGCGGGGACTGAGAAAAAAGGGGCGTCCCAAAACGTGTTTTCCCTATGCAATTTTCCATAGGTACCGTTCATCGCAACTACAATTACACCAAATTTAGGAAAGTGGTAGTCCTTGGTTAAGACTCGTGCCTTTTGATAATATGGTGTAAATCTGTTCAGTAGTTTCTGATAAAATCACATTTAAAAGTAAATTTATGTCTATGGCCTCGGAGGATCCGCGGACCCTGCCGTGCATGAGCTGCATGCTAATTGGCTGTCAACACTCCAAACCAGGTATTGTTGGCAGCCATCTTGTGCCTCGGAACCGAGGCACAAGAAACCTAATAAACAAAAGCAAAAAACACAAAAAGGGGCCAGGGTAGAAACCCCTTGTCTCCCTAGGCCTGCTCAGGGGGTCCCACAAGGACCCCCCAGGCCCAAAAAATCTATTTTTTTTAAACAAAACTATGCGTGGATCTTGCTGATAAAAAAATGCGGGCTCCCACACTTGGATGATAATTAGCCCCCGGGGGGCCAAATCCCAGGGGCATGATGAAAATAAGTGTGAGGGGACCCAATTCCCCCACACTGCCACAGGGAACGCCACCCCCAGGGCTTTATCATAATATACACGGGGGCTCATGGCACCCCCATAGCCCCAGGGACTGCCACCCCCGGGGCATCTTTAAATTGGGTGGGGGGCTCTCAGGCCATTGGTACCGCCACCCCCGGGCTTCTAACAATTTGGTGTGGGCAGCTCTCAGGCCCCCCCAGCCCCGAGGACTGCCACCCCCCGGGGCTTCTTAAAATTAGTTGGGGGGGCTCTCAGGCCCCCCCAGCCCCAGCGACCGCCCCCTGGGGCTTTCTAATTCTTTGTTGGGGACTCATAGGCCCCCCATCCCCAGGGACCACCACCCCCAGGGCGGGGGGCTCACAGCAACCCTGCGGCCCGAGAAACACCAACCCAGGGCCTTTATTTTTTTTAAATATACCCTCTCAAGCCCCCCACATGCCCCGGGGACTGTCACCTCCCCGGGGCACTAAATATTCAAATTGAGGGGTCTGTGATGGACCCCCCAATCCCCGGGGACCACCACCCTCCGGGGCTTTCTAAAATGGGGGAGGGGGCCACACGGCCCCCCTCCTGGAGCCTTGTCAGGGGCCCTGGGGACCACCACCCCAGGGCCGGCTCCTGCAGTCTCACAGGTGCCCACCCCCGGGACACTGCCGTTTGCAATGACAGGGTGGGAGCCTTGCAGCTCCCACCTTGACGTTGCAATTTGGAAGAGAGAGCAGGCAAACCTACTCTCTCTTCCAAATAGCAAAGCAGGGAGGGCGGGAGCCGGGTGGGTCACGGGGGTAGGCACCCCGGCACCCCGTGACACTGCAGGAGCCAAGCCTGGGGTGTGGCGGTCCCCAGGGCCCTCGAGGGGTCCAGGGGGAGGGCCATGCAGTCTGCCTCCCACAATGCACAAATCACCGGTGGTGGTTGTTCTCGGGGCTTGAGGGGGTCATTGAGGTCCCCACACTTCTAATTTTGCAGGGGGGGGCTTGGAGCCCCCCACAACCATTTATTTTATAGCCCCTGGGGGTGGCTCTCAGTCTTGTATAGGAAACAGCAATGTGGAGAAAATCTTCTGGTAAGATAACAAAGGATTTTGAAGTCCATTTTCTGCGTTTTTGTTGTAGTTTGCAGGCGTTAAAGTGATGACAATGTTACCTCCGTCTTTCGAAATATGCCACTAAGTATTGTAATGTCGACAATCTTGTCTTCCATTTAAATAGGCACAAAGTATTTATTGAAGTTCATTGTCAATCGTGAAGAAACACTGTCTAATTGTGATCGATAAAGAATTGAATGAGTTGTGTACTTGTTTTGCTCGTAATGTGCATAGGTGCAAATTTACAAGTTCATTGCGTTACTATTGCATCACTTTTAAGATGGGTAAAGTGACACGAAAGTGGCGCAAGGGGGTTGTAAATCTGTGTCAGGAATAAATGAATGAATGCAATGACCAGATCTCTGAACAGGAATAGAGGAGTTAAATACTGTAGGTTAAGCTGTTGTCCTCGGTGGAGAAGGATGTATCCACTGCGGAGGTTACTGGATTGAGTAATCCTCAAGACCCTTCAAACTTGCCATCACGGGGTTTTCAAGATGGCAGTCTAGTGTTTCCATGCAGCAGGAAGACAAGCGCGCGTGAGTGACTAGTGCTCCTCGCACTTCAACTGAATCCCCTGAGGCGGCAGCAGTGTCTCCTCATCGCGTTTGTCAGCTTTGAGGTATTCGAGTTGAGACGCTTATAGGAGATCGAAGTAAGTGTCTCAGAAGCAATTCAAGAATCCAGTGAGTAGCTTCTTTCTTTTGAAAAGGAAATTCGCAGGACTCAGAAAATAGTTTAGTTGATAAAAGGGCTCTGACTTCGAGTCAGACATTAAACCCTTGGCAACATTTAGGCGCTTCAATTAAAAGGATGAATTCATGATATTACCGCAACTTAGATAATATTTAGAAGCAATTCAGTGTTTAAGAAATTACTCCTTGAATGACTCTAGTTATTTGAACTATATAGGAACTGTGCAGAGAGTAATTCAGTTCCTGTTCATCAAAAGCAAGCTCAAGGATTTTTTCCCTCACGGACATTTGAGAATTTTTAACTAACGACTTATATATAAAAAAAGGGAATCTTGCTAAAGGAAAAAACCAAAATATATATATATATATATATATTCACTGAAAAAACCATAGGTTATAGACCATATATAGTTAGGAATTAGCATTTAAAAAACCTTATTTTACTCACACAAAACCATTGAAATTCCATATATAGTTAGTTGCACTAACTATATATCGCGCACCTGCAATCCACTGCTGATCATGTCACATATTACATCATTCATGACATGGTCAGTGACATCACTGATGACATCACTGATGACATCTCAAATGACATCACTGATGACATCACTGATGACATCTCATTTGACATCATTCTTGTGCTAATACGATAAACCTCTTCAGACTCTAATATAACCTTAGATACACTCAGTGTATACAGACACTCACACACTTCCACTCATCCATGGAGTTACTCACACACCCAGTCAGTCATGCAAAGAAACAATCTCATCTCCATTTCTTCAACTATACAGTTAAACACACCTTACTTATTGAAACATATACTAACACATATTTACTCTCTTATACAATCCCTGATACAAGTTCACAATGATCGATACAACCACTCACTCATTCGGTGGCTCTCATGCACAGTTATTTATATATGCCAACTCTCACATGTACTGTGTTTTACATATGTACTTACTATGACATGTAGCATTGAGATATCCATTCACTCATCAATACACTCATGCACACAGTCAACTGCCCATGTAGCTGTTTCCACATGCACTCTTGAACTCATACACCTAGTGAATAAACTGTTCACACATCTATGCATAGAGTCACACACCTTCCAGCCACCCCCACACAAACTCAATCTCCCATAGAAATACTTGGGCAAGCAATTAATAACACATATAGCCTCTCGTATAGCTAATGATCAACACATGCAGCAGTTTACAGAACAACAGACATAATGATGCACAAATTAAGACAGTTTAGTCACTAACCCATGCATTCAGTGAGACACATTTAATCACTCACTCATACAGTCAGTCACGCACCTACTAAATCCTTCATCCAGACACTTATACATCCACTCATTCTTCAATATGTAAGATATATTTTAACTTTACAGAAACATACAGTCACTGGATGTTGTCATCAGTGATGTCATCAGTGATGTCATTTGAGATGTCATCAGTGATGTCATCAGTGATGTCACTGACCATGTCATGAATGATGTAATATGTGACATGATCAGCAGTGGATTGCAGGTGCGCGATATATAGTTAGTGCAACTAACTATATATGGAATTTCAATGGTTTTGTGTGAGTAAAATAAGGTTTTTTAAATGCTAATTCCTAACTATATATGGTCTATAACCTATGGTTTTTTCAGTGAATTTTCAAGGTTTTGTAAATGCTAATTCCTAACTATATATGGTCTATAACCTATGGTTTTTTCAGTGAATTTCAATGGTTTTTTAATAGCAAATATCATAAGCTGTCGAATGTCAAGTACGTGGTAAGTGAAAACATTTTCGTGTTTATGCACACTGATCTGCTTTGAATGGTGCCCCCCCCCCTCATTTCTATTAGGAGTACTCTCTCTTTGCAGATAGTGAAAGGTAGTTAACGCAGGCCTTTGCCCCCGTTGTAATCCGTCGTGCCTGCTTCTCTCTCCATTTGATTGATTGTTATCCAAGTATTTACTGTTTTAGAATTAGTTCTCTTTGGTTCATTCTCTATTTACAAACAAACACAGAGTCGCAATACTCTGTTTAGTCTTTGCAGATAACGAAAAATCGTGTAAAAAAAAAAGAAAAGGAATCGAGCAAAATCAGTAGGCCACTAATGGGATCTCTTTTTGACCTCGCTAAAATAGAAACATTAGGAACAACCCCTCATGACAAATACAAAACTAGTGAGATGAACTGAACTCCACACAATGATGGCTGCAAAACAGCTCGGCTCCGCCACCCACCCCGCCCAAAATAACGATAAAGAGCGGCTGCCATGATTGGTTGCGGAATGGCCACGACGGAGCTACGAAATGATGCTGCTCTCATGCTAACCCCAGCTTCAGTCTGAAACATCCAGAAACACTGTAGACTACCAATTCGATCAGTTCCGGTAGCGCCCCAATGTAACCCGGTAGAGAAGAACTAGCCCTCCCCTCTTTCACTGATGGTTCTTGTTGCCTGTCCCTTCTGTTCTCATTTAACAGAACTATTTAGCCTGCTGAAAGGGGTTGTGTTCCGACCGCTGGTTGGTGGAGACATTTTGACTATATTCTGGACCTGCGTTGTCGCGTAATGCGTCATATGACGCGCCTCGTTAGCGCATCCGGAAGTCATCCGGGGCGCGCAGCGCGTAACGTAAGCATAACAAGTCATGTGACTTGTTAATAAAACTTTTCATTGGTTCATTTTACTTTTCTTATTGTAATGATGAAAGGCTTGCTCATATGACCTAAAAATTACGCTTTTCATTACTTCCGAACATTATTTTTTCTTAAATATATGTTATAATGTTCCAGGCTAATGTACTTTCCCGGAAATTTTACAACTGTCCTGCAAGTAAAATATATTCTTTTTTCGAGAAAAAGAGCGTTTCTTCGTCCCATGATGGAGCCGTTGAGCAAAAGAGGGTCGACCTGCTGTCTTAGTCGCCGATACGCCTGAATATGAGATTCTTATCGATCACTTTATGTTGCAGGAATAGAAAACACAACAGCCCTTGACCATTTATCTTTACTGCGTTCCTTCGTATTATACCTTTTACCCTTCATGTAATTGGTCTGCTTTATTTCACTTGCCTTTTAATGATTCTAAAACAGTGACTATTATTACAAACTTTACCAATGTATATACTACTACCATGTTTTCTTTTAAAAACCTTTATTGTGAAAATTTCATTATACAAATACGAGCCTATAACCACGTGGGCCGGCCACGGAGCAAACTGTAATCGTATGTGATGAGTAGACATTTACACTGTAGAGGAACGTAACGGGCGGGCCATTAGGTTGCAAGAACTAAGGTGTCTAACAGTTACGGAATCGGTGGACGTACATTTTATAATTAAAATACGACAGGGCCAGTTACAATAAAATTATCTAGATATACATTTGCGGGCAAGTACCATGGGTGACGTTAATTCGAACTTTCAACAGTACAGTAATCAATAACACATCAGAACTTAATATCAATAGGGATGTCGAAATATTCAATCAATTCTCGTCCCCGCCCGCCATGTGCTTCAAAACTGCATACGTATCTCGTGATTTCAAGGTTCTGCAACCAGTACACAACAAGGAGTTACGAGTCCCATTTATTCCGGCGCCATTTTGGGCGAGGACGGGCAGGTCCAGGATATAGTCAAAATGTCTCTACCAACCATCGACTATGATGATGTTCATATGCTGTATTTATTAGAGTAACACTCATCTGCCCACATGAAATTAATTTACCACAATCTAAACATGTCATTTTAATCTTTCCAAAGTTCTTCTAAATATTTGGGACCGTTTCCCTTGCCTCTGAAGCTCTCAGTGCCACTTCTTTGATGAATGTACTAGCAGGTCAGGGGTTCTCCTCCAAATCTCTCTTTTATGCAGCACTATAATTAATTGGTGCCACCTCTCCATATGACGATGCATGGTATAGTTACCACAACTATATATTTTTTCGGTTCCTCTGGAGAGTTCATCGTGGCAGATGAAGCGTGTAACATACCGGGCATTTACCTTTTTTTGCATGTACAGGAAAGGAAAAAAAAATCGAGCGTTCGAGTTCTTAGGTGTCCCAGGGCCATTTTAGTGGACCAGGCCCAAATCCAAAGAACAGCTATCTCACAGGCTAATGGGGCGACCCACGCCGAGTTTCAGCATTGTAGGATGACCACACAAGTACAGCAACTTGCTAGACATCACCTCGGTGCTATCCGGATCTCGGCGCCCCACTGCAGATGAAGTGCCTCTCAACTATGAAACCACCAGAAAACGCTTGAGTCAGCTTTGTGTGAAGCCGCCATTTTGATTCAATCAATAGCGTCCCCCTGCACACATTCAGGGACCTGGTCGTGTCTTCAGGTCAAACGAATTTGGGACAAGATGCAGAAAGGAAAAGGAAAAAAGTTCCGCCGGACCCCGGGAGGTGGCCGCCTATGTCATGGGCGATCTTAGGCCACACCAGGGCAATAGTGAAGCTGCAGCAGGTGCAAATAAGCTTCAGACAGTGTTACAAGCGCTGCTCAGAACTCTCAACTATGACACCACCTCGGTGCCATCCGGATCTTGGCGCCTTGTGCTGGTTCCGGCCTATTCACACATCGGTCCGCTACTGACGCCACCTCACAGGCCAACGGGGCACCCCACGCCGACTTTCGGCGCAGCATTGTAGGATGGCCACACCAGTGCGGCAAATTGCTGGACACCACCTCGGTGCCATCCAGATCTCGGCGCGTTGTGCTGCCTTCGGCCTATTCGCCACAAGTGCGCACGCAACTCAGCTGCATAGCGAGTGAAACACCAAGGGGCGCCCCACTGCAGCCGAGGAACCTCCATCTTGGGGGCGACGCACAGCATCACATTGCTTTCCAATGCAGTCAGATCCTCAAACAGCCCCCACTGACTGACGCGAACTCACAGGCCAACGGGGCGCCCCACGCCGACTTTCGGCGCAGCATTGTAGGATGGCCACACCAGTGCGGCAAGTTGCTGGACACCACCTCGGTGCCATCCGGATCTTGGCGCGTTGTGCTGCCTTTGGCCCCATTCGCACATCAGTCCGCTACTGACGCCATCTCACAGGCTAATGGGGCGCCCCACGCCGACTTTCAGCATTGTAGGATGACCACACCAGTACAGCAACTTGCTAGACATCACCTCGGTGCCATCCGGATCTCGGCGCCCCACTGCAGATGAAGTGCCTCTCAACTATGAAACCACCACTGTGACATCCGGATCTTGGCGCGTTGTGCTGCCTTCGGCCTATTCGCACATCGGTCCGCTACTGACGCCATCTCACAGGCTAATGGGGCGACCCACGCCGAGTTTCAGCATTGTAGGATGACCACACCAACTTGCTAGACATCACCTCGGTGCCATCCGAATCTTGGCATCTCAACGCCTAGTGGTATCTTCCATACAGAAAATATTGTTACGCTACCTTTGGCCCCATTCGCACATCAGTCCGCAACTTAGACATCACCTCGGTGCCATCCGGATCTTGGCATCTCAGCGCCTTGTGGTGTCTTCTCGTCAGAAAATATTGTTGCGCTGCCTTTGGCCCCATTCGCACATCAGTCCGCTACTGACACCATCTCACAGGCCAACAGGGCGCCCCACGCCGACTTTCAGCATTGTAGGATGGCCACACCAGTGCGGCAACTTACTAGACACCACCTCGGTGCCATCCGGATCTTGGCGCGTTGTGCTGCCTTCGGCCTATTCGCACATCGGTCCGCTACTGACGCAAACTCACAGGCCAACGGGGCGCCCCACGCCGACTTTCAACATTGTAGGATGGCCACACCAGTGCTGCAACTTGCTGGACACCACCTCGGTGCCATCCGGATCTTGGCGCGTTGTGCTGCCTTCGGCCTATTCGCACATCGGTCCGCTACTGACGCCGCCTCACGTGCCAACGTATTTTCTCCGCATTTTATACCCTATGCCGCATAACAGGTCATGTGACTTGTTTATAAAACTTTTCATTGGTTCATTTTACTTTTGGTTTCCTAATGATGGAAGGCTTGATCATATGACCTAAAAACAACACTTTTCATTGGATGAAAACTTTTTTTTTTTCCAAACGATGAAAGCCCCACCTTGTTTCTGGATGTTTCAGACTGAAGCTGGCGTCAGCATGAGAGCACCACCATCTCGTAGCTCCGTCGTAGTCATTCCGCGAGCAATCATGGCAGCCGCTCCCCACCAGAAGCCTGCAGGAGTCGGGGCCCCCAAAACTTTTGATGAATTCTCAAGGCGGAGGGGACGCTTTCGAGAATGGGGTCCAAGACCTAGCAGACAAGCGTCCGATTTCCAAGGTGTCCCAGGGCCATTTCAGTGGACCAGGCCCAAAAAGGAAAGAGCCTGCCGCCATTTTGAGAGTCCTGTGACAGCCGCCTATCGCTGCACCGCAAGAGTGGGCGCAACTCAGCTGAATTGCGGCTTTTGACACAGTGGACCAAAAACGGACGGAATGGCAACTGAAACGGTAAAGGGGCGCCCCACTACAACAGATGACACTCCACCTGGAGAGGCCCGTTCACGCCGCCTCCCCCGGGGCGCCCCACGCCGTTATTCGGAGCAGCATTGTAGGATACCAAAACCAGTGCGGCAACTTACTGGACATCACCTTGGTGCCATCGTTCTGCTGCCTTGGAACTATTCGCACAACAGTTTGCTACTGAAGACCCACCCCCCGCGACGCCCCACGCCGTTATTTGCTGGGTGGCAACTTACTAGACATCACTTTCGTGTCATCTAGATTTCAGCGCGTTCTGCTGCCTTGGAACTATTCGCACAACAGTTTGCTACTGATGACCCGCCCCACGCCGGAAATCTGGACGTTGTGCTGCGTTGGGACTATTCGCACAGCCGACCGCTACTTCGTTCTTTTTCCCTAAAAATGTTTATATGTTATTACTATTTTTGTTTTCTTGTATATATTTATAAATTATTAAAGTTTTATAATCTTACTACTTTGTCGGAGTGCTATATATTTTTAATGTGACACATAATTGTAAAAACTTTGATGTACAAAGAGTCATCCCTGGAATCTTCCGCTTCACGCTCGGTCCCCTCCCCAATCACAATACAGGATGGTTTTCAGATAATAGCAACGCTTCTGCTGTGACGGATCTCATCGAGTGTGGGCCTTGATCTACTATAACTCCTTTGAAGAGGGGTGAATCTTTACAGCTGTGGCCATAAACTACATCTGCAGGGCTAGCTGATACCCTAGGACCAGCCTGGACAATCGGACACAGAGGAAAAGGAGTGTCAGAGGGTGCAGTAGTGAATAGGGCGAAAGGGAGGTGTCGGGCGGGCACAGGGTGTGATTCTCAGGAAAGAGCAGCGCAGATGGGGGGAGGTTTATTACCCATGCATAAGACAGAGAGCGGGGGTGACCACTGCCTGGGGGAGATGCTTGCGAGGGTGGGGAGCCATGCTAAGGATCGACAGCGTGCACAGAGTGGGTCTGGTCAAGGCATCTAAAATGGCTGCCGTGCACGACAAAAGTGTGGCATTTGAAAAAAGACAAGATGGCGCAGACAATGTTTTTCAACACTTCCTGATTTCCTTCGAATCGAACGTTAACAGACGTTGGGGCATATTACCAAAGTTAAGCGATATTTATCCCTAACGATGCATTGCAAAGATTTTTTTACCGTCAGAAATTATCGCAGATAAACCTTGCTATTATCAAAGTTTATCGCAAATACGATAAAAACCGACCGCAATGCATTAATATCGCTGAAAACTCAGCGATATTCATGCATTACCGAGCTAATCCTCTTAGCCATGTTATCCACCTCCCATAGGATAACATGGCTAAGAACTGCTCAGGGCAGCTGTTACTTTTTGGAGATATTCGCGCTTATCTCGAATATTTCCAAAAGTTGATAATAGGAGATAGCGATGTTAGCGACTGTTTCCAGTCGCTAACATCTTGGCATGCCCACTTTGCATGTCATTAGTGATAAATATCACTCACATGCAAAGTGGGGCCCAAGATGGTCGCTATCTCCTACTAGCCGTCGCTAACTGGTGTTAGCAACAGCTAGGTAATACAGATATAATTTTATCTCCGCGAAGCGGAGCGCTGTTACAGATATATATCTTGTTTTTGAACGTTAATTTCTCAAAATGCACTGAAGAACATATATTGAGACCTAGCAAAGGCACATCGGGCTACCAGTCCCTAATATTTTACCAAGTTTCGTGCAAATCCATTCAGCCGTTCGATTATTATTATTATTTATTTTTTTTGCCCCGCGGGGCCCTTTTAAAACCTCCACATCAAACCTAGGGGATCAGCGAGGATCTACTATGCCCCCTTATGGTCATTTGCCCCTTCGCTTTGGCCTCCTCTTGTCTCTCGATCCTACCGAGAGACAAGATGGCGGCCGCTACGGACTGTTTGGAATGTTTACAGACACCGGAGAGCCAATCAGCTTCGCTTCGCAAAGCTCCGTAACGCGAAAAGTACGCGAAGCGGTGCGCTGTTACAGATATATATCTTTTTTTGAACGTTAATTTCTCAAAATCCACTGAAGCACATATATTGAGACCTAGCAAAGGCACATCGGGCTACCAGTCCCTACAATTTTGCCAAGTTTCGTGCAAATCCATTCAGCCGTAAGATTATTATTATAATTTTTTTTTTTTGCCCCGCGGGGCCCTTTTAAAACCTCCACATCAAACCTAGGGGTCAGCGAGGATCTACTATTCCCCCTTATGGTCATTTACCCCTTCGCTTTGGCCTCCTCTTGTCTCTCGATCCTACCGAGAGACAAGATGGCGGCCACTACGGACTGTTTGCGGCCACTACGGACTGTTTGGAATGTTGACAGACGCCGGAGAACCAATCAGCTTCGCTTCACAAAGCTCCGTTGCGCGAAAAGTACGCGTCCTAGGCCGCTGCCCGGTCCGCGCTTACAGATATATATCTTTTTTTAAACGTTAATTTCTCAAAATCCACTGGAGCACATATATTGAGACCTACAAAAGGCACATCGGGCTACCAGTCCCTACAATTTTGCCAAGTTTCGTGCAAATCCATTCAGCCGTTCGGGCTAAAAGTGAGGCCAACCGCCCTATGGAAATTAACATGGGAAAAACGCGTTTTGGGACCCCCCTTTTTTCTCGGCCCCCCCTTGACGAACCCCCCCCAAATTTTCAAAGGCTGCTCAGAAACAAAATGTGCCATTTTCCTGAAAATTTCAGCCAATTCCGTCCACAAACGGCAAAGTTATTAGACATAGAATTTTCAAAAATCCCATAGAGAAAAAATCCTAACTATATATACCTACTGGCGACCGCCAGTAGGTAATATATATATATATATATATATATTCACTGAAAAAACTATAGGTTATAGACCATATATAGTTAGGAATTAGCATTTACAAAACCTTGAAAATTCACTGAAAAAACCATAGGTTATAGACCACATATAGTTAGGAATTAGCATTTTTAAAACCTTATTTTACTCTCACAAAACCATTGAAATTCGCATATATAGTTAGTTGTACTAACTATATATTTCGCGCACCCGCAATCCACTGCTGATGATGTCACATATTACATCATTCATGACATGGTCAGTGACATCACTGATGACATCACTGATGACATCTCAAATGACATCACTGATGACATCACTGATATCAACATCCAGTGTCTGTATGTTTCTGTAAAGTTTAAGTATGTCTTACATATTGAAGAATGAGTGGATGTATAAGTGTCTGGATGAAGGATTTAGTAGGTGCATGACTGACTGTATGAGTGAGTGATTAAATGTGTCTCACTGAGTGCATGGGTTAGTGACTAAACTGTCTTAATTTGTGCATCATTATGTCTGTTGTTTTGTAAACTGCTGCATGTGTTGATCAGTAGCTATATGAGTAACTATATGGGTTATTGATTGGTTGCCCAAGTATTTGTATGGGAGACTGAGTGTGTGTGTGGGTGGTTGGGAGGTGTATGACTGTGCATAGATGTGTGAGCAGTTGATTCACTAGATGTATGGGTTTAAAAGTGCATGTGGAAACAACTGTATGGGCGGTTGACTGTGTGCATGAGTGTATTGGTGAGTGAATGGATATCTCAGTGCTACATGTCAAAGTAAGAACATATGTAAAACACAGTATATGTGAGAGTTGACATATATAAATAACTGTGCATAAGAGCCAGTGAATGTGTGAGTGGCTGTATGGATCATTCTGAAATTGTATCAGGGATTGTATAAGAGAGTAAATATGTGTTAGTATCTGTTTGAATAAGTAAGGTGTGTATAACTGTATAGTTGAGGAAATGGAGGTGTGATTGATTCTTTGCATGACTGACTAGGTGTGTGAGTAACTCCATGGATGAGTGACACTCTGTGAGTGTCTGTTTACACTGAGTGTATATAAGGTTATATTAGAGTCTGAAGAAGTTCATCGTATTATCACATGAATGATGTCATCAGTGATGTGATCAGTCATATCAAATGAGATGTCATCAGTGATGTCATCAGTGATGTCATTTGAGATGTCATCAGTGATGTCATCAGTGATGTCACTGACCATGTCATGAATGATGTAATATGTGACATCATCAGCAGTGGATTGCGGGTGCGCGAAATATATAGTTAGTACATCTAACTATATATGCGAATTTCAATGGTTTTGTGTGAGTAAAATAAGGTTTTAAAAATGCTAATTCCTAACTATATATGGTCTATAACCTATGGTTTTTTCAGTGAATTTTCAAGGTTTTGTAAATGCTAATTCCTAACTATATATGGTCTATAACCTATGGTTTTTTCAGTGAATTTCAATGGTTTTTTAATAGCAAATACCAAAAGCTGTAAAATGTATTCTTCTTTTAATCGAAAAATATATTTTATATGTTTTTAATATAATTTTTTTATGTATATATATATATATATATTTTTTTGATTCGCTACCGGTCCGCGCACCGGGTAGCTTCCCGTTATCTCAATTTTGTGCCGCGACCCGGTCCGCAAACCGGTAAACGTACCGTTAGCGCAACTGCCGCGTTAGAAAACAACATCGTGACGCGTCGCCTAACACAGGAGTGAGGTAGATTGAGAAAATGTTAGTGACCTTAAAGCAAAGGGTGATAACAAACTACATTTTTTAGTCATACTTACCATATAATAAATGTATCTTTAATTTTTTTTACTACAGTTGGTATCTGTGAAAGAGTGAAAAAAAATATAAGTTATAATTAGTAAAATATGTATTTTAAATTAAAATATACCAATGAAGAGCTAAAAACATCATAACACTCTATTTAGAAATATAGTGAGTGAAGAACACAGAAAGTGAAATAAACTAAGTTAGAAGGACAAAAAAAGGGAAAAAGAAATAGAAGGAGAGCAAATTACAATGAGTAAGGCATATAGATTCACTAAGAAAAAGAGAGAGAAGTACAGAGAAATGAACTGAAAGTAAGAAAGATACTAAAACAATGTAAGTTAGCAAAACTAAATCAGGAAACACAAGTAAGTAAAAAGATAATGACTGAGACTGAACAGTCTAATTAATGATGCATTTAGAAGAATGAGGAATAGAAGATAACTGAGAGTAAGTGAAGAACAGTCATAGAGTGAAAGGATGAAGGGAGACAGAATAATATACAACAATTGAAGGAAATGGACTAAGGAAGTTATAAGGTAGACACACTAAGAGAAAAACAGAGTGAGGTGGAATACAATGAGTGAGAAAAGAAAAAAAGCAAGTGAGCAATAAAAAGGAAAGAGAGGAGAACACGACTAAAACAGTGCTACTGAGAAAAAATAATTTGGTGATTAAAGTAAAGAGAAGCACAATGAAAAAAAGGAAATGATGGATAGTAACGGAACCAGAGTAAAAGAAATGGGATGAAGAACAACGAGAGAGGAGCAGTGAAGTTGTTGTAAAAGAAGTGATAGAAGGTAGATAAACACAAGTGAAAATAATACAAGTAGAGTGAGGCACTGAGTACAGAGAAGTAGTGAACGAAAAATAGAGAGAAGAGGTCAAAAGTAAGAAGCAAACAAAGATAAGCGAGGGAGAGTGGATGTCAGAGAATGGGAATACAATTTAATTTACACAATCCAAACAATAGAATCATTTCTACAACATGTTACATAGTTTATTTTTGATGTTCTCAGAATATATTGAATTTCACTTAAAGCAGTGAGTTCAAATTACTCATCATATGACAGCGGAAAAAAAAAACCCACAATCTAAAAGATTGTGCTTTAAAAAAAACCTTACATGCTGACAAACGACAAATGTACGCTAATCTTTGATTGACTTACTTTTCCTTGAGGCCAAATAGTATATCATGGAGGTCCTTTTCTCGTTACATAGTATTTTGCTGTTCACTTATAAATCCATTTCATCGACTTTCTACAAGAAAAGCTCCAAGAACATCTGAAATATTTTCAAAAATGTAATATAATCTTTTTTTTCAGTCATGACTCTTTACTCATTCTTGCACCTTTCCATTTGGCCAAATAGTGTCAGATGTATGAGTATATATGAGTACTCCTCCCGTCGTCATAGGCCAATTACCTTTACCTAAATGTTGGCTGTAAAAACACTAGGTATGAATTTATAAAGCCAAAAGGCAAACGTTGTTTGAAAGTCAAATTATTGTCGTTACATTGGGTCCAACCTTTAGAAGTTTTTAAATAGCATGTGTAATGCCCTGATGTTGTAGAAGGACCGTCATGAAAAATAATAGCTACAGTTGCAAAGGTTCTTCCTGATATCGATAACTGAGAAGCCACGAAATTTTTAATAGAAGTTGTCAAATTAGTTCCATCAGGTCTACATCGTTGGAACATTAAAATGACATAGTGACCATAATTTTGTAGAAATAATGTGGACAGCATTGCAGACTTACATTTGGTACACACCATATTGTGATCCGCTGCTTTAACTAGATTATTGAAAGACACTGATTTGCAGTCTGGTAAAGTTAAATATATAAATCTTTCAGAGTCTATTCTAGTAGTACTTGATGAAGCACAGTTATCACAGTCATGTTGCCATTGATAAGAAAGGCCAAATAGATTTTTTATATCTACTCCCTCATCTTGTAATACATCAAACATATACATTAAAAATTCCTGACAATCCTGCTGAATATTCTGTGAAAATTGATTTTGACCTGAACATATATCTAGAAAATTTCTAATTTCTGATACACTTTCTATTTTAGCTCTATCACTACTACATTTCTCTAACACAGAATTCAATAAACAGCACAATGTTTGTTCCCGATTTTCAACAATCTCTCTTTGTAAATTTTGAAGAAAAAAAACAACATTAACTACTACATTAGCATAGCAGTTGACACCAGAACTGTTTTCAAACTGAAATCCAACAACATCTTCAACAGAATCCTTTTTGTTTCTCTTTACAATTACACTTTTATCTACTTTATGCCTTTTTGCTGATACCTCACTGCAATTACTCTCATTTCTTCTTTTTCGGCCTACCACACGTTTTTCAATCAGAGGATATTGAGGCAAATGTGGAGCATACTCTCTTCTTAACCTATTGTATTCTTTTACACAATCTAAATCTGCACAAATCTTTGTTTCATCACACTCAATCAAGTACAATCCTGCTAAAGTTCTGACTCGTGATAATGCCACATATGCCATACCCTCTTTAAACACAGAACTTCCAATGTTCACCAAAGCGCTATCTACACTTAAACCTTGAGACTTATGAATTGTCACCGCATATGCCAAACAAATAGGAAACTGTTTTCGGCGAACATATAAGTCTTTCACGAGCAAAAATCTAGCTGAACAACGACAAATTTGTTCTATTTCATCAATGTCATCAAATTTAATTTTTAAAATTTCAATTCCATCTCTATTTTTGTAATTCAGAAAACCAACAACATAACCCATTGCTCCATTTACTAGACCTCTTTCAACATTTAAATTCCTTCTTAAAATGACACGACAATTCAAACACACATTCAGAGTCTTTTCAAAACCAGCAGTTTTAGATATAGTCTTCTCTAATGAATCTGTTTTTGATTTCAAATTTACAGACAAAATAATTGTTGCTCCCATATGCTCTATTTTATCAATAGCTTCCAGTTTCACTATCTCTTCATTTTCTAACTGTAACATTTTGTTGTTGAACATGGAACATTCTTTCAGAGTTGGCAACAAACATATGCCAGATTTCTTCTCGTTAATTTTCTTAAATATGTTCTCTGGAAGAATGTTTTCATTTGGGTACAAATTTGAAATTAATCGTGCATGTAAAGCTTCTTTCCCTTGCTGACTTACTTTTCCGATCCTTACATCTTGTAGAATATTTTTATAATCTTCATCATTTGCCTGCCGCATATTTTGAAGCAGTTCTGCATATTTAAAGTTTAACCATATATTAACGTTTCCGATGCTCCCTAAGCACTTCCTGGTATCTTCATGTGTGAGCATTTTGAACACAGGTTGTCCTTTCACTGGAGTCAACTGCAGAAGATCTCCAAAAACAATAATATGTTTTCCACCAAATAAGACATCATAGTCTGTTCTAAGAATTTCTTGCATTCTCAAATGCACAAAAGCAAGCATGATATTTGACACCATGCTTACTTCATCAATGATAAGAAGTTTCATTTTCTTCAGGACTCTCGAAACTTCGGAACACGCATCTCTTGATAGCTTGTGATACTCCAATTTGTTATCATGCTCCACTGGCAGCATCAGTAAATGATGTAAAGTAATCCCTTTAATGTTATGTGCTGCCAGCCCAGTTGGAGCAGTAACAACACAAGACAGCGGTGATTCAGTCCTTTTCTGCAGATAATTTGCAATGGCTTTAATCGGAAAACTTTTTCCAGTTCCCGCTTCTCCACTCACGTACAGTTGGACAGGCTTAAATGATGTACATGAGCATTCTTTTTTCTCATGACTGAACCCATGTTCAATCTGTTCTGTGACTTCGTCATATATCTGTTTCTGCTCAAGGTTTAGTTGTTTCACCAAATCTTCTAAGTTAACTTCATCATCTTGACCTGGTTCCATAACTCTTTCCACCTCATCCATGGCAGTAGCAGCTTCATTGTAGATAACTGGTCCTCCTAGTGGATCCTGACGCAATGAAGCAGAACTCTGACTGCCTTGAGAACTGTCTCTCGCAATCTCTGCAGCAATTGTGGCTTCTTGCTCTATTTCTTCATTGAACATTTGCAGATAATTTGGAAAAACAGGACATTCTATGGTATCCTTCGTTGCATTAAAGGAGTCTTCATAACAGAGAAAATCTCCAAGAAGTTCCTCTTCTTCACGCCATGGTTTAAACAGTTGCAAAAGAGCCAAAAAATAAAATTCTCTTTTATCTGGATTATCACAACTCAATTTGCGATGATTAATCAAATTACCTTTTTTCTGTTTCACTAGACATCCTTCACATCCAATGACTCCATATATTCCATTATTGATATCTTCTCTGATGTTCCTCTTATAAATATATCTCTGCAGAACTTCATAGAGACAACCGTTCTCAAAGTGATGACTTCTATTTGGATAGTATGTATCCAACATGTTTGTCTTCAAAATATCTGTACTTTCTGGTTCTTTCTCCGCCAAATACTCTATCTCTTGTACAGATTTCAAAACTCGATTTTGTGTTGCAGCAAGACCTAGACTCACCCAAATGATGGTTCTAGATTTGGCAGAGAGACTTGCTGACGACAATCGATCAGAACATTCATACGCTCCAATTTCTCGATGCGACAACATCTTCAGACTGTAACTGTATAATTTCTTGCTTAGACTCTTTTCATGTGAAATGTCCTCCCACATTTCCTTTAGTTCTGTCTTTTCTTTTTTTGTGATGTAAGACGTCACATATCGAGCCACAGCAATAGAGTTGTCAGCAACAAATTGAATATCCATGTTAGCATTCCACATGGACAAAATCACTGGGTTGTAGTCGTTGATGTACTTAGACTCTTCGTCTCTTTTTAAATTGTATGTATTTTTGGTGATTTCCTCGTCACAGTATGTCGCAGAGAAGACATCAAATTATTTACTCTTCCTTTAGAAATCACTGGTCGTGGAAAGCTGAAACGACATTTTGTGTAGAACTTGTCCTTGTTTCTGAATTTTCGACGACAGTACTTTCCACAACGATGGGATTGAAAGCGTAAAACTTGTTGTCTTAAACTGTTTTCTTCTGTAGTTTTCGGAACAGCACATGTTGAATACTCTTCAATGAAACTCATCACTGTGTCATCCGAATCTGTTCCAAATTTGGGTGCATCTTTAATCCACAACAACATATGTATGTGAGGAGCACCTCTCGCTTGACACTCCTTTCTCCAAAAGAAATCCAAAACCTCTCCAAGGGGAGGATTTTTTTTGTTGGTAATAAAAGACATCATAGCTTCAAATCTATGATTAAAATATCTGCATACATTCACTGGAGCCAAAGAGCACAGTTCTCCAGGTGTTTTGAATTCTATATTTTGTATATTAGCATTGGCCTCTCGTAGAAATTGAAGTAAGTCCTCCCATGCATACTCGGCACAGCTAAGAGTGAGGAACCATGTAGGAGTTCCTAAGTTTCTAAGCATACATTTCAATTCCCCATGGCGACGGTACCAATACTCATTTGTACCACGCTGACATGCCATGAGATTGATTAGATGAGATTCTAAAATATTATCTTGAAGATTCACTTCCTGCATAAAGTCCCTCCCCGAAACATTTTGTAGAGGTGCTCCACTTTTCAGAATATGGTTTACTGCATAAAAAAGCCCAGACAAGTCACTTTCATACAGTAGATGAAACAAATAGGGAATGCATTGACGAAACCTTGCATCTTCAGCATATAATCTTACAGTTCGATATTCAGATGCAGGAATTTGAAGTGGTCGATCGTCATATCGTCCACCTCGACCTGTTGGAAATAGCTGTGGTAAACAACGAGCTTCCAAACTTTCTTCCCATACACTAATGGGACTTCCTTTTGCTGTTTTCATTTGAAACAAGTCAATTGCATTCCCCATTACTTCTTTGGAATGTAAAGGATGAACAGTATAATGTTCATATATTTCTTCACTTCTAGACACATCAACTTTTTCAATTTGGCCAGCTGAACAATCACTGTCTTCATCTGCAGCTGTTTCCTCTGCTGCAACACATACATCTTTGTAGTACTCATTGTTTTTGACTAAATACAACGTTGCCTTTTTGACTTTCCTAACATCCACTAAATCTTGCCAGATTTTTTTACTCTTTGTTGGAACCCCATTAACTAGAATAACTAAAGGTTCCTCTTCAACTTTTCTATACCAATTGTATCAATGTTGTTTTTTCAAATCTAGGGGCAAATAAACAACTCTTCCCTTTAATCCTCTCTGCAAATCTGTAGGAGGCAATTTCCCTATCTTAGGCTCCATGCGAACAATTGCCTGAAAAGGATGGACACATTGAATCAAAATAGACTCATATGTATTTAAATCTATCAATTCACGGAGAATGTCTATCAACTCCAGATTATTATGAACAGCTCTAGCAGGCATTCTGTTTTGATTTAATTTGTGATAACAATATTTACAAATACGCTGATCAGAACTCAAATCAAAAGAATTCTCCACCCACAAATAAGTTGCTAAATCTTTCCACTCATAATTATCCATCTTTTCACTTTTTGCATATAAATCAACTAACCTAGTCTGAATCTTATAATGAGTCCGTCGACAACACACACAAGTAAAATTCGGCCTTTCACTTGATTTCACCTTAAACCTGGTAATTTCCTTCTCAAACTTTTCTGTATTTAAAATCTGTACATTGTCTTCCACATTACCTTGAATTGCTGTCTCAATTTCTACATTGTCCTCTTGCTCACGAAAATAACAAATCTCAATTTCTTCACAAATCTTCTTCACATCTAATTCTGTTCCATGTAAAAGAGCACTGTTTAATTGTTTAAGCTTAAGTGCTGGACTTTTTGCATAATACAACATTCTCACTAATTTCCTCATTTTGGTATGATGCACTGCTAACATCCTAAAATGATGAAAAACACTCTGACAGACTTTTCTAGAAAGACAAGCCAGTGAATGGCCTTGCAAACCTGTGATTCCTCTCACTCTGCAAGGATCTAAGTCTTGCAACAACTTCATTAGACTTTTCTTACTATATGTACGTAAGAAATTACAAAACAAATCAATTGATTCCTGTCGCACACTACAAATACTACTACACTTCCAAGTGTACACTGGACCCTTAGTACGTTTCCCTAAAACTCCATCAGATAACACCTCTTCTGGTTCTCTAGGCACAAGTTTCTCTTTTTCAATCGGACAACCGTCTTTCACTTCATACGCTCGACCACTGGTGTCAACTGCATGCACTAAATCATTCTCCTGGAAGTAACTCTCCTCATTAAAAAATGGCTCACAACTTGAACTGTGCATCCATTCTCCAGAAAAAACTTTACAGGAATTAGTCCGATTAATTACTCTTTTCCATCTACTGTTTGATTTGAAAACATCAATTGTCTTGTTAAGTGTCCTAATTCTATTGATTATTAAAATAAATAATTTTTTCTTAACTTCAAAAGCCTGATCAACAATCTTCTCTACACTTTTCTTTTTCTTATGTTTACCTTTCCTAATGTTTTTTAACAAATTTAAAACCACCCTATTGCGAAACATTCGTCTACGAATGTCTCTAAACTGATTCTGCCTTCTATTCCTATACATATTATTCTCTCCTGCTCCAGTTTTAGGATTCTTTGAATTTCTCTCCTTCCTTTTCAATTTTACTCTCTCATTTTCTTTTTGTACATGGTGTCCATTATTTTTTCTGGATGTACATATGTTGCGTAAAAAAGACTTAGTTGTCTTACCAGGAGCTTTGTTCCTGTTTTTTGAAGTATCTGTTGTGGAAGAATGCTGTAATTCCGTTGCTATTTTTGATTTTTCCCGGTTGCGTTCTTTCTTTGTCCTTTCCTTTGTGGGCATCTTTGCTTTTTCTTCAAATAACGATTTCAATCTGTGTTAAAGAAAAACAGTACCACATTATAGACCACTATTACCAAACAACAAAGCAATGACAAAAAGCAAACGATCAATACAGGGTTTCAGATCAGGTGAGGATTCTCCAGTGGTGCACAAAAGGTGAGGAGTGTATTGAAAAATATAGTGGAAGACAGCTCTGTCCACAACTACAAAGAAGATCAGACCTATGTCTAACTCCACTGCACTCTTATACACAGGCTTTACCACCTATGCTTCCCAAGAAAATATTGAGTTATATAGTTATATAAAATTGTATTTTATAAAATTGTGAAGCTCCATGAGAAAGCGTTTGCCTCAGTCTTATTCCTGTTGTGAGGCAGGTGCAAGATTTTGCCTCAGTCTTATCCCTGCTGTGAGGCAGATGATTGTAAATAGGATCTGTGCTGTCTTTCCTAAATGTGATGTCAAAAACGATTTTGGAGAAAATCATTGGTTTTTACATTTTTGATTATAATGTGGCGCAGAGGTTTAAAAAGTGACGCATCTACCTACATGCATCAATTTTTAAATATGCAGCAAAAAGGTACTTGTTTGGGTTTTCCTGGGGAGCGTAGTTGGTGAAGCTTGTGTCTAAGAGTGCAGTGGACTAGGCTTCATGAAGCATATACCTGTCTGCATTCTTAGACGCAGGTGTCAATTTGACTCTTTACAGTGATGTTAGCTGTGTTTTAAATCAGTGTAGGAATCATATTGAGTTTGTTTGCATAGAGGACTTGTATTTTGTAAAATTGTGAAGCTCCATGTGAAAGCGTTTGCCTCAGTCTTATTCCTGTTGTGAGGCAGGTGCAAGATTTTGCCTCAGTCTTATCCCTGATGTGAGGCAGATGATTGTAAATATGATCTGTGCTGTTTTTCCTAAATTTGATATCAAAAACGATTTTGGGGAAAATAAATGTATTTTACATTTTTGAGTATAATGTGGCACAAAGGTTTAAAAAATCACGCATACATGCGTCACTTTTTAAATATGGGGGAAAAAAGGTACATGTTTGGGTTTTCCTGGTGAGCCTAGGTGGTGAGGATTGTATCTAAGTGTGCAGTGGACTAGGCTTCATGAAGCATATCCCTGTCTGCATTCTTTGAGACAGGTGTCAATTTGACTCTTTACAATGATGTTACCTGTGTTTTAAATCAGTGTAGGAAGCATATTGAGTTTGTTTACATAGAGGAATTGTATTTTGTAAAATTGTGAAGCTCCATGAAAAAGCGTTTGCCTCACTCTTATTCCTGTTGTGGGACAAGTGCAAGATTTTGCCTCAAAACACCTGTGTCTAAGAATGCAGCAGAGATAGGCTTCATAAAGCCTAATCCACTGCACTCTTAGACACAAGCCTCAACACCTATGCTCCCCAGGAAAGCCCAAACAAGTACCTTTTTTGCCCCATATTTAAAAAATGACACATGTAGGTAGATGCGTCACTTTTTAAACCTCTGTGCCACATTATATTCAAAAATGTAAAAACCATTTATTTTCCCCAAAATCGTTTTTGACATTACATTTAGGAAACACAGCACAGATCCTATTTACAATCATCTGCCTCACAGCAGGGATAAGACTGAGGCAAAATCTTGCACCTGCCTCACAACAGGAATAAGAGTGAGGCAAACAATTTCTCATGGCGCTTAACAATTTTACAAAATACAATTCCTCTATGCAAACAAACTCAATACGCTTCCTACACTGTTTTAAAACACAGCTAACATCATTTTAAAGAGTCAAATTGACACCTGCGTCTAAGAATGCAGAAAGGGATATGCTTCATGAAGCCTAGTCCACTGCACACTTAGATACAATCCTCACCACCTAGGCTCCCCAGGAAAGCCCAAACATGTACCTTTTTTCCCCATATTTAAAAAGTGACGCATGTATGCGTTATTTTTTAAACCTTTGCGCCACATTATACTCAAAAATGTAAAATCCATTTATTTTCCCCAAAATCGTTTGTGACATCACATTTAGGAAACACGGCACAGATCATATTTACAACCATCTGCCTCACAGCAGGGATAAGACTGAGGCAAAAGTTTGCACATGAAGCTTCACAATTTTACAAAATACAATTCCTCTATGCAAACAAACTCAATATGCTTCCTACACTGAGTTAACACCGCTAACATCATTCTAAAGAGTCAAATGTATTTCTATTAAACATGCACACATTCTTTATTCCTTTTAAAAAATGTAAAAACTATTTTTATGCTTCATGAAGCCTAGTCCACTGCATTTTTAGACACAAGCCTCACTACCTACGCTCCCCAGGAAAGCCCAAACATGTACCTTTTTGCACCATATTTAAAAAATGAGACCTGTAATTAGATGCATCACGTCTTAAACCTCTGCGCCACAATATACTCAAATATGTAAAAAACATTAATTTCCCCAAAATCGTTTTTGACATCACATTTAGGAAACACAGGACAGATCCTATGTACAACCATCTGCCTCACAGCAGGGATAAGACTAAGGCAAAAGCTTTCACATGAAGCTTCACAATTTTACAAAATACAATTCCTCTATGCAAACAAACTCAATATGCTTCCTACACTGAGTTAAGACATGTAACATCATTGTAAAGAGTCAAATTCACACCTGTGTCTAACAGTGCAGTCAGGGATAGGCTTCATGAAGCCTAGTTCACTGCACTCTTAGACACAAGCCTCACCACCTACGCTCCCCAAGAAAGCCCAAACATGTACCTTTTTGCACCATATTTAAAAAGAGACACATGTAATTAGATGCGTCACTTTTTAAACCTCTGTGCCACAATATACTCAAATATGTAGACCTTTCCTGACATCACGCGCATTACTTCGGATTCTTGCTTTTAAAACCTGCACTGTTCGTTACTTTTAAATTTGCGTCATTGTAATTGCGCAGCTGTATTCCGCCGCTGTTTAAATCTAAGCGCTGCTACTGCTGTCACCTGGGGATTAGATAGGCTTACCTGCATCTAAATTGTGCCCCCACAAGCCGCGTTTGCGAGACTGAGTTAGGGGTCCCTGGTCCTGGTGATTCGTCCGCCATCTTGGATAGGTAGTGACGCTCTGAGACATTCTCAGGCGCCATATTGGTTGGGTTAGAGGCTCGAGCAGCCGGAAGTCCGCATTTGGAGAGCTTATAAAAGCTGCTCCTAGCTCTCGTCTTTCAGACCTTTCCTGACATCACGCGCATTACTTCGGATTCTTGCTTTTAAAACCTGCACTGTTCGTTACTTTTAAATTTGCGTCATTGTAATTGCGCAGCTGTATTCCGCCGCTGTTTAAATCTAAGCGCTGCTACTGCTGTCACCTGGGGATTAGATAGGCTTACCTGCATCTAAATTGTGCCCCCACAAGCCGCGTTTGCGAGACTGAGTTAGGGGTCCCTGGTCCTGGTGATTCGTCCGCCATCTTGGATAGGTAGTGACGCTCTGAGACATTCTCAGGCGCCATATTGGTTGGGTTAGAGGCTCGAGCAGCCGGAAGCCCGCATTTGGAGAGCTTATAAAAGCTGCTCCTAGCTCTCGTCTTTCAGACCTTTCCTGACATCACGCGCATTACTTCGGATTCTTGCTTTTAAAACCTGCACTGTTCGTTACTTTTAAATTTGCGTCATTGTAATTGCGCAGCTGTATTCCGCCGCTGTTTAAATCTAAGCGCTGCTACTGCTGTCACCTGGGGATTAGATAGGCTTACCTGCATCTAAATTGTGCCCCCACAAGCCGCGTTTGCGAGACTGAGTTAGGGGTCCCTGGTCCTGGTGATTCGTCCGCCATCTTGGATAGGTAGTGACGCTCTGAGACATTCTCAGGCGCCATATTGGTTGGGTTAGAGGCTCGAGCAGCCGGAAGCCCGCATTTGGAGAGCTTATAAAAGCTGCTCCTAGCTCTCGTCTTTCAGACCTTTCCTGACATCACGCGCATTACTTCGGATTCTTGCTTTTAAAACCTGCACTGTTCGTTACTTTTAAATTTGCGTCATTGTAATTGCGCAGCTGTATTCCGCCGCTGTTTAAATCTAAGCGCTGCTACTGCTGTCACCTGGGGATTAGATAGGCTTACCTGCATCTAAATTGTGCCCCCACAAGCCGCGTTTGCGAGACTGAGTTAGGGGTCCCTGGTCCTGGTGATTCGTCCGCCATCTTGGATAGGTAGTGACGCTCTGAGACATTCTCAGGCGCCATATTGGTTGGGTTAGAGGCTCGAGCAGCCGGAAGCCCGCATTTGGAGAGCTTATAAAAGCTGCTCCTAGCTCTCGTCTTTCAGACCTTTCCTGACATCACGCGCATTACTTCGGATTCTTGCTTTTAAAACCTGCACTGTTCGTTACTTTTAAATTTGCGTCATTGTAATTGCGCAGCTGTATTCCGCCGCTGTTTAAATCTAAGCGCTGCTACTGCTGTCACCTGGGGATTAGATAGGCTTACCTGCATCTAAATTGTGCCCCCACAAGCCGCGTTTGCGAGACTGAGTTAGGGGTCCCTGGTCCTGGTGATTCGTCTGCCATCTTGGATAGGTAGTGACGCTCTGAGACATTCTCAGGCGCCATATTGGTTGGGTTAGAGGCTCGATCAGCCGGAAGCCCGCATTTGGAGAGCTTATAAAAGCTGCTCCTAGCTCTCGTCTTTCAGACCTTTCCTGACATCACGCGCATTACTTCGGATTCTTGCTTTTAAAACCTGCACTGTTCGTTACTTTTAAATTTGCGTCATTGTAATTGCGCAGCTGTATTCCGCCGCTGTTTAAATCTAAGCGCTGCTACTGCTGTCACCTGGGGATTAGATAGGCTTACCTGCATCTAAATTGTGCCCCCACAAGCCGCGTTTGCGAGACTGAGTTAGGGGTCCCTGGTCCTGGTGATTCGTCCGCCATCTTGGATAGGTAGTGACGCTCTGAGACATTCTCAGGCGCCATATTGGTTGGGTTAGAGGCTCGAGCAGCCGGAAGCCCACATTTGGAGAGCTTATAAAAGCTGCTCCTAGCTCTCGTCTTTCAGACCTTTCCTGACATCACGCGCATTACTTCGGATTCTTGCTTTTAAAACCTGCACTGTTCGTTACTTTTAAATTTGCGTCATTGTAATTGCGCAGCTGTATTCCGCCGCTGTTTAAATCTAAGCGCTGCTACTGCTGTCACCTGGGGATTAGATAGGCTTACCTGCATCTAAATTGTGCCCCCACAAGCCGCGTTTGCGAGACTGAGTTAGGGGTCCCTGGTCCTGGTGATTCGTCCGCCATCTTGGATAGGTAGTGACGCTCTGAGACATTCTCAGGCGCCATATTGGTTGGGTTAGAGGCTCGAGCAGCCGGAAGCCCGCTCGGCGTAATACTATAACTAGGATGTGTAAGCAGACGCGCAGCGGATGCGTGCAGCGGAGGCGCCGTAGATGCGCCGGAGGTGCGCCAGAGGTAAGCCCGTTTGCGCCCGTTCGCGTCCCGGGCGCCTCTGGCGCGCCTGCCCCTGCATACCCCTGCCCTGCTTCCACTGAGAACTTAGAGCCCGAGCCCATCCTCACCCCGCATAAGACATTGTCTTGCGGCTTGCTGAATGCTCGCTCTTTGATAAAGCACTACGCTGAGACCGCCTTATTAATTGAATCGTCACAGCTAGATATACTATTCGTGACTGAAACGTGGGCCACGAAGGACTGTGACATGGAATTAGGTTGGGCGTGCCCGCCAGGCTATCTGATAAGACACACCCCCCGTATCTCGGGCAGGGGTGGTGGGGTAGGTTACATCTTCAGAGACTCTATATCCTTGACCGAATTGGTGACTACGAAGGTAGCAGGGTTTGAGCTTATGGGCTTTTCCATCGTGGCTCAAGGAGGTACCTTAGTAGCAGGTCTTTTATGCTACCGACCGCCCTCTTTGCCTACGACAGCCCTTCAATCTCTGATTGATCTGATTTACGACCTCTCGAACTCGCATACCAATTTTCTAGTACTGGGTGATTTCAACCTCTGGCCTTCTGGCCCCCATGATTTGGCCTTCCGAGAACTGTGTCAAGCATGTAGCAATATCCAACTTGCTCAACTGGTTCAGACACCCACCCATGATAGGGGACATATACTAGACTTGGTATTTGCAGATAAGAACCTGGTTGTGGTAGATAAGGTCGAGGCCCAGGGTTGGACCGATCATTCTATGATTGTCTTGTCCCTCCTTATGCCTGGCCCATGGAGACCCAATAAATCGACCAGCAGGAAGCTGAATCGGCAATGGAGTCGTCTCCTTAGGGAACCGATTCGACCCACACTCCTACCGGGAACCTTTCAGATGGAGGAGAATGTGGATAAGAGCTATGCCTCTCTTTGCCAGCATATTGTATCATCTCTCGATGACCTGGCCCCCTTACGCAAGGTAAGAGACAGGCCCAGGGGCCTTAACGCCTGGTTCAGCGAAGAATTAGGGCACTCCAAACTCCGCTGTAAACAGGCGGAGCGCACTTGGAGGAGAGGATATAGGGAGCAGGATAAGGCAGCTTATAAAGCAGCCTTGCACGAATACAAGGCCCAGTTAAGAGCCGCAAAAGCCAAGTTTTTGGAAGACACTCTGGCGAAGGCCTCTAACAAATCTCAGACCCTGTTTAGACTGGTCAAGACTTTGTCTGACCCGCCTTGCATGGCGTCCACTATCCCGGCCTCACAGGCACTGTGCGACTCGCTGGCCCTTGCATTTGAGGAGAAAATCAGGACTATCCTGACTGGACTGAAAAATTGCGATCAATCTGTAACAACCGCAGTCTCTCCTTTGGAACCGTCTGACAACATGGATTCCAATTGGGTACCTAACAAGGAAGGTATGCCTCAGCTGTCCAGCTTTCCCGTCCCCTCGTTAGAGGAATTTGTTATCCTGGCAAGCAGTGTATCGTCAGGATCACCGCTGGACCCCATGCCTCACAAGATCTGGAAGGCCTTTCAAGATGAGCTTTTCCCTCCGCTGCATTCCATCTGCTGTCAATCGTTGACCACAGCGTCAGTTCCAGACAGCTGGAAGTTGGCCATTGTAACACCTCTGTTGAAAAAGGCTTCTCTGGACCCTCTTTGTGCGGCCAATTATAGGCCAATCTCGCTATTACCATTTGCGATTAAAGTCCTTGAAAGATGGGTCACAAGAGCCTTATCCAACTTCCTAGAAACAAATCTGTGTCTGGATGCTGTACAATATGGCTTTAGGCCAGCGCACGGCACCGAGACGGCCTTGGTCACCGTGTTGGACGATCTGCGAACGCGAGTCGACAAGGGCAAGTCTGCATTCTTGGTGCTACTTGACATGTCGGCCGCGTTCGACACGGTGGACCATGAAGTTCTACTTGGCCGTCTTCGGAGCGCGGGAGTGTGCGGCCTGGCCCTAGACTGGCTCACGTCCTATTTGGACAACCGACAACAAGCCGTGGCATTACCACCTTTTCGATCAGCCACTAGGCGGGTGAAACAGGGAGTCCCTCAAGGATCGGCAATTAGCCCGATCCTATTTAATATATATCTCCGTCCCTTGATAGCACTGATAAAGTCATTCGGCATATCTGTTGTCAACTATGCCGATGACACTCAGTTGATTTTTTCATTTGAGGGTTCAGAGACTATTTCAAGGGATGTCTTTCACCGTTGTATGGCAGCCACAGCAGCATGGCTGCGAGCCAATGCGTTGCAATTCAACGGATCAAAAACGGAGGTACTCCACTGCTCCTTGGACCGAACTCCCCGTACACTACCGGCAGATTTCTGGCCAGTGTCCATCCGTAATAGAAAAGTAATAGCTTCACCACATGCATGTACTGGACCGGTACAGTAACGCAAGTCTGTCTCACTCATCATGGTGTGCGTCTGTTTTTCTCGGGTGCAAGTTCACTGCGCTGGCATTCTGCCGGCTTGCATAAGATAACGTACCAATTTTCCTAAACAAGAGAGAAGAAGAAGAATAGGACTGGTGTACTGTCATAGTCGACTGTAATGGAAGTCCATAGTGGTCGTAGAATTTGTTCATTAAACTCCCACTAATGTTAGAGCAAGGATGCAGAAGTGGGAGGTTAGATAGATACTGTCCTCAATAGTTATGTACTGTGCTTTCAATTTGCTACTTGTACTGTGACACAACTTTCGGCTCAATCACTTTGTGTTATTAATGTTAAGGAGCATTGGTTACAGACTATGTCTTTCTTTCTTCATGTAGTTGCTCCTTCCAAATCGACATCACGGAGGGAGCAGGCTCGAGTGGCCCGGCAACGGAGGCTGGATGCCACTGTCGCCGAATATCGGCGGTTGGTGGCCCTGGAGGAGGAGGACACGCAGTCAACCGGTGGAACCACAACATCCTCCACTGGGACAGCTGCATCCTCCTCCGTGCCCCCACGGGCTGCCAGCCAGCGCAGTGCTCCAGCGGTACGGAGCCGGGCTACCAAAGCCAACCGCCACCGCCGAGCAGCAAAGACATCAGCTGCCCCCACAGGAGTTGCAAGGCACGCCAACGCCGCTTATCCCTCAGAGTGTCCTACCTGGAGCAGGGGGTCCATAGCTACAAGAACTTGGTGGAGGGCCTCCACTTCGACCATGCCACCCTCCGCAAGGAGTATGATGCCCTGGCTGCTAATTCAACAGCACCCTCCAGTAGTGTAGTGTCCCTTGCCCTTTTTTTAGAGACTTTTGGGGGGTGGGATTTGGGAGTTGGGTTCTTTTTGAGACTTTTGAAAGACAATCGTTGGGGTTAGGGAGGGTCTTGAGGGAGATTATTTTGTTAGGGCTACATAAATATACTTTTTTAAACTTTATCTGACCATACCTGTTTTTTACTGCTTTTGAGTCTGGTGGGTGGGGGTTTAACAGTAAGTTTGTTTTCCTGAAGAGTCCTAGGATTCTTTTGACTGGGGATGGCCTGCTGATGCTGATGCTGATGTACTGCCTTCTCCTTCAATATCCTGCCGTTCTTTTTCAAACCTCTTGGCTGACCTGGCTAGCCAAAGTTTGTACTTTTTAACATCTTCATCAGCAAAAGGAAAGAATGCTTGGCCTGCCAGCGCCTTTTTGTAGCGTGGATCCAGAATAGTAGAACAAATGTAATGCTGTTCTGAGTTGATCATTTTAAGACGTTCATCACCACGTAAGCGCTCTAATAATTTCTCCGACAAAACAAAAGGGTCTTTGTTTTTTTCATCTTTTTCTAACTCAGAAGACACCGCCTTCACTTGGTGCTCCAGCATGCACAACAATGGGATAGCTTTTCCCAAATTACAGTCCTCCTTACTGACTGCAAGCGTGAAGACCTCAAAAGGACAAAGCATTTTTGTCATGCTTTTAACTATGTCCCATTGCGCCGCATCCATCCTCAGGTCCTTCTGAGCTGTACCCTGTTTTAAGAAATAGTGATCGAGTACCGTATACTGCTCATACAGACGCTCAAGCATGTAGAAGGTTGAGTTCCAACGTGTTGACACCTCCTGGATGAGTGCTTTCACTGGCATTCGACGTTGATGTAGCAGGCTCCTCAGATGCTTCCGGGCCTTAAAAGAATGGCTGAAATGGTTGCACATTTTTCGGCAGGTGGCCATTACCTCGCACGCTGGACTGTCTTTATCACTCAAGAATTTTTGAACTACCAGGTTGATACAGTTCGCCAAACACGGCACTCTGAAATAGTCACCCAGCGCCATGGCCTTAACTACATTGGCGCCATTATCCGTGGAAACATAACCAATCTGGCGTTTTTTTAGGGACAGCCAGTGAAAGACCTTTTTGTTAAACTCGTCCAAAATGTTTCGTGCTGTGTGACGTTTCTCCAAGCCCAACATGGCTAGTGTTGCATGTTTCCGAGCAGCTTTAAAAACTTGGTCTGGGTCAACACCTGCGTTTAGCTTTGCTTTAACCCCTGAAAAAGAGACCCAGTGTGCAGTGATGCACATGTAATCAGCGCCTGCGCCACTGGTCCACATGTCTGTTGTCAGATGTATAGTGTGAACAGCACTCTTCTGCAAAGCTGCCCCAATCACCTCCAGCACATGTTCATGTAGTGCTGGAACCGCAACTCGGGCAAAATAGAACCGCTAGGAACCTTCCATTTAGGGCAGAGCGCTGCCACTAATTCTAGAAAACCTACCGCTTCTACAAAAGAAAAGGGGAGAAGGTCCAGAGCTAGCATTTTAGCCAGCTTAGTGTTATACAGACGCGTCAGTGGGTGGTTGCGTTCATATGGCGCGTCTGAAGAAAACATGGTTCTAATGTTGCCCTGGACCAAGCATTTACGGGATGATAATGACTTCGTTGACCCAATTATGCTCGTGGTGAACTTTTTCGCATTGGTGTCTCACTCGCTCCAACACTCTTAGTGTGCCTCACATGGGGTGTGCTGCTGACAGGGTTACTGGGTGTAAGTGAAGTGTTTGACACGTCTTCTTCCTCCTCGTCATCATCAGATGAAACATCAACGTTTTCTTGACTTCCAATTCGGGCTTCCTTGATCTCCTTCAGGTGCGCAAACCATTGGACAGCGTGCTGTCTCCTAAGATGACCTCTCTGGCCTCCGGTACCATAGTTGGTACCAAACTTACCACGACTAACTGCAATCTTACAAATGCTACAAATGGCGAACTTTTCCCTTTTTGGGCAAACAGTAAAGAAGTCCCAAACTGGGGCCTTGAATTGTCTGTGGGGGCCGGAGGAGGAGGCGATACTGGTGGTGGTGGTCATGCTGCTAATGCCAGATGAAGTGGACGATGTGGATTGCCGAACTTTAGTACGTTGTGCACTTTCACCACCACTAATTAAGGTCGAGGTGGATGGAGGTCCCTTCTTGCGAGAAAGAAATATGGAAGCGGTACGAGTTGGTGTACTACTTAACTCAAATGATTGTGGTGTTTCCACTGCCTCCTTGTCGACAACATCATCATCATCACGCTCAGCAGCTCTTCGGGCTAGGGTCAAAATGTCTGTTTGCTGCATGCCCGCTGGGGCTGCAGTGACCTTTATGATGACTGGGTCATCGTTGTCAGAGTCTTCATCAGCAGCAGTATCCGCCACTTCTTGTTGAGCCTCATCACACTCCATAACTCTGAGACTTTGGACGAGCTTCCTTTTACGCTTAACTACCTTTGTCAGATCATGGTGTGCCTCACTCTCAGACGGCAGTGGTGCTGGTTCCCAATTTTTATCCGTATCATCAGAAGGAGGTGTGCTTGAAGAAGATGTAGACACCACCCTTGATCTCTTCCTTGCTAGGGGTGTGGATGACAATGAATGATCATCAGGAGGAGTGGCTTCCTCAAATGATACCTCGCCTTGATTGTTGATTTCCTGATGTGCCCCTACTTCGGGAGGAACAACTATTGTGGGCACTTGTGACCCTCCATGCACCTCTGCTTGCGCATCTCCTTGCGCTGCCTCTCCTTCCACATGTACTTGGGCTTGTACTTGCACATGTGGTTTTTGTTGCGGCTGTGGTTGTTCAACACTCGTCAGATGAGTTACAACAACCTGTGTTGATTGAGGGACATTGCTGCTACTTTCTTGCGATGAGCCAACATCACTGGTCGATGGTGATTGAACAACTAGACTAAGTGCCTCTGCAGCAGTGAAGGGCTTGGACTTAAGTTGGCGTGGTGGTGGTGGTGGCACTGAGCCTAATGGAGCGGGGGTGCTGCTCCCAGCTTGGTCCCCAGCAGATCCCGCTGCTGCTGCAGGCATACTTTTTTTTTACTCCCAAAAAAAGGGGCGGCCGGCACACCAGTCTCCTTGGTAACTTGCTTCTTCTGCTCCTTACTGGCAACTTTCTTGCTAGAGGAGCTACGGGTAACTTTTTTTGGGGCCATCTTCTTCAGAGCAGGTCAGAACAGCAGGCAGCAGTTGCACGAGTTGCAGAGTTGTCTGTGTCCAGACGTGACGTCGCGTGATGTTATGCTGCACACATACACCGCTGCAGGACTTCTTCCTGGCACTGGTGGTTCTCTTGAGTCTTGTGCACCTAAAAGCAATGGAAGACAGAGGAACATCAGTTCCGTTATACACCCCAAAAAATCGAAAAACACAGAAAAATCAGCACAATCCCATGCCATCCATGATGTTTACATTCAAGACACCCCACAGAAAGACTAGGCCCATGCAACACTCACTACCCCTGGGCATAAATGTTGAAAGCTAAGCAAAATGGTTGCAGACCTAAGAACACGGCCTGCATTCAAAATGTCCGCCTGCCTCCCAGCACATGGTCAGGGCCTGCCTGTTGCAGCACTCAAAATGGCCCCCACCCACATGGCCAGTCCCCATGAACACCCCAAAAAATCGAAAATCACACAAAAATCAGCACAATCCCAAGCCATCCATGGCCTCAATGATGTTTAAATTCAAGAAGACACCCCACAGAAAGACTAGGCCCATGCAACACTCACCACCCCTGGGCAAAGGGCCCCACCAGCAGCCCCAAAAAAACGACAAAAAACACAAAAATCAGCACAATCCCAGCCCATCCATGGCCACAATGGTGTTTAAATTCAAGAAGACACCCCACAGAAAGACTAGGCCCATGCAACACTCACCACCCCTGGGCAAAGGGCCCCACCAGCAGCCCCAAAAAACGACAAAAACCACAAAATTCAGCACAATCCCAGCCCATCCATGACCTCAATGGTGTTTAAATTCAAGAAGACACCCCACCGAAAGACTAGGCCCATGCACCACTCACTACCCCTGGGCATAATGGATGAAAAGTAGGCAAAATAAGTGCAGGCCTCAGACACTGCCTCTCTTCAAAATGACCCCTTGCACCCCAAGCACATGTTGCCTGTACCAGCACTCAAGATGGCCACCACCACCACCCACATGGCCAGTCCACATCAACAGTACACCCCCCAAAGGCTAAGCACGCAATGGCGGAGGTCGCACTGGGGTAGAGCTCCATGTTTAGCTCCCCTTCCCTGAGCCGATTCTCCGCCAAAATTCATCGCAGCCGCCCGTTATTGCAGGCGGACCTCCCCGAGACATTTTCCGGCGTTCTGGCCGACTTTGTGCTGTGGGCTCCGACGCGGTCGGCACTGGCCTGTCCTGCGGCCCTCCTGCGGGACCTACTGCCTCCCGGCCGGCGGGGACATTACGAGAGGCCGCGGCTTGGGCCCACTCCACAGGCCCCGGCCGGCGAACTCCGCCTCAACTACTGCAGCCCCCTGGCCGACTGCCGCCGAGCGGAGGACAACCCCTGACGGCCCCCACCTCGACTCGACTCGCCCTGCTGCTGGACGCCTGCGAGGGGCCCGGATCGGGGGAGAGGTGGACGCATAGCCCCCACATCGCGGCCACCACGCGCCTGGTGCTCCCAGCGTGGCGCGGATTTGCCTGGCCGCCTGGCGGTGCACCCGGAGAGAGCACGACACAGAGGACACCGCTGGCGGGACGCTGATGGGGTGGCGGACCCGGCTGGCGGGTCTCCCCCTGGGGATGCGGCATTGAAACCGATGCCACCCGGTGGGTCCCTCCAGCGCCTGCCTGTGTAGCGGGACCCGCGCAGAGACGCCGCCAGGGACTTGCTCTGCGCACCAACTGCTTGAGGAAATGCTGCCCAGCCCCTCCTCTGGACTGCCACACCACATGCTGCGGAGGCCGAGCCGCCCTCCGGTGCCGAGGCCCGCAATAGCGCGCTCTGAGCTGAACCTGCCTACGAGTGCCCCGCGAGGATAGCGGTTGCCTGAAAGTCGGGAGGACACGTGAGGGGCTGTGGCCTAGGCCTGGAATTGGCAGCCGAACCTGGGTTGCCCATCCACCCATTGAATTCGGGCCCTGTGGTCCCGCACGCTGCCCTGACCCACTAGACCCCTGCTGCGCCTGAGACGGTGTGGAGGGGTCACGCTGGGAGGAGGCGAGGGCCCGCCTGATGAACCTCCCCCCGCCGCACCGGTGACGGCCCTGGCCGGAGGAGCGGCTGCTGGCTAACGGACCCCCCGATTGGAGGTGGAGTGTTCCCGAAGGTGCTGCTGAAGTGCCCCAGGTGGGGGAGCTGCTGGCCGGGCGACCTCGCATATGTCCGGAGGGGTGCGGACCCGCACCGGGACTGGAGGTGCCCCACCGAAGGGCAAGACGGATAAGCTGCTTAACAAAATGGCCGCCGACCAAGTGACTGCGAGGCTGGACAGCGTGTTAGCGGCCATGGAGCGCATGGAACAGTCACTCCAGCAGACCAGAACTTCCCTGGAGTCCAAGATAGACAGTGTTGCCGTGGACCTGACCTTCCTACGGGACGACCACCGGAAAATGTCCGATCAGACCAAGACTCTGGAGGGTGAGATGAAGGAGATCGAACCCAGGGTCACCCAGACGGATAAGCAGGTGCAAGATCTCCTGAACAGGGTGGAATTCCTGGAGGACCGGGCCGAGGATGCAGAAGGGAGGGCGAGACGCAACAACGTCCGGCTCGTGGGGGTCCCGGAAAAATGGGAAGGGAACCATCCTGCCCAGCATGTTGAAGATTGGCTCAGGAACCTGCTACCCGAAGGCACGCTGTCGCCCTACTTCATAGTGGAACGGGCGCACAGAGTGCCGACGAGACCCTACACCACTGGCACTAACCCACGGCCGCTGCTCTTCAGGATACTAAACTACAGGGACCGCGACACGGTGCTGCGGGAAGCTAGACGCCTCGGCGACATTCGAATTGATAATGCAACAATAATGTTCTTCCCGGACTATACTATTCAAGTACAACGTCAACGACACAACTTAATGGAGGTGAAGCGACGGTTCCGCACCGCAGGCCTTAAATATTCCTTGCTCTTCCCTGCCAAACTGAGGGTGGTGGCGGGTGACAGGACCTACTTCTTCAACACCCCTGAGGAGGTCGGTGAGTGGCTGGACGAGGGCACAGACACGGCGCCTAGAAAGACGCAGGGCGATGAGGCGAGGCCGTGCTCGCGCGGGCCGCGGCGCCGCCGCAGAACCAGAGCACAGCAAACCCGACGCCCGGAGGCGGCGGCACGGCACTCTCCCCCGATGGACCAAATGCTCCAGGAACAACAAGATGCCCTCCGGAGAGTCTCCCAGTTGAGTGCATCGCCATCCCAGGAAACGGCCCTGGGGGACGGCCAGAGGGCAGCTCCTAGTGATGATGATGAAGCTATTTATGGGATTCCGAACTCTCAGATCTCGGTGGACCTACCGGACATCACTCCGCAAACTGCAGATCTGTTTCATTGACTCCGTGCGAGCCATCTGTGAGTCACCCGCCGTGGCGGGGGGGGGACGGGGGGGAGCCGACTGGCCGCTGAGGCGCGGCTGGGGCCCGATGCTGCAGGGGAAATCTTCTACCCCCCCCCCTGCCTGCCAACTGGACAGACGACGACCGGAACAGTGAGTACTGCCCCTGCGGTGCGGATGGACGCGGGGTGTGGGAGTGGTGGGGTTGTCTTTTGGCCTGCGCCCCTCCTATACTGCCTCTGACCATGGTCAATGGGGAGTGCTTCTTGCCTAGGTCCCGAGAAGCACACTGCACCTCCTCATGCCCTTCCCCTGCCATGTCGGGCTGGAGCGGGGCCCCTCACGGGACGAATGGCGCCACCCACCGGAACACTGCCTTCGGCTGCCTGTTACTATTCCATATGGCTCAGGGAAGGAGCTAGATCTCCCTCCTTGACTGATCACCTGAACTGCCAGAACTGTGCTTAGTGCACAACACCCCCTAGACTTGGAAGGCTGCCCCTCTCGGTTGAGAGTATGGACGGTGGCCTGTTTCGCCACTGCCCTTTTGGTATTTTAGCGGGGTTTATCCGCAGTTGGTTATTGTTGTTGTTTTTTGTTTTTCCTCTCCTTACTGTCATCCAGAACGTTGCTGAGTGTGCTGGGGGGGGTGGTTGTGGGGGAGTGGGAAGGGGGGATGCAATGGACCTCCGTTGGGCTGCTGCTGGTGGCTCTGGTGGGGGGAAATTCACACTGATAGAATGGCTGCGATAACTATATGCACCTGGAACATTAGAGGCATGCACACCCCGGCACGTCGTTATCAAATATATTCCTATTTGAGACGGCAACGGGTGCACATTGCGCTCCTGCAGGAAACGCACTTGAACGGGGCGGAGGTGGCCGCGCTGCGCCGCAGATGGAGGGGGCAACTGTATGCCACGGGGTATTCCTCGTTTGCTCGTGGGACACTACTGTGGGTGAGGCCGGGCACCCCCTTCAACATGATAGATGTCCTCACAGACCCGGAGGGGAGTTACGTGTTGGTAAGGGGCCGCTTGGATGGGCAACCGGTAGTTCTGGCGTCAGTTTACTTCTCAAACACGGACCAGGGAGGCTTTTTAGCGAGCATTTCGGAGAGGCTGGCGCCCTGGCATGGTGTCCCCTGGATACTGGGGGGGGATTACAACACGGTGCTGGATCCCATGCTGGACCGCTCAGCCCCACCCAGGCCGGATGCGGCTTCTTTAGGAGCCACGAGGGCACTCACGCAATGGGCGGCACAGTGGGATTTACAGGATGCATGGCGCGCCCACAACCCTAACACTAAAATTTACTCTTATTACTCAGGGGCGCACGCGCTGCATGTTCGACTCGACAGGTACATGGTGTCGTCAGAACTATTGCCACACATCACAGATTCTCACTACCTTGGCCGGACGCACTCGGATCATAATCCACACACGCTGCACCTGGCCTGGGAGCGCCCACATCCGCCCATCCCCACATGGCGTTTCCAACCTGCCCTACTACTGGACGCCCCCTTTCGGAACTCCCTACAAGCTTGCGTAGCGCAGTACTTCATGGACAATTCTAGTACGGCGTCCTCCCCACAGGTTGAATGGGACGCCTTCAAGGTGGTGGTACGGGGACACTGTCTGGGCACGCAGGGGAACATGCAGAAAACACTGGAAGCTGACCAGCGCAGGGTGGAGGCGGACCTGCTCCGTCTGGAGCAGGAAGCGGCGGCGGGCACGGGCGACCAATTAAACGTGGCCCGAGCGGAACACACGACATTACTGGAACGACTGAGACACATTAACTATGCGGCTCACTCGGCACGCGTACACCAGCACGGTGACAAGCCTGGGAGGCTGCTGGCCTGGCTAGTCAGACAAGAGAACCGCACGATGCCGGTGTCCGCCATCCGCACGGCTGAGGGAGAGGTGGTGTACACACAGAGTAAAATACACCAAGCCTTTGTGGGTCACTACCAGACCCTATACCGTTCACAGCTGAGGGCCTCATCGGCGTCCATAACTGATTACCTCGCGAATATACAACTGCCTTCCCTTACAGACGCGCAGCAGGGGGGCCTAGGGGCACCGTTCCTGCAGGAGGAAATGCGCGAGGCCGTCTTCGCCCTCTCTAATGGTAAATCCCCTGGCCCGGATGGCTTACCTGCCGAATTTTTCAAGGCGTGTTCAGACATACTGATTCCGGAGCTGCTTAAGGTTTATAACGCCGCGATCGAAGACTCAGCGCTCCCAGACACGCTTAATGAAGCTAACCTGGTCTCACTTTTGAAACCTGGCAGGGACGGAAAGTGCATGGGGTCCTACAGGCCGTTAGCCATGTTGAACACCGACTATAAAATGTTCACCTCCTTACTGGCCCGACGCTTAACCTTAGAGGTCTCCAGTCTAGTCCATGATGACCAGAATGAGAATGGCTTTATGCCGGCAAGGAGCACCTCCCGTAACATACGACGACTCTTCCGGGTTCAGGAGGCCGCCGCGTTGCATTGGCCGAGATCGGGGTGCCTGGTCTTGGACCTTGAGAAGGCCTTTGACTCCGTAGAGTGGCCCTATCTGGGGGCGGTACTGGCCAGATTTGGAGTGGGTGATGCCTACACGGACATGGTCGAACTGCTTTACCAGCGGCCCAGTGTACGTGTGCGGACTGGTGGGCTGCTCTCGGAGGCGGTGCGGGTGCGTAGAGGCACCCGGCAGGGCTGCCCCCTGTCCCCCCTACTCTTCTCCCTGGCCATTGAACCCCTGGCGGCGTTACTGCGGGACAGGGGAGCAGGATGGGGGATCCCGCTGGCTGATGGAGTACATATAGTTTCGCTCTATGCGGACAACCTGCTGCTGTATGTACGGGACCTCACCGAGGTACCGGATGAACTGTCGGATATTTTCCGGACATTCGAAGAAGTCTCGGGCCTTAAGGTCAACTGGACAAAGTCCGGAGTGTATTCGTTCAGCCCGGACCTGCGGGAGTGCGATGTGCACCTCGGAGGTGCTCGACTCACATGGTATCCTACCACCTTTAAGTACCTCGGGATGTACATATACAGGGACCCACAATCAATACTAGAGGGCAACCTGGTGCGCGCTATCTCCTCGTTGCGAGCCCAGATGGCCTTCTGGAGGACCCTGCCACTAAAGGTACCCAGCAGGATTGCACTTTCCAAGATGATAGCCCTGCCTAGGCTGCTATATCACTTCGCAAACCTCCCACTGTATGTCCCCACAAAGATATTCCGTGAACTGGAATCCATGATCCGTGGCCTGATCTGGAACACCGGGTGCCCCCGTGTGGCTTTGGCGAAACTGTACTCACCGACTGCGGAAGGAGGGCTGGCAGTTCCCAACATGGAGCTGTACTACCTGGCCGCGCAGTTGCAATGGGTGACTCACTGGCTTAGCGGCTCGCACCTCGACGACACGGCCACCGCTGCCTACCAATGGACTCACACGCAGGTATGCGCCTTGTTTCATCCCCTGACCAGGGGGCCCCGCCCTCTGCCCCTGCACGTGGCTGTGGCCCGTAAATGCTTCCTCCGTAGCCTAAAATTGACCCAGGGAGTCAAACCATATGCCCCTGAGCTCCCCCTGCTGGGCACCCCCCGGAGGGGTGGAACGGTAACTCCACGCACACTGGAGAGCTGGACCGCGGCCGGGGTAGAGACCATGGGCGACCTCTACGCGGATGGAACCATACTCCCATTTGCGGAACTGTCGGAGGGCACGGGCCTGCCAGCGGGGCAATTCCTGCTACACGCGTCTATACTGCGGACAAACACGGAGTCCTGGGGAGATATTCATGAAGAGCCGCCGACACACCACCTCCTGCAATACCTACATGTCATGGGCAACGGCTCCCACATCATTCACTGGCTGGCGCAGGCTCTCCTTATACACATGCAAAGATCTACTCACCCGATTCGGGATAAATGGGCGGCCCACAGAGGGAGGGATTGGACTGATGGGGAATGGAAACAGGTACTAGCTGGCCCCGTACATATCCCTCGCAACTCCCGCTTCCGGACGATCCAGTTATACATACTGCACCAGGCATACCTATCACCGGAAAGAATTAACAGGTACTTCATGGTCGATACTGCCACCTGTCCCAGATGCGACCTGCTAGGCGCGGATATCCTGCACATGCTCTGGCACTGCCCCTCTCTAGCCACATACTGGGGGGAGGTGACGTCTCTCCTGACACATAGCACAGGCCCGGGGCTGCCACACACGTGGGAGGCTTGTATTCTTGGGCTATACAAAAGAACCAAACTCAATAAGACACAAGCTAGGTTCTGGGACCTAGGCCTTATCACGGCCAAGCGGCTGCTCACCAAACACTGGAAAAGAAGCGACTCGCCAATCCCCAAATACTGGTATGCCTCCTTCACAAACTGGGCAAGAGCAGAAAGCACGGCACTGCACCGGGAGGAGATAGCGGGCTTAAGGCAGTTCCCGATAGCACAGCTCTGGGACGACATCCTGAGTTCCCTCCTGGGGGAGGGCACGGCCAGAGGGCTCGCTCCGAGACTGCCACAATTGGGTTAGCGCTGTTGGGGTGTCCATGGCGGAGACAGGAGGGCGGGATGCAGCCCCCCTCCTAATGGCACTCACCGGGTGGCCTGACTCCCCCCAAACACCCCGGGTAGCGGCAGCCCCCCACACCCGACCAACTAGCTATGGACCTGGGCGGCCGCCCACACGGGGGACCACTAACCCGTGACATAACGAACTGTCCTCCTGCACCCCTTTTTCGCACTGTCACACCCACAGATACACTCTCCCCTATCGCTTCCCCTCCCACACTCACACCTATGTTCATAGTTTCGGGCTCGTGTCCCCCAATCACAGCATCGTCTTCCCCACACGCCATATCCGGTAGACCCACCTGGCTACATGTCCGACCACGGGCCTGGACGCAGGTGGCGTCTCCCCAACAAGCAACATGGCCTTACTCTTTGCCTATCTGGCGTGTCACACACTTCGTTGACAACCCGAGGGGACACTACCGCTCCACGCAGCTGTCGTACACCACCACGAAGACAGACTGCATGCGTGCACTGCTAACACCTATCCCATTGACACACCTCCGTGGTCTGATGTTACAACCCATGGGTTTCAGTGTTGTAGATACCGGAGGGATGCGAGATAGAGCAGCCACTGATTGGGACACACCGATGAGACCTGTTTTGTTTGCAGAGTTAATATGTTTACTTATAAAAAAAAATATAAAACAAGACGTCATTTGCCAGCACAACTGCATATTGAGCACACGTGGCATGGAAGTGGTAATTGAACGCTCACTAACTGAGGTTACGTTCGAAGGAACTGCACAACATACTTCATGCTCCTGCATTTTCTAGTGATGACGTAATGTTGCAGCCGGCCCAAGGGGTTGTAGGCTTTGCTATATGTACTGCTCTTTTGACTACTAATAAACGTCTTTTTCAAAAAAAAAAACAGTACACCCCCCAAAAACCGAAAAGCACCCAAAAATCACCACAATCCAATGCCATCCAGGATGTTTACATTAAAAAGAGTGAGACCCCACAGGCACACTCAGTCCATGCACCACTACCCCTGGGCAAAAGGCCACACCAGAAGCCCCAAAAAAACGACAAAAAACACAGAAATCAGCCCAATCCCAGCCCATCCAGGGCCTCAATGATGTTTAAATTCAAGAAGATACCCCACAGAAAGAAGAGGCCCATGCAAAACTCACCACCCCTGGGCAAAGGGCCCCACCAGCAGCCCCAAAAAATGACAAAAAACCACAAAATTCAGCACAATCCCAGCCCATCCATGGCCTCAATGGTGTTTACATTCAAGAAGACACCCCACCGAAAGACTAGGCCCATGCACCACTCACTACCCCTGGGCATAATGGATGAAAAGTAGGCAAAATAAGTGCAGGCCTCAGACACTGCCTCTCTTCAAAATGGCCCCTTGCACCCCAAGCACATGTTGCCTGTACCAGCACTCAAGATGGTCACCACCACCACCCACATGGCCAGTACACATCAACAGTACACCCCAACAAAAACGAAAAACACCCAAAAATCACCACAATCCAATGCCATCCAGGATGTTTACATTAAAGAGAGTGAGACCCAACAGGCACACTCAGTCCATGCACCACTACCCCTGGGCAAAAGGCCACACCAGCAGCCCCAAAAAAACGACAAAAAACACAAAATTCAGCACAATCCCAGCCCATCCATGGCCTCAATGATGTTTAAATTCAAGAAGATACCCCACAGAAAGACTAGGCCCATGCAACACTCACCACCCCTGAGCAAAGGGCCCCACCAGCAGCACCAAAAAACGACAAAAACCCACAAAATTCAGCACAATCCCAGCCCATTCATGGCCTCAATGGTGTTTAAATTCAAGAAGACACCCCACCGAAAGACTAGGCCCATGCACCACTGACTACCCCTGGGCAACATGGATGAAAAGTAGGCAAAATAAGTGCAGGCCTCAGACACTGCCTCTCTTCAAAATGGCCCCTTGCACCCCAAGCACATGTTGCCTGTACCAGCACTCAAGATGGCCACCACCACAACCCACATGGCCAGTCTACATCAACAGTACACCCCCAAAAAACCGAAAAACACCCAAAAATCACCACAATCCAATGCCATCCAGGATGTTTACATTAAAGAGAGTGGGACCCCACAGGCACACTCAGTCCATGCACCACTACCCTTGGGCAAAAGGCCACACCAGCAGCCCCAAAAACCGACAAAAACCACAAAAATCAGCACAATCCCAGCCCATCCATGGCCTCAATGATGCTTAAATTCAAGAAGACACCCCACAGAAAGACTAGGCCCATGCAACACTCACCACCCCTGGGCAAAGGGCCCCACCAGCAGCCCCAAAAAAACGACAAAAACCACAAAAATCAGCACAATCCCAGCCCATCCATGGCCTCAATGGTGTTTAAATTCAACAAAACAGTTGCATCATGCACCCATAACCAACCCTGGTCCTACTGGATACTGTGGCTGCCCACAATATATTTTATTTAATGTTCTGAAAAAGTTCCAAAATTGAAGTTGCAGCAACTGTAATGCCCCAAACAAACTTACTTGTGAAAGTTGATTTCTAATCCAAAAGTGATCCAAAGAAAGTCAAAAAGGCCTCAAATCCAAATATCCAGCAGCACCCACAAAAAGTAATCCTTCCAGGTCAAGGTCCAAATGAAAGTGACCAGCACATGAAGAAAGCACTGGGACGAGCCTGCTGGACAGGAACAGGAAGTTGGAGACTGTGGGGCACTTCCTTCCTCCCCCCCAAAAAATGGACTCCTTGCAAAAACAAAGTGCATGCAAATGTCAACCTGAGGAGTGATTCTGATACAAATCATCATTTTCTGAAGGTTTATGCTGTTTGCTGGTGGATTTCTTGTGCAGAATTGCAAAATCTCTATTTCGCGAGTGCGAGATTGTTCCTGTCCGCCGCAACTACGTGTTCGCAATTGCGAACTCTCGCGAGGCGTTCTCTGCAAGGTGGCAAGCCGCGATTACGTATTCGCGGGCACCAAACTCCCGCGGGATCCCGCAGCAAGATCCAAAAGGGCGCAGCACTCGCAAAATATGATCGAGAAAAACAACTCGGCAACAGCTTAATGACGGAAAGTGAACGCCGTGCAGCACGCCGCGCGCCGCAATATTGTATCACCAAGCAAAAAATCCGCCGCGAGCGAATTCACGGATTTTCGACAAATTCGCGAGAGTTCGCGGATTGCGAATTTGCCGAAAATCCGCAAAATCCGCGAGCGGAACGGATTTTACGCCCATGCTTAGTTTCAACCCTATGGTGCCCCAGTTGGTGGTTACGGCGGGTCTTCCTCAGGACAGGTAAGAAAGGGGGTGGTTGTAGACAGTCTGAAAAACAATTGGATGCGTGTGTGAGAGAAACTGCAGGTGCCTATAGGTATTGCAAAATATTTGAGCGGCTACACTACTCACCCTCTGAAGGCCGCAAAAGTCACAGCCTGAAGAACTGGGACGCAAGGAGATTCTGAGCATATCCCCAAGAGTACAAATCTGTGGATGAGAGGCGATTCTCAATCAGGATTATTCAATATATTAAAATTCTACAAAGTTGTGCCAGAGCGCGAGTGATAGGGTGCTCAGAACGGAGCGCCCTGTGGGCTTAAAGGCAAACGGGCTTATGTGCTTCCAGTGAGTGCAGGTTGTGGCTTAAAACAACAGGGGGTGATCAGGGAGCCTCCCTATCTAATATTATATGTAAAGGCACGTCCTGCCCGCCGGAAAGTGACTTGTCATTCCGTAATAAAGCGGTGATGCGAATTGAAGCGTGTACGCCAATAACACAGCGTATGCGAACGTGTCCTGCCCGTTTACAAATGCAGTGAACATGAAACTGCATGTGGCCTCATCGGTACTGTTAGTGCGGTGATCTGTATTAAGAAAGCTTATCCAGGTGAAAACAAACCTCATGAATACGGGAAATGTTATAAGGCGCTGTGATGTGATTACAAGAACAAGTTAATTCCAACGGGACTTGTACATGCGTATACGGTGCAGTGGGTTTTGGTCAGGACACTTGCACCGATACCATTGATAAAGTAGGCCCGTTGCGAGGTGCCTTGTGAATAAACATTCAATCAATGAAATACTTAAGAGCGCGACTAGTCGGGTTCTAATGTGCTCGGGTCCCATGTGAAGCGGGCATAATTCAACGATAATGCCAGGGCTTCATATTGGTTATGAATTCTAGTCGTGGGACAGACGGGCCGCAGTACCATCCATCCTCTGCAGAAAGTCAGATTGGATGCTTTGCGGTTAACGTCAGTATATATGCTGAGATTGACACGGCCGATTACCCGTGTGCACTTCGCCGCCGGGCGGTGTGTTGCCTAGCAACGACGTGGGCGTCATATCATGCAACACGCACTTGGCATGAGATCGGGTGCTGTCTGGCAGGTGTGTGTTCAGATTGGAATTATGTAAAGGCAACGCTTTGTGCAAAGCAAGTCAGTAGTTATAACATTGTCCATGTTGAGACTTAATCAGAGTCATGTTTAACACAAAATCAAAAATCGCGAGCAAGTGACATAATCGATATTCATATAATCGTGGTCATTGAGTAGGTTGTTCAAACGTGTGCCCCGGCCTCGAAGAAATTACACAAACAATGCGAGCACGATACTTATACACATGATTATAAAACGGGCTGTTCCAAGGTATACAACAGATGTACATACTTGAAGCAGGTGTTTGCGGCAATGCATGTATCGTTATAACATTATAGTCATGTTGATGAGAACAGGGGCCTTCTGGCAGAGTCTATCCTAGTCAGAGTCATGTTTAACCCAAAATTGATAATTGCGAGTGACATTGTTTAATCCTGCGTTTAATCTCACGCATCATCGCAGGCTGCGCACATGCTGAATGCTTATGGTGCCTCTAACTGAGCAGCTCACTGGGCTGACAATTCAGATAGAGTCGCGATTGCAGATGATGCAGTCCAGTAGGCAACAGACATTGCTACCTGTGCGGCCCGCCCAGACCACGCATCATCGCTGGCTGCGCACACGCTGAATGATTCTGATGCCACTAACTCAGTGCACCACAAGTCATCACCACGTGGCCTTATTGAGGCAGAATTCATTAGGCAAAAGACATTGCATGCAGTGGGGCCCGCCCAAACCACGTATCATCACTGGCTGCGCACACTCTGAGCCCCACTTTTGCCACTAACTCAGTGCACCACAAGTCAACACCACATTGTTGTGGGCCCTTGCTGATGGCTGTCTCTGACCTACACTGCAGTCAGCAGGTCTCACACATATGCAATCAAATCCTGATCTGCAAGGACACGCCATCATCGCTGGCTGCACAAACGCTGAGCTCTTCAGGTGCCACTAACTCTGTGCATCACAACTCATGCACCCTTTAGGATTGACTTTCATGCAGTAGACACCACACGCAACAATGTAGCCTCAGGCAGCAGCAATATGCCGAAGGGACATTAACAATTTCTTCACATGAGCACGCTCATCTCTGGTGCCCCTACCTCAGTGCACCACAAGTCATGGACCCTTTACAACACAATCTTTGGTGTGTGATTTAAGTTCTGGTGCCCCTACCTTAATGCACCACAAGTCATGGACCCTTTATGATTGAATCTCTGTGTGTGATCCGATGATCACTGTTGTAGTTGTTGCCAGCACCAACCATTTCCTGAGGGCTGGCTTACACTCACCCCACATGCATCCTTCACAGGCATCACTGGACATGTGAGCTTGGTAATAAAAAGGGGCCGGGTGCAGGTGCCCGTAACCAGTTCCACTATCCATCTAATTCTGTCTGTGCATTCATTATGTATGTCTTGGGCCCTACCACATTACATTGTGCTGTTGACTGCGCACGCAACCATGTTACCTCTGGCAGTGGGGAAGACCTTGGTTATGTAACTTTATCTGGGTCATTCTATGAGTACATGGGTAGACACTGGGTGATTAGAGTAGTGCAAGGAGAGTGTATGGTGAAAGTGTTTGAGGGTTGGTAAATTGATTGGATAAGCACGAGCTTGGCTCCAATTGGCTGCCAACCAGAGGCAACCCCAGCGGAGCATCAGGATTGCACACCAAGCCTTGGGAGTGCAGACGCTATGCACGGAGCATCAGTAGGCACGGAAGCCGGTTCCTGGAGCACCCGCTTTCTTTGCTACGGGATTCCCATAGCCTTTGCTCTAGTACCCCGGCTATAGTTCCCGCCCAATAAAATCTGGGACACTGTCTAGCGGGAATACTGCCCAGGTGCCTGGAAAACCGAGTCCAGGAGCTTAGAATTCTCATTGTGGTATACTGCATTCTCATTCAGTGGATCCCCTTCTAGGTCGTTCATCTCTGGATCAAGGAATTCTGACTGTTGGATCCCTGGAGTCCCTTCCACTGGATCCCCTGAAGCGTGCTGCTGAGTCCATGGAAAAACAACAAGTGATGGACTGAATGTGGATCAATGTCACACACTCCCCCAGTCAAAAGATCTGGGCCCAAATCCATCGTTTTTTTGCACTCCACACCACCCTGGGTTAGACAATGGCGATATGCAAATCAGCTCTGACCCTGTTGCCCCATGGGAACAGTCCAGTCCGAACTACAAAAGCCATGTCCTTCCCAGAACGGAATCAAGCATCCGAGGACCGGACCGGTTTCGAGGTAACACCTCTCTTCAGCCCGGCTAGCTTGACTCCAAGTGGTGTGGAGTGCCTGGGACCCACGTCTGGGCATCCCCAGCGCACTTAGGGCGGCAATTGCAAAAACAACAAGTGATGGACTGAATGTGGATCAATGTCACACACTCCCCCAGTCAAAAGATCTGGGCCCAAATCCATCGTTTTTTTGCACTCCACACCACCCTGGGTTAGACAATGGCGATATGCAAATCAGCTCTGACCCTGTTGCCCCATGGGAACAGTCCAGTCCGAACTACAAAAGCCATGTCCTTCCCAGAACGGAATCAAGCATCCGAGGACCGGACCGGTTTCGAGGTAACACCTCTCTTCAGCCCGGCTAGCTTGACTCCAAGTGGTGTGGAGTGCCTGGGACCCACGTCTGGGCATCCCCAGCGCACTTAGGGCGGCAATTGCAAAAACAACAAGTGATGGACTGAATGTGGATCAATGTCACACACTCCCCCAGTCAAAAGATCTGGGCCCAAATCCATCGTTTTTTTGCACTCCACACCACCCTGGGTTAGACAATGGCGATATGCAAATCAGCTCTGACCCTGTTGCCCCATGGGAACAGTCCAGTCCGAACTACAAAAGCCATGTCCTTCCCAGAACGGAATCAAGCATCCGAGGACCGGACCGGTTTCGAGGTAACACCTCTCTTCAGCCCGGCTAGCTTGACTCCAAGTGGTGTGGAGTGCCTGGGACCCACGTCTGGGCATCCCCAGCGCACTTAGGGCGGCAATTGCAAAAACAACAAGTGATGGACTGAATGTGGATCAATGTCACACACTCCCCCAGTCAAAAGATCTGGGCCCAAATCCATCGTTTTTTTGCACTCCACACCACCCTGGGTTAGACAATGGCGATATGCAAATCAGCTCTGACCCTGTTGCCCCATGGGAACAGTCCAGTCCGAACTACAAAAGCCATGTCCTTCCCAGAACGGAATCAAGCATCCGAGGACCGGACCGGTTTCGAGGTAACACCTCTCTTCAGCCCGGCTAGCTTGACTCCAAGTGGTGTGGAGTGCCTGGGACCCACGTCTGGGCATCCCCAGCGCACTTAGGGCGGCAATTGCAAAAACAACAAGTGATGGACTGAATGTGGATCAATGTCACACACTCCCCCAGTCAAAAGATCTGGTCCGAACTACAAAAGCCCAGAACGGAATCAAGCATCCGAGGACCGGACCGGTTTCGAGGTAACACCTCTCTTCAGCCCGGCTAGCTTGACTCCAAGTGGTGTGGAGTGCCTGGAGCACCGGTAATAAAAGGCCAAGAATCCTGTCTGCAAGATTTTCCCAGCCCGACAGCTGGATCACTGATATACAGCAGATAGAATCTATGGAATTCTGTAAGCATAAGCGGAGTCGGCAGAGCCGGTGTACGCCAGTCAGGGGCGCAACTAGAGTCAGATTTCGGGGGAGGCTGATAAAAATTTCGGGGGGGGGGCTAATTCTTCCAGTCAAAGCCAGAGTAGAGATGCTGGGGCTCTAAGATGGGGTGAAAACACAAAAAGCCTCATTAAAAGGTAAATGGTCTTTTAAAGACCTGTGAAGTAGTTGGGTGCTGGACTGAGAGCCACGCACCCAGCACGTTCACACTAGGGGGCCGCACTGAGAGCCGCGCACCCAACGTGTTCACACTAGGGGGTCGTGCTAAGAGCCGCGCACATTAGGATCGCCACTCCAAACTCTTCTCAAAAAAAGGTCCACTTCCAATAATTTATATTCGCCCCAAGTACCCCATCCCCCGGGGCATGCCCAATTCTTGAATGTTTTTATTAATCATTAGGAAGGGGGGCTGCATGGTCCCCCCTTCCCTTGTCCACTTCTGGTCCCAGGGACCCCATCCCCAGGGCCTGGCCTCTTCATTGGGGACCTTGGGGGGAGCCCCAGTGCCCCCAAGGTCCCACCGGCTCCCAGCCTCCTGTGGGAACCAACATTTCTTTTAGGCAAGGGGGGCTGCTAACATGCAGCTTTCCTTGCCCAAAAGCAATCCTGCTTTGCTTCATTGAAGAGAGAGCAGGTTTTCCTGGTCTGGCTTCAATGAACCAAAGCAGGGTTTGCTATGACAGGACGGGAGACGTGCTTCCACCCTGTCATAGCAAACAACAATGTCCCGGGGGTGGGCTCCGCAGGCCCCCGCAATATAATTATAGCATTGCCCTCGGAACTTGGTCCACCCTTTGGCTCATTTAAATGAAGTGGGGCAGCCCCTGCTTAATTTTTTTTATTTTTTCATCCGGATTCGCACACCCAGCGCGCATTCGGACACTTTTTTTAATAACAGGACTAGGGGGTCAGTGTGTTTCTACCCTGCCCCTTTTTCTTCTTTTTTGATCTTTTTTCGTCTGTTTTCTTGTGACTCAGTTCTACCGAGTCACAAGATGGCTGCCAATACTTCCTGGTTTGGAGTGTTGGCAGCCAATCACAGTGAAGCTCGTGGTCATGGCAGCCAATCACCCACTGTAAATGTAAATGTAAATGTGCTGGACTTGTAAAGCGCACAGCTGCCCGTAAGCGTCCCGGCGCTTGCTTAGGGAACCCGTCCTGGTATTCCCCTGTGGGAAACCCCGGCAGGGTGTCCACAAGGTGAAAGCCAGGCATCCCGCCGCGAGGGGCCGTAGTGGGGATTAAGCAAGCTATTGCCCAGAGTCGCAGAGTGTGACCCCGTGAGTTGAGTAGGCACCAGAGCGAGAATTGTCAAGTCCATGGAATTTTTTAAGCCCGAGACCCGCCGAGGTGGGGAATCGAACCCTGGTCCATGGTCGATCTCAGCTTCCGGGTCTGCCGCCTCTAACCACTGAGCCACGCTTCTCCACTTATCAAAAGTGCTGCCCCAGATATCAAAACTTTTATTTTTTTAATTTCTCAGCAACTACTGAACGGATTTATACCATTTAAAAAAGGTCGCTTTCTGAACCTAGCTTTACCTTTTTGCCAAATTTGGTGCAATTCCGTTCAGCAGTTCAAGCTGTAGCCTGTAATAAAATTTCCTATGGAAATTAACATGGAGGAAACACTTTTTGCGGCCCCCTTTTTTTTCAGCCCCTGCTTGATGAATCACTCCCAAACTTTCAGGATAGGAGTTGACATGGATAGACCTATTATTTGGAAAATTTCGTGAACATTCGTCAAACAACGCCAAAGTTATTTGCAAATCAAAAAATGCTTTCCCTATGGAAACTAGGTTCTAACTATAACTACCTACTGGCGACCGCCAGTAGGTAATAAATATACATATATATATATATATATATATATATATATATGGTGGAAACAGTCCCTCCCGACAAGAGAGACTCAGAGGCCGAAGGGGTTTTCTGAGAAGCCAGCTCGTATTTATTCTTCTTCTGGCAGCGGTGGCGAATGCATTACGGCTTTGACAGCCTTCCTCAGCGCCCAACGCAGAACACACCCATCAATCCCCACCTGTGTAAAATACTGTCCAGCGCTCGCTGCTCCTCCCCTAATGAAGTTGTCACACCCATAGCAGTTTGTTGCGGATGAATAAACTACAGATCCCAGCAGGCACTGTAACGTCCAGCCTGGGTGGGTGGTGTGGCGGAGTGAGGCAAAACAATGGGTTCGCGCTGATTGCAGGTAGGTTGTGTGCACATCCAAGTTGAGGAACATCCACGGCCGGCTTCCTTGGTCCCCTTACTCCGCAACTTCCAGCTCCACAGGAACACATGCGGGGCAGGGGCAGTCAATGCGGACTTTGCACCAATCGGTAAAATACCTATGTCTCCCCGGAATTCCTGTGGCTGCTGGCGGTCCAAAGGAACTGTCGATACCTCGACGTATTGCAGCTGCAAGCAGTCTGATGCCAGTATTTGTCCTTTGACCTTTGGTGTCGCGGGGCCTTCCGTAATGCGTCCCTGGCAGGCGCAGCAAAATCTCGTGGAAACAGTCCCTCCCGACAAGAGAGACTCAGAGGCCGAAGGGGTTTTCTGAGAAGCCAGCTCGTATTTATTCTTCTTCTGGCAGCGGTGGCGAATGCATTTCGGCTTTGACAGCCTTCCTCAGCGCCCAACGCAGAACACACCCATCAATCCCCACCTGTGTAAAATACTGTCCAGCGCTCGCTGCTCCTCCCCTAATGAAGTTGTCACACCCATAGCAGTTTGTTGCGGATGAATAAACTACAGATCCCAGCAGGCACTGTAACGTCCAGCCTGGGTGGGTGGTGTGGCGGAGTGAGGCAAAACAATGGGTTCGCGCTGATTGCAGGTAGGTTGTGTGCACATCCAAGTTGAGGAACATCCACGGCCGGCTTCCTTGGTCCCCTTACTCCGCAACTTCCAGCTCCACAGGAACACATGCGGGGCAGGGGCAGTCAATGCGGACTTTGCACCAATCGGTAAAATGCCTATGTCTCCCCGGGATTCCTGTGGCTGCTGGCGGTCCAAAGGAACTGTCGATACCTCGACGTATTGCAGCTGCAAGCAGTCTGATGCCAGTATTTGTCCTTTGACCTTTGGTGTCGCGGGGCCTTCCGTAATGCGTCCCTGGCAGGCGCAGCAAAATCTCGTGGAAACAGTCCCTCCCGACAAGAGAGACTCAGAGGCCAAAGGGGTTTTCTGAGAAGCCAGCTCGTATTTATATATATGTGATGTCATCAGTGATGTCACTGACCATGTCATGAATGATGTAATATGTGACATCATCAGCAGTGGAGTGCGGGCGCGTGAGTTATAGTGAGTCCAACTAACTATAACGTGGGAATTTCAATGGTTTTCTATGAGTAAAATTTCAGCTAACTATAACTGGTGTGAAACCTACGTTTTTTTCAGTGAATTTCAAAGGTTTTTTAAATGCTAATTCCTAACTATAACGATTGTGAAACCTATGGTGAATTTCAAAGGTTTTTTAAAAGCTAATTCCTTTGTATATCGAGTTTGTAACCTACGATTTTTGTGTTTTTTTATTAGCTGTTTTGTATAAGTATTAATTATTATTAATTTATTTTAAAAAATTATTTTTTCAATGTATTTTTCTTTTTTTTACCCCTTTTTTTCCTGGTGCGCTCAGGGTGCGCGCACCGGTAAGCTTACCCGTATCATTTGGACTTGGAGCGCTCAGGGTGTGCGCACCGGTAAGCTCTCCAGAGAGCGCAGCGAGAGCGCTATTTCTGCGTTCGTAAAAAAAATATGTATGAAAAGTAAATAATAATGCATGACATTCAGTACCATGCTTATAAAAGTAGTATTTTTGATTTTCCGAATGAAAATGATTTTGCATTTCCGTAAAGCTACCAAAATGTCACTCAGGCGCGCCGCATAAGCGCCCCCGGAAGCGTCTACGTTCGTCCCGCGTAAGCGCCCCCGGAAGCGCTCCGGTGCGCGTAGCGTAAGCGCGTCAAGACATGTGACCTTAAAATGACTCTTTTCATTGGTTAACAGTTTTTTTTACAACTAATGAAAACCCCACCCTTTTCCTTCACTTCTTCTTTCACTTTTGTGACTGCAAGACCTGTCTTTTTCCTGCTCAATCTTTTTTGGATTATAATGGCTGCTAGACCCACCAGTAGCAGTGAGGACTCGGATGGGTTCATAGAAGAAGAGGCTCCTCAGCACAGGGTAAAAGAACATTTCATATGGAAGTTTTTTTTCCATTCCAGCTGATAAAAAAAGTAAATGCTCCAAAGGTGGAGTGTCGAATTTGTCATACTGTCCTTTCACAGGGTGACCCTACCAGGAAGAACTCTTTTGGAAATTCGACCATGATTCGACACGTTCAGAGAAGGCACCCCCAAATCTATGCCCGGGAGAATGTCAGAGCTCTGGCACGAGATGCTCCAAGGGATGGTGCTTCTACTTCAACTGGAGGAGCAACTGTATCATCGGTGAGGGGGCGACCAGAACAGCTGATTCCAAATATTCAGCCTGTTTTTCATGACATCACAAACAACTGCAAAGATTGTGGTGAACTACTTTGTTATGGTGAACAAAGTATTATGAACATTGTCCGAACCAGAGAAAATCACTGCTGCCGTCCCCAGCCCTAATTTTGATTCTTTTTTTTTTGCTCCTGTTGAGCAGTTTCACATTCCCTGTTTTTGTTTTTGTTGAGAAAAAAACGAAAAAAGAAGAAAAACAAAAGTTCTTTTTAGAACTACCTCCAATTCTCAAAAAAGAGCTGTAGTCTTAAAAAAATCAAAAAGAGTAACTGAAGTAGAGTGCAGTGAGAGAGGAGAGGAAAATGAGTGAGAAAGCAAAGAAAGGGACGAGACGGGAACTGAAGTGAAGTAGGGGGACTGAAAGAAGGTGAGTGTGGGAGGTGAGTGAGGAGAAGGAGAGTGAACATGGGGAATGAGGATAAGTGAAGAAAATGTAGTAAAGGAATGGGGGGTGGAAGGGTAAGAAAAGAGCAGTGATGTTGAGGAAAGAGTGGAGATACAGAGAGGATAAAGGCAAGTGAGTGTGAGACAAGGTGAGTAAGGGAGTGAAGAGATAGAGAAAGTGAAAGAAAAAGTGAGAGTAGAAGACTGAGTGAGGGAGGAAAGAAACATAAGTGAGGCTGTGTTATAGGGAGTGAGCGTGCTAGAAGAGGAGTGACAGACTAAGGGGTCGGAGAGAATTAGGCTAACAGACAGAGAATGAGGGAAGGGGAGTGTAGAAGTAAGAGGACAGAGGGAGTAAGAGAAGGAATTAGTGAAGTGGAGTAAGGAGAGTAAGGGAAGGGAAAACAGTGAAGGAGTAAAGAAAGGGAAGTGAGAGGAAGGAAAGTAAAGGAGAAGGTCTGAAAGAAGGTGAGTGTGGGAGTATGGCTCAGTTATAGGGAGTGAGCATGATAGAAAAGGAGTAAGAGACTAAGAGGACGGGGAGAATGTGGGTAACAGAGAGAGAGTGAGAAAAGGGGAGGGAGTAAGTTAGAGGACAGAGGGATTGAGAGAAGGAGTTACTGAAGTGGATTAAGGGGAGTAAGGGAAGGGAAAAGAGTGAAGGAGCAAAGGATGGGAAGAGAGAGGAAGTGAAGTAAAGGAGAAGGTTTCAAAGAAGGTGAGTGTGGGAGTATGGCTGAGTTATAGGGAGTGAGCGTGACAGAAGAGGAGTGAGTGACTAAAGGGACGGAGAGAATGAGGCTAACAGAGAGAGAATAAGGGGAGTGTAGAACTAAGAGGAGAGAGATAGTAAGAGAAGCAGTTAGGAAAGTGGAATAAGAAAGTAAGGGAAGAGAAAAGAGTGAAGGAGCAAAGAAAGGGAAGTGAGAAGATGGGAAGTAAAGGAGAAGGTCTGAAAGAAGGTGAGTGTGGGAGTATGGCTCAGTTATAGGGAGTGAGTGTGATAGAAAAGGACTGAGAGACTAAGAGGATGGAGAGAAGGTGGGTAACAGAGAGAGAGTGAGAAAAGGGGAGTCAGTAAGTTAGAGGACAGAGGGATTGAGAGAAGGAGTTACTGAAGTGGAGTAAGGGTAGTAAGGGAAGGGAAAAGAGTGAAGGAGCAAAGGATGGGAAGAGAGAGAAAGTGAAGTAAAGGAGAAGGTTTCAAAGAAGGTGAGTGTGGGAGTATGGCTGAGTTATAGGGAGTGAGCGTGACAGAAGAGGAGTGAGAGACTAAAGGGACAGAGAGAATGAGGCTAACAGAGAGAGAATGAGGGAAGGGGAGTGTAGAACTAAGAGGAGAGAGGTAGTAAGAGAAGCAGTTAGTAAAGTGGAATAAGAAAGTAAGGGAAGAGAAAAGAGTGAAGGAGCAAAGGAAGGGAAGTGAGAGGATGGGAAGTAAAGGAGAAGGTCTGAAAGAAGGTGAGTGTGGGAGTATGGCTCAGTTATAGGGAGTGAGTGTGATAGAAAAGGAGTTAGAGACTAAGAGGATGGAGAGAATGTGGGTAACAGAGAGAGAGTGAGAAAAGGGGAGTGAGTAAGTTAAAAGACAGAGGGATTGAGAGAAAGAGTTACTGAAGTGGAGTAAGGGGAGTAAGGGAAGGGAAAAGAGTAAAGGAGCAAAGGATAGGAAGAGAGAGGAATGGAAGTAAAGGAGAAGGTTTCAAAGAAGGTGAGTGTGGGAGTATGGCTGAGTTATAGGCAGTGAGCGTGACAGAAGAGGAGTGAGAGACTAAAGGGACTGAGAGAATGAGGCTAACAGAGAGAGAATACGGTAAGGGGAGTGTAGAAGTAAGAGGACAGAGGGAGTAAGAGAAGGAATTAGTGAAGTGGAGTAAGGAGAGTAAGGGAAGGGAAAACAGTGAAGGAGTAAAGGATGTGAAGAGAGAGGAAGGGAAGTAAAGGAGAAGGTTTCAAAGAAGGTGAGTGTGGGAGTATGGCTGAGTTATAGTGAGTGAGCGTGACAGAAGAGGAATGAGAGACTAAAGGGACGGAGAGAATGAAGCTAAAAGAGAGAGAATAAGGGAAGGGGAGTGTAGAAGTAAGAGGACAGAGGGAGTAAGAGAAGGAATTAGTGAAGTGGAGAAAGGAGAGTAAGGAAAGGGAAAACAGTGAAGGAGTAAAGAAAGGGAAGTGAGAGGAAGGAAAGTAAAGGAGAAGGTCTGAAAGAAGGTGAGTGTGGGAGTGTGTCTGAGTTATAGGGTGTGAGCGTGACAGAAGAGGAGTGAGAGACTAAAGGGACGGAGAGAATGGCGGTAACAGAGAGAGAGTGAGAGAAGGGGAGTGTAGAAGTAAGAGTACACAGGGAGTAAGAGAAGGAATTAGTGAAGTGGAGTAAGGAGAGAGAGGGAAGGGAAAACAGTGAAGGAGTGAAGGAAGGGAAGAGAGAGGAAGGAAAGTAAAGGAGAAAGTCTGAAAGAAGGTGAGTGTGGGAGTGTGGCTGAGTTATAAGGTATGAGCGTGACAGAAGAGGAGTGAGAGACTAAGGGGACAGAGAGAATGAGGCTAACAGAAAGAGATTGAGGGAAGGGGAGTGTAGAACTAAGAGGACAGAGGGAGAAAGAGAAGGAGTTAGTGAAGTAGAGTAAGGAGAGTAAGGGAAGGGAAAAGAGTAAAGCAATGAAGTAAGTAAAGAGAGAGGAAACAAAGTAAAGGAGAAGGTCTGAAAGAAGGTGAGTGTAAGAGAGGAGTGTTGAAAAGGGGAGTAAACGTGGGAATTCAGAATAAGTGAGGCAAGAGCAATAAGGGAACAGAGGTGTGGGAGCATCAGAGAAGAGTAGTGAGGTTAAGGAAAAGAGTATAGGGAAAGTACATTTTGTACATCAAACTTACCTTATAAGTAATGTAAACTTAGTTTCATATTTTCATTTAAATTTATATCTGTGAAAGACAAAACAAAATAAGTTACAATATTTATAATATATATTTTACAATACAAGAGACAAAGTAGGAGATTAACAAGGGTGAGGGAGGGTGAGTGAAGGGCAGGGAGGTTGATGAAAAAGGGAAAATAAAGAGAGGATAAAAGTAAGTGAGCTTGAGACAAAGGAAGTGAAGGAGTGAGAATATAGAGGTAGTGAAGGAAAGAGTGACAGAAAGGAACTGAGTAAAAGAGCAAAGAAAGGTAAGTAAGGGAGTGTGGGTGAGTTTTAGGGAGTAAGCATGACGGAAGAGGAGTGAGACAGTGAGAGGATCCAGAGACTGAAGCTAAGAGACAGGGTGTGAGGGAAATGGAGTGAGGATGTGAGAGGACAGAGGAAGTGAGAGAAGGAGTGAGTGAAGTGTAATAAGGTGAGTGAGAGAAGGGGAATTATTGAGGGAACAAAGAAAGGAAACAAGGGGAAGGGGAGTGAAGTAGAGTGACTGACAGCTGGAAAGTAGTGGATAGGAGAGAGGGAAAAGGCCGCGAAGGAGTGGTGAATGAGAATAAGTGAGGAAAATGGAATAAGGGAAGGGAGGTGAGGGAGAGTGAAAAAAGGTCAGTGGGGGTGAGTTAAGAGGAGTGATAGAGGGTGGAAATAGGTAAGTGAGCATAGGAGAATGGGAAAATAATATATATTTAATAATACAAAATACAAAATAATTTCAACAACATGTTATATGGTTTATTTTTGCTGTTCTCAGAATAAATTAAATTTCACTTAAAACAGTGACTTCAATAGTACTCATCATATAACAGGGGGCAAAAAAAACACAATCAAAATGATTGTGTTTAAAAAACCCATGAAATCTTTTCTTAAATAAAGAAAAATTTTGAAAAAACATATCTAAACTCAATTTTGATCCATCCACTTTTCCACGAGGCCAAATAGTATATGGAAAGTCCTTTTCATTGGAAATTAGTCCATAGTATTCTTTATTTGTCATTTACCCGACTTTCTGAAAGAAAAGCTCCAACATCTTTTACATTATGAAACAAGAGTTTTATATCCACCTCTAGCGTACTTTTTATAAATAATTTGTATAATACTCACAGCACACACTATATGATATACATATACTATCTCTATGACAACTACATGTTTTTTATTATCTTCATCACTCTCATTCAGAAAGTAATTTTGAACACCAAACTAACTTATATTAACTGCTGCAATATTCATAGGCCAATTACCTACCCTAAAATTTCGGTTGTAAGAACACTAGGTAAGAATTTAGTAAGTCAGATGGCAAATGTTGTTTGAAAGTCAATTGAGTATCATTACAGTGTTTACAGCCTTTTTGACATTTTAAATAAGCTGTGTAATGTACTGATGTTGTTGAAGGACCATCATGGTAAATAATTGCTGCAGTTGTAAAGGTTCTTCCTGAAATTGATAATTGAGAAGCCACAAATTTTTTTATTAATGTTGTCAATTTAGTTCCATCAGGTCTACATCATTGGAACATTAAAATAATATACTGTCCATATCTTCGTAAAAATAAAGTTGATAGCATTGCAGATTTACATTGAGTACAGCCCATGTTTTGATTTGCTTCTCTAACTAGATTATTAAAAGACACTGATTTGCAGTCTGGTAAAGTCAAATACATAAATCTTTCCGTGTCTACTGTAGTACTACTTGAAAAGGAGCAATTGTCGCAGTCATGTTGCCATTTATAAGAAAGGCCAAAAAGATTTTCTACATCTACACCTTCATCTTGCAATACAACAAGCATATACATTAGAAATTCCTGACAATCTTGCTGAATATTCTGTGAAAAATTGATTTAGACCAGAACATATGTCTAAAACCTTTCGAATTTCAGAAAAACTTTGTATTTTTGTTCTATCACTGCTACATTTCTCTAATACAGAATTTAATAAACAACAAAATGTTTGATCACGATTTTCAGCAATCAGTTCTTGTACAGTTTGGACAAAGAAAACAACATTAACCACTACATTAGCATAGCAGTTGACACCAGAACTATTTTCAAACTGAAATCCAACAACATCTTTAACTGAATCCATTTAGTTTCTGCTTACGATTACTGGTTCATCTACCTTTCTTCTTTTTGCTACAACTTCACTACAATTTTTCTCATTTCTTCTTTTTTGGCCTACCACACGCTTTTCAAATAGAGGATATTGAGGTAAATATGGAGTATACTCTCTTCTTAACATATTATATTCTTTTACACAATTTAGATCTGCATTAATCTTTGTCTCATCAAAATCAATCAAGTACAATCTTGATAAAGATCTGACTCGAGATAAAGCAGTATATGCCATACCTTCCTTGAACACAGAATTTCCAATATTCACCAAAGCACTATCAACACTTAAACCTTGAGATTTATGAATAATTACTGCGTATGCCAAAGAAACAGGAAACTGTTTTCTGCGGACATATAAATCTTTCACTAGCAAAAAACGGGCAGAACAACGGCTGATTTGTTGTACTTCTTCAATACCATCAAATGTAATTTTTATTATTTCAATTCCATCTCTATTTCAGTAATTCACAAAATCCACAACATGACCCATTGCTCCATTTACTAAACCTCTTTCCACATGTAAATTACGTCGTAAAATTATACGACAATTTAAAGATGCATACAGAGTCTTTTCCATACCAGCAGTTTTAGATATTGTCTTCTCTAACGAATCCAATTTTGATTTCAACTTTTCTAACAAAATAATAGTTGCTCCTTCATGTTCAATTTTATCAATAGCTTCCAGTTTCACAATCTCTTGATTTTCCAACTTTAACATTTTGTTGTTGAAGATTGAACATTCTTGCAGAGTTGGCATCAAGCATATGACAGATTTGTTTTCAGGAATTTTCTTAAAAATATGCTCTGGGAGAATATTTTCATTTGCAAACAAATTTGAAATTAATCGTCCATGTAAAGCTTCTTTGCCATGCTCAGTTAGTTTTCCAATTCTTACATCTTGTAGAATATTTTTATAATCTTCATCCTTTGCCTGTTGCATATTTTGAAGCAGTTCTGCATATTTAAAATATAAACAGATCTTCACGTTTCCAATGCTTCCTAAGCACTTCCTGGTATCTTCATGCGTAAGCATTTTAAACACTGGCTGTCCTTTCACTGGAGTTAGTTACAGTAAATCTCCAAAAACAATGATGTGTTTGCCTCCAAATAACACATCATACTCTGTTTTAAGAATTTCTTGCATTTTTAAATGCACAAAAGCAAGCATTACATTTGATACCATGCTTACTTCATCAATGATAAAAAGTTTCATTTTCTTTAGGACTCTTGAAACTTCACAACAAGCTTCTCCAGATAGCTTGTGGTATTGTAATTTGTTATCATGCTCCACTGGCAGCATCAATAAGCGATGTAAAGTAATCCCTTTAATGTTGTGTGCTGCCAACCCAGTTGGAGCAGTAACAACACAAGGAAGCGATGACTCCGTTGTTTTCTGCAAATATGTTGCAATCGCTTTAATCAGGAAACTTTTCCCAGTTCCTGCTTCTCCACTCACATATAGTCGGACAGGTACAAAAGATGTACATGAGCACTCTTTTTTTCTCATGAGATAAACCATGCTCAATGTGTTCTGTGACTTCGTCATATATTTGTCTCTGCTCAACGTTTAGTTCTTTTTCCAAATCTTCTAAGTCAACTCCATCCTCCTGAGCTTGTTCCATGGCTCTTTCAACTTCATCCATGGCAGTAGCAGCTTCCTTTTGTATAATTGGTCCTCCTAGTGGATCCTGACTCAATGAAGCAGAACTCTGACTATCTTGAGAACTGTCTCTAGCAATCTCTGCTGCAATTGTAGCTTCTTGCTGTATTTCCTCGTTCATCATTTGGAGATAATTTGAAAAAACAGGACATTCTATCGTATCCTTGGTTGCATTGAATGAATCTTCATAAGTAAGAAAATCTCCAAGTAGTTCCTCTTCTGTACGCCAAGGCTTAAAGAGTTGCAAAAGAGCTAAGTGATAAAATTCCCTTTTGTCTGGAGAATCACAACTCAATTTTCGATGATTAATCAAATGGCCTTTTCTTTGTTTCACCAGACAGCCTTCACAACCAATTACAGCAGATACACCTTTATTGATGTCTCCCGTGACGTTCTTTTTAAAAATATAGGTTTTCAGAACTTCATAGAGACTAACATTCTCAAGGTGAGTACTTCTATTTGGATAGTATGTAACCAACATGTTTGTCTTCAAAATATCTGTACTGTCTGGTTCTTTCTCTGCCAAATACTCAACTTCTTGTACAGATTTCAAAACTTGGTTTCATGTTGCAGCAAGACCTAGACTGACCCAAATGATGGTTCTATATTTGGCATATAGACTTGCTGATGACAACCGATCAGAACATTCATATGCTCCAATTTCTCGATGCGACAACATCTGACTGTAACTGTATAATTTCTTGCTTAGACTCTTTTCATGTGAAATTTCCTCCCACATTTCCTTCAGTTCCGTCTTTTCTGACTTTGTGATGTAAGACGTCACATATCGAGCCACAGCAATAGAGTTGTCAGCCACATATTGAATATCCATGTTAGCATTCCACATGGACAAAATGACTGGGTTGTAGTCATTTATGAATTTAGATTCCTCATTTCTTCTTAGGTTGTATGTATTTTTGGGTGATTTTCTTGTCACAGTATGTTGCAGAGAAGACATCAAATTGTTGACTCTTCCTATCGATGTTACTGGACGTGGAAATGCAAAACGACATTTCGTGTAGAATTTGTCCTTGGATTTGTATTGTCGACGACAGTATTTCCCACAACGATGGCTTTGAAAGCGTAAAACTTGATGTCTTAAATTTTTTCTTCTGTACTTTTCGGAACAGCACATGTAGAATACTGCTCAATGAAACTCATCACTTTCTCATCTGAATCTGTTCCAAATTTTGGTGCATCTTTTATCCATAGCAGCATATGTATATGAGGAGCACCTCTTGCTTGATACTCCTTTCTCCAAAAGAAATCCAACACCTCTCCAAGCGGAGGATTTTTGTTTGTTTGTAATAAAAGACATCATAGCTTCAAACCTATGATTGAAATACCTGCATACATTAACTGGATCCAAAGAGCACAGTTCTCCAGGTGTCTTGTATTCAATATTTGCAATGTTTTTATTTGCCTCTTGTAGAAATTAAAGTAAGTCTTCCCAAGCATACTCAGCACAGCTAAGAGTGAGGAACCATGTAGGAGTTCTTAAGTTTCTTAGCATACATTTCAATTCCCCATGACGACTGTACCAATACTCGTTAGTACCACGCTGACATGCCATGAGATTAATTAGCTGAGATTCCAAAACACTGTCTTGCAGTTTCACTTTCTCCATAAAATCCCATGCCGAAACATTTTGTAGCTGTGTTCCACTTTTCAGTATATGGTTTACTGCATAGGAAAGTCCAGACAAGTCACTCTCAAACAGTAGATGGAACAAATATGGAATGCATTGACGAAACCTTGGATCTTCTGCATATAATATTGAAGTCTGGTATTCAGATGCAGGAATAGGAACAGGTCGGTCGTCATATCGTCCACCTTAACCTGTTGGAAATAACTGTGGAAGAAACAGGGTGGTCCAATAGGGTTTTCACACTGTAGGATTATGGACTATCTGGAGAATAGCATACGCGGCACGATCAGACAATTGTATGCAGAGCTCTATGTACTAAAAACAGATGATAGAGAGAAATATGCCAATAAGTGGGTGGAACAAGTGGGGGCGCACCCTGAGGGTTTACAAGCTTCATTAGACTTAGGTCGGTCTGTGCTGTGTTCGGCGACGTTACAAACCCAGCACTATAAAACAGTCCACTATAAAACCGGCTAGAATTGCCCAGTGGGGGGGAAGCACTGGAATAACCTGCCCGAGGTGCAACTCAAATGGAGCTAATATTACACACATGTTTGCACAATGCCCACAACTCTATACATTAAAACTGGCAATCGAAGAATTTTTGGAGGGCTCCTTGGGGCTGAAGATTAAATTAACGGATGAGCTGATAATGCTAGGGGTAAGGGTAGGGGATAATACCGAATACCCAGAATTTTTATTTATGGTCACGGCAGTCCTCAGGATTATTATTGCAAGGGCCTGGCAAGACAAGACAGCACCTACATTCCAGACATGGATAGCAAGACTTCTCTCCACATACAATATGGAGAAAGGCATCTATGATAGAAAAGGCAGAAGGGCATTGGGGGGCAGGATTTGGTTTCTTATGGAGCAATGGAAAAATAGGGGGAAATAGGCGTTATAATCTGTTTTTTCCCTGTTTTATTTATTTATTTATTTTTTTTCTCTACTTTTTTTTTTGCTCTTTCTCTCAAGTGATGGTCTTTATGTGTATGTTATATTCGTACTGTAAAAATGTATTGGATCAATTGGAAAAATGTGGGGGGCGAAATTTAATAAAAATATTTTTTAAAAAAAAAGAAGCATTTTTTAGAAGGAGATTATTTTGAAACAAAAATGCCAAAACATTCATCGCTCCCCCGCTCTGGGAACAATGTCAATTGTGAAGTGAGAGGCACATTATTTGTCGTGTGCACTCTATGTGCAGCCTACATTTTTGTTATACTGGAACAACAATATAGTCTACAGAATCGAGTACAAACACGGATTTTGAATGGCGTAAAATCTGAACTCATGTGTTTCATAGTGTTCTTGTACGTGATAATGCAGAAAATTATGCAAAGTGAAATAAAACAAATATCCAGGACCACACATTTTGTTCAAGCAGGGAAGTCAGGATTGATCTCAAGTTTTCTGCTTTCATATTGTGCAGCTGTGCTACTAGATGGGTATTCCTACCCTTCTCTCATTTTGCATCAAATGATAATGCTAAGTGTTTCGTTTTTGGTGCATGAGGTTAGAGCATGGGTGGTAGACATTACCCACATGAGGGTGTGGTTAGTTTTAGGCTTGAGGATCCGAGAGATGTTTGAGCTGAGCCACAGTCAGGCATTTGGCTCGAGCCTTCAGTCGTCATTTTGGTGAGACAGGAGAATCAACATTACAGGATTGTTTCTATTTTTAAGAGCAGTCCTCAATTAATTGAACATATTCATACATTTTAAGTTGAGCAATCGTGTGCTACATGTTATTCACTGCCCATTCTAATACACTAGAATTTCAGTGAATGAACTGAGTCTTTCTTTCATTACCATTCCAGAGACGTTTCCTCTACAGAGCAGCAACCATCCAATGATTATGCCTCGGAGATTACAGCCTCAAAGGATCACCCAGAAGTGTGGACTGCATTTTGCAGATTGGAGCAGGCTTCAGATTTAGTTATCATATTTGCTCTGGCATCTGTTTTTATAAGGATAAGGGTGCACGTTCATTATCAGCTCACCACTTTTTTAGCAAAGCCGAAACTGAACTGTTCATAATTGCCTCACCAGGCACTAATTAATACTGATTAACTGTAGCTCCAAATAAATATTGCTATGTTGCCTTTGTGGACATAGCAGTGTGGGCTACAAGAAGAATTGTATGTTTACCGAAGTCAGCTAATTAAACTGAGGTTCATTGCATTCAGTTTGCCAGAAGTGCCCATTTTCACAGCGGAAATTGAGTGGAAGAGCGCATGCATACCAGAAGCAACCAGGAACAACATCATTCATAAGACAAAAATTCAATTCAAAACAAATTTACACAAGCAATAAAAATCTCATTAAGAAGATATGGAGTTCTTGCTTCCGCATACTGGCGGTTGAACGTGCTTTTCTTTTAAATAATATTTAATGTATATAGATTTCAGAGCCACTTAGCAGGTGTAGTTCAGCCTGCAATTCAAAGAGAGCAGTACCTTGAGTTTCAGTGTAGTACTACACACACTATCAAGGATTCAGTTCTAGCTAATGAGCACGCCTGTTTAGGTTCAATTATGGATTCAGTTTTCATAGTGAAACCTGTCCTGTATTCTAACGAGGACTTTAGCTCACATTTGTTTTTTGCTATCTTATTCAGAGACATTGCAAAGGTTCTAGAGGTACTAATACCTGCAACAAAATGGCCCCAACTGCTTGACAGTAAAATAGCTATGATTGAGGTGCAGAGGGCCCTGGTGCTTCAGCACTATTGATTGCTACTGCTCTGAATACAGGTACCAGTTACCAGTTGCTTCCTAATACTGATGTTGACAGAAACAGTACTTTTTACTGCTTGATTTGGAAAACAAGGCATATAAAAAGAAAAAAAAAAAAGCATACATTTCAATTCCCCAGGACGACGGTACCAATACTCGTTAGTACCACGCTGACATGCCATGAGATTAATTAGCTGAGATTCCAAAACACTGTCTTGCAGTTTCACTTTATCCATAAAATCCCATGCCGAAACATTTTTTAGATGTGTTCCACTTTTCAGTATATGATTTACTGCATAGGAAAGTCCAGACAAGTCACTCTCAAAAAGTAGATGGAACAAATATGGAATGCATTGACGAAACCTTGGATCTTCTGCATATAATATTGAAGTCTGGTATTCAGATGCAGGAATTTGAACAGGTCGGTCGTCATATCGTCCACCTTAACCTGTTGGAAATAACTGTGGAAAACAACGAGCTTCCAAACTTTCTTCCCATACACTAATGGGACTTCCTTTGGCTTTTTTCATCTGAAACAAGTCAATAGCATTCCCCATTACTTCTTTGGAATGCAATGGATGAACACTATAATGTTCATAAATTTCTTCACTTCTAGAGACATCAACTTTTTCTATTTGCCCAGCAGAGACATCAGTGTCATCTTCTACAGTTGTTTCTTCTTCTCCCACATACACATTTCCATAGTACTGATTATTTTTTTACCAAATACAACGTTGCCTTCTTGACTTTCCTAACATCCACTAATTCTTGCCAGATTTTCTTACTTTTTGTCGGAACACCATTAACTAGAATAAGCAGAGGTTCCTCTTCTACTTTTTCGACACCAATTGTATCAATATTTTTCTTAAAATCTAGAGGCAAATAAACAACTCTTCCCTTTAATCCTCTCTGTAAATCTGAAGGAGGCAATTTCCCTGTCTTAGGCTCCATGCGAACAATAGCCTGAAAAGGATGTACACCTTGAATCAGAATAGACTCATAGGTAGTTAAATCCATCAATTCAGAAGGAATGTCTTCCAACTCCAGATTATTATGAACAGCTCTACCAGGCATTCTGTTTTCATTTAATTTGTTATAGCAATATTTACAAATAGGTTGATCAGAGCCCAAATGAAAACAATTTTCAACCAACAAATAAGTTGCAAAATCCTTCCACTCATTATTATTTATCTTTTCGATTTTTACATATAAATCAACTAATCTAGTCTGATGCTTATAATGAGTTCGTCGACAACAAACACAAGAAAAATTAGGCCTTTCACTTGAATTGACCTTAAACTTTGTAATTTCATTTTCAATTTTTTCTGTACTTAAAATCTCTACATTCTCTTTTACATTACCTTCTATTACTGTATCAATTTCTGCACTGACCTCTTTTTCAACAAAGTAACAAAACTCAATTTCATCACAAATGTTTTTGACATCTAATTCAGTTCCATGCAAAATAGCACTGTTTAACTGTTTTAGTTTAAGTGCTGGACTTTTTGCATAATACAACCTTCTCACTAATTTCCTCACTTTATTATGATGCAATGCTAACATCCTAAAATGGTGAAAAACACTCTGACATACTTTTCTTGAAAGACAAGCCAGTGAATGCCCTTGCAAACCAGTTTTTTCTCTCCCTCTACAAGGATCTAACTCTTGTAAAATGTTAATTTTTTGTTTCACACTTTTCTTAGTATATGTCCGTAAGAAAGTGCGAAACAAATCAATTGATTCCTGTCGGACACTACAAATACTACTACAATTCCATGTATAACTGGAGCCTTAGGACATCTCCCTAAAACTTCATCAGCTAACACCTCTTCTGTATTTCTAGGCACAATCTCTTCTTTTTCAACCGGACAACCGTCCTTCACCTCTTATGCTCGACCACTGTTGTCAACTGCATGCACCAAATCATTATCCTGAAAGTAACTTTCTTCATTAAAAAATTGGCTCACAACTTGAACTATGCTTCCATTCTCCAGAAAAAACATCACAGAAATTACTTCAATTAATTACTCTCCTCCACTTACATTTTGATTTGAACACATTGATTACCTTATCAAGTGTACAAATTCTATTCATTACTAAACTAAACAATTTATTTTTCACTTTAAATACTTCATCCACAATCTTAACTATGTTTTTTTTTCTTGTAAAAAGTGGTCTTTTTTTTATACCTCTTTAGATTTTTTAATAAATTTGATACTATTCTGTTGTAAAACATTCGTCTACGAATTTCAGTAAATTGGTTGCTCCTTGTTTTCTTATACAACGTATCATCTCCTTGTACAGGTCTAACATTTTTAGAAGGACATTCTGTCTTCTTTCTAATTACAGGTCTTTCATTCTTGTTTGCAAAAATACTTTTTTTTCTTGACATTTCAATAAGTTCCTGAGAAAATTTTTAGTTCGCTTACCAGGAACATTTTTCTTTTTCTCCGATGATTTTATTTTGGTTGGTTCTTGATTTTCAATTTCTTAGACCTTAATTTTCTTTTATAAACTCTTTCACGTCTTGCTTTCGAAGGCATCTTTTTGTTTGTTTGCATAGATGATTATAATCTGTGGTAAACAAAAAATAACATATTATAGACTACTACAAACATATTACATAGCAATTACAATAAGTAAACAATATAAACACTAGTATAAAACAAAAAGCTGATTTACATTACATGTGCTTTGCTTTGTGTCAAAAACGATTTACTAATTAATGTTATGTCTTGCTTATATCTAGGTGGCCTGCTTTTGGCCTGTAGATGCAGTGAAATAATATGAGCAGAGACACACATACTGCTTGCAGAGACTGAGATGGTAGATTACATGAAATATCGTGGACATGTGCCTAAGATCACACTGTGACTGAAGCTTGATTCACCCATCACTGTTATCTTAGGCAGAGTCACACATACTGTTGGCAGAGACAGACATGGTACATTATATGTAACATTCTGATCATGTGCCTAAAATCACACTGTGACTGAAGCTTGATTCACCCATCACTGTAATCTTAGGCAGAGTCACACATACTGTTGGCAGAGACAGACATGGTACATTATATGTAACATTCTGAATATGTGCCTAAGATCACACTGTGACTGAAGCTTGATTCACCCATCACGGTGATCTTAGACAGAGTCACACATACATTGTACAAGGGGCTTGTAGATATGCCAATGAAACCATTACACTATCTCTATACCAGCATTAATGTCAAACATCGTACAAGGGGCTTGTAAATATGCCAATGAAACCATTACACTATCTCTGTACCAGCATTAATGTCAAACATTGCATAAGCGGCTTGTAAATATGCCAATGAAACCATTGCACTATCTCTGTACCAGCATTAATGTCAAACATTGCACAAGGGGCTTGTAAATATGCAAATGAAACCATTACACTATCTCTATACCAGCATTAATGTCAAACACTGTGCAAGGGGCTTGTAAATATGCCAATGAAACCATTACACTATCTCCGTACCAGCATTAATATCAAACATTGCACAAGGGGCTTGCAAATATGCCAATGAAATCATTACACTAGCTCTATACCACCATTAATGTCAAACATTGCGCAAACGGCCTGTAAATATGCCAATAAAACCATTACACTATCTCTGTACCAGCATTAATGTCAAACATTGTGCAAGCAACCTGTAAATATGACAATGAAACCATTACACTATCTCTGTATCCCCATTAATGTCAAACATTGCATAAGAGGCTTGTTAATATGCCAATCAAACCATTACACTATCTCTATACCAGCATTAATGTCAAACACTGCGCAAGCGGCTTGTAAATATGCCAATGAAACCATTACACTATCTCAGTACCAGCATTAATGTCAAACATTGCACAATGGGCTTGTAAATATGCCAATGAAACCATTACACTATAACTGTACCAGCATTAATGTCAAACATTGCACAAGGGGCTTGTAAATATGCCAATGAAACCATTACACTATCTCTGTACCAGCATTAATGTTAATCATTGCGCAAGCGGCTTGTAAATATGGCAATGAAACCATTACACTATCTCTGTACCCCCCATTAATGTCAAACATTGCATAAGTGGCTTGTAAATATGCCAATCAAACCATTACACTATCTCTCTACCAGCATTAATGTCAAACATTGCACAAGGGGCTTGTAAATATGCCAATGAAACCATTACACAATCTCTATACCAGCATTAATGTCAAACACTGCGCAAGCGGCTTGTAAATATGCCAATGAAACCATTACACTATCTCTGTACCAGCATTATTGTCAAACATTGCATAAGCGGCTTGTAAATATGCCAATGAAACCATTACACTATCTCTGTACCAGCATTAATGTCAAACATTCCACAAGGGGCTTGTAAATATGCCAATGAAACCATTACACTATCTCTGTACCAGCATTAATGTCAAACATTGCATAAGCGGCTTGTATATATGCCAATGAAACCATTACACTATCTCTGCACCAGCATTAATGTCAAACATTGCACAAGGGGCTTGTAAATATGCCAATGAAACCATTACACTCTTTCTATACCAGCATTAATGTCAAACACTGCGCAAGCTGCATGTAAATATGCTAATGAAACCATTACACTATCTCTGTACCAGCATTAATGTCAAACATTGCACAAGGGGCTTGTAAATATGCCAATGAAACCATTACACTATCCCTATACCAGCATTAATGTCAAACATCGCACAAGGGGCTTGTAAATATGCCAATGAAACCATTACACTATCTCTGTACCAGCATTAATGTCAAACATTGCATAAGCGGATTGTAAACATGCCAATCAAACCATTACACTATCTCTGTACCAGCATTAATGTCAAACATTGCACTAGGGGCTTGTAAATATGCCAATGAAACCATTACACTATCTCTATACCAACATTAATGTCAAACATCGTACAAGGGGCTTGTAAATATGCCAATGAAACCATTACACTATCTCTGTACCAGCATTAATGTCAAACATTGCATAAGCGGCTTGTAAATATGCCAATGAAACCATTGCACTATCTCTATACCAGCATTAATGTCAAACACTGTGCAAGGGGCTTGTAAATATGCCAATGAAACCATTACACTAGCTCTATACCACCATTAATGTCAAACATTGCGCAAACGGCCTGTAAATATGCCAATGAAACCATTACACTATCTCTATACCAACATTAATGTCAAACATCGTACAAGGGGCTTGTAAATATGCCAATGAAACCATTACACTATCTCTGTACCAGCATTAATGTCAAACATTGCACAAGGGGCTTGTAAATATGCAAATGAAACCATTACACTATCTCTATACCAGCATTAATGTCAAACGCTGTGCAAGGGGCTTGTAAATATGCCAATGAAACCATTACACTATCTCCGTACCAGCATTAATGTCAAACATTGCACAAGGGGCTTGCAAATATGCCAATGAAATCATTACACTAGCTCTATACCACCATTAATGTCAAACATTGCGCAAACGGCCTGTAAATATGCCAATGAAACCATTACACTATCTCTGTACCAGCATTAATGTCAAACATTGTGCAAGCGGCCTGTAAATATGCCAATGAAACCATTACACTATCTCTGTACCCCCAGTAATGTCAAACATTGCATAAGAGGCTTGTTAATATGCCAATCAAACCATTACACTATCTCTATACCAGCATTAATGTCAAACACTGCGCAAGCGGCTTGTAAATATGCCAATGAAACCATTACACTATCTCAGTACCAGCATTAATGTCAAACATTGCACAATGGGCTTGTAAATATGCCAATGAAACCATTACACTATAACTGTACCAGCATTAATGTCAAACATTGCACAAGGGGCTTTTAAATATGCCAATGAAACCATTACACTATCTCTGTACCAGCATTAATGTTAATCATTGCGCAAGCGGCTTGTAAATACGGCAATGAAACCATTACACTATCTCTGTACCCCCCATTAATGTCAAACATTGCATAAGTGGCTTGTAAATATGCCAATCAAACCATTACACTATCTCTCTACCAGCATTAATGTCAAACATTCCACAAGGGGCTTGTAAATATGCCAATGAAACCATTACACTATCTCTGTACCAGCATTAATGTCAAACATTGCATAAGCGGCTTGTATATATGCCAATGAAACCATTACACTATCTCTGCACCAGCATTAATGTCAAACATTGCATAAGGGGCTTGTAAATATGCCAATGAAACCATTACACTCTTTCTATACCAGCATTAATGTCAAACACTGCGCAAGCTGCATGTAAATATTCTAATGAAACCATTACACTATCTCTGTACCAGCATTAATGTCAAACATTGCACAAGGGGCTTGTAAATATGCCAATGAAACCATTACACTATCCCTATACCAGCATTAATGTCAAACATCGCACAAGGGGCTTGTAAATATGCCAATGAAACCATTACACTATCTCTGTACCAGCATTAATGTCAAACATTGCATAAGCGGATTGTAAACATGCCAATCAAACCATTACACTATCTCTGTACCAGCATTAATGTCAAACATTGCACAAGGGGCTTGTAAATATGCCAATGAAACCATTACACCATCTCTATACCAACATTAATGTCAAACATCGTACAGGGGGCTTGTAAATATGCCAATGAAACCATTACACTATCTCTGTACCAGCATTAATGTCAAACATTGCATAAGCGGCTTGTAAATATGCCAATGAAACCATTGCACTATCTCTGTACCAGCATTAATGTCAAACATTGCACAAGGGGCTTGTAAATATGCAAATGAAACCATTACACTATCTCTATACCAGCATTAATGTCAAACACTGTGCAAGGGGCTTGTAAATATGCCAATGAAACCATTACACTATCTCCGTACCAGCATTAATGTCAAACATTGCACAAGGGGCTTGCAAATATGCCAATGAAATCATTACACTAGCTCTATACCACCATTAATGTCAAACATTGCGCAAACGGCCTGTAAATATGCCAATGAAACCATTACACTATCTCTGTACCAGCATTAATGTCAAACATTGTGCAAGCGGCCTGTAAATATGCCAATGAAACCATTACACTATCTCTGTACCCCCATTAATGTCAAACATTGCATAAGAGGCTTGTTAATATGCCAATCAAACCATTACACTATCTCTATACCAGCATTAATGTCAAACACTGCGCAAGCGGCTTGTAAATATGCCAATGAAACCATTACACTATCTCAGTACCAGCATTAATGTCAAACATTGCACAATGGGCTTGTAAATATGCCAATGAAACCATTACACTATAACTGTACCAGCATTAATGTCAAACATTGCACAAGGGGCTTGTAAATATGCCAATGAAACCATTACACTATCTCTGTACCAGCATTAATGTTAATCATTGCGCAAGCGGCTTGTAAATACGGCAATGAAACCATTACACTATCTCTGTACCCCCCATTAATGTCAAACATTGCATAAGTGGCTTGTAAATATGCCAATCAAACCATTACACTATCTCTCTACCAGCATTAATGTCAAACATTGCACAAGGGGCTTGTAAATATGCCAATGAAACCATTACACTATCTCTGTACCCCCATTAATGTCAAACATTGCATAAGTGGCTTGTAAATATGCCAATGAAACCACTACACTATCTCTGTACCAGCATTATTGTCAAACATTGCATAAGCGGCTTGTAAATATGCCAATGAAACCATTACACTATCTCTGTACCAGCATTAATGTCAAACATTCCACAAGGGGCTTGTAAATATGCCAATGAAACCATTACACTATCTCTGTACCAGCATTAATGTCAAACATTGCATAAGCGGCTTGTATATATGCCAATGAAACCATTACACTATCTCTGTACCAGCATTAATGTCAAACATTGCACAAGGGGCTTGTAAATATGCCAATAAAACCATTACACTCTTTCTATACCAGCATTAATGTCAAACACTGCGCAAGCTGCATGTAAATATGCTAATGAAACCATTACACTATCTCTGTACCAGCATTAATGTCAAACATTGCACAAGGGGCTTGTAAATATGCAAATGAAACCATTACACTATCTCTATACCAGCATTAATGTCAAACACTGCGCAAGCGGCTTGTAAATATGCCAATAAAACCATTACACTATCTCTGTACCAGCATTAATGTCAAACATTGCATAAGCAGCTTGTAAATATGCCAATGAAACCATTACACTGTCTCTGTACCAGCATTAATGTCAAACATTGCACAAGGGGCTTGTAAATATGCCAATAAAACCATTACACTATCTCTATACCAGCATTAATGTCAAACATTGCACACGCGGCTTGTAAATATGCCAATGAAACCATTACACTATCTCGCTACCAGCATTAATGTCAAACATTGCACAAGGGGCTTGTAAATATGCCAATGAAACCATTACACTATCTCTACTCTAAACCAGCATTAATGTCAAACACTGCGCAAGCTTCTTGTAAATATGCTAATGAAACCATTACACTATCTCTGTACCAGCATTAATGTCAAACATTGCATAAGCGGCTTGTAAATATGCCAATGAAACCATTGCACTATCTCTGTACCAGCATTAATGTCAAACATTGCACAAGGGGCTTGTAAATATGCAAATGAAACCATTACACTATCTCTATACCAGCATTAATGTCAAACACTGTGCAAGGGGCTTGTAAATATGCCAATGAAACCATTACACTATCTCCGTACCAGCATTAATATCAAACATTGCACAAGGGGCTTGCAAATATGCCAATGAAATCATTACACTAGCTCTATACCACCATTAATGTCAAACATTGCGCAAACGGCCTGTAAATATGCCAATGAAACCATTACACTATCTCTGTACCAGCATTAATGTCAAACATTGTGCAAGCGGCCTGTAAATATGCCAATGAAACCATTACACTATCTCTGTATCCCCATTAATGTCAAACATTGCATAAGAGGCTTGTTAATATGCCAATCAAACCATTACACTATCTCTATACCAGCATTAATGTCAAACACTGCGCAAGCGGCTTGTAAATATGCCAATGAAACCATTACACTATCTCAGTACCAGCATTAATGTCAAACATTGCACAATGGGCTTGTAAATATGCCAATGAAACCATTACACTATAACTGTACCAGCATTAATGTCAAACATTGCACAAGGGGCTTGTAAATATGCCAATGAAACCATTACACTATCTCTGTACCAGCATTAATGTTAATCATTGCGCAAGCGGCTTGTAAATATGGCAATGAAACCATTACACTATCTCTGTACCCCCCATTAATGTCAAACATTGCATAAGTGGCTTGTAAATATGCCAATCAAACCATTACACTATCTCTCTACCAGCATTAATGTCAAACATTGCACAAGGGGCTTGTAAATATGCCAATGAAACCATTACACAATCTCTATACCAGCATTAATGTCAAACACTGCGCAAGCGGCTTGTAAATATGCCAATGAAACCATTACACTAGCTCTATACCACCATTAATGTCAAACATTGCGCAAACGGCCTGTAAATATGCCAATGAAACCATTACACTATCTCTATACCAACATTAATGTCAAACATCGTACAAGGGGCTTGTAAATAGGCCAATGAAACCATTACACTATCTCTGTACCAGCATTAATGTCAAACATTGCACAAGGGGCTTGTAAATATGCAAATGAAACCATTACACTATCTCTATACCAGCATTAATGTCAAACACTGTGCAAGGGGCTTGTAAATATGCCAATGAAACCATTACACTATCTCCGTACCAGCATTAATGTCAAACATTGCACAAGGGGCTTGCAAATATGCCAATGAAATCATTACACTAGCTCTATACCACCATTAATGTCAAACATTGCGCAAACGGCCTGTAAATATGCCAATGAAACCATTACACTATCTCTGTACCAGCATTAATGTCAAACATTGTGCAAGCGGCCTGTAAATATGCCAATGAAACCATTACACTATCTCTGTACCCCCATTAATGTCAAACATTGCATAAGAGGCTTGTTAATATGCCAATCAAACCATTACACTATCTCTATACCAGCATTAATGTCAAACACTGCGCAAGCGGCTTGTAAATATGCCAATGAAACCATTACACTATCTCAGTACCAGCATTAATGTCAAACATTGCACAATGGGCTTGTAAATATGCCAATGAAACCATTACACTATAACTGTACCAGCATTAATGTCAAACATTGCACAAGGGGCTTGTAAATATGCCAATGAAACCATTACACTATCTCTGTACCAGCATTAATGTTAATCATTGCGCAAGCGGCTTGTAAATACGGCAATGAAACCATTACACTATCTCTGTACCCCCCATTAATGTCAAACATTGCATAAGTGGCTTGTAAATATGCCAATCAAACCATTACACTATCTCTCTACCAGCATTAATGTCAAACATTCCACAAGGGGCTTGTAAATATGCCAATGAAACCATTACACTATCTCTGTACCAGCATTAATGTCAAACATTGCATAAGCGGCTTGTATATATGCCAATGAAACCATTACACTATCTCTGCACCAGCATTAATGTCAAACATTGCATAAGGGGCTTGTAAATATGCCAATGAAACCATTACACTCTTTCTATACCAGCATTAATGTCAAACACTGCGCAAGCTGCATGTAAATATGCTAATGAAACCATTACACTATCTCTGTACCAGCATTAATGTCAAACATTGCACAAGGGGCTTGTAAATATGCCAATGAAACCATTACACTATCCCTATACCAGCATTAATGTCAAACATCGCACAAGGGGCTTGTAAATATGCCAATGAAACCATTACACTATCTCTGTACCAGCATTAATGTCAAACATTGCATAAGCAGATTGTAAACATGCCAATCAAACCATTACACTATCTCTGTACCAGCATTAATGTCAAACATTGCACAAGGGGCTTGTAAATATGCCAATGAAACCATTACACCATCTCTATACCAACATTAATGTCAAACATCGTACAGGGGGCTTGTAAATATGCCAATGAAACCATTACACTATCTCTGTACCAGCATTAATGTCAAACATTGCATAAGCGGCTTGTAAATATGCCAATGAAACCATTGCACTATCTCTGTACCAGCATTAATGTCAAACATTGCACAAGGGGCTTGTAAAGATGCAAATGAAACCATTACACTATCTCTATACCAGCATTAATGTCAAACACTGTGCAAGGGGCTTGTAAATATGCCAATGAAACCATTACACTATCTCCGTACCAGCATTAATGTCAAACATTGCACAAGGGGCTTGCAAATATGCCAATGAAATCATTACACTAGCTCTATACCACCATTAATGTCAAACATTGCGCAAACGGCCTGTAAATATGCCAATGAAACCATTACACTATCTCTGTACCAGCATTAATGTCAAACATTGTGCAAGCGGCCTGTAAATATGCCAATGAAACCATTACACTATCTCTGTACCCCCATTAATGTCAAACATTGCATAAGAGGCTTGTTAATATGCCAATCAAACCATTACACTATCTCTATACCAGCATTAATGTCAAACACTGCGCAAGCGGCTTGTAAATATGCCAATGAAACCATTACACTATCTCAGTACCAGCATTAATGTCAAACATTGCACAATGGGCTTGTAAATATGCCAATGAAACCATTACACTATAACTGTACCAGCATTAATGTCAAACATTGCACAAGGGGCTTGTAAATATGCCAATGAAACCATTACACTATCTCTGTACCAGCATTAATGTTAATCATTGCGCAAGCGGCTTGTAAATACGGCAATGAAACCATTACACTATCTCTGTACCCCCCATTAATGTCAAACATTGCATAAGTGGCTTGTAAATATGCCAATCAAACCATTACACTATCTCTCTACCAGCATTAATGTCAAACATTGCACAAGGGGCTTGTAAATATGCCAATGAAACCATTACACTATCTCTGTACCCCCCATTAATGTCAAACATTGCATAAGTGGCTTGTAAATATGCCAATGAAACCATTACACTATCTCTGTACCAGCATTTTTGTCAAACATTGCATAAGCGGCTTGTAAATATGCCAATGAAACCATTACACTATCTCTGTACCAACATTAATGTCAAACATTCCACAAGGGGCTTGTAAATATGCCAATGAAACCATTACACTATCTCTGTACCAGCATTAATGTCAAACATTGCATAAGCGGCTTGTATATATGCCAATGAAACCATTACACTATCTCTGTACCAGCATTAATGTCAAACATTGCACAAGGGGCTTGTAAATATGCCAATGAAACCATTACACTCTTTCTATACCAGCATTAATGTCAAACACTGCGCAAGCTGCATGTAAATATGCTAATGAAACCATTACACTATCTCTGTACCAGCATTAATGTCAAACATTGCACAAGGGGCTTGTAAATATGCCAATGAAACCATTACACTATCCCTATACCAGCATTAATGTCAAACATCGCACAAGGGGCTTGTAAATATGCCAATGAAACCATTACACTATCTCTGTACCAGCATTAATGTCAAACATTGCATAAGCAGATTGTAAACATGCCAATCAAACCATTACACTATCTCTGTACCAGCATTAATGTCAAACATTGCACAAGGGGCTTGTAAATATGCAAATGAAACCATTACACTATCCCTATACCAGCATTAATGTCAAACACTGCGCAAGCGGCTTGTAAATATGCCAATAAAACCATTACACTGTCTCTGTACCAGCATTAATGTCAAACATTGCACAAGGGGCTTGTAAATATGCCAATAAAACCATTACACTATCTCTATACTAGCATTAATGTCAAACATTGCACACGCGGCTTGTAAATATGCCAATGAAACCATTACACTATCTCTCTACCAGCATTAATGTCAAACATTGCACAAGGGGCTTGTAAATATGCCAATGAAACCATTACACTATCTCTACTCTAAACCAGCATTAATGTCAAACACTGCGCAAGCTTCTTGTAAATATGCTAATGAAACCATTACACTATCTCTGTACCAGCATTAATGTCAAACATTGCACAAGCGGCTTGTAAATATGCCAATGAAACCATTACACTATCTCTGTACCAGCATTAATGTCAAACATTGCACAAGCTGCTTGTAAATATGCCAATGAAACCATTACACTATCTCTGTACCAGCATTAATGTCAAACATTGCATAAGTGGCTTGTAAATATGCCAATGAAACCATTACACTATCTCTGTACCAGCATTAATGTCAAACATTGCACAAGGGGCTTGTAAATATGCCAATAAAACCATTACACTATCTCTGTACCAGCATTAATGTCAAACATTGCGCAAGCGGCTTGTAAATATGCCAATGAAACCATTACACTATCTCTATACCAGCATTAATGTCAAACATTGCGCAAGCGGCTTGTAAATATGCCAATGAAACCATTACACTATCTCTGTACCAGCATTAATGTCAAACATTGCACAAGCGGCTTGTAAATATACCAATGAAACCATTACACTATCTCTGTACCAGCATTAATGTCAAACATTGCACAAGGGGCTTGTAAATATGTCAATGAAACCATTACACTATCTCTATACCAGCATTAATGTCAAACACTGCGCAAGGGGCTTGTAAATATGCCTCTCTTTTTTTGTATATTGTATCTTAATTTATACCATTAGAAAAACCCTTTTAGCATCTCTCACAGCATTTCATATTCTTGTCTGGGTGCCAATGTTATTACTCTGCATGCATTTTCTGCTTGCACCCATGTCAAACATTGCACAAGGATCTTGTAAATATGCCCCTCTTTATCTTATATACCATCTCAATTGATGCCATTACTGAAATACTTTATGCATCTCCCACACCATTTCATACGGTTTTCTATCTGCTATTTGTATCCCTCTCCATACATTCACTGCTTCCACCCATGTTAAAGGTTGCACAAGGCGCTTCTAAAAAAGGAGCATATTTACTAGTCCAATGAAACCATTACACTATCTCTATACCAGCATTGAATCCAAGCATTAAAAACAATTTAAAAAGAAGTCTACCTTATATACTTAAAAATACAAACTGTAAGCACACACAGCTAACATTATGGAAAAAGGTAAAAAAATAATTCCTTAATTCACACAGACACTCACTATGATACTTGTCAAAAATCTTTAAGCTCTCTATCTTTTTTAAAATAATCATTACTCACCTTTAAAAATGCTTTTGAAGATGTAAAACAGTGTCAGTCACAGTCAACAGATATTCTTAAGCAGAATCTCTGAATAATGCTTCTTTCACTCGAGCCTGAGAAAAATGGCACAGATTCTTTCTCATTTCAGACCCATATTCTTGTACCTAACCATTCAAAATTGTTCCCACACAAATTCAAAACCAAACTGCACATTTTAATTGGTTGTACATTTCAAGACTTTGAAACTCACATAACATTCACCCATCCCCCCAGTGCTCATTCACCCTGTAACCATGGTAACTCCCTCCTAACCTAGCACACAGTTCACAAGTTCATCATACTATGTTGCAAAAGAATCCATCAAGGGTGTTTGAACTCTCAATCTACTAGCTAATCAATTGCAATGTTTCTTTAAATGACTTTTTCTCAACCATTGAAATGACTTTTTACAAAAAAAAACATGCACCCTAATTTTCAGTGGAGATTTTTAAGAAAGCACCAATAATTTTTGGTTTTTCAACTGCACTGATTCTCAACCACTTTTTTTCATAATCAAACTGCCATTTCATTTCCACAACTCATCTGACTAGAAGCACATCTACCTTCAAAATTCTAGAAGTCTGGTTTGTGGATCATAGCTATGTCCACTGGAGTCAAAAATACGCAGCTAACAGAGGTATTTACAACCTTGATTTACCAAATATGGACATTGTATGGATTGGACAGAGAGGATTGAGAAGTCACCAATTGATACCATTGGTAAAATCCTTTATGCATTTACCACACCCTGACCTTATATTTGTGCACTGTGGTGGAAATGACCTGGGCACTTTGACTGGGGTAGGTCTGGAAATGCTTTTAAAGGACCTCTTTGAGCAATTTATGTCACTTTTTCCAAAAACTGCCTTGGTATTTTCTAATATATGCTAAAGCCAAAAATCGAACTGGTCCAACCAATTTTGTCCACAGATTGAGAAAGCAAGGAAACATGTGAATACATCTGTTTCTGCTTTCCTCAGAGACTATGGTATGGGTTCCATTTACCACAGCAACTTGCGTTACAACATGCAAGGCATGTATAGGAGAGATGGTGTGCATTTTACAGATGAGGGGAATAGAGTTTTCCTCTTGAATATAAGACTCTGCATTGGTACCTACTTGTAGGTACAAAAAACACCCACATAACACAACAGCTCTTTTCAGAGCTAACTTACCTCTAAACACTCTACATTATTTTTGTACTCTATTTTTTTACACTGTTTGTCCCCATGGTGCGCTCAGGGTGCGCGTTCCGGAGAGCGCTCCTGGGAGCGCACCCAGCGCTTACCTCGCGAACATTTAAAAAAAAATAGTTCTTGGGCCCTTCAGGGTCCTTCTAAGCCTCCCTCAAAAAACCTAGGGGGTCAGGGGGTGTCTACCCTGCCCCCTTTTAATCATTTCCCCCTTTCTTTTTTACCTCAGCTGTCTCGATTTTCCCGAGACACAAGATGGCGGACTGTCCGGACTGTTAAGAATGTTGACAGACATCATACAGCCAATCAGCTTTCCGCTCGCGCACTCCAGTAGTGCGCCGGGTGCGGTCCCTGGTACGCGTACCGGTGAGCGCTCAAAGCGCGCCTATTGATATATATGTTTTTTTGAAGTTGCCTTTCATAAAAACCACTGGAGCAATTTCAAAGAAATATAGAAAAGGCCCTACTACATACCAGTACCTATCATTTTGCCAACTTTTGGTGTAATTCCATGCATCCGTTCAGGCTGTAGGCATGTCTAAACATCCTATGTAAAATTGCATGGGGAAAACACATTTTAAAGTATTGAAATTTAGAACCAATCAAAATATTACTTTAGTTTTAAATTTGTGTATGATGAAGTTTGATTGGTTATGTATATATCTCAAATGAGAGGAAAACACGGCCATTTTGTAATACCCCAGTCTGAGGTACTTTTGAGAGAAAATTTGGGTGCTCAATTGCTGGACTTAAAATAACACACTACTAACTCTTCTATTTTCAAAAAGGTGAGTTGTTAATTTGTAAAGGGAACTATGTAGTACACTTTAAGATAATTTGGAAAATGTTTTCCATTAGTTATTTACAGTCCTTCTGTTATAAGTATTATTTAAGATTGGCTTCATCACATGCAGTGCTTTATATTTCTAGTTCCTGTCTGATACTATACACTGCCCAATTAATTTTAAAGAACTAAATACCTGATTAAGCTACTTTTATGTTATGTATTACTAAAAACGATAATTGAAAGTGATTATTTTTTTCTGCAATTTACAGCAAGAAATTTGAAATTAAAATGGAGGACAGCAAGGAAATTTCTTTTGAAATTACAACAACACATCTTGAAAATGAAAATGTCATGGATATTGAAGATGACTTAAAAGATTTTTTAGATCAATCTCTAGATGAAGAATTAATTGAATGTTTGGATGAAATAGAAAGCCAAGAAACATCAATGAACAATTTTCATAAGGAGATTAAATATATAAATGAAGATGAAATATAAGATGAGGACATGCTACAAGTTCTATTAAATTAAGAGAAATCTGAACAATAAATTATTAATTACAAATTCAAAATTAGTTGACATATTATTCATTTTTATTTCGAATTTATGAGGTAAAATCGAAGTGATTGTAGTATAATGAAATACTTCTAGTATAGAGTGCACAATTTTTATGTTACATAGTAAGCTTACTCATATTTACTGCCCTTCTCCCACTGTATTTTTACCAATGTATATTTGATATCTCTTCTTCATCTCCTGCCTCCTTTCTCTCACTGTCTGTCTCTTATACACCTTATCGTCGCCATTTTGTGTAGTTTCAGAAAAGAGTGAAATGTAATACTTCAAAACTTGAAAAGAGAGCAGGGTAGAGTGCCCCTCACCCCAATTTTTCTTTAAAACTATTTTCTTTTACTGTTTTCCCCTTGGCGCGCTCAGGGTGCGCGTACCGGAGAGCGCACCTGGAAACGCACCCAGCGCTTACCCCGTGAAAATTTAAAAAAAAAGGTTTTTTGCCCTTCAGGGTTCTTCTAGGCCCCCCTCAGAAAACCTAGGGGATCAGAGGGTGTCTACTTTGCCCCTTTTTAATTATTTTCCCTTTTCTTTTTCACCTCTTGTGTCTCGATTCTACCAAGACACAAGATGGCGGACTCTCCGGACTGTTTAGAATGTTGACAGACACCCGACAGCCAATCAGCTTTCCGCTCGTGCACTCCCGTAGCGCACCGGGTGCGCTCCCCGGTACGCGTACCAGTGAGCGCTCGGAGCGCGCCTATAGATATATATGTGTTTTTGAAGTTAATTTTCAAAAAAACCACTGGAGCAATTTCTAAGCATGAGCGGATTTTGCGTAATGGCAATCCGCGGATTTGCGGATTTGCGTATTTCGAAAATACGCAAAATACGCGGATCCTAGCGTATTTTTTTTTTGTATAAAACGCTCGCGAACGTGCAGAAACCCGTGCGAACACAATGTGCCTGGGTATTGCGCTCGTGAAAGTCAAGGATGCAAAGTCTATCCAGCATCACAGCTGATTTTCGACGGTAGGTTTGGGAAGAAGGCACATCTGCCCAGCCTTGACAACGCTTACGATTGTTTTTGGGCTGATGAATGAGTCACTGAATTTAAGCTTCAACTAGGGCACATGCTTTATTGATATCTGTAAGTGCTTCCTGTTGAGGTTTAGTTTTTGTGCCAGGACCATCGTGCCAGAATGAACCCTGCCCTTCATATTTATTCAAGAAGACGCCACCGTTTTGTGCCATACCTCTACTCAACTGGAGTACTTTCTACTGGATAATCAGTAAGTGCTACCTCGTTGGGTAAATTTATAGTGCTTTTACTATACTACAGCTTCCTAAAGTGCCAGAGAGTTGTCTACAGCGACCATGTGTGTGTTACTATGCAATCGCCCCAAAGGGCGCAGGGGTCCCTTGGGTGAGCTGCTGCTGTAATTTACAATGGCGCCAGCAAGCTGCCAGCGCCGTTGTAAAATAGTTACAAAGTTAGCTTGCACAGGAAGCACTTAGATAAAATAAAGCAGCACCTGCTTCGTTTTATCTAGTGGTTCCTGTGCAAGCTAACTTTGTAACTATTTTACAACGGCGCTGGCAGCTTGCTGGCGCCATTGTAAATTGTGGGGGTTCAACTTTTGAACCCGTTACGTCCGCGCGGATTTTTTTTCCGGATTTTGTGGGAAATCCGTAAAATACGCGGATTGCGGATTTCCCAAAAATCCGAAAAATCCGTGGGCGTAACGGATTTACCCCTCACACTTAGCAATTTCCACAAAATATAGCAAAGGCACATCTGCGTACCAGTCCCTACAATTTTGCCAAGTTTGGCGTACTTCCATTCAGCGGTTCGGGCTGTAGACTTGTCAGATCGTCCTATGGAAATTGACATGGGGAAAACACGTTTTGGGACCCCCCTTTTTTCTCAGCCCCCACTTCACGAATCCCCCTGAAACTTTCAGGGAAGGAGCGGAGCGGAACTGGCCAAAATTTTGGAAAATTACACACAAATTCCTCAATTGGTGCCAGAGTTATTCCCAATAGAATGTTGCGGATTTCATATGGTAGCTAGGTCCTAACTATATATATATATATATATATATATCTATATATATATATATATATAGATATATATATATATATTACCTACTGGCGGTCGCCAGTAGGTAGATATAGTTAGGATTTTTTCTCTATGGGATTTTTGAAAATTCTATGTCAAATAACTTTGGCGTTTGTGGACGGAATTGGCTGAAATTTTCAGGAACATGGCACATTTTGTTTCTGAGCAGCCCCTGGAAATTGGGGGGGGTTCGTCCAGGGGGGGTCGAGAAAAAAGGGGGGTCCCAAAACGTGTTTTTAACATTGAGTTTTCCATAGGGCGGTTGGCCTCACTTTTAGCCCGAACGGCTGAATGGATTTGCACGAAACTTGGCAAAATTGTAGGGACTGGTAGCCCGATGTGCCTTTTGTAGGTCTCAATATATGTGCTACAGTGGATTTTGAGAAATTAACGTTTAAAAAAAGATATATATCTGTAACAGCGGACCGGGCAGCGCTCCAGTACGCGTACTTTTCGCGCAACGGAGCTTTGTGAAGCGAAGCTGATTGGTTCTCCGGCGTCTGTAAACATTCCAAACAGTCCGTAGCGGCCACCATCTTGTCTCTCGGTAGGATCGAGAGACAAGAGGAGGCCAAAGCGAAGGGGCAAATGACCATAAGGGGGCATAGTAGATCCTCGCTGACCCCCTAGGTTTGATGTGGAGGTTTTAAAAGGGCCCCGCGGGGCAAAAAAAAAAAATAATAATAATAATCGAACGGCTGAATGGATTTGCACGAAACTTGGTAAAATATTAGGGACTGGTAGCCCGATGTGCCTTTGCTAGGTCTCAATATATGTGCTCCAGTGGATTTTGAGAAATTAACGTTCAAAAAAAGATATATATCTGTAACAGCGCTCCGCTTCGCGTAACGGAGGTTTGCGAAGCTGATTGGTCATTCTGTCACTGGGCTATAGTTGGGCTACATCTGGCTGATATTTGGGCTACATTTGTTTTTTTTGTCTCTGGCGGCCATCTTTGGGCTACATTGGGCTACATTGGGCTTCATTGGGCTTCATTGGGCTACATTGGGCTACATTTGGGCTCCAACATATATATAGGCCAATGTAGCCCAATATATATTTTTCAAAGTTAATTTTCGTAAAAACCACTGGAGCATATATCTTGAGACATAGCAAAGGCACATCGGGCTACCAGTCCCTACAATTTTGCCAAGTTTCGTGGAAATCCATTCAGCCGTTCGAGCTAAAAGTGAGTCCAACCGCCCTATGGAAATGAAGGAAATGAATGGGTAATTTGTAATTAGCAAATAGCTCATCGCAAACTAGGAATGGTAAAGAATCGCTATTTATTCCTTAAAGTTCGCTATTTAGGAAATGCAAAAAACATTGATGATACATATGGCGGTTCATCTCTAACAAGATAAAAAGCATAGGGATAAATTTATGATTACTGGCGCATCACCAGGGATGTGTTAGTCATTCTGTGCCGCTGTTCCGTCACCTATGGTGTGCTGCATTTACAATGCGGCGCATCATGGGGCAAAAACAGCACAGATGCGTGATGTATCTGTGCCGTAAAGGTGGCGCATTGCTGGAGTTGTATCGCAAGTGTGATGAAGCTCCAGCAAGGGTCGGGGGTGCCCCTGTCGCAGGGTTTCTGTTCTCACACAGAACTGTGGACAGAGGATTGGAACCTCGGCGAATTAGGGTGCCCCAAAACTCACCTTAGTAATCAAAAACCCCTTAGCAAGCTAGGTACAGTGTCACATTGGATATAACAAACTCTCAATGTTTAGACAATCCAGAATATGAACTTATAGTACCTCAGGATACGTGGAACTCATGAACAGTCGGTCGTTATATATTTCTTAGAAACCAGAACATGGAGTTAAGAAGAACACATGTGTATTTGAAATGTTTATTTACTAATGCCGTCTTCTCAGGCGTAGTATCTTAGATAATACAAGTACACATATTATCAGTAGCAAAATTACCAGCATAGTTACTAGTACATAAAAAGCGAATGGTGACAGTATGTTAACATGCTGTAAATGAATAAGAGTTAGCAACACTTATAAGCAGCCACGGGCCGTGGAGGGAGTTACGGTGGGGCAGGGAGGCGGGGAGGGGGAGGGGCAGGGTGGAGAGGGCTCCACCCTGCCCCTCCCCCTCCCCGCCTCCCTGCCCCACCGTAACTCCCTCCACGGCCCGCGGCTGCTTATATCTCACCCTCCCTAATACACATATTATATTATTTGCTAAGAAGGTCTGTTTGTGTTGGTTTAGGGCGTGCCCATACTTTAGTGTCTTAGATTTGAAGGAATCACATCAGCATACACCAGCTCTCTCTTCATGTGAACCGCATCAACTGTTGTGTATGTGTGTTCGGCAAAGCAATATAAAACCCGCCTCATGCCCAGAATTGGCAGAAGCTGCACTTATGTTATGAGTATGAAGTCGTGGAGATCAGACCTCATAACAATTCTGTATCGTGTTGTTCTTGAAACTTCAGCACTCGCTGTACAGATATAGTTTAACAAGCAAAGCAGATAGTAGAGCAATAACATATTATTCTCATGTAAACCACGATGAACTACTAGGTTGAAAGCTAAAGCAACAACTAAGTGTCGTGTGCAGAAGTTGCAAAAAAGGAAAAATGGCGTTTAAACCGGTAATGAGCCCATGCTAACTTAACACGGTGTAAAGATATCCAGGACCTAGATGACACCTCCCCATGATCCGGAAACGAACTGAATAAGATAATAGAAGTGCCATCTCATGAGAGCATATTGCAACTTTATATGTGGACGGTCCGCAAGGTAAAACATTAAAAACTAGGAAAATTTAATGCTAAAGAAAAATAAAACAGCCAAGTACTTTATCGAGTCTTAAGCCAATAGGCAAGCTAAATAATAAAAACTTGACAAATAAGTCAATGAATTGTCAATGAAATGCTAGTACTCAGCATATCAAACATGAAAAAGGTCTATGACATAACTGTGTATGCAAAATAAGCTGCAACAGCCTCCAATAGGAAGTCACCGTCTTCATCCGAAAAGAGTTCAGCCATCCAATTTAAAAGCGGAAAAGAACATACGTGCTCTCCCAGCACCGGATCCTCTATCACCATCAGAGGACAGCTCGGTGGGTTTTCAAGAAAGCTCTGTTCCAAGAAAGACTGTGTTGCCGCCAGTAAATTCCAGGGACCAATTAGTCCATGCATCAATGCCACAGCCATAATCCTTTCGCCAGGACAAACCAACTCGTGAGTAATGATAGGAGTCATCAGCTGATTAAAGTCGACGTCAGGAGAAACCGGTCCGCAGAGACACAAATCAATGGCCCAATCGAAATCACAGGTCAGGCAGTAAAATACAGGCTGGACACAGGTGAAGTAGGAGAATCGAAAAGATAATCCATATGCCGTGCTTAATATCGCCAACGGCATTGTGCCATAATATTCTAGCATGCGATTGCGGAACAGTGTCAGCAGCTGCAGGGCGGGAGCTTGCACAGGAGGGACATCCATATTTAAAAATGTAAAAAAGCACAAGAGCGTCCGCTGGTAATGCAAGTAAAAATGGGAATCCACGAAGCACAGTGGAAAAAAATAGAATGAAAGAAAGCAGGGATGACTCCAAAGATTTTCTCAAATGAAGTCACGAGACCACTGGTAACAACTTTAAAAAAGTGCGCCAGGCCCTTTGTGGAGGACGCGTTAAAGATAGTCCGAACCATCTTGCTGAAATGGAAAGGCGAATCTGTATTGAAAAGGGTCTGCACCTCTGTACGGGTGTTCGCTATGTGAAGCACGAAAGTTTCACGGGCCGAACTCAAGGCCACCTCTCTCTGAGACAAAAGAGCTCTTATTCTTGCCATGCCGTTGAAATCTGCTCCCAAGGTTGGTATTTGTGGCCAGATTGAAAACTCCCTATGTTCATGTGTGGGAGGAAATAGAACATTTCTGCAGCAAATAACCCGTTCACTTACTGTTACGATAAAAGGAATACTTTTAATTAACCCAGAACAATCTTCATTATTGAGCATCAAATAACTACCATTTTCCAACAACTTGAACGTGGGGATGATAGCAGGAACTGGCGTGCCTTGCAACACGCAAGCCATATTTGATCGGTGTTTGTTGCATGAACCGTGTAACTGTATGTGCCTACACATTAGTGAATGATCTGGCGTCTCAGTGCATTCCTCTCCATTCAGATAAACTTCTTGATCATCTTTGAAACATCTGTATGTGTATGGAAGCGACCAGACCTCATGAAGAAAAGCACTACCTAAAGGTTCATAACGACCTATTGGTATATATTTCATACAATTTGAAAACTTATATAAAGCAAAAGGCAGCGTTATTAAACCGTGGATAAGGCACGTTGCCAAAAAACCCGCAATCCTCTGCTGATGATGTCACTGAGCATGTCATGAATGATGTAATATGTGACATCATCAGCAGTGGATTACGGGTAATAGTATTTCTAGTTTACTCCCCTATAGCTGTCTTTCTTTTAACATAAGTGTCTGTTTCCTTCCCTTATACTTACTGTTCTTTTTTTTAAAAAAAAATTTTTGGTTCACTTCCGGTTCGCGTACCGGCGAGCGAACTGGGAAGCGAACTACGGGAAATAGAGGTTGGCACAGTTCCAAATATTGTACCAATTTTTTAATAACGGGGAGGTAGTTCTGAAAAGAACTTTTTTTTTAATTGTTTTTGTTGTTTTATATTTTTTTTATTATTTTTCTGAACATTTTTTTACTTTTTTTGAATTTTTCTGAACAGTTTTATATTTTTTGGGGGTTTTCTTGCAGGGGGCAATGAAAACGATTCATTGTAAAGGGCTCAACAGGAGCAACAAAACAAAAAAAAAGTATTTATTATTTGGGGCGTTTCGTACAAACTTGCATATGATAGTCAATAGCTCTGTTGATCAGAGTGATGCTTCTTTCTCCGTAGCAAATGAATCCATTGCAATATACGCAGACGTGTTTTACTTCATGAAATCTTGTTTGAATATTTGGCACCATCTCCCTGCCCTCTGGTCCCGTTACTTCCGGTACAACAGATCTTCTGGCCATAATAGGGAGATTATCTAGGTCGTTACGAAACTGTGCAGCACTGTAGTTGTTAGGATGCCACCTAGTCATATGGCGATGCATTGTGTAGTTTCCGAAACTGTATTTTTTGTCGGTCCCTCTGGACAGTCTATCTTGACATATAAGGCAAGTTACGTATCTTGCATTTACTTTTTTCTGACCTTTGGGAATTTTAAAAAATTGCCAAATGAAGTTTTCTTTCCGGTGAGACGTCCTGGGCTCCTCAGGCAAAAAGTGCCTCTCTTCGTGCTCGTCGTCCTGTTCCTCTTCTTCCTCTTCTTGCTGAATTATAACTTGAGCAGGTGGTCCACTCTTCCTTGGATGTGGTGGAGGTGGTGGGGAAGCACCAGCTGAAGCTACTAAAGAAGCCATTGCTCACTGGTAACAAAGGGTCTTTCTCTCACAATGATGAAAGTCAGAGTGAGGAAAGAAGGAGGGATTTTCATCATTTGGGAAAAACAATAGTTCTCAACCAATGAAAAGTGTTCATTTTAGATTATATGACCTAGTCTTACATCATTAGGAAACCAAAAGTGAAATGAACCAATGAAAAGTGTTATTACCAAGTCACATGACCTGCTGTGTTTACGTTAAGCGCTTTGCAGGGCCTCCCGGTTTGCTTCCAGAAACCTGTGCTTTGCGACTCGGTAAGCGTACCAGTTCGCTAACGTAGCACGTCATATGACGTATCACGCGACAACGCGAAACGTCATGCGGACGGGAGGCGTCACGATGTTGTTTTCTAACGCGGCAGTTGCGGTAAAGAAACGTTTACCGGCTCGCGGTCTATTTCGCGGCATCAAGGTCAGCTAACGGGAAGCTTCCCGATTCGCGAAGCGGGAACGAAGAAAAAAAAATATTTTAAAAAAAAATTATTAATAAACATATAAAATATATTTTTGGATTTAAAGAAGAATACATTTTCCAGCTACAGATATTAGCTGTTAAAAAACCAATGAAATTCACTGAAAAAACCATAGGTTATAGACCATATATAGTTAGGAATTAGCATTTACAAAACCTTGAAAATTCACTGAAAAAACCATAGGTTATAGACCATATATAGTTAGGAATTAGCATTTAGAAAACCTTATTTTACTCACACAAAACCATTGAAATTCCATATATAGTTAGTTGCACTAACTATATATCGCGCACCCGCAATCCACTGCTGATGATGTCACATATTACATCATTCATGACATGGTCAGTGACATCACTGATGACATCACTGATGACATCTCAAATGACATAACTGATGACATCACTGATGACATCTCAAATGACATCACTGATGACATCATGACACACCAATACCAGTTACTACATACGCACTCACTGATTCCTACGTCTACACACACATTCACTCATTCACCCATACAATCACTCATACATACAGTCACTCATTATTACAACACTATCATATGCACTCATACACCTATGCAGACAGTCACACACTGCCACTCATCCATGGAGTTACTCACACACCAAGTCAGTCCTGTAAAGAATCAATCACACTTCCATTTCTTCATCTATACAGTTAAACACAGAACACCATACTTCAGTGACATCACTGATGACATCACTAATCACATCTGAAATGACATCACTGATGACATCTCAAATGACATCACTGATGACATCATGACACACCAATACCAGTTACTACATACGCACTCACTGATTCGTACGTCTACACACACATTCACTCATTCACCCATACAATTACTCATACATACAGTCAGTTATTATTAGAACACTATCATATGTACTCATACACCTAGTCAGTCCTGTGAAGAATCAATCACACTTCGATTTCCTCATCTATAGTTAAACACAGAACACCATACTTTTCACACATATACTAACACATACTTACTCTCTTATACAATCACTGATACAAGTACACATTGATATGCACAGCGTCACACACCTCCCAGCCAGCCACACACACACTCAGTCTTCCATCCATCCAGTCATTCTTCAATATGTAAAACGTATTTAAACTTTACAAAAACACACAGACACTAGATGATGTCATCAGTGATGTCATCAGTGATGTCACTGACCATGTCATGAATGATGTAATATGTGACATCATCAGCAGTGGATTGCGGGTGCGCGATATATAGTTAGTGCAACTAACTATATATGGAATTTCAATGGTTTTGTGTGAGTAAAATAAGGTTTTCTAAATGCTAATTCCTAACTATATATGGTCTATAACCTATGGTTTTTTCAGTGAATATATATATATATAGAGAGAGAGATATATATATAGAGATATATATATATATATATATATATAGTTATATTTACAACATTTTATATGTTGACATCAATGATTATTGTCGCAAGTACTTTTTCTATCACACACACAATGTATTTTTAGTATGTTCACAGTGTCAGCTGACAGCACATCACATGGTATTCTTCGATTCAATAAATGTGTTTTACTCACCCGTCATGCGCTCATGTGATCAAGGTCACTGCGTTGGCCGCAACTCGTCATGACGGCTTTTGCACGGTAAATAATAAAAAAATATAAACGACATCTTGACAAGCAGTATACTGCGTATTAAAGAGTCCATTTTCTCTTCGTGATGCCTGAATGCATCTTGGTGTGCTAATTGATGTTTATCAGGAAAAATCATTTTTTCAAGCCGGCACGGATGGGTAGCTTCGTTGGAGCTTCTACGTGGACAGCCCCCTGCAAGACCGTTTCTACAATCAGCCTGTTTGCAGTTTCTCGTGTGACCTTGGAGGGTCGGAGGACTTGCGGGGATACCTAGAAACACGCAGTAAGTCAGGGTACGACTGTGTCACACTTCGCAGGTGGGAAGGTGCTGCATACTGCTTGTTTGAATGTTCAAAATCCACGAAGGATCTTGAACAGTTGTTGACAAGGTTAAATAACTAAGGGTGCCATGTCGGACAAGGCGCTGCGGGAACGAGAAAAGGCAGCTGAAGAACTGGCATGAATTTGCCTGTCATTTCTGACAACAGTAACCAGACATCTACACAATTGGAACAAAGCCCAGATGTCAGAAGTTTACTAAAATCACTGGAAAAAAATTGTTGAAGCGAGCTCACACATTGGTGGGAAATGAAGTCCATAGAAAAGTATCACAAGGCTGGCCGGGTGCCGAGACATCTGCGTATAATGCTCGCTCCCAGTTTTGAAAGTCTCAAGGAGTGGGCAGAAAGTAATTTGGAAGGTTCCATGCGACTCGTTTGTTTATTAGCACATCACATGGTATTCTGGGATTCAATACATGTGATTTACTCACCCGTCATGTGTTCATGTGATCAAGGTCACTGTGTTGGCTGAAAAGCATTATGACCGCTTTGCACCGTAAATAATTAAAGAAATAAAAACGACATCTTGACAAGGAGTATACAGCGTATTGAAGAGATGCCTGAATGCATCTTGGAGTGCTAGTCACCATTCATGAACACAAAATTACAACTGATCTGTACCACAAGCCTACAGATGCTCATTTGTATCTAAACTGGACTTCATGTCACCCTCATCACACTAAACTGAGCATCATCTACAGCCAAGCACTCGGAATAAGACGCATCTGCAGCAATGAGGAAACCTGTAAAGACCATCTACAGGATCTTGCTACATTATTTAGAAGGCGAGGCTATCCTCTGCATATCATACAGCAACAAATTGAAAAGTCTTTGCAGTTACCCAGAGAAGCACTTATTTGGAATACCAACGCCAGAAACAAAAGTGACAGAACTCCATTTGTAGTTGACTATCATCCATCAGCTCCCAACTACAGAAATATAATGCAAAAAACATTTCCCTTACTGTCCACTTGTGAAAAATTGCAAAAGGTTTTTCTAAAACCGCCAGTCATTGCTTACCGCAGAGCTCCAAATTTACCATCTCTTATTGTGAGAGCTGAACTAAAGCAAGCTGTAACAAATGCAGGGGTTCATTGCTGTGACTCTAAAAGGTGCATCACGTGTGAATACCTTTTACAAACATCATCGGTTACTAGTTATGTTACCAGAAGGACCTATGCAATAAGGCAGCATCTTACATGTCGCTCAACATGCATTATTTATGTGATTCAGTGCCAACGGCAAAGCTGTAAAAAACAATATGTAGGCCAAACAATGAATGACCTCCGCACACGATTCAGGAACCACAAATCAGCAATAATTAATAAGAAAATTGACCAGCCTGTAGCCAATCATTTTAACCTTGTGGATCATTCATTATCAGATTTGAAGATTTTCCCCATGGAACATGTCTCAAAGGAAGAACTACTGGACTCCAGGGAAAACTTCTGGATGTACCGTTTAAAATCAGTGCATCCAGATGGACTGAACATTACTGACAATACATCCTGATTACTGCATATCTCAAGAACTCTCAGGACTGCATTGATTCCACATTCCAAATGGAATCTTCACTCATGATGCTTTTTGAAAATTCAGCTGTGTCATCTGTGCAGCCACTGAGCTTACCATCTTGAAACTACCTGAGGAAGGTGGAAGCTGAAACGTTGTAGTGGAAATATATTTTTGTTCTTTGGTGAATATATCTGTTTGAGTCACTTCTTTCTTGGATATATATATATATATATTCACTGAAAAAACCATAGGTTATAGACCATATATAGTTAGGAATTAGCATTTACAAAACCTTGAAAATTCACTGAAAAAACCATAGGTTATAGACCATATATAGTTAGGAATTAGCATTTAAAAAACCTTATTTTACTCACACAAAACCATTGAAATTCCATATATAGTTAGTTGCACTAACTATATATCGCGCACCCGCAATCCACTGCTGATGATGTCACATATTACATCATTCATGACATGGTCAGTGACATCACTGATGACATCACTGATGACATCTCAAATGACATCACTGATGACATCATCCAGTGACTGTGTGTTTCTGAAAAGTTTAAATATGTTTTACATATTGAAGAATGAGTAGATGTAGAAGTGTCTGGATGAAGGATTTAGTAGGTGCGTGACTGACTGTATGAGTGAGTGATTAAATGTGTCTCACTGAGTGCATGGGTTAGTGACTAAACTGTCTTAATTTGTGCATCATTATGTCTGTTGTTCTGTAAACTGCTGCATGTGTTGGTCAGTAGCTATATGAGTAACTATATGGGTTATTGATTGATTGCCCAAGTATTTGTATGGGAGACTGAGTGTGTGTGTGGCTGGCTGGGAGGTGTGTGACTCTGTGCAGATCAATGTGTACTTGTATCAATGATTGTATAAGAGAGTAAGTATGTGTTAGTATATGTTTCAAAATGTAAGGTGCTCTATGTTTAACTGTATAGATTAGAAAATGGAAGTGTGATTGATTATTTACAGGACTGACTAGGTGTGTGAGTAACTCCATGGATGAGTGACAGAGTGTGAGAGTCTGTGTAGGTGTATGAGTGCATATGATAGTGTTGTAAAGATGAGTGATTGTATGTATGAATGATTGTATGGGTAAATGAGTGAATGTGTGTGTAAACATAGGAATCACTGAGTGCGTATGTAGTAACTAGTATTGGTGTGTCAATGGTTTCAAAAATGATACTCTGTATTTAACACTGGGTGTAACAGAGGTTATATTAAAGTGTGAGGAGATGCATTGTATTGTCACATGAATGATATCATCAGTGATGTGGTCATTGATGTCAAATGAGATGTCATCAGTGATGTCATCAGTGATGTCATTTGAGATGTCATCAGTGATGTCATCAGTGATGTCACTGACCATGTCATGAATGATGTAATATGTGACATCATCAGCAGTGGATTGCGGGTGCGCGATATATAGTTAGTGCAACTAACTATATATGGAATTTCAATGGTTTTGTGTGAGTAAAATAAGGTTTTTTAAATGCTAATTCCTAACTATATATGGTCTATAACCTATGGTTTTTTCAGTGAATTTTCAAGGTTTTGTAAATGCTAATTCCTAACTATATATGGTCTATAACCTATGGTTTTTTCAGTGAATTTCAATGGTTTTTTAGTAGCAAATATCATAAGCTGTCGAATGTCAAGTACGTGGTAAGTGAAAACATTTTCGTGTTTATGCACACTGATCTGCTTTGAATGGTGCCCCCCCCCCCTCATTTCTATTAGGAGTACTCTCTCTTTGCACATAGTGAAGGGTAGTTAACGCAGGCCTTTGCCCCCGTTGTAATACGTCGTGCCTGCTTCTCTCTCCATTTGATTGATTGTTATCCAAGTATTTACTGTTTTAGAATTGGTTCTCTTTGGTTCATTCTCTATTTACAAACAAACACAGAGTCGCAATACTCTGTTTAGTCTTTGCAGATAACGAAAAATCGTGTAAAAAAAAAGAAAAGGAATCGAGCAAAATCAGTAGGCCACTAATGGGATGTCTTTTTGACCTCGCTAAAATAGAAACATTAGGAACAACCCCTCATGACAAATACAAAACTAGTGAGATGAACTGAACTCCACACAATGATGGCTGCAAAACAGCTCGGCTCCGCCACCCACCCCGCCCAAAATAACGATAAAGAGCGGCTGCCATGATTGGTTGCGGAATGGCCACGACGGAGCTACGAAATTGTGCTGCTCTCATGCTAACCCCAGCTTCAGTCTGAAACATCCAGAAACACTGTAGACTACCAATTCGATCAGTTCCGGTAGCGCCCCAATGTAACCCGGTAGAGAAGAACTAGCCCTCCCCTCTTTGACTGGTGGTTCTTGTTGCCTGTCCCTTCTGTTGTCATTTAACAGAACTATTCAGCCTGCTGAAAGGGGTTGTGTTCCGACCGCTGGTTGGTGGAGACATTTTGACTATATTCTGGACCTGCGTTGTCGCGTAATGCGTCATATGACGCGCCGCGTTAGCGCATCCGGTAGTCATCCGGGGCGCGCAGCGCGTAACGTAAGCATAACAAGTCATGTGACTTGTTAATAAAACTTTTCATTGGTTCATTTTACTTTTCTTATTCTAATGATGAAAGGCTTGGTCATATGACCTAAAAATTACGCTTTTCATTACTTCCGAACATTATTTTTTCTTAAATATATGTTATAATGTTCCAGGCTAATGTACTTTCCCGGAAAATTTACAACTGTCCTGCAAGTAAAATATATTCTTTTTTCGAGAAAAAGAGCGTTTCTTCGTCCCATGACGGAGCCGTTGAGCAAAAGAGGGTCGACCTGCTGTCTTAGTCGCCGATACGCCTGAATATGAGATTCTTACCGATCACTTTATGTTGCAGGAGTAGAAAACACAACAGCCCTTGACCATTTATCTTCACTGCGTTCCTTCGTATTATACCTTTTACCCTTCATGTAATTGGTCTGCTTTATTTCACTTGCCTTTTAATGATTCTAAAACAGTGACTATTATTAAAAACTTTACCAATGTATATACTACTACCATGTTTTCTTTTAAAAACCTTTATTGTGAAAATTTCATTATACAAAGACGAGCCTATAACCACGTGGGCCGGCCACGGAGCAAACTGTAATCGTATATGATGAGTAGACATTTACACTGTAGAGGAACGTAACGGGCGGGCCATTAGGTTGCAAGAACTAAGGTGTCTAACAGTTACGGAATCGGTGGACGTACATTTTATAATTAAAATACGACAGGGCCAGTTACAATAAAATTATCTAGATATACATTTGCGAGCAAGTACCATGGGTGACGTTAATTCGAACTTTCAATAGTACAGTAATCAATAACACATCAGAACTTAATATCAATAGGGATGTCGAAATATTCAATCAATTCTCGTCCCCGCCCGCCATGTGCTTCAAAACTGCATACGTATCTCGTGATTTCAAGGTTCTGCAACCAGTACACAACAAGGAGTTACGAGTCCCATTTATTCCGGCGCCATTTTGGGCGAGGACGGGCAGGTCCAGGATATAGTCAAAATGTCTCTACCAACCATCGACTATGATGATGTTCATATGCTGTATTTATTAGAGTAACACTCATCTGTCCACATGAAATTAATTTGCCACAATCTAAACATGTCATTTTAATCTTTCCAAAGTTCTTCTAAATATTTGGGACCGTTTCCCTTGCCTCTGATGCTGTCAGTGCCACTTCTTTGATGAATGTACTAGCAGGTCAGGGGTTCTCCTCCAAATCTCTCTTTTATGCAGCACTATAATTAATTGGTGCCACCTCTCCATATGACGATGCATGGTATAGTTACCATAACTATATTTTTTTTCGGTTCCTCTGGAGAGTTCATCGTGGCAGATGAAGCGTGTAACGTACCGGGCATTTACCTTTTTTTGCATGTACAGGAAAGGAAAAAAAAATCGAGCGTCCGAGTTCTAAGGTGTCCCAGGGCCATTTTAGTGGACCAGGCCCAAATCCAAAGAACAGGCCGCCATTTTGAGAGTCCTGTTGCAGCCGCCTGTCGCTGTAGCATCAAGAGCAGCCGAAACTCAGCTGAATGGCAACTGAAACGATAAAGGGGCGCCCCACTACAGCAGACGAGCCTCCACCTAGGAAGGCCCGTTCACGCCGCCTCCCCCTCCCCCCCCTTCGGGCACCCCACGCCGTTATTCGGAGCAGTATTGTAGGATGGCCACACCAGTGCGGCAACTTGCTAGACATCACCTCGGTGGTAACCGAATCTCAGCGCCTTGTGGTGTCTTCTATTCAGAAAACATTGTTGTGCTGCCTTCGACCTATTCGCCGCAAGTGCGCACGCAACTCAGCTGCATAGCTTGCTAGACACCACCTCGGTGCTAACCGAATCTCAGCGCCTTGTGGTGTCTTCTATTCCAAAAATATTGTTGCGCTGCCTTTGGCCCCATTCGCACATCGGTCCGCTACTGCCGCCATCTCACAGGCCAACGGGGCGCCCCACGCCGACTTTCAGCATTGTAGGATGGCCACACCAGTGCACCTTACTAGACACCACCTCGGTGCCATCCGGATCTTGGAATCTCAGCGCCTTGTGGTGTCTTCTAGTCAGAAAATATTGTTGCGCTGCCTTTGGCCCCATTCGCACATCGGTCCGCTACTGACACCATTTCACAGGCCAACAGGGCGCCCCACGCCGACTTTTACCATTGTAGGATGGCCACACCAGTGCCACAACTTGCTAGACACCACCTCGGTGCCATCCGGATCTTGGCATCTCAGCGCCTTGTGGTGTCTTCTATTCAGAAAATATTCTTGCGCTACCTTTGCCCCATTCACACATCGGTCCGCTACTGACGCCATCTCACAGGCTAATGGGGCGCCCCACGCCGAGTTTCAGCATTGTAGGATGACCACACCAGTACAGCAACTTGCTAGACATCACCTCGGTGCCATCCGGATCTTGGCATCTCAACGCCTAGTGGTATCTTCCATACAGAAAATATTGTTGCGCTGCCTTTGGCCCCATTCGCACATCGGTCCGCTACTGACGCCATCTCACAGGCCAACGGGGCGCCCCACGCCGACTTTCAACATTGTAGGATGGCCACACCAGTGCGGCAACTTACTAGACACCACCTCGGTGCCATCCGGATCTTGGCGCGTTGTGCTGCCTTCGGCCTATTCGCACATCGGTCCGCTACTGACGCAAACTCACAGGCCAACGGGGCGCCCCACGCCGACTTTCAGCATTGTAGGATGGCCACACCAGTGCTGCAACTTGCTGGACACCACCTCGGTGCCATCCGGATCTTGGCGCGTTGTGTTGCCTTCGGCCTATTCGCACATCGGTCCGCTACAGACGCCGCCTCACGTGCCAACGTATTTTCTCCGCATTTTATACCCTATGCCGCATAACAGGTCATGTGACTTGTTTATAAAACTTTTCATTTGTTCATTTTACTTTTGGTTTCCTAATGATGGAAGGCTTGATCATATGACCTAAAAACAACACTTTTCATTGGATGAAAACTTTTTTTTTTCCCCAAACGATGAAAGCCCCACCTTGTTTCTGGATGTTTCAGACTGAAGCTGGCGTCACCATGAGAGCACCACCATCTCGTAGCTCCGTCGTGGTCATTCCGCGAGCAATCATGGCAGCCGCTCCCCACCAGAAGCCTACAGGAGTCGGGGGCCCCCAAAACTTTTGATGAATCCTCAAGGCGGAGGGGACGCTTTCGAGAATGGGGTCCAAGACCTAGCAGACAAGCGTCCGATTTCCAAGGTGTCCCAGGGCCATTTCAGTGGACCAGGCCCAAAAAGGAAACAGCCTGCCGCCATTTTGAGAGTCCTGTGACAGCCGCCTATCGCTGCACCGCAAGAGTGGGCGCAACTCAGCTGAATTGCGGCTTTTGACACAGTGGACCAAAAGCGGACGGAATGGCAACTGAAACGGTAAAGGGGCGCCCCACTACAACAGACGAGACTCCACCTGGAGAGGCCCGTTCACGCCGCCTCCCCCGGGGCGCCCCACGCCGTTATTCGGAGCAGCATTGTAGGATACCAAAACCAGTGCGGCAACTTACTGGACATCACCTTGGTGCCATCGTTCTGCTGCCTTGGAACTATTCGCACAACAGTTTGCTACTGATGACCCACCCCCCGCGACGCCCCACGCCAGAAATCTGGACGTTGTGCTGCGTTGGGACTATTCGCACAGCCGACCGCTACTTCGTTGTTTTTCCCTAAAAATGTTTATATGTTATTACTGTTTTTGTTTTCTTGTATATATATAGATGATAGGAACGCGTCTGCTGTGACGGATCTCATCGAGTGTGGGCCTTGATCTACTATAACTCCTTTGAAGAGGGGTGATTCTTTACAGCTGGGGCCATAAACTACATCTGCTGGGCTAGCTGATACCCTAGGACCGGCCTGGACAATCGGACACAGAGGAAAAGGAGTGTCAGAGGGTGCGGTAGTGAATAGGGCAAAAGGGAGGTGTCTGGCGGGCACAGGGTGTGATTCTCAGGGAAGAGCAGCGCAAATGGGGGGTGGTTTATTACCCATGCATAAGACAGAGAGCGGGGGTGACCACTGCCTGGGGGAGATGCTTGCGAGGGTGGGGAGCCATGCTAAGGATCGACAGCGTGCACAGAGTGGGTCTGGTCAAGGCATCTAAAATGACTGCCGTGCACGACAAAAGTGTGGCATTTGAAAAAAGGCAAGATGGCGCAGACAATGTTTTTCAACACTTCCTGATTTCCTTCGAATCGAACGTTAATAGACGTTGGGGCATATTACCAAAGTTAAGCGATATTTATCCCTAACGATGCTTAGCAACGATTTTTTTACCGCTAAGCATCGTCAGAAATTATCGCAGATAAACCTTGCTATTATCAAGGTTTATCGCAAATACGATAAAAAACGACCGCAATGCATTAATATCGCTGAAAACTCAGCGATATTCATGCATTACCGAGCTGATGCTCTTAGCCATGTTATCCACCTCCCATTGGATAACATGGCTAAGAACTGCTCAGGGCAGGTGCTAGCTTTTGGAGATATTCGCGCTTATCGCGAATATTTCCAAAAGTTGATAATAGGAGATAGCGATGTTAGCGACTGTTTCCAGTCGCTAACATCTTGGCATGCCCACTTTGCATGTCATTAGTGATAAATATCACTCACATGCAAAGTGGGGCCCAAGATGGTCGCTATCTCCTACTAGCCGTCGCTAACTGGTGTTAGCAACAGCTAGGTAATACAGATATAATTTTATCTCCGCGAAGCGGAGCGCTGTTACAGATATATATCTTGTTTTTGAACGTTAATTTCTCAAAATCCACTGAAGCACATATATTGAGACCTAGCAAAGGCACATCGAGCAAGTTTCGTGCAAATCCATTCAGCCGTTCGCTTATTATTATTATTTTTTTTTTTGCATCGCGGGGCCCTTTTAAAACCTCCACATCAAACCTAAGAGGTCAAGGAGGATCTACTATGCCCCTTATGGTCATTTGCCCCTTCGCTTTGGCCTCCTCTTCTCTCGATCCTACTGAGAGACAAGATGGCGGCCGCTACGGACTGTTTGCAATGTTTACAGACGCCGGAGAACCAATCAGCTTCGCAAACCTCCGTTACGCGAAGCGGAGCGCTGTTACAGATATATATCTTTTTTTTAACGTTAATTTCTCAAAATCCACTGGAGCACATATATTGAGACCTAGCAAAGGCACATCGGGCTACCAGTCCCTAATATTTTACTAAGTTTCGTGCAAATCCATTCAGCCGTTCGATTATTATTATTATTATTTTTTTTGCCCCGCGGGGCCCTTTTAAAACCTCCACATCAAACCTAGGGGGTCAGCGAGGATCTACTATGCCCCCTTATGGTCATTTGCCCCTTCGCTTTGGCCTCCTCTTGTCTCTCGATCCTACCGAGAGACAAGATGGCGGCCGCTACGGACTGTTTGGAATGTTCACAGACGCCGGAGAACCAATCAGCTTCGCTTCACAAAGCTCCGTACCGCGAAAAGTCCGCGAACCGGAGCGCTGCCCGGTCCGCTGTTACAGATATATATCTTTTTTTGAACGTTAATTTCTCAAAATCCACTGGAGCACATATATTGAGACCTAGCAAAGGCACATCGGGCTAACAGTCCCTACAATTTTGCCAAGTTTCGTGCAAATCCATTCAGCCGTTCGGGCTAAAAGTGAGGCCAACCGCCCTAAGGAAAACTCAATGTTAAAAACACGTTTTGGGACCCCCCTTTTTTCTCGGCCCCCCCTTGACGAACCCTCCCCAAATTTTCAAGGGCTGCTCAGACACAAAATGTGCCATTTCCCTGAAAATTTCAGCCAATTCCGTCCACAAACGCCAAAGTTATTAGACATAGAATTTTCAAAAATCCCATAGAGAAAAAATCCTAACTATATATACCTACTGGCGACCGCCAGTAGGTAATATATATACATATATATATATATATATGTGTATATATATATATATATATATATATATATATATATATATATTCACTGAAAAAACCATAGGTTATAGACCATATATAGTTAGGAATTAGCATTTACAAAACCTTAAAAATTCACTGACAAAAACCATAGGTTATACACCATATATAGTTAGGAATTAGCATTTAAAAAACCTTATTTTACTCACACAAAACCAATGAAATTCCATATATAGTTAGTTGTACTAACTATATATCACGCACCCGCAATCCACTGCTGATGATGTCACATATTACATCATTCATGACATGGTCAGTGACATCACTGATGACATCACTGATGACATCTCAAATGACATCACTGATGACATCACTGATGACATCTCAAATGACATTACTGATGACATCACTGATAAAATCATTCATGTGATAATACGATGAACCTCTTCAGACTCTAATATAACCTTAGATACACTCAGTGTAAACACAGACTCACAGATTGTCACTCATCCATGAAGTTACACACACACCTAGACAGTCATGCAAACAATCAATCACACCTCCGTTTCCTTAACTATACAGTTAAACACACCTTACTTATTCAAACATATACTAAAACATATTTACTCACTTATACAATCCTGGATACAAGTTCACAATGATCCATACAGCCACTCACACATTCACTGGCTCTTATGCACAGTTATTTATATATGTCAACTCTCACATGTACTGTATTTTACATATGTACTTAATTTGACATGTAGCACTGAGATATCTATTCACTCACCAATACAGTCATGCACACAGTCAACCGCCCATACAGCTGTTTCCAACATGCACTTTTGAATCCATACATCTATGCACAGAGTCATACACTTCCCAGCCACCCACACACACACTCAGTCTCCCATACAAATGCTTGTGCAACCAATCAATAACCTATATAGTTACTCATATAGCTACTGATCAACACATGCAGCAGTTTACAGAACAACAGACATAATGATGCACAAATTAAGACAGTTTAGTCACTAACCCATGCACTCAGTGAGACACATTTAATCACTCACTCATACATTCAGTCATGCACCTACTAAATCCTTCGTCCAGACACTTATACATCGACTCATTCATAAATATGTAAGACATATTTTAACTTTACAGAAAAATACAGTCACTGGATTTTGTCATCAGTGATGTCATCAGTGATGTCATTTGAGATGTCATCAGTGATGTCATCAGTGATGTCACTGACCATGTCATGAATGATGTAATATGTGACATCATCAGCAGTGGATTGCGGGTGCGTGATATATAGTTAGTACAACTAACTATATATGGAATTTCATTGGTTTTGTGTGAGTAAAATAAGGTTTTTTAAATGCTAATTCCTAACTATATATGGTGTATAACCTATGGTTTTTGTCAGTGAATTTTTAAGGTTTTGTAAATGCTAATTCCTAACTATATATGGTCTATAACCTATGGTTTTTTCAGTGAATTTCATTGGTTTTTTAATAGCTAATATCAAAACCTTTACAATGTATTATTCTTTAAAAAGAAAAATATTTTTTACATGTTTTTTATACAATTTTTTTTTTATTTTTTTTTGTTTCGCTCCCAGTACGCGTACCGGTTAGCTTCCCGTTAGCTCAATCCGGAGGCGCGACCCGGTACGCGAACTGGTAAACGTTCCTTTTGCGCACCTCTCGCGTTACAAAACAACATCGTGACGCTTCGCGTCAGCATGACGTTTCGCGTTCTCGCGTAATACGTCATATTACGTGCTACGTTCGCGTACCCGGAAGCGCAGCGGTACGCGAACCGGAAGCGATCCGCGGCGCGGCGCCGACCGCGTAACGTAAACATAGCAGGTCATGTGACTCGGTAATAACACTTTTCATTGGTTCATTTCACTTTTGGTTTCCTAATGATGTAATACAAGGTCATGTGATCTAAAATGGACACTTTTCATTGGTTTAGAACTTTTGTTTTTCCCAAATGATGAAAACCCCTCCTTCTTTCATCACTCTGACTTTCATCTTGGTGAGAGAAAGACCCTTTATTGAGACTTTGAGATGGCTTCATTAGTAGCTTCAGCTGGTGCTAGCCCACCACCTCCACCAAATCCAAGAAAGAGAGGACCACCTGCAGAAGTAATTTTGCAAGAAGAGGAAGAACAGGAAGAGGAGGAAGAGGAGGAAGAGCATGAGTTTTTGCCAGAGGAGCCCAGGAGGTACAATCGAAAGGAGAATTACATCTGGCAATTCTACAGAATTCCTGAGGGGCAAAAGAAAGTGAATGCACGTTACGTGTTTTGCCGCATATGCGGTGATAGATTGTCAAGGGGCACTGATAAAAAATACAGTTATGGCAATCATACTATGCATCGGCATATGAGTAGGTGGCACCCAAATAATTATAGTGCTGCCCAGCTACGTGACGAACAACAAAATCCCCTCCCAATGGCAAGAAGATCGGTGGTTCCAGAGGTGTCGGGACCAGAGGCGAGGGAGATGATCGCAAACATCCAAATGTTGTTTGGGCACGTAAAGCAAGTGTGCGTGGAATGTGGCACTTTCATCTGCTACAGAGAAAGTAGCATCACTTTGATTTTGCGAGCAATTCAAAATCATATTAATGTTTGTACGAAATGCACCAAAAAATAAATTCTTTTTTTTTTTTTTGCTCCTGTTGAGCCCTTTATAATGGATCGTTTTTGTTTCCCCCCCCCCAAAAAAACCAAAAAAAATTTAAAAACGTTCAGAAAATACAAAAAAAGTAAAAAAATGTTCAAAAAATACTAAAAAAAATATAAAACAACAAAAACATAAAAAAAAAAGTTCTTTTCAGAACTAACTCCCCATTATAAAAAAATTGGTAGAATATTTGGAACTCTGCCAACCTCTATTTCTCTTAGTTCGCTCCCGGAGCGCTACCCGGTACGCGTACCGGAAGCTAACCAAAAAAAATATTTTTAAAAAAAAAAAGAACAGTAAGTATAAGGTAAGCAAACAGACAGTTATGTTAAAAGAAAGACAGCTCTAGGGAGTAAACTAAGGATACTGTTACCTACAATCCACTGCTGATGATGTCACATATTACATCATTCATGACATGGTCAGTAACATCAACAGCAGTGGATTGTAGGTAACAGTATCCTTAGTTTACTCCCTATAGCTGTCTTTCTTTTAACATAACTGTCTATTTCCTTCCCTTATAGTTACTGTTCTTTTTTAAAAAACATTTTTTTGATCAGTCATAAACAGTGACATTAATAGAAACAGAGAGAGTGAACAAGAGTGAAGAACTATGGTCCTCCTCAGCCACCCTCAGAAAACCAAGGGGGTCAAGATACATCTACCGTGCCCCCTTCTACCCATTCTGAACATTATTTGCCCTCCATCTTGTATCTTGATTCGACCGAAACACAAAATGGTGGACTGCCATAACGCTGCTGGTTTGCGAACCGGGCAACTTCCCGGGAAGCGGTCCAAAAAAAAAAAAGTTGGGAAAGTAATTCACAGACACTAAGAGTAATAGAGATGGAGTGAGTGAACAAGACTGAGGAACTATGAGAACAGAGGGACTGAGAAAAAGAGTGGAAGGAGTTGAGTAAATAGGTAATAGAGAAAGGAATGAGGAAAGTAGCAAAGGCAGGAAACTGAGGATTAAAGAAGTGAAGCAGTGGATCTAATAGTAGGTGAATGTGATAGAAATGTAACGAAAAGAGTACAACTATTTACCTTGTAATTGCCGTTAAATTAATCACATTTTATTTCTATACTTTCAATCTGTGAAAGAGAGAACCAACATTTGAAAAAAATTAAAATATGTATTTAAAAATTACAAAAGACAAGGGAAAATATTGAAGGACAAATAGTTTTTCAACAACTTTGACACTGACAGAAGCTTCTGCTTCTCCAGGTCCTCTACACAATCCTAAAGATATACATTTTAAACTAACAGTATCTTGATGCAGATGAAGTGAGGCCTATCTTAAAACATGGTCCATCTTTTGCATTGCTCTTGTTTCAGAAAAGTGTCGCTTCAGTATGCCAATAACATGTCTCCTATCCAGAGATTTGTTTGAGGTGAGGCCTACTCAGAGTTCAAGATGAGATTTACACTTGTTGAAGTGTACAGAGGAGATAATATCTGTGAAAGTCTACTAATGAAGTGAGTCATGTCCACTGCACTCTTCAACAAAGTAGAAACCTCCTATGTTTCCCTGGACAGACCTAAACTTGATCTGCACAATGTGATTCGTAATGATAGGAAACACAGGTGATGTAATTGAAATATGTGCAATTTATTTTGCTCATTTCACAATCACATCACTTGTGTTTCCTTTGCTTAGGTATCTCATTGTGCAGATGTAGTCCAGCATATGAAAGAATACGTAGAAGTGCAGCACTGCATACAATAAATTTAACACTTACAGAAAACTCACCTTCTCCATGCCTCCTACACAGTTCTACATATACATCATAAATGCAAACAGTACAGAATTAATTATACATGTTAAATGGTTTATTTTTGCTGTTCTCAGAATGTATCAAAATTCATTAAAAACAGTGACTTGAAGGTATTCATCATGTAACAGCGGGGAAAAAAAAACACAATCAAAATGATTGTGTTTAAAAAACCCATACAACATCAGAAATTAAAATTCAGAACTCCTTAAAGTTAACTTACTTTCCATGACGTCCAAGGATGTCCTATGAACAGCTTACACTCTTTTGTGCTGTTATTACTTTCAGCCCGCCACTTTCTGAAAGAAAACCTCCATCGTTTTTAAAAACACGTTACATGCAATAAATGACTTCTTGCTCTCTACCACTATTTTCCACAAGGCCAAATCTAGTCAGAGATATTTATAACTCTTGGATTTCTTGTAAGCCAATCCCATCATTTGGCATTTCCGCAACTTTCAGAATTAAAATGTTGAAGATCATTTTCACAATCCTGGAATAGTAATATCTTCCCCTTCTTGCTCAGTCATGTTCTACATTTCCTATGACACTGATACTGCTTAATATGAAGCAGACTTACACTACCTCTATGAGTACTACAATTATTTAATTCTCTACATCACTTTTAATCACAAAGCAATGTAAAACAGTAGACAGCATTGCAGACTTACATTCCCTCTACTCCATGTTTTGATTGGCTGCTTCAATTAGCTTATGAAAAGAAACAGTTTTTCTGAACTCATTTAAAGTGCACATACATCTCCATGATGTCCAATCCTATGATTAGAAGTTATGTCTCTGAACTACACTTATCCTCAAGGCCAAATTGTGTAGGAGCCATTAGAACTTCTTGAAATTCCACAGATCATATCCCGAGATTATTTTCCTAAAATTTTGGTTTTAAAAACACCAGGTAAGAGTTTTTAAGGTCATACGGCAATTTTTTTTTGAAAATTAAAACAGAATCATTGCAGAATGACCAGCCATTTCTAGACTTTAAATAAGCTGTGTAATGTCCTGATGATATTGAAGGGCCGTCATGATATATAATTGCTGTAGTTACAAAAGTCCTTCCTGATATTGACAACTGCGAAGCTACACATTTTTTTATTAAAGTTGTCAATTTTGTTCCATCAGGCCTACATCGTTGGAACATTAAAATGACGTACTGGCCATATGTTCGTATAAATAATGTGGACATCATTTCAGATTTACATTGGCTACACTCCATGTTGTGATTAGCAGCTTTTACTAGCTTATTAAAGGAGACTGATTTACTGTCTGGCAAAGTTAAATATATAAATCTTTCTGAGTCTACACTAGTAGTACTTGATACCATACAGTTCTCGCAGTCATGCTGCCATTGATAAGAAAGCCCAAACAGCTGATCTACATCTACACCTTCAGCATGTAATACATCAAGCATATACATTAAAAACTCCTGACAATCTTGCTGAATATTTTGAGAGAATTGTGTTTGGCCTGAACATCTATCTAACAGATTTCTAATTTCAGACACACTTTCTATGTTTCTTCTATCAGTGGTACATTTCTCTAACACAGAATTTAACAAACTGCAAAATCTTTGATCAGAATTGACCACAATCTCTTCTTTTACATTTTTTAGAGAAAACAAAACATTAATTACTACATTAGCATAGCAGTTGACACCAGAACTGTTTTCAAACTGAAAACCAACAACATCTTCAACAGAATCCTCTTTGTTTCTGCTTGTAATTTTAGGTTCATTCACTTTTTGTCTTTTTGCTACAACCTCCCCAGTATTGTTCTCATTTCTTCGTTTCCGGCCTACCAGACGTTTCTCAAACAAAGGAAACTGAGGCAAATGTGGCGCATACTCTCTTCTTAACCTATTGTATTCCTTAACACAATCTAGATCTGCACAAATGTTTCTGACATCACACTCAATCAAGTACAATCCCGATAAAGTTCTAACTCGTGACAATGCCACATATGCCATACCCTCCTTGAACACAGAACTGCCAATATTCACCAATGCAGTGTCTACACTTAAACCTTGCGATTTATGAATTGTCACCGCATATGCCAAGCAAACAGGGAACTGCTTACGGCGAACATATAAGTCTTTTACAAGCAAAAATCTAGCAGAACAACGAGCAATTAGCTGTACTTCCTCAATGCCATCAAATTTAATTTTTAAAAATTCAATTCCATCTCTATTTCTGTATTTCACAAAATCAACAACATTACCCATTGATCCATTTACCAGACCTCTTTCAACATGTAAATTCCTTCTTAAAATTATACGGCAGTTCAAGCACACATTCAGAGTCTTTTCAAAACCTGCAGTTTTAGATATACTCTTCTCTAATGAATCCAATTTTGTTTTCAGATTCTCAGACAAAATAATTGTTGATCCCATATGCTCTACTCTATCAATAGCTTCCACTTTCACAATCTCTTGCTTTTCTAAATGCAACATTTTGTTGTTAAATTTGGCACATTCTGCAAGAGTTGGCATCAAACATATTCCAGATTTCTTATCAGTAATTTTCTGAAAAATATTCTCAGGCACAACATCTTGTTCTGGATATAAATTTGACAGTAATCGTGCATGTAAAGCTTCTTTCCCATGCTCGGTCACTTTTCCAATTCTAACATCTTGTAGAATAGTCTTGTAAACTTCATCCTTTGCCTGACGCATATTTTCATGCAGTTCAGCATAATTGAAGTTTAACCATATATTGACGTTGCCAATGCTGCCTAGGCACTTCCTGGTATCTTCATGCGTGAGCATTTTGAACACAGGTTGCCCTTTCACTGGTGTCAGCTGCAGAAGATCTCCGAAAACAATGATGTGTTTGCCACCAAATAACACATCATACTCTGTTTTGAGAACTTCTTGCATCCTCAAATGCACAAAGGCAAGCATGACATTGGAAACCATGCTTACTTCGTCAATGATAAGAAGTTTCATTTTCCTCAAGATTCTTGAAACTTCAAAACAAGCATCTCCAGATAGCTTGTGATATTCTAATTTGTTGTCATGCTCCACTGGCAGCATCAGTAAACGATGTAAAGTAATCCCTTTAATATTATGTGCTGCCAGTCCAGTTGGAGCAGTGACAACACAAGACAGCGATGACTCTGTCCTTTCCTGCAAATAGCATGAAATTGCTTTAATGAGGAAACTTTTTCCAGTTCCCGCTTCTCCACTCACGTACAGTCGGACAGGCTTCAACGACGTACATGAGCACTCTTTCTTATCATGACTTAATCCATGATCAATTTGCATGGTAACTTCATCATATATTTTCCTCTGCTCAACGTTGAGTTGCCTTTCCAACTCTTCTAAGTTAACCGCATCCTCTTGAGCATGTGCCATGGCTCTTTCCACCTCATTCATAGCAGTGGCAGCTTCATTTTCAATAAGAGGTCCTCCTAGTGGATCCTGACTCAATGAAGCAGAACTCTGACTGTCCTGAGAACTGTCTCTGGCAATCTCGGCTGCAATCGTTGCTTCCTGCTCAATTTCCGCATTCAACATTTCTACATATTTGGGAAAAGCAGGACATTCAATGGTCTCCTTGGCGGCATTGAAAGAGTCTTCGTAACAGAGGAAATCTCCAAGCAGTTCCTCTTCTGCACGCCAAGGCTTGAAAAGTTGCAAAAGTGCTAAATAGAAAAACTCCTTTTTTTCAGGAGATTCGCCACTCAATTTTCGATGGTTTATCAAGTGGCATTTTCTTTGCTTGACCAGACATCCCTCACTTCCTATTACAGCATACACTCCTTTCTCAGTATCTTCTTTGATGTTCCTCTTGAACATGTAATTTTGCAGAACCTCATACAGACAAACATTCTCTAGGTGACTGCTTCGATTTGGATAATATGTATCCAACATGTTTGTCTTCAAAATGTCGGTACTGTTTGGCTCCTTTTCCGCCAAATACTCAATTTCCCGCACAGGTTTGAGAACTCGATTACGCGTTGCAGCAAGACCAAGACTCGCCCAAACGATACTCCTGGACTTGGCATAGAGACTTGCTGAAGACAACCGGTCAGAACATTCGTACGCTCCGATTTCTCGATGCGACAACATCTTCAGACTGAAACTGTACAACTTCTTGCTGAGGCTCTTTTCATGGGAAATGTCCTCCCACATATCCTTCAATTCTGTCTTCTCTTTTTTGGTGATGTAAGACGTCACATACCGAGCCACAGCCATACAGTTATCAGCCACAAACTGTATATCCATGTTAGCATTCCACATGGACAAAATCACCGGGTTGTAGTCGTTGATGTACTTGGACTCTTCGTTCCTCTTCAAATTGTAAGTGTTTTTAGGTGATTTCTTCATCACATTATGTCGCAGCGAAGACATCAAACTGTTTACTCTTCCTTTAGAAATCACCGGTCGTGGAAAGCCGAAACGACATTTGGTGTAGAACTTGTCTTTGTTTCGGAATTTACGACGGCAGTACTTTCCACATCGATGGCTTTGGAAACGCAGAACTTTTTCTCTTAGGCTTTTCTTCTCCTTTGCGTTTGGAACAGCACACGTAGAATACTGTTGGATGAAACTCATCACTGAGTCTTCTGGATCCGTTCCAAATTTAGGTGCATCCTTGATCCACAGCAACATATGTATATGAGGAGCACCTCTTGCTTGGTACTCCTTTCTCCAGAAGAAATCCAACACCTCTCCAAGAGGTGGATTCTTCTTATTCATGATGAAAGACATCATAGCTTCAAATCTATGATTGAAGTACCTACATACATTGACTGGATCCAAAGAGCACAGTTCTCCGGGTGTCTTGAATTCGATGTTTTCTACGTTAGCATTTGCCTCTCGTAAAAATTGAAGTAAGTCTTCCCAGCCATACTCGGCACAACTCAGAGTGAGGAACCATGTGGGAGTACCTAAGTTCCTCAGCATACATTTTAAATCACCATGACGACGGTACCAGTACTCATTAGTACCACGCTGACACGCCATGAGATTAATCAGGTGAGAATCCAAAATACTATCTTGGACATTCACTTTATCCATAAAATCACTTGCCGAGATGTTTTGCATGTGTATACCACTTTTCAAGATGTGGTTCACTGCATATGACAGTCCAGACAGATCGCTTTCAAACAGGAGATGAAACAAATAAGGAATGCATTGTCGAAACCTAGCATCTCCTGCATACAATCGCAAAGTCCGGTATTCAGAAGCAGGAATTTGATGAGGTCGCTCATCATATCTTCCTCCCTGACCTGTTGGAAAAAGCTGTGGGAAACACCGAGCTTCCAAACTTTCCTCCCAAACACTAATAGGACTCCCTTTGGCTTGTTTCATTTGAAACAACTCAATAGCATTCCCCATGACTTCCTTTGAATGCAAAGGATGAACACTATAATGTTCATATATTTCCTCACTAGTAGAGGGTTCTACTTTCTCAATTTGACCAGCACACAAATCGCTATCCTCTTCCTCACTTACTTCCTCTTCTGCAACATATACATTCTTATAGTATTTATTATTTTTTTTCAAATACAATGTTGCCTTTTTAACTTTCCTAACATCTACTAAATCTTGCCATATTTTCTTATTCTTTGTCGGAACCCCATTAACTAAGATAACCAGAGGTTCCTCTTCCACTTTTTCTACTCCAATTGTGTTAATGTTTTTCTTGAAATCTAGAGGCAAATAAACAACTCTTCCCTTTAATCCTCTCTGTAAATCTGATGGAGGCAATTTCCCTGTCTTTGGCTCCATTCTTACAATAGCCTGAAAGGGATGGATACTTTGAATCAAAATAGATTCATAAGTATTTAAGTCCTTCAATTCAGAAGGAATCTCAACCAATTCCAGATTATTATGAACTGCTCTAGCAGGCATCTGGTTTTGTTTTAATTTGTTACAACAATAAGTACACACACGTTGATCCAATCCCAAATCAAAACAATTTTCTACCATCAAGTATGTTGCAAAATCCTTCCATTCACTATTATTTTCCCTTTCACTTTTTGCATATAAATCCACTAACTTAGTCTGATTCTTATAATAAGTGCGTCTACAACACACACAAGTGAAATTAGGCCTCTCACTTGATTTCATGTCAAACGTCGCAATTTCCCTCTGGAAATTATCTGTACTGGAAACATGTACACTATCTTCCAAATGACCCTCTACTTCTTGCTCAATTTCAACATTCTCCTCTTTACTTCCAAAGTAACAAAACTCAATTTCTTCACATATATTCTTCACATCTATTTCAGAACCATGCAAAAGAGCAGCGCATAATTGTTTCAGCATAATTGCTGGACTCTTAGCATAATACAACAGTCTAACTAACTTCCTCACTTTGTTATGATGCACTGCTAGCATCCTGAAATGATGAAAAACACTCTGGCATACTCTCCTGGAAAGACAAGCCAGTGAATGACCATGCAAACCTGTCACTTCTCTCACTCTGCAAGGATCTAATTCTTGCAACAACCTTATTTTCTGCTTCAAACTTTTCTTGTTAAATGTCCGTACAAAATCACAAAGCAAATTGATGGAATCCTGTCGCACACTGCAAATACTACTACACTTCCAGGTGTACACAGGACCCTTAGCACGTCTTCCTAAAACCTCATTACCTAACAACTCTTCTGCCTCTGTTGTCACAAGTTTTTCTTTTTCAACTGGACAACCATCTTTCACTTCATAAGCACGACCACTGATGTCAACTGCATGCACCAAATCATTATCCTGGAAATAACTCTCTTCATTAAAAAATGCCTCACAGCTTGAACTATGTATCCATTCTCCAGAAAAAACTTCACAAAAATTACTACGATTAACTATTCTCTTCCATCTACTATTTCTTTTGAAATCAAAAATTGCCTTGTTTAGCTTCCTAATTCTATTGATTATCAAAATAAATAACTTACGTTTAATTTCAAAAGCCTGATCAATAACTTTCTCAACTTTTTTTTTTCTCCTATAAAAAACTAATTTCTGTTGACCTTTCTTAATATTTTTTAACAAATTGCCAATTATCCTGTTACGGAACATTCGTTTACGAATCTCCCTAAACTGTTGTTTCCTTCTACTATCATGCACAGATTTATCTCTTGCTCTAGCAGTAACATTTTCATTTGTCCTTTTCTTTCCATTTGATTTACTTCTCATGTTATGGATTGAAACATTTTCTGTACTAATATTTTTTTTATTAGAAATATTTCTTATGAAATATTTAGAGCTCTTACCCGGTGCTTTCTTCATGGCTTGAGAAATCTTTTTGTTAGAGGACTGCTGCGTTTTTTTTTTCTCCTGCTGTCTTTGACGTTTTGCAGCCTTTATCTCTCTTATTTTTGTAGGCATATTGAAATCTTGAAATGATCTGCAGTTGAATCTGAGGAAAAATATAATAAAAAATGTTATTAAACATTATTATCAAACAGTAAATCAGTAATAGTGATCAAAAACATAACACACTACTTGACATTTTAATTTGAAGATTTTTTAGTCATTGCCATTTTTACAATACAGAAATACCAGAAAAGAAATGACATTTATATTTATGTTACCTATGCTATTTTATATGTGAATCTGATCTAATTTTATGAGCATATTTTAATATTTTATTGAAGACACTACACATAACCTGTTTTTGAAGGTGTCTTTATTTTTAAATTAAACGGTTTACCTTTTTACTTTTTATTGATTATAAATTTTAAAAATAAATGTTTATAATTCCAAAGGCTCAAGCAGGTCAGCTTCCCATCCTATATCATATAATTCGGACAAATCTGCATCCTCATCACGCTCTTCTTCATCCTCAGGATTTAAATCATCCAATGGATCAACATCCACTGATGTTTCAATTACAAGTTCAATGATGAGGTCAAAATCAACTGATTGCAGATTGTCGCTCATGTTGAGGTTGTCTTTATCTTTAAAGAAAGATAACAACAATGAGATGTTGCAGAGTAAGAGACAAATCTCACAGATTATAATAGTAAAATTATTTAACAAGAGTAACATTTTGCAGCTATTATTTAGCCATGTCCAGCGATGCTGAGCAGGTGAAGCCTATGTCTAATTTTTCACTGAACAGGACTCATCTGTTCTTAACCTTGGATAAGCCTCAACGACTCTGTGTCCCCTGCACATACTCAAATGTTAAAGTGCAGATTTATATTAAATGGCACATCCCCAGGCATGCACCAGTTAATGTGCACCACTGCTTTACCACCCATGGTGTGCCGCATTTACAATCAGATAGGAGAAAGCTGCTTCAAAACCCTGCGCCTGCTTGAAGCTGGCATAGGTCTTGACGCAGCATTGTATAGATGGGGCACCCCTGAGCCTTGCTGGAGCTGCATCGCACTTACGATACAACTCCAGCAATGCGTCACCTTTACGGCACAGATGCGTCACGCATCTGTGCCGTTTTTGCCCCATGCTGCGCCGCATTGTAAATGCAGCACAACATGGGTGGCGGAACAGTGGCGCAGGATGACTGTCACATCCCTGGTGATGCGCCACTCATCATAAATCTATCCCTAAGCTTCTTATCTTGTTACAGATGAACTGCAATATGTATCATCAAAATATTTTACATATTATAAATAGCAAATTTTAAGGAATAAATAGCGATTCTTTACTATTCCTAATTTGCAATGAGCAAATTGCTAATTGCAAATTACCCATTCATTTCCATAGGCTAGGAGGCTCATAGGAATTAATGTTGCAAGTTGTGATTAGCAATTAGCTCATCACAAAATAGGATTTTTTTCAAGCGTGCAGGGGTATCTCAAGAACACCCTGCTGCACCCCTGAAAAAGAAATTTGGGAGCACATGGCACACCTACATGCCCTAATGGCATGTATGGGCGTCATATGGGACCTTTTTTTTTTTTTAAAAAAAAATGCTTTTTGAAAAGAATTCGCAAATTACCACAAACTAGAAGTTGGTGGTAGTTTCCAAATCCTTAATATCATTTTTTACATATTTTTTTTTGATACATTGCATTTAAGGAATCACAAATTTTGAATTATTGACATTTTAAGTAATTTCCACATGTGCAGTGTTTTCAAAATATAATTTGAAAATCGTTTTTGGGGAAAAGTAATGGTTTGCAAATTTATGACAAGGACATAATGGTGTATGCTTCTCTATAAGGCATTTCAGTATCTCTAATGTCATTTTTCCCATATTACATTATAAGACCTTTCCCCATGAAGCACATTCCTTGTAAATATGCTCCCACCTGTGCATTGCAAATTTAGATTTTGACTGTTTCAGACACATAGCCATGTTGAAAGTGACCCAAAAAAATTGCAAACGTTTTAAAAAAAAACATTCATGTGTCTTAATGACATTTTAAGTCATTTCCCCATGGACAATGTTTTCTAAGTGGCACAAAAGAGGTATACACCTATCATAAATCTGTCCCTAGCATTATAAATGATTAAATCAGGATGACAATAAGATGTGGCCTATCCAGAGGTTTGTTTAAGGTGAGGCCTACTCAGGATTGCAGATTAAAGTTACGCTTGATGAAGAATACAGAGGAGATAATTTATTGTAAAGGCCTACCAATGAAGTAAGTGATTTCTACTTCATTGCACCAGTCATCATAAATGTATCCATAAGCTTCTTATCTTGTTAGACATCAACCGCCATATGTATCATATAACTATTTTGCATTTCCAAAAAAGCGAATTTTAAGGAATAAATAGCGATTCTTTACCATTCCAAATTTGTTTGAGAAAATTGCTAATTGCAAATTACCCATTCATTTCCATGGGCTAGGAGGCTCATATAAATGAAGGTGCAATTTGCGATTAACAATTTGCTCATCACAAATTAGGAATTTATTCCAAAGGTGCAGGGGTGTCTCAAGAACACCCTGCTGCAACCCTGAAAAAGAAATTTGGGGGCATATGGCGAACATAAATTTTAACAACATTCCTTTACCTCAAAAACGATTTTCAAATCATAACTTCAAAACACTACACATGGGAAAATTACTTAAATTGTCCTTAAGACACATAAAAGCGTTTTTTGATTGGCTTTCCTGCATGGTAGGGTCACTTTTAACATGGCTATGTAACATAAACATTCAAAATCAAAATTTTCCATGTACAGGTGGGAGCATATTTACAAGCAATTTGCGCCACAAAGAAAGGTCTGACATTAAAATGGGAAAAATAACATCAGGGACAGTCAATTGCCTTATAAAGAACCATACACCATTATGTCCTTCTCATGAATTTAAAAACAATTCCTTTTTCCCAAAAACGATTTTCAAATCATAATTTCAAAAAACTGCACATGAGAAAATGACTTAAAATGTCATTGAAACACATGAAAGCGTTTTTTGATTGGCTTTCCTGCATGGTTGGTTCACTTTTATCATGGCTATGTAACACAAACATTGATAATTAAAATTTTCATGCACATGTAAGAGCATATTTACAAGCAATTTGCGCCACAGAGAAAGGTCTTACACTAAAATGAGAAAAATAACATCAGGAACAGTCAATTGCCTTATAAAGAACCATACACCATTATGTCCTTGTCATGATTTTATAAACAATTCCTTTTCCCCAAAAACGATTTTAAAATCATAATTTCTAAACACTGCACATGGGAAAATGACTTAAAATGTCATTAAAACACATGAAAGCGTTTTTTGATTGCCTTCCCAGCATGGTTTGGTCACTTTTAACATGGCTATTTAACACAAACATTCAAAATCTAAATTTTCCATGCACATGTGAGAGCATATTTACAAGCAATTTGCGCCACAGAGAAAGGTCTTACACTAAAATGAGAAAAATAACATCAAGGACAGTCAATTGCCTTATAAAGAACCATACACCATTATATCCTTGTCATGAATTTAAAAACAATTCCTTTTCCACAAAAACGATTTTCAAATCATAATTTCTAAACACTGCACATCAGAAAATGACTTAAAATGTCATTAAAACACATGAAATCATTTTTTGATTGGCTTTCCAGCATGGTTGCGTCACTTTTAACATGGCTATGTAACACAAACATTCAAAATCAAAATTTTCCATGCACATGTGAGAGCATATTTACAAGCAATTTGCGCCACATAAATCATAATTTTCTCCTTAAAGCACACTATTCTCTATCTAAAGTAAAGAAATATTTTCTCACCTTAGCAAATACTTTGAGTTTGAAAACAGTCTAAGAAACACACCAATTTGTCTTCAGCAGAGCAAAAGGTATGCACTCCAGAGTCTGCAGCTATCAAAAGCACAGAAATGGTGTAATTCTTCACACATATTTCTCATGTCACCCAATCAAAACTCTTCCCTCACTTTTTTTCAAATGAAAACCCTTCCCCCTCTGCCCTTTCTGCCTATTTTCCATAGCAACCACCTCTTGGAGAAACTCTGGTGTTTGCAAATTCACACAACAATGTTGCAATTGAACTCTGAACTCTCAGTGCACCTGCATATCCAGTGCTTTCTTTCATTTAATGATTTTTTATTGACCACTCAAAATACATCTTTCAAACAACACATCTGTACACCCTAACTTTCTGTTTTCATCAATCAAAATCCACCAATCACTGTTACTACTTCATGAACACAGAAACTCCACAGTTTTCTTCATTTCAAACTCACATTTTTTCAACTGCCATTTCATTGCCACACTTCATCTGACTGCAGGAGAACCTTCTCTCACCATGTTTTCTGTCTGGATTGTTGGTCATAGTTATATTCACTGGGCTCAAAGGTACGTTGAAAGCAGGAATTTACCTAACCTCAATTTACAAGATGTGGAAATTAAGTGGTTTGGCCACAGAGGATTAAAATGTCACCAATTGATACCATTGGTGAAAACCTTTATGCATTTGCCAAAACCTGACCTGTTAATTGTGCACTGTGGAGGTAATGACTTGGGCACTTTGACTGGTGTAGGTCTGGAAATGCTTTTAAAGGACACCTTTGAGCAATTAATGGCACTTTTTCCTCAGACTGCCTTGGTATATTCAAATATATGCCAAAGACAGAAATGGAGGTGGTCAAACCAATTTTGTCCACAAATTGAGAAGTCGAGGAAGCATGTAAACAAATCTGTTTCAGCTTACATGAGAGACCATGGAATGGGCTCCCTGTACAACAATAACTTGCGTTACTACATGCAAGATATCTACAGAGGAGATGGAGTTCACTTCTCAGATGAGGGCAACAGAGTTTTCACTCTGAATTTAAAAATGTGCATTGGTACCTACTTATAAGTACCAAAATGTACCATAAACCCAAAAGCTCTTCTCAGAGCTACCCTACATCTAATCACTCACAATTATTATTTTACTCTAACTTTTTTCACTAATTTTCAACAAAGTACACTCCCTGGGGCGCTACCCGGTACGCGTACCGGGAGCTAACCTCGCGAAATTTTTTAAAAAAATGTTTTTTTTTCGCACATATAAACCTCCTCAGCCACCCTCAGAAAACCTAGGGGGTCAAGATAAGTCTACCGTGCCCCCTTCTACCCATTCTGAACATTATTTGCCCTCCATCTTGTATCTTAATTCGACCGAAACACAAAATGGTGGACTCCCGGAACGCTTAAGGTACACGAACCGGGGCGCTCAACGGTTCGCGTACCGGGTCGCTCCCTGGGAAAAAAAGGTGGGAAAGTAGTTCACAGAAAAGCCACTGGAGACAATTTCACCAAATATAGATTAGCTCATACTACATACCAATCCCTACCATTTTCACAAATTTGATTGGAATTCCATTTAGCCATTTAGCCTGTAGACCTCTCTAAATACCGTGAGGTAAATTACTTCACAAAACACATCTGAAATGTTGGAATTGACAACCAATTAAAATGTTACTTTCATTTTCTACTTTTTTTACCTCACATTTGATTGGTTATGTACCCAAATATATATAAAGGAAGAGAAGGAAACACAGCCATTTTGACTACTACTTCCTGGTGTACATTTCAATAGGATTTTCATTAATAACTTCAACTTCTTTTTAAAGGTAAATTGTTATTTTTAAAACTGAAGTATATTGTGCACTTTAAGTTAATATGGCAAACTTTTTCTGTTAGTTATATACTATCCCTCTGTAGTACTTATAAATTTAGATACACTTTTTTATATTCCTACTTCCACTCTGATACTATACACTGCCCAAAGATAAATTCTCTGTTAAAAACTGCCTATCTAAAATTAATCCCAACAGTGCCCTACCTCTACTAATATATATTTTTTTTATGCAAATTTCAGGAAAAATGGAAAGTGAACAAAACATTTCATTTGAAATTGTCCTTCCAGAGTCCAACACAGAAATCATTGATCCAAATGAGATTGAATTTATGGATGAAACTTGGGACCAAGAACTACTGCAATGTGTACAAGCAGTAGATAACCTCCTTGCAAATGAGGACATTTTACAACCTCAGAGACTACAATCTATATTCCATGATTATTATGAAATTTCTGACAATGAAATGTTAGAAAGTTTAATAAATTATGAAACACAATAAAAAAAGCTTAAAAAATAAAAATAAAAAATAATCAACAAAACCAACAATCAATTAACATACAGCATTTGAAAAGTCTATCATTCATTTTTCATTGTGATACGCTCCCCAGAACGCTTCCCGGTTCGCGTACCGGGCGCTAACCACGAAAAAAAACAAAAAAAAATTTTTTTTTTTTGCTTAGCGGGGCCCCTTTAAAGCCTCCACATCAAACCTAGGGGGTCAGGGAGGATCTACTATGCCCCCTTATGGTCATTTCCCCCTTTGTTTTGTCCTCCTCTTGTCACTCGATCCTACCGAGAGACAAGATGGCGGCCGCTCCGGACTGTTTAGAATGTTGACAGACACCGGAGAGCCAATCAACTTCGCTACGCGAAGTTCCGTTACGCGTCAAGTACGCGTACCGGGGCGCTGCCTGGTCCGCGCTTACAGATATATATCTTTTTTTGAACGTTATTTTCTCAAAATCCACTGCAGCACATATATTTAGACCTACAAAAGGCACATCGGGCTACCAGTCCCTACAATTTTGCCAAGTTTCGTGCAAATCCATTCAGCCGTTCGGGCTAAAAGTGAGGCTAACCGCCCTATGGAAAACTCAATGTTAAAAACACGTTTTGGGACCCCCCTTTTTTCTCGGCCCCCCCTGGACCAACTCCCCCCAAATTTCCAGTGGCTGCTCAGAAACAAAATGTTCCATTTTGCTGAAAATTTCAGCTAATTCCGTCCACAAACGCCAAAGTTATTAGACATAGAATTTTCAAAAAACCCATAGAGAAAAAATCCTAACTATATATACCTACTGGCGACCGCCAGTAGGTAAGATATATATATATATATGTTACCTACTGGCTGTCGCCAGTAGGTAGTTATAGTTAGGACCTAGTTTCCATAGGAAATCCTCAACATTCTATTTGGATTAACTTTGGCCCTGGTGGATGAATCTTTGCGAATTTCTCAAAGAAAATGGCTCGGTCCGCTGCGCTCCTTCCCTGAAAGTTTGGGGGGGATTGGTGAAGTGGGGGCTGAGATAAAAGGGGGGGTTCCAAAACGTGTTTCTCCATGTTATTTTCCATAGGACGTTTAGACACGGCTACAGGTCGAACGGCTGAATGGATTTATAAGAAATTTGGGGAAACTGTAGAGTCCGGCTCGCAGATTACGCTTTTTTTGGAATGGTGTAAATCTGTTCAGTAGTTGCTGAGAAAATTAAACGAGCGGAATTTTTTTTTGCTGCATGACGTCTGTTAACGTTCGATTCGAAGGAAATCAGGAAGTGTTGACCGCCATTTTGTCACTGCGAGTAAATATATTGTCATTTCAAAGCGTTGGAACATGGAAAGGGGAGAAGGTAGAGATTGTTTTGCTGCGTAGGTTCTCTCAGGGTGTGCAGTAAGGACCTTAAACGCGAAAATATATATATATTTTTTTAAAGTTGCTTTGTGCACGCACCCGGGCGCGCACACCTATTTACAAGAGGGTGAAAATGGAGATAAATCAGAAGTTTGAGTGCTTTGATATAAGGTGGCTCTGAAAAGAGCCCTTGTGTTAATTGAGTTTTTTCTGCATTTATAAGTAAGTACCGATGCAGAGTCTGATGTTGCAGAGGAAGATTCTGTTTCCCTCATCCGTGAAATGAACACCATCTGTCCTATAGATGTCTTGCATGTGGTAACGCAAGTTGTTGTGGTAAATAGAACCCATGCTATAATCTCTGAGGAAAGCAGAAACAGATTTATTAACATGTCTCCTTGCTTTCTCAATTTGTGCACAATGTTGATTGGACCAATTCCATTTCTGTCTTTGGCATATATTGGAATATACCAAGGCAGTTCTGGCTTCGTTATTACGAGCACTAGAAAACAAGACATTCTGGGCAATACCATCCTTGACGCAGCCTTTTATTCTACAAGATGGTGTCTTTCAAAAGCCAGGGGTATAGGAGTATGTAACAAGCGAGCCATTTAATTGAAAAAACTAAACGTGACAAACGGTTGCAGGATCAGTGAAGGTTGATTTTTTAATTGAAAGTATAACAGGATCAGTTACAATAAAATCGTCAATACGCATACCATGGGCGAGTATCATGGGTAACATTATTTCGAAGCTTTATTAATACAATAATCAATAATGAAAAATCGACATCAATAGGGTTGTCCGTATTCCTAGTCAGTACCCTTCCCCGCCCGCAATGTGCATAAAGACCGCATACATCCCCCATAACGTCAAGGCTAAGTAACTAGAACGTCATAAGGAGTTGCAATTCGCTCCCATACTGGCGCCATTTTGGTCGAGGTCAGGCAGGACCAGAGTATAGTTCAATGTGTCCAATAAGTAGCGGCAGGACCAGAATCCCTTTCGGCAGTTCTGGCTTCGTCATTACGAGCACTAGAAAACAAGACATTCTGGGCAATACCACTCTTGCCGCAGCCCTTTATGCTACAAGATGGTGTCTTCCATTCAGAAAATATTGTTGGCAGCATTTTGAAAGGAAAGATAAATGGGCGTTCTCCTAGTGAGTCTCACATTGTTAAATTTATGAAGAAAAAGCCTGAAGAATGTACAAACTGAAAACCAGTTTTTGTCTGCATAGCATCAGCAGCAACACTTGAGTCAGCTTTGTGTGAAGCCGCCATCTTGATCCAATCAATACCGTCCCCCTGCACACATTCAGGGACCAGGCCGCATTGCGAGGGCACCGCAGGACGTGTCTTCAGGTCAAACGGATTGTGGGACAAGGTCCAGAAGACAAGAGTCACCAAAAGGCTAAAAGTCCCGCCGGACCCCGGGGGCCGGCCGCCTATGTCGGGGGCGATCTCAGATGGTGTCTTCCATTCAGAAAATATTGTTGGCAGCATTTTGAAAGGAAAGATAAACGGCCGTTCTCCTAGTGAGTCTCATATTGTTACATTTATGAAGAAAAAGCCTGAAGAATGTACAAACTGAAAACCAGTTTTTGTCTGCATAGCATCAGCAGCAACACTTGAGTCAGCTTTGTGTGAAGCCGCCATCTTGATCCAATCAATACCGTCCCCCTGCACACATTCAGGGACCAGGCCGCATTGCGAGGGCACCACAGGACGTGTCTTCAGGTCAAACGGATTGTGGGACAAGGTCCAGAAGACAAGAGTCACCAAAAGGCTAAAAGTTCCACTGGACCCCGGGAGCCGGCCGTTTATGTCGGGGGAGATCTCAGGCCACACCAGGGCAACAAGACTGAGATCAATTTGCTCATACTGATCCATAACACCCCGGCCTCTCCATGTCGTAGGCCGCAAGAGTGGGCGAAACTCAGCTGGCCGAGCGAGACTTGGGGAGGGCGCAGGAGCCAAGCGCCCCATCCCAGTCCGCGCTACCACACCGTCCCTCGGGGGCCTCCGTTAAGCTGTTCAGGGAGGCATCGCAGGCAGCGGTTCTTTAGATCAGTGGCTCTCACCGGCAAGGCTCCCCTCCGTCAGCAGCGATCGTTGGCGCTGTGGTTGCGGTCGGAGGTCCCGCCTAGTCAACGCCTCGGCCTCTCCATGTCGTAGGCCGCAAGAGTGATCGGAACTCAGCTGGCCAAGCGAGACTTGGGGACGGGGTAGGAGATAAGCGGCCCCTCCCAGTCCGCGCCACCACACCGCCCCTCGGGGGACTTCATTAAGCGGTTCTGTGAGGCACCGCAGGCAGCGGTTCTTCAGATCACAACAGAGTCTCATGCTCGATCGATTGAGCTGGCCGAATCAGGCAACATGAAGGTGGGGAGGGGGGGCACCTCTTGCTCAACCACCACCTGAAGAGGTGTGGTTTAGTTTTAAACCAATGAAAAGTGTTACTTTTAGGTCACATGACCTAGCCTTACATCATTAGGAAACCAAAAGTGAAATGAACCAATGAAAAGTGTTATTAAAAAGTCACATGACCTGTTATGCTTACGTTACGCGCTTCGCGCTGCGCCCCGGATCGCTTCCGGGAAGCTGCGCTTCGCGCACCGGATGCGCTAACGCGGCGCGTCATATGACGCATTACGCGACAACGCGATACTACAGTGTTTCTGGATGTTTCAGACTGAAGCTGGCGTCAGCATGAGAGCACCTCGTGGCTACGTCGTGGCCATTCTGCGAGCAATCATGGCAGAAGCTGCCCACCGGAAGTCTGCGGGAGTCGAGGGCCCCGGTGACTCTTGTAGTATCTTCAAGGCTGAGGGGACGCTTTTGGGAATGGGGCCCATGCCGTAGCAGTCAAGCGTCCGAGTTCCAGGGTTGTCCAGAGCCATCCTTGCAGGCCAGGCCCAAGTCTGTGGAGCCGACCGCCATTTCTTGAGCTCCGTGGCAGCCGCCTGTCGCTGTACCGGAAGAGTGGGTGCAATTCAGCCGGATGGCGGGTGAGACGCTGTAATAGCAAGAGCAGGCACTGTGCCGCAGGAGCGGGCGCAACTCATCTTGTCGAGTGAAGCGCTGGGGTGCAGCTGAGAAACCTCCACCTGGGGAGGTGGGGGAGGCTCGTTCGCGCCGCCTCTCCCTTCCAGTGCACCCCACGCCGTCTCCTGGTGCAGGTATATGTGATGGTTGGACCAGGGCACCGCAGGACGTGTCTTCAGGTCAAACGGATTGTGGGACAAGGTCCAGAATGGAAGAGTCACCAAAAGGCTAAAAGTTCCGATGGACCCTGGGAGCCGGCCGCCTATGTCGAGTGAAGTGCTGGGGTGCAGCTGAGAAACCTCCACCTGGGGAGGTGGGGGAGGCTCGTTCGCGCCGCCTCTCCCTTCCAGTGCACCCCACGCCATCTCCTGGCGCAGGTATATGTGATGGTTGGACCAGGGCACCGCAGGACGTGTCTTTAGGTGAAACCCTCAACTATGGCACCCAACATCCAGGACTTATGACATTTATGGAAGGCAGTGACATCGAAGAATCTCAGGGACCAAGCATATGCAGAATCTTCCCCGGGGTATTTGCACAACGGTCCTCCACCCCTAGGCCGCCAGCTATGCTACCTTGACAGGAACAGTGTCATGCATTTGGATCGATGTTGCAGCAGGCTGCCATGTAAATAGTTAATTAATTAAACGTTTTACCCTGTTACTTTGTTGGTGTGTTGTATATATTTATAATATTTGCATAGGGTTTCTCGTTATTTTGGCAGGGGTGGGCGGCGGAGGAATTTCACTGAAAAAACCATGCATTTGGATCGATGTTGCAGCAGGCTGCCATGTAAATAGTTATTTAATTAAACGTTTTATCCTGTTACTTTGTTGGTGTGTTGTATATTTTTATAATATTTGCATAGGGTTTCTCGTTATTTTGGGCGGGGTGGGCGGCGGAGCAAATTCACTGAAAAACTATAGTTTATAGACCATATATAGTTAAATATCTCAAGTCCATCTCTGCACTCGATGGAGATACAGGTCGTCGATCAAAAAATGTGCTGGCCACCTCTAATGGAAATAGCGTGGCCAGGGCTTTTGTCAATCCCTCTGCAAATTGCACAGGGTGCTCTTGTTTGACATGCCGCACCATGGTATGTATGGAAAAGGAATATTTTTTTGTTGGATTTCCTCTTGAGAGAAACGAGTCACATATCGTGCAGGTTACTTTTGGTGCATTTACTTTCTTTTGATCTTCAGGATAAGTGAAAAATTGCCAGATGAAAGATTCTTTTTTTCTTCTTAAAGGTAGTCGATCATTTTGTTCAGATTCGGAAGATGAATGAGATACGGTAGCCATTTCACCAAAGTCTTCCGAAAAATGTAGGACGTTGTTCTCTCTTGAGAGTAGAAAAGATAGTGAGAGAAGTAGGTGGAGTGCTGCGTGTAAATTCCAGAATAGAAACTAGTAAGAACCAATTGGAAGTGTTGTTTTCATGTTGCAGCAGGCTGCCATGTAAATAGTTATTTAATAAAACGTTTTACCCTGTTACTTTGCTGGTGTGTTGTATTTATTTATAATATTTGTATAGGGTTTGTCGTTATTTTGGGCGGGGTGGGCGGCGGAGCCGAGCTATCTTGCAGCCATCATGGCGTCGAGCTCGGTTTCTCTCACTAGTTTCATATTTCTCATGAGGGGTTGTTCCTAATGTTTCTATTTTAGCGAGGTGAAAAAGAGATCCTATCAGTGGCCTACTAATTTTGCTCGATTCCTTTTGTTTTTTCTAACGATTTTTAAGTTAAAGTTTGCTAGCACGATACAGTGGCTAGTCCGCATTTTATATATGTCTTTTTTATTAGGGGTCTCCTCCGGTGGAGTCGGACGATCTACCTCTAATAACCGGTAAGTGTTCCTCTGAAGGAATGCGTCTTGAAAGTGGCTGACTGTAATGTATGATATTTCACTCAGTGACTTTCAGGCCCATGCTGTTTCAAAACTGTGCATGTGCTTGAAGCAGGCGTAGGTATTGACGTAGCATTGTGAATATAGTGCATTGGTGAGCCTTGCTGGAGCTGCATCACAGTTGCGATGCAACTCTAGCAATGTATTAGTTTTTGAGCACAGATGTGTTACGCATGTATGGTGTTTTTGTACCATGGTGCGCCACATTTCAAATGTGGCACACCATGGGTAACGGAGCACTACCATACTGTGGTGCACATTAACTGGAGCATATCTGGGTATGAAGTAGTTAACATGAATCTGCCCCATAGGTTACAAATCCGCGTTTAGTAGACTGTTTGGCCTTTGTAGTTTTATGTTTTTTCTGTTATTCTATGTAGGTATGTAATATTGCAAGATTTTTGTCACGAAAAAGAAGCCATGAGTATTGGGTTTGTGAAAGATTGCAAGATTTTTAAAATTAAAAAGGAAAAATCATGGCATTGTTTAATATAGTATTGTAAATACTTATCTTTAACAATGATGACTGAGTAAAAAAAGGTTAACCTGATGTTCGAAAGTTATTCACAGGCTTCTTTAGAGGAAGTATTCTATATGATTCTAGCGTGGGTGTTTCACTTTTTTATAGGTAGTAGAATGCATTCTGCAAGCATGTAGTACTCCTCCTGCTACAGCATAAATATTCTTCAGTGCTTATTTTCATTTCGTAAGTGGTATTGAGACCAACACAGAACTTCAATGGATCGGAGGGGCTGTTCCTGTGCATCTGGAGGACTGCCAAGCCGTTGCAGCAGTGGGAGTGAGGCCTCTCACGACAGAGAACTTCAATGGATCGGAGGGGCTGTTCCTGTGCATCTGGAGGACTGCCAAGCCGTTGCAGCAGTGGGAGTGAGGCCTCTTACAGGGGCGTAGCGCAGCTCCTTTTGATGTTCACAATGGCAGATAACAGGGTAGAGATGTGAGAGAAGTGGGTGGAGTGCTTCGTGTAAATTGCAGAATAGAAACTACTAAGAACCAATTGGAAGTGTTGTTGTGAAGTCACATGACTTCACATGCGCGTCTCAGGACGTGTACGCGGTGATAGTATCTGGTCACGTACGCCATTTGGAAGTAGCGGTCTAATTCAGCGAAGTTTCAAAATGTGAAAAGGAGTAAATCCAAATATATCCGGATTTAATATATCTTCTGAGCTGGAATCAAGCATACAATTGTTAAAGTATAAAACCTTTTATATTTTTTTTTTAAATATCAAGGTGTGTACATTCGGTCACACACGAAAGTTTAAAAAGACATTCGGCTCCATTTAATGAAAATTTTCATAATAATAAAAAAGAAGCCTAGGTTTACTGTCTTTGACGTAGTATAAGTTCTTTGATGGGTCTATGAAGAAATTTAATAAAAAGCAATCGCGAAGTTTTCCCGAAATATATAGGCGGGTGCGCGCACACGGTCGCGCACGAACAAAAGCCAAAAAAGGGGAGATAAACCCCCTTTATAATATGCTCCTGGAGCTGTTTTTGGTACAATGAGTTAGTTTGATTTTGGACCAGGGCACCGCAGGACGTGTCTTTAGGTCAAACCCTCAAGTATGGCACTGAACATCCAGGACTTATGCCATTTGTGGAAGGCAGTGACATCTAAGAATCTCAGGGACCAAGCATATCCAGAGTCCTCCCCGGGGTATTTGCACAACGGTCCTCCACCCCTAGGCCGCCAGCTATGCTACCTTGACAGGAACAGTGTCATGCAGTTTTTGATTTTTTTAACTTGCAACAACATTTTCATGTGTGACACAGGATAAAAATGAAATGAAGAAATGTATCTTTTCTCGGGGCATTTATGACTCTCAATTTTTAGTTTAGTAAGAATGAGGCTCTGCTCTCCGTACAGAAGAATTTCTCCACACTCGTTGCATTTCATGTGCACCTTTGCAAGATATGGTCTCAAGTCCATCACAGCACTCGATGGAGATACAGGTCGTCCTCTAGAAGATGTGCTGGTCACCTCTGCTGGTAATAGCGTGGCCAGGGCTCTTGTCGATGCCTGTGCAAATTCCACAGGGTGCACTTGTTTGACATGCCGCACCATGGTATGTATGGAAAAGGAATATTTTTTTCTTGGATTTCCTCTTGAGAGAACCGAATTGCATATCGTGCAGGTAACTTTTGACGCATTCACTTTCTTTTGTTCTTCAGGATAAGTGAAAAATTGCCAAATAAAAGATTCCTTTTTTCTTTTTAAAGGTAGTCGCTCATTTCCTTCAGATTCGGAAGATGAATGCGGGGCGGCAGCCATTTCAGCAAAGTCTTCCGAAGGGTGTTGAACGTTGTTCTCTTTTGAGAGTAGAAAAGATAGTGAGAGGAGTGGGTGGAGTCCTCCGTGTACATTGCAGAATAGAAACTACTAAGAACCAATTGGAAGTGTTGTTTTCAAGTCACATGACTTCACATGCGCGTCTCAGGACGTGTACGCGGTGATAGTATCTGGTCACGTACGCCATTTGGAAGTAGCGGTCTAATTCAGCGAAGTTTCAAAACCTGAAAAGGAGTAAATCCAAACATATCCGGATTTAATATATCTTCTGAGCTCGATTTAAGCATACAATTGTTAAAGTATAAAACCTTTTATATATTTTTTAAAATACCAAGGTGTGTACATTCGGTCACACACGAAAGTTTTAAAAGACATTCGGCTCCATTTAATGAAAATTTTCATAATATTAAAAAAGAAGCCTAGGTTTAGTCTCTTTGACGTATTATAAGTTCTTTGAGGAGTCTATGAAGAAATTCAATAAGTTCAGATTGCAAAGTTTTCACGAAATATATAGGCGGGTGCGCGCAGTCGGTCGCGCACGAAAGCCTGGAAATGCGCTATCCATTTTATTGAGAACTGTTGCCGAGAGTGCGCACACCGGGTCGTGCACGAAAGTTTAGAAAGGCTATTTTTATTTACAGGCAAATTTTTATGCGTTGAAAAAAAGGCAAGGTACAGACTTTCTAATTCTGTATCGCTTTACAAGGAGTCTCTATGCAACTTGAACAGTGAAGAAAACGGCTTGTTTCTGAGAAAAATATTGCCAGAACTTTATTGACAAAAGTATAGGTTGTATACACGAGATATTTCTGAATTAGCATTTTAAAAACCTATGAAATTCACTGAAAAAACCATAGGTTTTACACACGTTATAGTTAGGAAGTAGCATTTACAAAACCTATGAAATTCACTGAAAAAACCATAGGTTTGACACCAGTTATAGTTAGCTGGAAATTTTACTGATATAAAACCAATGAAATTCCACGTTATAGTTAGTTGGACTCACTATAACTTGCGCGTGTAATGCACTGCTGATGACGTCACATATTACATCACTTATGACATCACTGATGACACCATCCTTGTGACACAGTGACAGACCTCCTTTCACTGTAATCTAACCCTTGAAACGCATATTCAAAAATAGAAACTAAAATGTTCAAAAAAATGGAGATACCCATACCAGTTACAACAACCAATTCAATAATTCCACCATGTATATACACATACACTAATTCACCAACAGTTCTATATAGTCACTCATACATATATTCACTAATCATATGTATTGATACACCTACACATCCTGTTACACACCGACAGTCATCCAAAAGTTATTCACACACATACTCACACATGCAAATAAACTATTGAACATACATTTATTTGCATAAACAAATATACACACACTACCACTTTACTTCTAAGGAAACTTACACATACTTACTCTCTTAAAAATTCACTTCTAGAAACACATACTAATTTAAACAGGAACTTTTACAATCCCTCACTCTCACATATAGTCACTTATATACATCAATATTCACATATACTACATTAAAACATATGTAGTTACTGATAAAGACACTAATAAGACAGTCATTCACTCACTAACACAGACATATGCACACGAATCCACCCATACAGTCCTGCACATATGCTGTCTTCAAAACACATACAAACAGAGACTCAGTCATTCTTGCATCTATGTACTAAGTAATACCTCCACCAAACCATGCAAACACTCATACTGATACTAAGAAAAACATCTAATAACCTATATACATACACATGTACCTACTCAACCCATGCAGCCACTTATACACAAAGTGAAACACTAATACATATATTTAAACATTTAAGCATTACTCAGTAATATATGTATTCACTAAGATATTCAATAATATATACATATATAACACATATTTATTTTTCAGAAAGACACACATTCACTGGATGGTGTCATCAGTGATGTCATGAGTGATGTAATATGTGACGTCATCAGCAGTGCATTACACGCGCAAGTTATAGTGAGTCCAACTAACTATAACGTGGAATTTCATTGGTTTTATATCAGTAAAATTTCCAGCTAACTATAACTGGTGTCAAACCTATGTTTTTTTCAGTGAATTTCATAGGTTTTGTAAATGCTACTTCCTAACTATAACGTGTGTAAAACCTATGGTTTTTTCAGTGATATATATATATATATATATATATATATATATATATATATATATATATATATATTCACAGAAAAAACCATAGGTTATAGACCATATATAGTTAGGAATTAGCATTTACAAAACCTTGAAAATTCACTGAAAAAACCATAGGTTATAGACCATATATAGTTAGGAATTAGCATTTAAAAAACCTTATTTTACTCACACAAAACCATTGAAATTCCATATATAGTTAGTTGCACTAACTATATATCGCGCACCCGCAATCCACTGCTGATGATGTCACATATTACATCATTCATGACATGGTCAGTGACATCACTGATTACATCACTGATGACATCTCAAATGACATCACTGATGACATCACTGATGACATCTCAAATGACATCACTGATGACATCTCACTTGACATCAATGATCACATCACTGATGATATCATTCATGTCATAATACAATGCATCTCCTCACACTGTAATATAACCTCCGTTACACCCAGTGTTAAATAGAGAGTATCATTTTTGAAACCATTGACACACCAATACTAGTTACTACATACGCACTCACTGATTCCTATGTCTACACACACATTCACTCATACAATCATTCATACATACAATCACTCATCTTTACAACACTATCATATGCACTCATACACCTATACAGACACTCACACTCTGCCACTCATCCATGGAGTTACTCACACACCTAGTCAGTCCTGAAAAGAATCAATCACACTTCCATTTTCTCATCTATACAGTTAAACACAGAACACCTTACATTTTTGAAACATATACTAACACATAGTTACTCTCTTATAGAATCACTGATACAAGTACACATTGATCTGCACAGAGTCACACACCTCCCAGCCAGCCATACACACACTCAGTCTCCCATACAAATACTTGTGCAACCAATCAATAACCCATATAGCTACTTATATAGCTACTGATCAACACATGCAGCAGCTTGCACAACAACAGACATACTGATGCACACTTTCAGACAGTTTAGTCACTAACCCGTGCATTCAGTAAGACGCATTTAATCACTCACTCATACAGTCAATCACGCACCTACTAAAACCTTCATTCAGACACTTATACATCCACTCATTCTTCAATATGTAAGACATATTTTAACTTTACAGAAACATAGTCACTGGATGTTGTCATCAGTGATGTCATTTGAGATGTCATCAGTGATGTAATCAGTGATGTCACTGACCATGTCATGAATGATATAATATGTGACATCATCAGCAGTGGATTGCGGGTGCGCGATATATAGTTAGTGCAACTAACTATATATGGAATTTCAATGGTTTTGTGTGAGTAAAATAAGGTTTTTTAAATGCTAATTCCTAACTATATATGGTCTATAACCTATGGTTTTTTCAGTGAATTTTCAAGGTTTTGTAAATGCTAATTCCTAACTATATATGGTCTATAACCTATGGTTTTTTCTGTGAATTTCATTGGTTTTTTAACAGCTAATATCTGTAGCTGTAAAATGTATTCTTCTTTAAATCCAAAAATATATTTTATATGTTTATGAATAATTTTTTTTTAAAATATTTTTTTTTCTTCGTTCCCGCTTCGCGAATCGGGAAGCTTCCCGTTAGCTGACCTTGATGCCGCGAAATAGACCGCGAGCCGGTAAACGTTTCTTTACCGCAAGTGCCGCGTTAGAAAACAACATCGTGACGCCTCCCGTCCGCATGACGTTTCACGTTGTCGCGTGATACGTCATATGACGTGCTACGTTAGCGAACTGGTACGCGAAGCGAGTCGCAAAGCGCAGGTTTCTAGAAGCAAACCGGGAGGCCCTGCAAAGCGCTTAACGTAAACACAGCAAGTCATGTGACTTGGTAATAACACTTTTCATTGGTTCATTTCACTTTTGGTTTCCTAATGATGTAAGACTAGGTCATATAATCTAAAATGAACACTTTTGATTGGTTGAGAACTCTTGTTTTTCCCAAATGATGAAAATCCCTCCTTCTTTCCTCACTCTGACTTTCATCATTGTGAGAGAAAGACCCTTTGTGATCACTGAGCAATGGCTTCTTTAGTAGCTTCAGCTGGTGCTTCCCCACCACCTCCACCACATCCAAGGAAGAGTGGACCACCTGCTCAAGTTGTAATTCAACAAGAAGAAGAAGAAGAGGAACAGGAGGACGAGCACGAAGAGAGGCAGTTTTTGCCTGAGCAGCACAGGACGTCTCACCGGAAAGAAAACTTCATTTGGCAATTTTTTAAAATTCCCAAAGGTCAGAAAAAAGTAAATGCAAGATACGTAACTTGCCTTATATGTCAAGATAGACTGTCCAGAGGGACCGACAAAAAATACAGTTTCGGAAACTACACAATGCATCGCCATATGACTAGGTGGCATCCTAACAACTACAGTGCTGCACAGTTTCGGAACGACCTAGATAATCTCCCTATTATGGCCAGAAGATCTGTTGTACCGGAAGTAACGGGACCAGAGGGCAGGGAGATGGTGCCAAATATACAAATGAGATTTGGTGATGTAAAACACATCTGCGCATTTTGCGATGGATTCATTTCCTACGGAGAAAAAAGCATCACTCTGATCAACAGAGCTATTGACTATCATATGCAAGTTTGTCGAAACGCCCAAAATAATAAATACTTCTTTTTTTTGTTTTGTTGCTCCTGTTGAGCCCTTTACAATGAATCGTTTTCATTGCCCCCTCCAAGAAAAACCCAAAAAAATATAAAACTGTTCCGAAAAATTCAAAAACAGTAAAAAAATGTTCAGAAAAATAAAAAAAAAAGTTCTTTTCAGAACTACCTCCCCGTTATTAAAAAATTGGTACAATATTTGGAACTGTGCCAACCTCTATTTCTCTTAGTTCGCTTCCCAGTTCGCTCGCGGGTACGCGAACCGGAAGCGACCCAAAAACAGTAAGTATAAGGGAAGGAAACAGACACTTATGTTAAAAGAAAGACAGCTATAAGGGAGTAAACTAGAGATACCATTACCCGTAATCCACTGCTGATGATGTCACATATTACATCATTCATGACATGCTCAGTGACATCATCAGCAGAGGATTGCGGGTTTTTTGGCAACATGCCTTATCCACGGTTTAATAACGCTGCCTTTTGCTTTATATAAGTTTTCAAATTGTATGAAATATATACCAATAGGTCGTTATGAACCTTTAGGTAGTGCTTTTCTTCATGAGGTCTGGTCGCTTCCATACACATACAGATGTTTCAAAGATGATCAAGAAGTTTATCTGAATGGAGAGGAATGCACTGAGACGCCAGATCATTCACTAATGTGTAGGCACATACATTTACACGGTTCATGCAACAAACACCGACCAAATATGGCTTGCGTGTTGCAAGGCACGCCAGTTCCTGCTATCATCCCCACGTTCAAGTTGTTGGAAAATGGTAGTTATTTGATGCTCAATAATGAAGATTGTTCTGAGTTAATTAAAAGTATTCCTTTTATCGTAACAGTAAGTGAACGGGTTATTTGCTGCAGAAATGTTCTATTTCCTCCCACACATGAACATAGGGAGTTTTCAATCTGGCCACAAATACCAACCTTGAGACACGTTTCAACGGCATGGCAAGAATAAGAGCTCTTTTGTCTCAGAGAGAGGTGGCCTTGAGTTCGGCCCATGAAACTTTCGTACTTCACATAGCGAACACCCATACAGAGGTGCAAAACCTTTTTCAATTAACATTTGCCTTTCAATTTCAGCAACATGTTTCCGACTATCTTTAACGCATCCTCCACAAAGTCCCTGGTGCACTTTTTTAAAGTTGTTACCAGTGGTCTCGTCACTTCATTTGAGAAAATCTTTGGAGTCATCCCTGCTTCCTTTCATTGTATTTTCTGCACTCTGGTTCGTGGATTGGCATTTTTACTTGCATTACCAGCGGACGCTCTTGTGCTTTTTTACATTTTTAAATATGGATGTCCCTCCTATGCAACCTCCGACCCTGCAGCTGCTGACACTGTTCCGCAATCGCATGCTAGAATATTATGGCACAATGCCGTTGGCGATATTAAGCACGGCATATGGATTATCTTTTCGGTTCTCCTACTTCACCTGTGTCCAGCCTGTATTTCACTGCCTGACCTGTGATTTCGATTGGGCCATTGATTTGTGTCTCTGCGGACCGGTTTCTCCTGACGTCGACTTTAATCAGCTGATGACTCCTATCATTACTCACGAGTTGGTTTGTCCTGGCGAAAGGATTATGGCTGTGGCATTGATGCATGGACTACTTGGTCCCTGGAATTTACTGGCGGCAGCACAGTCTTTCTTGGAACAGAGCTTTCTTGAAAACCCACCGAGCTGTCCTCTGATGGTGATAGAGGATCCGGTGCTGGGAGAGCACGTATGTTCTTTTCCGCTTTTAAATTGGATGGCTGAACTGTTTTCGGATGAAGACGGTGACTTCCTATTGGAGGCTGTTGCAGCTTATTTTGCATACACAGTTATGTCATAGACCTTTTTCATGTTTGATATGCTGAGTACTAGCATTTCATTGACAATTCATTGACTTATTTGTCAAGTTTGTATTATTTACCTTGCCTATTGGCTTAAGACTCGATAAAGTACTTGGCTGTTTTATTTTTCTTTAGCATTAAATTTTCCTAGTTTTTAATGCTTTACCTTGCGGACCGTCCACATATAAACTTGCAATCTGCTCTCATGAGATGGCACTTCTATTATCTTATTCAGTTCGTTTCCGGATCATGAGGAGGTGTCATCTAGGTCCTGGATATCTTTACACCGTGTTAAGTTAGCATGGGCTCATTACCGGTTTAAACGCCATTTTTCCTTTTTTGCAACTTCTGCACACGACACTTAGTTGTTGCTTTAGCTTTCCACCTAGTAGTTCATCGTGGTTTACATGAGAATAATATGTTATTGGTCTACTATCTGCTTTACTTGTTAAACTATATCTGTACAGCGAGTGCTAAAGTTTCAAGAACAACACGATACAGAATTGTTATGAGGTCTGATCTCCACGACTTCATACTCATAACATAAGTGCAACTTCTGCCAATTCTGGGCATGAGGCGGGTTTTATATTGCTTTGCCGAACACACATACACAACAGTTGATGCGGTTCACATGAAGAGAGAGCTGGTGTATGCTGATGTGATTCCTTCAAATCTAAGACACTAAAGTATGGGCACGCCCTAAACCAACACAAAGAGACCTTCTTAGCAAATAATATAATATGTGTATTAGGGAGGGTGAGATATAAGCAGCCGCGGGCCGTGGAGGGAGTTACGGTGAAGCAGGGAGGCGGGGAGGGAGAGAAGCAGGGTGGAGCCCTCTCTACCTTGCCCCTCCCCGCCTCCCTGCCCCACCGTAACTCCCTCCACGGCCCGCGGCTGCTTATAAGTGTTGCTAACTCTTATTCATTTACAGCATGTTAACATACTGTCACCATTCGCTTTTTATGTACTAGTAACTATGCTGGTAATTTTGCTACTGATAATATGTGTACTTGTATTCTCCACCCTGCTTCTCCCCCTCCCCGCCTCCCTGCCTCAACGTAACTCCCTCCACGGCCCGCGGCTGCTTATAAGTGTTGCTAACTCTTATTCATTTACAGCATGTTAACATACTATCACCATTCACTTTTTATGTACTAGTAACTATGCTGGTAATTTTGCTACTGATAATATGTGTACTTTTATTATCTAAGGTACTACGCCTGAGAAGACGGCATTAGTAAATAAACATTTCAAATACACATCTGTTCTTCTTAACTCCATGTTCTGGTTTCTAAGAAATCTATAACGACCGACTGTTCATGAGTTCCACGTATCCTGAGGTACTATAAGTTCATATTCTGGATTGTCTAAACATTGAGAGTTTGTTATATCCAATGTGACACTGTACCTAGCTTGCTAAGGAGTTTTTGATTACTAACGTGAGTTTTGGGACACCCTAATTCGCCGAGGTTCCAATCCTCTGTCCACAGTTCTGTGTGAGAACAGAAACCCTGCGACAGGGGCACCCCCGACCCTTGCTGGAGCTTCATCACACTTGCGATACAACTCCAGCAATGCGCCACCTTTACGGCACAGATACATCACGCATCTGTGCTGTTTTTGCCCCATGATGCGCCGCATTGTAAATGCAGCACACCATAGGTGACGGAACAGCGGCACAGAATGACTAACACATCCCTGGTGATGCGCCAGTCATCATAAATGTATCCCTATGCTTCTTATCTTGTTAGAGATGAACCGCCATATGTATCATCAAAGTTTTTTGCATTTCCTAAATAGCGAACTTTAAGGAATAAATAGCGATTCTTTACCATTCCTAGTTTGCGATGAGCTATTTGCTAATTAGCCGAATGTAGCCCAATGAAGCCCAATGTAGCCCAAAGATGGCCGCCAGACACACAAAAAAACAAATGTAGCCCAAATATCAGCCAGATGTAGCCCAACTATAGCCCAGTGACAGAATGACCAATCAGCTTCGCAAACCTCCGTTACGCGAAGCGGAGCGCTGTTACAGATATATATCTTTTTTTGAACGTTAATTTCTCAAAATCCACTGGAGCACATATATTGAGACCTAGCAAAGGCACATCGGGCTACCAGTCCCTAATATTTTGCCAAGTTTCGTGCAAATCCATTCAGCCGTTCAATTATTATTATTATTTTTTTTTTTTGCCCCGCGGGGCCCTTTTAAAACCTCCACATCAAACCTAGGGGGTCAGCGAGGATCTACTATGCCCCCTTATAGTTATTTCCCCCTTTGTTTTGACCTCCTCTTGTCTCTCGATCCTACCGAGAGACAAGATGGCGGCCGCTACGGACTGTTTGGAATGTTGACAGATGCCGGAGAACCAATCAGCTTCGCTTCACAAAGCTCCGTTGCGCGAAAAGTCCGCGAACCAGTGCGCTGCCCAGTCCGCGCTTACAGATATATATCTTTTTTTAAACGTTAATTTCTCAAAATCCACTGGAGCACATATATTGAGACCTACAAAAGGCACATCGGGCTACCAGTCCCTACAATTTTGCCAAGTTTCGTGCAAATCCATTCAGCCGTTCGGGCTAAAAGTGAGGCCAACCGCCCTATGGAAAACTCAATGTTAAAAACACGTTTTGTGACCCCCCTTTTTTCTCGGCCCCCACTGGACGAACCCCCCCCAAATTTTCAAGGGCTGCTCAGAAACAAAATGTGCCATTTTCCTGAAAATTTCAGCCAATTCCGTCCACAAACGCCAAAGTTATTAGACATAGAATTTTCAAAAAACCCATAGAGAAAAAATCCTAACTATATATACCTACTGGCGACCGCCAGTAGGTAATATATATATATATCTTGAGAACAAGAGAGAGCCAAACTGCAGTCCCGGGTCCCCAGGCAAAAACAGAAGACTCCACGAATCCAATCTAAGGCAGTAGATTATTTATTGAGCAGAGCTTAGCAGAAGCAAAAACTGACGCGTTTCGGGCGGATGCCCTTGATCACAGTCAAATCTTAACCCCTCAAGCCAGAACTTTTAAAGTGCTAGTGCATACCATGTGACAGTCATAGATTATATATATATATATATATATATATGTATATATATATATATATATATATATATATATATATTCACTGAAAAAACCATAGGTTATAGACCATATATAGTTAGGAATTAGCATTTAAAAAACCTTATTTTACTCACACAAAACCATTGAAATTCCATATATAGTTAGTTGCACTAACTATATATCGCGCACCTGCAATCCACTGCTGATGATGTCACATATTACATCATTCATGACATGGTCAGTGACATCACTGATGACATCACTGATGACATCTCAAATGACATCACTGATGACATCACTGATGACAACATCCAGTGACTGTATGTTTCTGTAAAGTTAAAATGTGTCTTACATATTGAAGAATGAGTGGAAGTATAAGTGTCTGGACAAAGGATTTAGTAGGTGCATGACTGAATGTATGAGTGAGTGATTAAATGTGTCTCACTGAGTGCATGGGTTAGTGACTAAAGTGTCTTAATTTGTGCATCATTATGTCTGTTGTTCTGTAAACTGCTGCATGTGTTGATCAGTAGCTATATGATTAACTATATGGGTTACTGATTGATTGTCCAAGTATTTGTATGGGAGACTGAGTGTGTGTGTGGCTGGCTGGGAGGTGTGTGACTCTGTGCAGATCAATGTGTACTTATATCAATGATTGTATAACAAGGTAAGTATGTGTTAGTATATGTTTGAAAATGTAAGGTGCTCTATGTTTAACTGTATAGACAAGAAAATGGAAGTGTGATTGATTCTTTACAGGACTGACTAGGTGTGTGAGTAACTCCATGGATGAGTGGCAGAGTGTGAGTGTCTGTATAGGTGTATGAGTGCATATGATAGTGTTGTAAAGATGAGTGATTGTATGTATGAATGATTGTATGGGTGAATGAGTGAATGTGTGTGTAGACGTAGGAATCAGTGAGTACATATGTAGTAACTAGTATTGGTGTGTCAATGGTTTCAAAAATTATACTCTGTATTTAACACTGGGTGAAACAGAGGTTATATTAAAATGTGAGGAGATGCATTGTATTGTCACATGAATGATATCATCAGTGATGTGGTCATTGATGTCAAATGAGATGTCATCAGTGATGTCATCAGTGATGTCATTTGAGATGTCATCAGTGATGTCATCAGTGATGTCACTGACCATGTCATGAATGATGTAATATGTGACATCATCAGCAGTGGATTGCGGGTGCGCGATATATAGTTAGTGCAACTAACTATATATGGAATTTCAATGGTTTTGTGTGAGTAAAATAAGGTTTTTTAAATGCTAATTCCTAACTATATATGGTCTATAACCTATGGTTTTTTCAGTGAATTTTCAAGGTTTTGTAAATGCTAATTCCTAACTATATATGGTCTATAACCTATGGTTTTTTCAGTGAATTTCAATGGTTTTTTAATAGCAAATATCATAAGCTGTCGAATGTCAAGTACGTGGTAAGTGAAAACATTTTCGTGTTTATGCACACTGATCTGCTTTGAATGGTGCCCCCCCCCCTCATTTCTATTAGGAGTACTCTCTCTTTGCACATAGTGAAAGGTAGTTAACGCAGGCCTTTGCCCCCGTTGTAATACGTCGTGCCTGCTTCTCTCTCCATTTGATTGATTGTTATCCAAGTATTTACTGTTTTAGAATTGGTTCTCTTTGGTTCATTCTCTATTTACAAACAAACACAGAGTCGCAATACTCTGTTTAGTCTTTGCAGATAACGAAAAATCGTGTAAAAAAAAAAGAAAAGGAATCGAGCAAAATCAGTAGGCCACTAATGGGATCTCTTTTTGACCTCGCTAAAATAGAAACATTAGGAACAACCCCTCATGACAAATACAAAACTAGTGAAATGAACTGAACTCCACACAATGATGGCTGCAAAACAGCTCGGCTCCGCCACCCACCCCGCCCAAAATAACGATAAAGAGCGGCTGCCATGATTGGTTGCGGAATGGCCACGACGGAGCTACGAAATGGTGCTGCTCTCATGCTAACCCCAGCTTCAGTCTGAAACATCCAGAAACACTGTAGACTACCAATTCGATCAGTTCCGGTAGCGCCCCAGTGTAACCCGGTAGAGAAGAACTAGCCCTCCCCTCTTTGACTAATGGTTCTTGTTGCCTGTCCCTTCTGTTGTCATTTAACAGAACTATTTAGCCTGCTGAAAGGGGTTGTGTTCCGACCGCTGGTTGGTGGAGACATTTTGACTATATTCTGGACCTGCGTTGTCGCGTAATGCGTCATATGACGCGCCGCGTCAGCGCATCCGGAAGTCATCCGGGGCGCGCAGCGCGTAACGTAAGCATAACAAGTCATGTGACTTGTTAATAAAACTTTTCATTGGTTCATTTTACTTTTCTTATTCTAATGATGAAAGGCTTGGTCATATGACCTAAAAATTACGCTTTTTATTACTTCCGAACATTATTTTTTCTTAAATATATGTTATAATGTTCCAGGCTAATGTACTTTCCCGGAAAATTTACAACTGTCCTGCAAGTAAAATATATTCTTTTTTCGAGAAAAAGAGCGTTTCTTCGTCCCATGACGGAGCCGTTGAGCAAAAGAGGGTAAACCTGCTGTCTTAGTCGCCGATACGCCTGAATATGAGATTCTTATCGATCACTTTATGTTGCAGGAATAGAAAACACAACAGCCCTTGACTATTTATCTTTACTGCGTTCCTTCGTATTATACCTTTTACCCTTCATGTAATTGGTCTGCTTTATTTCACTTGCCTTTTAATGATTCTAAAACAGTGACTAATATTAAAAACGTTACCAATGTATATACTACTACCATGTTTTCTTTTAAAAACCTTTATTGTGAAAATTTCATTATACAAATACAAGCCTATAACCACGTGGGCCGGCCACGGAGCAAACTGTAATCGTATATGATGAGTAGACATTTACACTGTAGAGGAACGTAACGGGCGGGCCATTAGGTTGCAAGAACTAAGGTGTCTAACAGTTACGGAATCGGTGGACGTACATTTTATAATTAAAATACGACTGGGCCAGTTACAATAAAATTATCTAGATATACATTTGCGGGCAAGTACCATGGGTGACGTTAATTCGAACTTTCAATAGTACAGTAATCAATAACACATCAGAACTTAATATCAATAGGGATGTCGAAATATTCAATCAATTCTCGTCCCCGCCCACCATGTGCTTCAAAACTGCATACGTATCTCGTGATTTCAAGGTTCTGCAACCAGTACACAACAAGGAGTTACGAGTCCCATTTATTCCGGCGCCATTTTGGGCGAGGACGGGCAGGTCCAGGATATAGTCAAAATGTCTCTACCAACCATCGACTATGATGATGTTCATATGCTGTATTTATTAGAGTAACACTCATCTGTCCACATGAAATTAATTTGCCACAATCTAAACATGTCATTTTAATCTTTCCAAAGTTCTTCTAAATATTTGGGACCGTTTCCCTTGCCTCTGATGCTGTCAGTGCCACTTCTTTGATGAATGTACTAGCAGGTCAGGGGTTCTCCTCCAAATCTCTATTTTATGCAGCACTATAATTAATTGGTGCCACCTCTCCATATGACGATGCATGGTATAGTTACCATAACTATATATTTTTTCAGTTCCTCTGGAGAGTTCATCGTGGCAGATGAAGCGTGTAACGTACCGGGCATTTACCTTTTTTTGCATGTACAGGAAAGGAAAAAAAAATCGAGCGTCCGAGTTCTAAGGTGTCCCAGGGCCATTTTAGTGGACCAGGCCCAAATCCAAAGAACAGGCCGCCATTTTGAGAGTCCTGTTGCAGCCGCCTGTCGCTGTAGCATCAAGAGCAGCCGAAACTCAGCTGAATGGCAACTGAAACGGTAAAGGGGCGCCCCACTACAGCAGACGAGCCTCCACCTAGGAAGGCCCGTTCACGCCGCCCCCCCCCCCTTCGGGCACCCCACGCCGTTATTCGGAGCAGTATTGTAGGATGGCCACACCAGTGCGGCAACTTGCTACACATCACCTCGGTGGTAACCGAATCTCAGCGCCTTGTGGTGTCTTCTATTCAGAAAACATTGTTGCGCTGCCTTTGGCCCCATTCGCACATCGGTCCGCTACTGACGCCATCTCACAGGCTAATGGGGCGCCCCACGCCGAGTTTCAGCATTGTAGGATGACCACACCAGTACAGCAACTTGCTAGACATCACCTCGGTGCCATCCGGATCTCGGCGCCCCACTGCAGATGAAGTGCCTCTCAACTATGAAACCACCACGGTGACATCCGGATCTTGGCGCGTTGTGCTGCCTTCGGCCTATTCGCACATCGGTCCGCTACTGACGCCATCTCACAGGCTAATGGGGCGCCCCACGCCGAGTTTCAGCATTGTAGGATGACCACACCAGTACAGCAACTTGCTAGACATCACCTCGGTGCCATCCGGATCTCGGCGCCCCACTGCAGATGAAGTGCCTCTCAACTATGAAACCACCACGGTGACATCCGGATCTTGGCGCGTTGTGCTGCCTTCGGCCTATTCGCACATCGGTCCGCTACTGACGCCATCTCACAGACTAATGGGGCACCCCACGCCGAGTTTCAGCATTGTAGGATGACCACACCAGTACAGCAACTTGCTAGACATCACCTCGGTGCCATCCGGATCTCGGCGCCCCACTGCAGATGAAGTGCCTCTCAACTATGAAACCACCACGGTGACATCCGGATCTTGGCGCCTTGTGCTGGTTCCGGCCTATTCACACATCGGTCCGCTACTGACGCCATCTCACAGGCTAATGGGGCACCCCACGCCGAGTTTCAGCATTGTAGGATGACCACACCAGTACAGCAACTTGCTAGACATCACCTCGGTGCCATCCGGATCTTGGCATCTCAACGCCTAGTGGTATCTTCCATACAGAAAATATTGTTGCGCTGCCTTTGGCCCCATTCGCACATCGGTCCGCAACTGACACCATCTCACAGGCCAACAGGGCGCCCCACGCCGACTTTTACCATTGTAGGATGGCCACACCAGTACAGCAACTTCCTAGACATCACCTCGGTGCCATCCGGATCTTGGCATCTCAGCGCCTTGTGGTGTCAGTCAGAAAATATTGTTGCGCTGCCTTTGGCCCCATTCGCACATCAGTCCGCTACTGACACCATCTCACAGGCCAACAGGGCGCCCCACGCCGACTTTTACCATTGTAGGATGGCCACACCAGTGCCACAACTTGCTAGACACCACCTCGGTGCCATCCGGATCTTGGCATCTCAGCGCCTTGTGGTGTCTTCTATTCCGAAAATATTGTTGCGCTGCCTTTGGCCCCATTCGCACATCGGTCCGCTACTGACGCCATCTCACAGGCCAACGGGGCGCCCCACGCCGACTTTCAACATTGTAGGATGGCCACACCAGTGCGGCAACTTACTAGACACCACCTCGGTGCCATCCGGATCTTGGCGCGTTGTGCTGCCTTCGGCCTATTCGCACATCGGTCCGCTACTGACGCAAACTCACAGGCCAACGGGGCGCCCCACGCCGACTTTCAGCATTGTGGGATGGCCACACCAGTGCTGCAACTTGCTGGACACCACCTCGGTGCCATCCGGATCTTGGCGCGTTGTGTTGCCTTCGGCCTATTCGCACATCGGTCCGCTACTGACGCCGCCTCACGTGCCAACGTATTTTCTCCGCATTTTATACCCTATGCCGCATAACAGGTCATGTGACTTGTTTATAAAACTTTTCATTGGTTCATTTTACTTTTGGTTTCCTAATGATGGAAGGCTTGATCATATGACCTAAAAACAACACTTTTCATTGGATGAAAACTTTTTTTTTTCCCAAACGATGAAAGCCCCACCTTGTTTCTGGATGTTTCAGACTGAAGCTGGCGTCAGCATGAGAGCACCACCATCTGGTAGCTCCGTCGTGGTCATTCCGCGAGCAATCATGGCAGCCGCTCCCCACCAGAAGCCTACAGGAGTCGGGGGCCCCCAAAACTTTTGATGAATCCTCAAGGCGGAGGGGACGCTTTCGAGAATGGGGTCCAAGACCTAGCAGACAAGCGTCCGATTTCCAAGGTGTCCCAGGGCCATTTCAGTGGACCAGGCCAAAAAAGGAAACAGCCTGCCGCCATTTTGAGAGTCCTGTGACAGCCGCCTATCGCTGCACCGCAAGAGTGGGCGCAACTCAGCTGAATTGCGGCTTTTGACACAGTGGACCAAAAACGGACGGAATGGCAACTGAAACGGTAAAGGGGCGCCCCACTACAACAGATGAAACTCCACCTGGAGAGGCCCGTTCACGCCGCCTCCCCCGGGGCGCCCCACGCCGTTATTCGGAGCAGCATTGTAGGATACCAAAACCAGTGCGGCAACTTACTGGACATCACCTTGGTGCCATCGTTCTGCTGCCTTGGAACTATTCGCACAACAGTTTGCTACTGATGACCCACCCCCCGCGACGCCCCACGCCAGAAATCTGGACGTTGTGCTGCGTTGGGACTATTCGCACAGCCGACCGCTACTTCGTTGTTTTTCCCTAAAAATGTTTATATGTTATTACTGTTTTTGTTTTCTTGTATATATTTATATGTTATGAAAGTTTTATAATCTTACTACTTTGTCGGAGTGCTATATATTTTTAATGTGACACATAATTGTAAAAACTTTGATGTACAAAGAGTCATCCCTGGAATCTTCCGCTTCAGGCTCGGTCCCCTCCCCAATCACAATACAGGATGGTTTTCAGATAATAGGAACGCGTCTGCTGTGACGGATCTCATCGAGTGTGGGCCTTGATCTACTACAACTCCTTTGAAGAGGGGTGATTCTTTACAGCTGGGGCCATAAACTACATCTGCAGGGCTAGCTGATACCCTAGGACCGGCCTGGACAATCGGACACAGAGGAAAAGGAGTGTCATAGGGTGCGGTAGTGAATAGGGCGAAAGGGAGGTGTCGGGCGGGCACAGGGTGTGATTCTCAGGGAAGAGCAGCGCAGATGGGGGGAGGTTTATAACCCATGCATAAGACAGAGAGCGGGGGTGACCACTGCCTGGGGGAGATGCTTGCGAGGGTGGGGAGCCATGCTAAGGATCGACAGCGTGCACAGAGTGGGTCTGGTCAAGGCATCTAAAATGACTGCCGTGCACGACAAAAGTGTGGCATTTGAAAAAAGACAAGATGGCGCAGACAATGTTTTTCAACACTTCCTGATTTCCTTCGAATCGAACGTTAACAGACGTTGGGGCATATTACCAAAGTTAAGCGATATTTATCCCTAACGATGCTTAGCAACGATTTTTTTACCGCTAAGCATCGTCAGAAATTATCGCAGATAAACCTTGCTATTATCAAGGTTTATCGCAAATACGATAAAAAACGACCGCAATGCATTAATATCGCTGAAAACTCAGCGATATTCATGCATTGCCGAGCTAATGCTCTTAGCCATGTTATCCACCTCCCATTGGATAACATGGCTAAGAACTGCTCAGGGCAGGTGCTAGCTTTTGGAGAATTATTTTATCGCGAATATTTCCAAAAGTTGATAATAGGAGATAGCGATGTTAGCGACTGTTTCCAGTCGCTAACATCTTGGCATGCCCACTTTGCATGTCATTAGTGATAAATAACACTCACATGCAAAGTGGGGCCCAAGATGGTCGCTATCTCCTACTAGCCGTCGCTAACTGGTGTTAGCAACAGCTAGGTAATACAGATATAATTTTATCTCCGCGAAGCGGAGCGCTGTTACAGATATATATCTTGTTTTTGAACGTTAATTTCTCAAAATCCACTGAAGCACATATATTGAGACCTAGCAAAGGCACATCGAGCTACCAGTCCCTACAATTTTGCCAAGTTTCGTGCAAATCCATTCAGCCGTTCGATTATTATTATTATTTTTTTTTTGCCCCGCGGGGCCCTTTTAAAACCTCCACATCAAACCTAAGAGGTCAAGGAGGATCTACTATGCCCCCTTATGGTCATTTGCCCCTTCGCTTTGGCCTCCTCTTGTCTCTCGATCCTACCGAGAGACAAGATGGCGGCCGCTACGGACTGTTTGCAATGTTTACAGACGCCGGAGAACAAATCAGCTTCGCAAACCTCCGTTACGCGAAGCGGAGCGCTGTTACAGATATATATCTTTTTTTGAACGTTAATTTCTCAAAATCCACTGGAGCACATATATTGAGACCTAGCAAAGGCACATCGGGCTACCAGTCCCTAATATTTTACCAAGTTTCGTGCAAATCCATTCAGCCGTTCGATTATTATTATTATTATTTTTTTTTGCCCCGCGGGGCCCTTTTAAAACCTCCACATCAAACCTAGGGGGTCAGCGAGGATCTACTATGCCCCCTTATGGTCATTTGCCCCTTCGCTTTGGCCTCCTCTTGTCTCTCGATCCTACCGAGAGACAAGATGGCGGCCGCTACGGACTGTTTGGAATGTTCACAGACGCCGGAGAACCAATCAGCTTCGCTTCACAAAGCTCCGTACCGCGAAAAGTCCGCAAACCGGAGCGCTGCCCGGTCCGCTGTTACAGATATATATCTTTTTTTGAACGTTAATTTCTCAAAATCCACTGGAGCACATATATTGAGACCTAGCAAAGGCACATCGGGCTACCAGTCCCTACAATTTTGCCAAGTTTCGTGCAAATCCATTCAGCCGTTCGGGCTAAAAGTGAGGCCAAGGGACTGGTAGCCCGATGTGCCTTTTGTAGGTCTCAATATATGTGCTCCAGTGGATTTTGAGAAATTAACGTTTAAAAAAAGATATATATCTGTAACAGCGGACCGGGCAGCGTCCTCGGACGCGTACTTTTCGCGCAACGGAGCTTTGTGAAGCGAAGTGTGGCTCAGGGGTTAGAGGCAGCAGACCCAGAAGCTGAGATCGGTCCTGGACCAGGGTTCAATTCCCCGCCTCGGTGGGTCTTGGGCTAAAAATTCCACGGACTCGATAATTCTCACCCCGGTGCCTCCTCGACTCACGGGTTCACACTCTGCGACTCTGGGCAATAGCTTGCTTAATCTCCACAACGGCCCCTCGCGGCGGGATGCCTGACTTTCACCTTGTGGATACCCTGCTATCTCACAGGGGAATACCAGGAAGGGTTCCCTAAGCAAGCGCCGGGAAACCCACTGCGGGTAGCTGTGCGCTATATAAGCTCAACTACTACTACTACTACTACTACTACTACTACTACAAGCTGATTGGTTCTCCGGCGTCTGTCAACATAATAATAAATAATAATAATCGAACGGCTGAATGGATTTGCACGAAACTTGACAAAATTGTAAGGACTGGTAGCCCGATGTGCCTTTGCTAGGTCTCAATATATGTGCTCCAGTGGATTTTGGGAAATTAACGTTCAAAAAAAGATATATATCTGTAACAGCGCTCCGCTTCGCGTACTTTTCGCGTTACGGAGGTTTGCGAAGCTGATTGGTTTTTTGGCGTCTGTAAACATTCTAAACAGTCCGTAGCGGCCGCCATCTTGTCTCTCGGTAGGATCGAGAGACAAGAGGAGGCCAAAGCGAAGGGGCAAATGACCATAAGGGGGCATAGTAGATCGTCCCTGATCCCCTAGGTTTGATGTGGAGGCTTTGAAGGGGTCTCGCAGGGCAAAAAAAAATATACCGTTTTTTTAGTTTTTTTGCGTGGAGTGCGCCCGGTTCGCGAACCGGGAAGCGTTCTGGGGAGCGTACTTTCTTGAAAATTAGTGAAAAAAGTTAGAGTAAAATAATAATTGTGAGTGATCAGATGTAGGGTAGCTCTGAGAAGAGCTTTTGGGTTTATGGTACATTTAGGTACTTATAAGTAGGTACCAATGCACATTCTTAAATTCAGAGTGAAAACTCTGTTGCCCTCATCTGAGAAGTGAACTCCATCTCCTCTGTAGATATCTTGCATGTAGTAATGCAAGTTATTGTTGTACAGGGAGCCCATTCCATGGTCTCTCATGTAAGCTGAAACAGATTTGTTTACATGCTTCCTCGACTTCTCAATTTGTGGACAAAATTGGTTCGACCACCTCCATTTCTGTCTTTGGCATATATTTGAATATACCAAGGCAGTCTGAGGAAAAAGTGCCATCAATTGCTCAAAGGTGTCCTTTAAAAGCATTTCCAGACCTACCCCAGTCAAAGTGCCCAAATCATTACCTCCACAGTGCACAATTAACAGGTCAGGTTTTGGCAAATGCATAAAGGTTTTCACCAATGGTATCAATTGGTGACATTTTAATCCTCTGTGGCCAACCCACTTAATTTCCACATCTTGTAAATTGAGGTTAGGTAAATTCCTGTTTTCAGCGTACCTTTGAGCCCAATATATGTAACTATGTCCAACAATCCAGACAGAAAACATGGTGAGAGAAGGTTCTGCTGCAGTCAGATGAAGTGTGGCAATGAAATGGCAGTTGAAAAAATGAGAGTGTAAAATGAAAAAAACTGAGGAGTTTCTGTGTTAATGAAGCAGTAAGAGTGATTGGTGGATTTTGATTGCTGAAAACAGAAAGTTAGTCTGCATGGATGAGTTCGTTGAAAGATGTATTTTGAGTGGTGAAGAAAAAATCATTAAATGAAAGAATGCTCTGGATATGCAGGTGCACTGAGAGTTCAGAGTTCAATTGCAACATTGTTGTGTGAGAGGTCTTGCAAGAGGTGGTTGCTATGCAGAAAAAGCAGAGAGGGGGCAGAGGGGGGAAGGGTTTTGCTTTGAAAAAAAGTGAGGGAAGGGTTTTGATTGGGTGACATGAGAGATATGTGTGAGGAATTACAGCATGTCTGTGCTTTTGATAGCTGCAGACTCTGGAGTGCATACCTTTTGCTCTGCTGAAGACAAATTGGTGTGTTTCTGAGACTGTTTTGAAACTCAAAGTATTTGCTAAGGTGAGAAAAGATTTCTTTAATTTAGATAGAAAATAGTGTGCTTTAAGGAGAAAATTATGAAGAAAGTTGTGTTTTTCAAATGTTGCTTTGTCTCAAGTGTTTCACAAATAGATTTTGTTTCTTTGAGAAATTGTAATTGGAGAAAATGTGAAGTATTAGTACTGACAAGGCTTTTATGTGCATAGGAGCTGTGGAGTGTTTTCAAATTATGACTTGTAAATCGTTTTTGAGAAAAAGCAATGGTTTTAATATTGATGAGAAGGACATAATGGTGTCTGCTTCTTTATAAGGTAATTGAGAGTCTCTGATGTTATTTTTCCCATTTCAATGTAAGAAGTTTGTCTGTGGAGCAAATTGCTTGTAAATATGCTCCCACCTGTGCATGGCAAATTTAGATTTTGAATGTTTCCGTTACATAGGCATGTTAAAGGTGACTGAAACATGCTGCAAAGGCAATCAAAAAATGCTTTTATGTGTCTTAAGGACATTTTAAGTCATTTCCCCATGTGCAGTGTTTTCAAATTATGAGTTGAAAATCGTTTTTGAGGTAAAGGAATGTTTTCAAAATGTATGTGCGCCATATGACCCCAAATTTCGTTTTCAGGGGTGCAGCAGGGTGTTCTTGAGACACCCCTGCACCGTCGGAAAAATTCGTAATTTGCGATGAGGTAATTGCTAATCGCAAATTGCACCTTCATTCCTATGGGCCTCCTGCTGCATGGAAATGAATGGGTAATTTGTAATTAGCAAATAGGTCATCGCAAACTAGGAATGGTAAAGAATCGCTATTTATTCCTTAAAGTTCGCTATTTAGGAAATGCAAAAAACTTTGATGATACATATGGCGGTTTATCTCTAACAAGATAAGAAGCATAGGGATAGATTTATGATGACTGGCGCATCACCAGGGATGTGTTAGTCATTCTGTGCCGCTGTTCCGTCACCTATGGTGTGCTGCATTTACAATGCGGCGCATCATGGGGCAAAAACAGCACAGATGCGTGACGTATTTGTGCCGTAAAGTTGGCGCATTGCTGGAGTTGTATCGCAAGTGTGATGAAGCTCCAGTAAGGTTGAGGGGTGCCCCTGTCGCAGGGTTTCTGTTCTGACACAGAACTGTGGACAGAGGATTGGAACCTCGGCGAATTAGGGTGTCCCAAAACTCACCTTAGTAATCAAAACCCCTTAGCAAGCTAGGTACAGTGTCACATTGGATATAACAAACTCTCAATGTTTAGACAATCCAGAATATGAACTTATAGTACCTCAGGATACGTGGAACTCATGAACAGTCGGTTGTTATATATTTCTTAGAAACGAGAACATGGAGTTAAGAAGAACACATGTGTATTTGAAATGTTTATTTACTAATGCCGTCTTCTCAGGCGTAGTATCTTAGATTATACAAGTACACATATTATCAGTAGCAAAATTACCAGCATAGTCAATAGTACATAAAAAGCGAATGGTGACAGTATGTTAACATGCTGTAAATGAATAAGAGTTAGCAACACTTATAAGCAGCCGCGGGCCGTGGAGGGAGTTACGGTGGGCAGGGAGGCGGGGAGGGGGAGGGGCAGGGTGGAGAGGGCTCCACCCTGCCCCTCCCCCTCCCCGCATCCCTGCCCCACCGTAACTCCCTCCACGGCCCGCGGCTGCTTATATCTCACCCTCCCTAATACACATATTATATTATTTGCTAAGAAGGTCTCTTTGTGTTGGTTTAGGGCGTGCCGATACTTTAGTGTCTTAGATTTGAAGGAATCACATCAGCATAGAAAAGATAATCCATATGCCGTGCTTAATATCGCCAACGGCATTGTGCCATAATATTCTAGCATGCGATTGCGGAACAGTGTCAGCAGCTGCAGGGCGGGAGCTTGCACAGGAGGGACATCCATATTTAAAAATGTAAAAAAGCACAAGAGCGTCCGCTGGTAATGGAAGTAAAAATAGGAATCCACGAAGCAGAGTGGAAAAAATAGAATGTAAGAAAGCAGGGATGACTCCAAAGATTTTCTCAAATGAAGTCACGAGACCACTGGTAACAATTTTAAAAAAGTGCGCCAGGCCCTTTGTGGAGGACGCGTTAGAGATAGTCCGAACCATCTTGCTGAAATGGAAAGGCGAATCTGTATTTAAAAGGGTCTGCACCTCTGTACGGGTGTTCGCTGTGTGAAGCACGAAAGTTTCACGGGCCGAACTCAAGGCCACCTCTCTCTGAGACAAAATAGCTCTTATTCTTGCCATGCCGTTGAAATGTGCTGCCAAGGTTGGTATTTGTGGCCAGATTGAAAACTCCCTATGTTCATGTGTGGGAGGAAATAGAACATTTCTGCAGCAAATAACCCGTTCATTTACTGTTACGATAAAATGAATACTTTTAATTAACCCAGAACAATCTTCATTATTGAGCATCAAATAACTACCATTTTCCAAGAACTTGAACGTGGGGATGATAGCAGGAACTGGTGTGCCTTGCAACACGCAAGCCATATTTGGTCGGTGTTTGTTGCATGAACCGTGTAACTGTATGTGCCTACACATTAGTGAATGATCTGGCGTCTCAGTGCATTCCTCTCCATTCAGATAAAGTTCTTGATCATCTTTGAAAATCTGTATGTGTATGGAAGCGACCAGACTTCATGAAGAAAACCACTACCGAAAGGTTAATAACGACCTATTGGTATATATTTCATACAATTTGAAAACTTATATAAAGCAAAAGGCAGCGTTATTAAACCGTGGATAAGGCACGTTGCCAAAGCAGTCAACCTTTTGGATTTATACTGGAAATGTTAAAGGAAGAATTACGGAGTAGGGCCTGTAAATCTTTAATAGACAACGAGTAAAATTACTCCAACCATCATATTCCTCTAACTCCGGGATAGTAGGGGTGTTTAATTTTTTAGAAGTAGCCAATCCAAAGCATTTGGTCTGGGAAATTGTTTCATTCACAAACCACATATGTTTTGGGATGAGACATGCACGGTGGAAAGCCTCAGTGCCTTGTACCTGCCAGGTTCGTGAACCCCAAACTGATGTAGATCCTGGATATTTTTACTCTGTATTACGTTAGCATGGTCTCATTACTGGTTTAAACGCCATTTTTCCTTTTTTGTAACTTCTGCACACGACACTTAGTTGTTGCATTAGCTTTCAGCCTACCTGCGTCAAGATCTATGCCTGCTTCAAGCAGGCGCAGGGTTTTGATGTAGCTTTGTCCTATCTGATTGTAAATGCGGCACACCGTGGGTGGCAGAGCAGCGGTGCACGTTAACTGGTGCATCCCTGGGGATGTGCTAGTTAATATAAATCTGCCCCTTTACATTTAATTATGTGCAGGGTACACAGAGTAGGTGAGGTTTATCCAAGGTTAAGAAGAGATGAGTCCTGTTCAGTGAAAAATTGGAGATAGGCTTCAGTATATTATATACTTAAGTAGTGTGTTAAGTTTTTGATGACTGTTATTAATTTACTGTTGGGTAATAGTGGTTAATAACATTTTTTATTATATTTTACCACAGATTCAACTGCAGATTATTTCAAGATTTTAGGATGCCTAGCAAATAAAGAGTAAGAAAGGCTGCAAAACGTCAAAGACAGCAGGACCATGGAATAATGCAGCAGTCCTCTAACAAAAAGATTTGTCAAGTCACCAAGAAAGCACCGGGTAAGAGTCGAAAAACAGTCATAAGAAATATGTGTAGTAAAAAAAATATTACTACAGAAAATGTTTCAGTCCAGAAAAGGAGAAATATTTCAAATGGTAAGGAAAGGCCAATGAGAAATGTTACTGCTAGAGTAAGAGATAACTCTATGCATGAAAGTAGAAGGAAACAACAGTTTAGGGATATTCGTAAACGAATGTTCCGCAACAGGATAATTGGGAATTTGTTAAAAAATATTAAGAAAGGTCAGCAGAAAGTGGTTTTTTATAAGAGAAAAAAAATAGTTGAGAAAGTTATTGATCAGGCATTTGAAATTAAACGTAAGTTATTTATTTTGACAATCAATAGAATTAGGAAGCTAAACAAGGTAATTTATGATTTCAAAAGAAATAGTAGATGGAAGAGAATAGTTAATCGTAGTAATTTTTGTGAAGTTTTTTCTGGAGAATGGATGCATAGTTCAAGCTCTGAGGCATTTTTTAATGAGGAGAGTTATTTCCAGGATAATGATTTGGTGCATGCAGTTGACACCAGTGGTCGAGCTTATGAAGTGAAAGATGGTTGTCCAGTTGAAAAAGAAAAACTTGTGAGAACAGAGATAGAAGAGGTGTTAGGTAATGAGGTTTTAGGGAGACGTCCTAAGGGTCCTGTGTACACCTGGAAGTGTAGTAGTATTTGCAGTGTACGACAGGATTCCATCAATTTGCTTTGTGATTTTATACGGTCATTTAGTAAGAAAAGTTTGAAGCAGAAAATGAAGTTGTTGCAAGAATTAGATCCTTGCAGAGTGAGAGAAGTGATAGGTTTGCATGGTCATTCACTGGCTTGTCTTTCCAGGAGAGTATGCCAGAGTGTTTTTCATCATTTCAGGATGCTAGCAGTGCATCATAATAAAGTGAGGAAATTAGTTAGAATGTTGTAGTATGCGCTGGTCTTTTGCATGGTTCTGAAATAGATGTGAAGAATATATGTGAAGAAATTGAGTTTTGTTACTTTGGAAGTAAAGAGGAGAATGTTGAAATTGACCAAGAAGAAGAGAGTAATGTGGAAGATAGTGTACAGGTTTCCAGTAAAGATAATTTCCAGAGGGAAATTGCGACGTTTGAGGTGAAATCAAGTGAGAGGCCAAATTTCACTTGTGTGTGTTGTCGACGCACTTATTATAAGAATCAGACTAAGTTAGTGGATTTATATGGAAAAAGTGAAAGGGAAAATAATAGTGAATGGAAGGATTTTACAACATACTTGATGGTAGAAAATTGTTTTGATTTGGGATTGGATCAACGTGTGTGTACTTATTGTTGTAACAAATTAAATCAAAACCAGATGCCTGCTAGAGCAGTTCATAATAATCTGGAATTGGTTGAGATTCCTTCTGAATTGAAGGATTTAAATACTTATGAATCTATTTTGATTCAAAGTATCCATCCCTTTCAGGCTATTGTAAGAATGGAGCCAAAGACAGGGAAATTGCCTCCATCAGATTTACAGAGAGGATTAAAGGGAAGAGTTGTTTATTTGCCTCTAGATTTGAAGAAAAACATTAACACAATTGGAGTAGAAAAAGTGGAAGAGGAACCTCTTGTTATCTTAGTTAATGGGGTTCCGACAAAGAATAAGAAAATATGGCAAGATTTAGTAGATGTTAGGAAAGTCAAAAGGGCAACATTGTATTTGAAAAAATATAATAAATACTATAAAAATGTATATGTTGCAGAAGAGGAAGTAAGTGAGGAAGAGGATAGCGATTTGTGTGCTGGTCAAATTGAGAAAGTAGAACCCTGTACTAGTGAAGAAATATATGAACATTATAGTGTTCATCCTTTGCATTCCAAGGAAGTCATGGGGAATGCTATTGAGTTGTTTCAAATGAAACAAGCGAAAGGGAGTCCCATTAGTGTTTGGGAGGAAAGTTTGGAAGCTCGGTGTTTCCCACAGCTTTTTCCAACAGGTCAGGGAGGAAGATATGATGAGCGACCTCATCAAATTCCTGCTTCTGAATACCGGACTTTGCGATTGTATGCAGGAGATCCTAGGTTTCGACAATGCATTCCTTATTTGTTTCATCTCCTGTTTGAAAGCGATCTGTCTGGACTGTCATATGCAGTGAACCACATCTTGAAAAGTGGTATACACATGCAAAACATCTCGGCAAGTGACTTTATGGATAAAGTCAATGTCCAAGACAGTATTTTGGATTCTCACCTGATTAATCTCATGGCGTGTCAGCGTGGTACTAATGAGTACTGGTACCGTCGTCATGGTGATTTAAAATGTATGCTGAGGAACTTAGGAACTCCCACATGGTTCCTCACTTTGAGCTGTGCTGAGTATGGCTGGGAAGACTTACTTGAATTTCTACGAGAGGCAAATGCTAACGTAGAAAACATCGAATTCAAGACACCCGGAGAACTGTGCTCTTTGGATCCAGTCAATGTATGTAGGTACTTCAATCATAGATTTGAAGGTATGATGTCTTTCATCATGAATAAGAAGAATCCACCTCTTGGAGAGGTGTTGGATTTCTTCTGGAGGAAGGAGTACCAAGCAAGAGGTGCTCCTCATATACATATGTTGCTGTGGATCAAGGATGCACCTAAATTTGGAACGGATGCAGACGACTCAGTGATGAGTTTCATAGAACAGTATTCTACGTGTGCTGTTCCAAACGCAAAGGAGAAAAAAAGCCTAAGAGAAAAAGTTCTACGTTTCCAAAGCCATCGATGTGGAAAGTACTGTCGTCGTAAATTCCGGAACAAAGACAAGTTCTACACCAAATGTCGTTTCGGCTTTCCACGATCGGTGATTTCTAAAGGAAGAGTGAACAGTTTGATGTCTTCGCTGCGACATAATGTGATGAAGAAATCACCTAAAAACACATACAATTTGAAGAGGAACGAAGAGTCTAAGTACATCAACGACTACAACCCGGTGATTTTGTCCATGTGGAATGCTAACATGGATATACAGTTTGTGGCTGATAACTGTATGGCTGTGGCTCGGTATGTGACATCTTACATCACCAAAAAAGAGAAGACAGAATTGAAGGATATGTGGGAGGACATTTCCCATGAAAAGAGCCTCAGCAAGAAGTTGTACAGTTTCAGTCTGAAGATGTTGTCGCATCGAGAAGTCGGAGCTTACGAATGTTCTGACCGGTTGTCTTCAGCAAGTCTCTATGCCAAGTCCAGGAGTATCGTTTGGGCGAGTGTTGGTCTTGCTGCAACGCGTAATCGAGTTCTGAAACCTGTGCGGGAAATTGAGTATTTGGCGGAAAAGAAGCCAAACAGTACCGATATTTTGAAGAGCAACATGTTGGATACATATTATCCAAATCGAAGCAGTCACCTCGAGAATGTTTGTCTGTATGAGGTTCTGCAAAATTACATATTCAAGAGGAACATCAAAGAAGATACTGAGAAAGGAGTGTATGCTGTAATAGGAAGTGAGGGATGTCTGGTCAAGCAAAGAAAATGCCACTTGATAAACCATCGAAAATTGAGTGGCGAATCTCCTGAAAAAAAGGAGTTTTTCTATTTAGCACTTTTGCAACTTTTTAAGCCTTGGCGTGCAGAAGAGGAACTGCTTGGAGATTTCCTTTGTTACGAAGACTCATTCAATGCTGCCAAGGAGACCATAGAATGTCCTGCTTTTCCCAAATATGTAGAAATGTTGAATGTGGAAATTGAGCAGGAAGCAACGATTGCAGCCGAGATTGCCAGAGACAGTTCTCAGGACAGTCAGAGTTCTGCTTCATTGAGTCAGGATCCACTAGGAGGACCTCTTATCGAAAATGAAGCTGCCACTGCTATGAATGAAGTGGAAAGAGCCATGGCACATGCTCAGGAGGATGTGGTTAACTTAGAAGAGTTGGAAAGACAACTCAACGTTGAGCAGAGGAAAATATATGACGAACTTACCATGCAAATTGATCATGGATTAAGTCATGACAAGAAAGAGTGCTCATGTACGTCGTTGAAGCCTGTCCGACTGTACGTGAGTGGAGAAGCGGGAACTGGAAAAAGTTTCCTTATTAAAGCAATTTCATGTTATTTGCAGGAAAGGACAGAGTCATCGCTGTCTTGTGTTGTCACCGCTCCAACTGGACTGGCAGCACATAACATTAAAGGGATTACTTTACATCGTTTACTGATGCTGCCAGTGGAGCATGACAACAAATAAGAATATCACAAGCTATCTGGAGATGCTTGTTTTGAAGTTTCAAGAGTCTTGAGGAAAATGAAACTTCTTATCATTGACGAAGTAAGCATGGTTTCCAATGTCATGCTTGCCTTTGTGCATTTGAGAATGCAAGAAGTTCTCAAAACAGAGTATGATGTGTTATTTGGTGGCAAACACATAATTGTTTTCGGAGATCTTCTGCAGCTGACACCAGTGAAAGGGCAACCTGTGTTCAAAATGCTCACGCATGAAGATACCAGGAAGTGCTTAGGGAGTATTGGCAACGTCAATATATGGTTAAACTTCAATTATGCTGAACTGCATGAAAATATGCGTCAGGCAAAGGATGAAGTTTACAAGACTATTCTACAAGATGTCAGAATTGGAAAAGTGACCGAGCATGGGAAAGAAGCTTTACATGCACGATTACTGACAAATTTATATCCAGACGAAGATGTTGTGCCTGAGAATATTTTTCAGAAAGTTACTGAGAAAAAATCTGGAATATGTTTGATGCCAACTCTTGCAGAATGTGCCAAATTCAACAACAAAATGTTGCATTTAGAAAAGCAAGAGATTGTGAAATTGGAAGCTATTGACAGAGTAGAGCATATGGGATCAACAATTATTTTGTCTGAGAATCTGAAAACAAAATTGGATTCATTAGAGAAGAGTATATCTAAAACTGCGGGTTTTGAAAAGACTCTGAATGTGTGCTTGAACTGCCGTATAATTTTAAGAAGGAATTTACATGTTGAAAGAGGTCTGGTAAATGGATCAATGGGTAATGTTGTTGATTTTGTGAAATACAGAAATAGAGATGGAATTGAATTTTTAAAAATTAAATTTGATGGCATTGAGGAAGTACAGCTAATTGCTCGTTGTTCTGCTAGATTTTTGCTTGTAAAAGACTTATATGTTCGTCGTAAGCAGTTTCCTGTTTGCTTGGCATATGCGGTGACAATCCATAAATCGCAAGGTTTAAGTGTAGACTGTGCATTGGTGAATATTGGCAGTTCTGTGTTCAAGGAGGGTATGGCATATGTGGCATTGTCACGAGTTAGGACTTTATCGGGATCGTACTTGATTGAGTGAGATGTCACAAACATTTGTGCGGATCTAGATTGTGTTAAGGAATACAATAGGTTGAGAAGAGAGTATGCGCCACATTTGCCTCAGTATCCTTTGTTTGAGAAACGTGTGGTAGGCCGGAAACGAAGAAATGTGACCAATACTGGGGAGGTTGTAGCAAAAAGACGAAAAGTCGATGAACCTGAAATTATAAGCAGAAACAAAAAGGATTCTGTTGAAGATGTTGTTGGTTTTCAATTTGAAAACAGTTCTGGTGTCAACTGCTATGCTAATGTAGTGGTTAATGTTTTGTTTTCTCTACAAAATGTAAAAGAAGCGATTGTGGTCAATTCTGATCAAAGATTTTGCAGTTTGTTAAATTCTGTGTTAGAGAAATGTAGCACTGATAGAACAAACATAGAAAGTGTGTCTGAAATTCGAAATCTGTTAGACAGATGTTCAGGCCAAACACAATTCTCTCAAAATAGTCAGCAAGATTGTCAGGAGTTTTTAATGTATATGCTTGATGTATTGTATGCTGAAGGTGTAGATGTAGATCATCTGTTTGGGCTTTCTTATCAATGGCAGCATGACTGCGAGAACTGTAGGGTATCAAGTAGTACTAGTGTAGACTCAGAAAGATTTATATATTTAACTTTGCCAGACAGTAAATCAGTCTCTTTTAATAAGCTAGTAAAAGCAGCTGATCACAATATGGAGTGTAGGCAATGTAAATCTGAAATGATGTCCACATTATTTATACGAACATATGGCCAGTATGTCATTTTAATGTTCCAACGATGTAGGCCTGATGGAACAAAATTGACAACTTTAATTAAAAATTTTGTGGCTTCACAGTTGTCAATATCAGGAAGGACTTTTGTAACTGTAGCAATTATATATCATGACGGTCCTTCAATAACATCAGGACATTATACAGCTTATTTAAAGTGTAGAAATGGCTGGTCATTCTGCAATGATTCTGTTTTAATTTTCAAAAAAAAATTGCCATATGACCTTAAAAACTCTTACCTGGTGTTTTTAAAACCAAAATTTTAGGGAAAGAATCTCGGGATGTGCTCTGAGGAATTTCAAGAAGTTCTCATGGCTCCTACACTATTTGGCCTTGAAGATAAGTGTAGTACAGAGACATAACTTTTTACCATAACACTGGACGTTATTGAGAAATACGTGCACTTTGAATGAGTTCAGAAAAACTATTTCTTTTTATAAGCTAATTGAAGCAGCGAATCAAAACATGGAGTAGAGGGAATGTAAGTCTGCAATGCTGTCTACTGTTTTACATTGCTTTGTGATTAAAAGTGATGTAGAGAATTAAATAATTGTACTAGTCATAAAGGTAGTGTAAGTCTGCTTCATAGTAAGCAGTATCAGTGTAATAGGAAATGTAGAACATGATTGAGCAAGAAGGGGAAGATATTACTAGTCCAGGATTGTGTAAATGATCTTCAACATTTTAATTCTGAAAGTTGCGGAAATGCGAAAAGACGCGATTGGCTAACAAGAAATCCAAGAGTTATACATGGCTCTGACAAGATTTGGCCTTGTGGAATCTTGTGGTAGAGAGCAAGAAGTCATTTATTGTATGTAACATGTTTTTGAAAACGATGGAGGTTTTCTTTCAGAAAGTGGCAGGTTGAAAGTAATAACAGCACAACAGAGTGTAAGCTGTTCATAGGACATCCTTGGCCGTCATGGAAAGTAAGTTAACTTTAAGGAGTTCTGAATTCTGATTTGTAATGTATGGGTTTTTTAAACACAATCATTTTGATTGTGTTTTTTTTTCCCCGCTGTTATATGATGAATACCTTCAAGTCACTGTTTTAGTGAAATTTGATACATTCTGAGAACAGCAAAAATAAACCATTTAACATGTATAATTAATTCTGTTCTGTTTGCATTTATGATGTATATGTAGAACTGTGTAGGAGGCATGGAGAAGGTGAGGCTTCTGTAAGTGTCAAAGTTGTTGCATACAGTGCTCATATTCTACGTAGTCTTTTATATTTCATTACTTTCACTGTTTCTGACTGATCTAAACATTTTTTTTTTAAAAGAACAGTAAGTATAAGGGAAGGAAACAGACAGTTATGTTAAAAGAAACACAGCTATAGGGAATAAACTAGGGATACTGTTACCCGCAATCCTCTGCTGATGATGTCACTGAGCATGTCATGAATGATGTAATATGTGACATCATCAGCAGTGGATTACGGGTAATAGTATCTCTAGTTTACTCCCCTATAGCTGTCTTTCTTTTAACATAACTGTCTGTTTCCTTCCCTTATACTTACTGTTCTTTTTAAAAAAAAAAATGTTTTGGTTCGCTTCCGGTTCGCGTACCGGGGAGCGAACTGGGAAGCGAACTAAGAGAAATAGAGGTTGGCACAGTTGCAAATATTGTACCAATTTTTTAATAACGGGGAGGTAGTTCTGAAAAGAACTTTTTTTTTATTGTTTTTGTTGTTTTATATTTTTTTTATTATTTTTCGGAACATTTTTTTACTTTTTTTGAATTTTTCTGAACAGTTTTATATTTTTTGGGGTTTTTCTTGGAGGGGGCAATGAAAACGATTCATTGTAAAGGGCTCAACAGGAGCAAGAAAACAAAAAAAAAGAATTTATTGTTTGGGGAGTTTCGGACAAACATGAGCATGATTGTCAATAGCTCTGTTGATCAGAGTGATGCTACTTTCTCCGTAGCAAATGAATCCACTGCAATGTACGCAGACTTGTTTTACTTCACGAAATCTCGTTTGTATATTTGGCACCATCTCCCTGCCCTCTGGTCCCGTTACTTCCGGTACAACAGATCTTCTGGCCATAATAGGGAGATTATCTAGGTCGTCCTGTTCCTCTTCTTCCTCTTCTTGCTGAATTATAACTTTAGCAGGTGGTCCACTCTTCCTTGGATGTGGTGGAGGTGGTGGGGAAGCACCAGCTGAAGCTAGTAAAGAAGCCATTGCTCACTGGTAACAAAGGGTCTTTCTCTCACAATGATGAAAGTCAGAGTGAGGAAAGAAGGAGGGATTTTCACCATTTGGGAAAAAAAATAGTTCTCAACCAATGAAAAGTGTTCATTTTAGATCATATGACCTAGTCTTACATCATTAGGAAACCGAAAGTGAAATGAACCAATGAAAAGTGTTATTACCAAGTCACATGACCTGCTGTGTTTACGTTACGCGCTTTGCAGGGCCTCCCGGTTTGCTTCCAGAAACCTGTGCTTTGCGACTCGGTAAGCGTACGAGTTCGCTAACATAGCACGTCATATGACGTATCACGCGACAACGCGAAACGTCATGCGGACGGGAGGCGTCACGATGTTGTTTTCTAACGCGGCAGTTGCGGTAAAGAAACGTTTACCGGCTCGCGGTCTATTTCGCGGCATCAAGGTCAGCTAACGGGAAGCTTCCCGATTCGCGAAGCGGGAACGAAGAAAAAAAAATATTTAAAAAAAAAGTTATTAATAAACATATAAAATATATTTTTGGATTTAAAGAAGAATACATTTTACAGCTACAGATATTAGCTGTTAAAAAACCAATGAAATTCACTGAAAAAACCATAGGTTATAGACCATATATAGTTAGGAATTAGCATTTACAAAACCTTGAAAATTCACTGAAAAAACCATAGGTTATAGACCATATATAGTTAGGAATTAGCATTTAAAAAATCTTATTTTACTCACACAAAACCATTGAAATTCCATATATAGTTAGTTGCACTAACTATATATCGCGCACCCGCAATCCACTGCTGATGATGTCACATATTACATCATTCATGACATGGTCAGTGACATCACTGATGACATCACTGATGACAACATCCAGTGATTATGTGTTTCTGTAAAGTTTAAATATGTTTTACATATTGAAGAATGAGTGGATGTATAAGTGTCTGAATGAAGGTTTTAGTAGGTGCGTGATTGACTGTATGAGTGAGTGATTAAATGCGTCTTACTGAATGCACGGGTTAGTGACTAAACTGTCTAAAAGTGTGCATCAGTATGTCTGTTGTTGTGCAAGCTGCTGCATGTGTTGATCAGTAGCTATATAAGTAGCTATATGGGTTATTGATTGGTTGCACAAGTATTTGTATGGGAGACTGAGTGTGTGTATGGCTGGCTGGGAGGTGTGTGACTCTGTGCAGATCAATGTGTACTTGTATCAATGATTCTATAAGAGAGTAACTATGTGTTAGTATATGTTTCAAAAATGTAAGGTGTTCTGTGTTTAACTGTATAGATGAGAAAATGGAAGTGTGATTGATTCTTTTCAGGACTGACTAGGTGTGTGAGTAATTCCATGGATGAGTGGCAGAGTGTGAGTGTCTGTATAGGTGTATGAGTGCATATGATAGTGTTGTAAAGATGAGTGATTGTATGTATGAATGATTGTATGAGTGAATGTGTGTGTAGACATAGGAATCAGTGAGTGCGTATGTAGTAACTAGTATTGGTGTGTCAATGGTTTCAAAAACGATACTCTCTATTTAACACTGGGTGTAACGGAGGTTATATTAGAGTGTGAGGAGATGCATTGTATTATCACATGAATGATATCATCAGTGATGTGATCATTGATGTCACGTGAGATGTCATCAGTGATGTCATCAGTGATGTCACTGACCATGTCATGAATGATGTAATATGTGACATCATCAGCCGTGGATTGCGGGTGCGCGATATATAGTTAGTGCAACTAACTATATATGGAATTTCAATGGTTTTGTGTGAGTAAAATAAGGTTTTTTAAATGCTAATTCCTAACTATATATGGTCTATAACCTATGGTTTTTTCAGTGAATATATATATATATATATATATATCTTGTAAATATAACTTGTGCCTAGGGTAACTATAACTCGCTTTCCCACATTTTCTGATCAATACTTGAATTACAAATATTGCAGTGATGTCATCAATGATGTCATTGAAGATGTCATGAGTGATATAATATGTGGGGTAATTAGTAGTACATGGCGATGGTGTGAGTTATAGTTACCTAAAGTCACAAGTTACAGTTACCAGAGCTGACTATAACTAGTCGATTTCAGTGGTTTTATACATTAACGGGTTGATGTACAAAGCATTTTACTGGGCGTGTTAAGGGGGTCACTTCCTAATAGCGAGTTGCACCAGTATGTAGGAATGTTTTGTGACTGGCAGTCGTAAAACATTCACAGTTACGACCAATTTCAAGTTGGTAGTAAGCTATTCAAAATGGGAAGGGTCTCTCCCATTGAGGGGACCAACATTTTTTTCAGAGCAGGTAGTGGTCTCACCACTGCCTACCCTTAAGAAATTAAAATACAACTTTTCATTATTTTCTTTCAAACACATCCAGTTGTTCTTGAAGGAAAACGGGCTGCATTTTAAAAAAGGTGTTTTATTTAAAAAGCAGACACAGACATGGTGGTCTGCTCTCCCCAACAGGCCACCATCCCCGTGTTATTGCCCACTCCCAAGGGGTTGAACATTGCAACCTGCCTCATGAATACTGATGAGGTAGGTCCCTTGTGACCTATTTGGAATCTCTAATGCGTCTGTGACACATTAGTACATTTTACAAAAAAATGCAATTAAAGACTGGCAAAAATGAAAAGTTCGAACATGTGCCCTTAAAATGTTGCGTTGCAGCTGACATTCTCATCCAAACTATAACTATACTTTAACATTTGTTTTTTTATTGGATTTCAATTTTTTCAAATAAAATAATATTTTGTTACCATACATAAAGACAACCTCCCGTTGCGTATGGCCTTTGGATGTGTGCGGCAAGGGGTTGGACACAGGGATTTACCTATGGTCAGGACCTACTGGCCAACTCTCCCCACAGGCAGCCAAGCCCATGCTGTGAATAGTTTTTGGGCATGCATTGTGTTGGGTTTGCCACAGGGCACCCAACCTTCACAGTCACTCAACGCACTCTGTCTTTGGTCATGTGCTTTGACAAAACCTCTATCCTTTTGGGTAAAATGACATTAAAATGAGGAGGGGCAGTGTGGCCCCGATTCCCAAGACTAAGTAGGCCTCGGGGACCCTATCCCCTTGGGATGCATGTCATTAAAAAGGAGAGTGGGGCCGCTCGGCCCCCTGAGCTTATTATGACCCTGGGGACACCATCCTTTGGGGCCTGCCTTGATTATCGGTAGGTGCCCACCCATGGCACCCACTGAGCAGCAAGTAGGGGCCCTCACAGACTCCCGGCACAGTGCAGGAGCTAGCATAGATTGTGCCCGAAAGGAGCAGCAGTTTTTTGCATGCTTCTCTGGGCGGGAGCAATATCTGTTCTGTTTCCCTGAAAATAGTCCACAAATTGGCAGCAACATTGCTAAAAAAAAAGAAAAAGATTTTACTCCCCAGTGATTGTAGCCACTTCGTAGATATAGTTAGGATTCCCAGAGATTGTAATTCTTCTGATTTTTACTTGCTAATAAATTTGCAACCATTTGACATTGCTCTACAAAGCTTTGCTGAACTATTGCTTTTCCTACATTTGCTGATGAAGCAAAGTTTTGCAGTGATTCGTTAAGGGTGGGGGCAAAGAAATGAAGGAGGTCCGTAAACAGGTTTTTCCACCAATGTGTTTTCTATAGACTTTTTAGCCAGACACAGTACCCAAACAGCTGAACAGATTTTCACAAAATTTGACAGAAATAACTGACCTAACTACAACTGCACTGTGCTCCCCACTGTATAATATTACGCAGCGGTCGTTGCATTGTTTAGTTATAATTAAGTCTGCATTTCCTTAGGAAGAACGTCTATATTCTAATAACTTTGGCACAATTTGACTAGCATGCAAAAACTCCACTTCAGTGCCTTCCAGTAAAGTTTTTTAGTGATACATCAAGCATGGACCACAACAGTGGGGTGTCCCAAAACAATGACTTCCCATGGTCACTTCCATAGGAAAAGTTACTCTCTGATGCAGATACAGAAAATGCAGGTGAATAGAATTGCATAAAATTTGGCAAAAAGTTAAAACTTTAATCAGAAAGTGCACTTTTCATTATTGGTGTAAATCTGTACAGGTGTCTTCAAGAAATTTGTGTTTAAAAGGTGCTTGAGTGGTAATGAAGGTGTTAACAAGCTAGGTATATCCAGACACTAACCTTAAAATCTACGACAAAAAGAAACCCCTCATTATGTTTTTTTACGGCAGTAACCTCTGTAGGAAATATCTTCAGTTTTACATCTTTGGTTCCATCAAGATGGTAATCGGGTGTGCCATATTTGTGTTATAAAGATGTTTTTAACATGCTAGATGCTCCTTAAAACTCTGATGAAGCTGAAGAGGGACACTGGGAAATCAACAGAAGGATGTTCCTGAGGCTAGAAGCATATATCAACTACAAAATGGCATATGGACCCTTGTACTAGGGAAAAGGTCAAGCAGAAATCCCTGCTGCAGAAATCCAAGCCAAATCCTGTTTCTTAACTGAAAATATCCTTTCAGCAGACAATTCATCTTATATGCTTTTCAAGGGCATAAAGGAGATCTCTGAGACACCAGAGACACTGTTGCTGACCCAGTCCCAAGATTTCTGTGATGAAGTAGCTACTTACTTTAAGAACAAGGTCCTCAAGATCTTCCAAGAGTTCAGTCCTACGGAAGCTGAAGATCCTGATGCTGAGGTGGTCACTCAAGACTGCAAGAAGTATGTACTTAACTCCTTGCCACAAATCACAGTCCAGCAACCGAAAGATGCTGAGGAGGTTACTCAGGACTGTGATAAGCATGCTCTTACATCCTTCCTACAAATTAGAGCTCAGTAAATAAAAGATCTCCTAATGGGCCTTACATCCAGTGCACCATCAGATCCTTGTATGCCCTCCATACTTAAACTGGTTTTTGACAATGTAGCTAACTTCCTGTGCAAGGTGTTTAACCAAAGTCTCCTATCTGGGAGTTATATGGCTAACTGGAAGGAGGCTATCATCTCACCACTCCTTAAAAAGACTAACGCTGACCCCTCAGAGCTGAGAAACTATCGCCCTATCTCCCTTCTCCCCGCCCGCTAATATTTGGGAGAAATTTATCAGCACTGTACTGATGAATCATGTGGAGTCCCAGGAGAGATTAGCCCACTCGTATAATGGGTTCCACACCGTTCATAGCACTGAGTCTGCCCTTATTGCAGCCACTGACCTTATCCGCATGCATGTGGATCAGGGAGGTTTGGCGGTGCTGATTATGCTCGACTTGTCGGCAGCTTTCGATACCATCTCTCCGGCATGCATTGTTCAACATCTGTAGGAAGTGGGAGTTGCGGGTAAGGCCTTGCAGCTTCTCCCTTCTTTTATGTCAGGGAGAATGAACTTCGTTAGCTATGGAGGTTTCAGAGCTAGGGCCTTTAGCCTTCCATGTGGGGTCCGTCTGGGCACTTCATTGAGCTCCTCTTTTTAACATTTATGTGACCCCTCTGGATTAGTTGGTGAGATCATTTGGTTTCCAGGTGATCTCCTATGCAGACAGCATGCAAAACATTGTCTCCATGTCTAATGATTTGCAATTGGTTGCAGAGAAATTCAACCAGTGCATGGCAAGCATTATCTGCTGGATAAAGGGTAACTCCCTTAAAATCAATGCTGACAAGACCGGGATACTGGTCTTTGGCTTTCCGAATTCCAGTTGGTCAAGTGCCTGGTGGCCGGCAGATTGTGGTCCCCTTCCTGTCCCAGCTAAGGGAGCAAAAAATCTAGGAGTCATTTTCGACAAGGGTCTGACCTTCGATGCACAGGTCAACCTTACGGTCAGCATCTGTTTCTATATTATAACAATCCTTAGAAAGGTGTTACTGCTCATCCCATCTGACCTCCACCGGTCCCCCAATGGCGGCAATTTACTCGCCTTGTGGAGAAATGCCGGGCATCCAAAGCCCATTAAAACCAATAAACTTAATAACTCCAAAAAAACAGGAGAAATTAGGCATTTCCATCTTAAACTAAAAATAAATCAGCAACAACAAAAAATCGATAAGAGTGGACAGGAAAAGAATACCGGAGTGGCTATCCAAGACAAAAATTCAATTAAAAAATGGCTGATAAAAACAACTACGCAGGTACATCATTCACTGAATACACAGGCAAATAGGGAGGAGGTAGTAATAGAGGAAAGTAAAAAAAGACAAAGAAAAAAGAATATTTAGGTCACACAGAAAAACAAGAATTTGCACAAGCCTTAGGAGGGTAAAACTTGCTTTCAATTTCTGAGGAAAAAGAACTCATTGAAGCTTTAGAACGTAATACCCAATCTGAAGTGGCACCTCAGGTAAACAGGGATAAGGATATGACAGAACCAGATACATTACGAAACAGGACAACGGGGGAAGAAGGGGATGTAGCTTCAACAACCATTAAATCACAATCAAACAAGGATCAATGGGATAAACAAAATAAGGAGAATAACGGATGCCTAAAAGAAAGAGAGAAAATACAATCACCAATTACCATTTCATCAGTTAGTGGTATAGATTCAATTTCAGGGAATTTAACGTTAGCCAATAATAACGTCACAAATACCTGGAGCGAATCTTTGTTAAAAACCCTGCAGCAAGCAATTAATGTTCTAAACCTGCAATCAGATAAATTAGAGGTCCAGGTAGACCTAATGAACCTAATTGCAGTGCATATAGCAGGAATAAATACTAAATTAGACAAAATTGTAGCGCAAATTACAAATGGTAAGATTATTGTATACAAACGAAACATAAACTGCTGGATCAAAGTTGCGGATGCGGGAGAATAATAGACAAACTGGAGTCCTTACCAGAGATATAAACTGGTTACAAGCGTTTAGACTGGAATGTAAAAGATCCTGCCACACTGCTTCATGGAAAATATTGATCTTAAACATTTACATCCATCCAGAAAAGTAAAAAAAACTGGAAAGATTGACAAACCTAATAAACCTAGTAAAAAACTTACAAGTAACATATCAAGATTACGGCCCTTCTGCCCTCTGTTATTCCCTTGTTTTTGTGCCCTTCTGCCCTCTGTTAGACTCGTTTTTGTGCCTTTCTGCCCCTTTAGACTCGTTTTTTTGTGCCCTTCTGCCCTCTGTTAGACTCGTTTTTCCCTTGTTTTTCTGCCCTTCTGCCCTTTGTTAGACTGCTTGTTGTGCCTTTCTGCCCTCTACATCACCACATCATCACTCAGCGCTACCCCAGCATCACTCAGCACCACCACATTATCACTCAGCACCACCACATTATCACTCGGCACCACCACAGCACCACTCAGCACCACCACAGCATCACTCAGCACCACAACATCATCACTCAGCACCACCACAGCATCACTCAGCACCACCACAGCACCACTCAGTGCCACCACAACATCACTCAGCACCACCACATTATCACTCAGCACCACCACAGCACCACCAAAGCATCACTCAGCACCACCACAGCATCACTCAGCACCACCACAGCATCACTCAGCACCACCACATTATCACTCAGCACCACCACAGCCCCACTCAGAACCACCACGGCATCACTCAGCACCACCACAGCATCACTCAGCACCACCACAGCACCACTCAGCACCACCCCAGCATTCACTCAGCACCATCCCAGTATCACTCAGCACCACCACAGCACCACTCAGCATCACCACAGCACCACTCAGCACCACCACAGCACCACTCAGCGCCACCCCAACATCAATCTTTACAACCATTCAACAACAACTGGTTCAAATATGTTCTCTCAATGTTTCAAACATTATTACAAATGTCACAAAAAGATGTTGATATTTCACTTCTGTTCTTGGATTTTTGTCACAATAAAATACACTGAACATAATCTTCACAAAAGTTATTTACAAAAGTTTAAGCTATTGCCATTATAAATTAAATAAGTATTAATTATTTAAAAAAAATAAAAGCCATTATAATTTGTAATATCAATACAGCTAAGTCACGTAAATACAACACATGTAGCATTACAATTGCTATAGGTGTCACATTTGCGAAAGTTATAACTATTGGCATTGTAAATGACAAACTATTAATTAGGCTATTTTCAAAACCAACACAAATAAAAAAGCTGTCATTTACTAGACCAATAGCTCAAACTTTCCTAATGCGAGACCTATTGCATTACAAATGCTTGTTTTTATATCTGTCAGTGCTTCCTGTTGAGGTTTAATTTTCGTGACAGGCGCCTCATTGCCTACTTGTAACTATTCTCTGACCCTGCTTCCAGGGTCAGAGCAGGGTCAGAGAATAGTTGCAAGTAGGCAACGAGGTGCCAGGAAGCACTTACAGGCTTACAGCCGCAGGTGTCCAAGTTGAAGTTCATTTCTTTGTAACCCTTTTGTAAAAGGTTACAAATAATTAGCTTCAACTTTTGCACCTGCTGCTGTAACCCTGTAAGTGCTTGGCTGAAAATGCGTCCCCTCTGATTCGTGGATTTTACCGCGATTTCGCGAGATTCGCGGATCGCGAAATGGCGGAAAATCCGCAAATTCCGCGAGCGGAACGAATTTTTAGCCCATGCTTACAAAACACCGGAATAAGTGAGCCAAACTGAACTAAACACATAGGTAATTTGTATAACAATGGTCAAATAAGTACTCACAGATGTGCATTATCTCATCAAGACGAAATGGTAGATGTAATTCAAAAACCAACCTCAGTTGAAAATTCGATTCTGACAGAAGGGCCCACAGTCACACAAGATTTATTAACAACAAAAGATGTAAGGGTGTTGATAAAAAAGCTGAAGCACTCAGGGGCAGCAGGGCCAAATGGTCTCCCGAATGACCTATTCAAGCAAGACCCGGAGTTTTGGGCTAATTATCTTGCTCCCCTTTTTAACCAATTGCACTCCGCGAAAAGGCTACCAGCCTCCTGGAGAGAAAGTTTGCTCCATCCAATTTATAAAAATGGAAGGAGAATGGAACCCGGGAACTACAGGCTCATTGCCTTAATAGACATCGAGGCAAAATTGTTCGCATCCTGCAATTTACAACATGTACAGGAGTGGATGGAGGAAAAAAGAATAATACCAAAACTTCAAACCAGTTTTAGGAAGGGCATGGGTACCATAACTAATCTGGCAACAATGGCTATTCTAATCGAAAAAGCCATAAGGAAAAAACAAGCCTACTCGCATGTTATATTGATTTGAAATCGGCGTTCAATAGAGTGCCACAAGATCCACTTTGGCGGAAATAAAAAGAATGGGGACTACCGCAAGATGTGTTAAACACGATAATGGCACTATACAGCGAAACATGGGCAAGGGTAAAGCTAGGAGATGGAAGCAGGCTATCGGCAAAGATAAAAATAAACAATGGCTTAAAACAAGGCTGTGTGTTATCACCATGTCTATTTAATCTATATTTAGCAGATTTAAACAACTATCTGCAATCGACCAACGGACACCCACCTAGTATAGCAAATGAGCCAATTCAGTATCTGCAGTATGCAGACGATATTGTGGTTATGAGTCAAACACCAATAGGTCTGGAAAGAACCATAAATAAATTGATTGAATACTTAGATCTTGTAGGCCTGGAAATAAATGAGAAAAACACCAAGGTGGTTCGCCTAGCAGGACCTAAAGCAGTGACAAAATATAAATGGTATGCCAAGGAGAAGCAAATTGAGGAAACAAGAACATACAAGTATCTAGGCATCAAATTAGGCCAAAGAATGTCTTTTATGAAGCAAAAAATGGACATAAACGCGAAAGCTCAGTCACTGATTTTTGCCTATAAACAACTCCGTAAGAAATTGCAATGCCCTTCACATGGACATCTTCTGAAAATCATGGCAGCACAATTGCTTCCGACTTTGTCCTACGGCCTGGAAATCTGGCATGGCAAGGAAATTAATATTTTAAATGATCTGCAGACAAAAACATTTAAAGCAGTTTTTAATCTCCCAATAGGTGCATCACCAGCACAAGTGCACCTAGAATTCGGCCTCCAGAACCAGGAATTCCAAAGAAAGGCAACATTTGTAAAACTGTGCAGGAAACTTAGAGCTTCCGAACCGGGGTCGCTGAACCATTTATGTTGGTTGGAAATACAAAATCAATATATTACAAGAATAACAAAACATGGGGCGACTACCTGCGAACTGCTCTGGCGGTACTAGGCATGGAAGAAGTCTTGAAACAAAAGATGGAGAGAGTTACATTTAACAAAGTATGTAACGCCAAGGCTAAAAAACTGTCATTTCCGGAAGAAGAAAGATTGTCCAAACGACGCCATGCATGGGCAGTAATACACTTGTATACCTCATTAAAACCACAACCCTATTTAATGGCGCATTTCCGGCTATTTAAAAAAAAAAAGTTTACTGAATATAGATTGGGTGACCACAACACAAAGGACTTAGTCCCCACCTGGAAAAGAAAAGAACTAGCAAATAACTGCTGGCTGTGCGGATACTGTAACGAATCTATATGTAATTTAATGTGCGTTTGTGATCAGTTAAAAAGTGGAACGAAGGAAGCTGTTACTGACACACTTTAACGACCTACAAATTCGTACCTGCAGGCAGGCGGTAATAAGCTGGATGAGAGGCATGTCCAATATTTTAACTTGTCGTGGTGTAAAATTTATGATTAAAGTGGACACCCTCTTAGCAAAAGCAGATAAGGAGTAGATGTATATGAGAATCTGTATTTGGTAGTGTTTTAGAAGTTTTATTGAAACATTAAGTTTTTATGTGGTGCTATTTATATCTGTTTTTATCTCATGCTTTATGGTTATGATAAACCAAATGAAGTTGTTTTTTTTTACTTGACTGACCATCATTGCGCTAATTACCTCCCGGCTTGAATATTGCAATACTCTATACTTTACTAACAATGCGACCTCTCTGAACAAGCTTCTGGTTGTTCAGAATGCAACGGCCAGGTTGATCTTTAATATTCCAAAGCAACAATCAGCCAGGGAGGGGATTTGTGCCTTGCACTGGCTTCCCATTAGTAAATGCATCTCCTTCAAGGTCCTCAGCACAGTATACAAGGCCATGCATAGGAAAGGCTCATCGCAGTTGAAAACCATGTTCCAATGGTATACTCCCGGGAGAGTTTTGAGATCCTCATCCCAGAAAAAATTGACTTACCAAGATACAGCAAGGCCAGATGGGGAGGTTGATTGTTCTTGGTAGTGGCTGCCAAACTCTGGAACACCCTGCCTTCCCCCATTTACAATGCCGAATCACTACTGGCTTTGTGAAAGTTGCTGAAAACATGGCTATTTTCATCCTAGTTGGCTATCTTACGCGTTTGCCCCAACTCCTCCGTTTGCCTAGTGCCTTGGCACCTTTGGTTATAAGTACACTTAATACATTTTATCCTATCCTAAAATAAACACTTAATTTTGTTCATTTCTAAAGGAAAAGCTTTCAAGTTTACAGCTTTGATTCAAACAAGATGGTGTTCAAGATGTGCCACACTTTAGGCATAAGTACGGAATGTTCACACTCTTATAGTTAATTAGAACACTGATAAAGCTATAGCCGAACAATGGACTGCTACTGGTTCTGGAAGTACATATTTACTTAGCACACACACCTTTTTGCCTGACCTTGATGAGGAAAATATTTAAGAATTACATTTATTAGAAATATGTCCTCATTTTCTAGAGCACCTTCATTAACCTCTATATGAAAATCCGAGCGAAGTAGTTGATGCGCAATGTGATGTTCTGCTTCTTTTACAACCCTGGACTCATGCCATATTTAACAATAGATGTACCTGTGCTTTTCCGGTCTGTTCGTCAATGTCTGGTTTGGTAATACCTTGTAGGTATGTCATACTGTAATCCCTCTGTTCTGCCAAAGGTTTGTCTGTACCACATATCTCATCATATGTGGGTGTCACATCAGTCCCTTTTTTAATATTTCTGACTGAGCTTTCTTCATGAATAGCTCTAGTATGAACCTGGAAAAATACATTTTTTCAAATTACTATATCCACGTTGAAATCCGTGATCAGTACATCACATTAAATGAATAATTGTCATTCCATTATTGGTAGACATATGACAAGGACCTAAATATAGAGATGTAATGTCCTTAGAATACTTTGATTCCAGTTTAAGACAGTTGTATACGGAACAAAATTGTTAAACTATGTTCTAGAGTGGAGCCGGTGATGATATGTGCTCTGTCTGAGCTTCTAGAAATTCAAAGCAATAGAGCTCCTAAAATTAAATAGGTTCCTTGGCTGAATCCCATGTTTACCATTGGTAGCTTGACAGTAGAAGCAAGCACTTCCTCAGAGAAAATTGCATGTGGTGCATAAACACAAAAGACAAAACAACATTGGATTTAAGAAATTAATGTTAACATTTCTAGATCAACTTATTTTAGAAGAGTAAAAATGAATAACTAAAAATAATCAAATGATTAAAATAGGATGTATGGATAGAGAGTTATAAACTATTAAAGAATCAATTAAAAAGTCTCCTGTGAGTCTGTTGGGGCCAGAAACTGAGCTATTGCCAAATAGGAATTATAGGATCTGTGGGGACAGTGCAGATCCATTCTGTTTTACTCAAAGATTTTGGCTGTATTGTGCAGCTAGAACATCCAATGAAACTTTCATAAGAGGGGCTGTGAAGCTTCTGTAATAAACAACTACTGAAAACCAAAGACACCATATTATTTGATTAACGCTGTTAACTTTGAGTTATGCATCCCCTAAGGCTTTGAGCAATGCAGTGAGGCTAGAAGGATTGCAGTTTGTCTCAGTCAACAATTTTAATTTTGCATGCAGAAGGTTCACCAAACGTTTAAAATATTTTGCTAAGCAAGTATGGAAGCTGTGGCCAAGCACAGCTTTGTGAGGTCAATTTCAATTTTCTTTTTTCAGTCCTGCAATATTCTTGAAATTAACTCTCAAAAGTTCAGAGTGGATTAACCCAGGAAAATGGAGCAACAGAGGTTCCATGTGTTCCCAGTATGATTGGTATTTTGTTTGCTTCCTCCAAAAGTGAAACATTTGTAAATCCTACCTTTCTTCAAACTTTGATGATTCTTCTTACCTGTATCATGATCTGTGGCCCATACTTACTTGTGTATGCCGGGCAGTCACAGAGATGCTCCCCCTTGAACGTCAATGTTGCTTGAAGCTTCTAAAGATGAGATCATCCAGTGTGAAGGTTCTGCAGCAACTGCCGCACTATTTGAAACACAGAAGTGGTTTCAGGACTCAAGGTGCCACAGGAGTTCTCAAGACTTGCAGTTGTGGCAGTCATCTTAAATCCACCATATATAAGTTCTCATTCCTTGGAGCATTCCTTGCTAGGCAAGTGTGATAATATTTTTTGCAGTTGGAATATTGATGCTAGGAGTTTGGAAATATTTGAACTTTCAATAATAGTTGCCAAGGGCCTTGGTCTCTGAGAGGTATTCTGGGTAAATATTAATGACGAAGATTTCAGACTCTGATTTTCTATTTAGTATAGGAGGAGTCCTTGAAATAATTATCAAAGCCTAAAGACTAGGGTCATCTTTTCCAGGATTACAAAGTCTTTCGCATGTGTACCCAGGAAGAGCTAGTGAATCTTCTATAATGTACAGTCTTCAGTTATACACTTGAATCACATATGTATAAACATATTGCCAGTGGAGGGGAAGTCAATATTTATTGCCGGAAGTGAAGGTGTTCTATTATTTTTGAGTATTTCCTTGATGAGGAATAGACGTTACCATGGAAATCAAGTTGGCAGATGTTATTGAATTTCCTAACCAATATTTTATCTCTGTATTTGCGATGAGGGTTCAATCTAGATTTGAGTGGGATATTGGAATGAATTAGAAAGTGATATGATCAGTCATCTTCTTTTGGTGTGGAGTGGGTGATGCTGTACAAGGAAGACACAATTAGGTCCAGAGTTCCGGCTTGGATGAGTTTTGATTCAAAGAAGAGTTATGTTAGGCTGTAAAGCTTTGGAAAGTTTACTATATTGTGGAGGAATTTGAATCTGGGGTTATTCCAACCAATAAAGAAAATGCCCATGTACATGTTGCTAGGTGAAAGGGTTTGACTAAGAGAGATGTATTCAGTTACATGTTTAATAAAGTTTTTGGAAAGCTCCCAGGGGAAAAATTATAGATGGAGGGGCCCGCGCGGAGGCGAATTTGGCTCTGGGCACTACCACCCCCCAGATCCGGCTCCTGCTATGTCCCAGTTTGCCCACACCAGGAACAAAGCTGCTTGCTCGGCTGGGCGGGAGCTTTAACCACTCTCGCCAGGCCATAGAAAACACTCCACTTCCAGCAAGTGAGAGCAGTGAAATTCTCCTGCTTGCTGGAAGCAGAGCATTCATCTGTTCCCCTGCCCTCTATCACGTGAGCAGGGAAACAGATGAATTGCTTCACATACAGGGAGCTGCATGTTTAGAAGCTCTCTGTGTATGAAAGCAATGCCGGCTTCCTCAGGAGGCAGGGAGCTGGCTCGGACAGGAGGGGCATTAAGGCTACCCTGGGGTCCTGTGAAGAGTCTAAACTTGCAAAATAAACATCAAAATGGAGTAGAAAGAGCCAGAATAAAGGTCAGAAAGATGGCAGATAAAGGTAAAAAATGAGCCGCAAGTGCCCGAATAAAGGTTAGAAACAAGCAGACAGAGGCTGATAAAAGGTCAGAAACAAGCAGAAAAAGGGAGAATAAAGACCACAACTCGCTTAAAGAGGCTAAATAAAGGTAAAAAATGAGCAGCAAGAAGCAGAATAGATGTCAGAAATGAGCAAAAAGAGGCACAGACAAGAGGTCAGAAACTAGCAGCAAGGGGAACAATAAAGGTCAGAAACGAGCAGGAAAAAGTAAATTAAAGGTCAGAAATGAGCAGCAAGATGCAGAATAGAGGTTGGAAGCAAGCAGAAAGAGACAGCATCAAGGTCAGAAACTAGCAGAAAAGGCAGAATGAAGGGTCACAAACAAGCAACAAACCTGCACAAAGAAGCAAAATAAAGTTTAGAAACGATCAGATAGAGGCAGAATAAAGGTCAGAAATGAGCAGAAAGAGGCAAAATAATGGTGAGAAACAAACTTGCTGAGAATTGCTGAGACATCGTTGGAGGCCCTGCCCCCTTTCTCAACCACTCTGCACAGGGGCCTCCTGGCCTACTACAGGAGAGATGAACTCCCCTTGGCTGCCGAGGGTTGTTGGGGACCAAGAACCTAGATTGTTGCCATAACTAAGTCTCACACAGCCGGACTGCTGAAACTTCGTTGGAGGCCTCGCCCCCTTTCTCAACCACTCAGCACATGGGCCTCCTGGTGTACTACTGGTTGGGGGATGAACTATCCTTTGTTGCTGAAACTCGTTGGGGGCCAAGAACCTCTATTGTTGTGATACCTAAGTACCCCACAGCTGAATTGCTGAGATGTTGTCAGCTGCCCACCACCTTTCTGAACCACTTCTGAGGGTCAATGGTGACCAAGAAATTCTATTTTTGTGACAACTAAGTCCCCTTAAAGTCAGATTAATGAAACGTTGAAGGAGGCCCTCCCCTTTTCTCAACCACTCTAGATAGGGGCCTCCTGACGTATAAGTGGTTGTGGAATGAAACCCCTTGGTTGCTGAGGGTCATTGGGGGCCCAGAACCCCAAATGTTGCAATAACTAAGTCCCCCATCGCTGAATTGCTGAGACCTCATCGGAGGCCTGCCTCTTTTGTCAACTACTCTGCAAAAGGGCCTCCTGGCGCATTAGGAGGGGGGGGACTCCTCTCTGCTGCTGAGGGTTGCCAGGCTGCAGGAAAATGCCAGTCAAGTTTTGTCGCACTCCGCGCACATGCAAAATGACGTGATGAGGGCGGCAACAGAAAAAAATGTGCTCTGCAGAGTTTATCAGTGACTCTGCATTCTTCACAGAACGCTGAGTTGCCAAATTCCGCTTTGCTCCATGAGCAAAGCGGAATTGTTCACCCAAGCATGAAAAAAAAAACAAAGGTTACAGACATTACATATAGGAAATAAAATTTAAAAAACCTTAGAAATTCACTGAGGAAACCAATGGTTACAGGGAAGTTATACTTAGAATAAAGAATAAGAAGAACCTTAAAATTCACTGAAAAAACAAAGATTACAGGGATGTTATAGTTGGGCTCAGAATTTCCTCATACAAAAAAATAGAAATTTTGCAATGTTAGTTCCCTGAGTTAACTATAACGTAAGCCCCATGCAATGCACTGCTTATGACCTAACATATTACATCACTCATGGCATGGTCACTGACATCACTAATGACATCACATCTCAAATGAGATAACTGAGGATATCATCCACAGAACCACTCACACACCTACCCACACCCTCATACAGCCTCTCATACACACACTCACACAACCATTTACACATCCATTTATTGGCCTATACAAGTTTTCACACAACTACTCACTCTTCCATAGAGCCCCTCCTACACTCACTCAATCATTCATTCGGGCACTCACATAACCACTCACTCACCCATACAGCTACTCAAACAACCAGTCACTTACCCAAATAGCCACACACTCACCTATACAGCTACTAGCATACCCACGTATTCATCCATACAGCTACTCACACACCTACTCCCTCACTCATACAGCCTCTCAGCAGAGCCACTCACTCACCCATAAAGCAGTTACTCACTCACACAATCACACAAACACTAACATACCTATTCACACATCGATACAAGCACTTACACATCTGGATACCCACCCATTTATCCATTCACACAGACTTACTCTACAATACAGGTAGTCCCATACTAACTTACTTACCCAAACAGCTATTCATTCACCTATATAGCCACTTGAACAGTCAAGCGTTCACTCATACAGCAATTCAGACACCCACTCACTCACCCGTACAATCACCTTTACACCCACTCATACAGCCACTCACAGAGCCACTCACTCACTCCTACAGTCACTCACACACCCATTCACTTAATAATACAGTCACTCACACAAACACTCACTCACCCACACAGCTACTGACACACCTACTTATACACCCATACAGCTGCTCACACACCCACTCACACACCCAAACAGGCACTCAGGCACCCACTCAGACACTAATACCCACAGTGACACAGCCACTCACACTAATATATACACTCAACCATCCATACAGATGTTTCCACATGCACTCTTGAACCCATACACCCAGTGAATCAATCATTCACATATCTGTGCACAGCGCAAATTCCACTGACCTTTTTCGTACCTGGGGGTCCTTGTGGGACCCCCTGAGCAGGCCTAGGGGGTCAGTGTGTTTCTACCCTGCCCCTTTTTCTTGTTGTTTATCTTTGTTTTACTGTTTTCTTGTGACTCGGTTCTACCAAGTCACAAAATGGCTGCCAACACTTCCTGGTTTGGAGTGTTGACAGCCAATCACAGTGAAGCTCGTGCTCGGGAGGGTTTGCGAACCCACTGCTGCCCTAGATATCGAACCTTTTTCTTTCTCAAATTTCTCAGCAACTACTGAACGGACTCATACCCTTTAGTAAAATGTGCTCTCTCTGAACCAAGACCTACCTTTTACCAAATTTGGTGTAATTCCATTCAGCAGTTCGGGCTGTAGCTTTGTCTAAAGTTTCCTATGGAAAATAAAGTGGGGAAAAAGTGTTTTGGGGTGTCCCTTTTTTCTCGGCCACCGCTTGGTGAATCAACCTGAAACTTCCAAGACCGGAGCTGACCGAAGCTGATCACTAGTTTTAACATTTTTGCGAACATTTATCAATCGGTTCCAAAGTTATAGGGAAAACAGTAGCACTTTTCCTATGGAAAACAAGGTACTAACTATAACTACCTACTGGTGCAAAACAAGAAAAGGAGGCAGGTTGGAAACACTCTGACCCCCTAGGCCTGCTTAGGGGGCCCCACAAGGAAATCGCGGAGGATCCACAGATCCTGCAGCGAAAATAATAAAAACAAAGTGCGGGCTCCACGTTTTGTTATTAATTAGCCCCCGGATGGGCCAAGTCCTGAGGGCATCTCCAAAAATATTTGCGGGGGCCTAGGGGGACCCCCACAGCCCTGGGGGCCGCCACCCCCGGGGCTTCTTTTTAAAATGTATGGAGGCCTCAAAGGCCCCCCAAGCCCTAGGGACCGCCACCTCGGGGCTTCTTTTTAAATAAAGAAATACCTGTGGGGGGGGGCTAGAGCCCCCCACACGCCCCGGGGACTGCCACTTCCCCGGGGCACTAATATATAAATTTGGGGGTCCCTTACGGCCCCCAAGCCCCAGGGACCACCACCTCCCTGGGGCTTTAACAATATTGGGAGGCAGGCCACACGGGCCTGCTCCTGCAGTGTCCCAGGGTGCCCACCCCCGGGACACTGCTGTTTGCTATGGCAGGGCGGGAGCCTCACGGCTGCCAATATGACATTCTATTTACGAATACTGTAGAAGACTTGACGCTGCAAAAACGTTTTCCCTCTGACTGTTAGGCAGATTGACAAAATGTTGGTTGGAGTGGGGCTCTTGCAAACATAGTTATGCAGTACCTAATCTGGTCAAAATGATGACACAGCTGTCTTGTATCAAGACCAAAGTTCCGCTCTTTTCCATGGAAACAGAACCATATTATAGATTTACAGTAGTTCTTTTCATCTCATGGGGCAAAATGGAGAGGTGTGGCTCACTGGTTAGAGTCGGCAGACCCGGAAGCAGAGGACGGCCCGGGACCAGGGTTCTATTCCCGACACGGCAGGGTCGAGGACCAGGGTCAGCGGACTCGATAATTCTCACCTCGGTGCCTACTCTAACCAGGGATCACACTCGGCAACTCTGGTCATTAGCTTGCCTCATCTCCACAACGGCCCCCCACATACGCCGGGGATGCCTGATTTCACCTTGGAGAAACCCAGTAGGGACCATCTCACAGGGAAAGCCAGGACGGGTTCCCCAGCGGTCTACAGCGCAGAGATACTCCTTCAGGAGTCGATTCTAGCGCTTTAGAAACCCACAATTAATTAATTAATTAAATGCCCAGGCAGATTGACAAAGAAGTGAATTTTATCCATGGTCATGTAATGAAGTGTAATTGCATGTTTGCAAGACACAGTGCGTGTGCACATCTTAACACAGACACGGATTTGATAGGTGCCAAGTCTGCAAGACGGTTCTAACTAGCGTGTTGGATGCCACAGAAGCAGACATGGTTCTCATTAAAAAGGCCTGTGCCTGCTTCTGGGCTATCCTTGGGTTTTTGTTTCAGACCCCAGTGCCTAAAGAAAGAGAAGGCACATTTCACAGTCAGACAAATGACCATCTGAGTCCATCAATAACTCCTTGCACGCAGGGGGTATATTTATGAGTCCCTTCTGCCGCTGTAGCAGCACTTCTCATCAAACTTCGGTAGTGCACACTACAAAATCATATTTATGAGGGCATGTGAAGCCATTTTGCATGGCTTTGATTGGCCTAATAGATATGGAGTAAGGCAAAGTAGCGCAAATCGAAGAGAAGAAAAAGTTGCATAATAACTTCCTGTTTAGATATTTTAGGTGTGGAATGTTGAGTTTGTAGATAGATAGAGTGGAAAGCTAAGTATTGATTACTTAACAATTAATTATTTATTCCTTGTTAATATTCTAGTTGATAATGAATCATTTACATTATGTAATACTGATTTATTATAGTTCTATTTTCATTGCGGATTGCTAGGTTTGTAGAAGTATAGGGTGGGTTGTTTTATAATAATTAATTAACAAATATATATATTTTTTCCGTTAATCAACAATGCTCATATTAAGAATTTTGGGGCTGAGTTACAAGCCCCTTGCACCACTGATGCATCACATTGCGTGACGCACCGGCAGCACAACCTGCCGCGTGATATTTACATGCACACATAAAGCCACCCTCTGTGGCTCTATGTGTGCTTGTAAATATCGTCCCTTTTCACGCAACACTTTCCGTGTTTCGGGAGTGACATGGGTGTTGTTGTGAGTGTCCCAGCAACACCCATGTCCACTGATGCATTTCCAGATTTAAAAGCAATTGGAAACCTGGAAATGCATCAGAATACAATGCCACCCTAGGAGTGGCGAGGCTCAACAAGGAGAAATGTTTCATTTCTTCTCATTTTTTCACTCTTTCAATGTGTGCTGCATTCTACAGTGCGCATTGGAAGAGGAAATCACCTCAATTGATTGTTTTTTGTGCAGGAAAGGGCCCCTTCCTGCACAAAAACAATCTCCTCACAACGCAGGCAGCCTTGCATCATGGTGCAAGGGTGGCTGCGCCGGCGAATGGCAGTAGTTTGTGTACCAGCACAGGGAAAAGCACAGAAATGCAACATATTGCTTTAAGTATGTTGCATCCCTGTGCTTTGAAACTAAAGCAGCGCAGCAAAATAACTTGCAGCACCCCGCTGCGTTAGTTTCTCGTAAATAGGGTCCTGTGTGTCTATTCTAAATTAATAGGGCTATTCAAGTATGTAATGTGTTTGAAGTGAAATACTTTACCTACTGTTGCTTAGAATGGAGTCGAAATAGCTAATTTAACCCCTCCAAAGTCCAATGCTTATCCTACTTTTGCACAGACTGGAGTGGAAAAAGTAAATCTTAAGTCTCCAAAGTTCAGCACTTTCCCTAGCGTTGCACAGACTGGAGTGGGAATAGTAAATCCTACACCTTCGAAGCATAACACTTTCCCTACCATTGCACAGAATGGAGTGGAAAAAATCTTATCCCTTTGAAGTACAACGCTTTACCTGCTGTTACAAATACTGCAGTGAGAACAGTAAATCTAACTCCCCCAAAGTCCAATTCTTTCCCTACTTTTGCACAGACTTAAGAGGGAATATGAAATCCTACCCTTCTGACATCCAAAACTTTCCCTAATGTTGCATGGACCAGAGTTAGAACAGTAAATCTTGCCCCTAATGAAGTCCAATGCTTTCCTTACTATTGCAGAGACTGGAGTGGGAATAGTAAATCATAGTCCTCCGAGTCCAATACGTTCCTTACTGTTGCACATACTGGAGGTGCAATAGTGGCAGATAGTTGCCTTAGGGTGGTCTTCCCCAAACTTTTTGCCTGCTTACTTTCAATTGTTGCTGCTTCATTTTGTACGCCTTAGTACTATGAGCACTTTACCACTTCTGACTAGTGCAAAGGTGAAGGTGCTTCTTTTCAAAACATGCTTACATTTCTTATATACACAATTGGGATACTTAATGTATCTGTAAGTCCATAATAGAGTGTGCTACCTACGTCTAGGGCCTGTAAATTCAATGCTACTAATGGGCCTGCAGCACTGATTATTGCCACCAACACAAACATACCTTTAAACATGGCTCAGGAGGGGCGTGGCCAAGATGGCGGAGTGAGCGGACGTGTATCGCCTCAGCTCCTGCCAACGGCCCTGCTTAAGCACCGGTTCCGGCGCCTTTGCCCCCGCAGTCAGGGGCTCTGGGCAGTCGGTCCCGTCCAAAGCGCAGAACGGACCCAGTGAGCGCGGCGGAAGCGAAGATTGAGGCGGTGTGTGACGACGGCGGAGTCGACGGTGCGAGGCGCCCCTCCCCCACCCGACCTGGAAACGAGGCCGACTCGGAGTGGAGGACGTAGCCGAGCGGCGCATCCCCTTCGGCGGTGTACACATGCGGCTGGGAGCGGGTGTCTCCCGCGAACGTCGGAAGGCGACACAGAGGTCCACAGCGGCAGCGGGAGCCCCCGGGTGGCGGCGGAGCCGGGCTATCGGCCCACCAGACAGCCGAGCAGCGATCGGAAGCCACGGGGCCCAGGAGGTGACGGCGGCAGCGTGAGGCCGATGGTGGGGCCGCCATTGGGAACCGCAAGCGGCAGAGTGGTGAGTCCCGAGTAGGAGCAGAGTGTGGGGGCCCGGGGTGGAGGACCCCTCGGCGGGTGTATCGGCCCGGTGGCATAGCAGGCCCCACAGAGTGTACCCCACGTCGGAGGCCTGGCAGACTGTGTCCCCCCTGGTGGAGGCTGGCGGTGCGAGGCCCGGCCATACGGCTGAAGGCAGGGCCACAGACTTGGGCCCCATAGGCGCAATTTGACCCGCATTGGCACCGGGGGGTGCTCGCCCGGACGCCGAAACAGGGAGTGCCCTTGGCTTTAGAGGCGGCAGACCAGGGAGAGGCTCTCACGGTCACCAGAGGTGGCGGCTGGGCTTTTGGAGGAAGAGAGGCCCGCCTGGTCGGAGACGTGGGCCCGGCCCGCACCGGAGCCGCTGGAGCACGAACCTTAGACAGACCACGCGCGGGCCCCCTGCGCCGAGGGAGCCCTTGCGGGGGACACAGGCGAGAACACGCCGGCCTGTGACGATCTGGCGTCACTTCTCTGCCACAGGTGAGATTTGGAGTCAGGGGGGACACTGCGGAGCCCATCACGCCGGCGCCACAGCTATAGAAACGGCGGGATGTCGTCAGCCAGGCCTCCCAGAGGCAAAACGGTGAAGGAGCTGTTCGCGAAAACGCAGACCACCCCACAGAAGGACGCGGGAGGCCCGGCACTGAAAAAGATGGACCTAGCCTCTGACAGGGGCTCCGAGCCCATCACGAAGGCCTTTCTGGAGTCCCTCTTTATGTCCCTGCGGGATGACATACAGACTTCGACAGTGAAATCCGGGAAGTGAGGCGCAAGATGGGTGGCATAGGGGAGCGGGTGGCGGACTTGGAAACCAAGAGCAACAACAAGGACACAGAACTAGCGGCCCAACAGCAGGAGATTATGCGGCTGCACGATCAGCAGGTAGACTTACAGCTCCACCTGGAAGACTTGGAAAATCGCTCTAGGCGACACAACATTTGCATTCGCAATGTTGCCACATCCGACGCCACCCGAGACGTGTTCCGATACGCGAGGGAACTTTTCAACCACGTGCTGGGGCATCCGTTGGACTCCCCCCTACAGCTGGACAGAGCACACAGGACCGGACCACCACATGCTGGGACTGCACCCCCCCCCCCGGACATTTTGGTGTGCGTTCAGGACTACCGTACCAAAGAAGACATACTCCAGAAAGCGCACCAGAACCCATCGATAACATTCCAGGGCACATCCCCGCAGGTATTTCAGGACTTGGCTGCACTCACACTCCACAAGCGCCGACTCTTCAAGCCGTTCACGACCTACCTACAGCAGAACAACATCCCATACAGCTGGGGCCATCCCTTCTACCTAGTTTTCAGGCTGGAGAACAAGCAATACCTGCTCCGCTCGCTATCGGAAGCCTGCACGCTGTTGGGAATCGAGAAGCCCGAAGACGAGGCTGAGGCCCAGGGATCCGCACCGAGCACAGACGGAAGAAAGTCGCAGTGGAGCCACCAGAGACGGAGGAAATGAGTCAAGAAGCCCCGGGCGACGGAAATCGAAGCTGGCCAGCGCGCCGCAGTAGAGGCGGTGGCCACAGACGGCGGGACCGGTCCTACGGGGTGAAAGTCACACTGCCACCGAATGTCAGAGAGGTTCGTTTTGGCCACATGGCCGTTGGCGGGAAGGCGCTCCCGACCAGACTAGTAATATTATCTTACACTTTCTCCTGTTTTTTCTCCTTTTCATCCTTGGATGAGGGACAATGACTTTTCACGTTTGATGGGTGAGGGGGGGAGGGGAGTTGGGGTTGGGGAGGGAAAATGGTTCTTGGTTCGTTTACTGGCAAGGGCAGCAATGGGACAAAGGTTGGGGGAGGGGGGAAGGGGGGAGGTTGTCGGGTTGGTTGGCGGGGCGGGGAGGGAGGGTGGAGGGAGTTAAGGGGGTATGTGTTGGTCCATGGTCAATGGTGGAGCGGGCTGTTCGATGTCCTGGAAGGTTGGTTACTGGAACAGAAGTTGGCGCTGGGATCCATGGCTGGGTCCAATCGTGCCAGATACCACTGCAGCGGGAGGTCCACATACACGTAGATGGAGTTGAGTGATGTGGTTGTTCTCACGCTGAACGTGAGAGGTCTGAATAATCCGGTAAAGCATAAAGCTTTGCCTCCTACAGGAAACACATCTACTGGCTAAAGATTGTCACCGCCTTCAGACTAGCAAATTCCCCCTTCAATTCTATTCCTCCTGTCCAGACAAGAAGGCCGGAGTGGCAATCCTAGTTGCGCGCACGTTTAGAGGCAAAGTACTGGGTAAAATTGCGGAAATAAAGGGCCGAGTGTTGGTTTATAGGTTTGCGATTGGCGATTTGCACTACACGATTGGCTCCCTTTACGGACCCAATGAGACACAAGAGAAATTCCTGCATAAAGCGCTTACTGAAGCCACTGACACGGTAGACCGCCACCTTTTATTGGGAGGAGACCTAAATTTAGTCTTTGATAATCTGCTAGATAGGTCATGTCAGCGCACTAGCCAGATAGGCGAGCTCTCGCCAGTGGGCCTGCTCCGTTTGCGGGAACTAGGGTTAGTGGATTCATGGCGCGTGCTCCACCCAGGGGAGAAGGACTACACTTACTTCTCAGCGGCACACAAAACATATGCGCGCCTGGATTATCTGCTTGTTTCCACACCTGCGCAATCACTTATCACTAGTGTCGAGATCGGTACGGCTTCACTCTCTGACCACGCGCCAGTCACTATCACCCAATCCGGGCCGGTGGCACCGCGCTCTCACAGGGTTTGGAGGCTGCGGGAGTCCCTGTTACATAGGGGAGAAACAGTTGCCAAACTCCAAGGGGTGATAAAGACTACCTGTCCCACAATAGTAATGATGACACCACATTGGCTACTCAGTGGGCGGCATTGAGGTGGTCGTGAGGGGGGAATGTATTTCGATTTTGGCGGCAAAGAACGCTGAACGCCAAGCCAAGAGAGATGAGCTGACTCAGAAAACTAGGGAATTGGAACAGATGCAAAGAAGGACTGGATCGCCAAGAATTTGGCATCAGTTGAAGGCTACCCGTCAGCAATTGGCGGCCTTAGATTTAGACAAGGTGGAATACACGGCCTTAAGGCTCAAACATGCATATTATACCGGGGGGGACAGATGCGGCCGCCTCCTTGCGCACAAGTTACGAGCAATCACTCAGAAGCGGGAGGTCCGGGAATTGAAGGGGGGTGATGGTTTGCCTGTCACTGGGGATCAAGCAATAGCTGGGGCCATCAGTGCCTACTACGCCGAACTATATAGGGCTACGGCGCCTGACCCGGAGGCAGAGCTGGATTTTCTGGCGTCACTCCCCCTGCCAGCTTTGACACAAGCCCAAATCGACTGTCTGGAGAAAAACGTCCGGCCAGAGGAAGTTATCTCAGCTATCTCCCGCCTCAAAACGGGCAAAGCGCCTGGCCCGGACGGCTTCCCAGCGAGTTTTTATAAGACCTTCTGTGCTCAGCTGGCCCCGCTACTTTCTAGACTGTTTACCTCCTTTGCGGAAGAGGGGGCGATCCCTGGGGATCTCCTTGAGGCCTCCGTTGCGGTTATACCTAAGCCTGGCAAGGACCACACGGACTGTGGAGCGTATAGGCCCATCTCCCTCCTGAATGTTGACCTCAAACTCTATACAGGGATCCTCGCCGCCAGACTGGGCCCATGCATGGGGGGACTAATTAACCCGGACCAGTCTGGATTTATTCCGGAGCGACAGACCTCTGATAACACCAAGAGAGCCCTCCATCTTCTGGAGAAAGCCTCCCGAACGCACGGTGAATACATGATGCTGGCTATCGACGCCGAGAAGGCATTCGATAGAGTGCACTGGCCCTACTTAGAGAAGGTATTGATAAAAGCAGGGTTGGGACCCAAGTTCAGAACCAGGGTTATGAACTGCTATAAATATCCCTCTGCCACGGTTCGCGTGAACGGCTACTCTTCACCACGATTTCAGATCGAGCGGGGCACCAGACAAGGATGCCCGTTATCTCCCTTACTGTTTGCCCTTTATATGGAGCCGTTAGCGCAGCTGATTCGCACGGTCAAAGGGATCAAGTTTGGAGGGGATGTGCACACCATTAGTCTGTATGCTGATGACGTTCTGCTGTCCCTTGCCGAACCCCATAGCTCTCTCCCTGCTTGCCTCGGCAACCTTGCCAGGTTTGGCCGAGTGTCAGGCTTCAAAGTAAACATGACGAAGTCGGTGGCCCTGGACCTATCCCTAGAACCCCACACGCGCACCGCACTTCAAGACGCATTTCCTCTGCAGTGGGCCACGGAGGCGGTCCTGTACCTCGGGATACAATTAGCCCCTTCTCTTCAGACCACGGTCGATATTAACTACTCCCAACTGCGGCAGACGATCAGACGCCAGTTGGGACAGTGGAAATACTACCCGCTGTCGTGGCTCGGCAAGGTCACGGCGGTCAAAATGACGATTCTCCCCCAGATACTCTATATCTTCCGCACGATACCCCTCGCTCCGCCCAGGGGTTGGATTAAACTGATGCAGTCTGAGCTCTCACAATTTATTTGGAATGGGAGTAAGCCTCGTCTGAAGGCGCAGATAGCGATGCTAGCGCCGGAGCATGGAGGAATCGGGATCCAGAATCTAGCCACGTACTTTCAAGCAACGCAACTACGTATCCTGGCGGAATGGGTACGCTTGGAATCTGGGAAACACTGGCTGTTTGAAGACCAAGCCGTGGCCGGGAGGACCCTGCAAGAGATACCATTCATGCACCAGGCGCACAGACCACCCAACCTCTATGCGTCGTTCATCACGCGAGTCCCCTTGGAGATCTGGGACCAGGTTGGGGTTTCGCAGGGCCTTACCACTATCCCATCGCCGGTCACTCCCCTCCTGGATAATCCCGACTTCCAGCCAGGGTTGGACAAAATAGCCTTTGAAGGTTGGAAGCCGGCTGGCTGCTGGGCTCTCTGCCATATATATGGCCCAGAGGGGGTGATCTCATTCCCACAGTTCCGTCAGGAGTTTGGTCTCCCAGAGTCCGAGAGACTCCGGTATTTCCAGGTCAGACAATGGGCCCTCCACCCCGCGATTAGAGCTGAAGCGGACAGGCGCCTGACAGACTTTGAAAGCTGGCTGATCTCGCGTACAACTGACAAGCAGCTAATCTCGGATCTCTACAAGACACTCATGCTTAAACACAGATACACCTATAGCCCGAGTAGAGCGCGCTGGGAGAGGGAATTGGGGAGAGCACTCACGCATAAGGAATGGGAGGGTATATACTATAGAGCGTGACACTCTGCCTACCACATGGGGCTTACTGACACCCTCAGGAAAGTAGCGACCTACTGGTACTATACTCCAGAGCGCCTGTATGAAATAGATAGTAGCAAGGACCCATTATGCTGGCGGGGTTGTGGTCAACTGGGCACATTAACGCATATTCTTTGGGAGTGCAGGCTCCTACAGGATTACTGGCATCAGGTGTTGAACGAGGTTGATGCCCACTTTGACACGGAAATCCCACGCTTCCCCTCCTATGTCATCCTAGGATTGCCCAACGCCTTGACCTACCCATTGAAGTCACGTAGCGGTCGTCTGATAGCCATCGCGCTGGGCTCTGGCGCACTGCGCAACTTCCCAGACGCCAAGGATGGCTCCACCGCTTGTGGATGGTCCTGGGCATGGAAAAGCTTTCCTTCCACAAGGCAGGAGAAGGGACCAAATATGCGGAGCTCTGGAAGCCATTCCTGGCCCTCTTGTCGTCTGAATTTGTAGAAGTAACTTGTCCGCGGTATCTTAGGTTGTTGAGGTTGACCGACACTGTCTTGGCAAAGATCGAAGATGGGCCCTTCTGTTAGTTTGGTAGCGACCACTGGCATTTGAGAGGGAGGTGACCATGGACCACAAGGGGAGGGAAACGGGTGGAGGGAGGGGAGTTGAGGGGAACGGGGAGGAGGGAGTTGGGGGAGATGGGGGGTAGTTTGGTGGGCTTAAGGGGGTTGAGACGGTTGGGTTTGGGGTGGGTATTTTGTCTACCGGGTGTGTTAGAAGATGGAGGCACGTTGCATCCCTGACAGTCTATGCAACACACTGGCGATGGGGAACTACAGGGCACGGATGGAGCTGACGGCGGGCCGCCTGCCATGGTTAAGCAGTCTATGTACGCCCTCCAGTTGGACTCGGTAGGGAAGGTTGGTTAAACACTTGCTTCGCCCCGTTTTAAACGCGGCCGGCCCGAACCGGGTTGTAGGCGGCTTGCTGTGTATAATTACAACCCTGCAAGTTATGCACTGTGATGTGCTCCCTTGTGTTGCCTTGTCTTCTTGGTTGATAGGCGGGCTGTTTGGCGGCCGCATGCAACTGTATTGTATCTATCCTGTGTTGACATGCTCAATAAAATAAAAATATTTAATCCTAAACATGGCTCAGGCCTGTCACTGCAGAGCCTGTGCGTGCAGTTTTACTGACACTTCGAGCTGGCATTCAAAAACCTTTTTCCAAGCCTTAAACTCACCTTTTATTACACAGATGTCACCCTTAAGGTAGGCCCTGGTTAGCCCATAGTGCACCATGTTGTGTAAGTAAGAGGTTGGACATGTACTTATGAGTTATGCTCATTATCCTCTACTGGTAGTCTGGAGCCAGGGCAAGGAAGAAAGGACCTCTGTGCACTTCAAAGACACTTCTGTGAAGTCACCCCAAAGGCATAACTGGATGTCAGTACTGGTGCTATCTCCACACCAAATCAGACACTTCTGGACCTGTAAATGAACTCTGTCAGAAGAACTGCTCTCCTGCAGCAAGGACTGACACTTTGCTTGACTGCTGATCTGGAAGCTCTGCTTTTCTGCTGTGCTGCCCTGTTACCTACAGCTCTCTGACCCTGTTGAGGGAGAGTTGGAATGTGCCTTGCAACCAATGCGTTCTCGAAAGGCTTGTTGGCTTGCCTCCAAATGCTTGTGACTCAGGGCTATCAAAGTCTCTACACCTGCTCCTGTACCTGGTTCACTGGAAGGGGACCCAGATGCTTGCACCAGAGAAATCAACGCATCTCCAGTCTGTAGCAGAACCAGCACATCGATCCTGTTGCGGAAGTAGAATCGGTGCATCGCACTCGGAACCACCACATAGCACCTGGAACCACCACTTCAGAACCAATGCATCGCAGCCACTGCGTGGAGAAGATCCACACATTGCATCTCCAGTATGAATTAACCCAACGCATCACCTTCGGAAGTGCCGCACTCGAAACCAGTGCTTTGCTCAATGGACATGATGCATCGCTGCCACTTTGTGAAAAAAAACATTGCATTACCTCGGCTGCAAGCTCAACACCAACGCATCGCTGGTCTGCACTCCCATCTCGCTGTGCAGCCCAGGATCAAGGTGCGCTTTTCACCGGCCTGTGGTCCATTACAGTTGGCTTGAACTGTTGACTTTGCCCTGGTCCAGCATGACCAGATAAACACTATAGGTGCTTATTGCTTCTAAGCACTTAAAACACTTTTAGTCTTTAAAAATTCTTAACTCAACTTTCACTTTTTGGATTTTTGTCATTTTGGTCTTCTAAACCTGTGTGGAGTCTTTTTGTGTTGTTTTCATTGTGTTACTTTGTGTGCCTGTGTCTGTGTCTGTGTGTTGCACAAATATTTGACACTTTTTCTTTTTAGATAAGCCAGACATTTCTATGCCAGGCTACCAGAGGGTGAGCACATGTTATCTTTTGGTGTGTATCTGACTTACCCTGACTAGGACTGTGGTTCCTGCTTGGACAGGGTGCATACCTCTGCCAGCCAGAAACCCAATTTCTGGCAAATAGTATATCTTGACCCTCCAAAGTCCAAAAATTACTTTCCCTAGTGTTGACCTGTTTGGGGTGGAAATAGTAAATTGAACCCCTATGAAATCTTATGCTTTCCCTACTGTTGAATAAACGAGTGGGAATAATCTATTATTCACAAACTCTAATACTTTTAGGAATACTTTTTAAATACATCTATAATTACTATTAGCTTATATTGTAATTGTATATTATTTGTTTATATATATATATATATATATATATATATATATATATATATATATATATATATATGCATACATATATATTGGTAATTTCTATAACATTGTTAGCAAAGGCCTTTTTTGTGATTTTCTTCATTGAATTTATTTGATTTTCTATCTTTTGCAATTGATTTGGTAATATTTTATATTTCAACCATAGCACTGGCCTCGCAGTGCCGGTGCTGTCGATGGGAGCAACCACCATTGAGAATCACAGATCAGTATTCATTCTGTATAAGAATTGAAGAAAAAGACGGCACACCAGATAGCTTTGCACAGAGTTTTATGTGCAAAAGGAATGACACGTTTCAACAGTTAGCCTTTGTCAAATTAATGTCATGTGCTCAACCCACCATGAAGAACCAAAAAACATAGAAAAAAGACTACCATTAGTCCAGTCATTAGGTCTCGGCAGGAAACGCGCGAAGCACGTTCTCGCCAGAGAACTATAGTGATCGGTTCAGCCGTCAAAGGGAGACAAGAGCTGTGCACGCGCGTAGCATTGTCACTGGGAGAGGGAGAGACAAGAGCTGGCCACGCGCGCATAGGATTTGGTCGCGCACGTGAGTCAGTCTCCATTTTAGTTTCGGAGCTGCCGATGTGCACGCTCACGGCGCCGGCGTCTCCGCCGCGCGCCGATAACTGCTCTCTTCCTGGCCGGCTTCACGGAAGGCAGCATGCTTGGAGCCCGTAGGCACCCCCTGTGCCCCGCTGACAGATGCAATGCGCGTGGCACCCGGCGAACAGTGCATTCCTCTCCCTGTCACTGGCTGGTGCGAGCGGCTCTCAGTCCCATCGGAAGCCCCAAATGTATTTCGGCAGAGCTGGCCGGTCCCTCTCTAAGACTCGGTCCGCAAGTGTTGGGCTGGCATAACAGAGGGTGGCAGCAGCAGCAGCACGTGGATATGCGTCAGGCTGCCCCTAGCGCTACCAGTGCTTAACAGGCACTACATGGACAGAGCTAGACAGCGCAGAGGGCAGCAGCGCCGGTTCTCCCACTGCGGGACATGCACACTTATCCAGACACAGAGAATGCTGTACTGAGAGCTCACACCCCCTCGGTAACCGGCTACTGGAGCCTCAAAGCAGCCTGCCCCTCCCTAATAAACATGCCACAGGATGCGCTGTGCTCTAAGCACCCTCCCCCCCCCTATATTTTAATGGCCACAGGAGGTGCCCACGCAGCCTGCGGCCTCCAATTAGTACCGGTCCAGGAGGTGCAGGCGAAGGCATCCCCCACCCTGCAGTTCTGTACTCCTCTGCGATGTGCTTTGCGGACGGGGGCCTACCCTTCCTGTATTACTCACTCCAGAAGGTTCTCTGCTTAGTAGCAGCACCCTTCCCTGCAGTGTCAGCTCTGTACAACAGAGACACAGACTTACGCCCCGTCGGTTGCAGATTCAGTCCTGTGCAAAGAGCAGTCTGGCCAGCACCCCGCCTCCCGTGCAGGGCCCCAGCCACCCCCACCCCCTTCCTTGCTCTCCAGAACACGCTGTCTGTCCTTCCTTAGTGGCATTATGGTTCCTCCTCACTCCCGCCATTTCCCTGCAGCGCCAGCCCCAGAGGGCCCCAACCGTAGTGTACAGTGAACAAACCTAGAGCTTGGGATATCTTGTTGGAATGCCTGAAATTACCTGATGCTGATTCCCCTGACAGTTCCATACACACTGGTCTAAATCTCAAGGATGACCAAGCAGCAGAAATACCACATGAGGCCTGACTTCATTCATACTCAACCTGTGCCCTGCCTGCACTGGAGGTAGATATACTTGGTATTATGTTATGCTGGAAATTCAGGAGGCACGGTAGGGGGGAATAGCTTGGGGCGGCTTGTTGAAGTTCTGTGCACTAATGGGGCACAAGCACTATTTGTATATGCATATACTATCGTGGCCTACGAATACTCAAAATATTAACCTGATGCGGAAGTTGAGCAAACAGTATAATGTAATATAACTGTGAACGTCTTGTTATTTAACATGCCTGCATAGTATATGATTTTGTTGCCATACAACAATAAAACATATGTTTGCAAAAAAAGAGAAATTATGCGGTTGAGACTTTTGGACACTATTGAACTGAAATGTTTCATTGGCAGAGTGGAAATGTCATATTTCTATGATATACAGTGGGCACTATATGATTATTCACACCGCTCTGAAGATGCACCTCAGACAGGGGCTCACAGCTGTTATTATTCACACAGCTCTGATGATTCACCTCAGGCACGGGGCTGACCCAGTTATTATTCACACAGCTGTGATGATGCACCTCAGGCACGGGCTGACGCAGTTATTATTCACACAGCTCTGATGATGTACCTCAGGCAGGTGCTCACAGCTGTTATTATTCACATAACTCTGATGATGCACCTCAGGCACGGGGCTGACACAGTTATTATTCACACAGCTCTGATGATGCACCTCAGGCACGGGCTCACAGCTGTTATTATTCACACAGCTCTGATCAATCAATCAATCAATAGAATTTGTATAGCGCGCTACTCACCCGTTAGGGTCTCAAGGTGCTGAGGGGGGGGGGGGGTCGCTACTGCTTGAACAGCCAGGTCTTGAGTTGTTTCCTGAAGGAGAGATGGTCCAGGGTCAGCCGTAGGTGAGTGGGGAGGGAGTTCCATGTCTTGGCTGCCAGGTAGGAGAAGGATCTTCCCCCGACGGTGGATTTGGGATTCGTGGGACGGAGGCAAGGGCGAGGCTGGCGGAACGGAGCTGGCGGGTGGGTGTGTAGAATGTGAGTCGGCTGTTGAGGTATTTCGGGCCTTGTCATGGAGAGCCTTGTGTGTGTGGGTGAGGAGTCTGAACATGATCCTCTCATTGATGGGGAGCCAGTGCAAGTCTTTCAGGTGGGCCGAGATGTGGCTGTGGCGAGGGATGTCCAGGATGAGTCGTGCTGAGGTGTTCTGAATGCGCTGGAGTCTTTTCTGGAGTTTGGCTGTGGTTCCAGCGTAGAGGGTGTTCCCGTAGTCCAGACGGCTGGTGACGAGGGCCTGGGTGACCGACTTCCTGGTTTCGGTGGGGATCCACCGGAAGATCTTTCGGAGCATGCGCAGGGTGTTGAAGCAGGATGACGAGACCGCGTTGACTTGCTTGGTCATCGTAAGGGAGGAGTCGAGGATGAAGCCCAGGTTGCGTGCGTGGTCCGTTGGCTTCAGTGCGGTGCCCAGGGCAGGGGGCCACCAGGAGTCGTCCCAGGTGGAGGTAGATGGTCCGAGGATGAGGACTTCCATCTTATCTGAGTTCTGTTTCAGACGGCTGAGCTTCATCCATTCCGCAACGTCTTTCATTCCTTCCTGGAGGTTGGCTTTGGCAGTGGCAGGGTCGTTGGTGAGGGAGAGGATCAGCTGGGTGTCGTCGGCGTAGGAGATGATGTTGAGGTTGTGTTGGTGTGCGATGGCTGCGAGAGGGCTCATGTAGAGGTTGAAGAGGGTGGGGCTGAGTGAGGATCCTTGCGGTACCCCGCAGATGACTTCGGTGGCCGAGGATCGGAACAGGGCGGACTCTCTGGGTTCTTCCATCAAGGAACGAGATATTCCACTCCAGGGCCGCTCCTTGGAGTCCGGTGTTGCTGAGGCGCTGTATCAGGGTGCGTGGCATACAGTGTCGAAGGCTGCTGAGAGGTCCAGGAGGATGAGGGCAGCAGTTTCTCTGTTGTCAAGCAGGGACCTGATGTCGTCGGTGGCTGCGATGAGGGCGGTCTCGGTGCTGTGGTTTGCTCGGAACCTGGACTGTGAGGGGTCGAGGGATCCGTTGGTCTCGAGGAAGGTGGAGAGTTGTCTGTTGACGGTCTTCTCAATTACTTTGGCTGGAAAGGGGAGGAGCGAGATGGGGCGGAAGTTCTTGAGGTCCGTGGGGTCCGCGGTGGGTTTCTTCAGGATGGCGCTCAGTTCGGCATGTTTCCAACTCTCCGGGAAGGTGGCGGATGCGAAGGAGCTGTTGATGATGTTCCGGAGTTGGGGTGCAATGATGGTGTCGGCTTTGTTGAAGATGTGGTGTGGGCAAGGGTCGGTAGGGGAGCCGGAGTGGATGGTGTTCATCAGGCGCATGGTGTCTTCAGTGCTGACTGGGGTCCAGGTGCAGAGGGTGGTGGTGGGGGGCATTGGTTTGGTGGTTGGGTCCGTGGTCTGCGCGCCGAAGCTGTTGTGTATATCGGCGATCTTGCGGTGGAAGAACAAGGCAGAGGTCTTGCGAGGGTGTGATGTCATTGTTGCAGGCGCTGGGGTTGGAGAGCTCTTTAACGATGCTGAAGAGTTCCTTGCTGTTGTGGGTGTTGTTGTCCAGGCGTTCTTTAAATGTTGTCTTTTTGGTGGTGCAGATCAGCTGGTGGTGTTTGCGGGTGGCGTTCTTGAGGGCGGTCATGTGTTCTGCTGTCTGGTCGTGGCGCCAGGCTTTTTCGAGGGCGCGGCAGGTGTTCTTGGAGTTTTTGAGTTCGTTGGTAAACCACGAGGCTTTCCTGCTGCCGGGTCTGCTTGAAGGATTCTTCAGAGGTTCGAGTTCGTCGGCGCAGTTGATGAGCCACTGTGTGAGGTTGCGGGCTGCTTCGTTGGGGTCCATCGTGTTGGTGGTCAGGTTCTGGCTGAGGGCGGTGGTGAACTGGTTGGCGGTGATCTTACTCCAGCTTCTGCGGGGAACCTGTTGGGTGGTGGTGGGTTGTGGTTCTCCTGAAGCTTAAGTGGACGCAGCTGTGGTCTGTACAGTGTAGTCCGGTTGAGTGGCTGAAGGAGATGTGCTTGCTGGAGGAGATGATGGGGTCGAGCGTGTGGCCGGCGTAGTGGGTGGGGGTGTTCACCAGTTGCTTGTTGTTCTCCAGGTGGAAGTTGAGGTCCCCGAGGAGGATGTAGTCTGTGGAGGTGAGGGCGTGCGGACTGACAATATGTATATATCAAAACAAAACCCTTTCAGGCATAGAGTGACGCATAAATTATGCGAAAAAGGAGAGAACTATGGGTAGGTCTCAGTTTAGGTGGAAAGCAGCTCCTGTTAGAGCACTCTCAACACCAGCGACACTCTAGATCTGCTCACCTCAAATGTCTGTTTTTCTATCAAAGTTTTTAAGCATAGGATTAGCACAGTGCTATCCATGCCGAGCTGTAAAATAACAAAAGCCATTTATCACTCCAGGCACAATATTACAGCTGGCTTGAGTTGGTATTTTACCAAAAAAATTACACCCGGGGGCTAATTAACAATAAAGTGGGCTAAGCGTTTTTTTTCTTTTTCGCCCAAAACGCCTACCCCGCAATCACTGCTTGGTTTTACCGAGGGACATGGCTGCCAACACCTATATAATGTAAAGATAAGGAGTGAGTGCTTATGATAAAATAAAATGGATGTGGTGGAACGCGTGATACCATTGAATGTAAAACTATTTCTGCACTTCACCCATATGATCAATATAAAAGACTTAATTATTTTTTTTTTAAATATGAGTATTTTTCTTTCAAAGATGGTTTGAAGAGTTAAACATTTTATAAAACGATATAGTACTGCACGCTAAAGGAGAAAAGTCAGCACAATTATTGGCCCCTCTCCCAACATTTAAAAGCCCCAGGGGGAGGTGGTAAATGAATCGAGACGGAATACGTTAGTACAGGCCACTCTTATGCTACCAGGAAAACACAACAACAGTATAAGGCCCAGATTTCCATTGTAGTGATTTCTTAGTTTCAGGTCTAGTTGTCAGATTGGCACACACACTCCCTCATGGCTCGTATACACCCACACCATACCCATCCAGTGCATTCATCACTACACATGTGACCCTATGTATAAAAAAGACGAAAAGCACATGTTTTACACTATTTTAGAGTTGTTCCCAAAGTACCAAACAAGGGGCCCACTACTACATGCGTGGCCTCTTTGCTCACTGAGTTAGTGGTGCCGGAAGCACTGAGCGTGTGAAGAACTTGAGATGATGATGATGGGAGCACGACTATGTCGTTAGCCATAGAGATATCAAGACTCGGCACCATATATGAGACTTCTTTGTTGGAGATTGGGACTACATCATGCAGAAGGTGTCTTTTCCACGAAAAAGTGAGCAGTGAGGCTTGTGTACGCATCGGAGGGAGTCAGGGTTGTAGCAGACTAGATACAAAAACGCGACTTAGCGTTTTATACAAACGCACTCCTATATAGTGTATTAATTTACATGTATACATTTTTTTCCAAATAGCAGGAATGTTTTTATAATCGCTGAAATGTCCGGAATATTACCAATACAAACAGTTTGTAGAAATGTGAGAAGGAACGTGTATAAAAACGCAATGTTATCTAACTCCAAATAAATATAGTAACAATTACCAATCATAACATCTTTCTTTAATTATCTTTTAGATGTAGAGCTTCAGGATGGATTATGTCCGGCACGTGGTGAAAAGCACTGGTGACAAAAAAGGTGAGCTGCGAGTATTGTTTTCAATCACTCTCTTATTTCCTCTCTCGTTTCATAAATTACACACAATGTTAACTTCCTTTTTATCTTACACGTTGTGTTTTACAAATTGACGACACCTCCCCAAAAGAAACTTACAAAGCTCTACGTTTGTGTATTCTGCAATGATGCGTGGCCATTGTAACAAGGACTGAGAAGCCTGCTTCGACAGGTAGTGCTCCCTGTTTGAATGACGGCAATGGCACAAGGTGAGCAAAGAAGCTTGTTTCCGAAAGAACAACAAGTTTTCTGTGAAAGGAGAGAATGTGTAGTATGCAGCAGGTGCGCAACACCCATTGGACTAACGGGGCTTCAGCTAGGATGAAATAGTTTCCTGGGACCACACACAGTCGCACCCGAGTACTTCACAGGTCTTTAAAGACTGTTTGCTTGTTAATGTGGCTTAGATGTCCCTCCCGCTTACGGCCCCTGCAGCTCCACTCTGCTTTTTGCTTGAACTTAAGCCCCCCTCGAAAAAAATTCTAGCCCCCCCGATATTTTTGACTGTGGTTGCGCCTCTGGCTTCAGGCACCCCCCCCCTCGCATGTGTCTCTTCCACATTTTATTGTCCTTTTTCTCTCTTTCTTACTCTCTCACATCGTTTCTCTTTCTTTTTTAAAGTTTCGGACGCTGCTGTTTCCAGTCTGCTGTATAGAACCTTATCTGAGTTGAAGTGGTGAACTCACTTGGTTACAGTGTAGGCTGCTTCGACACGTAGACCACCCTCTTTGAATCACGCCAATGGCACTAGGTGAGCAAAGAATTTTGTTTCCGAAACAACAACAAATTATTTGTGAAAGGAGAGAGTGGGTAGTGTGCAGCAGCTTGACTTTGTAGAAATTTATAATTACCTCCAAGCAGTGACAACAGATAGGTTACAACAGTCTGAGAAACAGATCTACAAGCTTATTGCGCCACTTTTGTGTCACTTTTAACATGGGAAAAGTGGCGCAAGGAGCTTGTAAATCTGCGTCTGACTTTTCAAGAAAAACTCTCAACTCCAGACTATGCGAGTTAATGGGGTGCAATAGTCTAGGTACGCAATTTTAAGAACTCACATTAAAATTAACTTTTGTCAGAAGTTTTGCAACTCAGTTTACAGTGATTAATCAAATGTTCTTTTCTTTGCCTCCAACAAACATTCTTTAGAAGCAATCATGACATATCGAGCAACAGCAATGAAATTGTCTGCAATGTATTGAATATACTTTGACGTGTAGAAGCAGAGTTGAATTCAAATTGTGGATTCTGGTGGCTGCCGTGTTTATACAAGGTAAGCACAGCGGCCTAGATATACAATGCCTCCATTGCAATGCATTAGAAATAAATCGGCGTATTTACAATTCCGTTGTGCCACTTTTGTGTCAGTAACGCAGTACGCACTTCCACAAAGACACCACTTGAACGCGGAACTATAACAGAAGTGAAATGTACTAGGCACACTGCACACATAAAATCATAGTGTTACCTTCACTTGAAATGCTTCACCTTATTTAATCACATCTACATAAGTTTAAACTCAAATTTGCTTTTTGTTTTGCAGATTACCTATCCTATGTCTTTTGGAGTCCACATCACAATTTGTTTATAATACTGTTTTATTAAAGTTATTTTTCTAGTTGTTTATTATATTATCTTTAAGTTACGTTTACAGTTATTGTTGTTTTAATAAAAGTTAATAAAAAAACTATATACTTCTTTTTTATTGGGGGGGTGACGGTCCACAAGAAAAATAATATTTATAATTTGAAGTACTATAGAAAGATGTTTGACAGTAGGGTTGAAAAGTACTGGCTGTACAATACGTTATATTATCTCTGGATGGACTACAACATAGAAAGGAAATCAAAGTAAAACAAAACAATGTGTACCACATTTACAAACCTCTAGCGACATTTTCGCATGCAAACCTACCCCGCTACAAAATTAAGTGTGTGGGCCTCAATGACGCCCCTCAAACCACGAAAATGACCTCCCCCCGGAGATTTCTGTATTGTGTGAGGGAGGTGCGTGGCCCACCGCCTGATGCCCTGGAGTCTGCCACGCCCAGACCCGGTTCCTGCAGTGTCCTGGGGGGAAACAGCCATTACAACGCGGTCATAACCACGTGTAATCGTCACCACAAAGCCATTAACACGCATATGGCTTTACCATGCATGCCTTTACAACGCATGCTTTTACAACTACTTTACATTTACCATGCATGATAAAGGCATAAGCACGGTAATGGCTTTGTGGTGACGGTCACGCGTTCTAATGACTGTGCCTTACATGCTTCAAATTAGCTTTTAGGTATGCGTGTGACCAAGTCTGATAGGATCGAAGGCCAAGGACAAACACCGTGGTGTCTGTGGCAGGAAATCTCATGGATCACAGAGAAGATAGGCGGGGGGTAAAATGAAAGTAGCAGGTATAATAAAAAATAACGGAGAAAAACTACTAAAATGGCGGAGGACGGAGTATGTAATTAACGTTTGGCGCCTCGGCAATACCTTTCACATAAATGTAGATAGAATGTGATTATTAATATAGTACAAAAGTATAGCAGCGGATGAGGCACACGACCCGGCAGAAGAAAGCGGCAAATTTAATACCTGAAATGAGGAGAGGTTTGCTTGGCGAACTTGAAGAAAAACAAAGAAGCGTGGGCTTGGAAACGAGGCTGCGCATGTGTAGAGAGTACAACTGGTGCAGAAAAAAAACGGAAAGTTTTACATACTATCATAGAAATATAGCTCTTTTTTGACCAGTAAAGTTAGTTCGGAAAAGAACTGTTTTTATGAGCCCCAAAGCCCCCACGGTCCCAGCCGGCTCCCCGCGTCCTTCGGGAGCCGGCATTGCTTTTCGTCACCCCGGGCACTGCAGAAGGCGGCATTGTAGGCACCCTGGGACACTGCAGAAGCCGGCCCTGAAAGGTGGTGGTCCCCAGGGCCATCAAAGGCTCCAGGAAGGGGGCCGCATTGCCCCCCTCCAAACTTTCAAAAGCCACGAGGGGTGGTAGTCCCCGGGGCTGGGTGGTCCGTCCCCCCTATCTTCTATATAGGAGCCCCGGGGAGGTGGCGGTCCCCTGGGTGTGTGGGGGGGCTTGAAACCCCCCACACAGTTTTTTTAAATAAAAAGAGGCCCCAGGGACTGGCGGTGTCCGGGGCTCCGGGGACGCCCTGAGCAGGCCTAGAGGGTCAGGATGTTTCTACCCTGTCCCCTTTCCTTAATTTTCAACTTTGTTTTACTGTTTTCTTGTGACTCGGTTCTACCGAGGCACACGATGGCTACCAACACTTCCTGGTTTGGAGTGTTGACAGACAGTTGACATCCAATCAACATGCAGCTCGTGCTCGTAATTGTACGGATTTCCATACGCGACAGTACTTCGTCTCTAGATATCACTATGATTTTACTTTTGATTTTCTCAGGAACTACTGAACGGATTTACACTATTTAACACAAAGCAAAATCTGTGAACCGAACGCTATCTCTCTGCCAGATTTGGTGTAATTCCGTTCAGCCGTTCGGGCTGTAGCCCTTGCTAAAGGTCCTATGGAAAATTGCATGGGGAAAACACGTTTTGGGACCCCCCTTTTTTCTCGGCCCCCACTTCACGAATCACCCCCAAACTTTCAGGGAAGGAGCGGAGCAGGCCATTTTCTTGGAGAATTTGACGACGATTCGTCCACTAGCGCCAAAGTTATTCCAAATAGAATGTTGTGGATTTCCTATGGAAAGTAGGTATATATATATATCACAAGCACAAAACATTCCTCCAATTTACCGGGGGCCTCCAACTCTGCAGGGCGGGCTCACATATAGCAGGAATGGAGAATCCTGCTCATCAAACCACAAGAAAAAGCGGAGCCCACAGCTACAGCAACGTTTAAAGCTGACATTTTATTATTATGTCTGAACCACGTGGCAGCTTTAGCAACTCATTTATACCTTACACGTTTCAGCGCCCAGCGCATTGTTCACAGGTGAGTTGAATCCAGTCCCAGTGGTCATGTGGCCATTCCTTTTGACCACAATAATCAAAATGCATCAATATGCAGATATATAACATATATGGGTCTTTGTACCAACAGACAAAACTTTTCTCTCATACCCCAAAACCTTACAATGATAAATCTGTACCACATCCACATTAAATTTGTACAGAGATTTAATTTAAAGTAGCATGTAACAATTCATTATTGGGAAATGTTTATATCCAATATTGTATAGTGATATTTCCACACATTAGTAACGTACAATATTAAAAATTGGAGGTTTCACAATCCAAAATGACAATTATACATAAATCGACCCCCCACCCCACAATATGGTGCAAAAATTAGTCCAACCATAAAAGATATCTTACAGAAACACAAATAATCTAAAAGGGAGAAAACGCAAGACAGTACACATAAATCTTTTACAGTGATGAGCAAACTACGCACACTCTGCGAGCATAGCGTAGTGTTCCGCCCAGGGTTAATCACAATGTATAGCGGATCCTGCATAAAAACATATGGGTCGACACATTTTAGTGGATCTTGTGATGTTTTACCACCTCCTTCAGGACAAAACCAAAAATATACAATCTTCCACAAAGATTTACAGCAAGAAAATTAGAAACCTGCATAAAAGAGTAATAACAATTACTCTACTGTACATTTTCAATAATTCCCAGTACAAACAACATCTCAGTGGTAACCAATTCACACTACCATAGCGTTAGTCATTCATATAGTGACCAGGAACAGACTCCTTATAGCCATATCTCATCAAATCAGTTATTTGTGGGGCAATACTGATGTGCCCTATGGGTACATAATCGATTAACCCTCGAGTTGCCCACAAGGGTGCCCAGTTCAGCATTGCAATTCTACAAACTCCTAATCAAAAGGCAGACCATTCAATTCTCATCAAAGATGTGCTGCTTTCATTAATACAGATTCCTTTCCTACTTGCAAAAGACCCTTTTGCACTCACCAGAGTGAAATAGATGGCCGTTAACCTAAGGTTCATCGATTTTGAGGCCTGACTAGCTCAGATTTTAATTTGTTCATGTATTTGCTCTCTTATTTTGAGTTGTTATTTTAACTAGTTTTAATTCTTGACAGTACTGCCTCTTCACAAAGGGAAGCTTTTCTGAGAGGCACGGGGTTGCTTGGCCCTGGTTTGTGCTTATTAGCACTGCCTGTGTTTCCTGCTCTTGGTCAAATGCCTTAAAAGAGCCACGTCTCTTTTAAGGCAGGCTATTTTCTATGCTCGGTTCGAGGACGCGCTGAAGGTGTGCCTAATGCAAGCCCGTCTGCACCCGTTCATGCCCTGACAGGACATGGGGCCAGGACCCCTGCCTGTCTGGGCCTTTACATCAGTCTGGGCCCCCATATTAAATGATGCTCAGCTAATTAAATTCATCAACTTGCTCCAACTATAGTCAAAGAGTTTCGGCATGTTATTACGTCTCCTGGGTTCCATTAGACTTTGCTAAGTGTGTTTTCTAATTAAGGGACCAGCTTGTTGGACTGTCAACTGAGGTGGCAAACATGCCTAGTTCTCAGGCGTTTTGCTGTTTTGTTATGAACTGCTGCTCTATGCCTAAGTATAAGGTGGAAATAGTTGATTTCCTTTTAGAACAGAAACCGGATGTAGTATTCTTACCCGAAACACGGCTTACCGACATTGCGGTGTCCAAAATTCCCAGCTCCATTCCATGTGGCTATGGAATAGTAAATAAGACTGCACCTCCCAGAGAAGAGTGAGTGAGCTTAGCCCTCGTACAGAATGTTGAAGGCTATGATAATATGCCGATGAAATAAATGCAAAAGTAAGCTTAGTCATTTCAGACAATATTATCCCATACAGGCACGCAAGCAAATGTGTGTGAAGTGTCAACATTCAAGAAAAGATGTCAACTTTAAACGTGGACACGTAAAATGGTGGTGTTCTTTCTCGGGCCTACAGGCACCACATTACATGTTCATATGGTTACAAGGATCACAAAAAGATGGAGAAAATATAGAAAATCATAAAAATAGGAAAGAAAATCTTTGCTACGGAGAAAATAGGGAAGAAAACAATGAGGAAGGAGAATGAGAAATCTGTCGCAGTACATAGTCCTTGTCCTTGCACGCATCGCCTGTGCGCCCTCGCCCAGCCTGTAGACTCGGACTGGGCGCAGCGCTCGGGACCTGGCACGAGAGGGTCATAGGGGAACACTGGCGTCCTAACGAGGTGACTCAGTGTCCTTCCCCACCGCCCCCCCACCACCCCCTCGATAACCTCATTGGAGAGACGGGGCAGGAGCTGAGCCGAACGAAAGATAGGAGAACGAGTGTGGATCTGCACAGCGCAGGCATTGTGGACGGCCCAAACTGCCCCCCCCCCCTCCTTGGAGTCTCTCATGGTTCCTGGAAACTACAGTTTTTCCCGCATCTACCGGTTGAAGCCCTGAGTCTGCCTTATGTCCTACGTGATAAACTGAACTGCCTTAATACAGCCCTGAAGGTATTTGCATGCATTCTTTTATTTGTTTCTCTCAATCTGCCGGCTCTACTGTCTCTGCCCTGAAGCATACATATTTAGTCTGCTTGCAAACTACCCTCGTAGCATAGCGGTCCTCCCACCCCTCACTCTCCACTACATATAAAATGGCGGGGGCCATATAACAGGAGCCATAAATCGCCTCCACTGCCTAGCAGATGACCACGAGGCTACATACCAACGTGGTCACAGGTCACCAAAAACAGAGATAAGTCTCCCTCCACGTCTCCGAGCGGCACAGAGTCTACTCTCTCTCCTCCCCACCAATGAACACAGATGATGGACTAACTCGACATGCCCCAGAGTAGAGAGGGAAACTGTCTCTCTAAAGCACAACTACAACAGAGAAAGGACTACCACCCCTGTCCCCCATATGTTATCCCGGTGGCCATCTTTGACTAGTCATCCACTGGGGCGGCCATCTTAGACTAGACATCACCATCCCCTGCTCATACCTAAGACCACTTAGGCTTACAGCCCCTCAACCTCACAAACGCACCCACGTTTCACCCCCCCCTCCTCTGCCTACGCCTCTTCCATCATGGAACGCACAGGCGAGCACACATACAAAATCAACTACCCACCAGGGCTCTCCAAAAAAACCACCAAACACTACAAACACAACTTCCTGAAGGCACACCCTGAAACACCGTGTGTGGACACCTACTTCTCACAGGTCAATGGAGCCACGAGCACCGATATCATCTTCCACACTCTGCGTAGAGCACAGTGGAGGAAAGCGCTCCTCTCCATTCTCACTAGCTCCACCACCAGTAAAACCGCTCACGGCCTGACGCTCTCTATCACGCCTTCCCAAGTCTTCCCAGGCAGAGCCACCATCACCATCTACAACAACGGGATCATTCTATTCCAAGCCACTGATAGGAATCTCGACCGACTCGATCACCTGTTCCCTACCTTCCTAGAACACATCACCAAAGGACGGTCCCCCACCTCACACACACCAGGATGCACCACAACCCCCAACTCCATTCCCCAATATAACCCACCCTGCCCAACTCAACAGCGGAATAACACACACCCCTCGCATACCCCCAATGCTATAGTTAGCCAAACACCCAACGTAATCCCCCCACACCCCTCTCACATTGACGAAGATCGTCCCCCTTCACACATCCCACTTACCCCCACCCCTCCTCCCACCCATCCCACACCTCCTACGAGTCTCACTGAACGCACAACCGCCCGGAACATATCCCCCATGGCAGATCTCCCTCCCACCCTATCTCCCCCCCACTCTCACGCCCCACTTCTCCACCCTCCCAAACAGACATACAGAACATACCGTAACATCCTCCCCTCTCTCCCCCCCCACACTCAGCCCCCAATACCTTCCTACCTCCCCTATTGTCTTCAGTCTTCACTCTCCCTTCAACTCACCGGCATCGCCTCCCACCGACATCTCCGCCCCTCCGTCCCAGCCTACCCTGACTTCACCCACACTCCTCGCCCACATTATCTCCCAGCCTTCGACTGCCACCCTACCCACTACTACCGCAGAACACTCCTCTAATGACTGCATACCCCACCCCCCCGTCACCAGCTCGCTCTCCAGCTCCCTAGTCAACAACGCCATGGCCCTCATCTCCAACGCTAGCCCCAACCCACCGCTGGACCTGATCTTAACAACCCTCCTACAAGTCAAAGACGAGCTCCAGACCATCAAAGAATTCCTCCACATACACCCCAGACAACCCCGATTTACAACCAACACCTCCGTATCCAACAAACGCCACACCTTCCTTACAGGCCCTCGCACTCAGCACGCTCCAGGGGTGAGACGGCTGGGCGCATACTCTCCACGTTGGCCCACTATCCCCGACCGCAACAACATACACCGCCCTCGTCGCGCCCATAACTCCCTGTCGGATCATTAATTAGACACCCTCCTCCGCTCATTTGGCCCTGGCCCGGTAAAGCACACAGCGTCCACACAACGCCCCATACCCACAATTCTCACAAATCCCATTAGGCACCCAACCCTAAGCAGCAGAAGCTCCGTCCCCAACAATCTCAGAAAAATACCCCTCGCTCTAGAACACCCGACCGCCCTTCTCACCCCCAAACTCAAATGCATCCTACTCAACTGCAGATCGGCCCAAAGGCACTCCTCCAACATTGCAGATCTCGTTACATCAATGGATCTTGACCTAGCAATTTTGACTGAAACTTGGCTAACTGATGCCTCTACACCTATTATGGACATACTAGTGCCCCCCAATTACCACATCATTAGACTCGACAGGACCGGCAAGACGGGCGGGGGAATCGCATGCATATTCAGGAGCGGCCTCTCTGTTGCTAAAGTCTCTTCCCCCTCCCTCACGTCTTGTGAACTCTTCTGTCTTGATATCTCCAGCGAGGGCAAACCAGTATGTGCTCTACATCTCATCTATCACCCACCTGGGGATAACCTCATCTTCACCCAACAACTCATGGACACGATCTCATCCAACGCTAGTCGGCAGATCACACAAATCTACCTGGGTGACTTCAATCTCCACTGGAACGATCAGAAAGACGCAGTGGTGAATAGTCTCAAAACTTTCCTTAGCGCGCTTGACCTCATCCAAATATGCAACAGCCCTACACATGACAAAGGCTCCATACTTGATCTCATCATCGCCAACGAAGACTCTACCCAACCAGGGGCAATTCAACCTTGTGATTGGTCAGACCACCACATTATCACCTTCTTCATTAAGGAAAAAATCAAACCAACCACGGCTCAACCCACCAAATCTACGATCTGGAAAAGGGACATGAAGAATCTGAACCCCAACTCCCTGCCTCCCCACCTCTCCAATCGCCTCCTTCCCCCTCCTGACGCCTCTGATGTTCAATCACTGACTGACCACTACCTCGACGCTATGAACTCAATAATTAATGAAGCCGTCCCACTGCAACTAAAGAGAGTCTCCACTAAGATCTCGAACCCTTAGTATGACGGCAGACTCAATGAAGACAGGCGTGCTATGCGAATGGCAGAGTGCACATGGAGATCTGACCCCTCATCACGGCATCGCAAAAAGCTTAAGAACAAGAGAAATGCCTACTTTAGGAAAATCAAGCGTGCAAAAGCTGACTTCTTCAGCCTTCAGTTGGACCAAGCAAAAAACAGACCAAGAAAACTGTTCGAACTAGTCAAAACTCAAACAAAGACGCAACCCTTACTATCAAACGACACAACAAACGACATCCCACACTGTGAAGACTTTTCTGCCTTCTTTAAGCTAAAGACCGACAACATAAGGTGTGACCTCCTTAATGATGTAAGTCGATACCCGAGCCACATCAAAAGACGCGACACCCAACCTAAAAATAACGCATCTTGGTCGTCATTTGACACATACTCTGAAGAAGCAATACACAAGCTGCTCGGCACCTTGAAACCCTCTAATCACCTCACAGACCCCCTACCTGCTAATGCTGTAAGAGACTTCACCCCCGTACTCCTCCCACTCTGGACTAAAATCATTAACAGCTCCCTTCAGCAAGGTCTCATCCCAGACTCCCTCAAGGTGGGGCAAGTCACGCCTATACTCAAGAAACCTACAGCTGACCCGTCTGACCAGAACAATTACCGCCCTATCACCAATATCCCCACCCTTGCCAAACTGCTGGAAAAATGTGTGCAACTCCAACTAACAAAGCATATTGACCGATTCGAACTCCTCGACCCTCATCAATCAGGCTTCCGAGCGAAACACAGCACGGAAACGGCCATGACACACATAATTGATGACGCCCTCCAAATCCTTGATCGCAACGACTCCTGTCTCCTCATCCTCCTGGACCTCTCCTCAGCATTTGACACGGTCAAACATGAGAACCTATTGGAGCTCCTAAATACTAGAATGGGCTTATCAGGGACTGTGCTGAAATGGTTCACTTCCTTCCTTCACAACCGGTCTCAGAAGTTCAAGATCAACAATGTGCTGTCCTCACCTGTGCCAGTAGATTTAGGCGTCCCACAAGGATCTTCCCTCTGACCCACGCTGTTCAACCTCATCATGGAACCACTTGCTTCCTTGCTCCAAGCTTCCAATGTACACTTCCATATGTATGCCGATGACACTCAACTTTACCTAAAGGTACAATCCCCGGAAGATATCAAACTTCTGAACGACACACTCAGAAACACCCAATCGTGGTTGGCCGACAATCACCTCAAACTAAATGTGCTGAAAACTGAGTTCCTACTGATATCACCCCCTGCGAAAACTACCACCACCCAAATCTGGCTCAATCACCTAACAGCATTCAATGTCCAACCCACCATCGTGGACTCTGCGAAATCCTTAGGCATCACACTTGACGCAAAGCTCAATATGCAACAGCACATTAGCAAAGCAACGAAAGGAGCCAACTTTCAAATCAACACTATGAGGAAACTCAAACCCTTCCTCCCAGCCAAGGACTTCCAAACTGCTGTACAAGCCCTAGTCATCCCCCGCATAGACTACGGAATTGTGGCTCTCAGCGGACTCCCTCTAACAACAACCGCACCCCTAAGAGCCTCCTTGAATGCTGCCGCGAGACTCATTACTGGCTCAAGGAAACACTCTCACATAACTCCTGACTTGAAATCCCTGAAATGGCTTCCCTTTGAAGCCAGAATGCAGCTGAAAATTGCCGTTATGACACACGCGGCCATACACCTCAAGGCACCCATCTACCTCACTCAAAAGTTGTCTATATCAGGTGGCTTGAGATCCAATAGAAGTGCAAAAAGTCTGCTCCTGAAACCTCGCAGATTCCGTAAGGAAAAAACTTATAAACGCTCCTTCTCAGGGATGGCACCCAGGATCTGGAATGCACTCCCTCCGGAAACGAGGCCTATCTCCTCCACTGCACTCTTTAAGAAAGAAGTGAAAGCCATCCTTATGGCCAAGTTCACCTGAACCTTACTGTTGTAGTTCAGAGACTTTGCATCGACTTTGTAACATTGATTATTTGATGGTCCAATAACTTTATACTCATGCATGACTGTGATCTTATTATGCTACTCACCTACTACCCAACATTATACGGTGCACATCTCCCCCTGATCCCCCTACCCCTTGTTCTCTGGATCTCTAAGTAAGTGATATAGATATCCTTTTAGCCTGAGCCCTCCTGATTCCTTCTGCAGCTGGATCAAAGACTCTGCACCATTTTATATTATTGTCTATTTTAAGTGTTTATTGGTACCTGCTGATCTACATTGTAGCTGGATCAAAGACTCTGTACCGCCTTATATTGTTATATCTATAACAGCACATGACTGCTATTCTAGCATGCTAGCGTTTACTATACTGTACCCAATTATTATGTTTATTCACCCTCCTGTTGCCCACTCCTGTTGCCCCCTGTGAAGCGCTCTGATATCTGTAAAGATCTTGTTCGCGCTATATAAAACTTTGAATAAATAAATAAATAGTGGCAAACAACTTCAGAAGTGGGTTATATAAAAGTACGGGGAAAAAAAGCCTGATTGCATCATTAACAACACCAAAGGGAAGAGGATGAAATCAAATTCTGATGAATTCCAAGTTGTGCCTTGTAATTGTAAGAAGAATTATAAGAAAAGTCTAGTTATGTTGGGGTATGCAAATAAAGTAAAAGTGAAAAGCCCTAATGGTTCAACACCTCCAAATGAGGTAAAGAGGCAAGCTGATGGACAATTTCCGGAAAGAGAAATGGATTGCATTTATGTGGATATTATCAATCCTGCGAATTTTTATAAACTGCAACTTTGAATCTAATTACTTAAAATTATCTTAAACGTGTAAGATTTGTTAATAGCAGGAGAGTGGAGTTCTGGACTTTTTGGTTCCGTCCAGAGGTGTCAGGGACAACACCCGAAGACCCCGGAGTTCAACCTGTCTCGGTGCACAAACAAACAGAAAACACGGGCTTCTCGATGGTGGCGTCAAAGACCAAAGGTTTATTACTGCAGGGACACAGAAGTCACAGAAACTGCACACGGGCAGTGTCTAGGAGCCTGTTCAATTTGTACAAAGAGGGTTGTTCCTTATATACTAAATATTCTGCTCGGGGCAAATTCTTTACATGTTACCACAGTTCTAAACATTCGTGTCTTAAACAATAAATATTTGGCGTTGCACAGGAATCGTCAACAGTATCTGATGTCAAAACATTACGAATGAGGGGTTCCCACTAGTCCATCATAATCCCATGTCAATTCTTCATTCAAGACCCGGACCGCCTCATCGTAAATTTCGTTACCTCCCCCTAATAAAGGCCCAGAAGGAAAGGAGCAGAGCCAGGTGTGGAAGATAGAAAGACAGGATAAGAGATGTTTGTGGGTCGTAAATGGGCACGGTTACCAGCTTCGGCCGCCTAATCATGATCAGGCCAACGAACACAAGAACCAGTATAGCAGGACTGGCCTCAGGCTGGGGAGGCAGCTCTTGCCGAGTCATGCTGCCACAGCGTTGCTGGCCTAAGGTGCACGTGTCACTCGCAAGGTGAATCGCCGGCTAAAGCCTACGTGTCCTTAAATGAAAAGAGGTCATTGTGTGTCCATTGACTATGTGAGGGCAAGGAATACAAAATGGCTTCCGTGTTCTAAGATGGATGCCATGGGTAGAACAGAAATGTGTTTGTAACTGGAGTGCTCTTGCTCGTAGCATAGCGAAAACACCAGGATATACTAAATGGATCATTTGCGGTCCACTGATACCAAAATTATGTATTTACGACAATGTTACAAACACGAGTAAAATCGTCACGGAACCTCAGACCCTCCTTTTGCCCTTACATAGGCAATTACTCAGTCTATATCAGAGTCAGAATCTAATTCTATGCTCATTAGGTCAGTGACATGTTGTTGTATCATCATCCTGTCTCGTGCCTTTTCTCCTAATGCAGGTGGTTTTCTGAAACAGGTTGCAGCACAGAGACTACACAGAGCGGGACCACATTGGATAATAAGACAGCACGAGAACAGAAATACTAGGATGACACCAATGACCATCAGAACCTTCCATCCCCACGCTGATACCAGAGTCCAAAACCACTCCATGAAGGACCAGTTTCCCTTATCTACGTGTATAGAGTCGGAAATCTTGTGTAGCTTAGAGATTGCTTCATAGACTGTTGGAGCATTATTTGGAATAAAGACACAGCAGCTCGATTGGATCATTCTGCATACCCCACCTCGATCTGCAAGTATTACGTCTAGAACCATACGGTTCTGCAACGTCATGAGACGATCCGCCTGAAGCTCAGCTGTTAAGTTACTAAGGGCACCAGCAGTTTCTGTAATAGTAGATTCAACTACCCGTGTTAGTTGACGTAGATTTCTACTATTGGCCATAGGCCCCCAAAACGGAAGGAAACCTTTGAAAAAGTCTCCAGCTTCTTGACCAGCGGTATCTTCCTTGCTGAAGACACCTCTTGCTACTCTGGTCTTGTGATAATCTGAAGAAGCAGTGTATGTCGGAGGTAACAATCGAGCAATATAACATGAACCTGAGAAGTCAGCAGGCAGCCATGTATAAGCTCTGTCCTGACAGATGAAGTAGGTACCCCTAGCAGTCAGAAAGGCAGGGGAGGAGTTAGACGGAAATACGTAAGTCTCAACGCACTCACTCCTCCCTAGCTGAGCTCTCGGATTTCTCCCATTTCCTTGCAAACAGACTTGACCTCGGTGAGGCACGACCCAAACTGAAGTGGAGCTTTTACGCTTGCTTTCTCCCAAACTAAGGCGATACTCTGTAGAGTTCCAACTCAAATACACCTGTAATTCATCTCTAGGGTAAGATGGAGTATTATTGACGTCTTTAATCATGTCAATAATTCCCTGGACTAAAGCTTTGTTGGCTGAGTTGTATTTAGTGGACCGTGGTGGACGCGGAGGATAGGTCTCAAGGGCATATGAAAAAATGGTCTGAAAGGCCTGAAATGATCCATTGTAGCTAAAAGGCAAGACTAGATAGGGAATGCCTTTATCCATAGTGTGAGGTATCAAGCCACACACCCAGCAGTCTGTAGTATTAACTACCAGTTGGTGTTGATGCAAGAGCTGTACAAATGTATTGTTAATAAATTCTGAGCGTCGGGCTTGTTCGTGTTCAGGAAATGAGTGAAAAGAATGCATAGAAGAAACCGTAGAAGTAGTAGGATCAAGGGGAGGTACTGTAGTTACTGGCATAAAAATCAAATGTACACCAAAGATGATTCCACCCACCAACGTTATCAAAACGATTAAAAACGTAACTGCACATTGCATTAGAAAGCATTTGCTGTGAAGTATTCGGTACAGTCTATTTCTGCGAACATAAATTACATTTTCTCGTTGCAGCTCAGGAAGCTCCATCTTCTACGACCGTTCGCGACCACTGATGATGTGTACGTAGATGAAAATGCCTCTATCAGCCCTGGGAGTTCCCAGAACTAACAGAAAGATCGACCTTGTGTCTGACCCCCGCAGATTCAACTAGGCACACAGCCACGACCCTACGGCTACCCAGACGGCAAGGCAATTTTAAAACAAAAAAAAGAAACAATACAAAGTATTAGCAAACTTCCTGGCTGGAGGCAATGTATAGCAAATTCAAATCTGAAAATAGGCAGTTTCCTGCTTTATTTGTCCATATTGCGAGAACGTAAGTTGTATCTCAGTTTTGCAGGAGCTGTCTGATCTGGAAACAATGTATTTTCAGCTGACGTTGCAATGTTCACGTTCGCAGATGGCAAATGTTCTTTTGGTGCAGATGGCAAATGTTCAGGGTTCAAAAGAGCAGTTTCAGGAGGAGAGTCAGAATTTGGTGAATCCGTGATTAGTTCTGCATCGCTGAAAGGTATGAACCTGGGGATTTGTTCCGTTTCAGAGGCACCGATTCCTTTCTTTACCCAGTTGTCGTAAGGAAGTGGCAGAGGCACACGTTTGGCATGTGTCGTATGGATCCAGTTTTTCCTTCCGGCCACACGAATAGCAGTTCTCGTTGCTAGTAGGACTTGGAAAGGGCCAATGAATCTGGGCTGAAGATTTTTCGTTCTTGCAAAATTTTTGATGACCACCTGATCACCCGGTTTCAGCTGATGGCCTGGACTCTCCGGTGGCTTTGGCAATGCATCGAAAACCTGTTGGTGAATAAGACTCAATTTAGCAGTCAAGTCGAAAAGGTAATCAATTAACATTGGGTATTCCAGCTGCTTGAATTCTTTTGGTCTAGGTACCCCCCAAACATTTGCAGGACGACCAAAAACTATTTCATAAGGACTAAGCCCTATTCTAGAATGTACGGTTGCTCTTGTTGATAGCAAAGCCAACGGCAATGCGTCTGGCCAGGACAAACCCGTGGATGCTTGTATCTTAGCAAGTTTCAGTTTAAGGGTGCCATTGTAACCCTCGACTAAACCCGCGGACTGGGGATGATTCGCACTATGAAACTTCTGTCTAATCCCTAGGCCGGCACACACACTCTGCATAACTTTCCCTACGAACTCACTTCCGTTATCTGACCATACAATCCGTGGCATTCCGTATCTGGGGAAGTATTCTTTAAGAAGAATTTTGGCAGTGGATAAGGCAGTATTGTCCTTTAGCGGGTATGCTTCGATCCATCTGGAGAAAGCACAAACTACCACTAGGACGTATTTCAGGTTATTACAACGATCCATGTGAATGAAGTCTAGCTGGATCACTTCAAAGGGGCAGGAAGGAGGAGCGAAGTGACCTACAGGTGTGGGGATTCCCTTGCCAGGATTATGCATCAAGCATACCATACAATTTCTCACCACTCTCTCTGCACACTTACTAATCCCATCATTCTTCCAGACCGGAGCCAACATCTTACAAATCCCTTTTGAACTGATGTGAGCTGTTCCATGTGCCATCGTTACTACTGCAAGCACATACGCATCAGGCAACATCCAACGCTGTTGTTCCGACAAGTCAATCCAACACCCACTCGAGTCCAATTTACCCGTGCTCTCTCTCCATGCAAGTTTTTCCTCCTCAGTCGCCTCTTTCTGAATTTCCTTCACGCTTTCCACTGTGTCTTCACACATTCCAGACTCAGAAATCCATCTTGCAGACGTTGCAACATACATTCTACTCATCATATTTCTAGCTGTCTGTTTTGCAGTCTCATCAGCAAAAGCATTCCCACGACCAACATCATCCGTGATTGCTTTATGAGCACTGCATTTCACAATCGCAACTTCAGTCGGCAAGGTTAGAGATTCCAACAAGTCATTAACTAGCTGGCCATGTTGAATCTTAGTCCCATGGGACGTAATGAAACCTCTCTCTTTCCACAAACGGCCAAAACTATGGGCCACGCCGAACGCGTACTGACTATCTGTGAACACATTCACTCTCTTTCCCTTAGCTAAAACGCACGCTCTTGTTAGCGCGATCAATTCTGCAGCCTGGGCAGAATTCTGACTCACTCTTGCAGTCTCCACAATCGTACTCAAGGTCGTTACTGCATAAGCAGCAGTCACATCACCATTCTCCAATTTGAAGCAAGACCCATCAACATACAGCGTGCCATCTGGATCTGACAACGGAGTGTTTTTTAGATCAATTCGTCCTTTTGTTTCTTCCTCAGTTTTGAAATAACAGTCGTGTGGTTCGGAATCACTCGACTCTTGGCTAGTCGGCAACAATGTTGCTGGATTCAATACATTGCATCTTTTGATCTGAATATGACTAGCTAACAGTGTCAGTTCATAACCTGATAATCTAGCACTGGTAAGGTGTTGCGTCTTGGTTCGGTTCATGAGTGTATCCACCGCATGAGGAACCATAACTACTAGCATGTTGTTCATTACTAAACCAGCAGATTGTCGAATGGAAGCTGCAGCTGCGGCTGTAGCTCTCAAGCAACTAGGCAACGCTCTAGCTACCGGATCTAACGTTGATGAAAAATACGCACAAGGGCGTTGTTTATCACCAAATTTCTGCGTCAAAACACTCAATGCACAACCTTCTCTCTCGTGGACATAGAGCGTGAATGGCTTACTGTAGTCGGGTGTACCCAATACAGGTGCTGAACATAGTGCATTTCGTAACTCAGAAAAACTCTGCTGACATTCAGCAGACCATGGTACCGGACTCGGAACACCTTTCCCAGTCAAGGCTACCAATGGTTTTGCTAAAAGAGAAAAATTTGGGATCCATTGCCTACAATATGAGGTAATACCTAAAAAGGCACGTACTTCTCTCTGCGTGCTAGGAACATTCATCTGTGTAATTGCTTTTATTCTCTCTGGGGTCAACTTCCTTCCCTCCTTTGACAAGAGATGACCTAGGTAGGTCACTTCTTGGCAGCAGTATTGCATTTTTGAAGGTGACACCTTGTGATTCAAATCTGACAAGTGATGCAATAAAGAAATCGTAGCTGTTTTGCAAGTTTCCTTGTCATCAGCAGCCACCAGAAGATCATCGACATATTGTACTAAAGCAGAACCAAGAGGAAGTACGAAGGAATCTAACTGGCTTTTTAATGCTTGACTGTAAATGGATGGGCTTTCACAATAGCCTTGTGGGGCGCGTTTAAACCTAAAGCTTCGTCCTCCTAGAGAGAAACCGAAGATATCTCTGCTTTCTTCGGCTATCGGAATGCTGAAAAAGGCATTTTTCAAGTCGACAACCGAAAACCATGCTGCTGTAGCAGGAATCAACGTTAACAATGCAGTAATGTCTGGAACCACAGGAAACTGTGGAATCACAATTTTATTAACCTCTCTGAGATCAATTACAAACCTATATACTGGAGGTTTTGTAGGGTCAGTTCGTTTCAAAATAGGCAGTACAGGACTATTACAGACATTACCTCTAGTTTCTTCTATAACGTCTTTCTCAATCAGATCATGCACTATCAGTAGGAGCGCACGCTCACCTTCACTAGAGATTCTGTATTGTGGAATTCGTGGAAGTTTGACATTTGCTTTCAAAGTTACTACATAGGGTGGAATTTCCAATAGACCTACATCATTAGGACCAGTCGCCCAAAGAGTATCAGGGAGTGAACGCAGCTCTGGTGGGAGCGCATCCATCGACAAGTACATCGGAGAGATTATTCTTTTACCCAACGTAAGCTGTACTCCTGCTGGAGAACAGTACAATGTCGCGTACAGGCGTTTTAACAAGTCTAAACCAAGCAGATTTTCGTTACAACCTGTCGTCAAAATCAGGGGTGCTTTCAATTGACAGGGTCCAACAGAAATAGACAAAGGACCAGAAACAGGGTTGTGAACAGGGGCGCCCGAAAAACCTACTGAAACGTTTGTTGAGCCAGACAAAGGTGCGCCAGGGAGTTTCGCATGTATGATAGAACTTTTTGCTGCACCAGTATCCAACAGAAACGGTTCGACTATACCTGATGTTGCTACTGCGACATAAGGCCCACTCTGATCTACTGGAACTGATACTACTCCCTCTCTTTGTCCATGGCTGTCCTAGTACTCACTTTGCTGAACTTCCTCACTAGCTTCATAATAGTCTTCAACATGATATTGTGGAGACCTATTCTGTTGGGCAGATTGTCCATTTCGCTGGTCGAAATAATTAGAAGGGCGATCACTCGTCTGCGGAGGCATAGCACCTCGTCCTCGACCTCTAGAGTTTTGCATAGAACTACCACGACCTCTCTGAGCTGCCGCAGCATTATTTTGTGCCCGAACTGGACACTCATTTTTGTAATGACCTTCCACTTTGCAATAAGCACATTGATTCCATTGGTATTGTGGTCTTTGAAAATTATATTCCGTTCTTTGATATGACCCTTGCTGCATATTCGTCTGATTTGTGCGAGGCGGATAAGCTTGCTGTAAAAGTACTTTAGTTTTTAAATCTTTCGTCTTTTTATCTGATTTTTCCTTCTCTTCTTTATCCCTATTTTCATAGTACTGGGCAGTCGCAAGTATTTGCGCAGTCGTAGAGACAGCCCACGCACTTTCAGAATTCTTTAATTTACCACTAAGTTCTGGTAACAGATTGTGCACAAATTTATCAACAAATAATCTCTGGCCTCCTTCTGTGCTCATATCCTGACCACTATGATCCACGAAAGTCTCCTCGAATCTTGTGAAAAAGTCTGAGACGCTTTCGTCTTTCTTTTGTTTGCACGCGGACAATTTGTCCCAGTTAACGCGTAATGCTGGCATCAAGGTTTTCATTAAATCGATTATTCTACCAGGCAAATTAGCAATTAGGGGTTCTGGTTTGGAACCACCTACTTGTTGACCATCCGCTGCAATTATAGCTGCCCAGTCACCACCTAGGGCAACTGGATGATTCTCTTTACGAATTTTAGCCCAAATTGGTTGCGGTACTACATTACCAAATAGCAGATCTATGTCAGCAAGATTCAATACACAAGCGTCAACTGTTTGAGCCAACTCTTTGTAGTACCCTGCAGGATTTTTACGCGGATCTGGCAAGGCCTGTTTCACTGCTAATACTTCAGCTCGCTTCCATGGAATATGTATCCATACTCTCTGGAATTGTGCCGGAGCGGCTGCAATACCAAGGTTTACATTAGCTTGCACAGCTTCACGCCAAATTGGTGGAACCTCTCTCATTGGGTATTGACGATTTTGTTTCGTACTGCGTTTCCCTAACTCTCTTGGTGAACGAAGGGATGAGTCGGTTCTATAACTTAGAACCAGTTCCATCGCTTCTTTTATATTTTGTCCAACTATCATACCTGCAGCAAACTCTTTCTGAACATTAATTAATTCTTCTAGATTTGATTCAGGGTCATCCTCTTCCAATTCCTCACGTAGAAGGAAACACATTTCATTGAACACATATCGTTGTGTCGGTTCATTCCATTGCATAAATGTATCTAATACATCTTGTACATTATATCTTCCAACTTTCGAAACCCATCTAAGAGCAGTGGAATCTAATATTCCTCTTTCTTCAGTACTGGGAAGCTGACTACGCCTCTGTACAGAGTCAGAGGTAGGAGTCTTAATCAGAGTTTTATAGAAGGGAGATAGAATATTAGAGACAGAATCAGTGATTCTCCGACGAACAGAAAGCGGAGTCATAATATTAGCAGAGGCAGTAAATAGAGTAGCAGTTGGAACAGATAGATTAGGAACAGTAGGAGTAGCAGGAAAAATAGCTTGTGAACTAGCAGGTGTGAGCGATACAGGTATAGGTAAAGAAGCCGGCAACCCTGGAAGAGGGGTTGTCGAAGGAACATTAATATTGACCACAGGAGGTACAGGAACTTGATTCAGGGGAGCGGGAACACCAGGTTGTCCAGCAACCGGTAATTGAACATTCGGTATAGGTGGAGCCGTAGCACCCTGTGCATACGGTGGGGGTGATCGTAACAAGTAAGACAACAGGGGATCCTTTTCAGGGTCCTCTACTATCTTAGCCGTACTCGATGGTAAAGCAGGATAGCACTTGTCTATCGCTAAATTACGCTCTCTATTGGCCACCTCCATCGCTTTTTCAGACTCGTTGAGTTGCAGCTGCCTAGCAGACTGTTCTAAAGTCAACTCTTGCTCTTTCTGTTCTTTCTTCAACTTTTTAATTTCTCTCTGTTTAGATTCTTTTCGCCAATAACGGAAAGAATCAAACATTGCCGGCCGGGCTTTCTTCTTAAACAACCTTCTTTCTAGATTATCGAGAACTTCAGGTTCAAAACTACCATGCAGTGGCCAACTAAGGACACCATCTTTCTCTGTGAAGCGGATCCATACCTCGTTATAAGAGATAGGGCCCACACCAAATTTGCAATATAGATCATAAAGGGGAGTTCCAATCGGAGGAACCAAACACGAGTCCTCCAACTGGGAATCACTGTTGCAACTAAAACAAGGCAACATACAATTTTTCCGACTTACCATTTTATAATCCGGAACACAAAACAAACAAGACACAAACAGAAAAGATGCGCACTCGAACCAAGAACTTAGGCCTACCAGAACTGACAAATGTATCGATACCTGAACTGAACAGAATGATTATCGTAACCAGAATAACCAGTGATAATCTTACAGAACTGAACTGAACTGAGAACTAAAAGGATTATCCAAACAGGAGCAACCCTCACAAAATACTTAACTGAGGTACTGAAGACGTCACCAAGGAGAAACCCGTCACGTCTCGCCGTACTAAGGACTGCACCTCGGGTCCAAGACAGGGCGACGGTCAAGGCAACGGACCACTGCAGCCGTCTGAACGGGAACCCTCGTGGAAGAGAACGTCGGGGCCACTTTTGCGATATGCCGGGATCGATGAAGTGGGGCGCCTCCCTCTGAAATCTTCACACGAAGCTCCTCGAACTCTTCAGGCTTTTGGACCGGTACCGAATGACGTCGCCCCACGTTGGGCGCCAATTGGAGTTCTGGACTTTTTGGTTCCGTCCAGAGGTGTCAGGGACAACACCCGAAGACCCCGGAGTTCAACCTGTCTCGGTGCACAAACAAACAGAAAACACGGGCTTCTCGATGGTGGCGTCAAAGACCAAAGGTTTATTACTGCAGGGACACAGAAGTCACAGAAACTGCACACGGGCAGTGTCTAGGAGCCTGTTCAATTTGTACAAAGAGGGTTGTTCCTTATATACTAAATATTCTGCTCGGGGCAAATTCTTTACATGTTACCACAGTTCTAAACATTCGTGTCTTAAACAATAAATATTTGGCGTTGCACAGGAATCGTCAACAGTATCTGATGTCAAAACATTACGAATGAGGGGTTCCCACTAGTCCATCATAATCCCATGTCAATTCTTCATTCAAGACCCGGACCGCCTCATCGTAAATTTCGTTACCTCCCCCTAATAAAGGCCCAGAAGGAAAGGAGCAGAGCCAGGTGTGGAAGATAGAAAGACAGGATAAGAGATGTTTGTGGGTCGTAAATGGGCACGGTTACCAGCTTCGGCCGCCTAATCATGATCAGGCCAACGAACACAAGAACCAGTATAGCAGGACTGGCCTCAGGCTGGGGAGGCAGCTCTTGCCGAGTCATGCTGCCACAGCGTTGCTGGCCTAAGGTGCACGTGTCACTCGCAAGGTGAATCGCCGGCTAAAGCCTACGTGTCCTTAAATGAAAAGAGGTCATTGTGTGTCCATTGACTATGTGAGGGCAAGGAATACAAAATGGCTTCCGTGTTCTAAGATGGATGCCATGGGTAGAACAGAAATGTGTTTGTAACTGGAGTGCTCTTGCTCGTAGCATAGCGAAAACACCAGGATATACTAAATGGATCATTTGCGGTCCACTGATACCAAAATTATGTATTTACGACAATGTTACAAACACGAGTAAAATCGTCACGGAACCTCAAGAGAAGTGACAAATAGTTTGTTTCTTCTCCTCGGGTGAGAAGATTGGTGGTGGAAGCAGTGGAAGCGGTAAAGGATTTAAACAATAATGTAATAAGATTGGCTAGATTTGAAGAAATAGTAAAGTTGGAGGGGATAGAGTTTTTAAGGAATAGCGCCACTGTAATCACTAAGCAAATCTATGGGGAATATTCTCAAGGAACCACAGTTGCAATAAATCTAACGCCCCATTCTCAAGCTAGTGCCAACAGCCCATATCACCAGTTTACCTGCCATATAGCAGCCGCAAAAAAAATCACCACAGATGACCCCCGCAACTATCGCTAATGAAATGCAGAAAAGGCGTTCCCGTGCAAAAAGTCATGCCAACACCACTCCGCAACATTCTCAACAACCAGCCAGATTGGCGATAAGATCACAAAACAGGCGATAAGGCGCGTTAGCTGCATGAAGTTAACACCTGCTCTGAACTGGTGTAAAGTCGGACGACAGCCTGCACCAGAAAAGGGAGCACAGCCCAAAGCCACACCTGAAGGCCAACAGATGCCATGGAGCCACTGATCATGCAGCCCTGACACCCAAGAGGGCCACCACCCCCAGGACCAGCCCTCACCCCCTGGACCATCACCGCTTCCTCCCGGAACAACACTGAGGAAGCGGAGACAATGACAGCAACCCTCAGAAAACGCACCAACCTCACAGACCCAACACCAGAGAATGCCATTGCCCACTAGAGGCTCAAAGGGACAACCATCCTCGGCATACCGACCACCATTGCCTACAGGCTGCCGGTATCAACACAGCGGACAACCAACATACCACCTCAGACAAAGCTGCTGGCTGTGCTGCATGTGTGGGTCACTGGTACCCTCCAACCAACAACTGCCAGTCGGAGGAGTATCACAACCAGCCCAATACAAGTTCAACACAACGGTCGTGGATGAGATCATCAGCCTGGTACCCCACTATCTAAACTTCCCACACACTGAACAGGAACAGCTTGAGACCAAGCAAGGCATCTATGCCATAGCTGGCTTCACGCATGCATGAGGGGGCAATTGACTGCACACATGTCCTACTTCTGCCCCCTGTCAACAAAGCACACAATAACTGCAACAGATGGCACACATATACCATTAATGTGCAGGCAATAGTGGACCACTCAGGAATCTCCTCCAACGTCAACGCCAACCCCCCAGGTAGTGTGCACGATCCCTACATCTTCTGACAGTCCATCATCAACCAGCGCTACCAGGATGGCACCTATGGAAAAGCACTAGTCGTTGGCAAGTACCAAATGAACACACCACATACCTCAACTCCACAATCATGCAACTCACAACACTGGGAATGCACAGAGTACAAACTCACATACAACATGCCAAACAACATGCCCACCCACCAGACACGACAGCACAACTTACTCTGGGAACCTAGGCCATTGATGTACATTAGCCATCAATGGCATGGCACCTCCGCCACACAATAGCAGACTGTGGGGAGAGGTGGGAACCATGCATGTGTGGAGGAGGCAAGTGACCCATGAATGAGAATGTACACAATGCCAAGTGTGGCGTGGATGTGACAGCCACACTACAGTATGCAGACCACACATGTATCCATGTTGACATACACTGCTGGTTTTTGGAGTGTAGTGGACAGTGGATGCAACCATGCCACCCCAGTCAGTGGGAAAGCTCATGGAAATGTAGCTTGTTACGTGTCCCCTGCTAAGCCTGAGTGGAGTGGGCAGGCATTGCGAACGCCATGCCAGCGTAGGGGTGTGAATTAAAGGCACGTAACTCTGGCCATGGTCCTCTTCCGGTATGCCAAACGTGTCTGCCAGGACGGCCCCTCTCACCCCACCACGAGGCCGATGCCTTCGCCGTGAGCGGTGCTGCCTGTGATCCTGTGCACCGGCTGCACCCCAGGCCACTAGTCCCCGAACCGTCTTGCCTGCCCCTACGCACACAGGCCTCAATGCTCACCTCCTGATACCAGAGCGTGTCGAAGAGGACCCACAACCTGACAGTGCAAGCTCCAAGCCTGAGGGCCGTGACCCTGGCGACCTGATACGACCATCATGGCCTCCGCGAGCAAGGCCCGCAGTATTCCTTTCTCATAGACGTACTCTACCGGCTGACACAGCGGACTAATAGGTCACACATTTGGAACTGAGTCTTGATTATACAATGACATAGAACATTATTTATGGCAGATTTTGTGTCACTATACTGCCTTCGATGTGGTGCCACAATGTCTGTGCATAGTATTACAACCCTGATTGTCTGTGGGCCCAAGCGGACAACTGCCCTCCGGCCACAGTAAGCTCGAGTAGGTCACAACTGAGTCTTGATTATGCAATGGCTGAGTTCATTACATTGCACATGCATCATCGCAGACCGCATCCCCTCTCAGCCCCAGTGCCACTAAGTCTGTTCCCGACATACATGGACACTCTCTGGTTGAACTTTGTGGGCGCCTGAGAGTCTATGGACTGGGGGTTGTCTTCATCCTCCGGTAACTGATACCGACGTGCTGGTAATGAGAAGGCTGTAGCATTCCACTCCTCAATTTGCTGCTTCCGGATGGAGTCTGCCCTCTGCATCATTCCATGGAGGACACCCTCCACTGTCCCCTGCATCTCTCCGCCACATTCACCTCAGACATCGATGAGGACCCGCTCAGTCTGTGTGGCCCTTCCTCAGTGCACCGCAAGTCACCGCCCCGAGGCTCAAATCATGGACCCGGTCTTCTGAGATATTGGATAGCCTCTGAGATGATGGCCTTGGGGTCATTTACACCATGTGCATGTGGCCCAGCGCTGCCTCCGGCTTCAACTGCGGCCCACCAGGGCTCACACATCCAATCGAGTCCTGACCGGCCCGGACATTGCATCACCGCAGGAGGCACATGCCACCACCACCAGGACCACCTCCAAACACCAACTGCCAGAGTCAAAACAGTTGTACTGGCAGACTAACGGAGTTGCTCACACCTGTCGTGGATGCCATCATCTGCCTGATACCCTGCTCAGCACTCTAGGTGCCACTAACTCAGTGCATCATGAGTCATCGCCCATTTCTGTTTTGGTTATGTGCTGTGGAGAGCTCACGCAGCAGTGTCACCTCAGGCAGTATGGGAGACCTGGGACGATGATGAGGAAGATGATGCAGATGTGACACCCCACACTGCAGCTGCATCAGGAATATCCCAAAGGGACCCAATCCTAGATATTTTCTTCACATGAGCGCTCTCAGCTCTAGTGCCCCAACCTTAGTGCACTGCAACTCATGGACACTTCTGTTTGCTCATTGGGTGACCTCTGTACTTGCTCCAGCTACCACCATGATGCCCCGCTGTTGTATCTGTAATGCTGGTGTGTTCTGTTTCCGTTTTAATGATTTTCACTGTTGTATTTGTTGCCAGCACCAACAACTCCATGAGGGCTAGCTTAAACTCACCCCACACACATCCAGCATAGGTGTCACTTTACATGTGACCCTGCCAATGAAGGGGCCAGTCGCACTTGCCTGTAGCCAGTCCCACTAACTATATAAGTGTGTCTGTGTGGTTATTATGTATGCATTAGAGACCCGGGCCCTACGACATTACTATGTGCTGTGTACAGCGGATGCAACCATGTCCCCAATGGCAGCAGGTACGACCTAGGACAAGTAGCTTTGTCATCAGCCACTCAATAAGTAAGTGGAGTGTACTGGGCTGTGGTACGGAGGTCCAGCGTGGGTGTGTGAATGGTAATTTCGGGGCTCTGGGTGTGGTTCAGTACAGGAATTGTGCAAATGTATGTGCCACTGTCACAGTGCGGTGCCTGATGGGACATAGACACCACGTATGTGATGTAGCTCGGCTTCCATGAGGTCTGACCCCACCGTACCTGTTCGGCCACATCCCTTTGGCATTCTGACACCTGACTCCTGAATGCGATGTGTGCCTTGGTGGCGTGTTGGGAGCCAGCCATGGTTGTAAGTGCTTCCTGCTGTGTGGTTTATGCAGAGGCTGTGGTCTCCTCTAGGTGGCTTGCCTGCTCTGCTCCTGGGGGTGGGTTGCCTAAGATGTCCATGATCTTTTGTAGTGCGTCAGTGTCGAAGGTGTGGTGGTCGTCTCCAGCATCACTGATGAGTTGTCTGCTCTGCTGTGCTGGGAGTGTTGTTTGTCCCTCTGCAATGTGAAGGGGAGGTGCATGTTGACATTGAAGTGGCATGTATGATGGCGCATTGTTCTTGACATGCAGACTGTATGACAATGTACATTGTGACTGTTTGGGCGGTGCTGGCAATTTGATGCGGGACGGTGGACATTTGGACTATGTGACGGATGTGAGGTTGTACATGTACATATGAGTCTCACAGTTTCCTGCTATGTTAGGTGTGATTGGCCTGTTTCTGTGCATAAGCGGACCCATTTGTGTGCCCTGTTCTGCAGTGTCAGTGTTGCACTTTGTACCACATTGTAGCGGGATGTGCTGTGATTGCTGTGTGTGTAATGTGGTGTGCCACAGGGGTCAGGGACATGGTGCTGGGTCATTGTGGGTGTGTAGTGTGGTACACATCGTTGTGCATGTGTGTCATTGTGCCCATCTCCCCCGTTCCCCGTCCCTGGTAGTTACTCACCCTGTTGATGTTGTGTCAGGTCCTATCGATCTGTGTCCATACTCCCACCTCCTTGCACTGTCTCCACACTGATGACCGTGGCCTCCATTTCCTCCAACTCCTCCTGTGGCGCAGGACTCCCACCTCCTGTCGTCATTGCTTCCTTCCTGTTGGCAGCGGGTTTGTATTTGGTGTGGCTTTTCACATCATGCCAGCGCCTCCTGTCCTCCTCAACACTCCGACTGCATTCACATTAGTCTCATTGTGGGTCAGTTGATGGTGGTGTATTGTCACCTCTATGATGCTGATCTAGTTTTGCTGCAGACTGCACCCTGTCTTCCTCTTCCTCTTCTCCTTGTTCTTCCCCAAGCCCGAGGTTCCTTGCTGGAAGTCGGTGGGTTTGTGGGGTTCGAGTTGGCCTCTGCACTAGGGCCGGAGGCATCTATGGGGCTACGCAGTTTGAATTATTCTTTTTGTTGCTTTTATAGTGCATTCTCCCACCTGACATGTGGGATTTTCAGGCCTGTCACCAGTTTTCGCTGCTTTTTGTATTGCAATTGGCATCATCAAAAGTTATTTTGCATTGGCGTTTTGCATTTTTGCGGCGTTATTTTGGTTTTAACGCGGTTAATTGATGCGTTATCATGAGACTATCGCATGGTAACACCATGTTGTGAATATTTACTTAACACGACATTATTTTCCAGCATTAGACTGCGATGTTGAAAGTTGCGTTAAGATAATTTTGCAATAGTGATCACAAGTTCTTGAGAATATACCCCTATTCCTCTTGGGATTATAGATTGGGAAGACCAACCAGAAGACAAGTGAATGACAGAAAAAAGGAAATTATAGTTACGTTACATATCCGAGAATATATGCACTAAAACCGATAATTCCTTAAGCATTTTAGAAAATGAGGCTGAGGTTGATTAGGATGCAAGCACAACACACACCCTAAGATTTTTATGTTGGAATGTTCATGGGCTACAGAGGCTAAGTCGGTTAGGGAATATGAGCAATTCATACAGAATTTTGTTTAATGTTTCAAAGAAAAATGGGTGTGTGGGGAACTAGCCACTTTTCCCATATTAATGACTTTGTGCATGCTTACTCTCCCATCTCTCCTGATAAACAAGGACAGGGATTTAGTAAGCTTGGCTTTGACTAATATTCCAATTGATGTTTGCACTTTAGCTGCCTGTTAAATGTGAATGAATCCACATTACCTTGGTGAAATTATTCTCAAATAAATGTATGCACAGTTGAAATCTATTGTTTTTGGTAATGTGTATGTTTCTCTGGGAAATCTAACTTAACATGATTGCAAAACTAGAGAAAGATTTATGTATTCTACTGATGCATGCTTCGCACAGCTTTGTTATGCTTATGGGTGACTTTAAAACCAAATTATGAGAAAAAGATGTAATAAGTGGGGAGGAAGTGGCCTCAGATTATAGTGTACCTCGTGCAGTATTTAATCAAGCAACACGTTCAAGCTGTGACCAAAAATCTAAAGAGATATTACTTAATTTGAGGCTGGTTTGCACGAATGGGATATTTCGAGGTGATAATCCGGCAAAAAGAACCTTTAGATTTAGGTAACAGAATTGCCCCATTTATTATGTATGCATTCCCAAGTGGCATTTTAACCTGGCATCAGATTATAGGGTTCTTATATGAGATTGGGAGCAATTGCATTCCCTCTAAGCATGCATTGGAGACCAGAAATCGGTATGTGACATTAGACCCTCTATTCCACTTCAGGTGGAATGTTCCAGAAGAGGCGTAGTCTGACTAGAGGGGAAGCAAATTGAGCTACTTGCCCAATTACAAGTTTGTATTAAAATTGATGATTTAAAATTATCAAGAAGTAATTTTTGTAAGGGGTGTGAGGAATGTATGCTAAAAGTAGTTGATTGCTTAAAGGATAAGTATAGGAAGGCACACGGTGCAAACATTTATAAGATCCTACCAGAAAAAAAGGACTAACTTTGTTTGGATCCAAACTCAAACAAATAGAATGGAAACTTAGAAAATGGATGTCAGGGAGAAACAGGCCTTTAGATAGTCACTACATGAATGATTACCTTAGGGTTAAAATGGAATATAGGTCGTAATTAGGCATAAAGAAATATATGTTTTGAAGAAAAGTGGCAACAAATGATAAAGGTGATTCAATCCAAAAATGTTAAAATGTTCTGGATGCTAATGCAATATGATACAGACTTGGATATTATAAAAATAAATTGTGTGGTCCCTGAGATAAACTGGTCAGAGTTGCTTGAACAGAGATATTGTAATGGGTATAATGATAATTCTACAATAGAGTATACATATGATGACGATTGTCTTAACAGTATATCGATATAAAAGATTCATAAAATGATCCCTGCACTGAGGTTGGCCAGGGTAGCAGCCCCAGATAATGTGCCCTCTGTGACTATTAAGGTAAAGAGTGACTGGTGGGCTTCACTATCTTATCAAGTATTTAGGTTACTGGAAACCTCTGCAACAATGCCCGAAAGCTGAAATGGGGCAGTTATCAAACCTATATTGAAAAAGGGGGATATTCAAGACCCACTGAGTTATAAGTGTATTAGCCATTCTGATGTGAGTTTAAAAGTTTTACTCAATCATTTAGAGAAGCACTTGGACATCTTCAATATCAAACTGATAAATCACGGCAGCTTTAAGAAATGCCATTTGACCATTCATCACCACTTCAGTTTATGGGCAAAAGCCCAGAAATTGACTGAAAGGATGGGTGATCTTTATTGTGGCTTTGTTGACTTTAAGCCTGCATTCGATTTGGCAAATCATGATAATCTCTGGGAGCATTTGAAGACCTTAAGAATCAATGCAGGGATGGTAAACATTTTTAAGTAAATGCATAGAGGCAATTGAGCATGGGTTGAATTAAATCATAAACACCTGGTGGTCCATCGCCCTCGGCAGCCCTCCCACCCCCACGGACCACGCCCGAAACCTCGGCATCCTACTCGACTCCTCCCTCTCCATGACCCGACAGGTCAACGCTGTCACCTCCTACTGCTTCAACACCCTCCGCATCCTCCGAAAGACCTTCAAATGGACCCCCCCCGAATCAAGGAAGGCTGTCACCCAAGCACTCATACCCAGCAGACTGGACTATGGAAACGCTCTCTACGACGGGATAAACAAATCTCTGCTATGCAAGCTCCAGAACATACACAACACCGCAGCCAGACCTGTCCTCGGCATCCCTCGACACGAACACTTCTCCCGACACCTGCGGAACCTCCACTGGCTCCCTGTTGAGAAGTGAGTTACTTTCAAGATACTGGCCCACACCATCAAATGCCTCCACAACATTGGACCCCAATACCTCATCAAGAGAATCTCCTTCCCTGTACCCAAAGAGAAACCTCTGATACACCAACCTCGCCCTCGCCGAAACCCAGCGCATCCACAGAGCCAGAACAGGTGGCAAAGCCTTCTCCTACAGCGCGGCCAAGACCTGTAACAAGCTCCCGTTCGACATCAGATGCACCCCATCCCTGAATATCTTCAGGAAGAAACTAAAGACATGGCTCTTCGACTGAGCGGAGCTGCTTACCCTCTGTCCCTTTGCCCCTCCAGCGCCTTGAGACCCTCACGGATGAGTAGCGCGCTTATAATTCCCCTGATTGATTGATTGTGTTGTCTCCAAAAATATTGATTAATAATGTCTAATGCCAGGGATGTGTTTTTGCACCTGCTCTGTTTGCCCTTTGAATATCAGATGCATCTCAATGTTTGGCAGATGTGAGCGAAATGGGAGGTTGCCACATCCCCTGCTTGCTATATGCCGACAACTTGATACTTATCGATGTTACTCCAATCAGGATACAATGGAAGTTGGAGGTTTTTGCTTAATAATGTGATAAGAAAAGATTGGAAATAAAAATGGACAAAACCAAAAGGGCAAACTTCACTGGTTTATTAACGGGGCAAGGGTTGAGAGAGATACTCATACAGGTATTTTCGCTTCCTTTTTGGTTCAAATTTGAATTGAAATTCCTATCTGAACTCTGTTCTGGGGTTATGTACATTAACAAGATAAATGGTGACTATGACACAACCCCAGTTTTAAAAGCCTTTAAGGCAATGGTGCAAACAAAATGTATTTATGGTACAGAGATTTTTTGTATGAGTGGATTTTATGATTAGAATAAGCTTGAAGGCCAATTTCATAAAAGATTGTTATGTCTCCCTCAATTGTCCATGGTTGAAGCAATTAGGATACAACTTAAACTTATTTTCTGGTACTATATCTCTATAAACTATTGTTTAAGATTTTGGAACAGGCTCCTATTGGATGGAGAGTACACAATTAATAATTCTTTTAAACAGTGGTCTGTCATGGGCTGCAGGTGTTAGAAAACATTTAAAGAAATGTTATACTTTGCTTTTTTTACACTCTCCCACTATTGGATTGCCCTTAATATCACAGGTGAACATAAATATGAAAATTATGATTGTATAGTGTGGAGAAGTGTGGCTCAATGGTTAGAGCGGCAGACCCTGATGCAGAGGTCAAGCCTGGGACCAGGGTTCAATTCCTCGGCGGGTCTTGGGCTCAAAATTCCACGGACCTGGTCATTCTCGCCACGGTGCCTATTCCAATCATGGAGTCCCACTCTGCAACTCTGGGCAATAGCTTGCTTAATCTCCACAACGGCCCCCACAACGCTAAGGATGCCTAGCCTCCACCTTGGGGGTGCCCAGGAGTGGACACCTCAAAGAAGGCTGCTACAGCGTAACGCGAAGCAACGAGGAATGGAGTGTGAGCCCCCTCGAAGCCTTCCATAGACTCGAAGGAAGTGTTCCAAACCAACACTTCAGATACATTGAGACCGAAAACAAGATAAGAAACAGGTTGATAATTTCCCTTCTTTTTATTTCTTGTTTTGCGTTTGTAATAATTATTGCAGACCCACACCACTCTCACATATTTTTAGATTGGTCCTGAAGAAAGCCCGTAAGTCCGAATTCCGGCAATAGAGCTGAAACATGTCGGCCATTTTTTATCTCACTAAATGCTAGTGCGCTCTGAATTCTTTAATTTTCCATAGAACGCACACCTATAGCATTCCCTAATCAGGGGCTACCCGAATCCAGATCAAATAAAGTTCTAAATCTGGCTGTACGGGTATTTTTAATTCACACTTTGTCCACATCACTGGGTCACTACTGTTTTTAAACCATGGGTAATATCCTCCTGGTGGAGGCTGCATATCTAAAACGAACCCTATGATTATGCACACACGTGTTATACAGCGGAGAACAAAGATATACCGCTACCCAGACCACCCAACACGTGCATGAGGGTTTTTTACTGGAGACACAATACCCGAGTCTTGCATACCTTGGTTTATGCAGGACAAGTGTTCCTTCTACTGCATGCGAAGCGCTCCAATTTGACATCTATCTGTCTCCTTCGTATAATTTCAAAGGCATACTATTGTATAGACGGCCTGAAAGTCGGTCGGGATTTCTTCTAGAAATCGCCACCATTTTAGAAGATTTTGCAACAGAGAAAGCCATGACAATTTTAGGAGACTTCAATTTCCATTTAGACTGCACCCAGGATAAAGATACCTTGTCCTTACAATCAGAAATGGAAGTATTCGGCTTATCACAGCTAGTGACGGGTCCCACTCATAATGGAGGACACACATTAGACGGAATATTTTCTAATCTAAATAATCTGCTAGTCACGGAGGTCTTGCCAATGACTTGGACGGACCATTACCTGGTACTAGGTATGATAGAAATCAATAAGACCCACACTGATAAAACGCCTACCCTTAAGCAGGAGTCATTTAAGGTGTGGAAAGACATCAATATCCCTAATCTCAAGGCTGTATTAGACACTTCCAAGCCTACCTTGTCCAACGATCCAGAAATAGCAGCAGAACAATATCAAATTTGGCTGGAACAAGCCACTAATGAACTGGTACCTGTCAAAAAAATGTCTAGGAATAGAAGTTCTCCATCAGCACCCTGGTACACAGAACAACTTAGGAAACATAAGCAGATATGTAGGAACAAAGAAAGGCAATGGAGGAAAAATTACGATGATGAAAGCATAAATAAATACAAGGAGTTCCAGAACCAATATAAACTCATGATTATGGAGGCAAAAAAAAGATATTATTGCGAACAAATTGAAAGTGCAAAAAACTCTAAAAAACTTTTTGATATAACTAGACAGCTTGCAGGAGACGTTCCCGACTTGAACCCTCCATGTTCGCAAAGTTTCTGTGATGCACTAGCATCCTTTTTCTTCACTAAAGTGAATGATATTTTTTCTGCATTTACCGCTGCAGATAAACTAGACACTGAGGATACGACAATGCCTCGTTCTGATAATATTTTTCCCCAATTCATAGAAATCACAGATATTCAAACCCACGACATTCTTAAAGCCATTAAATCCGGTTCAGCACTGGATCCGTGTCCCCTGCAAACCCTCCGTCCACTAATGGACACTGTGATTCCTGTTATAACACAAATTTGTAACTCAATGTTCCGCACAGGAATTTTCCCCAGCCTTTTCAAAAAAACCCTATTAAAGCCTCTTTTGAAAAAAACGGGATTAGATAAAACGGAGTTGAAAAATTACAGACCTATAGCCAATCTTCCACTCCTGGCTAAAATAGCTGAAAAGGCCATGAATAATCAACTTGCGGAATTCATCGAGCAACACCATCTGCTCGATGAAACCCAGTTTGGATTCCGCAAGTTTCACGGTACAGAGACGGCGCTCATCAAAGCGGCAGATGACATCCGACTAATCCGGGATCAAGGAGGTGCAGCACTGTTGGTGCTACTGGACTTGTCGGCTGCCTTCGACACGGTTGACCATAAGATCTTGGTCAACCGTGTCGAGCAGATGGGTGTGCAAGGTTTGGCTAAAAAATTACTGGCATCCTTTCTGGCGGACAGATCCCAGGCGGTCATCTTAGGACAATTCGAATCAGCTGAGTTGTCCTTGCCATGTGGGGTACCTCAAGGTTCATCCCTGAGTCCGACACTATTTAATATCTATGTGTCGGACCTTGCTAAGACTATCAAAGCACATGGGATGAACCTTACCTCATATGCGGATGACACTCAGTTGGTCCTGGCCGTCAGAGACGATGGGGATAGAGTAGCGGAGAATTTTAGGGCAGGTATGTTGGCTATCGGACAGTGGATGTCGGCAAACTGCTTAAAATTGAACTCCGATAAAACCGAGGTGGTAACCTTCGGCCACCTCAGCCCCACCTGGTCTCAGGTATGGTGGCCGTCATCTTTTGGAACTTTGCCGAAACCCTCTACGAAGGTGAGAAATTTGGGCGTCATGTTTGATGATAATCTGAACTTCATGGCACATGCCAACCAAATAGCTGCAACAGCATTTTATAAACTACGCTTGGTAAAGAAGGTTCTGCCTTTCCTTCCTAAAAGTGCAGGCAAGACATTAGTCAGCGCTCTTGTCCTGTCAGCACTGGACTATTGCAATGGCCTGTTCGCCAATACTCAAATTAGAGTCATCAAGAAAATGCAGACAGTTCAGAACGCTGCAGCAAGACTTCTTGCTAACATTCCCAAATTTGAACCAATAACTGAAGTCTTGAGAAGCTATCATTGGCTGCCCATCAGAAATCGAATTAAATTCAAAACCTTGTGTATTGTCTATAAATCACTACATCACCAAGCACCTCAATTTCTGAGAAATCATCTGGTTCCATACATTCCTTCTCGCCCACTCCGTTCAGCTAAACAGAATGATCTGATTGTTCCACGAACCAAGTTAGTCAACTGGGGAGACAGACGTTTCCTGGTTGTGGCTCCAAGACTATGGAACACACTCCCTCAATCCATCAGATCCAGTCCTAACCTTCTTGTTTTCAGAAAGAAACTGAAAACATGGCTGTTTAACCTTTAGTACCCACTACTTATCTCAGGAGAGTTGTTGACATTACAGCGCCGAGACGCCTGCGGGCAATTGTTCGCGCTTAAGAAATGTTAAAAATAAATAAATAAATAAATAAATTAGTTGGACCTCACAGGGAAAGCCAGGATGGGTTCCACAGCGGTATTCGTACAAGCGCCTTGAGACCCTTGCGGGTGAGTAGTGCGCTATACAAGTATCAATTTACAATTTATTTTCAGAAGATGATTATAAGTATTAAGGTATGAAAAATTCAGTAACCCACTTATTTGAACCATGGTGTAGTGAGGATGTCTATCCGTGCACTATAGGCTTGCGAAATATTCTATTGAAATACATTTTGGGTATCAACCCTATATTATATGATATGAAATTACCCAACGCGACTCCTAGAATTGGCAGATTTTACAACTGTGGGTTAAATATGAAATGTACTAGTGTGCACATTTTATTTGATTGTTGGTTTTATATTGCAGAAAGGCGTACATTCTTAAAGTTTATTTGAATGAAATATTATATTGACATTTTATGTGCTAGGCGTGAATTGGATGTTATATTTGCAGTTAGTAAATTCTTACAAGCAATTGGGAAGGAAACTAGGGGGAGTTAACACACTTGATGGTTTCAATAACAGATATTTTAGTATATGTTGTTTTTTAATTATGTTGTTTTTAACTCTTGTGTTTTGTACCTTGTTAATGTTTTGAGAGGCCTTTGGTTAGATCTATGTATGGACTAGTTTAATGGACTGAGTTCTTCATAAACATACATTTTATTACTACTATCTAGTGGTGGGGCAGAGAAGAAGATTCAGTTCTAAGATCTGCTGGTGGGGCAAAGATCAACAGCTTAACAGGAGAGTCCAGTAGTTGAGCAAAGGGGGTCTTCCGCTGAGCATTGCTTGTAATATGGGTCGAAGCAAGTTCAAACACAAAATTGAAACCGACAGGGGGAGACTGAGGTCCTTCAAGATATGGGGGAATCTCACAGTCCAACAGTTTGTTTAGAGGGGTGGAGGTAGAGAGTTTAATAGGTGTGTTAAATTGATCCAGGACAAAATTGAAATGAAGTGAATGAACTGTCAAATGATGATGAGCCCTCAAAAAGATGGGTTCGGGAGAAAACTAGAGCAGAGGGTAAAATAAGTTAAAGGGTGGGAGGAGGCAGAAGTGGGAAGCCTTATATCACTAAGAAGGAAGACATATTGCAAGGTAGAGGGAGCGCAAGAGTTCTTGAGCATGGTAGAGAAAAAGGCATTTGGTCCTAACAGAAGAGATCACTTGTATAAGAGAAAGGAATTTGAGAGAGTTATTTAGTCGATGGCGGGGATAGGACGGTAAATCAAAGGAAGAGGGAATGGGTGTGGATTGCCGGTAGAAGTGTTGCAGTGCTTTCTAGTGAATATTACACAGATTCATCCGCCCAGTAGTCCTGCAGCCCATTAATAGAGAGTTTATCCCACAGTCAAGACGGGGTTGTAGTGGGCATGCCCTCTCAGCCAAAAAGACCCACTTTTTAGCTTTAATGCGTGAAGCAGGGTGTCTTTCTGGGGTGCGCTCTAGTCTTAGAAGAGCAGATTATCAAGAAATTACAAGAAACTAACAAATCTATCATAACCAAAGACAGAAGATCACACACGATAAAAGGGCCACCAGTCTATCATGCTGCTAATTTCCCAGTTAACAAAAGCTATTATGATTTATCTAGCACCGACAGGCCTATGATCTGCCATTTCAAAGAGTAGTTTTATGATACATGAAAATTAAAACAATAACAGCCATCTGAAACAATCTGAGATTGTTTAGGGCACTATTCAGTGTCCGGTTATGTGCACCAAGTGGCCCGCTTAGGGCTTACTTTGAAACACAATGAGCACATGAGAGAACGAACAAATCAAATACTCTAAAGAATGGTGTAATGAGCAGAACTATTACTGCTGACAAAATAAGATATTTCACTGCGATGTAATGATTTGGAACCCAAAGGAAACCTAAAGATGATCTCTTGCTTGATTAATAAAGATTGCAAATCTGGAATTCTAGGAACATTAATTCAAGTCAGTCTGGTCTGAAGACTAACTTAATGACTCAGCTTCGTAAAGCAACTTGCTCATGGTATACGGTGGGGGTGTGGCAGCGTGTGCAGTCTCATCACAAGAGGTAATTTCTGAAACAGACCTCTTGATTGTTGTTTTATTTATTTATTTATTTGATTTATATAGCGCGTAATCACCCAGAGGTCTCTAAGCGCTTTGCCAGATATATGCCAAAGCAGGTTCTGAAAAGCCGAACATCAAACCTACAGCCCCTCCCATGCTTGCTGAAAAAGCACTGTTTTTAATCTTTTCCGAAAGGGCAGCAGGCTGGATTCCTTGCGCAGTTCAGTTGGTAAACTATTCCAAACCGCAGGAAAGATGTTAGAAAAAGCGCGACCACCAAGGGTAGATAGTCTAAAACGCGGTTGGGTTAGAAGAGTCGCATCAGAGGAACGCAACCGTCTACCAGGTTTATATGGGGCCAGACGGGTTTTGATGTAGTTTGGTGCCTTCCCATACAGGGCCTTGTGTGTAATACAAAGCCCTTTAAACAACACCCTCTGTTTGACGGGCAACCAATGGAGTTCACGCAACAAAGGAGACGCATGCGTTCTCCTTGGTTTCTTAAAAATCAATCTTGCCGCATCGTTCATGACAACTTACAGACGATTCAGATGTTTTTGCGGAAGCCCTGCATATAGTGAGTTGCCATAGTCCATCCTGGATAGGATCATGGCAGATACAGCACGCCTCAGGGTGGCAAAGGACAGAAGTGAGGAGATTTTCCTTAGTTGTCGGAGGAGACCAACACACGTGCCTACCACTCCTGAGACTTGTTTTTGCATCGTCAAACTCCCATCCAGGGAGATGCCCAGGCTTTTCACCACTGTTGCAGGTTCCGGAGGCACTCCTAGTTCTAATGGCCAGAACTGGTCATTCCAGGGGTTGCCCATGATCGTGATTGGCAACACCTCGGTCTTATCTGGATTGATTTTCAAAGAATTCAGAGACATCCAATTAGCTGTAAATCTTAGGATATTCTGCATTATTGCGTGTGCACCCGTACAATCTTCCATTTGGATAATGATTTGGGTGTCGTCGGCATAATTGTATATTTGACAATCCATCTGATTGAGAGCCGCAATCAGAGGTTGCAAATTGACATTAAATAGGAGAGGGGAGAGGAGAGAACCCTGCGGTACCCCACAGGTGATCGGCACTGGGGTTGAGGATAGGTCTGCCAATTGAACTCTCTGAGTTCTCCCTTGGAGGAAGGAAGAGAGCCAGACGAGTGCGGTGCCCTGGATGCCTAGATCCCTCACCCGCAGCAGCAGTTGACTATGACAAACGGTGTCAAAAGCCGCGGAGCGGTCTAGTAACACCAGGGCGCCAGGAAGTTTCCTGTCCGCTCTGTTCCTTAACTCATCCAGGATAGATAACATCACTAGCTCCGTGCTATGATGTGCACGGAACCCCGCCTGGTTTTGCTCCAGTGAAACATTTTTCTCCAGATGGTCAGAGAGATGCGTAAGGACGTGTTGCTCCAGAACTTTGGCCAAGAATGGTAACTGCGAAATAGGCCTAAAGTTCTTCAAATTTTTAACGTCCGCCCCAGTTTTTTTCAGCAGGGGGATCAGCCGTGCCTCCTTAAAGGAGGATGGAACCTGTCCTGTTTGTAAGGAGTTGTTGAGGAGAGTCCGAACATCTTCCTCAATACCTGGCATAGCCAACTTAAATATCTCCGGAGTACACGGGTCGGCCTGAGAACCAGATTTGACCCGCCCCACGAGATTTAACAGTCTGTCCTTCGTAATCAAGGGCAGAGTGACCAAAGGGTGATCGAGCGGACGAATGACCGGAACAGTCTGTAGAGGACAGTCCAGGATTGGGGTATTGGCAATTTCTGATAGAAGGTCTTTAATCTTAGTGGAAAAATAGTCCTGAAATTGTTGGCAGTCTTCTTGCTTGAACTCTGGACTTTGCTCCTTATTTTTTCTGAGTTCCGTGAGGACCTTAAAGATTTCTTTTTGTGGGTCCGAGGCTCTGGAAATCCTGTCCTCGTAGAACTCTGCTTTCCTTAAGAGAATAGCATGTTTATAAGAGGCAAGCTCCTGTATGTAGAGACTCCGTGCGTTGGGACTGTAGTCCTTCCGCCATGCTCTCTCAGATTTGCGTAGAGCCCTCTTTTTTCCCCTAAGGGTCTCATCATACCACGGGGCTCCAGCACCTCTATCTACCACCTTCATCCTTTGTGCTGGTGCCACGAGATTTGATACTTTTTTTTTATTTTGTGACCTTGGACTCATGCCATATTTAAAAAAAATATGTACCTGTGCTTTTCTGGTCTGTTCCTCTACTTCTGGTTTAATCTTTTCTTCTAGGTGCATCATACTGTAACCGCTCCGTTGTGTAAAGGATTCGTCTGTATCACTTATCTCATCATATGTGGATGCTACACAAGCCCCTCCTTGAACATTTGTGATACTGCTTTCCTTGTGAATAGCTCTAGGCTGAACCTGGGAAAATACAATGTCATAAATAACTCCAACCACACTAAAATATAGGTTCATTACAACATATCACATGCAATATTTTCATACAATTATAACAGGTACCTAAAGTAACAGAAATGAAGGCATTATAATACTTTGATTAAAAATGTGTGCATTTTAAAACAGTTTTACGAAACAGGATTGTTAAACTACAGGTTAGAACAATGGTTTAGAGAAGACCTGTTTTGTATGTGCTCTGCCTGAGTTTCCAAAAATTCAAAGCAATATGGCTCTAAATGTAAACCAGTTTTTTGGAGGAAAGCCAAACTTTCCTTTAGTAACGTAGTAATAGACACAAGCCCTTCCTTTAAAAAACAACCCACTGTATATAAACAAGAAAAACAAAACAACATTACATTTAAGGAAGGAATACGTTCAAGTTACCAATCCGATGTGTTTAAAAAGAGTAAAAGTGAATTACTAAAAAAAGAACATCAGGATGCAGGGATCAGGAGTTTATAAAAATATTAAGGAGCTGATTATAAGTTCCCCAGTACTTTTGATGAGACAAAAAACGGGTTACTGACCTCATTGGAATTACAGGATCAGTGAGATCACTAGGGAGCCATTTAGTTTTAACTGAAGACTCTGGTTATTATGATGGCGGTTGGTCAGATGACTGACTGCCATCGCAGTGGGAACGGGACTGGCCGACAAGGAGTCGGAGTTCCCACATGGTGAATTAAAATGAAACAGCCAGCACAGCAGTTGGAAAAGTGTTTAGTAACACTGAGGCTTGTGCTGCAGCCCTGGAAAAGGGCCGCAGCACAGCCGCAGTGTTATTGAGCACTTTGTGCATTTTTATGAACTGTGTGCCAGGCACGTGGGGTCACTACATCACTACATGTGCCCCAAGGGCAACATTCCAGTGGCCCACAGGGGACATGGGCCCTGCTTGGGGTCCCCAAAGTCCCTTTCTGGCAGCCTAATCATGGCAGTGTGACTACCATGGAACAGTTATCCGAAGGGACATCAGAATCCCTTTATTGTAGGGATTGTGGTCCGACCACCACATCAATGGGCTCATTGAACCTTTCGGAGACTGCGATCTGTCCCTTTGACCCCTGTGATCTGACTGACCACATCATAATGCAGTGGTTGGACCGCTACCCTGCATTTTGGTGGGACTGCCACTGAGGGCCTGATGTGACGTCCCACCGGCATCTTAATAAGTCCCAAAGTTTTCCAACAGTGCGCAGTTAAATTTGAGTTAGGCACCCATAAGGCCATTGCGTAATTGAGAGAGGTTGTAAGCATTGCAGTTTGTCACAGTAAATACTGTTACTTTTGCATACAACACTTTAGCAGCTGTTGAAACTGTTCAGCAGGGCATGTATCGAAGCTGTGGCCAAGCACACCTCCAGGAGGTCTTTTCTTTGTTCAGTCCTGCAGTAGCCTTAAACTCCATACTTAGTGTAAGACTATGTGAATGCAATGCCTACACTATGCAAAACATGCAAGTGAAATCAAGACCCAGAGCCCCAGAGACACTCAGGACTTGTAGTAATGGCAACCATCTTTAATCCATCATGTGTGGTTAAGGCATTCATTGCTAGACAAATTTCTGCAGCTGGTATATTGTTGACAGGAGATTGCAATTAATTACACTTTCTGAGTCTCTGACACAATAACTAGGTAAACAATATTGTTTGACATAAATGTTGATTCAAAAACAGGGTTTACCAAAATATTGCATTCATATACGTATAATAGTAAGTACAAACATTTCAGAAATAAAATATCGATTCACACGAATATCATCCACAAACATACACAAATATTGCTTTTGTAATATGTGTATGTATATAACTTAAAGTAGTAATACTGAATATTTTAACATAATGCAATATAAATAAAATAAAATAAATTCCACTAAATTTTAATACCATTTATACATACTTATATAAACATACACACATTTATGGATGTGTCCACCGTGTCTTTGGAACAAACGGGTACGGACCACAAAGTATAGGCAATTGTGCTGTTTATTTTCAGTCATCCATTACACGTTTCGGCCCTTGTGGGCCTTCATCACATGATAAAAACTGTGGCGTTGTTTTACCCTTTTTAAAGTAACAAGTGCTGATTAAAAACACAAATAGACAATGAAAAAATACTATTTGGTCACATGTTAATAATGTTACTCCAACAAAGTTAATGTTGCTGGATGAATACAATCTTAACAATCTGTTGGATATTATCGAACTGTAATCTCAATGACTGTTTAAAGAGCAAATTGCTACATTATACAACGTGCTATGTGTGCATCGTCTCCTTTTAATTACAATCTAAAGTGTTCTAGTGCTGATAAAATAACCATATAAATGTTAAGTCATGGAGGTATAGCAGCAGATGTTAAAAATTACCTCTTTTAGTTGTAATTGTCTAAATACATAATTTATAGAGTGAATAAATGTTCTAACAATCATAATGAAAGAATACTTCCTTCACAATATCTGTTGCGCATAATAGCCTGTTCATTGTTGAACAAATCCAAGATGCCGGTCGATATTATGCCTGATTAGTTGATACCAAAGCATAAATTTAAAGACATATAAACAAATCCTCCTTTGCATTTAGAACCCCCGGGTGTTTGGAGTCTAAATTCAGAATGTAACAGGTTTCTAGTTTTCTCAAAGTCTCTTCTCTGTGAACCCCTCTCCCATTTGGGTGGCACAGCCTCAATCAAATATTATTTGAAATGTTCAAGGTTTTTGTTGTGTCTTTAATTGAAATGACGGGCCACAGGATAAATTGGGTCTTGGTTAGTGAGCGCATGTATGTGCTGGAGTATCCTTTTGTGGGCTTGTAGCTTGGTACTACCCACGTAGCGTAAGTCACAGGAGAACTCCAGCACATATATCGCATGGTATGTTTTGCAGGTCAGTGACCTTGGAATTCTGCGCTCTACATTGCCAAAGGGTATAGTATAAGTTGTTTTATTTATACCAAATTGGCAAGCTTTGCAGGTTTCGCATTTAAAAAATATGTATATATAACGCCCCAGTAACCTTTGTTTTTTTTCAGTGTGTGTGTATATATATATATGCAAACTAACGCAGAAGAGTAGCTGTTCATTTTCACACCGAGTTCCAATTAATACGACAAAACTGGCTGAGGGGGGGAAGAACAAGCCCCCAGAGCAACAAGAAGAAGGAGAACCAGGAGATATGGGGTAGTCGGCAAAAGGAAGAGGAAGGGGCAGAGCAAAACCCCAGAATCGGACCGGCCGCAACAAAAAGAAGTAAGGAGCAAGGAGCAAACAGGGGTGATAAATCTAACTGTGGTCAACCTCACGAACAGAACCCTTACTAATGAACAACATGAACTCCTGAGCTTGGGACTCACCTTTTGCCCGAACACCAACTTGGAATACACGCAAACTAAAATCGATCTTTTCCGGTTCACCAGGAAATTGAAATTACATAAGCATTTCAAGCTAAGACCACATATTAAGGGACCATTGAAACATGGGACGAGATTGACGGCCACTGATGCCCTGACAGGCACAGACATGCCCTGTATTGAAGCAATGGAAGCTTTAAGAACTGAGATAGAAGATATAGACATCACAGGCATGGATATGGTGCAGAGGGCGGCAATACAGGGAATTGAACAAGAGAGGGACGTAAGTCATTTCAAGCCCCTTTCTACATTTATCCCTCAGTCACCATGGGATGCTATTGATGCTTTCTCAGAGGCCATGATGATGGAACCGGCTAAGCAAAGGAAGGTTACCAGTACGAATATATGTAACATCACAGAACCTCAGAAAAAAGCCCTGCAAGAGTTGATGAATGACAAGAAAATTATCATAAAACCCTCGGACAAGGGGGGGAATGCCGTTTTGATGACGAGAGACTACTACCAACAGGAAGCAATGAGGTAACTCTCTGATACAAAGTATTATACCACCACTACTAAGGAAATCTATGAATCCAGCATCAGGGAATATGATGATCTGGTTCTAAAGTGGTATAACCTTTCCATGTTACGGAAGGATGAACATCTCTTCCTGCGCAGCAACAACCCCATGACGCCGACATTTTATCATCTGCCAAAGCTGCATAAAAACAATATCTCCCCTCCGGGCCGTCCCATTGTGGCCTCTATTGATGGACTGACAGAAAACATGTCAAAATGTTGGGATAATTACATCTTTCCCCTTGTCTTGAACGTGAAACCTTATATTCAAGATACTAAAGACTTTTTAAATAAAGTGGCTGTTATGGACTGGGAACCAGACTATCTATTTCTGGTGATGGACATCACCAGTCTTTATACCATCATTGACCATACCCACGGACTGGCTGCTATTGAATACTATCTAGGCAAACGCCAAATCCGTTTTGCACAGCACAATATTATGCTGATTGAACTTGTGCAGTTTTGCTTAACTCATAACATATTTTTGTTTGAGGATAGGCTTTACAGGCAGATCTCTGGTACGGCGATGGGCACCTGCTTCGCCCCCAGCTATGCAAATTTGTTCGTTGGCTGGTGGGAGGAGCGGGTGCCCAGAAGCTGGAAGGTAGGTCAGGAAAGCGGGAAGGTGGTACACTGGTACCGCTACATTGATGACTTGTTCATCGTGTGGCAGGGGACCAGGGACACGGCAGAGAAATTCATCGAATATCTTAATGATAACATCTACAATGTGCACCTGTCTGGGACAATTAGTGGGGTGGCAGCCCACTACTTGGACCTACGGGTATACGTTGAGAATGGCCATGTCCATACCTCGCTGTACCGCAAGGAGACAGCGGGGAATTCTATCCTCTTCGCTAAAAGCGGACATCCACCAAAACTCATCAGGAGTATCCCCTATGGGGAACTCTTGAGAATCAAAAGGAATAGCACCCAAGACCGGGAATTTGAGGCGGCTGCCTCGGATTGCCTGGCCCGCTTTCGCCTAAGAGGGTATGATGAACCACCATTGCAGAACACACTGAGGAAAGTCAAGATGATCCCCAGGGAGGACCTGCTCAAAAAGAAATCGGGTGGGGCAAACATTAATGAGAAGGGTATATTTAGGATGATAACACCATACTCTACGGGGGCTGATAGCCTCAAAGCAATGATGCGCAAGAATTGGCACATCTTGCTTACTGATGAGGTGGTAAGAGAAGATCTGCCACCATATCCGCTAGTGACCTTTAGCAAGGCTAAGTCCCTGGGTGATATGTTGGTGCATAGCCATTTGGAAGCTCTCACTACCCAGCCCAATACCCTTAAGGAAATGAGTGGGTTCTTTCCCTGTGGAAAATGCAAAGCATGTGCCAATAGCCAGAGGGTGATTCACTATGATATCCCGGATGCAGGCAGAACCAATAATATCCATAAATTCATCACATGTAGTACTGTCTATGCCGTGTACTGTCTAATATGCCCATGCGGCTTACGTTACATCGGCAGCACCATCAACCAACTTAAGCTGAGAGTGCTGGAGCACCTCAGGGCAATAGACAGAGTAGACCCCTCCTATCCAGTAGCCCGGCACTTTGCGGAACACCACAACAAAGATAGAAACAAATGACGCTTCTTTGGGTTAGATCATGTTCCGTATAATCCACGGGGTGGGGACAGATTGAGAAGGCTGCGGCGCCTCGAATAAAGATAGCTCATTGACTTGTCCACAAAGCACCCGAAAGGCATGAAAAGTGGGGAGGACATGGCAGTTCATCTTGGCAAATAATGCTACTGGCGATGAACATAACTATGTGTCTTTGTTTAGTACTTTACTAAATTGTGATCTGCTGAAATTATCTAAATTATTTTGAAGTCTTTACCAAGTACTATTTCGATTTATCTGATGAACTGGTGTATTATCTATTGATAATGAATTATTGCTTTTCAGTAATTACCTATGAAATTCTCATTATGAAATCTATTTTTCTTCTACTTTTTAGAATATGTATTTCTCCTTTCCAAGTGGCAGAGGCTGAGCTTTTTTCGCTTTATGATGGTTATTTCATTTGCAAATTGGCCTGTATTATTACAATCCTGTATTACAGTTGATTAATGCTTAATGAAAAGTGCTGAACATCTTTGCATAATTCCGAGTATGATAATGTTTATATGTATATATTTTAAGCACGGTATGCATCTGTATAGGGGCATATGCCGATCCATGGCTTCATTGTGTACATTTGTATATTTAATTGTTGAAATGCCCAATGTTTTTGTGAGTATACCGATTCACGGTTATATTCCACATTAGTTCCCATAATAGGAACTCGTTCCAAGATGGTGCCCATCTTGGTGTTTGTTGGGCTGGTCCCCTTTTGATGTCTACCCTTGCAAACAAAACTTTATTTAACCGGAAATGTATGCTGCTGGTCAGAAACACTGAGGAAGGCTAACGCCGAAACGTTTGTTTTGTTGCTAAAATAAACCACTGTTATCTGCTGCCACCGGAGTGCTGTTTCCTTTCCTGATGATTTGAGCGTTATATACATATATATATATATATATATATATATATATATATATATATATATATATATATATATATATATATATATATATATATATATATGCCAAAACTTCACATTTCTACTCCACAACAAGAACTTGGCACTCCTGGCAATTCAAAACAAAAAAGAATTTTTTATTCGGCGTGTGAGGAACATCAATGCTTTTTGGTTCACGATAAGCGCCATATTGCATTCTTTCATTTTTAACCGTTTATTCTCATGGGTAAAGACAAAAAAGGGATAGTGTATAAAAATAAGCAATGTTATATATGGCGGCCATAATGGAATGGTCATGAGTTATGGCGTAATTCCTTCTGCAATCCATTATTCTAGACAATATATATTTACAAATATAAAATATATAATTATATGCTGTCCCACAATTCTAGTTCAATTGTGAATTTTTTAACAAATTCAAGGTGTTATATAAAAAAGACCTCATATCTTATATCTATTCACCTATCAGGTATCTTATCTCTCTATATAAAAATATAATGTACACGCAAAAGATATAAAAATACATATGAAATATATATTAATACCAGCTTCAAGGCCTGTACCTCATTATCGAAAAAGTCACCATGCACTGCTCATCAACCATTTTGAAAGTGCATACCAATACTTGAGCAAATAATGAATATCTTTATGTGCAAAACATAAACAATTATCCCCATATACCATTTAAAAACAGTTTAACAATTTCAGATTCCTGCATTGTATAGACCATGAAGCAGTTCATATAAAGGATCCCCTTTATGTATACATATCAATGCATCCGGTTTCTAGAACCAATTCATGTATCATACTTATAAATTCTGAACCTGCGGATACTCAATTTGTAAAGTGCAAATGTTCTATGGACAATTAAATATGATATATACATCAATGAATACATAGCCAAACCCACAGACCATCATAAATAGAAGCATAAAATTGATGTCTTAAAATTTGACCATAAATATCATAAATTTGTAAAAGATTGTCCTACATTTTGCCATGATATTACTAAAATATGATCTACATCACTGCTTTTGGAAGTCTAAAAACAGAGGCTAAAGGATTCAGTTTGCTCTATCAAATATATATGTTGACATCCTACGTTCTCATAAAAATGTATGCAAATCTTCGCTGGTACTAAGGCCCCTTGGATACATGGAGTCAAACTCTAGAATATATGATGTCTCCAGTCTTCTAAATTTAGATTCCCTATCCCCACCTCTTTTCTGGTGGCCTACAACATCTATGACATAGAACATTTTAAGTGTTTGGGGTCATTGTTGTGGCTACTCTTAAAGTGCCTCGCCACAGGATAGCTATCATCATTATTAATAATAGCACGTATATGTTGAATGATTCTCTTGTGTACCTGTATCTTGGTGCTACCAATGTATTTCAAGTTACAGCTGCAGGTCAGTACATATACAGCATATATATATTACCAACTGGCGCTCGCCAGTAGGTAGTTATAGTCATAGTTAGAACCTAGTTTCTATAGGAAAATCATTTTTTGATTTGCTAATAACTTTGATGTCGTTTGATGAATCTTTACAAAATGTTCCACAAAAAAATTCTATCTAGGTCAGCTCCTATGCTGAAAGTTTGGGGGTGGTTCGTAAAGGGGGGCTGAGAAAAAAGGGGGGGGTCCCAAAACACATTTTCCCAGTTAACTGCTGAACGGAAATACCCTACATTTGGCAAAAAGGTAGAGCTTCATTCAGAAAGCGACTCTTTTTAGATGGTGTGAATCTGTTCATTAGTTGCGGAGAAATTAGAAAAATAAAAGTTTTGATATCTGGGTGAAGCCTAACTCTCCAGCATGAGCTTCACTCTGATTGGCTGCCAACAATCCAAACCAGGAAGTGTTAGCAGCCATCTTGTGACTCGGTAGAAGCGAGTCACCAGAAAACAGAGAAACAAAGATGTAAAACAAGAGAAGGGGGTAGGGTAGAAACACCCTGACCCGCTAGGACTGCTCAGGGGGTCCCAGAAGGACCCTCAGGGCCCAAAAAAGCATTAAAAAAATAATAATTCAGCGCAATTCACGCTGGTGTTGCGGGTTCTCACATTTTATTTTAATGAGGCCTCTGGGTGGGCTAGGTTCCATGGGCATTTCTTAAAAAATAATAGCGGGGGCTTGCTGGGGTTAGGGGGCCTGCTGGGGCCCCCGCAACCCCGGGGCTTCACTCATGTTGGGAGGGGGTTTGCACGGCTCCCCTCCTGGAGCCCTCCATTTTCTTATAACTTTGGCGTCTATTTGACGAATCTTCATGTAATTTACCCAAAAGTTTCTCTTTTTTGATCAGCTCTTATCTTGAAAGTTTGGGGGTGATTGGTCAAGGGGGGCTGAGAAAAAAGGGGGGTCCCAAAACGTGTTTTTTAAATGCATTTTCCATAGGAAACTTTATACAAGGCTGCAGGTCAAACCGCTGAACGGAATTACGCCAAATTTGGCAGGGAGAAAGGTATTGGCCCAGACAGCACGTTTTAGTTTAAATGGCATAAATCCGTTCAGTAGTTTTTGAGAAATATCAAATTTGGCAGATATCGATATTTGGGAGTTTTGACATCTGATTGGCTGAGGGGTTACAAGTACGAGCTTGCAGCTGATTGGCTGTTAACGGTCGAAAGTAGGAAGTGTTGCTAGCCATTTTGTGATTCAGTTAATCAACACACTTCTCTCCCTCTACAAGCCATCGGGTCTGTAGTTTTACCTCTGCGAGGCAACACTGAAAATATACCGCAGCTCGGTCTGTGTGAGATACCCCTTTCACGGTCCCTCTCCCCACATCACCGGCTCACAGCTCGCACCCCACGTCACAGGAAACCAGGACCTCGGTACGTTGTGGTGTACCAAAAACACGCCTCAGTGCACAGAAACCCCTACGCCGGCTAGCTATAGTATGTCATTCCTTCTCCGTACTACAACTGAGCTACCAATGATTAGATATCCTAGAAGTGTGGCTCACTGGTTAGAAGCGGCAGACCCTGAAGCAGAGGTCAGGGTTCAATTCCCGACGTGGCAGGGTCTAGGGCTCAATGTCCGCAACTCGATAATTCTCGCCTCGGTGCCTACTTTAATCATGGGTACCACTCTGCAACTCTGGGCAATAGCTTGCTTAATCTCCACAACGGCCCCAACAGCGCTGGGATGCCTGGCTTCACCTTGGGGGTGCCCAGGAGGGCACCCCCAAAGTGTCCTCTAGGGCGCCCTCACAGGGAAAGCCAGGAAGGGTTCCACAGTGGTATACAGCGCCAGGATGCCCCGAGATGGGGCGGCAGTGCGCTTTACAAGTATACACACACACATTTAGAACAATGCGACTCAGGTCCTCCCAGAATTCAAGGAAACAAGACACTCTTTCGCTTAGACACTCTTACCTGAGACTTTGTATATTTTAAAATATTTATTTCAACTAACGAGCTCTGTAATGTAATACACATGCTAAGGTGAGCAAAGAAATGCATGTAAACAATACAATCAGCATAGTTACAATTGCATAAAGTACGAATGGGAAAGGATATTATAATGTCAGTGGATTAAGCCAAATAGCGCCTAACACCCTCCCCATGCTACAAGCTAGGTTTATTATATCAATGGAAGACCGCTGGCTCATTCACTCTCGGTACTTCCACGGACCTACCAATGATTAGATATCCCCGAACAATGCAAATCAGGTACTCTCAGAATTTATGGGAACAAGACAATCTTTCGCTTAGACACTAATGCCTGTTCACAATGTGAGTAACGATAGACTTTGTATAGTTTAAAATGTTTATTTCATTAACGCACTCTGTAACGTAGTACATGTGGTAAGCTGAGCAAAGAAATGCATGTAAACAATACAATCAGCATAGTTACAATTGCATAAAGTACGAATGGGGGAAGCATATTATAATGTCAGTGGATTAAGCCAAATAGCGCCTAGCACCCTACCCATGCTACAAGCTATGTTTATTATATCAGTGGAAGACATCCGGCTCATTCGTTCTCTGTACTACAGCGGAGCTACCAAGGATTAGATATCCTAAAGCAATGCAACTAAGGTACTCTCAAAACTCATGGGAACAAGACACTCTTTTGCTTAGATACTCATACATGTTCACAATGTTAGTTACCAGAGACTTTGTATAGTTTAAATGTTTAATTCAACTAACAAGCTCTGTAATGTAGTATACTTGCTAAAGTGAGGAAAGAAATGCATTTAAACAATACAATTAGCATAGTTACAATTACAGAAAGCATGAATGGGGAAAGTATAATATAATGTCAGTGGATTAAGCCATATAGAAGTTACCACCCTCCCGATGCTACGAGCTATGTTTATTATATTAGTGGAAGACCTCTGGGCTTGGACAGCTGAGCCCCCTACCTCAAATCTTATATAATAGAATTTATATCTCCGGACAAGCACAGCTCTTCGTCGGTAAAGATTGTTCTCCAAGTGTGTGTAATTTGCATCCTGTGCAATTTTAAAAGCACTCAAAATTTCAGAAGCGGAGGTCTGTTACATGTTATGTCTATATGTGCGTGGGACGGACCAAAGCTGAATAATAAGCAATGTTGTTTTCTGCTCTTGAACATGGCATACAGACGAGTACTCAGTGCACAGCAGAAATAGTGAAAGGCACACAGTTCCCATGCAAAGCAGCGAAAACAGAAGTGTTTACGAGAACCAGTGCATTTAGAGTTGTGTGGAAAAAGCAGCTAACATAGCTGTGATGCAAGGTACAAACTCATGCTAACTTAGCAACGTTCGTTGGCACCTCCTAACCCCAAACGACACCCTCCCCTTTGGGCGGTCCAACGCACAGTGAGCAAAGTAGAACACAGAGCCCAAAAAGTCTGAGCCAAGAAGAGCAGATATCCAATATAGTAAAATAAAGTAGGCTAAGAATGTTAACAGTGTTGAAAACATAAATGTTAATATTACCATGGTGATAGAGAAAAAAAACATGTGGCACAGCCAAATTAATCCATCAGTGTGTAAGAGCAGTAAGTTGCAACAGCTTCCAATAGGAAATCATTATTTTCGTCTGAAAAAGTAGACGCCATCCAATTGAGCAATTCGAAGGAGCAAACATGCTCATTGATTATCGGTGCTTCTAGCACCATAGCAGGGCAACTTGCGTGGTACTCGATGTAATTCCATTGCAGGAAATCATGTGCAGCTGTGCATACATCCCACTGAGCTAGCACACCAAGTGCAGCAGCAAATGCCATGAAACCAATACCGGAACATTCACCCACATGATTCACCAAAGGGTTCATCAGTAAAGGAAAATCCGTGTTAGGTGACACTGTTTTTCTGAGGCATAGATCCAACACCCATCGGAAGGGACAGGACATGCATGAGAACACTGGCTGGATGAAAGTATACCAGGGATAGTGGAAAGACAAATTGTAAGCCATGCTGAGAGTGGCCAGGGGCAAGGTGCCATAATAGTCAAGCATGTGGTTACAAAGTTGCTTTAGTAGGGTTGTGAACGAGCACAAGTGGAGCTGCCATTTCTGAGCATGCAGATTTAGAAGAAAAGCCTGGCAGCCAAAGCTAGTCGAAGTGGCAACCCGCCGAAAACACTCGAGAAAATAGAATGAATGAAAGCAGGGATCACACCAAAAATAGTTTGAAAACACAGTACAAGGCCAGATCTCACAAGCTAAAAAAAATGCGCCAGCCCTGTTGTATGCGAAGCAATGAAAATAGAATGAATTAGTTCACCAAAATGTTATGGGAGATCAGTGTTAATAAGTCTCAAGGGCAGAAGTGAAAGAAACTTCTTTCTGGGACAATAAGGCTCTTATTCGGCTCAGCTTGTCGAACTCTGCCTTCAAGGTCAGAATGGAAGGTCAAATCGAGGTATCAAAACTCCCCTGTGAGGGAGGAAACAGCACGTTTTTACAGCAAACTACACGTTGTGACGGCCCATTGCTCTTCCTTGTGCGAGTCAGCCCGTTGGCTCACGGCTCGGGCCCGCAGATCTACCTCTGCGAGTTAGGCCGTTAGCTCGTAGCTGTGTCTCTGCTAGCAGACCTGTTGGTCCGTTGCTCTGACTCTGCGAGTTAGACCACAGCTGTCCCTCTGCGAGCCAGCATGCTGCTGTGCCTTTGTAAGTCGACGGCCCGCAGCTATTCCTCTGCGAGCTGATATATATATTCACTGAAAAAAACATAGGTTTTACATACGTTATTGTTAGAAATTAGCATGTAAAAAGACATTGAAATTCACTGAGAAAAACTGGTTTCAGGGGCGTTAAAGTTAGCTGGATATTTCACACATACAAAACCATAGAAATTCCACTGTTATAGTTAGTTCAGCTAACTACAACTCGCGCCCCCTCAATGCTTTGCTCATGACGTCACATATTACATCATTCATGGCATGGTCAGTGACATCATTGATGACATCTCAAATGACATAACTTACTGCTTACTAATGTATCTTCAGGAAATGCAATCATGAATCGCGATTATGTGCTTTACAATGTATATATAATAGTGCAATATCCAATACGAAAGGGTTGTCTTAATGCATAGGGATAACAGAATACACTGCAAACTGTTGAATATTTTATATGCATAACCCAGATGTATTATATGATTCAATGTCAAATATTTGTCATAACATCATCTCTATCTTTAATAACAGTCCCCCCAATGCTGATACAGCACTCTGCCTCTTTTCATATATTATATTTGGTACATGTTCTTACATGTTATAATTTACTTAGCACTTTGGTAGCGCAACGCACTTTAAATATTCAATATTTATTCACACACTGCACTTTAGTTTAGCATTGATATTGGAGCAGATCTGCATTATGCCTTTTGCTATATATGTAATTGAGTACATGAAATAAATTCATTTATGGGTGATGTAACATAGAATTCTAGCAAAGTAAATATATATAATAAATATGAAAAATTCAAATACGCATTAAGCAGTTATAAAATGTAAACATTATGAAAAATTACAATACGCATTAGGCAGTTATAGAGTGTAAATTTTTATACAGCTATATATTTTTTAAGATGCAACCAATGCAGTGTACAATGTCTTTGCTGAGAGTCTATGTTTATGCCTAGCATAGTACTTGTAACGTGATACAATCCAGGTTGTTTTAATCACAATGCTGCAGAGCGTTCTTTATGTGATCAAGGTCACGTGTGGTGACCGAAACGAGTCATGATATGTAGTGAGCAGCAATACATTCTGGGCACCAGCAAAATTGGAGTCTGTGCCCATGTTTATCTGCAAAGTGAGGGACTAATGGGAAACTTTATCTTATACACATACACACACACATACACATATATATATAGTAACACCATTTTTTTAGATATATATTTTACACTATTTAAATTTTTGTGTTACTTTATTAGATTTACTACTATAAAAAGCATATATATATATATATATATCACTGAAAAAACCATAGGTTATAGACCATACATAGTTAGGAATTAGCATTTACAAAACCTTATTTTACTCACACAAAACCATTGAAATTCCATATATAGTTAGTTGCACTAACTATATATCGCGCACCCGCAATCCACTGCTGATGATGTCACATATTACATCATTCATGACATGGTCAATGACATCACTGATGACATCACTGATGACATCTCAAATGACATCACTGATGACATCACTGATGACATCTCAAATGACATCACAGATGACATCACTGATGACAACATCCAATGACTGTATGTTTCTGTAAAGTTAAAATATGTCTTACATATTGAAGAATGAGTGGATTTATAAGTGTCTGGATGAAGGATTTAGTAGGTGCATGACTGACTGTATGAGTGAGTGATTAAATGTGTCTCACTGAGTGCATGGGTTAGTGACTAAACTGTCTTAATTTCTGCATCATTATATCTTTTGTTCTGTAAACTGATGCATGTGTTGATCAGTAGCTATATGAGTAACTATATGGGTTATTGATTGGTTGCCCATTTATTTGTATGGGAGACTGAGTGTGTGTGTGGGTGTCTGGTAGGTGTATGACTCTGTGCATAGATGTGTGAGCAGTTGATTCACTAGATGTATGGGTTCAAAAGTGCATGTGGAAACAGCTGTATGGGGGGTTGACTGAGTGCATGAGTGTATTGGTGAGTGAATGGATATCCCAGTGCTACATGTCAAAGTAAGTACATATGTAAAACACAGTACATGTGAGAGTTGACATATATAAATAACTGTGCATAAGAGCCAGTGAATGTGTGAGTGGCTGTATGGATCATTGTGAACTTGTATCCGGGATTGTATAAGAGAGTAAATATGTGTTAGTATGTGTTTGAATAAGTAAGGTGTGTATAACTGTATAGTTGAGAAAATGGAGGTGTGATTGATTCTTTGCATGACTGACTAGGTGTGTGTGTAACTTCATGGATGAGTGACAGTCTGTGAGTGTCTGTTTACACTGAGTGTATCTAAGGTTATATTAGAGTCTGAAGAAGTTCATCGTATTATCACATGAATGATGTCATCAGTGATGTGATCAGTAATGTCAAACCAGTGATGTCATCAGTGATGTCATTTGAGATGTCATCATTGATGTTATCAGTGATGCCATTTGAGATGTCATCAGTGATGTCATCAGTGATGTCACTGACCATGTCATGAATGATGTAATATGTGACATCATCAGCAGTGGATTGCGGGTGCGCGATATATAGTTAGTGCAACTAACTATATATGGAATTTCAATGGTTTTGTGTGAGTAAAATAAGGTTTTGTAAATGCTAATTCCTAACTATATATGGTCTATAACCTATGTTTTTTTCAGTGAATTTTCAAGGTTTTGTAAATGCTAATTCCTAACTAATTCCTAACTATATATGGTGTATAACCTATGGTTTTTTCAGTGAATTTCAATGGTTTTTTAATAGCAAATATCAAAAGCTTTAAAATGTATTCTTCTTTAAATCGAAAAATATATTTTATATGTTTTTAATACAATTTTTTAATGTATTTTTTTTTATATATTTTTTTGTTTCGCTTCCGGTCCGCGAACCGGGTAGCTTCCCGTTAGCTCAATTTCTTGCCGCGACCTGGTCCGCGAACCGGTAAACGTTCCGTTTGCGCAACTGCCACGTTAGAAAACAACATCGTGACGCATCGTGTAATCGCGAAGTATCGCGTTGTCGCGTAATGCGTCATATGACGCGCCGCGTCAGCGCACCCGCAAGCGCTCCGGTCCGCGAAGCGCAGCGCGAAGCGCAGCTTCCCGGAAGCGATCCGCGGCGCGGAGCGCGTAACGTAAGCATAACAGGTCATGTGATTTGTCATGTGACTTGTTAATAACACTTTTCATTGGTTCATTTCACTTTTGGTTTCCTAATGTTGTTAGGCTAGGTCATGTGACCTAAAAATAACACTTTTCATTGGTTTAGAACTTTTTTTTTCCCAAATGATGAAAACCCCTCCTTGTTTTTACCTCATTCTTACTTTCTACTTCCAAAGAGCAAGACCTATTTCTCACAATGGCTTCTGTAATAGCTGCAGCTGGTGCTTCTCAGCAACCACCACCACCACCACCACCACCAAAAGGACCACCTCCAACACTGGACTTTGGTAGAGAGGAAGATAATGAGGACGAGGAGGAGGAGGAGGAGGAAGAGCAAGTAAGGCAGTTCCTGCCAGAAACACCAAGGCAGAGCCATATTAAAGAGCACTACATATGGCAATTTTTTAAAATTCCACCTGGACAAAATAAGGTCAATGCACCCCAGGTGTCTTGTTTGATATGTAAAAATATACTTTCTCGTGGCAACCTCAACAAGAAATACAGCTTTGGCAATCATACAATGATTTGCCACATGGAGCGATGGCACCCTAATAATCTTTCCCAAGCACAAGTAAGGGATCTTGCTGCCAATCCCCCAAATGTCATCCCCAGCACCTCCAGTGGACAAAGCTCATTCGCCGGACCAGACAATATTCAAGCTCCTTTTGAACACTACAAAATAGTTTGTATATATTGTGGAGGAACTATTTGTTATAGAGAGAAGAGTATTACTTTGATTAACCGAGCTGGAGAAAATCATAAATGCAACAAAATGAGAAAACAATGAATCCTTTTTATTTTTTTTTGCTCCTGTTGAGACATGTTCAAACCCTGCTTTTTTGTTATTTCCTCTAAAAAAACACAAAAAAAACACAAAATAGTTTTCAAAAATAAAAAATAAATAAAAAAATTGTTCAGAAAATTAATAAAAAAAATAAAAAAAATAAAAAGAATAAAAAAACAGTTCTTTTCAGAACTACCTTCCATTTATAACAAAATTGCCCAAATTTTTATACCCTGTCTTACTTTTTTCCTCATAGTACGCTCCTCGGACCGCTTCCCGGTGCGCGTACCGGGCGCTCCCCACGCAAAAACAAAGAAACATTTTTTTTTTTTTTTTGCCCCGTGGGGCCCTTTTAAAGCCTCCACATCAAACCTAGGGGGTCAGGGAGGATCTACTATGCCCCCTTATGGTCATTTCCCCCTTTGTTTTGGCCTCCTCTTGTCTCTCGATCCTACCGAGAGACAAGATGGTGGCCGCTCCGGACTGTTTAGAATGTTGACAGACACCGGAGAGCCAATCAGCTTCGCTTCGCGAAGTTCCGTTACGCGTCAAGTACGCGAACCGGAGCGCTACCCGGAGCGCGCTTACAGATATATATCTTTTTTTTAACGTTAATTTCTCAAAATCCACTGGAGCACATATCTTGAGACCTAGCAAAGGCACATCAGGCTAACAGTCCCTACAATTTTGCCAAGTTTCGTGCAAATCCATTCAGCCGTTCGGGCTAAAAGTGAGGCCAACCGCCCTATGGAAATTAACATGGGAAAAACGCGTTTTGGGACCCCCCTTTTTTCTCGGCCCCCCCTTGACGGACCCCCCCAAATTTTCAGTGGCTGCTCAGAAACAAAATGTTCCATTTTCCTGAAAATTTCAGCCAATTCCGTCCACAAACGCCAAAGTTATTAGACATAGAATTTTCAAAAATCCCATAGAGAAAAAATCCTAACTATATATACCTACTGGCGACCGCCAGTAGGTAATATATATATTCCTAATACCGATCTATTTATCTATTTACATATACAAATACATTAAGAAAATATTACAAATATTAACAATTCAATTACAAAGCTTTAAATAAATGATCTACTATATGAAATTTACAAAAAATTATAAACATGGAAAGAAAAAAAGAAAAATATAAACAAATAATATACCATAAAAAATAAACAAAAGATAATAAAAACCCTATTTAACCAATATTAGAAAACGTTTTGGTGTCTGAGAACATTGTATATAATATCACCACTCCAGTGTGTGCTGTTAATGCAGTTAATAGTAGTGAAAATGTAGGAGGGGCAACATTTTTATTATTCCCACTACAACCAACTAAACAGTAGGGAAAGTGCTGGACTTCGGAGGGGTTAGAATTACAATTCCCACTCCTAACAGCGGAACAGTAGGAAAAGTATTTGGCTTCGTAGGGGTTAGAGTTACTATTCCCACTCTTCCCAGTTTGTGCAACAGTAAGGAAAGCTTTGGTCTTCCCACTCCAGCCTAAGGGCCTTCTTATGTGTTTGGTGGTCCAATGGAACCAGGAACCTGTGACAGCAGTCCATGGACCACCAGATTGGCAGTCCATCCACCACTTTAGGACTGTGGAGGTTGGACCGCTGCTGCAGCCAGGGATGTTGCCTCTATGTGATGGGGTGCATGCAGGGGGCACATGTTGTGCCCCCCACGTGCCTGCACCACCAGTTCCTGCAGGGCAGTGACTTGAAAGTCCATGCCCTGCAGGAACTGAACTGCAGATGGACCGCCAAAGAACCACCCCCGAGTAAAAATAAGTCATACTCTGGAGGGTGGTCTTTAATGGTTTGGCAGTCGTGGAGCGGAGTAGTAGCGTGGCGGCTCCGCTCCAAGACCGCCAAAGCCAAAATAAGGTCCTAAGCAACACCAGGGGAAGCTTTGGACTTTCGAGGAAGATTTAGTTTTCCTACTCCAGTCTGTGCAACAGTAGGGAAACTTGAGATTTCAAAGGTGTTACATTTCCTATTCCCAGTCCAAACAGTACAACAGTAGGGAAAGTGTTGGACTTCGGAGGGATAAGATGTACTATACACTCTCCAGTCTGTACAACAGTAGAGAAAGCATTGAACTTCAGAAGGTTAAAATTTACTACTCCCACTCCAGCCTCTGCAACAGTAGCTAAAGTGTTGAACTTCGGAAGGGTTAACATCGACTATTCCCACCCCAGTCTAAGCAACAGTAGGTAAAGTACTTTACTTCAAACACATTACATATGTGAATAACCTATTAATTTTGATTGTTTTTAAACTCTTACTATAAACATTATTATCATAAAATATTTCTATATATTAAAAAATACAAAATAAAAACAATTTACATAATTAAAAACAAAAATAATGAATAATCAATTAAAACGTAGTTGTCATTTAATTATTATTTAACTCCGCACCCTATACCTCTACAAACCTAGCAGCCCACATCTAAAATATAACTAAAATATATCATGATTACACAATTCATTATTAATCAGTTCAATAATTATTAATGAATTAATCATTAATTGTTAGTTAATTATTACTTAACTTCCCAACCTATACCTTTACAAACCTAGCAACTCCCATCTGAAATATAACTAACATAAATTGGTATAACACATTTTACATATTTGATAATCAATTACATAATTTATTACCAACTAATAATTAAATGTTGAGTAATTATTGCTTAAAAAATTACTAAAATATATATTTATTACACAACTTACAAATTAATAATCAATTGGTAATTACTTAATACTTAACTATCTACTAAACCTATACCCCTACAAACCTAGCAACCTGCACCTAAAATATACCTAAAATAAACCAGTATTATGTAATGTAATGTAAATACATGTAATGTAGCAATACCATGTCCCAGCACAGAAGTAGCAGCATTCGCTTGGGTGAAATGATTATGCAAGCCTTCCAGAGGATGCTTTTTGTCCAGGCCATAACAGATCTTGATGTACAAGACAATCCATCTGGAGATGATCTTCTATACCATTTTGCCCATTTTTGACCCACAGACACCCACAAAGAACTAATCATCCACCTGATGTTCCCAGGTGTGATCAGTGGAGAAGTTCACGGACCTCCTTGGCTTGAGATGATAGAGATGTTCTTCCTTCTTGGAAGGGTGAGGAAGGGCATAAAACATTGGTAGGGTGATTGATTGGCCTGTATGGAGAGGAGTGACCACTTTCAGGAGGAAGGAAGATTTTGTCAGGAGAACCATTTTGTCCAAATAGAAGTCATTATACAGCTGTTATTCAGACAGAGCTCGTCGATATTTGGTAATCACAATGAGGAACGTTGTTTTCAACATCAAGAGATCTAGGGAACAGCTATGCATCAGCTTGATTGGAGTGAATAAGATACAAAATAAATTAAGGTCCCAGTGCCGCATAACAAATTGTATTGGCACTAACATTTGAATTGGCCCTTTCAAGAAACTTATCACCACAGGGTATATGAAAAGGGATGGCTGATCAAGTAAATGTAAAACGGGCAAAAGAGCTGACAAAATAACACTATGTCAGCTAACTGTGCCTGTAAAGGCTGAATCTTGCAGGAAGAAACCATACAACAAACTCCTTCAGCATCAAGTCAGGCAAGCCGGGATACTAAAAATGTGCTGGAAATTAAGGGCAGCAAGCGAGGACACGCTGATGGGCCATTGTTGGTGCGAAATCAACAACCGAACAAATGCAAAAAACGTATGGAAAACATCTTGGGAAGACGTACTAACACAACTTAATATGCGAGAGGCATGGAATACAAACCACCCCTTTATGGCCTTCAAAAAAATAGCCAACAGTACAGCAAAACAAAAATCCATGATCGTTGACAAAGCCGCCCTCGCAAAGAAAAAACATGGTTGGACGGTGCTAGCCACGTATGAGACAAGAGCCCCACAACCATACCTAGTCAACTATATAACACTGTCCACACAACAAATGCTCCTACGCATATGTCTGGGCACCTACACCACAAAGGATCAGACCCCAGCATGGAAGCAAACATGGCAAACATCGCTATGCAGACTGTGTGGCCGTTCGGAAGAAACACTGACTCACATTCTGTGCATCTGTCCATCATTGGCTAGTTTGAGACGTTACTACCTATTACAAATATTTCGTTTTTATCAAATCAGAACATGCAGGCCTGCCGTTATGCTAGCACTGAACAGTTTCCAGTTACAAACGGCCTGTAGGGCCTCCAAATTCTTACAGAAGGCGAGCCTCCTAATCCAGAAAACTGAAAAAATGATGCGTACCCAGTCAGAAGGACTGATATGTTAGGTGACGCTCAGGCCGTAGACGATGTAATACTGTTTTTAAAAAAAGAACTTGTTTTTTAAAGAGTGTAAATGCATTTTAACCAAGGCTAGTTTGTATACTGTTTTGTACACAATTTTGTAAAGGTTTTAACTAACCACATGCAATAAATATTTACTTACTCCTCCAAGCGTCCTCCATAAAAGGTTTGGTGAAGGGACACATGGCAGCCAGTATGACCACAAACAACTTCGGAAGAAAGATCTAAAATAATCAACTGCCACAGCTCAATCTACACACAAGGAGGTGTGGATTATGAAGGCTTGGGTAAAAGACCCAGTCCTCCTGCTGTGACATGAGGTTCTCCCAAAGGGACAGTCAGATCAGAGGACAAATGTTCTTGGCCAGAAATTCTAGATATGACACCCTCCTCACCCAGTCATGAGCCACTTTGATGACTTGGGCCCAGTCGTTCCTGATCTTCTTTAAAACTCTTCAAAGGAAAGGTGTCAGGGAGGCATTCAGGATTCCTGAGTTCTAATCAAGATGAAATGTATCTTCAAATGAGAGAAACCTTGGAAACTACAATGTGAAAAAGTTTGGACAGTGCATGTTTTCATGCTGTGGTTGTGAAAAGATAGAGCCAAGGCTTTCCCCATTGCTGGAAGAAGCCCTACGAGTAAAGTTGTCATTCATGATCTGCTAAGCAATAGTGATGAGTTTGCCCACCATAGCGTTCAAACATCCTACCTGGGTGTTGTGAGATCACGGAGATGCCATGAGATTCAGCCACTTCCAAAAGCAAAGCCTTCTTTCACAGGACCTATGAACCCACTTTGCCCTAGTTGTTGCAGTACCACATTGTGATATTGTTGTCTTTGAAAATCTGCACCCAGTGCCCCTTGATGGTCAGGAGGAACACTATCAGAGCCAATAGCATCACCCTCACCACCAACAAGTTGATGTGGAGATAGAGTTATGCCGGGGACCAGAGTCCTCTGATCTCCACCTCTACCTGATGACCCCATCAACCCAGTAATAATGCATCTGTCACAACTCTGGCTTTGGGAAGGAGAGAGGTCTTCCACCAGTCCTATTCCTGTCTAGCAACTACCACTGCTGGTCTTTTGCAGTTTCCTCAGACACCTAGATCTAAAATTACAGGTACCCTTGCTACTGAAGCAACTGACACTTCAAATCCTTCTGCAGAGGCTGCTTCTGCCTCCTTGTGTGGCCAACCATGAGGATGCAGGAGGCCAAGAGTCCAAGAAGCTTCAGGGCTGCTCTCACTGAGACCCAGGTCAAAAGTTGAAACATCAGGATAATAGGCCAAAAGTCCTGGACTTGCTGAGGTAAAGGTAAGGTTCGGAACAGCACAGTATCCTGCATGGCTACAAAGATAGGGAGCATCTGCGAAGGACTGCTGCACTTTGATGGAAATACCCGACGATCCACAAAGTTAGCTGTCATCTGGAGGTTGTTTATGACTGTTTGACACAAGCCCACCTTAAGCAGCCAGCCATCGACGTATGTGAATACTGGTGTTCCCAACCTTCGCATATGAACAGCGACCGCCATCATATATTTTGTGAACATTGGTAAGGCCGAAGGAGAGCACCGAGAACTGAAAGGGATTATGGCACCCCTAGAACCACAGGTAGCATCTGTGGGGCTGCAAAACAGGAATGTGGAAGTAGACATTCTGCAGGTCCAAAACCACCAGCCATTCTCCTGGATATAAGGCAGATAGAACGTGGACCAGGGTGAGTTTTTTGGACTTGTGCTTCCAAAGGAAGAGGTTTAGATGGATAAGGCAAGGAATCGAGCAGAGGTCTCCATCCTTCTTTGGCACTAGAAAGTAATGGGAATGGCAACCAGTCCCATTCTCTGATGTCAACACCCCCTATGTGGCTCTCTTGGCCAAGAGAGCTTGTGTCTTTTCTCAGAGTATGGACAAGTGGTCCTCCTACAGGCATTGTAGTGTGGGAGGCAAGTCAGGGAGTGTGTCAGAAAGGGTAGAGTAACCACTTTGCACAATTTGGAGAACCCACTGGTTGGATGTAATGTACCTCAACCCATGGAGGAAAAAGGTGTTGAGAAATCCTACTAGGCAACTGGGTGCCACCGAAGGCAAACTAAAGTGGTTTTGCTGAATCCCCGGCCTCTGCCTCGAAAGGTGTGGGAGGCTTGTTGTTGTAGTGGCATGGTTGAATACTGCCTCTCCTGGTATCCTCTTCCAGAACCTCGAAAGTGGCAAAATTGCTGAGGGAACTGCCACACTGTTGCGTCAAAAACCAGAGAATGTGCTTTCACCTTACTATCTTAAATCACTTCATGTCTGAGTCTGCCGTGTATCCAAAGAGACACGAGCCATCAAATAGCATGTCTATGAGCAACTGTTGGACATTGTTGAGAAACCAATGGAGCACCACACTGTCCAGACTGGCCTACCCAAGCAGTCAATACTGTCCAGACCTTGGTCTTGTGGAGCACTTAAATGCATTCTTGCAATTATGGATAAGGCACTGTAAGTTGGGCCGAATATCACTAGATTACTGACATAATATTGAGACCATAAATATCTACTTACTGAATATTCAAAAAAGTTATACTGTTTACAAAGGCATTGAGTCCCCAATACTAAAACACTAATATTGTACACATAAATATCAATGTAAAAAATATCTAATATAACATATATTTAAAACAAAAATATCGAAAACAACAATATTGCAACTTATAACTAACTATAGACCCAGTCAAAAATATGGAAATCAACAATATCGACTACATAAAAATTGTTAAAACAAGTAATTAATAGCAGTTAGAATTATGAAAAACACAATATTTAAATGAACACACAAAAAATATTACCTACAATAATACCTACATTATATAAATAAATTATATTTTACCTAACCAAAATATTACATTTAAAGTATACCAACAGAAAAGTCCTCCAACTTACACATTACACATATTTACATCCCACTTACATTCAGCACATATTTATATTCACAAACAAAATTATTTCTTTTCTTCAAATAAGTACATATAATATTAAATAAATTAAGTTATCTCGAATCTGAGTATAAAAAAACATTAATTGATGTTTTCCAAATAAGGACATAGTTGAAAACAATTACATTAGGTTAAAACAACCAATAATATTAAACTATACAAAACTATAACCGATAAAATAGCTTAACCAATTTAACAAACAATATAAAAGCCAGAGTTATAAAAGCAAAAAATACTGCCTTCATCGTATAAAACTGTACAGCTTAACAACTTAGACTGCAAGCGCTAGGAGAGCTTTGCTCTTGCTGCTGACTGAAGCATTTATTGCGTTTTAAAAATCCCGTTTTTTCATTTACTTTGATTTTTACTTTGTCGCTTTCCCTCGTTTTTAAATTGGGCCACTCGCAGACCCACACTGCTGTCACCTCACTCCCACCATAATTCTGAAATACTCACCGCGTTTTAGCGGGTCCCTGTCCACTGTCTTGACTGGTGGCCATATTGGGAGGGGGGACATTGTAGGCGGCGCGGTTAGCGCTCCAGTGTGCACGCGCTCGGCGAACATAAAGTCAGCCATGCTGACGCGCAGCGTCATCACGCAGCGTCATCGCCGGATTGTCGCCGGAGTTTCGCCAGAGTCAAGCCCGTCTGTGCCCGTCCGGGCCCAGACGGGCCTTGGGCATACCACTCTGCTCAACTCTCCGAACACACGGATCCCTTCTTACAGGTACTCACGGGACTCACTTCTCGCATTACGCGTGCCAAGACATCCCAGTTGCTACTATTATTGGGCGGAGGGTGCTGTATTCAAACCCTGTTCCGGCTGTCGCCCACATAACACGGTTAAGGATCCCGACTCTTTTACGATGGCTCTGCTTAATTGCAGATCACTTCCCTGTCACTCCACGGAAATCCATTGCCTCCTTTTGGATTATAGTTTGGATGTTTTATTCCTTACGGAGACGTGGCTGACCACTAGTTCCGACCCCGATATTGTTAATGCTCTTCCCCCGGGATACCTCATGTTTCACCTTGATAGGCCGGATGGAAGAGGGGGCGGAGTGGCCATCATCTACAGAGACACATTGGTATGCAAAGCCGCAGATTGCGGCATTAATAACGCTGAGAGCTGTCATTTCACTCTTGGCATCTCTTCGACTGTCTCTATCTCTGGCATTTTGGTGTACCGGCCTCCCGCTACGCTAGGGAACTTCGTGGATTCCTTTATGGAAACTGTTATTCCACTTGCTGCGGCTTCGTCCAACTTTCTCACTCTTGGGGACTTCAATTTTCATTTTGACGACCCCAATGATGTGGTGTCAAGGGATCTTTTAAGTTCGCTTGGTGCACTTGACCTACATCTTGTCAATATGGGAGTGACTCATAATAGAGGTCACCAGCTGGATGCGGTCTTCGCAAATTCGGCGAACTTGCAGGCCCTCCAGACGTTGGCTCTCCCTTGGACTGATCACCATTTCATTCCGTTTAGCTGGTTGCCTGGGAACCGGAGAGATCCTCCACTTAGGCAACATACTGTGGACCGTCTCTGGTCGAAGCTTCCGGTAGACAGGTGGGCGGAAGAGCTAGCCAGAACTTGTCCCCATCCTGTAGATGACCCCAGCATCGCCGATCAGCTTGTAGTCAATTGGCTAACTAACTCTTTGGATTTGCTGATCCCAAATAAAAGGAGGCTTGTCAGGGAGAGAAGAATTGGTTCTGCTCCCTGGTACACCCTCGAACTCAGGTGTATCAGAACTTCCTGTAAAAGGTTTGAACGTGCTTGGAGGAGAGAGCAGACGGAGGAAAGTCGGGCCTTTTATAAGAAGGAGCTGAGGAAATATAAAAGGGCATTGAAGGACGCTAAAAGGGCTTTCTTTAGCGAGAGGATTGCGAGGGCAAGTAACTCCTCCGGCGAGTCGTTTAAAATCTTTAAAGAACTTCTGAAAGCACCGACCCCCCCAGTGCTACACGATGACCCTAAAGAACAATGTGAGGATCTGGCTAAATTCTTTTACTCTAAAATAGAGAAAATATTATCCTCCTTACCCTCTATCCCTCTCATTCAGGAATCAGTCATTGGTTCTGCAAACTGCCCGACTGAGTTTACATCCTTTGGCCCCTTCTCGGAAGAGGAGGTTACAAAGGTCCTGCTGGAGATGAAGAGTGGCTCTCCGAGCGATCCAGTCCCGATGAAACACCTTAAGCCCGTGGTTAACATCCTGTCAACTCCTTTGACTGATCTCATAAACCTCTCACTTGCTCAGGGCATAGTGCCACAGAGATGGAAAAAGGCTGTGGTGAAAGCCCTACTGAAAAAAACCAGGATTGGATCCATCTGATTTGACCAACTTTAGGCCAATTTCTCTCCTTCCTGGTTTTTCAAAAATTGCTGAGAAGCTCGTCAGTTGTCAGCTCTCGCACCATCTTGAAGCTAACCACCTGCTAGGAGACTCCCAGACTGGTTTCCGCCCCGGCCATGGAACAGACACTGCCTTGTTGGCAGTAGTGGAGGAGGCAAGAAGCACTCTCGACACAGGGGGGTCAGTGGCAGTGATCCTCCTGGACTTGAGTGCTGCTTTTGACACCGTGAACCATCAGGTGCTCCTCCAACGGCTGTCAGAGGCAGGTGTCTCGGGGACAGCTTTGAAATGGCTGGGTTCCTTTCTTGCGGATCGTTTCTACCAGGTCTGGGAAGGGTCAGAGCAATCTGCCCCAATCCCTCTTCAATGTGGAGTCCCGCAGGGCTCATCGCTGAGCCCTACTTTATTTAATATCTATATGACTCCACTTGAAAGAGTGGTCGCCCCTTCGGGGGTGAAGATCATCAGCTATGCTGATGATACTCAGCTGGTGGTGGGCCTCACGCAATTGGCGGCACACCCTGAGGTATTACATGACTGCCTCGCCAATGTTTATTGGTGGATGTCCATCTCTGATTTAAAGCTCAACGGAGGTAAGACCGAGCTGATGCTCCTGGGCAACTCCAATCCTTCCATCATTGCGAGTTGCTGGCCCCGGTCTCTTGGCGACCCACCATCCCCCAAGAAGGAGATCAAATCCTTGGGAATATGGTTGGATGACGATCTGTCCTTTCGGACTCACGCCAAGAAGACCGCAGGGGTCTGTTTTGGCTTGTTGAGATCAGCCCGTAAGGTGTTACCTCTGCTTCCCGCTCCATCAAGGAAGTTGTTGATTCGTGGCCTAATTCTATCCAGGCTCGATTATGGGAATGCGTTGTTTCTCGGTGCTCCGGAAGCTACCTTCAAAATCCTCCAACAGGTGCAAAATGCAGCTGCGAGAGTCCTTATGGATGTCCCTAGAAGGCAGTCTGCTGCTCCGGCCCTTAAAGCGCTCCACTGGCTCCCCGTGAAGGAGCGGGTGAAATTTAAAGCGCTTTGTACAGCTCATAAAATTTTACACGGTAAAGGCCCTTCCATTCTTGCAAATATGGCCCGTCCCTACAAACCCTCTCGTCTGTTGCGCTCTGAGCAAAAACATCTTCTGCAGTCAGCGAGAGTAAGAAGAGCCCGGTCGGGGGGCAGGCGTTTTTCTGTTCAGGTAGCCTCTCTTTGGAACTCTCTGCCCCTTAAGATCCGCTCAGAACCCCAGATCCTATCATTTAGGAAGTTGCTTAAGACCCATCTGTTTCCTCGGTAGTGTTAGCTGAGTCTTCTCCTTTTTTTGTGGTCTGTTGCGCCGGGATGCCCCTGGGTAAGCCGAGCGCATTATAAGTCTCATAATAATAATAATAATAACACTTCTCCATGTAAGTAGTAATTATATTTAATATATGAAGGTAAATAACATTAACTTGTAAAAACAATTATTAATAAACAATTACCAACATAGTTTTTAACGTTTGTCCATTTCAACGGATTATCCAACCTTCAACTGAACTCCATCAACAACTAAACATCAAAGACCACAAAACAGTAAGTATATAAAAAAAACTGCTTTAAACGTACGGCGTGTTGACTTCTAACGGGGTAACCCACGTAAAACTACCAGACCTGGGTCAGTATTACATCACAATACACTGGCGGTCGTGGTAGCAACTTATATAAACAAAGGTGAATAAAGAGAATGCATACACCACTCTTGCTTTTCTATAATGCTCAAATCAAATTTAATCCCAAAATTGAGAGGCCTTGAATGCAATGCTGGTCACAGCACGGAGACCGCATTGCTCTCTACGACCAAATATCTTCGGTCCGTGATTGACTCTGGCCAGACCGCGGCGCTGATCCTGTTGGATCTCAGCGCCGCGTTCGACGCGGTCTCTCACAGGATCTTACTTCAACGTCTTGGTGAGACAGGTGTGTCAGGCACGGCACTTGAGTGGTTCAGATTGTTTCTTGCTGACCGGACCTTTAAAGTAGTCACCCCACCATTTGAGTCCAAGTTCCATCCGTTGCAGCTGGGTGTGCCACAGGGATCGTCGCTGAGTCCCACACTATTCAATCTGTATGTGAGGCCGCTGGCTGGTGTTGTCAAGCAATGGGGCATTACTATGGTCTCCTATGCTGACGACACTCAGCTGGCGGTCGTCCTAAGTGGTAACTCTGACCTTGATGCCCCGAGATTCCGGAATAGACTCTGCAGTGGCCGGCTGGATGAATACCAACTGTCTCCAGTTGAACTCTAAAAAAACTGAGGTCATGGTTGTGGGCAAGCGGGCTGACCTCTGGGGTGACATATGGTGGCCCCCGGAGTTGGGTGCAGCTCCCACTCCTGTCCTGGAGCTAAAAAATTTGGGGGTTTGGTTGGACCCTGCCCTTAGCTTTTCTGGACATACTAAAAAAGTGGCGGCCACCTGCTTTGGCATCCTGCGTGGGTTAAGACCTATTCTGAGGTTTTTTGATCCTCCCACTAGGCAGCTAGTAATAGAGGCCTACATTTTATCTCGGCTTGATTATGCCAGCTCGCTCCTATTGGGAGCCAATCAGGCAGAGATCACTCGGTTGCAATGCGTCCAGAACGCCGCAGCCAGAGCTCTGGTGGGCCTACCTAGATTCTGCGCGGCAGATAGTACCATCCGCTCACTACACTGGTTGCCTGTGGCACAAAGGATCCACTTCAAGACTCTGTGCCTCTCTTTTAAGATCCTCAAGCTGGCATCACCACAGAATCTTTTGAATCTCCTGGTGCCCTATGTCCCTGCCAGAAATTTGAGATCTCTGGGACAGAATCTGCTAATTGTCCCTCAGTTCAGGCTATGTAGAGCCGGCGGTCGGTCCTTTAGGGTACTGGCTGCAAAATTGTGGAATTCCCTTCCGCTCTATATCCGTGAAATGGATGAGCTCCTGCAGTTTAGGAGGGCCATTAAAACCCATCTTTTTTCTCGTTTAGTTTAGCCTTCTGGAAGTTCATTTTTCCGTAGCTGCTGTGTTGTGTTTGATACTCTTGTAAGCGCCGGGACGCCCCTTGGCTGGGGCAGCCGTTGCGCTATAAAAGTGCTTTTAACATAACATAACATAACATAACATAACATATAAAGTCAAAGCATTTTTTAGTGGAAACACAGTTGCTCCAATAGATATCAGTGCAATACAAATATTTACAGTGCTCTTGGTGTAAGGGATGAAAAAGAAGGGGTAGGGTAGATGGTGGTGAGTCTGTGAGTGAAGGGCAGGGAAAAGGAATAGTGACATATATATAAATCATTTACACATATAGAATAACTTTTCCAGCCTAACATAGGTCAATTGTTCCAGAATATAAACATAGCTCAAATGTACATGTTAATCATAACAGTCTATCCTAAGAGCTTCTGTAGGGGTTGTATATGGTCAACGTTTCGACCCCTAGGGATGAGGGTGAGTTCTGTCCTCACATTGGGGTCTTCATCAGAACAAGGCTGAGAAGAAGAGCCCCCGTCCAAGCATCTAGCATCTGCACCTCGCGGTGCACGCACACCTTGACTCTCTACCTCATAAAGCATGGGATTCTGCACTCGGGCTCACTAGAGAGCCGGTCGTCCATGTTTGAGGTAAGCTTTTATTTCCCCAGGCCTGACACATTATGAGATCCCTGGTAGGATATGATCTTATTTATGACAGGAAGATTTTGCACGATTTTCCGCTTGGGGTCTCACCATTATCTGCATATGTCACAAGGCGCATTCTCGAATATTTTCATTTTTTAATGCACGACGCGCTTACACTCTGGACCCAGACTGCCACCTAATGGCAATGATTTGTCCAGCACTCACCCTTTTTTTCTTTGAAGAACCCCATGGCCATTTGCCAGTCACTTTAACCAACAAGGTCTCGACAAATGTATACTAATCTTTGCTACCCTTAACAACTTATTCAAACTAGCCCAATGTCAAATGTGGATGATGGATGACTCATTTGTAATGTGTCCTAAACCATACCATCAACGATACACCATATATGGTGAATTAAAAAAACTAACATACCTTTTGTGTTTGCATTACTTCCGAACAAACAAGGCACTACCTACATGGAACTGATAAACCACTTTAAGCGACAATCAATCAAAGAATGGGTCTTGTAGAGCACACCTTATCACCCCAGGGAGTCTCCAGGTGCTTGGTGGTTGTGCGATCCTTGGTCGGAGAGGTGGTAGTCAAAAATCCAGGTCTTGCGCTGTTTCCTGAAGTGCTTCAGCGATAGGGAGGTGCGCAGGTAGAGGAGAAGGTCATTCCAGGACTTTCCAGAAAGAGAGGAGAAGCATCAAATTCAGCAGTGGCTGCTACGGATGCAGTGGATGTGGGACAAGGCAAGGGTGGAGAATCAAAGCTCTCAGGTTGGTCAGTGGAATGTCAGGTGGTTGTTGATGCAGGAGGGTCCAGTTTTGTGAGGGACTTTGTAGGCATTCGTGAGGTGTTTGAAGAGGCATCTCTTCTGGACTGGGAGCCAGTGGAGGGCCCTGAGCTTTGAGGGTGATGCTGGCTCTTCTGGGAAGGTTGAGTCTTGCCACCGAGTTCTGGGTGGTTTGATGTTGATTCAGAAGCTGCTTGGTGGTTCCGGAGTAGAGTGCGTTGCCGTAATTGATTCGGCTGGAGATGAGGGCTTGGGTGATTATCTTCCTGGTTGAGACAGGGATCCATTGAAAGATCTTATGGCTCATGTAGATGGTGTGGAAGCAGACGGAAGAGATGGTGTTGGTCTGTTGCTTCATGGTGATTTGAGTGTCCATGATGATTCTGAGGTTGCAAGCGTTGTCAGTAGGGGTGAGTCTGGGGCCGAGAGTGGGGGACCACCAGGTGTCATCCCAGGGGGATGGATTGTTGCTGAAAATGATGACCTTGGTCTGGTCTGAGTTGAGTTTCAGGCAGCTGGTCCTCATCTAGGTGGCGAAGTTGGTCATGGTGGTTTGCAAGTTGATTCTTGTGGTGTCTGCGTCTTCTGTGAGGAAAAGGACGAGCTGGGTCTTGTCAGTGTAGGAGATAATATTGAGTCTGTGGCTCAGGACAATGTTTGCCAGAGGTGCCATGTTGGTGTTGAAGAGGGTTGGGCTGAGGGAGGAGCCCTGGGGGCTGCTGCATATGATGTCTTTGGGTGCAGAGGAGAAGGGTGACAGGCGGATCCTCTGTGTTTGGCCGGAGAGGAAGGAGGAGAACCAGTTGAATGCCTTACCCTTTATGCCTATGTGGTGGAGTCTGGTGATGAGAGTGTGGTGGGCGACAGTGTTGAAGGCTGCAGAGAGGTCTAGGTGGATTAAGGCGGCTAATCAGCCTAGGTTGAGGAGACATCTGATGTCATCTGTTGCTGCAATCAGGGCTGTTTCAGTGCTGTGATTATGCCAAAAGCCTGATTGGGAGTAGTTGAGCAGTTTTTTTTCTTTGAGATAGTCCATGAGTTGGCAGTTGATGGCTTCCTCCAAGACTTTGTCAGGGAAGGGGAGAAGCGAGATGGGCAGTAGTTTTTGTGATCGTTGGCATTAGCTGTGGTTCTTCAGGAGAGGTTTGACATCAGCCTGCTTCAAAGCATTGGGGACTGTAGCTTTGGTGATGTAGGTGTCGAGGAGTATTGCGAGGGAGCATCTGATCGCTTCTCTTCCTAGGTTGGTCGATATGGTGGCGGCATGGGTCTGAGGGAGATTCGGAATGGATGGAGTTCATGATTGATATATTGTCTTTGGTTGAGAGCTGCATCCATGTGGTGAATCATTGGGGGAGGCAATGGGAGGGTGCAGAGGTGGTTGTGGGTGGTGGGTGGTCTCACAGCCTTTGGGATGGGCAGATTATGTTCTCAAAGGCGGAAGGGCAGGAGAATTTTCGTACGATGCAGAAAAGTTCCTTGGTGTGGTTGGTGCTCGCCTCGATGTGGGTGGTGAGGGCTTCTTGCTTGGTTTCTCTGAGCTGGTGATGGTAGTTGTTGAGGGCGGTCCTAAAGAAGTCGAGGTTGGCGGGTGTCTTGTTGGAGCGCCAGTTTCTTTCCAGTTTCTTACAGTGGCACTTGAGGGTCAGTAATTCTGGGATGAACCAGCTAGCTTGCTCGGCGGGTCTTCTGCTGGTGGTGTTCTTCTGGGGGCGATTGTATCAGCAGCTAAGGAGATCCAGTTGGATAAGTTTGGGATGTTGAGTTCAATGGAATCAGAAGGAACAGGTCTTGCTTCTTTGAGGGCGGTGGTCCAGAGGGGTTTGGTGACTTTGCTCGAGTTGCATTGAGGGAGGGATTGGTGTTTTGTTGGGGGTTCCAGCAGACAGTAGATGGAAAAGTGAATAATGCTGTGGTCTGTCCAGGTCAGCTCAGTGGTGTGGGAGGGAGAGCTTGGCATGGTTCTTTGTAGAGAAGATGGGTGTGTCCAGCGTTGTGACAGGCTGATGATTCTTATATTTTCAAGAAGCGTTGTGGAGTTGATGTCATTGTGGTCCTCTAGGTGGAAGTTCAGGTCTCCCAGGAAGATGTTGTGGTTGGAGTCTGTACCCAGAGGGGCGATGAAGTCGGATATGGTGCTGCAGTAGCTGGAGTGCGGGCCTGGTGGTCTTTAGGCAAGGGTTCCTCTGATGGTGGTTTTAGCTTTGGGTTTGAGCTGGAAGTTGAGGTGTTCCATGATCGGTGTTGCGTCATCATCCAGGGCATTGCAGTCAAGGGAGTCATTGTGGATGACAGCTGGGTCTGCAGGGGCGGTTCCAGTAGATCATTTTGCATCCATGTTGGGCGCAAGGGTGGAAATGGTGTCCCAGATTTCTGTGGCATGCTAGCAGAGGGATATGACTTTGAGAAGTGTGCAGTGGAGCTGTGGTCTCTGGCAGGGAGTGTGTTGTTGATTGGAGGTAGTGGGGGTTCTTAAGTCACAGGGAAAGTAGCAGTGGTGACGGTGAAGGGTTCTTCGGTGGAGAATGGAGAGGTGTCACTGCAGTTGTTGTCTCGTGGCTTGGGTACAAGGTTTCGGATTTCTTCTGTGGAATAACAGTGTTGGGTTGAAGATCCAGGGGTCCTGGCGCTGGTCACGGACCAGGCACAGATGAGTTTGCATTTGCACCAGCAGTGCGGCCACAGAGTACCCTTTATTATGTAGCCCTAGAGGTCGGACGGGCAGTCCGGAAGGTAGGAGGGCAGGGCCTGGGCGGGTAGGCAGGGACAGGAGTGATATAGTCAGTGCCGGGGGAAGGAGTGTGGCGAGGAGGGCGGACGAAGCAGGGGAGGGGCAAGATCAGCGAGGCGAGGGCAGGAAGAAAGAGAGAATAGGAGGCACAGAGAGAGAAAAGAGAACGAGGCAGAAATGAAAATAAAGGGCACAGAGGAAAATAGAAACCAGATCAGATGTGTATATAAGGGCAATGGGAGAGATAAGAAAATTAAACAGAAGAATAGATAAGGGCACAGGGAAAGAAGAAAAAACGATCAGAAGTAGAAAATAAAGGGCCCAGGGAAAGATAAGAAAAATGGAGCAGAAGTGAAAATGCAGGGCACAGAGAAAGTTTAGCAGAAATGTGAATAAAGGGCATAGAGAAAGATAAGAGAGATAACAAAACAGAGCTGAAGTAAAATAAAGGGCAATGAGTGATAAGAAACGGAAGGTGCAGTGCACTGCAAGAGGACTGGCGGGACCAGGCTCGAACCACTGATGCTCAGCTGGAGTGCCGGGAGCAGTCACTCGGTACTGTGGCAGTGATGGAGTAGTGGCTGACTAGAACAAACAAACTATTCCCCCCAGAAAATTATTATTGTCTTTCAACAAAGTTATGATCCAATCTATCCCAAAAATATACCCTCACACAGCCATAAAGGGATGTTGCTACCATTTAAAACAAAGTATATGACATCACCTACAGAAATCTACACTAAGGACCTTATTATGAGTTTGGCAGTCAAATTACCCGAACACCACAACTGCCAGGAGATCGCATCCCCAGCGGTGTTCGTACCACTGTATTACGAGTTTACCATGGTCCCCGTGGTGTGTCTGTGGAGATTTTGCAAAGGTGGTGATTACTTTTCCATATGTATCGATGCCTGTGTATAAATTATGACTGCATATGTGTCGGATACACACATATGCATGATACCTATGAAAAACTACCATCTATCCGTAGTGTGGATCCAGGCAATCGGTATTTAGTATAAAGAGGACTCATCACAAACGGGGTAATAATCCTCTGGGTAAAAATGCTGCTTTGAAGGGCTGATCTGAAGAAAAGGATCCACATTGAACTCTGACCAAAATCACAGACAGTGGTGAGTACGCCCCCAAAATCCTTTGTTTCTGCCAACTTGAAGCTGGCGGTCTCACCGCTGTGGTCAGTTTGTGGATAAGCAAACTCATAATACGGACAGCAGTGAAACTCCTCTGTACCGCCCTATGGCAGCTTCTTTCTCCCGACCTTGAACCTGGCGGTCAGCAGTGTGTTGGTGGTGTCGGTGGGTCAGCCGCGGTCTTTCCAAATCCATTCTGTACAACTCATGATATGGCGGTCTGACCACTGAGCTTGCGGATTCAGCTCACGACAGCAGGTATGGGGGTCCAAGAACAACCAAACTCATAATAAGGCATCAAGGGCCAGATGTAGGTAATTTTTATTTACCGACCTCTTAAATACCGAGTCACACCGACTCGGTATTTAAGAGGTCGGAAAATAAAAATACCGAGATGTAGGTAATTGCAGATGTGCAATTACCGAATCGGAAACAGTCGGTAATTTCCGATGTGGTAAATACCGACCAGTTAATGCCCATGCATTCCTATGGGCTTTGAAGCCCATAGGATTGATTGGGCATATACCGGTCGGTATTTACCACATCGGAAAATACCGACTGTCACAAGGGTGCAGGGGGTGTCACTTTGACACCCTCTGGCACCCCCAAAAGAGGCTCGGGTGCCATGTGGCAGGCATACCTGCCCTAAGGGCAGGTCTGCCTGTCATATGGCATAGGTGTGCATGCACACATGTGCATGCACACCAGAAACGGTATTTTACCATCAAGTAGTATTTGATGGTAAAATACCGATGTGGTACTGCTTGTGGGACTCAGAAGAGTCCCACCTACATACCAATTGTCCGGAATCAGTAATGATACCGACTCGGTATTTTACATACTCGGTAAATTTACCTACCGGTAAATTTACCGAGTCTGTAAATTACAGGGACCTACATGTCAAATTGCTTTTACCGGGTGGTAACGGCCGAATTCGGCCGTTACCACCCGGTAAAAGCCTACCTACATCTGGCCCTAAGTGTGGAATATGCCACCAACAGCCAATTTGTATTTGAAGTTAAAAATATGGTTTCACTAGCCTACTTCCCTGTCACAAAAGTAGCCGAACATTGCAACATCCTTAATGAAAGTTTCAGTTACCAAAACAATGAAGACAAACTTACTCCCCTAATGGACTACTTCGAGCATACATGGGTTGGCAGACTGTATAGGTCAGGACACAAATGCCAACCAAAATTCCAGATACCAAAGTGGAATGTGTACGAAATCATCTTGGCACAGGGAGCAAAAACTAAGAACGCAGTGGAAGGATGGCATAATGCCTTATAATCCACACTGGGCAGAACCTACGCTGTACAAATTACTAGATTTTTTAAAACAACAAGGGAACCCAAAGAAGTCGGCAAGGGACCTTGGGAGTCAATATTATTATGGCAACAGTGGTCCCTAAGAAATAATAATGCATAATCAATAAATATAGACAAAGTCGTTGCTACATTTGAAAGCGACATGCCCAGCCGGGCAGAGGTCTTGATATTTACTTTTCAGTCAATGTAAAACATAAATAACACACAATATACAAGACAGGGCACAAGCCTGTACCCAGTCAATCACGCAAGAAATATCAGGACAGGGAACAATTAAATGGACCAAACAAAAGGGCTTAGGCAAGAGCTTAACATTCTGTAAACTTGTTAATCGCATCAGAACAATATTGACACCTTCACACTTTTAAAAAAATAAATCATTTCATGTGTGTAAGGTGCTCATAGTTGTCAAACAAAGACAACTATGAGCACCTTACACACATGGAATGAATTATTTTTTTTAAAGTGTGAAGGTGTCAATATTGTTCTTTTTTATAATCAAAACTGTGCGATTAACAAGTTTACAGAACGTTAAGCTCTTGCCTAAGCCATTTTGTTTGTTCCATTTAATTGTTCCTTGTCCTGATATTTCCTGTTTGATTGACTGGGTACAGCCTTGTGCCCTGTCTTGTATATTGTGTGTTATTCATGTTTTACATTGACTGAAAAGTAAATATCAAGACCTCTGCCCGGCTGGGCATGTCGCTTTCAAATATAGCAACGACTTTGTCTATATTTATTGATTTAGCATTAATATTTGTAAGGGACCACTGTTGCCTTAATAGTACAAATTACTAGAAGCCTTACCAAAATAGCAAAGCTATCAACACCTTTAAATAGAACAATCAGTTACAAAAATCTGTCCTCAACTAAGCAAACAAACCAGAAAAATATATGAAATGCTACAATTCAAAGTAACACTATTTATAAACAACAAACGACTAGACTACTTGAAAGTAATAGCCAAATCTATCCTCTAAACTATATATAAAATATACCAAGCAGTTTCGAAACTACAACATAGTACACCCAAATAATTTAAATATATTTTTTAAATACTAATAAAATATTATTATTATCTCAGTGAATAAATAATCCTAAATTTTGCATTACTCTTTGAGATAATAAAAATATGAATAGTAGCATTTAAAAAATATTTTCTATTAAAAAATAAAACTAATGAAGTAACTGCACATAATTTAAAAAATGCATCACATACTTTCAACAAATAAACACAATAAATATAGCAACATTACATTATTTTAAGTATATCAATTTTTCCACCAACAGTAGGTTAATAAAATAAATGTACTATTTTGATGCTGCAGATCTGTCTCCAAATTCACATAGTTAAAAAAAAACGTAATCCAACAAAAAGTAATTAAAATGATAGTAAAATGCCACCATAATTCTTTTGAAAATATCAGTAAAAAAACCAATTCCTCGAAGCAATCCATAGTCTGTAGGCTCCATAAAACAAACAGAAAAATATTTTTTTGTAAAAAGAACTGCTCTCCAACATAACATTTAGCAAGGAGAACATGGCGCCCGGGTAGATCGCAGGTCGATGCCTCTGTTGCTTCCCGGGTGTTAAATTTGGATTGCGTGGCCTTGTACTACCTTTGTGTCTTGAAACTCAGATTATGCGAAGCTTTGGCATATAATCAGGTATTTTAAATCCTAAATCCACTGGTATCTGATGTGTCTCACGCCTGTGACTCCTCTGCCCCTTCTGCTCACGCTTCTGATATCGGACGCCAGTCCGCGTTGCCTCACTCCACCCTGGAGCTCAGGAAGAGCCGCAGGGCAGCCGTGTGAGGATACCTCAGGGCAAGTGGAGGCAGCATCAGCACATACGATGCAGCTGCACACTCTGGGGGATTGGGAGCTGCTGAAGAGGAGCTGGCTGCCGCCATTAGTGTCAGTGGAACCCAGAACACAAGAGGTAAGGGGGCCAGTGCAGGGGTCATATGTGGTGCATTAGGAGGGCAGATTGGTGCGGGGCTTCCATTGTGGAAGATAGTGGGTCCACAGTCAAACACAGCCTGGCACAGAGTCAGGCTTTACATTTAGCGTTTTTGACTGTGCCGTCTTCTCCTATTCCCCTCACACGCTCTCAAAAAAGTTTCCCAACAGAAAAGCCCAAGAAGTAAAAAGAAGGGGGAAAAACAGAAACAAAAGGAAGCACTCCTTGACCCCAAACTAAAGATTACACCATCTCTACGCACCTTTCTAAAGTTCAACCGTCAGTGCTTTCACTAAAGAGACCACCACGTATAGAGATTCTGAGCCCTAGAACCGGTCAAGAGATTATGGAAACTGCAGCCATGGTAGCTACTACAGATGGTTTTGATACAGCAACAGATGGTTGAGCGGCCCAGCCAGCGTAGCACCCAAGAGAGTACTATGGCTACAAATACCGATGGATTAATGAAAATAAATGGCGTTATCTTTCAGGATAACTCTCTTACTAATGGGCACGAAGATTGCGGTGGGCGTACATCAGCTGGAAATATAAACCTGGACGGTGGAACCCCAAGTGAATTACAGTCTAGCTCCTGAGAAGCGATGTTAGGAACACTAACGTTAGATGTTAAAAATGGGTTCTCAGTATCAGAAGCTAATCAGCGTGAAATACGGAGGTTTTGCGAGACATTAGATAAACATTTGGATACTTTAACTGAGAGAACTGAAATACTCAAAAACACAGTGGAGTAACTAAAAAAAGGATCTCACAAATAATAAAACAGAGTTCCAAGCACTGCGCAGAGATGAGCAGGGTATCCAGGAAAAGCTGGTACAGTGAGAGAATAATTCCAGAAGGAATAATCTGAGGATTCCAAATGTTCCTGAAAGAAATGAGAGGGATAACTCAAAATAGTATGTGGTAGCCCTCAATAAAGCTGCAGTCCAGGTGGATGAGAGTGAGGCCGACATCCTAAAAGACATTCAAAGAATACACAGAGACCCATTCCGAAAAATGCCGGGTAGAGTAAAATCAAAAAAGAGCCTTATCAACTTTCAGACATTTGCGCTGAAAGAGAAAATTCTTACATCTGCACTAAAGTGAAAATCATTGAAAGGCCTGGACTTTTCTTTCGAAATAAGATCAGACCTATCACGTGTTACCTTAGATAGACAGTGGGTGCTGGGTAAACGCATGGATGACTTCAGGAAAATAGGGGCAACAGTACAACTTAAATTCCCGGCCTCACTCCGAATAATGCACAACAATAAAATGCACATGATAAGGAGTTTAAGGGAAGCAGATGAGTTATTAGAAAACATTCAGGGTGCCGGTGGGAGTAGTTGAGGAGGTAGATACGACTAGTCAGGGAATCTTATATGTATATACTTATATATTGACACATAATACGTTTTTAGTTTCACTGGGATCAACAGAGCAAAAAAAGAATTTGGACTAAGATCAGGTCCAGGAAGAAGAAGCAGGCGTGGGTTCTCCAGGGCAATGGGCAGCAGGGCCAGAAAGTAGGTTATCACGGGGAGGGGACCATATGAGATTTTTTTTTTTTTTAAATCCTCAAATACCTCAGAAAGAGTAATTGGAACTAACATAGTAAAGATATGTCCATTAAAAACTTTACCTGGAATGTCAATGGGTTGCGCGTAAAGGGTCGCATGGATTGGATATTACAACGTGATAACAAGAGGAGGTACCCCAGAAATTTATCGCAGGGAGGGGGGTAGTTACATGAAGAAAAAGAGTTGAGTCCCTGTTTCGTGTCTAGTGGATTAAATTCACTAAGGTTATCATTAATAGAAAAAGGTATAGCTTGCAATAAGGTCAGACTTTTATACCAATCTGAATTAGAGACACATTCAAGGCAAAGTGAACAACTGAACTAATAAATCAATAGAGATCTTTAAGTAAATATACCAAACAACCAAATTTTTATATAAAAAAGATTACAAAATGTATTTGTACCTCCCAACCGGGTTACAATCTAAAACAAAATCAATAACAGGAATAAAAAAGGTTTAAAACAACCACCAACAGTGGTAATACAATGAGTATCTTGAACAGTCAAAGTTAAAACAGTCGACGCGGCGTTTCGGTGCTTTTTGATACTGGACACCTTCTTCAGGACATTAAAACATTTGACTCCATATCTATAAATCAAAAAAATATTTTCAGTGTCTTATTCAAAATTTGATCAGTCAGTTACACTTGCCTTACTAATGCTATTCATAATTTGAATACTGAGCGTGTCAAGCTCTACTGTTAGCTCTACTGTTAACGTTTACTCGCGTTTACCCTGAGCCTAGACCATTTTAATAATAAGGATTTCATTATGAGATTATATTTCGAGAAAGTTATAGATTATTTCTGTGGTATGTCACTTCAGATGTACTGTAGTGAAGTGACATACCACAGAAATAATCTATAACTTTCTCGGGTCTAGGCTCAGGGTAAACGCGAGTAAACGTTAACAGTAGAGCTTGACACGCTCAGTATTCAAATTATGAATAGCATTAGTAAGGCAAGTGTAACTGACTGATCAAATTTTGAATAAGACACTGAAAGTATTTTTTTGATTTATAGATATGAAGTCAAATGTTTTAATGTCCTGAAGAAGGTGTCCAGTATCAAAAAGCACCGAAACGCCGCGTCGACTGTTTTAACTTTGACTGTTCAAGATACTCATTGTATTACCACTGTTGGTGGTTGTTTTAAACCTTTTTTATTCCTGTTATTGATTTTGTTTTAGATTGTAACCCGGTTGGGAGGTACAAATAAATTTTGTAATCTTTTTTATATAAAAATTTGGTTGTTTGGTATATTTACTTAAAGATCTCTATTGATTTATTAGTTCAGTTGTTCACTATGCCTTGAATGTGTCTCTAATTCAGATTGGTATAAAAGTCTGACCTTATTGCAAGCTATACCTTTTTCTATTAATGATAACCTTAGTGAATTTAATTCACTAGACACGAAACAGGGACTCAACTCTTTTTCTCCTTGGATATTACAACACCTTAGAGATTCCTCTGCCCAAATCCTCATCTTACAGGAGACACATTTTATTAAAAAGGAATGTGTTGATCTTTTTAAAAAACAAAGATGGGTACATCAAGTGCTATGCACAGATCAGAAAGGGAACGTTAGAGGAGCTGCCATAATTGTGAAAAAGCAAGCAAAACTATGGGTGTCTAAATCGAGGGCGGATAAAGCAGGGAGGTGGATTATTACAGATGTACAGATGTAAAAGTAGACGATAAGTCACTAACGCTGGTAGGCTACTATGATCCGAATCAGGACGATTGTGAACCATTAAAAAATCTCTTTACTAACCTCTTAGAATTCCCTGCCCCAATTATATTGGGAGATTTTAATGTGGTTTTAGACTTAAAATTAGATAAGTCAAGTAGAACTAGAGCAACACCAACACCTAACTCACAAGCACTCTGTAGTAATCTCCTTCTTATGTAATTAATCTCCCTGGCTCTGATGCTCTTGCTATGTGATGTCATTTAGAATGTTATGGAGGTTTGTGCTTGAAGTGAGAGCAGTTAGAGAAGATGGGCTGAGCAGCCGGGAGGCCGCTCCTGGTGGGGCTTATAGTAGGAGCGTATATTAAGACTTACATTGGAATTTACCAAGATGTAACTTGAAGAATAAACTACAACTACAAGAGCTGTCTACTAGACTTTATTGATTTCTACACACTCCTAAAAACCATGATGACACAGCACACTCTTTGTGATCTTTGGAGAGAAAGAGCAGGTAATCAACTGGGTGTATCTTTTAATAACAAAAATATCGAAGTATGTCTAGAATAGATTATTTCTTCGTAGATTGGAGCCTTATGGAAGATATCTCAGCCAGCCCACCTTTCAGATCACTCAGCAGTTTTATTAACATTAAAAAATAACACCAGGTGTCAGGAAAGGAGGTGGACTGTAGATCGGACAATATTGGCTGATAGCAAGTTAATGGGTAACACAATAGTTTGGGATACCCTAAACGTGTTCATAAGAGGAAAGATCACTAGTGTAACCTACCATAGAAATAAGCAGTATAAAAGGGAAATTACAGGGTTAGAGGAAAAAATTGAGCAATTGAATATTGAGTTGAAAGGACTAGTCTCAGAGGAGAAAAAGAAAACTAGAAAAGATGCAGCTGTTACTGAAAAACCAACTATCAGAGATTCTCCAAGTAAGGGTTAAAAAAAGGTGGGATGCTAGTAGACTAGCCCACTTTGAATATGGAGAGGGAGCAAGTAAACTCCTAGCCTGGAAGGTCAAGACAGATTTGAACAAAAACAGGATCAAGGAGATCAAGGAAGATCACTCCAACATTATTTTAAATAGCGAAATCGAGGTTAAAGAAGCCTTTAAAGAGTTTTTCAGTATTTTATATATGGAAGAGAAAGGATGGGTATAGCTGCCAGGCCTGATAGCACTCTCATGGAGCTTTATAAAATTCTGGCAGAAGTGCTGTTCCCTATTTTGATAACAGTTATGGGTGAAGCGCTAGAGCATGGAATGCAGTTACTGAAGTCTTGCAATGAGGCCACAGTTATTCTTATTCTGAAACCGGATAAAGACCCAGCAGCTTGTGAGTCGTACAGACCAATATCACTTTTAATATCAGACTATAAAATCTTCACAAAAATCTTGGCTAGTAGACTAGTCAAAATTGCGTGCCATTCATTATATGAAGAGCCGAGAGGGTTTGTAAAGGGGAGGTATATGCACGAACTCACTTAGGAATTAATTGGGGCCATCAATCTAGCATCATCCTTCAATATTCCTTTAGCAATAACAACATTGGATGCCTCAAAAGCTTTTGATAAGGTGAGGTGGTCTTATCTATTCGCTGTATCAAAAAGATACAACTTTGGGGACAAGTTCTGTAGAGCTATACAGCTAATACATCAGGACCTGCAGCAAGGGTTTAGTGAACCGGAAGTTATCCTCTCCTTTTAAGATACTTAGGGTCACAAGATAGGGCTGCCCCCTCTCCCCTCTCCTGTTTAATGTTTATATGGAGACTTTTGCTTTTAGACTTAAAAAAGCAAGTAATATCTTCCCTTTTCAACAGGTAGACTGGGGTAGAAAGGTCGCGCTATATGCCGACGATCTAATTGTGTACTCACCTGATCTGCGCACTGCCTTGCCTACCATCTTAAGAAAAGCTTCAGAATTTGGAGAGGTGTCCGGGTACTCAGTAAATGAGCATAAAACAGAAATCATGATATGGAATCAAGTAAGCACCAACCCCCAAATTAAAAGGGAACTAAGAAATCTTGGGTTAAGGATAGTTCAAGATATAAATGAAATTGCAGAAATCAATCTGAGGAGGGTCTTTAAAGAGAGCATTCAACTAATGAAGAGCTGGGTTCACCTTCCGTTAACGATCTTAGGAAGAGTTAGTTTGGTCAAGATTACTATATTGCCTAAGATTACGTTTATATTTAATTTCATACCTTGCACATTGACAAAATTACTATACACAAAATTCAGCAGGCTATAAATTCATTTATTTGGGCTAACAAAGGGATAAGGATCACCTGGAAGAAGTTGTGGAGGAGGAAGGACAAGGGAGGCTTAACATTGCCTGATATACAATACTATGCATGGGCCTTCCAATTAAAAAACTCTAGAATGCTCACAAAGATACCAGATGGCTCTATAGTAGGTTCAATGTTTTTAGCAATGTTCAAATCATCCAGAGTAGATACAGATGGCTTCTTTTGGTGACCCTAAATAAATAAAAGAAATCAAACTAAAGGTGCTACAATCAACGGCAAAAATGTGGTGTCACATTAGACGCCGTTCAAAATTGAATCACTACTCGTACTTTGCTCCAGTTTGGGACTCACCAGGGACTCCAGAGAGCTTAGGTGACAAACTGGCGGCGCCCATTAAAAACTCTAACCTAAAAATCTGGGGAGATCTGACCAGGGATGGAAATGTGCTACCCTGGCAAGATCTTAACAGGCTGATGAAAGGTACACTTTCAAAGTTTAAATATATACAATTAAAAAGCTGGAAGCAAAGTAGAAAACAGAAAAACACACAAGATGATGGACAGAATGTTGCACAATGGCAAAAAATTTACCCACAGTCATAGATCTGGGTTTAATCCATCGTTATTTTGCTCACCAAGTCACCCCCGTTCAGACATGGCCATATGCAAATCAGTCTTGACCCTGTGCCTCATGGGAACAGTCCAGCCCGAACTGCCAAGGCACATCTTCCCTGGACCGGAATCAAGCATCCTAGGACCAGTTTCTGGCTATCAACCGTCTTCAGCCAGGATAGCTTAACTCCAGTAGCTTAGTGAGCACGGGACCCACCTCAGGGCATACCCTTCCCACATAGGGTGAACAGCAGAACACACAAGATGATGGATGGAATGTTGCACAATGGCAAAGCATTTTCCCCCTGTCCCAGATCTGAGTTTAATCCATCGTTAGTTTGCTCATCAAGCCACCCTAGTTCAGACATGGCCATATGCAAATCAGGCTTGACCCTGTGCCTCATGGGAACAGTCGGCCCAAACTGCCAAGCCACATCTGCCCTGGACCGGAATCAAGCATCCTAGGACCGATTTCTGGCTATCAGCCGTCTTCAGCCAGGATAGCTTGACTCCAGTAGCTTAGTGAGCACGGGCATACCCTTCCCACATAGGGTGAACAGCAAAACACACAAGCTAATGGACTGATTGTTGCACAATGGCAAAACATTCACCCCCAGTCACAGATCTGGAATTAATCCATCGTTATTTTGCTCACCAAGCCACCCCAGTTGAGACAGGGCCATATGCAAATTAGTCTTGACCGTGTGCCTCATGGGAACAGTCCGGTATAGAGATGAGTTCACCCACACGAAGTCACTGGGACCTGGGTAATGAAAGTACTGAGGAAAGGGGTCCGAGCAATGAGCAACAAATTAAGACAATTAAATAATAGTTAGAAAACTCAATTACCCTGCATTGTTATTTATTCACAATGTAGGTAGGTGTTAATTATCATACAGTTTGAATACACAATCACAAAGTATTCGTAGTGCCCCTGGAAGGGAGGGAAGTGATATAGTGCAGGGTAGTGTGGGTATAGGATAGTGACAATATAAAAACCGGCCAAACTGCCTCACTGTAATCTGTATCAAAGTCCAAACATAGACAAAGCAAAAGACCATTGGTTCAATAAGTCATTAGGTAATGATCATGCTCCACATATCACAATAAATGACCAGATCATGGGGTGAAGCTGAATAAACATAAAAGCTGTCAACGTTTCGACCCTCTCGTAATTGCAGGAGTTAGATACATCCTTGCATCGAGGTCTTCATCAGGACGGGGACGGGGCAGAAGACCTATTTGGTGAACAATGAGTTTACAATTTACAATAAAGTATGGTGCTTGATTCAAAAATTTAATTTAGCACACTAAAATGGTAGACAAGACATACCAGGAGTTGCTCGTCTCCAAGATGGATGATGGGGATGAGAACGCTCTCAGAGGAAGAGTTACTTCAGGTCCTATAATGGAGGAGATATTAATTACGACCCTAATAATAAAACTGTGTCCAACAATTGGGAGTAATGAAAAGGTGCACTCACATAAGATGGTGATGTAAGACAGCCCTCAGATCTGAGAAGGAAAGGAAAGGCGGCACATCGTTAATCAAGGGCCTCCAACATAAGAGGGGTTATAGGCTACGTAGCGTAAGTAAGAAGGATAACTTACAAAAGTTGAAGCTGTGGAAGCGTATCAAGTCCGCTGCAAGGTCAGGCTGAGTGCGATGGTCCCGCTGCGCGTTCGCGCGTCGTCGGGAAATTCACCGTCTGTGGGTTGAAGACGGAAATTAGGAAACCGCACAATTGAAAAGAGGCATTAATAGCGGTTCGGGCAGTGACATGAGTCAAATGAACCTACCGGGAGCAGAATTAATCCGTCTCAGTGCCGACTCGCGCCCAACAATGGCGATCGGCTGTTTCCTGTTAGGCGGGTGACCAAGGCAACATGTACATCTGACCTCTGACGGTCCGTGTCAAAATGGAAGAGAGACTAAAGCTGGGACTGTGGTACTACTGGCAGTAGGTCAAATGACAAATCGCCTAATTGAAGTAGCGAGTACGCTGTGAAACTCAATGTCGTTCACATTGGTGAAAGGACAGTAAATGTGTAAAAAACATGCCCGTGTACAAGATTATTAGTATGGGCATATTGACAGTGATGTTAAAGACATAATTGCCGCCGAGCATCTCAGGGGTCAGAAATGAGCATGCAACAGCATAGAAACAATGTGTCACTATGTGAATTAGGCAAAGGGCAAACGGCTAATCGTGTTATGGGAGTAACCATAGGGACAGTAGCCCGTGACCACTGACGGTCCATTTAGTTGTGGAGAGAAAAAACTACCGCTGTGACGGTGGGGCTCATGATAGTCAAGAAAAGTGTCAACCTGCCTGGTTTACAAAGAAAGAACGAGTACAGCACTCAGCTAGTCTTTGAGTCAGATGGTTGCGAATACTTTTTTAAATAATTCAGATGCCGGCATAAATACACAAATACTCAACTATCAATCATCATCAAAAATTAGTTAAAAAATGGAGATAGTGTAAACGGACCTCAAGGGATCATACATGGACATAGATCTACAATGAATGTCATTGGGACATCACAATGCGGCGTACCTGTCATATGACGGTAAAGGCCACATCAAACAGAAACAGCATTATCATAACTCTAAGAGGTTAGTGACAAAGAGTCAAGGTATGGCAGCGATAGATATATTGTTCAACAGTACCCACATTAATTCAGCGTGGCCAGTTGTGAAAAGGAGCTATCATTTTCATTCAGGCCATTCTGGATGGAATCAAAATAAAGCATCCATTTCAACTCCTGTGTGTTTAAGATGTTGATGATGTTGCCACCACGGGGTCCAAGGGTTGCTTTTTCTAGAATCACCCATTTAAAACTGTCTGGGGGATGTGGGGCAGATTTGAAATGTTCAACAAGCGGTGCACCATGTACTTCACATCGAATCAAACTAGTGTGCTAAAGGATCCTTGCTTTAGCCTTCTGTTGAGTATGGCCAATGTAGATCTGATTGCAAGGGCACACTATAGCATAGATTATATTAGATGTTTTGCAGTTAGTGTGTAATTTTATTTGCACTTTGCGTTGATTATGTTCAAATTCCTTGGTTTGCACCGTGGTGCTGCAGGCCTTACATTGTCCGCATCTAAAATGGCCCACAATGGGTGGGAGATTCCACAGAGTTGTGACAGTTGGTTCCTCCTTCGCTTGTAAAAAGGACCGCACAACGTGGTCCCTCACACTCTTAGCTTTTCTGAAGGCATGTAGTGGTGTGTTCTCTTGTCCTACATCGTCTGCAATCAATTTCCAGTGTTGGTTGACTATCCGCTTAATTTTGTTGCTTTTAGTTGAAAATGTAGTAACGCACACAAGTCTCTGTTCTTACTGGACTGTTTTGTCCTTGGGAGTGAGTAGATGCTCACGGGGATTGAACCAAGCACGTTTCCTATCTCTTTTTAGAAGTCTTCTAGGAGAACCGCGTTGTTGAAGACGGTTCGAGAGATCCTCAGATTCCTCAATGTAATGGTCCTTATTGGAACATTTCCTACGGATCCGTAGGAACTGCCCAAAGGGCAGGTTGTCTCGTAGGGCTCGAGGATGGTGGCTGTTATATTGCAGGAGTGAATTCCTCTCAGCCGGCTTCAGGTATAATGTGGTTTGTAAGATACCGGCATTCTCGTAGATGGTGATGTCCAAGAAATCCACTCTCTTGTTGTCTAAATGAATTGTGAAATTCAGATGGAGGGATTGTTGGTTCAGCCAGGAATGGAAAGACATGAGTTCAATTGGATCTCTGTTCCAGATGAGTAAGATGTCATCAATATATCTCATCCAGAGACCAAGACGGTCTCTGAATGGATAAAAGGCGTTCAGGACGACACCATCCTCAAATGTTGACATATATATGATGGCTATATCTGGAGCGAATGGAGCCCCCATTGCTACGCCCTTAGTCTGGAGTCGTCTTGTAAATAGGGATAGGTTTTCTTTTTGTCATACAGGTGCAAATCCGGTGCTGGAGCCACTCGGGAGATATGTTGATTTCTTCTTAAACCGATTGCGGAATCAACCAAGACGTAATTACGCGACACAATGCATACCATCAATATTGTGGAAGGATTACCATTTGATCCCAGTAAGCAAATTCTGGCTACATGTGACGTTGTCTCTTTGTATACCTGTATCCCCCAGGAGAAAGTTCTATGTGTAGTAACCAGATCCCTTCAACAGCGACCTGCACCTGTGGCAGTCCCCACCGAATTTATTGTAGCCCTACTAAGGATAGCAATGACGAACACCTTTAATCCATTCAGAGACCGTCTCTGTCTCTGGATGAGATATATTGATGACATCCTACTCATCTGGAACGGAGATCCGATTGAACTCATGTCTTTCCATTCCTGGCTGAACCAACAATCCCCCCATCTGAATTTCACGATTCATTTAGACAGCAAGAGAGTGGATTTCTTGGACATCACCATCTACGAGAATGCCGGTATCTTACAAACCACATTATACCGGAAGCCGAGATAACAGCCACCATCCTCGAGCCCTACGAGACAACCTGCCCTTTGGGCAGTTCCTACGGATCCGTAGGAACCGTTCCAATAAGGACCATTACATTGTGGAATCTGAGGATCTCTCGAACCGTCTTCAACAACGCGGTTATCCTAGAAGACTTATAAAAAGAGCTAGGAAACGTGCTTGGTTCAATCCTCGTGAGCATCTACTCACTCCCAAGGACAAAACAGACCAGCAAGAACAGAGACTTGTGTACGTTACTACATTTTCAATTAAAAGCAACACAATTAAGCAGATAGTCAACCAACACTGGAAATTGATTGCAGATGATGTAGGACAAGAGAACACACCACTACATGCCTTCAGAAAAGCTAAGAGTGTGAGGGACCACGTTGTGAGGTCCTTTTTACAACCGAAGGAGGAAACAACTGTCAAAACTCTGTGGAATCTCCCACCCATTGTGGGCCATTTTAGATGCGGACAATGTAAGGCCTGCAGCACCACGGTGCAAACAAAGGAATTTGAACATAATCAACGCAAAGTGCAACTAAAATCACACACTAACTGCAATACATCTAATATAATCTATGCTATAGTGTGCCCATGCATTCAGATCTACATTGGCCAGACTCAACAGAAGGCTCAAGCAAGGATCCTTCAGCACACTAGTCGGATTCGATGCGAAGTACATAGTGCACCGCTTGTTGAACATTTCAAATCTGCCCCACATCCCCCAGACAGTTTTAAATGGGTGATTCTAGAAAAATCAACCCTTGGACCCCGTGGTGGCAACATCATCAACATCTTAAACACACGGGAGTTGAAATGGATGCTTTATTTTGATTCCATCCAGAATGGCCTGAATGAAAATGATAGCTCCTTTTCACAACTGGCCACGCTGAATTAATGTGGGTACTGTTGAACAATATATCTATCTCTGCCATACCTTGACTCTTTGTCACTAACCTCTTAGAGTTATGATAATTCTGTTTCTGTTTGATGTGGCCTTTACCGTCATATGACAGGTACGCCGCATTGTGATGTCCCAATGACATTCATTGTAGATCTATGTCCATGTATGATCCCTTGAGGTCCGTTTACACTATCTCCATTTTTTAACTAATTTTTGATGATGATTGATAATTGAGTATTTGTGTATTTATGCCTGCATCCAAATTATTTAAAAACGTATTCGCAACCGTCTGACTCAAAGACTAGCTGAGTGCTGTACTTGTTCTTTCTTTGTAAACCAGGCAGGTTGACACTTTTCTTGACTAGCAGGAGCCCCACCGTCACAGCTGTAGTTTTTTTCTCTCCACAACTAAATGGACCGTCAGTGGTCACGTGCTACTGTCCCTATGGTTACTCCCATAACACGATTTAGCCGATTGCCCTTTGCCTAATTCACATAGTGACACATTGTTTATATGCTGTTGTATGCTCATTTCTGACCCCTGAGATGCTCGGCGGCAATTATGTCTTTAACATCACTGTCAATATGCCCATGCTAATAATCTTGTACACGGACATGTTTTTTTACACTTTTACTGTCCTTTCACCAATGTGAACGACATTGAGTTTCACAGCGTACTCGCTACTTCAATTAGGCGATTTGTCATTTGACCTACTGCCAGTAGTCCCACAGCCCCAGCTTTAGTCTCTCTTCCATTTTTACACGGACCGTCAGAGGTCACGTGTACATGTTGCCTTGGTCACCCGCCTAACAGGAAACAGCCGATCCCCATTGTTGGACGCGAGTCGGCACTGAGACGGATTAATTCTGCTCCCGGTAGGTTCATTTGAATTATGTCACTGCCCGAACCGCTATTGTTGCCTCTTTTCAATTGTGCGGTTTCCCAATTCCCGTATTCAACCCACAGACGGTGAATTTCCGATGACGCACGAACGCGCAGCGGGACCCTCGCACTCAGCCTGACCTTGCGGCGGACTTGATACGCTCCCACAGCTTCAACTTTTGTAAGTTATCCTTCTTACTTACGCTACGTAGCCTATAACCCCTCTTATGTTGGCAGCCCTTGATTAATGATGTGCCGCCTTTCCTTTCCTTCTCAGATCTGAGGACTGTCTTACATCACTATCTTATGTGAGTGCACCTTTTCATTACTCCCAATTTTTGGACACAGTTTTAATATTAGGGTCGTATTTAATATCTCCCTATTTATAGGACCTGAAGTAACTCTTCCTCTGATTGCGTTCTCATCCCCATCATCCATCTTGGAGACGAGCAACCCCTGGTATGGCTTGTCTACCATTTTAGTGTGCTAAATTAAATTTTTGACTCAAGCACAACACTTTTTTTGTAAAATGTAAACTCATTGTTCACCAAATAGTTCTTCTGCCCCGTCCCCATCCTGATGAAGACCTCGATGCAAGGATATTACTAATGCCTGCAATTACTAGAGGGTCAAAACGTCAACAGCCTTTATATTTATTCAGCTTCACCCCATGATCTGGTCATTTATTGTGATATGTGGAGCATGATCATTACCTAATGACGTATTGAACCAATGGTATTTTGCTTTGTCTATGTTTGGACTTTGATACATAGTACAGTGAGGCCGTTTGGCCGGTTTTTATAATGTCACTATCCTATACCCACACTACCCTGCACTATATCACTTCCCTCCCCTCCAGGGGCACTACGAATATTTTGTGATTGTGTATTCAAACTGTATGATAATTAACACATACCTACATTGTGAATAAATAACAATGCTGGCTAATTGAGTTTTCTTACTATTATTGAATTGTCTTAATTTGTTGCTCATTGCTGGGACCCCTTTCCACAGTACTTTCATGGGAACAGTCCAGCCCGAACTGCCAAGTCAGATCTTCTCTGGACCGGAAACAAGCATCCTAGGACCGGTTTTTGGCTATCAGCCGTCTTCAGCCAGGATAGCTTGACTCCAGTAGCTTAGTGAGCACGGGACCCAGGTCTGGGCATACCCTTCCCACATAGGGTGAACAGCAAAACACACAAGATTATGGACGGAATGTTGCACAATGGCAAAACATTCACCCTCAGTCACAGATCTGGGTTTAATCCATCGTTATTTTGCTCACCAAGCCACCCCAGTTCAGACATGGCCAGATGCAAATCAGTCTTGACCATGTGCCTCATGGGAACAGTCCAGCCTGAACTGCCAAGCCCCATCTTCCCTGGACCAGAATCAAGCATCCTAGGACCGGTTTCTGGATATCAGCCAGCTTCAGCCAGGATAGCTTGACTCCAGTAGCTTAGTGAGCATGGGACCCACGTCTGGGCATACCCTTCCCACATAGGATGAACAGGAAAACACACAAGATGATGGACAGAATGTTTCAAAATGGCAAAACATTCACCCCCAGTCACAGATCTGGGTTTAATCCATCGTAATTTTGCTCACCAATCCACCCCAGTTCAGACATGGCCATATGCAAATCAGTCTTGACCCTGTGCCTCATGGGAACATGACCATTACCAAGACAGGGTCTGGGCTCACTGGCAATAAGGACAAGCCTCACAATCCAATAACTATAAACCAAAACGAGCACCACTATTGCCACACTACTTAGACTTGGATCATGGATGATCGCTCGAATTACTGAACCAAACAGTAACTCTCAGGAGATGTTTTATCCGGAGGTAATCCAACGAATTTTATTAATTTTGCATCACAAATATCATATAAATGAACACTTTTTCTTGTTTAAATACAAACAACACTTATTTGGCTCCACGTCACATATAAAGGGACAATTATTTACAAACAAAGAGACAATTTTAAACAAACTACCAGCTTTCATTCAAACACTCATACACAACAGTACATTGATATATACACACATATAAGAATTACACAGCAATATTTACAATTTCGTGATTTAGAAAACATAGCATTGGAAAGAGCAAATGAGAAGTTTTGAAATGCTTGATAATCAATAGAATATTCCTAATGCTGGGTAGAGGGGGTCTACGCGTTTCGATAACCCCTTGTTGTGGGGAAATCTCATCAGGACCATGTGCCTGTAAATGGAGAACAAGAGTGAATCAACCGGGGGTAGAAAAACCATGCCTCTGACACTACAGTGGGGGGTGGGGAAACTAATCCTACCTCGTAGGTGCTCGGTTTTCTCTTGCTTGGAGAAACTGCAACAAAAATAGAGCCTCTTTAGTCTCTAATTGGAGGAAGGCAATTACACTCTCTTCATTCACACACTCATACGTGAATACTCACATATTTTAACGCATGCCGCGATTTAGTCAAAATCCAAGTTTTTTCGAATTTGGTGGAAGAGGAGATCTAAAAGAATAGAGGAGCTTGTCAGAGCACGGTGACATTTACGCTCGCTCCTACCGCTGTTATGGGTGGAGAGGGGACGACTTACTTGTTTACAGCGTGTGCGTCGGTCGGGTGGTAGTTCCCGGGTATGACGAAGAATCTTCTCGTTTTAGTGTTCTAAAAGAAAGGGGAGACTTCAGTCAGGTCTCTGTCTATTGGGCTCTTCGCCTCGCGGTTTCGGTCTCTCACGGCGCTTTCAGTTACCTGAATGATCCTCTTGCACTGAATTCATCAGGGGGTCCACGCTCTTCGGTCTCTGACAGCAAATGCAGGGGCCGGTGCCATCCAATCGGTATTGCTATTCTCGCGTTTCTTAGTTTTACTCACTTCCTAGTTCCAGGGATTGTGGGGATTGTAGTTGAGTTGTCGGTCGTCATGGAGACGGTGTTAGTGTTGATCTGGGGTCTAGTTGAATCGGACCTCTGTGCAGCCGACCTCGCAGTCCACAGCGGGGGCAGCGGACCAGTTTGGACTGTGTTCATGTTCGTTGCAGTGTCGGCAGTATTCCGTCTGGGGTATTTACAAGCGATAGATCTCGGAGAGTTCATTCAGACCGTTTGTCGCTGTGTTAAACTTGACAATTAGCATGGCTTCATTGCGTGATAGCTTTTCCTCAATATCACCACCTCTGGAGTCTTTTTCAATTTTTGCGATCACTGTCCATTTCAAATCCTCTAGTGTATGCTCATGATTCTTCCAGTGATTCACTAGAGGAGCAGTTGTGACATTCTTTTTAATTCGCGATTTATGTTGGGTAATTCGGCATCTCACCTCCTGGCTTGTTTTGCCGATGTACAACATGTCGCAAGGGCATCTTATGCCATATATGACGTACCTTGACTTACAATTTGTAAATTTTTCGTGTTTCCAGAATTGTTGCTTATGTTGAAACAGGCACCCTTCTTCGGTACTTGCACAACAAATGCAGGATCCGCATTTGTGGTGTCCTTGGATTGGTGGTAATCCTAGCATCGTGCCAATTGTCGGTATATTCTTCTTTATTGCTGCGCGGACTAAATGGTTGGCAATACTTTGATCTTTTTTGAAGGCAAACAATGGCTTCTCTTTTAGTGTCTCATCGATATTTTCCACCAGATGCCAATTTTGTAAGATGGTTTTTTTGAACATGTTGGAGTTGGGACAAAATGTGGAGACACAAACTATCCTATTGAGAGTTGGTTTTGCCTTTTTCACTAGGAGTGTATCGCGAGGAATCCACCACACTCTCTTCATTGTTCTTCTTAGTAATTTTCTGGGGTAGCCTCTTAACGCTAAGTTGTCTGTCAAGTTGGTAGCGTGGAACATATATTCGTCCTTAAAATGGCAGTTTCTTTTAATCCGCAAATACTGTCCAAATGGGAGGTTTTCTTTTAAATTCCGCGGGTAATTGCTTTTAAAATGTAGAGCCTTGTTTCTGTCTGTCTGTTTCTTATACAATGTGGTCACCAAGCCTCCATCTGTTGGATATACCTCGACGTCGAGGAATGGCATTTTAACTTTTGAGAAGCTCATGCTGAATTTAATTTCCTCTGTTCTTGAGTTGAGCCACTCATGAAATTTCTTTAGGTCTTCTTCGGTCCCTTTCCAGGTCAAAAAGACGTCATCGATATATCGACTCCAGCTGGTGATTTGTTCTACGAATGGGTTTGACTGGTACACAAATCTCTCTTCGTATAATGCCATAAAGAGTACAGCCAATTCTGGGGCGAAAGGACACCCCATGGCAACTCCGCTTGTCTGATAGAAAAATTCTCCATTGAAGTTAAAATAGTTCTTTTTTAAAGCCAATGTCGCTAGCTCCATGATAAAGTCCGTTGGTACTCTGATGGGTCTGGGTCTTTGATCCAAGAAAAACTGAATTGCATCCAGACCGTCACTCTGAGGGATCTGGGTGTACAATGAACAAACATCCATTGTTACTAAGAAATCTTCATTTTGTTCAAAGGGAATAGTGGGGAGTTTATTGATAAAATCAGTTGTATCACGGAGGAATGACTTGACTTCGGACATAAAAGGTTTCAAAAAGAAGTCCACAAACTTGGACACTGGTTCAAATAATGACTCACAGCCGGAGACGATTGGTCTTCCGGGAGGGGCGTTTATGTCCTTATGGATTTTAGGTAAGACGTAAAACAAGGGTATTCGTGGATTATTACATTTGAGATATTCAAACTCTTTCTTCCCGATAATTCCCTCGATCAAGCCTTTTTCCAAAATTGGGTTCAGTTGTTGTTGCAATTCTGTAGTGGGGTCTTTCGCTATTTTTCTATAGCACCTCGGGTTGTTGAGTTGACTCATCACTTCTACTATGTATTTTTCAGTGTCCCATACAACAATCGACCCTCCTTTGTCCGCCTGTTTTATTGTAACTGACGTATCCTTTTTGAGATTCTCTAGAGCAAGCGGAAAAAAGTGTTCATTTATATGATATTTGTGATGCAAAATTAATAAAATTCGTTGGATTAACTCCGGATAAAACATCTCCTGAGAGTTACTGTTTGGTTCAGTAATTCGAGCGATCATCCATGATCCAAGTCTAAGTAGTGTGGCAATAGTGGTGCTCGTTTTGGTTTATAGTCATGGGAACATGAGGCACAGGGTCAAGACTGGGTTCGGCCAGGACCCGAATCCTGACTGAAGATGGCTCATAGCCAGAAACCGGATTAAATGGATTAAACCCAGATCTGTGACTGGGGGTGAATGTTTTGCCATTGTGCAACATTCTGTCCATCATCTTGTGTGTTTAGCAAAGTAGAAAACAAGACACTTGGCGTTGGCAACATTTTAGAGGAGCAACTGGTAACAAAACCCACTGGAAACAAGGAAGTAGCAATCTGTTACTGGCACCTTATGGAGACTATGGACGGAGAGTTTACGCTGGCTGTGGAACTGAGTCGAACCAGCTGTGGTAAATGTGGTTTAGAAAAGGCGACGGATGTGCACATGTTTTATGAGTGCCCCGCGATCAGAGGTTTTTGGGATAAAGTGGAATCTTCAATGTCAAGTATTTTAGGTCAGCAAATAAAGGTAAGCCTGTCTTTGGTTATTTCTTGGAATGGGGGATGATTTTACGGGTTTCGCTAGAAACTTGCTGTTTTAAGCAATGTTGCTCGCAAGAAGAGAGATTTGTCATAAATGGGTGAGAAGTGCGCCACAGCACTCTGAATGGCTAAACTCCCTTGTGTATATGTCCAGGATGGATTTAATAGGAAAAAAGTCTAAGAAGAAAGATTTTTTGAATCTATTGTTGGCATGGATGGAGTACCCGGAAGGGTTGGTGTAAGGTCCGAAGGGTGTTGGAGATATAAGAACGCAACTATGTCCAATGATTACACCAGCAATTTTACTGTGGACTGCTAAAGAGTATTCTCCCTACACTTCGAATCTTAAGCAGTGCCTGTGTATATTTCACACTGACTGAGAGATATAGCCGCAAGAAGGAATATGCCCATTGTAGTAAGCCTGCTAAGGTATCCATGATTGATAAAAGCCAATGAGAAAAATCAACAGCCCAGTGGCAGTTGAGTTAGCATCTGAGTGCGCAGTGGCCTGAGAGTTCTTAAAAATGTTGAGAACCTCTTTGCTGATGAGGTTAAGATTTCTCTTTTTCTCCATTACCCTATTAGCAGGCACAGTACCTGGTCGAAACTTGGAGATAAAAAGGAATGGCGTGATGGTCTGACAAGGAGAGAGGTATAGGCTCTCCTACCTTGATCTGTAGGCTGTAGGAAGAATGAAAGAATGAATGCAAGGACAGGTCGAAAGATTGATAGATTAGAAGATGAAATGAAGAAAAGGGTGAAATTATGAATGGAACAATGAAAGAAACAATAGGTGAAAGATGGAATAGATGAAAGAACGTAAGAATAGACAGCTGGGTGGGAAGATAGGGAAAGAAAAGAGAAAGGATAGATGGATGAATGGGTGGGTGGGTGGATGGATAGATGGATGGATAGAGAAAGTAGAGTTAGAAGAATGGATAGATGGATATTTGGGTAGAAAGGTGAACAGATAGAACGTTAGGTAGGAAGCTCGGATAGATAGATAGTAGATGGAAAGATGATGAAAGGTTGAACGGAACTCTTCTAAGGAGGGTGACGGTTGTTCCCTTAATGTGCTTGGTGTGATTAGATTTATGGTTGATGTGGGGGTTATTCACATTTTGGGTTGCTGTCATGGCCAAAAACAAGCCTTTCCAAGTATGAGGGATTAGACGTAGGCTTACACCACGTAACAAACTGCCCATTAATACCAATGCTCAGCGAGGATAGCCTGTGGGGTTAGTTCCAGACCAATCATTGGGCCTGACGGATGTATGACATTACAACGCATGCTTTTACCACGCATGCCTTTACAACGCAGTTTTTACAATGCATGCCTTTACAACGCATAGTGCTTAGGGGTGCTGGGTAGTGAATAGTTTAATTTACTATATATACACTTTCGCTGGCAGTAATGCTACTGGGGCGCACCTCTTATTGAAAATAGATTCAGATTAAGCCATATATTTAAGGATTCGAAAAGTTTATATCAACAACAGAGTTACATTTGGGGTTGGTGCCTCTCGGGAAAAAACACCCTACTACCTAGGTGCACATATACAGAGGGATATCATAGACAGTCCCTAGGTAAAACAAACTATACAGTCCAATATCCCGGCACTCAATTGTAACAATTTTTAGTTCCTTATGTATTAATCATTAAGACTTTTTTTTTGTGGATCAGGAAAAGGAGGACATACTAAATACCAACTGTCCTGTATATTTTGTTGATCATCTTCTCCTGACCAGCTCTTATATTATTTTGTGTCTGATGTATATTTTTTGGTGTTTATGCTCACTAATGTGTGTTAATAAATTCCTGTAACTAATAAGAACCAAAAGTGTCACTTGTGGATGTAATACTCAGGATCTGTGCATAGATAAAAAAAGTCTTAATGTTTAATACATAAGGAACTAAAAATTGTTACAATTGAGTGCCGGGATATTGGACTGTATAGTTTAATTTACTATTCCAACTCCAGTCCCCGTGGATAGTAGGGAAGGTGTTGGATAGTAAATTAAATCTATTCCCTATCCTAGAGCGCCCCCCAGCGCTATGCGTTGTAATGACATCCGTTGTAATAGTTGCGTCGTAAAGGCACTGCGTTGTAAAAGTTGCGTTGTAAAGGATGTTTCCCGGGCCTGACATCTATAAAAAGCTTCAGCTCCTTACTACAAGATTAAAGAGTAGGAGAAGACAGAAACTGCCTCCTTTAGGAAGCACCTTCTTACCCCATTCCTCCTCCGTATCATCTTCCATATGGCTGTGACTATCATTCTAATCAAAATCATGTTTCTTATTATCTTCTCTTCATGAGTTACATTTATTTAGATTTTAGAGGGTTTGCCTAGAGATTGCGTTGGTGGTGTCTTATGCACTGAAATGAGATTCCTGAACCCAAAACGCAGTGGAAAGAGTGAAATGGATAATAAGGGGGGATTCCCAAAAAAGGTGGCACTGGCAATCGACACACAGGTGCTAACATAGATGATGCAAAGGTTGAGAGGGTGACCGGTCCTTCAAGAGTGACATCTTTAAATCCTAAGGGAACTTTCCTTGAGGTCGTAGATCTTTTCATATGCATACGGACTACAGCATTAGGGTCCTTTCTTTCTCTCAAATGATGCCCCACTCTCTTATCCTTATTTTTTTCCCTTGGCACAGATTTTTGGAGATACTTTTTAAGCGCCATATGTTTGATCTTTCTCTCACAGAGAAAGAAAATAAAATAATGTGCATTCATTTTACTGAAGAAACGGAAACAATTCAAGAAAAACAGGAGTCTTCTTGATGAAATGTCATGGTCTTACAGAAAACGCATTCAACAAAAATATTACATCATAATCTGAGAAGAGATAGTAACTACAACTCTGGCAACACTTAAGCAGACTGTCTTTAACATTGTCAGTACACCCTGTCACGCTGAAAGATTCTCTTGACACACGGAGCGAATGTATAGAAAAGAGATGCTCTTCATATAAAGCATTATATCTTATTTGTGGATTAAAATAAAAAATATTAGAAAGCATTCAACCAAGGACTACTTCATTTGATATCGTCCGGCACAGAACCTAGGGGCTATCAACTCACAAGATAACAGGAAAAAAATCACAAATGCTGTGGGAGGGGTACCGTTTGCAATATGTTTTATTCTAGTCTTTAAAACTGCTATTTTATCACCATACCAAAGAATTCCGGTATATATATATATATATATATATATAGCATATTAATAGTATGAGAATATATTTAAGATTCAATGCTGCAGAAACACGTAATGGCAGATGTATGGGGTTTATGATGGTATGGTATACAATAGAAGTATAACGAAAAACCTATTCTATAAAAGACATCTGAATTCTCAGACTAATAGGGGCATATTCGCAAGGAGCCATCACCGAGTTAACGGCACTTTATCGCAGCCAATCTTATCTCCCCATTCACAAGCTGGTGCTAACAGCCCATATAACCAGTTTATCCGCAATAGCAGCCACAAAAAACATCGCCACAGATGACCCCGGCAATTGTCTCTAATGAGATGCAGAGTAGGCGTTCCTGTGCCAAAAGCAGCAACAGCACCACTCCGCAACATTCTCAACGACCAGTCAGATCGGCAATAAGGTCACAAAACAGTTGATAAGGCATGTTAGCAGCAGGAAATTAACACCTGCTCTGACCCGGTGTAAAGTCGGATGACAGCCTGCACCAAAAAAGGGGGCCCAGGCGAAGCTTACAGCTCAAACCGCGCTGTGGGCTGGGAACTACCTCACAGAGGTTGCAAAACTAAAGGACCTTCGCAAATGGAGCCTAATTGACATCGATGTGTTGGTGATATATGGAAAAGAGGGAACATACTAGAGTTTTCTACCCTGCAAGCAGAATTCCAGAAGGGAAGAAGGGAGTTCCTTCACTACCAGCAGCTTAGACATGACATCTACCAACATCTCCACCATGGGGAACAATTACCAGAATACGCCCCACTGGAAGATAGATTGTTGCTTGACCCGATGATAGATAAGGCCATTTCCCTCACGTATAAAAGGCTTTTTAATAACCTGACTGATCCCCTGGAGTCTTTGCGAGAAAAATGGGAATCTGAGGTTGGATTGTTGGAGGAGGATGATTGGAGAGAACCCCAACAGAGCCCCCGGGAGGTGGCGATTCGAGCCTGGTTTAGCCTGGTTCAGCTGCGCATCCTGCACCGCTCCTACACTCCGCGCACGACACAAAACCGTATTGGGTACGTTGATTCACAGTTCTGTCTGAGGGGATGTGGAAAAGTGGGCACCTTCTTCCACATTTTGTGGGACTGCGCCAGGATCCAGGCATACTGGTCCAGCCTGGCGGACATAATGTCTGAAGTGGTTGGTGCGGAGGTTCCTCTGGAGCCCCGCTGGCACATCTTGGGAGTGACGAGTGACATCACCTGGCCTAAGTGGGATAAGGCCTGGTTGGCATTGGCAAGTATGGTTGTCAAGAGAAATATAGCAAGATTGTGGGGTAGTAATGTATTGCCAACAGTGGGAGAATGGGGGAAAGATCTAGATTGGTGCCAAAGGGCTGAACAAGTGATATATAAGAGTAGAGGGTGTTCCAAGAAGTGGGAGAAAATAATGGGGAGCGTGGATACTGTATAGGGGGGATTTGATGGTACCCAATCTGTTTCTACAGCTAGCTGATATTGTGTTTGAATTTGAGACTATGTATGTAGGTCAAAATGTTCAAGGCTAATTCTATGCTTGTCTCTGTCATTTATATGTCCATTTACCATCAGATGCAGTACAGTGTGTCACTGTTTTACAGCCTGTTACCTTAATAAAAAGATTTTTTTCTAAAAAAGGGAGTCCAGCCCAGAGCCACACCTGAAGGGCAACAGATGCCATGGAGCCACTGATCATGCATGCCGGACACTCAAGAGGGTCACAACACCCACCGCCAGTCAAAGGACAGAGAGAGAGAGAGAGAGAAAGAGAGAGAGAGAAAGAAAGAGAGAGAGAGAGAAAAAGAGAGACTGAACAAGGAGCGCAAGGCCAATCGGGCCCTTGACATCTACAAACATGCTAACTGCTACGTGTGTTTCTTAAATGGGGCACCCCAAATCACAGGCCTGACATCAACGTCAGCGCAAAGGCCACATCACATTTAAGAAATGCAAGTAGTAGTCAGACTAAAATTAGGCTTGAAAGCTCCTTAGTCTCAATACACAAGGCGGAAGGACAACCAAACCCCCAACCTTGGTCCTGAATGCGGCTGTCACGCCATGCGTGAGATACCATACCAGCCTCGGATGACTCCCACACCACAAACTGCACTAATGAAAGACCAATGAGCCCACACCCCACACACACTTGTCCCTGCACAAGCTACTCCTGCAAGGGATGCCCTTGACACATTGGTAAAAAAACAAACCTTACGTCAAAAGGGTGCACACACAAACGACTCATCGCCCAGAGCTGTGGCATATCGTCTTCGAAACTGCCACCAGTCTGAGGATTGCAGGTGCTACGAGACCAAAAAACTCAATGGCAGGCAATCTTGGGCACATGCACAACCCCTATCATGTGGAACTGTACCGTGCACGAATGCTGCATCTGTTGGGATCACTGCCAATGGCAGTGTTGCAAATCAGTTTTTCTCTCTGAGTTTCCGTCTTGCCTACATCACCTGTGTCCAGCCCTGGTTCCACTGTCGATCATGCACATTTGAGTGGCCCATGGAGATCTGCCTATCCAACGCAACAGTAGCTGAATTGGATTATGGCCTGACAGTGTGCTCCCTATTGGCCCACGAATTGGACTGTCAAAGGGATACCCGTGCATGGGATGCACTGATCTTCGGCGTATGTGCTGGCAGTTGTGCATGGGGGATTGCACCGCTCCTCGTGTGCAGTGACCACATCAAGGCACTCCCCTATAGGGCAGTGTTGCGGATTGGTGAAACAGAATGGATGATCACATCTACCTGGACCAGTTAATGGATTGGCTCACCCTGGTGTTCCTTGAACCCGACAATGGCGTACTATTGGAACAGATTGCCCATGAAGCTGCGCTCGCATTCATGGATGTGTAACAACGTTCCTGAAGCCACATCGGATTGTCACCCATGGTACAGGTCCCAACACCTTGTTGGATTGTGGGGACTGCTCACATATCCCACCACAACAGTTGGCATGCCTGCCTTTGTCTGGACTCAGAATGCATGTGCTTGGAACTACGCATCTGTACCCACACCTGTGCTAGGTGATGCAGTTCCATGGTCAAAGCAGCACAGCATCATTTGTTAACGTTCCCAATTAGGACATACTGCTGGGGGAGAGTACACACATGGCAATGTAGTACAACATGTGACCTTGTCATACCCTTTCACCTGATCACTGTCAGCAGAGCAGACAGTTGGAGCTGTCCGGTGGTACAGGACTATGCAGATTCCATGGGCTGTGAGTCGTGTCCCCTCACAACGGACAATGAGCAGACATAAGCATCACATGATTCGTCCAGCAAGGCAAGGGGGGCTGAGATCTTTGCCATCCATAATGATTTGGTGTACATTTTTGCCTCCCCATTTCTCGTGCACCTCTACATGTTCCCATGCTGCGTGTAAGTGTCTTAAGCATTTCCCTGCATGTTGCGGCCCTTACCTTGATGGTACTAAGATGAACATGCCAATAAAGTCTACGCAACTTCACTGGTGTCTAACTGTGATGAGTGTTGATTAGATTGACAAATCATGTGCCACAATGAGCATCATACCTACACAGGAAGGGAATGACTGACTCATGTACAATGGGGGCCGGTCCCTTTTGACAGCTCTACCTCTGTGAGCCAGACATTGTGTTTGTGATAGTTGCTGGCAGACCTATGAACTTATGTGTCTTTAGCAATGTGAGTATGGTGTCCACACTCTGGCCATGTGGAGCTATGATATACATCAAAACAGAATGTGTCCACACATATGTGTGTGAGTAGGTATGCAAAGTGACGTTCTGTTGTCACATGTGATGGAGGACACCACTTCTGGCCTGCTACAGATTTTTTCATTTCTACACACATCTCTATTTAATACATGGACGTGTGCCTGCGTTGGGGGGTTGCGATATTGTTGTTCATGTGCAATGGGGCCCCAGCTAGTTCACATCTTCACAGTCATCTAATTGGCCATGTGGCTCAGGGTCAAACATGCGCATTGATGTAATTTACCAGGGTGTACCTTCTTGTGCAATCAATATCCCTACATCCATCCATACTTCCATACTTGAGTGTACGTAAACATGACACTTCTGTGTGATTTCGAATGTTTTATTCACATTCTGGTGAATGCCGGAGCTGGAGCTGTACATGGCCATGCCAAGCCCACATTACATGGTAGCCCAGTGGTGGGCCAACTAGAGTCCTTTGGGATTGAAAATATGGCAGTCCATGTCGGGGTCCAGGTGAATGTCGCATAGTAGTCCGGGGGACAGTGGGAGGTGTTGTTCCAGTGCATGATGCATAGGGCAGGGACAGGTCATATGGCAGGGATGGATGCTACTACCTCTTTCCTCACACAGTAATCACCATCCACATCTTACTCCTCTGATACTTCTTCTACGTCCGGTGTGTCCAGTGTGTCCGGTGTGTGTGGTGGTGTAATGGCTGGATCACCGTGTACTACTGACACATCAGGGTGTGAAAGTGATAGGGCTGCATCATTGTGTGCCACTGACACATCAGTGTGCGAAGGTGATAGGGCTGCATCACTGTGTGCCACTGACACATCAGGGGTCAGAGATGTGTGAGTCGAAGTTCCCGCAGCAGTTATCTGGGACAGGCTCAGTGGCAGCAATGGCAAGATAAGGAACTTCAAGGCATGGATGATCCCAGCTACATCTCACTGGTGTTCAGCCGTGGCAGCCATACTTCCAGCCTGCATCTGCTCCATGGTCTCCATTGTCCTACGCATCTGTGCCAACTCTGTGCTGTCCTCGCTGGTACCTGTCTGACTAGACAGTTCTTGTATCCGAGTAATGGCCCAAGCAATGTCAGACAAGGATTTTCAGGGAGCATGGTGCGGACAGTGGATGTAAGTGGTCCCTGATGGGACTTAGACACCCACGTATGACATCAAGTTTGGCTGCCATGAGCTCCAAACCCAACCGCAGCTGATCATTCATCTCCACCTGACAACCCAACACATGGTGTTGGAATTCCATGTTATGTTCGGGGGGGGCCTGGGAGTCAGCCCTGGTGGTGTGTGTTTGCTGCTGTGTGGTCTGTGTAGGGGGTGGGGTCACCTTGAGGTAGCTGGCCTGCCCTGCTCCTGGGGGGTAGGGTGCGGAGGCTGTCCATTAGCCATTGGAGGGTGTCAGTGCATATGTGCAGGTTGTCCTCTTCATCATCACTGATGAGATCTGTGGTCTGCTCTGCAGTAGTTGTTGATCGTCCCTCTGCAATGTAAAGAATAAAGGGGAGATGCAGGTCAACAGAGTGTCCCATGTATGTTGATGGTATGTAGCTGTTTACTTACAGACTGCGTGTCAATGTACATTGTGACTGTTTTGGTGGAGCTGGCTATTTGATGGCAGACAGTGGGAATTTCAACTAAATGCCGGATGTGTTGTTGTACTCGTACAGTATCATCGCACAATGCCAGGCAATGTCACATGTGAATGGCCAGTTACTACGCACAGGCGGAACCTGTTGTGTCCTCTGTCCTGTGGTGTAGGTGTTGCACTTTGTACCACATTGCTGTCAATGTTGTTGTGCAGTGATTGCTATGTGTGTGTGCTGCATTGTGGGTGAGTAGCCCCTGTAGCTCAGATTTAGAAGAACCTTATCCCTTTGTGTCGGTGTGCCTTTCAATAGTGTGCTTTTCAGGGACTGAAATGTTTGCGACTTGGGTCATATGTAACCCTAGGCGTAGTTCGCGTAGTAGCGCTACGAGTAGCTACGCGAAGTGCACTTCGCATTACGCGATCTACATGAACTGCGTAGTGCACTGTGCAAAATGCTGTTTGCACTGATTGTACAGTGCCAGATGCTTGTCCGCACTGTGCAATCAGTGCACACCGCATCTTGCACAGTGCAAACGGTCAATTTCTGCCGCTCTAGTAGATTTCTACTGGAGCTGCAGCTTTCTCAACGCTGACTGGTAGTTTCTCATCACAAGCGGTCGCGAGCATACGCGACGACGCGCAATGAGAAACCTGACCTCCCCGAGTTAAGAATCTTGCCGGGACGTTTATCTTCCACACTCACGATTGCCAACTTGAGGTTGCTGATCGCGAACGAGGAAAAAGTCTCGCCAGGATGTCATTTTGCTCGCTCGCGGTCGCCAATTTGGCGTTGAGGACTGCGAGCAAGCAAAAAATGACCGCTACGCGTGTTTGCACTGTGCTACGTGCAATTCTCATAGTGCGAAGTAACGCCAATGTCGCAAACTACACGAGCCTAGCGTAGTACTTCGCCCAGGTTTAGTCATATGTGCTCTTGGACGGATTTGGTAGTCTTGTGCATTGTTTGTCTGATGATGTGTAATGGACGGCATGGGTTGTACGTGCACGTGGATGTTGCAGAGTGTGACCTGCTCCTTTACTGATGGGATCCACACTGGGCCACCTCAATGTCGAATCGTGCACAGAGTCATGTTTTTTGACTGAAGCCATGCTATCGGTCATACAGTGTCACTTGCATAGTCAGTGTGGCTCACACAGCCGCTGCTTTTCTGGATTCTGCACTTGTGTATGGGTAGATTGTGTCGTTGGTGATATGCAGGGGGCTCATATGTGCACATAGTGGATGGGGGCCTACTTGGTGTTTCTATGTGTGCTGCAGTTTGCCAAGGGTATCAGGGACATGTTCCACTGTCATTGTACGTGTGCAGTGTGCTATACATGATTGTGCATGTGTGCCATTGTGCCCATCGCCCCAGTCCTTGGTCATTACTCACCCTGTTGCTGTTGGGTCAGGTCATATTGAGCTGTGTCCAGATCCCCAACTCCTGCCACCGTCTCCACACTGGTGACTGTGGCCACCATTTCCTAAAACTCATCCAGCTCCTCCTGTGGCACAGGACTCCCACCTCCATTCGCAGTTGCTGCCTTCCTGTTGGCGGCGAATTTCTGTTTGGTCTGGCTTTTCACATCATGGCAGCTCCTCTTGACCTCCTCAATAGACCTCCTTGACACTCTGCCTGCGTTGACGTTTTTGGCAATGGTCTGCCATATTTCTGTTTGGGTTAAGAAACGCTGGTTTAAAATATACCTGGGAGCTTTGATATCCTAAGGGACCGTGTATGTACACTTGCTTTTGTGGCATGCTATGGGAAGGGCAGGATCTCGACCCCCACAGGACTTAGACTTTGAAGTGCCAAGAGTACGAGTTGAACAAGTATAGTTATTACATACTTTACAAATGTACTACAGTCCAGTGATTCCAGATCTGGATGTTTTTGTAAAAATGAATGGAACAGAAAAAAGATCGCATTATGTTGTTTTTGCTACAAAGCTTATGGATGTCATTAACCAATGCGATCCTCTGTTCTTTACCTAATACTGAGATTTGATCACTGTGAGAAAGGGAGAGATCTATTCTTCTTTAGTCAAACTGATCCTGACATTCTAATCGTGTAGTGCTGGTTTTCATACTCACATCATCTTTTGGTGTTACGTAGGCCCATTCATGAAAATCAAATGCCACTTTTTCTTTCTGCAGCGCTTTAAGATGATCCTGTGAAAAATATATGTGCATAACTTATTGCACAATAGAGGCATCTGTGGTGAATACAACACTACACATGTTTGGTTGCAATCCCATTACTCATGTTACTCATATGACGCAGAATTGGAGAACTTTTGCAATGGAAGAAACTGAAGTGAGGCACTGTTTCACATTACTAAAAATAGATATGTGCACTTTAATATGGGTCTTCAAGGTGCCCTTAGAATTTCAATTGTGCCTCTTTAAAACTAAACCTTAAGCATTGTTCTTGATCTACTAAATGTGTTTTGTACAAAAATGTTCTCAAAGATGTGTAAATGTGCCATAGGCAGTTATGGCTGACATGCAAAGAGGCAGCATGCTGAAATGAATATAAAAGGTTGAAAGGAATACAGCCCCAACTGAAATGGATATGACAGTTGCTAAAATTAACACTCTGTGGGCCTTATTTATGAGAAGTGAAGCATCGCTGTGTGAAAACAGTGATGCGTCAATTCTCAGTGCACCCTCCAGGCGACATGAGAGAAGCATCATATTTACTGGATGATGCATCATGTCACAAGGAATGACAGATACGTCAGGTTTACTGACGGATCTGTCAGCGAAAACTGATGCATTGCTGGAGTTGTGTCAGAAGCGTGACGCAACTCCAGCAATGCAGGGGGAGGGCTATGAATACTGGCGTCCTAGAAGTGGCACACTGAAATCTTATAGAATTAAATGCGCCACTTCTACAAGACTTGGATGCGGGGGAATGCCCACCCTGCATACATTGTACCTGGCACATGTCTAATGTGTCGCAGGTCTTTACAAAGTGATGCATCTGTCTAGATGCGTCACACGTCACTTTGTAAATAGGGCGCAACGCAGCTCATATTTTACACCGCCGATGTGTCATGAACAGTGATGGAACGGCGGCGCAAAAGTGATGCAATGGCTCATAAATAAGACCCATAATTTTTAAATGAATATAACACCAAATTATTTTATGTTCCCCATCCCCCATGCTCTTGTCGTATCGCCTCCCTTCTCTGAAAATGGTATTCATATTTCTGCTCTCTGAGAGGGGGTGCTTGCCACTCTGCAAGTCCTGCCTGAAGCATGCTGCTGGGAATTTGGGAAGGTGGTGTGGGTTTGAGAAGATGGGGTGGTGCTTTACCTAAGGAAAATGTGCTACACCAATTTGAGTTGTGATCAGTGGAAGTCCAGTACTGGCCTGAGAAGCAGAGAAATTGATCATGAATGTTGAGTCACTAAAATACCAGGGGTAGCAGAGGTGACACCATGCCCGGTGTGACCTTAATCACATCACAGGAAGTGACATCACATGGCCTTTGACACAGCATCCTCCCAGGTGATGTCACATGACCTTAACCCTGATGACATTGCAATAATTGACATAGTTAAAGTCCCATATTAACTATATAATTAATGAACATATGACTTACCGTTGAGAACACTTTTTCTGGTAGAGACTCTAACAATAGATTCCTCACATTAGAATATTTCCCAGGTGTCAGACTGTATCTGGAAAATCTTTAGCAGTACCTCTGCGCACCAGTAGTTGCCACCAATCTGTTCCGCATCAGCGTCATCTATGTCGGAACTGAAGTTGCAGTGCTTTTCCCAGATAAGCACCAACCTGGCACACTGACATCAGTTTCTTTCATGACTATTTCTGTACTAAAAATGCAGAGCCATGTAAAGCTGATGTTTTGACCAGTGTGCAGTATCTAATGGGATATTTAGAGTGAAGAGCCCAGTTCGCAGAGCGGGAAGTCCGGGATGGTAGATGAGGATTCTGTGGTTAGATAGAATCTACTCTCTAACAGAAAAAGCGTTACCAAAAGCAAGCAACTTGTGCTTCTGATACAAACTTCTAAGCGCATATTCCTCACCTTAGAATAGATACCCAAGCAATATCTCTCCAGATGTGGGTTTGCGAACTGGTTCAAACCAGGAAGTCCTAGAGAACCAAAAGGGCAAAATGTCTGGCCTGATGCAAAGTCCAATTCTTCGAGAGATCGTTCTCTTCTGCACAGCCCAGCCTTTTTTTCACTGAATCCAATAAAAAGCTGTTTGTTCACTCTGTGGTTTTTGTGTTGTATTGTATTGTGTTGTATTGTATTGTTTGTCAAAGTGGTATAGCACGAACTGTAACCCTAGGGGTATCCTGGCGCTGGAACTTAGACAGATGACATCAACAAACATCAAGGCCTGATTATCGGTGGGAGGCATTGCTCTCGTTCCTAGGGAACAGCCAGGTTTTCAGGCTCTTTCTAAATCATAGCAGGGAGTCAGCTTGTCTAATGCTCTGAGGTAGCTCATTCCAAAGGCGAGAGGCCGCAGTACCAAATGCTCTGCCTCCCATCATGGATTTCTTAAATCTGGTAGTCGTTACAAGATTTGCGCTGGAAGAGCGAAGATGTCTCATGGGCTTATACCAAACAAATTTCTCCTGCAGAGATACAGGGCCCATACCATGTACTGCTCTAAACACAATACATAGACATTTAAAACTGACTCCTTAATGAGCAACCAATGAAGGTCCCTCAGGGCCGATGCTGTGGAGGACAAGGGATGCCTATTTAGCACCAGCTTTCCTGCTTTAGACTGGATTCTTTGCAACCCCTGCAAGATGTATTGTGGTGCTCCCAAATACAGTGAGTTGCAGTAGTCCAGTCTGCTCAGAATTATGCTCCTCACTACAAGAGATCTAGCATCATTAGGCAGCAACAGAAGAATCTGCAAAGCGCTTTTAGCAAAGCAAAACAGACGTTAACCGTTTTGTTAGCCTGTGACTTCATTTGGAGGTTGTCATCCACCAGGACACCCAAGTTACGCACAGTTTTGACCGGGGCCAATGGGTCATCCCTAGGGGTGATTTTGAACTCTAGCAGCAAGTGCTGGAATATTTTAGCAGTAGAGCAATGTACCACCTCTATTTTCCCCCCCTTTGAACTGCAGAAGATTTTTCCTGAGCCAACTAGAGGTCTGGCGCATACATTCCTGGAATGTGTCCATGGTCACCGCATGCTTCCCTTCCAGAGAGAACACCAATTGGGTGTCGTCAGCGTAATTGACCACGTCAATTCCAAAAGATTTAATGAAAGGGATCAGAGGATGCAGGTATATGTTAAAAAGAATGGGGTTTATTACAGAGCCCTGCGGCACCCCGTGGCGTACCGGAGACTTAGAAGAGGCTGTTGTGAATGTATCTAGGACCCTATTTAAATATTCCCGATTCATGACCTTATGTGGTTATAACAGAACATATCCTTATAAAGGCATAAGAATCATATCCATATTTAGTCATAGCCAATGCAGTCCAAATAGGGCAAGGCGACTCCCATAGACTCCTAGAAAGCACAACGCGTTCTTTAAACAAACCAAGCCTCCAGCAGCCCGGGAATTCCCCCTGCTTTTGTTTTGATATGAACAAGAACTGTAAGTTCTTAGTGACGTCTTATGTCCAATGTTACGTCAAACTCGGCACCTTCCAGGTATAACTATACCAACGTTGCCTTAAGCAAACACACAGTGGTTTGGAACAGAGCGGCTATCTACTTGCCCGAAGCCCAGCTGATGCGAGAGCCGAAGGAAGCCGACCCTCCCATTGACGCACTGAGAGAGACGCTGTCCTTTCTCCTGCCGAGAAATCCAGCTCCAGTGTTTCCAGTCACCCTCGCGGGTTTCTGGGAGATCGAGTCCTCAGAAAGAGATACAAGACCTCCTTCATTCTATAACCAAGGTACGGAGCTGATTAAATCCTTAAGAGAAATCTTGATGCAGATTCTTGGCAAAAACTAGCTTAACTTAAACTGCAGCTCACTTACTCCTTCCCACGTACTAGGCTTAGGTTAGGTACACCGGGGTAGGCGTATCTTAGAGGCACCAGTTGAGTACGTTTAGTCAATGATTTTATGTATGTATATATGTTATCCATTTTAGGTATCATATGGCTCAGAAACCATATAAATGCTTTTACAGTATTATTTCATAATACTCCTTTTACTGTACGCACTTTACTTTATAACAAGTATTGCAATTGTGGCAATTCACTTCTTTTGCACGAGAAAGAGGACTGCTCAATAAATAACAACTTTTATTGAAAACGCCTGTCTCTCTATTTCTCTGCACTCTGGTGGAACTAAGCATGCATGATTGACTGACTGAAATAGCTGTCTATTGTTTTCACACAACTCTGGAGATATACTCCTTATTCTGGAGGGAGCAAAGTTGTCATGTTAATGCGGTTGTCAGAATCTAATACCTTCTTGTCTATTCAGGGAAGTTAACTCATCCCTGTTTACTCGAGAACGTTTCTAGTGACCTCTGAGCTAGCTGGCATTCATAATTAAGTCTAACATATTCAATAGAGACCTAGTCGACCTCAGTCTTACGTCTAAACTATTGTTTATGTTATTCCAATGCGCAGAGCCTATTGGGAATATAGGAACTACACTACAAGGCGAACGGTGTCATGGTTACAATCTGTTGTCTCTCTGATAGAGCTTGTCCTTTCACAGCCATTCTTTACAACCTTCCAATCAGCACTGCATGGCTCACCATGTCGAATGCGGCCGACATGTCTAGTAACACTAGCACAGATGGATTGCCATTGTCGGCTCGCATTCGCAGGTTATCCAGTACAGTTGCCAAAGCTGTTCCTGATCCATGTCCTGGGCGAAAACCAAACTGATCCCTGTCTAGTAGATGATTATCTTAAAGATAGCATGACAAAGACTTGCTGGCGGCCTTTTCCAGAATTTGTGCAGGAGAGATATGGGCCTAAAGTTTGCTGGATTTGTTGGGTCCAGAGAAGATTTCTTAAGCAGGGGGTTACCACTGCCTTCTTCCATGCCTCTGGAACCACTTCTTTTAAGGATTGACAGCAAATCTGCCGCATCCAAGGAAATAGTTCTTGCCTAAACTCCTTCCAGATCTTTTGTGGGAGGGCATCTAGAGGAGACCCAGAGGATTCACTTTGAGCAAGGCTGTTGAAGAGCTCCTCAGTAAGGGGTTGAAAATACTTCAGAGATGTTTCTACCCAAGGTTCCTCAGCTAATATCTGAGGAAGTTCATCCTGGCGACTAATGTTACCTGGATCAAAACCTCTAACATTTTTGGTGATCTTTTCATTAAAGTGGGTGGCAATCTCATCGCACAGTTTCTGCGATGCCACCACGTTATTTCCTGTGCAGGATGGGTTGGAAAGATCCCTTATAATATTGAAAAGAGCTTTTGTGCTGTTAGGCGCATGCAGGATAGATTTGGCATAAAAAAGGGCTTTGGACCTGGAAATAGTCTCCTTATATCAAGCCTGCACTAGTTTCAGCTCTTTCCCGTCTGATCTATGGATGACCTTCGCCACCTCCTCTCAGTCTGTCTGCATGTGAGTCACATTAATTTCAGCTCCTCGCTGTAACAGGGGGCTGAGGGTTTCCTTATATTCTTCATTTGTTTCATTGGGGCCCACAGATCCAGGGTTCTGGTGATGTGATTATAGTAGGTTTGACTGAGTCATCACGAGCAAAGAAGATCTGATTCAGGAATGTTGGGTCTGTTCTGTTTTTCATTAATTTGTCCCATTCTCTTCCCTTGCGATAGGTCACTGATCGATTGCTGTTATTCGCAGGACTTGGTATTGTAACCCTGAAATTAATTAAGAAATTGTCAGTCCAGCTTTGGGGCAGTACATCGATCACCTCCGTCTCAGTCTGGCTTGCAAACAGGAGGTCCAGGACATGTCCTCCTTGATAGGTTGGCTGTTGTACCAATTGGTATAAACTGAGATTCTCACACGTTTGCCTCAGGTCTCTCAGATAATTCCCTAGAGCCCCATTATCCCATAGATTAAAATCCCCTAGAAGCATCATTCTGGAGTGTGTTAAGGTCAGAGTGGTGATGGTGTCGAACAGTGCTTGGTACTGGGTATCTAGACCTGGAGGTCTATAGCAGACCATTTCAGTTAGTAGCCTTCCTTTAGCCTCTTGCAATGAGAAACCCAGTAGTTCAATCTCAGTAACCTAATCAACCTGTAGTGGAGCAAATTTCAATTTTTCTTTGAATATCACCCCGACCCCCCCTCCTCTTCCAGAGACCGTTGGTTTGTGAAACATTGTATATCCTCCTGGACAAGCAAATCCAACTCTACAGAAAAGTCAGTGCTAGTCCAAGTATCTGTTAAAAATAGGACATCCAGATCCATGTCCTCTAGCATAATCAACACCTCCTGATAGTGCTTTATCAGGGACCTACTATTAATCAAGCTACAGGTTAATATAACGCTTTCCTGTGGTGAGGCTACTTGATGTTCCCCCCCAGCAACCCTCTCACTGATGCTGAGCATTGGTGAGAGGGTTTGTATGACCAATGTGAATGTAAAAAGATAGCTCTTTTGAGATCCAGACTATGGACCCTCTTCTCTGAGTTTGAGCCCACAATGTTGGCAGCGTGATGTTTTGGCTAACTTGGAATGGAGTTACCACCTTTGGTAGTAGGGAGACACGAGTCAGAAGAACCAGCTTGTCCATGTATTCACCACTATGAAGATTGTTTTAAGAGTCAGAAGTCTCCGGGTACAGCTGTTTAGGGGCATAAATGGGGAGCCCATAAGAAACATCGGGACCACATTAATATCCCATTGGGGCATGACAAACTGGGTTTAGAGGAACAAATGTTGCAAACCTTTAAGAAAATGTGTCACAACAGTTGACTTAAATAGCAAGGGCGGATCCGGCAACCACAGAAAATCCAAGATGCCAGTCAAATAACTTTTAACAGTACACAAGGCATGGCTATTCTGGGCTAACAGTAGCAAAACAACAAAGGGTCTGACTCATCTCAGTAAGGCAAAGTCTATGAACTATAACAAACAATACAATTGCCAATACTGAGAATAATTTGTCTACACTTGCTTGAAGCTTATCATATATGAATTAAACATATACACGCAGTTGGATTTTAATCCGTCAATGTTTGTTTTATTACTTAAAAAAACTGTTTAGGAATACGTTGAAACAAAAAACACCAACACTTTCTAAATATGTGTAAAACACGGAAACAATCAATATCACATGAAACAAATCCTACTAGCCATAATGCATCCTTTACTTTGGCACCCCATTCAAACTTGCTCTCTCACTCACACCAATACTACCACTCTATTCCATAAAACCCAATCATTCTATCTTTCTCAATCGCGCAACACAACAACCAATCACTCCTGATCCAGTCAAAAGACAAAAACTAAATTCCACGTAAAAAAATCACTACATCCACTTTGAAAACAAAATGTGCAGGAATTATTAGATTTTTAGGTTTATTCATACACAAACATCAGAACATGATCCAATTAGTACATTAAGTGATTTTCACAAGAACGCTTTTTTGACAGGGAAAACATAAAAAAGGTTGACGCGTTTCAAACCAGACCCTTTGTCCTGTTCTCATCAGGACCACAAAAATTCTGAAAAAGGATAGAAAATACTTTTGTGAATATACAACTCTTAAGAAGCTGCTTAAAAAACAGAAACGCCACACCTGGCGTATGCCGCCTACCTTAATTCAATGGGATCGCCTGTTTGAGATTCAATTCTTGCAAGTACACGTCTAAAGAGGTACAACATAGAACAGTACACACAGTTAATCTACCTAGTCAATCTGGACCCTGTATAAACATAGATGTAGCTGTCAGCAAGTCCAAACAATGTTCTTACCCATGTACAGGTCTCTGTAGGACGTATAAGATACGTCCGGTCAACTCATGGAGAATGCTGTTAACCCAACTGGGGGAGGGGGGGGGGTGTCAACAAGTTGCACACGACGATGAAAGCCCCCGTGGCCTAGGCCTGCAAGACAAGTAAGGGGCACATTTTTAGGGATTCTAGTCGGTCGGGTTTTGCGGAATATGGACTGCAGGATTGCCGAGAGCTGAGCCGAGCCAAGTTTGAGTGCCTGGAGGAGGACGCTGCACCGCTCTGCTTTTTCCCTTTATCGCTCCTCAGCTTAGCCCCGCCACAAGGACCCTTGTCCCACTTCTGGAGGTGTCCGCATCCCTTGTGGAGAGTAGAGGGCGGAGTGGATCCGGCGAGCTCACCGCGAGAGAGCAGGAGAGAGAGGCAGGAGAGCGAGGCAGGCGAGGCAACCCTGTGCACAGCTATGGTGTGTGGCGCTGTGAGCTGCAGGGGAGGAGCAGCGGGGATCAGTGGAGATTGGCGATATCGGCATCCACAGGTGGCTGGAGGTAAAGGGGTTGGGGTAGGAGTGCACTGGGGTGGGTTGGGCAGAGCGGGAGTGGCTGATTCTGCAGCCGGTTCAATTCCTGGCTCAATTCCCTGCCCCTGTGTACCTCGATCCCCCTCCTTTTCCTCCTCTTCAAGCAAGCCATACCCTCTGGCCACAGCAGCTTGCTGCAGCACCTGCTACTCACTCACTCCTGCCCCCAAGCGTCTGCTCCCCTGTGGACTGAGGGGGATTAAAGTACACCCCCGGACACCGGAGCAAACCAGCCTAGACTTCAGGCATCAGGAGGTATTAGGAGCACAGAGCATTGGGTGGGCAGTGGAGCACGGGGGGGTCACGGAGCTCTGCTATAGCAGTAGTACCAGCAGTACCAGCATCAGCACCTGCACCAGTACCTGCACCAGCGCCAGACTTTGCTTAAGCAAGCAAAGAAACCCCTAAAACCACATAGGAAAAAAAAGAGTAAAAGATAGTAGAACATCACAGACAGCTGGACAGAGTTACGGTCCTCGGCTTTTCTTTGTGGTAGCTCCAACAGCAAATACAGGGATACTAGGAAGGAAGGAAGGAGGTAGAGGGGGCAGGAAGTGCGCGCTACCATCACTAGCGACCACCACTATCAGGTGCTACAGGACCATAGGGCAGTAGAGTGTGAGCGCGGCTGCCAATGGGGCAGCCGCTAAGTAAGAGCCCGGGGAGTGACAGTAAGACAGCTTGGCTAGGTACAGCTGATCCGTGGTCCCCCCGTGTGCACCGCTTGCCTCCGCTGTACCCTTTTTGTATACTCTCTGTACCCTCTCGGCGTACGCCCTCAGCTACCTGCTAGCGCCCAGCGCTGTACCTATCAGCAGGCACCAATCTGCCATCAGTCAGGAACTAGAGCACTAACCGGGCATTCATTTGGGAAAAACTGGGAAGCCGAGGCAGGAACTTTGCGCCCGCTCCCACTTGATCTGCTTCGACTTGCTCGTCCAACTCTACAAACCGTAAGGGGGCGTGACCAGGCAAGGACATAATAAGCCAAAAAAAAAAAAAAGAAGGGAAGAGGGAAGGGAGGAAGTAGGAAGGAGCAGAACAATGAGATCTGGAAAAATTAGACAGATACCAAAACCAAAATCCAATTCTAAACTTTAAACTAAACCACAGAGAAAGAAACTGGGGAATTCGGATTCACCATCCCCATCACACTCAAACAATCTGCAGGAAGACAGTCATTCCACCTGTAACCAAATAAAAGAGGATACAACCGTCGCACTGGTGGAAAAGCCAACATCAATAGTAAACCAAAATTCAACCCCAATTCAGACAACTATTAAAAATGCTCAAACCAAGTTCTCTGCTGCATCTCCTTGTCTAGTTACAGCCCTTCAGAAAAGACCTACACTAACCTCATTACATTTGGCATCAAAGCCAGCACCAACGGTTTCAGATAACCTTGTAATTATTGATGAAACGCAAGTAAAGAAAAGGATATGTTTTCATCAACCAAAGATCTACACCAAGTTCTCGTTCCTAAAAGATCCTGGGACAGCTATTTATTCCAAGATAGGAAACATTAGTGGTCTCCATACACCGCTCCTACAAAGCGAGTTTGACTGTAGTCGGACCACTAGTGATCAATTAGTTGACTCTCTAACAGCTGCAGTCCCTTACTCACCCAGAAATGAGATTGCCGCTGTCACACCAACACCAGTACCACCCGCTTCTTGGAGAGCAGCAGCGGATACTCATATAGCTGATCTAGACCCCACCGATTACAACACTTCTGAAATGGCGTCTACTAGAAAAATCTCCAGCAACGATTGGAGATCATCAAAAAAAGTCCAGCCTTCAGAGATAGTAACTGCTAATCCAATGCATCAGGGAGAGACTCATTCTGGGAAGCTCAGCTCCCCCCCATACGGAATCAAGACATGTCAGTGAAAGTCAAGGTTTTAATCCACAATGTGGAGCAAAGAGAAGACATATCTTCTTCTCATTTACTTAGCAGTTCACTCAATGCAACGAGGGAAACCAGAGACCCACGACCAGAAACTTTTATAGCTATTGAAGAGCAAGGAGTCGGCACGCAATCACTTCCATTCGTAAACATCTCTTTGTCCCAAACTAAGTTACTTCAACTAAACTCGTGTAACACTCCTGACCAAACAGTCTCAAACAACAAGTTAGCAACATCAAATCCACTACAACGCCGTACATTACCGTCATACAACGGCTCTCTATTAATCAACAATTCCACAAACAATGATATATCTTCCATAGCAACACAGGAGTGGGAGGAATTAGTTGCTACTTATACTCTCAGATCACCGGAAGCTCCAGACTCTATATGGCTAACAATCTTGAACACCTTGCAACTCTCGGCCACAGCCTTGGAGTTCCAGTCTCATAAAATGGACCTGCAGCTTTCTGTTCTGCAGACAATGGCCGACTCCATTTCAGGAATCGACTGGAAAATATCTGAGCTAAACGGTCTGATAAGGAGGGGTCAAGACGCGGTCTCTGCTGCTCAGTTAGCTCCATCACAATTACTACCATGTGATCCAATTTTAGATAAATTGTCATTCCTACCATCCGTGTTAGGCGACTTGATATCAGACTTAAAATTGACAGTCCAACAAACTAGGATCCTGCAAACTTCGGGCCCTCCTCTAGAGCCCCCAGTGGTGCCAACATGCCTGACAACAGAGCAGTGGGCTGAACAGAGCTCAGTAACTGCTCTGCCCTCAGTCCAAATACCATCGTCTGGACGATGGAAACAGAGCTAACGACCATTTCTGCGACCAAATTTGAACCATCGCCAGCAGAGAAACAGGTTTCTAGAAGGATCCGTAGGAAGAATAAAAGAAAAGGAAGAAATCGATTACTAACGGATTCAAGATTAAATCCAATTGAAATACAATTAAGTTCTTCTCCTTTACCAGCCACCGATGGCAGGACATTAAATTATGATGAACAATCGCCCTTCACGTGCAAAGTCGCTGCAAATGCTTCGTCAGAGTCTCCACCGCATCGCGGAAAATTGACAGCTAGCATTACCAAGAAACCTGTATAAAAAAAGCCAAACAAACTGAAACAGAAACTCTTACAATTCAAACCTGCTCAAATAGCACACAACGCTTGCAATGCTGAACCAATCCCACCCAAAAGTGTTCAAATAATAGGAAGAGACGAAAATGTTATGGCTAACAATGCGGAGCCAACTAAGCAATTTGAATCAACTCCATCCGAAAGTGCCCAAATAACAAGAAGGGACGAAAACACCATGGCTACTAATGCAGAGTCGACTCAGCAATCTGTACGGAACTTGCACACCCAAACCTGGGAACCAAGGATCGACTGCGATCAAAGCAAACAACCAAATTACTTAGACATGGTACGCCCAAGTCACTCCCTTCAACTAACTTCATAGGGTCATGAGAGACCTCAAACCAACTCACCAACACAAGAGCATGTGAATAACCCTACATCAATTCTATTCATCCACGAATATACATCTCGAGGTAGGGATGGCATATTAAACAGGAGCAATATACTAAGACTCCTGTGCTCGGTGAACCACCTAGCAACCATTAGCTCCAAAGATCTTATGCAAATAGCGTTTCAACCAAACACTGAGCCTCACCGCCCAGACATAACAAAAGCAACATGGCTCTCCCAAGAAATAGCACATAAAATTATGGGAGAAGGAGCAACATTCCAGCAATGGGGGATTGAACTGAGGCTCAAACAGCGACCACGCTATCCAAAACCTCTCCTACCTTCAACAAGACCGCAGGTTAAAAAAATCACCCACTCCATACTTAAGGGAGCAAGGAGCAGCTCGCCGAAGCTGTTGCCACAAGACACAAAAAGTTCTCGGCCTGGCTTAAATCATACTCAAGGTAGTCATCTCTCGCCTAACATCATGCACAACTGGGAGTCAATACAACGCACAATCATTACAACGACTGTCGACTGTCGATAATTGACAAAAAAGGGAAGAATTCACTACCTATTCAGGAAAGCCCGGGGAACTCAGAATTTGCTCCTGGAACACCAACGGCTTAGCCAGCAAAAGTAACAATCCCGAATTTCTTCAATACCTGAATGCGTTTGACCTTCTATTGCTCCAAGAAACTTGGGAAGATAAAGCATTTCAGCTCCAAGGGTTCACATCGTGCTGCATTCCGGCAAACAAAAATGCCATTTTTGGGCGAAAGTCAGAAGGCTTAATGTTCTTCGCCTCAATATCTACAATAGGCGAATTTGAGACAATGGACTTTCACATAACTCCTCCAAGTGCCATACAGGTGGTAAAGATTATGTTTCGGTCAAAAAAAACAGGTCAAGGGAGTAATCATAATTAATATATACATCCACCCCAAGCAGAAACAAAAAGCGGTGGACGACTTGGCAAAAACGCTGGAAAAAATAATGGAAGTAAGGGAGTTCGACTCATTTATCTTGGCTGGTGACTTCAACATGCTCCTTATTAATAAAGATGAAGACAACTACCTCACACAAGATCTGAATACAACAAGGCCCAACAAAAAATCAGAAATCTACAAAGTACTCAAAAAACGTATTACGATCTTTGGAGCAGCTCAACTTAAGGGACTTAAATGGTCGCTACGCTGAGCATGATCCGCCGGTAGTGACCTTCCACTCCAACAAACAATCCTCTCATCTTAATTACATGTTTATATCCCTAAATATGTTCTGCTGGGTAACAACTTTTAGAATAGGGACGAGCGATCTCAGTGACCACTTGCCTCTAGAAGCCAATCTAAGATCAAATTGTCAACTGGTAACAGCACCATTTATAGGCCCTGACACAGAGGTCAGCTCAAATGTAAAGCGGCTTCGGTGCAATATCGGCAACATTGACTCCGTAAGCCGCAAAGTGAAAACCATTTTCATTGAAATTGCCAGCTCTTCAACCCAGGTGTCGGACGTTTGGCAAAACTTCATTCATGCCATCAGAGAGAAAATGGAAGAAATTATGCTTAAAAACTCACGTCAATGGAAGGGAAATTCGAATAAACCAACCTTAGAAATGAAAATACAAAAACGACTAATAAATCAAAGACTGAGGCAATTGCGGAAGGATCAGACAAACCAGAGCCTACAAAGCGACCTACCGCCAGCAAAAAGCCAACTCAAACGGTTGAAATGGGAAAAGCAGAAATTAAGAAATGAAGACCTGTGGGTAAAACTTCTCTATGAGGGGATACAGAAAAACTGCTCTAAGTTTTGGCAAATGGTCAAAACTCAAATATCTCAGAGGAGGTATGGGCAAAATATCTACTGATGCATTTCAATAATGATGACACCATTGAGGACACCGTTATCAACAATCTTTGTCTAAAACCCATAAGGTCAAAATCAAAAGAAAATTCGAATAATATGGGCATAGAAGCCCAGGGAAAGTGCGCCCATGGAGCAACTGGCACCTTAACATTTGATAAACCCAATACTGATGAAGATCCCATAAAGGCTATTGAGCCAGCCCCACCGAATGAAATCTTGCCGGCAGATATTCAACGAAAAATATCAAGGGGGCAACCCACTGGGGCACCGGGGCCGAATGGCATTCCACCGATACTGTACAAAACAGATGTGGAGTTCTGGAGCGTATCGCTGACACCAATATTTAACAATATAAAACACACTCAGACTCTTCCAGAGTCTTGGCATGGGTCTGTTATCAGCCCGATTTATAAACGCGGTAGCAAGAAGGATCCCTGCAGCTACCGGTTCATTGCCCTACTAGATGTGGAGGCTAAATACTTTGCTGGAGTCATCCTGGAGGAACTAACTTCATGGGTATCCGGAAATTCAATTATCCCAATAAATCAAACGGGTTTCTCCAAAGGCCAAGGGACCACAACCAACATCATGGCATTGTCCCTGCTGATGGGAGCAGCAAAAGAGATTAATTCATCTTTATACCTCTCGTTTATCGATTATACTGCGGCATTCGATCATGTGGACCGCAACAAATTATGGCAGAAACTGGATCACTGGGTATATCAAAGCGCATCTTAGACGCCTTAATTATGCTCCATTCAGAAACCTGGATGAAAATCAAACTTGGGGCAGGCACGCACCTTTCGAACGCCATCAGGACAACAAAAGGGCTAAAGCAGGGGTGCGTATTAGCACCACTACTATTTAATCTTTTTCTAGCCGACCTACCTGGGGTCCTTGATAAATGTCCTAATCACGCACCCAAATTGGGGGAAATTGTACTTTCTAATCTTCTATTTGCAGACGACCTGGTGCTGATAAGTCGGACACCAACGGGCCTCAAGCACCTTTTGAACGTAACTTACATCTGTTCGGCAAAAAACTCCCTTCAAGTTAATTTTAGTAAATCAAAGGTCATGGCCGTGAATTACAGGAAAAAAAGGTACCTCTGTTGGTCTTTAAATGGAAAACAGCTTGATCAGGTGACCTCTTATAAATACCTGGGAGTTAACTTGGACTCCAACAACACATCAAGATTCCAACTAACTCCCTACGAGGCAAGGCGACGAAGACCTAACTGGCATTAAAACCACTAAAGGCCAAACTACCTGATCTCACCTTCAAACCGCTCCTTGAAATTTTGCGTGCAAAACTACAGCACACTCTCACATATGGCAGTGAATCGCTACATGGGAAGGATGCCGCTCTACTGGATACAGTTATAGCCAATACATACAGGGCTATCTTCAATCTTCCAAAATATGTTTCTCCAGGCCAAATTCGACTAGAGTTTGTCATTCTCAGACAAACCCTAGAAAGGTGGAGCGTGTGCATAGCTAGCTGGCACAAGATCTGCTTGGCAGAGACGGGCTCCTTAAGCTCCAACGTATGGGAAGAGTTATGTCGGCAACGCAAATCCTCCCTAAGAGACTACCTTCTTGAATCATTCCAAGTCCTTGGCCTGACTGATATCTGGGAAACATCAATAGACCTTTTGTCTCTATAAAAATCGCCAAAAATCGCCGCGTATCATCTCAGTGATCGAAGACAAGCAGGATCTAGCAAACAGGGCCCACGGCTGGATAACGTTGGGTGACTATGGAAAAATCCAACCACAGGCATACCTTAACATTGGTATGAAAAGGGAACTCAAAGAAATGCTGCTAAAGCTACGCCTAGGAGTAATTCCCATACTCCCCCATCTCCCTCCCTGGGAATGAAATAACTCTTCACAGTAGTGTCACCTGTGTAAAACTGCCAAGGAGGACATAGTCCATGTGCTTTGCATCTGTCCCAGACTAAAGGAGGCATAACCCTCTACAACCTTTCTTCAAATTACATGCCGTTCGGTCCTGCAGGCAGGCAGTCAAATTGTGTTTCAACACCAACAACACCAAATTGAACTGCCAGGTTGTGAGGTTTTTTGATCCGACAGAGAAAGGACTAAACAGTGCTTGATGAACATTATATGGCTCCGAGGACAAGCACCAACTGATCTCAATCAACTCTTTATTTTTAAATAATTTAATCTGATACGCCCAAGTACACATCTCTTTTAACATGCATATTGGTGTTTTTACAATTTTGTAAAGGTTTTAATTAACTATGTACAAATAAATAATAAACTCGTTCGAGGACCCACATGGCATTACGCAGATTTCAGGGCGTGTTTAACCATGACCAAATGGTCGGTTCATTCCGATGTAATGTGTCACTATGAGGAGCACAAAGGTGGCTTACGAGACCTCACTAAGGCAGAGACGAATGCCCAATATGGTGGCCACACTTGTTTCTCTATACCAACTAAATAAATAAAATTGCGTGACCCAAAATGCTGGTGGCGATTCACTATGGTAGCAACATAATTCTTAAATAGTTGCCTTACTGACTCCCATGCCACAATACCATCGCAACTAACACCACTTCTTATGAAAGGGTTCCGTGAAACGAACCTAAATGGCAAAGCTGATTCTATCCCATTCAAAAGATTTTTTTTTCTGTGTAAGGTACTTCAATACGGCTGACCCCATCCTGCAGCACAACAATAAACTCACAGGTGTCTTCTCTGTATTATTCAGGTAATGATGGTTTGCCATGTGGGTCCTCGAACAAGTAGAATCCCTAAAAATGTGCCCCTTACGTGTCTTGCAGGCCGAGGCCATGGGGGCTTTCATCGTCGTGTGTAACTTGTTGACACACCCCCCTCCCCCAGTTGGGTTAAGAGCATTCTCCATGAGTTGACCGGACGTATCTTATACGTCCTACAGAGACCTGTACACGGGTAAGAACATTGTTTGGACTTGCTGACAGTTACATCCATGTTTATACAGGGTCCAGATTGACTAGGTAGATTAACTGTGTGTACTGTTCTATGTTGTACCTCTTTAGATGTGTACTTGCAAGAATTGAATCTCAAACAGGCGGTCCCATTGAATCAAGGTAGGCGGCATATGCCAGGTGTGGCGTTTCTGTTTTTTAAGCAGCTTCTTAAGAGTTGTATATTCACTAAGGTATTTTCTATCCTTTTTCAGATTATTTGTGGTCCTGATGAGAACCAGACAAAGGGTCTGGTTTGAAAAGTGTCGACCTTTTTTATGTTTTCCCTGTCAAAAAAGCGTTCATGTGAAAATCACTTAATATACTAATTGGATCATGTTCTGATGTTTGTGTATGGATAAACCTAAAAATTGAATAATTCCTGCACATTTTGTTTTCAAAGTGGATGTAGTGATTTTTTGACGTGGGATTTAGTTTTTGTCATTTGACTGGATCAGGAGTGATTGGTTGTTGTGTTGCGTGATTGAGAAAGATAGAATGATTGGGTTTTATGGAATCTAGCGGTAGTATTGGTGTGAGTGAGAGAGCAACTTTGAATGGGGGTGTCAAAGTAAAGCATGCATTATGGCTAGTAGGATTTGTTTCATGTGATATTGATTGTTTCCGTGTTTTACACATATTTAGAAAGTGTTGATGTATTTTGTTTCAACGTATTCCTAAAAAGTTTTGTTAAGTAATAAAACAAGCATTGACGGATTAAAATCCACCTGCGTGTATATGTTTAATTCATATATAATAAGCTTCAAGCAAATGTAGACACATTATTCTCAGTATTGGCAATTGTATTGTTTGTTATTATCCTGGGCTAACAGCAGCGGAAACAACAGCACCTCTGACAATGAGACTGATGCGGTTCAACTTGTTGTGAAGAAGCCCTTGCTAAAAATGTCTCCCAAAGGCAGGCATATACAGTTTTTTTTAAGGACACCTGAGTCCCAAGATGACATCAAAAATCTCTGGATCAAGATCAAAATCATTCAACTATTGACACTCAATTGCCATGCACAAAGGAGTATTGTGCACAGGTTCAGATGGAGGACCGAGTGCTGCGTCTGCATTAGTTGGTCCTCCCAAAAGGGTAGCCTGATTGGAAGACAGATGCTCATGCTCTGGAATATGGGATACAAACTCTCTATGCACAGTTTGGGCCCACAAAGGTGACTTGGGCCTGGTTGGGCCTGATGTTCTTGAGAACCTGGGGCAGAAGCTGTCTTGGCTGAAAGGCATACTAGAGTCCTGAGTTTCAATATAAGAAGAGCATGCCTATGAGCGAGAGTCGTTTTGGAAACTCAAATGCATAGAAGTGCTGACATTGCTAATTTTCTGCAGTAGCGAATAGATAGAGCCATTCTCAGTAGAAACCTTGTGGCACCACCGACATTGGGTCAGCCAGTCAGAGGAGGCAGCACCTTTTCCATCACAGAGCAGGATGGGGTCAGTGAGACCGCTGACCCCACTTAACTCTTTGATGAGGTATCAGTGATAGACGATTGGCCCTGGACACTTCAGGGCTGAAAACTGAAGTTCCTAGGTTTGAGTCTATCAGTGTCACTCTCCCTCATCATGAGAGGGAAGATCTTGAGGTACATTGCCAGGCTAAGGAGGTAACACCCACCGGGCTGTGACTTCTTCTGCCTGATAACATTCAGTTCAGGCAGGCAGGTGCATGAGCTTTTAACGCATGGAGAGGGCATGGCTGTCTGACCTGAACAAGAAGAGGGTCTTTCAGGCTGACCTTTGCTCAGTCTGACAGCCACTCTTCAGGTCTGGAAAAAAAGTGGGTGGTGGGGCTCGACTTCAACAATCAGTTGTCGAGTTAGGGAAAGACTGGAACCCTTAGCTCCGCAGATGTGTTGCAACCACAGCCATCACTTTAATGAACACCTGAGGGGCACCTATGGGCCTGCATGACCAGAATGTGGATGTATACATTTGGAGCTCCAACAACACAATCCAGTCTCCAGGGTTAGAACCTGAGACACAGGGAGCATCTTGAAGGCCTTCATCCTTTTTGGCACCAGAATGTAGCAGGAATAACAACCACACCCTACTTCTGATGCTGGCATCCTCACGAAGGCCCATTTGGCCAGCAAAGCCTGTACTTTCTGAAGTAGGAAGAAGGGATGGTCCTCTATCAAACGTTCTTAGGACATGGGCAAGGTATGCAAGGTTTCCAGAAACAGAAGGGCATACCCCGCTGCATGATTTGAAACACCTACTTATCAGAGATTATTATTTGCCATTGGGGAAGGTGGTATCTGATCTTCCTGCTAACTGGATGGGTGTGCCATGTTGAGGACCCCTTAAAGATGTTCGGAGGGTGCGGCAGCCAAAGGGGTGGGGGACTGGACAGTACGCTGGGTGTGGGATCCAGGTCCTCTGTAGGATCTGCGTTCCTGCCAACAAAAGGACTGAGAAGCCTGCTTGTGGGTAAGGCTGTGATTCCGGGTGCACATAGAGGCTACACAGTATCATCGTCACATAAACAAAAGCTTAACAAAACGGAAATTAAACAGTTTCCAAATATTGCAGTAGTATTTTAACTGTTATGTTGAATCAAAATATTACATTTGAAAATTATTTCTTTTATGTCCAAAAAATATGATTAGTAAATCTACCCAAAACTACATTACATGCATGTTAGTATTTTAAATCTTCTTTTAGACACAAAGACCACAAGTTGATTACAACGTGGAACAATTAACTGGTCTGTCTCAAGCATAGAGGATTGTTGGCAAACCTTCAACTTTCCTTCCTTTTAATTTCCCTATTTTCAACAAGCAAAATAATCAAGGAATTTCTTGACTGCTTATATTTTAAATTGATGAGAAACCAGATCATTCACCCAATTTTTAAAAGGTTTGGTGCCCTGTCAAGGACGGAAGCACTGAAAACTTTAGTTGAAATGATGAGTTTTGATGTTTTGAAGTAGCAAGGATTATTCATGCTATTCAGAAAAAAGCAATTCCATAAGCAAAAAAATACATTGTGGAATGTATTGTTTAAAGTTTTATTACCAGCCTCTGTATAGACTGATATGAGGCAAGGGGATTATTTTTATCCTCGCTAAATGTTAGATAGATTTTGTTTGTAGCCACAGAAATCTCTTTTAGATACTAGGCAGTGTGAATTTCATAACAAGACCGGAGGCTACATTATGCAAAGTCTTTTATTGCAGACCCAAGCAGCTGCATACATCACAATAGACTAAGCTCTAAAACAGAACAATGGCAACACATAAAGCCCATGAGACAGCAATAATCTGCTCTTGTAAATGCGACTCCAAGCAGATAAGTTGACAACTTTCTTTCTTGCTTATATAAGAATTTTTTTTCCTTTGATTACAGTATATTTTGTTATACTTTTAACCTATGATATCTTTGATGTTTACTTAAGATAGATCTTGATATCGTTGATGTTTATTTATGATAGATAACATCCTTTCAGAGTGTGTTTTTTTAGTTGAAGCGTGGTTTACTCCCCACCCTTTCTAACACTCTTTCCTACCGATCTCCAATTTATGGAGATCTTTTCCTCTGTTCCCATCACCCTCCCTTGAGCTGTGTCTCACCCCCCTCTTACTCGGCTTTCACCGACCCTTCTTCGCGCAATGAGCGCTCTCCTTCTTCCAAATCGCTCGCCTCTTGTTTGGCAAAGCTGACGCGGGCGGAATGAAAACATCACTATGTTTTGTCTCCTTTGTCACACACCCCACCCCCCCGGCACGGCAGACCATAACGCCTACGCATTCTTACCATTTTGCGCTTACATCTGGGACTTGGTCACGCTCCTCTTAGGACAGCGTGTACCCTCTAGATACCCCACTCCCTTCTGTCGAAATTCTCCGACAGCCTTTTCGAGTCATTCGCGTTCACCCCCTTCATGTTTGGTATGTTAGAGGAAAGGCCACAGGCAACACACGCGCTGCGTGTTATTGTTACACAGGGCCTTTCCTCGACTGAATTGCACTCGCTCTGAGCATTGCCATGGCAACAGCCGATTAGGCTCGTGCTCGAGCGGTTTACCGACGAGATCAGCTGTTTCACCTGCCTCATGCGTTTACCCCCCTTATACAAACCTTCATTTAAAAAATTAATAAATAAATAGAAAAAGAGAAGAAGGGAAATCACCCTTATTTATAGGGAGTGCTAACTCTCTGTTTTTTCCTGGTGCTTACCTTTTAGCCCTTACAACTAAAGAGGCTATTTAATTTGCCTACCTGTTTCCACACCCCTACTCTGCCATGTCAGAATCAGACTCTGATGGGGCGTCGGCCCCTACTCTGGGCCTGGATAAAGGATCATTTAAAGCTATGCTCCACATGGAGGTTAAATCCTGCATGATGGAAAGTTTGTCTGAGCTAATGGGTCCCAAACGTCCACTCCCTTTGGAGGACGTCACTCATCCCCACCCTCATTTCAGTGGGAACCAAGGAGGTAAAAGACTTAAGAAAACTAATCATATTAACACCAACACTTCGGGAGGTCTTGGCACCTCGACAGACAACGGAGGTCTTGGCACCTCATCTAACAGTGGAGGCCTTCGCGCCTTTAACACCCAGGGTGTCCTTGGCGGCACAACCTTTGATATGGACGATGACATATCTGTGAATTCCTCCGAGTTCATTGATGAATATGTCTTCGATCTTAATGATGGTCAAGAGGCTCTTGATGAATTTATGGATGAACTCCCTTCCCCCTCCAAAAGCGCGATCCTTGACCCTTTGGGAGAGGAAATGCTTTCGCCTCAAAACCTTAAACATCCCTGGAGTTCTGACTGGGTGCCTAAAGATCATGTGTCACAATTTATCAAAAAATGGCTCAGAAATCTCCTTGACAGGGGCCTCGGAACGTTCTCAGAGCTGAATGCTCAAGGCCTTCTCTCAAAGATAAGGTTTGTTATACACCTAATTTGGACCCAGAGCTTATAACATTTTTGTTCAAACTTGGGCGTGACCCAAGAAAAGGGGTTGAAAAATCCTTTAAGGGATGCCAAGATCGTCTCTTGGACGTTCTGGGCCCTCTGGCCAGAATCTTGGACTCAGCAGAGGACTCTCACATCAATGGTACTCCTTTGGACACCGAAATGATTAGAGGTTGGAGCCAGAGGGCTATTATCCTCCTGGGGAATGCTAACGCTTCCATTAATTCTGAGAGACGTAGAGTTGTCCTTACTAAAATAAATCCAAAATTAGGAGATCTGGCCGACAAAGAACCCTCAAAAAACCCTAAAGGGCTTCTCTTCGGGGAAGACCTAATTAAATCTCTTGGAAAATACGTTTCCACATTTACCGCTCTTGATAAGGCGCAGCAGAATATGCGCAAGTTTTTTAATAACAATAACCTTTTTGGTCGGGCCGGAAGACAAGGCCAATCTTCCGACCGTTACAATCAAAGGCCCTTCTCAAGAGGTCGTGGCTTTGGAAGAGGATACCAACAACAACAGTTTAATACCCCGCAATTCTACCCACAAAGGGCTAGAGGCCAAGGCAGAGGCAGGGGCTACAGATCCCGCGGATCGAGCAATTCTAACACACCCTCAGATGAGTGTTACCTTTCTTCCTTCTCCTTCTTTTCCACTAAAAGTAGGCGGAAGACTCAAACATTTTTCAATGAATTGGCATCTGATTACTCAAGACTCCTGGGTTTTAAATACCGTAAAAAGTTTTATGATAGACTTCATTCATCCTCCTGTTCAAACTTCCTTTTCCAGGAAGATTCACATGTCCTTGGAACAAGAAAAAATTGTAGAAGAAGAGATCTCTTCTATGATTCAGAAAGGCGCAATCTTAGAAGTCCCATCCGATCAACTGGGATTTATAAGCAACCTTTTCTTGGTGGAAAAAAAGGACAAAGGTTGGAGACCTGTCATCAATTTACGGGACCTAAACAAGTTCCTGACTTATAGGCATTTCAAGATGGAGGGCATCCACCTTCTCAGGGACCTCCTCTTGGAGAAAGATTGGTTGGTCAAACTGGACCTCAAAGATGCCTACTTCACCATCCCCATGACCGAGGCTCACCAACCCTTTCTTCAATTCCTTTGGAAGGATCGCTTGTATCAGTTCCAAGCTCTTCCTTTCGGACTCTCTTCCGCACCTTGGTGTTTCACCAAAGTGATGAGAGCGGTTGTGTCTCATATAAGGTCAAGAGGGATTCTTCTAATTATTTACCTCGACGACATCCTTATTATGTCTCAAGATCCTCTCCAACTGGTTCGGGACTTGAATTTCACTATGAATCTTCTGGAGAACCTGGTATTCATCATAAACAAAGAAAAATCGTCTTTGACTCCAACAATGTCCATCGAGTTCCTAGGTTTCACCGTGGACACGATACGCTGTCTTCTTCTTCCCTCGAAAAAAGTTTCCCAAAAAAAAAGGAGATAAGATATGTGCTGAGACATCAGGATTTATCTCTGAGGGAACTTGCGAGACTTTTGGGTCTCCTATCGTCCTCCATTCAGGCTATTTTCCCTGGACCACTCAATTATCGAGCCCTTCAAAGGATAAAAGCGAGGGCTCTGAGGTCCGGACTTTGGTACGAAGACCGGATTTCTTTGGATCTAGAAGCCCGCTCAGAATTAAATTGGTGGTTAGACAATCTAGAGGCTTGGAATGGCAAAGCAATCTTTGGCCCCAAGCCAGAATTTGTCTTGGAATCAGATGCCAGCCTTCACGGCTGGGGAGCTTGTTTTCTCAATCAAAACGCCGGTGGCCTTTAGTCTCAAGAAGAATCTTGTCATTACATAAACTTCCTAGAGTTGACTGCCGGTTTATATGCCCTTATGAGTTTCAGGCACTCCCTTCAGGGGAGGTCCGTCCTTCTGAAGATGGACAATATATCGGCTGTAGCTTATATCAATCGTCTAGGCGGAACAAATTCCTTGGACTTGTCAAACCTAGCCAAGAAACTCTGGATGTGTTGTCTGGGTCACAAGATATCCCTCAAAGCAGAATATTTTCCAGGAGAAGCAAACTTCTCAGCGGATTGGAATTCCAGATTTCTTATCGACTACAGCGATTGGAAGCTGAATCCTTCTGTTTTCAGCACCCTGAACAAGATTTGGCGTCCTCTGGATGTAGATTTATTCGCAAGCAGATTAACTTGTCAGACTCCGAAGTGTTTCAGCTGGATGCCCGACCTGGGTGCTCTGGCAGTCAATGCCTTCCTACAATCTTGGAAAGACGTCCAGGTTACGCCTTTCCCCCCTTTGCAATGATTCAGAGGGTCCTTCAGAAAGTGAGACGAGAACAATCTTGCCTTTGGTTGATAACTCCTTTCTGGACCTCTCAAGTGTGGTTCCCAACCGTTCTGGAATTGACTTGCAGTGTCCCCTTCTTGATTCCTTCCCTGGAAGATCTTCTCTCCGACATAGATGGTCGAATTCACCCCCTTATTCTGAACGAGAGTTTATCCCTTCTTGCCTGGAAGGTGTCAGGAGATCTAATGAAATCTCAGGACTTTCGGAGTCGGCTTCAACCCTCGTCAAGGAATCTTGGGCTCCTGGCACACACTACAGATACAATAGTATCTGGAGAATATGGGTACGTTGGTACCTGGAAAGGGACTTGGATCCCTTGGAGGCCCCTATTGTTGATATAGTCAACTTCCTGGTTAAACAGTTTGATAGAGGGCTGAGTTATAGATCTATTAATTGTTATAGATCTGCTATATCTGCTGGTCATGTTCTTATTACTGGTAAAACAATTGGTAAAAATGTTATTGTCTGTAGAGTTATGAAAAGTATCGGTTTGAAGAGACCCCCTAAAGCCAAATATGAGACCCTTTGGGACGTCAATTTGGTTCTTGATCTCTTCAACAATTGGCCTCCTAACTCTTTTCTGAACAGAAAAAATCTTTCTATTAAATTGGCTACCTTGTTGTGTCTGATTTCTTGCAGAAGAGCTTCTGACGTCAAAGCTCTTGAAATTTCAAGACGTTCTTACAATGTCTTTGGTGTCAAATTTGATATTTTCAGGAGAACTAAGACTATGTCTGATTCTATTTTTTATCCTCGTTTTGACCTTTGCCCTAAACTCTGCGTTGTTGAATGCATGAAGGAATATGATCGAAGGATGGCTCTTCCCCGTCCTCAGGGTGTCTCCCAATTGCTAATTTCTTTTGTTAAACCCCATAAAGGTATTTCCTCTACGTCTATTGCTAGGTGGATCAAAACTGCTATGAGTCTTGCTGATGTTGACTTACATAAAGTTCAAGCTCATTCCTTAAGGGGCACTATGGCCAGTAAGTCTCTCTGGTCTGCAGGTAAGTTAGATGACATCCTTAAGGCTGCGGATTGATCTAATGCAAGTACATTTGCTCGTCATTATTGCAAACCTATTGAGCACATGTCTAATGTTGTTTTAGAAAGCTACCAACATGCATAATGTAGCCTCCGGTCTTGTTATGAAATTGCGATTCTCATATTTACATGTTTAGAGAATCTGGATTTCATTAAAGACACGGAGGCTGACATTATCCCTCCCTCCCACCCTCTGGTGGTGGTGAGTATTATAATTGATATTATTGTTTGTAATATTTTCTCTAATGCAATATTTTGCTATACTGCTTTGTTGTTTATTACATTTGATTGTAATGTACTCTTGTTGTATTGCCTTTCTGCAATTTTGTTCTCTGGAACTTATTTTCTGATTTCCTTTTCAGAAAATCCTTGATTCCTGCTTCTCTTCATTATCTTCGTTGGATCCTTCCATCGTCTACATTATCTTCGTTCGATTTCCTTCCACCATCCATTTATTCATCGTGTTCACTCTTCTTCATTCGTGTTTGACCAGGATTTTAAAGTTTTTCATGAAGTTCTTCCTTTCTTGGACTGTTCATTTAAAAGAGGCAGATTATTGCTGCCTCATGGGCTTTATGTGTTGCCATTGTTCTGTTTTAGAGCTTAGTCTATTGTGATGTATGCGGCTGCTTGGGTCTGCAATAAAAGACTTTGCATAATGTCAGCCTCCGTGTCTTTAATGAAATCCAGATTCTCTAAACATGTAAATATGAGAATCGCAATTCCATAGTCATTTGTGCTGTTTCAAACTGAAATTTATATGTGATGGTTTTATATGCAGGCATGAATTATTTAACAGACATATGCTGACCGGCAGGCAAGTACTGATGCCCTGTGCACTATCCCTTTCGCTGTGGTTAAGAGTAATGTGACGTCATAGTAGTAATTTGACCTACTAGTCGATGTCATGATGTGTAAACACAGCACTTCCCCTTCCTTGTTTATAGCTGGATTTTATGTTTTAAGATCTCATTTGCTTACATGTGATTTTGTATACGTGTATTGTTGCTATAAGATGAATTCTTGACAATAAATAAAGTTGACTTGATAGATGTGAAACAGTGTTCTTTGCTCCTATCTATGGAAGCCTCTGTGATAATACTACATGAAACTACAGAGCTCAAGGGATACGTGTAGTCACAATGTGATGAAAACTGAAGCTCCACCAAACAATCCAATAGAAAAGGGAATATTGGAAGAATAGGGGCTTGTAGGCTGGTATGCTGCTGTGTTTGCATAGCCTGTAGTAGACTAGCAGATGGTTGTAGCAACCGAAAAGGCACGATATTGAATGTCACAACAACAATAATGACCTAGGTCTGGGGCATTCAATCTCAATTGAGTTGGGGTATCACATGTCGTAATCTGTTACAGACAACCTCCCAATCTTTCTGAATTTAGGGTAGGGTATACGCCAGTCAGTAGCCCACCTTTAAAAAGCCCGACCCCTTATCTAGACAGATGAGAAACCCGCACCTACATGTGTTGGGAAAAAAATGTGCGAGAGCAAGATGACACCTCACGGGCACACCACCAATGGGACCCCTGGTAGGTACTCACGTGACAGCACGATATTGAATGTCACCTGGAGGAAGAATGGCTGCTGTTGTTTACATAAAGGAGAAAGCAGAATGGCATGAGAGTGTTTTCATCAGGGCAAACACGACGTTCTCCTCTTCCACCCTATCAGTGTCTGCTCTTCTGACACAATTACTAACATATACCTTATAAATAATTAGACCTTTCAATTGTGTTTCTTTTATTTCTATTGTTTTGATAGAGTCATTACTTTAAGTAGATTGGCAGCATAAGCTGCGGAAGGAGTCATGACAAGTACAGCAGTGCAACACACAGGACAGCTTCCGCAATGCAACCCAACTACGCGGCACACATATGTACTTATGCTAATAATATAACTTACACACTATAAGGGATTTCCATCACTTGTTGTATTAAACTCTAACACTATATTTTATAATGTATGTTGGAATGGCTTATACCTGTAGTCATTTCTGGCCTGTACATTTATATTATTAAAGTATGATATACTGATACACGTTCGTTTTGCCTTTTTAAGGCCCTGAGGTGTGGTACCATTCCTCACATGCCATATCAACTTCTGATCCTTGCACTGCACCTAAACCAATACTGGCACCACAGAGTACACGGGCAGTAGAGCCCAGTATGTCTGCACTTTTGCTTTGTGTCTAACCTCTTTATTTGTTACTGACAGGGTAGCAGAATGTCTCGTCACACATCCTTAGTTGCATCCTGCTCAATATGCAATGTAATTGTTGAACAAGTGACAGTCTGCCTAATAAAATGGCCCTTAGACTTTGCAGTGCAAGGGTAGCACCTCTGTTGGAACGTGTCTTAACTTGAAAGAGAGGGTTCTTTGTGGATCTCAAAGTCAGTATAACCATCAATCAAAATATCCTCTTGTTTTATAATTTAGGATGGCTTACTCTACTATGTGTATTGCGCTCCTTGCAGTTTCTTTCATATACCAGTCGCTGGTGTCCACCTTGCAAACATCAACACCATTGACTTCAAGTAACATTATGGCAACAGGTATCAGGCCCTCTACCATCTGTCAGTCAGGCAATTCTAAGAACATCTGATCTTAATATCTGCATCTCGTCATTAGTCTTTACAATTTATTTATCAACATTATTATATTACATAACTTGTTATTTTTATTTGTTCTGCGGATTGTTTTCTTTTGATATATGTATCAGTAATATGTAGCATTTCATACTTTAGATTGATAAAATACATTAAACATAATTGTTTAGGTTTAGGAGATACCTTGGTAACACCAACTACAAGGACACTGATTGAGCAACTGACCTCATGGAGGTTATCCAGAATCTGTGGCTCAAGCTAGTGAGTTGGCATTGTTGAGATGTAATACATTCATGCATGCATCAACCCTTAAATTCCTTTGCTTATTTATGTTCACATGGTTTTAACGTTATACATGTTTCCAAAACAATGCCAATTAAAGTACAGCAGTCAACTTTAGACACAATTCTGTATTTGATGTACTTCAAATGTTTAAATCTTTTTTTGCATGTCCTAGGGATATTGTTATGGACGATGACGCTGAACTATCTATAAGCAGAGGACAGCAGGCCAATACAAGATGAGAATCCAATCCTCCTCCCAGCAATTATCTCAGAAACCAATACTGCTCAAGAAGACAAGGAAGAGGATAAAGAAAAGAAGGTACTGAACAAGAAAGAGGGTGTTGCTGTACCCATACAGAACATCTCCAAGCAGCCCACTTCATGGGCAGCATTCTTACCTAGTCCTGAGCCATTTGCTAAGCAACTATGAATGTTTGTTATGCTAATGCTTACCTTACCTCAACAGCCCACAACTAATAGGTTCCTCAATACAATCTCCTACACACTTGTCCCATAAGCGAGTGTCTCAGGTCGTCTCATTCATCTGAGAGACAAAACACCCATTCCTCATTCTCCCTCCAACAACCACATTTGGTGGAATCCCTGTCTGCGGTAAACAACCTGCTGGTCATGGCAGATGACCACACATGCAGGGGGATTTCAGGTGGCTGGTATGGTTTAATGCTGCTCACTGGGGGGATAATCTTTTTCAACAGTAGTCTAATGAGCGGAAGGAGATGTATGCAATGAGGGCTGCTCTCCATAACATAGCTGTCTCCTTTAAAGGACTCCATCAGAGGATTGGCAGGCGGCCCACCTGTGCCTGAGATGATGTTGCAAAGTGTTACCAAGACATGGCAAATATTCACCAAGAACATCTTTGGAGTTTTAGGGAAGGTAATGCAAGGCACACTGCTTTGGCCATAAAAATAATAGAGGCAAAAGGCAAAACATATCAATGTTGCTCTTCATGGCTAACGCATGCACAAGGTTATACAGAGTATGTAGGAATAAAGGGAATGGCTCGGCTATCCAAGGGAAAGGGTACCAAAATATGTCGAAGAATAAAATATCCCTTGGGTAAGAGAATCAAGCTCCTAGTCATACATGCTGGACTCACACATTCATACCTCACCCTTTACTCGTCACTTGTATCATACATATACTCAAAGATCCTAAATATAAACCACCCCTCAATTATAATTGTGGACACACCTGAACAATTCAATATCACAGTGTGTGTATTTATTAGTATCAGATATCAATTAAAAACATTAAAAACAACACAGCAGAAATATTACTTCATCAGTATTTAAGCACATTATACAGTTCTAAAAAACAAGAAAGAGACTCGAAATCCGTGATGTAATATACAATCATTGGTCTGTCAATTCATAGGAACTTCACAAGTTTTATGGTACATAAAGGTTGGAACTCTTCAATGACCATCTCTTGGAGTATCAGGACCTCTCAAACTAAGCTTGACTATCCTGAGAGCTCACACTCTAAACTTCTCTGATTGGCCTCAGGACCTACTTGAGAGGAACCTGGGAGTAGGCTACAGACAAGTTCTGTGGGGCATTAGGAGCTAAAGTGTCCATTGACTGTTGGTCTGGTTGTGAGTGGATACATGCAGGGGGTGATGCTGAATTTCCCTTATAGTTTGTGGGCCTTGGGAGTTAAGGAGGGGTGTAGGTGTAGACCCAGATAGTGGTAGGGCCTGCTCTTTGGACACCATTGGTTAGTCTTGCACACGGCCAGGAGGAGTCCCAATATCAGCCTGCCACATCCCTGCAGCACAGTTGGCTCTACAATCTCTGCCCTAAAACTTTTTGTGACAGATTTATTTAATTTATTAATATTTGTTTATTGAGTTATGCATATAATAAACAAAAAATAATGTCAAGAAGTATAAACGACATAACTGACTGTTCCAGGTCAGAGTGTTAAACAAGGTTCAGTGAGGAACCAGTTGTAACAAGATAAAACAGTTAGACACAGACTCTGGATGGCAGAATACATGCCTTGACCAAGGATTTAGAGAAGCAAAGAATACACTTGCGAAATGAAAATACGGTAACCTTCCTGGAAAAGTCTAGTTAGCGGAATGTGATGGGGGAGAGTGGTGGTAATAAGAGTAGGGAGGTCAGGAGAAGGTAGCAAAGGACATGGATACAGAGGGAGGAAAACAGAGAGCTTTGTCCAAGAGAGTCCTTCCGCCCCAAGAGAGTTCTCAAGTGCTGTGGTGACGATTAATGGTGATGAGCTGTGTCAGGGGAACATTGCTCACAGTGCATCTCCCATGGTCAATTTTGCTCTCATTGGGACATGGTAGACTGTCCAAAGTCTACCATGGACCTTTACCATGATCAGGGATCTTTAATAAAGGTACTCCATGTCTCTAGAAATGTATCCAGGTGATCATTTAGACTGGTGATGATGAGCTTCGAAGAAGCAGACTTGTATATCTCCTGGAACCAAGTGCTGGCAGATGGGCAAATGTTGGCGTGCTAAAGTCTTAGAACGCACAGTTTTGCCGTTGCCAGGTCAAAAGCAAGCCAAAGAAGGAGGACTATCTGTGCTTTCAAAGATCTTATGATAGGGAAGGTCTGCTTAAGTGTGCGGATGATAGAAGCCCAATAGGTGGTCAGAGTAAGGCATTCCCATGGTATGTGGATGAGGCTCGTGTCTGGAAATCCGCAACTCCAGCAGACCAACTTTTGGAGCTTTAAGGATCTGCACAGTCAAAGAAGAATCCATTGCCAGTGGTGCAGCAATCTGAAGTAGCTAAGTTTCAATCTCGCTTCCCAAAGGTTGGTTAACAGTTCTGTCTGGTCCTCAATGATGTATTGGATTGACAGGCTGCAGCCTCTGAGGTGTACTGTGTCTCATAAGAGGTTTTAAATATATCAAGAATGCACAGCGGGCTAGTGTGAGATGTACTGTCTGCAGAAAAAAAGCGGGGTTAGTGTGGGAGGCCTCTTGTTGGTGTGTCTGTAGGGCAAAATGCAACTGGCACTGTTTGAGATGGAATAGGGATGCTATTGCTCTGGAAGTGTGTAATACATTAAAGCTGTGTTTGGCCTGATGTAGGGCTCTTAGTACAGTGGTGTCAGGTGAGGAGGAGTACTGGGGGGTGGGTTGCTGGGCCTCAAGTTCGAGTCTATGTTTTGTCTGTGCAGATACACGCTTCCTGTGAGCCATGTCTCATATGACGTTCCCCCTGATAATTGCCATGCCTTCAAACCATAGTGTGCTAGGGAGGCAATGGCCTCATTGTTGCAATCCAGGAAAGTTTGAAGATGGGAGCGTAGGCTTGCCCTACCTTCAGATAGGTCAGTGTCCACTGGGCTGGGAGTGATGTCAGTCCCTGAGATTGAGCCACACTTAGATGGCAATATGGTCTAAAAGCCCCACGGGTTTGATGGCAATTTTATGTAAGTGAGCTAAGAGAGTCAGGCTAGATGAAAAAAGTCTATCCTTGTGTTGGTACTGTGTACACGAAATGTAGGTGTAGTCCCGGGTGACAGGGTACAATAATCTCCAAAGATCCAAAGGAGTTGTTTTATTTTTGGCCTTTTGAGGGAGGGGTTTGGCTTTTAGGTAGCAGTGGGGCTACCACTTTAAAAGATTACCAGCTGTCCCTGGGGAGGGGGTGGTCTGATTAATCAATGTATGTATCCATTTCTAGGAAAAACAACAGGGGACCAGTGCGTGGGGAAGGTCTAAGTGTGATTCCTGTGGGGTTATTCAAGTCAGACAGAGGGATGTTGTTACGTTGGTGCAAATGTAGGGGAGTGGGCTGGGGGTTCCCATGTGAGAGGGAAGATGAGCACCAGGGTCTTGCAGTTAGAAGTCACCTGTATTGGAGCAGCAGAGGTAAGTATATGAGAGGGAGGTTGAGGTAAGGAATTAGCTGGGCAGGACAAACACAAACCAGGTCAGTAGGGACTTTCTGTGATCAAGCAATTGGGAAAGCGAAGGGGAGCGGGGGCACGTCCAGTCAAGGTCTCCCGCTGTGAATGGTATTAGCAAAAGTCAGGGTGGCCATAGAGAAATATGTTCATTACATTGCCAGGGTCAAATGGAATGGGCCCTCTTGAATTCTAGCAGGGGAGTATATGTGAGCTTAGTAATGGTAGAAAGTAAACTGGCTGGGCTCCCAAAGGCAGTTCGGGGGCAACAAGGCCTAAGTTGTCACCCGTCACAGTCGAGTAGAACCTTTCATAGAGGTGGTCGCTGATGCAGGGCTCTGTGAGGAGCAGAAAGAGAGGGACCACCGCAGTTGGCCTACGAAGGGAGCTGGTGAACAGTGGGGCAGCGAGTGCTGTGAAGGATGGTGGAACAGGTCTACTTGGGCACTCACCTTGCAAGACAGGGCAAGTCACGCCTGAGCAGGCCGGCAGGAGACAGCTCCAGAGAGCGCTACCAGCCGCTGCTGTCACGGAGCTCCCATTGCTCCTACTTCTGGTAGAATATTCCTCCAATTGTCATACAGACACCAAGGACCAATCTGGTCTGTTCTGCCACCCACCCCAGTCTCGTTCGTGGCATTCTCATGCAACAGGTGACGTGAAGATGGCCACTAGAAATGGACGCGGTCAGGGCCTTGCTATCATGCCGAGATGTACCTGGCAAGTTTAGAGCACCCAGTGTCTGGAAGTTAATAAGAATGTCCCTCCCAGAATGCAGGAGATTCAAGCAGTTGCTATTCCTTTTGTAGCTTCTCTGACCCCATTGTGAGTAAAGATCACCTACGAGCTGCCTTGGGAAACTCATTAAAGAACAACCATCATTCCCAGGCACCTACTTTGCCTCTGTGACAGATTGTGTTTGACTCCAAGCGGGCACACTAACACTGATTGTGTAGGCTTACTCATCCTTTCTGGTGGAAGATAGCTCTTGTGCCCTCCCCACAATCGAGGTTCATCTTCTATGCCCCAGATCCTGCTCTGATGATTTCTTTGGCCGTCCCAGTCCACTGAAAAGAAAGGTGGAAAGAGAAGGAACTGTTGAATTCATATCTTCTACCCAGCATATTAAATGTACTTTATTTAAACAGGATATTATGTCCTTAAATGCAAGTACTCATATTGTGTAGTCGTTAGCAAAAATGTAGCAAGCCAATGTTTACCTATAGTTTTTTAGCAAGTCAAAATAGTAAGGTATGTTAATTTATCAACAATGTTTCTAATCAGGCAATCAAAGGAGAAGAAAGGTTTGGTCAAAGAGGTCTGTTTTTGCATAATCATGCGATTAAATATTTTAAAAGATGTTTTGCAACATTTTCAGCACATTGCCTATTTTAGACTAGAGTATATATGCATATAGCAACATAGCATTCTAAAGGAATATCTCATGTTGTTTTTAGTGTAATATTAAAAAATATGTGTATTTAAATGTTATGTAATGAAAATAAATATGGCATTTGAAATAAAGTAAAGCTACATAAGGTCAGCATCGCATAAACTAAGTTTGACAAAATAGAAATTACACAGTTCCCAAATGTGGAGGAAGTGTTATATAAAGTATGCTCAGTCAAAATATTGAATTTGAACAGGATTTACATTATGTCCAGAGAAGCTGATTTGTAAATCCCCAAAAATATAATACATGCATGTTAGTATTATTAAACCATTGTTACTTTTATTACTCCAAAATAACACAGTTTAATTAAAACATGGAGCACATAACTGGACACCACTCTCAAAATGCATGAGCTTTTAAGTGAGAATACAATAAATACACTTACCACTTGTCTACAACTCAAACTCGTCCACCTGAGCGTGAAGGATCAGCCAGGCCGCTGTTAGGAACTCTAAACAGCAGTGGCATTTGTGGTGCTGAGAATGCGGAGGGAAGGACAACTCCATAATGTCCTGGGCAATAGTGTCAGACCAGCGACTAAGGTCATCCTAACATCCCCTGTTGAGTGTGGACACCTACTGCACTGCAGCATGTAGCGATATTTCTCAAAATGTGTGCCCACTCTGCATTGCTCAGTCTGGTACCAGAAACCCCATAAAACTGAGAGTGCCTCTGGAGGACCCCTAACAAATAATCACAAATTCTTCATAAGTGAACGGGTGGCCATCTCAGGTTATCCCTCAGCCATGTTGGGGGTTTTAATAAAGAGAGAAGCAGCAGGATGGAGGATGGTGGTGTTGTGGTGAAAAGATGGCTCAGAAAGACCACCAAATGGCTGACTTATTTGTCATGTGTTTTACTGGTTTGTGCGCTAGGTGGATATCGCCTCCCTGACTATGGAGATCCCTGTCCCACATGAGAGTGGAGATGTCCCCCGGTAGGCATGAGACACTGCTGTGGGAAGGAATCATATGCATGCAAGAGGGACACTCCTGCAAACAAAGAAACCCAAATAAATATAAAAGATTCCCAAATATTGCCCCTTATATTGTCCTTTATGTGTCAAAAATACATTTTTGAGTATTTCTGTTTCAAATCATGAGTGTATGGTTTAAGAGCTTGTACTTAGGATTTGTGAATGAAAAGTGATTCAATGTTATAGAAAACCAAGATGTCAATATTTTTGCTATAGCACAGCATATTTGTTGATGACATTATGTATGTTAAACAGAGCTGTCGGGGGAATAGTATACATGTTCAGAGAGGTAGACTACCATTCATCATTGACAAGACACTGTCCAGACTACATAAATGCAGCCCCCAAATGATCATCTCAACAAAAAAAGGGTTATATAGTCAATCGTGCACCCGAATACCCGGATCTCATGTCTGTACCCCACCAAAGGAATATGGATGTGGGCAAAGATCATGGACAAGAGCTATTTGTAAGCCCTGTTGCATGGCAATGCTGTGTAACACTCACTAGGCTATGACAATCTGTAGCTCTTTTTAAGTTTTCTACACATTTCTCTATTCTAAATTATGTCTACTTATATGCTCTGGGAGTCAGGGTAATGTGTGTTGTAGTGATTACTGAGCATATTTCAGATGTCACCCCCAGATGCACATCTATCCTCAAGGTGAGGTGTGAATTATCAAAGAGCCATCACGATCCCAAACAACAAAGCAACATGCAAGAGGTCAAAGTTATCAAATGTAGCTGTCCTCTCTCCTTTCCGGAAAGGTAGTGTACACATCAATGAGGCAGCCCCTAGCATCACAGACAGCCTGTACATTGACAGAGTGCCAGTGATGTCCATTGTGGAAAAGGTGTGCTGTCTGGTGATGGGGGTGAAGCCAGTGGCACCTAGAACTCCAGAGAAAAGGCATCAAATTCCCATGACACTCTTTCCCTCTTCTGCTAGAGACTGTGATATGGCGATAAACTGGTGCACTCTTCTCTTGATCCATCTTAGTACCTCATGCAAGCATCAAGACCGGCTTGCCTGTGTAACACATCATTGTCAAAGCTGACTCTCTGGAAAGATCCAGTGATCATAAAATGGAGTGCAATCATCATTTATAACTAGACAGGAATAGCCTAGGAGAAGGCTATAGATAAATCAAGCTCCTTTTCTCACTCTACAACCATGTGAAGGGTCACATCTTGACCCAATTACAAGTTTCAAAGAACAAGAGTGGTGGTATCTCACCCAATGAACAGCCACTGAAGGTGTGACAGCCAATAGTGCATTCGCAGAGGTAGAGCCAGGATTCGAACATCCAGGAGCTGAGGCATCCAAAGAAGGCTCATAATATGTATTTTGCAGCAACAGCAAACTCATAGGACAGCTCTTAAAATGGATTCTTAACTGACCCATGAGCAGTTCCACATCTGTAGATTGCACTGGTTGCATTCCAAGGCATGTATCCAAGGTACAGTCAAAAGTGCACATCAACCAGTGGAACACAGGCTTAAGGCAATGTAACCATACAGGTTGAAAGCACAAGGACCAGTAGTCTTTTAGTTCCTGAAGTAAGGGCATATCATAGTACTATCATGCAATCCCAAGACATCAGCACATGTGGTAGTGCTATTCCCATATATCTGTGTGGTGGAACATCCATTACAGAACAAGAAAAATACAAGCAGGATCCCAACAATCAGAAACCGAATAAGAAATATACCCTCAAAGACACTGAAAATCAGGAAATGTATAAAAGATGGAATCACTCCAAAGACAGTCTGGAAAGTATTTACAAACCCAGACCCAATCGCTTTGAAAAAATGTACTATTCCTGCAGTATTTGAAGCATTAAATATGTGGGGCAAAGTTCTCTGAAATGTTGTGGGACGTTAATGCGTAGTACCAATTGTATTTTAGGAGAAGACCTTGCAACTTAAAGATAAAACATCGCTCAGAAACTTCCTTCTGAAACAGTATGGCTTTCAGTCTGCTCAGACAATCAAAGTTCACATTAGAAATAGAAATTGAAGGACATACTATCACTCCTCTGACTGTACATGCCAGTGGAAAAAGCACATTCGTGCAACAGGTGACGGCCCTGGGGACAGTCACCACATAGAGTATTCCTGGTCTCATCCCACAGCAACCTTGGTTATTCAAAATCAAACAATTTCCATTGAAAAGTAATCTGATTGCTGGACAAATTACAGCAGCTGGGGAACACTTCAGACAACAAGCTAAATTTACCTTTGATGCATTACAAGCTCCTCTCTGCAAATAAAAACAATGTTTTAAACAGGATGTACAGTGAAATGTTGAAATTGTCAGAGAAATAAATCCATAAATTATCCAATCAGCTGATGGTATTTCAGTCACAGTAAATGGTAATTTTTCTAAATGTTCTATGTTTAACATTGTTTATATTGCATCCTTCTTCGCCATGATCTTCTGCTCGTGTGTTCAATTATATGACAGAAATAAATTGGTAGCGTTTAAATGCTTCCAGGGTACGCGACCACTCTTCAGAGTTTGTAATGTCCAGCATATTAGCATAAAAGATTTAAGCTAACGTTGTCTGTGTTGTAGGAAGGACATGTCACTCTGTATGATGTCAATAGCTGAAGACATAATGTTACTTAAAGAATAAATTCCAGTGGATAAAGTAGTCATACCACTGTCAACTATTGCAAAAGCCTTTTCTAAATTTACTCGTTCTACATGGCATATGAAAAACGTCTATGACGTGGCTTCTGGGACTTAATAAAAAATCCTGTAAATCCATGTCATGGGAAAGGAGAGACAAGTGTTTCTTCACCTCATCTAACATGGATTGTTGTAACCATTGAAGGCGTAACGTTTCTACTCTGTATGTTGTAACAACTCCTGATTTGGTTCTGTTCTGTTTATTCTAAAACCCTTTGTGTGGTTCACTAGCCACCCCTCTGGACTGGAATGTGACGAATCATATGTAGTATTCTGAAGCATACTGTTGAGCTGTTGCTCTGTATAATTTGTAAATTGTTGTCAATTTTCAAAATATGCAAACGTCTGTATATATGTTTTGGAGCTACCCAAAGGTGCTGTAGGGTAATGTCCCAATTGTGTATAATTAAATAATGTATGAGAGATACTAGCTCTGTGTAAGTAATACTGTGTATAGTGATGATAACAAAACAGTTCATCATATTATTATATCACATAGCTCCACTTTCAAATACAGTATAATGCTTTAGCTTAGAAAGCATAGACCTAACTGTATTAATATGCCAATCATCATAGATGCTGCCAGGAATAATCACATCATTAATCGAAATATTGAATAGATACAGTATTTGTAATGTTTCTGTAGAACCAAAAATATCAAATGGGACTTATCCGAAACACTGCCATCCAGGATGGGAACTGCAGAAATGTTCATGAAGGACAGATTTCTTCGCACTCTGTATGATGAAGAATGAGGCTTCAATACCTCTGATACCAGTTCAACGGCAGAGAGTTTTGAGGGATAATGTCCATTCAAAAGCAAAAAAGAATATTGTCACAAAACCAATCCAGATGAAAACTAATGATATGAAAATTCAAATGTACATCCAAGGTAGAACAAAGTATGTATTTTTGAGCCAAATAATAAATACATGAGTTCCATGATGATTCAGAGGAAAAGTCATCATTGTTGGAAAAGTAGCTGTAGGCAGTCTGTGTAAAAAATGGGACCTCACAAGACAGAGTTGAACTGGTAGATATACCCAAAGATTATTCATAATAAACAACTTCATTGTTAGCATCTCACAGTCGAAGACATTGAGTTCACATACATTGTAAGTATGGTGTTGTTAGACGTAACTGGAAGTAGCAAAACTTCAGCGTCAGATACCCCTGTCGGGGAACAGAAAGATATGTATTTGTTAATGCTTGCAAAGGAATTTCTTGTATGGTAGCGAGAGGAGGCAGGTAAATACCTACTGTGTAGGACTGGCCATATGGTGTGGTTTGGTTAGATCTATCAACACAACTCGTTTGTTTTTACATCTGGTAACAGGCGGTAAAACTACTGTTCGCGTACCTTCAACTGCCAAGCACTGATGCTCTGTAATTGTTGTGTAGTTCCTCTGCATGTTAAGACAACATAAACTAAGGGATGGGTGTCCAGACAGATTCAAGACACCCCCAGAGGATATGTTAGTCTGTAGACCAGAGAGCTCACAGTGCCACTATAAGCCCCAAAACCTTACCAAGGAGTGAATAGTTTCTGGCAACGATCGAACATGACAACCCTGACCCCTTAGGGAACGTGGAAACGGTACCGTACTTTTCTCAAGCTTATTGCTTTGCTCATCCCGCAAGTCTTTCGGTTCCTATAAGAGAGACAAACTCTCATTATAACAAAAGGCACTTCAGCCGCCGTTGTGCAAGAATTGTTGAGATCCGGAACCCACATCTGGAGGCCAAACAGGACCTCATAGGGAGTCCAACCACCCAAGGATGTTCAAGGAAGATTGATTAAAACTCTCTGGACCTGGTGGATCTAACTATGACCTGGACCTAATGCGCTAGCTATTAAGGACTGCTTTAAGTCAAAGTTTTTCCTTTCCACTGTTGCATGCTCCTCAGGCTGATAGGGTGAGGAATAGTGCACAGTTACACCCAAGGTACCCATGGTATACTGGTAAGCTTTAGAGGCATACACTAAGCCCTGATCCGATTGAAATGCTGCTTTTGCATATGTCCCAATGAAGACTTGCAAATCTTTCATAACAATTCAAGCATCAGCTGATCGCTGTGGCCATACCGTAGGAATCTAGAACATGAATCCACTACAAAGAGAATGGGGCCAATTCAGAGAACTAATCTGAGACAAAATCCTAAACGTACTACTTTTGGTATTCCTAGAAGGCACCTACGATTTTTGGTATTCACAGAATGCACTTACAACTCCTAACTTTACATATGCACTCGGGCTGGAATTTCCGCACTCAGGCCGAAATACCCACACCTGATGATCATTTCAAGAGCCTACCATCACCCACCATGCTCCAGCTGAAGTCAAGACCAGCTCCACAAACCATATAAAAGCAGCACACATTTAAGGAACAGGTTTAGCCACAGAGAGTTCCTGTTTTCATTTGCTGTTCATTCCTAAAGGAAAATGTACCAAATGAGGAGGAAGAAGAGGAGACCACCATGATTGTGGAGTTCATTGTGAGGCACCACAAACACATATATGGTCTCTAACCTTACTGCACCAGTGGCACACAGAAGGCAGCTCTGTAGCAGTATTTAGCCACTGCTGTCACAGCATTGGAGGAGGAGGTGCACGTCAGTGACATCAAGAAAAAGTGGCAGAATGAAAAGTTGAGGGTGAAGGAGAAGTACTCCAGGATTGTGTTGAACCGGATTATCCCTACCCCACAATCTGGAACACGCCTCCGTCTCACCAAACTTGAGGAGGATGTCCTCACTATAATCCACCCCCACATGCTCCATGGGCTGCCTGTGAGTGATGTCTGCTAAGCGGTACCAGGTAAATGGGATGACAAGAATAAGTATATAGAAAGATTGTCTGTGTTGTACTGTAATTGTGAGTATGGAAGTTGTCCAAAGTGTATATAAAAATATAGTCAGTCAAAGACTCATGTGTTTCCCTGTGTATGTGGCATCACAAATCCCAGAATCCTTTGTATTAGAAATAGAAATCCCTTTCCCACTATTTAAAACATGGGTCCAGTACAGCTGCTATATATACCTAACACTATTAAGTAGCAATTGACAAAGTGCCCCTTCCACTTATCCACACGTGGCTGGGTCAGTCAAGAACATAATGGGGTAGGGGTTATGGTACAGAGGAAAATCAACTGACAATGGAATAGGGAAAATAAATACAAATTATGCAAAAAGTCTCTCACCTGGTACCTGCCAAAATCACAAAGCAGAACGTGAGAGAATCCTTAGACATTTAATTCCCATATTCCGTTGTTCCGTTTCCCACCCTGTCACGCCATTACATTCCCAACGCTCCGCTGCTCCTACCTGCAACGGTTGTGGCAGGACTTCACAATACTGTTAGCATGCAGAAGATATGAGGAAATGCCTGACAAGTTCCACATGTAAATGTTTGATTTGGTGACTTATCTCTCTTCTCACCTATTGACACAGAGTACAGACCACCACAGTAGCAGAGTTCCCTCCATCTTCTGGGAGGAAACAACATCATCTAGAGCAAGGCATACCACCCTCACTAACTGGTAAGTCAAACTGGTCAGGAGATTGTCAAAATGCATTCATTTACCGCCTATGACATACATACGTGAATGAGGGTTTTTATTTGAACACATGGCAAACCTTGGTTACTCAGGTCAAGTGATTCATTCCCTAGTTGATATTGAGCATTACTTCAAGGAAGTTGAATGGATCACAGCCTCTTCCTTCTCCCCCCACTTGATTAATCGTAGTCTTAGCAGCGCACAGCTGTGGGAGTCATTTCCAAAAGACAATCTGAGTTTCTCAGATCAAAATCAGTTTCCTCACGCCCCCGAATTGGTAAGGCCTAGAAGAGATCCTCTCAAGAAGAGATCCTCTCAGGGACTGAAAATGGTCGAGAACCTAGGCCTAAGTTACTCAACCGAAGAGATAAGCGCAATTCTTTCCCTACCCTCACTGCTACAAGAAAGCAATCTGACACAAACACTAGCATAAAGCCATGGTTGGGACAAGCTCTCTGACATCAAAAAGAAACAAGTAAGAACTGCAATCCATGGCATTATCATGACCAAATAATTGCACGCACCCAGAGGGCTCTGGGTACACAATGATCCAAATATCTTTTTACAAGACCTGGCCTTCCTCAAGGACTGATCAGCCATATCTTGGAAATGCACGATGGACTACTTGGTATTCATCATAAAAACAGCAATGAGACTCACTGAAGCACTGACAATTAAAATCCGGTTGAGCAAAGCTAAATTAAAAGGGATGGCACATATCTCAGTGTACAAAAAGAAACTGGAAGAAATCAACCCGGAAATGAACGAGACAAAGGAATTTATAACACAGAACAAAATACAGAAATTAGGTAAAGACTTGAAGAGATTTGCAATGGAAAAGATGCACCCATACACCAGAGAGGACTACAAGGCGTCAGACCAACAATCGGACAAGGCTCAGATTGGAGCGGTGATGAAAGAGCAACACCAAGAAAATACAGAAGCCAAAACAGATGGCAACAATGTCGAAGACCCAACGTATGGCACACACCTAACTTTGGCAACCAGCCACCTCCCCTGTTCCAACCCTTCAACCACAACTATCAATGGTGGATGAACCGTTATTATCCAGGCCCACTCCCAATGGAACCACCTATGGGACCACCAATGGGATCCAATTACATGCAAAGGCCCCCTTTTTTAGGGAGAGGCCAGAACACCCAAAGGACCAGAAGAAAAGGAGTACCCTGGACAGATCAAGAACAACAGGTCCACACCAGGAGAATGACCGGGGCCAAACCAGGACCGAGCACAACAAGCTCATAGTCAATCTGACAGAAATTGTCCTAACACAGGAACAAGAAAAAGTTCTGAACAAAGGGTTAGGCTATGTCCCAACCCCACCTTTAGATACTTTTAAAATACAGTGCGATATGGCCGAGTTCTGCAGAACACTAAAACTAAAAGCCTTTTTTAATGATAAGGAAGATTACGTTACAGAAAGAGACACCACAAATCCACTTTCTGCCCCCTCAACCACCAAGTACCCATTGAAATACTAACGTTTGAACAGGCAGTAATGAAGGAAGTCAAGGATTTAAAAGATCACACCAAGTAATCATTCATGAATATTTCATGATCAGAACAACAAGCACTTGTTGACATCAAGAAAAAGTGGCAGAATGAAAAGTTGAGGGTGAAGGAGAAGTACTCCAGGATTGTGTTGAACCGGATTATCCCTACCCCACAATCTGGAACACGCCTCCGTCTCACCAAACTTGAGGAGGATGTCCTCACTATAATCCACCCCCACATGCTCCATGGGCTGCCTGTGAGTGATGTCTGCTAAGCGGTACCAGGTAAATGGGATGACAAGAATAAGTATATAGAAAGATTGTCTGTGTTGTACTGTAATTGTGAGTATGGAAGTTGTCCAAAGTGTATATAAAAATATAGTCAGTCAAAGACTCATGTGTTTCCCTGTGTATGTGGCATCACAAATCCCAGAATCCTTTGTATTAGAAATAGAAATCCCTTTCCCACTATTTAAAACATGGGTCCAGTACAGCTGCTATATATACCTAACACTATTAAATAGCAATTGACAAAGTGCCCCTTCCACTTATCCACACGTGGCTGGGTCAGTCAAGAACATAATGGGGTAGGGGTTATGGTACAGAGGAAAATCAACTGACAATGGAATAGGGAAAATAAATACAAATTATGCAAAATGTCTCTCACCTGGTACCTGCCAAAATCACAAAGCAGAAAGTGAGAGAATCCTTAGACATTTAATTCCCATATTCCGTTGTTCCGTTTCCCACCCTGTCACGCCATTACATTCCCAACGCTCCGCTGCTCTTACCTGCAACGGTTGTGGCAGGACTTCACAATACTGTTAGCATGCAGAAGACATGAGGAAATGCCTGACAAGTTCCACATGTAAATGTTTGATTTGGTGACTTATCTCTCTTCTCACCTATTGACACAGAGTACAGACCACCACAGTAGCAGAGTTCCCTCCATCTTCTGGGAGGAAACAACATCATCTAGAGCAAGGCATACCACCCTCACTAACTGGTAAGTCAAACTGGTCAGGAGATTGTCAAAATGCATTCATTTACCGCCTATGACATACATACGTGAATGAGGGTTTTTATTTGAACACATGGCAAACCCTGGTTACTCAGGTCAAGTGATTCATTCCCTAGTTGATATTGAGCATTACTTCAAGGAAGTTGAATGGATCACAGCATCTTCCTTCTCCCCCCACTTGATTAATCGTAGTCTTAGCAGCGCACAGCTGTGGGAGTCATTTCCAAAAGACAATCTGAGTTTCTCAGATCAAAATCAGTTTCCTCACGCCCCCGAATTGGTAAGGCCTAGAAGAGATCCTCTCAAGAAGAGATCCTCTCAGGGACTGAAAATGGTCGAGAACCTAGGCCTAAGTTACTCAACCGAAGAGATAAGCGCAATTCTTTCCCTACCCTCACTGCTACAAGAAAGCAATCTGACACAAACACTAGCAGGAGTAGTGTGGCTCACTGGTTAGAGGCGGCAGGCCTGAGAGCAGAAGTCAGCCTGGGACCAGGGTTCAATTCCCGACGCGGCAGGGTCGTGGACCTTGGTCAGCGGACTCGATAATTCTCGCTTCGATGCTTACTCTAATCAGGGGTTCCACTCGGCAACTCTGGGCATTAGCTTGCCTAATCTCCACAACGGCCCCACCAATTCCGGGGATGCCTGGCTCCACCTTGGGGACTCCCAGCAAGGGACCATCCCACAGGGAAAGCCAGGACGGGTTCCCCAGAGTTATACAGCGCCGGGACGCCCCGTTGCTGGGGCAGCTGTGCGCTTTACAAGTATACTACATTTACATTTACATTTCACTTGATGAACTCTGACAACATAAAGACCTGGTGATCAAGCCAGCAGAGAACGGGGGAGGCATAGTCCTACTAAAAAAAGAGGGATACAACCAACAATGCCTGGATCGAATAACGGATAAAAAATTCTACAAGATAATCAACACGGAAAGGCTACACAGAACGATCAAACTAATGGTCAGTGAGGCAGAACTCAACAACTGGATATCAAGAAATGAGGCAGAATTTCTCAGGACTAAAACACCCAGAGTACCTTATTTCTACTCACTACCCAAGACTCACAAAGGACGCCGACCACCACCAGGACGCCCTATTGTCTTAGGTATAGGCTCTATACTAGAACCACTCTCACAATTTGCAGGCCAATACCTGAGACCTTTAGTACAGAAAACATCAACATATCTTAAAGACACCAGAGATCTACTTAACCACCTCAAGGAACAGACATACTCAGAGGAGACGATTTTCCTTGTGGGTTTCTATGTCGAAAGCTTGTGTACAAGCTTACCGCAACAAGAAACTTTGGACACCCTTGAAACAATACTTTTCAAGGAACAATGGGTCTTTAGAACTCCCAGACATTTCGTTCTAGAATGCTGTAAACTAGCACTTACAAAGAACTATTTTTAGTACAATGAAACCCTATACTTACAATGCCATGGTACATCAATGGACAGCACTTTATCTCCAAGTGTGGCAGGGCTGTATGTGAGCAATTATGAAAATACCTTTATACTCCATGTGACCAACCCCTTCCTGCCTATAATACGCTTCTGGAAGCGTCACATCGACAACATCATTTTAATCTTGGAAGGCAACAAAGAAAACCTACAAGACTTTCACAGATTGATATTTACGAGAGACCAATGTCTCAAATTCACCTACACTGCAGATAAAAAACTACTTGATTTCCTGGACATAACCATTTACATTGAAAATGACATGATCAAAACGAGAACCTTTTTCAAATCAATATCCAAAAACAGTCTGTTATCCTACAACAGCTTTCATCCGCTCCCTCTCAGGGACAATCTCCCATACAGTGAATTTCTCCGCCTGAGACGCAATTGCAGTGAGTTGAGTGAGTACAAAAACCAGGCCAAATATCTCTGTGAAAATCTGAGGAAGCATGACTATCCAGATAGAACCATCAATAAATGCCAGAAAAGAGCCTGGAACCCACCGAGAGAGAGTCTTTTGGAAATAACACCCAAACCAAAGAACCACCACAGGACATAACAACGTGTGAGTACATATGGTATAGCCTCAAACAACGTAAAAAAGATCATTAATACAAATTGGCGGATCCTGACATCAGGAGGACTGGACTGGCCTAAACCAAGATTTGCTAATAAAAGAACAAAAAATCTAAAAGACATAATAGTCCACACAAGACCACCAACAACGACTAAGAATGAGGTAACAACCACACTGTAGAACATGCCACCAGTCACTGGACACTACCCCTGCGGGTCTTGCTCAGTCTGTCCCCTCACAACGCCCACCAAAGCAATCCAACTCCTACCAGAATACAAGTGTACAATGAAATATCACACCAACTGTAACTCAACGCATGTTATCTATATGATCACATGTCCATGCTCTCTACGATATATAGGAATGAAATGTCGCAAAGCAAAACAAAGAATATGTGAACATAGAAATAACGTGAAATGCAAGAGGGTGACTACCAAGATGAGTAACCACTACACTGAGTTCAAACACACCACTGAGGATCTCAAATGGGTGATACTGGAAACCTTACAGACCAAAAATCAGAATGCAGAATGCATACTCTTTGAAAAAGAGCAGAGATGGGTACATCACCTCAAAACTAACATCTGTGGGTTAAATGACAATATTCCATGGCTAAGTCTGGGCCACAAGCTATAATATCAACCAAAACACAGAGCCTTTCCCAGACTCCCTAAGCCATGAATGAATATCATAAAAACAACTCCTGGAACTTGTTCTTAAGATGATACCATTAAAATAAACTCATATAATGCAGGAACATACACACCAACCGGTACGTATTGCTGCAATTAATTCCGACTTATTAACTTTATGCATTCATTAATCTGAAGCATTTTGAAATTTCAATCCTCTTTATTAAGTATTCAGTTTGTATAGTCTTTCTTTTTCACATTGGCCTGCATGTAAATTTCATAGTCCTTCTTCCATTACCATGCACTCGCTGGCCTCAATACCAGAACACCTACGAGCCTGACCCATCCAGGGCACCGTAGGAAGATCGAGCACAAGTTGCTAAGAACGATGGCCGCAGGTACCCCAGCAGGAGAGGATCGGACTACGGGAGGCGACATACAAAAACACGTATCATATATAGCTACTTTTTCTAAAATACTGAACCTCTTTACCTAGCAGGTCTATTGTGCTCGCCGGCAACCCTGTTGAAGCCCTCAACTCCGGGCTTGATGGGTATGCTGTGATGTCACTGTACCCTCCCTAATGTGTATACACAATTAGTTCCAATGCGCTTTTAACGAGACATGCTGCATGGGGCTAAATCATACCGTGCGCAAAGTCTTGTGAAAATACCCTCCAGTAATGATAACGCTCACTCTGCAATCTTAGCACCGCGGGTGCCTCCCATTAATTGCACGCTACTCTCTATACCAATTACACTGCACTTCACCTTGCGACTCTTCAACAACAGTCTTGGGGCCAAATTACTTTCAAAATACAGTAACTAGATCAGTTTATGTTTTTGTTTCTGTTTTAGTGTGAACAAAATACCCACTAACTGAATGTTATGCTCAAGGAGTTTTGCAACCACCGCCACAACATCTTTACCCATGCCATATGGCTCTGTGTTCTATATATAGTACCTACCAAGTGCATGAAGCCCAAAGAGTCAATATAATTTGCAAGATTTGCAAACAGATTTGTTGTAAAATAAGTTACTTACTGACTTTATGTTATGCACAAATTTCTGGTACCTACCTTCATAGCATACCTTCCGATGCCACATCGCTATGTGTGCTATAGACATCAGCCCATAAAGGCTAGTCAGTCAAACCCCCCCAACCCACTACCCTAGGATTAAGATAAAGAATTTACATTTTTAAGGTACTTTTTCCCTTCACAGTGCACTACAACCATACTTGTGCAATATTAAAGACAGCACGCATCATTGTAAGAAAATCCACAGAAATGCAAAACGAATGCTAATTGCAAGCTTCTATATCCTTCTTTCTCCCGCTTTGAACTAAACAGGTACCACATGACCTTCCTGATGAAGAGTGAACTAGAAGCCATTTACACTGTGTTAAGTTGGCATGAGCTTATTCGAAGTTTAAACAAAACTTTTCCTTTCTGCTGCCTTTGCACACAGCACATATTATTATAAATGTTTAGAGTCTAGCAGAGTGTTTTGCTTCACACAAGAATAATATGTTTTTCTATACTAGCAGCCTTGCTTGGTAAGCTTTGTCTGAACAGTGACTGCCAGGCCTTCAAGGTTATTTCAACACAGTGGTTGTTGTTCGGTCTCATCAGCGCACGTTCTAGACATAACATATATGCAGCTGTGGCCACCTCTGATTTTGGAGCGTGTAATAATGCACTGCGTAGGCATGAGCGCACACACTTGGAGAACATTCGCATGCAGAGAGCGGGTGCAGGAACTGATGTGATCCATTTCTGTTAGGACCAGAGGTATGGGGCCGCCCTTGTAATCCCAAGAGACCTTCTGTAGATATAAAATAACCTACTTGCAAGGGAGGGTGAGATATAGGTGTATTGTGACCTGTTTTCCATTTAGCATTGTAACATGCTTTCTCCCTTTGTATTTTATGGAATAGTAACTATGCTGATAATCTTGTTGCTTATAATATGTCTGCTCGTATTAGCTAAGATACTGCGCCTGAGACGGCATTAGAAATAAATATTTCAAACTTGCACGTGTCTCTATTTACTCCCCATTTTGGACTGGTATGAGAGTACAACAAAAGAGTGTTCATGTGTTCCACATTGCCTGAGGTATTCTAAGTTCCATGTTCTGGGTTGTCTAATCTTTGGGGTTATGGAAGAACCAATGAGACACTGATTGCTAGTCTGGTAGGGGATTTTGGCTAGTAAGGTGAGTTTAGGCACACCCTAATTCACTGAGGTTCCAAGTCTCTATGCACAGTTCTGTGTACGAGCAGAATCCCTGCTACATGGCGCCCAACACTAGTGGTCTTATTACATGACACTTGAGTAGTGCTTTCAAACAGTCCTTAACCCCTTCACTATTGTTTCCGGATAATAGTAGTGTCGGACAAACCTACCTATGGGTACATAGGTCTTTTCAAGCTTGAATCTTTCAAAATGGTTTCCTTTTGAATTTCTACCCAGTTGTGCTACTTCATTTTACATTCTACCTTTACTTCTTTGTGTCACTATGGCTAACATTGTTATACCGCAACATAGTCGCATTGCCGTTCGCAATCATTTGCAAGCTTATAATGTTGGTTTGGAGGGCATGGCAGTGACTTTGGTGGTGAGTGCTGAGGTTGCTTACCCGTTTGAGATTTTCTACTCATGGGTGACGTTTCCGACAGCAGATGCGGCTAATCAGGTGTTTCACACTTACACTCACACTGCTGTGCCTGGGGAATATGTCCCTTATAGGACACAGGAGATTCCGATTTCTGCATGGCAGCACCGTGTTTGGTTTGATGGCGCCCTTCCCCACAGTGTAACGGCGGCTAGATTGGGTCCTATGTCCATTCCAGGCGCTTCTTGGTCGGTTTTGGCTGGATTCACCCGTATCCTCATGCGGGGCAGGTTGCCGTTGCCGATCTCGTCCTTTATAATGTTAAGGGAGATGCAGTGAACTTTCAAGTGTCTAATGCCTTACGCGATGTCCCCGATGCCGACAAACCCCGACAGTCACCAAGAATTATTACGGCGGCTTATAAAACCATTGGCCGCAATAGTTTAGGTGTCAAGCCCTTTACTGCTAAAGATAAAAAGCAAACCCAGGGTGCGAAGTCTAAAACAGGTGTTCAACCCACAGCTCCCAAGAAAAATTGGAACAGAAATTAAAAACAGGGGAAACAACAGAAACAGGAGTCCCGTCCCCCCTCACCCATGCCTGCGTCTACTGAGCGCGTTTATGATTTGCGCAACCGCAATACGATTTAGTCACCTGATAGATTTCAGGTTCCTGATCAAAGCTCTCCTCATTCTTTACAGGACACATCGGCCTCATCGTCCGGTGGTGGAAGCGGCGGAAGAGGGGGTGGCCAGCAGAGTCACGACCAGCCCCGCCCGAAAGACGGAAAAGGCAAGCAGGACGATTCTTCACAGAAAAGACCCCAGTTTCAGAAAAAGAAAGTTGCCGCTTTAACAGCGAGATATGCCACAGATAGTGAGAACGTAGCTTCAGAATCAGACATGGGCACTGACGTTGTTGGACAGCGCGGCGCAGATAACCATAGTGCGAGAGGCCCTGCGTCCACTACTGAAGGTGACAGTGACTGACTAATATGTTGTTGTGGAGACAGCTAATACCAGAGTAGCTCCCCCTTATAGACTTTATGAAATTGTCCTTTTAATTGAAAGTGACATGCAACGTACCATAAAAGGGGTATTTTGGGCAAATCTTACAACTAACTATGACATTTTGTTAGCGGAGGCTGGCTGGCCCCCACCTTTGGTTCTCGCAGCTCAGTGAGGGTAGGAGGTGATCCTCCCTAGTTTCGCGCACACGGTCTCCAAGGAGCATGCGCTGAATTTTGGAGAAGAGTGGGCTAAAGCCCTTGCGCCGGCTCTGTACCGTACGCACTGTGGTTGGGATACATTTTCCCCGCACCACGAGATTCCCTTACGGTCTATGCCACAGCTTCAACCTCAATATCCCATCCGGCATGAAGCTAAGGCTTCCGTTGCAGAAATCCTTGAGCAATAGGAATATCAAGGAGTGATTGAGACTTGTGTGTCACAAATGAATAACCCACTTTTTACTGTGACCAAGCCTGACGGTTCGTACCGTTCAGTATAGGATTACCAGCATTTGAACTCGCATTGCCATACCTGTGCAGTACAGAATACCCACAACTCTGCTTTGGGGGATGGTCTTGTGCGTAAACGGTTTAAAACCACACTTGACATACCCAACGTTTTTATTGCCCACAATTTGGATGGTCTAAGTTCCCAATGGACCAGTTTTACCAGTGGCGGCAAACATCGCCAATTTAAACGCCTGGCCATGGGCTATAAGAATAGTCCGGGTGTGTTTCCAGCCTGTATCGTCTCTCCCTTAGAGAGAGTTGACCCGGATGTGTGTTCGTATGTGGATGACATTTATCTCACAGACAACGAAATTTGGGCGCATCTGTGTCGCGTTGACCACATAATTTATAACTTTGTGGACTTCGGTTACAAGTTCAACTTTGCAAATTCTCATATTGCAGAGTACACAGTGTTGTTCCTGGGCTATGAGCTCAACAATGAAGGCCGAGGATTGGCTCCTCCCTTCTTGGAGAAATGCGCACAGTTGCACGCTCCTACAACTCAGAAGAAATTACAGTCCTTGCTGGGACTTTTGAATTTCGGCCGTACTTACATTCATGAATATGCCCAGCGTATCAAGCCTTTGTATGCTTTGATACAACCTACTTTCACTAAATCGTGCTGGCTGCCTGAACATTAAGCCATCTTGAAATCTTTGTAGGCTGATCTTCTAGAATCTAAATTCTTACTGACTTGTGATAACCACACCAACCTGGTGATAAGAATTATCCCTGGGGCGGTGAGTTTCACTTAACTTACTTTTAACGATGGTGACACAGTACCTATCGCTTATAAGTCACACTTGTACACTTCGGCTGAAATGCGGTTTTCCACTGTGGAAAAAGTTTTGACAGCAGTGCAAATGGTGATTCTAAAGGAACGTGCACTGTTGCAGGGAAAACGCGTGTTGGTCGTTACAGCGTATCCTGCATTAGAGGCAGTGACGAAAGCCAGTGTACCAAATTATAAAGCTTTGCACCCCCGGTTGATACAAAGGGCTGCATCCTTGACGTCTCCGGCTGTCACGTTTATTTTTGATGCCTCCTTACAGTCACAAGAGTTTTTGCAGTATGAATTTGTTCATCCTGCGCCATTGACTATGCGACCTTTGGAGGATTTCCATTGTATCATTTACACTGATGGTTCAGCGCAAGTTGCGCATGGGTCTAAGCACGCATACGTTTCAGCTTGCGCCATTGTGGTAGGTACCATGGTGAATGATGAATTCAAGTCCAAAGTCGTGCATATGCAGACCTTAGGGGACTGTACCGTACAATTGGGAGAGCTCTAAGCTCTGATGCTTGCATTGGAGTACGCTGTTCCTAGTGTGCCCACTCTTATTGTGAGTGATTCTTACTACTGTGTCCAGTCTCACAATGAAAACCTGTTCTTTTGGATTCAGAATGACTTTCGTGATTCCAAAGGTAGCACGATAAAACATAAAATGATATGGGTTTGAGTGGCTGAGCTTAAAGAGCAGTTGCCACTCGCGTATGTAGTTCATACTTTCGTTCATGAGCGCGTGGGAGTTCACGCTGTTGGCAATAGTTTGGTCGATGAGGCCGCAAAATCAGCAGTATTGACATATTTGGTTGCAGCAGTTACACGTTTCAAAAGTAAGATTGATGATGACATCTTGGCGGCTGTCGCCGCAACTGAGAAGGGAAGTAAATATCCTAAAGGGTTCCTTTCAAAGTATTTTTATCACTTTAGTCCTAATAAAGTTCCTTATGTGAAAATACCGGACCTTGGTGAAAGATTGATTCCCAACGCGGACCGCACATCCACACTGATTACAGCTGCCCACGAAGGTGTTGCATCTGCGCATGCAGGCGTTTTGGCTACTGTATTTCAGTTGCACCAATGTTTCTGATGGCGGGGACTGTACAAACAGACGCGTGATTATGTCCTTCAATGTGACATTTGCCAGCAGATTAAACCTTCAACTGCTACGTGTCCGCCCCAGACACAGTTGTACATTTCTAATAAACCACTTGGTTGTGTTTACTTAGGTCACTGCAGTCCTTTTTCCTCTGATACTGCGTATAAGTACATCTTAGTTACAGTTGATTCATGCACACGCTTTGTGTGGGTGTGGCAACACCGCGGCGCTGAATCGCGAACTGTCATTAGAGACTTGCGTATCTTTGTAGGGATTTTTGCCTGTGGCACCTTCCATTCTGATCAGGGTCCTGCTTTCGCATCTAAGGCGTATAAGGATGCCATGACTTAGTTGGGCGTCCAAGTCAAGTTTTCTTCTCCATACAGACATGAGGGAAATAGTGTTGTGGAAGGAATGAACCGAGATTTAAAGCAGTCTTTGACAGCTAGGGTTATAGGCACTGGCTGGCCCACCTCAATAGCGTGCAGCGTGCCCTTAAAAATCTCCCTAGAAGGTGTCTTGGTGGGCGGACCCCATACGAAATGCTCTTTGGTATCAAGATGTTCGTCCCGGACCTTGACGGTCTAGACCAGGCGGCGGTTGCTGTCTCCTTTGACGTAGATGAACATTGTAATGTTTTACAGGATCTACAAAAGACGAGAGACAGTCTTGCAAAGGAACACTTGCCCTCCACATCTGATGCTGCCTTGCAGATTCCGGTAGTTGGCTGGCTACCGCAAGTTGGGGAACTGGTTCAAGAGAAGATTGAAAACAAGAAAGAATTTGGTCCCTCATATAGAGATCCAGTTCCAGTGCTTGGCGTGAAGGGAACAAGAACAGTCATTTTACCTCCACTTTCAGGTCGAAAGAAAAAAAAGGTACATCTCCATTGATAATGTCAAACTACACAGATTGGCCGATTCTTCTTAGTATGACTCCGGCAGTCTCATGTCCATCGATCTCCGGCTCCTAATCCCAGGCCTGATGTTGCCCTCGAGATGCCTGCCGTTTCAAGTCCTTTATTGTGTTCACCACCTTATGCTTACCTTGATGAGAATGAATATACTTACCTCACCGACTTATCAATGCCCGATTTGCAAACTTGTTTGGCCACTAAATCAAGATTTTCATTTGACTCTGACTCTCACACATCGAAGACCCCTTCAAAGATCTCAGTTTTTGCAACATGATTTAAACAACATTTTGTGATTCCTCCTTGGACCTACATTTGGTTGGTTCTTTTTTCGATTTACCTGTTCATGTCAATTGGAGATGTGTTGTTGATTTTTTTCCGCCTTGTCAACGGACACTATGTTAAAGAAAGAACATGCATTCGACATATCAATGGAACATTGGCTCCCCATTTCTCATCACAAAGATTCAAGAGGGACCTGGCTTTTGTTAACATTACTGCTTGGCCCGTCTTAGATGGGATTGTGTGGGATGCTATTAGGTTTCAAATCCATGGGCCCATAGAGGTTATAAATGTTCCAAATGTTCTAAGGGTTTCTATGGGGGATGTGATTAAACAAAATATACGTTCCGATTATTGGGATGTTCAGGCCGTAGAAGCTTTGTTTTCTGATTTGAAATATTATGCTGCCTTTGATGCTGAAGATCTGTATCTAGATTCTGCAAATGATGGTGATTTGTTTTGTTACCAACACTTTGGCAATAATTACCTGCATAAAGCTAATACCAGGAGGAATACTGTTAATTATACACAATGGGAACATTGTCCTGCTCCTGCTCAAGGCAGTTCTGCTTCTCTTTTAAAGAGATTCACTTATTTTACTGATTTTAATCAGTCTAATCCCAAATCATTTTATTTTAAAATGACTAAAAAGTCCACTTCCAAGTTTAGACTTACCAACTCAATATAATTGTATTTGAAGTCCTTTGTAGACCAATTGGCTGTTGGGGGCTACGAGCTGTGGAAAGATGCTATTGATCTTAAATCTGTTTGGGGTTCTAAAAACTGGCAAGTGCAAGGCACATAGGCTTTGCATCGTGCATGCCTCATCCCAAACCATATGATGTTTTAGAATTCTACAATTTCACAAACAACTTGCTTTGGATTAGCTACTACTAAAAAATTAAATGCCCCTTCCTTTCCTGAATTAGAAGAATATTCCGGCTGGAATAATATTACCAAGATTTCCATCAGAGAATTACAGACTCTGTTACTGAATTCTTCCTTTAACATATCCAGTATGTATCCTAAGGGTTGGTTGCTGTGGCACAGAAGTGCTGATTCTTGCCAGCATTGTTTTCTGGGTTTAGCTCCAGGCTACACACAGGTCAGGGTGGATTCCCGTTTTGAAAGTGGCCATTCTGTGACTTCCTATACTGTAGGAACATTATGTCAGTGTTGGCTCAAACATTCCACTTTGGCATTAGTTAAACTCCATTTATCTAAATTGACTGATGATGTTGATTTGAATGATTTTGTGAAAGGCCCGGCTACCGGCAGATCTAAAAGATAGATATAAGCTATTCCCAACGAAGTCTGGAAACTGTCCCAAATTGAGGCGGCTTCCCGCATTAGAGCTATAGATCAAGTAAATTTAGAAAAAGTGCTAGCAGTTGTAGATCACAGCATTAAGATCGCTTTCTTCCCGCATTTACACATTAGACAATATTGTTTCATCTGTTGTTGATATTGTGCAAGAAGATATGTCTGTTTTGTACTATTGTCAAAATCAATTGCGTTCTATTATGCAATTTGCATGGACCTTGCAAACCTTAAAAGCTGGAAAAGTGCCATGGCACTACCTGAATACTTTATCATTATTTGCCCCGGGGGCATGGCTTGAGTGCCGATGTAGGCAGAGGCGGACTCCGGAGCTCCTCCGCGGCTGCCCTTAAAACTAAATGATCCTGACCAGCTAGTTTGGGCCCGGCACCACATCTTAGTGCGGAATACCTGGTGCCCCTCTTGAAATGAGTTTCTGACGGCGCCAGGACTGCTAAGAGACAGGAGAACCCTTATTTTCTCCGCTGCTGTGGGACGCCGCCGAGGCAGACAAGATGGCGACCCTGTGCTGACGATCTGGCGCCTGACCGCAGTGGCGGCTCTGGAGACCGGTGGATGCCTTGCGGGTGCTGCGGCACCACTGACGGCACCGGAGGGGAGGTCGAGGCTTCATCATACACTGGCAGTGAGGAGGCATCATACACAGGCAGGTGAGGGCAGAAACACCCTCGCTGGTCGGGCGTGGTTGCCTGTCCTTAATATGGCGGCACCCGGGACATGATTGGCGCCATTTGGGGACCGACGCGGGCTACTTCACTGCTATTAGACCTGAACAACGCTCGATCGGGGTTGTGGAGGCCCTGGAGAATGTCGGCTGCGTGCGGGTAGGCCAGAGCGCCCTGGAGTGGACTGTGAAGCGGCCGGGACCTGAGGAGAGGGGTCGGAGCGTATGACCTGGGCCCACATCTTTGCCTGTGCCGTTTTTGCCACTGCTGCAGCCTGGGCATCTGTTGTGGGCTCCCCCGAGGAGTCATGGAGGGGTGTACCCTGGGACCTTGCTTGCCCCGAAGCTGTGTCACCTTCCCTGCTGGGAGGAACTACGAGAGACTTTGGGGGCGCTCCTTGTCCTTGCGGCGGTGGCTGCGCACCCCCCTTCCCCGAGTTGGCCTACAGCTGAGATTGACATTGGAAAAGACAGCAGGACACACAGGTGGGCTTTCACGCTCTGGGGGCGGCATACGGCACTGAGAGGGAAGATGGCACTCCAGGCTGGGAGACTCACTGGTCGGCGGCCCTAGAAGGCGCCTTCGTGGGACACCTGCGAGCCCTGGGACAGCAGGACCACTATGGTTCAGATGGTGCGTTGCAATACCGCTGCACTGGTGACGGACTTGTGAAGAGGTCGGCTGGGTGTCATTTTGGGCCACCTCTTAGCAGGCGAGATACTAACGGCATTGCCTGGAATCTTCAGCCCCGAGGCAGGCGGCCCGACACAGTGACTCCCCTCTGACGGACCTCGGGGGACGATGGTGCCGTGCTGGTGCAGAGCCTGACTGTGGGCTCTCGCGGTGCTGCTACTCTCAGTAGTGCCTGATAATTATCATGGACCGAGTGTCAAAGAAGAAGGGCTTTGCGGTCCTACGCCTGGACGAGCCGGAACAGCACACAGAAGATGAGGATGGCGATGTTGGGAGATGGATACCAGTGCGGGCTGGGGACCCCACCGTGGGCAAAATTATGCAGGCCATTGCGGCCTCATGGGAGGCACTTGAGAAATGGATGGACGCCATTGGATCGGACCTCACCCTACTGAAGGATGACCATAGGAAGCTTAAGGAGAGAGTGGCGACACATGAAACCACCATGAAGGACATCCCGGATACGGTAGCAGCCCTGTGCCACTCTTTAAATGAAGTAACACATAGAGTCAAAGTGCTGGAAGTAGGGGCGGAGGACAGTGAGGGGCGCTCGCGGAGCAACAACCTCCGCATAGTAGGGATTCCGGAGCGAGAGGAGGGAGCAGATGCGGTCGTGTTCCTGGAGAATTGGTTGCGGACAGAGGTGGCACCAGAAGGCCTATCTCCATTTTATGCGTTGGAACGGGCACACAGGGTCCCGGCTTGCCCTCTTAAACCTGGAGCTCCACCATTACCAATGGTGGCGAGACTGTTAAATTACCCCGACTGGGACTTTATCCTGCAGAGGGCTCGAGAACAGCAGAACCTGCAAATAAGAAACAGTAGGGTGCTCATCTTCCCGGATTATACGAGGAAGGTCCAACGTCAACGGTCCTCCTGTCTGGCTGTCAAGAGAAAATTGTGTCAGCTCCATCTCCCCTATTCGATGCTATTTCCGGCACGTCTGCGGGTGACGGCAGATGAGGAGACCCACTTCTTTCTTACCCCGCAGGCGGAGTGGGACTGGCTGGAGGGCCGCGGTGGCGTAGAGATGCGCACCCGGCGGGCGACCTCGCTGCCGGAATGACAGGTGAATGCCCCGCCAAGGGGGAGGCCCACTTCTCTGATTGATCGGCATCAGGAGCGGGACAGTGCGGTGCAGGGTGTAGCAGCCATCAGTCGAGGAGTGCTCAGCCCGGCCAGTAATGACACTGACGCGGAGAAGAGTGGGACAGGGAGCCCAGGATCTGGTAGCACCCAAGGGCTGTCGGATATGGAGATGCCGGATGTCCCCCGCAGACAGCTGATGGGATATTTGGGTGATGGGACTGCAAGGGATATGCGGGGCCCGTGCTACAATGGTTGTTGGACTTCCTGATCCAGGGGGCCAGTCTCCTGTGGGGCAAAGCAGCAGATGATGATTTTCCAAGACTGCCAGGGACCCAGCTGGCTCGGAGGATTCTACACAAAGGAGGGGGGGTTCGGGGGGGTACTGGAGACATTGCACAAGAGCCACACGCTACCTCCTAGTTACGGCTCTTTATATGTGCAGTTTGGTTTGGATAGGAACGTGTTTTTGTGTGCCTGTCCTGGGGTGTGGGAGTTGGGGGAAGTTTGAGGGTTGGGAGGGTTGGGGGAGGGTCAGATATGCCGCTAGGGGGGTTTAGAAGAGCACGTGCATGCGAAGGAACTATGGGCACCTCCATAGGTCTTAAGGTTATGTCTTGAAATGTAAGGGGGATGCACATCATGTGTCGGCGACACAAAATACATGCCTACTTAGTGCGGCGGGGATTGAAAATTGCACTGCTGCAAGAAACTCACTAGATGAAGGCAGAGGGGGTGGCATTACAACGCCATTGGAGAGGACACGTGTATCACACTTCTTACTCAGCCTATACCTAGGGGACACTGGTTTGGGTGCGGTAGGGGTACCATTTCAATGTGTGAGGCAGGTGATTGTCCCGTAGGGCAGGTTCACTGTGGTCACGGGGCGGCTTGATGGGCGGGACATTACACTAGGGAGCATATATGCCCCCAATGTCAAACAGCCCGCCTTCTTTGCACAACTCTCACAGACCTTGGCGGGGGAACTGACAGGCCCTGTTCTTTTGGGGGGGTGGGCTTTAACTGTGTGACGGACGTGGACATGACCCGCTCCCACCCACCAATCCCTGACGCCCCTACTCATAGAATAGCAGATGTCAGGCGGGACTGGCACCAGAGTGGGGGCTTACAGACACTTGGAGGGCTCATCATCCTAGGGATCGTGACTACTCTTACTTTTCAGCAGTCCATGAGTTGCATGCCAGGTTGAACGCCGTGTTGTGTTCCCCTGATGTCCACATCTTGATCATGATGAGTGAGTATCTGGCTAGGACAACCTCTGATCACAACCCTATCTTGGTGGCCCTGAACTGGGTTAGACTTAGAACGGTGATTCCTAATTGGCGTCTCCGACCACCATAGGTACTGCTACAGAGGATTATTTCCAGCATAACGTGGGCACCTTTTCCAGTCTGCATAACAAGTGGGATGCATTCAATGCAGTGATATGCGGGCGGTGCATTGGGGAAACCGTGGGAACTCGTAGGACTCTATTGAATGAGGATCAGCAGGCTGAACAACGGCTCAGAGAGAAAGAAAGGGAGAGGCCGGGACAGGAGGACACACAAAAAGGGTTACTGAGGGTGAAGGAGGAGTTAGCAATGCAAGTGGAGAGGCTGAGATGCTTTGATTACAGGGCTTACATGGTGAGGGCGCACGCGGAGCGAGATAATACCGGGGCACTCCTAGCATGGCTGGCGAATCCTGTGCGCAGGGGCATGCCGATTCTCGAGCTACGAGAAGAGGGGGGGACGATAAGTTACGGTCAGCAGGCCATTAACACGCAGTTCCTGGAATATCATTCCACCCTTTATTGCACCAAACTGGACCCTGGAGAACTAGTCAGGGGGGATTTCTTTGATGTAGAGTTACCACAGTTTGAAGCTGAAGAGGCGGAGAACCTGGGCTGACCAGTAGAACCGGGGGAGGTCCAGAGAGCTCTCATGCATATGGCCAAGAACAAAACCCCAGGTACTGATGGGTTACCGTCGGAGTTCTACGTCACTTATGTAGATGTGCTAGCTCTGCAGTTGGTGTCCCTCTACAATCGATCAAAACAGGAGGGCTACTTACCTGCCTCGACGAGGGAGGCAGTGATCGTACCGCTCCTCAAGCCGGGTAAGCCGGAGTGGGATCGAACAGCGTATCGCCCCCTGGCGATGTTAAACATTGACTATAAGATACTGAGCGGTATCTTGGCCAGTCGCCTGATGGTGCACATGACCACTCTGGTGCACGGGGACCAGTCTGGGTTCATTCCTACCCGGAACACGGCCATGAATATCCGGAGGTTATGTCAACTGATGCATGAGGCGGCGGCAGGAGGCTATGAGGCATGAGTGCTATCTATAGACATTGAAAAGGCCTTTGGTAACCTAGAGTGGCCTGTATCTGTTTCGGGTGCTGAGGGCCTTTGGCTTGGGTGAGGGGTTTGTGGCCTGGACGAAGCTTCTATACTCTTGTGCGACGGCCAGGGTTCAGACGGGGGGGCGATTTCAGCTGCTTGTGACGTGGGCAGGGGGACGAGGCAGAGCTGCCCACTGTCTCTCCTTCTGTTCGCCCTGGCAATGGAGCTGTTAGCGGTACATGCGCAGACAGGGAGACACTACAGGGGTCTAGAGGGGGTGGTTCAGATGCATTATATTGCCTTATATGCCGACGAACTGCTGATTTTCCTTGCCAATACCACTGATGACTTACATGGAGTCCGGGAATTACTAGAGAAACTGAGGCAAGTCATAGGACTTAAGGTTAATTGGGCCAAGCCCTGTCTGTTTCCGCTGCATGGGGGCAAGGTGATCCTCCTGAGGGGATTGACGTACGATGGGAAGGCAGTTGTTTACCTTACTTGGGGGTTAGAATTCATGATGAGGCTACTGATTTATTTGAGGGTAACATAGGGCGAGCCCTGCGGACCACCAAGAGTAACCTTGATTTCTGGGGGTCTCCACCTTTGTCGGTTGTGGGACGGGTGGCACTACTAAAAATGATAAACCTACCCCGCTTACTGTATTATTTGTTAACGCTGCCGCTCTGGGTGCCTCAGAAGTGCTTCGCCCAACTCAACTCCATGGTTTCAAGTATCCTATGGGGATCAGGGAGACGAAGAGTGGCGTTGCCTACTATGATGCGTCCAAGACAAGAAGGGAGCTTTACAGCACCTGCTTTTGAGGCTTACTACCATGCAGCTCAGTTCCAATGGTTCACACAGCGGATGGCAGGAAAATTGGGAGTCTAAGTAGATCAGAGAGGCAGGGACCTGGAGCTTCGCCACTTGATTAGGATTCTGTTATAGCTTCCGATGTGTGAAAGGGAGGTGCCCAGAGAACTTTGGGTGTTGCGGCAATGTTGGTGTAGGGCTCTGCGATGCAACAAAGTGTGCCCGGCATATGCGCCCGAGATTCCGGTTTGGTTTTGCGAAGAGCTGCCACACGGAGGGAACTGGCAGCGGTTACATGAAAGGGAGGAGCTGGGGATCTCATCCATTGGGGATCTATACGAGGATGGTACCCTTTTACCATTCCAAGATCTTATGGAACGACACAAACTGCCAGCTCAGGACTTTCTTCTGCAGGCAGCGGTGGCGGCGGCTGTGCTTAAACACTGGAAAAAGGGGCTGGAGGAACTACAAGTCTTCCTCCCTTGCCAATATGTGGTCACCTCCGAGGTAGGATCAAGGCGGTTACATGCTTGTATCGGAGACTGACACAGGGCTTAAGGGCTCCTCTTGCAGGATTGCGCACTAAATGGGAGGCAGATTTGGGAATGCCTATAGAGGCAAAACCCTGGGAGATGCTAATGGAACGGGCATGGAAGTGCTCTTGAAATGCGAGGTTTCAACTCATCCAATTCTATGTGTTTCGTCGGGCGTACCTCACTCACAAAATTAATGAGTTTTTTGGCTTCCGCACTGCCTGCCCGCGATGCAGACTGGAGGATGCAGCATTTTTGCACATGCTCTGGGGTTGCCCATTGCTTCAGGGGTATTGGAGAGAGGTCCTGGCTAAATTGACAGAGGTGACGGATAGGGAACTGCAGCATACTCCAGGGATGTGCTTGCTACAGTGGTTCCCCCACACTGCCCGTAACAAAACCACCAGTAAATTCCTGGACTTGGGGTTAGTCCTAGCCAAACGTGAAATCACTAGTCATTGAAAGGCAGTCACAGCCCCCAGTATTGCGCGCTGGTTGCGGGACTTTATAAAGTGGGCTAAACTGTGAGGGGACCCTCCGGCTCCAACTGGCTCAGAGGTCTGATAACGACAAACTGTGGGACACGGCGAGAGCCTGGGTGTCAATGGTAGGCCTGCTTAAAAATCCGACTGACGATGAGGACGGATCCTTCCGGCTTGGGGTGTCCTCTTCGCAACATGAGACCACAACCGCAGGCCACAGGCGAGAGGGTGGGGGCATCACTAACGTGGGTGCATCATCCCGGGAAGGACATGGATCACTGACATCGGGAATCCGATGGAGAGTGCGGAGCGAATAATGTGCAACAAATGTGCTGTTAGGGAAAGTGACATGTCTGAGGGGAGGAGGGAGGCAGGGTTATGGGGGGACCAGGGTGGGGGGGCTTGCATTGGAGGGGGGGTTGCGTTCCTTGTTTTCTGAACTGATGAATAGATGTTGGAAGTATCCACATAAGCTAAGGGACACACGATTCAGCCTCCTTGGGCCAGCTACTTGACGAAAGGAATGTGACCCCTACATTAGGAGGGACTATTTTCCTTGCAACAAAGAATGGGGCAGCCTAGACAAGCCAGCGAGTTGCGAGGCCTTGACATGATATGGTTACAAGTGCCCATTGGAATCTGTTGGTATAATGTAGTTTATGAGCTTGTATGTATGATATACCTGAGCGGAATATGAAAAATCAATAAACTCTGTTTTAAAAAAAATCATTATTTGCCCCATTTAATTTGACTGAGAAGCAACGTTTTATGTCAATGAAAGATGCAACTTTTTCTAGGTTACACATTGAAAAGTTAGAACCGTCACCATTTTTTGTGGCTGAAACTAATTTGGCAACGTGGCTTATCCACGGATTGATAACTTTACCTTTTCCCCTTTTCAAGTTCGAGGCCTGTACTACGCAATAGGCAGATATGAATCTCTGGGCACCGCCTATCTTCCTGAAGCTTGGTCATTATCATTTGCCCATAGGTGCCTTAGGGAGGGAAAAGAGGTTTTTTGAATGGTGAGGATTGAACTACAACACCAGATCACTCATTAATGTGTAGGAATATCCAATTATATGGTTCTTGTAACCAGAACAAGCCAAATTTAGCATGTATTTTGAAAGGTACACAGGCACCTGCTATCATACCCACATTCACATTACTGGCAAATGGGAGTTATTTACTTTTAAATAATGAAGATTGTTGTGGGATGGTAGCCGGAATTACTTCCGTGGTTACCGTCAGTGAGCGTGTAGTTTGTCGTAAAAATGTAATGTTCCCTCCTCCGCATGGGAAGCTTGATGTTTCCATCTGGCCGACGATTCCGACCTTGAAAGCAGAGTTCAACAAGATAAGTCGCATAAGAGCTCTATTGTCCCAGAAAGAAGTTGCCCTCACATCTGCTCGTGAAACATTTGTCCTTCACGTGGCAAACACCCGCACAGAAGTGCATGCTTTATTAAATACGGATTTGCCCTTGCATTTCGGTGAGTTAATTTACACTATCTTCACTGCATCCTCCACCACAGGGCTGTCTCACTTTTAAAAGTTGTTAGCAGTGGCCTTGTGAACTTTTTCACTTGATTTTTTCCAGCCTGTTTGGTGGTTTTCCCCTAATGCTTGCTCTGGTTGCAGGCGTACTTCTGCTGTTTTGTTTATTTCAAAATGGATGCACGTCCTGTGTTGCGAGGTGATCTGTTGCGACTGTTGCTGCTCTGCAACCGAATGCTTGAGTATTATGGAGCGCTGGCTCTTGCTACATTGAGTGCAGCTTATGGATTATCGTTTTGATTTTCCTTCTTTACATGCATCCAGCCTGTCTTTCATTGCCAGAGTTGCGATTTCGACTGGGCCCTGGATTTGTGTCTCTGCAATACGGTGTCTCCCAATGCGGATTATGATCAGCTTATGAGCCCCTTAGTTGCTCATGAATTGCTTTGTTCTGGCGGAGGGATTATGGCCTTTGCAGCGATGCATGGGACGTTGGAATGTTTTCGCAGCGGCGCAAGATTTCTTGGCACGCAGTTTCATTGAAGAAACACCGAGTTGCCCTGTGATGGTGCTAGAGGCTCCGGTGATTGAAGAACATGTATGTTCTTTCCCTTTGCTGAATTGGATGGCTGACATGTTTTCAGATGAGAACAGTAACTTCCTGTTGGAGGCTGTTGATACATATTTTGTACATACATTGTTGGATTGAAATGTGTCATCGCTTCTCTCTCTTTCATGACTGAACTTCACAGTTGGACATCGGATTTTTTTTTCTCATCTTCTTTTTTTTCTACCCAGACGTAATGACTTCACTATGTCCATGGCTAGAATTGCTTGGTTTGAAGTACATTCAAATTATGGAGTTTTGTTCCTGTTTTTTCCCTGTGGCAATTTAAACTTAGTTCTTGAACTCTGCTTTCCAAATTTGCTCTTTGTCTTATCTGTGCTCAGATCAAGGGAGGGTGTCATGGGGATGAACCTTGCATTTACACTGTGTTAAGTTGGCGTGAGCTTATTCGAAATTTAAACACCATTTTTCTTTTCTGCTGCCTTTGCACATGGCACACATTATTATAAATGTTTAGAGACTAGCAGAGTGTTTTGCTTCACACAAGAATAATCTTTTTATATACTAGCAGCCTTGCTTGGTAAGCTTTATCTGAACAGTGAGTGCCAAGGCCTTCAAGGTTATTTCAACACAGTGGTTGTTAATCGGTCTGCTCAGCGCACGTTCTAGACATAACATATATGCAGCTGTGGCCACCTCTGATTTTGGCGCGTTTAATAATGCACTGCGTAGGCATGAATGCACACACTTGGAGAACATTCGCATGCAGAGAGCTGGTGCAGGAACTGATGTGATCCATTTCTGTTAGGACCAGAGGTATGGTGCCGCCCTTGTAATCCCAAGAGACCTCTGCAGATATAAAATAACCTACTAGCAAGGGAGGATGAGATATAGCTGTATTCTAAACTGTTTTCTATTTATCATTGTAACATGCTTTCTCCCTTTGTATTTTATGGAATAGAAACTATGCTGATAATCTTGTTGCTTATAATATGTCTGCTTGTATTAGGTAAGATACTGCGCCTGAGAACACGGCTTTAGAAATAAATATTTCAAACTTGCACGAGTCTCTATTTACTCCCCGTTTTGGACTGGTATGAGAGTATAACGAAAGAGTGTTCATGTGTTCCACATTGCCTGAGGTATTCTAAGTTCCATGTTCTGGGTTGTCTAATCATTGGGGTTATGAAAGAACCAATGAGAGACTGATTGCTAGTCTAGTAGGGGATTTTGGCTACTAAGGTGAGTTTTGGCACACCCTAATTCACTGAGGTTCCAAGTCTCTATGCACAGTTCTGTGTACGAGAGGAATCCCTGCTACACTACCATCACATGTTTGAGGTCCTGAAGAAAGCCCCCACCGACCCGCATGGGCAACTGCAAGGGCTGAAACATGTCAACCTATTTTGGACAATAAGGGTGCATTAGACTGCTAATCCATCTTCTCACGCACCACACTGTTTTTACTCACCTCTATTCCGGACTACTTAAAATACTGTTTAGGACATATGAGGCCTTTTAATCCACTTCACCAGAGCACTATTTGAATTTGATTTTTGAAATTTTTGAAATTTTGAAATTTAAACTTTATTGTTCAGTTAATTAAAACCATAACAATTTGGTATATATCGCACGACCATTATAAAATTTATAAGATTATCATTAAAATGAGTAATAAAACGTCTTATAATGAAAACTAAAGGTAAAACTCAATAATTTTCCTACTGATATTTACATCACTATGTCAAAAAGTTCAAATCATTAACATTAAAAATCTTCATGTTATTTAAGGCGTTTCTCAAATGCCTGCAAGAACTTCACCAGCTTACAATGTATTCGAGGAGCAGTTATGTCCAGGCATCCAATAAAGGCAGATCTGCATGTTCGTAGCCTCTTGATCCGAAAACTTTGCTTTAAATAATATGTCCGTTCCTTAGACAGCATCTTACAATGACAGATTATGTGTATTAAGTCTTCTTTAGGGCTGCCACACAGTCGACATGAGACAGCTGCTTGCTTTTTCCAGGCAGGTTCCTCGGCTAATGTCGGAAAATTACCAAATCTCAATGACATCAGCTTCCTCTTAATAAAAATAGAATAAGTTGTTTCCAAGTACAGTGCCGGTGTCAATGTCTTATAGCCATTTATCACGGCACAAGAGTGCGAACGATGGGAAAAAAATTCTTTGTCCAAGGCCAATTAATGAAGTTTGGCCACTTTATTTAAGATCTGTTTTAGTACAGCAAATGACAGATTTGTATCCCATAGGGTTTTTGAACAGGTTGCCTCCAAAGCATGCGAGAGGAATTGATTGGCTTTGGATTTTTGGGGGGATTTGAGCTCTTGCCATAGGTAGGTATTAAGATTATTATTGACTGCTTTTTGCTTAATCTGATACCACACCTTAATATATGAGTATAATCTGCCCAGAGCTTCGTTTTTTAATCCAAATTCGAGTCGCATTTGCGCTGGTGATGTCATGCTGGGTAGTCGTAGAACCTTTTTATAAATTTTAGTTGTTAAACTGTTCAGAAGGTCTGCGTCCTTTCCATGCATTGCCACACTTGCATAAGTCAGGGTTGGGAGAACTTTATTGCCATCACAGTTAATAAGGTGCTGAGACTTTCTCTAGTGGTTTTCCTTTTAACCAAATATCGTGATGTGATCCAAGGCGGTTGGTTATCAACATGGTTTTGGTTTTTCAGATGTTTAAGGCCAGTTTGTTTGCCAACAGGTAAACCGAGAGTTCGTTTACTAATCTGGTTAGACCCACCTTCGTTAGGCTCATAAGCACTATATCATCGGCATAGGCCAGATGGGTGAGCTGTAAATCACCTAGTTTCGGCGGATGAGCATTGCAATTATTCAGTTTCCCTGAAAGATCTGAGATGAAGAGATTAAATAAATGAGGCGCAAGAACACATCCCTGTTTGAGACCAATCGTTGCGAAGACTTTTCTCGACAGCCGTGTGCCATCACCTATTTTTACTTGCGACCAGGTATTCGAATAAAATAGCAGCAAACGCCTTAGAAAACTCTCCGGAATAGCCCATGCTCTCAGTTTCGACCACAATAAATTACGGTCGACACTGTTAAATGCCGCATGAAGATCGATATAACACATGTTCAGATCCTGTTTACTACTCATGCACTTCTCCACAATCATAGTGATGGATAGGATGTTTGCAGTAGTTCCAATCCCCTTCCTGAACCCCGTTTGTTTAATGGGGATCAGCTCTTTTTCACTTGACCAGGTAACCAAATCGTTTAAGAGTAGCGATGCAAAATATTTTGCCTCAACATCCTTCAACTCTATCAGACGATAGTTGTTCGGTTTTGATCTTTCTCCACCTATGTACATTGGCATGAATATAGATCCTTGCCAGCTTTCAGGTACTCGATTAAAGTTTTGCACATCTGAGAACAGTTCCGCCAGGCAAGGGCCCCAAAATTCCGGTGCATATTTGTACGCCGCTTGTGGAATGCCATTCGGGCCTGGATTTCGCTTTTTTAATTATTTTGATTATCTCTTCCTCCGTGTATGGATTGTTCTGAAGGTCAGTACTCAATACGTTACAATTTTTGCTAGTCAACGATTGACTCCCTGGATGTTCTATTTTGACTTTTTGGACGAAGGTCACTACTTTGAGTTTTTGTCGTAGTGTCCGTAAATTTTGTAGCGAGGAACAATGCCCACTCCGATTCCTGCACATTAGAAGTTAAGACGTTACAGGGTCTTGTTAACTGATTTATAGTTTGCCAAAATGTATTTGTGTTCTGTAGTTTTGAACTGAAAATTAGTTTTGACCAAAAGCTCTTGTTTGTTGACCTTTTAAGTTCCCAGATCTTACTTTTCTTTGTGCACGGAAGCTGGCCCATTGAATTGTACCATAGACTGCCTACTGTAACTTTTTTTTGGCTTTTCGAAGTTGTCTTCTCAGATCTTGTAGCTCTTTCGGGTGTTTTTTCAGTGGTCCATCGATGCCGTATTTCATAACAGGCAACTTCATTTTTTGTTTTAATTTTAACAGAAAAAGAGACCATTTATTGAGGCATTCCCAATCTCTGTCAATGTGTCCTTCATTGTAGAATACCACTCGTGTTCATTTGTGTTGGACCAATTTATGCATTTCAAATTGACAGAATTTAGCTGACCTTCTAATATATATGACGGTTGCAATCTTTACTTGTTGGTCACTCAACATGGTAAACTCGATTTGAGAGCTGATCACCAGAGGGAAAATTGAAAGACTAACCATTTTAAAGTCCAAGGTGGATTGAGAGTAAGGACCAAAGTACGTTTTACTGGGGGGTTGGTCTTCAGGGAACCTCCCATTCAGTACACGCAGCCCAAGAAACTCTAATTCAGTCACTAATTGGATTGCTTGTCTATCCTTCAGTATTCCTGCACCACCTTGTATCTGTTGGGGGACACCCCAGTAGGTATTATCAGTTGATAGTTTATCATCCTCTTCCGGTGTTAGGATCAGGTTGGAATTAAAGTCACCAGTGATTATTATGTTGGATAATGGTTCAGTGGAGCGTAAGTCCGTGATGACTTTGCACAATATCACGTTCTTTAACTTTTTTTCCTTAATTTTAGGTTGCGTGTAGTACTTAACAAGAATTGTTGGATTCGTTTTATTGTTGTTTTGATCTATTAGTTTGATTAGCTGAATACTAGGATCAGGTGGTTGTAGTCACCAGAGCACTAAAAATTCACTTGTTTCTGATCACTACTTCAATAACCAGTGGTTCATCCTCCGGACGGAGGTAAACATACAAAAAATAAGCCCTATGATGATGCTGTCACGTTTTTAAATGTGGCGGATACCCAAGCTATACCATCTATGACCTACATACATGAATGAGGGTTTTTATTGAACATGTTGCAAACCCTGGTTACTCAAGTCAAGTGATTCATTCCTTATTTGCTAAGGTGAACCTTCAGGAAGTGAAATTTTCAAATCACTTGGCCAAAAAGCACAACGCAAATCCAGTGTAGGTAGCAACCATCAAAGCATTTCAACTCACCTACAATGTGGGATCCTAGTCAAATGTTGCACTCTGCTTGCCTCCTCTTCTATTGTATTCACCTATATAAGTGAGTTATTGACATATGATGTTAGGATGTCTGCTGTACAAAACATCATCCATTGTCAGCTAAGTACTACCATGATGTTGGAAATGGAGTATGGGGACAAAGGACACTCAAAGGATGAACATAACAAATGTGTGATATCTCATTCCAAAAAGAGCTTTCATGGGTAGGGAAGCACAAATGAGCCTCATAATGTACCAGACTATTGCACATCTCACACATGAGATGAACTGATGTGCAAATGTGAAACTGGTCAGCCTGGTGAAGTACACTCATTTCGACTTGTCAACAGACATTATACTCATGAAACATATTAGTCTTAATGGTGGAGGTGTAATCAATGTAATGCGGAGGAGTCCTGATTATTTATTCCTTCCTTAAAATATCACTAACCTTCTCATAAAGGTTTGTCTGTTGATGTGTCAACTCATTAATGTCAGTGCTGTGTGGAGGTAACAGCTGGCAATCGCTTCGTGTGAGAAGGGGCCCACATGTAAAGTCCATGAGGTAAACATGCTGCATATTGGCCATGAATATCCGGTCAATGGTCATTGAGAATGGCATATACATGTTAGCTCATAGCTACCATCTGGTGTACTGAAATAAAGACATGTATGTCTCATCACAGCTGTTGACAAGATGACGCCAGTGCAGCGTACAACACCATCCCAAGGAATGAATGACATCCTGGCTGCAGCAGTGAAACCCTCTCACACCTGCCCATCAGGTAACTGTGGCGTCAAGTGTTTCCCTATCATAGATTACAAAACTATGACAAAGGTCAAAATCCCCTTCTGCATAGAATGTGCCTGTTGGTAAATTAGTAACGCAGATCATTGAGTATGGTGTCACTTCCCTCTGCAGCTGCTGTATCAGGAACGGCTTTGTCAACAAAACCCATGAGGAGCATGGTTCAACAGTTGACATCAGGGGGGATCGCAAAGGGACACAAAGCTGTGGCGGGAGGTGGTGAGTTTGCTTGTGCAAGGTACATCTCCGTTTCACACCGACGTGCTATGGTGTGATCTGTCACTTGTAGGGGTACCCAAACAAGGTCACATGTGCGTCATCGGTTGATGCAAAGTATAGTTAATCCAACCCTTCTGTTGCACCACATCTTATGCTAGGTCAATTACTTATCCTGTTGCAACCTCTGTGTTCCAGGGGATGATGATGATGAGAAGGACAGACCTTCCACCAGTGTTGGGCGACGGGCAATCAAAGGGCACTGCTCCTCCAGGCAATAATGTTGGCTGTAAGTACTGTGCAAGAGGAGGAGGAGGAGGAAGTACTTGAGGAAGCTGAAGGATTGGAAGATGATGCTGATTATCTGTTCATCCTCTCCAAGGATGACGATTCTGATGCCTTGAACAGAAATGTTCCCACTTTGCCAACATTTTGCAACGCCTCACACCCTCCGCCCAGCAAACTGCCTTAGCCTCCTTAAAAAAAAAATGTTGTGCCCAAGATAGAGCTAACTAGCCACAGCTCACACGCATCCCAACACAGACATCAATCCCTCACAACCCTCACATCCAAGACAGATGTGGTGGTTCCCCTACACACTCCTCCCTATACAGTATATCCCAGGCATTTTTCCACCATCTGAGGGAAGTACCAACCCTTTTGTGGTGCAGGTATCCCCTGGGCAACATTCTCCTGTCCATATGCTTCCACCTGCCACTCCTCTGCTGTTAGACCTGCCAGTCTCATCCATGGCCGACTCCTGCAGAGAGGGCCTGCACCTTGCTATGGTGGCCAGTGGGAGCAGGACTTCTTCCAACAGCAGGCAGACGTGAGGCAGAACATTCGTGCCATAGGGGCTACCCTGTCAGACATGTCTGAGGCCCTGCGGGACATTTGCCAATCCCTCAGGTGGTGGAGAGACTGTCTTATTTTTTGGATAGGATGGATACATGTTATCTATCCAAAGGGAAGAGAGTTTAAGACACAATGCATTTCCCATGAAGATGATGGAAGGCATGATGAAGGTGATCCAAACCTCCCTTCATGGTCAATGCAGGGAGGGGAGCCATCACATATGTCTGCAGCACATCATACCCACATACCTGTACCACAAACTGTCCAGGACCACAGCAAAGGTACACACTCACCACCGTGCCCTGAATAGGCCCTCCCACCATCTGCACAACCACCACCACCCATTGAACAGGCACTCCCACACATGCACAACCAGCCCCTGTCCACGCATAAACACCAACTGTGCATACAGCATCTGCCGCTGCATATGAACTTCACCCCGTAAAGGCACATGCACAACACCCACCCGCATGTAGGCGACAACCCAGACATGATCCCTCACAGTCATCCTCACCTCTGAAAATGCGAAGTCGTAAGCACGATCCCCATTAATCACATCCCAAAAACTTTTTCACCAGTGTGGATATGTGTAAATAAAAAGTAATCTCTTCACAAGTCAAGACTCTGTTGTGTAACATGTCCTGATAGGCAAATGTATACCAATTTTGGTGGCCTAGAGATGTGAGGATGTATGTGTGTTTTTGACACATGTACAAGTGTAACCCCATCATTGCAACAAGCCATAATGTGCAGATTAGATGACTCCCAAAATATGTGTCCATATTATGTACAAGACACTCACAATGAATTTAAACAAGATAGAGAAAGTATGATTCAAAATAAGATTTTATGTAAAAAAAAAGTGTGGTATTTGAAAAACACTAACAGTCCTTTTGGAAGTAAGAAAGGAAAACAAATGATGTTCTTAGTACAGAAGTAGAAGGGAACTTGGATTGGGGTGGGGAAACGTAAATATAACATGCCAGGGAGCGTCAGGGGAACCAGTTTATTTACATGGGGAAAAGTAAATAATTGTCCACAAAGAAAATTCTGTCCAACAGGTCAAGTGTCCTTCTCGTCATCCTCTAGTACCACAACGTACAGATCCTCTGAGTGTATTGCGGACTCCTGGCTGGCCGGTGCAGGACCAAGCACCACAAGGGTTGGGCCACACAAGGAGTATGGGGGAAATAGTGTGACACAACCGACAGGAGGAGACATTGGCGGTGGTGTGTGAGGGTTGTTGCAAAATAACAGACAACATGGCTGCAGAGAGGGAACTGACACTGGCGGTGAGGGTGGCCAGAGATCAGGCAGTTTTCTCTTGTATCATATGCATCTCTAGACACATCTGCAGCATGATGAGAGAAGACATGCCTGGCTGACCCTTACGTGTCCACATCAATTCCTCTGGTTCAACCACAGGAGGAAAAACACAGAGAGGGGTTTAGGTTGCACATGAGAGGTGTGGTGCCTCAGGTTCAGGGCAAACATTGATGACGACCTGGCAGTTACAATGAGGGAGACTGGTTGACGGGATGCAACTGGAAGTCCCAATGGAATGGGTACCTGTAGAGTTAGGGAGGAGCTGATGCTAGGCCCAGGTTGTGGAGTGGCCTGCCCCAGGGACACCTTGCCAAAAGTAATTGGTGAATGGGCTGAAGGAGAGTAGATTTCCCCCCCTCCCTTGCCAGAGGTATCCAATTCTTAACCTCCCCTTCTATATCCTCAGCCTCCACCCGGTCCGTAGCACCAGAGGTGTCTTCATGCTCAGTCCGGGTGGGTGCAATATCCCTGCCTCCTGTTGACAAAGGACCCGCCTCAACCTCTTCTTCCTCACTAGATGAAAGAGGTCGTAGCTGCCAGAGCACCACAGGTTTCCTGCTCTGAGCCGTGTCCGGCTGTTGATCCTTTTGGCCAGCTGAGCCCACTGAAATGTATGACAAATCATGATGTAGTGGTTGTGCACGTCAGGACAAGACACATACCTAGATGAGCCAAGGTCCGACTTTGTTCTCCTCTGATCATACTATACTGTTTATACTAATCAAATGGAAGGGGGAGAAGGAATAGTCTGATCCCTCAGTTTCCTTACGTTAATGCAATAAATCAAATGGGGAAGGATCACTTGTCCTGCATGAACCAGGGTATGCAGGAGAACGTACAACGGTGTCTCCAAATAAAAAACCCTCATGCACGTGTTGGGTAGTATGGTAAGCGGTATATCTTGGTTCTCCGCTTTTCACACACGTGTGTGCATAATCATAGGGTTAGTCTCGGTATGCAGCCTCCACCAGGAGGATCTTACCCTTGGTAAAAACAGTAGTGACCCAGTGATGTGGATAATGTGCAAAAAGTTAAAAACCCCCGGATAACCAGAAAAGCAATTTTATTAGGTCTGGGTTCGGGTGGATCCCTTGAGGGAATGCTTAAGTGACGTGCGCTCTGTTGAAAAAGTTAAGTTTTCAGGACGCACTGGCATTCAAAAGAATTAAAATGGCCGACATGTTTCAGCCCCTTGCGCCGGGATTCGGACTTAAGGGCTTTCTTCAGGACCAGTAGTGATAGGTGAAAGTGATACTGGTTTACTAAATTTTAGCAAGCAAGTGTTTAGAAAAGGGAATTTATCAACCTGTTTCTTTTCTTCAAGGTCGCGATGTACCTATATATCAAACATAATAGAGACATACACAAAGGGAAAAAGGGTAAGGGAGACACATAAAGTAGTGAATTCACTACTTGACAAAACAAATTGAAGCAACTATAAAGATGGCAATACTTCGTAACCCCCAGTAAATGGCAGTGTCAACTCTCTCTTTATCCAACAAGCATGTGTCATGCAAAAAGAGAAATTCAAATATCTGGTTTTATGGTGCTGTGTCATACAGTCATGCAGGACGTGAAAAAGGAGCTCAGATGTCTCCTTTCACTCAGATAACTGTATTGGTGAATCAGAGACATGATTATCGGCATTAAGTTGCAAAGTGATGATATAACATGCAGTAACGTTATTCATTAATGTGCTTTATATACAGGTCTATTTCGTTCGTAATTTAAAATGACCCCATTTTTATCGTGCTAATTCTAGAACCTGAACATCCATGCCAGCATTCTCTAAGCACCAAAGATCGTACCTGAAGTGTACATCAGTTACACCTCCTTCGTGTGTGACAAGGGCTTCGAGGGGGCTAGGTAGAGAGGAACATTAGGGTATTAACGGGGTGGGGTGTATGGTACTTGCGATTTTGTAGCTGGAGTCTGTAGTGGACAGATACCTCACGCTCCGCTCCTCGCGCCTCGCGTTGCGCTGCAGCTGCCTCTTGTGACCCGGAAGTGGCGGGACTCCGCTTCCGGGTTGTTTTTGAGAATCACAGTTCGAGGCAATAGAAAAAAGACTAAGTGTCTCTTGTTGTTAGGTGTATTGCAAAGAAAAAATACGCGATTATGAATCAAAAAGTGGGTTGTTATAAAAAGAAGTGATTCCGGGACTTCATCTTGAAAATAAAATTTGTATACAAATAAAGTTTGTTTGAAAATGAAAATGAAAAATAAAAAGTAAAAAGCTGGGGATTGTTCTAGAATTCACACGAAGTGTATCAAGTTTGAATGCACACAAAATATATTAAAAATTTTTTTTTTATATATACAAAATTTTGAAAAGGAAGCATTGCTTTACTTCTGCATGAAAAATTGTCTCAGTTATAGCAGCTCTTGAATTGATGTGCTGGGCTGCGTCTAACGGAGGCAAATTGCAGTCAATGGATGCTTTTACTTCATTCAGAAGTAAAAGCATCCAGAGCTGCTATAACTGAGACAATGTTTCATGGAGAAGTAAAGCAATGCTTCCTTTTCAAAATTTTGTATATATAAAAAATTTTTTTTAATATATTTTGTGTGCATTCAAACTTGATACACTTCGTGTGAATTCTAGAACAATCCCCAGCTTTTTACTTTTTATTTTTCATTTTTATTTTCAAACAAACTTTATTTGTATACAAATTTTATTTTCAAGATGAAGTCCCAGAATCACTTCTTTTTATAACAACCCACTTTTTGATTCATAATCGCGTATTTTTTCTTTGCAATACACCTAACAACAAGAGCCACTTAGTCTTTTTTCTATTGCCTCGAACTGTGATTCTCAAAAACAACCCGGAAGCGGAGTCCCGCCACTTCCGGGTCACAAGAGGCAGCTGCAGCGCAACGCGAGGTGCGAGGAGCGGAGCGTGAGGTATCTGTCCACTACAGACTCCAGCTACAAAATCGCAAGTACCATACACCCCACCCCGTTAATACCCTAATGTTCCTCTCTACCTAGCCCCCTCGAAGCCCTTGTCACACCCGAAGGAGGTGTAACTGATGTACACTTCAGGTACGATCTTTGGCGCTTAGAGAATGCTGGCATGGATGTTCAGGTTCTAGAATTAGCACGATAAAAATGGGGTCATTTTAAATTACGAACGAAATAGACCTGTATATAAAGCACAATAATGAATAACGTTACTGCATGTTATATCATCACTTTGCAACTTAATGCCGATAATCATGTCTCTGATTCACCAATACAGTTATCTGAGTGAAAGGAGACATCTGAGCTCCTTTTTCACGTCCTGCATGACTGTATGACACAGCACCATAAAACCAGATATTTGAATTTCTCTTTTTGCATGACACATGCTTGTTGGATAAAGAGAGAGTTGACACTGCCATTTACTGGGGGTTACGAAGTATTGCCATCTTTATAGTTGCTTCAATTTGTTTTGTCAAGTAGTGAATTCACTACTTTATGTGTCTCCCTTACCCTTTTTCCCTTTGTGTATGTCTCTATTATGTTTGATATATAGGTACATCGCGACCTTGAAGAAAAGAAACAGGTTGATAAATTCCCTTTTCTAAACACTTGCTTTCTAAAATTTAGTAAACCAGTATCACTTTCACCTATCACTACTGGTCCTGAAGAAAGCCCTTAAGTCCGAATCCCGGCGCAAGGGGCTGAAACATGTCGGCCATTTTAATTCTTTTGAATGCCAGTGCGTCCTGAAAACTTAACTTTTTCAACAGAGCGCACGTCACTTAAGCATTCCCTCAAGGGATCCACCCGAACCCAGACCTAATAAAATTGCTTTTCTGGTTATCCGGGGGTTTTCAACTTTTTGCACATTATCCACATCACTGGGTCACTGCTGTTTTTACCAAGGGTAAGATCCTCCTGGTGGAGGCTGCATACCGAGACTAACCCTATGATTATGCACACACGTGTGTGAAAAGCGGAGAACCAAGATATACCGCTTACCATACTACCCAACACGTGCATGAGGGTTTTTTATTTGGAGACACCGTTGTACGTTCTCCTGCATACCCTGGTTCATGCAGGACAAGTGATCCTTCCCCATTTGATTTATTGCATACTATACAGTTGTCATTCTTTTTGAGCTCATATTACGTGTATGTTCACTATCATCTCCCAATTTGAGTCTAGCATGGACACACAATGGTATAGCTCTGGCTTCAATCACATCCTACTTCCAGACACATATTGCATTTAATGCACTTACCAGGTCTCTGCTGCTCATGCTCCTCCAGCTGAGCATGAAGGGTCGGCCAAGCTTCATGCTGGACCCTCCTGTACAGTGGAGAGATGCGGATACAATGCACGTGGTGCTTGGAACACTGGCCCAGTCGCTCCATCGTTTTAGGTCCTCCTAGCGCTTACGGCATGTTCTCGCCTTCCTGGTGTAAACTCCCACTGCACTGCAGCACTCAGCAAAGAAGGCCCATAGTGTGGCCCACGCTGCATTACTCAGCTGGTCATCTGGCACCCCTTACAGCTGAGAATATTTGGTGAGCACCTACTCAGCTAAAATGTCTAATTCCTTTTCAGTGAAAGGGGGTGCTTTCTCCTCATAGACCTCAGACATTTTGGGGGAAATAAGGTTGAAAAGAGCAGCAGGATGGCACAGGATCTGATCTGTGAGGCAGGATGACTCAGAATGAACACAAAATGGCTGTCAACAACTTCCTGTGATGTATTTCCTGTATCCCGTAATTTCTGCTTCCTGAGCGCCCGGTGCGCAACCGGAAATTATGTTTTCGGGCCGTAATCTCCGAAATTGAACAGGAACCCATTCTTTCATACAGGAAATGATATACAGGAAGTGGGGGACAGGAAATACCTCACGGGAAGTAGTCGACAGCCATTTTGTAATGATTCAGATTTATCCACAATCACAAATCAAATCCACTGCCATCCTATTGTTCTGTGGTAAAGAAACCTGAAATGACAACAAAAGGGAGAAAACAACATTTAATGATATTTGGGCTAGGACAAGGGGGGGGGGGGCTGACACAACATCAAACCCCAGTTTAGTTTTCTCCTCCTTTGCATTATGGTACATGTAGTCCATATTTAGTTCTCAACACAAGAGTTGTCTGTTGTTTTACGTAAAATTGGGGGGAAGCAGTGCTGTGTATCCCAGACTCATAGTGCCAGATTCACCTATAACATCGTCACTCACATTGTGGGCACATCATTTGTGGGGTAGTCAAATCAGTTGGGGGCAAAAACTCTGACAATGCAATAGTTAGGCCCTTTTGTGGTTCAGAAACACATCATTATAAGGTCCGGGAATGTCTCTCAGAATACGTACATCTTTTCCTCTGAGTCAATAGATTCCTTAGGGACGTCCACTACACTGATTGCTGACAAGGGTAAATGACCTGATGCAGGTCAATCTTTTGGCTACTGTCAACAGCTGTGTTGCATGTAAAGTAGTAAGCATATGAGCATGTAAAGCAAAGTAGTAATCATGTAAGGTGGTGTGGCTTGCAAATTGTCTCATGATGGAATGCTGGGACAGAGTCGTAATTATCCAACAGACTGCAAACCACATTTTGTCCATGACACAACAGGTTGCTCATGTGAAAAATGTGGCAACCAGCTGATCAGGGACTTGCATACCCTGACCTCTGTTATGGGCAATGGCCCGGTCTCCTGGATTCAGAGCTAGTCGAGGTACAAGAGGTATGTGTAAGCCATGCATTAAAGCTATATTGTGCAAAACACAACAGGCTAATATGATCTTGCACATGACTTCAGGGGAGTACATCAGCACATTCCCTGTACGGTCAAGACATCTGAATCGCGACTTCAACAGACCAAACATGCGCTCTATGATGGCTCAAGTTCGGATGTGTGCCCTATTGTACCTACGCTGCGGTACAGTGTTTGGATGTCTGCAAGGTGTGAGGAGTTGTAAGGAGAGTGAATACCCAGCATCGCCAGAGGAGAGAAGAAAGGGCAATTGGTTACATTTCCCTCTTGAATTTACACAGAACATGATCTATATGTTGGTACATGCAGTGTCTGTTGAGACCGTGTACGTTGCTTGATGATTCTTATTGTACAATGGTTGTTAAGGTAAGGTGGCATTTATACATTTCATTTACACTTATCCCTCATGTTTAGTGTGTGGTACTTACCCTGTAGCCGCATGTTGCCAATTTCTCCCACAGCCATCCGCCGGGCAAGAGGTGACATCCGGAATACAAATCTGTCATGGGTACAGCCTGAAAACACTGCATGCACATCAATGAATCTTCCACTGGCATCACAGACGGCGTGCACATTTATGGCATGCCATTGGTGTCTGTTGTAGAAGATGTGTGCAATGCGGTGGGGAGGCCGAAGGGCCACATGGGTACAATCAATTGCACCCAGCACACGTGGGAAGGCAGCAATGAGGTACAAATCTCTAGCTGCCATATGTCTCATGGCCAGTGTATGGGGCATTCGTTTGTGGTGGTGGGCTCTTGTAGTGATGCAGTTTAGTACCTGATGCAAGCACTGCGACTGGCTTGGCTGGGAGATGCCCACAAGGTCACTGGAGACCCTTTGGAATAATGCTATAGCAAAGAAATTGAAAGCAGAAAGGATCTTGAAATAGGCTGGAATGGCATGGGAGCAGCAGGTCACAGAGTCAAGTTCCTGCTCCTACTCACATACCATCTCCAAGATGACTTCTGGAGGGAAAGAGTATCTGGCCCTGACATCTTGCCTGGACATCCCAAATAGGTTGTTCCATTGTCTGAAGATCTTTACTCTCCTCCTCTTGTCTTCTTGCCGCATTGCTTGGGGCAGATCAACAAACACATTCAGCAACTTGTTGAAAGAGTTTGTGTGTGTCTGCTCTGCTTTTATACATGCTGCAGAGGCTGGGATTGGCTATTGGGCTGCAGTGTGTCAGTTGATGCTTGGTGGGGGACGGTCGTCACTTGGACAGGTGTTTAGCATTGAAGAAAATGATCAACCAGCCAGGATGTGGGTATTCCGGCCCGAATGCGGAGATTCCAGCCTGGGGGAAATTCCGGTACAAGTGTGGGATTTCTGCTCCGGGTGTGGAAATTCCGGCCCAAGTGCGGAAATTCTGGCCGGGTCGTGGAAGTAAAGTTAGGATTCAGGAGGGCATTTTGTGAATACCAAAAATAATAAGTGCCTTCTGTGAATACCGAAAGTAGTAAGTTTAGGATTTTGTCTCAGATTAGTTCTATGAATCAGCCCCAATGTATTTAAACAAGTGTTAGGCCTGGCATCTTTTGGAGTGCTTCCCCTGTCTTTTTGCTTCTGACCGCCTGGTTTTTGTGGTACTCTGTATATTGTTTTTGCTGCTTTAGTGTTTCTGCACACTTTAATACTGCGGATCAGTACTAAAGTGCAAGTTCTCCAGGTAAATTGTGATACTGATTAGTATATCCATGATTGACATATTTGATTTACTAGTAAGTCCCCAGTAATGTGGACGGGTGTGCCCAGGGCCTGTAAATCAAATGCTACCAGTGGGCCTGTAGCACTGATTGTGCAACCCACAGAAGCAGCTTTTCAAAGGTGGCTCAGACCTGCCACTTCAGAGTTCACGAACAGTTTTTACTGCCATGTCGCAGGCACTAGCCAGGGTCAAACCTTCCTTTTTCTTACTTGTAAGGGACCCCTAAGGTAAGCCATCGGTACCCCCATGGGCATGGTGTATTTTTTTGTGAAAGGTAGGACATGTACTGATGTGTGTGAGACATGTCCTCATTGTGAAAAACTGTGGCCCATAGGCTTAACATGGGAGTTGCCTTGTAGCATTTTACAAGCATAACTCTCCATTGGAATAAGATAGAGAAATGGAGCTTGGTATGCCTGAACTCAGAATTTAATAATACATCTTTTAGTGAAGATGATTTTTATGTTGTGAGTTTGAAAATGCCTCTTTTAGAAAGTGGATTTTTGTATTGCTTAATCATCTAGTGTGCCTCTGCCTCCTGTTCATTCCCTGTCTGGGTTAGAGTGACAGGAGCAGGGGATGTGCATTCACACTAGACAGACGCAAGGAGGGGTTGAGGTGTGTCCTGCCTTTCCTGGGTGACTCATAGCCAGGCTGAAAAGACCCGGCTGCATTTAGAGTTGTGGGAGGAGTTGTTGCTAGCACCTGAATAGACTGTGGCTGCCTCTCACAAAGCTGTCTCCACCTCTTGTGGTGAACCTGGTTTGAGTCACGCTGACCAGGTTTATGTGTGCCAGAGGAACTTTGTTTGTACCAACTTCAAAGGAAAATGTGGTATACTTTTTGGGGCCCTGATCCCAGAACTTTTGAACTCTGTTGGATAAGAATCATGCCAAAAAGAGGAGCTGGAGAAGCTGTGAGGGGAGACTACTCTTTTGCTGAGTTGGCCTGCAGTAGCTGCTTCTGTCTTGGGCAGACAAAGGACTGGACTAAACTTGCTGCAACTTTTTCTGAGTAGTTTCAAGGGCTTGAAGTAGAGCTGCCCCCCTGTTCAAGTATTCACAGGAACAACAAAAACTTCAAGATCCTCTGGGTACCAGCTTCTGGTACTGGCTGTTTCAGTTGCCACAGAGGAAAAATCAACACAACATCATCCCCAATGCCGCTGCCGGCTCCCTGACCTGCAGGCACCACTGCACTTTGCACTGCAACACTGATCTCACTGATGACACATTTCGAGGTAGCCACTGAGCCACTGCATGCACTGTGACCTGTGGGTGCTGTACTCCACACTGCCTTGCTTCACACCACTTAGTATGCAAAAGGAGGATCCCAGTGTACTAGTGATATGAATTAACATAGGGAAGAAAACTTAAATCATAATATTTTGTAGCAAAACTTCAAACAGACAAAAGAGAAACTGAATTGCAACCAAGGTTATTTAAGCACATTGGAAAATGTACTTATTTACATATATAACTTTGCATGAGAACCACTCATAATTATTCACATAGGCGGTGCCCAACGGGGGAAGGAGGGGGAAAGTGCAAGGTAGTTAGTGCTGGGTAGGGTATTTGGGAGGTAGTGACAATCAATCACAGATAATTCTGGTATAGAGATGCTTATATACCAAATAGGTAACTTCTAAATATTAAAAACATAATGACATTTAACACAAATAGAGTCACAGTTAATAAATCACTGTTGAACGGATGTTGGCAGATTTTCTAAAGTCGACGTTTCAACCCCTTGTCCGTAGGTGTTTGTACCCTTACTGTTGGGGTCTTCATCAGGACTAGTGTAGTGTGAAAGGGGAGGGCACCATGAGTGCAGCTGTGGGGAGGGGCAACTCTCACAGTCCAGCTGTTGGGAGAAGAGGGGGCTCCAGGGCTCTCCAATGTTTGCGGTAAGTAGAAAGGAGACGTCACTATTAGTGCGAATGAAACACGCAGAGCGGCATTGGCGATGCAGTGGTCCTTCTTAGTTGGACCGTCGAATCTCATTCATTGGGATAGTTAATGAGGACTTGAATCAATCCAGGGATGCGAACAGAATTAATCTTTTTTGTCCGTCTCTGCATTGTTTACCAGGATCGTCTCCAGCGAGGCAATGCTTTCATCATCCTCCGTTGCTCCTACAGATTAACTAATTCCTCGGGCAGGGCAGTGGTGCTTCACACCACTGCCCTGGTATCCCCGACGATGCTACAATGCGATCACCTACGCTACTGCTTGCACTTTGATTTGTGGACACCACTCGTGGAGAACAAGGAGAACCATCCTGCTTTGCACCGCAACACTGGTCTCAACAAAGATGCTGCTCTATGCTGACCTTAACGCCACTGCCTGCACTGTGGTTTAGGGGCACCACTGATAAGTTACATGACGCAAGGCCCCGTCCCACACAGCAACATTGACTCACGGATGCCAGCGCCATTGACTCCAGTTCATCAACCAATGATAGAGCTTCGACGACGGCGACGCTGCCTGCAATGTAAAATGCCAGCACTGCGATGAGCACCATCCCACTTTGTACCACCGCTCTGGTCTCATCGATGCCACTGGATGACCGTCACCTAGCTACTGCCTGCACTGCGACCTGGGGGCACTGCATGGTGCATCACTGCACTCGCACCGCAACCTCGATGCCCGCCGGTGCTCCCGACTTCAATTCGACCTACAATGCGTGTGACTTCAAAGGCCTGATGACCCCTGTACCAGCCGCCGGAGCCTATGCCTTCTGACACCCTGCATTTCTAGAGGTTCTGTTTTGTAGGTATTCCCGACACAGTAGCTGGCCTGCATCACCGCAGTCAGCTAGAACTGTTGGATTTATGTGTTCACAATGCTGTATTAGGCCTGGACAGAGATATTGACTTCAAAGAACTGTTTTTAAAGTCTATTTACTTTATGAGTGTTTTTAATAACTGTATGTTGGATTCTTATTGTCTTAGTCTTGTTTTACACAGATAAATAATGGCTATTTTTCTAAAACTGGTGTGGTGTCCTTTTGTAGTGTTTTCATCATATTACTGTATTTTATGTGCAAATGCTTTACACGCTACCTCTGAGATAAGCCTGACTGCTTGTGCCAAACTATCAAGGGGGTGAGCAGGTGTTATTTTAGAAGTGCAACTCCCTTATCCTGACTAGGAAGAAGGCAGGGTCCCTACTTGGACAGGGTGACACCCTGCCATTTAAAGAGCCCAATTTCTAACAACAAGCCATCACTATTTGGAGGGCCGAAGTGGCCCAGATAAACACATGCCTGTCTGCGATGGTTGTGCTGTGGTGGAAGCTTTCAGTTGTTGACAAATGTCACATTTAAGTACATACTGTTTAGTCTGCTTGTATAGATCTGGCCACCAATAGCCTTGCTTTAGTAGTGAAACTGTAGCCGCCACACCAGCAGGACACATACAAAATGAACAATTGATCAATGGAATGCTGAACAATGAAAAACATTCAACCCCAGTACAGGGATCTGGACCTAAATCCATCATATTTTTTGCTCAACATGAGATTCCAGTTTGGACCCATCCATATGCAAATCAGTCTTGACCTTGCACTCCATGGGAACAGCCAGACCGGAACCAAGCATGCTGGGCCCAGTTTCAAGGTATCATCCCTCAAGAGCCAGGCTAGGTTGACTCCAGTGGCATGGCGAGCACGGGCCCACAACAGGGTATACCCGTCCCACTCAGCATGACAAATGCAAAAAGGACAATTGATGGATGACATGTAGGGGTGGGCGGAATTTGCGAAATTGACTTTCGCCAATTATCGCGAAATTGCTCAAAATCTCCGCGAGCACGCGGAACTTTCGCGAAGATGCAGAGATTGCTTTTCCCACCCGTTCGCGATGTGTTTTTGCATGCTCGCAGGGAAATTTATCTCTAACTTGCCCATGTGGTCACTAATGGGCGCGACCATTTTGCTCACAAAGTGTATTTCCAGTACTGGGTCGAATGACGTGTTCCCGATCGCAAATTCCCCCGTGATAGCGCGACCGGCTACCAAAAATCCAACACCTTGTGGCGCACGCGTACAGATAGGAAAACTCATCGGCGAACGCAGGGATCCTGTAAGTTGCTACCACGCACGCGAGAATGCATTTTTAAAGGGCCAACAAGAAAATACTTCCGTTTTGTGGCAGATTACGAAAGTTTTGACATTTTAGCGCTCTCCGCGTCGAAATATTGCAAATTCCGCAGGCGGAGCAAAATTTACACCCAGGCCTAATGACATGCTGAACAATGTCAAACATTCACCTCCAGTACAGAGATCTGGGCCTAAATACATTATTTTTCTGCGCATCATGCCATTCCAGTTTGGACCCAGCCATATGCTAATCAGTCTTGCCCCTGCTCCCCATGGGCATTAGTGATCCCCTCATGTGCTGCCATGATTAATTCTGGTCTGAGCTCTGAATTTGGAATTACTCTATCTCCCAATCCAGTAAGACCAGCAAATAAAATGTTTTGCACCCTCTGTAGGTAGGAGTATTTTGCTGGATATGATTTTGATAAAGAAGGGCCACAGTGCGCAGCTCTGACAGCTATCATATTGCCTTCATATACCCTCGTATGTGAACAAGTTATTGTAGCTATGAAGGCAATTTGCACTGCTGCCTTTGCGGCTTCATCACCAGCCACTGAATTCCATGCAAAATGTATTCCTACACATTGGTGGCTCAGTGTGTGGATATCATGAGTTTGGGTAAAACTTGCTTTAAAATGTGCCCCTTTTCCACAAAACAACTTGTGCTAGATAGTATTCCCTTTAGAGCCTCTGAATCCATTTTGGATCCAAAAGTATAACTGGACTGGACATAAAAATAAGAATCACACACAATAAGTGCGGGGAATTCAGGCTCTGTATTCTCTAGTGCCAGAATGAGAGCTCATCCAACTGTGCAGTACAATCACCTAGTGACTGTGTAAATGTTTCGAGAGGATAGAGTATTCCATCCTTCATTTTACCCCTTCACAAGCGGCGGAATATTGTTGTTTTGTTGCAACTGGAGGCTCAGCAGAACCATCTGTGTAGACTATGACATTGTACTGATCTACAGGCTTAATTTCACTGGGCATAGGATATTCTTGTTTGTATTGCAGATATATTTGGCCTTGTAATGTAGAGTTGAAGCCATAGTCTACGTCAGTTGCCATAGTAAAGTGGCCCACTGTATTCATCTGGAATGTAAGGCTTTCGGGTTCCAAACACTGGCCTTTGTTACAGGCTGGAATGGGAGTCATGACAATAATGTGTTTCTCCTGGGCCAATGATATCTCCTCCAAAACAGCTATCTGTACTGCATTCAGCATTGTTTATGTAGGTGCAAAACACATCTCTGCATTGGAATATAAATGCGATTTATATGCAGTCGGTACAATGTCACCCTTGTTGACAGGTAAATATGTTTAGCCTGTGGTCCCCACGATTATGCGGATCACCAAGTATGTAATGTTAACACATGTGTATGTGTTTTAAAGTTAGCATATCAGTTTGTACTGAACACAAAATAAGTGTATGTTCTGGTGTCCAATGTGTGCTTGAAAATTTTTGATTTATTAATTCCTAAAACAGTTTAACCCACTGTGCATAATCTAATATGTATGTTACACCAACATTTAGAAAGTCCAAAAGTGATTGTAGCTTTTTTATTTTGTTCGATGCACATCTCTATGAAATGTAGAGCTAAGCTTTTGCCTTTATTTAATAGCTTGTATCCCAGGACCAGGACAGTGAGAAAGGCAATTTTTTATTTCTGGAAGTTGAATTTGTAGCCTATTTGAGCAAATTCCACAACAATGTCATCTTCTCTGGCTAGGTGTGTTTCTAAGTCATCAACCACAAGGTATATTTCATCAACTGAGGACAATGCTTCTTGGTCAACATTTTGTAATAGTCCTGTACACCTGGGCTGGTCCCATACCCTTGGGGAAATCGAGAAAATAGTATTTATGAGCTAGGCGTGGTAAATGCTGCCAAATATCTGCTTTCAGGCAATATGTTTTGGCAGAAATAGCCATTTGAAATATCTAATGTTATATATATATTTTTGGGGTTAAATTGATTTTCTATTGTTTCTTTCTGCATTGTACACAAAACAATTCGGCAAATGCAAATTCGCAAATCACCCCCCTCTCCCGCACAGTCCACTCTCCCATCCCATGTAAGGCATATCCGTCTCTGGGGTAGTATAATGTGTCCATGAGAGTGGGTAGGGGCGTGGTGCTTTCTGATAATGCATTCAACAACCCCAAACATCAACAATCCCTTCCCCCCTCCCTGCCCCCAAACCCTCCCGAGTCCCCCCCTTCCGGTGTGTCCAGTGTATATTCTAGATGTTGTTGTGTAGACGTTTTGTTGTGGGATCTAATCTGGGCAGTCTGCTTTCCCGGTGAATTTGTCAGCTAGGCGCAATACCCTAAGGTATTTCGAGCATGTGAGCTCATTGAAATCCTTGGCTAGGAGAGAGACTAAGGGCTGCCACGTGTCTGAGTAAGGGAGGCCTGTATCCGTTCCATGCCCATTATATACCAAAGCCTATGGAGCCACCCTGTGTGTGTGGGTCTTCGTGTGTTGCCCCATAGTGATAGGATATGATGTGTCACCGCCCCCATCGCTAGTCCCACCAGTCTCCCCCTGAGCGACTTGAGTGGGAACGTGAGTTTATTAGGGAGGCCCAGTATTGCGTAGGCAGGGAAGCGGATAATCTCGGTTTCAAAGTGTTTGTCTATGTCCCGAAGCACTCCCTCCCAGTACTCTTGTACCTCGACACATTCCCACAACAGATGTGTCAGGGTCCCTGTCTGTCCGCAACCCCTCCAGCATGCGGGGTTGCGGCGCGGGTTGCTTTGGTGGAGCCTTGCTGGAGTGAGGTGCCAGTAGTATACTATCTTAACGGCCGATTCCCTGCTCGCCACGTTTCTAGCAGTGTGGTGGGCTCTGTAGTAGATGTCCTGCCATTCCTTGTCCGTAAAAGATCGTCCTATTTCCCGCTCCCACCGTTTCTGACCCGCAGAGCGCGAGGTGTGGGAGGTTGGTTCAGCATTTTGTAGAGGTCCGTGATTACTTGTTTGTTTGTCTGTTTCGTATGGAGCCATTTCTCATACGTCGTTAGGTGCCGGCTCACCAGTGGCAGCATATCCCTAGTTGTGAGCCAGTGCCGAATTTGGAAATATTGAAAACGCTGTATCTGTGGTAGTGTGTAAGTCTCCTGCAGGGTGTTCAGTTGCAGAAAGCCCTCCAGGTCAAAGAGGTGGCCAGCCGACCGGCATTCTGATGGCCGCCACTGAGGGAATGACCCTGGAACCCGCCCCGGTGGGAAGGCTGGATTATCAAACAGGGGTGTCAGCGGCGATGGGAAAGTAGTGAGGCCTCTGGAGACCGCTACCTTGTCCCACACCTGGAGCACCTATCAGGGCACCTCAAGAAGGGGACCCTCCACAATGACATCTGGGCCATTGCGCGATCTTGAAATAACCAGCGTTTTTCTGATTCATGGCGGTTCCATTTCCAGGAGATACCGGAGCTGCGACGCTTGGAAGTATCTAAGAAGGTCAGGCATACCAAAGCCGCCTTCCGAGGTGGCCCATCTGGCCAAGTCTCTGCGGAGTCGTGGGTGTTTACCGGCCCAGACAAATTGTCGTATTGCGTCCTACAATTTCTTAAACATCCCTATCGGTGGTGTTACAGGTATGGTCTGGAATAAGTACATGACTTTTGGTAACAGGGACATTTTTATCGCTGCCACACGACCCAACCAGGAGAGTGGCTGCTGTCGCCACCTCGTCAGGTCCCCTTGGAGCTGAGTGAGTAACGCTGTCTAATTCTGCTCGACAGTTTGCGCAGTATTAGGTGTCAACGTGATGCCTAAGTAAGGCAGAGACGTGCGGGAGGATATTCCCCCAAATCGTCGAGGGCTTCCGTTGGTATTGCGAGGATTTCTCAACATTTATCTTGGAACCCGACACTTTCCCAAATGTCTCCATTTCCACTAGCAACGCCGCTATCGACCTCTTGGTGTCGTCTACGGCCGCGAGAATGTAATCTGCGTAGAGACTTATGGTCTGTGGTTCTCCTCCGAATCTGATTCCGGTAATTGCCGGGTTGTCCCTGATACTTTGCGCAAAAGGCTCTATGTAAAGAGCAAACAACAGGAGCGAGAGTGGGTACCCCTGCCTAGTGCCCCGTTGGATGTCAAGTGGTCGAGAGCTCACCCAATTAACTCGTATTATCGTCTGGGGGGCAACATAACAACTAGCGATCCATGTGCGGAATCGTTCCCCCACGCCGAACTGCACGAGGGTTTTATCTAAATACCTCCAGTCTACCCTGTCGAACGCTTTTTCAGCGTCGACCGATAGGAGGGCCGCGTCGGAGTCATTGAAATAGGCCTTGTCGATGACGTGGAGCAGGCGTTTGGTATTATCGGCACATTGCCTATTTGGAATAAAGCGTGCTTGGTCAGGCTTTATAATGCCCGGTAGGCAGGGACCCAGTCTCGCTGCCAAGATCCCAGTGAATAATTTGAGATCCAAGTTCAGCAAAGAGATGGGGTGGTACGCCGCACACTGAGACGCGTCTTTGCCTAGCTTGGGTAGGACAATGATGTCTGTCGCTAGCATGTCTTGGGGGATAGAGCCCGGTCCTTGGAAGGAATTGAACAGTCTGGCCAGTACCGGTGCAAGCAGAGGGCAGAATGCCTTATAAAAGCCCGCTGAGAAGCCGTCGGCCCTGGTGCTTTAAGAGGCTTAAGGCGTGATATCGCCGAGACCACCTCTTCTGTCTGTATCGGGGCTTCTAGAGAGCACGCGTTGGCCTCATTAAGGTCCGTGATCACCACCCATCGAGGTATGCTTCCCCGGGTCCGCCGCGTATAGTGAGGCGTAAAATGCCCGGAACGCCTCCGCAATCTGTTCATCCCCCTGGAGCTTCTGCCCCCCCTTGGCCTTGAATAGAAGAGATTTTGGAGCGAAGGACTTGGCCTTAAGCCTGATAGCCAGCAAGCGCCCTGTTCTGTCACCGCCCACGTAGTAAGCGTGTTGGAGGCGTAATGCCACACATTCAGCACGATCCAAGTCCAGGCTCGCCAGTTGGGCCCTAACCGTTTTGAGTTTGCGCCAAATTCTGGGGGCCCCTGTTCTGCTATGGACCCGTTCTAGTTCAAGCACCTGATCTGAAAGCGTCTGTCACCTATCCCTCCGTTCTCTGGCTTCCGCGGCAGCCACCGCGATTAGTTGCCCGCGCACCACCGCTTTAAGCGCCCCCCAGACCGCTGTCATTGGAACGCCTGTCATGTCATTTGTGGTCAGGAATTCTGTGATGCGCGTGGTGAGCTGTTGTGTGACCCTTTGCGCTGTAAGAGGGTTTCTCGTAGGCGCCACTTGCCCTTTTGTGTTGTTGTGCGTGGGACTGTAGGTGGATATTAATGGCATCGTGGTCTGAAAGTGCTGCGGGGATAACCTCAATGTCTTTGACCATGGGGCCCAGCTCAGTAGACCCTAGAAAAAGGTCTATTCAGGCGTATGTGCGATGTACATGGGAGTAAAATGTATACCCCGGGTGTTGGAATGAGCCTCCCTCCACAGATCTAGAAACCCTCTGCTGGCCAGCCACTGTCCCCCTTCCCTGGGAATCGCCCTTGTAAAGCCAAACCGTTGGCCTGATCTGTTCCTATCGGGGTGTACTTCGTGCGGGATGCTAAGACCTGTGCCAGAGCTCCTGTGAGAAAGGGTTCCTGTTTAGAGTTGGGAGCGTAGATCGACCCTAGAACAATTGATATCCCTCCTATCTGAACATTGTACGCTAGAAGCCTACCCCTGGTTTCTGCTACCTTATCCCCCACCTGGCCCCTGAAGCGCCTTGCAAAAAGAAGAGCGACCCCGGCCTTTTTCTCTATTGTGGAAGAGAAGTACTGTAGCGGGAAAGCCTTGGAGTGCATGCGCTGCCAGTCCTTGGAGAGTAAGTGTGTTTCCTGTAGTAGGCATACCGCAGCCCCGGAATTCTCCAGGTAGGACAGGACGGCCCTCCGTTTGATGGGGTTGTTAAGACCCTTTACGTTTAAGGTGAGTACCCGTAACGTGGATTCCGCCATAAGTGGGGTCAGTATGAGCCTCACAGTACCTTGAGTGGCCACCGACCTTTAGTGTCTCGCCCACGCCGCCTTTGGTACATCACCCCCATACCCTGAGCCCCCCCAGAACCCCACTCTTACCATCTCCTCCCCGGAACCCCAAAAACAACCATACCTTCACCCCCCTCCCTCGCCCCAACTCCCCACCCCGACCAACAAGCATTGTCCTAGTCCTGCCCACTCTTGCGCAGGTCTGTGGTAGTGGTACCTGGTGGAGCGCTCTCCTGTGTCAACCTCCGTGGCCCCCCGCCCTCACCCCCTGTGCTAAGATGTCCCCCCCGCATTTATAACTCATTCAAAAGATGACGTTTCTCTGGCAACCTCCTGTATGGCAGTTGCCCTTTCCTGCGTGATGATGTGGCATCCGGCTTCCCGTGCAACATGGGGGAGCGCCGTCGGCTGACCCTCTGCCAGTGTCAGACAAAGCCTTCCTCGGGATCTGATGCGACGACACAAGGGCCCACCTCTTGATACCTTCAACTCTGGTTGTATATTCCACAGAGTATTAAAGTGATCAAGTGGGGGGGGAAAGGAATTAGGATGGGGACAGCTGGGAAGGAGATCTGAAAAGGAAAAGTTAAACAACACAAAATAAACAAAACTTCAAACAGTTTTCTCTCACGTGTTCTTATTTCTCTCTCACTTGTATCTACACTCCTATACCAATGATTTCTAGGTAACTAATTGTTATAGATTAGTGATTCTTACTCTAATAGTTTTTGAGAGTTATCTCTCGAGGAACTCCTAAATTTCCTTTATGCGCAAATGTCAACATGAACACAGTCAGTCAAGAATTCTGTGGGCATTATTTACCATAAACAAAAGAAACATGCATTTGTAGCCTCAAACGGTTGAAACACGATTGTAACTGGATTGAGAAAAACGCTATTATTACAAGCCACTCGGTAATATGCAAATGAGTGAGTTTCCAGATAAGCGAGTGTCCAAAAACCGCTTTACATTAAAATTAGTAAGGTTGTTGCTGCCTACCTGTAGAGTACGACATACTCTACAAACCCTGTGCCTTGAATGCGGGAGCCGGCACTTGTCTCTGAAGATCTGCGGGACTTTGGTAATCAGCTGCGGGAGCCAGCCGAGCCGACAGAAGACCCAGAATGGACACAGGATCACTGGAAATGTCTGAAGTGATGCCCCGCGCCCTTCAACCAAGAAAGGAACTCACCAGGCTCCCAAAACGGACCGGAGGGGGGCAGGAAAACCGGAGCTCCAAGAAGACCCGCCTCCTTCAAAGATGGCCGAGGAATAGTGAACACAGAAGAAAGGGCGTGGTCGCTGACGTGACCACGCTCCGTGAGGCTCACTCGAGGAATGCTGGGAGATGCAGTTCACAATACACAGAAGTGACTGCACAATATCTCTCTGCAAAATAATGGCATGTTCTCACAATATTATAGGAATATTAAAGGCAAGGAACAATGTTTGACACATATTCAAAAGGCAATAAAAACTAAAGGACATTATGCAGCAAACAGCAACTTAGCAGGCTTGACAACCATGCAGATGGAATTAAACATGGAAGCACATTAACCATCTATGTCCCAAAGAGGCAGAACCATGTGATTTACCGCATAGCCTTTTAGAACACTGCGGCATGCTAGTACGCAATGTGAGTGGGGCAGGCCCTAGGCCGCGTGGTACCACCCTATTCCTGACAGTACTTCCCCCTCCCCTAAGCGGTCTAAGCTCCCCTAAGCGGTCAGAGGATGTCGGAGGTGGAAGCGTCTTATCAAACGTGGAGCATGAACATTTTAAGCAGGCTCCCATGAGTCGTTTTCATACCCATATCCTTTCCATGAGATTAAATACCATAATTTAGAGCCTCTGCGTTTAGAGTCCATTATGTCTTGTACTTCATACTCCCACGTACCTTGAACCAAAAGCGGAGCTGGTTGTTCAGAGGCGGTGTTTTCAGCAGGTTTCAAAAGAGAGGTGTGAAACACAGGATGAATTCGTAAGGATTTAGGTAAAAGTAATTTGTAAGTCACTGGATTCACTTGACGGATGACTGTGTAAGGACCAGTGAATTTTGGGTGAAACGTATTCCTCTGTTTAAAGACAAAATTCTTTGTGGACAACCACACTCTGTCTCCTGCACTATACTGTGGACTTGGTCTATGATGCTTATCGTATTGTTCTTTGTACTTCTTTATGGCCTAAAGCAACAATTTATGAATATTTTGGTGAACGGTTTGCATTCGCTGAACTGTGTCTTGTACTGCTGGAGTGTTGCAGTTTATTTTAGGCAAAGTCAAAGGGATGGTGTTTGGAACATATCCGTATAGACCCTCAAATGGGGAAATGCCAGTAGATGAATGAGGTGATGAATTGTATGCTAACTCCGCCATCCATAGTAAATCCAACCAAGACTTTTTAGTTTCAGAGACGTAACATTGTAAATACTGCTTTAAGGTTTGATTTAGACGTTCGGTTTGACCGTCTGTTTGTGGATGATAGCTGGTTGACAAGTTTGAGGTCATATGTAAACTGTGACACCACTGATACCAAAATTTTGAAGAAAACTGAGAACCACGATCAGACAAAAGGACCGATGGTAAACCATGTGTCCGTGCTATGTTTTGTAGAAATATCTGTGCAAATTGACTTGAAGTTGGTAACTTTTTACATGCAATAAAATGAGCATATTTTGTTAAACTGTCAACTACCACCAAGATAACCGAATGCTGGTTAATCTGAGGAAAACCTGAAATAAAGTCCAAAGAGACATGCTCCCACGGTGTGGTAGGTGTAGGGAGGACTTGTAATAACCCTTTAGGTTTACTATGATCGGTCTTAAATCTAGCGCAGGTTTCGGATGTATGACGTTACAATGCATACTTTTACCATGCATACCATTACAACGCGGTTTTTACCACGCATACCATCACAACGCATAGCGCTTAGAGGTGCTGGATAGTGGTAAGTATAATTTTCTATTCCAACTCCGGTCCCCGTGGACACTAGGGAAGGTGTTGAATAGAAAATAAAACGTATTACCTATCCTAGAGCGCCCCCAGCGCAATGCGTTGTAATGGCATGCGTGGTAATGCCTGCATTGTAATGGTAGTGCGTTGTAAAAATTTCGTTGTGAACATTACATACCGCAGGTTTCACATTCTCGAGCCATTCTTAGAACATCTAAATGCAAGGTTGGCCACCAGAAGAGTTTTTGGAACTTCTCTATAATTTTTAGGTCCTGGATGGCCTGCCAAAGGAAATGAATGCACCCAAGCGAATGCTGTTTCTTGCAATGTTGTGGTGGGTAAATATACCTGTTTTCCATGAAAAGGTATTCCTTCTTTAACGGATTGGTTTATGTCTTTTTTGATCCATTTTGCCCATAGAGATGGAGGAAAACTCGCATGGATGTCTTCTAAGAATTGGTCAGCTGTCAGAACACATACCACCTTGACAGGATCAATTATGGATTGCGAGGTTCCTTCATAGCGTTGTTAAGAGGAATCCTTTCTAGACAGAGCATCAGCTTTTTTATTGTCTTGTCCTGGACCATTAAGTCACAATTAAATCATACTCAGCAAAAAACATCATCCATCGTAATTGACCTGGTGTTAAAACTCGTGCTGAACTCATGAACTGTAAATTTCTATGGTCTGTATACACAGTCACAGTGAAATGTGCTCCTAGGAGGTAATGTCGCCATTCCCGAAAAGCGTCATGAATGGCAAGCAGTTCTTTTTCTGCAATTGTATAGTTCTGTTCAGCTTGATTTAATTTTCTAGACATATATGCCACAGGGTGTAATTGGCCTGAGTTCTGTTTTCTTTGAGATAGTATGGCACCACTTGCCACATCAGAAGCGTCAGCCTCGATGATAAAAGGTTCTTGAACATTCGGATATATTAGAATTGGAGCTGCTGTGAAGGCTTTTTTCAAAGTGTCAAAGGCGGTATTTGCTACTGGAGTCCATTCAAACTTCACCTTTTTTTTAATAACCGAGTGATAGGAGTCACTACTGAGGAAAAGTGATCGATGAAGCGACGATAGAAGTTCGCAAAGCCTAAAAAGCATTGCACATCTCTGATTGTCTTAGGAATTGGCCAATCTGCAACGGCTTGTATCTTCCTATTAGTCATTTTCATTCCAGTTGGTGTTAATACGACTCCCAAAAATTCTGCTTTAGAAATGTGAAAGTCACATTTTGATAATTTGCAATGAAGATTGTGTTTTTGAAGAGCTCCCAGAACTTGTTTTACATGCTTTTCATGGATGTCAACGGAATCAGAATATATTAAAATGTCATCTATGTATACGATGACGAAGAGGTCCAGAAACTCTCGTAACACATCATTCAAGAAAAACTTGAAACGCCGCTGGTGCTTTACAAAGCCCAAAAGGCATGACTAAATACTCAAACAATCCATATCTGGTTTTAAAGGCGGTTTTCCATTCGTCTCCTTGGCGGATGCGTACCAAATGATACGCACCCCGAAGGTCTAATTTGGTATAGATTACTGCTGTTTTAACCTGATCTAAAAGAACAGGTATTGAAGGCAGAGGATATTTGTTATTTTCCATGATCTTATCCAAGGCCCTATAATCTATGCACGTTCTCAATTCACCATTAGCCTTTGGAATGAAAAATAAAGGAGAGGCTGCCGGCGATTTGGAGGGACAAATAAACCCGTTATTCAAGTATTGGTCAAGGTATTGTCGTAAGTGTTGATTCTCACTTTTGAACAATGCATATATCCGACAGTTTGGTATGCATGAACCAGGTAAAAGATCGATTTGACAGTCATAAGACCGGTGTGGTGGAAGAGTAGCTGCTTTAGCTTCACTGAACACCTCTAGAAATGCCTTATATGGGGTTGGAAGAATTGTTTCTTTTTCTTCTGCGGTTGCTATTTGTCCACGTTCTGCAGTCAAACATTTAGAATGACAACACTTAGAGAAAAAGAAAAGTTCTCTTTTTTGCCAGTCAATCATCGGGTTATGCAAACAAAGCCATGGCGTCCCTAATATAAAACCATATTGTGGAGCTTGAATTACATCGAAGTGAACTTCTTCACTATGTTTTTGTTCTTTTGCCTCTGTGCAACACATATGGATCTTGGATGTTTGCATGGTTACTGGACCTCCGGATAAAAATCTTACCATCTACAGCTTGCACTATTTCTGGAGTTTCTTTCTTCTCACATATTATACGTAACCGTTGCGCTGTTTCTAAATGAACAAAGTTTCCGGTGGCGCCTGAGTCCACTAACACTTCCATTTGGTAAACTTCTGTAGTTAGTTTAATTTGTACTGCTAAACGGAAATGAGCTTTTAATTGGATACACAGGAATTTACTAAAGAGAAGGTGATGGTTCCCAAGAGGTCCCCTTCGAAACATCTTGGGCACATTAGTTTTCCTACGTTTTGTCCGATGTAACTGCTACTGTTTTGGTATTATTCATGACCCTTCCTTTTGGTTTGATTGGACAGTCTTTAACCAAATGTCCTTTACGACTGCAATAAAGGCACTGTCCTTTTTTTTGTCTAACATCTTTCTCATCTTTTGACAATTGTTGTCTGAGAGTTCCTATTTCCATTGGCTCAGCAGTGTCTGACATGCTGGGTTGTACTTTTGGTCTAGTGTCAAATTTCCAGTTACCCTTTTCAAATCTTTTTCTATCAGTTTTCCTCTCAGAGAACCTATGATCAAGGCGCAAAGTTAGATTGATTAATTCTGGACAAGTTGTAGGTTGAAGATCAATTTGTGCTAGGACATCCTTTAAATCGTATTTCAAACCCTGGTAAAATAAAGCTGTTCTCTTTTCTTCAGGCCAAGAGGTTTCTGCGATTAGCCTATTAAAGTGCGTTAGATTAGAAATTAAATCTCTATTTCCTTGTCGTAGTTGTAACAACTCTCGATCTGCAGATAAAGTTACAGCTCGCCTATCAAACACCTTCTCAAATTCTTCTACAAATCTTCGCCAGTTGTAGAGCAGCGGGCTGTCTTGGCGAACTAAGGGAACCGCCCAATTAGCTGCATCACCAGATAAATAAGAAATGAGAAAGGCAATTCAGGATTGCGGATCAGGAATGTCATGTAAAATGCAACTCAATTTGTGTTAAAAATATTTGGACTTTAGAGGGATCTCCAGAAAAACGCTCATCAGGTGCTAAAGAGATTTGTGTAGGAATAGTAACTGCAATATTGGTTGATGGTTTTGTTTCAGCTTTAAATGCTGCCTGTGAATCTTCAGGGAGAGGAGTCCCCTGTCGTTGTATACAATCCACTTTATCTGACAAAACTGCAGTAGCATTTCTAGTCTCAGCTAAATCCCTCTGCATTTGCACAATCACTTTCATTAAATCATCTAAGGTCGCCATTGTGTCTACGCACTCAGATCAGGAGGAATAAAATTCTTGGGCTCACTATTCTGTCAGATGAAGCCTTCCGCTGGATCTGATGCGACGACACAAGGGCTCACCTCTTGATACCTTCAACTCTGGTTGTATATTCCACAGAGTATTAAAGTGATCAAGTGGGGGGAAAGGAATTAGGATGGGGACAGCTGGGAAGGAGATCTGAAAAGGAAAAGTTAAACAACAACAAAAATATAAACAGTTTTCTCTCACGTGTTCTTATTTCTCTCTCACTTGTATCTACACTCCTATACCAATGATTTCTTGGTAACTCATTGTTATAGATTATTGATTCTTACTCTAATAGCTATTTAGAGTTATCGCTCGAGGATCTCCTGAATTTCCTTTATGCGCAAATGTCAACATGAACACTGTAAGTCCTTAAACAATGATCAAGAATTCTGTGAGCATTATTTACCATAAACAAAAGAAACATGCATTTGTAGCCTCAAATGGTTAAAACGCGAATGTAACTGGATTGAGAAAAACGCTATTATTACAAGCCACTCTGTAATATGCAAATGAGTGAGTTTCCAGATAAGCGAGTGTCCAAAAACCGCTTTACATTATAATTAGTAAGGTTGTTGCTGCCTACCTGTAGAGTACGACCTACTCTACAAACCCTGTGCCTTGAATGCGGGAGCCGGCACTTGCCTCTGAAGATCTGCGGGACTTTGGTAATCAGCTGCGGGAGCCAGCCGAGCAGACAGAAGACCCAGAACGGACACGGGCTCACTGGAAATGTCTGAAGTAAGGCCTTGCGCACTTCAACCAAGAAAGGAACTCACCAGGCTCCCAAAACGGACCGGAGGGGGCAGGAAAACTGAAACTCCAAGAAGACCCTCCTCCTTCAAAGATGGCTGAGGAATAGTGAGCACAGAAGAAAGGGCGTGGTCACTGATGTGAACACGCTCCGTGAGGCTCACTCCAGGAATGCTGGGCGATGCTGTTCACAATACACAGAAGTGACTGCACAATATCTCTCTGCAAAATAATGGCATGTTCTCACAATATTATAGGAATATTAAAGGCAAGGAACAATGTTTGACACATATTCAAAAGGCAATAAAAACAAAATGACATTATGCAGCAAATAGCAACTTAGCAGGCTTGACATCCATACAGATGGAATTAAACATGGAAGCACATTAAACATCTATGTCCCAAAGAGGCAGAACCATGTGCTTTACCTCATAACCTTTTAGAACACTGCAGCATTCTAGTACGCAATGTGAGTGGGGCAGGCCCTAGACCGCGTGGTACCACCCTAGTCCTGACAGCCAGACTCCCGGGACGGGCCCTGGGACGGCTTCGGTGGCGTTGACTCCTCCGTCAGTTCTATGTCGAGCAGTGCACGTGTGTCCTGGAGCGACCTCAGCTGGTGCAGGGCCCTATCCCACTTAAATATCAGGCGGAATGGGTGGCCCCAGGAGTAAGGGATCTCTTTCTTGCGCAGGAAGTCCGTGGCCATCTTAAATGCTTTCCGTTTTTGGAGTGTAATAGCTTAGAGGTGTTGGTATAAGGCTACGGGTTGGCCTCGAAATTGAAGGGGCTGCCTCCGACGAGCCTCCCTGAGGATCCGTTCTTTTAGTGGAAAATCAGGCAGAAAGGCTAGGATGGCTGGGGGGGTAGGTGAGCGCCTCAGGAGCCTAACCCTGTGAGCTCTGTCGATTCTGATCTCAAAGTCCGCTGCTTCCCCAGGACTTCCTGAAACAGGGCCTGTAAGTATGCTGTGATGTCCGCCCCCTCCTCCTTGAGAGGGACCCCCCGGACCCGGATGTTATTCCGTCGGGACCGGTTTTCCAAGTCCTCTGCATGTGCTTGCAGATCCATTTGCTGATCTTTCAGACGTATGACCTCTTGTTGAAGCTGTTCAATCTCATCGCTCCTGGTTTAGTCCGCTTCTTCAATAGCGACAACTCGCTCTCCTAGGCCGTCCACTTCCCTCCTGATCTCTCTGACCTCCCCGGCCACCTCTTTTTTCAATGTCTGGAAAACTTCCCGGAGGGAGTTAAACAGGGACACCAGGAAGGATTTGGTAATGGGCACCTCATCTCCTGGGGAGTCAGTGTGTGGTTTCGACACCCCGGGGTAGGACGGCCCTTTGTCGTTTTTTGGCGGGCCTTTATTGAGCATCTCGGGGAGGGTGCAATCCTCCTTCTTCCTTAAGCCGGCCATTTTGTGCCCCTCGAGGTCGTGGGTGCGACCCTTGCTTCAGACCCACTCTGACCGGGGCGCCCCTGTTATCTTCCGCTGTCGCACATCTGCCTCTCTTGTCTGGGACCCAATGGCTCTTCAGTCATCTGCCGCGCGAGGGGGTCCGTGAACGCTGTATGTAGCTCGGCCCACACCCCCTATCAAGGCCTCGTCGGAAGGGTTTATGTGTGGTGGGCCCCTTTGAGTCCTGCTGTCCACCTGTCCCTGCTGGGCTTCCACGCCACTGCTACCGCTGCTCCTATCTTCTCTCTGGTGTTGTGACTGTGGCCCCTTGGGTCTCTGCACTGCCTGGGCCTGGTGGCTGCCTGTTAGATGCCAATGGGGCCCCCAGAAGTATCGCCTGGCTTCTGAAGTATGTCCTGATCTCAGGGCCCTCAGGACTCTCCCCGGGGCCTGCTCCGCTCCTTTCACACAAAATGGTGCCTCCCACCATATCTGGGGCCTCCTACCCTCCACTGATGCCCCCTCAGCTCCTCACCTCGTCATCAGTGTCCGCTTACTGCCTGGGATGGGTGCCGTGTTTCGCAGGGTATGCCGGCGGGGGATAGCACCCTTGGAGTAGGCCTCTCGACCCTGTGCTGCAATTTTCAGCGCTTTTCAGAGGACTACTGCGGAGGAGATCCAACCTGTGGTTTTACTTTTTCTTTATTTTTCTTATTATCCCAACATTTTGTAGAACACTCCAGTGCCTTTTACTGGGTATCCTTTTCATAATTGTCCTTTAACTGAGGTTTGTTAGGTTTGGTCCCCAAATTATCTTGACTTATAGATGTGTAGGTTTCAACATTATTTTAGGTTGGTTATTTATTTATTTATTCATTTATTTATTTTTAAATCCTCATATTGCGATTTTATGTTTTCTGGAAATATCAGGGTTCAGCCTCTGCATTAACTGTACCAGCACTGCCCCTGAATGTGAGTGTGTAAGGGGAGTTTCCCAACCGAATGATTTTGCAGAGGAGTCCCTTTTGGAACCAATACATAAATAACTTTTCTGTTTTTTTCGTTTGTGGGAGAGAGATAGCCACCTTGACTACTCAATGAGTATTGTACCCATCAACAGAAGTTACCATCGCTTAATCATAGGATCATCATTCCGTCTCGGCCACTAGGTTGGAGTTAAAATGATTTTCCCATATTGCCCAGAAGTTGTTTCTATTGGTATGCTTTCCCCTCCTGTCTAGTTTGTTTATTTTCAAGACTGAATTCATCCATTCCCCAATCGTAGGGGATACTGGGCCAACCCACTTAATGCATATCTCCCTTCTTGCAAGGAGGATGCAAGTTTTCTTGCCCTTTTGTTAGCTTACCCGCTCCTATATTGCTGTCAATCCCAAAGACTACAAGGTTGGTACTTACAGTTAGTTGCTGTTGTAGGATCGAGCTTAAGGTCTTACCCACTTCATACCAGAACTCGTCAAGGTATGGGCACTCTTTAAAGATGTGAATGTCATCTGCCCTCTCCTCTCTGCATTTCGGGCATTTCCTGATTTGGGCACCTTTAAATTTGGACAGTTTTTTTGGGGTCCAATAAGCCCTATGGATCGTGAAGAGATGATTTCTTTTTAAAGCTGCTGATTCTAGTGTAGCCCAGCATTTCTCAATTGACTTCAGCCATACTTCCTCTAGGTCTGAAGTATGTAAATCCTTCCCCCAGATTAGCTCTGCAGTCTTAGGGTCTTCATCTGCTGATGTTATTAGGGCCCAATACCATCTGGCTATCTCTTTCTTTATGTGTAGAACTTTGCAATAACACTTCTTGCAGAACACTTCCCATGGGCAAGTAAAGAACTGCTTGAAGAGGACATACAAAGGGCTCACCGAGACCCATTCGGAAAAGCCAAAGAAAGGAAAACACCCAGGAAAATCCTCGTCAATTTTAAAACATATACGTTGAAGGAGAGAATTCTCGGTGAGGCGCTAAAAAAGGGAATCTTCAGTAAGGATAACTGGTCCTTCAGGATCAGGTCAGATATGTCCAAAGCCTCACAAGACAGGCAATGGGAGCTGGGACAATTCATGACAGAGCTAAAGTCTCTCGGGGCTGTAGTGCAGATGAAGTTCCCTCCGTCACTTAGAATCATGTGGAGGAATAAAATGCGCAACATACGAGACCCTGAGGAGGTTAAAGAATTTGTTGAGATGGCCCGAGACAACATCAGGTCTGAAAACGCCACGAATCTCTAGAAAAACTACATTACGGAAAAACCAGAAAGGTCAAAGTATAGGCGCAAACAGAAAATATAAGAGTCAAGGAGCCTGAAAAGGGCAAGGAGAATAGCCCTAAAAAAAGAAGAAGGAGGCTTCCCCAGGGAGGGTAATCAAGATGTACATAAAATAAAAACAAAATATATGAAACAGAACACGGGTGGGGAGCAAATTAGGGAAAAAAAAAATCTTCAATATTTCAGAAAAATTGGGAAATCAAGGTTTTGGCCAGTATAATCATAATGACTGCCATTATGCAGTTACACAGTATACAATTCAAGTAATAGATGGGGTCAAACAGTAGAGAGTTTAATATACTCTCATGGAACGTAAATGGACTCAGGGTGAAAAACAGAAGAAACAGGATCCTAGAGTATCTAAAGACATCAGACAGTAATGTTATCATATTACAAGAAACGCATCTCCTGAAAGAAGAATGGAGCCAAATAATGAAAAATCTAGGGTTGGTGGACATGTACGTATGCACAAATCAGGAATGTAACATAAAAGGGATAGTTATAATTTTCAAGAAAACTCTCAAAATCAAGCTTGAATACTCCGAAGTAGATAGCAAAGGCAGATGGGCAATAGCTAGGGCAAGAATGGGAAATAACCTCTACACAATTGCAGGCTATTATGGCCGAACATAGACGACTCAGGGCCTTTACAAAAGTTGTACACCCATCTGTTGTCAGCTACCCCCCAAATAATACTAGGAGGTGATTTCAATATAATTATGGACCCTAAAGTTGACAGATCACCCCCGGGAAGAAATACAAATCTCCCAAAAATGAGAGTGGCTTGGAAATTATAAGAGGGATTTAGACCTACTGGATATCTGGAAGATAAAAGGGGATAAAAGACAACCTTTCACTCTATACAATAAGAAAATTAGACATAGGTCAAGAATTGATTATTTCTTAATTGATAGAAGTCTCACAGAAGATGTAACAAACCTAGAACACCTTCCAGCTCACCTGTCAGACCATTCTGCAGTCCGGCTTACATTACAAAGGACGAAAATTAAAACACAAAGTAGACTGACAATCAAACGGGCTATTTTGCTCGACTAGCATTGCATACAGGAGCTCAGGTTAGAAACAGAACACTTTTTTGAAAATAACAGGGTAGGTACAACAAGACAAATTACATAGGATACCTATAAGGCAGTCATTAGAGTGAAACTATTAAGCCAAGGGGCGTTTAGATCAAAGACAATAAAACACAAGATAAGGGATTTGGAAAACTCTATATACCTTCTAGATGCACAAATACTGGTTGAACAAATAACAAACAAAAGGGAAGAGATGGAGAAGGAAAGACAAAGACAAAAAGAATGCCTTGCTGACATCCTAGAAGACAGAGTAAGGACGAAGTGGGAAGCGAGCAAACTAGCAAACCACGAGTATAGGGAAGGCTGTGGGAAACTACTGGCCTGGAAACTAAAGTCAGATCTAGTAAGGAATAAGGTAGTAAGTATACAACAAGACAGCCAGCCAGCACCATCATCTGAAGAAACGGAAATTAGACAAGAATTTTCAAAATTCTTCGCTGAGTTATACTCCGAAGATGTCAACCCATCAAAAGAACAAATAGAAGGTTACTTAAACTCTCTACCCATACTAGCCCTAATAGAGGAAGAGAAAAAAGAACTAAATGATGACTTTTCCAAAGAAGAAGTAGAAGATGCAATTAAAGGATTGAAAAAAGGGAAAGCTGCGGGTCCGGACGCTCTTCCTAACGAGCTATATATGGTGCTTAGAGAAACTCTGTCGCCACAAATCACAGACTTACTCAATCTAGTATATAAACAACATGAAAAGATTCCAGACTCTTGGAACGACGCCATCATAACCATAATTCTAAAACCTGGAAAGAAGCCCATAAGATGTGAATCATACCAGCCAATATCATTACTCAACTGTGACTACAAGATCTGCACAAAAATCTTGGCAAAAAGGCTGGGGAGAGTGATGACCCAGCTGGTACATATTGACCAGAAAGGCTTAATCAGAGGAAGACAACTTCAGGACCTGACTCACGAGCTATTTGGGGCAATAGATGTTGCTACCTCCGAAAAAAACCCTCTTACAATACTTACCTTCGATGCCGCAAAGGCGTTTGACCGGGTTAACTGTTTTTTTAAAAATAAGGTAATGAAAAGAAATAACCTGGGGGAATCTTTCTTACACATGGTGAAAGAGATCTATAAGACCCCAAGATCCAAAATCCTGGTGAATGGGGACCTAACTAGTAACATACGTATTGAAAGAGGCACTAGGCAAGGGTGCCCACTCTCGCCATTACTTTTCAACTTGTACATTGAGCCATTGGCAAACTTTCTATGGGCAAACGAAAAAATACTACCATTCATACACCAGGGGTGGTCCAAAAAAGTTGCTCTGTATGCTGATGATTTAATGCTTTTCACCAATGACTACCAGTTGTCCATATCTGAAATCAAAATTACCCTTAAGAATTTTGGGAAAGTTTCAGGCTATCTGGTTAATCACTCCAAAACCGAGATTATGACTTGGCATACAAATCTCTCCAAACCCAGTATCAAGAAGGAAATAAAATATCTAGGAATCACATTAGTCCACGACCTGGAGAAAATCCCGCAGATAAATCTAAATAGAGTGGCAGGCGAAATAGGAAAACTTTTAAAGGTCTGGACTAGCCTCCCCTTAAGCTTCCTAGGTAGATCAAACATCATAAAAATGTCTATTTTACCCAAACACACCTACCTGTTGAATACAATCCCCTTAGAATTCAAAAGGAGTTCACTGAAAAAACTACAGGGAGAAATTGCGAGCTTCATCTGGGCATCTAAGGGAACCAGAATATCATGGAAGAAAATCAGGAGAAGAAAAGAGCACGGAGAGATAGCCAACGCTGACCTGTGGGAATATTACAGAGCCTTTTACTTTAAGAATATGAGACTATTGTTGAGGGTTCATCAATATTATCCCGACATTAAGTACTGGGGTCAAATCATAAGCAGATCAACTCTGATCTCATGGGACGATCTTCATACCATCACTAAGTCTACCATCTCCAAATTTAAATACTATCAGCTTTCTAGTTGGGCAAAAAGTCTTACAGATCTTGAAAATGATACCGAAGAGCTGGAGAAATATTTTAGGTTGGTTGTGTTCCTCGTAGGCCAAAGCAACCAGCACAAGGGTTTAGAGTACGGCCAATGCTGCTGCTTCCCCTATAATATGACTTGATGTGATTGAGGATACTGTAGGAAAATTGTCAATTAATTTTAAACCCAAACACAGGGTAGGGGCTGCCCTGTATTTATTTTGAATCTGTTTAACACCTTAGCTGCTACAGGGTTTTCCCCTCCTGCGCTGAGCTTTGATGTTTCCCATTATACATGACGAGTTGACCTTGTCATGAGCACAGCTCCAGTGTGCCTCATGACGAGTTCACCTTGTCATTAGCATGGAAAAGGTTAAGTACCTTAGGCAAAACAACTATAGAGAGTGTCCCATGTGTGATGATATAAATGGCAGCAAATACTCTGCCCCATGTGGCGCATTCTTCTACTATGGGGACCATCCCTAAAAGGTAGGCACATTGTGAGAATTCTGTGTTCATATTAGGGTCCTGTATGGGGAAGCAATGCTGAAAGCCTCCTGTCTGATGGGATCCTTTCCCATAATTGCATTAATAGTGACTGCAGTAATTGCTGGCATTGTCAAATGCAGATGTGCAACTTGAACAACCCTTGCTGGAGTTGCTGTAATTGTTCACATAACAAACTGTTCTCCATCTGTATAGTCTAACTAAACCTGTGTATAGTGCCCAAAGTTCTGCTGTGAGAACTCCTATTTGTGGATATGGTGGCTGGCTAGTGCTGTCATGTTGCCCCAACATTGCTGAGGGGACCCAGTCTGACATTTTCCTGTGCATGTGGTAGGGTGCCTTGGAACCAATTTGTGTATTCCTGAAATATTAGTGTAGATGCCAAATCTTCATAAGCTCTGTAGTTCTTTAGTATGGCGTATTTATTGTGTGTGTGAAAATTTGCTGTGTAGGCTTCTGCCTCTGGAAATGTTACCCATTAATAGAATACCTCTGTCATATACGCTTTGTGGGCCTCTACCACAAATGCAACATTCCCCTAAATAGGAAGTCCTTGTTGTTGTAGCATCTGAATTGATGCATGTCTGCAGTTCATTGGCATTACCATTGGTGCTGTGTTAGACATTATAACAAATGAAAAAAAAGAGGGTCAACTATAGTGGGGATTCTTTGAAAGGTTCAAGCTTGAACCTACAGACAGAAAATGGGTTCCCTATTTTAGCTGAGGAGGATTTTTCCCTAGTACTATGTGCTTCTCCATTAAAATAGTGACTAGGGGCTTTGGGCACGCATAAGAAAACTACTCAGGAGACCCATTAAATAAAGACCTGACCTTTAACGTTGGTGGCGCCATGTCGCACGGATCTCACAAATTCAGTAAGACTGTGCAGTTGGGCAAAACTATGGGGACTACATCCAATCATACCATCAGAATATGGTGACCTTGTTTCTGGATAGCGCACCGTGCACCATCTGGACCCTAAACCTTACAAGGTACCTGATGGAATCTACAACGTCAGAACATGACAACCCTATTTACCCCAAGGAAATCGTGGAAACAGATCTACCTTTTGTTGTCAACTCAAGCATGCCCAAAGAGAGACACAAGAAACACAAATAGGCATTCCAAATATTTATTGAAGCAACTGGATTCTTGTGTAAAATATGTGCACTGCAATGATTAATAAAATGAGAAAAAAAGAGCATAGTAACAAGCATTACTTGAATGGTGAAAAAGATGAATAATTCAGCCGTTATGATTATTGTATTGATTATATGAATACATATAATTGTACTTCTACCTACACTACCTATCCTAGAGAACATCGAGTGATTTCGGTTCTGCCAGATACCTTGGAGGGGTCTGACTCCCTATTTAACTGTGTGAGTGTTTCATCGGAAAGTCAGTCTGGTGTAGAACAGGCCACTATCCATGTCAGAATAGTAATGAGCTTCATCTGGTCTAGAATTCAGGCACGGGCAACCACAACAATCCTTAGAAAAGTTCCTCTGCCAAAGAAAGGCTCAGGGCAGTTTATATATTGAAAACTGTTCAGATAGAGCTGTCATTGTTTATTCTACCAATTCAGACCTGTCTCTGAACAGACAACAACATACAAGAGCAGTTTGTGCAGTGAACTTGGACAAAATGAACAATGGTAAGATAATGTACCGCTGAAGAAATGTATTTGTGAGCATAACACTTTTATTTATTTACTTATTTATGTATTTGTTTAGCGCACTGATACTCAAGGGCATCTAGGAGCTTGTAGAGATAGCCCACAGGGCAGCTGCATGATGTAGAAAGCCAGGATTATAGAGTCTTCAATCCTTTCGTAAAGGACAGAAGATCATTGGCATTCTTCAATTGAAGAGGTAGATTGTTACACCATCTGCAGTGTAGTGTAGTTCCTATATTCCCAATAGGCTCTGCGCATTGGAAGAATATATCCTATAGATTAGACGTAGGACTGAGGTTGACTAGGTCTCTATCGAATATACTAGACTTAATTTTAAGTGCCAGCTAGCTCAGAGGTCATTAGAAACTTTCTCGAATAAACAGGAAGGGATTAGTTTCTGACAACCGCATAAACATGACAACTTTGTTTCCCCAAGATAAAACTGATCATCAGAGTCATGGAAACAAGAGATAGATATTTCACCTAGTCAATTGCGCATGCTTCGTTTCACCAGAGGTGCAGAGAAATAGACGGGTGTTTTCAATAAAAAGGTTTTAGTGAACCGTCTTCTTTCTCAAGCATAAGAAATGAACTGCTACAATCGTAAAACTGGTTATAAAATATAATGCATACAGTATAAATAGTAGAATAAAATAATACTGTAGGAGCATTGTATGGTTCCTAAACCATAGATAAATACATACATAAATAACAGAGGCTAAAAGTACTCAACTGGTGCTTCTAAAATACACCTACCCCAGTGTACCTAACCTAAGCTTAGTACGAGGGAAGAAGTAAGTGAGGTGTAGCATAAATGTAGTATTCTTTTGCCAAGAATCTGTCCAAGATTTCTCTTAGGGTCTAATCAGCTCTGTACCTTAGTTTAGAATGAAGAAGGTCAGTATTGGGACTCGATTTCCCAACAATCCACAAGGGTAGCTTGGAAACACTGGAGCTGGATTTCTCGGCAGGAGAAAAGACAGCGTATCTCTCAGTGCCTCTGCTGGAGGGTCGGCTTCCTTCGGCACTCACAGTAGCAGGGTGCGTCGGGCAAGTAGATAGTCGAACTGCTCCAAACCACCGTGTGTTTGCTAAGGCAAGTGTGGGTATATTTATACCTTGAAGTTGCCGAGTTTGATGTAAAGGTGGACATAATAACGTCATTAAAGAATCTCAGTTCTTTGAAAACTCCATGAGTTCTTGGACGAGTCAGTTCTCGGGCAAGGGAAAGTCCCTTAGCTGCTGAAGCCGAGTTTTCCAAGAAATCGTTGTAGATTTTTGGAACTAGTGAAAGTAGCCCTGCCGTATTTGGAATGCATGAGCTATGCCTAAATATGGTTATGATTTCTATGCCTATATAAGAATATGGTGAGTTATACCCATATAAGAGCATGAATCAGGAAAATTACAATAGTGTCCTAAAATGGTTTATAACACCCACTCCACAAAGTAAATACTAAAACATTGAAGCTAGAGCATGTGTTTTTACAATCCCACCCAAAAATACACTAAATGTATTTTAAAATGGTCACACATAACTTAAGCATTTCTACAGTATGCAACTAAAAGCAATGATTTCATTGTAAGCATATGATATGATATTTAGCAATGCTAACCAGATGAATCATGAAAATTGCATTTATGAAATGGCTCTAGATACAGAAGAAAAAAGGGTTGTGACCATTCCATAGCAGAATATACAAACTGTTTTGGTTTGTGGATTTAGGACAATATTGTTTCCAGGAAGTGTTCAAAGAATTCTTGTTCTCTAAGAATAGTTCTACTTTAAGCAGATTACTTTTTGTGCCAAAGTTCATGTTGTTTTTGGAAATAAAGTCAAATAAATCTGTCGTAAAAATAGAGTTCCAAACCTGGTAGCTTTTGTTTCGAAAAAAAGTGAAGGTCGAATTTCAGAGTTCGAAAGAACGCTGTGTGCTAATTTCAAAAGTTATTCTCGGTGTCAGGAGAAAACATTAGGGGCCAGATGTAGGTCGGTCGGTAACGGCCGAAAATCGGTATTGAGCGATCGGCATGTAGGTGACAGAAATTTACCGAATCGGTAAAATACCGACTCGGAATATTTACTGAATCGGAAAATTTACTGATTCGGAAAATTTACCGATTCGGTAAAATACCGACTCGGAATATTTACCGAATCGGAAAATTTACCGAATCGGTAAAATACCGACTCGGTAAAATACCGATTCGGTCATTAAGAATAGGTAAAATTGAAGATCGAGATGTAGGGAGGCTCTGAAATACCGAATTTGCTTCAAATTCGGTATTTAAGAGTCGGTATTTACCATGGATTCAAATCAGGTGGTAACCAGGTGCAGTCTATAAAAATGGACCGAAATGCAATGCTGTTTGCACAATGGCGGCATTTTATGTCATGGCAAGACGGCTACGGCTACAGGAGGAAGGAGAGAGGGAATGGCTGAGACAGGAGCAGGTCTACAGGCAGAGGGTGACCCTGTTCATGCTCACAGAGGAAGAGATACTGCAGAGGTACAGGTTGGCTCCAGACACCATCTTGGTGCTCATCAGGGACCTACAACCACTGTTGCAGCACCCCACCCCAAGGGCACATGCAATTCCACCCCATGTACAGGTGCTGTGCAGCCTCCACCTGCTGGCGTCAGGGAGCTACCAGAGCATGGTTGCTGCGGTGGGAGGGGTGACCCAGAGCACCCTCTCAAGGTTTTTTCACAAATTCCTTGACGCCATGTTGCAATTGATGGAGCATTACATTTCTTTCCCATCCACCCATGCTGAACTGGTTCAAACCAAATCTGAGTTCTACCAGATGGCAAGATTTCCCCATATCATCGGCTGCATTGATGGCACGCACATCCCCATTTGTCCCCCTGCTGACACAGAATACATCTACCGGAATAGGAAGTCAACCCACACCATCAACGTCCAGGTGATTTGCAATGCAAAGTTCGTCATCACAGACCTTGTTGCGAAATTCCATGGAAGTACCCACGATTCCTATATTTTTCAGAACAGCGGCATCTATGCACGGCTGTCAGCAGGGGAATTTGGCGAAGGATACCTCCTAAGTAAGACAGAGTGTGCGACCCCTTCAACACCTATTGCAGTGAGAATTACAAGTATACATGTGAGCAATGTATTCCCATTTCCCTTTTAGGAGTCAGTGCATATGCCCTACGTTCATTTATCCTCACTCCCTACCTCAACCCCTCCACACCCAGCCAAAGGAGGTATAACCGGGCCCACAAAAGTACACGCAATGTGGTAGAATGGACCTTTGGCATCTGGAAGAGCAGATTTAGATGCCTTCACAAGAGTGGAGGTGCAAGGCAGTATACCCCCATCACCTGCTGCAAGATAATTGCTGTCTGTGCCATGTTGCGCAACTTGGCTGTGAGGAAGGGTACTGAGGTGGAGTTGTCTGACTACGAGGATCATGACGACGACAATGCTGTGCCTGACAGACAACCTGCTGGAGTCACAACACCAAGTGATGGCAGATACAGACGCGAGGAAATAACAAGCAACTATTTCTGAGTAAGTAATGAGACACAGACAGGTTGTGTATGGGACAAAAGTATTTTTATGTTGCCACAAAGTTAAAGCACTTAAGTGCAACTAAGTAAATTAAAGAAAGGTGGGGACAACATGTCCTGGGTTACATCACCCACACTCGCAAAGTCATTTGTGCCCGCGCTTCCCAGAGCCACTGGGATGTTGCTCACTGCCTTCCTCATGGCCTGCAGGCTCAGCTGGGCGCCTGCTGCTCCTACGAGGCTGAACCACAGCGCTAGCCAAGCTGCTGCGGCTACTGCTGTCATCTCCCTCAGCCACATCCAGGGCAGGATTCTGTGCAGTTTGAGATATTATCATTGCCTCGAGGGCACTGGTGATCCTGGCCATGCCCCTGGTGACCTCGGTCGTGTTCTGGGTGAGGCTTTCCTGCATGTTATTGCCTCTACGGCATAGCTGTGCTGTGGCTGTGGCCAGGCGATTCATGGCCCTATTGTTTACACGGGCGTCCCTGCGCCTTGTGTGCTCCATGCTGTCCAGTTTTGTGCACAGCTGCGTGATTGCAGTTGTTATTCCTGCAGCTAGGTCAGCATTGGATTTTGCAATCTCCCTGTTGCTTTGTACCATGTCACTGATGCCCTTCCCCATTTCTCCAATTTGTAGGTTTAGGGCACGGAATTGGCGGTGGCAGGCCTGTATTGCTTTCCCCTGCATGCGTTGGATGCGACCATGCTTCCCTACAGCCCACGGAACACAGTGCCATCTCCAGAGCCACCTGCACTGCTGGGCCTGCGTCGACGTCTGCGCATGGTGACAGATTCTGTGGTGGGCTGCAGTGCAGCAGGACGCATAGGTGCAGTGTTTTGAGACTCAGCCTCTGCTACCTCCATCACTGGCAGTGGGGCCACGACTCGCCTCCTGGTTGGTGAGTTTGCAGGTGCAGGCAGTAACATTGATGGGGAGGTGTCAGGAGAGAATTGCAATGAAGGGGATTGGGAAAGGTGTGGGGAGTGGGGAAACTCGGGGGTCAGGACTGTCTCTTCTTCCTGGGTGATGGCAGTTGTGTCCTCCTCATCCTGCGAGCCATGGACATGGCTTGGCCCTGCCTTGTCACTGCCCTCCCTCGCTGCTACAGTCCCTGCTGTTGGTGTGGCTTGACTGGCTGATGTTGCCCCTAGGTGTAAATAAGCGTATGTCAACTGAGTGCAACTGTGTCACAGTGACTAAAATAAAATCTTTACACATTTTACTTTCATTAATCTGCATTACTTTCACTGCCTTGCTGATGTCTGTTCAGTTATACATGGTCTAATATTGGCAGACTACATTTCCCATAATGCATTGCTCCTATATAGTGCTAGCAGTACTGGACTGGGGTTGGCCTGTGCACAAAGGGTTAAGGGATGCTGGGTGGCATGGGGTGTCATGCTGCGCATGCGTCTTACCTTTTGCTTTGGCTCTGGCTGAGCTGTCCACATCTCCCAGTCCCACAACACTGTCTGCCTCGATGGTTGACGCCACCAACTCCTCCAGGTCAGTCAGGGGGGGTGCTGGGTTCCTGCCTCCACCGGTGAGAACAGCTTGTTTGTGTAGGTCTGCCATCTTTCTTTTTGTGAGGCTCCTAATGTTGTAGAACCTTTTTTTCAGGTCATCAATGCTCCTGCTGGTGACTCCCACAGCATTCACCCTTTCACCAATGTCTAGCCAGAGCTTGCGTTTAGCTGACTCAGCTACAATGAGGGATAGCTTGCCAAAAAGTTGTTTGTGTACTCGAACCACCTCCTCCACTAGTACCTGCAGCTCCATGCTGCTGAACTTAACTTTCCTTTTCCTCTCTGCCTTCTGACTCTCACTGCTGTTAGCCATTTTCACTGTGAAACACTCCCAGAAATCACTCCCTGCTGCTCTGTGTCTCTGCTCAGCTCTGACTGCCTCTCCAGAACCTTCTAATGAGTTGCAGCTGCCTGGGTAGCCACTTCCTGGTTGGGAGGGGGAGGGTGGTAGCACATGATTGGCTGTTTTCATTAGTTTCACTTTTGCTTGCTTCCCGATTCGGATTTTACCGATTCGGTATTTACCGATTCGGTATTTACCGATTCGGTATTTCCAATGCATTCCTATGGGCCTTTGGGCCCATAGGGATGAATGGGAAATACCGATTCGGGAAATACCGATTCGGTAAATACCGATTCGGTAAATACCGAAAATCCGATACCGACTTTTAACGAATCGGTAAAAAATACCGATTTTTTACCTACATCTCAATTACTGATTTTTGAATACCGAATCGGTAAAATTCGGCATTTAAGAATCGGTAATTTCTGATTACCTACATCTGGTCCTAAGTCCTCAAGGCTGATGGTACCTGTGTGCCTGTTGGTCCGCGTATCTCACCGCCATTTGGATTTGCGGTGAGATCTCAATAAATGCCGTCATCAAAATTGGTAGCTGCGGGGGGCAACACACCACATGACCCGTTACCGGACCCAGTAATGCGCCAGCATCCGTTGGCATAACTGATGGTAGTGTTAGACAGACATCTAACACGCATTCTTCTCCACAAAGCAGGCATCGTAGAACAGGTAAGATGCAATCTTGCCAGATTGGTCTGAATGACAGGAACCATGTGGTATTCAGATCTCTCAAACGAGCCAAGCCAAGGATCTGTGTTATTCTGTCACGGTACCTCATAGCCTGGAGCGCATTTTCCATGCTGGCTTGGGTATCGCTGGTGGCCCGACGTGCCGTAACGGAGCAGGAGGAATAAAAATAAGATCCCTGCTACGAGTGTTGCGAAGTCCTGAGAGACACTCCTGACGTTTCCTCCAAAGCTGCAAACTCCCAACTCCCTCAAGGATAAGTCAACACAATCAGGAAATCAACTCTGACTGAATTAACTTTCCCCAAAGGGAAAGGGGAAGTGGACAGAGAAACTAACAACACATAAAGAAATGTTGACTTCGGTAGTTGTTTCTCTTGATAGTGTTCCAGGCCGTTGACTGTTTCCTTCGTACGTGCTACAGGTTCCACACAGTTCTGTAGTTAAAGATTTTCAATAAATAACTCTTCCAGATTTACACCTTACACACTGTGATGATTAAATGCTCAGTTACTGACCATAGATTCTTGCGGCCTTTGTGCACACTCTTTAAAATTCAGTATTACTCAGCCTCATTCTCAAGACCCTTGAAAAACGAAGGTTAAAATCAAGAATAACCTCTCTTAAACAATGCGTTAATTGTTAATCTGGTTAGTGAACTTAACTGGTTTATTCATGCAATAAATCATACCTGGAGTCTTCTGCAACTCATCTATATATGGGGTATCTGCAGTGGGATGATAAAGAAGAAAACAACACCCCACTACAATTCAACAGATTGCCTAACGATAAGAACCAGCAATCTGTTTGAGACAATAACTCCTTAACACAAAACCTATCAGTTCACTATGTACACAGGATGTTTCAAAATAACCTATTTAACAATTGATTCCTTGCCCTTGCCAAGGCTTACTTCTTCACAGGAGTCAAGTCTCTTAGCTTCAAGGTTCCTTGCAATCTCCTAAAACACTCAATTTAATTTCACTGTTTTGTCTTGTCTTGTCAAGGTTTGTTTTTTCCCCAAGCTGAGGTTGTGTGCTCTTACAATTCTCTAGCGTTCATCTTCTAATTCTAATTAAGGAATTGTTTGCACAGTTCTTGCCCAGTTGTTGCGCTAGACGCTTCAATCCTTAAATTTTAGAAACAAGAAATCTTACTGTCCCTTCAAAGGCTGACAGGAGGACAGGAGTCTCGAACCGCCTTCAGGCGCGAGGGAAAGGAAATGCGATATCCCCAGCTGACTCGCCGTGGGAGAAACGGAGCTTCGATTTCTACGAAGCCTCAAACGCTGGAAACTGTCAACAGGAATTACACGACTGTGAACGGGGAGATTTATGGCTGGGGCTCGGAGATTCAGGAATGAAAATTAAAAGGGGAGAAAGGCTTAGAAACCTTCACCAGCTGCGCGCAGTCAGAAGCGCTCGTCAGGATGAACAACTCGAGACGAAGCGCCGACCGTTGGGAAGGGCATTTATTTATAGATCAGCTCCTGCCACGAGAGCCAGCACGAGCTCTCAAACAAAAGAATTCCAGCCATGCGAGGTTGCGCGAGCCCTACCCTCAAGGGGCTTACAATCTAAACCACATTAAATAAAAGGCTCTTTTAATAACTAAAAATCAACAAGCATTGTTAAAGACAAATTTAACCCTTTAGTTTCTCATTAACTAAAATTACAGAATTAACATTCAAAAATGAATCCAACGTTTGAAATAAAACATTAAATTAGTTTTTATCAATTTCACAATGCTTAGACTGCCCTTAAACAACCTGAATTATGCTAGACGACCTGTAACACCCCTAACAGTTCCTTCCCCTAAAGGTCGTCTCACAGGGAGAGGTTTGTCAGGATGTAAAGCATGAAAAGACCTGATAATTCTAGGAGCATGAACATTCCTTTCAGGTTCCCAAGATCGTTCCGAAGGATCATAACCCTTCCAATCGACCAAGTAAAACAAGGTACCTCGAATTCTCTTTGAATCTAAAATAGCTTTAACCTCATACTCAGCATGATCCCCTATAACCACAGGCGGGGTGGATTATCAGGTCGAGTAGACGGTTCAAAAGGTTTCAAAAGAGATACATGAAATACAGGATGAATAGTATATTCATCAGGCAAAATTAACCTTAAAGACACAGGATTCAGAATTTTTTCAATTTGGAAAGGACCAATATATCTAGGTTTCAACTTTCTGGGACCCTCCAACTGGATATTTCTCGTAGACAGCCAAACCCACTACCTTCCTTGTAAATAGGTGGAGATCTGCGATGAGAATCAGCAGTTCTTTTCATAGTTATTTTACTTTTAATCCATTGTTTTCTAGCCTTTTCCTGAATACTCATCAATGATGTCAATCTATCAGATACTGCTGGCATGAACTGCTGGTCCTCAGGTAAAAGAATAGGAAGAGATCTGGGATGTTGACCAGTGAGAAAGTAAAAAGGGGAACAACCCAAAGCTGAATGGGTGGTATTATTATAAGAAAATTCAGCCCAGGGCAAAACTTCATCCCAATGACCAGAGGAATTAGCTAATAAACACCGTAAACCCTGTTCAACATGCTGATTAACCCTTTCTGTTTGACCATCAGTTTGTGGGTGAAAAGAAGAAGACAAGGCCAACTCAATTCCCAGTTGTTTGCATAATTGTGACCAGAATTTTGATATAAACTGAGGACCTCTGTCAGAAATTATCTTAGATGGAAGACCATGAAGTTTAACAATATTTGATAAAAACACAGTACTAAATTCTGCAGCTGTGGGAATTTTGTGTAATGGAATAAAATGTCCCATTTTTGATAGTAAATCAACCACCACCAAAACAGTAGTAAAACCATTAGATTTGGGAAGATCAGTAATAAAATCTAAACTGATTGTATGCCAAGGTTGAGGAGGAATAGTCATTGGATGAAGTAAACCCATAGGAACTGCATGTAAAACTTTTTGTCTTGAACAAACTGGACAAGATTTTACAAATAGCTGAATTGCAAGAATCATTTTTTCCCACCAAAAATGACGCTGACATAGATCTAACGTCTTATTAATGCCAGGATGAGCAGCAATTGCCAAGTCATGATTCCAATGCATTACTTCATCTTGTAATTTTTTAGTGGGAACAAATAATCTATTATCATGAAAAAACAAACCCTCTCTGATTTAATTTACTTTTTTAGATAACAACTCTTGAATATTTAACTTCTTTAATTCCACTTTAACTGACTCTAAAAAAATTCGGAATGAATCTCAGCAGCTATTTTTTCCTTTGGCAATATACTTGGTGGCTCATTTACTGAATTTGAATCTTTCTCACAAACTAACCGTGACAGTGTATCAGACAGCAACTGCTTATTTCCTGGCCGATAGGTTATTAAGAAGTCAAATTCACTGAAAAACTGTAACCACCTCATCTGTCTGGGAGTGAAAGCCTTCACAGTGGAGTAAAATTGTAAATTTTTATGATCAGAAAATACTGTGATGGTGTGTTTAGCACCCAAAAGATGATGTCGTCATTCCTGAAACACATCTTTAATAGCTAAAAGTTCCCGTTCAGCAATAGTATAATTCTGCTCAGCTAATAAAAGCTTCCTAGAAAAGAAGGCAATTGGGTGTAAATGACCAGAATTTGAATCCTTTTGAAGCAACACTCCACCAATAGCAGTCTGAGAAGCATCTGCCTCAACGAAAAATGGCCTATCTGGATCAGGATGAACCAAAATCGGAGCTGAAGTAAAAGCCTTTTTCAACAAGGAAAAAGCTTTATCTGCTTCTTCAGTCCAAGAAAATTTCCTCCCTTTTTTCAATAACTATGTAATGGGAGTAACAATTTCAGAAAATTTGGAAATAAACCGTCTATAAAAATTAGCAAAACCCAAAATTCTCTGTGTGTCCTCAATAGAAACTGGAATGGGCCAGGTTAAGATTGCTTCTACTTTTTTAGGATCCATATGGATTCCTTCTGGAGATAAACAATAGCCAAGAAATTCCACCTTGGAAGCATTAAATACACATTTTTCAAATTTAGCAAACAGAGAATGATCTCTCAACCTCTGTAAAACAGCTTGAACGTGTTGCACATGTTCCTCAGAATTTTTTGAATAAATTAAGATGTCGTCAATATAAACTATGCAACAGACATCCAATAAATCATGTAAGACCTCATTAATAAAATATTGAAAGGCTGCAGGGGCGTTGCAAAGACCAAACGGCATGACAGTATATTCAAAAAGACCAAATTTCGTACGAAAAGCGGTCTTCCACTCATCACCTTCCTTGACTCGAATCAGATGATATGCACCTCTAAGATCCAGTTTGGTGTAAATACTGGAACCCTTAATTTGGTTCAGAAGTACAGGAATTAAAGGTAACGGATATCTGTTTTTGATTGTTGCCTTGTTAACTGCTCTGTAATCAATACAAGCTCTCAAATCTCCTGACTTCTTTGCTACGAAGAAGAGCAGAGACGAGACGGGAGAAGTGGAGTGCTGAATAAAACCTAATTCTAAGAGCTCATCTAAATATTTCCTCAAATAATCATTTCCAGGTTCCGTTAAAGCGTAAATTCTGCTACAAGGTAGAACAGCTCCAGGAACCAGATCAATTCTACAATCATAGACTCTATGAGGTGGAAGTTTAGTTGCTTCAACTGGATCAAAAACCTTAGAAATTTTTTTATACTCAACAGGGAGGCTATTAATTTCCGCATTTAAGGTAGCACAAAAAAGAGGCATCACCGGATCTCTAGTTTCCTGGTAACAATGCAACTTGCAAAATGAAGACTCTAAGGTAACAGTTCTTTTATTCCAGTCTATTCTAGGATTATGTAATTCCAACCAAGGAATGCCCAAAATAACTCCAAAGGTCGGTGCATCAATAAGGTCAAAGACCACTTTTTCAGTATGACCATTGTCTGCCACTAAAGTCAATGGTTTGGTATTAAATCTAATCATTCCAGAAGACAAAACCGAACCATCAACAGCCCTCACAGGCTCCGGTTCCTTTTTGGCAACAAATTTTAAATTCAATTTATCAGCAAACCCAATATCGAAAAAATTTCCAGTGGCCCCAGAGTCCAAAAGAACAGGAATACTATGTCTCTGAAGAGTAGTTAAAATAAAGACCATCCGAATAGTAAAATGTTTTGGAATATGTGTAGTTACATTTGTGACAAACTGAGAGATCTTAGATGAAGATTTTCTCAAGGAAACGATCTCGGCTTTCCTCGAGAATTCTAGTTTTCCGACGGATTAATCACAGGGGTTTCAATTACTAGGACTTTCTTCTTAGTAGGTTTAACAGTACAATGCTTAGCAAAATGCCCAGGCTTGCCACAATACAAACACAAGTTACCCTTTCGTCTACGTTCCTTTTCTTCAGGAGTTAAAGGCCCCTTAAACCCACCCGATAAAACAGGTTCAACTAAGGTATTCTTAGCTTCAGATTCTTTTTTCTCCACTCTAAATGATGAACTTCTAAGGTCACTCCTAGTCTTTTCATTTTTACGTTCACCCAACCTGTGATCAAGCTTAACCACCAGATCCTGAAATTCTTTAAAATCCTCAGGTAAATTAACTATGTGTGCCAGAGAATCTTTCAACTCATCCCTTAAACCTCTATAAAACAAAGAAATTCTCTTTTCTTCTGGCCAATGAGTTTTGGTCAGAAGCCTATTGAAAGTAGTTATATAGGAGATGAGATCCTTAGTCCCTTGACGAAGACTCAACAACTCATTATCGGATGCCTGAACTAAGGTATGTTTTGCAAATAAATTGGACATGGCTACCCTAATATTTTGCAAATTATGAAGTAGCGGGTCATTATTATCTACCAAAGGCATTGCCCAATTCGCAGCCACCCCCCAAGATAAGAAATTATAAATGCTACCTTGGAAGTATCAGAAGAAAAAATTTGGGGCTTACACATAAAATGCAATTGGCATTGACTAAAGAAAGTTGCAAACCTACTGTTATCTCCAGAAAATCTTTCTGGGTTCGCCAATGGAACAGGTGTAGGAGTAACTACAGTGACCTGGACAGGTTGACTTTCTAACTGATCACCCAAGGAATGCGACTGACGAACGTCAGCTGCAAATCTTGTTGGCGCTAAAACTGCTTTTCTCTCCTTAGAAGGATCCCTCCAAACTGAAAACCCCGCTTTAGTTTCTTCCAATTCTTGACGGAGCGATTGATTCTCCAATCGTAAGTTCTCCATTTCCACTGTCATCTTTTGCACTAGTTGCGACAACTGTGAAACATCCATGAGGGTGAGTTTACAGGGTCTAGAGGAAACGTTTTAAATAGAAGGCTTCGTCTACTGTTGCAAAGTCCTGAGAGACACTCCTGACGTTTCCTCCAAAGCTGCAAACTCCCAACTCCCTCAAGGATAAGTCAACACAATCAGGAAATCAACTCTGACTGAATTAACTTTCCCCAAAGGGAAAGGGGAAGTGGACAGAGAAACTAACAACACATAAAGAAATGTTGACTTCGGTAGTTGTTTCTCTTGATAGTGTTCCAGGCCGTTGACTGTTTCCTTCGTATGTGCTACAGGTTCCACACAGTTCTGTAGTTAAAGATTTTCAATAAATAACTCTTCCAGATTTACACCTTACACACTGTGATGATTAAATGCTCAGTTACTGACCATAGATTCTTGCGGCCTTTGTTCACACTCTTTAAAATTCAGTATTACTCAGCCTCATTCTCAAGACCCTTGAAAAACGAAGGTTAAAATCAAGAATAACCTCTCTTAAACAACACGTTAATTGTTAATCTGGTTAGTGAACTTAACTGGTTTATTCATGCAATAAATCATACCTGGAGTCTTCTGCAACTCATCTGTATATATGGGGTATCTGCAGTGGGATGATAAAGAAGAAAACAACACCCCACTACAATTCAACAGATTGCCTAACGATAAGAACCAGCAATCTGTTTGAGACAATAACTCCTTAACACAAAACTTATCAGTTCACTATGTACACAGGATGTTTCAAAATAACCTATTTAACAATTGATTCCTTGCCCTTGCCAAGGCTTACTTCTTCACAGGAGTCAAGTCTCTTAGCTTCAAGGTTCCTTGCAATCTCCAAAATCCCTCAATTTAATTTCACTGTTTTGTCTTGTCTTGTCAAGGTTTGTTTTTTCCCCAAGCTGAGGTTGTGTGCTCTTACAATTCTCTAGCGTTTATCTTCTAATTCTAATTAAGGAATTGTTTGCACAGTTCTTGCCCAGTTGTTGCGCTAGACGCTTCAATCCTTAAATTTTAGAAACAAGAAATCTTACTGTCCCTTCAAAGGCTGCCAGGAGGACAGGAGTCTCGAACCGCCTTCAGGCGCGAGGGAAAGGAAATGCGATATCCCCAGCTGACTCGCCGTGGGAGAAACGGAGCTTCGATTTCTACGAAGCCTCAAACGCTGGAAACTGTCAACAGGAATTACACGACTGTGAACGGGGAGATTTATGGCTGGGGCTCGGAGATTCAGGAATGAAAATTAAAAGGGGAGAAAGACTTAGAAACCTTCACCAGCTGCGCGCAGTCAGAAGCGCTCGTCAGGATGAACAACTCGAGACGAAGCGCCGACCGTTGGGAAGGGCATTTATTTATAGATCAGCTCCTGCCACGAGAGCCAGCACGAGCTCTCAAACAAGAGAATTCCAGCCACACGAGGTTGCGCGAGCCCTACCCTCAAGGGGCTTACAATCCAAACCACATTAAATAAAAGGCTCTTTTAATAACTAAAAATCAACAAGCATTGTTAAAGACAAATTTAACCCTTTAGTTTCTCATTAACTAAAATTACAGAATTAACATTCAAAAATGAATCCAACGTTTGAAATAAAACATTAAATTAGTTTTTATCAATTTCACAATGCTTAGACTGCCCTTAAACAACCTGAATTATGCTAGACGACCTGTAACACCCCTAACAACGAGTCCCAACGAACACAGAGTGTACGAAGGTAGGAAAAATGCCCAGGACTGCTTCAAAGGGTGCTCACAGTCCTGAAAAAATCGTCTTAAATACATGTGCAATACCGCTGGTATCTGACATGTTAAAGATACGATCTAACATTTCTGCGAAATGTATTGGGCAGTTTGTTGATAATAATGCATGTATCTCTGCAGAGGACCTTGCAACTTGCAGATCATACGTCTCTTTGGGCTAGGTCAGTGGCACAGCTTTTTGCAAAAGAATGGCTTTCATTCTGCTTAAAGTATCAATTCGTATAGAAGAGATGTTCAGTGAAGGCCATAGCGGTGACTCCTCGTCTGTCTTGGTTTTAGGAAACAATACTTGCATACAACAAGTGACCCTGGCTGACACAGTAAAGAGATAGCTTATTCCTGGCATCATTCCACAACAGCTGTGATCATTTAACATAATGTAGCTACCATTGGAAAGCTGCCTGAAAATTGGATCTATCACCGCTGTGGGCGAATCCAGAAGGTGGCAAGAAAGGTTATTGGAAGAACCTTCGCAGGCTCGGTGTAAATTAATACCTTGACACAATAGTGTACCGCTTAGTGAGTTTTCACAATTTTTACCACTAAGAAATACTTCCTTTCCCCCACTCCAACATTTGTGTGTGTATAGTAAATCCCAGGTCAACTTAATGTATTCTTCACCCAACCTTTCATACAGGCCTGCTGGTATATGTTTTAAGCAATACTGAAACTGGAAAGTCGTCACTGGTATTGTGATGGTGCCATGTATTATCCATTCAACTGATGGTTTCTCAGAAACGGTCAATGGTAATATCTCCAGTTTTTCTATACTCAGCACCGTATAGTCTACTCCCCTCTGTGCCAACCAGATTTGATTATATGTAAGGTTAAATACAGTAAACAGTAACGTAGTGTTGATTAGACGTCAAGGCACATAGCCAGAACGGAGGTTTTGCAACGTCCAGCCTAATAGCATATTAGAACGTAATTGAGACTGGCCATGTTGTAACATTAGCAAGTCCTGTTCCATTATGTCTATGGCAGAGGATACAATGTTGTTCAAAGAATATATTCTGGACGACAGAGTTGTTAACCCATTGTCAACTACAGAGAGTGATTTCTCTAAATTAATACACTCAATTTCTTGTATTCTTTCAACTGTTTCCATTTGCGTTACTTTCCATGCTTCATTGTAAGCAGCGTATATACTGGCGTATATGAAACGTTTATGACGTGATTACGAGGTCCCATTAAGAATTCTCGTAAATCAAAACCATCTTTAAGCAAAGATAAGTGTTGTTTTATTTCTGGGAGTGTGGATTCCTGCAGCCACTCAAGGCATAGTTTTCCTACACTATAACTATAGCGCGGGGACACACAGTTTTTGCATAACCAGGCGCTTTATAAATGGTTTTATTATGATTATTATTATTATTATTATTATAAGTTTTTATAATCCCTGGATGTTGTCTTTGGATATATCTTGGATCTGGCCGAGTTACTGTAAACCCTTGTGTTTCGTTCAGGAATCTATCTTGACAGTTATTCGTGTCTGTGGGCCAGATTAACCATTTTTTCCATTCAGGATGTCTTCTGTTCTGTTGTAAAATATAATTTACATCTACCTCCTCATCTGAAGTTAAACTACTATCAGGTGTGGGTTTAGGTATGGACGGTTTGTTTAAATCTTTTATCTTAGCAATGCCAAGACAAGATGTCTGTTAAACAGTGTCATTTAAGAACATCATTTGTTCTGGGATGATGCAGGCTCTGAACAATGCTTTTAAACCTTGTACCTGCCAGTCTTTTGTGCCCCAGACAGTTTTCGTCTCAATGTTGTCTTTCCAAAAGTCAAAGCCTAAGGTGGATAATTGAGCATAAAAGGCTGCAGAATAAATTTGTTTAGTATTTGTAAACATACTTTTCATGCCTGCCTTATTCACATTTTTAAAGTATAAACTTTCTGGCTTTGTAACATTAAATCCTGTAAAATATGGAAATTTCCTAAGAATTGTTTTTGAACTTGCTTTTGGAGGTGTTGGACAACGTTCCCATTGATTATAAGTTAAAACATTTCTAGGGTTTGCTGATTTATTCAAGTAATGACGGCCAAAATGATAAAAAAACAATACATTTCTTCATAATTTGATGAACCTTTTAAGTATTCATGTTTTGAAAATTGTGCTGACATTTCTAAGTCTGCCATCATGTTATTAACAGTCTCAAAGTCCCAATCATCAGAAAATGTACTAGGTGAAACAAATTCACTCAAGTAAACCTTAAATTGGTGTGGAATTTTCAGCAGCTCAACAGGGCCATGAATGTCATAATCAGTTGTATCCCAAGCTATTCCACCAGGTAGAGGAACTGCTGTGATGTTCACTGGTGACAGGTCTCGTTGTTCATGATGAGATGATTTGTGTGGTTTCAGGAGCAAGTTGATGTTCTTACTTGCTGTGTCCATTTTAATGTGCTTTCCATCTATCTGCTTTCCCAAACTTAAAACAAGAATGAGCCATAGCAGGAGGAAAAGTAAACCTAACACAATCCAAAGTTCAACCCATGGTGAAACCAGATATGTATTTGCAAGCTCTTGACCAAGTTCCTTTACTTTTTCCTTGAAAGATTTCTTTGCTAGCGTAGTTTCAGGTTCACTGGGATCCTCAGAAAAGTTATCAAAGTTGATAAAATAGCCAGACGCAGTTCTGTCAATAGTTAGTATTGCATCCGGATTCTTTGAAATCGCTGGGGCTGCTTGTTCCCTTGACATGTTTGTATAGTCAGTTGCTACATCATTGTAGACAGGAGTTTCTTGACAAACTGTTATTTGGGTTTCAAGAGGCATACGTTCCATGGCTTTGCTGCATAGTCCTTCTTTTCTTACTTTAGAATCTTCAAAGGTGATGAGTCTTTTAAATTGAACCTTTAGGATAGTAGCAAGACTTGGTTGTCTGCTACATCTTGGGAGTCCACTGGGCCTACTACTTATTATAGGCCACATGGAGTGGTTTTACTAGGTCAATTAACACAGACCGCTTCTCCTTTTTTCCAGCAAGGGGCAGCAGTAGCACTGTTCTTGATCCGTAGATTGCTAGTACAGGTACTGGTTTTCTGTAAGAAGGCCCAAATTCCTTCTTGTCCGCTATTTTCTCCCTGACCAGATCCCCAATCTTTGGAATCCAGACAGGTCTTGCTGGGACAGGTGGTTTTTCTTCAGTGGTCGTTGGCTTTTCGCTGGTATTGCTTAGACTTCTTCTTGTTTCATTTAAGTCCTGTAAAACAGCCAAACGATCTTTGATATCAAAGGGTTTTTGTTCCACCACTGAAGTGTAACCATCGAGGTCTTCAACCAACATTCTAGTACCAAAATGGATTTCATATGGAGTGATTCCACCCACAGAATTTCTTGGCCATCACCCAAACCTAATACCCTAGCTGTTATAGATTACTTTATGTCACGTTTTTTTTTCTCCACAACCAAATTTCACACAGAATGGAATGGACTCGGAAATCGCAATGCAACGCCCAAGCTTGCCATGGCCTCCTTGTAAGCCCTAGAGAAAAACACAGAACCCTGGTCAGAATGTAGCGTGCCGATTGCGGATGTGCCGATAAAGACTTGCAAATCTTTTATAACAGTTTGGGCATCAGTCGAGCGCTGAGGCCACATCCAAATGAATTTTGAGCAGGAATCCACTGCGACCATGATGTATTTATAGTTACCATCCCTCTGAAGGGACCACACTGGTCCAGGTAAACACATGCTAATGGTTTATCTGAAATTAGAAGGGACGTCTGCGCCAGGCGTTTCAATGTTGAAACTTTCATCTTCTGGCAGATTACACATTCCAAAACATAGTTTCGTGTTTGTTTCCTCATGCGTGGCCATCAGAATCGCAGTTTTAATAATGAAACTGTGCAGCTAAGATTAGTCCACACCTGTGTTCCATGTTTGGGATTACTCTATCCCCCACTCCAGGGATTTTAGCAAACAGAACATTATTCAAATTAGTTATATATGAGTTCTTGAGTGGAAAGCTCTTTGGTAGTGTTTTATCACTGTCTTTTATTGAAGCAGTGACTGCTTGCATTATTTCGCTGTCTATTTTCATTTTTGAACGAGTAATAGCAGCTACGGAAGCCGTTTGCACAGCTGCCTTTGCGGCTTCATCAGCCAATGAATTCCTTTCAACGTGAACGCCATCACGCTGATGACTCAGTGTATGGATCACATGAGTCTTTTGTAGTTCTTTCTGTAAAAGAACTACTTGTTCCCAAAGCATATATGCTTTATTGTGCCACCTTTTGCGTCTTTAAAATCATTGTGAACCCAGTTCTGCAGCTATTCATTGTAAGATTGAATGCAGTAATACGAATCGCACACTATGAGGGTGGGGAATTCGTGATCGGTATTCTCAAGTGCCATCTTGAAAGCTTGGAGTTCAACGCGCTGAGCTGTACAGTCTCCGAGAGATTGATGTTTTTGTTACCATAGGTCTGAATTTTCCATCGCGCCAGCCACCTTTAACAATCCCGCATGCAGCACTATAAGCTTGTTTACACCCAATTGCGGGCTGTGCTGATCCTTCTGCATATATTATACATCTGTAAAGTTCTAGAGGTAGAATTTCAGTCGGCAGAGGACATTCTTGTTCGTATTGGAGAAATTCTTGTGTCTTCAAGTATTCAAGTAAGGGTTAAAAACGTATTCAACGTCTGTTGCAGCAAGAGAATTAAACCATTGTATCCATCTTGGATGTAGAGCTTTTGCATTTGGAATGCTCGCCTTTGTCACTGCCTCTAAGGCAGGTACAGGTGTAACGACTTTAATGCATTTACCCTGTGCGAGGGCTCTCTCCTTTGCTACCACAGTCTGAACCGCTGTCAGATTTTTTTCTGTTGAAGTGAATTTCATTTCAGCTTGTGTGTACAAGTGTGATTTGTAAGCTATTGGTACCTTTTCACCTTCATTAAAGGTTAGGTATGTGAATCCGCATCTCCCTGGGATGATTCAGATTACAAGGATGTGTACATTGTCACATGTTTGTAAGTGTGTTCTTACCAACATGTCTGTTTGTACTGAACGCTAAATTTCTGTATGTTTTTGTGTCCAATTAGTAGGTTTAAAATCAGGTTTGATTAATTCGTAGAAATTCGTAGAGAGGTTTAACCCTTTCTGCGTAGTTTAGAATGTAAGTTCTTCCGAAGTTTAGGAATCCTAGAATTGACTGTAAGTTTTTCAGTGTTTTTGGATTATGGAGCAGCGCACATTTTTCTAAAAAGTTTGATGCCAGGCTTTTGCCTTCACTTGAAAGTTCATATACCAAGAATAGGACATTGAGGTGGGCAATTCTTGATTTTTTAAAGTTGAATTTATACCCTTCAGAGGCGAATCCTAGTATTATGGTGTTCACCCTGTTCAAGTGCCTGTCCAAATCATCATCTGTAAGATAGATGTCATTTAGATAAGATAATGCCTCATCATCATACATTTGTAGTAACTCTGTTACTCTGGCTGAAAATAATCCAGGACTGTTCTTGAATCCCTGCGGGAGAAGACAGAAGTGTCGTTGTGTCCCCACAATTGAGAAAGGGGTCAAATACCTGCTTTCAAGTGCAATGTTTTGTCAGAAGAAACCGTTTGAAATATCTAATGTAGTTTTATATTTCTTCCGAACTATGTTATTCATCAGTGCTGCAATGTGTGAATTTTGTACTGCAAAAGTTTTGCAACAGGAGCTTAAATGTGTGTAATCCTAAACTAGAAAATATGTTTCGTCTGATTTGGAGACAGGAAACAAAGATTGTTCATGGGCGAGGTGCATGTTTCAATCACCCCTTGGTATTCAAGTTGATCTAAGATCTCCGCGACTTGTTTTTTAGCTTCCTGCTTTACTGGATACTGCCTCTGTGCAGTTGGTTGATTTTTCAACTGGATTTTATGGCGAGAAGAATCCTCATCCCATCCTACATGATTTTTATATAATGCAGGAGCCTGGGCCACAACCCATTTTCTGGCATAGGTGTATGTTTTATGAATAGGAATATGATTAGAGAAGGCTGGCATAATGATCTCTTTGCCATGTGAGCACTCCCTAACAAATTCAGGTGGCCAGTCTTTTTCAGCCAGAAGGATGTCATAACCCTTAGATAGTTTTTCCCAAAAGAGTGCTTTTATTTTCCTAGTTATATCCCCCTCTATTCGAAGTGTTACTTCATATAACTTATGGGGTACACTAACCCTGGTGTCGGCAGTTTCAACCTGAATGCGTTTATTCAGATCCACTGTCTCCAGATGATCTTTCAGGATCCTGCGAGCTATGGTGACCTCTGCTGCGATGTCTAGCATTTTCAGGGCCCACTCCCCGTTCTTGAGTTGTGTCCTCAAGATCCTCGGCCTGTCTGATTTTAATACTTGCTACCTTCTTTTTGGAGAATTGAGTTTTCTTATTTTTTGGAACGTGTTGATCGTCTTTGGACTTCACGCGTTCTTATTTGTGTTCTGATCGTCCTCGTCTTTCGGATTTCTGCGAGGAAGTCTGAAAGGTACGCGAGTATTGTGTATCCGTATCTTGATATCTATCAGGTTTTCTTAAATTATCCCTATTTTTAAGGTTATATCTCTTTTCAGAGTGCTCCTTTTGAGGACATCTACCTCTGGACTGAGAGCGCTTCTCTTTAGGAAGTGACTGTCTAGTATTTTCCCATTTCTTTTTAGGAGTAGTTAGATTATTTTTGATAAAAACTTGTTCAGGATTCCCTGTTAGTTCAGGCTTTACTGGTTTCCCTCCCGAACTATCTCTACCTAGTTCGTCATTGGATTTTTCAATAATTCTGGCAAGCTCATGCGGTTGCTCAGTAATATCAAGTTCTTTTGATTTTTTGCGGTTTGCCACTGATGCTGCTTCACCTTTAATGTTAGCTAATAAAATAGCTGAGACCTGTTTGAAATCTTTCAGTAACTTCATACCAAGATTCAAGGCTGGTTCTGGTCCGTATTCATTTTGAATCTGTCTCAGAACGTCTGGTATTACCACCATTGACGAGACACCATGTGTTTTTGTGTAGATTGAAGCAAAGACTGTACCCCAAGTGTCACAGTCCTTCACGTGTGGTGCAATCCCCATTGGTAAACAGATTGTTAGAATCCTATGTTTCTCATGAGGTGTACTATCGGGAAATACTGCCTCTATTTGAGTAATTTTCTGGGCTAACCAGAATGGAATTTGTTCCCGTTTTGCGGGCAACTTACCGATGACTGACTGTATAGTCTGTTGCGTGATTTTGTTTGTGTTCCCCCGATGAGGGGTGTGCTGTGGAATTCTAATAGCAGGTTCGACTGTTAAAGTCCACATGACATATATTGTACCAATTGTCTATGTATTTTTATTAGTTGTTTTAGCTGAGCTAACAGTTCTGCATCTGACATTCTTTCAATGTTAGGATGTGGTGTATAGCTGGCTAGTACCGGCCATGTTGCTCCTGGTCTACCTAGTGGACCGAGCCTGGTAATGTGATTTTGATGTTGTAGGGCGCCTTTAAACCAGAGCTGATGCTCTTGGTAAGTTAGTGGAATTTCAATGTCCTCGAAAGGAACGTATTCCACTGGATGTTCCTCTATCTTATAGAAGTGGAACACATGTGTTGTTGGATTTGCTTGTGGAAAAACAATCCATAAATAGAATACCTCTGTCTGCCGATATTCATGTGCCTGTATGACAAATATGACTCTACCACTCTTGCTGATAGGCCATTTTCTATAAGCTTTATAGCTATGGTTTTCCTTACGTTTTCCGGGATGATTATAGCATCCACGTTGTCTTCATTAAACCCCGACGTTTCAAAACCTGGTAGAGGATTTCCAGATCCACCGGCCTCAGTGTTGTCTTTATTCGACATTTGTTTAATGAAAGTTTGCAGAGCAAGTTTCAAGTAAATAGAGATAAGGTGCACAATATTTTGGAAAATTGTATCCTTCAGCGTTGAACAAACCAAAAACGAATACATAGGATTTTCCGTCCTACTCAGTTTAAGGCGGATATTTTATCCTTGAACCCACTCCAGACGTCTACTGGAGTTTTTTACAGCATAAAGTCTCTGTGAAAAGCACGACTGAGTTACTCTAGTATCTAGCGTTAAATTAGTGCCTTACCAAACGTGGGGTGCCATGTAGTGTAGTTCCTATATTCCCAATAGCATTGGAATAATATATCCTATAGATAAGACGTAGGACTGAGGTCGACTAGGTCTCTATCAAATATACTAGACTAAATTGTGAGTGCCAGCTAGCTCAGAGCTCACTAGTTTCTGACAACCGCATAAACATGACAACTTTGTTTCCCCAAGATAAAACTGATCATCAGAGTCATGGAAACAATAGATAGATATTTCACTCAGTCAATCGTGCATGCTTCGTTTCACCAGAGGTGCAGAGAAATAGATAGACGGGTGTTTTCAATAAAAAGGTTTTATTGAACCGTCTTCTTTCTCAAGCATAAGAAATGAACTGCTACAATCGTAAAACTGGTTATAAAATATAATGCATACAGTATAAATAGTAGAATAAAATAATACTAAGAGCATTGTATGGTTCCTAAACCATAGATAAATACATACATAAATAAAAGAGGCTAAAAGTACTCAACTGTTGCTTCTAAAATACACCTACCCCGGTGTACCTAACCTAAGCTTAGGACGCGGGAAGAAGTAAGTGAGGTATAGCATAAATGTAGTATTCTTTTGCCAAGAATCTGTCCAAGATTTCTCTTAGGGTCTAATCAGCTCCGTACCTTAGTTTAGAATGAAGAAGGTCAGTCTCGGGGCTCGATTTCCCATCAACCCACAAGGGTAGCTTGGAAACACTGGAGCTGGATTTCTCGGCAGGAGAAAAGACAGTATCTCTCTCAGTGAGTCTGCTGGAGGGTCGGCTTCCTTTGGCACTCGCAGCAGCAGGGCGCTTTGGGCAAGTAGATAGTCGAACTGCTCCAAACCACTGTGTGTTTGCGAAGGCAAGTGTGGGCATATTTATACCTTGCCCAGTTTGACGAAAAGGTGGACATAATAACATCATTAAAGACTCTCAGTTCTTGGACAAGTCAGTTCTTGGACAAGGGAAAGCCCCTTAGCTGCTGAAGCCGAGTTTTTCAAGAAATCGTTGTAGATTTTTGGAACTAGTGGAAGTAGCCTACCGTATTTGGACTGCATGAGCTATGCCTAAATATGGTTATGATTTCTATGCCTATATAAGGATATGGTGAGATATACCTATATAAGGGCATGACTCAGGAAAATTACAATAGTGTCCTAAAATTGTTTATAACAGCAGGTGAAATTGAAGAAGCTTTTTCCACCCCATCTCTGCAGACGGGAGGATGGCACTATCACCAACTTCTGGAAAGCTGAGCGGAGGGTGCGAGCCGGTATATGCCATTGAAAGCGCTTTTCCAGATAGGAAGGACCGGAATTCTGTAAGGCCTTAAATGCAATACACAATGCCCTAAATCTAATGTGCTTCTCTAAAGGCAGCCACTGTAAAGTATTCAGGGCCTGTTTGGCTGATGAATATTTAGACAAACCAAAGAGCAGTCTGGCTGTGGAATTCTGTAGTACCTGCAATTTTGCTATTACAGATTTGTTCGCACCAACGTCTTCAAACGTGAACATGTAAAAATTGGAGTGTTTGTGCATGGGCCCTATTAACCTCACAACAGCATCATTTGGAAACAGCAAACATAGCAGTTGTTTGACAGGTCTTCTAAAATATAAGCACTGAAAATAACTAATGACCAAAAATGTATTTATTAATATTTTATTATAATAACTTTGAGGAAAATGCTGTTTTTAGAAAACATTACTGCACTCACAGTATTAATGCATGAAAAAATATCTAGAAATTCAAAGTGGTTTTTCAAACGTGAGTAACCATTTCTCAGTTGCAGGAATTTGTAACAGTTTCTTTCATAGTGCTCTACGTGTCCCTAAACATTCAGCAAAAGTGTAATTCACGCCAAGTCACAGCTTCAAGCATAAAAGTACCTTTCTCCACTTTACATCAGGTCACTATGAAAATTCCAGCCACACTGGGATTTGTGGGGTTGCTTCCTGGCAGATACAACTACTCTGCCCCTTAGTTCAAGCACACTTTCCAACAAGCTAGAGACCTTTGGCAAGACCTGTCTCCTCTTTGTCCTTGTGGGGTTAGTAGGTGAACATTTCCCTTAGCTCATAATCGTTAGGGCAGCTCAGGTTCAAAAGGAAGGCTGGATACACCTCTTCACTGACTTTTATTAGGCGGATTAGAATTATTCCAACATGCACTAATAACTTTCCATCTTCACCTGTTCAAGGCAATTTTCTACTGTGAAATTAGTTGTAGCAGTTTTTAGAAATTGGACCCAAATTGTACAGGAAGGTGTGATAAATCAAAGCAGCGACACACCCCTCCTACACACCTCAGAGACTTCCCCAAGGTATTGGGAGATCTATTCAGCAGAGGATTGTCCCTCCTTCCTAGCCCCCCTAAGGTTTGCTCTCCTGGGGGTGGAGCTGGTCATGGGACCACTGAAGCCATACTCAGTGCCTGAACCTGACATTCCAGACAGCACGCAGAGAGCCTTCCTGGCCTGACAGGCAAGAGGAGCATATGGAGTGTGTGTAACCATCCCATAGCTTACAGCAGGTCTTCCATTGCTCTCAGACAACAGATAGACATTTCGCAGCCTACATACTCTGCACTCCTGCCTGCCTGCTTAGTGATTCCAGCTGGGTTTACCTCCACCCAACGAACACTGAATCAGGGGGTTGAAATACAGCAGACTCACTATCTGCATGGAATTGATCAATCTTTCCCTGTCATCAGCCTGTGAACCCAGCCCTTGGAAGCATGCTAAAGTCATCCCCCTTTTAAAGAAATCGTCTTTAGATGCTTCGAAACCGGGGTGGTACTGTCATGGTTTACCTCTTTTCTATCCGAGAGCCCCTTCCAGGTCATTTCCCCTCCCTATAGTTCCCAATCATGCGCTTTACACTATGGCATTCCCCAGGGTTCTTCTCTGAGCCCACTGGTTCAACATTTACTTTCAACCGTTGGCATAGTTTGTTAATTCCCTGGGGCTCACGTTTCTATCATATGCTGATAACACCTAGCTCCTGCTCTTCTGCATGGACAATCCATTGAAAGAATTGGTCAATTACCAAAAGGGACTACTTGCTGTCACATTGTGGATGAACGCCAATTGTCTCAAAAAGGAGAGATGTGGATTAATTCAATGCAACGTTATTTTTGGTTACAGTGACTAAGTCTCGTTGTGTTATTAACTCAAAAAGAGTGGACTACAGCGCAAGGGGATTTCCAAGAACAATTCATTTATGTCTTGTCCACTTGTACATTGTTGATTATTTTTCACTGTTTTTTAAAAAATGTTGTACCCCATAAAATCAAAATTTTATATAAAAAAAATATTTCAGAAAAACTTCTTCCTGTGTAGCATTCTTCTATAGTGAGTTATTACCACTTTGTTAATTAAGTAAGTGTTGAATCAGATGAAAAACAGGTTTTAATCAATTTAAGTTGATCTTGAAATTTCTGCCAGTTAAGTTTGATCAATTTCCTGTTTCTAAATAATCTTATGCATTAAAAAAAAAACTTCCAAGAAATTTTGCATATACTATATCTCAGCCCAAGCTCGCAAGGGTTTATTGGGTCACCCACCTACATATTCTTGGACGAGAAAGGTGGCATCCAAACTTCTTGGTATCTGACTTTGAGGAAGGATATCAGCCACTTCAGCACTGTTCCCCTGATACCTATGGTGTATATATGGGCAAGCAGCCTGGAGTGTGGAACCATATCAAATGCAGCAGAAAAGTCTAGCAGTACCAGGACTCCCTTCTTGCTGCATCAACCTCTTTGATTGGTCATCGCAAATCTACTTCATTTAATGATGACTCTGATGAACTACCGCTAAGACGCTTCCCCTTTGTGCTCCACACAGACCACAGTACCTGACTGGTGTCTGATTGCGCAGCTTCAAGCTCGTTCGGAGATTCAGAGCCTCCTGGTCTTGAAAACTAGAGGCTGATCACCCCGGCCGGAGGGTGAGGGGAAGGCTGCCTTGATGAGGGCTGCAAGAAGGTCCCCCGACGTGTTGCTTCAGCAAGGGGTGGCAGCTGCGCTCATGCCCTCCTGGAGAATTTCACAGTGGAAGGCAGCACCACTGCACAATTGCAGCAGCCATATCAATGCTGCTTGTGCGGCAGCCCCCCTGGTCTTCCTCAAGACTAGCCCTCTTGCCATAAAACTCTTCAAGGGACAGGCTCCTTTTGCAGATCCTTTCCTCCCCTTTTACAAGGCTCTCTATCATTGGAGTCCATAGGGTTTGAAGAATGAGGGTGTGAAGGGCCAGAAGATGCCATAAAATAGAGCCTAAAGTGCAGTCTTTTCTTTAGTGGAGCTGCACAGCGACAGAGGTAGCAGGGAGCTCAACAAAAGCCTGCCAGAGTAAACTGTCAGTGAGAGGGAGAGGGAGCACATAGGGGGAAGCGGGCTGCGGGCGAGGGCACCCAGTAGGACAGCCCTCGCTAGGGTAGAGGTGGCCAAGCAAGGTCTTGGTGCAGCCTGCTGATCCATGTTTCCCCTACTGTCTCTGTCCCCCACTCCACTGCACCCAACCACTACCAACTAACCCCATCCCAGCATACCCAACCCAGCTACTCTGTCAATCCCTCAGTCTTACAAAACAATGTATGTGCCCCCCTCCTATCACAACCAAACAATGCCATCCTATCACAACCAAGGATCCGAAGCACTTCGGCATTCCACACCACATGGGAGGGGTGTGGTGGTGCTGAACTGTCTGAGGTGAGACACAGCAGCACTGAGAAACAATAAGGAAGCAGGCACAACATAAAGAAAAAGTCCTTGTCCCCTGCAGACATCTCAGCAGCAAATCAGCTTGTCCATCTAACCATCTCAAAACTACAAACCTACAAAATTCAGAAGGCATTAAGCAAAAAGCAAATATAACAAATAAAGCAAGGCTAAAGCAAGGGCAAAAAAATCGAGTGAAAAGTAACCAGCCAGCTGGCCAAGAAAAACAAAGCGAATCAAAGCACCAAAGCAGGAGAGAGGAAAATGTGCAGGTCTGTGAAACATACAGCAGGGAGACTTTTTGCACACAGGGGACACCAATCCAATCCCGATAAGGTCGTGGAAGACAGCTGGTCTCCTTCAACCAGCCTTGGAAGGGCAAACTGCAGGAAGAAAAACTCAGCAAAAGTAGGGGGGCAAGCCCAACCACAAGCCACCCTAGTCATGTTCAGCTCAGACCAAAAGGATGAATTGAGCATGAGCACAGATGAGCCAATGGCCCATAACAAGAGAAGCCTCACAAATTACTTCTAACCAAAAATCTACTCTATATTTTTCTTTATGAAAAATACAGGCTCCACCATCTTCTCCAACAGCGATGGAATTCAATGCCTGCAGTCACCACCTCAGCCCTCACAGCCTCCTCGAACTCAAGAGGCAGGAGAGCAGTCAAATGAGGCCCCATGAGTTTTATGCCCCACAAAGCTTCGGAAACAAAAACAAGTGAGGAATCCACCCCAGACCAGGCACATGTTATCCCGCATTCAAGCCAAGAGTCTCAAGAAGCTAAACATGCAGGAAATCAGGGAGCGACTTGGTGTCAACAAATTGGGCGACCTCCGCAGAATACCAGGCATGAAAACCTTAATGCCCCCTCACCCCAACTCAAGACTAAGGAATGTGCGGGCCTTGGCGGTCTCCATTGACCAAGACATCAGCCCAATTGCTCTAAAATCCTCCCAAAACGCACCATCAAATACGTGCATACCAAACTTACCATAATTACCACTGCTACCAGCTGAGCTCCGAGAACAGCCAAAGACCACAACGGACCATGCGGACCACGAGCACCAGGTGGATAAGCAAGGGGTCCTCTCCTACCTGGAAACCCAGCAGTGGGCAGAAATGCTGGTATCCTACTCTTTGGAATCACTACATGGTTTCCCCCGCCATTGCTGAAGATCTTAGAGTTGGGCTGGAATCGGATACCAGGAGTAGGGCAAACTCAGGCAGCAGGCAATGCCACAAATGGAAAATGCATGGACGTCACTTATGAACTCCATGCAATGGTCATTGAAGGCCATTCAGTACCAGTCGGATAAGATCAATATTCAGCTGTCCCTGATCAACTACTTGACCCCTTAATGTTGCAGGCATTGACGAGAAGTAAGGGAACCAAAATTTACTAATAAAACGAGGACAGTCGGGGGCAAAACTGGTCTGTAGCTGCAGCCCGATTGTGGATAAGCTGTCTACACTTCTTTCTATGCTCAATAATCTCCTAAATTAACTTAAATGAACTTAAAAAAGAGTCCACCACCAGCGAGGGCACCCATTGCCCAAGAGCATTAGAACACAGAGAGCCGAACCCTGGAGCCACCGCCTCCCACAAACACTGAGACGCCAAACACTGGATGAATGACCCGGGGAGTTCTGCTTCCACCTCATCAACATTAAATTACACAATTGTCTCCCTCTCACTGTTCCATTGGGTCTCCACATTCCATATAGGGGACAAAGTGGATGGGGATCACCTGCTGCAGCAGACACTATTTCTAGCAGCTGCCCCTGCATTAAAACTCTCAGCAGAAGTACAACACTCCAGCTATACAATCAATTTCAAGAGAATCAAAACTGCTCTAGCAAACACAGGGGAGGTACTCCAATCAGCAAAGGATTTATTATCACAAATACACAAACCACTTACAAGCAGCTACATCCATAGATGGGAACGCTTTCCTGCTAACCTAGCAAACTCTTTTTCCACGGCAGCCAAAACAAGATCGGACCAAACTACCAGAGAAGCAGGATGGATTACTAGCGTCCAACAGAAACAGTTGAAGCAACTCAAAAAGGATGTAAACTGCACGCTGTGATCACTGAGACACATTCTGTGGGAATCCCATCTCCAACTATTACTCCACCAACAGTGAAGCTTCCTCAACAAATTAAAATGGAACATCAACAGAACTCGAAAAGGCAAGTTCTGGATAAAATTATTCTCTGATAATATATCAAAAAACAGTATTCTCTTTTGGGGCACAATGAATAAACGAATGTGTCCATCCCACAGGGGTGTGGTTATTTACATCTCTGATGAGATTTAGGCAGAATTTCTTAGAACCCACTTCAATCATCAATCTACGAGTTAGCTTGCAAACTTGGTGACAGAAGGTATCTCAGCTAAAGAACTTCAGCACAGCAGCACCCCTTCAACACTTGGCAATTATCACCCCCACTCTAGGCCAGTCCACGAAATCACAATCAAGACCTAAATCACCAAAGTCAGGAGAGAAGAGGCCACAGGACCAAATGGTATTCCGCCAGCCTTCTTTAAACAACATGCAGATTTCTGAGTAGAGATCCTGGACCCATTTTTCTGCAAAATCAGATTACTGACGAAACTTCATTCCTCTTGGAAGATCTTAGTTATTTCACAATACACAGAAGTGGAGACAAATCTTCCCCAGAAAATTATCGCCTGGTCCCTCTGAATGACAATGAGCCAAAATACTTTGCAGGCACTCTGTTAGAGGAACTCCAAACCTAGGCAACGGCAAATGCAATCATTCCATTCAATGACACCGGATTCTCCAAATCCACAGGAGCAACAACATAGCCATGGCAATGCTTGTAGATATGGTGAGGTCCTCTAATCAGCCTCCTTATCTGTGTTTCTTAGACTTCGAGGCAGCATTTGACAACATGGACTGTGCCAGGCTTTGAAGGAAATTGACTAGAACATACCATGGTCTCTACTGGATATGCTAATTCTACTTTGCACAGATAACGGGGTGCAGCTGAAGATGGATGAGAGCCCACACCTCTCCAGGTGAGTTTTCAACTATCAAAGGGCTCAGAGAGGGGTGTGTGCTCACTTCCACAATCTTCAACCTTTACACTTTGGACCTGACGCAGACACTCAGCTTCAGTTATTTGCACTATCCCAGGTTTCGGTCCACAGCACTTTCCAGCATACTGTATTCAGAAGATGTGGTCCTGGTGAGCCACACTCACATGGGCCTGCAACATATCCTTAAAGCAATGCAGGCATAAGCAGCAGAGAACTTCCTGGATGTAAACCTTGAGAAGACAAAAACAATGTCCATCAACTGGGGCAGAAACAAAATCCAGTCTGGCATATGGGGTATACACAAATCCAGACTTCAGCAAATTATAAACACCTAGGCATAGTTATTAATAATGGATGCCAATTCATCAAACAGCTAGAAGCAATCAGGGGTAAAGGCCTAGCTCTGGCAGTGTCACTGAGGAACTTAAAATCGAAAATGACAGGCTCGTTGCAGACACCACTCCTCCAGGTAGCCCTATCTAAAATACTACCCACAATCACTTACGGAAGTGAAGCCATGAGACAAAGAGATTCCAACACTTTGGACATCACTATATTCAAGGCCTACAGATTCATGTTCAATCATCCAAACTACTCCTTACCAGCACACATACAGTTAGAGTTGGCATAGCTAAACTGTCCTTGACATGCCAATGAGCATTTATAGTCTGCTGGCAAAAGATCAGGAATGCGACTCCCAACATTCTGAACCACCTGCTCCGGCAAGAACTGCAGCACAGAAATACATTGAAGGGCACAAGCTTCCTCTAGGATTCCCTTACTGTCCTAGCTTTTGGACATCCCAACCAGTCATACAGTTTTCAAAAATGTGGTTCCGTAATCAATCAAAACCCTCTTATTGGCAGAGGATAAGGCTAAATTCTCAGGCTGAATCAATGGCGACCACACATCATTCCCTAAAAATACTTCAGCCAAGGCTACTCCAGGAATATAAAAGAACAAATCTTGAAATACCGACTGGGCTTGCTCCCATCTGCACATCATCTTCGACCTTGTTAGAGGGGGCAAAAATCAATTTGATGCCCTTTGTGTGGTAAAGGCACAGAGGACATGCCACACTTGCTCTGTATATGTAACAATTTGAAGGAAGAAATGACTCAACTGCTTAAAATGCAGTTCAATTCAAGCGGGATACGCAAGCGTAGACAGCCAGTGCTGGCATGCATTGAGTCATAGGACCCACTGCTTAACTGTAGGTTGGTAAAGTTTCTTGCTCTGGTAGAAAAGAAAATACTAAAAGCCATCCTACATACATCATCTTCAGCCTCTGGGGATGCCACAAAAGTGAGTGGCCTCCAATCCCACCGTCCTTAAACCCGGCTCATGAGCACTGCAGTTTGCTCTCCATGATTAGATTTACAAAACACAAATCTCTCTATGGATGCACTGACAGGAAATTCCCCTTTCTTCAATGTATATAACGCACTTTGTACCTCCCCAGTTTCCTCAAACAAGGAAGACTCGGAACCCGAGCAAATTGGTACCCCTGGCGTATAAGAATTTTTTGCAAGACCCTGCTCGTACACAGGCGCATTCATTGATCAACAAATGGCAGCTATAAGTTCCACTGCACAATTTGCTCCATGTGATCTGAACTACCTATGCAATTGTGTTGTATATTAAAAAAAATGTACTGCAGATTTTATTTTGCATTTGTATTCCTCTTTTAAATCGATGGTATTGCACTGGTTTTAAACTACTACGCAAATAAAAAGAATTACTTACAGCTACATATAGCGTGCATTTTATCACTTCGGACACTTCCAGAAGTGCTGTTTCTCTCCACAAGTTTAGATGAGGCAGACAGCAAGGAACTGAAATGACGCCCCGCCACATTAGGATGACTGGGGGTCCGCGGCGGATGGGAAGACCGTCCGCCACTTTTCCGCCGGGGTTGCCTTGCGACCGTGGCGGAAAAGGTCTAATATGGTGGCGGTGTCTATTAGACACCGCCAGCCATATTAGGATGGGCTCTGGGGAATGCCTTTCCGTGGGGCAAGGCCGCCACAGAAAGGCATACGGTCTTTGCTTTGGGGGCCCGATGCGGGCCCCCTGGGTGAAGTGGGGGGTGGGGGTTGCACATGGGGGATACCTATGGTACCCGCCTGTGTTTCAAAGTACAACATGGCAGGCACCGCGCGGTGCCTGTCATGTTGTGCTTTGAAACGCACAACATGCATTTTTAGCATTGCGGCGGGCAGTGCTTACAGCACCGCCCGCCGCAATTTTAAAGATGCGGGATGCACCCACCACGGTGGTGGGTGCATCCTAATTCGATGCATGGGACCTCTGCCCTTATGGCGGACGGTCCCTTGCCACGCAGGATGGCGGACGGACAAAGTCCCAGAAGACATAGACTTGATAAGGTAGGGATTTCAGGACTAGATTGATGACATTAACTCCTTGTGGAGGACAAAAGAGAGGGGGAGCAGGGATCCAAAGGGGAGTCTGACTTAAAATTTAAAATAGCAGCTCTGGAATCATCCGTCGAAATTGGGTCAAAGGACGAGAGTACGCAGGTAACGATATCTGTGGGTGGAGGACCAATGGCTGAGTGACCTATTATGGTTAAACCATTTTGAGTTACTAAAATGTTGTTTTTAAAAAAAGTGGCCAGTTGTTCACACCACTTGGACGAGGGAGCTTTGCTAAGGTGGCACGCCACCGGGTCTAAACATTTTTTTTACTATCTTAAAGATTTCTTTTGGCTTATTTTCCACCATATTAATTCTTCCCTAAAAAAAAGTTTTTGTGCAATTGATTAGGATAGAGTATATTTTTAGTGCCAACTTATATTTAGCTTTGTCCACCAAGTTAAAGTTTTTTCGCCTAGGTCTTTCGGCATTTTTACAATTCTTTTTCTCTTGCCTTAAAGGGCAAGAGAGCTAAGCTTGACCTGTCATATCTCTCAGGAGGGCTAATTGTTCCACTGAGAATCGAATCCATTTGTCGAACACCTATACGTCTAAATCAAGAGGAACAGAAAAGTTTGGGACAGTGTTTTCTAGGGTGCTAAGCAGGTTGAGTTTTACCTAGTTAGGAGAAAGTACTGTGGCTTCCATGTGGGTCCAACTGCTATCGAAAAGGATCAGGTTGTGGTTGGTCCAGGGGAGAGGAAGGGGGTCGGACAGACTTAAGCTTTTAATGGAAAAAATTAGGTTGATTGTGTGTCCACCTGAATACGTGGGGTTGGTGATTATTTTCCATTTGTGAGACACCTAGAGGGGCCATAGTGTCTTTAAAACTAAGTGTATCTTTACCAGAGGGGGAGTCCCAGTGAATATTAAAATTTCCTAGTATGAGACAGCGCAGGAAGAAGTAGCAAGACATGTACCACAGCTTCATCAAGGGTTTTGAGGAAGGGGCTCGCAGGGCCAGGAGGTCTATAGATCAGGATTTGGCTAGCAGAATGGTGGGCGTTCAAAGCCAAGAAGGAACCCAAGGATTCAGCCTCCAGTAAATTGTCAACGGGAAAAGTGGAGCATGAATAAATGTGTTTGAAAATGATAGCAGCCTCCTCTGCCACTGGCGTGGTCTAGATTCAGAATCTTGTAGCCTGCGGGCATGACAGTTTCCAGGATGGGCTCGGAAGAAAGAGGCTGACTGCCAGGTTTCGGGCCTTTCATTTTAAAGAAGGTCTTGTAAGCATACAGCATGCATTTGAATTGACCGTGCATTAACAAAAATTATTTTAATGGGGTTCTGTTAATTGGTTGGTCGTACACAGGCGCATTCATTGATCAACAAATGGCAGCTATAAGTTCCACTGCACAATGTGCTCCATGTGATCTGAACTACCTATGCAATTGTGTTGTATATTAAAAAAAAATGTACTGCAGATTTTATATTGCATTTGTATTCCTCTTTTAAATCGATGGTATGGCACTGGTTTTAAACTACTACGCAAATAAAAAGAATTACTTACAGCTACATATAGCGTGCATTTTATCACTTCGGACACTTCCAGAAGTGCTGTTTCTCTCCACAAGTTTAGATGAGGCAGACAGCAAGGAACTGAAATGACGCCCCGCCACATTAGGATGACTGGGGGTCCGCGGCGGATGGGAAGACCGTCCGCCACTTTTCCGCCGCGGTTGCCTTGCGACCGTGGCGGAAAAGGTCTAATATGGTGGCGGTGTCTATTAGACACCACCAGCCATATTAGGATGGGCTCTGGGGAATGCCTTTCCGTGAGGCAAGGCCGCCACAGAAAGGCATACGGTCTTTGCTTTGGGGGCCCGATGCGGGTCCCCTGGGTGAAGGGGGGGGTGGGGGTTGCACATGGGGGGTACCTATGGTACCCGCCTGTGTTTCAAAGTACAACATGGCAGGCACCGCGCGGTGCCTGTCATGTTGTTCTTTGAAACGCACAACATGCATTTTTAGCATTGCGGCGGGCAGTGCTTTCAGCACCGCCCGCCGCAATGTTAAAGATGCGGGTTGCACTCGCCACGGTGGTGGGTACATCCTAATTCGATGCATGGGACCTCTGCCCTTATGGCGGACGGTCCCTTGCCACGCAGGATGGCGGACGTACAAAGTCCCTGAAGACAAAGACTTGATACGGTAGGGATTTCAGGACTAGATTGATGACATTAACTCCTTGTGGATGACAAAAGAGAGGGGGAGCAGGGATCCGGAGGGGAGCCTGACTTAAAATTTAAAATAGCAGCTCTGGAATCATCCGTCAAAATTGGGTCAAAGGACGAGAGTACGCAGGTAACGATATCTGTGGGTGGAGGACCAATGGCTGAGTGACCTAATATGGTTAAACCATTTTGAGTTACTAAAATGTTGTTTTTACAAAAAGGGGCCAGTTGTTCACACCACTTGGACGAGGGAGCTTTGCTAAGGTGGCACGCCACCGGGTCTAAACATTTTTTTTACTATCTTAAAGATTTCTTTTGGCTTATTTTCCACCATATTAATTCTTCCCTAAAAAAAAAGTTTTTGTGCAATTGATTAGGATAGAGTATATTTTTAGTGCCAACTTATATTTAGCTTTGTCCACCAAGTTAAAGTTTTTTCGCCTAGGTCTTTCGGCATTTTTACAATTCTTTTTCTCTTGTCTTAAAGGGCAAGAAAGCTAAGCTTGACCTGTCATATCTCTCAGGAGGGCTAATTGTTCCACTGAGAATCGAATCCATTTGTTGAACACCTATACGTCTAAATCAAGAGGAACAGAAAAGTTTGGGACAGTGTTTTCTAGGGTGCTAAGCAGGTTGAGTTTTACCTAGTTAGGAGAAAGTACTGTGGCTTCCATGTAGGTCCAACTGCTATCGAAAAGGATCAGGTTGCGGTTGGTCCAGGGGAGAGGAAGGGGGTCGGACAGACTTAAGCTTTTAATGGAAAAAATTAGGTTGATTGTGTGTCCACTTGAATACGTGGGGTTGGTGATTATTTTCCATTTGTGAGACACCTAGAGTGGCCATAGTGTCTTTAAAACTAAGTGTATCTTTACCAGAGGGGGAGTCCCAGTGAATATTAAAATTTCCTAGTATGAGACAGCGCAGGAAGAAGTAGCAAGACATGTACCACAGCTTCATCAAGGGTTTTCAGGAAGGGGCTCGCAGGGCCAGGAGGTCTATAGATCAGGATTTGGCTAGCAGAATGGTGGGCATTCAAAGCCAAGCAGGAACCCAAGGATTCAGCCTCCAGTAAATTGTCAACGGGAAAAGTGGAGCATGAATAAATGTGTTTGAAAATGATAGCAGACTCCTCTGCCACTGGCGTGGTCTAGATTCAGAATCTTGTAGCCTGCAGGCATGACAGTTTCCAGGATGGGCTCGGAAGAAAGAGGCTGACCGCCAGGTTTCGGGCCTTTCATTTTAAAGAAGGTCTTGTATGCATACAGCATGCTTTTGAATTGACCGTGCATTAACAAAAGAGATTTTAATGGGGTTCTGTTATTTGGTTGGTGGAGGGGCTGCTGCAGACCACTCTAGAATAGTGTGCCTTGAACTCCAGTCCACTTAGAGTGCAACTGGAGACAGTATCTGTCTTATGAGGAAGTAGGGTGGTAGGACAGATAAACTGTGTGTTAAGAGCTAGTAGCTCCTCCTTTGCACGCCAGTAGCACACACACTGCATGCGTCCGCTGCACATCCGCATAAGGCTCAACTTAAATGTTGGGGAGAGAGTCATGCAGAGAGCTAGCTGTGCTGCCCACTGCCAGACACTGGAACGGGGAAGTGAAGGCAACACAGTGGGATTACACCGCTGCCCATGGAAATGATCTCCTGGATACAATGGAAATGGGTTGCAGGAGACAGGCGAACCCCAATACTCTGGGAAACTGTAATTCTTGGATGTATGACGTTACAACACAGGCTATTACAACACCTGCCTTTACAACGAGTTTTTACATCGCATACCATTACACATTACGCTTTTGGGTGCTGGATAGTGAATAGTTTAATTTACTATTCCAACTCCAGTCCCCGTGGACACTAGGGAGGGTGTTGGATAGTAAATTAAACTTATTCCCTATCCTAGAGCGCCCCCCAGCGCAATGCGTTGTAATAGTGTGCATTGTAACGACCGCGTTGTAATGGTAGTGCGTTGTAAAAGTTTTGTTGTAAGTGATGTTTACCGTAATTCTTTCCACACTGAGCTCAATAATGGCCCTTCAGCTGATCACAACAAACTCAATCAAATATTTACGGCCTTTGAAGCCACAAAAACACCATTACTATTGACATCAACCTACTATGTGATGATCATTACAAACTGGCTTACAGAGTGACCCAATCGGAAAACACAATTGTTGACCACTTTTATCCTTAACCTGACACCCTAGATCTTTACAATCAGATGAAGTCCCTGGCAGAGAGAGTCCAGGTCTTTGAGCACAGAGCTGAGGATGCCGAAAGACACTCACAGCGAAATAACGTCACAGAGCATAGGGCTGGAATGCCATGGATTTCTTGAATCCTGGTTCCAAGAATTCACAATGGTGCCCATATCGTTCTCTTTTTTTTCAATTGAGAGGGCACTCCGGGTCATGGCCTGGCACTCTTTCCCCAGTGAATCTACCACGCCCACTTGTGGTCTGTATTCTAGACTACTGAGACTGAGGTGTAGTTCTGTGAGCAGCACGACAAAAGGGTCTCCTAATAAAGAGCAACTCATAAATAATGATCTTTCCAGACTACACCCTAGCCCTGCCACAACAGCAGGAATCTTTTCTGGGTGTTAAGAGACGTCTCAGAGAGCACAGAATCCAGTATTCATTACTATTCCCTGTCCGTGTCAAAATTCTCCATAACCAGAAGTCCCACTTCTTCACTGAATCAGCAGCAGAATGGGAATGGATCGAGAACCCGGGGTCACCTGCAATGTCTGTGAACTAGAGCTGGATTGGGGGAAGCCTGCCAATGCTCTAGCAAGAGACAGGAAATTAACCACAGAGGACCCCAACCACAAGGCGATCCAGATCGACAGGCAGCTCTTTTAACGGCTGGCTTCTTCCAAGATTTCTCTGTTGCTATGACTTCATCCTTCTCTGCCTTCTTGGACCACAACCCATCCTTCCCTGGGGACTATGGATTCCTCCAAATGTAACCCCTAGACTGCTGATGATCTAGTGTGACAACCCACAATAACTACACCTACAACCTACATAGCATTGAGGAACCTCTTGGACCTTGTACCCATCCGAGGGGATACAGTATACCACGTCATTTCTGCAATGACCCCCCTCCATTTCTTTGAATAGGCATCAACGAAAAGCTACTTTTGTCACCCATATTCAATCTAACACTCTGACCCGGTTTCGGGGCCCGGTTGCCAGATATGGAGAAGAGGTGTTTCCTCCTTTAGATGCGCTGAGCCGGATATCCCTTTTGCCCCAAGAGCACCATCTCTAGATTGCTGTGAGCATCACCTATAATTGATGATGCACCTGCTGCCCCTTCTTCCAAGATGACATTGGATCTCCCTGGGTGGTCACGCTGGTTGTAGACTGCCCCAATTAGTTTGAGTTGGTTTAATACAGTTATTTGCTCTTATTGGTGTGTATTATTTTACCAGAGCTGCTGCACAATGGTGGGTGGGTGGTCTTGGGGATGGGATGACTTTGGGTCAGGGAAATATAGTACCCTCCAGGGGGATTCATTCTGCTTCTTCGATAAAGGCACCCACAAATATGCGGCTGGAATATCTGATGCATGTCACACTCAAAGAAGCAGTAACAAATCCACTCCCTACTGCCAAGCTGCAAAGTCCAAAAAGCAATAATACAGGCGTACCATACTGTTTGGGAGGCAGCTATTAAATTACAGAGGAGCTGTAGAGGTTAGGTATACATCACATTTGTACAAGAGATGTTTTGGTCTGGATAAAATCAGGGGTCTCATTTAACATTATCAAATTAATTCTCATTCAGGGAGTAGGGTGGTATTTTTAGTGGCAGACTAGATAGGATACCCCTTGTTCTCTGCAATATGTTTGCACCACATGCCCACCAACACTTGTTCCATACTACAATCTCCTTATTGGGCAAGCATCCAATGATTGTGTGGCGGTGATGTTAATTCAGTCATGGATATATTCCTTATTAGTTCAAAGCTCTGTATTCGTGGTTACAGGCAGCCTTGGTGTCTCTCAGACATATGGAAGGTACAAAATCTGACCCTTTCTATAACTGCGTCTATGACCTTTATGTAAATTGTATAGGTGCGGTGTGCTCCTCGACACTCTGCCCCACAATCCACAAATGGAATACCTGTGGTGGAAGTTCTCAGACTATATATCATTGGCCATGGCACTGGAGTGGGGAAGGCCTCAGCTGGCCATTCCAAGATGGTGACTCTCTGCCACGCTGCTTGAGAAGAGACTCCTTTGAAAGACCCTGACCGCCTCACTAATAGAATAATTGATCAGAACGAGAATATCACCTCGTCGAGAGACTTAGAGTGAGAGGCGATTTAAGTGGTGATCCGTGGCCACTGTATCCAAGCACAGGTAGGTGACCGTAGCTCCTTGGAGCAAGAACTGCTATGAGTGGAGTAAGCTTCTATGGACGCAGAGCAAAGAGCATTAATCGATCCTGCAGCAAGGTTAAATCTCTGTGACTTCCGCAAAGAGGATGCAGCCCTGACAGAAATGCTTCACTGTTTAGATTGGTCAACTCATACGGCGAAAAAACACTCAGTGGCAGACAGATAAGGCCACATTTTGGCATAGATCCTCTCAGATGTATGACCTTTTCATCCCATCCCAGCTATTTGAGACAGAAAGGTTGATCCTGTATATACCCAACAAGACATCTGTGAAACATTATTCAATTTTTATTATTGCCACTACAGGGGCTCCCTTGTTCGAAACTTTGCAGATATACAACCTTTCCTAGAAGAGAGTGAGCATCCGAGTCTCCTAAATAATCTCTACAAAGAGATGGAAGGACCCACTATGCCATTAGATGTAAAAGTGGCACTCAAAGACCTATTCTCGGGCAAGACCCCTAGACGGTCTACCTACTGCATTCTACAAAATCGATTCTACGACTCTCGCCCCAGACTATCTCTGCTGTACAGGTAGCCCTGAAGTCAGGATCACTACGCCATCTCTTAGACAGGCTGCCCTAGTTCCAATCCTAAAGTACCATAGGGACCCCATTGATCCCACCTTCTATAGGCCAAAAGCATTAATAAATACAGACTACAAATACTTAGTAAAATCTTAGCTGCGGAGTCGATCATGAACACAGTAACAGGACCTTGCTGGTATGCTTTGCTAATAACCCAGGCCCTGTACAGCTCATTTTCGCCTGGTTATGCAAAAAGAGGGATGTATGCCAGTCGCACACCCAGAGTCCATCCATCAGCCCGACGTGTCCTGCCGGCAGTCAACTTGATAAAAGTCTCACCCCGCTCTATTCTGCATCTATTGCAATGTTAGTTTACTGCCTAAACATGCCAACAAAATCTGGGATCTTCTGTCGTTGCTGGCCCCAGATATCTGTTTTCTCCCAGAAACATGGCTTAACGGTTTGACTCTCCCATGCATCCCCCTTGTTCTCTCGGATAACTATCAGCAGACAGTCTTGCTAGAAAATGTAGATTGGAAGGTGGATTAGCCATTGTATTCCAAGACACAGTAAAGGTGGAACATATTGAGTCCCTGCTAGTGGACTGGGTGAAAAAGTACATCTTTAAATTCGAGCTGCAAGTCGGTGCTCACTAGGAGGAGGGACTTATCTACTGCCCTCCAGGTGCCAAAAATAACTTTTGTCTGCTCCTAGCTTAATGTATCTTCCCTTTCACACTGTCTTCCAAAAAGGTCTTCCCATTGGGATATTTTACCTTTCAGGGGAAAGAGATGGCAAAGCCTGAGGTTGCCTAACTCTTCTCTGATATGGAGATGCTTGGCCTCCGCCAGATCATAGCTGGTCCCACGCATTAGGCAGTCATACCTTCTGCCTCCTTTTGACCAATTCCTCGATCCTGGGGAGCAAATATGCTTTACCCTTGACCTGGACAGACCACCACTTAATTAAGTGGCAGATTGCCAGGGAGGCTGAGAAGCCCAGAGGGTTAAAACAGTGAAAAACACCTATTGAGTCTGGAACTCCATCTCATCTAAATCTTCCTCTCCGGGGTATGCCATCCAGGACTCAGATGTTAACAATGTACTCACCAATTATCACCATGCTCTCAGTGTAGCATTTGACAGAACAGCTCCACTCAAACAAATCAGATACACATCCTGCAGACGTGGGCCCCGTTGTTGTCTACAGACATAAGTTCAATGAATTTTATGTTGGAAATAATGGTTCCAGTGGCGCAATGTGTGTAAGATCATGAATCAGTACAGAACATAATATCAATAACAGTTTGAGGGTTCAAAGGGGATGTTGGAGGGAGAGACAAAGCTCATAACACCAAGTTTCATATCATAGTTGAATTTGCATTGTTTCAAAGTAAAATAAATAATATATACATTGTACACATTGTGTTTTTGAACAGTGCAAAGTGTCCCAAGTGTATTTATACGAACCAAAGAAACAAAAATTCAGTTAAATGACATAAAGTGAAATATATACAAGGTTTCTACAAAGGGTAATTTACAAGGGAAAGGGAAAAACGACCATGTAAGCAATGAATATAAACAGAATGTTACAGTGAATATATTCATTCATAGACACTGTTTGTATGGTTCATTTCCATAGAGCGTCGACGGCGTTTCGACCCGGAAGTGGATTAGGGGTCTCGTCAGGACCAGCGGGGGTGTTGGACATCTATAGGAGTGAGAACAGAAGTGTGAGGACATGAACACTAGGTGTAGGAAAAGATTATGAAGGACCACTACAGGAGAGTAATTACCTGGATCATACGAGCTCAAATACTTGGTGAGATGTGCCAACCATGTGTGAATTACAGAGTAAAATACTCACAGTGAACCCAGCCGGGTACTGTTGTATGGCGTGGGAAGGAGGGGGAAGAGAGAAAGGGGGAGAGCGAGGTAAGGTAAGGAAAAAACTCAGTGCAACAACCTTGCGAGCAGTACCTGGCAAGTGGAGGTACTTATCACTGTAGGCAGTAATTGCATGATCAATGGTGGCCTAACCCGCTCAGTGGCAAGGTGCAGAGTCGGTACCCACGATGGGGCTTGAGGATGTTAGTTTGCGCGACCGCTGGTCCCTAGTAATTTGTGCATTCCGTAAGTGAATAGGAAAAACCAGGACAATGCCTATGGGGGATAAATTGTGTGAACCAAATTAGCAAAGGATCGCCACGCGATCAAGATGGCACTGAGACTGGGGATGGCAGGATGGTACGCCTTACCTTGGGAAAGTAGCTCGATCGCTGCTGGCAGTCTACCTGGATCTGAATGCTGGAACCGGTAATAGCGCTTTAGTACAGGGTACACGAGGAAATACCGTGTAGCGTCGTGTATGCGCGCAGGCAAAAAAAGAGAGCGGAACGCTCGATCTTTTTCTGGGTGCGGGACGGGAAGGGAACATAGATGGCACAGAATTGATGATGAGCTCTTGTAGTGTAGTTCCTATATTCCCAATAGGCTCTGCGCATTGGAATAATATAAACAGCAGTGTAGACGTAGGACTGAGGTCGACTAGGTCTCTACTGATTATATTAGACTTAAGGTTTGCCAGCTAGCTCAGAGGTCACTAGAAACTTTCCCGAATAAACAAGGAGGAGTTTAACTTCCCTGGATAGACAAGAAGGGATTAGCTTCTGACAACCATAAAACATGACAACTTTGCTCCCTCAGAATAAGAGTGTATCTCTAGAGTCGTGTGAAAACCATAGACAGCTATTTCACTCAGTCAATCGTGCATACTTAGTTTCACGAGAGTGCAGAGAATAGAGAGACGGGCGTTTTCAATAAAAGGTGTTATTTATTGAGCAGTCTTCTTCCTCATGCAAGAGAAATGAATTGCCACAATTGCAATACTTAGTATAAAGTAAAGTGCGTACAGTAAAAGGAGTATTATGAAATAATACTGTAAAAGCATTGATATGGTTTCTTAGCCATAAGATACTTTAAAATAGATAAAATATATACATACAAATATACATTGACTAACGTACTCAACTGGTGCTTCTAAATATGCCTACCCCGGTGTACCTGACCTAAGCCTAATACGTGGGAAGGAGTAAGTAAGTAGCAGTTTAAGTTAAGTTGGTTTTGCCAAGGAATCTGAATCAAGAATTCTCTTTAAGGGTTTAGTCAGCTCCGTACCTGGGTAATAGAAAGCAGGAGGTCTGGTATCTCTCAGAACTCGATATCCCAGTAACCCGCGAGGGTATCTGGAAACACCGGAGCTGGATTTCTCGGCAGGAGAAAAGACAGCGTCTCTTTCAGTGCGTCAAAGGGGAGGGGCAGCGTCCATGGGCTCTCGCATCAGCTGGGCTCTCGGGCAAGTAGATAGCCGCTCTGCTCCAAAACCACCACCGTGTGTTTGCTTAAGGCAACGTTGGTATATTTATACCTGAAAGGTGCCGGGTTTGATGTAAGGTTGGACATAAGACGTCAATAAAGATGTCACTAAGAACTGGCCGTTCTTAGAGTGCTCATAGGAGTTCTAGGACGAAATCAAAACAAAAGCAATGGGGAATTCCCAGGTTGCTGGAGGTTTGGTTTGTTTACAGAACTCGTTGTACTTTCTAGGAGCCTGGGGAAGTAGCCTTGCTTAATTTGGACAGCATGGGCTATGACTAAATATGGATATGAATCTTATGCCTTTATAAGGATATTATTTATTATCACCACATCAGGGCATAAATCAGGAATATCGAATTAGAGTCCTAGATAGTACTACAACACTCTGGGCAGGTACTGTACTAAGGCCAGGGAATGACTGCGTCCTCAGTAAAATATGTAAACGCGCTGAAATTGCAAAACATTGTAGGTAACGCATGAAACTACGGTGCAGAGGGTGCACTGGGATTACGTGTGGACAACAGGACACCCGAACATATTATTACCGCAGTTAGCATTCGCCTTTTTAGAAACGACATAGGCATTTAAAGGTTTACAGCGTATTGATCGACCATTACGGTAATTATAGTTTGGTGAATTACTATGTATATTGTATTTCACAGACATGTGTTCAAATATGCAAACAATGTGTGCAGCGCACAAAGCCATGATACAGATGCTGTTATAGTATGTGGCTCAGGACATATGTACAGTTGAAAATCTTATTGACACAGTTTGCAGTCACCTATTTGAAATCGACATAGGCATTACATACATTATAGCATATTGAATAACACATATGTGCCTGGAAGGACATAACAATTTGTCTGGTGCTTCAGCGAAGGATAAAATAAAAGTCAGTGGTTGGTGGTAGGAAAATACTGACTAGAACGGTCTATTAAAAACACCTGTATGTAAATAGCCTGGCGGAGCAAGGGGAGCGCGATGTGCAAGATTGTGTGGCAGCAGTGGGGGCGCTAGGTGGCGCCGGACTGTAATGGTCGCACTGCAGTGAGGCTCCCATAGCCACAGGCGGCTTTCTGCACATCACCCCCACCCGGGCTGATAAAATTGCTTAGCCAACATCACCATTGTGAAGCGGCAAACATCCTGAGGCGGCAGCGCCGTTTGGTGCCCGAGGGAAGCCCATCAGCTGAATGCCGACCTGCGGAACCTAGCAGCCGATCGCGACACTTCCCATCTGGAGCGCTCGGCCGGCGGGAGAAGCTAGGCAGGGCCGGGGCTGACTGGGCCGGACTGTGGTGGCCGGACCGAGAGAACTGCCGAGGGGGCTCCCAGACAGTGCCCTGCATCAGTGCACGATGGCGGCCCTACAAATGTGAGAGCGCAGGCCGCGCACCCCCCGTGAAGACCTGGACTCCGTCCCCTGCGCCTGGACATAGCTACTGAGGCCCGGAAGGGGGACCGTAGGCCCAATAACGGCAGGGCCGGGTATTGGAAGCCCCTGCTGCCAGTGGAAGGTGCACGTGAGGGGGTGTACCGACGGAGTCGCCCGCGGACATACAATAAGCGCCCACATTGCTGCACAGGGGCAGAATTTAGTAGGAGACAGGGCACGAGCCGCCATCTTAAGCAACCACGAGGCTCGGACTTTCCCTGCCTGAGACACGCATGGAAGGGAAGCGCAGACGCCTTTAACGGCCCCGCGGACATCACTGACGGCGGCACCCATATCACGGTGAAGACTGACTGGCTGAAAGGGGGCGAGATACCGCAGCAGGAAGCGGGGGACATGTGGGCCTGCACGTTGAGACTGCTGCCGCCATTATGTGTGTGTTTGCTGATTGGGGCCCTATATTGCATTGAGCGGCGACAAGGGCCATCCTGGAGCTGTGAAGCTGTCAACGACGCAATTCAGGGACGGCGTAACTGCTGAAGCCAGAACCCTGCTGTGGAACACTACGGGAGGAGCTTGGGGAACATAGTCACCCCCCCTTCACCGAGCCTCGGGAGTGCTGAAAGCCGTCTGGAATATATGAGGGGGGGCACTCCCACTTGCTGAAACTGCCGCCTGCCTGGTTGCAGTACGGGAGAGGAGGTTGCTAATGCTTGGGGCGCTAGGGGGCCCTTGGCGGTTACCCCACACTGCAGGCTGCGACTCAGGCTATACTGTCGGAGCAAATATGGGCAGAACGGAGTCCAGGCAGGCGAAGCTGACGTTCGACACCCGCAAAGCCCCTAGCTCCCACTCCAGAGAGCGCGAAGATGAAGATCCGCCTGAGACCTGGGATGAAGGGTGGAAAGCTCTGTTAGTTGGGATACAGCAGAGCCTGACCTCTATTGACTCAAAGATGGATGCCATGAATAACAGGCTGGAAGCAGTGGTGGCGAAATTAGACAAACACGATGAACGATTGAAAGAGGTGGAACACAGGGTGTCGGACTTGGAGGATGGTGCGGGCACTAGGCAACAACATCTGCAGCAAATGAATAAGCTATTGAAAGTTATAACCGACAAGAACGAGGAGTTGGAGGCCCGTTCGCGGCACAATAACGTACGCATGCTAGGGCTGGGGGAAACCAACAACACCGGGAGGCTGGAAGACTTCTTGGAGCGCCTACTAGCTGACCTGTTTGGGAAGGAATCCTTCTCACCCCGCATGATTATTGAGAGGGCACATAGATCGTTGGCGACCCGCCCCCCTCCTGGAGCCCCACTGCGCCCGGTCATTATGCGGTTCCTGAACTACTGTGATAGAGACACGGTATTACGCCTGGCGCGTGAGAAAGGTGAAGTCCAGTACAAAAATACCACCCTGTCATTCTATCCTGACTTCACCCAACATGTGCAGGAGGCCCGCCGCAAGTTCGCGGTCATGAAAAAGAAACTGCAAACGCAAGGCATTCTGTACGCCATGCTATATCCTGCGCGGCTGCCGATCTACTATCGTGGGAAACCACACATCTTCGGCACCCCACAGCAAGCGGAGGACTTTCTTAGACAGGAACGCCATTCGACGTCGCGAGAGGGAGCAGAGACGAGAAGATCCAGATCCCACTCACCACTGTCCGACCCAGGCTGATGAAGGTCCGCTGCATGAATACAGATGTCTGGTGCTTCTGCTGATAAGGACCTTATAGACGCTTTGCAGATTGGTGATGTATAACCACTGTTTGATTTGACTATCTATTCTTGGCCGCCCGGGCACTCACCTCCGCCCCGTCATGCCGACCCCCTGGGCTCAGGTGGCTGGTGATGGGTGAGGCGAGGAGGTGGAGTGGGCAAGTCGGTGTCCTCTAGCGGTCCCCCATTGAGGGCATTCCCCTTACCCATTTTTTTGTATGTGGAGTTTTTGGAAAGTATGTATGAGGAGTGTTGGGGCGAGTGACAGTGGGGGGTGGGGAGTTTGTTCGTGGCGAGTTGGGGCTGCCGGTGTGGGAGGGAATGGTGGGGAGGAGGGCTCAGGCACACTATAGTGAAGGGCACGAAGAGATTGTTTACAGCTATAGAGTCATTGTTTTAGTTAGACTCATGGCCAGTTGCAATGACACTTCCTCGACTATGAATGTATTGACCTGGAATGTAAGGGGCCTGAATGACCCGCGTAAGCACCGGCAGCTATTAGGGTATTTAGATCACCATCAAATCCATTTTGCCCAGTTACAGGAGACGCACCTCCCAGGTGGCGGATCACCTCCATTTGCCTCACGCTGGGCGTCTCACCGGTGTTTTGCCTCCTATTCCAGCTACTCCAGGGGGGTTGCCATCCACATCAAAAGGGGGGTGCGATTTGTACAGGGTGGCATTGATCTAGACCCAGAAGGGAGATACTGCCTAATGTGGGGGAAGCTGAATTTGCAGGAAGTCGTGATCGCAAATTACTATGGGCCTCACATAGATGACGCGCATCCCTTTCTGGTGCTCCGTGGTAAACTCAATACGCTTGGAATTGCCCATGTCATTTGGGGGGGGGGATTTTAACACTGTTATAGATCCTAACCTTGACCGCTCCAATGCTGTGGCTGCGCACTATACCGCTACACACCGCACACTACGAGACATCTTACAGACGGAACTATTTTTTAGATACATGGCATCACCTACACCCCTCCAGGAGGGAAGGGACACATCACTCAGCAGTGCATAACACATGGGCCAGACTAGATTATGTGTTGGTGACATTGGGATTGGCGCACTGGATATGTAAAGCCACTCATCTGGCTCGCACTTACTCGGACCACTCCCCAGTACTTGTATCTCTTAGCCCTTCCGTGGACCTTTCCCCCTACCTGGGGTGGCGGTTGAACCCACGTCTTTTACAGGACACGGTGTTTAAAACATAGATGGAACTAGATATTCAGTACTTTTTTTTATAGGAATGTTGACTCCGTGGGTAGCCTCACCACTGTTTGGGAAGCATTTAGATCTAGGGACAGTTTCTCCACTCCTGAGGCGGAAGCCGGGAGTTAGATTCCTCTGCACGAATTTTTAATGCACTTTGATTCACTGTATCGCTTTTAATAAAATCCATTTGTATTCCCCTCCTATTTGTATTGAGCAGGCTTATTTTCTTTTGCGCCGCATTAGGGACCTTATTTCCCTCACTTCAGCCGATTAAGACGCTGAATTGATCTCGGGGCTCGGAGGTGGCCGGCAACTGACAGCGGCCATCTTGGGGAGGAGGCAGGTTGCTGCTCTAGTCTTTGGGGAGGAAGCGCTGGACCCGCGCTGTAGAACATAAATTAAGATGGTCACTCCTATGTGCAGTGGACGCGTCAGCGGACGCGCCCATTCGCGCCAATGGAGCGCCTAAGGAAAGCCCATCTGGCCCGTCCGTGCCAGGACGGGCCCAGGGGCTGGGAGGATGGGTCCCTACGCACCAGGGAAACTATATTATAGTGGGGAACAGCTTCGGTCACTGAGAGGCTGTTAGACTGCCCTCTGTCCCCGCCTTATTCCACTAAAGGAGGGAAGGACTCCTTGCCCTCACTGTAACCTTAATGGAAAAGCTAAGTCATACTCACTAGCAATGCTGAATTGTTGCTCTCGCCTGAAACACGCGGATGAAATCCGCTTGTTGTTGGAGGAGCGAGACCCTGATGTTCTTTTTTTGACGGAAACTTGGCTAACAGAGACTTCTGACCCAGATATAGTTTGCGCTCTTCCCCCCAGCCATGTGATCTGTAGGCATGACCTTCAAACTGGACAAGGGGGAGGGGTCACAATTATTTATAAGAACTTATTTGTGTGTCGAATCTCTGAGAGTCCACTCTCGGAGTGTGAGAGTTTGGCGTTCTCCATTTCTTTCTCCCCTACGTGTACCTTGTCGGGGATTCTGGTCTATAGACCACCTGGAGCACATAACAATTTTTGTAACAATCTTTACAACAAGATCACCCAGACAATTAGTAGCACACCTAACTTCTCCATCTTAGGTGATCTTAATATATATCTTGATAAACCAGAGGCTCTTCCCTCGCAAGATCTATTGGATGGTCTAGGGATATTACAACTCAAACAAATTGTGTCTGGACCCACTCACCTAGCGGGACATTTGATTGATCACTTTTTTACTAATCTCGGAGACATTAGATGGGATGAGTCGCTTTTTGTTCAATGGTCTGATCACGCACTGCTTTTATTTACTTGGATCCCTTCCGACCTAAATTACCCAGCTAACCTATCTAAGAAGTTTAATCGGACTTGGTTGAAACTGTCCTTGGATGACTGGATATCAGCCTTGAAGAAGTCCCCCCCTGTTTTCCATGATAATCCTGTCACAGCCAATGCCGCCTTTAATGAGTGGTTAGAAACCACCTTAGATACCACTCTGCCTAAGAAAGAAATGTGCCATCGCACTGGTCCTAATAAAATGCCCTGGTACGCCATGGAATTAAAGAGTCTTAAACAATGCTGCAAGCGTGCCAAAAGAAAATGGAGAAAACATTTCTCAGCTATTAATAAAAACGAATATAGATCGGCGCTTAGAAAATATAAGAACCAATTAAAAACTGCACAAATCTTCTACTACCAGGAAAAAATTGCTGCCGCGGCAAACACGCCTAGGGAAGTCTTTAAAATATTCCAATCCTTGGTCACTCCCCCCCTTCCCGTTAATGCAGCCCCGGACCCCCAGAAAGGCTGTGATGACCTGGCTTGTTTTTTTGCCACAAAGGTGGCTAATATCTACTCAAGCTTTCTTCCAGGTCTCCAGGTTTCTGGTTCGACTGATCGCTGTGATACCTCCGCCCCTATAACCGGTCCTGGTTCCCCCGTAGTTCTGGATTCCTTTCTTCTGCTTGATCTATCTACGGCAGAAAGACTCCTTGAGAACCTTAAATCTGGCTCCCCTCTAGATGCCGCCCCGCCATCTGTCCTTAAACAGGTCTCGGCGATTGTCTCCCCTGTTATAAGAGATGTCATTAACTCCTCCCTGGCAGCAGGTGTGGTTCCCCCATCGTGGATGCTGGCCAAAGTCAAGGCGCTTCTAAAAAAACCTAGCCTGGATCCTGAAGACTGGTCCAACTATCGACCCATTTCTCTGTTGCCTGGTCTTAGCAAAATCGCAGAAAAACACGTCAACTTGGCATTATCATCTTTTATTGAGAACATGGGAGCTCTTCACCCCACCCAAACAGGATTTAGGGTCAAGCAGGGGACGGAAACGGCACTAGTGGCCGTAGTAGAGGAAATTAGGAATATTGTGGATGCTGGAGGCTGCACTGCAGTGGTCCTGTTGGACCTCAGCGCAGCCTTCGACACAGTAAACCACCCACTCCTGATCCACCGCTTGCGGCAGGTGGGAGTCACAGGGACGGCCCTCAAATGGTTCCAGTCCTTCCTCTCGGAGAGATCCTTTTCGGCCTTTGAGGACGAATCATCGTCAAAACAACTCCATCTGCATCACGGCGTTCCCCAGGGTTCTTCATTGAGTCCGACCATGTTTAACATCTACATGAGGACACTTGGTGATGTGCTTCTTCCCTGGGGAATTCAGCTGGTCACCTACGCTGATGATACGCAGTTGGTCATCTCCCTTGCCAGGGCTGACGCTCCAGACTCTGGGATAAATAATATGGCCCCCTGTCTGATCAATGTTTTGGAATGGATGGGGTCCTCATTCCTAAAGCTTAACGGTTCAAAAACCGATATCATGCTGCTGCGTTATATGGCCCCCATTAACCTTGACCCGTGGTGGTTGAAATGTCTTGGTCCCCCCTATCCCCAAGAACCAAATTAAGAGTCTGGGGGTCTGGCTTTGACTCCACCTTGGAGTTTCAAGTTAATGCCAAAAAAGTTGCCGCTACCTGCTATGGTCTGCTCGGGCTCCTCAGGAAGGTCCTGATCCTTCTTCCATTTGAGGCTAGACGCTTGCTGGTCCAGTCCCTTATTCTCTCTCGACTGGACTATGCAAATGCAGTCTATCTTGGTGCCCGTGCAGGTTCTATTAAAATACTGCAGTCTGTCCAGAATTGTGCAGCCCGTTTACTTATGGATGTACCTAGACACAGTTCCGCGAAGGCTGCTCTGCGGTTCCTTCATTGGCTCCCGATACAGGAAAGGGTCCTGTTTAAGACCATGTGTATGGCCCATAAGTCTATAACAAACAATGGCCCGGCCATCCTTCGTCCTCTGTTCCGCCGCCATCAATTTCTCAGAGCTTTGAGATCTAACCATCTTAATCTGCCAGTAGTGCCGAAGGTGAAGCGTTCACGCATGGGTGGTCGTCAGCTTTCTTTCCATGCAGCTAAATTCTGAAACCAACTCCCCGATAACATCAGGCTTGAAGCCAACCATCTTGCCTTCAGGAAACGGCTGAAGACCTTCTTGTTTCACTGAATGGCACTGTCCCTGATGACTGGTCTATAAGCGCTGGGATGCCTCAGGGTAGCCATGCGCTATGAAAGCTTGTATTCATTCATTCATTCAATCATTCATTTAACGTGACAGTGAGGGGTTGGTGCATCGCTAAAGGAGGGGGCATACTTCGCAACCTTAGACAGGAGCTACACAAGCTGTTGTGCAAGAAATTGATCCGAGTAGCGAGGCGGTGGGGGTCTTCTTAGAAGCCACCAAAGCGTTTGATTTAGTGGAATGGGACTATTTGTTGGGGGTCCTTCTGCACATGAGGATGCCCTTCTCATTTGTCCACAGGATTCAGCTATTATATACTCAGCCATGTGCCAGGGTCCTCCTTAATGGATCCAGAACTGCCAGCTTCCCAGTATCCAGATGTACTAGGCAGGGGTGCCCACTCTCTCCAGTCCTATTCGCCCTAGCGATAGAGTCCCTCGCTGAGAAGTTGCGGCAGCACCACAGCCACAGGAGCCTTATCTACCCCTATAGGCAGCTCCTAGTTTCCCTCTATGCGGATGGCATTGCATTGTATGTTCACAACCCGCAAGACAATCTAAACCCGATACTGAGGGAAATCACCAAATATGGAGCAGTGGCTGGAGTGCAAATAAATTGGAACAAATAGGCGGTTTTCCCTTTGACTGAACACACTAGGCCACACCCGCTAGACTATCTCCTAGTGTGGGAAATGGATGATAGACAAGGACATTCTGATGAGGCTTAATTATGGGCAAGCCATGGACAAGGTGACAGACTAAGGGGCAGATTAGGATGGCGGTAGAGGGACCGTCCGCAGGGGCAGCGGCGGTCCCTCCGTGCAAATTACGATGTGACCGCCACCCTGGCGGTCACATCCTGTATTAATAGCAATTCAAGCAGCACCCACCGCAATGTTAAAAATGCATGTATTACATTTACATGCACAAAGCGGCAGGCACCGCGTGGTGCCTGCCGCTTTGTGCATGTAAATGTTGGGGGGTACCATAGGTACCCCCCATGTGCATCCCCCCACACCCTGGGGGCCGGCAACGGGCCCACAAAAGCCAAAGTCCACATGCTTTTCCACGGCGGAAAAGCCGCCGCGGAAAAGCATGTCTCTGTGCAAATCCTAATTTGACTGACGGTGTCTTGCAGACACCGTCACCAAATAGCCCTCCCCACCCCGCGGATCAACGGCGGACGGACCTGCCGTCCGCCGCTGGTCCAACCGCAATCCCACCGCCATCCTAATCTGGCGGTGGGTGTTCTATGTGGCTGCTGCGGTGAATCCGCATACTCCGGGCCGGCGGTGGCTTTCGGCGGTCCAGAGTATGCGGATTCACCGCAATCATAATGAGGCCAAAAGTGTCTACATGGATTAGATTGCCCATCTCCATGACGGGCCGGATCTGCTTGATTAAAATGAACATTCTCCCCAAATTCTTATATTTCTTTGTCAACATTCTGTATCATCCCGGATCCATCTTCTTCTACTCTCTCAATTCACAATTAACCCGGCTAATCTGGGGGGGCCAACAGGCACGATTGAAATTGACCACACTTATGCTGCCATACTGCGAGGGCGGCTTTGATGTCCCCAATTTCGAACAATACTATTACAGTGCCCAGGCCCACTTTGTGGTGTATTGGTTTCACCCACCCCCTTACATGCCTCACCTCGCGGTTGAGGACGGTTACATGGCCCCTACCCCTACAACCGAATATGCATACATGGCCCTTAAGGAGCGACAGGAAGACCCTTCCACGGTGGACTGTACAGTCCGGGCGTGGAAATGGTTGGCCAAAACTGAAGGTGTGCAGCTGATGTACTACCCCAGAGTGTCCTTGCGTCACTGCCCTCTGCTGCCTGTAACGGGGGAAAAGATTTGTCAACGTCTGTTTGACAGATTGCAACTGGAGACGTGGGGAGACTTATATATTGCGGGGAAATTTCGCACGACAGAACAGTTTTTTGGAGACAAGGAGTATTCCTTCATAGATATGTTTTTAAACACGCGCCTGAGGCAAAGTGTCCGCGCTTTAACTTCGGACTTTCCGGAGGAACCGGACACATTTGCATCATTACAATTCATGTTGCAGCTGGAAGCACCCGCACATGTCATCTCCATGCTATACAAAAGGGTGCGTAGAGCCCCCTCCACTCACTCTGTCCGAGCACGCAGGGAGTGGGATGCGGACTTAGACAGCCCCCTAACGGACGAGCAGTGGGCGATGGCCTGTCTTCAAACAGAAGCCATAACCGTTAACTGTCGACTGCGCTTAGTTTACTATACATTTTTGCATTTGGCATGGAGGTGCCCTCGGGTTGCCTCCTTCCGGGGGGAGGTATTCACGGGGTTGACCAGCATGGTCGGCCAACCCTTGAGACTGACACCTTTGAGAGCCCTACTGGTCTGACCGGGGATATACGCACACCACGCAAGCAGTACCTTACCATAGGTAATCTACTAGCACGCAGACAAGTGGCTTGCAGATGGGGCAGAGAGAGGGCCCCCAAATTTAAGGATTGGCTCCACAAAATGTCTACCTGGCAGGAGTACCTACACGCGTATTCAGAACAACTACCATTGCGGTCACAGCCACGAGATATCTGGGGGCCCTTGCTGGCTTATTTGATGCGGCTGGAGAGTGACGGGGAGGGAAACGAGGGTGGGCCCCGGGGCGCTGAATAAATGTAGTGAGTGACTGGAGGGCAATTGAAGAGTGAATGGGCATAGAGATACCAAGGAGGAAGGTCATGGGGCGAGAGGATTGTGGACCCTAGAATGCTGTAGGCCGAGGATACCAGGACACTACCTGGCAACGAGAATGGACTTTCGCACTTTGCGTTTATATAGCTACGGCTAGCTGGATTGAGCTCCACTTAGTGTGCAGGGGAGGGTGGAGGAAATGGGGTAGACAGGGATGGTGTGGGAGTTGGGGGATTGAGGGGGAGGGATGTTTTATTTCTCACGTATGATTATAAGCGGTATGCTGATGTAGAGCCGATAGATCTGAATGACTCTGTATCACACTATCCGGTATACAATAAAGGTTTATGAAAACTTTTTAAAAAAAGAAGAAAAAAAAAGATTGTGTGGCAGCAGTGGGGTAGGTGCACAGATGGTATGCGCCAGGGATCATGAACAAGTGTGAGAGTTAGGACCAGATTTAGGTCAGGTATGGCTCTATTGGGAGGCAGATACAGGAGGGCACATCGAATGGCGTCAGCCGAAATAAGTTATGTGCTTCGGCCCGTGGCATGTGGATATTAACTGAGGGTGGCAACAAAACCTCTCCATTCCTACGCGGAATTGAAACCATCGTTGATCGAGTTGGTTCTGTCAATCCAGTGACATTCTCGACGTTGGAGTATTTGTGCAATGTCCCCACCTCTTTCTGGTACTCTTGCGATGTCAATAATTTGCCATTTGATCTCGTCAGCTGTGTGGTTTTTGTCTATGAAATGAGGGACTAGGGGAGTGGTGATGACCGAACGTCTGATGCGACAGCGGTGCTGCCCTATCCTGGCTTTAATGGGTTGATGTGTCTGTCCAATGTATGGAAGGCCACACGGACACCAGATGCAGTACACGACATTTCGTGTGTTACAGTTCGAGAAAAAATCCAGTGTCTGTTCACATTTTCCATGTTTAAATGTGGTGGTATTCTCCGTAAGGGGACAAACAACACAGTTTCCACATTTGTGGTGCCCCAAAATGGGAGGAAGACCCCAAGCTGATTCTAATGTACCACCTTTCCCCCTTGAGGTCTCTGTGGAAGTTCTGACTAGATGATATTTTAAGTTTTTGGACCTTTTGTATGCAAATAGGGGGACTTCCATTGAGGGATCTATACTCTTGATGATGTGGCGGTGTTTGGTAATAATGCTGCAAAGCTTATTGGTGTGTATCCCAAAAGTGGTCACACAGACAATTTTATTCATCTGTTTTTTGGGTTTGGTAATGAGGAGTTCCTCCCTAGGGCAATACCATGTCCGTTTGAGTGAACTTTTGACTATTGACACCCCCTCAGCAATAGTTTCTTTTTCAATATTTCAGCTTCTTTCATATAATCCTCCTTTCAGGCACAGTTACGACGTATACGTAAGAACTGGCCGAAAGGCAGACAATCTCTCAGGCCTCTGGGATTTTGACTTTGTAGGACAGTAATGTGTTCCTCTCGGTGCGTTTCCTATGTAGTGATGTAAACAATTTGCCATCTGCGCATTGGATATTCAGATCTAGAGAAGCGATAGTGGATTTGTGTAGTGTTGCAGTGAAGGTCAAGTAAGTTACAAATTTGTTAAAGTTGTCTTCACTACTCCTCCAGACCAAAAAAATGTCGTCAATATATCTATGCCAACATTTAATGTTGGCGTGTTGGGGGTTTAGGCTGCTCAGTGCAATGGTGAGCTCCACATGGTTCTTGTAAATATTCGCCAAGTTTGGGGCAAAAACTGCCCCCATGCTGGTGCCAGAGCATTGCTGGTAGTATTGCCCACCTGACACGAAATAGTTGGTCTGCAGTGCCACACGGAGTAATGAAAATATGGATGAAGGGGGAACAGTGAAAGGTCTGGATCTGGTATCAAGGAGTTGTTCTATAACTTGGATGCTCTCAAATTGTGGGATGTTTGTGTATAGGGATGAGATGTCTAAAGTGGCTAGCCAGTCAATTTCCACATTGTACAGTAATTCATCTACCAGGTTGATCATCAGCATCGTGTCACGTACATGGCTCTCCTGTGTCGGAACGAAATCGATGTATCTCCCGATGGGTTCAAGGATAGAGCCACACCCTGATAGGATTGGTCTGCCTGGTGGATAGGTGACACTTTTGAGTATATTAGGGAGGGTGTAGGGAACCGGGTTCTGGGATTTTCTGCGTTTAGAAATTCAAACTCTTTCTTGGTTAGAAAGCCTAGTGCAAGGCCCTCTGTTATTATATGCAATGTTTCATCGCAAATTTCTGACAGTGGATTGCGGTTACATTTCTTATGATGTTTTTCTTGCGAGATTTGTTTAGTTATTTCTGCGTCATAGTCTATTCTTTCCTGAATAACTATGCCACCTCCCTTATCTGCCGGTTTCAGTATTATAGATGTGTCTTGCTTGAGGGCGTTAAGAGCTTGCGGTTCTAATAGTGTAATGTTGTAGGGTGTGAATTGCTTGGTGTTCTTGAGACTGTCTACACTTTGTAAGATAAGCTTTTTAAATGTGAGTAACTCCCGAGGCATCATTACGTTGGTGGGATAGTAGGTAGATGGTGGTCTAAGTCCTGTTACTGACTCTTGTGTGGTATATTCACGGTCCTTGAAGAACAATTTGAGGCGGATTTTTCTAAATAACTGGAATAGTTCAGCTTTAAGATTGAAGAACTTGGTTCTCTTGGTGATAACAAAGGAGAGACCTTTGCTCAATAGGGAAATTTCTGAAGAGGATAACACATGTTTTGACAGGTTGAAGATCGGAATTGTCTCTATATTGTCCATGGGGGGTTCTAGTATGGTTGGGGCCCCCATTGATAATGTTTGTTCCTGGTCTGGCGTTCTCCCGGGTATTGGTGCCAGACTCTCCTTTTGGGCCTTCCTCCTCTGCCTAAATAAGGCTGACCTGGGTGAATGTCTGAACGGCTTGGGCCTGCTTGTGCGTCAGAATCACTGGACCCCCCAGAGGATTCCGAAAACGATACCGGCTGATTTCTCTTGAACCTACCCCATGTGTTTTGCCTGTTCTGACTGGGGAAGTTTGTATAGTAATCTTTTTTGAGATAGGGGAAGGCCCTTTCTTTGCTGTAATTTTTGATATCCTTAGATACTTCGTCTGCTTTTTTCTTGAGTTCAAAGGAGTTGAATTCTTCAACTGATTTGTTCAGTTTGTGTAGCAGTATTTTAGCCTCAGCTACCCCGTCTCCACCCAGAAGTTCTTTTTCCAACTCTTCAATTTCTTTGAGTTCTATTGTGGAGTGTTCTATAGCTGTCTCTACACCTAGAACCATCCAGTGGCGCGAGCAAGTAACTGAAATACCACAGAAGCTGCCCTTAAACTTTGGGTCCTCGCAGAAGATGCCACGCACGTTTCTGACATGGAGGCCTTGTGGTATGATGCCTGCCTTCAAGTAAACTGTAATGATTCAGAAAAGGGGGTGGTGATGAACAGAGTGCCTGAATTAAGCAGACCACTCTTACCCAGTCCAAAGATCAGGGCTTGATCCATCACCGTTTTTTAGCTCACTGCACCATCCCAGCCCAGAACTTGGCTATATGCAAATTAGTCTATTCCTGTCCCAGTGCATGATGGGAACAGGGCAAACCAAACTACCAAGCCAATTCTTGTACTGGGAAGGAAACAAGCTTCCGGGGACCGGTTTCTGCCATTTCAGGCGTCGTCGGCCCGGCTTGCTTGAATCCTGATGGTGCAATGAGCAAGGGACTCACATCTGAGTATACCCTTCCACGCTTATGGTGGACAAAATGATTCAGAAAAGGGGGTGGTGATGAACAGAGTGCCTGAATTAAGCAGACCACTCTTACCCAGTCCAAAGATCAGGGCTTGATCCATCACCGTTTTTTAGCTCACTGCACCATCCCAGCTCAGAACTTGGCTATATGCAAATTAGTCTGTTCCTGTCCCAGTGCATGATGGGAACAGGGCAAACCAAACTACCAAGCCAATTCTTGTACTGGGAAGGAAACAAGCTTCCGGGGACCGGTTTCTGCCATTTCAGGCGTCGTCGGCCCGGCTTGCTTGAGTCCTGATGGTGCAATGAGCAAGGGACTCACATCTGAGTATACCCTTCCATGCTTATGGTGGACAAAATGATTCAGAAAAGGGGGTGGTGATGAACAGAGTGCCTGAATTAAGCAGACCACTCTTACCCAGTCCAAAGATCAGGGCTTGATCCATCACCGTTTTTTAGCTCACTGCACCATCCCAGCTCAGAACTTGGCTATATGCAAATTAGTCTGTTCCTGTCCCAGTGCATGATGGGAACAGGGCAAACCAAACTACCAAGCCAATTCTTGTACTGGGAAGGAAACAAGCTTCCGGGGACCGGTTTCTGCCATTTCAGGCGTCGTCGGCCCGGCTTGCTTGAATCCTGATGGTGCAATGAGCAAGGGACTCACATCTGAGTATACCCTTCCACGCTTATGGTGGACAAAATGATTCAGAAAAGGGGGTGGTGATGAACAGAGTGCCTGAATTAAGCAGACCACTCTTACCCAGTCCAAAGATCAGGGCTTGATCCATCACCGTTTTTTAGCTCACTGCACCATCCCAGCTCAGAACTTGGCTATATGCAAATTAGTCTGTTCCTGTCCCAGTGCATGATGGGAACAGGGCAAACCAAACTACCAAGCCAATTCTTGTACTGGGAAGGAAACAAGCTTCCGGGGACCGGTTTCTGCCATTTCAGGCGTTGTCGGCCCAGCTTGCTTGAATCCTGATGGTGCAATGAGCAAGGGACTCACATCTGAGTATACCCTTCCACGCTTATGGTGGACAAAATGATTCAGAAAAGTGGGTGGTGATGAACAGAGTGCCTGAATTAAGCAGACCACTCTTACCCAGTCCAAAGATCAGGGCTTGATCCATCACCGTTTTTTAGCTCACTGCACCATCCCAGCTCAGAACTTGGCTATATGCAAATTAGTCTGTTCCTGTCCCAGTGCATGATGGGAACAGGGCAAACCAAACTACCAAGCCAATTCTTGTACTGGGAAGGAAACAAGCTTCCGGGGACCGGTTTCTGCCATTTCAGGCATCGTCGGCCCGGCTTGCTTGAATCCTGATGGTGCAATGAGCAAGGGACTCACATCTGAGTATACCCTTCCACGATTATGGTGGACAAAATGATTCAGAAAAGGGGGTGGTGATGAACAGAGTGCCTGAATTAAGCAGACCACGCTTACCCAGTCCAAAGATCAGGGCTTGATCCATCACCGTTTTTTAGGTCACTGCACCATCCCAGCTCAGAACTTGGCTATATGCAAATTAGTCTGTTCCTGTCCCAGTGCATGATGGGAACAGGGCAAACCAAACTACCAAGCCAATTCTTGTACTGGGAAGGAAACAAGCTTCCGGGGACCGGTTTCTGCCATTTCAGGCATCGTCGGCCCGGCTTGCTTGAATCCTGATGGTGCAATGAGCAAGGGACTCACATCTGAGTATACCCTTCCACGCTTATGGTGGACAAAATGATTCAGAAAAGGGGGTGGTGATGAACAGAGTGCCTGAATTAAGCAGACCACTCTTACCCAGCCCAAAGATCAGGGCTTGATCCATCACCGTTTTTTAGCTCACTGCACCATCCCAGCTCAGAACTTGGCTATATGCAAATTAGTCTGCTCCTGTCCCAGTGCATGATGGGAACAGGGCAAACCAAACTACCAAGCCAATTCTTGTACTGGGAAGGAAACAAGCTTACGGGGACCGGTTTCTGCCATTTCAGGCGTCGTCGGCCCGGCTTGCTTGAATCCTGATGGTGCAATGAGCAAGGGACTCACATCTGAGTATACCCTTCCACGCTTATGGTGGACAAAATGATTCAGAAAAGGGGGTGGTGATGAACAGAGTGCCTGAATTAAGCAGACCACTCTTACCCAGTCCAAAGATCAGGGCTTGATCCATCACCGTTTTTTAGCTCACTGCACCATCCCAGCTCAGAACTTGGCTATATGCAAATTAGTCTGTTCCTGTCCCAGTGCATGATGGGAACAGGGCAAACCAAACTACCAAGCCAATTCTTGTACTGGGAAGGAAACAAGCTTCCGGGGACCGGTTTCTGCCATTTCAGGCGTTGTCGGCCCGGCTTGCTTGAATCCTGATGGTGCAATGAGCAAGGGACTCACATCTGAGTATACCCTTCCACGCTTATGGTGGACAAAATGATTCAGAAAAGGGGGTGGTGATGAACAGAGTGCCTGAATTAAGCAGACCACTCTTACCCAGTCCAAAGATCAGGGCTTGATCCATCACCGTTTTTTAGCTCACTGCACCATCCCAGCTCAGAACTTGGCTATATGCAAATTAGTCTGTTCCTGTCCCAGTGCATGATGGGAACAGGGCAAACCAAACTACCAAGCCAATTCTTGTACTGGGAAGGAAACAAGCTTCCGGGGACCGGTTTCTGCCATTTCAGGCGTCGTCGGCCCGGCTTGCTTGAATCCTGATGGTGCAATGAGCAAGGGACTCACATCTGAGTATACCCTTCCATGCTTATGGTGGACAAAATGATTCAGAAAAGGGGGTGGTGATGAACAGAGTGCCTGAATTAAGCAGACCACTCTTACCCAGTCCAAAGATCAGGGCTTGATCCATCACCGTTTTTTAGCTCACTGCACCATCCCAGCTCAGAACTTGGCTATATGCAAATTAGTCTGTTCCTGTCCCAGTGCATGATGGGAACAGGGCAAACCAAACTACCAAGCCAATTCTTGTACTGGGAAGGAAACAAGCTTCCGGGGACCGGTTTCTGCCATTTCAGGCGTCGTCGGCCCGGCTTGCTTGAGTCCTGATGGTGCAATGAGCAAGGGACTCACATCTGAGTATACCCTTCCATGCTTATGGTGGACAAAATGATTCAGAAAAGGGGGTGGTGATGAACAGAGTGCCTGAATTAAGCAGACCACTCTTACCCAGTCCAAAGATCAGGGCTTGATCCATCACCGTTTTTTAGCTCACTGCACCATCCCAGCTCAGAACTTGGCTATATGCAAATTAGTCTGTTCCTGTCCCAGTGCATGATGGGAACAGGGCAAACCAAACTACCAAGCCAATTCTTGTACTGGGAAGGAAACAAGCTTCCGGGGACCGGTTTCTGCCATTTCAGGCGTCGTCGGCCCGGCTTGCTTGAATCCTGATGGTGCAATGAGCAAGGGACTCACATCTGAGTATACCCTTCCACGATTATGGTGGACAAAATGATTCAGAAAAGGGGGTGGTGATGAACAGAGTGCCTGAATTAAGCAGACCACTCTTACCCAGTCCAAAGATCAGGGCTTGATCCATCACCGTTTTTTAGCTCACTGCACCATCCCAGCTCAGAACTTGGCTATATGCAAATTAGTCTGTTCCTGTCCCAGTGCATGATGGGAACAGGGCAAACCAAACTACCAAGCCAATTCTTGTACTGGGAAGGAAACAAGCTTCCGGGGACCGGTTTCTGCCATTTCAGGCGTCGTCGGCCCGGCTTGCTTGAATCCTGATGGTGAAATGAGCAAGGGACTCACATCTGAGTATACCCTTCCACGCTTATGGTGGACCAAATGATTCAGAAAAGGGGGTGGTGATGAACAGAGTGCCTGAATTAAGCAGACCACTCTTACTCAGTCCAAAGATCAGGGCTTGATCCATCACCGTTTTTTAGCTCACTGCACCATCCCAGCTCAGAACTTGGCTATATGCAAATTAGTCTCTTCCTGTCCCAGTGCATGATGGGAACAGGGCAAACCAAACTACCAAGCCAATTCTTGTACTGGGAAGGAAACAAGCTTCGGGGGACCGGTTTCTGCCATTTCAGGCGTCGTCGGCCCGGCTTGCTTGAATCCTGATGGTGCAATGAGCAAGGGACTCACATCTGAGTATACCCTTCCACGCTTATGGTGGACAAAATGATTCAGAAAAGGGGGTGGTGATGAACAGAGTGCCTGAATTAAGCAGACCACTCTTACCCAGTCCAAAGATCAGGGCTTGATCCATCACCGTTTTTTAGCTCACTGCACCATCCCAGCTCAGAACTTGGCAATATGCAAATTAGTCTGTTCCTGTCCCAGTGCATGATGGGAACAGGGCAAACCAAACTACCAAGCCAATTCTTGAACTGGGAAGGAAACAAGCTTCCGGGGACCGGTTTCTGCCATTTCAGGCGTCGTCGGCCCGGCTTGCTTGAATCCTGATGGTGCAATGAGCAAGGGACTCACATCTGAGTATACCCTTCCACGCTTATGGTGGACCAAATGATTCAGAAAAGGGGGTGGTGATGAACAGAGTGCCTGAATTAAGCAGACCACTCTTACTCAGTCCAAAGATCAGGGCTTGATCCATCACCGTTTTTTAGCTCACTGCACCATCCCAGCTCAGAACTTGGCTATATGCAAATTAGTCTCTTCCTGTCCCAGTGCATGATGGGAACAGGGCAAACCAAACTACCAAGCCAATTCTTGTACTGGGAAGGAAACAAGCTTCCGGGGACCGGTTTCTGCCATTTCAGGCGTCGTCGGCCCGGCTTGCTTGAATCCTGATGGTGCAATGAGCAAGGGACTCACATCTGAGTATACCCTTCCACGCTTATGGTGGACAAAATGATTCAGAAAAGGGGGTGGTGATGAACAGAGTGCCTGAATTAAGCAGACCACTCTTACCCAGCCCAAAGATCAGGGCTTGATCCATCACCGTTTTTTAGCTCACTGCACCATCCCAGCTCAGAACTTGGCTATATGCAAATTAGTCTGTTCCTGTCCCAGTGCATGATGGGAACAGGGCAAACCAAACTACCAAGCCAATTCTTGTACTGGGAAGGAAACAAGCTTCCGGGGACCGGTTTCTGCCATTTCAGGCATCGTCGGCCCGGCTTGCTTGAATCCTGATGGTGCAATGAGCAAGGGACTCACATCTGAGTATACCCTTCCACGCTTATGGTGGACAAAATGATTCAGAAAAGGGGGTGGTGATGAACAGAGTGCCTGAATTAAGCAGACCACTCTTACCCAGTCCAAAGATCAGGGCTTGATCCATCACCGTTTTTTAGCTCACTGCACCATCCCAGCTCAGAACTTGGCTATATGCAAATTAGTCTGTTCCTGTCCCAGTGCATGATGGGAACAGGGCAAATCAAACTACCAAGCCAATTCTTGTACTGGGAAGGAAACAAGCTTCCGGGGACCGGTTTCTGCCATTTCAGGCGTTGTCGGCCCGGCTTGCTTGAATCCTGATGGTGCAATGAGCAAGGGACTCACATCTGAGTATACCCTTCCACGCTTATGGTGGACAAAATGATTCAGAAAAGGGGGTGGTGATGAACAGAGTGCCTGAATTAAGCAGACCACTCTTACCCAGTCCAAAGATCAGGGCTTGATCCATCACCGTTTTTTAGCTCACTGCACCATCCCAGCTCAGAACTTGGCTATATGCAAATTAGTCTGTTCCTGTCCCAGTGCATGATGGGAACAGGGCAAACCAAACTACCAAGCCAATTCTTGTACTGGGAAGGAAACAAGCTTCCGGGGACCGGTTTCTGCCATTTCAGGCGTCGTCGGCCCGGCTTGCTTGAATCCTGATGGTGCAATGAGCAAGGGACTCACATCTGAGTATACCCTTCCACGCTTATGGTGGACAAAATGATTCAGAAAAGGGGGTGGTGATGAACAGAGTGCCTGAATTAAGCAGACCATTCTTACCCAGTCCAAAGATCAGGGCTTGATCCATCACCGTTTTTTAGCTCACTGCACCATCCCAGCTCAGAACTTGGCTATATGCAAATTAGTCTGTTCCTGTCCCAGTGCATGATGGGAACAGGGCAAACCAAACTACCAAGCCAATTCTTGTACTGGGAAGGAAACAAGCTTCCGGGGACCGGTTTCTGCCATTTCAGGCGTCGTCGGCCCGGCTTGCTTGAATCCTGATGGTGCAATGAGCAAGGGACTCACATCTGAGTATACCCTTCCACGCTTATGGTGGACAAAATGATTCAGAAAAGGGGGTGGTGATGAACAGAGTGCCTGAATTAAGCAGACCACTCTTATCCAGTCCAAAGATCAGGGCTTGATCCATCACCGTTTTTTAGCTCACTGCACCATCCCAGCTCAGAACTTGGCTATATGCAAATTAGTCTGTTCCTGTCCCAGTGCATGATGGGAACAGGGCAAACCAAACTACCAAGCCAATTCTTGTACTGGGAAGGAAACAAGCTTCCGGGGACCGGTTTCTGCCATTTCAGGCGTTGTCGGCCCGGCTTGCTTGAATCCTGATGGTGCAATGAGCAAGGGACTCACATCTGAGTATACCCTTCCACGCTTATGGTGGACAAAATGATTCAGAAAAGGGGGTGGTGATGAACAGAGTGCCTGAATTAAGCAGACCACTCTTACCCAGTCCAAAGATCAGGGCTTGATCCATCACCGTTTTTTAGCTCACTGCACCATCCCAGCTCAGAACTTGGCTATATGCAAATTAGTCTGTTCCTGTCCCAGTGCATGATGGGAACAGGGCAAACCAAACTACCAAGCCAATTCTTGTACTGGGAAGGAAACAAGCTTCCGGGGACCGGTTTCTGCCATTTCAGGCGTCGTCGGCCCGGCTTGCTTGAATCCTGATGGTGCAATGAGCAAGGGACTCACATCTGAGTATACCCTTCCACGCTTATGGTGGACCAAATGATTCAGAAAAAGGGGTGGTGATGAACAGAGTGCCTGAATTAAGCAGACCACTCTTACTCAGTCCAAAGATCAGGGCTTGATCCATCACCGTTTTTTAGCTCACTGCACCATCCCAGCTCAGAACTTGGCTATATGCAAATTAGTCTCTTCCTGTCCCAGTGCATGATGGGAACAGGGCAAACCAAACTACCAAGCCAATTCTTGTACTGGGAAGGAAACAAGCTTCCGGGGACCGGTTTCTGCCATTTCAGGCGTCGTCGGCCCGGCTTGCTTGAATCCTGATGGTGCAATGAGCAAGGGACTCACATCTGAGTATACCCTTCCACGCTTATGGTGGACAAAATGATTCAGAAAAGGGGGTGGTGATGAACAGAGTGCCTGAATTAAGCAGACCACTCTTACCCAGCCCAAAGATCAGGGCTTGATCCATCACCGTTTTTTAGCTCACTGCACCATCCCAGCTCAGAACTTGGCTATATGCAAATTAGTCTGTTCCTGTCCCAGTGCATGATGGGAACAGGGCAAACCAAACTACCAAGCCAATTCTTGTACTGGGAAGGAAACAAGCTTCCGGGGACCGGTTTCTGCCATTTCAGGCGTCGTCGGCCCGGCTTGCTTGAATCCTGATGGTGCAATGAGCAAGGGACTCACATCTGAGTATACCCTTCCACGCTTATGGTGGACAAAATGATTCAGAAAAGGGGGTGGTGATGAACAGAGTGCCTGAATTAAGCAGACCACTCTTATCCAGTCCAAAGATCAGGGCTTGATCCATCACCGTTTTTTAGCTCACTGCACCATCCCAGCTCAGAACTTGGCTATATGCAAATTAGTCTGTTCCTGTCCCAGTGCATGATGGGAACAGGGCAAACCAAACTACCAAGCCAATTCTTGTACTGGGAAGGAAACAAGCTTCCGGGGACCGGTTTCTGCCATTTCAGGCGTTGTCGGCCCGGCTTGCTTGAATCCTGATGGTGCAATGAGCAAGGGACTCACATCTGAGTATACCCTTCCACGCTTATGGTGGACAAAATGATTCAGAAAAGGGGGTGGTGATGAACAGAGTGCCTGAATTAAGCAGACCACTCTTACCCAGTCCAAAGATCAGGGCTTGATCCATCACCGTTTTTTAGCTCACTGCACCATCCCAGCTCAGAACTTGGCTATATGCAAATTAGTCTGTTCCTGTCCCAGTGCATGATGGGAACAGGGCAAACCAAACTACCAAGCCAATTCTTGTACTGGGAAGGAAACAAGCTTCCGGGGACCGGTTTCTGCCATTTCAGGCGTCGTCGGCCCGGCTTGCTTGAATCCTGATGGTGCAATGAGCAAGGGACTCACATCTGAGTATACCCTTCCACGCTTATGGTGGACAAACTGCAGTTCTGTTCTTACGTGTTTTTTCTTAGCCTTCTCTAATTTGTCAATATGAAGGACTAGTGGTGTTGCTAGGTAAATCGGAAAATAAAGATGGTCCGCTAGTAAGTTTTGTGATGTACTCTTCGGTCTAGAGAGGTGCATCTCTCTCTGACATCCTACCCCTCAACCAGGCATTGTCCTGCATTTTTTATCAACTTGCAGAATACACAAATTACCAGCGGCCAGCGGTCACGCAAACTAACATCCTCAAGCCCCATCGTGGGTACCGACTCCGCACCTTGCCACTGAGCGGGTTAGTCCACCATTGATCACGCAATTACTGCCTACAGTGATAAGTACCTCCACTTGCCAGGTACTGCTCGCAAGGTTGTTGCACTGAGTTTTTTCCTTACCTTACCTTGCTCTCCCCCTTTCTCTCTTTCCCCTCCTTCCCACGCCATGCAACAGTACACAGCTGGGTTCACTGTGAGTATTTTACTCTTTAATTCACACATGGTTGGCACATCTCACCAAGTATTTGAGCTCGTATGATCCAGGTAATTACTCTCCTGTAGTGGTCCTTCATAATCTTTTCCTACACCTAGTGTTCATGTCCTCACACTTCTGTTCTCACTCCTATAGATGTCCCACACCCTCGCTGGTCCTGACGAGACCCCTTATCCGCATCCGGGTCAAAACGCCGTCGACGCTCTATGGAAATGAACCACACAAACAGTGTCTATGAATGAAGATATTCACTGTAACATTCTGTTTATATTCATTGCTTTCATGGTCGTTTTTCCCTTTCCCTTGTAAATTACCCTTTGTAGAAACCTTGTATATATTTCACTTGATGTCACTCGACTGAATTTTTGTTTCTTTGGTTCTTATAAATACACTTGGGACACTTTGTACTGTTCAAAAACACTATGTGTACAATGTATGTCTGATGTATTTCACTTTGAAACAATACATATTTAACTATGATATGAAACTTGGTGTTATGCGCTTTGTCTCTCCCTCCAACATCCCCTTTGAACCCTCAAACTGTGATTGATATAATGTTCTGTACTGATTCATGACCGAGCACACATTGCGCCACTGGAACCATTGTTTCCTATATAAAGTATGCTCCCTGGTTCCTTAGTGATTAGGGTTCCCTTGTTTTTCCTTGTGATAAGTTCAATGAAGGCAGTCTGTAAAAGCTGGAAAGCTGATGAAGCCGTTCCAAAATAAAGGAGGACAGAACAGCCTATAAAGCTGTACTGGAGAATTATCACAAACACATCAGGAAAACCAGGAGATGCTACATCTCAATTAACATTGAGAAACCCTATCAGCCAGATTCAGACTAATTCAACTGTCCTTTTAGCGCTCCTTTCTGTTCCCTCTCCTCTCCTAGACCAATACTCACAAAAGCCACCTGCCTTTATATAAGGATTACAAAAGGCCCAAGAAAAGGGTCACAATATTATGTAACAGGCCGCCGGAGGAAACTACAAACAGGATGGATCCCTAACCTGTATCTGATATGCTGCTGCCCCGTGTAAATGAACCAATGCATCCACTCGATTGAAAAGTTCGACGAGGGACATTCTCCCCCTTCCATCTCAGTTCTTATTGCGGCCTGAATAATTCTGGAATTAGCCGGATTTTGATTTCTATGTAGCGCTCCGGGCATCTGATATCGCTCTACTGAACCATATGGTAATCGTCATGCTATTGTTAAAAAGGATCTAAGTGAATACTACTATCTTTCAGGCTTGCTTGTGCCTCTCACACTGTTTATCGATCCCCGCCCTGATGAAGGTGTTGCCCTGTCCTGGGCTGTACACAGAAACGCGCGTTGCAGTTTAATTCTTCTCGTTTTATTGGACCCTGCCTCCCTCTACCATCGGGAGGACACACGAGAACTTTCCACTCTGACATCATGTGGCAGCCTCACCACCTGGATTGATTTTTTGATGTTCTAGGAATGTTATTGCTGAATAAATGTGTATGTGATTATGAGTGAATGTGAGCATGTCTGATGGTTATGGATGGTACGTGTGGGACCTGTATATATTTATTGATTATACTTAATGTATTTATGTCTTTACTATGTGAAGTTTGATAACAATAGTTAAAATAATGATCATAAAAGCAAAATAAATTTGCTAAAGCTATTTAATCTTTGAATTCTTTGAATATATGCAGTTGTCAGCCCTAGCTGTTGGGCCTTTTTTAATCCTTATATATAGGCAGGTGGCTTTTGCGGGTATTAGTCTTTGTAAATTTTCCCTGCCCCACCTGCCTATCATTCGCTCTCAGGGGTCCCCCTTTGTATTGGCCCTCTCCTGTCCTAGACAGGTCTGAACCTTGTGCATGAGAGCAAATTTTAGGACTTCTGGCTAAAGCTAAATCTGGTTCACCCGAGATGTCTGTCCACCTAGGGTCACCGCTAATCTTGCATCTCTAGTAGCACCTACTGTCCTCTCACTGTTTAATTTATCATTAGACACTGCCAAAATACCAAATCACCTGGAAGGCCACTCTGGCTTCTCCGATCTTAAAAAAGAAAAATGCAAATCCAAAGAGTCTGTCTAATTACAGCCCCATCTCGTTTCTCCCATTATTGGGGAAAATGTTGGAAAGCTTGGTCAACAGACATTCCTAGAGGAGTTTAAAATCTTAGATCCCTCCAAATCGGGATACAGATTCAGCCACAGCACTGAGCCAGCACTGGTGGCAGTCACTGAAACCATCCGCCTGTCTTAAGATTCAGGCTCTCCTGCCCTTGCCAGTGCTGCTGGATCTGTCAGCGGCCTTCGACTCCGTCTATCATGACATTCAGCTGTGCAGACTGCATGACATCGGTGTCAGGTACTATGGCTTGCGGAATTCCTAGCCAGCTGCACTCATACAATCATGCTGGGTTCAATCAATTCCCACTCCATCTCGATAACCATAAAGATGACCTAGGGCTCATCACTGAGACCGAAGTTTTTGATATCTATGTAGCCCCCTTGCCCACATTGTTATATGTTGCTGCTTTAATGTGATAACATACACAGATGACACCCAGCTGATCATCTCATATGACCAGAATTCTGAGGGCGTAAAACCCAGATTCATGGATTGTATGCAAAGGATCCCATCCTGGATGATGGCGAACTGCTTCCTACTTTACAGCAAAAAACTGAGGTGGTGCTGATCAGCAAATCCCAGCTTCTCTAGACCCCTAGCTGGTGGCTCTAGGAACTGGAGGCAGAGCTCTATCCCAGGCGCATGTTGAAAAATCTGAGCATTAAACTATACAAGGCCCTATCCATGAAGGATCAGATAACTGGTACCTGTGGGCATACTTCGCAACCATGCGGTTACTGAGGATAGTCTTTCCTTGGTTACCATCCTCTGGAAGTCAGACTCTGGTGCAGGCTCTTGTTATAAGCAGCCTTGACTATGGGTGGGGCAAAACAGAGCTGAATAACGGATTTGCAATCTTACAACTGGCTCTTCATCTGCACCCACACTGAGACTTTTACACTGGCTTCCCATCAGGAAGCATATCATGTTTAAGATCTGCTGCCTTACCCACATGGCTCAGATGGGTGGAGCCCTTGTATACCTCAAGGACGAAATGCAGTGCTACAGTCCAGCAAGAGCACTTAGATAAAGCACTCCTGACCATTAGCCGCATTTGTACCTCCAGATGCTGTGGGAGACTTTTTTCATTTACCACTCCATCCACTTGGAATTAAGCTTCCCTATCACCTCCATTGCTGCTCTGCTGTTCCAGATTTTAAAAACTCCTGAAGACCTGGATGTTTTAGGTTGTTTCACTGTTTCCCAGGCTGATGTAGTGCTGAGATATACCTTCGGGTATGATTCATGCACAAAATCTAGTGGTAATAACATAACATAACAGAGGCCCTAATTCTTGATCTTGAAAAAACTTCGACATGCTGGCTAGTTCCTATATTTTCCCAGTACTTCAAAGGTTAGGCTTGGGCCCTAGCTTGTACAAATGGTCCAACTCTTAAACACGGTTGCAGTGGCAAGGACTAGGTTTGAGGGCAATATGTCTTCCCCAATAGCAGTTGTCAGAGGGACCCGTCAGGGTTGTCTCCCCTTGCTCTTCACCTTAACCATGAAGCCCCAGGCTGCCTGAGTGCAACACAAGGGTCATACTTGGGGTTTTCCCCTCTCAAATGGCTTACATGTACTCTCTCTATATGCAGACAATGGCCTAGTATTTGTCTGAAATGTCAGAGAGGAGTTTGCCTTAATTGCCTGGGTGCATGAAGCCTTCAGAAGAGTCTTGGGCTTCATGGTTAATAAGGGCAAATCTTGTCTATTTCCTTTATGTTGGGACACTCCCCCACTTGTACTCTCTCTGGGTATTGATCAACTCAGATGGGAAGGCTCAACTTTCAGACATTTGCACATCAATATTTTCCACAAGGTTGAAGCCCTATGAGATGGTAACCATACAAGGGCAGTGGCCTCCCTGAGGGCGAGGGTGGCATTCTGGAGGATGCCCCCACTATTTCGGCAACCTCCCTTTACTTCCTACACACCTCTTCTTCCACGAACTGTACTCAATAGTAGGTGACCTATTATGATCGAATGGCCATAGAAGAGTGGCCTTAACAGTGTTGTGACTTCTGGCTGCCCAGGGAGGTTTGGGAGTCCCCCTCTGATAGGCCTACTACATAGCAGTCCACCTGCAGTGGCTGTCTAGATGGGTGGAGGGAGTTGTACAGAAGACCGGAGCAACTATTCGACTGGTAACCCTACCCGAGATAAATAATATGTCCCTTCTTACGACATGAATCCCCAAGAAGTTTCCCCAGCTGGTCAAGGTGGCACTGCACTGCCTGCTCAGACTCCGTAATCTCACAAGATGTAAGTCTCCTTATGACCACAGCATCCCCCTTCTGGGTCTATACGATCAATACTCTCATCTAGATTCCCAGCGTCTGGCCATTTAGCTATTGGCAGAGCTTCACACCATAGGTGATCTATTTTATAATAACCAACTTCAATCATTCTAGGATCTCATCGACAACCACTCTCTGCACAAAGGACAACTTTCGACTTATGATATTCTCACGCAAACACTCCAAGCCGTGGGTATTAGTAGACACTGTGCGACTTTGCTATACCATTCACAATGCTCCTGTCCATCTGCCTTTCTGCAGCGTCTTTGAGAGATATTGGAATCTTAATTTCAGCAAGTCTTACATGACAAGGAATGGGCTAGAGCCCTTGAATACCCACAGTCAAAATTACATAATGCCTATTTGCAATTAACGTTTTGATTCTATATCGGGCCTATCTCGTTCCAGCTCGATTCAAATACATCTTCCAGAGGGCCTCTGCCTTCTGCCCTCACTTTCATCGGACCTCAGCAGACTTCCAACGTGTGATGTGGGACTGCCCAGCCTGGTCGGAATATTGGGCGTGGGTATTTCAACACATGGCCATCTGTACAGGCTTAGCTTGCTGACCCATGTGCGAAGACAATATGCTGGTGCATTTTTTGATGCCTCCAAAGAGACAGAAAAACAGATGTTTCTTAGACCTGGCTCTCTAACTAGCAAAATGAGCAATCACTTCTGGTGAAAGTCAGCAATAGAACATTCCGTGCCAACCTGGCACTTGACAACCATATGATGATCACAAGCGGAAAGCAAAGCCTCCATTGAGAAGAGAGTATGGGAAGAGCTCTGGATGGCATAGGATGAACATCCCAGCGACAACACCATACCCTTGTGAAAGGAGGGCCACTACCCAAATACCCTGGCCGTTCACTTAACCTTTCATTGACACCGTGCATTCCAAACTATTAAATCGACTTGAGCACATCCCACATTCACCCCTCTCAACTCACAGCCTGTATAGTCATTATGGGCCAAACTTCACAGACAGGTTCCCCCTTCTAACTCTCCTCCTCCCATTGAGACTGACCAACAGCATTCTGATGAGGACATATATAATTCTAGGAACTGGATGTGCAGTCCTGGCTCTCCCTCCCCCCCCCAGAGACACTTGATCTAGACCCTCACGAGATCCACTCACCCCCCATCTCTAGAACCCCACTTCCCTGTCTTCCGGCTCTGGTATGATTTCATCCATATATTAGTTAGTTTTATAGGATACACATATTCATGATTCACACAAATATTAGCGATTGCGCACAGTATTGTGGCCGAGGCACTAATATCTTATGACTTCCACCACAATATAAATTGTGGTCCATTATGGCGGACTTCGGGATTAATAGTTCTATTATCAACTTGTTCTGTAGGCTCCTTGGGAGTACTACAGCCAAGGTACGATTTAGTAGCTGTGGGCTGCTCACAGAGCAATTTCCCTCTCACGCTGGGGTAAGACAAGGCTGTGTCTTGGCCCCCTTTCTCTTTTTAATCAATATGGATGGTCTTGACGCTCATCTGTGTGGTGTAAGGGGGGACTTGGCAAAGTTTGCTTCCCGATATGTCCCTCTATTACTCTACGCAGAAGATGCGGTGCTCATAGCCAGAACTGTCAATGGCTCCAAATTTTACTTCACACCTTTTATAGTTTTATGGGAAATTTGGGACTTAAACCCAACCTCAAAAACCTCACTAAATTATTGATAATGAAATGCGGGCCAAAGTTAGCCAAAACAAAGACATTTCTATTAGGGGGTACTGACATTTTAAAAACTCCACATTTCACATATGTCGGAGTTCCTGTGGTAGTCGATTTTAACTGTACACTAAGGTTGAATATCAGAGTTCTTCAATATTAAGTTTATTAACACCCTTTTTAGATTTTCTAAAAGATTAGGGCGTAGGCCAATAGAAGAATTGAAGTATGCGTTTAAAAGAAATATCTTTCTATTGTTTCAATTGGTGCTGCTGTCTGCGGTTCTTCCAAAAGTAAATTCCTTCACATAATCGATAAAAAAAGTTTTAAGAAGGCTTTCAGCTGTCCCACAATCTACCCCAGCCTCATCTTGATATGAAGAATTGGTTTGATTAATGTGGAAGACCATTTGAAACTGGAGCCGTTGTAACTTTGGCATACAATTTGGAAAAATCCCGAAGCCCACTTCTGTAGGCAAATTCTGAGTGATTGTTTGGCCCTGGAAAAATCTCTGGAAATTACTTGTCTGAAATCTATTAAATTTAGCTTCACAAAGATGGGCATTCCAAAATATTTCTCCAACCCAGAATGTCTTGAAGGTGTCTCATCTAGCCGAACTAAAAGATTTGTTTATAACCATTTAAATCTGGTCCGGGGTGAGGCAACCAGTAGTATATGAATTAGAGAACTCTCCTGACCTGTCCTTCTATGACCGACACCTTAATTACAAATAATTCCAAAAGAAAAGCACTGCTTTTTACTGACAAGGCTTCGCCCTAAACGTTACATTTCTTGGTAGCTTTCCCAGAACTGGGTACTTAGTTCCCTTGTCTTTCTCCTTGTCCCTGTAATGGTCCTGCACAGCAATGTACTAAGCACTTTATTTTATTTTACTCTTTATATATCACACAGAGCAGGCGCATTTCACATTAGAAACAAGTTCTCATGATCAGGCTTTGGCCTACCTTTCTGATTTAGGTTCCTCAAAAGTTATATATGCAATTCTGCACTATATTTTAGGCACATTAAAGGTTTGCAACGAGTACTGATTTTCCACCTATATACTGTTGTGAATGTGCACTGTATGGTGTAATATTTATGAGGAGTTCACAATAGTACCACAAGAAGTTTGCTACGTTTTTTTTTTATTTTACTGCTAAAATTGTATTATGTCTGGTACTATGTTGACATGAAGATATTTTATATGTGAAAATTGTATCTGCACTTTAATGATTTTATTTAAGAAATCGAATAAAGATGATACCACAGAGGTAACGCCCCAGCTTGGAAGTCTGTGAAGTAACTGAGTAGGTAAAATGCCCACTCTTGATGGACCTGACTATCGAGACAGTAGTGCTTCGTGAACCTATGTACTAAGTGTGAGCGGTAAATCCGTTACGCCCACGGATTTTTTTGATTTTTGGGAAATCCGCAATCCGCGTATTTTACGGATTTCCCACAAAATCCGAAAAAAAAATCCGCGCGGACGTAACGGGTTCAAAAGTTGAACCCCCCACGATTTACAATGGCGCCAGCAAGCTGCCAGCGCCGTTGTAAAATAGTTACAAAGTTAGCTTGCACAGGAACCACTAGATAAAACGAAGCAGGTGCTGCTTTATTTTATCTAAGTGCTTCCTGTGCAAGCTAACTTTGTAACTATTTTACAACGGCGCTTGCAGCTTGCTGGCGCCATTGTAAATTACAGCAGCAGCTCACCCAAGGGACCCCTGCGCCCTTCGGGGCGATTGCATAGTAACACACACATGGTCGCTGTAGACAACTCTCTGGCACTTTAGGAAGCTGTAGTATAGTAAAAGCACTATACATTTACCCAACGAGGTAGCACTTACTGATTATCCAGTAGAAAGTACTCCAGTTGAGTAGAGGTATGGCACAAAACGGTGGCGTCTTCTTGAATAAATATGAAGGGCAGGGTTCATTCTGGCACGATGATCCTGGCACAAAAATTAAACCTCAAAAGGAAGCACTTACAGATATCAATAAAGCATGTGCCCTAGTTGAAGCTTAAATTCAGTGACTCATTCATCAGCCCAAAAACAATCGTAAGCGTTGTCAAGGCTGGGCAGATGTGCCTTCTTCCCAAACCTACCGTCGAAAATCAGCTGTGATGCTGGATAGACTTTGCATCCTTGACTTTCACGAGCGCAATACCCAGGCACATTGTGTTCGCACGGGTTTCTGCACGTTCGCGAGCGTTTTATACAATAAAACCCTCGCGAACTTGCAGAAACCCGTGCGAACACAAAAAAAAAAATACGCTAGGATCCGCGGATTTTGCGTATTTTCGAAATACGCAAATACGCAAATACGCAAATCCGCAAATCCGCGGATTGCCAATACGCAAAATCCGCTCATGCTTACTATGTACCAACTCTCACATAGGTGGTTTACTAGAAAGAGAACACAGCTCACTCACAAACCTTGTCGATTTTATGCTGATAGGGAACAGTGTTTTCAACATCACAACACTCATGGGTTAACTCTGCAGCAGCTCTATAGAGGTCCACATCTAAAAGTAAAGTAAATTAGTCCCACTGTGGTATCATAAAGGGGGTTGGCAGTGGCTGCTGATGATATCAATCTACAGTGGGGTGGGGTGGGGTGCTAAATATATTAAATCACACATACATTAAACAATTACAATAAAATAAACATCTATGAAAGAAAAAAGAAAGGTTATTTACCTTATCCTGCAGCACATCCTCAATGCTCTCAGTCCCTGGCTCCAGACTCCTCCGAGTGGGTGGTGACGTCACACAGCCAACTACCTTATCAAATCCAGACGCTGCTCTCATGCTGTGAAGCAGCATCACTGACCTTCTGGATTGGATGAAACAGGCTGCCTCAGCACTCCAAAAGGCCTGTGCCTGTTCTCCAACCCAGCTGTCAAAGACAACTGGGTTGGAGAGGTTTGAACTTGGCATGTCAGGCTGGCCGTAGGAAGATGGCCGGCCAAACCTGCACGTCCACTTCAAACACAGGGGCCACTCCTCATTGCTGCCAACCAGCAGCAATGACGCACTGGCCCTGCCATCACACTGTGTTCGGCACAAGGTAAAAAATGAAACGATTATAGAAGCATTTTATTTTTCACTCTTTCAGCAGCAGTGTGTGTGTGTGGTCTGGGGTGATGCTCTTACGCTCCAATGGAGGAACCGCCATTGTGGTGTTGGTTGGATTAATCATTGAAAAACTTTCAAACTCTCATCATAACAGGTGATCTGAACAAAGAAGGCTAGTCTGGCAACAGCAAAAAAAACAAAAGAGTCAACAAACAGACTTCAACAGTCTCCAAAGCATGTCCTTACTGGGCGAGGAACAAATAAAAAACAAAAAAAGCAATCTGGCTTGCAGTGGGTCACTTTGGCCAAGAGAATTCGCTTGTGCAGCATTGCAGTCCTTCTTTTTTCCAGCCCCCTATGCCACTGTTGGCAAAGGCCCGCCTCATGCAAATCAGAACAGACCTTGTTACTTATGAGATCTGTCCATACTGAACTGTCAGGTGAGGCATTAAAGAAGGGACCACAATCAACCCTAGACTGGTTTCAAGCTAAGTTGGTCTCATCAGTGAGGAATAGCTTGACCTCTGTGGAACAGTGAGCATGTGACCACAGTGCCACTGAATCCAAGCTGTACCAGAGTTCAATCAGGGAGAAACCTGTCCCGGGTTGCTTGTGTTCCAGTGCAGGCAGTACTGCTCCTACTAGAACAGGGTCAAGACCGATTAGCAGATGGCTGGGTCAAACCTAAGGTGGGATGGTGTGTAAAATAACAATGGACTTGGATCCAGCCCTAGTGATTACCAATGACGGAGATTAATTCAAGCATTCTAGCCATCATTGTTTTGTATACTTTAGTGTAACCTCCTAAGTGAGACCGGTATAATAGAGGTGGGTCCCGTGCTCATTGTGCCACTGGAACTAAGGTATAGCCGACTGATAAGCCCCAATCGATCGGGGTGATACTGGTCTTGGGCTACTTGTGTTCCGGTTCAGGGAGGACCTGGCCTGGCAGTTTGGCTGGGTTGAAGATTCAAGGGTGAGGGGGGCCAAATCTGGGGTATTCTGAATCTATCTCCTGCCCTGGTAAAGAGGTGGACTGTGGTTATTCCCCAAATTATGGGCTTTTCACATTGAAATGGAATAAGGGCATGCAAACTGAGAACTGTCTTGGACCTAGTAGGAAATTACACGTTTTATCACCCTCAGTGTACAAGTCTTATTGATTACATCTTACTAAGCATAAGGTTATGGCAATCTCTGGTCGGTATGGCTGTAGTCCATAGACATGGTAGTGATCATAATGCCCTGGCTTTGACTCAGGGTGCCATTGGCATTTCTCTTCCCTGTTCCTTTAATGAGCCGCATAACAGTAGGTTGGCCTCGCTCCTAATCTGCGAAGGTTGAAGAGGCGCTCCATGGCAGCCTCAGAGGAAGCTCTGGGCAAAGTGTTTAAGATTGTGACTACAGATCTGGAAGCTGTACTTTCAGCAATGGGATATACAGTTGAGGTAGAGGAGCATTCCAGCCTGGGTGAAACCCACGATCATATGTTTGTGGCGCGTATGGATATTTTTTTGGTTTCAGTCAAATCCATCCCTAAGAAGAAGAAAATCGCTTGTTGGTATTCTAAATCTTGTAGGATAGCCAGGAGTACTCTCTCTTGTGCATTTAAGTCTGGATTTAGAGCCAATATTAGGATGGCTAGGGCGTTGAATAAGGGAATGATTACTGATGCAAAAAGGAAATGGAAGCGGATCAATTTGGAGTCTTTGCTGAGTGCCATCAACAGTAAGGACTACTGAGATTTGGCTAAGAGCAGTATTGAGTATGGCGAGACTGGACCAAGGGGAGGGAAATATTTGGGTACCATTAATTAGCTTGGGCACAGAAATGAGGTTGGTTTAACCTCCTACGGTCCAATGATTACACCAAGCCTCGCACAAAAGAAGCTGGCCTGGTCGGCCTAAAAGCGAATGCAAGAGCTTTGACCCAGGGCACCCAGTTTGGAAGTGGGTCCTTATGCGAAAATTGCAGATGCTTAAGGTGAAATGAGGACTAAAAAAAAGAAAAAAAAAACAGTAAGGACTACCGAACATGCTGGCGCCTTGTCGCTCAGAAGAACCTTAGTGTCTAAGATCTTTTAGATAGCAATGTCTCTTCCACCATGTGGGTTGAACCTTTTTCCCAGTTATACTTTGAAATTGAAGTAAAGGGATCAAATGAGACAATCCCCAATGCCGCAACCCCTAGGGTGCTCAGTTGTACTCCATCTCTTGGCATGGAATAAGAATTTAAAAATAAAGTGTTAGAACTGGGGGTCTCTAGTTGTCAGGGGTAGGTACCACTGTCCAAATAGGGACCTTTGCTTCTAGTCAGAGTAAGGAGGAAACCCTATAAGATAACCCCTGCTCATCCTCTAGGTAGCTTGGCACGAGCAGTCTAGGCTAACCAGAGACAATGTGTAAAGTATTTGTACCAACACTCACAGTAACACAGTGAAAACACCACAAACTGACTCCACAACAGTTTAGAAAAATAAAGGTATTTAATCTAAACTACACAAGAACAAAACAACAAAAATCCAACATACACAGTTCAAGAATATGGTTTCAAAAAAGTTCTTAAGGTTGCGATAAAATTCTTTAAGTTGGGATAAAATAATCCACAGATGTGTGAAAAGTTCACAGTTGCGTCACATTTACTCACAGTACCTTTTAGTTGCGACAAAGTTCCAAAAGCAGAAGCTGGTGCGGTGGAAAACAAGCGATGAGTTGCTCCTGAGACCCTGGGGAGGCGTTTGCGACAGCCCCGCTGCAGCAGCGGGTGTGTTGCGATGAATTCGGTCTGTATGGGGAGGAAGGCCGCTAGTATGGATTCCGGTGCGGAGGTTCTGTAGGAAGTTTGTTCTCGCAAAAGGCACGATGCGACGATCTTTGGAGTTGCGACGATCTCCGGGGCGACGATGCGCGGACCAGCGGTGACGTTCTCTCTCGCAGTTCCTCGACGCGATGGTTTCTGCGAAGACACTCGCAGCGACGTGATGCCATCCGTAAGCAAGCGGTGCGGCGATCTCACCCAGTGATGACAGGCTCTGCGACGACACTCGCAGCGATGTTAGACTATCCCGCACCAGTCTGGTGCGTCCCGCAAACGAAGGATGCGACGGCTCTGGCAGCGGCAACAGGCGCTGCGATGATCTCGGCCTTCGTAGCGGCGGGAATTTCCTCGCACTGTCGGGGATGCGCTCCGCAGCGAGCGATGCGGTAACTTTTCAATTGCAAAAGTCTCTCAAGCTTAGTTTCAAGCTTCGCAGCACAGGTACAACTTCCAGAGGCCCCACAACTCGATCAAGCACTCTAGGAAGGACATAACTCTCTCAGCAGAGTTCAGGGAAGCTGGGGGTGAAGTCCTTTTGTTCCTGGGACTTCAGAACAGGGAGCCAGCTCTTCTCAGGCCCTTGGAGATTCCTTCAAGACAGGGGACACAGCACAACAGCAAAGTTCTTCCCCTCTCCTTGGCAGCAAAGCAACAGCAGGTTAGTCCAGCAGAGCAACAGCAGGACAGTCTTCCTTCTTCAGTTTCAGCTTTCTCCTTGGCAGAGGTTCCTTCTTGATTCCAGGATGATCTAATTTTCTGTTGTCAGGGGTCCTGTACTTATACCCCTAAAATTCTTTGTTCTCTTTATGCAAGTGGGCCCTGAGTCCGGTCTGAACCAGTTCTGGGTGTTGCTTGAGCACTTTGTTTTCCTGGCTTCTCCTTTCCTTTCAGAGTGAGGGGCAGGGTCATCAGCCGCCCAGCAGGAGGTGGAGCCAGTATTGTGGAAGGCAGGCACAGCCCTATTCAGGCCCAGGTGCTAACTCCTCCCACCACTCAAGTTGCAAATGCAGTCATTCAGCCTAGGGCTGACTCAGCCAGCCTCCTGGGGAATCCCCAGCCCCTGGCACTCTCAAACCAGACAGTCAATACACAAACAGGCCAAGGCACACAGAAGGGTCAGACAAGAGAACAGCAACTTTCTAAAAGTGCTGTTCTCAAACACAGGATTTAAAAACAACCTTTCCTAAAAGATGTGTTATTAAATTCTGTGTTCAGGGATACTAGACTCTTATGTCCTATCTTGTTCCTATGAGAAGAAATGCAGGTAGCCACTGTAGCCAGCATCCCCCATGTTAATCTATGGAGCAAGATAGCCTTACAATAGTGAAAATTGAAAATGGCTGCCATTCACTACCAGAGCATGTCACCTGCACCAGTACATGTTCTATCTTTCACATACACTGCACCCTGCCCAGGGGGTACCTTGGGCCTTCTATAGGGGTGACCAATGTGCACAAAAAGGGAAGGGTTAGGCCTGGTCAGTGGGGACACTGACCAGGAGGGCATGGCAGTTCACAGACTGCATGCAGGCACTGCGGTGGCAGGCCTGAGACACCATTTTAGGGCTACTCATGTGGGTGGCACAATCAGTGCTGCAGGCCCACTAGTAGCATTTGCCATCACCAGCCCTGGCACACCCAGTGCACTTTACTAGGGACCTCATGGTGATACAAATATGCCAATCATGTATATCCAATCACAATAACAATTTACACAGAGAGCATATGCACTTTAGCACTGATCAGCAGTGGTAAAGTGCGCAGAGTCCTATTGCCAACAGCAACGGGTCAGGAAAAATAAGGAAGGAAGAAGCAAAAAGTTTGATGATGACCCTGCAAGAAGGGCCAGTTCCAACATAAGGCCAACACTACAAGTAGTTCCCAATGTTTCTTTCATCAAAATATCAAGCGCTATGGACCGCATCATACCTAATGAAGCCACGAAGTTGAATAAGGTACCCGGAACTCTCTTCAAATCCTATAGGAAGGTTTGGGGCACATATTTAGCTGTCTATTTCACTGCTATAATTAGTGGAACTCCTATGCCCCCCATTTGGGTCGGACGTAGATTATTCCATTATTTAGAAGGGGTTCCAGGGCCCCGCCTTCAGATTATAGGCTGATCAGGCTCATAGACAGTTTATTGGGTGGAGGCTGACTGTATCTTCGACCTAGTCCTTCGAGATTTGCTGTGGAAAACTCAATGGGAAATTGGGGTTCTAGGGTAGCTTTTTCAAATCCTTGCTAGATTACATCTGAATAATTATGCCTGGGTTAGGTGTGGACCACAGGGAGAATTGACAGATCCCATTTAAAGTGGCCGAGGTGTTAAGGAGGGATGTGTGCTAGCCCAACTCTTCTTCTGTGTATATTAATGATTTGGTATCACAATTGGACCAATGCACGGGAGACGTTCCACAGTTGGTGGGGGTCACTATCCAAGCTCTCTTGTTTGCAGATGATACCCTTCTACTATACTGGAGAACAACTTTGGCAAGACCAAGTTTATGTTTTTTAATCCATGTCCTACTACCCGTGCCAATACGAAGTTAAACGGAACAGCTTTGGAAAGAGTTCTGGTGTTCGAATACCTGAGGGTTAAGCTCACAGAGAAGTTTGATTGGACACCCCATATTCGGATGCAAGGCCTCAACCTAGAGCGAATTTGTGGTGGTCCCTTGAGGACGCACCACCCTGTGTCTCCAGCTCTGGAAATGTATAAAAGCCAGGCATTTGGGGCGTGATTGTATGGGGAGAAATGTGGATCTTTTTTTAAGATTCCCATTCATTAGAATTAATTGAGAATCGTCTTGTAAGAAATCTTTGTCATTCGTCAGTAATCACTCCGCTTGTCCCCTTGCATCTTGACTATTGCCCAAAACGGATTAATGATGTAGTGGGCCTGAGGCAACTTTTGTTTCGGTGAAGGTTGCAGATTATTCCTTAACTCTCTTGTTTTCGAATTGGTGTTGAAGATGTCATGAAATAACCTGGGGCATGTGTAATACCCTGGCTTTGATCAATGAAGGCCTGTTTGGGTCAGATTGGGTATTTGAATTATGGGTCATCCCCTGGCGATGCTGGGTTGGTTTCTGCATCTGAGCTAAAAAATTACTATTGGAAATATACTGATAGTCAATATGTTCAGTAAGGGCAGGATCACTCACTTTTTTTTTAGCTTTAAAACTAATTACCGTTTGGAAAACTATTAGGATGAGATCGATGCTTCCTTTATGTGCTCTAACAGCCAAATGGAGTCACAACCCAAGTGACAGTGACTACTTTGGCCTATTTTGCCCCGAGGCTCTTCCCAAGTTATCAAGTAATGAGAAAAAAGTAGATTTGCCGCTGCCGGGTCTGCCGTAACGTAGGGACAAGGAGTTTTTGGATTACATCTAGGATCCTTAGAAAATACCAATCAATGCATTGTCTTTTCTGTTTCACAGTTTTTGATTCGTATGTAGAGGCATAGACAGAAGCTTTTATCTACCTACTGGATGCCTTCGATCTTGAGTTTTAATGTACTGGATTATAAGATTTTATTAATTTTAAAATATAATGAATGATGGTATGTGTGCTTTTTTGGTTCATTTTTTGTGTCCATTTTCATTGTTATATAATTTTGTGGAATTGGATCTGAACTTCAAACTATAAGTATTCCTAAATAAACAGCTATTGAATAGCACCTGGATGCGTTGAACTGTGGTCTATGCATTTTTGCTAACTTCTTGGTTTCAAGTAGAGAATCAGTATTGGCATATTCTCTCGTTGTTTAACTATATTGGGCTCAGCCTTACTGATTAGAGCCATCCCTTCGCTTGTTATTATTACTTGTAACATAGCACTCTCCTAAAAATGCTGTGGCAATGGTCACTTTTCCTTTCTTATTTTTATTCTCCCATACACGTCCTAATCTGCATCACTACAACAATCAAATCCCAGCCAATGCATGGTATCAGACTTCTAGCTAATATGTACGCAATGTATCCCACACGAATATACAGATGTGAGGTTTTAGTACATTGTTATTCCAGTTTGATTTAGGAGTAAGATGTTTCACCTGGGCTACGTAGCACATACAATCCTTGTTTTTTGTCAGGTTTATATCATAGGTGTCCTCAGTCAACTCCCTTGGAAGGATAATCAACATTCCTTTTTGTATACTGCAAACACACAGAGCAAACAGCGCAGCTACAGTACAAAATATCTATGCATTAACTGCACAAAGTTAAAGAGCATGATACTAAGCTTTACTTATTCATCCTTTCAATCAATCAATGAATCAGACATGTATAAAGCGCAGTAAATCACCTCTAAGGGTCTCGAGGCGCCGTAGAAGTTGTTTGAAAAGCTAAAATAAAATAATTTGAAATGCTAAACTGAATTATGTAAGGGACCACTGAAATTTCAGCCTAAAAACCATTGAGCATGCACACCCACAAGTTTGTTATGATTTGCCAAATCATTATTAATCTCACTACGAACCTTGATCATAGACAATAGAGCAGTTATTTGCAGTGTAGTGTCCACCAGGTATCTGGTTACGATTCAAAATATTATGACTTCATATTATTAAAAACATCTTTTTCATTTATATTAAAAAATAATCTTGGTTTTCTTTACATGTCTGCAGGTTTCATTATACAACCATAAAGGTCAGAAAATGCCAGTCGCTATTTGCATTACTTAATGTGATTGAAAGAATGAGTGGACCTTAGGCAGGAACACTATCACCAAATTAGCCATGAAATATTGACCCGCATGGGCATGATAAATAGACAAAACATATAGGCAAGCTACAAGTGGGTAGATGGCTCATTATATTCCATCAACAATCCATATGACAAGTTCAACTCTTTTCAAATACAAGTCTGGGGTACTCCGCTAAAAAGGGAAAATTCCCATTTGAGTATACCCGATATATTTTTAATGTATCTGCATCGCTACAATTATCCAGTTATTTTTTTCTGAGTTTTCAGATGTTGGTCGAGTTCACCTGGGTGGTACCTACCTACCTTGGTGTAGAGAGGTTACCTACGATGAAGCATGCCACAAGAAGTGTGCGACCTACCCATATCTTTTGGATATCTGCAGCTGACCACGGAATATATTAAATGTCCTATTTGGTGTGATTTATTTTTATATGGGAGACTGTGCTTGAGGGTATAGCGCCCCTCTCTCTACATAAAATAAATAGCGCACACATAATAAAACAAGGCATCCTTAAATATAAAAATAGAACTTGGAATCGTCCAGTGAATTTACTCAGGCTAAATGAAGTGGCCTCCTATATGAAAAGCAAATGTATACCAATTCTACCAGCTATGTTTGTTGTCCCAGTGTTGCAGTGCTCGCACATCACATGCAGCTCATGTATTTCTCACATGTTCTAGTTTTTCACATCAACCAAGTGGCTGCATTGTTTATCCGAATCCTGAGAGCTCAGAGCAATCGAAAAGAGAGGTAATCAAGATTCACATTACAAAGACAGTTTACATAATGTTTTGGAATGTTTCTGCATCCAGATACACCCGTAGGCTACCTCGCTGTTGGAGGTGTTAGTGGAGGTCGCCACACTCCTACTGCACAGTGTAGCCACAGGTCTGTGCGTTACAAATAGTCACAAGAATACATAGAAGGCAGGAATACTGGCCAGGAATACAGGACACAGAAGAAACAGGAAGCTGCTAACCGGCAATAGTTATGTTAGTGAATACTGTTACATGGAAACGGTGCATACATGTTAGACACTGGGTCTCTAGTTGGCAGAGGTTTGCACCCTGTCCAAATAGGGATCACAGTCCTTGCGAGGGTAAGTAAGATATACAACATAAATTAACCCTTGCCCTCCCTGTGGTAGCTTAGCACAGATCAGTTAGGCTTATTTTATAGGCAAATGTGTAAAGTGTTTGTGCATTCTTGAGTACAGTAACACAGTAAACAGCACAAAAAGACTCCACACTGAGTTACAAAAATAGCATACTCGTTATTGGTTAATACAGGACCAAAATCCAATAAGTGTATCTCAAGCTCTGCACTTTTAGAATTTTAAAGATTAATACAGTGATTCAAGCAATCACATTTCGCCAGTTAAATGTCACAGATCCAAGCAGTGGATCGAATGAGATGTTACCACAAAGCTCCTGAATAGCACAGGGCTCCACGGGCCAAAACAAGTACAAAGGGGCATGCAGGGTTATTCAGACGGATGTTACTTCACAATGAAAAGACGCCCACAAGGGAGTGCATGCCAGCTACAAGCACCGCCAGCGAGCACAGTACCTTCCCTCGAGAGGTGGTGACGTCAAGGGAATGAGGTATGGGCCTCACTCCGCGTTGGCGAGAAGATATATCATCAGCAATCCCACGTCATCGTCAAACCTGGGGGGGGGGTCAATAGGGTGGTTATCTTTGGCCTATTGAGGCGAGTCTCAGGGTCATCTGTAAACTTCTCAGTATGGACCTGCGTCATCACTGAAAAGGCACTGGGTTAGCATGGAGGACACTGTGTCAGTTCTGATCGGTTCATGGGGGCCACTGCGTCGATTTTTGAAGAAAACACATGTAGAACCCACTTCTCAGGCACAGGACTGGAGGGAGCACCTCAGCCAATGGTGGGTTTCACAGACGGCAGCACAAGCAGAGTTGCAAGAAGTCTTTTGTGACCCTTATAATTAAGAGAACAGGAGGCAAACCAATAAGCCCTTGAAGAAACTTGGGTTCAAGGATGTAGAGAGCAGGCCATTCCATGTCACTCCCAGGCAAGAAGCAGCAGGCAGTAGACTGACACAGCAGAGCAGACAGCAAAGTGGCAGCACCTCCTACAGCACAGCAGGCAGCAGGCCAACACAGTAATGCTAGTATCAAAGCGGCAGTACCTCCTACAGCACAGCAGGCAGCAGGACAACACAGTAATGCAGATAGCAAAGCAGCAGAGCATCCTATTGCAGGCAGCAGGCCATCACAGTAATGCACAGTAGCTCTTCTTCTATTCAAAATGTCCTCAGTTCTAGCAAGATTTTGATTTGATGGTGTCAGGGATCCATAACTTATAACCAAGTGTGCCTTTGAAGTGAGGGCAACATCAAAGAGGCCTTTCAAGATCACAAGCCCCCTGCCTTTCCTGCTATGGCTCCAGACTCACTACAGGGGGGTATGCAGCTCTTTGTGGGGGGACAGGCAAAGCCCTTTTGAGGTGCAAGTGCAGCTCTTCCCTCACAATCTACCTCAGGAGAGCCCATCAGCCTGGTGATGGGCCACCAGGCAGTAAATATCTCAATCCTTTTCACTTTGTGTGTGTGACTCCCTAGAGGGAATGCACAAAGCCCAGCGGTCACCCAACATATATGTGTATTCATAGACAGTCAAAGGCACAGAATAGTGTAACTAAGAAAATGTCAACTTTCTAAAAGTGGCATTTTCAGACTTACAATTTAAAATCCAATTTACCATAAATTGTGATCTTAAAATTGTGAGTCCAGAGACACCAAACTCCAACTGTATATCTGTTCCCAATTGGAAGTTACCCTTAAATGATGTTTAAGGAAATCCCAATGTTAACCAATGGGAGAGATTATTCTTGCAGTAATGAAAGACTAATTTTAAAATATTTCAGTGCCAGGACATGTACAACTTGAAAGTACACGTCCAACTGTTTAAATACTCTGCACCCTGCCCATGGGGCTACCTAGGTCTTACCTTTGGGGTGCCTTATGTGTAATAAAAAGGAAGGTTTGGGCCTGGTAAGTAGGTTAACTTGCCAGGTTGAAATGGCAATTTTAAAACTGCACACACACACTCTGCAATGGCAGGCCTGAACCATGTTTAAAGGGCTACTGAGGGGGTAGTGCAATCAGTGCTGCAGGCCCACTAGTAGCATCTAATTTACAGTCCCTGGGCATATATAGTGCACTTTACTAGGGACTTCAAAGTTAATTAAATATGCCAACTATGCATAAGCCAAATTCACCAGGATTTGAGTATAGAGCATATGAAAGTGCTGATTAGCAGCGGTAAAGTGGCTACAATCCTAAACCCAGCAATAGTAAAGTTAACAAAACAGGATTTCAGAAGGCAAAAAGTCAGGGAAAACCATGCCAAGGATGCCAGGTCTAACAGAGGTGCCAATGGAAATAGCTACATTATTTCTGCATAGTGTATCAACAGGTCAATGCATTACAAAAAGTCACAGGAATACATAGAAGGCAAGGAATACTAACCAGGAATACAGGACACAGAAGAAACAGGAAGCTGCTAACCTGCACAAACATAGGTGCATACATACAAGGAAATGGTGCAGCACATCCCTGGGGCAAATTGTGTAGCACTGCACCATTTCTAAAACACAGGGATGCAAAGCATATATACAAGAATACAGCCTACCCCAGTGAGGTCCATGGCACTAGAAATAGCCGCATAGCACCAACACACACACCCTTGCACCAAAGTGCAGAGATAATTGTTTATGTGCAGCAAGGTGTCCCTTCCTAAACGTAAACAATCAATAGTGGCGATTTGCTACTTCTATTTGTGCTGTATTCTGCAGTACACATAGAAGCAGCAACTTGTCATTTTTAATGTTTTTTTTTTAATGAAGGGACACATTCATGCAAAAAACCAATCATTAATGGTGTTTTGCTCTTTCTATGTGTGCTGAAGAATGCAGCTCACAGAAAAAGCAAAAACAAGGAGAAATACATTATTACTCCTTGTTGCACCAATGTAACACCTGCTTTTGCATGGTGTTAGTGTTTGGAGCTGCCTCAGATTTACAGATCCTTGTAAATCTCGGGGAAACGCCCACAGCAAGACGCATTGTTTGCCCCTTTCCTGCAGATACCTCCATGAAAGGGTACTATCTTCACAAAGCGGTGTTAAGCCACAAAATGGGGCTTAATGCCACTTTGTAAATATGGAGCAGGGCATTGCGCCACTGGAGCATCAGTAAAAGTGAGGTTCCGGTGTTGAAACTCCCAAGTAGCTATGCCCCATAGTTGTGAAGTAATGTTATTGAGCACAGGTGTTATTGAATTCTGTTACCCTGGAAACAGTACATACTACATTTGCTGATTTTTACACATACTGAACTCCAGGAGCTTTATTTGTCAGTGCTCACTGGACCTAATTTACAAGAGGTAATTATCAGGCATCAAACTCAGGTGTAACTACTGCATCCCAAAAACGAATAAACACTGCCACCTCTCTGGGTCTGTGCAAAGACTCAGGTGGAGGGGGGTACATCTTTCAGGCTACTGGTTGGCAAGGTAAACTCTTTCCTTCATCAAGGAACAAAATTGGGGGCCCCTAAGTAACACTAGATCTAAAAAGAACAGTACAGGGTAACCAGCGGGACAAAGGAACAGCATCAGCATACAACCAAACCAGGCTCAATCAGATAACACAAGAAGGAATCGAGCACCAACATAAGTCTAAAGACAATTCATTGAGATTCATTCTGGGCACTGACCTCACCCAGAAGGAACAATCACCAAGAAACCAAGACAGCTTGCTATCAGCTCTCTGTATTAAATGGAAGTGAAACAGTTCCTACCACAAAATATAGCTCACAAATGTAGTTCAAGCCCTTGTGCACTTGTATAAGGATGTAAAAACACCCTGAACCTCCCCTCCGAGAGACCATACTGGATCTCAGTAACAGCATCCTACAGGCTGCAGCATACCTCATCAAGGGCTGGAGAAACATGGTCACATTGCTCCCATCCTGATGGAATTCCAATTGCTATCTTTTCCATCCTGCACAATCTTCAACACCAAAGACATCATCTACAAAGCCTTCATAGCTTGCATCCCTGTCTAACCGAATAAGAAGCACGCCATCTCCATTGCTCTTGACATGCCCACAGCCAGGGCTCAATCAAACTGGAGATGAAGAAGAGAATTGTTTTTAAAAAAACGAGGCAACAGGTCTTTTTCATCTTTGCTCCGAGGATCTGGGCACATTAATCCATCTTAAATTGAGGACAGAGCTGAGCATCCATCTATTTAGAGAACACTACCTCATGATGCAGTAACAGATCACTTTCACTCTCAGAATCAATCTACTCATTTAATCACTTGTTGACAATATATTTGCCTTTGACTCACTACTTTTCAGCTAGTGTCAAACTATATAAACGTGACAAGTTGGAGGACTAAGGGCCAGATGTAGGTAATCTCGATTTACCTACTCCTATATACCGAATCATACCGATTCGGTATTTAAGAGTAGGTAAATGGGATGTAGGTAATTTCTCTTTTTAAATTACACATAGGCCCATAGGAATGATTGTCAATTACCGAATCGGTAAATGCCGATTCGGTAATTGGGGGAAACATTGAAGGGTGGCAGGGTGTCACTTTGCACCCCTCAATCGTGTATGTCTGCAACATGGCAGCGTTTGAAAAGCAAAATAAATGCTTTTTCAAGGCTTTTCATTTTTTACCACCAACTTCTAGTTGGTGGTAAATTACGAATTCTTAAAGCCCTGTAGCACTGATTACAGTGCTACCTACATCTCATAATACAGATTTGGTAATTTTACAGAATCGGTGATTTTACCGAATCTGTAAAATTACCGATTGTGTAAAATTACAGAATCTGTATTTTAGGTGGCCCTACATCTCAGTATCCAAATACTGGTCGGTAACGGTCGAAAATCAGTATTTTCGGCCGTTACCGACTGGTATTTGGATACCTACATCTGGCCCTAAGTCACCACAAATGTATTCACTATTCTGATAAATGTAAAGTCTCAAAATGATGACACCACTGGAAAGGATTACTCCATCAGGCAATGTTTAAGTGAAATCATCAAAAATCTATAAAATAAAGGATACTAATTAATCTACGAACCTTGGAATACCTTTGAAATATAGTTTGTTGTTGATACTTTCTGGTTATGTAAAAGATTTGAAACTGCCTTTACCAAATGTAAAAAAATATGTATGTGTTGGGTAACTAAATTAACAAAGAAAATGCTTATGTTAATTTGATTTCAATATTTAGAAGGTATATTCTATAAGAATATCAAGTTTATAATATTATGCTGCTAAAATGCTGCGGACAAATATTTAATATCTCAATATTGTTAAAGTAAGTATAGATTTACTATTTTTAACTCAACTTATGTGTAGCTTGGGGATGCATATATCTTCAACTTACAAAGATGAGGAGTTAAGAATAGTAAATCAATGTTAATAGTATACACTTATCACGTGATATTTTGACTATGACATTTTTGCATTACAATCGGTTTTCACTTGATATTTTGACCAGCTGTATTAGTGTGTGTGAGGGTGAATGAGTGGCTGTATAGGTGAGTAAGTGGATGTGTGTGTATATCTATGAATCAGAGAGCGGATGTGGAAGTACTTATATGGATCTGTGAATGGATTTGTGAACGGTTGTATGGGAGTGGGTTTATAAAAGGCTCTATTGATGTGTAAGTGGGAGCCTTAGTTATTTTCTGGATGATGTCATCTGTGATGTCAATGACCATGTGATGAGTGATGTAATATGTGAGGTCAAAAGCAGTGCATTGCAGGGGCACGAGATATAGTATGCTCAGTTTCTTGGATTGAAGTGTTGCAACCAATCAGATCTCAGCATGAGATCTCCTTGGGGTCGTGGATCCTCCGTGTCCCCAGTCAGATTTCTTAAAAACCATTAAACTCCACAACTATTGAACAGATAAACACCAAATCACAAAAAGGTACTTCCTTGGACCAACATTACCATCTTGCCAAATTTGGTTTAATTCTGTTCAGCATGTCAGACTGTAGCCATGTCTAAAGGTCCTATGGGAATGAACATGGGGGAAACGTGCTTTTCATGGTGGAAACGTGCTTTTAAGCAGATCACCCTGAAACTTTCAAGATAGCAGCTGCAGTGAGCATCGCATCAGTTTTGAAATTCTGTGAAGATCTCTCTAGCGTCACCAAAGTGATTTACCCTTAGTAATTCCTTGAGGGCCTGTAATGGTAGAAGTGGGAAGGATATTCCTTCCAAACCGACCTTCAATAGGGTCGGCCACGAGTCACATTTGGATTACATCTTGGTCCAGACCCTGGACTGGAGCAGGGTTTTGACCTTTGATGTGGTACCAAGAAGTGAGAGTGACCATAATGCTTTGATTCTCTCCCTGGCTCTGCCATCTGAACTCACGATTGACCAGTCGGATCAACCGACATCTAAGGACAACCTAATCCTAACAAATGATAGGCGTAGAGTTCGTTGGACCAAACTCTTAGATAATCCTGCCCATATCCCGGAGCTCTACGAGAGGATACTCCCTACATTAGAATCTATAGAGACTATTATAAATCATCCCCATTCCGAAGATCTTTTCCGGAAGTTGGGCAATCTTCATAAGGATCTGGTGGGAACCCTTGCGGATCTCCTGAACCCAGTGGTGGGGAAAGGGCCCCACAGGGCACAAAGGCAGTCATGGTACAATTCAGCCTGTAGGGAGGCAAAGGGCAAACTGATTGCGGTGCTGAAGCATTCTAGGGACCCTGGGACAATCAGGTTAAGGAGGGCTGACCTAAAGCAAGCCATTCATAATGCAAAGGCGGCTTGGGACCACACAATTTGGGAAAACATGTTGATCACCCTCCAGACAAAAGACACCCGCAAATTTTGGCAAATTGTGAAAACAGGATCATCATAGCCGACTCAAGCAGTTGAGGCCAATATTGCGGCTGCGGCCTGGGAGGACCATTTTCGTTGCCTCTATGAAGAGGCGGCCCCGGGTTCGCCGAAGCAGCATGCTTGCGTACCACTGGAACATTCTTCGCTGCCGGGTAGTCCAAATGTCTGTCCCTTAAATATGGAAGAACCTGGCCCTCTGCAGTTCTCTTTGGGTGAGGTTATTGCTGTAATAGCAAAACAGCCATCAGGGAAAGCCCCCGGATTAGACAAAATTCCGGGTGATTTATTTAAACACCAACCCATGATCTGGGCTCCATACTTGTTAATTGTTTGTAATGCAATTCTTGCAGGAATGGCGGTCCCCAGTACTTGGCTGGGAGCAGAGATTGTCCCAATCTTTAAGAAGGGCTCTCCTCTGCTCCCAGCCAACTACAGGCCAATCAGCCTGATTGATGTTTCGCAGAAACTTTTTGTGAGGCTAATTCTTGACCGCTTTCAGGATTGGATGACTGACCACTCAGTGTTGAGTACATTCCAGGCGGGCTTTAGGAGCAAGGTTTCAACTACGGATCAACTTTTTAGGTTGGCCCTTATTTTTTGGAAGACTGTGAGGGTGGAGGGGGGCACGCTATATACCGTCTTCGTCGACCTCAGAGCGGCATTTGATCTTGTTCCGCGGAGCAAATTATGGACGGTACTGGCCAAACTCGGGCTCCCCCACCCTCTTTTAGATGTTATTATCCGTCTACATACCCAAAATTTTGCACAGGTAAGGTGTGGGAGGTTGGGCCGTCTCTCTAATAGATTCCCCGTTGGCAGAGGGGTAAGGCAGGGCTGTGTCCTAGCGCCGACTCTGTTTAGCCTCTTTGTCAATGGGGTAATCAATTTTTTAAATACCATTAACAACACAGATGCACCGCGGCTTGGTGGCACTAGGGTGCCCGCGATCATGTTCGCGGATGACACCTTACTGCTTTCAAAATCCCCTATGGGGATTCAACGAATTTTGGAAGGGTTTGAGGCATTTTGTCGAGAGCATGGGCTCGAAATAAATGCCTCAAAAACTAAGTATATGATTTTTAACCCCCCCAAAAAGACACGCCCCAATCCGTTTATAGGTGCTAACCAACTAGAAAGAGTCTACACTTTTGAGTATTTGGGCGTGACTATCAATGACAAATTCGATTGGGGCGATCACCAGGCCAAGTCACATCTTAGATTGGCGCAACTATCTGGGGGTATTATTAGGCTAGTAAACTCTAACAGATCATCCATCAGGCCGCTAGCCCCTCCCCTGGAGATTTATAGACTCCAGGCCAGAGGAGCGATCCTCCATGGTAGTGAACTCTGGGGGTATGCTTGTAAAAAAGATCTGGTCACCTTAGAAAACAAATTTCTCAGGCAGTTATTAAAGCTACCGACAAGCACTCCACTTCTGCCACTAAGGCTGGATCTGGGCCTAAAACCCTTGGACCAAGTGGTGGGTGTGAAACCTCTAACCTTTTGGAGAAGACTATGGACAACCCCGGAGCTAGCCAACTATAGGCAGGAACTGCAGGGAATCCTTGCCCTACCGGATGTAGAGAATATCCCATGGTTCAAATACATTAAATCTGAATTTGACCGGTTGGGCCTTCTGTCCCTGTGGAATGATCCTTTAGTCGCCTGCCAGGGCATGCCCCGGCAACATCTTGTGGCTACGTATTATGCATGCAATCTGGCATCCCATATCCAGGGTACACGCCCAGACTTACTGGTAGATACATTTCTTGTGGTAAAGGATTCCTATAAGTTCGAGCCAGTTTTGGATGATATTTTCCCAAATCTGGCCCGGAAGCTATTCCTCCAATGCGCTATAGTACTCTTCCGTTAAGAGCACTCACGAGTAAATGGAAACAGTCTAACCCGGAGAATTGCCCGGGCTGCATTTGCAGGCTGGAAGACGAACTCCATCTAGTCTTCTTTTGTCCGGCCTACTCTGCTGCCAGAAGATCTTGGGTATCTCCCTTATGCAAGAATCTAGGGTTTCGCAGATGCTCTGAGGCTTTTCGAATCCTTAAAACTGACTTGACCAAAGTAACTGTGTTTGTAATGGCAACGTTTTTAGAGGCAGTTTGGCATAAGAGACTTTGCCTAATCTCTAGGACACCCTAATTTTTTGCCCGTCCTTGTGCCAGCCATTCTGATAATTATGACACTGTATGCAAGAGCCATGTTTTATCTCATATTGTCTAATGTGTTTTAGCTTCATTTTTGTATTATGATAGACTGCATGTGTATTAGTAGTATTTTAGCATTAAGCACTGAATTTGTACTGCTTTCCCGAACATCCGACGGATTGTGTACTTCCATGGTTTGCTAAGGGGTCTAAAGTATGATTGTTTTTTGTATCAATTTTATTGTATCTTTTATGGCAGATTGCCGAAATAAAGATTATTGAAAGAAAGATTGGCAAAACAAAAAACACTTTTCCTATAGATCATGGTCCTAACTCTAACTACCTACTAGTGACTGCCTATATGATATATTACCTACTGGCGGTCGCCAGTAGGTATATATAGTTAGGATTTTTTCTCTATGGGTTTTTTGAAAATTCTATGTCTAATAACTTTGGCGTTTGTGGACGGAATTGGCTGAAATTTTCAGTAAAATGGCACATTTTGTTTCTGAGCAGCCCCTGAAAATTGGGGGGGGGGTTCGTCCAGGGGGGGTCGAGAAAAAAGGGGGGTCCCAAAACGTGTTTTTAACATTGAGTTTTCCATAGGGCGGTTGGCCTCACTTTTAGCCCGAACGGCTGAATGGATTTGCACGAAACTTGGCAAAATTGTAGGGACTGGTAGCCCGATGTGCCTTTTGTAGGTCTCAATATATGTGCTACAGTGGATTTTGAGAAATTAACGTTTAAAAAAAGATATATATCTGTAACAGCGGACCGGGCAGCGCTCCAGGACGCGTACTTTTCGCGCAACGGAGCTTTGTGAAGCGAAGCTGATTGGTTCTCAGGCGTCTGTCAACATTCCAAACAGTCCGTAGCGGCCGCCATCTTTTCTCTCGGTAGGATCGAGAGACAAGAGGAGGCCAAAGCGAAGGGGCAAATGACCATAAGGGGGAATAGTAGATCCTCGCTGACCCCCTAGGTTTGATGTGGAGGTTTTAAAAGGGCCCCGCGGGGCAAAAAAAAAAAATAATAATAATAATCGAACGGCTGAATGGATTTGCACGAAACTTGGCAAAATTGTAGGGACTGGTAGCCCGATGTGCCTTTGCTAGGTCTCAATATATGTGCTTCAGTGGATTTTGAGAAATTAACGTTCAAAAAAAGATATATATCTGTAACAGCGCACCGCTTCGCGTACTTTTCGCGTTACGGAGCTTTGCGAAGCGAAGCTGATTGGCTCTCCGGTGTCTGTAAACATTCCAAACAGTACGTAGCGGCCGCCATCTTGTCTCTCGGTAGGATCGAGAGACAAGAGGAGGCCAAAGCGAAGGGGCAAATGACCATAAGGGGGCATAGTAGATCCTCGCTGACCCCCTAGGTTTGATGTGGAGGTTTTAAAAGGGCCCCGCGGGGCAAAAAAAATAAATAATAATAATAATCGAACGGCTGAATGGATTTGCACGAAACTTGGTAAAATATTAGGGACTGGTAGCCCGATGTGCCTTTGCTAGGTCTCAATATATGTGCTTCAGTGCATTTTGAGAAATTAACGTTCAAAAACAAGATATATATCTGTAACAGCGCTCCGCTTCGCGGAGATAAAATTATATCTGTATTACCTAGCTGTTGCTAACACCAGTTAGCGACGGCTAGTAGGAGATAGCGACCATCTTGGGCCCCACTTTGCATGTGAGTGATATTTATCACTAATGACATGCAAAGTGGGCATGCCAAGATGTTAGCGACTGGAAACAGTCGCTAACATCGCTATCTCCTATTATCAACTTTTGGCCCTGAGCAGTTCTTAGCCATGTTATCCAATGGGAGGTGGATAACATGGCTAAGAGCATTAGCTCGGTAATGCATGAATATCGCTGAGTTTTCAGCTATATTAATGCATTGCGGTCGTTTTTTATCGTATTTGCGATAAACCTTGATAATAGCAAGGTTTATCTGCGATAATTTCTGACGGTAAAAAAATCTTTGCAATGCATCGTTAGGGATAAATATCGCTTAACTTTGGTAATATGCCCCAACGTCTGTTAACGTTCGATTCGAAGGAAATCAGGAAGTGTTGAAAAACATTGTCTGCGCCATCTTGTCTTTTTTCAAATGCCACACTTTTGTCGTGCACGGCAGCCATTTTAGATGCCTTGACCAGACCCACTCTGTGCACGCTGTCGATCCTTAGCATGGCTCCCCACCCTCGCAAGCATCTCACCCAGGCAGTGGTCACCCCCGCTCTCTGTCTTATGCATGGGTAATAAACCTCCCCCCATCTGCGCTGCTCTTCCCTGAGAATCACACCCTGTGCCCGCCCGACACCTCCCTTTCGCCCTATTCACTACCGCACCCTCTGACACTCCTTTTCCTCTGTGTCCAATTGTCCAGGCCGGTCCTAGGCTATCAGCTAGCCCTGCAGATGTAGTTTATGGCCACAGCTGTAAAGAATCACCCCTCTTCAAAGGAGTTATAGTAGATCAAGGCCCACACTCGATGAGATCCGTCACAGCAGAAGCGTTGCTATTATCTGAAAACCATCCTGTATTGTGATTGGGGAGGGGACCGAGCGTGAAGCGGAAGATTCCAGGGATGACTCTTTGTACATCAAAGTTTTTACAATTATGTGTCACATTAAAAATATATAGCACTCCGACAAAGTAGTAAGATTATAAAACTTTAATAATTTATAAATATATACAAGAAAACAAAAATAGTAATAACATATAAACATTTTTAGGGAAAAACAACGAAGTAGCGGTCGGCTGTGCGAATAGTCCCAACGCAGCACAACGTCCAGATTTCCGGCGTGGGGCGTCGCGGGGGGTGGGTCATCAGTAGCAAACTGTTGTGCGAATAGTTCCAAGGCAGCAGAACGCGCCGAAATCTAGATGACACGAAAGTGATGTCTAGTAAGTTGCCACCCAGCAAATAACGGCGTGGGGCGTCGCGGGGGGTGGGTCATCAGTAGCAAACTGTTGTGCGAATAGTTCCAAGGCAGCAGAACGATGGCACCAAGGTGATGTCCAGTAAGTTGCCGCACTGGTTTTGGTATCCTACAATGCTGCTCCGAATAACAGCGTGGGGCGCCCCGGGGGAGGCGGCGTGAACGGGCCTCTCCAGGTGGAGTGTCATCTGTTGTAGTGGGGCGCCCCTTTACCGTTTCAGTTGCCATTCCGTCCGTTTTTGGTCCACTGTGTCAAAAGCCGCAATTCAGCTGAGTTGCGCCCACTCTTGCGGTGCAGCGATAGGCGGCTGTCACAGGACTCTCAAAATGGCGGCAGGCTCTTTCCTTTTTGGGCCTGGTCCACTGAAATGGCCCTGGGACACCTTGGAAATCGGACGCTTGTCTGCTAGGTCTAGGACCCCATTCTCGAAAGCGTCCCCTCCGCCTTGAGAATTCATCAAAAGTTTTGGGGGCCCCGACTCCTGCAGGCTTCTGGTGGGGAGCGGCTGCCATGATTGCTCGCGGAATGACCACGACGGAGCTACGAGATGGTGGTGCTCTCATGCTGACGCCAGTTTAGTCTGAAACATCCAGAAACAAGGTGGGGCTTTCATCGTTTGGGAAAAAAAAAAAAGTTTTCATCCAATGAAAAGTGTTGTTTTTAGGTCATATGATCAAGCCTTCCATCCTTAGGAAACCAAAAGTAAAATGAACCAATGAAAAGTTTTATAAACAAGTCACATGACCTGTTATGCGGCATAGGGTATAAAATGCGGAGAAAATACGTTGGCACGTGAGGCGGCGTCAGTAGCGGACCGATGTGCGAATAGGCCGAAGGCAATACAGCGCGCCAAGATCCGGATGGCACCGAGGTGGTGTCCAGCAAGTTGCAGCACTGGTGTGGCCATCCTACAATGCTGAAAGTCGGCGTGGGGCGCCCCGTTGGCCTGTGAGTTTGCGTCAGTAGCGGACCGATGTGCGAATAGGCCGAAGGCAGCACAACGCGCCAAGATCCGGATGGCACCGAGTTGGTGTCTAGTAAGTTGCCGCACTGGTGTGGCCATCCAACAATGCTGAAAGTCGGCGTGGGGTGCCCCGTTGGCCTGTGAGATGGCGTCAGTAGCGGACCGATGTGCGAATAGGCCGAAGGCAGCACAACGCGCCAAGATCCGGATGGCACCGAGGTGGTGTCTAGTGAGTTGTCGCACTTCTGTGGCCATCCTACAATGTTGAAAGTCGGCGTGGGGCGCCCCGTTGGCCTGTGAGATGGCGTCAGTAGCGGACCGATGTGCGAATGGGGCCAAAGGCAGCGCAACAATATTTTCTGACTGACACCACAAGGCGCTGAGATGCCAAGATCCGGATGGCACCGAGGTGATGTCTAAGTTGCGGACTGATGTGCGAATGGGGCCAAAGGCAGCGTATCAATATTTTTTGTATGGAAGATACCACTAGGCGTTGAGATGCCAAGATTCGGATGGCACCGAGGTGATGTCTAGCAAGTTGCTGTACTGGTGTGGTCATCCTACAATGCTGAAACTCGGCGTGGGTCGCCCCATTAGCCTGTGAGATGGCGTCAGTAGCGGACCGATGTGCGAATAGGCCGAAGGCAGCACAACGCGCCAAGATCCGGATGTCACCGTGGTGGTTTCATAGTTCAGAGGCACTTCATCTGCAGTGGGGCGCCGAGATCCGGATGGCACCGAGGTGATGTCTAGCAAGTTGCTGTACTGGTGTGGTCATTCTACAATGCTGAAAGTCGGCGTGGGGCGCCCCATTAGCCTGTGAGATGGCGTCAGTAGCGGACTGATGTGCGAATGGGGCCAAAGGCAGCGCAACAATATTTTCTGAAGAGAAGACACCAAAAGGTGCTGACATTCCAAGATCCGGATGGCACCGAGGTGGTGTCTAGCAAGCTATGCAGTTGAGTTGTGTGCGCACTTGCGGCGAATAGGTCGAAGGCAGCATAACAATGTTTTTTTAATAGAAGACACCACAAGGCGTTGAGATTCGGTTACCACCGAGGTGATGTCTAGCAAGTTGCCGCACTGGTGTGGCCATCCTACAATACTGCTCCGAATAACGGCGTGGGGTGCCCGAAGGGGGGGGGAGCCGGCGTGAATGGGCCTTCCTAGGTGGAGGCTCGTCTGCTGTAGTGGGGCGCCCCTTTACCGTTTCAGTTGCCATTCAGCTGAGTTTCGGCTGCTCTTGATGCTACAGCGACAGGCGGCTGCAAGAGGACTCTCAAAATGGCGGCCTGTTCTTTGGATTTGGGCCTGGTCCACTAAAATGGCCCTGGGACACCTTAGAACTCGGACGCTCGATTTTTTTTTCCTTTCCTGTACATGCAAAAAAAGGTAAATGCCCGGTACGTTACACGCTTCATCTGCCACGATGAACTCTCCAGAGGAACCGAAAAAAAATATAGTTGTGGTAACTATACCATGCATCGTCATATGGAGAGGTGGCACCAATTAATTATAGTGCTGCATAAAAGAGATATTTGGAGGAGAACCCCTGACCTGCTAGTACATTCATCAAAGAAGTGGCACTGAGAGCTTCAGAGGCAAGGGAAACGGTCCCAAATATTTAGAAGAACTTTGGAAAGATTAAAATGACATGTTTAGATTGTGGCAAATTAATTTCATGTGGACAGATGAGTGTTACTCTAATAAATACAGCATATGAACATCATCATAGTCGATGGTTGGTAGAGACATTTTGACTATATCCTGGACCTGCCCGTCCTCGCCCAAAATGGCGCCGGAATAAATGGGACTCGTAACTCCTTGTTGTGTACTGGTTGCAGAACCTTGAAATCACGAGATACGTATGCAGTTTTGAAGCACATGGCGGGCGGGGACGAGAATTGATTGACTATTTCGACATCCCTATTGATATTAAGTTCTGATGTGTTATTGATTACTGTACTGTTGAAAGTTCGAATTAACGTCACCCATGGTACTTGCCCGCAAATGTATATCTAGATAATTTTATTGTAACTGGCCCTGTCGTATTTTAATTATAAAATGTACGTCCACCGATTCCGTAACTGTTAGACACCTTAGTTCTTGCAACCTAATGGCCCGCCCGTTTCGTTCCTCTACAGTGTAAATGTCTATTCATCATATACGATTACAGTTTGCTCTGTGGCAGGCCCACGTGGTTATAGGCTCGTATTTGTATAATGAAATTTTCACAATAAAGGTTTTTAAAAGAAAACATGGTAGTAGTATATACATTGGTAAAGTTTTTAATAATAGTGACTGTTTTAGAATCATTAAAAGGCAAGTGAAATAAAGCAGACCAATTACATGAAGGGTAAAAGGTATAATACGAAGGAACGCAGTAAAGATAAATGGTCAAGGGCTGTTGTGTTTTCTATTCCTGCAACATAAAGTGATCGATAAGAATCTCATATTCAGGCGTATCGGCGACTAAGACAGCAGGTCGACCCTCTTTTGCTCAACGGCTCCGTCATGGGACGAAGAAACGCTCTTTTTCTCGAAAAAAGAATATATTTTACTTGCAGGACAGTTGTAAAATTTCCGGGAAAGTACATTAGCCTGGAACATTATAACATATATTTAAGAAAAAATAATGTTCGGAAGTAATGAAAAGCGTAATTTTTAGGTCATATGACCAAGCCTTTCATCATTACAATAAGAAAAGTAAAATGAACCAATGAAAAGTTTTATTAACAAGTCACATGACTTGTTATGCTTACGTTACGCGCTGCGCGCCCCGGATGACTTCCGGATGCGCTAACGCGGCGCGTCATATGACGCATTACGCGACAACGCAGGTACAGAATATAGTCAAAATGTCTCCACCAACCAGCGGTCGGAACACAACCCCTTTCAGCAGGCTAAATAGTTCTGTTAAATGACAACAGAAGGGACAGGCAACAAGAACCATCAGTCAAAGAGGGGATGGCTAGTTCTTCTCTACCGGGTTACATTGGGGCGCTACCGGAACTGATCGAATTGGTAGTCTACAGTGTTTCTGGATGTTTCAGACTGAAGCTGGGGTTAGCATGAGAGCAGCACCATTTCGTAGCTCCGTCGTGGTCATTCCGCAACCAATCATGGCAGCCGTTCTTTATCGTTATTTTGGGCGGGGTGGGTGGCGGAGCCGAGCTGTTTTGCAGCCATCATTGTGTGGAGTTCAGTTCATCTCACTAGTTTTGTATTTGTCATGAGGGGTTGTTCCTAATGTTTCTATTTTAGCGAGGTCAAAAAGAGATCCCATTAGTGGCCTACTGATTTTGCTCGATTCCTTTTCTTTTTTTTTACACGATTTTTCGTTATCTGCAAAGACTAAACAGAGTATTGCGACTCTGTGTTTGTTTGTAAATAGAGAATGAACCAAAGAGAACTAATTCTAAAACAGTAAATACTTGGATAACAATCAATCAAATGGAGAGAGAAGCAGGCACGACGGATTACAACGGGGGCAAAGGCCTGCGTTAACTACCTTTCACTATCTGCAAAGAGAGAGTACTCCTAATAGAAATGAGGGGGGGGGCACCATTCAAAGCAGATCAGTGTGCATAAACACGAAAATGTTTTCACTTACCACGTACTTGACATTCGACAGCTTATGATATTTGCTATTAAAAAACCATTGAAATTCACTGAAAAAACCATAGGTTATAGACCATATATAGTTAGGAATTAGCATTTACAAAACCTTGAAAATTCACTGAAAAAACCATAGGTTATAGACCATATATAGTTAGGAATTAGCATTTAAAAAACCTTATTTTACTCACACAAAACCATTGAAATTCCATATATAGTTAGTTGCACTAACTATATATCGCGCACCCGCAATCCACTGCTGATCATGTCACATATTACATCATTCATGACATGGTCAGTGACATCACTGATGACATCACTGATGACATCTCAAATGACATCACTGATGACATCACTGATGACATCTCATTTGACATCATTCTTGTGCTAATACGATAAACCTCTTCAGACTCTAATATAACCTTAGATACACTCAGTGTATACAGACACTCACACACTGCCACTCATCCATGGAGTTACTCACACACCCAGTCAGTCATGCAAAGAAACAATCTCACCTCCATTTCTTCAACTATACAGTTAAACACACCTTACTTATTGAAACATATACTAACACATATTTACTCTCTTATACAATCCCTGATACAAGTTCACAATGATCGATACAACCACTCACTCATTCAGTGGCTCTCATGCACAGTTATTTATATATGCCAACTCTCACATGTACTGTGTTTTACATATGTACTTACTATGACATGTAGCATTGAGATATCCATTCACTCATCAATACACTCATGCACACAGTCAACTGCCCATGTAGCTGTTTCCACATGCACTCTTGAACTCATACACCTAGTGAATAAACTGCTCACACATCTATGCATAGAGTCACACACCTTCCAGCCACCCCCACACAAACTCAATCTCCCATAGAAATACTTGGGCAACCAATTAATAACACATATAGCCTCTCGTATAGCTAATGATCAACACATGCAGCAGTTTACAGAACAACAGACATAATGATGCACAAATTAAGACAGTTTAGTCACTAACCCATGCATTCAGTGAGACACATTTAATCACTCACTCATACAGTCAGTCACGCACCTACTAAATCCTTCATCCAGACACTTATACATCCACTCATTCTTCAATATGTAAGACATATTTTAACTTTACAGAAACATACAGTCACTGGATGTTGTCATCAGTGATGTCATCAGTGATGTCATTTGAGATGTCATCAGTGATGTCATCAGTGATGTCACTGACCATGTCATGAATGATGTAATATGTGACATGATCAGCAGTGGATTGCGGGTGCGCGATATATAGTTAGTGCAACTAACTATATATGGAATTTCAATGGTTTTGTGTGACTAAAATAAGGTTTTTTAAATGCTAATTCCTAACTATATATGGTCTATAACCTATGGTTTTTTCAGTGAATATATATATATATATATATTACCTACTGGCGGTCGCCAGTAGGTATATATAGTTAGGATTTTTTCTCTATGGGTTTTTTGAAAATTCTATGTCTAATAACTTTGGCGTTTGTGGACGGAATTGGCTGAAATTTTCAGGAAAATGGCACATTTTGTTTCTGAGCAGCCCTTGAAAATTTGGGGGGGGTTCGTCAAGGGGGGGCCGAGAAAAAAGGGGGGTCCCAAAACGTGTTTTTAACATTGAGTTTTCCATAGGGCGGTTGGCCTCACTTTTAGCCCGAACGGCTGAATGGATTTGCACGAAACTTGGCAAAATTGTAGGGACTGGTAGCCCGATGTGCCTTTTGTAGGTCTCAATATATGTGCTCCAGTGGATTTTGAGAAATTAACGTTTAAAAAAAGATATATATCTGTAACAGCGGACCGGGCAGCGTCCTAGGACGCGTACTTTTCGCGCAACGGAGCTTTGTGAAGCGAAGCTGATTGGTTCTCCGGCGTCTGTCAACATTCCAAACAGTCCGTAGCGGCCGCCATCTTGTCTCTCGGTAGGATCGAGAGACAAGAGGAGGCCAAAGCGAAGGGGCAAATGACCATAAGGGGGAATAGTAGATCCTCGCTGACCCCCTAGGTTTGATGTGGAGGTTTTAAAAGGGCCCCGCGGGGCAAAAAAAAATAATAATAATAATAATCGAACACCTGAATGGATTTGCACGAAACTTGGCAAAATATTAGGGACTGGTAGCCCGATGTGCCTTTGCTAGGTCTCAATATATGTGCTCCAGTGGATTTTGAGAAATTAACGTTCAAAAAAAGATATATATCTGTAACAGCGCTCCGCTTCGCGTACTTTTCGCGTTACGGAGCTTTGCGAAGCTGATTGGTTCTCCGGCGTCTGTCAACATTCCAAACAGTCCGTAGCGGCCGCCATCTTGTCTCTCGGTAGGATTGAGAGACAAGAGGAGGCCAAAGCGAAGGGGGAAATGACCATAAGGGGGCATAGTAGATCCTTCCTGACCTCTTAGGTTTGATGTACCATTTTGCCAAGTTTGGTGTAATTCCGTTCAGCCATTCAGGCTGTAGACGTATGTAAATGTCCTATGGAAAATTGCATGGGGAAAACACATTTGAAAGTGTTGAAATTTAGAACCAATTAAAATGTTACTTTGGTTTTGTATTTGTGTGTGATGAAAGTTAATTGGTTATGTATATATGTCAAATGAGAGGAAACCACAGCCATTTTGTGATACTACTGTCTGAGGTACATTTGTGAGGAATTTTTGGTGGTGAATTTCTGGTGTTTGATTTACACAGTACTAACACTTCTGCTACTTTTAAAAAGGTGAGTTGTTAATTTGTAAGGGGAACTATGTTGTACACTTGAAGATAATTTGAAAAATGTTTTCTGTTATTTATTTGCAGTCCTTCTGTTATACTAAATACTTGATGAAGTTAGTTTTATATTATGTATTACTAAAAACGATAAATGAAAGTGATTATTTTTTTCTGCAATTTACAGCAAGCAATTTCAAAATAAAATGGCTCACAATGAAGAGACCGTGGCAATTTCTTTTGAATTGTCCACTACATTGATTGAAATTGAGAGCACCAATAATGAAATATTGTCACAAGGAGGACATGACTTGTATGATTCCATTAGATTGATTGAAATGGACAGCACCAAGAATGAAATATTGTCACAAGGAGATGACTTGAATGATTCCACTACATTGATTGAAATTGAGAGCACCAATAATGAAATATTGTCACAAGGAGGAGATGGCTTGTATGATTCCATTAGATTGATTGAAATGGACAGGACCAATAATGAAATATTGTCACAAGGAGGAGATGACTTGAATGATTCCACTACATTGATTGAAATTGAGAGCACCAATAATGAAATATTGTCACGAGGAGATGACTTGAATGATTCCACTACATTGATTGAAATGGACAGCACCAATAATGAAATATTGTCAGAAGGAGGAGATGACTTGAATGATTTTTTTGATCAATCTCTTGATGGCGAATTTATCGAGTGTTTGGAGACCATAGAGTTACAAGAATCATCATTGCAGACTTTTAATGAGGAGATTCCAGATGAGATGATTGAAGAGGAAATTACTGATGAGGACATGTTACTAGTTGTTTCAAATTTAGAAAATTTTGAAGAATAAATTTATATTTAGAAATCAAAAATTGTTTGAGACATTATTTATTTTTATTTTTAATTTATGAGGTTGTAGCGAAGTGATTGTAGTATAAAATGAGACTTATAGTATAGAGTGCAACATTTTTATGTTACATGGTAAGTTTACTCATATTTACTTCCCTTCTGCCACTATATTATCTCCAATGTGTATTTGACATGTCTTCTTCATCTCCGGCCTCCTTTCTCTCACTGTGTGTCTCCGATGCATCTTATCGCTGGTATTTTGTGTAATTACAGAAGAGAGTAAAATAAAATAGTTCGGAACGTGAAAAGGGGGCAAAGTAGAGTACTCCTCACCCCCTAGGCCTTTTTAGGCGGTCCCAAAAGGATCAGTTTCTGCTTTCCTGAGAGATTATGGTATGAGTTCCATATACCACAATAACTTGCATTACAACATGCAAGATATCTATCTCCTATTACCAACTTTTGGAGATATTCGCGCTAAGCGCGAATATCTCCAAAAAGTAACACCTGCCCTGAGCAGTTCTTAGCCATGTTATCCAATGGGAGGTGGATAACATGGCTAAGAGTATTAGCTCGGTAATGCATGAATATCGCTGAGTTTTTAGCGATATTCATGCATTGCGGCCGTTTATTATCGCATTTGCGATAAACCTTGATAATAGTAAGGTTTATCTTCGATAATTTCTGACGATGCTTAGTGGTAAAAAATTGGTTGGTAAGCATCGTTAGCGATAAATATCGCTTAACTTTGGTAATATGCCCCAACGTCTGTTAACGTTCGATTCGAAGGAAATGAGGAAGTGTTGAAAAACATTGTCTGCGCCATCTTGCCTTTTTTGAAATGCCACACTTTTGTCGTGCACGGCAGCCATTTTAGATGTCTTGACCAGACCCACTCTCTGCACGCTGTCGATTCGTAGCATGGCTCCTCACCCTCGCAAGCATCTTCCCCAGGCACTGGTCACCCCCGCTCTCTGTCTTATGCATGGGCAATAAACCTCCCCCCATCTGCGCTGCTCTTCCCTGAGAATCACACTGTGCCCGCCCGACACCTCCCTTTCGCCCTATTCACTACCGCACCCTGTGACACTCCTCTTCCTCTGTGTCCGATTGTCCAGGCTATCAGCTAGCCCTGCAGATGTAGTTTATGGCCCCAGCTGTAAAGAATCACCCCTCTTCAAAGGAGTTATAGTAGATCAAGGCCCACACCCGATGAGATCCGTCACACCACACGTGTTCCTACTATCTGAAAACTATCCTGTATTGTGATTGGGGAGGGGACCGAGCCTGAAGCGGAAGATTCCAGGAATGACTCTTTGTACATCAAAGTTTTTACAATTATGTGTCACATAAAAAATATATAGCACTCCAACAAAGTAGTAGGAATATAAAACTTTAATAACATATAAATATATACAACAAAACAAAAACAGTAATAGATTTATTGAAATTGACAGCACCAATAATGAAATATTCTTGTCAGTAGCGGTCTGTTGTGCGAATAGTTCCAAGGCAGCAGAACGCGCTGAAATCTGGATGTCACGAAGGTGATGTCTAGCAAGTTGCCGCCCAGCAAATAACGGCGTGGGGCGCCGCGGGGGTGAGTGAGTCCAGTAGGCACCACAGCTATTCTTACCGGCATTGCAGAATTACTGCTGGGGACAATGCCTGTGCTGGAGCAGGGTCACAGCAGAAACAAAAAGGATTCTGTTGAAGATGTTGTTGGTTTTCAATTTGAAAACAGTTCTGGTGTCAACTGCTATGCTAATGTAGTGGTTAATGTTTTGTTTTCTCTAGAAAATGTAAAAGAGGGGGAGGCAGTCCAAAGTTCCGTTAAAAGGGCAAAGGAAAGGATCGGTGGTTTGAACTATCAGTCAAAAAGGGGAGGGGGTGCAACAATTTTTCCTACCGGGTCACACTGTGCTTTCACCGGAAGTGAGGTCTGCAGGATTCTAGTAATTCAAAGTGAGGCTGGCGCCGACGTCCCGCGGATACAGTTTCGTCACTCCACGGGTGATCATGGCAGTCATTCCCCATCGGGGGTGGGAGACTCCCGCGGCTCCTCTAGAATCTTCAAGGTCGTGGAGGACTACGGTGGTGGAGTCAACCAGTGACCGGGCCATTTCTTTATGCTGGGCCCGCTCTTGCCAGGTCGACCGCCATTTTGAGAGTTCGGTAGCTACTGGCGATCGCGGGGTCAAATGAACGGACGGGCTCCACCCTGCCGGGCGAGACGTTGCAGCATGGCCACAGTGGAAGAACTCTTTTCCGGGCGCCTGGACCGCTGAGGGTGCAGCTGGGAAGCCTACACTGGGGAGGCGGGAGAGGCCTGTTCGCACCGTCTCTCCCTCCCAGTGCACCCCACGGCGTCTCGCTTGAGATTTGTTATGGCCGGACCAGGCGATGAGGACGAGGGGGGGGTCGGAGGCATGTGCAAGACATCCCCCCCCAGTGTTGTCGCAGCCATTATAAAAGAAAGAAGTGTCCCGTCCGTCTTCGGGCCGGGCTTCCGGTGGATGTCGGCCGGACGCCCCTGGCTCTGGCCCCATGAACGGGTTTCTTGGTTTATCGGCTGCAGCCGGATTCCGTCGGCCTCGGCCCCCCGACCGTTGGTGGCCGGACCGGAAGAGCATGTGGCGGGACTACCTGCAACTCTCAAGGGCCACCGCGGCCGGACTGGGAGAGAGAGGGGAGGGTCGAGGAGACATTCCCCCCCCCCTGCAACTGTTCAGCGTTGTAAAGGCAATCCCCTGGCCGGGTCCCGTTGGTCTCGGCCTCTCCTCCGGCTACACCCTACGTTAGGATCTCCTGGCCGAGGCGTGGCAGCAGGACCTGCCTTATATGGGCTGCTCCCGGCTGGGCGTAGCCGGAACCCTGCCCCACCTTGGAAGTTTCCAGAGTGGGGGCGGATGTTCTACTGACTTGCATTTTCCCTAGTCTATCGATTTTTTTGGCGTGGCAGGCGGTGGGACAGCGAGGGGTGATTTGGTTTCTCTTACTGTTTTTCTGGTCTCTCACCACTGGCATATTTTAACGTTTTCTTGTTTCTAGGACATTAATAGGTTTTATCATTACGTTATGTTATCGTTTCTTTGTTCGTTGTTTAATAAAAGTTCATGTTCATCAGTGGCCTACTGATTTTCGTTTTCCTATTCTTTTCTTTCCAGGTTGTTTCATGCTAAAGTTTCTGTTAACAGGATACAGTGATCACTTCGTTATTATTGCATATGTCCTTTTCACTAGGGGTGCTCTCTGGTCGGGCCAGATGACGTATGTCTAGTAAATGGTCCGGGTGAAACAGGTGCATCAATCAGTGGGGATAGGCATGATAGATTACAACGGGGGAGAAAGGTCCGCATTACGTACCCTTTCACTACTTGCAAAGATTTTCCTACGTTTATTTGCAAACAGGGAATACCTCCAAAAAGAACTAATTCCCAAACAGTCAATGTTCGGACAATCAATCAATCAATGAGGAATGAAATAGGTACGACGTGTTAAAGGCTTGCGTTACCTACCCTTCACTATCTGCAAAGGGAGAGAGAATATTCCTATTCTTCCTCGTTTGCAGGTAGAGAAGATCCTTAAGAGAATTAACATCGAACAATTCAATGCTCGATTGAAACAATCAACAAGGGGTACTGTGAACACAAATGAACGCCGCTTATGTACATACGCATTGCTATTTTCAACAGGTTGTTCCTAATGTTTCTATTTTAGCGAGGTCAAAAAGAGATCCCATTAGTGGCCTACTGATTTTGCTCGATTCCTTTTGTTTTTTTACACGATTTTTCGCTATCTGCAAAGACTAAACAGAGTATTGCGACTCTGTGCTTGTTTGTAAATAGAGAATGAACCAAAGAGAACAATCAATCAAATGGAGAGAGAAGCAGGCACGACGGATTACAAAGGGGGAAAGGGCTGCGTTAACTACCCTTCACTATCTGCAAAGAGAGAGTACTCCTAATAGAAATGAGGGGTGGGGGGCAGCAATCAAAGCAGATCAGTGTGCATAAACACGAAAAAAAAAATTCTTACCACGTACTTGACATTCGACAGCTTATGATATTTGCTATTAAAAAACCATTGAAATTCACTGAAAAAACCATAGGTTATAGACCATATATAGTTAGGAATTAGCATTTACAAAACCTTGAAAATTCACTGAAAAAACCATAGGTTATAGACCATATATAGTTAGGAATTAGCATTTAAAAAACCTTATTTTACTCACACAAAACCATTGAAATTCCATATATAGTTAGTTGCACTAACTATATATTGCGCACCCGCAATCCACTGCTGATGATGTCACATATTACATCATTCATGACATGGTCAGTGACATCACTGATGACATCACTGATGACATCTCAAATGACATCACTGATGACATCTCATTTGACATCAATGACCACATCACTGATGATATCATTCATGTGACAATACAATGCATCTCCTCACATTTTAATATAACCTCTGTTTCACCCAGTGTTAAAAACAGAGTATAATTTTTGAAACCATTGACACACCAATACTAGTTACTACATACGTACTCACTGATTCCTACGTCTACACACACATTCACTCATTCACCCATACAATCATTCATACATACAATCACTCATGTTTACAACACAATCATATGCACTCATACACCTATACAGACACTCACACTCTGCCACTCATCCATGGAGTTACTCACACACCTAGTCAGTCCTGTAAAGAATCAATCACACTTCCATTTTCTACTCTATACAGTTAAACATAGAGCACCTTACGTTTTCAACCATATACTAACACATACTTACTCTCTTATACAATCATTGATACAAGTACACATTGATCTGTACAGAGTCACACACCTCCCATCCAGCCACACACACACTCAGTCTCCCATGCAAATACTTGGGCAATCAATCAATAACCCATATAGTTACTCATATAGCTACTGATCAACACATGCAGCAGTTTACAGAACAACAGACATAATGATGCACAAATTAAGACAGTTTAGTCACTAACCCATGCACTCAGTGAGACACATTTAATCACTCACTCATACATTCAGTCATGCACCTACTAAATCCTTCGTCCAGACACTTATACATCCACTCATTCTTCAATATGTAAGACATATTTTAACTTTACAGAAACATAGTCACTGGATGTTGTCATCAGTGATGTCACTGACCATGTCATGAATGATGTAATATGTGACATCATCAGCAGTGGATTGCGGGTGCGCAATATATAGTTAGTGCAACTAACTATATATGGAATTTCAATGGTTTTGTGTGAGTAAAATAAGGTTTTTTAAATGCTAATTCCTAACTATATATGGTCTATAACCTATGGTTTTTTCAGTGAATTTTCAAGGTTTTGTAAATGCTAATTCCTAACTATATATGGTCTATAACCTATGGTTTTTTCAGTGAATATATATATATATATATATATATATATATATATATATATATATATATATATATATCCACAAACAAGATTTCTTCACCCGAGGGAAAGAGACCGGAGGGACACACAGGGGAGCCAGGAAGATTAGTTTTATTCAGCAAAGACGGCATGACCGGTTTCGGCTGGAGTGCCTTAATCATATGCCTGTCCCAGTAACTTTCACCAGTCGTTTTTCAAATGTTCCTATTTTATTTCCATTGGTGGAAACCCAGCTCAGTCTATTGGTTCCTGAAAACACATGGTCACAGTCTTCTCCTGCAGACTGCAATTCCCAGGGAGCACCATCTTGGCTGACAGGGTAAGTGTTTTTGCGTCGACTGTTAAAACCTCAAGTGAGTGCTGGTGATCTTGACACAACGAAATAGGTGCAGTTTAAAATGTCCCGGTTTCATTATTGAACACACTCTTCTCCCTGGCCCCCTCACGTCTCACCGCATTGTTCAAGTCCTGTGAAGCCAGAGATTCCACTGCAGTGAGCATGTCTCACCGTGAAGTCACGGCCTGAAAATGTCAGCAGCATTTCACTGTCCTTGGATGCGGGGGCCAAAGCATTTCCAATCCCTTGGAGCTAACAAGCTGTGAAGCATTTTCCCATGAAGCTCCGGCCACATATGAGACGGGTCCCCCAAGCGCACCAGGGAACAGCGCGCTAAATATCCACAAACAAGATTTCTTCACCCGAGGCAAAGAGACCGGAGGGACACACAGGAGAGCCAGGAAGATTAGTTTTATTCAGCAAAAACGGTATGACCGGTTTCGGCTGGAGTGCCTTAATCATATGCCTGTCCCAGTAACTTTCACCAGTCGTTTTTCAAATGTTCCTATTTTATTTCCATTGGTGGAAACCCAGCTCAGTCAATTGGTTCCTGAAAACACATGGTCACAGTCTTCTCCTGCAGACTGCAATTCCCAGGGAGCACCATCTTGGCTGCCAGGGTAAGTGTTTTTGCGTCGACTGTTAAAACCTCAAGTGAGTGCTGGTGATCTTGAAACAACGAAATAGGTGTAGTTTAAAATGTCCCGGTTTCATTATTGAACACACTCTTCTCCCTGGCCCCCTCACGTCTCACCACATTGTTCAAGTCCTGTGATGCCAGAGATTCCACTGCAGTGAGCATGTCTCACCGTGAAGTCACGGCCTGAAAATGTCAGCAGCATTTCACTGTCCTTGGATGCGGGGGCCAAAGCATTTCCAATCCCTTGGAGCTAACAAGCTGTGAAGCATTTTCCCATGAAGCTCCGGCCACATATGAGACGGGTCCCCCTAGCGCACCAGGGAACAGCGCGCTAAATATCCACAAACAAGATTTCTTCACCCGAAGGAAAGAGACCGGAGGGACACACAGGGGAGCCAGGAAGATTAGTGTTATTCAGCAAAGACGGCATGACCGGTTTCGGCTGGAGTGCCTTAATCATATGCCTGTCCCAGTAACTTTCACCAGTCGTTTTTCAAATGTTCCTATTTTATTTCCATTGGTGGAAACCCAGCTCAGTCGATTGGTTCCTGAAAACACATGGTCACAGTCTTCTCCTGCAGACTGCAATTCCCAGGGAGCACCATGTTGGCTGCCAGGGTAAGTGTTTTTGCGTCGACTCTTAAAACCTCAAGTGAGTGCTGGTGATCTTGAAACAACGAAATAGGTGCAGTTTAAAATGTCCCGGTTTCATTATTGAACACACTCTTCTCCCTGGCCCCCTCACGTCTCACCGCATTGTTCAAGTCCTGTGATGCCAGAGATTCCACTGCAGTGAGCATGTCTCACCGTGAAGTCACGGCCTGAAAATGTCAGCAGCATTTCACTGTCCTTGGATGCGGGGACCAAAGCATTTCCAATCCCTTGGAGCTAACAAGCTGTGAAGCATTTTCCCATGAAGCTCCGGCCACATATGAGACGGGTCCCCCAAGCGCACCAGGGAACAGCGCGCTAAATATCCACAAACAAGATTTCTTCACCCGAGGGAAAGAGACCGGAGGGACACACAGGGGAGCCAGGAAGATTAGTTTTATTCAGCAAAGACGGTATGACCGGTTTCGGCTGGAGTGCCTTAATCATATGCCTGTCCCAGTAACTTTCACCAGTCGTTTTTCAAATGTTCCTATTTTATTTCCATTGGTGGAAACCCAGCTCAGTCAATTGGTTCCTGAAAACACATGGTCACAGTCTTCTCCTGCAGACTGCAATTCCCAGGGAGCACCATCTTGGCTGCCAGGGTAAGTGTTTTTGCGTCGACTGTTAAAACCTCAAGTGAGTGCTGGTGATCTTGAAACAACAAAATAGGTGTAGTTTAAAATGTCCCGGTTTCATTATTGAACACACTCTTCTCCCTGGCCCCCTCACTTCTCACCACATTGTTCAAGTCCTGTGATGCCAGAGATTCCACTGCAGTGAGCATGTCTCACCGTGAAGTCACGGCCTGAAAATGTCAGCAGCATTTCACTGTCCTTGGATGCGGGGGCCAAAGCATTTCCAATCCCTTGGAGCTAACAAGCTGTGAAGCATTTTCCCATGAAGCTCCGGCCACATATGAGACGGGTCCCCCTAGCGCACCAGGGAACAGCGCGCTAAATATCCACAAACAAGATTTCTTCACCCGAAGGAAAGAGACCGGAGGGACACACAGGGGAGCCAGGAAGATTAGTGTTATTCAGCAAAGACGGCATGACCGGTTTCGGCTGGAGTGCCTTACTCATATGCCTGTCCCAGTAACTTTCACCAGTCGTTTTTCAAATGTTCCTATTTTATTTCCATTGGTGGAAACCCAGCTCAGTCGATTGGTTCCTGAAAACACATGGTCACAGTCTTCTCCTGCAGACTGCAATTCCCAGGGAGCACCATGTTGGCTGCCAGGGTAAGTGTGTTTGCGTCGACTGTTAAAACCTCAAGTGAGTGCTGGTGATCTTGAAACAACGAAATAGGTGCAGTTTAAAATGTCCCGGTTTCATTATTGAACACACTCTTCTCCCTGGCCCCCTCACGTCTCACCGCATTGTTCAAGTCCTGTGAGGCCAGAGATTCCACTGCAGTGAGCATGTCTCACCGTGAAGTCACGGCCTGAAAATGTCAGCAGCATTTCACTGTCCTTGGATGCGGGGGCCAAAGCATTTCCAATCCCTTGGAGCTAACAAGCTGTGAAGCATTTTCCCATGAAGCTCCGGCCACATATGAGACGGGTCCCCCAAGCGCACCAGGGAACAGCGCGCTAAATATCCACATACAAGATTTCTTCACCCGAGGGAAAGAGACCGGAGGGACACACAGGGGAGCCAGGAAGATTAGTTTTATTCAGCAAAGACGGTATGACCGGTTTCGGCTGGAGTGCCTTAATCATATGCCTGTCCCAGTAACTTTCACCAGTCGTTTTCAAATGTTCCTATTTTATTTCCATTGGTGGAAACCCAGCTCAGTCTATTGGTTCCTGAAAACACATGGTCACAGTCTTCTCCTGCAGACTGCAATTCCCAGGGAGCACCATCTTGGCTGACAGGGTAAGTGTTTTTGCGTCGACTGTTAAAACCTCAAGTGAGTGCTGGTGATCTTGACACAACGAAATAGGTGCAGTTTAAAATGTCCCGGTTTCATTATTGAACACACTCTTCTCCCTGGCCCCCTCACGTCTCACCGCATTGTTCAAGTCCTGTGATGCCAGAGATTCCACTGCAGTGAGCATGTCTCACCGTGAAGTCACGGCCTGAAAATGTCAGCAGCATTTCACTGTCCTTGGATGCGGGGGCCAAAGCATTTCCAATCCCTTGGAGCTAACAAGCTGTGAAGCATTTTCCCATGAAGCTCCGGCCACATATGAGACGGGTCCCCCAAGCGCACCAGGGAACAGCGCGCTAAATATCCACAAACAAGATTTCTTCACCCGAGGGAAAGAGACCGGAGGGACACACAGGAGAGCCAGGAAGATTAGTTTTATTCAGCAAAAACGGTATGACCGGTTTCGGCTGGAGTGCCTTAATCATATGCCTGTCCCAGTAACTTTCACCAGTCGTTTTTCAAATGTTCCTGTTTTATTTCCATTGGTGGAAACCCAGCTCAGTCAATTGGTTCCTGAAAACACATGGTCACAGTCTTCTCCTGCAGACTGCAATTCCCAGGGAGCACCATCTTGGCTGCCAGGGTAAGTGTTTTTGCGTCGACTGTTAAAACCTCAAGTGAGTGCTGGTGATCTTGAAACAACGAAATAGGTGTAGTTTAAAATGTCCCGGTTTCATTATTGAACACACTCTTCTCCCTGGCCCCCTCACGTCTCACCACATTGTTCAAGTCCTGTGATGCCAGAGATTCCACTGCAGTGAGCATGTCTCACCGTGAAGTCACGGCCTGAAAATGTCAGCAGCATTTCACTGTCCTTGGATGCGGGGGCCAAAGCATTTCCAATCCCTTGGAGCTAACAAGCTGTGAAGCATTTTCCCATGAAGCTCCGGCCACATATGAGACGGGTCCCCCTAGCGCACCAGGGAACAGCGCGCTAAATATCCACAAACAAGATTTCTTCACCCGAAGGAAAGAGACCGGAGGGACACACAGGGGAGCCAGGAAGATTAGTGTTATTCAGCAAAGACCGCATGACCGGTTTCGGCTGGAGTGCCTTAATCATATGCCTGTCCCAGTAACTTTCACCAGTCGTTTTTCAAATGTTCCTATTTTATTTTCATTGGTGGAAACCCAGCTCAGTCAATTGGTTCCTGAAAACACATGGTCACAGTCTTCTCCTGCAGACTGCAATTCCCAGGGAGCACCATGTTGGCTGCCAGGGTAAGTGTTTTTGCGTCGACTGTTAAAACCTCAAGTGAGTGCTGGTGATCTTGAAACAACAAAATAGGTGCAGTTTAAAATGTCCCGGTTTCATTATTGAACACACTCTTCTCCCTGGCCCCCTCACGTCTCACCGCATTGTTCAAGTCCTGTGATGCCAGAGATTCCACTGCAGTGAGCATGTCTCACCGTGAAGTCACGGCCTGAAAATGTCAGCAGCATTTCACTGTCCTTGGATGCGGGGGCCAAAGCATTTCCAATCCCTTGGAGCTAACAAGCTGTGAAGCATTTTCCCATGAAGCTCCGGCCACATATGAGACGGGTCCCCCAAGCGCACCAGGGAACAGCGCGCTAAATATGCACAAACAAGATTTCTTCACCCGAGGGAAAGAGACCGGAGGGACACACAGGGGAGCCAGGAAGATTAGTTTTATTCAGCAAAGACGGTATGACCGGTTTCGGCTGGAGTGCCTTAATCATATGCCTGTCCCAGTAACTTTCACCAGTCGTTTTTCAAATGTTCCTATTTTATTTCCATTGGTGGAAACCCAGCTCAGTCAATTGGTTCCTGAAAACACATGGTCACAGTCTTCTCCTGCAGACTGCAATTCCCAGGGAGCACCATCTTGGCTGCCAGGGTAAGTGTTTTTGCGTCGACTGTTAAAACCTCAAGTGAGTGCTGGTGATCTTGAAACAACGAAATAGGTGTAGTTTAAAATGTCCCGGTTTCATTATTGAACACACTCTTCTCCCTGGCCCCCTCACGTCTCACCACATTGTTCAAGTCCTGTGATGCCAGAGATTCCACTGCAGTGAGCATGTCTCACCGTGAAGTCACGGCCTGAAAATGTCAGCAGCATTTCACTGTCCTTGGATGCGGGGGCCAAAGCATTTCCAATCCCTTGGAGCTAACAAGCTGTGAAGCATTTTCCCATGAAGATCCGGCCACATATGAGACGGGTCCCCCAGGCGCACCAGGGAACAGCGCGCTAAATATCCACAAACAAGATTTCTTCACCCGTGGGAAAGAGACCGGAGGGACACACAGGGGAGCCAGGAAGATTAGTTTTATTCAGCAAAGACGGTATGACCGGTTTCGGCTGGAGTGCCTTAATCATATGCCTGTCCCAGTAACTTTCACCAGTCGTTTTTCAAATGTTCCTATTTTATTTCCATTGGTGGAAACCCAGCTCAGTCAATTGGTTCCTGAAAACACATGGTCACAGTCATCTCCTGCAGACTGCAATTCCCAGGGAGCACCATCTTGGCTGCCAGGGTAAGTGTTTTTGCGTCGACTGTTAAAACCTCAAGTGAGTGCTGGTGATCTTGAAACAACGAAATAGGTGCAGTTTAAAATGTCCCGGTTTCATTATTGAACACACTCTTCTCCCTGGCCCCCTCACGTCTCACCGCATTGTTCAAGACCTGTGATGCCAGAGATTCCACTGCAGTGAGCATGTCTCACCGTGAAGTCACGGCCTGAAAATGTCAGCAGCATTTCACTGTCCTTGGATGCGGGGGCCAAAGCATCTCCAATCCCTTGGAGCTAACAAGCTGTGAAGCATTTTCCCATGAAGCTCCGGCCACATATGAGACGGGTCCCCCAAGCGCACCAGGGAACAGCGCGCTAAATATCCACAAACAAGATTTCTTCACCCGAGGGAAAGAGACCGGAGGGACACACAGGGGAGCCAGGAAGATTAGTTTTATTCAGCAAAGACGGCATGACCGGTTTCGGCTGGAGTGCCTTAATCATATGCCTGTCCCAGTAACTTTCACCAGTCGTTTTTCAAATGTTCCTATTTTATTTTCATTGGTGGAAACCCAGATCAGTCGATTGGTTCCTGAAAACACATGGTCACAGTCTTCTCCTGCAGACTGCAATTCCCAGGGAGCACCATCTTGGCTGCCAGGGTAAGTGTTTTTGCGTCGACTGTTAAAACCTCAAGTGAGTGCTGGTGATCTTGAAACAACGAAATAGGTGCAGTTTAAAATGTCCCGGTTTCATTATTGAACACACTCTTCTCCCTGAGAAGAGTGTGTATATATATATATTTTGCAGGTAACTCCGTTACCATTTTCCATTTCACTGGAAAAAACAAAGGTTACAGGCACGCTATTGCTTAGCTCAGGTTTCACTCATACAAAACCATTGAAATTCAGTAGTTAGAGTGACCTGAACTAACTATAACTTTCGCCCTTTCGATGCGCTGCTTATGACCTCACATATTACATTAATTTAATAAATGGAAGCTAACAGGACAGCACTCCGCTCTTTACCCTTTGTTTTTTATAGCAGCACGCTCCCTTTCCCGCTAGAAGGCCCTTATAGCAAGGGCCTCAATAGACAACCTGTCTCCTTGTGTTTGTAATTGTATTTTTCTCTATTTTTGATTAAGAGCATCAGTATCCATTTCAAGTACTCTCTTCTTTACTTACATGGTGTGCACAGTTGTCTTTAATTTGTCTGTGTTCCTGCTGTTTTCTCATGTGTCACAATGTGATGAAGACTGAAGCAGAAACCTGGATGAAACCTAATCAGGATTCAGGCCAGGGTTCAGTTCGAAAAAGGTTATATTACCCACAAGGGATGAATGGGGGATGTTCTTAGACAGGTGTAGCTCTGCTGCTCTTTTTTTCTTGAATTTGATACATGTGTTATTCAACGATATTGTCTAGACTAACCAATTTTGGGATATGTTAGTTGGCTAACCTCTTTTCTTGACTGACTATACTCAGAATCTCACTATTCCTCCTTATCAGCCTGCCCCATTTACTATCTGCTGCTGCGCACCACAGGACTCATCTCATCTCACAAGGCATCTCCGATCTGACCAATTGGCCCTGGCCACCATCCCACAGATCTGCAAGACCCCGGCGAGAGGAAGATATTTCCCCACCTCGCTGCACAAACCTGAAACTTCCTGCTTAGAGGCATTCACTATTGCTGCTGCAATTCAGAAACAACCTCAAGACCTGGCTCTTCAACTGAACCGCAGATCCACCCCCCCCCCCCCCCCCACACCTCAGCACCTTGAGACCCTCACAGGTGAGTAATGGTGATTTGTCTTTATTAAACAGTTAATTAAAACCGTAACATACTAGCAACATATTGATACTCAGTAAAATATTAAAAAGAGTAAAATTAAAAAAAGTTATGTACACATTTATAGATCTGGAAGTGCAAATGCATTTGAAGTCCAAATGGCAGCATCACAAGTGGACATTTGATCAAGAGAAGGTGTATAATTATGAAAGGAAAAGACAATAACAAAGGGTGTCACAATACTTGTTATTGAAGATTTAACTTCCATCGACATTAGTTTATGCAATTAGAGTGAAGCTTGTCAGTTTCTTAAGACTGGGCGTTGTGCAGTGTGGTTAAAATAATATTAACAAACTTCCCAGCTCTTGCTAGAACTTGGCCTGAGTTGTTACAGAAGCACAGATCCGATGCTTCCCTACAATGTCTCAATGACTTTTCCCGAAAAACTGGAACCAGTAGGCGTCGGCGATCATTGGCAAGATGGGGGCAACAACATAACAAGTGTAGCCAGGATTCATAGGGATAACTGCAAAGCCTACACGTCAGTCGGCCATTCCTCCGAGCCCACAGCGGGTTAAAGTCGTGAATTGGGAGGGCTAGCAACCTCATATAAATGATTTTATTGCGAGTCTGTGACTGAAGAGGATGGTAAAAGTATGGTTGCGGTTTACCCTTGATATAGGAGTCATTTAAAGCTGCAAGGAGTGGTTTTTTGGGGAGCCGAGCTACATCTCTCTCGAATGACACTAGAGGGATTTGGTTTTTTATCGTTTTTTTCCCACATTGACAGGGAAACGATTGGGTTAGAAAAGTTAATGATTTCGATCTTCAATGTGGATATAGCCAAGTGCAGCGGTCTGTGCCAGGGGGAGAGTTCATCCGTAAACAATGATTGCAGTTGCTCTTTCATGGATTGCGCTGGAGTGCGTAGGATACAGATGAAGAATTTAATTAAATCTCCCAGACAATGAAGATCTGCGCTTGCCAGACCCAGCTCAAGTCTCAGCCTCGCCCTCCTTGCATGCTGGGGAGCCGAAAATATTTTCTTATAGGCCATTATTTGATAGTTCGCTAGAAATGAATCCATTTTGCCAGGGAAGGCCAAATGGCCGTAGGACATTGCTGGGAGTGGTTTGGCGCGTAGGACCCTTAAAATTGGCTTGGCTGTTGGGCTGTGCAATTGTCGGTTCAGGTGCCTCAGGCTATAAGTAACCCCCGCTCCCTTGGAGCCAAAATGTTTGAGATGAGAGGCTTGATTTGCCTTTTCGTTAAACCACATTCCTAGATAGTTATAGCTAGAGCAGGTAACTATGAGTAGGTCGCCTGCTCGCCAAGACAGATTTTTCTTTTTTTTATGTTTCCCAAAAATCATGACTGGTTTTTAATTTGTTCATCGAAAGATTGTTTTTTATGTTACATTTATTAAGGGCAATGAACGCTCTTTGTAGGCCTGTTTTTGTATGGTTCATGATGATAATGTCATCAGCATATTGCATGACCTGTAAACATGTGCCACCCAGTTTTGGGGCAACCAACGATGCTCCTGCCAGCTCTTTGGGCAAATCGGCAGTGTAAAGATTGAATAATAGCGGAGCTAATACACAGCCTTGCTATAGGCCATTTTTTGTTGCAATTTTTGCAGATACTGTTGTGGCACTCGTTTTGATCCTTACCCAGATTTTCTGGTGCAGAGATATCAGTGCAGAGAGGAGAGCAGATGGTATCCCCCATAAGTATAGTTTGTTCCATAGTGTCCCTCGGTTGACTCTGTCGAACGCTGCGCTGTAGTCCACAAAACAACAGAATAACGGTATTTGATTGGCCAGAGTAGCTCTCCAGAACAGATAGGACAGTGCTATTATATTGTCCGTTGTGGAACAGCCTGGCCTAAAGCCTGACTGAGTGCGGGGAAGAATATTGTTTTCTGTGACCAAGTTCGACCAGCAGTACTTGAGCGTAGGCCTTGGCTTCAATATCCAGTAAAGCTATTAGCCTATAATTAGCCAGGTTTAAACGATTGCCCTTTTAGTAAAGTGGGTGTAATATTGAGCCCTGCCATGTGGATGGAATTGTGGCTGTAAGTAAGGCTTGCTTGAAGAGAGGTGTGAAGAGCTCTGCCCAGAATGAACGGTTTGATTTTAAAACTGTGGCAGGTATTTCATTTGGCCCAGGCGCGCCGTCATTCCTCATGCGGCTCATGATTTTATATACTTCAGCTACAGAGATACCTGAGCCTTGGGTGTTATCATGAGTTGGTACTTGAGGTGAGGAGAAGACTAGCGACTCCCCTGACCCGCTCCTACAGAGCTGATTGATGTGATCCACCCAAACGTTTTCAGGTACCCCGTTCTCCTTGGACTGACCATTGTTACTGGCTTGGTTAATGTATCTCCAGAATGGAGCTGTATTTTTTTCCTTAAAAAGAGAGAAGATTTTTAGCCATGCTTGCTCTATTCGTTTGGTGCGTAGCTCCCACGCACGTTTCTTATGAGCAGCTCGAAGCGATCTATTTGTGGCACCCTGCAATGCTTTTTTCTCCTTTTGTCTTACGTTTAGGGAGTTTTCACGCTTCCATTTGTTTTCCAGCATTTCCTCGTTTGGGAGCTGGTTTGGATTGTTTAGCGCCCGTTTTTGTTAGGCATCCAGTGTTCCCCCCCAGCGCCCGATGCAGATCTAGCAGGAGGGTAGGCCAATAGTCTAGGAGGGCTTACGAACCGAGAGCTGTTTTTAAATGATAATTTTTAGTTGTCCATGCGGACAGTTTTGCGCTCAGATTGGTTGTCCATTTTATCCTGCGTGGGACTTTGTCGCGTTCTTCGTCCGTGGATTCGCCTATAGATGTAAATTTGCAAGATGCGATAGTAGAGAGACTAAAAGATGCTCTAAGGGGCCTATGGTCGCTCTCGACGCGATTATCGATGTCAAAATCATTCAGATGCAAAGCTAGTGTGCTACCAATGAAAATATAATCAATTGTGGAGATGTTCCTGAATGTTTCAGGCGGAGGGAACAGGGAACAGCGCGCTAAATATCCACAAACAAGATTTCTTCACCCGAGGGAAAGAGACCGGAGGGACACACAGGGGAGCCAGGAAGATTAGTTTTATTCAGCAAAGACGGCATGACCGGTTTCGGCTGGAGTGCCTTAATCATATGCCTGTCCCAGTAACTTTCACCAGTCGTTTTTCAAATGTTCCTATTTTATTTTCATTGGTGGAAACCCAGATCAGTCGATTGGTTCCTGAAAACACATGGTCACAGTCTTCTCCTGCAGACTGCAATTCCCAGGGAGCACCATCTTGGCTGCCAGGGTAAGTGTTTTTGCGTCGACTGTTAAAACCTCAAGTGAGTGCTGGTGATCTTGAAACAACGAAATAGGTGCAGTTTAAAATGTCCCGGTTTCATTATTGAACACACTCTTCTCCCTGAGAAGAGTGTGTATATATATATATTTTGCAGGTAACTCCGTTACCATTTTCCATTTCACTGGAAAAAACAAAGGTTACAGGCACGCTATTGCTTAGCTCAGGTTTCACTCATACAAAACCATTGAAATTCAGTAGTTAGAGTGACCTGAACTAACTATAACTTTCGCCCTTTCGATGCGCTGCTTATGACCTCACATATTACATTAATTTAATAAATGGAAGCTAACAGGACAGCACTCCGCTCTTTACCCTTTGTTTTTTATAGCAGCACGCTCCCTTTCCCGCTAGAAGGCCCTTATAGCAAGGGCCTCAATAGACAACCTGTCTCCTTGTGTTTGTAATTGTATTTTTCTCTATTTTTGATTAAGAGCATCAGTATCCATTTCAAGTACTCTCTTCTTTACTTACATGGTGTGCACAGTTGTCTTTAATTTGTCTGTGTTCCTGCTGTTTTCTCATGTGTCACAATGTGATGAAGACTGAAGCAGAAACCTGGATGAAACCTAATCAGGATTCAGGCCAGGGTTCAGTTCGAAAAAGGTTATATTACCCACAAGGGATGAATGGGGGATGTTCTTAGACAGGTGTAGCTCTGCTGCTCTTTTTTTCTTGAATTTGATACATTTGTTATTCAACGATATTGTCTAGACTAACCAATTTTGGGATATGTTAGTTGGCTAACCTCTTTTCTTGACTGACTATACTCAGAATCTCACTATTCCTCCTTATCAGCCTGCCCCATTTACTATCTGCTGCTGCGCACCACAGGACTCATCTCATCTCACAAGGCATCTCCGATCTGACCAATTGGCTCTGGCCACCATCCCACAGATCTGCAAGACCCCGGCGAGAGGAAGATATTTCCCCACCTCGCTGCACAAACCTGAAACTTCCTGCTTAGAGGCATTCACTATTGCTGCTGCAATTCAGAAACAACCTCAAGACCTGGCTCTTCAACTGAACCGCAGATCCACCCCCCCCCCACACCTCAGCACCTTGAGACCCTCACAGGTGAGTAATGGTGATTTGTCTTTATTAAACAGTTAATTAAAACCGTAACATACTAGCAACATATTGATACTCAGTAAAATATTAAAAAGAGTAAAATTAAAAAAAGTTATGTACACATTTATAGATCTGGAAGTGCAAATGCATTTGAAGTCCAAATGGCAGCATCACAAGTGGACATTTGATCAAGAGAAGGTGTATAATTATGAAAGGAAAAGACAATAACAAAGGGTGTCACAATACTTGTTATTGAAGATTTAACTTCCATCGACATTAGTTTATGCAATTAGAGTGAAGCTTGTCAGTTTCTTAAGACTGGGCGTTGTGCAGTGTGGTTAAAATAATATTAACAAACTTCCCAGCTCTTGCTAGAACTTGGCCTGAGTTGTTACAGAAGCACAGATCCGATGCTTCCCTACAATGTCTCAATGACTTTTCCCGAAAAACTGGAACCAGTAGGCGTCGGCGATCATTGGCAAGATGGGGGCAACAACATAACAAGTGTAGCCAGGATTCATAGGGATAACTGCAAAGCCTACACGTCAGTCGGCCATTCCTCCGAGCCCACAGCGGGTTAAAGTCGTGAATTGGGAGGGCTAGCAACCTCATATAAATGATTTTATTGCGAGTCTGTGACTGAAGAGGATGGTAAAAGTATGGTTGCGGTTTACCCTTGATATAGGAGTCATTTAAAGCTGCAAGGAGTGGTTTTTTGGGGAGCCGAGCTACATCTCTCTCGAATGACACTAGAGTGATTTGGTTTTTTATCGTTTTTTTCCCACATTGACAGGGGAACGATTGGGTTAGAAAAGTTAATGATTTCGATCTTCAATGTGGATATAGCCAAGTGCAGCGGTCTGTGCCAGGGGGAGAGTTCATCCGTAAACAATGATTGCAGTTGCTCTTTCATGGATTGCGCTGGAGTGCGTAGGATACAGATGAAGAATTTAATTAAATCTCCCAGACAATGAAGATCTGCGCTTGCCAGACCCAGCTCAAGTCTCAGCCTCGCCCTCCTTGCATGCTGGGGAGCCGAAAATATTTTCTTATAGGCCATTATTTGATAGTTCGCTAGAAATGAATCCATTTTGCCAGGGAAGGCCAAATGGCCGTAGGACATTGCTGGGAGTGGTTTGGCGCGTAGGACCCTTAAAATTGGCTTGGCTGTTGGGCTGTGCAATTGTCGGTTCAGGTGCCTCAGGCTATAAGTAACCCCCGCTCCCTTGGAGCCAAAATGTTTGAGATGAGAGGCTTGATTTGCCTTTTCGTTAAACCACATTCCTAGATAGTTATAGCTAGAGCAGGTAACTATGAGTAGGTCGCCTGCTCGCCAAGACAGATTTTTCTTTTTTTTATGTTTCCCAAAAATCATGACTGGTTTTTAATTTGTTCATCGAAAGATTGTTTTTTATGTTACATTTATTAAGGGCAATGAACGCTCTTTGTAGGCCTGTTTTTGTATGGTTCATGATGATAATGTCATCAGCATATTGCATGACCTGTAAACATGTGCCACCCAGTTTTGGGGCAACCAACGATGCTCCTGCCAGCTCTTTGGGCAAATCGGCAGTGTAAAGATTGAATAATAGCGGAGCTAATACACAGCCTTGCTATAGGCCATTTTTTGTTGCAATTTTTGCAGATACTGTTGTGGCACTCGTTTTGATCCTTACCCAGATTTTCTGGTGCAGAGATATCAGTGCAGAGAGGAGAGCAGATGGTATCCCCCATAAGTATAGTTTGTTCCATAGTGTCCCTCGGTTGACTCTGTCGAACGCTGCGCTGTAGTCCACAAAACAACAGAATAACGGTATTTGATTGGCCAGACTAGCTCTCCAGAACAGATAGGACAGTGCTATTATATTGTCCGTTGTGGAACAGCCTGGCCTAAAGCCTGACTGAGTGCGGGGAAGAATATTGTTTTCTGTGACCAAGTTCGACCAGCAGTACTTGAGCGTAGGCCTTGGCTTCAATATCCAGTAAAGCTATTAGCCTATAATTAGCCAGGTTTAAACGATTGCCCTTTTAGTAAAGTGGGTGTAATATTGAGCCCTGCCATGTGGATGGAATTGTGGCTGTAAGTAAGGCTTGCTTGAAGAGAGGTGTGAAGAGCTCTGCCCAGAATGAACGGTTTGATTTTAAAACTGTGGCAGGTATTTCATTTGGCCCAGGCGCGCCGTCATTCCTCATGCGGCTCATGATTTTATATACTTCAGCTACAGAGATACCTGAGCCTTGGGTGTTATCATGAGTTGGTACTTGAGGTGAGGAGAAGACTAGCGACTCCCCTGACCCGCTCCTACAGAGCTGATTGATGTGATCCACCCAAACTTTTTCAGGTACCCCGTTCTCCTTGGACTGACCATTGTTACTGGCTTGGTTAATGTATCTCCAGAATGGAGCTGTATTTTTTTCCTTAAAAAGAGAGAAGATTTTTAGCCATGCTTGCTCTATTCGTTTGGTGCGTAGCTCCCACGCACGTTTCTTATGAGCAGCTCGAAGCGATCTATTTGTGGCACCCTGCAATGCTTTTTTCTCCTTTTGTCTTACGTTTAGGGAGTTTTCACGCTTCCATTTGTTTTCCAGCATTTCCTCGTTTGGGAGCTGGTTTGGATTGTTTAGCGCCCGTTTTTGTTAGGCATCCAGTGTTCCCCCCAGCGCCCGATGCAGATCTAGCAGGAGGGTAGGCCAATAGTCTAGGAGGGCTTACGAACCGAGAGCTGTTTTTAAATGATAATTTTTAGTTGTCCATGCGGACAGTTTTGCGCTCAGATTGGTTGTCCATTTTATCCTGCGTGGGACTTTGTCGCGTTCTTCGTCCGTGGATTCGCCTATAGATGTAAATTTGCAAGATGCGATAGTAGAGAGACTAAAAGATGCTCTAAGGGGCCTATGGTCGCTCTCGACGCGATTATCGATGTCAAAATCATTCAGATGCAAAGCTAGTGTGCTACCAATGAAAATATAATCAATTGTGGAGATGTTCCTGAATGTTTCAGGCGGAGTCCATGTTTGATCCTTGGCTTTCTTAAGTTTATAAGCAGAGGATATGGAGCAGGCATCAAATAGAGCTTGTAATGCCTCAGTCCCTTTGGAGTGCTTATTCTCAATTCCTTTTTTGTCGAGGGATCTATTGTTGAAGTCCCCGACTATGGGGCCGATTAAGATGGCGGACAGACCTGAGTCCGTCCGCCACCATAGAGTAGGAGGGACCGTCAACAGGGGCAGCGGCAGTCCCTCCGTGCAAATTAGGATGTGACCGCCACCCTGGCGGTCACATCCTGCATTTTTCACATTGCGCGCGGTGCCTGCCGCTTTGTGCATGCAAATGCAGGGGGGTACCATAGGTACCCCCCATGTGCACCCCCACCCCACCCTTCACCCAGGGGGCCCGCAACCGGCCCCCAAAGTGAAGGTCCGTATGCTTTTCCATGGCGGAAAAGCCGCCGCGGAAAAGCATACATCCTACGCCATCCTAATATGGCTGGCGGTGTCTGATAGACACCGCCAGCCATGTTAAAGCTTTTCCGCCGCGGTCGGAAGGTGACTGCGGCGGAAAAGCTGCGGACAGATTTCAAGACTCACCGCCATCCTAATATGGAGGTGGGTCTTTTGAGGCTCCGCAGAGGATTATCCGCATCCTCCGGGCCAGCGGTGGCTTCCGCCGGCCCGGAGGATGCGGATAATCCTCAATCATAATCTGAGTGGATTGTGATGAGGATATCTAATGAGAAAGTCTCCAATGATAGCTGCCTGGTCATTAAGTGCTTGATTTGTCTGGTGCATGGCTGGATTAACATAACAGTTGAATAGTAACAATCTGAGCGGATAATGACGATTTCTTATTCCATTAATAAGTAATACTTTAATCCCAGGTGAGGGGGTGCAAGTGTGATTACTTCCAGCCTTCGGGAGTGCTTGATAAAAACAGAAAGGCCACCCATTGGCCGTTAAAAAATATTGCGTCTTAAAGTCGGGACATGGATTTCAAAGTAGCCGGAGAGAACTGTGGTTGATGTTGCCCATGTCTCCTGGAGGCAAATTATATCACTGCTTTGGAGGTAATGTAAGGCCGAATCATGTTTAATCAGTTTCTGAAGGCCAGCCACATTCCAAGAAGTGATTGTTAGAAAGTTGTTTAGCTCATTTAATGTATGATTTGTGTTGCCTTTGATAGTCTTAGAGGTGCCGTTGGGCCGAATGAGGGCCCTGTTTGACCTGGTGTCCAAATTGGTTATTAATGTCTTGTTTGCTAGTGGAGACTCTTCTCTGATTAGTAGAGCATGTAATCTTCAGAGGTTCATGTTGGAGAAAAGTGCTGCAAAAAGTCCTGGTAAGTTTGTTACCAGGATGGATAACGTCAGCGCACTTTAAGATGGAGTAGGTTTTTAAAGATGTATTGAGTAAAACGTGGGGATATCTATCTTGGGGTAGGCGCCTAATCTCAATGTCCCAATCTGCCAATTGGTTGACTTCACACAGCATTGCCGTTTGGTGTGACTGTTGGTATAGCCCGACCACTGTAGATTTATCATGGGAGTCACCTGACAGGATTTGAAATTTGACCCAGGCAACATATGCCGAGCCTATATGCTCTAATGATGGTATGTGAGAGAATAGGCGCAAGATGTTGCCTCTGTTCAAAACGTCATAATTGCCTTTGGCAAGATATCTTGGTGTAAGTATGACCTCCACCGCTCCTAGTTCTGGGCGGCTGCTGCTCGTTGAGGTTCCCGGTGCGACTTGATTATGAGGTGTTGGTTGATAAATTGGGAGGGTACTGTGTACCATTGTGCCTGGAGGAGACGTTTTCGCCTGTTGGTGCTGGATGTCGGAGCTATAGGCAGTGCTGAAGAATGGTTGCGTGCAAGCCTCCGCCTGTGGCCCTGAGATTGTGGGTAATGATGTCAATCCGGGGACAAAGCTAATCCTCACATCTGTACCTCCCATGGGGGTGGTCTCAGTTGGTGTTATATGAGTCTCCCCTTTCTGATTGTCAGGTAGAGAAGTAGAAGTGACACTGAAAAATGTTTCTCCTCGGGTTAAATCTTCTGCCAAGCTGTTAGATGATGGTGGTTTGAGGGGTTGTAGATGTTTTACTGACACTCCATTGTCTTTCTTTCCTGATGGCTTTACTGAAATAATTGGATAGAACTTGGCAGTGCCAATAACTGGCTTAGTTATGTGTGTGCGAGTAAAACGCGACGCTGCACGAGTTTTAGTTTTTTCCCTTTTTTGGTCTTTCCTCAGTTTTGTCTTTGCTTTCCTAGAAAGCGAGCCTTCCTTCTGTTTAGTCTCTGGAGCGCCGTCTGGTTCTTCTGTTGTTTGACAGCTAGTTGAAGGTTAGTTGTAAGGATGGACCAGAAGGGGCCCTTGAGACCCGGACTGATTCAACCAGAGTAGTCAAAACTGCAGGAAGATTTGCCCACTGGTCCACAATGGCCGCGCATGAGCATGAACAAGTTGTTTGTGATGTAGAGATCAGGCTTGTGATATGGTCCATTTTTTCCTTTCATGTCTGCCAATCACAGAGCAATTGTCTGTAAAAGATCCATTTGAAGATCCATCTTAGAGGATTGCCAAAGTAAGGCTTTGGCCGTTATGTGTTTGTGGATCAGTGAATTTTGGTGAATCGGAAGCACCCATGAAACTTTGATTTTCTATATTTTGAGAGGAGCAATAATGATGGTTTGTTCCACTGGATGGTCTGTATAGCTGTGGCGTGGACTCCAGGGTTTGCTCAATTTTAGTTTCAATTTGCTGTAAAAATAAGGCTGAAAGTTCTCCAAAATCTTGTTTTTTTGAAGCAACAGGGGAGCCTAGAGTGGGAATCAAGGAAGGATCTTGCTTAGTGGATAAATGATGTATGTGTGCTTTAGTTATTATAGATCTTCCTGGCACACATGAAGCTGAAGCAAAACTATCAATAAAAGGTGGTAGGTGAGGGCCTATTGAAGCTAAATTTATGTTAGTGCTGGAGACAAGGTCTTACACCAAGGGCATTTGAGAGGAGCTTTCATCCATGTCTGTATTTGGACAAGAAGTAGAGCGGTGTTTTGTGGTCTTAGGGCAGAAACCCTGAGAGGTTGTTACAGAGGGAGAGAAGTCTTCCTTAACAATTGAGTTATTTCCTGGGTGGTCTGTCCTACCATTAACTGAAATTCCATTTGAGGATTTTGGAAGCAAGTAGTTGGTTATCAAGCCAGTGTTGGCAGTTTTTTCATTGGACTGTGTCTTGGGCGGCCCAGAGAGTTTACCCAAATTCTGAGTATTTGTACATATTGTGCTAGAGTCATTTATCAATAGCCCTACTGGGGCAGCATGGCTGCGCCTCCGCTGGCGTCAACTGCTGTCATTGACCTGGTAACTGGAATCCTTTTTAACATCTTTGAATAATGTAAATGTAAGAGTTCAATGTAGTTTGTTAAATAATCCTAGGGTGGAATAGGATAGTAGGCTGTAGAGGTCAAAGTGATTACTGGATAAGCGTAGGTTGGCGTGTGTGTTCTATGAGAAGGGCACACTGGTGACCCGTTGGCTGCACCAAACCTAGTTGGGCCGCTTCCACGGGCTCACTGGGCACGCACTCAGCGGCTGCCCCTAAAGGCAGCCGCGCTCACCTTCCCCTGCAATCCTTTGTGCGTGGGCGGGGGGATTCACGGAGCTCTCAGGGACTATTATGGCAGTATGGATCTTCAAAGAGTCCCTTAGTCTTAGTGTAGCGGGGGGTCCCACCATGCAGCAGCTGGGCTTCCGCAGTAGACCTGCTCCTCTGCTGCTGCTGTGCCGTGTCACCGTGGAAACCTGGGCCAGAGTTCAGACCGGATTCAACTTGTGGGGTGAGTAGTTGCACTTTACAAGAATCCTGATTGATTGATTGTTTAATCTCTGATCCCTAAGCTTTGTAATATTTATATCTCACCACTGGAAGGCTTATTGAGATCCTTTGGGTTTAGAATGTCTTTATATGCTGATAATACTCAGATTATTATTGCAATATCTGACAAGTTTGAGTCTACTTGAAAGACCTTCCTAGAACGTATGTCTAAAGTAGCCAGGTGAATAAAACAAACTTGTTTAAAGCAGAATAGAGAAAAACAGACTATCCTCTCCGGGAATCAATCTCTAAACTGGTTACCTGTATGGTGGCCTACTGATTTGCTGATACTACTATGATCATTGTAGAAATTCTGTACACTCCTACCCGACTTACCATGTATAACAGTCATTCAGGCATTAATGGTGTCATGTCTTCATTATGGGAATGCCCTATATTTTGGAATCCCCCAACATGTTGCCTTGAGGTAGTTCAAAACACTGCAGCCAGACTCCTATTCGAGATCCATAAAAACACTTCCATATTTAATCCTCTAAATAACCTACATTGGCTGCCAGTGCCTAAGCCTATCCGTTTTAGGCACAAAAACATAACCAACTCAGGGCCCAGCCCCCTTCAGAGAAGATTACTGCATTTCCAGATGGTACACTCTCCACACTCCTTTACTTCACATCTCTTAGTATCACAGAGAATTAACTTCTCTAGTCAAGGAGGGAGGGCTTTTTCTTATTAAACAGCTAAGCTGTAATACTTTGTCCCTCAACAGTTGAGGAACACTCAAAATCACAATCTTTTTAGAAACTAAAAAAGTGGCTCTCCCAGCTTCCATAGTGTCATCAAATCCCCCTTACATTGGCCTAAATCTTCTTGTAGCTGCAGGATGCCCTTGGGGTAGCTGTTTGCATTTTATAAATTATAGTTAATTTAAATTGAATTCATTCACTTCCAAGCAATCAAACACAAAAGCACATTTTCACAAATAACGACCTTCTGATGCTGCATTGCCAAGGCTATATGATACTGCATTGCAAAGGCTTTATTAGACTAGCAGATGGATGGAGAAACTGAAAAAGCAAGATACTACTGGGGAGATTTACATAAAAGGCGCGCCACGCAGCACAGCCCCTCACGAGGCTGCGCTGCGATGCATGACAGGTAGGGAGTCAAGAGCGCCATATCTTCAGAGATATGGCTCTCTCCTCCTCTTTCCCCTTGTGCCGGAGCTGATTTCAGCGGCCGTGCACCATGCACACACCTTAGCACCATAGTGCTAGCGTGTGTGCATGAGTCCATCATAGGTTTTGTACACGAAGGGTACCCTTCTTGTACAAAATACTATGCCTAGACACGATGGAAGGCTTTTCCCACTTTGTATGCATGCTGCACAGTGCAGCACGCATGCTAAGTAGGTAAAGCACGGAGAAACAAAAGCATTTCTCCTATTAGCGCCTCCTTTGATGGGGTGTTAACATTTGGCCATACCCATGTCTACAAATCTTTGGAAATACGTTTTGCATCACAAGGCATGGGTGGTTGCATGGGAACACCCATGTTCCACCCAAGTAATGCCCCCCTCGGCGCTAAGAAACACAGTGCAGTTCTTTGCGCTGCTTTGCGCTACTTTGAGGGTGCTTTCCAGTCCAAAGCAAGTTTTGCGCTCGAAAATATATAGCAAAAAAAAACATTTCATGCTGGCTAGCGTCACTTTTGTGATGCTAACCCAGAGAAAGATGTTTGTAAACCTCCCCCTAAATGTCAATTGGAGAGATCATGGCTAGTGTAGGGTAGTAAACTCAAAACACAGAATGCCAACTGGAGCAGTGACTGAGTCTGCACATTGGAGAACATTGTGGGAAGAATGGAGAAGCAGCAGGAAGTAATTATGTCTAAGGAGCAGAGGTAGGGTAGAGGGTAAGAAAGGAGAAAGTGTTGTTATGCCCTGACTAATATGTCCTCAACACACCCCTTTATTTACACCACAGACTACTATCTCTATAGCAACATCCCTTTCCATTGCGCTAACAGTGGCAAGAAAAGATTTTTCCTAGTGAAAGACTTCACCTCTCCAACAGCAAGATCCACAAGCATAAACCCCTCACAGGACTTCTGCACCCAGCTGTCCCTATTCTTCAGCAACAAGATCACCAGCATCTACAAATATTTAAAACCCCAGCTGGACCCTACAACACTTGCACTCCTCCTACCAATCACTGCCAACACCAATAGGACAAGCCTGACTACATGGCCACCAACAACCCTCAATAAACCGTAACAACCATGCAGTCTTTGTACTTTAGGGCCCCCTCGGACCACTTTTCTCATCATGTCCTGATGCACAGCCCATCTACACAGCCCTCACACAGATCCTGAATGACTCAGTTATCACAGTCACCTACCTGAGTGCCTTGAAACATGTCACGGTACTCCCCTCTCCTCAAGAAACCCTGAGCAGACCCAAAGACGCTTGTTATCTCCCTGCTTTCCTACCTGGCAAAGTAATTGAAAAGATGATAAACAACCCAACCAAGGTGCAGAGACTGCCCTCATCGCCACCATTGACAACATCGGGGTGATCATGGACAAAGACAACAAAATGGTCCTCAGACTACTAGATCTTTCAGCAGCCTCAGCATCATCTCCCACCCCAACCTCATCCAATGACTGCGCAAAGCAGGCATTCAAGATCCCACACCATCAGATTTTATCTTTCCTAACAAGTCACACACAGTCTGTGAGTCTGGCCCCTTCACTTCAGACACCATCAGCCTCATCTGCAGAGTTCTCAGTCTCACTATGGTCAATGCCTACATGACTCCACTCGTCAGCATTATCAACATCATATCCTATGCTGATGGCACCCAGTTCATACTCACCCTCTCTCACTAGATGACAAACACCCAGAAAAGTCTATCTGCTTGCATGACCAAAGTCGCCAATTGGATGACAATCAACTGCCTCAAGCTCACCACAGATAAGACAGAAGTCGGAATCTTCTGTGAAGACACCTCACTCTGGGACTCCAGCTTATGGCCAGCAAAAATTGGACCCACACAGTTTCTTGCAACCAACACAATGAACCTTGATAGTGTTTTCCGTCTCTTGCTTCCACACTCTCAAGAAGCTTAAGAAGATCATCAAATGGCTACAAAACAACACTTGCAAAACCGTCACCCAAGCCCTCATCACCAGCAAGCTGGACTGCTGCAATGCACTGATTGCTGGAATTAATGCTCAACATACCAGAAACCTCCAGACCTTACAAAACTCAGTGACCAGGCACCACTCAGCCTCCTTACCCACATGCACATCAACCCACACCTTAAAGAGTTCCACTGGTTGCCAGTCTATAAACGAGTACTCTTTAATCTCCTCATGCCACATATAAAACCTTACTCAACATGAAACTCACATATCTCAACAATTGCAAAAACTTCCACAAAACCTACCAGATACCTCCGCTTAGCAAGACTCCTATTCACACACACCCACCGCATACCCAGAATCAGATCCAGTGGTCTTGCCTTCTCCTACCTCACTCCTAAAGCCTTGAATGACCTGCTCGTGCACATCAGATCCTCTGCCTTAGTTCTTGAATTCCGCAAGAATCTGAAGACCTGGCTCTTCAAATACCCCTAACCCTGGCTCAACCCATACAGCTCCTGCTTCAGCACCAGCATACCCTCTTGGGTTATTTGTATGCCATATAAATACACATAATATAACACAGTCAGAGTTCCCATACATTGCTTATACATATCACATTTTAGGTGTTTCCGTTCTTGAAGAGGTCCACCCATGAACTTTTGTCTGAATGTTGACACTTGTTCAAGGGTTACCTTTTCCTGTGACACTTTGGCTGCCAGTATATGAGCTACACCGCACCATCTATATTTTCTTGGCTTCCAGTATAGTCAATAAAAGTATTTTTATCAATAATTACCTGTCTCAATCCATCCCTTGGTTCTACTATGACTGATTCCTGTGTTACTTCCTCGTAACTTACTCTCTGTAGCCCCCGTCGAAGTAAAATATCCGAACTCTCCACCTAGGAATAAAATGTAAAAGAAAAATGAGGGGCAAAGGCCAGTGCATTACGAGCCAAATAGACAATGTTAACTGACTGTATACTGTATGCTAACAGGTTAACAGGGGGGCACACTTGCATACTAAAAAACCAAGTGTGCATGCCCTAACCACATAGATCAAACCATCAACTTTAAAACTTTATTATCGATCACAAAGATTTTAGAAAGTACATTACAACCAAATAAATACATACATACATACATTACAGATGCAAAGATAATTATAAAATACCAAAAAATACAGCATGCTATCAAAAAGAGCACTTAAAATACCATACCAAAATAAAAATCATATACAAAGTACATATCATTAATGAACAAATTGCTTACCTTCTGTAACGCATTATCTGGTAGAGAATCTATCTAGCTGCAGTTTAGTTACCTTTGAATTTCCCAGGCGTCAGGCTGGATCGGGAAACTTTTGCAGAACAATACCCCTTGCGTGCAATGTTGGGTGGCTCCATTCGGCTCCACATGATGTCGTCGGCATCGTCAGCGTCGGTTATGACATCCGTTTACCTATATAGGCGCCACCTAAGCACGGTGACGTCAGTACTTTTCCCTTGTTCCACACCAGAAGTGCAGAGCCACGAAGTAACTGATGTTGTTGTGGGCAAAACCAGGGCCCTGAAAGGGAGAAACATCCCTAGCCCTACAATATCAGCCCGCAAAGCGGAGAGGCATGGGTGGGGGAGTAATCAGCAGCTAGATAGACTGTCTACCAAATAATGCTTTACCTAAGGTAAGTAACTTGTTTCTCTGATAGAGACTTCTAGCTGAAGACTCCTTACCTTGGAATCAGATACCCGACCCATACCATCCCGGTTTATGATATGGGGTTGAGGCCCCATATCATAAACTAAAAAGTCTTGCAGGATTCAATGGGCTAAATGCCCATCCCTGCGCACCTGGCTATCAAGGGAGTAATGTTTTGCAAACGTGTGCAAGGAAGCCCACGTTGCTGCCTAACAGATGTCTTGGACTGTGACACACACCGAGCCAAGGCTGTAGTCACAGCCTTTTCCCTGGTGGAATAGGCCCTTAATCCTTCAGGGGGCTGCTTCATGGCCAAGGCATAACAAATCTTGATGCAGAGAATTACCCAGCGAGAGATGGTCCTTTTCTGCACTGCCCTTCCCTTCTTTGCTCCCACGTACCCCACAAACACTTGATCATCCACCGGAACTCTTTTTTGCCCTCAAGGTAGAACAACAACGATCTTTTTGGCTCCAGGCGGTGAAGACGCTCCTCTTCCTTAGAGAGATGCGGGGGTAAAGTAGGTGGGCAAAGTTATTGACTGACCCAGATGGAATGGGGTCATAACTTTTGGTAAAAAGGTTGCCCTGGAGCGAAGCATCACCTTTTCCGGAAAGGACATAAGATAAGGAGGGGAGCAAGATAACACCTGCAACTCACTCACCCTCCGAGGAGATGTAATTGCCACTAAGAAAGCCGTTTTGATGGTCAACAGCCAGAGGAGACAATTGCCCAAAGGCTCGAAGAGAGCACACATCTAGTAGATAAGGACCAAATTAAGGTCTCACTGCGGCATTACAAAGGGCGTGGGTGGAAATAAGTGAGTCAGCCCTTTTAGAAATCTATTTACAATAGGAGATTTGAAGAGAGAGGGTTGGTCTGGCAGCCGAAAAAAAGCAGAGAGGTAACCCATGAGAGTTCCCAAGGCAGAGAGAACCAAGGTTCTCCCCACTGCTGAAAGAGACCTTACACCACCTCCAACTGGAGATGTCATTCGTGATCCTCTAGGCATCGATGGCTGGGTTTTTCCGCCCTGGTTTTCAGGGAACCTGCCAGGTGTTGAACCACCAGGGTTATGCCCTGCTGCTCCCGCCATGTCCAGAGACAAAGAGCCTCTCAACAACGGGCCCATGACTCCACCCCACCCTGTTTGTTGCAGTATAACATGGCAGTGGTGTTGTCTGTGAACACCTGCACTAGCTGCCCCTTGACAGAGGGAAGAAATGCTTTCAATGCCAACCGAATCGCTCAGAGCTCCAAAAAATGTATGTGAGGCCCTGTCTCCACCAGAGACCAGTGTCCCCTGATCGCCACCTCTCCCAGATGGCCTCCCCATCCCAGAAGTGATGCATCTGTGAGGTCTGGTTGGGGAAGGGAGAGAGGTCTGCTGTTGACCCACTCACGGTTCATTAACCACCACTGCAGATCTTTTGCAGTTCCTTCCGAGATTTCAACCACATCGGTGAGATTTCCCTGATGATGTGCCCATTGGAACTTCAAGTCTCACTGCAGATCCCGCATACACCATCTGGCGTGTTTTACCAACAGGATGAAGGAGGCCATGAGGCCCAAGATCCTCTGATTCAGTCTTACCGAAATCCAGGGCAGAGGCTGAAAAATTGAGTCATTGCCTGAATATCCTGGACTGGCTGCTTGGGAGAATAAGCCCAAAACTTCACTTTGTCCAGAACAGCTCTTATGAAAGGGAGCGTCTGAGAAAGAGTAAGTTGTGACTTCAGCACCTTTATAGAGAACCCCAGCGAATGCAGATGGTTCGCCGTTGCCTGAAATTGGTAGACGACTGCTTGGGGCGAGGATGCCTTTAACAGCCAGTTGTCAAGGTAGGTAAGACTGACACCCCTAACCTGCGTAGAAGAGCTGGGGCCACTGCCATCACCTTGGTGAACACCCGAGGGGCACTGGTAAAGTTGAAGGGGAGCACGGTAAACTGAAAGTGCTTGTGGCCTACCTTGAACCGTAGGTAACGCCTGTGGCCCGGCAGGATGGGAATGTGAAAATATGCGTCCTGCAGGTCCAATGCTACCATCCAGTCTTCTTCGTCTAGGGCAGACAAGACCTAAGCCAGAGTGAGCATTTAGAAGTTCTCCTTTTTGAGGAAGAGATTGACAGTCCGAAGATCTAAAATGAGCTGTAACCCCCTGTTCTTCTTCGGAATCAGAAAGTAGCAGGAATAACAGCCACTGCCTACTTCCGAAATCTGGACCCTTTCTATAGCTCCCTTGGTCAAAAAATCCATAACTTGCTCTTGTAGCAACTTTAACTGATCCTCAGTCAGCCGTTCCTGATTTGACCGAATAAGAGGAAGAAAAGAAAGAAACGGCAGAGAATCGTGGACTATCTGCAAGACCCACTTGCCCGGTGTTATGGATCTCCAGTGGGGGAGATGATGACAAATTCTCCCACTAACTGGAGTAGTGTGGTCCTGCAGAATCAGCCTAGGAGTGATTGGAGGCTGTGGCTACTGGGGGCAGTGTGGTCAATGACATCTGGCCTCCATTCTGAGCTCGGAATGCACAGCATTCACATCCTCACATGGCTTGGGCAGCCTGTGAGGGTCAATGGCTAGGATAGGACTGACACAGCTGGAAACCCCTTCCATTGCCACAAAATGTCCATCAAATTGGCTTCGACATTGCCTAAGAAGTCAGAAGTTTGAAGCCAAGTGCGGCGCCTCAAGGCCATGTTGGTTGAAATCGATCTACCCAGTGAATCTGTCATATCTAGCCCACAACGTATAGTGAATTTTGCTGCATTCGCTCAACCTTCACAGCTTTCGGACAGCATAGCACAGGCCTCCTCCAGGACTTGTGGTGGCCCTTACGCAACCACCTCCCGAATGGGAGAAACGGCCCGATAAGCATGCAGTATTCACCTATCGCAATGCCAGACTGGAGGACGAAAACAACTTCTTTCCAAAAGAACCCAACCTCTTGGATTCCCTATCCAGAGGGGTGTAAAGTAATCTGCCTCGGGACGTAGAATTCTGCACCACCAAACTCTCTGAGAAGGGGTGTTGGCTGAGAAACTTCAGGTCACCTGGCGCTGGGCGATGGTGGTGTTCAATCGTTCCATTCACAGGAGCCTCTGTGCTAGGTTTGGACCAAGTTCCGAGAAAGACGTTTGTTGGTGCCTCATTAAAGGGCAACAAAGGTTCAGAAGTGGAAGCCCCAGGTTGAAGTACCTCAGTCAGGAGATTAGTCCTGATCAGCACTGAGGGCAGCTCCAGTCCAAGACCTCGGTTGCCCTCTTACCCACCATGGCATAGGATGCCCCCTCCTCCATAGCCAGTGTTAGCAGAGAGAGCATGCCAGTTTGTGGAGAAGTATCCAGTCTACTAGCATCCCTGAGTTCCCCATACCAGTCCAAATTCTCCTCAGAGACATCCTGGTTTTCAAGAGGGTCCCCAGACCCCTCCCAATCCTCTCCTGAGCCTAGCACATCCTCAAAGTGCTCAGACAACAGCATATAACCTCTGGGTTCTGTCGACATTAGTTTCGGCGTTGATAAACGTTGTTCTGGGTCCGTGTCGTCAGGGATGAGGATGGGGCTTGTGCCACCGACAGGCATCGGTGACGTCACAGGCACCGACCTAGGGTCTAACATCAGGGAAGGTCACAGTGACACGACCAGCATCAAACTGGATCCAGGATCAGATCCACGAGGCCCCAACGGGTTTGTGACTGGAGCCGGCGGCGTCGTACTAGATGGGGCCCCATCCAACCCAGTGGAGCCCGAAGGTTCACCAGCTGGGCTGTGTCAGAAGCTTAATGAAATGTCTTACCAAATTCTTGCACAGGAACAGAGATGCTAGGTCCCAAGTCCACCTAAGCAATGCCAGCAGGTCTCACCGAGAACCTTCTAACCATTACCTTGGGGGACGGGGGAATTGGATAAAATAATAAACAAAGAAGAGACTGGTCCGGAATGGTTTCGTCTATCAGCTTTCGCTACACCTTCAACCTTTTTCTTTCAACGAAACCTGAAATTTAAAACATCATTAATACCTATCATTCTACTCTACTCTACTCTCTTATTCTCTAAAATGCATCTCACCCACCCTTTATCTCATGGACCTTGCTTCTCTTCTGTTTAGTGTATTTCGGTTTTCCTCACCAGCTAGTTGTTACTAAACAAGAAAGAATAAAAATATTAATTCCTCTAGCCTTCTGCCTATCTATCTGTCTTATTATTTATTTTTAAGTACACTTACTTCACTAACTGTTGAGAGATGTTTTATGTGGGAGTCTGTGCTTTTTCTTCTTTTAATTCTGCTCTTTCGCTAATCTTCTTTTAGCTTGTCCTTTTATTTAGAAACTCTGTTATTGCTTCACAGATTCTTAATTAAACTCTATTGCTCAAAAACTATGTTCATCCATTCACATGAATCTCATATAATTGTTCCTTTTCTTTTTTCTTCCTTTAGGGTTCCTATTGTTGAACACAAATTCTGGTAAGTATATTCCCAACTCTCTCATATATTTTAATGTTTTATCCTTTAGCGCTAAAGTCTTTCTGCTTCCAGACAGTAAACCTTATGACATTATTCCTGTTAAATTCGTCTTTTCATTTTACACTTTCACTCAGCAAAAGCCCACTTAGCTCAGTGCTCGAAGTCTCTTATATTTCTTCACACGATTTCCTGCCGGGGAACTCAGCCTCAAATGAACTCCGGGGGGCGCAGGGTCACAATTTTGCAGTTCACAGCGACGATAAATCTTGACAGGAACGCTCGACGAGTTACGTGCTTCTTTTACCTTTCCCTCTCTATAACTCACTGGGATAATTATATTTAACTTATTTACGGCCAAAATACTCTAGAGAAACAGGATATGGCAACCTTCCTGACAAAATCCGTTAGTGAAGTGCGTCATCCTGTGGGCGCTCGCGCTGCTCCTCTACTCCTCTGCAGCTGTGCACACAGGAACTAGACCGCTCACCGCCGTTGTATCTTCAGTGGCCACTTTGGATGCCATTTCGAATCTCCTTTTTCGGACCAGATTAGTCCATGTATTTCCGCTAGGAATTACCTGGACTTTCAATGACGAACATACTCTGCAAACATCAGTGGCTTGATTAGTGGTTCTGACAGGCTGTTACGCTCAGATACGCAGAGTATGGCATCGTAAAACACTTTTATCTGAGCGAGAGTCGCTCCAGCTCCCGGAAAGTGGGGGAGGCAAAAAGTCGACTCTGGCTCTACGGAACCTTGCTTAGAGCATCAGTGTTCCTTACCTCTCTCAACGACTGACGTCAGTTGAGGTCAAGACAAAGTCCACTTGGACTTCTTCTTCTTCTTATGCCTCTTCCCTGAGTGTCCCAAGGACCTCGAATGGGGGGAAGAGGACTTCGCACTGTGGCTGCGCTCAAGACACCAAAGACATACGTGGTGGGGATCGGTGACTGATATCATGCAGGAACAAGTCCTGCGCAGTTTGAAACCTCTTTTCCTCGAAGACATCCCCCACACACAAAGTCAACAAAAATCCAAAGTCTTGCTGGATGGTGTCAAATTCCGGGCCTCAAGTAACTTCATCGCCCGCTCCCTTAAGGTCTTTGGAGCCATCGCCCAACAGTCTGAACACAACTACGTATTGTGGTCACGCCCCAGACACACAAGTTACTGCTTGTGCGGCTCCGCGTCCGTCACTGGCGTTGTAAGTGCCGAGACAACATCACAGAGACTACTTAGGCACCACCCATTCGTGCTGACATAAGTTCTGTACATGACTTTGCACGCCAGGAAAACAGAGCTATGCAAGAAACTGACCACAGGTGCCATAAAGCTAGGGCCCTGAAAGGGATGACCTTAACCCTAGAAATCAGTTTGCAGAATGGGGAGGATGGGTGGGGCAATAAAGATTCTATCACTAACTAATGTCTCTTACAGATATAGTGTTACATAAGTAGTAACTTGTGCACCTGAAAGAGACCCGTTAGTGATAGATTCCTCACCTGAGACTAGATACCCCAGCAATACCAACCCCGGTGGTGGGTCTGCGAAGAAGATTACACCAGAAAGTCACGGAGAACAGAAAGGCCAAAGAAGCCAAATCTCTGGACTTGACTGTCAAGGCAGTAATGCTTGGTAAACATATGCAGCGAAGCCCACATAGCTGCCTGACAAATGTCCTGCAAGGGAACGCCGCGTCCCAAGGCAGTAGTGGCTGCCGTCGCCCTGGTAGATTAGACACACAGCCCAACAGGAGGCTCCTTCCTAGCCAACGAGTAACATGCTTTGATGCACAGAATGACCCACCGAGAGATGGTCAGTTTGTGCACGGCCCGACCTTTTTGGTGCCCACGTACCCAACAAAGAGCTGGTCATCCACCCGGAACTATTGTGTGCGCTTCAGATAGAACAAGAGCGCATGTTTTGGGTCCAAACAGCTGAAGCCTCTCTTCCTCTTTTGAAGGATTCGGAGGCGGAAAGAAGGTGGGCAAAGATGGTCTGCCCGATGTGGAAGGGCGTGACAACTTTTGGCAAGAAAGAAGGATGTGTCCTTACAACCACCTTGTCCAGATGAACAAAAAGGAAAGGAGGTTTAGAAGATAGAACGTGGAGCTCACTCACTCTTCTGGCAGAGGTGATAGCTACCAGGAAAGCTGTCTTTAGAGTAGGAGGATGTAAAGGACAGTTATGAAGGGGCTCAAAGGGAGCACACATCAGATAGGTCAAGACAAGATTTAAGTCTCCCATTGAGGCATTATGAAAGGCACGGGAGGAAATGTGTGTGTAATGCCTTTCAGGAAACGGTTAACAACGGGGACTTAAAGAGAGAAGGCTGATCTGGGAGCCTTAGAAAGGCAGAGATGGCTGAAAGATAACCTTTGATAGTGCCCAGAGAAGAGCCCTGCTGGGCCAAAGATAGTAGGAACAGAAGGACCTCAGAAAGAAGGGCGGAAAAGGGATCCACAGCCTTTGCTATGCATCATGCAACAAATTTTTTCCACCTGCAGGCATAAACCGTCTTAGTGGAGGGACGCCTGATTGCCAAAATGACATCACAGATTTTGGGAGGAAGATCTAAAGCTGTCAACTGTCACCGCTCAATCTCCATGCATGGAGGTGGAGGCTAGACAGGTTTGGGTGGAAGACCATCCCCTGCTGCTGTGACAGAAGATCCTCCAGAAGAGGTAGTCGGATCGGGGGATCAATCGCCATGCTGAGTAGCTCGGGATACCAGTATCTTCATGCCCAATCCGGAGCCACAAGGATGACTTGGGTCCGGTCGCGGCAAATCTTCTTCAGCACTCTGGGCAGAAGTGTTATAGGCGGAAAGGCGTACAACAGACCGCAGCTCCACTCGTGATGAAAAGTGTCGCAGAGCGAGTGCTGCCTTGGAAATTCCAATGCGCAAAATTGATGACATTGCTCATTCTCTACTGTGGCGAATAGATCTAACCAAGGCTCTCCCCAATGCAGAAAGAGATCTTGTGCCACGTCCGAGTTCAGACGCCATTCGTGATCTATCAAGCACTGGCGACTGAGTTTGTCGGCCCTGGCGTTCAGAGAACCTGCCAGGTCTTGAACCACCAAGGTAATGCCTTGATGTTCCAGCCATGTCCAGAGGCGCAGAGCCTCCTGACATAGGGTCCACGACCCCACTCCGCCCTGTTTGTTGCAATACCAAATGGCAGTGGTGTTGTCAGTGGACACCTGCACTACACTTCTCCGGACAGAGGGAAGGAATGCCTTAATTGCAAGTCAGATCGCCCGAAGCTCCAAAAGATTGATATGGAGCCGGGACTCTGCCGGAAACCAGAGGCCTCTGATCTCCGCCTCTCTCCAGTGGCCGCCCCATCCCAGGAGGGACGCATCCGTCATCACTGTGTGCTCCGGTTGGGGAAGGGAGAGGGATCAGCCATTGACCCAATCGCAATTTGTGAGCCACCACTGCATGCAATTGTCGTGCATTGCCCTCCGAGATCTGGACATGATCGGACAGGTTGCCCTGATACTGTGCCCACTGGAATTTCAGGTTCCACTGCAGAGCCCGCATATGCCATTTGGCATGTTGCACTTGCAGGATGCAGGAGGGCATCAGGCCCAGGAGCTGGAGGGTCACCCTGACTGAAACCCGGGATAGAGGCTGAAAGATCGGAATCATAGCCTGAATATCCCAGACTCGCTGCTCGGGAGGATAAACCCGAAACCGTGTCAAACCCAGAACCACTCCGATGAAGCGGAGCTTTTGAGAGGGACTCAGGTGCGACTTCGGCACATTGATGGAGAACACCAGGAAATGCAGGAGGTGGGCCGTAGTCTGAAGGTGGGTGATGACTGCCTGGAGCGAGCCTGCCTTCAACAACCAGTCATCGAAGTAGGGGAAGACTGACACCCCTGACCTGCGCAGATGAGCTGCGACCACCACCATCACTTTTGTGAACACCCGAGGGATGCTGGTAAGGCCGAAGGAGAGCACGGCAAACTGAAAATGCTCCAGGCCTACCGTGAACCACAGGTAACACCGGTGGACGGGCAGGACGGTGATGTGAAAATATGCGTCCTGCAAGACCAACGCTACCATCCAGTCTCCAGGGTCGAGGGCAGCCAAGACCTGAGCCAGAGTCAACATCCTGAACTTCTCCTTCCGGAGGAAGTGATTAATGTTCCTGAGGTCCAAGATGGGGCGCAGGCCCCCTTTCTCCTTCTTGGGGACCAGAAAGTAGTGGGAATACCAACCACATCATATTTCTGGCCCAGGAACATGCTCGATGGCCCCCTTGGACAAGAGGGCAGTGACTTCCTGTTGGAGAAGTGCAAAGTGATCCTCCGACATGCGGTGGAACTGAGGTGGCATGGCTGGGAGTGCAGACTCGAAAGGGAGGGCATAGCCCCTTCGGACGATTTGCAGCACCAACCTGTCCGAAGTGACAGAGTGCCAGTGGGGGAGGGGATGTTGAATCCTGCCGCCCACCGGAGTAGGGTGAACCCCAAAGCTTGGACTAGGAAGGCTTTGAGGTGGATGCTGCGTGAGCGGAGGTTGACAGACCTGAACGCTGGCCCCCTGTGCCGCCACGGCGGCCACCATGCCCGCCCTGAGGTTGGTTCTGCACAGGCTTCTGGCTGAACGAACGTGTAGGGGCACCCCTTCCGTAGCCACGAAAGGAATGAAAGGTAGACGTGGCCGGGCGTGTGGTGGAGAGACCCAAGGACTTGGCCGTTGCCTTCCTTATCGCCAAACAGGTGAGTACCATCAAAAGGCATGTCCATGAAGAAACTCTGGACATCCCCCAAAAACCCCATGGACCGCAGCCAGGCATAAAGTAAAGTCCACATTTGTAAAGCGCACAATCACCCGTAAGGGTCTCTAGGCGCTGGGGGCCGTCGGGAAGATTAAGCGAGCTTTTGCCCAGAGTCACATGGTGCTGGGCTAACCTGCCGCCGGAGCCGGGGATCGAACCGTGGTCCCCAGATTCCAGCGTCAGTCGCCCTGGCCGCGGCGCCACACCTCTCCCATAGCATAGCATAGCGACACTAGGCCACCATCATGGAGATTGCTCTCCCCAAAGAGTCCGCGGTGTCCAGCTCACATCAAATGGTGAACTTCGCGGCATCCTTCCCCTCCGCAACAGCTTGGGAAAGTACAGCCTGAACCTCCTCCGGGCACTGGGGCAGAGTTTGCGCCACCGTGTCCCACACAGCGTGAGAGTAGCGGCCCAAGAGGCATGCGGTGTTGACTGACCGCATCCCCAAGCTGGCAGAGGAAAACAACTTCTAGCCAAACTGCTCCAGCTTTTTCGATTCCTTATCTGTCGGAGCGGTAGGGAATGCACTTTGGGAAGTGGAGGCCTGAATGACCAGACTCTCCGGGGTCTGGGCGAAGACACCTGGTCAAGTTTTTATCCACAGGAACCCCTGTGGCTGGTCTAGACCAGGTGCCCATATAAACATCCATCAAAGACTCATTAAACGGAAGCAGAGGTTCAATAGAATTTGCCGCCGGCTGAAGCACTTCTGTAAGGATGTTCATTTTGAGAGTAAGATCAAGGTCAAGAGCCTCAGCTGCTCTACGTTGCACCACTGTATATGTGGCGCCTTCCTCCTTGACAGCTGGAGGAGACACAAACCGAGTCAGGATTCAGACTTGCACTGCCCTGCAAGAGGATCCTCTGACCCTGCCAGTCATCCCCCTCTTCCACAGCCCGGGGCACAGGCTGCAGCAGCGGGGGAGGCACGGGAGAAAACAAATGCTCCAATGATGCTGGGAACGGCTCCATTTCTCAATTAGGGTCCCAAGCCGAAGCAAAATTGCCTGGAAACTCGGGCAAGGGTGGAGGTGGGACGAACGGAACCCACTGTAGCGCCAGGAAAGGGGGTGCCGGGCCAGAGCCGCCAGTGGAGGACTCTGCGGCACCGGGGCTGTAGCCGCCGGTGGAGGACCTTGTAGCGCCAGGGCCGGAGTTCCCGGCCGCAAGCAAGGGCCCTCAATAGAAACCGCGGGCCCAAAGTCCTGAAAAGGCGATCCATGGCGGCCAGAAACTCTTGCACCTGGGCCGGAGTGGCAGATGGATCCGCATAAGGCGGGTAGGCCAGAGGACTCTCAGGCTCCAACGGAGCCATGGGGGAAGGGCCCCTGGCCCCCTCATCCACATCCGGAGACCGACTGGCGGACGTCGGAGAGAGTAAACGCTTCTTTGACTTTTTCTTGTGACCTCTCTTACCCGATTCCGAGGGTGAAAACTTTGACCCCGAGGAGCAATCATGATGGCTCCGCAGTTGGTCTCTCGAGTGACCCCTGGACCGCAAATGGTGCAGAGACGACTGCCAGCCTCCAGCAGCTTTCAGGACCGCTCCCGCAAAGCCTTCGGAGCCATGGCCAGATAGTCGGAACATGACCGAGAGTCATGGTCGCGCTCCAAACAGTAAAGACAAGCGCCGTGGGGGTTGGCCACCGACATCGTACGGTGGCAGGCCCCACAGGATTTAAACCCAGGCATCCCTCAGAGGCACCAGGAGTAAAGACTCAAAGAAGTAGAGACAAAAGTCTCAAAAAAAGTTAGTCAAAAAGTGACTTGGGTACGTGCTCTAACCAGATCTGCGCTTGCTGGCGCAGAAAAAAAAAGTACTGACATCAGCGCGCATGGGTGGCACCTAAGTAGTCTTCTTGACAACATCTGGGCGCTTACGACGCCAGCGATGGATACAGAGCCACACAACGCCACCTACCGATGTGCAGGGGTACTGCTGATGAGAAAATGTTCCGGATCCAGTCTGATTCCGGATCCAGTCTGACGCCAGGAGATATTCTAAGGTATGGAATCTATCACTAACGTGTCTCTTTCAGATACTAAAGACATACGTGGTGGGGATCGGTGACCGACATCATGTTCGAACAATTCCCGCAGGGCTTGAAACCTGTCTTCCTCGAACCCATCCCTCGCACACAAAGTCAGCAAAAATAAAAGGTACAGAAAAAGCCCACAAAAAAGCGACAGAGGGGTAGCTCTTCCCGGATCTGCGTTTAACTGGCGGGGAAAGAAAAGAACTGACATCTGTGCACCTGTGTGGCACCTATATAGGTATCAGGATGCCATAACTGACAATGACAATGCTGACGTCATCCCACAGAGCTGAATGGATGCACCTGACATCACGCGTAAGGGGTATTGCTCTGCAAAAGTTTCTGGATCTAGCCTGACGCCTGGGAAATTCAAAGGCAAGGAATCTGTAGCTAGAAGTCTCTATCAGATATAAAAATATAAATTACTGAATACTATAAACTAGGTGTTCACTTTGAGCTTCTAATACATAAAGCCAACAGGAACGTTGCTAAGGCAAACACCACTACTCTACTAGTGTCTGTATTGAATATTCCAAGCACCTCTAAATAGTATGCTGGTCCACTGAGCGTGCACAAGGGGATTGTCCACGCGGCCCTCAAATTCCCATAATATGGACAAAAAGATAGCAGATGAACTAAGAATTCTGAACTCTCTTTACAAGCCGTACATATAACATCAGAGAGTGCATAACTTTACCACTTGCTGCAAAACAAATTAGTGGGGGAGAGTCTTGTATCTAAATTGGAGGAACAATTTCAGTGCAAGTGGAGGAAAAATGTTATCAATGGTATCCTCAAAAAGAGAGAAGGGTTTAAAATCTACTTACTTGAGTAAGTTAGCCCATGGGGTTTGACACATTCTTCACCAGGGCAAACGCCCAATAAATGGCCTTCACCCTACTTTTCGAAACCAAGCACAGCTCCTCCAGGGTAGTCCAATATTCCTCAAACCACAATTTCCTCAATAGTTCCCTAACCGAGCAAAACCAGGGAATTTCACTTACCCTGGGCTATGCCATAAGATCCCCAATGGCCACTCGATAGGGAGCAAGCTCCTCAGTTCACCATAGATGATGCCAAAACAAAAAGTGCTTATAGTCTATCTTCTGAACAATGTTTCTATGGGCCGAGTCAAGAAAGATAGGTTGGTCACAGAAAGGCAATCAATGTTCCCACTCCCCCACAATTCTGCTCCATACATAGTTGACCCTAGTGCTTTTGTGTGGAATATATTTTTAATGCGGAGCCAGTTTCCTAGAGACCGTGCTTCTGTGGATCTTGGTTATGTGGGCAGTCTGCTGAATTAATGACAGATGCAGTCCCATATATGCATACATCTCTTGGGTGTCTTTGTAATAGCCTAGGAGAATACCATATACTTTGTTTTTGAATCATTTAACTCCGGAATATGCTCATCATAAAAATGTTTATTATCTCTTAATAACTGTTGGAGTCCTTGGGGAGACTTTGATATCAGTATCAGTAGCATGTCATCTGCAAAGAGAAGGGCAGAAGCTCTTCTCTCTCCGACTTTCAAGGAGTCACACCCATCTATGTAAAGAAAACCTACCACCCCATTAATGAATAAAGAAAACAGGGTGGGTGCCAAAATGCAGCCCTGTCTAACTCCACGATTTATCGTTGAAGGCTTGGTTAGTTGTCCCTCCTCCCCTCACCTAATATGGGCTTTGTTCACGGAGTGTAGAAGGATCTGAATATCCAATAGATTTGGTGGATTCTCCATCTCTGCCACCACCTTCCACATTCGACATTGTGTGACCAGGTCAAAGGCCATACACAGATCCACGAAGGGTACGACCAACTTTCTCCCTTTAACAAATATGTACTTCCCAAAAATACAGAGGAAACAAAAGACCTGGTCCAAAGTACTAATATTGGCATGCAAACCTGCCTGAAAGGTGGACAGAATATTTTCTTCTGAGATCCAATCTTGAATAAGGGCCAATATCTGCTTGCTGACAATTTTCTGCACAGAGTCTATTAAACTAATGGTCTATAGCTACCCGGATTGGCCCTATCCATTTCCATGCCCGAGAGGATGGTATTGGATAGCATAATGATATAGGTGCCCCAGATGTCCAGATATTCTATGTATACATCATTAGGAATTCCATTGGTGCTGGAGCTCTGGCTGGGGTGCAGGCACTAATAGCTAAATGGGTTTCTTGTAATGAAATTTCAAGATATAAAACAATACCAAGTGGAAAAATATCCTGCAAACCTACACCCTCCTCATCCTCCTTACTGCCATGAGCATACAGGCCTACGATATGGGATACCCACTCTTACGACTGTACAGTAAACTCTAAAGCAGTCCTAGGTCCATTCAGGCAAAGGACCGCTTTCTTCCAAAAGGACTTGTTGTCTTTGGCTACCAGGGTACTATGTAGGTATGACCATAGTGAGCATTCCCATTTTTTCTTAGCATGATCTAAAGCCTGTCTGTATGTAGCTCTACATTCCACCATATCTGGGCGGAATTTAGATTTCACTGCATGTAGAAGCTCACCCTTTGTCTTACTATATTCCTGATTGTACCACTCTGCCAGAGAGGCCTGTTTTCCCTCCTAACTTGGAATGACATTTCCATCATTTTATCTAATGGCCCAACATTTCCCTAATCTACTTATAGAGTACCTAATGTCGATTGCCCATGTCCTCTAAGATATCCATTCTGCCACCTCCTCAAACACTTTAGTCTTGGACCCCAGGATTTTGTTCCACCCAATCCCATCTAAACCTTCTCAATTTATTAGTATGGTGTAGCTTCCCAGTCACTCGGACCCCTGGCGATGGATTCCCATGATTAAGTAAAGAGAGACTCAAAGCATTGTGGTCTCCTCTTTTGGTCCATTTAACGATTTGGAGTTCTAACTGAGAGATTTTTTCAAAAACTATCCCACTGCTCAATCAAATCTGGTGGAGTGGAGGCATGAGGCTCAAATGCACAATTGAAATCCCCAGCTACCAATAGAGTGGTGTTACCTGTGTATTCAGTAAGGCACAGCTTTCAAAACTTTTCATGTTGCTGACACACTTTTTGGAGATGCATCATTTTAGGACACAGTAAGGCATCCTAGTGAGTGAGCGTAGCGAGAGGGTCCGAACCACCTAAGGGGGTTCGGGGGGTTCTCCCCCCAGAAGAAAATTTCATAATAAAAGTGGGCAAATGGTGCATTTTCAAACAAATTTGAGAACACAGGAAGGTTACTAAAGCAATTGTGATTCTGTTCCAACAAAGACAGTGACTGGCAAAACTGGGTGTGAGGTTAGGTTTGTGCCTGAAGCAAAAATATAATTATGCACTCATTGGCACATGCCCGGGTGATTTACGTCACAAAGAGGGCAGGTTCACGCACTACCAGCCCTTTCAACCATGCACAAAGTCCACCTGCTGGCAAGTGAGCCCAAACCAACCAAGAGGGGTTTGAGGGGGATCTCCCCTGGAGAAAATGTAAAGAAAAAGTGGTCAAATAGTGCATTTTCAAGCAAATTTGAGACCGCAGCAAGGTTAATAAAGCAATTGTGAATCTGTACTTACAAAGACAGTGACTGGCAAAACTAGGTGTGAGGTTAGGTTTGTGCCTGAAGCAAGAATATAATCATGCACACATTGACACATGTCCCAGGGATTTAGGGAACCACCATTAATAAAACAAAATAGACTATTGCTGGGGCATTTTCTTGGTGCTTGGTCTTTTGAAGTTGTGCAACCTCAACGGCTATGTGCCCAGCACATACAAACAGGTAGTAAGAATCATACTGCATGAAAGAAAATTCCAGCAATTCACAAGTTGTATGCTCTGTTAGAATATGCACATTCAGAAGTACTTAGACAGTTGCAGCAAACAAAATTGAGGCCTGGATGTTGAGTCCCATATTACCTCTAATATTTACCCCCTGCTACTTTTAGTGATCACTAATCAGATTGACCTGATTGAAAATTGCAAGCCAAGGAGTTTTGATCTGGGTGGTTGGGACATATTTTTATTTTTTATTTTCTTTGCAAGATTAAATGAGGGGTTTATCCCTGATGACTCTGAGAAAGACATCTAATTCCCCTGCGACTAAGGCTTTCATTAAATTATTTACAGCAACCAGCTGCGAGGTGACGCATTATCACAGAGCGCTGTCTTATCATGGCAGAGACACCCCGTCACAACAGCTACGCACGTGTGTTGCGTTATAGCATGGGTACTCACAAAGTTTCTCTCGGGCCAAATTTACAGTGTGGTTTGTGGCCGAGGGCCGCACCGGTAAGGACGGGGTCAGTGGGGGAGGAGCGGGGCTAGTGCAGAAAAAAAACTTTGACCATGAGGTTGAACACAGGCCCCTGCAGCAGATGCCTTCGTCCACTGAGCCACCAGGCCCAGCATACACACATCTTTCTCTCTCTCTCTCTGTCTCCTTCCCTCTCTCTATCTCTCCCTTCCTCTCTCTGTCTCCCTCCCTCTCTCTCTCTCTCTCTACATCTCTCTCCCTCTCTCTGTCTCCCTCTGTCTCACGCACTCTGTCTGTCTCCCTCTCTCTCTCTCTGTCTCCCTCTCTCTCCATCTCTCTCCCTCTCTCTCTCCCTCCCTCTATCTCCCTCTGTCTCCCTCCCTCTGTCTGTCTCCCTCTATCTGTCTCCCTCTGTCTGTCTCCCTCTGTCTGTCTTCCTCCCTCTGTCTCCTTCTATCTGCCTTGCTCCCTCTGTTGCCCTCCTCCCTCTGTCTGTCTCCCTCTGTTTCCCTCCCTCTGTCTGTCTCCATCTGTCTGTCTCCCTCTGTCTCCCTCTGTCTGTCTCCTTCTGTCTGTCTCCCTCTGTCTCTCTTCTCTGTCTCCCTCTCTCTCTGTTTCCCTCTCTCTCTCTCTCTCTGTCTCCCTCTCTCTCTACCTCCCTCCGTCTCTCTCCCTGTCTCCCTCCCTCTGTCTCCCTCTCTCTGTCTCCCTCTCTCTGTCTCCATCTCTCTGTCTCCCTCTTTGTCTGTTTCGTCACGTGTGTTGCGTTATAGCATTGGTACCCACAAAGTTTCTCTCGGGCCAAATTTACAGTGTGGTTTGTGGCCGAGGGCCGTACCGGTAAGGACGGGGTCAGTGGGGGAGGAGCAGGGCTAGTGCAGAAAAAAACTTGGACCATGAGGTTGAACACAGGCCCCTGGAGCAGATGCCTTCGTCCACTGAGCCACCAGACCCAGCATACACACATCTTTCTCTCTCTCTCTCTGTCTCCCTCCCTCTCTCTATCTCTCCCTTCCTCTCTCTGTCTTCCCCCCTCTCTCTCTCTCTTCATCTCTCTCCCTCTCTCTGTCTCCCTCTGTCTCACTCACTCAGTCTGTCTCCCTCTCTCTCTCTCTAACTGTCTCCCTCTCTTTCCGTCTTTCTCCCTCTCTCTCCCTCCCTCTCTCTCCCTCTGTCTCCCTCCCTCTGTCTCCCTCTGTCTGTCTCCCTCTGTCTGTCTTCCTCCCTCTGTCTCCCTCTATCTGTCTTGCTCCCTCTGTTGCCCTCCTCCCTCTGTCTGCCCTCCTCCCTCTGTCTGTCTCCCTCTCTCTCCCTCCCTCTGTATGTCTCCCTCTCCCTCTATCTCCCTCTCTCTCTGTCTCCCTCTCTCTCTCGCTCTGTCTCCCTCTCTCTCTACCTCCCTTCATCTCTCTCCCTGTCTCCCTCCCTCTGTCCCCCTCTCTCTGTCTCCCTCTCTCTGTCTCCATCTCTCTGTCTCCCTCTTTCTCTGTTTCCTTCTCTTTCTATATCCCTCTCTCTGTCTCCGTCCCTCTATCTGTCTCCCTCTCCTTTCCCCCTGACTCCCTCCCTCTGTTTCCCTTTGCCTCCCTCCCTCTGTCTCCCTCTGTCTGTTACCATCTGTCTCCCTCTCTCTCTGTCTCCCTCGCTCTCTGTCTCCCTCCCTTGCTCTGTCTCCCTCCCTCTGTCTCCCTTCCTCTGTCACCTCCCTCTGTCTGTCTCCCTCTTCTTCCCTCTGTCTCCCTCTGACTCCCTCTTTCTGTTTCCCTCTGCATCCCTCCTTGTCTCCCTCCCTCTGACTCCCTCCCTCTGTCTGTCTCCCTCTCCGTCCCTCTGTCTCCCTCTGACTCCCTCCCACAGTCTCCCTCCCTCCCTCTGTATGTCTCCCTCCCTCTGTCTGTCTATCTCCCTATGTCTGTTGCCCTCTGTCTGTCGCCCTCTGTCTCCCTCTCTGTCTCCATCCCTCTGTTTCCTTCCCGCTGTCTCCGTTCCTCTCTCTCCCTCTCTCTCTGTCTTGCACGGTTTCCTCTCTCTGTCTCCTTCTCTCTCTGTCTTCCTCTGTCTGTCTCCCTCCCTCTGTCTGTCTTCCTCCCTCTGTCTGTCTTCCTCCCTCTGTTTCCCTCTCTGTCTCCCTCCGTCAGTCACCCTCCTCCCTCTGTCTGTCTCCCTCCCTTTGTCTCCCTCCTCCCTCTGTCTGTCTCCCTCTGTCTGTTGCCCTCTGCCTCTCGCTCTGTCTCCCTCCCTCTGTATCCCTCCCTCTGTCTCCCTCCCTCTGTTTCTCTCCCTCTGTCTCTCTCCCTCTGTCTCCCTCCCTCTGTCTCCCTCCCTCCGTCTGTCACCCTATGTCACCTCACCTCAGCTTCCCAGGCACACACACAGCCGCACCCGAGCACTTCACAGGTCTTTAAAAGACCATTCACTTGTTACTGATGCTTTGTTATGAATCACCCTGCCCCCATAAAGGAGAGTGTCTTATTTAGCAGCAGTTATGTGCTAAGTGCCCACGACACACCCACCATTTGCAGGTGACACAGTACTGTGTCGGGACACACAGTTTGGAAAGCTCTGCAGTAAGGGCATAATCTAGAAAACCTATGGTGTTGGTTTCCTCTGTGCCCAGGCCCTCTCTTTAATAATAAAGAATTCCGATTTTTAACCCTGAGGGCAGAGCAATATAAATTGCCAAAATGTCCAAAGAATTGTCAAGGACTATTTTGACTTTGCACTGAAGTGCAATTTTCACCCTAATCACTAGGCCACCTGAAGGCGTCCCTTTCCCTTTCCTAGTTGCGAAACAGTGCAGCCACAATAAGAAGTACCTTTGCCTTAACTGCACAAACTGAAAGCGCATGACACTGCATTTCAAAGGATAAATATTAAAAGCATATACCATGAAGACGTGAAACCACCAATGAAAGCCTAAAAATAATAGCGCACATTGAAGAAATACAGGCATCTCTAAACCAAAAGATAGCATGAGTAATCAGCCAGTCAATTAAAGGTTAGCTAAGTTAAGTGCATTAGCCTGTTAATATTGATGTTGATGTACGCAATAATATGTGTATGCACTAAAACAAAATAAAATCACTGTTGTTGAAATCTTCCGATATGACCTCCCCATCAACCCAGTGTAAGAAATATGTGGTTAGGCAGGCCCTGCATCCTAGGCCTGAGGCTACTGATTGACAGATCACAGATGGAATGGCACATAACCAGCAGGACAAAGGCGTGAACAGGAAAAACCCAGATTAGTCTCACAGATAGGCAGTGACACCACAATGATCCTGGGAGATTGGCTTCAATAAAATGTGACTAGCTAGAGAGGCTCGTGTTCCCAAAACACCATAAAGTTAGATGCCACATGAAGTTAGGAACACTTAGCCAATCAGGACGCAGCAAACACAACACGAACAGTGATCATGCACTCCCCACCCCGGATATCTGAACATTTTACCCACCGGCCCTCATTGTGTCCACGCAAGGTTGAGACCCACCTGCATTTGTCATCAGGTGGGAGGAATTTGTGGCTCCAAGACTTGACCCAAATTCCACTCCCAAAGCAGGATCCATGAATTGTTTTATGATCCTTTGAGCAAAGTGATTGTACTTTGAGTCAGTCCTCGGATCCTTAAAAAGTATGCTGTATTCCGGCCCGCACTGTTTAATTAAAGCAACTGTTCCTGGTTTGCCAAACACCTCTTTCCTTTCATTTTTCAAAGTAAACTTGTATTTGAGCAACATTTTGGCAAGCCACATAGGAGAGATTGGTGCTTCAAACCTGACTGCAGCAAAAGGAAAGGACCCCGCTCTGACTGGTTTACATCAGCGTAGGAAGGAAGGTGAGCAGACGCCACAATTGAATGAATGTTCTGCTGATTCAGCGGGGTGGAGGTCCATTCTGAAGCCACCATCAATTGGTTATTGTTAGACCTGGTGCCATTGGGGTGGGCCTCCCCTGCATTTTTTTGCCTTTACCTCCTGTGTTTTTTAAATGTGTCGGACTCTGTTTTGCTGGTCTAGATGCTTTGGGCACTTTGCCACTACTGTTCAGTTCCAAAGTACAAGTGCTCCCTTTGGAAATGACTGTTATGGATTGGTGATTTCATGATTGGCTATTTGATTTACTAGTTAGTCCCTAGTACAGTGCACGGTGTGCGCCCAAGGCCTGTAAACCAAATGCTGCTGGTGGGCTTGCAGCACTGATTTTGCCACCCACAGAAGCAGCCTGTAAATGTAACTCTGGCCTGCCAATGCAGAGCCTATGTGCAGTCTGCTACTCTCTTGTCGACTTGGCAAGTGCACCCACTTGCCAGGCCATAACCTTCCATTTTCTTCGAGGGTAAGAGCACCATGAAGTCCTGAGCAGAATAAAATGGTCTGCAAATCTTGGCACAAAACTTTTGAAGTGGATTACACGCAAAGAGTCAAACCTCATTGCCACGTGTACCATCCCCCTCCTGGAGCATTGGAAAGCACTCCTAATGGTTCTAAAACAAGCTCTAGGGGGCGGATTTGGAAACACCCAAACGCAGGCCACCCACGCCCATCAACTCCCCCCACAAATTAAACCAAGGGGTCTACACCCAACCAAATGCAGCCTCTCAAAGGCCTTGAAGGCAAGAAGAAAAGGAATAAAAAATCTGCAAACACAGACAATACCAGTTCTTCGTGCGGAGCACAAAACGAAAGTCTGGCCTTTTACGATCTAAGAAGATTGAGGCAGAATGGCTGAAAATATTCACCCTCCTTAGAGAAAGGGGACATATTCAACTTTGGAAATACATTAACCAACACAGTAACACAGGTCAGACAAAAGGGAACTGAGTGGCAACCGCTAAGTGGGTCAAACATGCAAAGCAGTTATACTTTAACCATCAGAACACATTATATACTGACCCACAACAATCTTCCCCAGTAACATGCCAAGCCCTTAAAATACCTAAGATTACAGAGGCCGAGGTAACCAACCTAATTAAAGAAATGAAGACAGATGGTGCCCCAGGACCCAACGGGGTCCCCGTATCAGTGTTTAAAGCCTCACATGAATACTGGGCATGACAGCTCACACCATTCTTCAAGTATGCTTACGCCACTTCAACAATTCCATCGTCGTGGAAAGGTTCCCTTCTTTTCCCCCTTTATAAAAAAGGTGACAGCATGAAACCAGAAAACTACTGCCTTATTGCTATGCCTGTGCGGTAAATTCCATTCCGCTTGTGGAATTTGCAGGATTTGGGTAATGTCACATTCTGCGGAGAACGCGGAATTGCCAAAAAATTCTGCGATCTGCGGCTTCGTGGAATTTTTTGATTGCTCGCGCTTTCAAAATGCGTGTTTGCGAGATAATTCTCCAGGGCACACAAACAGTGTTTTCAAACAGGAAAAAAGCATCGCGAACGGGGGAACAAGCAATTCTGCCTGTTCGCTGTACTTTTGCATGCTCGCAGAGATTTTTTACCGTGTTGCAGAGCTATGCGTAGCGCGACTACGCAAATTCCACCCACCCCTACTTATTTCTCTATTATACAAAGAAGCAAAAACATATGCAAGAATACTATTGAAAGAACTAGAAGCCTGGGAAAAATACAACAACATCCTTCCCCTCTTTCAATCTGGTTTAAGGACCGAAAGTTCCACTACAGATAACATTTTAGTACTGGGTCACCTGTCACACCAAGCCACCCAGCCAGCCAGCAAAATTACCTCCCTTCTGCTGTTTTGTGCACTACAGCACAGCATTTGACCGTGTTTATCAAGGGAAACTGTTGGAAGAACTAGACTCCTGGAGATGCCCCCAAAAGCTACTAAAGGCAATAATGGCACTATATCAGGGGACCTGGGTCCACATAAAGACCAGCCAGTCCACTGTAACACTCAGGTGCCAATAATGGCTTGAAACAAGGCTGCGTCTTCGCCCCCCTTCTATTTAACCTTTACACAACAGACCTGGGAAAAGCCCTGGAAGGCGCAGGTTTATTAACACCAAGGCTGGGGAAAGTGCAGCTCCAAATCCTTCAGTATGCCAATGATATTGTAATAATGGATCACACTCAGAATGGTCTACAGAAAGTTCTTAATGCCCTCCAATGGTATAATCAAAAGAACAACCTAATAGTGAACCAGGAGAAGACCAAGGTAATCATCTTTGGGAAGTACTAGCGAAAGATAAGAGCTCAATGGCGCCTAGGCGACCTGCAAATTAAAACATGCACAAGTTATAACTATATGGGTGTCAGGCTATCGGAAGGAGCAAAACCAGCAGCCCAACTAAAATACCTAAGAAGCAAGGGGGCCGGCATCATTTAAAGTCTGAGACGCCTAAATCAGCCACTTCACAGTCCGACTGCAAAACCCATCCTGAAAGTCCTTAGAGCAAAACTTCTTCCCTCTCTTAATTACGGTCATCTAGTATTTCTCGGAGCATTCAACAAGTTCCTTGTGAACCTCAAAATCTCTGCTTACAATAAGGTTCTAGCTCTCCCTCGAGAGGCCATGTGAGCCAGAGTGAGACTGGAGTTGGGACTTGCCCGCCCAGACATCATTTGCTCTAGGGACATAATAAAATACTACATTAGTACTTCACGTGCGTAACGGCCCTCACTGAAAGCTCGAATCAAAGATTTTTTGAAGAGGGTGGTTCCCCATGGCAGGTACTGTTGGTAGCAGCTACAAGTCTACTTGAAATAGAAGTCTAAAATCTGCACAACCAGGATATCCCAGCCATAGCCTGGAAAAAGACAGTGAATGCTCAGGTCAAGAGAATATAATTTGAAAGGGACCTGGAAAGTTTACACTACCAACCTAATCTTTCCACACTGGACGCCTCTTATATCCTGGGAACTCCTCAGCCATACTTTGAGCAAGTCTTAACAGTACTGGCCCGAAAAAGAATCACCTATATGAGACTTCTCGCGCTGCCCATCATGGATGTCAATCCATCTTGGTCCTGGCAAGAAAACTCAACCGCCTGTTGTCTATGCAGCTACCAACGGGAATCTTGGCTTCACCTCTGTTGCTGCCTAAAGTTGGCTAGAGAGCGGCACTGCCGGGTACTCCCAATTTGCAGGTCTCACAGCTTTAGACACTGCAGAGAAGTCTCAGATCTGTGCTTCTCCACCTCATAGCACAAATTGTGGCCCGACTAGGGAAATTCATAGATGCAATCCGGGCTGCACTCACAAATACCATTAAAGTCACAAGTTGCAACTAGATGGCCACCACGTTTAAGTGACAATGATTAAACTGTCTACAAAGCAAAATAACAGTCCTGTGTCTACAACATATTCAGAATTCTGCTTCGGATTTCTTTCAACATAAATTCCCCTGTTCAGTTGCCAGGGCCTAACCTCCCCTTTTCTTACATGTCAGACACCCCTAAGGTAGGCCATAGGTACCCCTGTGGTCAGGGTGCAGTGTATGTGAAAGATAGGCCATGCCCTGATGTGTGTCACATGTCCTCATAGTGAATTACTGCCAAATTTGTTTTTCACTATTGCAAGGCTACCTGTTTCCATAGGGTAGAATAGGGAGTTTGTTTATAACATCTTATAAACATAACTAGCCCTGGGAACAAGTAGGAAAATAACGTTTAGAATGCCTTAATATGCATAAACTCTGAATGTCAAAGTGCAACTTTTAGTGAGGGTGATTTTTACATTCTGTGTTTGAGAATACCACTTTTAGAAAGTAGATACTTTCTTGCCTAACCATCCAGTATGCCTCTGCTAGTCTTGTGTATTGCATGTCTGGCTTTGGAGTGTCAGGGGCTGGGAAGGAACAGGGGTTCCAGAGAGCCAGATGAGTCAAGGCTGGGCTGTATAGGCCTGGTTTGCATTGGGAATTGTGGGAGGAGTAGCACCTGCACCTGAATAGGGATGTGCCTGCCTTCCACAATGATGGCTTCACCCCCCTGTAGTGTGTCTGGAGCCAGGGCTCACACTGATAATGGAGGTTGTTATGCACTTGCAAAGTGCCCCACATGACTGGTTTTGGCTGGGAACACTCTCTGCCTTCAGAGAACAAAGGGTTTTTGGGTATAAAAAGAGGGACCCAGACCCCAGACTTTTAGATCAAGAGGAACCTCTATATCGGTCATATGGTATAACTTGACATGTGGATGAGTCGAGTCGCTTTCCATTTTCTTGTGTTTTTGGGCATACCAAACACCCAACTCTGCACTCCAGGTGACAGGCAGTCAAAAGTATGTTTATTTTCTTTACAGTGCAAATGTGATGACAATACAAAATCCTAAAATCCCAACATGTTTCAGCCTTACAGGGCCTTGTTGACGGGATGTTTCTGTCAAGTTCCTTCCTTTGTTTATTACAGACTAATAGGGAAAGTGACTACCTATTCCCTCCGAGGGGATTCATGGGAATGTTGTTGTAGACACAGTCCTGTGTCTACAACATATTCAGATTTCTGCCTCGGATTTCTTTCAACATAAATCCCCCTGTCCACGTGCCAGGCCCTAACCTCCCCTTTTCTTACATGTCAGACACCCCTAAGGTAGGCCATAGGTACCCCTGTGGGCAGGGTGCAGTGAATGTGAAAGATAGGACATGCCCTGATGTGTGTCACATGTTCTCATAGTGAATTACTGCCAAACTTGTTTTTCACTATTTCAAGGCTACCTGTTTCCATAGGGCAGAATAGGGAGTTTGTTTATAACATCTTATAAACATACCTAGCCCTGGGAACAGGTAGAAAAATAAAGTTTAGAATGCCTTAATAGGCATAAACTCTGAATGTCAAAGTGCATCTATCTTTTAGTGAGGGTGATTTTTACATTCTGTGTTTGAAAATACCACTTTTAGAAAGTAGATACTTTCTTGCCTAACCATCCAGTGTGCCTCTGCTAGTCTTGTGTATTTCATGTCTGGCTTTGGAGTGTCAGGGGCTGGGGAGGAACAGGGACTCCAGAGAGGCAGATGAGTCAAGGCTGGGCTGTATAGGCCTGGTCTGCATTGGGAATTGTGGGAGGAGTAGCACCTGCACCTGAATAGGGCTGTGCCTGCCTTCCACAATGATGGCTTCACCCCCCTGTAGTGTGTCTGGAGCCAGGGCTCACACTGATAATGGAGGTTGTTATGCACTTGCAAAGTGCCCCACAGGACTGGTTTTGGCTGGGTACAGACACTCTCTGCCTTCAGAGAACAAAGGGGTTTTGGGTATAAAAAGAGGGACCGGACCCCAGACATTTAGATCAAGAGGAACCTCTATATCGGTCATATGGTGTAACTTGACATGTGGACGAGTCGAGTCGCTTTCCATTTTCTTGTGTTTTTGGGCATACCAAACACCCAACTCTGCACTCCAGGTGACGGGCAGTCAAAAGTATGTTTATTTTCTTTCCAGTGCAAATGTGATGACAATGCAAAATCCTAAAATCCCAACATGTTTTAGTCTTACAGGGCCTTGTTGACGGGATGTTTCTGTCAAGTTCCTTCCTTTGTTTATTACAGACTAATAGGGAAAGTGACTGCCTATTCCCTCCCATGGGATTCATGGGAATTTTAGTTTACTCATAAGCTGTGGATAAATAGAGTGCTCCAGCGCTCAACATTAAAACACTTTCTGATAAAAAGTGGGCAAAACATAACGTCAGAGAATAATTATAATACATTCACATTAAATTATTGTTTCTCAAAGTTTTAGATACATGGCTCCACATTAAGAAAATATGATTCAAAGTACTCTATATAGAAAACTAACAGCAACAAATTTCGTTCTCGATGCAGAGTTAAAAATGTATGTAGATATGGAGAATTTGCCCCTGGGACTCTAGTGGTACCTCCATTTTAAAAGCTAGGTCCTTCCAGCCTGGGGACCTTTTTCTCCTTTGAACCATTTTGGTACCACGGAACTGATTAATAGTATTGACTAGCTGCAACTGTAATAAAAAGTTGCAGCGATCATTTCAGGACTTGAAGACATAGTCTCAGGCTCCCAACCATATTGATTCACAATGTAAAAAAAAACATAAATGCAGGACTCAGGTACAATGGTACTGGTACCGGTACATGTGTACGTGTTACCAATAGCATTAAAAAACAAAAATAAGGGACTTGTGTTTTATTTATTTATTTTAAAGGTTTTATATAGAGTTAGCTGGAGCCGGAGGTATCAGAGCTCTTTACATGAGTGACGATAATACAGACATACAATTGTTCAGATCATGGGGATAATATAGGTTTGATTGAGGAGAACAAGTAGCAAAATACAAATAAACAAAATGGCAGTCAGTGATCAGCCTGGCCGCTAGGTTTAGCACAGATTTGAGTGGGGCTCGGTGAACTTTTGGGGCTTCGGAGAAGAGGGCGTTACCATGACCAATTTTTGAGAGGACCAGTGATTGGACGACTGATTTAAAATCGTCAGCTGGGATGAAGGGTTTGATTTCTTGAGATGGCGTAGGGTGAAGAGCACTCCTTTGGTCGAATTTTTTATGTGGGTCTGGACTGTTAGGCTGTTGTCAATGGTGATGCCAAGTGATTTTACTGAGCTTGATAAGGTGAGGTGACAGTTAAGGGCATTAAGGTCAGATATCCTTGTTTTGCTAGGAAGAGGGTTGTTTTTTGGAGAGAAGAGAATGATTTCCGTTTTTTTAGGGTTAAGTTTGAGATGGTTAATGTGGGACCAGGATTGGATTTTAGACAGGGTGTTATTAAGGTGTAGAATATCTGAGTGGGATTTGATCTTATAGTAAAGCTGGGTGTTATCAGCATATAGGTGGTAGTTGATACCGGCTTGTGTTAGAATGATGGTAAGGGGCTCCATAAAGAGGTTGAAGAGCGAGGAGGAGAGAATAGAACCCTGACGGACACCTACGGAGACGGGTGTGGGGTTAGAGAGGCTATTGTAGATTTTGATTTGTTGAGTTCTGTGGTGTAGGAAGGAGGAGAAGCATTTAAGTACCTGGCCATTAAGGCCAAATCTCACTTTGAGCGCATTAAGTAAGGCAGGGTGGTTAACCGTATCAAATGCTGCAGAGAGGTCAAGGAGAATGGGTAGGCAGGTCTCACCGATGTCAAGGGAGTGATGGATGTCGTCAACAATACTTACTATGACAGTTTCTGTACTGCAGCCTTTGCGGAATCCGGATTTTAAGGATTCAAGTAGGTTAAAGGACACAATGTGTTGTCCAGTTGATGAAGGGCACATTTTTCAAGAGCTTTAGAAAGGAGGGGGAGGTTGGAGATGGGGCGGAGATTATTTAGGTAATTAGGGTCAGCAGTGGGATTATTAAAAATGGGAGTGATTTGTCCCAGTTAAAGTGAGGGAGGGACACATCCCGTGGTAAAGGAGGAGTTGATGATAGAGGTCCAGTTTGGAGCAATGATGTGCTTGAGCTCCTGCACAAGTACAGCGGGAAGAGGGTCTTTGGTGTGTGAGGAAGGTTTAAGTTTGGAGATGATGTTAGGACTTTGAGCTCCATAACATGGTGGAAATTGAGCCAGGAGGTGTTGTTTTTAGGCTGAGGGTTAGAAAGGCCGGAGTCCGGAGGGATAGCGGCAGGAGGGAGGAAGGAGGGGGGAGTTGATAGGGAGGGAGGTTGAGAAGTAGAGACATCAATAGATAGGGGATGTGGCGGAGGTGCTAGGAAGGATTGGTCTAAAATGGCTTTTTTTTCGGAGAAGAAGTTAGCAATTTCTTCGCATTCGTTAGTTGTGGCCGTCAGGATTGGAGGGGCTGAGGAGGTTTGGTTTCGAACAATGCTGAACAGCTCTCTGGGACAATTTTTCGCTCGATCGAGTTGGGTACGGAAGAAGGAGGCCTTTTCCGAGAAAAAGTGTTTCTTATATGTGGCTCTGGTGGATCTGAGGAGAGCAAGATGGGCGGGGGAAGGGCGTTGTCTCCATGTTCTTTCTGCATGTCTAAGAGCACACCTTTCGTTATTGAGGTTGAAATTGTACCATAACTTATATTGAATGTTTCTTCGGGTTTTAAGTTCAGACGGGGCAATTTGGTCTCGGACATCGTTGATGGTTTTGTTAAAACGTTCAGTGAGTTCCTTAGCATTAAGGGAGAGAAGGGTGAGAAGAAGTTGGGTTTGGAGTTTAGATTTAAGTTCACCGGGGGGGTTGAGATTAAGATTTCTGATCCATTTTGAGACTTTAATGTTGTTGGTGAGGGGGAATGGGTCAATGTTTGCAATAGTGAACAGAATGAGGTGATGTTCAGACCAGTCAATGGGTATGATGTCAGAGAGGGAAGCCAAGTTGTTGCTGGTAATGATGGCGTCAAGAGTGGCTCCTTTAGAGTGGGTGGGAGAGTGGCACAGTTCATTGATCTCAAGAAGATTGGTGAGGAGGTGGACTGAGGAGTCAACAGTCACGTTCCAGTGGAGATTAAAATCTCCAAGGAAGAGATTTTTGGTGTTAGAGAGAGAGGATTGGTTAAGAAGTTCGTATAGTTCCTCGACAAAGGGGAGTGGGTCACTAGGTGGTTGGTAGATATTATGCAGTCGAATTGGGGGGAAATCTTGAGACTTTAGTTCAGTTTCAAGGTTTTCAAAGGTATTGCAGTCGTGATTTTTGACAAGGGAAGGTTGGAGTTTATTTTTAAAAATGATCGCAAGTCCACCCCCTATTCTCTCTGTCCTGTCTTTTCTGATGATAAAGTAACCCGGGGGGGGGGGGGGGGGAATAAGTCAAGGCTGGAAGTAGAGTGGTCATTGAGCCAGGTTTATGTGAGGAAGGTTATGTCAATGTTGTTGTTAAGAATGGTTTCTGAAATTTCGTTTGCATGCCTGACAGCCGAACAGCAGTTCACTAGCATGCAGGCGAGGGGTTTAATACAGTCTTTGGGGGGAGGGCATGAATGGATGGTAGTACGTTGGGGTGGGGTCTGTGGGAGACGGGAGAGGGTGAGGATCTGGTGGTCTCTACAATGACAGGAATGTTGGAGCTAGGGAGCAGCCAGGAATATCGCGCGGAGGTAGGATTTACAGGCAATATACAATGCCATTGCTGAACATATGAGATTGCACGTCGTAGCGATGCACATTTTAATTTATTTTTTTCGTATTAGGTTGTTCACATCACATGATTTGTCTCTTATAGTTAATTACCATGCTCAACATATATTTACTAGGTCAAGGAGGAATTATTCTCTCATGATCAGTTTAGTTCTCGAACACCGTTTCACTTGCACTTCTGTCAGGACACGATTAAAAGTGGTTCTTTTTCCCGTTCGCAATTTTCATGCACGCCGATTTAGCAGATCGCGCACATGCACATTCCAGGCTCACAGGTTTCATAAACCCAGTGCCCAACAAGCATTTACACTTTCCCTTCCCACATTTTTAGGACTACATTTCCCACAAACCCTGTGTAGATACAGGAACTCTTTAAATATGTGTATGGTATCCTTGCGCGTTCCATCGATTCTTTGAAGTCGACACACACCGGAGCTGGTTTAAACCCTTCAATACTAAGGTAAACACTAGTTTTTAGTTTTCCGCAAAATAATAATTTTTTCACCTGGAGAGACCTCCCCAGAAGGAATCGCACGTTAGTTAATATTACACAGCTCATCGCAGAGCAGATTCTCAAATGTGGTTGTTTGTTGTCATCTAGGAGACTGCAACTTAACAGTATCCCGTTACCGCGAGCAGCACCAGTTTTACACCCTGGACACAAATCCCAGTTCGGGCTTTAATCGTTGGAGGTACATCTGTTCAGCTTACAGTTATTCCTTTATTTGATTAACGGTTAATGCTACCGCGTTGCATTACACATTCCTCGCGTAATTCATGCAATTTATTGATTTATACAGATTCGTAACCCTGCAGCTACCAAGTCTTGGGCGTTCATATTTACTTACCCTATTGACACTTCACATCCGTTCGTTCCACTAGGGATACAGTTGCAGGTATGTGCCACATGCAATTGTTCTACAGCATTTCCATCTTTAGAATTGATGAGTCATGCATTTATTGACTGACATATTGTATTACCATCACAGTTTTCCAGACTGTCCGGCCCGGTTCGTAATTCAGACACGTTAATACACAGAGTTGAGCATCAGATGATTATCCACGTCATTTCATTCCACCATCATTTAGGTAATTTCACTCCTTTTTTCATTATACGTATTTTTCCCAGTTATCTGAAACATTTAGCGCAAAGAATTGTTTTGTTCCTTTTCAGTCATGAAGACATTATGTTTCTCTGAAAACAGTACAGTTTTCCTAAACCTGAGCATAGGATCCTACTCCACCAGTCACACACAGTAGCTAAGGTATGTGTATATTTCAGTAGGGATAAAAGTGAAAACCACAGGTACTTGGTGTGTAATTATAGGTGTTTAAGTATTGATAAGTGTTGGTCAGTACTGTGTAGTATCGAAGAGCATTCAAAAAAAGTGTGGTTTGTCACTTATGAATGATTATGAATATATTATGTAAAAGCACTCTGCCTGAAGATTTATGCAATGTATGTTTTTTCTTGATTGGATTAATATAACACCTTGTCATTATGATATGTATCGTTTTTTTCCCCCTCAAGTGTCGCACAACAACAGTTTTCAGTTTGACATGTGATTTCAATGATAACATGCTGTGTACACTACATTGCTATTACAAGAACTGATTATATGTTTTTATATATATTTCGTAGGATTTTTCCCCTGAAGAAGGGTACCTTCTGGTCCCGAAATGCATTGGGCACCATGTTTCCAGAAAATTGACTCTATGGAATTATAGTTACGATGGATCATGGTTTTCTTGTCAACAAAAGATATGACCAAATAGTGTATCTGATTTGCTATTTATTTGCTATTTATTCAAAATCAAGATTACAAACCAATGTTATGTTTTACATTCTTGATGTTCTTCTGTAAAAACAATAAGGAATTGTTATACAACATGTTGAACAACCAAAATATGAATTAAAATCAAAAAATTTAAAGTGAAATTTTGGATATTTTTCATGTCAAATTACTGGTATTTGACTGGTACAGAGTTGTTGGAAAAGGGTTCCTTTTCCTTTCTTTGACCCAGGACCATGGCAAAGGGAGCTGAGAAGTCCTTGGGGAAGAGTCCCGCACCCCGTAGCCGACTCCCTTGCAAGCGTTTGAGGGGGAGTCAGTAAGTCCCAGGGAGATCTTCAGCGCAGTGGAGGTGGCCGCACTGGTCTTCTTTGTGCAGCGCCAACTCCCCAAGACCATCGTGGCAGGCGGCAGGCCCGGTACCGGGTACAGCCTCCGAGAGCGTCACCAGCTATGGGGTAAGGTGTGCCGGGCCATGTATCGGGAGTCAGGGGTCCGGCGCACCTACAACCAGGTGACAAACCGGTGGTCCAACATACTGGACCGGGAACAAGACCTGCTCGACCTGCTTGGTGTCGAGATCCCTGGCCTTGGTAAGTATTAGTAGCTATCTAATACCTACTTTGTTTTCCTCTGCTCTGTGTTATATTGCAAATATATGTATTTTCCGAAGAGCAAGAATGCTGCCTATTACATTGCAGGTAAATTATGTTTCAAAAGCTTCTGTGATTGCAGGTGCTCACCTGCTCAGTCAGTGGTGGTGCTACTATGCTTACTTGTTTTCAATTTTGTGCTCATTTGGCTTGAGTGATTATGTATGAGTGTACATTACAGAACTGCGTAATGCTAGAGAGACTAGAGACTCAAGTCTAGTCCATTTTTAGTGGTCTGCAATCATGACAGACTGTGTCTGTCACTTCGCGTGCTGCTGAGTGCTGCCAGTCCTAGTAGAACCTTTTTGTAGTTGGTTTAGTGAGTTACATAACTTTCCAAGTAGATGGTCCGCGAATCCAGCAATACTTATTTCGTAGTAGACCACATCAGATAGGTCAATAAATTTAGTGCAATTGGTGTTTATTTCCCCTAAATAATTTGTAAATGTTTTTTTTTAAATGTTTGATTTTGTTGACAACAATCATCCATGTTTGTGTCTTTCTTTCATGTACATCAGTTCCTCCCAGGGGCAAGAGGACAGAGGTGGCGGTGGCGGCGCCAGCGGAGCAGGAAGGCCAGGATCGGTCCGCCGAGGGCTCTTCTGCTGGCCCCAGTAAGTTTTCCTGTTAATAATAATATTTATACTTCCCTAACTTTTACAGCACTTACAGCACCTATTTAATCCAATCGTCTTTGATCTTTTTGTAGGCTGTTTCTCAATTCTTATCCTGTCTCTACTATGACTCTCTGTGCTAGTCCTATTTATTATTATTAGTCTGTCTGTGTAGCTAGCTAAGCTTGCACAGTTGGCAAAAGGTGTTAAACAAAACTCCTATCAAAAGTGATTCAAACAAAAAGTCCTCAAATACAAATATCCAGCAGCAGCCACAAAGAGTAATCCTTCCAGCTCCAGATCCAAATGAAAAGTGACCAGGACATAGAAAAAAGCACTGGGAGGAGCCTGCTGGACAGGAACAGGAAGTTGGAGACTCTGGAGCACTTCCTTCCTCCCACCCCCCAAAAAGGGACTCCTTGCACAAAAAAGTGCAGCCAAATGTCAATCTGAGGAGTTATTCTGATCCAAATCATCATTTTCAGAAGGTTTATGCTGCCAGCGATAGATTTCTTGTGCAGAATTGCAATTTTTGTGACTTCGGGAAAGCGAGCTGTTCAAATCTCTTGCCGGATGTCAGCTACGCGTATTCGCTATTGTTTACTCTCGCGATGGGTGATCGCGGGCCCTAATGACGTATTCGCGTTCTGAAAGTCCCGCAGTGCAAGATGGCGGGACTCCATGACGTACTCGCGGTCGAAAAGTCTCGCGCGATCACGCAGCCAGATCCAAAATGGTGCAGCGCACGCAAACCGTAAGGAAAATAACTCAGCAAACTCAGAATCACGGTTAGTCAACGCCACGCGCGCAAGATTGTATTTTTTAGGCGCAACCAAGCAAAAAAAGTCCACCAACTCGCGAATTGCGAATTCTTTGACAATTTCGCACGATTCGTGGACTGTGCAATAGCCAAAGATTCACAAATTCCGCAAGCGGAACAAATTTTCAGCCCATGATTATTCAGGATGCCGAATTCGCAATTTATGTTTAAACATTTTCTTAGCATTTTTTCAGAGATTAGGAGGGTAAGTGATGGACCATGAGTTGGGGCTATGTCTGATTAGGGTTGAGTCTCGGAGGGTGAGGGTGTGATTAAGGGGGTGCATGTTAGGCCGCTGAGTTGAAGGTGGAGAGACAGGGGGCGAGAAGGTGAGAGAGGGAGGTCGGAGTTAAGGGGGGTGAGGTAGTGAGCAGACGCAAGGGTCGAGTAGGTATTGGGGGATAAGTGAACAAGTAAGTCGTAATTTTAAACTTGGAATAATACACAGTATTAGACAGGCTACTACATGTAAGAAGTTATTTTAAACTAGCCTCACTTACAATATACGACAAGTTGCTACATATAAGTTGTTGTTTTAAACTTGCATAGCACACATTAAGAGACATACTGCTACATGTAGGTCATTATTTTAAGCTAGCATAACATACAGTATAAGATAGGCTGCTACGTTTAAATATATTTTTTAAACTAGCAGGACATACAGTATAAGACCGACTGCTACATATAAGTCGTTGTTATAAACTTGCATAACACAAAGTATAAAACAGGCTGCTACATGCAAGTCATTATTTTAAGTTACCATAACATACAGTATAAGACAAGCGGCTGCATATAAGTCGTGGTTTTAAACTTGTATGACACAAAGGGGGTCATTAGGATGGCGGGCAGACTTAGTCCGCCTGCCATCCTATCGGCGATCGGGACCGCCCGCCATGATGCACGTATGCGTTTGCATAAACAAAGGTCTGCCACTTTGTTTATGCAAATGCAGGGGGGTACTACCCCCCGTGTGCACCTCCCACCTCTCCTTCACTCCCGGGTCCCACAGGGGGCCCCCCAAAGTGAGGACTGCATGCCTTTACGGAAAGGCATCTGTTTTGGCGCATGGTAATATGGCTGGCGGTGTCTAATAGACACCGCCACCATATTAAACCTTTTCCGCCCCGGCCGCAAGGCGACCGGGGCGGAAAAGCGTCGGATGGTCTTTCCGTCCGCCGCTGTCCCCCAGCCATAGTAATATGGCGGGGGGAAATGGGTGGCGGGTGGGTATGGATGTCTGGCGGATCGCCACCGCCCGCACGACGGTGGCGATCGGCCAGACATCCTAATGTGCCCCATAGTATTCAACTATCATAACACATAGTACACAACAGGCTGCTACATATAGGTAGTTGTTTAACTTGTACAACACAGTATACGGCAGGCTGCTACATGTAAGTAAATATTTTAAGCTAGCATAACACACAGGCTGCTACATATAAGTCATTGTTTTAAATTTGCAAAACACATAGTATAAGACTGTTTGCTACAGAGTTAGCAAAGTGAATAAGATTAACGCCCAGTGCTCATAATTATAGATTTTGGAATATCCCCAAAAAGCTAGGCAGGGTTGCCAATTAAATCAGGGTGAGGAGACAGCCCTAGGGACAGTCAAAGTCATCCGTAGGCTCTGTGTCGGACTGCCGAGAGAGGCCGCAGTTCAATTTTAATGGGGCAGGCTCACAAGGGTATTGTAGGCCACATTGTAGAAGCTGCAGAGAGCGCAATCCTCGCTGGGTAACTGAGAACGGGTATGGATAGAGTGGCCGCCCCAGTCAGAAGAGCAATGAGGAACCGCTACAGAGGTGATATCTGTACCCCACCACTGCACACAGACCCGGAAGACATGCCTTCGCCTTGATTGGCCCCACAGTGCACAAAGTGCTATGACATTGTTAACTTTGTATGTGTCTGAATTGAAATATTTACATTATTGTAATGTGCCATATTTTATTCGGAGTCGATGACTGTTAATAAAAAGATTTTTAAAAAAAGAAAAGCAATGAGGCAAGGTAGCAATAGGGAGCCGTTCCAGGACGGACGGACGGGGAAAACAGGTCCTATCAGGCATCGGTGGCTCCTGGCCGAATTGAAACGGCGTACCAGGCTGCCAAATGGAGGTCAAACAGCCAAAGTCGCTCGCAGTCTGCTTTCATTTAGTACACCGATCCGGGTTCCTGGCTAGTGGTGACACTCTAGAAAAGTCTCAAGCGATTGTCGGGGGCTCACCGGTAAGTTTGCACATCGGAGCTAGTACTGTGTCCTGGGCGGCCACCATGAGGTCAGGCATGAGGTGAGGTCAGACACACTCTGAAGGCTATTCAGTTAATACAGTTCCTTACTCTTCTTGCCACTACATTAGGGACATACTGTGCCAGTGAGGGAGGTTTCCTGTTAGGAGGCCATGCTTTCCGTGCCTAGAATACGGTTAGGGCCTCGTGTGGAACAGGCGCTACTTGGGGATTGGCCGCCATCTTTACTCCAGGCAAGACTGGGCACAGAGTTTTCAGCCAGTTTCACTGGAGCAGCTCGCACTCCAACAGCGGTCGCTGTGCATTTCAGGGACACGGCAGGGGCCGCCTCTGCTGTCGGCTTCTAGGTAAGTCACCCAGAGATCCTCTTCTCGTTCCTGCAACTACTGGCAGCCGATGCGGGTGGGGCGCTGGGGCTTTGGCGGGCTTCGGCAGTTGGGTGATGTCGGGCTAATGATCCTGCCCTATGTCTCCTCCCTCTCACCTCAATAAGGGGGGCAGTGTTGGGCACCATGGGAGGTCATCGCCAAAGTCGTGACCTCAGAGCCGGCTCACGGGGCGAGTGTCAGCCGATGAGCCTTGCGGTTGCCATTTTGCGCTCAAGGGCCGCTGGCATTTGGAGATATCTCTGCTCCGCCCGGTCGTCAGCAGGCATGAGGCCCGGTGTTAGGCACCCGCGGTATTCCGATGGCTTTATGGCCGATTATTAGAGCACCAGGTACGCTGTAGCAGGCAGGATACATGCACTGGTGGCAGAGCTGTAACCCAGCATTTCCGCCAAGAGCGGAGTCCCAGGTCCAGCCTGGGATATAAGAGATTCTGCGGCTAACCATCATTGTGCAGGGCATAGGCCATGCACAGTGATGTTTCGATAAAAACAACAATGCACCAATGCTAAAGAACAAGCACAAGTGAGAGTTAGGTATAGAGTCTGTTCAGAGACTGTAGGCAGCAGGATAGTAGGCACCCATGACAGGATTGGGTGAATGTGGGGAACTGGATGCAGGGCATGTCACAAGTTCACAAGTTTAAGGTGACTGTGATGGAGCATGGGCCGGGTACAGGATCAAATTCAGCCTGCTGGACAGTGTATCTAGTTTCACTTGGGCTGAGATGCGTAGTCCTACATCACGCTGTATCGTGTTGTGTCGGTTCCAATAGGGCAGCCGATCAGGAGATGCAAGGTGCTGCATTAAGGTGCATTGTGTTGCATTGGTACAGATGAGGGCACCGATCAGGAGCTGTAAGGTGCTGCTTCGCGACTTACTGCATCAAAATGAGTCATACTGCATTGGTTCTGAAACCCCATTTGGGTTAGGAGAAGCCAGCCAAGGGTTGGGGACCTGAGAGGTACCACTTGGAGATCACAACCCACTCCAGCAGATGCCAGCAGCAGGGCACAGACAGGTTAGTTGAGACTGGGAAGCTGGTGGTTCTGGGTCCAAGGAGCAGGTCCATTCTTCCTACTACGGGCAGTGGGGCAGCAGGGCAGTTTAGCTTCCAGCAATAGGGCAGAAGAGTAGTTCTTCTTCTGAGTCTTCCACAGGTCCGGAAGAGTTCAGATACGTTGCTAAAGAGGGTCTGTACCTAAACCTGGTACCTTCCTTTGAAGCAGGGGATCTCCTAGACCACTCCTACATCTGTTTCTGGAAACACCCTTCCTTCATTTGCCCATGATCCGAGTGGTCTGGGCTGACAATTGGCTTGTGCCAAGTCCCAATGTGTATGTCCTGGGGCAGCCGTCTGAAATGTAATCGGTGCAGAGAACAGCTCCACTCTTACCATCCGTACAGGATGGCCCATTCTGCCAACACATAGTCCTCCTTTGTTTAACTGTCTGGGAGGAATATACAAAGGCCAACTGGCAACCAAACCCAGTCATGTGACCCAGGACACAGGAAGCAGGCACCAAATTGTTAGGAAAGGAAAATGTTTTAATAGTGGCATTTTCAGAATTGTGACTTCAAATTTTATTTTACAATTAAAGAGGGTTTTAAATTACAAGTCATGTGAGTGTAAACAGCATTTTGCTATCTGCTCTCTCTCAAACATAAGTTAAGGTATTAAAGTAACCCACTGTTATCCTAGGGGAGAGATATGCCTTGCAATAGTGAACAAATACTTTGGGAGTTTTCACTACGAAGATATGTAAAACTTATAAACACATGTTCTACTTTATAAATACACTGCAACCTGCCCTATGAGCCTTTAAGTCCTACCTTAAGGCTGACTTATAAGTATTGAAAAGAAAGGTTTAGGAGTGTGGCCCAGCCATGGAAGGCTCTTGGCTGAGCTCCACCGCCTGGCAGCTCAATCTATACTACTATTATAAAGGAAGAACTTTGAGGTTTTGAGGCGCGTAAACTCGAGAACCACGGCGCCAATCCACACACCCGATACATCTTTGTAATCCTCAGGGTGTGCAGATGGACATAGGCTATATAAAGTAAAAAAAATACGTTATATTTAGAAAGATTTACATAAAAACAAAGTAGTCCCTGAGATGTAGCGCCGGCCGCGACCTGCGTGCTCACGTCAGGAGCGCGAGGAGGAGCGGCGGACATGGCGCGGGGGACGAGCGGTGACGAGCGGCCGGCGAGGAGCAGCGGAATGGGCGGACATGGCGCGGGGGAGGAGCGGTGACGAGCGGCCGGTGAGGAACAGCGGACCCGCGGGAAGAGAGGTGAGCGGCGGAGCGGTGAACTGAGGAGCGGCGGCTGAGGTAAGGCTCCGGGGGACAATGTCGGGGCAGGCGGGGGACTCAGAGCGCCTCAACACAGACAATGTCGGGGTAGGCGGGGGTCGAGGCAGGCGGGGTACGGGGACTTACAGCAAAACAGAAGGGTCGATTTTAGATCTGGCATGGACATTTATGTAGAGCGCCTCAACACTGGGCCTTTGTGATATTTTCGTTATACTGCCATAATTGAGTACTTTTCAGCATTTCATGAGGTAAGGCTCCGGGGGACAATGTCGGGCAGGCGGGGGTCGGGGCAGGCGGGGGACACGGCGGGCGGGGGCCCAAAATGATGGACAATGTCGGGGCAGGCGGGGGTCGGGGAAGCCTGATTTCTAGAAACAGCGGACACGAGCGTGGGCAGAAGCGGCCAGGACCAACAAAACGGGAGCAAGGAAACACTGTAAGTACGCTCTGCTGCTCTCGGCCGCTCTGCTGCGCCTCTCCTGCTGAGATGCTGCCCCCAGTCCCCTTCTGCCCCGGGCAACGGCGGGGCGGGCTGCTAGTCTATCAAAATGCAATTGGGGAGTGGCCTGAATATCGCCCCAGATGCTGCTGCCTGACACCTGGTGAAGGGCTGATGGTGCGGGGGAAGCACTGACTGTGTGGCCAGGTGAAGAGCATCAATACACAGAGGAGCATTACGAAGCCTAGCTGGGCCAGCAAGCTGTGGGCAGAGACAGTAACTGCGTGGGAGGCCCTGCAGCAGTGCTGACGGGCCTGTGTGTTGCTAATCATGTGGAGGTCAGCAACTAGATGGACTAAGAGTTCTCCTCCTCCACTCGGAGTGTGTGGCACTTGATCGGCACAGAGGGGGAGCTAATGGTAGAGGGAGGCCACTTCACCTTGACGGGGCTGCTGTGGGCCCAGTGGTGAAGCAGTGAGGCGTCAGTGCTGCCCGCGGCCTTGAGATGTAGGAGAGTCAACAGTCAGATTGAACCGCAGCATAATGCCTGAGAGCATAGAGGCCCCAGCTCACATGTGAGAGGGCCAGGCTTGGACTGGTTGTTCGGTTGTTCTCTGGTCACCAGGAGTGGCCTGTACCCATGGGGCCACATGTGAAGGGCATTCTGATTGCAGCAGCAAAGGCCTGATGCTCTATGATTTGCCTGCTGGTCATTGGGTGACCAATGCTTGACTGAGGGAGTCTCCTGCTTGGGCCCTGCTTAGTTGCTAACTGCTTTGCTCATAGGGAAAGCTGGCGAGGCTTGTGCAGCCCCAGCCCTCCAAGCAAGGGAAGATAGACACATTCACAAATCCAAACCCCTCTGCTGAGCCCAGTCTGGTCCTGCTGATGCACAGGTTGGTGATCATTCTATGGCAGAGGTATTTCCTATCCTGCAGTCCTTCCAGGATCTCCATTCTTCCATTGATGGAAATATTGGTGATCCTTAGACTGCCCTTTTGTTTTTTCAACTGGATCACTGCAACACAGTGGACAGAGTCACAGCTACCAAGGGCTGGAGTTCTGAAGTGGAGGATTCCTTACAGGCCTGTCAATCAGAGGTGAAGACTTGGCTTCACACAGTGGCCCTATTGGTGGTGCAAGTAGAGCACACTGAGGGCAGATCCAGATGGAACAACATTCGGGTGGTGGAGATTCCAGAAGGGGTTGAAGGGCTGAACCCAACTGCTTTCATTACCACCTGGCTCTGCTCATGTCTGCCTGCAGACTCAGTCTCTACCTCCTGCATAGTGGAGCACAATCACAAGTTCTTGAACACCAAGTCTCCACTGGGGTCTCTGCCGAGGATCATAATTGCCGGTATATTGAACTATGCAAACCATGATGCCATACTGCAGGCTTCCCGGGTGAGAGGCTCGCTGCACTACACAGCATCACTGGTGATGGTCTTTCCTGACTATACCCTTAGAGAGTAACAACATGGCTGCTCCTTTCAAGCTGCCAAACAAACTTTCACTGGCGCCAAAACACGGATGTCAAGCGTGACACTTCGCACACAAGCACCAGCATCTATTTTTATATAAACCGGCTTCAAGTACCCATCATCTATATGGCAAATATGTGGCCGATCAATTAATAAGATTTTAACCAGTAGACAAGTTATCGCTAAATTGAACTACACCCTTGAAGAGAACTTACCATTTAGGAAGTGCAATCTTAGGAAGAGACTGCCACTAAGATGATTTATCTGGATCCCTAGCACTTCGACCATCGCTCTGAACTTTTATCTCGCCACTCCTAAGGTCTTCATCAGTCAAATCAAACAGTTGCCAAATTGAAATTATACAGAATTTCCTGAGGAAGGCAATGCAGAAACGCGTTGATTTGGAAATATTTAGTTCTGTATATATTCATGTGCATATATCAATTTTGTGTACTGTTTTTTCATTCGGGTGTTGAATATGAAGTCTTATGTAAAGAAAACTGTATAGATATTATCGTGTTGAATGTTAAAACAATTATTTGTTTAAACACTATCACATGTAAAACCTTTTATCATTGTTGATAAAAGTATAATAAGAAGAAGTATTAATAATAAATTCAAAAACATGAACTAATAAAAATGTAAACCAATCACATGAAATACTCCTAGATGAAATATTCAAATTGGGTTAACTGTCAGCTTTAAGATGAATACATGCACATAACCCGGTGCTCATTTTGTCTTTTCTAAAAACAAACTTTGAGGGCCATAGGTGTCCAAAACATGTTGCTTTTTACCGCTCGGCTATAGGTGCTGTTTCGGGGCTGAAGAATACCACACAAGATAGATAGGACTCCACCTCAGAGAAGGAGGCTCCTGTGAAGGGAAGGAGGTTGCCGCCTCTGCACTGGGGGATCAGACATGGAAAGGGGCTTCCCGGGGCAACTAAGATCTACGATTGCCAGATATCTGCAGATGGTTAAGTTCGATTGACTACTGACTCTGCGGCTGTGCCTGACTGGGCCCCCACTCCTGATGACCATCCTAGAAGACATGCATAACTCTTTTTCTTGTTTTTTCACTTCACAGGCTTTCTACCCTACTGATATTATTTTGACCATTTGTTAGTAAAAGTGGGATTTCCTTAACATATGTCTATGTATGTTTCTTGCGAGGACAGCTCTTTTGGCTTTGCTACAGATTGTCTGGTTGTGCTCCTCACTTCATGGGGGGGTTTATGTTAAGGTAAGCAATGTCCAACCTTCAGGGTAGGCGGGGACTCATGTATGCCCATTTGGAATCACCCCGGACTTGGCATCTCAACAGGTACTTTCAGGTTTAGAAGTATAGGGTGGGGGGAAGGGGCATTAGTGTTAGGAGTTCCTTTATGTGTCTTTCGTGTTTACAAATCACTAGCAGCACCCACAACTACACCCAGGATGCCTACACTCACTCACTCACTGACTTTGACCTTCCCCTATCAGGCTCTGCGGTTCCTATTGCAGATGAAGGACACCAGGGGGGCTGGACCTTTGCAGCTCCTCACCTGGAATGTTAATGGTTCACTAGATAAGATCAAGTGGGGGCGGTCCTGCAGATGGCCCACCGACACGTCTTGTGAGCAACAATAGTCCCTTCTTTGCTAGCATCAGTGTCGGAAGGGTGTTTTACTCTGGGTTCCAGAGGGAACCCAGAGGGGTTGTTATATTGTTGGGGGGGGGCATAACATATTCCAAAACATACAGACTTGCCTGATAAATAATGGTAGTATGTGGCCATATCTGGCATGCTGTGGGGAAACCAATTTCCATACCTAATGTATATATGCACCTCCTCTTCTGTCTGAGGCATTTTTACATAACATCCCCTTGGAGTTCCAAGAGGCCAAAATCCGTAAGTTTTGTAGTTGATTGTGTTATGGATGGGGGGGTGGGTGAGATGGGTGGAGAGGTGCAATCTTTATTTTGCACACTGTGGGTTGCGGTGCTGCTGGAAGAACATACAAGCAGTAGTAGAAAATGCTTGTTTCAATGAGAATATATACCAAAATAAGGGCAATGTGAATTCATTTTGATGATTAGTGAAAAAATGGTTTTGAAATTGTCATTGAGAAAAAGTGATGGGTTACGTCACTAACCACCAGAGAATAATACAAAAGGGACAGTTCCCAGTAAAAAAGTAAACAGAATAGAAGAGAACTAACCTAAATTGTATAAGACTGTTGTCACGGTCCCGTGGTTCAACAGGCCTGGGTACAGAAGATATTCTTATTTTCAAGGAAAAAAAGAATTCTATTCTATTCTATTGTTCAAGGAAAAATATATTCAAAGATTATGGTTCACTCTTCATTGGTAAACCAAAATTATGTCAATAAGTAAATATGTCATTGAGCTCATATTAGACTTACAGTCACAGCCTGCAGCGGTATGTCTTTACAGGTCTTCAAAACGTGTTACAATGTTCCACACTGTGGTAAAGCCTTTCAGCTGATCAATATATAGTACATTTTGTCTAAAGTAAAACATACAAATTAATGTGAAAAGTCATAATCGGGTTCAAGATAGGCCCCTAACATAATATGTATGACCTATTCTAGTTAACAACTTACAGTGAAAAGAGTGGAGTGTAATTCCATTAAGTTCCAATTACCTCTGTTGAATAGAATTCTTCAAAAGTGTCCACCTCGATCCAAAATCTAAAGGAACCAAAGCTTGGTGATTCTCGAAAGTGACCTGTTCGGCACTATGAGAAAATATAATCTGTTCAGGAAGCCATTCAGGCTATAGTGATCATTATAATCATGTATTCAAGATACAATAATTAGCCCACCTGAAAACTGTTGATTAAGTACTTAGTAAATATTTTGATGTAGTCCCATCAGGAAGCACCTTGATAAGCCTGCTAATAGGAGAATGTACAGAAAAAAACAAATAAGTGTACACAGCTGAACAAGAGGGAAACATATTGAATCACACATCACGTGTCTTATCCGGGGGATCCCTAACAACTGAGAGATGAGATGAGAACTTAGGGGGTATTACAATGGCGGGCAGATCGCTCGTCATCCCAACTGCATTTACCCCTCGCCACAGTATCATGGCGGGGGATACCGCGGTGGACCGTAAAATCGTCTATCGCTTTTCCGCCGGTTGGCAATCGTTACGATTGCCGGCCGGGCGGAGCTGGGGATGATATGGTGGCGGTGCCTAGAAGGCACCGCCATCCATATCATGATGCATGGTTCAAAAGGCTTCGGCGCCATGGAAAGACTGGTGGGGGAATGCTTTGGGGGCCCCTTGTGAACCCCCAGGGGTGTGGGGGGTACCATGGTACCCCCCCTTCATTGCCAAGCACAAGGTGACAGGCACCGTGCGGTGCCTGCCACGTTGCGAATGGCAATACACAACATGCCGCTTTGGCATTGCGGCTGGTGCTGTTTACAGCAGCACCCACCATGGTGGCGTTCGCATCCTAATTGGCGGTGCAGGACCGCTGCACCACTGGCGGCCCGTCCCAGCACCACTAGGGTGGCGGGCGACTCCGCCGGCCATCCTAATGGATCCCATAGTGTTTTTCATTGTATCTGGTTCAATAACGCCCCCTAAAAAGTTTATGTATGCATGTCCTGTGAGATAATAGCCTGCACAGTATACCCTCGTTTGTGTCCCTCATGTAGCCTAACATTCTGTGGAGACAATCTCTGGCTAGCCTTCTGAGTACACAATCCCCTGTACAAAGATATCCATATAAGATGCCTAAAGTGTATAGCTTTCACCTCAGTTCCGAAAGTCGCGTATCGATATCTCAACCACTTGTACAATCGGGAAGTAGAAACCGCCTTGGCCGATGTACCCACGTTAAAACGTGTATGAGGCCCATGGAGTTGGTGAAGGGACTAGAGATAAAGGATAATCCATACTGTAAGTAAAAACTGCAGCCATATTGTCAGGGCTCAGGTATCATGGTTATAGAAGATTTCTGAAACCTATCGCTCATCTAAGTTTTTTTTCAAAACATATTTTATTTGGCATTTCCTGCAGCATTCGCGCAGAAGCCCTACATATATCTGTAAGAAAGCATACATTAACATGGACACCATAATGTAACATTGCGTGGAAAGCCTGCGAACATGCAGGAACATCAACAAAAACAATATGCAGACAATTCCAGACTCAGTCAAACGAAACCCTGGGTAAGAGTATATGGAGACAGCAAAGTCCAATGTGGAGCAAAAATGGAACCAGGAAAGAGCACTTACGGAGATGTGCCATTCAAGGGTCGGCTGACGGTATGGGGGGAGCTCAATTTGCAGTACGTTGCCCAGCGGGTCCAGATTTTATGTTGCCTTGCGGGAGCATCCACGCGTCAAAAACATGGCAATTTCCGCACCCATACACCTATCTAGTTCTGTCTTCCACTTGCCCAGAGTAGGGGGGAAGTCCCCTTCCACAGCTGCGCTACATCACGTTTGGCAATGGTGAGGGCTAAAGAAAGTAGGTGCTGCGTATATCTGTTGCCCCAAGCCTGTCTGTGCTATGTAGAAGAAAGAGTTGTGGGTCGTATGGGAGTTCCCATTCCAACACAGTGCTAAGGCATGATGAGACCCTGCCCCAAAAGGGCTACAGTGCGGAGCACCCCCATATTGTATGAAAAAAGTCCCATCTTCTCGATCGCATCTCAGGCATGTAGGGGATTGGATTGTGCCCATAGCCCAAAGTCTGATGCGGGTACACGCTCATCTAAGTTTTATTTGTCACAGCTCAATGTGACATATCCTGTACAGGCATGTCTAAAGCTTATCTGAAATAGCCGTAGTGAATAACGTTTCAGACACTTGAAAATGGTAAAGCGACTATGGGCAGAATGGCCCGAAATGCATGTATGGACGGCAGCCATCTTGTCAGAGATCAAATGTCATGTATGCAATATCAACAAGAGTAGTCAACTAAGGTATTTGGGGATTCCGCCACAGGACTATTAATAATTGTAAGATGTTAACCAATGAGTATAGCAAATTGTCATACTCTAATGTATACAGATGTAACCTTCAATATGATTATTATCGTAAGGAAGGAGGGAAGGTACATAAAAGTAGAAAACAAGTTCCTAAAGAGGAGTAAAAGAATTGCATGCATAAGAAGATTTCAGAGTGCATCCCTTCATGGCAATAAAAATACATTATATTGAAAACGACAGTTAATTATCAATTAATTTGTACAACAATGTAAATCAAAATCATTTCATTGCATCTGAGAGCCCGAGTGCACCATTAACAGTTCTTATAGCATGGAGTAATACATGAGATTAGAACGTGAATAACTGCATCTTGCAATCTTAGCAGATTGCAAGATGCATTTATTCACATAATGATTTTGAACCTCCATGGCCCTCCTTGAAAGCCTCAGCAACCTCAGGCTCACTCAGCTAGACTATGGACCAACCTGCACAGGAGGCCATCCCCTCAACCCAATCTTCTCCAACTCCAGAATCACCACTGCCTACATTAGACCACTCATGTGGTCAGACCACCACATTGTTCACTTTGGGATACCCGTCCACTGAATAATTCCTCCCAAAAAAACTGTGTACCAAGTATTTGAAGAGTGGACCAACGCCTTTCTACAACCCCCCCACCCACCACGGAAACGCAGATGTCAACACTAATATCTTTAATGACTGGATCACTGACTGCACCAACCACATCACAGCCCCCCTCGTATCGACACCAACAAGAGCAATAACAAATGTCCCAACCGGTACAGCTGATGAATTCACGCAGCAGCGACATCATCCCATCCCGAACACTCTGTGATGACCTCTCAAACCACCACCAACTTGATGAAAACCACCCACTTGGGAGCCCCCTCTGACCCCTGATCCTACTTTATCTACAACCTAAGAAGCACCATCATCACCGCCTGAACTCGCCCTAATCATCAACTCCACTCTAACCACTGCAACCTCCCTGCAAATTAGAAAAATGCAAAAGTCACTGTCCTGTTGAAGTAGCGGTCAGCAGACCCCAACACCCACAGCAACTACGGACCCATCTCACTCCTACCCATCCCAGCCAAAGTCAAGGAGAAAGGCATCAACATTCAACTATATGATCACCTAGAGCACCACCAACTCCTCAGACGATCTCAATCAATGTTCAATCCCAACAACAGCACTAAAAAAACTTATTACAGCCACTAGAAGCATCCTCGAATGAGGAAAAACAGCCACCTTCATCCTCCTTGCCCTCTCTGCAGCTTTCAACACCATCTCTCACAACACACTCATCAGAAGGCTTTGCCTCCTGGGCATCCGTGAGCCAGCCCTTCAGTGGATACCCTCCTTCCTCACGGGAAAAGCACAATGTATAATACTAACGCCCAACACATCAGAGCCCAAAAATATAATCTGGGGGTTCCCTCAAGGCTTGTCCCTCAGTCCAATGCTCTTCAATGTACACATGCAAAACCAACAGTTGATGGACAGAATGCAGAACAATGTCATACATTCACCCCAGTACAGAGATCTGGTCCTAAATCCATTGTTTTTTTGCAATCCACACCACCCAGTTCAGACATGGCCATATGCAAATCAGCCTTGACCCTGTGCCTCATGGGAACAGTCCAGCCTGAACTGCCAAGCCATGTCTTTCCTGGACCGGAATCAAGCATCCTAGGACCGGTTTCTGGCTATCAGCCGTCTTCAGCTTGGATAGCTTGACTCCAGTAGCTTAGTGAGCACGGGACCCACGTCAGGGCATACCCTTCCCACATAGGGTGAACAGCAGAACACACAAGATGATGGATGGAATGCTGCACAATGGCAAAACATTCACCCCCAGTCACAGATCTGGGCTTAATCCATCTTTAGTTTGCTCACCAAGCCACCCTAGTTCAGACATGGCCATATCAGTCTTGACCCTGTGCCTCATGGGAACAGTCCGGCCCGCACTGCCAAGCCACATCTTCCCTGGACCGGAATCAAGCATCCTAGCACCGGTTTCTGGCTATCAGCCGTCTTCAGCCAGGATAGCTTGACTCCAGTAGCTTAATGCCCAGATGTGGGTCCCATGCTCACTAAGCTACTGGAGTCAAGCTATCCTGGCTGAAGACGGTTGATAGCCAGAAACCGGTCCTAGGATGCTTGATTCCGGTTCAGGGAAGACATGGCTTGGCAGTTCGGGCTGGACTGTTCCCATGAGGCACAGGGTCAAGGCTGATTTGCATATGGCCATGTCTGAACTGGGGTGGTGTGGTGAGCAAAAAAACGATGGATTTAGGCCCAGATCTCTGTACTGGGGTGAATGTATGACTTTGTTCTGCATTCTGTCCATCATTTAACAAAATACTCTCTAAATCAAATGATAATATTTACCATAAGAATTGCTGTATAGGCGGCACACAATGAAACCTCATTGTAAGGTGCAGCTCAGTTGTTTACAATGGTTATTGTGTATTTTTAGGGAAACTAAAAACCCTATATATTTCTGTGACCTGAGAGGGCTGATTGACATTAAGGGGCTGATTCCGATCTCACTCGAAAGGGCTGCGAACGCGATCCGGCTGGAAAAAGTGCAAGCCGTATGCGTGTTTTCCGAATGACTCGTACAGCTGTACGAGCGAACATGTAGAATGCGAAAAATCACTGACCAAATCATTTCCGGGCAGAACCGCTCCGTACATCTCGTCCATAAACAAACCGTGCCATGCAATGCAGGCGGCTTCCAACTGAGCCAGTACGATGCACGATTCAGACAGCCGGATCGAGTCAGAGCCTCCAACATGTAAACGCTCCGGTAAGCGGACTTCAGGGGTCCGCACTGGACCCCACTTCACATGTAGTCTTATGAGTTGATCACAAGTGGGGGACTTACACATGCATGTACGGTGCAGGTGGCACAGACCCGTCTCCACACCTGGGGGTGCCTTTGTGCGAAACGTTCCTTTTTCGTCAAAGGGAGCCTATGTACTCATCGTACAACAGGCTCCCATTGACTTCACTGGGGCTCCGAGCAATCCATGTCCGTCAGCGCTTGTTCGCATCGTACTCGGGTGCTTGGAGCCCCAGAGCAGGAGTCGGTCAGAAAGCCCTCCGGATCTGAGTCAGACAGAGCCTTCTCTCAGTGAGATCGGAATTGGCTCCTAAGTTGTATTGCTCTTTATAAATCAGTCATTGTGACAAGAGGGTAATGAGACAGAATATTGAGTAAAAAAATTGCGAACTAAATGAATATCAAGTTGGAAATATCGAGTGCAAGAATATCGTTGTCAAGAATATCCATTTGATGGTAAGTAATATCGAATTTAACAATATAGAAGTAATTAATATCATTTGCAAAAATATAGTTTTTTGAAATATCGATTTTTTTAATGTGTTATGCATTTTAGTATATATGTGAAATGTATGTGATGTGTTTTTTTGTATAAGAATTGTTCAGGTTTTTTAATAAATGTGATAACATTTTTATAAGTTAATAATTTTATTTTAATGAAATTTTGCAGTTTTTAGTTCCGTAGCTTGTTGTGGGTTTATGGGGGAGAGGGTGGGAAGTAATTTAATTACAATCAATAAACGGTTATTTTTGTATTTATTAGTAATTATTTATTTGAGATTTTATAGTGGTATTTGTGGGAAGTAATTTATTATTAATTATTTAATAGGTTGTTAATTAATATCATTTAATTAATTGAAAATTAAATTTGGAAATTGTGTGATTAATTTTAGGTGTGGGTTGAGGGGTTTATCGTGGGTAAAGGGTGGGAAGTAATTTATGTTTAATTAATTAATAATTAGTGGATCATTAATATTAATATTAAATAAATATTTATATTTAATTAGGGTAATAGTTTATATTGTGTGTGCGGGTTTTACGTTTATAGGGGTAAAGGGTGGGGAGTATATTAATTGTACTTTAATTGAAAATAAGTTTCATTTGTGTAAGTCATGTTTTTACAGTTCAATTTTAGCTGTGGATTGTGGGGGTTATAGGGGTAAAGTGTGGGAAGCTAATACATTTTCTGATTTTTTATTTGTTTTTTAATTAATAATATTTCTTTAATTGGTAATATATTAAGTTAAATATGGAAGAACATTAAAAAAATTAGATGTGGGTTGTGAATTGTGTGGTGTTATATGGTAGGAACCAAAGCCGTCATGAGCATGGAAGAGGCTAATTTTGAATGGACTGGAGTGGGAATATTAATTGTTACCCCGCTGCAATCCAACACTTTCCCTACTGTTGCACTGATAGGAGTGGAAATAGTAAAAGTTATCCCGCCACTATCCAACACTTTCCATACTGATGCCCTCATTGGAGTGGAACTAGTAATTTTTATCCCTTCGCTATCCAACACTTTCCCTACCAATGCACTCATTGGACTGGGAATAGTATTTTTTACCCCTCCGCTATCCAGAACTTTCCCTACGGTTACATTCACTGAAGTGGGAAAGGTAATTTTTACCCCTCCGCTATCCAACATTTCCCTACTGTTGCACTTGTTGAAGTGTGAATAGTAACTTTTACCCCTCCACTATCCTACACTTTCTCTACTGTTGCACTCATTGGAGTGGAAATAGTAATTTTTACCCCTCCACTATCCAAGACTTTCCCTACTGTTGCGTTGCCTGGAGTGGGAATATACATTTTAACCCTCTGCTATCCAACACGTTCCCTTCTGTTGCACTCGCTGGAGTGGAACATTTAAGTTTAAAGATATTTTAATTGTTTTAATTTTTAATAGAATGTTTTTTTATTAGATTTTATGTTATTGGTATCTATATATATATATATTCACTGAAAAAACCATAGGTTATAGACCATATATAGTTAGGAATTAGCATTTAAAAAACCTTATTTTACTCACACAAAACCATTGAAATTCCATATATAGTTAGTTGCACTAACTATATATCGCGCACCCGCAATCCACTGCTGATCATGTCACATATTACATCATTCATGACATGGTCAGTGACATCACTGATGACATCACTGATGACATCTCAAATGACAAGAAGGTTTTTTAAATGCTAATTCCTAACTATATATGGTGTATAACCTATGGTTTTTTTCAGTGAATATATATATATATATATAAAACCTGCTAGTGATCGCCAGAAGGTAGTTATAGTTAGGACCTAGTTTCCATAGGAAATCCGCAACATTCTATTTGGAATAACTTTACCACCGGTCGACGAATCTTCGTGAAATTCCCCAAGAAGATGGGGCGCTCCGAAAGTTTCGGGGTGATACGTCAAGCGGGGGCTGAGAAAAAATTTGGCAAAAAGGTAGAGTTTGGTCGACAGATTACGCTTGTTAAATGGTGTAAATCCATGCAGTAGTTCCTGAGAAAATCAAAAGTAAAATCATAGATATATCTATGGACGAAGTAGGGTAGGCGTATCCTCCGAGGAGCATGCGCGTAGCTTTACGAGCACGAGCTGCATGCTAATTGTCTGTCAACTGTCTGTCAACACTCCAAACCAGGAAGAGCTGGCAGCCATATTGTGTCTCGGTAGGACTGAGGCACAAGAAAACTGAAAAAACAAGTGCGCAAAAGATGCAAAGGGGGCAGGGTAGAAACACCCTGACCCCCCCTAGGCCTGCTCAGGGGGTCCCACAAGGACACAAGGCCCCCCCAATTATTATTTTTTTTTTTAAATCACAGTATGCACGTAGGATTCGCGCATCCCGAGGAAAAAAAACCACAAAGCCTGCTTTATTTGTAATTAGCCCCTGAGGGGGCAATGTAGTTAATTAAAATGGGGGGGCCAGAGGGGCCTTGCTGCCCTGGGGACCACCACCCCTCGGGGCTTTAACATTACGTATACGGGGGGTTCATGGCAACCTCAGGGACCGCAACCCCCCGGGGCTTATATTTTTTATAATAATGGGGGGCCCCCACAGTCCTGAACGAGAGGCCAGGCCCCGGGGGATGGGGTCCCCGGGCCAGAAGTGGCCCCCCTCCACAACAAATGTTTAAAAAATAATAAGGCAGAGCCCCGGGGGATAGGGTCCCCGGGGCTAAAAGAAGCCTCAGGAGGGCTGCCACACAGCACCCCACCCCATTAAAAAAAATAATAATAATAAATTAGGGGGCAAGCCCTGGGTGATGTGGTCCCCAGGGCAAAAAAAATAGAAAAAGCCCCCTTCTTAAAAAAAAAAAGAAAAACACCGGCATCGTGCCGGAGGCCACGCCCCCTTCATGCAGCACTCTGCAAACACGCCCCCTGGCACGTTTGCAGAGGGGGAATGAATTCCCCTTGAATACTGAGGGTCCCTGGGGGCCAACTAGCCCGCCAGGAACCTCCAGTATGCGCCAGGGTGCTGCGTTGCAGAGTGGTGTTCTGAGGCCACACCCCTTTTTACACCTCTCTGCAACACAGCTCTGTGGCGCTTACTAGAAGTAGCTGGGGGGCTATTTGCACCCCAGGCACCCTCAAGATTCAAGGGGAGTTAATCCCCCAACTTAAAACGGGCCACTGGCATGTTTGCACAGTGGTAAAGGGAGGGGGTGGGGCCTGAGTTCACATGTGTGCAAACACACCCTGTGGCGTAGTTTAAGTTGGGGAATTAATTCCCGGTCAATCCTGAGGTTCCCTGGGGGCCAACTAGCCCACCAGGTACCTTCAGTAAGCGCCACGGAGCTGCGTTGCAGAGTGTTGTAAAAAGGGGCGTGACCTCTGAACACCTCTCTGCAACGCAGCCCCTTGGCGCATACTGGAGGTACCTGGTGGGCTTGTTGGCCCCCAGGGAACCTCAGGATTGAGAAGGAATTAATTCCCCAACTTAAAACGCGCCACAGGGCGTGTTTTCAGACATGTCACCTCAGGCCACGCCCCTTTCCTTCACGGCTGTTCAAACGCGCCCCGTGGCGTGTTTTAAGTTGGGGAATTAATTTTCTTTCAATACTGATGGTCCCTGAGGGCCAAATAACCCAGTACTGATCCTGAAAAGTCATTCTAACCGTACTTACAGTAACTTGAATTTCCTTTCATAGGCTAACATTTACTGGTTTCACTTGGAAATTCTTTTAAGTGTGGAGTTTTGGAACTTTAAAAAATTCCTCTAAAATTCAAGTTACTGTACGTATGGTTATTATGTTAATTACTTTTCAGGATCAGTAGTGGGCTGAAAGATGCAGCACTGAGTTCATGTATAAGTGTCTGAATGGAGGATTTAGTAGCAATGTGATTGACTGTCTAAGTGACGAATTTAAAGTGTCTCACTAAATATATGGGATAGTGATTCAACTTTGTGAATACCTGTATCACTCGATCTCTTGTTGTGTAAACTACTACATAAGTTGGTTAATAGCTATGTGAAAGTCTGTATTACTTATTAATTAGTTAAGTGAGTATTTGTATGGGATAGTGAAGGAATGTGTGTGGTTGAGTGGGAGGTGTGTGACTGTCCAATGATGTGTAAATAGTTGATTTAGTAGGTATATGAGGTTAAAACTGTATGTGGAAACAGTTGTTTGGGTGAGTGAATCTCTTTATGGATGTGGTAATGAGTAAATATATTTCTCAATGATACATGTCCAAGAAATTAGAAATATAAAAAACAGTGTATGTGACAGTTGTATATAAATAAGTATACATAAGACTCATTGATTGTATGAGTGACATATGGATAACTGTATACTTGTAATAGTGATGTCAAAAAATAAAGTGGTGTTTATGTAAGCGTGTAGCTTAGTAAATATAAGTATGATCAATTGTTTGCATAAGTGAGTAGGATGACTGCATAAGTGAATAGGATGTGTGTAATATTGATGTAGGTGTATAAGTATATTTAATAGTGTTCTATTGATTTTTGTTAGCATGTATGAGTGAATCTATAGGTAAGTGTTTAGATGTGTGTGTAGATGTAGGAATCACTAAGTGGATTTTTATAAACTTGCATTGGTGTGTCAATGGTTTCAAGTATGGTACTTCATATTTTACAAAGAGTGCTGAAAAGTTATACTACTGTGTGATAAGATGTATCAGATTGTCTTGTGGACGATGTCATCAGTGATGTCATCAGTGATGTCATTTGAGATGTCATCAGTGATGTCATCAGTGATGTCACAGACCAAGTCATGAATGATGTGATATGTGACATTATCAGCAGTGGATTGCGGGCGCCCAAGTTATAGTTAGTACAACTTACTATAACGGGGGAATTTCAATGGTTTTGTACAAGTGAAATGTCCAACTAACTATAACACTCCTGAAACCTGTGGTTTTTTCAGTGAATTTCTGAGGTTTTTTAAATGCTAATTCCTAACTATAAGTTGTCTGAAACTTATGTTTTTTTCAGTGAATTCCAAAGGTTTTTCAAATGCTAATTCCTAACTATAACATGTCGGAAACCTATGTTTTTTTCAGTGAATTTCAAAGGTTTTGTAAATGACAATTTTTAAATGTATTTATTCTTCTATGTTTTAAATTACATTACATTGTGTCGCCCCCCTTCCATTTACTTTTTTTGGGCCCTGGAGACCCCATCCCCCAGGGCCTCACCCTCAAATCTAAATGTATTCATTTTTTTTTTCATGGGAAGGGGATTCCTATGGAAGAAAATACAAGTCACTTGTAAGTATGTATGGAATTACTTTTCTGGGTCAGTGCTGGGCTAAAAGATGCAACACTGGGTTCTCTCCTAATAACAGGTGAGTAAATTAGAATTTGTTGTTCGGATGTTTTTAGGTGGATATTTTAAAGTTCCAAAGCTCCATACTTGGAAGAATTTCTAAGTGAAACCAGTCAATGTTAGCCTATGGGAGAAAATTCATTTAGCAAGAAAGTAGTGTTATCGTTACCTTTTCTTAATCAGTGGTGGATCCTGGATCCAGCACTGCTGCATCTCCTCTAAACAGTTGAATGAATGCAAATTATGAAAGACGCGCGGAAGCTCATGTTTCTTTTTTTTAAATATCGCTAAAATGCGCGGATCAAACGCACACCCAGTGATTTTTCCCCCCCAAAAAAATTGGGGGGACCCCCTGAGGAGACCTAGAGGGTCAGGGTGTGTCTACCCTCCCCTTTTTCACATTTAAAACACACATTTCACAGACTTCTTCAGCCTCCCTTCTACTGAGGCATAAAATGACTGCCAACAGTTTCTAGTTTCGAATGCTGACAACCACTTGACAGCCAATTAGCATTCAGGGTGTGATCCGAAGGGTGCGCTTATGGTACGATGACAATGCGTGCAGTATCCGCCTTCAAACCGGCCTGCAAAGCAAAGGAGGATTGATAAAACTAATGATAACAATGCAAACAACCCCCCGAAAAATTCACTAATCTCGCCAATTGCTTCCTTATTTGAAAAAGCTGCCTCAAGAAAAGACACAGCAATGAGCATGCAATTTCAATTCCTGAAGGATCCAGGATCAGCCCTGTTCTCATCAACAGGGGACGTTGAAGGACTACCGACCACCTTAGCTCCTGCAAGAACATCAGCAGCGTCAGACCAGAGTGAGGCAGACGCTAGGGATGCACCCTTGGCAGGGAAACCACATCTCCATCATAGCGACACGTCAGTCTCCACGAATGGTCCGGATCAACAAGTCAACACAGACTATAAAAAAAACACACCCGATGCTAAAAGAATAGTCACTACATCAGCAATGGTTCATTCAACCACCGGGGATCTCAACATCGTTACTACACAACTAACACCTTTCATAAAGACAATGGACCCAAGAGTAAGCCAGGATCAAACGCAAGTCATGCACTCGAGCCTCGACGAGCTCTCTCACCTATGGCCTGAACTTAGCCAGTTAGATTTCAATGGCAAAGAGAATGATCGGTCGGCCAATACAAAGCGTACCCAGGTGGAGGAAGACACCCCAGCTGAAATTAAAAGAATTGAACTGGACCTGCAATCAACCAGCAAGTGCAGTATAGAGAATCAACCTAGGCAAATGAGACACAGTGAAAACCACGTGTCAACATCAAATGAAAAAAATCTTAAATTAGCAAACACAGAGGTCAACACACAGCTTAATAAAGACAATGGCCCTTTGGATATCACTGCACCCCTATTACAAGCACTTCATACATCCACAACAACATTAATAATGCAATCTGATAAGCTGGACATCCAAAAAGATCTAATAAACGTAATAACTTCCTACATAGCTGGAATCAATACAAAATTGGATAACTTAAATAACCTAATTATTAGAGCACAAGCTAATGCCTTTCAACCCGAATCGTCATGTACCTGTGGCCCAGTACTTGATAAACTAAGTACATTACCTACAGTTTTAGACAAGATACTTACACTAAACAAACACATTATTCATTCGTCCATAGAGCCTGACCAGACCGACGAAGTTAACATAGAGCACTACGAATCAAATGAGGACAATTCCTCCAAGGGGAACGCCAGTAAAGAGGAACCCCCTAAGCCCGGAAAAATTCCAATTAACGAAGAAATTTACAAGGCAATATTAACTGATGCAACCAACTTAGTTCTTACTAAGCCAACACTAACCAAAAGACAAAGGAAAAAAGAACGGAAAGCTAGGAACAAAAGAGGAGAAGCAGCCTTACAGCCAAGCCTCAGAATATATCCTATTTTTGCAAACTCTAACATAAAGGCTTTAACAGAGGATAGCATCAGGGAATCCCGCATAGATGCAAGGGACAAAGCTGACACATCCATCAATACAACACAGATGATGACAAAGGCTCTCAAGGGCCAAAAGCCAGATGACAGCCAGACCACCTCAGAACACACGACAGATAAACTCCATAATACACTGCAAACAGCAAACATCCGGCCAATCTCAGGAACTGATAAAATCTTTGAAAAGTCATCTCACCGTGTAATAGACAATGAATCTCATTTAGAAAAGAATCCACACCAAGAAACTAACAAAGATACCACTATATCGCAAGTCACCATCTCAGTTGGGGCAAATAGCAACACGCACGTCCATTTACAAGCTCCAGGATCAAAAGGAAATGTCAATCCTCCACACCAGCATGATGTAAACCTTCCAGCTGGAGACAATGGGGCAGTAAACGATGTAACCAATCGAGTACAAACTGTTGCCCGAATCGAATCAGAGGAAAAGGGCTTATTCGCTTCTACTTTTCAAGCAACCTCAGAAACCGGAAAACATAACCTAGCAGTTAAAGTCTGTCATGATTGTCAAAGATTAATACTCGAAACCCCGGTTGACTTAAACGAAGGCAAACTAAACATAAGAATAGCCAACAAGGACATTAAACAATCAAATGGAGAAACGAGCAAGGACACAAGGAAAGATCTAAATGAGCCTGTTGAAGTTCACCGTCAACTAATTTTTACTCCTGAATAAAAGACACAGGGCAGACATGATACACTAAACAGGAGTAATATCTTGAAACTCATGGCCGAAATTAAAGAACTAAGTGACATAAAATCTACAGACTTGGAACAGGTTCAATTTCAGAGAGAGTCTAAGGACATGAGTAACGAGCAAACATTGACCACTTGGAAAACCCTAGGGATCGTCCAACTAATATTAGGATGCTCAGACCTGTTTCAATCATGGGGCATACAATTATCACAGCACACTGCCCCGTGTTATCCGTTGCCATTAAAGAAACATAACAGAACATGGTCAACCAGGACATTTACTGACCTCACGCTCCGGAAACTAGTCTACTCAATCTTATACAACGCTAAAGGCAGAAGCCACCTAACTCTTACTCAGGGAGCAATGGAAGAGAAAAAAATTGAGGAATCCCAACACTCTATGAACCACTGGAAGTGGCTTCCCAGTATGCTAAATGACAGGCAGAGGCATTGACCAAATAAAAATATGGTGAATCAAGATGCATATGGGGAAATACACGTAATATCATGGAACATCGCTGGTGCGAAAAGATTGTTAGAGGAAGGACAAGCATTAGAAGAATGGGCAAATGGTGATATCATCGCCTTGTAAGAAACTTGGTTGCAAGAAGAAATCGCATTGGTCGGTTTCACCCACTACACCGTAGCTGCTGAAAAAGCCAAAACCCATGGACAAGCCATTGGAGGCCTGGCACTTTACATGTCAACCGCCCTAAACATTAATTCTGAGCAGCTCAACTCCTCTGACCCAAGTCTTCAATTAATAAAATTATCAGGACATAAGGCAACCGACATAAAGACAACAATCCTGATTAATTACTATTCACAACCGAACTTAGAAGTTAAAAAGAAAAAAAATGCCGCGCTGTGCAATGCAATAATGGATCTTTGCTCCACTGAGCCTTCATGGAACATAATAGTAACCGGCGATTTTAACTCCAACTTGATACACTCCCTTGAGGAAGACAAAATATTAATTGCAGACAGCATGCACTGGAGCGTCCCACAGCAGACACCTAGCATGATGAGAGTTCGTAAGGATCCGCTAGGCTTACTCCTAGTGACAGAACTAGAGTATTTAGGCATGCGCGTCCTGAATGGCAGGACCGACGAAGATCGCCTCCGAAAAAAACTTACTACGGTCCGCATTCCCAATCCACGCTGGATTTCACAATTGTAAGCCTACCATTAATTCTTCTAGTAGATTCCTTTTATATTGAATACACGCCCTTGAGTGACCATGCGATGCAACACATTAAATTTAACCTCTGCACGGAAAGACTCCAACCTTTACATACACTGGAGGGACACCTAAGCTCAATCAACCAAAAGCGCATTAACTGGTCGGAAGCAAACAAAACGGTCTGGTTTTCAATAATAGAAGCCTCGCTGAATGGTGTGGGTAACGATTCAATGAATAACATCCAGGCATGGAATCTTTTTCTTGAGAAATTGATGTCAAAAATGAAATTACCGGGAAAACAGGCTAAAACATTCAGGCCCAACAGTAAACTGCCGAAATCACTCCTAGAACTAAAGAGGAGTTTGCGAAGAACTCAAAAAAAGCTACAGATGCATGACAAAGATGCGCAGGAATGGGACACTTTTTATGCGCAAAGACATCTACATAAAAAGATGGTCTGGGAACATAAGAAAAGGTCTAACAAGATTTTTTTTACTAGATTGCTGTTTAGCTCAAAGCTTTCGAACTCAAACACATTCTGGAAAATTGTAAATGAACTAACAAGACCACGAAATATATTGACCTCAAACTTGCAGGAATCTGAATGGGTCGCCTTTCTCTCCTCTAAATTTAAAGTTTGCCGAGCAATAGCTACCGGGAATACACAGCTTACATCACACCAACAAATAAGGACAATGGAAGAAGACTGTAGTAGTCAGTCATCAATTACCAGCCAGTCTAAACATCCAACTCCTGTCGCATCTTACAGAAAAAACTCAGCTGAGGATATAATGAAAATAATTAAAAAGGGTAAAAGTAACGGGGCCCCAGGGCCAAACGGCATCCCGCAAGCTGCTTTTAAATATGCTCCGGAATATTGGAGCCCAATGCTTGAGAAACTCTTTGAAGACGTCCAAACATACAACCTAGTGCCGGAAAGCTGGGACGGCTCCATCATAACACCCATATACAAGGGCGGTGTAAGATCCAACCCTTCTAACTACAGATTAATTGCACTACAGGACGTCGAAGCCAAATATTTTGCATTGCTATTACTAATTGACCTGGTAAAGTGGTCAGGAGAGAGAGATTTTATCCCAATTAACCAAACAGGTTTAGAGAAGGGATCGGAACTATATCAAACATTTTATCCATTCATTGATTGCGGAAAAATGCAAGCGCACCAAACAGGATCTAAACTTGTGCTTTATTGACCTCCAAGCAGCATTCGATAGCGTGGACCGGAACCTATTATGGGCTAAATTGAGAGCTTGGGCGATTCCAGAGAGCATACTAAGGGGTCTGCTGCTATTCTACTCTGAAACCTGGACTCAAGTAAAGTTAGGGGACGGGTCGCGATTATCGAGAAAAGTGTGCACAGCATCTGGCTTAAAACAGGGATGCGTTCTGGCTCCTCATCTGTTTAGTTTATTTATTTCGGACCTCTCAGGAAAGTTAAACGGATGCAACGCCCACCCGCCAAAATTAGGCGACTTACAATTGATACATCTGGCATACGCTGACGATATCGTCCTCATGAGTCAGACAAAGGTTGGCCTGTCAAGATTGCTATTGGTTCTATCATCGATGACAAGCTCACCTTAAAGGCCCAGAAAACTTATTTAACTCACAGATCAAGAGCATTAACATTTGCACTTAGCACTCTATCGAAAAAGCTGGAAGGTCCTTCTTTAAAACCTCTACTGACGGTGATTGCCAATAAAGCTCTTCCAACCCTAGCCTATGCGAGTGTAGCAATGAACGGCAAGGACTCCTTTCTCCTAAACAGTTTAGTTACCAAAATGTATAAAAAGGTATTACAACTGCCGAACTCTGCTTCACCAGCGCAAATTCGTCTAGAGTTTGGATTAAAGAACGAAAGCTTGGGACGGCTCTACTCATGCCTGAAGGAGTGGTATCGGATCAAAAAGAGAGCCGCGGACAACAATCTGAATGAATATCTATGGCAGGAACTAGAAACTCAAAAGAAATCAGAAGCAAATAAATACCTGTCTAGTGCAATGGAGATAACATGCACTGCTAATCTCTGGGACAAAAACTTGCCAATTTCATCATTCAAACAGGCACTAAACAAGGCCGCCAAATTTCATTCTCTGATCATGGACAAAGACATTTTCGCACATCGCTCACATTCCTGGGCCCTGATCAATAGTTACAGATCTCTAACCCCAGCGGCTTACCTGGACGCTACATACTCCGTCTTCATCAAAAGAAAGCTGATGGCCCTGAGATTCGGAACATTTCCCACCTTGGCCGACGAGCCAGCTTGGAAACATACAGAATCCGTCTCTTGCCGCCTCTGTGGATATGCAAAAGAGGATCTTCTTCATATAATATGTCACTGCAAACAGCTGAGAACAGAGTGAAGGCTCTTTCTAAGGAATACATTCCTGGTAAAGAAATTACGCACCTGCAGGACTGCAGTAATTGGATGCCTGGACGCAACGTCACCACAAATAAACTGTAAGATTGTAAAGTTCTTGCTGACTTTCGAAAAACTTGTGAAGGCAATGTAAATACTTGTTTTTGTTTTAATCTTTTATTAATTTCAGTTACTTGCTTCATTATAATTTTTCCTAAATAGATGACTATACTTAATGATCATATTTTAATTCAAGGTTGGGAAAATAATGGAAATTTATGTTGCAGTTGACCTTACTTATTGATCAAAATGTTAGTTCATGTTTGAGACTGCTAAAGGAAATTTTGTTATGGTTTTAATTAACTAAACAATAACATTTAAATTGAAATTGAAACAGTATCCGCCTTCATTTTTTTTATGGGAAGAGACCCGTGTAGCCCCCCTCCGTGGCCAATTCCGGTCACCAAGGACCCCATCCCCCGGGGCATGGGCAATTATTTTATTGTTTTTTTATGGAGGAGGCATCCTGAGGCCTCTTCAAGGCCCCAGGGAGCCCATTCCCCGGGGCCGGCCTTTTTAAAAAAAAAAATGTGTTAATGGGGAGGGGGCCACGGGGCCCTCCTCCCGTGCCACTTGTAGTCCCGTGGAGCCCATCTCCCAGGGCTGTCCCTCACCATTGGGGACCGTGGGGGTGGTCTCCAATCCCATGTGCATGCATGTTAATGTTGTGCATGCGCACAATACGTCCCACCATCTGGCCGTGTACCCCTAACGTATTTCATTTTATTTGCGCATGCTAAATTACAACATGCCCAATCACATCTCTCACACCCAGTGAAATCATGCTCAACCAATCATTGTTCTCCAAAGCATTTATAACCTTCCAACTTTCTCGAAATTTTTCTATTCCGCAGTCACAGCCATTGATAGTGTTCATATCCACTTCTTCGTAGGTGAGCACTTTTTTTAAGGATAATTAAATTTAAGGACTGCATAAATGCTAATTTTTGTTCGATTTGGCAATGTTGTTTTTAGACACGCTTTCCTGCTTTTTTATATCATCAAAGTTGACTTCGTAAACTTTATTTCTGTGCAAATCACTTAATCCTGCCATGTTTCTTTAATTTGCCAAGTGCCACGTGGCCGCTCCCGCAGCAGTGTGCTACATGCTGTTCAAGTTAATGCGATGTAGTTTTTCTTGTGTAAGTAGTGCGTCACATGCCCCATGCATTGCAAAAGTAATGTTTTCGGCAAAAGTGTATTTTAGCACGGTTTCCAGCTCTTATATGTCGAATAACTTTCCCTGGTAGCCGTTGTTTCTAGGCAAATCAGTTAATCCTGCCGCCTTTCATTTTTTAAGTAGTACGCCACGTGTTGCTTCCTCCTCATACAGTGCACATGTAATCAATTGGTCAATGTTGTATTTTAGCACGCTCTCCATATTTTTAATAATGTTAAACTTGATTTGCTATCCTTTGTTCTGTGCAAATGACCTAATCCTTCTGCGTTTCTTTAATTTGCCAAGCGCCACGTGGCCCTTCCTGCATCAGTGTGCTACGTGCTGTCCAAGTTAATGCAATGTAGATTTTCTCGTATAAGTAGTGCCTTGCATGCCCCATGCATTGCAAAAGTAATGTTTACGGCAATAGTGTATTTTATCACGGTTTCAAGGTCTTATATGTCGAATAACTTTCCTTGGTAGCTGTTGTTTCTGGGTAAATCAGTTAATCCTTGCGCCTTTCATTATTTAACTAGTACGCCACGTGCTCCTTCCTCCCCATGCAGTGCACATGTAATCGATTGGTCAATGTTGTATTTTAGCACGCTCTCCATGTTTTTTAATAATGTTAAACTTGATTTGCTATCCTTTGTTCTGTACAAATCACCTAATCCTGCTGCGTTTCTTTAATTTGCCAAGCGCCACGTGTCCGCTCCCGCAGCAGTGTGCTTCGTGCTATTCAAGTTAATGCAATGTAGATGTTCTCATGTAAGTAGTACGTCACGTGCCCCATGCATTGCAAAAGTAATGTTTTCGGCAATAGTGTATTTTAGCACGGTTTCCAACTCTTATACATCCAATAACTTGCCTAGGTAGCTGATGTTTCTGGGCAAATCACTTAATCCTGCCGCCTTTCAATTTTTAAGTAGTGCACCACGTGTTGCTTACTCCCCATGCAGTGCACAAGTAATCGATTGGTCAATGTTGTATTTTAGCACACTCTCGGTGTTTTTTAATAATGTTAAACTAGATTTGCAATACTTTGTTCTGTGCAAATCACTTAATCCTGCTGCGTTTCTTTAATTTGCCAAGCGCCACGTGTCCGCTCCCGCAGCAGTGTGGTACGTGCTATTCAAGTTAATGCGATGTATTTTTTCTCTTGTAAGTAGTGCGTCACGTGCCCCATGCATTGCAAAAGTAATGTTTTCGGCAATAGTGTATTTTAGCACGGTTTCCAACTCTTATACATCCAATAGCTTGCCTTGGTAGCCGATGTTTCTGGGCAAATCACTTAATCCTGCCGCCTTTCATTTTTTAAGTAGTGCGCCACATGTTGCTTCCTCCCCATGCAGTGCACATGTAATCGATTGGTCAATGTTGTATTTTAGCACGCTCTCCATGTGTTTTAATAACTTTAAACTTGATTTGCCCCTTGTTCTAGCTCATTATATAGATGTCTCAACCATGGGACATATTGCTCGCCACAAGCTGTTTATTCCTGCCCATGCACTTACCCTGGTGGTGGTCAACAACTCGACACACCAGATCCACTGACTGCTCTCCATATGCTATCAGTCAAAAATTACAATGGACCTAATGGAGTTATCCGGTTTGACTTTAACATTTCATGATAGAAAGGCATTCTGAGATAAGCATTTGTGTATTTCATGTGTTTGCAAACAGATAACTGTGCTGTTGTCATGTTTTGGTAGAATTAGTTGTCATTCTAGTATCAACAAAACGAGAAAAAAAAAGCATGTCCTCCCGATATTATTGGCCAAATATGTCATTTGAAATTGAACAATGTGAGTTATAATTTTTCTTGCTTCTATAAATATTTTTATAAAATGTAAATCTCCATTCTGATAGTCTTATAGACGTTTGTTTTTGAAACCCAGAAGTTTCTCATTTAAATAGTTTTCAGCCTGCACTTTAGATACAAAGTGAAAATGTTGTTTTGAATTTTTTTATTTGAAGATATGTGTTTCAATTTTTCTTCATGTTAATTTCTCAATTTCTAGATAATGGAAGTCCAAAAAGGGTTCTATCAGATGTTGGCCTAACATTTGTATAATGCAATGCTATTTTCTATTTTGCTTGCCAAATATAATTGTACCTATTTTTTTTAGGTTAATTGGAAGTCATCTAAGCTTTTACAAATAGAGCGTTCTTTAAGTTCAACCAATCACCCACAGACAAATGATTTAGAATAGCATACTAATATATAAGCTGTACACCTTCAGAGAAGGAGAGTTAGTACTTCTGACAAATTGCAAGCGAACAACAAGAAAAGGAGGCATTTTGGAGCATATGTTTACTGGACCGTACCGTATTTTCGATATGCAAGAAATGCTTGTACAATTAGTCAATAATGCTAGCAAAATGTTTTTATGTACAACTTATAATCTCGATCAAGATGGATGGAGCGTCATGGCGCCCCAAATCCAGACGCACTGCTGTGATCATTAATTTTGCGCTTATTGATATAAGTTCCATTATTTACTCCAAAGAATCCAAAAATACTCCATAGATTCGAATGATGTTATTTCCTTTATTTCCAATGTACTATCAACACATGATTAGCCAATGTACGCCATCTTTCCCGTGAAATAAACTGTTCGCATGGAAACCCGCCCTTTATAACCTAGCCTATCCCAGCCTGTCATTACCTTCCGCTCTGCAAAATACTACCTCTCCCATAATACATTTCTGCCCACAACCGGGTCTCTCAACACCCACGTGATTCACCTGCTAATTTCTCGCTGTTCCCCGCCCACCCTGTTGATCGTATCTAATGCGCATAAAAACGATCTTTCTGACCATGTAATGTTTATACATAAACTTTTTGTATTCAATTGTAGTAATCTAAGCAATATGTTTACAGCAATGTTTTTGTTTAATTTTCAGTGGACCCCTGAGGAAGAACTTATAAAAGTTTGAAATGCATTGGGTTACATCAGCATTGAATATTAAGGATGTATAATGTTTGAGATACGTGCCCGGAAAAAGGCCTGTTGTGGCATATCCGTGGTAGGAGAAGTATCATCGATAAACATTGGCTAATCATGTGTTGATAGTACATTGGAAATAAAGGAAATAACATCATTCGAATCTATGGAGTATTTTTGGATTCTTTGGAGTAAATAATGGAACTTATATCAATAAGCGCAAAATTAATGATCACAGCAGTGCGTCTGGATTTGGGGCGCCATGACGCTCCATCCATCTTGATCAATGTTAAACTTCTACGTGGCAAACGGGTGGACCACGTACATCCAGGGTGCACGCATAAACGTTTAAAATGGAGAAAATGGATTACAACGGTTTAAATAGTTGAAATTAGGTGTGCACGGCAACTTTGACTAGATTTGTGCAACTTATAATCTCGACATGTTGAATCAAAGCAAATTATTTAACATTATCATTCGTATGTCTCTAAAAGGTTTTCCTACAGATATTGAAGCGTCCCAAATATGACCACTGGCAGTTAGTGATAGAATCTAACCAAAGATAACAGGACAGCTCTATTTGTGGTGTTTTTTGCATGCTAGCAATAATACTTCCAAAAACATTAATTTAATGAACATACATTACTTTATGTTATTTTATGTTAATAACTTTTTCGTTAGAATAGTTGTAAATTGGAAAGAGGGCTTTTAGGGATGACACTTATGAACGCCTACCGAGCGCGTCCATAGTGCCCATCGAAGCATATTGGTATTCCCATATAATTTTGTCTAACCATTAGTATGGTCCTAACGTGGTTGGTTTGAAACCTCTGATAATTGCTTTTCAACCCCTATCGAATTGAGAACAATTATTTTTACGTACATTAAAATTAAGCTTGGACATTTGTACAACATATATATTTTTAATACTTTTTTCAGTTTGCAGAATGTTACATAAGTCAGCAGCCAATTGCAAAGATTGAATAAAGTATATCCTCCTGTTCCAGATCATTACACCAAAGTCTCAAACATGGAACGCACTAGTTGTGAAAAGCTCAATGAAAATTGCAATGGACCTAATGAAATCATCAGGTGTGTCTTTAACATTTTATCATAGAAAATGTATAATACCCTAGTGGTGTCATAAACTTCGGATTACTTGGTACTTTGTTTTGACTTTGAATTGTTTTTATAAAAAGGCACAGCTTAAAATTTGAACATAGTATATTAAGATATTTCCATTATGTTTGTGAATTTACAATTATGTTTCTTATCCTGCCATTAGAACTTGTTGTGAACAGTTGTGACTGTCCTATGTACTCGATCGGTAAACCCCTTAAAACATGTAGAAAATATTGCAAATTAGGTACTACAATTGCTGTAATGATGCGTTAATGTACTTCTTTTTTACATTTAGAATCTTTCTCTACTATATGGAACCAAAAAGATTCACACATTTTTAACGGATAACGTTAAGGTAAATACTCTCAATATGACTAGACGACGTAATTAAAAAGTAATGGATATAAGTACTTGAGGGGGTTTTGGTGCAGATAATCTCCAATTCACACTTGTACGAATGAGTCTGATACAGGGTGGATCTCTGTATAACTAATCAATGATTAGGTATTAGGATGGCATACAGAGATCCCAACCTTCTTACTTTTTCTCTTAAAGGGTTCCAAATTGGGGACGAATGTTAGCCTGTGCAGTAGAGGTTGATTGTGTTGCTCCAATGGTACTTAGGCCTTCTCCTGAAGCAGGAGGAGCCTCTCTCAATCTCCTTAACTCTTCCCTTGCAAAGTTGACCGGATGCTTGATCCGCAAGTGCTTCCGCATACTTACAGTTCCACACCAGTACATTTTATTGGGGTCTCCACTTGAAAGCAGTCTTGCATATGTGGCACGTAACTTTTCTTGCATTCACCTTTTTTAAGACTAGTGGAAATTAATTTAAAAACATTAATTTTGGTGGACCAAAGTCTGCATGTACAGTGGCCAGTGGAAGCATTTGAGAGTGGGTACACCCAAGATCAAGTCAAGAGATTTGATTGATAAGGCATAGCAAAGGAGGTGGCAACAACGGGGAGAAAAGTCCATGGGTGGTGGATGCCGGGTTTGTAAATCTGCTTCATCTATAACTTTCTCTCTCTCACAGTTTTAATGTTGTTTTCTCTATCTTTCTCTCTCTCTCTCACTCTCTCTCACATCGTTTCTCTTTCTCTTTTAAAGTTATGGATGCTGCTGTCAACTCTGACATGTCGATCCAAAGCTGAGTTGAAGTTGTGAACTCTGTTGGTTACAGTGTTTTCACAAGGTTACCAGAAGGGCCTAGATATACAATACCTCTGATTAAATGTTTTATAAATAAAAGAGCTTATTTACAAACACTTTGCGCCACTTTTGTGTCACTTTCAACATGAGAAAAGCAGCACAAAAGTGGTGCAAGAGTCTTGTAAATAAGCCCTAAAGAATATTGTACTGCATAATGACTTGATCTCTGCACCTAATTCAGTCTCATCTCTGAATCATTTTAAAGACATGTTAAACTGTAATGTAAATATGACGCAGTAGTCAATTCTATACAGACACCGCTTAAACCCAAGCCTATAGGACAACTAAACTGTATTAGGCACACTGCACGCGTAAAAAAAAAGTTAATATCAGCGAGTGTTACTTTGACTTGTAATGTTTCACCTCATTTAGTCATATCGATCTAATTTTAAACACTAATTTTCTTTTTTTGTTTTGCAGATTTCCTACCATACTTCTATTGGAGTCCATATCACATGTTGTTTATTATATTGTTTTGTTAAAGTTATGGTTGTAGTTATTTATTGTATTGTTATATTTTAGTTATGTTTCCAGTTATTTATTGGTTTAATAAAAGTTAATTAAAAAAAGTATATACGTCTTTTTCTTTGTGGGAGTAGCAGTCTCCAATAGAAATGCTATTTACAATTTGAAGTATAATTCTGAGGCTAACTCTTTACCAGATCTTTACCAGAGTCTATTGTTACAACTAACGGTTCCTATGGAAAAGCTTTAAAACTACAACACCATCAGCAACATAGTGTGGTGAACTTCTAACCTCTGCGCTCACTTAAGTGTTCCTATGAACTGTTACTATGGTAACAGGCAGTAAACAGGTCGGGAGTAGGGTTGAAAGGTACTGGCTGTACAGAAACCATTAGATTTACCCAGGATCCTCTACATGACAGAAAGAAAAGTAAAGTAAAACAGAACACTGTGTACCAGATTTCCAACACCCTTGGCACCACTTTCGTATCCAACCCCCCCTACAAATTTAGAAGTGTGTGGGCCTCAACGACCCCCCTCAAACTCCGGGAACCACCACCCCGGGGAATTTGTGTATTACGGGAGGCAGACTGCGTGGGCCTCCGCCTGGTGCCCTTGAGGGCCCTGGGTACCATGACGCCCGACGGCCGGCTCCTGCAATGTCCCGAGGTGCCTACCCCAGGGGCACTGCTGTTTGCTTTGACACGACTCCCGCCCTCCCATAGCAAACTTAGTTTGCATTTTGAAAGACAGAGCAGTAAAATCTGTTCTCACTTTCAAAATCCAAAGCACATTGCATTTCCACATACAAATTAGCATCTCCCCATGCAAAAAAGCAATGCCGGATCCCGAAGAACGCAAAAGTTCATCACACAATGTTGCTAAATAAAACAGCAAGTGTGCTTGACTTCTCAATATACCAACTTATCCTACGTAATGTTATTTTCAATCACGTTCTAATAACCAACAAGAATCATGCTTTTAAAAAACAGAAACATGCACCCTAGTTTTCAGTGCAGAATGTTGTCAAACAACCAATCATTTCTTTTCTGTTTTTCAACACTGCATCTTATCCACTATTTTAGAAAGATCTTAGTTTTCAAACTGTCATTTCATTTACAGAGACCATCTGAGTGGATCAAGACCTCCTTTCAAGATGCTTAGAGTGTGAATTGTGGGACACAACTATATTTTCTTGAGCCAAAGAGACTATAGAATGGGGTCCATTTACCACAACAATCTGCGTTTCAATATGCATGGCATCTATAGGAGAGATGCTGTACATTTTACAGATGAAGGGAACAGAGTCTTCCTCATGAACTTTAGACTCTGCATCGGTACTTACTTGTAGGTACTAACATCTCTCAGTAAACACTAGGGCTCTTTTTAGAGCCACCCAAGATCTAAACACATAAGCTTGATGTACATCTCAAAAATAGATCCTTTTTTTTACGGTGACGAAATGCACGGATCCTACGCGCATTCCTGCTTCTTTAAAAAATATATATATATTTTCCTACTGTTATTGCCCTACGGGTCCTTATGGGACCCCCTGAGCAGGCCTAGGGGGTCAGAGTGTGTCTACGCTGCCCTTGTTCACGTTTTGCACACATATTTCACAGACTTCTTCACCCTCGCTTCTACCGACGCTCAAAATGGCTTCCAACAGTTCCTGGTTTCGAATGTCCCCTTCACAACCAATTAGAATTGACTGCGTGATCGGGACGACGGTGCACTTATGCTACGATGCCAATCCTCGCACAATCCGTGGATCAACCACGCCCATAGATATATAAATGACTTTAACCCTAATTTACTCAGAAACTACAGTACAGATTGACACCATATAAGCAGAAGGCACAAGTCGGAACTGAGAACTACCTCTCTGCCAAATTTGGTGTAATTCCGTTCAGCTGTTCGGGCTGTAGCCGTGTCTAAAGGTCCTATGGGAAATTGCATGGGGAAAACAAGTTTTGGGACCCCCCTTTTTTCTTGGCCCCCGCTCGACCAATCACCCCCAAACTTTCAGGGACGTAGCGGAACTGAGCAGGCCAAAAGTTTGGAAAATTTCAAGACGATTCAGCAAGAGACGCTAAAGTTATTGCCAATAGAATGTTGCGGATTTCCTATGGATAACAGGTCCTAACTATAACTATCTACTGGCGACCGCCATATATATATGTATATATATATGTATATATATATATATATATATATATATATATATATATATATATATTACCTACTGGCGGTTGCCAGTAGGTAGTTATAGTTAGGACCTATATTCCATAGGAAATCCGCAACATTGTAAAGATTGAGACGTGTAAAGAGGCCATGTTCCTTTTTACACCTCTCTGCAACGCAGCCCCCTGGCGCATACTGGAGGTTCCTGGTGGGCTAGTTGGCCCCCAGGGACCCCCAGTATTCAAGTGGAATTAGTTCCCCCTCTGCAAACGCGCCAGGGGCTGCCTTGCAGAGACATTTAAAGAGGCCATGCCCCTTTTTAAACCTCTCTGCAACGCAGCCCCCTGGCGCATACTGGAGGTTCCTGACCCCCTAGGCATGCCCAGGGTTTCCCACAAGGACCCCCAAGGCCCCAAACAATATTTACTTTTTTTAATCCCAGGATACGCGTAGGGTACGCGTACCCTGCCGATCCCCCCAAAAAAAATTAAGGCACCACTCTGCAAACGAGCCCCTGGTGCATTTGCAGAGGGGGAAATAATTCCCCTTGAATATTGGGGGTCCCTGGCGGCCAAGTAGCCCACCAGGAACCTCCAGTATGTGCCAGGGGGCTGCCTTGCAGAGACGTGTAAAGAGGCCATGCCCCTTTTTTACACCTTTTTGCAAGCCAGCCCCCTCGCGCATACTGGAGGTTCCTGGTGGGCTAGTAGGCCCCCAGGGACCCCCAGTATTCAAAGGGAATTAGTTACCCCTCTGCAAACGCGCCAGGGGGCTGCCTTGCAGAGACATGTAAAGAGGCCATGCCCCTTTTTACACCTCTCTGCAAGGCAGCCCCCTGGTGCATACTAGAGGTTCCTGGTGGGTTAGTTGGCCCCCAGGGACCCCCAGTATTTAAGGGGAATTAGTTCCCCCTCTGCAAACGTGCCTGGGGGTGCGTTTGCAGAGTGTTGTAATCCCTCACCTCAAGCCCCGCCCCCTCCCTGCACCACAGAGCTGCGTTGCAGAGTGTTGTAAAAAGGGGCGTGGCTTCATTACACCTCTCTGAAATGCAGCCCCCAGGTGCATACTGGAGGTTCCTGGTGGGCTAGTTGCCCCTCGGGACCTCCAGTATTTAAGGGGAATTAGTTTCCCCTCTGCAAATGTGCCAGGGGGTTGCCTTGCATAGACGTGTAAAGAGGCCACGCCCCTTTTTACACCTCTCTGCAACGCAGCACCCTGGCGCATACTGGTGGTTCCTGGTGGGTTAGTTGGCCCCCGGTGACCCCCAGGGGTCGCGTTTGCAGAGTGGTGCAATCCGTCACCTCAAGCCCCACCCCCTCCCTGCACCACTCTGCAAATGCGCCCCCTGGCACGTTTGCAGAGGGGGAAGTAATTCCCCTTGAATGCTGGGGGTCCCTGGGGGCCAACTAGCCCACCAGGTACCTCCAGTAAACACTACGGAGCTGCGTTGCAGAGTGTTGTAAAAAGGGGCATGGCCACATTACACTTCTCTGCAATGCAGCCCCCTGGCTCATACTGGAGGTTCCTGGTGGGCTAGTTGGCCTCCAGGGACCACCAGTATGCAAGGGGAATTAGTTCCCCCTCTGCAAACGTTGCAGCAGGCCCGGTTCTAGCGGGTGGGCCGGGTGGGCCAGGCCCGCCCAACAGGATCCTTGGCACTTGCAGTGAGGGCTTGAAGGCTGGCGCGCACCTTCCGCTTCCTCTTCCTGGGCGTGTCCTTGTACTGGGGTCGTGAGGGCACTAGACCAATACAATTTTGCATGTATTTTGCTGCATTATCATTTTTCAGTTAAGTAGGTACTGTCCTACGGTGGGGTGAAGTGGTGAACTTTTCACCACTCTAAGATGGCGGCCAGTTCTACTTCTTAATGCTAGTAGGACTATTCTTGTTTCCTTCCTTTATGTTGATGAAATAACATGTCCAAAGTGTACATTACATGGTGACCAGTAGGGGGTCTTCACGTGTGATCAAGACAAAAGTGTTTGTCAAAACGCGTAGCGTGTTGTCTGGATAATAAATCCGTTTTGCTGCATCTTTCCTGAGTGCGTCCCTGACCAAGAAACCATCACGAAATTTAAAGAGGAATTGATAACTCGTCTAAAGAAATATGAAGATGATATTAAATATCGCAACCAACGTAAGTTACACAGAGACTGTGGTGATTATGAAAGTGGGCGAATTCTCACATATAGCCTGAAATATGACTATTTATACAATCAAACTGGTCTTACTAAACAGAATACAGCCACAAGTACAACAACGGCTGAAGCAGGAACGTCTAGCATACGCACAGAATCTGACAGCGACGCATCTGGACAGAGTACGAGTACTGCATCTGAAATGGAATTAATCACTAAGCAGGCGAATTTTTTAGACGAGTTCAGGGTATTGAGGACACGACACAAAAAAGTCCAGGAATCAACCCCGACATTCCAAAAGAGACCAACACGAGGGCGCCCGAGGGGCAGAGGAAAAGGAAGGGGAGGTCTTTCAGAAGACGACTCCAGTTCCAGCAGAGGATACGAAAAGAAACAACAAAAACCAGTGGGAAACAAAAGAAGTGGTTACAAAAACAGAAAATAACCATGGATGCACAAATGGTAAATAAGACAATAATTTATCTCTCTTCTAGAACCCTCACACACTCTGAGAAACAAACTCTTTGTCTAGGCCTTACTTTTTGTCCTACGGAATTGTTCAATTACTCAGACACAAGGGTGGATATTTGTAAATTCACCAGGAAATTGAAATTGAAAAAATTGCACTTTCTTAAACAAAATCAGGGAGTAATATATGCGGCAGGTGGAGGCGACCCTATGGATACCATTCCTGAGGAAGTATCCGCTGATATCTTGGATTTGACTACTTGGGAAAGCCAAGATGATATTAATAACAGTAGCATGGAGGAAATTACAACTGATAAAGCGGCAGGTTCCTCTTTTAAACCCAATTCTGTTTTTTTCCCCATCATGCCCCATGACGCGATTGATACATTCCACGAAGTGGTTACCAGAGAACTCAAGAATCTTAAACATACGCCAGGAGGAGGGAGAAAAGGTGACTTCAATCTCACCAAAACTCAGAGGGAATTTATTCTCTTGTTGGCAGAAGACAACAGTATCATATTGAGACCTGCTGATAAGGGGGGTAACATCGTCCTTTGGGGTAGGGATATGTATGTCAACGAAGCGCTTAGACAACTTATAGCAGTGATTTTTATGTGAAAAGTACGATGGTCCAGTATAATGAAAGTATACTGGAAACTTGGGAATCACTCACAGAATGGCGTAACAAGGGTTTACTCACGTGGCAAGAATTCTGTTTCTTGAAAAAAGATTACCCCAAGTTACCCATATTCTACCTGCTCCCAAAGGTACACAAAGACGCCTTGATCCCTCCCGGTAGACCCATTGTTTCATGCCTAGGCAGTGTCAATGAGAACCTCTCGCAATATATTGATCATTTTCTTAGGGAGTACGTTTGTGTGCTGCCTGCTTATATCAAAGATACCACTGATTTCCTCAATAAGATTGGTAATTTACAGTGGGTAGAGGGCTCTCTCCTCATCACAATGGACGTCAATGCCCTGTATACGATCATCGATCATATCCAGGGCATGGAAGCCAGTCTGCACTTCCTGAGACAGAGGGATAATTGTTTCCTTGACCACACCCACATGCTCATTGAGATGATGAAGATTTGTCTCCGGAACAATATCTTCATGTTCGATGGAGCAATATACAAGCAAGTACGCGGTGCGGCCATTGGTTCAGCATTCCCGCCTAGTTTTGCGAATCTGTTCCTGGGTAAATGGGAAGAAGAAATCCGAGTGGATACTGACCTCAGGCAATATTTTGAAAAAGTCTCAACTTGGATAAGATATATCGACGACCTGTTCGTCGTATGGCAGGGCACGCGTGATGAAGCCATCACGTTTATTGAGAAATTAAATTTGAACTCTTGCAACATACATCTCACTCATAACATCCATGAGAAACGTGTTGAATTTCTCGATACGGAAATAGAAGTGATCAATGGGAAGCTAACGTCCAAATTACATAGAAAGGACACCGCAGGTAACACCCTCCTCCATGCCCTCAGCGCTCACCCGGACCCTCTCAAATGGAGTATCCCGTACGGTGAGCTTCTGAGGGCTAAGAGAAATTGTAGCGACGAGTCCAGTTTTTCAGCTGAAAGAGACTGCATGTTAAAAAGATTCAGAGAAAGAGGTTACGCGGAAGGTGTACTAAATAAAGCTGTTCAAAAAGTATCTAGTGTTCAGGAACGGACACTGACCTTGAGAATAATGTGAGAGTGATAACTACTTTTAACCAGAAATCAGATAAAGTCCGCAAAATACTTGCCAGTAATTGGAAAATCCTGCGTAGTGGCAATATTGTGGGTCCTCTTCTCAGAGATAGACCCCAAATCACTTATAGACGAGGCAGGAATTTCAGGGACATGTTAATCAAAGGTGATATAACTGAACACAAAAGGCATGTTCAAGGTCTCAAAGGGTTTTACCCTTGCGGGCATTGCAAAGCATGCGTAAGCAGTATCATGGTCAAGCACATCAACATACCAGGGAGGAAGGAACCTAAACTGATACAACAATTCCTTACATTTACCACCTCGTATGTTGTCTATGTACTTGAGTGCCCGTGTAATAAAAGGTATGTGGGGAGCACCACATGTACTGCCAAAAAGAGAATATTGGAACATCTCAGGGCCATCACCCATATTGACAGTCATTATCCCATTGCCAGACACTTTCGGGAATTCCACCATTCTGATAATTCCCTGCTTAGATATTTTGTGGTAGAGCAGGTCAACATTGGGAGACGAGGAGGTAACCGTGAGCTAGCATTGAGGAAGAAAGAATCACGCTGGATCATGGACCTCGAGACCAAATTTCCTGGGGGGCACAACTGGGATGAAGAGCTTGCAACCCATCTTCATGTGGAATAAATTACCTCTGTAGCCCCTTACCTCCCTCTGTCTAGAATTTGTACATATATTTCAAGAAGAATATGTGTAGAATGAACAAAGTTAAAATATTCATGTTTTCCTTGATAGGTTTACATCGATTTTAGATTGATTTTAACTGTGTGTTTTATGTGTATTTTTCAGGATGTAATGAAGATCTTCTGTGTTCAATACTGTCACTTCTATAGTCACGGTCCTCGACCACATGAAAATTGGATGAAAGACACTACCACCAGTACGAAAGTAGAATTTTCACTATTATTGATTTCTTTGCACTCTCCCTGCTGACAGATGTATTTACACTTTTCTTTTTTGGTTTGGAAGGACTCTTCATTGGACTTTTAAGGCAAGGCACTAGACCTGCTTAATATTCCGTTTGTTTAGCCGCTGGTAAATGTTTAGTTAAAACGCTGTTACCCATCGACTTCTATTATGACTCAATAATTGATTAGTCGTGAGGGCACTAGACCAATACAATTTTGCATGTATTTTGCTGAATTATCATTTTTCAGTTAAGTAGGTACTGTCCTACGGTGGGGTGAAGTGGTGAACTTTTCACCACTCTAAGATGGCGGCCAGTTCTACTTCTTAATGCTAGTAGGACTATTCTTGTTTCCTTCCTTTATGTTGATGAAATAACATGTCCAAAGTGTACATTACATGGTGACCAGTAGGGGGTCTTCACGTGTGATCAAGACAAAAGTGTTTGTCGAAACGCGTAGCGTGTTGTCTGGATAATAAATCCTTTTTGCTGCATCTTTCCTGAGTGCGTCTTTGTGCTTTTTAAAGCAACCTGTGGATTCATATATATATATATATATATATATATTCACTGAAAAAAACATAGGTTATAGACAATATATAGTTAGGAATTAGCATTTACAAAACCTTATTTTACTCACACAAAACCATTGAAATTTGCATATATAGTTAGTTGTACTAACTATAAATCGCGCACCCGCAATCCACTGCTGATCATGTCACATATTACATCATTCATGACATGGTCAGTGACATCACTGATGACATCACTGATGACATCTCAAATGACATCACTGATGACATCACTGATGACATCTCAAATGACATCACTGATGACATCACTGATGACAACATCCAGTGACTGTGTATTTCTGTAAAGTTAAAATATGTCTTACATTTTGAAGAATGAGTGGATGTATAAGTGTCTGGATGAAGGATTTAGTAGGTGCATGATTGACTATATGAGTGAGTGATTAAATGTGTCTCACTGAGTGCATGGGTTAGTGACTAAACTGTCAAAATTTGTGCATCATTATGTCTGTTGTTCTGTAAACTGCTGCATGTGTTGATCAGTAGCTATATGAGTAACTATATGGGTTATTGATTGGTTGCCCAAGTATTTGAATGGGAGACTGAGTGTGTGTGTGGGTGGCTGGGAGGTGTATGACTCTGTGCATAGATGTGTGAGCAGTTGATTCACTAGATGTATGGGTTCAAAAGTGCATGTGGAAACAGCTGTATGGGCGGTTGACTGTGTGCATGAGTGTATTGGTGAGTGAATGGATATCTCAGTGCTACATGTCAAAGTAAGTACATATGTAAAACACAGTACATGTGATAGTTGACATATATAAATAACTGTGCATAAAGAGCTAGTGAATGTGTGAGTGGCTGTATGGATCATTGTGAACTTGTATCAGGGATTGTATAAGAGAGTAAATATGTGTTAGTATATGTTTGAATAAGTAAGGTGTGTATAACTGTATAGTTGAGAAAATGGAGGTGTGATTGATTCTTTGCATGACTGAGTAGGTGTGTGAGTAACTCCATGGATGAGTGACAGTCTGTGAGTGTCTGTTTACACTGAGTGTATCTAATGTTATATTAGAGTCTGAAGAGGTTCATCGTATTATCACATGTATAATGTCATCAGTGATGTGCTCAGTAATGTCATCAGTGATGTCATCAGTGATGTCATTTGAGATGTCATCAGTGATGTCATCAGTGATGTCACTGACCATGTCATGAATGATGTAATATGTGACATGATCAGCAGTGGATTGCGGGTGCGCGATATATAGTTAGTACAACTAACTATATATGCGAATTTCAATGGTTTTGTGTGAGTAAAATAAGGTTTTGTAAATGCTAATTCCTAACTATATATGGTCTATAACCTATGGTTTTTTCAGTGAATTTTCAAGGTTTTGTAAATGCTAATTCCTAACTATATATGGTCTATAACCTATGTTTTTTTCAGTGAATTTCAATGTTTTTTTAATAGCAAATATCAAAAGCTTTAAAATGTATTCTTCTTTAAATCGAAAAATATATTTTATATGTTTTAATACAATTTTTATATGTATTTTTTTTTTATTATTTTTTTTTGTTTCGCTCCCGGTCCGCGAACCGGGTAGCTTCCCGTTAGCTCAATTTGGTGCCGCGCCCCGGTCAGTGAACCGGTAAACGTTCCGTTTGCGCAACTGCCGCGTTAGAAAACAACATCGTGACGCGTCGCGTAAGCGCGACGTATGGCGTTCTCGCGTAATGCGTCTTATGACGCGCCGCGTTAGCACACCCGGAAGTGCTCCGGAGCGCGAACCGAGGCGCAAAGCGCAGCTCCCCGGACGCGATCCGGGGCGCGGCGCGCAGCGCGTAACGTAAGCGTAACAGGTCATGTGACTTGTTAATAAAACTTTTCATTGGTTCATTTCGCTTTTGGTTTCCTAATGATGTAAGGCTAGGTCATGTGACCTAAAAATAACACTTTTCATTGGTTTAGAACATTTTTTTTCCCCAAATGATGAAAGCCCCCACGTTTTTTCTCACTCTGACTTTCAACTTTGTGAGAGGAAGACCTAATTTGACTAATAAGCAATGGCTTCATTAGTAGCTGCAGCTGGTGCACCCCCACCACCACCCCCACCTCCTAGGAAGAGAGGACCACCTCCTCAGGTAATCCTCAATCAAGAGGAGGAAGAAGAGGAAGAGGAGCAAGAGAGGAGGCAGTTTTTGCGTGAAGAACCAAGGAGGTCCCATGTAAAAGAAGATTACATCTGGCAATTTTACTCATTTCCCCGGGGCCAAAACAAAGTTAATGCCCGCTACGTCACCTGTCTCATCTGTAAAAAAAATCTGTCCAGAGGGACTGATAAGAAGTACAGCTATGGCAATTACACCATGCATCGGCATATGGAGAGGTGGCACCCTATAAATTATAGTGCTGCGCAGGTATGTCACCTGCAGGAAAACCCCCCTCCTGTGGCCAGTACATCATCTGGAGAGGCAGTGACGGGACCAGAGGCGAGGGAGACGGTCCCCAACATCCAGTTGAAGTTCGGGGATGTGAAGCAAGTGTGCATTTATTGCGGCAAATTAATTTGCTACAGGGAGAGTAGCATAAATTTGATCAACGTAGCAATTGAAAATCATAAATGTCCAAAACGCCCCAGAAAATAAATTATCTATTTTTTTTGTTGCTCCTGTTGAGCCCAGTATAATCAATGATTTTCTTTTTTTTTTTTATTGCGTAAGATGTTTATTGCACTTTTCACACATATAGGAAACATAATACATTTTCCACGCCTTCAACCAGAAAAGGCCGGTTAGATACATTCATGTCGTTGATATCATGTCACGCGTTGTACACAGCCCATCAGCCGACATCATTAAGACCGGCGGCGTTGCATGTAGAAGCATGTGCATTACATATCAGTGCCATTATCGCTTTTAAACACGTTGAGATTCTTACATTTTGTACTTATATCAACCAACAACTAAACCAAATAAGAAACCCTCATATAACTCAGGTCACTGTGGCACAGCATTCTTCCCCCCCCATTATAAATCGTGTATCCGTACACATCACCATTTGTTTCTCCGTGATCTGTCTCGTTACTGTGACTCATTTTGCGCCGCTGCATGTGTCAGTAGATATTGCCTGAGATACACCCAATAGTCCCTAGGGCGTGAGCCAGCTGGCAATTCCTCCTCATACGTGTTAAGTGTGTCACAGCAATACGTCAAATCTTCCAGCCAGTTTTTCAACTGTGGTCTCAGTTTACTATTCCAATGTAGTGACACTCTCCGCTTTGCCATTAAAAACGCTACCATGCAAAATGTACGTCTCTGCGCTCTTAGGTGGGGTACAATACCCAACAAACAGACCTTGGCTTTGCATTCAATTGATGCCCCCAGCATGTCATTCAAGGCTTGAGTCACTTGTTCCCAGAATCTCGCCACTGGGCGACAGTGCCACGCTAGATGCATGAAGTCTGCGTTCTCTTGCCTGCAGCGGACACAGTTAGAGTCATCCCTCAGTCCGTATCTGTGCAGCCTCATAGGCGTATAGTACATTTGATGGAGATATTTGTAGTGGATGATTCTCAGGTTTCCATTAGATGTTAGCATGCCGGTGAGCAGGCAAGTGGATTCCCATTCCTCCTCTGACAGCGTATCATCTAGCACTTCGCCCCATTTATCTCTCGCCTTAGCGGCGTTCCCTCCAATGTCTGCTTGCGCGCTTGTGTACAACTTAGATACCAAGTGTGAGGCCGTGTGTGTCGTGAGTATCAGTTGTAGTGGCGCCAGTGTACGTGGTTCCTCCGGGAACTCAGGAAAATGCTCTTTCACCGCCCTCTGCAGGCGATAGTAGGTAAACCTAAACAGCAGTGTGGGATTACTGATATAGTCTAGATCGCCTAATGTTTGAAAGCTCCCCTCTTTGTATAGGTCACCCAGCTTGTCAATACCCGCGTTTCTCAATATGTCCATTCCAACCTGTTCCTGCGTCACTGAAAGTGCAGGATGATGAGCTAGTGGGAGTGCAGGTGCATATAGTGGTAGACTGTTTGTTAACTTGCCCAGTAATCTCCACGCTTCCGTGGTGGTGTTAACCGGGTTAATGTCCCGGTCATGTAACTTTACCCGTTTATATGTTAGTATGCTTGTCAATGGAATCGGGTCTGTGTCTCCCGCTTCCACCGCCACATGTGTCAGAAAAGGTACTTCGTGGAACCAGTGATGTGCAAATTGTGCCTGAGCACATAAGTAATATAGATATAGATCTGGGACCTTGAAACCTCCTTTAGCATACGGGAGTTGCAGTGTTTTTAGCTCCAACCTGGCTTGCTTTCCTGCCCATAACAAATTCAGCACTAATTTATTTATATTACGGAATACCTCCGCAGGAGGCTTGATCGGTATATTATTGAACAGGTAGAGAAACTTGGGTAAAAGCACCATCTTTACGATGGCAGCCCTGTCCGCCAGTGATAACGGCAGTTTATTCCATCTCTTGAACTTCTCTTCCAGAGTCGATATCACTCTACCGTAATTAGTGCGGATGACTAATTCTGGATCCCTGTGGAACCACACTCCCAGGTACCGCGTTGGTTCATTCTGCCATTCTAGGGGATAGTCCAGTGTCGTCGGGCGTGTGCTATCCGTCAGTGCCAGAACAAGGGACTTGGCCCAGTTGATCTGCAGCCCAGAGTGTTGGCCAAATTTTAAATATTCGCGCAGTAGTGGGTTAAGGTGTTGGTCAGGGTTTTTTACGTAAAGGACCATATCATCCGCATAGAGCGATATATGTATGGGGCGTGACGGCATCTGTATGGCCGAGTAGTGGTGATGTTGTCTAATTTTGCACGCTATGGGTTCCAGAATGAGGGCAAAAAGCATTGGGGAGAGTGGACAACCCTGTCTGGTGCCCCGACATATTTTAATTGGGTCTGAAACATGTTTGTTTATCCGAATGCGTGTGTAGAGCATCGTGATCCACCCAATGAAAATTGGTGGAAACCCCATGCGTGTTAGTACAGCGTGAAGGAAGGGCCAATCTATAGTGTCAAATGCTTTAGCCGCATCTAGTAATACCGCCACTGCCTTTATGTCCGGCGCCAGATAATTGGCTAATGCAAATAACGTGCGTGTATTGTGCGTCGTTGATCTGTCCGGTATGAAGCCGGATTGGTCAGGCCGTATCAGGAGGGGCATTAGTGGTTTCAGACGTTCTGCCAGTAAGCTGGCGATTATTTTAGTGTCCACATTTATGAGCGACAGGGGGCGGTATGAGTCACATTGTTCTTCGTCTTTGCCTGGTTTCAACAGCGCGATGAGTAATGCTTCCCTCATGGATGGCGGCAATGTTTGGGCCTCGTGTGCTGCGCCGTATAAACGCACTAGGTGTGGGGCAAGTAAGTCAGGAAATGCTTTATAAAATTCTATCCCGAAGCCGTCTGGCCCTGGCGCTTTGCCATTTGGTTGCCTCTTAATAGTGTTTATCACCTCCTCTATCGTTATAGGGCGAGCCAGGTATGCTCTGTGACCCGCAGATAACCACGCTATTTCTACATCCTCCATGTAAGTCAATAGGTCCCGCTGTGACATCGACGGACGTGCCTCATATAATTCGCCGTATGTGTCCATAAATTCGCTCATTATGCCTTTAATGTCATGCGTCACCGTACCTAATCGGGTTTTGACTGCCGGAATGTGCTGTGGTGCTCGCCCTGTGCATATTTTTTCGGCTAGGGCCCTTCCTGGCCTGCCCCCCTCCCCATACATTCTGGCAGTTTTGCGTTTAGAGATATATTTGAGCTCATCCACTGCAAACTGTTTATGCTCCGTTAGTAGTTCATGTATGTTTCCCAGCAGCGCTGTGTCCCCCGTAGCCGTATAATTGCGCTCTAGTGCTTGTATGGCGTTCTCACGGTTTTTTAGCTGTTGCCTGATGTCCCTCTGTATTCCTGTGGTCGTGCTAATGCAAACCCCTCGCAGTGTGGCCTTGAAAGCTTCCCATAGCAAGCTAGGGTCTTCTACCGTGGGGCTGTTCAGGTCAAAATAATCGATAATTGCTTTATGGATGGTGTCTACGTACAATGGATCACGTAGTGCAGCTGCATTAAATCGCCATGTGAAAGGCGGAGGTTCGTAATTCGGAATCCTCATTTCCAGTAGTACTGGACTGTGATCCGAAAGTGTTCTAGGGAGATGCGTAATATTGTGTGTCCACGTTAGCATATTCTGTGTGCCTAGCCAGTAGTCTAGCCTAGACCAACTTTTGTTCGCCGCGTTTATGTGCGTTGCAACTAATTCCCCTGTGTGATGAACCCTCCACATGTCAACCAGCCGTAAATCTTCCATAGCATCTTGGAGCCTCGCTCTTGCCCTTACATGTGGTTCCGCTGTGTGAAGTGATCTGTCAAGCCCCTCCTTCAGTGCTATATTGAAATCGCCACCCCATATGAGATTATCCACCTGGATATCAGCTATTTTGTGCCAGAGTGTCTCAAAAAAACCCGGGTCGTCTACATTAGGCCCATATGTGTTTATCAATGCAACCTTGTGCTGTCTCACCGTACCCACTACCATCACACTCCTGCCTTCCGTATCCTTGTGAGTGTCTGAAATCTGAAAGTGTATACCCTTCCGTATTAGTATGCTGACCCCTCGGGAATATGACGAGTAGTTGGAACAAGTGACTGACTCTGCCCATCTGTTCCCCCACGTAGATGTATTGTTTACCGCTGTGTGCGTTTCTTGCAGGAAGGCCACATCTATGTGTAGTCTATCGAAATAAGCAAACATTTGTCTGATTTTCTTCGGATTACCCAAGCCTCTGACATTCCATGTTATGAATTTTAGTGTGTCAGGTCGTGCTAGACCATTAATTATGGGTGCTGCCATGGCATTGCGTGACTTATTCTTCTACATAGCACGTTCACAGTTCGTGTCATCATTAGTGTGCGTACATAACGTCTAGTGATGAGTACATTCGTGGTAATAGTACAGTTGCAAAATAGAGAGGTCGCAATGCTTCTCAGCCACAGTGAAACTATAGGAACAATCCCTTGCACCCCTTCCCTCCCCCCACCCACTTTAGCGCCCAAACTTTGCCAAAGCCATCCCCTTTCAACAAACAATTTAAAAGTAGAACTTGATCTGGGGTACACCCGCTTGGGGGTGTCGCCAGGTGCACACATCTCCATCCACATGGTGAATGTGGACAGGTGCTGTTGTTGTTTTTAATGAATCACAATAACCCTTCTTCCCTCTCCCACTCCCCGCCGCAGTCTTACAATAGTCTCTTACTCCACTGCCACATTCGACATATCCGCAGTTCGGAGCACGTGGCTGCTAGGGTACTCAATGCGCAGGACAACAGTTCGTGTCCAGACTGCCAGTTGCAGTTTCTTGCACGATGCATTCATGGCCTCAGCTGTCGGTCTATATGCAAAAAAGAAAACTTCTTCGAGTAGTATATTCGCTTCATCTGTGCCCCTCCATGAACCTGAGCAGTCGAGACCTCTGGAAATCGCCTTTTGCAGGATATTGTGGAGAAACTTGAGATCTGCAATCCAACAGGTCCTCAGTCGTTATCGCTTGTCCGGTCCTCTCGGCTTTGTGTCTTTCTCCGCTTACTAAATTTCTTGATATATTCTTGAGCTGCTTGCACTGTCGGTAGAATCACAGGTTTTTCCGCATTAGTTATTTTGAGTTTTGCTGGATACAGCATTGCATATTCAAGCCCTAGCTCTCGTAGCTTCTTTTTTACTTGCGCAAATTCTTTCCTTGCCAACTGTACAGCCATGGTGTGATCTGGGTAGAACTCCAGTGTGCTGCCTTGATACGTTACCGTGCCCATTTCTCTAGCGAGTCTTAAAACCGTGTCTCTATCCCTATAGTTGAGCAAGCGGGCAATTACCATGCGCGGGGTGGCTCCCGGCTTCGGGACAGGCGCAAAGGAGCGGTGTGCTCGTTCGACCAGGAAAACCTCTGACAAACTCTCAGCCCCAAACAGTTCCTTCAGCATCTTCTCTATGTAGCTTTCCATTTTACCCATGTTGGTGGTCTCCGGCAGACCTGCTATGCGGACGTTATTCCGTCTAGATCTCGCTTCTTGGTCCTCCACCTTGGCACGCAGGACCTCCAGCGTCTTTTCAATGCCGCCGCATGCCTTCGATGTGATTCTGGACTCATCTTCCACAGTGGAGATCCGCCTTTCTGCCTCCACTATCCTTTCATCGTGCTTTTCAATTTTTGCCGCCATGTTGTCCACACGCTGCACTACGCTGTCCAGCTTGCCATTCATGTCTTGCAGACTTTGCTGAATCGCCCTTAGGACTGACTCCATGCCGGTCCCGTCAGTCGCTTCTTGGTCTCCTTCCGCGTCCGATGTTGCCGAATTGCCTTTGGTCTGTCTGCTGGCTTCGAAAGGCAATTTGGTCTGCTGTTTATCTGGTTTCCCCATAGTGACAGCACACGTGAGAGGGCTATGTCGCAGCGTTCCCGGGCCCGGCGTTGACGTTGTATTTCGACGTTGGGGTGTCCTGGATGCCCACCGTGTGCCAGTGGTATTCATCTGAAAGGCCCGCAGGGTTGCATGGTCCTCTCGTTGTTTTGTTGTGGCTGGGATAAGGCGCCGTCAGAAACACGCTGTCTCCCCCTCTTCACCTCAGCACTCCCTGGTAGGACGTCTGCCACTGCCACCTGGCCAGCGATGTCTACACGCTGACAAGCTAACACTCCTGCAGCTCCTGTTCGCTCTACTAATTGGGCTGTTCGCGCTGTTCCGAGCAGTGTGCACAAGGGGGACTACTTTTCCGACTCAGCCCGCCAGCGTGTAGTAAGCGCCCTCTCTGTCTTCTGCGCACGTTAATCACAGTAGCGACCCGTTTACACGGCTACTTCATGCTCCCAAATTCGATAGATTACATTAGGCACCTCTGCCAGCTCGTACATAACGCTCATTCCGCACCTCCATTCAATCTGGGGAGCCACGCACTGTCACCAGCCCCGATCTCAGCACAGGGATCAGCGGAGGATCCGCCTTCGCTCTCTCGTCACACTACCTCGCAGCCGCAACCTCCGATGTCCCCGCTCTCCGGTCCGCTCGCACTTTGTCTCCGTGCATTCACAGTCTGTCCCCGCACCGATGCGCAGTCTGTGCGTTCCACCGCCGCCGCCATTTTGTCATCCGTGACACGCAAGCTCATCAAGATCGCCCCGACAGTCCACATATGCCAGCAATTATTCAGCCTTGAGTAAAAATGGCCACTATAGTGCCTGGATGGTTTACTTGCCAGTTGTAAGCCACATCAGGGCGGGCGCCAGTCCGAAACAACCGCGGCTCCGAGTGACAGGTGCGGCCATCTTGGATCGCCACTCGCCTCCTAACCGTGTTCCGTCGTTTTAGCGCGTTATGCCGGACTTTGCAATATCTCTTCACCAGAGGAGTTCAAGGCGCATCTTCCGATTTTCAATTATGTCTTTGTCTGCGCATTAGCAGGGGTTTCAGGGGTCGAAAGGCCGCGTTTTCGGCACCCGTCCGGCGGAGCTGACCTACCAGTCAACCATTCCGCAGTGCGCCCTCCAGCGCCCCCCATAATCAATGATTTTCGTTTCCCCCCAAAAAAAACAAAAAAAATAGAAAACCGTTAAAAAAGTACAAAAAAGTAAAAAAAATTTCAGAAAAATAATAAAAAAAATATAAAACAACAAAAACAATAAAAAAGAAGTTATTTTCAGAACTACCTCCCCTTTATAAAAAATTGCTAGAATGTTTAGCACTCTGGCAACCTCTATTTCTTTTGATTCGCTTCCCGGTTCGCGCGCCAGTACGCGAACCGGAAGCGAAACAAAAAAAAATTTTTTTTTAAAAAGGAAGAGTGAGTATAAGGGAAGGAAACAGAGAGTAATGTTAAAAGAAAGACAGTTAGAGGGAGTAACACAGAGATACTGTTTAATACATCTATTTACCAAAGAAAAGATGTAAGAGGGTATAATTGAGAAACACAAAATAGATAAGGAAGTGAAAGAAAAAAAAGAGAGTAGAAGAATAATAAACAAGAGTTTCTTGGAGAATATGAGTGAATGTTCAAATTAAGAAGAAAAACAGTAAAGGATGTGGAATGAGAGGTAGGGATAGAACCGGACTAAAAGAACAACCCTGAGGGAAAGTGTTAAGAAAACAGTGAGCTAAAGTAAATAGGAATAAAACAAGATGTATGACAGTGACTAAGGTTAAAACATGTGGAATAACAGAGAGAAAAAACAGAAAGCAGAAAAGAAGAAGTGAGAGAAAAGGAATAATTGAAACAGCAAAAAAATGTAAATAACATAGTGTGCTTGAACTACAGGGAGAAAGCATAATGAACAAGTAGTGAAAGAGTGATCAGTCAGAGACAGTAAGAGTAATAGAGACGGAGTGAGTGAACAGGAGTGAGGAACTATGAGAACAGAGGGACTGAGAAAAGGAGTGGAAGGAGTAGAGTAAGTAAGTAATAGAGAAAGGAATGAGGGAAGTAGCAAAGGCAGGAAACTGAGGGTTAAAGAAATGAAGCAGTGGAACTAATAGAAGTTAAATGTGATAGAAATGTAACGAAAAGAGCACAAAACACTTACCTTATAATTGTCGTTAACTTAGTCACTTGTTATTTTTATATTTTCAATCTGTGAAAGAAAGAACAAAAATTTGAAAAATATTAAAACATGTATTTAAAAATTAGAAAAGACAAGGGAAAAGATTGAAAATCATCCAATTTTACAAAGAAATAAAGTTAGAGATAAACATGCAGAAAAAAAAGAGAAAGAAACGGTGATAGACAGTCAGAGACAAAAAGAAATTGTAATAGAGTAAATTACTAAGAGAAAAAAAAGGAAGATACTTTCAGTGACAGAAAAGAAGGATAAAAGAGAAAACTGAATTGAAGTTGTGTAAGCTACTAAAAGAAAGTGAGTAAGGTAAACTATATAAGGAAAGGGTGAATAAGGAAAAGAGAGTGAGGGAGAGAGGAGACAGAGGAAGTGAAGGAAAGAGTGTCAGATACAGACTGAGTGAGGCAACAAAGAAAGATAAATGAGTGAGGGTGAGTTATACTAACTGATTGCACCAAAAAAGGAGAACCCAAAAATATTTAGTTTAGAAAACAAAGGGAGGAAAGATGGAAAAGACAAGCGAAGCAGAAGGTCTAAAAGCTGAAAAATGGTGCAAGGGAGAAAAGAAAAAAGCAGAGTTGGATTAGGGAAACAAAGGTTGAAAGATAAGTGGAGTTAGACAGCAAGGGTGAAAGAGAATAAAACAAAAGGCAATGTGAGTATGTAAGGAGGATTGATAGAAGGTAGTAAAAGATGAGTGAGCATGAGATAAGACGAGTACAAATTAAAATTCACTATACAAAGTACAGAATTAATTATACATGTTAAATGGTTTATTTTTGCTGTTCTCAGAATATATCAAATTTCACTAAAAACAGTGAGTTGAAGGTATTCATCATATAACAGCGGGGAAAAAAAACACAATCAAAATGATTGTGTTTAAAAAACCCATATAACATAACCAATCAGAAATCAGAACTCCTTAAAAGTAACTTACTTTCCATGACGTCGAAGGATGTCCTATGAACAGCTTATACTCTGTTGTGCTGTTATTATTTTCAGCCCGCCACTTTCTGAAAGAAAAGCTCCATCGTTTTGACAAATATGTTACATACAATAAATGACTTCTCGCTCTCTACTGCACTTCTCCTCAAGGCCAAATCGTGTAAGAGCCATTTATAACTCTTGGAATTCTTCTAAGCAAATCCCGTCATTTTCTTTTTCCGCAACTTTCAGAAAGAAAACGTTCAAGATCACTTTCACAATCCTGTACTAGTAATATCTCACCCTTCTTGCTCACTCATGTTCCACATTTCCTATGACACTGATACTGCTTACTATGAGGCACACTTAAACTACCTCTATGACTACTACAATTATTTAATTCTCTACATCACTTTTAATCACAAAGCAATTTAAAACAGTACAAAAAATTATATCAACTCCTAGAATCATTATAGGCCAGTTACCTACCCAAAATTCTCTCTTCTGAAAACAGAAAGTAAGAATATTTTTAAGTCAAAAGGCAACATTGTTTCATAGTCAAATGTGAATCATTTCCGAAACATCAGCTTTTTTTACATTTTAAATAAGCTGTGTAATAAGCGGATGTTGTCAAAGGACCATTATGTTATATAATAGCTGCAGTTACAAATGTTCTTCCTAAAATCAACGACTGTGTAGCCACAACATTTGTAATTAAAGTTGAAAACTTACTTTCATCAGGTTTATATAGTTGGAATTTTAAAATGACATTATAACCAAAAGTTTGTACAAATAATGTGGACAGCATTGCAGACTTACATTACCTCTACTCCATGTTTTGATTGGCTGCTTGAATTAGCTTATTAAAAGAAACAGTTTTTCTGAACTCATTCAAAGTGCAGTTATTTTTCCATGACGTCAAGTGTTATGGTAAGAACACCGTTTGCTTTGGGAAATACTCTGTTGTCCTTTAACTAATCCGTGCCCACCACTTTCTGTAAGAAAACCTTCTTTTTTTTCAGGAACTACTTAAAACTCAAAAATAACTTTTTACTCTGTACTACACTTATCCTCAAGGCCAAATAGTGTAGGAGCCATTAGAACCTCTTGAAATTCCTCAGGGAAAATCCCGAGATTCTTTCCCTAAAACTTTGGTTGTAAAAACACTAGGTAAGAATTTTTAAGGTCAAAAGGCAATTTTTTTTTGAAAGTTAAAACAGAATCATTGCAGAATGACCAGCCGTTTCTAGACTTCAAATAAGCTGTGTAATGTCCTGATGCTGTTGAAGGACCGTCATGATATATAATTGCTGTAGTTACAAAAGTCCTTCCTGATATTGACAACTGCGAAGCCACAACATTTTTAATTAAAGATGTCAATTTTGTTCCATCAGGCCTACATCGTTGGAACATTAAAATGACATACTGGCCATATGTTCGTATAAATAATGTGGACAGCATTGCAGACTTACATTGGCTACACTCCATGTTGTGATCGGCTGCTTTTACTAGCTTATTAAAGGACACTGATTTACTGTCTGGCAAAGTTAAATATATAAATTTTTCAGAGTCTACACTAGTAGTACTTGATACCCTACAGTTCTCACAGTCATGCTGCCATTGATAAGAAAGGCCAAACAGATGATCTACATCTACACCTTCATCTTGCAATACATCAAAACTCCTGACAATCTTGCTGAATATTTTGAGAGAATTGCGTTTGACCTGAACATTTGTCTAACAGATTTCGAATTTCAGACACACTTTCTATTTTTGTTCTATCAGTGCTACATTTCTCAAACACAGAGTTCAGTAAACAGCAAAAACTTTGATCCGAATTGATCACAATCTGTTCTTTTAAAGTTTCTAGAGAAAAGACAACATTAACCACTATATTAGCATAGCAGTTGACAACAGAACTATTTTCAAATTGAAAACCAACAACATCTTCAACAGAATCCATTTTCTTTCTGCTTATAATTTAGGGTTCATCGACTTTTCGTCTTTTTGCTACAACCTCCCTACTATTGGTCACATTTCTTCGTTTCCGGCCTACCACACGTTTCTCAAACAAAGGATATTGAGGCAAATGTGGCGCATACTCTCTTCTTAACCTATTGTCTTCCTTAACACAATCTAGATCCGCACAAATGTTTGTGACATCACACTCAATCAAGTATAATCCCGATAAAGTTCTGACTCGTGACAATGCCACATATGCCATTCCCTCCTTGAACACAGAACTGCCAATATTCACCAATGCACTGTCTACACTTAAACCTTGCGATTTATGGATTGTCACCGCATATGCCAAGCAAACAGGAAACTGCTTACGGCGAACATATAAGTCTTTTACAAGCAAAAATCTAGCAGAGCAACGACCAATTAACTGTACTTCCTCAATGCCATCAAATTTAATTTTTTAAAATTCAATTCCATCTCTATTTCTGTATTTCTCAAAATCAACAACATTACCCATTGATCCATTTACCAGACCTCTTTCAACATGTAAATTCCTTCTCAAAATGATACGGCAATTTAAGCACAAATTCAGAGTCTTTTCAAAACCAGCAGTTTTAGATAAAGTCTTCTCTAATGAATCCAATTTTGATTTCAAATTCTCAGACAAAATAATTGTTGCTCCCATATGCTCTATTCTGTCAATAGCTTCCAGTTTCACAATCTCTTGGTTTTCTAAATTCAACATTTTGTTGTTGAAGATGGCACATTCTGCAAGAGTTGGCATCAAACATATTCCAGATTTCTTCTCAGTAATTTTCCGAAAAATATTCTCTGGCACAATGTCTTCTTCTGGATACAAATTTGACAGAAATCGTGCATGTAAAGCTTCTTTCCCATGCTCGGTCACTTTTCCGATTCTAACATCTTGTAGAATATTCTTATAATCTTCATCCTTCGCTTGACGCATATTTTCACGCAGTTCAGCATAATTGAAGTTTAACCATATGTTAACGTTGCCAATGCTCCCTAGGCACTTCCTGGTATCTTCATGTGTAAGTAGTTTAAACACTGGTTGTCCTTTCACTGGTGTCAGCTGCAGAAGATCACCGAAAACAATGATGTGTTTGCCACCAAATAACACATCATACTCTGTTTTAAGAACTGCTTGCATTCTCAAATGCACAAAGGCAAGCATGACATTGGAAACCATGCTTACTTCGTCAATGATAAGAAGTTTCATTTTCCTCAAGACTCTTGAAACTTCAAAACAAGCATCTCCAGATAACTTGTGGTATTGTAATTTGTTATCATGCTCCACTGGCAGCATCAGTAGACGATGCAAAGTAATACATTTAATGTTATGTGCTGCCAGTCCAGTTGGAGCGGTGACAACACAAGACAGCGATGACTCAGTCCTTTTCTGCAAATAACATGAAATTGCTTTAATGAGGAAACTTTTTCCAGTTCCTGCTTCTCCACTCACGTATAGTCGGACAGGCTTCAACGACATACATGAGCACTCTTTCTTCTCATGACTTAATCTATGATCAATTTGGTTGGTAACTTCGTCAAATATTTTCCTCTGCTCAACGTTGAGTTGTCTTTCCAAATCTTCTAAGTTAACCGCATCCTCCTGAGCATGTGCCATGGCTCTTTCCACTTCATTCATGGCAGTGGCAGCTTCATTTTTGATAACTGGTCCTCCTAGTGGATCCTGACTCAATGAAACAGAACTCTGACTGTCCTGAGAACTGTCTCTAGCAATCTCGGCTGCAATTGTTGCTTCCTGCTCGATTTCCGCATTCAACATTTCTAGATATTTTGGAAAAACAGGCACTTCTATGGTGTCCTTGGCTGCATTGAAAGAGTCTTCGTAACAGAGGAAATCTCCAAGCAGTTCCTCTTCTGCACGCCAAGGCTTGAAAAGTTGCAAAAGAGCTAAATAGAAAAACTATTTTCTTTCAGGAGATTCGCCACTCAATTTTCGATGATTTACCAATTGGCATTTTCTTTGCTTGACCAGACATCCCTCACTTCCAATTACAGCATACACTCCTTTATCAATATCTTCTTTGATGTTCCTCTTGAATATGTAATTTTGTAGAACCTCATACAGACAAACATTCTCGAGGTGACTGCTTCTATTTGGATAATATGTATCCAACATGTTGGTCTTCAAAATATCTGTACTGTTTGGCTCCTTTTCCGCCAAATACTCAATTTCCCGTACAGGTTTCAGAACTCGATTACGTGTTGCAGCAAGACCAAGACTCGCCCAAATGATACTCCAAGATTTGGCATAGAGACTTGCTGAAGATAACCGGTCAGAACATTCGTAAGCTCCGATTTCTGGATGCGACAACATCTTCAAACTGAAACTGTACAACTTCTTACTGAGGCTCTTTTCATGGGAAATGTCCTCCCACATATCCTTCAATTCTGTCTTTTCTTTTTTTGTGATGTAAGATGTCACATACCGAGCCACAGCCATACAGTTATCAGCCACAAACTGTATATCCATGTTAGCATTCCACATGGACAAAATCACTGGGTTGTAGTCGTTGATGTACTTGGACTCTTCGTTTCTTTTCAAATTGTATGTATTTTTGGGTGATTTCCTCGTCACATTATGTCACAGCGAAGACATCAAACTGTTCACTCTTCCTTTAGAAATCACCGGTCGTGGAAAGCTGAAACGACATTTTGTGTAGAACTTATCCTTGTTTCTGAATTTACGACGACAGTACTTTCCACAACGATGGCTTTGAAAGCGTAAAACTTGTTCTCTTAGGCTTTTGTCTTCCTTTGTCTTTGGAACAGCACATGTAGAATACTGTTCTATGAAACTCATCACTAAGTCATCCGGATCTGTTCCAAATTTGGGTGCATCTTTGATCCATAGCAGCATATGTATATGAGGAGCACCTCTTGCTTGATACTCCTTTCTCCAGAAGAAATCCAACACCTCTCCAAGAGGTGGATTTTTCTTGTTCATGATGAAAGACATCATAGCTTCAAATCTATGATTGAAATACCTGCATACATTCACTGGATCCAAAGAGCACAGTTCTCCGGGTGTCTTGAATTCGATATTTTCAATGTTTCCATTTGCCTCTCGTAGAAATTCAAGTAAGTCTTCCTAGCCATACTCGGCACAGCTGAGAGTGAGGAACCATGTGGGAGTTCCTAAGTTCCTTAGCATACATTTTAAATCTCCATGTCGACGGTACCAGTACTCATTAGTACCACGCTGACATGCCATGAGATTAATCAGGTGAGAATCCAAAATACTGTCTTGCACATTGACTTTATCCATAAAGTCCCTTGCTGAGATATTTTGCATCTGTATACCACTTTTCAAGATGTGGTTCACTGCATATGACAGTCCAGGCAGATCGCTTTCAAACAGTAGATGAAACAAATAGGGAATGCATTGACGAAACCTAGGATCTTCTGCATACAATCGTAAAGTCTGGTATTCAGAAGCAGGAATTTGATCAGGTCGCTCATCATATCTTCCTCCTTGACCTGTTGGAAATAGTTGTGGGAAACACCGAGCTTCCAAACTTTCCTCCCAAACACTAATGGGACTCCCTTTGGCTTGTTTCATTTGAAACAACTCAATAGCATTCCCCATGACTTCCTTGGAATGCAAAGGATGAACACTATGATGTTCATATATTTCTTCATTTTTAGAGGCTTCTACTTTCTCAATTTGTCCAGCACACAAATCGCTGTCCTCTTCTTCACTTACTTCCTCTTCTGCAACATATATATTCTTGTAGTACTTATTGTTTTTCATCAAATACAATGTTGCCTTTTTGACTTTCCTAACATCCACTAAATCTTGCCAGATTTTCTTACTCTTTGTTGGAACCCCGTTAACTAAGATAACCAGAGGTTCCTCTTCCACTTTCTCTACTCAAATTGTATTAATGTTTTTCTTCAAATCTAGAGGCAAATAAACAACTCTTCCCTTTAATCCTCTCTGTAAATCTGATGGAGGCAATTTCCCTGTCTTTGGCTCCATTCGTACAATAGCCTGAAAGGGATGGACACTTTGAATCAAAATAGATTCATAAGTATTTAAATCTTTCAATTCAGAAGGAATGTCAATCAATTCCAGATTATTATGAACCGCTCTAGCAGGCATCTGGTTTTAATTTAATTTGTTACAACAATAAGTACACACACGTTGCTCCGATCCCAAATCAAAACAATTTTCTACCATCAAGTATGTTGCGAAATCCTTCCATTCACTATTATTTTCCCTTTCACTTTTTGCATATAAATCCACTAACTTAGTCTGATTCTTATAATAAGTGCGTCGACAACACACACAAGTGAAATCTCACTTGATTTCACCTGAAACGTGGCAATTTCCCTCTGAAAATTATCTGTACTGGAAACCTGTACACTCTCTTCCGCATTACCTTCTTCTTCTGGGTCAAGTTCAACATTCTTCTCTTTACTTGCAAAGTAACAAAACTCAATTTCTTCACAAATATTCTTCACATCTACTTCAGAACCATGCAAAAGAGCAGTGCATAATTGTTTAAGCATAATTGCTGGACTCTTAGCATAATACAACATTCTAACTAATTTCCTCACTTTATTATGATGCACTGCTAGCATCCTTAAATGATGAAAAACACTCTGGCATACTCTCCTGGAAAGACAAGCCAGTGAATGACCATGCAAACCTGTCACTTCTCTCACTCTGCAAGGATCTAATTCTTGCAACAACTTCATTTTCTGTTTTAAAGTTTTCTTATTAAATGTCCGTACAAAATCACAAAGCAAATTGATGGAATCCTGTCGCACACTGCAAATACTACTACACTTCCAGGTGTACACTGGTCCCTTAGGACATCTTCCTAAAACCTCATTACCTAACACCTCTTCTGCCTCTGTTGACAAAAGTTTTTCTTTTTCAACCGGACAACCATCTTTCACCTCATATGCTCGACCACTGGTGTCAACTGCATGCACCAAATCATTATCCTGGAAATAACTCTCCTCATTAAAAAATGCCTCACAAGTTCTCCTGAAAAAACTTCACAAAAATTACTACGATTAACTGTTCTCTTCCATCTACTATTTGTTTTGAAATCATAAATTACCTTGTTTAGTTTCCTAATTCTATTGATTATCAAAATAAATAACTTTCGCCTAATTTCGAATGCCTGATCAATAATTTTCTCAATGTTTCTCTTTCTCTTATAAAAAGCCACTTTCTGTTGACGTTTCTTAATATTTTTTAACAAATTGCCAATTATCCTGTTGCGGAACATTCGTCTACGAATGTCCCTAAAATGATTTTTCCTTCTACTACCATGCACAGAGTTATCTCCTGCTCTAGCAGTAACATTTTTGAGTGGCCTTTCCTTTCCGTTTAAATTGGCTCTCTTTTTCTGGACTAAAACATGTTCTGTAGTGATACTTTTTTTTCTGGAAATGTTTCTTAGGAAAGATTTCGTTCTCTTACCCGGAGCTTTTTTGGTGACTTGACAAGTTTTTATTGTAGAGGACTGCTGCAAGCATGTAGTAAGCTGCTGTGTTTGACGTTTTGTAGCCTTTCTCCTTCTTTGCTTCGAAGGCATTGTGTAATTTTGAAATGATCTGCAGTTGAATCTGTGGTAAAATATAATAAAAAATTTTATTAACCACTATTACCAAACAGTAAATCAATAACAGTCGTCAAAAAATGTAACACACTACTTGTCAATTCTACATACAATAATTTTTAGTGCATTGGCAAATTTAAAACTCACAAATAGTAGCAAAGAAATGGAATGCTTCTACATTTGACCTGTGCTCTTTTATATGTGAATCCGAACTAATTTTATTAGCATATTTCACTATTTTATTAAAGACACTTCACACAAGCTGTTTTTGAAGTTGTATTTAATTTTAAATGAAACGGTTAACATGGTTACTTTTCATTTCCAGTAACTTTTAAAAATAAGTCTTTATAGTTCCATAGGCTCGAGCAGGTCAGCTTCCCACCCTATGTCATACAATTCTGACAAATCGGCATCCTCATCATATTCTTCATCATCCACAGGATTTAAATCATCCAAGGGATCTACTTCCACTGATGTTTCAATGACAAGTTCAATGATAAGATCGAGATCAACAGATTGCTCATTATCACTCATGCTTGATGTTGTCGTTATCTTTAAAGAAAGAGAACAACAATGAGATGTTGCAGAGTAAGAGACAAATCTCAGGGACTATAATAGTAAAATTGTTTAACAAGAGTAACATTTTGCAGATATTATTTAACCATGTCCAGCGATGCTGAGGAGGTGAGGCCTATGTCCAAGTTTTCAGTGAACAGGACTCATCTCTTTTTAACCTTGGATAAGCCTCACCAACTCTGTGTCCCCTGCTCATACTTAAATGTAAAGGGGCAGATTTATGTTAACTGGCGCATCCCCAGGGATGCACCAGTTAACGTGCGCCGCTGCTCTGCCACCCATGATGTGCCGCATTTACAATGTGGAGCACCATTGAGCAAAAACAGCACAGATGCGTCACGCATCTGTGCCGCAAATGCGGCGCATTGCAGGAATCACGTCGTAAGCGCGACATGTCTACTGCAATGCACAGGGGCAAGCCACACATTGCATGGTGCATCACTCCTTATGCCTGTTTCAAACAGGCGTAAGGATTTGATTCAGCAATGCCATAAAGCTGACTCAGTGAAATCTTCTAAATTTCACTGTGTTAGTTTTACAGGGCTTTCATGCAAATGAATGCCCACCCTGCAACAAAACGCCCACATGAAACCTGACGCAGGTTTCATGTGGCACAGGACTTTACACCGTGACACATCTGCCTAGATGCATCAAGTTGTAAATATGTCGCAACATAGCGCATCTTTTGCGCCGCCGCTGCGTCACAAAAGTGACGCAACAGCGGCGCAAAAGAGGCACACGGCCATCATAAATCTGCCCCTAACATTTTAAATGATTGGTTCAGGATGCCGATAAGGTGTGGCCTATCCAGGGGTTTGTTTGAGGTGAGGCCTACTCAGGGTTACAGATGAAATTTAGGCTTGTTGAAGAGTACAGAGGAGATAATACATGTGCAGGCCTACCAATGAAGTGAGTCATGTACACTGCACTCTTGAACAAAGGCCAGACCTCCTCTGTCTCCCTGGACAGGCCTAAACCTGATCTGCACAATGTGATTCATAATGTTAGGAAACACAGGTGATGTAATTGAAAAACGTGCAATTTTTTTTGCTCATTTCACAATCACATCACCTGTGTTTCCTTTGCTTAGGTATCTCATTGTGCAGATGTAGTCTAGCATATGAAAGAGTATGTAGAAGGTGAGCACTGTATGCAAAAACTTTGACACTTACAGAAACCTCAGCTTCTCCATGCCCCATACACAGTCCTAAATGTATACAGTTTAAACTGACGGTATCTTGTTGCAGATGAAGTGAGGCCTATCTTGAAACATGGTGCATCTTTTGCACCACTGCTGCGTCACAAAAGTGACGCAACAGCGGCGCAAAAGAGGCGCACGGCCATCATAAATCTGCCCCTAACATTTTAAATGATTGATTCAGGGTGACGATAAGGTGTGGCCTATCCAGAGGTTTGTTTGAGGTGAGGCCTACTCAGGGTTGCAGATGAAATTTAGGCTTGTTGAAGAGTACAGAGGAGATAATACATGTGCAGGCCTACCAATGAAGTGAGTCATGTCCACTGCACTCTTGAACAAAGGCCAGACCTCCTCTGTCTCCCTGGACAGACCTAAACCTCATCTGCACAATGTGATTCGTAATGTTAGGAAACACAGGTGATATAATTGAAAAATGTGCAAATATTTATGCTCAATTCACAATCACATCACCTGTGTTTCCTCAGGTTAGGTATCTCATTGTGCAGATGTAGTCTAGCATATTCAAGAGTACGCAGAAGATGAGGACTGTATGCAACATAGCAATGTACATTACTCACCTCCCTTGACACTTACAGAAGCCTCAGTTTCTCCATGCCTCCTACACAGTTCTAAATGTATATCATTATCATCATAGTGACTATGAAACTCTTGCAGAACATATTGTGAAACCTTAATGACTTCAAGAAACGTGTTTTTAAACCGGCAAACAAGGAAAATTATTCTCACATATTCATGGTGGAAAGTAAAATATTTATTTAAAGAATCAGACACCATTAGGACCTTCTCATAAATGTGAAAAGCATTTCTTTTTAAAAAAAAACAATTTTCTGGTCATAATCTGAAAACACAACACAGCTCCTATGTAGAAGCACACCCTGTCAGTACTTAAATTTGCCAAGCACACATGGAGGCGTATTTACAAGGACCTTGCACCACGGGGAAATGACTTAAATTAAAATGGGGAAAATAACATCAAAGTGACTCAAAGGCCTTGTAAATATGCCCCAAGCAGCCTATGAAACTCTAGCAGTACATATCAAGAAACCTAATTGACTTCAAGAAACGTTTTTAAACACATCAAGTAAACCAATTATTCACCCACATTCATGGGGAAGTGACTTAAAATGCCCTAACACACATGAAAGCGTATTTTTAAGGCCCTTGCACCATCCATTTTTGCGTCACTTTTAACATGGCTATGTAACTCAAAGAAACAAAATCTAAATTTGCCAAGCACACATGGGGGCGTATTTACAAGGACCTTGCACCACGGGGAAATGACTTAAATTAAAATGGGGAAAATAACGTCAAAGTGACTCAAAGGCCTTGTAAATATGCCCCAAGCAGCCTATGAAACTCTAGCAGTACATATCAAGAAACCTAATTTACTTCAAAAAACGTTTTTAAACACATCAAGTAAACCAATTATTCACCCACATTCATGGGGAAGTGACTTAAAATGCCCTAACACACATGAAAGCGTATTTTTAAGGGCCTTGCACCATTTTTGCGTCACTTTTAACATGGCCATGTAACTCAAAGAAACAAAATCTAAATTTGCCAAGCACACATGGGGGCGTATTTACAAGGACCTTGCACCACGGGGAAATGACTTAAATTAAAATGGGGAAAATAACATCAAAGTGACTCAAAGGCCTTGTAAATATGCCCCAAGCAGCCTATGAAACTCTAGCAGTACATATCAAGAAACCTAATTGACTTCAAGAAACGTTTTTAAACACATCAAGTAAACCAATTATTCACCCACATTCATGGGGAAGTGACTTAAAATGCCCTAACACACATGAAAGCGTATTTTTAAGGCCCTTGCACCATTTTTGCGTCACTTTTAACATGGCTATTTAACTCAAAGAAACAAAATCTAAATTTGCCAAGCACACATGGGGGTGTATTTACAAGGACCTTGCACCACGGGGAAATGACTTAAATTAAAATGGGGAACATAACATCAAAGTGACTCAAAGGTCTTGTAAATATGCCCCAAGCAGCCTATGAAACTCTAGCAGTACATATCAAGAAACCTAATTGACTTCAAGAAACGTTTTTAAACACATCAAGTAAACCAATTATTCACCCACATTCATGGGGAAGTGACTTAAAATGCCCTAACACACATGAAAGCGTATTTTTAAGGCCCTTGCACCACTTTTGCGTCACTTTTAACATGGCTATGAAACTCAAAGAAACTAAATCTATTTGTAAAACACTTGACACAAAGCAACATTTTAAATACACAACTTTCTTCATAATTTTCTCCCTAAAGCATACTATTCTCTATCTAAATTAAATGAATCTTTTCTCACCTTAGCAAATACTTTTTGAGTTTCAAAACAGTCTCAGACACACACCAATTTTTCTTTAGCAGAGCAAAGGGTATGCACTCCAGAGGCTGCAACCAACAAAGGCACAGAAATGCTGTAATTCATCACACATATCTCTCATGTCACCCAATCAAAACTCTTCCCTCACTTTTTTCAAATCAACACCCTTCCCCCCTCTGCCCTTTATGCCTTTTTTCCATAGCAACCACCTCCTGAAAGACCTGTCATGTTTACAAGTTCACACAACAATGTTTCAATTGAACTCTGAACTCTCAGTACACCTGCGTATCCAGTGCAATCTTTCATAAAATGATTTTTTCTTGACTATTCAAATTACATCTTTCAAAGAACTCATCCATGCACCCTAACTTTCTGTTTTTAGCAATCAAAATCCACCAATCACTGCTACTGAATCATTAGCACAGAAACTCCACAGTTTTTTTCATTACAAACTCCTACTGTTTCAACTGCCATTTGATTCCCACACTTCATCTGACTGCAGCAGAACCTCCTCTCACCATGTTTTCTGTCTGGATTGTTGGACATAGTTACATCCACTGGGCTCAAAGGTATGCTGATAACAGAAATTTACACAACCTCAATTTACAAAAATGTGGAAATCAACTGGATTGGTCACAGAGGATTAAGATGTCACCAATTGATACCATTGGTGAAAACTTTTTTGCATTTGCCAAACCCTGACCTGTTAATTGTGCACTGTGGAGGAAATGACTTGGGCACTTTGACTGGGGTAGGTCTGTAAATGCTTTTAAAGGACACCTTTGAGCAATTTATGGCACTTTGTCCTCAAACTGCCTTGGTATATTCAAATATATGCCAAAGACAGAAATGGAGGTGGTCCAACCAATTTTTTCCACAAATTAAGAAATCGAGGAAGCATGTAAATAAGTCTGTTTCAGCTTACACGAGAGACCATGGAATGGGCTCCATCTACAACAATAACTTGCGTTAATACATGCAAGATATCTACAGAGGAGATGGAGTTCACTTCTCAGATGAGGGGAACAGAGTTTTCATCCTGAATTTAAGACTATGTATTGGTACCTACTTATAAGTACTTAAATCTACCACATACCCAAAAGCTCTTCTCAGAGCTACCCTAACTATGATCACTCTAAACAAATTTTAAATGTAACTTTTTTTTTACTACTTTTCACGATTTACGCTTTCCGGAACGCTACCCGGTTCGCGCTCCTGACGCTAACCGCGCGAACATTTTTTAAAAAATGTGTTGTTTTTTTCGCACATATGGGCCTCCTCAGCCACCCTCAGAAAACCTAAGGGGTCAGGATATGTCTCCCGTGCCCCCTTATACCCATTTCCCACATTGTTTTTCCTCCATCTTGTGATTAAATTTCACCGAAACACAAGATGTCGGACTCCCGTTACGCTACCGGTTAGCTACCCGGTTCGCGTACCGGGTAGCGCCTCTACCGCAAAAAAACGAAAAAAAAATGTATTTATTTTTGGCCCGCGGGACCCTTTAATAACCCCCTCATCAATCCTAGGGGGTCAGGAGGGGTCTACCTTGCCTCCTATCATTAATTTCCCCCTTAGTTTTTCTTCACCTCTTGTCTCTCGATCCTACCGAGAGACAAGATGGTGGCCGCTCCGGACTGTTTAGAATGTTGACAGACACCGGAGAGCCAATCAGCTTTGCTTCGCGAAGTTCCGTTACGCGTCAGGTACGCGAACCGGGGCGCTAACCGGAGCGCTGTTACAGATGTATATATTTTTTTGAACGTTAATTTATCAAAATCCACTGGAGCACATATATTGAGACCTAGCAAAGGCACATCGGGAAAACAATATCTACAATTTTGCCAAGTTTCGTGGAAATCCATTCAGCCGTTCGAGCTAAAAGTGAGTCCAACCACCCTATGGAAAATTGCATGGGGAAAACGCGTTTTGGGACCCCCCTTTTTTCTCGGCCCCCCTTGACGAAACCCCCCCACATTTTCATTGGCTGCTCAGAAACAAAATGTTCCATTTTCTTGAAAATTTCTGCCAATTCCGTCCTCAAACGCCAAAGTTATTCGACATAGAATTTTCAAAAATCCCATAGAAAAAAATCCTAACTATATATACCTACTGGCGACCGCCAGTAGGTAATATATATATCTATCTATATATATATATATATATATATATTCACTGAAAAAACCATAGGTTATAGACCATATATAGTTAGGAATTAGCATTTAAAAAACCTTATTTTACTCACACAAAACCATTGAAATTCCATATATAGTTAGTTGCACTAACTATATATCGCGCACCCGCAATCCACTGCTGATGATGTCACATATTACATCATTCATGACATGGTCAGTGACATCACTGATGACATCACTGATGACATCTCACTTGACATCAATGATCACATCACTGATGATATCATTCATGTGATAATACAATGCATCTCCTCACACTCTAATATAACCTCCGTTACACCCAGTGTTAAATAGAGAGTATCATTTTTGAAACCATTGACACACCAATACTAGTTACTACATACGCACTCACTGATTCCTATGTCTACACACACATTCACTCATACAATCATTCATACATACAATCACTCATCTTTACAACACTATCATATGCACTCATACACCTATACAGACACTCACACTCTGCCACTCATCCATGGAGTTACTCACACACCTAGTCAGTCCTCAAAAGAATCAATCACACTTCCATTTTCTCATCTATACAGTTAAACACAGAACACCTTACATTTTTGAAACATATACTAACACATAGTTACTCTCTTATAGAATCACTGATACAAGTACACATTGATCTGCACAGAGTCACACACCTCCCAGCCAGCCATACACACACTCAGTCTCCCATACAAATACTTGTGCAACCAATCAATAACCCATATAGCTACTTATATAGCTACTGATCAACACATGCAGCAGCTTGCACAACAACATACATACTGATGCACACTTTTAGACAGTTTAGTCACTAACCCGTGCATTCAGTAAGACGCATTTAATCACTCACTCATACAGTCAATCACGCACCTACTAAAACCTTCATTCAGACACTTATACATCCACTCATTCTTCAATATGTAAAACATAATTAAACTTTACAGAAACACATAATCACTGGATGTTGTCATCAGTGATGTCATCAGTGATGTCACTGACCATGTCATGAATGATGTAATATGTGACATCATCAGCAGTGGATTGCGGGTGCGCGATATATAGTTAGTGCAACTAACTATATATGGAATTTCAATGGTTTTGTGTGAGTAAAATAAGGTTTTTTAAATGCTAATTCCTAACTATATATGGTCTATAACCTATGGTTTTTTCAGTGAATTTTCAAGGTTTTGTAAATGCTAATTCCTAACTATATATGGTCTATAACCTATGGTTTTTTCAGTGAATTTAATTGGTTTTTTAACAGCTAATATCTGTAGCTGTAAAATGTATTCTTCTTTAAATCCAAAAATATATTTTATATGTTTATTAATAACTTTTTTTTTTAATATTTTTTTTTCTTCGTTCCCGCTTCGCGAATCGGGAAGCTTCCCGTTAGCTGACCTTGATGCCGCGAAATAGACCGCGAGCCGGTAAACGTTTCTTTACCGCAACTGCCGCGTTAGAAAACAACATCGTGACGCCTCCCGTCCGCATGACGTTTCGCGTTGTCGCGTGATACGTCATATGACGTGCTACATTAGCGAACTCGTACGCTTACCGAGTCGCAAAGCACAGGTTTCTGGAAGCAAACCGGGAGGCCCTGCAAAGCGCGTAACGTAAACACAGCAGGTCATGTGACTTGGTAATAACACTTTTCATTGGTTCATTTCACTTTCGGTTTCCTAATGATGTAAGACTAGGTCATATGATCTAAAATGAACACTTTTCATTGGTTGAGAACTATTTTTTTTCCCAAATGGTGAAAATCCCTCCTTCTTTCCTCACTCTGACTTTCATCATTGTGAGAGAAAGACCCTTTGTTACCAGTGAGCAATGGCTTCTTTACTAGCTTCAGCTGGTGCTTCCCCACCACCTCCACCACATCCAAGGAAGAGTGGACCACCTGCTAAAGTTATAATTCAGCAAGAAGAGGAACAGGACGACCTAGATAATCTCCCTATTATGGCCAGAAGATCTGTTGTACCGGAAGTAACGGGACCAGAGGGCAGGGAGATGGTGCCAAATATACAAACGAGATTTCGTGAAGTAAAACAAGTCTGCGTACATTGCAGTGGATTCATTTGCTACGGAGAAAGTAGCATCACTCTGATCAACAGAGCTATTGACAATCATGCTCATGTTTGTCCGAAACTCTCCAAACAATAAATTCTTTTTTTTTGTTTTCTTGCTCCTGTTGAGCCCTTTACAATGAATCGTTTTCATTGCCCCCTCCAAGAAAAACCCAAAAAAATATAAAACTGTTCAGAAAAATTCAAAAAAAGTAAAAAAATGTTCCGAAAAATTATAAAAAAAATATAAAACAACAAAAACAATTTAAAAAAAAGTTATTTTCAGAACTACCTCCCCGTTATTAAAAAATTGGTACAATATTTGCAACTGTGCCAACCTCTATTTCTCTTAGTTCGCTTCCCAGTTCGCTCCCCGGTACGCGAACCGGAAGCGAACCAAAACATTTTTTTTAAAAAAAAGAACAGTAAGTATAAGGGAAGGAAACAGACAGTTATGTTAAAAGAAAGACAGCTATAGGGGAGTAAACTAGAGATACTATTACCCGTAATCCACTGCTGATGATGTCACATATTACATCATTCATGACATGCTCAGTGACATCATCAGCAGAGGATTGAGGGTAACAGTATCCCTAGTTTATTCCCTATAGCTGTGTTTCTTTTAACATAACTGTCTGTTTCCTTCCCTTATACTTACTGTTCTTTTTAAAAAAAAAATTTTAGATCAGTCAGAAACAGTGAAAGTAATGAAATATAAAAGACTACGTAGAATATGAGCACTGTATGCAACAACTTTGACACTTACAGAAGCCTCACCTTCTCCATGCCTCCTACACAGTTCTACATATACATCATAAATGCAAACAGAACAGAATTAATTATACATGTTAAATGGTTTATTTTTGCTGTTCTCAGAATGTATCAAATTTCACTAAAACAGTGACTTGAAGGTATTCATCATATAACAGCGGGGAAAAAAAAACACAATCAAAATGATTGTGTTTAAAAAACCCATACATTACAAATCAGAATTCAGAACTCCTTAAAGTTAACTTACTTTCCTTGACGGCCAAGGATGTCCTATGAACAGCTTACACTCTGTTGTGCTGTTATTACTTTCAACCCTCCACTTTCTGAAAGAAAACCTCCATCGTTTTCAAAAACATGTTACATACAATAAATGACTTCTTGCTCTCTACCACAAGATTCCACAAGGCCAAATCTTGTCAGAGCCATGTATAACTCTTGGATTTCTTGTTAGCCAATCCCGTCTTTTCGCATTTCCGCAACTTTCAGAATTAAAATGTTGAAGATCATTTACACAATCCTGGACTAGTAATATCTTCCCCTTCTTGCTCAATCATGTTCTACATTTCCTATCACACTGATACTGCTTACTATGAAGCAGACTTACACTACCTTTATGACTAGTACAATTATTTAATTCTCTACATCACTTTTAATCACAAAGCAATGTAAAACAGTAGACAGCATTGCAGACTTACATTCCCTCTACTCCATGTTTTGATTCGCTGCTTCAATTAGCTTATAAAAAGAAATAGTTTTTCTGAACTCATTCAAAGTGCACGTATTTCTCAATAACGTCCAGTGTTATGGTAAAAAGTTATGTCTCTGTACTACACTTATCTTCAAGGCCAAATAGTGTAGGAGCCATGAGAACTTCTTGAAATTCCTCAGAGCACATCCCGAGATTCTTTCCCTAAAATTTTGGTTTTAAAAACACCAGGTAAGAGTTTTTAAGGTCATATGGCAATTTTTTTTTGAAAATTAAAACAGAATCATTGCAGAATGACCAGCCATATCTACACTTTAAATAAGCTGTATAATGTCCTGATGTTATTGAAGAACCATCATGATATATAATTGCTACAGTTACAAAAGTCCTTCCTGATATTGACAACTGTGAAGCCACAACATTTTTAATTAAAGTTGTCAATTTTGTTCCATCAGGCCTACATCGTTGGAACATTAAAATGACATACTGGCCATATGTTCATATAAATAATGTGGACATCATTTCAGATTTACATTGCCTACACTCCATATTGTGATCAGCTGCTTTTACTAGCTTATTAAAAGAGACTGATTTACTGTCTGGCAAAGTTAAATATATAAATCTTTCTGAGTCTACACTAGTACTACTTGATACCCTACAGTTCTCGCAGTCATGCTGCCATTGATAAGAAAGCCCAAACAGATGATCTACATCTACACCTTCAGCATACAATACATCAAGCATATACATTAAAAACTCCTGACAATCTTGCTGACTATTTTGAGAGAATTGTGTTTGGCCTGAACATCTGTCTAACAGATTTCGAATTTCAGACACACTTTCTATGTTTGTTCTATCAGTGCTACATTTCTCTAACACAGAATTTAACAAACTGCAAAATCTTTGATCAGAATTGACCACAATCTCTTCTTTTACATTTTGTAGAGAAAACAAAACATTAACCACTACATTAGCATAGCAGTTGACACCAGAACTGTTTTCAAATTGAAAACCAACAACATCTTCAACAGAATCCTTTTTGTTTCTGCTTATAAATTCAGGTTCATCGACTTTTCGTCTTTTTGCTACAACCTCCCCAGTATTGGTCACATTTCTTCGTTTCCGGCCTACCACACGTTTCTCAAACAAAGGATACTGAGGCAAATGTGGCGCATACTCTCTTCTCAACCTATTGTATTCCTTAACACAATCTAGATCCGCACAAATGTTTGTGACATCACACTCAATCAAGTACAATCCCGATAAAGTCCTAACTCGTGACAATGCCACATATGCCATACCCTCCTTGAACACAGAACTGCCAATATTCACCAATGCACAGTCTACACTTAAACCTTGCGATTTATGGATTGTCACCGCATATGCCAAGCAAACAGGAAACTGCTTACGACGAACATATAAGTCTTTTACAAGCAAAAATCTAGCAGAACAACGAGCAATTAGCTGTACTTCCTCAATGCCATCAAATTTAATTTTTAAAAATTCAATTCCATCTCTATTTCTGTATTTCACAAAATCAACAACATTACCCATTGATCCATTTACCAGACCTCTTTCAACATGTAAATTCCTTCTTAAAATTATACGGCAGTTCAAGCACACATTCAGAGTCTTTTCAAAACCCGCAGTTTTAGATATACTCTTCTCTAATGAATCCAATTTTGTTTTCAGATTCTCAGACAAAATAATTGTTGATCCCATATGCTCTACTCTGTCAATAGCTTCCAATTTCACAATCTCTTGCTTTTCTAAATGCAACATTTTTTTGTTGAATTTGGCACATTCTGCAAGAGTTGGCATCAAACATATTCCAGATTTTTTCTCAGTAACTTTCTGAAAAATATTCTCAGGCACAACATCTTCGTCTGGATATAAATTTGTCAGTAATCGTGCATGTAAAGCTTCTTTCCCATGCTCGGTCACTTTTCCAATTCTAACATCTTGTAGAATAGTCTTGTAAACTTCATCCTTTGCCTGACGCATATTTTCATGCAGTTCAGCATAATTGAAGTTTAACCATATATTGACGTTGCCAATACTCCCTAAGCACTTCCTGGTATCTTCATGCGTGAGCATTTTGAACACAGGTTGCCCTTTCACTGGTGTCAGCTGCAGAAGATCTCCGAAAACAATGATGTGTTTGCCACCAAATAACACATCATACTCTGTTTTGAGAACTTCTTGCATTCTCAAATGCACAAAGGCAAGCATGACATTGGAAACCATGCTTACTTCGTCAATGATAAGAAGTTTCATTTTCCTCAAGACTCTTGAAACTTCAAAACAAGCATCTCCAGATAGTTTGTGATATTCTAATTTGTTGTCATGCTCCACTGGCAGCATCAGTAAACGATGTAAAGTAATCCCTTTAATGTTATGTGCTGCCAGTCCAGTTGGAGCGGTGACAACACAAGACAGCGATGACTCTGTCCTTTCCTGCAAATAACATGAAATTGCTTTAATAAGGAAACTTTTTCCAGTTCCCGCTTCTCCACTCACGTACAGTCGGACAGGCTTCAACGACGTACATGAGCACTCTTTCTTGTCATGACTTAATCCATGATCAATTTGCATGGTAAGTTCGTCATATATTTTCCTCTGCTCAACGTTGAGTTGTCTTTCCAACTCTTCTAAGTTAACCACATCCTCCTGATGGGGCTCTTTCCACTTCATTCATAGCAGTGGCAGCTTCATTTTCGATAAGAGGTCCTCCTAGTGGATCCTGACTCAATGAAGCAGAACTCTGACTGTCCTGAGAACTGTCTCTGGCAATCTCGGCTGCAATCGTTGCTTCCTGCTCAATTTCCACATTCAACATTTCTACATATTTGGGAAAAGCAGGACATTCTATGGTCTCCTTGGCAGCATTGAATGAGTCTTCGTAACAAAGGAAATCTCCAAGCAGTTCCTCTTCTGCACGCCAAGGCTTAAAAAGTTGCAAAAGCGCTAAATAGAAAAACTCCTTTTTTTCAGGAGATTCGCCACTCAATTTTCGATGGTTTATCAAGTGGCATTTTCTTTGCTTGACCAGACATCCCTCACTTCCTATTACAGCATACACTCCTTTCTCAGTATCTTCTTTGATGTTCCTCTTGAATATGTAATTTTGCAGAACCTCATACAGACAAACATTCTCGAGGTGACTGCTTCGATTTGGATAATATGTATCCAACATGTTGCTCTTCAAAATGTCGGTACTGTTTGGCTCCTTTTCCGCCAAATACTCAATTTCCCGCACAGGTTTCAGAACTCGATTACGCGTTGCAGCAAGACCAACACTCGCCCAAACGATACTCCTGGACTTGGCATAGAGACTTGCTGAAGACAACCGGTCAGAACATTCGTAAGCTCCGATTTCTCGATGCGACAACATCTTCAGACTGAAACTGTACAACTTCTTGCTGAGGCTCTTTTCATGGGAAATGACCTCCCACATATCCTTCAATTCTGTCTTCTCTTTTTTGGTGATGTAAGATGTCACATACCGAGCCACAGCCATACAGTTATCAGCCACAAACTGTATATCCATGTTAGCATTCCACATGGACAAAATCACCGGGTTGTAGTCGTTGATGTACTTAGACTCTTCGTTCCTCTTCAAATTGTATGTGTTTTTAGGTGATTTCTTCATCACATTATGTCGCAGCGAAGACATCAAACTGTTCACTCTTCCTTTAGAAATCACCGATCGTGGAAAGCCGAAACGACATTTGGTGTAGAACTTGTCTTTGTTCCGGAATTTACGACGACAGTACTTTCCACATCGATGGCTTTGGAAACGTAGAACTTTTTCTCTTAGGCTTTTTTTCTCCTTTGCGTTTGGAACAGCACACGTAGAATACTGTTCTATGAAACTCATCACTGAGTCGTCTGCATCCGTTCCAAATTTAGGTGCATCCTTGATCCACAGCAACATATGTATATGAGGAGCACCTCTTGCTTGGTACTCCTTCCTCCAGAAGAAATCCAACACCTCTCCAAGAGGTGGATTCTTCTTATTCATGATGAAAGACATCATACCTTCAAATCTATGATTGAAGTACCTACATACATTGACTGGATCCAAAGAGCACAGTTCTCCGGGTGTCTTGAATTCGATGTTTTCTACGTTAGCATTTGCCTCTCGTAGAAATTCAAGTAAGTCTTCCCAGCCATACTCAGCACAGCTCAAAGTGAGGAACCATGTGGGAGTTCCTAAGTTCCTCAGCATACATTTTAAATCACCATGACGACGGTACCAGTACTCATTAGTACCACGCTGACACGCCATGAGATTAATCAGGTGAGAATCCAAAATACTGTCTTGGACATTGACTTTATCCATAAAGTCACTTGCCGAGATGTTTTGCATGTGTATACCACTTTTCAAGATGTGGTTCACTGCATATGACAGTCCAGACAGATCGCTTTCAAACAGGAGATGAAACAAATAAGGAATGCATTGTCGAAACCTAGGATCTCCTGCATACAATCGCAAAGTCCGGTATTCAGAAGCAGGAATTTGATGAGGTCGCTCATCATATCTTCCTCCCTGACCTGTTGGAAAAAGCTGTGGGAAACACCGAGCTTCCAAACTTTCCTCCCAAACACTAATGGGACTCCCTTTCGCTTGTTTCATTTGAAACAACTCAATAGCATTCCCCATGACTTCCTTGGAATGCAAAGGATGAACACTATAATGTTCATATATTTCTTCACTAGTACAGGGTTCTACTTTCTCAATTTGACCAGCACACAAATCGCTATCCTCTTCCTCACTTACTTCCTCTTCTGCAACATATACATTTTTATAGTATTTATTATATTTTTTCAAATACAATGTTGCCCTTTTGACTTTCCTAACATCTACTAAATCTTGCCATATTTTCTTATTCTTTGTCGGAACCCCATTAACTAAGATAACAAGAGGTTCCTCTTCCACTTTTTCTACTCCAATTGTGTTAATGTTTTTCTTCAAATCTAGAGGCAAATAAACAACTCTTCCCTTTAATCCTCTCTGTAAATCTGATGGAGGCAATTTCCCTGTCTTTGGCTCCATTCTTACAATAGCCTGAAAGGGATGGATACTTTGAATCAAAATAGATTCATAAGTATTTAAATCCTTCAATTCAGAAGGAATCTCAACCAATTCCAGATTATTATGAACTGCTCTAGCAGGCATCTGGTTTTGATTTAATTTGTTACAACAATAAGTACACACACGTTGATCCAATCCCAAATCAAAACAATTTTCTACCATCAAGTATGTTGTAAAATCCTTCCATTCACTATTATTTTCCCTTTCTCTTTTTCCATATAAATCCACTAACTTAGTCTGATTCTTATAATAAGTGCGTCGACAACACACACAAGTGAAATTTGGCCTCTCACTTGATTTCACCTCAAACGTCGCAATTTCCCTCTGGAAATTATCTGTACTGGAAACCTGTACACTATCTTCCACATTACTCTCTTCTTCTTGGTCAATTTCAACATTCTCCTCTTTACTTCCAAAGTAACAAAACTCAATTTCTTCACATATATTCTTTACATCTATTTCAGAACCATGCAAAAGAGCAGCGCATAATTGTTTAAGGTTAATTGCTGGACTCTTAGCATAATACAACATTCTAACTAATTTCCTCACTTTATTATGATGCACTGCTAGCATCCTGAAATGATGAAAAACACTCTGGCATACTCTCCTGGAAAGACAAGCCAGTGAATGACCATGCAAACCTATCACTTCTCTCACTCTGCAAGGATCTAATTCTTGCAACAACTTCATTTTCTGCTTCAAACTTTTCTTACTAAATGACCGTATAAAATCACAAAGCAAATTGATGGAATCCTGTCGTACACTGCAAATACTACTACACTTCCAGGTGTACACAGGACCCTTAGGACGTCTCCCTAAAACCTCATTACCTAACACCTCTTCTATCTCTGTTCTCACAAGTTTTTCTTTTTCAACTGGACAACCATCTTTCACTTCATAAGCTCGACCACTGGTGTCAACTGCATGCACCAAATCATTATCCTGGAAATAACTCTCCTCATTAAAAAATGCCTCAGAGCTTGAACTATGCATCCATTCTCCAGAAAAAACTTCACAAAAATTACTACGATTAACTATTCTCTTCCATCTACTATTTCTTTTGAAATCATAAATTACCTTGTTTAGCTTCCTAATTCTATTGATTGTCAAAATAAATAACTTAAGTTTAATTTCAAATGCCTGATCAATAACTTTCTCAACTATTTTTTTCTCTTATAAAAAACCACTTTCTGCTGACCTTTCTTAATATTTTTTAACAAATTCCCAATTATCCTGTTGCGGAACATTCATTTACTTTCATGCATAGAGTTATCTCTTACTCTAGCAGTAACATTTCTCATTGGCCTTTCCTTACCATTTGAATTATTTCTCCTTTCCTGGACTGAAACATTTTCTGTAGTAATATTTTTTTTACTACACATATTTCTTATGACTGTTTTTCGACTCTTACCCGGTGCTTTCTTGGTGACTTGACAAATCTTTTTGTTAGAGGACTGCTGCATTATTCCATGGTCCTGCTGTCTTTGACGTTTTGCAGCCTTTCTTACTCTTTCTTTGCTAGGCATCCTAAAATCTTGAAATAATCTGCAGTTGAATCTGTGGTAAAACATAATAAAAAATGTTATTAACCACTATTACCCAACAGTAAATTAATAACAGTCATCAAAAACTTAACACACTACTTAAGTATATAATATACTGAAGCCTATCTCCAATTTTTCAATGAACAGGACTCATCTCTTCTTAACCTTGGATAAACCTCACCTACTCTGTGTACCCTGCACATAATTAAATGTAAAGGGGCAGATTTATATTAACTAGCACATCCCCAGGGATGCACCAGTTAACGTGCACCGCTGCTCTGCCACCCACGGTGTGCCGCATTTACAATCAGATAGGACAAAGCTACATCAAAACCCTGCGCCTGCTTGAAGCAGGCATAGATCTTGACGCAGGTAGGCTGAAAGCTAAAGCAACAACTAAGTGTCGTGTGCAGAAGTTACAAAAAAGGAAAAATGGCGTTTAAACCAGTAATGAGACCATGCTAACGTAATACAGAGTAAAAATATCCAGGATCTACATCAGTTTGGGGTTCACGAACCTGGCAGGTACAAGGCACTGAGGCTTTCCACCGTGCATGTCTCATCCCAAAACATATGTGGTTTGTGAATGAAACAATTTCCCAGACCAAATGCTTTGGATTGGCTACTTCTAAAAAATTAAACACCCCTACTATCCCGGAGTTAGAGGAATATGATGGTTGGAGTAATTTTACTCGTTGTCTATTAAAGATTTACAGGCCCTACTCCGTAATTCTTCCTTTAACATTTCCAGTATAAATCCAAAAGGTTGACTGCTTTGGCAACGTGCCTTATCCACGGTTTAATAACGCTGCCTTTTGCTTTATGTAAGTTTTCAAATTGTATGAAATATATACCAATAGGTCGTTATTAACCTTTAGGTAGTGGTTTTCTTCATGAAGTCTGGTCGCTTCCATACACATACAGATTTTCAAAGATGATCAAGAACTTTATCTGAATGGAGAGGAATGCACTGAGACGCCAGATCATTCACTAATGTGTAGGCACATACAGTTACACGGTTCATGCAACAAACACCGACCAAATATGGCTTGCGTGTTGCAAGGCACACCAGTTCCTGCTATCATCCCCACGTTCAAGTTCTTGGAAAATGGTACTTATTTGATGCTCAATAATGAAGATTGTTCTGGGTTAATTAAAAGTATTCATTTTATCGTAACAGTAAATGAACGGGTTATTTGCTGCAGAAATGTTCTATTTCCTCCCACACATGAACATAGGGAGTTTTCAATCTGGCCACAAATACCAACCTTGGCAGCACATTTCAACGGCATGGCAAGAATAAGAGCTATTTTGTCTCAGAGAGAGGTGGCCTTGAGTTCGGCCCGTGAAACTTTCGTGCTTCACACAGCGAACACCCGTACAGAGGTGCAGACCCTTTTAAATACAGATTCGCCTTTCCATTTCAGCAAGATGGTTCGGACTATCTCTAACGCGTCCTCCACAAAGGGCCTGGCGCACTTTTTTAAAATTGTTACCAGTGGTCTCGTGACTTCATTTGAGAAAATCTCTGGAGTCATCCCTGCTTTCTTACATTCTATTTTTTCCACTCTGCTTCGTGGATTCCCATTTTTACTTCCATTACCAGCGGACGCTCTTATGCTTTTTTACATTTTTAAATATGGATGTCCCTCCTGTGCAAGCTCCCGCCCTGCAGCTGCTGACACTGTTCCGCAATCGCATGCTAGAATATTATGGCACAATGCCGTTGGCGATATTAAGCACGGCATATGGATTATCTTTTCTATGCTGATGTGATTCCTTCAAATCTAAGACACTAAAGTATCGGCACGCCCTAAACCAACACAAAGAGACCTTCTTAGCAAATAATATATCATGTGTATTAGGGAGGGTGAGATATAAGCAGCCGCGGGCCGTGGAGGGAGTTACGGTGGGGCAGGGATGCGGGGAGGGGGAGGGGCAGGGTGGAGCCCTCTCCACCCTGCCCCTCCCCCTCCCCGCCTCCCTGCCCACCGTAACTCCCTCCACGGCCCGCGGCTGCTTATAAGTGTTGCTAACTCTTATTCATTTACAGCATGTTAACATACTGTCACCATTTGCTTTTTATGTACTATTGACTATGCTGGTAATTTTGCTACTGATAATATGTGTACTTGTATAATCTAAGATACTACGCCTGAGAAGACGGCATTAGTAAATAAACATTTCAAATACACATGTGTTCTTCTTAACTCCATGTTCTCGTTTCTAAGAAATATATAACGACCGACTGTTCATGAGTTCCACGTATCCTGAGGTACTATAAGTTCATATTCTGGATTGTCTAAACATTGAGAGTTTGTTATATCCAATGTGACACTATACCTAGCTTGCTAAGGGGTTTTGATTACTAAGGTGAGTTTTGGGACACCCTAATTCGCCGAGGTTCCAATCCTCTGTCCACAGTTCTGTGTCAGAACAGAAACCCTGCGACAGGGGCACCCCTCAACCTTACTGGAGCTTCATCACACTTGCGATACAACTCCAGAAATGCGCCAACTTTACGGCACAAATACGTCACGCATCTGTGCTGTTTTTGCCCCATGATGCGCCGCATTGTAAATGCAGCACACCATAGGTGACGGAACAGCGGCACAGAATGACTAACACATCCCTGGTGATGCGCCAGTCATCATAAATCTATCCCTATGCTTCTTATCTTGTTAGAGATAAACCGCCATATGTATCATCAAAGTTTTTTGCATTTCCTAAATAGCGAACTTTAAGGAATAAATAGCGATTCTTTACCATTCCTAGTTTGCGATGACCTATTTGCTAATTACAAATTACCCATTCATTTCCATGCAGCAGGAGGCCCATAGGAATGAAGGTGCAATTTGCGATTAGCAATTACCTCATCGCAAATTACGAATTTTTCCGACGGTGCAGGGGTGTCTCAAGAACACCCTGCTGCACCCCTGAAAAAGAAATTTGGGGTCATATGGCGCACATAAATTTTGAAAACATTCCTTTACCTCAAAAACAATTTTCAACTCATAATTTGAAAACACTGCACATGGGGAAATGACTTAAAATGTCCTTAAGACACATAAAAGCATTTTTTGATTGCCTTTGCAGCATGTTTCAGTCACCTTTAACATGCCTATGTAACGGAAACATTCAAAATCTAAATTTGCCATGCACAGGTGGGAGCATATTTACAAGCAATTTGCTCCACAAACAAACTTCTTACATTGAAATGGGAAAAATAACATCAGAGACTCTCAATTACCTTATAAAGAAGCAGACACCATTATGTCCTTCTCATCAATGTTAAAACCATTGCTTTTTCTCAAAAACGATTTACAAGTCATAATTTGAAAACACTCCACAGCTCCTATGCACATAAAAGCCCTGTCAGTACTAATACTTCACATTTTCTCCAATTACAATTTCTCAAAGAAACAAAATCTATTTGTGAAACACTTGAGACAAAGCAACATTTGAAAAACACAACTTTCTTCATAATTTTCTCCTTAAAGCACACTATTTTCTATCTAAATTAAAGAAATCTTTTCTCACCTTAGCAAATACTTTGAGTTTCAAAACAGTCTCAGAAACACACCAATTTGTCTTCAGCAGAGCAAAAGGTATGCACTCCAGAGTCTGCAGCTATCAAAAGCACAGAAATGCTGTAATTCCTCACACATATCTCTCATGTCACCCAATCAAAACCCTTCCCTCACTTTTTTTCAAAGCAAAACCCTTCCCCCCTCTGCCCCCTCTCTGCTTTTTCTGCATAGCAACCACCTCTTGCAAGACCTCTCACACAACAATGTTGCAATTGAACTCTGAACTCTCAGTGCACCTGCATATCCAGAGCATTCTTTCATTTAATGATTTTTTCTTCGCCACTCAAAATACATCTTTCAACGAACTCATCCATGCACACTAACTTTCTGTTTTCAGCAATCAAAATCCACCAATCACTCTTACTGCTTCATTAACACAGAAACTCCTCAGTTTTTTTCATTTTACACTCTCATTTTTTCAACTGCCATTTCATTGCCACACTTCATCTGACTGCAGCAGAACCTTCTCTCAACATGTTTTCTGTCTGGATTGTTGGACATAGTTACATATATTGGGCTCAAAGGTACGCTGAAAACAGGAATTTACCTAACCTCAATTTACAAGATGTGGAAATTAAGTGGTTTGGCCACAGAGGATTAAAATGTCACCAATTGATACCATTGGTGAAAACCTTTATGCATTTGCCAAAACCTGACCTGTTAATTGTGCACTGTGGAGGTAATGATTTGGGCACTTTGACTGGGGTAGGTCTGGAAATGCTTTTAAAGGACACCTTTGAGCAATTGATGGCACTTTTTCCTCAGACTGCCTTGGTATATTCAAATATATGCCAAAGACAGAAATGGAGGTGGTCGAACCAATTTTGTCCACAAATTGAGAAGTCGAGGAAGCATGTAAACAAATCTGTTTCAGCTTACATGAGAGACCATGGAATGGGCTCCCTGTACAACAATAACTTGCGTTACTACATGCAAGATATCTACAGAGGAGATGGAGTTCACTTCTCAGATGAGGGCAACAGAGTTTTCACTCTGAATTTAAGAATGTGCATTGGTACCTACTTATAAGTACCTAAATGTACCATAAACCCAAAAGCTCTTCTCAGAGCTACCCTACATCTGATCACTCACAATTATTATTTTACTCTAACTTTTTTCACTAATTTTCAAGAAAGTACGCTCCCCAGAACGCTTCCCGGTTCGCGAACCGGGCGCACTCCACGCAAAAAAACTAAAAAAACGGTATATTTTTTTTTGCCCTGCGAGACCCCTTCAAAGCCTCCACATCAAACCTAGGGGGTCAGGGACGATCTACTATGCCCCCTTATGGTCATTTGCCCCTTCGCTTTGGCCTCCTCTTGTCTCTCGATCCTACCGAGAGACAAGATGGCGGCCGCTACGGACTGTTTAGAATGTTTACAGACGCCGAAAAACCAATCAGCTTCGCAAACCTCCGTAACGCGAAAAGTACGCGAAGCGGAGCGCTGTTACAGATATATATCTTTTTTTGAACGTTAATTTCCCAAAATCCACTGGAGCACATATATTGAGACCTAGCAAAGGCACATCGGGCTACCAGTCCCTACAATTTTGCCAAGTTTCGTGCAAATCCATTCAGCCGTTCGATTATTATTATTATTTTTTTTTTTGCCCCGCGGGGCCCTTTTAAAACCTCCACATCAAACCTAGGGGGTCAGCGAGGATCTACTATTCCCCCTTATGGTCATTTGCCCCTTCGCTTTGGCCTCCTCTTGTCTCTCGATCCTACCGAGAGACAAGATGGCGGCCGCTACAGACTGTTTGGAATGTTGACAGACGCCGGAGAACCAACCAGCTTCGCTTCACAAAGCTCCGTTGCGCGTAAAGTACGCGTCCTGGGACGCTGCCAGGTCCGCTGTTACAGATATATATCTTTTTTTAAACGTTAATTTCTCTAAATCCACTGGAGCACATATATTGAGACCTACAAAAGGCACATCGGGCTACCAGTCCCTACAATTTTGCCAAGTTTCGTGCAAATCCATTCAGCCGTTCGGGCTAAAAGTGAGGCCAACCGCCCTATGGAAATTAACATGGGAAAAACGCGTTTTGGGACCCCCCTTTTTTCTCGGCCCCCCCTTGACGAACCTCCCCAAATTTTCAAGGGCTGCTCAGAAACAAAATGTGCCATTTTCCTGAAAATTTCAGCCAATTCCGTCCACAAACGCCAAAGTTATTAGACATAGAATTTTCAAAAATCCCATAGAGAAAAAATCCTAACTATATATACCTACTTAATGGTGGGCGGATTTTGCGGATTGGCAATCTGCGAACTTGCGTATTTACGGATTCGCAATCCGCGAAGATCCGCGAACTCTAGCGGACTTGCGGATTTTTCCGTTTTTTGTGTTGGCGCGTGTTCGCGCCGATTTTGGGACAAGTTCGCAATTGCGAACTTACTTTTCGGCTTGCAACGGCCGCGACTATGTTGTTTCTACGTCTGGTTTATCATCACAGGTTCACAGCACCCTCTGTTTCACCACTGCCACCCTCTGGGACACCCATGCCACCCTCTAGTACATCCTCACAGGCACCTATTAGGTTTATTTATTACTGTAGATTATGGTGGTTGAAAAAAGCTAGCACACCTGCCCTTCTTCAACTGCCATCAATTAATTTGTGTTTCATTAATGTGTCAGTAATTTTGAAAGTTCCAGTCTGGCTGGCACCTGCTTCCTTCCTTATCTGTAATTTGCTTTTTGTTGCAGTGAATTTTTTTTTTTACAGGACCTTTATGGTGCTATTCTATGAGCCTGCTGTTTGGGTCATAGCAGGGTCATAGAATTGTTGCAAACTCTGGAGGGGCCCATCAGGAAGCACTACCTTGAATGTTACTAATGTTAAGTTTGAACTTTTGCACCTGCTCATTGCTTTCATTTTAGCTAAAATCGTTTTTTTTGCAATTTCGCGCGTTATTTGGGGCGCGAATCCGTGCGAGATCGATTTCGGAAGCCGCGAATACGTGCGAATACAAAATTGTTTTTGTTGCGACGTGTATATTCGCGTGATCTTGCGCGTGTTCGCGAGGCGCTTCTAGCTATTCGTTTGCCAAGTTACCCTATCGGTCGTACACGGGCGCGGCCATCTTGTTGGCGTGACGTAATTCCGTTTCCGCCCGCTATGTGTAATCTCGCAAAGTGTGCTGCTCGCGAGTACAAGTTCGCGCGTACTCGCAAGGAAAATCTCGCGCGAACTTACCCACGCGGTCGTGAACGGGCGCGGCCATCTTGTTTCTCATTCATTGCTATGGTTCTGGGCATGCTTTCTCTATCCTCTCTCAATCTCTGCCATCCTTTGCTTGTTTGAAGTTTTTTTGATCTAATTTTACTTATTATCTAACCCTCTATTTTTCTAGCTCTATATTTTTGTGTTTTCTGCAGCTTTTAGTTACTTTTAAACTACTTTTTTAAACTCTTTTATTTTCTTCTTCACTATTCTATTTCTTCTTTATCATTTAAGTTTATTTCTGCCCAGACCATGGTAAAGGGAGCCGGGAAGCACCCTGAGAAGGGGAAGGGTCCCGCACCCCGTGCCCGGCTCCCGTGCGGGCGTTTAAGGGGGGAGCAAGTGGTCCCGAGGGAGATCTTTAGCGCGGAGGAAGTGGCGGCACTGATCTTCCATGTCCAGCGCCGCCTCCCCAAGACGATCCTGGGAGGCGGCAAGATCGCGACCGGCTATGGCATCCGGGAGCGCCGCCAGCGGTGGGAGAAGGTGTGCCGGGCCATGTACAAGATCTCTGGGGTCCGGCGCACATATAACCAGGCCACCCACCGCTGGACCGATGTCATGGACCGGGAGCGGGACTTGCTGGACGCGCTCGGCGTAGAGGTCCCCGGGCTTGGTGAGTAGTAGTAGTAGTACATTTACTACTCTGTTTTATCCTGCTCTGTTATTTGCAAATCTTTGTTATTTACCAAGAGCAATAATGCTGCCGATTACATTGAGGTAAATTATATTTCAAAATCTTCTATGCATTTCATTTTCAGGTGCACTGCTCTCCTTCTCAGTAGCCTTGCTTGCTACTATGCTTCTTTGTTTTGTATGTTGTGTTCAGAAGCATTTCATTGGCCTGAGAAATTATGTATCAGTGTACTGTAAAGAAAAGAACTGCGTAATGCTAGACAGTAAGGGTCATATTTTCAATTACCGGCGCATCCCTGCAAAGTAGCAGGGATGCGGCAGTAATTGTGTGCCATGCCACCACCACCCATTGGCCCAAAACGTCACAGAAGCCTTACGCATCTGTGCCGTAAAGGCAGCGCATTGCTGGAGTTGCGTGCCAACGATGGCGCAGCTCCAGCAATGCTCTGGGGTACCCTATCTCCCCAATGCTGCATCAAGCCGTACGTCGGCTTCAAGCGCGCAGGGTTTGAGTCATGCATCATTGTCATAAAAATGACTGATTGACATCTTGTAGATTTCCCTCAGCCACTTTTAGGATTCGTTCCTGCGCAGGTACGCCCTCCCTTGCGCCGGAACGCCCCCTGATGGCGCAGGGCTTTACAACGTGATGCATCGCCCATATGCCCATATGTGTTTTTTTTTTTAATATATACGCCGCACCAACACCATGGCGAGTCTTTTGTTCTGCCGCTGCGTCAGAAAAGGCACGCAACAATGGAGGAAAATCAGCCGCAACTTCCGCAAGGGACTTATAAATCAGCCCCAACAGACTGAAGTCCAGTGTCCTTCCTTTAGACAGTCACATGGCTATCAGAAGAAATAGTGGCGGTGGTGGCGGGTGGATTGATAGTTTGAGTATTCACTGATCTGCAAGCAGGATGGACTTTGTCTGTCACGTGTTGTGCACTACTGCCTGCAGTGCCAGGCCTAGGCAAACCTCTTTAGTAGTCTGTTTATTGAGTTACATAGGAACTTTCTAAGTCAACGTTCCGCAAATCAGGCAATACGAATAACGTAGTATACCACATGAGATAGATCCCGTGGAATAGTTGTCTATCTATTTGCTATTTTTCCAAAATATGTTGTTATTGTTCTTTTGAAATGTTTGATTTGGTTGAAAAATCTCATCCATGTTTTATGGTTTTTCTTTCTTTCATGTTGTACATCAGCTCCCCCCAAGGGCAAGAGGACACAGGAGGAGGGTGCTGAGGATGCAGGCCAGGATCGGGCAGGTGAGGGCTCCTTTGCTGGCCCCAGTAAGTTTACATTTTACTAAACAGTACCTATTTTTTCCTAGCGTTCCTCATTCGATTTTTTCTAAATCGTCTTTGATCTTCTTGTAGACTGGATATAAATTCTTATCCTGCCTCGAATATGACTCCCTGTGGTATTACTAGACTATTCTTATTAGTCTGTCTGTGTAGCTAACTAAGATTGGACATTTGGCAATTCCATTGGACTCCCATTATATTCAGCAATACCTCTATGCACTGTCTCCTTACTGACTAGATAGTGTGGCAGAGTCATTCAGCTCCCGAAGTCACCGATTATAGATCCCCAATGATCTCTAGATTATCGTACGCAGGACAAGAGAGTAGTACGGAGTCACAGCACAGTCAAGAAGTGTCAGAGGCACTCATGCTTGCAAAAATTCCAAAACCTTTAGCTCATCCACTCTAGTCTAGAGGAACAAAAACCACAGAGTCTATTTAAGTGTAAAAGCTTTATTAAAAGTAAACACATTTATTGAAATCTACTTTGTCATAAAACTATTTAACTGTAAACGGAAAAGTGGTTAGTGCTGACGATTAATTGGACACATTTCTTGTGGTCGAGCCGAACTCTCACCTACTTTGAACTTGATCCTGGTCGTGTTCTTAGGACTCAGGAGTCAAGCTTCTGTCTGTTAGGAGAAAAAGTGGTGCGTGTTAAAAATCAAAAGCAAGCATTCATCAGTTGTGCATAAAAGTGCAGCAAGACAACAGCCTTCCCTGGAAAATGGGACATTTTTACTATGGAGTAGACAGTCACAAATTATTACATTGTATTCTGTTTTTTTAACATTTCTCCTAGACCAAATATTATATAGTAGTGAGTGGTGTATTCTAACTTTCTTAAATGTACTTTGTAGGTGTAACATCTGGTGACGGGGCCAGCGCGGAGGTGGCTGATGTGTTGGACTTGGACTCGGAGGCCTCTGGGGAGGATGCGGCGGTAGAAGAGCTGGTGGCCGTTCCTGTGGGGGATCAAACGGTGGTGGCGGAAACAGGTAAGCTATATATTCCTTACTTATTGAGATTGAAGACTGCATAGTGTGCTTTCTGCACGGGTGTATTACAATTACAAATCAACCAGGTAGTAGCCTCCTCGAAATGTACTTCGACTTAGCTGTGAAGTTTTTGGTGAGAAGAATCCCAATAAGTTCTTAGACGAACGTGATGGATGGGATGAACGAAAAGCGAAAGAAGGGTGTAAGTAAGTGGGACGCGAACTTGTATGATGGCTGGCAAAGAAGAACGATATGTGTTTGCTTGGACCCAGAGGTGGCTGGGAAGGAAAGAATATGGTATGGTGCATGGCTGGGTCAATGATGAAGCAAGGATGGGTGGAAGGACAGCAGCCTGGGTGGGTGAAACAGAAACTGTATGTGTGCGTATACTTTGAATGAATGGATGCCTGGAGCATGGTATTCTCTGACTCTTACATAGCAAATGTGTATCTAGAGAGAGTAGATGGTCGCCAGGTGAAGTAAGTGTTACCTTGAAGAGCATGTACCACCGCACCCGCACGTCCGTCACAGTGCAGGGAAGGCAAGGAAAAGAAATTGTAAATGTGTCCAATACTACCATGAATAGTAGCAGTACTTTGTATTGCGTTTGCATTCACAGCATATATCTGGTTATTACGGTGGACACTCCGTACCTCTCTTAATAACTTTAGTTTACTTGTAGTACGTCATTCATGTGTGGGTGTATCACTGTGTTCACTCAATATTAAGCAAAGCACCTAAAGTCATCTCATCTGTCATTAAATACGTCCCATGTGAAGTGATAGATAATCAAATTAGTTAGCTTCTTCAGTTTCCTTTTCTAGTACTCATTTGCACTGTAGGGTGAAAGGTAAATTAATTAAGCAGTAGCCCTTGTAACAGAGTATTCTCAGTGCCACCCGTAATAGAAAAGTAATAGCTTCACCACCTGCATGTACTGGACCGGTACAGTAACGCAAGTCTGTCTCCATCATCATGGTGTGCAACTTTTTTTCTCGGGTGCAACTTCACTGTGCTGTGTCCATGTCATTCTGCCGGCTTGCATAAGATAACGTACCCATTTCCCTAAACAAGAGAGAAGAAGAAGAATAAGACTGGTGTACTGTCATAGTCGACTGTAATGGAAGTCCATAGTGGTCGTAGAATTAGTTCATTAAACTACCACTACTGTTAGAGCAAGGATGCAGAAGTGGGAGGGTTACATAGATACTGTCCTCAATAGTTATGTACTGTGCTTTCAATTTGCTACTTGTACTCTGTGACCCAACTTTCGGCTCAATCACTTTGTGTTATTAATAAGGAGCATTGGTTACAGACTATGTCTTTCTTTCTTCATATAGTTGCTCCTTCCAAATCAACAACAAGGAGGGAGCAGGCTAGATTGGCCCGGCAACGGAGGCTGGAGGCCACAGTCGCCGAGTATCGGCGGCTGGTGGCCCTGGAGGAGGAGGAGGACACGCAGTCGAGCGGGGCAACATCTTCGACTGTGACCACTGCATCCTCCTCCGTGACTAAACCAGCGGGACCGAGCCGGGCTAAGAAAGCCGACCGCCACCGCCAAGCACCCGAAACACCAGCTGCCCCCCACAGGAGCTGCAAGGAACGCCAACACCGCCTACGAGTCCGCATGTCCAACCTAGAGCAGGAGGTCCTGAGGTATAAGACCTTGGTTAAGGGCCTCCGCTCCGAGCTTGCCACCCTCCGCAAGGAGTATGATGCCCATGCCGCATCATGCACCAGCACCAGCACCCTCCAGTAGTGGAGTGTCCCTTGCCCTTTTTTTATAGACTTTTGGGGGGTGGGATTTGGGAGTTGGGATCGTTTTGGGACGTTTCAGAGACAATCGTTGGGGTTAGGGTGGGTGAGGGAGATTATTTTGTTAGGGATAAATAAATATATTTTTCAACTACTTTATCTGACCATACCTGTTTTTTACTGCTTTTCAGTCTGGTGGGTGGGGGGCGGGGGTGTAACAGTAACTTTGTTTTCCTGAACAGTCGTAGGACTTTAGTAGTACAACCGTCAAACTCTTGTCTACTCCGAAATAATACTCCATTATACTACCTCCCACCAAACGCTTATCTTACCTGTAATTTGTGTTAGAAATTAGGGCTAGGCCCAGGGCTGGCTCCAGGTGAAATGGGGATTAACGTTGTCATTCCTGGGCGGGTGACATTTCCTCATTGCGGTGTTACTAGTGGTGTGACACAGTGGCAGTTGCATGCCTATGGAAAAAAAGAAAACGAAACCTTGTTTGTACTCCTTACTGTAGCATTACAACGGTTACGGTACGATCGAGAAAATAGCAGGTGACAGTACACTAGAACAGTGCCATAATGTAGCCTAACAAATGGTAAAGTATTGCAAGTATAACTAGTACTTGCGTTGAATTTATTTGACATTGGCTACTACTACTAGAAGATATAGTACTGAAGCTGAGTAAGTCTAGAAGATATCCTCGTATTCCTTCACCAGCCTGTTGCTGCTATCACCTTATCCTCCCCAGCAAGTGTGTGGAATTATTGATGTCATTTTAGTCAGACATCAAGCAAAACAACACAGCCCGGGGGAAGAGGGTTAGGGTTTGTAAAATGGATGGGAATGGGGGTTTCTTTTTGGGTAGGTTTTGTTGAGAGAAGAAAAAAAAAGCAGAGCATGGACAAACAATAATTGAAGATACAGAGTTTACAGACAATCTTTGGTTACAAAGTAAAGGTAAGCACATGCAGTCACACTCATAGAATAAAAGACAACAATGGATACTGTATCTGTATTGCGTATGTTGTTGGAGTTGTCCTGTTGAAATTGGTAAGTAAGTTGCATGCAGCAAACAATTCCTCTTATTGGCGGCACTCCTCCATTCCAGCTGACGCTTCGTCCATCAATGTGGTGGTGACCACTGACAGAAGAGACACCCTGTCCACTGCCTGCCTGGCGGATGTTGACTGAAACCCGGCCTGTAATTATTGAACGGAAAACAGGAAGTGCTATTACAATACCACTGATAAATAAATAAAAGGTATGTACGCTGTGTGGTTCAAAAAGTCACACTTTGATTTCCCTAATAGACAGTACAATATTTTTGAAATTGCGTGCTCTGTCTGAGTCACCTTTTTAAGGTTCAATAAGTATGGCCAAAATATTATAGCGGATCTTTCCCCTCAAGGTGGGTGTACTACTGTGTTTTAGAACAAAATTTGACCTTCCCAGCAATGCTCCCACCAAGACCCTTACTAAAGCCAGTCGCAAAAATGTAGAAGAACCCAATCATATCTCCAAAAACGATGCCTAGCAGAAAAATGGTTACAAAACGTACTTTGAAAGTAACAGTAGACCCAAATACAGACCGTGGATTGTATTCAAACCACTTGCCTGCAAGCAAAAGTATCCATAGCCAGCATCGCTCCAACAGTGCTCTACAACAACAGAACCGCGTTGCAATAGAACCCCCCTAAACACATGCAATCCTGCTGCTAGGGCTAACCCTAACGAACCCTAACTTACAAAAAGTGCCAAAACTGGTGTTTCCTTATGGATTTTGTCCAACTAACTTCTAGCCGGTATTAGACCTTCCCAGGAATGCCCCAGGCAAGACCCGCCAACCCACCCGCAAAAAAACACCCGACACAACACCACCAAACAGCGAAAAAGCTAAATCTCATACTTACAATGTCTCTCGGCCTTCGGTCCAAACGCGGCGCTGTGCAGCTAGGTCGTCATCATCATCATCAATCATCATAACTCCTGTTTTCCACCACGGATTTCCTGAAAAGCAAATGCAATCAAGATTAGACTGTCGCAGCAGTGCTTCGACAGAGACCCCGGCCGCAACCCACCCACGAACAGCAGGAAGCCCCCCAAAACGCTACATTGAGCAAGATGTCTGAAGAAATGGCAAAAAAAAGGCTGTTCCTTATGGATTTTGTCCAAAACACTTGTATCCGGTATTAGACCTTCCCAGGAATGCCCCAGGCAAGACCCGCCGGCGCCAACCCACCCGCAAAAAAACACGCGACACAACACCACCAAACAGCGAAAAAGCTAAATCTCATACTTACAATGTCTCTCGGCCTTCGGTCCAAACGCGGCGCTGTGCAGCTAGGTCGTCATCATCATCAATCATCATAACTCCTGTTTTCCACCACGGATTTCCTGAAAAGCAAATGCAATCAAGATTAGACTGTCGCAGCAGTGCTTCGACAGAGACCCCGGCCGCAACCCACCCACGAACAGCAGGAAGCCCCCCAAAAGGCTACATTGAGCAAGATGTCTGAAGAAATGGCAAAAAAAAGGCTGTTCCTTATGGATTTTGTCCAAAACACTTGTATCCGGTATTAGACCTTCCCAGGAATGCCCCAGGCAAGACCCGCCGGCGCCAACCCACCCGCAAAAAAACACCCGACAACACCCCCAAACAGCGAAAAAGCTAAATCTCATACTTACAATATCTCTCGGCCTTCGGTCCAAAGTAACGCGCTGTGCAGCTAGGTCATCATCAATCATCATAACTCCTGTTTTCCACCACGGATTTCCTGAAAAGCAAATGCAATCAAGATTAGACTGTCGCAGCAGTGCTTCGACAGACACCAAAAATTACACACAAACCCCCGGAACCCCGCCAAAGAGCACCTCAAAGGCAAGCAAGTCAGCAAAAACGGCAAGAAATTTCCACCTCATATTTGGTCCAAAACACTTTTGTCCATTATTAGAGCTTCACAGCAATGGGCCCAAAACCGTCAACTCACCCGCAAAGAAGTACAACACCCCCACAAGTGCTGAGTCTTTCTTCATTGTGCGTAATCCAGCACTCTGCTTGGAGGGAAATCGCAGTCTGGAGGAGGAGGATAGAGGAGCATGTTCTTCAGAACTTGTGAACCTGAGGAATGTAGACTGCGGCACCTTCAAATCAATAAGCAAACAAGTGAAGACAGTTCTGATGATGGTCTTGTTTTTGGGATTAGGTGATTAAAGTTTGAATTAAATTAACTGTGCAAAACAAAGAAAGAGAGACACAAAGCACACAGGAATAAAAGTGAATAAGGACGAAAAAGAAAGTTCTTGATTGATTGTCTCATTTTCAGGGCTCGGTGTCAGGGAATAAGAACAAGATTTCGTCATCATACTCTGCGAATTCAGGCTGGATGAGGTCAGTGGCACCGAACAGAGAAAAAATCCCCTCATCTACGTTGCTGTCCTCATCGTCTTCATGTGGCGTGCTTTCTCGCACTTTGTAATCTGGTGGTATGAGGTGCTGATTCATCTTGATCATTGTCAGCCGCTCCACATTTTTGGGCGATAGGCGGCTCCGTTTGGCAGTTACAATGCCACCAGCAGCACTGAAAACACGTTCAGAAGACACACTTGCGAGTGGGCAAGACAAATAGTTTATAGCCAGGTTGTAGAGCTGTGGCCACAATTGTTTTTTGCCATGCCAATACTGCAATGGCTCCTCATTAAGAAAGACCACTGTTGAGTCATTCAGATAGTCCTGCACCATCGACTCAAGGTCATCAACTGTTCCTCCACTTTGCTTACTTTTTGCTGTGCCTGTGACATTTTTTAGAGAACCATACCCCATCAAACTTAGCCAATCCTCCTCCCCAGCCACTGTTAGTGTTGTCATTGTGTGTGGTGCAGATGATCCAGTTGCCGGTGTCTTTAACGGCTGAGAGGTCACTTGTGCCCCAGCCACAGGTGCAGAAGTGGATTCTTGTGACTGCGGATGGCCTGCTGATGCTGATGCTGATGTACTGGCTTCTCCTTCAATAACCTGCCGTTCTTTTTCAAACCTCTTGGCTGACCAGGCTAACCAATGTTTGTACTTTTGAACATCTGCATCAGCGAAAGGAAAGAATGCGTTGTCTGCCAGCGCCTTTTTGTAGCGTGGATCCAGAATAGTAGCACAAATGTAATGCTGATCTGAGTTGATGTTTTTAAGACGTTCATCACCACGTAGGCGATGTAATAATTTCTCAGACAAAATGAAATGTTTTTTTTTTTTTCATCTTTTTCAAACTCAGAAGAAACCGCCATCAGTTGGTGCTCCAGTATGCACAACAATGGGATAGCTTTTCCCAAATTACAGTCCTCCTGGCTGACTGCACGCGTGAAGAACTCAAAAGGACGAAGCATGTCTGTCAGGCTTTTAACTATGGCCCATTGCGCCTTACTCATCCGCAGGTCCTCCTTCTGAGATGTAGCCTCTGTCAAGAAATAGTGATCGAGTACCGTATACTGCTCATGCAGACGCTCAAGCATGTAGAAGGTTGAGTTCCAACGTGTTGCCACCTCCTGGATGAGTGCTTTCACTGGCATTCCACGTTGAAGTAGCAGTCTCCGCAGATGCTTCCGGGCCTTAAAAGAATGGCTGAAATGGTTGCACATTTTGCGGCAGGTGGCCATTACCTCGAACGCTGGACTCTCTTTATCACTCAAGAATTTTTGAACTACCAGGTTGATACAGTGCGCCAAACACGGCACTCTAACATGGTGACCCTGTGACATGGCCTTAACTACATTGGCGCCATTATCCGTGGAAACATAACCAATCTTGCGTTTTAGGGGGGATAGCATTGACAACACCTTTTTGTCAAACTCTTCCAAAAGGTTTTCTGCTGTGTGACTTTTCTCCAAGGCAAACATGGCTAGTGTTGCATGTTTCCGAGCAGCTTTGAAAACTTGGTCCGGGTCAACACCTGCGTTTAGCTTTGCTATAACACCTGAAAAAGAGACCCAGTGTGCAGTGATGCACATGTAATCATCGCCTGGGCCACTGGTCCACATGTCTGTTGTCAGATGTATTGTGTGAACAGCACTCTTCTGCAAAGCTGCCCCAATCGCCTGCAGCACATCTTCATGTAGTGCTGGAACCGCAACTCTGGCAAAATAGAACCGGCTCGGAACCTTCCATTTAGGGCAGAGCGTTGCAACTAATTCAAGAAAACCTACCGCTTCTACAAAAGAAAAAGGTAGAAGGTCCACAGCTAGCATTTTAGCCAGCTTAGTGTTATACAGACGCGTCAGTGGGTGGTTGCGTTCATATGGCACGTCTGAAGTAAGCATTGTTCTAATGTTGGCCTGGACCAAGCATTTACGGGCTGATAATGACTTCGTTGACCCAATTTTGCTCGCTGGTGAACTTTTGTGCGTTGGTGTCTCACTCGCTCCAACACTCTTAGTGTGCCTCACATTGGGTGTGCTGCTGAGAGGGGTACTGGGTGTAAGGGAAGTGTTTGACACGTCTTCTTCCTGCTCGTCAACATCAGATGAAACATCAACGTTTCCTTGATTTTGGCCTTTCTTGATCGCAGCTAGGTGCGCAAACCATTGGACACCGTGCTTTCTGTCAAGATGACCACTCTGGCCGCCGGTACCATAGTTGCTACCTGGCTTACCACGACTAACTGCAAGCTTACAAAGGGTACAAATGGCAAACCTTGGATTTTTGGGACAAACAGTAAAGAAGTCCCAAACTGGGGACTTGAAGTGTCTGTGGGACCTGGAGGAGGCGGCGATACTGGTGGTGGTGGTGGTCATGAAGCTAATGCCAGATGAAGTGGAGGATCTGGATTGGCCAACTTTTGTACGTTTTCCACTTTCACCGCCACTAATTAAGGTCGAGGTTGACGCAGGTCTCTTCTTGCCAGAAAGAAATATGGAAGCGGGACGAGTTGGTGTACTACTTAACTCCAATGATTGTGGTGTTTCCACTGCCTCCTCATCGACAACATCATCATCATCATCATCACGCGCAGCAGCTCTTCGGGCTAGGGTCAAAATGTCTGTTTGCTGCATGCCCGCTGGGGCTGCAGTGACCTTTATGATGACTGGGTCGTCGTTGGCAGAGTCTTCATCAGCAGCAGTATCCGCCACTTCTTGTTGAGCCTCATCACACTCCATAAGTCTGAGACTTTGGACGAGCTTCCTTTTACGCTTAAGTACCTTTGTTGGATCATGGTGTGCCTCACTCTCAGACGGCTGTGGTGCTGGTTCCCAAGTTTGATCCGTATCATCAGAAGGAGGTGTGCTTGAAGAGGATGTAGACACCACCCTTGATCTCTTCCTTGCTAGGGTTGTGGAAGACAATGAAGGATCATCAGGAGGAGTGGCTTCCTCAAATGATACCTCGCCTTGATTGTCGATTTCCTGATGTGCCCCTACTTCGGGAGGAACAACTATTGTGGGCACTTGTTGTGACCCTCCATGCACCTCTGCATGCGCATCTCCTTGCGCTGCCTCTCCTTCCACATGTACTTGGGCTTGTACTTGCACATGTGATTGTTGTTGCCGCTGTGGTTGTTCAACACTCGTCAGATGAGCTACAACAACCTGTGTTGATTGAGGGACATTGCTGCTGCTTTCTTGCGATGAGCCAACATCACTGGTCGATGGTGATTGAAGAAGTATACTGGCTGCCTCTGCAGCACTCAAGGGCTTGGACTTAAGTTGGCGTGGTGGTGGTGGTGGCACTGAGCCCAATGGAGCGGGGGTGCTGCTGCCAGCTTGGTCCCCAGCAGATCCCGCTGCAGCTGCTGCAGGCATACTTTTTTTTTTACTCACAAAAAAAGGGGCGGGCGGCACACCAGTGTCCTTGGTAACTTGCTTCTTCTGCTCCTTACTGGCACCTTTCTTGCTAGAGGAGCTACGGGTTACTTTTTTTGGGGCCATCTTCTTCAGAGCAGGTCAGCAGGCAGCAGTTGCACGAGTTGCAGAGGGTTCTGTGTCCAGACGTGACGTCGCGTGACGTTATGCTGCACACACCGCTGCAGGACTTCTTCCTGGCACTGGTGGTTCTATTGAGTCTTCTTGTGCACCTAAAAGCAATGGAAGACAGAGGAACATCAGTTCAGTTATACACCCCAAAAAATCGACAAAACACAGAAAAATGAGCACAATCCCATGCCATCCATGATGTTTACATTGAAGACACCCCACAGAAAGACTAGGGACATGCAAGTATGCAACACTCACTACCCCTGGGCATAAGGGATGAAAAGTAGGCAAAATAAGTGCAGGCCTCAGACACTGCCTCTCCTCAAAATGGCCCCCTTACACCCCAAGCACATGTTGCCTGTACCAGCCAGCACTCAAGATGGCCACCACCACCACCCACATGGCCAGTCCACATCAACAGTACACCCCCAAAAAACAGAAAAACAGCCAGAAATCACCACAATCCAATGCCATCCATGATGTTTACATCAAAGAGAGTGAGACAACACCACAGGCACACTCAGTCCATGCACCACCACCACCCCTGGGCAAGCAAAAGGCCACACCAGCAGCCCCCCAAAAACGACAAAAAACAATAAAATAAGCACAATCCCAGCCCATCCATGGCCTCAATTATGTTTAAATTCAAGAAGACACCCCACAGAAAGACTAGGCCCATGCAACACTCACCACCCCTGGGCAAAGGGCCACACCAGCAGGCCCAAAAAAACGACAAAAAACAATAAAATCTGCACAATCCCAGCCCATCCATGGCCTCAATGGTGTTTAAATTCAAGAAGACACCCCACAGAAAGACTAGGCCCATGCAACACTCACCACCCCTGGGCAAAGGGCCACACCAGCAGGCCCAAAAAAACGACAAAAAACAATAAAATCTGCACAATCCCAGCCCATCCATGGCCTCAATGGTGTTTAAATTCAAGAAGACACCCCTCAGAAACACTAGGCCCATGCAACACTCACTACCCCTGGGCATAAGGGATGAAAAGTAGGCAAAATAAGTGCAGGCCTCAGACACTGCCTCTCCTCAAAATGGCCCCCTTACACCCCAAGCACATGTTGCCTGTACCAGCCAGCACTCAAGATGGCCACCACCACCACCCACATGGCCAGACCACATCAACAGTACACCCCCAAAAAACAGAAAAACAGCCAGAAATCACCACAATCCAATGCCATCCATGATGTTTACATCAAAGAGAGTGAGACAACACCACAGGCACACTCAGTCCATGCACCACCACCACCCCTGGGCAAGCAAAAGGCCACACCAGCAGCCCCCCAAAAACGACAAAAAACAATAAAATAAGCACAATCCCAGCCCATCCATGGCCTCAATTATGTTTAAATTCAAGAAGACACCCCACAGAAAGACTAGGCCCATGCAACACTCACCACCCCTGGGCAAAGGGCCACACCAGCAGGCCCAAAAAAACGACAAAAAACAATAAAATCTGCACAATCCCAGCCCATCCATGGCCTCAATGGTGTTTAAATTCAACAAAACAGTTGTATCATGCACCCATAACCAACCCTGGTCCTACTGGATACTGTGGCTACCCACAATATAATTTATTTAATTTTCTGAAAAAGTTCCAAAATTGTACTTGCAGCAACTGTAATGCCCCAAACAAACTTACTTGTGAAAGTTGATTTCTAATCCAAAAGTGATCCAAAGACAGTCAAAAAGGCCTCAAATCCAAATATCCAGCAGCACCCACAAAAAGTAATCCTTCCAGCTCCAGATCCAAATGAAAGTGACCAGGAGATGGACAAAGCACTGGGAGGAGCCTGCTGGACAGGAACAGGAAGTTGGAGACTGTGGGGCACTTCCTTCCTCCCCCCCCCCCCCCAAAATGGACTCCTTGCAAAAAAAAAGGCCATGCAAATGTCAACCTGAGGAGTGATTCTGATAAAAATCATAATTTTCTGAAGGTTTATCCTGTTTGCTGGTGATTTTCTTGTGCGAAATTGCAAAATCTCTATTTCGCAAGTGCGAGATTGTTCCTTTCCGCCGCAACTACATGTTCGCAATTGCGAACTCTCGCGAGGTGTGCTGTGCAAGGTGGCAAGCCGCGAGTACGTATTCGCGGGCGACAAACTCCCGCGGGAACACGCAGCAAGATCTAAAATGGCGCGTCACTCGCAAAGAAAAACAACTCGGCAAACGCTAAAATGACGGAAAGTGAACGCCGTGCACCACGCCGCGCGCCGCAACCAAGCAAAAAATCCGCCGCGAGCGGATTCACGGATTTTCGACAAATTCGCGAGCGTTCGCGGATTGCGGATTTGCCGAAAATCCGAAAAATCCGCGAGCGGAGCGGATTTTACGCCCATGCTTAACTGGCGACCGCCAGTAGGTAATATATATATATATATATTCACTGAAAAAACCATAGGTTTCACACCAGTTATAGTTAGGAATTAGCATTTAAAAAACCTATTAAATTCACTGAAAAAACCATAGGTTTTACACCAGTTATAGTTAGCTGGAAATTTTACTCGCATAAAACCATTGAAATTCCCACGTTATAGTTAGTTGGACTCACTATAACTTGCGCGTGCAATGCACTGCTGATGACGTCACATATTACATCACTCATGACATGGTCAGTGACATCACTCATGACATCACTGATGACACCATCCAGTGAATGTGTGTCTTTCTGAAAAATAAATAATAGTGAGTAATGTTTAAATATTTAAATATATGCATTAATGTAACCCTTTGTGTATAAGTGGCTGCATGGGTTGGTGTGTAGCTACATGTGTAGGTATATGGGTTATTAGATGTTTTTCTTAGTATCAGTATGTGTTTGTATGGTTTGGTGGGAGTATTACTTAGCACATAGATGCATGAATGACTGACTCTCTGTTTGTATGTGTTTTCAATACAGCACATGTGCAGGACTGTATGGGTGGATGAGTGTGTATATGTGTATGTTAGTGAGTGAATGACTGTCTCACTAGTGTCTTTATCAGAAACTACATATCTTTTAATGTAGTATATGTGAATATTGATGTATATAAGTGAGTATATGTGAGAGTGAGGGATTGTAAGAGTTCCTTTTTAAATTAGTATGTGTTTCTATAAGTGATTGTTTAAGAGAGTAAGTATGTGTAAGTTTCCTTAAAAGTAAAGTGATAGTGTGTGTATAACTGTATATGCAAATAAATGGATGTTTAATAGTTTATTTGCATGTGTGAGTATGTGTGACAGTATCTTTTGGATGACTGTCGGTGTGTAACAGGATGTATAGGTGTACCACTACATATGATGAGTGAGTATATGTATGAGTGACTACATAGAACTGTTGGTGAATGAGTGGATGTGTATATAGATGGTGGAATTACTGAATTGGTTGTTGTAACACGTATGGGTATCTCCATTTTTTTGAAAATTTTAGTTTCTATTTTTGAATATGTGTTTCAAGGGTTACATTACAGTGAAAGGAGGTCTGTCACTCTGTCACAAGGATGGTGTCATCAGTGATGTCATGAGTGATGTCACTGACCATGTCATGAGTGATGTAATATGTGATGTCATCAGCAGTGCATTGCACGCGCAAGTTATAGTGAGTCCAACTAACTATAACGTGGGAATTTCAATGGTTTTATGCGAGTAAAATTTCCAGCTAACTATAACTGGTGTAAAACCTATGGTTTTTTCAGTGAATTTAATAGGTTTTTTAAATGCTAATTCCTAACTATAACTGGTGTGAAACCTATGGTTTTCTCAGTGAATTTCAATGGTTTTTTAATAGCAAATCTTTATAGGTATAAAAAATAATACATTTTAAAACGAATTTTATATTGTATAATTATGTCAAAATTTGTATTTATTTTTTTTATATTTAACTTGGGGTGCGCCCTGGGGCGTGTACCGGGGAGCATCCCGGGAGCGCTTTTGCCGCGAACGAAAACAACATCGTGACGTATCGCGTACACGCGTGATGCGTCATATGACGCACAGCGTAATCGCAACCGAAAGCACGCGATCGCATACGATCGCGAAACGTCCTGACGCGCTTACGCTACGCACCCGCGGGCGCACCCTGGAGCGCGACTACGGGCGCGCCCCGGAGCGCGACTATGGGCGCGCCCCGGGGCGCGTAGCGTAAGCGCGTCGGGTCATGTGACTTGAAAATAACACTTTCTATTGGTGCAGAACAGGTTTGGTTTCTAAATGAGTAATGCCTGGGTCTTGTGACCAGCCTGGGTCTTGTGACCTGAAAATAACACTTTCTATTGGTGCAGAACAGTTTTGGTTTCCATATGAGTAAAGCCTTGGTCTTGTGACCTGAAAATAACACTTCTGATTGGTTCAGCACAGTTTTTTTTTCCAAATGATAAAAAACCCCACCTTTCTTCCTCACTCTGACTTTGTCCTTTGACTGAGGAAGACCTGTTTCATCTACAGGGACAATTATTTTGTACTTTGAAATGGCTACTGTAGCAGCAACAGCTGGAGCATCTGCACCACCACCACCACCACAACCACCAAGAGGACCACCACAACAATACATTGCTGGTGGAGAAGAGGAGGAGGGGGAAGAGGAAGAGGAGGAGGGGAGCAGATGGCTGCCTGAAGAAAATACCCCATACAAGCCAAAAGAACACATTGTATGGGAGTTTTTTTCATTTCCAAAGGGCAAGAAAAAAGTTAATGCGGCTAAGGTAACATGTCGAATCTGTGGTGCAGAACTCTCAAGGGGCAATCCAAATAAAAAATATTCATTTGGTAATAATACCATGATTCGGCATATGATCCAGAAGCATCCTGCTAACTATTCCCGTCCAGAGATCAGGGAACTGGCCAGTCACCACCCCCAGTGTTCAAGGACCAGCTCCAAAAGAAAGCAATCCACTCAATCGGGACCAGAAACATCAGAGGTGATGCCTTGTATCCAGGAATGATTTGGTACTTTTAGAATCACTTGTACTGAATGTGGCAAGCTCATCGCCTATGGTGAAAAGAGCGTAAAGCTGATCGTCCTTGCTAGTGAGAATCACATTTGCCTAAAAAAAAGAAGTAATTTTTTTCCGTTTTTTGTTTTTTGCTCCAGTTGAGCCATTTCTCAATTCCCTTTCTCTTTGTTTCTTCCCATAAAAAATACAAAAAAAAATATAAAACTGTTTTGAAAAGCCCAAAAAAGTACAAAATGTTCAAAAAACATAAAAAAAATATAAAACAACAAAAAGAACTTAGAACTACCTTTCGTTTATAAAATTAAACCTAAATTTTTAAAGGATCTCTGTCAATTTTTTGTCCTTAGGGTACGCGTACCGGGGTGCGCCCCCCCAAAAAAAGAAAAACAAAAAATTTAATGAAGCAGTTATTATGAGGGATGGACACAAAGAGAGTTATGTTAAGAGAAAAAGAGCTACAAGATGACCACAGAGGGATTGTTTATTACATAGTAAAAAATAGAGAAGGTGTAATAGGGTGAAAGTGAGAAAAGTAAAATGACTAAAGGAGCGAAAGAAAGGAAAAGAGAGGAAGAACACTAAAGTAGAGATAGTGTGAGACTGTGATTGGCTGTTAAAAGAAAAAGAAAGGACAGTAAAAAATGGAGAATGAAGGGTAGTGGCGGAACCACGATAAATGAAGAACGATGAGGGAAAGTGAGAAAAGACCAGGTAGTATAAGTAAAGAGGGGTGAAAGAGGGAGAAAAATTGAATTAGGATAACACATGGGGAGTGACAAAGAGAGAGGACAAACAGAGTAAAGGAAACAGTACCTGAATGGGCTTGAGTAAAACAGCAAAAAAAGATAAGTAATGCAGTGTGTGTGACTTATAGGGAGTCAGTGGGTGTAGGTCGGGGTGTGGGTGTGTAAGGTGTGTCTGTGGGTGTGTTTGTGTGGAGTGTTTCGGTGTGGGTGGAGGTGAGGGTGTGTGAAATATGTGTGAGAAGTGTATGAGTGTGGGGTGTATATGTGTTCGATATATGTGTGTATGGAATGTGTGTGTGTTTGAGGAGTGTTTGTGGGAGGATTTTTTGTGTGTATGAGGTGTGTGTGTGGTGTGTGTGTGGGGTGTATGTTACAGGTGTGTGTATGTGTTGGGAGGGGGATGAGGTGTATGTGTAGGAGTAAGGTAAATAATTAAGAAAAAGAGAATGAGTGAAGAAGCAAAGGAAGGGAACAGAGGGTAAGTGAAGTAAACAATAGGGATCGAAAGAAGTTGAATATGAGAGGGGAAATAGGGAAAGGGGAGTAAACATGTAGAATAAGAATAAGTGAGAGAAGCAGAGTAAAGACACAGGAGTGAGGTAGATTGAGAACATGTTAGTGACCTTAAAGCAAAGGGTGATGACAAACTACATTTTTTTAGTCATACTTACCATAGAATAAATGTAACTTTAATTAATTTTTTATACTACACTTTGTATCTGTGAAAGAGAGAAGAAAAAATAAGTTATAATTAGTAAAATATGTATTTTAAATTAAAAGATACAAATGAAGAGGTTGAAAATCATAACGCTCTATTTAGAAATATAGTTAGAGTGAAGGACACAGAAACGGAAATAAACTAAGGTAGAAGGACAAAAAGAGAGAAAAAGAAATTGAAGGAGAGCAAATTACAAAGAGTAAGGCATATAGATTCACTGACAAAAAGAGAGAGAAGAACAGAGAAATGAACTGAAGGTAAGAAAGATACTAAAACAATGTGAGTTAGCAAAACTAAATCAGGAAACAGAAGTAAGTAAAAAGATAATGACTGAGACAGAAAACAGTATAATTAAGGATGCATTTAGAATAATTAGGATTAGAAGGTAACTGAGAGTAAGTGAAGAACAGTCATAGAGTGAAAGGATGAAGGGAGACAGGATAATATACAACGATTGAGGGAAATGGACCGAGGAAGTTATAAGGTAGACACACTAAGAGAAAAACTGAGTGAGGTGGAGTACAATGAGTGAGAAAAGGAAATGAGTATCAGAGCAAAAAGAAGGAAAGAGAGGAGAAGACAACTAAAACAGTGGTACTGAGAGAAAATAATTTGGTGATGAAAGTAAAGAGAAGGACATTGAAAGAAAGGAAATAAGGGATAGTAATGGAACCAGAGTAAAAGAAATGGGATGAAGAACGATGAGAGAGGAGCAGTGAAGTTGTTGTAAAAGAAGTGATAGAAGGTAGATAAACACAAGTGAACATAACGCAAGTAGAGTGAGGCACTGAAGACATAGAAGTAGTGAACGAAAAATAGAGAGAAGAGGTCAAAAGTAAGGAGCAAACAAAGATAAGCGAGGGAGAGTGGGTGATTTATAGTGATAGAGTGCAATAATACTGCTGAGTGAGTAAACAGGAATTACTAAAAGAGCAAAGGAGGAAAATACGGAAAAGGGAAGTAAAGCAGAGAGACTGAAAGCTAAAAAGTTATGCAAGGGAGAGACGGGATGCACACAGTTGAAATGAGAATGAGGGGTTGTCAAAGAAGTGGAGTAAGAGAACGGGGGTTACAGAGAGTGAGAGAAAGACATTATAAGTGAGTAAAAAGAGCTGAAAGAGGATGGAAAAAGGAAAGTAAGTGTCAGAGAATGGGAATACAATTTAATTTACACAATCCAAAGTATAAAATAACTTGTACAACATGTTACATAGTTTATTTTTGCTGTTCTCAGAATATATTGAATTTCACTTAAAACAGTGAGTTCAAATTACTCATCATATGACAGCGGGAAAAAAAAAACACAATCTAAAAGATTGTGTTTTAAAAAAAAACTTAAATACTGACAAATGACAAATGTACGCTAAACTTAGATTGACTTACTTTTCCTTGAGGCCAAATACTGTATCATGGTGGTCCTTTTCTCGTTGGAAAGTACTTTGCTGTTCACTTAAAAATCCATTTCATCGACTTTCTATAAGAAAAGCTCCAAGAACATCTGAAATATTTTCAATATTTTCATATACTCCTTTTTTTCAGTCATGACTCTTTACTCATTCCTGCACCTTTCCATTTGGCCAAATAGTGTCAGATGCATGAGTATATGTTCAAATTAATTCTAAGGCACTCTGAAATGACCTTTTTCCCGACGTTCTGAAAGAAAGGCTCCACAACATTTTCACAATATTTAAGTATTTGTAAAAACATCTCTGACTCACTCATGTTCATCATTTTGTATAATACTAATATCACTTACTATGAGATCCACTTACAGTACCTATATGACAAGTCATTTTTTTATATTGCCTGGATCACTTTTACTAAGAATATATTTTAAAACAGCAAAATAACCTTTATTAACTGCTCCCGTCTTCATTGGCCAATTACTTTTACCTAAATTTTGGCTGTAAAAACACTAGGTATGAATTTATAAAGCCAAAAGGCAAACGTTGTTTGAAATTCAAATGAGTGTTGTTACATTGGGTCCAATCTTTAGAAGTTTTTAAATAGCATGTGTAATGCCCTGATGTTGTAGAAGTACCATCATGAAAAATAATAGCTACAGTTGCAAAGGTTCTTCCTGATATTGATAACTGAGAAGCCACGAAATTTTTAATAGAAGTTGTCAATTTAGTTCCATCAGGTCTACATCGTTGGAACATTAAAATGACATAGTGACCATAATTTTGTAGAAATAATGTGGACAGCATTGTAGACTTACATTGGGTACACACCATATTGTGATCCGCTGCTTTAACTAGATTATTAAAAGGCACTGATTTGCAGTCTGGTAAAGTCAAATATATAAATCTTTCAGAGTCTATTATAGTAGTACTTGATGAAGCACAGTTATCACAGTCATGTTGCCATTGATAAGAAAGGTTAAAAAGATTTTTTATATCTACTCCTTCATCTTCCAATACATCAAACATATTCATTACAAATTCCTGACAATCCTGCTGAATTATCTGTGAAAATTGATTTTGACCTGAACATATGTCAACAAGATTTCTAATTTCTGAAACACTTTCTATTTTTCCTCTATCACTACAACATTTCTCTAACACAGAATTCAATAAACAGCACAATGTTTGTTCCCGATTTTTGACAATCTGTTTTTGTAAATTTTGAAGAAAAAAAACAACATTAACTACTACATTAGCATAGCAGTTGACACCAGAACTGTTTTCAAACTGAAATCCAACAACATACTCAACAGAATCCTTTTTCCTTCCGCTTACAATTACAGTTTCATCTACTTTTTGTCTTTTGCTACTACCTCACTGCAATTACTCTCATTTCTTCTTTTTCGGCCTACCACACGTTTTTCAATCAGAGGATATTGAGGCAAATGTGGAGCATACTCTCTTCTTAACCTATTGTATTCTTTAACACAATCTAGATCAGCACAAATTTTTGTTTCATCACACTCAATCAAGTACAATCCTGATAAAGTTCTGACTCGTGATAAAGCCACATATGCCATACCCTCTTTAAACACAGAACTTCCAATGTTCACCAAAGCACTATCTACACTTAAAACTTGAGATTTATGAATTGTCACTGCATATGCCAAACAAATAGGAAACTGTTTTCGGCGAACATATAAGTCTTCCACAAGCAAAAATCTAGCTGAACAACGACAAATTTGTTCTATTTCATCAATGCCATAAAATTTAATTTTTATAATTTCAATTCCATCTCTATTTTTGTAATTCACAAAACCAACAACATGACCCATTGCTCCATTTACCAGACCTCTTTCAACATTTAAATTCCTTCTCAAAATGACACAACAATTCAAACACACATTCAGAGTCTTTTCAAAACCAGCAGTTTTAGATATACTCTTCTCTAATGAATCCAATTTTGATTTCAAATTTTCAGACAAAACAATTGTTGCTTCCATATGCTCTATTTTATCTGTAGCTTCCAGTTTCACTATCTCTTCATTTTCTAAATTTAACATTTTGTTGTTGAACATGGAACATTCTTTCAGAGTTGGCATCAAACATATGGCAGATTTCCTCTCTTTAATTTTCTTAAAAATATTCTCTTGAAGAATGTTTTCATTTGGGTACAAATTTGAAATTAACCGTCCATGTAAAGCTTCTTTCCCTTGCTGTCTTATTTTTCCTACTCTTACGTCTTGTAAAATATTTTTATAATCTTCATCCTTTGCCTGCCGCATATTTTGAAGCAGTTCTGCATATTTGAAGTTTAACCATATATTAACGTTTCCAATGCTTCCTAGGCACTTCCTGGTATCTTCATGCATGAGCATTTTGAACACAGGTTGTCCTTTCACTGGAGTCAACTGCAGAAGATCTCCAAAAACAATAATATGTTTTCCTACAAATAAAACATCATGGTCTGTTCTAAGAATATCTTGCATTCTCAAATGCACAAAAGCAAGCATTATATTTGACACCATGCTTACTTCATCAATGATAAGAAGTCTCGAAACTTCGGAACACGCATCTCCAGATAGCTTGTGATATTGCAATTTGTTATCATGCTCCACTGGCAGCATCAGTAAACGATGTAAAGTAATCCCTTTAATATTATGTGCTGCCAGCCCAGTTGGAGCGGTAACAACACAAGACAGCGGTGATTCAGTCCTTTTCTGCAGATAAGATGCAATTGCTTTAATCAGAAAACTTTTTCCAGTTCCCGCTTCTCCACTCACGTACAGTCGGACAGGCTTAAATGATGTACATGAGCACTCTTTCTTCTCATGACTCAATCCATGTTCAACCTGTTCTGTGACTTCGTCATATATCAGTTTCTGCTCAACGTTTAATTGTTTCACCAAATCTTCTAAATTAATTACATCCTCTTGAGCTTGCTCCATAGCTCTTTTTAACTCATCCATGGCAGTGGCAGCTTCATTTTGGATAATTGGTCCTCCTAGTGGATCCTGACTCAATGAAGCAGAACTCTGACTGCCTTGAGCACTGTCTCTCGCAATCTCTGCAGCAATTTTTGCTTCTTGCTCTATTTCTTCATTCAACATTTGCAGATAATTTAGAAAAACAGGACATTCTATGGTATCCTTCGTAGCATTAAAAGAGTCTTCATAACAGAGAAAATCTCCAAGTAGTTCCTCTTCTTCTCGCCATGGTTTAAATAGTTGCAAAAGAGCCAAATAGTAAAATTCTCTTTTGTCTGGATTTTCACAACTCAATTTTCGATGATTAATCAAATGACCTTTTCTCCGTTTCACTAGACATCCTTCACATCCAATGACAGCATATATTCCATTATTGATATCTTCTCTGATGTTCCTCTTATAAATATAGCTTTGAAGAACTTCATAGAGACAAACATTCTCAAGATGAGGACTTCTATTTGGATAGTATGTATCCAACATGTTTGTCTTCAAAATATCTGTACTTTCTGGTTCTTTCTCCGCCAAATACTCTATCTCTTGTACAGATTTCAAAACTCGATTTCGTGTTGCAGCAAGACCTAGACTCACCCAAATGATGGTTCTAGATTTGGCATAGAGACTTGCTGACGACAATCGATCAGAACATTCATATGCTCAATTTCTCGATGCGACAACATCTTCAGACTGTAACTGTATAATTTCTTGCTTAGACTCTTTTCATGTGAAATGTCCTCCCACATTTCCTTCAGTTCTGTCTTTTCTTTTTTTGTGATGTAAGACGTCACATATCGAGCCACAGCAATAGAGTTGTCAGCAACGAACTGAATATCCATGTTAGCATTCCACATGGACAAAATCACTGGGTTGTAGTCGTTGATGTACTTGGACTTTTTTGGTGATTTCCTCGTCACAGTATGTCGCAGAGAAGACATCAAATTATTTACTCTTCCTTTAGAAATCACTTGTCGTGGAAAGCCGAAACAACATTTTGTGTAGAACTTGTCCTTGTTTCTGAATTTTCGACGACAGTACTTTCCACAACGATGGGATTGAAAGCGTAAAACTTGTTGCCTTAAACTGTTTTCCTCTATAGTTTTCGGAACAGCACATGTTGAATACTCTTCAATGAAGCTCATCACTGTCTCATCCGAATCTGTTCCAAATTTGGGTGCATCTTTAATCCATAACAACATATGTATGTGAGGAGCCCCTCTCGCTTGATACTCCTTTCTCCAAAAGAAATCCAAAACCTCTCCAAGGGGAGGATTTTTTTTGTTGGTAATAAAAAGACATCATAGCTTCAAATCTATGATTGAAATATCTGCATACATTCACTGGATCCAAAGAACACAGTTCTCCAGGTGTTTTGAATTCTATATTTTGTATATTTGCATTTGCCTCTCGTAGAAATTGAAGTAAGTCGACCCATGCATACTCGGCACAGCTAAGAGTTAGGAACCATGTAGGAGTTCCTAAGTTTCTTAGCATACATTTCAATTCCCCATGACGACGGTACCAATACTCGTTGGTACCATGCTGACATGCCATGAGATTGATTAGATGAGATTCTAAAATATTATCTTGCAGATTCACTTTCTCCATAAAGTCCCTCGCCAAAACATTTTGCAGATGTGATCCACTTTTCAGTATATGGTTTACTGCATAAGAAAGCCCAGACAAGTCACTTTCATACAGTAGATTAAACAAATAGGGAATGCATTGACGAAACCTTGGATCTTCAGCATATAATCTTACAGTTCGATATTCAGATGCAGGAATTTGAAGTGGTCGATCGTCATATCGTCCACCTCGACCTGTTGGAAATAGCTGTGGAAAACAACGAGCTTCCAAACTTTGTTCCCATACACTAATGGGACTTGCTTTTGCTGCTTTCATTTGAAACAATTCAATTGCATTCCCATTACTACTTTGGAATGCAATGGATGAACAGTATAATGTTCATATATTTCTTCACTTCTAGACACATCAACTTTTTCAATTTGGCCGCCTGAACAATCACTGTCTTCATCTGCAGCTGTTTCCTCTGTTGCAACACATACATCTTTGTAATACTCATTGTTTTTGACTAAATACAACGTTGCCTTTTTGACTTTCCTAACATCCACTAAATCTTGCCAGATTTTTTTACTCTTTGTCGGAACCCCATTAACTAGAATAACTAAAGGTTCCTCTTCCACTTTTTCTATACCAATTGTAGCAATATATTTTTTTAAATCTAGGGGCAAATAAACAACTCTTCCCTTTAATCCTCTCTGCAAATCTGTAGGAGGCAATTTCCCTATCTTAGGCTCCATGCGAACAATTGCCTGAAAAGGATGGACACATTGAATCAAAATAGACTCATATGTATTTAAATCCATCAATTCACAGGGAATGTCTACCAACTCCAGATTATTATGAACAGCTCTAGCAGGCATTCTGTTTTGATTTAATTTATCATAACAATATTTACAAATACGCTGATCAGAACTCAAATCAAAACAATTCTCCACCCACAAATAAGTTGCAAAATCTTTCCACTCATAATTATTCATCTTTTCACTTTTTACACATAAATCAACTAATCTAGTTTGATGCTTATAATGACTTCGTCGACAACACACACAAGTAAAATTCGGCCTTTCACTTGATTTCACCTTAAACCTCGTAATTTCCTGGTCAAACTTTTCTGTGTTTGAAATCTGTACATTGTCTTCCACATTACCTTGAATTGCTGTGTCAATTTCTACACTGTCCTCTTTTTCACCAAAAAACCAAATCTCAATTTCTTCACAAATCTTCTTCACATCTAATTCAGTTCCATGCAAAAGAGCACTGTTTAATTGTTTAAGCTTAAGTGCTGGACTTTTGCATAATACAACATTCTCACTAATTTCCTCATTTTGGTATGATGCACTGCTAACATCCTAAAATGATGAAAAACACTCTGACAGACTTTTCTAGAAAGACAAGCCAGTGAATGCCCTTGCAAACCTGTGTTTTCTCTCACTCTGCAAGGATCTAAGTCTTGCAACAACTTCACTTTCTGCTTTAGACTTTTCTTACTATATGTACGTAAGAAATTACAAAACAAATCAATTGATTCCTGTCGCACACTACAAATACTACTACACTTCCAAGTGTACACTGGACCCTTAGTACGTCTCCCTAAAACTTCATCAGTTAACACCTCTTCTGGTTCTCTAGGCACAGGTTATCGGACAACCGTCTTTCACTTCATACGCTCGACCACAGGTGTCAACTGCATGCACTAAATCATTATCCTGGAAGTAACTCTCCTCATTAAAAAATGGCTCACAACTTGAACTGTGCATCCATTCTCCCAAACATCAATTGTCTTGTTAAGTGTCCTAATTCTATTGATTATTAAAATAAATAATTTTTTCTTAACTTCAAAAGCCTGATCAACAATCTACACTTTTCTTTTTCTTATAAAAAGCTCTCTGTTTACCTTTCCTAATGTTTTTTAACAAATTTAAAACCACCCTATTGCGAAACATTCGTTTACGAATGTCTGTAAACTGATTCTGCCTTCTATTCCTATACATATTATTCTCTCCTGCTCCAGTTGTAGAATTCTTTGAGGGTCTCTCCTTCCTTTTCAAATGTACTCTCTCATTCTCTTTTTCTACATGCTGTCCATCATTTTTTTGCGATGTACATATGTTACGTATGAAAGACTTAGTTCTCTTACCAGGAGCTTTGTTCCTGCTGTGTTTCCTAAATGTGATGTCAAAAACGATTTTGGGGAAAATGAATGGCTTTTACATTTTTGAGTATAATGTGGCGCAGAGGTTTAAAAAGTGGCGCATCTACCTACATGCGTCATTTTTTAAATATGGCGCAAAAAGGTACATGTTTTATGCCGCCGTTTTATGCCGCCGCCGATGCGTCACAAAAAGTGACGCATCAGCAGTGCAAAATGTATTTCTTTAAACATGCACACATTCTTTATTCCTTTTAAAAAATGTAAAAGCCATTCATTTTTCCCAAAATCGTTTTTGACATCACATTTAAGAAACACAGCACAGGTCCTATGTACAAGCATTCCATGTCACTACAATACAATTCCTCTATGCAGTAAAAACTTTTTACCAAGCACTAAAAGCATGACACAAAGCAACATTGCTTCCAAATCTTCTCCATAGAGTATACAAGTCTCTATATTAAATGAATCATAACTCACCTTTACAAATGTTCTAGGAGATTCACAACAGTGTCAGATACACACACCAATATTTCTTTAGCAGAGCAAAAGGTATGTTCTCCAGTCACTGGAACCATTAATGGCACAGAAAACCTCTAATTGTACAGACATATTCCTCATGGTAACCAATCAAAACTCTTCCCTCTCTATTTTCAAATCAACACCCTTCCCCTCCTCAGCCCTTTCTACCTGTTACCATAGCAACTCCCTCCTCACTGAGTTCCCAGGGTTAAAAGTTTATTCTACAATGTTGCAAATCAAATGAGCAAGGGTGTTTGACCTCTCAATACACCAGCTTATCTGGTGCAATGTTTCTTTAAATGACTTTTTTTAACCATTCAAATTACTTCTTACACAGAACACAACCATGCACCCTAACTTTCAGTTTTCAACTATCTCAATCTACCAATCATTGCTTGTGATTCAAGAGCACTGAAACTCCACAGTTTTTTTTGCAAACTCCTACTGTTCCAACTGCCATTTTATTCCTACACTTCACCTGACTGCACCAGAACCTCCTCTACCATGTATTCTGTCTGGATTATTGGACATAGCTATATCCACTGGGCTCAAAGGTATGCAGCTACCAGAAATGTTCACAACCTTGATTTACCAAATGTGAACAATAAATGGATTGGCCAGAGAGGATTGAAATGTCACCAATTGAAACCATTGGTGAAAACCTTTTTGCATTTGCCACACCCTAACCTCATAATTCTGCACTGTGGTGGAAATGACTTAGGCACTTTGACTGGGGTAGGTCTGGAAATGCTTTTAAAGGACACCTTTGAACAATTGATGGCACCTTTTCCTCAAACTGCCTTGGTATTTTCCAATATATGCCAAAGGCAGAAATGGAACTGGCCAACCAATTTTGTCCACAATTTGAGAAAGCACGGAAACATGTGAATAAATCTGTTTCTGCTTACATGAGAGACTATGGAATGGGTTCAATATACAACAACAACTTGCGTTACAACATGCAAGATATCTACAGAGGAGATGGTGTGCACTTTTCAGATGAGGGGAATAGAATATTCCTCCTGAATTTAAGACTGTGCATTGGTACCTACTTGTAGGTACCTAAATCAGCCACAGAACCCAAAAGCTCTTTTCAGAGCTACCCTACCTCTGATCACTCCAAATGATTATCTTTTTCTAACTTTTTTCACTATTTTTCACCATAGTACGCTCCCCGGTACGCTTCCTGGTGCGCGTACCGGGCGCTACCCCCGCGAAAATTAAAAAAAAAATATATTTTTTGGGCCTATATGGGCCTCCTAAGACCCCCTCAGAAAACCTAGAGGGTCAGGGAGTGCCTACCGAGCCCCCTTATACCCATTCTCAACGTTGTTTGTCCACCATTTTCTGACTCAAATCTACCGAAACACAAAATGGAGGACTACCGTAGCGCTGCGGGTACGCGTACCGGGGCGCGCACCGGGAAGCGCTCCAAAAAAAAAAAAGTTCATTTACATAAAAACCACTGGAGACACTTTCACCAAATATAGAATACTGACTACTACCTCCTGAAATAGATTTCAAGAAAATTTTCACTGAGAACTTACATTGCTTTTTGAAAGGTAAGTTGTTATTTTGAAAACTGAAGTATGTTGTGCACTTTAAGTTAATTTGGAAAACTTTTTCTGATAGTTTTATACTATCCCTCTGTAATAGTTATAGATTTAGATAGACTTCTCTGTTATAGTTATGGATGGATTTAGGCTTGTCTTGTATAATTATGCATTTACTTAGGCTTCATCATATACACTTTTTTATATTTCTACTTCCAGTCTGATACCATACACTGCCCAAAGATAACTTCACTGTTAAAAAATCGAAACTACCTGTCTGAACTTAAACCCAACAGTGCCATATTTCTACTGATTTTTTTTTTTTAATGCAAATTTCAGCACAAAAATGGAAGGAGAACAAAACGTTTCCTTTAAAATTGTCCTAGAGATGAACAATGAAGAAATCATTGAACCCAATGACTTGGAATTCATGGATGAATCACGGGACCATGAACTTCTACAATGTGTAGAATCTGTAGATTTGTTAATTCAATATGAGGACGTTTCTGACAGTCAAATGATAGAAGTTATGTTTAATTTAGAAAAAGAATCTGAAAAATAAATGTATATTTAATAATTCTAAAATTGCTTGAGGCATTATTCAATTTTATATGTAATTCTTAAACTAGTACCAAATTGATTATAATGTAAAGTCAGACTTATAGTATACTGTGCAACTTTTTTGTGTTCCATAGTAATTTTGCTCATAGATACTTCCGTTCTCCCACTATATTATCTCCAATGTGTATTTGACATCTCTTTTTCATCTCCTGCCTCCGTGTTCTTTCTGCTTTCCTGACAGACTATGGTATGGATTCCATATACCACAATAACTTCTGTAACAACATGCTAGATATCTACATACAAAAAGGTGTACATTGAATTTAAGACTCTGCATTGGTACCTACATGTTGCTACTTAAATCACCCACACAACACAACAACTCTATTCAGAGATACCCTACCTCTAAGCACTTTAAATTATTATTTTAGTGTTTCACTGAGTTTTCCCCATGTGTGGGGGGGGGAGGTGTGTGTGGGGGATGTGCGGGATGTGTCTGTGAGGTGTGTATGTGTGTGTGTTTGTGTGTCTTGGGGGATGAGGTGTATAGGTGTGTGGGGTATGTGGGTGTGGGTGGGGATGTGGGTGTGTAAGGTATGTGTGTGGGTGTGGGTGTGTGGCGTGTTTGGGTGTAGGTGGGAGTGTGGGTGTGTGAGGTGTGTGTGGGGTGTGTGTGGGTGTGGGGGTATGTGTGTAGGATGTGTATGTATGTGTGGGATGTGTGGATGTGTCTGTGAGGTGTGTGTGTGTGTGTGGGGGGGGAGGTGTGTGTGTGGGATGTGTGGGGTGTGTCTGTGAGGTATCTGTGTGTGCGTGTGTGTGTGTGTGTTGGGGGTGAGGTGTGTGTGTGAGTGTGGGTGTGTGGGATGTGGGTGTGGGTGTGGATGTGTAAGGTGTCGGTGTGGGGGTGTGGGTCGTTTGGGTGTGGGTGGAGGTGTGCGTGTGTGAGGTGTGTGTGGGGAGTGTGTGGGTGTGGGGGTGTGGGGTTGTGTGCGTGTGGGTGTGTGTGGGACATACTTGTAGGTACCTAAAACAGCCACAGAACCCAAAAGCTCTTTTCAGAGCTACCCTACCTGTAATCACTCAAAATGATTATTTGACACTATTATTTTCACTATTTTTCACCAAAGTACGCTTCCCGGTACGCTCCCCGGTGCGCGAACCGGGCGCTCCCCCCGCGAAAATCGAAAAAATTACATTTTTTTTGTCCTGCGGGACCCTTTTATGGCCCCCACATCAAACCTAGGGGGTCAGGGGGGTGTACCCTGCCCCCTTTTGGTCATTTTCCCCTTTTGTTTTTAGCCACCTCTTGTGTCTCGGTCCTACCGAGACACAAGATGGCGACCGCTCCGGACTGTTTCGAATGCTTACAGACACCTGAGAGCCAATCAGCTTTCCGTGCGCAAGTCGCGTGGCGCGCCCGGAGCGCTCCCCGGTGCGCGTACCAGGGCGCGGCTATAGATATATACATTTTTTTGAACCTAAATTACTCAAAATCCTCTGGAGCACATATCTTGAGACATATCTTGGATATCCTAGTCCCCCCAACTACTGTATCATTAGACTTGGCAGGGCCAAAAAGACAGGCGGTGGAATTGCCTGTATCTACAGAAGCAACCTCTCAGTCTCTGAAGTGTCCGCCCCCTCACTTACTTCCTGTGAATACCTCTGCCTTGATGTCATCAGCGAAAGCAAACCGGTATGCTCACTACACATTATATACCACCCACCTGGAGACAAGCTCTCCTTCGTCCAACAACTCATGGATACAATATCAGCCAACTCAGGACGGCAGCACACCCAAATTTTCCTTGGAGACTACAATCTCCACTGGAATGACAGCAGTGACACAGTGGTAAACAGCCTCAAAAGCTTCCTCAACGCACTTGATCTCAACCAAATATGCAATAGCCCGACCCATGAGAGAGGTTCTATCCTTGACCTTATCATCTCCAAAGAGGACGCTATTCAACTTGAGTCAATCCAACCTTGTGACTGGTCAGATCATCATATTGTCTCCTTCCTCATCAATGAAAAAATTAAATTTAACCCAGTTCAACCCTCTAAGCACAAAGCGTGGAAAAGAGATTTGAAGAAACTCAACCCAAACTCCTTACCGCCTAACAGCTGCAATATCCTACTTCCCCCTGCAGGCGCTACGGACGTTCAACTTCTGACTGACCACTATCTCAATACTATGTCCACAATAATCAATGAGGCGGCGCCCATGCAACTGAAAAGAGTTTCGTCCAAGAAGATTTCCAACCCATGGTATGACGGGAGCCTCAATGAGGATAGACGGGCCATGCGAATGGCAGAGCGCACTTGGAGGTCAGCCCCTTCTGCAGTGAACCTAAAAAGTCTAAAGAAACAGAGAAACGCCTACTTCAGGAAAATAAAACGCTCAAAAAGAGATTTCTTCAGCCTCCAGCTCGCCCAAGCAAAAAACCGCCCAAGAAAATTGTTTGAGTTAATCAGAACACAATCCAAAGAGCAACCCCAGACACTTAGCACCATGGGCGTTACACCTTCCTGCGAAGACTTCTCTGCCTTCTTTATCCAAAAAACTGAGAAAATAAGAAGCGATCTCCACAATGACGCTATCCTGTACTCCAACCCCCGACACACAGCAGTGCCTGAACCAAAGAACAATGCTACTTGGTCATCCTTTGGCACCTACTCCGAAGAAGAAATGGGCAGATTGCTCAGCACCTTGAAACCATCCAATCACCTCTCTGACCCCCTTCCTGCTAACGCTGTAAAAGACTTTTCCCCTTTGCTTCTCCCACTCTGGACTAAGATTATCAATAGCTCTCTTCAACAAGGATCCATCCCCAACGCCCTCAAAGTCGGGCAAGTCACACCGCTACTAAAAAAAACAACAGCAGACCCCACTGATCTAAACAATTACCGCCCTAGTACAAATATTCCCACTCTCGCTAAACTGTTGGAAAAATGCGTACAGCTACAACTGACTAAACACATAGATAAGTTTGATCTCCTCAACGCTCATCAGTCAGGCTTCCGAGCAGGGCACAGTACCGAAACTGCCATGACTCACATAGTGGACGACGCCCTCCAAATCCTAGACCAAAACGATACCTGCCTCCTCATCCTTCTGGATCTCTCCTCAGCATTCGATACAGTTAAACATGAGAACGTACTCGAACTGTTAAACACAAGAATGGGCATATCTGGGACTGTTCTCAAGTGGTTCACCTCCTTTCTACACAACCGGTCACAAAGATTCAAAAGTAACAACCTGCTGTCCTCTCCGGTACCTGTATCGCTAGGCGTCCCTCAAGGATCCTCCCTCTCCCCAACACTGTTCAACCTAGTTATGGAACCTCTCACTACTTTGTTACAGACATCTAATGTTCACTTTCACATGTATGCCGACGACACCCAACTTTATCTCAAAATACAATCTCCCAAGGACATCATGCTTCTGAACACCACGATCAGAAACACCCAATCCTGGCTTGCTGAGAATCACCTCAAACTCAATGCGCTGAAGACTGAGTTCCTCCTGATCTCACCTCCCGCTAAAATCTCCACGGCTCAAACATGGCTTAAGCACTTAACGGCTCTAAATGTACAACCTATCGTCGTAGACTCAGCAAAATCTTTAGGCATAACACTTGACGCCAATCTCAACATGCAGCAGCACATCAGCAAGGCAACCAAAGGAGCGAACTTCCAAATCAATACCTTGAGAAAATTTAAACCCTTCCTTCCTGCCAAAGACTTCCAAACTGCAGTACAATCTATAGTCATCCCGCACATAGAATACGGTAGCACCGCCCTCTGCGGGCTCCCCCTAACTACAACGGCACCCCTAAGAGCGTCCCTTAATGCCGCAGCGAGACTCATCACTGGCTCAAAAAAACACATTTGCATATTTCCCCTGACTTTAAATCCCTGACCTGGCTACCTTTTGAAGCCAGAATTCATCTGAAAATCGCCTGCATGACACACAAGGCTGTACACATGAACTCACCCGCCTACCTCACTCAAAAGCTGACAATTTCGGGTGGCTCTAGAACTACTAGAAGCACAAACAATCTTCTGCTGAAGCCTCGAAGATTTTGGAAGGAAAAAACATATAAACGCTCCTTTTCAGGAATGGCACCCAGGATCTGGAACTCACTCCCACCTGAAACCAGGCTCATCTCCTCCAATAAACTTTTTAAGAAAGAAGTAAAAGCGATCCTCATGGCTAAATACACATGATCTACTATTCCGTATTTCTTATGAATCTGCTCTGTAAGATCTGCCTGAACCCCCTGGTCTATTGTATTACTTGTATTATCGACTTACTTGATTGTATACGTTCACTCTTTGTATATTGTTATATTGTTGACGCACCTGTTTGACTTTGTATATTGTTATATTGTTGACGCACCTGTTTGACTTTGCACACTTTACCCACACCACCTCAACCATCCCTATTTTTCTACTTCTGACGCACCTGTGGGACTATACATCCTGCACTCACCCACCTCAACTATGCCCACCTTTATGCTATCTCCAAAAATTTTAAACACGCTTAAGCAAGTATATGCTCCTTATTTTTGTACTTTATATTATTGACGCAACTGTTTGACTATGCACCGTGTACCGACACTACCTCACCTGTGACCTACCTCATGTTTTTGACCTACCTATGTAACTAAGCACCTTGTACCTAACTACCTCAAGTATTACTTTGTATTACTCTATCACCCCCGTGTCCTTGTAAAGCGCTCTGATATCTGCAAAGATCTTGTTCGCGCTATATAAAACTTTCAAAATAAATAAATAAATAAACATAGCAAAGGCACATCGGGCTACCAGTCCCTACTATTTTGCCAAGTTTGGTGAAAATCCATTCAGCCGTTCGAGCTAAAAGTGCGACCGACCGCCCTATGGAAATTAACATGGGGAAAACACGTTTTGGGACCCCCCTTTTATCTCGGCCCCCACTTGACGAATCCCCCCCAAACTTTCACAGAAGGAGCGGAGCCCGCAAGGTAAAGTTGCTGAAAAATTCACGCCGATTCCTCAACCGGCGCCAAAGTTATTCCAAATAGAATGTTGCGATTTCCCTATGGAAATCAATCCTAACTATAACTACCTACTGGCGACCGCCAGTAGGTAATATATATATATATATATATATATATATGTATATATTACCTACTGGCGGTCGCCAGTAGGTATATATAGTTAGGATTTTTTCTCTATGGGATTTTTGAAAATTCTATGTCTAATAACTTTGGCGTTTGTGGACGGAATTGGCTGACATTTTCAGGAAAATGGAACATTTTGTTTCTGGGCAGCCGCTGAAAATTTGGGGGGGGTTCGTCAAGGGGGGGCCGAGAAAAAAGGGGGGTCCCAAAACGCGTTTTTCCCATGTTAATTTCCATAGGGCGGTTGGCCTCACTTTTAGCCCGAACGGCTGAATGGATTTGCACGAAACTTGGCAAAATTGTAGGGACTGTTAGCCCGATGTGCCTTTGCTAGGTCTCAATATATGTGCTCCAGTGGATTTTGAGAAATTAACGTTCAAAAAAAGATATATATCTGTAAGCGTGCTCCGGGCAGCGCTCCGGTTCGCGTACTTGACGCGTAACGGAACTTCGCGAAGCGAAGCTGATTGGCTCTTCGGTGTCTGTCAACATTCTAAACAGTCCGGAGCGGCCGCCATCTTGTCTCTCGGTAGGATCGAGAGACAAGAGGAGGTCAAAACAAAGGCGAAAATGACCATAAGGGGGCATAGTAGATCCTCCCTGACCCCCTAGGTTTGATGTGGAGGCTTTAAAAGGGCCCGGCGGGGCAACAAAAAAAAAAAAAAAATTTTTTTTGCGTGGATAGCGCCCGGTTCGCGAACCGGGAAGCGGCCCGGGGAGCGTACTATGAGGAAAAAAGAATGATAGACTTTTCAAATACTGTATGTTAATTGATTGTTGGTTTTGTTGATTATTTTTTTTTTTTTTTTTTAAACAATTATTTATTGTGTTTCAAAATTTAATAAAATGTCTAACATTTCACTGTCTGAAATGTCGTTATTTTCATTGAACATAGCTTGTAATGTTTGAGTGTGTAAAATGTCCTCATTTTCAAGGAGGACATCTACTGCTTGCACACATTGCAGTAGTTCTTGGTCCCAAGTTTCATCCATAAATTCTATATAATTTGGATCAATTATTTCTTGGTTGGTCTCTTGCAGGACAATTTCAAATGAAACTTTGTGCTCGCCTTCCATTTTGTCTGAAATTTGGATAAAAAATATATTAGTAGAGATAGGGCACTGTTGGGATTAATTTTAGATAGGCAGTTTTTAACTGTGAATTTATCTTTGGGCAGTGTATAGTATCAGAGTGGAAGTAGGAATATAAAAAAGTGTATGTGATTTAACGTAAGTAAATTCATAATTATACAAGAGAAACTTAACTCCATCCATAACTATAACAGAGAAGTCTATCTAAATCTATAACTACTACAGAGGGATAGTATATAACTATCAGAAAAAGTTTACCATATTAACTTATAGTGCACAATATACTTCAGTTTTTAAAATAACAACTTACCTTTACAAAGAAGTTGAAGTGATTAGAGAAAATCCAATTGAAATGTACACCAGGAAGTAGTAGTCAAAATGGCTGTGTTCCCTTCTCTTCCTTTATATATATTCAGGTACATAACCAATCAAATGTCAGGTAAAAAAAAAATAGAAAATGAAAGTAACATTTTAATTGGTTGTGAATTCCAACACTTCAGATGTGTTTTGTGAAGTAATTTACCTCAGGGTATTTAGAGAGGTCTACAGGCTAAATGGCTAAATGGAATTTCAACCAAATTTGTGAAAATGGTAGGGATTGGTATGTAGTATGAGCAAATCTATATTTGGTGAAAGTGTCTCAAGGGTTTCTTCTGTAAATTACTTTCCCACCTTTTTTAATGGAGCTCTTCCCGGGGAGCGCCCCGGTACGCGAACTGGCGAGCGCCCCAGTACGCGAACCTTAAGCGTTACGGGAGTCCACCATTTTGTGTTTCGGTCGAATTAAGATACAAGATGGAGGGCACATAATGTTCAGAATGGGTAGAAGGGGACACGGTAGACGTATTTTGACCCCCTAGGTTTTCTGAGGATGGCTGAGGAGGCCCATATGTGCGGAAAAAAAAACATTTTTTTTAAAAGTTTCGCGCGGTTAGCTTCCGGTTCGCGTACCGGGGAGCGCTCCGGGGAGCGTACTTTGTTGAAAATTAGTGAAAAAAGTTAGAGTAAAATAATAATTGTGAGTGATCAGATGTAGGGTAGCTCTGAGAAGAGCTTTTGGGTTTATGGTACATTTAGGTACTTATAAGTAGGTACCAATGCACATTTTTAAATTCAGAATGAAAACTCTGTTCCCTTCATCTGAGAAGTGAACTCCATCTCCTCTGTAGATATCTTGCATGTAGTAACGCAAGTTATTGTTGTACACGGAGCCCATTCCATGGTCTCTCATGTAAGCTGAAACAGATTTGTTTACATGCTTCCTCGACTTCTCAATTTGTGGACAAAATTGGTTCGACCACCTCCATTTCTGTCTTTGGCATATATTTGAATATACCAAGGCAGTTTGAGGAAAAAGTGCCATTAATTGCTCAAAGGTGTCCTTTAAAAGCATTTCCAGACCTACCCCAGTCAAAGTGCCCAAATCATTACCTCCACAGTGCACAATTAACAGGTCAGGTTTTGGCAAATGCATAAAGGTTTTCACCAATGGTATCAATTGGTGACATTTTAATCCTATGTGGCCAAACCACTTAATTTCCACATCTTGTAAATTGAGGTTAGGTACATTTCTGTTCTCAGTATACCTCTGAGCCCAATAGATGTAACTATGTCCAACAATCCAGACAGAAAACATGGTGAGAGAAGGTTCTGCTGCAGTCAGATGAAGTGTGGCAATGAAATGGCAGTTGAAAAAATAAGAGTTTAAAATGAAAAAAACTGTGGAGTTTCTGTGTTAATGAAGCAGTAACAGTGATTGGTGGATTTTGATTGCTGAAAACAGAAAGTTAGGGTGCATGGATGAGTTCTTTGAAAGATGTATTTTGAATGGTCAATAAAAAATCATTAAATGAAAGATTGCACTGGATATGCAGGTGCACTGAGAGTTCAGAGTTCAATTGAAACATTGTTGTGTGAACTTGCAAACACCAGAGGTCTTCCAGGAGGTGGTTGCTATGCAAAAAAGGCAGAGAGGGCAGAGGGGGGAAGGGTTTTGATTTGAAAAAAGTGAGGGAAGAGTTTTGATTGGGTGACATGAGAGATATGTGTGAAGAATTACAGCATTTCTGTGCTTTCTATAGCTGCAGCCTCTGGAGTGCATACCCTTTGTTCTGCTGAAGACAAATTGGTGTATTTCTGAGACTGTTTTGAAACTCATAAAGTATTTGCTAAGGTGAGAAAAGATTTATTTAATTTAGATAGAGAATAGTGTGTTTTAAGGAGAAAATTATGAAGAAAGTTGAGTTTTTAAAATGTTGCTTTGTCTCAAGTGTTTTACAAATAGATTATGTTTCTTTGAGAAATTGTAATTGGAGAAAATGTGAAGTATTAGTACTGACAGGGTGTTTTTGTGCATAGGAGCTGTGCAGTGTTTTCAAATTATGACTTGAAAATCGTTTTTGAGGAAAAGGAATGCTTTTAAAATTTATGACAAGGAAATAATGGTGTCTGCTTCTTTATAAGGCATTTGAGTGTCTCTGATGTTATTTTTCCCATTTTAATTTAAGACCTTTCCCCGTGGTGCAAATTCCTTGTAAATATGCTCGCACCTGTGCTTGGCAAATTTAGATTTTGAGTCTTTGAGTTACATAGCCATGTTAAAAGTGACCCAAAAATGCTGCAAAGGCAATCAAAAAACGCTTTCATGTGTCTTAAGGACATTTTCAGTCATTTCCCCATGTGCAGTGTTTTCAAATTATGACTTGAAAATCGTTTTTGAGGAAAAGGAATGCTTTTAAAATTTATGACACGGAAATAATGGTGTCTGCTTCTTTATAAGGCATTTGAGTGTCTATGATGTTATTTTTCCCATTTTAATTTAAGACCTTTCTCCGTGGGGCAAATTCCTTGTAAATATGCTCGCACCTGTGCTTGGCAAAATTTGATTTTGAGTCTTTGAGTTACATAGCCATGTTAAAAGTGACCCAAAAATGCTGCAAAGGCAATCAAAAAACGCTTTCATGTGTCTTAAGGACATTTTCAGTCATTTCCCCATGTGCAGTGTTTTCAAATTATGATTTGAAAATCGTTTTTGAGGAAAAGGAATGCTTTTAAAATGTATGACAAGGAAATAATGGTGTCTGCTTCTTTATAAGGCATTTGAGTGTCTCTGATGTTATTTTTCCCATTTTAATTTAAGACCTTTCCCGTGGTGCAAATTCCTTGTAAATATGCTCGCACCTGTGCTTGGCAAATTTAGATTTTGAGTCTTTGAGTTACATAGCCATGTTAAAAGTGACCCAAAAATGCTGCAAATGATTTATAGGTTGTGTTTAAAAACATTTTTTGAAATCAATTACATTTCTGGATATGTACAAATTCAAAAGGACCCGCACCGGAGGCCGACGATTCTCGGTGCAAGCGGCCGTGAGATGGAATTCCCTCCCACGCACCCTCAGACTGGAAGCCAGCTACCTGACCTTTCGCAAAAAACTGAAAACGCACCTATTCCCGAAATAATTGTTCCTCCTCCCTCCCTCTCCTTACAGGATAAACAATCTCCTTACAGCGCGGGGATGCCCTTGGGTCACCAGGCGCTATACAAATCGCTAAAATAAAATAAATAAATAAATAAATAAATACTGCTAGAGCTTCATGCACCTTAAACAAACCTCTGGATAGGCTACACCTTATCGTCATCCTGAATTAATCATTTAAAATGCTAGGGACAGATTTATGATAGGTGTATGCCTCTTTTGCGCCACTGTGCGTCACTTTTGTGACGCAGTGGTGGTGCAAAAGATTTGCTATGTGGCGACAAAATTACAAATTGATGCATCTAGGCAGATGTGTCATGCTGTAAAAAACCTGTGCCACATGAAACCGATGCAGCAGTGATGCAAAAGATGCACCATGTTGCAAGACAGGCCTCCAAGAAGATAAGAAGCTGAGTCTTCTGTAAATGTGAAAATTGTTGTATACACTGCTCAACTTCTGTGTACTCTTTGATATGCTAGACTCCATCTGCACTATGAGGTACCTAAGCAAAGGAAACACAGGTGATGTAATTGTAAAATGAGGAAAAGAAACTCCACATTTTTCAATTACATCACCTGTGTTTCTTAAGTTTACGAATGACATTGTGCAGATGAAGTTAAGGTCTGTCCACGGACACAAAAGAGGTCTGGCCTTTGTTCAAGAGTGAAGTGCACATGACTTACTTCATTGGTAGGCCTTCACATGTATTATCTCCTCTGTATTCTTCAACAAGCGTAAATTTGATCTGCAACCCTGAGTAGGACTCACCTTAAACAAACCTCTGGATAGGCCACACCTTATCGTCATCCTGAATCAATCATTTAACATGTTAGGGACAGATTTATGATAGCCGTGTGCCTCTTTTGCGCTGCTGTGCGTCACTTTTGTGACGCAGCGGTGGTGCAAAAGATTTGCTATGTGGCGACATATTTAAAAATTGATGCATCTAGGCAGATGTGTCATGCTGTAAAGTCCTGTGCCACATGAAACCTGCGTCAGTTTTCATATAGGTGTTTTGTTGCAAGGTATGCATTAATTTGCAAGAAAGCCCTGTAAAACTAACACAGTGAAATTTAGAAGATTTCACTGAGTCAGTTTATAGCATTGCTGAATCAAATGCTTATGCCTGTTTGAAACAGGCATAAGAAGTGATGCACCATGCAATGTGAGGGTTCCTCCTGTGCATTGCAGTAGACATGTCGCGCTTATGACGTGATTCCTGCAATGTGCTGCTTTTGTGGCACAGATGTGTGACGCATCTGTGCTGTTTTTGCTCAATGGTGCTCCACATTGTAAATTCGGCACACTATGGCTGGCAGAGCAGCGGTGCACATTAACTGGTGCATCCGTGGGGATGCGCCATTTAGCATAAATCTGCCCCTGTACATTTAAGTATGAGCAGGGGACACAGAGTCGGTGAGGCTTATCCAAGGTTAAGAAGAGATGAGTCATGTTCACTGAAAACTTGGACATAGGCTTCACTTCCTCAGCATCGCTGGACATGGCTAAATAATAGCTGCAAAATGTTACTCTTGTTAAACAATTTTACTATTATAATCTCTGAGATTTGTCTCTTACTCTGCAACATCTGATTGTTGTTCTCTTTCTTTAAAGATAACGACAACATCAACCATGAGTGACAATCAGCAATCAGTTGATTATGACATTATCATTGAACTTGTAATTGAAACGTCAGTGGAAGTAGATCCCTTGGATGATTTAAATTCTCAGGATGATGAAGAAAATGATGAGGATGCCGATTTGTCAGAATTGTATGATATAGGGTGGGAAGCTGACGTGCTTGAGCCTATGGAACTATAAACATATAAAAATTTATAATAAATGAAAAGTAAAAATGTAAACCGTTTCATTTAAAAATAAAGACACCTTCAAAAACAGGTTATGTGTAGTGTCTTCAATAAAATATTAAAATATGCTCATAAAATTAGATCAGATTCACATATAAAACAGCACAGGTAAAATTAATATGAATTCCATTTCTTTTCTGCTATTTCTGTATTCTAAATTTGCCAAGCACTAAAAAATATTCTATGTAAAAATGTGAAGTAGTGTGTTAAGTTTTTGATGACTGTTATTGATTTACTGTTTGGTAATAGTGGTTAATAACATTTTTTATTATATTTTACCACAGATTCAACTGCAGATCATTTCAAGGTTTCAGCATGCCAACCAAGGATAGACTTAGAAAGGCTGCAAAACGTCAAAGACAGCAGGTCCATGAAATAATGCAGCAGTCCTCTACCAAAAAAACTTGTCAAGTCACCAAGAAAGCACCGGGTAAGACCACAAAAACATTCATAAGAAATATTTGTAGTAAAAAAAGTATTACTACAGAAAATGTTTCAGTCCAGAAAAAGAGAAGGAATTCAAATGGAAAGGAAAGGCCAATCAAAAATGTTACTGCTAGAGCAAGAGATAACTCTGTGCATGATAGTAGAAGGAAACAACAGTTTAGGGAGATTCGTAAACGAATGTTCCGCAACAGGATAATTGGCAATTTGTTAAAAAATATTAAGAAAGGTCAACAGAAACTGTTTTTTTATAAGAGAAAAAAAAAAGTTGAGAAAGTTATTGATCAGGCATTTGAAATTAAACGTAAGTTATTTATTTTGATAATCAATAGAATTAGGAAGCTAAACAAGGCAATTTATGATTTCAAAAGAAATAGTAGATGGAAGAGAATAGTTAATCGTAGTAATTTTTGTGAAGTTTTTTCTGGAGAATGGATGCATAGTTCAAGCTGTGAGGCATTTTTTAATGAGGAGAGTTATTTCCAGGATAATGATTTGGTGCATGCAGTTGACACCAGTGGTCGTGCTTATGAAGTGAAAGATGGTTGTCCAGTTGAAAAAGAAAAACTTGTGACAACAGAGGCAGAAGAGGTGTTAGGTAATGAGGTTTTAGGAAGACGTGCTAAGGGTCCTGTGTACACCTGGAAGTGTAGTAGTATTTGCAGTGTGCGACAGGATTCCATCAATTTGCTTTGTGATTTTGTACGGTCATTTAATAAGAAAAGTTTGAAGCAGAAAATAAGGTTGTTGCAAGAATTAGATCCTTGCAGAGTAAGAGAAGTGACAGGTTTGCATGGTCATTCACTGGCTTGTCTTTCCAGGAGAGTATGCCAGAGTGTTTTTCATCATTTCAGGATGCTAGCAGTGCATCATAATAAAGTGAGGAAATTAGTTAGAATGTTGTATTATGCTAAGAGTCCAGCAATTATGCTTAAACAATTATGCGCTGCTCTTTTGCATGGTTCTGAAATAGATGTGAAGAATATATGTGAAGAAATTGAGTTTTGTTACTTTGGAAGTAAAGAGGAGAATGTTGAAATTGAGCAAGAAGAAGAGGGTCATGTGGAAGATAGTGTACAGGTTTCCAGTACAGATAATTTCCAGAGGGAAGTTGCGACGTTTGAGGTGAAATCAAGTGAGAGGCCTAATTTCACTTGTGTGTGTTGTCGACGCACTTATTATAAGAATCAGACTAAGTTAGTGGATTTATATGCAAAAAGTGAAAGGGAAGATAATAGTGAATGGAAGGATTTCGCAACATACTTGATGGTAGAAAATTGTTTTGATTTGGGATTGGATCAACGTGTGTGTACTTATTGTTGTTGCAAATTAAATCAAAACCAGATGCCTGCTAGAGCAGTTCATAATAATCTGGAATTGGTTGAGATTCCTTCTGAATTGAAGGATTTAAATACTTATGAATCTATTTTGATTCAAAGTATCCATCCCTTTCAGGCTATTGTAAGAATGGAGCCAAAGACAGGGAAATTGCCTCCATCAGATTTACAGAGAGGATTAAAGGGAAGAGTTGTTTATTTGCCTCTAGATTTGAAGAAAAACATTAACACAATTGGAGTAGAAAAAGTGGAAGAGGAACCTCTGGTTATCTTAGTTAATGGGGTTCCGACAAAGAATAAGAAAATATGGCAAGATTTAGTAGATGTTAGGAAAGTTAAAAAGGCAACATTGTATTTGAAAAAAAAAAAAATACTATAAGAATGTATATGTTGCAGAAGAGGAAGTAAGTGAGGAAGAGGATAGCGATTTGTGTGCTGGTCAAATTGAGAAAGTAGAACCCTCTACTAGTGAAGAAATATATGAACATTATAGTGTTCATCCTTTGCATTCCAAGGAAGTCATGGGGAATGCTATTGAGTTGTTTCAAATGAAACAAGCCAAAGGGAGTCCCATTAGTGTTTGGGAGGAAAGTTTGGAAGCTCGGTGTTTCCCACAGCTTTTTCCAACAGGTCAGGGAGGAAGATATGATGAGCGACCTCATCAAATTCCTGCTTCTGAATACCGGACTTTGCGATTGTATGCAGGAGATGCTAGGTTTCGACAATGCATTCCCTATTTGTTTCATCTCCTGTTTGAAAGCGATCTGTCTGGACTGTCATATGCAGTGAACCACATCTTGAAAAGTGGTATACACATGCAAAACATCTCGGCAAGTGACTTTATGGATAAAGTCAATGTCCAAGACAGTATTTTGGATTCTCACCTGATTAATCTCATGGCGTGTCAGCGTGGTACTAATGAGTACTGGTACCGTCGTCATGGTGATTTAAAATGTATGCTGAGGAACTTAGGTACTCCCACATGGTTCCTCACTCTGAGCTGTGCCGAGTATGGCTGGGAAGACTTACTTGAATTTCTACGAGAGGCAAATGCTAACGTAGATAACATCGAATTCAAGACACCCGGAGAACTGTGCTCTTTGGATCCAGTCAATGTATGTAGGTACTTCAATCATAGATTTGAAGCTATGATGTCTTTCATCATGAATAAGAAGAATCCACCTCTTGGAGAGGTGTTGGATTTCTTCTGGAGAAAGGAGTACCAAGCAAGAGGTGCTCCTCATATACATATGTTGCTGTGGATCAAGGATGCACCTAAATTTGGAACGGATCCAGAAGACTCAGTGATGAGTTTCATCCAACAGTATTCTACGTGTGCTGTTCCAAACGCAAAGGAGAAGAAAAGCCTAAGAGAAAAAGTTCTGCGTTTCCAAAGCCATCGATGTGGAAAGTACTGCCGTCGTAAATTCCGAAACAAGGACAAGTTCTACACCAAATGTCGTTTCGGTTTTCCACGACCGGTGATTTCTAAAGGAAGAGTAAACAGTTTGATGTCTTCGCTGCGACATAATGTCATGAAGAAATCACCTAAAAACACATACAATTTGAAGAGGAACGAAGAGTCCAAGTACATCAACGACTACAACCCGGTGATTTTGTCCATGTGGAATGCTAACATGGATATACAGTTTGTGGCTGATAACTGTATGGCTGTGGCTCGGTATGTGACGTCTTACATCACCAAAAAAGAGAAGACAGAATTGAAGGATATGTGGGAGGACATTTCCCATGAAAAGAGCCTCAGCAAGAAGTTGTACAGTTTCAGTCTGAAGATGTTGTCGCATCGAGAAATTGGAGCTTACGAATGCTCTGACCGGTTGTCTTCAGCAAGTCTCTATGCCAAGTCCAGGAGTATCGTTTGGGCGAGTCTTGGTCTTGCTGCAACGCGTAATCGAGTTCTGAAACCTGTGCGGGAAATTGAGTATTTGGCGGAAAAGGAGCCAAACAGTACCGACATTTTGAAGACCAACATGTTGGATACATATTATCCAAATAGAAGCAGTCACCTCGGCAATGTTTGTCTGTATGAGGTTCTTCAAAATTACATATTCAAGAGGAACATCAAAGAAGATACTGAGAAAGGAGTGTATGCTGTAATAGGAAGTGAGGGATGTCTGGTCAAGCAAAGAAAATGCCACTTGGTAAACCATCGAAAATTGAGTGGCGAATCTCCTGAAAAAAAGGAGTTTTTCTATTTAGCACTTTTGCAACTTTTCAAGCCTTGGCGTGCAGAAGAGGAACTGCTTGGAGATTTTCTCTGTTACGAAGACTCTTTCAATGCCGCCAAGGAGACCATAGAATGTCCTGCTTTTCCCAAATATGTAGAAATGTTGAATGCGGAAATTGAGCAGGAAGCAACGATTGCAGCCGAGATTGCCAGAGACAGTTCTCAGGACAGTCAGAGTTCTGCTTCATTGAGTCAGGATCCACTAGGAGGACCTGTTATCGAAAATGAAGCTGCCACTGCCATGAATGAAGTGGAAAGAGCCATGGCACATGCTCAGGAGGATGCGGTTAACTTAGAAGAGTAGGAAAGACAACTCAACGTTGAGCAGAGGAAAATATATGACGAAGTTACCATGCAAATTGATCATGGATTAAGTCATGACAAGAAAGAGTGCTCATGTACGTCGTTGAAGCCTGTCCGACTGTACGTGAGTGGAGAAGCGGGAACTGGAAAAAGTTTCCTCATTAAAGCAATTTCATGCTATTTGCAGGAAAGGACAGAGTCATCGCTGTCTTGTGTTGTCACCGCTCCAACTGGACTGGCAGCACATAACATTAAAGGGATTACTTTACATCGTTTACTGATGCTGCCAGTGGAGCATGACAACAAATTACAATATCACAAGCTATCTGGAGATGCTTGTTTTGAAGTTTCAAGAATCTTGAGGAAAATGAAACTTCTTATCATTGACGAAGTAAGCATGGTTTCCAATGTCATGCTTGCCTTTGTGCATTTGAGGATGCAAGAAGTTCTCAAAACAGAGTATGATGTGTTATTTGGTGGCAAACACATCATTGTTTTCGGAGATCTTCTGCAGCTGACACCAGTGAAAGGGCAACCTGTGTTCAAAATGCTCACGCATGAAGATACCAGGAAGTGTCTAGGCAGCATTGGCAACGTCAATATATGGTTAAACTTCAATTATGCTGAACTGCATGAAAATATGCGTCAGGCGAAGGATGAAGTTTACAAGACTATTCTACATGATGTTAGAATTGGAAAAGTGACCGAGCATGGGAAAGAAGCTTTACATGCACGATTACTGTCAAATTTATATCCAGAACAAGATGGTGTGCCTGAGAATATTTTTCAGAAAATTACTGATAAGAAATCTGGAATATGTTTGATGCCAACTCTTGCAGAATGTGCCAAATTCAACAACAAAATGTTGCATTTAGAAAAGCAAGAGATTGTGAAACTGGAAGCTATTGACAGAGTAGAGCATATGGGATCAACAATTATTTTGTCTGAGAATCTGAAAACAAAATTGGATTCATTAGAGAAGAGTATATCTAAAACTGCAGGTTTTGAAAAGACTCTGAATGTGTGCTTGAACTGCTGTATAATTTTAAGAAGGAATTTACATGTTGAAAGAGGTCTGGTAAATGGATCAATGGGTAATGTTGTTGATTTTGTAAAATACAGAAATAGAGATGGAATTGAATTTTTAAAAATTAAATTTGATGGCATTGAGGAAGTACAGCTAATTGGTCGTTGCTCTGCTAGATTTTTGCTTGTAAAAGACTTATATGTTCGCCGTAAGCAGTTTCCTGTTTGCTTGGCATATGCGGTGACAATCCATAAATCGCAAGGTTTAAGTGTAGACAGTGCATTGGTGAATATTGGCAGTTCTGTGTTCAAGGAGGGTATGGCATATGTGGCATTGTCACGAGTTAGAACTTTATCGGGATTGTACTTGATTGAGTGTGATGTCACAAACATTTGTGCTGATCTAGATTGTGTTAAGGAATACAATAGGTTAAGAAGAGAGTATGCGCCACATTTGCCTCAGTATCCTTTGTTTGAGAAACGTGTGGTAGGCCGGAAACGAAGAAATGTGACCAATACTGGGGAGGTTGTAGCAAAAAGACGAAAAGTCGATGAACCTAAAATTACAAGCAGAAACAAAAAGGATTCTGTTGAAGATGTTGTTGGTTTTCAATTTGAAAACAGTTCTGGTGTCAACTGCTATGCTAATGTAGTGGTTAATGTTTTGTTTTCTCTAGAAAATGTAAAAGAAGAGATTGTGGTCAATTCTGATCAAAGATTTTGCAGTTTGTTAAATTCTGTGTTAGAGAAATGTAGCACTGATAGAAGAAACATAGAAAGTGTGTCTGAAATTCGAAATCTGTTAGACAGATGTTCAGGCCAAACACAATTCTCTCAAAATATTCAGCAAGATTGTCAGGAGTTTTTAATGTATATGCTTGATGTATTACATGCTGAAGGTGTAGATGTAGATCAGCTGTTTGGGCTTTCTTATCAATGGCAGCATGACTGCGAGAACTGTATGGTATCAAGTACTACTAGTGTAGACTCAGAAAGATTTATATATTTAACTTTGCCAGACAGTAAATCAGTCTCCTTTAATAAGCTAGTAAAAGCAGCTGATCACAACATGGAGTGTAGCCAATGTAAATCTGAAATGATGTCCACATTATTTATACGAACATATGGCCAGTATGTCATTTTAATGTTCCAACGATGTAGGCCTGATGGATCAAAATTGACAACTTTAATTAAAAATGTTGTAGCTTCGCAGTTGTCAATATCAGGAAGGACTTTTGTAACTGCAGCAATTATATATCATGACGGCCCTTCAATAACAATGATTCTGTTTTAATTTTCAAAAAAAAATTGCCGTATGACCTTAAAAACTCTTACCTGGTGTTTTTAAAACCAAAATTTTAGGGAAATAATCTCGGGATGTGCTCTGTGGAATTTCAAGACGTTCTAATGGCTCCTACACAATTTGGCCTTGAGGATAAGTGTAGTTCAAAGACATAACTTCTAACCATAGGACTGGACGTCATGGAGAAATACGTGCACTTTGAATGAGTTCAAAAAAACTGTTTCTTTTTATAAGCTAATTGAAGCAGCCAATCAAAACATGGAGTAGAGGGAATGTAAGTCTGCAATGCTGTCTACTGTTTTACATTGCTTTGTGATTAAAAGTGATGTAGAGAATTAAATAATTGTAGTAGTCATAGAGGTAGTGTAAGTCTGCTTCATAGTAAGCAGTATCAGTGTCATAGGAAATGTAGAACATGACTGTGCAAGAAGGGGAAGATATTACTATTCCAGGATTGTGAAAATGATCTTCAACATTTTAATTCTGAAAGTTGCGGAAATGCCAAATGACGGGATTGGCTTACAAGAAATCCAAGAGTTATAAATGGCTCTGACCAGATTTGGCCTTGTGGAAACTTGTGGTAGAGAGCAAGAAGTCATTTATTGCATGTAACGTGTTTTTAAAAACGATGGAGATTTTCTTTCAGAAAGTGGCGGGCTGAAAGTAATAACAGCACAAAAGAGTGTAAGCTGTTCATAGGACATCCTTGGACGTCATGGAAAGTAAGTTAACTTTAAGGAGTTCTGAATTTTGATTTCTTATGTTGTATGGGTTTTTTAAACACAATCATTTTGATTGTGTTTTTTTTCCCCCGCTGTTATATGATGAATACCTTCAAGTCACTGTTTTTAGTGAATTTTGATACATTCTGAGAACAGCAAAAATAAACCATTTAACATGTATAATTAATTCTGTACTGTTTGCATTTATGATGTATATGTAGAACTGTGTAGGAGGCATGGAGAAGGTGAGGCTTCTGTAAGTGTCAAAGTTGTTGCATGCAGTGCTGCACTTCTGCGTATTCTTTCATATGCTGGACTACATCTGCACAATGAGATACCTAAGCAAAGGAAACACAAGTGATGCGATTGTGAAATGAGCAAAATAAATTGCACGTATTTCATTTACATCACCTGTGTTTCCTATCATTACGAATCACATTGTGCAGATCAAGTTTAGGTCTGTCCAGGGAAACATAGGAGGTTTGGACTTTGTTGAAGAGTGCAGTGGACATGACTCACTTCATTGGTAGACCTTCACAAGTATTATCTCCTCTGTACTCTTCAACAAGTGTAAATCTCATCTGCAACCCTGAGTAGGCCTCACCTCAAACAAACCTCTGGATAGTAGACATCTTATTGGCATCCTGAAGCAATTATTTAAAATTTTAGTGTCTTGCGACACTTTTCTGAAACAACAGCAATGCAAAAGATGCACCATGTTTTAAGATAGGCCTCACTTCATCTGCATCAAGATACTGTTAGTTTAAAATGTATATCTTTAGGACTGTGTAGGGGGCCTGGAGAAGCAGAAGCTTCTGTAAGTGTCAAAGTTGTTGAAAAACTGTTTGTCCTTCAATCTTTTCCCTTGTCTTTTCTAATTTTTAAATACATGTTTTAATATTTTTCAAATGTTTGTTCTCTCTTTCACAGATTGAAAGTATAAAAACAAAAAGTGAGTAATTTAACGACAATTATAAGGTAAATGTTTTGTATTCTTTTCGTTACATTTCTATCACATTCACCTACTATTAGTTCCACAGCTTCATTTCTTTAACCCTCAGTTTCCTGCCTTTGCTACTTTCCTCATTCCTTTCTCTATTACCTACTTACTCAACTCCTTCCACTCTTTTCCTCAGTCCCTCTCTTCTCATAGTTCCTCACTCTTGTTCACTCACTCCGTCTCTATTACTCTTAGTGTCTTTGACTGATCACTCTATCACTACTTGTTCATAATGCTTTCTCTGTGTAGTTGAAGCACACTAAGGGGAATATTATGAACACAGCCAATAAAATTATTGCTCTTTTTATTGGCAGAAAACTGGTGCAAAAGTGGTTTTAGCGGCAGTTTTCTGCCACAAAAGCAGCTTTAGCGACACATTTCTGCCAATAAAAGCTGCAAAACTTTTATTGCCTATGTTGATGATATGGCTCTATGTTACTTACATTTCTTTGCTGTTTCAATTAATCTTTTTCTGTTATTTTTTGTTTCTGTTTTCTATTTTTTCTCTCTGTTATTCCTCATGTTTTAATCTTATTTTGAACATTCACTCACATTCTCCAAGAAACTCTTCTTTGTTAATGTTATACTCTCTTTTTTTTTCTTTCACTTCGTTATCTATTTTGTTTTTCACAATTATACCCTCTTCTGTCTTTTCTTCGGTAAATAGATCTATTAAACAGTATCTCTTCTTTACTCCCTATAGCTGTCTTTCTTTTAACATCACTCTCTGTTTACTTTCCTTATACTTACACTTTTTTTTTTTTTTTTTTTTTTTTGGTTAGCTCCTGGTCCGCGTACCGGGAAGCTAACCCGGGAGCGAACCAAAAGAAATAGAGCTTGCCAGAGTGCTAAACATTCTAGCAATTTTTTTTGAAAGGGAAGGTAGTTCTGAAAAGAACTTTTTTTTATATTTTTGTTGTTTTATATTTTTTTTTATTTTTTGAACATTTTTTGTTTTTTTTGTATTTTTTGAACGATTTTATATTTTTTTTGGTTTTATTTGGGGGGGGGGAAACAACAAAAAACAGGCGTTGAAAAGGGCTCAACAGGAGCAAAATAAAATTACTGGGGGCGGTTAGGGCAATCATGGTGTTCATACGCCAGGTTGAGTGCATTGATGCTCATGTTGCCACAAGCTAATAATGCACGACAGTGCATACATAAGTGAATCATGTGCCCAAAATTTTCTTGAATATTTGGCACAGTTTCCCGTGCCTCTTCTGGTGTTAGAGAAATCGGTATTGTTGGTCTGGCCACAGGAGTTGGTCTTGGATTGTCAAGCATATCCCTTATTTCCGCCCGGCTGTAATTTAGTGGATGCTTCCTTGTCATGTGCCTGTGCATTGTGTGATTTCCATAGCTATATTTTTTGTCCGTCCCTCTGGACAATTGTTCTTTGCATATGCGGCAGGTGACATACCTCGCATTGACTTTTTTTTGGCCACGAGGGATCGAATAAAACTGCCAGATGAAACTGGCTTTCTTTCTGGAAACCCGGGGCACCTCTTCTAAGAACTGTGGTTCTTCTCCCTCCTCATCCATTTCTTCATCTTCCTCCTCAGTGTTGGTAATGACCCGGGGAGGTGGTCCTCTCTTCCCATGAGGAGGTGGAGGTGGTGGTGGGGGTCCACCAGCTGAAGCTACCAATGAAGCCATTTTCCAACAAGCAAAATAGGTCTTCCTCTCACAATGATGAAAGTCAGAGTGAGGAAAGAAGGAGGGGTTTTCATCATTTGGGAAAAACAATACTTCTCAACCAATGAAAAGTGTTATTTTTAGGTCACCTGACCTAGCCTTACATCATTATGAAACCAAAAGTGAAATGAACCAATGAAAAGTTTTATTAACAAGTCACATGACCTCTCACGCTCATGTTACGCGCTGCGGAACGCGCCCCGGTTAGCTTCCGGGTCGCTAAGCTTCGCGCCCCGGTCCGCGCCCCGGGACACTTCCGGGTGTGCTAACGCGGTACGTCACAAGACGCATTACGCGGCAACGCGATACGTCGCGTTTTCACGAAGCGCCGCGGATCGCTTCCGGGGAGCTGCGTTTCGCGCCTCGGTCCGCGCCCCGGGGCACTTCCGGGTGCGCTAACGCAGTACGTCATAAGACGCATTACGCGGCAACGCGATACCGTCACTATGTTGATTTTTTACCGGTTCGCGGTCCGGGTCGCGGCATCAAATTGAGCTAACGGGAAGCTTCCCGGTCCGCGGACCGGGAGCGAAACAAAAAAAATATTTAAAAAAAATTATTAATAAACATATAAAATATATTTTTGGATTTAAATAAGAATACATTTTACAGCTATAGATATTTGCTATTAAAAAACCATTGAAATTCACTGAAAAAACCATAGGTTATAAACCATATATAGTTAGGAATTAGCATTTACAAAACCTTGAAAATTCACTGAAAAAACCATAGGTTATACACCATGTATAGTTAGGAATTAGCATTTAAAAAACCTTATTTTACTCACACAAAACCATTGAAATTCCATATATAGTTAGTTGCACTAACTATATATCGCGCACCCGCAATCCACTGCTGATGATGTCACATATTACATCATTCATGACATGGTCAGTGACATCACTGATGACATCACTGATGACATCTCAAATGACATCACTGATGACATCACTGATGACATCTCATTTGACATCACTGATGACATCACTGATGATGTCATCAGTGATGTCATCAGTGATGTCATTTGAGATGTCATCAGTGATGTCATCAGTGATGTCACTGACCATGTCATGAATGATGTAATATGTGACATCATCAGCAGTGGATTGCGGGTGCGCGATATATAGTTAGTGCAACTAACTATATATGGAATTTCAATGGTTTTGTGTGAGTAAAATAAGGTTTTTTAAATGCTAATTCCTAACTATATATGGTGTATAACCTATGGTTTTTTCAGTGAATATATATATATATATATATATATATATATATATATATATATATTCACTGAAAAAACCATAGGTTATACACCATATATAGTTAGGAATTAGCATTTACAAAACCTTGAAAATTCACTGAAAAAACCATAGGTTATAGACCATATATAGTTAGGAATTAGCATTTAAAAAACCTTATTTTACTCACACAAAACCATTGAAATTCCATATATAGTTAGTTGTACTAACTATATATCGCGCACCCGCAATCCACTGCTGATCATGTCACATATTACATCATTCATGACATGGTCAGTGACATCACTGATGACATCACTGATGACATCTCAAATGACATCACTGATGACATCACTGATGACATCTCAAATGACATCACTGATGACATCACTGATGACTACATCCAGTGACTGTATAATTCTGTAAAGTTAAAATATGTCTTACATATTGAAGAATGAGTGGATGTATAAGTGTCTTGATGAAGGATTTTGTAGGGGCATGACTGACTGTATGAGTGACTGATTAAATGTGTCTCACTGAGTGCATGGGTTAGTGACTAAACTGTCTTAATTTGTGCATCATTATGTCTGTTGTTCTGTAAACTGCTGCATGTGTTGATCAGTAGCTATATGATTAACTATATGGGTTATTGATTGGTTGCCATATATATATACAACAATTTTGACATTTACAGAAGACTTAGCTTCTTATCTTGTTGGAGATGAAGTCAGGCCTGTCTTGCAACATGGTGCATCTTTTGCATCACTGCTGCATCGGTTTCATGTGGCACGGGTTTTTTACAGCATGACACATCTGCCTAGATGCATCAATTTGTAATTTTGTCACCTCATAGCAAATCTTTTGCACCGCCGCTGCATCACAAAAGTGACGCACAGTGGTGCAAAAGAGGCATACACCTATCATAAATCTGTCCCTAACATTTGGAATGATTGATTCAGGATGACGATAAGGTGTGGCCTCTTCAGAGGTTTGTTTAAGGTGAGGCCTACTCAGGATTGCATATCAAATTTATGCTTGTTGAAGAATACAGAGGAGATAATACATGTGAAGGCCTACCAATGAAGTAAGTCATATCCACTTCACTCTTGAACAAGGGCCAGACCTCTTTTGTGTCCGTGGACAGACCTAAACTTCATCTGCACAATGTCATTCGTAAACTTACGAAACACAGGTGATGTAATTGAAAAATGTGGAGTTTCTTTTCCTCATTTCACAATCACATCACCTGTGTTGCCTTTGCTTAGGTATCTCATAGTGCAGATGTAGTCCAGCATATGAAACAGTACCCAGAAGTGCAGCACTGTATGCAACAACTTTGACACTTACAGAAGCCTCACCTTCTCCATGCCTCCTACACAGTTCTACATGTACATCATAAATGCAAACAGTACAGAATTAATTATACATGTTAAATGGTTTATTTTTGCTGTTCTCAGAATGTATCAAATTTCACTAAAAACAGTGACTTGAAGGTATTCATCATATAACAGCGGGGAAAAAAAAACACAATCAAAATGATTGTGTTTAAAAAACCCATACAACATAACAAATCAGAATTCAGAACTCCTTAAAATTAACTTACTTTCCATGACGTCGAAGGATGTCCTATGAACAGCTTACACTCTGTTGTGCTGTTATTACTTTCAGCCCGCCACTTTCTGAAAGAAAACCTCCATCGTTTTGAAAAATATGTTACATACAATAAATGACTTCTCGCTCTCTACCACACGTTTCCACAAGGCCAAATCATGTCAGAGCCATTTATAACTCTTGGAATTCTTCTAAGCCAATCCCGTCATGTTGTATTTCCGCAACTTTCAGAATTAAAATGTTGAAGATCATTTTCACAATCCTGGACTACTAATATCTTACCCTTCTTGCTCACTCATGTTCTACATTTCCTATGACACTAATACTGCTTACTATGAAGCAGACTTACACTACCTCTATGACTACTACAATTATTTAATTCTCTACATCACTTTTAATCACAAAGCAATATAAAACAGTAGACAGCATTGCAGACTTACATTCCCTCTACTCCATGTTTTGATTGGCTGCTTGAATTAGCTTATAAAAAGAAATAGTTTTTCTGAACTCATTCAAAGTGCACTTATTTTTCCATGACGTCCAGTGTTATGGTAAGAAGTTATGTCTCTGTACTACACTTATCCTCAAGGCCAAATCGTGTAGGAGCCATTAGAACTTCTTGAAATTCCTCAGAGCACATCCCGAGATTCTTTCCCTAAAATGTTGGTTTTAAAAACACCAGGTAAGAATTTTTAAGGTCATACGGCAATTTTTTTGGGAAAATTAAAACAGAATCGTTGCAGAATGACCAGCCATTTCTAGACTTTAAATAAGCTGTGTAATGTCCTGATGTTATTGAAGGACCGTCATGATATATAATTGCTACAGTTACAAAAGTCCTTCCTGATATTGACAACTGTGAAGCCACAAAATTTTTAATTAAAGTTGTCAATTTTGTTCCATCAGACCTACATCGTTGGAACATTAAAATGACATACTGGCCATATGTTCGTATAAATAAGGTTGACATCATTTCAGATTTACATTGGCTACATTCCATGTTGTGATCAGCTGCTTTTACTAGCTTATTAAAGGAGACTGATTTACTGTCTGGCAAAGTTAAATATATAAATCTTTCTGAGTCTACACTACTACTACTTGATACCCTACAGTTCTCGCAGTCATGCTGCCATTGATAAGAAAGCCCAAACAGGTGATCTACATCTACACCTTCAGCATGCAATACATCAAGCATATACATTAAAAACTCCTGACAATCTTGCTGAATATTTTGAGAGAATTGTGTTTGGCCTGAACATCTGTCTAACAGATTTCGAATTTCAGACACACTTTCTATTTTTGTTCTATCAGTGCTACATTTCTCTAACACAGAATTTAACAAACTGCATAATCTTTGATCAGAATTGACCACAATCTCTTCTTTTACATTTTCTAGAGAAAACAAAACATTAACCACTACATTAGCATAGCAGTTGACACCAGAAGTGTTTTCAAATTGAAAACCAACAACATCTTCAACAGAATCCTTTTTGTTTCTTCTTATAATTTCAGGTTCATCGACTTTTCGTCTTTTTGCTACAACCTCCCCAGTATAGGTCACATTTCTTCGTTTCCGGCCTACCACACGTTTCTCAAACAAAGGATATTGAGGCAAATGTGGCGCATACTCTCTTCTTAACCTATTGTATTCCTTAACACAATCTAGATCCGCACAAATGTTTGTGACATCACACTCAATCAAGTACAATCCCGATAAAGTTCTAACTCTTGACAATGCCACATATGCCATACCCTCCTTGAACACAGAACTGCCAATATTCACCAATGCACTGTCTACACTTAAACCTTGTGATTTATGGATTGTCACCGCATATGGCAAGCAAACAGGAAACTGCTTACGGCGAACATATAAGTCTTTTACAAGCAAAAATCTAGCAGAACAACGACCAATTAGCTGTACTTCTTCAATGCCATCAAATTTAATTTTTAAAAATTCAATTCCATCTCTATTTCTGTATTTCACAAAATCAACAACATTACCCATTGATCCATTTACCAGACCTCTTTCAACATGTAAATTCCTTCTTAAAATTATACGGCAGTTCAAGCACACATTCAGACTCTTTTCAAAACCTGCAGTTTTAGATATAGCCTTCTCTAATGAATCCAATTTTGATTTCAAATTCTCAGACAAAATAATTGTTGATCCCATATGCTCTACTCTGTCAATAGCTTCCAGTTTCACAATCTCTTGCTTTTCTAAATGCAACATTTTGTTGTTGAAGATGGCACATTCTGAAAGAGTTGGCATCAAACATATTCCAGATTTCTTCTCAGTAATTTTCTGAAAAATATTCTCAGGCACAACATCTTGTTCTGGATATAAATTTGACAGTAATCGTGCATGTAAAGCTTCTTTCCCATGCTCGGTCACTTTTCCGATTCTAACATCTTGTAGAATATTCTTGTAAACTTCATCCTTCGCCTGACGCATATTTTCATGCAGTTCAGCATAATTGAAGTTTAACCATATATTGACGTTGCCAATGCTCCCTAGGCACTTCCTGGTATCTTCATGCGTGAGCATTTTGAACACAGGTTGCCCTTTCACTGGTGTCAGCTGCAGAAGATCTCCGAAAACAATGATGTGTTTGCCACCAAATAACACATCATACTCTGTTTTGAGAACTTCTTGCATTCTCAAATGCACAAAGGCAAGCATGACATTGGAAACCATGCTTACTTCGTCAATGATAAGAACTTTCATTTTCCTCAAGATTCTTGAAACTTCACAACAAGCACCTCCAGATAGCTTGTGATATTGTAATTTGTTGTCATGCTCCACTGGCAGCATCAGTAAACGATGTAAAGTAATCACTTTAATGTTATGTGCTGCCAGTCCAGTTGGAGCGGTGACAACACAAGACAGCGATGACTCAGTCCTTTCCTGCAAATAACATGAAATTGCTTTAATAAGGAAACTTTTTCCAGTTCCCGCTTCTCCACTCACGTAGAGTCGGACAGGCTTCAACGACGTACATGAGCACTCTTTCTTGTCATGACTTAATCCATGATCAATTTGCATGGTAACTTCGTCATATATTTTCCTCTGCTCAACGTTGAGTTGTCTTTCCAACTCTTCTAAGTTAACCGCATCCTCCTGAGCATGTGCCATGGCTCTTTCCACTTCATTCATAGCAGTGGCAGCTTCATTTTCGATAACAGGTCCTCCTAGTGGATCCTGACTCAATGAAGCAGAAATCTGACTGTCCTGAGAACTGTCTCTGGTAATCTCGGCTGCAATCGTTGCTTCCTGCTCGATTTCCACATTCAACATTTCTACATATTTGGGAAAAGCAGGACATTCTATGGTCTCCTTGGCGGCAGTGAAAGAGCCTTCGTAACAGAGGAAATCTCCAAGCAGTTCCTCTTCTGCACGCCAAGGCTTGAAAAGTTATAAAAGTGCTAAATAGAAAAACTCCTTTTTTTCAGGAGATTCGCCACTCAATTTTCGATGGTTTACCAAGTGTCATTTTCTTTGCTTGACCAGACATCCCTCACTTCCAATTACAACATACACTCCTTTCTCAGTATCTTCTTTGATATTCCTCTTGAATATGTAATTTTGAAGAACCTCATACAGACAAACATTCTCGAGGTGACTGCTTCGATTTGGATAATATGTATCCAACATGTTGGTCTTCAAAATGTCGGTACTGTTTGGCTCCTTTTCCGCCAAATACTCAATTTCCCGCACAGGTTTCAGAACTCGATTACGCGTTGCAGCAAGACCAAGACTCGCCCAAACGATACTCCTGGATTTGGCATAGAGACTTGCTGAAGACAACCGGTCAGAACATTTGTAAGCTCCGATTTCTCGATGCGACAACATCTTCAGACTGAAACTGTACAACTTCTTGCTGAGGCTCTTTTCATGGGAAATGTCCTCCCACATATCCTTCAATTCTGTCTTCTCTTTTTTGGTGATGTAAGATGTCACATACCGAGCCACAGCCATACAGTTATCAGCCACAAACTGTATATCCATGTTAGCATTCCACATGGACAAAATCACCGGGTTGTAGTCGTTGATGTACTTGGACTCTTCGTTCCTCTTCAAATTGTATGTGTTTTTAGGTGATTTCTTCATCACATTATGTCGCAGCGAAGACATCAAACTGTTTACTCTTCCTTTAGAAATCACCGGTCGTGGAAAGCCGAAACGACATTTGGTGTAGAACTTGTCCTTGTTTCGGAATTTACGACGACAGTACTTTCCACAACGATGGCTTTGGAAACGTAGAACTTTTTCTCTTAGGCTTTTCTTCTCCTTTGCGTTTGGAACAGCACACGTAGAATACTGTTGTATGAAACTCATCACTGAGTCTTCTGGATCTGTTCCAAATTTAGGTGCATCCTTGATCCACAACAGCATATGTATGTGAGGAGCACCTCTTGCTTGGTACTCCTTTCTCCAGAAGAAATCCAACACCTCTCCAAGAGGTGGATTCTTCTTATTCATGATGAAAGACATCATAGCTTCAAATCTATGATTGAAGTACCGGCATACATTGACTGGATCCAAAGAGCACAGTTCTCCGGGTGTCTTGAATTCGATGTTTTCGATGTTTCCATTTGCCTCTCGTAGAAATTCAAGTAAGTCTTCCCAGCCATACTCGGCACAGCTCAGAGTGAGGAACCATGTGGGAGTTCCTAAGTTCCTCAGCATACATTTTAAATCACCATGACGACGGTACCAGTACTCATTAGTACCACGCTGACACGCCATGAGATTAATCAGGTGAGAATCTAAAATACTGTCTTGGACATTGACTTTATCCATAAAGTCACTTGCCGAGATGTTTTGCATGTGTATACCACTTTTCAAGATGTGGTTCACTGCATATGACAGTCCAGACAGATCGCTTTCAAACAGGAGATGAAAACAATAGGGAATACATTGTCGAAACCTAGCATCTCCTGCATACAATCGCAAAGTCCGGTATTCAGAAGCAGGAATTTGATGAGGTCGCTCATCATATCTACCTCCCTGACCTGTTGGAAAAAGCTGTGGGAAACACCGAGCTTCCAAAAATTCCTCCCAAACACTAATGGGACTCCCTTTGGCTTGTTTCATTTGAAACAACTCAATAGCATTCCCCATGACTTCCTTGGAATGCAAAGGATGAACACTATAATGTTCATATATTTCTTCACTAGTAGAGGGTTCTACTTTCTCAATTTGACCAGCACACAAATCGCTATCCTCTTCCTCACTTACTTCCTCTTCTGCAACATAAACATTCTTATAGTACTTATTATTTTTTTTCAAATACAATGTTGCCTTTTTGACTTTCCTAACATCCACTAAATCTTGCCATATTTTCTTATTCTTTGTCGGAACCCCATTAACTAAGATAACCAGAGGTTCCTCTTCCACTTTTTCTACTCCAATTGTGTTAATGTTTTTCTTCAAATCTAGAGGCAAATAAACAACTCTTCCCTTTAATCCTCCCTGTAAATCTGATGGAGGCAATTTCCTTGTCTTTGGCTCCATTCTTACAATAGCCTGAAAGGGATGGATACTTTGAATCAAAATAGATTCATAAGTATTTAAATCCTTCAATTCAGAAGGAATCTCAACCAATTCCAGATTATTATGAACTGCTCTAGCAGGCATCTGGTTTTGATTTAATTTGCTACAACAATAAGTACACACACGTTGATCCGATCCCAAATCAAAACAATTTTCTACCCTCAAATATGTTGTGAAATCCTTCCATTCACTATTATTTTCCCTTTCACTTTTTGCATATAAATCCACTAACTTAGTCTGATTCTTATAATAAGTGCGTCGACAACACACACAAGTGAAATTAGGCCTCTCACTTGATTTCACCTGAAACGTCGCAATTTCCCTCTGAAAATTATCTGTACTGGAAACCTGTACACTATCTTCCACATTACGCTCTTCTTCTTGGTCAATTTCAACATTCTCCTCTTTACTTCCAAAGTAACCAAACTCAATTTCTGCACAAATATTCTTCACATCTACTTCTGAACCATGCAAAAGAGCAGCGCATAATTGTTTACGCATAATTGCTGGACTCTTAGCATAATACAACATTCTAACTAATTTCCTCACTTTATTATGATGCACTGCTAGCATCCTGAAATGATGAAAAACACTCTGGCATACTCTCCTGGAAAGACAAGCCAGTGAATGACCATGCAAACCTGTCACTTCTCTCACTCTGCAAGGATCTAATTCTTGCAACAACTTCATTTTCTGCTTCAAACTTTTCTTATTAAATGTCCGTACAAAATCACAAAGCAAATTGATGGAATCCTGTCGCACACTGCAAATACTACTACACTTCCAGGTGTACACAGGACCCTTAGGACGTCTTCCTAAAACCTCATTACCTAACACCTCTTCTGTCTCTGTTGTCACAAGTTTTTCTTTTTCAACTGGACAACCATCTTTCACTTCATAAGCTCGACCACTGGTGTCAACTGCATGCACCAAATCATTATCCTGGAAAAAACTCTCCTCATTAAAAAATGCCTCACAACTTGAACTATGCATCCATTCTCCGGAAAAAACTTCACAACAATTACTACGATTAACTATTCTCTTCTATCTACTATTTCTTTTGAAATCATAAATTGCCTTGTTTAGCTTCCTAATTCTATTGATTATCAAAATAAATAACTTACGTTTAATTTCAAATGCCTGATCAATAACTTTCTCAACTTTTTTTTTTCTCTTATAAAAAACCACTTTCTGTTGACCTTTCTTAATATTTTTTAACAAATTGCCAATTATCCTGTTGCGGAACATTCGTTTATGAATGTCCCTAAACTGTTGTTTCCTTCTACTATCATGCACAGAGTTATCTCTTGCTCTAGCAGTAACATTTTTGATTGGCCTTTCCTTTCCGTTTAAAATGCTTCTCTTTTTCTGGACTGAAACATTTTCTGTAGTAATATTTTTTTTACTACAAATATTTCTTATAAATGTTTTTGTGCTCTTACCCGGTGCTTTCTTGGTGACTTGACAAGTTTTTTTCTTAGAGGACTGATGCTTTATATCATTTACCTGCTGTCTTTGACGTTTTGCAGCCTTTCTAAGTCTTTCTTTAGTTGGCATGCTGAAATCTTGAAATGATCTGCAGTTGAATATGTGGTAAAATATAATAAAAAATGTTATTAACCACTATTACCAAACAGTAACAGTCATCAAAAACTTAACACACTACTTGACATTTTTAGTGCTTGGCAAATTTAGAATACAGAAATAGCAGAAAAGAAATGGAATTCATATTCATTTTACCTGTGCTGTTTTTATGAGCATATTTTAATATTTTATTGAAGACACTACACATAACCTGTTTTTGACGGTGTCTTTATTTTTAAATGAAACGGTTTACATTTTTACTTTTCATTTATTATACATTTTTAAAAATAAATGTTTATAGTTCCATAGGCTCAAGCACGTCAGCTTCCCACCCTATGTCATACAATTCTGACAAATCTGCATCCTCATCATGTTCTTCTTCATCCTCAGGATTTAAATCATCCAAGGGATCTACTTCCACTGATGTTTCAATTACGAGTTCAATTATGAGGTCGAGATCAACTGATTGCTGATTGTCGCTCATGTTGATGTTGTCGTTATCTTTAACCGCATGCGTGCGGGCGGAATTCCGCCCGTACGCTGAGATTTGCGGTATCGCATGTTACGTGACGAGCTGGGCTCGTCATGAGCGTGCGAGGAGGCTACCTCATGACGAGCCCAGCTCGTCATGAGCGTCGAAGGGGTTAAAGAAAGAGAACAACAATGAGATGTTGCAGAGTAAGGCACAAATCTCAGAGACTATAATAGTAAAATTGTTTAACAAGAGTAACATTTTGCAGCTATTATTTAGCCATGACCAGCGATGCTGAGGAGGTAAGGCCTATGTCCAAGTTTTCAGTGAACAGGACTCATCTCTTCTTAACCTTGGATAAGCCTCACCAACTCTGTGTCCCCTGCTCATACTTAAATGTAAAGTGGCAGATTTATGTTAACTGACGCATTCCCAGGGATGCACCAGTTAATGTGCACCGCTGCTCTGCCACCCATGGTGTGCCGCATTTACAATGTGGAGCACCATTGAGTGAAAACAGCACAGATGTGTCACGCATCTGTGCCGCAAAAGCAGCACATTGCAGGAATCACGTCGTAAGCGCAACATGTCTACTGCAATGCACAGGAGCAAGCCACACATTGCATGGTGCATCACTCCTTATGCCTTTTTCAAACAGGCGTAATGATTTGATTCAGCAATGCTATAAAGCTGAGTCAGTGAAATCTTCTAAATTTCACTGTGTTAGTTTTACAGGGCTTTCTTGCAAATTAATGCATACCTTGCAACAAAACACCTATATGAAAACTGACGCAGGTTTCATGTGGCACAGGACTTTACAGCATGACACATCTGCCTAGATGCATCAATTTTTAAATATGTCGCCACATAGCAAATCTTTTGCACCGCCGCTGCGTCACAAAAGTGACGCACAGCGGCACAAAAGAGGCACACGGCTATCATAAATCTGTCCCTAACATGTTAAATGATTGATTCAGGATGACGATAAGGTGTGGCCTATCCAGAGGTTTGTTTAAGGTGAGGCCTACTCAGGGTTGCAGATTAAATGGAGATGGGGCACCCCTAAGCCTTGCTGGAGCTGCATGGCACTTGCGATGCAGTTCCAGCAATGCGCCACCTTTACGGCACAGATGCGTCACGCATCTGTGCTGTTTTTGCCCCATGGTGCGCCGCATTGTAAATGCAGCGCACCATGGGTGGCGGAACAGCGGCGCAGGATGACTGGCACATCCCTGGGGATGCACCAGTCATCATAAATCTATCCCTAAGCTTCTTATCTTGTTGGAGATGAAGTGAGGCCTGTCTTGCAACATGGTCCATCTTTTGCATCACTGCTGCATCGGTTTCATGTGGCACGTTTTTTTTACAGCATGACACATCTGCCTAGATGCATCAATTTGTAATTTTGTCGCCACATAGCAAATCTTTTGCACCGCCACTGCATCATAAAAGTGACGCACAGTGGCGCAAAAGAGGCATACACCTATCATAAATCTGTCCCTAGCATTTTAAATGATTAATTCAGGATGACGATAAGGTGTGTCCTATCCAGAGGTTTGTTTAAGGTGAGGCCTACCTACATTCATGGGGAAATGAATTAAAATGTCCTTAAGACACATGAAAGCGTTTTTTTAAAGCCTTTGCAGCATTTTTGGGTCACTTTTAACATGGCTATGTAACTCAAACTATCAAAATGTAAAGTAGCCAAGCACATGTGGGAGCAAATTTACAAGGAATTTGCACCACGGGGGAAAGGTCTTACATTAAAATGGGAAAAATAACATCAGAGACACTCCAATGCCTTATAAAGAAGCAGACACCATTATGTCCTTCCCATAAATGTTAAAAGCATTCCTTTACCTCAAAAACGATTTTCAAGTCATAATTTGAAAACACTGCACATGGGGAAATGACTTAAAATGTCCTTAAGACACATGGAAGCGTTTTTTGATTGCCTTTGCAGCATTTTAGGGTCACTTTTAACATGGCTATGTAACTCAAACATTCAAAATCTAAATTTGCCAAGCACAGGTGGGAGCATATTTACAAGGAATTTGCACCACGGGGAAAGGTCTTACATTAAAATGGGAAAAATAACATCAGAGACACTCCAATGCCTTATAAAGAAGCAGACACCATTATGTCCTTCTCATAAATGTTAAAAGCATTCCTTTTCCTCAAAAACGATTTTCAAGTCATAATTTGAAAACACTGCACAGCTCCTATGCACAAAAACACCCTGTCAGCACTAATACTTCACATTTTCTCCAATTACAATTTCTCAAAGAAACAAAATCTATTTGTAAAACACTTGAGGCAAAGCAACATTTTAAAAACACAACTTTCTTCATAATTTTCTCCTTAAAGCACACTATTCTCTATCTAAATTAAATGAATCTTTTCTCACCTTAGCAAATACTTTATGAGTTTCAAAACAGTCTCAGAAACACACCACTTTGTCTTTAGCAGAGCAAAAGGTATGCACTCCAGAGTCTGCAGCTATCAAAAGCACAGAAATGCTGTAATTCTTCATATCTCTCATGTCACCCAATCAAAACTCTTCCCTCACTTTTTTCAAATCAAAACCCTTCCCCCCTCTGCCCTCTCTGCCTTTTTTGCATAGCAACCACCTCTTGGAAGACCTCTGGTGTTTGCAAGTTCACACAACAATGTTTCAATTGAACTCTGAACTCTCAGTGCACCTGCATATCCAGTGCAATCTTTCATTTAATGATTTTTTCTTGACCATTCAAAATACATCTTTCAAAGAACTCATCCATGCACCCTAACTTTCTGTTTTCAGCAATCAAAATCCACCAATCACTGTTACTGCTTCATTAACACAGAAACTCCACAGTTTTTTTCATTTTAAACTCTTATTTTTTCAACTGCCATTTCATTGCCACACTTCATCTGACTGCAGCAGAACCTTCTCTAACCATGTTTTCTGTCTGGATTGTTGGACATAGTTACATCTACTGGGCTCAGAGGTATGCTGATAACAGAAATTTACCTAACCTCAATTTACAAGATGTGGAAATTAAGTGGTTTGGCCACAGAGGATTAAAATGTCACCAATTGATACCATTGGTGAAAACCTTTATGCATTTGCCAAAACCTGACCTGTTAATTGTGCACTGTGGAGGTAATGACTTGGGCACTTTGACTGGGGTAGGTCTGGAAATGCTTTTAAAGGACACCTTTGAGCAATTAATGGCACTTTTTCCTCAGACTGCCTTGGTATATTCAAATATATGCCAAAGACAGAAATGAAGGTGGTCGAACCAATTTTGTCCACAAATTGAGAAGTCGAGGAAGCATGTAAACAAATCTGTTTCAGCTTACATGAGAGACCATGGAATGGGCTCCGTGTACAACAATAACTTGCGTTACTACATGCAAGATATCTACAGAGGAGATGGAGTTCACTTCTCAGATGAGGGCAACAGAATTTTCATTCTGAATTTAAGACTGTGCATTCGTACCTACCAGTAGGTAATATATATATATATATATTTATTTATTTATTTATTTTTTGCATTTGTAATGCGCGCAGATACCCACAAAGGGTTTCCCGGTGCCAGGACTAAAAGCCAATCAACACAGAAAGCAAAACGGCCAGAGACCACAATTATTTATTAAAAAGCCAGGTTTTAACGCTTTTCTTAAAGCTGGCAACATTTTCCTCCTTTCGTAGAGCTGGGGTAAGGGAGTTCCAGAGGACAGGTCCCAGATAGGAAAAGGATCTCCCTCCCATTCTGGCCAGTTTAAATCTGGGTACCACAAAGTTCGCTCCATTTGAGGAACGGAGATCACGTGCAGGAAAGTAGGGCCTAACTAAATTTTGCAAGTACTTTGGTGCGGTTCCTGCCTTTATTTTGAACATATAGCTCAGGGCTTTGAACCGCACCCGGTTCTCCACCCTGAGCCAGTGCAGGTCCTTAAGGTGCTTAGAAATCCTTGCTCTCCTGGGGATTTTACACAGCAACCTGGCTGCGGAATTCTGGACTAGCTGGAGCCGTCTAATCACGGCTAAGTTGGACCCCAGGTAAAGGATGTTACCGTAATCAAGCCGGGATGTAATCAGGGCATTGACTACGGTTTTCTGGGTATCAACAGGCAGCATCCAGATAATTTTCCGCAGCCATTTGAGGATAGTAAAGCAAGTACCAGCTACTTTGTTGACCTGCTGTTTCATCGATAGTGTGTCATCGAGGTGCACCCCTAAATTTCTGACATGGGTGGCTGGAGTGGGAAAAATGCCCAGGGATGGCGGCCAGTGAATATCCTGCCAAAGGTCTTTGTTTTTTCCTAAGAGGAGGATCTCCGTTTTCTCCCCATTAAGCTTCAGCTGGTTCGTTGACATCCAGCTGAAAACTTCATGAAGACCTATATATATATATATATATATATATAAAATTTCTATGGCAAAATGAAACCCCTCATTTTGTTCCTTTTCAAATTAAATGTATTAAGTGTTACCACTTTATTCCAATCAAGATGACTTCAGGTGTGCCATACTTTTGTCATAAGTAAGACTGTTAGCGTTCTAGTTGTTCTTTAGAACACTCTGGGGCATTCTGTCATTGGGCTATAGTTGTGCTACATCTGGCTGATATTTGGGCTACATTTGGGCTCTTTTGTCTCTGGTGGCCATCTTGGGAGACTGCATATCAGAATTTTTTTAATGAAATATAAGAGGATTTGAGAAGTCACTCAAAATGTGCCCTTATTTTTCTTTCTTCAACACTAATCATAATTTCTATGGCAAAATGAACCCCCTCATTTTGTTCCTTTGCAAATTAAATGTTTTAAGTGTTAACACTTTATTCCAATCAAGATGACTTCAGGTGTGCCATACTTTTGTCATAAGTAAGACTGTTAGCGCTCTAGCTGTTCTTTAGAACACTCTGGGACATTCTGTCATTGGGCTATAGTTGGGCTACATCTGGCTGATATTTGGGCTACATTTGTTTTTTTTGTCTCTGGTGGCCATCTTTGGGCTACATTGGGCTACATTGGGCTGCATTGGGCTACATTTGGGCTCTAACATATATATAGCCCAATGTAGCCCAATATATATTTTTTCAAAGTTAATTTTCGTAAAAACCACTGGAGCATATATCTTGAGACATAGCAAAGGCACATCGGGGTACCAGTCCCTACAATTTTGCCAAGTTTGGTGGAAATCCATTCAGTCGTTCGGGCTAAAAGTGAGTCCAACCGCCCTATGGAAATTAACATGGGGAAAACATGTTTTGGGACCCCCCTTTTATCTCGGCCCCGCTTGACGGATCCCCCAAAACCTTCAGGGAAGGAGCGGAGCGCAGCAAGGCAAAGTTAAGGAAAATTACAGGCAGATCCCTCATTCGGCGCCAAAGTTATTCCCAATAGAATGTTGCGGATTTCCTATGGAAAACGATCCTAACTATAACTACCTACTGGCGACCGCCAGTAGGTAATATATATATATATATATATATATATATATATATATATATATATATATATATATATATATATATATATATATATATATTCACTGAAAAAACCATAGGTTATAGACCATATATAGTTAGGAATTAGCATTTACAAAACCTTATTTTACTCACACAAAACCATTGAAATTCCATATATAGTTAGTTGCACTAACTATATATCGCGCACCCGCAATCCACTGCTGATGATGTCACATATTACATCATTCATGACATGGTCAGTGACATCACTGATGACATCACTGATGACATCTCAAATGACATCACTGATGACATCACTGATAACAACATCCAGTGATTTTTTGTTTCTATAAAGTTTAAATATGTCTTACATATTGAAGAATGAGTGGATGTGTAAGTGTCTGGACGAAGGATTTAGTAGGTGCATGACTGACTGTATGAGTGAGTGATTAAATGTGTCTCACTGACTGCATGGGTTAGTGACTAAACTGTCTTAATTTGTGCATCATTATGTCTGTTGTTCTGTAAACTGCTGCATGTGTTGATCAGTAGCTATATGAGTAACTATATGGGTTATTGATTGATTGCCCAAGTATTTGTATGGGAGACTGAGTGTGTGTGTGGCTAGCTGGGAGGTGTGTGACTCTGTGCAGATCAATCTGTACTTGTATCAATGATTGTATAAGAAGGTAAGTATGTGTTAGTATATGTTTGAAAATGTAAGGTGCTCTATGTTTAACTGTATAGACAAGAAAATGGAAGTGTCATTGATTCTTTACAGGACTGACTAGGTGTGTGAGTAACTCCATGGATGAGTGGCAGACTGTGAGTGTCTGTATAGGTGTATGAGTGCATATGATAGTGTTGTAAAGATGAGTGATTGTATGTATGAATGATTGTATGGGTGAATGAGTGAAGGTGTGTGTAGACGTAGCAATCAGTGAGTGCGTATGTAGTAACTAGTATTGGTGTGTCAATGGTTTCAAAAATTATACTCTCTTTTTAACACTGGGTGAAACAGAGGTTATATTAAAATGTGAGGAGATGCATTGTATTGTCACATGAATGATATCATCAGTGATGTGGTCATTGATGTCAAATGAGATGTCATCAGTGATGTCATCAGTGATGTCATTTGAGATGTCATCAGTGATGTCATCAGTGATGTCACTGACCATGTCATGAATGATGTAATATGTGACATCATCAGCAGTGGATTGCGGGTGCGCGATATATAGTTAGTGCAACTAACTATATATGGAATTTCAATGGTTTTGTGTGAGTAAAATAAGGTTTTGTAAATGCTAATTCCTAACTATATATGGTCTATAACCTATGGTTTTTTCAGTGAATTTTCAAGGTTTTGTAAATGCTAATTCCTAACTATATATGGTCTATAACCTATGGTTTTTTCAGTGAATTTCATTGGTTTTTTAACAGCTAATATCTGTAGCTGTAAAATTTATTCTTCTTTAAATCCAAAAATATATTTTATATGTTTATGAATAATTATTTTTTTAAATATTTTTTTTTCTTCGTTCCCGCTTCGCGAATCGGGAAGCTTACAGTAAAAAAATGTTCAGAAAAATAAAAAAAAAAGTTCTTTTCAGAACTACCTCCCCGTTATTAAAAAATTGGTACAATATTTGGAACTGTGCCAACCTCTATTTCTCTTAGTTCGCTTCCTAGTTCGCTCGCTGGTACGCGAACTGGAAGCGAACCAAAAACAGTAAGTATAAGGGAAGGAAACACACACTTATGTTAAAAGAAAGACAGCTATAGGGGAGTAAACTAGAGATACTATTACCCATAATCCACTACTGATGATGTCACATATTACATCATTCATGACATGCTCAGTGACATCATCAGCAGAGGATTGCGGGTTTTTTGGCAACATGCCTTATCCACGGTTTAATAACGCTGCCTTTTGCTTTATATAAGTTTTCAAATTGTATGAAATATATACCAATAGGTCTTTATGAACCTTTAGGTAGTGCTTTTGTTCATGAGGTCTGGTCGCTTCCATACACATACAGATGTTTCAAAGATGATCAAGAAGTTTATCTGAATGGAGAGGAATGCACTGAGACGCCAGATCATTCACTAATGTGTAGGCACATACAGTTACACGATTCATGCAACAAACACCGACCAAATATGGCTTGCGTGTTGCAAGGCACGCCAGTTCCTGCTATCATCCCCACGTTCAAGTTGTTGGAAAATGGTAGTTATTTGATGCTCAATAATGAAGATTGTTCTGAGTTAATTAAAAGTATTCCTTTTATCGTAACAGTAAGTGAACGGGTTATTTGCTGCAGAAATGTTCTATTTCCTCCCACACATGAACATAGGGAGTTTTCAATCTGGCCACAAATACCAACCTTGGGACACGTTTCAACGGCATGACAAGAATAAGAGCTCTTTTGTCTCAGAGAGAGGTGGCCTTGAGTTCGGCCCGTGAAACTTTCGTACTTCACATAGCGAACACCCGTACACAGGTTTGCCTTTCAATTTCAGCAACATGTTTCCGACTATCTTTAACGCATCCTCCACAAAATCCCTGGCACACTTTTTTAAAGTTGTTACCAGTGGTCTCGTGACTTCATTTGAGAAAATCTTTGGAGTCATCCCTGCTCCCTTTCATTCCATTTTCTCCACTCTGGTTCGTGGATTGCATTTTTACTTGCATTACCAGCGGACGCTCTTGTGCTTTTTTACATTTTTAAATATGGATGTCCCTCCTATGCAACCTCCGACCCTGCAGCTGCTGACACTGTTCCGCAATCGCATGCTAGAATATTATGGCACAATGCCGTTGGCGATATTAAGCACGGCATATGGATTATCTTTTCGGTTCTCCTACTTCACCTGTGTCCAGCCTGTATTTCACTGCCTGACCTGTGATTTCGATTGGGCCATTGATTTGTGTCTCTGCGGACCGGTTTCTCGTGACGTCGACTTTAATCAGCTGATGACTCCTATCATTACTCACGAGTTGATTTGTCCTGGCGAAAGGATTATGGCTGTGGCATTGATGCATGGACTACTTGGTCCCTGGAATTTACTGGCGGCAGCACAGTCTTTCTTGGAACACAGCTTTCTTGAAAACCCACCGAGCTGTCCTCTGATGGTGATAGAGGATCCGGTGCTGGGAGAGCACGTATGTTCTTTTCCGCTTTTAAATTGGATGGCTGAACTGTTTTCGGATGAAGACGGTGACTTCCTGTTGGAGGCTGTTGCAGCTTATTTTGCATACACAGTTATGTCATAGACCTTTTTCATGTTTCATATGCTGAGTACTAGCATTTCATTGACAATTCATTGACTTATTTGTCAAGTTTTTATTATTTACCTTGCCTATTGGCTTAAGACTCGATAAAGTACTTGGCTGTTTTATTTTTCTTTAGCATTGAATTTTACTAGTTTTTAATGCTTTACCTTGCGGACCGTCCACATATAAACTTGCAATCTGCTCTCATGAGATGGCACTTCTATTATCTTATTCAGTTCGTTTCCGGATCATGAGGAGGTGTCATCTAGGTCCTGGATATCTTTACACCGTGTTAAGTTAGCATGGGCTCATTACCGGTTTAAACGCCATTTTTCCTTTTTTGCAACTTCTGCACACGACATTTAGTTGTTGCTTTAGCTTTCCACCTAGTAGTTCATCGTGGTTTACATGAGAATAATATGTTATTGGTCTACTATCTGCTTTACTTGTTAAACTATATCTGTACAGCGAGTGCTAAAGTTTCAAGAACAACACGATACAGAATTGTTATGAGGTCTGATCTCCACGACTTCATACTCATAACATAAGTGCAACTTCTGCCAATTCTGGGCATGAGGCGGGTTTTATATTGCTTTGCCGAACACACATACACAACAGTTGATGCGGTTCACATGAAGAGAGAGCTGGTGTATGCTGATGTGATTCCTTCAAATCTAAGACACTAAAGTATGGGCACGCCCTAAACCAACACAAAGAGACCTTCTTAGCAAATAATATAATATGTGTATTAGGGAGGGTGAGATATAAGCAGCCGCGGGCCGTGGAGGGAGTTACGGTGAGGCAGGGAGGCGGGGAGGGGGAGAAGCAGGGTGGAGCCCTCTCTACCTTGCCCCTCCCCCTCCCCGCCTCCCTGCCCCACCGTAACTCCCTCCACGGCCCGCGGCTGCTTATAAGTGTTGCTAACTCTTATTCATTTACAGCATGTTAACATACTGTCACCATTCGCTTTTTATGTACTAGTAACTATGCTGGTAATTTTGCTACTGATAATATGTGTACTTGTATTCTCCACCCTGCTTCTCCCCCTCCCCGCCTCCCTGCCTCACCGTAACTCCCTCCACGGCCCGCGGCTGCTTATAAGTGTTGCTAACTCTTATTCATTTACAGCATGTTAACATACTATCACCATTCACTTTTTATGTACTAGTAACTATGCTGGTAATTTTGCTACTGATAATATGTGTACTTTTATTATCTAAGGTACTACGCCTGAGAAGACGGCATTAGTAAATAAACATTTCAAATACACATGTGTTCTTCTTAACTCCATGTTCTGGTTTCTAAGAAATATATAACGACCGACTGTTCATGAGTTCCACGTATCCTGAGGTACTATAAGTTCATATTCTGGATTGTCTAAACATTGAGAGTTTGTTATATCCAATGTGACACTGTACCTAGCTTGCTAAATAGTTTTTGATTACTAACGTGAGTTTTGGGACACCCTAATTCGCCGAGGTTCCAATCCTCTGTCCACAGTTCTGTGTGAGAACAGAAACCCTGCGACAGGGGCACCCCCGACCCTTGCTGGACCTTCATCACACTTGCGATACAACTCCAGCAATGCGCCACCTTTACGGCACAGATACATCACGCATCTGTGCTGTTTTTGCCCCATGATGCGCCGCATTGTAAATGCAGCACACCATAGGTGACGGAACAGCGGCACAGAATGACTAACACATCCCTGGTGATGCGCCAGTCATCATAAATCTATCCCTATGCTTCTTATCTTGTTAGAGATGAACCGCCATATGTATCATCAAAGTTATTTGCATTTCCTAAATAGCGAACTTTAAGGAATAAATAGCGATTCTTTACCAATCCTAGTTTGCGATGAGCTATTTGCTAATTAGCCGAATGTAGCCCAATGAAGCCCAATGTAGCCCAATGTAGCCCAAAGATGGCCGCCAGACACACAAAAAAACAAATGTAGCCCAAATATCAGCCAGATGTAGCCCAACTATAGCCCAGTGACAGAATGACCAATCAGCTTCGCAAACCTCCGTTACAGATATATATCTTTTTTTGAACGTTAATTTCTCAAAATCCACTGGAGCACATATATTGAGACCTAGCAAAGGCACATCGGGCTACCAGTCCCTAATATTTTGCCAAGTTTCGTGCAAATCCATTCAGCCGTTCAATTATTATTTTTTTTTTTTTTTTTTGCCCCGCGGGGCCCTTTTAAAACCTCCACATCAAACCTAGGGGTCAGCGAGGATCTACTATGCCCCCTTATAGTTATTTCCCCCTTTGTTTTGACCTCCTCTTGTCTCTCGATCCTACCGAGAGACAAGATGGCGGCCGCTACGGACTGTTTGGAATGTTGACAGACGCCGGAGAACCAATCAGCTTCGCTTCACAAAGCTCCGTTGCGCGAAAAGTCCGCGAACCAGAGCGCTAACCGGTCCGCTGTTACAGATATATATCTTTTTTTAAACGTTAATTTCTCAAAATCCACTGGAGCACATATATTGAGACCTACAAAAGGCACATCGGGCTACCAGTCCCTACAATTTTGCCAAGTTTCGTGCAAATCCATTCAGCCGTTCGGGCTAAAAGTGAGGCCAACCGCCCTATGGAAAACTCAATGTTAAAAACACGTTTTGGGACCCCCCTTTTTTCTCGGCCCCCACTGGACGAACCCCCCCCAAATTTTCAAGGGCTGCTCAGAAACAAAATGTGCCATTTTCCTGAAAATTTCAGCCGATTCCGTCCACAAACGCCAAAGTTATTAGACATAGAATTTTCAAAAAACCCATAGAGAAAAAATCCTAACTATATATACCTACTGGCGACCGCCAGTAGGTAATATATATATATATATATATATATATATATATATATATTACCTACTGGCGGTAGGTATATATATATATTACCTACTGGCGGTCGCCAGTAGGTATATATAGTTAGGATTTTTTCTCTATGGGTTTTTTGAAAATTCTATGTCTAATAACTTTGGCGTTTGTGGACGGAATCGGCTGAAATTTTCAGGAAAATGGCACATTTTGTTTCTGAGCAGCCCTTGAAAATTTGGGGGGGGTTCGTCCAGTGGGGGCCGAGAAAAAAGGGGGGTCCCAAAACGTGTTTTTAACATTGAGTTTTCCATAGGGCGGTTGGCCTCACTTTTAGCCCGAACGGCTGAATGGATTTGCACGAAACTTGGCAAAATTGTAGGGACTGGTAGCCCGATGTGCCTTTTGTAGGTCTCAATATATGTGCTCCAGTGGATTTTGAGAAATTAACGTTTAAAAAAAGATATATATCTGTAACAGCGGACCGGTTAGCGCTCTGGTTCGCGGACTTTTCGCGCAACGGAGCTTTGTGAAGCGAAGCTGATTGGTTCTCCGGCGTCTGTCAACATTCCAAACAGTCCGTAGCGGCCGCCATCTTGTCTCTCGGTAGGATCGAGAGACAAGAGGAGGTCAAAACAAAGGGGGAAATAACTATAAGGGGGCATAGTAGATCCTCGCTGACCCCCTAGGTTTGATGTGGAGGTTTTAAAAGGGCCCCGCGGGGCAAAAAAAAATAATAATAATAATAATCGAACGGCTGAATGGATTTGCACGAAACTTGGCAAAATTGTAGGGACTGGTAGCCCGATGTGCCTTTGCTAGGTCTCAATATATGTGCTTCAGTGGATTTTGAGAAATTAACGTTCAAAAAAAGATATATATCTGTAACAGCGCACCGCTTCGCGTACTTTTCGCGTTACGGAGCTTTGCGAAGCGAAGCTGATTGGCTCTCCGGTGTCTGTAAACATTCCAAACAGTACGTAGCGGCCGCCATCTTGTCTCTCGGTAGGATCGAGAGACAAGAGGAGGCCAAAGCGAAGGGGCAAATGACCATAAGGGGGCATAGTAGATCCTCGCTGACCCCCTAGGTTTGATGTGGAGGTTTTAAAAGGGCCCCGCGGGGCAAAAAAAAAAATAATAATAATAATCGAACGGCTGATGACCATAAGGGGGCATAGTAGATCCTCGCTGACCCCCTAGGTTTGATGTGGAGGTTTTAAAAGGGCCCCGCGGGGCAAAAAAAAATAATAATAATAATAATCGAACGGCTGAATGGATTTGCACGAAACTTGGTAAAATATTAGGGACTGGTAGCTCGATGTGCCTTTGCTATGTCTCAATATATGTGCTTCAGTGCATTTTGAGAAATTAACGTTCAAAAACAAGATATATATCTGTAACAGCGCTCCGCTTCGCGGAGATAAAATTATATGTGTATTACCTAGCTGTTGTCCCACTTTGCATGTGAGTGATATTTATCACTAATGACATGCAAAGTGGGCATGCCAAGATGTTAGCGACTGGAAACAGTCGCTAACATCGCTATCTCCTATTATCAACTTTTGGAAATATTCGAGATAAGCGCGAATATCTCCAAAAAGTAACAGCTGCCCTGAGCAGTTCTTAGCCATGTTATCCAATGGGAGGTGGATAACATGGCTAAGAGCATTAGCTCGGTAATGCATGAATGTCGCGGAGTTTTCAGCGACATTAATGCATTGCGCTCGTTTTTTATCGTATTTGCGATAAACCTTGATAATAGCAAGGTTTATCTGCGATAATTTCTGACGGTAAAAAAATCTTTGCAATGCATCGTTAGGGATAAATATCGCTTAACTTTGGTAATATGCCCCAACGTCTGTTAACGTTCGATTCGAAGGAAATCAGGAATTGTTGAAAAACATTGTGTGCGCCATCTTGTCTTTTTTCAAATGCCACACTTTTGTCGTGCACGGCAGCCATTTTAGATGCCTTGACCAGATCCACTCTGTGAACGCTGTCGATCCTTAGCATGGCTCCCCACCCTCGCAAGCATCTCCCCCAGGCAGTGGTCACCCCCGCTCTCTGTTTTATGCATGGGTAATAAACCTCCCCCCATCTGCGCTGTTCTTCCCTGAGAATCACACCCTGTGCCCGCCCGACACCTCCCTTTCGCCCTATTCACTACCGCACCCTCTGACACTCCTTTTCCTCTGTGTCCGATTGTCCAGGCCGGTCCTAGGCTATCAGCTAGCCCTGCAGATGTAGTTTATGGCCACAGCTGTAAAGAATCACCCGTCTTCAAAGGAGTTATAGTAGATCAAGGCCCACACTCGATGAGATCCGTCACAGCAGAAGCGTTGCTATTATCTGAAAACCATTCTGTATTGTGATTGGGGAGGGGACCGAGCGTGAAGCGGAAGATTCCAGGGATGACTCTTTGTACATCAAAGTTTTTACAATTATGTGTCACATTAAAAATATATAGCACTCCGACAAAGTAGTAAGATTATAAAACTTTAATAATTTATAAATATATACAAGAAAACAAAAATAGTAATAACATATAAACATTTTTAGAGAAAAACAACGAAGTAGCGGTCGGCTGTGCGAATAGTCCCAACGCAGCACAACGTCCAGATTTCCGGCGTGGGGCGTCGCGGGGGGTGGGTGATCAGTAGCAAACTGTTGTGCGAATAGTTCCAAGGCAGCAGAACGCGCCGAAATCTAGATGACACAAAAGTGATGTCTAGTAAGTTGCCACCCAGCAAATAACGGCGTGGGGCGTCGCGGGGGGTGGGTCATCAGTAGCAAACTGTTGTGCGAATAGTTCCAAGGCAGCAGAACGATGGCACCAAGGTGATGTCCAGTAAGTTGCCGCACTGGTTTTGGTATCCTACAATGCTGCTCCGAATAACGGCGTGGAGCGCCCCGGGGGAGGCGGCGTGAACGGGCCTCTCCAGGTGGAGTCTCGTCTGTTGTAGTGGGGCGCCCCTTTACCGTTTCAGTTGCCATTCCGTCCGCTTTTGGTCCACTGTGTCAAAATCCGCCATTCAGCTGAGTTGCGCCCACTCTTGCGGTGCAGCGATAGGCGGCTGTCACAGGACTCTCAAAATGGCGGCAGGCTGTTTCCTTTTTGGGCCTGGTCCACTGAAATGGCCCTGGGACACCTTGGAAATCGGACGCTTGTCTGCTAGGTCTTGGACCCCATTCTCGAAAGCGTCCCCTCCGCCTTGAGAATTCATCAAAAGTTTTGGGGGCCCGACTCCTGCAGGCTTCTGGTGGGGAGCGGCTGCCATGATTGCTCGCGGAATGACCACGACGGAGCTACGAGATGGTGGTGCTCTCATGGTGACGCCAGCTTCAGTCTGAAACATCCAGAAACAAGGTGGGGCTTTCATCGTTTGGGGGAAAAAAAAAGTTTTCATCCAATGAAAAGTGTTGTTTTTAGGTCATATGATCAAGCCTTCCATCATTAGGAAACCAAAAGTAAAATGAACCAATGAAAAGTTTTATAAACAAGTCACATGACCTGTTATGCGGCATAGGGTATAAAATGCGGAGAAAATACGTTGGCACGTGAGGCGGCGTCAGTAGCGGACCGATGTGCGAATAGGCCGAAGGCAATACAACGCGCCAAGATCCGGATGGCATCGAGGTGGTGTCATAGTTGAGAGTTCTGAGCAGCGGTTGTAACACTGTCTGAAGCTTATTTGCAGCTGCTGCAGCTTCACTACGCGCCAAGATCCGGATGGCACCGAGGTGGTGTGTAGAAAGTTGCCGCACTGGTGTGGCCATCCTACAATGCTGAAAGTCGGCGTGGGGCGCCCCGTTGGCCTGTGAGTTTGCGTCAGTAGCGGACCGATGTGCGAATAGGCCGAAGGCAGCACAACGCGCCAAGATCCGGATGGCACCGAGGTGGTGTCTAGTAAGTTGTCGCACTTCTGTGGCCATCCTACAATGTTGAAAGTCGGCGTGGGGCGCCCCGTTGGCCTGTGAGATGGTGTCAGTAGCGGACTGATGTGTGAATGGGGCCAAAGGCAGCGCAACAATATTTTCTACTATATTTCCGGTGTAGAAGAGACCACAAGGCGCTGAGATGCCAAGATCCGGATGGCACCGAGGTGGTGTCTTGCAAGTTGTGGTACTGGTGTGGCCATCCTACAATGCTGAAAGTCGGCGTGGGGCGCCCCGTTGGCCTGTGAGATGGCGTCAGTAGCGGACCGATGTGCGAATAGGCCGAAGGCAGCACAACAATATTTTCTGACTGACACCACAAGGCGCTGAGATGCCAAGATCCGGATGGCACCGAGGTGATGTCTAAGTTGCGGACTGATGTGCGAATGGGGCCAAAGGCAGCGTAACAATATTTTTTGTATGGAAGATACCACTAGGCGTTGAGATGCCAAGATTCGGATGGCACTGAGGTGATGTCTAGCAAGTTGGTGTGGTCATCCTACAATGCTGAAACTCGGCGTGGGTCACCCCATTAGCCTGTGAGATGGCGTCAGTAGCGGACCGATGTGCGAATAGGCCGAAGGCAGCACAACGCACCAAGATCCGGATGTCACCGTGGTGGTTTCATAGTTGAGAGGCACTTCATCTGCAGTGGGGCGCCGAGATCCGGATGGCACCGAGGTGATGTCTAGCAAGTTGCTGTACTGGTGTGGTCATCCTACAATGCTGAAACTCGGCGTGGGTCGCCCCATTAGCCTGTGAGATGGCGTCAGTAGCGGACCGATGTGCGAATAGGCCGAAGGCAGCACAACGCGCCAAGATCCGGATGTCACCGTGGTGGTTTCATAGTTGAGGCACTTCATCTGCAGTGGGGCGCCGAGATCCGGATGGCACCGAGGTGATGTCTAGCAAGTTGCTGTACTGGTGTGGTCATCCTACAATGCTGAAACTCGGCGTGGGTCGCCCCATTAGCCTGTGAGATGGCGTCAGTAGCGGACCGATGTGCGAATAGGCCGAAGGCAGCACAACGCGCCAAGATCCGGATGTCACCGTGGTGGTTTCATAGTTGAGAGGCACTTCATCTGCAGTGGGGCGCCGAGATCCGGATGGCACCGAGGTGATGTCTAGCAAGTTGCTGTACTTGTGTGGTCATCCTACAATGCTGAAACTCGGCGTGGGTCGCCCCATTAGCCTGTGAGATAGCAGTTCTTTGGATTTGGGCCTGGCTCGTCTGCTGTAGTGGGGCGCCCCTTTACCGTTTCAGTTGCCATTCAGCTGAGTTTCGGCTGCTCTTGATGCTACAGCGACAGGCGGCTGCAACAGGACTCTCAAAATGGCGGCCTGTTCTTTGGATTTGGGCCTGGTCCACTAAAATGGCCCTGGGACACCTTAGAACTCGGACGCTCGATTTTTTTTTCCTTTCCTGTACATGCAAAAAAAGGTAAATGCCCGGTACGTTACACGCTTCATCTGCCACGATGAACTCTCTAGAGGAACCGAAAAAAAATATAGTTGTGGTAACTATACCATGCATCGTCATATGGAGAGGTGGCAACAATTAATTATAGTGCTGCATAAAAGAGAGATTTGGAGGAGAACCCCTGACCTGCTAGTACATTCATCAAAGAAGTGGCACTGAGAGCTTCAGAGGCAAGGGAAACGGTCCCAAATATTTAGAAGAAATTTGGAAAGATTAAAATGACATGTTTAGATTGTGGCAAATTTATTTCATGTGGACATCTGAGTGTTACTCTAATAAATACAGCATATGAACATCATCATAGTCGATGGTTGGTAGAGACATTTTGACTATATCCTGGACCTGCCCGTCCTCGCCCAAAATGGCGCCAGAATAAATGGGACTCGTAACTCCTTGTTGTGTACTGGTTGCAGAACCTTGAAATCACGAGATACGTATGCAGTTTTGAAGCACATGGCGGGCGGGGACGAGAATTGATTGAATATTTCGACATCCCTATTGATATTAAGTTCTGATGTGTTATTGATTACTGTACTGTTGAAAGTTCGAATTAACGTCACCCATGGTACTTGCCCGCAAATGTATATCTAGATAATTTTATTGTAACTGGCCCTGTCGTATTTTAATTATAAAATGTACGTCCACCGATTCCGTAACTGTTAGACACCTTAGTTCTTGCAACCTAATGGCCCGCCCGTTACGTTCCTCTACAGTGTAAATGTCTATTTATCATATACGATTACAGTTTGCTCCGTGGCCGGCCCACGTGGTTATAGGCTCGTATTTGTATAATGAAATTTTCACAATAAAGGTTTTTAAAAGAAAACATGGTAGTAGTATATACATTGGTAAAGTTTTTAATAATAGTCACTGTTTTAGAATCATTAAAAGGCAAGTGAAATAAAGCAGACCAATTACATGAAGGGTAAAAGGTATAATACGAAGGAACGCAGTAAAGATAAATGGTCAAGGGCTGTTGTGTTTTCTATTCCTGCAACATAAAGTGATCGATAAGAATCTCATATTCAGGCGTATCGGCGACTAAGACAGCAGGTCGACCCTCTTTTGCTCAACGGCTCCGTCATGGGACGAAGAAACGCTCTTTTTCTCGAAAAAAGAATATATTTTACTTGCAGGACAGTTGTAAAATTTCCGGGAAAGTACATTAGCCTGGAACATTATAACATATATTTAAGAAAAAATAATGTTCGGAAGTAATGAAAAGCGTAATTTTTAGGTCATATGATCAAGCCTTTCATCATTACAATAAGAAAAGTAAAATGAACCAATGAAAAGTTTTATTAACAAGTCACATGACTTGTTATGCTTACGTTACGCGCTGCGCGCCCCGGATGACTTCCGGATGCGCTAACGCGGTGCGTCATATGACGCATTACGCGACAACGCAGGTACAGAATATAGTCAAAATGTCTCCACCAACCAGCGGTCGGAACACAACCCCTTTCAGCAGGCTAAATAGTTCTGTTAAATGACAACAGAAGGGACAGGCAACAAGAACCATCAGTCAAAGAGGGGAGGGCTAGTTCTTCTCTACCGGGTTACATTGGGGCGCTACCGGAACTGATCGAATTGGTAGTCTACAGTGTTTCTGGATGTTTCAGACTGAAGCTGGGGTTAGCATGAGAGCAGCACCATTTCGTAGCTCCGTCGTGGTCATTCCGCAACCAATCATAGCAGCCGTTCTTTATCGTTATTTTGGGCGGGGTGGGTGGCGGAGCAGAGCTGTTTTGCAGCCATCATTGTGTGGAGTTCAGTTCATCTCACTAGTTTTGTATTTGTCATGAGGGGTTGTTCCTAATGTTTCTATTTTAGCGAGGTCAAAAAGAGATCCCATTAGTGGCCTACTGATTTTGCTCGATTCCTTTTCTTTTTTTTTACACGATTTTTCGTTATCTGCAAAGACTAAACAGAGTATTGCGACTCTGTGTTTGTTTGTAAATAGAGAATGAACCAAAGAGAACTAATTCTAAAACAGTAAATACTTGGATAACAATGAATCAAATGGAGAGAGAAGCAGGCACGACGGATTACAATGGGGGCAAAGACCTGCGTTAACTACCTTTCACTATCTGCAAAGAGAGAGTACTCCTAATAGAAATGAGGGGGGGGGGCACCATTCAAAGCAGATCAGTGTGCATAAACACGAAAATGTTTTCACTTACCACGTACTTGACATTCGACAGCTTATGATATTTGCTATTAAAAAACCATTGAAATTCACTGAAAAAACCATAGGTTATAGACCATATATAGTTAGGAATTAGCATTTACAAAACCTTGAAAATTCACTGAAAAAACCATAGGTTATAGACCATATATAGTTAGGAATTAGCATTTAAAAAACCTTATTTTACTCACACAAAACCATTGAAATTCCATATATAGTTAGTTGCACTAACTATATATCGCGCACCTGCAATCCACTGCTGATGATGTCACATATTACATCATTCATGACATGGTCAGTGACATCACTGATGACATCACTGATGACATCTCAAATGACATCACTGATGACATCACTGATGACAACATCCAGTGACTGTATGTTTCTGTAAAGTTAAAATGTGTCTTACATATTGAAGAATGAGTGGAAGTATAAGTGTCTGGACAAAGGATTTAGTAGGTGCATGACTGAATGCATGAGTGAGTGATTAAATGTGTCTCACTGAGTGCATGGGTTAGTGACTAAAGTGTCTTAATTTGTGCATCATTATGTCTGTTGTTCTGTAAACTGCTGCATGTTTTGATCAGTAGCTATATGATTAACTATATGGGTTACTGATTGATTGTCCAAGTATTTGTATGGGAGACTGAGTGTGTGTGTGGCTGGCTGGGAGGTGTGTGACTCTGTGCAGATCAATGTGTACTTGTATCAATGATTGTATAACAAGGTAAGTATGTGTTAGTATATGTTTGAAAATGTAAGGTGCTCTATGTTTAACTGTATAGACAAGAAAATGGAAGTGTCATTGATTCTTTACAGGACTGACTAGGTGTGTGAGTAACTCCATGGATGAGTGGCAGACTGTGAGTGTCTGTATAGGTGTATGAGTGCATATGATAGTGTTGTAAAGATGAGTGATTGTATGTATGAATGATAGTATGGGTGAATGAGTGAAGGTGTGTGTAGACGTAGGAATCAGTGAGTGCGTATGTAGTAACTAGTATTGGTGTGTCAATGGTTTCAAAAATTATATTCTGTATTTAACACTGGGTGAAACAGAGGTTATATTAAAATGTGAGGAGATGCATTGTATTGTCACATGAATGATATCATCAGTGATGTGGTCATTGATGTCAAATGAGATGTCATCAGTGATGTCATCAGTGATGTCATTTGAGATGTCATCAGTGATGTCATCAGTGATGTCACTGACCATGTCATGAATGATGTAATATGTGACATCATCAGCAGTGGATTGCAGGTGCGCGATATATAGTTAGTGCAACTAACTATATATGGAATTTCAATGGTTTTGTGTGAGTAAAATAAGGTTTTTTAAATGCTAATTCCTAACTATATATGGTCTATAACCTATGGTTTTTTCAGTGAATATATATATATATTCACTGAAAAAACCATAGGTTATAGACCATATATAGTTAGGAATTAGCATTTACAAAACCTTGAAAATTCACTGAAAAAACCATAGGTTAGAGACCATATATAGTTAGCTGGACATTATTTGACATAAAACCAATGAAATTCCATATATAGTTAGTTGCACTAACTATATATCGCGCACCCGCAATCCACTGCTGATGATGTCACATATTACATCATTCATGACATGGTCAGTGACATCACTGATGACATCACTGATGACATCTCAAATGACATCACTGATGACATCACTGATGACATCTCAAATGACATCACTGATGACATAATCTAGTGTCTGTGTGTTTTTGTAAAGTTTAAATATGTTTTACATATTGAAGAATGAGTGGATGTATGGAAGACTGAGTGTGTGTGTGGCTGGCTGGGAGGTGTGTGACTCTGTGCATATCAATGTGTACTTGTATCAGTGATTGTATAAGAGAGTAAGTATGTGTTAGTATATGTGTGAAAAGTATGGTGTTCTGTGTTTAACTGTATAGATGAGGAAATCGAAGTGTGATTGATTCTTCACAGGACTGACTAGGTGTATGAGTGCATATGATAGTGTTGTAATAATGAGTGACTGTATGTATGAGTGATTGTATGGGTGAATGAGTGAATGTGTGTGTAGACTTAGGAATCAGTGAGTGCGTATGTAGTAACTGGTATTGGTGTGTCATGATGTCATCAGTGATGTCATTTGAGATGTCATCAGTGATGTCATTTGAGATATCATCAGTGATGTCATCAGTGATGTCACTGAAGTATGGCGTTCTGTGTTTAACTGTATAGATGAGGAAATGGAAGTGTGATTGATTCTTTACAGGACTGACTAGGTGTGTGAGTGACTCCATGGATGAGTGGCAGTGTGTGAGTGTCTGCATAGGTGTATGAGTGCATATGATAGTGTTGTAATAATGAGTGACTGTATGTATGAGTGATTGTATGGGTGAATGAGTGAATGTGTGTGTAGACGTAGGAATCAGTGAGTGCGTATGTAGTAACTGGTATTGGTGTGTCATGATGTCATCAGTGATGTCATTTGAGATGTCATCAGTGATGTCATCAGTGATGTCATTTGAGATGTCATCAGTGATGTCATCAGTGATGTCACTGACCATGTCATGAATGATGTAATATGTGACATCATCAGCAGTGGATTGCGGGTGCGCGATATATAGTTAGTGCAACTAACTATATATGGAATTTCATTGGTTTTATGTCAAATAATGTCCAGCTAACTATATATGGTCTCTAACCTATGGTTTTTTCAGTGAATTTTCAAGGTTTTGTAAATGCAAATTCCTAACTATATATGGTCTATAACCTATGGTTTTTTCAGTGAATTTCATTGGTTTTTTAAAAGCTAATATCTATAGCTGTAAAATATATTCTTTATTACGTGACGTATCACGTAGCCACGTAAGACGCCTCATGACGCGTCGCATAACCGTGACGTATCGGCTCTGCAGCGCAAACAAAACCCGTAACGTAAGCGTGCCGGAGCACGCTTACAGATATATATATTTTTTTTAACATTAATTAGACAAAATCCACACGTGCACATATCTTGAGGCCTTGCAAAGGCACATCAAACAAACAGTCCCTACAATTTTGCCAAGTTTGCTGGAAATCTATTCCCATATTTTTTTTTACTGTTTCTCTTGGTTTTCCCCTTGTTACGCTTACCGGGACGCTACCCGGTACGCGAACCGGACGCTCCAAAAACACAAGATGGCGGACTCCCGTTACGCTGCCGGTTAGCTGCCCGGTTCGCGTACCGGGAAGCGCCTCTACCGCGAAAAATCGCGGGGGACTTTAAAATCCCCCTCATCAATCCTAGGGGGTCAGGAGGGGTTTACCTTGCCCCCTTTCCTTCATTTCCCCCTTCTTTTTTCACCACATCTTGTCTCTCGAACCTACCGAGAGACAAGATGGCGGCCGCTCCGGACTGTTTACAATGTTGACAGCTACGCTGCCGGTTAGCTGCCCGGTTAGCTGCCCGGTGAGCTGCCCAGTTCGCGTACCGGGACGCGCCTCTACGGCGTAAAATCGCAAAAAAAAAATTTTTTTTTTTTTGCCCCGCGGGGCACTTTAAAATCCCCCTCATCAATCCTAGGGGGTCAGGAGTGGTCTACCTTGCCCCCTTTCCTTCATTTCCCCCTTCATTTTTCACCACATCTTGTCTCTCGATCGTACCGAGAGACAAGATGGCGGTCGCTCCGGACTGTTTAGAATGTTGACAGTCACCGGAGAGCCAATCAGCTTCGCGAAGTTCCGTTACGCGTCAGGTACGTGAACCGGGGCGCTAACCGGAGCGCTGTCACAGATATATATATTTTTTTAAACGTTAATTTCTCAAAATCCACTGGAGCACATATATTGAGACATAGCAAAGGCACGTCGGGCAAACCATATCTACAATTTTGCCAAGTTTCATGTAAATCTATTCAGCCGTTCGAGCTAAAAGTGAGTCCAACCGCCCTATGGAAAAATGAATGGGAAAAACGCGTTTTGGGACCCCCTTTTTTCTCGGCCCCCCCTTGACAAAACCCCCTCAAATTTTCAGGGGCTGCTCAGAAACGAAATGTGCCATTTTCCTGAAAATTTCAGCCAATTCCGTCCACAAACGCCAAAGTTATTAGACATAGAATTTTCAGAAATCCCATAGAGAAAAAATCCTAACTATATATACCCACTGGCTATCGCCAGTAGGTAATATACATATATAAACATATATAATCTGCATATCTATATAAATATAAATGCATGCATACATATACATATATGCATACATATGCATGTTATTTACATGAAAGTTTTAAAAACACTAATAAAAGCAAAGCTAAAAAGCCACCTCATTACAAACAGAATGGCTTTAACTTAAACGAGGGCGAGATCTATTGCATTTTCAATGCTTGTTTACTTTGGTTCTATCAAGAAGACATTCAGATGTGTCACACATTTGCCATAAATTCTGAATGTTAGCACTCTAGTTGCTCATTAGATCACTGTAGTAAAGCTAGTGCTCACCAGGGAAGTCTGCTGCTAATCATGGTTTGCAGCCATTTTCCCGCATTTTTTATCCCGCAGACTTTCAGTCCGCATACCATTATCCCGCAAGGTCATTGACCTCGCATACCATTATCCCGCATTTTTTCAAAACGCATGTGCATTTATCGCGCATGCCTTTACAAAGAATTACGTTTTAAAGGCATGTATGGTAAATGCATTTGCGTTGTGAAAACCACGATGACGAGAGAGGTAAGTGGGTTTGTGTTAATTTTTTCGTGGGTTAGTGATTGTGTAGTGTAGTGTAGTGTTGTGTAGTGTAGTGTTGTGTTAGTGTAGTGTAGAGTTGTGGTGGTTGTTTAGTGTAGGGTCATGCTGGGGGTAGTGTTTTAGGGTTTAGGGTTGTGTTGTAGTGTTTGCGTAGTGTAGGGTCATGCTGGGGGTAGTGTTTTAGGGTTTAGGGTAGTGTTGTAGTGTTTGCGTAGTGTAGGGTCATGCTGGGGGTAGTGTTTTAGGGTTTAGGGTTGTGTTGTAGTGTTTGCGTAGTGTAGGGTCATGCTGGGGCTAGTGTTTTAGGGTTTAGGGTAGTGTTGTAGTGTTTGCGTTGTGTAGGGTCATGCTGGGCGTAGTGTTTTAGGGTTTAGGATAGTGTTGTAGTGTTTGCGTAGTGTAGGGTCATGCTGGGGGTAGTGTTTTAGGGTTTTGGGTAGTGTTGTAGTGTTTGCGTAGTGTAGGGTCATACTGGGGTGTAGTATTTTAGGGTTTAGGGTAGTGTTGTAGTGTTTGCGTAGTGCAGGGTCATGCTGGGGGTAGTGTTTTAGGGTTTTGGGTAGTGTTGTAGTGTTTGCGTAGTGTAGGGTCATGCTGGGGGTAGTGTTTTAGGGTTTTGGGTAGTGTTGTAGTGTTTGCGTAGTGTAGGGTCATGCTGGGGTGTAGTGTTTTAGGGTTTTGGGTAGTGTTGTAGTGTTTGCGTAGTGTAGGGTCATGCTGGGGGTAGTGTTTTAGGGTTTTGGGTAGTGTTGTAGTGTTTGCGTAGTGTAGGGTCATGCTGGGGGTAGTGTTTTAGGGTTTTGGGTAGTGTTGTAGTGTTTGCGTAGTGTAGGGTCATGCTGGGGGTAGTGTTTTAGGGTTTAGGGTAGTGTTGTAGTGTTTGCGTAGTGTAGGGTCATGCTGGGGGTAGTGTTTTAGGGTTTAGGGTAGTGTTGTAGTGTTTGCGTAGTGTAGGGTCATGCTGGGGGTAGTGTTTTAGGGTTTAGGGTGGTGTTGTAGTGTTTGCGTAGTGTAGGGTCATGCTGGGGGTAGTGTTTTAGGGTTTAGGGTAGTGTTGTAGTGTTTGCGTAGTGTAGGGTCATGCTGGGGGTAGTGTTTTAGGGTTTAGGGTAGTGTTGTAGTGTTTGCGTAGTGTAGGGTCATGCTGGGTGTAGTGTTTTAGGGTTTTGGGTAGTGTTGTAGTGTTTGCGTAGTGTAGGGTCATGCTGGGGTGTAGTGTTTTAGGGTTTTGGGTAGTGTTGTAGTGTTTGCGTAGTGTAGGGTCATGCTGGGGGTAGTGTTTTAGGGTTTAGGGTAGTGTTGTAATGTTTGTGTAGTGTAGGGTCATGCTGGGGTGTAGTGTTTTAGGGTTTTGGGTAGTGTTGTAGTGTTTGCGTAGTGTAGGGTCATGCTGGGGGTAGTGTTTTAGGGTTTAGGGTAGTGTTGTAGTGTTTGCGTAGTGTAGGGTCTTGCTGGGGGTAGTGTTTTAGGGTTTAGGGTTGTGTTGTAGTGTTTGCGTAGTGTAGGGTCATGCTGGGGGTAGTGTTTTAGGGTTTAGGGTTGTGTTGTAGTGTTTGTGTAGTGTAGGGTCATGCTGGGGGTAGTGTTTTAGGGTTTAGGGTAGTGTTGTAGTGTTTGCGTAGTGTAGGGTCATGCTGGGGTGTAGTGTTTTAGGGTTTTGGGTAGTGTTGTAGTGTTTGCGTAGTGTAGGGTCATGCTGGGGGTAGTGTTTTAGGGTTTAGGGTAGTGTTGTAGTGTTTGTGTAGTGTAGGGTCATGCTGGGGGTAGTGTTTTAGGGTTTAGGGTAGTGTTGTACTGTTTGTGTAGTGTAGGGTCATGCTGGGGGTAGTGTTTTAGGGTTTAGGGTAGTTTAGTTGTTTAGTGTATGCTAAAGGCATATTCGTTCTAAAAGTTTTCGTTATTTTAATTTGCGGCCTAATAGTACATGCAGGATTTTTTTTGCGGACTGATGGTATGCGGGATTTCGTCATATATTCGCTAATCATACTTTCTATGGCAAAATGAACCCCCTCATTTTGTTCCTTTTTAAATTAAATGTTTTAAGAGTTACCACTTTATTCCAATCAAGATGGCTTCAGGTGTGCCATACCTTTGTAATAAGTAGGACTGTTAGCACTCTAGTTGTTCTTTAGAACACTCTGGGACATTCTGTCATTGGGCTGTAGTTGGGCTACATCTGGCTGATATTTGGGCTACATTTTTTTTTTTTTGTCTCTGGTGGCCATCGTTGGGCTAAATTGGGCTACATTGGGCTACATTGGGCTACATTGGGCTACATTTGGGCTCCAACATATATATAGCCCAATGTAGCCCAATATATATTTTTCAAAGTTAATTTTCGTAAAAACCACTGGAGCCTATATCTTGAGACATAGCAAAGGCACATCGGGCTACCAGTCCCTACAATTTTGCCAAGTTTGGTGTAAATCCATTCAGCCGTTCAGGCTAAAAGTGAGGCCAACCGCCCTATGGAAAATTGCATGGGAAAAACACGTTTTGGGACCCCCCTTTTTTCTCGGCCCCCCCTTGACGAAACCCCCCCAAATTTTCAGGGGCTGCTGAGAAACAAAATGTTCCATTTTCCTGAAAATTTCAGCCAATTCTGTCCTCAAACGCCAAAGTTATTCGACATAGAATTTTCAAAAATCCCATAGGAAAAAAATCCTAACTATATATACCTACTGGCTATCGCCAGTAGGTAATTACCTACTGGCGGTCGCCAGTAGGTATATATAGTTAGGATTTTTTCCCTATGGGATTTTTGAAAATTCTATGTCTAATAACTTTGGCGTTTGTGGACGGAATTGGCTGAAATTTTCAGGAAAATGGAACATTTTGTTTCTGAACAGCCCCTGAAAATTTGGGGGGGGTTCGTCAGGGGGGGGCTGAGAAAAAAGGGGGGTCCCAAAACATGTTTTTCCAATGTTAATTTCCATAGGGCGGTTGGCCTCACTTTTAGCCCGAATGGCTGAATGGATTTGCACGAAACTTGGTAAAATTGTAGGGACTGTTAGCCCGATGTGCCTTTGCTAGGTCTCAATATATGTGCTCCAGTGGATTTTGAGAAATTAACGTTTAAAAAAAGATATATATCTGTAAGCGCGCTCCGGGCAGCGCTCCGGTTCGCGTACTTTACGCGTAACGGAACTTCGCGAAGCGAAGCTGATTGGCTCTCCGGTGATTGGCTCTCCGGTGTCTGTCAACATTCTAAACAGTCCGGAGCGGCCGCCATCTTGTCTCTCGGTAGGATCGAGAGACAAGAGGAGGCCAAAACAAAGGGGGAAATGACCATAAGGGGGCATAGTAGATCCTCCCTGACCCCCTAGGTTTGATGTGGAGGCTTTAAAAGGGCGTGGTGAGCGCCCGGTTCGCGAACCGGGAAGCGTACTGGGGAGCGTACTATGAGGAAAAAAGAATGATAGACTTTTAAAATATTGTATGTTTATTGATTGTTCGTTTTGTTGTTTTTTTTTGTTTTTTTTAATTTAAGTAGCAATATGTAGGTACCAATGCAGAGTCAAAAAATTAATATACACCGTCTCCTTTGTAGATATCTTGCATGTTGTTTCAGAAGTTATTGTGGAATATGGAATCCATATCATAGTCTGTCAGGAAAGCAGAAAGAACATGGAGGCAGGAGATGAAAAAGAGTTGTTAAATACACATTGGAGATAATATAGTTGGAGAAAGGAAGTAACTATGAGCAAAATTACTATGTAACATAAAAAAGTTGCACAGTATACTATAAGTCTGACTTTACATTATAATCAATTAGGTACTAGTTTATGAATTATATATAAAAATGATTAAAGTCTCGAACAATTTTTGATTATTAAATAATTTTATTTTTGTGATTCTTTTTCCAAATTTAACAGAACATTTAACAACAAATTGACGGAAATGTCCTCATTTTCAATCAGCGAATCTACTGCATCTACACATTGAACTAATTCATGGTCCCGTGATTCATCCATGAAATCTGAGTCATCATTGTCCTCAATAACTTTTTCTGTGTTGTTCTCCAGAACAATTTTGAAGGAAATAATCTGCTCTCCTTCCATTTTCTTGCTGTAATTTGTATAAAAAATAAATATATCAGTAGAGATAGGGCACTGTTGGGTTTAAGTTCAGACAGGTACTTGTGAGTTTATAACAGAGAAGTTATCTATGGGCACTGTATGGTTTCAGGCGTGAAGTAGTACTATTAAAAAGTGCCTGCGAAGAAGTCTAAGTAATTTCATAATTATAGCACAGAAACCTAAATCAATCCATAACTATAATAAACAAGCCTTTCTCAATGTCTAACTCTTACAGAGGGACAGTATATAACTATCTGAAAATGTTTTCCCAAATTAATTTAAAGTGCATAACATAGTTCTCCTTTCAAATTTATAAAATAACATCTTACCTATTAAAAATAAGTTTAAGTTGTCAGTGAAAATGCACTTGCAATGTACTTCAGGAAGTAGTAGTCAAAATGGCTGTGTTTCTCTCTCTTTTTTTTATATATATTCAGGTACATAACCAATCAAATGTCAGGTAATAAAAGTAGAAAATGAAAGTAACATTTTCATTGGTTGTCAATTCCAACACTTCAGATGTGTTTTGTGCAGTAATTTACCTCAGGGTATTTAGAGAGGTCTACAGGCTAAATGGCTAAATGGAATTTCAATCAAATTTGTGAAAATGGTAGGGATTGGTATGTAGTATGAGCTAATCTATATTTGGTGAGAGTGTCTCCAGTCGTTTTTCTGTAAATTACTTTCCCACCTTTTTTGATGGTGCGCTTCCCGGGGAGCGCCCCGGTACGCGAACTGGCGAGCGCCCCGGTACGCGAACCTTAAGCGTTACGGGAGTCCACAATTTTGTGTTTCGGTCGACTTAAGATACAAGATGGAGGGCAAATAATGTTCAGAATGGGTAGAAGGGGGTACGGTAGACTTATCTTGACCCCCTAGGTTTTCTGAGGGTGGCTGAGGAGGCTTATATGTGCGAAAAAAATCATTTTTTTTAAAAATTCCGCGAGGTTAGCTTCCGGTTCGCGTACCGGGTAGCGCCCCGGGGAGCGTACTTTGTTGAAAATTAGTGAAAAAAGTTAGAGAAAAATAATAATTGTGAGTGATCAGATGTAGGGTAGCTCTGAGAAGAGCTTTTGGGTTTATGGTACATTTAGGTACTTATAAGTAGGTACCAATGCACAGTCTTAAATTCAGAATGAAAACTCTGTTGCCCTCATCTGAGAAGTGAACTCCATCTCCTCTGTAGATATCTTGCATGTAGTAACGCAAGTTATTGTTGTACATGGAGCCCATTCCATGGTCTCTCATGTAAGCTGAAACAGATTTGTTTACATGCTTCCTCGACTTCTCAATTTGTGGACAAAATTGGTTCGACCACCTCCATTTCTGTCTTTGGCATATATTTGAATATACCAAGGCAGTCTGAGGAAAAAGTGCCATTAATTGCTCAAAGGTGTCCTTTAAAAGCATTTCCAGACCTACCCCAGTCAAAGTGCCCAAATCATTACCTCCACAGTGCACAATTAACAGGTCAGGTTTTGGCAAATGCATAAAGGTTTTCACCAATGGTATCAATTGGTGACATTTTAATCCTCTGTGGCCAAACCACTTAATTTCCACATCTTGTAAATTGAGGTTAGGTAAATTTCTGTTCTCAGCATACCTCTGAGCCCAATAGATGTAACTATGTCCAACAATCCAGACAGAAAACATGATGAGAGAAGGTTCTCCTGCAGTCATATGAAGTGTGGCAATGAAATGGCAGTTGAAAAAATAAGAGTTTAAAATGAAAAAAACTGTGGAGTTTCTGTGTTAATGAAGCAGTAACAGTGATTGGTGGATTTTGATTGCTGAAAACAGAAAGTTAGGGTGCATGGATGAGTTCTTTGAAAGATGCATTTTGAGTGGTCAAGAAAAAATCATTAAATGAAAGAATTCACTGGATATGCAGGTGCACTGAGAGTTCAGAGTTCAATTGCAACATTGTTGTGTGAACTTGCAAACATCAGAGGTCTTCCAAGAGGTGGTTGCTATGCAAAAAAAGCAGAGAGGGTAGAGGGGGGAACGGTTTTGATTTGAAAAAAAGTGAGGGAAGAGTTTTGATTGGGTGACATGAGAGATATGTGTGAAGAATTACAGCATTTCTGTGCTTTTGATAGCTGCAGACTCTGGAGTGCATACCTTTTGCTCTGCTGAAGACAAATTGGTGTGTTTCTGAGACTGTTTTGAAACTCAAAGTATTTGCTAAGGTGAGAAAAGATTTCTTTAATTTAGATAGAGAATAGTGTGCTTTAAGGAGAAAATTATGAAGAAAGTTGTGTTTTTCAAATGTTGCTTTGTCTCAAGTGTTTTACAAATAGATTTTGTTTCTTTGAGAAATTGTAATTGGAGAAAATGTGAAGTATTAGTACTGACAGGGTTTTTTTGTGCATAGGAGCTGTGGAGTGTTTTCAAATTATGACTTGAAAATCGTTTTTGAGGAAAAGGAATGGTTTTAAAATTTATGACAAGGACATAATGGTGTATGCTTCTTTATAAGGCAATTGAGTGTCTCTGATGTTATTTTTCCCATTTTAATGTAAGACCTTTCCCTGCGGAGCAAATTGCTTGTAAATATGCTCCCACCTGTGCATGGCAAATTTAGATTTTGAATGTTTGCGTTACATAGCCATGTTAAAAGTGACCCAAACATGCTGCAAAGGCAATCAAAAAACGCTTTCATGTGTCTTAAGGACATTTTAAGTTATTTCCCCATGTGGAGTGTTTTCAAATTATGATTTGAAAATCGTTTTTGGGGAAAAGGAATGGTTTTAAAATTTATGACAAGGACATAATGGTGTATGCTTCTTTATAAGGCAATTGAGTGTCTCTGATGTTATTTTTCCCATTTTAATGTAAGACCTTTCCCTGTGGAGCAAATTGCTTGTAAATATGCTCCCACCTGTGCATGGTAAATTTAGATTTTGACTGTTTGAGTTACATAACCATGTTAAAAGTGACCCAAAAAAGTTGCAAAGGCTTTAAAAAAACACTTTCATGTGTCTTAAGGACATTTTAAGACATTTCCCCGTGGGCAGTGTTTTCAAATTATGACTTGAAAATCGTTTTTGAGGTAAAGGAATGTTTTTAAAATTTATGTGCGCCATATGCCCCCAAATTTCTTTTTCAGGGGTGCAGCAGGGTGTTCTTGAGACACCCCTGCACCCTTGGAAAAATTCCTAATTTGCGATGAGCTAATTGCTAATCGCAAATTGCAACTTCATTCCTATGGGCCTCCTGGCCCATGGAAATGAATGGGTAATTTGCAATTAGCAATTTGCTCATCGCAAATTAGGAATGGTAAAGAATTGCTATTTATTCCTTAAAATTCACTATTTAGGAAATGCAAAATAGTTTGATGATACATATGGCGGTTCATCTCTAACAAGATAAGAAGCTTAGGGATACATTTATGATGACTGGCGCAATGAAGTGGACATCACTTACTTCATTGGTAGATCTTTACATGTATTATCTCCTCTGTATTCTTCATCAAGCGTAACTTTGATCTGCAATCCTGAGTAGGCCTCACCTTAAACAAACCTCTGGATAGGCCACACCTTATCGTCATCCTGAATTAATCATTTAAAATGCTAGGGACAGATTTATGATAGGTGTATGCCTCTTTTGCGCCACTGTGCGTCACTTTTGTGATGCAGCGGCGGTGCAAAAGATTTGCTATGAGGCGACAAAATTACAAATTGATGCATTTAGGCAGATGTGTCATGGTGTAAAAAACACTGTGCCACATGAAACCGATGCAGCAGTGATGCAAAAGATGCACCATGTTGCAAGACAGGCCTCACTTGGGGCCATATGTATCAAGCTAATTAGCATTCGCAAAGGCCGAAATTCTGCGAATTTCGGCCTTTGCGAATGCTAATTAGACAAATGGTATGTATCAAACAAGTTTGATACAAAATAATGAATAGCAAAATTTGCTATTCCTTATTTTGCGATTGCACTTAAGGATTTGCAAATTTTGCAATTCCTTAAATGCAATGTATCAAACAAAAAATATGCAAAAAATGCCATTAAGGATTTGCAAATTACCACCAACTTCTAGTTGGTGATAATTTGCGAATTCTTTTCAAAAAGCTTTTTTTCCAAAAAACAAAAGGTGCCATATGACGCCCATACATGCCCTTAGGGCATGTATGTGCGTCATATGCCCCCAAATTTCTTTTTCAGGGGTGCAGCAGGGTGTTCTTGAGACACCCCTGCACCCTTGGAAAAATTCCTAATTTGCGATGAGCTAATTGCTAATCGCAAATTGCACCTTCATTCCTATGGGCCTCCTGGCCCATGGAAATGAATGGGTAATTTGCAATTAGCAATTTGCTCATCACAAATTAGGAATGGTAAAGAATCGCTATTTATTCCTTAAAATTCGCTATTTAGGAAATGCAAAATAGTTTGATGATACATATGGCAGTTCATCTCTAACAAGATAAGAAGCTTAGGGATAGATTTATGATGACTGGCGCATCACCAGGGATGTGCCAGTCATCCTGCGCCGCTGTTCCGCCACCCATGGTGTGCTGCATTTACAATGCGGCGCACCATGGGGCAAAAACGGCACAGATGCGTGACGCATCTGTGCCGTAAAGGTGGCGCATTGCTGGAGTTGTATTGCAAGTGCGATGCAGCTCCAGCAAGGCTCAGGGGTGCTCCATCTCCACAATGCTGCGTCAAGACCTATGCCTGATTCAAGCAGGCGCAGGGTTTTGACGCAGCTTTGTCCTATCTGATTGTAAATGCGGCACACCATGGGTGGCAGAGCAGCGGTGCACGTTAACTGGTGCATCCCTGGGGATGTGCCAGTTAACATAAATCTGCCCCTTTACATTTAAGTATGTGCAGGGGACACAGAGTCGGTGAGGCTTATCCAAGGTTAAGAAGAGATGAGTCCTGTTCACTGAAAAATTGGACATAGGCTTCACCTCCTCAGCATCGCTGGACATGGCTAAATAATAGGTGCAAAATGTTACTCTTGTTAAACAATTTTACTATTATAATCTCTGAGATTTGTCTCTTACTCTGCAACATCTCATTGTTGTTATCTTTCTTTAAAGATAAAGACAACATCAACATGAACGACAATCAGCAATCAGTTGATTTCGACCTCATCATTGAACTCGTAATTGAAACATCAGTGGATGTTGATCCCTTGGATGATTTAAATCCTGAGGATGAAGAAGAACGTGATGAGGATGCAGATTTGTCAGAATTGTATGACATAGGATGGGAAGCTGACGTGCTTGAGCCTATGGAACTATAAACATTTATTTTAAAAATGTATAATAAATAAAAAGTAAAAATGTAAACCGTTTAATTTAAAAATAAAGACACCTTCAAAAACAGGTTATGTGTAGTGTCTTCAATAAAATATTAAAATATGCTCATAAAATTAGATCAGATTCACATATAAAACAGCACAGGTAAAATGAATATAAATTCCATTTCTTTTCTGCTATTTCTGTATTCTAAATTTGACAAGCACTAAAAAATCTTCTATGTAAAAATGTCAAGTAGTGTTTTAATGTTTTTGATTACTGTTATTGATTTACTGTTGGGTAATAGTGGTTAATAACATTTTTTTATATATTTTACCACAGATTCAACTGCAGATCATTTCAAGATTTCAGCATGCCAACCAAAGAAAGACTGAGAAAGGCTGCAAAACGTCAAAGACAGCAGGTAAATGAAAAAAAACAGCAGTCCTCTAACAAAAAGATTTGTCAAGTCACCAAGAAAGCACCGGGTAAGAGTACAAAAACATTCATAAGAAATATCTGTAGTAAAAAAAATATTACTACAGAAAATGTTTCAGTCCAGAAAAAGAGAAGCAATTCAAACGGAAAGGAAAGGCCAATGAAAAATGTTACTGCTAGAGCAAGAGATAACTCTGTGCATGATAGTAGAAGGAAACAACAGTTTAGGGACATTCGTAAACGAATGTTCCGCAACAGGATAATTGGCAATTTGTTAAAAAATATTAAGAAAGGTCAACAGAAAGTGGTTTTTTATAAGAGAAAAAAAAAATAGTTGAGAAAGTTATTGATCAGGCATTTGAAATTAAACGTAAGTTATTTATTTTGATAATCAATAGAATTAGGAAGCTAAACAAGGCAATTTATGATTTCAAAAGAAATAGTAGATGGAAGAGAATAGTTAATCGTAGTAATTTTTGTGAAGTTTTTTCTGGAGAATGGATGCATAGTTCAAGCTGTGAGGCATTTTTTAATGAGGAGAGTTATTTCCAGGATAATGATTTGGTGCATGCAGTTGACACCAGTGGTCGAGCTTATGAAGTGAAAGATGGTTGTCCAGATGAAAAAGAAAAACTTGTGACAACAGAGGCAGAAGAGGTGTTAGGTAATGAGGTTTTAGGAAGACGTCCTAAGGGTCCTGTGTATACCTGGAAGTGTAGTAGTATTTGCAGTGTGCGACAGGATTCCATCAATCTGCTTTGTGATTTTGTACGGTCATTTAATAAGAAAAGTTTGAAGCAGAAAATGAAGTTGTTGCAAGAATTAGATCCTTGCAGAGTGAGAGAAGTGACAGGTTTGCATGGTCATTCACTGGCTTGTCTTTCCAGGAGAGTATGCCAGAGTGTTTTTCATCATTTCAGGATGCTAGCAGTGCATCATAATAAAGTGAGGAAATTAGTTAGAATGTTGTATTATGCTAAGAGTCCAGCAATTATGCTTAAACAATTATGCGCTGCTCTTTTGCATGGTTCTGAAATAGATGTGAAGAATATATGTGAAGAAATTGAGTTTTGTTACTTTGGAAGTAAAGAGGAGAATGTTGAAATTGACCAAGAAGAAGCGGGTAATGTGGAAGATAGTGTACAGGTTTCCAGTACAGATAATTTCCAGAGGGAAATTGCGACGTTTGAGGTGAAATCAAGTGAGAGGCCAAATTTCACTTGTGTGTGTTGTCGACGCAGTTATTATAAGAATCAGACTAAGTTAGTGGATTTATATGCAAAAAGTGAAAGGGAAAATAATAGTGAATGGAAGGATTTCACAACATACTTGATGGTAGAAAATTGTTTTGATTTGGGATTGGATCAACGTGTGTGTACTTATTGTTGTAACAAATTAAATCAAAACCAGATGCCTGCTAGAGCAGTTCATAATAATCTGGAATTGGTTGAGATTCCTTCTGAATTGAAGGATTTAAATACTTATGAATCTATTTTGATTCAAAGTATCCATCCCTTTCAGGCTATTGTAAGAATGGAGCCAAAGACAGGGAAATTGCCTCCATCAGATTTACAGAGAGGATTAAAGGGAAGAGTTGTTTATTTGCCTCTAGATTTGAAGAAAAACATTAACACAATTGGAGTAGAAAAAGTGGAAGAGGAACCTCTGGTTATCTTAGTTAATGGGGTTCCGACAAAGAATAAGAAAATATGGCAAGATTTAGTGGATGTTAGGAAAGTTAAAAAGGCAACATTGTATTTGAAATAAAATAATAAATACTATAGGAATGTATATGTTGCAGAGGAGGAAGTAAGTGAGGAAGAGGATAGCGATTTGTGTGCTGGTCAAATTGAGAAAGTAGAACCCTCTACTAGTGAAGAAATATATGAACATTATAGTGTTCATCCTTTGCATTCCAAGGAAGTCATGGGGAATGCTATGGAGTTGTTTCAAATGAAACAAGCCAAAGGGAGTCCTATTAGTGTTTGGGAGGAAAGTTTGGAAGCTCGGTGTTTTCCACAGCTTTTTCCAACAGGTCAGGGAGGAAGATATGATGAGCGACCTCATCAAATTCCTGCTTCTGAATACCGGACTTTGCGATTGTATGCAGGAGATGCTAGGTTTCGACAATGCATTACCTATTTGTTTCATCTCCTGTTTGAAAGCGATCTGTCTGGACTGTCATATGCAGTGAACCACATCTTGAAAAGTGGTATACACATGCAAAACATCTCGGCAAGTGACTTTATGGATAAAGTCAATGTCCAGGACAGTATTTTCGATTCTCACCTGATTAATCTCATGGTGTGTCAGCGTGGTACTAATGAGTACTGGTACCGTCATCATGGTGATTTAAAATGTATGCTGAGGAACTTAGGAACTCCCACATGGTTCCTCACTCTGAGCTGTGCCGAGTATGGCTGGGAAGACTTACTTGAATTTCTACGAGAGGCAAATGGAAACATCGAAAACATTGAATTCAAGACACCCGGAGAACTGTGCTCTTTGGATCCAGTCAATGTATGCAGGTACTTCAATCATAGATTTGAAGCTATGATGTCTTTCATCATGAATAAGAAGAATCCACCTCTTGGAGAGGTGTTGGATTTCTTCTGGAGAAAGGAGTACCAAGCAAGAGGTGCTCCTCATATACATATGTTGCTGTGGATCAAGGATGCACCTAAATTTGGAACGGATCCAGAAGACTCAGTGATGAGTTTCATACAACAGTATTCTACGTGTGCTGTTCCAAATGCAAAGGAGAAGAAAAGCTTAAGAGAAAAAGTTCTACGTTTCCAAAGCCATCGATGTGGAAAGTACTGTCGTCATAAATTCCGAAACAAGGACAAGTTCTACACCAAATGTCGTTTCGGCTTTCCACGACCGGTGATTTCTAAAGGAAGAGTAAACAGTTTGATGTCTTCGCTGCGACATAATGTGATGAAGAAATCACCTAAAACACATACAATTTGAAGAGGAACGAAGAGTCTAAGTACATCAACAACTACAACCCGGTGATTTTGTCCATGTGGAATGCTAACATGGATATACAGTTTGTGGCTGATAACTGTATGGCTGTGGCTCGGTATGTGACATCTTACATCACCAAAAAAGAGAAGACAGAATTGAAGGATGTGGGAGGACATTTCCCATGAAAAGAGCCTAAGCAAGAAGTTGTACAGTTTCAGTCTGAAGATGTTGTCGCATCGAGAAATCGGAGCTTACAAATGTTCTGACCGGTTGTCTTCAGCAAGTCTCTATGCCAAGTCCAGGAGTATCGTTTGGGCGAGTCTTGGTCTTGCTGCAACGCGTAATCGAGTTCTGAAACCTGTGCGGGAAATTGAGTATTTGGCGGAAAAGGAGCCAAACAGTACCGACATTTTGAAGACCAACATGTTGGATACATATTATCCAAATCGAAGCAGTCACCTCGAGAATGTTTGTCTGTATGAGGTTCTTCAAAATTACATATTCAAGAGGAACATCAAAGAAGATACTGAGAAAGGAGTGTATGCTGTAATAGGAAGTGAGGGATGTCTGGTCAAGCAAAGAAAATGCCACTTGGTAAACCATCGAAAATTGAGTGGCGAATCTCCTGAAAAAAAGGAGTTTTTCTATTTAGCACTTTTGCAACTTTTCAAGCCTTGGCGTGCAGAAGAGGAACTGCTTGGAGATTTCCTCTGTTACGAAGACTCTTTCAATGCTGCCAAGGAGACCATAGAATGTCCTGCTTTTCCCAAATATGTAGAAATGTTGAATGTGGAAATTGAGCAGGAAGCAACGATTGCAGCCGAGATTGCCAGAGACAGTTCTCAGGACAGTCAGAGTTCTGCTTCATTGAGTCAGGATCCACTAGGAGGACCTGTTATCGAAAATTAAGCTGCCACTGCCATGAATGAAGTGGAAAGAGCCATGGCACATGCTCAGGAGGATGCGGTTAACTTAGAAGAGTTGGAAAGACAACTCAACGTTGAGCAGAGGAAAATATATGACGAAGTTACCATGCAAATTGATCATGGATTAAGTCATGACAAGAAAGAGTGCTCATGTACGTCGTTGAAGCCTGTCCGACTGTACGTGAGTGGAGAAGCGGGAACTGGAAAAAGTTTCCTTATTAAAGCAATTTCATGTTATTTGCAGGAAAGGACAGAGTCATCGCTGTCTTGTGTTGTCACCGCTCCAACTGGACTGGCAGCACATAACATTAAAGGGATTACTTTACATCGTTTACTGATGCTGCCAGTGGAGCATGACAACAAATTACAATATCACAAGCTATCTGGAGATGCTTGTTGTGAAGTTTCAAGAATCTTGAGGAAAATGAAACTTCTTATCATTGACGAAGTAAGCATGGTTTCCAATGTCATGCTTGCCTTTGTGCATTTGAGAATGCAAGAAGTTCTCAAAACAGACTATGATGTGTTATTTGGTGGCAAACACATCATTGTTTTCGGAGATCTTCTGCAGCTGACACCAGTGAAAGGGCAACCTGTGTTCAAAATGCTCACGCATGAAGATACCAGGAAGTGCCTAGGGAGCATTGGCAACGTCAATATATGGTTAAACTTCAATTATGCTGAACTGCATGAAAATATGCGTCAGGCGAAGGATGAAGTTTACAAGAATATTCTACAAGATGTTAGAATTGGAAAAGTGACCGAGCATGGGAAAGAAGCTTTACATGCACGATTACTGTCAAATTTATATCCAGAACAAGATGTTGTGCCTGAGAATATTTTTTCAGAAAATTACTGAGAAGAAATCTGGAATATGTTTGATGCCAACTCTTGCAGAATGTGCCAAATTCAACAACAAAATGTTGCATTTAGAAAAGCAAGAGATTGTGAAACTGGAAGCTATTGACAGAGTAGAGCATATGGGATCAACAATTATTTTGTCTGAGAATTTGAAAACAAAATTGGATTCATTAGAGAAGACTATATCTAAAACTGCAGGTTTTGAAAAGACTCTGAATGTGTGCTTGAACTGCCGTATAATTTTAAGAAGGAATTTACATGTTGAAAGAGGTCTGGTAAATGGATCAATGGGTAATGTTGTTGATTTTGTAAAATACAGAAATAGAGATGGAATTGAATTTTTAAAAATTAAATTTGATGGCATTGAGGAAGTACAGCTAATTGGTCGTTGTTCTGCTAGATTTTTGCTTGTAAAAGACTTATATGTTCGCAGTATGCAGTTTCCTGTTTGCTTGGCATATGCGGTGACAATCCATAAATCGCAAGGTTTAAGTGTAGACAGTGCATTGGTGAATATTGGCAGTTCGGTGTTCAAGGAGGGTATGGCATATGTGGCATTGTCACGAGTTAGAACTTTATCGGGATTGTACTTGATTGAGTGTGATGTCACAAACATTTGTGCGGATCTAGATTGTGTTAAGGAATACAATAGGTTAAGAAGAGAGTATGCACCACATTTGCCTTAATATCCTTTGTTTGAGAAACGTGTGGTAGGCCGGAAACGAAGAAATGTGACCAATACTGGGGAGGTTGTAGCAAAAAGACGAAAAGTCGATGAACCTGAAATTATAAGCAGAAACAAAAAGGATTCTGTTGAAGATGTTGTTGGTTTTCAATTTGAAAACAGTTCTGGTGTCAACTGCTATGCTAATGTAGTGGTTAATGTTTTGTTTTCTCTAGAAAATGTAAAAGAAGAGATTGTGGTCAATTCTGATCAAAGATTTTGCAGTTTGTTAAATTCTGTGTTAGAGAAATGTAGCACTGATAGAACAAAAATAGAAAGTGTGTCTGAAATTCGAAATCTGTTAGACAGATGTTCAGGCCAAACACAATTCTCTCAAAATATTCAGCAAGATTGTCAGGAGTTTTTAATGTATATGCTTGATGTATTGCATGCTGAAGGTGTATATGTAGATCACCTGTTTGGGCTTTCTTATCAATGGCAGCATGACTGCGAGAACTGTAGGGTATCAAGTACTACTAGTGTAGACTCAGAAAGATTTATATATTTAACTTTGCCAGACAGTAAATCAGTCTCTTTTAATAAACTAGTAAAAGCAGCTGATCACAACATGGAGTGTAGCCAATGTAAATCTGAAATGATGTCCACATTATTTATACGAACATATGGCCAGTATGTTATTTTAATGTTCCAACGATGTAGGCCTGATGGAACAAAATTGACAACTTTAATTAAAAATGTTGTGGCTTCACAGTTGTCAATATCAGGAAGGACTTTTGTAACTGCAGCAATTATATATCATGACGGTCCTTTAATAACATCAGGACATTACACAGCTTATTTAAAGTCTAGAAATGGCTGGTCATTCTGCAATGATTCTGTTTTAATTTTAAAAAAAAATTGCCGTATGACCTTAAAAACTCTTACCTGGTGTTTTTAAAACCAAAATTTTAGGGAAAGAATCTCGGGATGTGCTCTGACGAATTTCAAGAAGTTCTAATGGCTCCTACACGATTTGGCCTTGAGGATAAGTGTAGTACAGAGACATAACTTCTTACCATAACACTGGACGTCATGGAGAAATAAGTGCACTTTGAATGAGTTCAGAAAAACTGTTTCTTTTTATAAGCTAATTGAAGCAGCCAATCAAAACATGGAGTAGAGGGAATGTAAGTCTGCAATGCTGTCTACTGTTTTACATTGCTTTGTGATTAAAAGTGATGTAGAGAATTAAATAATTGTAGTAGTCATAGAGGTAGTGTATGTCTGCTTCATAGTAAGCAGTATTAGTGTCATAGGAAATGTAGAACATGACTGAGCAAGAAGGGGAAGATATTAGTAATCCAGGATTGTGAAAATGATCTTCAACATTTTAATTCTGAAAGTTGCGGAAATACAACATGTCGGGATTGGCTTACAAGAATTCCAAGAGTTATAAATGGCTCTGACACGATTTGGCCTTGTGGAAACGTGTGGTAGAGAGCGAGAAGTCATTTATTGTATGTAACATATTTTTCAAAACGATGGAGGTTTTCTTTCAGAAAGTGGCGGGCTGAAAGTAATAACAGCACAACAGAGTGTAAGCTGTTCATAGGACATCCTTCGACGTCATGGAAAGTAAGTTAACTTTAAGGAGTTCTGAATTCTGATTTGTTATGTTGTATGGGTTTTTTAAACACAATCATTTTGATTGTGTTTTTTTTTCCCCGCTGTTATATGATGAATACCTTCAAGTCACTGTTTTTAGTGAAATTTGATACATTCTGAGAACAGCAAAAATAAACCATTTAACATGTATAATTAATTCTGTACTGTTTGCATTTATGATGTACATGTAGAACTGTGTAGGAGGCATGGATAAGGTGAGGCTTCTGTAAGTGTCAAAGTTGTTGCATACAGTGCTCTTATTCTACGTAGTCTTTCATATGATAGACTACATTTCCACAATGAGATACCTAAGCAAAGGAAACACAGGTGATATGATTGTGGAATGAGCAAAAAAAATTGCACGTTTTTCAATTATATTACCTGTGTTTCCTAACATTACACATCACATTGTGTAGATGAGGTTTAGGCCTGTTCCTGGAGACAGAGGAGGTCTGACATTTGTTCAAGAGTGCAGTGGACATGACACACTTGGTTGGTTAGGCCTGCACATGTATTTTCTCCTCTGTATTCTTCAACAAACCTAAATTTCATCTGCAACTCTGAGTAGACCTTACCTGAAACAAATCTGTGAATAGGTTACAGCTTATCGGCATCTTGAAACAATGATTTAAAATGTTAGGGTCAGATTTATGATGGCTGTGCGCCTCTTTTGCTCCGCTGTGGTTCACTTTTGTGTAAAAGATGCACCATGTTGCAAGATAGGTTTCAGTTCATCTCCAGCAAGATACCATCAGTTTAAAATGTATATAATTAGCACTGTGTAGGGGGCATGCAGAAGCTGAAGCTTTTCTAAGTGTCAAAATTGTTGTATACACTGCTCAACTTCTGTGTACTGTTTGATATGCTAGACTCCATCTGCACTATGAGATACCTAAGCAAAGGCAACACAGGTGATGTGATTGTGAAATGAGGAAAATAAACTCCACATTTTTCAATTACATCACCTGTGTTTCCTAAGTTTACGAATGACATTGTGCAGATTAAGTTTAGGTCTGTCCACGGACACAGAAGAGGTCTGGCCTTTGTTCAAGAGTGAAGTGGACATGACTTACTTCATTAGTAGGCCTTCACATGTATTATCTCCTCTGTATTGTTCAACAAGTGTAAATTTGATCTGCAACCATGAGTAGGCCTCACCTTAAACAAACCTCTGGATAGGCCACACCTTATTGTCATCCTGAATCAATCATTTAACATGTTAGGGACAGATTTATGATAGGTGTGTGCCTCTTTTGCGCCACTGTGCGTCACTTTTGTGACGCAGTGGCGGTTGAAAAGATTTGCTATGAGGAGACAAAATTATAAAATGATGAATCTAGGCAGATGTGTCATGCTGTAAAAAAACAATGCCACATGAAACCGATGCAGCAGTCATGCAAAAGATGCACCATGTTGCAAGATAGGACTCACTTCATCTGCATCAAGATACTGTTAGTTTTAAATGTATATTTTTAGAACTGTGTAGGGGGCCTGGAGAAGCAGAGGCTTCTGTAAGTGTCAAAGTTGTTGAAAAACTGTTTGTCCTTCTATTTTTTCCCTTGTCTTTTCTAATTTATTAAAAACATGTTTTAATATTTTTCAAATTTTTGTTCTCTCTTTCACAGATTGAAAGTATAAAAATAACAAATGACTAACTTAACGACAATTATATGGTAAATGTTTTGTACTCTTTTCGTTATATTTCTATCACATTTAACTTCTATTAGTTCCATTGCTTCATTTCTTTAACCATCACTTTCCTGCCTTTGCTACTTCCCTCATTCCTTTCTCTATTACTTAATTACTCTACTCCTTCCACTATTTTTCTTAGTCCCTCTCTTCTCATACTTCTTCACTCTTGGTCACTCACTCTGTCTCTATTACTGTCACTGTTTCTGACTGATCAACATTTTTTTTTTAAAAAAGAACAGTAAGTATAAGGGAAGGAAACAGACAGTTATGTTAAAAAAAAGACAGATATAGGGAGTAAACTAGGGATACTGTTACCCGCAATCCTCTGCTGATGATGTCACTGACCATGTCATGAATGATGTAATATGTGACATCATCAGCAGTGGATTGCGGGTAACAGTATCTCTAGTTTACTCCCCTATAGCTGTCTTTCTTTTAACATAACTGTCTGTTTCCTTCCCTTATACTTACTGTTCTTTTTTAAAAAAAAATGTTTTGGGTTCGCTCCCGGTTCGCGTACCGGCGAGCGAACCGGGTAGCGAACCAAGAGAAATAGAGGTTGGCAGAGTTCCAAATATTCTACCAATTTTTTATAACGGGGAGGTAGTTCTGAAAATAACTTTTTTTTTATTGTTTTTGTTGTTTTATATTTTTTTTATTATTTTTCTGAACATTTTTTTACTTTTTTTGTATTTTCTGAACGGTTTTATATTTTTTGGGGTTTTTTTTTGGGGGGGGAAACGAAAACGATTCATTTTAAAGGGCTCAACAGGAGCAACAAAAAAAAAGAATTTATTGTCTGGGGCGTTTCGGACAAACATGATTCTCGATAGCTCTGTTGATCAGAGTGATGCTACTTTCTCTGTAGCAAATGAACCCATTGCAATGTACGCAGACTTGCTTTACTTCCCCGAATCTCATTTGTATATTCGGCACCATCTCCCTCCCCTCTGGTCCCGTCACTTCTGGTACAACAGATCTTCTGGCCATAATAGGGGAATTATCTTGTTCATTACGTAATTGTGCAGCACTGTAGTTGTTTGGATGCCACCTACTCATATGGCGATGCATTGTGTAGTTTCCGTAGCTGTATTTCTTCTCGGTCCCTCTGGACAGTCTATCTTGACATATAAGGCAAGTTACGTACCTTGCATTTACTTTTTTCTGGCCTTTGGGAAATTTAAAAAATTTCCAAATAAAATTCTCTTTCAGGTGAGACCTCCTGGGCTCCTCAGGCAAAAAATGCCTCTCTTCCTGCTCTTCCTCCTCTTCCTCTTCTTCCTCTTCTTGCTGAATTATAACTTCAGCAGGTGGTCCTCTCTTCCTTGGATGTGGTGGAGGTGGTGGGGAAGCACCAGCTGAAGCTACTAAAGAAGCCATTGCTCACTGGTAACAAAGGGTCTTTCTCTCACAAAGATGAAAGTCAGAGTGAGGAAAGAAGGAGGGGTTTTCATCATTTGGGAAAAACAATAGTTCTAAACCAATGAAAAGTGTTAATTTTAGATCACATGACCTAGTCTTACATCATTAGGAAACCAAAAGTGAAATGAACCAATGAAAAGTGTTATTAACAAGTCACATGACCTGCTGTGTTTACGTTACGCGCTTTGGGCCGCGTCCCGGATCGCTTCCGGGAAGCTGCGCTTCGCGCCTCGTTCGCGTACCGGTTCACTTCCGGGTACGCTAACGCGGCGCGTCATATGACGTATCACGCGACAACGCGAAACGTCATGCGGACGCGACGCGTCACGATGTTGTTTTCTAACGCGGCAGTTGCGCTAACGGAACGTTTACCGGTTCGCGGACTGGGTCGCGGCATCAAGATGAGCTAACGGGAAGCTTCCCGGTTCGCGAACCGGGAGCGAACAAAAAAAAGTATAAAATTTTTTTTATTAATAAACATATAAAATATATTTTTGGATTTAAAGAAGAATACATTTTACAGCTACAGATATTAGCTTTTAAAAAACCAATGAAATTCACTGAAAAAACCATAGGTTATAGGCCATATATAGTTAGGAATTAGCATTTACAAAACCTTGAAAATTCACTGAAAAAACCATAGGTTATAGACCATATATAGTTAGGAATTACCATTTAAAAAACCTTATTTTACTCACACAAAACCATTGAAATTCCATATATAGTTAGTTGCACTAACTATATATCGCGCACCCGCAATCCACTGCTGATGATGTCACATATTACATCATTCATGACATGGTCAGTGACATCACTGATGACATCACTGATGACATCTCAAATGACATCACTGATGACATCACTGATGACATCTCATTTGACATCAATGACCACATCACTGATGATATCATTCATGTGACAATACAATGCATCTCCTCACATTTTAATATAACCTCTGTTACACCCAGTGTTAAATACAGAGTATAATTTTTGAAACCATTGACACACCAATACTAGTTACTACATACGCACTCACTGATTCCTATGTCTACACACACATTCACTCATTCACCCATACAATCATTCATACATACAATCACTCATCTTTACAACACTATCATATGCACTCATACACCTATACAGACACTCACACTCTGCCACTCATCCATGGAGTTACTCACACACCTAGTCAGTCCTGTAAAGAATCAATCACACTTCCATTTTTTAATCTATACACTTAAACATAGAGTACCTTACATTTTCAAACATATACTAACACATACTTACTCTCTTATACAATCATTGATACAAGTACACATTGATCTGCACAGAGTCACACATCTCCCAGCCAGCCACACACACACTCAGTCTCCAATACAAATACTTGGACAATCAATCAATAACCCATATAGTTACTCATATAGCTACTGATCAACACATGCAGCAGTTTACAGAACAACAGACATAATAATGCACAAATTAAAACAGTTTAGTCACTAACCCATGCACTCAGTGAGACACATTTAATCACTCACTCATACAGTCAGTCACCCACCTACTAAATGCTTCATCCAGACACTTATACATCTACTCATTCTTCAATATGTAAAACATATTTAAACTTTACAGAAACACACAGTCACTGGATGATGTCATCAGTGATGTCATCAGTGATGTCATTTGAGATGTCATCAGTGATGTCATCAGTGATGTCATCAGTGATGTCATTTGAGATGTCATCAGTGATGTCATCAGTGATGTCACTGACCATGTCATGAATGATGTAATATGTGACATCATCAGCAGTGGATTGCGGGTGCGCGATATATAGTTAGTGCAACTAACTATATATGGAATTTCAATGGTTTTGTGTGAGTAAAATAAGGTTTTTTAAATGCTAATTCCTAACTATATATGGTCTATAACCTATGGTTTTTTCAGTGAATTTTCAAGGTTTTGTAAATGCTAATTCCTAACTATATATGGTCTATAACCTATGGTTTTTTCAGTGAATATATATATATATATATATATATATATATATATATATATATTCACTGAAAAAACCATAGGTTTGACACCAGTTATAGTCAGCTGGAAATTTTACTGATATAAAACCAATGAAATTCCACGTTATAGTTAGTTGGACTCACTATAACTTGCGCGTGTAATGCACTGCTGATGACGTCACATATTACATCACTCATGACATCACTGATGACACCATCCAGTGAATGTGTGTCTTTCTGAAAAATAAATATGTGTTATATATGTATATATTATTGAATATCTTAGTGAATACATATATTACTGAGTAATGCTTAAATATTTAAATATATGTATTAGTGTTTCACTTTGTGTATAAGTGGCTGCATGGGTTGATGAGTAGGTACATGTGTATGTATATAGGTTATTAGATGTTTTTCTTAGTATCAGTATGAGTGTTTGCATGCTTTGGTGGGAGTATTACTTAGTACATAGATGCAAGAATGACTGAGTCTCTGTTTGTATGTGTTTTGAAGACAGCATATGTGCAGGACTGTATGGGTGGATGAGTGTGTATATGTCTGTGTTAGTGAGTGAATGACTGTCTTATTAGTGTCTTTATCAGTAACTACATATGTTTTAATCTAGTATATGTGAATATTGATGTATATAAGTGAGTATATGTGAGAGTGAGGGATTGTAAGAGTTCCTGTTTAAATTAGTATGTGTTTCTATAAGTGATTTTTTAAGAGAGTAAGTATGTGTAAGTTTCCTTAGAAGTAAAGTGGTAGTGTGTGTATAGCTGTTTATGCAAATAAATGGATGTTCAGTAGTTTATTTGCATGTGTGAGTATGTGTGTGAATAACTTTTGGATGACTGTCGGTGTGTAACAGGATGTGTAGGTGTATCACTACATATGATTAGTGAATATATGTATGAGTGACTATATAGAACTGTTGGTGAATTAGTGCATGTGTATATAGATGGTGGAATCATTGAATTGGTTGTTGTAACTGGTATGGGTATCTCAATTTTTTTGAAAATTTTAGTTTCTATTTTTGAATATGTGTTTCAAGGGTTAGATTACAGTGAAAGGAGGTCTGTCACTGTGTTACAAGGATGGTGTCATCAGTGATGTAATGAGTGATGTAATATGTGACGTCATCAGCAGTGCATTACACGCGCAAGTTATAGTGAGTCCAACTAACTATAACGTGGAATTTCATTGGTTTTATATCAGTAAAATTTCCATCTAACTATAACTGGTGTCAAACCTATGGTTTTTTCAGTGAATTTCATAGGTTTTGTAAATGCTACTTCCTAACTATAACGTGTGTAAAACCTATGGTTTTTTCAGTGAATTTCATTGGTTTTTAAAATGCTAATTCAGAAATATCTCGTGTATACAACCTATACTTTTGTCAATAAAGTTCTGGCAATATTTTTTTCGGAAACAAGCCGTTTTCTTCACTGTTCAAGTTGCATAGAGACTCCTTGTAAAGCGATACAGAATTAGAAAGTCTGTACCTTGCCTTTTTTTCAACGCATTAAAATTTGCCTGTAAATAAAAATAGCCTTTCTAAACTTTCGTACACGACCCGGTGTGCGCACTCTCGGCAACAGTTCTCAATAAAATGGATAGCGCATTTCCAGGCTTTCGTGTGTGACCGACTGCGCGCACCCGCCTATATATTTCGTGAAAACTTTGCAATCTGAACTTATTGAATTTCTTCATAGACCCATCAAAGAACTTATACTACGTCAAAGAGACTAAACCTAGGCTTCTTTTTTAATATTATGAAAATTTTCATTAAATGGAGCCGAATGTCTTTTTAAACTTTCGTGTGTGACCGAATGTACACACCTTGGTATTTTAAAAAAATATATAAAAGGTTTTATACTTTAACAATTGTATGCTTGAATAGAGCTCAGAAGATATATTAAATCCGGATATGTTTGGATTTACTCCTTTTCACGTTTTGAAACTTTGCTGAATTAGACCGCTACTTCCAAATGGCGTACGTGACCAGATACTATCACCGCGTACACGTCCTGAGATGCGCATGTGAAGTCATGTGACTTGAAAACAACACTTCCAATTGGTTCTTAGTAGTTTCTATTCTGCAATTTACACGAAGCACTCCACCCACTTCTCTCACTATCTTTTCTACTCTCAAAAGAGAATGACGTTCAACACCCTTCGGAAGACTTTGCTGAAATGGCTGCCGCCCCGCATTCATCTTCCGAATCTGAAGGAATTGAGCGACTACCTTTAAAAAGAAAAAAGGAATCTTTTATTTGGCAATTTTTCACTTATCCTGAAGAACAAAAGAAAGTGAATGCGCCAAAAGTTACCTGCACGATATGCAATTCGGTTCTCTGAAGAGGAAATCCAAGAAAAAAATATTCCTTTTCCATACATACCATGGTGCGGCATGTCAAACAAGTGCACCCTGTGGAATTTGCAAAGGCATCGACAAGAGCCCTGGCCACACTATTACCATCAGAGGTGGCCAGTACATCTTCTGGTGGACGACCTGTATCTCCATCGAGTGCTGTGATGGACTTGAGACCATATCTTGCAAAGGTGCACATGAAATGCAACGAGTGTGGAGAAATTCTTCTGTACGGAGAGCAGAGCCTCATTCTTACTAAACTAAAAATTGAGAGTCATAAATGCCCCGAGAAAAGATAAATTTCTTCATTTCATTTTGATCCTGTGTCACACATGAAAATGTTGTTGCAAGTTTAAAAAATCAAAAACAACATAACACTTGTTTAAAAAAAAAAAAAAAAAAAAGTTCTTTTCAGAACTAACTCATTCTACCAAAAAGAGCTCCAGGAGCATAATATAAAGGGGGTTTATCTCCGCTTTTTTGGCTTTCATTCGTGCGCGACCGTGTGCGCGCACCCGCATATATATTTCGTGAAAACTTTGCAACGTATTAAATTTCTTCATAGACCCATCAAAGAACTTATACTACGTCAAAGACACTAAACCTAGGCTTCTTTTTTATTATTATGAAAATTTACATTAAATGGAGCCGAATGTCTTTTTAAACTTTCGTGCGTGACCGAATGTACACACCTTGGTATTTTTAAAAAAAATATAAAAGGTTTTATACTTTAACAATTGTATGCTTGAATCGAGCTCAGAAGATATATTAAATCCGGATGTGTTTGGATTTACTCCTTTTCATGTTTTGAAACTTCGCTGAATTAGACCGCTACTTCCAAATGGCGTACGTGAGCATATACTGTCACCGCCTACACGTCCCGAAACGCGCATGTGAAGTCATGTGACTCGAAAACAACACTTCCAATTGGTTCTTAGTAGTTTCTATTCTGCAATTTACACGGAGGACTCCACTCACTTCCCTCACTATCTTTTGTACTCTCAAAAGAGAACAACGTTCAACATCCTTTGGAAGACTTTGCTGAAATGGCTGCCGCCCCGCATTCATCTTCCGAATCTGAAGGAAATGAGCAACTACCTTTAAAAAGAAAAAAGGAATCTTTTATTTGGCAATTTTTCACTTATCCTGAAGAACAAAAGAAAGTGAATGCGCCAAAAGTTACCTGCACGATATGCAATTCGGTTCTCTGAAGAGGAAATCCAAGAAAAAAATATTCCTTTTCCATACATACCATGGTGCGGCATGTCAAACAAGTGCACCCTGTGGAATTCGCACAGGCATCGACAAGAGCCCTGGCCACGCTATTACCATCAGAGGTGGCCAGCACATCTTCTGATCGACGACCTGTATCTCCATCGAGTGCTGTGATGGACTTGAGACCATATCTTGCAAAGGTGCACATTAAATGCAACGAGTGTGGAGAAATTCTTCTGTACGGAGAGCAGAGCCTCATTCTTACTAAACTAAAAATTGAGAGTCATAAATGCCCCAAGAAAAGATACATTTCTTCATTTCATTTTGATCCTGTGTCACACATGAAAATGTTGTTGCAAGTTTAAAAAATCAAAAACAACATAACACTTGTTTAAAAAAAAAAAAAAAAAAAGTTATTTTCAGAACTAACTCATTCTACCAAAAAGAGCTCCAGGAGCATATTATAAAGGGGGTTTATCTCCGCTTTTTTGGCTTTCGTTCGTGCGCGACCGTGTGCGCGCACCCGCCTATATATTTCGTGAAAACTTTGCAATTGCAACTTATTAAATTTCTTCATAGACCCATCAAAGAACTTATACTACGTCAAAGACACTAAACTTAGGCTTCATTTTTATTATTATGAAAATTTTCATTAAATGGAGCCGAATGTCTTTTTAAACTTTCGTGCGTGACCGAATGTACACACCTTGGTATTTTAAAAAAAATATATAAAAGGTTTTATACTTTAACAATTGTATGCTTGAATCGAGCTCAGAAGATATATTAAATCCGGATGTGTTTGGATTTACTCCTTTTCACGTTTTGAAACTTCGCTGAATTAGACCGCTACTTCCAAATGGCGTACGTGACCAGATACTATCACCGCGTACACGTCCTGAGACACGCATGTGAAGTCATGTGACTTGAAAACAACACTTATAATTGGTTCTTAGTAGTTTCTATTCTGCAATTTACACGGAGCACTCCACCCACTTATCTCACTATCTTTTCTACTCTCAAAAGAGAACAACGTTCAACATCTTTCGAAAGACTTTCTTTTCACGCGATAATGTGAAATACTGAGATTGTTACAGGATTTTCTATCAGATTTGTGTTCCCATTTCTGTTGAAGCACTAACACCGTGGAAAATTCCACCGATAGCAGTGATATTTTTAACGCCGAGCACCGGCGATTTTTATCACTTAGAAGCCTTCCTATTATGAAGGTTTATCTCCTAGTTCGCAGCCCGGTGGCAGAGGGCTCGCGCGCATTTGCTGAAGCGCTGTCTTTTGATTTTTAACCTAAAACCCTGATCTTTTGCTGACTACTAGCAAATCAATTTTTAAGCTGACTACTAGCAATTCAATTCTATGCTCTCCCTCATTCGTCCTGCTGACGGCAAGTAAGGACATTGTTTTTTTATCTCCCCCCAGTGGCCCGCTGACCACGAGCCGCCACACCTACCTTCCTAGTCCGCCTGAAGCCAGTCATTCTCGACTGCGGGCGCCTTCTTGGGCTGGGTTGTCGGCTTCTCCCACCTTAGCCACACCCCCTAGTCACAGGGCTACTTAAACGACCACTATGCGGCAGCGCAGCGGACGTGCGCAGCGGGCGCGACGTAGGCGCGCCGGAGTCGCGCCAGAGTTAAGCCCGTCTGCGCCCGTCTGCGACCGGACGGGACCTGGGGCCCCTCCCGCTGCCTCGGGCCCTATTACCTCCAGACTTACTTACTCTCGCTCTGCACTGTTTGGTTTACGACCCTCACCTAATAGGAACTGCCCACGCTTGCGTGGTCATGATGCCCCTCTATCCTGCCCTGTATGCGCTTTGGCTCTAACATCTCTCCCCGTGGAGTTCTGTGCTTCCCCATACCCTCGCGCGACTGTAACTCCTTCCCCAGTAAAATCTCACCAGCCCAATCCCTTTCCTGTTATTAATTTTATCAGTTTAAATTGCCGCTCATTGCCAAAACACAAGAGGGACATATTTGATCTCCTCACTTCATCTAGTCCGGCGGCCTTGTTTCTAACTGAAACTTGGCTTAAGGATTGCTCTGGTCCGGATATTGCCACCGCCCTCCCTGATGAATACACTTTCGTGGGGCGAAATAGACCTCTCAGGGATGGAGGCGGCATTGCCATTATTTTTAAAAGAATCTACTCCTGTAAGTGGATGATCTTGATATCCCTAACTGTGAAGCTGGCAGTTTTAAACTGTCACTGTCTCCTAATTTTACATTGTCTGGTGCTCTTTTGTATCGCCCGCCTGGCGCGCCTGGCGCATGGGCAGCGGCCCTTCCGGAACTCATTTCCCCCCTCTTGCTAGAATCTAACAATTTCCTGTTGTTAGGGGATATGAATATACACCTTAACGACACTCTATGCCCTATTAACACTCACTTTATACAGGATCTTGCCGCCCTCGACCTAAGTCTTTTGAATTCCGGCCCTACTCACAAAGGCGGTAACCTACTAGACCCAATTTTTACTAACCTAAACACTGTTACTTGCCTTCCGTCTAAACCTATTACTTGGTCAGATCATTTTATCGTAGAGTTCCACATTAAGTCAATGGATGCGCCCTGCCCCTCGGGTAGCCCACCCTCTCTCAGAACCTCTAGAAAGTGGCAAAGACTTAACTTGGAACAACTTAACAATTCCTTAGAAAAAACCTTACCTTGTCTTGCTAATATCTCTACGCTTGACGTGAGTAATATTAGCATTTGGCTTACCTCTGCGCTTGATTCTTGCCTTCCGAAGCGTAAATGCACGCAAAAGTTTCGGCATCCACCTGCCCCTTGGTTCAATGAAGAACTTAAAATGGAAAAATCCCGCTGCAAAAGACTGGAGCGTATCTGGAGATCCAACTATCATTCGACAGACAAAGAAAATTATAAAATAGCACTGCATAATTATCACACTTTATGTAACACTGCCAGGGCTAATCATGTTAACAACACAATACTGAAAGCTCAGAACCGACCCAAAGCTCTCTTTAAGGCAGTTCAGGAACTATCAAACTACCAAAGCTCCTTGTCTGGATAGCATTCAATGTAATTCCTTGGCAGACTTCTTTACAGCGAAAATTGATAGCATCTATGCGGGTTTTACAGCTGTACCACCTGCTTCTCCTATGTCACCCATTCAGCAATATGATCATCCATTTACATTGGATGATCCGGAACGTTCCTCTCTCCCGTTATTAGACAAGTGGGAATGTATTTCTATGCCAGTTTTTCAGAAACTGTTGGCAGAGATCAAATCTGGCTCTCCTTTGGATCCTATGCCCCCCCAGATTCTCTGTACTTTAGCCACCGCCGCTCTGGACTGTATCTTAGCTCTCTTAAATGCCTCTCTTATGGAGGCAATTGTTCCTAACATCTGGAAACATGCTATGGTGGTTCCACTTTTGAAGAAAGCTAACGCGGATGTTTGCAATCCTGCCAACTTTCGGCCCATTTCCTTGCTTCCCTGCCTCTCGAAGGTGTTGGAGAAGCATGTAAATCGTCACCTTACCAGCCATGTTGAATCAGCGAACGCTCTCCACCCTTCCCAATCAGGTTTTCGGGCGGGCTTCTCTACGGAGTCCACCCTTCTGGGAGTCTCAGAGACAGTAAGACGCCAGGTAGATAGAGGGGAGACAGTGGCACTCATCCTTTTGGATTTGAGTGCCGCTTTTGACACTGTCTCACATAACATCCTCCTCTCTGCCCTAAGGTCCGTGGGTATCTGCGGCTCCGCCCTTGCCTGGATTTCCAACTTTCTTTCTAATCGTACTTTTCAGGTTTTTTCCCCCTCCTCTGTGTCCACTGTCCACAATTCTCCATATGGGGTTCCCCAAGGTTCTATTCTTAGTCCGTTATTTTTCAACCTTTACGTTAGACCTCTTGCTTTTCTTGCTGAGCAGGCTGGACTTTCTATTTTTTCGTATGCTGATGATACTCAAATTATTTTTTCCCTCTCTTCTGATCAGCACTCCCCCTCCTCTTCTCTTCGTTCTGGACTCACGGATATCGCCAATTGGATGCTGACGAACAAACTAAAGCTAAATGGCGATAAAACAGAGCTTCTTCTGTTTGGGCCGGATTCTGCTCTATGGGGCCCGCAACATTGGCCTCAGCAAATGGGACCACTGCCGACCCCGGCAAATACAGCACGAAATCTCGGGGTCCTCTTTGATAGTCAGCTATCTATGAAACATCATGTGGTCAAAGTCTCAGCCACCTGTATTACCATCATCAGGTGGTTGAGTAAAATCACATGGATGCTTCCCCCAGACACCCAGAAGTCAGTGGTCCAGGCCTTAGTTACATCTCGCCTGGACTACGGCAACGTACTTCTTCTGGGTGCCTGCAAAGAGGTCACCCGGAAGCTCCAAGTGGTCCAGAACATGGCTGTCCGTCTCCTTTGTAATTTGCCTAGATCGTCCTCTGCTTCTTCCTCCCTGCGTAACCTGCATTGGCTGCGCATAGAGTCCAGATCTAAATTCAAAGCACTATGCTTCATGCATCGTATCAAAGCTGGAAAATCCCCTCACTATTTATCCACCTTAGTCCAACAATATTGTCCCTCGCGCACTCTTAGATCGTCCACCCACTGCAGATTCTCTGTACCCCGTTTCAAGCGTGCCAGAATTGGAGGGCGCTCCTTTTCTTACCTGGCACCCACGCTTTGGAACTCGCTCCCCATCCCTTTGCGGTCTGAAACATGTTACCTTAAATTCCGCAAAGGAGTAAAAACCTGGTTGTTTTCCCGATAATCTGTTCCCTATATTTCTGTCTGTCTTTCAGCATTTTTTCTTGGTCCGAAGCGCCGGGAAACCTACGGGTAGCTGTGCGCTCTATAAAATCAGATATAATAATAATAATAATAATAAGTCTCTGATTCTCAAACTGTGCAACGCGGCTCCCCTGTGTGCCGTAATGAAGTGCTAGGGGCGCCGCCCACACTCTAGTGTGACTAACCATCTATAAATTCCACAGACATCTCTACCCTGTTATCTGCAATTGTGAGCATCAAAAGGAGCTGCGCTACGCCCCTGTGAGAGGCCTCACTCCCACTGCTGCAACGGCTTGGCAGTCCTCCAGATGCACAGGAACAGCCCCTCCGATCCATTGAAGTTCTCTGTCGTGAGAGGCCTCACTCCCACTGCTGCAACAGCTTGGCAGTCCTCCAGATGCACAGGAACAGCCCCTCCGATCCATTGAAGTTCTTTGTCGGTCTCAATACCACTTACGAAATGAAAATAAGCACTGAAGAATATTCAAGCATGTAGTACTCCTCCTGCTACAGCATACAGAATGCATTGTATTACCTATAAAAAAGTGAAACACCCACGCTACAATCATATAGAATACTTCCTCTAAAGAAGCCTGTGAATAACTTTAAAACATCAGGTTAACCTTTTTTTACTCTCTCATCATTGTTAAAGATAAGTATTTACAATACTATATTAAACAATGCCATGGTTGTTGCTTTTTAATTTTAAAAATCTTGCAATCTTTCACAAACCCAATACTCATGGCTTCTTTTTCGTGACAAAAATATTGCAATATTACATACCTACATAGAATAACAGAAAAAACATAAAACTACAAAGGCCAAACAGTCTACTAAACGCGGATTTGTAACCTATGGGGCAGATTTATGTTAACTACTTCATACCCAGATATGCACCAGTTAATGTGCACCACAGTATGCTAGTGCTCCGTTACCCATGGTGTGCCACATTTGAAATGTGGCGCACCATGGTAAAAAAACACCATACATGCGTAACACATCTGTGCTGAAAAAGTAATACATTGCTAGAGTTGCATCGCAACTGTGATGCAGCTCCAGCAAGGCTCACCAATGCACTATATTCACAATCCTGCGTCAATACCTACGCCTGCTTCAAGCACATGCACAGTTTTGAAACAGCATGGGCCTGAAAGTCACTGAGTGAAATATCATACATTACAGTCAGCCACTTTCAAGACGCATTCCTTCAGAGGAACACTTACCGTTTATTAGAGGTAGATCGTCCGACACCACCGGAGGACACCCCTAATAAAAAAGACATATATATAAAATGCGGACTAGCCGCTGTATCGTGCTAGCAAACTTTAACTTAAAAATCGTTAGAAAAAACAAAAGGAATCGAGCAAAATCAGTAGGCCACTGATAGGATCTCTTTTTGACCTCGCTAAAATAGAAACATTAGGAACAACCCCTCATGAGAAATATGAAACTAGTAAGAGAAACCAAGCTCGACGCCATGATGGCTGCAACATAGCTCGGCTCCGCCGCCCACCCCGCCCAAAATAACGACAAACCCTATGCAAATATTATAAATAAATACAACACACCAGCAAAGTAACAGGGTAAAACGTTTTATTAAATAACTATTTACATGGCAGCCTGCTGCAACATGAAAACAACACTTCCAATTGGTTCTTACTAGTTTCTATTCTGGAATTTACACGCAGCACTCCACCCACTTCTCTCACTATCTTTTCTACTCTCAAGAGAGAACAACGTCCTACATTTTTCGGAAGACTTTGGTGAAATGGCTACCGTATCTCATTCATCTTCCGAATCTGAACAAAATGATCGACTCCCTTTAAGAAGAAAAAAAGAATCTTTCATCTGGCAATTTTTCACTTATCCTGAAGATCAAAAGAAAGTAAATGCACCAAAAGTAACCTGCACGATATGTGACTCGTTTCTCTCAAGAGGAAATCCAACAAAAAAATATTCCTTTTCCATACATACCATGGTGCGGCATGTCAAACAAGTGCACCCTGTGCAATTTGCAGAGGCATCGACAAAAGCCCTGGCCACGCTATTACCATTGGAGGTGGCCAGCACATTTTCTGATCGACGACCTGTATCTCCATCGAGTGCACAGATGGACTTGAGATATTTAACTATATATGGTCTATAACCTATGGTTTTTTCAGTGAATTTTCAAGGTTTTGTAAATGCTAATTCCTAACTATATATGGTCTATAACCTATGGTTTTTTCAGTGAATTTGCTCCGCCGCCCACGCCGCCCAAAATAATGACAAACCCTATGCAAATATTATAAATATATAAAACACACCAACAAAGTAACAGGGTAAAACGTTTCATTAAATAACTATTTACATGGCAGCCTGCTGCAACATCGATCCAAATGCATGACACTGTTCCTGTCAAGGTAGCATAGCTGGCAGCCTAGGGGTAGAGGACCGTTGTGCAAATACCCCGGGGAGGGCTCTGGATATGCTTGGTCCCTGAGATTCTTCGATGTCACTGCCTTCCACAAATGGCATAAATCCTGGATGTTCGGTGCCATACTTGAGGGTTTGACCTAAAGACACGTCCTGCGGTGCCCTGGTCCAACCATCACATATACCTGCGCCAGGAGACGGCGTGGGGTGCACTGGAAGGGAGAGGCGGCGCGAACGAGCCTCCCCCACCTCCCCAGGTGGAGGTTTCTCAGCTACACCCCTAAATACACGTCCTGCGGTGCCCTGGTCCAACCATCACATATACCTGCGCCAGGAGACGGCAACATCCACGACTTATGCCATTTGTGGAAGGCAGTGACATCGAAGAATTTCAGGGACCAAGCATATCCAGAGTCGTGGATGTTGGGTGCCATAGTTGACGGTTTGACCTAAAGACACGTCCTGCGGTGGCCTGGTCCAACCATGACATATACCTGCGCCAGGAGACGGCGTGGGGTGCACTGGAAGGGAGAGGCGGCACGAACGAGCCTCCCCCACCTCCCCAGGTGGAGGTTTCTCAGCTACACCCCTAAAGACACGTCCTGCGGTGCCCTGGTCCAACCATCACATATACCTGCGCCAGGAGATGGCGTGGGGTGCACTGGAAGGGAGAGGCGGCGCGAACGAGCCTCCCCCACCTCCCCAGGTGGAGGTTTCTCAGATACACCCCAGAGCTTCACTGATCTCCTTGTCCTCAGTCAAGCATCAATAGTAAGATTTTCATAGGTGAGTGTAGGTTCATAGTTTGCCATCCACAGACTAAAAGCCTGGAGTGGGAGTGAAAAAACCATAACTAGGTAAGAAGGAACGCAGCGGCTGTAGGAAGGACTCTGGATATGCTTGGTCCCTGAGATGCTTCGATGTCACTACCTTCAACAAATGGCATAAGTCCTGGATGTTGGGTGCCATAGTTGAGGGTTTCACCTAAAGACACGTCCTGCGGTGCCTTGGTCCAACCATCACATATACCTGCGCCAGGAGACGGCATGGGGTGCACTGGAAGGGAGAGGCAGCGTGAACGAGCCTCCCCCACCTCCCCAGGTGGAGGTTTCTCAGCTGCACCCCAGCACTTCACTCGACATAGGCGGCCGGCTCCCGGGGTCCGGCGGAACTTTTAGCCTTTTGGTGACTCTTCAATTCTGGACCTTGTCCCACAATCCGTTTGATCTGAAGACACGTCCTGCGGTGCCCTGGTCCAACCATCACATATACCTGCGCCAGGAGACGGCGTGGGGTGCACTGGAAGGGAGAGGCGGCGCGAACGAGCCTCCCCCACCTCCCCAGGTGGAGGTTTCTCAGCTGCACCCCAGCACTTCACTCGACATAGGCGGCCGGCTCCCGGGGTCCGGCGGAACTTTTAGCCTTTTGGTGACTCTTCAATTCTGGACCTTGTCCCACAATCCGTTTGATCTGAAGACACGTCCTGCGGTGCCCTGGTCCAACCATCACATATACCTGCGCCAGGAGATGGCGTGGGGTGCACTAGAAGGGAGAGGCGGCGCGAACGAGCCTCCCCCACCTCCCCAGGTGGAGGTTTCTCAGCTGCACCCCAGCGCTTCACTCGACAAGATGAGTTGCGCCTGCTCCTGCGGCACATTGCCTCGCTCGGCCAGCTGAATTACGCCTGCTCTTGCTATTACAGCGTCTCACCCGCCATCCGGCTGAATTGCACCCACTCTTGCGGTACAGCGACAGGCGGCTGCCACGCAGCTCAGAAAATGGCGGTCGGCTCCACAGACTTGGGCCTGGCCTACAAGGATGGCTCTGGACAACCCTGGAACTCGGACGCTTGACTGCTACGGCATGGGCCCCATTCCCAAAAGCGTCCCATCAGCCTTGAAGATTCTACAAGAGTCACCGGGGCCCCCGACTCCCGCAGAGTTCCGGTGGGGAGCTTCTGCCATGATTGCTCGCAGAATGGCCACGACGTAGCCACGGGGTGCTCTCATGCTGACGCCAGCTTCAGTCTGAAACTTCCAGAAACACTGTAGACTACCAATTCAATCAGTTCCGGTGGAGCCCCAACGACGTATCGCGTTGGTGCATAATGCGTCATATGACACGCCGCGTTAGCGCACCCGGAAGTGCTCCGGTGCGCGAGGCGCAAAGCACAGCTTCCCGGAAGCAATCCGGGGCGCGGCGCGGAGCGCGTAACGTAAGCATAACAGGTCATGTGACTTGGTAATAAAACTTTTCATTGGTTTAGAAATATTTTTTGTCCCAAATGATGAAAACCCCTCCTTGTTTCCTCTTGGCTCCTGCCCCCTCCCCAAGTCTTGCTCGGCCAGCTGAGTTTCGCCCACTCTTGTGGCCTACGAGATGGATACGCCGGGGCGTTATGGATCAGTATGAGCAAATATACACTTGGGGATTCACAAGCAACAACAGGCCTTTGTATTTGGGGCTCTAAATCAACAACAGTGACAGAGAACAGAACCGAACTAAGCACTCAGGGGCTATGTTTAAACGTAACATCATCTCCCCAGAGTTACATCACCTTACACACACATCCACTCTGATCTCCTTGGCCTCAGTCAAGCATCAATAGTATGATTTTCATAGGTGAGTCTAGGTTCATGGATTTCCATCCACAGACTAAAAGCCTGGAGTGGGAGTGAAAAAACCATAACTAAGTAAGAAGGAAGGCAGAAACAGAATCTTCCTCTGCAACATCCGGCTCTGCATTGCTACTTACTTATAAATGCAGAAAAAACTCAATTAACACAAGCGCTCTTTTCAGAGCCACCTTATATCAAAGCACTGAAACTTCTGATTTATCTCCATTTTCACACTATTGTAAATAGGTGTGCGCGCCCGAGTGCGCGCACCCCACAACTTTAAAAAAAAAATATATATATATTTTCGCCTTTAAGGACCTTACTGCACACCCTGAGAAAACCTACGCAGCAAAACAATCTCTACCTTCTCCCCTTTCCATGTTCCAACGCTTTGAAATGAACAATATATTTACTTGCAGTGACAAAATGGCGGTCAACACTTCCTGATTTCCTTCGAATCGAACGTTAACAGACGTCACGCAGCAAAAAAAAATTCCGCTCGCGCGCAGCCGCTTGAGTGCGCGCACCCGTGTGCACGTATAGATATATAATTGACTTTAACTTTCATTTTCTCAGCAACTACTGAACGGATTTACACCATTCCAAAAAAAGCGTAATCTGCGAGCCGGACTCTACAGTTTTGCCAAATTTCTTATAAATCCATTCAGCCGTTCGACCTGTAGCCGTGTCTAAACGTCCTATGGAAAATAACATGGAGAAAACACGTTTTGGGACCCCCCTTTTATCTCAGCCCCCACTTCACCAATCCCCCCCAAACTTTCAGGGAAGGAGCACAGCGGACCGAGCCATCTTCTTTAAGAAATTCGCAAAGATTCATCCACCAGGGCCAAAGTTAATCCAAATAGAATGTTGAGGATTTCCTATGGAAACTAGGTCCTAACTATAACTACCTACTGGCGACCGCCAGTAGGTAATATATATATATATATATATTACCTGCTGGCTGTATACATATATATATATATATTCATTGAAAAAAACATAGGTTTTATAACAGTTATAGTTAGCTGGACAATTTACTCAAACAAAACCATTGAAATTCCCACGCTATAGTTAGTTGTACTCACTATAACTGGCGCGCCCGCAAAGCACTGCTAATGACGTCACATATTACATCACTCATGACATAGTCAGTGACATCACTCATGACATCACTGATGACATCTCAAATGACATCACTTATGACATCATCCAGTGAATGTGTATCTTTCTTATAAAAAAAAATATTTATTTTATATATGTGTACCTAAAAATCGATGGAAGAACAAACGATTAAATTAGAGTTTAAATGGATGGGGTTTTTTAATTGATTGTATAACTAATTTGTGTATGTTAATAAATATATGTATTACCATTTATTGTTTAAAGTTGTAAATATCTGAATCACTGTCTCCCTTTATCTATAGACGGATACTTAGGTTGGTGAGTAGCTACATGACCGTCTATATGGGTTATTAGTTACTTTTTGAGTATTAGTATGAGTGTCTGTTAAGTTTGGTGGGAGGTATTACTTTGTGAATATATGAATGAATGAGTGCCTTACTGTTTGCATATGTTTTGAAGACAGCATGTGTGGACGACTGTATGGTTGGATGAGTGTGTGTATAGGTGTGATAGTGAGTGAATGACTGTCAGAATCATTTCTTTATAAGTAACTACATATGTTTTAAATTACTATAAGTAAGAATTGATGCATAAAGGTAAGTATGTGTGAGAGTGAGAAATTGTAAGAGTTTCTGTATAAATACTTTTTTGTTCCTATAAGAGATAGTTTTAGTAAAAAAGTATGTGTACGTTTCTGTAGAAGTAAGAGCAGTGGTGTATGTATAGCTGTATAAGCAAGTGTATGGTTGTTTTATAATTTATTTGCTTGTGTGAGTATGTGTGTGAGTAACTCTAAGGATGAGTGTCGTTTTGTAACAAAATGTATAGATGAATGAGTATTTATGATGATTGAGTATGTGTATGAGTAACTATATAGATATGTTGGTGAATGTGCGAATGTGTATGTAGATTTAGCAATTTCTGAATAGACTGTTGTAAGTGGAATTAGTTTCTACATTGTTTTGTAATTATTTGATTCTATTTGTCAATGTGTGTATCAAAACTTATATTACACTGGGAGAGAGTCTGCCATTTTTTCACAAGGATGATGTCATCAGTGATGTCATTTGAGATGTCATCAGTGATGTCATGAGTGATGTCACTGACTATGTCATGAGTGATGTAATATGTGACGTCATTAGCAGTGCTTTGCGGGTGCGCCAGTTATAGTGAGTACAACTAGCTATAACGTGGGAATTTCAATGGTTTTGTAGGAGTAAATTGTCCAGCTAACTATAATTGTTATAAAACCTATGTTTTTTTCAATGAATTTGCTAAGTTTTTTAAATGCTAATTCCTAACCATAACGTGTGTAAAACCTATGGTTTTTTCAGTGAATTTGCAAGGTTTTTTAAATGCTAATTCCAAACTATAACATGTGTAAAACCTATGTTTTTTTTGTGAGTTTGCAAGGTTTTTTAAATGCTAACCCCTAAATAAAATATGTGTAAAATTATTTTTTTTATTATGAATTTAAATACATCAAAACACTGAAAGTAGTTCTTTTTCTCCTTTCTTTATTGCCCTTCCTTTAGTTTTCACTCCCTTTAACTCACTTCCCTACCCTTAGTCCCCTTCTTTCAGTTACTCTTCAACTCCTCTTTTGTCACTCACCATACTCCCCTTTTCTCACTCTTTCACTCAGTCCCTTCCTTGCCTCAGTCATTTCAATCACTCATTTATGCACTACACTTCATTTAAAAAAATGAACGACACAGTGTTTAAGAATATAACTCTTTTTAGAGAATTGAATGAGTTTTGAAAAAAACAGGGTTTTTTTCTTTTGTTGTTTTATATATTGTTTTCCTTTTTTTTAAAATTTTGAGAAATGTTGTTTTTTTTAAAGAAAATTCAGGAACCGCAACAAGGAAACTGTTCAACCGGAACAAAATAAATGAAAAATAGAAAAAAAAATCTCCTTTCAGAGCATTTATGACTCTGAATACTGCGTTCAATTAGATTCAGGCTCTGTTCTCCATAAACAATAATATCAAAACAGTTGTTGCACCGCATATGCACATGTGCCAAATATGGCGTAACGTCCATTTCTACTGTTGCTGGCGATAGAGGTGGAGCTGTAGATGTGCTGGCCACAGCTGGTGGAATCTGCTGGGCCAGAGCTCTTGTAGCTGCTTGGGCATATTGCACAGGGTGCACATTTTTTACATGTCTTAACATGGTATGGATAGAAAAAGAGTATTTTTTAAGAGGGTTTCCCCTTGAAAGAACAGTACCACAAAGGGTACACGTTACTTTAGGAGCATTTACCTTTTTTTGATGCTCAGGAAAAGTAAAAAACTTCCAAATAAAAGAAGATTTCCGTTTCTTAGCTGGCTGACGATATTCCATGTGGGAGTCAGAAGAAGAAGATGATGTTTCTTGTCTTTCTGCCATCCTGTTCTTTTTTCTGCCTCCAGCTCCAAAAAGGGTCCTTCTTCTAGGAGAATAAAGCAAATAGTGAGGGAAATGGGTGGGGTTTTGAAGATTCTAGAACTGTAACTAATATTAACCAATGAAAAATGTTGTTTTTTAGTCACATGACTTGACTTTTTTTTTTAATTCAATTGTGAGACTCTAGGGGGTCAGGGACTGTCTATGTTTCCTCCTTTTCACGTTTTGAAACTTTTATGTTAATCGGGTAAAACGCCATTTTAACCCGACGTGCGCGACCAGGTGCGCGCACTTCGCAACTTTTTAGAAAAAAAATAAAGGATTTTTTGGGCCTTGGGGGTCCTTAATGGACCCCCTGAGAATACCTAGAGGGTCAGGGAGTGTTTACCAAGCCTCCTTCTCACATTTTGAAACTTTTATGTAAATCGAGTTGAACGCCATTTTGAGACGGGGTGCGCGACCGGGTGCGTGCACCTCGCTTTTTTTTTATTAAAAGAAAATGTTTTTTTGGCCCGTCGAGATTCTTCTGGGACCCCTTGAGAAGGTCTAGGAGGTCAGGGTGTCTCTACCTTGCCTCCTTTTTACGTTTTGAAACTTTTATGAAAATAGAGCAAAACGCCATTTTAAAGCGACGTGCGCACGTTAAGTCATGTGACACGAAAACAACACTTTTCATTGGTTCATAGTAGTTTCAGCTCTAGAATCTTCAGGAACCCCACCCACTTCCCTCACTATCTGTCTTACTCTCATGGGAGAAGGAGCCTTTTTGAAGTTTCCAGAGAATTATCTGAAATGGTGCAAGACAGGATTCTTCTTCTGAATCTGGGGAAGATTATCAGCTTCCACAAAGAAAAGGCAAGGAATCTTTTATATGGAAAGTTTTTTACGTTTCCTGAAGGACTTAAAAAAGTGAATGCCCCGAAAGTCACTTGTACTATATATGGCACTGTTTTATCCAGAGGAAATCCATCGAAAAAGTACTCATTTTCAATTCATACTATGATAAGGCATGTCAGACAAGTGCACCCTGTGCAATTTGCACAGGCATCAACAAGAGCTCTGAACCCAAATACCACCAGCTGTGGCCAGAACATCATCTGGAGGACAACCTGCATCTCCATCAACTGCACAGATGGACCTAAGACCATTCTTATCCAAAGTCCACATGAGATGCAACAAATGTTTTGAAATTATTGTGTACGGGGAGCAGAGCCTTACTCTGGTTGAGCGCAGAATTATTGAACATCAATGCTCCCAGAGAAGATACATTTTTTCAAACTTTGGATTTCTTTTGTTCCTGTTGAACAGTGTTTCCGTTGAAGATTTCTGTTCCTGTTAGAAAAATAAAAAAATAAAAAACTTTCAAAAATGAAAAAAAATATATAAAACAACAAAACAAAAAAAAATTATTTTCAGAACTAACTTATTTTTCCAAAAAGAGCTCTATCTGTTACGCACTGTGTAACCTTTCTTTTGTATGAATGTGTAGTGTATAAATGACTAAATGAAATGAATGACAAAAACGGAGTAAGGGACTGAGCAAATGAGTGAGGTAAAGGAAGTATAGTGACTGAACATAGTGAAGTAAAAGAGTGACTGAAACTACAGGACAGATGTACGTTACATGGTACATCTCTGCAAATTAGCAGGGATGCGCCATATAACCTATGACAAGCAAAACCACCTGTGTGCCACCACTGATGTGCTATATTTACAATGTGGCGCACCATGGGGCAAAAACGGCACATATGTGTGACGCATCTGTGTCGTAAAAGTGTCACATTGCTGGAGTTGCGTCATATGCGCGATGCAGCTCCAGCAATGCTCCTTGGGGGGTCATTCAACTAATGCTGCTTCAATGCTGCTTCAAGCCTTACGCCTGCTTCAAGCAGGCGCAAGGTTTTGACATGGTCTAAAAGTGATTGAGTCAAATCTTGTAGATTTCACTTAGCCACTTTTAGCTGGCGTTCCTGGGCAGGAACGCCACCCCCCTGCACCATAACGCTTCCTTAAGGCACAGGGCTTTACAACGTGACGCATCTCCCAGATGCGTCATGTTGTAAATAACATGCACCACGGTGCATCTTTTGCACCGCCGCTGTGTCACAAAAGTGACGCAACAGCGGCACAAAAGATGCGTAAAGGGCTTGTAAATTTGCCCCAAAATGTTTAAAGGTAGGGTAGTGAGTTAAAGGAAATTAAAAATTATGGGAAGAACAGTATGGAAAAGAAAGTAAAAGTGCAGGACTCACAGAAGGGGAGTGAGGATGAATATATGGACGGACAGTAAGGGACAAAGAGAGATACATAGAGTAGGGTTAGGGGAGTAAAGGTAAAGGAAATGGAAAGATGATGAAGGAAGGGGATTTGAGGATGATAAAAGGGAGGTAAGTTAAAGTGAGAATTGGTAAATTAGTGATTAAAAAATTGAATAAGAGAATGAAGGGACTTAGGAAAGCATAGAAAGGGAATGGAACAGAGGGACATATTTATGTTACCCAATACATCTCTGCAAAATAGTAAAGATGCACCAAGAAAGATGCGATACACAAATGAATCCTTGCACCACTCATGATGTACATCACATCTAGGGCTGAAAGTTTGCACAGTATTGAAATTCTGTTGCATGCAGGACGCAACTCCAGCACTTTTCCAACTTCCTCTATCTGTAACGTGCTATGTCAACCTTTACACCTGCTTCAACAGATGCAATGTTTTGACACATTAGTGTTGGTGAAGTGACTCAGTGAAATCTTGTAGATTTCACTGAATCACTTTTCAAAAGAGTTCTTGTGACGGAACGCCTACCCCTGCGTGGAAATGCCCACATGAAACCTGAGACTGGTTTCATGTGGTGCAGGGTTTTACAACGTGATGCATCTCTTTGCACTATAGCACTTCTTTTGCACTGCCACTGCGTAAGAAAACTGATGCACAGGCGGTATAAAAGAGGCGCAATGGGTTTTTTAAATTTGCCCCTGAGGAATTAAATGAGTGAAAGAGTGTGAGGGAGAGTAATGGAAAGAGAGAGGAAAAGAGAAAAGGGGTGAGATACAGACAGGAAGAGAAGTTAGACTGAGTTACACACAATAAAAGAAGGAGAAAAAAATATTCAAAATATGAGTTCGAGAGTAAATGAAAAGGAGGTAGCACAAGGGAATGAGAAAAATAAATTAGGGAGCAAGGTTGACAGATGAAGTGAGGAAAAGAAAAAGAGGGGTACTGAAGAAATTGGAGAAGAAGAAAAGGAATGCGAGTGATGCACAGAGAAGAGAACATGTAGGGGGATTAGACGAGTGAGATTCAGTAAAGGGCAGTGATAGTAAGGGAAGGGATATAAGAGTGAGGGGAAAAGAGTAATGGGAAAAAAAGCAAGACAAACGTAGTGATAGTAGAAGATAGGAAAGACAAGTAAATGACAGAGAGAGAAAAAGGTAGTTAGACAAGGTGAGTGAGGCTGAAAAAACAGTATTAATAATGAAAGAAAGACTGTAAAGAAGAAAGAAGGGAAATAATGGGAATAAGTAAAGGAAACTAAAGGAAAGTAAAAAGAGTTAAGGAAGGCGAATAAGAGATAAATTTAACAATGACTAAGACACAAAGAGAAGTAAGAGAGTGATTAAAAAGTATTTCTGTTTTTCATACTTACCTTAGAAATAGTAACAAACTAATAGTAAATTTCTTTTAAAAATATACTATCTGTGGAAGAAAAAAAAATTGAGTTATAATATACATTTCATAAAACAAAAAAAAGTAGGACTGCAGGAAACAGAAAGTGAAACAAAGGAAGAGAAAGGGAGAGAGAGAGAGGGACAGAATGTGTAGTATATAAATCAATGACTAAGATGACTGAGTGAAAGAGAGGAAGGGACTGAGGGAATGACTGTGGAAATGGAAGTATGGTGAGGGAGGAAAGGAGAGTGTGATGAGAAAATTGAAGAAGATGAGAGAAACAATGTGTAAAACAAAAGGACTAAGGGTAGAGGAGTGAGTTAAGAAGAGTGTTAAGGCACTAAGAGAAATAGAGGTAAGAAGAGTGAGTAAGAGAAGGTGAATGGGGTAGAGACAGGGAAGGAGTGTAAGGGATAGACAAACGGAAATAGAGTAGGCTAAGGGAACTGAAGAATGGATTGAAGTATAGAGAATGATGAGAAGTGAAGGAAGCAGAGTAAGGGAACAGGGGTGAGGTTGGGTAAGAGAAGGGCATTGAGATTGAGGAAACAGTGGTGATAGAGGGTGGATAAAGGCGAGTGAGCATGAGACAAGGGGAGTGAGAAAGGAAAGAGACAGAGGGAGTGAATGAAAGAGTGACAGAAGGGGACTCAGGGAAGGAGCAAAGAAAGGTAAATGACGAAATGTAGATGAGTTAAAGGAAGTGACCGTGAGAGAAGGAGACTGACAAAGTGAGGAGATGAAGGGAGTTAGGGTAACAGAGAGAGAGTGAAGGAAGTATAGGGAGAAACAAATAAAAAACTAATGAAAAAGTATTTTTTATTAGTCGTACTTACCTTATAAATGTAATATCTCTGGAAGAGAATAAACAAAACAGTTATAATAAATATTTGTGAATACAAAATACAAAATAACTTGTACAATATGTTGTATGATTTATTTTTGCTGTTCTCAGAATATATTGATTTTCACTATAAATAGTGAGCTCAATACTACTCATCATATAACAGCGGGTAAAAAAAACACAATCAAAATGATTGTGTTTAAAAAACCCAGACAACATTTGATTAATAGTGTAAATATGAGAAAAAAACATGTCTTAAATGTTTTTCTCTAAATCGCAATTTCTTGTGGAAGTTTGCTGCATCTTCAACAATCACAAAGTAATAAAATAATATGACTTATTTTTAAATACCTCTCAATAAACATCCGTACAAGCATGTTTTACCAACATTTATCTGAAGTAGTCGTTTTGTTCTCAGATACTATTCCTCACGGCCAAATAGTATGAGTAAAGTCCTTATTTTGCAAATTGCTTAATTGTACTCTTAACCATTCTTTTCACGACCTTTAGAATAAAACGTTCCAACGTGTTCTGTTCCATGAAACATTACTTAAACCTGTATCTGATACTCTCACTATGCCAAATACAAGTTTTTAAATTCCATCACCCTCACTCGCATGATATTTCTGACCAACAGAGTATCTTTTCTTAACAGTAGTAATCTTCCTGCGCCAAGTAATTTTACTGAAATTTGGGTTGCAAAAACACCAGATAAGAATTTGGTAAGTTAAAAGGCAAACGTTTTTTAAAAGTCAATTGACTATCATTACAGTGAGTCCAGCCTGTTAGAGATTTCAAATAAGCTGTGTAATGTCCTGATGTTGTTGAAGGACCATCGTGGAAGATAATTGCTACAGTTACAAAAGTTCTTTCAGAAATTGATAGTTGAGAAGCCACAAAATTTTTAATTGTAGTTGTCAATGTTGTTCCATCATGTCTGCACAGTTGGAACATTAAAATTACATACTGTCCATATCTTCTGATAATTAATGTTGATAACATTTCCGAGTTACATTGAGAACAGACCATGTTTTGATGTGCATCTCTAACTAGATTATTGAAAGACACTGTTTTACAGTCTGGTAATGTTAAATATATAAATCTTTCAGTGTGTATATCAGTAAAACTTGAAAATGAACAATTGTCGCAGTTATGTTGCCATTTATAAGAAAGGCCACAAAGACTATCAATATCTACACCTTCATCTTGTAAAACTGTAAGCATATACATAATAAATTCTTGACAATCTTGCTGAATATTCTGAGAACATTGATTTAGTCCAGTACATATGTCTAAAACATTTCGAAGTTCAGAAACATTTCCTATTTGACTGTTATCACTGTTACATTTCTGAAACACAGAATTTAGTGAACAACAAAATGTTTGGTCCCGATTTTCAACAATCTGTTGCTGTAAACTTTTAAGAAAAAAAACATTAACCACTACATTTGCATAGCAGTTGACACCAGAACTGTTTTCAAATTTAAATCCAACAATCTCTTCAGTAGTAACTTTTTGCTTTTTTCTACCAATCACAGGTTCATTTATTTTTTTTCGTTTCTCAACTACTTCAGTAGATTTTTCCTCATATCTCCTTTTTCGACCTACCACACACTTTTCAATTAAAGGATATTGAGGTAAACTAGGAGCATATTCTCTTCTTAACCTGTTATACTCTTTCACACAATTTAGATCTGCACTAATCTTTGTCTCATCAAAATCAATCAGATACAATCCAGATAAAGTTCTAACATGAGATAAAGCAACATAGGCCATACCCTCTTTGAACACAGTACTTCCAATATTTATCAAAGCACTATCTACACTTAAACCTTGAGATTTATGAATAGTCACTGCATACGCCAAACAAACAGGAAACTGTTTTCGTCGGACATATAAATCTTTTACAAGCAAAAATCAATTTGAACAACGACTGACTTGTTGTACCTCTTCAATTCCATCAAATTTGATTTTTAAAAATTCAATCTCATCTCTATTTGGGTAATTCACAAAACCAACAACATTACCCATTGCTCCATTCACCAAACCTCTTTCCACGTGTAAATTTCTTCATAAAATAATACGACATTTAAAACATACATACAGATTCTTTTCTAAACCAGCATTTTTAGATATTGATTTCTCTAAAGAATCCAATTTTAACTCCAACCTTTCTGACAAAATAATAGTACTTCCTTCATTCTATCTTTAGCTTCCAGTTTCTTAATTTCTTGATTTTCTAACTTCAACATTTTTTCATTGAACATAGAACATTCGTGTAGAGTTGGCATCAGGCATATAACTGATTTATCTTCTGCCTCTTTACTATATATTTTCTCTGCCACATTATTTTCATTTGGAAACAAATTGGAAAGTAATCTTGGAGAATATTTCCATATTTAGTATCCTTTGCCTGTCGCATATTTTGAATAAGTTCAGTATATTTGAAATGTGACATTTCCAATACTTCCCAGGCACTTTCTGGTGTCTTCATGTGTCACAGTTTTAAATACAGGTTGTCCTTTTACAGGAGTTAGCTGCAGTAGATCTCCAAAAACTATGAAGTGTTTACCTCTAAATAACACATCATACTCTGTTTTAAGAATCTGTTGCATTCTTAAATGCACAAAGGCAAGCATTAGATTTGATACCATGCTTACCTCATCAATAATGAGAAGTTTCATTTTTTTAAGGACTCTAGAAACTTCACAACAAGCTTCTCCAGATAGCTTGTGGTATTGTAATTTATTTTCATGTTCAACTGGCAGCATCAATAAACGATGTAAAGTTATCCCTTTAATATTGTGTGCTGCCAACCCAGTTGGAGCAGTAATAACACAAGAGAGTGATGAGTCCGTTCTTTGCTGTAGATATATAGCAATTCCTTTAATTAGAAAACGTTTTCCAGTTCCAGCTTCTCCACTCACATATAGTCGGACAGGTTGAAATGACATACATGAGCATTCTTTTTTCTCATGACGAAAACCATGCTCAATCTGCTCTGTCACTTCATCATATAACTGTTTTTGCTCAAGATTAAGTTGCTTTTCCAATTCTTCTAAGTTTATTACATCCTCTTGAACTTGTTCCATTGCTCTTCCCACCTCATCCATGGCAGTGGCTGCTTCATTTTGGATAATTGGTTGTCCAAGTGGATCTTGACTCAACGATGCAGAACTTTGACTATCTTGAGAACTGTCTCTATCAATCTCTGCTGCTATTGTTGCTTCTTGCTCTATTTTGTCCTTCAACATTTGCAGATAATTACTAAAAACAGGACATTCTATACTATTTTGAGATGCGTTGAATGAATCTTCATAACTGTCAAAGTCACCAAGTAGTTCCTCTTCTTTATGCCATGGTTTAAAGAGTTGCAAAAGAGCTAAATAGTAAAATTCTCTTTTGTCAGGAGTTTCACCACTCAGCTTTCGGTGATTAATCAAAAATCCTTTTCTTTGTTTCACCAGACATCCTTCACATCCAATCACAGCATATACACCTTTATCAATATCCTCTGTAATATTCCTTTTAAAAGTGTAGTTTTGTAGTATTTCATACAAACAAATGTTTTCAAGCAGATTACTTCTATTTGGATAGTATGTATCCAAAATGTTTGTCTTCAGAATGTCTGTACTGTTTGGTTCTTTCTCTGCTAAATATTCAATTTCTTGATCTTGCCAGTCCTAAACTCACCCAAATGATTGTTCGAGATTTTGCGTAAAGACTTGCTGATGATAATCGATCACAACATTCATATGCTCCAATTTCTCAATGAGATAACATCTTCAAACTGTAGGTATACAATTTCTTACTTAGGCTCTTTTCATGAGAAATGTCTTCCCACATATCCTTTAGTTCCGTCTTTTCAGATTTGGTAATGTAAGACGTTGCATATCGAGCCACAGCAATAGAGTAGTCTGAAAAATATTGAATATCCATGTTAGCATTCCACATGGACAAAATGACTGGGTTATAGTCATTTATGTATTTTGACTCTTCGTTTCTTCTTAAATTGTACGTATTTTTTTGTGATTTTCTTGTAACAGTATGTCGCAAAGACGACATAAAATTGTTCACTCTTCCTTTTGGAATTACTGCTCGTGGAAATCCAAAACGACATTTGGTATAGAATTTATCCTTTGATTTGAATTTTTGTCGACAATATTTACCACAACGATGGCTTTGAAATCGTAACACTTTCCCTCTTAAGTCCTTATCAATTGTACTTTTGGGTATATCACATGTTGCATATTCTTCAATGAAAGACAGTACAGTGTCATCTGAGTCTTTTCCAAATTTGGGAGCATCTTTGATCCACAATATCATATGAATATGATGAGCACCTCTCGCTTGATACTCTTTTCTCCAAAAGAAATCCAGAACTTCGCCAAGAGGAGGATTTTTTTTGTTTGTAATAAAAGACATCATAGCTTCAAATCTATGATTTAAATATCTGCAAATATTAACTGGATCCAAAGAGCACAGTTCTCCAGGTGTCTTGTACTCTATATTTTCGATGCTTGCATTTGTCTCTCGAAGAAATTCAAGTAAATCTTCCCAAGCATACTCAGCACAGCTTAGAGTTAGAAACCATGTAGGTGCTCCTAAGTTTCTTAGCATACATTTCGAATCACCATGACGACGGGCCAATACTCATTAGTACCACGTTGACATGCCATTAGATTAATTAGGTGAGAATCCAAAACAGTGTCTTTCTGTTGGACTTTATCCATAAACTCCCTTGCTGAAAATTTTGCAGATGTACTCCACTTTTTAGTGTATGGTTTACTGCATAAGAAAGTCCAGATAAGTCACTTTCAAACAGAAGATGAAACAAATATGGAATACATTGACGAAATCTCAGATCTTCAGCATATAATCCTGTTGTCCGGTATTCAGATGCAGGAATTTGCATAGGTCGGTCATCGTATCGTGCACCTTAACCTGTTGGAAATAACTGAGGAAAACAACGAGCTTCCAAGCTCTCTTCCCATACACTAATGGGAGTTCCTTCTGCTTTTTCATCTGAAATAATTCAATAGCATTCCCCACTGCTTCTTTGGAATGCAGTGGATGAACACTGTAATGTTCATAAATTTCTTCACTTCTGGACACATCTACCTTTTCAATTTGTCCAGCAGGCAAATCATTTTCCTCTTCTTCATTTATTTCTTCTTCTCCTACGTATACATTTTTATAGTATTTATTGTTTTTGACCAAATACAACGTTGCCTTTTTGACTTTTCTAACATCCACTAAATCTTGCCAGATTTTCTTACTCTTTGTAGGCACACCATTAACTAGAATACCTAAAGGTTCCTCTTGTACATTTTCAACACCTATTGTCTCAGTGCCATAATGTTTTTCTTTAAATTAAGAGACAAATATACAACTCTTCCCTTTAATCCTCTTTGTAAATCTGAAGGATTTAATTTCCCTGTCTTAGGCTCCATACGAACAATAGCCTGAAATGGATGCACACACTGAATCAGAATAGTCTCATAGGTATTTAAATCCTTCAGTTCAGATGGAATACTCACCAACTCAAGATTATTATGTACAGCTCTAGCAGGAATTCTATTATCACTTAATTTATTATAACAATATTTACAAATACGTTGATCAGAACCCAAATCAAAACAATTTTCTACCAACAAATAGGTTGCAAAATTTTTCCACTCACTATTATTTTCCTCTTCACTTTTTAAATATAACTCAACTAACCTGATTTGATTTTTGTAATGAGTGCGTCGACAACACACACAAGGAAAATTTGGTTTTTCACCTGCAATAACCTTAAATTTTGTTACTTCCTGTTCAACATTTTCAGTATTAAAATTCCGGACATTTTCTACCACATTTCTATCTATTACTGTATCAGTTTCTGCACTGTCTTCTTCTGGACCAAAGTAACTAACCTCAATTTCTTCACATATCTTCTTTACATCTAATTCAGATCCATGCAAAAGAGCACTATTTAACTGTTTGAGCTTAAGTGCTGGACTTTTTGCATAATACAACCTTCTCACTAATTTCCTTACTTCGGTATGATGCACTGCTAACATCCTGAAATGGTGAAAAACACTCTGGCATACTTTTTTAAAGGACAAGCCAGAGAATGCCCTTGCAGACCTGTTTTTTCTCTCACTCTGCAAGGGTCTAATTCTTGCAACATTTTAACTTTTTGTTTAAGACTTTTCTTAGCATACTTATATAAGAAATTGCGAAAGAATTCAATTGAATCCTGTCGTACACTGCAAATACTACTACAATTCCAACTGTACACAGGAGCCTTAGGATGTCTCCCTAAAACTTCATCAGCTATCACCTCTTCTGTATTTCTAGGCACAATTTTCTCTTTTTCAATAGGACAACCATCCTTCACCTCATATGCTCGACCACTGGTGTCAACTGCATGCAACAAATCATCAAAGTAACTCTCTTCATTAAAAAATGGCTCACAACTTGAACTATGCATCCATTTTCCAGAAAAAACATCACAGAAATTAGTCCGATTAATTACTCTTTTCCATTTACACTTAGCTTTTAAAACTTTGATTCGCTTATTCAGTGTATTTATTCTATTAATTACTAAAACAAATAACTTTGTATTTTGTCTGAAATGCGCATTCAACAACATTCTCAATATACTTTTTTTTCTTATAAAAAGCAGATTTCCTTTTAGGAATTTTTTAACATATTCGAAACTACTCTATTATAAAACATACTTTTCCTGATTTCCGCAAACTGATTAGTACGTCTATTAATTTGTTCACCGCAGAGTTGAGAAACATTTTTCTTTTTTCTCTGATTTGTCCTTGTAGACACTGCCAAATGTTTTTCCTTTCCCACATTATCCTTTTTTTTTTACTTTGAAATTAAAAAAAATTGAAAAATCTTACCAGGAGCACTCTTCTTTTTGTCCGTCTTTTGTTGATTACGTAATTCTTCTAATTGTTTTCTCTTGGAATAGTATGTTTGTTTTTGTTTTTTCCTTTTTTCATTTTTGTTCGGCATGTTGATTTTTCTTTCTGTTCAAAATTATAATCTGTTATGAATAAAGAAAAAAAATAATATAGACCTCTACTAACATATAACATAGAAATTATAACCACTAAATAATGTAAACACTGGTTCAGTTTATAAGTAAAATTAAGGCATAGCAACAGTCTCTGAACAGAGTAGGAAATCATGTAGTGAGTGCTGTTTCTGACTTGATGGCAGAGCATTGATATGTCAAAATTATAGACGTATTTGCTGAGAATAATATTTCAGGGTTAAAAATAGTACAGTAGTTTTCAGGCGGTGAAGGGGGTCATAGTGGAATTAATGTTTGTGACCCTAATCTCTAACACACTTCATTAAAACATTTATTCTCATATTAATTAAAAACATGAACGATCAATACTACAAGAAGACTGACTCAAAAAATATTTTATTATAAATTAAAAATGTATTCGTCAAACATTTCATAGTCCAATAAAACTTGCAACATGACATCATCCGGTATTTTTTTTTGATCATAAACAAAATTTTGATTTTCCAATTCAAATGCTTCTACCACTTCAACAAAAGAACTGTCCAAACTCTCATCCATAAAATCTTCATTTACAGTATCATTTTCCTCCGGAAAAAGTTAATCTTTCAGTTCCTCTAATAAATCACTTGAGATTTCAAAATTCAAAGCAACGTTTTCTTGATGCTCTTCCATTGTATATTGTTATATTATGTTGCTGGTCCTTCCAAAAAAATATAAAGACTTAATTATATCTTTTTCACAAATAGATAATTAAAAACTACCTTAACCAATTTTATAAGTACATACATTACCATACTTTTAAATACATTAACTACACAAATTAATCTGCCACCTTCCTCTTTTTTTAAAACAGACTTACACTGTGATCCTAGTCACATAACACTATCCTTTGCAATTACTGCAGTCAAAGGAGGTCTTACTGTGAGTTTTGTTTAAAGGTTTTCTGAACTATAGAACTGATGAAAGACTTTAAAATTTATTTCTAGGAATGGATTTTCTGAGTTTAACACAATAAACTGTGTACAGACTGAAGGTGGAACTCACAGTGCAGAAATGTAAATTCACTAAAAAGTTTACCACTTGCCACAGAGACAGTTGCTTGTGCCTTTGAACAGCACACTCAGAATCTAAATTGCACAGCATGTACAAAGTTTCATGCTAAACATGAGCAACCACATTATAATAGACCTCTGCAAATGCATATTAAAGGGTCTAGAGAGATGGTATAGGCACACATATAGAGAGATGGTGCTGACGAAAAATAAAATAATGCAGGCAGACAGTAAACTGTTACAGTCAGAGAATAGATGGTGCAGTGCTGTAAGTAAAAGAACAGATGCAGCAGTTACAACAAAAGAAGGTGTAGAGACACAGTGAGATGGTATGAGCAGAGAGACACAATAGTACAGGCAGTGACAGACATAGTAGATTGCATGTAACATGCTGGTCACGTGTCTAAAATCCCACTGTGAGTCAAATTTGATTTTAAATTAATCTAGGTGAATAATTTGCTTAGTTGATGTGTTTTAAAATCATGTTTAGAAGACAATTATGCTTCAGGATATGTACTATTAGAGAATCTTAAGCAACACATCTGTTAGGCCTCCTATTTGCTAAAAAGGCTCTATGTTGTGCATGTATATGGTCTGTTTTTTGCCAGTAGAGACGGTGAAATGGTATGAAAACAGACACAGATAATAAAATAGTATAATACAGAAAAATTACTAGAAACAGACACTGAAATGTTACATCCAGAGGCTACAAGAAGCACACAGAGGCGCATATAGAGAACACCGACAGAAAACAGTACAACCAGAGAGTGCAAAACTACAGAAAGAGAGGAAAAATATTTGTCATGGTAGGACTGCATAACACACACCAACAGCCAAATCATAATAGGCCTCTGCAATTAAACAAGAACGGATGCAGACAGATAGTACAGCCAGAGTTAGAGAGATAATGCAGATTTAGAAGAAATAATGCATGCAGACAGTAAACTGTTACAAGCAGAGGATAGATAAAGTTGGACTGCAAAGAATACAACACATGGAGCAGTGACATAAAAAGATAGTGCCGAGAGACAGTAATATAGTATGAGAACATACATAAATGATGCAAGCAGATACAGACAAGGTACACATAAAAGATAAAATGATACAACACAAAACAAATGGTGGAAACATTGAGAGAATTTTTTCTTATTATTTTAAACTACAGAAAAATAGATCCCCTTTACAAATTAGAAACTCACCTTTAAAAATGGTTTTGAAGGTTCAGAACACTCTCAATTACACTCTAGATTCTTGGATTTGAGCAGCAAACACTACAAAAAAAACAAACACAAATTGTATTACCATGTTACACACATCTTTATTACACAGCATAGAGCCTTTTTGGCAGGTAAGAGGCCTAACAGACATGCTACCTAAGATTTTCTAGCAGTACATATCATAAAGCCTAACTGACTTCAAGAAATGATTTTTAAACACATCAAATAAGTAAATTATACACTCATATTTATTTAAAATCATGCTTGACTCACAGTGTGATATTAGACACATGAGCAGGATGTTATATGTAATTTACCATCTCTGTCTCTGCAAGCAGTATGTGTGTCTCTGCTCATATTTCACTGTCTCTACTGGCCAAAAACAGGCCACCTATATATATATAAGCATATATATATACCAGACTTTTTCGCAGAAAGCATTTTCCATACTACATCGTTTTTAAGTCATCTTAAACACATGAGCAGCATGTTGCATGTAATTTACCATCTCTGTCTCTGCAAGCAGTATGTGTAATTTACCATCTCTGTCTCTGCAAGCAGTATGTGTGTCTCTGCCCATAATATTTCATGAGCAGCATGTTGCATGTAATTTACCATCTCTGTCTCTGCAAGCAGTATGAGTGTCTCTGCTCATAAATCGTTTTTAAGTCATCTTAAACACATGAGCAGCATGTTGCATGTAATTTACCATCTCTGTCTCTGCAAGCAGTATGTGTGTCTCTGCTCATAAATCGTTTTTAAGTCATCTTAAACACATGAGCAGCATGTTGCATGTAATTTACCATCTCTGTCTCTGCAAGCAGTATGTGTGTCTCTGCTCATAATATTTCATGACCAGCATGTTGCATGTAATTTACCATCTCTGTCTCTGCAAGCAGTATGAGTGTCTCTGCTCATAAATCGTTTTTAAGTCATCTTAAACACATGAGCAGCATGCTGCATGAAATTTACCATCTCTGTCTCTGCAAGCAGTATGTGTGTCTCTGCTCATAAATCATTTTTAAGTCATCTTAAACACATGAGCAGCATGTTGCATGTAATTTACCATCTCTTTCTCTGCAAGCAGTTTGTGTAATTTACCATCTCTGTATCTGCAAGCAGTATGTGTGTCTGCTCATCATATTTCACCGTCTCTACTGGCCAAAAACAGGCCACCTGTATATAAGCATATATATATATATATACCAGACTTTTTATAAGAAAACATTTTCTATACTAAATTGTTTTTAAGTCATCTTAAACACATAAGCAGCATGTTGCATGTAATTTACCATCTCTGTCTCTGCAAGCAGTATGTGTTATTCATCATCTCTGTCTCTGCAAGCAGTATGTGTGTCTCTGCTTATAAATCGTTTTTAAGTCATCTTAAACACATGAGCAGCATGTTGCATGTAATTTACCATCTCTGTCTCTGCAAGCAGTATGAGTGTCTCTGCTCATACCTCGTTTTTTAGTCATCTTAAACACATGAGCAGCATGTTGCATGTAATTTACCATCTCTGTCTCTGCAAGCAGTATGTGTAATTTACCATCTCTGTATCTGCAAGCAGTATGTGTGTCTGCTCATAATATTTCACCGTCTCTACTGGGCAAAAACAGGCCACTTATATATAAGCATATATATATACCAGACTTTTTAGCAGAAAACATTTTCTATACTAAATCGTTTTTAAGTCATCTTAAACACATAAGCAGCATGTTGCATGTAATTTACCATCTCTGTCTCTGCAAGCAGTATGTGTAATTTATCATCTCTGTCTCTGCAAGCAGTATGTGTAATATACCATCTCTCTGTCTGCAAGCAGTATGTGTGTATCTGCTCATATTTCATGAGCAACATGTTGCAAGTAATTTACCATCTCTGTCTCTGCAAGCAGTATGTGTAATTTACCATATCTCTGTCTGCAAGCAGTATGTGTGTATCTGCTCATAATATTTCATGAGCAACATGTTGCATGTAATTTACCATCTTTGTCTCTGCAAGCAGTATGTGTGTCTCTGCTCATTAATCGTTTTTAAGTCATCTTAAACACATGAGCAGCATGTTGCAAGTAATTTACCATCTCTGTCTCTGCAAGCAGTATGTGTAATTTACCATCTCTTTGTCTGCAAGCAGTATGTGTGTATCTGCTCATAATATTTCATGAGCAGCATGTTGCATGTAATTTACCATCTCTGTCTCTGCAAGCAGTATGAGTGTCTCTGCTCATAAATCGTTTTTAAGTCATCTTAAACACATGAGCAGCATGTTGCATGTAATTTACCATCTCTGTCTCCGCAAGCAGTATGTGTGTCTCTGCTCATAAATCGTTTTTAAGTCATCTTAAACACATGAGCAGCATGTTGCATGTAATTTACCATCTCTGTCTCTGCAAGCAGTATGTGTGTCTCTGCTCATTAATCGTTTTTAAGTCATCTTAAACACATGAGCAGCATGTTGCATGTAATTTACCATCTCTGTCTCTGCAAGCAGTATGTGTAATTTACCATCTCTGTATCTGCAAGCAGTATGTGTGTCTGCTCATAATATTTCACCATCTCTACTGGCCATAAACAGGCCACCTATATATAAGCATATATATATACCAGACTTTTTAGCAGAAATCATTTTCTATACTAAATTGTTTTTAAGTCATCTTAAACACATAAGCAGCATATTGCATGTAATTTACCATCTCTGTCTCTGCAAGCAGTATGTGTGTCTCTGCTCATAAATCGTTTTAAGTCATCTTAAACACATGAGCAGCATGTTGCATGTAATTTACCATCTCTGTCTCTGCAAGCAGTATGAGTGTCTCTGCTCATAAATCGTTTTTAAGTCATCTTAAACACATGAGCAGCATGTTGCATGTAATTTATCATCTCTGTCTCTGCAAGCAGTATGTGTGTCTCTGCTTATAAATCGTTTTTAAGTCATCTTAAACACATAAGCAGCATGTTGCACGTAATTTACCATCTCTGTCTCTGCAAGCAGTATGTGTAATTTACCATCTCTGTCTCTGCAAGCAGTATGTGTGTCTCTGCTCATGAATCTTTTTTAAGTCATCTTAAACACATGAGCAGCATGTTGCATGTAATTTACCATCTCTGTCTCTGCAAGCAGTATGTGTGTCTCTGCTCATAAATCGTTTTTAAGTCATCTTAAACACATGAGCAGCATGTTGCATGTAATTTACCATCTCTGTCTCTGCAAGAAGTATGTGTAATTTACCATCTCTGTATCTGCAAGCAGTATGTGTGTCTGCTCATAATATTTCACCGTCTCTACTGGCCAAAAACAGGCCACCTATATATAAGTATATATATATACCAGACTTTTTAGCAGAAAACATTTTCCATACTAAATAATTTTTAAGTCATCTTAAACACATATTAGCAGCATGTTGCATGTAATTTACCATCTCTGTCTCTGCAAGCAGTATGTGTGTCTCTTCTCATAAATTGTTTTTAAGTCATCTTAAACACATTAGCAGCATGTTGCATGTAATTTACCATCTCTGTCTCTGCAAGTAGTATGTGTAATTTACCATCTCTGTCTCTGCAAGCAGTATGTGTGTCTCTGCTCATAATATTTCACTGTCCCTACTGGCCGAAAACAGGCCACCTATATATAAGCATTTATATATACCAGACTTTTTACCAGAAAACATTTTCCATACTAAATAGTTTTTAAGTCATTTTAAACACATGAGCAGCTTGTTGCATGTAATTTACCATCTCTGTTTCTGCAAGCAGTATGTGTAATTTACCATCTCTGTCTCTGCAAGCAGTATGTGTGTCTCTGCTCATAATATTTCACTGTCTCTACTGGCCAAAAACATGCCACCTATATATAGGCATATATATATATATATACCAGCCTTTTTACCAGAAAACACAGAGCACAACCCATTTAAATGACCACTACAAAGCAAAGCAGAAACCTAACTCATTTCAAAAATTCTTTTCCAATATACACCATACAAAAACACAATATGCTTCTTAATCTTCCCCATACTGCATACAGCAGTGTATCTTCATTAAATAAATCATATTTCAGATACCACAAAGGCACAGAGTAAGATGAGACACAGGCACAGAAAACCCTTTAAGCTAAAAGAGGCAAACTGTTACAAAGCACATGTGACTTTATTGAAAATTATATAAATATAATTTCTGACTTTAAACAGACACTCAGAGTAATCCTTGACCAAAATTTAAACACTACACTTTTTACCGGAAAACATTTTCCACAGTAAATCGTTTTTGACACAGAGCACAGCTCATTTAAATTACCACTACAGAAACAAAGCAGAAACCTAACTCATTTTGAAAATACATTTCCAATATGCACCATTCTATTTTTAAACAGCATTACAAAATAACATGACACAAAATACAAGAATAAAGAAGCACAATAAGCTTCAAATCTTCCCCATAGTGCATACAGCACTCTATTGTTATTAAAATAATAATGACTCACCTTTAAAAATGCTTTGGAAGATGTAGACAGTGTCAATCACAGTCAACAGATTTTCTGAAGGAGAATCTCTGAATTATGCTTCTGACACTAGAGCCTGATAATAATGGCACAGATTCTTTTTCATTTCAGACCCATATTCTTGTACATAGCCAATAAAAATTCTTCCCACAAAAATTAAAAACCAAACTGCACATTTTAATTGGTTGTACATTTGAACACTTTGAAAGTCACATAACATTCACCCATCCCCCCACTGCTCATTCCCCTGTAACCATGGTAACTCCCTCCTAACCCAGCACACCTGCAGAAGTTCATCATACAATGTTGCAAAATATTCCATCAAGGGTGTTTGACCCTCCACTGTACTACCTAATCACGTGCCATGTTTGTTTAAATGACTTTTTCTCAACCATTGAAATGACTTCTTTAAAAAAAAAGCATGCACCCTAATTTTCAGTACTGAATTTTAAGAAAGCACCAATCATTTCTTGTTTTTCAAGTGCACTGAATCTTAACCAGTTTTTTTTCATAACTCCCACTTTCAAACTGCCATTTCATTTCTGGCGACCGCCAGTAGGTTATATATATATATATATATATATATATATAAATATATTACCTACTGGCGGTCGCCAGTAGGTATATATAGTTAGGATTTTTTCTCTATGGGATTTCTGAAAATTCTATGTCTAATAACTTTGGCGTTTGTGGACGGAATTGGCTGAAATTTTCAGGAAAATGGCACATTTCGTTTCTGAGCAGCCCTTGAAAATTTGGGGGGGGTTCGTCAAGGGGGGGCCGAGAAAAAAGGGGGGTCCCAAAACGTGTTTTTAACATTGAGTTTTCCATAGGGCGGTTGGCCTCACTTTTAGCCCGAACGGCTGAATGGATTTGCACGAAACTTGGCAAAATTGTAGGGACTGGTAGCCCGAAGTGCCTTTTGTAGGTCTCAATATATGTGCTACAGTGGATTTTGAGAAATCAACGTTTAAAAAAAGATATATATCTGTAACAGCGGACCGGGCAGCGCTCCAGGACGCGTACTTTTCGCGCAACGGAGCTTTGTGAAGCGAAGCTGATTGGTTCTCCGGCGTCTGTCAACATTCCAAACAGTCCGTAGCGGCCGCCATCTTGTCTCTCGATAGGATCGAGAGACAAGAGGAGGCCAAAGCGAAGGGGCAAATGACCATAAGGGCGAATAGTAGATCCTCGCTGACCCCCTAGGTTTGATGTGGAGGTTTTAAAAGGGCCCCGCGGGGCAAAAAAAAAAAATAATAATAATAATCGAACGGCTGAATGGATTTGCACGAAACTTGGTAAAATATTAGGGACTGGTAGCCCGATGTGCCTTTGCTAGGTCTCAATATATGTGCTCTAGTGGATTTTGAGAAATTAACGTTCAAAAAAAGATATATATCTGTAACAGCGCTCCGCTTCGCGTAACGGAGGTTTGCGAAGCTGATTGGTCATTCTGTCACTGGGCTATAGTTGGGCTACATCTGGCTGATATTTGGGCTACATTTGTTTTTTTTGTCTCTGGCGGCCATCTTTGGGCTACATTGGGCTACATTGGGCTTCATTGGGCTTCATTGGGCTACATTGGGCTACATTTGGGCTCCAACATATATATAGGCCAATGTAGCCCAATATATATTTTTCAAAGTTAATTTTCGTAAAAACCACTGGAGCATATATCTTGAGACATAGCAAAGGCATATCGGGCTACCAGTCCCTACAATTTTGCCAAGTTTCGTGGAAATCCATTCAGCCGTTCGAGCTAAAAGTGAGTCCAACCGCCCTATGGAAATGAAGGAAATGAATGGGTAATTTGTAATTAGCAAATAGCTAATCGCAAACTAGGAATGGTAAAGAATCGCTATTTATTCCTTAAAGTTCGCTATTTAGGAAATGCAAAAAACTTTGATGATACATATGGCGGTTCATCTCGAACAAGATAAGAAGCATAGGGATAGATTTATGATGACTGGCGCATCACCAGGGATGTGTTAGTCATTCTGTGCCGCTGTTCCGTCACCTATGGTGTGCTGCATTTACAATGCGGCGCATCATGGGGCAAAAACAGCACAGATGCGTGATGTAACTGTGCCGTAAAGGTGGCGCATTGCTGGAGTTGTATCGCAAGTGTGATGAAGCTCCAGGAAGGGTCGGGGGTGCCCCTGTCGCAGGGTTTCTGTTCTCACACAGAACTGTGGACAGAGGATTGGAACCTCGGCGAATTAGGGTGCCCCAAAACTCACCTTAGTACTCAAAAACCCCTTAGCAAGCTAGGTACAGTGTCACATTGGATATAACAAACTCTCAATGTTTAGACAATCCAGAATATGAACTTATAGTACCTCAGGATACGTGGAACTCATGAACAGTCGGTCGTTATATATTTCTTAGAAACCAGAACATGGAGTTAAGAAGAACACATGTGTATTTGAAATGTTTATTTACTAATGCCGTCTTCTCAGGCGTAGTATCTTAGATAATACAAGTACACATATTATCAGTAGCAAAATTACCAGCATAGTTACTAGTACATAAAAAGCGAATGGTGACAGTATGTTAACATGCTGTAAATGAATAAGAGTTAGCAACACTTATAAGCAGCCGCGGGCCATGGAGGGAGTTACGGTGGGGCAGGGAGGCGGGGAGGGGGAGGGGCAGGGTGGAGAGGGCTCCACCCTGCCCCTCCCCGCCTCCCTGCCCCATCGTAACTCCCTCCACGGCCCGCGGCTGCTTATATCTCACCCTCCCTAATACACATATTATATTATTTGCTAAGAAGGTCTCTTTGTGTTGGTTTAGGGCGTGCCCATACTTTAGTGTCTTAGATTTGAAGGAATCACATCAGCATACACCAGCTCTCTCTTCATGTGAACCGCATCAAGTGTTGTGTATGTGTGTTCGGCAAAGCAATATAAAACCCGCCTCATGCCCAGAATTGGCAGAAGCTGCACTTATGTTATGAGTATGAAGTCGTGGAGATCAGACCTCATAACAATTCTGTATCATGTTGTTCTTGAAACTTCAGCACTCGCTGTACAGATATAGTTTAACAAGTAAAGCAGATAGTAGAGCAATAACATATTATTCTCATGTAAATCACGATGAACTATTAGGTTGAAAGCTAAAGCAACAACTAAGTGTCGTGTGCAGAAGTTGCAAAAAAGGAAAAATGGCGTTTAAACCGGTAATGAGCCCATGCTAACTTAACACGGTGTAAAGATATCCAGGACCTAGATGACACCTCCCCATGATCCGGAAACGAACTGAATAAGATAATAGAAGTGCCATCTCATGAGAGCAGATTGCAACTTTATATGTGGACGGTCCGCAAGGTAAAATATTAAAAACTAGGAAAATGTAATGCTAAAGAAAAATAAAACAGCCAAGTACTTTATCGAGTCTTAAGCCAATAGGCAAGCTAAATAATAAAAACTTGACAAATTAGTCAATGAATTGTCAATGAAATGTTAGTACTCAGCATATCAAAAATGAAAAAGGTCTATGACATAACTGTGTATGCAAAATAAGCTGCAACAGCCTCCAATAGGAAGTCACCGTCTTCATCCGAAAAGAGTTCAGCCATCCAATTTAAAAGCGGAAAAGAACATACGTGCTCTCCCAGCACCGGATCCTCTATCACCATCAGAGGACAGCTCGGTGGGTTTTTAAGAAAGCTCTGTTCCAAGAAAGACTGTGTTGCCGCCAGTAAATTCCAGGGACCAATTAGTCCATGCATCAATGCCACAGCCATAATCCTTTCGCCAGGACAAACCAACTCGTGAGTAATGATAGGAGTCATCAGCTGATTAAAGTCGACGTCAGGAGAAACCGGTCCGCAGAGACACAAATCAATGGCCCAATCGAAATCACAGGTCAGGCAGTGAAATACAGGCTGGACACAGGTGAAGTAGGAGAATCGAAAAGATAATCCATATGCCGTGCTTAATATCGCCAACGGCATTGTGCCATAATATTCTAGCATGCGATTGCTGAACAGTGTCAGCAGCTGCAGGGCGGGAGGTTGCATAGGAGGGACATCCATATTTAAAAATGTAAAAAAGCACAAGAGCGTCCGCTGGTAATGCAAGTAAAAATGGCAATCCACGAAGCAGAGTGGAAAAAATAGAATGAAAGAAAGCAGGGATGACTCCAAAGATTTTCTCAAATGAAGTCACGAGACCACTGGTAACAACTTTAAAAAAGTGCGCCAGGGCCTTTGTGGAGGATGCGTTTAAGATAGTCCGAACCATCTTGCTGAAATGGAAAGGCAAATCTGAATTGAAAAGGGTCTGCACCTCTGTACGGGTGTTCGCTATGTGAAGCATGAAAGTTTCACGGGCCGAACTCAAGGCCACCTCTCTCTGAGACAAAAGAGCTCTTATTCTTGCCATGCCGTTGAAATCTGCTCCCAAGGTTGGTATTTGTGGCGAGATTGAAAACTCCCTATGTTCATGTGTGGGAGGAAATAGAACATTTCTGCAGCAAATAACCCGTTCACTTACTGTTACGATAAAAGGAATACTTTTAATTAACCCAGAACAATCTTCATTATTGAGCATCAAATAACTACCATTTTCCAACAACTTGAACGTGGGGATGATAGCAGGAACTGGCGTGCCTTGCAACACGCAAGCCATATTTGGTCGGTGTTTGTTGCATGAACCGTGTAACTGTATGTGCCTACACATTAGTGAATGATCTGGCGTCTCTGTGCATTCCTCTCCATTCAGATAAACTTCTTGATCATCTTTGAAACATCTGTATGTGTATGGAAGCGACCAGACCTCATGAAGAAAAGCACTACCTAAAGGTTCATAACGACCTATTGGTATATATTTCATACAATTTGAAAACTTATATAAAGCAAAAGGCAGCGTTATTAAACCCTGGATAAGGCACGTTGCCAAAAAACCCGCAATCCTCTGCTGATGATGTCACTGAGCATGTCATGAATGATGTAATATGTGACATCATCAGCAGTGGATTACGGGTAATAGTATCTCTAGTTTACTCCCCTATAGCTGTCTTTCTTTTAACATAAGTGTCTGTTTCCTTCCCTTATACTTACTGTTTTTGGTTCGCTTCCGGTTCGCGAGCGAACTGGGAAGCGAACTAAGAGAAATAGAGGTTGGCACAGTTCCAAATATTGTACCAATTTTTTAATAACGGGGAGGTAGTTCTGAAAAGAACTTTTTTTTTTATTGTTTTTGTTGTTTTATATTTTTTTTATTATTTTTCGGAACTTTTTTTACTTTTTTTGAATTTTTCTGAACAGTTTTATATTTTTTTGGGTTTTTCTTGGAGGGGGCAATGAAAACGATTCATTGTAAAGGGCTCAACAGGAGCAACAAAACAAAAAAAAAGTATTTATTATTTTGGGCGTTTCGTACAAACTTGCATATGATAGTCAATAGCTCTGTTGATCAGAGTGATGCTTCTTTCTCCGTAGCAAATGAATCCATCGCAATATACGCAGATGTGTTTTACTTCACCAAATCTCATTTGTATATTTGGCACCATCTCCCTGCCCTCTGGTCCCGTTACTTCCGGTACAACAGATCTTCTGGCCATAATAGGGAGATTATCTAGGTCGTTCCGAAACTGTGCAGCACTGTAGTTGTTAGGATGCCACCTAGTCATATGGCGATGCATTGTGTAGTTTCCGAAACTGTATTTTTTCTCGGTCCCTCTGGACAGTCTATCTTGACATATAAGGCAAGTTACGTATCTTGCATTTACTTTTTTCTGACCTTTGGGAATTTTAAAAAATTGCCAAATGAAGTTTTCTTTCCGGTGAGACGTCCTGGGCTCCTCAGGCAAAAACTGCCTCTCTTCGTGCTCGTCGTTCTGTTCCTCTTCTTCCTCTTCTTGTTGAATTATAACTTGAGCAGGTGGTCCACTCTTCCTTGGATGTGGTGGAGGTGGTGGGGAAGCACCAGCTGAAGCTACTAAAGAAGCCATTGCTCAGTGATCACAAAGGGTCTTTCTCTCACAATGATGAAAGTCAGAGTGAGGAAAGAAGGAGGGATTTTCATCATTTGGGAAAAACAAGAGTTCTCAACCAATGAAAAGTGTTCATTTTAGATTATATGACCTAGTCTTACATCATTAGGAAACCAAAAGTGAAATGAACCAATGAAAAGTGTTATTACCAAGTCACATGACCTGCTGTGTTTACGTTAAGCGCTTTGCAGGGCCTCCCGGTTTGCTTCCAGAAACCTGTGCTTTGCGACTCGCTTCGCGTACCAGTTCGCTAACGTAGCACGTCATATGACGTATCACGCGACAACGTGAAACGTCATGCGGACGGGAGGCGTCACGATGTTGTTTTCTAACGCGGCAGTTGCGGTAAAGAAACGTTTACCGGCTCGCGGTCTATTTCGCGGCATCAAGGTCAGCTAACGGGAAGCTTCCCGATTCGCGAAGCGGGAACGAAGAAAAAAAAATTGTTTTAAAAAAAATTATTCATAAACATATAAAATATATTTTTGGATTTAAAGAAGAATACATTTTACAGCTACAGATATTAGCTGTTAAAAAACCAATGAAATTCACTGAAAAAACCATAGGTTATAGACCATATATAGTTAGGAATTAGCATTTACAAAACCTTGAAAATTCACTGAAAAAAACATAGGTTATAGACCATATATAGTTAGGAATTAGCATTTACAAAACCTTATTTTACTCACACAAAACCATTGAAATTCCATATATAGTTAGTTGCACTAACTATATATCGCGCACCCGCAATCCACTGCTGATGATGTCACATATTACATCATTCATGACATGGTCAGTGACATCACTGATGACATCACTGATGACATCTCAAATGACATCACTGATGACATCACTGATGACATCTGATTTGACATCAATGACCACATCACTGATGATATCATTCATGTGACAATACAATGCATCTCCTCACATTTTAATATAACCTCTGTTTCACCCAGTGTTAAATACAGAGTATAATTTTTGAAACCATTGACACACCAATACTAGTTACTACATACGCACTCACTGATTCCTATGTCTACACACACATTCACTCATTCACCCATACAATCATTCATACATACAATCACTCATCTTTACAACACTATCATATGCACTCATACACCTATACAGACACTCACAGTCTGCCACTCATCCATGGAGTTACTCACACACGTAGTCAGTCCTGTTAAAGAATCAATGACACTTCCATTTTCTTGTCTATACAGTTAAACATAGAGCACCTTACATTTTCAAACATATACTAACACATACTTACCTTCTTATAGAATCATTGATACAAGTACACATTGATCTGCACAGAGTCACACACCTCCGAGCCAGCCAGCCACACACACACTCAGTCTCCCATACAAATACTTGGACAATCAATCAGTAACCCATATAGTTAATCATATAGCTACTGATCAACACATGCAGCAGTTTACAGAACAACAGACATAATGATGCTCAAATTAAGATAGTTTAGTCACTAACCCATGCACTCAGTGAGACACATTTAATCACTCACTCATACATTCAGTCATGCACCTACTAAATCCTTTGTCCAGACACTTATACTTCCACTCATTCTTCAATATGTAAGACACATTTTAACTTTACAGAAACACACAGTCACTGGATGATGTCATCAGTGATGTCATCAGTGATGTCATTTGAGATGTCATCAGTGATGTCATCAGTGATGTCATTTGAGATGTTATCAGTGATGTCATTTGAGATGTCGTCAGTGATGTCATCAGTGATGTCATTTGAGATGTCATCAGTGATGTCATCAGTGATGTCACTGACCATGTCATGAATGATGTAATATGTGACATCATCAGCAGTGGATTGCGGGTGCGCGATATATAGTTAGTGCAACTAACTATATATGGAATTTCAATGGTTTTGTGTGAGTAAAATAAGGTTTTGTAAATGCTAATTCCTAACTATATATGGTCTATAACCTATGGTTTTTTCCGTGAATATATATATATATATATATATATATATATATATATTTTATCCAACCGCACTCCGTTAATAAAACAGATGTACTCGGACACTTCCAGTTGCTAGTGCACAAAGTGATTTATTGGCAGGAAACAACGAGTTTCACCTTTCGGCTTCATCACGTTTCAATTATTGTAATGCTACGTGCTCATATTTATCCTGCATCAAAAATAGACACAGGACTGTCACCCAATCCGTGTGGCAAAACAGTCAACAAACATGGCAGCCATTTTGTAAGATCTAACATATTATACAATTGGCAAGCGTTTTCATCTTTACATTCGATTATACGTATTGCACACACTTCTAGCGCTAAATACATAATTCATTGCAAATGACACCAAATTAAAATTTGCATGAATACACAATTCCCACAAAATATGTGAAAATGTTGTGGCTGAAAAAACGAACGACAATACCATATTATCGCTAATAGTAGTGGCGCAGCAGTTATTAAGGGCAATTTATCACAATTCATTGCAATGTAAACATTGGGAGGTGTCAGATCAATTGTGCTAATGTCTGCCTCCCATTTTGATAAAGTTATCAAAATTTAACAATACTCCCACCGCAGTGTCAGTGTTCCATAACTATATTGTAATGCCAATCTTACTTCAATCGCAATTGATTGCTTTGTATATTCAACAAAAATCACATATACAAAAGAGAAAGTCATGCCCAAGTGGGCTTAATATTCATGAGTTCTACATGAGAAGTGTGGATTGTGAAACTTTGAATATCCCCAATGCCGACAGAAAGTTTGTAATTCGCAAATCACTGACTTGTAACACCATGTACTGTGATTTTGTGGTCTGCATTCTGATTTTATGTTTTTTAACATCTTTAGGTTAAGTTTGGCAACTGTCTGATCATGGTACCTAATTGAAAATCATGAACTTTGGAGCGTTTGCCCACTTGGGTGGGACGTATAACGTGGCATCAATGTGGCTCAATGGTTAGAGCGGCAGACCCTGATGCAGAAGTCTGGCCTGGGACCAGGGTTCAATTCCTGCCTCGGCGGCTCTTCGGCTCAATTTCCTCGGACCTGATAATTCTCGCCTCGGTGCCTATTCTAATCATGAGTCCCACTCTGCAACTCTGGGCAATAGCTTGCTTAATCTCCACAACGGCCCCAGCAACGCTAGGATGCCTGGCTTCACCTTGGGGGTGCCCAGGAGTGGGCACCTCACAGGGAAAGGCCAGGAAGGGTTCCTCAGCGGTATTCGTACAAGCGCTGAGATGCCTCCGGGTAGCCGTGCGCTATACAAGTGCGTAATTATCAACTCATGAATATTAAGCCCACTTGGGCATGACTTTCTTTTTTGTATATGTGATAGGGGCATTTAAGTCTACAAACAGGTCTGACAGTAGAACTGAGAACCAATGGCAACCCGCGACAAATATGCACATTGCAGTAAACTAATGCTAATAATTATGTTATCAGATGCACAGCTGACACCCAAACAATTGGATAAATGTTACAAAATATGTGTTTTTTTCTCATCAAAATGAAATGTAATTTAGTTATTATTTCACTACAAATACCCTAATGCCCTTTTCAGCTACAACCGGAAATGATGTCAGATGGACACAACTTTCAAAATGTAGCAAAAAAAAGGGGCGTTACCGTGATCAAGATCTCAGGGGAGATCAAAACACAATAGTGTGTTTTTCATGTTTGGAGTCAAATGGAATAAACAAATTTAAATCTTGTAGCATCACCAAATTGCAACCTGTTTGTTTCCCGAGAGGGAGAAGTTTGGAAATATATATATATAGATCCTGGTCTCTGGGGCTGAAGCGGTCAGGGGACCTGAGGAGGGACTTTGTTTGGGACTTACAAGCAGGATTATTACATTGATTTTAACGGCACGCGTTGTCTCCTGTACCCCCGCACCACCACTTGGTTTTCATTTCACCCCCTTGCATCACCTACCTGGAGCCACAACATAGGATTCTGGGCCGTGTAGTTCACCTCCATTCCTGTGAGTCTACACAGGTGAGCGGTCAATCAACAGGGGGCGGAGCGGTTGAGTCACTTCAACAAACAGGAGGCAGAATTCACCATTAGCTTCCTGCTACGATTCCTGGACACTTGGGCGCTGAAGAAGGCAGAGATTATGCCAAAATGCATTAGCCAGAAAACAAATAAAGTGCTTCCAATGGTTTTCCCCTCATGTGGCCTCTGCTCTTTTGCTTTTCAGTGATGTCATCAGTGATGTCATTTGAGATGTCATCAGTGATGTCATCAGTGATGTCACTGACCATGTCATGAATGATGTAATATGTGACATCATCAGCAGTGGATTGCGGGTGCGCGATATATAGTTAGTGCAACTAACTATATATGGAATTTCAATGGTTTTGTGTGAGTAAAATAAGGTTTTGTAAATGCTAATTCCTAACTATATATGGTCTATAACCTATGGTTTTTTCAGTGAATTTTCAAGGTTTTGTAAATGCTAATTCCTAACTATATATGGTCTATAACCTATGGTTTTTTCAGTGAATTTCAATGGTTTTTTAATAGCAAATATCAAAAGCTTTAAAATGTATTCTTCTTTAAATCGAAATATATATTTTATATGTTTTTAATACAATTTTTTTATGTATTTTTTTTCATATTTTTTTTGTTTCGCTCCCGGTCCGCGAACCGGGTAGCTTCCCGTTAGCTCAATTTCTTGCCGCGAACCGGTAAACGTTCCGTTTGCGCAACTGCTGCGTTAGGAAGCAACATGGTGACGCGTCGCGTAACCGCGACGTATCGCGTTGTCGCGTAATGCGTCATATGACGCGTCGCGTTAGCGCACCCAGAAGTGCTCCGGTACGCGAGGCGCGAAGCGCAGCTTCCCGGAAGCGATCCGGGACGCGGCGCGGAGCACGTAACGTAAGCATAACAGGTCATGTGACTTGTTAATAACACTTTTCATTGGTTCATTTCACTTTTGGTTTCCTAATGATGTAAGGCTAGGTCATGTGACCTAAAAACAACACTTTTCATTGGTTCAGAAATATTTTATTTTCCCAAATGATGAAAACCCCTCCTTGTTTCCTCACTCTGACTTTCATCTTTGTGAGAGGAAGACCTTTTTTCATCACTTAGCAATGGCAAGTGTTGTAGCTTCAGCTAGTGAACCCCCACCACCACCACCTCCTAGGAAGAGAGGACCACCTCCTCAGGTAATCCTCAATCAAGAGGAGGAAGAAGAGGAAGAAGAGGAAGAGGAGCAAGAGAGGAGGCAGTTTTTGGAAGAAGAGCCTAGGAGGTCCCGTGTCAAAGAGAGTTTCATTTGTCAATTTTTTTAATATCCCCGGGGCCAAAAAAAAGTGAATGCCCGGTATGTAACTTGCCTTATATGCAAGAAAGATCTGTCCAGAGGGACAAATAAAAAATACAGTTATGGCAATTATACGATGCATCGCCATATGGAGAGGTGGCACCCTATCATCTACAGTGCTGCGCAGCTACGTGACATGCAGGACAACCCCCCTCCTGTGGCCCGAAGATCAAATGTGGAGGAAGTGACGGGACCAGAGGCGAGGGACATGGTCCCAAATATACAGATGAGGTTCAGGACAATCAAACAAGTGTGCGTGCGTTGCGGTCAGTTGATTTGCTACAGAGAAAGTAGCATCAATTTAATCAACTTAGCAAATGATAATCATGATTGTCCGAAACGCCCCAGAGAATAAATTCTTTTTTTCTGTTGCTCCTGTTGAGCCCTTTACAATGAATCGTTTTCGTTTCCCCCCCCAAAAAAAAATAATATATAAAACCGTTCAAAAAATACAAAAAAGTAAAAAAATGTTCAGAAAAATAATAAAAAAATGTAAAACAACAAAAATTATTTTAAAAAAAGTTCTTTTCAGAACTACCTCCCCTTTATAAAAAAATTGCTGAAATGTTTAGCACTCTGGCAACCTCTATTTCTTTTGGTTCGCTTCCCGGTTCGCTCGCCGGTACGCGAACCGGAAGCGAAACAAAAAAAAAAAAAAAGAAGAGTAAGTATAAGGGAAGGAAACAGACAGTAATGTTAAAAGAAAGACAGCTATAGGGAGTAACACAGAGATACTGTTTAATAGATCTATTTACCGAAGAAAAGATGGAAGAGGGTATATTAGTGAAAAACAAAATAGATAAGGAAGTGAAAGAAAAAAAGGAGAGTAGAAGAATAATAAACAAGAGTTTCTTAGAGAATGTGAGTGAATGTTCAAATTAAGATTAAAACATGTGGAATAACAGAGAGAAAAAACAGAAAGCAGAAAAGAAGAAGTAACAGAAAAGGAATGATTGAAACAGCAAAGAAATGTAAATAACATAGGGGCATATTATCAACATAGGTGATAAAATTATCTCTGCTTTTATCTGCAGAAATCTGCCGCTCAGAAAACTGCCGCTGAAGCCGCTTTTGAGGCAGTTTTCTGCCGATAATGACTGCTTTTATCGGCAGAAATCTGCCGCTAAAGCCGCTTTTGCGGCAGTTTTCTGCCAATAAAAGCAGCGATAATTTTATTGCCTGTGTTGATAGTATGCCCCTTAGTGTGCTTGAACTACAGGGAGAAAGCATAATGAACTATTAGTGAAAGAGTGATCAGTCAGAGACAGTGAGAGTCATAGAGACGGAGTGAGTGAACAGGATTGAGGAACTATGAGAACAGAGAGACTGAGAAAAGGAGTGGAAGGAGTAGAGTAAGTAAGTAATAGAGAAAGGAATGAGAGAAGTAGCAAAGGCAGGAAACTGAGGGTTAAAGAAATGAAGCAGTGGAACTAATAGAAGTTAAATGTGATAGAAATGTAATGAAAAGAGTACAAAACATTTACCTTATATTTGTCGTTAACTTAGTCACTTGTTATTTTTATACTTTCAATCTGTGAAAGAAAGAACAAAAATTTGAAAAATATTAAAACATGTATTTAAAAATTAGAAAAGACAAGGGAAAATATTGAAGGACAAACAGTTTTTCAACAACTTTGACACTTACAGAAGCCTCTGCTTCTCCATGCCCCCTACACAGTCCTAAATATATACATTTCAAACTAACAGTATCTTGTTGCAGATGAAGTGAGGCCTATCTTGCAACATGGTGCATCTTTTGCATCACTGCTGCATCACATAAGTGATGCAACAGCGGCACAAAAGAGGCGCATGGCCATCATAAATCTGCCCCTAACATTTTAAATGATTGATTCAGGATGCCGATAAGGTGTGGCCTATCCAGGGGTTTGTTTGAGGTGAGGCCTACTCAGGGTTACAGATGAAATTTAGACTTGTTGAAGAGCACAGAGGAGATAATACATGTCCATGCCTACCAATGAAGTGAGTCATGTCCACTGCACTCTTTAACAAAGGCCGGACCTCCTCTGTCTCCCTGGACAGGCCTAAACCTGATCTGCACAATGTGATTCGTAATGTTAGGAAACACAGGTGATGTAATTGAAAAAAGTGCAATTTCTTTTGCTCATTTCACAATCACATCACTTGTGTTTCCTTTGCTTAGGTATCTCATTGTGCAGATGTAGTCCAGCATATGAAAGAGTACGCAGAAGTGCAGCACTGCATGCAACAACTTTGACACTTACTGAAGCCTCAGCTTCTGCATGCCCCCTACACAGTCCTAATTATGTACATTTTAAACTGACGGTATCTTGTTGGAGGTGAAGTGAGGCCTATCTTACAACATGGTGCATCTTTTACACTGCTGCTGCGTCACAAAAGTGACGGAACAGCGGCGCAAAAGAGGCGCACGGCCATCATAAATCTGCCCTTAACATTTTAAATGATTGTTTCTAGATGCTGATAAGGTGTGGCCTATCCACAGATTTGTTTCAGGTGAGTCCTACTCAGGGTTGCAGATGAAATTTAGGCTTGTTGAAGAGTACAGAGGAGATAATACATGTGCAGGCCTACCAACGAAGTGAGTCATGTCCACTGCACTCTTGAACAGATGTCAGACCTCCTCTGTCTCCTGGAACAGGCCTAAACATCATCTACACAATGTGATGCGTAAAGATGAGGAAACACAGGTAATGTAATTGAAAAACGTGCAATTTTTTTTGCTCATTCCACAATCACATCACCTGTGTTTCCTTTGCTTAGGTATCTCATTGTGCAGATGTAGTCTATCATATGAAAGACTACGCAGAATGTGAGCACTGTATGCAACAACTTTGACACTTACAGAAGCCTCAGCTTCTCCATGCCTCCTACACAGTTCTAAATGTATATCATAAATACAAAAAGTACAGAATTAATTATACATGTTAAATGGTTTATTTTTGCTGTTCTCAGAATTTATCAAATTTCACTAAAACCAGTGACTTGAAGGTATTCATCATATAACAGCGGGGAAAGAAAACCACAATCAAAATGATTGTGTTTAAAAAACCCATATAACATAACCAATCAAAAATCAGAACTCCTTAAAATTAACTTACTTTCCATGACGTCGAAGGATATCCTATGAACAGCTTACACTCTGTTGTGCTGTTATTATTTTCAGCCCGCCACTTTCTGAAAGAAAAGCTCCATCGTTTTGACAAATATGTTACATACAATAAATGACTTCTCGCTCTCTACCACACTTTTCCACAAGGCCAAATCGTGTAAGAGCCATTTATAACTCTTGGAATTCTTCTAAGCAAATCCCGTCATTTTCTTTTTCCGCAACTTTCAGAAAGAAAACGTTCAAGATCACTTTCACAATCCTGTACTAGTAATATCTTACCCTTCTTGCTCACTCATGTTCCACATTTCCTATGACACTGATACTGCTTACTATGAAGCAGACTTACACTACCTCTATGACTACTACAATTATTTAATTCTCTACATCACTTTTAATCACAAAGCAATTTAAAACAGTACATAAAATTATATCAACCCCTAGAATCATTATAGGCCAGTTACCTACCCTAAATTCTTTCTTCTGAAAACAGAAAGTAAGAATATTTTTAATAAGATGTGTAATAAGTGGATGTTGTCAAAGGACCATCATGTCATATAATAGCTGCAGTTAGAAAAAAAATTCTAAAATCAACGAGTGTGTAGCCACAACATTTGAAATTAAAGTTGAAAACGTATTTTCATCAGGTTTATATAGTTGGAATTTTTAAATGACATTATAACCAAAAGTTTGTTCAAAATATGTTGACAGCTTCGCAGACTTACATTACCTCTACTCCATGTTTTGATTGGCTGCTTGAATTAGCTTATTAAAAGAAACAGTTTTTCTGAACTCATTCAAAGTGCAGTTATTTTTCCATGACGTCAAGTGTTATGGTAAGAACACCGTTTGCTTTGGGAAATACTCTGTTGTCCTTTAACTAATCCGTGCCCACCACTTTCTGTAAAAAAACCTTCTTTTTTTCAGGAAATAGTTAAAACTGAAAAATAACTTTTGACTCTGTACTACACTTATCCTCAAGGCCAAATAGTGTAGGAGCCATTAGAACCTCTTGAAATTCCTCAGAACAAATCCCGAGATTCTTTCCCTAAAATTTTGGTTGTAAAAACACCAGGTAAGAATTTTTAAGGTCAAAAGGCAATCTTTTTTAAAAGTTAAAACAGAATCATTGCAGAATGACCAGCCGTTTCTAGACTTCAAATAAGCTGTGTAATGTCCTGATGTTGTTGAAGGACCGTCATGATATATAATTGCTGCAGTTACAAAAGTCCTTCCTGATATTGACAACTGCGAAGCCACAACATTTTTAATTAAAGTTGTCAATTTTGTTTCATCAGGCCTACATCGTTGAAACATTAAAATGACATACTGGCCATATGTTCGTATAAATAATGTGGACAACATTTCAGACTTACATTGGCTACACTCCATGTTGTGATCAGCTGCTTTTACTAGCTTATTAAAGGACACTGATTTACTGTCTGGCAAAGTTAAATATATACATTTTTCTGAGTCTACACTAGTAGTACTTGATACCCTACAGTTCTCGCAGTCATGCTGCCATTGATAAGAAAGGCCAAACAGGTGATCTACATCTACACCTTTATCTTGCAATACATCAAGCATATACATTAAAAACTCCTGACAATCTTGCTGAATATTTTGAGAGAATTGCGTTTGACCTGAACATTTGTCTAACAGATTTCGAATTTCAGACACACTTTCTATTTTTGTTCTTTCAGTGCTACATTTCTCTAACACAGAATTCAACAAACTGCAAAATCTTTGATCCGAATTGACCACAATCTCTTCTTTTAAATTTTCTAGAGAAAACAACACATTAACCACTACATTAGCATAGCAGTTGACACCAGAAATGTTTTCAAATTGAAAACCAACAACATCTTCAACAAAATCCTTTTTCTTTCTGCTTATAATTTCTGGTTCATCGACTTTTCGTCTTTTTGCTACAACCTCTCTACTATTGGTCACATTTCTTCGTTTCCGGCCTACCACACGTTTCTCAAACAAAGGATATTGAGGCAAATGTGGCGCATACTCTCTTCTTAACCTATTGTATTCCTTAACACAATCTAGATCCGCACAAATGTTTGTGACATCACACTCAATCAAGTACAATCCCGATAAAGTTCTGACTCGTGACAATGCCACATATGCCATACCCTCCTTGAACACAGAACTGCCAATATTCACCAATGCACTGTCTACACTTAAACCTTGCGATTTATGTATTGTCACCGCATATGCCAAGCAAACAGGAAACTGCTTACGGCGAACATATAAGTCTTTTACAAGCAAAAACCTAGCAGAGCAACGACCAATTAGCTGTACTTCCTCAATGCCATGAAATTTAATTTTTAAAAATTCAATTCCATCTCTATTTCTGTATTTCTCAAAATCAACAACATTACCCATTGATCCATTTACCAGACCTCTTTCAACATGTAAATTCCTTCTTAAAATTATACGGCAATTTAAGCACACATTCAGAGTCTTTTCAAAACCAGCAGTTTTAGATACCGTCTTCTCTAATGAATCCAATTTTGATTTCAAATTCTCAGACAAAATAATTGTTGCTCCCATATGCTCTACTCTGTCAATAGCTTCCAGTTTCACAATCTCTTGGTTTTCTAAATGCAACATTTTGTTGTTGAAGATGGCACATTCTGCAAGAGTTGGCATCAAACATTTCCAGATTTCTTCTCAGTAATTTTCTGAAAAATATTCTCAGGCACAACGTCTTCTTCTGGATACAAATTTGACAGTAATCGTGCATGTAAAGCTTCTTTCCCATGCTCGGTCACTTTTCCGATTCTAACATCTTGTAGAATATTCTTATAATCTTCATCCTTCGCTTGACGCATATTTTCACGCAGTTCAGCATAATTGAAGTTTAACCATATATTGACGTTGCCAATGCTCCCTAGGCACTTCCTGGTATCTTCATGCGTGAGCATTTTGAACACAGGTTGTCCTTTCACTGGTGTCAGCTGCAGAAGATCACCAAAAACAATGATGTGTTTGCCACCAAATAACACATCATACTCTCTTTTGAGAACTTCTTGCATTCTCAAATGCACAAAGGCAAGCATGACATTGGAAACCATGCTTACTTCGTCAATGATAAGACGTTTCATTTTCCTCAAGACTCTTGAAACTTCACAACAAGCATCTCCAGATAACTTGTGGTACTGTAATTTGTTGTCATGCTCCACTGGCATGCCATAAATGTGACTCAGTGAAATCTTCTTAATTTTACTGTGTTAGTTTTACAGGGCTTTCATGCAAATGACTGGCCACCCTACAACAAAACGCTCACATGAAATCTGACGCAGGTTTCATGTGGCACAGGACTTTACAGGATGACACATCTGCCTAGATGCATCAAGTTGTAAATATGTCGCAACATAGCAAATCTTTTGCACCGCCGCTGCGTCACAAAAGTGACGCACAGCGGCGCAAAAGAGGCACACGGCTATCATAAATCTGTCCCTAACATTTTAAATGATTGATTCAGGATGACGATAAGGTGTGGCCTATCCAGAGGTTTGTTTGAGGTGAGGCCTACTCAGGGTTGCAGATGAAATTTAGGCTTGTTGAAGAGTACAGAGGAGATAATACATGTGCAGGCCTACCAATGAAGTGAGTCATGTCCACTTCACTCTTGAACAAAGGCCAGACCTCTTCTGTGTCCGTGGACAGGCCTAACCCTCATCTGCACAATGTCATTCGTAAAGTTAGGAAACACAGGTGATGTAATTGAAAAATGTGGAATTTCTTTTCCTCATTTCACAATCACATCACATGTGTTTCCTTTGCTTAGGTATCTCATAGTGCAGATGGAGTCTAGCATATCAAAGAGTACACAGAAGTTGAGCACTGTATACAACAATTTTGACATTTACAGAAGATTCAGCTTCTCCATGCCCCCTACACAGTCCTAAATGTTTACATTTTAAACTGACGGTATCTTGTTGGAGATGAAGTGAGGCCTGTCTTGCAACATGGTGCATCTTTTGCATCACTGCTGCATTGGTTTCATGTGGCACAGGACTTTACAGCATGACTCATCTGCCTAGATGCATCAAGTTGTAAATATGTCACAACATAGCAAATCTTTTGCACCACCACTGTGACACAAAAGTGACGCACAGCGGCGCAAAAGAGGCACACGGCTATCATAAATCTGTCCCTAACATTTTAAATGATTGATTCAGGATGACGATAAGGTGTGGCCTATCCAGAGGTTTGTTTGAGGTGAGGCCTACTCAGGGTTGCAGATGAAATTTAGGCTTGTTGAAGAGTACAGAGGAGATAATACATGTGCAGGCCTACCAATAAAGTGAGTCATGTCCACTTCACTCTTGAACAAAGGCCAGACCTATTCTGTGTCCGTGGACAGGCCTAAACCTCATCTGCACAATGTGATTAATAAAGTTAGGAAACACAGGTGATGTAATTGAAAAATGTGGAATTTCTTTTCCTCATTTCACAATCACATCACCTGTGTTTCCTTTGCTTAGGTATCTCATTGTGCAGATGGAGTCTAGCATATCAAAGAGTACACAGAAGTTGAGCACTGTATACAACAATTTTGACATTTAAAGAAGATTCAGCTTCTCCATGCCCCCTACACAGTCCTAAATGTTTACAGTTTAAACTGACGGTATCTTGTTGGAGATGAAGTGAGGCCTGTCTTGCAACATGGTGCATCTTTTGCATCACTGCTGCATCGGTTTCATGTGGCACAGGACTTTACAGCATGACACATCTGCCTAGATGCATCAAGTTGTAAATATGTCGCAACATAGCAAATCTTTTGCACCGCCGCTGCGTCACAAAAGTGACGCACAGTGGCGCAAAAGAGGCACACGGCTATCATAAATCTGTCCCTAACATTTTAAATGATTGATTCAGGATGACGATAAGGTGTGGCCTATCCAGAGGTTTGTTTGAGGTGAGGCCTACTCAGGGTTGCAGCAGAAATTTAGGCTTGTTGAAGAGTACAGAGGAGATAATACATGTGCAGGCCTACCAATGAAGTGAGTCATGTCCACTTCACTCTTGAACAAAGGCCAGACCTCTTCTGTGTCCGTGGACAGGCCTAAACCTCATCTGCACAATGTGATTCGTAAAGTTAGGAAACACAGGTGATGTAATTGAAAAATGTGGAATTTCTTTTCCTCATTTCACAATCACATCACCTGTGTTTCCTTTGCTTAGGTATCTCATTGTGTAGATGGAGTCTAGCATATCAAAGAGTACACAGAAGTTGAGCACTGTATACAACAATTTTGACATTTACAGAAGATTCAGCTTCTCCATGCCCCCTACACAGTCCTAAATGTTTACAGTTTAAACTGACGGTATCTTGTTGGAGATGGAGTGAGGCCTGTCTTGCAACATGGTGCATCTTTTGCATCACTGCTGCATCGGTTTCATGTGGCACAGGACTTTACAGCATGACACATCTGCCTAGATGCATCAAGTTGTAAATATGTCGCAACATAGCAAATCTTTTGCACCGCCGCTGCGTCACAAAAGTGACGCACAGAGGCGTAAAAGAGGCACACGGCTATCATAAATCTGTCTCTAACATTTTAAATGATTGATTCAGGATGACGATAAGGTGTTGCCTATCTAGAGGTTTGTTTGAGGTGAGGCCTATTCAGGGTTGCAGATGAAATTTAGGCTTGTTGAAGAGTACAGAGGAGATAATACATGTGCAGGCCTACCAATGAAGTGAGTCATGTCCACTTCACTCTTGAACAAAGGCCAGACCTCTTCTGTGTCCGTGGACAGGCCTAAACCTCATCTGCACAATGTGATTCGTAAAGTTAGGAAACACAGGTGATGTAATTGAAAAATGTGGAATTTCTTTTCCTCATTTCACAATCACATCACCTGTGTTTCCTTTGCTTAGGTATCTCATTGTGCTGATGGAGTCTAGCATATCAAAGAGTACACAGAAGTTGAGCACTGTATACAACAATTTTGACATTTACAGAAGATTCAGCTTCTCCATGCCCCCTACACAGTCCTAAATGTTTACAGTTTAAACTGACGGTATCTTGTTGGAGATGAAGTGAGGCCTGTCTTGCAACATGGTGCATCTTTTGCATCACTGCTGCATCGGTTTCATGTGGCACAGGACTTTACAGCATGACACATCTGCCTAGATGCATCAAGTTGTAAATATGTCGCAACATAGCAAATCTTTTGCACCGCCGCTGCGTCACAAAAGTGACGCACAGTGGCGCAAAAGAGGCACACGGCTATCATAAATCTGTCCCTAACATTTTAAATGATTGATTCAGGATGACGATAAGGTGTGGCCTATCCAGAGATTGGTTTGAGGTGAGGCCTACTCAGGGTTGCAGATGAAATTTAGGCTTGTTGAAGAGTACAGAGGAGATAATACATGTGCAGGCCTACCAATGAAGTGAGTCATGTCCACTTCACTCTTGAACAAAGGCCAGACCTCTTCTGTGTCCGTGGACAGGCCTAAACCTCATCTGCACAATGTGATTCGTAAAGTTAGGAAACACAGGTGATGTAATTGAAAAATGTGGAATTTCTTTTCCTCATTTCACAATCACATCACCTGTGTTTCCTTTGCTTAGGTATCTCATAGTGCAGATGGAGTCTAGCATATCAAAGAGTACACAGAAGCTGAGCACTGTATACAAAAATGTTGACATTTACAGAAGATTCAGCTTCTCCATGCCTACTACACAGTCCTAAATGTTTACAGTTTAAACTGACGGTATCTTGTTGGAGATGAAGTGAGGTCTATCTTGCAACATGGTGCATCTTTTGCAGCACTGCTGCATCACAAAAGTGACGCAACAGCAGCGCAAAAGAGGCGCACGGCCATCATAAATCTGCCCCTAACATTTTAAATGATTGATTCAGGATGACGATAAGGTGTGGCCTATCCAGAGGTTTGTTTGAGGTGAGGCCTACTCAGGGTTGCAGCAGAAATTTAGGCTTGTTGAAGAGTACAGAGGAGATAATACATGTGCAGGCCTACCAATGAAGTGAGTCATGTCCACTTCACTCTTGAACAAAGGCCAGACCTCTTCTGTGTCCGTGGACAGGCCTAAACCTCATCTGCACAATGTGATTCGTAAAGTTAGGAAACACAGGTGATGTAATTGAAAAATGTGGAATTTCTTTTCCTCATTTCACAATCACATCACCTGTGTTTCCTTTGCTTAGGTATCTCATTGTGTAGATGGAGTCTAGCATATCAAAGAGTACACAGAAGTTGAGCACTGTATACAACAATTTTGACATTTACAGAAGATTCAGCTTCTCCATGCCCCCTACACAGTCCTAAATGTTTACAGTTTAAACTGACGGTATCTTGTTGGAGATGGAGTGAGGCCTGTCTTGCAACATGGTGCATCTTTTGCATCACTGCTGCATCGGTTTCATGTGGCACAGGACTTTACAGCATGACACATCTGCCTAGATGCATCAAGTTGTAAATATGTCGCAACATAGCAAATCTTTTGCACCGCCGCTGCGTCACAAAAGTGACGCACAGAGGCGTAAAAGAGGCACACGGCTATCATAAATCTGTCTCTAACATTTTAAATGATTGATTCAGGATGACGATAAGGTGTTGCCTATCTAGAGGTTTGTTTGAGGTGAGGCCTATTCAGGGTTGCAGATGAAATTTAGGCTTGTTGAAGAGTACAGAGGAGATAATACATGTGCAGGCCTACCAATGAAGTGAGTCATGTCCACTTCACTCTTGAACAAAGGCCAGACCTCTTCTGTGTCCGTGGACAGGCCTAAACCTCATCTGCACAATGTGATTCGTAAAGTTAGGAAACACAGGTGATGTAATTGAAAAATGTGGAATTTCTTTTCCTCATTTCACAATCACATCACCTGTGTTTCCTTTGCTTAGGTATCTCATTGTGCTGATGGAGTCTAGCATATCAAAGAGTACACAGAAGTTGAGCACTGTATACAACAATTTTGACATTTACAGAAGATTCAGCTTCTCCATGCCCCCTACACAGTCCTAAATGTTTACAGTTTAAACTGACGGTATCTTGTTGGAGATGAAGTGAGGCCTGTCTTGCAACATGGTGCATCTTTTGCATCACTGCTGCATCGGTTTCATGTGGCACAGGACTTTACAGCATGACACATCTGCCTAGATGCATCAAGTTGTAAATATGTCGCAACATAGCAAATCTTTTGCACCGCCGCTGCGTCACAAAAGTGACGCACAGTGGCGCAAAAGAGGCACACGGCTATCATAAATCTGTCCCTAACATTTTAAATGATTGATTCAGGATGACGATAAGGTGTGGCCTATCCAGAGATTGGTTTGAGGTGAGGCCTACTCAGGGTTGCAGATGAAATTTAGGCTTGTTGAAGAGTACAGAGGAGATAATACATGTGCAGGCCTACCAATGAAGTGAGTCATGTCCACTTCACTCTTGAACAAAGGCCAGACCTCTTCTGTGTCCGTGGACAGGCCTAAACCTCATCTGCACAATGTGATTCGTAAAGTTAGGAAACACAGGTGATGTAATTGAAAAATGTGGAATTTCTTTTCCTCATTTCACAATCACATCACCTGTGTTTCCTTTGCTTAGGTATCTCATAGTGCAGATGGAGTCTAGCATATCAAAGAGTACACAGAAGCTGAGCACTGTATACAAAAATGTTGACATTTACAGAAGATTCAGCTTCTCCATGCCTACTACACAGTCCTAAATGTTTACAGTTTAAACTGACGGTATCTTGTTGGAGATGAAGTGAGGTCTATCTTGCAACATGGTGCATCTTTTGCAGCACTGCTGCATCACAAAAGTGACGCAACAGCAGCGCAAAAGAGGCGCACGGCCATCATAAATCTGCCCCTAACATTTTAAATGATTGATTCAGGATGATGATAAGGTGAGGCCTATCCAGAGATTTGTTTGAGGTGAGGCCTACTCAGGGTTGCAGATGAAATTTAGGCTTATTGAAGAGTACAGAGGAGATAATACATGTGCAGGCCTACCAATGAAGTGAGTCATGTCCACTGCACTCTTGAACAAAGGCCAGACCGCTTCTGTGTCCCTGGACAGGCCTAAACCTCATCTGCACAATGTGATTCGTAATGTTAGAAAACACAGGTGATGTAATTGAAAAATGTGGAATTTCTTTTGCTCATTTCACAATCACATCACCTGTGTTTCCTTTGCTTAGATATCTCATTGTGCAGATGGAGTCTAGCATATCAAAGACTACGCAGAAGGTGAGCACTGTATGGAACATGGCTATGTAACTCAAAGAATCAAAATCTAAATTTGCCAAGCACACATGGGGGCGTATTTACAAGGACCTTGCACCACGGGGAAATGTCTTAAATTAAAATGGGAAAAATAACATCAAAGGGACTCAAAGGCCTTGTAAATATGCCCCAAGCAACCTATGAAACTCTAGCAGTACATATCAAGAAACCTAATTGATTTCAAAAAACGTTTTTAAACACATCATGTAAAGCAATTATATACCTACATTCATGGGGAAGTGACTTAAAATGCTCTAAGACACATGAAAGCGTTTTTTTAAGGCCCTTGCACCATTTTTGCGTCACTTTTAACATGGCTATGTAACTCAAAGAATCAAAATCTAAATTTGCCAAGCACAGATGGGGGCGTATTTACAAGGACCTTGCACCACGGGGAAATGCCTTAAATTAAAATGGGAAAAATAACATCAGAGAGACTCAAAGGCCTTGTAAATATGCCCCAAGCAACCTATGAAACTCTAGCAGTGCATATCAAGAAACCTAATTGATTTCAAAAAACGTTTTTAAACACATCATGTAAAGTAATTATATACCTACATTCATGGGGAAGTGACTTAAAAGGCCCTAAGACACATGAAAGCATTTTTTTAAGGCCCTTACACCATTTTTGCGTCACTTTTAACATGCCTATGTAACATGGCTATGTAACTCAAAGAAACAAAATCTATTTGTAAAACACTTGACACAAAGCAACATTTTAAATACACAACTTTCTTCATAATTTTCTCCTTAAAGCATACTATTCTCTATTTAAATTAAATGAATCTTTTCTCACCTTAGCAAATACTTTTTGAGTTTTAAAACAGTCTCAGACACACACCAATTTTTCTTTAGCAGAGCAAAAGGTATGCACTCCAGAAGCTGCAACCAACAATGGCACAGAAATGCTGTAATTCATCACACATATCTCTCATGCCACCCAATCAAAAATCTTCCTTCGCTTTTTTCAAATCAACATCCTTCCCCCCTCTGCCCTTTCTGCCTTTTTTCCATAGCAACCACCTCCTGAAAGACCTCTCATGTTTGCAAGTTCACACTCTCAGTACACCTGCGTATCCAGTGCAATCTTTCATAAAATGATTTTTTCTTGACCATTCAAATTACATCTTTCAAAGAACTCATCCACGCACCCTAACTTTCTGTTTTCAGCAATCAAAATCAACCAATCACTGCTACTGATTAATTACTACAGAAACTCCACAGTTTTTTTCATTACATACTCCTACTGTTTCAACTGCCATTTCATTACCACACTTCATCTGACTGCAGCAGAACCTCCTCTCACCATGTTTTCTGTCTGGATTGTTGGACATAGTTATATCCACTGGGCTCAAAGGTTTGCTGATAACAGAAATTTACACAACCTCAATTTACAAAATGTGGAAATCAACTGGATTGGCCACAGAGGATTAAGATGTAACCAATTGATACCATTGGGGAAAACCTTTTTGCATTTGCCAAAACCTGACCTGTTAATTGTGCACTGTGGAGGAAATGACTTGGACACTTTGACTGGGGTAGGTCTGGAAATGCTTTTAAAGGACACCTTTGAGCAATTGATGGCACTATTTCCTCAAACTGCCTTGGTATATTCAAATATATGCCAAAGACAGAAATGGAGGTGGTCAAACGAATTTTGTCCACAAATTGAGAAATCGAGGAAGCATGTAAATAAGTCTGTTTCAGCTTACATGAGAGACCATGGAATGGGCTCCATCTACAACAATAACTTGCGTTACTACATGAAAGATATCTACAGAGCAGATGGAGTTCACTTCAACAGAATTTTCATCCTCAATTTAAGACTGTGCATTGGTACCTACTTATAAGTACTTACCCTTTTCAGAGCTACCCTACATCTGATCACTCACAATTATTATTTTACCCTCACTTTTTTCACTAATTTTCACCAAAGTACGCTCCCTGGAGCGCTACCTGGTACGCGCACCGGACGCTAACCCCGCAAAAATGTGTTGTTTTTTTTCCCCGCACATATGGGCCTCCTCAGCCACCCTCAGAAAACCTAGGGGGTCAGGATACGTCTACCGTGCCCCCTTCTACCTATTCTCAACATTATTTGCCCTCAATCTTGTATCTCAATTCTACCGAAACACAAAATGGAGGACTCCCGTAACGCTGCCGGTTCGTGTACCGGGGCGCGCACCGGGAAGCGCTCGCTCAAAAAAGGTGGGAAAGTAATTCACAGAAAAACCACTGGAGACACTTTCACCAAATATAGATTAGCTCATGCTACATACCAATCCCTACCATTTTCACAAATTTGATTGAAATTCCATTTAGCCATTTAGCCTGTAGACCTCTCTAAATACCCTGATGTAAATTACTTCACAAAACACATCTGAAGTGTTGGAATTGACAACCAATTAAAATGTTACTTTCATTTTCTACTTTTTTTACCTGACATTTGATTGGGTATGTACCTGAATATATATAAAGAAAGAGAGAGAAACACAGCCATTTTGACTACTACTTCCTGAACTACATTGCAAGATCATTTTCACTCACAACTTACACTTGTTTTTAAAAGGTAAGATGTTATTTTATAAATTTGAAAACATTTTCAGATAGTTATATACTATCCCTCTGTAAGAGTTAGACATTGAGAAAGGCTTGTTTATTATAATTATGGATTGATTTAGGTTTCTGTGGTATAATTATGAATTTACTTAGGCTTTTTCACCGGCACTTTTTAATAGTACTACTTCATGCCTCAAAAGTACCTGTCTGAACTTAAACCCAACAGTGCCCTATCTCTACTGATATATTTATTTATTATGCAAATTTCAGCACAAAAATGGAAGGAGAACAGAACGTTTCCTTTGAAATTGTCTAGACATGAACAATGAGGAAATCATTGAACCCATTGACTTGGAATTCATGGATGAATCACGAGACCATGAACTTCTACAATGTGTAGAATCTGTGGATTTTTTACTTCAATATGAGGACGGTCAAATGTGGGAAGTTATGTTCAGTCAAAAAGAAGACATATCGGACAGTCAAATGTTAGACGTTCTATTAAATTTTGAAAAAGAATCAGAAAAATAAAATTATATTTAATAATAAAAAATTGTTTGAGTCTTTAATCATTTTTATATGTAATTTAAAAACTAGTACCAAATTGATTATAATGTAAAGTCAGACTTATAGTATACTGTGCACAATCACAAAAATAAATTTATATTTAATAATCATAAATACTGCAACTTAAAAAAAAAAAGAACAATCAAAAAACATACAATATTTCAAAATATCACATAGTCTATCATTCTTTTTTCCTTATAGTACGCTCCCCAGACCGCTTCCCGGTGCGCGTACCGGGCCCTCCCCAAGCAAAAAAACCAAAAACAAAATAATTTTTTTTTTGCCCTTTTAAAGCCTCCACATCAAACCTAGGGGGTCTGGGAGGATCTACTATGCCCCCTTATGGTCATTTCCCCCTTTGTTTTGGCCTCCTCTTGTCTCTCGATCCTACCGAGAGACAAGATGGCGGCCGCTCCGGACTGTTTGGAATGTTGACAGACACCGAAGAGCCAATCAGCTTCGCTTCACGAAGGACCGTTACGCGTCAGGTACGCGAACCGGGGCGCTGCCCAGAGCGCGCTTACAGATATATATATATTTTTTTAACGTTAATTTCTCAAAATCCACTGGAACACATATATTGAGACCTAGCAAAAGCACATCGGGCTACCAGTCCCTACAATTTTGCCAAGTTTCGTGAAAATCCATTAAGCCGTTCGAGCTAAAAGTAAGGCCAACCGCCCTATGGAAAATTGCATGGCAAAAACACGTTTTGGGACCCCCCTTTTTTCTCGGACCCCCCTTGATGAAACCCCCCCGAATTTTCAGGGGCTGCTCTGAAACAAAATGTGCCATTTTCTTCAAAATTTCAGCCAATTCCGTCCTCAAACGCCAAAGTTATTCGACATAGAATTTTCAAAAATCCCATAGAGAAAAAATCCTAACTATATATACCTACTGGCGACCGCCAGTAGGTAATATATATATCTATATATATATATATATATATATATATATATATATATATATATATATATATATATATATATATAGATATATATATTACCTACTGGCGGTCGCCAGTAGGTATATATAGTTAGGATTTTTTCTCTATGAGATTTTTGAAAATTCTATGTCTAATAACTTTGGCGTTTGTGGACGGAATTGGCTGAAATTTTCAGGAAAATGGAACATTTTGTTTCTGAGCAGCCAGTGAAAATTTGGGGGGGGTTTGTCAAGGGGGGGCTGAGAAAAAAGGGGGGTCCCAAAACGTGTTTTTCCCATGTTAATTTCCATAGGGCGGTTGGCCTCACTTTTAGCCCGAACGGCTGAATGGATTTGCACGAAACTTGGCAAAATTGTAGGGACTGGTAGCCCGATGTGCCTTTGCTAGGTCTCAATATATGTGATCCAGTGGATTTTGAGAAATTAACGTTCAAAAAAAGATATATATCTGTAAGCGCGTTCCGGGCAGCGCTCCGGTTCACGTACCTGACGCGTAACGAAGCTGATTGGCTCTCCAGTGTCTGTCAACATTCTAAACAGTCCGGAGCGGCCGCCATCTTGTCTCTCGGTAGGATCGAGAGACAAGAGGAGGCAAAAACAAAGGGGGAAATGACCATAAGGGGGCATAGTAGATCCTCCCTGACCCCCTAGGTTTGATGTGGAGGCTTTAAAAGGGCCCCGAGGGGCAAAAAAAAAAAAATTTTTTTTTGTTTTTTTTGCGTGGGGAGCGCCCGGTACGCGCACCGGGAAGCGCTCTGGGGAGCGTACTATAAGGAAAAAAGAATGATAGACTTTTCAAATATTGTATGTTAATTGATTGTTTGTTTTGTTGATTTTTTTTATTTCTTTATTTTTTAAGCAATTATTTATTATTGTCATTGTGTTTCAAAATTTAATAAAATGTCTAACATTTTACTGTCTGAAATGTCGTTATTTTCATTGAACATAGTTTGTAATGTTTGAGTGTGTAAAATGTCCTCATTTTCAAGGAGGACATCTACTGATTGCACACATTGCAGTAGTTCTTCGTCCCAAGTTTCATCCATAAAATCAATGTAATTTGGATCAATGATTTCTTCGTTGGTCTCTGGAAGGACAATTTCAAATAAAATTTTCTGTTCGCCTTCCATTTTGCCTGAAATTTGCATTAAAAAAAAAATATTAGTATAGATAGGGCACTGTTGGGATTAATTTTAGATAGGCAGTTTTTAACAGTGAATTTATCTTTGGGCAGTGTATAGTATCAGAGTGGAAGTAGGAATATAAAAAAGTGTGTGATTTAAGGTAAATAAATTCATAATTATACAAGACAAGCCTAACTCCATCCATAACTATAACAGAGAAGTCTATCTAAATGTATAACTACTACAGAGGGATAGTATATAACTATCAGAAAAAATTTACCATATTATCTTAAAGTGCACAATATACTTCAGTTTTTAAAATAACAACTTACCTTTATAAAGAAGTTGAAGTAATTACTGAAAATCCTATTGAAATGTACACCAGGAAGTAGTAGTCAAAATGGCTGTATTTCTCTCTCTTTTTTTATATATATTCAGGTACATAACCAATCAAATGTCAGGTAAAAAAAGTAGAAAATGAAAGTAACATTTTAATTGGTTGTCAATTCCAACACTTCAGATGTGTTTTGTGAAGTAATTTACCTCAGGGTATTTAGAGAGGTGTACAGGCTAAATAACTAAATGGAATTCCAACCAAATTAGTGAAAATGGTAGGGATTGGTATGTAGTATGAGCAATTCTATATTTGGTGAAAGTGTCTCCAGGGTTTCTTTTGTAAATTACTTTCCCACCATTTTTAATGGAGCGCTTCCCGGTGAGCGCCCCGGTACGCGAACCTGCAGCGTAACGGGAGTCCACCATTTTGTGTTTCGGTCGAATTAAAATACAAGATGGAGGGCAAATAATGTTCAGAATGGGTAGAAGGGGGCACGGTAGACGTATCTTGACCCCCTAGGTTTTCTGAGGGTGGCTGAGGAGGCCCATATGTGCGGAAAAAAAACATTTTTTTTAAACATTTCGCGCGGTTAGCTTCCGGTTCGCGTACCGGGTAGCGCTACGGGGAGCGTACTTTGTTGAAAATTTGTGAAAAAAGTTAGAGTAAAATAATAATTGTGAGTGATCAGATGTAGGGTAACTCTGAGAAGAGCTTTTGGGTTTATGGTACATTTAGGTACTTATAAGTAGGTACCAATGCACAGTCTTAAATTCAAAATGAAAACTCTGTTGCCCTCATCTGAGAAGTGAACTCCATCACCTCTGTAGATATCTTGCATGTAGTAACGCAAGTTATTGTTGTACATGGAGCCCATTCCATGGTCTCTCATGTAAGCTGAAACAGATTTGTTTACATGCTTCCTCGACTTCTCAATTTGTGGACAAAATTGGTTCGACCACCTCCATTTCTGACTTTGGCATATATTTGAATATACCAAGGCAGTTTGAGGAAAAAGTGCCATCAATTGCACAAAGGTGTCTTTTAAAAGCATTTCCAGACCTACACCAGTCAAAGTGCCCAAGTCATTACCTCCACAGTGCACAATTAACAGGTCAGGTTTAGGCAAATGCATAAAGGTTTTCACCAATGGTATCAATTGGTGACATTTTAATCCTCTGTGGCCAAACCACTTAATTTCCACATCTTGTAAATTGAGGTTAGGTAAATTTCTGTTCTCAGCATACCTTTGAGCCCAGTAGATGTAACTATGTCCAACAATCCAGACAGAAAACATGGTGAGAGAAGGTTCTGCTGCAGTCAGATGAAGTGTGGCAATGAAATGGCAGTTGGAAAAAAAAGAGTTTAAAATGAAAAAAACTGTGGAGTTTCTGTGTTAAGGAAGCAGTAGCAGTGATTGGTGGATTTTGATTGCTGAAAACAGAAAGTTAGGGTGCATGGATGTGTTCTTTGAAAGATGTAATTTGAATGGTCAAGAAAAAATCATTTAATGAAAGATTGCACTGGATACGCAGGTGCACTGAGAGTTCAGAGTTCAATTGAAACATTGTTGTGTGAACTTGCAAACATCAGAGGTCTTTCAGGAGATGTATACAACAAACTGCAATGATGGACCCTTCCTAGAGTCAGCACCTGACTAACTTTCTCCCAATAATATTCGATATCCCTTAGATTAGTATAGGGGATTGTGTGCACACTGAATGGCACCCATCATCACTGTGCCTGTTCCCTCAAGGAATTTCAGTACAATGGAAAAACAACAGCAAAGGTGCACCACAACAAATAAGATAATAAGTGCAAGAAGTATTTGAGCACAATAAAGAAAAATAACATAAAGGAGTATTGTTAGTCTTCTTTTAATCTTTAATTTTCAATTCGCAGTGAAACAAAAACAGCCGACGCGTTTCGTCCCGAGCCGGGACTTCTTCAGGGCTTTAAGTCTTATAATACGTCGCTTATGGAGGCAGGATAATGTCAAGGGAACTGGAGTCCAAGGATTACCTTCCCAGCTACTTAACTCCTGATGTGTATGATTTCGTTGCAATGTCGAATTTAAGACAAGGACTGGAAACATGCCAATCGGCGAAGATGGCAGTCTTTATCCAATGTTCCTGAATGGTGAGCACGATCTTGTCACCTTAATCATATAGCTTTCTTAGGTCAACTACTGAGTGATCTGTGGTTCTAGCGGAGGACTGGAGGTCCTCTTTGTCCATAAGGTTAGGGTGTGGGCACTGTATTACAGCAGGTCGTTCCTGATAAAACGACCGGCGTCCATCCACACCCCTCGTTGCAGCGAAACACCCCCAGCGACGATGGGGGTGTTTCGCTGCAACGAGGGGTGTGGATGGACGCCGGTCGTTTTATCAGGAACGACCTGCTGTAATACAGTGCCCACACCCTAACCTTATGGACAAAGAGGACCTCCAGTCCTCCGCTAGAACCACAGATCACTCAGTAGTTGACCTAAGAAAGCTATATGATTAAGGTGACAAGATCGTGCTCACCATTCAGGAACATTGGATAAAGACTGCCATCTTCGCCGATTGGCATGTTTCCAGTCCTTGTCTTAAATTCGACATTGCAACGAAATCATACACATCAGGAGTTAAGTAGCTGGGAAGGTAATCCTTGGACTCCAGTTCCCTTGACATTATCCTGCCTCCATAAGCGACGTATTATAAGACTTAAAGCCCTGAAGAAGTCCCGGCTCGGGACGAAACGCGTCGGCTGTTTTTGTTTCACTGCGAATTGAAAATTAAAGATTAAAAGAAGACTAACAATACTCCTTTATGTTATTTTTCTTTATTGTGCTCAAATACTTCTTGCACTTATTATCTTATTTGTTGTGGTGCACCTTTGCTGTTGTTTTTCCGTCTTTCAGGAGATGGTTGCTATGCAAAAAAGGCAGAAAGGCCAGAGGGGGGAAGGGTGTTGATTTGAAAAAAGTGAGGGAAGAGTTTTGATTGGGTGACATGAGAGATATGTGTGATGAGTTACAGCATTTCTGTGCTTTTCATAGCTGCAGACTCTGGAGTGCATACCTTTTGCTCTGCTAAAGACAATTTGGTGTGTTTCTGAGACTGTTTTGAAACTCATAAAGTATTTGCTAAGGTGAGAAAAGATTCATTTAATTTAGATAGAGAATAGTATGGTTTTGGGAGAAAATATGAAGAAAGTTGTGTATTTAAAATGTTGCTTGGTGTCAAGTGTTTTACAAATAGATTTTGTTTCTTTGTGTTACATAGCCATGTTAAAAGTGATGCAAAAAAAGTGCAAGGGTCATACAAAAATGCTTTCATGTGTCTTAGGGTATTTTAACTCACTTCCTCATGAATGTATGAATATAATTGCTTTAAAAGATGTGTTTAAAAACGTTTTTTGAAATCAATTAGGTTTCTTGATATGTACTGCTAGAGTTTCATAGGTTGCTTGGGGCATATTTTCAAGGCTTTTGAGTTCCTTTTGATGTAATTTTTCCCATTTTCATTTAAGACCTTTCCCTGTGGTGCAAGGTCCTTGTAAATATGCCCCCATCTGTGATTGGCAAATTTAGATTTTAATTCTTTGACTAACATAGCCATGTTAAAAGTGACCCAAAAATGTTGCAAGGGCCTTAAAAAAAACGATTTCATGTGTCTTAGGCCATTTTAAGTCATTTCTCCTTGAATGTAGATATATAATTCATTTAGATGATGTGTTTAAAAACGATTTTTTAAAACAATTAGGTTTCTTGATATGTACTGCTAGAGCTTCATAGGTTGCTTGGGGCATATTTATAAGGCCTTTGAGTCTCTCTGATGTTATTTTTTCCATTTTAATTTAAGACCTTTCCCTTTGGTGCAAGGTCCTTGTAAATATGCCCACATCTGTGCTTGGCAAATTTAGATTTTAATTCTTTGACTAACATAGCCATGTTAAAAGTGATCCAAAAATGTTGCAAGGGCCTTAAAAAAAAACGATTTCATGTGTCTTAGGCCATTTTAAGTAATTTCTCCTTGAATGTAGATATATAATTCATTTAGATGATGTGTTTAAAAACGATTTTTTAAAACAATTAGGGTTCTTGATATGTACTGCTAGAGCTTCATAGGTTGCTTGGGGCATATTTATAAGGCCTTTGAGTTTCTCTGATGTTATTTTTCCCATTTTAATTTAAGACCTTTCCCTGTGGTGCAAGGTCCTTGCAAATATGCCCCCATGTGTGTTTGGCAAATTTAGATTTTGATTATTTGACTTACATAGCCATGTTCCATACAGTTCTAACCTTCTGCGTAGTCTTTGATATGCTAGACTCCATCTGCACTATGAGATACCTAAGCAAAGGAAACATAGGTGATGTGATTGTGAAATGAGGAAAAGAAACTCCACATTTTTCAATTACATCACCTGTGTTTCCTAAGTTTCCGAATGAGATTGTGCAGATGAGGTTTAGGTCTGTCCACGGACATAGAAAAGGTCTGGCCTTTGTTCAAGAGTGAAGTGGATATGACTTACTTCATTGGTAGGCCTGCACATGTATTATCTGGTCTATACTCTTCAACAAGTGTAAATCTCATCTGCAACCCTGAGTAGGCCTCACCTCAAACAAACCTCTGGATAGGTCACACCTTATCGTCATCCTGAATCAATCATTTAAAATGTTAGGGACAGATTTATGATAGGTGTGTGACTCTTTTGCACCACTGTGCGTCACTTTTGTGACGCAGCGGTGGTGCAAAAGATTTCCAATGTGGTGACATATTTACAACTTGATGCATCTAGGCAGATGTGTCATGCTGTAAAGTCCCGTGCCACATGAAACCGATGCAGCAGTGATGCAAAAGATGCACCATGTTGCAAGACAGGCCTCATTTCATTTCCAACAAGATAAGATGCTGAATCTTCTGTAAATGTCAAAATTGTTGTATACACTGCTCAACTTTTGTGTACTCTTTGATATGCTAGAGTCCATCTGCACTATGAGATACCTAAGCAAAGGAAACACAGGTGATGTGATTGTGAAATGAGGAAAAGAAACTCCATATTTTTCAATTACATCACCTGTGTTTCCTAAGTTTACGAATGACATTGTGCAGATGAGGTTTAGGTCAGTCCACGGACACAGAAAAGGTCTGGCCTTTGTTCAAGAGTGAAGTGGACATGATTTAATTCATTGGTAGGTCTTCACATGTATTATCTCCTCTGTACTCTTGAAGAAGCGTAAATTTAATCTGCAACCCTGAGTAGGCCTCACATTAAACAAACCTCTGGATAGGTCACACCTTAATGTCATACTGAATTAATCATTTAACATGTTAGGGACAGATTTATGATAGGTGTATGACTCTTTTGCGTCACTGTGCGTCACTTTTGTGACGCAGCGGCGGGGCAAAAGATTTGCTATGTGGCGACATATTTAAAAATTGATGCATCAAGGTACATGTGTCATGCTGTAAAGTCCCATGCCACATGAAACCGATGCAGCAGTGATGCAGAAGATGCACCATGTTGCAAGACAGGCCTCATTTCATTTCCAACAAGATAAGAAGCTAAATCTTCTGTAAATGTCAAAATTGTTGTATACACTGCTCAACTTATGTGTACTCTTTGATATGGTAGAGTCCATCTGCACTATGAGATACCAAAGCAAAGGAAACACAGGTGATGTGATTGTGAAATGAGGCAAAGAAACTCCACATTTTTCAATTACATCACCTGTGTTTCCTAAGTTTACGAATGACATTGTGCAGATGAGGTTTAGGTCTGTCCACAGACACAGAAGAGGTATGGCCTTTCTTCAAGAGTGAAGTGGATATGACTTACTTCATTGGTAGGCGTGCAAATGTATTATGTGCTCTATACTCTTCAACAAGTGTAAATCTCATCTGCAACCCTGAGTAGGCCTCACCTCAAACAAACCTCTGGATAGGTCACACCTTATCGTCATCCTGAATCAATCATTTAAAATGTTAGGGACAGATTTATAATAGGTGTGTGACTCTTTTGCGCCACTGTGCGTCACTTTTGTGACGCAGCGGTGGTGCAAAAGATTTCCTATGTGGTGACATATTTACAACTTGATGCATCTAGGCAGATGTGTCATGCTGTAAAGTCTCGTGCCACATGAAACCGATGCAGCAGTGATGCAAAAGATGCACCATGTTGCAAGACAGGCCTCATTTCATTTCCAACAAGATAAGATGCTGAATCTTCTGTAAATGTCAAAATTGTTCTATACAGTGCTCAACTTATGTGTACTCTTTGATATGCTAGAGTCCATCTGCACTATGAGATACCTAAGCAAAGGAAACACAGGTAATGTGATTGTGAAATGAGGAAAAGAAACTCCATATTTTTCAATTACATCACCAGTTTCCAAAATTTACAAATGACATTGTGCAGATGAGGTTTAGGTCTGTCCACGGACACAGAAGAGGTATGGCCTTTGTTCAAGAGTGAGGTGGATATGACTTACTTCATTGGTAGGTCTTCACATGTATTATCCCATCTGTACTCTTCAACAAGTGTAAATCTCATCTGCAACCCTGAGTAGGCCTCACCTCAAACAAACCTCTGGATAGGTCACACCTTATCGTCATCCTGAATCAATTATTTAAAATGTTAGGGACAGATTTATGATAGGTGTGTGACTCTTTTGCGCCACTGTGCGTCACTTTTGTGACGCAGCAGCGGTGCAAAAGATTTGCTATGTGGCGACATATTTACAACTTGATGCATCTAGGCAGATGTGTCATGTTGTAAAGTCCCGTGCCACATGAAACCGATGCAGCAGTGATGCAAAAGATGCACCATGTTGCAAGACAGGCCTCATTTCATCTCCAACAAGATAAGATGCTGAATCTTCTGTAAATGTCAAAATTGTTGTATACAGTGCTCAACTTATGTGTACTCTTTGATATGCTAGAGTCCATCTGCACTATGAGATACCTAAGCAAAGGAAACACAGGTAATGTGATTTTGAAATAAGGAAAAGAAACTCCATATTTTTCAATTACATCACCTGTGTTTCCAAAATTTACAAATGACATTGTGCAGATGAGGTTTAGGTCTGTCCACGGACACAGAAGAGGTATGGCCTTTGTTCAAGAGTGAAGTGGATATGACTTACTTCATTGGTAGGTCTTCACATGTATTATCTCCTCTGTACTCTTCAACAACTGTAAATCTCATCTGCAACCCTGAGTAGGCCTCACCTCAAACAAACCTCTGGATAGGTCACACCTTATCGTCATCCTGAATCAATCATTTAAAATGTTAGGGACAGATTTATGATAGGTGTGTGACTCTTTTGCACCACTGTGCGTCACTTTTGTGACGCAGCGGTGGTGCAAAAGATTTCCAATGTGGTGACATATTTACAACTTGATGCATCTAGGCAGATGTGTCATGCTGTAAAGTCCCGTGCCACATGAAACCGATGCAGCAGTGATGCAAAAGATGCACCATGTTGCAAGACAGGCCTCATTTCATTTCCAACAAGATAAGATGCTGAATCTTCTGTAAATGTCAAAATTGTTGTATACACTGCTCAACTTTTGTGTACTCTTTGATATGCTAGAGTCCATCTGCACTATGAGATACCTAAGCAAAGGAAACACAGGTGATGTGATTGTGAAATGAGGAAAAGAAACTCCATATTTTTCAATTACATCACCTGTGTTTCCTAAGTTTACGAATGACATTGTGCAGATGAGGTTTAGGTCAGTCCACGGACACAGAAAAGGTCTGGCCTTTGTTCAAGAGTGAAGTGGACATGATTTAATTCATTGGTAGGTCTTCACATGTATTATCTCCTCTGTACTCTTGAAGAAGCGTAAATTTAATCTGCAACCCTGAGTAGGCCTCACATTAAACAAACCTCTGGATAGGTCACACCTTAATGTCATACTGAATTAATCATTTAACATGTTAGGGACAGATTTATGATAGGTGTATGACTCTTTTGCGTCACTGTGCGTCACTTTTGTGACGCAGCGGCGGGGCAAAAGATTTGCTATGTGGCGACATATTTAAAAATTGATGCATCAAGGTACATGTGTCATGCTGTAAAGTCCCATGCCACATGAAACCGATGCAGCAGTGATGCAGAAGATGCACCATGTTGCAAGACAGGCCTCATTTCATTTCCAACAAGATAAGAAGCTAAATCTTCTGTAAATGTCAAAATTGTTGTATACACTGCTCAACTTATGTGTACTCTTTGATATGGTAGAGTCCATCTGCACTATGAGATACCAAAGCAAAGGAAACACAGGTGATGTGATTGTGAAATGAGGCAAAGAAACTCCACATTTTTCAATTACATCACCTGTGTTTCCTAAGTTTACGAATGACATTGTGCAGATGAGGTTTAGGTCTGTCCACAGACACAGAAGAGGTATGGCCTTTCTTCAAGAGTGAAGTGGATATGACTTACTTCATTGGTAGGCGTGCAAATGTATTATGTGCTCTATACTCTTCAACAAGTGTAAATCTCATCTGCAACCCTGAGTAGGCCTCACCTCAAACAAACCTCTGGATAGGTCACACCTTATCGTCATCCTGAATCAATCATTTAAAATGTTAGGGACAGATTTATAATAGGTGTGTGACTCTTTTGCGCCACTGTGCGTCACTTTTGTGACGCAGCGGTGGTGCAAAAGATTTCCTATGTGGTGACATATTTACAACTTGATGCATCTAGGCAGATGTGTCATGCTGTAAAGTCTCGTGCCACATGAAACCGATGCAGCAGTGATGCAAAAGATGCACCATGTTGCAAGACAGGCCTCATTTCATTTCCAACAAGATAAGATGCTGAATCTTCTGTAAATGTCAAAATTGTTCTATACAGTGCTCAACTTATGTGTACTCTTTGATATGCTAGAGTCCATCTGCACTATGAGATACCTAAGCAAAGGAAACACAGGTAATGTGATTGTGAAATGAGGAAAAGAAACTCCATATTTTTCAATTACATCACCAGTTTCCAAAATTTACAAATGACATTGTGCAGATGAGGTTTAGGTCTGTCCACGGACACAGAAGAGGTATGGCCTTTGTTCAAGAGTGAGGTGGATATGACTTACTTCATTGGTAGGTCTTCACATGTATTATCCCATCTGTACTCTTCAACAAGTGTAAATCTCATCTGCAACCCTGAGTAGGCCTCACCTCAAACAAACCTCTGGATAGGTCACACCTTATCGTCATCCTGAATCAATTATTTAAAATGTTAGGGACAGATTTATGATAGGTGTGTGACTCTTTTGCGCCACTGTGCGTCACTTTTGTGACGCAGCAGCGGTGCAAAAGATTTGCTATGTGGCGACATATTTACAACTTGATGCATCTAGGCAGATGTGTCATGTTGTAAAGTCCCGTGCCACATGAAACCGATGCAGCAGTGATGCAAAAGATGCACCATGTTGCAAGACAGGCCTCATTTCATCTCCAACAAGATAAGATGCTGAATCTTCTGTAAATGTCAAAATTGTTGTATACAGTGCTCAACTTATGTGTACTCTTTGATATGCTAGAGTCCATCTGCACTATGAGATACCTAAGCAAAGGAAACACAGGTAATGTGATTTTGAAATAAGGAAAAGAAACTCCATATTTTTCAATTACATCACCTGTGTTTCCAAAATTTACAAATGACATTGTGCAGATGAGGTTTAGGTCTGTCCACGGACACAGAAGAGGTATGGCCTTTGTTCAAGAGTGAAGTGGATATGACTTACTTCATTGGTAGGTCTTCACATGTATTATCTCCTCTGTACTCTTCAACAACTGTAAATCTCATCTGCAACCCTGAGTAGGCCTCACCTCAAACAAACCTCTGGATAGGCCACACCTTTTCGTCATCCTGAATCAATCATTTAAAATGTTAGGGACATATTTATGATAGGTGTGTGACTCTTTTGCGCCGCTGTGCGTCACTTTTGTGACGCAGCGGTGGTGCAAAAGATTTCCTATGTGGTGACATATTTACAACTTGATGCATCTAGGCAGATGTGTCATGCTGTAAAGTCCCGTGCCACATGAAATTGATGCAGCAGTGATCCAAACATGCACCATGTTGCAAGACAGGCCTCATTTCATCTCCAACAAGATAAGAAGCTGAATCTTCTGTAAATGTGAAAATTGTTGTATACACTGCTCAACTTATGTGTAGTCTTTGATATGCTAGAGTCCATCTGCACTATGAGATACCTAAGCAAAGGAAACACAGGTGATGTGATTGTGAAATGAGGAAAAGAAACTACATATTTTTCAATTACATCACATGTGTTTCCTAAGTTTACAAATGACATTGTGTAGATGAGGTTTAGGTCTGTCCACAGACACAGAAGAGGTCTGGCCTTTCTTGAAGAGTGAAGTGGACATAACTTACTTCATTGGTAGGCCTTCACATGTATTATCTCCTCTGTACTCTTCAACAAGCGTAAATTTCATCTGCAACCCTGAGTAGGCCTCACCTTAAACAAACCTCTGGATAGACCACACCTTATCGTCATCCTGAATCAATCATTTAAAATGTTAGGGACAGATTTATGATAGGTGTATGCCTCTTTTGCGTCACTGTGCGTCACTGTTGTGACGCAGCGGCGGTGCAAAAGATTTGCTATGTGGTGACATATTTACAAGTTGAAGCATCTAGGCAGATGTGTTATGCTGTAAAGTCCTGTGCCACAGGAAAGTTGCGTCAGGTTTCATATAGGTGTTTTGTTGCAGGGTGGGCATTCATTTGCATGAAAGCCCTGTAAAACTAACACAGTGAAATTTAGAAGATTTCACTGAGTCAGATTTATAGCATTGCTGAATCAAATCCTTACGCCTGTTTGAAACAGGCATAAGGAGTGAAGCACCATGCAATGTGTGGCTTCCTCCTGTGCATTGCAGTAGACATGTCGTGTTTACGACGTGATTTGTGCAATGTGCTGCTTTTGCGGCACAGATGCATGACGCATCTGTGCTGTTTTTACTCAATGGTGCTCCACATTGTAAATGCGGCACACCATGGGTGGCAGAGCAGCGGTGCACGTTAACTGGTGCATCCCCGGGGATGCGCCGGTTAACATAAATCTGCCCCTTTACATTTAAGTATGAGCAGGGTACAAAGAGTCGGTGGACATGGCTAAATAATAGCTGCAAAATGTTACTCTTGTTAAACAATTTTACTATTATAGTCTCTGACATTTGTGCCTTACTCTGCAACATCTCATTGTTGTTCTCTTTTTTTAAAGATAACAACAACATCAAGCATGAGTGATAATGAGGAATCAGTTGATCTTGATCTTATCGTTGAACTTGTAATTGAAACGTCAGTGGAAGTGGATCCCTTAGATGATTTAAATCCTGAGGATGAAGAAGACTATGATGAGGATGCTGATTTGTCAGAATTGTATGACATAGGTTGGGAAGCTGACCTGCTTGAGCCTATGGAACTATAAACATTTATTTTTAAAAGTTAGAAGAAATTAAAAGTAAAAATGTAAACTGTTTAATTTTAAATTAAACACACCTTCAAAAACAGGTTATGTGTAGTGTCTTCAATAAAATATTAAAATATGCTCATTAAATTAGATCAGATTCACATATAAAACAGGACAGGTAAAATGAAGAAGAATTCCATTTCTTTTCTGCTATTTCTGTATTCTAAATTTGCCAAAGCACTAAAAAATATTCTATGTAAAAATGTCAAGTAGTGTGTTAAGTTTTTGATGACTGTTATTGATTTACTGTTTGGTAATAGTGGTTAATAACATTTTTTATTATATTTTACCACAGATTCAACTGCAGATCATTTCAAAATTTGAGAATGCCAACCAAAGATAGAATTAAAAAGGCTGCAAAACGTCAAAGACAGCAGGTCCATGAAATAATGCAGCAGTCCTCTACCATAAAAAATCGTCAAGTCACCAAGAAAGCACCGGGTAAGACCACGAAAACATTCATAAGAAACATTTCTAGAAAAAAAAGTAGTACTACAGAAAATGTTTTTGTCCAGAAAAGAGAAGCAATTTAAATGGAAAGGAAAGGCCAATCAAAAATGTTACTGCTAGAGCAAGAGATAACTCTGTGCATGATAGTAGAAGGAAACAACAGTTTAGGGACATTCGTAAACGAATGTTCCGCAACAGGATAATTGGCAATTTGCTAAAAAATATTAAGAAAGGTCAACAGAAAGTGGTTTTTTATAAGAGAAAAAAAAAAGTTGAGAAAGTTATTGATCAGGCGTTTGAAATTAAACGAAAGTTATTTATTTTGATAATCAATAGAATTAGGAAGCTAAACAAGGCAATTTATGATTTCAAAAGAAATAGTAGATGGAAGAGAACAGTTAATCGTAGTAATTTTTGTGAAGTTTTTTCCGGAGAATGGATGCATAGTTCAAGTTGTGAGGCATTTTTCAATGAGGAGAGTTATTTCCAGGATAATGATTTGGTGCATGCAGTTGACACCAGCGGTCGAGCTTATGAGGTGAAAGATGGTTGTCCAGTTGAAAAAGAAAAACTTGTGATAACAGAGGCAGAGGATGTGTTAGGTAATGAGGTTTTAGGAAGACGTCCTAAGGGACCTGTGTACACCTGGAAGTGTAGTAGTATTTGCAGTGTGCGACAGGATTCTATCAATTTGCTTTGTGATTTTGTACGGACATTTAATAAGAAAAGTTTGAAGCAGAAAATGAAGTTGTTGCAAGAATTAGACCCTTGCAGAGTGAGAGAAGTGACAGGTTTGCATGGTCATTCACTGGCTTGTTTTTCCAGGAGAGTATGCCAGAGTGTTTTTCATCATTTCAGGATGCTAGCAGTGCATCATAATAAAGTGAGGAAATTACTTAGAATGTTGTATTATGCTAAGAGTCCAGCAGTTATGCTTAAACAATTATGTGCTGCTCTTTTGCATGGTTCCGAAATAGATGTGAAGAACATGTGTGAAGAAATTGAGTTTTGTTACTTTGGAAGTAAAGAGGAGAATGTTGAAATTGACCCAGAAGAAGAGGGTAATGTGGAAGATAGTGTACAGGTTTCCAGTACAGATAATTTTCAGACGGAAATTGCCACGTTTCAGGTGAAATCAAGTGAGAGGCCTAGTTTCACTTGTGTGTGTTGTCGACGCACTTATTATAAGAATCAGACTAATTTAGTGGATTTATATGCAAAAAGTGAAAGGGAAAATAATAGTGAATGGAAGGATTTCGCTACATACTTGATGGTAGAAAATTGTTTTGATTTGGGATTGGATCAACGTGTGTGTACTTATTGTTGTAATAAATTAAATCAAAACCAGATGCCTGCTAGAGCGGTTCATAATAATCTGGAATTGGTTGAGATTCCTTCTGAATTGAAGGATTTAAATACTTATGAATCTATTTTGATTCAAAGTATCCATCCCTTTCAGGCTATTGTAAGAATGGAGCCAAAGACAGGGAAATTGCCTCCATCAGATTTACAGAGAGGATTAAAGGGAAGAGTTGTTTATTTGCCTCTAGATTTGAAGAAAAACATTAACACAATTGGAGTAGAAAAAGTGGAAGAGGAACCTCTGGTTATCTTAGTTAATGGGGTTCCGACAAAGAATAAGAAAATATGGCAAGATTTAGTGGATGTTAGGAAAGTCAAAAAGGCAACATTGTATTTGAAAAAAAATAATAAGTACTATAAGAATGTATATGTTGCAGAAGAGGAAGTAAGTGAGGAAGAGGATAGCGATTTGTGTGCTGGTCAAATTGAGAAAGTAGAACCCTCTAAAAGTGAAGAAATATATGAACATTATAGTGTTCATCCTTTGCATTCCAAGGAAGTCATGGGGAATGCTATTGAGTTGTTTCAAATGAAACAAGCCAAAGGGAGTCCCATTAGTGTCTGGGAGGAAAGTTTGGAAGCTCGGTGTTTCCCACAGCTATTTCCAACAGGTGAAGGAGGAAGATATGATGAGCGACCTCATCAAATTCCTGCTTCTGAATACCGGACTTTACGATTGTATGCAGAAGATGCTAGGTTTCGACAATGTATTCCCTATTTGTTTCATCTCCTATTTGAAAGCGATCTGTCTGGACTGTCATATGCAGTGAACCACATCTTGAAAAGTGGTACACAGATGCAAAACATCTCGGCAAGTGACTTTATGGATAAAGTCAATGTCCAAGACAGTATTTTGGATTCTCACCTGATTAATCTCATGGCGTGTCAGCGTGGTACTAATGAGTACTGGTACCGTCGTCATGGTGATTTAAAATGTATGCTGAGGAACTTAGGAACTCCCACATGGTTTCTCACTCTGAGCTATGCCGAGTATGGCTGGGAAGACTTACTTGAATTTCTACGAGAGGCAAATGGAAACATCGAAAACATTGAATTCAAGACACCCGGAGAACTGTGCTCTTTGGATCCAGTCAATGTATGCAGGTACTTCAATCATAGATTTGAAGCTATGATGTCTTTCATCATGAATAAGAAGAATCCACCTCTTGGAGAGGTGTTGGATTTCTTCTGGAGAAAGGAGTACCAAGCAAGAGGTGCTCCTGATATACATATGCTGCTGTGGATCAAGGATGCACCTAAATTTGGAACAGATCCAGAAGACTCAGTGATGAGTTTCATACAACAGTATTCTACGTGTGCTGTTCCAAACGCAAAGGAGAAGAAAAGTGTAAGAGAAAAAGTTCTGCTTTTCCAAAGCCATCGTTGTGGAAAGTACTGTCGTCGTAAATTCAGAAACAAGGACAAGTTCTACACCAAATGTCGTTTTGGCTTTCCACGACCGGTGATTTCTAAAGGAAGAGTAAACAGTTTGATGTCTTCGCTGCGACATAATGTGATGAAGAAATCACCTAAAAACACATACAATTTGAAGAGGAACGAAGAGTCCAAGTACATCAACGACTACAACCCAGTGATTTTGTCCATGTGGAATGCTAACATGGATATACAGTTTGTGGCTGATAACTGTATGGCTGTGGCTCGGTATGTGACATCTTACATCACCAAAAAATAAAAGACAGAATTGAAGGATATGTGGGAGGACATTTCCCATGAAAAGAGCCTCAGTAAGAAGTTGTACAGTTTCAGTCTGAAGATGTTGTCGCATCGAGAAATCGGAGCTTACGAATGTTCTGACCGCTTGTCTTCAGCAAGTCTCTCTGCCAAATCTAGGAGTATCGTTTGGGCGAGTCTTGGTCTTGCTGCAACGCGTAATCGAGTTCTGAAACCTGTGCGGAAAATTGAGTATTTGGCGGAAAAGGAGCCAAACAGTACCGACATTTTGAAGACCAACATGTTGGATACATATTATTCAAATCGAAGCAGTCACCTCGAGAATGTTTGTCTGTATGAGGTTCTACAAAATTATATATTCAAGAGGAACATCAAAGAAGATATTGATAAAGGAGTGTATGCTGTAATTGGAAGTGAGGGATGTCTGGTCAAGCAAAGAAAATGCCACTTGGTAAACCATCGAAAATTGAGTGGCGAATCTCCTGAAAAAAAGGAGTTTTTCTATTTAGCACTTTTGCAACTTTTCAAGCCTTGGCGTGCAGAAGAGGAACTGCTTGGAGATTCCCTCTGTTACAAAGACTCTTTCACTGCCGCCAAGGAGACCATAGAATGTCCTGCTTTTCCCAAATATGTAGAAATGTTGAATGCGGAAATCGAGCAGGAAGCAACGATTGCAGCCGAGATTGCCAGAGACAGTTCTCAGGACAGTCAGAGTTCTGTTTCATTGAGTCAGGATCCACTAGGAGGCCCTGTTATTGAAAATGAAGCTGCCACTGCCATGAATGAAGTGGAAATAGCCATTGCACATGCTCAGGAGGATGCGGTTAACTTAATAGACTTGGAAAGACAACTCAACGTTGAGCAGAGGAAAATATATGACGAAGTTACCAAGCAAATTGATCACGGATTAAGTCATGAGAAGAAAGAGTGCTCATGTACGTCGTTGAAGCCTGTCCGACTGTACGTGAGTGGAGAAGCGGGAACTGGAAAGAGTTTCCTCATTAAAGCAATCTCATGTTATTTGAAGGAAAGGACTGAGTCATCGCTGTCTTGTGTTGTCACCGCTCCAACTGGACTGGCAGCACATAACATTAAAGGTATTACTTTGCATCGTCTACTGATGCTGCCAGTGGAGCCTGATAACAAATTACAATACCACAAGTTATCTGGAGATGCTTGTTGTGAAGTTTCAAGAGTCTTGAGGAAAATGAAACTTCTTATCATTGACGAAGTAAGCATGGTTTCCAATGTCATGCTTGCCTTTGTGCATTTGAGAATGCAAGAAGTTCTTAAAACAGAGTATGATGTGTTATTTGGTGGCAAACACATCATTGTTTTCGGAGATCTTCTGCAGCTGACACCAGTGAAAGGACAACCTGTGTTCAAAATGCTCACGCATGAAGATACCAGGAAGTGCCTAGGGAGCATTGGCAACGTCAATATATGGTTAAACTTCAATTATGCTGAACTGCATGAAAATATGCGTCAGGCGAAGGATGAAGTTTACAAAAATATTCTACAAGATGTTAGAATTGGAAAAGTGACCGAGCATGGGAAACAAGCTTTACATGCACGATTACTGTCAAATTTATATCCAGAACAAGACGTTGTGCCTGAGAATATTTTTCAGAAAATTACTGAGAAGAAATCTGGAATATGTTTGATGCCAACTCTTGCAGAATGTGCCGTCTTCAACAACAAAATGTTGCATTTAGAAAACCAAGAGATTGTGAAACTGGAAGCTATTGACAGAGTAGAGCATATGGGATCAACAATTATTTTGTCTGAGAATTTGAAAACAAAATTGGATTCATTAGAGAAGACTATATCTAAAACTGCAGGTTTTGAAAAGACTCTGAATGTGTGCTTAAATTGCCGTATAATTTTAAGAAGGAATTTACATGTTGAAAGAGGTCTGGTAAATGGATCAATGGGTAATGTTGTTGATTTTGTGAAATACAGAAATAGAGATGAAATTGAATTTTTAAAAATTAAATTTGATGGCATTGAGGAAGTACAGCTAATTGGTCGTTGTTCTGCTAGATTTTTGCTTGTAAAAGACTTATATGTTCGCCGTAAGCAGTTTCCTGTTTGCTTGGCATATGCGGTGACAATCCATAAATCACAAGGTTTAAGTGTAGACAGTGCATTGGTGAATATTGGCAGTTCTGTGTTCAAGGAGGGTATGGCATGTGTGGCATTGTCACGAGTTAGAACTTTATCGGGACTGTACTTGATTGAGTGTGATGTCACAAACATTTGTGCGGATCTAGATTGTGTTAAGGAATACAATAGGTTAAGAAGAGAGTATGCGTCACATTTGCCTCAATATCCTTTGTTTGAGAAACGTGTGGTAGGCCGGAAACGAAGAAATGTGACCAATACTAGGGAGGTTGTAGCAAAAAGACGAAAAGTTGATGAACCTGAAATTATAAGCAGAAAGAAAAAGGATTCTGTTGAAGATGTTGTTGGTTTTCAATTTGAAAACAGTTCTGGTGTCAACTGCTATGCTAATGTAGTGGTTAATGTTTTGTTTTCTCTAGAAAATGTAAAAGAAGAGATTGTGGTCAATTCGGATCACAGATTTTGCAGTTTGTTGAATTCTGTGTTAGAGAAATGTAGCACTGATAGAACAAAAATAGAAAGTGTGTCTGAAATTCGAAATCTGTTAGACAGATGTTCAGGTCAAACACAATTCTCTCAAAATATTCAGCAAGATTGTCAGGAGTTTTTAATGTATATGCTTGATGTATTGCATGCTGAAGGTGTAGATGTAGATCACCTGTTTGGGCTTTCTTATCAATGGCAGCATGACTGCGAGAACTGTAGGGTATCAAGTACTACTAGTGTAGACTCAGAAAGATTTATATATTTAACTTTGCCAGACAGTAAATCAGTGACTTTTAATAAGCTAGTAAAAGCAGCTGATCACAACATGGAGTGTAGCCAATGTAAATCTGAAATGATGTCGACATTATTTATACGAACATATGGCCAGTATGTCATTTTAATGTTCCAACGATGTAGGCCTGATGGAACAAAATTGACAACTTTAATTAAAAATGTTGTAGCTTCGCAGTTGTCAATATCAGGAAGGACTTTTGTAACTGCAGCAATTATATATCATGATGGTCCTTCAATAACATCAGGACATTACACAGCTTATTTAAAGTCTAGAAACGGCTGGTCATTCTGCAACGATTCTGTTTTAACTTTTAAAAAAAAATTGCCGTATGACCTTAAAAATTCTTACCTGGTGTTTTTAAAACCAAAATTTTAGGGAAAGAATCTCGGGATGTGCTCAGAGGAATTTCAAGAGGTTCTAATGGCTCCTACACGATTTGGCCTTAAGGATAAGTGTAGTACAGAGACAATAGTTCCTGGAAAAATAGAAGATTTTCTTACAGAAAGTGGTGGGCACAGATTAGTTGAAAGACAACAGAGTAAAGCAAACGGTCTTCTTACCATAACACTTGACGTCATGGAAAAATAACTGTACTTTGAATGAGTTCAGAAAAACTGTTTCTTTTTATAAGCTAATTCAAGCAGCCAATCAAAACATGGAGTAGAGGGAATGTAAGTCTGCAATGCTGTCTAGATTATTGGTCCAAACTTTTGATTATAATGCCATTTTAAAAATCCAATTATATAAACCTGATGAAAGTAAGTCTTCAACTTTAATTACAAATGTTGTGGATACACAGTCATTGATTTTAGGAAGAACATTTGTAACTGCAGCTATTATATGGCATGATGGTCATTTGACAGATCCGCTTATTACACAGCTTAAAATGTAAAAAAAAGCTGGTGTTTCAGAAATTATTTTCATTTGACTACGATACAATGTTGCCTTTTTACTTAAAAATATTCTTACTTTCTGTTTTCAGAAAAGAGAATTTAGGGTAGGTAACTGGTGTATAATGATTCTAGGGGTTGATATAATTTTATCTACTGTTTCATATTGCTTTGTGATTAAAAGTGATGTAGAGAATTAAATAATTGTAGTAGTCATAGAGGTAGTGTAAGTCTGCTTCATAATAAGCACTATCAGTGTCATAGGAAATGTAGAACATGAGTGAGCAAGAAGGGTAAGATATTACTAGTCCAGGATTGTGAAAGTGATCTTGAACGTTTTCTTTCTGAAAGTTGCGGAAATACAAAATTACGGGATTTGCTTACAAGAATTCCAAGAGTTATAAATGGCTCTTACATGATTTGGCCTTGTGGAAACGTGTGGCAGAGAGCGAGAAGTCATTTATTGTATGTAACATATTTGTCAAAACGATGGAGCTTTTCTTTCAGAAAGTGGCGGGCTGAAAATAAAAACAGCACAAGCGAGTGTAAGCTGTTCATAGGAAATCCTTCGACGTCATGGAAAGTAAGTTACTTTTGAGGAGTTCTGATTTCTGATTGGTTATGTTATATGGGTTTTTTAAACACAATCATTTTGATTGTGTTTTTTTTTCCCCGCTGTTATATGATGAATACCTTCAAGTCACTGTTTTTAGTGAAATTTGATACATTCTGAGAACAGCAAAATTAAACCATTTAACATGTATAATTAATTCTGTACTGTTTGTATTTATGATGTACATTTAGAACTGTGTAGGAGGCATGGAGAAGCTGAGGCTTCAGTAAGTGTCAAAGTTGTTGCATGCAGTGCTGCACTTCTGCGTACTCTTTCATATGCTGGACTACATCTGCACAATGAGATACCTAACCAAAGGAAACACAAGTGATGTGATTGTGAAATGAGCAAAAGAAATTGCACGTTTTTGAAATACGTTACCTGTGTTTCCTAACATTACGAATCACATTGTGCAGATGAAGTTTAGGCCTGTCCAGGGAAACAGAGGAAGTCTGAACTTTATTGGTTGGCCTGCACATGTATTATCTCCTCTGTACTCTTGAACAAGCCTAAATTTGATCTGCAACCCTGAGTAGGCCTCACCTGAAACAAACGTCTGGATAGGACACACCTTATTGCCATCCTGAAACAATCATTTAAAATGTTAGGAACAGTTTTATGATGATTGTGCACCTCTTTTGCGCTGCCATTGCGTCACTTTTGTGAGACAACAGCAGTGCAAAAGATGCACCATGTTCCAAGATAGGCCTCACTTCATCTGCATCAAGAAACTGTTAGTTTAAAATGTATATCTTTAGGACTGTGTAGGGGGCCTGGAGAAGCAGAAGCTTCTGTAAGTGTCAAAGGTGTTGAAAAACTGTTTGTCCTTCAATCTTTTCCCTTGTCTTTTCTAATTTTTAAATACATGTTTTAATATTTTTCAAATGTTTGTTATCTCTTTCACAGATTGAAAGTTAAAAAATAACAAGTGACTAAGTTAACGACAATTATAAGGTAAATGTTTTGTACTCTTTTCGTTACATTCCTATCACATTTAACTTTTATTAGTTTCACTGCTTCATTTCTTTAACCTTCACTTTCCTGCCTTTGCTACTTCCCTCATTCCTTTCTCTATTACTTACTTACTCTACTCCTTCCACTCTTTTTCTCAGTCCCTTTTTTCTCATAGTTCCTCACTCTTGTTCACTAACTCCGTCTCTATTACTCTCACTGTCTCTGACTGATCACTCTTTCACTACTTGTTCATTATGCTTTCTCTGTGTAGTTGAAGCACAGTAAGGGGCATATTATCAACACAGCCAATTAAATTATCACTGCTTTTATCGGCAGAAAACTGCTGCAAAAGCGGCTTTAGCAGCAGTTTTCTGCCGCAAAAGCGGCTTTAGCGGCAGATTTCTGCCAATAAAAGCAGTGAAATTTTTATCGCCTATGTTGATAATATGCCCCTATGTTATTTAGATTTCTTTGGTGTTTCAATCATTCTTTTTCTGTTACTTCTTCTCTCTGTTATTCCAATGTTTTAATCTTAATTTGATCATTCAGTCACATTCTCTAAGAAACTTTTGTTTGTTATTCTTCTACTCTCCTTTTTTTTCCTCACTTCTTTATCTATTTTGTTTTTCACAATTATACCCTCCTAAATCTTTTCTTCAGTAAATAGATCTATTAAACAGTATTTCTACTTTACTCCCTATAGCTGTCTTTCTTTTAACATAACTGTCTGTTTCCTTCCCTTATACTTACTCTTCTTTTTTTTTTTTTTTTTTTTTTTGGTTCGCTCCCGGTTCGCGTACCGGAGAGCGAACCGGGAAGCGAACTGAGAGAAATAGAGGTTGGCAGAGTTCCAAATATTCTACCAATTTTTTTGTAACGGGGAGGTAGTTCTGAAAAGAACTTTTTTTTTTATTGTTTTTGTTGATTTATATTTTTTTTATTATTTTTCTGAACATTTTTTTACTTTTTTTGTATTTTCTGAACGGTTTTATATTTTTTTTGTTTTTTTTGGGGGGGGAAAAACGAAAACGATTCATTGTAAAGGGCTCAACAGGAGCAACAAAAAAAAAAGAATTTATTCTCTGGGGCGTTTCGGACAATCATGATTGTCTATAGCTCTGTTGATCAGAGTGATGCTACTTTCTCTGTAGCAAAGTAATTGGTTACAACGCACGCAGACTTGTTTCACTTCCCCGAACCTCATCTGTATATTTGGGACCGTCTCCCTCGCCTCTGGTCCCGTCACTTCCTGTACAACTGATCTTTTTGCCATAGAAGGGGGATTATCTTGCTCGTCACGTAACTGCGCAGCACTGTAGTTGATAGGATGCCACCTATTCATATGGCGATGCATTGTGTAATTTCCGTAACTGTACTTCTTCTCGGTCCCTCTGGATAGTCTATCTTTACATATAAGGCAAGTTACGTACCGTGCATTGACTTTTTTTTGGCTCTTGGGATATGTAAAAAATTGCCAAATATAATTTTCTTTCACATGAGACCTCCTGGGCTCCTCACGTAAAAAATGCCTCTCTTCCTGCTCTTCCTCTTCTTCCTCTTCTTGCTGAATGATAACTTCAGCAGGTGGTCCTCTCTTCCTTGGATGTGGTGGAGGTGGTGGGGAAGAACCAGCTGAAGCTACTAATGAAGCCATTGCTCAGTGATCACAAAGGGTCTTTCTCTCACAAAGATGAAAGTCAGAGTGAGGAAAGAAGGAGGGGTTTTCATCATTTGGGAAAAACAATAGTTCTAAACCAATGAAAAGTGTTACTTTTAGGTCACATGACATAGTCTTACATCATTAGGAAACCAAAAGTGAAATGAACCAATGAAAAGTGTTATTAACAAGTCACATGACCTGTTGTGTTTACGTTACACGCTTTGGGCCGCGTCCCGGATCGCTTCCGGGAAGCTGCGCTTCGCGCCTCGTTCGCGTACCGGTTCACTTCCGGGTACGCTAACGCGGCGCGTCATATGACGTTTCACGCTGACGTGATACGTCACGCTGACGCGACGCGTCATGATGTTGTTTTCTAACGTGGCAGTTGCGCAAACGGAACGTTTACCGGTTCGCGTACCGGGTCGCGGCACCAAATAGAGCTAACGGGAAGCTACCCGGTTCGCGAACCGGGAGCGAACCAAAACATAATAATAAAAAAAAAATTATTAATAAACATATAAAATATATTTTTTGATTTAAGAAGAATACATTTTACAGCTATAGATATTAGCTTTTAAAAAACCATTGAAATTCACTGAAAAAACCATAGGTTATAGACCATATATAGTTAGGAATTAGCATTTACAAAACCTTGAAAATTCACTGAAAAAAGCATGGGTTATAGACCATATATAGTTAGGAATTAGCATTTACAAAACCTTATTTTACTCACACAAAACCATTGAAATTCCATATATAGTTAGTTGCACTAACTATATATCGCGCACCCGCAATCCACTGCTGATCATGTCACATATTACATCATTCATGACATGGTCAGTGACATCACTGATGACATCACTGATGACATCTCAAATGACATCACTGATGACATCACTGATGACATCTCAAATGACATCAATGATGACATCACTGATGATATCTCAAATGACATCACTGATGACATCACTGATGACATCTCATTTGACATTACTGATCACATCATTCATGTGATAATACGATGAACCTCTTCAGACTCTTATATAACCTTAGATACACTCAGTGTAAACAGACACTCACAGACTGTTACTCATCAATGGAGTTACTCACACACCTAGTCAGTCATGCAAAGAATCAATCACACCTCCATTTCCTCAACTATACAGTTATACACACCTTACTTATTCAAACATATACTAACACATATTTACTCTCTTTTACAATGCCTGATACAAGTTCACAATGATCCATACAGCCACTCACACATTCACTGGCTCTTGTGCACAGTTATTTATATATGTCAACTGTCACATGTACTGTGTTTTACATATGTACTTACTTTGACATGTAGCACTGAGATATCCATTCACTCACCAATGCACTCAGTCAACCGCCCATACAGGTGTTTCTACATGCACTTTTGAACCCATACATCTAGTGAATCAACTGCTCACACATCTATGCACAGAGTCATACACCTCCCAGCCACCCACACACACACACACTCAGTCTCCCATACAAATACTTGGGCAACCAAACAATAACCCATATACTTACTCATATAGCTACTGATCAACACATGCAGCAGTTTACAGAACAACAGACATAATGATGCACAAATTAAGACAGTTTAGTCACTAACCCATGCACTCAGTGAGACACATTTATTCACTCACTCATACAGTCAGTCATGCACCTACTAAATCCTTCATCCAGACACTTATACATCCACTCATTCTTCAATATGTAAGACATATTTTAACTTTACAGAAACATACAGTCACTGGATGTTGTCATCAGTGATGTCATCAGTGATGTCATTTGAGATGTCATCAGTGATGTAATCAGTGATGTCACTGACCATGTCATGAATGATGTAATATGTGACATGATCAGCAGTGGATTGCGGGTGCGCGATATATAGTTAGTGCAACTAACTATATATGGAATTTCAATGGTTTTGTGTGAGTAAAATAAGGTTTTGTAAATGCTAATTCCTAACTATATATGGTCTATAACCCATGGTTTTTTCAGTGAATTTTCAAGGTTTTGTAAATGCTAATTCCTAACTATATATGGTCTATAACCTATGGTTTTTTCAGTGAATATATATATATATATATATATACATGTGTATATATATATATATATATATTGTCCCACCCAACGTTCGAGGAGGCGATCGGCTGAGAAGGCTACGCAGGCTAGAATCCAGGTACATTGTGGACCTCTCTACAAAACATTCGAGAGGACTCAATAGTGGAGAGGAATTGTCATTCCATCTAGGGAAATGATACTGACATTATACTTCAGTGATACAAATTGCGCTGTCTGTTATGACCCTCAGACCATTAGAAACATTGCCGCCAGATATGTATATTGAACTTCGAAACCAGTATTTCCCTTTGCTTAAAGATGGTCAAAAATTCATAGTACTTCCAGAGCTGCAAACACTACCCAAACCTTATTTTTCGTTTATAATCGCACATTATTCACTCCACTACTTCTGTCATCGTTTTCCTCAGACATTCCATCCACTTGTTGGTCCTGTCCCTGCTCTTTTGAAGCACATGTTGTTCGATTGTCCTCCCATTTTTCGTTTTTGGCAACAAGTGTGGTCTCAGTTTCAAAAGATTTTCCATTGTTAACATTTTTCTAGGTTCTCTTTCTCCTATTTTTGCCACTTCGTCCCATAAACATAAATTACTTGACCTTCTGATAGCCGTTGCCTTACATCATATTACATCTCATTGGAAACAGGCTAATGATGTCTCCTTCAATGCCTGGTGGAACGCAGTTTGTTTTAATCACCGTCTGGACACTAATTTTGTTTCCCCCATTTCCCTTGCAATCAAATGGGATCTTTTATGGATTCCCCTCACTGAGTATTTATCCAGAATTGCCCAGATCCCACCTCCCACTCAAGTTCGTACTGTTGAAGTCCAAAAACCACCGTGATTGCATTTCTTCCTTGCATTTAATTTTTCTTATCACTTATGTGTTTTATTCTACAGGCTATACCTCAATTACCTTATGTTAATGAATATTATCGTTTGCCATATTTTATGTATAGATTTATTTATCAATTCTACTTTTTTTGTAAGAGAGATTTCTTGTTTTTGTAACTTATGATTGTTTCTTCATTTTCTGTCTTTGCTTCCTTATACTTTAATAAACTTCAAACTTAAAAAAAAGATGTCGGTTTCCATCCCTATTTTTTCTCTTCTTTCTTTCCCCTGTTCTTTTTCATTGCCCTGTTTTGATCTATACAAAAGACAGTCACTCCAGGGCTACCGATATGTACATATGTATATATTAGACTATTGGGGAGAGAGTGGAAATGACTATGTTTATGGTCTATATGATGTTTCTATGTAGATAGGAAAGTATGAATATGATGAATTTTTTCGATTTCGTCTACTAGAACAGGCTAGAACGGATTGAAAGATAAAGTGTAAATAGATTGTATAATATGCCGTTATCGTTCTAACAAGCATTGTGTACAGCACTTTATTTTCTGCATTCTTATCGCATAGCTTTCTGTAACCATATATCATTTTACATAGCCATCTGATTAGCTGCATTGTGATTATCAGTAATATTATTATTATTTTTTCCTCAGAAGAACAATTTTGATTAAACACTGTGTACATAGGACAATAGCCGATTCACGGCTTTATCATAATGTTAAAACTTATGACACTTTATAAATGTAATACCCTCTTAGGTATATACTACAACTTAAAGATGGCGCCTACAGAGACTTGTGAGGGCTTGGTCCTATGTCACTGTTAGTGAATGAAATTAAAACTTTATTAATGTGCTGCTTACAGGTCACGAGTGACACACCGACGAAGGCTCACGCCGAAACGCATCTGTGCCTCTTTTCCCCGAAATAAAATCACCGTGAATCAACTAACTTCTCGAGTGCTGCTACTTCTTGCTACTTCTTCCTACCGAACTGGGGAGAGTTTGAGCGTCATATATCTATATATATATATATATATATATATATATATATATATATACATATATATATATTACCTACTGGCGGTCCCCAGTAGGTAGTTATAGTTAGGACGTATAGGACGTACTTTCCATAGGAAATCCACAACATTCTATTTGGAATAACTTTGGCGCTGGTGGACGAATCTTCGCGAATTTCTCCAAGAAAAGGGCCTGCTCCGCTCCACTCCTTCCCTGAAAGTTTGGGGGTGATTTGTGAAGTGGGGGCTGAGAAAAAAGGGGTCCCAAAACGTGTTTTCCCCATGCAATTTTCAATAGGGACCTTTAGCCAGGGCTACAGCCCGAACGGCTGAACGGAATTACACTAAATTTGGCAGAGGGGTAGAGTTCGGTTCACAGATTGTGCTTTTTTAAAATGGTGTAATTCTGTTCAGTAGTTCCTGAGAAAATCAAAAGTAAAATCATAGCGATATCTAGAGACGAAGTACTGCACGCGTACAGAAAACCGTACAATTACGAGCACGAGCTGCATGCTGATTGGATGTCAACTGTCTGTCAACACTCCAAACCAGGAAGTGTTGGCAGCCTTCTTGTGCCTCGGTAGCACCGAGTCAGAAGAAAACAGTAAAACAAAGTTGGAAAATAAGGAACGGGGGCAGGGTAGAAACATGTTGACCCTCTAGGCCTGCTCAGGGGGTCCCACATGGATCTTTAGGCACAAAAAATATTTTTTTTTAATTAAAAATATCACGGGGTACCCATATGGTACTCGTACGCAAACTAGAAGTCTGTTTTATTCTTAATTAGCTCCCGGGGGGGCCAAACCACGGGGGTAATTTTTTTCTATAATAGGGGGTTTGGAAGTGTCCAACAGGAACAAAAGAATAGAAAAAAAATAATAATGTCAAGGACAGCGATGCTCCTGCTTCCTGCGTTTTATCAGGTCAATAGACTGTTCCCCATAACACAAAAGTTTATTGTAATAAATGCATAGAATTGTAATTTTAGCAAAATCAGGATCAATTTGTGGGTGTGGACTGTTTGCTGAAAATGCTGGTGCAGCAGTTGATGTGCTTGGTAAAGCAGCAGCAGGTGGGTTGTCCTTTAACCTCCGTGTTGCAGATCGAGCAAAGTTGTTGGGGTGTAAGTTCTTCATGTGTCGCTCCATATTTGCTGTGCGAAAGGAGTATTTATTAGATAGATCACCCCTTGAAAGAGTTGTTTGGCAAATTTTACAGGTTACTTTTGGAGCATTAGCCTTTATTTGCCCTTCTGGAAAAGTAAAAAACTGCTAAGTTAGAGCTACTTTCCTCTTCTTTGGAGATTCTTCAGGAATTAAATATTCCTCTGAAGAATGGCTGGAAGATGAGTTAATTGCTGTTATTATGGTAAACTTTGTTCTATTTGACTAGATTCTCAGAAGAGATGCTTCTTCTTAGAAAGTCAAAGTAGAATGATTATAATGGGATAGAAGTTTCAACAGTTATAATAGGAAGTGTTATGAACCAATCAAATGTCTTCTTTTAAAGTCACATGGCTTTGCATACACTTACGCTGTGCTTACCGTGCTCTTACGATGCGAGTTCGCGTGACGTTCCACCGCGATTTGTGTAATTACTTTTAAAAGTAATATAGGATTATTGAATCTTAAAAAATGATTTCATAATTATCCTAGATAATGTCTTCTGTTAGTATGTTCATTAAATACATAAATATATGTTTTTAAACAATTAAAAACATTAGCGTCTTTTGAGTACGGGGTGCCTCACATGACGTCACACGGAAGCTTTGATGCAATGCGTAACATGAAAGCGTATTCGTAGCCTATACTGAGAATGATTAGCAGTACAAACTATGGTGCGATCACTCTCTCACTGTCAAATCAGAGCACAGGGCGCGCTATGAGAATGGTTAGAAGTGGTCACTCATTGGAGATCCGATTCAGCTGTGTGGCTTATCCACGGTATCATAACGTTACTTTTTAGCCTGTTTAAGTTTGACGTTTGCATGAAATACTATGATATAGGCAGATATGGAACTTTAGCCAGCGCTTATCTCATGAAGCTTGGTTATTACCATTTACATATAGGTGCCTGAGGGAGGGAAAAGAAGTCTATCTGAATGGCGAGGATTGCACAATAGCACCAGATCACTCCTTAATTTGTAGACACATACAATTGCATGGCTCTTGTAATGAAGATGCGCCTAATTTAGACTGAGTTTTGAAAGGCACTCCGACACCTGCTATCAAACCAATGTTCAGTTTACTGGAAATGGGAGTTATTTACTTTGAAATAATGCAGATTGTTGTGCGATGCTAGCAGGTATCGCTTACATGATTACGGTAACTGAGCGTGTGGTTTGCTATAAAAAAGTGGTGTTTACTCCTCTGCATGGGAAGCTGGATGTTTCCATCTGGCCGTCGATTCCGACTTTGAAAGCAGAGTCAACCAAATTAGTCATATAAGAGCGCTATTGTCTCAAAAAGAGGTCGCTCTTACATCTGCTAGAGAAATATTTGTCATTCATGTAGCAAACACCCGCACAGAAGTGCATGATTTATTAAATACAGACGTGCTCCTGAATTTTGGGGAGTTAATTTAGAGTATCTTTAATGGGTCCTTGACTACGGGGTCACCTCACTTTTTTAAAGTTAGAAGCAGTGGCCTTGTGACTTCTTTTCAAACTATATTTGGTGTCTTTCCGGGATTTTTTCATTCAATTTTTTCCAGCATCTTTGCTGGATTCCGCTTAATACGCACATTAGTTGCCGGTGTGCTTTTATTAATTTGTTTACTTAAATATGGATGCACATCCTGCAGCAGACGACAATATGTCCCGGCTGTTGCTGGTCCGCAACCAAATGCTTAGTTATTACGGCGCACTGCCTCTGGCTACATTGAGTGCAGTTTATGGATTATTGTTTCGATTCTCCTTTTTCACATGCGTTCAACATGTCTTCCATTGCCTGAGCTGCGATTTTGACTGGGCCCTGCATTTGTGTCTCTGCTGTACGGTGTCTCCCAACGTGGATTATGACCAGCTGATGATTCCCTTAGCGGTTCATGACTTGCTCTGTTCTGGTGGCGGGATTATGGCCTTAACAGCGATACATGGAATATTGGGACGTTGGAATGTTTTTGCAGCGGCGCTTGAGTTCTTGGCAACCAGATATATTTAAGATGACCCCTAGTTTTCCTCCAATGGTGATAGAGGCTCCGGTCATTGAGGAACATGTATGTTCATTCTCACTATTGAATTGGATGGCTGAAATGTTTTTAGATGAGAACAATGACTTCCTGTTGGAGGCTGTTGCTAAATACTGTGCCTATACGCTGTTGGATTAAGACTCTTTGATTTTTCTACCTATTCTTTATTATGTAGCTACTGTTTTCTATCAAACAGCGAATAATTTTGTTTGCAAATTTGAACTTGACTCTGCTTTTCCGGCTTGAACTCTGCGTTCCTAATTCACCCACGTTTATATAATGTGCGTCGATCAAGGGAGGGAGTCGTGGGCTGAGCCTTGCACTCACACCGTGTTAAGTAAGCATGGGTTTATTAGAAGCTTAAACGCCATTTTTTCTTTCCTGCTCTGCTTTGCACACGACACACACTTTTGATATTGTTTAGAGAAGGCTGAGTATTTTGCTTTACATAAAAATAATTTGGTATGCTACATTTGTAGACTGCCTCGCTAGTTTAGTGTGTATAGTGAGAACATGGAACATCAAGGTTATCTTAAATACTGTGTCTGTTATTCAGAATGATCCTCGCACGTTCGAGCCATAACACATATGCAGCTGTGGCCACCTCTGATACTGGTGAGTTTAATAATGCATTGTGGAGGCATAATTACAAACAGATGGAGAACATTCGTATCCTGACAGTTTGTGCAGAACTCAATGTGATCCACTACTGCTGAGTACCAGAGGTATGGGTCTGCCCATGTAATCCTATGAGACCTTCTGTAGTTATAAACTAACCTGCTAGGTAGGGAGGGTGAAATGTAGGTATATTTTACATTTGTTTACCTTTAGCATTATAGGATGCTTTTTCATTTTGTATTTTATGGAATAGTAACAATGCTGACAACCTTGTTTCTGATAATATGTTTGGTTGTATTATCTAAGGTACTGTGCATGAGATTACGGCGTTAGAAATAAACATTTCAAACTTGCACGTGTCTTTATTTACTCCTTCTTTTGGACTGGTGTAAGACTATAATGAAAGAGTGCTCTTGTTATCCACCTTACTTGAGTTAATCTAAGTCGCATGTTCTGGGTTGACTAGTCATTGGTGTTTTTGCCATAGGACGAAGAACCAATGAGTCACTGATTGCTAGTCTGGTAGGGGGTTTGTGTAGTAAGGTGGGTTTTGGTACACCGTAATTCACTGAGGTCCTAAGCCTTTATGCACAGTTCTGTGTAGGAGCAGAATTCCTGGAACAGTAGTTACAACAAAAAGGCTTGATAAAGGGCGTGCACTTTGAATATGAATATAAAATAGAAGAATAGTTGATAATCACAGCTAAGGAATGCAACAAGTAGATGTGTGTATGTGTGGGCGATGTGTTGATTGAGTGGACGATGAAAAACTTGAAAAATAAGAAAGGCTAGAGAGATGCAAACTACCCACTGCATTGTCAGTGAAGTGGATCTTTGGATTTCCAGCTCATTACACAGATAGGGTGTTGGATTCCGCAGTGGAAGCAAGAGAAACGAGTACCACATCTAAGGAGGAAAGCTAGTGCATAAAGTACACACAGTTGGGCAGATTTACAAGCCCATGGGAAAAATGACGCAAGAGTGGTGCAAGGGGCTTGTAAATCTGCCCCAATGTGTGGTAGAAAGACGCAAGAAAGGACGGAAGTGTGCAAATTACCCACTGCTATTCACGGGTAGTAGTTACCAAGAAGGCTGAATAAAGGGCCTGCACTTGAATTTGAATTAAAGAAGAATAATTGATAAGCTCAGCCAAGAAAGGTAGCAAGTAGGTGTGTGCATTTGTGGATGTTGTGTTGCTTGAGCGGTAGATGTCTAAGGTGAAAAATAAGAGAGGCTGCAGAGATGCAAACTTTCAATTTCTTTGTATATATAAAGAAAAAACCATAGGTTTTAGGCATGTTATAGTTAGGAATTAGCATTTAAAAAACCTTGCAAATTCATTGAAAAAACCATAGGTTTCACACATGTTATAGTTAGGAATTAGCATTTAAAAAACCTTAGAAATTCGCTGAAAAGACCATATGTTTCACACATGTTATAGTTAGCTGGATATTTCACTCATATAAAACCATTGAAATTACCCCGTTATAGTTAGTTCACCTAAATATAACTCGCGCGCCCGCAATGCACTGCTGATGACGTCACATATTACGTCACTCATGGCATTGTCAGTGACATCACTCATGACATCACTGATGACATCTCAAATTACATCACTGATGACATCATCCTTGTGAACGAGTGGCAGACTTCCTCTCACCCTAATATAACCCTTGATACACACATTCAAAAGTAGAAACTAACATTTACAAAAAAGTGGAGATACCAATACCAGTTAAAATAACCTATTCAGTAATTCCAAAATCTACGTACAGATCCACTCATTCACCAACAGTTCTATATAGCCACTCATACATGTACTCACTCATCATATGTACTCATACACCTATACATCCTGTTACACATCGACACTCATCCATAGAGTTACTCACACACATATTTACACATGCAAATAAATTATCAAACATCCATTTATTTGCATATACAGCTATACACACACCACTACACTTACTTTTACAGAAAGGTACACATACTTACTCTCTTAAACAATCAGCTATAGAAACACATTATTATTTATACAGGAACTCTTCCAATCTGTCACTGTCATATATCCTTACGTATATACATCAATAATCACATATACTAGTTTAAAACATATGTACTTACTCATAAAGACACTATTGAGGCAGTTATTCACTCACTAACACACCCATACACACACTTATCCACCCGAACAGTCCTGCACACATGCTGTCTTCAAAACACATACAAACAGTGAGTCAGTGATTCATGCATCTGTGCGGTAAGTAATACCCCCACCAAACCATACAGACACTCATTCTGATACTCAAAAAACAAACTAATAACTCATATAGACACTCGTGTAGCTACTCACCAACCCATGCAGCCACTTATACACAAAGTAAGACACTGATACAGATATTTACATATTTAAACATTACTCGCTAATACATGTATTCACTAAGATACACTTAATAAGTCAGTTATACAATCAAATTTACAAAAAAAACATCCATTTAGACACTTATTCACCCATTTATTCTTCGATCGACCTTTAGATATACATATATAAAAATATTTATTTTTCAGAAAGATGCACATTCACTGAATGATGTCATCAGTGATGTCATTTGAGATGTCACCAGTGATGTCATCAGTGATGCCACTGACCATGTCATGAGTGATGTAATATGTGACATCATCAGCAGTGCATTGCAGGTGCGCGAGTTATAGTTAGCTGAACTAACTATAACGGGGGAATTTCAATGGTTTTGTATGAGTGAAATGTCCAGCTAACTATAACATGTGTGAAACCCATGTTTTTTTCAGTGGAAAAAAAAAAATATATATATATATATGGTGATGTCACTGACCATGTCATGAGTGATGTAATATGTGATGTCATCAGCAGTGCATTGCAGGCGCGCAAGTTATAGTGAGTCCAACTAACTATAACGTGGGAATTTCAATGGTTTTATGCGAGTAAAATTTCCAGCTAACTATAACTGGTGTGAAACCTATGGTTTTTTCAGTGAATTTAATAGGTTTTTTAAATGCTAATTCCTATGGTTTTTTAATAGCAAATCTCTATAGGTATAAAAAGTAAAAAATGTTATAACGAATTTTATATTGTATAATTATGGTTTTTTGCCCTGGGGCGCTCCCGGGGCGCGTACCGGTGAACGCACGGGTAAGTGCAATGTTACGGCGCGCCCCGGGGCGCGTATCAGGGAGCATCCCGTTAGCGCTATTCTCGCGAACGAAAACAACATTGTGACGTTTCACGTAACCGTGTGATGCGTCATATGACGCACTGCATAAGCGCACCCGAAAGCTCGTGAGCGCATACGATCGTGCAACGTCCTGACGCGCTTACGCTACGCAACCCCGGGCGCGCCCCGGAGCGCGACTACGGGCGCGCCCCGGGGCACGTAGCGTAAGCGCGTCGGGTCATGTGATCTGAAAATAACATTTTTCATTGGTGCAGATCAGTTTTGGTTTCCAAATGATGAAAGCCCGGATCATGTGACTTGAAAATAACACTTTTCATTGGTCAAGAACAGTTCTGTTTTCCAAATGATGAAAGACTCCACCTTTTTTCCTTATTCTGACTTTGTCCTTTGACTGAGGAAGACCTGTTTCAACAACAAATTGATTTATTTTGTACTTTAAAATGGCTACTGTAGCAGCAGCAGCTGGAGCATCTGCACCACCACCACCACCACTACCACCACCAAGAGGACCACCACAACAGTACATTGGTGGTCAAGAAGAGGAGGAGGAGGAAGAGGAAGAGGAGGAGAGGAGAAGATGGCTGGCTGAAGACAATACCCCATACCAGCCAAGGCCACACATTGTATGGGAGTTTTTTTCAATCCCATAGGGCAAGAAAAAAGTCAATGCGGCCAAGGTAACTTGCCTAATCTGTGGCATGGAACTCTCAAGGGGCAACCCAAACAAAAAATATTCTTTTGATAATAATACCATGATTAGACATATGACCCGCAAGCATCCAAACAACTATGCTGCTGCAGAGTTGAGGGAACTGGCCAGAAACCTCCCCCAGTCTTCAAGGACCACCTCCAAAAGAAAGCAACCCACTCCATTGGGACCAGAAACAACGGAGACGATGCCTTGCATTCAACAACGATTTAAAGATTTTAGAGTAACATGTATTTACTGTGGTAAGCTCATCTCCTATGGTGAAAAGAGCGTAAAGCTCATCGTCCTTGCTGGTGACAACCACAATTGCCCCAAAAAACCCTAATTTTTTCCGTTTTTTGTTTTTTGCTCCAGTTGAGCCATTTTCAATTCCCTTTTTTTTGTTTCTCCCCATAAAAAATACAAAAGAAATATAAAACTGTTCAGAAAAGCCAAAAAAAGTACAAAATGTTCAAAAAAAACATTAAAAAATATATAAAACAACAAAAAGAAGAAAAAAACAGTTCTTTTTAGAACTACCTTTAATTTATAAAAATAAACCTATATTTTTAAAGAATCTCTGTCAATTTTTTTTCCTCAGGGTACGCGCACCGGGGCGCGCACCCCAAAAAAAGAAAAAAAAATTAATGAAGGAGTTAGCATGAGGGAAGAACACAAAGAGAGATATGTTAAGAGAAAGAGAGCTAGAGGGAGAAACACAGAGGGATTGTTTATTACATAGTAAAAAACAGAGAAGGTGTAATAGGGTGAAAGTGAGAAAAGTAAAATGAATAAGGGAGCGAAAGAAGGGAAGAGAGAGGAAGAAGACTAAAGTAGAAATAGTGGGAGAATGTGAGTGGGTGTTGAAAGAAAAAGAAAGGACAGTAAAAAATGGGGAATGAAGGGTAGTGACGGAACCGAGATAAATGAACAACGGTGAAGGAGGGTGAGAAAAGAGCAGTGAGTGTAAGAAAAGAGGGGTGAAAGAGGGTGAAAAATTGAATTAGGATAAGACATGGGGAGTGACAAAGAGAAAGGACAGAGAGAGTAAAGGAAACAATGCCTGAATGGGTCTGAGTGAAACAGCAAAGAAAGGTAAGTAATGCAGTGTGTGTGACTTATAGGGAGTCAGTGGGTGTAGTTTGGGGTGTGGGTGTGTAAGGTGTGTCTGTGGGTGTGGGTGTGTGGGGTGTTTCGGTGTGGGTGGAGGTGAGGGTGTGTGAGATATGTGTGAGGGGTGTATGGGTGTGGGGGTATATGTGTGGGGTGTATGTGTGTGTATGGAATGTGTGTGTGTGTGTGAGGAGTGTGTGTGGGGGGGTGTGTGTGTATGAGGTGTGTGTGTGGTGTGTGTGTGGGGTGTATGTCAGAGGTGTGTGTATGTGTTGGGAGGGGGATGAGGTGTGTGTGTAGGAGTAAGCTAAATAATTAAGAAAAACAGAATGAGTGAAGAAGCAAAGGAAGGGAACAGGGGGTAAGTGAAGTAAAGAATAGGGACTGAAAGAAGTTGAATATGAGAGGGGAAATAGGGAAATTGAAGTAAACATGGAGAATAAGAATAAGTGAGGGAAGCAGAGTAAAGAAACAGGAGTGAGGTTGGTTGAGAAAATATTAGTGAGCTTAAAGCAAAGGGTGATGACAAACTACATTTTTTAGTCACACTTACCATATAATAAATGTAACTTTAATTACATTTTTTTACTACACTTTGTATATGTGAAAGAGAGAAGAAAAAATAAGTTATAAATAGTAAAATATGTATTTTAAATTAAAAGATACAAATGAAGAGGTTAAAAAGCATACCAGTGTATTTAGAAATAAAGTAAGAGTGAAGGACATAGAAAGGGAAATAAAGTAAGGTAGAAGGACAAAAAGAGAGAACAAGAAATAGAAGGAGAGCACATTAGTAAGAGTAAGGCATGTAGATTCACTGACAGAGAGGAAGAGAAGAACAGAGAAATGAACTGTAGGTAAGAAAGATACTAAAACAATGTGAGTTAGCAAAACTAAGTCAGGAAACAGTAGTAAGTAAAAAGATAATGACAGAGACGGTAAAGAGTCTAATTAAGGATGCATTTAGAAGAATGAGGAATAGAAGATAACTGAGAGTAAGTGAAGAACAGTCATAGAGTGAAGGGATGAAGGGAGAGAGGATATACAATGATTGAGGGAAATGGAGTGAGGAAGTTAGTAGACAGACACACTAAGAGAAAAACTGAGTGAGGTGGAGTACAATGAGTAAGCAAAGGAAATGAGTAAGGGAGCAAAAAAAGGAAACAGAGGAGAAGACGACTAAAACAGTGGTACTGAGAGAAAATAATTTGGTGATGAAAGTAAAGAGAAGGACATTGAAAGAAAGGAAATGAGGGATAGTAATGGAACCAGACTAAAAGAAATGGGATGAAGAACGATGAGAGAGGAGCAGTGAAGTTGTTATAAAAGAAATGATAGAAGGTAGATTAACACAAGTGAACATAACACAAGGAGAGTGAGGCACTGAGGACATAGAGGTAGTGAACGAAAAATAGAGAGAAGAGGTCAAAAGAACAGAGCAAACAAAGATAAGCGAGGGAGAGTGGGTGATTTATAGTGATAGAGTGCGACAATACTGCTGAGTGAGTAAAGAGGAATTACTAAAAGAGCACAGGAGGAAAATACGGAAAAGGGAAGTAAAGCAGAGAGACTGAAAGCTTAAAAGTTATGCAAGGGAGAGAGGGGATGCAGACAGTTGAAATGAGACTGAGGGGTTGTGAAAGAAGTGGAGTAAAGGAACGGGGGTTACAGAAAGTGAGAGAAAGACATTATAAGTGAGTAAAAAGAGATGAAAGAGGATAGAAAAAAGAAAGTGAGTGTCAGACAATGGGAATACAATTTAATTTACACAATCCAAAGTATAGAATAACTTGTACAACATGTTACATAGTTTATTTTTGCTGTTCTCAGAATATATTGAATTTCACTTAAAACAGTGAGTTCAAATTACTCATCATATGACAGCGGGAAAAAAAAAACACAATCTAAAAGATTGTGTTTTTAAAAAAAACCTTAGATACTGACAAATGACAAATGTACACTAATCTTTGATTCACTTACTTTTTCTTTAGGCCAAATAGTATATCATGAAGGTTCTTTTCTCGTTGGAAAGTACTCTGCTGTTCACTAAAAAATCCATTTAATCAACTTTCTAAAAGAAAAGCTCCAAGAACATCTGAAAATTTCAGTCATGACTCTTTACTCATTTCTTCACCATTCCTTAAGGCCAAATAGTGTCAGATGTATCAGTATATTTTCAAATTACTTAAAACAAACTCTAAAATTACAGTTTTTCTGACGTTCTGAAAGAAAGATTCAAACAACATTTTCACAATATTTATATTTTCGTAATTCTATCTCTGACTCACTCATGTTCATCATTTCCTATAATACTGATATCACTTACTGTGAGATCCACTTACAGTACCTATATGACAACTCAATTTTTTATATTATCTTGATCACTTTTACTCAAAATATAATTTTAAACAGCAAACTAACCTTTATTAGCTGCTCCCGTCTTCATAGGCCAATTACCTTTACTTAATTTTTGGTTGTAAAAACACTAGATATGATTTTTTTAAGTCAAAAGGCAAACGTTGTTTTAAAGTCAAATGAGTCACATTACAAAGGGTCCAACCTTTACAACTTTTTAAATAGCATGTGTAATGCCCTGATGATGTTGAAGGACCGTCATGATAAATAATAGCTGCAGTTGCAAACGTTCTTCCTGAAACTGATAATTGAGAAGCCACAACATTTTTAATAGAAGTTGTCAATTTCGTTCCATCAGGTCTACATCATTGGAACATTAAAATGAGATGGTGACCATACCTTCGTAGAAATAATGTAGACAGCATTGCAGACTTACATTGGGTACACACCATATTGTGATCAGCTGCTTTAACGAGATTATTAAAAGGCACTGATTTGCAGTCTGGTAAACTCAAATATATAAATCTTTCAGTGTCTATTCTAGTACTACTTGATAAAGTACAGTTATCACAGTCATGCTGCCATTGATAAGAAAGGTTAAAACGATTTTTTATATCTACTCCTTCATCTTCCAATACATCAAACATATACATTAAAAATTCCTGACAATCCTGCTGAATTATCTGTGAAAATTGATTTTGACCAGAACATATGTCTAGAAGATTTCTAATTTCTGAAACACTTTCTATTTTTGCTTTATCACTGCTACATTTCTGAAACACAGAATTCAATAAACAGCAGAATGTTTGATCCCGATTTTCAATAATCTGTTCTTGTAAATTTTGAAGAAAAAAAACAACATTAACCACTACATTAGCATAGCAGTTGACACCAGAACTGTTTTCAAACTGAAATCCAACAACATCTTCAACAGAATCCTTTTTCTTTCTGCTTACAATTACAGTTTCATCTACTTTTTGTCTTTTTGCTAGTACCTCACTGCAATTATTCTCATTTCTTCTTTTTCGGCCTACCACACGTTTTTCAAACAGAGGATATTAAGGCAAATGTGGAGCATACTCTCTTCTTAACCTATTGTATTCTTTAACACAATCTAGATCAGCACAAATCTATGTTTCATCACACTCAATCAAGTACAATCCTGATAAAGTTCTGACTCGTGATAATGCCACATATGCCATAACCTCTTTAAACATAGAACTTCCAATGTTCACCAAAGCACTATCTACACTTAAACCTTGAGATTTATGAATTGTCACTGCATATGCCAAACAAACAGGAAACTGTTTTCGGCGAACATATAAGTCTTTCACAAGCAAAAATCTAGCTGAACAACGACAAATTTGTTCTATTTCGTCAATGCCATCAAATTTAATTTTTAAAATTTAAATTCCATCTCTATTTTTGTAATTCACAAAACCAACAACATGACCCATTGCTCCATTTACCAGACCTCTTTCAACATCTAAATTCCTTCTCAAAATGATATGACAATTTAAACACACATTCAGAGTCTTTTCAAAACCAGCAGTTTTAGATATAGTCTTCTCTAATGAATCCAATTTTGATTTCAAATTTTCTGACAAAATAATTGTTGCTCCCATATGCTCTATTTTATCTATAGCTTCCAGTTTCACTATCTCTTCATTTTCTAACTTTAACATTTTGTTGTTGAACATGGAACATTCTTTCAGAGTAGGCATCAAACATATGCCAGATTTCTTCTCGTTAATTTTCTTAAAAATATTCTCTGGAAGAATGTTTTCATTTGGGTACAAATTTGAAATTAATCGTCCATGTAAAGCTTCTTTCCCATGCTGACTTATTTTTCCGATTCTTACATCTTGTAGAATATTTTTATAATCTTCATCCTTTGCCTGCCGCATATTTTGGAGTTGTTCTGCATATTTGAAATTTAACCATATATTATCGTTTCCAATGCTTCCATGGCACTTCCTGGTATTCATGCGTGACCATTTTAAACACTGGTTGACCTTTCACTGGAGTCAACTGCAGTAGATCTCCAAAAACAATAATGTGTTTTCCTCCAAATAAGACATCATAGTCTGTTCTATGAATTTCTTGCATTCTCAAATGCACAAAAGCAAGCATTAGATTTGAGACCATGCTTACTTCATCAATGATAAGAAGTTTCATTTTCTTCAGGACTCTGGAAACTTCAGAACACGCATCTCCAGATAGCTTGTGGTATTGCAATTTGTTATCATGCTCCACTGGCAGCATCAGTAAACGATGTAAAGTAATCCCTTTAATATTATGTGCTGCCAGTCCAGTTGGAGCGGTAACAACACAAGACAGCGGTGATTCAGTCCTTTTCTGCAGATAAGTTGCAATTGCTTTAATCAGAAAACTTTTTCCAGTTCCCGCTTCTCCACTCACGTACAGTCGGACAGGCTTAAATGATGTACATGAGCACTCTTTGTTCTCATGACTCAATCCATGTTCAACCTGTTCTGTGACTTCGTCATATATCTGTTTCTGCTCAAGGTTTAATTATTTCACCAAATCTTCTAAATTAATTACATCCTCTTGAGCTTGCTCCATAGCTCTTTCCACCTCATCCATGGCAGTGGCAGCTTCATTTTGGATAATTGGTCCTCCTAATGGATCCTGACTCAATGAAGCAGAACTCTGACTGTCTTGAGAACTGTCTCTCGCAATCTCTGCAGCAATTGTTGCTTCTTGCTCTATTTCTTCATTCAACATTTGCAGATAATTTGGAAAAACAGGACATTCTATGGTATCCTTCGTTGCATTAAAAGAGTCTTCATAACAGAGAAAATCTCCAAGTAGTTCCTCTTCTGTATGCCATGGTTTAAAGAGTTGCAAAAGAGCCAAATAGTAAAATTCTCTTTTGTCTGGATTTTCCCAACTCAATTTTCGATGATTAATCAAATGACCTTTTCTCTGTTTCACTAGACATCCTTCACATCCAATGACAGCATATATTCCATTATTGATATCTTCTCTGATGTTCCTCTTATAAATATAGCTTTGAAGAACTTCATAGAGACAAGCGTTCTCAAGGTGAGGACTTCTATTTGGATAGTATGTATCCAACATGTTTGTTTCTTCAAAATATCTGTACTTTCTGGTTCTTTCTCCGCCAAATACTCTATCTCTTGTACAGATTTCAAAACTGGGTTTCGTGCTGCAGCAAGACCTAGATTTATCCAAATGATGGTTCTAGATTTGGCATAGAGACTTGCTGATGACAATCGATCAGAACATTCATATGCTCCAATTTCTCGATGCGACAACATCTTCAGACTGTAACTGTATAATTTCTTGCTTAGACTCTTTTCATGTGAAATGTCCTCCCACATTTCCTTCAGTTCTGTCTTTTCTTTTTTTGTGATGTAAGACGTCACATATCGAGCCACAGCAATAGAGTTGTCAGCAACGAATTGAATATCCATGTTAGCATTCCACATGGACAAAATCACTGGGTTGTAGTCGTTGATGTACTTGGACTCTTCGTTTCTTTTTAAATTGTATGTATTTTTGGGTGATTTCCTCGTCACAGTATGTCGTAGAGAAGACATCAAATTTTTTACTCTTCCTTTACAAATCACTGGTCGTGGAAAGCTGAAACGACATTTTGTGTAGAACTTGTCCTTGTTTCTGAATTTTCGACGACAGTACTTTCCACAACGATGGGATTGAAAGCGTAAAACTTGTTGCCTTAAACTGTTTTCTTCGGTAGTTTTCGGAACAGCACATGTTGAATACTATTCAATGAAGCTCATCACTGTCTCACCCGAATCTGTTTCAAATTTGGGTGCATCTCTAATCCACAACAACATATGTATATGAGGAGCACCTCTCGCTTGATACTCCTTTCTCCAAAAGAAATCCAAAACCTCTCCAAGGGGAGGATTTTTTTTGTTGGTAATAAAAGACATCATAGCTTCAAATCTATGATTAAAATATCTGCATACATTCCCTGGATCCAAACAACACAGTTCTCCAGGTGTTTTGAATTCTATATTTTGTATATTTGCATTTGCCTCTCGTAGAAATTGAAGTAAGTCGTGCATACTCGGCACAGCTAAGAGTGAGGAACCATGTAGGAGTTCCTAAGTTTCTAAGCATACATTTCAATTCCCCATGACGACGGTACCAATACTCGTTTGTACCACGCTGACATGCCATGAGATTGATTAAATGAGATTCCAAAATATTATCTTGCAGATTCACTTTCTCCATAAAGTCCCTCGCCGAAACATTTTGCAGATGTGCTGCACTTTTCAGTAAATGGTTTACTGCATAAGAAAGCCCAGACAAGTCACTTTCATACAGTAGATGTAACAAATAAGGAATGCATTGCCGAAACCTTGAATCTTCAGCATATAATATTACAGATCGATTTTCAGATGCAGGAATTTGAAGTGGTCGATCGTCATATCGTCCACCTCGACCTGTTGGAAATAAATGTGGAAAACAACGAGCTTTCAAACTTTCTTCCCATACACTAATGGGACTTCCTTTTGCTGCTTTCATTTGAAATAAGTCAATTGCATTCCCCATCACTTCTTTGGAATGCAAAGGATGAACAGTATAATGTTCATATATTTCTTCACTTCTAGACACATCAACTTTTTCAATTTGGCCAGCTGAACAATCACTGTCTTCATCTGCAGCTGTTTCCTCTGCTTCAACACATACATGTTTGTAGTACTCATTGTTTTTGACTAAATACAACGTTGCCTTTTTGACTTTCCTAACATCCACTAAATCCTGCCAGATTTTCTTACTCTTTGTCGGAACCCCATTAACTAGAATAACCAGAGGTTCCTCTTCCACTTTCTCTACACCAATGGTATCAATATTTTTCTTGAAATCTAGAGGCAAATAAACAACTCTTCCCTTTAATCCTCTCTGTAAATCTGAAGAAGGCAATTTCCCTATCTTAGGCTCCATGCGAACAAAAGCCTGAAAAGGATGGGCACATTGAATGAAAATAGACTCATATGTATTTAAATCCATCAATTCAGGAGGAATGTCTACCAACTCCAGATTATTATGAACAGCTCTAGCAGGCATTCTGTTTTGATTTAATTTATCATAACAATATTTACAAATAGGCTGATCAGAACTCAAATCAAAACAATTCTCCACCCACAAATAAGTTGCAAAATCCTTCTACTCATAATTATTTATCTTTTCACTTTTTACGTATAAATCAACTAATCTAGTTTGATGCTTATAATGAGTTCGTCGACAACACACACAAGTAAAATTCGGCCTTTCACTTGATTTCACCTTAAACCTGGTAATTTCCTGGTCAAACTTTTCTGTACTTGAGATCTGTACATTGTCTTCCACATTACCTTGAATTTCTGTCTCAATTTCTACACTGTCCTCTTTTTCACCAAAATAACAAATCTCAATTTCTTCACAAATCTTCTTCACATCTAATTCAGTTCCATGCAAAAGAGCACTGTTTAATTGTTTAAGCTTAAGTGTGGGACTTTTTGCATAATACAACATTCTCACTAATTTCCTCATTTTGGTATGATGCGCTGCTAACATCCTAAAATGATGAAAACACTCTGACAGACTTTTCTAGAAAGACAAGCCAGTGAATGCCCTTGCAAACCTGTGCTTTCTCTCACTCTGCAAGGATCTAAGTTTTGCAACAACTTCATTTTCTGCTTTAGACTTATCTTACTATATTTACGTAAGAAATTACAAAACAACTCAATTGATTCCTGTCGCACACTACAAATACTACTACACTTTCAAGTGTACACTGGACCCTTGGTACGTCTCCCTAAAACTTCATCAGTTAACACCTCTTCTGGTTCTCTAGGCACAAGTTTCTCTTTTTCAATCGGACAACCGTCTTTCTCCTCATATGCTTGACCACTGGTGTCAACTGCATGCACTAAATCATTCTCCTGGAAGTAACTCTCCTCATTAAAAAATGGCTCACAACTTGAACTGTGCATCCATTCTCCTGAAAAAACTTTACAAAAATTAGTCCGATGAATTACTCTTTTCCATCTACTGTTTGATTTGAAAACATCAATTGTCTTGTTAAGTGTCCTAATTCTATTGATTATTAAAATAAATAATCTTTTCTTAACTTCAAAAGCCTGATCAACAATCTTCTCTACACTTTTCTTTTTCTTATAAAAAGCAGCTCTCTGTTTACCTTTCCTAATTTTTTTTAACAAATTTAAAACCACCCTATTGCGAAACATTCATTTACGAATGTCTCTAAACTGATTCTGCCTTCTATTACTATACATATTATTCTCTCCTGCTCCAGTTGTAAGATTTTTTGAGGGTCTCTCCTTCCTTTTCAAATTTACTCTCTCATTCTCTTTTTCTACATGCTGTTTTTCTACATATGTTCCGTAAGAAAGACTTAGTTGTCTTACCAGGAGCTTTGTTCCTGTTTTTTGAAGTATTTGTTGTGGAAGAGTGCTGTAATTCCGTTACTGTTTTTGTTTTTTTGCGGATATCATGTTTTCTTCTCCTTTGCCTTGAGGGCATCTTTCCTTACTCTTGAAATCTTGATTTCAATCTGTGTTAAAGAAAAAAATAGCACATTATAGACCACTATTACCAAACAACAAATCAATGACAAAAAGTAAACGGTCTATTCAGGGTTACAGATCAGGTGAGGATTCTCCAGGGGTGCAGAAGAGGTGAGGCCTGTATTGAAGAGTGTAGTGGAAAAGAGCTCTGTCCACAGGTACAAAGAAGATGAGACCTGTGTCTAAGAGTGCAGTAGGGGATAGGCTTCATGAAGTCTAGTCCACTGCACTCTTACACACAGGCTTCACCACCTATGCTTCCCAGGAAAGGCCTCTCTGCCACTACAGTCTTGAACATAGGCCTCACCTCCTCTGTCCCTCTGGACATGCCTCACCTCATCTGCACAATCTACTTCCTAATCTGAAGTAACACAGGTGACATTATTGTGAAAGGATGAAATATATGTATTTAATCATGCAGACACTATTTATTCATTCTCCAAAATCTAAAACTCATTCATTTGCACCAAAATCGTTTTTAAGTAACATTTTAGACACACACTGCAGGTCCTATGTATAAGCATTCAGTGTCCATGAGTACAGTGGAGAGGACTGACCTCCTCTCACCCTTGGACAAGCCTTACCTCATCTGTGTCCTCTGGACAGGCCTCAATGTATTGAGTATAATTGATGGTAACTGGGTGCAGATGAGGTGACGCATGTCCAAGGGTGTAAATAAGCTGAGGCCTGTCTAAGGATACAGATTAGTTAAAGTCTATTCAGGGTTGCAGATGAGGTGAGGATTGTCTAGGGGTGCAGAAGAGGTGAGGCCTGTATTGAAGAGTGTAGTGGAAGAGAGGTCTGTCCACGGGTACAAAGAAGGTGAGACCTGTGTCTAGGAGTGCAGTGGGGGACAGGCTTCATAAAGCCTAGTCCACTGCACTCTTAGACACAGGCCTCACCACCTACGCTCTCCAGAAAAGGCCTCTCTCCCACTACAGTCTTGAACACAGGCCTCACCTCCTCTGTCCCTCTGGACATTCCTCACCTCATCTGCACAATCTACTTCCTAATCTCAGGTAACACAGGTCACATTATTGGAAAAGGATGAAATATATGTATTTAATCATGCAGACACTATTTATTCCTTCTCAAAAATCTAAAACTCATTGATTTGCACCAAAATCGTTTTTTAAATAACATTTTAGACACACACTGCAGGTCCTATGTACAAGCATTCAATGTCCATGAGTACAGTGGAGAGGACTGACCTCTTCTGACCCTTGGACAAGCCTTACCTCATCTGTGTCCTCTGGACAGGCCTCAATGTATTGAGTATAAATGATGGTAACTGGGTGCAGATGAGGTGACGCATGTCCAAGGGTGTAAATAAGCTGAGGCCTGTCTAAGGATACAGATTAGTTGAATTCTATTCAGGGTTGCAGATAAGGTGAGGATTGTCTAGGGGTGCAGGAGAGGTGAGGTCTGTATTGAAGAGTGTAGTGGAAGAGAGGTCTGTCCACAGGTACAAAGAAGGTGAGACCTGTGTTTAAGAGTGCAGTGGGGGATAGGCTTCATAAAGTCTAGTCCACTGCACTCTTAAACACAGGCCTCACCACCTATACTCCCCAGCAAAGGCCTCTCTCCCACTACAGTCTTGAACACAGACCTCACCTCCTCTGTCCCTCTGGACATGCCTCACCCCAACTGCACAATCTACTTCCTAATCTGAGGTAACACAGGTGACCTTATTGTGAAAGGTTGAAATATATTTATTTAATCATGCAGACACTATTTATTCCTTCTCAAAAATCTAAAAGTCATTAATTTTCCCTAAAATCGTTTTGACATCACATTTAAGAAACACAGCACATCACCTATGTACAAGCATTCCATGTCACTACTAAAACTTCACAACTTTACAAAATACATTTCGTCTATGCAACGAAACTCAATGTGCTTCCTACACTGAGTTAACACAGGTAACATCATTCTGAAAAGGTCAAATTTATTTCTTTCAGCATGCAAACACTATTTATTCCATCTCAAAAATGTAAAAGCCATTCATTTTCCCCAAAATCGTTTTTGACTTCACATTTAAGAAACACAGCACAGGTCCTATGTACAAGCATTCCATGTCATTACTGAAACCTCACTATTTTACAAAATACAATTCCTCTATGCAAACAAACTCAATGTGCTTCCTACACTCAGTTAACACAGGTAACATCATTGTAAAGAGTCAAATTGATGCCTGTGTCTAAGAGTGCAGTCGGGGATAGACTTCATGAAGCCTAGTCCACTGCACTCTTAGACACAACCCTCACCACCTATGCTCCCCAGGAAAGCCCTGTCTCCCACTACAGTCTTGAACAAAGGCCTCACCTCCTCTGTACCTCTGGACATGCCTCACCTCATCTGCACAATCTACTTCCTAATCTGAGGTAACACAGGTGACATCATTGTGAAAGGGGCAAATTTATTTCTTTAGGCATGCAGACACTCTTTATTCCTTCTCAAAAATGTAAAAGCAATTCATTTTCCCCAAAATCGTTTTTGACATCACATTTAAGAAACACAGCACAGGTCCTATGTACAAGCATTCAATGTCACTACTGAAACTTCACAATTTTACTAAATACAATTCCTCTATGCAAAGAAACTCAATGTGCTTCCTACACTCAGTTAACACACGTAACATCATTGTGAAAAGGTCAAATGTATTTCTTTAAGCATGCAGACACTATTTATTCCTACTCAAAAATGTAAAAGCCATTCATTTTCCCCAAAATCGTTTTTGACATCACATTTAAGAAACACAGCACAGGTCCTATGTACAAGCATTCAATTTCACTACTGAAATTCAACCATTATCAAAAAAAATGACACAAACCAACAGCAAAGAAACAGAATGTGCTTCCTACTCTGAGTTAACACAGGTAACATCATTGTGAAAGGGTCACATTTTTTTCTTTAAGCATGCAGACACTCTTTATTGCTTTATTGCTTCTCAAAAATGTAAAGGCCATTCATTTTCCCTAAAATCGTTTTTGACATCACATTTAAGAAACACAGCACAGGTCCTATGTACAAGCATTCCATGTCACTACTGAAACTTCACAATTTTACAAAATACAATTCCTCTATGCAAAGAAACTCAATGTGCTTCCTACACTGAGTTAACACAGGTAACATCATTGTGAAAGGGTCAAATTTATTTCAAGCATGCACACATTATTTATTCCTTCTACAAAAATGTAAAAGCCATTCATTTTCCCCAAAATCGTTTTTGACATCACATTTAAGAAACACAGCACAGGTCCTATGTACAAGAATTCCATGTCACTACTGAAACTTCACAATTTTACAAAATACAATTCCTCTATGCAGTAAAAACTTTTTACCAAGCATTATCAAAAAGCATGACACAAAGCAACATTAAAAAAACACAATTTGCTTCCAAATCTTCTCCATAGAGTATACAAGTCTCTATGTATATTAAATGAATCATTACTCACCTTTACAAATGCTTTAGGAGATTGAGAACAGTGTCAGACACACACACCAATATTTCTTTAGCAGAGCAAAAGGTATGTACTCCAGGCACTGCAACCATGAATGGCACAGAGAACCTCTAATTCTACACACATATTGCACATGGTAACCAATCAAAACTCTTCCCTCTCTATTTTCAAACCAACACCCTCCCCCCCCAGCCTTTTCTACCTGTTACCATAGCAACTCCCTCCTCACTGAGCTCTCAGGATTAAAAGTTTATTCTAAAATGTTGCAAATTAACTAAGCAAGGATGTTTGACTTCTCAATACACCAGCTTATCCGCTGCAATCTTTCTTTAAATGACTTTTTCTTAACCATTCAAATTGCTTCTTTCACAGAACAGAAGCATGCACCCTAACTTCCAGTTTTCAACTATCTGAATCCACCAATCATTGCTTGTGATTGAAGAGCACTGAAACTCCACAGTTTTTTTTTTGCAAACTCATACTGTTCCAACTGCCACTTCATTCCCACACCTCATCTGACTGCACCAGAACCTCCTCTTACCATGTATTCCCGTCTGGATTATTGGACATAGCTACATCGACTGGGCTCAAAGGTATGCAGCTACCAGAAATTTTCACAACCTTGACTTACCAAATGTAGACATAAAATGGATTGGCCAAAGGGGATTGAGATGTCATCAATTGATACCATTGGTGAAAACCTTTTTGCATCTGCCGCACCCTAACCTCATAATTCTGCACTGTGGTGGAAATGACTTAGGCACTTTGACTGGGGTAGGTCTGGAAATGCTTTTAAAGGACACCTTTGAGCAATTGATGGCACTTTTTCCTCAAACTGCCTTGGTATATTCCAATATATGCCAAAGACAGAAATGGAAGTGGTCCAACCAATTTTGTCCACAATTTCAGAAAGCACGGAAACATGTGAATAAATCTGTTTCTGCTTACATGAGAGACTATGGAATGGGTTCAATATACAACAACAACTTGCGTTACAACATGCAAGATATCTACAGAGGAGATGGTGTGCACTTCTCAGATGAGGGGAATAGAATATTCCTCCTGAATATAAGACTGTGCATTGGAACCTACTTGTAGGTACCTAAATCAGCCACAGAACCCAAAAGCTCTTTTCAGAGCTACCCTACCTCTGATCACTCAAAATGATTATTTTACTCTAACTTTTTTCACTGTTTTTCACCAAAGTACGCTCCCCGGTACGCTTCCCGGTGCGCGTACCAAGCACTCCCCCCGCGAAAATTTAAAAAAATATTGTTTTTTTGGGCCTATATGGGCCTCCTAAGCCCCCCTCAGAAAACCCAGGGGGTCAGGGAGTGTCTACCGTGCCCCCTTTTACCCATTCTCAACGTTGTTTGTCCTCCATCTTGTGTCTCAAATCTACCGAAACACAAGATGGAGGACTCCAGTAGCGCTGCCGGTACGTGTACCGGGGCGCGCACCGGGAAGCGCTCCCAAAAATGTTTAAAAGTTAATTTACATAAAAACCACTGGAGACACTTTCACCAAATATAGAATAGGCCCTACTACATACCAATCCCTACCATTTTCCCAAATTTGGTGGAATTCCATTGAGCCATTTCAGCTGTAGCATTGTCTAAATATCCTGAGGTAAATTACATGACAAAAACACATCTGAAGTGTTAGAATTTACAACCAATTAAAATGTTACTTTCATTTTCTACTTTTTTTTCCTGACATTTGATTGGTTATGTACATGAATATAAATGAAAAATGAGAGGGAAACACGGCCATTTTGACTACAACTACCTGAGGTACATCTTGAAAGGATTTTCGCATTTTGTCTTCTTCACCTCTCTGTAAAGGCACTTTAAGTTAATTTGTAAAAACTTTTTCTGATAGTTATTTACTGTCCCTCTGCTATAGTTATACATAGAGATAGGCTCCTCTGTTATATTTATGGATTGACTTAGGCTTCTCTGCTATAATTATGAATTTACTTACGCTTCTTCACAGGCACTTTTTTATATTTCTACTTCCTACCTGTTACCATACACTGCCCAAAGTTAACTTCACTGTTAAAAAATCGGAACTACCTGTCTGAACTTAAACCCAACAGTGCCCTAACTCTACTGATATAGTTATTTTTTCTGCAATTTACAGCAAAAAAATGGAAGGGGAGCAAGAAAACATCAATCTTTCCTTCAAGATTACATATGAGGAGATTCTTAATGAAGATTTTGTTGAAGAAGATTGTATGGATCAGTCTTTGGATCAACAATTTATTGAATGTTTACAAGATATAGAAACATGCATTTTTTAGGAGATTCCAGATGATCTAATGCTGGAAGTTTTATTGAACTATGAAAATTCTAACCAATAAATTTGTATTTAATAATTAAAAATTGTTTGAGACATTATTCATTTTTATATCTAATTCATGAAGTACTACCAAAATGATTATGTTTATATGATAGTATAAAGTGAAACTTACAGTATACTGTGCAATTTTAAAACATCATAAGGGAGCAGGGTAGACTACCCATGATCCCCTAGGTCTTCTCAGGGAGTACTTATAGGATTTATATTTATATTATAGTATAAAGTGAAACTTACAGTATACTGTGTAATTTTAAAACATCATAAGGGAGCAGGGTAGACTACCCATGATCCCCTAGGTATTCTCAGGGAGTACTTAAAGGATCTGTTTCTGCTTTCCTGACAGACTATGGTATGGATTCCATATACCACAATAACTTCTGTAACAACATGCAAGATATCTACAGAAAAAAAGGTGTACATTGAATTTAAGACTCTGCATTGGTACCTACATGTTGGTACTTAAATCACCCACACAACACAACAACTCTATTCAGAGCTACCCTACCTCTAAGCACTTTAAATTATTATTTTACTGTTTCACTGAGTTTTCCCCATGTGTGGGGGGGAGGTGTGTGTGGGGGATGGTGGGGTGTGTCTGTGAGGTGTGTGTCTGTGTGTGTCTGGGGGGGTGAGGTGTATAGGTGTGTGTAGGTATGTGGGGTATGTGGGTGTGGGTGGGGGTGTGGGTGTGTAAGGTGTGTGTGTGGGTGTGGGTGTGTGGGGTGTTTGAGTGGAGGTGTGGGTGTGTGAGGTGTGTGTGGGAGGTGTGTGGGTGTGGGGGGTATGTGTGTAGGATGTGTGTGTATGTGTGGGATGTGTGGGTGTGTCTGTGAGGTGTGTGGGTGTGTGTGGGGGGGAGGTGTGTGTATGGGATGTGTGGGGTGTGTCTGTGAGGTATCTGTGTGTGCGTGTGTGTGTTGGGGGGGTGAGGTGTGTGTGTGGGTGTGTGGGGTGTGTGGGTGTGGGTGTGGATGTGTAAGGTGTCGGTGTGGGGGTGTGGGGTGTTTGGGTGTAGGTGGAGGTGTGCGTGTGTGAGGTATGTGTGGGGAGTGTTTGGCTGTGGGGGTGTGGGGTTGTGTGCCTGTGCGTGCGTGTGGGGCGTACTTGTAGGTACCTAAAACAGCCACAGAACCCAAAAGCTCTTTTCAGAGCTACCCTACCTCTAATCACTCAAAATGATTTTTTACACTACTATTTTCACTATTTTTCCCCAAAGTGCGCTCCCAGGTGCGCGTACCGGGCGCTCCCCCCGCGAAAATCGAATTTTTTTAAAAAAAAAATGTTCACCCGCGGGACTCTTTTATGGCCCCCACTTCAAACCTAAGGGGTCAGGGGGGGGTCTACCCTGCCCCCTTTTGGTTATTTCCCCCTTTGTTTTTGCCACCTCTTGTGTCTCGATCCTACCGAGACACAAGATGGCGGCCGCTCCGGACTGTTTGGAATGTTGACAGACACCCGAGAGTCAATCAGCTTTCCGTGCGCAAGTCGCGTGGCGCGCCCGGAGCGCTCCCCGGTGCGCGTACCGGGGCGCGGCTATAGATATATATATTTTTTTTAACCTAAATTACTCAAAATCCACTGGAGCACATATCTTGAGACATAGCAAAGGCACATCGGGCTACCAGTCCCTACAATTTTGCCAAGTTTGGTGGAAAACCATTCAGCCGTTCGGGCTAAAAGTGAGTCCAACCGCCCTATGGAAATTAACATGGGGAAAACACGTTTTGGGACCCCTTTTATCTCGGCCCACGCTTGACGAATGCCCCCCAAACTTTCAGGGAAGGAGCGGAGAGCCGCGAGGCAAATTTGAGGAGAATTTCAGGCACATTCCTCAACCGGCGCCAAAGTTATTCCCAATAGAATGTTGCAATTTCCCTATGGAAAACAATCCTAACTATAACTACCTACTGGCGACCACCAGTAGGTAATATATATATATATATATATATATATATATATATATATATATATATATATATATATATATATACATATATATATATATATTATGTATGTGTTTATCTTTTTTAATTATGTTTATTTGTTATATTTGTTAAAATTTATATTAAATAAATTATGTTTTTATGAATTATTGAACATATGTATTATTTTATTTTACATATATATATACAAAAATCGATATTTTGTACAACAATATATTAAGCGAGGGCGCAAAATCCATTCAGCTCACGGATTTTGTGGATTTTCGGCAATTTCGCGATCCGCGAATCTTGCGAAATTGCCACAAATCATGCTAATCCGCTTGCGGGTGGATTTTGGGCAGTTGAGTAGAGGTATTGCTCAAACCGGTGGCGTCTTCTTGGATAAATATGAAGGGCAGGGTTCATTCCGGCACAATGCTCCTGTCACAAAAATTAAACCTCAACAGGAAGCACTTACAGATATAAATAAAGCAGGTGCCCGAGTTGAAGCTCAAATTCAGTAACGCATTCATCAGCCCAAAAACAATCGTGAGCTTTGTCGAGGCTGGGCAGGTGTGCTGTCTCCCCATATCTACCATCGAAAATTAGCTGTGATGCTGGATAGAGGCCTTTGCATCTTTGACTTTCAAGAGCGCAATCCCCGTGCAGTTCCTGTGACCAAGAGCTTCATTCTCCTCATCTGCTGCTCTGATTGGTCTCTGACCTTTTATACACACAAGAGGCATGTGAACTTGCAAAGAAGGCCCGCCTGTTTGGCTCCGCGCACACACTAGCGGTGTGCACCGTCTTCCCGCCATTTACCGACTATGATGGACAGCTCACTCAAGGGACACCTGCGCCCTTTGGCGCGATGGCATAGTAACACACACATGGTCACTGGAGACGGATGTACGCTAGTACAACGCGATCTTTTAGATCGCGGTACTTTACAACTCTGCCATTACAACGCAAGTCGTTACAATGACTTGCGTTGATGTGCGTGGATTGTGGAATATTATAATTTTATATTCTAACACCAGCCCCGTAACAGTAGGGAGGGTGTTGGAATATAAAATTACAATATTCCTTATACAACAGCGCCATCCAGCGCAAGTCGTAGTAACAACTTGCGTTGTAATGGCATCATTGTAAAGGCAACGTGGTGTAAACACCACGTTGTAAACAATGTTTACCCTGGAGACAACTCTTCTGGCACTTTACGCAGCTGTAGTGTAGGAAAAGCACTATACATTTACCCAACGAGGTAGCACTTACTGATTAGCCAGTAGAAAGTACTCCAGTAATATATTTCTAAAAATCCGCGAGTTCGCAGATTTTTCCGCAAACGTGCAGATTTGTTTGCGAATTTGCGGACCCCAGATCCACAAAATTCGCCCATACATACTATATATATATTTTTTAATATATCTTTTTATTAAGTTTGAACAAAGGAGAAACATAGCATTATAGTTACCTGAATACTTGACAATCATTCCTCACAGACTCCTATAGATACATCTCCTCCCCCCATTAGTTATCACAGGACTAATTCATCTTCATTGTTCCTGTCACCTTACTCAGTACCACTTATGGTAGCCAGGGATTGGGCCGTTTCTCCCAAGGGGGCCACGAAGGGATACCCTCTAAATGCATTCCATTTGTTCCATATTTTCCCCTACTTCCTTGGGCACCCCCTGCTCACATAAACTAATCTCTCGGTCACCATACACAAGTCCATGTCGCTCTTCCAGTCTTGTAGGATCGGTGGGTCTTCTGACCCCCTTTGGCTGGTTATGTTACGTTTCACTACCATTAAACCCACGGTGACTACTCGTGCCTTCTCTTGGATTCCGATGTTGCTGAGGCGCTGTACTAGGGTGCGGTGGCAGACAGTGTTGAATGCTGCAGAGAGGTCCAGGAGGATGAGGGCCACTGTTTCCCCGTTGTCGAGCAGGGACCTGATGTCGTCGGTGGCTGCAATGAGGGCGGTCTCGGTGCTGTGGTTGGCTCGGAAGCTGGACTGCGAAGGGTCGAGGGATCCGTTTGTCTCGAGGAAGGGGGCGAGCCTATGTCCTGAAATTAGTGAAAGGGCAAGGCCACCGACCACCGTCTTGTATGCCTCCCAAAGTACCTGTGCTGATGCAACTGAATGGGTATTGTCTTGGAAATAGTGCTCAGTGGCTTCTGACTGTCGGTACCTGGACATACCAGGGGTTATTCGTGACTAGGCCCACTCTACGCGGGTGTCCCACCCTATACCTCATCCTTAGGGGGAAGTGATCTGAAATCCCCCTCGCTAGATGTTTCATGTCTGTAAAGTATGGGAGAGGTGAGGCACAAGAGATTAAAAAGTCAATTTGGGAGATGCTACCATGTGCTCCTGAGTGGAACATATATTTCTGCGTGTTGGGATTCAGCGCCCTCCAAATGACAGTGAGGCCTTGTGCCAATAGATCCGCCATCAGCCGTGTTGGGGTAGGGTTTGGGGGGCTTGGATGGTAAGCGGTCCAGACACTCGCATCCCCTCATATTAAAATTGCCTTCCAAAAAGTGGCGTACCACTGGGAGTTGCAGCATCAGGTCTCCCAAGTTGGCCAAAGTTGAGTCTTTCAGAGTTGGAGGGACATATATCGAGAGGATATTTATCACCTCTCCTGCCCAGGTCCTGGATAGCACTGCCTACCACCCCAGTCTATCAGACTAAGGGGCCCATTACGATGTCGGGTGGATTGCCTCCGCCAGGCTGGCGGTAGCCACCGCAGGACTGGCGGAGGCAATCCGCCTGACACCGTTTCCTGAATTCCCCCCCCACCACTGTAGCGGCCGCATCCTAATGCCACCCACGGGACCCCCGTCCTAATGGCGTGCGGTCCCAATCCACAGTAGGATGACGGACGGACAAAGTCTGCCCGTCATCCTAATGGACCCCTAAGTCTTTTAAATTATCAGGGGGACATTTTTCTTTAGAAGGATCCCCGTGCCCCTGGACCCTGATGAGTACCCTACATGTATTTTCATTTCATACCCCCATCGGTTGAGAGCGTTACAGACGTTTCCCATGAGGTGGGTTTCTTACAGCAATACCACATCTGGGTAGTGGCTTTTGATATGTTGCAATACAATGCCCGGTTTAATCTTATTACCTAGCCCATTGACATTCCAGGTCATTAACTGAAGGTCCCCGAAAAATTGTCCTGTCACTCGTTTTTGAGCTATCTCAGTCCTGTTTCGTAACTTTACCGGATCAGTATCCCCATGAGGCTGACCGTACTCGGTGAAGACGGTGTTTCTCACCCGACTGACCAGATTTATTTTTCTGGTCATAAATACAGATTTATGATCTGCTGGATTTAAGGAACCTCGAGTCCCACTTGTGCATATGTGAGGCTGGTGCTTTATTCTACTTTGAGGACATTGCTGTATGCCCTAGATCGAGAGCAGCCAGAAAGGACTCCGGTCACCTCCTTTTGGAAACTTGCAGATTGGCCCTGAAAACCTTGAGGAATTATTGTAATATAAAAACACGTTTTTCGCGCTGGGATCTCTACATCTAACGTGGTCGTGGGCATATTATTCCCTGGACCGGTGGTCCCTTTTGGATTGTTTATACCGGATATATTGTCCCAATCTCCATTATACATCTCCGCCCTGATGAAGATGTAGCCCCGGCTGGGGCTTCACACCGAAACGCGGGTCTGAGTTTTTTGTTGTGGGGGCAGCCAAATTATTTTCCATATATACATCCCTTCCTTTGATGACTTACCTCCCTCTTGTCATCTAACCATCCTGTGGCGCCTATGTACCTTTGAGATGATTTGTGCGTCTGATGTATGAGTTATGTTTAATTGTGGGAATGTGTGTTGGTATTAACTGTGAGATTTGAACGGTGTATGTGGGACGCAGTGTTTTGAGATTATGTGTTTGTTTTAAGGAAATGACCATGTCATGGCCTGATATTTATTTATAAATAAAGATTATTTTTGATAATAAAAATACCATATGCATTTTTGGATTTGATTATTTGACTCCATCCCTGGTTGTTCCGATGCCCATGTTTGATTTTTGGATCCTCCTCTAGGATATTATTTAAACATTTTTGGCAGGTTTTTTTCTCTTCTCTGGTCCCCATGAGTCCCCACCAATGTGTCCGTGTGAAGTGCTATGTTTGGGAATTGTTCATTGATGTTACCTGCTCTTCTTATTAAACCTGTACAGATCCACAGCAAACATGCTATAACCTTTGAAAAGTCCCCCTCCCTATCCTCCCCTGATCTGCCCCCACCCTGCATCCCTGCCTGACAAAGCCCAAATTGCCCACCCCATAACTCAGCAGAGTGCCTGTCAACCTTTCCCAACTTAACAAACATAGGGAACGTGTGCCTGACATCCAACTCTCCCCTCCTCCCCCCTTTACTCTGACCTATGCCCCTCCGTACAGAAGGTAGATTGTATGCAATCCGAGAGTAGTACTTGTCCCTAGTTTCGAGCCCATTAGCTTTTAAGTCTTCTCATCTTTTTGCCACTATTTTAAAGAGCGAAGAGGGTTGGGCAACTGTATTTGTGAACTTTTGAGTCCTGCAATGGGCACGGCACTTCCCACCCCATCCTCCCAGCGTTTAACAAGAAGATCGCTTTCCTTCCCTAGGTGTGTGTCCTCTGTTGGATGGGCTCCTGGCACCTTCACTCTTCCCCTGAACCTCCTATGTTGGGCCTTCGCCACACAGATCTGCACCGTCCTCCAGATGTCAAGCCATTCCCACATTGCCTCTGGTGTTGTAAAGAGCCAAGTCTTCCCTTCAGCTTCCACTCGTAGACGTGCCAGGAAGAGCATAGAATACTTCACTCCTATGTCTCAGAGTGCTTTCTTTACAGCTATGACTATGTCTCATCCCCTGAGTTTTGAGGGTAAAGTCTGGGAAGAAAGCGACCTGTGTGTTTTTGACCTGGACTGGTGGGGCAGTGCAGGCATTTTGAAGTATCACATCTCGGTCTCTATAGTTAAAGAGACGCGCTATGATGGGCCTGGGTGGTGCTCCTGGCCTGGGCCGCCCACACGGTACCCGATGGGCCCTCTCCACAGAAAAGAATTGTGACAGTCCCTTTGGGTAGGGATGCTGTTGGAGGAGCTTTTCAACACATAGATAGGTTGCCTATCCCTCTGCACGTTCTGGGATACGAAGAATTCTGACTTTGCTGCCCCACAGCCCTCCTTCTTGATCCTCCATTTTGGCCTCAAGGCTGGAGTTAAGTGCTTGCATTTCCTTCATTTGTGCCTTGAGCACTGAAGTATCCTGTAGTAGGGTTTTAGTGGTGTGTTTTGCCTTCTTGCACTCTCGCACCCATAATTGCACAAGTCTGCCCGAAACAGAGACACTTCTGTTGAGACTGAATCTAGTCGGTGCTCCAAGGCTGTTTGCATCCCTTGGATTGCGGTCAGATGTCGCAGAGGGGGAGAGGATCACCACAGGAGGCCAATATGGAGTCAGGGGATGGGCACTCCTTAAGATTTTCTTGAGCCTCCCTACCTTTCGGGAGAGCAAATTTGTCCAGTTTCGTCTGGTGACTAGCCTTCATATTTTTCACCCCAGTCATTTTAGGAGTGCTGCCTCCGATAAGAAAGCGATTTGGATCTATACAGGCACAGGAAACCTCTGCCGCCAGCCAGGAGTTACCCAGGTAATCCCTGCAGGCCTGTCAGGTCATCCCGCCGCACCCCAGTTCTGTCTTCCACTTCCGACAGGGTATTATAATCACTCTTTGTTTCCAGCTTTCCTTCCCCCAGAGGTTGGTGAAACAGCCCGTGCCCCTTGAAGGCTATGGTGCAGTTGGGGAGTCACCTTGAACCGCATTGGTAGCTTCCCGGTCTATTAATACTGTAGAGCCTCAGTCTCTGGCTCTGTCTCTATGAGTCAATGTTGGAACTCCTGGGGACACACCCTGCTGTCCCTGTTCATTTCACTCAGGCCTGCTCTCAGTTGCTATAAAACAGCATATGTCCTCCCCAGCCTACCTTTCGCCGGACTGGAATCTTTTTCTGCAGCCGGTCTCTTGCTGTTGGGCCGTGCACAGCGTGCGGTGTTCACCCGAGCGCCGGTTCTGCAGTCGTTGCGGCAGGGGACCGCTGAGGTCACTCTGAGGTTCTTGCCCAGCTGTCCTCACTGCCTCCTACGGTGCATGCCTCCCTCCATCTGGCTCTGCCCTAGGAGGCTGTCGCTACTTTGAAAATTGAGGCCGATGCTCCACGGGGAAAGACAGGCCGCACTCCCGTAGATCACCCAGGCGGGCCAGAAACTGCCTGATAAAGCCCCTCGCGGCTTCTCACACTTCTCCCCAACCCCTTTTTGCCTTCTGACAAGAGTTTTATTCGGATTGCTAACGGATCTCGGGGGGATTTTGAGGGTCAAGTTGCAAAGCTGCTTCAGGCACCAGCCTTCTTCGCTCGTTGGCAAGCTCCCGTAAAACCATATTTTTGACATCAATATTTTTGTACTTACCTGTTTAAGTGGAGGGAGTTGATATTTTTGCATTCTATATTTTTACTTCGATATTTTTTTCATCTAAATTTTTGAAGTCGATATTCTATTGGTGAACCTGACAAAAGTTACAGCTTAAAATGTCACAATTAAATAGCTATTCTTTTCCTAATCATTTTCATTATTTTTCATTCCAACAGTTAGTTTCTTTGGACAACCTTTGAGGGATCTACATAAATGTCCCTTTGCTGAATTCAGTATATTGTCTACTTTTCAAAAATGTGTAGATTTTTGGTATCATTCATGGGTTTTGCACCTGTTCCACCACAACCTGCAAATAGTTTAAAACACCAACATTATGAAAAATGGATTATCTCTTATGGTCCAGACATAGCAAACCTTTCATTATTGCCATTTCAGTAATAAAAATATACTTTCTTAGGCAAAACATTTTTCTAAAAAAATAACATCTGAATATCTTTAGAATCCCCAGGATGATGGAAAAAGGAGGGAAGGACACAAATTTGGTAAATGGAAAATAAGTTATGAAGACATAAGCGGGAACTAGAAAACAGAGCAAAAAAAGAGCTAAGCATTCTGGGAGTGAACTAGGTGTTAAACTTTAAACAGCAAGCTTCGAAAATAGGAATAACGAGGATGCATTCCTGATCATGAAACACGTTCCGAAATATTCAAGAACAGGCTGATTTTAACACTAAGCAACATCAGTTCTCATTGACCCTAGTGAAGATGGTTGAAGTCTTGTGACATCTCTCTTCTCCTGCCAATGCTAATAGTATTGCATACTATGAATATTATTCTTGACTCATCCTCCGCAGGGCTTTACCTGCAAGCACTTCTGACATGGAAGAGATATACTGGATATACTGGAAAACCTAGTTAAGGCTTGGACTGTACAATGGACAAATGTTCTCATATTCAATTGTCTGCAAAATATGTCAATATGTAAGCAAGACAGCTGCAGTGTTCTGAACCAGCTGCAGAAGCTGGATGGCATAAGCCCGAAACTCTGAACACAGGGCACTTGGTAATCTAATCTAGAACTTATTACAGCCTGCAATATTATCCAAATTACAAGGAAGAATCTTATGAAGAATCTTCAGATGATAGCAACAGGATGGGGTGACTTTGATCACTTATGTTCTGAAGGAGAGATGAACATTCAACAGGATCCCCAAATTGTTTAAAATTCTTCGCAGGGACTGGGCTGGTGGCTAAAAACACCAACCAGTAACCTGAGAATATAAGACACTCATAAGCAGTACTGTAGTTATGCAGAGTGACGGGTGAACACATGCCACTAAGAGCATGCCTCCATGACAACGGAATCCAAGAGAAGGCCCTGGACTGGACCACCTCCTTCCTCTCTGGCAGAACACAGAGCGTTCGCCTCCACCCCTTCCGCTCCGAAGACACCGAGATCATCAGCGGCGTATCCCAAGGCTAATCCCTCAGCCCAACGTTGTTTAACGTCTACAAGGCACCGCTCCCCACGTCGCCTTACGGCACGACCTCAACATCGTCTCCTACGCCAACGACACCCAGCTGATCCTCTCCCTCACCAATGACCCCCCACCTCCAAAACCAACCACCATGAAGGAATGAAGGACGTCGTCGACTGGATGTGAAACAGCCGATTGAAGCTGAACTCGGACAAGACGGAGGCCCTCATCCTCGGATCTACCCCTTCGGCCTGGGACGACTCTTGGTGGCCAACTGCACTAGGAGCACCCCCTACACCCACCAACTACGCACGCATCCTAGGGGTCATCCTCGACTCCACCCTCTCCATGACGAAGCAAGTCAATGCCGTTTCCTCCTCCTGCTTCAACACCCTCCTCATGCTTCATAAGATCTTCAAGTGTATCCCATCGAAACTAGAAGGACGGTCACCCAGGCCCTTATTAGCACTAGACTGGACTACGACAACGCACTCTACGCAGGAGCCCCGGACAAATTCCTGAAACGGCTCCAACACATCCAGAATGCCTTTGCACGCCTCATCCTCGACATCCCTCGCCACAGCCACATCACACCCCACCTGAGAGACCTGCACTGGCTCTCCATCAACAAGAGGATAACGTTCAAGCTCCTCACCCACGCACACAAGGTACTCCACGAAACCAGACCAGCGTACCTCAACAGCCGACTCAGCCTATATACCCCCACCCGCCAACTCCCTTCCGCAGACCTTGCCCTGGCCACCGTCCCCCGCATCCGAAGAGTGACCTCCGGCGACAGATCTTTCTCCCACCTCGCCGACAAGACGTGGAACACCCTCCACATCTGCTTACGGCAGACCGAAGACCTCCTACCCTTCAGGAGGCTCCTCAAGACCTGGCCCTTCAAACAGTAGCAGCGTTCCTCCCTAGCACCTTGAGACCCTCACGGGTAAGTAGTACGCTTTACAAATGCTATGATTGATTGATGCCACTGTTGTAGGAGAGTAGGATCTGCTTACTAAGGTTACCCCCACTTTTTGCTGATGTTTCACTGTTTGTCGACTTTAATCTGGGTGGGGCCCTGCTATCCAGGACCCCGGCCTAGCTGCTTCCTCTCTAAAGTGACTGCATGTACTTTAGGTACACTCCAGATTGGTTACTGAGTTACCCTTGTGAGTCCCTAGTACATGGTACCTTAGGTACTAAGGGCATAGGTAGCCTAGAGGCCTACCAGGGGCTGAAGCATGTATTATGCCACCCCTGGGAAGCCTTCTAAAATGGCACCACAGGTCTGCTACTGCAGCCTGGGTAAGGTGGTGCATGCACCCTGTACTAAGCTATAGGTTACCTATATCTACCATTATTCACTGACACATATAAACCTATAAGTCACTCCTATGGCAGGCCTTATCAGTCCTGAAGGCAGAGTGCTTGGTTTTGTGTGAGAGGGGGCCCATGCATTAGCAGGACCCATCTGCAGCTTTCGGAATCTATTCGCTGATGCTGTTCTGTGATGCAGCCAGACCATATACACTTAAGTGCATTATAACCTTGCGGTAAATGCTAACTTTGGAACGGCTGCATGGAAACATGTCGTGTTTGGTGTAAAACACTTTGGAATCCTACTCCCTCCCCCACCAGTCCTGGCGGCGGAAGTATAATTCCACCCTTCTAGAGGGAGAAGACATGTACACATTAACCTAACCGGTAATAGTTTAAAAGAGACCCAGCATCACAAAATGGATGCTGCAGCCACAGACACAAGTCTGACCTCCTGCTGCTGGATGAAACTCCGGCAGGGGAGGCCTGGACAATAGGTTTCCTGTCACAGGGAGGTGTAACCCCCTCCCAGACAGGCTTTAGTGTATTGGGGCTGGGTGGGTGCATTCATAGAATGCTTTTCAGACAGTGCTGGGGGCACACTTGGTGTCCCTGTGCATAGTCCAGTTCAAACCGGTTGCAGGGGCAGTCAGCCCCTGCTCTGGCACAAAACTGGACAGAGGGAAAGGGGTGTAACTACCCCTCCCCCTAGACCCTCCCATAGGTGGGTCCCCAGAGTATATCCAACCCCCTAACTTAGTATAAGTATGGGCCCCATTCCTTAGAACTGTAGATTATACCGGGACAAAACTCTGAAGCTGAATCCTGGAACTTCAACACTCTATATCGACTAGAGGACTGAAGACTCTCCTTTGGGGTCAAGGAGTGACTCCCCTATTCAAACAGACACCAAAGAAGCACCTTGCCGGTCTGCATTTCCAAGGATCCTGCTGAATCCCGAAGGATTTGTGACTCAAGACATAGACGTCTAGACTTCTCAGAGGCTGACCCGAGATCCCAGCAGAGCTGAGACCCGCAGCCCTCACGAGTGATGTGGAACAGGAACTCTTGGACACCATGCTCATTTGCTAGTGCATCGACTTCCCCAGCTTTTCCGAGGTTGTGCATTGGGCTACTTGTAGTCCAAGCCCCGAGCACTATCCGCACCAAATATTGTGGGCCTACACTCCACGAGTGTTCCTTGGGCCCGCTTCTAGAATTTCCACTTGAGGCTCCTTTGCGATCCCTGGTCCATTAACTGGTGGGTCCCCACGAAGGTAACTCTTCTGTTTTTTGGGCTTTCCTGGTTGCTCCAGATGTGTTCTGACTCCCCTCAAAAGGGTGAGTCCCTCAGACCTTGCTGGTCTGCACCAAAGCCAATCTTTGCTTTCTGCGTGGGTTGTTGTTGCCAAAGCTTGTTGGGTCCAATCCAGATACCAACACCACAGCACGTGACATCCTTTATGGGACAGCTTGAATCAAGCAACTGGTTGTCGTCGACGCCTCCTGATCCTCATGGCTGAAGAGTTAAGCTTCACCTTCTTCATCTGAAAGCACCCAACATCAGTGGGCATCCGCTCATCGCCTTCCTGGTCACTGGAAAGTGACCCAGACTCTGTACCCTCTGCTTTCAGATTCTTCAGATCTCCGATCTACCCTTGGATCCACCTGGACACTTTCGACTTGGTCGCCAGCAGCACTTTGCAGCAGCTCGCCATTGAAAACGACGAGGAAACCTGACATCAAATGACAACTATGCACCCGGCTTCCCTGGGTGAGGTAACTCAAGTATTCCGGTGCTTCCATGGGTATTGACTCTAGAATTGCCTAGTTCTGAAGGGGGTTGCTCCAAGTTCTCTTCCAAGTGTCCTTAATCTGTCATTTTCTCACCGCGACTTTTCCCATTGAAGTTAATGGTGATTTGCGGCTGTGTTTAGACACTGCACGCGCCCCCATGGGTCCCCTGTGCCACTACCTTGGGTGGTTCCTGGAGGCCCCAGCGGTTCCAAAGGCTCTAGGCCTTGTATCTATGGCAGTTGTGGTTCTTATTCCACTTTCTTAATATATGGTTTGGTATGCCCCAAGGGCTCAACGTATATTGTGCTAATTTACTGTGTGCTAAATATGTTTACTGTATGTACTTTTGCCTATAGCGTCATAAAGAGACTAGAGGCATGTGTGTAGAATACAAACATATATTTTTATATATACCTGGTGTGGCTCTCCTGTCATTTGGTCATTGATGAGATTATAGATTGGTAAAACAAGCTCATCAATAGGGTCGTTTGGGCTGGTGTAAGGTGCCCACTAGAAAAGTGGACAGCATACTTCTCACAACTGTAAGATAGTTTTGTGGTGTTGGGGATGGTGGATTAGTGGTGCAGTTGGTTGAGTATAGCTATTGGTTAATTGTGTGGGGGACAAGTGGTGCCCAAGAATGTTGTTTTGTTCTGTTGTTTTAAAATGGTGAAAAGTGGTAGTGATATAATTTAGAAGCGTGGCTGTTCATGTGTATGAGGTGGTAGTGGAGTGCTGTTAAGTTAGAGTACTACTGGGTTTGATGTGTGGTGTTGTACGGTCTTAGTGTCTTTGCTAAGGTGAGATTGGAGATGGTGGTGGGCGGTAATGAAGATCTTTCAGATGATAGTGTTAAGGTGAGGATTGTTGAGCAGTAGAATTGGATGGCAGTGTAGAAAGCTTAGTGGCAGTGTGTTGCTGCTGTTTTTCTAGTAACAGAAGGTGGTGGTGCAGTGGTGTGGTGTTGTGAGGGAAAAGCAGACCTGCAGGGTATAAGTACAGTGGTTTAGAGGAATTAGTATGGTGATGATGGGCTGGTAGAATGGTGGGAAGTGCTGTCACTGTGGTGGCATCGGGTTTAGTGCAATGCTAGCCTGGTAACGTCATATTGGGGTTCATAAGTCTGTGGTATGCAGTGATAATATAGAGGTATGGGATAGTCCTGCAGTTCTATGAAAGATAAAGTGATGATGTGGGTGTTTACTAGTAGAATGGCAGTGCAACTGTGGCTGTGGTTTTCCCATTTTGTGGCTGCATCTGTATGATGCTAGAGTGGTTGTGTTGTACTGGACTATGTTAGTTCAGTACAAAAATCGTAGTTAGGGAGTAGCAATTTAGCTATGTTTGCTGGTAGTGTAGTTGTGGTTGCCTGTATTTATCAGCAGCATTTACTACTTTTACAGATTTTCTCACTTTTTATTAGTCAGGCTTCTTTTAAATATAAAAATAAACATGCACTTTAAGGAGCAGGGGAAGACTCTATTCAGAAAAACATGTTTTAGACAGCTATAAAACTGCCAACCCACCTACGAATAGTGTCAAAGTGCTATGAGGATGATAAATGCTGGTCTGGTAGTAAGGGGAGGTCTCCCAGCATGAAAGCTGTTCAAACACACTGCAGATGAGCTGGAAATAGATGAATGCGCTGTTCTGTTCACTGGTGAGCAGCATGTGACTCCCCTTTCATGAGTGTTTTGTAAGCATGAGCAGGGGCACAGAAAACAGCAGAAGCAATGGTTGGAAATTGACAGGCGACTCAGCAGACAATGACAAAGTGTTAAGGAAGAGAAAAGCCAGTATAGGAGGGGAGCAGTCAACTAGGTGATCAGTGTTAGACCGGTCAGACCTAGGGTGGTCTTCCCCCAAACGTTTTGGCTTCACCATCCTATTTTGCTGAATTCATTTTTGTTGGCCCTAGGACTCTTTGTACTTTAGCACTGCTAGCCAGTGCTAAAGCGCTTGTGCTCACTCCCTAAAACATGGTAAAATGGATTACACCTGATTGGCATATTTGATTTACTTTTAAACCTCTATTAAAGTCATATAGCATATACTCAGGGTCTGTAAATGAAATGCTACTAGACCAACAAAAAATGCTGAATTAAACCCAGATGTGAGCCCAGGGGTTAATGTTTGATTTGTTCAGTATTTCGTCCATCAAATGTTCTTTTTGCTTTTGTCACCCTAAGTGGGACGAGTAAGCCCAGACATGGGTCCATGCTCACTGTGCCACTGGATTCAAGCTAGCCTGGCTGATGAGGGATGATACCCCAAAACCAGTCCCAGGATGCTTGTTTCGTGTCCGGGGAGGATCTGGCCAGGCACTTCGGTCTTGACTTTTCCCATGGTGAGCAGGGTCAAGACTGATTTGCATATGGCTGGGTCCAAACTGGGGTGGCATTGTGAGCAAAAAAATGATGGATTAAACCCAGGTCTGTGACTGAGGGTGAATGTTTGATATGTTCAGCATTCTGTCCATCATCCTTTCTTTTAACTAGTGGGCCTGCAGCACTTATCATGCTACCCACATAAGTAGCCTCTCAGAACAAGCCCCATGTCTGCTTTTGAAGCCTGAATGCAATTTTAAACTGGCAATTCGACTTGGCAAAAGAACCCCTTGCCGAGCCTTAAACTCCCCTTTTATTACATATACTCCTTCCCTAATACAGATCCTGGGTAGCCCATAGAGCAGGGGGCATTGAAATTAAAAGGTTGGTCATGTCCTTTTATGTTTTCCATATCCTGGTAGTGAAAAACTCCTAAATTCGTTATTCACTACTGTGAGACCTACCTTTTCCTTAGGATAAGATGTTGCTGCCTTGTTAGATTTAATAAGTGCTACCTTTTGATTGAAAACAGGTGTTTCATGTTTAGTGCCTCTGAAATTGTAATTTAAAACCCTTTTTAATGATAAGGTCAGATTTTAAGTCACAATTTTTAAAATGGCACTTTTCAAAAGTTGGCATTTTTGTGCCGTATTTGGTGCCGGCTGCCTGTTCCTGGATCACGTGGCTGGGTGTAGGTGCCCTTTGTTTATTCCTCCAGACAGCCACAACTAAAGAGAGATTAGGTGTGCCTGGATGTGTCATCACTAGCACGATGGGGGGGCTTAGCTGGACACATCCCTTCTTGCAATTGAGGAGGCTGTGCTCTGCCTTAACACAAAAGACATGTCACCAATGCATTGTTCCTGCAGCCAGCATGGAGTCAGACACTTTTTCTTCAAATCTCTTCTAAGACTGAAGGAAAACGACGACCGCTCCCAATTCATTTTTTGTATCTGACTTGCACTTCATCACATATGTTTTTTGTCTTTGACCTAGTGAGAAGTGTGGCTCACTGGTTAGAGGAGGCAGACCCGGACGCTGAGATCAGACCCGGGACCAGGGTTCAATTCCCGACGTGGCAGGGTCTTGAGCCCAAAAATGACCACGGACTCGGAAATTCTCGCTTCGGTGCCTACTCGAATCACAGGTTCACACTCTGCAACTCTGGGCAATAGCTTGCTTAATCTCCACTACGGCCCCCCGCGGCGGGATGGCTGGCTTTCACCTTGGGGATACCCAGTAGGGGCTATCTCACAGGGAAAAACCAGGACGGGTTCCCAATGCAAAGCGCTTTGAGACCTGGCGGTGATATTGCGCTATATAAAAACCCATCCATCCATCCATCCACCCAGTTTAGCATGACTAGATGTCTGTGGTTGGCACTTTGATCATTAAGGCACTAGTTTTTACCTTAAACTTTAAATATTCATAACTACGGTACTACTAATTTGGATGTTTGTCGTTTTTTAACTCTATTTCTAAATTGGTATGGGTTTTTCTTGTGCTGTGTTTTAACTTTGTTACTATTTCTGTGCTGCATAAATACTTTACACATTGCCTCTATGTTAAGTCTGACTGTTTTGTGCCAAACTACCAGAGGGTTAAGCACAGGTTAATTTAGTGATTTTCATGGTTCTCCCTGATAGGGATTGTGCCTGTTCCTTGATCAGGGTTAACACCCCACTCGACCAACAACCCAATCTCTCACAAAGAGAATAAAGATGCCAAAGACAATGCAATGAGGACAACAGGGGCCAGTAAAGAAGGATGAAGCAAACCGACAGTCAGCTGGATGAGCAGAAAACAAACTTGGAAACATGGCATCTGAATTCAGGTTGGTGAGGAGCAGGTAGTGCAGTCATGATATTTATGGTTTCCATGACAGTGTACTTTGAGTAGGCAGCAAGGATCACCAGTAATGTCTATCATGCAGAGTCAACTGAAGCCTGCACTATTAAGGGTGACCCAGGGGGGCCACAATTGCTCTGGGCATTCCACTACTTGGCACTTTGTGGGTATGTGGCTTTTTGGAAATGGTTTCTTCTACCTTTACTGTCTGGATTCCAGTTTTTCTCAACCTTGAATTTTAGCCTGGATGAATCCCTGGTTGCCCTGGTGCATAAGTTGAATCATGTAGATCATGTGTTAAGGACACCATGATCTTGGACCTACTTAATACCTGACCCTCCTTGGTCACCCAGAGTTTCACCTATATTCTCCAAAGCAGCATGAGCTGGCATTCTATGTCTTGGCTTTTCAAAACAGACTGGAAGGTCTTCAACACATTGAACCTTATTGCTTCCTGTGCAAGTTGAAGGCAAATGTCTCTTGCTGTGATTTCTTCCAGCTCTTGCAGGGATGCTACAATCAGGCATACAGTGCACGCCACTATGCTGTGTTTTTCTTTGTCATCTTGTGGAGGATTCCAGCAGGTTCCAGTGTGTGGTGAGAGGAAATCGGCCAGGTTCTTGCACCCAGGCTACGCTAAACTGGTATTTTTGTAATTTTAAGATCCATTTCTCTATTCTTGGTAAGGACATGTCTGAGGTGTTCGATTCAAGTCATCACTAACTTATAGATCCCAATGTTGCTGCTATAATGATAAGGAACCTACCAGTCTCCTTCCCCATCAACTGTGCTGAACATGTCCATGACTACTCTTGGCTCTGACTGCGAAGAGGATGGAAGGGGAAGGGGATATGGAAGAAGGCACACAAGAGACCTACAGCCTGATTCATGAAAAAGGAATTCTGCGATTCTCAAATTGCGATTTACAGCGAATCGCAATTTGAAAATCGCAGATCGGCATTCATCACGGTTAGCGAGAAAATAAAGCGATTCGCACACGGCCGCAAAAAGCGTTAGCAATTTACTAAAATCGCAGGAAAATCGCAATTACCCTCAAAATCCGTGTCGATTTAGCGATATCGCAAATAGCGAGATCGCTATTTTCGATCTCGCAAGTAGCGAGATCGCAAAAACGGGAAGTCACATTTCGAGCACAGTGATGACATCACAACCAGGAAGCAGGCAGTTCCCACCCCCATTCAGAACTGTGAGGCTGAACTCGAGGCTGCAGCTGAACAGAGCTCCTTCTAGGAAACCTCCAAACTTGCAAATCTAACCCATTTGTGACTGCAGCAATGCCAGAGGAGCCTGCACCAGGGCCCAGTAACACCGTGCGCAAGAGGAAGCTCATGTTCTCTGAGCAGGAGTTGGAGCACCTGATTGAGGGAGTGGTTGATAACCACTCCCAACTATTTGGGAAGGACTCCAGGAGGGTGCCGGAGGTGGAGAGACGTCGAATCTGGCTTGGGATAGCTGCTAAAGTGAACGCTGTGGGCGTGACACACAGGTCACTGGATGAGCTGAAAAAGAGGTAGTACGACCTCCGAGGTCGTGCCAAGGAGAGGGTGGCAGAGAGGCTGGGCAAGACCCAGGCTACTGGGGGCGGAGATCCTACAGTCCCTCCCAACACCCCCATGGAGGACCGCGTGGAGGACACTCTGGAGCCAGAGGCGTGCATAGGGGTCATCAATCTGGACTCATCCCGACCCAGCCAAGACAGCCAAGGTAAGTGGCATGTGACTGCGACCCTGTCCCCTAACAATGGCCATGGCCCTATAGCCTCCCATATTCATCCCAAGTCATGCAAACCATGCACATTAGGTCATGCCCAAAAGCATTGTGGGACATGTAGTCTGCCCACAATGTACAAGAACCCCAATGCAGCCTCACATGTCCCAAAGTACGCAATGCCAAAGCCAGGCAGGGAATGTCATCCAGCATGCATGTAGCAACTGCACTTGTGACAGCTACATGCAATTAATGTACGTCCAATTCCCCTCACAGGTGGCGCTGACAACAGCAGCGACAGCAACAGGCTGCTTATTGACGAGGCACGAGAGGATGCCGAGGAGGTGCCAACACCGACACTTCCTGCACCATCAGGCGCAGCACCTCTCCCCGCAGCCAGGGCAACACCAACTGCGCCAGCACCATCAGGCGCAGCACCTCTCCCCGCAGCCAGGGCAACACCAACTGCGCCAGCACCATCAGGCGCAGCACCTATCCCCGCAGCCAGGGCAAGACCAACTGTGCCAGCACCATCAGGCGCAGCACCTATCCCCGCAGCCAGGGCAAGACCAACTGCGCCAGCACCATCCGGCGCTGCACCTTTGACAACCAAAACTCCACCACCAGCTGGACCATCTACATCTGGTGCAGCTACTGTGGTGACAGTGCGCACACCCACTGTGGGCAGCCAGCAGAGCAGGCATGGCAGGGCTCGCCAGCAGAACACAGCATGCAGCGGCAGGAGGGGGATGGCTGTGCACGTGCCAGGCCTGAGCATTGAGCGCCGGATGCTACGCATACACCAACTGCAGGCACGACGGCAAGGGGCTATTCAACTGCAGCTAAACAACATTGGCCGCAATGTGGCCAATGTGGGCGAGAGGATTGAGCGCATGACGACAGCCATGGAGGCCAACACTGCTGCGCTCATATGGCAGCGCAACTCTGCCCGCCGCCGCCACCGGCAGCTTCTTACGCGGCTGTCAGCCTACACCCGCTCTAACTATGTAATCGGGAATGCCACCTCCCAGCTCTCACGACGGTCCCTGGCGCAGCAGCAGCAGTTGATCCAATGCGTTGAGGATGTTGGACGAGTGTTGGAGCAGGTCACCACTGCCGTGCTGGCACTCCATCCTACTGGGCCAGGCAATGTGGGGGGGGACGAAACCAGTGAGGGCACCTCCAGTGTCAGCAGCCTGTCTGCCTCACTGGTTGGCGTGTTACGCCGCAGCACCAGACCCTCTGCAGGGACACGTGCCGTCCCAGAGGAAGAGCCAGAGAGGCGTTTGGGTGCTGCGCGCCAGAGGCGCAATTGAGTTTCATGTACATTGGCTGGGACATGCTGCTGATACAAGCATGTCCAGTGTTTTGTTAGGAGCAGTATGGCGCAATACTGCTAGCATTTGATGAATGGAGACATAACATTATTATTGTGCATTTAACAATAATATTTATTCCTGCATCATACATTGGCCTCCTGTCATTATTTACATTGGCATGCAATTGTGATTTGTTGGGTGAGGGGAGTGGGTGCACTAGAAACTGTTCATTGTGATGTGGTTGCGGCGTCTGTGTCCTTCAGCTGGGTTCTCCCCGCGTGCATGACGCACATGTGCAGGTGGCCGGTCGTCCCCTTCCGACTCACTGCCAGAGATCTCTACAGGTATCCGGCGCTTGGTAGCAATGTTGTGTAGTATTGCACACACAGCCACAATGCGGCAGCACACATCAGGACTGTAGTAGACTGTAGTACATGGCCCCACCAGTCTTGTGCAGTATGCGGAATCTGCTTTTCAGTAGCCCAAATGTCCGCTCAATGCAATTCCTTGTGCGTATGTGTGCTACATTGTAACGCCGTTGCTGTGGTGTCGCAGGGTTGAGGTATGGGGTGAGGAGGTATTCACGGAGGGCGTAGCCACTGTCACCTGCATGAGAGGAGCAGAGGGTGAGTGCCTGTGCAGCGCAGATACTACATCACAGTGTGACATTGTGGGGCAAGTGTACTTACCAAGTAGGTGTCCTTCACCAAAGTCTCCCCTGGCCAGTCGCGTGTGGAGGCCGCTGTGCCGGAATATGAAGGAGTCATGTGTACTCCCCGGGTACTGTGCCACAATGTCCGTGATGTATGTCTTAGCATTGCAGACCATCTGGATGTTGAGGGAGTGGTAGGACTTGCGATTGCGGTACATGTACTCCGTTGCAGCTGGTGGGCAGATGTGGATGTGAGTACAGTCAATGCATCCTATCACATGTGGGAACTGCGCAACATTGTAGAATTGCTGCTTGATCACATCCAAATCCTGTTGTCTGGTGGGAAATTTGATGTGCTGGTGTAGTTGGGTCAGCATTGCGTCAAGGAAACTCCGTAGGCAGCGGGACATGGTGGGCTGGGATATCCCCCCAGCAGCCGCAACTATCCCCTGGAAGCTCACGGAGGCCAGGAGGTGCAGGCTACACAATACCTGGACATGTGTAGGCACGGCATTGGTCCGCCTTGTTGGGTGCTGCATCAGGGGGTCAAGGACCTGTATTAGCTTGATAATCATTGTCCCATTCAGGCGGTACTTTGCATATATTTGCTCTCTGGTTTGGCCCAGCAGGGTGACCCGCTGGCGGAATATCCTCTCCTGGATTCTGCGTCTCCTCCGTGCTGCTCGCTGTAGCCTTCGCCGCCTGACCACCATGTACAGTCCTGGCATTATGAGACTCCTAATGCTGCTGCTGCATCTCCTTATGTGTGTTTGGTCAGGCCTGCACCTGTTACTGATTGGGCAACGGTTTTTCGATTTTTTTTTTCCATGGCTTTGATGGTTACCACCTGCTTTGGGTTGTCCTTAATTTGCGCCTCGCAAACAGCGATTTTGGGTTTTTTCGCTATTTGCGATTTTTCATGATTACCGATTGCGATTGTATTGTGCAATCGCTATTTTATTCCGAATCGCTAATGCTCTCCTGCCGGGATTCTGCAAATCTTTTAGCGAATTCGCTATTCTGTGGTGAATGCCGATTTTGTGAATTGCGCTCGCAATAGCTTTTTCGCAGCTATTGCGAGCACAATTTCGCTTCATGAATCAGGCTGCTAGTCTATTTGTAATCACAAAGCTCAGATGGAGGTTCTCTCACATTGTCTGCAGCCTCTCCAAAGAACTATATAGAACACAAGACTATTTTACTCTCTGTTCCGTAATCAACTTATACTACATACAGTTTTATTTTATTTATAAGGATTTTGATTGAATGGTAACATTCTGCAGTAAATACCACACACATATTTTTTATGCTAGTAACTGATGCACCATGGTAAACATTTTTATTTTTTTTTTAAGTTTCAAGAAATTTTTTTATTAAAAGAAGTTCAGATAAGGTAAGCAGAACATATCATAAAAACATGTTACATAGAAATGAATCAAAATATTCTAAAGTAAAGAAATAAGTATAAAGCATCGCAAAAGAGAAAAGAATGAAGATATAGAGAAGAGAGAAAAGGAAGAGAAAAAGAAAAGAGAGAAGGAAAGAAAAAGAAAAATTCAATATGCTATAAGCACGACTAATAACTATAACAAAATACAGCTGAGAAGGTATGTACTATACATAACACTCACGATGAAAACAAATGTGATTCAAAAATGCAAATATAAAGTAACAATAGGTATTAAATTTAAACAATATGGAACATCAAGGCATCCTCACGGAGGGTTAGAAACTTCTTGATGCAAAGGAGAAATAGGCAAAGAACGTCTGGCACTATCATCAAACAAGGTGGTAACAGGTCCCCATAACATTTTTCGTTTCGTCGCCATGGACAATGGATAAACAAAAGTCGTATCTAATCTGTGATTATAACAGACTGCATACCACCAGGCCTGATAAGATATTTTGGTAAAGTCTTTCCAATTTTTTGTAATTTGTTGAAAAGCAACTGCTAACAATAGATTATAATTCTGGTACCCATATTGCAGTGTTTCCAAATAGGAGAGACACTCCCCAGGAAAATGTGTGAGACAGAAAAGGGGTGTGTGGAGAGAAAAATTTTGTTAATCTGGGACCATACTTGCGTCCAAAAGGTGCGCACTAAGGAGCATTCAAAAAGCATGTGAAAAAGATCTGCTCCTGGCTTAGCACACGACCAGCAGGAGTCCGTGACAGCTGGATATTGCTTGCTTAGAGTGAGAGGGGAAAATAATAAGCGATTATAAATAAAAAATAACGTCTGAGTTGCGCTGGCGGCTCTAGAAGATTTGCGTATTTTAAGCCAAATGTTATCCCAGATAGCAGTAGTCCAAGAAACTTGTAACTCTCTTTCCCAAGTCTCCTCCGTTTGTGTTTTAAGCCTAGGTGAGGGGGAGGATAAAAGAGCAGCATCAATTTTGGAAGCCTTGGCACGTTTGAGGAGTAAAGAGTGCAAAGAAGGCATACTGGAGGGTATTGGATAAACAGGAGAAGGAGAAGTGAGATAGGCATTGTGAGCCTCTTGAAAAGCAGAAATTAACAAGGAATATTTGGTTCGGAAGGAAGAAGGAAAATTAAACAAAGAAGTAGCCGAAGAGAAGGAAAGGGGCTGACCATGGTTATATAATTGGTGAACCCATATAAGACCGCGTGATCTCCATGCCTTCCAAAAAATGGGCTTCTTATTTATCAAGATAGAACCATTATGCCAAATGGGTTGATCGAAAAAGGAAGTGATAGGGAGAGTAGGAAGAAGTTTAGATGTATTTTTGACAATAGGAGTAAGTACACCTTGAGGTTTGCGAGAGAACATAAGATACTCTTGAAAAAGAAAGGGAGAGATGAAAGATTCCTCTAGATCTAACCAAAGAGGAGAGGAAGCATTAATACCCAAAAGCCACCTGGAGATGTGGTGTAACAAAAAAGATTTATGGTACAAAGAGAATTTGGGTCGAGATAGTTTGTTCAAGGACATACGAGATTTTTTGTGCCCCCACAAGAAGGCCGAAAGGATAGAATTAATTTTCTTAAAATATTTGGAAGGGATGGACAAAGGGAAGTTGGAAACGGTAAAAAGTATAATAGGGGATAGCATCATCTTAATCGTATCTAGCCTCCCCACCAGGATAAATAAAGAGGATGCCATTTAGAAGTAAGGGTGAGAATCTTTTGAATACAATCCTCTAAACAGCGAGCAACTGTGCCTTTAAGGGATGCCGTAAAATTAAGCCCCAAATATTTAATGGAAGAAGAATTCCAAGCGAAGCCTGAAGCAGTAAAGTCATTTTTAAGAGTAAATTTCGTTAAGGGCAATATTTCACATTTGTCCCTATTTACTTTATATCCGGAGACAAAAGAAAAAGAATCTACCTCAGTCAGGAACGCGGGAAGGGAGGAGCTAGGTTGTGAGAGAAATAAAAGGACATCATCCGCATACGCTGCCATCTTAATATGAGACTTTTGAAAAGTGAATCCATGAATATCAGAATGTTGGCAAATTTTTATTGGGAAAGGTTCTAGGGCGAGATCGAACAAAAAAGGGGAAAGAGGGCAGCCCTTAATGGTAAACATTTAACATATTAATGATACAGTAACTTCATGCTGCTAGAGCTAATGGGACCACCATGGGACTTGCTCTAATGTTTTATAGAAGCTGTTAATGCTCCACCACTAAAGCCATCAATCAGAAACAAAGGTTCAAAAGGGTCGGCATTTAGCACTGCTGAAGCCCAAGAGACAGTTGCTAAAGCACTCATTTTAGGTGTTACAAAATGCTATTACATAGGTACAGAGAACTTTATAGGGACCAACAGGAGTCCCATAATTCAAACAAGTATAAGTTAAGATTTACAGAATTCCACAACTTGACTGTATGAGATGAAATGTTTTCATACACATAGGAAATTATTTTTTACTCAACTATTTGCATGAGACCTAACAATGATTTTCAAAAATACTGTGCGCCTCTAGATCACCGGCATCATAAGTCCCCTTGGAGACCAACAAAGTCTAACCGCACAAAACACTACAATAACCATGACCCCACTTATGGCACACAGTAACTATTACTCGCATTTTTTTTTAAATAGCCCCTATCCAACTCGGCTAATCAAGACCGTTCTTTGTTCCAGTACCATGGAATCCCCTATCGAGTGTTGCTGAATGGATTATGATCCAATATTCTACATCTAACAAACAAGTAAGGGCATTAATGTACTACACTGCCCATGAATTACTGAGCTCAGAAACGTGTGAAGGAGCATACAAAGCTTAGAAGGAGGATCGCATAAACCCAGAAGCTCTTACATCAGGTCGCTTGAATGCTAGAATCTCACTCTGGCCAGCCGCACCAAAGGAAATAAATAGGCCATAGCGCACGCAGCAAAGAAATGCTGAGATTAGTTAAAGTTTCTTTAGATAATGGTTAATTTTTAAATCTTATAACTTTTTTCCAGTCACTTCATATAGGGGTAGATGTACAACAAATACAAAGAGCGATTACCAAATAGCAATTTTTTTGTGAATCTGTATTAGGTATAGCTAGCACTAATGCCCCTATTCTTAACATAGCACTTTAAGCTGGTTCACAAATAGACCTACCTCATGAATATTAATATGGTAGGTCGCAATTTGTGACCCACTGCTGGTGTCAGCAAACCACCATGTCTGTGACTGGTTTTAAATAAAGCAATTTTTTTTTAAACAAAGTCTGTTTTCCTTTAAGGAAAATAGATGTGTTTAAAATGAAAACGATTAACCGCTTAAGTTTAATTTTTTAAGAGCAGGCAGTGATCCCATGGAACAGTGCCTGCTCATAAAAAAAATTCAACCATTCTCAAACGGGAGGGGCCCCTTAGGGACCTCTTCCTATTTGCGAAATGATTGCCACCAACTTTGAGTTGGGGGTAAAGTGCAAATGTTTTGCAACTGCATTTCAGTCGCATGACATTTAACATACCAATGTGAATCGGTATTTGGAAGGGACGCCTTAAAGAAGCCCTTCGAAATACCGATTTGTGAAACCCAAATTGCGATTCTTTAACAGGTTACCGAATCGCAATTAGGGCTTTGTCAGCCAGATTCATGAAGCCAAAATCGTCTCGCAAAGGGCCAGATTCTGCGAATCTGGCCCTTTGCGAGCGCTTTTTTTGCATTTGGGATCATCACAAATGCAAAAATCGCAAATTTTGAAATCGCTAAATTGCGAAGAATTGCATTTAAGGAATCTCTATTTGAGATTCCTTAAATGCAATTCATGAACCATTTTAGAATTGCGAATTCGCAATCTTGGGCCGCTATTTAAGTCTGACTTCGTGGTAAATAGCGAAAACTTAGAAAAATGCACTTTAGTGCATTTTTCTAAGTTGGATGTTAAACATACACATGTCCTTTGGACATATGTGTGCGCAACACCAGTGTAAATCACCATTTCAGGGGTGCTACCTGGCACCCTTGAAATCGCTTCCTTATTTGCGATTCGCTAATTGCTAATCGCAAATAAGGAATGACTCCCCATTCATTCCTATGGGCCTTCGGCCTTTGGCCCATAGGAATGAATGGGGAGTCATTCTTTATTTGCGATTAGTTATTAGCGAATCGCAAATAAGGAAGCAGTAGAAATCGCTATAAATTTTGTGATTTCTACATGCATCCCGTTTTGCGAGTCTTTAATAGCGATTCCTTAATAATCGCTATTAAGTATTCGCAAAAGAGGAGCATGATGAATCTGGGGGTGTTCATTGGAAAATCACTTTCTGCATTCACAAAATCCTCAAATCTGCGAGTCGGCCATTTGCTTTCACAAAAGGCTTTGTACATCTAGCCCATAATGTTGAAAGGCGTCAGATGAGGTATCTTAGAAAGTCAGGTCGTCATTTGGATGCAGTGTTTAAGGGTAGCTGGTGGTTGCCAGTGGGGGCCACCGGCACTCATTTTTGGGGATTGGCACTTATATTTTCACATCAGACATTTACCGAAAACCTACAGACAAAAATGCATGAAGCAGTGAAATGGAGGAAGAGAAAGAAGAGAAAACTTTGACAAAGGGAGAAAGTAGGAGCCTGAAAGAGAGATAAATGGGTAGAGAGTGTCGGGTGGTGGATCAAAGAGGCATGAGTTCAATTTAAGACTACGATGCTTTAGTATTCAGTGCACCGACTATTAACCGCACTGGCATTTGGTAATTTGAGCGAATGGGCCATTTGAGCGAAGCTGCGGGCACCAGCACTTATAATTTCACAAACTAAGCATTACCTGGACACTCCTTTCCCTCGCAATCTCACTATTGCCAGCATTCAGAGGAGACTCCAAAACATATAATTTATAAAAAAAAAAAAAGATTTGAGCTCTCATCATGAGGACCCTGCAGCTTGCACCATGCATTGCCCCTGATTTTTCTGCCAATGACAGTAAAAACACAACTAATACCCATCACACTCCTACAAGTGTGACACTTCATAATATTTAGTATTAAATCTTTTTATTGAGCCACACAAAAAAAAGGGAGCGTTGCAGTGCATCTCATACAGCCATCTGCGCCAGCCCGAGTACAAGGCGGTCACAGACAGTGCCAATGTGTATACATGACCATCAATAGTATTGATCGCTAAGATTAACACAGCAAGCCGCCTACAACCCAGCCGGGCCGGCCGCGTCTCAAGGAGTGCTATGTGGGTGTATGTGAGGCCGATTTGAAGCAAGACTAAACAGAAAAAACAGAAGAAAGGAACAACAACTCTTCCCCTCCCACCTCCCACCCCACCCCCCCTCTCCTTGTCCATTGAGCAAGTACCAAAACCATAGTCGGTCCCATTCTTACTGTGCGCTATCCAGTATAGTGCTAGCTAGTGCCTCGCGTCTGCGCCTTGGGCTCCGGGAGTGGGGTGTCTGCAAGGCGTAGCAGTCGCAGGTAGCATGGGCAGCTTAGCTCCCGGAATTCTCCAGTCAGCAGAGTCAGAAACGGGCGCCAGAGCTCTGCAAATTCTGCCCCTTTCCCTGCCTTAGTCAGAGACAGCTTCTCCATTCCCAGAATCGCCCAGAGCCTATGTAGCCAGCCCGACTCTTGTGGGGGCTGAACGGCCCTCCAATGAGCGACTATATTCTGGACTGCCGCCCCCAACGCTAGCGCAATAAGCCTCCCTCTCCAGGATTTCAGGGGGTACATCAGGGCGTTGGGAAGGCCAAGCAGGACATAGGCCGGGAATCTAGGCAGCTGCGTGTCCAGATGTGAGTCTATTAAATCAAGGATAGGGGTCCAATAGGGCTGGAGACGATCACAGCTCCAGAGCAGGTGCTCCAGCGTCCCAAGTTCCCCACAGCCCCTCCAGCATCGGTCGCTAACTCGTGGATCCCATTGGTGTAGTCTCTCGGGTGTGTGGTACCAGTAGGTGGCAATTTTGGTCATGGTTTCAGTGAGGCCTGTGTGGTGCGCCGAGTGTCTAGCCCTATAATACACTCCCTCCCATTCCTTCCTTGTGAGTTGACGCCCAAAGTCTCTCTCCCATCTGATCCTCCCTGCGTTGTAGGTTTGTATATTGGTTGGGAGCAGGTGGGGATAGAGATCTGAGATCAGTTTTTTGTCGGATGTGCGTGTCAGCAGCCATTTCTCGTATGGGGTGAGCTGTCGCAGTGCCCCGGGTTGTATCAAAGTTTGCAGTACCCAATGACGGATCTGTAAGTAGGGCATACGGTCAGTCTCGGGAATATCATAGTCCTCTTTCACCTTTTGAAAAGAGAGAATGCCCTTGAGGTCGAACATGTGTCCCACCCCCCTGCAGGGAGTCGCCCTCCGGGCTGCATGTGTTCTAGGATCTAGGCCAGGTGTGAAGTCTGGATTATCGAAGATCGGAGTCATCGGTGAGGGAAAGGAGGTGAGCCCCCGGGCTATGGCCACCCTGTCCCACACATTGAGGACCGTGCTAGTGATCATTGAGGCGTACAAGTTAGGGGGTCTGTGGGCGCGCGGCAAGAACGGGACGCCCTGCAGTGTGCGGCCCGCGACCGCCTGGTCCTGAAAGAGCCAGTGTTTACCGGATTCCAGTTGGTGCCATTCCACTAATGTGCGCAGTTGTGTAGCCTGGAAGTATAGCGTGAGATCTGGTACGCTCACGCCACCGTGTTCAGGAGGGAGCGTAGCAATCGCCTGCTTAAACCGCGGGCGTCGACCGCTCCAGACGAAGCGGGCCAACTCCGATTGAGTCTTCTGCAGCCACCCTGTCGGCGGACGCAAGGGGAGGGTCTGGAATATGTAAAGAATCTGGGGCAGCTGGGTCATCTTGGCGGCCGCGATCCGGCCCAGCCATGACAGGGTGAGGTGTTTCCACCTCCTGAGGTTGTCCCGGAGTTTCACGCTGAGTCTAGTGTAGTTGGCCACCGTGGTGGCCTGCACCATCGGCGCCAACAGGACCCCCAGGTAAGGGATGGTGGTCTCCGACCACTGCAAGTCGAACTCCGCCTTGGCGTCCTCCAGGACCTCCGGTGATAGCGATACATTCAGGGCCTCCGATTTTGACACATTGATCTTGAAGCCCGATGCTAGCGCAAAGGTGTGGAGTTCTACAAAGAGGGCCCGTAGGGATTGCATCGGGTCGGTAAGGGATAATAAGATATCATTCGCATATAGACTTATCTTGTGCGTGTCCCCGCCGAAGGGAATGCCAGAAATAAGGTTGTGCTGCCGCACCCGCTGTGCCAATGGCTCCATATAGAGCGCGAACAGGAGGGGGGAGAGTGGACACCCCTGCCTGGTCCCTCTGCTGATTGCAAACCGCGGGGAGGTATGTCCATTAACCCAAACTGCTGCATTAGGCCGGCGATAACAATTAAATATACGGTTGCGGAGGGCCTCTCCTACTCCGAAGCGCTGCAACACCAGGTCTAGATAGGGCCAATGCACCCTATCAAATGCCTTCTCAGCATCGATGGTCAGAAGCATACAGCCCGGTCTCGTGCGTGACCCGGCCTCGATGAGGTGAAGAACCCGCCTGGTGTTGTCACTCGTCTGTCTTTGTGGGATGAAGCCCGCTTGGTCAGGCTCCACTAATTGCTGCATATATGGTGCTAGACGACCTGCAAGGATGCCGGTGTAAAGCTTCAGATCGATGTTCAACAAGGAGATTGGCCGATATGAGCTGCAGCAGGTGGGGTCGCGCCCGGGTTTGGGGATTACTGAGATGGCCACTTCTAGGAGGTCAGGTGGTATGGCGCCGGGCTGATCGAATGTGTTAAAGAGGTCGCGTAACAGGGGGGCCACTTGCGGGCAAAAGGTTTTATAAAAGGCCGCTGTGTAGCCGTCCGGCCCTGGGGATTTCCCTAACTTGAGGCGGGAAATCACCGAAATGACCTCCTCAAGGCCTATGGGGCGGTCAAGAAACTCTGCTTGCGTCTCATTCAGGGATGGGAGCGTTGCACCCTGCAGGTAGTCCAGGCTAACCTGCGGGTTGAGATGGTCAGCGGCGTAGAGGGCAGCGTAATAGTTGCCGAAGGCCGCAGTGATGGCCGCATCCTCGGTGAGGGCGGCACCTTGGCTAGTCTGGAGGGATCGTATATGCTGCCTCTGGTGCTGCTCCCGCAGCCTACTCGCCAGCAGTTTCCCGCAGCGGTCTCCTCCGGTGTAGAACACATGTTTGAGGCGCATGGCGGCGTACTCCGCCACATCCTGGTCTAGGGCCGCCAGCATTTTCCTTTAAGTGCACAGTTGGCGCCACGCCCATGCCGCCCCAGTGCGCTGATGCATCCGCTCCAGTTCCGCCACGCGTTGAGTGAGTTTGGCTCTCTTCTGTGCACGTTCCTTATTGTCAGCCGTAGCTAGTGAAATGAATTCACCGCGGAGGACCGCTTTAAGGGCCGCCCATTGCGTGGCTTTAGTTGTGTCCTCGTTGGCGTTGTGCATCAGAAACTGAGCGAGCGCTGTTTTGATCCGTTCCAGTGTGGCTGGAGCCCGCAAGAGACTATCTCGCAGTCTCCAGTGCCTCTGGGGACCTGGCGCCAGCACTGGCGAATGGTCAGATAAAGAGGCTGGAAGTATCTCTACGTCCTGTGCCTGAGAGGTCAGTTGGGAAGAACACAAGAAATAATCAAGCCGCGCGTACGTTTTGTGGGCCGCTGAGTAGTACGTGTACGCCGTCGTGTGTGGGTGAGCATGTCTCCACAGATCAACGAGACCTAGATCTGAAATGTGTGCATGCCCCGATGCTGACAGCGCCCCCACCTGGCCGAACCGCTGGCCAGAGCGGTCTGCAGTGTTGTGAAACACAAGATTGAGGTCCCCTCAGAGTAGTAAGTGTGGGTGTGTGGTGGCTGTGGCTGCCTCTAAGGCCATGTGCAAAAATTTCTCTTGACCTTCGTTGGGAGCATATACAGAGCCCACTAGCAGCGTGTGGCCCGCTATTTGGAAGCGATGGACAAGCAGCCTCCCTTTAACCTCAGCTTCTTTCTGCAGGACTCTCCCCCCAAAGGATTTGGCTACCAGTATCGCTACTCCTGCCACTTTTTTATGGGCGGACGAGAAAAACTGCCAAGGAAAGGATCTGGACTTTAGTCTATGTTGATCCTTAGGTACCAAATGGGTTTCCTGCAAGAGGCAGACGTCTGCCTTCGAGTGTTCCAGGAAGGACAGCACCGCTTTGCGCTTGATCGGGTTATTAAGACCTCTCACGTTAAGCGAGAGAATTGTCAAGGAATGTGTCATTGTAAGTGGGTCGCAGGGTCAGCTAAGCACGGCATCTGGCCTGAAGATATCTGTGGTGGGGCCTTCCCTCTCCTGATGTGGGTCGGCCCATGGATCTGTAGTGCGGATTCAAAAGCCCATGGACAAGGAGATTCCCCCCTGCCCTTCCCCTCCCCCCCAACACCCCTGGATCCCCAACTACCACTTCTCCCCCCCGCGTTCCCCTCCCAATTACCCCTTCCCCAACTGTGAGTGAGTCAGTGACAAACATAGTCCCAGGGCCAGTCAACTGTCCAGCTGGACCTGTGGTGAGGTTATCAGATCGAAAGGGGGAAAGCGTGTCGTCGAGGCAACCCCGGTCGCCCCCCCACCCCGTCCCCCAAGGCCCCCTGGTATGCGAAGGCAGTCTTTCACACCCCCTCATGTAGGCATATCACAGCTCCGTGGAAGTGTCCTTGGCGACCACTTGGACTGCAGCTGCATGTTCTTGAGCTATGGTCTCGGGGTCTGGCTTGCGGATATTCTTGTGGGTCCGTCTACGTCTCACTCGTTGCCATCCGTCCCCGGGTCTGGGCTGGGAGGGTGCCGGGGAGGACCGTCTGGATGAGTTATCTTCGCTGTCCCCTGCCTCTAGGGTGATGCCCAGCAGTGCACAAGTGTCCTGGAGAGATCGAAGTTGCCGGAGGACCCCTTCCCATGTAAAGATGAGTCTAAAGGGGTGGCCCCAGGAGTAAGGGATTCCTTTGTCTCTCAGGAAGGCCGTGGCCACTTTAAATGACCTCCTCTTCTGCAGCGTGATGGCCGACAGGTCTTGATACAATGCCACCGCATGGCCACGGAACTGGAGAGGTTGTTTCTGCCTCGCCGTGTGGAGAATGCGCTCCTTCAGGGGGTAATCCGGCAAGAAGGCCAGGATGTCAGGCGGTGGGGCTGGAGCCCGGCGCGCCATGCCCACCCGGTGTGCTCGATCGATCCGGATCACAAAGTCCTCCTGCTCCCCCAAAATGCTCCAGAATAGCTCCTGCAGGAACGCTGCCACGTCGTCCCCTTCTGATTTGGATGGCACACCCCGGACCCGTATATTATTGCGTCGGGAGCGGTTCTCGAGGTCCTCGTTGTGCGTCTGTAGGTCTGTGTGTTGGTCCTGGAGCCGAATGATCTCCTGCTGCAGGAGTTCAATCTCGCCACTTCTGTTGCTCAGCGATTCCTCCACGGCCACCACGCAGTCACCTAGGCCATCTATGTCCCGCTTGAGCTCCCTATACTCCCCTGTCATTTCTTGTTTAAGGATTTGGAAGTCCTCCCTTAGTGTACCGAAAAGTGTTTCCATGAAGGCCCTCGTGATAGGAATCTCCTCCTCCGAGCGCACCTTAGGTTGCTCCGGTGGGGGGCTGTGCTGTTGCCTCCTCCACACTCGGTCTTTCTAGGTCTTCTCTCTCCACGTGCACTCCTTCCCCTCCTAGATCTTCACCATCTACTGTCCGTCCTACGGTATCACTCCTCTGTCTCTGGTCTTGCAGTTCACTTCCTTTTTCCGCTGGCCATTGTACAATTTTATTGATCTTTGCCATGCGATCATGGGACCACACTCTTCTGTCACTGAGCAACGCAGCTCTATCATATACTTCTTCCACTTGCAGGGGTGGGCTGTACTTGCTTTCTCCCTTCTTTCTAAGTACCGCCTGTTTGACTCTCACCCACTCCCCTCTTTCCAGCGCTGTTTCTGTTACATTTCTTCACCTGTTGTAATGCTCGGTGTAGACTTTCTGGGCCTTCTCCAAATTGTGCTGGACCACGGCCAGGGACCACTTGCTGGTGATGGTTTTTTCTCTCCAAACTACATTGTCTTTCGTAAGCGAGTGCCTGCCTCTTACGATTTTGAAGGGGCTGTACCCTGTCGACGAGGGAGTGATCCTATATGCCCACATCATTCTCTGGATTTCTGCCTCCCAGTCCTTGCCTTGCAGAATGGCAGCTTGTATGGATCCCATGAGGACCCGGTTAAATCTTTCCACCTGTTCGTTGCTAGCTGGGTGGTACACCGAGGTGTGCTTGGACTTGATACCATTTCTTTCCATGTACCGTTGCCACTTATCCGATGTAAATTGCGGGCCGTTGTCAGTCAGAATTGTTCTAGGGATTCCCTCTCTCAAGAACATGGAAGTGAGGAACTTGATCACTACATCTGAGTCCATTTCTTCTTGCACCCTAACTTCAGGCCACTTGGAGTATTTGTCTACCAACACACATAGGTATTTAGCTGTACCTTGGCTATCCAGTACTGGCCCTAGAATGTCGACTGCGACTTCTTCCCAGGGGTTGCAGGGCAGGTCAAATCTTCCCAATGCTGGTCTTAACGGTTTGAGCACTTTGTCTGCGCCTTGGCACTGGCTGCAGTCTCTCATGTGCCTCTCCACTCGGATGTCCATTCCCGGCCACCAGTACATTTGTTTCACTCTCAATTTGGTCTTTACAATGCCGAGATGACCTTCGTGCAGTTGACTCAGGAGGGTGGGGATTATTTTTTCTGGGGGTACAACCTTGTCACAGCGATACAGGAAGGTACCAGAATCGCTCATGGATAACTCTTCTCGCACTTCATAAAATTTTCTGAGTGTCTCTCTTAGTCTTTTCTTGTCCGGCCAACCTTTGATGAGACAGTTCTTAACCTCCTGGATGTCTTCGTCCTCCTCATACGCTAGTGTCCACTCTTGTTTACTGATAGCTCTTTCTGTGTCCTCCATTACTGCTACCATCTCTTCGTTCTCTGCTATGTGGATCGGCGCCTCCTCCATGGCTGCGGCCCTGCTAAGATAGTCAGCTACTTTGTTGCGCGTACCTGGTATGTACACCACATCATACGTGTACTCCAGCAGTTTAAGAGCCATTTTGGCTATACGCGGGGTGGCTGTGGCATGCCCACTTGAGGTGAGCACCTTGACTAATGGCTTGTGGTCAGTCTGTAAACGAAACCTCGTGCCCCACAGGAACTGCCTGAATTTTCCCATGGCCCATGTGGCTGCCAGCATTTCCTTCATGATTACACTGAACTTCTGTTACGTGGGGGATAACGCCCTGGAAGCAAAGCTGAGGGTTTCCACGGTGTTGTCTTCTCTTTCCTGCGTGAGGACAGCTCCTAAGCCCCTTTCGCTGGCATCGGTGGTCAGAAGCGTTTTTCCTGAGGGGTCGTGTCCATGCAAAGGCACCGCCTGGCTGATGTTTCTCTTCAACTCATCAAACTCTCCCTGCGCTTCATCGTCCCAGAGGAACGCTGTTTTGTCTCTTATTAGCTGTCTCAAATTTGTAGGTTTTCGTGGCAAAGTGCTGGACGAACTTGCTGTAGTACTCTGCCATTCCCAGGAATGACCGCACTTCATCCTTGGTGACGGGAGCCCTAGCATCACAGATGGCTTTCACGTTCTCACTTTTGGGAGTGATCCCTTGTCCACCTATTTCGTGTCCCAGGTAGGTGAAGGACGTCATACCTAACCTGCATTTTTCCCATTCAGCCGTTAGACCCTTCTCTTGCAGCACACTCAGTACTTTGTTCAGTTTATTGTCATGGTCGTCACGGTCCATTCCCATTATTAAGATGTCGTCTTGGAAGTACTGGATGCCTTCGACGTCCTTGAACAGACGGTGCATGAGCTTTTGAAACACCAATGCCGCTGACGCCAGTCCGAAAGGCATCCTGCGGAATTGATAGCATCCATAGGGCGTTATGAAGGACGTGAGCTTCCTGCTAGATGGATGCAAGTCAATTTGATGATAGACAGACATGAGGTCCACGGTTGAGAACCACTTCACACCTCGTTTTGGCTAACATCTCCTCGATACGGGGCAGTGGAAATTTCTCGACTATCAGGCACTTGTTCAGCTCGCGGAGGTCCACGCACAAGCGTACCTTGCCGTTGGGTTTCCTGGCTACCACTAGGGGGGCCAACCATTCCGAGCTGTCTATGGGCTCGATTATTCCCTGTTCTTCCAGCCTACGTAGTTCTTGTTGCACTGCCTCTTTCACTGCTATGGGTACATTACAGACCTTGTGGGACGCCGGTCGGGAGTTCTCCTTTAGTATGATTTTGTGCATGAACTTCTCCAGCTTACCAACCGTCCCTCCGAACACTTTGGGAAAGGTCTTCCTTACTCTCTCCAGGTCCGGCCAATTGTCACCATCTGTCAACAGCACTTGCTCTTTGCCTCCTGGGTCTAGTTTAATTCCTAGATCCTCCTGATCTCTCCATCCCAAAACTGAGGGGCCTTTCTCCGCCATGTACAGTTTGCATGTCGCTGTCCTTCCTCTGAATTCGAATTTCAGGCTCCTGTATCCTACCATGGGGATCCGTTTGTTTGTGTACTAGATTGGTCTTATGTCTGGTGGTTCCAGTTTGGGACCCAGGCTGGGTATGAATTCTTCCCCCCACACTCATCTCTGAACAATGGTGTATGGGGATCCTGAGTCTATTGCAATTTTGATCTTCACTCCCCCTATTAGCATGTCTGCGCGTGGTTTATCGGAGCGTTTGACGTCTATGCCCAACACCTGTTCTTCAATGCATAGCACCTGGTCAACTTCATCTGTTTCCTCGCCCGCTTCATCTTCTGGCTGCGCTTGTGCTATGTATTTTACCACCGACTTCTTCCCTTTCCTGCGACAAACTTTCTCGTAATGTCCTATCAGGCAGCAGAACATGCACTTGGCACAGAACGCTGGGCAGTGCCTGTCCTGGGCTGTGTGGGATGTGCTGCCGCATCTGTAGCACACGGACTTGCTGTCGTCGTATTGCTTCCCCGACTGGCTCGGCTTTCCCGCCCATTTGTTGGTTCCTCTACCATCTCTGGGCGCCATCATGTATCTCCCCGAGGGCTCCGCGTCGTCCACCTTGTTGACCATGATCCTCTGTGCATTTTCCTTTTTTGCTGCTTCAGCACAACGCTTCGAGAGCTCCGCCTTCTTCACCATCGCAATCACCTTCTTCAGCGTCGCTTCTCCGTGCGCTCACAACTTGTCCTGAACAGTCCTATTGGTGGTGTGCATCACGATTTGGTCTTTGATAAAGTCGTCCTGGAAAGCTCCATACCTGCACGTGATCGCCAGTCTACGTAAGGCCGCGATGTAGTCATCTATGGACTCTCCTTCACCTTGCTTCCTCTGCTGAAAGTTGAAACGATCACTGGAGACACATACAGCCGAGCGATAGTGAGTGTCTAGGTCTTCCAAGGCATGCTTAAAGACGTCCACGTCAGCTGCTTGTTGGGTTGCGGGTACTATGTTTGTGAACACTCTTATCCCTTCAGGGCCCAAGTTGTGTAGAAGTATTCGTTTTCTCCTTGCACTAGGGAATTCTTCTCCGTTTTCATCTTCCAAGGCTTCTAGGTAATTCTTGAAGTACTCCCTCCAGTCCTCCCATTTCATCTGGGGTTCACCTGGTTTGGGTAGAAACGGAATCGGCCCCGTGAGTGAGGAGGCTTGGTTGCTCATCTTGGCTTGTTCTTCTGGTTCGCCTCCCTGATTCGTGGGGCTGCCTGGTGCACTGGCATTCCCTCCCTGGTTCCTGGGGGTGCCTGGCACGTTGATGTCTCTTTCTCGCGACGTGCTGGTGCTGGGTTCTCTTCCTCCCCCTTCACCTCGTCCACCTTGTTCAGCCAGGGCCTTTGCTGTGGCACTGCCCCTCTCCAACCGTTTTTCTGCGCACGATGTGGTGCAGCCTGGCCCCTGGGCACGTGGTGAACACTGCTCTGTCTTTGTGCACCACTGCCGCGCTCTGCCACTGCCGCGCTCTTCCAGTGCTTCCCGCTGTCTGTATCCACTCGTGTGGGTGGCCAGCTTGGGTCTCGAAGTGCTCACCTGGTTCCTCCTACACCTCCACACTCCGATGAAGATCTCGGTCTTTTTTTTTCCCAGGGGGGGTTTGTGGGAGATCCCACTCCTCGTCGCCACCCTTTATGTTGGTGTTTGCACCTGAAAGGAGGCTGCTGGACTCAATATGTGGCAAGGTAATGCTTTTATTAAATTTACATAAATCTTTCTGGAAGAGCGCCGGGCGTCTGAGCTCCGTTGCGCTCCGTGCCGCTCTGAGGCGCGAACCGCCGTTTGCAAATGCGCATACGCAACGCGTTCTAGTTCGTGCGTGCTATGTCACCCGCACGTCATGAACTAGAACGCTAACACTACAGAAGACACAATCAATAACCAAAAAAGACGTGAACCTGTTTATCCCGCTCTGTAATCTCTGGACTGGTGGCACACACCCAATGCCCTGCTGCGTCTGTGTAAAAACATTTGATGAGTTGATTTTTACTCCCCTTTAAAACCCCAAAAAATCCAGAAATAAATATTCACTCTTTCTTGCATTATTTTACTACTTAAGAAGAGTCTTTATTTATGTTTTGTACCTATGCTGGTGATTTTTTGTGTCGAATTGACTAATTGGCAAACCATTCTGAAAGACTGTATTTCTCAACAGATAATTTATTGTGCTTCCGTACACACTCGTGTTGTAAGGTAAACGCATAATTAAATTAAAAATAAATAGCTAATTTGTTTGTGGCACAACCTGATTGAATCTGTTTGTTGCATAAAAACATTAAAATGAAAAGTGAAGGAGGTGCTTGTTTTGCATAAGAATTTTATCAGGGGACATCCCTGATATACGCAGTTGCTGCAGCACAAATGATCTACATCCCATAATAGGTTGCACTCTCACCTTGAAAGTGTTGCCGTCCATGCAAATGCTGACCAGGTCATTTGTTTGTGTTCTGCTGATCTCCAAGTTTTTTTTAATGTTCTGCTGATCGGCGGTAGCATGACCCATTCCTAATCAGGATTGAAGTGTGGATTGAAGAGTGCTTCAAATAAGTTTTTGAATAGCTTGAATATTTGTTCACCTGCATAGTTCCACATCAAGTATCTTTTGCCATCATTGTCTGTCTCTTTCGTCGAACTAAAATAATAGTTCAATCTTGCCGTCCACATGGAGTTGCTTTTGCTGCGTAAGTTCGTTCAATGGGGGTAAGGGTTTTTCTGCAGCCACACCTGTAAGGTGGATAAACATTCTCAGTGAAATATCATTCTGTTTGGATGCGGGCTGGAGGCTGGACCGCTGTTGTGTCCTGCGAGACACGTTCTACTGTTTTGAGAGACACAGAGTTGGTAACCACTCCCCTGGGGAGTGGGCAAGCAGGCACCCCCACACACATCCCTTACAGGAGTCATGAGCGGGGTGAGCCTGCTAATAAAAGGGCATGGGTGCACATGCACATGGCCAGTTGATTAACCATAGCCACCGTATCAGCCTCATTTAGCAGCATGTGGGCCTAGAGCTCACATCACCACATTGGCGACGAGGCGGGTCTGATCCTGCATGTCCAAGGAGAGCAGCCCCCGTTCAGGGTGTCCCTGGTGCCCAGGTGAAAATCATAGAGAGTTGACTGGGACAGATGACGGGCCCCCAGCGGGTGTACTGGCACCCACACGCTAAGACCTCTGCAGCAACAAGAAAAGGGGGTGAAGAGTCACAGTCAGCGCGGACCGGAGGCGCTTCAACGCTCTAGACTGAGACTGCAAGAAACCCATGTGTCCCCAGGTATGAGGAGCAGAGACGGGCCCGTTTACATCCCCTGGGGCACACCACTACACGCCTAAGGTGTGACCGGAGCGAGACAGCACCACGCTAAGGAAGCCGGCACCAACTTCTCAGGCTGTGAAGTAGGCAAGGAGCAAGAGGAAGTACACCCCTGCAACTGCCCCTCTGGGGTCCACGAGGCCAGCAGGGAGACAAGGTAAGCCCCATCTCACCTGTGAAGGTGCCTGGTGGCAGTGAGGCCGGCCGCCATCTGTCCTGGGGACGAGGCGCTCTCCCAGCGGCAAGGTTGGCGCAATGAACAGCATTCCCCAGGGAAGGGCGCACAAGGTGTAAGCGCTCGCAGCATACCGCTACTGCTCTCCACCCATGCTGCGACCTAGAGAGTTGTGATGAGGAAGCTGCGCAAGTGCCTGCAGTGTTGCAGGGATTCTGCTCATACACAGAACTGTGCACAGAGACCCAACCCAGGACCTCAGTGAATTGTGGTGGACCAAAAAACTCACCTCAGTACCTAGAACCCCTAACCAACTAGCATCAGTGTCACATTAGCTCTTCGTCCTATAGAAAAGGAACCATTGATTAGACAACCAAGAACATGCGACTTAGGTTGCTCTCAGGAATGGTGGAAACCAAGAACACTCTTTCGTTTGTTATTCTCATACCAGTCCACAACATGGGCAAAAAGAGATACGATAAAGTTTAAAATGTTTATTTTAACGACGTGCTCTAAGATGCAGTATTTTTGCTAACATAAGCAGGCATATGATTAAAAATAATACGATCAGCATTATTACAATTTCATAAAACACAAAGGGAGAAATCATATTATAATGATAGTGGAAACAGGTCATATAGTGCCTTGTATGCCACCCTCCCTAGCTAGGAACTATGTTTTTATAAAATATAGAAGGTCTCAGGCTTGAATGGGGAATCCCATCCCTCCAAGATCAGCAGAGGTGAATCACATTGGGATCTGCAAAAGCTCTCTCTCTCTCTTTAAACGGATTTTCTCCAAGTGCCTAATGCATGCAGTGCAATATTAAAGGTGCCAGAATTTCACTTAGCTGCAGCTGCGAGCATGTTGTGTCTTAGCGTGAGCCGATCAGCCCGAATAACAGCTAACATTGTTATGATAACCTTGGAGGCTTCAGCACTCACTGTGCAGACTAAGGTCACGATGTAAGTCTAGGGATGTTGAAAACAAGCCATTCTCATGTGAAGATATTCACGCAGTCAAACTTACAACAACAGTTACATGCAGTGTCGTGTGCAAAAGCAGCAAAATGACGTTTAAACTTCTAGTATGCTTATGCTAACATAGCAATGTGCGCATGCAGGGGCCTGCCTTCACTACAGCAGCTCCTGTCGTACCTGTCAAGCTAGTTCAGCCAGGAAGAGTGGCGGTAGCGCTTCCGAGCGTTATGCGCCATGCAACATGCAGTTTTTCAATGCCCCACCAGTGGAGGGTGTAGAAGACGCCACACTTGCATGGTAGGCCATACCAAAGACCCCTGTATTGCCAGCGAGCCAAAGAGAGACTGCTGCTGCAGTAATGGAGAAGGGAATCGCTCACAGTGCCACATAGTTGTTGCCTGAGTCCATCACAGTTCAATGTGCACAGTGCAAGAAGCAGATTGAGAAAGGACTGAATACATGAGACAGTAAATGCACAGGAACGGTGCAAAGCCAATACACAAATGGAGCCACCTTACTGCACCAACAAAATATGTCCCCACACCTGCATCCTCAGCACTTTCCCTCAATATTATGGCCTGAGCCCTGAGGAACCAGCAAAGCCCACGCAGCGCCACCTAGCTGCTGAGCATCTGCACTACGCCAAAGCAACAAACAGCACAGAACCTGCATCTCAAGGATCAACAGAAGCCCGAAGGTCGAGGAAGGACTGCCAGGGCCTATAAACTGAAAAGCCAGCCCACTGCTACCTGGTGACCACCAGTGGTACTGCCTCCACCCCAACAACAGAGTGCCCAGTATAAGCCTCAGCATTTCCATGTCCCAGGACGCTGTCAGTGAAAGGAGCACCGCCTGCCACCTCTGCAAAGTACGGGGCGAGACTAACACACTCCGCAGGGAGGTGATAGAGACTTGGAGCTAAACACAAGCAGCAACGCCAACAATCGCCATCGTCAGCAAGGACAGACGATCGAGCATCGGCTCAAGGTAGCTTTTCCCGCCAAAAGCACAAGACAGGCTGCGGCAGAGCGGGCGCCACCAGTGGCTGCCCAATGTCACCACAAGTGAGAAGAGACTACCACACGCCCCTGGCGGTAAACGACCACCACTGTAAGGGGGAAGAACAGCCATGCCTCCTCAACAGTATGTCAGGACCCGCAACCAACAGTACTGGTGGTAGACGGTTTAGTCATCACACGTGACTTAGATAGGGAGAATTTACCTATCTATAATCTTTCTTCAAAAAATCTTACATCAGAAGACATCCAGGTACTTAGTAGAGGTCTTTCATTTGTACCTAGCACATGGCTAAATAAATTCAAGCTACATGAGGACTTGTTTGCCTTTTTTGAGAAAGGTGCGATTGAATAGGTTTTTCCTGAATAGACCTGCTAATGATGAAGACGATAATCTCTCCAAGTGCAAACCACCATCTACTTTTACCCCCACACTAGACATGGTGGGGGCCGAGGTACGCATATTTGAACAAAATGTCCTTCGGGATATAGAGCGTATCATCAAGAATCCCCAGAAACCAAAACCGAATCTGTCTAAAATGGAAATCACTTCGCTCAATAAGCTTAAGGCAGACTCATCCATTATCATTACACCTTCTGATAAAGGTGGGGGTGTGATGGTATTTGACAAAAATTTATATGACCAGAAAATGACTGAAATGCTTGCCAGAACAGATCACTATAGACCAGCACAAAAAGGGAAGTAGAGAGACTTAATTTATTCATTCAGGAGACAACCCAGGAGGCCTTCAATGAGGGCTACATTTGTGAGAATGAATTATCCTTTCTTAATAAGTCTTGCCCCATTATGTCTGCCCTCTATGGCTTACCAAAATCCCACAAATCGGAAACTGATCCCCCGATGCGACCCATTATATCTACTATCGGGTCATGTACCGAATCCCTCTCCAAATATGTGGATACATTTCTTTGTCCACTCACACAGAAATACTCCTCGTTCATTCGTGATACGGGCGATATCATTAATAAAATTGAGGGATTGCCATTCAATCCTGGAACTGACATCCTTGTGACGCTCGACATTGAGGCACTTTACACCAATATTCCTCAATGTCGGGCGTTGCAGGCGGTGGCGACCCTCCTTGACAGATACCCAGACAATCGCCCGGACACGTTTATCTTACAATGTCTTGAAATTGTCCTTCTGAACAATTTTTTCGAGTACAATGGCGCACTCTATAAACAAATCAAGGGCACCTCAATGGGAGCATCTTGTGCCCCGAGTGTAGCTAATACATTCATGGGTGAGTGGGAATTGTGCAATATCTACAACGAACTGGCACCTTTTTTTGAAAATGTTTTTGTTTGGAGACGATTTATAGATTATATTTTTTTTGTTTGGAAGGGATCAGCTGATGAGTTGGAATCGTTTGTCCTGTGGCTCAATGCTAGTGATCCTAATCTTAGATTCACAGTAAGTTACGACAATCTTAGGGTGGATTTTTTGGACATTAGCATTGAGGGTGACAGTGGATATTTGAAGGTGAGCCTTTTTAGGAAACCAACGGCTAAAAATACAATTTTAAAATTCGACAGCTTTCATCCAAATTGCCAAAGAGAATCCATACCATTTGGAGAATTTTTACGGATTCGCCGTAATTGCACAGATATGGCATCTTATCACAAACATGGAGATGAACTGAAAGAAAGACTACTCAAACGAGGCTACCCCCATCGTTTAGTACGACATGCTTTCAAAAGAGCCAAGTACTACGATAGGGCAGCCCTACTACAAGGATCCAAACGTCCAGAACACAATCGAATAACTTGTGTTATCAATCACTCAACCTTGAACTTTAAGATTAGGAATGTTATAAACAAGAATTGGAGAATTTTAAATACTGATGACCAGGTTCCTGCCCTACCACTCCCCTTGCTAGCATATAGGAGGAATCAAAACTTGCGGGATTTACTAGTACATACACGCCAACCCAAAGAAACTCATGTAGGCATGCAACGCACCATCACAGGGCTTCCCCCTGTCTTAGGCAACCACAGATGTGGATCATGTCACGCTTGTGACTCTGCAATCACGTCTGACACTGTTGAATATAATGACAAGAAGATCAAACTCCGGTACCTTACTAACTGCCGGAGTAAGAATGTCATTTATATTCTATTTTGTAGTTGTGGACTGGCACACATAGGGGAAACGGGCCGGGAATTTCGCACACGCTTTAGCGAACACAAATCTGCTATCAGGACTAAGAAAACGACAGCACCCTTAGTTGAACATTGTCTTAATATGAACCACAATGAGCAGGACATTAAATGGACGATTTTAGAAAAGGTTCAACTCAAACCAGGGAAATCTGCAGATACCACACGTAAAAAACGCGAAACATTCTGGATATACCATTTTGACTGTGTGAGAGGCGGTCTTAATGAAGAAATATCTTGGTATGTCACACAGTAGGATACTTAGAGTGCATGTCTGTCCATCTCTCAGGCCACACATGATAGTGGTTATCATGTACTCTGTGTGTCTTCCTAGGACTGGTTAATATGGGCCGTCAGTAAACTGGAATTGTCAGGAGACAATCCTCTTAATACTATTGAGTTTTCCTGTAATTACCGGATTATACATATTCGGTGGATTGGATTTACTCTATATCATCTTTGAGAGACATAAGATTTTCTAGACTTGTATTTATGTATCTGGCATTTCGCCATAATAGGCTTTAGCTGTCATGTTGTGTCGTGACATATGTGGATTCCCTCCTCTTGATTCAATATATTCGATAAATATGTAGCACATTCAGGATTTTATTCTTAGATTTTATAGGGGTTGGTATTTTTCATCAATATGATTCGAGAAGAGTTAGTTCTTCTGGTACATTTTTACCTCTCCAATATGGCGTTTGTTAAATATTCCTGACGTGAGGTCTTTCCTAGTAAACAATCTCGACGGGAGTCCGTTGTTTATTTTTAGGACCCTTACCGATCCCATCATGCTTCCCTTTCATCCTGAAGGCAGGCACCTACGTCACTTGTGGGAATCCGTCTACTATATTGGTGTTTTTTTCACCTATGAGAGATCGCGAGACTGTCTTAAAGACTTTTAGGCATTGACCTACCCTTCCAATATGGCGCAAATAACAGCATCCTTAACATCCCGTATATCCAAGGCACATTCTTGGCGGTAGTCCGTCTTTACTTCTATGACCCTGATTGGTCATGTCTAACTCTTACTTTACCCTTATGACACGTACCTAGGAGGCTGTCAGGAGTCCGTCTTTGATTTAGTGTTTTTACTCTACTAGCGAGATATCGCGAGTTTTCGAATTGTCTGACCCGGTATATTTACAGGTCCGGTGCTCCTCGTTTCTGTTTGGAACCATCTGTACCGGTGGGGGTTCCTACCTTGGCGCCGCACTTCGTGCATGATTTGAGTAAGTAGCCATCATGGAATCTGTCAATAACGTGTGTGCTTGGTCAAACGAGTCGAGGGAGGCCGCCGTATATGTTTTTGGCTCTCCATCGTTATTGGAATTTGTACACAGGTAGCAGATGAGGACCAGCATATGCGTGAACTAGGTACTTGCATTATATTGTTAGGGGTATAGGAACAGCAGATGTAGACAGACGGAGTAAGCCGACGGGCGCTACCAGTTATCTCTATGAGGATAGGATGGTAGCCAAGCTACACTGCATATAATACACATTGACTACATTGTGTGCTGATGTAGGGAAGGTATCTCATTAAGTCCAATTCCACCAGAGAAGAGGGACGTCCCACTCGAGTTGGGAGGGATAGGATTGAGATAGGATGTCTCTCTCACTTATGTGACTAACATAGCCTATAGGCAGTTCTCTCTATGGATATATTATTTATTTTGTAAAAAAGTCATTCTTTATCTTTTTTGTAACCAGTGTAGTAAGAATTGGTGGCTTACTTCGGGTTCTCTGATGGAGAGATTCGCGTTTGTCCATTGAACGACAACAGAAGGATGTGGGACTCAGAACAACGACCCCTCACGTAGGATGCAAGGTGGGTCCTTACATCGTGGTCATGTTCACACCTATCAGTTGCACTAGAGAGCACGGAGGAGTCGGTCAGGCAATTCTCACATAATTTTTCTTTTCTGTTTTCCTTCCTTCCTTCTTTACTTGTGATTTTTTCAGCCAATTTATAAGAAATATTCCTCACATCGGAGAATTTTTGATTGCACCTTCGTGCCATCTCTAAATTACCATAGGAACTCCCGCAAGCCCTATATAGGTAATGTATTATAGCCTAGGTGTATCCTGATTTAGGACTTTCTCTTTTACGTATTCAGTGAACTGGCATGATCTCTTCTTTTTGTCTAGGGATTTGCTAGACTGCGATATTGTCTCCGCTATGGCCCAAGTTATCGGTTCCATTGATTCTAGCATTTGCTGATGCATCACAGTGTGAGTAAACTTATCCGGACAATGAATTTTGAGGTATTTCCATCCTTTATAGAGGATGCTGTCCTAGCTAGATCTTTAGGTGATGTGATATTCATACGGATCGGTATCCCTGACTGATCAACCATGTCTTGAGGGTACTTGCCCGAGTTCTCAGTCACTGCATTTAGTTGACTGTACGCTTGTGACACCATGTTTTTTCCTTGCAGACTTAGACAAAGTGGTGGTTCATGTCGAGCTTAAGTGTCAACAATGGGTTTTAAATTGTATATATTTGTGGCTTTAGAATTAAATTGGTTCCACGTGGTGACACTGTTACCCACAACAAAATTTATGCTTTGTACTTTTTAGGTCCCCTGGTTTCCTGTGTCTGTAAGAGGAAAAAGGTCCTGAGGAAGGTGGCTGGATATGCCGCCGAAACGCGCGTAGACCAGAGTGCGGGGTCTCATACTTTATTTCTGAGACCTGCCAGTCAGCAGGGTTCCCCTGCTGCCGAGTACTCAGATTTCCTTTTTTCGCACGTAGTGTATGTGTATGCTATGTTAGTATGAATGAGTATGTATGTTTTGAACTGTTGTGTATTGCCTGGGGTAGAGAGATAGTTATTTAATTACTTTTTTCTTTTTCTATTTCCAATTGTGTGTGATAGGTTATATTGTCTTTCTTTTGTATGTATCATTGAATTATTATAGATGTATTTATGGTGTGTGAATAATTTTGTACCTTATATGAAATATTTCTTCAATGAAATTATATAAATGTAAGCAACGCTATGAATAAATTATACCTGAGAAAAATAAAAATAATATATATTGGTGAAGAAAACTCCCAAAAAAATTGTTGTGTATTTGTCACCAGCTGCATTAAGTATATGATGTACACGTGTTAAAAATAGCTGTGGCCAACGAGGGAACTTCTTTCTGATTGTACCTTTATTTTCCCCTCCGTTCCCTGGCCCGATTTTATTTGTAGAGGGGGTCCCATCATTACTGCTTTTCAGCCATGCCTGGTGCCAGAAGAGGGCACCCAAGAAAAGGTGAAGCATGCGCAGTCCGAGGTGCATGACACAGGCACCCAGAAGCGCGTCGACACGGGCAAATGCCCAGGAGAAAAAGAGACCTCTCCAAAGAAAAGAAGCACTGGTGGAGTCAGCTGGAGTCAGCAGGGAGATCCCATGCATCTCCACAGCAGCAACGGAGCCCCGAGCACAGCACAATGCCTCAAGAAGGAGTCGTCGGTGACCCAAGACAGGCAAGAGGAGAGTCGCACACTCCGAGTGGCCAACAACTACCACGGCTCCCTACTGCCTGTGGAAGCCATTCCCAGAAGAGGGAACACCCGGAGTAGGAGCTTCAAGAAGTGGCCTGAAGAAAGGAGCACCCGAGATGAGTGGCTGTTCGCCAAGCAGCAAAAAAGAGCAACAGAAATCTCACCCATCTCTCGTCCAGAGACCAGTGAAGTTAAGAGGCCCTGTTGGCCTTGTTGGGACATGGTGCATGTCACTGCACCCGGAGAAGAAGCAAATAAGATGGGTCACAATTCTGTCACCTGGAAGAGCCGGACAAACATAGGTGCACCAAGGAAACAAGAGGAGAAGCACAAGCACTCATAGTGCCAATAGCCAAGAGCACATCCAGAGACACCAGACAGCCACCAAGGCGGACCGACGTCCCTGGCAACAGCCCCAAGGGAGAACTGAATGTAAGCCACAGCAAGCGCAAACCGCGTTGCTCCCAACGCTTCACAGTGCGACCATCCAGCCCTGAGTGCTGGCAGTAGAAGTCGGGTGCCATCCCTGCTCTTGTCCGCAAATGCCAGAGGTGAAAGAACAGCTTCAGCAAGGCAAAGACAGGCAGCTGCGAAGTCCCTCCAGACACATCCGCTTCTAATCGACCATCAACACCTATCATCCAGGCCCAATGGCAACTACATCATCAGTGCCATGTGCATGGCACTGCACTCAGCAAGAGACATTAAAGCTTGACCGGAGGGTCTACACCAAGAATCGGACAAACAGCCAAGTTCAGAAGGGGAAGTCGTGAGTGGCCAGGCCAGCCAATGAAAAGAACCCGAGTGACAACAGGAGCGAATCCAAAGGGAAGAGTTGACAATCAGAGAAGGAACTGGCGACTGCACAGCCGGAGACCAAAAGTAAGCCGCAAGCCTACGCAAACCGAGTCTCATGCCTCACGTTTCGCATTGTGTTCATCACGCTACTGTCACCAACATCCTAGTCGCCCACGAAGTTCAAGCACACAGATGTAATTGCCTCTCCAAAGGTAATGGAGGTACCTGGCCACCCTCTGCCTCAGGTGATCGGCTCAAGACTGAAGGCCTGCAACCATCAATCAAGTCATCACCAGCCATTGTCCAGATTCACCATATGGCTGACAATGCTATAACGCCAGTTCTCATCAAGTGCGTCAAACGATGCCATCCTGAGTACCAATGGTTTGGAGTCCTACATGGTTGTCAAATTAGCTGACAAGCAAAACCAGAAGCCACCCACTGACGTGGCTTACACCTGAACTGCGGCAGCGAGAGCAGGTCTTAACCAAGACTCATCCACCCCTGAAGTTTGTGCGAGCCACTGGCAACTGGCTCCTCAAATGTTTTGCAGCTGCCCCCAGTCGGCACACACGCAGCCTCAGCGAAGCCTACAAGCAGTCCTGTGGCAAACCCGACAAAGAGCCTCCCCAGGCGGTAGAGTTGGAAGAGACATTGCCCCACCAACAGGTTACAGGAAACAGCAAAATAGTCTAACAGAGACTTCAGGCGATCCTGCAACACTCCAGTGAAATTTCACCATGAACACCAACCATGCTCCTGATGCACCCAGTTAATGAACTGTTGTTACCCACCACATACCATCCTCCATGTCAGCAAAAAGGAAGCCACCTGGTACCAAGTGACATGTCTCTACCGGCATGTTACTAGAGAACAGCAAACATCTCCAAGCAAGCGTTCGTGTCCTGAACCGATAAGGCTAAATGTTGAGTGCCCGCCGAGATCGTCCTGCCACAGTCGGATTCACCAGTCCTGGTCTGCTGTTTTTTTGGATGCCTGACCCGAGAAGCTGATGGACCCTGTGGTGTATATTTTGTTGTTGTTTATCTTTACAGGTTAGACTAGTGAGTCCATGTTTTTTCATTAAAATTTGGGAGGAATGTTGTGTCCTGCGAGACACGTTCTAGTGTCTCGACAGACATAGAGTTGGTAACCACTCCCCTGTGGGAGTGGGCACACTTGCACCCCCACACGCATCCCTCACAGGCATCACGAGTGACTTGAGCCTGCTTATAAAAGGGCCCGGGTGCACATGCTCGTGGCCAGTTGATTATTTGTAGTCACTGTGTCTGCATCAGTCATTTAGCAGCATGTGGGCCTAGAGCCCACAACACCACAACCGCCAGCCTGCTTACTGCTTTGTAGGGGGTTCCACTTCCCTCATCTTCTTCTGTGTGTTGGATGCTACTCATGACAGTTGGTCTGAGAGGAATGTGAATCTTCAGAAAAGTCCGCTAGAATGGGGGCTAGTTTGAGTGACATCTCTGTGTCTGTGCTGATCTGGGTCGTGAGTGTCTCAGTGGTTGATGCAGTTTGGTGTGTCTGTGTGGTGTACAGCTCTCTAGGAATCACACGTGCTGTCAGCACACTCCACCTTTAGGAGAGTAATTCAGACACTCCTGCATTTGGGTTACTCCTCTTAGGCTTTTGGTCCTTTTTCCCTGCAGCTGATGGTGTCAACATATGCAGACATTCCAGAGGAGATGGGTTCACATACAGACCCACCTGCTCGGTCATTCGGATACCCCCTCTATTCTTCAGCAACAGTGAAGTTTTGATTTAAACTCTAATATTTAGTTTTCTTTGTGGCCGGCCTTGTAAGACAGTGAGAAGCAAACAGGCAGCACATGATGCTCTTTATCGAGCATCCTCTTTCAGGGTGAGCCAGTGCTCGGTACCCCACCCCAGAGGTGCAACTAGAGGCAAATTTCGGTGGGGGGAGGGGGTTGCGCGGGCGGGGCTTAGAAACAAATTCAGGTTGTGGGCTATAAATCTTCCAGCATTAGGCAGAGTGAAGAAGTAGGGGTGAAGAAAACAAACAAAGCGTCAATAACAAGCAAATGGTCTTTTAAAGACCTGTGAAGTACTCGGTGCAGCTGTGTGTGTGCACTGGAAGCTGTCTCAGCCCAGGCTGCCACAGACGATGGGGGAGCTGAAGTCCTTTGAGTCCAATGGGCATTGGGTGCCGGCCCCACCCCCTCACCCAGAAGAGAAACTGTTACTCCAGCACTGTCTCTCGTACTGCCAAAGTCAAAGTGGTCTACTGAATATAACATGGTTGCCTGAGCTTCCCTGTCTTCACCGGTCTTCCTTCTGGGCCAGTTTCGGACATTAGTCAGCACTGCAAGTGTACACAGGGGTCTGCTGTGGGTGCTGACTGACCCAATCCAGCTTTCCTCCCCACTCCCACCTCCCAGCTGTCCAGCCTTCCCGGACCCCTACTTAATGGCAGCCGCTGCGCGTCTGCGCCAAAGGCATGCCAAAGGCAAGCCCATCTGTCCCTATCCACGACCAGCAACAGGAACCCTGGCCCTCCTCAACTCCAACTCTACAATGCAGCGGCACTCCATGCTTTCAACCCAGGACGCAACAACAACCGCAAGCTAGCATCACCAGCCAACACTCACAGACCCTTCAGCTGTCACCGCTGCCGGCACACCTGCAGCACCGCCAAGACCATAGACCCGGGGCAACCCACCCGCAAGACCACAACCCAACCAAAGACCCTGCAATGCATCCTCCTTGCGTCCAATCCCTCCACAAACACAGTACTACCCCGGACGTATCGTTCATCACCAAAACATGGACCAACTCCACCTCGGGACCGGACATCGCCATCGCCATTCCCCAAGGATACTAGATCTCCAGGAAGGACCGCCTCACCCACCCGGGACAGAAGGAATCACCATCGTCCACTAATCTAACCTCCGCCTGAGCACACTTCCTGACGAGCCCACAGACCTGACGGAACACCTTCACTTCAAGATACTGGCCAGCCCTACCACCACCCTCCAAGGAACCCACATCTACCGACCCCCTGGACCCTGCATACTTTTCTCAATCTGCATCGTGGACATCATCTCCCCGCATGCCATTGTGTCCACCAACTTCCACCTTGACAACTAATTGGACCCCAGCACCACATCCCTCCTGTACAACCTCCACAACATTGGACTCCGCCAGATAATGACCGAACCCACGCACTCAAGCAGGACACACCCTCAACCCCCTCTACACAACAGGTAACTCCATCAGCTTCAGCCACACCACCGAACTCCCATGGTTTGACCATCGATGCGTCCACTTCACCCTCAGAACACCACCATCCAATGACACCTGCACCTGCTCCCACGAAGAAACTGGACCAGAATCACCGACAACCAGCTAACCTCATCACTCAGCAAGTCCACTTTAACCATCATGGAAAACGACAACCCCAACACCACAGCCCAAACCCTGCACAGATGGATCTCAGACAGCGCCAACACCATAGCCCTCCTCAAGAAGAACAACACCCATGCCAAGAAAGTCAGGTGGTTTACCACCAAACTTCGAAAGTCCAGATGCAATTGCCACCACCTCGAAAAGGCCTGGACGAACACCAAATCCACAGAAGCCTACAACAACTTCAGAGCCGCCACCAACGCCTACCACCAACTCATCAGAAAAACAAGGGGAAAAAACGATTGAAGACAGAATCTCCACTCACACATACAACAGCAAAGAACTCTTCAAAATCATCAAGGAGTTCGCCCAACTCACCAGCGAGTCCACCGACATCCCTCCCTCGCAAGACGTCTGCAACAAACTCAGCACCTTTTTCACCACAAAATGAAGAGCATCAACGACAACTTAGACGAAAACTACCAACACACTGAACATGCACCAACCAGCCCCGACATCATGAAGCCAGTGATCGACAACTGGACAGCCCCACCACCGAAGACACACTGAAGACGATGAAGTCAATCCACTCCGGGGCCCCCACGGTCCCCTGCCCCCACCACATTTTCAACAGAGCCGCCAACACCATCGCACCCATGCTCTGCCACACCATCAACCGCTCCCTGGCAACCACCACGTTCCCCTATGACTGAAAACACGCCGAGGTCGACCCCCTCCTGAAGAAAACCTCGGCGGACCCCACAGACCTCAGAGACTACAGACCCATCTACCTGCTCCCGTTCCCAGCGAAATTCATTGAGAAAGCAATCAACAGCCAACTCGCCACATTCATCGAAGAGCACAACATCTCGACTCCTCCCAATCCAGCTTCAGAAAAAAACACAGTACGGAAACCGCCCTCCTCGCTGCAACAGATGACATCCGCACCCTACTGGACAAAGGAGAAATCGCAGCCCTCATCCTCCTCGACCTCTCAGTGGCATTCGATACAGTCTCACCACACCCTAATACACAGACTCCATGACGCAGGGATCCAAGACAAGGGCCTCAACTGGATATGCTCTTTCCTCTCCGGCAGAACGCATCGGGTGAGACTCCCCCTTTCCTCTCCGACCCTACACCTACCACCTGCGGAGTCCCCCAGGGGTCCTCCCTCAGCACTACACTCTTCAACATCAACATGACTCCACTCGCTCCCATCGTCAGTGTTGGACTTTGGCCCTTAGGGCAGGTTCACCCCTAAACTTTTTGCTGGTAATGGTGACCTGGTGATGGTGATTTTTGGATTCTGCGCACTTTCACTGTGTCCCAGTGGAAAGTGCGTGCGCACTCTGAGTGCATGTGCTAAGCTAGGCCTGCCCGCCCATAGGAATGCATGGGGAATGTATGTGTCCCTGGTAGTTCCTGATGCGTGGGGTGTACAGACTTGAGTTTGGTATGTGTGAACTCGTGGGAATGAATGCTGCGCAACGGTATGTGCGGCTTGTATGTGTCTAGTAGGGAAGCGCCATTTCTAGACATGGCTGTACGTGTGCTGTGAGGGTGCTGGCGTGTGATTGGCTGGAGCTGGCTGGCATGCCAGGCTCCAGGAAGTCTGGATGGGTCTGCCCGGTGGTGAGTGTGAGATTAGCATGAGTGATGTGTGGGAGGAGTGTACCTGTGTCCTGGATGGGCTGGGTTTTCCCCACACAATGCTGGCTCCGCCCCCCTGTGGTGTGTCTAATGATTCAAGCCCTGCCAGTGAATAGAGAGGGTGGTTGAGGTAAACAGAGTACTCAAGAACCAGCTGCGACTGGTTCCGACCCCACCCTGCACCTTCAGACAAAGGAATTTGGTGTATAAAAATGGGGCTGTGTCCCCACAGATTTTGTTCTCTTCCAGGATCCAGAGGGGGCTGTTGCTGCTGCTGCTGGGCCAGAGGACTGCCACTTGGGGTGTCTCCCTGCCTGGAGACCCAGTGTGCTGGCTCTGGGCCCAGCCTTGCCCCCCCTGCCTGCCTCCAGCCCCTGCTGGAGCTTGTGCTGTGCCTACAGCACTGAGAGCGCTGCTCTCTGCCTTTCAGCGCTGGGGAGCGCTGGAATCCCTTGCCTAGCGCTTGAGAGCGCTTTATTTGGCCCGGTGGCGCTTGGGAGCGCCTTTTCTTAGAGGCTAGCGCTGCTAGCGCTTTGAGAGCCAGTCGGTGCCCACCCGGCATCAGCCCGAAATTGCGGTGCCTAGCGAGTGCCTACCTCGCTTTATATTTGCTTTGGCGGCGCGGGTGCCACCCCGCTCATGGCCGCTTTGTTTTGCCCATGATTTATTGGATTCACGAGGGAGCCCACTCCTCGGATCCTGGGAGCCCGCCTGCCTGCCTAAGAAGCGAACCGCCGCGCTGCCCGCGGCGACCCGGAAGTGGTGAGGTGGCCAGCCAATCCCAGCGCGGCCCAGGAAAGGCCGACCGGAAGTCCCGCCTCCGTAGCCGAGCTGGGAAGGGAGAAGCTGCCGGCCGGGTCCCCGAGGCTCCCCGAGTGGAGAGGAGAGCCCCGGGACGAGAGGAAAGGAGCCCCACCGCCCAGGAAGAGTCCTGGACCTTCGAGGCCCCGGAGAGGAAGAGGAGGCCGCCCGCGGCACCAGAGCCGCCGCCCAACAGCCGGTGAGTGAAAGCCGGCTAGGGAGAGAGGCGCGAGGTCGCGCACCCCCTCCCCCCCTGCCTCTACTCGAGCGGCCCCACGTGACAGCGGGCCGCTCCACCACGGCGCACAGTTGTCTCCCAAGTCCCCCAGAGGTGGGGACTCCCACAGAAGCGCCCCCACGTGTTCGAGGATCCCCCGTGAGGGGCCCCGACGCCCACATCATTGTTGAGGAGCCCGGAGAGGCTCCTGGGGGCCATTTGTTCTTTGAGCCCAGAGAGGCTCTGAGGGTGCCATTCCCTCGTGGTGGAGCCCAGAGAGGCTCCAGCCCTTTAGCGTTGCAAGCCCCAGAGAGGCTCGAGTGCCCATTCTGGAAGGAAGAGCCTGAGAGAGGCTCAGGGCCCCATTTCTTGTCCAGGAGCCCAGAGAGGCCCCACAGTGCCACAGTGGTGGTTCTTGAGCCCAGAGAGGCTCCAACGTTGCCCTAACTTTCCCTGCACCAGTTGCCCAGCACTTTGTGGGCAACTGCTACGTTTAGGCCCTGACATTGGGACACAGGGACAGTCACAGGTGGTGACTTATGAGTTTGGCGCAATTGTTATTGATTTTACACCTCTGAATGTTGATACATCATGTGTTTTATTTCCCTACACCGCTGAATGTTAATGCATCATGTGTTTTGTTCTTACACCCCTACAGGTATTATGATATGTAGGTGGTTGTTTTCTCCCTAGTACAGGTGGTGCTAGTGAGGTCCTGTTACCAGTGATTACTGGTTGTGTGCTCTATGTTTATATTGTGTGCTACAGTGATTTTTATTTCCACAAAGTTCTAAAAGTGCTGATACCCTTGACAGTGGTCCAAGTGGCCCTGTCCTGTACAAATATCCCTTGTAAATTCTGCCCGTGCCTCTGGCACATTGTAAAGTGTGTGTTTTATCTAATGTGTTTTGGTGTAATACAAAGGCTATTTTTATATAACCTTGTGTGGAGTTTCCTTTGTGGTGGGCCTGGGTGTTGTTGCTGGGGTGCGTGCGCAAATACTTAGCCTACATCGCCTCCAAGTTTAGCCATGCTGCTCGCGCCACGTTACCTAGAGGGTGAGCAGGGGTTATCTTGGCGTGTAACTCCCTTGCCCTGACTTGGGAGTGGTGGTCTCTGACTGACTTTGGCGAAAGCCCTGGCCAGCCGGGGATCCCATTTCCAACAGTCAGAACCTACGGACTCAACATTGTGTCATACACAGACGACACCCAACTCATCCTCTCCCTATCCAACGAACCCAATACCGCCAGACACAATTTTCAAGAAGGCATAGAAGCCATCGCCAAATGGATGAAAAACAGCTGCCTACAACTAAACAACGAAACAGAAGTACTCATCATGGGCCCAAACCCTAACACATGGAACGACACCTGGTGGCCCCCCGCCCTCAGAAGCCTGCCCACTCCCACGGACCATGCAGTCAACCTGGGAATCATCCTGGACTCCGAGCTCAAAACGAACCGCCAGATCAACTCTGTCTCATCCTCCTGTTTCCAAATCCTCCGCCTCCTACGTAAGACATTCAAATGGATCCCCTATGAACACAAAAAGACCTTCACTCACACCCTGGTCACCAGCAGGCTCGACTATGGCAACGCACTCTACGCCGGAATAAACAAAAACATAATCCGCAAGCTACAGAACATCCAGAACGCTGCCGCAAGACTGGTCCTCAATCTTCCAAGACACTGCCACATCTCGCAGCACCTGCACACACTCCACTGGCTCCCCATCGATGCTAGAGTCACCTTTAAGATGCTCACCCACGCCCACAAGGCCCTCAACGACACCGGACCAGCATACCTGAACAGCCAACTCAAATTCCACGTACCCCAGAGGACCGTACGATCTGCCCAGCTCTCCAACACTGTGGTCCCCTGCACCAGAAAGACCAGATGGGAAGGCCACTCCTTCTCCTTCCTCGCGGCCTGAGCCTGGAACGCCCTGCCGCTCCACCTTAGACAGACAACATCGCTCCCCATCGTCACAAGAATCCTCAAAACCTGGCTCTTCGACAGACCCCCTCCTTGATGGACTGCAGCCTGCTAACACCTGCCCCCCCACACACACCAACGCCTTGAGGCTCTTACGGGTGAGTAGTCACGCTTAACAAACGCCTGATTGATTAATTGATTGAGTCTCCAGGTTTGGATGAGGTGGTCTGGTGTAGACAAGGCCATGCCCCACTGTTTGCCAGTGCAGTGTGGCAGACCTCAGACTCGAGGACCTACGTCAGCACACAGGTAGGCATTAATAACACCAATAAGTACACTTCAGACTGGGGCACAAGTGCCCTTCAGGCCCTGTATTATCTCCCGTATTTGGCCAATCCTGGCCTCCTGGTGTGTGCATTGCTGTGCACCATCCCACGATGCCAGGTGGAACACTAAAGATGAGAGGAGCCAGCTGAAGAGTAGAGCATCAGGGAGAAATTCATCTGGATGGACAGGGAGATGGATGTCGGCAAGCCTGTGTTATGTCTCTTAGATGGCAGACGTGCATCATCTGCTCAGCTGTGCTTTGTCAACAAGAATATGGCGTAATACCTGTCTTGGAATAACACACCACACCAATAAACTTTAAATTCACACACTTGGATAAAGGTTCATAATGAAGATCAGAGATGACATGCAGGTAGAATTCCACCTCCGAATATAATAACGCATAGTTGTGTTTTGGCTCATTTATTGTTTTCTTCATATTTTACTGATTTGAAATGAGACTTGGGACATTTAATCTCCATTAAATAGAATGACATTCCAATTACTCCTGTATGTTAGTACTTTAACAATCCTCCATTAACTTCTTAAACGTATGATGCATGGTTTTAACAACCTCCAGAAAATGGTTAAAAATAATGATCTCTAACAAAGCAAAAAGGAAATTCATGAATGTGTGACATAAAATGTAATATTTCCTAGCTATTCTGGTGAAAAGCTTCAACTCTCCTAAGAACATGGAGGTAAGGAATATGCAATCTCTTTATTCCATACTCTAGCAGCATCAGAACGCTTGGAAAAACATTCAAAATGTTTCTCATACAATAACAATTAGTAACAATCAGCAAAACCGAATCCTGGTGATATAACCCTCACCTCTAAGTCCTTAAAATAATATGTTTTCAGTAGCAATAGCAAAGACATTTGACATTCTATGTCAGAACCGAAGTTGAGAAGTATGCAAATTACAAGCTTACTCGTCACTAAAGAAGTCATTCCCAATACAGGCTTAACATAAAACTGTCTTGAAGATAGGCTCCACTGACCAAACAGTGGCATTCCCAATGTATTCTAGTGTGCCTCCCAATGATAACACGTTACATGCCAGAGCCACTTTGGCTAAAGGGGCTCCGAAATTGGATCCCTGCACAGCCTCGTCCCTGCCACTCTCTTGTGTGTGATTTGGACGAGTAGGCTGATGTTACCACCGCATCACAAATATGTGTGTGTTCAATGCAAAAAGCATTTATTGCTAAGAAATATGAAATTAACCCACATGTGAAGAAAATGAATGGGGTCATTGCACAGGCTTGTCCGAGCAAGCCTCTTCTGTGTGGTTTGAAAGCATGAGCCGATGTTTTCAATGCATCACAAATATGTTAAACGAGACGAGAGCGCATACAGATTTTCTGAAATATTGATGACCCAAAATGTTTATTTCTCACCGCAAAACCACACCAAAGAATGAACAAGAGCCTTCAAAAGTAAAAGCAATAGCAAAAAAAATTTGGAAAGATACATTTATATCTTCCAGCAGACACTTTCCTATTAAGTCAAACGTAAATGAAAATGGAGTTTATGCCAAAAAGAATGAAAATAAAGTGCACTCAACAGTTGTTTTAAAATGTCCAAGGGGAGAGGGAGGGGACTATAGAACTAGAGAAACAAGCATTTGCAATGCAAGGTGATTGGCGGAGGTGGGCAGTCACAAAGCAACGATGGGGGGAAATTGAAAACAGGAGGGTGGGGGTAATTGAGAACAACGATGGGAAGGTGTGGGAAAATTGAAACAGCGGCAGGGCGGAGAGGTGTTGTAAACAATGATGGGAGGGTAGGGATTGAAAACAGTTCGGTATGAGCTCACCACAAGCAGTGGCTAAGTGGGACCAAAGGCAAGTAACTGGCAATTAATTAAAGCGGTCCAATACGTTCGGATCGATTTGGCTCTATATAAAACGGAAAAATAAATCTTATAAAAGCATTGCCAATGTTATTTTTCTAGTGAGGTGGGATGGCCGTAAAAAACAATGGGAGGCTATCTGGGAACATGACAGGCAGCAGGAGGGGGAGGGAAAGAGCAATGTGGGTGGAGGAAAGGGATTGCGAGAGGAGGGTGATTGGAGGCGGGATAAACAGGAATGTGAGAGGGGGGCCGTCTGAAAGTGTTCAGCGGGAGCACCTATGGTAAGTTTATGGCTGATTAAAGGAATCCAAGTGTGTCCCAATGCCACAGATTGAACCCCCGCTAATGACGGTGGAATGTGCACAATTAATATTGACAGTTAACGGCTCGCCAACAGGTCCCACAGGCTGTCAGCCTATGCACACGAAACAAATGCACACTAAAGGGAGGGGTTTTACATACCGGTGTCCTCGGTGCCAATGACCAGCTGTGAGCCAGAGACATGAGATGGGGTAGGGAAGGGAGGCACGGCAGAGGAGCTGGGGCAAGAATAATATAAAGTAGCTCGGAGCGGAGTAAGCCAGTCAAAGAAACAAGTATGTTATGAGTAGAAGGCCTTACCAGAGCCCCGGCTCTGCTGAGATGAACCAGAACCGGCGAAGCCTTGTGGACTTTGGTGCAGTGAACACGCTGTAGCTGGCCAGGATACCAGCGACCTTCTTCCCCATGGCGTGAGTGCGTGCACGGCAGGCACAGAGACAGACAAACAAATGTAAGAGTGGTGTGTGCACATCACTTCCTGATTTTCCTCGTGGGATACTTTTGGCACATGCGTATAATGTAAGGTATGTTAATGCGCACTGTTTTAAAAAATAACACTTACGCTGGGTAAGCGTAACAAGACTGTAGTTAGGTGGTGCTGCTTCCGGAAAAAATGGAAGTCACGTATCGGATCAAGAGGAAATAATAAACCCGCTAACAAAAAAAATGGCAAAGTTAACTAATGGCAAGCGGCGAGAAATTACTCAGCAATTGGCGCAGTTTCACCACGCATATAGATTACTAGATTTCTCGGAGAGACAGCGCATGCGCTGCCTAGGCGAGACCTAAAAAGGAGACACAGCCTATTCAGGTGCAAGCAAAACTCCTTCTACCATTCTAAATACAGACCAGGTCAATTCAGCACAACAATGAGTCACCCAGGCAAGGAAGGACACACCTCAACCCCCCTAGGGACTGTCTGGAATGATTGCACATGCCCAGCTCCTATCACTCAAACACCAGACGCTGAATACACAGACAGCCAGAGGCACACAGAATGGTAAAGTGGCATTTTCAAATACACGGATTTTAAAAACCACATTCACCAAAAGGTGCATTAATTATTTCTGAGTTCAGAGAGCCTAAACTCCATTTTTCTATCTTGTCTCTATAGAAAGCTATACTTATAAGATGTTGCAAAGCAACTCCCATGTTAGCCTATAGTACAAATAGCGTTTCCACAGCACATGTCACACACACCAGTACATGTCCTACCTTTCATATACACTGCATCCTGCTCATGGGGGTACCTTGGGCTTACCTTAGAGGTCACTTAAACAACAAAAGGCCTGGCTTTTAAAGGGGCCGGGATTTTTACAGTGGAAAGGCGTTTATCGTGGGGGTGTCTACCTCTATCCAGTAGCTGGCAATTTGTCCAGTTAGGCCAGTCATCGACACCCCAAACATTACAATTTCATGAAATCAAGACAATCCTCAAAAATATACCCTCAACGACAATATATGAGTATAGGACACTTCAAAAATGCGTGAAAGAGGGAGAAAGCACCTCACATACACAACACCAGGGAGGCTACTGGCAGGTTCTCACAAGCATGCCCACGTTTATCATCATCGGTTGCTTGCTCACTGAAAAACAGAATTTGTGTCCAGTATGAAGACAGAAAAGAGTGAAAAAGTAAAGATGATTATCTCCAAAACAGAAAAAAAGTGAAATATTAAGGACAATCTGTCCCACAGATAAAATTGAAATAAGACTCACAGTTAGCTTTACCCTCTTTATTCACATTTGTGAGATCACTCAAATTAAAAGCACAGCATCTTGGAAACCATGTCAAAGTAGGCCAACATATTTCATTGCCTTTGCCTCGTCGTGGCAATTTCGTCAGGGCGCCAGGATTAATAGTCACCTCACTGGACAATTGACTTTATTATGCGGATTGGCTGATAACAGATACACAAACAGAACAACAGTTCTTAATTAAAAGGACCAACCAGATACAATATTCTCCAGTCTATCGACAAATACAATGAATCACAGCCTGAATCATAATAGATCTGTATTTACCGGTGAGGGGCCAAGGGCGCACGTACCAGCTTCCACCACAACTGGAAAGCCATCACCAGAATGTTTAACATTCCTTTCCAACAAGGCCTCATGTGGTGTATTACGGGCTCTTTTGCATGCTCTATTAACTACACTTTTAGGGTATGTCCTCTGTACCATTTTGTCTGCAAAACTTCAGATTGTTGTGTGTAAGCATTTACGGTGAAACATTTTTTCCGATATCTTAAAAACTGACCTACGGGCAATTATCCCGTAATGTTATCAGGTGGAAGGCCTGATAGTGTAGTAATACAATCCTGTTGGTCACCTTTTGATGCACCACCATGCATAGTTTGTTATCCAACACTGAAATATCCAAATACAGGTAAACTGCTCATTCATTACTTTTTGGCCATGTAAATTTCAGACAGACATCTATCCCGTTCAGACATTCCAAAAACTAGAGAACGAGGCTTTCCTCACTAGTCCATCTACACAGCGCGTCGTCAATATACCTCTTTCAGAGACCAATATGTCTCTGGAAGGGGTTCCACGGATGGTATAAATAGCGCTCTTCAAACTGGCCCACATAAATGCATGCCAGGCTGGGCGCAAAAGTTGCGCCAATAGATGTTCCGGACACTTGTAGATACAAGTTATTATTATAGCTGAAGTAATTACGTGTCAAAGCCAGTTCAATACATTGGAGCACAAGAAGAAGAAGAAAAGTCTTTACTGTGTAGTTAATTAAAACCATTACAATATTCCAAAGCATAAAACAATTAATACCACATGTAAAATGTGATTTTAGTTTACAAAATATATGCCTTTGTAAAACAGCACAAATTGCTGGATTATGGTTATAACCTGTATTATTCTTTCGTTAAATTCTCAAAATAGGTTAAAAATGTAATTAATTGACAAATTAATTGTGGGTCCCTTAGGTCAAGGATTTTTAGTATTGCCGATTTGCAGGTGCCATACCTCTTTCATTAAACTTCCTCCTAAGCAAATACCGACGGCAGCACCCTAACACTGGGCCAATGCATTTCAGATGTATAAAGTCCTGTACTAATGCTCCACATAGGTTACAATCTTTTGGGCCGGGGGTCCTCCAAATCGGTTGATCAGCATTAGAAGGCAGTTTCCCCATACGCAACTCTAGGTACTTGGTTTTTAGATGAGGCGGAAAGGTGAGGCCCATGTATGTCGCTGGCTCAGACCTAGTGTATGATTGTAAAACCATCCATGCATGCTCACGTCGACTTAAAGTTGGTTTGTCTTAAATTAGTGAATGAGATTTTGCTGCTTTTTTCATAATCAACTGGAATGATGTCCAAGGTAGTTTCCGTTGCCAAAGAGCTGCCATCTTGGTTATTTTCAAAGAATTATTTAGGTAATGTGATTTTGGATCATTTTGCAAGGCTTCCCAGCGTGGCGAATTGATTTCAAGGTCACGATTAAGCCATATTTTGTACCAAAATTGAATTGTCTTGTACCTTTTATGGAGTGGTTGATGCTGTAGACCGAACTCTAGAGGTACCTGGGCTGGTGAGGCATCACATGGCAAACAAAATAGTCTTTTATACACTCGGGTTTGTATTTTGTCCAGAATTGGTGCACTGTTTCCATGATGGACCACACTTCCATAGGCAATAGTTGGAAGTAGTTTTGCTTTGTTAACTGCCAAAAATGGAGTGAACGAAGGGCCATTTAACTGTTTTGATAAGCTGCAGAATGTAAACAGTAAAGGGGTTCCCTTTTTTTGGATTGTTTCATAATGCGTGACGAATGAAAACCTTCGGTCCAAGTATATCCCCAAGTATTTGAAGCTATCAACTACTTCCAACTCAGTGTTGTCGATTGTAAATTTTGGCTATTTGGGCCGACAGTGTGTTATAATCATGACCTTTGTTTTTTTATATTTATTTCCATCAGGTTTGTTTTAGTGAAATCAGCTAACTCATAGAGTGATCGTTGCAGTCAGATTCTCGTCTGGCTTAGAAGTACAACATCATCTGCATATGACAGATGTGTTAGAAGCAGTGTACCCAGCCATGGCGGGTTTGAATTAACCCTGTCTAGCCTTGGTGTCAAATTGGCTAAGAATAAATTAAACAAGTGTGGGGCCAAAACACAGCCTTGTTTTAGCCTTTCACTGATGGGGATCTTCCTTGTGAGACTCTGGCCATCAGCGATCTTGGCCTGCATCCAGGTTTTGGTATAGCGATTCATGATTGGATTTAAAATTTTGTCTGGCAGACCCTGGTGCTTCAGTTTAGCCCATAATGTGTATCAGTTAACACGGTCAAAGGCCACCTTAAAGTCCACGAAGCATAGATGGAGTGCATGTCGCTGTTGTAGACTTTTATCGCCAATTAGCCCTATAGCTAGTGCATTTGCAATTGTGCCCATGCCACTTCGAAAGCCAGACTGATTTAAAGGGATTTTTTTACTCTCATCGAACCATTTTATCAAATCGGTTAAGATCAGAGATGCATAATATTTGGCCTCTGCATCTATCAACGCGATCAGGCGATAGTTTGCTGGATCTGTGCACTCCCCACCTTTATATATCGGATTGAGAATCGCCCCTCTCCAGCTTTCTGGGATACGACTGGTGATGCCGATCATCTGGAACAGACTACAAGTCTTGCTTGCCCAGTAGTTGGGATCTTGTTTGTAGATTGCCTGTGGCACACCATTTAGTCCTACTCCTGGCGCACTATCAAGCCGACTTTTTTATCTTATGATTTGTAAGATTTCTACTTCAGAATGGGCGAGAGTTGATTGAGGTGTATCTTCTTTTTGCTTTTCATGTGTCGTTGTTGCAACCGAGGGCAGCTGATCCAAATTATTTATCGAAAATGTGGAGGTTTAGTGCTGGACCTATGTATGCTCGGTGACGCAGGTCATGTTTATAATTTTGGAGGTTCTGTTCATAGAAGTCACCTGTCCCCAGAATGCTCTAGCATCAGATTTCTTTGTATTATATAATAATTTTGTCCAAAAGTTGTTTTTTTTTTTATTGTCAAATCTTTTTTTCTTTCACCCCCATGTCTGGGAGCAGCAATAAGGTGACTAATACACAGCGTTAAGCCTACAACCCAACAGGGCCAGCCGCGTGGTGACATAAGAAAGTGAAGCAACATTGACAATGCTCGATCAGGGATTTATACACAGCGTTTCACCTACAACCCAACAGGGCCGGTCGCGTTATGTTCAAACAACAGTCTCCGTGTAGTCACCGCCTAAGATGATCTGGTCTCAGGACCATCTGTAACAATGAAACCAATAAGGTAAAACCTACAGGAACAGGTGGGTCAAAACTTCAATAGGATGACAGGAGAGGAGACAGCAGAGTAGAGAGGACAGTAGGAATAGTCAAAGGAGGAGATCATAAAAGGGAAGGGCCATAGAGCACCGAGAAGGGGACAGAGGGGGGGAAAGAAGGACAGGCACCGTGCCAGCCAGCTGAGCGGTTGATCTCTTCGACAGTATTCAGGGGCTCACACACCTAAGCCTCACGCCAACAGTCTATCTGGGTTAGGGGGAACCACTGCACCCTCCACCAAGCGCAGCGCCCGGAGTTTGGGGGGCATGTGACGCGCACGTTCTACTGCGCATAGATACTTCACCAAGGGTCGCCACACCGTTTTGAAGCGTGCGTCTCGGGCCTGCAGCCGAGCTGTGAGGAGTTCCATCGTCAGAACATGCCAGAGGTGCACAAACCACGCAGCTATGGGCGGTGCTTCCGGCTTCTTCCAGTACAGAGCAATGAGCTGCCGAGCAGCTCCCAGCATTTGAAGTGTGAGCACCCAATCACTCCGGGTGAGGGCCCCCAACCCTGCAGGCTTATTACCCAGTAGCAGTGTGCAGGTGGCGTCAGGCAGAGGAAACCCCAGGACCCCCTGATGAGGCTCAAGACTTCCTTCCAGAAGAGGGTCAGCAAAGGACAGGTCCACCATATGTGCAAGAAATCCCCAGTCGCTGATCGGCACCTCCAACACACAGGGGATGTGGTCGGAAACATTTTGTGTAGCCGCTGCGGCGTATAGTACCACTGAGTCATTTTTTTATATGCATTCTCCTGTTGCGAAATACTATGATATATTCGGGGGACATCACGCCACAATCTGGACCACTGTGCCGGAGTGATATCTACACCCGAAAGGGAGTGCCAGCGTTGCTGGTATGTCTGGGAGGGCGGGGTGTGTGGGTGCTGTAGAATCTGATACATTTTCGAGATCAGTCCCTTTGTTTCGGTGAAGGAGCGAGCTAGTCGCTCGAACGGGGTAAAGGCACGTGTAGCCGCCTGATATGTGTCGTCTGCCAGCACCCAATGTTTCAGTTGAGCATATTGTAGTCCGGCCTCGGGCGGCACTCGAAATTCCTCCCTGCAGTCCGGGAAGATCTTAAGCGCGCCTCCATCGAACAGATCCGCAAGTACCCTACAGTTGCCCTGAGGCCACCTGCGGAAGGCCCCGGTCCGATGCGCTGGAGTGAAACTCGGGTTCCCTACAATAGGGGTGTGTGGGGACGGAAAGGTCGTAAGGCCCTTGCGCACCGCTATTCTGTCCCAAATCTCCAGCACCGTTTTCGTAGGCACCCCCAAGTATGCGCTTGGAGACCGCCCCGCCCTAGGTTTCAACGCCAGGTCCCAAATGGTGCGCCCAGTCACGGCTCTGTCCATGTGGAGCCATCCCTTCTTGCTCTCCGTCACACCCCATTCCACTACATACCTAAGGTGTGAAGCCCAATAGTACTCTACCAGGTTGGGACAGCCCAGACCCCCCCGATCCCGAGGCGCCATCAGGAGAGCCTGAGAGAAGCGGGGCCGCTTCCCCCCCCATATGAAGTTGGTGAGATCGCGCTGTAGGCCATGTATGTTATGCAGCGGTATAGAGGTAGGAAGGCACTGAAACAAGTACAGGATCTTAGGCAGGATGGACATCTTGACGCTGTTGATTCTGCCCAACCAGGATGGCACAAGGGGTCTCCACTGCCGCAAGTCCTCGAGGACCGATCGCCGACACTCCATCCAGTTGGCTTGCATCCAACCATCTAACGAGGGGGTCAGTTGCAGGCCCAGGTACCGGATGTATTGGGTCGACCATTTATAGGGGGCGAGCCGCTCCAAATCGGGGATCTCAGAGTGCGGGATAGTGAGGTTGAGTGCCCTGGACTTACTATGGTTAATTTTCAGGCCAGAAGCACGCTCAAAAAGGCATAACGCTGTATGCACTGCTGGTAAGGACTCTCGGGGCTTTGCAAACGCAAGGATGAGGTCGTCTGCAAAGAGCGCTACTTTGTTGTCCTGTTCGCCTAGAGGGATGCCATGAATATTGGGGTCCCTCCGTATAATATCCGCTAGGGGCTCCACTGCCAGCGCGAATAAAAGGGGCGAAAGTGGGCAGCCCTGCCTGGTTCCCCTCCCGATGGTAATCGGCTCCGTAAGCTGTCCATTGACACGTATCATGGCTCGCGGCGCAAGGTACGGAGCCATGATCCTAGTGACCATCTGCGGGCCGAGTCCCGCCCTGTACAGCACTGCCCGCAGGAAGGACCAGTCCACACGATCGAACGCCTTCTCCGCGTCCAGCGAGAGAAGGCAGGCAGGGATCTTCCATTGGTGGGCCTTTCCCACTAGGTGGGCAATCCTGTGGACGCTGTCTGCCCCCTGACGTCCATGGATGAAACCCACTTGATCGGGGTCTATCAAGCCTGGCATGTGAGGGCCCAGTCGCTTCGCTAGCAGCTTGGTGTAGAATTGAAAATCCGTATTCAGTAGGGAGATCGGGCGATATGACTCGCACCGTGCCGGGTCCTTCCCGGGTTTCGGGATTAAGGCAATTTCCACCAGCCCCATGTCGGGGGACGGTCCCACCTCCTCTGTAAAGGAGTTGAACAGGCGCAAGAGGTAGGGGCCGAGCTGCGTCTGAAACATGCAATAGAAGGATAGAGGAAGCCCATCAGGTCCTGGCGTTTTCCCCAGGGGAAGCTCTCGGATTGCCGACACTATCTCCTCCTGTACTATCGGTTCCTCTAGTTCCTTCTCATAGTGAGGGTGCAATGTCGCTCCCCCGTATCGCTCCAGCCCCTCCTCCACCAGCTCCGGAGGTGGTTTCTCCTCCGTGTACAGAGCCGTATAATAGTCCCGAAAGGCCCAACACTTATCCTTAGCCGCCATGACTCTGGACCCATCCGGCAGTTGAACATTCGCTATATGTGCTTTCGCAGCACGGGCTCTCAATCTCCTCGCCAGCAGCTTTCCAACCTTGTCCCCCCTTCAAAATACCGTTGCTTCAGTGCCAGGAGGGATTTCTCCGCCCTATTTGCGCGCAGCAGCCTGAGCTGCCCTCTAAGGTTCGCAAGCTGTCGCCGCGACCGGCGAGTAAAGCAACACTGGTCTTGCCTTTCCGCTGTCTTCAGGTCTCCCGTAAGCCTGTCTTCCAGTGCTCGTGCCTCACGTGCCCGTGCAATTGAGAGGGAGGTGATATGCCCCGCATGGTGGTTTGAAGGCGTCCCAGACCACCGGGAAGGGTGTTTCAGGAAGATCATTATTCTCAAAATAAGAGACAATGGCCCCCCTAATGTTCTCAACATCCGCCGCATCTCGAAGGATACTCGGTGGGAGGCACCATCTCCGTTCCCGGGCAAGGCATGCAGCCGGGTCCTGCAGCAGCAGCTCAACGTGGGCGTGGTCGAGAGAGAGATGTCAGATAGATCAACCCCTAAAGTGTCACGGAGAAGGTCATTGGAGGCAAACAAATAATCTATGCGCGAGTAGGACCGGTGAACATGCGAGTAGTACGAATACTCCCTCTTGTCCGGAGAGAAGTACCTCCAGGCATCGAACAGCCCAAGGTCGGCCAATTGATTGCGTAAGGCCGCCGACATTGCCCCCGCACCGCTGGAGGAGTTCTCACTTCGGTCCATCACCGGTTCCCATACCAAGTTAAAGTCCCCCCCTACGATGAGAGATGAGCCGTCCTGCGGCACCCGCCCCCCTAGAAAGTCTCAAAGGTAGCGATCCTGCGCTTGGTTAGGGGCATATACATTGCACAGCGTGATACGACGACGCCCGATCTCCTCACCCACTTGAAGAAAGCGTCCGTCATCACCCCGGAAGGGCCTGTCGCTCCCCCACCTGATGCCAGCTCTGCACAAGATCGCCACTCCTGCTGTCTTGGTGTCCGCTGCAGACCAAAATTGAAGCGGGTAGCTAGGATGTGCCATGCGCGCAGTGTCAGCCTGTAAGAGGTGCGTCTCTTGGAGAAATATGATGTCAGGGTGCTGCCGAAGAAGGTAGTGCCATACCTGCTTACGTTTGTTGGGTGAATTAAGGCCCTTCACGTTAAGCGTCAGGATCTTCAAGGGATTAGGTGTGTTTACTGCCATATCAAGATCTTATCGCTGACCAGCCACACTCTCGCCACACACACCTCGCATACCCCATGCGCACCCCATTCACTCAGTCTCTCAGTCCCACCCCAAGCCGGTGCCCCCGCCCCACACCCTCCGGGAAAGGGAGAAGAGGGAGAGCAGGGAGTAGCGAGAAACAAGAAAAGTAGGAAGAGGGAAAAGAAAGAAGGAGCAGCCAGAGGGGCCACTCATCGGTAAACAGTAACTGCGGCCAACAGGGCCTCGGTACACTGTCCCCGGTACAGAGCATCCTACACCCGCAGGTTTGGACGCACTCTGGGATGTAACTCCCTGAGGGACAGACTAAGGGGGGTTGTGACGGTCTTAAAAAGTCAATACCCAAGGAGCTCCCGCAGCCACTCCACCCTGCGCATCAGGAGCCATGGTAATGTGAGAGGAGCCGCTGATTCTAGTTGCGGGGCCCCATATTGCATGAGAAGAAGGGGGGACATACAATGCCCCATAGTTCAGGGCGTCGGGGAGCGTCTGTCGCGGCCTTCTTTATCTCCCTCGAGGGAGCGAATATGGGCAATGATCTCCTGCTTAGCCTGTGAGGGTGAACGTTCAGCACGGGCTCTCAATCTCCTCGCCAGCAGCTTTCCAACCTTGTCCCCCCTTCAAAATACCGTTGCTTCAGTGCCAGGAGGGATTTCTCCGCCCTATTTGCGCGCAGCAGCCTGAGCTGCCCTCTAAGGTTCGCAAGCTGTCGCCGCGACCGGCGAGTAGAGCAACACTGGTCTTGCCTTTCCGCTGTCTTCAGGTCTCCCGTAAGCCTGTCTTCCAGTGCTCGCGCCTCACGTGCCCGTGCAATTGAGAGGGAGGTGATATGCCCCGCATGGTGGCTTTGAAAGCGTCCCAGACCACCGGGAAGGGTGTTTCAGGAAGATCATTATTCTCAAAATAAGAGACAGAGGCCCCCCTAATGTTCTCAACATCCGCCGCATCTCGAAGGATACTCGGTGGGAGGCACCATCTCCGTTCCCGGGCAAGGCATGCAGCCGGGTCCTGCAGAAGCAGCTCAATGTGGGCGTGGTCAAGAGAGAGATGTCAGACAGATCAACCCCTAAAGTGTCGCGGAGAAGGTCATTGGAGGCAAACAAATAATCTATGCGCGAGTAGGACCGGTGAACATGCGAGTAGTACGAATACTCCCTCTTGTCCGGAGAGAAGTACCTCCAGGCATCGAACAGCCCAAGGTCGGCCAATTGATTGCGTAAGGCCGACAACATTGCCCCCGCACCGCTGGAGGAGTTCTCACTTCGGTCCATCACCGGATCCCATACCAAGTTAAAGTCCCCCCCCCACGATGAGAGATGAGCCGTCCTGCGGCACCCGCCCCCCTAGAAGGTCTCAAAGGTAGCGATCCTGCGCTTGGTTAGGGGCATATACATTGCACAGCGTGATACGACGACGCCCGATCTCCTCACCCACTTGAAGAAAGCGTCCGTCATCACCCCGGAAGGGCCTGTCGCTCCCCCGCCTGATGCCAGCTCTGCACAAGATCGCCACTCCTGCTGTCTTGGTGTCCGCTGCAGACCATAATTGAAGCGGGTAGCTAGGATGTGCCATGAGCGCAGTGTCAGCCTGTAAGAGGTGTGTCTCTTGGAGAAATATGATGTCGGGGTGCTGCCGAAGAAGGTAGTGCCATACCTGCTTACGTTTGTTGGGTGAATTAAGGCCCTTCACGTTAAGCGTCAGGATCTTCAAGGGACTAGGTGTGTTTACTGCCATATCAGGATCTTATCGCTGACCAGCCACACTCTCGCCACACACACCTCGGATACCCCATGCGCACCCCATTCACTCAGTCTCTCAGTCGCACCCTAAACTGGTGCCCCCGCCCCACACCCTCCGGGAAAGGGAGAAGAGGGAGAGCAGGGAGTAGCGAGAAACAAGAAAAGTAGGAAGAGGGAAAAGAAAGAAGGAGCAGCCAGAGGGGCCACTCATCGGTAAACAGTAACTGCGGCCAACAGGGCCTCGGTACACTGTCCCCGGTACAGAGCATCCTACACCCGCAGGTTTGGACGCACTCTGGGATGTAACTCCCTGAGGGACAGACTAAGGGGGGTTGTGACGGTCTTAAAAAGTCAATACCCAAGGAGCTCCCGCAGCCACTCCACCCTGCGCATCAGGAGCCAGGGTAATGTGAGAGGAGCCGCTGATTCTAGTTGCGGGGCCCCATATTGCATGAGAAGAAGGGGGGACATACAATGCCCCGTAGTTCAGGGCATCGGGGAGCGTCTGTCGCGGCCTTCTTTATCTCCCTCGAGGGAGCGAATATGGGCAATGATGTCCTGCTTAGCCTGTGAGGGTGAACGTTCAGCACCAGACGATGCGCGATGTTGCCGGTGCACCGTAGTCCAGGACGGCACGGCCGCTTTCCTTTCCCGCCTAATCGACGGGGTTGGGCTCGTCGGCGGGGTTGTCGACAGTCGGATGAGTTGCGCCGCTTCCGTGTACGTCTGTATGACTCTACGCTTGGATTCCCACTGGAATATGAATGCAAACGGGTGACCCCATTGGTATACGATGCCCATACTGCGCAATTTTTTGGTTACCGGCCGGAACGCCCGTCTCCTCTTCAGGGTATTTGGCGCTAAGTCTTGAAAGATCTGGATGCTGTGACCTTTGTAGCGGAGATCCGGTTTGTCCCGCGCGGCTTTCCAGATCGCCTCCTTCTCGGTAAATAAATGGACCCTTGTCAGGATGTCCGGCAGAAGTCCTGAACGGCCCGCCGGTCCAGGCACGCGGTGCGCCCTATCCAAAGCCAGAGGCGAAGCGTTCTCGTCCCCCCAGATTTCATGAAGGAGCTGCGTCACATATCCCATGATGTCTTCCCCCTCTTCTCCAAGAGGAATTCCCTGAATTCGGAGGTTGTTGCGACGACTTCTATTCTCCAAATCTTCTTGCTTTACTTGGAGCTCTATGTTCTGTTCCTCTAGAGCCGTCAGGCGTTGCCATAGGTGTTCCTGGTCTTCCGTGCGCACATCCATCGTCTTCTCCAGCCCGTCAACACGGTCCCCGAGCTCCGTGACCTCCCTCCGTAATTCCTTCACGCACGTGTGCACTTTAGTCCGCAGCGAACCTATCTCCGTTTTCAATTCGGACATGAAGGCGGACATGAATGCCTGAGTGACCGGCGGGGAATCCTCAACAATCCGCGAGGAGCCTTCCCCGGCAGCCGACGCCCCCGTCTTCCCCCACATTGCCACGACAGTGTTGTCCTTGGGGGTTGCAGACGACTCGGCTTTGTTCCCTTTGTTGGAGCGTGTCATTGCGAGATATAGCCGCTCTCAGCTAAGAAACACAGATGGTCCCCACTGCGTTGCGGAGGTCAGGTGGGGCCACAGAGGGTTATGGGGAGGTTGAAGCAAGGGTCCGCACCCGCTCCTGCACCCTCTACTAAACACCAGTCCGCTAAATCCTCCCCTTCACCCGCAAGGCACAAACCCACAACACACAGTCACCAGTGCCGCACTCCAGGGTCCAGGGGGAACAGAGTCAAAGGAGGGGCCCGGTCAAATATCACCCCACCAGGGAAAGTCACGAGCAATATCCCTTACAAGGGCATCCTGGCAGTGATTATCTCCCACCTATGATTGCACCGGAGGCCTTGCCGCTACGCCTCCAGGTGCTCTAGTGTCTAGCGCCCCAGTCTCCCCACCGGGCAGTCACCCACCTATATGGCCAGAATCCTGCGGGAGGGGGTGAGGGACAGTCAAGAGCCACTCCGCCCCAGAATGCACGCGCTTAGCCACCGGACTCTCGGGGTGATCCCCAGTCTCAACGGAGGAGGGCAGGTTGCGCTGGTCACCTCCACTCAACCCCCCGGGTCCACGCTGCTCACCTTGCTGGTCGGTGCCGTCCCAGGTCCTGTCCAGAGTTAATGATCAGACCTCTCCGCAGCCGTCGCACGCCGCTTCAGGCCTCTCCACCGCCGATCAGGGCCCCAAGGAAGCCGCACACTCTGCAGGTCTCACAGGTGTCCATCGGCTTGCTGAGCAACTGCCACACCAGAGTCACCGGGCCCCACCAGTAGAGGCCCACATCACAGGGTATCGAGACTGTGCCCTCACCAGTTCCGCTGCCGCGAGCTCCCCATTCCACGCCTCAGAGTCGCCACCGGACTTCGCCACAGTTCAGGGGGGAGTGCCTTATTCACCACAGGGCCCCAGGCGCGCAGGCTCACACCACACGCTTTCAGGGTCGCGAAATTGCGGACCGCAACATCCGCTCCTGTTCATGCACCACAACCAGCGCCAACAGTGTCCGGGCCCCGTCACTTCCAGCAGAGCGGGTGGGGGGAAGCGGCCCAGGTCCAACTTAAGTCTCCGCTGTCTGGTCGCGCCTCCAGCCGGCAGAGTGCAGGTCACACCCTGCAGCCCGGGGACCAGAGGCAACACCCCAGCCGTGGGGCTCCAGCTGCCCTCACTCCGCTCACCACCAAGACTCCTCAGCAGACCCCCAGGCCCGAGCAGGCCGCAATCTGCTCCTCAGTAGGTAGGCCACAAAATGGCGGCTCCGGCCTCCGCTCCGTCCCGCGCTCCCCGCCGGACTCTCAGGAGGGCACCACGGGCCGGGAGTCTGCTGCACTTCAGGCCCTCCGCCAGGGGCCCGTCTGCGCAGGGGAGCCCGTTGATGCCACCAGGTCACGGCAGTTCCCCCGCACCTCCGCCACAGCAGCGGGGTCACTCCAGGCACCAGGGCCGCCGACGGTACAAGGCCCCGGTCGGGGGTCCGATGGGAGGCCCTCGTCACCCTCTCTCCGCGCAACTCACCGCCTGTCAGCTCGCGGGGGGGGGAGGCCTCCAGCCCAGTTCCAGCCTCAGCCTCCCGGCTGTGTCACAGGGTTGCCGCCGTCGCCCAGGAGTCAGGGGCAACACTACGGCTGCGGGGCTTTAGTCTCACCCAATTCACTCCCCGCCGATATTTCTCTGCAGCCGCTGGCACAGGGAGGGGTAAGCAGGCATCCGGGGCGCAAGGGCCGTAGGGCGCAGGCAAGACGCAGCACGGGCGCCGCCGGACAGCACACAAGATGATGGCTCCCGCCTCTGGGCCGCAATGTTTCCCCTGTCGATCACTCGCAGGGGACACCACTAGACTGAATTTCACAGCACCTCCGGGTCCGCAGTTGACCACAGGTACTTCTCACCCCGGGGGGGCCAATATAAGTGCCCCAGCTCCGCTTTACAGGCCTAAAACGGTGGTCCCAAAAGTTGTTTTCTTCACTTTTATTATCGATCCAAATTTGTTTCTTGTATTTTATCTTTAAAAGGCGTACCTCCTCCCATACTTTAGACCATGGACTTTGATATCAAACCTTCCGAAAGGTCTTTCTCAGGTGCTCTCTTAAGCTTCGTAATGTTTGACTGAGATTACTATTGTTATCTGCTCTGTTTTTATTTGTCTGTTTGGTAGATGCTCCTGCTTTGGGTAGACTTGCTAAAAAAGTGGTCCATGTTTCTATAGTCATTTTGTTTTCTGACTTTAGGATTGTCATTAGTTTTTTAGCTTTTGAAGCTATATGCGGTAATGTGGTACATGTCCACCTCAGACACTTCATGGTAATTGTTGATATTTTCCCCTCTATTACTGGAGCTTCTGGGTCTTTGAAAGATGTTATTTTAAGTTCGATATGCTGAGCCAAATGATCGCTATCAATTGAGCATTTTGATTTGAAAACTATTTATTTTCCCAAGAAGAGGTAGGATTACTATTGTGTAATCCAGGATTGAGCTTCAGCGTGGGCCATTATATGTACAGTTGTCGGGTTTATCCTGTTTTATCCTCCCGTTTAATGCATGCATACCCAGATATTCGTGGTCCCTTATTAATTGCTGGCCTGCTTTATCATTGCGGTTTTGAACAGGAAACAACTGCGTTTCTACAGCTCAGGTTTCGTTTGGTGCAATGATGACATCTTCCTCTTCTTGATCGAAGTCTCCCGTGAGGATTATCTCCCAAATTGGCTGTTCGTAATGGAATTCCGCAATGGCATCAGTAACTTTCTTGAAAATATCTTTTTTTATCTCAGATTTCGGATGAGCATAGATATTGATTAGAATGATGGTGCTTACCCCTGTATGTGTGCCCAGGTCCATTTTTATGATTTGCAGGGCTGTCAGCCAGGTTTCTTGGACCACAATTATTTTGTAGCTATCCCAGGACTCTGTCTTTCCTTTGTCCTGAAGGATTCCTTTTGCTCCTGTGATGTTCCAGGATAGGATTTTTATAGGGGAAAGCTCCGTTTTGCCAGGTGTACTGCAACTTCATTCTCTGGTCCACCCAGGAGTGGGTAATCTTAAGTTTATTTTTCGCTGTTGATGCGTGTTTGTCCCATCTGCACCTTTGGCACCGCGCAATACTGAGGGAACTATGTTTTGTGTCGAATTTTTTATCTGAGGAATTCTTAATGTTAGAAATGGAGACTGATAACGTTGTATTACTGAGATGGTAAGTGATATTCCCCAGTCCTCAAATTTTGTGATTTCTTGTAATATATCTGTTACTATCTCTTCATTCCTCCATGTTGCTATGATGCCTTCATTTCCTATGTTGTTTCCAGGATTAACAACTTCTATTGCTATTAAATCTGCAGACGTTATATGTTGTAATGTTAGAATTTCAGCGATAAGGCGTAGGATATTTCCTCTATTCAGATAATCTTGAGGACCCTGTGAATAGTAATGTGGCTTGAATAAGATTCTATTTTTTAGGTTTGATGTATTCTCTTTTTTTTGCGTGTAAGAAGATAACGTTTGCTCATTTGTCATTATTATGGGCGACATATTGTCTCTTTGGTCATCTATCTGAGGGGAGTTTAGTTTGCACGGTGTCAATGGTTTTAGGAGTCCGTTAACTTTTTCCGGCATGGAGTAGATGGCTGCAACTGGATCTTTTAAAAATGTAAATTTGCCAGTTGAGTTAATTGAGCCGAAAATTGAATAAATGGTATTAGCACATTTCCCTGTTTTCGTGAAAGTTTGGTAGTGCTACTCTGGGGGGAGGCTATCCCTTTGGTATCCAATTTAGACTTGCTTTTCTGTTTCATGGGTTGTGGCGGATTTTTTCTTGTCCTGCCTGACCTCATTATGCTACTGAATATTGGCCTTGTCTATGTTGATGGCCCTACGGCACGGTGTGGTACTTGTAGTGTGTGATATGTCTGTATCCAATGCCGCCTATCGGGAGTCTCCTGTTAGTTATTTATTAAAACTAGCACCGGAACTCTCTGCACCTAGCCCACTCTGCACTCCCACACCTTAGCCCAATTGCACCTATTATCTTCCCCTGGAACCTAGGTGCATAGGTGTCAATTTACACCTAGTCACAAGGATAGGCACTGGGGAAGCACGGGTGAGGGCAGCACAGAGGCAGGGGCAAGCGCAACCCATGAGCTCAATCGGCTGGTCCACTCTGCTCAGGTTACTGAGGTGCCGAGGGGAGGAAGAAACAAACTTACCCCAGCCTCGGCACCCCACAGGCACAGGCACCCAGGCGAGACGAGTAAACAGGTGGCGCTGCTGCCTCAGAGCGTATTTTCCACTTGCCTGCCTGCTGCTGCTTGAGTTCACTGGTGTCCTCTGCATTTGATTTCTTTGGCGGTTTCTTTGGCAGTTGCGATTTTGCGGGCCGCGGTACTCCTTCTGCTCTGATCCGCTTCTCTACCTCACCGCCACCACCGCCGTTACTGCTTACACGTTTGCTCCGGCTCCATCTCCGTTTGCTCCGGTCTTAGGTAGTAGCCTCTGTGCAGTTGTGGGTTTCTCCTGTCACCACTGTCCACTAGTCACTGGTTGCACTTGCTGTCACCACCTTATCCTACCTAGTAAAAAAATACTAAGTTCAGGGAGTGGAGCCGGCTCAGCGTGGGGAAAAAACTTGTGGGCACCTCCTGTTGGGTTAAGTGCCAGCACAGTGGCACAGAAGGTCGGGTGGGTAGAATGCTGCCACTGGAGGGGGCCTTATAGAGGGCTTGGGGAATACCCGATCTTACCACTTTCCTCAAACAGCCAGCTCCCAGCCACTCACAACACTCTCTCCCCCACCGCTCAACCGCTCTTCACTCCTTACGGTGAGGAAACGTGCTCCTGCCTGCGTTGACCGCCGCTACCTCCACGGCACAGAATGTCTACAGAAAATCCAAGGGCTTACCGCTGCTGCTTGTGAAGGTAGCCCGGTTCCTGGCTCACTGGCTCACCAGTTTGCGTTCGATGTGCAGCAGGCTTGCGGCTGCGGGCGGGCTTCAGTGGGCAGCTTTAACGGCTTCAGTAGCAGCTTCTGCAGGCTTTCAGCTCGGCTCAGCTCGGTAGGGTTTCCTAATTGCAGCCGGTTAGCCGTTTAGCCGATTAGTCGCTTAGACGTCAGCCGCTCACCTGTGCCTTGCGTATCTTCGGCAGTATATAAAAGGCCAGAGTCCTAGGATTGATGTTAATTAAAAAATCGGCCTCCTTACTTCTGATCCATTTTTGTCCTTGGCTTCTGTCACCATGGTTTTTATCAAATCCTGTAGTTAACTGGATCTCTGGGGAGGGGTTGATAGTTCTTACATACTCCCAACATTCTAACATTCTCAGCCTCATAGTCGGTAGTGTTCAAAACAACAATCGCTCCGCCTTTATCAGCAGATTTAATAGTTGTAGCGTCATTGTCTTGTAATCTTTTTACTGCCTCCCAGTCACCACGACTCATGTTGTTAAACGTGCCCTTTCTATCCAGTTGTTCCAATTGAGATATTTCCTCCAAGACCTTTTGTTCAAACACTAGTACCTCCGGTCCCACTGATGAACTAGGTGGGCAGAATTGGGAAGGTCGATGCACATTGGTCGAGAATAAAGAAGGGGGTTCAGCCTCCTTGTTGGCAAAATATTTTTTGAGCTGATCTTTCTCATTGTTTCATGGAACTTTGTTCTGCATTAGAGGTGCCTTACATGCAAGGAAAGGGAAGGTTTGGGCCAGGCAAGTGGGAGCACTTGCCAGGTCAACATGGCTGTATACAACGGGGCATGCAGACACTACAGGGGTAGGTCTGAGACACATTTACAGGCCTACTCATGTGGGTGGTACAACCATTGTGCCGCCCACAAGTAGCATTTGATTTACAGGCACTGGCACACATCATGCACTTTACTAGGGACTTACCAGTAAATTAAATATGCCAATCATGGATAACCAATCATATCACAGTTTGTACAGAGAGCATATACACTTTAGCACTGATTAGCAGTGGTAAAGTGCTCAGAATACTATAGCCAACAAAAGCAGGGTCAGACAAATAGCAGGCAAAAGGCAAAAAGTTTGGGGATAAACATGACAATGGGGCCAGTTCTAACACCAACCTATATTCTGGGGCCCGTTCATACAGCTCTATGAGAAAATGTAATATATCCACCCCCCCTGGAGATTAAAACCTTAACCCGTACAGCAACTAGACCATCTATTTAAGACTGCTTATACTGTCCACCTAGGCTCTCTGATTGGCTCGACCAGCTTCTTCTAAAATACTCCATGCCATCAGATGTGAGAGATCAGCTGTTGCAACAACACTCAACCAAATTTCAGAATGTTCATATTATAGGGGAGAAGGATCGATAAAGACCAAGAAAATTTCATAACAACTGAAAACCATACCTGAGCTCTCTATAACAACATCACCAATGTTATGTTATGTTACACAATGCAATTTTGTAAAGTACACTATCTCCAATCAGAGTATTAAGACACTGAGCAGGTGAGAGTCTAGGCACAACTAAGGCCTAGAGGAACTATTTGAAAAGCCAAGTCTTCTGTTTCTTGCAGAATTCATTAAGTGAGGAGGAGGCTCTTATATGTAGAGGCAGGTAGTTCTATGCTTTAGGAGCAATGTAGATGAAGGCTCTACGGCAAGATCTGGTTTTCCATATGCATGGGATTTGTGCAAATAGAAGTTTGGCAATTCTTGTCAGATACCGCAACCGCATGGACCTATCTTTAATGGCCAAACATGGCTCAAGATCATTGAGTACAGTTAAAGGAAATAGTCCTGTCAATATCACAATGAGGGTTTCATCTTTATTGTCTTGCAACTCATTGTAGAGGATCCGTAGACTGAATGTATGCTTGTATAAAGAACAATTAATGTTCTGTTTTACAAATTTAATTAAAAAAAAATTGTCCAGTGGTCCTGAAGAAGCCCATAACTGGGTGAAACGTGTTGGCTGCACAGAAACTACTTTCCTCAAACAGAAGACGTCTAAATAAAAATTTGAAAAAACTAAGAAAATCACCTCTTGATTCATCTGTTCGATATTTATATTTGAGGTTGCCTCTCTATTATGTTCCACAAAACATGTATTATTTAAGGCTTAAATTGGTGGCTAGCCATTTGAGGTGGGCAACAATTGATGTCTATGTTTACATTTCTATAACACAAACGGGTGCCCTATCCACCATTACGTGTTCAGTCTCTAGAAATTCAGTTCAGTTCAGTTCAAAGACTTTATTCAGGTACCTTAGTACCCATAAAAGAACAAATACAAGCAATACTCTGTGAGTTAAAAACATAACAATATAAAAGTATATAATAAATATTGCATAATCATTAATATTTTTTTTAAAAGCTGCCTGTTGAGAATACTTTTGCTGGGAGTGGAATGTTACATAAGACCATTAAAACATTTTTCAATTATATCAAAAGGCTCAAGACTCCAACATAGACTTGAATGTCCTAATAGCTATTCTAAGAAAAGTGCATGTGCATCATCCAGGGTTACTATACACAGATAAGCCTCGTCCAAACTAATAGGCCATCTCTTTTTAAAATAGGGATTTAAAAGCCACTTGGAGTGTTTGATATAATACTTACAGAAACATAGAAAATGTATTATTGATTGACCACTCCTCCCATCACAAGGACATAATGTTTGGTTGGGATGGTAACCAATAGGAAAACAAAGTGCAAATCTGAAAGTTCCAGCTCTTAAATGGCATAATAAGCTACTCTCCCAACAACTCATTGGTAATGTCTGATATATATGCAGGGGGTAACAATGCTGTTCGATGGACATATAATTGCGCACAGATGTTTTCCCAAATTCTAAATCAATTCTCTCTTTATTGTATAGCGAGTAGAAAGCGTCTCGCAGTTCCTTTTTAGGGACTACTTCAGTTGTGCTAGGATCTAGGAAGATATGTTCTCTAATAATGCTGCGCAGACTTTGTTGCACTCCTCTTAGCCATGAGATTTCCATCCCTTTATCACACTTTAAACAATCACTAATAATCTGTCGGGTGAGGGAAGTAGCCTGATTCTTCCACACTGAGAGTCAAAAAGAGCTGGTCGGGCAAGAATAAAATCAGATATAAAGTTAATATTAAGTTCCTTGTGGCATATATATTGTGGTGTCAAGATTGGGATACCCAACAGTTTCCTACAAAACCTGTTTTGTTTCTGTTGGATACATGAACTATTTGCTATGCCCCAAATCTCAGCACCATATGTAGCCACAGGGATGCACTGTAGTTTATACATTTTCTGAATTGCTAAGATAGCCCCAGTGGTCTTACGACGGGGGAGGCTCAGAATCAAATTGGTGGCCTTTGAGAACTTGCTCCTGGAGTGAGCTAAGTGCTCACTCCAGGAGCAGTTCGCAGCAAAGACCAACCCCAAGTAAACAAATGAATGTGTGCATGTCACTTTTTGACTATCTCCTGTGATAGTGCCTATCTATCGCTCCCCTGGTCCACTGCACATTAAAAAAGATTTCTTAAAATTGACACATAATTCGAAGCCCTTCATATACTTATTAAAATTTTGGACCAAAATACGCAGAGAATTCGGAGTGCGGCCTATAAGGACCGCATCATCTGCGTATAAAAGCACAGGGATAGATTTCCTATTCATTTTGGGGACATCTTGGGTGGCTGTTTTCAGAAAGCTGTTCAACCCATTATTATAAATAATGAAGAGTAGGGGGGCCAGAACACAACGCTGTCTGACCCCCCTTCCTACATCGATTGCCCCCAAAACACATACCAATCCTCACCTGTGCCTGGAGATCTTTATGGAGATACGCTTGGAAGTGTACCAACGGCTCATCCAGTCCACCTGCCAGAAGGATTGTCCACAGTTGTGCCGTGTTAACAAGGTAAAAAGCTATGGACAAATCCATAAAGTGCATATTTTTGCAGGGTCATCCCTGAACTTTTTGTCTTCCTCCTACATTTTTTCTGACCTGTTGTTGGCTATTTAATGACTCTGGGCACTTTACCACTGCTGATCAGTGCTAAAGTGCATATGCTCTCCCTACTGTAAATTAATGTATGTATTGATTGGTGGTTCCATGATTGGATACTTAGTTTACTTGTCAGACCCTAGTACAGTGCACTGAGTGTGCCCAAGGCGTGTAAATCTAAATGCTGCTAGTGGGCTTGCAGCACTGATTGTACCACTCACAGAAGCGGACTTGTAAAACGTGTCTAAGTCTGCCATTGCAGAGCCTGCATGCAGTCTGGTACTGTCATGCTGACTGGGCAAGTGCACCCACTTGCCAGTCCCTAAACCTTCCCTTTTCTTCATATTAGTCACCCCTATGGTAGGCCCAAGGGCAGGGTGCACTGTAAGTATAAGGTAGGACAAGCCCTGATGTGTGTGGCATGTCCTAATAGTGAATTACAGCCATTTTCGTTTTTCACTATCTGCTACCTGTTCTCCATAGGCCAGAATGGGCTGCTGGATTGTTACATGTTTTTAATCCTAGCAGATTCAGAGAACATGGTAGAAATTTGAGTTTAGTATGCCTGGACTCAGAATAATAAAATACATCTTTTAGTAAAGTTTATTTTAATATTCTGTGTTTGCAAATACCACTTTTAGAAAGTAGGTATTTGCTTGCCTAACCATTTGAGCCCGCCTCTGCGAGGTTGTGTATTCTGTGTCTGGGTTTGTGTGTGACAGGACTGGGGTATTCCAGGAGACAGGCTGGGGCTGTCCAGTGGTGATCTGCATCTAGATGGGAGGGGGGAGTTGCACCTGGGACCTGAATAGGGCTGGGCCTTCCCTCTACAATGCTAGCCCCACCCCCTGTGGTGTGTTTGATGTCTCTGCCCTGCACACTGAAAGAAGAGAAGGAAGACTGTCAACAAAGTGCTCCAGGACTGTACTTGCCTTCCACAATGCTGGCTCCACCTGTTGTGGGGCGTCTGATGTGTCTGCCCTGCGCTGTGAAAGGAAAGGAGAAGTCTGGTAAACAGAGTGCTTCAGAACTGGCTTGAACTGGGCACAGGCCCCTCTCCCCTCAGAGAACAAAGGATTTTGGGGTATAAGTATTGGGACCGTGAGCCCATGAAATTAGATCACTCCTGGAACTGACAAGACGAAACCTCTGCTGAGGAGAAGGAACCTGAAGAGAGACTATTCCCAAGCTAAAGTGCTGCTTGGGGAATTGGCCTGCAGTGGTTGCCTTGCTGCCAAAGGGAGGAGAAAGACTTTGTGGACTTTTCTTTTCAACTTGTGCAAAGATCTCCAAGGGCTTGGAAGAGAGCTTGCCCCCTGACCGAAGTCCCAGGACCAGTGGACTTCACCAGCCTTTGTGAATTGATGCTGGAAACAAGTGGCTACACAGGCAGGGAGCTGTGACCGACTCTCACGACCAGCCGGTGTCCTGTAGGCACCACACCAAGCAACGTCCGCCTTGAACAACACAAGCTCTGTGCTCACCAACTCCGTCCTGACGCCGTCACCGAGCCATAGCATGCACCGCGACTGGAAGGACACCGCGACGTACAACGCCTCGCTACACCAAATCGAACTGGTCTGACCAACACAGTCACTACTGCTGTCTTCGAGTCCTGTGACCGCACCGGAGTTGGGCAACGCCTCACACGCTTCGCGACGCACCACCCTGCTCGCACCGCTGTCCGGACTGATCAACACCAGCTCCCGAACTCTGGCTCATTCGCCTTAACGCAAGCTGCAAGCACCGGATCGAAGCACCGTCTCGCCCTGCAACGCAAGCCTTGGATCCACCGACACTGTCAACGGGCCGTTGCCTGCACCGCACCGATGGACAACGCGACCTGCAACGCTTCCTTTCTGCACTGTGACGGTCACGGAACCGGCTCGCACATTCCGTGCCGGCCCAAGGAAAAGGTACTGTGTTTGAGTCTGGCGACATTTGAGTGGGCCCGGACCACCCCGGTCCGCTGGATTTGTTAGACTCTGTGTTCTTTCAACACGCTGTAGCCTGACAAGGCTACAGACTCCCACAGAACTTTGATTTACACCTTTTTAACCAGAACTCTTAAAGTTTAATAGTACTGTGGATTCTTTTTGTCGTTTATTGGTCTTGTGATAACTCTATATAAAATATACCTATTTTTGATATAAAACCTGTGTGGTGTCCATTTGTAGTGTTATCACTGGGTTACTGTCTGTGGTCACAAATGCTTAACTTACATCGCCTCTGAAATAAGCCTTGACTGCTCTCACCACGCCGCCTAGAGGGTGAGCAGGAGTTATTTTAAGAGGGTAATTCCCTCGCCCTGACTAGAGGAGAGGGTCCCTGCTTGTCACAAGTACCTGCCTGTGCCAACCAGAGACCCCCAATTCTAACACATATAAATCAGTGACCCCTGTGCAATGGTGTATTTCCCAATAACCAAATTAAGGTTAAGGCATTGTTCGACTGTTCCCACCCAGAAGTCTAACTGGCATGGTTCTAAAATATTGTTTTCCTTTGTCCAGGTTAAAATGTTGTGATACAGAACTCTCCCCATTATTTTTAGTGTATATTAGGGATATAGGTCTGTAATTACACGGCTGGGACCTGTCTCCTTTCTTAAAGATCAGCACTATAATACTCTTGGCCCATGTAGCAGGTAAGCTGGCAGGAGTCAGGCTATTAAAAACATTCAGAAGCAATGGGGCCCATATATCAGGATTCCATTTGATTAAATCAATTGGAAGCCCGTCTGGCCCCGGGGCTTTGTTCCCTAAACTCTGCAGGGTGGCCTCTTCTACTTCTGAAATAGTTATCTCTATGGGGGCCAAAATGCCTGGCACATAGGTTTCTGCCCCCGATAATGGGGTGGCATAAATTTCTGAGAAATGATTTACCTAGGCATCACTGGAAATATTACAACTGATCGGGTTTGATAAGTGGCCCATTAATCGAAGATCCGTTACTGCTGAACAAAAATGTTTACCTTTTTTTAACTGGCCGCCTCAGAATGAGTTTCCCAATGTTCAGTCAGGAGGGCCTTCTTTCTATTTACAATCACTACATTATAATCCTTTCTGGCCAGTTGAACGTCCATTGCGCACCTCAGGTTGGCTGATAGGCTGTAAGGCTCTCCTCGCTACGCGCTGCGCTGTGGCAACTAGGCGCATTGTATTTTAAAAATTTCCCGTTTTGTGTACTTTTGTTTATTTTAATTTAAAAACACTTCGCCCCTGTTTTTATCCCTTTTCCACTTACTTGCACCATAATTGTGCCTTCAACCGCGGCTTCAGCGGGTTTGTCCTGGTGATCTCGCGCTCTCTATTAGTATAGGCGCCATCTTGGGGGAGGTAGGATCGCCAGTCCAGGGAGCGCTCTAGCGGTCAGGCTGACCGGGTGGAGGCCTATTTAGACGCGTCATGCAAGCGCGCGGCGTGTGCGCGCGGCGTGTGTGCCGCAGTAACGCCGGAGTCACGCCAGAGTCCAGCCCGTCTGCGCCCGTCCGCGCTGAGGACGAGCTGGACGGCTGGGAGACTGGACGCACTGATGCTGAGTGTTTGCACTTCAGCTATTCCCGGCAGGAAATGTTGACTCTTAAGCCACCCATACGGCCCTGTCATCATAGGTACGCCCCTGAGTCATTTCAGACACTTTTGGGCTGCCAATGCTTCCGGCATATTCATTTGGGGCCGGTTCCATCGACGGCTTACATACCGCTAGCACTGAATACTGAACCAGGAATACTGATGAGGAACGATCAGGGGTTCCTCATAAATGCGAGGTCTTTGATTAAGAACAACCTTGCTTTTAAGGATTTCGTTCTGCTTAGACAACCCGCATGGGTATTTATCACAGAAACGTGGGCCAAGGACTCTTCGGGACCGGACCTGGTGGAGGCAGTACCTGATGGTTACTTATTGGTGAGAGAGGACAGAGTGGGACGTGTGGGGGGTGAGTTGGCCATCCTCTATAGAGATTGCTTCTCCTGCCACACTATCCCTCTCTCTACACCGTTAAGGTCCTCCCAGGCCCTCCAGTTCTCTATCAGTGGACCCTATGTAGCTCCGTTTACTGGCCTTCTCATTTATAGACCACCGGGTACCAGGACAGTTTTTAGCCAACATATGCTCAATTTGTTAGAGCCACATTTTGGCTGTGAGCATTTTACTGTCCTGGGGGATATGAATTTCCATCTGGAAAATTTGGAGTCAAAGGATACTTTGTCCCTATTGGACACCTTCTCCGGCTGTGGGATGAAACAACTAGTGAATGATCCCACCCATCAAGCAGGTCATGTGCTTGATGGGGTCTTCTCTAACGATCCCCGGCTTACTACCGGGACTCCCATCCCTCTTTCCTGGTCGGATCATTTTGCGATCCCTTTAGAACTAACATCCCCTACTGTCAGGATTAAGGGAAATCAGCCAAGTACAATGGAATTGAGACGTAATCTCAAAAACATTTCTAATGAAATGCTTGCCTTTAGACTGCCCAGTAGGCTGATCACCACAGAAGAGGATGTAGGGAAAGTAGTAGACAGATTTGACACTGCTATCAGAACTGCTATTGATGATCTGGCCCCTGCTTCACTCTGTTATTCCGCGAGGAAAAGTCCCTCGGCGCCGTGGTTCTCCGAACCATTAAGACTCCTTAGACAGGGAGTTCGAAGACAGGAACGCCTGTGGAGGACTAGCTCCGATCCGCGAGAGAGGGATAATCATAAATCCCTCTTAAAAGAGTATAAATCTGAGGTTATAAGGACCAAACAAGAGTATTTTACCTCGTTGACCTCCTCGCTCTCCTCGCCTAAAGAGCTATTCAAGATCGTTGACACGCTCACCTCTTTGAAAATACCGGACCCCGTGGTCAGTTCTCAACAGCTCTGTGATGATGTCGCACAGTTTTTTTCAATCAAAAATTGTGGACATCTATTCGGCCTTAGAATTTCAGAGGTCAGCATTATCTCCTTCTCCGAGCGTCTTGGTCCCTCCACTAACACCTTTGGAGGTGACACCGGTAGGGTGTTTTTCTAGTTTTCCCCCCCTTGCCCTGAAGGAACTTGAAGCTCTCCTTTTGAAGACTAGGTCGGGGTCGCCTTTAGACCCTTGCCCCTGAAAACTTCTCAAACAATGTAAGGAGACTCTCCTGCCCTGGCTGCTAGAGATTATGAATAGGGCAATGAGAGAGGGGATCTTCCCGCCACAATGGAAAAAAGCGGTGGTTAAACCACTGGAAACCTCTGGCCTTCTAGATCACTCGCAGCATGGATTTCGGAGAGAGCACAGCACGGAGTCGGCCCTTACCACGGTACTTGATAACATCCGTACCAGGGTGGATAAGGGCATGACCACTCTCCTTATCCTTTTGGATCTTACGGCTGCGTTTGATACCCTGTCTCCCTCAGTGTTAACATCGCGGCTGAGGGAGATAGGGGTTGAGGGGCCGGCACTAAGTCTGCTATCCTCTTTTCTTGGCCAGAGGGAACAGAGAATTAAGCTGGGGGAGTTTCTATCTCCATCCCTCCCTGTGCGATGTGGGGTCCCACAGGGGTCGGCATTAAGTCCGACCCTTTTTAACATCTATGTGACCCCCCTCGCCAGGCTTATCAGATCTTACGGGATGGAGGTAGTCTCCTATGCCGACGACACACAGATAATGATGTCTCTCGCCCAGCCGGTCATCTCGGCTGCCTCCAACTTTAGACACTGTATGGAGGCAGTGGCTCAATGGATGATTTGCAATTCATTGAAGCTTAATGGCGAGAAGACCGAAATTCTGGTGTTCGGAGGCAAGGAGGATATTTGGTCAGCGGAATGGTGGCCCTCATCCCTGGGAGTGTGCCCCACACCCACGGCTCTGGCTAGGAACCTAGGAGTCATGATTGACCCTCATCTGGGGCTGGGTCAGCAAGTAAGCAGGACCATTTCTACTTGCTGGGGTATAATAAACATTCTGAGGAAAATAAAACATTACCTGTCCCCCCCAGCTAGAAAGCAAATAGTAGTTGCATTGATAGGCTCAAGACTTGATTACTGCAATGCCCTATATCTTGGCATTAACAAGAGTCATATAACGCGACTCCAAATGGTGCAAAATGCGGCGGCAAAGTTTGTACTAGATCTGCCTAGGCGGGCCTCTGCTACGGCTGCTAGGAAAGCACTGCACTGGCTTCCAATCGATGCCAGGATTATGTTCAAGTCTCTTTGCTTGATCTATGGGGCCCTGGCCACAAACAAGTCAGGAGGCATAAGGGATCTGCTAAAATCTTACACCCCTTCTAGATCTTTGCGCTCGGCCAATAAAGCCCTGCTCTCTATCCCCCGTGTTCGTAGAGCCAGGTGGGGTGGCAGAGCCTTTTCAACCTTAGCTCCAAGGCTGTGGAACTCCCTGCCCTCTGACATTAAAACCCTTCCATCAAAGCAGGCCTTTAGAAAGGCCCTCAAAACATGGCTTTTTGCCAGGGCATATCCTTAGCTTGGTTTCAGCCTTTTTGATCTTACTTTGTTAGGCGCCTTGATGCCTACGGGCTTAGTTGCGCGTTATAAATTTCATTTCATTTCATTTCATTTCATTTCATAGGGCCCTACGTAGGTTCCTATTAGCCAGTGTACATTCATGGACAAACCACCTTGGGCTACTTTCTGCTTGGGGCACGGGTTTCGATAAAAGTGTTTTTATGGCTTGGCATAAATTGGTGAAATCCTGAATTATCTCTGTATGTGGGGATTGCAGTGACGGCAAGAGTTAATAAGATGCATGTTGCCCTTAATTAGTTCCCTAAACACTTTACCACTATCGACCCCCTTCCAGTGTAGTCTTAAATTATCAGTCGATGGCGTCAGGTTCGAGGCCCCCACATTCAATCTGGATTGCGGGTCTTGGGGCGGAATTCAATAATATTTTAATGGGGTTATGATCCCCTTCATCCGATGCAATGACTTCTGCTGCCTTTAGTTGGTCTTCAAGTAAAGGGGAGATAAAAACAAAATCTATCGTGGAGCAGCAGCCCCTACCCCTAAATGTTGGTTGTATATGGTCAATTGCATTTGGCCCGCCCACCAGATGCATAACATTGACCAGATTATATGATCTTAGGAGCAGAGCAAGCTCAGCTCCCCTACGAGCAGATTGCCTGAAATAACCCGACCCTCCATAGAGCCCAATACTAGTGATTTTGGCATTAAAATCACCCCCCAGCAGAACCCCTATTGGGTCCCCCATATTGGACTTTGTATTCAAATTTGAAATAAAATCAAAAAGCCCAATAAAGTTCTCATTAGGGACAGAGCGAAAATCATTATTATAAAAATTCACCAAATGGAAACAAACTCGCCTTTTAAAAAGCACAGCTTGATAACTTTGGCTACGGGTTGAATTGACCTTGAAACTCCCACCAGCAGCCACTTAATCCCTATAAATAGACCTCCCGACGGTCTGCCCATCTTGGGTGTTAAGGCTGTCACACTAAAACAGTGGAACCCTTCGATGTACAAATCTTCTGTGGCTCAGGTCTCCTGGAACATGACAATGTCATGTTCCCTTATCATACGCAGCCAGTCTTGGTTATCAAGCCTAGGACGTAGTCCCGCCACGTTCCTACTTAGGACACTCAAGTCAGCCCCACTACTACCTCTGGGTATAGCTGTCCTGTCTGTAGTTTTGTTGGAGATATGGGTGGTGCCCGACATTGGCCCTTCAGGGGCTTGTGTGTTGCGTGCCAAAGGTGATGGTCAGTCCTGAGTGTCTAGGTTGGAGAGTGCATGGAACCTGTTGGTTGTTGACACATGTGCTTCAGAACCCCTTATTGGTATTACTAAAGGTTTGTAGAAGTAGCCCAGAGGAAGTGCACTAATGTCTGTTGTGGCGGCGAATGACTGTTCTCTGATAGTTAATAAACGGCGGACCATTTGTGGTCTGCGAAAATTGAGAACAATGCAATCGCCGTCAATACTTGTATTTGATTAGCCAACCCACCCTACTCTCCTGACCATAATTATTTCATCCATTGGACGGGGGTCAAAGTTTTTGTGTTTACGGAGCCAGTCTACAGATTTATTTCGAAGATATGACCATGACTCTCTCTGGCCCTCAACAAGGTTTGAAACACCAGTTAAGACTAGAACATAAGGGCTAGAAGCAGGTGGCAAATTTAAAACATCAGAATTAGGGTTTATATTTAAATTGCGAGGGCACACTCTGATATCTTTTGCAGGGTCAGCTACGGCGCTGCCCGACTGGGGCTGGTTATAATGAGCTCTTCCTATTGCCATATTCGGGTTGCCTGAGGTATCCACTCCTGATGTCACCTGGATGACTCTCTCAGTAAGATCAGTATTGGACGCAAGACCAACCCCTTGCTTCCCACAAGATGCACATAAATTAGTTGATGGAATAACCATGGGGACGATGGTACTCAATGGTTGCATCTCACTGTTGCGATTGTCCGCTACAATTGGTATAGATTTGGTTGCAATAGTGGCATCATTATTTGGCTTTCCCCCATTTAACTTGTCCAAAGATAAATTAAGGTGCAACAATTTCCCCCAAAGCAAATCAAATTTTTTGACAAACTCCTTTATGCAATCCAGTCTTGATTCGAGCCCTTCCATTATAGTGTCCAGTGTTGAAGTACCCATGTCTACTACGTAGCGGCCATTTTCTGGGCTGTCATCTGTTTGTGTAGTAACAGAGTTTGCATTCAGTCTCAACCACTTCTAAACTGCTACTAAGTGCCCCTTTGTTGGCATTTCTAGCTTTCTATTTGGGCTTGGTGTGAGTTGTTTTAGCACCGTTTTTCTTCCCTTTGGCTGATGAGGCAGTTAATGTGTGGCCTCTGACAGATTTTCCGGCGTTCCCCCGGGTGTTGGTAGAGGGTGCACTTGGATTAGGAATGGCCAGGGATGGTGAGAATGGCAAAGGTGGGCTCAGAGTACTTGGGCCTGCTATCTCTAGAGATATTTTTGAAGTGTTCGGTATGTTGGAATCGGTTAGACCCCCCATTAATAGACGTGATTGTAATGCAGCAGGGTCCAGAGACAGTCTTCTGTCTGTCAGCTGGATCTCGTGCATGAGTTCCAGCTACCCCTCTCCGCTTACTCATTATGAGACAGGGAAAGCTAGTAGACCCTGATGTAGTAACTTAGACCTCCAAGCAGCACAATAGCATCAATGGTGGCAGGGTACTCACGTTGCCTTGCTCCTTGGTGTTCCTTCTTTGTCCGCAAAGCCAAATGGGGTGGCCTAGCCCAGCCTCTTTCGTCCTCTGACGGCCTTAGATGGGCCCGTGTAGCCCTGTTCTCCTTAAAATCGCCTTCTGGCGCTTGACAAACGTGGTGGCGGCGTGCACGTGGAGTATGCTGCTTGGGGCTGTGGTCCAGGTGCTGAGAGTGGCGGCGAGGGTCACGGAAGACTCCGGCCCACAGACTTGCGGTGAGTTTTTTGAAACAGGTCTCTAGGAGTTTGGACATGAAGAGGTGTGTGGAAGGTTTGTGAAACCAGATGCGATTGTTGAGGTATGCTGGGCCAGTGTTATGTAGTACCTTGAAAGTGTGAGTGAGGAGTTTGAATTGTGCTCTTTTGTGAATGGGGAGCCTGTGGAGTTCCTCTGGTGTGGTGTGAAGTGAGTTCGGAGTGGGTGGATGAGAGTGGTTCTGGCTGCCGAGTTCTGAATGGTCCAGATACTTCTGGTGAGTTTTTTGTTGTTCCCTGCATAGAGGGTGTTCCCATAGTCTAGCCTGCTTGTGACCAGGGCATGCATGACCGTGTTCAGGATGCTGAATGAGAGTTATTTGAAAATTGACCTCAACATCTTCAGGGTATAGAAGCATGAGGCGGTGACGGCATTTACTTGGGTGGTCATATCCAGTTTGCTGTTGATGATGATCCCGATGTTCTTGGCTTGGGTGGTGGGATTGGGTGTCATTCCGAGGTCTGTTGGCCACCAGGTGGAGTTCCACTGTGATGTGCTCTTCCTGAAGAAAATCACGATTTGGGTATTGCCGGTGTTCACATTTAGACAGTTTGGTTTTCATCCAGTGGGTGATTTTGGTCATGCAGTAGTTAACTTGATACCGGTATTTATTTTTCATAAGGTACAGGATGCGCATCCTGTAAGCGTATGTTGCTGACTAGAGGGATCACATATGCAATCCAATCCAATATTGGCAATAATATTTATCTTGCCGCGTCATGCGGGCAGCAATCCTCATGATGATAGAGAACAGGGGAAACACGTAGGTGGAGTTCCTGCCTCAATCCCAGAGAAATGCATCTACAGCACAGAGTCCTGAGTCTGGATGTCAGCTGAAGAATTTTTCCAGCTGGTAGTTCATACAGGAGGCAAAGAGATAGAACTAGAAATGTCCCGAACTGAGTATCAGTTTCTGTAAGATGGATGGATCCAACTTCCAATAATCCAATCAGTTAATCCTCTAGGTACCTGGAGTTCCAGCCTGCCATCACAGCCTTGGGGAGCCTGGAAGATGCTTCGCTTCCACCAAGATCTCATTGTTTAGGCAATAATGTCAGAAATCTTTGGCCAACTTAGCAAATGGTTTGGACTTGGTTCTGCCTAGCCATGTGATGTGACAGACCACAGAACGTGCCCTTGCCAAGCCCTGAATATGACCTCACATCTCACATGACTTATGACATGTTCTATGATATCATTGATAACATCATTAATGACATGTGTAATTATATAATGGATGACAACACTGTGCATAGCGGGGACACAAGTTATAGTTACTTCAGTCAACCATAACTGGTCAATGTCAGTGTTTTGTCAGTTATCTAACTATAACATCAATTTACCTTTGTTTTTTCAATGAATATGTGTGTGTGCATGTGTGTGTTTGTGTGTGGCAGTGTATGTATGTGCTGGCACTGTTTATTGAATGTGCACAAAATTGGAAAGACGATAAGAAGTTTTAGTGTTGTTTAGTTCCTACAAATCTATATAGGATCTGCGCATTTAGACAACATAAACTAAGGGATTGGTGTCCAGACTGATTCCAGACACCCCGAGGGATATGTTAGTCAGTGGACCAGCTAGCTCACATTGCCACTATGAGCCCCTCTCACCGAGGAGTTTCTGGCAACTATCAAACATGACAACCCTAATCCCTTAGGAATCGTGGTAACAGTACAGTACTTGTTGCTCAGTCAATCATGCTCACTTGCTCTCGGAGAGATATACAGAATAACCGATGGGGACATTTTCAATAAGCATTTATTGAACCAGCGTCATTCTAGTATAGAATATGTGTGCTGCAATACCCATTAGACAGAAACAGATATAGATAATTACAAGCACAAATAGAGTAAATAGAAGGTAGAATTCTTCCTTAGTGCCAAAACAGTGAATATATGCAGGCATATATATACATAACAATAATAATATGTACTCCTACAATGCAACCCTAACTAGAAGTACCTGAGTGTACCAAAAATATATGTAGGTGTAGAGCCCAAATCCCCCTAGAAATGAGGAAAACCCATTACCTTATATGAGAGAACGAAGGACCCCATTTTGGTCTTGAGCTAGACACCCTGCGAGGGATTTCAGACCACTGCCTGTTGTCGTGTCTGCGTGCAGAGAACTCAGCGTCTTGTGTCAGCATGTCAGCATGGAAGCTTCTCCTCTAGATTAGCTAGCTAAGAAGAAATGTTTATATACCAAAAAGGTACCCTCAGGGTCTTTCCATAGATGTGTCATTGTACTGTGGACATGTTGGCCAAGGATGACAACAGTGATGACCCTTATAAAGAGTTATTATGCAGAAGATGGTACTCCTGCAGTGATACTAAGAATCCTCATGCATAATAAATGTGGCTAGTTTTCTGGAGAAAACCACACAAAATGTATTCAGCACTTAACTAGGTAAAAGGTCAGCGCTAGAATCGTTATCTAGAGCAAGGTAGGTAAAATGTAGGTAAACGGTCATGCAACTAACTAGGCCTTTATTAGGGTACATTAGGGCTCATAACACCCACGCCTCATCTGCCTGGATGACAAAATTGTCAAAAGCTTAAATATGCGGTTTTTAAAACCAAAAGGGACAGTGCTAAAATATGAGTATGAAAACATCTAAAACATGGTATGTGTTAAAAACATTGCACAAGCTAAAAAAGATCTATAAGTCCTCTAAAATAGTCAATATTCTGTTAGACCATCAGAGCACGCCAAAAGCCATATTGCTCAGTGAGAGCAAAAGAGAGAAGAGATAATAAATGATGTTTACGAATTCCAATTTAGGTTGTTTTTCGAAAAAAGGTTGCATTGTTTCCAGCAGACAGAGAGCCAAATGTTTATGTGTCCTGTGTGGGAGATGCAACATTACTGCTGCTTGCATTCGCAGACAACAGTCCCTGTAACACCTCTTGGATAAGGTCAATGAAGCAAAGGTGATCTTCTCCGGTTCTCACAGCTGTTGCTGAGGAAGCACTTGATGCCTGTAAGCCTGATACAGAGCGAGTGTCCATTCCGACAGGAGCTTAAGCATCATGCTGTGGCTCTAAGAATGCCGACATCAGAATTGAAATACGCTGAGGACACTGCACTACATGGGCCTTTAATGGGTCCAGTAGTATGTCCACGTCCGGAGGTGCAAATGTTGGAAGTGTTAGACAGATGTCCAACACGCATTTGTATTTGCAGAATAGGCAGCGGAGTATAGGAAAGACGCAGTCAACCCAGACTGATCTGAACAACAGAAACCAATGCCCTCTTAGCTCCCAAAGCCGAGTTGTGCCCAAATGGAGTACCATGCGTTCAATGATCCATCGCTCCAGGAGCGCTTTTTCCATCTCCTTGGAATTTGGGATGTCCATTGCGTAGCAGGAACATTAAAACCAGGATACCAACTACAAGTAGTAGGACCAGGGGAAGCCCTCCAAGTGTATTAAAGATGGAATAACTCCGAAGATCGTCTGCAAGGTGTTTAAACGCCCAGAACCTATGTTCTTAAATAGGTGTACTATCCCAATCATATCAGACATGTTAAAGATACAAGGAACCAGCTCCCCGAAATGGAGCGTGAAATTAGTTCGGACTAGTGCCTGTATCTCAGTTGAAGAATTTGCAACCTGGAGACCAAAGGTCTCTCGAGCTGGGGTTAAGGCCACCTCCTTCTGTAAAAGTATGGCTTTCAGTCTGCTCAGAGAATCAGACAGTATAAGGGAAACATTCAGTAATGGCCATAGCAGCGCCTCCCTGACTGTGTTGGTTGATGGAAACAATACTTGCATATGAGTAACCCTGGAACTTACTGTGACAGATAAGTAATGCCCGGCAGCATCCCACAACAACCTTGATCATTCAAAATCAAATAACTACCATTCAAGAGTAGTTTGAACACCGGATGAATCACACCAGCTGGGGATCCTTTCAAGTGACAAGATAGGCTTGAAACCGAAACATTGCAAGCTCCATGAAGCATAATATCCTTACAAATAAGAGACCCACTTAACAAATTCTCACAGTCTGAACCACTGAGAAAGACTTCAGAGTCCCCACTTCTGCATCTAAATCTGTAAGGTAATTCCAAAGATTCATTGATGTATTCCCTACCGAATGCTTCATACCTGCCTACTGTGGTACTGTAGGCAATATTGAAATTGGAATGTTGTCACTGGCAATGTTATGTGGCCGTGGATTCACCATTCTGTGGGAGGTAACTCAGCCACGGTGAAAGGTAGTTGTTCCAATTTTTCAGTGTGCAGCATTGTATACTTTTCATCTCTTTGTGCCATAGTTGGCTGCCTTTCTGTTCGATTGTAAGCAGAAAACAGAGACGTACTGTTGATATATCGCCATAGTACATGACCAAAGCACAATGATTGTAGCATCCAGCTTAATAACAGAATGGATCGTAACTGTGATTGCCTAAGTTGAAGAATAGACAGGTCCAGTTTTATTATATCTATTGCAGAAAACACAATGTTGCCCGGTGAATAAATCCTGGATTTTAGTGTGGTTATCCAAAGCCAAAGCCTTTTCTAGGTTAACCCTATCAATTTTACGCAATCTCTCCACGGCTTCCTGTTGAGAGATCTTCCATGCTTCATTGTAAATAGCATACTATATGCGTTTACCATGTGGTTTCTGGGGACCTATAAAGAATCCCTTATATCCAAGTGTTGTTTTACCTGGGACAGTGTTGAGGTTCACAGACAATCTAGGCATAACCTCCCAGCACTGTAGGATGTCACCACCTCCAGATGTTCACGCTGTACATAGCATTGGTCTGGCCTATGTAAACTAAACCCTTCAGTGGTACCCTTGAATCTTGACTGACACCCATTTGTGTTGATAGGCCAAACTAACCATCCCTTCCAATAGGGGTCTGAAGAATTGTATGAACCCTCATGTATAATGTCATCCGGCGTGTCCTCACTATGCTGTGAATAGGTTTGCCATCCCTCAAAGTGTGTAAATGAGGGAATCCAAGGGGTGTTCAAATCCTTGATCTTGGCTAGTCCAAGACATGAAGTCTGTTGCACTGTGTTGTTCAAGAAGATAATCTGTTGTAGGATGAGACACGCTCTAAATAATGCCTCTGTTCACTGAACTTGCCCCACAGAGATTTTGTGTCTATGGTGTCCCTCCAAAAGTCAAAACCCTGTAAAGACAGCTTAGAAATAAAGGAAGCAGCGTATATCTGTTTTGTGTTGGTGAGCATATTTTCTTTGCAGGTGTAGGTGTAACCTTATTATAATATGAGGTCAGGTCAGAAAAATAAGCAAACTTGTGTGCAAATGTTTGTGAACTACCTTACAGGGGTGTAGGTGCAATGTTCCAATTGGTGGTAAGTAAACACATTATGAAGGATACTCATTTTGTGCAAGAAATGATGACCATAATGTTGAAATCAATGCATGGTATCAAAATCAAATGTATCATCAAATGTATCATCATACAATTCATTTTTAGAGAATGCAGCAGAATGTTCTAAATCAGACAGCATACAATTCACAGTTTCAAAGTCCCAATCATCAGAGAATGTACTGGAGGTGATGATATCATTAAAATACCTTTTAAATACATATGGCATTTTCAAGTTCAGTGAGACCAAATACATCATAAGAAACCCTATCCCAAACTATTCCTTCAGGAATCAGAACTGCTGTAATGTTCACAAAGCATCGGTCTCTTAGTTCATGATGAGATGATGTATGTGGTTTTAGGACCAAGTTCACACCTGGCACTGGAGAGCATTCTGGGAGAAAATGTCCATTCAGGAGCAGGACAAAGACAGTAACTACACCTATCCAGAGGACTTGGAACACTAGACCAATTGCAATCCAGAGCTGTAGCCATGGAGAAACAAAGTAAGACTTTTCCAGTCAAAGGAGATAATATATATTTTTTCCTTGCAGGAAACAGAAGCTGGTGGTTACTCAGGTTCACTCCAATCCAGTGAGAAGGTATCAAAATCGATGAAGTAGCCAGACGCTGTTCAATCTATTATTAGTAGCTCAGAAGGATTGGTTGAACTGGCAGATGATTCATTGAGATACTTATTCACATAGATGCCAGTATTAGGCCAAATTGAGATCTGTGTTTCATTTATATTTTGTTGCTGTTCAATTTCAATAGGCACAAGTTCCATTCCATTGTTGGCAACTCCGTAAATTCGTAGAGATGAATCTTCAAACGGTATTAGTCCTTCTGTCTGAACTTCCAGTATGGTAGCGAGAGAAGATCAATAGCTATTCAGTATCCGCCACATAGTGTAGTTTGATCAAATCAATGGAGACAAATCTCTTTTCTTTCTTTCCGGCAAGAGGTGGAAGAAGTGCTGTTCTTGTTCCTTTGACGGCCAGGACAGGTACAGGTGCTCTGTGAGATGGCCCAAATTCTTTCTTGTCCACAATCTTTTCCCTAACCAGGTCCCCGCTCTTTGCGACCCAGGCAGGTCTTGGAGAAACAGCTTTTACTTCCCCAGTGGTGGGTCATTTTACTTGGACATTGCTTTGTAGTGACCGGAATTAATTGAGTTCCTGTAAAACAGTCAAACGATAAATTAAGTCAAATGCTTTTTCATCCTCCACTGAGCTGCCACAATCGAGGTCGGGTATCCACATTCTTGTCCCAAAAAGGAACTCATATGGAGTACGGCTTCCTAGGGAACCTCTTGTAATGTTATTAAGTGCCCTCTGGATCCCATATAGGGTATTGACCCAGCTGCCACCCTTGTTGTTAAGGATTGCTTTAAGTCCCGTTTTTTCATCTCCACAATTGAATTTCCCTCAGGATGATATGGAGAGGAGTACCACAATGCAATGCCCAAACTTCCCACAGCTTCTTTGAAAGCCCGAGAGCTAAACGCAGGGCCATGGTCAGAATGTAATGTATCAATTATTTATGTCCCTACGAAGACTCGCAAATCTTTTATAACAGTTTGGACATCAGCCGAGGCCTAAGGCCAAATCCACAGCAATCTAGAGTATGAATCCACTGACATTAGGATGTACTTGTTAGCCCTGTCAGATTGCAGGGGGCCACAGTAGTCCACAGTAGTCCAAATAGACACAGGCAAAAGGTCTGTCCGATATCAGTAAATGTGTCTGTGGTGGTTGTGCTACTGTGGAACCCTTCATCGGCAGTGGAGAGCAAGGATGGAGTCGGAGTGAGCTCGATCGTCAATCGGCCGCTCACGCTACCCACGTAACCTATCGGCTAGGCGCCCTGCGATGCCGGAGCGAGCACACAGGCAGACAGCGAGAGACGCGTGGCTGCAAAGGCACACAGCAGTCGCGGTCACAGGGGAAATTTACTTTCAGATCCCCGTGGATCTCTGCGCACCACCAGCTTGGAATTGGAGGAAGTTGATATTAATCCCACTCTTCTGGCTTGTTATCCTTCTGACCTCAGGCTCAGTCACCTCTGCCTCGCTACCCATACCGCTATGCTCCTTGAACCACGAGGGAAACCTCCGGCGGCAGCAGCCTCAGTACAGGCGATCAATCATGAGCAGCAGCAAGGGGGCCAAGAGGGGCAGCAAGCTCAAGACCGCTAATGCCATTACCGAAACCAGAGACTCGGCCCCTGCAGAAGGCTGCAACAAATCCAGACAAGAGGTCAGTGGGGCTAAAAAACTGTTGGGGAAGCCCGGGGGAGCTGGGGTGATGAAAGACTTGGTTGGCGTCCAGCCACCGTTTACCAAAATATTTCTAGATGTGAAAGGACTGGCTTCTACCACCAACGCCAAGACCCCTACACACACCCCCACAGAGAGTGCCCCCCTAGACCTGTTGTTTGTACAATCACTCATGCTAAATCAGCAACAAGAGGCCAACCCAGCAGAGTTACCCCCGGAAGAGGAGGTGCTACAAACTGCCAACTGGGCTAGCATAGATACACTAGGTGCAGTGGAGACCTTGAACAACTCCCTTTGTCTTTGTGCTGCTGAACAGAAAAACCAGCCTAGTGTACCCACAACAACCTTAAGCACAGAAGGCTGCATCCAAGCAAATGTCTTTGGAAACCCTGGCAAACACCCCACGATTCCTGAGCCTGACACCACCAACTTTGTTCAGGGCCTGGAAGTCGCCTCTGGCATGCAAGCACCCTGGATTCCAGACACTGGGCCCGAGGCACAGGCTTTGATACAACCAAAAGTGACAGCGAGGAATCAATTAAAGACACCGGAACAGTGCAGCGATCTAAGAAGGGAAGAAGTAAGGGGAAAAGACGGCGTCAACTCAAGTGGGACTATTCTTATGCACTGGACGACGAAGATGACTCACATTCAATGAAGTGGGAAAAGGAAAGGAGTTTGCTGACGGCCTCTGCTGAGCCCTCACTGGCGTAAATTCTAGCTTCTATTAAAGACTTTCAAGAAGAAGTGCGGGCAGACAATCGCGCAGCTAAAGGGGTGGCAAGAAAGTTACAAGGAGGCCTTAGAAGATTGAACAAGACCTGTACCTACATAAGTGATCATGTATCTATGATTGAGGGGCGCACTGAACGCCTGGAAACAGAGACCACAGCTGTTAAGAAGCAGAGTGAGGCCAACACCGCCTGCCTAGAGGACATTATATCAAAAATGGAGGAGCAGGAAAACCGCTAACGTAGGAACAATCTTCGCATGCTTGGAATTCCGGAGGGGAAGGAAGGAGATGACCCTAGGCGGTTCATTGTGAAACTCCCGCAAGAATCTTTTCCTGAGCATCCTGGCTGGGACTGGGACTGAGAGGTGCATCGATTTCCCTTCAACATAAGGCGACAACGTGACGGCAACAGGGCTGCAGACAGAGGACAACCAAGGGTGTTCATGGTATATTTTGGGAACTTTCTCCTGAGGCAGCTGATTTACGACCAGGCCCGCCCAAATTCTAAGAAGGGGGATAATGGAATAAACTTCTTTGCAAAGCCAGATCTTTGCCAACAGACAGTCGAGCAAAGATGGCATTTAAGACAGCTAATTTCCCCATTTCAACAGCAATGAGCAGAAGTCTATCTCATGAACCCTGCCAGACTTAAAGTTATCTTTAATGGGAGCTCTAAAATATTTTTGTCAGAAATTAAGGCTGGGGAATACCTGGAGGAGATTAAGTCCAAGAAGGGTCCTAGATAAAGAGACTAATGCATAGATACACAAGCATAGAAATGGGGTGAGTAGAGTAGAGACGGGATGGCTGAGTAGAGAAAGTCTAACTTTTTGTCTAAAGCTTAAAACTCTCCCGACCTACTTATGTACTATTTTTTTTCACAAATAATGACCTTGTCGCACACGTATTTAACCTACTGTAGGCGTGATTGGCGGCCGAGTCTCACTATTGACCACCATCACTCAGGTAATACCTGACTGCTCTAAGATAGGGGCGGTGGGAAGGGGAGGGAGGGAACTTAGAATGACACAGCAGAATCAAGGACACACTTTTTTACACACAACCACTTACTTAGTCACTCACTCACTCACTTACACAATGGGCAAGGTTAAAAAATCTATTGAAAGGGGAGCGTTCATGGTGCAAGAAACCTCTGGCCTATTTCTTTTAAAATACTCAAATGGTTAAAATAAATATGCTTAGGTTCATCTCGGCCAATATTTGTGGGCTGAACGATACTTCAAAAGGCAGAAAGTAGCGCAAAGCCTGCGCTCTTTAGGGGGCGACATCATCTGTCTCCAAGAGACGCACATAGAGGGCTCTCAAAAGCACTTGCTAAACTCACTAGGGTATAATGTCATTGGGGCTACTCCACAGGGCGCTAAAACAAAATGGGTAGGAATTATGGCTGAAAGGAGACTACCTGCAAAAAACCCACGCGTTAAGTCCGATTCATTGGGCAGATGGGTGATTTCTGAGTGTCATCTTTCCCCTAACCCTCCTTTTACTATATGTTCAATCTATGGCAGTAATGCAGATGACCCAGGGGTCATTAATTGGGTCTCTGGGAGCTTGCTCATTGGCCACTCCAATAATCATATATGGTGACCTCAACATCAATCTGCCACATGATTGGGCAATAGATAGTGAATGGAGATATAAAGGCAGAAAACCCTTAGTGTATCAAGCATTAATCAATCTAGCGCACATTCACGGGCTGAGTGATGTTTGGTCCAAGCTTAACTCCACTCAACCTGGTTACACTTACTTTTCCACCCCGCAACGATCATTTGCTAGATTAGACTACTTCTTGGTTTCATCCTCCTTATTAGGTAAATGCACCATAGACACGGCACCGCGCTTCATGTCGGCCCACAACCCGCTTATCCTGAACATCTGGGGGTTGGAAAATTGGAAGGAAACACCAAGATGGAGCTTTGAAAAAGCACTCTTGCAAGGTTATCGGGTCCACATGCAAGTCTGGATTCAAGAGTTTCTGGAAATAAACCTAGGATCTGCCTCTAATATGGTAGTTTGGGACACAATAAAAGCGGGAGTCTGGGGGGAGACTTTAAGGTTCTCAATCAGGAAAAACAAAAAAGATAAGCAATTAATGATTGATCTACAGGAAAAACTAAGAAGAGCAGAAACCACATTAGTCCAGTAGGTTCAAACTGGAATAGAGATTGAGAACATTCAAAACGAAGTTATACATATTAAGAATGAAATAGGGGCAGTATTTGCAGAAAACACTGCGGCTAAGTGGGGGGCTATGAAGGAAAAAATTACAAGTGCAGCGACAGTATTGGCCATCACCTTGCTGTCAAGACCAGGCAGCAGGCTATAAGCAGCGAAATACTCGCAATAAAACTACCGACTGGGATTGAGACCAATGACCCTATTAAAATCCAAGAGGGCTTTCGAGACTTTTATGCTGGGCTCTAATCAGAGGAAAATAACAGGTCAGCCGAACTAGCAGAATCTGAATTTGCCAGGTACATCGAAGACATAGAACTCAGGCAGCTCAGCCAGGAGCGAACAGCTGGAGGTTACTCCAACCTGGGACGATATTTTAGCAGCCTTAACTAGCCTGCCAGAAGTTAAAGCCGCAGGAAGCGATGGAATTCCTGTGGAGTTCTATAAAATATTCGCACCCCAAATAAAACCCATTTTTCTCGATATAACAACCGCTACATTTAACGGGTACTCCCCTCCAGCCTTCTGGTCCAATGCCAAAATCTCTATATTTCCAAAAAAAGGAAAATCACCCTTAGAGATGGGATCATGGGATCATACAGGCCAATCACTCTAATTAACTGTGATTCAAAAGTCTACTCCAAAATACTCGCAACAAGAATATCTTCCATAGTCGAATCTCTGGTGTCAGAATGGCAGCACGGTTTCATTCCAAAAAAGAGCACTACCGAGCATATAAGGCGGGCTATTACTCTATTTAACGCAGCACAGGTGTCAGGAGACCCGATGTCTTTGATCTCACTAGATGCTGAAAAAGCATTTGATCGGGTCTCCTGGCGGTTTCTGTGGTATGTCATGAAGAGGATGGGCTTTGGGCCAAAACTTAAGCAGGCAGTACAGGCTCTGTATCAGAGCCCGACGGCTTGCGTGTCGATCAATGGGAGATTATCTGAGCAATTTAACATCTCTCGCGGCACTAGGCAAGGCTGCCCCTGCTCTCCTTTTCTTTTTGCCCTCTATATAGACCCCTTGATCAAGAAAATTGAAAATAATCCAGCAATTCTGGAAGTGAGTATGCAGGGAGCCAACATTAAGATAATGGCATATGCAGATGACCTAGCCTTTACTACCCCTAAACCCGAAAGTGCCATGCTGGCACTTGAACTGGAAGCACAAAAATTTGGTAAAATCTCAGGGTATGCCTTAAACAGAAATAAAACCCAAATAATAACAAACAGTGAAGATAACTGGGTCAACAGCCGGGTTGTCACGAAGGCCAAATACTAGGGGGTGACTGTAACTGCCAACTTAGATGAAATTGTAACTGAGAACTTATCCCCCTTAGCCTCTGACACAAAAAGAGCCCTCAAACAAATCGACAACTTACACCTGACACTTGTGGGCAGGTGTAATCTGATCAAAAGGACTTACTTTCCGAAATTGCTTTACTACTTTCGCTCTATCCCACTGGAATTTAGCAAGGCCATTTTACTGAAATTTCAGCAAATCTTCACACAATTTATCTGGGGCTACGCGCAAACAAGACGGGCCCTTACACAACTGTCTGTCCACAGAGAACGTGGGGGTTGGGCTTTGCCTAATATAGTGCTTTATTACTGGGCTTCAGTTCTACAATACAGTACTGAGCTGATGAAAGAACACTCTTATTCCCCTCCAAATGGTCTTCCTTCTCCATTCTGGCTCTTACTGGGAGAGGAGACCCGTGGTTGCCTGTTCACACAGTTGTCCTTTGGATACTACAAGCGGGTAAGGTTTAAGACACTGATAAACTCCTTTAAAGTCTTCTGCAACGTACAAAGGATTTATGGGCTGGGAAGATTTAACTACTACACCCCTATCAACCAAAACTGCAGCCTACCTACAATCTTTGTCCAGAACTACCTAGCAGACTGGTATAAGGCAGGCATTTCAAAACTAGGAGATTTAATCACAAGCGAAGGAGTTGAATCCTTTGCAGATCTACAAAACAAATATGGTCTAAGAAACCAAGACACCTTCAAACACCTTGCTATTAATGACTTTCTCTCTCGAAAAGTAGGGGGACCTTTGGGTTCTCAGAGATCCAAACTATCAATCTTCTACGGACCCCAGCGGCTCCACGGATAGGCCCTATCTATGCCGCTTTGAACAATGAAACCCCAGATGATTTGTCTAGGATAGCGGACAAGTGACTCACGAAGCTAGAGACGCCTCATAGCATGTTTTTCAATTCACCCGAACTCTCCCAAAACGACCTGCTGTCAGCAAAACTACAGGCGCAACATTTTAAAACCATCTTTTTTTTATATATTACACCTAGCAAAATTGCTAAATGGGGAACGGGCAGAGGGATATTGTGCCCTCGATGCTCCGAGTTCGGAGCCAACTCAGTACACATGTTTGCCAGCTGCCCAAAACTTACCCCAGTCCTTCTTAAAATACAGGAATTTCTGGGCAAGGTCATTCCTCAAGCACTTGTACTGACTCCCATAACTATAATGCTGGAGACACAAGAAAGGATTAATAGGAAAGAAGGAGGAGGGCTGGTGTTTGTAGCTATGACAGTGTGGAGGATCTGTGTAGCTTCAGCATGGATCGAGGCCAACCTGGCCCCTTTCCTCCAATGGCTTGCTAGGCTAATGGCAACCTACCATCTTGAAAAAGCTATATATGCCAAAAAAGGCCGCAAAGGAAAAAAGAAGGGATTAGATATCTGGGGACCTTTGACTACGTGGCTAGAACAGCCAGACCAACCTGGGCCAGAGTTCTAATTTGTCTTCTTTCTTAGAAAGGAGGTCCTGCCAGCAAAAGGGCGAGGCCACGGTTAAACGGAAGTCTGATAGCACTAACACATCATTGTTTTATGTCCTTCTTTTTTTTTTTCTTCTTTTTTAATTCTTTACTTTTTTCTCCCCTTTAACCTTGCAGTCCTCCTAGTTCATTTTGAAAGCTAATGTGCCTATGTGTGTGTATTTCTGTGTCCTTTAAAAAAAATATCAGTTACATTGCAAAGGTAGAGGGTGGAGGGAGCGGGGTGGGGAGACGACGATGTTGAACTCTGTAAACACTGTGTTGGAAAAATAATTCTTTAAAAAAAAAAAGGAACCCTTCATCTGCTGGTCCGTTCTATTAGACCTGGCCACCAATAACGTTATTTCAATAATGAAACTGTCACAGTAATACCTGCATGCCCAGAAACCAGATCCCTGTATGCATCTAGTATTACAACTAATCTGCGATCCATGTTTGATATTGCTCTACCCCCCACTCCTGGAATTTGAGCATAAAGAATGGTTCGTGCATCTTAAGGAGAAGTGTGGCTCAGGGGTTAGAGGCAGCAGACCCGGGAGCTGAGATCGGTCCTGGACCAGGGTTCAATTCCCCGCCTCGGCGGGGTCATTGGGCTAAAAATTCCACGGACTCGATAATTCTCGCCCCGGTGCCTCCTCGACTCACGGGTTCACACTCTGCGACTCTGGGCAATACCTTGCTTAATCTCCACAACGGATGCCTGACTTTCACCTTGTGGATACCCTGCTATCTCACAGGGGAATACCAGGAAGGGTTCCCTAAGCAAGGACCGGGAAACCCACTGGGGGTAGCTGTGCGCTATATAAGCTCAACTACATTTACATTTAACTAGTAGGAGTAATTAAGTATAAAAAATGTTGGCAAGGTTGAGCTGCTTTTACATGAAGCGTTGACAACAACCATTATCGGTCCTTCTTTTCTCGTGCAAGAACGAGTGATTGCAGCAACATCAGCTGTTCACACTGTCGCCTTGGCGGCTTCATCAGCCAATGAATTTCCTTCAACGTGCACGGCAACGTATGTATCAGCGTATGAATCATGTGAGCCCATGGCAAGCTTTTTTTAACTCCGCTACTTGCTCCCAAAGCAGTTTGTGCTTTACTATGCAACCTTTTGAATATTTAAATCCATTTTGGCCCAGTAGTGAAGATATTCATTGTAAGACTGGACACAATCAAATGAATCGCACACAATTAGTGTGGGGAATTCTCGATCGGTGTTTTTTGGTCCTAGTATCAGGGCTTTTAGTTCTGTCAGCAATGCAATCTCTTAGAGACAGCATCTGCGTACTGCTAGGACGGAACTTAACGTCCCGCATAGGTCCCTTAACAATTGCGCAAGCTGCATTGTATTGCTGTTTACTTCCCACGGCAGGCAGGTTGAGCAGAATAGTCAGTGTTAATATGATATTCCATCTTATCTAGAGGCATTCTTTCATTCAGAAGAGAATATTCTTGTTTGTACTGCAAGAATGTTTGTGTCTTTAATGTAGAATCGAATTTGTAGTCTACATCTGTCGCAATGAGAGAATTAGCCCATTGCATCCATCATGGACACAGCGCTTTCGCATTCTAAACACTTGCTTTTGTAACAGCCTCTAAGGTTGGTACTGGAGTTACGACAATTATTTGTTCCCCCCTGAGCTAGTGCTCTTTCTCTTACTACAGCGGTCTGTACTGCTATCTGATTCTATGGATGCAAAATACATCTCTGCATTTGTATACAAATGTGATTTGTATTCAATTGGTACTGTTTCTACTTCATTGAAGGTTAGGTAGATGTATCCTGATTGACCCGCTATTACATGGATTGCCAAGTTTGTAGTATTTACACGTGTATGTAAGTATTTGGAAGCTGTCATATCAGCTTGTAAGTTTCAAGTTTCAATATCAGCTTGTGAGGAACATAGAGTTTCTGTGTGTTCCTGTATCCAATGTCAAACTGAAAAATCAGGGATCATTAAGTTATGAAAAGGTTTTACTTGTTCTGGGTAATCCAAAGTGTATGTTCTGCCAAAAATTAGGAATCCTAGAATGGATTGTAGGTTTTCAGAGTTTTTGGAGGTCAAAGCAGCGTGCATTTTTCAAAAAAATTATCTTCTAGGCTTTTTCCATCACTTGAGAGTCCATATCTTAAGAATAGGACATTAGTAGAGGAGGAGCTTGCTGCCGAATGAAGATGGTCGCATAAGTTTTCGGCTCCGTCGACCTTCTCCTGCGACTGAATATCCTGCTATAAATCCTGCCTTCTCGCCTCACCCCCGTGTGTGTGACCTGTTGCTGCTTTTGATGGTGTGATCCCGGAGACTTTACATCCCGGATTGACGGAGCTATCTCGAGTGGAAGTTCTTGGCCTCCCATTGTCCGGCAGCCGGGACCTCGAGTACTGATCTAGCTGGGGTACAACGCAACAACAGCGGCTGGGGGACCCTGACACGGTCCGGTCCATTGTCGTACAGAGCGACCAGCTCCTGGATTGGTGCATGCCAGCGGTTCTAATTGCTTTGTGGAGGAGTACTGGCCCTGTGGGTGGCCCGGGGGTCGGGGGTCCCCTTCTTGGTGCAGCCCGTCCGCCGGGGTGGGGCCCCCGTCCAGAGGACCCCGGTGTCGCTGGTCAGTGTGCCTGCTCCCCCCGCCTGCCCTACTCGCACTTCCTCGATAGAATTGGGTGTCCTGCGGGGCGCTCCGATGTTTGCTGTCGACCATTCTGCGGAGGTGCGGGGTGACGGAGGGCCCTCATTGCGAACCGTTCTGGCCGCCATTGGGGATTTGCGCTCCTACGTGGCCGCTCTGTCCCACGAGACGATCGCGGATGACACCGAAACTGCCCGATCGCGCAAAGACTCAGTTCTGTTGGGCCCCCCTATGCTGGTCGTTTCTCCCGCTTTGCCCCAGGACTCTGTGGACCGTAGCCCATCCAGTGTCGGAGACTGGATAACATTATCTGGATTGCAGTGCGCGGCGGAACCCGCCGCCATGGCGCGTCGCCCGCCAACGTTGGCGAGTTCACTTGTGAATGTGCCCACATGCCCGTCCCCTACTGACTTGGTTGAAATCGTGACCCGACGGAGGCAGCACGTATTTCTCGACCGTGTGAGCTGTGTGGCAAGGTGGAACCTGAGGTGGTCAGGGACTGGTCGTTTCGGGGCGGGCGTCATGGCGGAGGTGGATTGTGGTGGATTTCGTTTTTCTGTTGGACTCGCCGTGCAGATTTGTGGACTGGCTGGACTTATGATTTGTCATGTTGATGGGCTGGTGCGATATGAAGAACCTGGTGTTACCGTTCGTAGAGGTCAAGGGTGAGACTTATGTCCATTGCTTATGCTAGACACTTGTGAAGCACCGGGGTCCACCATTTTCTTGTATTGGGGGATGGGGTGGGATTAGGAATTCTCCCTGGCTAATGCCGTCTAGTGCTTGTTTGTTGCTGATTGGTCAATGACTAGGGTTTCACGTCGCGGGGGGCGGCTGAGGAATTGTGCAACTCTCCTCCTCCCTTCATTTTCCTTTCTTACCTTTTTCTTTTCTCCCTTTTATAGATCTCTTTCTCCTATATTTCGGGTTTTTGGTTGCTGGGCGACAGGCACGCTGCTGGGGGGTGGGCCGTAGCCGTCTGCAGAGGTGCAGGGTGGGGGGTTGGGGTTGGGGTGTTTTTTGTTCCTTTTTCTGTTTCTATGGCCCTTTTTGTTTTTTCTCTATTTTTTGGTTGCACTTGACTCTCTTTCCTTTTTCTCTTTCTGGGTCTGGGACCAGTATATCGGGTTATTGTTAGGACTTTTGGACGGGGCTGGGACTGTTGCCGTTTAGTTTCTCCTGTCACTTGATTCGTCGGGGGGTGGGGGGGGAGCGTCAGTCGTGAGTACCCAGGGTTGGTCTGCCTGCCTCTACTGATTCCTTATAATTGCTGTCGTTTCTGGCTTTGGACTTGCTTCTCTGCCGGCCCGACGAACGAATTTACCTCAGATCCCGTACCCGGTCCCCTCCCGTTTTCTTTTCTGTCTTCTCTTCTCGTTACTGTACTGCACTGTGTTACGTCTTTATTGTGTATATCCTGGTTTAGTTTCAAAAAAGGAAAAAATTTAACCTTTTTCATCCTGTATTGTTCTCCTGTGTGTGCCGTATCTGTTTGGTTCTCGATTCTGCTGCCATGCCTCCGGGATGTTTGGCTGATTAGCTGTGTGCACCTTTTCGTAAATAAAGGTTTTATAATAAAAAAAAAATAAAAAAAATAAAAAGAATAGGACATTGAGGTGGGCAATTTTTGATTTTTTAAAGTAAAATGTGTAGCCCTCAGAGGCAAACCCCAAAATTAGGTTGTTCACCCTGTTCAAATGATCCAGTAGTTCATCGTCCGTCAGATAAATATAATCTACATACGACAATGCCTCCTCATCAAAATTTTGAAGTAACTCTCATACTTCTGCTGAGAACAACCCAGGGCTATTCTTATACCAGGCCTCAAAAAATCCACTCGCAATTGTGAGTGAGATTTTATCAGGTCAAGCTATTTTTAGCACTTACTCGAACTTGCTGGCAGTACATTTAAGCTGGAAGAAACAGGTGTTCTGTTCATTCAGAGAGTGAATGAGCAATTAAGACACCTATAAATCATGTCTTTTTCTTGACGCAAGTGCTGACTGCTCAAGGACAGAGGTCAAATGTCAGCTTGAATTTTGACTTATTGTTGCCTAACAGTTGATGGAAAATGGTTTTAACTTTTCTTTCACTCATTTATCACAGTTAATGGTTTTTGCCAAGTGAGCTGACAAGAATTGTGAAACAAAAGGATGTAAAATGCCAGTTTTTTTTCTCTAACACCATTTAAAGGGCTTGTAAATGAATAGTACAAGTATTTCAAAATATAACTTTTTTGTAATTCAGAAGTGTGATGCAAACAAAGATTTAAATAGGAGCAAAGTAAATCAGAATACTTTACTTGGTGATGTGCAAATGACAAATATTTTCTGATACTTTATTTCCAAACATTTTATACTATATAGTTTTAAAACCACATGTCAGTGACACATTCTGTGGCCATTTCATTGTAAAATCTGCTGAATGCAAATGACAGTGTGCTGCTACTTTATGCTTTAGTTATGTATTTATTAAAATTGATAGTTTTTAAATGTGATTTGAGAAACATTCCTGCCCCTGCCCTGATGACAATGCAGTTAATGAACTAAGATGCAAGTCAGCGGTCATATGTATCCTTTATGCGGCTAGATTTGTATTCTATATGGAATTAACGTTTAGTTTATTAAATCAAGCAAAACAGTTTTGTGTACAGCAGACACGTTAAACTTGTGTATTTAAAGGTGCTCTCATATGTGATAAAGAAGAAAACGGCATCTCAGTGAATATAAATACTTCCCCAGGATCACATAATTTGAAACCAGTTTATGGGTCAAGAGCATTATAATTAGGTTAAGTAGATTATTTAAGTCACTAGACCTGCAGGTTTAGTAATAATGTTAGGATTTTTCGAGGCCTTTCGATGCCCTTGGGGCAGTTTACAGAATTGACACTGAGAGCCTAGGGCCGAAAATGCTGTTAAATGTCTGCTTTCAGAGGCTATATTTTTGCAGAAAAAAACATTTGCGATATCTAGTGTTGTTTTGTATTTTTCCGCACAATTTTATTCATTAATGCACTGTGTGCATTTTGTACAGCAAATGTCTTTGTGCATGTGTTCAAATGCCCATAGTCTAAAACTAGACGGTATGAATTGTCGGGTTTCATTACGGGAAACAAAGTATTATTCACTGAAGAAATGCAATTCTCTGTTACACCTTGGTTTTCAAGTTGATCTAAGAGCTCTCTGACTTGATTTTTAGTGTCATATTTTATTCGTACTGTCTCTGTGGAGTTGGAGTAGTTTCACTAGGATTATATGGTGAGGTGACTCAGCATCCCGCCTTACATGATTGCTTTATAATGCAGGAGCTAGTGCTACTGCCCACTCCTACACATATGAATGTTTTAAAGATTATGGAACAAGGTTGGAGAAAGCTGGTAAAATTACTTTTCTCCCTTTGGGCAGTCCATAGTAATCTCCAGCCAAAAGGACATTATATCCAAAAATCAGGTTCTCCCAAAAGAGAATGTAACAAAGGGTAGGGGAGGACAAGGATCAACTGTGATCCAGTAGGGCTTTAATTACCATTCAGAGAAAAGAGAATGGAAGGTCCGGCCGCAGTCGTAGCCCCAGATATCAAGACAACAAGAGAGATGACTGGGCTGTTCCTAGGGGAAGAAAGAAAGAAGGAGAAGGTCACTAAGGTATAAGGGCTGGTGCTCAATGGAGGACCACCCCTTGTTATCCAATTTGTTGGTTATAATGGCCTCACACACCCTTGCGAGTGTCATGCTTCATCATAGGCAATGCTCCTCGTCGGGCAGGCGGTGCAATGGCCAACGGGCTCACCTCAAAGAGGGGCTCTTTATCGGAGATCTTTTATCCAACTGCCTATGGGTGAAGTGGGGGTGAGGGGCCAGGACAGAGTAGATAGTGCGGGTGAGGATAAAATGTGGTACAAGGTACCGCAAAACAATTTTATTCTGGTGGTCCTCTACCACAATTAAAATCAAAGGCAGCCGGTGTTCATGGGAATTTTGGTTTCCCAGATTGGACCGGGGCTAAAGTGCAAGTGGTGTGGTCAACATGTTTCTCGCTTCTAGTACATTGACTGCGATTCTTCAGGACCTAGTAAAAAACTACAATCTACAAAACATGACCTAATGATTAGTATCAGTGTTAAATACAGCACATAAGTTGACCCTGCTCTTGCCTAAAGAGGGGAGACAAAGGAGAACATTACCACAGGTAAGTAGCAACATGTGACCCTGTAGTGACCGTGAACACACTGTGAAAAAGTGACATACTAGTGGAGATAGTGACTAGTATGTGGTTAAAAACAAGTTAAAAAACCGGTGGAAGAGTGGGGCAGTTGGGGTTAGGGAGGGCCTGGGGAGGGGGAGGGACATAAGTGATCGAGCTCATAATGTTGATCTACTTGTTGTACTTTGCTGCTTGCTGAATCTAATAAAAATAAATTTGATCAAAAAACTGGTAGCAGCAGTATCCATTAAAACTTAATCGCAGACCCAGGGGATCAGAAATACTGTTACTCACCTAAAGGTTAGAGTTATGGGGTGTCAACAGTACCCGATGGGTCTGACATCAAGGGAGAAGCCATAGGGGTTGAGGCTGAGGAGGGAAGGATAAGGGTGGGCTGGTATTAAGGTAAGTAGTAATCCTAGATACATGTTTTTCCAGTAGTTAGAGCCCCACTGTTGGCGTTGTATAGTTGGTGCACTTACTTTCTACTGCTTGTGTCAGGGCCAGTAATGCCTACCCATCTCACCGGGTCCGGATAGTGGAGAGCCGGTCGTGTTTCTCCTCATTAAGTAGCAAACCGGGTGTGGTCTAAGAATCCCAAACAGGAAGTAGAACACCCCGGTAGGTCATGTGCTTAAGGTGGTTGATCGGGCGGCCATGATGGAGTGGAGGGTAGTGTATAAAAAGTAAGTAAATATAGCCTGGGTTTTATCGCTATGTGGCAACGTTGTGCAGTGGTAAGCGAGTTAGCCATATTCTGTCTGATCTCTTAATCTGGCATTTGTTCAGTGTTGTTAGACAGATATTGTCACATGAACTAACCATAGTCTCAAATATTGGGGCAAACCAGAGGAAGTACATTGAACTAGGCATAGGTCGATAGGCAGATAAGGGATGTATATGCAGAGACGTGTTCACAGAGCACTCCATGGAATATCCTCATTCAATCCCCGGCTATCTGTGGATAATCGGTGTATCCACCTCTGTTCCTTCAGGAAAAGATTGTGCTTGGATCTGTCTGGGGAGGTTTCAAGAACTAGCCAGGAGAATGAGTCATCCGTGTGGTTCTGTTCTAAGTAGTGTCTGCACATCTTAGTGTATGTTTTCCTGCAAAGGAAGTTGCTTCTATGTTCAGAGATTCGGATTTTCACGGGGCGAGAGGTCATGCCCACTTATTGGAGACCGCATGGGCATCTCAATAAGTAGATGCAGTTGGGAGTGTTGCAGTTCGTGTGACCCCGTAATTCCCAGAGGAAGGTGTCCGTCAGGAGGATAGTTTTGTATGTGCTGGTGAAGGGGCAAACACTAAGATGTGCAGACACTACTTGCTGCTTGAAACCTCCCCAGACAGATCCAAGCACAATCTTTTCCTGAAGGAACAGAGGTGGATACACCGATTATCCACAGATAGCCGGGGATTGAATGAGGATATTCCATGGAGTGCTCTGTGAACACGTCTCTGCATATACATCCCTTATCTGCCTAGCGACCTATGCCTAGTTCAATGTACTTCCTCTGGTTTGCCCCAATATTTGAGACTATGGTTAATTCCTGTGACAATATCTGTCTAACGCTTTAGAAGACAAGGGTCCTAAGCTTATCAAAATACGGAAAGTCAATAAAATATAGGCCATAATAGGAAGCTATATTCGTCCTCTGTCCAGCCGGACAGGGTATTTATTTTAACCAAAATCAGAAACAGATATGTGAATAGTTAGAGGCACAGTCCTGTACCTTACTCAAGAGGGACAAACAACACATGGAAAAGGTTTGCACAGGCAAAGAAGAGCAATACTGGCCACTTTTACATCAGTGTTAAATTAAAGTTTTTTCCAGTTAGTACTACAACACAACAAGGTTCAACGCAATGGCTAGGTTGCGGGAGTACTAGGTATAGTCGACGTTTCGATTCCTTTACGCTCTAATTACATGGGATCATCATCAGGACAACATTAGAAAACATTTGCCTGTTTGTTTTTACAATACGACCGCCTGTTGTGGAGGAAAAAGGGAATAAAAGAGGCGGAAAGAAGAAAGGCATAGCCAGGAGCTAAATTAGAAATTATCCTTTCAACAGGTCAAAACAGTCCATCTACTTTGTACAATTTACAGTTATTCGGAATCGGCTTAGCGTGTAATAATTGGTGTGTCACGAATAGTGTGCAGGTACCGGGAGCTTCCATACTTGAGTGCATCAGTGAGAAGTGTCAACTGCTTTTGATCTTCATCATGCACCATTACTCTTTTTAAGTTAAAGTTTATACATTGCTAATCATCGTACGTAGAGTCCGTGAGCATGCAACCGTGTACATTCATACCGTGTCTGCGGGGAGATTGTCAAGTTACACTTACTCTTAGCTAAGTGGTTCTATAGCGCTCCGCAGCTCTTGGTGGGAGCAAGGGTGGTGTCAGGGCGGCTGGTTGCCGACACAGTTCAAGGGTTTTGGCCTAGCTATGGTGCATAAAAGAAATTCGATAATCATTAAACGTGCCGGGGGTTGTTTTGTTGCCTTGCTGTGGTAGAATAAAATTTACTTTTTACCTGCAATTTGGCAGTCTGAGTTTGGATGCAGGTTTAAATTGATAAGGACGCAGCATCTATGGAGTGGAGTAGGAAAGGAATTAGAGCTGCAGTCACAGCCGCCCTTATTCGTAAGGGGGTTAAGTCGTGCTGAAGGCAATACTTTAGGTGAACGCTTACCGGAGTGGCGAGTTAACCACGAATCCGATGGGGTTCTAGCGATCAAAAGGAACAGAGTCCTATGTCCACATTTCATGTAATGTGAAAGTGGTATCAACGGAGAGCCTGTTAATGGAGGCTGGGGGAAAAAAAGGAGAGAACCGGTGAATAGGACGGGGCAATATTTGGCCATCGGGTTATGCCTCAGATTGGCCTCACTTTCTAAACGATACCGCATGGGATATGGCTTACCTTTGAGCTTCAATTGCTTCGTGGTGAATTGGGGTTCGGTGGGGACGACGGAACGATGTCCTGTCTGTCCGCTGCTGTGATAGCAGTTCGACCGGGCGTTACAGCCGTGTTGCCTAAGGCAACTTGTTGAGGGAAATAGAAAGGGGCCTGGCGGTGGCGGCCATTATGGAATTGGCATTCAGCCACAATGTTGGCCATTTTGGAGTGGGTGGAAAGGGGCCTGTTGGTGGCGGCCATTATGGAATTGGCATTCAACCACAATGGTGGCCATTTTGGAGTGGGTCGGTTGACATCCACCAGGGTGGGGGTAATTGGGCTAGGATTATTTACATGTGATGGTGCTAGAGGTGAGGGAAGTGCTTACTAGTTGCATGCGTGCTCGAGTGTAGGTGCATTTTGTGACAATAATTGTGCCGATCTGGAGATATATAAAACTTTTTCTTGATGACCATAAAAATTACCAATTACAGAGCTTGAATTCAGATTTCAGATTTTGCCAACAGGACACAGGACTAAAAGTACCCAGTTTTGAAAAAATCCACTGTTCGGGCATAGATAAAGTCTTTTGACTCGATTACAGAGCCAGGAGCAAAGGAGTTTTTGTTTATACTTATAATAAGGTGGTCCAGTCTTCTGCTCGATTCAGACCATTCCTTATTGTGTCGAATTGGATCATTGTCTTTAGCTCCTCTCGATTGAGTATTTGGGCAATGTCTCCGCCTCTGGCCGGTAGCTTGACCACTTTTAGCATTGTCCATTTTATATCATTTTCATTGTTTCCTGCTTCCTCAAAATGATCCACCAGAGGAGCATTGGTTGTCTTGCATCTTACACGGCTCCTGTGTTGGCTTATGCGCGTCTTGGTCTTTTGTGTGGTCTGGCCAATGTACAGTTTTGGACAGGGACATTGTATTGCATAAATTACATTTGAGGTGTTAGAATTAGAAAATGAGCGTCTTACAAACGTGGTGTCATTGTGAGTGAATTCTTTTCCCTCCACCGTGTATTCACAAACATTGCAACATCCACATTTGACATGGTCTATCACTGGTGGTAGGCCCCAGGCTGCCTCGAGTGTAGTTCCTCCTGATGTTATTGGTAATGCTTCTCTAACAAGGTGGTCCTTTAAGTTTTTACTTTTGCGAAATGCAAAAAGAGGTTTGTCAATATGCACTGGCCCTGCGTTGACTGTATGCCAATGTTTGAGGATTGACTTTTTGATTTTATTGTAGACTGGAGAGAAAGTCGTGACGCATGCGATTCTTTCATTTGGATTCTTATCTTTTGGCGTCAGTAAGACCTCTTGAAGGCAATACCATGCTCGCTTGAGGGCCTGTTTGACTATTCTCTTTGGGTAACCTCGATCTTTCAATTTATTCGAGAGAACAGCAGCCTCTCTGAAATAATCGGTTTTATAGGAGCAGTTTCGTCTGATCCTAAGGAATTGTGAGTATGGTAGGGAGTCTCTCAGAGCCCTGGGGTGATTACTACTGTAATCTAGAAGCGTATTTCGCTCTGTTGGTTTCCTGAAGAGTTTGGTAAGGAGTTCACCTTCTGAATGGTAGATGGGGAGATCCAGGAAGAGCAGCATTACCAATAACATCAGGAGGAACTACACTCGAGGCAGCCTGGGGCCTACCACCAGTGATAGGCCATGTCAAATGTGGATGTTGCAATGTTTGTGAATACACGGTGGAGGGAAAAGAATTCACTCACAATGACACCACGTTTGTAAGACGCTCATTTTCTAATTGTAACACCTCAAATGTAATTCATGCAATACAATGTCCCTGTCCGAAACTGTACATTAGCCAGACCACACAAAAGACCAGGACGCGCATAAGCCAACACAGGAGCCGTGTAAGATGCAAGACTACCAATGCTCCTCTGGTGGATCATTTTGAGGAAGCAGGACACAATGAAAATGATATAAAATGGACAATACTAAAAGTGGTCAAGCTACCGGCCAGAGGCGGAGACATTGCCCAAATACTCAATCGAGAGGAGCTAAAGACAATGATCCAATTCGACACAATAAGGAATGGTCTGAATCGAGCAGAAGACTGGACCACCTTATTATAAGTATAAACAAAAACTCCTTTGCTCCTGGCTCTGTAATCGAGTCAAAAGACTTTATCTATGCCCGAACAGTGGATTTTTTCAAAACTGGGTACTTTTAGTCCTGTGTCCTGTTGGCAAAATCTGAAATCTGAATTCAAGCTCTGTAATTGGTAATTTTTATGGTCATCAAGAAAAAGTTTTATATATCTCCAGATCGGCACAATTATTGTCACAAAATGCACCTACACTCGAGCACGCATGCAACTAGTAAGCACTTCCCTCACCTCTAGCACCATCACATGTAAATAATCCTAGTCCAATTACCACCACCCTGGTTGATGCCAACCGACCCACTCCAAAATGGCCACCATTGTGGTTGAATGCCAATTCCATAATGGCCGCCACCAACAGGCCCCTTTCCACCCACTCCAAAATGGCCAACATTGTGGCTGAATGCCAATTCCATAATGGCCGCCACCGCCAGGCACCTTTCTATTTCCCTCAACAAGCTGCCTTAGGCAACACGGCTGTAACGCCCGGTTGAACTGCTATCACAGCAGCGGACAGACAGGACATCGTTCTATCGTCCCCACCGAACCTCAATTCACCACGAAGCAATTGAAGCTCAAAGGTAAGCCATATCCCATGCGGTATCGTTTAGAAAGTGAGGCCAATCTGAGGCATAACCCGATGGCCAAATATTGCCCCGTCCTATTCACCGGTTCTCTCCTTTATTTCCTCCAGCCTCCATTAACAGGCTCTCCGTTGATACCGCTTTCACCACACATGAAATGTGGACATAGGACCCTGTTCTTTTTGATTGCTAGAACCCCATCGGATTCGTGGTTAACTCGCCACTCCGGTAAGCGTTCACCTAAAGTAATGCCTTCAGCACGACTTAACCCCCTTACGAATAAGGGCGGCTGTGACTGCAGCTCTAATTCCTTTCCTTCTCCACTCCATAGATGCTGCGTCCTTATCAATTCAAACCTGCATCCAAACCCAGACTGCCAAATTGCAGGTAAAAAGTAAATTTTATTCTACCACAGCACGGCAAAAAAACAACCCCTGGCACGTTTAATGATTATCTAATTTCTTTTATGCACCATAGCTAAGCCAAAACCCTTGAACTGTGTCGGCAACCAGCCGCACTGACACCACCCTTGCTCCCACCAAGAGCTGCGGAGCGCTATAGAACCACTTAGCTAAGAGTAAGTGTAACTTGACAATCTCCCCGCAGACACGGTATGAATGTACACGGTTGCATGCTCACGGACTCTACGTACGATGATTAGCAATGTATAAACTTTAACTTAAAAAGAGTAATGGTGCATGATGAAGATCAAAAGCAGTTGACACTTCTCACTGATGCACTCAAGTATGGAAGCTCCCGGTACCTGCACACTATTCGTGACACACCAATTATTACACGCTAAGCTGATTCCGAATAACTGTAAATTGTACAAAGTAGATGGACTGTTTTGACCTGTTGAAAGGATAATTTCTAATTTAGCTCCTGGCTATGCCTTTCTTCTTTCCCCCTCTTTTATTCCCTTTTTCTTCCACAACAGGCGGTCGTATTGTAAAAACAAACAGGCAAATGTTTTCTAATGTTGTCCTGATGATGATCCCATGTAATTAGAGCGTAAAGGGATCGAAACGTCGACTATACCTAGTACTCCCGCAACCTAGCCATTGCGTTGAACCTTGTTGTGTTGTAGTACTAACTGGAAAAAACTTTAATTTAACACTGATGTAAAAGTGGCCAGTATTGCTCTTCTTTGCCTGTGCAAACCTTTTCCATGTGTTGTTTGTCCCTCTTGAGTAAGGTACAGGACTGTGCCTTTAACTATTCACATATCTGTTTCTGATTTTGGTTAAAATAAATACCCTGTCCGGCTGGACAGAGGACGAATATAGCTTCCTATTATGGCCTATATTTTATTGACTTTCCGTATTTTGATAAGCTTAGGACCCTTGTCTTCTAAAGCATAATTCCCCACGGTCCTCAGCCAACTGTTTGGGTAACCTTGTTACACTAAGAATATCTGTCTAACAACACTGAACAAATGCCAGATTAAGAGACCAGACAGAATATGGCTAACCCGCTTACCACTGCACAACGTTGCCACATAGCGATAAAACCCAGGCTATATTTACTTACTTTTTATACACTACCCTCCACTCCATCATGGCCGCCCGATCAACCACCTTAAGCACATGACCTACCGGGGTGTTCTACTTCCTGTTTGGGATTCTTAGACCACACCTGGTTTGCTACTTAATGAGGAGAAACACGACCGGCTCTCCACTATCCGGACCCGGTGAGATGGGTAGGCATTACTGGCCCTGACACAAGCAGTAAAAAGTAAGTGTACCATCTATACAACGCCAACAGTGGGGCTCTAACTACTGGAAAAATATGTATCTAGGGTTACTACTTACCTTAATACCAGCCCACCCTTATCCTTTCCTCCTCAGCCTCAACCCCTATGGCTTCTCCCTTGATGTCAGACCCATCGGGTACTGTTGACACCCCATAACTCTAACCTTTAGGTGAGTAACAGTAATTCTGATCCCCTGGGTCTGCGATTAAGTTTTAATGGATACTGCTGCTACCAGTTTTTTAACTTGTTTTTAACCACATACTAGTCACTATCTCCACTAGTATGTCACTTTTTCACAGTGTGTTCACGGTCACTACAGGGTCACATGTTGTTACTTACCTGTGGTAATGTTCTCCTTTGTCTCCCCTCTTTAGGCAAGAGCAGGTTCAAACAGGTAGTACAACTTATGTGCTGTATTTAACACTGATACTAATCATTAGGTCATGTTTTGTAGATTGTAGTTTTTTACTAGGTCCTGAAGAATCACAGTCAATGTACTAGAAGCGAGAAACATGTTGACCACACCACTTGCACTTTAGCCCCGGTCCAATCTGGGAAACCAAAGTTCCCATGAACACCGGCTGCCCTTGATTTTAATTGTGGTAGAGGACCACCAGAATAAAATTGTTTTCCGGTACCCTGTACCACATTTTATCCTCACCCGCACTATCTACTCTGTCCTGGCCCCTCACCCCCACTTCACCCATAGGCAGTTGGATAAAAGATCTCCGATAAAGAGCCCCTCTTTGAGGTGAGCCCGTTGGGCATTGCACCGCCTGCCCGATGGGGAGCATTGCCTATGATGAAGCATGACACTCGCAAGGGTGTGTGAGGCCATTATATCCAACAAATTGGATACCCAGGGGTGGTCCTCCATTGAGCACTAGCCCTTATTCCTTAGTGACCTTCTCCTTCTTTCTTTCTCCCCCTAGGAACAGCCCAGTCATCTCTCTTGTTGTCTCCCAAAAGAGACCCCTTACTTTTCTGGGTATGTCCCCCTCCATATGGTGTGCTATTTCATATAACTGGGTTGGGATGCTTTCCCCAGTATCAGGTGTTTCCTCGTATATGCTCATTTGTCGCCGCTGTCACTAGAAATTCCATCAGGTTCTGGTGAGCTGTTGTTACTTCTTCTGGGCTATCTAGCATTGTCAGAGCCCATTCCCCGTTCAGAAGTTGAGTCCTCAGTAGCCTGGGCATTTCTTATTTTAAGGCAAGCTACTTTCTTCTTTTTAAATTGAGGTTTGGATTTTGGTTTATCTTCTTTTTTAATATTATAGTCTGATGTGTGATGTGTAGCTCTTGATTTGCTTGCTCTTCTGATCTGTGTTCTGATCGTCCTTCCCTCTTGAAGTGGTTTGATGAACCCTGAATGGAACATGTATCAGTATTCTGATACCTGCCAGGTTTCTTAATGTTGTCATGATTTCTAAGGTTATACCTCCTGTCAGTAGACTCCTGTTGAGGAGACCCACTCCATGATTGTGATCAATTCTCATTATTTTTCTGTTGTTTATTATCCCATTTCCTTTTAGAATATTCAGGTTCTTGCATGGAGTCATCCTTTTCAGGACTACCCATTACTTGTGGTTTAGCAGGTCTAGCTCCCACATTATCTCTACCCAATGAAGCATAGGTGTCTTTGAAAATGTTTAGGTAATTCTAGCTCCATTGTGCAGGAGTGCATTCCCTAAGGTGTTTGCATATAGCCACCGCTGCTGCCTCCCCTTTTATGTTTGCCAACAACCTGGGAAAAATTGTCCATTCCTTTCATCCCTAAGTTCAGAGCAGGTTCTGCCTCGTACTCATTCTGTATTTTATCTTAATGCCTCTGGCATCACTGCAACTGAAGGAGTGCCATGAGCCCTGGTATAGATGGCAGCAAAAACTATGCCCCAAGTGGTACCGTCCTCTATTTGGGGAGCTATTCCTTTGGCAAGCAGATTGTTAATACTCTGTGTTTTTCTTGTGGGCCTGTGTGTGGAAACACAGCCTCTAGCTGTGCTATTTTCTGTGCTATCCAGAATGGCATTTGCTCACGTTTAGTGGGCATTCTTCCAATAACTGCTTTCAGTGTTTGTGGGATGATTTTAGTTCCGGTCCCTTGTAGTTGACCTCCTGGAGTAACACTTGTAGTTTGAGTGTTCTCATAACGAACTGTGGCAGATTTCTGTAAAGTTGTAATATTTCTTTGTGAAGTGGATGTAAGTCTGCTATTTCTGGATGTGGTGTGTAAGCAGCGAGGACTGGCCAAGTCGCTCCTTCTCTGCTGAGCGGACCGAGTCTCACTTTTTCTTCTGTAGTGTGTGGGAGGGCGCCTTTAAACCAATATATATGCTCTTGGTACATGACTGGGACTTCTATGTCCTTGCATGGACAGTATTCTTCTTGTATTTCATCCGGAGTATAAGAATGAAATGTATTTGTACGTGCATCTGCGGGTGGGAATTTAACCCATGAATAGAATACCTCTGTCTTGAATGCCTTGTGTACTTAAATCATGAATGTTATGGTCCCTCCTAATGCTGAGAGAACAACATTTCCTAATTTTGCAGAAAGTGTATTTTTGCAATTTTCTGAAATGTTTATAGCACCTTCATGCTCAACTTTCTCACTACTAGTACTAGCATTGTCATCAGACACAGTGTTTGTTGTCTGAGCCATTATGGGTGAGAGTTTATAGAAAAAGATATGATTTTGCACAATATGGGGAATTATCCTTCAAGCTTTAATAAACCTACAGCCAATACTTAGGATGTTACACCTACTCAGCTGTGGCAGATTCTGCCTCCCCTCTCCAGACGTCTCTGAGTTAATGTGAGTAAGCCTGGGCTTAATTGACGTAGCAGGACTACGCGTAGGTCCACAGAGTTGGAAACAAACTCCGCAGAACTCAGCTCCGCTATGCCACCCGCCTACACCTGCCTTCACCCCCTATTAACAATGCATTAGACTTTAATGAAAAGTAAAGTAAAAAAAACACTTACCTGTACTAAGGCAACCCCGGGCTTCCCTCCTCCTCTTCTTTGCCGTCTCTGGGTAATCCTTGTGAAAACCGTACATGCACGCGCCCACGCATGCACATTTCTTGTGAGTACTTCGAAAAGAGTACAGCGGCATAGAGTGCAATGGGGTAGAGTAAAGTGGCATAGAGTACAGTGGTGTTGAGTGGTGCAGAGTAGAGTGCAGAGGTGTAGTGACATAGAATGCAGTGTAGAGTACAGTGTTGCAGAGTAGAGTGGCGCAGAGTGCAGTGGTAGAGAGTAGAGTGCAGTGGCATGGAATAGATGGGTGCAGAGTAGAGTGCAGTGGCATAGAGTGCAATGGCAGAGTGATGAAGAATATAGTGCTCTGGCATAGCATGCAGTGGCTTAGAGTGCATTATTACAGAGAAGAATGGTGTAGAGTAGAGTGTTGTTGAGTGCAGTGGCATAGAGTAGACTGGTGCACAGTACATTAGAGTGGAGTACAATGCAATGGAATACAGTACAGTGATGTACAGTGTAATGACAGAGTGCAGTGGTGTAGAGTAGAATGGTACAGAGTTGTTAACAGAGTAGATTGGTGTACAGTGCAGTGGCATAGCCTGTTGTGGCACAGATGCAGAGGCATACAGTCAAATTGAGTGGTGTACAGTAGAGTAGAGTGGAATGGCATAGAGTGTGGGAGCATAGAGTGAGGTGGCATATAGTAGGGTGGTGCAGAGTAGAGTGCAGTGGCATGGAATGGCATAGTAAAGGGTGGTGCAAAACAGAGCAGAGTGTCATAGAGTCCAGTGGAGTAGAGTAGAGTGGTGCAGAGCACAGTGACGTGGCGGAGAGTTCAGTGGTATAGAGTGGCAATTAATGCAGTTGCATAAACCTGCAGTGTTATAGAGTGAGGTGGTGCAGAATAGAATGCAGTGGCTTAGAGTGCAGTCATGTTGAGTGCAGTGGCATAGACTACAGTGGTGCAGATTAGAGTATATTGACACAGTGTGCAGTAGTGCAGATTATAGTGGTGCAGATTGCAGAGTTGCAGAGTACAGTGCAGTGGCTTATAGTGCAATCCGATACTGTAAAGTGGAGCAGAGAAGAGAAGAGTGTTGATTAGTGCTGTGGCATAGAGTGGTGCAGAGTAGAGTGCAGAGACATAAAATGCAGTGGCATACAGTGCAATGGTATCGAGAAGTGCAGAGTACAGCAGGGCAGCATAGAGTACAGTGGAGTGGAAGGCAGTGAAGCAGAGTAGAGAAGAGTGGCGTAGAGTGCTGTGGTGTCCAGTAGAGTGGTGAGGAGAAGAGGAGAGTCGGGTGGAGTGCAGTGGCCTAGAGTAGAGTGGTGTACAGTGCAAGTAGGGTAGAGGAAGTGGGGCAGATTGAAATGGAGTGTTGTACAGTAGGATTGCATAGAGTATAGTGGCATGGAGTTGGGTAGAGTGGCATAGAGTGCAGTTGTGAAGAGTAGAGTAATGCACAGTAGAACGCAGTGGCATTGAGTGCAGTGGTGCAGAGGAACAAGTTACTTACTTTCGGTAATAATATATCTGTAAGATATATTATTAGTTAGTGATAGATTCCTTACCTTAGAATTAGCCCCAGGCGTCATACTGGATCCGGAAAGCTTTCGCCAGCAGTACCACTGTGCGTCAGTAGGCGTCGTTGTAAGGCTCCCCATACGTCATTGCCATCGTCACTGGAGCTACTTAGACATGCCCACGGGCGCTGACGTCAGTTCTGTAAATGACTTTCCGCGCCAGGAACGCAGAGCCATGCAAGATACTGACTACTGATACATTGAAACTAGGGCCCTGAAAGGGATGACCTTAACCCTAGAAATCAGTTCACCAAACAGGGAGGATGGGTGGGGCGGTAAGGAATCTATCACTAACTAATGCTTCTTACAGACATATCGTTACCAAAGGTAAGTAACTTGTTGATCTGAAAAAAACACGTTAGTGATATATTCCTTACCTTATAATAGATACCCCATCAATACCAACCCCGGTGGTGGGTCTGCGAACAAAGATCACACCATAAAGTCACGGAGAACAGAACGAACAAAGAAGCTGTCTCTCCGGACTTGACTGTCAAGGCAATAATGCTTAGTAACAGTTTGCAGCGAGGCCCACGTGGCTGCCTGATAGAAGTCTTGCATGGGGACACTACGTCCCAATGCAGTAGAACCTGCTGTCGCCCTGGTAGAATGGGCGTGCAACCCTGTCTGAGGTTTCTTTGTAGCCAGACAATAACAGGCCTTTATACACAAGACAACCCAGTGGGAGATAGTCCTCTTGTGTACAGCCCGGCCTTTCTTGGTGCCAACGTAGCCAACAAGAAGCTGGTCATCCACCCAGAACTGATGTGTGCAATTCAGGTAAAAAGAGAACGCACGTTTTGTGTCCAGGCGGGGGAGCCCCTCTTCCTCTCTGGAAGGGTGCGGAGGTGGAAAGAAAGTAGGCAAGGTGATCGTTTGCCCAATGTGGAAGGCAGTGACAACCTTTGGCAAGAAGGAAGGACGAGCACGAAGCACAACCTTGTCCGGATGGACCGACAGAAAAGGAGGTTACAGGAAAGAGCCTGGAGCTCACTCAGGCGCATAGCAGAGGTGATGGCAACCAGGAAAGTAGTCTTTAAAGTTAATAAACAAAGAGGACAGTTATGAGATGGTTCAAAGGGAGCACACATCAAATAGGTAAGAACCAGATTCAAGTCCCACTGTGGCATCACAAATGGAATAGGAGTGAAAAGGTGAGTAATGCCTTTGAGAATTCTATTTACAACAGGGGACTTGAAAAGAGAGGGCTGATCAAGGAGCCTGAGAAAGGCCACCATTACAGAAAAATAGCCCCTAATAGTGCCCAGAGCAGAGCCCTGATGGGGCAAAAAGGGGATCCACAGCCTTTGCTGTGCACCATGCCACAAATTTGTTCCACCTGCAGGCATATACCAATTTAGTGGAGGGATGCCTGGCTGCCAAAATGATATCAAAGACTTCAGGAGGCAAGTCAAAAGGAATCAACTGTTGCCGCTCAATCTCCAGGCTGGACAGGTTTGGGTGGAGGACCATCCCTTGCTGCTGCGACAGAAGATCCTCCGAAGGAGGCAGTCTGGTCGGGAGATCCGTGCTCATACTAAGTAGCTCGGGATACCACACTCTTCGAGCCCAGTCAGGGGCCACAAGAATAACATGGGCCCAGTCGTGCCTGATCTTCTTCAGCACTCTGGGCAGAAGTGGTTTAGGCAGAAAGGCGTACAATAGACCTCAGTCCCACTTGTGAGCAAATGTGTCGCCGAGCGAGTGCCGCCTTGGAAATTCCAATGCGCATAAGTGATGAGATTGCGTGTTCTCTTCAGTGGTGAATAGATCTAACCAAGGCTCTCCCCACTGTTGAAAGGGGCCTTGCGCCACTTCCGAGTGAGGATGCAATTTGTGAATGAGTTCGTCCACCCTGGCGTTCAAAGAACCTGCCAAGTGTTGAACCTTCAAGGAAATGCCTTGACGTTCCAGCCATGTCCAGAGACACAGAACCTCCTGACTTAGGGTCCACAACCCCACCCAACCTTGTTTGTTAGAATACCACATGGTGGTGGTGTTGTCTGTGAACACCTGCACTACTCCCCATTTTACAGAGGGAAGGAATGCTTTCAGTGCAAGTAGGATCGCCCGGAGCTCTAGAAGGTTGATATGGAGCCTGGACTTAGTCGGAGACCAGAGGCCTCTGATTTCCGCCTCTCCCATGTGGCCACGCCATCCCAAGAGGGACGCATCCGTCACCACTTTGTGTTCCGGTTAGGGAAGGGAGAGGGATCTGCCGTTGACCCAACGCTGATTCATGAGCCAGCACTGCCACTGTTGTGCAGTGCTCTCAGAAATCTGGATGTACTCGGACAGGTCCCCTCGAAGCTGCGCCCACGGGAACTTCAGGTCCCCCTGCAGAGCCTGCATATGCCATTTGACATGATTGGTCAGCAGGAGGCAGGAGGCCATGAGGCCCAGCAGCCTCAAGGTCATCCTGATAGGAACACAGGAAAAGGGCCAAAAGATCGGAACCATAGACTGAATGTCTCAAACTCTTTGTTTGGGAGGATAAACCCGAAACTGTGCTGTGTCCAGAACCGCTCAGATGAAAAGGAGCATCTAAGAGGGAATAAGGTGTGACTTCGGCACGTTGATGGAGAACCCCAGCTAATGTAGGTGATTGGACGTAGTCTGAAGGTGGGAGACAACTGCCAGGGGCGAGCCCGCCTTCAACAGCCAGTCGTCGAGATAGGGGAAGACTGAAAGCCCTGATCTGCGCAGATGATTGCGACCACCCCCATCACTTTCGTGAACACTCGAGGGGCGCAGATAAGGCCAAAAGGGAGCACAGTGAACTGAAAGTGCTCGTGGCCTACCGTGAACCGCAGGCAATGCCGGTGGGCCTGCAGGACGGGGATATGAAAATATGTGCCCTGCAAGTCCAACGCTACCATCCAGTCTTGCGAGTCGTGGGCAGACATGACCTGAGCAAGTGTGAGAATCTTCAACTTCTTCTTCTGGAGGAAGCGATTGACGTTCCGTTACTTCTGGCGTCGGAATGTGCTCGATGGCCCCTTTTGCCAAGAGGGTTGCAACTTCCTGCTGGAGGAGTGCCAAGTAATCCCCCGACATGCGGTGGTACTGAGGTGGCATGGCTGGAGCAGTAGTCTCGAAGGGGAGGGAGTAGCCCCGTCAGTCTATCTGCAGAATCCACCTGTTGTAAGTGATGGTGTGCCAGTGGGAGAAGTGATGGCAAATCCTGCAACCCACTGGCATGTGGTGAGCCTAAAACACCGGACTAGGAAGGTTTGGAGGCAGTGGCTGCAGGGGAGGTGGTGAACTGGCCCACCTGCTGGCCCCGTGACCCACCTCTGCGGGTCCCACGTCCTCGGCTGTGATGTGACTGTCTCAAAAATTCTATCCTCTTTAAACCCCAACAATCACTACAATGACCCTCTCCCTTCTAACTGCTTAGCATCTGCCTCTCAAACTATCATCCCATCTTGGACTGCAATAATCAATGCCTCTCTCTTACATGGATCAATACCTGACTCTCTCAAAGCCGGCCAGGATGTCCCCATTTAAAAAACCTATGCCAGATCCTGCTTCTCCTGACAACTACATACCTATCTCTGTCATCCCACTCCTAGCTAAAGTGCTGGAAAAATGTGTACAACAGCAGTTGAACCATCACATCACCAACTTCCACCTACTAGACGACTTGAAATCCGGATTCAGACCCGGGCACAGCACGGAAATGACACTGATGCCCTTCAAGCCCTTGACCAAGGCAAAACCTGTCTCCTGATCCTCCTGGACCTATCCTCCGCCTTTGACACCGTTAGCCATGAAATTCTCCTTAATCGCCTCAAACTTAGGATGGGCCTAGATGGCACTGTTCTTGCTTGGTTTAGGTCCGTCCTCCAGAATCGCTCACAGAGAGTCCTAATCATTGGCAACCTGTCCTGAACAACCATGTCCCTTAACCTCTTCAATCTTTACCTTAAACCGCTCTCAGAGGTGCTGTGCACCGCCAAAATCTCCTCCCACATGTATGCTGAGGACACACAGCTCTACATCAAAATCTCTTCTCCAGAGGACATTCGCTCCCTGAATGAGGACCTGAAGTTGACTGTTCACTGGGACACATCTAACCAGCTTAAACTCAACGCAAAAAAAACTGAGTTTCTCTTAATTTCACCACCTAATGCCAATACAGACATTCAAGAATGGATCAAGGCTATCACAGCGCTAAACTGCTCTCCTACCATTGTGGACTCTGCTAAATCCCTTGGATTTACCTTAGATGGCAACCTGAACATGTGCACCATATCAACGCAATGGCCAAAACTGCCAGATTTCACTTGAACTACCTAAGAAACCTGAAACCATTCCTCGACACCCCAGATCTAAAAATGGCAATTCAGGCTCTAGTCATCTCTAGGCTAGAATATGGTTGCTCCACCCTCCCAGGCCTACCCAAGATCTCTCTGGCACCCTTGAAAGCCTGACTCAAGCCGCCGCCAGACTTCTAACTGGCTCTAAGAAGTTCGACCATATCTCGCGCCACCTTAAAGCTCTGAACTGGCTTCCTCTTGAGGCCAGAATCCAATTTACGCTGGCTTGCATCACCCACAAGGCTCTTTATTCCAAGTCCCCTGCTTTTCTCGCCCAGAAACTCCTGATATCTGGAAGAGCCAGAAACTCCTTTCGTTACAGCATTATCCCTGGGCCTTTTCTCCTTATGATACCCACCCGGAACGTCCGAACAATCCGGGTGTTGAGACTGCTTCTCTAGCTTAATGTATCGATTTGTTTCTACCCCAAAATGTATCCTGATATTATGATTGTTTGTTCTACCATATGCTGTATCTACCTGACCCTATCCCTTCGGCTCTCTTCCCCCCTGTGTCCTTGTATCCCACCTGTTACTACTGCAAAGCGCTCTGACACCCTTACGGGTCTGGTTCCGCTCTATAAAACACTAAATAAATAAATAAATATAAGGACGTGGCCATAGCCCGCGAGTCCTTAAAACGCCCCGACGCACTGTCTGCCTTGGCACCAAAAAGGCGAGTGCCATCAAAGTGCATGTCTATCAGAGTTTTCTGGACGTCCCCGGAAAAGCCAGTTGTCCTCAGCCAGGCATGGTGGCATAGCGCCACTGTCATGGAAATCACCCTGCCAAGGGAATCGGCGGTGTCAATGCCACAACGAATCGTGAACTTGGCTGCGTGTCTCTTCTCAGCAATAGCTTGGAAGAGCACCGGCCGTGCCTCCTCTGGACAGTGAGGCAGCACTTGCGCAGCGGTGTCCCATACAGAATGGGAATAACGGCCCAAGAGGCATGCAGTGTTCACAGACCGCAGGCCTGAACTGGTGGAAGTAAAAATGTTCTTCCCAAATTGTTCCTGTTTCTTGGATTCCCAGTCAGTGGGTGTGGAAGGGAATGCGCTGGGAGATGCAAAAGCTTAGACAACCAAGCTCTCCAGTGTAGGGTGTTGGGAGAGGAAAATGGGTTCGCCCAGGCCCGGGCGATGGCGTTGGGCCACGTTCTTATCCACAGGAGCCCCTGTGTTGGGCCTGGACCAGGTGCCCAAGAGAAACGCCTGAACGTCCATCATTAAGGGGCAGCAGCGGCTCCGTAGAGGAAGACGCCGGCCGAAGCACTTCTGTCAGGAGGTTAGTCCTGATGACCACTATAGGGAGCTTGAGGTGCAGAGCCTCGGCTGCCCTACGCAACACCACAGAATATGTACCACCCCCCCTCCGTAGCCATGGCAGGAAGAGATAGTGTGCCAGGTTCTGGAGTAAAATCCAGGTCACCAGCATCCTCAAATTCCTCTTCCCAGTCTGGGTCTAACTCGGACTGGGCTGAAAGAGGGTCCTCAGACCCCTCCCAGTCCTCCCCATCCTCCACAACTTGCCAGGCAGGCAGAAAAGAAAGAGGTGGATTGTAGGAGAGTAGGATCTGCTCTAATGGTTACCCCCACTTTTTGCTAATGTTGCACTGTTTTTCAACTTCAGTCTGGCTGGGGCCCTGCTATCTAGGACCCCAGCCTAGTTGCTTCCTCTCTAAATTGATTCCAAGTACTTTAGGTACACTCCAGTTTGGGTCCTGGGGTTTCCTGTGAATCCCTAGTATATGGTACAAAGGGCATAGGTACCCCAGAGGCCTACCAGGGCTGCAGCATGTAATATTCGATCCCTGGGAATCCTTCCTGCAGCCTGAGTAAGGTGGCGCATGCACCCCTTACTTAGATATAGGTATAGGTTAACCTTAAATCACTACACACATAAACCTATCAGTCACACCTATGGCAGGGCTTATCAATCCTGAAGGCAGGGTGCTGGGTTTTGTGTGCCTACCACCGTACAAGTCAGAGGCCACCAAAGTCATCTGCGGCGTCCCTCAAGGATCCTCACTGAGCCCCACCCTCTTCAACGTCTACATGAGCCCCCTCGCGGCCATCGCACGCCAACACAACCTCAACATCATCTCCTACGCCGACGACACCCAGCTGGTCCTCTCCCTGACCAACGACCCCGCCACCGCCAGAGCCAACCTGCACGAAGGGATGAGAGATGTAGCCGAATGGATGACGACCAGCCGCCTGAAACTGAACTCGGACAAGACAGAGGTCCTCATCCTGGGCTCCTCGCCCTCCGCCTGGGACGACTCCTGGTGGCCCCCCGCCCTGGGCACCGCACCCAAACCGACGGACCACGCACGCAACCTGGGCTTCATCCTGGACTCCTCCCTCTCCATGACCAGACAAGTAAACGCCGTCTCCTCGTCTTGCTTCAACATCCTGCGCATGCTACGTAAGATCTTCCGGTGGATCCCCACCGAGACGAGGAAGACGGTCACCCAGGCCCTCGTCACCAGCCGACTGGACTACGGCAACGCCCTCTACGCCGGAACCACCGCCAAGCTCCAGAAGAGACTCCAGCGGATCCAGAACGCCTCGGCCAGACTCATCCTCGACATCCCCCGACGCAGCCACATCTCCGGACACCTGAGAGATCTGCATTGGCTCCCGGTCAACAAGAGAATCACCTTCCGTCTCCTCACCCACGCGCACAAAGCCCTACACGACCAAGGCCCGAGCTACCTCAACAACCGGATCAACTTCTACACTCCCAAGCGCCTCCTCAGATCAACCAGCCACGCCCTCGCCGCCGTCCCCCGCATCCGAAGAGCGACAACAGGAGGAAGGTCCTTCTCCTACCTGGCCGCCAAGACCTGGAACTCACTCCCAACTGACCTGCGCCTGACCCAAGACCACCTCTCCTTCAGGAAGAAGCTCAAGACCTGGCTGTTCGAGCAGTAACGGCACCCCCCCCCCCCCAACCCAGCGCCTTGAGACCCTACGGGTGAGTAGTGCGCTCTATAAATGACCTGATTGATTGATTGATTGATTGTGTGAGAGGGTGCCCATGCATGAGCAGGGCCCCTCTGCAGCCTTCAGAACCTATTCTCTGGGGCTGTTCTGTGAGGCAGCCAGACCATATACCGTTAAGTGCATTATAACCTCACGGTAAATGCTAACTTTGGAATGACTGCACGGAAAAATGTTGTGTTTGGTGTCAAACACTTTGGAATCATACCTCCCCACCAGTCCTGGTGGCAAGGGTATGATCCCACCATTCTAGAGGGAGAGACATGTACACACCAGTAATCCCGGTACCAGTTTAAAAGAGGCCTGGCATCACAAAAATGGATGCTGCAAAGATAGACACAGGTCTGGCCTCCTGCTGCTAGACGAAACTCTGGCAGGGGAGGCCTGGACAATAGGTTTCCAGTCATAGGGAGGTGTCGCCACCTCCCAGACATGCTTAAGTGTATTAGGGCCGGGTGGGTGCACTCTGAGAGTGCCCACAAGTCTGCACTGGGGACACATTTGGTGTCCCTGTGCATAGCCCAGTTCATACCGGTTTCAGAGGCTAACAGCCCCTGCTCTGGCGCGAAACTGGACAAAGGAAATGGGTGTAGCCACCCCTCTTTCCAAACCCTCACATAGGTGAGTCCCCAGAGTAAGTCCAACCACTTCCTTGGGTATAAGAATGAAACCCCTGACTACAGGACTTTAGATTACACCTGGACAAAACTTTGCTACAGATATCCTGGAACTTTGACAATCTACACGACTAGATGACAGAAAAATCTCCCTTGGAGTAAAAGAGGTACTCCCCTGCTTGGCAGGCACCAAAGATGCATCTGACAGGTCTGGATCTCCGAAGCTCCCGCCGGACTCCGAAGTAATTGCACCCAGGAGGTGGATTCCCAGAGTTCTCCGAGGCCGACCAGAGTCCCCAGCAAAGCTGAGACCCGCAGCCGTCGTGAGTACCGTGGAACCAGAACCCCTGGATGTTGTAATTTGGCAGCGATCGGGGTTAGCATTTAGCTGAAGCCATCTTGTATTCGGCAGCCAGCTTGTCTGCCATGTGCTCACCATGTGCTCTGTCCTTCCTTGCTGTGGTTTACTCTTGTACTCTGCTCATAGACAGACTATATTTAGGCTCTGCTACTCTGCACATGCGCAGAGGGAACTGGAACTGTTTTAATTCACCTGTCTTAGTCTGTAACTGTCAGGGTATTTTTACTTTGACATGAAACCCCTGAAACCAGGGATCAAGAGCCTAGCTTATCAGTAATCGGTATCCACAACACTTACTGGGGTTGGAATAGTTATGTTTTGTAGAAAGAAAATTATTTTTCTTTCTTGAGTCCCCTCACTCACCAGGGTTTCCCCACGTTGACATGCTTCATCATTGGGGCCATCCCAGCCCTCCACGGACTGAGGCATGCTGCGACTTGCGAACTACATAGGAGCACTTAAGTGATGGACTATGTGTAGTGCAAACAGCGTCGTGAAGTGGAGTGGAATTAATTTAAAGGTTAAAACTACCTACCTAGTGGGCTACAAATGATTTATTCTTGCTCCTAGGGGGTAAATTAAAAACGGGGTAGAATACTAGGGGTCCCAGTTGCAATGAGTTAGGTGTACCTAGTAATTCAAGTCAACATGTTTCCAGCATTCCCCAAGCCCTTCTTCAAGACTACATAGGGACAAGCCCTGTGTTCGCCACTCCTAATTGTGCTCAAGTGAGGTTTAAAAATGTGTTAAATGCTGCAATAATAAGGCATGCATTAGTACATATGTAAAATGATAGTCACGTAGTATCTGTAGGCAAGAAAACACACGCAATATGGTTAAGGTACAAGATACAAGATGCAGATACCTACAGAGATGAATGCCTACGCCAGTTAAGCGATATAACGTCTTACCAACTTTTGACAACAGATCCTACTAAAAGACTGATGGGTGAGATTCAATCACTAGTGGAAGAAGCTCTGGCAGAGGGATGGATCACCCCTCCGGAATCCCAATTTTTACAGGCCAACCATCCAGTTGTACCTTATTTTTACACCTTACCCAAGGTACACAAAGTACAGAGACCTCCTCCTGGCAGACCCATTATCTCAGGACAAGGATCTGTCTTAGAGCCACTGTCTGAGTTTGTCGATCATTTTTTGAGACCGATAGTACACACTATGCCTTCTTATCTTAAAGAGACGAAAGATGTCTTACGACTCCTTCCAGAGATCGAATATAACCAAGAGACAGATTTGCTTGTCTCTCTGGATGTCGCATCTCTTTACACCTCGATTCCCCAGGATGAGACTTTAGATACCATCTGTTCCATCCTGGGTAATACAGAGTTGGATACCATCACTCCTGTTCCCTTCATAATGGTGTTAGCCAGAATGGCCATGAAGGAGAACTTTTTTAGGCATGAGGACAAGTTGTATTTACAGATCTCGGGCACGAGTATGGGCAGCATTTTTGCGCCAAGCCTGGCGAATTTGTATGTTCATTTATTTGAACAGTAACAAATACTAGCAGCCAGCAATCCGTTTTTGTCCTCAATAATTTGTTATAAACGCTACATTGACGACATTTTAATGGTATGGCGCGGTGAGGAGGATTCATTAACACTCTTTCATGAATGGCTCAACACCCGTAACAGGTTTTTAAGATTTACCATTGAAATGAACAAAGAGAGAATAACCTTCTTGGATCTCTCCATATTTGTCACTCCTGGAGGACTACAAAGTGAATTATTCCGCAAGCCTATGGCCAGGAATTCACTTTTGTTGTACGAGAGTCAACATCCTAAGTCGCTCCGCGACAACCTTTCCTATGGTCAGTTCCTTCGGGTCCGAAGGAACTGCTCAACCAATGAGACTTTCACTAGACACGCGGCCACTCTCACTAGCCAACTGCAAGCCAGAAACTACCCAAAAGCTCTGATTAAACGCTCCCTGAAACGAGCAAGCAACAATAACCGCGAGGCCCTTTTAGAGCCATCAATTGAGAAGCCTCCTCTGACAAGGCTGACCTTTGTAAGTACCTTCAGTACTAAATCCAATCTTATTCAAAAGATTGTAAGACGCCACTGGAGGATTCTCAATTGTACAAATGAGAAAATAGAGCAACCATTGTTTGCTTTTAAACGCTCCAGGAATCTACGGGACTGCTTAGTACACACCCGCCCACAAGAGAAGTCACAAGTTTCTGATGGAACCCTATGGGACCTCCCACCAGTACAAGGACACCATCCTTGTGGTGGCTGCTCTATGTGTGCACAAACATGCAGAACTACTCAAATCGACATAGGAACAGACCGCCCATGGTTGCTTAAACATTTTTCGAACTGCAATAGTTTGAACGTTATTTATCTGTTGAAATGTCCGTGCAATGAGAGGTCGGGATGACGACCCGGAAGGTTCGAACACGAATGTTGGAACATAAGAGCTCTTTTAAGTGTAAAAAAAGTGTGTCCAAACTGACTAAACACTTTCTGGAACAAAATCACAAAGAAACAGAGTTTAGCTGGACAGTTTTGGAAAAACCACACATTCCAGCGCATATTGGGGATGTGACCAGGTTCCTCCTTCTAAAAGAACAAAAATGGGTTTACCGATTACACTTGGATAGCCTTGGGCTTAATGATGAAATACCCTGGACTACCATGTAAGCCCCCTTGAACATCTACTGTAATTGATGAATAGACATTGACTAATGCTCTTTGGCCGCCTGCAGGCTTGATTTTGGTATTAGGAGTAGTTGGGTACAGGGATTATGTGCCCTTGTAAGATGGGTGGCCTGCCTTGCTAGAGCAAAAGAAGGGACAATAAGAGCTCTTCTCCGAAGTGAACTATTGGGCATCTTCAACGAGTTTTCCCAACTTGTATGTAATTTTAGAAAAGCTGTAGCCCTTCTAAAATTAGATGAAAACGTGTTGTTTTCGTATTCTCCCCTACAGTTAAAACTTGTTTTAAAAGCGGCCTCGTGGGATTTAAGTTTTCAGTCTGATAAAAAGTTAATCTGTGGTAAAAGGAAGGTAGATTTTCTCCTTGATTCATATGTGATGAAGCAACCTCAAACCTACGCCACATGGAACCTACCGCATGGTATTCGTAGATTTTGGTTTCTTTTACGTTATGATTTAATACCTTTAAATCTACTGCTATCCAAATGGTATGGTTCCTCTGCTTTGTGCAATTTATGTAAATTGAATATTCAGGACTGCACGCATGTCTTACTGATTTGCCCTGTGCTTCGTAAATTGCGCGCCAGATGGTTAAACGTTATTTGTCTCCGCCTTGGCATCATCACTTTAAATGGCTTTTTTCATGCACTTTACTGCCCTCCTAATGAAATGTTCTGCTTCCATATTTTTAACTTTTTTAAAGGTTTTTTAGCTATTTATTAATATGTCCCTGGTGATGTTTTGACTTTCCGATCTTCTGTAGTAGCGTTTGTATGTTAGTTTGGTATCTAATTCCTGTTATTGCAAGCTACATTTTTCTTTTATTCTATGCAAATGTATTTGTTGTGATTTTGTTTTTATTCTGTATACTTTATGTGGCCCTCTTTTGAGAGCCAAAACATAATAAAATAATTGAATTGAATAATGCACTGACTTGTGCTCTTATTGGCCTTTAGTGATTAAATACCCTGGACTACCATGTAAGCCCCCATGAACATCTATTTTATTTGGTGAAAAGACTTTGATTAATGCACTGACTTATGCTCCAATAGGGCTTTTCTCGCATAAGCAGTATTTGGGTGCCTGATATAATTACACTGCAAGGGATTATCCTTTCTTCAAGAAGGGGAAGTTTTCATACGAAAAATTTAGTTGTTCACAACTGCTGTGCCTTTTATATTAGAGGCGCTATTATTAGAGGTTGCTAGAAAAATCTTTCATTATTTGGCATGGAGATACCACATAAAGCATTGCATGCGAGAGGGACGCTTTTGTTGTGACTGAATCTGTTGTCTCTTTCCAGTCTTTATTCTCAACATGCTGGACAAAACGTCCGGGCTCCTAATTAAACTACTGCCCGTGAAAGTGTGACGTCACTTTGTATTTTTTTGAGTTGCCGCGAGATCTCGCGCGAACTCCTCATGTGGGCTAGGACTTTTCCTGTTTATGAACGGAGATAACTGTTAGGTAAGACGCAAAACATTCTTAAAATAAAAGGTTTTTCAATGCGCAATGTAAACATCATTATTATGAGACAGCCGATGTTTGCCGAGAGGCGTGGTCACGTCTGGGGCTAATAAGAACACCTCGCCTCTCTTGATCGTTGCCTCCCCCTAACTCGGGACCTGCATGAGGTAACGACGGAGAGGTAAGGTCGAGCCCACTTTGGTTAATACCCGGTTAATGGTTGATAGCCATTGCTTTAAGTCAGCTAGAAAGGAAGCCTACTTAGTAGACTTTGTTGACATGATAGGCTATCTGTATTTTTAACATTACTATACAACAATATGAGTCGAGATTATTTTCAAAGTAGAGCGCACTGGGAGTTGAGAGTGCACGGTTGATAAAGATTTTAGGAGCAAGGAATAAAGGCGTTCTAACTGATAGAATGGGAGTTGGAGCAGAGTTGACTGGTCCGCCCGCTTCCATTTAAAGTTTTTTGTTTCCTGATTGTTCCTAGAGCGTGGCCTCATTTAATCCTGAGTTTGAGTCCAGGCGAGGTGAGGTCTATTCCCCGGTATCACTGGGTGAGTGAGTTTTCCATTCAATTTTCTAATCGATGAAGTGGCATAATGTTTATCCTAATTTTTGAATAGAGGTTCTTTGTTTGTGTTTGTGTTGTCTTAGATCACAATAAGGATCTACTTACACGGAGGAGCAGGAATCAACTTATTGTATCCTTTCACTCATTACCACATATGTTACATTAATTAGTAATTTTGCCCTAACACTTCGCAGTAGCAACGTTACGAACAGAGGCCCTGAAGAAAGCCTTGGGTCTTCCCCATTTAGGCTGAAACATGTTGGCCATAATGCAGTAAATTTGTTCCACACTGCACTCTTGCACTGTTCTTTTTATTAGGAAGAGGCCATATTCCTAATAAATTGTTTATTGAGTGTTCTCTATCCTATTTTAATTCACCACACGCTTGTTTTGCACTGCACTTCTACCCATAGGTCCATATCTAATTGGTCATCATGTGCTTGTGGGCAGTGACCTCGCTCTCCAACAGGGTAATATTTGGTCTCAATGATCTAGAGACTCGTTACCTCTGAGGTATGACCAGATGATAAAATTGATCATACAATACTTTGATGGGTATCCTATGAACTGAGCGGGTTCTTTCCACAATCACTGATACACCTGCTGTTTAAATATTGTTTATCCCACTTTAATAATCGTTGTATCCATTTAGATTTGATCCTGAATGTATTGAGGTTTCCATTTATTCCTCTATATAAGACCCCTAGGTTTCTTTGTTATTAATTAATTATTAAATGCCTGTTTCTAGCACACTTCGTAGAATGTGTTGCTTTTGTGGTGGTACCAGTTTGATACTCGATGAAAGACAACCGGCTCCCCGGAGGGGACGCCTAATAGGGATATGTATATTAAATATGGTATTTCTTCTATAATGTACAGCACGTTATGGAATAAATATACTAGTAAGGATCCTGAGTTGCATTTGCCTATGCCTGCGTCGTTTGATTTACAAAAGATTCAGTATGTGGAACAATGTATGTTTAAACGAAAGACTAGGCAAGATATGTTTGACTGTGTACGAATGTGGGAGAAAGAAGTGCGTGAATGAATGAAGCGAGAGCAAGCCTTGATCGAAAAAGAACAATGAAAGAGTATTCATGTGAAAGCATTAGAAATTAAAAATAAATAAATGAAAGAAGTAAAAGAGAGAGAAGATAGGGAGCGTCATTTGCAGGTAACTGGCCAATACGCTGTTCGCCGACCCCTCTATCCTATCCTTAATAAACCACAAGATGATTCCCTTTTGCTAGACCGTTCTCCACCTCCGTATACTTTTCCTTCTGCTCCTCATGACTCAGTTACGTGCGTCTGACCTTAGATCCGCTGCTTGCAAAGCAGTTTGTGGTACTGCTCTTGCTTCTGAACTTATGGATAACATGAAAGGCTGGCAGGAAAGGGAGCAAATATATTTTACTGAGATATTGGCCACAGAGGTCATTGAGCGGTTTAGGAAACATTCTGATGAATTGGAGCCCGATGATATAGCAGAGGATTGTAAGCAAATGGGTGATGGTCTTTTTGTCTTCTCTCAGATGGCTGATTCAATCAGACGTTTGGTTAAATTGCGTGATGCTGCAGTCCGTTTGGGAGAAGAGAAAAAGGCAGCAGAGGCAGCTGCCCAAACATCTCAGACTGGCATGACAAAGGCTTCTACTTCCGAAACAGATACGAATGTAGTAGTTCATGCGAAACCTATGCGGGAAGGTGCACCTTTGTATGTTCCTCCTAGAGGTACGGGAACGAGTGATAATAGGGATTCCACTGATGCAAAGGGTTATTTTATTTATAACTGGGTCTACATTCCTTGGAATAGAGCAGATGTTATGGCTCATAAAACTGCATTGCCCGATACGCGGAAAAATCCAGCCTCTTTTTATGAGGAAGTTGAGGGTGCCATTAGTTCTTGTACTATGACTCTGCCTGACATTGATATGTTTTTGGACTGATATTACCCCCTGATATGTGGAGAACAGTTTGTAAAGTTGATGATTGTATGACTTTTGGGGTGATATGGAAAGATTTAGAACAAATGGATGTAGAAAGGGAACCTGCACATAAACCGTGTCAGCTAATTTTAGATCTACCCGCAGCTATACTAGTTAAGCTAAAGACGATTATTCCCCCTAAAAAGATAGACTGGATCGTATTAGCATCCTGGAAGCAAAAGACAGATGAATCGGTTTCTGACTTCTTTACACGTTTTGAGGAGGCATTCCACTATTTTAGTGGCCAGTCATTGACAGATGACACAGGCAGGTATCTGTTTGTCAATAAATATGTCGCCAACCTGTTGCCAGGAATAGCTAGTCGCCTAAAGGCCAGTGAGAGTTCATGGACTACCTCTTCTCCGGTTTCTAGTGTGACTATGTCTCAGTATTCTGAGCGGCAGGAATTAGAAGCGAAGGGTATTGAGGATAAGAAGACTAAAGAGTTAAAAACAAAGGTTATGTTAGCTCAGGCTTATGGTCCGCCTCCTAGAGGTGGTAACAGGGGTGGACGTGTGTCTTATGGTCCGTCTTCTCCTCCTTATGCTCGTCCGACTTTGTCTTCTGACCAGTGTGCGTACTGCAGGAAATTTGGACATTGGGCTGCCGATTGTCCGGCACTGCGTGCTCAGCAGTATCCACGTGGACGGGAACAAATGAGAAATCATTCAGGATATTCAGGAACGAGAGGAAGCACGGAAGATCGTGCTAGGTTTGATACTAATATGCGTGGACAGGATGGTTTTAACACTTTCGATAGACGGAATCAATATCAAATGTCTGACTATTTGCCGTCTGATTGGAAAGATTCTGCTTATGCATAGGACTGCCTAGGATGGGGAAAGGAATCAGTTGAAGTTCCAGTGGATCAGAAGGGTCCCTATGTTACAGCGCATGTTTTGGGTTCTACTGATTGGTTTCTGGCTGATACAGGAGCTAATCGTAGTGCCTTATCTAAACAATTGGTTCCAAGGGCTCCCCTGTCTGGCTTAACCATTACATCGGTAGGTTTCGATGGAACACCTTCCCTTAGCCCACTGTCACAACCACTTGCATTTCATGTTGACAAATGTACTGCTCCATGTCCATTTTTGCTTTCTCCAAATACTCCTGACAATATTGTGGGTCTTGATATGCTCAAGTATTTCAGGGCTATGATACGATGTTCACCAGAAAGTGTAAGGGTTATTTTGAATGACAATTACCCCATGACTGAGAGATCTTGTCTTGTTAAAGAGGACATTGCATTAGCTTCACTCCCTAGTACTTTGTGGGCTACTTCAGACACCGATGTAGGGCAAATGGTTATTCCACCAGTACATATTAGTGTCAAGGAGGGCACTTCATTGACACGCTTGCCTCAATACAAAATTTCTCAAGAAGGCGAAGAAACACTTGCATGCACTGTCCATGATTTAATTGAAGTGGGGATTGTAGAAGTTCCTTACAATATTTGCAACAGTCCTATTCTTCCCATTTTGAAAAAAACACCGACACTAGGATTTATATATTCATCATTGATTTGCGAGAAGTTAATAAGATCGTAGTACCACAATACGCCGTGGTTTCTGACATAACGAAACTTCTTACCTTAGTTCCTCCGACAGCAACTACATTCACTGTGATTGATCTGAAGAATGCTTTCTTTTTGATTCCTATTCATCCTGATAGTCGATATTTGTTCAGCTTCACTTTGAATAATCAATCGTACAGATTTTGTAGAATTCCTCAAGGGTATACTGAGAGTCCTAGTATTTACAGCCAAGCATTGAAAAAAGCGATACAAAGCTTGGAAGTTCGTTCTGGACTGTTCCCATGAGGCACAGGGTCAAGACTGATTTGCATAGGGCGATGTCTGAACTGGGGTGGCTTGTTGAGCAAAATAACGATGGATTAAACCCAGATCTGTGACTGGGAGTGAATGTTTTGCCATTGTGCAACATTACGTCCATCATTTTGTGTATTTTGCTGTTCCCCCTATGTGGAAAGGTATGCCCAGAGGTGGGTCCCGTGCTCACTATGCCACTGGAGTCAAGCTATCCTGGCTGAAGACAGCTGATAGCCAGAACCCGGTCCTAGGATGCTTGATTCCGGTCCAGGGAAGACATGGCTTGCCAGTTCGGTCTGGACTGTTCCCATGTAGCACAGGGTCAAGACTGATTTGAATATGGCCATGTCTAAACTGGGGTGGCTTGTTGAGCAAAATAACGATGGATTAAACCCAGATCTGTGACTGGGGGTGAATGCTTTGCCATTGTGCCACATTCTGTCCATCATATTGTGTGTTTTGCTGTTCACCCTATGTGGGAAGGGTATGCCCAGACGTGGGTCCCGTGCTCACTACGCCACTGGAGTCAAGCTATCCTGGCTGAAGACGGCTGATAGCCGGAGACCGGTCCTAGGATGCTTGATTCCGGTCCAGGGAAGACATGGCTTGGCAGTTCGGTCTGGACTGTTCCCATGAGGCACAGGGTCAAGAATGATTTGCATATGGCCATGTCAGAACTGGGGTGGCTTGTTGAGCAAAAGAACAATGGATTAAACCGAGATCAGTGACTGGGGGTGAATGTTTTGCCATTGTGCAACATTCTGTCCATCATATTGTGTGTTAAGCATTGAAAAGGCAACTTGATTCTTTTTACTTTGCCTGTAGGAGTGGCTCTCATACAATATGTCGATGACATCTTGTTGGCAGCCGATACGCCTGAACAGTGTGAAAAATGTACTTTGTCTTTGCTTTCCTTTCTTGCTTCACACCACCACAAAGTGTCACGGAAGAAATTGCAATAGTAGATCAACGGTTACCTACTTAGGTCACCTTCTGTCTATGGAGGGGCGTGCACTTACACCAGATCACATTCAAGCAATTTTAGATAACCAGTGCCTCCTACTCAGAAAGATGTCCGTGAATTCATTGGTCTTACTTCTTTTTGTAGGCAAGGGATATTAGGTTTTTCACACATTGGTAAACCCTTGTTGGCGCTTTTGACCAAAGACACTCCAAAGCCCCTTCCATGGACTACTGAATGCCAGAATGCTTTTCGTCAGTTACTTCAAACTCTTTGCTCGGATGTATGACATTACAACGCATGCTTTTACCACGCATGCCTTTTACAACGCGGTATTTACAACGCATGCCTTTACAACGCATAGCGCTTTGGGGTGCTGGATAGTGAATAGTTTAATTTACTATTCCAACTCCAGTCCCCGTGGATAGTAGGGAAGGTGTTGGATAGTAAATTAAACCTAATCCCTATCCTAGAGCGCCCCCCAGCGCAATGCGTTGTAATGGTTTGCGTTGTAAATACCGCGTTGTAAAGGCACTACGTTGTAAAAGTTGCGTTGTAAAGGTTGTACACCTCTTTGCTCTGCACCAGTGTTAGGCGCTCCAGATTATACGAAGGCTTTTACACTCTATGTACACAAGAAAGATGGGTGTGCATTATCAGTTTTAGTACAGACACGCGGTGACAAGCAGCGTCCCTGTGCATATTTTTCAACTGTTCTTGATCCCGTTGCTCTTGCATTGCCTGGGTGCTTCTGTTCAGTTGCAGCAGCAGCTGTGTCCATACGTCAGAGTGAAGGGATAGTTTTGTCACATAAATTGTTGGTGCTAGTACCCCATGCGGTTGATGCCCTTTTGAACCAGATTAAGACTCAACACTTGACTAGTGCTCACTTGACAGGGTACGAATTGACACTGTTGGCCCCTCACATTACCCTGAAGAGGTGTGCAACTCTGAACCCAGCTACTTCGTTGCCATGTCCAGCGGCTCAGACTCACTCACAGGAGTCTCACGATTGTATATTCCTTACTGAGGAACAGACAAAAGGTCGCGTCGATTTGCAAGATACACCCCTTTCAGATGTAGATGGGGAACTATGGGTTGACGGGTCTTGTTTGAAGTTACCAGATGGCACGACTTCAGCTGCATATGCAATTACAACACTTCAGACAGTAGTTGAGACAGCTTGTATACCACAGAAGTCAGCTCATGCAGCTGAGCTAATAGCTTTGACAAGAGCGTGTGAACTTAGTACTGACTTGTGTGTGAACATCTAAATGTAAATGTAAATGTATGTGTCTTGTAAAGCGCACTGCTGCCCTGAGGCGTCGTGGCGCTGTAGACCGCTGGAGAACCCGTCCTGGCTATCCCTGTGAGATGGTCCCTACTGGGAATCTCCAAGGTGAAACCAGGCATCCCCGGCGAATGTGGGGGGCCGTTGTAGAGATGAGGCAAGCTAATGCCCAGAGTTGCCGAGTGTGATCCCTGGTTAGAGTAGGCACCGAGGCGAGAATTATCGAGTCTGCTGACCCTGGTCCACGACCCTGCCGGGAATTGAACCCTGGTCCCGGGCCGTTCTCTGCTTCCGGGTCTGCCGCCTCTAACCAGTGAGCCACACCACTCTATACAGATAGCCGCTATGCTTTTGGAGTGGCCCATGATTTTGGCCTGCTTTGGCAGGAAAGAGACTTTCTTACATCCCATGGGATGCAGATAATGCACAGAGAACTAGTGCATAATCTTCTGACTGCACTGACATATCCGAAGAAAATAGCTATTGTTAAGTGTAGTGCGCAAAAGAAAGTGACTGATAAGACAGGACAAGGCAATGCCTTTTCAGATCGCATAGCCCATGAAGCACTACTTCGATGTATGTATGGAAGTCACAAGCTGAATGTTGGCATGATGCTAGACAAGAAGTGCTAGACATACATAGATCTGTTTCTGTGGAAGAACTTGAGCAATGGTCTAAATAGGGAATGTTAAATGATGAGGGCTGTTGGCGCACTAAAGAGATGGATAAGTGGAAACTGCCTATAGCCTATTTACAGCCTATGGTTCAGATGGCACATGGACCTGCACATGTTGGAGCTTTAGCAATAACGAAATTGCTTTTACAAGTTTGGGAGCATCCAGAAATTGCTGGTGCAGCTGAAAGGATAGTACAATCCTGTTTGATCTGTTGGCAGTACATTCCTGGTAAAGGGACACGGACTCCTACAGGAGGGTTTGCTACACCAACCGCACCTTTTGAAGTTTTGCAAATGGATTACTTCCAACTTGAACGTTGCAATAACTTGAAGTATGTTCCAGTGGTGGTATGTGCCTTCAGTAAATGGATAGAGGCATACCCTACGAAGGATAATACGGCTCTCACCACAGCAAAGGTGCTTTTAAAGGAATTCTTCCCTAGATTTGGTGTTTGTAAACTTTTGTGGAGTGACAACGGACCTCATTTTATTGGTCAAGTTGTTGAGTATGTCCTGAAAGGATTAGCGATCAAACAGAAGTTTCATGCAGTCTTCCACCCACAATCAGCAGGATTGGTGGAGAGGTATAAGGCTACTTTGATATTGAAATTAGCAAAAATACTGGCTCCGACGTCTTTGAAATGGCCTGATGCATTACCCTTGGCATTGTTATCTATTAGATCGGTGCCACAGTCACGATCTGGGCTTACACCATATGAGGTGGTATTTGGGAGACCAATGAACATTTGGGGATTTCCTAAGCCACGCCCCATACATGATGTACCATGTGTTCTGATGAGTGACTATTTAGCACAGTTGACTGACAGTTTGATTTCTATTCATCAACAGGTTCGAGAAGCTCTTCCTGACAGGGCCACAGGTGAGGCCCATGAACTACGGCCCGGTGACTATGTGATGGTCAAAATTTTCGAGAGGTCGAACAGCTTGGAGCCCAGGTGGCGAGAACCGGAGCAGGTGCTCCTTGCCACGAGGACAACGGTTCAAGTGACGAACAGGAAGAACTGGGTCCATAGCACTCACTGCAAGCGGGTGTCGCCTACCTTGGTGGAACCTGCTGTGCTGACTGACCATCGAGAGATCCTGGATATGGAGAAAGTCCACGCCATCTCACCAGACGAATCTGAAGAAGTCTTCATTGTTGAAAAAAACTGGTTGAGCTACCGTCCTGAGTTGGTGAAACGGCGCTGATGTGGCAAGGGGGGATCAGTCCTACAAAGTGACACCCATCTCGACCCTCTGTGAAGAAACCAATGACTGCCCAGGACTTTAGAGCTCCAACGATTGATCCAACAACAAAGTGATCATGTCTGAAGGGAGAACAACTGTTGCTAAGATCTGTAATAAAAAGACCATTTGTTGTTGCTATGGTAGCTGTAGCAGTGACAACCTGGGTTGATGAGAAAGTGGCTCCTGCTAGGCAACTTCTGATAGCCACTACTCCAGTACCAGCTGAACATCGTTAGTTTACGCTTCCATACCATGAGCAAAAGCATCGACAATCCTACCTGAACAACACGTTTATTCAGATGCTGCATCACACTCACAATGCCACAAATACTACTGTTGGGTGTGTGGGATGATACCTGCTCACCAGAAGACACCTTTTATTCCTCTTCCATTCTCACATAATAGTTCTTGCCAAGCCTGGTTTGCTCTTTTTTTTGCCTCTGAAAAGGCGAACATTTCAAGGATGACAGTAGGACGGATTAATTATCATCTCAATAAAGTGTGTTATCCAGATGAAGAAGGTTATCGTCGAGCTGAAGGGACTAAATGGGAATGGAAGGAGTATCGACCTGAAAATATTTCCACATCATGTTTTCCAAAATCTGAAAACTATTAAGAACAATGGACCATTTGTGATTTCTGTTACCAGAGCTAAAGCAGACTTGTGTATAGGTAGTGTTGGGAGAATTCAAGTGGGGAGAAGTGAGTGTACTGTGGTTCTGACTATTGAAGGTGCCAATAACAGTAGTTTCATATCCTCACATAATACCTACTTTGTCTGCGGTAACAAGAGATATTACCAACTACCTGTTGGCTGGTCTGGAATATGCTATGTGTCCTTTCTGTTGCCCCCTGTGTTTCTGATGCCTGCATCGTATTACAAGGATTTCAAACAGTACAATGACATTTCTAAAAACAGATATAAGAGGACAACGAGTACTGATGAGGAGGACCAGACTGACACCATTTTGCAACAATACGTTAATTTTAATTTGGGCTTGTTTTTCTTTGTGGGTGCTGCATTAAACAGCAGAAAGATAAGACGATTGACTCGTGTTGTGGAAGCTGTTACCAATCAGACAGCTTTGGCACTTGGGAACATTACAGAAGAGCTGTAAGTTGCGAGGATTGTAGCACTCCAAACTCATATGGTTTTAGATGCGGTTCTGGCTGATCGAGGTGGTGCATGTCGCATCATTGGTAGCAGCTGCTATGTCGATATTCCGGATCACTCTCCTTCAGTGTTTGATGCAATCTCTAAACTGCATAAGATTGCTGCTGAAATTCACCCAGAGACTGGCACCTGGACTTTTGCTAGCTGGTTTTGGACATTGATTGTTGCCTGGGGATGGAAGCTGTTGACCATCCTATGTGCAATACTAGTGATACTATTTACATGCTGTGTAGGTATACAATGTGGTCCAATGTTTTGCTCGGTCTGCATTTCTGCCTGTACACCTGCTAAGCGAAATGCTGCAGAAATAAAAGCCCAACACATGCTGACTAAAGAAATTAGTGAAATCATGTTAATAAATGTACAAGATGTGAATCCAGATTACCCCAAATGTCTACAGCTAATGCTAAAACTGTCATCTGTTGTAATTTGGCAGCGATCGGGGTTAGCATTTAGCTGAAGCCATATTGTATTCGGCAGCCATCTTGGCTGCCATGTGCTCACCATGTGCTCTGTCCTTCCTTGCTGTCCTTTACTCTTGCACTCTGCTCATAGACAGACTATATTTAAGCTCTGCTACTCTGCACATGCGCAGAGGAAACTGTAACCGTTCATACACCTGTCTTAGTCTGTAACTGTCAGGGTATTTTTACTACAATTAGCAAACTGCTAAGCTCCACCCTACTGTTCACTGTGCATTTCTGTATGACCTTTTATATATGTACACCTTCTCTTCTGTACTTGTGCCGCCTTCTTCTGAGCCCCTGTGGGGGTATAAAAGGACCATGTTCCTTCTGTTCGGTGTGCTACCGAAGGGTGTTGTGTGAATGTGGTTCCACCTCATGAGGTTTAATAAAGCTTTGTTTTATATTCCATTTTCCATGCCAACTTCTATCCTATTGGTTTGAGGACTTGTGCAGAGAAGGGCAAAACCCTAGCTGAGGCTCACCACGACATGGACACCGTGCATATTTGCAAGTGCATCAGCTTCTCGACGTCCCTTGAGGCTGTGCATTGGGTTACTTGTAGCTCAGACCTCAAGCACCTTTTCCACTGAAGATTGCTGGCCTACACGCCGCAAGTGTTCTGTGAGCCGGCCCATTGTGTTGTTTTCACTTGAGGTACTGTCTCGATCCCTGGTCCGTGTACTGGTGGGTTCCTGAGAAGGCAACTTTGACTTTCCTTGTGTTTCCTTGATTACCCCAGAGGTGCCCTGACTCTCCACGACTTGGTGAGTCCCTAAGACCTTGCTGGTCTGCACCAAAGCATTTCTTCTCTTTCTGCTTGGGTTACTGTTGCCAAGCCTTGTTAAGTCAAATCCGGTCACCCATACCGCAGCCCTCGACATCCTTTGTGGGACAGCTCCAATACAGCTCCTGGTTGTCATCGATGCCTCCTGGTCCTCGTGGTTGCAGAGTCAAGCTTCACCTCTTCAACCTGAAATCACCCGATATCAGTGGTCATTCGTCTATCGTGTCCCTGGTCACTGGCAAGTGACCCAGACTCTGTCCCCTCTGCTTTCAGGTTCTTCTCATCTTTGATCCAGGCTTGGATCACACCAGACACTTTCCACTTCTATGGCATCAGCACTTTGCAGCAGATCGTCATTGAAATCAACAACGATCCCCGACACCAAAAGACACCTATGCACCAGCTTTCCCTGGGTGAGGTAACTCGAGTACTCCGGTGATGCCATGGGTGTTGACCCTAGGGCCCTTTCAGTCTAAAGGGGTTTGCTCAAAGTCCTCTCCTAAGTGTCCTTAATCTTTACATTTCCAATCGCAATTTTCCCCAGAGAAGCTAACGGCATCTCGCGGCTGTGTTCTTACACTGCGAGTGTTCTCCGTGGGTCCCCTATGTCACTACTTTGGGTGGTTCCTTGTGGCCCCAGCGATTCCAAAGGCTTTAGGCCTTGTGTCTAGTCAAGTCGTGGTTCTTATACCACTTTCTTAATATATGGTTTGGTACGCCCCTAGGGCTCAACGTATATTGTGCTAATTTACTGTGTAATATTAAGTGTAACATATGTGCTTTGACATCTAGCCTCATAAAGACACTAGTAGGGTGTGTTTAGAATAAATACATATTTTTTATATATGTAACTGATGTGGTTCTCCTTTCATTTGGTCAGTCAAGAGATTATAGACTGGTAAAACAAGCTGATTTACATTCCTTCAAGAGTTAACCTTAAGGCTGCTCTCCATAGCTACCACTAGGACAGCTTTCAAATAAGGTTGTCTTTAACCTATCACCTCTAAGGGGTTGTTTGGACTGGTGCAAGGTGCCCATTACAACTAGTGGGCAGCATATGCCAGGCCAACGTCTCCCATGGATGGAGAAAGGGATAGAAATTCCCCATCGGTGTCGCAATCAGCATCGATTGACACCAGTCCCACATTGTCCCCACGTCGGGGTGGAAGCAGGGGACGGCATCGGTCAGGGAGCTGGCCTACGACGGAGGCGGCGCCGTTAACGTCGATGTCAGTGGAGGTCGTAGTAGGCTGGGATCCATGCATGGATCCATAGGGGTCTCTGGGCATCGAGACCGGAGTCGTCGACAACGTCGGGCCAAAGCAGACGATGTAGAAGAGTGTGGACCCCCAGTTGGACCCGCGGGGCCTGCAGTCGTGCCGAAGGGGCCCGAAGGGCCAAAGACGCGTGACATGGCTGACAGGAACTTCTGCAGCTGGGCTGGAGTCGCTGATGGACCCGGAAAGGGTGGGTAGGCCATCGGCAACTGCCTGGCTCTGCTGGAGCCATGGGGGCGGCGCCAACCGCACCCTCAGCTGTGTCGCGCTAGGGGAAGGGGAAGAGTGACGTCACTTCTTTGACTTCTTATGCTTCACCTTACCTGACTCCGAGTGCGAGAACTTTCTAGAATGATGGTGATGACGGCTCAACAACCGGTCTCTTGACCTCGCACGGGACCAGGACCTTGAACGGCATGGAGCCGACTCCCGGGCCTCCAGCAACTTCTGGGACCACTCCCGCAAAGTTTTTGGAGCCAGGGCCCGGTATTTGGGGCACGAGTTGAGCCACTCACGGTGCAGATCCATCACTGATATTGTGCGGGGACAAGCCGTGCTAGATTTAAAACCGGGCATCCCTACACACCATGATTCAAAGACTCCCAAAAAAAAAACAGACACTAAAGTCCCCAAAAAGTCAGTCAAAAGTTGACTGGGGGTACAGCTCTCTCCGGATCAGCGCTCGCTGGCACGGAAAAAGAAAGACTGACTTCAGCGCGTGTGGGCGCATCTAAGTAGCTCCAGTGACGTCATCTCGGCGACTATGACGCCAACAACAAACGGGGTGTCGTACAACTACATCTACCGACGCTCATGGGTATTGCTGACGAAAGCGTTCCAGAACCAGTCTGACGTCTGGGGGTAATTCTAAGTTAAGGAATCTATCACTAATGTGTTTCTTTCAGATTAGAGTGGTGCAGAGCACATTAGAGTGGCGTACAGTGCAATGGCATACAGTGCAGTGATGTAGAGTGGTGCAGAGTGCAATGTTGTAAAGTGCAGTAGGGTGGAGTGGAGTGGCAGAGTAGAGTGGTACACAGTGCAGTAGCATAGATTCAGTAACAGAGGTGAGGGGTGCAAAGTAGAGTAGAGGGCCGTAGAGTGCAGTGGAGTAGAGTAGAGTGGTGCAGAGTACAGATGAGTGACGTATACTGGAGTGGCATAGAGATAGAGTGCAGTGGTGCAGAGTAGAATTGAGCATCGTAGAGTGCAGTGCTGTACAGCAGAGTGGTGCAGAGAAGAGCAGAGCGGCATAGAGTGCAGTGGCGGTGGCATACAGTAGAGTGGTCTATAGTGAAGTAGGTTAGAGTGAAGTGGGGAAGAGTGAAATGGGATATAGTACAGTAGTGTACAGTAGAGTGGCGTAGAGAAGATTGGGGTGGAGTGGCTTAGAGTGCAGTAACACAGAGTAGAGTATCGCACAGTAGAGTGCAGTGGCATAGAGAGCAATGGTGTAGAGTGGTGCAGCTTAGAGTGCATTGGCATAGAGTGCAGTGGGGTAGAGTGCAGGGGCACAGAGTAGAGTGATGCAGAGTACCTTAGAGTGGCATACAGGATAGTGATGCAGATTAGAGTGGCATAGCCTGCAATGGTGTAGAGTGCAGTGGGGTAGAGAAGAGTGGAATAGCGTGGAGTGGCAGATTACTGCCCCCTGGCTAAGAGGAACCTTAGGATAGGTCAGAAGTTGTACTACTTTTCTATATCTCAGGCCAAGAGCCTTTACTTTGCAGATCGGAATGATCTAGCTAGAAACAATGCCCAAATAAATCTTCTCGATCGTCAAGAGTTTTATGGCTCCTCGTGCAGAATCCATTTCAATTCCCCTTCCAATGCTTGGTGTGAGGAATTGTCGAATTTTTGGGTTGATAAGATTCAGACCATCCAGGCGTCCTTTACACTAGGAAATCATGCCCTGACCAGGCCTCTATCTCAGGAGGAGTTACCTGGTGCATCTTCCGCCCTGGTGTCTTTCTCTCCCATTGATCTTCCGGAGCCGCTGAGAGTTCTTAAAGCTTTAAAATCAGGCTCTCCAACTGATCTTTGTGCTGCCAGACTTTTGGACGCAGTCGCTGAGACTATCAATTCTGAAGCCAACAGATTCAAATAGTTTCTTCAAGAGGCCTATGTTCCTACGGCCTGGAAACAGCCAAAAAATGTGCCACTTCTTAAAAAACATCGTTGGATCCTCTGATTCCTGCAAATTTTCACCCTATTTCCTTTTTTCCGGCCATGGCGAAAGCATGCAAAAAGGTGGTCAATAAGCAGCTCACAGCTTATATCGAAAGTGCCGGTCTTCTCCACCCAGCTCAATCTGGTTTCAGAGCCCACTACAGTACCGAGTCAGCTTGGTGGAGGTTGCAGAGGTGATCCAGGAGTGCCTGGATTCGGGGGGTAGGGCTGCTCTCATTTTGCTTGACCTCTCTGCAGACATTTGATACAGTCCCCCACTCTTTGCTGCTTACCTGCCAGGTGGATATGGGGATTGCTGGTGAGGCCTTGAGGTCACCTAAATCATTCTTAGAAGGGCGTACTCAACAGGCATGGCTTTCCCCTTTTTCCACAGCCCCTCAGGAGGTGTTCACAGGATCCTCCCTGAGTCCCCTTCTTTTCAATCTTTATGTCACCCCTCCTGATTTATTTGGCGGAAAATTTTAGTGCCAAAATTATAGCATGTGCTGACGATACCCAGCTCCTGTTTACCTGGGGTAAAGCAGAGGGCTTTTCTTCTCAAGAAAAAACATGTTTATCCTCAGCCCAGTTTAGGGAATCTTTATGGCTTTCTGACTTTCCCTCCCCAGCATCTGGGAGTCAGATTTGAGAAGATAAAGAAGTTAGTGGGGAACTGTTTTGGCATACTGAAAATTCTGAGGAAATATTTTCCTTTTCTTCCCAGAACTGCCAAGGAAACGGTGAGCAGGGCCTTGATTCTTTCTCAGATTGAATATGCCAATGCCTTGTATATTGGTCTTGCGAAATACCTCCTCAACAAATTACAGGTTGTTCAGAATGCTGCAGCACAGCTTGTTTTTAATATTCCAATGAGATCCAGCATTAGACAGCATTTGAGCTCACTCCACTGGCTCTCGGTAGCCCAACGAGTGAAGTTTAAAGCTCTGACTTTGGCCCACCGGGCTCTCCATGCCGGCGGTTCCCCTTATTTACGGAAGCGCTTTATGTTTTACACCCCAAACAGGCAGCTCCAGTCTTCTTCCCAGCTCTTGGCCCATGTTTCTCGATTTCGGCTCTCAAGAGTGCGGGTTTGTTCCCTTACTGTTAGAGAATCATCTGCCTGGAACTTACTTATTTTCGCTCTCCGCAGCACTCAAGATCTCCACCTTTTCAATAAAAATCTGAAAACTCATCTGTTTGTGTAATCTCCCCATGTTCTCCTCTAGTTTAGTGCGTTATAAGTTTATATGACATAATATATAGTGGCTTACAGTAGAATCCTTAAAAACCTTCACGTTCTGATCCTGCTTACAATTAGCCAAAAGGTAAACTCTCACAAACTTTACATCTTGCCACTTGAGTTTACCGCACCATAGCCTCATTTAACCCCACGATAATTCTTCGTTTTCAGTGAACGCCAACGCGCTCAATTTCATCCCGCCCTGGAACCCCTCAAAGCATTGTCTAGAGGTTTGTTCCTTCCCTTTACCATTGCCAAACACCTGAATAGATTCAAATTTCTGCAACATCTTGTTCGCGCCACCCTGTCAGGGGCTACACCACTTTTCAGCCCCTGAGAACGGTTATTTCACTACGTTGAATCTGAAACTTCACTTGCGCCGTACCACCACGGGTTGAACCAATTTCGCTGACAGCCCGTCTTGTAATACTTGTTTTTTCACCATAAAAGACTTCTCTCCGCCCTTGCATGCAAGCCCTGCACAAGAGTACAGTCCTCCAGGACTGGCAATTCGAAGTTGCTAATTTCTCCCACTTCAGTTGCACGCACTAATTAGCTGTCATTGGCAATTTAGATACAACACAGAAGTCACATCTTTAATGCTGCATGCTCTTGCAGATAGAAAATTGTTGTCAATTCCAAGTAAGAGACAACACAGAAGTCACTGTTCAATGCTGCATGCTCTTGCTGACGGTTGTTTAAATTCTTGGAGAAAACTGTTTTTGACAGGTTCCCTTGTTGTTTTTTTCTTCCCATGTCAGGCAGCGTGGCTAAAACCAGGCAATTCAATTGTTTAGTCCTGATGATGATCCCTATTATTTAATGAGCTTGGGCTTGAAACGTCGTCGACATGTTAAATAGTGCCATTTGTTGTTTTTATGGATGTTCAATATGGTCACTATAATTGGTTAGCTTGATTCACTATACTAATAGCGCAAGCTTCCAAAAGCTCCAAATTTTGCCTGTTATTTTGTGTTTATGTTTTATGTTGATTGTTTTTTCGTTCTTCTGACTCACAGATCGGGTGCAGGACTGCGTCCCGTTGTATTTGTTCCTCCTTCCAGTATCAAAGTAATCTTTGTTCTTATTTGCATATTAAACTCGTTGTCGTTGATGGACACTGTAATTGTTATAGCACCCATTCAGGTCTATATTGTATCTGTATTGTATCTGTTGTTGTTTTATACTTGCTTCCTAAGAACCATTGTTCTATAAAATTACAGTGGAGTGGCATACAGTAGATTTGCGTAGAGTAGAGTGGTGTAGAGCAGAGTGGCACCCTGTGGAGCGGATTGGAATAGAGAGGAGTAGCATAGAGTGGTGTGGACTGGCATACAGTAAAATGGAGTGGCTTACAGTAGAGTAGAGAGGAATGGTGTAGAGTGCAGTGGCATAGAGTGAGGTGGCATAGAATGGTGCAGAGTAGAGTACAGTGGCATAGAGTAGAGGGTGCAGAAGACAGTAGAGTGGCATAGAGTGTAGTTGTATAGAGTGCTGCTGAATGCAGTTGAGTAGAGCGCAGTGGCTTAGAGTGCAGTGGTGCAGAGTATAGTGGCCTAAAGTACAGTGGTATAGAGTAGATTGGTGCAGACTGGGGTACAGTGGCACAGAGTACAGTAGATTAGAGTGCAGTGGTGCAGACTAGAGTGGCATGGAGTGCAGCGATATACAGTAAAGTGGTGCAGAGCAGAGAGCAGTGGCATAGAGTGTTGTGGTGTACTGTGCAGTGACGTAGAGGATACTGAGTACATTAGAGTGGTATGCACTGCAGTGCCATAGAGAACAGTGGTGCAGGGGAGAGTGAAGTGGCATGGAGCGATGTGGTGTAGAGTAGAGTGATGAGGAGAAGAGGAAAGTGATGTAGAGTGCAGTGGCATAGAGTAGAGTGATGTACAGTGAGGTCATAAGCAGTGCATTGAGTGGGCACGAGTTATAGTTAGCTCAGCTAACTATAACTGCTGAAATTCTCTGGTTTTGTGCGAATGAAATGTCAGCCTAACTATAACGCCCCTATAACCTTTGTTTTTTTCACTGAATTTATAAGATTTGTTTAATTTAATTTCCTAACTATAGCACCCCAGTAACCTATGGTTTATTTCAGATAATACATATATGGAGAGAGAGAGCAGTGATAGATAGATAGATAGATAGATAGATAGATAGATAGATAGATAGATAGATAGATAGATAGATAGATAGATAGATAGATAGATAGATAGATAGATAGATAGATGATGAACAAAAAAGAAAAAATATGGAAATCCTGAAATCATAACTGCATAACTATTGGTCTTTAGAAAAGGAAGATGTCACAGCTTGATGGGCAAACAAGAGCATATCTACGTCATCATTGTGGTTGTGAAATTCTGGAAAAAAATATACAAATAGATCAAACAATCTACTGTGCAAAACATTACATTGCAACTCATTCAAATACTACATGGTAAGTCATGCTCCTTGGGATATTTTCGACGGCGTGTTCTGTGCAGCATGTTAAGGAGTTACTAGTTCTCTACAAATGATACTAATTGGAAAGCCTGCCGCAAAGTATTCCAATTACTCCAGATATTCATAACGCTAGAACATTATTCCTGATGATTTGGCTGTCTGTCATGTAGACTAATCAGAAAATCTGGCAAAAAATAATTGAAACTTAAAACACATCACAATCTGTTATTTTCAGTACAAACCTTTAACTTTTTGTTGGCAGATACATCCTGAGAATGATCCACCTTCGCTTTGTCGGTCTGGGTCTCCTCTTCTAATTCAGTGTTTCTTTCTATGGATTTGATTTTTTTATCTGCCCAATGTACCAAAGATTTAGCAGAAGAGACAGGCTCATGATAACTGTCTGTTTCATCAGCATCTCTTTGAAAATTGAGTGGCACGTTTTCTTTATCAATATCTTTAGGTTGAATCTGTGAAAAATATATTTACAATCAGTTAATATATCCTTACTACCAACTGTGATCAATACATAGCATTAAATATTGCGCGTTCCATTATCTGAAGTTATGCAGTAAACTGCACAGTGTTAAATTTTTTTATATATATATTTTCATATAGGTGTTTTAATTTTATCGCATACACAGGGCAGCAACTAACTGACATGAGTTGCATTAAATCTCGTATAAGTTCAAACATTAAAACCCAAATGTCTGAAAGGCTTTTCATTATAAAACAGGATGATACTCAAGACACAGAATTGGAAATCTGACGTAGAAAAAGATATTAGAAGCAGCAGCCACATAAAGGGGAAAAGGAATATAAGTATCTGCGCTTTACGACAAAAAACAACCAAAATGATGAATTGAAGCATAAATATTCCAAGAGTTGTCACAGAATTTGAGGGAAAGTGTTTTAGTTTACCATGGTTTAACTTGTTTTTATTACTTTTAAATAGTCATACAACGTTCACAGTAAAGCATGACATAGCCACTTACCATCCTCAGCATCTCCATTCCTCATTATCCCCATCCTATTGTATCTGTCGTCACAAATTTGGAAGCACCGTCAACAGTACCCTAAAGAGCTACCCAACTACAGTCAAACTGTACATGGTCATGGAAACCGTGTGTCAGGGATGTCAGACAGCGGCTGGATCACTACAGGCCAATCATTTACATCTTTTGTCCTCATGACTTGTACATGTAATCTGACTCTACTAAGCTACAGCCCATTCAATCACATCTTTCACCTACCTGTCGAGTATTGGCTCCTTTTTGCTCAGCCAGTGGATTGTGATATGTCTTTTAGCTAGGACTGTCCCTAAGTACACAGATGTATGGTCCATGTTTTTTTGGGGGAGGGGGACTTCTTCCTAGCAAGCACTATTTACGCGTGTGTTCCTGCAGTCTCCTGGTAATATGCCATTGTCTGACTACCACCTCTGACCAGAACACATCAATTGTAGGACAACTCAGTGGCTTACGCAGAAAATTAGTACCAGTCATGCTGCACGCAATAGACCTGTGAACTAGCTTGAACATAACATTGCTTGATATTCTCTTCACTTACACACATGCTGTTTCCCACTCTTTTTTTTTATGGACTTTACTAATAGCAGTCCATTTTTATAAATGCTGTTACAGCCTTGCCTTCCTTACATAGTCTCAGAGTGAGGTATATGTTGACCACAAGTCCCCCCACTAAAATCTTATCAGGCCTAGCCTTATTTAAATTATGTGGGTGGTCTCTGGATATGTTTTGCGTATCTCCCCAGCCATTTGGGCCATCCGCGCACGTTGAAAAGATTGTCCGGGCCTATCTTAAAGTACTCATTAATACGGGGCGAAGCACTACGCTACGCTCATGTAGTTTGCAAAGTTTGCACTACTTCCACTACGCGAATTGTACGTAGCACAGTGGAAACACGCGTAGCGTAGCGTAGTGCAATGGTCATTTTTTGCTTGCTCGTTGTCCTCAACGGTAAGTTGGTGACCGCGAGCGAGCAAAATGACATCCCGTGAGACTTTTTCCTTGTTCGCGATCAAAAACATCAAGATGCCGATCGTGAGCGTGGAAAATAAACCTCCCAGCAAGATTCTCAATGTGGGGAAGTCAAGTTTCTCATTGCGAGTGGTCGCGTATGCTCGCGATGAGAAACTACCGGTCCGCATTGAAAAAGCTGCTGCTCGAGTAGAAATCTACTTGAGTGGCAGAAAACGACCGATTGCACTGGGCAAGATGCGGTGTGCACTGATTGCACAGTGCGGACAAGCATTCGGCACTGTGCAATCAGTGCGAACAGCATTTTGCACAGTGCACTACGCATTTCACGTAGCTACACGTGGCTCGCGTAGTGCGAAGTGCATGTTACGTATCGCTACTACGCGAACTCCGCCCAGGGTTACTCATGTGCCTCTGAAAAGATCATTGTTGAGATAGAGATGTCCCACTTGTTGCATCCCCCATAAGAACATCTTATCGCCATATCTGGTGCAATTTATTTAAAGGTCTCCGCAGCAGTATTCCACCTTAGCAGACTGTTTGTTTCAAACAGGGACCTATTCAGTATAGCTTTGGCCTCAGTGCCTCATACATTCCCTGCCTGGTTTATGACATACGGGTAATCCTCTAGTCTGGCATTGGCCATCATCAATATGTTTTTTCCAGTTCTTTAGGAAACATGCCCATCAGTTGTCCCTTTTTATCACTTATGTTAATCAGGTAGCCCCTGCATGATGATGCTGGGATGCCATATTATTGAAGTAAAGGGTATAGCGCCTACAATAAGAGATTAAGTGCCCTTCTAGATTACTTACAAAACTAAACAGACGCAGTGTATCCTCAGACAACATCTCAAGAAAAGCATAGATTGTTGGCTATGTCTCTCCACAGGGGAATGATACCACCTACTGAGGAATGTACTTGATGAGGAAGTATATTTTCTAGTGTGTATACAGGTATAAAGGGTTAAGGGTAAACGTGCGTGTGTAGGAAGATAAAGTTTTGGACTCAAAATCTCAGTCCCAAAAAAATGTGACATCATGCTTCAAAAAATTAGAGTACTTCTGCAGAACTGGAAATGGACAATAGCACTTCTATACAGCCTAATAGCAACAGCTCACCAGACTCACCAGGAGCATCTGGTTGTGACACAGACGGACGAAGACACTTAAAGGGGAAACAATTCAAGTGTCTTTTTGACTAATTTATTAAAACCTCCGATATCATCTAAGCTGAGATGATTAAACATCACCCTGTCAGGACTGCAATTCAGGGAGAGGCGCTTTACTATTAGGTGTGTTGTGTAGTTCCTAAAAGTACATAGGATCTGTGCGTTTAGACAACATAAACTAAGGGATTGGGGTCTAGACTGATTCCAGACAATCCCAAAGGATATGTTAGCCTTTAGACCAGCTAGCTCACAGTGTCACAATAAGCTCCCTAACCTTACCAAGGAGAGAATAGTTTCAAGCAACAATCAAACATAACAGCCCTTGATCCTTCAGGGATCGTGGAAACAGTGCAGTACTTTTCGCTCAGTCAATCGTACTCACTTAGTCTCAGAGATATACGCAGAATGAACAATGGGGATGTTTTCAATAAGCATTTATTGAACCAGTTTCATCATAGTATAAAACTTGTGTGCTTATTATTATCATTATTATTATTATTATTTGCAATTTATATTGCGCGACAAAAACCCGAAGGTGTCAAGGCGCCTACCAAAATAGTTCAAAAAAGCAGGAACACAGCTACAGGTATGCCCGCACAAAGAGACGTGTTTTCAGAGCAGTTCTAAATGATTGAAGGGTGGGAAGGGACCTTAGTTCTAATGGGAGATCCTTCCACCACTTCTGTGCCAGATTGGAAAAGGCTCTACCACCCCATCTGGTTCTCCGAATGCGAGGAACCGAGAGAAGGAGTCTGTTAGAGGAACGAAGGTTCCTACAAGGGTTGTAACGAGACAGAATGGAACCAATTCCAGTCGGACTGCTTTTCGCTAAGGCCTTATAGACCATACACATGGTCCTAAAGATTATCCGGTCCTCCACAGGAAGCCAGTGAAGCAGTTTTCTGGCGGAGGTAGCCGACGTGCGGCGTGGTAAATCCAAAACGAACCTGGCCGCTGCGTTCTGGACAACCTGCAAGTGCTGCAGCAGACTTTTATTCAGTCCCGCATACAGCGCATTGCAGTAGTCCAGCCGAGAACCAAGAAGGGCAACAGAGAGTTGTTTCCTTGCCTGCTAGGAAAGGTAGTGCCTAATCTTCCTTAGTATGCGAATAATCAGACCCTCCAGGATATCGCGATTTTGCGATTTTGCGATTTGCCGCGAAATCGGCACTTTTTAAAAAATGCCGCGATTTTTACAAAAATGCCCGCGAAATCGGCATTTTTGTAGAAATCGCGGCATTTTTCGCTATATCCTGGGGGGTCTGCTTTATCCAAAGACATGCACCGGTTGCCCCACACCTGTAGATGATCTACAGACACTGGGGTCAGAGGGTTAAAGCAGCTCGGCTGCAGCTGGCAGTGTGAAGGTCTAGGCTCTTTGTCATTCAGAGCTGCCCGGGACTGCGCTCGTTCGCACCTCTTCCTGGCCCACAAGAATGACAATGGGAGCCCTCACCTTGCACATCAACAGGAGGGGAGGGGGGGGATGGGTTATTTGTCATTCAGCTGCCCGGGACTGCGCTCGTTCGCACCTCTTCCTGGCCCACAAGAATGACAATGGGAGCCCTGACCTTGCACATCAACAGGAGGGGAGGGGGGGATGGGTTGTTGTCACAGAGGATGGAGCAGGGATCGGACAGAGCTGTTCTCCTTCGAGTGTAATGTGAAAGGGTTTGCAGTGACAGGAATAGGAACTTCGAGTCTTAGGCCTGTGAGAAGGCTCATTTACTGACCTGGCAAATTGTTTTTAAACACAGTCAGCAAGTCAATTTGGGAAAGAAACGGAGAACAATTTAAATTAAAAACTAAAGACACGCTACCTTAAATCTGTTAATATATTTTTTTTTAACTCGAATCTTGCATTGCTGAGAGATTATCTGCAGCATGCACACCCGGAACTGTCTATGTGCTTGCACTTCTACTCTAATGTGAATTGTATTAGCAAAATGTCTGACCTTGCTTTAAAGATGTTGCACTAAGTGCTCCATCCATGTACGATTTTTAGCATTGGATCGTAGCAAGCTTCTCCTTAAAGCTGACGTTTAGTGCAAAAACGCTGGGCTCTGTATGAGCATACTATGAAATCATGGTTTTATTCTATAGATTAAAGAATTAGCAGAGTATCAATTTTCCGATTTAAAAAAAGGACTACAGGCCATAGAAGGCAAACAAGCAATGGCACCTTTCAGTACTCAAGGATATGGGGTGAATGGATGAATGAAAGATTGAATAAATGGATAATGAGAGAGGATGGATGGATTGATGAGAGGGGAAGGATGGAGAGAAAATTTAAATAGCTGGATGTATGGGTGGAAGGGTAGCTGGATGATGGATGAGGGGAAAGATGGATGAGGGGAAGGATGATGAATGAGGAGATGGATGGATGGATGGAGGGGAAGGATGGATGGATGAGGGGAAGGATGGATGGATGGAGGGGAAGGATGGATGGATGAGGAGAAGGATGGATGGATGGATGGATGGATGGGTGAGGGGAAGGATGGATGATGGATGAAAGGAAGGATGGATGAGGGGAAGGATGGATGGATGATGAGGGAATGGATGGATGATGAGGGGGTGGGTGAAAGGATGGATGGATGATGAGGGGAAGGATGGATGGATGATGAGGGGAAGGATGGATGGATGAAGAGTGGGTGGGTAGATGGATGGATGGATGATGAGGGCAAAGGATGGATGGATGATGAGGGAAAAGGATGGATGGGTGATGAGGGGAAGGATGGATGATGAGGGGAAGGACAGATGGATGGATGGATGGATGGATGATGGGTGGGTGAAAGGATGGATGGAAGGAAGGATGGCTAAGTGAAAGGGTCGATGGAGAGAGAAAGGGAGGATGGATGACTAAAATAGTGGATGGGTGGAAGGATTAGTAAGTGAAAGGATGGCTGGATTGGTGAAAGGGTAAATGGCTGAATGGATGAGTGAATGGATGGATGGGATGAAGAGTGGATGGATAAGTGTACAGATGGATAGGGTGAAAGGGTGGATGGATAATGGAGATGAGTGAAAGGATGGATGAGGGGATGGATGAAGGGATGGATGAGTGAAATGATAGATGGAAGGATACATGATGGATAGGTTTGCAAACGGTTGAATATGTTTGAAAATGGCTGGGCTTACTTATATACTATTGCGCGACCTCTGATGTGTCTGTAAAACGTACCTATTGTCCTGAAGTTTTGTCCTGAATTTTGAGCTCCTGTCCTGAATTTGTGTCCTGAATTTTGACCCTTTGTCCTGAATTTTTACACTCACCGTCCTGAATTTGCACCAATGCCAGTTGGTCACCCTATTCGCTGGCTTGGAGACGGAGTGCCGTGCAGAGATGTCTGTCCCTCAAGATAAACAGATAGAACCACTCAGCCGAGAGAGCTGAGGCGCACACGGGACAGGGTATCTGCAGAGGCGCGCTGGACAAGGGATGAAGTCTGAGGGTTGAGCTCACCTATTGCAGACCATTTCCCCCTGGGAGTGAGCCATGGGAAAAATCCTAGAGGCGAGAAATTTAACACGGGCGTCAAGTGGCCCCATGTCATGGGTGTCAACTTCAACCAGTCCCCGCTTTTAAATCGGAGACGATTTGCAGGCTGACATTTTGCAACGAAACTACAAGTACCAACATGCAGTTCGCTACTGTGTAACAAGTGACCACTTGGCGGTTTTGACTGCTCTTTCTCTAGTGGTTAGGTCTGTCGAACGGCATCCGGTGGGATATCAGGTTGTGTTCAAAATACACTGTACTATTTAACGTGCTTACTAATAAAAGGGGCGATAGGTATAGCCATCATTAGTGCAGCAGGTACATTGGCACCCAGCTCTAAGGCTATTGCAAGACAGAAACTGACCTGCAATGGTACGCCTCTTCTGGCGCAGTGCTTTGCAACGTGACGCATCTGGGAGATGCGTCACGTAGTAAATACCCCGCACCATGGTGCATCTTTTGCGCCGCCGCTGCGTCACAAAAGTGACGCAACGGCGGCGTAAAAGCAGCGCAAGGGGCTTGTAAATCTGCCCCAAAGTGTCTACATTGTAAAGAAACCAAATATACATAGCTTCATGTTGTTAAATAACTAAAAAAACTAAGATATCTGTGTTTGTTGTAGGAAAAATGGCCACATAAAATGCCGCAAAATTGCCGCTAAATTTCCATATTTGTGCCGCTAAATTTCCATTTTTGTGCCGCTAAATTTGCTATTCCATGCCGCTATATCCTGGGGGGTCTGAATAATACCCCAACAGGTCGATACAGTTCTATTAACCTGTTGGCACATACTAAGGGTGGGATCAATAATGACCCCAAGATTTTTGGCAGAAGAGGTAGGAGCAGGACAAGCTCCCAATGAGTCTGGCCACCACTCGGCTGACCATATCTCCTCCTTTCCTCCGAACACCATCACCTCCGTCTTCTCCCCATTCAGTTTCAACGATCAAAAATCATTAGAGAGAAACAAATGTATAAGATTTCAAAAACCAAGAGAATTCTATCATGGTGCTAAAAACAGTGACTATATGTAGGCATGTATATACATAACGGTAATCAAGCATTACTCCTACGATGCAAATCCTACGTAAGTGTACCTAGCATTCATGTAGGTGTAACGTTAAGAACCGCTTAGAAAAGCGCCATCCCCATTTCCTGATGGGAGAGAACTAAGGAACCCGTCATGTTCTCGAGTTGGACAACTCGCAAGGGATATCAGACCACACGTGCTGGATCTTCTGCATCCACGGACCTCAGCATATTTTTCAGCGTGGAAGCTTCTCTTCTGTCTATCTAGTGTTGGTATGGTTCTTTTATACCATAAAGGTAGCCTCTGGGGTCCTTACACAATCGATATGTTGTGAGTACGATTATGTAAATGAGCCTAAATCAATACCTGCAAAGTAATTCTTTCGCCCTAGGATGAAGATGACCGTGATTTTTATACAGAGTGTGTTAATCCTGTTATGTACGTCATGTGCTGGGCCTTTTTTAAGAATCCTCTTGCTTAAAAAATAAGGCTACTTTCAAGGAAACCGATCAACATTTATTCAGCACATAACTGGGTAAAGGGTCAGCGCTAGAACCATTATGCAGAGCAAGGTAGGACAAATGTAGATGAAAGGTATTGTAGCTACTCAGGCCTACATTGGGGTAAATTGGGGTATATAACACCCACTTCTCATCCGAAGGTTGATAAGGTCAACTAATGCTAAAATATGCCCGTTTTTAAAAAAGCATAAAAACATTGTCATAAAAACCAGTATCTAAAAACACAGTATATGGAAAAATTATGCTATTACAATAAAAAAAAAATTGAAATCTGCTAAATAGTCAATATACTGTTAGACCAACTGAGTACACCGAAAGCCATGGTGCTCAGTGAGAGCAAAAAAAAAGATGAAACAAGTGATTTTTCCAATTTCAATTTGGCTTGTTTTGGAAAAAGGGCCAGATTGTTCCCATTACAAGGACAGCCAAATGTTTATGTGTCCGGTGTGGTAGACGCAACATTACTGTCGCTCACATTCACAGATGACGGTCCCTGTGACACCTCTTGTATCAGGTCAATGGTACAAAGAAGATCATCTTCAGTTCTAACTGCAGCCACCAAGGGAACACTCGATACCTGTCAATCTGGTGTAGAGCTGTTATCCGTTCCGACAAGAACTGAAGCACCTCATGGAAGCTCTAGGAATGCTGTCATCAACATGGGAATACTCTGAGGACACTGTAACACGTGGGCCTTTAAGGGGTCTAGTAGTACCTTTATGTCCAGTGGCACAACCAAGGGAAGAGTCAGACATATATCCAACATGGATTTGTATCCGCAGAATAGGCAGTGGAGAACAGGCAAGATGCAGTCAACCCAGATTGGTCTGAATGATAGGAACCAATACTCGCTTAGCTCCCGAAGTCGAGGTATGCCCAGATGGAGTAGCATCCGTTCATGGCAACATCGCACCAGGAGTGCTTTTTTAAATCTCTGGAGAACCTGGGCCATCCATTGTGGAGCACTAAAATTAAAATGAGGATGCCCACTACAAGTAGTAGGACCAGCGGAAGCCCTCCGAAAAAGCTGCCCATTACGGAGTGTATAAATCCTGGAATAACTCCGGAGATAGTCTGGAAGGTGCTTAATAGTCCAGAACCTATGCTTTTAAATAGATACATAATCATATCAGACATGTTAAAGATACAATAAAACATTTCCTCGAAATGGAGCAGGAGGTTTGTGTGGACTAGTGCCTGTATCTTAGATGAAGACCATGCAACCTGGAGATTAAAAGTCTTTCGGGCTAAGGTCAATGTCACATCCTTCTGCAAAAGCATGACTTTCAGTCTTCTAAGAGAATCAAACCATATAAAGGAAACATTCAATGAAGGCTATAGAGCTGCCTCCCAAACTGTGTGGGTCGGTGTGGAAACAATACTTGCATACATCAAGTAACCATGGAACTTACTGTAACTAGATATGAGATGCCTGGTACGATCCCATGATAGCCTCGATCACTTAAAAGCAACTCAAACACTGGATGAATCACGGCAGTTGGGGAACCCTTCAAGTGACATGACAAGTTGGTAACCGAAGCATTACATGCTCTGTGAAGTGAAATGTCTTTGCAAAATAAGAAACCACTCAAGTCACTTTCGCAGTTCAAACTGCTGAGAAAAACGTCAGTGTCCCCAGTCCTGCATCTAAAACTGTACAGTAATTTCAAGTACTCATGTATGTATCCGCCTCCCAGCGCTTCATACCTGCCTACCTGATGATACTGTTGACAGTATTGAAATTTGAATGTCTTGACTGGCAATGTAATATAGCCAAGGATTAACCATTCTGTGGAAGGTGATTCAGCAACGGCGAAAGGTGATTGGTCCAATTATTAAATGTGCAACATTGTATATTTTGCATCTTTTCGCGCCATTACCATCTTTCTTTTTGTTAGTTTGAATGCAGAGAACAGAGTTGTGCTATTGATATAAAGACAGGGCATGTGGCCAGAACGCAATGATTGTAGCTCCAGCAAAATAATATAATGGACCATAATTGCAAATGTCCGATTTGTTGAATGGACAAATCCTGTTCCATTATATGTATAGCAGAAGACACAATGTTGGCCAGTGAATAAATCCTGGATGATAGTGTGGTCATACCATTGTCAACGAGGTTGACAATGGTATGACCTTTGTCATAGGTTAACCCTATCAATCTCACTTGGTCTCTCAGCAGCCTCCTGTTCAGAGATTTTCCATAGCTCATTGTAAATAGTATACAAAAAGCGCTTGCAACGTGGCTTCTCAGACGCTAACCAAAAATATCTAAGCTCCATGTCATATGAGAGAAGAGATAAGTGTTGTTTCACCAAAGACAGAGTTGAGGTCTTTAGCCACTCTAGGCATCCCTTCCCAACACTGTAAGATGTCACCACCCCATATGTTCTGAGTGTACATAGCGCTGGTCAGCCCTACAGATACTAAACCCCTCGGTGGTACCCCTGAATCGTGACTGACACCTATTTGTGTTGATAGGCCAAACCAAGCATCCCTTCCAATTGGGGTCAGATGAATTGTATGATCGTTTGTGTAGAATGACATCTAATGTATCCTCACTTTGATGTGTGTAATTTTGTAAATCCTTAAAGTGTGTAAGTGAGAGAATCCAAGGTGCATTTAAGACTTTGATCTTGGCTTATTCAAGACAGGAAGTCTGTTGCACTGCTTCCTTCACAAAAATTATTTGATGTGGTATGAGGCATGCTCTAAATATGGTTCAGATGCCTGAACTTGCCAATCTTTAGTCTCCCGGACAGATTTTGTGTGTATAGTGTCCTTCCAAAAGTCGAAACCATGTAGAGACAGCTGGGCAATAAAGGAAGCAGAGTACATCTGTTTTGTGTTAGTGAGCAGATTTTTCTGCGCAGGTATAGGTGAAAGCTTTTTATTTTATTTTATTTTTTAGATTCAATAATATGTGTAATCCAGTAGTAAGTAGGCGGCATATAAAAGAGTAAAAAAAACAATGTCCACTCTGAGTCATCTCCTGCTCATCTCCTACCAATGTTCTATATTATATCCACAAGACTCTAAATAACAAAAGCATGAGCAAATACATTTCAGGGACATAACGCTTGGTGTAATGAGCTGTCGCAAAGAAATACATTTATGCAAGCCTGTGCTTATCTACGTTGTCACAATAAAGTCATGCTATTTAAAAAAATATTTTTTATTGAGTTCAAGAGAAAGCAAATTGTAACGCCGTCACGCATGGCGGCACGTCGTCAATCACATTAGAACAAAACAACAAACCAAACTTGATTGAGACTTTTGTATAATCACATACCAAAGGGTTAGCGCCACCTGTTACTTATAAAGCACAAAATAATCAATACATGTTACAGAAAAATACCAGTTAGACATCCGATATGGGGTTACTTTGACTCTTCGCTAACAGATATTGTCGTAATGGTTCCCAGATGTCTTTGGGTTTAGAGGAAGACGGAAGTTCTTCAACATACAACTCAAGAGTCTCCCTGCAAAACACCTAGGGGGTCATTAGGATGTAGGGCGGATTGCCACCGCCTGCATGCAGTGGCGATCCGCCCTACATCCTTCCCTGCCCGCCACCCATTTACCCCGCCATATTAGCATGGCGGGGTACATCGGCGGACGGTCTGCCGCTTTTCCGCCTGGTCGACAAGTCGACCGGGCAGAAAAGGGTTTAATATGGTGGTGGTGTCTGCTACATACGGCCATCCATATTAGTATGGATGCGGAAACATGCCTTTCCGTGGTGGCGTTGTCGCCACAGAAAGGCATGCATATTTTGCTTTTGGGGGTCCGTTGTGGGCCCCCAGGGTATTGGGGGTTGGGGGGTGCACATGGGGGTACCTATGATACCCCCTTCATTGTCATGGACAGGGTGGCAGGCACCTCGCGGTGCCTGTCACCTTGTGCATGACAATGCACGCAGTGCATTCCCAGCATTGTGGCGGGCGGTGCTGTGAGCACCGCCAGCCACAATGCTGGGAATTGAGGATGCCACCGCCACGGTGGTATCTTATTCATCAGGGCGGGACCACCGCATCACTGTTGGTCGGTCCCAGCACCGCTAGGGTGGCGGGCGGACAGACGTCCGCCCACCATCCTAATGGCCCCCCCATGTCTTTCATCCAGTGGTCGACACAAGGGGCCAGGGAGCCCTCCCAGGTCATCACCACCTGCCTCTTTGCCAGTAACAGAGCAATCCACAAGAATTTCCCCAGAGCGCCCTTGACTTGAGGTACAAAGCATAGCAAACACACTACAGGGGTACATTGCAAGTTTCGTTGAGACATGACCTGTAAACAGTTGATAACTTCTACCCAAAAGTGTGCGACTAGATCACAGTGCCATGCCAAATGCCAGAAATCTGCATCTGGTTGGCCACACCTTTTGCAATTACTTGTGTCTCAGAGGCCTATTTTGTGTAGCCTAGATGGTGTGTGGTAGATCTGGTGAATGTATTTAAAATGAATTATCCTGAGGTTTCCATTGGGGGTTAGGCTGCCAGTCAGTGTGCACATGTGCTCTTATTCTGAAAGGGTCAACGGAGGGTTTAATGCGGTATTCCACGAGCTAGGCTACGGTCCGCTTCTCGCACCATTTCAGCGCGCACCGCCCTATATAGTTTGGCGACCAGTTTCTGTTTTGTGGGTGACACCAATAGAAGCTGCAATGCTTGTAGTGGGGGGGAGGGTCCCATGCGACTAGATCACAGTGCCATGCCAAATGCCAGAAATCTGCATCTGGTTGGCCACACCTTTTGCAATTACATGTGTCTCAGAGGCCTGTTTTGTGAAGCCTAGATGGTGTGTGGTAGATCTGGTGAATGTATTTAAAATGAATTATCCTGAGGTTTCCCGTTGGGGGTTAGGCTGCCAGTCAGTGTGCACATGTGCTCCCATTCTGATAGGGTCAGCGGAGGGTCTAATGCGGTATTCCACGAGCTAGGCTACGGTCCTCTTCTCGCACCATTTCAGCGCGCACCGCCCTATATCGTTTGGCGACCAGTTTCTGTTTTGTGGGTGACACCAATAGAAGCTGCAATGCTTGTAGTGGGGGGGGGGTTCCATAGGAAATTACTCATAATGTGTATTGAGCGCTAGTTTCAAACGATGAATAATGAACCGAAACAGCAATGTCTAATTGGTGATGTAGTGAAGATCCTCATGAGTGAGAAAGCGCCCATCCATGAAGAGATCATGCATATGTTGGATACCAACTGCTTGCAGTGAGCGGAGCGGCCCCGTTCTTGCGCGACTAAAAGTATGGCATGATGTGCAATCGGCATGGCCGGGGCATACATTGGCAGTTTGGTTGTCAATCTACCACTAGCTTGCCAGGCGGCAATGGCAGTGTCAACCGTGTTTATTACCATCCGGGGCATGCCTCTACCTGTATGTGTCAGGATCCCGGTCAGTGAAATAGGGTGGGCACCCCGTCCTCTAACGCAATGTGTGGTGTAAAGGAGTGCGGATTGTACCAATAGTAAGCATACTGTGCCAGTGCACAAAGGTAATACAAGTATAGATCCGGAGCAGAGAACCCGCCCCAAGCGTAATCCAGTGTGAGTGCATGCCAGCCTATTCTAGCCTGTTTGCCATTCCAAATGAGCCTTAGTAAGTGGGTGCGAATCGTACGAAAAATAGTTGTGTCGGCAACCTAATTGGAATAATATTGAAAAGATACAGAAACCGTAGTAACACAATCATTTTAATATTGGCGATGCGGTCGGCCATGGAAAGGGGTAAAGAGGGCCATCTGTCAACTTGAAGTTCTAGGGCCGCACACGCTTTATCATAGTTTTCCCTCACAACAGTCTCTGGATCACGATGCACCCATACTTCCAAATATTTCACCAGGTCAGTTGACCTGATCAATGGGTACTCCATCTGTGGAGGTGTGGTGATTGACGTCAAGGGGACAATAACCGATTTATCCCAATTGATCAGAAGCCCGGAAAATAAGCCAAAATGGATATACTCCCGGAGGACAGGGCACACATATTTTTGTGGTTCGCGAATGAACAGCACCATATCATCCGCATAAAGAGAAATGCCGACGGGGTGGTGATTGAAATTTAGCACTGATTCCCTATGGTGCTGGCGGACCGCACAAGCCAGTGGCTCAAGCATTAGGGCAAATAACAGTGGCGAGAGAGGACAGCCCCGTCGGGTGCCTCGATTAATGGAGAATGGCTCAGAGGTGAGACCCCCCACTCAGACCCTTGCCTATGGGTCAGTATACAGAAGCAGAACCCTTCTTAAAAAAATGTTCGGGAATCCCATGCGCTTCAAGATGTAAAACATATATTGCCACTCAATGGAGTCAAATGCTTTAGCTGCGTTTAGAGATCAGGGGTTAATACATGAAACATGGCAAAAAGAGTCCTTAGATTGTGTAATGTAGAATGCTACGGTATAAAGCTGGATTGCTCAGGCAACACCAAACAGGACATCAGCGGTTAGAGCTTCATGGCTAGTATTTTGGCTAGTATCTAAGGGCCAGATGTAGGTAATCTAAATTTACCTATTCTTAAATACCGAATCATACCGATTCGGTATTTAACAATAGGTAAATGGGATGTAGGTCATTTTTCGTTAAAAATTACCGAATCGGTATTTACTGATTCGGTAATTGCCATTCATTCCTATGGGCCTGAAGGCCCATAGGAATGAATGGCAATTACCGAATCGATAAATACCGATTCAGTAAAAGGGGGAAAACATTGAAGTGTGGCAGGGTGTCACTTTGACACCCTGTTGCACCCCTCAATTGTGTATGGGTGCACTTGTGGCACACATACATGCCCTAAGGGCATGTATGTCTGCCACATCGCACTGTTGGAAAAGAAAAAAAAATGCTTTTTCAAAGGGTTTCATTATTTACCACCAACTTGTAGTTGGTGGTAAATAACGAATCCTTAACTGAGGAATGCACCAACTTGAGTGCTCCCTACATCCTGGATTCGGTAATTTAACGAATCGGTATGTTAAGAATTCGGTATTTTACCCAATCCTCAAATTACCGATTCGGTAAAACACTGAATCCTAGAAAAATGCCACCTACATCTAAAAAGCCCAATACCGGTCGGTAACGGCCGAAATTCGGTAATTTCGTCCGTTACCGACCGGTATTGGGCGACCTACATCTGGCCCAAGTATCTAGATTGATTGGAGACTAAAGGGCGATAAGAGTCGCAATGAGAAGGGGCTTTATCTTTTTTGAGCAGGGTAATGATGAGAGGATGCAGAGATGACTGTAATATGCCATGAGCGTACTTCTTTTAAAATTCCGCTGTGAGTCCGTCCGGACCGGGAGGTTTTTTATTCGGTAGGGATTTGATGGCTGCTTTAATATCTGTCTCATCAAATGGTTGGCTCAGGTATTCTAGATGCCCATCCGCCAGCAAGGCACAAGCGATTTCAGAAAGATAACCCTTGAGAGCGTCCTCATCCATGCTGCCCTACGAAGTATATACCTCTGAGTAACAGGACCTGAACTGTTCCACTGTCCCTTGGGGCGTGAAGTGTTCCTCCCCATGCACATCCACTATTTTTGTGATGTGAAGATGTTCAGATCTGAACATAAATCTGTTGGCCAGCAGAAGACTGGGTCGGCTCCCCTCACCATAAGTGCGTGCAACATGACGACGCAATAAATAGCGGGTTTCAGTGTCAGCCATTGTTTTGTATTCCAGCTCCTGTTCTTGAATGCGTGCTAGTGTTGCGGTGCTAGGGTTCACTGTGTAATCCCGTTTCAGGTCTGCCAGTGTGGCCTCTATTTTTGAGAGTTGGCCTCGGATATCACGTAATATGCCCGCTGTTGTGCTTATGCAGACCCCACATATTGTAACTTTAAAAACCTCCCACAAAGACGCGGCACTCTCAACTGTACCAACATTGAATTCAAAATATCGTGTTATCGCCTTTCTTATAGCGTCATTGTAATAGGATCTAGTAGCGCTTCAGCTCTAAAGCGCCATGTGAATGGGCAGTGTATAGTGGCGGGTATACTGAGACAGAGTTTCACAGGGTTGTGATCAGACAGGGTGCGTGGAAGCGGAGCAACATCTGTGACCCACCCATTGGATTACTCATTAAGAAGCCAGTAGTCCAGCTGGGACCAGCTATTGTGTGCGGGTGTGACATGCATGCCCCTCCTAACATCCTCATTACGTATCCGCCAGGAATCCACTAAGCCCATCTCCAACATTGCATCACGTATACATTGAGAGACTTTCATTGTGTAGTGCACCCTGTGGGTTTGACTTATCCTTTGCAGGGTCCAAATGGGTATTAAAATCCCCGCCATAGAATGGCAGCATCTGGCCAAATAAGCAGAATACTAAGCATACAAAGAAATACCTGTGGTTCTTCTAGGATAGGACCGTAAATGTTAATAACCGTGATCATGGACATTCCTAGTTTTCCATGTATCATAGCACATTGCCCTTCATCCTCAACATATGTTTTGAGTGGCGTGAACTGCAGACCTCGTTTAAACAGAATAAGAACTCCCTTGCGTATGAGGAATAGGAGAATGCAACCCATGTCAGAGACTTTCGTGGTGGTCTGCTGCAGTCGACTCCCAGCATTGGAGATGCGGTGTTCAGCCTTGCTATGACGGACCGTATGTCTATCGAGCTTGGTGGATATAGTGTCCATTCGATTATTGAGGGCCTCGATTTTGCCATCTATAGACTGCAAGCTAGCTTGAATGCCAGTCAAAGTCTTTTCCAGTGCTGTCCGTGGCGCACTTCCATTATCCAGCTCCGAGTCAGATGCCGCAGTATGTCACTGCTAACCAGATTTTCGCTGATCAAACATGTGGCACCACTGATTCTTAACAGGTTTTCCCATGACGGCGGCCACGCGGCGACTCAGCACAAGTATAGCGCAGTAAGGTCCCACCGTCCCCGCAGAGCCATGTGATAGGGCGATAGATATTGGCTTCTACACAGGCAGGTCAGTCTTGGTGCTACATGCAGTGTGTGTGTTACAGATGATTCCCACCCCCTGAGTATGTAGCCTGGTTGTAGTCCACAGAGATCACCCTGTTGCCACCAGGTCGTGCAGAGCCAGTCACAAGTGCACCCCACTGTGTGAGTAAGCCAAGCTCCGCACCAAATCAGCCTCAGCAGTCATTCCAGGTATTAGACAGAACGGGCAGTGTCTGATTGAGGCCCAGCATGCAGCTCATATACGCGCGTGCACGCAAGCGGTCCTCAGCAATTAAAAAAAAAGCCTACTGCACAATCCACTGCCACCGGAGGAACTCGCTGCGGACAAATCAAATCGTGTGTGTTTCGGGATGTGCGCTGCCGCCAACAGCCCACAACCGCCGAGACAGCAGGAGTTCTCTCAGATCTACAGGATCCGCGATGTGAGGGCCTGGCGGGTGAGAGTAAGACACCACTGTCAGCAGCCACTGCACAGGATCATCGCCGCACGGTGCCAGGAGGAGCAATCCATCACACAGGCCACTAGGGTTAGCGGGCAAGGATGCAGTGTACCCCAGTGCGAGCAGGCCGCCGGCAGCGTCAACATGCACCGGGCCACACGTCGCGTCTCTCCCCCCAGGTGCCGGAGTGCCACAGTCAGCGATCCACACTCCCCACGGTGTTCATGCAGGGTCCGATGCAGGATAATTCCCAGCTGGGATTGCGGCCAATGCATACTCCAGGCCTTTGCCCCAGTCACCGCCAGTCACTGTGCCACCATGTTGTAGAGGGGCCTGAGCTCCAAGAAATAGCCAGCCGATCAGCAGAGGTGCACAGCAATCGCCAAAGCAGGTAATCACCGACCCAGTGCTGCACAAGGGTATAAGTTGTGTTTCCCTGCAAGATGGGGTTCGGATGGCAGCCAGGGATGAGGATAATGGCAGGATAATGAAGGCGGCCGGCGGAGCTGCACTACAGTGCAGCCATCTGGCGGTGCACCCTCTAGCGCCCACGAGGTATAAGTGCAAGCTTATTAGTAATAAGATGTTGGGTTTGAAGTGTTAAACCCAGAAAAATAAGCAAACGTCTGTGCAAATGTAGCTGAACTACCTTTTGGCTGTGTTGGGCAATGTTCCCATTGATGGTAAGTGAAAACATTAAATGGGATACTTGTTTTGTCCAAAAAATGGTGACCATAGTGTTGTTAAGAAAATATGGTGTCCAAATGTGATGTACCATCATACAATTCATCATTTGAAAATGCTACAGATTGTTCTAAATCAGATAGTATAGTATGCACAGTTTCAATGTCCTAATCATCAGAGAGAGTACTAGAGGTGATGATATCACTAAGAGAAATTTTAAACAAGTGTGGTATTCTTAATAATTCAGTAGGACCATATACATCATAGGAAACTCTGTCTCAAACTATTCCTTCAGGAACTGAAACTGCTGTAATGGTGACTGCGAACAGGTCTCTCTGTTCACGGTGTGATGATGTATGCCGTTTCAGAAAAAAGTTCACATGTTGTACTGCAGAGCATTCTGGGAGGTAATGTCCATTCAGAGGAATAAAAAAGACAGTCACTAGTCCAATCCAAGGGACTAGGGACAGTAGACCAATTGCAATCCAGAGCTGTAGCCAGGGAAAAACAAAGTAAGCCTTTTACAGCCAAAGGTAGAAATCACAAATTTGTTGTTCTCAGGAAACAGGCAGTGGCAGTAACTCAGGTTCACTTGGATCCAAAGAGAAAGTATTGATGAAGTAGCCAGACTCAGTTTGATCTATCTTTGGTAGCTCAGCAGGTTTTGTAGAACTGGCGAATGCCTCTGTTTGAGACATATTCACATAGATGTCGGGTTTAGGCCGAATTTAGATCTGTGTTTCATTTGTAGATTGAAGTTGTTCAATTTCAACAGGTACAAGTTTCATTCTGTTGTTGGTAACTCCTTCACTTCATGGAGTAGAATCTTCAAACGTAATTAATCTTTCTATTTGAACTTCCTGTATGGTAGCAAGAGGAGATCTGATGCTACCCAGGAGTCCACACAGCCTACTATAGAGCATCATCCACATAGTGTTGTTTGATCAGATCAATTGAGATGAATCTCTTTTCTTTATTGCCGGCAAGGGGCGGAAGAAGTACTGTTCTTGTTCCTTTGACTGCCAGGACAGGTAAGATGGCTCAAATTCTTTTTTGTTCACAATTTTTTCTCCCACCAGTTTCCCAATCTTAGGGACCCAGGCATGTGTTGCAGGTACAGCTTTCACTTTTCCAGTGGTGGTGCGTTTTACTTGTACATTGCTCTGTCTGTCCGGAATTAATTGAGTTCCTGTAATAATAATAGTAATAATATTAATAATAATAAAGTAATTTATAAAGCGCCTGGCTACACCAACTGGTGTATCTCTGTGCTATCGAAGCAGTTACATATGAGAGTCAGACAGGGAAACAAGGCTTATGACTGAAAAAGCCAGGTTATTAGGCCTCGACGAAAGACGTTCTCAGATTTTTCTGCGCGCAGCAAAGGTGGAAGAATGTTCCAATTTTTGGCTGCCGGAAAGCCAAACGAGCATGCACCCATCCTCGCCCTTTTGATGTTCGGTACTTTAAGCAGATGGGCTCCTGTTGATCTCAACTGTCGCGTGGCATTGTAGGGGGTCAGGAAATCATACAGGTAGCTGGGACCTTTACCCTGTGTACTCTGGTGACAGAAACATAAGGCTTCAAAGAGAATTCTTTTACTAACTGGCAGCCAGCAAGGGCAGTCAAGGGCTTTCACCGCTGAAGCCCACCAAGGTAAATTGAGAACTAGGCGTGCTGCCATATTCTGAATACGTTGCAGCAGTTGCAAATGACCCGGAAACAGAATACACGGAGCCCACTGTCCTGTGGGGAAGGAAGACTGCTGTGGTGTAGAGCTTGCCGCTGGAGTGGACGCTCAGAAGAGTGGAGCCTCGTGGAGTGGCCACACTGCGGAAGCTACCTTCCATTCCGGAAGGACAATAGTTTTAGGTACTAGCATACCATCATGTCAGCCACAGCGTTGCGAGACCGTGAGATGGCTGCGGAAGAAATGTTTGCGGATGCTCCTCAGGAGCAGCGAACGAGCAGCAGAAGTGCTGGTGATGACAGCGGGGCAGGGATGAAAAGCCTAAATGAAAAACACTGAGCTCTGGAAAAACTCATGTGCCAGGAAACAGCAAAGTGATGGGAGTCCAAATCACTACAAAAATACTTAGATTTTGGACGTATCCCCAGGGGGTTTAGGATAATGATAGCGCCAATCTATGATACACCCAACCCATGATGATGTCTGAATGGGCACAATGCAACTTGGATTCCTCCCGGAGGCTAGTTGAAATACTAGTGAAATATACAGATAGCGACGGGGGGAATTATTAATGAAAATGTATGCCCTGAACGATGAAAATAAAGCACTGAGTGACTCACAACAACAAAAATCTAAATTCAATGAAGAAATTACGCTTAGGCTCCAAAAGGAGGAGAACAAAATTAAACAACGTAAAACGTATAAATTCAGAAGGGATAAACAAGACTATGATAACGGGCAAATATTTACATTTGCCCGTAAATACGACACATTGTGAAATGCCACAGCTAGCAAACATAAACAGAAGAGGACAGTTGGTACACAAATTGCCGGAAGAGAAACCTCCATCTACCTCGGACTTGACCTCCGCAGTGGAGAGTGAGTTGGACATAGAGGGCCGGGATGACCGACAAAAATGAAATCCAATCAGGCTTACAATGGGGGAAGAACTCGAGTACCTAAGAAACTCTACACCCCAGGAACCAACCGGCAAAAAACGCCACACAAAGAGCAGGCAGCAAGCAGGGAGGTCGGGGACGGGGGTCATAGAGGAACAAGCAGACAAAGTGACAGTGACACCCTCCCCAAGTCCGGAAAATGGCAATACAATCATCAACCTGGCGAAAATAAATCTAACTGCAGCCGAGGAACAACTGCTCTCCCTGGGGCTAACGTATTGCCCCGAATCAAACTGTAATTACACCCAAACGTGTGCAGATGTGTGCCAATTTATCAGGAAGTTGAAACTCCACAAGTTCCACAAGCTTCAGCCACAAACTCAGATAGATTTGAGGGCAGCTACGACTATTTCCAGTACATCAGATTTAGTAGTTGCAGATTATGATCTATTAAGAGACTTACAGGCACTGGAAAGCGAAGCAGAAACTTCCCAACAACATGGATGGCAGGGGGTGGGTACGGATGAGTAATCAGGACAGGCATCTCAGGGATCTGGAGCTATCACTTGGAGGAAACCGGACACCCCTTTCAAAATAAAGTCCAAATTTACACCAGTTACAGACTCAGTAGACGTCTTCAATTAAGTAATTGTGGCCCAAATAAAGGAACTTAATATTACAACCAAGAAAGAAAAAAGAAAAAGCACTAATCATGAAAGAAAGTACCCACAATTGATAGCCATACTCAAAAAAGAGGGGAACACGGTAATCAGAAACTCGGATAAAGGGGGAAATATAGTACTATGGCCCCTAGCAGATTACATGACAGAAGCTTACAGTCAATTAAACAATTAAACAACATTGAGTGTTATTGCAAGAGTACCCCCTCAAATACAAAGCAATGCAGGACCAGCTGTATACCAAACTATTGGCATGGAAAAGTTTGGGTTTGCTCAATTTGATGGAATTTAAATTTTTAAGAAAAGATCACCCTAAAACCCCCGTCATCTACTTCATCCCAAAGGTGCATAAGAACATTGAAAAGCCACCAATCAGGCCCATCATCTCAGCTTGTGATGGGCCCTTGGAGAATTTGTCAAGGGATATAGATTTCTTTTTGCAGGAACACTTTTTGCAGGAACACGTCCATAGTTTGGAGTCGTATATAAAAGACACTAGTGACTTCATACGAAAGATTCTTAACATGGTGTGGCAAGACGGATACCAGTTAATTATCTTGGATGTGTCCTCTCTTTATACCTGTATTAGAACTGGTGATGGTATGAAGGCGGTGGAGTATTTTCTAGCCGGAAGTCCCATGAGTACATGCAGCACAACAGAAAGTTAGTGGACATGCCAGTTATTTGCTTGGAAAATAATTCTTTTTTATTCAAAATACAAATGTTTCAGCAGGTGCAGGGTGTTGCTATGGGGTCCGGCTTCTCCCCAAGTTACGCTTGCAGGTTTATGGACTGGTGGGAGGAGCTGGTCTTGAGGAAGCAATATGAACAAACCTACTATGGGAAGGTGGTGTCCTTGCTACAATACATTGATGATCTGATTATCGTATGGAATAGCACACAGGCGGAAGCCAACGATTTCATTGCTCACATTAATGTAAATAATGTTAATATTGCATTTACATCTTGTATCAGCAACAGTAGTGTCACATTCTTGGATATAAAGGTTACAGTAGTAAATTAAATCATAACCACTTAGGTAGTTATAGTTAGGACCTAGTTTCCATAGGAAATGCGCAACATTCTATTTTGAATAGCTCTGGCGCCGGTTGACGAATACACGCAAAATTCTCGAAGAAAATGGCCTGCTCCGCTCCGCTCCTTCCCTGGAAGTTTCGGGGTGATTTGTGAAGCGGGGGCCAAGAAAAAAGGGGGGTCCCAAAACATGTTTTCTCCATGTAATTTTCCATAGGGACCTTAAAGAAGGGCTACGCTTTTTGTTAAATGGTGTAAATCCGTTCAGTAGTTGCTGAGAAAATCTAAAGTAAAATCATAGATATATCTATAGATTAAGTACCGTACGACTACTGTCCGAGGATAGTGTGCGTACCATTACGAGCACGAGATGCATGCTAATTGGCTGTCGACTGTCTGTCAACTCTCCAAACCAGGAAGTGTTGGTAGCCATCTTGTGCCTCGGTAGAAACGAGGCACATGAAAGCAGCAAAAGAAACGCGAAAAACACGCAAAGGGGGCAGGGTAGAAACAGCCGTAGGCCTGCTCAGGGGGTCCCACAAGGACCCTCAAGGCAAAAACCTTTTTTTTCTTTAAAGTCGCGGTATACACGTATGGTACGCGTATGCTGTGAAAAAGAAGGGAAAAAAACGAAGCCCGCTTTATTGTTAATTAGCCAATCCCGGGGGGAATGTTATTATTTATGATGGGTGGCCCAGAGGGGGGTCCACTCCTCTGACCAGGACTTGGCTGAAATCCTCTGTAATGACATAACCAGAAAGGAGGCATAGCCTTCTCGTACATCATAGCCAAGACCTGGAAAAAACTCCCGCTCAGCATCAGATGAACCCCCACACTGAAAGCATTCAGGAAGAGCCATAAAACCTGCCTTTTCGAATTAATAGAGCTGCACAAATACCCTCACATTCTCCCCCAGCGCCTGGAAATCCTCACAGGTGAATAGTGAGCTCTGTACATCTCTAATTGATTAATTCATACGCCACTACAGTTTGTGTTTGAGTGTTATGAACAGGCCCTGCCATTGCTTTGGCTGTCTGTAACTCTTAAGGGTAGTGAAATGAGCAATTCTACCTTCTTTAATATACCCGGAATCTTTGAGATTGGTTTGGTTTGGCTTCACGTCTGAGAGCTACTTTTAGGGTGCTGGTGAGCTACCAGTAGTTCCCGAGTTATTAGTTGGAGACCCCTGGTATATATAGTGAGTGGGGATTTGTAGTCCTGAAGCATAAATGTAAAGGTTATTACCACAAAATGCATAATACATAGCACTTTGAATTAGTGCATTCCCTAAATCCTGCCTCACTTCATGAGTACATGCTTACTGAGTGAATGATTACATTAATATACGGTAATAAAGAGAATTTAAAAAAAGTTTAAAAAAAAAGGGAAGTTACTAGAATAATAAGTTGAAAAAAAGGGGAATGATTGTTAATACTTCTATTAAAAAATAGTAACCTATAGAAATGCTTTAATAATAAAAATGAGTTTAAATAAAGCAATTTAGAAATGATACGAAAGTTAAAAAGTATGGAAAGAGGCACATTTACATAAACACGTGACACGCTAAAACAATGGAAATGAGAACACCTGTCAACTGAAAAACATGACTTAATAGTGGGAGGAGCAATACATTGATCCCATAGACTGTTAAGTAACCAAAAAGTATATAAACCACACCCGTGGGATGATTAGTTTCGTTTCAGAGAATCAATACGGGAGAAGAAACTAGGAGCAAAGGAATGATTCGGAACGGCGGAAACATCTTCACATTATCTTTTATTTCCTCAGAGAGTACATATTGTTAATGTATATTTAAAAATACATAATTCCGTATGTACTTTCCAGAGGAGTTGGATGAATTTCTACGGAGGATGGAAACAATATCGAAGAGAGGTATTTATATGAATGGAAATATAGATTATTTAATGAATTAGTACATGCAAAGTATTGATTAGGAGCGATGTCATAATCGTCAATTTATCTTTCATTTCCAGAGAGGGATCATATTGTTAATGCATATTTTAATTGATATTTTACAGTATGATCCTTCAACTGGAGTTGATTGACTTACCACCCAATTTTTTTTTTTTAGTATGCAAGTATTTCTTTATTATTGTTAAATGTACTAATTACAAAACTCTTCATCTTCTAGAGTGAAATTGGGCTAAAAGTATTTATATTAAGTAGTCCTTTTTCCAAATTTCACTTGTGAAGAATAGGAGGATTATCTTCAGGAGTACTTCTTTGAAAAAAAGTAATATAATTGTTTAAAATATCATGATTGTTAAATGTAATATTGCCATGAAATGTACATAAAAAAAGAAAGATGAAGTACTGAGGGATTGTTTGTCGTAGCACTTCTATTCTACTTTATCTGAAAGTAAAAGAAGCCCAAACATTTACAAAAAGATGATGGGGCAACACTTATGAGTGCTTATGATAAAATAAAAAAATTGTGGTTGAACGCATGATACCAATGAATGTAAAAGAATATTTGCATTTCACCCATATGATGAATATAAAAGAGTCAATAAAAATATTTTGAAACCATGAGCATTTTTCTTTCAAGGATGCTTTGAAAGTTATACATTTTATAAAAGAACATAGTACTGCACGCTAAAGGAGAAAAGTCAGCACAATTATGATAGAATAGAAAATAAAATCATGTTTTTAAATACTTTTACAGTTAACAAACTCATAAGCAGAGTACACAGTTCACGATCTCAGTGCTGCCTTCGATATGGTGTCTCACGAAGTGTTGCTATTCTGGCTGGAGGAGGCAGGTGTATCGGGACAGGCCCTGAACTGGTTTAAGGCATTTTTATCAGACAGGTCATTTCGGGTTTCCACTCCCCCGTTCCTGTCTAAAGAGCACCCTATCAGTCAAGGAGTGCCGCAGGGGTCTGCACTTAGTCCGACCTTATTTAATATTTATGTTCAACCACTGGCTGAGGTGGCCAAGAGATGGGGGTTGTTGTTAGTATCATATGCTGACGACACCCAGCTAGTGGTAACATTAAGTAAGGAGGATGGACTAAGTGCACAGAATTTTAAACAGGGCCTCACTGATATTACAAGCTGGATGACCTCAAACTACTTACAGCTTAATGCTGGCAAAACTGAGGTCTTACTGGTGGGAAAAGAGACGGCGGCCTGGGATGACAAATGGTGGCCCAAGGCACTTGGTAATCTGCCGGAACCTAACAGCCAGGTGAGAAATCTGGGAGTCTGGATGGACTCTGCCCTTAACTTTACCCACCAGACAAAAAAGGTTGCGACAACGTGCTTTGGGATCCTTCGGAACCTCAAGCCGATACTAAAAATTTTTGACCCCCAGACACGTCAGCTAGTGGTGCAGTCAGCTATTCTCTCACAACTGGACTACGCAAATTCTCTACTTGTTCGGGAGAACCAGGCCAAAAAATCTAGACTTCAACGAGTCCAGAATGCAGCGGCTAGAGCCCTGACAGGCCTCCATCGATGCAAATCTGTGAGTAGCACGCGCATTAAACTTCACTGGCTCCCGGTAGAGAAGAGGATTCATTTTAAAACTTTATGTCTCGCATTCAAGGTCTTGAAAACTACCTCGACACCTATGCTGAGCCCTCTTTTAACAGCATACTCACCCTGTCGTCAAAACTTGGCAGTCGTCCCCCGTTTCAAGCTGGCCCGGATGGGCGGCCGCTCCTTCCAGCACCTCGCAGCTAAGCTCTGGAATGCTCTACCCTCCCAAATTCGCAGTCTTAACGACCTGCTGTCATTCAGAAAGGCCATAAAAACCCACCTTTTCTGCTAAACATCTAGGTGTGTGAATCCCAGGTCTCCATCCGCTGTAGCTTACTTTCCTTCTTTCTGCAAAGCGCCGGGACGCCCCTTTGCTGGGGCAGCCGTGCGCTATATAAGATCCGATAACATAACATAACATAACAAGTTAAAAGCACCCTAGCACAACTAGTTTTTGAAACGCAAAGTAAAATAAAGTGCGTCACAAAATGGGCTACATACATGGTGATTGTATCGTAACGTCACATAGAAAAAAGAAAGCCAATCAAAGTTAGCATGAGGAAGGTAGACGTAAGTACACAACAGCCAATCACATTTTTTTCAAAATCTGCGCAAGGAAAGGGATTGGTAGCTAATAAGTTTTCTTACAATGCTTCACAATCAATCAACAAGAGGTGTTGAAAGTCTCTGTTTTTAACATTCGAGTAAATCAGATATTTTTGCATGTACACGCAGCGAGAGGGAATTATTAAAGATGACTTGCTTTCGCAAGACTTCGAAAGGCTTCTTCCAGAATAAGTACGCACTTTAGTGCCAGACCCCATTTAATGATTATCCAGGCTCTCAAGCCTAAACACGTCAGAAATCATCTGTCATCACTTTCTCTTCTTTTTTAGTGTATTGTGTGAGGCAGACTGTGTGTCCCTATGCCTAGAGCCCCCGAAGGCCCTAGAAACTGCCACGCCCAAGGGCCAGCTCCTGCAGTGTCCCGGAGCCGTGCGGCCCCCCACCCAACAGAGATTGAATACGTTAGTACAGTCCACTCCGCTTATGATACCAGGAAAACACAACAACACTACATGGCCCATATTTCCATTGTAGTGATTTGTTAGTTCCAGGTCTAGTTGTCAGATTGGCACACACACACACTCCCTCATGGTTGGTATACACCCACACCAAACCCATCCAGCGCATACGTCACAACACACGTGACCCTATCTATAAAAAAGACAGAGCACACGTGTTGTCCGCCATTTTAGAGTTGTTCCCAAACTACAGAACAAGGGGGCCCACTACCACATGTGTGGCTTCTTTGGTCACTGATTTAGTGGCTCCCAAAGCACTGAGCGGGTAAAGAACCTGCGATGATGATGATGGGAGCACAAGTATGTCGTTAGCCATAGAGATATCAAGACGCGGCACCATATATGAGACTTCTTTGTTGCAGATCGGGACTACATGATGCAGAGGGGTCTTTTTCACCAAAAAGGTGAGCAGTGAGGCCTGGGTACGCATCGGAGAGAGTCAAAGTGTTGTAGCAGATTAGCTACAAAAAGGCGACGCATCGATTTAGACGAACGCAGTCCTATATAGTGTATCAATTTACATGTATAATGTATTTTTCCAATAGCAGGAATGTTTTTATAATCGCTGAAACGTCCGGAATATTACCTATACAAATAGTTTGTATAAATGTGAGAAGGAACGTGTATGAAAGCGCAATGTTATTTAACTCCACATTAACCCCTTCAATGCACATGACGAGCTCAGCTCGTCATGCAGTACACTGCTCGTGTGCTTATGACGAGCTGAGCTCGTCATGAACAAGGGGATCCTGCAAATGTTAGCACAGAGGGGGAATTGCTGCAGCAGTCAAGGTGTTAAGATGGTAACAATTACAAATCATAACATCTTTCTTTTACTATCTTTTGGATGGAGAGCTTCAGGGTGCATTATCTCCGGCATGTGGTGAAAAACACTGATGACAGAAAGGTGAGCTGCGAATACTGTTTTCAGTCACTCTCTTATTTCCTCTCTCCTTTCATAAAAAAAGACACACAACGTTAACTACCTTTTTATCTTACAAGTTGTGTTTTACAAATTAACGAAACCCCCGCAAAAGAAACCTACAAAGCTCTACGTTTGTGTATTCTGCGATGATGCATGGCCACTGTAACAACTGAGAAGCCTGCTTCGACACATAGTGCACCCTCTTTGAATGACGTCAATAGCACAAGGTGAGCAAAAAAGCTTGTTTCCGAAACAACGACAAGTTATCTGTGAAAGAAGAGAATATGTAGTAAGCAGCAGGCGCGCAATACCCATTAGACTAACAGGGCTTCAGCCCCCCACCCATCGTGTGTGTCTCTTCCACATTTTAATGTCCTTTTTTCTCTCTCTTTCTTACTGTCTCTCACATATATTTTTTTCTTTTTTACAGTTATGGACGCTGCTGTCTCCACTGTGTTGTATAGAACCTTACCTGAGTTTAAGTGGTGAACTCTGTTGGCTACAGTGAAGCCTGCTTCGAGACGTAGAGCACCCACTTTTAATCATGCCCATGGCCCTAGGTGAGCAAAGAAACTTGTTTCCGAAACAACAACAAATTATCTGTGAAAGGAGAGAGTGGGTAGTGTGCAGCAGCTTGACTGTGTAGAAATGTGTAATTATCTTCGAGCAGTGACAACATATAGGTTCCAACAGTCTGAGGAACAGATCTACAAGCTTATTGCGCCACTTTTGTGTCACTTTTAACATGGGAAAAGTGGCGCAAGGAGCTTGTAAATTTGCGTCTGACTTTTCAAGAAAATCTCTCAACTCCAGACTCCGCGAGTCAATGGGGTGCAACAGTCTAGGTAAGCAATATTAAGAACTCACATTAAAATTCACTTGTGTCAGGAGTTTCGCAACTCAGTTTACGGTGATTAATCAAATGTCCTTTTGTTTGCTTCACCAAACATCCTTCAGAAGCAATCACGGCATATTGAGCAACAGCAATGGAAGTGTCTGAAATTTATTGAATATACTTTGACGTGTAGAAGCAGAGTTAAATTCAAGTTGTGAACTTTGATGGCCGCAGTGTTTATACAAGGTAAGCACAGCAGCCTAGATATACAATGCCTCCATTGCAATGCATTAGAAATAAGTCGGCGTATTTACAATCCCGTCGTGCCATTTTTGTGTCAGTAATGCAGTAGGCACTTCAATATAGACACCACTTGAACGCGGGACTATAACTGAAGTGAAATGTATCCGGCACACTGCACACATAAAATCATAGTGTTACCTTGACATGTAATGTTTCACCTCATTTAGTCACATCTACATAATTTAAACTCTAATTTTCTTTTTTGTTTTGCAGATTACCTATCGTACGTCTTTTGGAGTCCACATCATTATTTGTTTATAATATTGTTTTATTAAAGTTATTTTTCTAGTTGTTTATTATATTGTTATCTTTAATTTACTTTTACAGTTATTCTTGTTCTAATAAAAGTTAATAAAGAAAGATATACGTCTTTTTTTTGAGGGGGTGAAGGTCCGAAGTAGAAATAATATTTATAATTTGAAGTACTATGTTAAGACTTTTGAGAGAGAAGGGTTGAAAAGTACTGGCTGTACAATAAGTTATATTTACTCTGGATGCTCTACAAGACAGAAAGGAAATCAGAGTAAAACAAAACAATGTGTACCAGATTTACAAACCCTTGCGCCACTTTCGAGTGCAAAGCCACCCCCCTACAAAATTAAAAGTGTGTGGGCCTCAATGAAGCCATTCAAACCATGGCAACAACCACCCCCGGAGATTTCTATATTGTGTGAGGGGGGCTGCGTGGCCCTCCGCCTGGTGCCCTGGAGTCCATCATGCTCAGACCCGGTTCCTGCAGTGTCCTAGGTGGGAAACAGCCATTACAATGCAGTCATAACCACGCGTGACCGTCACCACAAAGCCATTAGCACGCTTATGGCTTTACCCCGCATGCCTTTACCACGCATGCGTTTACGACTAGTATGCATTTACCCCGCATGATAAAGGCATAAGCGTGGTAATGGCTTTGTGGTGACGGTTGTGCATTGTAATGGCTGTGGCTTACGTGCTTCAAATTGGTTTTTAGGTATGCGTGTGACCAAGTCTGATAAGATCGGAGGCCAAGGACAAACACCGTGGTGTCTGTGGTAGGAAATCTCATGGCTCACAGAGAAGGTAGGCGGGGGTAAAATAAAAATGAAAGTGGCAGGTATGGTAAAAATAGCGGAGGAAAACTACTAAAATGGTAGGGGACGGAGTATGTAATCAAGGTTTGGCGACCCAAGCAATACGTTTCAAATAATTATAGCTAGAAAATGACTATTAATATATTAGAAAAGTCTAGCAGCGGATGAGGCACATGGCCCAGGAGAAGAAAGCGGCAATTTAAAACCTGAAATGAGGAGAGGTTTGCTTGGCAAACTTGAAGAAAAAGAAAGAAGCGTGGTCTTGGAAACGAGAGTGCAACTGGTGCAGAAAAAAAATGAAAAGTTTTACATACTATCATAGAAATATAGCTCTTTTTTTGACCAGTGAAGTTAGTTCTGAAAAGAACTGTTTTTTTGTCTTTTTTTTAAACATAAAAAAATAAATTGGAAGGAAAACAGTGTCCAACAGGAACAAATAAACAAAAAAAATGTGCGTTGTGAGCAACGGTGCTCCTGTTTGCGCCGTTTAATTAAATTAATTGACTGCTCCACATAGCAGAGCATCTCATTGCAAAATTTGCAATGGATGATTAAGTCAGCAAAATCCGTCATTTGAGATGTCATCAGTGATGTCATCAGTGATGTCACTGACCATGTCATGAATGATGTAATATGTGACATGATCAGCAGTGGATTGCGGGTGCGCGATATATAGTTAGTGCAACTAACTATATATGCGAATTTCAATGGTTTTGTGTGAGTAAAATAAGGTTTTGTAAATGCTAATTCCTAACTATATATGGTCTATAACCTATGGTTTTGTCAGTGAATTTTCAAGGTTTTGTAAATGCTAATTCCTAACTATATATGGTCTATAACCTATGGTTTTTTCAGTGAATATATATATATATATATATATATTCACTGAAAAAACCATAGGTTATACACCATATATAGTTAGGAATTAGCATTTAAAAAACCTTATTTTACTCACACAAAACCATTGAAATTCCATATATAGTTAGTTGCACTAACTATATATCGCGCACCCGCAATCCACTGCTGATGATGTCACATATTACATCATTCATGACATGGTCAGTGACATCACTGATGACATCACTGATGACATCTCAAATGACATCACTGATGACATCACTGATAACAACATCCAGTGATTTTATGTTTCTGTAAAGTTTAAATATGTCTTACATATTGAAGAATGAGTGGATGTATAAGGGTCTGGATGAAGGATTTAGTAGGTGCATGACTGACTGTATGAGTGAGTGATTAAATGTATCTCACTTAGTGCATGGGTTAGTGACTAAACTGTCTTAATTTGTGCATCATTATGTCTGTTGTTCTGTAAACTGCTGCATGTGTTGATCAGTAGCTATATGAGTAACTATATGGGTTATTGATTGATTGTCCAAGTATTTGTATGGGAGACTGAGTGTGTGTGTGGCTGGCTGGGAGGTGTGTGACTCTGTGCAGATCAATGTGTACTTATATCAATGATTGTATAACAAGGTAAGTATGTGTTAGTATATGTTTGAAAATGTAAGGTGCTCTATGTTTAACTGTATAGACAAGAAAATGGAAGTGTGATTGATTCTTTACAGGACTGACTAGGTGTGTGAGTAACTCCATGGATGAGTGGCAGAGTGTGAGTGTCTGTATAGGTGTATGAGTGCATATGATAGTGTTGTAAAGATGAGTGATTGTATGTATGAATGATTGTATGGGTGAATGAGTGAATGTGTGTGTAGACGTAGGAATCAGTGAGTACATATGTAGTAACTAGTATTGGTGTGTCAATGGTTTCAAAAATTATACTCTGTATTTAACACTGGGTGAAACAGAGGTTATATTAAAATGTGAGGAGATGCATTGTATTGTCACATGAATGATATCATCAGTGATGTGGTCATTGATGTCAAATGAGATGTCATCAGTGGAGTCATCAGTGATGTCATTTGAGATGTCATCAGTGATGTCATCAGTGATGTCACTGACCATGTCATGAATGATGTAATATGTGACATCATCAGCAGTGGATTGCGGGTGCGCGATATATAGTTAGTGCAACTAACTATATATGGAATTTCAATGGTTTTGTGTGAGTAAAATAAGTTTTTTTAAATGCTAATTCCTAACTATATATGGTGTATAACCTATGGTTTTTTCAGTGAATTTTCAAGGTTTTGTAAATGCTAATTCCTAACTATATATGGTTTATAACCTATGGTTTTTTCAGTGAATTTCAATGGTTTTTTAATAGCAAATATCTATAGCTGTAAAATGTATTCTTATTTAAATCCAAAAATATATTTTATATGTTTATTAATAATTTTGTTTAAATATTTTTTTGTTTCGCTCCCGGTCCGCGGACCGGGAAGCTTCCCGTTAGCTCAATTTGATGCCGCGACCCGGTCCGCGAACCGGTAAAAAATCAACATAGTGACGGTATCGCGTTGCCGCGTAATGCGTCTTATGACGTACTGCGTTAGCGCACCCGGAAGTGCCCCGGGGCGCGGACCGAGGCGCGAAACGCAGCTCCCCGGAAGCGATCCGCGGCGCTTCGCGAAACCGCGACGTATCGCGTTGCCGCGTAATGCGTCTTGTGACGTACCGCGTTAGCGCACCCGGAAGTGTCCCGGGGCGCGGACCGGGGCGCGAAGCTTAGCGACCCGGAAGCTAACCGGGGCACGTTCCGCAGCGCGTAACATGAGCGTGAGAGGTCATGTGACTTGTTAATAAAACTTTTCATTGGTTCATTTCACTTTTGGTTTCATAATGATGTAAGGCTAGGTCAGGTGACCTAAAAATAACACTTTTCATTGGTTGAGAAGTATTGTTTTTCCCAAATGATGAAAACCCCTCCTTCTTTCCTCACTCTGACTTTCATCATTGTGAGAGGAAGACCTATTTTGCTTGTTGGAAAATGGCTTCATTGGTAGCTTCAGCTGGTGGACCCCCACCACCACCTCCACCTCCTCATGGGAAGAGAGGACCACCTCCCCAGGTCATTACCAACACTGAGGAGGAAGATGAAGAAATGGATGAGGAGGGAGAAGAACCACAGTTCTTAGAAGAGGTGCCCCGGGTTTCCAGAAAGAAAGCCAGTTTCATCTGGCAGTTTTATTCGATCCCTCGTGGCCAAAAAAAAGTCAATGCGAGGTATGTCACCTGCCGCATATGCAAAGAACAATTGTCCAGAGGGACGGACAAAAAATATAGCTATGGAAATCACACAATGCACAGGCACATGACAAGGAAGCATCCACTAAATTACAGCCGGGCGGAAATAAGGGATATGCTTGACAATCCAAGACCAACTCCTGTGGCCAGACCAACAATACCGATTTCTCTAACACCAGAAGAGGCACGGGAAACTGTGCCAAATATTCAAGAAAATTTTGGGCACATGATTCACTTATGTATGCACTGTCGTGCATTATTAGCTTGTGGCAACATGAGCATCAATGCACTCAACCTGGCGTATGAACACCATGATTGCCCTAACCGCCCCCAGTAATTTTTTTTTGCTCCTGTTGAGCCCTTTTCAACGCCTGTTTTTTGTTGTTTCCCCCCCCAAAAAAAAACCAAAAAAAATATAAAATCGTTCAAAAAATACAAAAAAAACAAAAAATACAAAAAAAATAAAAAAAAAATATAAAACAACAAAAATATTTAAAAAAAAGTTCTTTTCAGAACTACCTTCCCTTTCAAAAAAAATTGCTAGAATGTTTAGCACTCTGGCAAGCTCTATTTCTTTCGGTTCGCTCCCGGGTTAGCTTCCCGGTACGCGGACCGGGAGCTAACCAAAAAAAAATTTTTAAAAAAAAAAGTGTAAGTATAAGGAAAGTAAACAGAGAGTGATGTTAAAAGAAAGACAGCTATAGGGAGTAAAGAATAGATACTGTTTAATAGATCTATTTACCGAAGAAAAGACAGAAGAGGGTATAATTGTGAAAAACAAAATAGATAACGAAGTGAAAGAAAAAAAAGAGAGTATAACATTAACAAAGAAGAGTTTCTTGGAGAATGTGAGTGAATGTTCAAAATAAGATTAAAACATGAGGAATAACAGAGAGAAAAAATAGAAAACAGAAAACAAAAAATAACAGAAAAAGATTAATTGAAACAGCAAAGAAATGTAAGTAACATAGAGCCATATCATCAACATAGGCAATAAAAGTTTTGCAGCTTTTATTGGCAGAAATGTGTCGCTAAAGCTGCTTTTGTGGCAGAAAACTGCCGCTAAAACCACTTTTGCACCAGTTTTCTGCCAATAAAAAGAGCAATAATTTTATTGGCTGTGTTCATAATATTCCCCTTAGTGTGCTTCAACTACACAGAGAAAGCATTATGAACAAGTAGTGATAGAGTGATCAGTCAAAGACACTAAGAGTAATAGAGACGGAGTGAGTGAACAAGAGTGAGGAACTATGAGAAGAGAGGGACTGAGGAAAAGAGTGGAAGGAGTTGAGTAAGTAGGTAATAGAGAAAGGAATGAGGAAAGTAGCAAAGGCAGGAAACTGAGGGTTAAAGAAATGAAGCTGTGGAACTAATAGTAGGTGAATGTGATAGAAATGTAACGAAAAGAATACAAAACATTTACCTTATAATTGTCGTTAAATTACTCACTTTTTGTTTTTATACTTTCAATCTGTGAAAGAGAGAACAAACATTTGAAAAATATTAAAACATGTATTTAAAAATTAGAAAAGACAAGGGAAAAGATTGAAGGACAAACAGTTTTTCAACAACTTTGACACTTACAGAAGCTTCTGCTTCTCCAGGCCCCCTACACAGTCCTAAAGATATACATTTTAAACTAACAGTATCTTGATGCAGATGAAGTGAGGCCTATCTTAAAACATGGTGCATCTTTTGCATTGCTGTTGTTTCAGAAAAGTGTCGCAAGACACTAAAATTTTAAATAATTGCTTCAGGATGCCAATAAGATGTCTACTATCCAGAGGTTTGTTTGAGGTGAGGCCTACTCAGGGTTGCAGATGAGATTTACACTTGTTGAAGAGTACAGAGGAGATAATACATGTGAAGGTCTACCAATGAAGTGAGTCATGTCCACTGCACTCTTGAACAAAGTCCAAACCTCCTATGTTTCCCTGGACAGACCTAAACTTGATCTGCACAATGTGATTCGTAATGATAGGAAACACAGGTGATGTAAATGAAATATGTGCAATTTATTTTGCTCATTTCACAATCACATCACTTGTGTTTCCTTTGCTTAGGTATCTCATTGTGCAGATGTAGTCCAGCATATGAAAGAATACGCAGAAGTGCAGCACTGCATGCAACAACTTTGACACTTACAGAAGCCTCACCTTCTCCATGCCTCCTACACAGTTCTACATATACATCATAAATGCAAACAGTACAGAATTAATTATACATGTTAAATGGTTTATTTTTGCTGTTCTCAGAATGTATCAAAATTCACTAAAAACAGTGACTTGAAGGTATTCATCATATAACAGCGGGGAAAAAAAAACACAATCAAAATGATTGTGTTTAAAAAACCCATACAACATAAGAAATCAAAATTCAGAACTCCTTAAAGTTAACTTACTTTCCATGACGTCCAAGGATGTCCTATGAACAGCTTACACTCTTTTGTGCTGTTATTACTTTCAGCCCGCCACTTTCTGAAAGAAAATCTCCATCGTTTTTAAAAACACGTTACATGCAATAAATGACTTCTTGCTCTCTACCACAAGTTTCCACAAGGCCAAATCTGGTCAGAGCCATTTATAACTCTTGGATTTCTTGTAAGCCAATCCCGTCATTTGGCATTTCCGCAACTTTCAGAATTAAAATGTTGAAGATCATTTTCACAATCCTGGAATAGTAATATCTTCCCCTTCTTGCTCAGTCATGTTCTACATTTCCTATGACACTGATACTGCTTACTATGAAGCAGACTTACACTACCTCTATGACTACTACAATTATTTAATTCTCTACATCACTTTCAATCACAAAGCAATGTAAAACAGTACAGCGTTGCAGACTTACATTCCCTCTACTCTATGTTTTGATTGGCTGCTTCAATTAGCTTATAAAAAGAAATAGTTTTTCTGAACTCATTCAAAGTGCATGTATTTCTCCATGACGTCCAGTGTTATGGTAAAAAGTTATGTCTCTGTACTACACTTATCCTCAAGGCCAAATCGTGTAGGAGCCATTAGAACCTCTTGAAATTCCACAGAGCACATCCCAAGATTATTTCCCTAAAATTTTGGTTTTAAAAACACCAGGTAAGAGTTTTTAAGGTCATACGGCAATTTTTTTTTGAAAATTAAAACAGAATCGTTGCAGAATGACCAGCCATTTCTAGACTTTAAATAAGCTGTGTAATGTCCTGATGTTATTGAAGGGCCGTCATGATATATAATTGCTGCAGTTACAAAAGTCCTTCCTGATATTGACAACTGCGAAGCTACAAAATTTTTAATTAAAGTTGTCAATTTTGTTCCATCAGGCCTACATCGTTGGAACATTAAAATGACATACTGGCCATATGTTCGTATAAATAATGTTGACATCATTTCAGATTTACATTGGCTACACTCCATGTTGTGATCAGCTGCTTTTACTAGCTTATTAAAGGAGACTGATTTACTGTCTGGCAAAGTTAAATATATAAATCTTTCTGAGTCTACACTAGTAGTACTTGATACCATACAGTTCTCGCAGTCATGCTGCCATTGATAAGAAAGCCCAAACAGCTGATCTACATCTACACCTTCAGCATGCAATACATCAAGCATATACATTAAAAACTCCTGACAATCTTGCTGAATATTTTGAGAGAATTGTGTTTGGCCTGAACATCTGTCTAACAGATTTCGAATTTCAGACACACTTTCTATGTTTCTTCTATCAGTGCTACATTTCTCTAACACAGAATTTAACAAACTGCAAAATCTTTGATCAGAATTGACCACAATCTCTTCTTTTACATTTTCTAGAGAAAACAAAACATTAACCACTACATTAGCATAGCAGTTGACACCAGAACTGTTTTCAAATTGAAAACCAACAACATCTTCAACAGAATCCTTTTTGTTTCTGCTTGTAATTTTAGGTTCATCGACTTTTCGTCTTTTTGCTACAACCTCCCCAGTATTGGTCACATTTGTTCGTTTCCGGCCTACCACACGTTTCTCAAACAAAGGATACTGAGGCAAATGTGACGCATACTCTCTTCTTAACCTATTGTATTCCTTAACACAATCTAGATCCGCACAAATGTTTGTGACATCACACTCAATCAAGTACAATCCCGATAAAGTTCTAACTCGTGACAATGCCACGTATGCCATACCCTCCTTGAACACAGAACTGCCAATATTCACCAATGCACAGTCTACACTTAAACCTTGCGATTTATGGATTGTCACCGCATATGCCAAGCAAACAGGAAACTGCTTACGGCGAACATATAAGTCTTTTACAAGCAAAAATCTAGCAGAGCAACGACCAATTAGCTGTACTTCCTCAATGCCATCAAATTTAATTTTTAAAAATTCAATTCCATCTCTATTTCTGTATTTTACAAAATCAACAACATTACCCATTGATCCATTTACCAGACCTCTTTCAACATGTAAATTCCTTCTTAAAATTATACGGCAGTTCAAGCACACATTCAGAGTCTTTTCAAAACCTGCAGTTTTAGATATACTCTTCTCTAATGAATCCAATTTTGTTTTCAGATTCTCAGACAAAATAATTGTTGATCCCATATGCTCTACTCTGTCAATAGCTTCCAGTTTCACAATCTCTTGCTTTTCTAAATGCAACATTTTGTTGTTGAATTTGGCACATTCTGCAAGAGTTGGCATCAAACATATTCCAGATTTCTTATCAGTAATTTTCTGAAAAATATTCTCAGGCACAACATCTTGTTCTGGATATAAATTTGACAGTAATCGTGCATGTAAAGCTTCTTTCCCATGCTCGGTCACTTTTCCAATTCTAACATCTTGTAGAATAGTCTTGTAAACTTCATCCTTCGCCTGACGCATATTTTCATGCAGTTCAGCATAATTGAAGTTTAACCATATATTGACGTTGCCAATGCTGCCTAGGCACTTCCTGGTATCTTCATGCGTGAGCATTTTGAACACAGGTTGCCCTTTCACTGGTGTCAGCTGCAGAAGATCTCCGAAAACAATGATGTGTTTGCCACCAAATAACACAACATACTCTGTTTTGAGAACTTCTTGCATCCTCAAATGCACAAAGGCAGGCATGACATTGGAAACCATGCTTACTTCGTCAATGATAAGAAGTTTCATTTTCCTCAAGATTCTTGAAACTTCAAAACAAGCATCTCCAGATAGCTTGTGATATTGTAATTTGTTGTCATGCTCCACTGGCAGCATCAGTAAACGATGTAAAGTAATCCCTTTAATGTTATGTGCTGCCAGTCCAGTTGGAGCGGTGACAACACAAGACAGCGATGACTCTGTCCTTTCCTGCAAATAGCATGAAATTGCTTTAATGAGGAAACTTTTTCCAGTTCCCGCTTCTCCACTCACGTACAGTCGGACAGGCTTCAACGACTTACATGAGCATTCTTTCTTGTCATGACTTAATCCATGATCAATTTGCATGGTAACTTCGTCATATATTTTCCTCTGCTCAACGTTGAGTTGTCTTTCCAACTCTTCTAAGTTAACCGCATCCTCCTGAGCATGTGCCATGGCTCTTTCCACTTCATTCATGGCAGTGGCAGCTTCATTTTCGATAACAGGTCCTCCTAGTGGATCCTGACTCAATGAAGCAGAACTCTGACTGTCCTGAGAACTGTCTCTGGCAATCTCGGCTGCAATCCTTGCTTCCTGCTCAATTTCCGCATTCAACATTTCTACATATTTGGGAAAAGCAGGACATTCTATGGTCTCCTTGGCGGCATTGAAAGAGTCTTCGTAACAGAGGAAATCTCCAAGCAGTTCCTCTTCTGCACGCCAAGGCTTGAAAAGTTGCAAAAGTGCTAAATAGAAAAACTCCTTTTTTTCAGGAGATTCGCCACTCAATTTTCGATGGTTTACCAAGTGGCATTTTCTTTGCTTGACCAGACATCCCTCACTTCCTATTACAGCATACACTCCTTTCTCAGTATCTTCTTTGATGTTCCTCTTGAATATGTAATTTTGAAGAACCTCATACAGACAAACATTGTCGAGGTGACTGCTTCTATTTGGATAATATGTATCCAACATTTTGGTCTTCAAAATGTCGGTACTGTTTGGCTCCTTTTCCGCCAAATACTCAATTTCCCGCACAGGTTTGAGAACTCGATTACGCGTTGCAGCAAGACCAAGACTCGCCCAAACGATACTCCTGGACTTGGCATAGAGACTTGCTGAAGACAACTGGTCAGAGCATTCGTAAGCTCCAATTTCTCGATGCGACAACATCTTCAGACTGAAACTGTACAACTTCTTGCTGAGGCTCTTTTCATGGGAAATGTCCTCCCACATATCCTTCAATTCTGTCTTCTCTTTTTTGGTGATGTAAGACGTCACATACCGAGCCACAGCCATACAGTTATCAGCCACAAACTGTATATCCATGTTAGCATTCCACATGGACAAAATCACCGGGTTGTAGTCGTTGATGTACTTGGACTCTTCGTTCCTCTTCAAATTGTATGTGTTTTTAGGTGATTTCTTCATGACATTATGTCGCAGCGAAGACATCAAACTGTTTACTCTTCCTTTAGAAATCACCGGTCGTGGAAAACCGAAACGACATTTGGTGTAGAACTTGTCCTTGTTTCGGAATTTACGACGGCAGTACTTTCCACATCGATGGCTTTGGAAACGCAGAACTTTTTCTCTTAGTCTTTTCTTCTCCTTTGCGTTTGGAACAGCACACGTAGAATACTGTTGGATGAAACTCATCACTGAGTCTTCTGGATCCGTTCCAAATTTAGGTGCATCCTTGATCCACAGCAACATATGTATATGAGGAGCACCTCTTGCTTGGTACTCCTTTCTCCAGAAGAAATCCAACACCTCTCCAAGAGGTGGATTCTTCTTATTCATGATGAAAGACATCATAGCTTCAAATCTATGATTGAAGTACCTACATACATTGACTGGATCCAAAGAGCACAGTTCTCCGGGTGTCTTGAATTCGATGTTATCTACGTTAGCATTTGCCTCTCGTAGAAATTCAAGTAAGTCTTCCCAGCCATACTCGGCACAGCTCAGAGTGAGGAACCATGTGGGAGTACCTAAGTTCCTCAGCATACATTTTAAATCACCATGACGACGGTACCAGTACTCATTAGTACCACGCTGACACGCCATGAGATTAATCAGGTGAGAATCCAAAATACTGTCTTGGACATTGACTTTATCCATAAAGTCACTTGCCGAGATGTTTTGCATGTGTATACCACTTTTCAAGATGTGGTTCACTGCATATGACAGTCCAGACAGATCGCTTTCAAACAGGAGATGAAACAAATAGGGAATGCATTGTCGAAACCTAGCATCTCCTGCATACAATCGCAAAGTCCGGTATTCAGAAGCAGGAATTTGATGAGGTCGCTCATCATATCTTCCTCCCTGACCTGTTGGAAAAAGCTGTGGGAAACACGAGCTTCCAAACTTTCCTCCCAAACACTAATGGGACTCCCTTTGGCTTGTTTCATTTGAAACAACTCAATAGCATTCCCCATGACTTCCATGGAATGCAAAGGATGAACACTATAATGTTCATATATTTCTTCACTAGTAGAGGGTTCTACTTTCTCAATTTGACCAGCACACAAATCGCTATCCTCTTCCTCACTTACTTCCTCTTCTGCAACATATACATTCTTATAGTATTTATTATTTTTTTTCAAATACAATGTTGCCTTTTTAACTTTCCTAACATCTACTAAATCTTGCCATATTTTCTTATTCTTTGTCGGAACCCCATTAACTAAGATAACCAGAGGTTCCTCTTCCACTTTTTCTACTCCAATTGTGTTAATGTTTTTCTTCAAATCTAGAGGCAAATAAACAACTCTTCCCTTTAATCCTCTCTGTAAATCTGATGGAGGCAATTTCCCTGTCTTTGGCTCCATTCTTACAATAGCCTGAAAGGGATGGATACTTTGAATCAAAATAGATTCATAAGTATTTAAATCCTTCAATTCAGAAGGAATCTCAACCAATTCCAGATTATTATGAACTGCTCTAGCAGGCATCTGGTTTTGATTTAATTTGCAACAACAATAAGTACACACACGTTGATCCAATCCCAAATCAAAACAATTTTCTACCATCAAGTATGTTGCGAAATCCTTCCATTCACTATTATTTTCCCTTTCACTTTTTGCATATAAATCCACTAACTTAGTCTGATTCTTATAATAAGTGCGTCGACAACACACACAAGTGAAATTAGGCCTCTCACTTGATTTCACCTCAAACGTCGCAATTTCCCTCTGGAAATTATCTGTACTGGAAACCTGTACACTATCTTCCACATGACCCTCTTCTTCTTGCTCAATTTCAACATTCTCCTCTTTACTTCCAAAGTAACAAAACTCAATTTCTTCACATATATTCTTCACATCTATTTCAGAACCATGCAAAAGAGCAGCGCATAATTGTTTAAGCATAATTGCTGGACTCTTAGCATAATACAACATTCTAACTAATTTCCTCACTTTATTATGATGCACTGCTAGCATCCTGAAATGATGAAAAACACTCTGGCATACTCTCCTGGAAAGACAAGCCAGTGAATGACCATGCAAACCTGTCACTTCTCTTACTCTGCAAGGATCTAATTCTTGCAACAACCTTATTTTCTGCTTCAAACTTTTCTTATTAAATGACCGTACAAAATCACAAAGCAAATTGATGGAATCCTGTCGCACACTGCAAATACTACTACACTTCCAGGTGTACACAGGACCCTTAGCACATCTTCCTAAAACCTCATTACCTAACACCTCTTCTGCCTCTGTTGTCACAAGTTTTTCTTTTTCAACTGGACAACCATCTTTCACTTCATAAGCACGACCACTGGTGTCAACTGCATGCACCAAATCATTATCCTGGAAATAACTCTCCTCATTAAAAAATGCCTCACAGCTTGAACTATGCATCCATTCTCCAGAAAAAACTTCACAAAAATTACTACGATTAACTATTCTCTTCCATCTACTATTTCTTTTGAAATCATAAATTGCCTTGTTTAGCTTCCTAATTCTATTGATTATCAAAATAAATAACTTACGTTTAATTTCAAATGCCTGATCAATAACTTTCTCAACTTTTTTTTTTCTCTTATAAAAAACCAGTTTCTGTTGACCTTTCTTAATATTTTTTAACAAATTGCCAATTATCCTGTTGCGGAACATTCGTTTACGAATCTCCCTAAACTGTTGTTTCCTTCTACTATCATGCACAGAGTTATCTCTTGCTCTAGCAGTAACATTTTTAATTGGCCTTTCCTTTCCATTTGAATTCCTTCTCGTTTTATGGACTGAAACATTTTCTGTAGTAATATTTTTTTTACTACACATATTTCTTATGAAATATTTTGTGCTCTTACCCGGTGCTTTCTTCGTGACTTGACAAATCTTTTTGTTAGAGGACTGCTGCTTATTTTCTTTCACCTGCTGTCTTTGACGTTTTGCAGCCTTTCTCTGTCTTTCTATTGTTGGCATGGTGAAATCTTGAAATGATCTGCAGTTGAATCTGTGGTAAAATATAATAAAAAATGTTAATAACCATTATTACCAAACAGTAAAACAATAACAGTGATCAAAAACTTAACACACTACTTGACATTTTAAATAGAAGATTTTTTAGTCCTTGCAAATTTACAATACAGAAATAGCAGAAAAGAAATGACATTTATATTTATGTTACCTGTGCTATTTTATATGTGAATCTGATCTAATTTTATGAGCATATTTTAATATTTTATTGAAGACACTACACATAACCTGCTTTTGAAGGTGTCTTTATTTTTAAATTAAACGGTTTACCTTTTTACTTTTTATTAACTATAAATTTTAAAAATAAATGTTTATATTTCCATAGGCTCAAGCAGGTCAGCTTCCCATCCTATGTCATATAATTCGGACAAATCTGCATCCTCATCACGCTCTTCTTCATCCTCAGGATTTAAATCATCCAAGGGATCAACATCCACTGATGTTTCAATTACAAGTTCAATGATGAGGTCAAAATCAACTGATTGCAGATTGTCGCTCATGTTGAGGTTGTCTTTATCTTTAAAGAAAGATAACAACAATGAGATGTTGCAGAGTAAGAGACAAATCTCAGAGATTATAATAGTAAAATTGTTTAACAAGAGTAATATTTTGCAGCTATTATTTAGCCATGTCCAGCAATGCTGAGCAGGTGAAGACTATGTCTAAATTTTCAGTGAACAGGACTCATCTCTTCTTAACCTTGGATAAGCCTCACCGACTCTGTGTGTCCTGCACATACTTAAATGTAAAGGGGCAGATTTATGTTAAATGGCACATCCCCAGGCATGCACCAGTTAACGTGCACCACTACTCTGCCACCCATGGTGTGCCGTATTTACAATCAGATAGGAGAAAGCTTCGTCAAAACCCTGCACCTGCTTTAAGCAGGCATAGGTCTTGACGCAACATTGTGGAGATGGGGCACCCCTGAGCCTTGCTTGAGCTGCATCGCACTTGCGATACAACTCCAGCAATCACTACCTTTACAGCACAGATACGTCACGCATCTGTGCCATTTTTGCCCCATGATGCCCCGTATTCTAAATGCAGCACACCATGGGTGGCGGAACAGCGGCTCAGGATGACTGACACATCCCTGGTGATGCACCAGTCATCATAAATCTATCCCTAAGCTTCTTATCTTGTTACAGATGAACCGCCATATGTAGCATGAAACTATTTTGCATTTCCTAAATAGCGAATTTTAAGGAATAAATAGCAATTCTTTACCATTCCTAATTTGCAATGAGCAAATTGCTAATTTCAAGTTACCCATTCATTTCCATGGGCTAGGAGGCTCATAGGAATGAAGGTTTAATTTGCGATTAGCAATTTGCTCATCACAAATTAGGAATTTTTCCAAGGGTGCAGGGGTGTCTCAAGAACACCCTGCTGCACCCCTGAAAAAGAAATTTGGGGGCATATGGTACACATACATGCCCTAAGGGCATGTGTTGGCGTCATATGGCACCTTTTGTTTTTTTGAAAAAAAGCTTTTTGAAAAGAATTCACAAATTACCACCAATTTACCACAATAGTTTCCAAATCCTTAATGTCATTTTTTACATATTTTTTGTTTGATACATTGCATTTAAGTAGTCACAAAATTTGCAAATCCTTCAGTGCAATTGCAAAATAAGGAATAGCAAATTTTGCTACTCCTTATTTTGCATCAAACTTGTTTGATACATACCATTTGTCTAATTAACATTTGCAAAGGCCGAAATTCGTAGAATTTTGATCTTTGCGAATGCTAATTAGCTTAATACATATGGCCCCAAGTGAGGCCTGTCTTGCGACATGGTGCATCTTTTGCATCACTGCTGCATCGGTTTCATGTGGTACGTTTTTTTTACACCATGACATATCTGCCTAAATGCATCAATTTGTAATGTTGTCGCCTCATAGCAAATCTTTTGCACCGCCGCTGCATCATAAAAGTGACGCACAGTGGCACAAAAGAGGCATACACCTATCATAAATCTGTCCCTAGCATTTTAAAAGATTAATCCAGGATGACGATAAGGTGTGGCCTATCCAGAGGTTTGTTTAAGGTGAGGCCTACTCAGGATTGCAGATTAAAGTTACGCTTGATGAAGAATACAGAGGAGATAATACATGTAAAGGCCTACCAATGAAGTAAGTAATGTGCACTTTATTGCGCCAGTCATCATAAATGTATCCCTAATCTTCTTATCTTGTTACAGATGAACCACCATATGTACCATCAAACTATTTTGCATTTCCTAAATAGCAAATTTTAAGGAATAAATAGCAATTCTTTACCATTCCTAATTTGCAATGAGCAAATTGCTAATTGCAAATTAGCACCGCCGCTGCATCATAAAAGTGACGCACAGTGGCACAAAAGAGGCATACACCTATCATAAATCTGTCCCTAGCATTTTAAATGATTAATCCAGGATGACAATAAGGTGTGGCCTATCCAAAGGTTTGTTTAAGGTGAGGCCTACTCAGGATTGCAGATTAAAGTTACGCTTGATGAAGAATACAGAGGAGATAATACATGTAAAGGCCTACCAATGAAGTAAGTAATGTCCACTTTATTGCGCCAGTCATCATAAATGTATCCCTAAGCTTCTTATCTTGTTACAGATGAACCACCATATGTACCATCAAACTATTTTGCATTTCCTAAATAGCAAATTTTAAGGAATAAATAGCAATTCTTTACCATTCCTAATTTGCAATGAGCAAATTGCTAATTGCAAGTTACCCATTCACTTCCATGGGCTAGGAGGCTCATAGGAATGAAGGTTGCAATTTGCGATTAGCAATTAGCTCATCACAAAATAGGAATTTTTTCAAGCGTGCAGGGGTATCTCAAGAACACCCTGCTACACCCCTGAAAAAGAAATTTGGGGGCATATGGCACACATACATGCCCTAAGGACATGTATAGGCGTCATATGGCACCTTTTGTTTTTTGGAAAAAAATGCTTTTTGAAAAGAATTCGCAAATTACCACAAACTAGAAGTTGGTGGTAGTTTCCAAATCCTTAATATCATTTTTTACATATTTTTTGTTTGATACATTGCATTTAAGGAATCGCAAAATTTGCAAATCCTTCAGTGCAATCGCAAAATAAGGAATAGCAAATTTTTAATTAAGGACATTTTAAGTAATTTCCACATGTGCAGTGTTTTCAAATTATGATTTGAAAATCGTTTTTGGGGAAAAGTAATGGTTTGCAAATTTATGACAAGGACATAATGGTGTATGCTTCTCTATAAGGCATTTCAGTGTCTCTGATGTCATTTTTCCCATATTACATTATAAGACCTTTCCCCATGGAGCACATTCCTTGTAAATATGCTCCCACCTGTGCATGGTGAATTTAGATTTTGACTGTTTGAGTCACATAGCCATGTTAAAAGTCACCCCAAAAAATTGCAAACGCTTTAAAAAAACACATTCATGTGTCTTAAGGACATTTTAAGTCATTTCCCCGTGGACAGTGTTTTGTAAGTGGCGCAAAAGAGGCATACACCTATCATAAATCTGTCCCTAGCATTTTAAATGATTAATTCAGGATGACGATAAGGTGTGGCCTATCCAGAGGTTTGTTTAAGGTGAGGCCTACTCAGGATTGCAGATTAAAGTTACGCTTGATGAAGAATACAGAGGACATAATACATGTAAAGCTCTACCAATGAAGTAAGTGATGTCCACTTCATTGCGCCAGTCATCATAAATGTATCCCTAAGTTTCTTATCGTGTTAGACATCAACCGCCATATGTATCATATAACTATTTAGCATTTCCAAAATAGCGAATTTTAAGGAATAAATAGCAATTCTTTACCATGCCTAATTTGCGATGAGCAAATTGCTAATTGCAAATTACCCATTCATTTCCATGGAGCAGGAGGCCCATAAGAATGAAGGTGCAATTTGCGATTAGCAATTAGCTCATCGCAAATTAGGAATTTTTCCAAAGGTGCAGGGGTGTCTCAAGAACACCCTGCTGCACCCCTGAAAACGAAATTTGTGGACATATGGCACACATAAATTTTAACAACATTCCTTTACCTCAAAAACGATTTTCAATTCATAATTTGAAAACACTGCCCACAGGGAAATTACTTAAAATGTCCTTAAGACACATGAAAGTGTTTTTTTATTGCCTTTCCAGCATGGTTGGGTCACTTTTAACATGGCTATGTAACACAAACATTTAAAATCTAAATTTCCCATGCACAGGTCGGAGCATATTTACAAGCAACTTGCGCCACAGAGAAAGGTCTTACATTAAAATGGGAAAAATAACATCAGGGACAGTCAATTGCCGTATAAAGAAGCATACACCATTATGTCCTTGTCATAAATTTAAAAACAATTCCTTTTCCCCAAAAACGATTTTCAAATCATAATTTCAAAACACTGCACATGGGAAAATTACTTAAAATGTCCTTAAGACACATAAAAGCGTTTTTTGATTGCCTTTGCAGCATGTTTGTATCACTTTTAACATGGCTATGTAACACAAACATTCAAAATCTAAATTTTCCATGCACATGTGGGAGCATATTTACAAGCAATTTGCGCCACATAATTCATAATTTTCTCCTAAAAGCACAATATTCTCTATCTAAATTAAAGAAATATTTTCTCACCTTAGCAAATACTTTGAGTTTGAAAACAGTCTCAGAAACACACCAATTTGTCTTCAGCAGAGCAAAAGGTATGCACTCCAGAGTCTGCAGCTATCAAAAGCACAGAAATGCTGTAATTCTTCACACATATATGTCATGTCACCCAATCAAAACTCTTCCCTCACTTTTTTTCAAATGAAAACCCTTCCCCCCTCTGCCCTTTCTGCCTTTTCTGCATGGCAACCACCTCTTGGAAGACTTCTGGTGTTTGCAAGTTCACACAACTTTGTTGCAATTGAACTCTGAACTCTCAGTGCACCTGCATATCCAGTGCATTCTTTCATTTAATGATTTTTTATTGACCATTCAAAATACATCTTTCAAAGAACACATCCGTGCACCCTAACTTTCTGTTTTCAGCAATCAAAATCCACCAATCACTGTTACTGCTTCATGAACACAGAAACTCCACAGTTTTTTTCATTTTAAACTCTCATTTTTTCAACTGCCATTTCATTGCCACACTTCATCTGACTGCAGGAGAACCTTCTCTCACCATGTTTTCTGTCTGGATTGTTGGACATAGTTATATTCACTGGGCTCAAAGGTACGTTGAAAACAGGAAATTACCTAACCTCAATTTACAAGATGTGGAAATTAAGTGGTTTGGCCACAGAGGATTAAAATGTCACCAATTGATACCATTGGTGAAAACCTTTATGCATTTGCCCAAACCTGACCTGTTAATTGTGCACTGTGGAGGTAATGACTTGGGCACTTTGACTGGTGTAGGTCTGGAAATGCTTTTAAAGGACAGCTTTGAGCAATTAATGGCACTTTTTCCTCAGACTGCCTTGGTATATTCAAATATATGCCAAAGACAGAAATGGAGGTGGTCAAACCAATTTTGTCCACAAATTGAGAAGTCGAGGAAGCATGTAAACAAATCTGTTTCAGCTTACATGAGAGACCATGGAATGGGCTCCCTGTACAACAATAACTTGCGTTACTACATGCAAGATATCTACAGAGGAGATGGAGTTCACTTCTCAGATGAGGGCAACAGAGTTTTCACTCTGAATTTAAGAATGTGCATTGGTACCTACTTATAAGTACCTAAATGTACCATAAACCCAAAAGCTCTTCTCAGAGCTACCCTACATCTGATCACTCACAATTATTATTTTACTCTAACATTTTTCACTAATTTCCAACAAAGTACGCTCCCTGGGGCGCTACCCGGTACGCGAACCGGGAGCTAACCTCGCGGAATTTATTTTTAAAAATGTTTTTTTTACGCACATATAAGCCTCCTCAGCCACCCTCAGAAAACCTAGGGGGTCAAGATAACTCTACCGTGCCCCCTTCTACCCATTCTGAACATTATTTGCCCTCCATCTTGTATCTTAATTCGACCGAAACACAAAATGGTGGACTCCCGGAACGCTTAAGGTTCGCGAACCGGGGCGCTCAACGGTACGCGTACCGGGTCGCTCCCTGGGAAGCGCACCATCAAAAAAGGTGGGAAAGTAGTTCACAGAAAAGCCACTGGAGACAATTTCACCAAATATAGATTAGCTCATACTACATACCAATCCCTACCATTTTCACAAATTTGATTGGAATTCCATTTAGTCATTTAGCCTGTAGACCTCTCTAAATACCCTGAGGTAAATTACTTCACAAAACACATCTGAAGTGTTGGAATTGAAAACCAATGAAAATGTTACTTTCATTTTCTACTTTTTTTACCTGACATTTCATTGGTTATGTACCTGAATATATATAAAGGAAGAGAAGAAAACACAGCCATTTTGACTACTACTTCTTGCTGTACATTTCAATAGTATTTTCACTAATTCCTTCAACTTCTTTCTAAAGGTAAGTTTTTATTTTTAAAACTGAAGTATATTGTGCACTATAAGTTAATATGGTAAACTTTTTCTGATAGATATATACTATCCCTCTGTAGTAGTTATAGATTTAGAGAGACTTCTCTGTTATAGTTATGGATGGAGTTAGGCTTCTCTTGTATAATTATGAATTTACTTACGTTAAATCACATACACTTTTTTATATTCCTACTTCCACTCTGATACTATACACTGCCCAAAGATAAATTCACTGATAAAAAATGCCTATTTAAAATTATTCTCAACATTGCCCTATCTCTACTAATATATATTTTTTTAATCCAAATTTCAGGCAAAATGGAAGGCGAAAACCAAGTTTCTTTTGAAATGGACCTGCAAGAGAGCAGCCAAGAATTGATTGATACAATTGATCAAATTGACATTGAATTTTTCGATGAAACTTGGGACAATGAACTACTGCAATGTGTACAAGCAGTAGATAACCTCCTTGCAAATGAGGACATTTTACACCCTCAGAGACTACAATGTATATTCCATGATAATTATGAAATTTCTGACAATGAAATGTTAGAAAGTTTAATAAATTATGAAACACAATCACAATAAAAAAAATGCTTAAAAAATAAAAAAAATAAAAAATAATCAACAAAAACAACAATCAATTAACATACAGCATTTGAAAAGTCTATCATTCATTTTTCATTGCAGTACGCTGCCCAGAACGCTTCCCGGTTCGCGGACCGGGCGCTCCCCACGCAAAAAAAAACAAAAAAATTTTTTTTTTTTTTTTGCCCCGCGGGGCGCTTTTAAAACCTCCACATTAAACCTAGGGGGTCAGGGAGGATCTAGTATGCCCCCTTATGGTCATTTTCGCTTTTGTTTTGGCCTCCTCTTGTCTCTCAATCCTACCGAGAGACAAGATGGCGGCCGCTCCGGACTGTTTAGAATGTTGACAGACACCGGAGAGCCAATCAGCTTAGCTACGCGAAGTTCCGGTACGCTTAAGGTCCGCGGACCGGAGCGCTGCCCGGAGCGCGCTTACAGATATATATCTTTTTTTAAACGTTAATTTCTCAAAATCCACTGGAGCACATATATTGAGACATAGAAAAGGCACATCGGGCTACCAGTCCCTACAATTTTGCCAAGTTTCATGCAAATCCATTCAGCCGTTCGGGCTAAAAGTGAGGCCAACCGCCCTATGGAAAACTCAATGTTAAAAACACGTTTTGGGACCCCCCTTTTTTCTCGGCCCCCCCTTGACGAAACCCCCCCAAATTTCCAAGGGCTGCTCAGAAACAAAATGTTCCATTTTCCAGAAAATTTCAGCCAATTCCGTCCACAAACGCCAAAATTATTAGACATAGAATTTTCAAAAATCCCATAGGGAAAAAATCCTAACTATATATACCTACTGGCGACCGCCAGTAGGTAATATATATATATAACATTTCTATGGCAAAATGAAATCCCTCATTTTGTTCCTTTTCAAATTAAATGTATTAAGTGTTACCAATTTATTCCAATCAAGATGACTTCAGGTGTGCCATACTTTTGTCATAAGTAAGACTGTTAGCGTTCTAGTTGTTCTTTAGAACACTCTGGGACATTCTGTCATTGGGCTATAGTTGGGCTACATCTGGCTGATATTTGGGCTACATTTGGGCTCTTTTGTCTCTGGTGGCCATCTTGGGAGACTGCATATCAGAATTTTTTTAATGAAATATAAGAGGATTTGAGAAGTCACTCAAAATGGGCCCTAATTTTTCTTTCTTCAGCACTAATCATAATTTCTATGGCAAAATGAACCCCCTCATTTTGTTCCTTTGCAAATTAAATGTTTTAAGTGTTAACACTTTATTCCAATCAAGATGACTTCAGGTGTGCCATACTTTTGTCATAAGTAAAACTGTTAGCGCTCTAGTTGTTCTTTAGAACACTCTGGGACATTCTGTCACTGGGCTATAGTTGGGCTACATCTGGCTGATATTTGGGCTACATTTGTTTTTTTTTGTCTCTGGAGGCCATCTTTGGGCTACATTGGGCTACATTGGGCTACATTGGGCTACATTTGGGCTCTAACATATATATAGCCCAATGTAGCCCAATATATATTTTTCAAAGTTAATTTTCGTAAAAACCACTGGAGCATATATCTTGAGACATTGCAAAGGCACATCGGGCTACCAGTCCCTACAATTTTGCCAAGTTTTGTGGAAATCCATTCAGCCGTTCGAGCTAAAAGTGAGTCCAACCGCCCTATGGAAAACTCAATGTTAAAAACATGTTTTAGGACCCCCCTTTTTTCTCGGCCCCTGCTTGACGAAACCCCCCCAAACTTTAAGGGGACGCTCAGAAACGAAATGTGCCATTTTCCTGAAACATTCAGCCAGTTCTGTCCATCAATGCCAAAGTTATTCAACATAGAATTTTCAGAAATCCCTATTCAAAAAAATCCTAACTATATATACCTACTGTCGACTGCCAGTAGGTAATATATATATATATAACATTTCTATGGCAAAATGAAACCCCTCATTTTGTTCCTTTTCAAATTAAATGTATTAAGTGTTACCAATTTATTCCAATCAAGATGACTTCAGGTGTGCCATACTTTTGTCATAAGTAAGACTGTTAGCGTTCTAGTTGTTCTTTAGAACACTCTGGGACATTCTGTCATTGGGCTATAGTTGGGCTACATCTGGCTGATATTTGGGCTACATTTGGGCTCTTTTGTCTCTGGTGGCCATCTTGGGAGACTGCATATCAGAATTTTTTTAATGAAATATAAGAGGATTTGAGAAGTCACTCAAAATGGGCCCTAATTTTTCTTTCTTCAGCACTAATCATAATTTCTATGGCAAAATGAACCCCCTCATTTTGTTCCTTTGCAAATTAAATGTTTTTAGTGTTAACACTTTATTCCAATCAAGATGACTTCAGGTGTGGCATACTTTTGTCATAAGTAAGACTGTTAGCGCTCTAGTTGTTCTTTAGAACACTCTGGGACATTCTGTCACTGGGCTATAGTTGGGCTACATCTGGCTGATATTTGGGCTACATTTGTTTTTTTTTGTCTCTGGTGGCCATCTTTGGGCTACATTGGGCTACATTGGGCTACATTGGGCTACATTGGGCTACATTTGGGCTCTAACATATATATAGCCCAATGTAGCCCAATATATATTTTTCAAAGTTAATTTTCGTAAAAACCACTGGAGCATATATCTTGAGACATAGCAAAGGCACATCGGGCTACCAGTCCCTACAATTTTGCCAAGTTTTGTGGAAATCCATTGAGCCGTTCGAGCTAAAAGTGAGTCCAACCGCCCTATGGAAAACTCAATGTTAAAAACACGTTTTAGGACCCCCTTTTTTCTCGGCCCCCGCTTGACGAAACCCCCCCAAACTTTTAGGGGACACTCAGAAACAAAATGTGCCATTTTCCTGAAAATTTCAGCCAATTCCGTCTATCAACGCCAAAGTTATTCAACATAGAATTTTCAGAAATCCCTATTCAAAAAAATCCTAACTATATATACCTACTGGCGACTGCCAGTAGGTAATATATATATATATATATATACTGCCAGTAGGTAATATATATATATATATATATATATATATATATATATATATATATATATATATTCACTGAAAAAACCATAGGTTATAGACCATATATAGTTAGGAATTAGCATTTACAAAACCTTAAAAATTCACTGACAAAAACCATAGGTTATACACCATATATAGTTAGGAATTAGCATTTAAAAAACCTTATTTTACTCACACAAAACCAATGAAATTCCATATATAGTTAGTTGTACTAACTATATATCACGCACCCGCAATCCACTGCTGATGATGTCACATATTACATCATTCATGACATGGTCAGTGACATCACTGATGACATCACTGATGACATCTCAAATGACATCACTGATGACATCACTGATGACATCTCAAATGACATTACTGATGACATCACTGATAAAATCATTCATGTGATAATACGATGAACCTCTTCAGACTCTAATATAACCTTAGATACACTCAGTGTAAACACAGACTCACAGATTGTCACTCATCCATGAAGTTACACACACACCTAGACAGTCATGCAAACAATCAATCACACCTCCGTTTCCTTAACTATACAGTTAAACACACCTTACTTATTCAAACATATACTAAAACATATTTACTCACTTATACAATCCTGGATACAAGTTCACAATGATCCATACAGCCACTCACACATTCACTGGCTCTTATGCACAGTTATTTATATATGTCAACTCTCACATGTACTGTATTTTACATATGTACTTAATTTGACATGTAGCACTGAGATATCTATTCACTCACCAATACAGTCATGCACACAGTCAACCGCCCATACAGCTGTTTCCAACATGCACTTTTGAATCCATACATCTATGCACAGAGTCATACACTTCCCAGCCACCCACACACACACTCAGTCTCCCATACAAATGCTTGTGCAACCAATCAATAACCTATATAGTTACTCATATAGCTACTGATCAACACATGCAGCAGTTTACAGAACAACAGACATAATGATGCACAAATTAAGACAGTTTAGTCACTAACCCATGCACTCAGTGAGACACATTTAATCACTCACTCATACATTCAGTCATGCACCTACTAAATCCTTCGTCCAGACACTTATACATCGACTCATTCATAAATATGTAAGACATATTTTAACTTTACAGAAAAATACAGTCACTGGATTTTGTCATCAGTGATGTCATCAGTGATGTCATTTGAGATGTCATCAGTGATGTCATCAGTGATGTCACTGACCATGTCATGAATGATGTAATATGTGACATCATCAGCAGTGGATTGCGGGTGCGTGATATATAGTTAGTACAACTAACTATATATGGAATTTCATTGGTTTTGTGTGAGTAAAATAAGGTTTTTTAAATGCTAATTCCTAACTATATATGGTGTATAACCTATGGTTTTTGTCAGTGAATTTTTAAGGTTTTGTAAATGCTAATTCCTAACTATATATGGTCTATAACCTATGGTTTTTTCAGTGAATTTCATTGGTTTTTTAATAGCTAATATCAAAACCTTTACAATGTATTATTCTTTAAAAAGAAAAATATTTTTTACATGTTTTTTATACAATTTTTTTTTTATTTTTTTTTGTTTCGCTCCCAGTACGCGTACCGGTTAGCTTCCCGTTAGCTCAATCCGGAGGCGCGACCCGGTACGCGAACTGGTAAACGTTCCTTTTGCGCACCTCTCGCGTTACAAAACAACATCGTGACGCTTCGCGTCAGCATGACGTTTCGCGTTCTCGCGTAATACGTCATATTACGTGCTACGTTCGCGTACCCGGAAGCGCAGCGGTACGCGAACCGGAAGCGATCCGCGGCGCGGCGCCGACCGCGTAACGTAAACATAGCAGGTCATGTGACTCGGTAATAACACTTTTCATTGGTTCATTTCACTTTTGGTTTCCTAATGATGTAATACAAGGTCATGTGATCTAAAATGGACACTTTTCATTGGTTTAGAACTTTTGTTTTTCCCAAATGATGAAAACCCCTCCTTCTTTCATCACTCTGACTTTCATCTTGGTGAGAGAAAGACCCTTTATTGAGACTTTGAGATGGCTTCATTAGTAGCTTCAGCTGGTGCTAGCCCACCACCTCCACCAAATCCAAGAAAGAGAGGACCACCTGCAGAAGTAATTTTGCAAGAAGAGGAAGAACAGGAAGAGGAGGAAGAGGAGGAAGAGCATGAGTTTTTGCCAGAGGAGCCCAGGAGGTACAATCGAAAGGAGAATTACATCTGGCAATTCTACAGAATTCCTGAGGGGCAAAAGAAAGTGAATGCACGTTACGTGTTTTGCCGCATATGCGGTGATAGATTGTCAAGGGGCACTGATAAAAAATACAGTTATGGCAATCATACTATGCATCGGCATATGAGTAGGTGGCACCCAAATAATTATAGTGCTGCCCAGCTACGTGACGAACAACAAAATCCCCTCCCAATGGCAAGAAGATCGGTGGTTCCAGAGGTGTCGGGACCAGAGGCGAGGGAGATGATCGCAAACATCCAAATGTTGTTTGGGCACGTAAAGCAAGTGTGCGTGGAATGTGGCACTTTCATCTGCTACAGAGAAAGTAGCATCACTTTGATTTTGCGAGCAATTCAAAATCATATTAATGTTTGTACGAAACGCACCAAAAAATAAATTCTTTTTTTTTTTTTTGCTCCTGTTGAGCCCTTTATAATGGATCGTTTTTGTTTCCCCCCCCCCCCAAAAAAACCAAAAAAAATTTAAAAACGTTCAGAAAATACAAAAAAAGTAAAAAAATGTTCAAAAAATACTAAAAAAAATATAAAACAACAAAAACATAAAAAAAAAGTTCTTTTCAGAACTAACTCCCCATTATAAAAAAATTGGTAGAATATTTGGAACTCTGCCAACCTCTATTTCTCTTAGTTCGCTCCCGGAGCGCTACCCGGTACGCGTACCGGAAGCTAACCAAAAAAAATATTTTTTTAAAAAAAGAACAGTAAGTATAAGGTAAGCAAACAGACAGTTATGTTAAAAGAAAGACAGCTCTAGGGAGTAAACTAAGGATACTGTTACCTACAATCCACTGCTGATGATGTCACATATTACATCATTCATGACATGGTCAGTAACATCAACAGCAGTGGATTGTAGGTAACAGTATCCTTAGTTTACTCCCTATAGCTGTCTTTCTTTTAACATAACTGTCTATTTCCTTCCCTTATAGTTACTGTTCTTTTTTAAAAAACATTTTTTTGATCAGTCATAAACAGTGACATTAATAGAAACAGAGAGAGTGAACAAGAGTGAAGAACTATGGTCCTCCTCAGCCACCCTCAGAAAACCAAGGGGGTCAAGATACATCTACCGTGCCCCCTTCTACCCATTCTGAACATTATTTGCCCTCCATCTTGTATCTTGATTCGACCGAAACACAAAATGGTGGACTGCCATAACGCTGCTGGTTTGCGAACCGGGCAACTTCCCGGGAAGCGGTCCAAAAAAAAAAAAGTTGGGAAAGTAATTCACAGACACTAAGAGTAATAGAGATGGAGTGAGTGAACAAGACTGAGGAACTATGAGAACAGAGGGACTGAGAAAAAGAGTGGAAGGAGTTGAGTAAATAGGTAATAGAGAAAGGAATGAGGAAAGTAGCAAAGGCAGGAAACTGAGGATTAAAGAAGTGAAGCAGTGGATCTAATAGTAGGTGAATGTGATAGAAATGTAACGAAAAGAGTACAACTATTTACCTTGTAATTGCCGTTAAATTAATCACATTTTATTTCTATACTTTCAATCTGTGAAAGAGAGAACCAACATTTGAAAAAAATTAAAATATGTATTTAAAAATTACAAAAGACAAGGGAAAATATTGAAGGACAAATAGTTTTTCAACAACTTTGACACTGACAGAAGCTTCTGCTTCTCCAGGTCCTCTACACAATCCTAAAGATATACATTTTAAACTAACAGTATCTTGATGCAGATGAAGTGAGGCCTATCTTAAAACATGGTGCATCTTTTGCATTGCTCTTGTTTCAGAAAAGTGTCGCTTCAGTATGCCAATAACATGTCTCCTATCCAGAGATTTGTTTGAGGTGAGGCCTACTCAGAGTTCAAGATGAGATTTACACTTGTTGAAGTGTACAGAGGAGATAATATCTGTGAAAGTCTACTAATGAAGTGAGTCATGTCCACTGCACTCTTCAACAAAGTAGAAACCTCCTATGTTTCCCTGGACAGACCTAAACTTGATCTGCACAATGTGATTCGTAATGATAGGAAACACAGGTGATGTAATTGAAATATGTGCAATTTATTTTGCTCATTTCACAATCACATCACTTGTGTTTCCTTTGCTTAGGTATCTCATTGTGCAGATGTAGTCCAGCATATGAAAGAATACGTAGAAGTGCAGCACTGCATACAATAAATTTAACACTTACAGAAAACTCACCTTCTCCATGCCTCCTACACAGTTCTACATATACATCATAAATGCAAACAGTACAGAATTAATTATACATGTTAAATGGTTTATTTTTGCTGTTCTCAGAATGTATCAAAATTCACTAAAAACAGTGACTTGAAGGTATTCATCATGTAACAGCGGGGAAAAAAAAACACAATCAAAATGATTGTGTTTAAAAAACCCATACAACATCAGAAATTAAAATTCAGAACTCCTTAAAGTTAACTTACTTTCCATGATGTCCAAGGATGTCCTATGAACAGCTTACACTCTTTTGTGCTGTTATTACTTTCAGCCCGCCACTTTCTGAAAGAAAACCTCCATCGTTTTTAAAAACACGTTACATGCAATAAATGACTTCTTGCTCTCTACCACTATTTTCCACAAGGCCAAATCTAGTCAGAGATATTTATAACTCTTGGATTTCTTGTAAGCCAATCCCATCATTTGGCATTTCCGCAACTTTCAGAATTAAAATGTTGAAGATCATTTTCACAATCCTGGAATAGTAATATCTTCCCCTTCTTGCTCAGTCATGTTCTACATTTCCTATGACACTGATACTGCTTAATATGAAGCAGACTTACACTACCTCTATGAGTACTACAATTATTTAATTCTCTACATCACTTTTAATCACAAAGCAATGTAAAACAGTAGACAGCATTGCAGACTTACATTCCCTCTACTCCATGTTTTGATTGGCTGCTTCAATTAGCTTATGAAAAGAAACAGTTTTTCTGAACTCATTTAAAGTGCACATACATCTCCATGATGTCCAATCCTATGATTAGAAGTTATGTCTCTGAACTACACTTATCCTCAAGGCCAAATTGTGTAGGAGCCATTAGAACTTCTTGAAATTCCACAGATCATATCCCGAGATTATTTTCCTAAAATTTTGGTTTTAAAAACACCAGGTAAGAGTTTTTAAGGTCATACGGCAATTTTTTTTTGAAAATTAAAACAGAATCATTGCAGAATGACCAGCCATTTCTAGACTTTAAATAAGCTGTGTAATGTCCTGATGATATTGAAGGGCCGTCATGATATATAATTGCTGTAGTTACAAAAGTCCTTCCTGATATTGACAACTGCGAAGCTACAAATTTTTTTATTAAAGTTGTCAATTTTGTTCCATCAGGCCTACATCGTTGGAACATTAAAATGACGTACTGGCCATATGTTCGTATAAATAATGTGGACATCATTTCAGATTTACATTGGCTACACTCCATGTTGTGATTAGCAGCTTTTACTAGCTTATTAAAGGAGACTGATTTACTGTCTGGCAAAGTTAAATATATAAATCTTTCTGAGTCTACACTAGTAGTACTTGATACCATACAGTTCTCGCAGTCATGCTGCCATTGATAAGAAAGCCCAAACAGCTGATCTACATCTACACCTTCAGCATGTAATACATCAAGCATATACATTAAAAACTCCTGACAATCTTGCTGAATATTTTGAGAGAATTGTGTTTGGCCTGAACATCTATCTAACAGATTTCTAATTTCAGACACACTTTCTATGTTTCTTCTATCAGTGGTACATTTCTCTAACACAGAATTTAACAAACTGCAAAATCTTTGATCAGAATTGACCACAATCTCTTCTTTTACATTTTTTAGAGAAAACAAAACATTAATTACTACATTAGCATAGCAGTTGACACCAGAACTGTTTTCAAACTGAAAACCAACAACATCTTCAACAGAATCCTCTTTGTTTCTGCTTGTAATTTTAGGTTCATTCACTTTTTGTCTTTATGCTACAACCTCCCCAGTATTGTTCTCATTTCTTCGTTTCCGGCCTACCAGACGTTTCTCAAACAAAGGAAACTGAGGCAAATGTGGCGCATACTCTCTTCTTAACCTATTGTATTCCTTAACACAATCTAGATCTGCACAAATGTTTCTGACATCACACTCAATCAAGTACAATCCCGATAAAGTTCTAACTCGTGACAATGCCACATATGCCATACCCTCCTTGAACACAGAACTGCCAATATTCACCAATGCAGTGTCTACACTTAAACCTTGCGATTTATGAATTGTCACCGCATATGCCAAGCAAACAGGGAACTGCTTACGGCGAACATATAAGTCTTTTACAAGCAAAAATCTAGCAGAACAACGAGCAATTAGCTGTACTTCCTCAATGCCATCAAATTTAATTTTTAAAAATTCAATTCCATCTCTATTTCTGTATTTCACAAAATCAACAACATTACCCATTGATCCATTTACCAGACCTCTTTCAACATGTAAATTCCTTCTTAAAATTATACGGCAGTTCAAGCACACATTCAGAGTCTTTTCAAAACCTGCAGTTTTAGATATACTCTTCTCTAATGAATCCAATTTTGTTTTCAGATTCTCAGACAAAATAATTGTTGATCCCATATGCTCTACTCTATCAATAGCTTCCACTTTCACAATCTCTTGCTTTTCTAAATGCAACATTTTGTTGTTAAATTTGGCACATTCTGCAAGAGTTGGCATCAAACATATTCCAGATTTCTTATCAGTAATTTTCTGAAAAATATTCTCAGGCACAACATCTTGTTCTGGATATAAATTTGACAGTAATCGTGCATGTAAAGCTTCTTTCCCATGCTCGGTCACTTTTCCAATTCTAACATCTTGTAGAATAGTCTTGTAAACTTCATCCTTTGCCTGACGCATATTTTCATGCAGTTCAGCATAATTGAAGTTTAACCATATATTGACGTTGCCAATGCTGCCTAGGCACTTCCTGGTATCTTCATGCGTGAGCATTTTGAACACAGGTTGCCCTTTCACTGGTGTCAGCTGCAGAAGATCTCCGAAAACAATGATGTGTTTGCCACCAAATAACACATCATACTCTGTTTTGAGAACTTCTTGCATCCTCAAATGCACAAAGGCAAGCATGACATTGGAAACCATGCTTACTTCGTCAATGATAAGAAGTTTCATTTTCCTCAAGATTCTTGAAACTTCAAAACAAGCATCTCCAGATAGCTTGTGATATTCTAATTTGTTGTCATGCTCCACTGGCAGCATCAGTAAACGATGTAAAGTAATCCCTTTAATATTATGTGCTGCCAGTCCAGTTGGAGCAGTGACAACACAAGACAGCGATGACTCTGTCCTTTCCTGCAAATAGCATGAAATTGCTTTAATGAGGAAACTTTTTCCAGTTCCCGCTTCTCCACTCACGTACAGTCGGACAGGCTTCAACGACATACATGAGCACTCTTTCTTATCATGACTTAATCCATGATCAATTTGCATGGTAACTTCGTCATATATTTTCCTCTGCTCAACGTTGAGTTGCCTTTCCAACTCTTCTAAGTTAACCGCATCCTCTTGAGCATGTGCCATGGCTCTTTCCACCTCATTCATAGCAGTGGCAGCTTCATTTTCAATAAGAGGTCCTCCTAGTGGATCCTGACTCAATGAAGCAGAACTCTGACTGTCCTGAGAACTGTCTCTGGCAATCTCGGCTGCAATCGTTGCTTCCTGCTCAATTTCCGCATTCAACATTTCTACATATTTGGGAAAAGCAGGACATTCTATGGTCTCCTTGGCGGCATTGAAAGAGTCTTCGTAACAGAGGAAATCTCCAAGCAGTTCCTCTTCTGCACGCCAAGGCTTGAAAAGTTGCAAAAGTGCTAAAGAGAAAAACTCCTTTTTTTCAGGAGATTCGCCACTCAATTTTCGATGGTTTATCAAGTGGCATTTTCTTTGCTTGACCAGACATCCCTCACTTCCTATTACAGCATACACTCCTTTCTCAGTATCTTCTTTGATGTTCCTCTTGAACATGTAATTTTGCAGAACCTCATACAGACAAACATTCTCTAGGTGACTGCTTCGATTTGGATAATATGTATCCAACATGTTTGTCTTCAAAATGTCGGTACTGTTTGGCTCCTTTTCCGCCAAATACTCAATTTCCCGCACAGGTTTGAGAACTCGATTACGCGTTGCAGCAAGACCAAGACTCGCCCAAACGATACTCCTGGACTTGGCATAGAGACTTGCTGAAGACAACCGGTCAGAACATTCGTACGCTCCGATTTCTCGATGCGACAACATCTTCAGACTGAAACTGTACAACTTCTTGCTGAGGCTCTTTTCATGGGAAATGTCCTCCCACATATCCTTCAATTCTGTCTTCTCTTTTTTGGTGATGTAAGACGTCACATACCGAGCCACAGCCATACAGTTATCAGCCACAAACTGTATATCCATGTTAGCATTCCACATGGACAAAATCACCGGGTTGTAGTCGTTGATGTACTTGGACTCTTCGTTCCTCTTCAAATTGTAAGTGTTTTTAGGTGATTTCTTCATCACATTATGTCGCAGCGAAGACATCAAACTGTTTACTCTTCCTTTAGAAATCACCGGTCGTGGAAAGCCGAAACGACATTTGGTGTAGAACTTGTCTTTGTTTCGGAATTTACGACGGCAGTACTTTCCACATCGATGGCTTTGGAAACGCAGAACTTTTTCTCTTAGGCTTTTCTTCTCCTTTGCGTTTGGAACAGCACACGTAGAATACTGTTGGATGAAACTCATCACTGAGTCTTCTGGATCCGTTCCAAATTTAGGTGCATCCTTGATCCACAGCAACATATGTATATGAGGAGCACCTCTTGCTTGGTACTCCTTTCTCCAGAAGAAATCCAACACCTCTCCAAGAGGTGGATTCTTCTTATTCATGATGAAAGACATCATAGCTTCAAATCTATGATTGAAGTACCTACATACATTGACTGGATCCAAAGAGCACAGTTCTCCGGGTGTCTTGAATTCGATGTTTTCTACGTTAGCATTTGCCTCTCGTAGAAATTGAAGTAAGTCTTCCCAGCCATACTCGGCACAACTCAGAGTGAGGAACCATGTGGGAGTACCTAAGTTCCTCAGCATACATTTTAAATCACCATGACGACGGTACCAGTACTCATTAGTACCACGCTGACACGCCATGAGATTAATCAGGTGAGAATCCAAAATACTATCTTGGACATTCACTTTATCCATAAAATCACTTGCCGAGATGTTTTGCATGTGTATACCACTTTTCAAGATGTGGTTCACTGCATATGACAGTCCAGACAGATCGCTTTCAAACAGGAGATGAAACAAATAAGGAATGCATTGTCGAAACCTAGCATCTCCTGCATACAATCGCAAAGTCCGGTATTCAGAAGCAGGAATTTGATGAGGTCGCTCATCATATCTTCCTCCCTGACCTGTTGGAAAAAGCTGTGGGAAACACCGAGCTTCCAAACTTTCCTCCCAAACACTAATGGGACTCCCTTTGACTTGTTTCATTTGAAACAACTCAATAGCATTCCCCATGACTTCCTTTGAATGCAAAGGATGAACACTATAATGTTCATATATTTCCTCACTAGTAGAGGGTTCTACTTTCTCAATTTGACCAGCACACAAATCGCTATCCTCTTCCTCACTTACTTCCTCTTCTGCAACATATACATTCTTATAGTATTTATTATTTTTTTTCAAATACAATGTTGCCTTTTTAACTTTCCTAACATCTACTAAATCTTGCCATATTTTCTTATTCTTTGTCGGAACCCCATTAACTAAGATAACCAGAGGTTCCTCTTCCACTTTTTCTACTCCAATTGTGTTAATGTTTTTCTTGAAATCTAGAGGCAAATAAACAACTCTTCCCTTTAATCCTCTCTGTAAATCTGATGGAGGCAATTTCCCTGTCTTTGGCTCCATTCTTACAATAGCCTGAAAGGGATGGATACTTTGAATCAAAATAGATTCATAAGTATTTAAGTCCTTCAATTCAGAAGGAATCTCAACCAATTCCAGATTATTATGAACTGCTCTAGCAGGCATCTGGTTTTGTTTTAATTTGTTACAACAATAAGTACACACACGTTGATCCAATCCCAAATCAAAACAATTTTCTACCATCAAGTATGTTGCAAAATCCTTCCATTCACTATTATTTTCCCTTTCACTTTTTGCATATAAATCCACTAACTTAGTCTGATTCTTATAATAAGTGCGTCTACAACACACACAAGTGAAATTAGGCCTCTCACTTGATTTCATGTCAAACGTCGCAATTTCCCTCTGGAAATTATCTGTACTGGAAACATGTACACTATCTTCCAAATGACCCTCTACTTCTTGCTCAATTTCAACATTCTCCTCTTTACTTCCAAAGTAACAAAACTCAATTTCTTCACATATATTCTTCACATCTATTTCAGAACCATGCAAAAGAGCAGCGCATAATTGTTTCAGCATAATTGCTGGACTCTTAGCATAATACAACAGTCTAACTAACTTCCTCACTTTGTTATGATGCACTGCTAGCATCCTGAAATGATGAAAAACACTCTGGCATACTCTCCTGGAAAGACAAGCCAGTGAATGACCATGCAAACCTGTCACTTCTCTCACTCTGCAAGGATCTAATTCTTGCAACAACCTTATTTTCTGCTTCAAACTTTTCTTGTTAAATGTCCGTACAAAATCACAAAGCAAATTGATGGAATCCTGTCGCACACTGCAAATACTACTACACCTCCAGGTGTACACAGGACCCTTAGCACGTCTTCCTAAAACCTCATTACCTAACAACTCTTCTGCCTCTGTTGTCACAAGTTTTTCTTTTTCAACTGGACAACCATCTTTCACTTCATAAGCACGACCACTGATGTCAACTGCATGCACCAAATCATTATCCTGGAAATAACTCTCTTCATTAAAAAATGCCTCACAGCTTGAACTATGTATCCATTCTCCAGAAAAAACTTCACAAAAATTACTACGATTAACTATTCTCTTCCATCTACTATTTCTTTTGAAATCAAAAATTGCCTTGTTTAGCTTCCTAATTCTATTGATTATCAAAATAAATAACTTACGTTTAATTTCAAAAGCCTGATCAATAACTTTCTCAACTTTTTTTTTTCTCCTATAAAAAACTAATTTCTGTTGACCTTTCTTAATATTTTTTAACAAATTGCCAATTATCCTGTTACGGAACATTCGTTTACGAATCTCCCTAAACTGTTGTTTCCTTCTACTATCATGCACAGATTTATCTCTTGCTCTAGCAGTAACATTTTCATTTGTCCTTTTCTTTCCATTTGATTTACTTCTCATGTTATGGATTGAAACATTTTCTGTACTAATATTTTTTTTATTAGAAATATTTCTTATGAAATATTTAGAGCTCTTACCCGGTGCTTTCTTCATGGCTTGAGAAATCTTTTTGTTAGAGGACTGCTGCGTTTTTTTTTTCTCCTGCTGTCTTTGACGTTTTGCAGCCTTTATCTCTCTTATTTTTGTAGGCATATTGAAATCTTGAAATGATCTGCAGTTGAATCTGAGGAAAAATATAATGAAAAATGTTATTAAACATTATTATCAAACAGTAAATCAGTAATAGTGATCAAAAACATAACACACTACTTGACATTTTAATTTGAAGATTTTTTAGTCATTGCCATTTTTACAATACAGAAATACCAGAAAAGAAATGACATTTATATTTATGTTACCTATGCTATTTTATATGTGAATCTGATCTAATTTTATGAGCATATTTTAATATTTTATTGAAGACACTACACATAACCTGTTTTTGAAGGTGTCTTTATTTTTAAATTAAACGGTTTACCTTTTTACTTTTTATTGATTATAAATTTTAAAAATAAATGTTTATAATTCCAAAGGCTCAAGCAGGTCAGCTTCCCATCCTATATCATATAATTCGGACAAATCTGCATCCTCATCACGCTCTTCTTCATCCTCAGGATTTAAATCATCCAATGGATCAACATCCACTGATGTTTCAATTACAAGTTCAATGATGAGGTCAAAATCAACTGATTGCAGATTGTCGCTCATGTTGAGGTTGTCTTTATCTTTAAAGAAAGATAACAACAATGAGATGTTGCAGAGTAAGAGACAAATCTCACAGATTATAATAGTAAAATTATTTAACAAGAGTAACATTTTGCAGCTATTATTTAGCCATGTCCAGCGATGCTGAGCAGGTGAAGCCTATGTCTAATTTTTCACTGAACAGGACTCATCTGTTCTTAACCTTGGATAAGCCTCAACAACTCTGTGTCCCCTGCACATACTCAAATGTTAAAGTGCAGATTTATATTAAATGGCACATCCCCAGGCATGCACCAGTTAATGTGCACCACTGCTTTACCACCCATGGTGTGCCGCATTTACAATCAGATAGGAGAAAGCTGCTTCAAAACCCTGCGCCTGCTTGAAGCTGGCATAGGTCTTGACGCAGCATTGTATAGATGGGGCACCCCTGAGCCTTGCTGGAGCTGCATCGCACTTACGATACAACTCCAGCAATGCGCCACCTTTACGGCACAGATGCGTCACGCATCTGTGCCGTTTTTGCCCCATGCTGCGCCGCATTGTAAATGCAGCACAACATGGGTGGCGGAACAGTGGCGCAGGATGACTGTCACATCCCTGGTGATGCGCCACTCATCATAAATCTATCCCTAAGCTTCTTATCTTGTTACAGATGAACTGCCATATGTATCATCAAAATATTTTACATATTATAAATAGCAAATTTTAAGGAATAAATAGCGATTCTTTACTATTCCTAATTTGCAATGAGCAAATTGCTAATTGCAAATTACCCATTCATTTCCATAGGCTAGGAGGCTCATAGGAATTAATGTTGCAAGTTGTGATTAGCAATTAGCTCATCACAAAATAGGATTTTTTTCAAGCGTGCAGGGGTATCTCAAGAACACCCTGCTGCACCCCTGAAAAAGAAATTTGGGAGCACATGGCACACCTACATGCCCTAATGGCATGTATGGGCGTCATATGGGACCTTTTTTTTTTTTTTTTTTAAAATGCTTTTTGAAAAGAATTCGCAAATTACCACAAACTAGAAGTTGGTGGTAGTTTCCAAATCCTTAATATCATTTTTTACATATTTTTTTTTGATACATTGCATTTAAGGAATCACAAATTTTGAATTATTGACATTTTAAGTAATTTCCACATGTGCAGTGTTTTCAAAATATAATTTGAAAATCGTTTTTGGGGAAAAGTAATGGTTTGCAAATTTATGACAAGGACATAATGGTGTATGCTTCTCTATAAGGCATTTCAGTATCTCTAATGTCATTTTTCCCATATTACATTATAAGACCTTTCCCCATGAAGCACATTCCTTGTAAATATGCTCCCACCTGTGCATTGCAAATTTAGATTTTGACTGTTTCAGACACATAGCCATGTTGAAAGTGACCCAAAAAAATTGCAAACGTTTTAAAAAAAAACATTCATGTGTCTTAATGACATTTTAAGTCATTTCCCCATGGACAATGTTTTCTAAGTGGCACAAAAGAGGTATACACCTATCATAAATCTGTCCCTAGCATTATAAATGATTAAATCAGGATGACAATAAGATGTGGCCTATCCAGAGGTTTGTTTAAGGTGAGGCCTACTCAGGATTGCAGATTAAAGTTACGCTTGATGAAGAATACAGAGGAGATAATTTATTGTAAAGGCCTACCAATGAAGTAAGTGATTTCTACTTCATTGCACCAGTCATCATAAATGTATCCATAAGCTTCTTATCTTGTTAGACATCAACCGCCATATGTATCATATAACTATTTTGCATTTCCAAAAAAGCGAATTTTAAGGAATAAATAGCGATTCTTTACCATTCCAAATTTGTTTGAGAAAATTGCTAATTGCAAATTACCCATTCATTTCCATGGGCTAGGAGGCTCATATAAATGAAGGTGCAATTTGCGATTAACAATTTGCTCATCACAAATTAGGAATTTATTCCAAAGGTGCAGGGGTGTCTCAAGAACACCCTGCTGCAACCCTGAAAAAGAAATTTGGGGGCATATGGCGAACATAAATTTTAACAACATTCCTTTACCTCAAAAACGATTTTCAAATCATAACTTCAAAACACTACACATGGGAAAATTACTTAAATTGTCCTTAAGACACATAAAAGCGTTTTTTGATTGGCTTTCCTGCATGGTAGGGTCACTTTTAACATGGCTATGTAACATAAACATTCAAAATCAAAATTTTCCATGTACAGGTGGGAGCATATTTACAAGCAATTTGCGCCACAAAGAAAGGTCTGACATTAAAATGGGAAAAATAACATCAGGGACAGTCAATTGCCTTATAAAGAACCATACACCATTATGTCCTTCTCATGAATTTAAAAACAATTCCTTTTTCCCAAAAACGATTTTCAAATCATAATTTCAAAAAACTGCACATGAGAAAATGACTTAAAATGTCATTGAAACACATGAAAGCGTTTTTTGATTGGCTTTCCTGCATGGTTGGTTCACTTTTATCATGGCTATGTAACACAAACATTGATAATTAAAATTTTCATGCACATGTAAGAGCATATTTACAAGCAATTTGCGCCACAGAGAAAGGTCTTACACTAAAATGAGAAAAATAACATCAGGAACAGTCAATTGCCTTATAAAGAACCATACACCATTATGTCCTTGTCATGATTTTATAAACAATTCCTTTTCCCCAAAAACGATTTTAAAATCATAATTTCTAAACACTGCACATGGGAAAATGACTTAAAATGTCATTAAAAAACATGAAAGCGTTTTTTGATTGCCTTCCCAGCATGGTTTGGTCACTTTTAACATGGCTATTTAACACAAACATTCAAAATCTAAATTTTCCATGCACATGTGAGAGCATATTTACAAGCAATTTGCGCCACAGAGAAAGGTCTTACACTAAAATGAGAAAAATAACATCAGGAACAGTCAATTGCCTTATAAAGAACCATACACCATTATGTCCTTGTCATGATTTTATAAACAATTCCTTTTCCCCAAAAACGATTTTAAAATCATAATTTCTAAACACTGCACATGGGAAAATGACTTAAAATGTCATTAAAAAACATGAAAGCGTTTTTTGATTGCCTTCCCAGCATGGTTTGGTCACTTTTAACATGGCTATTTAACACAAACATTCAAAATCTAAATTTTCCATGCACATGTGAGAGCATATTTACAAGCAATTTGCGCCACAGAGAAAGGTCTTACACTAAAATGAGAAAAATAACATCAAGGACAGTCAATTGCCTTATAAAGAACCATACACCATTATATCCTTGTCATGAATTTAAAAACAATTCCTTTTCCACAAAAACGATTTTCAAATCATAATTTCTAAACACTGCACATCAGAAAATGACTTAAAATGTCATTAAAACACATGAAATCATTTTTTGATTGGCTTTCCAGCATGGTTGCGTCACTTTTAACATGGCTATGTAACACAAACATTCAAAATCAAAATTTTCCATGCCCATGTGAGAGCATATTTACAAGCAATTTGCGCCACATAAATCATAATTTTCTCCTTAAAGCACACTATTCTCTATCTAAAGTAAAGAAATATTTTCTCACCTTAGCAAATACTTTGAGTTTGAAAACAGTCTAAGAAACACACCAATTTGTCTTCAGCAGAGCAAAAGGTATGCACTCCAGAGTCTGCAGCTATCAAAAGCACAGAAATGGTGTAATTCTTCACACATATTTCTCATGTCACCCAATCAAAACTCTTCCCTCACTTTTTTTCAAATGAAAACCCTTCCCCCTCTGCCCTTTCTGCCTATTTTCCATAGCAACCACCTCTTGGAGAAACTCTGGTGTTTGCAAATTCACACAACAATGTTGCAATTGAACTCTGAACTCTCAGTGCACCTGCATATCCAGTGCTTTCTTTCATTTAATGATTTTTTATTGACCACTCAAAATACATCTTTCAAACAACACATCTGTACACCCTAACTTTCTGTTTTCATCAATCAAAATCCACCAATCACTGTTACTACTTCATGAACACAGAAACTCCACAGTTTTTTTCATTTCAAACTCACATTTTTTCAACTGCCATTTCATTGCCACACTTCATCTGACTGCAGGAGAACCTTCTCTCACCATGTTTTCTGTCTGGATTGTTGGTCATAGTTATATTCACTGGGCTCAAAGGTACGTTGAAAGCAGGAATTTACCTAACCTCAATTTACAAGATGTGGAAATTAAGTGGTTTGGCCACAGAGGATTAAAATGTCACCAATTGATACCATTGGTGAAAACCTTTATGCATTTGCCAAAACCTGACCTGTTAATTGTGCACTGTGGAGGTAATGACTTGGGCACTTTGACTGGTGTAGGTCTGGAAATGCTTTTAAAGGACACCTTTGAGCAATTAATGGCACTTTTTCCTCAGACTGCCTTGGTATATTCAAATATATGCCAAAGACAGAAATGGAGGTGGTCAAACCAATTTTGTCCACAAATTGAGAAGTCGAGGAAGCATGTAAACAAATCTGTTTCAGCTTACATGAGAGACCATGGAATGGGCTCCGTGTACAACAATAACTTGCGTTACTACATGCAAGATATCTACAGAGGAGATGGAGTTCACTTCTCAGATGAGGGCAACAGAGTTTTCACTCTGAATTTAAAAATGTGCATTGGTACCTACTTATAAGTACCAAAATGTACCATAAACCCAAAAGCTCTTCTCAGAGCTACCCTACATCTAATCACTCACAATTATTATTTTACTCTAACTTTTTTCACTAATTTTCAACAAAGTACACTCCCTGGGGCGCTACCCGGTACGCGTACCGGGAGCTAACCTCGCGAAATTTTTTAAAAAAATGTTTTTTTTTCGCACATATAAACCTCCTCAGCCACCCTCAGAAAACCTAGGGGGTCAAGATAAGTCTACCGTGCCCCCTTCTACCCATTCTGAACATTATTTGCCCTCCATCTTGTATCTTAATTCGACCGAAACACGAAATGGTGGACTCCCGGAACGCTTAAGGTACGCGAACCGGGGCGCTCAACGGTTCGCGTACCGGGTCGCTCCCTGGGAAAAAAAGGTGGGAAAGTAGTTCACAGAAAAGCCACTGGAGACAATTTCACCAAATATAGATTAGCTCATACTACATACCAATCCCTACCATTTTCACAAATTTGATTGGAATTCCATTTAGCCATTTAGCCTGTAGACCTCTCTAAATACCGTGAGGTAAATTACTTCACAAAACACATCTGAAATGTTGGAATTGACAACCAATTAAAATGTTACTTTCATTTTCTACTTTTTTTACCTCACATTTGATTGGTTATGTACCCGAATATATATAAAGGAAGAGAAGGAAACACAGCCATTTTGACTACTACTTCCTGGTGTACATTTCAATAGGATTTTCATTAATAACTTCAACTTCTTTTTAAAGGTAAGTTGTTATTTTTAAAACTGAAGTATATTGTGCACTTTAAGTTAATATGGCAAACTTTTTCTGTTAGTTATATACTATCCCTCTGTAGTACTTATAAATTTAGATACACTTTTTTATATTCCTACTTCCACTCTGATACTATACACTGCCCAAAGATAAATTCTCTGTTAAAAACTGCCTATCTAAAATTAATCCCAACAGTGCCCTACCTCTACTAATATATATTTTTTTTATGCAAATTTCAGGAAAAATGGAAAGTGAACAAAACATTTCATTTGAAATTGTCCTTCCAGAGTCCAACACAGAAATCATTGATCCAAATGAGATTGAATTTATGGATGAAACTTGGGACCAAGAACTACTGCAATGTGTACAAGCAGTAGATAACCTCCTTGCAAATGAGGACATTTTACAACCTCAGAGACTACAATCTATATTCCATGATTATTATGAAATTTCTGACAATGAAATGTTAGAAAGTTTAATAAATTATGAAACACAATAAAAAAAGCTTAAAAAAAAAAAAAAAAAAAAATAATCAACAAAACCAACAATCAATTAACATACAGCATTTGAAAAGTCTATCATTCATTTTTCATTGTGATACGCTCCCCAGAACGCTTCCCGGTTCGCGTACCGGGCGCTAACCACGAAAAAAAACAAAAAAAATTTTTTTTTTTTTGCTTAGCGGGGCCCCTTTAAAGCCTCCACATCAAACCTAGGGGGTCAGGGAGGATCTACTATGCCCCCTTATGGTCATTTCCCCCTTTGTTTTGTCCTCCTCTTGTCACTCGATCCTACCGAGAGACAAGATGGCGGCCGCTCCGGACTGTTTAGAATGTTGACAGACACCGGAGAGCCAATCAACTTCGCTACGCGAAGTTCCGTTACGCGTCAAGTACGCGTACCGGGGCGCTGCCTGGTCCGCGCTTACAGATATATATCTTTTTTTGAACGTTATTTTCTCAAAATCCACTGCAGCACATATATTGAGACCTACAAAAGGCACATCGGGCTACCAGTCCCTACAATTTTGCCAAGTTTCGTGCAAATCCATTCAGCCGTTCGGGCTAAAAGTGAGGCTAACCGCCCTATGGAAAACTCAATGTTAAAAACACGTTTTGGGACCCCCCTTTTTTCTCGGCCCCCCCTGGACCAACTCCCCCCAAATTTCCAGTGGCTGCTCAGAAACAAAATGTTCCATTTTGCTGAAAATTTCAGCCAATTCCGTCCACAAACGCCAAAGTTATTAGACATAGAATTTTCAAAAAACCCATAGAGAAAAAATCCTAACTATATATACCTACTGGCGACCGCCAGTAGGTAATATATATATATATATATATATATATATATATATATATATATATATATATATATATATATTACCTACTGGCGGTTGCCAGTAGGTAGTTATAGTTAGGATTGGCCACCATAGGAAATCCTCAACATTTTATTGGGAATAACTCTGGCGCCGCTTGAGGAATTTGTGTGTAATTTTCCAAAATTTTGGCCAGCTCTACTCCGCTCCTTCCCTGGAAGTTTGGGGGGATTCGTGAAGTGGGGCTGAGAAAAAAGGGGGGTCCCAAAACGTGTTTTCCCCATGTTAATTTTCATAGGACGGTCTGACAAGTCTACAGCCCGAACCGCTGAACGTAATTACGCCAAACTTGGCAAAATTGTAGGGACTGGTACGCAGATGTGCCTTTGCTATATTTAGTGAAAATTGCTCCAGTGGTTTTTTTTTTAATTAACTTCAAAAACACATATATATCTATAGGCGCGCTCCGAACGCTCACCGGTACGCGTACCGGGGAGCGCACCCGGCGCGCTACAGGAGTGCGCGAGCGGAAAGCTGATTGGCTCTCAGGTGTCTGTCAACATTCTAAACAGTCCGGAGAGTATGCCATCTTGTGTCTCGGTAGAATCGAGACACAAGAAGTGAAAAAGAATGGGGGATATAATTAAAAGGGGGCATAGTAGACACATCCTGACCCCCTAGGTTTTCTGGGGGGGGCCTAGAACTTTTTTTTTTAAATTTTCGCAGGGTAAGGGCTAGGTGCGTTCCCAGGTGCGAGCTCTGGTACGCACACCCTGAGCGCACCACAGGGGAAAACAGTGTAAAAAATTATAGTAAAAAAATAGTTTAGAGTGCTTAGAGGTAGGGTAGCTCTGAAAAGAGCTGTTGTGTTATGTGGGTGTTTTTTGTACCTACAAGTAGGTACCAATGCAGAGTCTTATATTCAAAAGGAAAACTCTATTCCCCTCATCTGTAAAATGCACACCATATCTCCTATAGATGTCTTGCATGTTGTAACGCAATTTGATGTGGTAAATGGAACCCATACCATAGTCTCTGAGGAAAGCAGAAACAGATTTATTCACATGTTTCCTTGCTTTCTCAATCTGTGGACAAAATTGGTTGGACCAGTTCCATTTTTGCCTTTGGCATATATTAGAAAATACCAAGGCAGTTTTTGGAAAAAGTGACATCAATTGCCCAAAGATGTCCTTTAAAAGCATTTCCAGACCTACCCCAGTCAAAGTGCCCAGGTCATTTCCACCAGAGTGCACAATTATGAGGTCAGGGTGTGGTAGATGCATAAAGGATTTTCAATTGGTGACTTCTCAATCCTCTCTGTCCAATCCATACAATGTCCACATTTGGTAAATCAAGGTTGTAAATACCTCTGTTAGCTGCGTATTTTTTACTCCAGTGGACAAAGCTATGACCCACAAACCTGACTTTTGGCATCTTGAAGGTAGATGTGCTTGTATTCAGATGAGTTGTGGAAATGAAATGGGAGTTTGAAAATAGGAGTTATGTAAAAAAGTGGTTGAGATTCAGTGCACTTGAAAAACAAAAAAATGATTGGTGCTTTCTTAACATTCTCCACTGAAAACTAAGGGTGGGCGTAGTTCACGAAGTAGCGCTACGCGAAGCTACGCGAAGCTACGCGAAGTGCACTTCGCACTACACGAACTTCATGTAGCACTACGCGAGCTGCGTAGTAGCATGTTCGCACTGTGCAAGATGCGTTTTCAATGATTGCACAGTGCGGACAAGCATCCGGCACTGTGCAAGCATTGAAAACGGCATCTTGCACAGTGCGAGCTGTAGTTTTCTGCTGCTCGAGTAGATTATTACTCAAGCGGCAACTTTCTCAACGCGAACAGGTAGTTTCTCATTGAGAGCGGTCACGAGCATGCACAACCACACACAATGAGAAACCTGACCTTCTCGCGTTGAGAATCTCGCCGGGATGTCATTTTGCTTGCTCGCGGTCGCGAACATGACGTTCAGGACCGCGAACAAGCAAAAAATGACCGCTGCACTACGCTACGCTGCACTACGCATGTTCGCAATGTGCTACGTGCAGCTCGCGAAGTTGCGAAAACTTCGCAAACTCCACGAGCGTAGCGTAGTGCTTCGCCCAGGGTTACTGAAAACTAGGATGAATGCTTTTGTTTTTTGAAAGAAGTCATTTCAATGGTTGAGGAAAATTCATTTCAAGAAGCATTGCACATGGTTAGCTGGTACATTGAGTGGTCAAACACCCTTGCTGCTTTTTTTTGCAACATAGTATGATGAACTTCTGAACTGTGTGCTGGGTGAGGAGGGAGTTACCATGGTAACAGGGGAATGAGCACTGGGGGGATGGGTGAATGTTATGTGACTTTCAAAGTGTTCAAAAGTACTACCAATTAAAATGTGCAGTTTTTTACTCCACTTCATTAACTCCTTCTCTTACTCCTTCTGTCCTCTTACTTCTACACTCCCATACCCTTATTCTCTCTCTTTTAGCCTCATTCTCTCCGTCCCCTTAGTCTCTCACTCCTTTACTATCACGCTCACTCCCTATAACTCAGCCATACTCCCACACTCACCTTCTTTGAAACCTTCTCCTTTACCTCCCTTCCTCTCTCTTCCTATCCTTCGCTCCTTCACTCTTTTCCCTTCCCTTACTCCCCTTACTCCACTTCAGTAACTCCTTCTCTCAATCCCTCTGTCCTCTAACTTAGTCACTCCCCTTTTCTCACTCTCTCTCTGTTACCCACATTCTCTCTGTCCCCTTAGTCTCTCACTCCTTTTCTATCACGCTCACTCCCTATAACTCAGCCATACTCCTACACTCACCTTCTTTCAGACCTTTTCCTTTACTTTCCTTCCTCTGTCTTCCCATCCTTCCGCTCCTTCACTCTTTTCCCTTCCCTTACTCCCCTTACTCCATTTCAGTAACTCCTTCTCTCAATCCCTCTGTCCTCTAACTTACTCACTCCCCTTCTCTCACTCTCTCTCTGTTACCCCCATTCTCTCCGTCCTCTTAGTCTCTCACTCCTCTTCTGTCACGCTCACTCCCTATAACTGAGTCATACTCCCACACTCACCTTCCTTCAGACCTTAACCTTTACTTTCCTTCATGTCTCTTTCCTTCGTTTGCTCCTTCACTCTTTTCTCTTCCCTTACTCTCCTTACTCCACTTCACTAACTCCTTCTCTTACTCCCTCTGTCCTCTTAGTTCTACACTCCCCTTCCCTCTTTCTCTCTCTGTTAGCCTCATTCTCTCTGACCCTTTAGTCTATCACTCCTCTTCTATCACGCTCACTCCCTATAACACAGCCACACTCCCTCACTTATGTTTCTTTCCTCCCTCACTCAGGGCCTCATTTATGAGAAATGACGCATCGCTGCACGAAAGCAGCGATGCGTCACTTCTCAGTGCGCTCTCCTTGCGACATTCCTGATGCGTCATATTTAATGTATGACGCATCATGTCGCAAGGAGTTACAGATACGTCAGTATTTCTGATGTATCTGTCAGCGCAAAAGTGACGCATTGCTGGAGTGTGTCACAAAAGTGATGCAACTCCAGCAATGCATCCTTTCACATGGGGCAAGCCCTCTGTGAAAGGGCCTGCATCAGTCTTACGCCTGCTGTGAGGCAGGCGCAAGATTTTGACGCAACGGCGTCCTAAAACTGACGCAGTGAAATCTCATAGATTTCACTGCGTCACTTCTACGACCCTTCCTTGCGTCAATATGCCCCCTTTGCATACATTATACCTGGCGCAGGTATAATGTGGCGCAGGGGTTTACAAAGTGACGCATCTACCTAGATGCGTCACTTTGTAAATATGACTCAACAAGGCGCATTTTTTACACCACTGGTGCGCCACAAAAAGTGACACACCGGCGGTGTAAAAGTGACGCATGGCCTCATAAATGAGGCCCTTAGTCTTCTACTCTCACTTTTTCTTTCACTTTCTCTGTCTCTTCACTCCCTTACTCACTTTGTCTCACACTCACTTGTCTTTATCCAGTCTGTATCTCCACTCTTTCCTAAACATTACTGCTCTTTTCTTACCCTTCCACACCCCCGTTCCTTTACTACATTTTGTTCACTTATCCTCATTCCGCATGTTCACTCTCCTTCTCCTCACTGTCCTCCCCCACACTCACCTTCTTTCAGTCCCCCTACTTCACTTCCCTTCCCCTCTCGTCCCTTTCTTTGCTTTCTCACTAATTTTCCTCTCCTCTCTCACTGCACTCCACTTCAGTTACTCTTTTTCATTTTTTTTAAGAATACAGCTCTTTTTTGAGAATTGGAGGTAGTTCTAAAAAGAACTTTTTTTTTCTTCTTTTTTCGTTTTTTTCTCAACAAAAACAAAAACAGGGAATGGCAAACTGCTCAACAGGAGCAAAAAAAAAAATCAAAATTAGGGCTGGGGATGGCAGCGGTGGTTCTCTATTGCTCAAGCAATGATCATAATACTTTGTTCCCCGTAACAAAGTAGTGCATCACAATGTTTGCATTTGATTGAGGCCTCATTAAAAACAGGCTGAATATTTGGGATCAGCTGTTCTGATTGCCCCCTCACCGATACAGTTGCTCCTTCTGTTGAAGTAGAAGCACCATCCCTTGGAGCCTCTCGTGCCAGAGCCCTGACACTCTCCCGGGCATAGTTCTGGGGGTGCCTTCTCTGGACGTGCCGAATCATAGTTGAGTTACCAAAACTGTACTTCCTTCTGGGGTCTCCTCGGGAAAATACAGTATGGCAGATCTTACACTCCACCTTTGGAGCATTTACTTTTTTATGTCCCTCAGGTATGTCAAAGAACTTCCAAATAAAATGTTCTTTCACCTTCGGCTTAGGAGGCTCTTCATCTATAAAACCATCTGACTCCTCACTGCTGCTGGATGCTCTGGCAGCCATTCTATCCACAAATTCTTAGCACAGAAAAAAGAGGTCTTGCTCTCACCAAAGTGAAAGAAGAAGTGAAGGAAAAGGGTGGGGTTTTCATTAGTTGAAAAAAAAAAACTATTAAAACAACCAATGGAAAGAGTTATTTTAAGGTCACATGACTTGACACGCTTACGCTGCGCGCACCGGAGCGCTTCCGGGGGCGCTTATGCGGCGCGAACGTAGGCGCTTCTTGGGGCGCTTACGCGGCGCGCCTTAGTGACGTTTTGGTAGCTTTACGGAAATGAAAAATCATTTTCATTCGTAAAATCAAAAATACTACTTTTATAAGCATGGTACTGAATGTCTTGCATTATTAGTTAGTTTTCATACATTTTTTTTTTACGAACGCAGAAATAGCCCTCTCGCTGCGCTCTCGAGAGAGCTTACCGGTGCGCGCACCCTGAGCGCTCCAAGACAAAATGATACGGGTAAGCTTACCGGTCCCCGCACCCTGAGTGCACCAGGAAAAAATTATAAAAAAAATATATATATACATTGAACAAATATATATATTTTTTTACATATAATTAATAAGTTTCACAAACGTTATAGTTAGGAATTAGCATTTAAAAATCCTTTGAAATTCACTGAAAAAACCATAGGTTTCACACTCGTTATAGTTAGGAATTAGCATTTAAAAAACCTTTGAAATTCACTGAAAAAAACCATAGGTTTCACACCAGTTATAGTTAGCTGAACATTTTACTCATACAATACCATTGAAATTCCCACGTTATAGTTAGTGGGACTCACTAAAACTCGTGCGGCCGCAATCCACTGCTGATGATGTCACATATTACATCATTCATGACATGGTCAGTGACATCACTGATGACATCACTGATGACATCTCAAATGACATCACTGATGTCATCACTGATGACATCTCAAATGACATCACTGATGACATCACTGATGACATCATCCATGTGATAATGCGATGCACCTCCTCACACTCTAATCTAACCTTTGATACACCCAAACTACCATTCTTGAAATTATTGACACACCAATACCAGTAACTACATACGCACACTGATTTCTAGGTCTACCCACACATCCACTCATTCACCCATACAATCACTCATGCATACAGTCACTCATCAATAGAACACTATCATATGCACTGATACACCTATTCAGACACTCACACGCTGACACTCATCCACAGAGTTATTCACACACCTAGTCAGTTATGCAAAGAATCAATCACACTCCCATTTCCTCAACTACACAGTTATACACACTAAACCTTACTTAATCAAACATATACTAACACATACTTACTCTCTTTCACAATCACTGATACAAGTACACATAGATCCATACAGTCACTTACGCAATCACAGGCTCTCATGTATAGTCATTTATATATGCCAGCTCTCACATGCACTGTGTTTTACATATGTACTTACTTGGACATGGAGCACTGAGATAGCCATTCACTCACCAGCACACCCATGCACACAGTCAACCACCCATACAGCTCTTTCCACATGCACTCTTGAACCCATATACCAAGTGAATCAACTGCTGACACATATATGCACAGAGTCACACACCTCCCAGCCACCCACACACACACTCACCCTCACATACAAATACTTGGGCAACCAATCAATAACCCATATAGCCACTCATATAGCTACTGATCAACACATGCAGCAGCTTACACAACAACAGACATACTGATGCACACATTCAGACAGTTTAGTCACTAACCAATGCATTCAGTAGGACACATTTAATCACTCACTCATACAGTCAGTCACGCACCTACTAAATCCTTCATCCAGACACTCATACATCCACTCATTCTTCAATATATAAAACATATTTTTACTTTTCAGAAACACACATTCACTGCATGATGTCATCAGTGATGTCATTTGAGATGTCATCAGTGATGTCATCAGTGATGTCATTTGAGATGTCATCAGTGATGTCATCTGTGATGTCACTGACCATGTCATGAATGATGTAATATGTGACATCATCAGCAGTGGATTGCGGGCGTGCAAAATATAGTGAGTCCAGCTAACTATAACGTGGGAATTTCAATGGTTTTGTATGAGTAAAATGTTCAGCTAACTATAACTGGTGGGAAACCTATGTTTTTTTCAGTGAATATATATTTATATATCTACATATATATTACCTACTGGCGATAGCCAGTAGGTATATATAGTTAGGATTGTTTTCCATAGGGAAATCGCAACATTCTATTGGGAATAACTTTGGCGCCGGTTAAGGAATCTTCCTGAACTTTTCCTTAACGTTGCCTCGCGGCGCTCCGCACCTTCCCTTAAAGTTTGGGGGGGATTCGTCAAGCGGGGACCGAGATAAAAGGGGGGTCCCAAAATGTGTTCTCCCCATGTTAATTTCCATAGGGCGGTTGGACTCACTTTTAGCCCGAACGGCTGAATGGTTTTCCACCAAACTTGGCAAAATTGTAGGGACTGGTAGCCCGATGTGCCTTTGCTATGTCTCAAGATATGTGTTCCAGTGGTTTTTACGAAAATTACATTACATTGGGCTACATTGGCTATATATATGTTAGAGCCCAAATGTAGCCCAATGTAGCCCAATGTAGCCCAAAGATGGCCACCAGAGACAAAAAAAAACAAATGTAGCCCAAATATCAGACAGATGTAGCCCAACTATAGCCCAATGACAGAATGTCCCAAGAGTGTTCTAAAGAACAACTAGAGCGCTAACAGTATTACTTACGACAAAAGTATGGCACACCTGAAGTCATCTTGATTGGAATAAAGTGTTAACACTTAAAACATTTAATTTGCAAAGGAACAAAATGAGGGGGTTCATTTTGCCATAGAAATTATGATTAGTGCTGAAGAAAGAAAAATTAGGGCACATTTTGAGTGACTTCTCAAATCCTCTTATATTTCATTAAAAAAATTCTGATATGCAGTCTCCCAAGATGGCCACCAGAGACAAAAGAGCCCAAATGTAGCCCAAATATCAGCCAGATGTAGCCCAACTATAGCACAATGACAGAATGTCCCAGAGTGTTCTAAAGAACAACTAGAACGCTAACAGTCTTACTTATGACAAAAGTATGGCACACCTGAAGTCATCTTGATTGGAATAAAGTGGTAACACTTAATACATTTAATTTGAAAAGGAACAAAATGAGGGGTTTCATTTTGCCATAGAAATTATATATATATATATATATATTCACTGAAAAACCCATAGGTTACACACCAGTTATAGTTAGGAATTAGCATTTAAAAAACCTTTAAAATTCACTGAAAAAACCATAGGTTTCAGGCCTTATATAGTTAGGAATCAGCATTTAAAAAACCTTTGAAATTCACTGAAAAAAACATAGGTTTCAGGCCTTATATAGTTAGGAATTAGCATTTAAAAACACCTTTGAAATTCACTGAAAAAACCATTTGAGATGTCATCAGTGATGTCACCGACCATGTCATGAATGATCTAATATGTGACATCATCAGCAGTGGATTGCGGGTGCGCGAAATATAGTTAGTACAACTAACTATATAGGAGCAATTTCATTGGTTTTGTATGAGTAAAATGTCCAGCTAACTATAACACCACTAAAACTTATAGTTTTTTGAGTGAATTTCAAAGGTTTTTAAAAACTATTTCCTAACTATATAACTCCTGAAACCTATGTTTTTTTTAGTGAATATATATATATATATATATAAATATACACACATCTATATATATCAATGCTCCTCCTCCTTTTTCTTTCCAAAGGAATAAGCACTTACAGGGTGGATTTGATTGTTGGTCATTCTTCTCACAACACGCACACGAAGAAGTATCAAGGAGCTTTGATATATAAATATATATATATATATTACCTACAGGCTATCGCCAGTAGGTAGTTAGAGTTAGAATGTATTTTTTATAAGAAAAGCGTTTTTTGAATTGCCAATTACTTTGGCGCCAATTGACGAATCTTCGCAAATTTTTCAAAACTAATGGCCCTACGGTCAGCTCCTGTCCTGAAAGTTTCGGGGTGATTCATCAAGTGGGGGGCGAGAAAAAAGGGTGGTCCCAAAACGCGTTTTCCCCATTTTAATTTCCATACGAACTTTAGACATGGCTACAGCCCGAACTGTTGAACGGAATTACACCAAATTTGGCAAAAGGGTAGCTTTTGGTCCAGAAAGCACTCTTTTGTTTAAATGCTTTAAATCCCTTCAGTAGTTCCTGAGAAATTCAAAAAAGACATATATTGATATCTGAGCACCGAGGAGGAGTTGCAACTCCTCCCGAGCACAAGCTGACCCCCTTCGATATTCACCCCGGTACTTCCAAGAGATGCTATTGACATCTTTCACGAGAATGTTGTTGGACAATTGAAAGAATTACAAAGAAACATATCTAACACCAAAAGAAAGTATGATGGACCGTCGCAATGATACGCTGATATTGATCGGGCCAAATTACTAACTGAAATTGAAGCCATTCAGGTGCAATTAGAAAGTATGGGCGAAGATGAGGAATGAGCCAGGCTTACAAAGGCAATGAATGAACGGTTGAAAAAAGAGGAAGCAAAAATCTTTGAGAGAAAAATTTACAAGTTTCAACGGGATCGTAGTGATTACGACTTAGGACAGATTTTCACGTTCTCCAGAAAATATGACTCATTGCGAAGTGGGACAGCAAACCCCAACCTAAGCTCAAAATAATTCGACAAAATAAAGGACAAGCTGACACGACTAACTCCACTCTCAGTTCTGATATTGATACAGAATCAGACACAGAACGCCGTAAACAAGCCCAGGTAGAAGGTATCCCGAAACCCTCACCGGGACAAGAGATTGTTTTTTTATGCCAAGAGAGGCTTCAAACCCTGATATCAAGTACACAGCAAAAACACGCAAACAGCGGGTTAACTTCAGGAGGCGCCAGAGGCACAGGGCGGCCAAGAGGAGGGTATCAGAAAAGGAAGAGAGGTGGGGGGCAGGGATCTGCCGCCCAGCAAAATTAATTGGAGGTAAGAATCAAACGATTATCAACCTAACCCTATTAAGTTTGAGTCCAAAGGAAGAAGAGATACTTAATTTGGGTTTATCTTTTGCTCCACAGTGTAACTTCAATTATCCCGCAACAAGATGTGACTTTTATAAAGCGGTGAGAAGACTTATGCTGCGAAAATTATACGCACTTAAAGCTAAGCCAAAAGACTCCATGCTGCCCTCCAGTGGAAATGATGATACCGTGAGCAATGCATCCCAAGACACCAGATTCATTACGGAATTATGGGAGACGGAGGGGGCAGGCTATGAAGGAGCTACACAAGCCATAAGAAAAACTAGTGAAATGGATGAATTAGGAAATAGATTATCGGTTAAAACCCTATTCAGACCCCCTTCGATATTCACCTCGGTACTTCCAAGAGATGCTATTGACATCTTTCACGAGAATGTTGTTGGACAATTGAAAGAATTACAAAGAAACATATCTAACACCAAAAGAAAGTATGATGGACTGTCACAACGATACACAGCCCTCACAACCCGCCTATCTAAAGAAAAAGGAGTTATTATTAGAGGGAGTGATAAGGGCGGGAACATTGTTCTAATGACTAAAGTGGACTATGACAAGGAGGCATTTTCCCAACTAAATGACCGGGACTGTTATGAGCGCACCAAGGCTCAGACGTTGACAGCCATCAAATTGGAATACCATCAAAAATTAGCTTGATGGAAATCAACCAAATTAATTAGTGATGCAGAGTAGAAATACCTTAAGGTTGATAATCCAGTCACACCCATCATGTACTTTATCCCCAAAGTGCACAAAAATCCATTACATCCGCCTGGCAGGCCGATTATTTCTGCAAGAGGCAGCCTGCTTGAACATACATCGATATACATAGACTACTTTTTACAAGGCTATGTGCAGAAACTTGATTCCTATGTGCAAGACACGGGTGATTTTCTGGTGAAAACAAAACATATTGATTGGGTACCTGGTGATTGGCTGATGGCGCTTGATGTTACGTCGCTATATACCAGTATTGCACATGTACATGGACTGTCAGCTGTAAAACATTATTTATCAAGACGTCACCCTATGTTTGGAGAGCATAATAAGATGTTATTGGATATGTTAGAATATTGTCTAACAAACATAATTTTTATGTTTAACAACCTAATGTACCAACAATTAAAAGGGGTTGCAATGGGGGCCAGCTTCTCCCCGAGCTTCGCATGTTTGCACATGGGAGCTTGGGAGGAGCTGGTACTCAGGGCTACACACCAAGAAACTATTGAAAACAATGTGATCGCTTGGTATCAATTTATTGATGATTTACTTGTGATATGGAGGGGCAGTGAGGAAGCAGCAGTGAATTTTATTGATAACATCAACCAGAATGATTTAAACCTCAAATTCACTGCTACACTTAGTCAGAGTGCGGTCACATTTTTAGACACTGAGCTGTATATTGACAAAGGTCGACTTGAATCCAGGATTTTCCGCAAAGCCACGGCTGGTAACAGCATTTTACATGCGGCCAGTGCACATCCCATGCATCTCGTATCCAGCATCCCCTCAGGGGAGATGCTAAGAATGAGACATGTGTGCAGCAATCCTATAGACCTGGAAAAAGCCCATTGGAAAGTAGAGAGTGTTTCCTCCAAAGGGGCTATTCGGTACTAACTATTGAAAAGGCCAGGGTTAAATCCATGACGTTCACCAGAGAGGACCTCCTTACAAACGGTATCGGACACCAACCTGGTACTGAGCCAGATGTGAGCAAGAAGAAGTCAGAGGAGTTTAAGAACTTTAGAATTATCACTGGCTTCAGCAAACAACACCGTGAGATTTACAGGATAGTTAACAGACACTGGCCCATAGTTAAAAGTGACCCTATTATTGGTGCTGGGCTACCTAAAAGGGTATCGTTAACGTATAGCAGGGCACCCTCCCTCAGAGACCAACTAGTAGATACTAATCCTGAACCCATCATGAAGACCACATGGTGGCAGAATACCAAGGGGTTTTTCAAGTGTAAGACCTGCAAGGCTTGTAATCATGGAATAAATACTAAAACCCATACTGATGGCTTTAGTGAGGTACAACATCCAATTACCCAGGTATTAACCTGTAAAACTGAATATGCAATTTATGTATTGCAATGCCCCTGTCTATTAAAATACATGGGTAGTACAAAACTCCCTGTAAACCAACGTATTCTCCAACATTTGAGAGCTATCACTAATGTGGACAATACTTATCCGGTGGCGAGACACTTTCGTGACCACCACCAAAGTATCAACACCTCACTTAAATACTTTGTGATTGACACAGTAAATGCAAGCAGACGGGGCAGTGACAGAGAGGCTAGACTGAGAAAATTGGAAACTCGTTACATTCTCTTACTTGATACTAAGGCCCCAGGTGGGTTGAATGTCACAGAGGATTTGTACACGTGTCTTCCATGAGCCATTCAACAACAATTTAATTCATCGTATTGAGCTAGAATTGTACATAATATTCAGTAGGTACAATGTCCCATCGTGAGAGTATACCCGGCTGGGAAACACCACGATAGGGGGTACGGACATGATAACATTTAAATAGGTCAGACTTTTTGCTGAAGCTGTTGCTATACGATTTGAAATTTTTGTACACAATGAGGGCACATCATATCTGTTTAAACTAGGAGGGTCCTTATTCCCCAGCAGTTGATTTTCAGAATGTATGATGCAAATTCAAGTATATTTTATTTCATTTATTCAAACACTACATGGTCAGCTAATTAGGGGGTAATATAATGATACAGAATACATTTACAGTAACTATGCGACTATGGGCCATTTTTACTTATTATGATTGGCAATGTGTATATAAAATGAATATTAACATGATTTTACTTATTTATAAGGGAATCAGGTATACGGTGTTTATTCGTTGCTTTACTTACCAAAGCATGTAATTTGCACTTTATTTGCTATTTTGCACATTGGCGTATTTTGCACAAAAAGCATTTTTGGAATGATTTATCCGAAGTTTTGAATTTTGCACTAATGCGTACTTTGCACATCAATATCAAGCACTAGCACTTTATTCTTATCAACTTGAATATTGGATAGGCAAATTAGTATTATTTATAATTTGCCACGTCAAACTGCCTATACCGAATATATACACATATTTAGAATCTATTGGTATTTCACCGTGATTTGTATTTTGTCAATTAGCCCAATGAGCAGCATATTTTTCTATTATATTTGAACCAGATTGTAATGTGTACTGTTTTCAACTGGATGTGATATTAACTCTGTTGAACGATATAAAGACCCCAGTATGTTTTCCATGTTTATTCATAGCCCTTACACGTGACTAGGCAAGAACCAATTACTGGCACTTTAAAAGGACTCGTCGTGATTGTGATCACTGTCATGTGAACAAAGCTCCTTTGAGCCGAAACGTCATGCGGCTAACTTGCACTAAATAAAAAACTTTAGCACTCAACTGGTCCGTGTCTGCGTGATCCCTTGCTGGGAGAATTCATGAGCGTGTGGAGAGAGACGCTGTTTCTTGGATATATATATATATATATATATACATATTACCTACTGGCGGTCGCCAGTAGGTATATATAGTTAGGATTTTTTCTCTATGGGATTTTTGAAAATTCTATGTCTAATAACTTTGGCGTTTGTGGACGGAATTGGCAGAAATTTTCAGGAAAATGGCACATTTTGTTTCTGAGCAGCCCTTGAAAATTTGGGGGGGGTTCGTCAAGGGGGGGCCGAGAAAAAAGGGGGGTCCCAAAACGTGTTTTTAACATTGAGTTTTCCATAGGGCGGTTGGCCTCACTTTTAGCCCGAACGGCTGAATGGATTTGCACGAAACTTGGCAAAATTGTAGGGACTGGTAGCCCGATGTGCCTTTTGTAGGTCTCAATATATGTGCTCCAGTGGATTTTGAGAAATTAACGTTTAAAAAAAGATATATATCTGTAACAGTGGACCGGGCAGCGTCCCAGGACGCGTACTTTTCGCGCAACGGAGCTTTGTGAAGCGAAGCTGATTGGTTCTCTGGCGTCTGTCAACATTCCAAAAAGTCCGTAGCGGCCGCCATCTTGTCTCTCGGTAGGATCGAGAGACAAGAGGAGGCCAAAACAAAGGGGGAAATAACCATAAGGGGGCATAGTAGATCCTCGCTGACCCCCTAGGTTTGATGTGGAGGTTTTAAAAGGGCCCCGCGGGGCAAAAAAAATAATAATAATAATAATCGAACGGCTGAATGGATTTGCACGAAACTTGGCAAAATATTAGGGACTGGTAGCCCGATGTGCCTTTGCTAGGTCTCAATATATGTGCTCCAGTGGATTTTGAGAAATTAACGTTCAAAAAAAGATATATATCTGTAACAGCGCTCCGCTTCGCGTAACGGAGGTTTGCGAAGCTGATTGGTCATTCTGTCACTGGGCTATAGTTGGGCTACATCTGGCTGATATTTGGGCTACATTTGTTTTTTTGTGTGTCTGGCGGCCATCTTTGGGCTACATTGGGCTACATTGGGCTTCATTGGGCTACATTGGGCTACATTTGGGCTCCAACATATATATAGGCCAATGTAGCCCAATATATATTTTTCAAAGTTAATTTTCGTAAAAACCACTGGAGCATATATCTTGAGACATAGCAAAGGCACATCGGGCTACCAGTCCCTACAATTTTGCCAAGTTTCGTGGAAATCCATTCAGCCGTTCGAGCTAAAAGTGAGTCCAACCGCCCTATGGAAATGAAGGAAATGAATGGGTAATTTGTAATTAGCAAATAGCTAATCGCAAACTAGGAATGGTAAAGAATCGCTATTTATTCCTTAAAGTTCGCTATTTAGGAAATGCAAAAAACTTTGATGATACATATGGCGGTTCATCTCTAACAAGATAAGAAGCATAGGGATACATTTATGATGACTGGCGCATCACCAGGGATGTGTTAGTCATTCTGTGCCGCTGTTCCGTCACCTATGGTGTGCTGCATTTACAATGCGGCGCAACATGGGGCAAAAACAGCACAGATGCGTGATGTATCTGTGCCGTAAAGGTGGCGCATTGCTGGAGTTGTATCGCAAGTGTGATGAAGCTCCAGCAAGGGTCGGGGGTGCCCCTGTCGCAGGGTTTCTGTTCTCACACAGAACTGTGGACAGAGGATTGGAACCTCGGCGAATTAGGGTGTCCCAAAACTCACGTTAGTAATCAAAAACTCCTTAGCAAGCTAGGTACAGTGTCACATTGGATATAACAAACTCTCAATGTTTAGACAATCCAGAATATGAACTTATAGTACCTCAGGATACGTGGAACTCATGAACAGTCGGTCGTTATATATTTCTTAGAAACCAGAACATGGAGTTAAGAAGAACACATGTGTATTTGAAATGTTTATTTACTAATGCCGTCTTCTCAGGCGTAGTATCTTAGATAATACAAGTACACATATTATCAGTAGCAAAATTACCAGCATAGTTACTAGTACATAAAAAGCGAAGGGTGATAGTATGTTAACATGCTGTAAATGAATAAGAGTTAGCAACACTTATAAGCAGCCGCGGGCCGTGGAGGGAGTTACGGTGAGGCAGGGAGGCGGGTTGGGGGAGAAGCAGGGTGGAGAATACAAGTACACATATTATCAGTAGCAAAATTACCAGCATAGTTACTAGTACATAAAAAGCGAATGGTGACAGTATGTTAACATGCTGTAAATGAATAAGAGTTAGCAACACTTATAAGCAGCCGCGGGCCGTGGAGGGAGTTACGGTGGGGCAGGGAGGCGGGGAGGGGGAGGGGCAGGGTAGAGAGGGCTCCACCCTGCTTCTCCCCCTCCCCGCCTCCCTGCCTCACCGTAACTCCCTCCACGGCCCGCGGCTGCTTATATCTCACCCTCCCTAATACACATATTATATTATTTGCTAAGAAGGTCTCTTTGTGTTGGTTTAGGGCGTGCCCATACTTTAGTGTCTTAGATTTGAAGGAATCACATCAGCATACACCAGCTCTCTCTTCATGTGAACCGCATCAAGTGTTGTGTATGTGTGTTCGGCAAAGCAATATAAAACCCGCCTCATGCCCAGAATTGGCAGAAGTTGCACTTATGTTATGAGTATGAAGTCGTGGAGATCAGACCTCATAACAATTCTGTATCGTGTTGTTCTTGAAACTTTAGCACTCGCTGTACAGATATAGTTTAAGAAGCAAAGCAGATAGTAGAGCAATAACATATTATTCTCATGTAAACCACGATGAACTACTAGGTGGAAAGCTAAAGCAACAACTAAGTGTCGTGTGCAGAAGTTGCAAAAAAGGAAAAATGGCGTTTAAACCGGTAATGAGCCCATGCTAACTTAACACGGTGTAAAGATATCCAGGACCTAGATGACACCTCCCCATGATCCGGAAACGAACTGAATAAGATAATAGAAGTGCCATCTCATGAGAGCAGATTGCAAGTTTATATGTGGACGGTCCGCAAGGTAAAGCATTAAAAACTAGGAAAATTTAATGCTAAAGAAAAATAAAACAGCCAAGTACTTTATCGAGTCTTAAGCCAATAGGCAAGGTAAATAATAAAAACTTGACAAATAAGTCAATGAATTGTCAATGAAATGCTAGTACTCAGCATATCAAACATGAAAAAGGTCTATGACATAACTGTGTATGCAAAATAAGCTGCAACAGCCTCCAATAGGAAGTCACCGTCTTCATCCGAAAACAGTTCAGCCATCCAATTTAAAAGCGGAAAAGAACATACGTGCTCTCCCAGCACCGGATCCTCTATCACCATCAGAGGACAGCTCGGTGGGTTTTCAAGAAAGCTCTGTTCCAAGAAAGACTGTGCTGCCGCCAGTAAATTCCAGGGACCAATTAGTCCATGCATCAATGCCACAGCCATAATCCTTTCGCCAGGACAAACCAACTCGTGAGTAATGATAGGAGTCATCAGCTGATTAAAGTCAACGTCAGGAGAAACCGGTCCGCAGAGACACAAATCAATGGCCCAATCGAAATCACAGGTCAGGCAGTGAAATACAGGCTGGACACAGGTGAAGTAGGAGAATCGAAAAGATAATCCATATGCCGTGCTTAATATCGCCAACGGCATTGTGCCATAATATTCTAGCATGCGATTGCGGAACAGTGTCAGCAGCTGCAGGGTGGGAGGTTGCATAGGAGGGACATCCATATTTAAAAATGTAAAAAAGCACAAGAGCGTCCGCTGGTAATGCAAGTAAAAATGCCAATCCATGAAGCAGAGTGGAGAAAATAGAATGAAAGAAAGCAGGGATGACTCCAAAGATTTTCTCAAATGAAGTCACGAGACCACTGGTAACAACTTTAAAAAAGTGCGCCAGGGCCTTTGTGGAGGATGCGTTAAAGATAGTCCGAACCATCTTGCTTAAATTGAAAGGCAAATCTGAATTGAAAAGGGTCTGCACCTCTGTACGGGTGTTCGCTATGTGAAGCACGAAAGTTTCACGGGCCGAACTCAAGGCCACCTCTCTCTGAGACAAAAGAGCTCTTATTCTTGCCATGCCGTTGAAATCTCTCCCAAGGTTGGTATTTGTGGCCAGATTGAAAACTCCCTATGTTCATGTGTGGGAGGAAATAGAACATTTCTGCAGCAAATAACCCGTTCACTTACTGTTACGATAAAAGGAATACTTTTAATTAATTCAGAACAATCTTCATTATTGAGCATCAAATAACTACCATTTTCCAACAACTTGAACGTGGGGATGATAGCAGGAACTGGCGTGCCTTGCAACACGCAAGCCATATTTGGTCGGTGTTTGTTGCATGAACCGTGTAACTGTATGTGCCTACACATTAGTGAATGATCTGGCGTCTCAGTGCATTCCTCTCCATTCAGATAAACTTCTTGATCATCTTTGAAACATCTGTATGTGTATGGAAGCGACCAGACCTCATGAAGAAAAGCACTACCTAAAGGTTCATAACGACCTATTGGTATATATTTCATACAATTTGAAAACTTATATAAAGCAAAAGGCAGCGTTATTAAACCGTGGATAAGGCACGTTGCCAAAAAACCCGCAATCCTCTGCTGATGATGTCACTGAGCATGTCATGAATGATGTAATATGTGACATCATCAGCAGTGGATTACGGGTAATAGTATCTCTAGTTTACTCCCCTATAGCTGTCTTTCTTTTAACATAAGTGTCTGTTTCCTTCCCTTATACTTACTGTTTTTGGTTCGCTTCCGGTTCGCGTACCGGCGAGCGAACTGGGAAGCGAACTAAGAGAAATAGAGGTTGGCACAGTTCCAAATATTGTACCAATTTTTTAATAACGGGGAGGTAGTTCTGAAAAGAACTTTTTTTTTATTGTTTTTGTTGTTTTATATTTTTTTTATTATTTTTCAGAACATTTTTTTACTTTTTTTGAATTTTTCTGAACAGTTTTATATTTTTTGGGGTTTTTCTTGGAGGGGGCAATGAAAACGATTCATTGTAAAGGGCTCAACAGGAGCAACAAAACAAAAAAAAAGTATTTATTATTTTGGGCGTTTCGTACAAACTTGCATATGATAGTCAATAGCTCTGTTGATCAGAGTGATGCTTCTTTCTCCGTAGCAAATGAATCCATCGCAAAATACGCAGATGTGTTTTACTTCACCAAATCTCATTTGTATATTTGGCACCATCTCCCTGCCCTCTGGTCCCGTTACTTCCGGTACAACAGATCTTCTGGCCATAATAGGGAGATTATCTAGGTCGTTCCGAAACTGTGCAGCACTGTAGTTGTTAGGATGCCACCTAGTCATATGGCGATGCATTGTGTAGTTTCCGAAACTGTATTTTTTCTCGGTTCCTCTGGACAGTCTATCTTGACATATAAGGCAAGTTACGTATCTTGCATTTACTTTTTTCTGACCTTTGGGAATTTTAAAAAATTGCCAAATGAAGTTTTCTTTCCGGTGAGACGTCCTGGGTTCCTCAGGCAAAAACTGCCTCTCTTCCTGCTCTTCCTCGTCTTCCTCTTCTTGCTGAATTATAACTTGAGCAGGTGGTCCACTCTTCCTTGGATGTGGTGGAGGTGGTGGGGAAGCACCAGCTGAAGCTACTAAAGAAGCCATTGCTCAGTGATCACAAAGGGTCTTTCTCTCACAATGATGAAAGTCAGAGTGAGGAAAGAAGGAGGGATTTTCATCATTTGGGAAAAACAAGAGTTCTCAACCAATGAAAAGTGTTCATTTTAGATTATATGACCTAGTCTTACATCATTAGGAAACCAAAAGTGAAATGAACCAATGAAAAGTGTTATTACCAAGTCACATGACTTGCTGTGTTTACGTTAAGCGCTTTGCAGGGCCTCCCGGTTTGCTTCCAGAAACCTGCGCTTTGCGACTCGCTTCGCGTACCAGTTCGCTAACGTAGCACGTCATATGACGTATCACGCGACAACGTGAAACGTCATGCGGACGGGAGGCGTCACGATGTTGTTTTCTAACGCGGCACTTGCGGTAAAGAAACGTTTACCGGCTCGCGGTCTATTTCGCGGCATCAAGGTCAGCTAACGGGAAGCTTCCCGATTCGCGAAGCGGGAACGAAGAAAAAAAAAATATTTTAAAAAAAAATTATTCATAAACATATAAAATATATTTTTGGATTTAAAGAAGAATACATTTTACAGCTACAGATATTAGCTGTTAAAAAACCAATGAAATTCACTGAAAAAACCATAGGTTATAGACCATATATAGTTAGGAATTAGCATTTACAAAACCTTGAAAATTCACTGAAAAAACCATAGGTTATAGACCATATATAGTTAGGAATTAGCATTTAGAAAACCTTATTTTACTCACACAAAACCATTGAAATTCCATAAAGAGTTAGTTGCACTAACTATATATCGCGCACCCGCAATCCACTGCTGATGATGTCACATATTACATCATTCATGACATGGTCAGTGACATCACTGATGACATCACTGATGACATCTCAAATGACATCACTGATGACATCACTGATGACATCTCAAATGACATCACTGATGACATCATGACACACCAATACCAGTTACTACATACGCACTCACTGATTCCTACGTCTACACACACATTCACTCATTCACCCATACAATGACTCATACATACAGTCACTTATTATTACAACACTATCATATGCACTCATACACCTATGCAGACAGTCACACACTGCCACTCATCCATGGAGTTACTCACACACCAAGTCAGTCCTGTAAAGAATCAATCACACTTCCATTTCTTCATCTATACAGTTAAACACAGAACACCATACTTCAGTAACATCACTGATGACATCACTAATGACATCTGAAATGACATCACTGATGACATCTCAAATGACATCACTGATGACATCATGACACACCAATACCAGTTACTACATACGCACTCACTGATTCGTACGTCTACACACACATTCACTCATTCACCCATACAATTACTCATACATACAGTCAGTTATTATTAGAACACTATCATATGCACTCATACACCTAGTCAGTCCTGTGAAGAATCAATCACACTTCGATTTCCTCATCTATAGTTAAACACAGAACACCATACTTTTCACACATATACTAACACATACTTACTCTCTTATACAATCACTGATACAAGTACACATTGATATGCACAGTCACACACCTCCCAGCCAGCCACACACACACTCAGTCTTCCATACATCGAGTCATTCTTCAATATGTAAAACGTATTTAAACTTTACAAAAACACACAGACACTAGATGATGTCATCAGTGATGTCATTTGAGATGTCATCAGTGATGTCATCAGTGATGTCACTGACCATGTCATGAATGATGTAATATGTGACATCATCAGCAGTGGATTGCGGGTGCGCGATATATAGTTAGTGCAACTAACTATATATGGAATTTCAATGGTTTTGTGTGAGTAAAATAAGGTTTTCTAAATGCTAATTCCTAACTATATATGGTCTATAACCTATGGTTTTTTCAGTGAATTTTCAAGGTTTTGTAAATGCTAATTCCTAACTATATATGGTCTATTACCTATGGTTTTTTCAGTGAATATATATATATATATATATATATATATATATATATATATATATATATATTACCTACTGGCGGTCGCCAGTAGGTAGTTATAGTTAGGACCTAGTTTCCATAGGAAATCCGCAACATTCTATTGAGAATAACTTTGGCGCCGGTGGACGAATCTTTGCAAATTTCTCAAAGAAGATGGCCTGCTCCGCTCCGCTCCTTCCCTGAAAGTTTGGGTGGGATTCGTCAAGTGGGGGCTGAGATAAAAGGGGTCCCAAAACATGTTTTCCCCATGTTATTTTCCATTGGACGTTTAGACACGGCTACAGCTCGAACGGCTGAATGGATTTTTAAGAAATTTGGTAGAAAGGTAGAGTCCGGCTCGCAGATTACACATTTCTTTGAATGGTGTAAATCTGTTCAGTAGTTGCTGAGAAAATTAAAGTTGAATTCAATTATATATCTGTAAGTGCGCACAGGTGCACGCACTAGTGCGGCTGTGCGCCAGCGGAATTTTGATTTGCTGTTTAACGTCTGTCAACATTCGATTCGGAGGAAATCAGTAAGTGTTGACCGCCATTTTCTTAGTGCGAGTGAATATATTGTACAGAACAAAGGGTTAGAACATGGAAAGGGGAGAAGGTGAAGATTGTCTGGCCGGGTAGCTTTTCTCAGGGGGTGCAGTAAGGACCCACAGTTGCGGGGTGCGCGCACTCGGTCGTGCACCCCTATTCACAAGACTGTAAAAAACTATAGTGGAGAGCATGGAAAGGGAGCAGGGTGGAGACTGTTTGATCTTGTAGGTTTCCTCAGGGGTTTATTAAGGACGTTGAAAGTCTAAAAGTAGCTTTTTTTTTGCAAAAAATTGCGGGGTGCGCGCACCCGGTTGCGCACGGCGAACAAAAAAATAAATAAAGATGGAGATAAATTACAAGTTTGAGTGTTTAGATGTAAGGTGGCTCTTAAAAGAGCCCTTGTGTTAATTGAGTTTTTTCTGCACTTATAATTAAGTACCGATGCAGAGTCTCATGTTACAGAGGAAGATTCTATTTCCCTCATCCGTGAAATGAACACAATCTCTCCTATAGATGCCTTGCATGTTGTAACGCAAGTTGTTGTTGTATATAGAACCCATGCTATATTCTCTGAGGAAAGCAGAAACAGATTTATTTACATGTTTCCTTGTTTCTCAATCTGTGGACAATGTTGATTGGACCAATTCCATTTCTGTCTTTGGCATATATTGGAATACACCAAGACAGTTCGAGGAAAAAGTGTCATCAATTGACGAAAGGTGTCCTTTAGAAGCATTTCCAGACCTACCCCAGTCAATGTGCCTATATCATTCCCACCACAGTGCACAATGATAAGGTTAGGTTCAGGGAGATGCATAAAAGTTTTCACGAATGGTATCAATTGGTGACATCTCAATTCTTTTTGTCCAATCCACGTAATAGGCACATTTGGTAAGTCAAGGTTGGAAATTTGTCTGTTTGCTGCATATTTTTCACTCCAGTGAATATAGCTGTGTCCTAAAAGCCAAACCTTCATTTTCAAGGCAGATGCAGTAGTACTCCGATGGGTTCTGGAAGTGGAATGGCAGTTGGAAGCTGAAAGTCAGGATAAAAAAGTGGATGAGGTTTGGTGTTGTTGAAAAACTAAAAATGATTGGTTGATTCTTATACCTCAAGATTGAAGACTACGTTGCATGTTATGTTTTTTTAAACGAAAACTACTATTGGTCGTGAAAAAAAATGAAATGTAAAAAAACAGTGGATAGGCAGGTGTGTTTGGAGGGAAATGAGCCTTGTTGCTTTGATTTAGAACGTCGAGATATGAACTTTTGACCTGTGCCTTCAGCCAGGTGCAGAATGAGTTGTTACCATGGTAACACCCAGAGAAGGCAGAGGGTGAAGGGTGACCTTTATGTGACTTTGAAAATATTCGAAGGGATAACCAACTGAAATGTTAATTTGATTTTAAAATTGTGCGGGAACAAATATGATTGGTTGAAGAGACATATATGAGTCTGTATTGAGAGGAAATCTCTGCCATTAATCTTTGGTTGCAGTGATAGAAGCATTATTGAGAGTTCCGTCAAACGAATATCTGTTTTGTGACTGTCATTGTTCTACATCTTATAAAGCATTGGTAAAGGTGAGTCTCTGTTTCTTTTGTGATGTACTGTAAAATGTGGTTCGGTCACTATAATTGTTTATTTCCCTCACAGTCTCTGAGTAACCTCATTTTTGACTTTGGCACTGTTTTCTATTTTTTTGACTACTCTTCCATTTCGTTTCATCACTCTTTATATACATTATTTGTTTTCAAATATTAGTTTTAAATTTCGATTAATAAATTTGATTAAGCTCAGTGGTCTTCAGTCATGTTCTTATGTTATCCCTTACTGTAAGTTCTTTTTATTCACTGTCAGTCAGAGACGGAACTGGAATGAAATTTCGGGGGGGGGGGGACAAAACATTTTTTGTTAGTGGGACATGAACGTTTATTCAGTAGGCAGAGTAAAGCTGCAGGGGCACTTAGAAGGGGTAAAACAACTGCAAGGCCTAATTACCATTCAAATGGTTCTTTATAGAGATGTGAAACGTTCAGGTGCAGCTCTGTGTGTATCTGGGATGTATGTTATCTTGGGCTTCCACAGCAGACGGGAGGGGGGGGCTGAAGTCCTGTGAATTTAATGGGGGTTGCGCGCCCTTTCTTCACTTTCTTTCAAGTGTGAATTATAGTTTTGCATATATTTTTGGTATACTGAATAAATGGTATATAAAATATGTTTAAAATAGACAGTAATTATTTGAGTGATTTGGGAGCGTTTCCATATAATCTGTAAAGTTGGTTTGGAGATCAAAAAATGGTATTAGCAGAGACACAGATAATGCAGGTAGAGAGAAAAATGGTAGATTATATGTCATACCGTCGTCAAAAAGTGCTAATGCTTATAAACTTTATGTCGGAGGATAAAATTACAGTGTGGTTTGTAGCCGAGGGCTGCACTGGTGGGGGTGGGGTGAGAAGGGGAGGGGGCCGAGTAAAATAAAATGAAAACTTGTGACCATGAGGTTGTACATAGGTTCGTGGAGTACATGCCTTCATACATTGAGGAAGCAGACCGAGTATACATAGATCTGTCTCCCTCCTGCCGTCTGACTCCATCTTCATCTCCCTCCTGCTTTCCGTATCCGTTGCTCTGTGTTATCTTAGTGTGTGTGTGTCTGTCTGTGTCTGCGTTCAGTCTGGGCTGAGGAAGTTTGCTCTGCAGGCACACACAGATAGTCGCATCAAAGTACTTGGCAGGTTTTCAAAACACTATTTATATAATTGAGATGCTTTTTTGAAGCGCTAGTGAATGTCTACTTTCACAATTACCGCTCGCTCGGCTCCACAGAACAGAGGGTTTGTCGTATTTCACTTCTTAGTCCGTTTGCTTTTCCACTCTGTTCTCTGGTGGCTGGCGGAGAAGTGTTTGTTATAGTGGAGATGAAAGGGTGATAAGTAGTGAAATACGACATAGCGTCTGCTCTGTAGAAGCGGGGGAGCAGTGATTATCAGTCTGAGTGAAGCGCAACTTCAGCGGTTCTTGGTAACAGTAATAAATTATTTTTTTACCAGAGGTACGATTGTTTGCATGGTCCGCGACCCGCTAAGAAAGGCTTGACGGGCCGTCACAGGCCAACGGGTTGCAGTATGAGTAACTCAGGTCGACAAAAGAAAACATGAACTTAGTACAGCTGAGGTTACGTGGAACACATGAATACACTTTCAGTATACAATAATTTCAGTTCAGAATATGGATTAAAAGAGGGAACGTGTATATTTGAAATGTTTATTCACTAATGCAGTGCTTTGAAGCGAAGTTTATTATCTAATACGTGTAAAGATATTATAAGAAACAAAGTAATCGGCATAGTTACTAGTCCATAGAACACAAACGGTGCAAGCATAGTATGATGCAAAATGAATAGGGTTTAACAAAACATATTCTACACCCTCCTGAGCAAGTATATTAAATTATATTAAATCTAAGAAGGTGTGTTTTGACTTTAAGTTCAGCAACCATATATGAAAATGCTAGTGGTTAGACATCACCTCATTAACAATCAGTTCTCTACATGCGAAGCACTATCAAGTTTGTGTTATGGTATTGTGTAAGGAAATAAAAAATGCGCCAAAAGCGAGAACTTGGCTGGAGCTGCATGTATGTTATCTGTGGGGACATTCGAAAATCAGTGTTCAGAACAACTACTGTATTGAGATATCTTTTGAAGGTTTCAGTACTCGATGTCAGATACAGCTCGATCAGCAAGGGTAATATCAGTGTAACAACATATTTTTCTCGTATGAATCAAAAAAATTTCACTAGGCAGAAAAGTAAAGCAGCAGAGCAGTGTGAGGCGCAAATAAGGAGCAGAAAGGGAAAATGGCGTTTAAACTTATAAAAAACTCATGCTAACTTTACACATTTATCAGGGCACATTTAACCATATATTACCCTGCCTTGCTTCGAGTACGTTTCAAATAAGATAAGATAAGATAAGCAAGTGAATTGTTGAAATTAGAGTTCAATGAAATGTTCAGTTCGAAATCGAGCAGGTGAGGAAAAAAAATGTAGTCCACATAAAACACGAAAATCTGACCAGCACGGAATTGTAATGTCCACTGTTAGTAAAGCCAATAGGTCTGTTTAGATAAAAAAGAAGTCCCAAAAACGTAAGAAAGATAGGGAGGCAAAAAAAATTAAGATGTCAATGGCTTGCATAAGAGTCATCCTACAACTGAGTAGGCGAAATAAGCAGCAACCGCTTCTAAAAGGAAGTCACTGTTATCATCCGAAAACAAGTCAGCCATCCAATTGAAAAGAGGAAAATAACATACATGCTCTTCAATTACCGGGGCCTCTAGTACCATCAGTGGATAACTGGGTGACTTTTCTATGTAGCCCTGTGCCAAGAAATCTTTCGCCGCTGCGAATATATTCCAATGACCCAGAACTCCATGTATCGCTACAAAGGCCATAATCCCTGCGTCGGAACAAAGTTGTTCATGATCAATTAACGGATTCATGAGATGATTGTAATTCACTTCAGGAGATTCCAAGTTGCAGAGACATGAGCCCAGGGCCCACATGAAATCACAGCTCAGGCAATGAAATACAAGCTGCACACAGGTGAAATAGGAAAATCGAAATGATAATCCATATGATGCACTCAAAGTCGCGAGTGGCAGGATGCCATAGTACTCAAGCATCCTGTGGCGAAACAGTTCTAAGTGCTCCGGCTTGTTTGCGAAGACAGGACGGACATCCATTTTGTAATAAACAAAATAGGAACACAAAAGCAGCAGCCACTAGTAGTAGAACAGGAAGTCCACAAACATAGGTTGGAGAATATGGAGTGAAGAGTAGCAGAATGACTTCAAATCATTTCGGGCAAAGAAGTCACTAAACCATTGCTTAGTACTTATACAAAAAATAGGCCAGCCGTGAAGTGGAGGATGCGTTAAAGATTATGGGAGTCACCTCAGCAAATTGTAAAGGAAGGTCACTATTTAATAAGATATGCACTTCTCTGCGAGTGTTAGCTAAGTGAAGGAGATATGTTTGTGAACAGATGCTAGGGTAACTTGTTTTTGTGACAATAAGGCTCTTGTTCATGTCTTGTGATTGAACTTGGAATTCAAGGCCGGAATTCAAGGCCAGATGGAAACATCAAGGTTCCCATGCGGGGGTGGATAAACTACATTCTTACAGGGAAGCATATGCAGAGTGACTATTACAGCGTAAGGTTTGTCGTTTAATAACTCATTGCAATTCTCATTGCTTGAAAATAAATAACCACTGTTGAGCAATAAGGTAAAAGTCGGCATTATAGCAGGCACCGGTGTACCTTTGAAAACACATGCAACATTACAGCTGTTCTAGTTAAATAGGTCATGCAATTGGAAGTGCCTGGATGTGAACGACTAATCCCATGTTTCAGTACACTCATCTCTATACAGATATAATTTTTTGGCCGTCTCTAAGGAATTTGTAAGTGAAAGGGAGCGATTTGGTTTCATGCCAGTAGGAGGTACTTAGCCGCTCGTATCTATTTATGTGAAAATAATTTATGGAATTTGAACACTGAAAAAGCATAAAAGATATACTAATTAATTCGTGGATTAGCCATGTTGCAGCTGCGGCTTCTGATACTAAAAAGGGTAAAGTGTCTAGGCGTTGAATGTGGAACACCGAAAAAGAAGCGTGTTTCATGGAAAGCAAACGTGGTTTGAAAGTCAAATTTAAAGGTGCAAAGAGAGAGGAGACATTAAGATAGTTTCAGGGCTTTAAGTTGGCCGGGTCTTTTCGGGTCTGAGTAGAGGCAGTTTCTTAAAGCTAGGCTCGGTGTCTATCGGGCTGCACTTTTGAGCCCTGGTATAGGCAGACTGTTTTTTTTGCCGGCCTGTAGTGACAGCCTGCTGTTGCAGTAGTTCAAGAAAAAGTGGCAGAGCAAAAAACAGAGCCCGATAGAGACACTTTCAGAAACTGCAGGTAGATTATGTGTGGTATTGATACTTTTGACACTGCCTAGTTGTGACTAGTGGAGAAGTAACGCAATGCGATCATGGTAGGTGAGTGTAGTAAAGGAACGGAAATTCTTTAAAGAGAGTCATTTTTAGTGTAGATGTCCCTTTTTTTCCCTGAAACTTAGGTATAAGAATATTGTTGTGGTGTCACCCGGACTGTAAGTTGAAGTTTTCTGAAAATTATTGAGAGGTCAAAATGTATGTTTATTTAACTTGTGCAGTTATGAATCTGTGTCAAAGGCAATAGTCCACAGTTGCTGTAGGTATGATGTTACCTGTTGTACCATACCCTCATGCTATGATATGGAGGACAAAATTTACAGTGTGGTTTGTGGCCGAGGGCTGTACTGGTGGGTGAGAGGTCAGAGGGGAAAGGGGTGGGGCTAATGGGAAACAAAGAGTTGTGACTATGACGTTATACAGAAGTTCCTGCAGCAGATGCCTCCATGCACTAAGTAAGTGGAGTTAGCATACATATATCTGTGTTCCTCCTTCCCTTTTCTCAACATCTCTATCTTTGTGCTGGTTCCTTCATATATTTCAGTGTGTCCGGCTTGTTCTCTGTATCTCTGTCTATTGTGCAGTTTCGCTCCATGTTGTCTACCCTCTGATTTCTACCCTTCCTGTCTCTCATGTATTTTCTCTCTATCCTGTTTTTGTTTTCCCTCACTCTTTGTTCTATTCTTTCTGTTTCTCTTGCTCTCCCTCTCTTTGTTGTCCTTTTTACTATTCTTTTTTTCCCTTCTGTCCTTCTTTTACTTTGTGGCCTGAATCACGCTCTTGCCTTCCCTCTCCCTTGTGATCTCTCTCTCCTTTCCGTGCTCGTTTTGTATCTCTCTCTGTCTCCTGCTCTCAGTCTTTCTCCTGCATTATCTCTATGGTGGTGTATCTCTCTCTCCGTCTTATTCAGCTTCCTTCTCTCCATCTTTTTTTCCCTTCTGCTCTGCTTGTCCATCTCTGCGTTCCTTGTGCTCTCTCTCTCCCTATTGTGCTGTTTGCCTGCTGTCCTCTTTCTCTCTGTGCCTCCTACCATTTGTTTCCTTTGTGCCCTCTCTGTTGTTTCTATTCTGTGATACCCTGTCCATGTTCATCTTTTTCTTTTTTGTACCTTCCCTCTTTTTCTTGACTTTCCTCTGCCTCCTGTTATTTTTCTTTCTCTCCATTTGTGCTTTCAATGCTGGTCTCTCTCTGCATGTTCGTGTCCCTGCTACTGTCTCTCTCTCTCCTGTGGTCTGTGTCCCTCCTGCCCTGTGTCTGTTTCCTACTCTACATCTCTCTCCATCTCTGTCATTAGTTTTGTGCAACTAGTGATTGTGAAAATGTAGGAAAGAAAACAAAACACTATAATTAACAGAATCTAAATATAAAACTTGAAAGCAAATTATTCACCCAAAATTATGTAAAAAGAAGCTTTAATCACAGTGTGATGTTGGTGTTCCATGGTGATTTATTTTGGCAAGTAAGATGGGTAACAGATATGCTAAGTAAGATTGTCTAGCAGTGCAAATCGGTGCACAGACATAATATCGACTCCACAATATCGAAAGGACAAAATATCGAGTTTTAAATATCGTTTGGAGAAAATATCGACAGGACAGAATATCGACAGCCAAAATATCGTTTTTAGGGTAAGTGAAGTAATATCGACTGTAAATAATATCGAAAGTAAAAAATATCTTTTTATATAATATGTAATTATTTATAGTGTTTTTATGTTATAATATGGGTGAAAAGTGTCATTTTATGTTATAATTATTTTTAATTAATGATTTTTTTTAAATTATTGTGTAATTTTATTATGTAGCGGGTTGTGGGTTTATAGGGGAATAGGGTGGGAAGTAATTTAATTATAATTAATTAAATATGTAAATTTATTAATTGGTAGTAATAATTAATTAATTGGTAATTAAATATTATATGTTAATTATTTAAAATTTAATTGGTAATTAATTTAATTTAATTGATTAATTGCTAATTATGTTAACTAAAATAATGTATTTCCTGTTGCAGGTTGTGGGTTTATAGGGGAATAGGGTGGGAAGTAATTTAATTTTTATTTATTAAATATGTAAATGTATTAATTGGTAGTAATATTTAATTACTTGGTAATTAAATACTATTTGTTAATTAATTAAAATGTAATTGGTAATTAATTTAATTTAATTGATTAATTGCTAATTATGTTAAATTAAAGGGGTATTTTTAGGGTTCAGGGTCAGTTTTTAGTTTTTGGGTAAAGGGGTATTTTTAGGGTTCAGGGTCAGTTTTTAGTTTTTGGGTAAAGGGGTATTTTTAGGGTTCAGGGTCAGTTTTTAGTTTTTGGGTAAAGGGGTATTTTTAGGGTTCTGGGTCAGTTTTTAGGTTTTTGGGTAAAGGGGTATTTTAAGGGTTCAGGGTCAGTTTTTAGTTTTTGGGTAAAGGGGTATTTTTAGGGTTCAGGGTCAGTTTTTAGTTTTTGGGTAAAGGGATATTTTTAGCGTTCAGGGTCAGTTTTTAGTTTTTGGGTAAAGGGGTATTTTTAGGGTTCAGGGTCAGTTTTTAGTTTTTGGGTAAAGGGGTATTTTTAGGGTTCAGGGTCAGTTTTGGGTTTTTGGGTAAAGGTTTTTTTTAGGGTTCAGGGTCAGTTTTGGGGTACAGGGGTACAGTGTAAAAATAAAGTAAAATTAAATTTACATTCATTTAAATGAAATTAAATTAAATTAAAATATATTTAAATAATTTTAAATAATTTAAATAAAAAAAAATTATTATATACTTACCAATACTTACGTTGTAATGGTAATGCGTTGTAAAAGTTGCGTTGTAACGTCATATATCCACTGTTGCACTCTTTGCAGTGGGAATAGTAATTTTTACTCTTTTGTATTTGTACGTTAATAATATTGGCTATTATTTAATTACATTTTGTTACTATATATATATATATGTTTTAAGAAATATGATTAAAAAAATATTATTTTTTTACTTTCATTAATTATTTAATTATTAAAAGTTATTTTAAGTATTGTTAATTATATTTTAGTAATTCATTTTTTATATTAATGTAATTAAACATTGTTTTTATTAAAGTCGATATTTTTTACAACTATATTTTTGTTAACGATATTTTGTACTCGATATTTTTGTACTTACCTGTTTGTACATACAAACTCGATATTTTGGTTGTAGATATTTTCTCGTCGATATTTTGGGTAGTCGATATTTTGGTAGTCGATATTATTTCAGTGATCCGTGCAAATCATAAAGATTGCATGTAGTATCCTGGAAATGTGTGGGAGATTACACTGTAAATGAAGTTTGATTTTAAATAAATCTGGGTGAAAAATCTGGTTATTTGATGTGTTTAAAAAACAATTATTGAACTTAGTTAGGCTTTAGGATATCTAATGGTAGAGAATCTTAGGGAATATATCTGTTAGGCTTGTTATTTGGCACAATGGGTGTATGTTGTGTAATAAATATGTCTGTAATATGTTAATTACATTTCAGTATGTTTCTTTTTTATAGTGTTTGGTGCTGAAAAGCAACAACCTGTATTCTACTTGATAGACTTGTCAACGATCAAATACTTTTTTACAGGTGAGTTTTTTTTTTTTTAAGGCAAATTATTTTTGTGCAGATTAAAATAATAAGCAAGATTTTTAAGAATATTTGCACTGCTTCTCTTTTGCTGGAGGATTTTATCTTCTATTTTTACCATGTCTGTACCTGCTTGCACTAGATATGTATTTTGAGATAGGTTTCCACTGTCTGTTGGCAGTATCTTTTTATGGGCCTGGTCCATGTGTTATTTTCTATGCAGTTCTGGTTCATCTATCCTTTGACTGTAAGAGTTTGCTGTTTGCGTGGATTAATTCTTGCTAAGTCTTCATTATCTCTCTAACTCATGCTGTATCATTTGTGTGCAGTCGTTTTTCATCATTTACAGAGGTGTATTATGATATGGCTGTTGGTGTGATGGGCATTTTTTCTGCATTTCTGTGACTGTACTATCTGTTTGCACCCTTTTATATGCATTTGCAGAGGTCTATTATGATGTGGTTCCTCATGCTTAGCATGAAATTTTGTACATACGATGAAATTCACATGCTGAGTATGCTGTTGAAAGATAAAAGCAACTGTCTCTGTGGGAAGTAGTAATCTGTTTAGTGAATGTTTTCATTTGTACATTGTGAGCCCCCCCTTCAGTCTGTATACAGTTTGAATAGCAGTTTGTAGTGGTGAACTCAGAAAATAGATCCCTAAAAATAAATTATAAAGTCTATCAACAGTTCTACAGTCCAGAAAACCTAAAAACAAATTTCACAGTAAGATGTCTTTTTACAGCAGAATTTATTTCAAAAAAATTAAAAGGGATAGTGTTAATGTCTAGGATCATAGTGTCAGTTTGTTTTCAAACAAGAGGACGGTGCTATCTTAATCTATGTAGTTAATGTGTTACAAAGTATGAAAATGTATGTACTTTAAAAATTAGTAAAGGTAATTTTTTGTTATCTATTCATGAAAATGAAATGAAGCAGCAAGGATTTCATAAAAAAGTTGTCTCAAACGAAAAGTAAATTGGATAATGTTCAAAAGGAAAAACAGTTGTCAGTATGTACAAGGAGAAATGCGAGAAAAAAGAAAAATGTTTCTGAAATCAGCGGTGAGGAAAATATGTACAGTAAAAGACGTACTAATCAGTTTGCGGAAATCAGGAAGCGTATGTTTTATAACAGAGTACTTTAAAATGTATTAAAAAAGGAAAAAGTTTCTAAAAGGAAATCTGCTTTTTATAAGAAGAAAAAATATATAGAGGATGTTGTTAAGCGCATGTTTGAGACAATTTTTTTTTATTTATTTTAGTAATTAATAGAATAAATAGACTGAATAAGGCAATCAGAGTTTTAAAAGCTAAGAGTAAATGGAAAAGACACATAAATAGAAGTAATTTTTGTAAAGTGTTTTCTGGGAAATGGATGCATACTTCAAATTCTGAGCCATTTTTTAATGAAGAGAGTTACTTTCAAAGTAACGATTTGTTGCATGCAGTTGACACCAGTGGTCGAGCATATGAGATGAAGGATGGTTGTCCTATTGAGAAAGAGCAAATTGTGGTTAGAAATGCAGAAGAGGTGATAGCTGGAGAAGTTTTACAGGGACGTCTTAATGTTCCTTTTTACAGTTGGAATTGTAGTAGTATTTGCAGTATACGACAGGATTCAATTGATTTCTTTTGCAATTTCTTACGTAAGTACACTAAGGAAAGTCTAAAAAAAAAGATTGTAATGTTGCAAGAATTAGACCGTTGCAGAGTGAGAGAAAAAATAGTTCTGCAATGCCATTCTCTGGCTTGTCTTTCTAACAAAAATATGCCAGAGTGTTTTTCATCACTTCAGGATGTTAGCAGTGCATCATACCAAAATGAGAAAATTAGTGAGAAAGTTGTATTATGCAAAAAGTCCAGCACTTAAACTTAAAGAGTTAAATAGTGCTCTTTTGAATGGATGTCAATTAGATGTTAAGAAGATTTGTGCAGAAATTGAGGTAAGTTATTTTGGTCGAGATGAAGACAATGCAGAAACTGATATAGTTATAGAAGGAAATGTGTTAGAAAATGTCGGAAATTTTAATACTGAAGATTTTTAACAGGAAATAACAAAGTTTAAGGTCATTGCAGGTGAAAAACCAAATTTTACTTGTGTGTGTTGTCGACGCATTCATTACAAAAGTCAAACTAGGTTAGTTGATTTATATTTAAAAAGTGAAGAAGAAAATAATAGTCAGTGGAAAGATTTTGCTACTTATTTGTTGGTAGAAAACTATTTTGATTTGGGTTTTGAGCAACGTATTTGTAAATATTGTTATAATAAATTAAATGAAAATAGAATGCCTGCTAGAGCTGTATATAATAATCTTGAGTTGATAAATATTCCATCGGAACTGAAGGATTTAAATACTTATGAGACTATTCTGATTTAATGTGTACATCCTTTTCAGGCTATTGTTCGTATGGAGCCTAAGACTGGGAAATTAAATCCTTCAGATTTACAAAGAGGATTAAAGGGTAGAGTTGTATATTTGCCACTTGATTTAAAAAAAAATATGGCGACAATTGGTGTTGAAAATGTAGAAGAGGAACCTCTAGTTATTCTAGTTAATGGTGTACCTACAAAGAGTAAGAAAATCTGGCAAGATTTAGTGGATGTTAGGAAAGTCAAAAGGCAACGTTGTATTTAGTCAAAAACAATAAATACTATAAAAATGTATATGTAGAAGAAGAGGAAGTAAGTGAAGAAGAGGATAATGATTTGTCTATTGGACAAATTGAAAAAGTCGACTTGTCCAGAAGTGAAGAAATTTATGAACATTACAGTGTTCATCCACTGCATTCCAAAGAAGCAATGGGGAATGCTATTGAATTATTTCAGATGAAAAAAGCAAAAGGAAGTCCTATTAGTGTATGGGAAGAAAGTTTAGAAGGTCGTTGTTTCCCACAGTTATTCCCAACAGGTCAAGGTGCACGATATGATGATCGACCTATGCAGATTCCTGCCTCTGAGTACCGGACAACAAGATTATATGCAGAAGATTCGAGATTTCGTCAATGTATTCCATATTTGTTTCATCTTCTGTTTGAGAGTGACTTATCTGGTCTTTCTTATGCAGTAAACCATATCTTAAAAAGTGGAGTGCATCTGCAAAATGTTTCAGCAAAGGAATTTATGGATAAAGTGCAACAGAAAGACAGTGTTTTGGATTCTCACCGAATTAATTTAATGGCATGTCAGCGTGGTACTAATAAGTATTGGTACCGTCGTCATGGAGATTTGAAATGCATGCTAAGAAACTTAGGAGCACCTACATGGTTTGTAACTCTAAGCTGTACAGAGTATGCTTGGGAAGATTTACTTGAATTTCTTCGGGAGGCGAATGCAAATATAGAAAATATAAACTACAAGACACCTGGAGAACTGTGTTCGTTGGATCCGGTTAATGTTTGCAGATATTTTAATCATAGATTTGAAGCTACGATGTCTTTTATTACAAACAAGAAAAATCCACCTCTTGGTGAAGTTCTGGATTTCTTTTGGAGAAAAGAGTATCAAGCGAGAGGTGCTCCTCATATTCATATGCTATTATGGATCAAGGATGCTCCCAAATTTGGAACAGAATCGGATGACACTGTACTGTCTTTTATTGAACAATATGCCACTTGTGAGATACCTAATAGTACAACTGATATGGACTGAAGAGGAAAAGTGTTACGCTTTCAAAGACATCGTTGTGGAAAATATTGTCGGCGAAAATTCAAATCAAAGAATAAATTCTATACAAAATGTCGTTTTGGATTTGCACGACAGGTGCTTTCAAAAGGAAGAGTCAACAATTTTATGTCATCTTTGCGACATAATATCACAAGAAGATCACCCAAAAATACGTACAATTTAAGAAGAGGTGAAGTATCCAAATATATAAATGACTATAACCCAGTCATTTTGTCCATGTGGAATGCTAACATGGATATACAATATGTTGCGGACAACTTTATTGCTGTGGCTCGATATGTAACATCTTACATCACGAAATCTGAAAAGACGGAACTGAAGGAGATGTGGGAAGACATTTCTCATGAAAAGATCCTAAGCAAGAAATTGTATACGTACAGTTTGAAGATGTTATCTCATCGAGAAATTGGAGCATATGAATGTTGTGATCGATTATCATCAGCAAGTCTTTATGCGAAATCTAAAACTATCCTGTGGGTGAGTTTAGGTCTGGCAGGAACACGAAACCGTGTTTTGAAACCTGTGTAAGAAATTGAATATTTAGCACAGAAAGAACCAAACAGTACAGACATTCTGAAAACAAATATGTTGGATACATACTATCCAAATAGAAGTATCCTGCTTGAAAACATTTGTCTCTATGAAATACTGAAAAATACAGTTTTAAAAGGAATATTACAGAGAATATTGATAAAGGTGTATACGCTGTAATTGGACATGAAGGATGCCTGGTCAAACAAAGAAAAGGACACTTGATTAATCACCGAAAACTGAGTGCCGAAAGTCCTGACAAAAGAGAATTTTACTATTTAGCTCTTTTGCAACTCTTTAAACCATGGCGTACAGAAGAGGAACTACTTGGTGACTTTGATAGTTATGAAGATTCATTTAATGCATCTAAAAGTAGTATAGAATGTCCTGTTTTTAGTAATTATCTCCAAATGTTGAACAACAAAATAGAGCAAGAAGCAACAATTGCAGCGGAGATTGCTAGAGACAGTTCTCAAGATAGTCAAAGTTCTACTTCGTTGAGTCAAGATCCACTGGGACAACCAATTATCCAAAATGAAGCAGCCACTGCCATGGATGAGGTGGAAAGAGCAATGCAGCAAGCTCAAGAGGATATAATAAACTTAGAAGAATTGGAGAAGCAACTTAATCTTGAGCAAAGACCGATATATGATGAAGTGACAGAGCACATTGAGCATGGTTTTCGTCATGAGAAAAAAGAATGCTCATGTATGTCATTTGAACCTATTCGACTATATGTAAGTGGAGAAGCTGGAACTGGTAAAAGTTTTCTAATTAAAGGAATTACTACATATCTACAGCAAAGAACTCAGTCAACACTGTCTTGTGTTGTTACTGCTCCAACTGGATTGGCAGCACATAATATTAAAGGTATTACTTTACATCGTTTGCTGATGCTGCCAGTTGAACATGAAAATACATTACAATATAACAAGCTATCTGGAGAAGCTTGTTGGGAAGTTTCTAGAGTCCTTAAAAAAATGAAACTTCTCATTATTGATGAGGTAAGCATGGTATCCAATTTAATGCTTGCTTTTGTGCATTTAAGTATGCAACAGATACTTAAAACAGAGTATGATGTGTTATTTGGAGGCAAACATGTCATAGTTTTTGGAGATCTACTGCAACTAACTTCTGTGAAAGGACAACCTGTATTTGAAACTGTTACACATGAAGACACCAGAAAGTGCCTGGGCAGTATTGGAAATGTTAATATATGGTCACATTTCAAATATACTGAACTGATTCAAAATATGCGACAGGCAAAAGATACTAAATATGGAAATATTCTTCAAGATATAAGGATTGGAAAACTAACTGAAGATGCGAAAGAAACTCTATAAACACGATTACTTTCCAAGTCGTTTGCCAATGAAGATAATGTACCTGAGAAAATATATAGTAAAGAGGTAGAAGATAAGTCAGTCATATGCTTGATGCCAACTCTAAAAGAATGTTCGGTTTTCAATGAAAAAATCAAGAAATTAAGAAACTAGAAGCTAAAGATAGAATAGAGCATGAAGGAAGTACTATTGTTTTGTCTCAAAAGTTGAAGTTAAAATTAGATTCTCTTCAGAAATCTATATCTAAAACTACTGGCTTAGAAAAGAATCTATATGTATGTTTAAATTGTCGGATTATTTTACGGATAAATTTACATGTAGAAAGAGGTTTGGTGAATGGAGCAATGGGTAATATTGTTGGTTTTGTGAATTACCCAAATAGAGATGAGATTGAATTTTTAAGAATCAAATTTGATGGAATTGAGGAAGTTCAACAATTCAGTCGCTGTTCAACTCGTTTTTTGCTTGTGAAATACTTATATGTCCGTCGGAAGCAATATCCAATTTGTTTGGCATATGCAGTGACTATTCACAAATCTCAAGGTTTAAGTGTAGATTGTGCTTTGGTAAATATTGGAAGCACTGTATTCAAAGAGGGTATGGCATATGTTGATTTATCTCGAGTTAGAACTTTATCTGGACTTTATCTAATTGATTTTGATGAGACAAAGATTAGTGCAGATTTAAATTGTGTGAAGGAGTATAATAGGTTAAGAAGAGAATATGCTCCAAGTTTATCTCAATATCCTTTAATTCAAAAGTGTATGGTTGGTCAAAAAAGGAGAATTGAGGAAAAATGTAGTGAAGTAGTAGAGAAACGAAGAAAAAAAGATGAAGCTGTCATGGGTAGCAGTAAGAAAAAGGTTAGTATTGAAGAGATTGTTGGATTTAAATTTGAAAACAGGTCTGGTGTCAACTGCTATGCAAATGTAGTGGTTAATGTTGTCTTGTTTCTAAAAAGATTTACAGCAACAGATTGCACAAAATCGGGAGCAAACATTTTGTTGTTTGTTAAATTCTGTCTTTGAAAAATGTAGCAGTGGTAATAGTGAAGTAGCAAGTGTTTCAGAACTAAGGAATGTTTTAGACATATGTGCAGGACTAAATCAATTTTCTCAGAATATTCAGCAAGATTGTCAGGAATTTATTATGTATATGCTTACAGTTTTGGAAGATGAAGGTGTAGATATTGATAGTCTTTTTGGCCTTTCTTATAAATGGGAACATAATTGCGATAATTGTTCATTTTCAAGTAGTACTGACATACACACAGAAAGATTTATATATTTAACATTACCAGATTGTAAAACAGTGTCCTTTAATAAACTAGTTAAAGATGCGTATCAGAACATGGTCTGCTCTCAATGTAACTCAGAAATGTTATCAACATCATTTATCCACAGATATGGACAGTATGTAATTTTAATGTTTCAACGATGCAGAGCTGATGGGAGTAAATTGTCAACTTTAATTAAAAAAATTGTGGCTTCTCAAATATCTATTTCTAGAAGAACATTTGTAACTGTAGCAATTATTTTTCATGAAGGGCCTTCAATATCATCAGGACATTACATAGCTTATTTGGAATCTCCAACAGGCTGGACGCTCTGCAATGATAGTCAATTGACTTTTAAGAAACGTTTGCCTTTTGACTTAACAAATTCTTATCTGCTATTTTTGGAACCTAAATTTCAGTAAAATTACTTGGGGTAGGAAGATTAATATTGTAAAGATATGAAACTGTGTTGTTTAGAAATATCATGTGACTGAGGGTGTGCAAATTTAGAAATGAAACGTGTATTTGGCATAGTGATAGTATCAGGTATAGGTTTCCTTAATGTTTAATGGTACAGAACACGTTGGAATTTTTACTTGAAAGGTTGAGAAAAGAATGGATAAGACTTCGATTAAGTAATTTGGGAAAATAACGAGTTAACTCATACTATTTGGCCACGCGGAAAAATATGAGACAACAAAATGTGTACTTGAGTTAAATGTTTTTAGAACATCCTTGCACGGAAGTTTGTTGAGAGGTATTTAAGAAATAACGAGTAAACTCATACTATTTGGCCACGTGGAAAAGTATGAGACAACAAAATGTGTACTTGAGATAAATGTTTTTAGAACATACTTGCACGGAACTTTGTTGAGAGGTATTTAAAAGTAAGTGGTAAGGTTTAATTAGTTTGTAACCGAGGAGTATGTTCTGTGCTTACTCAAGAAATTGCGAATTAGAGAAAAACATTTAAGACATGTTTTTTTCAGGTATTTATATTATGTATAGAGATCTTGTACGGGTTATTTAAACACAATCATTTAGATTGTGTTTTTTGTCCCCGCTGTTACATGATGATTACGATTGAAATCACTGTTTATAGTGAAAATCAATATATTCTGAGGACAGCAAAAATAAACCATGTAATATGTTGTCTAAGTTATTTTGTTACATTGGATTTAGAAATATGTATTATAACAGATTTGTTTATTGTCTTCCACAGATATTACATTTTTAAGGTAAGTACAACTAATAACATCAGAGAGTTTCCTCTGCCTCTCTCTTATCCTTATTCCTTTCATCCTCTTCCTTTGTCAGTGCTGTTTAGTCCCTTTAACTCATCCACATTTTGAGTTGTTAAATTTTCTTTCCTGTTTCTCTTACATCTTTTCTGTCACTATTTCATTCAGTCTATCTATCTCTTCAGTTTGTTACTTACGTTGTCTCATGGTGACTCACCTTTATTGACCCTGTATCACCTTTGTTTCCTGAATCTTAATTTCTTTGTCTTACTGTACCTTAATATGTGTTCCCTTACTCTGCTTTCATTAATTATGCTCAATTCCCAAACTTAAATCTATAGTTTAGTTCCCTTATCCTACTTCATTTCTCTTTATCTCTCTCTTACAGTCCTTGTCTGTTTCTACCCCGTTCATCTTCTGTTACTCACCCTTTTTCACTCTGTTTCTCTTAGTGTTCTTCATTTATTTTATCTATTTCTTTAAGATATTTCCGTACTCTTAGTCTGTTTCTATTAGAGACTGTTTGTTTCGTGTATTATCTCCTGATTATACTCTCATTTTCTCTCTCACTTCACTTTCCTTTAGACAGTCATTCTTTCAGTGCTATTATCTCTTTTAATTAATTCTTTTACTCATTGATTTATATACTACACATTCTGTCTCTGTCTCTCTCTCTCCCTCAGTTTTCTTTTCTTTCACTTTCTGTTTCATTCACTTCTACTTTGGTTTGTTTTATGAAATGTACATTATAACCTTATTTTTACTTTTTCTTCCACGGATACTATGTGTTTTTAAAGAATTTTAGTTTTACTGTGTTACTATTTCTTAGGTAAGTATAAAAAATAAAAATACTTTTCCATCACTGTGTTATTTCTTTGTCTATCCTGGTCATACCAGTGTCATGTTTTATGTGAGCAGTTCCACGCAGGATTGGCTGCACTGTCACAAGGAGCCCCTTAAAAGTGATTTTATGAAATCAACAACATTTCACTGAGTCAGTTCACCAACGCTGATGTGTGGAAACATTGCAGGTAAATGATGTGTGTTAAAGAACTTTGGGGCATATTATCAAGGGGGTTTATCTCCGCTTTTTTGCCTTTAAAAGCCAAGAAAGCGGAGATAAAATTATCTCTCTAGTACGTAGCTGTTGCTAACACCAGTTAGCGACATCTAGTAGGAGATAGCGACCATCTTGTGCCCTGATTTGCTTGTCAGTGATATTTATCACTAATGACATGCAAAGTAAGCGTGCCAACATGTTAACGACTGGAAAGAGTTGCTAACATTGCTATCTCCTATTACCCACTTTGGGAGATATTTGCGCTAAGCGCGAATATCTCCAAAAGTTAACACCTGCCCCTGAGCAGTTCTTAGCTATATTATCTAATGGTAGATGGATAACATGACTAAGAGCAGTAGCTTGGTAATGCATGAATATCGCTGACTTTACAGTAATATTCATGCATTTTGACCGATTTTTATCGCTTAGGACAGTGGTTCGCAAACTTTTTTGACCTGTGGTTCCCTACTCGGCAGTTGGCCGTGGCTCCCTACCATTATTTTTACCGGTGGGTGGTATGTACCTCCTGTTATCTTCCTTAAAGTAATTGGGACGCATTCTTTCACTCATCCAACCATCCGTTCACTGATCCAGCCATCTGCTCTCTCATCCATGCACCCTTTCACTTCACTGATGTATCCATGCTTTTGTCCATCTACCCCCTTTCACTAACTTATCAATCCTTACATTCACCCTTTCACTCATCCATCCATTCACCATTTCACTTATCAATTAATCCATCCACGCATTCACTTGCTCATCATCTACCCTTTCATTCATTCATTAATCTATCCTTTCACACACCCATCCACCAATTTACTCATTCATCAGGTGCCCTTTTACTCATCCATCCATCCTTTAACACACCCATCCATCCTTTTACCCATTCATCCACCCTTCCACCTATACATCCATCTATTTACCTTTTCTCTCATCTATACTTCCACTCATTCGCTTATCCATCCATCTTTTCTTTGATTATCTATCCATTCCCCTTTCATTCATCCATTCATTCTTTCAGTAATCCATCCAGCCATTCAGACATTCCATACTTATTTACTCACCCACCTTTCCACATTATGAGCTGAGCCTTTGTCTGCAGAGTTGCAGGGAGAAGAGGCCTATAAAGAACAAACTACAGCAAGGGGTGGGGTGCGGTGGGGGAGAGTTCACAATGCCTCTGTACATAGGCAGACTGAAAATGTAGAAGTCATGAGTCACACATGATGTACAGTGCCAGGATGTGAGGTTACTGTAAAATGGTGTTGTTTCCAGGTCTTTAAGCGGTGTTAAAAAAAATGGGGGGGTCTCTTCAAAGGGGGTGTTGGATGTAATTCCGAGGGCAGTTTAAAACACCTAAGCTAAAAATCTGCGTTTAGCATAGTGTTGCGCCCGACTGGTGTTATGTTGTTTCTGTCATTGCATGCAGATATATAATACAGCAAGTATCTTTACACCAACAACAAGCCAGGACTATTGGCTTTGTCAGTGGTTGCTAGTTCCTTAAAATACAAAAGCAGCAACCATGGCATTGTTGAATATAATATTGAAAATACTTCTGTTCAAAAATGATGAGACAACGAAAGAACGTGAACCTGTTCTTTTAAACTTATTTCATAGCCTTCTTTAAATGAAGTGTTTTCTAACATTGCAGCGTGGGCGTTTTACTTTTTTTATCTAACAGAATCCCTTCTCATTCAGTAAGTGGCAATCAGCCCCATACAGAATTTCAATGGGTGGGAGGGGCTGCTCCTGTGCTCCTGGAGGAGTGCGAGGCCGTTCCAGCAGCGGGGGTGAGGCCTCTCACAGGGGAGCAGCGCTGCTCCCTGTGATGGCCACAATTACAGCTAACAGGGTAGGGACGTCCGTGGAATTTACGGACGGTTGGTCACTCTAGTGTGCGCGGCGCCCTTGGCACCTCATTACTGCGCACTGGGGAGCCGCGGTGCACAGTTTGGGAACCACAGGCTTAGGAGATAAACCTTCATAATAGCAAGACTCCTAAGTGATAAAAATCGCCGCAGATCGGTGATAAAAATATCGCCGCTAAACCAACATATTGATAAATATCGCTAGTTGTTGGTAATATGCCCCGAAGATCGCACATTTGACTTTCGCCGGCTATCACCAGAATTTTCTGCGGTGTTAGTGCGTTATTATCAATGCGAATACATATGTGATAGTAAATCCTGTAACAGCTGACGGCAGTTAACATTACCGCGTGAAAACAAGCGTTGTTTTCACGCACTAATGTGTGCCTTGTAATTAGGGGAGGGGGTGGATTCAGTTTTATTTTCCACACCCCCATGTTATCGCTGCCGAATGCTTGATCAGAGCAGACCTTGGCAGTCGTACGATAAACAAGTTTATTCCAACTCTTTTTCTCGGTCCTGCCGATAAAAGCAACGATAACGTATCACGTCTTCTTCATATTATGCCCCAAGTATCGCCGCTATTTTGAATATTTGTACTGAGAAAGCGGAGATACTTCAGCTTGTGAATAGAGCTCTTTTTGGTACAATGAGTTAGTTCTGAAAATACCTTTTATTTTTTGTTTTGTAGTTTTTTTTTTTTTGTTTTTTACAAGTTTTATATTGGTTTAGATTTTTTAAACTGGAGCCGAAATTTTGAACTGTAAAACTGTGAAACAGGAACAAAATAAATTGAAAAAAAATCATCTTCTGTCGGAGCATTGATGTTCATTAATTATTTTTTCAATAAGAGTGAGGCTCTGCTCTCCGTACACAATCATTTCTGAACACAAGTTGCATTTCATATGCACTGATGACAAATATGGTCTCAAGTCCAACTGTGCAGTGGATGGAGATGCAGGTCGTCCTCCAGATGATGTGCTGGCCACAGCTGGTGGTAGTTGTGTTGCCAGAGCTCTTGTAGATGCCTGTGCAAATTTCACAGGATGCACTTGTCTGACATGCCTCATCATCGTATGTATCGAAAAGGAATACTTTTTCGAAGGATCTCCTCTTGAAAGAACTGCGTCACATATTGTGCAAGTAACTTTCGGAGCATTCACTTTTTTTTGTTCCTTAGGATAAGTAAAAAATTGCCACGTGAAAGATTCCTTCCTTTTTGTTAAAGGTAGTCGATAATTTTCCTCAGATTCAGAAGATGAATTCTGTGCGGCAGACATTTCATCAAACTCTTCGGAAAGATGTAAAAGGTTCTTCTCCCTTGAGAGTAAAAAAGATAGTGAGGGAAGTGGGTGGGGTTTTGGAAAATTCCAGAATAGAAACTACTATGAACCAATAGGAAGTGTTGTTTTCGAGTCACATGACTTGACATGCGCGCATTTGGACGTGTACGCGGTGACAGTACCCGGTCACGTACGTCATTTGGAAGTATCGGTCTAATTTAATGAAGTTTCAAAATGTGAAAAGGAGGAAAGGTAGACACTCCCTGATCTTGTACACCTTCTCAGGGGGCCCCAAGAAGAATATTGATGAACTATAAAACCTTTTTTATTCTTAAAAAAATACCGGGGTGCGCGCACCCGGTCGCGCACGAAAGTTTAAAAAGGCGTTCTCCTCCATTTACTGACAAGTTTCAAAACGTTAAAAAGAAGGCAAGGTAGAGACTCCCTAATCCTCTAGAGCTTTACAAGAAGTCCCTAAACAACTCTGCCAGTCAAGAAAACCTTTTTTTCGGATAAAAACATGTGTCGAAATTCATTGATAAAACTATAGGTTACAGTCAAGATATAGTTAACAATTAGCATTTAAAAAACCTTTGAAATTCACTGAAAAAACCATAGGTTTTAAACACGTTACAGTTAGGAAGTAGCATTTAAAAAACCTATGAAATTCACTGAAAAAAACATAGGTTTTACACATGTTATAGTTAGGTAATAGCATTTACAAAACCTATGAAATTCACTGAAAAAACCATAGGTTTGACACATGTTATAGTTAGCTGGACATTTCACTCATATAAAACCATTGAAATTCCCCCGTTATAGTTACTTCAGCTAACTATAACTCGCGCGCCTGCAATGCACTGCTGATGACTTCACATATTACATCACTCATGACATGGTCAGTGACATCACTCATGACTGATAACATCTAAAATGACATCACCTATGACATCATCCTTGTACAAGAGTGGCAGGCCTTTACTCACCCTAATATAACCTTTATTACACACACTAAAAAATAGAAAATAACATTTTAAATACAATAAGCATACCAATGCCACTTAGAACACACCTATTTAGTAATTTGAAAATATATATACACAACCACTTATTCATCAACAGACATATACAGTCACTCATATATTAAATACAGTGACTCATATATGTATTCAGTCATCATATGTTCTTATACATTGATACATCCAAATCAGCCTGTTACACACTGACACTCAACCATAGAGTTACACACACATAACTTATATGTATTAGTTTAAAACATATGTACTTAGTCAGAAAAACACTAATAAAAACGTAATTTATTTACTTAGACAGTGATATATACATTCATACAGAAAAGAAAGAAATAATAACCTATATATGTACTACCCACACACAGTTATTCACCCATACAGTCTAGGACATATGCTGCCTACAACACATAGAAACAGTATGTCACTCATTCATGCATGTATGCACTATGTAAGATCTCCTAATGTAGCATATTAACACTTAGACACTCAGACACTCTAACTAAGAATCAAACAAACAATAACCTATATAGACATAATGTATCACTCATATAGCTACTCACCAACACATGCAGCCACTTACACAGAAACTGACAGACTGATACAGATAAATATATATTTAACCATTACTCACTAACCCATGTACTCATTAAGATATACTTAATCAGTCCGTTATACAATCTATTTTTCATCATAAAGCAGCATTTATATAGTTATATACTCAATTCTTGTTCCACCAACCTTCAGATATACATATATAAAAAATATTTCATTTTCAGAACTAGCCCACTTAATAGATAATGTGATGAGTGATGTCATGAGTGATGTCACTGACCATGTCATGAGTGATGTAATATGTGAAGTCATCAGCAGTGCATTACGGGCGCGCGAGTTATAGTTAGCTGAAGTAACTATAACGGGGGAATTTCAATGGTTTTATATGAGTGAAATGTCCAGCTAACTATAACATGTGTCAAACCTATGGTTTTTTCAGTGAATTTCATAGGTTTTGTAAATGCTATTTCCTGACTATAACGTGTGTAAAACCTATGGTTTTTTCATTGAATATATATAAATAAAGCTGCTGCTCGCGTGCTACTCATAAGGTGGACAACCTTGGAGCGTGAATCTATATGCGGCAGTCCAGCCGCAGAGTATGCACCACCCCGTTAACGTGGGGGTCACGGCAGTGAAGTAGCGGCCGTACATGGGATCGAGGACGGGCCCGCTCGTGGAGTCCATACAGGACTTGATTGTGTGCTTTCCGCACTACACTTCCCAGAGGTCTCATTGGAGCCTCCCATTGGCGGGTGAGTTATATGAAATTGGAGAAGTGTAACGGGTGCGCACACCGCTTCCGTTAAAGCCCCTGAAGAGAAGCAGATGGAGCTTCGAAACGCGTCGGGCAGATCCATTACGGAGCGGCGTCTACGAGCGGATCCCCGTCCTCACCTACACATAAATAAAGCTGCTGCTCGCGTGCTACTCATAAGGTGGACAACCTTGGAGCGTGAATATATATATATATATATATATATATATATATATACACACACACATATATATATCAATGCTCCTCTTCCTTTTTCTTTCCAAAGGAATAAGCACTTAAAGGGTGGATTTGATTGTTGTTCATTCTTCTCATAACGCACACACGAAGAGGTATCAAGGAGCTTTGATATATAAAGATATATATATATTACCTACAGGCTATCGCCAGTAGGTAGTTACAGTTAGAATGTATTTTTTATAAGAAAAGCGTTTTTTGAATTGCCAATAACTTTGGCGCCAATTGACAAATCTTCGCAAATTTTTCAAAACTAATGGCCCTACGGTCAGCTCCTGTCTTGAAATTTTCGGGACGATTCGTCAAGCGTTTTCCCCATTTTAAATTCCATACGAACTTTAGACATGGCTACAGCCCGAACTGTTGAACGGAATAACACCAAATTTGGCAAAAGGGTAGCTTTTGGTCCAGAAAGCACTCTTTTGTTTAAATGCTTTAAATCCGTTCAGCAGTTCCTGAGAAATTCAAAAAAGACAAATATTGATATCTGAGCACCGAGGAGGAGTTGCAACTCCTCCCGAGCACAAGCTGACTTTTGATTGGCTGCCAACACTCCAGGAAGTGTTGGCAGCCATCTTTCGACTCGGTAACCAAGTCACAAGAAAAAGGGGGGAAAAAGTGAAAAATTAAGAAAAGGGGGCAGGGTAGAAACGCCCTGGCCTGCTCAGGGGGTGCCACAAGAACCCCTCCGGGCCCAAAAAAAGGCTTTTTTGTTTTTTAAAGGGCCAAAACTGCGCTGGGTGTGCGCATCCGGCAGATTTTTTTAAACGAAGCATGGGCACCCATGAGGGCAAGGTCTCGGGGGCAATACAAATTAATTTGTGGGAGCCGTGGGGGCCCCTACAGCCCCGGGGGCTGCCACCTCCCCTGGGATTTATTTAAAAAATGTGTGGGGGGTTCCTGTCCCCCCCATACTGCCCCGAGTACTACCACCTCCCTGGGGCACTATTTAATTATATGCGACAGGCCTCACGGGCCTCCCAAGCACCGGTGACCGCCACCTCCCCGGGTCTTAATTAAGAAAATTAAAGTGTGGGGGGTCCCTGCCCCCCCACAGAGCCCTAGAGAGCACAACCTCCCCAGGGTACTGTTTATTCAAATACGGGTGTCCGTTAAGAACCCCCAGGGACCACCACCTCCATGGGGCTTTGAAAATGATGGGAGGGGGGCCACGCAGCCCTCCTTCAGGAGCCCTTGATGGCCCTGGGGACCGCTACTTCCCAGGGCCGGGTCCTGTAATGTCCCAGGGTGCCCAACCCGGGGACAATGCCATTTGCTATGGTAGGGCGGGAGCACTGCTCCCACCCTGCCATAGCAAACTCTGCCTTGATCGTTAAGGCGAGAGCAGGAAAACCTGCTCTTACTTCAACAAAGCAAAGCAGAATTGCTTTTGAGCAAGGGGAGCTGCGTGTGAGCAGCTCCCCTGGCTGAAAAGCAATGCCGGCTACTGCAGGAGGTGGGGAGCCGGCAGGACCATGGGGGATTTGGGGCTCCCCGATGGTCCCCAACGCAAGAGCCAGCACCAGGGGTGGGGTCCCTAGGGCCATAAGTGGCACAGGAGGGGGGCCATGTGGCCCCCTCCCTTTAAAAAAAAGAATGGCCTAGGGAGGGGGGCCTCCCCAAAAATAATTAGGGGCCTAGCCCCGGGGGATGGGGTCCCTGGGGCCAATAGTAAATATTTAAAAAAAGATGAGGCCATGCCCAGGGATGGGTTTCCCCGTGGCTGAAAGTGACCCAGGGAAGGGGGGTCACGCCACCCCCTTCCCTTTAATTATGTAAAAAAAGGAGGCCTTGCCCCGGGGGATGGGGTCCAAGGGGCCAAAATTGGCCTCGGAAGGGGGGCCACGCGGCACCCTTCCTGTTTTTTCCTTCTTTTAAAAAATAAAGGGGTCAGGCCCTGTAAAATGGGGTCCCCAGGGCCCTAACAATAGTACAAGAAAGGGGGCCACACAGCACCCCTTCTAAAAAAAAAAATCTTAAAAACTCCAGAATTACACTGGGGCCCCGCCCCCTCCCTGAACCACTCTGCAAACGCACTCCCTGGTGCCTTGTAAGATGGGAAATTAAGTCCCCATGGATACTGAGGGTCCCTGGGGTCCAACTAGCCCAGCAGGTACCTCCAGTAGGCGCCACATAGCTGGTTTGCAGAGAGGTGGTCATCGGCCACACCCCTTTTTACACCACTCTGTAAACGCGCCTCTTGGCACACTGCCAGTGGGGTGATAAGGTCCTCTTGTGTCCTGAGGACCTCATACAAGTGGACTTCATCCCCCAAGCAGCAGTACGCCAGAAGCCGCGTTTGCAGAGTGGTGTATAAAGAGGGCATGGCCTTGGACAACTCTCATCAATTCAGATGTGTGGCACTTACTGGAGGTATCTGGTGAGCTAGTTTGCCCCCAGGGACCCCAACTAAGAACACACATCGAGGCGCGTTTGCAGAGTGGTGGGGAAATGGGGTGTGGGGCTTACTGGAGGCAAGATGTTGGCTAGTTGGCCCCTAAAGGATCTCCAACAGTGAAGGAGACTTCAATCCCCATCTAAGAGCGTGCCAGGGAGCCCATTTGCAGAGTGGTGGGCAAAGGGGTGTAATCAGTGATGTCATCAGTGATGTCACTGACCATGTCATGAGTGATGTAATATGTGACGTCATCAGCAGTGCATTGCAGGCGCGCGAGTTATAGTTAGCTCAACTAACTATAACTGGTGAATTTCTCTGGTTTTCTATGAGTCAAATGTCCAACTAACTATTACGTCCCTGAAACCTATGGTTTTTTCAGTAAATTTCTAAGGTTTTTCAAATGTTAATTTCATACTTTAATATTTATAAAGCCTATATTTTTTCAAATTGTTTTTTAATATTTTGCAACTCTATTATCCTTTTTTTAACGTTAACGTTAATGATGTAATATTCTATATCTTCCCATAAAACTATGTATATTTTACCAGTAGTCTACCAAGCTCCATCAGCACTTGAATCCTATCCACCATATTGAAATAATGCGCATTTGGAATACAATGCATTCGTGGCACCGCGTCTCGTGTAACAACATATGCGGACGAGGTCGCGCCAGCTGCTAGTTTGGTTTGCGATGGGTAGACAGTACCAAGTCGCGCATTACATCATGTACGTATGGGATCGCGCCCGCTACGCATTGCGTATGCGACGAGTGCACACTGCCAGGCCCTGTCTTACATCATAGATGTATGGTGTTGCGCCGGGTATGCCATTCCCTCATTGTTTTATGTCTCAAAAGTATATGTAAATAACTTTAAAGTGTATATGAGAGTAAGCGATATTCTAAACTATTTCAAACATTTATATATATCTAACTGTAATAAACATATTATAGTAAATAAATAGTTTCAAAATTGCGTCGGTGCGGTCTACTTCCGCATTGAGTGTGCGATTGCCATGTGACCTTAAAAAAACCATTTGATTAGTTCATAACATTTCCCATTGTAGCAGTTGAAGGACGCCACCCATTTTAGTCATTCTCTCTAAAGCATTTGATGAGACACACCTCTTCTGCTTAGAGAGCTTTTATTGAAACGTTTTGCTGTGTACACATATCTTACACTACACACAACATTCGACCACCATTTTCATCAATATTCATCGTCTGTAAAGTAGCCTTCCAACTGTGATAGCCATACACCTAAAAGTTACATAAGCACAAGTTACTTACCTTCGATAACGATATATCTGTAAGAAACAGTAGTTAGTATTAGATTCCTTACCTTAGAATTCCCCCAAGCATCAGACTGGATCCGGAAACTTTTGCATAGCAGTACCCTTGCGCGTCGGTAGGCGTCGTCTGCGGCTCCGCGTCGGTCGTCGGCGTCGTTGGCGCCGGGATGACATCGCCGGAGTACTGAGACGCCGCTCTCGTGCGCTGACGTCAGTTCTTATACACAGCTTTTACGTGCCAGAAAACGCAGAGCCATGATAAAAACCTACACTGGTGCCATAAAAACTAGGTACCTTAGCCCTAGATATCGGTTCGCAGAACGGGGAGGATGGGTGGGGCGGTAAGGAATCTAATACTAACTACTGTTTCTTACAGATATATCGTTACCGAAGGTAAGTAACTTGTGCATCTGAAATAAATAGGTTAGTATTAGATTCCTTACCTTAGAATAGATACCCCAGCAATACCAACCCCGGTGGTGGGTCTGCAAACCAATGATCACACCAGAAAGTCCTGGAGAACGGAACGGCCGAAAAAGCCATCTCTCCGGACTTGGCTGTCCAGGCAGTAGTGTCTTGCAAACGTGTGCAGCGAGGCCCACGTAGCTGCCTGACAGATGTCCTGCAAGGGGACTCCCCAGCCCAGGGCAGTAGAAGCTGCCGTGGCCCGTGTGGAATGGGCACAAATCCCCACAGGAGGCTCCATTCGAGCCAAAGAGTAACAAGGCTTGATGCACAAGACGACCCATCGAGAAATGGTTAGTTTGTGCTCCGCCTGTCCCTTGTTAGCGCCCACGTAACCAACAAAGAGTTGGTCATCCACCTGGAACTGGCGTGCAATCCTAATAGAATGAGAGCGCACGTTTTGGGTCCAGACGGTGGAGCCTCTCTTCCTCTTTCGAGGGATGCGGAGGCGGAAAGAAGGTGGGCAAAGTGATGGACTGCCCGATGTGGAAGCTGTGACTACCTCGGGCAGGAAAGAGGGTCGCGTCCGCAACACAACTTTGTCCGGATGGACTGAAAGGAAAGGAGGCTTAGAGGAAAGAGACTGGAGCTCACTCACTCTCCTGGCAGAGGTGATGGCAACCAGGAAAGCGGTCTTCAGAGTAAGGAGGCGAAGAGGACAGTTATGAAGTGGCTCAAAGGGAGCGCACATCAGAAAAGTGAGAACACGGTTCAAGTCCCACTGAGGCATCACAAAGGAACTGGAGGAAACATATGGGTGATGCCCTTCAAAAACCTATTTACAATGGGGGACTTGAAGAAAGAGGGCTAAACAGTTAGCCTTAAGAAGGCAGAAATGGCCGAGAGGTAGCCCTTCAGAGTGCCCAGAGCAGAGTCCTGCTGGGCAAGAGAAAGAAGAAAGAGAAGAACTTCTGAAAGAGGGGCAGAAAGGTGATCCACATCCTTTGCTGTGCACCATGCCACAAACTTATTCCACCTGCAGGCATATACCGATTTTATGGAGGGACGCCTGGCTGCCAGAATGACATTACAGACTTCAGGAGGCATGTTAAATGGCCTCAACTGCTGCCACTCAATCTCAATGCATGTAAGTGAAGACTAGACAGGTTTGAGTGGAGGACCGTCCCCTGCTGCTGCGACAGAAGGTCCTCCTGAAGAGGCAGACGAATCGGGGGATCGACAGACAGGCTGAGTAGCTCGGGATACCAGAACCTCCATGCCCAGTCCGGAGCCACAAGAATGACTTGGGCCCGGTCGCGCCTGATCTTCTTCAGCACTCTGGGCAGAAGTGGTATAGGCAGAAAGGCGTAAAATAGACCGCAACTCCACTCGTGACAAAAAGCGTCTCAGAGCGAGTGCCGCCTTGGAAATTCCAGCGCGCAGAACTGATGACATTGTGCGTTCTCTTCTGTGGCGAATAGATCTAACCAAGGCTCTCCCCACTGCTGAAATAGGCCTTGCGCCACGTCCGAGTTCAGATGCCATTCGTGATCCATCATGCACCGATGGCTAAGTTTGTCCGCCCTGGCGTTCAGGGAACCTTGCAGGTGTTGAACCACCAGGGTCACGCCCTGGTGTTCCAGCCACTGCAAGAGGTGCAGAGCCTCCTGGCATAGGGTCCACGACCCCACCCAGCCCTGTTTATTGCAGTACCACACGGCGGTGGTGTTGTCCGTGAACACCTGCACTACACTTCCCCGGACAGAGGGGAGGAATGCCTTCAGTGCAAGTCGGATCGCCTGCAGCTCCAGAAGGTTGATATGGAGCTGGGACTCCGCTGGAGACCAGAGGCCTCTGATCTCCGCCCCTCCCATGTGGCCTCCCTTACCCTGGAGGGACGCGTCCGTCACAACTACGTGCTCCGGTTGGGGTAGGGAGAGGGATCTGCCACTGACCCAATCGCGGTCGGTGAGCCACCACTGCAACTGTCTTGCAGTGCCCTCCGAAATCAAGACATGGTCGGACAAGTTGCCCTGATGCTGGGCCCACTGAAACTTCAGGTCCTACTGCAGAGCCTGCATCTGCCACCTGGCGTGATGCACCAGAAGGATGCAGGAGGCCATCAGCCCCAGAAGCCGCAGTGTCAACCTGACCGAGACTCAGGATAAAGGCTGAAAGATCGGAATCAGAGCCTGAATATCCCGAACCCGCTGTTCGAGAGGATAAACCCGAAACTTGCACCGAGTCTAGAACCGCTCCGATGAAGAGGAGCTTATGCGAGGGGCACAGGTGTGACTTCGACACATTGATGGAGAACCCCAGCAGGTGCAGGAGGTCGGCTGTAGTCTGGAGGTGGCTGATGCTGACTGGGACGAGCCCGCCTTCAACAATCAGTCGTCGAGGTAGGGGAAGACTGAAACCCCTAACCTGTGCAGATGAGCTGTGACCACCGTCATCACTTTTGTGAACACCCATGGGGCGCTGGTAAGGCTGATGGGGAGCATGGTAAACTGAAAGTGCTCGTGGCCTACCGTGAACCGCAGGTAACTCCGGTGGGCCGGCAGGACGGGGATGTGGAAATAAGCGTCATGCAAGTCCAACGCTACCATCCAGTGGCCTGGGTCCAGGGCAGCTAAGACCTGAGCCAGTGTCAGCATCTTGAACCTCTCCTTCCGGAGGAAGTCGTTGATGTTCCGCAGGTCCAAGATAGGGCGTAGGCCCCCGTTGCCCATCTTGGGAACCAGAAAGTAGTGGGAGTAACAACCACACCCTACTTCTGGCCCAGGAACGCGCTCGATGGCCCCCTTGGCCAAGAGGGCTGTAACTTCCTCTCGCAGAAGATTCAAGTGATCCCCCGACACGCGGTGGTACTGCGGTGGCATGGCTGGAGAGTCGCCTCGAAGGGGAGGGAGTAGTCCCTTTGGACGATTTGCAGCACCCACCTGTCAGATGTGATGTCGCGCAAGTGGGAGAGGTGATGGCGGACCCTGCCCCCCACTGGTGTCTCGTGGGCCTGAAAGCTCGGACTAGGAAGGCTTTGAGGCGGATGCTGCGGGGGTGGATGTTGTCCCCGGGCACCGCCACAGCGATTACCACATCCGCCACCGTGCTGGATGTTAGTCTGCGGCCCATGGCTGGCAGGACGTGTGGGGGCGCCCCTTCCTTGGCCACGAAAGGGGCGAAAGGCAGCAGATTGCTAGCACGGGGCCGACAGGCCCAATTGGCCATAGCCCTGGAGTCCTTAAAGCGCTCAAGCGCACTGTCTGCCTTGTCGCCAAAGAGGCGACGGCCATCAAACGGCATGTCCATAAGGGTGTTTTGGACATCAGCCGAAAAGTTGGCGGATCTCAGCCAGGCGTGGCGACGAATCGCCACCGTCGTTGCCATCGCTCTATCTAGCGAGTACGTGGTATCCAGTCCACATCTGATGGAGTACCGTGCCGCATCTCGACCCTCCGCAAGGGCTTGGGCGAGTTTAGTCCGGGCCTCCTCCGGACATTGTGGCAGCACGTCCGCGGCCGTGTCCCACAGAGAGTGGGTATAACGGCCCGAGAGGCACGCGGTGTTAACTGACCGCAATCCCAAACTTAGGGAGGAGAACATCTTTTTGCCATATTGCTCGTACCTCTTGGATTTCCGATCGGGGGGAGCCGTCGGGAATGCGGTATGGGAGTTAGAGGCCTGGATAACCAGGCTCTCGGAGTTGGGGTGGGTGGACAGGAAGCTAGGGTCGCCCGGAGCCGGGCGGTGGCATCTGGCCATCGTTCCTATCTACAGGGGGACCTGTAGCGGGCCTGGACCAGGTGCCCAGAAGAACGTCAGACAAGGCCTCATTAAACAGCAACAGAGGTTCCGAAGAGCTTGACTGCGGTTTAAGGACCTCAGTGAGGAGGTTAGTCCTCATGGCCGCGACGGGGAGCTCAAGGGATAAGGCCCTGGCCGCCCGCGTCAACACCACACATAATAGGCTGCCCCCTCCTCCGTAGCCACGGTAGGAGGGGAGACAAAGCCAGTGTCTGGCGAGGTGTCCAGACCACAGGCGTTCCCTAGCTTGCCTGTCCAGTCCTGATAAGGCTGACACTCACGTGCCAGAGGGTCCTCAGACCCCTCCCAATCCACCTCACCACCCATCTCCTCGTATTCAGGGTCAAAAGATGGGGCCGTATCATAGCAGTAAAAATCTCCCATCGGCGTCAAAAGCGGCGTTGAGCGATGCCGCTCCAGCGCCGGAACCGGACCGAGGGTTGAACTGGGGACGGCGTCGACCGTGGTCGGCGCCAGGGGGGACACCCTAGCAGCTGGTGCCGGCGAGGTCGTAAGGTCGACCGGCGCCGACCCTGATCCGGGCCCGGATCCGGTGGAATCCATCGCCATCGGGACCGAAGTCACCGACTACGCCGGGGCCGAAGCACCCGACGGCACCGGGGCCGAAGCACCCGGGCCGCTTGGGCTCCCAGTTGGGGCCGCGGGGCCCGAAGGCGCCACGGAACCCGACGGAGGAGTGAGCGACCTCATGGTCGAGAGGAAGGCATCAATCTCCTCCGGCATCGCGTTCTGCCCAGGGCCTGGTAGGTATGGAGCAGGCCGTGACGCCTGCGGCTCCAATGGAACCACGTGGGCGGTGTCACCCGAACCCCCGGCCGCGCCGCGCGAGCGTCGGGTGGAGTCGGAAGAGCGATGTCACCTCTTCGACTTCTTGTGCCTCTTACCTGAGGACTTGGAGCTCGAGGAGTGGTGTCGATCCTCTGAGTCGTGATGACCCCGGCCCCGCGACCGGTCCCTCGACCTCCTCCAGGACCGGGACCTCGAACGGCGCAGGGCCGACTGCCGGAGCTCGAGGCGCTTGCAGGACCGCTCCGGCCAAACCTTCGATGTCAAGGCCCGGCAGTCGGGGCAGGACTTGTCATCGTGGTCGGGCCCCAGGCAATGAAGAAACCGGCGATGGGGGTCGGTAACCGACATCAGTTGGTTGCAGTCGACGCAAGGTTTAAACCCGGGCATCCTTACCGGCATCGTCGGAGTCATTCGACTTCGAAAAAGAAGATCAAAAGATCAAAAAGTTCAGTAAAAAAATGATTAAAGGGTACCACTGTTCCCGGATCGGCACTTGCTGGCGCAGAAAAAATAGGAACAGACGTCAGTGCAGCGCCAACGACGCCGACGACGGACGTGGAGCCGCAGACGGCGCCTACCGACGTACAAGGGTACTGCTACGCAAAAGTTTCCGGATCCAGTCTGATGCCTGGGGGTATTCTAAGGTAAGGAATCTAATACTAACCTGTTTCTTTCAGATCCAAAGTTTTCCCCACTACCAGAGGTAACATGGTTGCATACGCTGCCCACAGCACAATGTAATGTAGTACGGCCCAGGGGCAGTATCATTCATAGATACTGAACACACGGACACAGATAGATAGTGGAAGTGGGTATGGGCACATGCGCTCAACACCTTTTTATTACCAGGGTCACATATCCAGTGACGTCTGTGGTAGATGCGTGTGGAGTCAGTGTAAACCAGCCCTTATGGAATAGTTGCTGCTATCATCAACTACAACAGTAATCATTTGATCACACACAGACATTCAATAATAAAAGAATCAATAGTTTGTGCTACAGTAAGGTAGGGACAGTAGATGTGAAATAATACAGAAAAATACTTTATCGTAAAGGAACCACAACTTGTGGTATACTGAGACACAATTAATAGATCTTAAATAATACACAAAAAGAGATTGTATCATAAAGGGTCCATAGGTTCTAGTGCTCTCAGATAGCCCATCAAAAGGATTCAGCATATCAACAACCAGCGATGATGTGTGCTGTGGGCGGGCCGTACTAGGAGTAATATCTGTTGCCATCAACACAGCATTGTTAGACCTGTCTGGCTTTTTGCGTAGTCCCTCCAATGTATTATTTATTTTGTCCCCTTTTTGCCCCTCATACCCTTATTCATTTTTGTGTCCACTAGCTTTTTCTAGGTGTTGGACAAGGGGATAGGAGTTCTTTCCCCCTTCATAGTTTTTCACCTCAGGCCTAGAGGCCTTTTCTGACAGGGAAATAGCTGGAGTCACAAAATGGTGGCTACCAACTGTCCTAACTGCCAACCCTGGAACCTGTCCCATAGAGTAGAATAGGGCGTTCCAGAACCTTCTGGTCCCTTCTGGACCCCTGAGGGTCAGCCTATAAAAGGCGGAATGCTGGACAGCCATTTTGTCTGTCAGTGAGGAGCAGCTAGAGTGAAGGCTGAGGACTGGTAGGGGTAGGATCCTGAAGGGTGGATTGCTCTACAAGGGTAGCCCTCTGTCAAGGCTTTTCCACCTCCCATTCCTGTTGTCCTAGCCAAGTTAGTTCATCCTGCTGACCCTGGACAGTTAGGTGAGGGGGTTAATTCCAGTAGTCTGTGGAGCTGAGAAGGACCCTGCACTGGGAACTGAATTAAGAGGTCCCCTGTGCCCCTATGTCTGTCCAGTAAGGAGGGTTGGTGGTCTAGTGCTAGAAAAGTGCTCTGTGGCTTATCGTGTAGGAGCCCTCTTTGGACCCCCCTCCCTTTCTAGGGTAAGAAGTAAGCTCCTGGCCTGGGTAGCGCTGGGCTTCTCTTACCGGTGTCTGGACTCATAGTGGACAGTCAATCTCCTAACTGACGAGGTGGTGGAGTGTGGAGACAGGATCCATTGAGCCTGAGAAGTCTTGAGAGGTTACCACCGTGAGCGGGACCCCGGGGGCGCCTACCGCGCTCTGTGACAGCGCTCCGATAGGACAGAGAGAGATAGAGCGAAGTGTCCATGTCCGGCGCCACCGCGCTTATTCCCCACTGAACCGGGCTCTGCCTTACAGGAGGGGCCTAGGACCGAGCAGGCCCGTTGCGGAGACACTGATCAGCGTCAGGGCGTCTGAGCAGCTGCTGGGGCCGAGACGCTGAACCCCCGCACATGCGCGGAAGTATCCTTGTGTAGAGAGCATCGTCTCCCACTGCTGAGGAGAACCTAGAGGAAGAGGTGGCTCCGCCGTGTGGCTGGTGGTCGATTGAAGCGCCGAGGGACAGATCCTGGGGGGGAGAAAGCAGCTCCGTCGAGCGGCTGGTTCCCCATAACAGCGCCTCAGTTCCCACCTGATAGGGCCTCCGCTCCTCTGTGAGGGGGCGGGGAGGCCGATCCTCGAGGAAGAGCGTCTCACAAGTAAAGAGGGTGAGCGGAAGAACAGCCTGCTGGCCCACCCTTCCAAGTAAGCAGGGAAGAGTAAGGGGTGGCGAGGGAGAGCTGGTTAGGCCTCCTGATCGTCTGTCTTTTTCCCACGCTGGTGCAGCACTGATTGAGAGAAAGGGGTGGAGGGGCTGAAAACGAGTGGCAAAACCTCAAACCTGACAGATTCAAGAAGCCTATGATATCCCCGAGGGGTGAAAGGAGACTGAGGATCTAATTAATCCTCTGGTACTTGACAATTCATGACAGCTTGACCTCTGGAGGAGTAGCGTTGCTGAGGAGGCGAATAACCTGGGCTGGGGAATACAGATCTGTAACTAATAATTTAGCCACAGGGGAAAGTGGTGGAAATCTGAGAACTCCTTGAATTCAGGGAGGAGTTAAGCAGAGTACAGTGTATGCTCATCTGAACTGTAAAAGTATAAGTGCTAAATGCCAGATATGGTTAAGATTCCTGACTAAATGCAATGTACTGTTAATGCTGGACGATAATATGCTTTAGCAGCTTAAAAGTATAATTATTATTTTCAAGACAAACTGAAATGTCCTAAATTGTGATTTCTGAAAACAAAAGAGCAGAGATATTATTTTTATAAACCAGCTCATATTTTTCCAACATTGGTGTAGTGTCCTTTTTGTGTGTTATTGCGTGGATTTACTGCTGGGTGGTTTGCAACCTTCACACATTTTTTGTTGATGTTGCCTTACCCTAGGCCAGGCTACCTTAGGTGACCTGACATCTCAGGTTCCAACAAGTTGGTGGCAGCGGTGGGACAAGAAAGAGAGGGGACCTGCTGCGTGAAGCTACTGCCACATGGGCCTGTGAGCTGGGCCCTGCACCCCTAAAACCCCCCTACTCTGTTGTCCCCTGGGTCCCTGAATCATGAGGGCTCACCCAGGTCCCTGTCACTATTAAGGGACCGTGAATTACGCCAGCACAGCGCGAAAGGAGCACCCAGGAGGTGAGGAAGGGGCCCCTGAGGATCTGTACTGGGACTGTCAGCCCCCCTTGGGAAGTTGTGGCCCCTGTGGAAGCGCTGGACTGGGAGGAGCTGCCCGGGGAGGATTGTGCCCCCGAGGAACTGTGTTTCTAAATCTGCCCCTGGACTGCCTGTCAAGCGCTATAATTTGGGAGCGCTATGATTGCGAAGCGCAGAGGGAGGAGCAGTGCGCTGTGAATAGGTCTGCTGAGGAGAATTGTGCTGGAGGAGCCTACCCTCGTTTTGGCGCGCTGGTTGCTATATGATTACTTAAATAGAAGGGAGCCTACCCCTTATTGCCGCCGACATCACCGCCGCAGCCTGAGGAGTGTTGGCGCTGCCTTGCGCCGAGCGGAAATTGGCGAAAATCACCGCCACGGCCCGGCGCCGCCTTGAAGGGACCCCCTTCGTCGTGAATATCGTTGCGGCGGCCCCCGGTGTGAGGAGAGGGCCGCCGAAGGGAAAAGAAAGGGCCGCGCTAGGCCCTGAGGCCGCTGCCTCCCGCATCACGTGACGGGGGCCTGACCGCGTCATCGGCCCACCCCGCCCCCGCCAACGCCACGAACGGATTGGCCTGCGCGGCCCTGCCCCTTGAAGGCCGCGCAGGGATTGGCTGCCGGCCGACAGCCAGGGAAGAAGCCAAGTCGAAGCCCCGGGTCCCCGTGAGGTAGGAGGGGGACCCGGGTGAAGCTTCGGTGCGGGGCTCCCGTGGTCGTGAGGGAGCCCCGTGAAGAACGACCGGAGCGGGAGTCCACCCCGCCGGTCTGTGGCCCGGATTGAGGAGGCCGAGAGGAGAGACGCAAAGCCCTGGGTCCCCGTGAGGGAGGGGGGACCCAGGTGAAGCTCCGTTGCGGGGCCCCCGTGCCAAGAAGGGAGCCCCGAGAGAAGCGACCGGAGCGGGAGGCCACCCCGCCGGTCTATGCCCCCACGCGAGGGGCCGGTGAGGTAGGCGGGGCCGGGGCACACTGTCGGTGCCAGCCCCGCCTCCCGATCTGAAGCGGCCGGAGGAGCAGAGAGACTGCGGGGCTCCCGTGAGGAGGAGGCGTGTTGGAACCCCCGGGCCCCCGTGAGCAAGAGGGGCCCAGGTACTTCCGCCAGAAAGGAGTGCCCCGAGTGTTGTGGCACGAGGCTTGAGGGGAGGGAGGGCCTCGAGGCACATTGCCGGTGCCTGTCCCTCCTCCTCGAAGCTGAAGAGAGCCCCTGTTGGGGCCTGAAGCCTCGCGGAGGCTACCTTTAAGCCCCAGGCCCCCGTGAGGAAAGGGGGGCCCGGCTATAGTCGCGAGAGAGGAAGGGGCATCGAGGCACATTGTCGGTGCCTGCCCTTCCTCAGTGAAGCCCTGCGCCTGCTGAGGTCCCTAGGCGAAAGAGTCCAGGAGCAGCTGGTGAGTGGGGCCACAGCTGGACTGTGTAGGGGTGGTGGGAAAGGCAACAGGGCACAGGGTCGGTGCTCGCCCCCCCCTCTTCTCTTGGACACCGGGACTGTCCATGTTGGCTCTAAAGGTACACAGGAGACCCCTAGACTGGGCAACCTCCCCACAGTGAGAAGTGGAGGCCGGGGTTGTTCCTATAAGTAGGATTAATCCCTAGGGACTGCGAGCTTTGTTAACGAAAGTTACCCTGTGTGTTTGCCAAACTGCATGTTTAGGTCCCAGGGAGTGGTTGCCCTATGCTTAGTTCTGGGCCCCATGGGTTATTGTTTCCCTAAGGTGACCCGGGAAGAGTTGACGCCAATACACCCTGATGTTTGATACCCCTAGTTTGATGGTAGAGGGAGCCTAGCTGTTTCCTTACAGGATCTATGAGGAGGGCCCCTACCGGATATTATTGCTGGGTGGGGTATGTTCTGCCTAATGTTGGTCAATAGGTTGGCCTGACGTGTTATTACAGGCCCTTGGTTATGCCCCAGGTTAATGGGCCAGCCGTGCTGATTCATTACAGGTGCTCCTATTCATGATGTACTGTGAAGCCCTGATGTTTTTCCCTTACAGGGGTTGGGTTGGCGTTATTGTGCAAGATGTATATCTACGCTAATGTGATATTTTGCAATTACAGCCCTCCCCTAAGGATGAGAGTCTGAGTTGGCCCCACCAGATTGGCCCCAGATCTAATGTTATTTTGATCCCATCCTTTTTCCTTTCAGCATGGACTTATAGACTCAGCCCTTACTTCCCATGTAAATAATCCCCCCTCTATACACTTGGCTCTGGCGCCAATTGGCGCCCTGTTGTGACACTACTGTTTTGCATTTTATTTTGCCTTGCAGGTTGGAAACACTACTAAACTACTTATCTTTTTCCAACTCAAACTGGTGTCCTGCCTCTTTTGTGCTGTGCCTGGTGTGTCGTCTGTGGGTACCGCGTGAGTGCTTCACATGTCCTCGAAGTTGGGCCTGCCCCCTTTGGAGATTTGGGTAACCCCATTTCCTACAAGCATCATCTGCAATAGCGACTCAATCTAAATTGTGAACACTGGTGTCTGCAGTGTAGGCCAGAGAGAGCTACACAGTTTGTCATACGCGAAGCAACAAAAAGCGTAAGCGGAGCCTGTAATAATACGTTTGCATGGTGTAGACAGAGCGCACTGGAGCAATGTCTTTTCCTACAAGACTGCATCATCTACAAGAGCAACACAATCTGAATTGTGAACACTGCTGTCTGCAGTGTTAATTGAAGACAGTACTCACAGAAAAATCTGCAATAAATAAAACAAAAAATTCCAATACTATTTCTGCTGTCCACAGTGTAGACTATTCAGTGTTCCTTTGCACTTGCAAATTAAATTTGGTCATTGTAGTAAACCTATAAGTAATTTCAAAAAATGTCTTTAAGCACGTAAACTAAAAAGATAATATGTATATTCCAATAGACGTTGTAGTTACTTGACTACTGGATTCTATAATTAAACAATCAGCACTCTATCTGAATTGTGAACACTTCTGTCTGCATTGTAGGCCAGACTCACTATTCATTAACGCCTGACAGCCATGTACCGTTGAATTCGAAAGCATGGAGTTGGTTGCAGCAGATCAGAGGGAGTACACAGAAATAATAACAAACTTGAACTTCTGACATTCTCAATCATAGAATCAAGATCCCGTTTCATTGTTCGAACCTGTTGTACCACGTTGTACTGCACCGACTAATGTCAACCAAGCACAATAATCCTGTGAAGCAGTTAGCTACGCAAGCACAGAGTCTGATGCACCTCAACGGAGGGAGTTCAAAACCAAGCAGCAAGTAATATCAGACATCTGCCATTGTGGAATCAAGACACCATTCCACTGTTAGGACCTAGTTTGTTGCGCCTGATCAGAGGGAGTACACAAAAATCATCACACATTTCAACTACTGACATCCTTAATCATAGAATCAACACCTCATTTCACTATTCAGACCTGCTGTACCACGGTGTAGTCCACCAACGGCAGTCAACAAAGGGCATTATTCATGTGCAGCAATTAGCTACGGAAGCACAAAGTCTGATGCACATCAACAGAAGGACCTCTGTGAAAATCAACCGGCAGGTAATATCGGACATCGTCCATTGTGGGATCAAGACACTGTTCCACTCTTGGGACCTAGAGTTGGTTGCACCGAGTCAAAGAGAGTACATTCATCTCCACTCTCAGATGCAGTTCTAACATAGTCCTTTGTGGGATCAAAACACTGTTCTACTGTTGGGACATAGAGTTGGTTGCACCTGAAAGGAGGGGGTACACAGAAATCATCACAGACTTTAACTCCTAACATCCTCAAACATAGAATCAAGACCCCGTTTCACTGTTCAGACCTGCTGTACCGAGTTGTAGTCCAGAGACTGCAGTCAACCAAGCTCAATAATCCTGTACAGCAGGTAACTATGGAAGTACAGAGTCTGATGCACCTCAACACAATGAGGTCTGTGAAAAACAAGCAGCAGATAATATCGGACATCGTCCATTGTGGAATCAAGACACCTTCCACTGTTGGGACCTAGAGTTGGTTGCACATGGTCGAAGGGAGTACCTTCATCTCCACTCTCAGATGCAGTTCTAACATCATCCATTGAGGGATCAAGACGCTATTCCACTGTTGGTACCTAGGGTTGGTTGCACCTGGTCAGAGACGGTACACAGAAATTATCACAGACTTTATCTTCTAACATCCTCAATCATAGAATCAAAACCCTGTTCGGACCTGCTGTACCAAATTGCAATTTCAACTTCATGCATAGCAATGGCTGTTTCATTTTCCAATATTGGTCGTCCAAGAAGATCGTGACTAGATGGACCACTAGTTTGACTGTCTTGAGAACTTCCATTACTAATTTCAGCTGTAATCGTCTTTTCCTGTTCAACTTCATCATTCAACATTTTTAAATATATAGCAAAAATTGTTCATGCAACGCTACCTTTACATGCATTACAAGAATCTTCGTTGAAGTCAGACTCTCCAAGTAATTTACTTTCACTACACCATGGCTTAAACAGTTGCAGAAGTGCTAAATAGTAAAATTCTCGCTTATCTGAAGTTTCACAACTAACTTTCTTGTTGTTTATGAGATTACTCTTTGTATGTTTTAATAAACAACCATGACATCCAACTACTGCATATTTTCTTTCTTTTACATTCTGTTTACCATTTCTTTTCAAGCTGTAATGTTGAAGTACTTCATACAGACATCGCTGTTCCAGATGTTGACTCCTTTTCGGTTAGTATGTGTCCAACATATTAGTTTTAAGATTGTTCTGTACTGTCTGTTTCATTTCCTGCTAATTCTTCAATTTCTTCAAATTATTTCAACACTCTTTCGTTTGCAGGCAAGACTTAAACTTACCCAAATGATTCCTTGTGACTTTGAATTTAAACTTGACGAGCACAAGCGGTCTGAACATTCATACAATCCAATTTCTTGGTGGGAAAGCATTTTCAAAGTAAAGCTGTACAATTCTTTACTAAGGCTTTTCTCTTGCGCAATTTCTTACCACATTTCTTTCATCTCTCTTTTTTCTGATTTTGCTATGTACGATGTAACATAACATGCAACAGCAATTGAGTTATCTGCAACATATTGAATGTCCATGTTTGCATTCCACATTTTTAAAATGACTGGATTGTCAATCATTGATATACTTTGACACTTCTGTTCTTTTTAAGTTGTAAATATTCTTTGGAGATTTTTGAGTTATTGTGTGCCATACAAAAGAAAAAAAAGAATTTACTCTTCCTTTACAAATGACTGGACAGGAAAAACCAAACCAAACCGACATCTGGTGTAAAATTTTCCTTTAGACTTGTATTATCTTCTGCAATACTTTCAACAACAGTGACTTTGGAAACATAAAACTTGCTATCTCAAGCTTCTATCTCCTTCTTCTCTTGATATCTCACATGTCACAAACTATTTGATGAAATACAATACTGTTTCATCAGTATCATTCCAATTTTAGGTTCATCCTTGATCCATAGTAGCATATGTATATGAGGTGCACCTCTTGCTTGATACTCCTTTCTCCAAAAGAAATCGGTAACCTCTCCAAGAGGTGGGTTCTTTTTATTGCAGATCAAAGACATCATAGCTTGAAACCTCTGATTAAAATATCTGCACACATTTACAGGATCCAATGAACACAGTTCACCACGAGTCTTTATTTCAAAATGTTTTATACTGGAATTCGCTTCTCTTATAAACTCATGCAAATCTTCCCATGCATACTCTTCACAGCTAAGTGTGACAAACCATGTTGGTGTACCTAAGTTCCGTAACATACAATTGAGTTCTTCATGACGACAATACCAATACTCATTTGTTCCACGTTGACATGCCATCAAATTGATTAATTGTCCTTCTAAATTTTCATCTGTTTTTTAACTTTCTCCACAAATTCTTTAGCAGAAAGAACTTATTGATGAACTTTAATTTCAGTATGTGGTTCACTGCATACGACAGAGGACCTAGATCGCTTAAAATAAAAGATAAAATATGTATGAAATGCACTGTTGAAATCTAGGATCTTCAGAATATAATCTGATATTTCAAGAGGTCAAATAGAAAAAGTGGGCAAGTCAAGGACTGAAGATATTTATGAACATTACACAATATACCCTTTGCATTCAAAAGAAGTAACAGGAAGCAGCATTGAGTTATTTGAAATAAAAAAGCACAGGGAACTCCAATGAGTGTACGGGAGAAAAGCTTGGAAGATCATTATTTTCCACAGCTGTTTCCTACAGGAGAAGGTGGACGGTATGATGATCGACCTGTACGGATTGCAACTTCAGAATATCGGTCAACAAGATTCATCTTCTAAACTTATTACCTGTTCATCCACATTTACAGTTTTGTAATAAATATTGTTCTCTATAAGCTATAAGGTAGCCTTTTCAACTTTATTAACACCCACAAGTTCTTGCTATATTTTCCGACTTTTTGTTACTACACCATTTACTAGAATATTTACTGCCTAATTTTCCTCTTTCTCTCCAGCAATAGTTTCAATGTGTTTCTTAAAATCCAAAGGTAAGTACACCACTCTTCTTTTTAGACCTCTTTTCAAGTCTGTTGGTGGCAGTTTACCTGTTTTAGTCTCTATCTGAATTATAGTTTGAAAAGAATGAACAGATTGAATTAGAACAGACTCATATGTATTCAATTCTGCCAGTTCCTCCGGAATAGCTACTAATTCTAAGTTATTATGTACTGCTCTAGCTGGCATTTTGTTCTCTTCTAATTTGTTGTTCACTACCTAACTCAAATTAGCCTTCCACCAACAGGTAAATTGAAAAGTCTACCGACTTACCATTGTTCTCCTTTTCACTTTTCAAATACAAATCAACATTTCTACTTTGACTTTTATAATGAGTACGTCGACAACAAATACAAACATAGTTTCGTATTTCAGAGCACACTACATTAAACTTTCCAATTTCTTCTTCAAACTGTTCAATGCTAATCACTTTCCCATCTCCTCCAGCATCTGTAATTGTCAAACTTTCACTTTCTATGAACTGCTCCTCTGAACAAAAATATTGCATTTCAATATCATCACACTTTTTTTGAACACCTAATAAAGAACCATATAAAAGACTTGTACTCAGTCCACTTAAACATAATGCAGGACTTTTTACATAGAACACTTTCCTCACAAACGTCCGCATTTCTGAATGGTGTACTGCTAACATCCTCAACTGATGAAATACACTTTTACAACTTTTATTGAAAGACAAGCTGGAGAATGCCCATACTTCTCAGTATATTTTCTTACATGACATGGATCTAGTCCTTGTAACAACTTAACCTTCTGTTTAATACCTTCTCTTCAAAATCAGAATGAATAACTTCTGTTTTAAATTGAAAGCACTATCCACTATACTTTCAATACGCTGCTTCTCTTTGAATAGAAACACTTTCCTTTTATATTTGTAGCATGTTTTCATTAAATTCTGAATCACTCTAAATTGAAAAAGTCTCTGACGAATTTCATGAAATTGCTTTTGTCTCCGAGTAAAAGATACTACTTCTTTATCATGTTTCCTTTTCCTGGTATTTGAAATTGAACTCTGCTTCACCTTACTTGAAAAATTCTTCTTTTTCCTTTGTGTAATCTTTTTTTCACTAAATATTCGTAATATTTTTTTTCACAAACTATCTTGTACTGTTAGTAGAACAAACTGTTTTTGTACTACTCGCATTTTTTTCTAATTGAAGATTTTGCCTTTTGCTGAAATATATATTGTTCTTCTCTTTTCTTTTTTTTTTTCACTTCTTCTTGGCATTTCCAAATTTTAATCCAAACGAAATAATTTTCTGAAAAACAAATAATAGACGCAATTATTTTTCACATTAGTTCACTATGTTAAAATAATAACATACAATTACAAAACGTCCACTAACGACTTCCACACCCAGTGCTGCAATGTGATGGAGCACGACAGAGGAGCACTAGGATGATAAGTTGTGCCATAGAACATACAGCAAGTATTTATTTAATTATTTACATAAACCTTTACAATTTATATGTTACTGCACTACCTTGTACTTTTCACCTCTCCGCCGCACCCCACCACCCGACAGCACTCTCTCAGCAGACAACTTTATAGATAGTATTTTAAAACATTTTAATCTATGTACTTAGGATGATATTATCAACAAAACAGTGCACACAAAAATTACCATTATTAGCCTACAATTTTATCTACAACTTCCCAAACATAACACTGCACACCGGGCATTAGGTAGGGGGGGCGTGTTGTGTGTCTGTGGGGGTCTGAGCACCAGCACTTTATTGTTGGGGGCCTCGAAACTGGTCTTTATGAGGGTCTATTTTCGGGCCTCGCAAACCTGATCCATTTTTTTTTCTTTATTGCACTGCAGTGAGACTGTGAGAGCATGCACATTGCTCGCTACTTAGAAGTGCAGACCTCATGCCAGGTGACTCGCATTGTAGGAGAAGAGAAATCCTTTAAAAAGAGACATTTTCTCTCCGGATTTCCCTTCTCTTTTTGCAACGTAGGAGCAACATCATTGTGGGGTTATTTGCAGATAGACCACCAGGCGCGCAACGCCCATTGCCCCGGACTCTCTCAGGCAGCTTCCCGGGCACACACAGAGAACTGCACCCGAGTACTTCACTGGTTTTCAAAAGGTATTTTTTTTTAAATAAGACTCTGTTCTATTTCACCCCTTTTTACGGCCCCTACACCCCCACTCTGCCTATTGCTGAAAGAATTAGGCTCCCACGAAATTTCGCTCTGGATGCGCCTCAGGAAACGACCACAAGCAGGCAACTCCAGCACGACCCTGCTCTGACCGTACACACTGTCTTGTTTTAGTGCTACGAAACCACACGCTTTGCCTGGCTCACTTAGTTCTCACACCCCCACTTTAATATGAACATAAAAGCTTTCCAATTACTTTTATATACCTATACTGTGCTTCAGATGGAAATATAGAACTGCAGGTTCTCACCACCCCAAATTAGCTCTCTAGTATACTTTCTAAAATGTAAGAAGTACTGGTATTCCGTATCTGTCAGTCACTGCCACTTTAAAACAGTGTACCTATATACAACTCGAAAAAACGTTATGTTTCTAAATTAACGTCTTACACTGAAAATCTCCTTTACATTTCTTTTGCTAGATGTACCTTTGTGTAAAACACCACCAGAGAAGGGTGGTGAAGTGTGCTGCACAAAGAGCAACTCAAAGCTTTGTTGTTCTTTTTAGGAAACATCTGCCTGTCAATGCTTATCGCCAGCCTTTTTCACCCCTTAACAGGCTGGGTGGTTGAGTATAATACATTGTATTTAGGATCGGGGATGGAGGATGCACGTAAATAAGAACGTATAGTTGAATAAACGGCGAGTGGATACATGGCCAGATGAATCAATGGATATGTAGATGGATAGATGTATCAATGTATGGATGGATGGAAGCATGAATGCATACATGGACCAGTACTTAGGATAGACGGATGGACTGATAGATGCTTAGGATTGCTTCTGGGATAGATCTATCTATGGATATATAGGCGTATGTCTGCATGAATGGCACAGTGCATACTATAGGTGAGTGGGCTCATAGATGCTTAAGATAAGTGCAGGAACAGATGTTTCTATGTATATAAGTAAGAACGTATGCATCAATTAAAAGATGGTTGAATGGTGCAGTGCTGAGGATGGATGGATGCTGGGCTTTAATTGGGCTGGGTTTGAGGATCAGCACTTATTTTCAGGGAGCCTCCAAACGGATCTCTATCGGGCTCTATTTGCGGCCCTCTCAAAGATAGTCAATTTTTTTATTGCACTGCAGGGAGAGCATGCACATCAATGCACGCATGCTTATTTTGTTCACTACTGAGAACTAGAGACAGCATGCTAGGTTACACACATTGTAAAAGGAAGGGAAATCCTTTAAAGAATGTTTTTTCCGAACATAGGATAATTGGAGAGGATTTTCTAAAGCACACAATGATACTTATCTTGATTTACACCACACACCCCTTTAAGAGCTTTGCCCCACCTTTTAGAGCACCCACACTTTTTTTCCGCCCTCTTAGAACCCTGACTATACCATAGAAACAAAGAAACAGTGCAAGCTTCCATTGAAATCTACAATGGCACCAAGTTTCATAATTTGCCATCAACCCTAGCAGCCTTCTACCACAGTGCAAGAGTGTCTCTCAGCACGAAGATTTGTTATCCACAGAAATGTTGTGTAATTTGTGTAGCTGTGTGCAGGAACACTCATCACCAAAAGGTATTAAAACATGGGAATTTGCCAGAAAAACATATACCATACCATGAAGCGATTCATAAATGGGCACACTGCCACTGCACCACCCTCTTCCCCATCCTTCCTTAACCTTACAAAATCAAAGAAAGAACCACACCATACCTAGTAGACACACTATAGCAATACACAAACTTAATTTCAACAACTGTCTGCCGGAACGCTCATGAGCAAAGCATATTAAAACATGCAAATTTGTGGGTAAAGCATATAGCATGCCATAGGGTGCTTTATAAGTGCTCCCAGTGGTACTACATCACCTTTAGTAGCTCAACATCTGCACGTTACTAAATTCTGTGTTTTATAGACCAACATTCCCACCATCCCCCCACCCACCCCCACCCTTCCTTAACCGTACGAAATCAAACTGAACCCCCCACCATTCCTAGTAGCGTCACTATACCCATACACAGGCTTAATTTTAACAGGTGTGTTCCAGAACACTTATTAACAAAAAGTATTCAAACATGCAAATTGGCTGGAAAAACATAAAACAAAAAGTATTCAAACATGCAAATTGGCGGGAAAAACATAAACCATCCCATAGCATGGTTAATACATGTATCCAGTGACACTAGATTACCTTTACTAACTACACATCTCCACGTTACAAATATCCATGTTATAATCAGCAACATACCCACCTCCCCCACCCTTCTTTAACCTCACGAAATCAAACAACGAACCCCAGCACTCCCGTTACCTCCACCATGTCTATACATAGACTTAATGTCAACAGGTGTCTGCCGGAATGCTCATCAGCAAAAGTTATTAAAACCTGCAATGTTATAACTAAAACATACACCATACCATAAGACGGTTTATAAATAGTCGCAGTACCACTACACCACTTCCACACCCTCCCTTCTATAACTTTACGCAATAAAAGAAAGACCCCAGAAAACATACAAGCGCCACTATAGCCATACAAAGGCTTAATTTCAACAGATGTCTCCCTAAATGCTCATCAGCAAAATGTATTAAAACATGCAAATTTGCGGGTAAAACATATACCATGCCATAGGGCACTTATAATGCCCAAAGGGCATTATACGTGCTCCCAGTGGTACTACATCACCTTTAGTAGGTCGACATCTGTACGTTACTAAATTCTATGTTTTAATCACCAACATACCCACCTCCCCCACACCCACCCCCGCCCTTGATTAATAGTACAAAATCAAACAGAAACCCCCACCATTCCTAGTATCACCACTATACCCAAACACAGAGTTAATTTTAATCGATGTCTGCCGGAACACTTATCTGCAAAAAGTATTCAAATATGCAAATTGGAAGGTAAAACATAAACCATCCCATAGCACGGTTTATAACTGGGCCCAGTGGAACTACGTCACCTTTACTAGCTACACATGTCCATGTTACAAATGTCCGTCTTATAAATCAGCAACATACCCACCTCCCCCACCCCCACCCATACCCTTTTTTAACCTTACAAAATGAAACAAAGAGCCCCACCACTCCCGTTACCGCCACTATAGACATACATACACTTAATGTCAACAGGTGTCGGCCGGAACAGTCATCAGCAAAAACTAGTAAAAGCTGCAATGTTGCAACTAAAACCTACACCATACCATAAGACGGTTTATAAAGAGTCGCAGTACCACTACACTACCTCCACATCTGCCCTTGCTTAACTTTACGCAATAAAAGAAAGAGACCCACCAAACGTAGAAACGCCACTATTGCCATACTGAGGCTGAATTTCAACAGATATCTCACGAAACGCTCATCAGCAAAACATATTAAAACATGCAAATTTGCAGGTAAAACATATACCATGCCATAAGATGCTTTGTAAGTGCTCCCAGTGCTACTACATCACCTTTAGTAGCTGGACATCTGCACGTTACTAAATTCTGTATTTTAATCCCCAACATATCCAACTCCCCCACACCCACCCCCGCCCTTGGTTAACCGTACGAAATCAAACAGAAACCCCCACCCTTCCTAGTAGCACGACTATACCCATACACTGGGTTAATTTTAACAGATGTCTGCCGGAACACTTATCAGCAAAAAGTATTCAAACATGCAAATTGCCATTGAATACATAAACCATCCCATAGCACAGTTTATAAATGGGCCCAGTGAAACTACATTACCTTTACTAACTATACATGCCCACGTTACAAATGTCCCTCTTATAATCAGCAACATACCCACCTCCTCCACCCCCACCCATACCCTTGCTCAACCATACGAAATCAAACAACAAGCTCCAGCACTGCTGTTACCGCCACTATAGCCATCCATACACTTAATGTCAACAGTTGTTTGCCGGAATGCTCATCATCAAAAGCTATTAAAACCTGCAATTTTGGAACTCAAACATGCACCATACCATAAGACGATTTATAAATAGTCACAGTACCATTACACCACCGCCACAACCACTCTTGCTTAACTTTATGCAATAAAAGAAAGAGCCCCACCAAATGTAGAAACGCCACTATAGCCATACAGAGGCTTAATTTCAACAGATATCTCCTGAAACGCTCATCAGCAAAACATATTAAAACATGCAAATTTGCGGGTAAAACATATACCATGCCATAGGGTGCTTTATAATTGCTCCCAGTGGTACTACATCACCTTTAGTACCTCGACATCTGCACGTTACTAAATTCTGTGTTTAAATCACCAACATACCCACCTCCCCCACACCCACCCCCCCGCCCTGCGTTAACTGTACGAAATCTAACAGAAACCCCCACCATTCCCAGTAGCGCCATTATACCCATATACAACGTTAATTTTAACAAGTGTCTGCCAGAACACTTATCAGCAAAAAGAATTCAACCATCCAAATTGGAGGGTAAAACATAAACCATCCCATAGCACGGTTTATAAATGGGCCTAGTCGAACTACACTACCTTTACTAGCTAGACATATATATGTTACGAAAGTCATTTAAACACCCTGTAGAGTGTATAGCAGGGGATAGGTTCTAATTCCCAAACTTTTGATAGTCCGTCCCTGTACTGTATCTATATTAAAGACATTAAATGGAATTAATAAATTGACAAGTGTCTCAAAAGGAATAGTGAAGCTGAGCATCGGTAAAACCCGGACTACTTCAACACCTACATATATCCAGCACCGGGACACAGCCTAACAAATAGTATCACTTAAAATCACATGTAGTTATCTAATGTCAACAAAGTCATACAGAAAATATACTGCACATTTTCATTTCTTTCTTATCTCTCACACATGTATAAAACATCTCTTCTAAAGAAGCCCTCCCCAACCACTTCTATTCCATAAGAACAGGCAATAATTAATACGTTTACTACCATACATTTTAGTATATCTACCATTTTATTAATCACTAGTAAGAAACTACAAAAACTATTAAGTATACCCAAATGCAAATCAGAAACCATGTTCATAGTATATCTCAACCTATGATCACATGATTCAAACTATGCGTACATAAAAAAGTAACGTATCACTTTTCCTATCTCCCTCTCCTCTCCATGTAATCTCTAAACACTGTAGACGGCCTCACAGTACAACAACCTACATTGACTTACATTCAAATATACCTCTCGGTGTCAAAAATTAGACCACAATAACATTTTTGGGTTTTGTTTTATCGCTTTTAACTTAATAACACCTACATCTCCTACCACCACCCCACTATTTCACAAAAAGTATAATTTCCAAACGTGCAACATTTTGTTTATCTCCCCGAATACATTACAGACTCAAATTAACACTGTACCTCATTTTCAAAACCATGCACTCCTATAAAGATGACAAACTACACTTCTCCTTTGTGAAAAATTCCTAAACATATATAAAGTACTTATTTAACAGCAGGTCAAATGTTATGCATATTTTATAACCAATATCAAATACCACAGTTTACTAACACTATATTACTTTGAAATAAAACATACTTTCAAACTTAAAAACATCACCTCAAATACTTAATCACTACTACAGAACACATAACACACCTTGTTCATTTCTAACTCACCTTTGTAGTTTGTATGCAGATTTCAAATGTCACACATGCATTCAATTCTTTCTATGTCACATAGTACATGTAAAGCACCGATTTAATCAAGAATGGAACCAGAAATGGCACAATTTTTCTGTCGCTCCACACATAAATACATGTAAAGAACAAATCAGAATACTTCATTCCTTCAACGACATTCCAAAACTTATCTCCATTGATTAATTTTGAATTTTCCATACGAAAAGCTACTTAATATTCCGTGCCACAGGTCACAAGTTCAACCTATTTTATCACCACACTTTCTGGAACATTCTACGACATCTGCATGTTAAAAGTTAATCAATTTTTTTGTTACCTAACAATATACTTTTGCAACATTTTATCAAACATTTAACGACAGACACGTGCATGTTAAAAGTTCACAATAGGGGTCAGTAGTTCATCAGCTTTATCCCCAACTCCAGCAGCACCTCAGCTTAGGCCCCCAGTGCCATCAGACCCGTAGGAGTCAGTGCTTTCCACTTTCCAAACACCAAATTAGGTTCATGCACACAAATTTACCTTTGCACTTCCTATATAACACCCCCTAAGCACCATACACAAGTTACAATGTTCGAAACATAAGTTCCTCCGAGTAGGTAGAACTACATGCTGACAATACTTGGACAAATGTGGCACAGCGGCCAGATCACATGACTTCACAGCATGTGACACACATTTTGAGATTACTCTTTCATCCCCGAGTCAGGCAGCACCTCACCTTAGCAGCATAAGACTCTAGACACTACCTCACATATTTTCCGTACCCCAGGACTTTCAGACCCATACGGGTCAGTAGTTTGTCCTAGTAGGTATAAACACATGCTGACTCTACTTCCACAGCTGTAGTGTAGCGGCCATGGCACATGACTTTACATCATAAGACACACAATTTGGGCTCACCCTCTAATCCCTGAGTCCCGCACCAGCTCACCTTAGTAGCATCAGACTCTAGGCAATACTTCACTTAATTTTCATAGTCCAGCATTTTCAGACCAGTAGGTATGAGTAGTTCACCTCGCACCACCTGTATAGCACACCCTAAACATCCCACAGAGGTTACAGTGCTCCTACCCTCCTCTTTCCCACATTTTTTGCCCTTTTTTTGCCTTACCTGCTTCAACGGAATCACAAAATGAGGGCCAACACTTCCTAGTTGCAACCGCTCGCAACGCTCGCAGCCAATAGGCAGTAAGCTAGTAACGCCTCAGCCAATCAGATGGCAGAATCCCCAAATATCAAACATCTGTAAATTTTGATATTTCTCAAAAAATACTGAATGGATTTACACCAAATAAACAAAAGGGGGCGTGCTTTCTAGACCAAGACCCTTCTCCCTGCCGAATTTGGGGTAATTCCGTTCACCTGTTCAACCTGTAGCCTTGTCTAAAGTTTCCTACCTAAATTAACATGGAGAAAACACGTTTTGGGACCCCCCTTTTTTCTTGGCTCCCCTTGATGAACCACCGCCAAACTTTCAACATAGGAGCTGATAACAACAAAGAATTTCTTTTAACATTTTTGCAAAGATTCGTCAATCGGCCTCAAAGTTATTGGGAATAGAATGTTGCGATTTTCCTATGGTAACTAGGTCCTAACTATAACTACCTCCTGGCGACTGCCAGAAGGTAATATATATATATATATATATATATATGTATTCCAATGGCCTCAGCTTTTCAGGGTGCACTCAACAGCGCGTTACCTCGAAGGTCATTGACATCTCTCGCCATCATCCGGGAAGTTACGTTCGCCTGACGCGTTTCTGTGGTCCAATTACCACTTCATCAGAGGCGTTCTCCTGCTTTTAGTTGGAACGCGCTTCATTGACGCATGCTCATTTATTCGTTGTCATTTGTGGAACTTACATGATTTTTTTAAATAATCCACACTGCATGCTGGTCATAGTAGTTCTTTTGCGCTGCATTGATTGTTCCATTAAAGCAGATTTGGAGATAATGTTTGTTTCCTTTAGTAGGATCCGATTTGTGAAAGCGAGTCATTTAACACACAACGTGCTGTGCTGACAGATTAGAAGGGTTCCTCTGCCTTGGCCGCTCGCTTGTCTGAGCCGGTGCATCCTGCACGGGAAGGCTCCCGTGTAAATTTTTGTATTCCAATGGCCTCAGCTTTTCAGGGTGCACTCAACAGCGCGTTACCTCGAAGGTCATTGACATCTCTCGCCATCATCCGGGAAGTTACGTTCGCCTGACGCGTTTCTGTGGTCCAATTACCACTTCATCAGAGGCGTTCTCCTGCTTTTAGTTGGAACGCGCTTCATTGACGCATGCTCATTTATTCGTTGTCATTTGTGGAACTTACATGATTTTTTTAAATAATCCACACTGCATGCTGGTCATAGTAGTTCTTTTGCGCTGCATTGATTGTTCCATTAAAGCAGATTTGGAGATAATGTTTGTTTCCTTTAGTAGGATCCGATTTGTGAAAGCGAGTCATTTAACACACAACGTGCTGTGCTGACAGATTAGAAGGGTTCCTCTGCCTTGGCCGCTCGCTTGTCTGAGCCGGTGCATCCTGCACGGGAAGGCTCCCGTGTAAATTTTTGTATTCCAATGGCCTCAGCTTTTCAGGGTGCACTCAACAGCGCGTTACCTCGAAGGTCATTGACATCTCTCGCCATCATCCGGGAAGTTACGTTCGCCTGACGCGTTTCTGTGGTCCAATTACCACTTCATCAGAGGCGTTCTCCTGCTTTTAGTTGGAACGCGCTTCATTGACGCATGCTCATTTATTCGTTGTCATTTGTGGAACTTACATGATTTTTTTAAATAATCCACACTGCATGCTGGTCATAGTAGTTCTTTTGCGCTGCATTGATTGTTCCATTAAAGCAGATTTGGAGATAATGTTTGTTTCCTTTAGTAGGATCCGATTTGTGAAAGCGAGTCATTTAACACACAACGTGCTGTGCTGACAGATTAGAAGGGTTCCTCTGCCTTGGCCGCTCGCTTGTCTGAGCCGGTGCATCCTGCACGGGAAGGCTCCCGTGTAAATTTTTGTATTCCAATGGCCTCAGCTTTTCAGGGTGCACTCAACAGCGCGTTACCTCGAAGGTCATTGACATCTCTCGCCATCATCCGGGAAGTTACGTTCGCCTGACGCGTTTCTGTGGTCCAATTACCACTTCATCAGAGGCGTTCTCCTGCTTTTAGTTGGAACGCGCTTCATTGACGCATGCTCATTTATTCGTTGTCATTTGTGGAACTTACATGATTTTTTTAAATAATCCACACTGCATGCTGGTCATAGTAGTTCTTTTGCGCTGCATTGATTGTTCCATTAAAGCAGATTTGGAGATAATGTTTGTTTCCTTTAGTAGGATCCGATTTGTGAAAGCGAGTCATTTAACACACAACGTGCTGTGCTGACAGATTAGAAGGGTTCCTCTGCCTTGGCCGCTCGCTTGTCTGAGCCGGTGCATCCTGCACGGGAAGGCTCCCGTGTAAATTTTTGTATTCCAATGGCCTCAGCTTTTCAGGGTGCACTCAACAGCGCGTTACCTCGAAGGTCATTGACATCTCTCGCCATCATCCGGGAAGTTACGTTCGCCTGACGCGTTTCTGTGGTCCAATTACCACTTCATCAGAGGCGTTCTCCTGCTTTTAGTTGGAACGCGCTTCATTGACGCAATGCTCATGTCAGTCCCACATATGGTAATTAACAAATGAGCATGCGTCAAAGAAGCGCGTTTCAACTAAATGCAGGAGAACGCCTCTGATGAAGTGGTAATTGGACCACAGAAACGCGTCAGGCGAACGTAACTACCCGGATGATGGCGAAAGATGTTAAATGACCTTCGAGGTAACGCACTGTTGAGTGCACCCTGGAAAGCTGAGGCCATTGAAATGAAAAATTTAGACACGGGGGCCTTCCCGTGCAGGATGCACCGGCTCAAAGACCGAGCGGCCAAGGCAGAGGAACTTCTCCATTCTGTCAGCACAGCGCGTTGTATATCAAATGACTCGCCTTCACGAATCGGATCCTACAAAGGATAAAAACATTATCTCCAAGATCTGCTTTAGTTGAACAAACAATGTAGCGCAAAGGACTACAAAGACCAGCATGCTATGTGGATCAATCAAAAATCATGTCAGTCCCACATATGGTAATTAACAAATGAGCATGCGTCAAAGAAGCGCGTTTCAACTAAATGCAGGAGAACGCCTCTGATGAAGTGGTAATTGGACCACAGAAACGCGTCAGGCGAACGTAACTACCCGGATGATGGCGAAAGATGTTAAATGACCTTCGAGGTAACGCACTGTTGAGTGCACCCTGGAAAGCTGAGGCCATTGAAATGAAAAATTTAGACACGGGGGCCTTCCCGTGCAGGATGCACCGGCTCAAAGACCGAGCGGCCAAGGCAGAGGAACTTCTCCATTCTGTCAGCACAGCGCGTTGTATATCAAATGACTCGCCTTCACGAATCGGATCCTACAAAGGATAAAAACATTATCTCCAAGATCTGCTTTAGTTGAACAAACAATGTAGCGCAAAGGACTACAAAGACCAGCATGCTATGTGGATCAATCAAAAATCATGTCAGTCCCACATATGGTAATTAACAAATGAGCATGCGTCAAAGAAGCGCGTTTCAACTAAATGCAGGAGAACGCCTCTGATGAAGTGGTAATTGGACCACAGAAACGCGTCAGGCGAACGTAACTACCCGGAAGATGGCGAAAGATGTTAAATGACCTTCGAGGTAACGCACTGTTGAGTGCACCCTGGAAAGCTGAGGCCATTGAAATGAAAAATTTAGACACGGGGGCCTTCCCGTGCAGGATGCACCGGCTCAAAGACCGAGCGGCCAAGGCAGAGGAACTTCTCCATTCTGTCAGCACAGCGCGTTGTATATCAAATGACTCGCCTTCACGAATCGGATCCTACAAAGGATAAAAACATTATCTCCAAGATCTGCTTTAGTTGAACAAACAATGTAGCGCAAAGGACTACAAAGACCAGCATGCTATGTGGATCAATCAAAAATCATGTCAGTCCCACATATGGTAATTAACAAATGAGCATGCGTCAAAGAAGCGCGTTTCAACTAAATGCAGGAGAACGCCTCTGATGAAGTGGTAATTGGACCACAGAAACGCGTCAGGCGAACGTAACTACCCGGATGATGGCGAAAGATGTTAAATGACCTTCGAGGTAACGCACTGTTGAGTGCACCCTGGAAAGCTGAGGCCATTGAAATGAAAAATATATATATATATATATATATATATATATATATATATATATATATATATATAAAATACATAATATTTATATATATTATATTATATATATATATATATATATATTCACTGAAGAAACCATAGGTTATACACCATATATAGTTAGGAATTAGCATTTAAAAAACCTTATTTTACTCACACAAAACCATTGAAATTCCATATATAGTTAGTTGTACTAACTATATATCGCGCACCCGCAATCCACTGCTGATGATGTCACATATTACATCATTCATGACATGGTCAGTGACATCACTGATGACATCTCAAATGACATCACTGATGACATCACTGATGACATCTCAAATGACATCACTGATGACATCACTGATGACGTCATCCAGTGACTGTATAATTCTGTAAAGTTAAAATATGTCTTACATATTTAAGAATGAGTGGATGTATAAATGTCTGGATGAAGGATTTAGTAGGTGCATGACTGACTGTATGAGTGAGTGGTTAAATGTGTCTCACTGAGTGCATGGGTTAGTGACTAAACTGTCTCAATTTGTGCATCATTATGTCTGTTGTTCTATAAACTGCTGCATGTGTTGATCATTAGCTATATGATTAACTATATGCGTTATTGATTGGTTGCCTACGTATTTGTATGGGAGACTGAGAGTGTGTATGGGTGGCTGGGAGGTGTATGACTCTGTGCATAGATGTGTGAGCAGTTGATTCACTAGATGTATGGGTTCAAAAGTGCATGTGGAAACAGCTGTATGGGCGGTTGACTGTGTGCATGAGTGTATTGCTGAGTGAATGGATATCTCAGTGCTACATGTAAAAGTAAGTACATATGTAAAACACAGTACATGTGAGAGTTGACATATATAAATAACTGTGCATAAGAGCCAGTGAATGTGTGAGTGGCTGTATGGATCATTGTGAACTTGTATCAGGGATTGTATAAGAGAGTAAATATGTGTTAGTATATGTTTGAATAAGTAAGGTGTGTATAACTGTATAGTTGAGAAAATGGATGTGTGATTGATTCTTTGCATGACTGACTAGGTGTGTGTGTAACTCTATGGATGAGTGACAGTCTGTGAGTGTCTGTTTACACTTACTGTATCTAAGGTTATATTAGAGTCTGAAGAGCTTCATCGTATTATCACATGAATGATGTCATCAGTGATGTCATCAGTAATGTCAAATGAGATGTCATCAGTGATGTCATCAGTGATGTCATTTGAGATGTCATCAGTGATGTCATCAGTGATGTCATTTGAGATGTCATCAGTGATGTCATCAGTGATGTCACTGACCATGTCATGAATGATGTAATATGTGACATCATCAGCAGTGGATTGCGGGTGCGCGATATATAGTTAGTACAACTAACTATATATGGAATTTCAATGGTTTTGTGTGAGTAAAATAAGGTTTTTTAAATGCTAATTCCTAACTATATATGGTGTATAACCTATGGTTTTTTCAGTGAATTTTCAAGGTTTTGTAAATGCTAATTCCTAACTATATATGGTCTATAACCTATGGTTTTTTCAGTGAATTTCATTGGTTTTTTAAAAGCTAATATCTACAGCTGTAAAATGTATTCTTCTTTAAATCCAAAAATATATTTTATATGTTTATTAATAATTTTTTTTTTTATATTTTTTTTGTTTCGCTCCCAGTCCGCTAACCGGGAAGCTTCCCGTTAGCTCAACTCGATTCCGCGATCCGGTCCGCGAACCGGTAACAAATCAACATAGTGACGGTATCGCGTTGCCGCGTAATGCGTCTTATGACGTACTGCGTTAGCGCACCCGGAAGTGCCCCGGGGCGCGGACCGAGGCGCGAAACGCAACTCCCCGGAAGCGATCCCCGGCGCGAAAGCGCGACGTATCGCGTTGCCGCGAAATGCGTCTTGTGACGTATCGCGTTAGCGCACCCGGAAGTGTCCCGGGGCGCGAAGGGGAGCGACCCGGAAGCTAACCGGGGAGCGTTCCGCAGCGCGTAACATGAGCGTGAGAGGTCATGTGACTTGTTAATAAAACTTTTCATTGGTTCATTTCACTTTTAGTTTCATAATTATGGAAGGCTAGGTCATGTGACCTAAAAATAACACTTTTCATTGGTTAAGAAGTATTGTTTTTTCCAAATGATGAAAACCACTCCTTCTTTCCTCACTCTGACTTTCATTATTGTGAGAGGAAGACCTATTTTGCTTCTTGGAAGACCTATTTTGATTGTATGAAAATGGCTTCACTGATTGCTTCAGCTGGTGCACCCCCACCACCACCTCCACCTCCTCATGGGAAGAGAGGACCACCTCCCCAGGTGGTTACCAACACTGAGGAGGAAGATGAAGAGATGGATGAGGAGGGAGAACAACCACAATTCCTGGAAGAGTTGCCCCGGGTTTCAAGAAAGAAACCCAGTTTCATCTGGCAGTTTTTTTCCATCCCTCGTGGCCAAAAAAAGGTCAATGCCAGGTACGCAACATGCCTCATATGCAAGGAACAATTGTCCAGAGGGACGGACAAAAAATACAGCTATGGTAATCATACCATGCATAGGCACATGATGAGGAAACATCCCCTAAATTACAGCCGGGCGGAATTAAGGGATATGATGGACAATCCTCGACCAACTCCTGTGGCGAGACCAACAACATTGGTTTCTTTATCACCAGAGGAGGCACGGGAAACTGTGCCAAATATCCAACCAAATTTTGGGAACATGATACATTTATGTATGCGCTGTCGTGCATTATTAGCTTGTGGCAACATGAGCATCAATGCACTGAACCTGGCGTATGAACACCATGATTGCCCTAACCGCCCCCAGTAATTTTTTTTTGCTCCTGTTGAGCCCTTTTCAACGCCTGTTTTTTGTTGTTTCCCCCCCCACAAAAAAAAAAAAAAAATTATAAAATCGTTCAAAAAATACAAAAAAAACAAAAAATGTTCAAAAAATAAAAAAAAATATAAAACAACAAAAATATAAAAAAAAAGTTCTTTTCAGAACTACCTTCCCTTTCCAAAAAAATTGCTACAATGTTTAGCACTCTGGCAAGCTCTATTTCTTTTGGTTCGCTCCCGGGTTAGCTTCCCGGTACGCGGACCGGGAGCTAACCAAAAAAAAAATTTTTTTTTATAAAAAAGTGTAAGTATAAGGAAAGTAAACAGAGAGTGATGTTTCAAGAAAGACAGCTATAGGGAGTAAAGAAGAGATACTGTTTAATAGATCTATTTACCAAAGAACAGACAGAAGAGGGTATAATTGTGAAAAACAAAATAGATAACGAAGTGAAAGAAAAACAAGCATTGGCATAGCCAATAGGTATCGACTTTGGGACCTTCTAAGTATTTAGTTATGCAGCATAATATCCTTGGTGCAGCAACATCAACTGTTGCATGGCTAAACACGTATAAGGTCCCAAAGGCGAGACCTATTGTCTATGCCAATGCTTGTTTCTTAAGTAGAATTGCAATACGTCTGGCTCTTCCATGTGAAAAGATCTTATCTTGTGCTCTAAAGATTGCTAAAGTCTCGACAGAAAACAGGCTAGGCTATAACTAAGGTAAATTGCGCTTGGTGATCTGTTTGAGGGAGCGTCTGCTTTGCCTGGTGTCTTTGGAGAGCAATTTTGATTGTTATACTGGACAATATAGCCCTAATGTAAATAACATAGGGGCATATTATCAACATAGGCAATAAAAGTTTTGCAGCTTTTATCGGCAGAAATGTGTCGCTAAAGCTGCTTTTGCGGCAGAAAACTGCCGCTAAAGCCGCTTTTGCACCAGTTTTCTGCCAATAAAAAGAGCAATAATTTTATTGGCTGCATTCATAATATGCCCCTTAGTGTGCTTCAACTACACAGAGAAAGCATTATGAACAAATAGTGATACAGTGATCAGTCAAAGACACTAAGAGTAATAGAGACGGAGTGAGTGAACAAGAGTGAGGAACTATGAGAAGAAAGGGACTGAGAAAAAGAGTGGAAGGAGTTGAGTAAGTAGGTAATAGAGAAAGGAATAAGGGAAGTAGCAAAGGCAGGAAACTGAGGATTAAAGAAATGAAGCAGTGGAACTAATATTAGTTCAATGTGATAGAAATGTAACGAAAAGAGTACAAAATATTTACCTTATAATTGTCGTTAAATTACTCATTTTTTATTTTTATACTTTCAATCTGTGAAAGAGAGAACAAACATTTGAAAAATATTAAAACATGTATTAAAAAATTACAAAAGACAAGGGCAAAGATTGAAGGACAAACAGTTTTTCAATAACTTTGACACTTACAGAAGCTACACAGCCCTAAAGATATACATTTTAAACTAACACTATCTTGATGCAGATGAAGTGAGGCCTATCTTAAAACATGGTGCATCTTTTGCATTGCTGTTGTCTCAGAAAAGTGTCGCAAGACACTAAAATTTAAAATAATTGCTTCAGGATGTCAATAAGATGTCTACTATCCAGAGTTTTGTTTCAGGTGAGGCCTACTCAGGGTTGCAAATGAAATTTCGAGTTGTTGAAGAGAACAGAGGAGATAATACATGTGAAGGTCTACCAATGAAGTGAGTCATGTCCACTGCACTCTTCAACAAAGTCCAAACCTCCTATGTTTCCCTGGACAGACCTAAACTTGATCTGCACAATGTGATTCGTAATGATAGGAAACACAGGTGATGTAATTGAAATACATGCAATTTATTTTGCTCATTTCACAATCACATCACTTGTGTTTCCTTTGCTTAGGTATCTCATTGTGCAGATGTAGTCTAGCATATGAAAGAATACGCAGAAGTGCAGCACTGCATGCAACAACTTTGACACTTACAGAAGCCTCACCTTCTCCATGCCTCCTACACAGTTCTACATATACATCATAAATGCAAACAGTACAGAATTAATTATACATGTTAAATGGTTTATTTTTGCTGTTCTCAGAATGTATCAAAATTCACTAAAAACAGTGACTTGAAGGTATTCATCATGTAACAGCGGGGAAAAAAAAACACAATCAAAATGATTGTGTTTAAAAAATCCATACAACATCAGAAATCAAAAATCAGAACTCCTTAAAGTTAACTTACTTTCCATGACGTCCAAGGATGTCCTATGAATAGCTTACACTCTTTTGTGCTGTTATTACTTTCAGCCCGCCACTTTCTGAAAGAAAATCTCCATCGTTTTTAAAAACATGTTACATACAATAAATGACTTCTTGCTCTCTACCACAAGATTCCACAAGGCCAAATCTTGTCAGAGCCATGTATAACTCTTGGATTTCTTGTTAGCCAATCCCATCATTTGGCATTTCCGCAACTTTCAGAATTAAAATGTTGAAGATCATTTTCACAATCCTGGAATAGTAATATCTTCCCCTTCTTGCTCAGTCATGTTCTACATTTCCTATGACACTGATACTGCTTAATATGAAGCAGACTTACACTACCTCTATGACTACAACAATTATTTAATTCTCTACATCACTTTTAATCACAAAGCAATGTAAAACAGTAGACAGCATTGCAGACTTACATTCCCTCTACTCCATGTTTTGATTGGCTGCTTCAATTAGCTTATAAAAAGAAACAGTTTTTCTGAACTCATTCAAAGTGCATATATATCTCCATGATGTCCAGTCCTATGATTAGAAGGTATGTCTCTGAACTACACTTATCCTCAAGGCCAAATTGTGTAGGAGCCATTAGAACTTCTTGAAATTCCACAGAGCACATCCCGAGATTATTTCCCTAAAATTTTGGTTTTAAAAACACCAGGTAAGAGTTTTTAAGGTCATACGGCAATTTTTTTTTGAAAATTAAAACAGAATCATTGCAGAATGACCAGCCATTTCTAGACTTTAAATAAGCTGTGTAATGTCCTGATGATATTGAAGGGCCGTCATGATATATAATTGCTGTAGTTACAAAAGTCCTTCCTGATATTGACAACTGCGAAGCTACAAATTTTTTTATTAAAGTTGTCAATTTTGTTCCATCAGGCCTACATCGTTGGAATATTAAAATGACGTACTGGCCATATGTTCGTATAAATAATGTGGACATCATTTCAGATTTACATTGGCTACACTCCATGTTGTGATTAGCAGCTTTTACTAGCTTATTAAAGGAGACTGATTTACTGTCTGGCAAAGTTAAATATATAAATCTTTCTGAGTCTACACTAGTAGTACTTGATATCATACAGTTCTCGCAGTCATGCTGCCATTGATAAGAAAGCCCAAACAGCTGATCTACATCTACACCTTCAGCATGTAATACATCAAGCATATACATTAAAAACTCCTGACAATCTTGCTGAATATTTTGAGAGAATTGTGTTTGGCCTGAACATCTGTCTAACAGATTTCGAATTTCAGACACACTTTCTATGTTTCTTCTATCAGTGGTACATTTCTCTAACACAGAATTTAACAAACCGCAAAATCTTTGATCAGAATTGACCACAATCTCTTCTTTTACATTTTTTAGAGAAAACAAAACATTAATTACTACATTAGCATAGCAGTTGATACCAGAACTGTTTTCAAACTGAAAACCAACAACATCTTCAACAGAATCCTTTTTGTTTCTGCTTGTAATTTTAGGTTCATTCACTTTTTGTCTTTTTGCTATAACCTCCCCAGTATTGTTCTCATTTCTTCGTTTCCGGCCTACCAGACGTTTCTCAAACAAAGGAAACTGAGGCAAATGTGGCGCATACTCTCTTCTTAACCTATTGTATTCCTTAACACAATCTAGATCTGCACAAATGTTTGTGACATCACACTCAATCAAGTACAATCCCGATAAAGTTCTAACTCGTGACAATGCCACATATGCCATACCCTCCTTGAACACAGAACTGCCAATATTCACCAATGCACTGTCTACACTTGTGGGACACCCCCGCGTCGCACGGCCACCAGCTGCTGCGTACGCCCCTCTGCTGTGCCTTGCCTCGCTGCGGGCTGACCCTGCTGCTTTTTCCAGTCATTTGTGCTTGTTTCTGCTGTTTTTGTCTCTGCCCGCGTTCAGCATTGTTTTACTGTAATTTGTGCTTGTTTCTGCTGTTTTTGTCTCTGCCCGCGTTCAGCGTTGTTTTACTGTAATTTGTGCTTGTTTCTGCTGTTTTTGTCTCTGCCCGCGTTCAGCGTTGTTTTACTGTAATTTGTGCTTGTTTCTGCTGTTTTTTTTCTCTGCCCGCGTTCAGCGTTGTTTTACTGTAATTTGTGCTTGTTTCTGCTGTTTCTGCTGTTTTTGTCTCTGCCCGCGTTCAGCGTTGTTTTTACTGTAATTTGTGCTTGTTCTCAGTTCTGGTCGTCCCCCGTCCTGTTTCCCGCCTCCCTCGCCGCCCCCGCTTCCCGCCACCACCGCCGACCCCGCCCCTTCTTTCCTTCTGTTCCCTCCCCGCTCCCGCCTCCCAGCTGCCCCGCCCACCCGCGCACTTCGCCTTAAATGGCGACCGTGCGAACGCGCAGCGTTGACGCGCAGCGGGCGCGCCGATTGTGCGCCGAAGGCGCGCCAAAGGTAAGCCCGTCTGCGCCCGTCCGCGACCGGATCGCGACCAGCGCCAGGACCCCTGGCCCCCACCGACGGAAGCCGACCCGCCGAACCTACAGCGCCGCCGATCTCATCGCACTCAACACCGGCCGCATCCCAGGATGTCACCGAGCCGCCCCGAAGCACACCCACGGACCCTTCAGCTGCCACGCCTGCAAGTTCACCTGCATCCGGACCTTCCCTACACCCGCCAAGCCGAACCCCAGCAGCAACCACCTCAAGTGCATCCTGCTCAACACCCGCTCCGTCCACAGACACGCCGTCGAACTCTGGAACCTCCTCGACACCTCCGCCCCTGACGTTGCCTTCCTCACCGAGACCTGGATGAACGCCTCCTCAGCCCCAGACATCGCCATTGCCATCCCGGAGGGCTACAAGATCATCCGGAGGGACAGCACCGCCAACAAGACTGGAGGAGGCATCGCCATCATCCACAGAGACACCATCCGCATCACGACCAACACCGACGACACCCTAACCACCGCTGAACACCTGCACTTCCAGATCCACACCAACCCGAACACCACCCTCAGAGGCACCCTGATCTACCGACCCCCGGGACCACGCACACGATTCAGCGAGGACATCGCCGACTTCGTCAGCCCGCATGCCCTCCCCTCCGCCGACTACGTCCTCCTGGGGGACCTCAACTTCCACCTGGAGAACAACAGCGACCGCAACACCATCAGCCTGCTCGACAACCTCGCCAACCTCGGACTCAAGCAGCTGGTGTCCACCCCCACCCACCTCGCCGGACACACACTCGACGCCGTCTTCTCATCCAGCAAAGACGTCACCTTCAGCCACGCAACAGGACTCCACTGGACGGACCACAGCTGCGTCCACTTCACCTTCCGAAAAACGACGATCCACCACCACCAGCAACAGGTCGCCCGAAGAAGCTGGAACAAGATCTCAGCCGACCAGCTCACCGCTTCCCTGAGCCAGCACCCTCCCGCCAGCTCAGCGAACCCCAGCCAAGCTGCCGACAACCTCACGAAGTGGATCAACAACTGCGCAGACGAACTCGCCCCTCTGAGAACACCACCCAGCAGACCCTGCAGCAGAAAAACACCATGGTTCACCGACGAACTCAAGAGCTCCAAGAAGAACTGTCGAGTCCTCGAGAAAGTCTGGAGAAGGGAACCAACCACGGACAACATGACCACCCTCAAGCTCGCCACCCGGAAACACCACCAACTGATCCGCGCCACCAAGAAAAATACATACAAGGATCGACTGGACAACAACGCACACAACTGCAAGGAACTTTTCAACATCGTGAAAGAGCTCTCCAACCCCAACGCCGGAAACAATGACATCACCCCGTCGCAAGACCTCTGCAACTCCCTCGCGGCCTACTTCCACAACAAGATCACGGACATTCACAACAGCTTCAACAACCAACCAACGCAAGCCACAACCGCAACAACGCCACCCACCACGACCCTCCGCACCTGGACCCCGATCAGCACCGAAGACACCATCCGCACCATGAACTCCATCCACTCCGGATCTCCGACTGACCCCTGCCCTCACCACGTCTTCAACAAGGCCGACGCGGTCATCGCACCCCACCTGCGGGACATCATCAACACCTCCTTCGACACCGCCACCTTCCCTGAGAGCTGGAAACACGCCGAACTCAGCGCTCTTCTCAAGAAACCCACAGCAGACCCCACCGACCTCAAGAACTACCGTCCCATCTCGCTCCTCCCGTTCCCGGCCAAAGTCATCGAGAAGACCGTCAACAAACAGCTGGCCGCCTTCCTCGAGACGAATGGATCCCTCGACCCCTCACAGTCGGGCTTCCGTGCGAACCACAGCACCGAGACCGCCCTCATCGCTGCCACCGATGACCTCCGAACTCTGATGGACAACGGAGAAACAGCGGCCCTCATCCTCCTGGACCTCTCCGCGGCTTTCGACACTGTCTGCCACCGCACCCTAGTACAGCGCCTCGGCAACATCGGAATCCAGGACAAGGCACTGGAATGGATCACCTCTTTCCTCGACGGAAGAACCCAAAGAGTCCGCCTACCACCGTACAAGTCAGAGGCCACCAAAGTCATCTGCGGCGTCCCTCAAGGATCCTCACTGAGCCCCACCCTCTTCAACGTCTACATGAGCCCCCTCGCGGCCATCGCACGCCAACACAACCTCAACATAATCTCCTACGCCGACGACACCCAGCTGATCCTCTCCCTGATCAACGACCCCGCCGCCGCCAGAACCAACCTGCACGAAGGGATGAGAGATGTAGCCGAATGGATGACGACCAGCCGCCTGAAACTGAACTCGGACAAGACGGAGGTCCTCATCCTGGGCTCCTCGCCCTCCGCCTGGGACGACTCCTGGTGGCCCCCCGCCCTGGGCACCGCACCCAAACCGACGGACCACGCACGCAACCTGGGCTTCATCCTGGACTCCTCCCTCTCCATGACCAGACAAGTAAACGCCGTCTCCTCGTCTTGCTTCAACATCCTGCGCATGCTACGTAAGATCTTCCGGTGGATCCCCACCGAGACGAGGAAGACGGTCACCCAGGCCCTCGTCACCAGCCGACTGGACTACGGCAACGCCCTCTACGCCGGAACCACCGCCAAGCTCCAGAAGAGACTCCAGCGGATCCAGAACGCCTCGGCCAGACTCATCCTCGACATCCCCCGACGCAGCCACATCTCCGGACACCTGAGAGACCTGCACTGGCTCCCGGTCAACAAGAGAATCACCTTCCGTCTCCTCACCCACGCGCACAAAGCCCTACACGACCAAGGCCCGTGCTACCTCAACAACCGGATCAACTTCTACACTCCCAAGCGCCTCCTCAGATCAACCAACCACGCCCTCGCCGCCGTCCCCCGCATCCGAAGAGCGACAACAGGAGGAAGGTCCTTCTCCTACCTGGCCGCCAAGACCTGGAACGCACTCCCGACCAACCTGCGCCTGACCCAGGACCACCTCTCCTTCAGGAAGAAGCTCAAGACCTGGCTGTTCGAGCAGTAGCGGCACCCCCCCCTCCCAGCGCCTTGAGACCCTACGGGTGAGTAGTGCGCTCTATAAATGACCTGATTGATTGATTGAAACCTTGCGATTTATGGATTGTCACCGCATATGCCAAGCAAACAGGAAACTGCTTACGGCGAACATATAAGTCTTTTACAAGCAAAAATCTAGCAGAACAACGAGCAATTAGCTGTACTTCCTCAATGCCATCAAATTTAATTTTTAAAAATGCAATTCCATCTCTATTTCTGTATTTCACAAAATCAACAACATTACCCATTGATCCATTTACCAGACCTCTTTCAACATGTAAATTCCTTCTTAAAATTATACGGCAGTTCAAGCACACATTCAGAGTCTTTTCAAAACCTGCAGTTTTAGATATACTCTTCTCTAATGAATCCAATTTTGTTTTCAGATTCTCAGACAAAATAATTGTTGATCCCATATGCTCTACTCTATCAATAGCTTCCAGTTTCACAATCTCTTGCTTTTCTAAATGCAACATTTTGTTGTTAAATTTGGCACATTCTGCAAGAGTTGGCATCAAACATATTCCAGATTTCTTTTCAGTAATTTTCTGAAAAATATTCTCAGGCACAACATCTTGTTCTGGATATAAATTTGACAGTAATCGTGCATGTAAAGCTTCTTTCCCATGCTCGGTCACTTTTCCAATTCTAACATCTTGTAGAATAGTCTTGTAAACTTCATCCTTCGCCTGACGCATATTTTCATGCAGTTCAGCATAATTGAAGTTTAACCATATATTGACGTTGCCAATGCTGCCTAGGCACTTCCTGGTATCTTCATGCGTGAGCATTTTGAACACAGGTTGCCCTTTCACTGGTGTCAGCTGCAAAAGATCTCCGAAAACAATGATGTGTTTGCCACCAAATAACACATCATACTCTGTTTTGAGAACTTCTTGCATCCTCAAATGCACAAAGGCAAGCATGACATTGGAAACCATGCTTACTTCGTCAATGATAAGAAGTTTCATTTTCCTCAAGATTCTTGAAACTTCAAAACAAGCATCTCCAGATAGCTTGTGATATTCTAATTTGTTGTCATGCTCCACTGGCAGCATCAGTAAACGATGTAAAGTAATCCCTTTAATATTATGTGCTGCCAGTCCAGTTGGAGCAGTGACAACACAAGACAGCGATGACTCTGTCCTTTCCTGCAAATAGCATGAAATTGCTTTAATGAGGAAACTTTTTCCAGTTTTCGCTTCTCCACTCACGTACAGTCGGACAGGCTTCAACGACGTACATGAGCACTCTTTCTTATCATGACTTAATCCATGATCAATTTGCATGGTAACTTCGTCATATATTTTCCTCTGCTCAACGTTGAGTTGCCTTTCCAACTCTTCTAAGTTAACCGCATCCTCTTGAGCATGTGCCATGGCTCTTTCCACTTCATTCATAGCAGTGGCAGCTTCATTTTCGATAAGAGGTCCTCCTAGTGGATCCTGACTCAATGAAGCAGAACTCTGACTGTCCTGAGAACTGTCTCTGGCAATCTCGGCTGCAATCGTTGCTTCCTGCTCAATTTCCGCATTCAACATTTCTACATATTTGGGAAAAGCAGGACATTCTATGGTCTCCTTGGCGGCATTGAAAGAGTCTTCGTAACAGAGGAAATCTCCAAGCAGTTCCTCTTCTGCACGCCAAGGCTTGAAAAGTTGCAAAAGTGCTAAATAGAAAAACTCCTTTTTTTCAGGAGATTCGCCACTCAATTTTCGATGGTTTATCAAGTGGCATTTTCTTTGCTTGACCAGACATCCCTCACTTCCTATTACAGCATACACTCCTTTCTCAGTATCTTCTTTGATGTTCCTCTTGAATATGTAATTTTGCAGAACCTCATACAGACAAACATTCTCGAGGTGACTGCTTCGATTTGGATAATATGTATCCAACATGTTTGTCTTCAAAATGTCGGTACTGTTTGGCTCCTTTTCCGCCAAATACTCAATTTCCCGCACAGGTTTGAGAACTCGATTACGCGTTGCAGCAAGACCAAGACTCGCCCAAACGATACTCCTGGACTTGGCATAGAGACTTGCTGAAGACAACCGGTCAGAACATTCGTACGCTCCGATTTCTCGATGCGACAACATCTTCAGACTGAAACTGTACAACTTCTTGCTGAGGCTCTTTTCATGGGAAATGTCCTCCCACATATCCTTCAATTCTGTCTTCTCTTTTTTGGTGATGTAAGACGTCACATACCGAGCCACAGCCATACAGTTATCAGCCACAAACTGTATATCCATGTTAGCATTCCACATGGACAAAATCACCGGGTTGTAGTCGTTGATGTACTTGGACTCTTCGTTCCTCTTCAAATTGTATGTGTTTTTAGGTGATTTCTTCATCACATTATGTCGCAGCGAAGACATCAAACTGTTTACTCTTCCTTTAGAAATCACCGGTCGTGGAAAGCCGAAACGACATTTGGTGTAGAACTTGTCTTTGTTTCGGAATTTACGACGGCAGTACTTTCCACGTCGATGGCTTTGGAAACGCAGAACTTTTTCTCTTAGGCTTTTCTTCTCCTTTGCGTTTGGAACAGCACACGTAGAATACTGTTGGATGAAACTCATCACTGAGTCTTCTGGATCCGTTCCAAATTTAGGTGCATCCTTGATCCACAGCAACATATGTATATGAGGAGCACCTCTTGCTTGGTACTCCTTTCTCCAGAAGAAATCCAACACCTCTCCAAGAGGTGGATTCTTCTTATTCATGATGAAAGACATCATAGCTTCAAATCTATGATTGAAGTACCTACATACATTGACTGGATCCAAAGAGCACAGTTCTCCGGGTGTCTTGAATTCGATGTTATCTACGTTAGCATTTGCCTCTCGTAGAAATTCAAGTAAGTCTTCCCAGCCATACTCGGCACAGCTCAGAGTGAGGAACCATGTGGGAGTACCTAAGTTCCTCAGCATACATTTTAAATCACCATGACGACGGTACCAGTACTCATTAGTACCACGCTGACACGCCATGAGATTAATCAGGTGAGAATCCAAAATACTATCTTGGACATTGACTTTATCCATAAAGTCACTTGCCGAGATGTTTTGCATGTGTATACCACTTTTCAAGATGTGGTTCACTGCATATGACAGTCCAGACAGATCGCTTTCAAACAGGAGATGAAACAAATAAGGAATGCATTGTCGAAACCTAGCATCTCCTGCATACAATCGCAAAGTCCGGTATTCAGAAGCAGGAATTTGATGAGGTCGCTCATCATATCTTCCTCCCTGACCTGTTGGAAAAAGCTGTGGGAAACACCGAGCTTCCAAACTTTCCTCCCAAACACTAATGGGACTCCCTTTGTCTTGTTTCATTTGAAACAACTCAATAGCATTCCCCATGACTTCCTTGGAATGCAAAGGATGAACACTATAATGTTCATATATTTCTTCACTAGTAGAGGGTTCTACTTTCTCAATTTGACCAGCACACAAATAGCTATCCTCTTCCTCACTTACTTCCTCTTCTGCAACATATACATTCTTATAGTATTTATTATTTTTTTTCAAATACAATGTTGCCTTTTTAACTTTCCTAACATCTACTAAATCTTGCCATATTTTCTTATTCTTTGTCGGAACCCCATTAACTAAGATAACCAGAGGTTCCTCTTCCACTTTTTCTACTCCAATTGTGTTAATGTTTTTCTTGAAATCTAGAGGCAAATAAACAACTCTTCCCTTTAATCCTCTCTGTAAATCTGATGGAGGCAATTTCCCTGTCTTTGGCTCCATTCTTACAATAGCCTGAAAGGGATGGATACTTTGAATCAAAATAGATTAATAAGTATTTAAGTCCTTCAATTCAGAAGGAATCTCAACCAATTCCAGATTATTATGAACTGCTCTAGCAGGCATCTGGTTTTGTTTTAATTTGTTACAACAATAAGTACACACACGTTGATCCAATCCCAAATCAAAACAATTTTCTACCATCAAGTATGTTGCAAAATCCTTCCATTCACTATTATTTTCCCTTTCACTTTTTGCATATAAATCCACTAACTTAGTCTGATTCTTATAATAAGTGCGTCGACAACACACACAAGTGAAATTAGGCCTCTCACTTGATTTCACCTCAAACGTCGCAATTTCCCTCTGGAAATTATCTGTACTGGAAACCTGTACACTATCTTCCACATGACCCTCTACTTCTTGCTCAATTTCAACATTCTCCTCTTTACTTCCAAAGTAACAAAACTCAATTTCTTCACACATATTCTTCACATCTATTTCAGAACCATGCAAAAGAGCAGCACCATAATTGTTTCAGCATAATTGCTGGACTCTTAGCATAATACAACATTCTAACTAATTTCCTCACTTTGTTATGATGCACTGCTAGCATCCTGAAATGATGAAAAACACTCTGGCATACTCTCCTGGAAAGACAAGCCAGTGAATGACCATGCAAACCTGTCACTTCTCTTACTCTGCAAGGATCTAATTCTTGCAACAACATCATTTTCTGCTTCAAACTTTTTTTGTTAAATGACCGTACAAAATCACAAAGCAAATTGATGGAATCCTGTCGCACACTGCAAATACTACTACACTTCCAGGTGTACACAGGACCCTTAGCACGTCTTCCTAAAACCTCATTACCTAACACCTCTTCTGCCTCTGTTGTCACAAGTTTTTCTTTTTCAACTGGACAACCATCTTTCACTTCATAAGCACGACCACTGGTGTCAACTGCATGCACCAAATCATTATCCTGGAAATAACTCTCCTCATTAAAAAATGCCTCACAGCTTGAACTATGCATCCATTCTCCAGAAAAAACTTCACAAAAATTACTACGATTAACTATTCTCTTCCATCTACTATTTCTTTTGAAATCAAAAATTGCCTTGTATAGCTTCCTAATTCTATTGATTATCAAAATAAATAACTTACGTTTAATTTCAAATGCCTGATCAATAACTTTCTCAACTTTTTTTTTTCTCTTATAAAAAACTAGTTTCTGTTGACCTTTCTTAATATTTTTTAACAAATTGCCAATTATCCTGTTGCGGAACATTCGTTTACGAATCTCCCTAAACTGTTGTTTCCTTCTACTATCATGCACAGATTTATCTCTTGCTCTAGCAGTAACATTTTTCATTGTCCTTTTCTTTCCATTTGATTTCCTTCTCGTGTTATGGACTGAAACATTTTCTGTAGTAATATTTTTTTTATTACAAATATTTCTTATGAAATATTTAGAGCTCTTACCCGGTGCTTTCTTCGTGGCTTGAGAAATCTTTTTGTTAGAGGACTGCTGGGTTTTTGTTTTCACCTGCTGTCTTTGACGTTTTGCAGCCTTTATCTGTCTTTGTATTGTAGGCATGGTGAAATCTTGAAATGATCTGCAGTTGAATCTGAGGAAAAATATAATAAAAAATGTTAATAAACATTATTACCAAACAGTAAATCAGTAACAGTGATCAAAAACTTAACACACTACTTGACATTTTAATTTGAAGATTTTTTAGTCATTGGCAATCTTACAATACAAAAATACCAGAAAAGAAATGACATTTATATTTATGTTACCTATGCTATTTTATATGTGAATCTGATCTAATTTTATGAACATATTTTAATATTTTATTGAAGACACTACACATAACCTGTTTTTGAAGGTGTCTTTATTTTTAAATTAAACGGTTTACCTTTTTACTTTTTATTAATTATAAAATTTAAAAATAAATGTTTATATTTCCAAAGGCTCAAGCAGGTCAGCTTCCCATCCTATATCATATAGTTCGGACAAATCTGCATCCTCATCACGCTCTTCTTCATCCTCAGGATTTAAATCATCCAAAGGATCAACATCCACTGATGTTTCAATTACAAGTTCAATGATGAGGTCAAAATCAACTGATTGCAGATTGTCGCTCATGTTGAGGTTGTCTTTATCTTTAAAGAAAGATAACAACAATGAGATGTTGCAGAGTAAGAGACAAATCTCAGAGATTATAATAGTAAAATTGTTTAACAAGATTAACATTTAGCAGCTATTATTTAGCCATGTCCAGCAATGCTGAGCAGGTGAAGCCTATGTCTAATTATTCACTGAACAGGACTCATCTCTTCTTAACCTTGGATAAGCCTCACCGACTCTGTGTCCCCTGCACATACTTAAATGTAAAGGGGCAGATTTATATTAAATGGCACATCCCCAGGCATGCACCAGTTAACGTGCACCACTGCTCTGCCACCCATGGTGTGCCGCATTTACAATCAGATAGGAGAAAGCTGCGTCAAAACCCTGCGCCTGCTTGAAGCTGGCATAGGTCTTGACGCAGCATTGTGGAGATGCGGCACCCCTGAGCCTTGCTGGAGCTGCATCGCACTTGCAATACAACTCCAGCAATGCGCCACCTTTACGGCACATATGCGTCACGCATCTGTGCCATTTTTGCCCCATGCTGCGCCGCATTGTAAATGCAGCACACCATGGGTGGCGGAACAGCGGCGCAGGATGACTGTCACATCCCTGGTGATGCGCCAGTCATCATAAATGTATCCCTAAGCTTCTTATCTTGTTAGAGATGAACTGCCATATGTATCATCAAAATATTTTACATTTCCTAAATAGCGAATTTTAAGGAATAAATAGCGATTCTTTACCATTCCTAATTTGCGATGAGCAAATTGCTAATTGCAAGTTACCCATTCATTTCCATGGGCTAGGAGGCTCATAGGAATGAAGGTTTAATTTGCGATTACCAATTTGCTCATCACAAATTAGGAATTTTTCCAAGGGTGCAGGGGTGTCTCAAGAACACCCTGCTGCACCCCTGAAAAAGAAATTTGGGGGCATATGGCACACATACATGCCCTAAGGGCATGTGTTGGCGTCATATGGCACCTTTTGTTTTTTTGAAAAAAAGCTTTTTGAAAAGAATTCACAAATTACCACCAATTTACCACAACAGTTTCCAAATCCTTAATGTCATTTTTTACATAGTTTTTGTTTGATACATTGCATTCACGTAGTCACAAAATTTGCAAATCCTTCAGTGCAATTGCAAAATTAGGAATAGCAAATTTTGCTACTCCTTATTTTGCATCAAACTTGTTTGATACATACCATTTGTCTAATTAACATTCACAAAGGCCGAAATTCGTAGAATTTTGATCTTTGCAAATGCTAATTACCTTCATACATATGGCCCCAAGTGAGGCCTGTCTTGCGGCATGGTGCATCTTTTGCATCACTGCTGCTTGGGTTTTATGTGGTACGTTTTTTTTACACCATGACATATCTGCCTAAATGCATCAATTTGTAATGTTGTCGCCTCATAGCAAATCTTTTGCACCACCGCTGCATCATAAAAGTGACGCACAGTGGCACAAAAGAGGCATACACCTATCATAAATCTGTCCCTACCATTTTAAATGATTAATCCAGGATGACAATAAAGTGTGTCCTATCCAGAGGTTTGTTTAAGGTGAGGCCTACTCAGGATTGCAGATTAAAGTTACGCTTGATGAAGAATACAGAGGAGATAATACATGTAAAGGCCTACCAATGAAGTAAGTAATGTGCACTTTATTGCGCTAGTCATCATAAATGTATCCCTAAGCTTCTTATCTTGTTACAGATGAACCACCATATGTACCATCAAACTATTTTGCATTTCCTAAATACCAAATTTTAAGGAATAAATAGCAATTCTTTACTATTCCTAATTTGCAATGAGCAAATTGCTAATTGCAAATTAACCATTCATTTCCATGGGCTAGGAGGCTCATAGGAATGAAGGTTGCAATTTGTGATTAGCAATTAGCTCATCACAAAATAGGATTTTTTTCAAGCGTGCAGGGGTATCTCAAAAACACCCTGCTGCACCCCTGAAAAAGAAATTTGGGGGCATATGGCGCACATAAATTTTAACAACATTCCTTTACCTCAACAACGATTTTCAAATCATAACTTCAAAACACTACACATGGGAAAATTACTTAAATTGTCCTTAAGACACATAAAAGCGTTTTTTGATTGGCTTTCCTGCATGGTAGGGTCACTTTTAACATGGCTATGTAACACAAACATTCAAAATCTAAATTTTCCATGCACATGTGGGAGCATATTTACAAGCAATTTGCGCCACAGAGAAAGGTCTTACACTAAAATGAGAAAAATAACATCAGGGACAGTCAATTGCCTTATAAAGAAGCATACACCATTATGTCCTTGTCATGATTTTAAAAACAATTCCTTTTCCCCAAAAACGATTTTCAAATCATAATTTCTAAACACTGCACATGGGAAAATGACTTAAAATGTCATTAAAACACATGAAAGCGTTTTTTGATTGCCTTTCGAGCATGGTTGGGTCACTTTTAACATGGCTATGTAACACAAACATTCAAAATCAAAATTTTCCATGCACACGTGGAAGCATATTTACAAGCAATTTGCGCCACAGAGAAAGGTCTTACACTAAAATGAGAAAAATAACATCAGGGACAGTCAATTGCCTTATAAAGAAGCATACACCATTATGTCCTTGTCATGATTTTAAAAACAATTCCTTTTCCCCAAAAACGATTTTCAAATCATAATTTCTAAAAACTGCACATGGGAAAATGACTTAAAATGTCCTTAAGACACATAAATGCGTTTTTTGATTGGCTTCCCTGCATGGTAGGGTCACTTTTAACATGGCTATGTAACACAAACAATCAAACTCTAAATTTTCCATGCACATGTGGGAGCATATTTACAAGCAATTTGCGCCACAGAGAAAGGTCTTACACTAAAATGAGAAAAATAACATCAGGGACAGTCAATAGCCTTATAAAGAAGTATACACCATTATCTCCTTGTCATGATTTTAAAAACAATTCCTTTTCCCCAAAAACGATTTTCAAATCATAATTTCTAAACACTGCACATGGGAAAATGACTTAAAATGTCAATAAAACACATGAAAGCATTTTTTGATTGCCTTTCCAGCATGGTTGGGTCACTTTTAACATGGCTATGTAACACAAACATTCAAAATCAAAATTTTCCATACACATGTGAGAGCATATTTACAAGCAATTTGCGCCACATAAATCATAATTTTCTCCTTAAAGCACACTATTCTCTATCTAAAGTAAAGAAATATTTTCTCACCTTAGCAAATACTTTGAGTTTGAAAACAGTCTCAGAAACACACCAATTTGTCTGCAGCAGAGCAAAAGGTATGCACTCCAGAGTCTGCAGCTATGAAAAGCACAGAAATGCTGTAATTCTTCACACATATCTCTCATGTCACCCAATCAAAAGTCTTCCCTCACTTTTTTCAAATGAAAACCCATCCCCCCTCTGCCCTTTCTGCTTTATCTGCATGGCAACCACCTCCTGGAAGAACTCTGTTGTTTGCAAGTTCACACAACAATGTTGCAATTGAACTCTGAACTCTCAGTGCACCTGCATATCCAGTGCATTCTTTCATTTAATGATTTTTTATTGACCACTCAAAATACATCTTTCAAAGAACACATCCGTGCACCCTAACTTTTTGTTTTCAGCAATCAAAATCCACCAATCACTGTTACTGCTTCATGAACACAGAAACTCCACAGTTTTTTTCATTTCAAACTCTCATTTTTTCAACTGCCATTTCATTGCCACACTTCATCTGACTGCAGGAGAACCTTCTCTCACCATGTTTTCTGTCTGGATTGTTGGTCATAGTTATATTCACTGGGCTCAAAGGTACGTTGAAAGCAGGAATTTACCTAACCTCAATTTACAAGATGTGGAAATTAAGTGGTTTGGCCACAGAGGATTAAAATGTCACCAATTGATACCATTGGTGAAAACCTTTATGCATTTGCCCAAACCTGACCTGTTAATTGTGCACTGTGGAGGTAATGACTTGGGCACTTTGACTGGTGTAGGTCTGGAAATGCTTTTAAAGGACACCTTTGAGCAATTAATGGCACTTTTTCCTCAGACTGCCTTGGTATATTCAAATATATGCCAAAGACAGAAATGGAGGTGGTCAAACCAATTTTGTCCACAAATTGAGAAGTCGAGGAAGCATGTAAACAAATCTGTTTCAGCTTACATGAGAGACCATGGAATGGGCTCCCTGTACAACAATAACTTGCGTTACTACATGCAAGATATCTACAGAGGAGATGGAGTTCACTTCTCAGATGAGGGCAACAGAATTTTCACTCTGAATTTAAGAATGTGCATTGGTACCTACTTATAAGTACCTAAATGTACCATAAACTCAAAAGCTCTTCTCAGAGCTACCCTACATCTGATCACTCACAATTATTATTTAACTCTAACATTTTTCACTAATTTTCAACAAAATACGCTACCGGGGCCGCTACCCGGTACGCGAACCGGGAGCTAACCTCGCGAAATTTTTTTTAAAAATGTTTTTTTTTCGCACATATAAGCCTCCTCAGCCACCCTCAGAAAACCTAGGGGGTCAAGATAACTCTACCGTGCCCCCTTCTACCCATTCTGAACATTATTTGCCCTCCATCTCGTATCTTAATTCGACCGAAACACAAAATGGTGGACTCCCGGAACGCTTAAGGTCCGCGAACCGGGGCGCTCAACGGTTCGCGTACCGGGTCGCTCCCTGGGAAGCGCACCATCAAAAAAGGTGGGAAAGTAGTTCACACAAAAGCCACTTGAGACAATTTCACCAAATATAGATTAGCTCATACTACATACCAATCCCTACCATTTTCACAAATTTGATTGGAATTCCATTTAGCCATTTAGCCTGTAGACCTCTCTAAATACCGTGAGGTAAATTACTTCACAAAACACATCTGAAGTGTTGGAATTGACAACCAATTAAAATGTTACTTTCATTTTCTACTTTTTTTACCTGACATTTGATTGGTTATGTACCCGAATATATATAAAGGAAGAGAAGGAAACACAGCCATTTTGACTACTACTTCCTGGTGTACATTTCAATAGGATTTTCATTAATAACTTCAACTTCTTTTTAAAGGTAAGTTGTTATTTTTAAAACTGAAGTATATTGTGCACTTTAAGTTAATATGGCAAACTTTTTCTGTTAGTTATATACTATCCCTCTGTAGTACTTATAAATTTAGATACAATTTTTTATATTCCTACTTCCACTCTGATACTATACACTGCCCAAAGATAAATTCACTGTTAAAAACTGCCTATCTAAAATTAATCCCAACAGTGCCCTACCTCTACTAATATATATTTTTTTTATGCAAATTTCAGGGAAAATGGAAAGCGAACAAAAAATTTCATTTGAAATTGTCCTTCCAGAGTCCAACACAGAAATCATTGATCCAAATGAGATTGAATTTATGGATGAAACTTGGGACCAAGAACTACTGCAATGTGTACAAGCAGTAGATAACCTCCTTGCAAATGAGGACATTTTACAACCTCAGAGACTACAATGTATATTCCATGATAATTATGAAATTTCTGACAATGAAATGTTAGAAAGTTTAATAAATTATGAAACACAATAAAAAATGCTTAAAAAATAAAAAAAAATAAAAAATAATCAACAAAACCAACAATCAATTAACATACAGCATTTGAAAAGTCAATCATTCATTTTTCATTGCAGTACGCTGCCCAGAACGCTTCCCGGTTCGCGGACCGGGCGCTACCCACGCAAAAAAACAAAAAAAAAATTTTTTTTTTTTGCCCCGCGGGGCCCTTTTTAAGCCTCCACATTAAACCTAAGGGGTCAGGGAGGATCTACTATGCCCCCTTATGGTTATTTCCACCTTTGCTTTGGCCTCCTTTTGTCTCTCAATCCTACCGAGAGACAAGATGGCGGCCGCTCCGGACTGTTTGGAATGTTTACAGACGCCGGATAACCAATCAGCTTCGCTACGCGAAGTTTTGGTACGCGCCCCGGTCCGCGAACCGGGAGCTGCCCAGTCCGCTGTTACAGATATATATCTTTTTTTAAACGTTAATTTCTCAAAATCCACTGGAGCACATATATTGAGACCTACAAAAGGCACATCGGGCTACCAGTCTCTACAATTTTGCCAAGTTTCGTGCAAATCCATTCAGCCGTTCGGGCTAAAAGTGCGACAGACCGCCCTATGGAAAAATCAATGTTAAAAACACGTTTTGGGACCCCCCTTTTTTCTCGGCCCCCCCTTGACGAACCCCCCCCAAATTTCCAGGGGCTGCTCAGAAACAAAATGTTCCATTTTCCAGAAAATTTCAGCCAATTCCGTCCACAAACGCCACAAGTTATTAAACATAGAATTTTCAAAAATCCCATAGGGAAAAAATCCTAACTATATATACCTACTGGCGACCGCCAGTAGGTAATATATATATGTATTGTATGTATATATATATATATATATATATTCACTGAAAAAACCATAGGTTATACACCATATATAGTTAGGAATTAGCATTTAAAAAACCTTATTTTACTCACACAAAACCATTGAAATTCCATATATAGTTAGTTGCACTAACTATATATCGCGCACCCGCAATCCACTGCTGATGATGTCACATATTACATCATTCATGACATGGTCAGTGACATCACTGATGACATCTCAAATGACATCACTGATGAGATCACTGATGACATCATCCAGTGACTGTGTGTTTTTGTAAAGTTTAAATATGTTTTACATATTGAAGAATGAGTAGATGTATAAGTGTCTGGACGAAGGATTTAGTAGGTGCATGACTGAATGTATGAGTGAGTGATTAAATGTGTCTCACTGAGTGCATGGGTTAGTGACTAAACTGTCTTAATTTGTGCATCATTATGTCTGTTGTTCTGTAAACTGCTGCATGTGTTGATCAGTAGCTATATGATTAACTATATGGGTTATTGATTGATTGTCCAAGTATTTGTATGGGAGACTGAGTGTGTGTGTGGCTGGCTGGGAGGTGTGTGACTCTGTGCAGATCAATGTGTACTTGTATCAATGATTGTATAAGAAAGTAAGTATGTGTTAGTATATGTTTGAAAATGTAAGGTGCTCTATGTTTAACTGTATAGACAAGAAAATGGAAGTGTGATTGATTCTTTACAGGACTGACTAGGTGTGTGAGTAACTCCATGGATGAGTGGCAGACTGTGAGTGTCTGTATAGGTGTATGAGTGCATATGATAGTGTTGTAAAGATGAGTGATTGTATGTATGAATGATTGTATGGGTGAATGAGTGAAGGTGTGTGTAGACGTAGCAATCAGTGAGTGCGTATGTAGTAACTAGTATTGGTGTGTCAATGGTTTCAAAAATTATACTCTTTTTAACACTGGGTGAAACAGAGGTTATATTAAAATGTGAGGAGATGCATTGTATTGTCACATGAATGATATCATCAGTGATGTGGTCATTGATGTCAAATGAGATGTCATCAGTGATGTCATTTGAGATGTCATCAGTGATGTCATCAGTGATGTCACTGACCATGTCATGAATGATGTAATATGTGACATCATCAGCAGTGGATTGCGGGTGCGCGATATATAGTTAGTGCAACTAACTATATATGGAATTTCAATGGTTTTGTGTGAGTAAAATAAGGTTTTTTAAATGCTAATTCCTAACTATATATGGTGTATAACCTATGGTTTTTTCAGTGAATTTTCAAGGTTTTGTAAATGCTAATTCCTAACTATATATGGTCTATAACCTATGGTTTTTTCAGTGAATTTCATTGGTTTTTTAAAAGCTAATATCTATACCTGCAAAATGTATTCTTCTTTAAATCCAAAAATATATTTTATATGTTTATTAATAACTTTTTTTTTTTATATATTTTTTTCTTCGTTCCCGCTTCGCGAATCGGGAAGCTTCCCGTTAGCTGACCTTGATGCCGCGAAATAGACCGCGAGCATATAAACGTTTCTTTACCGCAACTGCCGCGTTAGAAAACAACATCATCACGCCTCCCGTCCGCATGACGTTTCGCGTTGTCGTGTGATACGTCATATGACGTGCTACGTTAGCGAACTGGTACGCTTACCGAGTCGCAAAGCACAGGTTTCTGGAAGCAAACCGGGAGGCCCTGCAAAGCGCGTAACGTAAACACAGCAGGTCATGTGACTTGGTAATAACACTTTTCATTGGTTCATTTCACTTTTGGTTTCCTAATGATGTAAGAAGCTTCCCGTTAGCTCAATTTGATGCCGCGACCCGGTCCGCGAACCGGTAAACGTTCCGTTAGCGCAACTGCCACGTTAGAAATCATTATCGTGACGCGTCGCGGAAGCGTGACGTATCACGTTGTCGTGTAATGCGTCTTATGACGCGCCGCGTTAGCGCACCCGGAAGTGCTCCTGGGCGCGGACCGAGGCGCGAAACGCAGCTCCCCGGAAGCGATCCGCGGCGCGTTGCGTAAGCGCGACGTATCGCGTTACCGCGTAATGCGTCTTATGACGTACCGCGTTAGCGCACCCGGAAGTGCTCCGGGGCGCGGACCAAGGCGCGAAGCGCAGCGACCCGGAAGCTATCCGGGGCGCGTTCCGCAGCGCGTAACATAAGCGTGAGAGGTCATGTGACTTGTTAATAACACTTTTCATTGGTTCATTTCACTTTTGGTTTCATAATGTTGTTAGGCTTGGTCATGTGACCTAAAAATAACACTTTTCATTGGTTTAGAACTATTTTTTTTTCTCAAATGATGAAAACCCCTCCTTCTTTTTACCTCATTCTTACTTTCTATTTCCAGAGAGCAAGACCTATTTTTCACAATGGCTTCTGTAATAGCTGCAGCTGGTGCTTCTCAGCAACCACCACCACCACCACCACCAAAAGGACCACCACCAACACTGGACTTTGGTGGAGAGGAAGATAATGAGGACGAAGAGGAGGAGGAGGAGGAAGAGCAAGTAAGGCAGTTCCTGCCAGAAACACCAAGGCAGAGCCATATTAAAGACCACTACATATGGCAATTCTTCAAAATTCCACCTGGACAAAAGAAGGTCAATGCACCCCAGGTGTCTTGTTTGATTTGCAAAAATATACTTTCTCGTGGCAACCCCAACAAGAAATACAGCTTTGGCAATCATACAATGATTCGCCACATGGAGCGATGGCATCCTAATAATCTTTCCCAAGCACAAGTAAGGGATCTTGCTGCCAACCCCCCAGATGTCATCCCCAGCACCAACAGGGGTCAAAGCTCATTCGCCGGACCAGAAGGCCGAGAAATAATCCCCAATATTCAAGCTCCTTTTGCACACTACAAAATAGTTTGTATATATTGTGGAGGAACTATTGCTTATGGAGAGAAGAGTATTACTTTGATTAACCGAGCTGGAGAAAATCATAAATGCTACAAGATGAGAAAACAATGAATCCTTTTTATTTTTTTTTGCTCCTGTTGAGACATGTTCTAACCCTGCTTTTTTGTTATTTCCCCCTTACAAAACACAAAAAAAACACAAAATAGTTTTCAAAAATCCAAAAAAAAATCAAAAAATTGTTCAGAAAATTCATTAAAAAAAAGAAAAAAAAGAAAAAGAATAAAAAAACAGTTCTTTTCAGAACTACCTTCCATTTATAACAAAATTGCCAAAATGTTTATACCCTGTCTTTCTTTTCTCCTCATAGTACGCTCCTCCGACCGCTTCCCGGTACGCGTACCGGGCGCTACCCACGCAAAAAAAACAAAAATTTGTTTTTGTTTTTTTGCCCCGCGGGGCCCTTTTAAAGCCTCCACATTGACGCCGCCTCACGTGCCAACGTATTTTCTCCGCATTTTACACCCTATGCCGCATAACAGGTCATGTGACTTGTTTATAAAACTTTTCATTGGTTCATTTTACTTTTGGTTTCCTAATGATGGAAGGCATGATCATGTGACCTAAAAACAACACTTTTCATTGGATGAAAACTTTTTTTTTCCCCCAAACGATGAAAGCCCCACCTTGTTTCTGGATGTTTCAGACTGAAGCTGGCGTCACCATGAGAGCACCACCATCTCGTAGCTCCGTCGTGGTCATTCCGCGAGCAATCATGGCAGCCGCTCCCCACCAGAAGCCTGCAGGAGTCGGGGCCCCCAAAACTTTTGATGAATTCTCAAGGCGGAGGGGACGCTTTCGAGAATGGGGTCCAAGACCTAGCAGACAAGCGTCCGATTTCCAAGGTGTCCCAGGGCCATTTCAGTGGACCAGGCCCAAAAAGGAAACAGCCTGCCGCCATTTTGAGAGTCCTGTGACAGCCGCCTATCGCTGCACCGCAAGAGTGGGCGCAACTCAGCTGAATGGCGGATTTTGACACAGTGGACCAAAAGCGGACGGAATGGCAACTGAAACGGTAAAGGGGCGCCCCACTACAACAGACGAGACTCCACCTGGAGAGGCCCGTTCACGCCGCCTCCCCCGGGGCGCTCCACGCCGTTATTCGGAGCAGCATTGTAGGATACCAAAACCAGTGCGGCAACTTACTGGACATCACCTTGGTGCCATCGTTCTGCTGCCTTGGAACTATTCGCACAACAGTTTGCTACTGATGACCCACCCCCCGCGACGCCCCACGCCGTTATTTGCTGGGTGGCAACTTACTAGACATCACTTTTGTGTCATCTAGATTTCGGCGCGTTCTGCTGCCTTGGAACTATTCGCACAACAGTTTGCTACTGATCACCCACCCCCCGCGACGCCCCACGCCGGAAATCTGGACGTTGTGCTGCGTTGGGACTATTCGCACAGCCGACCGCTACTTCGTTGTTTTTCTCTAAAAATGTTTATATGTTATTACTATTTTTGTTTTCTTGTATATATTTATAAATTATTAAAGTTTTATAATCTTACTACTTTGTCGGAGTGCTATATATTTTTAATGTGACACATAATTGTAAAAACTTTGATGTACAAAGAGTCATCCCTGGAATCTTCCGCTTCACGCTCGGTCCCCTCCCCAATCACAATACAGAATGGTTTTCAGATAATAGCAACGCTTCTGCTGTGACGGATCTCATCGAGTGTGGGCCTTGATCTACTATAACTCCTTTGAAGACGGGTGATTCTTTACAGCTGTGGCCATAAACTACATCTGCAGGGCTAGCTGATAGCCTAGGACCGGCCTGGACAATCGGACACAGAGGAAAAGGAGTGTCAGAGGGTGCGGTAGTGAATAGGGCGAAAGGGAGGTGTCGGGCGGGCACAGGGTGTGATTCTCAGGGAAGAACAGCGCAGATGGGGGGAGGTTTATTACCCATGCATAAAACAGAGAGCGGGGGTGACCACTGCCTGGGGGAGATGCTTGCGAGGGTGGGGAGCCATGCTAAGGATCGACAGCGTTCACAGAGTGGATCTGGTCAAGGCATCTAAAATGGCTGCCGTGCACGACAAAAGTGTGGCATTTGAAAAAAGACAAGATGGCGCACACAATGTTTTTCAACAATTCCTGATTTCCTTCGAATCGAACGTTAACAGACGTTGGGGCATATTACCAAAGTTAAGCGATATTTATCCCTAACGATGCATTGCAAAGATTTTTTTACCGTCAGAAATTATCGCAGATAAACCTTGCTATTATCAAGGTTTATCGCAAATACGATAAAAAACGAGCGCAATGCATTAATGTCGCTGAAAACTCCGCGATATTCATGCATTACCGAGCTAATGCTCTTAGCCATGTTATCCACCTCCCATTGGATAACATGGCTAAGAACTGCTCAGGGCAGCTGTTACTTTTTGGAGATATTCGCGCTTATCTCGAATATTTCCAAAAGTTGATAATAGGAGATAGCGATGTTAGCGACTGTTTCCAGTCGCTAACATCTTGGCATGCCCACTTTGCATGTCATTAGTGATAAATATCACTCACATGCAAAGTGGGACCCAAGATGGTCGCTATCTCCTACTAGCCGTCGCTAACTGGTGTTAGCAACAGCTAGGTAATACACATATAATTTTATCTCCGCGAAGCGGAGCGCTGTTACAGATATATATCTTGTTTTTGAACGTTAATTTCTCAAAATGCACTGAAGCACATATATTGAGACATAGCAAAGGCACATCGGGCTACCAGTCCCTAATATTTTACCAAGTTTCGTGCAAATCCATTCAGCCGTTCGATTATTATTATTATTATTTTTTTTTGCCCCGCGGGGCCCTTTTAAAACCTCCACATCAAACCTAGGGGGTCAGCGAGGATCTACTATGCCCCCTTATGGTCATCAGCCGTTCGATTATTATTATTATTTTTTTTTTTGCCCCGCGGGGCCCTTTTAAAACCTCCACATCAAACCTAGGGGGTCAGCGAGGATCTACTATGCCCCCTTATGGTCATTTGCCCCTTCGCTTTGGCCTCCTCTTGTCTCTCGATCCTACCGAGAGACAAGATGGCGGCCGCTACGTACTGTTTGGAATGTTTACAGACACCGGAGAGCCAATCAGCTTCGCTTCGCAAAGCTCCGTAACGCGAAAAGTACGCGAAGCGGTGCGCTGTTACAGATATATATCTTTTTTTGAACGTTAATTTCTCAAAATCCACTGAAGCACATATATTGAGACCTAGCAAAGGCACATCGGGCTACCAGTCCCTACAATTTTGCCAAGTTTCGTGCAAATCCATTCAGCCGTTCGATTATTATTATTATTATTATTTTTTGCCCCGCGGGGCCCTTTTAAAACCTCCACATCAAACCTAGGGGGTCAGCGAGGATCTACTATGCCCCCTTATAGTTATTTCCCCCTTTGTTTTGACCTCCTCTTGTCTCTCGATCCTACCGAGAGACAAGATGGCGGCCGCTACGGACTGTTTGGAATGTTGACAGACGCCGGAGAACCAATCAGCTTCGCTTCACAAAGCTCCGTTGCGCGAAAAGTCCGCGAACCAGAGCGCTAACCGGTCCGCTGTTACAGATATATATCTTTTTTTAAACGTTAATTTCTCAAAATCCACTGGAGCACATATATTGAGACCTACAAAAGGCACATCGGGCTACCAGTCCCTACAATTTTGCCAAGTTTCGTGCAAATCCATTCACCCGTTCGGGCTAAAAGTGAGGCCAACCGCCCTATGGAAAACTCAATGTTAAAAACACGTTTTGGGACCCCCCTTTTTTCTCAGCCCCCCCTTGACGAACCCCCCCCAAATTTTCAAGGGCTGCTCAGAAACAAAATGTTCCATTTTCCTGAAAGTTTCAGGCAATTCCGTCCACAAACGCCAAAGTTATTAGACATAGAATTTTCAAAAAACCCATAGAGAAAAAATCCTAACTATATATACCTACTGGCGACCGCCAGTAGGTAATATATATATATATATATATATATATATATATTCACTGAAAAAACCATAGGTTATAGACCATATATAGTTAGGAATTAGCATTTACAAAACCTTGAAAATTCACTGAAAAAACCATAGGTTAGAGACCATATATAGTTAGCTGGACATTTTATTGACATAAAACCAATGAAATTCCATATATAGTTAGTTGCACTAACTATATATCGCGCACCCGCAATCCACTGCTGATGATGTCACATATTACATCATTCATGACATGGCCAGTGACATCACTGATGACATCACTGATGACATCTCAAATGACATCACTGATGACATCACTGATAACAACATCCAGTGATTTTTTGTTTCTGTAAAGTTTAAATATGTCTTACATATTGAAGAATGAGTGGATGTGTAAGTGTCTGGATGAAGGATTTAGTAGGTGCATGACTGACTGTATGAGTGAGTGATTAAATGTGTCTCACTGAGTGCATGGGTTAGTGACTAAACTGTCTTAATTTGTGCATCATTATGTCTGTTGTTCTGTAAACTGCTGCATGTGTTGATCAGTAGCTATATGAGTAACTATATGGGTTATTGATTGATTGCCCAAGTATTTGTATGGAAGACTGAGTGTGTGTGTGGCTAGCTGGGAGGTGTGTGACTCTGTGCAGATCAATGTGTACTTGTATCAATGATTGTATAAGAAGGTAAGTATGTGTTAGTATATGTTTGAAAATGTAAGGTGCTCTATGTTTAACTGTATAGACAAGAAAATGGAAGTGTCATTGATTCTTTACAGGACTGACTAGGTGTGTGAGTAACTCCATGGATGAGTGGCAGACTGTGAGTGTCTGTATAGGTGTATGAGTGCATATGATAGTGTTGTAAAGATGAGTGATTGTATGTATGAATGATTGTATGGGTGAATGAGTGAAGGTGTGTGTAGACGTAGCAATCAGTGAGTGCGTACGTAGTAACTAGTATTGGTGTGTCAATGGTTTCAAAAATTATACTCTGTATTTAACACTGGGTGAAACAGAGGTTATATTAAAATGTGAGGAGATGCATTGTATTGTCACATGAATGATATCATCAGTGATGTGGTCATTGATGTCAAATGAGATGTCATCAGTGATGTCATCAGTGACGTCATTTGAGATGTCATCAGTGATGTCATCAGTGATGTCACTGACCATGTCATGAATGATGTAATATGTGACATCATCAGCAGTGGATTGCGGGTGCGCGATATATAGTTAGTGCAACTAACTATATATGGAATTTCATTGGTTTTATGTCAATAAAATGTCCAGCTAACTATATATGGTCTCTAACCTATGGTTTTTTCAGTGAATTTTCAAGGTTTTGTAAATGCTAATTCCTAACTATATATGGTCTATAACCTATGGTTTTTTCAGTGAATTTTCAAGGTTTTGTAAATGCTAATTCCTAACTATATATGGTCTATAACCTATGGTTTTTTCAGTGAATTTCAATGGTTTTTTAATAGCAAATATCATAAGCTGTCGAATGTCAAGTACGTGGTAAGTAAAAACATTTTTGTGTTTATGCACACTGATCTGCTTTGAATGCTGCCCCCCACCCCTCATTTCTATTAGGAGTACTCTCTCTTTGCAGATAGTGAAGGGTAGTTAACGCAGGCCTTTGCCCCCGTTGTAATCCGTCGTGCCTGCTTCTCTCTCCATTTGATTGATTGTTCTCTTTGGTTCATTCTCTATTTACAAACAAGCACAGAGTCGCAATACTCTGTTTAGTCTTTGCAGATAGCGAAAAATCGTGTAAAAAAACAAAAGGAATCTAGCAAAATCAGTAGGCCACTAATGGGATCTCTTTTTGACCTCGCTAAAATAGAAACATTAGGAACAACCTGTTGAAAATAGCAATGTGTATGTACATAAGCGGCGTTCATTTGTGTTCACAGTACCCCTTGTTGATTGTTTGATCGAGCATTGAATTGTTCGAAGTTGGTTCTCTTAAGGATCTTCTCTGCCTGCAAACAAGGAAGAATAGGAATATTCTCTCTCCCTTTGCAGATAGTGAAGGGTAGGTAACGCAAGCCTTTAACACGTCGTACCTATTTCATTCCTCATTGATTGATTGATTGTCCGAACATTGACTGTTTGGGAATTAGTTCTTTTTGGAGGTATTCCCTGTTTGCAAATAAACGTAGGAAAATCTTTGCAAGTAGTGAAAGGGTAGGTAATGCGGACCTTTCTCCCCCGTTGTAATCTGTCATGCCTATCTACTCCCCACTGATTGATGCACCTGTTTCACCCGGACCATTTACTAGAGATATCTGGCCCAACAAGAGAGCACCCCTAGTGAAAAGGACATATGCAATAATAACGAAGTGATCACTGTATCCTGTTAACAGAAACTTTAGCATGAAACAACCTGGAAAGAAAAGAATAGGAAAACGAAAATCAGTAGGCCACTGATGAACTTTTTATTAAATAACAAACAAAGAAACGATAACAATACGTAATGATAAAACCTATTATTGTCCTAGAAACAAGAAACGTTAGAAGTAAGCCCGTAATAAGAAACCTGAAAACATCGCCCCTCACTGCCCCAAAACGTGTCTGTCCCACCGCCTGCCACGGCCAAATAACGGCAAACTGGGAAAGATAGAAGTCAGCAGACATCCGCCCCATTCTAGAAACTTCCAAAGGGCAACAGGTTTTCGGCTACGCCCAGCCGGAAGCAACACATATAAGGCGGGTCCTGCTGCCACGCCTCGGAGATCATCACGTAGGGTGTAGCCGGAGGAGAGGCCGAGGCCGAGGCCAGCGGGACCCGGCCAGGGGGATTGACAACGCTGGAGAGTTGCAGGGGGGGGAATGTCCGTGTCCTCGACCCTCCCCTCTCTCTCCCAGTCCGGCCGCGGTGGCCCTTGACAGTTTCAGGTAGTCCCGCCACATTCTCTACCAGTCCGGCCACCAACGGCCGGGGCCGATGGGATCCGGCTGCAGCCGATAAACCAAGGAACCCGTTCATGGGGCCAGAGCAAGGGGCGTCCGGCCGACATCCACCGGAAGCCCGGCCCGAAGACGGACGGGACACTTCTTCTTTCTTGAATAATGGCTGCGACAACACTGGGGGGGGATGTCTTGCACATGCCTCCGACCCCCCCCCCCTCTCGTCCTCATCGCCTGGTCCGGCCATAACAAATCTCAAGCGAGACGCCGTGGGGTGCACTGGGAGGGAGAGACGGTGCGAACAGGCCTCTCCCGCCTCCCCAGTGGAGGCTTCCCACCTGCACCCTCAGCGCTCCAGGCGCCCGGAAAAGGGTTCTTCCACTGTGGCGATGCTGCAACGTCTCGCCCGGCAGGGTGGAGCCCGTCCGCTCATTTGACCCCGCGATCGCCAGTAGCTACCGAACTCTCAAAATGGCGATCGACGTGGCAAGAGCAGGCCCAGCATAAAGAAATGGCCCGGTCACTGGTTGACTCCACCACAGTAGTCCTCCACGACCTTGAAGATTCTAGAGGAGCCGCGGGAGTCTCCGACCCCCGCAGACACCCCCGATGGGGAATGACTGCCATGATCGCCCGTGGAGTGACGAAACTGTATCCGCGGGATGTCGGCGCTCCCATGCTGGCGCCAGCCTCACTTTGAATTACTAGAATCCTGCAAACCTCAGTTCCGGTGAAAGCACACTGTGACCCGGTAGGAAAAATTGTTGCACCCCCTCCCCTTTTTGACTGATAGTTCAAACCACCGATCCTTTCCTTTGCCCTTTTACCAGAACTTTGGACTGCCTCCCCCTCTTTTACATTTTCTAGAGAAAACAAAACATTAACCACTACATTAGCATAGCAGTTGACACCAGAACTGTTTTCAAATTGAAAACCAACAACATCTTCAACAGAATCCTTTTTGTTTCTGCTGTGACCCTGCTACAGCACAGGCATTGTCCCCAGCAGTAATTATGCAATGCCGGTAAGAATACCTGTGGTGCCTACTGGACTCACTCACCCCCGCGGCGCCCCACGCCGTTATTTGCTGGGCGGCAACTTACTAGACATCACCTTTGTGCCATCTAGATTTCAGCGCGTTCTGCTGCCTTGGAACTATTCGCACAACAGACTGCTACTGACGACCCACCCCCAGGCAACATCTTCTGAATTTTCATAATTTGAAAGAACTAGTAACATGTCCTCATCAGGAATTTCCTCATGAAAAGTCTGCAATGATGATTCTTGTAACTCTATGGTCTCCAAACATTCGATAAATTCGCCATCAAGAGATTGATCAAAAAAATCATTCAAGTCATCTCCTCCTTGTGAGAAAATTTCATTATTGGTGCTGTCAATTTCAATAAATGTATTGGATAATTCAAAAGAAATTGCCACGGTCTCTTCGTTGTTTGAATGTTTTTACTGTTTTTGTTTTGTTGTATATATTTATAAGTTAGTAAAGTTTTATAATCCTACTACTTTGTTGGAGTGCTATATATTTTTAATGTGACACATAAATGTAAAAACTTTGATGTACAAAGAGTCATCCCTGGAATCTTCCGCTTCAGGCTCGGTCCCCTCCCCAATCACAATACAGGATGGTTTTCAGATAGTAGGAACACGTGTGGTGTGACGGATCTCATCGGGTGTGGGCCTTGATCTACTATAACTCCTTTGAAGAGGGGTGATTCTTTACAGCTGGGGCCATAAACTACATCTGCAGGGCTAGCTGATAGCCTGGACAATCGGACACAGAGGAAGAGGAGTGTCAGAGGGTGCGGTAGTGAATAGGGCGAAAGGGAGGTGTCGGGCGGGCACAGAGTGTGATTCTCAGGGAAGAGCAGCGCAGATGGGGAGAGGTTTATTGCCCATGCATAACACAGAGAGCGGGGGTGACCAGTGCCTGGGGAAGATGCTTGCGAGGGTGGGGAGCCATGCTACGAATCAACAGCGTGCAGAGAGTGGGTCTGGTCAAGGCATCTAAAATGGCTGCCAAAAGTGTGGCATTTCAAAAAAGGCAAGATGGCGCAAACAATGTTTTTCAACACTTCCTCATTTCCTTCGAATCGAACGTTAACAGACGTTGGTGCATATTACCAAAGTTAAGCGATATTTATCGCTAACGATGCTTACCAACAAATTTTTTACCGCTAAGCATCGTCAGAAATTATCGAAGATAAACCTTGCTATTATCAAGGTTTATCGCAAATGCGATAAAAAACGACCGCAATGCATTAATATCGCTGAAAACTCAGCGATATTCATGCATTACCGAGCTAATGCTCTTAGCCATGTTATCCACCTCCCATTGGATAACATGGCTAAGAACTGCTCAGGGCAGGTGTTAGTTTTTGGAGATATTCGCGCTTAGCGCGAATATCTCCAAAAGTTGGTAATAGGAGAGATATATCTTGCATGTTGTAATGCAAATTATTGTGGTATATGGAACTCATACCATAATCTCTCAGGAAAGCAGAAACTGATCCTTTTGGGACCGCCTGAGAAGGCCTAGGGGGTGAGGGGTACTCTACTTTGCCCCCTTTTCACGTTCCGAACTATTTTATTTTACTCTCTTCTGTAATTACACAAAATAGCAGCGATAAGATGCATCAGAGACACACAGTGAGAGAAAGGAGGCCGGAGATGAAGAAGAGATGTCAAATACACATTGGAGATAATATAGTGGGAGAAGGGAAGTAAATATGAGTAAACTTACCATGTAACATAAAAATGTTGCACTCTATACTATAAGTCTCATTTTATACTACAATCACTTCGCTACAACCTCATAAATTAAAAATAAAAATGAATAATGTCTCAAACAATTTTTGATTTCTAAATATAAATTTATTCTTCTGAATTTTCTAAATTTGAAAGAACTAGTAACATGTCCTCATCAGTAATTTCCTCTTCAATCATCTCATCTGGAATCTCCTCATTAAAAGTCTGCAATGATGATTCTTGTAACTCTATGGTCTCCAAACATTTGATAAATTCGCCATCAACAGATTGATCCAAAAAATCATTCAAGTCATCTCCTCCTTGTGACAATATTTCATTATTGGTGCTGTCAATTTCAATCAATGTAGTGGAATCATTCAAGTCATCTCCTCCTTGTGACAATATTTCATTATTGGTGCTGTCAATTTCAATCAATGTAGTGGACAATTCAAAAGAAATTGCCACGGTCTCTTCATTGTGAGCCATTTTATTTTGAAATTGCTTGCTGTAAATTGCAGAAAAAAATAATCACTTTCATTTATCGTTTTTAGTAATACATAATATAAAACTAACTTTATCAAGTATTTAGTATAACAGAAGGACTGCAAATAAATAACAGAAAACATTTTTCAAATTATCTTCAAGTGTACAACATAGTTCCCCTTACAAATTAACAACTCACCTTTTTAAAAGTAGGAGAAGTGTTAGTACTGTGTAAATCAAACACCAGAAATTCACCACCAAAAATTCCTCACAAATGTACCTCAGACAGTAGTATCACAAAATGGCTGTGGTTTCCTCTCATTTGAGATATATACATAACCAATTAACTTTCATCACGCACAAATACAAAACCAAAGTAACATTTTAATTGGTTCTAAATTTCAACACTTTCAAATGTGTTTTCCCCATGCAATTTTCCATAGGACATTTACATACGTCTACAGCCTGAATGGCTGAACGGAATTACACCAAACTTGGCAAAATGGTACATCAAACCTAAGAGGTCAGGAAGGATCTACTATGCCCCCTTATGGTCATTTGCCCCTTTGCTTTGGCCTCCTCTTGTCTCTCGATCCTACCGAGAGACAAGATGGCGGCCGCTACGGACTGTTTGGAATGTTTACAGACGCCGGAGAACCAATCAGCTTCGCAAAGCTCCGTAACGCGAAAAGTACGCGAAGCGGAGCGCTGTTACAGATATATATCTTTTTTTTAACGTTAATTTCTCAAAATCCACTGGAGCACATATATTGAGACCTAGCAAAGGCACATCGGGCTACCAGTCCCTAATATTTTGCCAAGTTTCGTGCAAATCCATTCAGCCGTTCGATTATTATTATTATTTATTTTTTTTGCCCCGCGGGGCCCTTTTAAAACCTTCACATCAAACCTAGGGGGTCAGCGAGGATCTACTATGCCCCCTTATGGTCATTTGCCCCTTCGCTTTGGCCTCCTCTTGTCTCTCGATCCTACCGAGAGACAAGATGGCGGCCGCTACGGACTGTTTGGAATGTTCACAGACGCCGGAGAACCAATCAGCTTCGCTTCACAAAGCTCCGTACCGCGAAAAGTCCGCGAACCGGAGCGCTGCCCGGTCCGCTGTTACAGATATATATCTTTTTTTGAACGTTAATTTCTCAAAATCCACTGAAGCACATATATTGAGACCTAGCAAAGGCACATCGGGCTACCAGTCCCTACAATTTTGCCAAGTTTCGTGCAAATCCATTCAGCCGTTCGGGCTAAAAGTGAGGCCAACCGCCCTATGGGAAACTCAATGTTAAAAACACGTTTTGGGACCCCCCTTTTTTCTCGGCCCCCCCTTGACGAAACCCCCCCATATTTTCAGGGGCTGCTCAGAAACAAAATGTTCCATTTTCCTGAAAATTTCAGCCAATTCCGTCCACAAACGCCAAAGTTATTAGACATAGAATTTTCAAAAATCCCATTGAGAAAAAATCCTAACTATATATACCTACTGGCGACCGCCAGTAGGTAATATATATATATATATATATATATTACCTACTGGCGGTCGCCAGTAGGTATATATAGTTAGGATTTTTTCTCTATGGGATTTTTGAAAATTCTATGTCTAATAACATTGGCGTTTGTGGACGGAATTGGCTGAAATTTTCAGGAAAATGGCACATTTTGTTTCTGAGCAGCCCTTGAAAATTTGGGGGGGGGTTCGTCAAGGGGGGGCCGAGAAAAAAGGGGGGTCCCAAAACGTGTTTTTAACATTGAGTTTTCCATAGGGCGGTTGGCCTCACTTTTAGCCCGAACGGCTGAATGGATTTGCATGAAACTTGGCAAAATTGTAGGGACTGGTAGCCCGATGTGCCTTTTGTAGGTCTCAATATATGTGCTACAGTGGATTTTGAGAAATTAACGTTTAAAAAAAGATATATATCTGTAACAGCGGACCGGGCAGCGCTCCAGGACGCGTACTTTTCGCGCAACGGAGCTTTGTGAAGCGAAGCTGATTGGTTCTCCGGCGTCTGTCAACATTCCAAACAGTCCGTAGCGGCCGCCATCTTGTCTCTCGGTAGGATCGAGAGACAAGAGGAGGCGAAAGCGAAGGGGCAAATGACCATAAGGGGGAATAGTAGATCCTCGCTGACCCCCTAGGTTTGATGTGGAGGTTTTAAAAGGGCCCCGCGGGGCAAAAAAAAATAATAATAATAATAATCGAACGGCTGAATGGATTTGCACGAAACTTGGTAAAATATTAGGGACTGGTAGCCCGATGTGCCTTTGCTAGGTCTCAATATATGTGCTCCAGTGGATTTTGAGAAATTAACGTTCAAAAAAAGATATATATCTGTAACAGCGCTCCGCTTCGCGTAACGGAGGTTTGCGACGCTGATTGGTCATTCTGTCACTGGGCTATAGTTGGGCTACATCTGGCTGATATTTGGGCTACATTTGTTTTTTTTCGTCTCTGGCGGCCATCTTTGGGCTACATTGGGCTACATTGGGCTTCATTGGGCTTCATTGGGCTACATTGGGCTACATTTGGGTTCCAACATATATATAGGCCAATGTAGCCCAATATATATTTTTCAAAGTTAATTTTCGTAAAAACCACTGGAGCATATATCTTGAGACATAGCAAAGGCACATCGGGCTACCAGTCCCTACAATTTTGCCAAGTTTCGTGCAAATCCATTCAGCCGTTCGAGCTAAAAGTGAGTCCAACCGCCCTATGGAAATGAAGGAAATGAATGGGTAATTTGTAATTAGCAAATAGCTCATCGCAAACTAGGAATGGTAAAGAATCGCTATTTATTCCTTAAAGTTCGCTATTTAGGAAATGCAAAAAACTTTGATGATACATATGGCGGTTCATCTCTAACAAGATAAGAAGCATAGGGATAGATTTATGATGACTGGCGCATCACCAGGGATGTGTTAGTCATTCTGTGCCGCTGTTCCGTCACCTATGGTGTGCTGCATTTACAATGCGGCGCATCATGGGGCAAAAACAGCACAGATGCGTGATGTATCTGTGCCGTAAAGGTGGCGCATTGCTGGAGTTGTATCGCAAGTGTGATGAAGCTCCAGCAAGGGTCGGGGGTGCCCCTGTCGCAGGGTTTCTGTTCTCACACAGAACTGTGGACAGAGGATTGGAACCTCGGCGAATTAGGGTGTCCCAAAACTCACCTTAGTAATCAAAAACCCCTTAGCAAGCTAGGTACAGTGTCACATTGGATATAACAAACTCTCAATGTTTAGACAATCCAGAATATGAACTTATAGTACCTCAGGATACGTGGAACTCATGAACAGTCGGTCGTTATATATTTCTTGGAAACCAGAACATGGAGTTAAGAAGAACACATGTGTATTTGAAATGTTTATTTACTAATGCCGTCTTCTCAGGCGTAGTATCTTAGATAATACAAGTACACATATTATCAGTAGCAAAATTACCAGCATAGTTACTAGTACATAAAAAGCGAATGGTGACAGTATGTTAACATGCTGTAAATGAATAAGCGTTAGCAACACTTATAAGCAGCCGCGGGCCGTGGAGGGAGTTACGGTGGGGCAGGGAGGCGGGGAGGGGGAGGGGCAGGGTGGAGAGGGCTCCACCCTGCTTCTCCCCCTCCCCGCCTCCCTGCCTCACCGTAACTCCCTCCACGGCCCGCGGCTGCTTATATCTCACCCTCCCTAATACACATATTATATTATTTGCTAAGAAGGTCTCTTTGTGTTGGTTTAGGGCGTGCCCATACTTTAGTGTCTTAGATTTGAAGGAATCACATCAGCATACACCAGCTCTCTCTTCATGTGAACCGCATCAAGTGTTGTGTATGTGTGTTCGGCAAAGCAATATAAAACCCGCCTCATGCCCAGAATTGGCAGAAGTTGCACTTATGTTATGAGTATGAAGTCGTGGAGATCAGACCTCATAACAATTCTGTATCGTGTTGTTCTTGAAACTTTAGCACTCGCTGTACAGATATAGTTTAACAAGCAAAGCAGATAGTAGAGCAATAACATATTATTCTCATGTAAACCACGATGAACTACTAGGTTGAAAGCTAAAGCAACAACTAAGTGTCGTGTGCAGAAGTTGCAAAAAAGGAAAAATGGCGTTTAAACCGGTAATGAGCCCATGCTAACTTAACACGGTGTAAAGATATCCAGGACGTAGATGACACCTCCCCATGATCCGGAAACGAACTGAATAAGATAATAGAAGTGCCATCTCATGAGAGCAGATTGCAAGTTTATATGTGGACGGTCCGCAAGGTAAAGCATTAAAAACTAGGAAAATTTAATGCTAAAGAAAAATAAAACAGCCAAGTACTTTATCGAGTCTTAAGCCAATAGGCAAGGTAAGTAATAAAAACTTGACAAATAAGTCAATGAATTGTCAATGAAATGCTAGTACTCAGCATATCAAACATGAAAAAGGTCTATGACATAACTGTGTATGCAAAATAAGCTGCAACAGCCTCCAATAGGAAGTCACCGTCTTCATCCGAAAACAGTTCAGCCATCCAATTTAAAAGCGGAAAAGAACATACGTGCTCTCCCAGCACCGGATCCTCTATCACCATCAGAGGACAGCTCAGTGGGTTTTCAAGAAAGCTCTGTTCCAAGAAAGACTGTGTTGCCGCCAGTAAATTCCAGGGACCAATTAGTCCATGCATCAATGCCACAGCCATAATCCTTTCGCCAGGACAAACCAACTCGTGAGTAATGATAGGAGTCATCAGCTGATTAAAGTCGACGTCAGGAGAAACCGGTCCGCAGAGACACAAATCAATGGCCCAATCGAAATCACAGGTCAGGCAGTGAAATACAGGCTGGACACAGGTGAAGTAGGAGAATCGAAAAGATAATCCATATGCCGTGCTTAATATCGCCAACGGCATTGTGCCATAATATTCTAGCATGCGATTGCGGAACAGTGTCAGCAGCTGCAGGGCGGGAGGTTGCATAGGAGGGACATCCATATTTAAAAATGTAAAAAAGCACAAGAGCGTCCGCTGGTAATGCAAGTAAAAATGGCAATCCACGAAGCAGAGTGGAAAAAATCGAATGAAAGAAAGCAGGGATGACTCCAAAGATTTTCTCAAATGAAGTCACGAGACCACTGGTAACAACTTTAAAAAAGTGCGCCAGGGCCTTTGTGGAGGATGCGTTAGAGATAGTCCGAACCATCTTGCTGAAATGGAAAGGCAAATCTGAATTGAAAAGGGTCTGCACCTCTGTACGGGTGTTCGCTATGTGAAGCACGAAAGTTTCACGGGCCGAACTCAAGGCCACCTCTCTCTGAGACAAAAGAGCTCTTATTCTTGCCATGCCGTTGAAATCTGCTCCCAAGGTTGGTATTTGTGGCGAGATTGAAAACTCCCTATGTTCATGTGTGGGAGGAAATAGAACATTTCTGCAGCAAATAACCCGTTCACTTACTGTTACGATAAAAGGAATACTTTTAATTAACCCAGAACAATCTTCATTATTGAGCATCAAATAACTACCATTTTCCAACAACTTGAACGTGGGGATGATAGCAGGAACTGGCGTGCCTTGCAACACGCAAGCCATATTTGGTCGGTGTTTGTTGCATGAACCGTGTAACTGTATGTGCCTACACATTAGTGAATGATTTGGCGTCTCAGTGCATTCCTCTCCATTCAGATAAACTTCTTGATCATCTTTGAAACATCTGTATGTGTATGGAAGCGACCAGACCTCATGAAGGAAAGCACTACCTAAAGGTTCATAACGACCTATTGGTATATATTTCATACAATTTGAAAACTTATATAAAGCAAAAGGCAGCGTTATTAAACCGTGGATAAGGCACGTTGCCAAAAAACCCGCAATCCTCTGCTGATGATGTCACTGAGCATGTCATGAATGATGTAATATGTGACATCATCAGCAGTGGATTACGGGTAATAGTATCTCTAGTTTACTCCCCTATAGCTGTCTTTCTTTTAACATAAGTGTCTGTTTCCTTCCCTTATACTTACTGTTTTTGGTTCGCTTCCGGTTCGCGTACCGGCGAGCGAACTGGGAAGCGAACTAAGAGAAATAGAGGTTGGCACAGTTCCAAATATTGTACCAATTTTTTAATAACGGGGAGGTAGTTCTGAAAAGAACTTTTTTTTTTATTGTTTTTGTTGTTTTATATTTTTTTTATTATTTTTCGGAACATTTTTTTACTTTTTTTGAATTTTTCTGAACAGTTTTATATTTTTTGGGGTTTTTCTTGGAGGGGGCAATGAAAACGATTCATTGTAAAGGGCTCAACAGGAGCAACAAAACAAAAAAAGAAGTATTTATTATTTTGGGCGTTTCGTACAAACTTGTATATGATAGTCAATAGCTCTGTTGATCAGAGTGATGCTTCTTTCTCCGTAGGAAATGAATCCATCGCAAAATACGCAGATGTGTTTTACTTCACCAAATTTCATTTGTATATTTGGCACCATCTCCCTGCCCTCTGGTCCCGTTACTTCCGGTACAACAGATCTTCTGGCCATAATAGGGAGATTATCTAGGTCGTTCCGAAACTGTGCAGCACTGTAGTTGTTAGGATGCCACCTAGTCATATGGCGATGCATTGTGTAGTTTCCGAAACTGTATTTTTTCTCGGTTCCTCTGGACAGTCTATCTTGACATATAAGGCAAGTTACGTATCTTGCATTTACTTTTTTCTGACCTTTGGGAATTTTAAAAAATTGCCAAATGAAGTTTTCTTTCCGGTGAGACGTCCTGGGCTGCTCAGGCAAAAACTGCCTCTCTTCGTGCTCGTCGTCCTGTTCCTCTTCTTCCTCTTCTTGTTGAATTATAACTTGAGCAGGTGGTCCACTCTTCCTTGGATGTGGTGGAGGTGGTGGGGAAGCACCAGCTGAAGCTACTAAAGAAGCCATTGCTCAGTGATCACAAAGGGTCTTTCTCTCACAATGATGAAAGTCAGAGTGAGGAAAGAAGGAGGGATTTTCATCATTTGGGAAAAACAAGAGTTCTCAACCAATGAAAAGTGTTCATTTTAGATTATATGACCTAGTCTTACATCATTAGGAAACCAAAAGTGAAATGAACCAATGAAAAGTGTTATTACCAAGTCACATGACCTGCTGTGTTTACGTTAAGCGCTTTGCAGGGCCTCCCGGTTTGCTTCCAGAAACCTGCGCTTTGCGACTCGCTTCGCGTACCAGTTCGCTAACGTAGCACGTCATATGACGTATCACGCGACAACGCGACAACGCGACAACGCGAAACGTCATGCGGACGGGAGGCGTCACGATGTTATTTTCTAACGCGGCAGTTGCGGTAAAGAAACGTTTACCGGCTCGCGGTCTATTTCGCGGCATCAAGGTCAGCTAACGGGAAGCTTCCCGATTCGCGAAGCGGGAACGAAGAAAAAAAAATATTTTAAAAAAAAATTATTCATAAACATATAAAATATATTTTTGGATTTAAAGAAGAATACATTTTACAGCTACAGATATTAGCTGTTAAAAAACCAATGAAATTCACTGAAAACACCATAGGTTATAGACCATATATAGTTAGGAATTAGCATTTACAAAACCTTGAAAATTCACTGAAAAAACCATAGGTTATAGACCATATATAGTTAGGAATTAGCATTTACAAAACCTTATTTTACTCACACAAAACCATTGAAATTCCATATATAGTTAGTTGCACTAACTATATATCGCGCACCCGCAATCCACTGCTGATGATGTCACATATTACATCATTCATGACATGGTCAGTGACATCACTGATGACATCACTGATGACATCTCAAATGACATCACTGATGACATCACTGATGACATCTCATTTGACATCAATGACCACATCACTGATGATATCATTCATGTGACAATACAATGCATCTCCTCACATTTTAATATAACCTCTGTTTCACCCAGTGTTAAATACAGAGTATAATTTTTGAAACCATTGACACACCAATACTAGTTACTACATACGCACTCACTGATTCCTACGTCTACACACACCTTCACTCATTCACCCATACAATCATTCATGCATACAATCACTCATCTTTACAACACTATCATATGCACTCATACACCTATACAGACAGTCACAGTCTGCCACTCATCCATGGAGTTACTCACTCACCTAGTCAGTCATGTAAAGAATCAATGACACTTCCATTTTCTTGTCTATACAGTTAAACATAGAGCACCTTACATTTTCAAACATATACTAACACATACTTACCTTCTTATACAATCATTGATACAAGTACACATTGATCTGCACAGAGTCACACACCTCCCAGCCAGCCACACACACACTCAGTCTCCCATACAAATACTTGGGCAATCAATCAATAACCCATATAGTTACTCATACAGCTACTGATCAACACATGCAGCAGTTTACAGAACAACAGACATAATGATGCACAAATTAAGACAGTTTAGTCACTAACCCATGCACTCAGTGAGACACATTTAATCACTCACTCATACAGTTAGTCATGCACCTACTAAATCCTTCGTCCAGACACTTACACATCCACTCAATCTTCAATATGTAAGACATATTTAAACTTTACAGAAACAAAAAATCACTGGATGTTGTTATCAGTCATGTCATCAGTGATGTCATTTGAGATGTCATCAGTGATGTCATCAGTGATGTCACTGACCATGTCATGAATGATGTAATATGTGACATCATCAGCAGTGGATTGCGGGTGCGCGATATATAGTTAGTGCAACTAACTATATATGGAATTTCAATGGTTTTGTGTGAGTAAAATAAGGTTTTGTAAATGCTAATTCCTAACTATATATGGTCTATAACCTATGGTTTTTTCAGTGAATATATATATATATATTCACTGAAAAAACCATAGGTTATAGACCATATGTAGTTAGGAATTACCATTTACAAAACCTTGAAAATTCACTGAAAAAACCATAGGTTATAGACCATATATAGTTAGGAATTAGCATTTACAAAACCTTATTTTACTCACACAAAACCATTGAAATTCGCATATATAGTTAGTTGTACTAACTATATATCGCGCACCCGCATTCCACTGCTGATCATGTCACATATTACATCATTCATGACATGGTCAGTAACATCACTGATGACATCACTGATGAGATCTCAAGTGACATCACTGGTGACATCTCTGATGACATCTCAAATGACATCACTGATGACATCACTGATGACATTACTGAGCACATCACTGATGACATTATTCATGTGATAATACGATGAACCTCTTCAGACTCTAATATAACCTTAGATAAACTCAGTGTAAACAGACACTCACAGACTGTCACTCATCCATGGAGTTACTCACACACCTACTCAGTCATGCAAAGAATCAATCACACCTCCATTTTCTCAACTATACAGTTATACACACCTTACTTATTCAAACATATACTAACACATATTTACTCTCTTATACAATCCCTGATACAAGTTCACAATGATCCATACAGCCACTCACGCATTCACTAGCTCTTATGCACAGTTATTTATATGTCAACTCTCACATGTACTGTGTTTTACATATGTGCTTACTCTGACATGTAGCACTGAGATATCCATTCACTCACCAATACACTCATGCACACAGTCAACCGCCCATACAGCTGTTTCCACATGCACTTTTGAACCCATACATCTAGTGAATCAACTGCTCACACATCTATGCACAGAGTCATACACCTCCCAGCCACCCACACACACACTCAGTCTCCCATACAAATACTTGGGCAACCAATCAATAACCCATATAGTTACTCATATAGCTACTGATCAACACATGCAGCAGTTTACAGAACAACAGACATAATGATGCACAAATTAAGACACTTTAGTCACTAACCCATGCACTCAGTGAGACACATTTAATCACTCACTCATACAGTCAGTCATGCACCTACTAAATCCTTCATCCAGACACTTATACATCCACTCATTCTTCAATATGTAAGACATATTTTAACTTTACAGAAATACACAGTCACTGCATGTTGTCATCAGTGATGTCATCAGTGATGTCATTTTAGATGTCATCAGTGATGTCATCAGTGATGTCATTTGAGATGTAATCAGTGATGTCATCAGTGATGTCACTGACCATGTCATGAATGATGTAATGTGTGACATGATCAGCAGTGGATTGCGGGTGCGCGATATATAGTTAGTACAACTAACTATATATGCGAATTTCAATGGTTTGTGTGAGTAAAATAAGGTTTTGTAAATGATAATTCCTAACTATATATGGTCTATAACCTATGTTTTTTTCAATGAATTTTCAAGGTTTTGTAAATGCTAATTCCTAACTATATATGGGTTATAACCTATGGTTTTTTCAGTGAATTTCAATGGTTTTTTAATAGCAAATATCAAAAGCTTTAAAATGTATTCTTCTTTAATTCGAAAAATATATTTTATATGTTTTTAATACAATTTTTTTATGTATTTTTTTTTATTATTTTTTTTGTTTCGCTCCCGGTCCGCGAACCGGGTAGCTTCCCGTTAGCTCAATTTGGTGCCGCGACCCGGTCCGCGAACCGGTAAACGTTCCGTTTGCGCAACTGGCGCGTTAGAAAACAACATCGTGACGCGTCGCGTAAGCGCGACGTATGGCGTTCTCGCGTAATGCGTCTTATGACGCGCCGCGTTAGCGCACCCGGAAGTGCTCCGGAGCGTGAACCGAGGCGTGAAGCGCAGCTCCCCGGAAGCGATCCGGGACGCGGCGCGCAGCGCGTAACGTAAGCGTAACAGGTCATGTGACTTGTTATTAAAACTTTTCATTGGTTCATTTCACTTTTGGTTTCCTAATGATGTAAGGCTAGGTCATGTGACCTAAAAATAACACTTTTCATTGGTTTAGAACTATTTTTTTTCCAAAATGATGAAAGCCCACACCTTTTTTCTCACTCTGACTTTCAACTTTGTGAGAGGAAGACCTATTTTGCTTCTAAGAAATGGCTTCAGTAGTAGCTGCTGCTGGTGCACCCCCACCACCACCACCACCTCCTAGGAAGAGAGGACCACCTCCTCAGGTTATCCTTCAGCAAGAGGAGGAAGACGAGGAAGAAGAGGAAGAGGAGCAAGGGGAGAGGCAGTTTTTGCCTGAAGAACCAAGGAGGTCCCATGTAAAACAAGATTACATCTGGCAATTTTATTCATTTCCCCGGGGCCAAAAGAAAATAAATGCCCGCTATGTTACTTGTCTCATCTGCAAAAAAGATTTGTCCAGAGGGACTGATAAGAAATACAGCTATGGCAATTTCACCATGCATCGCCACATGGAGAGGTGGCACCCTATTAATTATAGTGCTGCGCAGGTACGTCACCTGCAGGATAACCCCCCTCCTGTGGCCAGAACATCAAATGAAGAGGCAGTGACGGGACCAGAGGCGAGGGAGACGGTCTCAAATATCCAGCTGAAGTTTGGGAATGTGAAACAAGTGTGCGTTTATTGCGGCCAATTGATTTGCTACAGGGAGAGTAGCATAAATTTAATCAACGTTGCTATTGACAATCATAATTGTCCAAAACGCTCCAGAAAATAAATAATCTTTTTTTTTGTTGCTCCTGTTGAGCCCTTTATAATGAATCATTTTCGCTTCCCCCCCAAAAAAAACAAAAAAAATATAAAACCGTTCAAAAAATACAAAAAAAGTAAAAAAATGTTCAGAAAAATAATAAAAAAAATATAAAACAACAAAAATAATTAAAAAAAAATTTCTTTTCAGAACTACCTCCCCTTTATAAAAAATTGCTATAATGTTTAGCAGTCTGGCAACCTCTATTTCTTTTGATTCGCTTCCCGGTTCGCGCGCCGGTACGCGAACCGGAAGCGAAACAAATTTAAAAAAAAAAAAAAAGGAAGAGTGAGTATAAGGGAAGGAAACAGAGAGTAATGTTAAAAGAAAGACAGCTAGAGGGAGTAACACAGAGATACTGTTTAATACATCTATTTACCAAAGAAAAGATGTAAGAGGGTATAATTGAGAAACACAAAATAGATAAGGAAGTGAAAGAAAAAAGGAGAGTAGAAGAATAATAAACAAGAGTTTCTTGGAGAATATGAGTGAATGTTCAAATTAAGAAGAAAACAGTAAAGGATGTGGAATGAGAGGTAGGGATAGAACCGGACTAAAAGAACAACCCTGAGGGAAAGTGTTAAGAAAAGAGTGAGTGAAAGTAAATAGGAATAAAACAAGATGTATGACAGTGACTAAGGTTAAAACATGTGGAATAACAGAGAGAAAAAACAGAAAGCAGAAAAGCAGAAGTGAGAGAAAAGGAATAATTGAAACAGCAAAAAAATGTAAATAACATAGGCCCCGATGTAGGTAAAAGTCATTTACCGATTTTAAAATACCGAATCATACCGAATCGGTATTCTTAAATCGGTAAATGATATGTAGATAAAAAAAATCGTAAAAATACCGATTCGGTAACAATCGGTATCGTGTTTCTACACTTACCGATTCGGTATTTACCGATTCGGTATGTACCGAATCGGGAAATACCGAGTCGGGAAATACCGAATCGGTAGATACTGAATCGGTAGATACCGAATCGGTAATGGCAATACAACCGTATGGGCCAAAGGCCCATAGGAAAGCATTGTCAAAACCGATTCGGTATTTCCCGAATCGGTATTTCCCGAATCGGTATTTCCCGAATCGGTAAATACCGAATCGGTAAATACCGATTCGGCAAACACGTGATCGGCAAACAAGGAAGTGAATACTAATGAAAGCAGCCAATGAGGTGGAAGCACCCTCCCCCACCCTAGCAGGGAGTGGCTACCCGTGCAGGTGCAACTCAGCAGAACTTTCTGGAAAGGAGCCAGAGCTGAACAGGGAGAGTGAGCAGCAGAGAGAGTTTTGGGAGTACTGTGTACACAGTCAAAATGGCAAGCAGCTCTGAGAGCCAGAAGGCGGACAGGAAGAGAAAGGTCAAGTTCAGCAGCTTGGAGCTGAAAGTATTGGTGGAGGAGGTGGTGATGGTACACAGGCAGCTGTATGGGAGGCTGTCCCTTACAGTCCCAGAGTCCACGAAGAGGAACCTGTGGAGTGCCATCAGCGAGAGGGTGAATGCAGTTGGTGTGACCCCCAGGTCCATGGATGACCTCAAGAAGAGGTTCTATGACATCCGGAGCCTCACCAAGAGGAAACTGGTGGAGATCAGCAAGCAGGCAGGACTGACCGGTGGTGGCAGGAACCCCGCGCCACCCCTCACTGTCGGAGTGGGGGACCTGGACAGCTCAGCCAGAGCCAAAGCTAAAGGTAAGAAGCATGCACAGCATGACACACCCTACCAGACACCTCCCCATTGGCCCCCATGTACAGCCAAACCCCAGTCCAGTACTGCTAGCAATATAAATGTGCAATGCATGATGTGAAATGTAGCCAGCTAATGTAGCAACATTTTACAGTGCACATGACACTGCAATGCACCTTAAGAAATAATCTGAGTAATGAACTTGACATGTGCAATGCATTTATTGTAGTGACAGGAAGACATTTCCACTCAGTTGACAAATGCTACTTTATTCCTAGGGCCACCATCAGGTAGTGGAGCAGCAGCTGCACAAGCCTCAGCACCAGCAACAGCAGACAGTGCGGTGGCAGGGCCAAGCAGCATGGCAGAGTCGCAGGAGGTGGAGGACAGCAGCGAGACTGCAATTGAGGATGACTCAGGACATTCCCTCTTGTTTCCCCACTCCCCCCATTTGTCGCAATCCCCAACACTCCAGTTCTCCCCAGAGGACACACCCACACAGTACCAGCCAGCACCTGCCACAGCTACAGCCAGGAGGATTAATGTGGCCCCATTGTCCATCATGGAGGGAGATGCGGGTCAGGCACCAGATCCCACACCTGTCACACCTGTCACACCTGTGGCACAGCAGCCCATACAGCAGACCAGCACCGAACGCCGCCGTCCACGCACTTCCAGCAGTGGCAGTGCTATTCCATCACGGGAGGGCAGCGTCTTCCAAGGGCTAGAGGGGAGCATGGTCCGGATACAGCGGATGCAGGCCAAATCCATCCTTGCTTGTCACCGCCAATTGCGACAGCACAACTTGCAGATGGGGGAGTTGACAAAGGGGATTGTTGACTTAGTTGCAACCAACCGGGAAATAGCCACAGGTATGGGCAGAATGACAACTGCCATGACACAGCTGTGTGCAAAGTTGGACCAACATGAGCACATACGGCGCAGGGATGCCCGAGTACAGAACCGGGCAATTAACAGGCTTGCGGCATCAACAGCCCAGCTATGCCGCCGAGGGGCAAATATGGAGGAGTGCCTCACTAATAACACTGCTGAGATGACCAGGGGCATGGCCCGCATCACCAGTGCCATGGAGGCACTAATTATTTCTAACACTATTGTGAATCCTGCCCTGGACGTGGCAGTCCTGCCAGCGCAGTGTCCGAGCCGCGCCGGAGCACCAGGCGCTCGGCAGAGGCAGCCGGACATGCAGAAGGGGGGGAGGCGCATCCCAGTGGGTCTGCGAAGCGCAGCAAGAAATGAGACTGCCAGTGTGGGTGAGGCAACCTGGCCCATTTCCTGACCACATATTGTTGTTTTTTTTTCATTTGTTGCACATCAGTGCTGTGACGTTATACCGAAAATTAAAAATGGCATTTCTTCACATTCACAACGTGTCTGTGCATCTGTACTCACTCAGAAATAATTGTCAGTTATCTCCTCACGTCTGTACCTCCCATCACTTGGTGTAGGCACTCCAGCAGGTTGTGTTAGTGGCACAGCTATGTCATCGTCAGGGTCCTCGTAGTCAGACAACTCTACCTCTGTGCCCTTCTTGACTGCAAGGTTGTGCAACATTGCACATACAGCAATCATCTTGCAGCAGGTGATGGGGGTATATTGTCTTGCACCTCCGCTCTTGTGCAGGCATCTGAACCTGCTTTTCCAGATGCTGAAGGTCCGTTCGACTACATTCCTTGTGCTTTTGTGCGCACGGTTATACCTCCTTTGGCTGGGTGTTGAGGGGTTGAGGTAGGGGGTGAGAATGAATGAGCGGAGGGCATATGCACTGTCGCCTAGAAGAAAAAGGGGTAACATTACTCACATGCATACATGTACTTCACACTGCTATTTAGGTTATGGGGTCTGACACTGTGTCTTACCTAGGAGGTATCCTTCACCGAATTCCCCTGCCGTCAGCCGTGCATAAATTCCGCTATTTTGAAAGATGTAGGAGTCATGGGTACTCCCTGGAAATTTTGCTACCACGTCAGTGATTACACACTTGGCATTACAAATCACCTGCACATTTATGGTGTGCGTTGACTTCCGATTACGGTATATGTATTCCGTGTCAGCAGGGGGACAAATCGGAATGTTTGTGCCATCTATGCAGCCAATGATGTGGGGGAATCTTGCCATCTGGTAGAAGTCTGCTTTTGTCTGTACCAGTTCTGCATGGGTTGCAGGGAAGGAAATGTATTGGTCCATCCTTTGTATCATGGCGTCTAGGAACTTGTGGAAGAACCGGGACAGGCAGCTCTGGCTCACCCCTCCTACCACAGCTACTGCACTTTGATAGCTGCCAGACGCAAGCAGGTGTAGGCTGCATAGCACCTGCACGTGCACTGGGATTGCGTGTGCCCTTGGGGTGGGGTGCTGCAACAGAGGTTTGAGGTCCCTAATGAGCTCTAAGATGGTCTCTGGGTCCAGCCTGTACCTCTGTAGGATCTCTGCTTCTGTCAGCATGAACAGGGTGATCCGCTGTCTATACACCTGCTCCTGTCTCAGCCATCCCCTCTCTCCTTCCTGCTGTAGCCGTAGCCGTCTTGCTATGACATAAAAAGCTGCCATGGTGCAAGCAGAAATGCATTTTGGGTCCTTTTTTATAGGTTGCACCTGGTTACCACCTGATTCCAATCTATGGTAAATACCGATTCTTAAATACCGAATTTGACGCTAAATCGGTATTTCAGAGCTTTCCTTCATCTCAATCTTCAGTTTTGCACACAGAATCGGTTTTATACCGATTCGGTAATTTTACCGATTCGATACATTTACTGAATCGGTATTTTTTTTCCGATTCTGTTTTTTTCCGATTCGGTATTCTACAGAATCGGTGAATTTTCCGATTTCATATTTTTTACCGATTTGGTTTGTTACCGAATCGGTATATTTGCCGATTTGGGGTAATTTCCGATTCGGTATTCTAACGAATCTGTAACTTTTCCGATTCGAATATACCGAATCGGCCGCTTTTGGGACTGCTACATTCCGAGGGCTCGATACCGGTCGGTAACGGCCGAAAATACCGATTTTCGGCCGTTAGCGACCGACCTACATCGGGCCCATAGTGTGCTTGAACTACAGGGAGAAAGCATAATGAACAAGTAGTGAAAGAGTGATCAGTCAGAGACAGTAAGAGTAATAGAGACGGAGTGAGTGAACAGGAGTGAGGAACTATGAGAACAGAGGGACTGAGAAAAGGAGTGGAAGGACTAGAGTAAGTAAGTAATAGAGAAAGGAATGAGGGAAGTAGCAAAGGCAGGAAACTGAGGGTTAAAGAAATGAAGCAGTGGAACTAATTGAAGTTAAATGTGATAGAAATATAACGAAAAGAGTACAAAACACTTACCTTATAATTGTCGTTAACTTAGTCACTTGTTATTTTTATACTTTCAATCTGTGAAAGAAAGAACAAAAATGTGAAAAATATTAAAACATGTATTTAAAAATTAGAAAAGACAAGGGAAAAGATTGAAAATCATCCAATTTTACAAAGAAATAAAGTTAGAGATAAACATGCAGAAAAAAAAGAGAAAGAAACAGTGATAGACAGTCAGAGACAAAAAGAAATTGTAATAGAGTAAATTAGTAAGAGAAAAAAAGGAAGATACTTTCAGTGACAGAAAAGAAGGATAAAAGAGAAAACTAAATTGAAGTTGTGTAAGCTACTAAAAGACATGAGTACGGTAAACTATATAAGGAAAGGGTGAATAAGGAAAAGAGAGTGAGGGAGAGAGGAGACAGAGGAAGTGAAGGAAAGAGTGTCAGATACAGACTGAGTGAGGCAACAAAGAAAGATAAATGAGTGAGGGTAAGTTATACTAACTGATTGCACCAAAAAAGGAGAACCCAAAAATATTTAATTTAGAAAACAAAGGGAGGAAAGATGGAAAAGACAAGCGAAGCACAAGGTCTAAAAGCTGAAAAATGGTGCATGGGAGAAAAGAAAAAAGCAGAGTTGGATTAGGGAAACAAAGGTTGAAAGATAAGTGGAGTTAGATAGCAAGGGTGAAAGAGAATAAAACAAAAGGCAATGTGAGTATGTAAGGAGGATTGATAGAAGGTAGTAAAAGATGAGTGAGCATGAGATAAGACGAGTACAAATTAAAATTCACTATACAAAGTACAGTATTAATTATACATGTTAAATGGTTTATTTTTGCTGTTCTCAGAATATATCAAATTTCACTAAAAACAGTGAGTTGAAGGTATTCATCATATAACAGCGGGGAAAAAAAAACACAATCAAAATGATTGTGTTTAAAAAACCCATATAACATAACCAATCAGAAATCAGAACTCCTTAAAAGTAACTTACTTTCCATGACGTTGAAGGATGTCCTATGAACAGCTTATACTCTGTTGTGCTGTTATTATTTTCAGCCCGCCACTTTCTGAAAGAAAAGCTCCATCGTTTTGACAAATATGTTACATACAATAAATGGCTTCTTGCTCTCTACCACACTTCTCCTCAAGGCCAAATTGTGTAAGAGCCATTTATAACTCTTGGAATTCTTCTAAGCAAATCCCGTCATTTTCTTTTTCCGCAACTTTCAGAAAGAAAACGTTGAAGATCACTTTCACAATCCTGTACTAGTAATATCTCACCCTTCTTGCTCACTCATGTTCCACATTTCCTATGACACTGATACTGCTTACTATGAGGCACACTTACACTACCTCTATGACTACTACAATTATTTAATTCTCTACATCACTTTTAATCACAAAGCAATTTAAAACAGTACATAAAATTATATCAACTCCTAGAATCATTATAGGCCAGTTACCTACCCAAAATTCTCTCTTCTGAAAACAGAAAGTAAGAATATTTTTAAGTCAAAAGGCAACATTGTTTCATAGTCAAATGTGAATCATTTCCGAAACATCAGCTTTTTTTACATTTTAAATAAGCTGTGTAATAAGCAGATGTTGTCAAAGGACCATTATGTCATATAATAGCTGCAGTTACAAATGTTCTTCCTAAAATCAACGACTGTGTAGCCACAACATTTGTCATTAAAGTTGAAAACTTACTTTCATCAGGTTTATATAGTTGGAATTTTAAAATGACATTATAACCAAAGGTTTGTACAAATAATGTGTACAGCATTGCAGACTTACATTACCTCTACTCCATGTTTTGATTGGCTGCTTGAATTAGCTTATTAAAAGAAACAGTTGTTCTGAACTCATTCAAAGTGCAGTTATTTTTCCATGACGTCAAGTGTTATGGTAAGAACACTGTTTGCTTTGGGAAATACTCTGTTGTCCTTTAACTAATCCGTGCCCACCACTTTCTGTAAGAAAACCTTCTTTTTTTTCAGGAACTACTTAAAACTCAAAAATAACTTTTTACTCTGTACTACACTTATCCTCAAGGCCAAATAGTGTAGGAGCCATTAGAACCTCTTGAAATTCCTCAGAGCAAATCTCGAGATTCTTTCCCTAAAATTTTGGTTGTAAAAAACCAGATAAGAATTTTTAAGGTCAAAAGGCAATTTTTTTTTAAAGTTAAAACAGAATCATTGCAGAATGACCAGCCGTTTCTAGACTTTAAATAAGCTGTGTAATGTCCTGATGTTGTTGAAGGACCGTCATGATATATAATTGCTGTAGTTACAAAAGTCCTTCCTGATATTGACAACTGCGAAGCCACAAAATTTTTTATTAAAGTTGTCAATTTTGTTCCATCAGGCCTACATCGTTGGAACATTAAAATGACATACTGGCCATATGTTCGTATAAATAATGTGGACAACATTGCAGACTTACATTGGCTACACTCCATGTTGTGATCGGCTGCTTTTACTAGCTTACTAAAGGACACTGATTTACTGTCTGGCAAAGTTAAATATATAAATCTTTCTGAGTCTACACTAGTAGTACTTGATACCCTACAGTTCTCACAGTCATGCTGCCATTGATAAGAAAGGCCAAACAGATGATCTACATCTACACCTTCATCTTGCAATACATCAAGAATATACATTAAAAACTCCTGACAATCTTGCTGAATATTTTGAGAGAATTGCGTTTCACCTGAACATTTGTCTAACAGATTTCGAATTTCAGACACACTTTCTATTTTTGTTCTATCAGTGCTACATTTCTCTAACATAGAGTTCAGTAAACAGCAAAAACTTTGATCCAAATTGATCACAATCTGTTCTTTTAAAGTTTCTAGAGAAAAGACAACATTAACCACTACATTAGCATAGCAGTTGACACCAGAACTATTTTCAAATTGAAAACCAACAACATCTTCAACAGAATCCATTTTCTTTCTGCTTATAATTTCGGGTTCATCGACTTTTCGTCTTTTTGCTACAACCTCCCTACTATTGGTCACATTTCTTCGTTTCCGGCCTACCACACGTTTCTCAAACAAAGGATATTGAGGCAAATGTGGCGCATACTCTCTTCTTAACCTATTGTATTCCTTAACCCAATCTAGATCCGCACAAATGTTTGTGACATCACAGTCAATCAAGTATAATCCCGATAAAGTTCTGACTCGTGACAATGCCACATATGCCATTCCCTCCTTGAACACAGAACTGCCAATATTCACCAATGCACTGTCTACACTTAAACCTTGCGATTTATGGATTGTCACCGCATATGCCAAGCAAACAGGAAACTGCTTACGGCGAACATATAAGTCTTTTACAAGCAAAAATCTAGCAGAGCAACGACCAATTAACTGTACTTCCTCAATGCCATCAAATTTAATTTTTAAAAATTCAATTCCATCTCTATTTCTGTATTTCTCAAAATCAACAACATTACCCATTGATCCATTTACCAGACCTCTTTCAACATGTAAATTCCTTCTCAAAATGATACGGCAATTTAAGCACACATTCAGAGTCTTTTCAAAACCAGCAGTTTTAGATATAGTCTTCTCTAATGAATCCAATTTTGATTTCAAATTCTCAGACAAAATAATTGTTGCTCCCATATGCTCTATTGTGTCAATAGCTTCCAGTTTCACAATCTCTTGGTTTTCTAAATTCAACATTTTGTTGTTGAAGATGGCAGATTTCTTCTCAGTAATTTTCCGAAAAATATTCTCTGGCACAACGTCTTCTTCTGGATACAAATTTGACAGTAATCGTGCATGTAAAGCTTCTTTCCCATGCTCGGTCACTTTTCCGATTCTAACATCTTGTAGAATATTCTTATAATCTTCCTCCTTCGCTTGACGCATATTTTCACGCAGTTCAGCATAATTGAAGTTTAACCATATATTAACGTTGCCAATGCTCCCTAGGCACTTCCTGGTATCTTCATGTGTAAGTAGTTTAAACACTGGTTGTCCTTTCACTGGTGTCAGCTGCAGAAGATCACCGAAAACAATGATGTGTTTGCCACCAAATAACACATCATACTCTGTTTTAAGAACTTCTTGCATTCTCAAATGCACAAAGGCAAGCATGACATTGGAAACCATGCTTACTTCGTCACTGATAAGAAGTTTCATTTTCCTCAAGACTCTTGAAACTTCACAACAAGCATCTCCAGATAACTTGTGATATTGTAATTTGTTATCATGCTCCACTGGCAGCATCAGTAGACGATGCAAAGTAATACCTTTAATGTTATGTGCTGCCAGTCCAGTTGGAGCGGTGACAACACAAGACAGCGATGACTCAGTCCTTTTCTGCAAATAACATGAAATTGCTTTAATGAGGAAACTTTTTCCAGTTCCTGCTTCTCCACTCACGTACAGTCGGACAGGCTTCAACGACATACATGAGCACTCTTTCTTCTCATGACTTAATCCATGATCAATTTGGTTGGTAACTTCGTCATATATTTTCCTCTGCTCAACGTTGAGTTGTCTTTCCAAATCTTCTAAGTTAACCGCATCCTCCTGAGCATGTGCCATGGCTCTTTCCACTTCAATCATGGCAGTGGCAGCTTCATTTTCGATAACTGGTCCTCCTAGTTGATCCTGACTCAATGAAACAGAACTCTGACTGTCCTGAGAACTGTCTCTAGCAATCTCGGCTGCAATTGTTGCTTCCTGCTCGATTTCCGCATTCAACATTTCTAGATATTTTGGAAAAACAGGACATTCTATGGTCTCCTTGGCGGCATTGAAAGAGTCTTCGTAACAGAGGAAATCTCCAAGCAGTTGCTCTTCTGCACGCCAAGGCTTGAAAAGTTGCAAAAGAGCTAAATAGAAAAACTCTTTTCTTTCAGGAGATTCGCCACTCAATTTTCGATGATTTACCTATTGGCATTTTCTTTGCTTGACCAGACATCCCTCAATTCCAATTACAGCATACACTCCTTTATCAATATCTTCTTTGATGTTCCTCTTGAATATGTAATTTTGTAGAACCTCATACAGACAAACATTCTCGAGGTGACTGCTTCTATTTGGATAATATGTATCCAACATGTTGGTCTTCAAAATATCTGTACTGTTTGGCTCCTTTTCCGCCAAATACTTAATTTCCCGTACAGGTTTCAGAACTCAATTACGTGTTGCAGCAAGACCAAGACTCGCCCAAATGATACTCCTAGATTTGGCATAGAGACTTGCTGAAGATAACCGGTCAGAACATTCGTAAGCTCCGATTTCTCGATGCGACAACATCTTCAGACTGAAACTGTACAACTTCTTACTGAGGCTCTTTTCATGGGAAATGTCCTTCCACATATCCTTCAATTCTGCCTTTTCTTTTTTTGTGATGTAAGATGTCACATACCGAGCCACAGCCATACAGTTATCAGCCACAAACTGTATATCCATGTTAGCATTCCACATGGACAAAATCACTGGGTTGTAGTCGTTGATGTACTTGGACTCTTCGTTTCTTTTCAAATTCTATGTATTTTTGGGTGATTTCCTCGTCACATTATGTCGCAGCGAAGACATCAAACTGTTCACTCTTCCTTTAGAAATCACCGGTCGTGGAAAGCTGAAACGACATTTTGTGTAGAACTTGTCCTTGTTTCTGAATTTACGACGACAGTACTTTCCACAACGATGGCTTTGGAAGCGTAAAACTTGTTCTCTTAGGCTTTTGTCTTCCTTTGTCTTTGGAACAGCACATGTAGAATACTGTTCTATGAAACTCATCACTAAGTCATCCGGATCTGTTCCAAATTTGGGTGCATCTTTGATCCATAGCAGCATATGTATATGAGGAGCACCTCTTGCTTGGTACTCCTTTCTCCAGAAGAAATCCAACACCTCTCCAAGAGGTGGATTTTTCTTGTTCATGATGAAAGACATCATAGCTTCAAATCTATGATTGAAGTACCTGCATACATTCACTGGATCCAAAGAGCACAGTTCTCCGGGTGTCTTGAATTCGATATTTTCAATGTTTCCATTTGCCTCTCGTAGAAATTCAAGTAAGTCTTCCCAGCCATACTCGGCACAGCTGAGAGTGAGGAACCATGTGGGAGTTCCTAAGTTCCTCAGCATACATTTTAAATCTCCATGTCGACGGTACCAGTACTCATTAGTACCACGCTGACATGCCATGAGATTAATCAGGTGAGAATCCAAAATACTGTCTTGCACATTGACTTTATCCATAAAGTCCCTTGCTGAGATATTTTGCATCTGTATACCACTTTTCAAGATCTGGTTCACTGCATATGACAGTCCAGACAGATCGCTTTCAAACAGTAGATGAAACAAATAGGGAATGCATTGACGAAACCTAGGATCTTCTGCATACAATCGTAAAGTCCGGTATTCAGAAGCACGAATTTGATCAGGTCGCTCATCATATCTTCCTCCTTGACATGTTGGAAATAGTTGTGGGAAACACCGAGCTTCCAAACTTTCCTCCCAAACACTAATGGGACTCCCTTTGGCTTGGTTCATTTGAAACAACTCAATAGCATTCCCCATGACTTTCTTGGAATGCAAAGGATGAACACTATAATGTTCATATATTTCTTCATTTTTAGAGGCTTCTACTTTCTCAATTTGTCCAGCACACAAATCGCTGTCCTCTTCTTCACTTACTTCCTCTTCTGCAACATATACATTCTTGTAGTACTTATTGTTTTTCTTCAAATACAATGTTGCCTTTTTGACTTTCCTAACATCCACTAAATCTTGCCAGATTTTCTTACTCTTTGTTGGAACCCCATTAACTAAGATAACCAGAGGTTCCTCTTCCACTTTCTCTACTCCAATTGTATTAATGTTTTTCTTCAAATCTAGAGGCAAATAAACAACTCTTCCCTTTAATCCTCTCTGTAAATCTGATGGAGGCAATTTCCCTGTCTTTGGCTCCATTCGTACAATAGCCTGAAAGGGATGGACACTTTGAATCAAAATAGATTCATAAGTATTTAAATCCTCCAATTCAGAAGGAATCTCAACCAATTCCAGATTATTATGAACCGCTCTAGCAGGCATCTGGTTTTGATTTAATTTGTTACAACAATAAGTACACACACGTTGATCCAATCCCAAATCAAAACAATTTTCTACCATCAAGTATGTTGCGAAATCCTTCCATTCACTATTATTTTCCCTTTCACTTTTTGCATATAAATCCACTAACTTAGTCTGATTCTTATAATAAGTGCGTCGACAACACACACAAGTGAAATTAGGCCTCTCACTGGATTTCACCTGAAACGTGGCAATTTCCTTCTGAAAATTATCTGTACTGGAAACCTGTACACTCTCTTCCACATTACCTTCTTCTTCTGGGTCAATTTCAACATTCTTCTCTTTACTTGCAAAGTAACAAAACTCAATTTCTTCACAAATATTCTTCACATCTACTTCAGAACCATGCAAAAGAGCAGTGCATAATTGTTTAAGCATAATTGCTGGACTCTTAGCATAATACAACATTCTAACTAATTTCCTCACTTTATTATGATGCACTGCTAGCATCCTGAAATGATGAAAAACACTCTGGCATACTCTCCTGGAAAGACAAGCCAGTGAATGACCATGCAAACCTGTCACTTCTCTCACTCTGCAAGGATCTAATTCTTGCAACAACTTCATTTTCTGTTTTAAAGTTTTCTTATTAAATGTCCGTACAAAATCACAAAGCAAATTGATGGAATCCTGTCGCACACTGCAAATACTACTACACTTCCAGGTGTACACTGGTCCCTTAGGACGTCTTCCTAAAAGCTCATTACCTAACACCTCTTCTGCCTCTGTTGACACAAGTTTTTCTTTTTCAAACAGACAACCATCTTTCACCTTATATGCTCGACCACTGGTGTCAACTGCATGCACCAAATCATTATCCTTGAAATAACTCTCCTCATTAAAAAATGCCTCACAACTTGAACTATGCATCCATTCTCCTGAAAAAACTTCACAAAATTTACTACGATTAACTGTTCTCTTCCATCTACTATTTGTTTTGAAATCATAAATTACCTTGTTTAGTTTCCTAATTCTATTGATTATCAAAATAAATAACTTTCGCTTAATTTCGAATGCCTGATCAATAATTTTCTCAATGTTTCTCTTTCTCTTATAAAAAGCCACTTTCTGTTGACGTTTCTTAACATTTTTTAACAAATTGCCAATTATCCTGTTGCGGAACATTCGTCTACGAATGTCCCTAAACTGATTTTTCCTTCTACTACCATCCACAGAGTTATCTCCTGCTCTAGCAGTAACATTTTTCAGTGGCCTTTCCTTTCCGTTTAAATTGGCTCTCTTTTTCTGGACTAAAACATGTTCTGTAGTGATACTTTTTTTTCTGGAAATGTTTCTTAGGAAAGATTTCGTTCTCTTACCCGGACCTTTTTTGGTGACTTGACAAGTTTTTATTGTAGAGGACTGCTGCAAGCATGTAGTAAGCTGCTGTGTTTGACGTTTTGTAGCCTTTCTCCTTCTTTGCTTCGAAGGCATTGTGTAATTTTGAAATGATCTGCAGTTGAATCTGTGGTACAATATAATAAAAAATGTTATTAACCACTATTACCAAACAGTAAATCAATAACAGTCGTCAAAAAATTAACACACTACTTGTCAATTCCTCATACAATAATTTTTAGTGCATTGGCAAATTTAAAACTCACAAATAGTAGCAAAGAAATGGAATGCTTCTACATTTGACCTGTGCTCTTTTATATGTGAATCTGAACTAATTTTATTAGCATATTTCAATATTTTATTAAAGACACTTCACACAAGCTGTTTTTGAAGTTGTGTTTAATTTTAAATGAAACGGTTAACATGGTTACTTTTCATTTCCAGTAACTTTTAAAAATAAGTCTTTATAGTTCCATAGGCTCGAGCAGGTCAGCTTCCCACCCTATGTCATACAATTCTGACAAATCGGCATCCTCATCATATTCTTCATCATCCACAGGATTTAAATCATCCAAGGGATCTACTTCCACTGATGTTTCAATGACAAGTTCAATGATAAGATCGAGATCAACAGTTTGCTTATTATCCCTCATGATTGATGTTGTCGTTATCTTTAAAAAAAGAGAACAACAATGAGATGTTGCAGAGTAAGAGACAAATCTCAGAGACTATAATAGTAAAATTGTTTAACAAGAGTAACATTTTGCAGATATTATTTAGCCATGTCCAGCGATGCTGAGGAGGTGAGGACTATGTCCAAGTTTTCAGTGAACAGGACTCATCTCTTCTTAACCTTGGATAAGCCTCACCAACTCTGTGTCCCCTGCTCATACTTAAATGTAAAGGGGCAGATTTATGTTAACTGGCGCATCCCCAGGGATGCAACAGTTAACGTGCGCCGCTGCTCTGCCACCCATGATGTGCCGCATTTACAATGTGGAGCACCATTGAGCAAAAATAGCACAGATGCGTCACGCATCTGTGCCGCAAAAGCGGCGCATTGCAGGAATCACGTCGTAAGCGCGACATGTCTACTGCAATGCACAGGGGCAAGTCACACATTGCATGGTGCATCACACCTTATGCCTGTTTCAAACAGGCGTAAGGATTTGATTCAGCAATGCCATAAAGCTGACTCAGTGAAATCTTCTAAATTTCACTGTGTTAGTTTTACAAGGCTTTCATGCAAATGAATGCCCACCATGCAACAAAACGCCCACATGAAACCTGACGCAGGTTTCATGTGGCACAGGACTTTACACCGTGACACATCTGCCTAGATGCATCAAGTTGTAAATATGTCGCAACATAGCGCATCTTTTGCGCCGCCGCTGCGTCACAAAAGTGACGCAACAGCGGCGCAAAAGAGGCACACGGCCATCATAAATCTGCCCCTAACATTTTAAATGATTGGTTCAGGATGCCAATAAGGTGTGGCCTATCCAGGGGTTTGTTTGACGTGAGGCCTACTCAGGGTTACAGATGAAATTTAGGCTTGTTGAAGAGTACAGAGGAGATAATACATGTGCATGCCTACCAATGAAGTGAGTCATGTCCACTGCACTCTTTAACAAAGGCCAGACCTCCTCTGTCTCCCTGGACAGGCCTAAACCTGATCTGCACAATGTGATTCGTAATGTTAGGAAACACAGGTGATGTAATTGAAAAACGTGCAATTTTTTTTGCTCATTTCACAATCACATTACTTGTGTTTCCTTTGCTTAGGTATCTCATTGTGCAGATGTAGTCTAGGATATCAAAGAGTACGCAGAAGGTGAGCACTGTATGCAACAATGTTGACACTTACAGAAGATTCAGCTTCTCCATGCCCCCTACACAGTCCTAAATGTATACAGTTTAACCCCTTCGACGCTCATGACGAGCTCAGCTCGTCATGGAGTTTCCATTGATTTCAATGGAAATTGTTAATAAATCTTTCCAGGGCCTTAGCATCCAAGTGGTTAAAGTGACGGTATCTTGTTGCAGATGAAGTGAGGCCTATCTTGCAACATGGTGCATCTTTTGCACCACTGCTGCGTCACAAAAGTGACGTAACAGCGGCGCTAAAGAGGCGCACGGCCATCATAAATTTGCCCCTAACATTTTAAATGATTGATTCAGGATGACGATAAGGTGTGGCCTATCCAGAGGTTTGTTTGAGGTGAGGCCTACTCAGGGTTGCAGATGAAATTTAGGCTTGTTGAAGAGTACAGAGGAGATAATACATGTGCAGGCCTACCAATGAAGTGAGTCATGTCCACTGCACTCTTGAACAAAGGCCAGACCTCCTCTGTCTCCCTGGACAGACCTAAACCTCATCTGCACAATGTGATTCGTAATGTTAGAAAACACAGGTGATGTAATTGAAAAACGTGCAAATATTTATGCTCAATTCACAATCACATCACCTGTGTTTCCTCAGATTAGGTATCTCATTGTGCAGATGTAGTCTAGCATATCCAAGAGTACGCAGAAGATGAGGACTGTATGCTACAGAGCAATGTACATTACTCACAATAAAGCATTTCTTTTTTTTTTTAAAACGATTTTCTGGTCATAATTTGAAAACACAACACAGCTCCTATGTAGAAGCACACCCTGTCAGTACTAAAATTTGCCAAGCACACATGGGTGCGTATTTACAAGGACCTTGCACCACGGGGAAATGACTTAAATTAAAATGGGGAAAATAACGTCAAAGTGACTCAAAGGCCTTGTAAATATGCCCCAAGCAGCCTATGAAACTCTAGCAGTACATATCAAGAAACCTAATTGACTTCAAGAAACGTTTTTAAACACATCAAGTAAACCAATTATTCACCCACATTCATGGGGAAGTGACTTAAAATGCCCTAACACACATTAAAGCGTATTTTAAGGGCCTTGCACCATTTTTGCGTCACTTTTAACATGGCCATGTAACTCAAAGAAACAAAATCTTAATTTGCCAATCACACATGGGGGCGTATTTACAAGGACCTTGCACCACGGAGAAATGACTTAAATTAAAATGGGGAAAATAACGTCAAAGTGACTCAAAGGCCTTGTAAATATGCCCCAAGCAGCCTATGAAACTCTAGCAGTACATATCAAGAAACCTAATTTACTTCAAGAAACGTTTTTAAACACATCAAGTAAACCAATTATTCACCCACATTCATGGGGAAGTGACTTAAAATGCCCTAACACACATGAAAGCGTATTTTTAAGGGCCTTGCACCATTTTTGCGTCACTTTTAACATGGCCATGTAACTCAAAGAAACAAAATCTAAATTTGCCAAGCACACATGGGGGCGTATTTACAAGGACCTTGCACCATGGGGAAATGACTTAAATTAAAATGGGGAAAATAACGTCAAAGTGACTCAAAGGCCTTGTAAATATGCCCCAAGCAGCCTATGAAACTCTAGCAGTACATATAAAGAAACCTAATTTACTTCAAGAAACGTTTTTAAACACATCAAGTAAACCAATTATTCACCCACATTCATGGGGAAGTGACTTAAAATGCCCTAACACACATGAAAGCGTATTTTTAAGGGCCTTGCACCATTTTTGCGTCACTTTTAACATGGCCATGTAACTCAAAGAAACAAAATCTTAATTTGCCAAGCACACATGGGGGCATATTTACAAGGACCTTGCACCACGGGGAAATGACTTAAATTAAAATGGGGAAAATAACATCAAAGTGACTCAAAGGCCTTGTAAATATGCCCCAAGCAGCCTATGAAACTCTAGCAGTACATATCAAGAAACCTAATTGACTTCAAGAAACGTTTTTAAACACATCAAGTAAATCACTTATTTACCCACATTCATGGGGAAGTGACTTAAAATGCCCTAACACACACATGAAAGCGTTTTTTTAAGGCCCTTGCACCACTTTTGCGTCACTTTTAACATGGCTATGAAACTCAAAGAAACTAAATCTTTTTGTAAAACACTTGACACAAAGCAACATTTTAAATACACAACTTTCTTCATAATTTTCTCCCTAAAGCATACTATTCTCTATCTAAATTAAATGAATCTTTTCTCACCTTAGCAAATACTTTTTGCGTTTCAATGCAGTCTCAGACACACACCAATTTTTCTTTGCAGAGCAAAGGGTATGCACTCCAGAGGCTGCAACCAACAAAGGCACAGAAATGCTGTACATCATCACACATATCTCTCATGTCACCCAATCAAAACTCTTCCCTCACATTTTTCAAATCAACACCCTTCCCCCCTCTGCCCTTTCTGCCTTTTTTCCATAGCAACCACCTCCTGAAAGACCTGTCATGTTTACAAGTTCACACAACAATGTTTCAATTGAACTCTGAACTCTCAGTACACCTGCGTATCCAGTGCAATCTTTCATAAAATGATTTTTTCTTGACCATTCAAATTACATCTTTCAAATAACTCATCCATGCACCCTAACTTTCTGTTTTCAGCAATCAAAATCCACCAATCACTGCTACTGAATCATTAGCACAGAAACTCAACAGTTTTTTTCATTACATACTCCAACTGTTTCAACTGCCATTTCATTCCCACACTTCATCTGACTGCAGCAGAACCTCCTCTCACCATGTTTTCTGTCTGGATTGTTGGACATAGTTACATCCACTGGGCTCAAAGGTATGCTGATAACAGAAATTTACACAACCTCAATTTACAAAATGTGGAAATCAACTGGATTGGTCACAGAGGATTAAGATGTCACCAATTGATACCATTGGTGAAAACTTTTTTGCATTTGCCAAACCCTGACCTGTTAATTGTGCACTGTGGAGGAAATGACTTGGGTACTTTGACTGGGGTAGGTCTGGAAATGCTTTTAAAGGACACCTTTGAGCAATTGATGGCACTTTTTCCTCAAACTGCCTTGGTATATTCAAATATATGCCAAAGACAGAAATGGAGGTGGTAAAAACCAATTTTGTCCACAAATTGAGAAATCGAGGAAGCATGTAAATAAGTCTGTTTCAGCTTACATGAGAGACCATGGAATGGGCTCCATCTACAACAATAACTTGCGTTACTACATGCAAGATATCTACAGAGGAGAAGGAGTTCACTTCTCAGATGAGGGGAACAGAGATTTCATCCTGAATTTAAGACTATGTATTGGTACCTACTTATAAGTACCTAAATCTACCACATACCCAAAAGCTCTTCTCAGAGCTACCCTAACTATGATCACTCTAAACAAATTTTAAATGTAACTTTTTTTTACTAATTTTCACGATTTACGCTTTCCGGAGCGCTACCCTGTACGCGCACCGGACGCTAACCGCGCGAAAATTTGAAAAAAAATTGGGTTTTTCCGCACATTTGGGCCTCCTCAGCCACCCTCAGAAAACCTAGGGGGTCAGGTTACGTCTACCGTGCCCCCTTCTACCCATTCTGAACATTATTTGCCCTCCATCTTGTATCTCAATTCTACCAAAACACAAAATGGAGGACTCCCGTAACGCTGCCGGTTGGCGTACCGGGGCGCGCACCGGGAAGCGCTCGCTTAAAAAAGGTGGGAAAGTAATTCACAGAAAAACCACTGGAGACACTTTCACCAAGTATAGATTAGCTCATACTACATACCAATCCCTACCATTTTCACAAATTTGATTGGAATTCCATTTAGCCATTTAGCCTGTAGACCTCTCTAAATACCCTGAGGTAAATTACTTCACAAAACACATCTGAAGTGTTGGAATTGACAACCAATTAAAATGTTACTTTAATTTTCTACTTTTTTTACCTGACATTTGATTGGTTATGTACCTGAATATATATAAAGAAAGAGAGAGAAACACAGCCATGTTGACTACTACTTCCTGAAGTACATTGCAAGAGCATTTTCACTGACAACTTAAATTTGTTTTTAAAAGGTAAGATGTTATTTTGAAAACTGAAGTATATTGTGCACTTTAAGTTAATATGGAAAACTTTTTCTGATAGTTATATACTATCCCTCTGTAATAGTTATAGATTTAGATAGACTTCTCTGTTATAGTTATGGATGGATTTAGGCTTGTCTTGTATAATTATGAATTTACTTAGGTTTCATCACATACACTTTTTTATATTTCTACTTCCAGTCTGATACCATACACTGCCCAAAGATAAATTCACTGTTAAAAACTACCTAACTAAAATTAATCCCAACAGTGCCCTATCTCTACTGATATATATATTTTTTATGCAAATTTCAGGCAAAATGGAAGGAGAACAAAAAGTGTCATTTGAAATTGTCCTTGCAGAGACCAATCAAGAAAACATTGAATCAAATGACATTGAATTAATGGATGAATCATGGGACCATGAACTACTACAATGTGTACAATCTGTAGATTTCCTCCTTCAAAATGAGGACATTTCAGACACTCAAATGTTGGAAGTTATGTTCACTGAAAATGACGACATTTCGGACAGTCAAATGTTAGACGTTCTATTAAATTTTGAAAAACAATCACAAAAATAAATTTATATTTAATAATCAAAAATTGTTCGAGACTTTAATCATTTTTATATGTAATTTATAAACTAGTACCAAATTGATTATAATGTAAAGTCAGACTTATAGTATACTGTGCAACTTTTTTATGTTACATAGTAATTTTGCTCATAGTTACTTCCTTTCTCCAACTATATTATCTCCAATGTGTATTTAACATCTCTTTATCATCTCCTGCCTCCATATTGTTTCTGCTTTCCTGACACACTATGGTATGAATTCCATATTCCACAATAACTTCTGAAACAACATGCAAGATATCTACAAAGGAGACGGTGTATATTAATTTTTTAACTCTGCATTGGTACCTACATATTGCTACTTAAATAAAAAAAAATTAAAAAAACAACAAAACGAACAATCAATAAACATACAATATTTGAAAAGTCTATCATTCTTTTTTCCTCATAGTACGCTCCCCGGGCCGCTTCCCGGTGCGCGTACCGGGCGCTCCCCACGCAAAAAAAACGAATTATTTTTTTTATTGCCCTGCGGGGCCCTTTTAAAGCCTCCACATCAAACCTAGGGGGTCAGGGAGGATCTACTATGCCCCCTTATGGTCATTTCCCCCTTTGTTTTGGCCTCCTCTTGTCTCTCGATCCTACCGAGAGACAAGATGGCGGCCGCTCCGGACTGTTTAGAATGTTGACAGACACCGGAGAGCCAATCAGCTTCGCTTCGCGAAGTTCCGTTACGCGTCAGGTACGCGAACCGGGGCGCTAACCGGAGCGCTGTTACAGATATATATATTTTTTTTAACGTTCATTTATCAAAATCCACAGGAGCACATATATTGAGACCTAGCAAAGGCACATCGGGCAAACAATATCTACAATTTTCCTGGAAATCCATTCAGCCGTTCGAGCTAAAAGTGAGTCCAACCGCCCTATGGAAAAATGAATGGGAAAAACGCGTTTTGGGACCCCCCTTTTTTCTCTGCCCCCCCTTGACGAAACCCCCCCAAATTTTCAGGGGCTGCTCAGAAACAAAATGTGCCATTTTCCTGAAAATTTCTGCCAATTCTGTCCTCAAACGCCAAAGTTATTCGACATAGAATTTTCAAAAATCCCATAGAGAAAAAATCCTAACTATATATACCTACTGGCGACCGCCTGTAGGTAATGTATATATATATATATATATATATATATATATATATATATATATATATATATATATATATATATATATATATATATATATATATATATATATATATATATATATTACCTACTGGCGGTCGCCAGTAGGTATATATAGTTAGGATTTTTTCTCTATGGGATTTTTGAAAATTCTATGTCTAATAACTTTGGCGTTTGTGGACGGAATTGGCTGAAATTTTCAGGAAAATGGCACATTTTGTTTCTGAGCAGCCCTTGAAAATTTGGGGGGGGTTCGTCAAGGGGGGGCCGAGAAAAAAGGGGGGTCCCAAAATGTGTTTTTAACATTGAGTTTTCCATAGGGCGGTTGGCCTCACTTTTAGCCCGAACGGCTGAATGGATTTGCACGAAACTTGGCAAAATTGTAGGGACTGGTAGCCCGATGTGCCTTTTGTAGGTCTCAATATATGTGCTCCAGTGGATTTTGAGAAATTAACGTTTAAAAAAAGATATATATCTGTAACAGCGGACCGGGCAGCGCTCCAGTACGCGTACTTTTCGCGCAACGGAGCTTTGTGAAGCGAAGCTGATTGGTTCTCCGGCGTCTGTAAACATTCCAAACAGTCCGTAGCGGCCGCCATCTTGTCTCTCGGTAGGATCGAGAGACAAGAGGAGGCCAAAGCGAAGGGGCAAATGACCATAAGGGGGAATAGTAGATCGTCGCTGACCCCCTACGTTTGATGTGGAGGTTTTAAAAGGGTCCCGCGGGGCAAAAAAAAAAAATAATAATAATAATCGAACGGCTGAATGGATTTGCACGAAACTTGGCAAAATATTAGGGCTGGTAGCCCGATGTGCCTTTGCTAGGTCTCAATATATGTGCTCCAGTGGATTTTGAGAAATTAACGTTCAAAAAAAGATATATATCTGTAACAGCGCTCCGCTTCGCGTACTTTTCGCGTTACGGAGCTTTGCGAAGCTGATTGGTTCTCCGGCGTCTGTCAACATTCCAAACAGTCCGTAGCGGCCGCCATCTTGTCTCTCGGTAGGATTGAGAGACAAGAGGAGGCCAAAGCGAAGGGGGAAATGACCATAAGGGGGCATAGTAGATCCTTCCTGACCTCTTAGGTTTGATGTACCATTTTGCCAAGTTTGGTGTAATTCCGTTCAGCCATTCAGGCTGTAGACGTATGTAAATGTCCTATGGAAAATTGCATGGGGAAAACACATTTGAAAGTGTTGAAATTTAGAACCAATTAAAATGTTAGTTTGGTTTTGTATTTGTGTGTGATGAAAGTTAATTGGTTATGTATATATGTCAAATGAGAGGAAACCACAGCCATTTTGTGATACTACTGTCTGAGGTACATTTGTGAGGAATTTTTGGTGGTGAATTTCTGGTGTTTGATTTACACAGTACTAACACTTCTCCTACTTTTAAAAAGGTGAGTTGTTAATTTGTAAGGGGAACTATGTTGTACACTTGAAGATAATTTGAAAAATGTTTTCTGTTATTTATTTGCAGTCCTTCTGTTATACTAAATACTTGATAAAGTTAGTTTTATATTATGTATTACTAAAAACGATAAATGAAAGTGATTATTTTTTTCTGCAATTTACAGCAAGCAATTTCAAAATAAAATGGCTCACAATGAAGAGACCGTGGCAATTTCTTTTGAATTGTCCACTACATTGATTGAAATTGAGAGCACCAATAATGAAATATTGTCACAAGGAGGAGATGACTTGTATGATTCCATTAGATTGATTGAAATGGACAGCACCAATAATGAAATATTGTCACAAGGAGATGACTTGAATGATTCCACTACATTGATTGAAATTGAGAGCACCAATAATGAAATATTGTCACAAGGAGGAGATGACTTGTATGATTCCATTAGATTGATTGAAATGGACAGCACCAATAATGAAATATTGTCACAAGGAGGAGATGACTTGAATGATTCCACTACATTGATTAAAATTGAGAGCACCAATAATGAAATATTGTCACGAGGAGATGACTTGAATGATTCCACTACATTGATTGAAATTGACAGCACCAATAATGAAATATTGTCACAAGGAGGAGATGACTTGAATGATTTTTTTGATCAATCTGTTGATGGCGAATTTATCGAATGTTTGGAGACCATAGAGTTAGAAGAATCATCATTGCAGACTTTTCATGAGGAAATTGCTGATGAGGACATGTTACTAGTTCTTTCAAATTTAGAAAATTCTGAAGAATAAATTTATATTTAGAAATCAAAAATTGTTTGAGACATTATTCATTTTTATTTTTAATTTATGAGGTTGTAGCGAAGTGATTGTAGTATAAAATGAGACTTATAGTATAGAGTGCAACATTTTTATGTTACATGGTAAGTTTACTCATATTTACTTCCCTTCTGCCACTGTATTATCTCCAATGTGTATTTGACATCTCTTCTTCATCTCCGGCCTCCTTTCTCTCACTGTGTGTCTCCGATGCATCTTATCGCTGCTATTTTGTGTAATTACAGAAGAGAGTAAAATAAAATAGTTCGGAACGTGAAAAGGGGGCAAAGTAGAGTACTCCTCACCCCCTAGGCCTTTTTAGGCGGTCCCAAAAGGATCAGTTTCTGCTTTCCTGAGAGATTATGGTATGAGTTCCATATACCACAATAACTTGCATTACAACATGCAAGATATCTATCTCCTATTACCAACTTTTGGAGATATTCGCGCTAAGCGCGAATATCTCCAAAAAGTAACACCTGCCCTGAGCAGTTCTTAGCCATGTTATCCAATGGGAGGTGGATAACATGGCTAAGAGCATTAGCTCGGTAATGCATGAATATCGCTGAGTTTTTAGCGATATTCATGCATTGCGGCCGTTTATTATCGCATTTGCGATAAACCTTGATAATAGCAAGGTTTATCTTCGATAATTTCTGACGATGCTTAGCGGTAAAAAATTTGTTGGTAAGCATCGTTAGCGATAAATATCGCTTAACTTTGGTAATATGCCCCAACGTCTGTTAACGTTCGATTCGAAGGAAATGAGGAAGTGTTGAAAAACATTGTCTGCGCCATCTTGCCTTTTTTGAAATGCCACACTTTTGTCGTGCACGGCAGCCATTTTAGATGCCTTGACCAGACCCACTCACTGCACGCTGTCGATTCGTAGCATGGCTCCTCACCCTCGCAAGCATCTTCCCCAGGCACTGGTCACCCCCGCTCTCTGTCTTATGCATGGGCAATAAACCTCCCCCCATCTGCGCTGCTCTTCCCTGAGAATCACACTCTGTGCCCGCCCGACACCTCCCTTTCGCCCTATTCACTACCGCACCCTCTGACACTCCTCTTCCTCTGTGTCCGATTGTCCAGGCTATCACCTAGCCCTGCAGATGTAGTTTATGGCCCCAGCTGTAAAGAATCACCCCTCTTCAAAGGAGTTATAGTAGATCAAGGCCCACACCCGATGAGATCCGTCACACCACACGAGTTCCTACTATCTGAAAACCATCCTGTATTGTGATTGGGGAGGGGACCGAGCCTGAAGCGGAAGATTCGAGGAATGACTCTTTGTACATCAAAGTTTTTACAATTATGTGTCACATTAAAAATATATAGCACTCCAACAAAGTAGTAGGAATATAAAACTTTAATAACATATAAATATATACAACAAAACAAAAACAGTAAAAACATTTAAACAACGAAGAGACCGTGGCAATTTCTTTTGAATTATCCAATAGATTTATTGAAATTGACAGCACCAATAATGAAATATTCTTGTCAGTAGCGGTCTGTTGTGCGAATAGTTCCAAGGCAGCAGAACGCGCTGAAATCTAGATGGCACGAAAGTGATGTCTAGTAAGTTGCCGCCCAGCAAATAACGGCATGGGGCGCCGCGGGGGTGAGTGAGTCCAGTAGGCACCACAGCTATTCTTACTGGCATTGCAGAATTACTGCTGGGGACAATGCCTGTGCTGTAGCAGGGTCACAGCAGAAACAAAAAGGATTCTGTTGAAGATGTTGTTGGTTTTAAATTTGAAAACAGTTCTGGTGTCAACTGCTATGCTAATGTAGTGGTTAATGTTTTGTTTTCTCTAGAAAATGTAAAAGAGGGGGAGGCAGTCCAAAGTTCCGTTAAAAGGGCAAAGGAAAGGATCGGTGGTTTGAACTATCAGTCAAAAAGGGGAGGGGGTGCAACAATTTTTCCTACCGGGTCACACTGTGCTTTCACCGGAACTGAGGTCTGCAGGATTCTAGTAATTCAAAGTGAGGCTGGCGCCAGCATGGGAGCGCCGACGTCCCGCGGATACAGTTTCGTCACTCCACGGGCGATCATGGCAGTCATTCCCCATCGGGGGTCGGAGACTCCCGCGGCTCCTCTAGAATCTTCAAGGTCGTGGAGGACTACGGTGGTGGAGTCAACCAGTGACAGGGCCATTTCTTTATGCTGGGCCCGCTCTTGCCAGGTCGACCGCCATTTTGAGAGTTCGGTAGATACTGGCGATCGCGGGGTCAAATGAGCGGACGGGCTCCACCCTGCCGGGCGAGACGTTGCAGCATGGCCACAGTGGAAGAACCCTTTTCCGAGCGCTGAGGGTGCAGCTGGGAAGCCTCCACCTGGGGAGGCGGGAGAGGCCTGTTCGCACCGTCTCTCCCTCCCAGTGCACCCCACGGCGTCTCGCTTGAGATTTGTTATGGCCGGACCAGGCGATGAGGACGAGGGGGGGGGGTCGGAGGCATGTGCAAGACATCCCCCCCCAGTGTTGTCGCAGCCATTAATCATGAAAGAAGAAGTGTCCCGTCCGTCTTCGGGCCGGGCTTCCGGTAGATGTCGGCCGGACGCCCCTGGCTCTGGCCCCATGAACGGGTTTCTTGGTTTATCGGCTGCAGCCGGATCCCGTCGGCCTCGGCACCCCGACCGTTGGTGGCCGGACCGGAAGAGCATGTGGCGGGAGTACCTGCAACTCTCAAGGGCCACCGCGGCCGGACTGGGAGAGAGAGGGGAGGGTCGAGGAGACATTCCCCCCCCCTGCAACTGTTCAGCGTTGTAAAGGCAATCCCCTGGCCGGGTCCCGCTGGCCTCGGCCTCTCCTCTGGCTACACCCTACGTTAGGATCTCCTGGCCGAGGCGTGGCAGCAGGACCTGCCTTATATGGGCTGCTCCCGGCTGGGCGTAGCCGCAACCCTGCCCCACCTTGGAAGTTTCCAGAGTGGGGGCGGATGTTCTACTGACTTGCATTTTCCCTAGTCTATCGATTTTTTTGGCGTGGCAGGCGGTGGGACAGCGAGGGGTGATTTGGTTTCTCTTACTGTTTTTCTGGTCTCTCACCACTGGCATATTTTAACGTTTTCTTGTTTCTAGGACATTAATAGGTTTTATCATTACGTTATGTTATCGTTTCTTTGTTCGTTGTTTAATAAAAGTTCATGTTCATCAGTGGCCTACTGATTTTCGTTTTCCTATTCTTTTCTTTCCAGGTTGTTTCATGCTAAAGTTTCTGTTAACAGGATACAGTGATCACTTCGTTATTATTGCATATGTCCTTTTCACTAGGGGTGCTCTCTGGTCGGGCCACATGACGTATCTCTAGTAAATGGTCCGGGTGAAACAGGTGCATCAATCAGTGGGGAGTAGATAGGCATGACAGATTACAACGGGGGAGAAAGGTCCGCATTACGTACCCTTTCACTACTTGCAAAGATTTTCCTACGTTTATTTGCAAACAGGGAATACCTCCAAAAAGAACTAATTCCCAAACAGTCAATGTTCGGACAATCAATCAATCAATGAGGAATGAAATAGGTACGACGTGTTAAAGGCTTGCGTTACCTACCCTTCACTATCTGCAAAGGGAGAGAGAATATTCCTATTCTTCCTCGTTTGCAGGCAGAGAAGATCCTTAAGAGAACCAACTTCGAACAATTCAATGCTCGATTCAAACAATCAACAAGGGGTACTGTGAACACAAATGAACGCCGCTTATGTACATACGCATTGCTATTTTCAACAGGTTGTTCCTAATGTTTCTATTTTAGCGAGGTCAAAAAGAGATCCCATAGTGGCCTACTGATTTTGCTCGATTCCTTTTGTTTTTTTACACGATTTTTCGCTATCTGCAAAGACTAAACAGAGTATTGCGACTCTGTGCTTGTTTGTAAATAGAGAATGAACCAAAGAGAACAATCAATCAAATGGAGAGAGAAGCAGGCACGACGGATTACAAAGGGGGCAAAGGGCTGCGTTAACTACCCTTCACTATCTGCAAAGAGAGAGTACTCCTAATAGAAATGAGGGGTGGGGGGCAGCATTCAAAGCAGATCAGTGTGCATAAACACGAAAATGTTTTTACTTACCACGTACTTGACATTCGACAGCTTATGATATTTGCTATTAAAAAACCATTGAAATTCACTGAAAAAACCATAGGTTATAGACCATATATAGTTAGGAATTAGCATTTACAAAACCTTGAAAATTCACTGAAAAAACCATAGGTTATAGACCATATATAGTTAGGAATTAGCATTTCCAAAACCTTGAAAATTCACTGCAAAAACCATAGGTTAGAGACCATATATAGTTAGCTGGACATTTTATTGACATAAAACCAATGAAATTCCATATATAGTTAGTTGCACTAACTATATATCGCGCACCCGCAATCCACTGCTGATGATGTCACATATTACATCATTCATGACATGGTCAGTGACATCACTGATGACATCACTGATGACATCTCAAATGACATCACTGATGACATCACTGATGACATCTCATTTGACATCAATGACCACATCACTGATGATATCATTCATGTGACAATACAATGCATCTCCTCACATTTTAATATAACCTCTGTTTCACCCAGTGTTAAAAAGAGAGTATAATTTTTGAAACCATTGACACACCAATACTAGTTACTACATACGCACTCACTGATTGCTACGTCTACACACACCTTCAATCATTCACCCATACAATCATTCATACATACAATCACTCATCTTTACAACACTATCATATGCACTCATACACCTATACAGACACTCACAGTCTGCCACTCATCCATGGAGTTACTCACACACCTAGTCAGTCCTGTAAAGAATCAATGACACTGCCATTTTCTTGTCTATAAAGTTAAACATAGAGCACCTTACATTTTCAAACATATACTAACACATACTTACCTTCTTATACAATCATTGATACAAGTACAGATTGATCTGCACAGAGTCACACACCTCCCAGCTAGCCACACACACACTCAGTCTCCCATACAAATACTTGGGCAATCAATCAATAACCCATATAGTTACTCATATAGCTACTGATCAACACATGCAGCAGTTTACAGAACAACAGACATAATGATGCACAAATTAAGACAGTTTAGTCACTAACCCATGCACTCAGTGAGACACATTTAATCACTCACTCATACAGTCAGTCATGCACCTACTAAATCCTTCGTCCAGACACTTACACATCCACTCATTCTTCAATATGTAAGACATATTTAAACTTTATAGAAACAAAAAATCACTGGATGTTGTTATCAGTGATGTCATCAGTGATGTCATTTGAGATGTCATCAGTGATGTCATCAGTGATGTCACTGACCATGTCATGAATGATGTAATATGTGACATCATCAGCAGTGGATTGCGGGTGCGCGATATATAGTTAGTGCAACTAACTATATATGGAATTTCATTGGTTTTATGTCAATAAAATGTCCAGCTAACTATATATGGTCTCTAACCTATGGTTTTTGCAGTGAATTTTCAAGGTTTTGTAAATGCTAATTCCTAACTATATATGGTCTATAACCTATGGTTTTTTCAGTGAATATATATATATATATATTCACTGAAAAAACCATAGGTTATAGACCATATATAGTTAGGAATTAGCATTTACAAAACCTTGAAAATTCACTGAAAAAACCATAGGTTATAGACCATATATCGTTAGGAATTAGCATTTAAAAAACCTTATTTTACCCACACAAAACCATTGAAATTCCATATATAGTTAGTTGCACTAACTATATATCGCGCACCCGCAATCCACTGCTGATGATGTCACATATTACATCATTCATGACATGGTCAGTGACATCACTGATGACATCACTGATGACATCTCAAATGACATCACTGATGACATGACTGATAACAACATCCAGTGATTTTTTGTTTCTGTAAAGTTTAAATATGTCTTACATATTGAAGAATGAGTGGATGTATAAGTGTCTGGACGAAGGATTTAGTAGGTGCATGACTAACTGTATGAGTGAGTGATTAAATGTGTCTCACTGAGTGCATGGGTTAGTGACTAAACTGTCTTAATTTTTGCATCATTATGTCTGTTGTTCTGTAAACTGCTGCATGTGTTGATCAGTAGCTGTATGAGTAACTATATGGGTTATTGATTGATTGCCCAAGTATTTGTATGGGAGACTGAGTGTGTGTGTGGCTGGCTGGGAGGTGTGTGACTCTGTGCAGATCAATGTGTACTTGTATCAATGATTGTATAAGAAGGTAAGTATGTGTTAGTATATGTTTGAAAATGTAAGGTGCTCTATGTTTAACTGTATAGACAAGAACATGGAAGTGTCATTGATTCTTTACATGACTGACTAGGTGAGTGAGTAACTCCATGGATGAGTGGCAGACTGTGAGTGTCTGTATAGATGTATGAGTGCATATGATAGTGTTGTAAAGATGAGTGATTGTATGTATGAATGATTGTATGGGTGAATGAGTGAAGGTGTGTGTAGACGTAGGAATCAGTGAGTGCGTATGTAGTAACTAGTATTGGTGTGTCAATGGTTTCAAAAATTATACTCTGTATTTAACACTGGGTGAAACAGAGGTTATAATAAAATGTGAGGAGATGCATTGTATTGTCACATGAATGATATCATCAGTGATGTGGTCATTGATGTCAAATGAGATGTCATCAGTGATGTCATCAGTGATGTCATTTGAGATGTCATCAGTGATGTCATCAGTGATGTCACTGACCATGTCATGAATGATGTAATATGTGACATCATCAGCAGTGGATTGCGGGTGCGCGATATATAGTTAGTGCAACTAACTATATATGGAATTTCAATGGTTTTGTGTGGGTAAAATAAGGTTTTTTAAATGCTAATTCCTAACGATATATGGTCTATAACCTATGTTTTTTTCAGTGAATTTTCAAGGTTTTGTAAATGCTAATTCCTAACTATATATGGTCTATAACCTATGTTTTTTTCAGTGAATTTTCAAGGTTTTGTAAATGCTAATTCCTAACTATATATGGTCTATAACCTATGGTTTTTTCAGTGAATTTCAATGGTTTTTTAATAGCAAATATCATAAGCTGTCGAATGTCAAGTACGTGGTAAGTAAAAACATTTTCGTGTTTATGCACACTGATCTGCTTTGAATGCTGCCCCCCCCCCCTCATTTCTATTAGGAGTACTCTCTCTTTGCAGATAGTGAAAGGTAGTTAACGCAGGCCTTTGCCCCCGTTGTAATACGTCGTGCCTGCTTCTCTCTCCATTTGATTGATTGTTATCCAAGCATTTACTGTTTTATAATTGGTTCTCTTTGGTTCATTCTCTATTTACAAACAAACACAGAGTCGCAATACTCTGTTTAGTCTTTGCAGATAACGAAAAATCGTGTAAAAAAAACAAAAGGAATCGAGCAAAATCAGTAGGCCACTAATGGGATCTCTTTTTGACCTCGCTAAAATAGAAACATTAAGAACAACCCCTCATGACAAATACGAAACTAGTGAGATGAACTGAACTCCACACCATGATGGCTGCAATACAGCTCAGCTCCGCCACCCACCCCGCCCAAAATAACGATAAAGAGCGGCTGCCATGATTGCTCGCGGAATGGCCACGACGGAGCTACGAAATGGTGGTGCTCTTATGCTAACGCCAGCTTCAGTCTGAAACATCCAGAAACACTGTAGACTACCAATTCGATCAGTTCCGGTAGCGCCCCAATGTAACCCGGTAGAGAAGAACTAGCCCTCCCCTCTTTGACTGATGGTTCTTGTTGCCTGTCCTTTCTGTTGTCATTTAACAGAACTATTTAGCCTGCTGAAAGGGGTTGTGTTCCGACCGCTGGTTGGTGGAGACATTTTGACTATATTCTGGACCTGCGTTTTCGCGTAATGCGTCATATGACGCGCCGCGTTAGCGCATCCGGAAGTCATCCGGGGCGCGACGCGCAGCACGTAACGTAAGCATAACAGGTCATGTGACTTGTTAATAAAACTTTTCATTGGTTCATTTTACTTTTCTTATTCTAATGATGAAAGGCTTGGTCATATGACCTAAAAATTACGCTTTTTATTACTTCCGAACATTATTTTTTCTTAAATATATGTTATAATGTTCCAGGCTAATGTACTTTCCCGGAAAATTTACAACTGTCCTGCAAGTAAAATATATTCTTTTTTTGAGAAAAAGGGCGTTTCTTCGTCCCATGATGGAGCCGTTGAGCAAAAGAGGGTCGACCTGCTGTCTTAGTCGCCGATACGCCTGAATATGAGATTCTTATCGATCACTTTATGTTGCAGGAGTAGAAAACACAACAGCCCTTGACCATTTATCTTTACTGCGTTCCTGCGTATTATACCTTTTACCCTTCATGTGATTGGTCTGCTTTATTTCACTTGCCTTTTAATGATTCTAAAACAGTGACTATTATTAAAAATTTTACCAATGTATATACTACTACCATGTTTTCTTTTAAAAACCTTTATTGTGAAAATTTCATTATACAAATACGAGCCTATAACCACGTGGGCCGGCCACGGAGCAAACTGTAATCGTATATGATGAGTAGACATTTACACTGTAGAGGAACGTAACGGGCGGGCCATTAGGTTGCAAGAACTAAGGTGTCTAACAGTTGCGGAATCGGTGGACGTACATTTTATAATTAAAATACAACAGGGCCAGTTACAATAAAATTATCTAGATATACATTTGCGGGCAAGTACCATGCGTGACGTTAATTCGAACTTTCAATAGTACAGTAATCAATAACACATCAGAACTTAATATCAATAGGGATGTCGAAATACTCAATCAATTCTCGTCCCCGCCCGCCATGTGCTTCAAAATTGCATACGTATCTCGTGACTTCAAGGTTCTGCAACCAGTACACAACAAGGAGTTACGAGTCCCATTTATTCCGGCGCCATTTTGGGCGAGGACGGGCAGGTCCAGGATATAGTGTCCAGGATACCGTCCTGCTCTCAGCAGAAGCGGCCGCTCCACTCACTGCTCCCTGCCTCCTGGAAGTGGTATCGTACACGCAGAGACCCGGTCTCACTCCCTACCAGAGCCTGCTTTACTGAATTGAAGCGCCTACTCTGTGATTAGCGCTAGACCGCTGAGCATTTCTGAGACAACCAGCATTATTAGCGCTAGACCGCCGAGCATTCATTTTAATAAGTAGCATTATTTTAGAGAAGCGCCGAGTCTGTGCTGCCTGACAATACATTACTGCCTGCAATTGTGCTGTGTTTGTTTTTGCATCGCGCTCGCCTCCATTGTGCCCCTGTGTTGTTTTGCTATTGCCTGCTTACTGCTGCCATTTTGTTTGTTGTTGACTCCACCCCGCCTCCCTGCAGACCCTCCCTCCCACTGATACTGACCTCGCTGCCCCAGCTCGATCGCGCTGTGACCGTCCTGCTCTCAGCAGAAGCGGCCGCTCCACTCACTGCTCCCTGCCTCCTGGAAGTGGTATCGTACACGCAGAGACCCGGTCTCACTCCCTACCAGAGCCTGCATTACTGAATTGAAGCGCCTACTCTGTGATTAGCGCTAGACCGCTGAGCATTTCTGAGACAACCAGCATTATTAGCGCTAGACCGCCGAGCATTCATTTTAATAAGTAGCATTATTTTAGAGAAGCGCCGAGTCTGTGCTGCCTGACAATACATTACTGCCTGCAATTGTGCTGTGTTTGTTTTTGCATCGCGCTCGCCTCCATTGTGCCCCTGTGTTGTTTTGCTATTGCCTGCTTACTGCTGCCATTTTGTTTGTTGTTGACTCCACCCCGTCTCCCTGCAGACCCTCCCTCCCACTGATACTGACCTCGCTGCCCCAGCTCGATCGCGCTGTGACCGTCCTGCTCTCAGCAGAAGCGGCCGCTCCACTCACTGCTCCCTGCCTCCTGGAAGTGGTATCGTACACGCAGAGACCCGGTCTCACTCCCTACCAGAGCCTGCATTACTGAATTGAAGCGCCTACTCTGTGATTAGCGCTAGACCGCTGAGCATTTCTGAGACAACCAGCATTATTAGCGCTAGACCGCCGAGCATTCATTTTAATAAGTAGCATTATTTTAGAGAAGCGCCGAGTCTGTGCTGCCTGACAATACATTACTGCCTGCAATTGTGCTGTGTTTGTTTTTGCATCGCGCTCGCCTCCATTGTGCCCCTGTGTTGTTTTGCTATTGCCTGCTTACTGCTGCCATTTTGTTTGTTGTTGACTCCACCCCGTCTCCCTGCAGACCCTCCCTCCCACTGATACTGACCTCGCTGCCCCAGCTCGATCGCGCTGTGACCGTCCTGCTCTCAGCAGAAGCGGCCGCTCCACTCACTGCTCCCTGCCTCCTGGAAGTGGTATCGTACACGCAGAGACCCGGTCTCACTCCCTACCAGAGCCTGCATTACTGAATTGAAGCGCCTACTCTGTGATTAGCGCTAGACCGCTGAGCATTTCTGAGACAACCAGCATTATTAGCGCTAGACCGCCGAGCATTCATTTTAATAAGTAGCATTATTTTAGAGAAGCGCCGAGTCTGTGCTGCCTGACAATACATTACTGCCTGCAATTGTGCTGTGTTTGTTTTTGCATCGCGCTCGCCTCCATTGTGCCCCTGTGTTGTTTTGCTATTGCCTGCTTACTGCTGCCATTTTGTTTGTTGTTGACTCCACCCCGCCTCCCTGCAGACCCTCCCTCCCACTGATACTGACCTCGCTGCCCCAGCTCGATCGCGCTGTGACCGTCCTGCTCTCAGCAGAAGCGGCCGCTCCACTCACTGCTCCCTGCCTCCTGGAAGTGGTATCGTACACGCAGAGACCCGGTCTCACTCCCTACCAGAGCCTGCATTACTGAATTGAAGCGCCTACTCTGTGATTAGCGCTAGACCGCTGAGCATTTCTGAGACAACCAGCATTATTAGCGCTAGACCGCCGAGCATTCATTTTAATAAGTAGCATTATTTTAGAGAAGCGCCGAGTCTGTGCTGCCTGACAATACATTACTGCCTGCAATTGTGCTGTGTTTGTTTTTGCATCGCGCTCGCCTCCATTGTGCCCCTGTGTTGTTTTGCTATTGCCTGCTTACTGCTGCCATTTTGTTTGTTGTTGACTCCACCCCGTCTCCCTGCAGACCCTCCCTCCCACTGATACTGACCTCGCTGCCCCAGCTCGATCGCGCTGTGACCGTCCTGCTCTCAGCAGAAGCGGCCGCTCCACTCACTGCTCCCTGCCTCCTGGAAGTGGTATCGTACACGCAGAGACCCGGTCTCACTCCCTACCAGAGCCTGCATTACTGAATTGAAGCGCCTACTCTGTGATTAGCGCTAGACCGCTGAGCATTTCTGAGACAACCAGCATTATTAGCGCTAGACCGCCGAGCATTCATTTTAATAAGTAGCATTATTTTAGAGAAGCGCCGAGTCTGTGCTGCCTGACAATACATTACTGCCTGCAATTGTGCTGTGTTTGTTTTTGCATCGCGCTCGCCTCCATTGTGCCCCTGTGTTGTTTTGCTATTGCCTGCTTACTGCTGCCATTTTGTTTGTTGTTGACTCCACCCCGTCTCCCTGCAGACCCTCCCTCCCACTGATACTGACCTCGCTGCCCCAGCTCGATCGCGCTGTGACCGTCCTGCTCTCAGCAGAAGCGGCCGCTCCACTCACTGCTCCCTGCCTCCTGGAAGTGGTATCGTACACGCAGAGACCCGGTCTCACTCCCTACCAGAGCCTGCATTACTGAATTGAAGCGCCTACTCTGTGATTAGCGCTAGACCGCTGAGCATTTCTGAGACAACCAGCATTATTAGCGCTAGACCGCCGAGCATTCATTTTAATAAGTAGCATTATTTTAGAGAAGCGCCGAGTCTGTGCTGCCTGACAATACATTACTGCCTGCAATTGTGCTGTGTTTGTTTTTGCATCGCGCTCGCCTCCATTGTGCCCCTGTGTTGTTTTGCTATTGCCTGCTTACTGCTGCCATTTTGTTTGTTGTTGACTCCACCCCGTCTCCCTGCAGACCCTCCCTCCCACTGATACTGACCTCGCTGCCCCAGCTCGATCGCGCTGTGACCGTCCTGCTCTCAGCAGAAGCGGCCGCTCCACTCACTGCTCCCTGCCTCCTGGAAGTGGTATCGTACACGCAGAGACCCGGTCTCACTCCCTACCAGAGCCTGCATTACTGAATTGAAGCGCCTACTCTGTGATTAGCGCTAGACCGCTGAGCATTTCTGAGACAACCAGCATTATTAGCGCTAGACCGCCGAGCATTCATTTTAATAAGTAGCATTATTTTAGAGAAGCGCCGAGTCTGTGCTGCCTGACAATACATTACTGCCTGCAATTGTGCTGTGTTTGTTTTTGCATCGCGCTCGCCTCCATTGTGCCCCTGTGTTGTTTTGCTATTGCCTGCTTACTGCTGCCATTTTGTTTGTTGTTGACTCCACCCCGCCTCCCTGCAGACCCTCCCTCGCCCCTCCCCTTCCACTATCCACATATGTCAGTTGCATTTGCGCGCAGCGTTTACGCGCAGCGACCGCGCCCAATCCGCGCCGAAGGTGCGCCAAAGGTAAGCCCGTCTACGCCCGTCCGCGCCTGGACCGCGCCCAGCGCCAGAGCCCCTGGTCCTCGCAATGCCCAGCCCTCCCGCATTACTTACGACGCCTCCTCCCTCCTAGCCCTCAACCCCGGCCGCTCCCTCAACTGCGTCCAAGCTGCTCCTGGACACACCCATGGACCCTTTTCCTGCTACTCCTGCAAATTCGACAGCACCAAGAACAACTCCTCATCTACGAACTCACAACAGACATCCGATCCCAACCACCTACAATGCATCCTGCTCAACACCCGCTCGGTCCACAGACACGCCATTGACCTCTGGAATCTACTCGACACCATCGCCCCAGACATCACCATTGCCATCCCGGAAGGCTATAAGATCATTCGCAAGGACCGTACCGGCCACACAGGAGGAGGCATCGCTATCGCCCATAAGAAATCCATCCGCATCTCAACCAGCTCAGACGTCAATCTCGCCAACTCTGAACACCTTCACTTCCAGATCCACATCGACCCCAAGACCACACTCAGAGGCACCCTCCTTTACAGGCCACCAGGATCCCGCGCACAATTTAGTGAAGACATCACGGACTTCATCACTCCACAAGCGCTCCCCTCCGAGGACTACATCCTTTTGGGAGACCTCAACTTTCACCTTGAAAAGAACAACGACCGCAACACCACCACCCTTTTGGACAACCTCGCAAACCTCGGACTTAAACAACTTGTCACTACCCCCACCCACATCGCAGGTCACACACTCGACCCTATCTTCACCTCCAGCAAGCATGTTTCCTTCAGCCACACCACAGCTCTCCTTTGGACTGACCACAGCTGCGTTCACTTCACCTACAACAAGCCCACATCCAACAACCACCCCCAACCCACTCTGCTAAGAAACTGGAACAAAATCACCATCGACCAGATCTCCTCATCGCTTCTTCAAAAGCCCCCCGCCCACTCCTCGAACCCAGACCAAGCAGCCACCAACCTCACCCAATGGTTATCCAACAGCGCCGACATCCTAGCACCACTGAAAAAACGACAAATCAAACTAGGCAGCAAGAAGGCCTCCTGGTTCAACGATGACCTTAAGAAATCCAAAAAACTCTGTCGCTCCCTCGAGAAGGCCTGGAAAAAAGACCCAACCACCAGTACCAAGGACGCCTTCAAAAACGCCACCCGCATACACCACCAACTAATCCGTAATGCCAAGAAAGCAGCCTTCAAGGACCGGCTAGATAACAACGCCCACAATAGCAAGGAATTATTCAACATAGTCAAGGAATTCACCAACCCCTCAGCCAACTCCAACGACATCACCCCCTCTCAAGCCCTCTGCGACTCCCTAGCCTCATTCTTCCACAACAAAATTGCAGACATCCACAACAGCTTCGACAACCAACCCGGAGACCAACCCACCCAATCCCCTACAGGACCCCCACCCCCCCTGAACATCCTCAATGACTGGAAGCCGATCTCCACTGAGGACACCATCCGTCTGATGAACTCTATCCACTCAGGATCCCCCACTGACCCTTGCCCTCACCACATCTTCAACAAAGCAGACTCCATTATTGCACCACAACTCCGAGACGTCATCAACTGCTCCCTCAACTCCGCAACCTTCCCGGAAAGCTGGAAACATGCCGAACTCAGCGCCCTCCTGAAGAAACCCACAGCTGACCCCACCGAACTCAAAAACTATCGCCCTATCTCACTCCTTCCATTCCCGGCCAAAGTCATCGAGAAAGCTGTCAACAACCAGCTCGCCGCATTCCTCGAAACCAACAAATCCCTCGACTCCTCACAGTCCGGCTTCCGAGCCAAGCACAGCACCGAAACCGCCCTCATCGCGGCAACAGACGACATTCGAACTCTACTGGACAATGGAGACACAGTCGCCCTCATCCTCCTCGACCTCTCCGCAGCCTTCGACACGGTCTGCCATAGCACCCTTCTACAGCGCCTCAAAAACATCGGAATCCAAGGAAAGGCACTGGAATGGATCACCTCGTTCCTTTCCGGAAGAACCCAGAGAGTCCGCCTTCCACCATTCAGGTCAGAGGCTACTGAAGTCATCTGCGGCGTACCTCAAGGGTCCTCACTCAGTCCCACCCTCTTCAACGTTTACATGAGCCCCCTCGCGGCCATCGCACGCCAACATAACCTCAACATCATCTCCTATGCCGACGACACTCAACTGATCCTATCACTCACCAGAGACCCTAACATGGCCAAAACCAACCTACACGAAGGAATGAAAGAAGTAGCCGAATGGATGAAGCACAGCCGTCTGAAACTGAATTCAGACAAAACAGAAGTCCTCATCTTAGGTACCTCCCCCTCCGCCTGGGACGACTCTTGGTGGCCAGAGGCCCTTGGAAAAGCACCCATCCCGACGGACCACGCACGGAACCTGGGCGTCATCCTGGATTCCTCACTCTCGATGTACAGACAAGTCAACGCCGTTTCTTCATCTTGCTTCAACATTCTCCGCATGCTCAAAAAAACATTTCGCTGGATCCCTACCGAAACTAGAAAAACAGTCACCCACGCTCTGGTCACGAGCCGACTGGACTACGGAAACACCCTCTACGCCGGCACCACCGCAAAACTCCAGAAAAAACTACAACGCATCCAGAACGCCTCAGCCAGGCTCATACTAGACATCCCGCGTAAAGAACACATCTCTGATCACCTGAAAAACCTCCACTGGCTCCCCGCCAATATGAGGATCACTTTCCGGCTCCTAACCCACGCACACAAAGCACTCTACGAAATCGGACCCGATTGCCTCAACACACGATTATCCTTCTACGCCCCCTCCCGCCAACTACGATCCTCCAACCAAGCCTTTGCCACTGTACCTCGCATCAACAAAACCACCATGGGAGGTAGATCCTTCTCCTACCTAGCAGCTAAAACTTGGAACTCACTTCCCACTCACCTTCGCCTTACTCAGAACCACCTAGCATTCAGAAAGCAACTCAAAACGTGGATATTCGACAAGTAACTCCCCACCCTTCTTCAAGCGCCTTGAGACCCTCTGGGTATGTAGCGCGCTATACAAATCTTTTGACTTGACTTGACTTGACTAGTCAAAATGTCTCTACCAACCATCGACTATGATGATGTTCATATGCTGTATTTATAGAGTAACACTCTGTCCACATGAAATTAATTTGCCACAATCTAAACATGTCATTTTAATCTTTGCAAAGTTCTTCTAAATATTTGGGACCGTTTCCCTTGCCTCTGATGCTGTCAGTGCCACTTCTTTGATGAATGTACTGGCAGGTCGGGGGTTCTCCTCCAAATCTCTCTTTTATGCAGCACTATAATTAATTGGTGCCACCTCTCCATATGACATTGCATGGTATAGTTACCATAACTATATTTTTTTTCGGTCCCTCTGGAGAGTACATCGTGGCAGATGAAGCGTATAACGTACCGGGCATTTACCTTTTTTTGCATGTAGAGGAAAGGAAAAAAAGATCGAGCGTCCGAGTTCTAAGGTGTCCCAGGGCCATTTTAGTGGACCAGGCCCAAATCCAAAGAACAGGCCACCATTTTGAGAGTCCTGTTGCAGCCGCCTGTCGCTGTAGCATCAAGAGCGGCCAAAACTCAGCTGAATGGCAACTGAAACGGTAAAGGGGCGCCCCACTACAGCAGACGAGCCTCCACCTAGGAAGGCCCGTTCACGCCGCCTCCCCCCCCCCCCTTCGGGCACCCCCCGCCGTTATTCGGAGCAGTATTGTAGGATGGCCACACCAGTGCAGCAACTTGCTAGACACCACCTCGGTGGTAACCGAATCTCAGCGCCTTGTGGTGTCTTCTATTCAGAAAACATTGTTGTGCTGCCTTCGACCTATTCGCCGCAAGTGCACACGCAACTCAGCTGCATAGCTTGCTAGACACCACCTCGGTGCTAACCGAATCTCAGCGCCTTCTGGTGTCTTCTATTCCAAAAATATTGTTGCGCTGCCTTTGGCCCCATTCGCACATCGGTCCGCTACTGCCGCCATCTCACAGGCCAACGGGGCGCCCCACGCCGACTTTCAGCATTGTAGGATGGCCACACCAGTGCACCTTGCTAGACACCACCTCGGTGCCATCCGGATCTTGGCATCTCAGCGCCTTGTGGTGTCTTCTATTCAGAAAATATTGTTGCGCTGCCTTTGGCCCCATTCGCACATCGGTCCGCTACTGACGCCATCTCACAGGCTAATGGGGCGCCCCACGCCGAGTTTCAGCCTTGTAGGATGGCCACACCAGTACAGCAACTTGCTAGACATCACCTCGGTGCCATCCGGATCTTGCCATCTCAGCGCCTTGTGGTGTCTTCTAGTCAGAAAATATTGTTGCGCTGCCTTTGGCCCCATTCGCACATCGGTCCGCTACTGACACCATCTCACAGGCCAACAGGGCGCCCCACGCCGACTTTTACCATTGTAGGATGGCCACACCAGTGCCACAACTTGCTAGACACCACCTCGGTGCCATCCGGATGTTGGCATCTCAGCGCCTTGTGGTGTCTTCTATTCCGAAAATATTGTTGCGCTGCCTTTGGCCCCATTCGCACATCGGTCCGCTACTGACGCCATCTCACAGGCCAACGGGGCGCCCCACGCCGACTTTCAACATTGTAGGATGGCCACACCAGTGCGGCAACTTACTAGACACCACCTCGGTGCCATCCGGATCTTGGCGCGTTGTGCTGCCTTCAGCCTATTCGCACATCGGTCCGCTACTGACGCGAACTCACAGGCCAACGGGGCGCCCCACGCCGACTTTCAGCATTGTAAGATGGCCACACCAGTGCTGCAACTTGCTGGACACCACCTCGGTGCCATCCGGATCTTGGCGCGTTGTGTTGCCTTCGGCCTATTCGCACATCGGTCTGCTACTGACGCCGCCTCACGTGCCAAAACGGGGCGCCCCACGCCGACTTTCAACATTGTAGGATGGCCACACCAGTGCGGCAACTTACTAGACACCACCTCGGTGCCATCCGGATCTTGGCGCGTTGTGCTGCCTTCGGCCTATTCGCACATCGGTCCGCTACTGACGCGAACTCACAGGCCAACGGGGCGCCCCACGCCAACTTTCAGCATTGTAGGATGGCCACACCAGTGCTGCAACTTGCTGGACACCACCTCGGTGCCATCCGGATCTTGGCGCGTTGTGTTGCCTTCGGCCTATTCGCACATCGGTCCGCTACTGACGCCGCCTCACGTGCCAACGTATTTTCTCTGCATTTTATACCCTATGCCGCATAACAGGTCATGTGACTTGTTTATAAAACTTTTCATTGGTTCATTTTACTTTTGGTTTCCTAATGATGGAAGGCTTGATCATATGACCTAAAAATAACACTTTTCATTGGATGAAAACTTTTTTTTTTCCCAAACGATGAAAGCCCCACCTTGTTTCTGGATGTTTCAGACTGAAGCTGGCGTCAGCATGAAAGCACCACCATCTCGTGGCTCCGTCGTGGTCATTCCGCGAGCAATCATGGCAGCCGCTCCCCACCAGAAGCCTGCAGGAGTCGGGGGCCCCCAAAACTTTTGTTGAATCCTCAAGGCGGAGGGGACGCTTTCGAGAATGGGGACCAAGACCTAGCAGACAGTCGTCCGATTTCCAAGGTGTCCCAGGGCCATTTCAGTGGACCAGGCCCAAAAAGAAAAGAGCCTGCCGCCATTTTGAGAGTCCTGTGGCAGCCGCCTATCGCTGCACCGCAAGAGTGGGCGCAACTCAGCTGAATTGCGGCTTTTGACACAGTGGACCAAAAGCGGACGGAATGGCAACTGAAATGGTAAAGGGGCGCCCCACTACAACAGACGAGACTCCACCTGGAGAGGCCCGTTCACGCCGCCTCCACCCCCCCCCCCGGGGCGCCCCACGCCGTTATTCGGAGCAGCATTGTAGGATACCAAAACCAGTGCGGCAACTTACTGGACATCACCTTGGTGCCATCGTTCTGCTGCCTTGGAACTATTCGCACAACAGTTTGCTACTGATGACCCACCCCCCGCGACGCCCCCTGCCGGATGCCGAAATCAGTGCGGCACCCAGGCAACATCACCTGGGTGCCGTCCAGAAATCTGGACGTTGTGCTGCGTTGGGACTATTCGCACAGCCGACCGCTACTTCGTTGTTTTTCCCTAAAAATGTTTATATGTTTTTACTGTTTTTGTTTTGTTGTATATATTTATAAGTTATTAAAGTTTTATAATCTTACAACTTTGTTGGAGTGCTATATATTTTTAATGTGACACATAATTGTAAAAACTTTGATGTACAAAGAGTCATCCCTGGAATCTTCCGCTTCAGGCTCGGTCCCCTCCCCAATCACAATACAGGATGGTTTTCAGATAGTAGGAACGCGTGTGCTGTGACAGATCTCATCGAGTGTGGGCCTTGATCTACTATAACTCCTTTGAAGAGGGGTGATTCTTTACAGCTGGGGCCATAAACTACATCTGCAGGGCTAGCTGATAGCCTAGGACCGGCCTGGACAATCGGACACAGAGGAAAAGGAGTGTCAGAGGGTGCGGTAGTGAATAGGGCGAAAGGGAGGTGTCGGGCGGGCACAGGGTGTGATTCTCAGGGAAGAACAGCGCAGATGGGGGGAGGTTTATTACCCATGCATAAGACAGAGAGCGGGGGTGACCAGTGCCTGGGGGAGATGCTTGCGAGGGTGGGGAGCCATGCTAAGGATCGACAGCGTGCAGAGAGTGGGTCTGGTCAAGTCATCTAAAATGGCTGCCGTGCACGACAAAAGTGTGGCATTTGAAAAAAGGCAAGATGGCGCAGACAATGTTTTTCAACACTTCCTGATTTCCTTCGAATCGAACGTTAACAGACGTTGGGGCATATTACCAAAGTTAAGCGATATTTATCCCTAACGATGCTTAGCAACGAATTTTTTACCGCTAAGCATCGTCAGAAATTATCGCAGATAAACCTTGCTATTATCAAGGTTTATCGCAAATGCCCTAAAAAACGACCGCAATGCATTAATATCGCTGAAAATTCAGCGATATTCATGCATTACCGAGCTAATGCTCTTAGCCATGTTATCCACCTCCCATTGGATAACATGGCTAAGAACTGCTCAGGGCAGGTGGTAGCTTTTGGAGATATTCGCGCTTAGCACGAATATCTCCAAAAGTTGGTAATAGGAGATAGCGATGTTAGCGACTGTTTCAAGTCGCTAACATCTTGGCATGCCCACTTTGCATGTCATTAGTGATAAATATCACTGACATGCAAAGTGGGGCCCAAGATGGTCGCTATCTCCTACTAGCGGTCGCTAACTGGTGTTAGCAACAGCTAGGTAATACAGAGATAATTTTATCTCCGCGAAGCGGAGCGCTGTTACAGATATATATCTTTTTTTGAACGTTAATTTCTCAAAATCCACTCAAGCACATATATTGAGACCTAGCAAAGGCACATCGAGCTACCAGTCCCTACAATTTTGCCAAGTTTCGTGCAAATCCATTCAGCCGTTCGATTATTATTATTATTTTTTTTTTGCCCCGCGGGGCCCTTTTAAAACCTCCACATCAAACCTAGGGGGTCAGGGAGGATCTACTATGCCCCCTTATGGTCATTTGCCCCTTCGCTTTGGCCTCCTCTTGTCTCTCAATCCTACCGAGAGACAAGATGGCGGCCGCTACAGACTGTTTGGAATGTTTACAGACGCCGGAGAACCAATCAGCTTCGCAAAGCTCCGTAACGCGAAAAGTACGCGAAGCGGAGCGCTGTTACAGATATATATCTTTTTTTGAACGTTAATTTCTCAAAAATCCACTGGAGCACATATATTGAGACCTAGCAAAGGCACATCGGGCTACCAGTCCCTAATATTTTGCCAAGTTTCGTGCAAATCCATTCAGCCGTTCGATTATTATTATTATTTTTTTTTTGTTGCCCCGCGGGGCCCTTTAAAAACCTCCACATCAAACCTAGGGGGTCAGCGAGGATCTACTATGCCCCCTTATGGTCATTTGCCCCTTCGCTTTGGCCTCCTCTTGTCTCTCGATCCTACCGAGAGACAAGATGGCGGCCGCTACGGACTGTTTGGAATGTTCACAGACGCCGGAGAACCAATCAGCTTCGCTTCACAAAGCTCCGTACCGCGAAAAGTCCGCGAACCGGAGCGCTGCCCGGTCCGCTGTTACAGATATATATCTTTTTTTGAACGTTAATTTCTCAAAATCCACTGAAGCACATATATTGAGACCTAGCAAAGGCACATCGGGCTACCAGTCCCTACAATTTTGCCAAGTTTTGTGGAAATCCATTCAGCCGTTCGGGCTAAAAGTGAGGCCAACCGCCCTATGGAAAACTCAATGTTAAAAACACGTTTTGGGACCCCCCTTTTTTCTCGGCCCCCCCCTTGACGAACCCCCCCCCAAATTTTCAGGGGCTGCTCAGAAACAAAATGTTCCATTTTCCTGAAAATTTCAGCCAATTCCGTCCACAAACGCCAAAGTTATTAGACATAGAATTTTCAAAAATCCCATAGAGAAAAAATCCTAACTATATATACCTACTGGCGACCGCCAGTAGGTAATATATATATATATATATATATATATATATATATATATATATATATATATATATATATATATATATATATATATATATATATTACCTACTGACGGTCGTCAGTAGGTATATATAGTTAGGACCTAGTTTCCATAGGAAATCCGCAACATTCTATTGGGAATAACTTTGGCGCTGGTTGATGAATCTTCGCAAATTTCTCAAAGAAGATGGCTCGCTCCGCTCCTCTCCTTCCCTGAAAGTTTGGGGGGGATTAGTCAAGTGGGGGCTGAGAAAAAAGGGGGGTCCCAAAACGTGTTTTCCCCATGTTAATTTCCATAGGACCTTTAGACACGGCTACAGCTTGAACCGCTGAAGGGAATTACACCAAACTTGTCAAAATGGTAGTGTCTGGTACGCAGATCACGCTTTTGGTAAAATAGTGTAAATCCCTCCAGTGGTTCCTGAGAAAATTAAAAGAGAAAACAGTTATATATCTGTAAGGGCGCACCGTGCGCGCACCCCGCGATTTTTCGGAAAAAAATTTGGGGGAGGCTTCTCTCTTTTATTTTAATCTGTTTAATTATAATTTCGAGGCTGCCCACACCTCGTTTTGCCCCCGAGATCACCGCGGCGGCCCGAGCCGCCTCAAGATGGCCGCCGCCGCCGCCGCCTGGTTGTGGGCGGGGCCGGGAGGACGTGGTTTCCGCTTCCCCCTGCCTGGGGGAAGCCTTCGATGTGTCCGCCCGGTCTCCCGTGCCGAGGGGGAGACCGGGTGATGCTGCCGGCTGGTGCGGAGCTCCGGTGTGCGGAGGGAGCCCCGGGAAAAGAGGAGACGCGAGGAGGCAGCAGGCACCAGTACCTCCCCGCACTGGCAGGCAGCGCCGGGAGAGACGGGCAGAAGCAGTCCGCCTGAAGAGGGTCCCGGACAGAGGAGAGTTGGGGACCCCTCCAGTACTCCTCACCTGAGACCCTCACACTCCCTCCTCCGCACTCGGACTGGCCGCCGCCCAGGGCGCCCTCTCACCCCGGGGTGCCGCCGCCATGATGGGCTATGGACCTCCCTACCTGTACATGGGGGTGGCCTCCGCACACACCGTTGATCTGCAAACCTGTACATCAACAAAGCCCTAGACATCTCTAAAACATGCATACCTGCGTTGGTAGAGGAAGCTGCTGTCTTGTTCACACAGAAACCAACCCGGCTTCTCAATCCGGTCACCAACGCCATCATCAGCATCCTAGTGTGCCCTCCGCAGCACAGGAAACAGACAGAACAGATGTCCTTCTCCAATTAATCGAAGACACACGGACGTCCTCCAAAGAGGAAGGCAGAACAGAATAATGAAACCAGCCCACGGTTCCTTTAGGACGTCTCACAGTCTAGTAGGAGCCGTGTCTTCTGCAGCGGACATATTAAGGACGGTCAAAAATCGGCATTCTGGAGTCCGTGGTTGTACATTAATAAAACTGTAAATGCTTTGTTCTACAGTTACATGCTCACATGGCGCCACCCTGGATTCTCCCTGTGCTTGCTGGTTTTACCAGCGGGTACAGGCTGTCAATTGCAAAGTATATGTACATAGGATGGCAGCACAACGGCAGACATGTTAGAGTCAGGCAATCCTTTGCATTAATTTCTTCTTGAAGCTCATATTCAGCACCTATTGTAGCTTCCGTTCGTTTTATGCATGCAATCGATATGTTTTGTTGCATACTCCTATGAATTAACCATTAGATACGAATTATTCTCGTCCTGGTCGCCTCATACAAAGCATTTCAATTAGAGTATTTCAGTGAAGTCTAAATCTGCTCTAAATTGGCTCACGATATTTGATTTGTATTACTGAATTGCCTGTATGGAAAAAATCCACATAATCCATAATGGGCACCACTATTTCGCTCAGTTCACTAAGAGCCTCCCATGAAGTCCGTCTTTTGTTTCCTTACTCTTGTCTGCGCTGGTTAATATCTTATTTGAATGTGCAGCTGTGTGTTCGTTGTTGAGTTTCGCTTCGCCGGGTGCAGACTTTGGTAGTGGATGTCCCTTAGTAACCCCCCGTCAGAACATGCTTTTCTTTTCTTTGAAAACTGACCCTAAGGCGTAGATGGTTCTTTGGGGGTGTGTGGTTTATAGGAAGTGGTGGAAGTTGGCAAAGTGTGCCAAACACCGACATTAATGCTCGTTTTGTCCAACTGCCAGACTGGGGCAATAGATAGTAGACGCCTCACTCAAAGAACTATTTTAGCACTGATACCTGCTTTCGCCACCAGGTAATCAACTAAGCAGAATAACTCCTTTACAAAAATGTAAAGCAAATTTAAAGTAGTTAAACCTTCTGAAAAGCACCCTAAAACACGCCTTCAGGGCAAATCCAGGCGAACCCACCCTAAGTCCACATTCGAGGAAGCAGTTCAAACCTTTTAAAGAGGAAAATATCTCTTCAGAGGTGTTACTTCAAATTTGGAAGCATTTCTAACTTTCCAGCAAATAAAGAGCAGCCATCTTGCTTAAGAAACAGACCCAGCGAATGAGAAGAATCCTAATAATCCACCAGCAGCTTCAAACTTTTTAGCAAAAATCACCTTGAAAGAGCAACCCTAGACGCGCATCACCACTCTCCAAAGAAGAACCTCGGGGCTTGGGTAATGTGCTGTAGACTCTAGTGCTGACCCATGTCGCTTGAGCGTTTGGTAGGACTGCAGTTGGTGCTGGTAATGCTCCTCTGTTGTAAGTACCCTATTCAGCGATCCTGGTGTCCTAGGGCTTATGGAATGGAGCTTACCTTTCCCAAGCACCTGCGCTTGGAAATTATTCACTGACATGTCCCAGATTGTAGTTTCAGAGGGGCAGATCACCTTTACCTTGCACCCTGCTATCCCAAATTGCCCAGAAGACAAACAGCTTTGTCCTAGAAGCTAACGCTGCTAATTAGAAAGAAAAGTGCTCACCTCTGCTGGGACAGCTCCCCCGACCTATCTGTACCCGTGTTTAGTCCATGGATGTCGGTGGTCTCCCAAGAGTGCAGCGTCGGGTGACTTCAGTGCGCAAAAGGAGTCTCCCACCGGGACATAGTTACCTTACTCCTGACAGCAAGAAGAGAAGTCCGCGTGCAGAAGATGAATCCCCGGGGCAGGTAAACGGGAAAGGGGCTAGTGTATAAAGGATAGCAAGAGCAGCAGAAATTGCTACATGTGCACTGCGAGATTAATTTTAGAGCTCTCAACGTATTCTGTAATTTAAAACTGAGTGGGGGGCGCTGTGGTGATCCCAGAATAATGTCATTTTGTGAATGACTGAGCATATTTTCACCAGGACTTTGTGAGAAAAACAAGATTGTCAACCCATTGCTAGTAATTTAATGCAAACCAAGCTAAGCACCACTGATAGAGGTGAATCACTCAATACTCCGGACCAGAGCCCCATAGCACGGTACATAGAGATGGGGCACCCCACTATGTATGTATGTGTATATATATATATATATATATATATATATATATATATACATACATACATATAATTACGCCACAATCAGGGGGGCAGTAGGCAAGAAATACGGCACAATCAGAGAGCATCTTGCTCCGGTCCAAAAATCGAATCCGTAGGGCTGCTCAGGTGGTCCCACAAGGATATTAACATATTTAAACGTTATCCGCTAATAGAATTAGCATTTTAAAAACCTTTGAAATTCACTGAAAAAACCATAGGTTGCAGGCCTTATTTAGTTATGAATTAGCATTTAAAAAACCTTTGAAATTCACTGAAAAAACCATAGGTTTTAGGCCTTATATAGTTAGGAATTAGCATTTTAAAAAACCTTTGAAATTCACTGAAAAAACCATAGGTTTTAGGCCTTATATAGTTAGGAATTAGCATTTAAAAAACCATTGAAATTCCTCCTATATAGTTAGTTGGACTAACTATGTTTGGCGCACCCGCAATCCACTGCTGATGATGTCACATATGACATCATTCATGACATGGTCAGTGACATCACTGATGACATCACTGATGACATCTCATTTGACATCACTGATGACATCACTGATTACATCATTTATGTGATAATACGATGCACCTCCTCACACTCTAATATAACCTTTGATACACCCAGTGTTAAATACAGACTACTATTCTTGAAACTGTTGACACACCAATACCAGTTACTACATAGGCACTCACTGATTCCTAGGTCTACTCACACATCCACTCATTCACCCATACAATCACTCATACATACAGTCCCTCATCAATGCAACACTATCATATGCACTCATACACCTATGCAGACACTCGCACACTGCCACTCATCCTTGGAGTTACTCACACACCTAGTCAGTCATGAAAGAATCAATCACACTTCCATTTCCTCATCTATACAGTTATACACACAACACCTTACTTATTCAAACATATACTAACACATACTTACTCTCTTATACAATCACTGATACAAGTACAAATTGATCTGCACAGAGTCACACACCTCCCAGCCAGCCACACACACACTCAGTCTCCCATACAAATACTTGGGCAACCAATCAATAACCCATATAGCCACTCATATAGCTACTGATCAACGCATGCAGCAGCTTACACAACAACAAACACACATTCACACAGTTTAGTCACTAACCTATGCATTCAGTAAGACACATTTAATCACTCACTCATACAGTCAGTCACGCACCTACTAAATCCTTCATCCAGACACTTATACATCCACTCATTCTTCAATATGTAAAACATATTTAAACTTTACAGAAAGACACAGTCACTGGATGATGTCATCAGGGTTGTCAAATGAGAAGTCATCAGTGATGTCATTTGAGATGTCATCAGTGATGTCATCAGTGATATCACTGACCATGTCATGAATGATGTAATATGTGACATCATCAGCAGTGGATTGCGGGTGCGCCAGTTACATATAGTATATAGTTAGTCCAACTAACTATATAGGAGGAATTTCAATGTTTTTTAAATGCTATTTCCTAACTATATAAGGCCTAAAACCTATGGTTTTTTCAGTGAATATATATTACCTACTGGCGGTCGCCAGTAGGTATATATAGTTAGGATTTTTTCTCTATGGGTTTTTTGAAAATTCTATGTCTAATAACTTTGGCGTTTGTGGACGGAATTGGCTGAAATTTTCAGGAAAATGGCACATTTTGTTTCTGAGCAGCCCCTGAAAATTTTGGGGGGGTTCGTCAAGGGGGGGCCGAGAAAAAAGGGGGGTCCCAAAACGCGTTTTTCCCATGTTAATTTCCATAGGGCGGTTGGCCTCACTTTTAGCCCGAACGGCTGAATGGATTTGCACGAAACTTGGCAAAATTGTAGGGACTGGTAGCCCGATGTGCCTTTTGTAGGTCTCAATATATGTGCTCCAGTGGATTTTGAGAAATTAACGTTTAAAAAAAGATATATATCTGTAACAGCGGACCGGTTAGCGCTCTGGTTCGCGGACTTTTCGCGCAACGGAGCTTTGTGAAGCGAAGCTGATTGGTTCTCCGGCGTCTGTCAACATTCCAAACAGTCCGTAGCGGCCGCCATCTTGTCTCTCGGTAGGATCGAGAGACAAGAGGAGGCCAAAGCGAAGGGGCAAATGACCATAAGGGGGCATAGTACATTGTCGCTCACCCCCTAGGTTTGATGTGGAGGTTTTAAAAGGGCCCCGCGGGGCAAAAAAAAATAAAAATAATAATAATCGAACAGCTGAATGGATTTGCACGAAACTTGGCAAAATTGTAGGGACTGGTAGCCCGATGTGCCTTTGCTAGATCTCAATATATGTGCTCCAGTGGATTTTGAGAAATTAACGTTCAAAAAAAGGTATATATCTGTAACAGCGCACCGCTTCGCGTACTTTTCGCGTTACGGAGCTTTGCGAAGCGAAGCTGATTGGCTCTCCGGTGTCTGTAAACATTCCAAACAGTCCGTAGCGGCCGCCATCTTGTCTCTCGGTAGGATCGAACAGCTGAATGGATTTGCACGAAACTTGGAAAAATTGTAGGGACTGGTAGCCCGATGTGCCTTTGCTAGGTCTCAATATATGTGCTTCGGTGCATTTTGAGAAATTAACGTTCAGAAACAAGATATATATCTGTAACAGCGCTCCGCTTCACGGAGATAAAATTATATGTGTATTACCTAGCTGTTGCTTTTGTTGATTATTTTTTATTTTTTTTTATTTTTTAAGGATTGTTTATTGTGTTTCATAATTTATTAAACTTTCTAACGCGGCGCGTCATATGACGCATTACGCGACAACGCAGGTCCAGAATATAGTCAAAATGTCTCCACCAACCAGCGGACGGCACACAACCCCTTTCAGCAGGCTAAATAGTTCTGTTAAATGACAACAGAAGGGACAGGCAACAAGAACCATCAGTCAAAGAGGGGAGGGCAAGTTCTTCTCTACCGGGTCACGTTGGAGCGCTACCGGAACTGATCGAATTGGTAGTCTACAGTGTTTCTGGATGTTTCAGACTGAAGCTGGCGTTAGCATGAGAGCACCACCATTTCGTAGCTCCGTCGTGGCCATTCCACGAGCAATCATGCTAGGCGCTCCCCACCAGAAGCCTGCGGGAGTCGGGGGCCCCCAAGACTTTTGTAGAATCTTCAAGGATGAGGGGACGCTTTCGAGAATGGAGCCCAAGCTCTAGCAGACAAGCGTCCGAGTTCCAAGGTGTCGCAGGCCCATTTAGTGGACCACGCCCAAATCTGAAGAGATGGCCGCCATTTTGAGAGTCCTGTGGCAGCCGCCTATCGCTGCACCGCAAGAGCGGGAGCAACTCAAGTACATGGTGAGCGAGACGCTGTAGTCGAAAGAGCGGGCGGTAAACAGCTGAATAGCGGAAGAGGCACAGTGTAGCAAAAGCGGGCTGAATGGCAAATGAAACGGAAAAGGGGTGCCCCACTACAGCGTGTCTTTAGGTGAAACGGATTGTGGGACAAGGTGAAGAATGGAAGAGTCACCAAAAGGAAAAAAGTTCCGCTTGACCCCGGGAGCCGGCCACCTATGTCGGGGGCGATCTCAGGCCACACCAGGGCAACACGACTTGGGGAGGGGGCCGGAGCCAAGCGCCCCCTCCGAGTCCGCGACATGACACCGTCCCTCGGGGGCCTCCGTCAAGCGGTTCAGGGTGGCACCGCATCACAACAGCCCCCACTTACTTTAAGAATAGTGAAGATGAAGCAATTGCAAATAGGCTTCAGACAATGTTACAAGCACTCCTCAAAACTTTGAACTTTCAGAGTGCATGAGTTGGGACAGCGAGGGGTGATTTGGTTTCTCGGAGTTGGTTTCTCGGACTGTTTTTCTGGTCTCTCACCACTGGCATACTTTAACGTTTTCTTGTTTCTAGGACATTAATAGGTTTTATCATTACGTTATGTTATCGTTTCTTTGTTTGTTGTTTAATAAAAGTTCATGTTCATCAGTGGCCTACTGATTTTCGTTTTCCTATTTTTTTCTTTCCAGGTTGTTTCATGGTAAAGTTTCTGTTAACAGGATACAGTGATCACTTCGTTATTATTGCATATGTCCTTTTCACTAGGGGTGCTCTCTGGTCGGGCCAGATGACGTATCTCTAGTAAATGGTCCGGGTGAAAAAGGTGCATCAATCAGTGGGGAGTAGATAGGCATGACAGATTACAACGGGGGAGAAAGGTCCGCATTACGTACCCTTTCACTACTTGCAAAGATTTTCCTACGTTTATTTGCAAACAGGGAATACCTCCAAAAAGAACTAATTCCCAAACAGTCAATGTTCGGACAATCAATCAATCAATGAGGAATGAAATAGGTACGACGTGTTAAAGGCTTGCGTTACCTACCCTTCACTATCTGCAAAGGGAGAGAGAATATTCCTATTCTTCCTCGTTTGCAGGTAGAGAAGATCCTTAAGAGAATTAACTTCGAACAATTCAATGCTCGATTGAAAAAATCAACAAGGGGTACTGTGAACACAAATGAACGCCGCTTATGTACATACGCATTGCTATTTTCAACAGGTTGTTCCTAATGTTTCTATTTTAGCGAGGTCAAAAAGAGATCCCATTAGTGGCCTACTGATTTTGCTCGATTCCTTTTGTTTTTTTACACGATTTTTCGCTATCTGCAAAGACTAAACAGAGTATTGCGACTCTGTGCTTGTTTGTAAATAGAGAATGAACCAAAGAGAACAATCAATCAAATGGAGAGAGAAGCAGGCACGACGTATTACAAAGGGGGCAAAGGGCTGCGTTAACTACCCTTCACTATCTGCAAAGAGAGAGTACTCCTAATAGAAATGAGGGGTGGGGGGCAGCATTCAAAGCAGATCAGTGTGCATAAACACAAAAATGTTTTTACTTACCACGTACTTGACATTCGACAGCTTATGATATTTGCTATTAAAAAACCATTGAAATTCACTGAAAAAACCATAGGTTATAGACCATATATAGTTAGGAATTAGCATTTACAAAACCTTGAAAATTCACTGAAAAAACCATAGGTTATAGACCATATATAGTTAGGAATTAGCATTTAAAAAACCTTATTTTACTCACACAAAACCATTGAAATTCCATATATAGTTAGTTGCACTAACTATATATCGCGCACCCGCAATCCACTGCTGATCATGTCACATATTACATCATTCATGACATGGTCAGTGACATCACTGATGACATCACTGATGACATCTCAAATGACATCACTGATGACATCTCATTTGACATCATTCTTGTGCTAATACGATAAACCTCTTCAGACTCTAATATAACCTTAGATACACTCAGTGTAAACAGACACTCACACACTGCCACTTATCCATGGAGTTACTCACACACCCAGTCAGTCATGCAAAGAAACAATCTCACCTCCATTTCTTCAACTATACAGTTAAACACACCTTACTTATTGAAACATATACTAACACATATTTACTCTCTTATACAATCCCTGATACAAGTTCACAATGATCGATACAACCACTCACTCATTCAGTGGCTCTCATGCACAGTTATTTATATATGCCAACTCTCACATGTACTGTGTTTTACATATGTACTTACTATGACATGTATCATTGAGATATCCATTCACTCATCAATACACTCATGCACACAGTCAACTGCCCATGTAGCTGTTTCCACATGCACTCTTGAACTCATACACCTAGTGAATAAACTGCTCACACATCTATGCATAGAGTCACACACCTTCCAGCCACCCCCACACAAACTCAATCTCCCATAGAAATACTTGGGCAACCAATTAATAACACATATAGCCTCTCGTATAGCTAATGATCAACACATGCAGCAGTTTACAGAACAACAGACATAATGATGCACAAATTAAGACAGTTTAGTCACTAACCCATGCATTCAGTGAGACACATTTAATCACTCACTCATACAGTCAGTCATGCACCTACTAAATCCTTCATCCAGACACTTATACATCCACTCAAGACATATTTTAACTTTACAGAAAAGTACAGTCACTGGATGTTGTCATCAGTGATGTCATCAGTGATGTCATTTGAGATGTCATCAGTGATGTCATCAGTGATGTCACTGACCATGTCATGAATGATGTAATATGTGACATGATCAGCAGTGGATTGCGGGTGCGCGATATATAGTTAGTGCAACTAACTATATATGGAATTTCAATGGTTTTGTGTGAGTAAAATAAGGTTTTTTAAATGCTAATTCCTAACTATATATGGTCTATAACCTATGGTTTTTTCAGTGAATATATATATATATATATCCACTCTATCCTCTCGCTCGACGAAGGGACGACAAGCCACACCAGCCAGGTACGATCAAAAGTTTCTTTCTTTATTGGGCACAAAAACAGACGCGTTTCGAGCTCACGGGCTCTTGGTCACATGACCACCACGGACATTTTGCAGATAATATAGGTAACAAAAGAGTAACAAAGGAAGAGAGACTCTGTGTTCAATTCCACACAGGGTTCCCAAATGTGCCATTACGTTGAAAATAAAAAGGCAAAAAAGAAAAACATCTAGTTTAAATTGTAAGCCACATTTCCAAGGTTTGTGGTGTAATTCAGCAGAAAGGTATATGATGAATTTTCATTGCATTTGAAGAAATATATATATTCACTGAAAAAAACATAGGTATCAGGCCTTATATAGTTAGGAATTAACATTTTAAAAACCTTGCAAATTCACTGAAAAAAACATAGGTTTCAGGCCTTATATAGTTAGGAATTAGCATTTAAAAAACCTTTGAAATTCACTCAAAGATATAGGGGGTTGTAGTTAGCAGGACATTTCACTCATACAAAACCATTGAAATTGCTCCTATATAGTTAGTTGTAGACAACACTTTTCATTGGTTAAAAGTAGTTTCTGTTCTAGAATCTTCCCTCACTATCTGTTTCAATCTCTTGGGAAAAGGAGCATTTGCAGCTTTACAGAGAAAAACAGTATTCTTGGCAGAAAATGGCAGAAAGACAGGATTTTTTCTTCAGAATCAGATGACCTTGAAAATGAGATTCCACCTGCTGTGGCCAGCACATCAAGAGGAGCACTTAATGCCTTACCATCCACATCAGCGTTGGATATACGCCCGTTCCTCAGCAAAGTGACCATGAGATGCAATATCTGCAACAAAATCCTCTGCTACGGGGAGCAGAGCCTCAACTTGATTGAAATTAGAATTACGCAGCACCAATGCTCCTAGAGGAGATTTTTTTTTTATTTGATTTAGTTTGTTCCCGTTGAATAGTTTTTCATTTCCTATTTCCTGTTCTTGAACAGAAAACACACAAAAAAATAAAACTTTCCAAAAAAATATATATATAAAAGAACAAAACAAAAAAAAGTTATTTTCAGAACTAACTTCAGTTTTCCAAAAAGAGCTGTATTTCTTATACACTGTGTCAGTCTTTTTTTGAATGAATATGTAGTGTATGAATAAATGACTGAAATGACTGAGTGAAGGGGAGGAAGGGACTGAGGGAATACGTGAGGAAAGGAGAGTATGGTGAGTGAGAAAATGGGAGTCAAAGAGTGACTGAAAGAAGGGGACTAAGGGTAGGGGAGTGAGTTAAAGGGAGTGAAAAAGTAAGGGAAGGCCAGTAAGGAAAAAGGAGTGAGGGAGGCGTAGTGAGAGAAGTGGAGCGAGGGCAGAGACAGGGAAAGGAAGTTAGGGACGGAGAGGGGGAAATAGAGTAGGGTAAGGCGAGTGAAGGTAAGACAAGTGGAGTGATGGTGACAGAAGGGGTAAGAGGATGATAAAAGGGAGGTAAGTGAAAGTGAGAAGTGAGGAGTGAGGGAGAGAGAAATTGAGTGAGGGAATCGAGGGACTTCAGAAAACACAGTGAGGGAAGGGGACTGAGGATTTAAATAAGTGAAGGAGAGTGAGTGAGAGTGAGGGATGAGGGAGAGTGAGGGAAAGAGAGTGGTAAAGACAAGAGGGATGAGATAGAGACAGGAGGAAATGTAGTGGGGCAAGGGGAGTGACGGTGAGTAAAGGGCAATGACAGTTAGAGAAAGGGTATTGACTGTATTATGTAATATGCAACAGCACATGTATTTTTTATGATTTCTATAAAGTTGAACACTATACTCTACATCTTCAATCCACATGTAAACAGTCAAATTTGCAAAAAAAAATTGTGTGTTTTTTAGACGTGTGCGCCTAGGTGCGCACACCTCGTGATTTTTTCCCCCAAAAAAGGGTTTTTTTGCCGGTCGGGGTTCTTCTGGGACCCCCTGAGAAGGTCTAGGGGGTCAGGGTGTCTCTACCTTGCCTCCTTTTCACGTTTTGAAACGGCTACCTCAAAGAAAAGGGAAGGAATAATTAATTTGGAAATTATTTACTTTTCCTGAAGGGCAAAAACAAGTGAATGCCCCAAAAGTCACATGCAATATATGTGGCACTGTTCTCTCAAGGGGAAACCCTTCAAAAATACTCCTTCTCAATACAAACAATGATAAGGCATGTTAGACAAGTGCACCCTGTGCAATTTTCACAGGCATCAACAAGAGCCCTGGCCACACAAATGCCACCAGCTGTGGCCAGCACATCATCAGCATGACCACCTGCATCTCCATCCACTGCAGAAATGGACTTAAGACCATTCTTCAGAAAAGTGCACATGAGATGCAACAAGTGCTTTGAAATTATTGTGTATGGGGGTAGAGCCTCACGCTGATTGAGCAGAGAATTATTGAACACCAATGCTCCCAGAGAAGATGATTTTTTTAATTTTTTGATTTATTTTGTTCCTGTTGAACAGTTTTGCAGTTGAAGAGTCCTGTTCCTGTTTGAAAAAAAAAAAATATATATATATATATAACTTTCAAAAAATATAAAACAACAAAACAAAAAAAAAAGTTCTAACTCACTTCTCCAAAAAGAGCTGTATTTCTAACACAATGTGTCATTATTTGTTTGTATGAATGTGTAGTGTATAAATGAATGACTGAAATGACTGAGTGTAGGGGAGGAAGGGACTGAGGGAATGAGTGAAGAAAGGAGAGTATGGTGAGTAAGGAAAGGTGAGTCAAAGAGTGAGAAAAAGAAAGGGACTAAGGGTAGGGGAGTGAGTTAAGGGGGGTGAAAAAGTAAGGGAAGGGCACTAAGAAAAAGAGAGTAAGGGAGGGGGAGTGAGAGAAGGAGAGCGGTGCGGAGACAGGGAAGGAGTGTAAGGGACGGAGAGAGGGAAATAGAGTAGGGTAAGGGGAGTAAAGGTAAGGGAAGTGGAGTGATGGTGAGGGAAGGGGTATGAGGATGATAAAAGGGAGGTAAGTAAAAGTGAGAAGTGAGGAGTGAGCAAGACAGAAATTGAGTGAGGGAATGGAGGGACTTTGGAAAGCGTAGTGAGGGAAGGGTACTAAGGATTTAAATGAGTGAAGGAGAGTGAGGGAGAGTGAGGGAAAGAGAGCAGAAAAGACAACAGGGGTGACATAGAGACAGGAGGAAAGGTAGTATGGGAAGGGGAGTGACGGTGAATAAAGGGCAGTGACAGTTACAGAAAGGGTATGAGGGTGAGGGAAGGAGAATGAGGGAGAAAGAGAAGGAGAGCAAGTGAGTGAGAGGGAGTGAGACGGTTAGACTGAGTGACACAGATGAAGAGAGGGAGAGTTAAATGGAGTGAAGGGGAGTGGGGGACTAAACGAATGGGAGTTAGCAAAAGTGAATGAGGAAAGTGAAGGAAGGGAGGAGGATTGATAGATGGAGTGAGGGAGAGAGAGTAAGGGGGAGTGGGAGAATAGAAACAGGTGAAAGAGAATAGGAGTGATGCACAGAGATAAGAATATGAAGTAGGAGAAGATGAGTGAGAGTTAGTGAAGGGCAGTGACAAGGAGGGAAAAAGAAGCATATTAAGAGAGAGGAAACAGTAGTGAGTAAGAGAGAAGGATTTATGGAAAGAGAGAGAAAAGAAAAAGAAGATTGGTGGAGAGAGAGGCAGACAGTAAGAGAGACAAACAGAGAGAGAGGGAAGGAGTAAATCAGTTATACTGACTGAGACAGAGGAAGATACTTAGAGACGGATGAAGAAAAGGAGAATGAAGGAGAAAATAAAGGAAGGGGAGTGTGGAAAAGGAAGTGAAAGAGTGAGAGAAGTGGAGTGACTGAAGGTCAGTGAGGGATGATGTAATATAAAGAGAGTAAGGGGGGAGTGAGAACAGATTGAGCGATACAGCAACACAAGGTAGTGATTGGGGAAGATAGGAAAGAGAAGTGAGAGACAGGCAGTGGAAAGAGGGGTTTAGACAAGGTCAGTTATGGTGAAGGAAGAGTACCTTTGGAGAGAAAAGGAGTGTAGAGGTGAATGAAGGGCAGTAATAAAAACAAGAAAAGGAAAGTAAGATCAGTAAAGGAAGGTTAGTAAGAGAGAGATTAAAGAATGTGAAAGAGAGAAAGAAAAGTAAGAGACTGATGATAAAGTATTTTTAGTTTGTTGAACTTACTTTATAAATAATAATAACTTTATAGTATATTTTATTCAAAAAATATACTATCTGTGGAAGAAAAGAAAAAATGTAGTTATAATATATATTTCATAATACAAAAGAAAATAGGAGTGAAGGAAACAGAAAGAGAAAGAGAGGAAGGGTGAGGGAGTAAGAAAGAGAGAGAGAGAGTGAGAGATAAAGACAGGGAGAGCAAGCGACTTTCGACTTACAAGAAATGAAGTGATTACACTAAGTGAGAGAAAGGGAGAGCAGGAGAGAGAAATGAACTGAAAGAAGTGAGAGAGTAAAAGAATCAAAATTAGCAAAAGAGGTTGAGGAAAGGGGAATAAGGGAAGGGGATTGACAGATGAAATGGGCGGAAGAAAATGAGGGAAAGCTAGGAAATGGGAGCAGGAGAAAGGGAATGACAGTAATGCACAGAGAGGAAAACATGAAATGGGAGAACACAACTTAGATTGAGTGAAGAGCAGTGACAGTGAGAGAAGGGATAGAAGTATAAGGGGAGGTCAGAGATTGAAAAATAAACATTTTAAGAGAAACAAAAAAGAAGTTAGTGAAAGACAAGTATTTATGTAAAGAGACATACGAAAAGGAACAAAATGAAGAGAGAGAGAGAAAGTGAAAGAGACAAACAGAAGGAGACTGAGGGAGTGTGAAAGAATAAAACAGTTATAGTGACTAAGACAGAGGAAGAAATTTAGACAGGGATGGAGGAAAGGGGAGTGAAAGAGGGAATAAAGGAAGTGGAGTGAGCAAAAAGGAGTGAAGGAGTGTAAAAAGTAGAGTGACTGAAGGTCAGTAACAGATGATGTATTTGAAATAGAGTAAACGGTGAGTGAGAACAGATTGAGCGATATACCAATACAAGGTAGTGATTGAGGAAGATAGGAAACAGAAGTGAGAGACAGACAGTGGAAAGAGAGAGTTAGACAAGGTCAGTTATGGTGAGAGAAGAGTACTTTTGGTGAGAAAAGGAGTGTAGAGGTTAATGAAGGGCACTAATCACAACGAGAAAAGGTGAGAAACATGAGTAAAGGAAGGTTAGTAAGAGAGAGATTAAAGAATGGGAAAGACACAAAGAAAAGTAAGTGAGTGATGAAAAAGTATTTTTTGTTTGTCAAACTTACCTTAAAAATAATGACAACTTTATAGTATATATTTTTATAAATTATACTATCTGTGGAAGAAAAGAAAAAAATTAGTTATAATATATATTTTGTAATAGAAAAAAAAGTAGCAGTCAAAGAAACAGAAAAGGAAAGTAAGGAAGGGTGAGGGAGAGAGAAAGAGAGAGAGAAAGTGAGAGAGAAAGAGATGGAGAGCAAGTGACTTACAGGAAATGAAGTGATTAGACTGAGTGAGACAAAGGGAGAGAGAGAGAGAGAAATGAAGTGAAAGAAGTGAGAGACTTAAGGAAAGGAAGTTAGCAAAAGTAAATGAGGAAAGAGGAGTAAGGGAAAGGGACTGACGGATGAAGTGAGGGAAAGAGAGTGAAAGAAGTGCAGAGAGTGAACGAGAGTGAGGGATGATGAGTAACGGGAGAGTGAGAAGAGATTGATCAATACAGCAAGACAAAGGTAGTGATGGAGGAAGATAGGAAACAGAAGTGAGGGACAGAGAGGGGAAAGAGGGAGTTGGATAAGGTACTTCAGGGTGAAGGAATAGTACTGATGGTGAGAGAAGGAATGTAAAGGTGAATATAGAGGAGTAAAGAGAATGATGGAAGAGGACTAAAATAAACATAAGGAAGGTGAGTAAGAGAGAGAGAGAAGAAAGGAAATAAGAGAAAAATAAATAATAGAGTGATGAAAAGATTTTTTTGTCATACTTACCTTATAAATAATGACAAATTATATAGTATCTGTGAAAGACAAGAACAAATGGAGTTATAATATATATTTCACAATACAACAGAAAATAGGAGTGAAGGACATAGAAAGTGAAAGAAAGTAAGGGAGAGAGAGAGAGGGAGAGAGTGACAGAGAAAGAGAGGGAGAACAAGTGACTGACAGGAAATGAATAGATTAAACCGAGTGAGACAAAGGGAGTGAGGGAGAGAGAAATGGAGTGAAAGGAGTAAGACACTAAAGGAATTAGAGTAAAGAAAAAAAGATTGAGGAAACGGAAATAAAAGAAGTGGATTGACGAATGGAGGGAGCAAAAGAGATTGAGGGGGAGTGAGGGAATGGGAGCAGGACCAAAGGAATTAGAGTGATGCAGAGAGAGGAGAACATGAAGTGGCTGATATTAATACTTTATTTGATTTGTGAAAATCATAAAAGGGTGCATCTTACCACCATGAAATAAACATTAACATCTTTGAATCGACATAAAAACAGCTTACAATCACATGGTAAAATAATATAGTAAAATAACACAAGCTTAGCAAATTGCACAGATATGCAGTCACTTTGTAGAATTAAAAGACACGAATGCGGCTGAGCAAAGGGATGGCTGTCTCGTTAAAGCTTCGAGACAACAGATGGATATTCTGAGGGGGGATACAAGGTGCTTGGGGGGTTAAATGTAACTTGGTGAAAGTAACACATTGTTGACTCAGAATAAAGTGCTTATGCTGGAAGAGTGGGGATAAAGGGTGTCCTTTAGGAAAATAAGGGAGAGTCCAGGGCCAGCCGTGAGGAGACCAGTTGGCCAAGGTCGTCTTTAATTGCTGCCTTGTTTTCCAGCTCTTGGGCAGCGTGAGCCAAGAATTTTATCGTTTTGCAGGAAAGTTGTATCCAAGACCCGCTAAGGCATTTTATCACGGCCACCCTGCAAGTTCTCACTTGCGCTTCTCTTAGGAGTGGTAACAAGAGCGTCTTCCTTAATTTTTGGAGTGCCGGGCATATACATAACAAGTGCAATAATGACTCTGCGCCCATGTCGCAGAGGCGACAGTCTAAAGTTGACCAGGTCCGTAGCCATTTGGGGGTAAGGTCTTTACTCGAGAACCAACCCAGCCTCAGTAGGCTTAATTTCCTCTTGTAATAATCCCTAAAACAATCTTGCAGGTATGGCTGATGTTTCAGATGGTTGTATGTTGGCAACACAATCTAGGCGTGGCTTTTGCCAGTCACTGTGGCTTTATCCATTAGCAGCGATGCTTGTTTGATGGCTTTGTTGGTAATCTGTTTAAAAGCGTTGTAAGACATAGGTGAATGCCAGGCTTCTTCCAGCTTTAACGACTGAAGCGCTTGCCTTAGGGACTTATATGTTGAGTTGGAGGACCCAGCCTGTTTTTCAACTTCTAGCCAACAGAGGTGGGCAAGTGAGTTGTCTTCGGCATCCCTCATGCGCCAGTAGTATTTGGCCGGGGCTCCTTGTCTTGCCGGAGTCTGGTTTGCTAATCCGTATTCCAGACGCATTTGGGCTTGTGAAATGTGTCACGGGATCGAAAATAAATTTTTAAACAGTCTGGATTGGGCAAGATTTAGCACTGTAGAGTCCCTGGTTGCCATCGTTTCAGAGCCATAGGTGAGCGATGGCAAGAATTTAGCAGCTGCGATCTTTAACATATGGCCGGTTGAACTTCCACTTAAGTGTTTTTGTATGGTTTCAAAGGCAAATTGAAGTTGTTTGGCTTTTGGTTTCCCCAGTTCTAAATGGTATTTGTACTTTAGTTGGTGGTCAAGTAGGATGCCCAAGTATTTGAATTTGTCAACCTGTGTTAATATGGAAGAATTTATCCGCCAGATGAATTTTGATTGTTTTTTTCGGGAACTGGAGAAGCAAAGGATGTTTGATTTTTTGAGATTTATTGTTAATTGGGCTTTGGAGATGTACAACGCAAGTTTTGAGATCAGCCGTTGTAGGCCAAGCGGAGTTTGTGAGAGGAGCACAATGTCGTCTGCGTATTGTAGACTCACTATAGGTGTTTGTCCCAATTTCGGTGGATCTCCCTGAATTGTACATTGGTCACTTTCTAGGTCTGCGGTGTAGATGTTGAAAAGGCTGGGGGCCAACACGCAACCTTGCTTTAAGCCGTTGAATGTTTGGAATTTCTTTGTTAGGCGTCGGCCACCTCCTTTTTTTATTTGGACGCCGGTATGCGAGTATAGTTCTAAAGTTGCTCCCAATAAATTTGGCGGCGCACCCCAGGCTTTCATTTTGACCCAAAGTTTAGTTCTAGGCACTTTATCGAAGGCCACTTTCAAGTCTAAAAAACAAGTGTAAAGCGTGGTGGAATTATCGATTGCCTTTTTAGCAAGGAGGGTTAGTGCGGATAAATTTGTTAGGGTGCCCATTCCGGCCCTGAAGCCTGTTTGTGTCAAAGGGATAAGTCCTTTGCTGCTAACCCAAGATTCCAGATCTACCAATAGATTTGATGCATAGATCTTGGCCTCCATATCTATTAAGGCTTTTAGCCTATAATTGTTGGGATCTGAGCTGGACCCTGATTTATGCATTGGGTGTAAAATGCTGCCCTCCAGGAGTCAGGAATATTCTCGGTCCTTAAGCTGTGACAGACAAGGGGGATAATTGACTGGCCCAAAACATTGGGTCATGCCTGAATAGGGCGTTGGTTGGGAAGGCCATTTGGTCCGGGGGCTCCGTCTGCTCTCAAGTGTTTTATGGTATTCGAAACCTGCGTTGGTGTAATCTGGTCAATTTCTCCTATGAGCTATAATAGCCGTGGCTTGCAGGTAACTTTGGATTGAGGAGACTTTGCTTCTGCCATTGATCTCAGGCTTGGTGTTGGAGTGGGCTCAGATGGAGTTGCGAGTATGTTATCTGTAGATGTGTCGTGTGTAAAGTTGTATAGTAAATCGATGTGAGTGCCCCAAAGCTGATCGGTCATATCTGAATTGAACTGCCGGTGTTTGCCGTTAAGCATGAAATTTATTTTTGCCCAGAAATCTTTGGAATTCCGCAGTTTGCTAGCATAAAGTATAGTGCACTCTAATTTTTCCTTGTGCATTTGCTTGTCCAATTTGGTCTCACGTTTTAGCTCTTTTTTTAAGGGTTCGGTTTTTTTCAGTGTGATTGGTTTGGTATTTTTTGTTTATATTCACAACAAAGGACTCCCAGGACTTTACTATGTCTTTTGATATGGCTGGTGGTGAGAGCAGTGAATGGCATGTCTCCATTAAATTGGAAATGTTGTCTTCATTCCAATTTAATCATTGCAGGTTAAAGAGTTGAGTATTCAATGATAAAGGCTGCGCTTGCTCAGACTTATTTGGTAGAATTGATAGTGTAAAGGTCTGAAGGTAATGGTCGCATTCACCCCGTTCCTGAATATGAAAATCTTTGATAAGAGGGAATACGTCGGGGTCAGCCAAGGTATAGTCTATTGTTGAACCTGAATTCCTAGTGACCCTCGTTAGGGCGGCTGGTCTATCCAAGTGGCACCTTCCGTTTAGTGTGTACAAGTGGAGGGCTTCCAGTTCTGCAGCACATTTCCTCCCCATTGCGCTTTGTCTACTTTGATTGCCCTGCTGTGGATCAATGTGGGTAGGGAGAGTTCCCTCATGACCTTGAATTAAGTTCATGTTGAAATCTCCAGTTATTAGCATATTATCGCTTGGGTAGGTGGATTTCAATGTGTTAATTACGGTAATTAGTTGTTTTATCCTTTTCCCTTTATGTTTTCCACCGGGGTGCATGTATAAGTTTACAATCAATAGACCAATGATAGGCGAAATTTCAATTTTGATGCATTGCATCCATGTGGAATCTAGTTCGATGCGACTGACTGACCAAAGAAAATCGGTAGATATGAAGGTAGATAGACCTCCCTTAGCCCTGCCAAGACGTGCCTCCTTATATGCTGGTGTGAAAAATTCTTTATATCCCACAAGAGGCGAGATTTTAGTCTGCCATGTTTCCTGAAACAAGAGTATTTTGTATTGAGTGATGAACTCTATAAAGTCATCTTCCTCCAGCTTTGTGTTTCGTCCGTTGACATTCCATGAACAGATCTTACAGCCCTGCTCATTTCCTGCTGTTAGTCTGCCGTTGATTCATTCTACATTCCTTTGGTTGATACCAGGGGAGCTTGTTGGTGCCTCTCAGATGTAGCTGCGTCCTGGTGGGCGAATGTGATTGTGATTTGCCTGAATGGATGACCTTCTTCTTTGATGTTGCTTCTTTGATACGGGCCTTTGGCACCTTTTAGAAGGCTTCGTTTAGGGGATATCGTGCGAGCTCCACCTTTTTTAGCTCTATGCCCCATAACGCAAATTCCTCCCTATGTGTCAGGATTCATTCTGTGAAGGTGTGATCGGTCCACGTTGTAATCGTGGATTCGGGGCCTGGTTGGTGAGGGTTTGATTTAAACTCGATTGACGCCAAATCACTTGATTTTAGATGTCGCAAGCCTGGTAGTTCTTCTAGCAGTTTTAAAATGGACCCTCTATTCAGGATGTCATGTGACCCTCTTGAGCTATATTGCGGGATTAGCTCAATTTTGTTGCTTGGGGTATGCCACTTTTGGTCTTTTAGTCATCTTCTCTCTTCAGTGCGTGAGAAAGCTGTTCCTACTCGGTCTGCCTCTAGATCGGGTGTGGCCGAGTTAGATGTGTATATGATGCTTATTGCCTCCTGACCGTTAGGGACTAAAAATGGTGGTGCTTGTGTTTCTCCGCTCGGCGTTTCCCTTGTCTTTTTTCCCTTACTCTTTGTGGGTTTGTCTACATCTGCTTGTCTATTATGTGCTGATGCTTGCATGGAAAAAGTGCTAGCTTTAGATTTATTTCCTTGCTCAGTGTCTGTGTTGTTTGCTGACTCTGGGCTTGATAATTTGCGTTCTGCTTTCCCTCCTGGGAAATTAAAAATGCTATACACTTTCCTTGCATTCTGGATTGGACTAATACATTCTGTTGGGCCATTTGAGGTAGTGGTTTCCTTGGTTGGGGGGTTGACTGTTGGAATTAGCCCATGCTCTAACGTTGTTTTGATTTGAGGTGGGGCGTCCTCTGTCTGCTGATTATTTTCTTTGTCATTGGAGTCGATGTTAGTTTATTGAGGCTGGGTTACTAGCACCCCTCGGGTATGTGATTTGGTTTTTCTAGCTTTTCTCAGGCGCTTCCTTTCTCTCTTTGTGAGTGTGGGTACCTGTTCAATATGTTTGGAGCTAGTTTGATCATTTGGTGGTGGTGCCTGAGTTTGCAGGGCTTCCTCCCGGATGTCAACTAGATTATGATTGTCTGAGATTGCTGGCGTAGTGTTATCATGTGTAGAGGAAGAATACGATTTATCTTGGGATTCAAGGCTTACTTCGCCGCTACAGACATCAATTAACCTGCCAAATCCCTCTTTAGCGTCTTGATGGGCGTTTACTTGGCTGGTGGTTATCTATGGCTCCGTTGATGATTCCCTAACGGCCCCCAGTATCTGTGTCATTAAACTGGGTACTGTAGCCAGTTTATCTATTATTTGGGAGCAGGCACAAGTGTAAAAGGAGGTGTCCTTGTTAAGTTGCACCTTCGTTATCATACTGTTTAAGTCCTGTAAGTTTGATTCTATCCCCTGGACATGGGAGGCCAGGATGTTGAGCAGATCGACTTGAGTATCTAGTTTGTCTGCGTGGTAAGACATAGCTACGCCTATGGTTTCCATTGACTTTAATAGTTGTGGCCATATGGTGGCGTTTGAGTGCTATCGAATGTTTCCCCCTGAGTTTGACTAAATATGGGTGAAGAGTCGTGATGCTCATAAAGATCTGTTTGGGTGTGGTGCTCACGCAGGTGAACGCTCCTTTGCGGTGTCCTTTTTAAAATACTCTCTTCCTTACCAGGACTTAGATCATATGGGGCTGGAAACGGACATGTGCTTAGTTTGAGATCTGATGATTCGTTTGCTGTTACGATTGCTTCTTGTGACTTCGGAATTTTATTATCTTTGATTTCTTCGCTTTCCTTGGTTACTGGTCCTGCAGAGAGGAGGGTGTCGTTTCCATCCATTTTGTCTAATTCCGGTGTAAATTGACCACTCGTTAAACTAGGAAAATGCAACAGTGACGGTGGACTCAGCTTTTGAGTGCAATTTTGGTTATGGAGAGAGCCTTCCTCTGTTGTATTAGGGATCGTTTTCTGGATTGACCGTGGGCTTTGCTCCAAAAAGACCGAATCGTTGCTAGCGTCTGGAGCCAGATGGACTAGAGCACAAACCGTTGGAGGATGGAATGCTTGTTGAGCCTTGGGAGATGGATGCGCCGAGGGTCGGTCCGAGCCTTTGACTTGTTGTGGGCTGATCGGATCATCTGACCCGGGAGGACCAGATCCCCCACCCCCAGGGCTCCTTCTTGTTTTAGTTTTAGTTTTAGGGGCGTTGCGGGGCTCAGTTTGACACCTTGAATTAAGTAATGATGATGGCAATTTGACACCCTTGTTCATGGCCTCCGTGAGGGTGTTATGTTGCTTACTGTTAGAGTTGGGGCTGACATTATATTGTGGGAGTTCCGCTCCACTCCCAGTAGAGAGTCTTTGACAAACTTTGAGGAGGTCGGTGATTAATGCACGTTTGCTTGCTTTGAAATGCGGGGCTTGAGCATTATGGGCAGGAGAGGGCATTGCATCATTGTCAAATTGGCCCTTATTGTTTTCTGCGGGACTGCAGTCTGTGCTGGTCTTGTGGGGTCCCTTTGCAGCAGCGGCTGAGCTCTGCGATCCATGTTTTATCATATCGTGAGAGGCTTCTAAAAGCTCTGTTGAACTGATGTGTGGCTCTTTCATAGTTAGCTTTTTGGGGCTCTTACCCCTGCCTGCAGATGATCCTTCCTCTGCCTTTTTGGTCGTACTCGGGGGGGTCCCCTTTACCCTTTTTTGTCTTCCCCTGTGGTTTTTCTGGTGGTTTGTCTTCGCCTCGTGGCTTTCCTGATCTCATGGTCAAAATGCTTAGGATTGGCCCTTGTCAGGCGGTACGGTTGTTCCTTTTGATTGGGGAGTGTCTTGGGCAGTAGTTTCCGATAGTAGACCAGGACTAGCCTTCTTTTAGAGTATTGTGGAAATTAGTTTAACCAGTTGAGGCTTGTGGCTTGTGGTGGGGTTGGCAGGCTGTGATTTGTGGGACGACTACAGACCGCAGGTAGGATGGTTAACCGACTGCGGCGCTGGGCCACTGTTCAGAATGGTGATAGAAATGGCGGGGGCGGCGCTAGTAATCAGCTTTGGGCGAGTTTGGACACGTTTTTCCGACTTTCGGAGGGCAGCAAGCGGAGCTCTCAGGGGGACCGCAGGCTGGGAGACCTAGTCAAGCAGCCCCCTCGGTCTACACCCCGTGCTCTTACTTTGCAGCCGCCTCTAACGATGGCCACGCTCGCATCCTTCCCTCCTTTCCTCTGCCTCCGCCTCTTACCTCGCCAACGTAGCAGGCGCGGCACTGAGCTCCTTCAGCAACCAGGATGTGGAAGCCCGAATACCGGAGCCCCCGGACCGCTTCTTTCTTTCTGATGGATTCCGAACCCCTGAAGTCGCAGGAGAGTGGCGGGAGAGTCGCGGGAGAGACGGGGAGAGACATAGGGAATGCTGGCTTCTCTCCTGCTCCTGCGGCCGCGGCTGCTGCTACTGTGACTCCTCCTCTAACCTGTAGCACCTAGAGTCTGAGTCTGATGGCTTGAGAGTGACGGCAAACTCGATTAGATTCAGAGAGAACATGAAGTGGTGGAAAAGAACTAAGATTGAATGAAGCACAGTGTCAGTGAGGGAAGGGATATAAGGGTGAGATAAGAGATATGATGGAAAAAAAACATTAAGAGAAAGTAAAAAGAAGTAAGTGATAGAGAAGCATTCATGGTAAGACAGAAAGAGGGAGACAGTAAAATAGACAAACAAATGGAGATTGATGGACTGTGAGGACTAAGTCAGTTATAGTGACTTAGACAGAGGAATAGACTTAGAAACGGATGGAGGAAAGGGAAATGAGGGAGGAAAAAAGGAGAAAGGGAATTAGCAAAAGGGAGTGAGGAAGTGAAAGGAGTGGAATAAGTGAAGGGAACTGAGGGATAATGTGAAGGAACGAGAGTAAGAGGGCAATACAGCAAGATAAGGGTAGTGATAGAGGAAGATAGAAAAGAGAAGTGAGGGACAGATAGAGGAAAGAGGGAATAAGGAGAATGAGAGAAGAGGAGTACGTTGAGGAATGGTAAAGGAGTAAAAGACAGAGTGAAAAAAAGAAAGAGAGAAAGAGAAGTAAGAGAGTGTTTTTTCTTTGTCGTACTTACCTTATAAATATAATATCTGTGAAAGACAAGAAAGAATCGAGTTATAATCTATATTTCATAATACAAAATAATTTGTACAATATGTTATATATTTTATTTTGCTGTTCTCAGAATATATTGAATTTCACTAAAAACAGTGAGTCCAATACTACTCATCATATGACAGCGGGCAAAAAAAAAAACACAATCAAAAAGATTGTGTTTAAAAAACCCATACAGTATTTCAATAAATAATGTAAATATTTGAAAAAACATATCTTAAATGTTTTCTTTCAATCAACAATTTCTTTCATAAGTACCCAATATCAACAACAACATTATTACTTCTTATTTATACTCTCTAAATAAAGTTATGTACAAACATATGCTAACAACATTTACCCGAGATAGTCACTTTTTCTTTCAAATACCTTTCCACATGGCCAAATAGTATGTGTGACATCATTAGTTTAGAAGTTACTAAATAGTACTCTTTTCCGTCCATTTCCCAACCTTCGAAATCAAAAGCACCAACATCTTTTGTACCATCCAACAATGGTTAACAACATTTACCTGCAATAGTCATTTTTTGTTTCAAATACCTTTCCTCATGGCCAAATAGTATGTGTGAAATCCTTAGTTTGGAAGATACTTAATAGTACTCTTATCCATCGGTTTCCCAACTATCTGAATAAAAAGCACCAACATCTTTTGTACCATCCAACAAAGGTTATCCCTGTTTTTCTTTTCAACTTGATCACCCTTACTCACAAAGTTATTCTCAATAGCAGATTAACCTTTCTTAACAGGACTAAACTTACTACATCAATTATGTCCTCTAAAATTTAGGTTTTAAAAACACTAGGTAATTATTTGGTAAGTCAAAAGGCAAACGTTGTTTAAAAGTCAATTGAGTATCATTACATTGTGTCCAGCCTTTTGGAGATTTAAAAAAAGCTGTGTAATGTCCTGATCTTGTAGAAGGACCATCATGGAAAATAATAGCTACAGTTACAAAAGTTTTTCCTGAAATTGATAGTTGAGAAGCCACAACATTTTAAATAAAAGTTGTCAATTTTGTTCCATCAGGTCTACATCCTTGGAGCATTAAAATTACATACTGTCCATATCTTCGTATAAATAATGTTCATAACATTTGTGAGTTACATTGGGTACAGACCATGTTTTGATTTGCTTCTCTAACTAGATTATTAAAAGATTATTAAAAGACACTGATTTGCAGGCTGGTAACGTTAAATATATAAAACTTTCAGTGTCTATTTCTGTACTGCTTGAAAATGGACAATTGTCACAGTCATTTTGCCATTTATAAGAAAGACCAAAAAGATTTTCAATGTCTACACCTTCATCTTGCAATATAACAAGTATATACATTAAAAATTCCTGACAATCTTGCTGAATATTCTGTGAAAATTGATTTACACCAGAACATATGTCTAAAACATTTCGATTATCAGAGACACTTTCTATTTTACTTTTATCACTGCTACATTTCTCAAACGCAGAATTCAACAAACTACAAAATCTTTGGTCCCGATTTTCAACAATCTGTTCTTGTAAACTTTCAAGAAAAAAAACAACATTAACCACTACATTAGCATAGCAGTTGACACCAGAACTGTTTTCAAACTGAAATCCAACAACCTCTTCAATAGTATCCTTTTTCTTTTTGCTTACTATCACTGGTTCATCTAGTTTTTTTCTTTTCTCTACAACCTCACTACATATTTTCTCACATCTTCTTATTCGACGTACCACAGGCTTTCTTCCCATACACTAATAGGACTTCCTTTTGCTTCTTTCATTTGGAATAACTCAATAGCATTCCCCATTACTTCTTTTGAATCCAGTGAATGAACACTGTAATGTTCATAAATTTGTTCACTTCTGGACACATCTACTTTTTCAATTTGTCCAGCTGACAAATCACTGTCTTCTTCTATAGTTGTTTTGTCTTCTCCTACATATACATTTTTGTAGTATTCATTGTTTTTTACCAAATACAACGTTGCCTTTTTGACTTTCCTAACATCCACTAATTCTTGCCAGATTTTCTTACTCTTAGTAGGTACACCATTAACTAGAATAACTAGAGGTTCCTCTTCCACATATTCAACACCAATTGTTTCAATATTTTTCTTTAAATCTAGAGGCAAATATACAACTCTTCCCTTTAATCCTCTCTGTAAATCAGAAGGAGGCAATTTCCCTGTCTTAGGCTCCATACGAACAATAGCCTGAAATGGATGCACACATTGAATCAGAATAGACTCATAAATATTTAAATCCATCAGCTCAGAAGGAATATTTACCAACTCAAGATTATTATGTATAGCTCTAGCTGGCATTTTGTTTTTATTTAATTTATTAAAACAATAATTACAAATACGTTGATCAGAACCCAAATCAAAACAATCCTCTACCAACAAATAAGTTGCAAATTCCTTCCACTCATTATTATTCTCCTTTTCACTTTTTAAATATAGATCAAGTAATCTGGTCTGATTTTTATAATGAATTCTTCTAATACAAATACAAGAAAAATTGGGCCTTTCTTCTGAAATGACCTTAAGCCTAGTAATTTCTTGGTCAAAATTTTCTTCCACATTTCCTTCTATTACTGTATCAGTTTCTGCACTGTCCTCTTTTTCACAAAAGTAACTAACCTCAATTTCCTCACAAATATTCTTTACATCTAATACAGATCCATCTAAAAGAGCACATTTTAACTGTTTTAGTTTAAGTGCTGGACTTTTTGCATAATACATCCTTCTCACTAATTTCCTCACTTCAGTATGATGCACTGCTAACATCCTAAAATGGTGAAAAACACTCTGACATACTTTTTTAGAAAGACATGCCAGAGAATGACCTTGCAAACCTGTTTTTTCTCTCACTTGGCAGGGGTCTAATTCTTGCAACATCTTAATCTTCTGCTTAATACTTTTCTTAGTATACTTACGTAAGAAATTGCGGAAGAAAATCAATTGAATCCTGTCGTACACTACAAATACTACTACAATTCTAAGTGTACACTGGACCCTTAGGACGTCTCCCTAAAACTTCATCAGCTAACACCTCTTCTGAATTCCTTGGGACAATTTTCTCTTTTTCAATCGGACAACCATCCTTCACCTCATATGCTCGACCACTGGTGTCAACTGCATGCAACAAATCATTAGTGTGAGAGTAAGCCTCTTCATTAAAACATGGCTCAGAACTTGAACTATGCTTCCATTCTCCAGAAAAAACATTACAAAAATTAGTTCTATTAATTACTCTTTTCCACTTACTTTTTGCTTTCAAAAGATTAATTGCCTTGTCTAGTCTATTGATTACTAAAATAAACATTTTATTTTTTAATTCAAACGCCTGCTCACCAATATTTTCTATTCTTTTTTTTGCTTATAAAAAGCTGTTTTCCTTTTAGAAGTCTTTCCACTTTTCAATAAATGTAATACTACTCTGTTATAAAACGTTCTCTTACGAATTTCAACAAACTGATTTCTGCGTCCATTACTATAGCCATTTTCATCTCCAGACACTTTTGCAACATTTTTCTTTTTTAAGTCCTTCTTCTTTCCTCTTACAGATGTTTTGTTAATCTTTTCCACATCATTATCCACATTTTTTCTTGCAGTTGATTTCCTAATAAAATCCTTTGTTGTCTTACCAGGAGCATTCTTCTTTTTCTCTGTACAATGTTGTTTAGATACATCTTGCAATTGTGTTGTCTTGGAAAAGTCAGCCTGTTTATATTTTCTTCTTTTCGCATCCTTGGTAGGCATCTTGGTTTTTCTTTCTGTAGATAATAACAATCTATTATGAAGAAAAAAAACATGTTATAGACCACTACTAACATACTACAAAGCAATTAGAACAACTATATGATGTAAACACTGATTCACTTCATAAGTAAGATGAAGATACAGCAACAGTGTCTGAGCAGAATAGGAAATCATGCAGTGAGTGCTGTTTCTGAGTTTATGGCAGTGCAGTGGTGTTTTAAAATTGTAGGGTAATTTGCTAAGAATGGTGCTTCAGGGTTCAGAACAGTGCAGCAGTGTTTAGACAGTGTAGAGAGTCAAGGTGGGATAGATATTTCTGACTTTAGAGCAATACAGTTGTGCTTCAGCAGTGTATGGTATCATGCAAGGGCTTGGATTATAAAGCACTGCATGTCCTAAGGTCTAACTCACTCCATGAGTACATGTATTCACATGTCTTAAAACACATACACCGAGGAAGTGAAAAGATTACTACATGCTACGGAGAGAGTTGCTATGGCATTTCTACAACACAGTCAGGATCTTCAGTACACAGCATGGAGACTATTTGCAAATTAAGAGCCCTAACAGACATACTGCATAGCAGTTTCTACTACTACATACCGTAAACCCTAGCACACTTCATCAGAACATGTATTCCCATACGTTTTAAACACATCAACGATCCAAATTATTACATTAGTACAAAAAAACTCACTCAAATAATTTTTAATTATAAATTATCAATGTATTCATCAAACGTTTCGTATTCCAATAAAACCTCCAACATCACTCCATCCGGTATTTCATTTTGATTTTCCTCAATTTCAAAATGTTGACCTTCAAATACAATATCTTCCACCGCTTCCAGAAATTCACTGTCCAAAGTCTCAGCAAAGAAATCTGTATTTTCTTTATTAATTTCCTCTGCAAAAGGTCCATTTAACTCCTCTATTAGTTCATTTGAGATGACAAAATTTAAAGCAAAGTTCTCCTGATGCTGTACCATTGCACCAATATGATAATTTTGTTGCACCTTGCAAAAAAATATAAACACTTAATTATATCATTTTCACTAATAAATAATAAAAAACGACCTTTATCAATTTTATAAGTACACGTATTCCCATATTTTTAAACACACTAACTACACAAATTATTCTGCCACATTCCTCTTAAATAAAAATAGACTCACACTGTAAAAGGATTACTACAATGAAAGGGAATCTTGCTGGAAATATTCTTTCAGAGTTTACAACACTGCAGTTGTGTTGCAAGAGTTTACAATATTTTTCAAGGAATGGAGTTTCAGGATTTAGGACAATGAAGTGAATTTAAAGCAGTGTAGTGAGTCACGGTGTGACTGAGAATGTACAAATGAAATTCACTGAAATGATTACTACATGCTACAGACAGAGTTGCTTTTGCATTTCAACAGCACACCAAGGGGCCCATTATGATGGTGGGCGGATTGCCCCCGCCAGGCTGGCTCTCGTTTCCCCCCCGCCATATTAGTATGGCGGGGGGACCTCGGCGGACGGAAAGACCGTCCGCCGCTTTTCCGCCCGGTCGCCTTGCGGCCGGGGCGGAAAAGGAATAATATGGTGCCATATTATGATGGGCTTCTGGCAATGCCTTTCCGTGGTGGGAATGCCACCACGGAAAAGAAGGTGGACTTCACTGTGGGGGCCCCGTGCAGGCCCCCAGAGTGAAGGAGAGTAGGGGGGTGCACACGGGGGATACCTGTGGTACCCCCCTTCATTTGCATTTACAAAGCGGCAGGCACCGCGCAGTGCCTGCCGCTTTGTAAATGCAAATGATGTAATGCATTTTTAGCATTGTGGCAGGCGGAGCAGAGAGCACCGCCCGCCACAATGCTAAAAATACAGGATGTGCCTGCCACTGTGGTGGGCACATCCTAATATCCCCCACGGGACCCCCGCCCTTATGGCGGGCGGGCCCTATTACCACAAGGTCCTAATGACCCCCCAAGCATCTAAATTGCACTGCATAAACACAATTTGAAAATAAAGAGGCCTGAAACACATACTGCATAGGACTTTCTACAACTACATCACCTCTGTGTCTCTACTTCAACTATTTCACCCTCTCTCTGCGCCATCTTTTCTCTGACTGCACCATCTGTCCCTCTGCCTGCAACCCTACACCATCTATCCTCTAATTGTAACAGTTTACTCTCTGCCTGCATTATATAATGACATTTTCTGTCTGCACCAACCCTCTCTCACTACCTGCACCCTCTCATATGCATCTACAGAGTCCTATTATGATATGCCTGCTGGTATGTATTACACAGCACTACCATAATAAATCTTTCCCTTCACTGCCTGTAGTCGCACACCATGTCTGAGTCTGCTTGCACTATCTGTGTCTCTGCTTGAAACATGTCACCCTCTCTCTGCACCATCTGTTCTGTGACTGCACCATCTGTCCCTCTGCCTGCAGGCCTGCACCATCTATCCTCTGATTGTACCAGTTTAATCTCTGCCTGCATTATCTTATTTTGTGTCTGCACCAACCCTCTACCACTGCCTGCATCCTCTCATCTACATCTGCACAGGCCTATTAAGATATGGCTGCTGGTGTGTATTACACAGCACTACCATGTTAAATCCTTTCCTTCACTGCCTGTAGTCTCACACCCCCTGCATGTACCATGTCATCACTATCTTCACTATTCCCCCCCGTGTGCTCAATTAGACTCTGCATGTAACATTTCTCAAACTGTTTCCAGCTTTTCTTCTCTGTTGGACCACTCTATCCTCTGTGTGTACCATGTCTGTGTCTGCTTGAATCATTTCACCCTCTCTCTGCGCCATCTTTTCTATGACTGCACCATCTCTCCCTCTGCCTTCAGTCTTACACCTATCTACCCTCAGTATGTACCATGTCTGTGTCTGCTTGTACTCTCTGTCCCTCTGCCTGCAGCCATATACCATCTACCCTCTGTATGTACCATGTCTGTGACTGCTTTCACTATATATATCTTTGCTTGAACCATCTCACCCTCTCTCTGCACCATCTTTTCTGTGACTGCACTATCTGCCCCTCTGCCTGCAGCCCTACACCATCTATCCTCTTTATGTACCATGTCTGTGTCTGCTTGCACTATCTGTCCCTCTGCCTACAGACCTCTACCATCTATCCTCTGTGTGTACCATATCTGTGTCTGCTTGCACTGTCTGTGTCTCTGCTTGTACCATCCCACCCTCTCTCTGCACCATCTTTTCTGACTGCACCATCTGTCCCTCTGCCTGCAGCCCTACACCATCTATCCTCTGTGTGTACCATGTCTGTGTCTGCTTCCACTATGTATATCTTTGCTTGAACCATCTCACCCTCTCTCTGCACCATAATTTCTGTGACTGCACCATCTGTCCCTCTGCCTGCAGCCCTACACAATCTATCCTCTGTGTCTACCATGTCTGTGTCTGCTTGCACTATCTGTGTCTGTGCTTGAACCATCTCACCCTCTCTCTGCACCATCTTTTCCAATTTACAGCACTATTTCTATACCACTGCAGTTGTGTTGCAAGAGTTTTGAATATTTTTCTAGGAATGGAGTTTCAGGGTTTAGGACAATGAAGTGAACTTAAACCAGTGTAGTGAGTTAAGGTGGGACTGAGAATGTACAAATCAAATTCACTGAAATGATTACTACATGCTACAGACACAGCTGCTTTAGCATTTCAACAGCACACCCAGCATCTAAATTACACAGCATAAACACAATTTGAAAATTAAGAGGCCTGAAACACATACTGCATAGGACTTTCTACAACTACATCACCTAAACCATGACTCGGTTCATGATTTACATGATTTAGCACACAGAGGGAGACAAAGTACAAACAGAGACAAAATGGTACCCACAGAGGGTGCGAGACTACAGACAGAGAAGGTTAAGATTTAACATATAAGCGCTGTCTAACACACGCCAGCAGCCATATCATAATAGGCCTCTGCAGATGCACATGAAAGGGTGCAGGCAGTGGGGGAGGGTTGGTGCAGACAGAAAATGAGATACTGCAGGCAGAGAGTAAACTGGTACAATCAAAGGATAGATGATACAGGGCTACAGGCAGAGGAAGAGATGGTGCAGTCACTCACAGAAAAGGTGGTGCAGAGAAAGGGTGAGATAGTTCAAGCAGAAACACAGATAGTGCAAGCAGAAACAGACATGGTACACACAGAGTATAAAATAGTACAACAGAGAAGAAATACTGGAAACAGTGAGAGAAATGTTACATGCAAAGACTAATTGGAACACAGAGAGGGGGAGATAGTGAAGACAGAGATAAAACAATACACACAGAGGGTGCGAGACTACAGGCAGAGAAGGAAAAGATTTAACATGTAAGCGCTGTCTAACACACACCAGCAGCCATATCATAATAGGCCTCTACAGATGCACATCAGAGGATGCACGCAGTGGGAGAGGGTTGGTGCAGACAGAAAATGAGATAAGCAGAGAGAGGCAGACTGTGAGGAGAGAAAGAGGAGATTATACAAAAAGGTGCAAATATAATTCTTTAATTTACACAGACGCTCAGTGTGATCTTAGTCAAAAATGTTAAAACCATGGATTTCACCAAAACGCATATACCACAGAAAAACCTTTAAGAGACAGAACAGTATCCCTTCCAATTCAGTAAAATAAGTACTACAATGAAAGGGAATCTTACTGGGAATATTCTTTTAGGATTTACAACTCTGCAGTTGTGTTGCAAGAGTTTAGAATATTTTTCTAGGAATGGAGTTTCAGGGTTTAGGACAATGAAGTGAACTTAAACCAGTGTACTGAGTTAAGGTGAGACTGAGAATGTACAAATCAAATTCACTGAAATAATTACTACATGCTACAGACACAGTTGCTTTAGCATCTCAACAGCACACCCAGCATCTACATTGCACAGCTCAAACACAATTGAAAAATTAAGAGGCCTGAAGCACATACTGCATAGGACTTTCTACACTACATCACCTAAACCATGACTCAGTTCATGATTTAGGTGATTTAGCACACAGAGGTAGACAAAGTACAAACAGAGACAAAATGGTACACACAGAGGGTGCGAGACTACAGACAGAGAAGGTAAAGATTTAACATGTAAGCGCTGTCTAACACACACCAGCAGCCATATCATAATAGGCCTCTGCACATGCACATGAAAGGGTGCAGGCAGTGGGAGAGGGTTGGTGCAGACAAAAAATTAGATACTGCAGGCAGAGAGTAAACTGGTACAATCAGAGGCTTGATGATGCAGGGCTACAGGCAAAGGAAGAGATGGTGCAGTCACAGAAAAGGTGGTGCAGAGAAAGGGTGAGATGGTTCAAGCAGAGACACAGACAGTGCAAGCAGACACAGACATGGTACACACAGAGGACTAAATGGTACAACAGAGAAGAAATACAGGAAACAGTAAAAGAAATGTTACATGCAGGGACTAATTGGAGCACAGAGAGGGAGAGATACTGAAGACAGAGATTAAACGAGTGCGAGACTACAGGCAGAGAAGGAAAAGATTTAACATGTAAGCGCTGTCTAACACACACCAGCATCCATATCATAATAGGCCTCTGCAGATGCACATAAGAGGATGCAGGCAGTAGAAGAGGGTTGGTGCAGACAGAACATGAGATAAGCAGAGAGAGGTAGACTGTGAGGAGAGACAGGGTAGATTATAGAAAAAGGTGCAAATATAATTCTTTATTTTACACAGACACTCAGTGTGACCCTGGTCAAAAACTTTAAAACCATACATTTTACCAAAACACATTTACCACACGAAAAAGTTTAAGAGACAAAACACAGCCTATCTATTTCTGAACTACAATACAGTGCGGAAACCTGAGTCATTTTCAAAATACATTTCCAATTTACAGCATTACTTTTTTGCCAGCTTTACATCCAAACATGAGACACAATATCAGAAGAAAGAAAACAGTATAAGCAGAGAGAGGTACACTGTGAGGAGAGACAGAGGAGATTATACAAAAAGGTGCAACTATAATTCTTTATTTTACACAGACACTCAGTGTGATCCTGGACAAAAACTTTAAAACCATACATTTTACCAAAACACATTTACCACACGAAAAAGTTTAAAAGACAGAACACAGCCTATCTATTTCTGAACTACAATACAGTGCAGAAACCTGAGTCATTTTGAAAATACATTTCCAATTTACAGCATTACTTTTTTGTCAGCCTTACATCCAAACATGAGACTCACACTGTGACCTTAGACACATAACAGAAATCCTTGCAATTCAGTCAAATGATTACTACAGTGAAAGGGGGGGAGGAGGGGACCTTCCTAGTAGTGATGTATAAAGAGAGCAAAGGTGAAGGATACAGAAAGAGAGAGAAAATTAGAGGGAAGAAATAAACAAACAGAAGTAAATCAGATGGAGAGAAGCCGTTAGAAAACAGGAGTGAAGGAAAGGGATATGAGGGTAAGGAAAGGAGAGTGAGAGAAAAAAAAGCATATTAAGAAAAAGGAAAAAGGTGTAAGTAGAACAGAAGGATTTATAGAGAAACTGAAGAAGGAAAAAGAACAGTGTTGGACAGAAAGGAAGACAGTGAGGAAGAGTGAAAGAGCAGGAGAGTGACTAACTTCCACATTGCAACTCATTTTTATTATTAACTTAAAATGCACAACATATATCCCCTCACAAATTAATAACTCACCTTTAAAAATGCTTTTGAAGATTAAGAACAGTGTCAATCACACACCAGATTTTCTTAAGCAGAATCTCTGAAATGTACCTCAGACACTGCAACCACAAATGGCCCTGATTCCCTCTCATTAAACACACATATCTCTGTACATAACCAATGACATTTCTTCCCACACAAATTCAAAAACAAACTAACATTTTAATTGGTTGTACATTTCAACACTTTCAAAGTCACGTAATGTTCAACCTTCCCCCACTGCTCTCTCTGCCCGTTACCACGGTAACTCTCCATAGACCACCTAACTCAAGTCAAAAGATGAAAAGTTCATCTCTCAATGTTGCAAACCAAAGCAGCAAGTGTGTTTGACTTCTCAATATTCCAGCTTATCCTGTGCAATGTTCTTTTCAATGACTTTTTCTAAACCAATAGTATTATTCCTTTTAGAAACCAGTAGTATGCACCCTAGTTTTCAATGTTAAATAATCAGAAACCACCAATCATTTCTTGTTTTTCAAGTGCACTGAATCTCAACCACATTTTTTTCTAAACTCTTATTTTTCAAACTGCCATTTCATCTCCAGAGCCCATCTGAGTACAACCAGATCTGCCTTCAAGATGCTTAGAGTATGGATTGTAGGACATAGCTATATTTTCTGGAGTGAAAGGTATGCAGCTTTCTCAACCTTGATTTACCAAATGTGGATATTATGTGGATTGGCCAGAGAGGATTGAGATGTCACCAATTGATGCCATTGGTAAAATCCTTTTTGCATCTCCCACACCCTGACCTCATAATTATGCACTGTGGTGGTAATGACCTAGGCACTTTGACTGGGGTAGGTCTGGAAATGCTTTTAAAGGACACCTTTGGGCAATTGATGTCACTTTTTCCACCAACTGCCTTGGTATATTCTAATATATGCCAAAGGCAGAAATGGAACTGGTCCAACCAATATTGTCCACAGATTGAGAAAGCAAGGAAACATGTGACTAAGTCTATTTCTACTTTCCTCAGAGACAATGGTATGGGTTCTATATATCACAACAACTTGTGTTACAACATGCAAGGCATCTATAGGAGAGATAGTGTACATTTCACAGATGAGGGGAATAGAGTCTTCCTTTTAAACTTTAGACTCTGCATCTGTACTTACTTATAGGTGCAGAAAACACTCAATGAACACAACAGCTCTTTTTAGAGCCAACCAACATCTAAGTTTTTTTTCTGACGTGCACGCACTGTGCGCACACCTCGTGATTTTTAAAAAAAGAAAAATTTTGGTTTTTGGCCATCGGGGTCCTTTAGGGACCCCCTCAGAAGGCCTAGGGGGTCAGGGAGACTCTACCCTGCCCCCTTTTCACGTTCTCCACTTTTATTTGTCACTCTCTTTTAAAACTGCACAAAATGGCGGCTATAGGGTGCGAGCACAGTCCCCCCCCCACGCAATAAAAAAAAAAAATATATTAATATTTTTGGGCCTTCAGGGGTTCTTCAGGGACCCCCTGAGAAAGCCTAGGGGGTCAGGAAGACTCTACACTGCCTCCTTTACCACGTTCTCCGCTTTCCTTTTTCACTCTCTTCTGAAACTACACAAAATGGCAGCTATAGGGTGCGAGCACCGTGTGCGCACCTTGTGATTTAAAAAAAAAATGTTATTGACCTAAAGCGGCCAACACTTCCTGATTTCGTCCGAATGGAATGTTGACAGACGTCTAACAGCAAATCAGAATTCTGCTCGCGCACACTTGGTGCGCGCACGGGTGCGCGCTTATAGATATATACATTTTTTCAAATTCAATTTTCTCAACAACTACTGGAGGAATTTACACCATTTAAACAAAAGGGCGATCTGCGAATCAGACTCTACCTTTTTGCCAAATTTCTTGGAATTCCGTTCAGCCGTTCGGGCTGTAGCCATGTCTAATCGTCCTATGGAAAATTGCATGGGGAAGACACGTTTTGGGACCCCCCTTTTTTCTCAGCCCCCACTTGACGAATCCCCCCAAAACTTTCAGGAAAGGAGCAGAGCGGAGTGGGCCATCTTCTTAGAGAAATTCGCAAAGATTCATCAACCGGCGCCAAAGTTATTCCCAATAGAATGTTGCGAATTTCCTATGGAAACTAGGTCCTAACTATATATACCTACTGGCGACATCATCCAGTGAATGTGGTTTGCTTCATTATATATATAGCAATTTGCATTGAAGAATGAGTGGATATATAAAAATAAATATTTGGATGGAGGATTTAGTAGCAGTGTAATTGACTGTTTACTTTAACAATGTATAGTGTCTCACTAAATATAGTGGATAGTGACTAAACTGTGTGAATATCTGTATCACTTTCTCAGTTGTTGTGTAAACTGGTTCTCCAGTTGGTTACTAGCTATGTGAAAGTCTATATTAGTTATTAATTAGTTAACTGAGTGTTTGTATGGGAGAGTGAATGTGTGTGTGGTTCAGTGGGGGGGGTGTGACTGCCCAAAGATGTGTGAATAGTTGATTCAGTAGATATATGAAGTTAAAACTACATGTTCTAACAGTTGTTTGGGTGAGTGAATATCTTTATGGGTGTGGTGATGAGCAAATATATTTCTCAATGGTACATGTCCAACAAACTAGAAAAATAAAAGGCAGTGTATGTGTCAGTTGTTGTATATAAATGAGTATACATAAGACTCAATGATTGTGTAAGTGACTATATGGATAACTGTATACTTGTAATAATGATTTTATAATACACTAAGTATGACTTACTATCTAAATGAATAGATGAAGTGGTGTTTGTATAAGTGTGTAGCTAAGTAAGTATGTAAGTATGATCCATTTTTTGCATAAGTGAGTAGGATAACTTCATATGTGAATAGGTTGTGTGCTGGTGTGTAATGTCGATATAGGTGTATAAGTATTTATGATAGTGTTCTATTGTTCATTGACAGCATGTATGAGTGAATCTACAGGTAAGTGATTACATGTGTTTATACATCTAGTAATCACTGTATTTTACAAAGAGTGATGAAAGAGTTTACTAGTGTATGAAAAGGTGTATGTGATTGTCACGTAGATGATGTCATCAGTGATGTCATCAGTGATGTCATTTGAGATGTCATCAGTGATGTCACTGACCATGTCACGAATGATGTAATATGTGACATCATCAGCAGTGGATTGCGGGTGCGCGAAATATAGTTAGTACAACTAACTATATAGGAGCAATTTCAATGGTTTTGTATGAGTGAAATGTCCAGCTAACTAAAACACCCCTAAAACTTATAGTTTTTTCAGTGAATTTGCAAGGTTTTTTAAATGCTAATTCCTAACTATATAAGGCCTGAAACCTATGGGTTTTTCAGTGAATTTCAAAGGTTTTTTAAATGCTAATTCCTAACTATATAAGGCCTGAAACCTATGTTTTTTTACAGTGAATTTAAATGGTTTTTTAAATGCTAATTCCTAACTATATCAGGCCTGAAACCTCTGTTTTTTTCATTGAATTTCGAAGGCTTTTTAAATGACAATTTTTAAATGTATTAATTGTTATTTTTTTTATACTGATTTACTACATTTTTGCAGGCAGGTGTTCAGAGGGCACGCCCCTTTTTTACAACACTCTGCAGCGCAGCTCCATGGCACTTACTGGAGATACCTGTTGGAATAGTTCCCTCTAGGGAACCTCTGGATTGAACCGAAATTAATTCCCTAACTTAAACTGTGCAAACGCACCCTGTAGAGTTTTCAAAATTGGGGGATTAAGTTTCCTTGCATACTAGGGGTCCCTGGGGGCCAACTAGTCCACCTGAAACCTCCAGTATGCGCCAGGGGGCTGCATTGCAGAGAGGTGTAATGAGGCCACACCCTTTTTTACACCTCTCTGCAATGCAGCCCCCGGGCATGTTTGCAGAGGGGGAACTAATTCCCCTTGCATACTGGGGGTCCCTGGGGGCCAACTAGCTCACCAGGAGCCTCCAGTATGCGCCAAGGGGCTGTGTAGCTTTGCCCGGGGGGCAGCGGTCACCAGGGCAGTGTATGGGGGTTTGGGACCCCCCATACTTCTTTATCACTATGCCCCCGTGATTTGGTCCCCCGGGGGGGTAATTTAAAAAAAAACAGACCGGGTTTTTAGAAAAATATTTTGGCCTTTTTTTGTCCTTGTGGGACCACCTAAGCAGGCCTGGGGGGTCAGGGTGTGCCTACCCTGCCCCCTTTTTGTGTTCTACACGTTTGTTGTTCTGATTTCTTGTGCCTCGTCTACCGAGCACAAGATGGATGCCAACACTTCCTGGTTAGAAGTGTTGACAGCCAATGAGCATGCAGCTTTCTCGGGAAGGCATGCTGATTGGCTGCCACTGTCTGTCAACACTAGCACAAGATGGATGCCAACACTTCCTGGTTAGAAGTGTTGACAGCCAATGAGCATGCAGGTTTCTCGGGAAGGCATGCTGATTGACTGCCACTGTCTGTCAACACTCCAAACCAGGAAGTGTTGGCAGCCACCTTGTGCCTCAGTAGAACCAAGGCACAAGAAAGCAGTGAAACAAAGGAGGAAAACACACAAAGGGGGCAGGGTAGAAGCACCCTGACCCCCTAGGCCTGCTCAGGGGGTCCCACAAGGACCCCCAAGGCTCCTCCAAATTCATTAAATTTTTTTATTTATGGGGTACACGCACCGTACGCGTACCTATGCGAGGTACGCGTACGGTGCACGTACCCGGCGATTTAAAAAAATATATATATCATTTTTGGGCCTTGGGGGTTCTTGTAGGACCCCCTGAGCAGGCCTAGGGGGTCAGGGTGCTTCTACCCTGCCCCCTTTTTGAGTTCTACACGTTCTTTTTTCTGTTTTCCTGTGCCTCAGTCTACCGAGGCACAAGATGGCTGCCAACAATTTCTGTTTTGGAGTGATGACAGACAGTGGCAGCCAATCAGCATGCAGCTCGCCTTCTGCAAAGGTATGCGCACGTGCGCGCACGGTACGTGAACCTGTGCGCGTACGTTGCGCGCTTATAGATATATCAATTTATAAGTTCCTGTATAACTAAGTATGTGTTTCTGTAAGTGATCGTTTAAGAGAGTCAGTATGTGCATGTTTGTGTCTATAGCTGTATATGCAAGTAAATGGATGTTTGATAGTTTATTTGCATGTGTTAGTATGTGTGTAAGTAACTTTATGGATGAGTATCGGTGTGTAACAGGATGTATAGGTGTATGAGTACATATGATGATTGAGTGCATGTATGAGTGACTATATAGAACTGTAGGTGAATGAGTGGATGTGGAAGTAGATGTTGGAATAGGTTGTTGTAACTGGTATTGGTATCTCCATTTTCTTGAAAATTTTTGTTTCTATTTTTTAATGTGTGTATTAGAGTGAGAGGAGGTCTGCCTCTCTTTCACAAGGATGATGTCATCAGTGATGTCATGAGTGATGTCACTGACCATGTCATGAGTGATGTAATATGTGACGTCATCAGCAGTGCATTGCGGGCGCGTGAGTTATAGTTAGCTGAACTAACTATAACGGGGGAATTTCAAAGGTTTGGTATGAGTAAAATGACCAGCTAACTATAACTGGTGTGAAACATATGTTTTTTTCAGTGAATTTCAAAGGTTTTTAAAATGCTAATTCCTAACTATAACGTGTGTGAAACTTATGGTTTTTTTCAGTGAATTTGCAAGGTTTTTTAAATGCTAATTCCTAACTATAACGTGGCTTAAACCTATGGTTTTTTCAGTGAATTTCAAAGGTTTTTTAAATGGTAATTCCTAACTATAACGTGGCTGAAACCTATGGTTTTCAGTGAATTTCAATGGTTTTGTAAATGATAATTTTAAATGTATTAATTATTATATTTTTTATACTGATTTACTACATTATTTTAAATGATTTATTTTTAAATATTTTATTTTTTAAATTACATTACATATGTTTAATATAAATTGAAAAAAAAATGTTTTCACACCTCTCTGCAACGCTGCCCCATGCGCGTTTGCAGAGGGGGAACTAATTCCCCTTGCATACTGGGGGTCCCTGGGGGCCAACTAGCCCACCAGGAGCCTCCAGTATGCGCCAGGGGGCTGCATTGCTTTGCCCCGGGGGCGGCGGTCCCCGGGGCAGTGTGAGGGGATTGGGGACCCCCCACACTTCTTTATCACTATGCCCCCGCAATTTAGTCCGCCGGGGGGTAATTTGAAAAAAAACCAGACCGGGTTTTTAAAAAAAAGAAATTGGGTCCTTGGGGGTCCTTGTGGGACCACCTGGGCAGGCCTAGGGGGTCAGAGTGTATCTACCCTGCCCCTTTTTTGTGTTCTACACATGTGTTTTTCTGCTTTCTTGTGCCTCGGTCTACCAAGCACAAGATGGATGCCAACACTTCCTAGTTTGAAGGGTTAGAGATATATGCGAGGTACGCGTACGGTGCGCGTACCCCGCGATTTAAAAAAAATATATATATAATTTTTGGGCCTTGGGGGTTCTTGTGGGACCCCCTGAGCAGGCCTAGGGGGTCAGGGTGCTTCTACCCTGCCCCCTTTTTGAGTTCTACACGTTTGTTTTTCTGCTTTCCTGTGCCTCAGTCTACCGAGGCACAAGATGGCTGCCAACAATTTCTGTTTTGGAGTGTTGACAGACAGTGGCAGCCAATCAGCATGTAGCTCGCGCACGCAAAGGTATGCGCACGTGCGCGCACGGAACGTGAACCCGTGCACGTACGTTGCGTGCTTATAGATATATCAATTTATAAGTTCCTGTATAACTAAGTATGTGTTTCTGTAAGTGATCGTTTAAGAGAGTCAGTATGTGCATGTTTGTGTCTATAGCTGTATATGCAAGTAAATGGATGTTTGATAGCTTATTTGCATGTGTTAGTATGTGTGTAAGTAACTCTATGGATGAGTATCGGTGTGTAACAGGATGTATAGGTGTATGAGTACATATGATGATTGAGTACATGTATGCGTGACTATATAGAACTGTAGGTGAATGAGTGGATGTGGAAGTAGATGTTGGAATAGGTTGTTGTAACTGGTATTGGTATCTCCATTTTCTTGAAAATTTTTGTTTCTATTTTTTAATGTGTGTATTAGAGTGAGAGGAGGTCTGCCTCGCTTTCACAAGGATGATGTCATCAGTGATGTCATGAGTGATGTCACTGACCATGTCATGAGTGATGTAATGTGTGACGTCATCAGCAGTGCATTGCGGGCGCGTGAGTTATAGTTAGCTGAACTAACTATAACGGGGGAATTTCAAAGGTTTGGTATGAGTAAAATGACCAGCTAACTATAACTGGTGTGAAACCTATGTTTTTTTCAGTGAATTTCAAAGGTTTTTAAAATGCTAATTCCTAACTATAACGTGTGTGAAACTTATGTTTTTTTTCAGTGAATTTACAAGGTTTTTTAAATGCTAATTCCTAACTATAACGTGGCTTAAACCTATGGTTTTTTCAGTGAATTTCAAAGGTTTTTTAAATGGTAATTCCTAACTATAACGTGGCTGAAACCTATGGTTTTCAGTGAATTTCAATGGTTTTGTAAATGATAATTTTTAAATGTATTAATTATTATATTTTTTATACTGATTTACTACATTATTTTAAATGATTTATTTTTAAATATTTTATTTTTTAAATTACATTACATATGTTTAATATAAATTGAAGGTTTTTTAAATGGTAATTCTTAACTATAACGTGGCTGAAACCTATGGGTTTCAGTGAATTTCAATGGTTTTGTAAATGATAATTTTTAAATGTATTAATTATTATATTTTTTATACTGATTTACTACATTATTTTAAATGATTTATTTTTAAATATTTTATTTTTTAAATTACATTACATATGTTTAATATAAATTGAAAAAAAATGTTTTCACACCTCTCTGCAACGCAGCCCCCATGCGCGTTTGCAGAGGGGGAACTAATTCCCCTTGCATACTGGGGGTCCCTGGGGGCCAACTAGCCCACCAGGAGCCTCCAGTATGCGCCAGGGGGCTGCGTTGCTTTGCCCCGGGGGCGGCGGTCCCCGGGGCAGTGTGAGGGGATTGGGGACCCCCCACACTTCTTTATCACTATGCCCCCGCAATTTAGTCCCCCGGGGGGTAATTTGAAAAAAAAACAGACCGGGTTTTTAAAAAAAAGAAATTGGGTCCTTGGGGGTCTTTGTGGGACCACCTGGGCAGGCCTAGGGGGTCAGGGTGTGTCTACCTTGCCCCTTTTTTGTGCTCTACACATTTGTTTTTCTGCTTTCTTGTGCCTCGGTCTACCAAGCACAAGATGGATGCCAACACTTCCTAGTTTGAAGGGTTAGAGATATATGATTTTTTTCAAATTCGATTTTCTCAACAACTACTGGAGGGAATTACACCATTTCAGCAAAAGTGTGATCTGCGAATCAGACTCTACCATTTTTCCAAATTTGGTGTAATTCCGTTCAGCCTTTCGGGCTGTAGCCGTGTCTAATCATCCTATGGAAATTAACAAGGGACCCCCCTTTTTTCTCTGCCCCCGCTTGACGAATCTACCAGAGACTTCCAGGGAAGAAGTGTAGCGGAACGGACCATCTTCTTTGAGAGATTTGCGAAGATTCAACAACCGGCGCCAAAGTTATTCCCAATAGAATGTTGCGGATTTCCTATGGAAACTAGGTCCTAACTATAAATACCTACTGGCTACCGCAGTAGGTAATATACAAATATATATATACTAGCAGCCCGTCCCGACCTTGTCTGGGAGCAATCAGGCTTCCCCGACCCCCGCCTGCCCCGACATTGGCCAGCAGCCCGGGCCCCCGTCCGCCCCGTCCCCCGGCTGCCCCGATCCCCGCCTGCCCTGACATTGTCCTCCGGAGGCTTACCTCACACAATTATGCCAGAGGCCCAGTGTTGCAGTTGTGGCCAGCAGCAGCGCCTGAGGCACTGGGGAGCTTTCTGGGTAAGTGGGGCTCTGGCACTCGGTTTGCCGGGAGGCGAGGATGAGCAGAGGTTGCAGGGATAAGAGTAGGAGTTCACAGAGTATGGAGCGGCCGGCGGGAGTCGGGAGCTTGAGCACAATTATGCCAGAGGGTCCCTCGCCTGTCCTGACCCCCGCCTGCCCTGACATTGTCCCCCGGAGCCTTTTTGTTGTAACTCCCCGTCACCCGCGTGCCCCGACCCTCGCCTGCCCCGACATTGTCCCCCGGAGCCTTACCTCAGCCGCCGCTCCCCAGTTCAGTGCTCCTCGCCGCTCCGCCGGTCTGCTGTTGCTCACCGCCTGTGTGCCGCCCGTCAGTGCTCCTCCCCCGCGCCATGTCCGCCGCCCCTCCTCGCATTCCTTGACGCAGCTCCTCCTCGCGCTCCTGGACGACTTCAGCACGCATGTCGCGGCCGGCGCTACTTCGCAGGGACTACTTTTTTTAAAATGTAAATTTTTTTAAATATAAAGTTTTTTTTTTATTTATATAGCCTATGTCCATCTGCACACCCTGAGGATTCCAACGATGTATCGGGTGTGTGGATTGGCACTGTGGTTCCCGAGTTTACCCGCCTCAAAGCCTCAAAGTTCTTCCTTTATAATAGTAGTATAGATATATTACCTACTGGCGGTCGCCAGAAGGTAGTTATAGTTAGGATCGATTTCCATAGGGAAATCGCAACATTCTATTTGGAATAACTTTGGCGCCGGTTGAGGAATCAGCCTGAATTTTTCAGCAACTTTGCCTCGCGGCGCTCCGCTCCTTCCCTGAAAGTTTGGAGTGATTCGTCAAGGGGGGGCCGAGATAAAAGGGGGGTCCCAAAACGTGTTTTCCCCATGTTAATTTCCATAGGGCGGTCTGTCGCACTTTTAGCTCGAATGGCTGAATGGATTTTCACCAAACTTGGCAAAATTGTAGGGACTGGTAGCCCGATGTGCCTTTGCTATGTCTCAAGATATGTGCTCCAGTGGATTTTGAGTAATTTAGGTTCAAACAAATGTATATATCTAGAGCCGCGCCCTGGTACGCGTACCGGGGAGTGCTCCGGGCGCGCCACGCGACTTGCACACGGCCAGCTGATTGGCTCTCGGGTGTCTGTAAACATTTGAAACAGTCCGCAGCGGCCGCCATCTTGTGTCTTGGTAGGATCGAGACACAAGAGGTGGTAAAAACAAAAGAGAAAATAATGAAAAGGGGGCAGGGTAGACCCCCCCTGGCCCCCTAGGTTTGATGTGGGGGCCATAAAAGGGTCACTCGGGTAAAAAAAAATGTAATTTTTTTTCGATTTTCGCGGTGGGGGCGCCCGGTACGCGCACCGGGGAGAGTACTTTGGTGAAAAATAGTGAAAATAATAGTGTAAAATAATCATTTCGAGTGATTACAGGTAGGGTAGCTCTGAAAAGAGCTTTTGGGTTCTGTGGCTGTTTTAGGTACCTGCAAGTACGTCCCACACACACCCACATGCACACAACCCTACACCCCCACAGTCACACACTCCCCACACACACCTTACACACGCACACCTCCACCCACACCCAAACACCCCACAGCCCTACACCGACACCTTACACATCCACACCCACAACCACACATCCCACACACCCAGACACACACACACACCTCACCCCCAACACACACACACGCACACACAGATACCTCACAGACACACCTCACACATCCCACACACACACGCACACCTCACAGACACATCCACACATCCCACACATACACACACATCCTATACACATACTCCCCACACCCACACACACCCCAAACACACCTCACACACCCACACTTCCACCTACACCGAAACACCCCACACACCCACACCCACACACACACTTTACACACCCACATCCCCACCCACACCCACATACCCCACACAGATATACACCTCATCCCCCCCAGACACACACACACACACATACACACCTCACAGACACACCCAGCACATCCCCCACACACACCTCCCCACCCCCACACATGGGGAAAACTCAGTGAAACACTAAAATAATAATTTAAAGTGCTTAGAGGTAGGGTATCTCTGAATAGAGTTGTTGTGTTGTGTGGGTGATTTAAGTACCAACATGTAGGTACCAATGCAGAGTCTTAAATTCAATGCACACCATTTACTCTGTAGATAATTTGCATGTTGTTATAGAAGTTATTGTGGTATATGGAATGCATACCATAGTCTGTCAGGAAAACATAAAGAACATGGAGGCAGAAAATGAAAAACAGATGTCAAATACACTTTGGAGATAATATAGTGGGAGAAAGGAAGTATCTATGAGCAAAATTACTATGTAAAACAAAAAAGTTGCACAGTATACTATAAGTCTCACATTATATTATATTCATTTTGGTACTATTTCATTGATTACATATAAAAAAGAATAATGTCTGGAACAATTTTTAATTATTAAATATACATGTATTGCTCTGATTTTTCAAAATTTAATAAGACTTCCAACATTATGTCGTCGGGAATGTCCTCATTTGGATTACATGATTCCATTTCTTCCACATATTTCAGAAACTCTTCATCAAGAGACTGATCCAAAAAATCTGAATCGTTATTCTCTTCCTCTGAGTTGTCCTGAGGATCAAGTTTGAATGAAATATTACATTTATTTTGATCTCCTTCCATTATGTTGCTGTAAGAGTGACCGCTGCGCCTCTCACCAGGCCGGGTCACCCCCTTGCTCAGCCTGCCGCCTCCAGCTCCAGCCAGCCTTGCCGCATTTGCCGCTTTTTTCCCGCCGCCACCGACGCCCCCCTGGTCCCCCGAGCGGCCCAGCTACTGCAGAGCCGGCCGCTCGCCAGTTCCCACCGCTGCTCGCCACAGGCCCCGCCCACCACCGGCCCATTGGCCGAGCCGCTCCCGCCACCCAGCTGACCCGCCCTCAGGTCCCCCTTCTTAAGGGGACAGCTAGGAGTGCTCGGGAGTGACCGCTGCGCCTCTCACCAGGCCGGGTCACCCCCTTGCTCCTCCTGTCGCCTCCTGCTCCAGCCAGCCTTGCCGCATTTGCCGCTTTTTTCCTGCCGCCACCGACGCCCCCCTGGTCCCCCGAGCGGCCCAGCCACTGCAGAGCCGGCCGCTCGCCAGTTCCCGCCGCTGCTCGCCACAGGCCCCGCCCACCACCGGCCCATTGGCCGAGCCGCTCCCGCCGCCCAGCTGACCCGCCCTCAGGTCCCCCTTCTTATGACGCCCCCAGAGCAAACGCGCAGCGGACGCGCACAGCGGGAGCACCGACTGAGCGCCGAAGGTGCTCCAAAGGTAAGCCCGTCTGCGCCCGTCCGCGCCTGGACCGCGCCCAGTGCCAGGACCCCCGGCCCTCGCAGACCCCAGCCCACCCGCCGGACGTACGACGCCGCCACCCTCAACGCACTCAACTCCGGCCGAATCCCGGGATGCTACCGAGCCCCCCCGAGACGCACCCACGGACCCTTCTGCTGCAACGCCTGCAAGTTCACCTGCAACCGGACCCACACCACACCAGCACCCACCAATCCGAACACCAGCAGCACCCACCTGAAGTGCATCCTGCTCAACACCCGCTCCATCCACAGACACGCCGTCGAGCTCTGGAACCTGCTCGACACCACAGCCCCAGACGTCGCCTTCCTCACGGAAACCTGGATGAACGCCTCCTCAACGCCCAACATCGCCATCGCCATCCCGGACGGCTACAAGATCATCCGGAGGGACCGCATCAACCAGACTGGAGGAGGCATCGCCATCATCCACAGGAACACCATCCGCATCATGACCAACACCGACGACACCCTCGCACCCGCCGAACACCTGCACTTCCAGATCCACGTCAACCCCAAGACCACCCTCAGAGGCACCCTCATCTACAGACCCCCGGGACCACGCACCCAATTCAGCGAAGACATCGCCGACTTCATCAGCCCACACGCCCTCCCCTCCGCCGACTACATCCTCCTCGGGGACCTCAACTTCCACCTGGAGAACAACAACGACCGCAACACCACCACCCTGCTGGACAACCTCCCCAACCTCGGACTCAAGCAACTGGTGACCACCCCCACCCACTACGCTGGACACACACTCGACCCGGTCTTCTCTTCCAGCAAGGACATCGCCTTCAGCCACGCCATGGGACTCCACTGGACGGACCACAGCTGCGTCCACTTCAGCTTCAGGAGGACCACGCTCCACCATCACCAGCAACAGGCTCCCCGCAGAAGCTGGAACAAGATCACTGCAGACCAGCGCGCTACTTCCCTGAGCAAGAACCCTCCCACCAGCACAACGAACCCCAGCCAAGCGGCCACCAACCTCAAGAAATGGATCAGCGACTGCGCAGACGACCTCGCCCCTCTGAAGACCCCGCCGAGCTGACCCGGCAGCAAGAAAGCCCCATGGTTTAACGACGAACTCAAGAGCTCCAAGAAGAACTGCAGAGCACTCGAGAAAACCTGGCGCAGAGACCCAACACCGGACAACATGACTGCCCTCAAGCTCGCCACTCGAAAACACCACCAACTGATCCACGCCACCAAGAAAACCGCATTCAAGGAACGACTGGACAACAACGCACACAACAGCAAGGAACTCTTCAACATCGTGAAAGAGCTCTCCAACCCCAACGCCGGAAGCAACAACATCACCCCTTCGCAAGACCTCTGCAACTCCCTCGCCTCCTACTTCCACAACAAGGTCGCGAACATACACAACAGCTTCAGCACTCAACCGACGCACGCCACGACCGAACCACCGCCCCCCACCACCACCCTCCGCGCCTGGACCCCGATCAGCACCGAAGACACCATCCGCACGATGAACTCCATCCACTCCGGATCTCCGACAGACCCCTGCCCTCACCACGTCTTCAACAAGGCCGACGCTGTCATCGCACCCCACCTGCGGGACATCATCAACACCTCCTTCGACACCGCTACCTTCCCGGAGAGCTGGAAGCACGCCGAACTCAGCGCTCTACTTAAGAAACCATCAGCCGACCCCACCGACCTCAAGAACTACCGCCCCATCTCGCTGCTCCCGTTTCCGGCAAAAGTCATCGAGAAGACCGTCAACAAGCAGCTGGCCGCCTTCCTCGAGAGGAACGGCTCCCTCGACCTCTCGCAGTCTGGCTTCCGGGCCAACCACAGCACCGAGACCGCCCTGATCACAGCTACCGATGACATCCAAGCCCTGCTCGACAACGGAGAAACAGCAGCCCTCATCCTCCTGGACCTCTCCGCGGCCTTCGACACTGTCTGCCACCGTACCCTAGTACAGCGCCTCAGCAACGTCGGAATCCAGGAGAAGGCACTGGAGTGGATCATCTCCTTCCTCGCCGGAAGGACACAGAGAGTCCGCCTCCCCCCGTTCAGATCGGAGGCCACCTAAGTCATCTGCGGCGTTCCTCAAGGCTCCTCGCTCAGCCCAACACTCTTCAATGTCTACATGAGCCCCCTCGCAGCCATCGCACGCCAGCACAACCTCAACATCATCTCCTACGCCGACGACACCCAGCTGATCGTCTCCCTCACCAACGACCCCGCCACCGCCAGAGCCAACCTGAACGAAGGGATGACAGACGTAGCCAAATGGATGTCGAACAGCCGCCTGAAACTGAACTCGGACAAGCCGGAAGTCCTCATCCTGGGATCCTCACCCTCCGCCTGGGACGACTCCTGGTGGCCCTCCGCCCTGGGCAGCGCACCCAAACCAACAGACCACGCACGCAACCTGGGCTTCATCCTGGACTCCTCCCTCTCCATGACCAGACAAGTCAACGCCGTCTCCTCGTCGTGCTTCAACATCCTGCGCATGCTACGTAAGATCTTCCGATGGATCCCCACCGAGACCAGGAAGACGGTCACCCAGGCCCTCGTCACCAGCCGTCTGGACTACGGCAACTCCCTCTACGCCGGAATCACCGCCAAACTCCAGAAGAGACTCCAGCGGATCCAGACCACCTCAGCACGACTCATCCTGGACATCCCCCGCCGCATCCACATCTCCGGACACCTGAGAGATCTGCACTGGCTCCCGGTCAACAAGAGAATCACCTTCCGGCTCCTCACCCACGCACACAAAGCCCTACACAACCAAGGCCCAGGACACCTCAACAGCCGCCTCAACTTCTACGCTCCCAAACGCCAGCTTCGATCGACCAGCCACGCCCTCGCCGCCGTCCCCTGCATCCAAAGAGCCACCACAGGAGGAAGGTCCTTCTCCTACCTGGCCGACAAGACTTGGAACTCCCTCCCGGCCCACCTCCGCCTGACCCAAGACCACCTCGCCTTCAGGAAGCAGCTCAAGACCTGGCTGTTCGAGCGGTAGCGGACCCCCTCCCCCCAGCGCCTTGAGACCTCCCGGGTGAGTAGTGCGCTATATAAATGCTTTGATTGATTGATTGATTAAATTGCATAAAAAATAAATATATCAGTAGAGATAGGGCACTGTTGGGTTTAAGTTCAGACAGGTAGTTTTGATTTTTTAACAGTGAAGTTATTTTTGGGCAGTGTATGGTATCAGTGCACAATATACTTCAGTTTTCAAAATAACAACTTACCTTTAAAAAGAAGTTGAAGTTATTAGTGAAAATCCTTTTGAAATGTACACCAGGATGTAGTAGTCAAAATGGCTGTGTTTCCCTCTCTTTCTTTATATATATTCATGTACATAACCAATCAAATGTCAGGTAAAAAAAGTAGAAAATGAAAGTAACATTTTAATTGGTTGTCAATTCTAACACTTCAGATGTGTTTTTGTGAAGTAATTTACCTCAGGGTATTTAGAGAGGTCTACAGGCTAAATGGCTCAATGGAATTCCATCGAATTTGGGAAAATGGTAGGGATTGGTATGTAGTATGAGCTATTCTATATTTGGTGAAAGTGTCTCCAGTGGTTTTTATGTAAATTAACTTTTCACATTTTTGGGAGCACTTCCCGGTGCGCGCCCCGGTACGCGTACCGGCAGCGCTACGGGAGTCCTCCATTTTGTGTTTCGGTAGATTTGAGACAGAAAATGGAGGACAAACAATGTTGGGAATGGGTATAAGGGGGCATCGTAGGCACTCCTTGACCCTCTAGGTTTTCTGAGGGGGTCTTAGGAGGCCGAAATAGGCAAACAAAAAAAAAATGTTTTTATTTTTCGCAGGGGGAGCGCCCGGTACGCGCACCGGGAAGCGTACCGTGGGCGTACTATGGTGAAAAATAGTGAAAAAAGTTAAAAAAAGATAATCATTTGGAGTGATCAGAGATAGGGTAGCCCTGAAAAGGGCTTTTGGGTTCTGTGGCTGATTTAGGTACCTACAAGTAGGTACCAATGCACAGTCTTAAATTCAGGAGGAATATTCTATTCCCCTCATCTGAAAAGTGCACACCATCTTCCCTGTAGATATCTTGCATGTTGTAACACAAGTTATTATTGTATATTGAACCCATTCCATAGTCTCTCATGTAAGCAGAAACAGATTTATTCACATGTTTCCGTGCTTTCTCAAATTGTGGACAAAATTGATTGGACCACTTCCATTTCTGCCTTTGGCATATATTGGAATATACCAAGGCAGTTTGAGGAAAAAGTGCCATCAATTGATCAAAGGTGTCCTTTATAAGCATTTCCAGACCTACCCCAGTCAAAGTGCCCAAGTCATTTCCTCCACAGTGCACAATTAAAAGGTCAGGGTGTGGCAAATGCAAAAAGGTTTTCACCAATGGTATCAATTGGTGACATTTCAATCCTCTGTGGCCAATCCATTTATTCTTCACATTTGGTAAGTCAAGGTTGTGAAAATTTCTGGTAGTTGCATACCTTTGAGCCCAGTGGATATAGCTATGTCCAATAATCCAGACAGAATACATGGTGAGAGGAGATTCTGATGCAGTCAGATAAAGTGTGGAAAAGAAATGGCAGTTGGAACAATAGGAGTTTGCAAAAAAAAACCTGTGGAGTTTCAGTGCTCTTGAATCACAAGCAATGATTGGTAGAATGAAATAGTTGAAAACTGAAAGTTAGGCTGCATGGTTGTGTTCTGTGTAAGAAGTAATTTGAATGGTTAAAAAAAAGTCATTTAAAAAAACCTTGCACCAGAAAAGCTGGTGTATTCGCAGGTCAAACATCCTTGATGAGGTGATTTGCAACATTGTAGAATAAACTTTTAACCCTGGGAGCTCAGTGAGGAGGGAGTTGCTATGGTAACAGGTAGAAAGGGCTGAGGGGGGGGAAGGGTGTTGGTTTGAAAATACAGAGGGAAGAGATTTGATTGGTTACCATGAGCAATATGTGTGTAGAATTAGAGGTTTTCTGTGCCTTTATGGTTTGCAGTGTCTGGAGAACATACCTTTTGCTCTGCTAAAGAAATATTGGTGTGTGTATCTGACACTGTTCTGAATCTCCTAAAATATTTGTAAAGGTGAGTTATGATTCATTTAATATACATAGAGACTTGTATACTCTATGGAGAAGATTTGGAAGCAAATTGTGGTTTTTAAATGTTGTTTTGTGGCATGCTTTTTGACAATGCTTGGTAAAAAGTTTTTACTGCATAGAGTAATTGTATTTTGTAAAATTGTGAAGTTTTAGTCGTGACATGGAATGCTTCTACATAGGACCTGTGCTGTGTTTTGTAAATGTGATGTAAAAAACGATTTTGGGGAAAAGAAATAGTTTTTACATTTTTTAAAAGGAATAAAGAATGTGTGCATGTTTAATAGAAATACATTTGACTCTTTACAATGATGTTACCTGTGTTAACTCAGTGTAGGAAGCATATTGAGTTTGTTTGCATAGAGGAATTGTATTTTGTAAAATTGTGAAGCTTCATGTGAAAGCGTTTGCCTCAGTCTTATTCCTGGTGTGAGGCAGGTGCAAGATTTTGCCTCAGTCTTATCCCTGCTGTGAGGCAGATGGTTGTAAATATGATCTGTGCTGTGTTTCCTAAATGTGATGTCAAAAACGATTTTGGGGAAAATAAATGGATTTTACATTTTTAAGTATAATGTGGCGCAAAGGTTTAAAAAATGACGCATACATGCGTCACTTTTTAAATATGGGGAAAAAAGTACAAGTTTTGGCTTTCCTGGGGAGCCTAGGTGGTGAGGATTGTATCTAAGTGTGCAGTGGACTAGGCTTCATGAAGCATATCCCTGTCTGCATTCTTAGACATAGGTGTCAATTTGACTCTTTACAATGATGTTAGCTGTGTTTTAAAACAGTGTAGGAAGCATATTGAGTTTGTTTGCATAGAGGAATTGTATTTTGTAAAATTGTGAAGCTCCATGAGAAAGCGTTTGCCTCAGTCTTATTCCTGTTGTGAGGCAGGTGCAAGATTTTGCCTCAGTCTTATCCCTGCTGTGAGGCAGATGATTGTAAATAGGATCTGTGCTGTGTTTCCTAAATGTGATGTCAAAAACGATTTTGGAGAAAATGATTGGTTTTTACATTTTTGATCCTAATGTGGCGCAGAGGTTTAAAAAGTGACGCATCTACCTACATGCATCAATTTTTAAATATGGGGCAAAAAGGTACTTGTTTGGGTTTTCCTGGGGAGCGTAGGTGGTGAAGCTTGTGTCTAAGAGTGCAGTGGACTAGGCTTCATGAAGCATATACCTGTCTGCATTCTTAGACGCAGGTGTCAATTTGACTCTTTACAATGATGTTACCTGTGTTTTAAATCAGTGTAGGAAGCATATTGAGTTTGTTTGCATAGAGGAATTGTATTTTGTAAAATTGTGAAGCTCCATGTGAAAGCGTTTGCCTCAGTCTTATTCCTGTTGTGTGGCAGGTGCAAGATTTTGCCTCAGTCTTATCCCTGCTGTGAGGCAGATGATTGTAAATATGATCTGTGCTGTGTTTCCTAAATGTGATGTCAAAAACGTTTTTGGGGAAAATAAATTGTTTTTACATTTTTGAGTATTATGTGGCACAAAGGTTTAAAAAATGACGCATACATGCGTCACTTTTTAAATATGGGGCAAAAAGGTACATGTTTGGGCTTTCTTGGGGAGCCTAGGTGGTGAGGCTTGTATCTAAGTGTGCAGTGGACTAGGCTTCATGAAGCATATCCCTGTCTGCATTCCTAGACACAGGTGTCAATTTGACTCTTTACAATGGTGTTAGCTGTGTTTTAAATCAGTGTAGGAAGCATATTGAGTTTGTTTGCATAGAGGATTTGTATTTTGTAAAATTGTGAAGCTCCTGGAGAAAGTGTTTGCCTCAGTCTTATCCCTGTTGTGAGGCAGGTGCAAAATATTGCCTCAGTCTTATCCCTGCTGTGAGGCAGATGATTGTAAATAGGATCTGTGCTGTGTTTCCTAAATGTAATGTCAAAAATGATTTTGGGGAAAATAAATGGTTTATACATTTTTGAGTATAATGTGGCGCAGAGGTTTAAAAAGTGACGCATCTACCTACATGTGTCAATTTTTAAATATGGGGCAAAAAGGTACTTGTTTGGGTTTTCCTGGGGAGCATAGGTGGTGAGGCTTGTGTCTAAGAGTGCAGTGGACTAGGCTTCATGAAGCCTATCTCTGCTGCATTCTTAGACACAGGTGTTTTGAGGCAAAATCTTGCACCTGTCTCACAACAGGAATAAGACTGAGGCAAACGCTTTCACATGGAGCTTCACAATTTTACAAAATACAATTACTCTATGCAAACAAACTCAATATGCTTCACTGGCTTGTCTTTCTAGAAAAGTCTGTCAGAGTGTTTTTCATCATTTTAGGATGTTAGCAGTGCATCATACCAAATGAGGAAATTAGTGAGAATGTTGTATTATGCAAAAAGTCCCGCACTTAAGCTTAAACAATTAAACAGTGCTCTTTTGCGTGGAACTGAATTAGATGTGAAGAAAATTTGTGAAGAAATTGAGATTTGTTATTTTCGTGAAAAAGAGGACAGTGTAGAAATTGAGACAGCAATTCAAGGTAATGTGGAAGACAATGTACAGATTTTAAATACAGAAAAGTTTGAGAAGGAAATTACCAGGTTTAAGGTGAAATCAAGTGAAAGGCCGAATTTTACTTGTGTGTGTTGTCGACGGACTCATTATAAGATTCAGACTAGGTTAGTTGATTTATATGCAAAAAGTGAAAAGATGGATAATTATGAGTGGAAAGATTTAGCAACTTATTTGTGGGTGGAGAATTGTTTTGATTTGAGTTCTGATCAGCGTATTTGTAAATATTGTTATGATAAATTAAATCAAAACAGAATGCCTGCTAGAGCTGTTCATAATAATCTGGAGTTGGTAGACATTCCCCGTGAATTGATGGATTTAAATACATATGAGTCTATTTTGATTCAATGTGTCCATCCTTTTCAGGCAATTGTTCGCATGGAGCCTAAGATAGGGAAATTGCCTCCTACAGATTTGCAGAGAGGATTAAAGGGAAGAGTTGTTTATTTGCCCCTAGATTTGAAAAAAAATATTGATACAATTGGTATAGAAAAAGTAGAAGAGGAACCTTTAGTTATTCTAGTTAATGGGGTTCCAACAAAGAGTAAAAAAATCTGGCATGATTTAGTGGATGTTAGGAAAGTCAAAAAGGCAACGTTGTATTTAGTCAAAAACAATGAGTACTACAAAGATGTATGTGTTGCAGCAGAGGAAACAGCTGCAGATGAAGACAGTGATTGTTCAGGCGGCCAAATGGAAAAAGTTGATGTGTCTAGAAGTGAAGAAATATATGAACATTATACTGTTCATCCTTTGCATTCCAAAGAAGTAATGGGGAATGCAATTGAATTGTTTCAAATGAAAACAGCAAAAGGAAGTCCCATTAGTGTATGGGAAGAAAGTTTGGAAGCTCGTTGTTTTCCACAGCTATTTCCAACAGGTCGACGTGGACGATATGACGATCGACCACTTCAAATTCCTGCATCTGAATATCGAACTGTAAGATTATATGCTGAAGATGCAAGGTTTTGTCAATGCATTCCCTATTTGTTTCATCTACTGTATGAAAGTGACTTGTCTGGGCTTTCTTATGCAGTAAACCATATTCTGAAAAGTGGAGCACATCTGCAAAATGTTTCGGCGAGGAACTTTATGGAGAAAGTGAATCTGCAAGATAATATTTTACAATCTCATCTAATCAATCTCATGGCATGTCAGCGTGGTACAAATGAGTATTGGTACCGTCGCCATGGGGAATTGAAATGTATGCTAAGAAACTTAGGAACTCCTACATGGTTCCTCACTCTTAGCTGTGCCGAGTATGCTTGGGAGGATCTACTTCAATTTCTACGAGAGGCCAATGCTAATATACAAAATATAGAATTCAAAACACCTGGAGAACTGTGTTCTTTGGATCCAGTGAATGTATGCAGATATTTCAATCATAGATTTGAAGCTATGATGTCTTTTATTACCAACAAAAAAAATCCTCCCCTTGGAGAGGTTTTGGATTTCTTTTGGAGAAAGGAGTATCAAGTGAGAGGTGCTCCTCACATACATATGTTATTATGGATTAAAGATGCACCCAAGTTTGGAACAGATTCAGATGAGACAGTGATGAGCTTCATTGAAAAGTATTCAACATGTGCTGTTCCGAAAACTACCGAAGAAAACAATTTAAGGCAACAAGTTTTATGCTTTCAATCCCATCGTTGTGGAAAGTATTGTCGTCGAAAATTCAGAAACAAGGACAAGTTCTACACAAAATGTCGTTTCGCTTTTCCACGACCAGTGATTTCTAAAGGAAGAGTAAATAATCTAATGTCTTCTATGCGACATACTGTGTCGAGAAAATCACCAAAAAATACATACAATTTAAAAAGAAATGAAGAGTCCAAGTACATCAATGACTACAACCCAGTGATTTTGTCCATGTGGAATGCTAACATGGATATTCAATTCGTTGCTGACAACTCTATTGCTGTAGCTCGATATGTGACGTCTTACATCACAAAAAAAGAAAAGACAGAACTGAAGGATATGTGGGAGGACATTTTACATGAAAAGAGCCTAAGCAAGAAATTGTACAGTTACAGTCTGAAGATGTTGTCGCATCGAGAAATTGGAGCATATGAATGTTCTGATCGATTGTCGTCAGCAAGTCTCTATGCCAAATATAGAACCATCATTTGGGTGAGTCTAGGTCTTGCTGCAACACGAAATCGAGTTTTGAAATCTGTACAAGAGATAGAGTATTTGGCGGAGAAAGAACCAGAAAGTACAGATATTTTGAAGACGAACATGTTGGGTACATACTATCCAAATAGAAGTCCTCACCTTGAGAACGTTTGTCTCTATGAAGTTCTGCAAAGATATATTTATAAGAGGAACATCAGAGAAGATATCAATAATGGAATATATGGAATCATTGGATGTGAAGGATGTCTAGTGAAACAGAAAAAAGGTCATTTGATTAATCATCGAAAATTGAGTTGTGGAAATCCAGACAAAAGAGAATTTTACTATTTGGCTCTTTTGCAACTCTTTAAACCATGGCGAGAAGAAGAGGAACTACTTGGAGATTTTCTCTGTTATGAAGACTCTTTTAATGCTACGAAGGATACCATAGAATGTCCTGTTTTTCCAAATTATCTGCAAATGTTGAATGAAGAAATAGAGCAAGAATCAACAATTGCTGCAGAGATTGCGAGAGATAGTTCTCAAGGCAGTCAGAGTTCTGCTTCATTGAGTCAGAATCCACTAGGAGGACCAATTATCCAAAATGAAGCTGCCACTGCCATGGATGAAGTGGAAAGAGCTATGGAGCAAGCTCAAGAGGATGTAATTCATTTAGAAGATTTGGTGAAACAATTAAACCTTGAGCAGAAACTGATATATGACGAAGTCACAGAACAGGTTGAACATGGATTGCGTCATGAGAAGAAAGAGTGCTCATATACATCATTTAAGCCTGTCCGACTGTACGTGAGTGGAGAAGCGGGAACTGGAAAAAGTTTTCTGAGGGGGGGCGTGGCTAAGGCGGCGATGTGAAAGGACGCACCTCGAGAGAGCTCCGTCGCCCTGCTGCTTCCTTAAGCTATCATAAGCAAGAATCGGGGGGATCCTCGAGGGACCCCGACTCAGATTGGACCCCTGGACAAGGGGTGACCCTTGCGGCGTCCGCTCTGGGGCAGGCATCACTGCGGGAGGCGGTTGCAGGCTTGGGACGCTCGGCCCCGGTGCACAGCCGCCATTTTGCTGCCGCGGCTCGGCTTCATCCTCTTGGGCGGTGTGAGGCACTGGCGGAGGCCTACAGGTGCTGAGGACCCCCTGCAGTGAGCCCCCGGCAGCGGGTGACGAACCGGGAGTCCAGCGGAGCGAGGAGGTGGAGCTGCGGGCGGCGACGTGACCCCCGGGCAGAGACGGGGTGACTGCTCGGCCGTCGGCCCTACGCCGGGACCCGGCTTCAGTGGAGAGGTGAGGCCGCTCTGGGTACGGGACGACTGCCGGCTCCCCTGGTGGGGTATCGCCTTGCTCACCCTGACCCTTGGTGCGCTGTTCTCGGCGCCCCCCACCTGACTTGCGGACTGCTGCTCTGCCGGCGCTCTGGGCTGTAGTGCCGTGACTAGACACGCTGCTCGCTTTCCCTGCCATCTTGCCTCCCTGACCTAGAGCTGAGCCGCCATTTTGGACCCCTCCATCGGTGCCTCTGCCTGACTCCGCTGCCCTTGGGGGCCCTTTGGGGGACATCGGAGAGAGCCCGGCCCTACTGGTCAAGCCCCGGAACCCGCGCTGGACCTGCACCTGCACTCCTGCCCCACGGCCCCTAGGGGGATCTTTGGGCCGACCGGCTGCCTGGAGCTGTGGCGGCGCCTGGGGCTGCCGCGCTGTGACTGAGAGCGCCGGAGGAGCTGCCCGCCACCCTGGGCCCCCGAGAGGGAGATCGCCCTCCATCCTGCCTCCGCTCGCCGACATCTCCATCCGGTGTGCTTGCCCCCGCAGCCGGTGGGGGCCTTTGGCGAGTGCCTGACGCGGCGGACCCCGTTGGTGCGCCCGCGCTGGCCCTGGACCTCCGAGCGGACCCTGGAGTGCTGCTGCTGCATATGAACGCCGGCTGGTCGTGGAGACTCTCACTGGACTGGCGCCCTGCTGGTGGCGATTTCTATGAGCCCCTACCAACAGTGAGTACCCCTTCACCTTCTAGAGGGTCCTGAAGCCTGGCTGCCTCTCCGGGGGAGCGTCTGTGGAGTCGCTGGGGGGCTCACCTGCTGAACTGTGCCCGGAGGACCCTTGCTGCCCCGCCGCTTACAGCCGTAAGGGGCGCCCTGCGCTGCTACACTGGGGGTTGGCGCGCTAGAAGAGCAGCCCGCCATTTTGCCCTCCTGAGCGGAGACGCACCGGCCATATTGCCCTTCCTCACTGGCGCCAGGGTCTGGGGCGCTCAACCCGGCGGGCTGCGGAGCCTCACGGAGAGCACCCGGCGGCGGCGGCCCCACAGGAGTATAGAGTGGACCTTGACCCCCGACCCCCTGGCACCTGCTCTACCCCCCGAACACCTGCTGCTGCCTGGCTGGCCATACAGGCGGTTTGGGCCCTTTCTGCTTGCTCACTGGCCGGTGCGGAGTGAGCGCGTGGCCTGCGCCCCCCCCCCCCCTGCTGGTGGGGGCTTCACGAGTGGCGGCCCGACCGGCCTGCGCCATCCGTTGGAGGCAGAGACCGGCGAGGGAGAAGGCGCCTGTCACGAGAGAGGTGGATTGGTGGGGTCCTGCCCCCTCGGCCGCGCTTCTACAGCACCAGGGGGGTGCCGGCCTAAAGACAACGAGCGAAGCGTTGGGTGGCTGGGGGCCACGCTCACGACAGATCATGACTCGTGGGAGAGGAGGCAAGACAGATCAGATGACGGCTTCCAAGGGCACCTCGGTGGTTGCCATGTGGGGAAAGGCAGGAGCAACGGCATCGACATCGGCCGAAGAAGCGCCACCAACGGCCACTGAGTCCCCACCGGTGACGCAGGCCTTCATGTCCTCTTTCATGGCGGACCTGAAGTCTGAAATTGGGTCCTTACGGTCAGAGGTGCAGTCATGCGTCAAAGAACTGCGTACGGATGTGACAGAGCTGGGGGACAGAGTCGACGGTCTCGAGAAACTGATGGACACACGCACCGAAGACTTAGAACAACTGTGGCAAAGGGTGGCGACCTTGGAGGAGCAGAACATTGAACTCCAGATCAAACAGGAGGATCTCGAAAATAGGGGACGCCGCAACAACCTCCGCATCCGGGGTGTGCCACTCGGAGAAGAAGGGACGGACACTATGGCCTACGTGGCGCGGCTCCTGCACGAGGTGAGGGGCGACAAGGAGGCCCCCCTGCCGCTTTTGGACCGGGCTCACCGAATCTTCGGGGCGGGAGGCAGGACGGGCCTCCTCCCAGACATCATCACCCGAGTACACTACTTCACAGAAAAGGAGGCCATATTGAAAGCGGCAAGAGACAAGCAAGACCTACGATATGGCGCCCACAAGATTCAAATATTCCAGGACTTGGCCCCCAACACGCTACACAGACGGAAGGTCTTTCGCCCGGTGACGGAGAAGCTGAGGGCCCTCGAAATCCCCTATCAGTGGGGACATCCCTTTGCTCTCATCTTTCGCTGGGAAGGTAAACGCAAAGCTCTCCGCTCCTACAACGAGGCCGCGCAGCTGCTTAAGCTCTCGGAATCCCCGGAACATAGCCCCGCTCACAACAACCGCCCGGAGAGGCCCCCGGCCCAGCCGGAGTGGACCACGGTGCCTCGACGCCGCCGATCCCCCCGATGGACGCAAGCTCCATGTCTCAGGCAAAACAGGACATCATTGAGCACATCCGCTCCCTTGAACGCGACGGCGAGGTCCAACCCTTGGAGCCCCGCACTCCGTGACTGCTCCCGCCCCCATCTTTGCTTTATACATCTGAGGTGAACTGCCAAGGCGCGAAGGAAGACCGCACAGGGACTTCGATGGGACAGTGGCTATCCTAGAAGGTGGTGGCACACAGCTGTTCTCCGATGGGTGACACTAACGCTCGCTATTGGCAATCGAGTGCCCCGAGTGGGGTGTCCTGCGGGTTGGGGCCTGGCGCTGCTGAACCGTCCACCACGGTATGACCCCCCCTGCACTGCCTCCACGCTCTTCACCCCCGAAACAACCCCGAGCAGCGGGGTTGGCGGACCTCGAGGAGCCTGAGACTGATTTCTCGGACAAGAGCACCCCCCACTTTGTCCCTTAGGAAGTGACATTCCTGAGTACATCCAAACCCTTGGGTAGAGGATGCCCGGAACCTGGGACATTGTAATACGGCCGCGTTGGCCTGTTGTGGTTCTGTTCTTCTTCTATGTTCCTTTCTTTCTTGCCTGCTCTATCCTTCCTACTTCTAGCTTGACCTTTCCCTTACTCTGGCCTTCTCTTCAGTTGCGTGTTGTGTTGACTTGGGGGCTGCTGGGGGTGCTGGCGCATTTGCTGTGGGCGGGGGAGGTGCACCCCCCTTGTCCGATGGGGTGGGAGATGTTGAATGTTGAGGCGGCCTTTTTCCCCTTAGTACCATGGCGATGACTATCCCCACACCTCTCAAACTCTTGACCCTTAATGTCAAGGGACTTAACTCCCCCAACAAGCGGAACCAGGTGTGGCGCTACCTCCTACAGCACTCCCCTGACATTGTCTTTCTTCAGGAGACGCACCTCCTGAGGGGAGACACTGGACGCATGACACACCCCAGGTACCCCACACAGTTTTGGGCATCAGCTGACACTAAAACGGCGGGGGTGGCTATTTTATGCAGAGCTGGCATTAGACGGGGACCCACAAAGCCCTACAAGAGTGGGGACGGACGCTTCCTCCGGGCCACGGTACAGTTGGGAAGAACGCAGTACACCCTTGGCAATGTATATGCACCTAACCAGTCGCAAGATAAGTTTCTCCAGACACTTCTACGGGAACAGTTTCAGTCTGACACGCCGCGCACGATCTTAGGCGGGGACTTCAATTTAGTGTGGGACCCTGAGGTAGATCGTAGGGACGCAGCCTTTAGCGGAGCGGGTGCAATGTCGGCTGCACTGAAAGACCAGATTACGGACTTAGGGCTGGTGGATGCGTGGAGATACCACAACCCTGGAACCCGGGACTATACTTTCTACTCGCATTCCCACCGAACGTACTCGCGCATTGACTACCTCTTCACTTCTCTTGACCTGGCGCGAGACATACTGAAGGTCACCGTCTCCGATATCTCGATATCGGATCACGCACATGTGGAACTGCAGCTGCAGGACCCGATGGCGTGCGCCCCTCGGGACCGACGCTGGACTCTTCCGCCGAGTATCCTTCGGGACCCGGAAGACATAGACAGCATTCGGGAAGCCATAGACTCGTACTTCGTCCTCAATGACATTCCGGAGACACCATTTCCGGTGGTGTGGGATGCCTTTAAGGCCACCATACGGGGGCACATCACCTCCCTGGCGATCGCGAGGAGAAGAGCGGCATGCAAATTGGAGGCTGAGTTGGCAAGCGAGATCAAGCTGGCGGAAGCCCAGGACAGAGAGTGACCCTCGCTGGCATCCAGAAGGAAGCTGTCCAATCTCAGGGGACAGCTTTGCCTCATACGCACTAATAAGGCCGAGCATTCCCTTCTTGCGTTGAAACAAAAGTACTACGAAGGGGGGGATAAAGTGGGGCGTCTGCTGGCGGGACGGCTGAGGGCACGGACAGCCAGAGCTCATATAGCTACTATACGGCATCATGATGGCACGTGTGCTGTCACCGAGCGAGCCAAACAAGACGCCTTTGTGGCGTACTACACTTCCCTGTACGCGGAGGAACCTACCTCGGCGGAGGCACGGGCGTCTGTCTTCGCTGGCTTCGAGGGGACCCCCCTGACGCCGCCCCAAACGGCGGAGCTGGAGGAGCCCATTCTAGAAGACGAGATTACTTTGGCTCTCAAGGACCTTCCCGTGGGGAAAACCCCGGGACCTGACGGCTTGCCGTTATCCTTCTACCAAGTCTTCCAAACCCAGCTTCGCCCTCAGCTGCTGAGACTATATAGCTCCTTCTCAGACGAGGTGGGACCGTCCTCCGACATGGGAATGGCGGAGATCGCACTACTGCCAAAGCCAGGGAAAGACCCTGCGCTATGTGCCTCCTATCGGCCTATCGCCCTCTTGAACACCGACCTGAAGATTTACACCAAGATCCTGGCCAAACGATTAGACCCATACATGCCGGGGTTGGTGAACCCGGACCAAGTGGGGTTCATCAGAGACCGACAGGGGGCCGATAACGTGCGCAGGCTGGCCCACCTGGTGGGCAAGGCGCGACACTAGGATATCCCCGCGTGCCTTCTCTCACTCGATGCAGAGAAGGCCTTCGACCGGGTGGACTGGTCCTTCTTACAGGAGGTCCTCCGGAAGATGGGCCTCGGCCCCAAAATGATAGCGCGCGCCATGGCCCCGTATCTGGGACCACAAGCTAGGATCAGGGTAAATGGCCAGCTAACACCATCCCTGGCGATCCACCGAGGCACGAGGCAGGGGTGTCCGCTCTCGCCACTCCTGTTCGCCCTCGCAATAGAACCCCTGGCGGCACTGATCAGACGGGATCCCAGAATCCACGGCATAGCCCTCGGGGGGAGGGTCAATAAGGTGGCGCTCTTCGCAGACGACCTGATCCTCACTCTCACACACCCTCGGACATCTCTGCCGGCAGTTCACGACGTCCTCTGCCTCTACGAACGGGTGTCGGGCCTCAAAATAAATCATACTAAATCTTGGGCGCTCAACCTCACTATGGCTGCTGAGGATGTCCTCTACCTAAAAGAGGCGGTGCCCTATCAATGGGCGGAGAGTCACATTAGGTATCTGGGCCTCGCCCTTACTCCGCACTTGGACTCCTGGTCTTCGGTGAACTGGACGGAATGCCGCAAAGCAGTGCTGGAGGATCTTCGGAAGTGGAAACCTCTAATGATATCCTGGCTAGGGCGCCTCAACGCAGTCAAGATGTCGATCCTCCCTCGCATCCTCTATGTGTTCCAATGCCTGCCCACCCCTATTCCTCTACACTGTATTCGGAGCCTACAACGCGAGATCACATCCTTTATCTGGGGAGGGAAACGCCCCCGATTCTCACAAAAGGTCCTCATGGAGCCGAGAGACAGAGGGGGCCTGGCGTGCCCCAACTTGGTGCATTACTACTGGGCGGCACATCTCCGCTTCGTGGTGGAATGGGGTGCACGCGAAAGTGATAAACACTGGTTCCATATGGACCGAGCGGTCACGGGCCGCACCATATGGGATTTGCCCTGGCTTCCGCGGGCGGCACGATCCAGAAGTGCGTACCTTGCAATCCCCACGAGAACGGTGCTAGATATCTGGGATAACATAGCGGTGACGAGAGGTTTGACTTCGTTTCCGTCCCCGCACACTCCGATAGTTGGGAACCCGCAGTTCCCCCCGGCCCACCGGACTCGGGCGTTTGATAAATGGACTCAAGGGGACTGTAGAGTAGCTGGGGATCTGTTCCTTGAGGGCATGCCTAAACCTTGGAAAGACTGCAGGGAGGACTTCAGAGTGCCACCACAGGCTAGCCTTCAACATCTGCAGCTCCACCACTGGACTACTAGCGAGGAAATGTACCAAGCAGCAACTCGGGCATACACGCCCTTTGAGAAGCTGGCGCGCTCACTCGGGGGCCTAAAGAGGCTTATCTCCCAAATCTATAGCATACTGCAGCACCCTCCATTGGATCCAGTGCATCCCTATCAGAGGAAATGGCAGTTGACATCGGGCACAGACATTAGCCCCTCCCAGTGGAGCAGATTATGGCGGGATATACCCAAGGTGTATCGCAGCATTCCGCAGAGGGAAAATGCCTACAAGTTGCTCACACAATGGTACTACACCCCCCTCCGCCTTAGTCAGATGTTCCCCAATGCTTCCCCGATGTGCTGGAGGTGTCAATCAGCGACTGGTGACTTTGTGCATATCTGGTGGGCGTGTCCGACCCTTGCTGTTTTCTGGAAGGAGGTCCTTAGCCACATCAAGGGGGTGCTGGGGTTCCCTCTGCCCGAAGAGGTGACCACGATCCTGCTTGGCATACGCCCGGCCGCGCTCAAGGCGCTTACCCGCGGCGATTGGATCCTCACGCTCCAGATGCTGGGTGCCGCCAAGCAGCTCATTGCCTTGTACTGGAAGCGGATGGAGGCGCCACCTATAGCTTCATGGTTTGTGCGCCTTTGGCAGGTCTTTGCGATGGAGCTCCTAACAGCGCGGCTGCAGGCGCAGGCTACGCGCTTTAGGACGGTGTGGGAACCTTTAGTGCGACATCTCTGCTCTATAGAATATGCGCGATACATGCCCACTAGGCTCCGCACTCTGCACCTCTTCGAAGACGCGCTTGTCCCTAGTGACCCGGCCAGGCTGCACCCTTGACCTCCAAACGCAACACCACTGCGACCACAGTCACGCGCGCCCCTGCACCAGCTGCCCTCCGCCACGCCACCTATGCCTGACATTTTGCCCCCCCCCCTGCTCTGTCCCCACTTAGGATTCTCTGTCTTTCCTACTATCTATTTTCCTACTTGCCACTATGGCACTTGTTTCTCTTGGAGACGGTTACGCCCCGTTGGGCAGTTAGAGTCAGACGGGCCATCTGCCCTTTACATATCCTACCTACCAAAGCAGATAACCTCCTACCTGCCGCAACCGCTTCGACACTGCATCTGCTAGCCGTGCGGCCGGCCCTCCAGGGAGGGTTGTAGGCAAGGCGCTGTGTTAATGTTTGTTCTCCCGGCCGCTCTGGCGCCACACTCAAAATACTGCCTTTCACGCGGCCGGCCTCGATACGAGGTTGTAGGCTTAACGCTGTGTTTTAAAATAAAATAGATTTGAACATAAAAAGTTTTCTGATTAAAGCAATTGCATCTTTTCTGCAGAAAAAGACTGAATCACCGCTGTCTTGTGTTGTTACCGCTCCAACTGGGCTGGCAGCACATAATATTAAAGGGATTACTTTACATCGTTTACTGATGCTGCCAGTGGAGCATGATAACAAATTGCAATATCACAAGCTATCTGAAGATGCGTGTTCCGAAGTTTCGAGAGTCCTGAAGAAAATGAAACTTCTTATCATTGATGAAGTAAGCATGGTGTCAAATATAATGCTTGCTTTTGTGCATTTGAGAATGCAAGAAATTCTTAGAACAGACTATGATGTTTTATTTGGAGGAAAACATATTATTGTTTTTGGAGATCTTCTGCAGTTGACTCCAGTGAAAGGACAACCTGTGTTCAAAATGCTCACACATGAAGATACCAGGAAGTGCCTAGGAAGCATTGGAAACGTTAATATATGGTTAAACTTCAAATACACAGAACTGCTTCAAAATATGCGGCAGGCAAAGGATGAAGATTATAAAGATATTTTACAAGATGTAAGAGTAGGAAAAATAAGTCAACAAGGGGAAGAAGCTTTACATGGACGGTTAATTTCTAATTTGTACCCAAATGAAAATATTCTTCCAGAGAATATTTTTAAGAAAATTAACGAGAAGAAATCTGCCATATGTTTGATGCCTACTCTGAAAGAATGTTCCATGTTCAACATCAAAATGCTGAAGTTAGAAAATGAAGAGATAGTGAAACTGGAAGCTATAGATGTATAAGGAGCTCATCTATGTCTATCATAAGCACATCTTTGAGGCAAAAAAGGTGTACTTAGAGCGTAGAATTGATGCCGCCGAATGCATGAGCAAGGAAATTTTTAAAGTTGTACGGGAATTTGTGTCACCTGCATCCGGCACACCTACTCATGCACATAGCGCTGTCTGGATCAGCCAACTTGGTGAATTTTTTACCAATAAAATTAAACTCATTCAGGGCTCTTTTCCGGCACCTTCTCCTCTGGCCGACCCCCCAGTATCTGGGCTTTCTGCTGCAGAGGCGGCGGGTCCTCTGCTCGGGATTTTTCCGTCTATCTCCCATGCTTCCTCTTTGAATCTGCTCTCTCGGCTCAAATCGGGCTCGCCGCTTGACCCCTGCCCTGCCAAATGCTTGGGGAAAATTGCACCGGCAGTCAACACTCTGATCAATCCTATGCTCAATGCCTCCCTGTCTTCCGGAGAGGTACCGGATTCTTGGAAGCATGCCCTTATCCTCCCGCTGCTGAAGAAACCATCTTTAGACCCTCTTGCACATGCGAACTATAGACCAATCTCCCTCCTCCCCTCGCTGGCCAAAGTGATCGAGAAGCACGTGCACCTCTCTATTTCCACCTTTATAGAGAGTAATAACATTCTGCACTTGTTGAAAGAGGTCTGGTAAATGGAGCAATGGGTCATGTTCTTGGTTTTGTGAATTACAAAAATAGAGATGGAACTGACATTTTAAAAATTAAATTTGATGGCATTGATGAAATAGAACAAATTTGTCATTGTTCAGCTAGATTTTTGCTCATGAAAGTCTTATATGTTCGCCGAAAACAGTTTCCTATTTGTTTGGCATATGCGGTGACAATTCATAAGTCTCAAGGTTTAAGTGTAGATAGCGCTTTGGTGAACATTGGAAGTTCTGTGTTTAAAGAGGGTATGGCATATGTGGCATTATCACGAGTCACAACTTTATCAGGATTGTACTTGATTGAGTGTGACGAAACAAAGATTTGTGCATATCTAGATTGTGTTAAAGAATACAATAGGTTAAGAAGAGAGTATGCTCCACATTTGCCTCAATATCCTCTGATTGAAAAACATGTGGTAGGCCGAAAAAGAAGAAATGAGAGTAATTGCAGTGAGGTAGTAGCAAAAAGACAAAAAGTAGATGAAACTGTAAATGTAAGCAGAAGGAAAAAGGATTCTGTTGAGGATGTTGTTGGATTTCAGTTTGAAAACAGTTCTGGTGTCAACTGCTATGCTAATGTAGTAGTTAATGTTGTTTTTTTTCTTCAAAATTTTAAAAAACAGATTGTCGAAAATCGGGAACAAACATTGTGCTGTTTATTGAATTCTGTGTTAGAGAAATGTAGTAGTGATAGAGGAAAAATAGAAAGTGTTTCAGAAATTAGGAATCTTGTAGACATATGTTCAGGTCAAAATCAATTTTCACAGATATTTCAGCAGGATTGTCAGGAATTTTTATTGTATATGTTTGATGTATTGGAAGATGAAGTAGTAGATATAAAAAATCTTTTTAACCTTTCTTATCAATGGCAACATGACTGTGATAACTGTGCTTCATCAAGTACTACTAGAATAGACAGTGAAAGATTTATATATTTGACTTTACCAGACTGCAAATCAGTGCCTTTTAATAATCTAGTTAAAGCAGCTGATCACAATATGGTGTGTACCCAATGTAAGTCTACAATGCTGTCCACATTATTTCTACAAAATTATGGTCACTATGTCATTTTAATGTTCCAACGATGTAGACCTGATGGAACTAAATTGACAACTTCTATTAAAAATGTTGTGGCTTCTCAGTTATCGATATCAGGAAGAACCTTTGCAACTGTAGCTATTATTTTTCATGACGGTCCTTCTACAACATCAGGGCATTACACATGCTATTTAAAAACTTCTAAAGGTTGGACCCAATGTAACGACACTCATTTGACTTTCAAACAACGTTTGCCTTTTGGCTTTATAAATTCATACCTAGTGTTTTTACAGCCAACATTTAGGTAAAGGTAATTGGCCTATGAAGACGGGAGGAGTATTGATATATACTCATACATCTGACACTATTTGGCCAAATGGAAAGGTGCAGGAATGAGTAAAGAGTCATGACTGAAAAAAAGGAGTATATGAAAATATTGAAAATATTTCAGATGTTCTTGGAGTTTTTCTTATAGAAAGTCGATGAAATTGATTTTTTACTGAACAGCAAAGTACTTTGCAACGAGAAAAGGACCTCCATGATATACTATTTGGCCTCAAGGAAAAGTAAGTCAATCAAAGATTAGTGTACATTTGTCATTTGTTAGTATCTAAGGTTTTTTTTAAAACACAATCTTTTAGATTGTGGTTTTTTTTTCCCGCTGTCATATGATGAGTAATTTGAACTCACTGTTTTAAGTGAAATTCAATATATTCTGAGAACAGCAAAAATAAACTATGTAACATGTTGTACAAGTTATTCTATACTTTGGATTGTGTAAATTAAATTGTATTCCCATTCTCTGACACTCACTTTCCTTTTTCCGTCCTCTTTCAGCTCTTTTAACTCACTTATAATGTCTTTCTCTCACTCTCTGTAACCCCCGTTCCCTTACTCCACTTCTTTGACACCCCCTCATTTTCATTTCAACTGTCTGCATCACCTCTCTCAATTGCATAACTTTTCAGCTTTCAGTCTCTCTGCTTTACTTCCCTTTTCCGTATTTTCCTCCTTTGCTCTTTTAGTAATTCCTGTTTACTCACTCAGCACTATTATCGCACTCTATCACTATAAATCACCCACTCTCCCTCGCTTATCTTTGTTTGCTCCTTACTTTTGACCTTTTCTATCTATTTTTCGTTCACTACTTCTATGTCCTCAGTGCCTCACTCTTCTTGTGTTATGTTCACTTGTGTTTATCTACCTTCTATCATTTCTTTTACAACAACTTCACTGCTCCTCTCTCATCGTTCTTCATCCCATTTCTTTTACTCTGGTTCCATTACTATCTCTCATTTCCTATGTTTCACACTGTTATGATTTTTAACCTCTTCATTTGTATCTTTTAATTTAAAGTACATATTTTACTAATTATAACTTATTTTTTCTGCTCTCTTTCACAGATATAAAGTGTACTAAAAAAATGTAATTAAAGTTAAATTTATTATACGGTAAGTGTGACTAAAAACATGTAGTTTGTCATCACCCTTTGCTTTAAGCTGACTAATATTTTCTCAACCAACCTCACTCCTGTTTCTTTACTCTGCTTCCCTCACTTATTCTTATTCTCCATGTTTACTCCAATTTCCCTATTTCCCCTCTCATATTCAACTTCTTTCAGTCCCTATTCTTTACTTCACTTACCCTCTGTTCTCTTCCTTTGCTTCTGCACTCATTCTGTTTTTCTTAATTATTTACCTTACTCCTACACACACACCTCATCCCCGTCCCAACACATACACACACCTCTGACATACACCACACACACACATCACACACACACCTCATACACAGAAAAAAATCCCCCCACACACACACTTCACATACACACACACATTCCATTCAGGTACTGTTACCTTTATTTTCTCTGTCCTTTGTGTTTGTCACTCCCCATCTCTTATCCTAATTCAATTTTTCACTGTCTTTCACCCCTCTTTACTTATACTAACTGGTCTTTTCTTACCCTCCCTCACCGTTATTCATTTATCCCAGTTACGCCACTACCGTTCATTCTCAATTTTTTTCTGTCCTATCGTTTTCTTTCAACACCCACTCACATTCTCCCACTATCTCTAGTTTAGTTTTCTTCCTCTCTCTTCCCTTCTTTCGCTCCTTTAGTGATTTTACTTTTCTCATTTTCACCCTATTACACATTGTCTGTTTTTAACTATGTAGTAAACAATCCCTCTGTGTTTCTCCCTCTAGCTCTCTTTCTCTTAACATTACTCTCTTTGTGTTCTTCCCTCATGCTAACTCCTTCATTCATTTTTTTTTCTTTTTTTTTTTGGTGCGCTCCCCGGTGCGCGCCCCGGTGCACGTACCGGTACGCGAACCCTGCAGAAAAAAGATTGACACAGATTCTTTAAAAATATAGGTTTATTTTTATAAAGTAAAGGTAGTTCTAAAAAGAACTGTTTTTTTTCTTCTTTTTGTTGTTTTATATTTTTTTTATGTTTTTTTGAACTTTTTGTACTTTTTTTGGCTTTTCTGAACACTTTTATATTTTTTTTGTATTTTTTATGGGGAGAAACAAAAAACAGGGAATTGTAATTGGCTCAACTGGAGCATGAAAAAAAATAAGGAAAAATTAGGGCTTTTTTGGACACTTATGGTTATCACCAGAAACCATAATAAGTTCAATGCTTTGCTCACCATAAGCAAGTAACTTGTTACAATATTTGCATAACATTTTGTAATCATTAAACTTTGGTTGGATAGTAGCCAATGTGTCTCTTACCCACGAACCCGATGGAGTGGGTTGTTTTGATGTTGAGCCTCGAGCCGATGATGGGGGTAGTTTACTGCAGAGGTCCCTTAACTCTGCATTAGAGTAGTTGTTTGGATGCCAACGCATCATGTGGCGAATCATCGTATGATTCCCGAAGCAATACTTTTTGTTAGGGTTCCCCCTGGATAGCTGATCACCACAAATTAAGCAAGTCACCTTTGCTGCGTTGACTTTTTTAAAACCCCTTGGGAGTTTGTAGAACTGCCATACAAAGTGCTCTTTGGGTTTGTAGGGCTGTTTATCTTCTGGCAGGAACTCCCTTGTCTGTGCCTCCTCTTCCTCATCCTCCTCCTCTTCCTGTTCACCACCAATATAATCTTCTGGTGGTCTTTTAGATGGTGGTGGTGGTGGTGGTGGGCCAGATGCTCCAGCTGCTGATACTACTGTAGTCATTTTCTGAGATAGAACTCGAAACAGGTCTTCCTCAGTCAAAGGACAAAGTCACAGTAAGGAAAAAAGGAGGGGGCTTACATCATTTGGAAAACAAAAGTGTTCTGGACCAATGAAAAGTGTTATTTTCAAGTCACATGATCCAAGCTTTCATCATTTGGAAACCAAAACTGATCTGCACCAATGAAAAGTGTTATTTTCAGATCACATGACCCGATGCGCTTAGGCTACGCGCCCCAAGGCGCGCCCCGGGGCGCGTCGCGTATGCGCGTCATGCGCGTGATTCCGGGTGCGCTTACGCAGTGCGTCATATGACGCATCACGCGACTACGCGAAATGTCATGATGTTGTTTTCGTTCGCGGGAATAGCGCTCTCGGGACGCTCCACGGTACGTGCCCCGGGGCACGCCGTAACATTGCGCTTACCCGTGCCTTCACCGGTACGCGCCCCGGGAGCGCTCCGGGCGCGTACCAGGGCAAACAATTAAAAAAATATATATATATTTACACTATTTAAAATTTGTTATAAAAATTATTACTTTCTTACCTATAGATATTTGCTATTAAAAAACCTATGAAATTCACTGAAAAAACCATAGGTTTCACCCCAGTTATAGTTAGGAATTAGCATTTAAAAAAGTGATATGTAATATGTGACGTCATCAGCAGTGCATTGCACGCGCAAGTTATAGTGAGTCCAACTAACTATAACGTGGGAATTACAATGGTTTTATGCGAGTAAAATTTCCAGCTAACTATAACTGGTGTAAAACCTATGGTTTTTTCAGTGAATTTAATAGGTCTTTTTAAATGCTAATTCCTAACTATAACTGGGGTGAAACCTATGTTTTTTTCAGTCAATATATATATATATGTATGTATGCTCTAACAGGGGCTGCTTTCCACCTAAACTGAGACCTACCCAGAGTTCTCTCCTTCTTTTTTGCATAATTTATGCGTCACTCTATGCCTGAAAGGGTTTTGTTTTGACTTAATACTGGGTGCTCCCTTGTGTCTGGACAAAGCTATACCTCTCTGAAGAGCTCTAATTAGAGCGAAACACTGTGTCAGGGGTTGCTTTTATTCATTTCAGGTTGGCTTGAGTTGGTATTTTACCAATTCAAAGCTGTAATATTGTGCCTGGAGTGATAAATGGCTTTTGTTATTTGACAGCTCGGCAAGGACTGCACTGTACTAGTCCTATGCTTAAATACTTTGCTGTTTAAATGGCGAAAGACTTTGTCATTTTCTATCTCGGCATGGATAGCACTGTCTAATCCTATGCTTAAAAACTTTGATAGAAAAACAGACATTTGAGGTGAGCAGATCTAGAGTGTTGCTGGTGTTGAGAGTGCTCTAACAGGGGCTGCTTTACACCTAAACTGAGACCTACCCAGAGTTCTCTCCTTCTTTTTTGCATAATTTATGCGTCGCTCTATGCCTGAAAGGGTTTTGTTTTGACTTAATACTGGGTGCTCCCTTGTGTCTGGACAAAGCTATACCTCTCTGAAGAGCTCTAATTAGAGTGAAACACTGTGTCAGGGGTTGCTTTTATTCATTTCAGGTTGGCTTGAGTTGGTATTTTACCAATTCAAAGCTGTAATATTGTGCCTGGAGTGATAAATGGCTTTTGTTATTTGACAGCTCGGCAAGCACTGCACTGTACTAGTCCTATGCTTAAATACTTTGCTGTTTAAATGGCGAAAGACTTTGTCATTTTCTATCTCGGCATGGATAGCACTGTCCAATCCTATGCTTAAAAACTTTGATAGAAAAACAGACATTTGAGGTGAGCAGATCTAGAGTGTTGCTGGTGTTGAGAGTGCTCTAACAGGGGCTGCTTTCCACCTAAACTGAGACCTACCCAGAATTCTCTCCTTCTTTTTTGCATAATTTATGCGTCACTCTATGCCTGAAAGGGTTTTGTTTTGACTTAATACTGGGTGCTCCCTTGTGTCTGGACAAAGCTATACCTCTCTGAAGAGCTCTAATTAGAGCGAAACACTGTGTCAGGGGTTGCTTTTATTCATTTCAGGTTGGCTTGAGTTGGTATTTTACCAATTCAAAGCTGTAATATTGTGCCTGGAGTGATAAATGGCTTTTGTTATTTGACAGCTCGGCAAGGACTGCACTGTACTAGTCCTATGCTTAAATACTTTGCTGTTTAAATGGCGAAAGACTTTGTCATTTTCTATCTCGGCATGGATAGCACTGTCTAATCCTATGCTTAAAAACTTTGATGGAAAAACAGACATTTGAGGTGAGCAGATCTAGAGTGTTGCTGGTGTTGAGAGTGCTCTAACAGGGGCTGCTTTCCACCTAAACTGAGACCTACCCAGAGTTCTCTCCTTCTTTTTTGCATATATATATATATATATATATATATATATATATATATATTACCTACTGGCGGTCGCCAGTAGGTATATATAGTTAGGATTTTTTCTCTATGGGTTTTTTGAAAATTCTATGTCTAATAACTTTGGCGTTTGTGGACGGAATTGGCTGAAATTTTCTGGAAAATGGAACATTTTGTTTCTGAGCAGCCACTGGAAATTTGGGGGGAGTTGGTCCAGGGGGGGCCGAGAAAAAAGGGGGGTCCCAAAACGTGTTTTTAACATTGAGTTTTCCATAGGGCGGTTAGCCTCACTTTTAGCCCGAACGGCTGAATGGATTTGCACGAAACTTGGCAAATTTGTAGGGACTGGTAGCCCGATGTGCCTTTTGTAGGTCTCAATATATGTGCTGCAGTGGATTTTGAGAAAATAACGTTCAAAAAAAGATATATATCTGTAAGCGCGGACCAGGCAGCGCCCCGGTACGCGTACTTGACGCGTAACGGAACTTCGCGTAGCGAAGTTGATTGGCTCTGTGGTGTCTGTCAACATTCTAAACAGTCCGGAGCGGCCGCCATCTTGTCTCTCGGTAGGATCGAGAGACAAGAGGAGGTCAAAAGCGAAGGGGCAAATGACCTTAAGGGGGCATAGTAGATACTCCCTGACCCCCTAGGTTTGATGTGGAGGCTTTAAAGGGGCCCCGCTAAGCAAAAAAAAAAAAAAATTTTTTTTGTTTTTTTTCGTGGTTAGCGCCCGGTACGCGAACCGGGAAGCGTACTGGGGAGCGTATCACAATAAAAAATGAATGATAGACTTTTCAAATGCTGTATGTTAATTGATTGTTGGTTTTGTTGATTATTTTTTTTTTTTTAAATTTTTTTTATTGTGTTTCATAATTTATTAAACTTTCTAACATTTCATTGTCAGAAATTTCATAATCATGGAATATAGATTGTAGTCTCTGAGGTTGTAAAATGTCCTCATTTGCAAGGAGGTTATCTACTGCTTGCACACATTGCAGTAGTTCTTGGTCCCATGTTTCATCCATAAATTCAATCTCATTTGGATCAATGATTTCTGTGTTGGACTCTGGAAGGACAATTTCAAATGAAATGTTTTGTTCACTTTCCATTTTTCCTGAAATTTGCATAAAAAAAATATATATTAGTAGAGGTAGGGCACTGTTGGGATTAATTTTAGATAGGCAGTTTTTATCAGAGAATTTATCTTTGGGCAGTGTATAGTATCAGAGTGGAAGTAGGAATATAAAAAAGTGTATCTAAATTTATAAGTACTACAGAGGGATAGTATATAACTAACAGAAAAAGTTTGCCATATTAACTTAAAGTGCACAATATACTTCAGTTTTAAAAATAACAACTTACCTTTAAAAAGAAGTTGAAGTTATTAATGAAAATCCAAATGAAATGTACACCAGGAAGTAGTAGTCAAAATGGCTGTGTTTCCTTCTCTTCCTTTATATATATTCGGGTACATAACCAATCAAATATCATGTAAAAAAAGTAGAAAATGAAAGTAACATTTTAATTGGTTGTCAATTCCAACACTTCAGATGTGTTTTGTGAAGTAATTTACCTCACGGTATTTAGAGAGGACTACAGGCTAAATGGCTAAATGGAATTCCAATCAAATTTGTGAAAATGGTAGGGATTGGTATGTAGTATGAGTTATTCTATATTTGGTGAAATTGTCTCCAGTGGCTTTTCTGTGAACTACTTTCCCACCTTTTTTGATGGTGCGCTTCCCAGGAAGCGACCCGGTACGCGAACCGGTGAGCTCCCTGGTACGCGAACCTTAAGCGTAACGGGAGTTCACCATTTTGTGTTTCGGTCGAATTATGATACAAGATGGAGGGCAAATAATGTTCAGAATGGGTAGAAGGGGGCACGGTAGACTTATCTTGACCCCCTAGGTTTTGTGAGGGTGGCTGAGGAGGCCCATATGTGCGGAAAAAGAAACATTTTTTTTAAAAATTTCGCGAGGTTAGCTCCCGGTACGCGTACCGGGTAGCGCACCAGGGAGCGTATTTTGTTGAAAATTAGTGAAAATAGTTAGAGTAAAAAAATAATTGTGAGTGATTAGATGTAGGGTAGCTCTGAGAAGAGCTTTTGGGTTTATGGTACATTTAGGTACTTATAAGTAGGTACCAATGCACATTTTTAAATTCAGAGTGAAAACTCTGTTGCCCTCATCTGAGAAGTGAACTCCATCTCCTCTGTAGATATCTTGCATGTAGTAACGCAAGTTATTGTTGTACAGGGAGCCCATTCCATGGTCTCTCATGTAAGCTGAAACAGATTTGTTTACATGCTTCCTCGACTTCTCAATTTGTGGACAAAATTGGTTTGACCACCTCCATTTCTGTCTTTGGCATATATTTGAATATACCAAGGCAGTCTGAGGAAAAAGTGCCATTAATTGCTCAAAGGTGTCCTTTAAAAGCATTTCCAGACCTACACCAGTCAAAGTGCCCAAGTCATTACCTCCACAGTGCACAATTAACAGGTCAGGTTTTGGCAAATGCATAAAGGTTTTCACCAATGGTATCAATTGGTGACATTTTAATCCTCTCTGGCCAAACCACTTAATTTCCACATCTTGTAAATTGAGGTTAGGTAAATTCCTGCTTTCAACGTACCTTTGAGCCCAGTGAATATAACTATGACCAACAATCCAGACAGAAAACATGGTGAGAGAAGGTTCTCCTGCAGTCAGATGAAGTGTGGCAATGAAATGGCAGTTGAAAAAATGTGAGTTTGAAATGAAAAAAACTGTGGAGTTTCTGTGTTCATGAAGTAGTAACAGTGATTGGTGGATTTTGATTGATGAAAACAGAAAGTTAGGGTGTAGAGATGTGTTCTTTGAAAGATGTATTTTGAGTGGTCAATAAAAAATCATTAAATGAAAGAAAGCACTGGATATGCAGGTGCACTGAGAGTTCAGAGTTCAATTGCAACATTGTTGTGTGAATTTGCAAACACCAGAGTTTCTCCAAGAGGTGGTTGCTATGGAAAATAGGCAGAAAGGGCAGAGGGGGAAGGGTTTTCATTTGAAAAAAAGTGAGGGAAGAGTTTTGATTGGGTGACATGAGAAATATGTGTGAAGAATTACACCATTTCTGTGCTTTTGATAGCTGCAGACTCTGGAGTGCATACCTTTTGCTCTGCTGAAGACAAATTGGTGTGTTTCTGAGACTGTTTTCAAACTCAAAGTATTTGCTAAGGTGAGAAAATATTTCTTTACTTTAGATAGAGAATAGTGTGCTTTAAGGAGAAAATTATGATTTATGTGGCGCAATTTGCTAGTAAATATGCTCTCACATGTGCATGGAAATTTTTGATTTTGAATGTTTCTGTTATATAGCCATGTTAAAAGTGACTCAACCATGCTGGAAAGTCAATCAAAAAATGATTTCATGTATTTTAATGACATTTTAAGTCATTTTCTGATGTGCAGTGTTTAGAAATTATGATTTGAAAATCGTTTTTGTGGAAAAGGAATTGTTTTTAAAATCATGACAAGGAAATAATGGTGTATGGTTATTTATAAGGCAATTGACTGTCCTTGATGTTATTTTTCTCATTTTATTGTAAGACCTTTCTCTGTGGCGCAAATTGCTTGTAAATATGCTCTTACATGTGCATGAAAATTTTAATTATCAATGTTTGTGTTACATAGCCATGATAAAAGTGAACCAACCATGCAGGAAAGCCAATAAAAAAACGCTTTCATGTGTTTCAATGACATTTTAAGTCATTTTCTCATGTGCAGTTTTTTGAAATTATGATCTGAAAATCGTTTTTGGGAAAAAGGAATTGTTTTTAAATTCATGAGAAGGACATAATGGTGTATGGTTCTTTATAAGGCAATTGACTGTCCCTGATGTTATTTTTCCCATTTTAATGTCAGACCTTTCTTTGTGGCGCAAATTGCTTGTAAATATGCTCCCACCTGTACATTGAAAATTTTGATTTTGAATGTTTATGTTACATAGCCATGTTTAAAGTGACCCTACCATGCAGGAAAGCCAATCAAAATACGCTTTTATGTGTCTTAAGGACAATTTAAGTAATTTTCCCATGTGTAGTGTTTTGAAGTTATGATTTGAAAATCGTTTTTGAGGTAAAGGAATGTTGTTAAAATTTATGTTCGCCATATGCCCCCAAATTTCTTTCTCAGGGTTGCAGCAGGGTGTTCTTGAGACACCCCTGCACTTTTGGAATAAATTCCTAATTTGTGATGAGCAAATTGTTAATCGCAAATTGCACCTTCATTTATATGAGCCTCCTAGCCCATGGAAATGAATGGGTAATTTGCAATTAGCAATTTTCTCATCGCAAATTTGGAATGGTAAAGAATCGCTATTTATTCCTTAAAATTCGCTTTTTTGGAAATGCAAAATAGTTATATGATACATATGGCGGTTGATGTCTAACAAGATAAGAAGCTTATGGATACATTTATGATGACTGGTGCAATGAAGTAGAAATCACTTACTTCATTGGTAGGCCTTTACAATAAATTATCTCCTCTGTATTCTTCATCAAGCATAACTTTAATCTGCAATCCTGAGTAGGCCTCACCTTAAACAAACCTCTGGATAGGCCACATCTTATTGTCATCCTGATTTAATCGTTTATAATTCTAGGGACAGATTTATGATAGGTGTATACCTCTTTTGTGCCACTTAGAAAACATTGTCCATGGGGAAATGAATTAAAATGTCATTAAGACACATGAATGTGTTTTTTTTAAACGTTTGCAATTTTTTTGGGTCACTTTCAACATGGCTATGTGTCTGAAACAGTCAAAATCTAAATTTGCAATGCACTGGTGGGAGCATATTTACAAGGAATGTGCTTCATGGGGAAAGGTCTTATAATGTAATATGGGAAAAATGACATTAGAGATACTGAAATGCCTTATAGAGAAGCATACACCATTATGTCCTTGTCATAAATTTGCAAACCATTACTTTTCCCCAAAAACGATTTTCAAATTATATTTAGAAAACAGTGCACATGTGGAAATTACTTAAAATGTCAATAATTCAAAAATTGTGATTCCTTAAATGCAATGTATAAAAAAAAAATATGTAAAAAATGATATTAAGGATTTGGAAACTACCACCAACTTGTAGTTTGTGGTAATTTGCGAATTCTTTTCAAAAAGAATTTTTTTTTTTTAAAAAAAAAGGTCCCATATGACGCCCATACATGCCATTAGGGCATGTAGGTGTGCCATGTGCTCCCAAATTTCTTTTTCAGGGGTGCAGCAGGTTGTTCTTGAGATACCCCTGCACGCTTGAAAAAAATCCTATTTTGTGATGAGCTAATTGCTAATCACAACTTGCAACATTAATTCCTATGAGCCTCCTAGCCTATGGAAATGAATGGGTAATTTGCAATTAGCAATTTGCTCATTGCAAATTAGGAATAGTAAAGAATCGCTATTTATTCCTTAAAATTTGCTATTTATAATATGTAAAATATTTTGATGATACATATGGCAGTTCATCTGTAACAAGATAAGAAGCTTAGGGATAGATTTATGATGAGTGGCGCATCCCCAGGGATGTGACAGTCATCCTGTGCCACTGTTCCGCCACCCATGGTGTGCTGCATTTACAATGCGGCGCAGCATGGGGCAAAAAAGGCACAGATGCGTGACGCATCTGTGCTGTAAAGGTGGCGCATTGCTGGAGTTGTATCGTAAGTGCGATGCAGCTCCAGCAAGGATCAGGGGTGCCCCATCTATACAATGCTGCGTCAAGACCTATGCCAGCTTCAAGCAGGTGCAGGGTTTTGAAGCAGCTTTCTCCTATCTGATTGTAAATGCGGCACACCATGGGTGGTAAAGCAGTGGTGCACATTAACTGGTGCATGCCTGGGGATGTGCCATTTAATATAAATCTGCACTTTAACATTTGAGTATGTGCAGGGGACACAGAGTCGTTGAGGCTTATCCAAGGTTAAGAACAGATGAGTCCTGTTCAGTGAAAAATTAGACATAGGCTTCACCTGCTCAGCATCGCTGGACATGGCTAAATAATAGCTGCAAAATGTTACTCTTGTTAAATAATTTTACTATTATAATCTGTGAGATTTTTCTCTTACTCTGCAACATCTCATTGTTGTTGTCTTTCTTTAAAGATAAAGACAACCTCAACATGAGCGACAATCTGCAATCAGTTGATTTTGACCTCATCATTGAACTTGTAATTGAAACATCAGTGGATGTTGATCCATTGGATGATTTAAATCCTGAGGATGAAGAAGAGCGTGATGAGGATGCAGATTTGTCCGAATTATATGATATAGGATGGGAAGCTGACCTGCTTGAGCCTTTGGAATTATAAACATTTATTTTTAAAATTTATAATCAATAAAAAGTAAAAAGGTAAACCGTTTAATTTAAAAATAAAGACACCTTCAAAAACAGGTTATGTGTAGTGTCTTCAATAAAATATTAAAATATGCTCATAAAATTAGATCAGATTCACATATAAAATAGCATAGGTAACATAAATATAAATCTCATTTCTTTTCTGCTACTTCTGTATTGTAAATTTGCAAGGACTAAAAAATCTTCTATTTAAAATGTCAAGTAGTGTGTTATGTTTTTGATCACTATTACTGATTTACTGTTTGATAATATTTTTTTATTAACATTTTTATTATATTTTTCCTCAGATTCAACTATGCCTACAAAAATAAGAGAGATGAAGGCTGCAAAACGTCAAAGACAGCAGGAGAAAAAAAAAATGCAGCAGTCCTCTAACAAAAAGATTTCTCAAGCGATGAAGAAAGCACCGGGTAAGAGCTCTAAATATTTCATAAAAAATATTTCTAATAAAAAAAATATTAGTACAGAAAATGTTTCAATCCATAACAACACAAGTAAATCAAATGGAAAGAAAAGGACAAATGAAAATGTTACTGCTAGAGCAAGAGATAAATCTGTGCATGATAGTAGAAGGAAACAACAGTTTACGGAGATTCGTAAACGAATGTTCCGTAACAGGATAATTGGCAATTTGTTAAAAAATATTAAGAAAGGTCAACAGAAATTAGTTTTTTATAGGAGAAAAAAAAAAGTTGAGAAAGTTATTGATCAGGCTTTTGAAATTAAACGTAAGTTATTTATTTTGATAATCAATAGAATTAGGAAGCTAAACAAGGCAATTTTTGATTTCAAAAGAAATAGTAGATGGAAGAGAATAGTTAATCGTAGTAATTTTTGTGAAGTTTTTTCTGGAGAATGGATACATAGTTCAAGCTGTGAGGCATTTTTTAATGAAGAGAGTTATTTCCAGGATAATGATTTGGTGCATGCAGTTGACATCAGTGGTCGTGCTTATGAAGTGAAAGATGGTTGTCCAGTTGAAAAAGAAAAACTTGTGACAACAGAGGCAGAAGAGTTGTTAGGTAATGAGGTTTTAGGAAGACGTGCTAAGGGTCCTGTGTACACCTGGAAGTGTAGTAGTATTTGCAGTGTGCGACAGGATTCCATCAATTTGCTTTGTGATTTTGTACGGTCATTTAACAAGAAAAGTTTGAAGCAGAAAATGAGGTTGTTGCAAGAATTAGATCCTTGCAGAGTGAGAGAAGTGACAGGTTTGCATGGTCATTCACTGGCTTGTCTTTCCAGGAGAGTATGCCAGAGTGTTTTTCATCATTTCAGGATGCTAGCAGTGCATCATAACAAAGTGAGGAAGTTAGTTAGACTGTTGTATTATGCTAAGAGTCCAGCAATTATGCTGAAACAATTATGTGCTGCTCTTCTGCATGGTTCTGAAATAGATGTGAGGAATATATGTGAAGAAATTGAGTTTTGTTACTTTGGAAGTAAAGAGGAGAATGTTGAAATTGAGCAAGAAATAGAGGGTCATTTGGAAGATACTGTACATGTTTCCAGTACAGATAATTTCCAGAGGGAAATTGCGACGTTTGACATGAAATCAAGTGAGAGGCCTAATTTCACTTGTGTGTGTTGTCGACGCACTTATTATAAGAATCAGACTAAGTTAGTGGATTTATATGCAAAAAGTGAAAGGGAAAATAATAGTGAATGGAAGGATTTTGCAACATACTTGATGGTAGAAAATTGTTTTGATTTGGGATTGGATCAACGTGTGTGTACTTATTGTTGTAACAAATTAAAACAAAACCAGATGCCTGCTAGAGCAGTTCATAATAATCTGGAATTGGTTGAGATTCCTTCTGAATTGAAGGATTTAAATACTTATGAATCTATTTTGATTCAAAGTATCCATCCCTTTCAGGCTATTGTAAGAATGGAGCCAAAGACAGGGAAATTGCCTCCATCAGATTTACAGAGAGGATTAAAGGGAAGAGTTGTTTATTTGCCTCTAGATTTGAAGAAAAACATTAACACAATTGGAGTAGAAAAAGTGGAAGAGGAACCTCTGGTTATCTTAGTTAATGGGGTTCCGACAAAGAATAAGAAAATATGGCAAGATTTAGTAGATGTTAGGAAAGTTAAAAAGGCAACATTGTATTTGAAAAAAAATAATAAATACTATAAGAATGTATATGTTGAAGAAGAGGAAGTAAGTGAGGAAGAGGATAGCGATTTGTGTGCTGGTCAAATTGAGAAAGTAGAACCCTCTACTAGTGAGGAAATATATGAACATTATAGTGTTCATCCTTTGCATTCAAAGGAAGTCATGGGGAATGCTATTGAGTTGTTTCAAATGAAACAAGCCAAAGGGAGTCCCATTAGTGTTTGGGAGGAAAGTTTGGAAGCTCGGTGTTTCCCACAGCTTTTTCCAACAGGTCAGGGAGGAAGATATGATGAGCGACCTCATCAAATTCCTGCTTCTGAATACCGGACTTTGCGATTGTATGCAGGAGATGCTAGGTTTCGACAATGCATTCCATATTTGTTTCATCTCCTGTTTGAAAGCGATCTGTCTGGACTGTCATATGCAGTGAACCACATCTTGAAAAGTGGTATACACATGCAAAACATCTCGGCAAGTGATTTTATGGATAAAGTGAATGTCCAAGATAGTATTTTGGATTCTCACCTGATTAATCTCATGGCGTGTCAGCGTGGTACTAATGAGTACTGGTACCGTCGTCATGGTGATTTAAAATGTATGCTGAGGAACTTAGGTACTCCCACATGGTTCCTCACTCTGAGCTGTGCCGAGTATGGCTGGGAAGACTTACTTGAATTTCTACGAGAGGCAAATGCTAACGTAGAAAACATCGAATTCAAGACACCCGCAGAACTGTGCTCTTTGGATCCAGTCAATGTATGTAGGTACTTCAATCATAGATTTGAAGCTATGATGTGTTTCATCATGAATAAGAAGAATCCACCTCTTGGAGAGGTGTTGGATTTCTTCTGGAGAAAGGAGTACCAAGCAAGAGGTGCTCCTCATATACATATGTTGCTGTGGATCAAGGATGCACCTAAATTTGGAACGGATCCAGATGACTCAGTGATGAGTTTCATCCAACAGTATTCTACGTGTGCTGTTCCAAACGCAAAGGAGAAGAAAAGCCTAAGAGAAAAAGTTCTGCGTTTCCAAAGCCATCGATGTGGAAAGTACTGCCGTCGTAAATTCCGAAACAAGGACAAGTTCTACAGTAAATGTCGTTTCGGCTTTCCACGACCGGTGATTTCTAAAGGAAGAGTAAACAGTTTGATGTCTTCGCTGCGACACAATGTCATGAAGAAATCACCTAAAAACACTTACAATTTGAAGAGGAATGAAGAGTCCAAGTACATCAACGACTACAACCCGGTGATTTTGTCCATGTGGAATGCTAACATGGATATACAGTTTGTGGCTGATAACTGTATGGCTGTGGCTCGGTATGTGACGTCTTACATCACCAAAAAAGAGAAGACAGAATTGAAGGATATGTGGGAGGACATTTCCCATGAAAAGAGCCTCAGCAAGAAGTTGTACAGTTTCAGTCTGAAGATGTTGTCGCATCGAGAAATCGGAGCGTACGAATGTTCTGACCGGTTGTCTTCAGCAAGTCTCTATGCCAAGTCCAGGAGTATCGTTTGGGCGAGTCTTGGTCTTGCTGCAACGCTTAATCGAGTTCTCAAACCTGTGCGGGAAATTGAGTATTTGGCGGAAAAGGAGCCAAACAGTACCGACATTTTGAAGACAAACATGTTGGATACATATTATCCAAATCGAAGCAGTCACCTAGAGAATGTTTGTCTGTATGAGGTTCTGCAAAATTACATGTTCAAGAGGAACATCAAAGAAGATACTGAGAAAGGAGTGTATGCTGTAATAGGAAGTGAGGGATGTCTGGTGAAGCAAAGAAAATGCCACTTGATAAACCATCGAAAATTGAGTGGCGAATCTCCTGAAAAAAAGGAGTTTTTCTATTTAGCACTTTTGCAACTTTTCAAGCCTTGGCGTGCAGAAGAGGAACTGCTTGGAGATTTCCTCTGTTATGAAGACTCTTTCAATGCCGCCAAGGAGACCATAGAATGTCCTGCTTTTCCCAAATATGTAGAAATGTTGAATGCGGAAATTGAGCAGGAAGCAACGATTGCAGCCGAGATTGCCAGAGACAGTTCTCAGGACAGTCAGAGTTCTGCTTCATTGAGTCAGGATCCACTAGGAGGACCTCTTATTGAAAATGAAGCTGCCACTGCTATGAATGAGGTGGAAAGAGCCATGGCACATGCTCAAGAGGATGCGGTTAACTTAGAAGAGTTGGAAAGGCAACTCAACGTTGAGCAGAGGAAAATATATGACGAAGTTACCATGCAAATTGATCATGGATTAAGTCATGATAAGAAAGAGTGCTCATGTACGTCGTTGAAGCCTGTCCGACTGTACGTGAGTGGAGAAGCGGGAACTGGAAAAAGTTTCCTCATTAAAGCAATTTCATGCTATTTGCAGGAAAGGACAGAGTCATCGCTGTCTTGTGTTGTCACTGCTCCAACTGGACTGGCAGCACATAATATTAAAGGGATTACTTTACATCGTTTACTGATGCTGCCAGTGGAGCATGACAACAAATTAGAATATCACAAGCTATCTGGAGATGCTTGTTTTGAAGTTTCAAGAATCTTGAGGAAAATGAAACTTCTTATCATTGACGAAGTAAGCATGGTTTCCAATGTCATGCTTGCCTTTGTGCATTTGAGGATGCAAGAAGTTCTCAAAACAGAGTATGATGTGTTATTTGGTGGCAAACACATCATTGTTTTCGGAGATCTTCTGCAGCTGACACCAGTGAAAGGGCAACCTGTGTTCAAAATGCTCACGCATGAAGATACCAGGAAGTGCCTAGGCAGCATTGGCAACGTCAATATATGGTTAAACTTCAATTATGCTGAACTGCATGAAAATATGCGTCAGGCAAAGGATGAAGTTTACAAGACTATTCTACAAGATGTTAGAATTGGAAAAGTGACCGAGCATGGAAAAGAAGCTTTACATGCACGATTACTGTCAAATTTATATCCAGAACAAGATGTTGTGCCTGAGAATATTTTTCAGAAAATTACTGATAAGAAATCTGGAATATGTTTGATGCCAACTCTTGCAGAATGTGCCAAATTTAACAACAAAATGTTGCATTTAGAAAAGCAAGAGATTGTGAAAGTGGAAGCTATTGATAGAGTAGAGCATATGGGATCAACAATTATTTTGTCTGAGAATCTGAAATCAAAATTGGATTCATTAGAGAAGACTATATCTAAAACTGCAGGTTTTGAAAAGACTCTGAATGTGTGCTTGAACTGCCGTATAATTTTAAGAAGGAATTTACATGTTGAAAGAGGTCTGGTAAATGGATCAATGGGTAATGTTGTTGATTTTGTGAAATACAGAAATAGAGATGGAATTGAATTTTTAAAAATTAAATTTGATGGCATTGAGGAAGTACAGCTAATTGCTCGTTGTTCTGCTAGATTTTTGCTTGTAAAAGACTTATATGTTCGCCGTAAGCAGTTCCCTGTTTGCTTGGCATATGCGGTGACAATTCATAAATCGCAAGGTTTAAGTGTAGACACTGCATTGGTGAATATTGGCAGTTCTGTGTTCAAGGAGGGTATGGCATATGTGGCATTGTCACGAGTTAGAACTTTATCGGGATTGTACTTGATTGAGTGTGATGTCAGAAACATTTGTGCAGATCTAGATTGTGTTAAGGAATACAATAGGTTAAGAAGAGAGTATGCGCCACATTTGCCTCAGTTTCCTTTGTTTGAGAAACGTCTGGTAGGCCGGAAACGAAGAAATGAGAACAATACTGGGGAGGTTGTAGCAAAAAGACAAAAAGTGAATGAACCTAAAATTACAAGCAGAAACAAAGAGGATTCTGTTGAAGATGTTGTTGGTTTTCAGTTTGAAAACAGTTCTGGTGTCAACTGCTATGCTAATGTAGTAATGAATGTTTTGTTTTCTCTAAAAAATGTAAAAGAAGAGATTGTGGTCAATTCTGATCAAAGATTTTGCAGTTTGTTGAATTCTGTGTTAGAGAAATGTAGCACAGATAGAACAAAAATAGAAAGTGTGTCTGAAATTCGAAACCTGTTAGACAGATGTTCAGGGCAAACACAATTCTCTCAAAATATTCAGCAAGATTGTCAGGAGTTTTTAATGTATATGCTTGATGTATTACATGCTGAAGGTGTAGATGTAGATCAGCTGTTTGGGCTTTCTTATCAATGGCAGCATGACTGCGAGAACTGTATGGTATCAAGTACTACTAGTGTAGACTCAGAAAGATTTATATATTTAACTTTGCCAGACAGTAAATCAGTCTCCTTTAATAAGCTAGTAAAAGCTGCTAATCACAGCATGGAGTGTAGCCAATGTAAATCTGAAATGATGTCCACATTATTTATACGAACATATGGCCAGTACGTCATTTTAATGTTCCAACGATGTAGGCCTGATGGAACAAAATTGACAACTTTAATAAAAAATGTTGTAGCTTCGCAGTTGTCAATATCAGGAAGGACTTTTGTAACTACAGCAATTATATATCATGACGGCCCTTCAATATCATCAGGACATTACACAGCTTATTTAAAGTGTAGAAATGGCTGGTCATTCTGCAATGATTCTGTTTTAATTTTCAAAAAAAAATTGCCGTATGACCTTAAAAACTCTTACCTGGTGTTTTTAAAACCAAAATTTTAGGAAAATAATCTCGGGATATGATCTGTGGAATTTCAAGAAGTTCTAATGGCTCCTACACAATTTGGCCTTGAGGATAAGTGTAGTTCAGAGACATAACTTCTAATCAAAGGATTGGACATCATGGAGATGTATGTGCACTTTAAATGAGTTCAGAAAAATTGTTTCTTTTCATAAGCTAATTGAAGCAGCCAATCAAAACATGGAGTAGAGGGAATGTAAGTCTGCAATGCTGTCTACTGTTTTACATTGCTTTGTGATTAAAAGTGATGTAGAGAATTAAATAATTGTAGTACTCATAGAGGTAGTGTAAGTCTGCTTCATATTAAGCAGTATCAGTGTCATAGGAAATGTAGAACATGACTGACCAAGAAGGGGAAGATATTACTATTCCAGGATTGTGAAAATGATCTTCAACATTTTAATTCTGAAAGTTGCGGAAATGCCAAATGATGGGATTGGCTTACAAGAAATCCAAGAGTTATAAATATCTCTGACTAGATTTGGCCTTGTGGAAAATAGTGGTAGAGAGCAAGAAGTCATTTATTGCATGTAACGTGTTTTTAAAAACGATGGAGGTTTTCTTTCAGAAAGTGGCGGGCTGAAAGTAATAACAGCACAAAAGAGTGTAAGCTGTTCATAGGACATCCTTGGACGTCATGGAAAGTAAGTTAACTTTAAGGAGTTCTGAATTTTATTTTCTGATGTTGTATGGGTTTTTTAAACACAATCATTTTGATTGTGTTTTTTTTTCCCCGCTGTTACATGATGAATACCTTCAAGTCACTGTTTTTAGTGAATTTTGATACATTCTGAGAACAGCAAAAATAAACCATTTAACATGTATAATTAATTCTGTACTGTTTGCATTTATGATGTATATGTAGAACTGTGTAGGAGGCATGGAGAAGGTGAGGTCGCCAGTAGGTATATATAGTTAGGATTTTTTCTCTATGGGATTTTTGAAAATTCTATGTCTAATAACTTTGGCGTTTGTGGACGGAATTGGCTGAAATTTTCAGGAAAATGGCACATTTTGTTTCTGAGCAGCCCTTGAAAATTTGGGGGGGGTTCGTCAAGGGGGGGCCGAGAAAAAAGGGGGGTCCCAAAATGTGTTTTTAACATTGAGTTTTCCATAGGGCGGTTGGCCTCACTTTTAGCCCGAACGGCTGAATGGATTTGCACGAAACTTGGCAAAATTGTAGGGACTGGTAGCCCGATGTGCCTTTTGTAGGTCTCAATATATGTGCTCCAGTGGATTTTGAGAAATTAACGTTTAAAAAAAGATATATATCTGTAACAGCGGACCGGGTACGCGTACTTTTCGCGCAACGGAGCTTTGTGAAGCGAAGCTGATTGGTTCTCCGGCGTCTGTAAACATTCCAAACAGTCCGTAGCGGCCGCCATCTTGTCTCTCGGTAGGATCGAGAGACAAGAGGAGGCCAAAGCGAAGGGGCAAATGACCATAAGGGGGAATAGTAGATCGTCGCTGACCCCCTACGTTTGATGTGGAGGTTTTAAAAGGGTCCCGCGGGGCAAAAAAAAAAAATAATAATAATAATCGAACGGCTGAATGGATTTGCACGAAACTTGGCAAAATATTAGGGCTGGTAGCCCGATGTGCCTTTGCTAGGTCTCAATATATGTGCTCCAGTGGATTTTGAGAAATTAACGTTCAAAAAAAGATATATATCTGTAACAGCGCTCCGCTTCGCGTACTTTTCGCGTTACGGAGCTTTGCGAAGCTGATTGGTTCTCCGGCGTCTGTCAACATTCCAAACAGTCCGTAGCGGCCGCCATCTTGTCTCTCGGTAGGATTGAGAGACAAGAGGAGGCCAAAGCGAAGGGGGAAATGACCATAAGGGGGCATAGTAGATCCTTCCTGACCTCTTAGGTTTGATGTACCATTTTGCCAAGTTTGGTGTAATTCCGTTCAGCCATTCAGGCTGTAGACGTATGTAAATGTCCTATGGAAAATTGCATGGGGAAAACACATTTGAAAGTGTTGAAATTTAGAACCAATTAAAATGTTAGTTTGGTTTTGTATTTGTGTGTGATGAAAGTTAATTGGTTATGTATATATGTCAAATGAGAGGAAACCACAGCCATTTTGTGATACTACTGTCTGAGGTACATTTGTGAGGAATTTTTGGTGGTGAATTTCTGGTGTTTGATTTACACAGTACTAACACTTCTCCTACTTTTAAAAAGGTGAGTTGTTAATTTGTAAGGGGAACTATGTTGTACACTTGAAGATAATTTGAAAAATGTTTTCTGTTATTTATTTGCAGTCCTTCTGTTATACTAAATACTTGATAAAGTTAGTTTTATATTATGTATTACTAAAAACGATAAATGAAAGTGATTATTTTTTTCTGCAATTTACAGCAAGCAATTTCAAAATAAAATGGCTCACAATGAAGAGACCGTGGCAATTTCTTTTGAATTGTCCACTACATTGATTGAAATTGAGAGCACCAATAATGAAATATTGTCACAAGGAGGAGATGACTTGTATGATTCCATTAGATTGATTGAAATGGACAGCACCAATAATGAAATATTGTCACAAGGAGATGACTTGAATGATTCCACTACATTGATTGAAATTGAGAGCACCAATAATGAAATATTGTCACAAGGAGGAGATGACTTGTATGATTCCATTAGATTGATTGAAATGGACAGCACCAATAATGAAATATTGTCACAAGGAGGAGATGACTTGAATGATTCCACTACATTGATTAAAATTGAGAGCACCAATAATGAAATATTGTCACGAGGAGATGACTTGAATGATTCCACTACATTGATTGAAATTGACAGCACCAATAATGAAATATTGTCACAAGGAGGAGATGACTTGAATGATTTTTTTGATCAATCTGTTGATGGCGAATTTATCGAATGTTTGGAGACCATAGAGTTAGAAGAATCATCATTGCAGACTTTTCATGAGGAAATTGCTGATGAGGACATGTTACTAGTTCTTTCAAATTTAGAAAATTCTGAAGAATAAATTTATATTTAGAAATCAAAAATTGTTTGAGACATTATTCATTTTTATTTTTAATTTATGAGGTTGTAGCGAAGTGATTGTAGTATAAAATGAGACTTATAGTATAGAGTGCAACATTTTTATGTTACATGGTAAGTTTACTCATATTTACTTCCCTTCTGCCACTGTATTATCTCCAATGTGTATTTGACATCTCTTCTTCATCTCCGGCCTCCTTTCTCTCACTGTGTGTCTCCGATGCATCTTATCGCTGCTATTTTGTGTAATTACAGAAGAGAGTAAAATAAAATAGTTCGGAACGTGAAAAGGGGGCAAAGTAGAGTACTCCTCACCCCCTAGGCCTTTTTAGGCGGTCCCAAAAGGATCAGTTTCTGCTTTCCTGAGAGATTATGGTATGAGTTCCATATACCACAATAACTTGCATTACAACATGCAAGATATCTATCTCCTATTACCAACTTTTGGAGATATTCGCGCTAAGCGCGAATATCTCCAAAAAGTAACACCTGCCCTGAGCAGTTCTTAGCCATGTTATCCAATGGGAGGTGGATAACATGGCTAAGAGCATTAGCTCGGTAATGCATGAATATCGCTGAGTTTTTAGCGATATTCATGCATTGCGGCCGTTTATTATCGCATTTGCGATAAACCTTGATAATAGCAAGGTTTATCTTCGATAATTTCTGACGATGCTTAGCGGTAAAAAATTTGTTGGTAAGCATCGTTAGCGATAAATATCGCTTAACTTTGGTAATATGCCCCAACGTCTGTTAACGTTCGATTCGAAGGAAATGAGGAAGTGTTGAAAAACATTGTCTGCGCCATCTTGCCTTTTTTGAAATGCCACACTTTTGTCGTGCACGGCAGCCATTTTAGATGCCTTGACCAGACCCACTCACTGCACGCTGTCGATTCGTAGCATGGCTCCTCACCCTCGCAAGCATCTTCCCCAGGCACTGGTCACCCCCGCTCTCTGTCTTATGCATGGGCAATAAACCTCACCCCATCTGCGCTGCTCTTCCCTGAGAATCACACTCTGTGCCCGCCCGACACCTCCCTTTCGCCCTATTCACTACCGCACCCTCTGACACTCCTCTTCCTCTGTGTCCGATTGTCCAGGCTATCACCTAGCCCTGCAGATGTAGTTTATGGCCCCAGCTGTAAAGAATCACCCCTCTTCAAAGGAGTTATAGTAGATCAAGGCCCACACCCGATGAGATCCGTCACACCACACGAGTTCCTACTATCTGAAAACCATCCTGTATTGTGATTGGGGAGGGGACCGAGCCTGAAGCGGAAGATTCGAGGAATGACTCTTTGTACATCAAAGTTTTTACAATTATGTGTCACATTAAAAATATATAGCACTCCAACAAAGTAGTAGGAATATAAAACTTTAATAACATATAAATATATACAACAAAACAAAAACAGTAAAAACATTTAAACAACGAAGAGACCGTGGCAATTTCTTTTGAATTATCCAATAGATTTATTGAAATTGACAGCACCAATAATGAAATATTCTTGTCAGTAGCGGTCTGTTGTGCGAATAGTTCCAAGGCAGCAGAACGCGCTGAAATCTAGATGGCACGAAAGTGATGTCTAGTAAGTTGCCGCCCAGCAAATAACGGCATGGGGCGCCGCGGGGGTGAGTGAGTCCAGTAGGCACCACAGCTATTCTTACTGGCATTGCAGAATTACTGCTGGGGACAATGCCTGTGCTGTAGCAGGGTCACAGCAGAAACAAAAAGGATTCTGTTGAAGATGTTGTTGGTTTTAAATTTGAAAACAGTTCTGGTGTCAACTGCTATGCTAATGTAGTGGTTAATGTTTTGTTTTCTCTAGAAAATGTAAAAGAGGGGGAGGCAGTCCAAAGTTCCGTTAAAAGGGCAAAGGAAAGGATCGGTGGTTTGAACTATCAGTCAAAAAGGGGAGGGGGTGCAACAATTTTTCCTACCGGGTCACACTGTGCTTTCACCGGAACTGAGGTCTGCAGGATTCTAGTAATTCAAAGTGAGGCTGGCGCCAGCATGGGAGCGCCGACGTCCCGCGGATACAGTTTCGTCACTCCACGGGCGATCATGGCAGTCATTCCCCATCGGGGGTCGGAGACTCCCGCGGCTCCTCTAGAATCTTCAAGGTCGTGGAGGACTACGGTGGTGGAGTCAACCAGTGACAGGGCCATTTCTTTATGCTGGGCCCGCTCTTGCCAGGTCGACCGCCATTTTGAGAGTTCGGTAGATACTGGCGATCGCGGGGTCAAATGAGCGGACGGGCTCCACCCTGCCGGGCGAGACGTTGCAGCATGGCCACAGTGGAAGAACCCTTTTCCGAGCGCTGAGGGTGCAGCTGGGAAGCCTCCACCTGGGGAGGCGGGAGAGGCCTGTTCGCACCGTCTCTCCCTCCCAGTGCACCCCACGGCGTCTCGCTTGAGATTTGTTATGGCCGGACCAGGCGATGAGGACGAGGGGGGGGGGTCGGAGGCATGTGCAAGACATCCCCCCCCAGTGTTGTCGCAGCCATTATTCATGAAAGAAGAAGTGTCCTGTCCGTCTTCGGGCCGGGCTTCCGGTAGATGTCGGCCGGACGCCCCTGGCTCTGGCCCCATGAACGGGTTTCTTGGTTTATCGGCTGCAGCCGGATCCCGTCGGCCTCGGCACCCCGACCGTTGGTGGCCGGACCGGAAGAGCATGTGGCGGGAGTACCTGCAACTCTCAAGGGCCACCGCGGCCGGACTGGGAGAGAGAGGGGAGGGTCGAGGAGACATTCCCCCCCCCTGCAACTGTTCAGCGTTGTAAAGGCAATCCCCTGGCCGGGTCCCGCTGGCCTCGGCCTCTCCTCTGGCTACACCCTACGTTAGGATCTCCTGGCCGAGGCGTGGCAGCAGGACCTGCCTTATATGGGCTGCTCCCGGCTGGGCGTAGCCGCAACCCTGCCCCACCTTGGAAGTTTCCAGAGTGGGGGCGGATGTTCTACTGACTTGCATTTTCCCTAGTCTATCGATTTTTTTGGCGTGGCAGGCGGTGGGACAGCGAGGGGTGATTTGGTTTCTCTTACTGTTTTTCTGGTCTCTCACCACTGGCATATTTTAACGTTTTCTTGTTTCTAGGACATTAATAGGTTTTATCATTACGTTATGTTATCGTTTCTTTGTTCGTTGTTTAATAAAAGTTCATGTTCATCAGTGGCCTACTGATTTTCGTTTTCCTATTCTTTTCTTTCCAGGTTGTTTCATGCTAAAGTTTCTGTTAACAGGATACAGTGATCACTTCGTTATTATTGCATATGTCCTTTTCACTAGGGGTGCTCTCTGGTCGGGCCACATGACGTATCTCTAGTAAATGGTCCGGGTGAAACAGGTGCATCAATCAGTGGGGAGTAGATAGGCATGACAGATTACAACGGGGGAGAAAGGTCCGCATTACGTACCCTTTCACTACTTGCAAAGATTTTCCTACGTTTATTTGCAAACAGGGAATACCTCCAAAAAGAACTAATTCCCAAACAGTCAATGTTCGGACAATCAATCAATCAATGAGGAATGAAATAGGTACGACGTGTTAAAGGCTTGCGTTACCTACCCTTCACTATCTGCAAAGGGAGAGAGAATATTCCTATTCTTCCTCGTTTGCAGGCAGAGAAGATCCTTAAGAGAACCAACTTCGAACAATTCAATGCTCGATTCAAACAATCAACAAGGGGTACTGTGAACACAAATGAACGCCGCTTATGTACATACGCATTGCTATTTTCAACAGGTTGTTCCTAATGTTTCTATTTTAGCGAGGTCAAAAAGAGATCCCATAGTGGCCTACTGATTTTGCTCGATTCCTTTTGTTTTTTTACACGATTTTTCGCTATCTGCAAAGACTAAACAGAGTATTGCGACTCTGTGCTTGTTTGTAAATAGAGAATGAACCAAAGAGAACAATCAATCAAATGGAGAGAGAAGCAGGCACGACGGATTACAAAGGGGGCAAAGGGCTGCGTTAACTACCCTTCACTATCTGCAAAGAGAGAGTACTCCTAATAGAAATGAGGGGTGGGGGGCAGCATTCAAAGCAGATCAGTGTGCATAAACACGAAAATGTTTTTACTTACCACGTACTTGACATTCGACAGCTTATGATATTTGCTATTAAAAAACCATTGAAATTCACTGAAAAAACCATAGGTTATAGACCATATATAGTTAGGAATTAGCATTTACAAAACCTTGAAAATTCACTGAAAAAACCATAGGTTATAGACCATATATAGTTAGGAATTAGCATTTCCAAAACCTTGAAAATTCACTGCAAAAACCATAGGTTAGAGACCATATATAGTTAGCTGGACATTTTATTGACATAAAACCAATGAAATTCCATATATAGTTAGTTGCACTAACTATATATCGCGCACCCGCAATCCACTGCTGATGATGTCACATATTACATCATTCATGACATGGTCAGTGACATCACTGATGACATCACTGATGACATCTCAAATGACATCACTGATGACATCACTGATGACATCTCATTTGACATCAATGACCACATCACTGATGATATCATTCATGTGACAATACAATGCATCTCCTCACATTTTAATATAACCTCTGTTTCACCCAGTGTTAAAAAGAGAGTATAATTTTTGAAACCATTGACACACCAATACTAGTTACTACATACGCACTCACTGATTGCTACGTCTACACACACCTTCAATCATTCACCCATACAATCATTCATACATACAATCACTCATCTTTACAACACTATCATATGCACTCATACACCTATACAGACACTCACAGTCTGCCACTCATCCATGGAGTTACTCACACACCTAGTCAGTCCTGTAAAGAATCAATGACACTGCCATTTTCTTGTCTATAAAGTTAAACATAGAGCACCTTACATTTTCAAACATATACTAACACATACTTACCTTCTTATACAATCATTGATACAAGTACAGATTGATCTGCACAGAGTCACACACCTCCCAGCTAGCCACACACACACTCAGTCTCCCATACAAATACTTGGGCAATCAATCAATAACCCATATAGTTACTCATATAGCTACTGATCAACACATGCAGCAGTTTACAGAACAACAGACATAATGATGCACAAATTAAGACAGTTTAGTCACTAACCCATGCACTCAGTGAGACACATTTAATCACTCACTCATACAGTCAGTCATGCACCTACTAAATCCTTCGTCCAGACACTTACACATCCACTCATTCTTCAATATGTAAGACATATTTAAACTTTATAGAAACAAAAAATCACTGGATGTTGTTATCAGTGATGTCATCAGTGATGTCATTTGAGATGTCATCAGTGATGTCATCAGTGATGTCACTGACCATGTCATGAATGATGTAATATGTGACATCATCAGCAGTGGATTGCGGGTGCGCGATATATAGTTAGTGCAACTAACTATATATGGAATTTCATTGGTTTTATGTCAATAAAATGTCCAGCTAACTATATATGGTCTCTAACCTATGGTTTTTGCAGTGAATTTTCAAGGTTTTGTAAATGCTAATTCCTAACTATATATGGTCTATAACCTATGGTTTTTTCAGTGAATATATATATATATATATTCACTGAAAAAACCATAGGTTATAGACCATATATAGTTAGGAATTAGCATTTACAAAACCTTGAAAATTCACTGAAAAAACCATAGGTTATAGACCATATATCGTTAGGAATTAGCATTTAAAAAACCTTATTTTACCCACACAAAACCATTGAAATTCCATATATAGTTAGTTGCACTAACTATATATCGCGCACCCGCAATCCACTGCTGATGATGTCACATATTGCATCATTCATGACATGGTCAGTGACATCACTGATGACATCACTGATGACATCTCAAATGACATCACTGATGACATGACTGATAACAACATCCAGTGATTTTTTGTTTCTGTAAAGTTTAAATATGTCTTACATATTGAAGAATGAGTGGATGTATAAGTGTCTGGACGAAGGATTTAGTAGGTGCATGACTAACTGTATGAGTGAGTGATTAAATGTGTCTCACTGAGTGCATGGGTTAGTGACTAAACTGTCTTAATTTTTGCATCATTATGTCTGTTGTTCTGTAAACTGCTGCATGTGTTGATCAGTAGCTGTATGAGTAACTATATGGGTTATTGATTGATTGCCCAAGTATTTGTATGGGAGACTGAGTGTGTGTGTGGCTGGCTGGGAGGTGTGTGACTCTGTGCAGATCAATGTGTACTTGTATCAATGATTGTATAAGAAGGTAAGTATGTGTTAGTATATGTTTGAAAATGTAAGGTGCTCTATGTTTAACTGTATAGACAAGAACATGGAAGTGTCATTGATTCTTTACATGACTGACTAGGTGAGTGAGTAACTCCATGGATGAGTGGCAGACTGTGAGTGTCTGTATAGATGTATGAGTGCATATGATAGTGTTGTAAAGATGAGTGATTGTATGTATGAATGATTGTATGGGTGAATGAGTGAAGGTGTGTGTAGACGTAGGAATCAGTGAGTGCGTATGTAGTAACTAGTATTGGTGTGTCAATGGTTTCAAAAATTATACTCTGTATTTAACACTGGGTGAAACAGAGGTTATAATAAAATGTGAGGAGATGCATTGTATTGTCACATGAATGATATCATCAGTGATGTGGTCATTGATGTCAAATGAGATGTCATCAGTGATGTCATCAGTGATGTCATTTGAGATGTCATCAGTGATGTCATCAGTGATGTCACTGACCATGTCATGAATGATGTAATATGTGACATCATCAGCAGTGGATTGCGGGTGCGCGATATATAGTTAGTGCAACTAACTATATATGGAATTTCAATGGTTTTGTGTGGGTAAAATAAGGTTTTTTAAATGCTAATTCCTAACGATATATGGTCTATAACCTATGTTTTTTTCAGTGAATTTTCAAGGTTTTGTAAATGCTAATTCCTAACTATATATGGTCTATAACCTATGTTTTTTTCAGTGAATTTTCAAGGTTTTGTAAATGCTAATTCCTAACTATATATGGTCTATAACCTATGGTTTTTTCAGTGAATTTCAATGGTTTTTTAATAGCAAATATCATAAGCTGTCGAATGTCAAGTACGTGGTAAGTAAAAACATTTTCGTGTTTATGCACACTGATCTGCTTTGAATGCTGCCCCCCCCACTCATTTCTATTAGGAGTACTCTCTCTTTGCAGATAGTGAAAGGTAGTTAACGCAGGCCTTTGCCCCCGTTGTAATACGTCGTGCCTGCTTCTCTCTCCATTTGATTGATTGTTATCCAAGCATTTACTGTTTTAGAATTGGTTCTCTTTGGTTCATTCTCTATTTACAAACAAACACAGAGTCGCAATACTCTGTTTAGTCTTTGCAGATAACGAAAAATCGTGTAAAAAAAACAAAAGGAATCGAGCAAAATCAGTAGGCCACTAATGGGATCTCTTTTTGACCTCGCTAAAATAGAAACATTAAGAACAACCCCTCATGACAAATACGAAACTAGTGAGATGAACTGAACTCCACACCATGATGGCTGCAATACAGCTCAGCTCCGCCACCCACCCCGCCCAAAATAACGATAAAGAGCGGCTGCCATGATTGCTCGCGGAATGGCCACGACGGAGCTACGAAATGGTGGTGCTCTTATGCTAACGCCAGCTTCAGTCTGAAACATCCAGAAACACTGTAGACTACCAATTCGATCAGTTCCGGTAGCGCCCCAATGTAACCCGGTAGAGAAGAACTAGCCCTCCCCTCTTTGACTGATGGTTCTTGTTGCCTGTCCTTTCTGTTGTCATTTAACAGAACTATTTAGCCTGCTGAAAGGGGTTGTGTTCCGACCGCTGGTTGGTGGAGACATTTTGACTATATTCTGGACCTGCGTTTTCGCGTAATGCGTCATATGACGCGCCGCGTTAGCGCATCCGGAAGTCATCCGGGGCGCGACGCGCAGCACGTAACGTAAGCATAACAGGTCATGTGACTTGTTAATAAAACTTTTCATTGGTTCATTTTACTTTTCTTATTCTAATGATGAAAGGCTTGGTCATATGACCTAAAAATTACGCTTTTTATTACTTCCGAACATTATTTTTTCTTAAATATATGTTATAATGTTCCAGGCTAATGTACTTTCCCGGAAAATTTACAACTGTCCTGCAAGTAAAATATATTCTTTTTTTGAGAAAAAGGGCGTTTCTTCGTCCCATGATGGAGCCGTTGAGCAAAAGAGGGTCGACCTGCTGTCTTAGTCGCCGATACGCCTGAATATGAGATTCTTATCGATCACTTTATGTTGCAGGAGTAGAAAACACAACAGCCCTTGACCATTTATCTTTACTGCGTTCCTGCGTATTATACCTTTTACCCTTCATGTGATTGGTCTGCTTTATTTCACTTGCCTTTTAATGATTCTAAAACAGTGACTATTATTAAAAATTTTACCAATGTATATACTACTACCATGTTTTCTTTTAAAAACCTTTATTGTGAAAATTTCATTATACAAATACGAGCCTATAACCACGTGGGCCGGCCACGGAGCAAACTGTAATCGTATATGATGAGTAGACATTTACACTGTAGAGGAACGTAACGGGCGGGCCATTAGGTTGCAAGAACTAAGGTGTCTAACAGTTGCGGAATCGGTGGACGTACATTTTATAATTAAAATACAACAGGGCCAGTTACAATAAAATTATCTAGATATACATTTGCGGGCAAGTACCATGCGTGACGTTAATTCGAACTTTCAATAGTACAGTAATCAATAACACATCAGAACTTAATATCAATAGGGATGTCGAAATACTCAATCAATTCTCGTCCCCGCCCGCCATGTGCTTCAAAATTGCATACGTATCTCGTGACTTCAAGGTTCTGCAACCAGTACACAACAAGGAGTTACGAGTCCCATTTATTCCGGCGCCATTTTGGGCGAGGACGGGCAGGTCCAGGATATAGTGTCCAGGATACCGTCCTGCTCTCAGCAGAAGCGGCCGCTCCACTCACTGCTCCCTGCCTCCTGGAAGTGGTATCGTACACGCAGAGACCCGGTCTCACTCCCTACCAGAGCCTGCTTTACTGAATTGAAGCGCCTACTCTGTGATTAGCGCTAGACCGCTGAGCATTTCTGAGACAACCAGCATTATTAGCGCTAGACCGCCGAGCATTCATTTTAATAAGTAGCATTATTTTAGAGAAGCGCCGAGTCTGTGCTGCCTGACAATACATTACTGCCTGCAATTGTGCTGTGTTTGTTTTTGCATCGCGCTCGCCTCCATTGTGCCCCTGTGTTGTTTTGCTATTGCCTGCTTACTGCTGCCATTTTGTTTGTTGTTGACTCCACCCCGCCTCCCTGCAGACCCTCCCTCCCACTGATACTGACCTCGCTGCCCCAGCTCGATCGCGCTGTGACCGTCCTGCTCTCAGCAGAAGCGGCCGCTCCACTCACTGCTCCCTGCCTCCTGGAAGTGGTATCGTACACGCAGAGACCCGGTCTCACTCCCTACCAGAGCCTGCATTACTGAATTGAAGCGCCTACTCTGTGATTAGCGCTAGACCGCTGAGCATTTCTGAGACAACCAGCATTATTAGCGCTAGACCGCCGAGCATTCATTTTAATAAGTAGCATTATTTTAGAGCAGCGCCGAGTCTGTGCTGCCTGACAATACATTACTGCCTGCAATTGTGCTGTGTTTGTTTTTGCATCGCGCTCGCCTCCATTGTGCCCCTGTGTTGTTTTGCTATTGCCTGCTTACTGCTGCCATTTTGTTTGTTGTTGACTCCACCCCGTCTCCCTGCAGACCCTCCCTCCCACTGATACTGACCTCGCTGCCCCAGCTCGATCGCGCTGTGACCGTCCTGCTCTCAGCAGAAGCGGCCGCTCCACTCACTGCTCCCTGCCTCCTGGAAGTGGTATCGTACACGCAGAGACCCGGTCTCACTCCCTACCAGAGCCTGCATTACTGAATTGAAGCGCCTACTCTGTGATTAGCGCTAGACCGCTGAGCATTTCTGAGACAACCAGCATTATTAGCGCTAGACCGCCGAGCATTCATTTTAATAAGTAGCATTATTTTAGAGAAGCGCCGAGTCTGTGCTGCCTGACAATACATTACTGCCTGCAATTGTGCTGTGTTTGTTTTTGCATCGCGCTCGCCTCCATTGTGCCCCTGTGTTGTTTTGCTATTGCCTGCTTACTGCTGCCATTTTGTTTGTTGTTGACTCCACCCCGTCTCCCTGCAGACCCTCCCTCCCACTGATACTGACCTCGCTGCCCCAGCTCGATCGCGCTGTGACCGTCCTGCTCTCAGCAGAAGCGGCCGCTCCACTCACTGCTCCCTGCCTCCTGGAAGTGGTATCGTACACGCAGAGACCCGGTCTCACTCCCTACCAGAGCCTGCATTACTGAATTGAAGCGCCTACTCTGTGATTAGCGCTAGACCGCTGAGCATTTCTGAGACAACCAGCATTATTAGCGCTAGACCGCCGAGCATTCATTTTAATAAGTAGCATTATTTTAGAGAAGCGCCGAGTCTGTGCTGCCTGACAATACATTACTGCCTGCAATTGTGCTGTGTTTGTTTTTGCATCGCGCTCGCCTCCATTGTGCCCCTGTGTTGTTTTGCTATTGCCTGCTTACTGCTGCCATTTTGTTTGTTGTTGACTCCACCCCGCCTCCCTGCAGACCCTCCCTCCCACTGATACTGACCTCGCTGCCCCAGCTCGATCGCGCTGTGACCGTCCTGCTCTCAGCAGAAGCGGCCGCTCCACTCACTGCTCCCTGCCTCCTGGAAGTGGTATCGTACACGCAGAGACCCGGTCTCACTCCCTACCAGAGCCTGCATTACTGAATTGAAGCGCCTACTCTGTGATTAGCGCTAGACCGCTGAGCATTTCTGAGACAACCAGCATTATTAGCGCTAGACCGCCGAGCATTCATTTTAATAAGTAGCATTATTTTAGAGAAGCGCCGAGTCTGTGCTGCCTGACAATACATTACTGCCTGCAATTGTGCTGTGTTTGTTTTTGCATCGCGCTCGCCTCCATTGTGCCCCTGTGTTGTTTTGCTATTGCCTGCTTACTGCTGCCATTTTGTTTGTTGTTGACTCCACCCCGTCTCCCTGCAGACCCTCCCTCCCACTGATACTGACCTCGCTGCCCCAGCTCGATCGCGCTGTGACCGTCCTGCTCTCAGCAGAAGCGGCCGCTCCACTCACTGCTCCCTGCCTCCTGGAAGTGGTATCGTACACGCAGAGACCCGGTCTCACTCCCTACCAGAGCCTGCATTACTGAATTGAAGCGCCTACTCTGTGATTAGCGCTAGACCGCTGAGCATTTCTGAGACAACCAGCATTATTAGCGCTAGACCGCCGAGCATTCATTTTAATAAGTAGCATTATTTTAGAGAAGCGCCGAGTCTGTGCTGCCTGACAATACATTACTGCCTGCAATTGTGCTGTGTTTGTTTTTGCATCGCGCTCGCCTCCATTGTGCCCCTGTGTTGTTTTGCTATTGCCTGCTTACTGCTGCCATTTTGTTTGTTGTTGACTCCACCCCGTCTCCCTGCAGACCCTCCCTCCCACTGATACTGACCTCGCTGCCCCAGCTCGATCGCGCTGTGACCGTCCTGCTCTCAGCAGAAGCGGCCGCTCCACTCACTGCTCCCTGCCTCCTGGAAGTGGTATCGTACACGCAGAGACCCGGTCTCACTCCCTACCAGAGCCTGCATTACTGAATTGAAGCGCCTACTCTGTGATTAGCGCTAGACCGCTGAGCATTTCTGAGACAACCAGCATTATTAGCGCTAGACCGCCGAGCATTCATTTTAATAAGTAGCATTATTTTAGAGAAGCGCCGAGTCTGTGCTGCCTGACAATACATTACTGCCTGCAATTGTGCTGTGTTTGTTTTTGCATCGCGCTCGCCTCCATTGTGCCCCTGTGTTGTTTTGCTATTGCCTGCTTACTGCTGCCATTTTGTTTGTTGTTGACTCCACCCCGCCTCCCTGCAGACCCTCCCTCGCCCCTCCCCTTCCACTATCCACATATGTCAGTTGCATTTGCGCGCAGCGTTTACGCGCAGCGACCGCGCCCAATCCGCGCCGAAGGTGCGCCAAAGGTAAGCCCGTCTACGCCCGTCCGCGCCTGGACCGCGCCCAGCGCCAGAGCCCCTGGTCCTCGCAATGCCCAGCCCTCCCGCATTACTTACGACGCCTCCTCCCTCCTAGCCCTCAACCCCGGCCGCTCCCTCAACTGCGTCCAAGCTGCTCCTGGACACACCCATGGACCCTTTTCCTGCTACTCCTGCAAATTCGACAGCACCAAGAACAACTCCTCATCTACGAACTCACAACAGACATCCGATCCCAACCACCTACAATGCATCCTGCTCAACACCCGCTCGGTCCACAGACACGCCATTGACCTCTGGAATCTACTCGACACCATCTCCCCGGACGTCGCCTTCCTAACAGAAACATGGATGAATGCCTCTTCAGCCCCAGACATCACCATTGCCATCCCGGAAGGCTATAAGATCATTCGCAAGGACCGTACCGGCCACACAGGAGGAGGCATCGCTATCGCCCATAAGAAATCCATCCGCATCTCAACCAGCTCAGACGTCAATCTCGCCAACTCTGAACACCTTCACTTCCAGATCCACATCGACCCCAAGACCACACTCAGAGGCACCCTCCTTTACAGGCCACCAGGATCCCGCGCACAATTTAGTGAAGACATCACGGACTTCATCACTCCACAAGCGCTCCCCTCCGAGGACTACATCCTTTTGGGAGACCTCAACTTTCACCTTGAAAAGAACAACGACCGCAACACCACCACCCTTTTGGACAACCTCGCAAACCTCGGACTTAAACAACTTGTCACTACCCCCACCCACATCGCAGGTCACACACTCGACCCTATCTTCACCTCCAGCAAGCATGTTTCCTTCAGCCACACCACAGCTCTCCTTTGGACTGACCACAGCTGCGTTCACTTCACCTACAACAAGCCCACATCCAACAACCACCCCCAACCCACTCTGCTAAGAAACTGGAACAAAATCACCATCGACCAGATCTCCTCATCGCTTCTTCAAAAGCCCCCCGCCCACTCCTCGAACCCAGACCAAGCAGCCACCAACCTCACCCAATGGTTATCCAACAGCGCCGACATCCTAGCACCACTGAAAAAACGACAAATCAAACTAGGCAGCAAGAAGGCCTCCTGGTTCAACGATGACCTTAAGAAATCCAAAAAACTCTGTCGCTCCCTCGAGAAGGCCTGGAAAAAAGACCCAACCACCAGTACCAAGGACGCCTTCAAAAACGCCACCCGCATACACCACCAACTAATCCGTAATGCCAAGAAAGCAGCCTTCAAGGACCGGCTAGATAACAACGCTCACAATAGCAAGGAATTATTCAACATAGTCAAGGAATTCACCAACCCCTCAGCCAACTCCAACGACATCACCCCCTCTCAAGCCCTCTGCGACTCCCTAGCCTCATTCTTCCACAACAAAATTGCAGACATCCACAACAGCTTCGACAACCAACCCGGAGACCAACCCACCCAATCCCCTACAGGACCCCCACCCCCCCTGAACATCCTCAATGACTGGAAGCCGATCTCCACTGAGGACACCATCCGTCTGATGAACTCTATCCACTCAGGATCCCCCACTGACCCTTGCCCTCACCACATCTTCAACAAAGCAGACTCCATTATTGCACCACAACTCCGAGACGTCATCAACTGCTCCCTCAACTCCGCAACCTTCCCGGAAAGCTGGAAACATGCCGAACTCAGCGCCCTCCTGAAGAAACCCACAGCTGACCCCACCGAACTCAAAAACTATCGCCCTATCTCACTCCTTCCATTCCCGGCCAAAGTCATCGAGAAAGCTGTCAACAACCAGCTCGCCGCATTCCTCGAAACCAACAAATCCCTCGACTCCTCACAGTCCGGCTTCCGAGCCAAGCACAGCACCGAAACCGCCCTCATCGCGGCAACAGACGACATTCGAACTCTACTGGACAATGGAGACACAGTCGCCCTCATCCTCCTCGACCTCTCCGCAGCCTTCGACACGGTCTGCCATAGCACCCTTCTACAGCGCCTCAAAAACATCGGAATCCAAGGAAAGGCACTGGAATGGATCACCTCGTTCCTTTCCGGAAGAACCCAGAGAGTCCGCCTTCCACCATTCAGGTCAGAGGCTACTGAAGTCATCTGCGGCGTACCTCAAGGGTCCTCACTCAGTCCCACCCTCTTCAACGTTTACATGAGCCCCCTCGCGGCCATCGCACGCCAACATAACCTCAACATCATCTCCTATGCCGACGACACTCAACTGATCCTATCACTCACCAGAGACCCTAACATGGCCAAAACCAACCTACACGAAGGAATGAAAGAAGTAGCCGAATGGATGAAGCACAGCCGTCTGAAACTGAATTCAGACAAAACAGAAGTCCTCATCTTAGGTACCTCCCCCTCCGCCTGGGACGACTCTTGGTGGCCAGAGGCCCTTGGAAAAGCACCCATCCCGACGGACCACGCACGGAACCTGGGCGTCATCCTGGATTCCTCACTCTCGATGTACAGACAAGTCAACGCCGTTTCTTCATCTTGCTTCAACATTCTCCGCATGCTCAAAAAAACATTTCGCTGGATCCCTACCGAAACTAGAAAAACAGTCACCCACGCTCTGGTCACGAGCCGACTGGACTACGGAAACACCCTCTACGCCGGCACCACCGCAAAACTCCAGAAAAAACTACAACGCATCCAGAACGCCTCAGCCAGGCTCATACTAGACATCCCGCGTAAAGAACACATCTCTGATCACCTGAAAAACCTCCACTGGCTCCCCGTCAATAAGAGGATCACTTTCCGGCTCCTAACCCACGCACACAAAGCACTCTACGAAATCGGACCCGATTGCCTCAACACACGATTATCCTTCTACGCCCCCTCCCGCCAACTACGATCCTCCAACCAAGCCTTTGCCACTGTACCTCGCATCAACAAAACCACCATGGGAGGTAGATCCTTCTCCTACCTAGCAGCTAAAACTTGGAACTCACTTCCCACTCACCTTCGCCTTACTCAGAACCACCTAGCATTCAGAAAGCAACTCAAAACGTGGATATTCGACAAGTAACTCCCCACCCTTCTTCAAGCGCCTTGAGACCCTCTGGGTATGTAGCGCGCTATACAAATCTTTTGACTTGACTTGACTTGACTAGTCAAAATGTCTCTACCAACCATCGACTATGATGATGTTCATATGCTGTATTTATAGAGTAACACTCTGTCCACATGAAATTAATTTGCCACAATCTAAACATGTCATTTTAATCTTTGCAAAGTTCTTCTAAATATTTGGGACCGTTTCCCTTGCCTCTGATGCTGTCAGTGCCACTTCTTTGATGAATGTACTGGCAGGTCGGGGGTTCTCCTCCAAATCTCTCTTTTATGCAGCACTATAATTAATTGGTGCCACCTCTCCATATGACATTGCATGGTATAGTTACCATAACTATATTTTTTTTCGGTCCCTCTGGAGAGTACATCGTGGCAGATGAAGCGTATAACGTACCGGGCATTTACCTTTTTTTGCATGTAGAGGAAAGGAAAAAAAGATCGAGCGTCCGAGTTCTAAGGTGTCCCAGGGCCATTTTAGTGGACCAGGCCCAAATCCAAAGAACAGGCCACCATTTTGAGAGTCCTGTTGCAGCCGCCTGTCGCTGTAGCATCAAGAGCGGCCAAAACTCAGCTGAATGGCAACTGAAACGGTAAAGGGGCGCCCCACTACAGCAGACGAGCCTCCACCTAGGAAGGCCCGTTCACGCCGCCTCCCCCCCCCCCCTTCGGGCACCCCCCGCCGTTATTCGGAGCAGTATTGTAGGATGGCCACACCAGTGCAGCAACTTGCTAGACACCACCTCGGTGGTAACCGAATCTCAGCGCCTTGTGGTGTCTTCTATTCAGAAAACATTGTTGTGCTGCCTTCGACCTATTCGCCGCAAGTGCACACGCAACTCAGCTGCATAGCTTGCTAGACACCACCTCGGTGCTAACCGAATCTCAGCGCCTTCTGGTGTCTTCTATTCCAAAAATATTGTTGCGCTGCCTTTGGCCCCATTCGCACATCGGTCCGCTACTGCCGCCATCTCACAGGCCAACGGGGCGCCCCACGCCGACTTTCAGCATTGTAGGATGGCCACACCAGTGCACCTTGCTAGACACCACCTCGGTGCCATCCGGATCTTGGCATCTCAGCGCCTTGTGGTGTCTTCTATTCAGAAAATATTGTTGCGCTGCCTTTGGCCCCATTCGCACATCGGTCCGCTACTGACGCCATCTCACAGGCTAATGGGGCGCCCCACGCCGAGTTTCAGCCTTGTAGGATGGCCACACCAGTACAGCAACTTGCTAGACATCACCTCGGTGCCATCCGGATCTTGCCATCTCAGCGCCTTGTGGTGTCTTCTAGTCAGAAAATATTGTTGCGCTGCCTTTGGCCCCATTCGCACATCGGTCCGCTACTGACACCATCTCACAGGCCAACAGGGCGCCCCACGCCGACTTTTACCATTGTAGGATGGCCACACCAGTGCCACAACTTGCTAGACACCACCTCGGTGCCATCCGGATGTTGGCATCTCAGCGCCTTGTGGTGTCTTCTATTCCGAAAATATTGTTGCGCTGCCTTTGGCCCCATTCGCACATCGGTCCGCTACTGACGCCATCTCACAGGCCAACGGGGCGCCCCACGCCGACTTTCAACATTGTAGGATGGCCACACCAGTGCGGCAACTTACTAGACACCACCTCGGTGCCATCCGGATCTTGGCGCGTTGTGCTGCCTTCAGCCTATTCGCACATCGGTCCGCTACTGACGCGAACTCACAGGCCAACGGGGCGCCCCACGCCGACTTTCAGCATTGTAAGATGGCCACACCAGTGCTGCAACTTGCTGGACACCACCTCGGTGCCATCCGGATCTTGGCGCGTTGTGTTGCCTTCGGCCTATTCGCACATCGGTCTGCTACTGACGCCGCCTCACGTGCCAAAACGGGGCGCCCCACGCCGACTTTCAACATTGTAGGATGGCCACACCAGTGCGGCAACTTACTAGACACCACCTCGGTGCCATCCGGATCTTGGCGCGTTGTGCTGCCTTCGGCCTATTCGCACATCGGTCCGCTACTGACGCGAACTCACAGGCCAACGGGGCGCCCCACGCCAACTTTCAGCATTGTAGGATGGCCACACCAGTGCTGCAACTTGCTGGACACCACCTCGGTGCCATCCGGATCTTGGCGCGTTGTGTTGCCTTCGGCCTATTCGCACATCGGTCCGCTACTGACGCCGCCTCACGTGCCAACGTATTTTCTCTGCATTTTATACCCTATGCCGCATAACAAGTCATGTGACTTGTTTATAAAACTTTTCATTGGTTCATTTTACTTTTGGTTTCCTAATGATGGAAGGCTTGATCATATGACCTAAAAATAACACTTTTCATTGGATGAAAACTTTTTTTTTTCCCAAACGATGAAAGCCCCACCTTGTTTCTGGATGTTTCAGACTGAAGCTGGCGTCAGCATGAAAGCACCACCATCTCGTGGCTCCGTCGTGGTCATTCCGCGAGCAATCATGGCAGCCGCTCCCCACCAGAAGCCTGCAGGAGTCGGGGGCCCCCAAAACTTTTGTTGAATCCTCAAGGCGGAGGGGACGCTTTCGAGAATGGGGACCAAGACCTAGCAGACAGTCGTCCGATTTCCAAGGTGTCCCAGGGCCATTTCAGTGGACCAGGCCCAAAAAGAAAAGAGCCTGCCGCCATTTTGAGAGTCCTGTGGCAGCCGCCTATCGCTGCACCGCAAGAGTGGGCGCAACTCAGCTGAATTGCGGCTTTTGACACAGTGGACCAAAAGCGGACGGAATGGCAACTGAAATGGTAAAGGGGCGCCCCACTACAACAGACGAGACTCCACCTGGAGAGGCCCGTTCACGCCGCCTCCACCCCCCCCCCCGGGGCGCCCCACGCCGTTATTCGGAGCAGCATTGTAGGATACCAAAACCAGTGCGGCAACTTACTGGACATCACCTTGGTGCCATCGTTCTGCTGCCTTGGAACTATTCGCACAACAGTTTGCTACTGATGACCCACCCCCCGCGACGCCCCCTGCCGGATGCCGAAATCAGTGCGGCACCCAGGCAACATCACCTGGGTGCCGTCCAGAAATCTGGACGTTGTGCTGCGTTGGGACTATTCGCACAGCCGACCGCTACTTCGTTGTTTTTCCCTAAAAATGTTTATATGTTTTTACTGTTTTTGTTTTGTTGTATATATTTATAAGTTATTAAAGTTTTATAATCTTACAACTTTGTTGGAGTGCTATATATTTTTAATGTGACACATAATTGTAAAAACTTTGATGTACAAAGAGTCATCCCTGGAATCTTCCGCTTCAGGCTCGGTCCCCTCCCCAATCACAATACAGGATGGTTTTCAGATAGTAGGAACGCGTGTGCTGTGACAGATCTCATCGAGTGTGGGCCTTGATCTACTATAACTCCTTTGAAGAGGGGTGATTCTTTACAGCTGGGGCCATAAACTACATCTGCAGGGCTAGCTGATAGCCTAGGACCGGCCTGGACAATCGGACACAGAGGAAAAGGAGTGTCAGAGGGTGCGGTAGTGAATAGGGCGAAAGGGAGGTGTCGGGCGGGCACAGGGTGTGATTCTCAGGGAAGAACAGCGCAGATGGGGGGAGGTTTATTACCCATGCATAAGACAGAGAGCGGGGGTGACCAGTGCCTGGGGGAGATGCTTGCGAGGGTGGGGAGCCATGCTAAGGATCGACAGCGTGCAGAGAGTGGGTCTGGTCAAGTCATCTAAAATGGCTGCCGTGCACGACAAAAGTGTGGCATTTGAAAAAAGGCAAGATGGCGCAGACAATGTTTTTCAACACTTCCTGATTTCCTTCGAATCGAACGTTAACAGACGTTGGGGCATATTACCAAAGTTAAGCGATATTTATCCCTAACGATGCTTAGCAACGAATTTTTTACCGCTAAGCATCGTCAGAAATTATCGCAGATAAACCTTGCTATTATCAAGGTTTATCGCAAATGCCCTAAAAAACGACCGCAATGCATTAATATCGCTGAAAATTCAGCGATATTCATGCATTACCGAGCTAATGCTCTTAGCCATGTTATCCACCTCCCATTGGATAACATGGCTAAGAACTGCTCAGGGCAGGTGGTAGCTTTTGGAGATATTCGCGCTTAGCACGAATATCTCCAAAAGTTGGTAATAGGAGATAGCGATGTTAGCGACTGTTTCAAGTCGCTAACATCTTGGCATGCCCACTTTGCATGTCATTAGTGATAAATATCACTGACATGCAAAGTGGGGCCCAAGATGGTCGCTATCTCCTACTAGCGGTCGCTAACTGGTGTTAGCAACAGCTAGGTAATACAGAGATAATTTTATCTCCGCGCTGTTACAGATATATATCTTTTTTTGAACGTTAATTTCTCAAAATCCACTCAAGCACATATATTGAGACCTAGCAAAGGCACATCGAGCTACCAGTCCCTACAATTTTGCCAAGTTTCGTGCAAATCCATTCAGCCGTTCGATTATTATTATTATTATTTTTTTGCCCCGCGGGGCCCTTTTAAAACCTCCACATCAAACCTAGGGGGTCAGGGAGGATCTACTATGCCCCCTTATGGTCATTTGCCCCTTCGCTTTGGCCTCCTCTTGTCTCTCAATCCTACCGAGAGACAAGATGGCGGCCGCTACAGACTGTTTGGAATGTTTACAGACGCCGGAGAACCAATCAGCTTCGCAAAGCTCCGTAACGCGAAAAGTACGCGAAGCGGAGCGCTGTTACAGATATATATCTTTTTTTGAACGTTAATTTCTCAAAAATCCACTGGAGCACATATATTGAGACCTAGCAAAGGCACATCGGGCTACCAGTCCCTAATATTTTGCCAAGTTTCGTGCAAATCCATTCAGCCGTTCGATTATTATTATTATTTTTTTTTTGTTGCCCCGCGGGGCCCTTTAAAAACCTCCACATCAAACCTAGGGGGTCAGCGAGGATCTACTATGCCCCCTTATGGTCATTTGCCCCTTCGCTTTGGCCTCCTCTTGTCTCTCGATCCTACCGAGAGACAAGATGGCGGCCGCTACGGACTGTTTGGAATGTTCACAGACGCCGGAGAACCAATCAGCTTCGCTTCACAAAGCTCCGTACCGCGAAAAGTCCGCGAACCGGAGCGCTGCCCGGTCCGCTGTTACAGATATATATCTTTTTTTGAACGTTAATTTCTCAAAATCCACTGAAGCACATATATTGAGACCTAGCAAAGGCACATCGGGCTACCAGTCCCTACAATTTTGCCAAGTTTTGTGGAAATCCATTCAGCCGTTCGGGCTAAAAGTGAGGCCAACCGCCCTATGGAAAACTCAATGTTAAAAACACGTTTTGGGACCCCCCTTTTTTCTCGGCCCCCCCCTTGACGAACCCCCCCCCAAATTTTCAGGGGCTGCTCAGAAACAAAATGTTCCATTTTCCTGAAAATTTCAGCCAATTCCGTCCACAAACGCCAAAGTTATTAGACATAGAATTTTCAAAAATCCCATAGAGAAAAAATCCTAACTATATATACCTACTGGCGACCGCCAGTAGGTAATATATATATATATATATATATATATATATATATATATATATATATATATATATATATATATATATATATATATATATATATATATATATATATATATATATATATTACCTACTGACGGTCGTCAGTAGGTATATATAGTTAGGACCTAGTTTCCATAGGAAATCCGCAACATTCTATTGGGAATAACTTTGGCGCTGGTTGATGAATCTTCGCAAATTTCTCAAAGAAGATGGCTCGCTCCGCTCCTCTCCTTCCCTGAAAGTTTGGGGGGGATTAGTCAAGTGGGGGCTGAGAAAAAAGGGGGGTCCCAAAACGTGTTTTCCCCATGTTAATTTCCATAGGACCTTTAGACACGGCTACAGCTTGAACCGCTGAAGGGAATTACACCAAACTTGTCAAAATGGTAGTGTCTGGTACGCAGATCACGCTTTTGGTAAAATAGTGTAAATCCCTCCAGTGGTTCCTGAGAAAATTAAAAGAGAAAACAGTTATATATCTGTAAGGGCGCACCATGCGCGCACCCCGCGATTTTTCGGAAAAAAATTTGGGGGAGGCTTCTCTCTTTTATTTTAATCTGTTTAATTATAATTTCGAGGCTGCCCACACCTCGTTTTGCCCCCGAGATCACCGCGGCGGCCCGAGCCGCCTCAAGATGGCCGCCGCCGCCGCCGCCTGGTTGTGGGCGGGGCCGGGAGGACGTGGTTTCCGCTTCCCCCTGCCTGGGGGAAGCCTTCGATGTGTCCGCCCGGTCTCCCGTCCCGAGGGGGAGACCGGGTGATGCTGCCGGCTGGTGCGGAGCTCCGGTGTGCGGAGGGAGCCCCGGGAAAAGAGGAGACGCGAGGAGGCAGCAGGCACCAGTACCTCCCCGCACTGGCAGGCAGCGCCGGGAGAGACGGGCAGAAGCAGTCCGCCTGAAGAGGGTCCCGGACAGAGGAGAGTTGGGGACCCCTCCAGTACTCCTCACCTGAGACCCTCACACTCCCTCCTCCGCACTCGGACTGGCCGCCGCCCAGGGCGCCCTCTCACCCCGGGGTGCCGCCGCCATGATGGGCTATGGACCTCCCTACCTGTACATGGGGGTGGCCTCCGCACACACCGTTGATCTGCAAACCTGTACATCAACAAAGCCCTAGACATCTCTAAAACATGCATACCTGCGTTGGTAGAGGAAGCTGCTGTCTTGTTCACACAGAAACCAACCCGGCTTCTCAATCCGGTCACCAACGCCATCATCAGCATCCTAGTGTGCCCTCCGCAGCACAGGAAACAGACAGAACAGATGTCCTTCTCCAATTAATCGAAGACACACGGACGTCCTCCAAAGAGGAAGGCAGAACAGAATAATGAAACCAGCCCACGGTTCCTTTAGGACGTCTCACAGTCTAGTAGGAGCCGTGTCTTCTGCAGCGGACATATTAAGGACGGTCAAAAATCGGCATTCTGGAGTCCGTGGTTGTACATTAATAAAACTGTAAATGCTTTGTTCTACAGTTACATGCTCACATGGCGCCACCCTGGATTCTCCCTGTGCTTGCTGGTTTTACCAGCGGGTACAGGCTGTCAATTGCAAAGTATATGTACATAGGATGGCAGCACAACGGCAGACATGTTAGAGTCAGGCAATCCTTTGCATTAATTTCTTCTTGAAGCTCATATTCAGCACCTATTGTAGCTTCCGTTCGTTTTATGCATGCAATCGATATGTTTTGTTGCATACTCCTATGAATTAACCATTAGATACAAATTATTCTCGTCCTGGTCGCCTCATACAAAGCATTTCAATTAGAGTATTTCAGTGAAGTCTAAATCTGCTCTAAATTGGCTCACGATATTTGATTTGTATTACTGAATTGCCTGTATGGAAAAAATCCACATAATCCATAATGGGCACCACTATTTCGCTCAGTTCACTAAGAGCCTCCCATGAAGTCCGTCTTTTGTTTCCTTACTCTTGTCTGCGCTGGTTAATATCTTATTTGAATGTGCAGCTGTGTGTTCGTTGTTGAGTTTCGCTTCGCCGGGTGCAGACTTTGGTAGTGGATGTCCCTTAGTAACCCCCCGTCAGAACATGCTTTTCTTTTCTTTGAAAACTGACCCTAAGGCGTAGATGGTTCTTTGGGGGTGTGTGGTTTATAGGAAGTGGTGGAAGTTGGCAAAGTGTGCCAAACACCGACATTAATGCTCGTTTTGTCCAACTGCCAGACTGGGGCAATAGATAGTAGACGCCTCACTCAAAGAACTATTTTAGCACTGATACCTGCTTTCGCCACCAGGTAATCAACTAAGCAGAATAACTCCTTTACAAAAATGTAAAGCAAATTTAAAGTAGTTAAACCTTCTGAAAAGCACCCTAAAACACGCCTTCAGGGCAAATCCAGGCGAACCCACCCTAAGTCCACATTCGAGGAAGCAGTTCAAACCTTTTAAAGAGGAAAATATCTCTTCAGAGGTGTTACTTCAAATTTGGAAGCATTTCTAACTTTCCAGCAAATAAAGAGCAGCCATCTTGCTTAAGAAACAGACCCAGCGAATGAGAAGAATCCTAATAATCCACCAGCAGCTTCAAACTTTTTAGCAAAAATCACCTTGAAAGAGCAACCCTAGACGCGCATCACCACTCTCCAAAGAAGAACCTCGGGGCTTGGGTAATGTGCTGTAGACTCTAGTGCTGACCCATGTCGCTTGAGCGTTTGGTAGGACTGCAGTTGGTGCTGGTAATGCTCCTCTGTTGTAAGTACCCTATTCAGCGATCCTGGTGTCCTAGGGCTTATGGAATGGAGCTTACCTTTCCCAAGCACCTGCGCTTGGAAATTATTCACTGACATGTCCCAGATTGTAGTTTCAGAGGGGCAGATCACCTTTACCTTGCACCCTGCTATCCCAAATTGCCCAGAAGACAAACAGCTTTGTCCTAGAAGCTAACGCTGCTAATTAGAAAGAAAAGTGCTCACCTCTGCTGGGACAGCTCCCCCGACCTATCTGTACCCGTGTTTAGTCCATGGATGTCGGTGGTCTCCCAAGAGTGCAGCGTCGGGTGACTTCAGTGCGCAAAAGGAGTCTCCCACCGGGACATAGTTACCTTACTCCTGACAGCAAGAAGAGAAGTCCGCGTGCAGAAGATGAATCCCCGGGGCAGGTAAACGGGAAAGGGGCTAGTGTATAAAGGATAGCAAGAGCAGCAGAAATTGCTACATGTGCACTGCGAGATTAATTTTAGAGCTCTCAACGTATTCTGTAATTTAAAACTGAGTGGGGGGCGCTGTGGTGATCCCAGAATGATGTCATTTTGTGAATGACTGAGCATATTTTCACCAGGACTTTGTGAGAAAAACAAGATTGTCAACCCATTGCTAGTAATTTAATGCAAACCAAGCTAAGCACCACTGATAGAGGTGAATCACTCAATACTCCGGACCAGAGCCCCATAGCACGGTACATAGAGATGGGGCACCCCACTATGTATGTATGTGTATATATATATATATATATATATATATATATATATATATATATATATATACATACATACATATAATTACGCCACAATCAGGGGGGCAGTAGGCAAGAAATACGGCACAATCAGAGAGCATCTTGCTCCGGTCCAAAAATCGAATCCGTAGGGCTGCTCAGGTGGTCCCACAAGGATATTAACATATTTAAACGTTATCCGCTAATAGAATTAGCATTTTAAAAACCTTTGAAATTCACTGAAAAAACCATAGGTTGCAGGCCTTATTTAGTTATGAATTAGCATTTAAAAAACCTTTGAAATTCACTGAAAAAACCATAGGTTTTAGGCCTTATATAGTTAGGAATTAGCATTTTAAAAAACCTTTGAAATTCACTGAAAAAACCATAGGTTTTAGGCCTTATATAGTTAGGAATTAGCATTTAAAAAACCATTGAAATTCCTCCTATATAGTTAGTTGGACTAACTATGTTTGGCGCACCCGCAATCCACTGCTGATGATGTCACATATGACATCATTCATGACATGGTCAGTGACATCACTGATGACATCACTGATGACATCTCATTTGACATCACTGATGACATCACTGATTACATCATTTATGTGATAATACGATGCACCTCCTCACACTCTAATATAACCTTTGATACACCCAGTGTTAAATACAGACTACTATTCTTGAAACTGTTGACACACCAATACCAGTTACTACATAGGCACTCACTGATTCCTAGGTCTACTCACACATCCACTCATTCACCCATACAATCACTCATACATACAGTCCCTCATCAATGCAACACTATCATATGCACTCATACACCTATGCAGACACTCGCACACTGCCACTCATCCTTGGAGTTACTCACACACCTAGTCAGTCATGAAAGAATCAATCACACTTCCATTTCCTCATCTATACAGTTATACACACAACACCTTACTTATTCAAACATATACTAACACATACTTACTCTCTTATACAATCACTGATACAAGTACAAATTGATCTGCACAGAGTCACACACCTCCCAGCCAGCCACACACACACTCAGTCTCCCATACAAATACTTGGGCAACCAATCAATAACCCATATAGCCACTCATATAGCTACTGATCAACGCATGCAGCAGCTTACACAACAACAAACACACATTCACACAGTTTAGTCACTAACCTATGCATTCAGTAAGACACATTTAATCACTCACTCATACAGTCAGTCACGCACCTACTAAATCCTTCATCCAGACACTTATACATCCACTCATTCTTCAATATGTAAAACATATTTAAACTTTACAGAAAGACACAGTCACTGGATGATGTCATCAGGGTTGTCAAATGAGAAGTCATCAGTGATGTCATTTGAGATGTCATCAGTGATGTCATCAGTGATATCACTGACCATGTCATGAATGATGTAATATGTGACATCATCAGCAGTGGATTGCGGGTGCGCCAGTTACATATAGTATATAGTTAGTCCAACTAACTATATAGGAGGAATTTCAATGTTTTTTAAATGCTATTTCCTAACTATATAAGGCCTAAAACCTATGGTTTTTTCAGTGAATATATATTACCTACTGGCGGTCGCCAGTAGGTATATATAGTTAGGATTTTTTCTCTATGGGTTTTTTGAAAATTCTATGTCTAATAACTTTGGCGTTTGTGGACGGAATTGGCTGAAATTTTCAGGAAAATTGCACATTTTGTTTCTGAGCAGCCCCTGAAAATTTTGGGGGGGTTCGTCAAGGGGGGGCCGAGAAAAAAGGGGGGTCCCAAAACGCGTTTTTCCCATGTTAATTTCCATAGGGCGGTTGGCCTCACTTTTAGCCCGAACGGCTGAATGGATTTGCACGAAACTTGGCAAAATTGTAGGGACTGGTAGCCCGATGTGCCTTTTGTAGGTCTCAATATATGTGCTCCAGTGGATTTTGAGAAATTAACGTTTAAAAAAAGATATATATCTGTAACAGCGGACCGGTTAGCGCTCTGGTTCGCGGACTTTTCGCGCAACGGAGCTTTGTGAAGCGAAGCTGATTGGTTCTCCGGCGTCTGTCAACATTCCAAACAGTCCGTAGCGGCCGCCATCTTGTCTCTCGGTAGGATCGAGAGACAAGAGGAGGCCAAAGCGAAGGGGCAAATGACCATAAGGGGGCATAGTACATTGTCGCTCACCCCCTAGGTTTGATGTGGAGGTTTTAAAAGGGCCCTGCGGGGCAAAAAAAAATAAAAATAATAATAATCGAACAGCTGAATGGATTTGCACGAAACTTGGCAAAATTGTAGGGACTGGTAGCCCGATGTGCCTTTGCTAGATCTCAATATATGTGCTCCAGTGGATTTTGAGAAATTAACGTTCAAAAAAAGGTATATATCTGTAACAGCGCACCGCTTCGCGTACTTTTCGCGTTACGGAGCTTTGCGAAGCGAAGCTGATTGGCTCTCCGGTGTCTGTAAACATTCCAAACAGTCCGTAGCGGCCGCCATCTTGTCTCTCGGTAGGATCGAACAGCTGAATGGATTTGCACGAAACTTGGAAAAATTGTAGGGACTGGTAGCCCGATGTGCCTTTGCTAGGTCTCAATATATGTGCTTCGGTGCATTTTGAGAAATTAACGTTCAGAAACAAGATATATATCTGTAACAGCGCTCCGCTTCACGGAGATAAAATTATATGTGTATTACCTAGCTGTTGCTTTTGTTGATTATTTTTTATTTTTTTTTATTTTTTAAGGATTGTTTATTGTGTTTCATAATTTATTAAACTTTCTAACGCGGCGCGTCATATGACGCATTACGCGACAACGCAGGTCCAGAATATAGTCAAAATGTCTCCACCAACCAGCGGACGGCACACAACCCCTTTCAGCAGGCTAAATAGTTCTGTTAAATGACAACAGAAGGGACAGGCAACAAGAACCATCAGTCAAAGAGGGGAGGGCAAGTTCTTCTCTACCGGGTCACGTTGGAGCGCTACCGGAACTGATCGAATTGGTAGTCTACAGTGTTTCTGGATGTTTCAGACTGAAGCTGGCGTTAGCATGAGAGCACCACCATTTCGTAGCTCCGTCGTGGCCATTCCACGAGCAATCATGCTAGGCGCTCCCCACCAGAAGCCTGCGGGAGTCGGGGGCCCCCAAGACTTTTGTAGAATCTTCAAGGATGAGGGGACGCTTTCGAGAATGGAGCCCAAGCTCTAGCAGACAAGCGTCCGAGTTCCAAGGTGTCGCAGGCCCATTTAGTGGACCACGCCCAAATCTGAAGAGATGGCCGCCATTTTGAGAGTCCTGTGGCAGCCGCCTATCGCTGCACCGCAAGAGCGGGAGCAACTCAAGTACATGGTGAGCGAGACGCTGTAGTCGAAAGAGCGGGCGGTAAACAGCTGAATAGCGGAAGAGGCACAGTGTAGCAAAAGCGGGCTGAATGGCAAATGAAACGGAAAAGGGGTGCCCCACTACAGCGTGTCTTTAGGTGAAACGGATTGTGGGACAAGGTGAAGAATGGAAGAGTCACCAAAAGGAAAAAAGTTCCGCTTGACCCCGGGAGCCGGCCACCTATGTCGGGGGCGATCTCAGGCCACACCAGGGCAACACGACTTGGGGAGGGGGCCGGAGCCAAGCGCCCCCTCCGAGTCCGCGACATGACACCGTCCCTCGGGGGCCTCCGTCAAGCGGTTCAGGGTGGCACCGCATCACAACAGCCCCCACTTACTTTAAGAATAGTGAAGATGAAGCAATTGCAAATAGGCTTCAGACAATGTTACAAGCACTCCTCAAAACTTTGAACTTTCAGAGTGCATGAGTTGGGACAGCGAGGGGTGATTTGGTTTCTCGGAGTTGGTTTCTCGGACTGTTTTTCTGGTCTCTCACCACTGGCATACTTTAACGTTTTCTTGTTTCTAGGACATTAATAGGTTTTATCATTACGTTATGTTATCGTTTCTTTGTTTGTTGTTTAATAAAAGTTCATGTTCATCAGTGGCCTACTGATTTTCGTTTTCCTATTTTTTTCTTTCCAGGTTGTTTCATGGTAAAGTTTCTGTTAACAGGATACAGTGATCACTTCGTTATTATTGCATATGTCCTTTTCACTAGGGGTGCTCTCTGGTCGGGCCAGATGACGTATCTCTAGTAAATGGTCCGGGTGAAAAAGGTGCATCAATCAGTGGGGAGTAGATAGGCATGACAGATTACAACGGGGGAGAAAGGTCCGCATTACGTACCCTTTCACTACTTGCAAAGATTTTCCTACGTTTATTTGCAAACAGGGAATACCTCCAAAAAGAACTAATTCCCAAACAGTCAATGTTCGGACAATCAATCAATCAATGAGGAATGAAATAGGTACGACGTGTTAAAGGCTTGCGTTACCTACCCTTCACTATCTGCAAAGGGAGAGAGAATATTCCTATTCTTCCTCGTTTGCAGGTAGAGAAGATCCTTAAGAGAATTAACTTCGAACAATTCAATGCTCGATTGAAAAAATCAACAAGGGGTACTGTGAACACAAATGAACGCCGCTTATGTACATACGCATTGCTATTTTCAACAGGTTGTTCCTAATGTTTCTATTTTAGCGAGGTCAAAAAGAGATCCCATTAGTGGCCTACTGATTTTGCTCGATTCCTTTTGTTTTTTTACACGATTTTTCGCTATCTGCAAAGACTAAACAGAGTATTGCGACTCTGTGCTTGTTTGTAAATAGAGAATGAACCAAAGAGAACAATCAATCAAATGGAGAGAGAAGCAGGCACGACGTATTACAAAGGGGGCAAAGGGCTGCGTTAACTACCCTTCACTATCTGCAAAGAGAGAGTACTCCTAATAGAAATGAGGGGTGGGGGGCAGCATTCAAAGCAGATCAGTGTGCATAAACACAAAAATGTTTTTACTTACCACGTACTTGACATTCGACAGCTTATGATATTTGCTATTAAAAAACCATTGAAATTCACTGAAAAAACCATAGGTTATAGACCATATATAGTTAGGAATTAGCATTTACAAAACCTTGAAAATTCACTGAAAAAACCATAGGTTATAGACCATATATAGTTAGGAATTAGCATTTAAAAAACCTTATTTTACTCACACAAAACCATTGAAATTCCATATATAGTTAGTTGCACTAACTATATATCGCGCACCCGCAATCCACTGCTGATCATGTCACATATTACATCATTCATGACATGGTCAGTGACATCACTGATGACATCACTGATGACATCTCAAATGACATCACTGATGACATCTCATTTGACATCATTCTTGTGCTAATACGATAAACCTCTTCAGACTCTAATATAACCTTAGATACACTCAGTGTAAACAGACACTCACACACTGCCACTTATCCATGGAGTTACTCACACACCCAGTCAGTCATGCAAAGAAACAATCTCACCTCCATTTCTTCAACTATACAGTTAAACACACCTTACTTATTGAAACATATACTAACACATATTTACTCTCTTATACAATCCCTCATACAAGTTCACAATGATCGATACAACCACTCACTCATTCAGTGGCTCTCATGCACAGTTATTTATATATGCCAACTCTCACATGTACTGTGTTTTACATATGTACTTACTATGACATGTAGCATTGAGATATCCATTCACTCATCAATACACTCATGCACACAGTCAACTGCCCATGTAGCTGTTTCCACATGCACTCTTGAACTCATACACCTAGTGAATAAACTGCTCACACATCTATGCATAGAGTCACACACCTTCCAGCCACCCCCACACAAACTCAATCTCCCATAGAAATACTTGGGCAACCAATTAATAACACATATAGCCTCTCGTATAGCTAATGATCAACACATGCAGCAGTTTACAGAACAACAGACATAATGATGCACAAATTAAGACAGTTTAGTCACTAACCCATGCATTCAGTGAGACACATTTAATCACTCACTCATACAGTCAGTCATGCACCTACTAAATCCTTCATCCAGACACTTATACATCCACTCAAGACATATTTTAACTTTACAGAAAAGTACAGTCACTGGATGTTGTCATCAGTGATGTCATCAGTGATGTCATTTGAGATGTCATCAGTGATGTCATCAGTGATGTCACTGACCATGTCATGAATGATGTAATATGTGACATGATCAGCAGTGGATTGCGGGTGCGCGATATATAGTTAGTGCAACTAACTATATATGGAATTTCAATGGTTTTGTGTGAGTAAAATAAGGTTTTTTAAATGCTAATTCCTAACTATATATGGTCTATAACCTATGGTTTTTTCAGTGAATATATATATATATATATCCACTCTATCCTCTCGCTCGACGAAGGGACGACAAGCCACACCAGCCAGGTACGATCAAAAGTTTCTTTCTTTATTGGGCACAAAAACAGACGCGTTTCGAGCTCACGGGCTCTTGGTCACATGACCACCACGGACATTTTGCAGATAATATAGGTAACAAAAGAGTAACAAAGGAAGAGAGACTCTGTGTTCAATTCCACACAGGGTTCCCAAATGTGCCATTACGTTGAAAATAAAAAGGCAAAAAAGAAAAACATCTAGTTTAAATTGTAAGCCACATTTCCAAGGTTTGTGGTGTAATTCAGCAGAAAGGTATATGATGAATTTTCATTGCATTTGAAGAAATATATATATTCACTGAAAAAAACATAGGTATCAGGCCTTATATAGTTAGGAATTAACATTTTAAAAACCTTGCAAATTCACTGAAAAAAACATAGGTTTCAGGCCTTATATAGTTAGGAATTAGCATTTAAAAAACCTTTGAAATTCACTCAAAGATATAGGGGGTTGTAGTTAGCAGGACATTTCACTCATACAAAACCATTGAAATTGCTCCTATATAGTTAGTTGTAGACAACACTTTTCATTGGTTAAAAGTAGTTTCTGTTCTAGAATCTTCCCTCACTATCTGTTTCAATCTCTTGGGAAAAGGAGCATTTGCAGCTTTACAGAGAAAAACAGTATTCTTGGCAGAAAATGGCAGAAAGACAGGATTTTTTCTTCAGAATCAGATGACCTTGAAAATGAGATTCCACCTGCTGTGGCCAGCACATCAAGAGGAGCACTTAATGCCTTACCATCCACATCAGCGTTGGATATACGCCCGTTCCTCAGCAAAGTGACCATGAGATGCAATATCTGCAACAAAATCCTCTGCTACGGGGAGCAGAGCCTCAACTTGATTGAAATTAGAATTACGCAGCACCAATGCTCCTAGAGGAGATTTTTTTTTTATTTGATTTAGTTTGTTCCCGTTGAATAGTTTTTCATTTCCTATTTCCTGTTCTTGAACAGAAAACACACAAAAAAATAAAACTTTCCAAAAAAATATATATATAAAAGAACAAAACAAAAAAAAGTTATTTTCAGAACTAACTTCAGTTTTCCAAAAAGAGCTGTATTTCTTATACACTGTGTCAGTCTTTTTTTGAATGAATATGTAGTGTATGAATAAATGACTGAAATGACTGAGTGAAGGGGAGGAAGGGACTGAGGGAATACGTGAGGAAAGGAGAGTATGGTGAGTGAGAAAATGGGAGTCAAAGAGTGACTGAAAGAAGGGGACTAAGGGTAGGGGAGTGAGTTAAAGGGAGTGAAAAAGTAAGGGAAGGCCAGTAAGGAAAAAGGAGTGAGGGAGGCGTAGTGAGAGAAGTGGAGCGAGGGCAGAGACAGGGAAAGGAAGTTAGGGACGGAGAGGGGGAAATAGAGTAGGGTAAGGCGAGTGAAGGTAAGACAAGTGGAGTGATGGTGACAGAAGGGGTAAGAGGATGATAAAAGGGAGGTAAGTGAAAGTGAGAAGTGAGGAGTGAGGGAGAGAGAAATTGAGTGAGGGAATCGAGGGACTTCAGAAAACACAGTGAGGGAAGGGGACTGAGGATTTAAATAAGTGAAGGAGAGTGAGTGAGAGTGAGGGATGAGGGAGAGTGAGGGAAAGAGAGTGGTAAAGACAAGAGGGATGAGATAGAGACAGGAGGAAATGTAGTGGGGCAAGGGGAGTGACGGTGAGTAAAGGGCAATGACAGTTAGAGAAAGGGTATTGACTGTATTATGTAATATGCAACAGCACATGTATTTTTTATGATTTCTATAAAGTTGAACACTATACTCTACATCTTCAATCCACATGTAAACAGTCAAATTTGCAAAAAAAAATTGTGTGTTTTTTAGACGTGTGCGCCTAGGTGCGCACACCTCGTGATTTTTTCCCCCAAAAAAGGGTTTTTTTGCCGGTCGGGGTTCTTCTGGGACCCCCTGAGAAGGTCTAGGGGGTCAGGGTGTCTCTACCTTGCCTCCTTTTCACGTTTTGAAACGGCTACCTCAAAGAAAAGGGAAGGAATAATTAATTTGGAAATTATTTACTTTTCCTGAAGGGCAAAAACAAGTGAATGCCCCAAAAGTCACATGCAATATATGTGGCACTGTTCTCTCAAGGGGAAACCCTTCAAAAATACTCCTTCTCAATACAAACAATGATAAGGCATGTTAGACAAGTGCACCCTGTGCAATTTTCACAGGCATCAACAAGAGCCCTGGCCACACAAATGCCACCAGCTGTGGCCAGCACATCATCAGCATGACCACCTGCATCTCCATCCACTGCAGAAATGGACTTAAGACCATTCTTCAGAAAAGTGCACATGAGATGCAACAAGTGCTTTGAAATTATTGTGTATGGGGGTAGAGCCTCACGCTGATTGAGCAGAGAATTATTGAACACCAATGCTCCCAGAGAAGATGATTTTTTTAATTTTTTGATTTATTTTGTTCCTGTTGAACAGTTTTGCAGTTGAAGAGTCCTGTTCCTGTTTGAAAAAAAAAATATATATATATATATATAACTTTCAAAAAATATAAAACAACAAAACAAAAAAAAAAGTTCTAACTCACTTCTCCAAAAAGAGCTGTATTTCTAACACAATGTGTCATTATTTGTTTGTATGAATGTGTAGTGTATAAATGAATGACTGAAATGACTGAGTGTAGGGGAGGAAGGGACTGAGGGAATGAGTGAAGAAAGGAGAGTATGGTGAGTAAGGAAAGGTGAGTCAAAGAGTGAGAAAAAGAAAGGGACTAAGGGTAGGGGAGTGAGTTAAGGGGGGTGAAAAAGTAAGGGAAGGGCACTAAGAAAAAGAGAGTAAGGGAGGGGGAGTGAGAGAAGGAGAGCGGTGCGGAGACAGGGAAGGAGTGTAAGGGACGGAGAGAGGGAAATAGAGTAGGGTAAGGGGAGTAAAGGTAAGGGAAGTGGAGTGATGGTGAGGGAAGGGGTATGAGGATGATAAAAGGGAGGTAAGTAAAAGTGAGAAGTGAGGAGTGAGCAAGACAGAAATTGAGTGAGGGAATGGAGGGACTTTGGAAAGCGTAGTGAGGGAAGGGTACTAAGGATTTAAATGAGTGAAGGAGAGTGAGGGAGAGTGAGGGAAAGAGAGCAGAAAAGACAACAGGGGTGACATAGAGACAGGAGGAAAGGTAGTATGGGAAGGGGAGTGACGGTGAATAAAGGGCAGTGACAGTTACAGAAAGGGTATGAGGGTGAGGGAAGGAGAATGAGGGAGAAAGAGAAGGAGAGCAAGTGAGTGAGAGGGAGTGAGACGGTTAGACTGAGTGACACAGATGAAGAGAGGGAGAGTTAAATGGAGTGAAGGGGAGTGGGGGACTAAACGAATGGGAGTTAGCAAAAGTGAATGAGGAAAGTGAAGGAAGGGAGGAGGATTGATAGATGGAGTGAGGGAGAGAGAGTAAGGGGGAGTGGGAGAATAGAAACAGGTGAAAGAGAATAGGAGTGATGCACAGAGATAAGAATATGAAGTAGGAGAAGATGAGTGAGAGTTAGTGAAGGGCAGTGACAAGGAGGGAAAAAGAAGCATATTAAGAGAGAGGAAACAGTAGTGAGTAAGAGAGAAGGATTTATGGAAAGAGAGAGAAAAGAAAAAGAAGATTGGTGGAGAGAGAGGCAGACAGTAAGAGAGACAAACAGAGAGAGAGGGAAGGAGTAAATCAGTTATACTGACTGAGACAGAGGAAGATACTTAGAGACGGATGAAGAAAAGGAGAATGAAGGAGAAAATAAAGGAAGGGGAGTGTGGAAAAGGAAGTGAAAGAGTGAGAGAAGTGGAGTGACTGAAGGTCAGTGAGGGATGATGTAATATAAAGAGAGTAAGGGGGGAGTGAGAACAGATTGAGCGATACAGCAACACAAGGTAGTGATTGGGGAAGATAGGAAAGAGAAGTGAGAGACAGGCAGTGGAAAGAGGGGTTTAGACAAGGTCAGTTATGGTGAAGGAAGAGTACCTTTGGAGAGAAAAGGAGTGTAGAGGTGAATGAAGGGCAGTAATAAAAACAAGAAAAGGAAAGTAAGATCAGTAAAGGAAGGTTAGTAAGAGAGAGATTAAAGAATGTGAAAGAGAGAAAGAAAAGTAAGAGACTGATGATAAAGTATTTTTAGTTTGTTGAACTTACTTTATAAATAATAATAACTTTATAGTATATTTTATTCAAAAAATATACTATCTGTGGAAGAAAAGAAAAAATGTAGTTATAATATATATTTCATAATACAAAAGAAAATAGGAGTGAAGGAAACAGAAAGAGAAAGAGAGGAAGGGTGAGGGAGTAAGAAAGAGAGAGAGAGAGTGAGAGATAAAGACAGGGAGAGCAAGCGACTTTCGACTTACAAGAAATGAAGTGATTACACTAAGTGAGAGAAAGGGAGAGCAGGAGAGAGAAATGAACTGAAAGAAGTGAGAGAGTAAAAGAATCAAAATTAGCAAAAGAGGTTGAGGAAAGGGGAATAAGGGAAGGGGATTGACAGATGAAATGGGCGGAAGAAAATGAGGGAAAGCTAGGAAATGGGAGCAGGAGAAAGGGAATGACAGTAATGCACAGAGAGGAAAACATGAAATGGGAGAACACAACTTAGATTGAGTGAAGAGCAGTGACAGTGAGAGAAGGGATAGAAGTATAAGGGGAGGTCAGAGATTGAAAAATAAACATTTTAAGAGAAACAAAAAAGAAGTTAGTGAAAGACAAGTATTTATGTAAAGAGACATACGAAAAGGAACAAAATGAAGAGAGAGAGAGAAAGTGAAAGAGACAAACAGAAGGAGACTGAGGGAGTGTGAAAGAATAAAACAGTTATAGTGACTAAGACAGAGGAAGAAATTTAGACAGGGATGGAGGAAAGGGGAGTGAAAGAGGGAATAAAGGAAGTGGAGTGAGCAAAAAGGAGTGAAGGAGTGTAAAAAGTAGAGTGACTGAAGGTCAGTAACAGATGATGTATTTGAAATAGAGTAAACGGTGAGTGAGAACAGATTGAGCGATATACCAATACAAGGTAGTGATTGAGGAAGATAGGAAACAGAAGTGAGAGACAGACAGTGGAAAGAGAGAGTTAGACAAGGTCAGTTATGGTGAGAGAAGAGTACTTTTGGTGAGAAAAGGAGTCTAGAGGTTAATGAAGGGCACTAATCACAACGAGAAAAGGTGAGAAACATGAGTAAAGGAAGGTTAGTAAGAGAGAGATTAAAGAATGGGAAAGACACAAAGAAAAGTAAGTGAGTGATGAAAAAGTATTTTTTGTTTGTCAAACTTACCTTAAAAATAATGACAACTTTATAGTATATATTTTTATAAATTATACTATCTGTGGAAGAAAAGAAAAAAATTAGTTATAATATATATTTTGTAATAGAAAAAAAAGTAGCAGTCAAAGAAACAGAAAAGGAAAGTAAGGAAGGGTGAGGGAGAGAGAAAGAGAGAGAGAAAGTGAGAGAGAAAGAGATGGAGAGCAAGTGACTTACAGGAAATGAAGTGATTAGACTGAGTGAGACAAAGGGAGAGAGAGAGAGAGAAATGAAGTGAAAGAAGTGAGAGACTTAAGGAAAGGAAGTTAGCAAAAGTAAATGAGGAAAGAGGAGTAAGGGAAAGGGACTGACGGATGAAGTGAGGGAAAGAGAGTGAAAGAAGTGCAGAGAGTGAACGAGAGTGAGGGATGATGAGTAACGGGAGAGTGAGAAGAGATTGATCAATACAGCAAGACAAAGGTAGTGATGGAGGAAGATAGGAAACAGAAGTGAGGGACAGAGAGGGGAAAGAGGGAGTTGGATAAGGTACTTCAGGGTGAAGGAATAGTACTGATGGTGAGAGAAGGAATGTAAAGGTGAATATAGAGGAGTAAAGAGAATGATGGAAGAGGACTAAAATAAACATAAGGAAGGTGAGTAAGAGAGAGAGAGAAGAAAGGAAATAAGAGAAAAATAAATAATAGAGTGATGAAAAGATTTTTTTGTCATACTTACCTTATAAATAATGACAAATTATATAGTATCTGTGAAAGACAAGAACAAATGGAGTTATAATATATATTTCACAATACAACAGAAAATAGGAGTGAAGGACATAGAAAGTGAAAGAAAGTAAGGGAGAGAGAGAGAGGGAGAGAGTGACAGAGAAAGAGAGGGAGAACAAGTGACTGACAGGAAATGAATAGATTAAACCGAGTGAGACAAAGGGAGTGAGGGAGAGAGAAATGGAGTGAAAGGAGTAAGACACTAAAGGAATTAGAGTAAAGAAAAAAAGATTGAGGAAACGGAAATAAAAGAAGTGGATTGACGAATGGAGGGAGCAAAAGAGATTGAGGGGGAGTGAGGGAATGGGAGCAGGACCAAAGGAATTAGAGTGATGCAGAGAGAGGAGAACATGAAGTGGCTGATAATAATACTTTATTTGATTTGTGAAAATCATAAAAGGGTGCATCTTACCACCATGAAATAAACATTAACATCTTTGAATCGACATAAAAACAGCTTACAATCACATGGTAAAATAATATAGTAAAATAACACAAGCTTAGCAAATTGCACAGATATGCAGTCACTTTGTAGAATTAAAAGACACGAATGCGGCTGAGCAAAGGGATGGCTGTCTCGTTAAAGCTTCGAGACAACAGATGGATATTCTGAGGGGGGATACAAGGTGCTTGGGGGGTTAAATGTAACTTGGTGAAAGTAACACATTGTTGACTCAGAATAAAGTGCTTATGCTGGAAGAGTGGGGATAAAGGGTGTCCTTTAGGAAAATAAGGGAGAGTCCAGGGCCAGCCGTGAGGAGACCAGTTGGCCAAGGTCGTCTTTAATTGCTGCCTTGTTTTCCAGCTCTTGGGCAGCGTGAGCCAAGAATTTTATCGTTTTGCAGGAAAGTTGTATCCAAGACCCGCTAAGGCATTTTATCACGGCCACCCTGCAAGTTCTCACTTGCGCTTCTCTTAGGAGTGGTAACAAGAGCGTCTTCCTTAATTTTTGGAGTGCCGGGCATATACATAACAAGTGCAATAATGACTCTGCGCCCATGTCGCAGAGGCGACAGTCTAAAGTTGACCAGGTCCGTAGCCATTTGGGGGTAAGGTCTTTACTCGAGAACCAACCCAGCCTCAGTAGGCTTAATTTCCTCTTGTAATAATCCCTAAAACAATCTTGCAGGTATGGCTGATGTTTCAGATGGTTGTATGTTGGCAACACAATCTAGGCGTGGCTTTTGCCAGTCACTGTGGCTTTATCCATTAGCAGCGATGCTTGTTTGATGGCTTTGTTGGTAATCTGTTTAAAAGCGTTGTAAGACATAGGTGAATGCCAGGCTTCTTCCAGCTTTAACGACTGAAGCGCTTGCCTTAGGGACTTATATGTTGAGTTGGAGGACCCAGCCTGTTTTTCAACTTCTAGCCAACAGAGGTGGGCAAGTGAGTTGTCTTCGGCATCCCTCATGCGCCAGTAGTATTTGGCCGGGGCTCCTTGTCTTGCCGGAGTCTGGTTTGCTAATCCGTATTCCAGACGCATTTGGGCTTGTGAAATGTGTCACGGGATCGAAAATAAATTTTTAAACAGTCTGGATTGGGCAAGATTTAGCACTGTAGAGTCCCTGGTTGCCATCGTTTCAGAGCCATAGGTGAGCGATGGCAAGAATTTAGCAGCTGCGATCTTTAACATATGGCCGGTTGAACTTCCACTTAAGTGTTTTTGTATGGTTTCAAAGGCAAATTGAAGTTGTTTGGCTTTTGGTTTCCCCAGTTCTAAATGGTATTTGTACTTTAGTTGGTGGTCAAGTAGGATGCCCAAGTATTTGAATTTGTCAACCTGTGTTAATATGGAAGAATTTATCCGCCAGATGAATTTTGATTGTTTTTTTCGGGAACTGGAGAAGCAAAGGATGTTTGATTTTTTGAGATTTATTGTTAATTGGGCTTTGGAGATGTACAACGCAAGTTTTGAGATCAGCCGTTGTAGGCCAAGCGGAGTTTGTGAGAGGAGCACAATGTCGTCTGCGTATTGTAGACTCACTATATGTGTTTGTCCCAATTTCGGTGGATCTCCCTGAATTGTACATTGGTCACTTTCTAGGTCTGCGGTGTAGATGTTGAAAAGGCTGGGGGCCAACACGCAACCTTGCTTTAAGCCGTTGAATGTTTGGAATTTCTTTGTTAGGCGTCGGCCACCTCCTTTTTTTATTTGGACGCCGGTATGCGAGTATAGTTCTAAAGTTGCTCCCAATAAATTTGGCGGCGCACCCCAGGCTTTCATTTTGACCCAAAGTTTAGTTCTAGGCACTTTATCGAAGGCCACTTTCAAGTCTAAAAAACAAGTGTAAAGCGTGGTGGAATTATCGATTGCCTTTTTAGCAAGGAGGGTTAGTGCGGATAAATTTGTTAGGGTGCCCATTCCGGCCCTGAAGCCTGTTTGTGTCAAAGGGATAAGTCCTTTGCTGCTAACCCAAGATTCCAGATCTACCAATAGATTTGATGCATAGATCTTGGCCTCCATATCTATTAAGGCTTTTAGCCTATAATTGTTGGGATCTGAGCTGGACCCTGATTTATGCATTGGGTGTAAAATGCTGCCCTCCAGGAGTCAGGAATATTCTCGGTCCTTAAGCTGTGACAGACAAGGGGGATAATTGACTGGCCCAAAACATTGGGTCATGCCTGAATAGGGCGTTGGTTGGGAAGGCCATTTGGTCCGGGGGCTCCGTCTGCTCTCAAGTGTTTTATGGTATTCGAAACCTGCGTTGGTGTAATCTGGTCAATTTCTCCTATGAGCTATAATAGCCGTGGCTTGCAGGTAACTTTGGATTGAGGAGACTTTGCTTCTGCCATTGATCTCAGGCTTGGTGTTGGAGTGGGCTCAGATGGAGTTGCGAGTATGTTATCTGTAGATGTGTCGTGTGTAAAGTTGTATAGTAAATCGATGTGAGTGCCCCAAAGCTGATCGGTCATATCTGAATTGAACTGCCGGTGTTTGCCGTTAAGCATGAAATTTATTTTTGCCCAGAAATCTTTGGAATTCCGCAGTTTGCTAGCATAAAGTATAGTGCACTCTAATTTTTCCTTGTGCATTTGCTTGTCCAATTTGGTCTCACGTTTTAGCTCTTTTTTTAAGGGTTCGGTTTTTTTCAGTGTGATTGGTTTGGTATTTTTTGTTTATATTCACAACAAAGGACTCCCAGGACTTTACTATGTCTTTTGATATGGCTGGTGGTGAGAGCAGTGAATGGCATGTCTCCATTAAATTGGAAATGTTGTCTTCATTCCAATTTAATCATTGCAGGTTAAAGAGTTGAGTATTCAATGATAAAGGCTGCGCTTGCTCAGACTTATTTGGTAGAATTGATAGTGTAAAGGTCTGAAGGTAATGGTCGCATTCACCCCGTTCCTGAATATGAAAATCTTTGATAAGAGGGAATACGTCGGGGTCAGCCAAGGTATAGTCTATTGTTGAACCTGAATTCCTAGTGACCCTCGTTAGGGCGGCTGGTCTATCCAAGTGGCACCTTCCGTTTAGTGTGTACAAGTGGAGGGCTTCCAGTTCTGCAGCACATTTCCTCCCCATTGCGCTTTGTCTACTTTGATTGCCCTGCTGTGGATCAATGTGGGTAGGGAGAGTTCCCTCATGACCTTGAATTAAGTTCATGTTGAAATCTCCAGTTATTAGCATATTATCGCTTGGGTAGGTGGATTTCAATGTGTTAATTACGGTAATTAGTTGTTTTATCCTTTTCCCTTTATGTTTTCCACCGGGGTGCATGTATAAGTTTACAATCAATAGACCAATGATAGGCGAAATTTCAATTTTGATGCATTGCATCCATGTGGAATCTAGTTCGATGCGACTGACTGACCAAAGAAAATCGGTAGATATGAAGGTAGATAGACCTCCCTTAGCCCTGCCAAGACGTGCCTCCTTATATGCTGGTGTGAAAAATTCTTTATATCCCACAAGAGGCGAGATTTTAGTCTGCCATGTTTCCTGAAACAAGAGTATTTTGTATTGAGTGATGAACTCTATAAAGTCATCTTCCTCCAGCTTTGTGTTTCGTCCGTTGACATTCCATGAACAGATCTTACAGCCCTGCTCATTTCCTGCTGTTAGTCTGCCGTTGATTCATTCTACATTCCTTTGGTTGATACCAGGGGAGCTTGTTGGTGCCTCTCAGATGTAGCTGCGTCCTGGTGGGCGAATGTGATTGTGATTTGCCTGAATGGATGACCTTCTTCTTTGATGTTGCTTCTTTGATACGGGCCTTTGGCACCTTTTAGAAGGCTTCGTTTAGGGGATATCGTGCGAGCTCCACCTTTTTTAGCTCTATGCCCCATAACGCAAATTCCTCCCTATGTGTCAGGATTCATTCTGTGAAGGTGTGATCGGTCCACGTTGTAATCGTGGATTCGGGGCCTGGTTGGTGAGGGTTTGATTTAAACTCGATTGACGCCAAATCACTTGATTTTAGATGTCGCAAGCCTGGTAGTTCTTCTAGCAGTTTTAAAATGGACCCTCTATTCAGGATGTCATGTGACCCTCTTGAGCTATATTGCGGGATTAGCTCAATTTTGTTGCTTGGGGTATGCCACTTTTGGTCTTTTAGTCATCTTCTCTCTTCAGTGCGTGAGAAAGCTGTTCCTACTCGGTCTGCCTCTAGATCGGGTGTGGCCGAGTTAGATGTGTATATGATGCTTATTGCCTCCTGACCGTTAGGGACTAAAAATGGTGGTGCTTGTGTTTCTCCGCTCGGCGTTTCCCTTGTCTTTTTTCCCTTACTCTTTGTGGGTTTGTCTACATCTGCTTGTCTATTATGTGCTGATGCTTGCATGGAAAAAGTGCTAGCTTTAGATTTATTTCCTTGCTCAGTGTCTGTGTTGTTTGCTGACTCTGGGCTTGATAATTTGCGTTCTGCTTTCCCTCCTGGGAAATTAAAAATGCTATACACTTTCCTTGCATTCTGGATTGGACTAATACATTCTGTTGGGCCATTTGAGGTAGTGGTTTCCTTGGTTGGGGGGTTGACTGTTGGAATTAGCCCATGCTCTAACGTTGTTTTGATTTGAGGTGGGGCGTCCTCTGTCTGCTGATTATTTTCTTTGTCATTGGAGTCGATGTTAGTTTATTGAGGCTGGGTTACTAGCACCCCTCGGGTATGTGATTTGGTTTTTCTAGCTTTTCTCAGGCGCTTCCTTTCTCTCTTTGTGAGTGTGGGTACCTGTTCAATATGTTTGGAGCTAGTTTGATCATTTGGTGGTGGTGCCTGAGTTTGCAGGGCTTCCTCCCGGATGTCAACTAGATTATGATTGTCTGAGATTGCTGGCGTAGTGTTATCATGTGTAGAGGAAGAATACGATTTATCTTGGGATTCAAGGCTTACTTCGCCGCTACAGACATCAATTAACCTGCCAAATCCCTCTTTAGCGTCTTGATGGGCGTTTACTTGGCTGGTGGTTATCTATGGCTCCGTTGATGATTCCCTAACGGCCCCCAGTATCTGTGTCATTAAACTGGGTACTGTAGCCAGTTTATCTATTATTTGGGAGCAGGCACAAGTGTAAAAGGAGGTGTCCTTGTTAAGTTGCACCTTCGTTATCATACTGTTTAAGTCCTGTAAGTTTGATTCTATCCCCTGGACATGGGAGGCCAGGATGTTGAGCAGATCGACTTGAGTATCTAGTTTGTCTGCGTGGTAAGACATAGCTACGCCTATGGTTTCCATTGACTTTAATAGTTGTGGCCATATGGTGGCGTTTGAGTGCTATCGAATGTTTCCCCCTGAGTTTGACTAAATATGGGTGAAGAGTCGTGATGCTCATAAAGATCTGTTTGGGTGTGGTGCTCACGCAGGTGAACGCTCCTTTGCGGTGTCCTTTTTAAAATACTCTCTTCCTTACCAGGACTTAGATCATATGGGGCTGGAAACGGACATGTGCTTAGTTTGAGATCTGATGATTCGTTTGCTGTTACGATTGCTTCTTGTGACTTCGGAATTTTATTATCTTTGATTTCTTCGCTTTCCTTGGTTACTGGTCCTGCAGAGAGGAGGGTGTCGTTTCCATCCATTTTGTCTAATTCCGGTGTAAATTGACCACTCGTTAAACTAGGAAAATGCAACAGTGACGGTGGACTCAGCTTTTGAGTGCAATTTTGGTTATGGAGAGAGCCTTCCTCTGTTGTATTAGGGATCGTTTTCTGGATTGACCGTGGGCTTTGCTCCAAAAAGACCGAATCGTTGCTAGCGTCTGGAGCCAGATGGACTAGAGCACAAACCGTTGGAGGATGGAATGCTTGTTGAGCCTTGGGAGATGGATGCGCCGAGGGTCGGTCCGAGCCTTTGACTTGTTGTGGGCTGATCGGATCATCTGACCCGGGAGGACCAGATCCCCCACCCCCAGGGCTCCTTCTTGTTTTAGTTTTAGTTTTAGGGGCGTTGCGGGGCTCAGTTTGACACCTTGAATTAAGTAATGATGATGGCAATTTGACACCCTTGTTCATGGCCTCCGTGAGGGTGTTATGTTGCTTACTGTTAGAGTTGGGGCTGACATTATATTGTGGGAGTTCCGCTCCACTCCCAGTAGAGAGTCTTTGACAAACTTTGAGGAGGTCGGTGATTAATGCACGTTTGCTTGCTTTGAAATGCGGGGCTTGAGCATTATGGGCAGGAGAGGGCATTGCATCATTGTCAAATTGGCCCTTATTGTTTTCTGCGGGACTGCAGTCTGTGCTGGTCTTGTGGGGTCCCTTTGCAGCAGCGGCTGAGCTCTGCGATCCATGTTTTATCATATCGTGAGAGGCTTCTAAAAGCTCTGTTGAACTGATGTGTGGCTCTTTCATAGTTAGCTTTTTGGGGCTCTTACCCCTGCCTGCAGATGATCCTTCCTCTGCCTTTTTGGTCGTACTCGGGGGGGTCCCCTTTACCCTTTTTTGTCTTCCCCTGTGGTTTTTCTGGTGGTTTGTCTTCGCCTCGTGGCTTTCCTGATCTCATGGTCAAAATGCTTAGGATTGGCCCTTGTCAGGCGGTACGGTTGTTCCTTTTGATTGGGGAGTGTCTTGGGCAGTAGTTTCCGATAGTAGACCAGGACTAGCCTTCTTTTAGAGTATTGTGGAAATTAGTTTAACCAGTTGAGGCTTGTGGCTTGTGGTGGGGTTGGCAGGCTGTGATTTGTGGGACGACTACAGACCGCAGGTAGGATGGTTAACCGACTGCGGCGCTGGGCCACTGTTCAGAATGGTGATAGAAATGGCGGGGGCGGCGCTAGTAATCAGCTTTGGGCGAGTTTGGACACGTTTTTCCGACTTTCGGAGGGCAGCAAGCGGAGCTCTCAGGGGGACCGCAGGCTGGGAGACCTAGTCAAGCAGCCCCCTCGGTCTACACCCCGTGCTCTTACTTTGCAGCCGCCTCTAACGATGGCCACGCTCGCATCCTTCCCTCCTTTCCTCTGCCTCCGCCTCTTACCTCGCCAACGTAGCAGGCGCGGCACTGAGCTCCTTCAGCAACCAGGATGTGGAAGCCCGAATACCGGAGCCCCCGGACCGCTTCTTTCTTTCTGATGGATTCCGAACCCCTGAAGTCGCAGGAGAGTGGCGGGAGAGTCGCGGGAGAGACGGGGAGAGACATAGGGAATGCTGGCTTCTCTCCTGCTCCTGCGGCCGCGGCTGCTGCTACTGTGACTCCTCCTCTAACCTGTAGCACCTAGAGTCTGAGTCTGATGGCTTGAGAGTGACGGCAAACTCGATTAGATTCAGAGAGAACATGAAGTGGTGGAAAAGAACTAAGATTGAATGAAGCACAGTGTCAGTGAGGGAAGGGATATAAGGGTGAGATAAGAGATATGATGGAAAAAAAACATTAAGAGAAAGTAAAAAGAAGTAAGTGATAGAGAAGCATTCATGGTAAGACAGAAAGAGGGAGACAGTAAAATAGACAAACAAATGGAGATTGATGGACTGTGAGGACTAAGTCAGTTATAGTGACTTAGACAGAGGAATAGACTTAGAAACGGATGGAGGAAAGGGAAATGAGGGAGGAAAAAAGGAGAAAGGGAATTAGCAAAAGGGAGTGAGGAAGTGAAAGGAGTGGAATAAGTGAAGGGAACTGAGGGATAATGTGAAGGAACGAGAGTAAGAGGGCAATACAGCAAGATAAGGGTAGTGATAGAGGAAGATAGAAAAGAGAAGTGAGGGACAGATAGAGGAAAGAGGGAATAAGGAGAATGAGAGAAGAGGAGTACGTTGAGGAATGGTAAAGGAGTAAAAGACAGAGTGAAAAAAAGAAAGAGAGAAAGAGAAGTAAGAGAGTGTTTTTTCTTTGTCGTACTTACCTTATAAATATAATATCTGTGAAAGACAAGAAAGAATCGAGTTATAATCTATATTTCATAATACAAAATAATTTGTACAATATGTTATATATTTTATTTTGCTGTTCTCAGAATATATTGAATTTCACTAAAAACAGTGAGTCCAATACTACTCATCATATGACAGCGGGCAAAAAAAAAAACACAATCAAAAAGATTGTGTTTAAAAAACCCATACAGTATTTCAATAAATAATGTAAATATTTGAAAAAACATATCTTAAATGTTTTCTTTCAATCAACAATTTCTTTCATAAGTACCCAATATCAACAACAACATTATTACTTCTTATTTATACTCTCTAAATAAAGTTATGTACAAACATATGCTAACAACATTTACCCGAGATAGTCACTTTTTCTTTCAAATACCTTTCCACATGGCCAAATAGTATGTGTGACATCATTAGTTTAGAAGTTACTAAATAGTACTCTTTTCCGTCCATTTCCCAACCTTCGAAATCAAAAGCACCAACATCTTTTGTACCATCCAACAATGGTTAACAACATTTACCTGCAATAGTCATTTTTTGTTTCAAATACCTTTCCTCATGGCCAAATAGTATGTGTGAAATCCTTAGTTTGGAAGATACTTAATAGTACTCTTATCCATCGGTTTCCCAACTATCTGAATAAAAAGCACCAACATCTTTTGTACCATCCAACAAAGGTTATCCCTGTTTTTCTTTTCAACTTGATCACCCTTACTCACAAAGTTATTCTCAATAGCAGATTAACCTTTCTTAACAGGACTAAACTTACTACATCAATTATGTCCTCTAAAATTTAGGTTTTAAAAACACTAGGTAATTATTTGGTAAGTCAAAAGGCAAACGTTGTTTAAAAGTCAATTGAGTATCATTACATTGTGTCCAGCCTTTTGGAGATTTAAAAAAAGCTGTGTAATGTCCTGATCTTGTAGAAGGACCATCATGGAAAATAATAGCTACAGTTACAAAAGTTTTTCCTGAAATTGATAGTTGAGAAGCCACAACATTTTAAATAAAAGTTGTCAATTTTGTTCCATCAGGTCTACATCCTTGGAGCATTAAAATTACATACTGTCCATATCTTCGTATAAATAATGTTCATAACATTTGTGAGTTACATTGGGTACAGACCATGTTTTGATTTGCTTCTCTAACTAGATTATTAAAAGATTATTAAAAGACACTGATTTGCAGGCTGGTAACGTTAAATATATAAAACTTTCAGTGTCTATTTCTGTACTGCTTGAAAATGGACAATTGTCACAGTCATTTTGCCATTTATAAGAAAGACCAAAAAGATTTTCAATGTCTACACCTTCATCTTGCAATATAACAAGTATATACATTAAAAATTCCTGACAATCTTGCTGAATATTCTGTGAAAATTGATTTACACCAGAACATATGTCTAAAACATTTCGATTATCAGAGACACTTTCTATTTTACTTTTATCACTGCTACATTTCTCAAACGCAGAATTCAACAAACTACAAAATCTTTGGTCCCGATTTTCAACAATCTGTTCTTGTAAACTTTCAAGAAAAAAAACAACATTAACCACTACATTAGCATAGCAGTTGACACCAGAACTGTTTTCAAACTGAAATCCAACAACCTCTTCAATAGTATCCTTTTTCTTTTTGCTTACTATCACTGGTTCATCTAGTTTTTTTCTTTTCTCTACAACCTCACTACATATTTTCTCACATCTTCTTATTCGACGTACCACAGGCTTTCTTCCCATACACTAATAGGACTTCCTTTTGCTTCTTTCATTTGGAATAACTCAATAGCATTCCCCATTACTTCTTTTGAATCCAGTGAATGAACACTGTAATGTTCATAAATTTGTTCACTTCTGGACACATCTACTTTTTCAATTTGTCCAGCTGACAAATCACTGTCTTCTTCTATAGTTGTTTTGTCTTCTCCTACATATACATTTTTGTAGTATTCATTGTTTTTTACCAAATACAACGTTGCCTTTTTGACTTTCCTAACATCCACTAATTCTTGCCAGATTTTCTTACTCTTAGTAGGTACACCATTAACTAGAATAACTAGAGGTTCCTCTTCCACATATTCAACACCAATTGTTTCAATATTTTTCTTTAAATCTAGAGGCAAATATACAACTCTTCCCTTTAATCCTCTCTGTAAATCAGAAGGAGGCAATTTCCCTGTCTTAGGCTCCATACGAACAATAGCCTGAAATGGATGCACACATTGAATCAGAATAGACTCATAAATATTTAAATCCATCAGCTCAGAAGGAATATTTACCAACTCAAGATTATTATGTATAGCTCTAGCTGGCATTTTGTTTTTATTTAATTTATTAAAACAATAATTACAAATACGTTGATCAGAACCCAAATCAAAACAATCCTCTACCAACAAATAAGTTGCAAATTCCTTCCACTCATTATTATTCTCCTTTTCACTTTTTAAATATAGATCAAGTAATCTGGTCTGATTTTTATAATGAATTCTTCTAATACAAATACAAGAAAAATTGGGCCTTTCTTCTGAAATGACCTTAAGCCTAGTAATTTCTTGGTCAAAATTTTCTTCCACATTTCCTTCTATTACTGTATCAGTTTCTGCACTGTCCTCTTTTTCACAAAAGTAACTAACCTCAATTTCCTCACAAATATTCTTTACATCTAATACAGATCCATCTAAAAGAGCACATTTTAACTGTTTTAGTTTAAGTGCTGGACTTTTTGCATAATACATCCTTCTCACTAATTTCCTCACTTCAGTATGATGCACTGCTAACATCCTAAAATGGTGAAAAACACTCTGACATACTTTTTTAGAAAGACATGCCAGAGAATGACCTTGCAAACCTGTTTTTTCTCTCACTTGGCAGGGGTCTAATTCTTGCAACATCTTAATCTTCTGCTTAATACTTTTCTTAGTATACTTACGTAAGAAATTGCGGAAGAAAATCAATTGAATCCTGTCGTACACTACAAATACTACTACAATTCTAAGTGTACACTGGACCCTTAGGACGTCTCCCTAAAACTTCATCAGCTAACACCTCTTCTGAATTCCTTGGGACAATTTTCTCTTTTTCAATCGGACAACCATCCTTCACCTCATATGCTCGACCACTGGTGTCAACTGCATGCAACAAATCATTAGTGTGAGAGTAAGCCTCTTCATTAAAACATGGCTCAGAACTTGAACTATGCTTCCATTCTCCAGAAAAAACATTACAAAAATTAGTTCTATTAATTACTCTTTTCCACTTACTTTTTGCTTTCAAAAGATTAATTGCCTTGTCTAGTCTATTGATTACTAAAATAAACATTTTATTTTTTAATTCAAACGCCTGCTCACCAATATTTTCTATTCTTTTTTTTGCTTATAAAAAGCTGTTTTCCTTTTAGAAGTCTTTCCACTTTTCAATAAATGTAATACTACTCTGTTATAAAACGTTCTCTTACGAATTTCAACAAACTGATTTCTGCGTCCATTACTATAGCCATTTTCATCTCCAGACACTTTTGCAACATTTTTCTTTTTTAAGTCCTTCTTCTTTCCTCTTACAGATGTTTTGTTAATCTTTTCCACATCATTATCCACATTTTTTCTTGCAGTTGATTTCCTAATAAAATCCTTTGTTGTCTTACCAGGAGCATTCTTCTTTTTCTCTGTACAATGTTGTTTAGATACATCTTGCAATTGTGTTGTCTTGGAAAAGTCAGCCTGTTTATATTTTCTTCTTTTCGCATCCTTGGTAGGCATCTTGGTTTTTCTTTCTGTAGATAATAACAATCTATTATGAAGAAAAAAAACATGTTATAGACCACTACTAACATACTACAAAGCAATTAGAACAACTATATGATGTAAACACTGATTCACTTCATAAGTAAGATGAAGATACAGCAACAGTGTCTGAGCAGAATAGGAAATCATGCAGTGAGTGCTGTTTCTGAGTTTATGGCAGTGCAGTGGTGTTTTAAAATTGTAGGGTAATTTGCTAAGAATGGTGCTTCAGGGTTCAGAACAGTGCAGCAGTGTTTAGACAGTGTAGAGAGTCAAGGTGGGATAGATATTTCTGACTTTAGAGCAATACAGTTGTGCTTCAGCAGTGTATGGTATCATGCAAGGGCTTGGATTATAAAGCACTGCATGTCCTAAGGTCTAACTCACTCCATGAGTACATGTATTCACATGTCTTAAAACACATACACCGAGGAAGTGAAAAGATTACTACATGCTACGGAGAGAGTTGCTATGGCATTTCTACAACACAGTCAGGATCTTCAGTACACAGCATGGAGACTATTTGCAAATTAAGAGCCCTAACAGACATACTGCATAGCAGTTTCTACTACTACATACCGTAAACCCTAGCACACTTCATCAGAACATGTATTCCCATACGTTTTAAACACATCAACGATCCAAATTATTACATTAGTACAAAAAAACTCACTCAAATAATTTTTAATTATAAATTATCAATGTATTCATCAAACGTTTCGTATTCCAATAAAACCTCCAACATCACTCCATCCGGTATTTCATTTTGATTTTCCTCAATTTCAAAATGTTGACCTTCAAATACAATATCTTCCACCGCTTCCAGAAATTCACTGTCCAAAGTCTCAGCAAAGAAATCTGTATTTTCTTTATTAATTTCCTCTGCAAAAGGTCCATTTAACTCCTCTATTAGTTCATTTGAGATGACAAAATTTAAAGCAAAGTTCTCCTGATGCTGTACCATTGCACCAATATGATAATTTTGTTGCACCTTGCAAAAAAATATAAACACTTAATTATATCATTTTCACTAATAAATAATAAAAAACGACCTTTATCAATTTTATAAGTACACGTATTCCCATATTTTTAAACACACTAACTACACAAATTATTCTGCCACATTCCTCTTAAATAAAAATAGACTCACACTGTAAAAGGATTACTACAATGAAAGGGAATCTTGCTGGAAATATTCTTTCAGAGTTTACAACACTGCAGTTGTGTTGCAAGAGTTTACAATATTTTTCAAGGAATGGAGTTTCAGGATTTAGGACAATGAAGTGAATTTAAAGCAGTGTAGTGAGTCACGGTGTGACTGAGAATGTACAAATGAAATTCACTGAAATGATTACTACATGCTACAGACAGAGTTGCTTTTGCATTTCAACAGCACACCAAGGGGCCCATTATGATGGTGGGCGGATTGCCCCCGCCAGGCTGGCTCTCGTTTCCCCCCCGCCATATTAGTATGGCGGGGGGACCTCGGCGGACGGAAAGACCGTCCGCCGCTTTTCCGCCCGGTCGCCTTGCGGCCGGGGCGGAAAAGGAATAATATGGTGCCATATTATGATGGGCTTCTGGCAATGCCTTTCCGTGGTGGGAATGCCACCACGGAAAAGAAGGTGGACTTCACTGTGGGGGCCCCGTGCAGGCCCCCAGAGTGAAGGAGAGTAGGGGGGTGCACACGGGGGATACCTGTGGTACCCCCCTTCATTTGCATTTACAAAGCGGCAGGCACCGCGCAGTGCCTGCCGCTTTGTAAATGCAAATGATGTAATGCATTTTTAGCATTGTGGCAGGCGGAGCAGAGAGCACCGCCCGCCACAATGCTAAAAATACAGGATGTGCCTGCCACTGTGGTGGGCACATCCTAATATCCCCCACGGGACCCCCGCCCTTATGGCGGGCGGGCCCTATTACCACAAGGTCCTAATGACCCCCCAAGCATCTAAATTGCACTGCATAAACACAATTTGAAAATAAAGAGGCCTGAAACACATACTGCATAGGACTTTCTACAACTACATCACCTCTGTGTCTCTACTTCAACTATTTCACCCTCTCTCTGCGCCATCTTTTCTCTGACTGCACCATCTGTCCCTCTGCCTGCAACCCTACACCATCTATCCTCTAATTGTAACAGTTTACTCTCTGCCTGCATTATATAATGACATTTTCTGTCTGCACCAACCCTCTCTCACTACCTGCACCCTCTCATATGCATCTACAGAGTCCTATTATGATATGCCTGCTGGTATGTATTACACAGCACTACCATAATAAATCTTTCCCTTCACTGCCTGTAGTCGCACACCATGTCTGAGTCTGCTTGCACTATCTGTGTCTCTGCTTGAAACATGTCACCCTCTCTCTGCACCATCTGTTCTGTGACTGCACCATCTGTCCCTCTGCCTGCAGGCCTGCACCATCTATCCTCTGATTGTACCAGTTTAATCTCTGCCTGCATTATCTTATTTTGTGTCTGCACCAACCCTCTACCACTGCCTGCATCCTCTCATCTACATCTGCACAGGCCTATTAAGATATGGCTGCTGGTGTGTATTACACAGCACTACCATGTTAAATCCTTTCCTTCACTGCCTGTAGTCTCACACCCCCTGCATGTACCATGTCATCACTATCTTCACTATTCCCCCCCGTGTGCTCAATTAGACTCTGCATGTAACATTTCTCAAACTGTTTCCAGCTTTTCTTCTCTGTTGGACCACTCTATCCTCTGTGTGTACCATGTCTGTGTCTGCTTGAATCATTTCACCCTCTCTCTGCGCCATCTTTTCTATGACTGCACCATCTCTCCCTCTGCCTTCAGTCTTACACCTATCTACCCTCAGTATGTACCATGTCTGTGTCTGCTTGTACTCTCTGTCCCTCTGCCTGCAGCCATATACCATCTACCCTCTGTATGTACCATGTCTGTGACTGCTTTCACTATATATATCTTTGCTTGAACCATCTCACCCTCTCTCTGCACCATCTTTTCTGTGACTGCACTATCTGCCCCTCTGCCTGCAGCCCTACACCATCTATCCTCTTTATGTACCATGTCTGTGTCTGCTTGCACTATCTGTCCCTCTGCCTACAGACCTCTACCATCTATCCTCTGTGTGTACCATATCTGTGTCTGCTTGCACTGTCTGTGTCTCTGCTTGTACCATCCCACCCTCTCTCTGCACCATCTTTTCTGACTGCACCATCTGTCCCTCTGCCTGCAGCCCTACACCATCTATCCTCTGTGTGTACCATGTCTGTGTCTGCTTCCACTATGTATATCTTTGCTTGAACCATCTCACCCTCTCTCTGCACCATAATTTCTGTGACTGCACCATCTGTCCCTCTGCCTGCAGCCCTACACAATCTATCCTCTGTGTCTACCATGTCTGTGTCTGCTTGCACTATCTGTGTCTGTGCTTGAACCATCTCACCCTCTCTCTGCACCATCTTTTCCAATTTACAGCACTATTTCTATACCACTGCAGTTGTGTTGCAAGAGTTTTGAATATTTTTCTAGGAATGGAGTTTCAGGGTTTAGGACAATGAAGTGAACTTAAACCAGTGTAGTGAGTTAAGGTGGGACTGAGAATGTACAAATCAAATTCACTGAAATGATTACTACATGCTACAGACACAGCTGCTTTAGCATTTCAACAGCACACCCAGCATCTAAATTACACAGCATAAACACAATTTGAAAATTAAGAGGCCTGAAACACATACTGCATAGGACTTTCTACAACTACATCACCTAAACCATGACTCGGTTCATGATTTACATGATTTAGCACACAGAGGGAGACAAAGTACAAACAGAGACAAAATGGTACCCACAGAGGGTGCGAGACTACAGACAGAGAAGGTTAAGATTTAACATATAAGCGCTGTCTAACACACGCCAGCAGCCATATCATAATAGGCCTCTGCAGATGCACATGAAAGGGTGCAGGCAGTGGGGGAGGGTTGGTGCAGACAGAAAATGAGATACTGCAGGCAGAGAGTAAACTGGTACAATCAAAGGATAGATGATACAGGGCTACAGGCAGAGGAAGAGATGGTGCAGTCACTCACAGAAAAGGTGGTGCAGAGAAAGGGTGAGATAGTTCAAGCAGAAACACAGATAGTGCAAGCAGAAACAGACATGGTACACACAGAGTATAAAATAGTACAACAGAGAAGAAATACTGGAAACAGTGAGAGAAATGTTACATGCAAAGACTAATTGGAACACAGAGAGGGGGAGATAGTGAAGACAGAGATAAAACAATACACACAGAGGGTGCGAGACTACAGGCAGAGAAGGAAAAGATTTAACATGTAAGCGCTGTCTAACACACACCAGCAGCCATATCATAATAGGCCTCTACAGATGCACATCAGAGGATGCACGCAGTGGGAGAGGGTTGGTGCAGACAGAAAATGAGATAAGCAGAGAGAGGCAGACTGTGAGGAGAGAAAGAGGAGATTATACAAAAAGGTGCAAATATAATTCTTTAATTTACACAGACGCTCAGTGTGATCTTAGTCAAAAATGTTAAAACCATGGATTTCACCAAAACGCATATACCACAGAAAAACCTTTAAGAGACAGAACAGTATCCCTTCCAATTCAGTAAAATAAGTACTACAATGAAAGGGAATCTTACTGGGAATATTCTTTTAGGATTTACAACTCTGCAGTTGTGTTGCAAGAGTTTAGAATATTTTTCTAGGAATGGAGTTTCAGGGTTTAGGACAATGAAGTGAACTTAAACCAGTGTACTGAGTTAAGGTGAGACTGAGAATGTACAAATCAAATTCACTGAAATAATTACTACATGCTACAGACACAGTTGCTTTAGCATCTCAACAGCACACCCAGCATCTACATTGCACAGCTCAAACACAATTGAAAAATTAAGAGGCCTGAAGCACATACTGCATAGGACTTTCTACACTACATCACCTAAACCATGACTCAGTTCATGATTTAGGTGATTTAGCACACAGAGGTAGACAAAGTACAAACAGAGACAAAATGGTACACACAGAGGGTGCGAGACTACAGACAGAGAAGGTAAAGATTTAACATGTAAGCGCTGTCTAACACACACCAGCAGCCATATCATAATAGGCCTCTGCACATGCACATGAAAGGGTGCAGGCAGTGGGAGAGGGTTGGTGCAGACAAAAAATTAGATACTGCAGGCAGAGAGTAAACTGGTACAATCAGAGGCTTGATGATGCAGGGCTACAGGCAAAGGAAGAGATGGTGCAGTCACAGAAAAGGTGGTGCAGAGAAAGGGTGAGATGGTTCAAGCAGAGACACAGACAGTGCAAGCAGACACAGACATGGTACACACAGAGGACTAAATGGTACAACAGAGAAGAAATACAGGAAACAGTAAAAGAAATGTTACATGCAGGGACTAATTGGAGCACAGAGAGGGAGAGATACTGAAGACAGAGATTAAACGAGTGCGAGACTACAGGCAGAGAAGGAAAAGATTTAACATGTAAGCGCTGTCTAACACACACCAGCATCCATATCATAATAGGCCTCTGCAGATGCACATAAGAGGATGCAGGCAGTAGAAGAGGGTTGGTGCAGACAGAACATGAGATAAGCAGAGAGAGGTAGACTGTGAGGAGAGACAGGGTAGATTATAGAAAAAGGTGCAAATATAATTCTTTATTTTACACAGACACTCAGTGTGACCCTGGTCAAAAACTTTAAAACCATACATTTTACCAAAACACATTTACCACACGAAAAAGTTTAAGAGACAAAACACAGCCTATCTATTTCTGAACTACAATACAGTGCGGAAACCTGAGTCATTTTCAAAATACATTTCCAATTTACAGCATTACTTTTTTGCCAGCTTTACATCCAAACATGAGACACAATATCAGAAGAAAGAAAACAGTATAAGCAGAGAGAGGTACACTGTGAGGAGAGACAGAGGAGATTATACAAAAAGGTGCAACTATAATTCTTTATTTTACACAGACACTCAGTGTGATCCTGGACAAAAACTTTAAAACCATACATTTTACCAAAACACATTTACCACACGAAAAAGTTTAAAAGACAGAACACAGCCTATCTATTTCTGAACTACAATACAGTGCAGAAACCTGAGTCATTTTGAAAATACATTTCCAATTTACAGCATTACTTTTTTGTCAGCCTTACATCCAAACATGAGACTCACACTGTGACCTTAGACACATAACAGAAATCCTTGCAATTCAGTCAAATGATTACTACAGTGAAAGGGGGGGAGGAGGGGACCTTCCTAGTAGTGATGTATAAAGAGAGCAAAGGTGAAGGATACAGAAAGAGAGAGAAAATTAGAGGGAAGAAATAAACAAACAGAAGTAAATCAGATGGAGAGAAGCCGTTAGAAAACAGGAGTGAAGGAAAGGGATATGAGGGTAAGGAAAGGAGAGTGAGAGAAAAAAAAGCATATTAAGAAAAAGGAAAAAGGTGTAAGTAGAACAGAAGGATTTATAGAGAAACTGAAGAAGGAAAAAGAACAGTGTTGGACAGAAAGGAAGACAGTGAGGAAGAGTGAAAGAGCAGGAGAGTGACTAACTTCCACATTGCAACTCATTTTTATTATTAACTTAAAATGCACAACATATATCCCCTCACAAATTAATAACTCACCTTTAAAAATGCTTTTGAAGATTAAGAACAGTGTCAATCACACACCAGATTTTCTTAAGCAGAATCTCTGAAATGTACCTTAGACACTGCAACCACAAATGGCCCTGATTCCCTCTCATTAAACACACATATCTCTGTACATAACCAATGACATTTCTTCCCACACAAATTCAAAAACAAACTAACATTTTAATTGGTTGTACATTTCAACACTTTCAAAGTCACGTAATGTTCAACCTTCCCCCACTGCTCTCTCTGCCCGTTACCACGGTAACTCTCCATAGACCACCTAACTCAAGTCAAAAGATGAAAAGTTCATCTCTCAATGTTGCAAACCAAAGCAGCAAGTGTGTTTGACTTCTCAATATTCCAGCTTATCCTGTGCAATGTTCTTTTCAATGACTTTTTCTAAACCAATAGTATTATTCCTTTTAGAAACCAGTAGTATGCACCCTAGTTTTCAATGTTAAATAATCAGAAACCACCAATCATTTCTTGTTTTTCAAGTGCACTGAATCTCAACCACATTTTTTTCTAAACTCTTATTTTTCAAACTGCCATTTCATCTCCAGAGCCCATCTGAGTACAACCAGATCTGCCTTCAAGATGCTTAGAGTATGGATTGTAGGACATAGCTATATTTTCTGGAGTGAAAGGTATGCAGCTTTCTCAACCTTGATTTACCAAATGTGGATATTATGTGGATTGGCCAGAGAGGATTGAGATGTCACCAATTGATGCCATTGGTAAAATCCTTTTTGCATCTCCCACACCCTGACCTCATAATTATGCACTGTGGTGGTAATGACCTAGGCACTTTGACTGGGGTAGGTCTGGAAATGCTTTTAAAGGACACCTTTGGGCAATTGATGTCACTTTTTCCACCAACTGCCTTGGTATATTCTAATATATGCCAAAGGCAGAAATGGAACTGGTCCAACCAATATTGTCCACAGATTGAGAAAGCAAGGAAACATGTGACTAAGTCTATTTCTACTTTCCTCAGAGACAATGGTATGGGTTCTATATATCACAACAACTTGTGTTACAACATGCAAGGCATCTATAGGAGAGATAGTGTACATTTCACAGATGAGGGGAATAGAGTCTTCCTTTTAAACTTTAGACTCTGCATCTGTACTTACTTATAGGTGCAGAAAACACTCAATGAACACAACAGCTCTTTTTAGAGCCAACCAACATCTAAGTTTTTTTTCTGACGTGCACGCACTGTGCGCACACCTCGTGATTTTTAAAAAAAGAAAAATTTTGGTTTTTGGCCATCGGGGTCCTTTAGGGACCCCCTCAGAAGGCCTAGGGGGTCAGGGAGACTCTACCCTGCCCCCTTTTCACGTTCTCCACTTTTATTTGTCACTCTCTTTTAAAACTGCACAAAATGGCGGCTATAGGGTGCGAGCACAGTCCCCCCCCCACGCAATAAAAAAAAAAAATATATTAATATTTTTGGGCCTTCAGGGGTTCTTCAGGGACCCCCTGAGAAAGCCTAGGGGGTCAGGAAGACTCTACACTGCCTCCTTTACCACGTTCTCCGCTTTCCTTTTTCACTCTCTTCTGAAACTACACAAAATGGCAGCTATAGGGTGCGAGCACCGTGTGCGCACCTTGTGATTTAAAAAAAAAATGTTATTGACCTAAAGCGGCCAACACTTCCTGATTTCGTCCGAATGGAATGTTGACAGACGTCTAACAGCAAATCAGAATTCTGCTCGCGCACACTTGGTGCGCGCACGGGTGCGCGCTTATAGATATATACATTTTTTCAAATTCAATTTTCTCAACAACTACTGGAGGAATTTACACCATTTAAACAAAAGGGCGATCTGCGAATCAGACTCTACCTTTTTGCCAAATTTCTTGGAATTCCGTTCAGCCGTTCGGGCTGTAGCCATGTCTAATCGTCCTATGGAAAATTGCATGGGGAAGACACGTTTTGGGACCCCCCTTTTTTCTCAGCCCCCACTTGACGAATCCCCCCAAAACTTTCAGGAAAGGAGCAGAGCGGAGTGGGCCATCTTCTTAGAGAAATTCGCAAAGATTCATCAACCGGCGCCAAAGTTATTCCCAATAGAATGTTGCGAATTTCCTATGGAAACTAGGTCCTAACTATATATACCTACTGGCGACATCATCCAGTGAATGTGGTTTGCTTCATTATATATATAGCAATTTGCATTGAAGAATGAGTGGATATATAAAAATAAATATTTGGATGGAGGATTTAGTAGCAGTGTAATTGACTGTTTACTTTAACAATGTATAGTGTCTCACTAAATATAGTGGATAGTGACTAAACTGTGTGAATATCTGTATCACTTTCTCAGTTGTTGTGTAAACTGGTTCTCCAGTTGGTTACTAGCTATGTGAAAGTCTATATTAGTTATTAATTAGTTAACTGAGTGTTTGTATGGGAGAGTGAATGTGTGTGTGGTTCAGTGGGGGGGGTGTGACTGCCCAAAGATGTGTGAATAGTTGATTCAGTAGATATATGAAGTTAAAACTACATGTTCTAACAGTTGTTTGGGTGAGTGAATATCTTTATGGGTGTGGTGATGAGCAAATATATTTCTCAATGGTACATGTCCAACAAACTAGAAAAATAAAAGGCAGTGTATGTGTCAGTTGTTGTATATAAATGAGTATACATAAGACTCAATGATTGTGTAAGTGACTATATGGATAACTGTATACTTGTAATAATGATTTTATAATACACTAAGTATGACTTACTATCTAAATGAATAGATGAAGTGGTGTTTGTATAAGTGTGTAGCTAAGTAAGTATGTAAGTATGATCCATTTTTTGCATAAGTGAGTAGGATAACTTCATATGTGAATAGGTTGTGTGCTGGTGTGTAATGTCGATATAGGTGTATAAGTATTTTTGATAGTGTTCTATTGTTCATTGACAGCATGTATGAGTGAATCTACAGGTAAGTGATTACATGTGTTTATACATCTAGTAATCACTGTATTTTACAAAGAGTGATGAAAGAGTTTACTAGTGTATGAAAAGGTGTATGTGATTGTCACGTAGATGATGTCATCAGTGATGTCATCAGTGATGTCATTTGAGATGTCATCAGTGATGTCACTGACCATGTCACGAATGATGTAATATGTGACATCATCAGCAGTGGATTGCGGGTGCGCGAAATATAGTTAGTACAACTAACTATATAGGAGCAATTTCAATGGTTTTGTATGAGTGAAATGTCCAGCTAACTAAAACACCCCTAAAACTTATAGTTTTTTCAGTGAATTTGCAAGGTTTTTTAAATGCTAATTCCTAACTATATAAGGCCTGAAACCTATGGGTTTTTCAGTGAATTTCAAAGGTTTTTTAAATGCTAATTCCTAACTATATAAGGCCTGAAACCTATGTTTTTTTACAGTGAATTTAAATGGTTTTTTAAATGCTAATTCCTAACTATATCAGGCCTGAAACCTCTGTTTTTTTCATTGAATTTCGAAGGCTTTTTAAATGACAATTTTTAAATGTATTAATTGTTATTTTTTTTATACTGATTTACTACATTTTTGCAGGCAGGTGTTCAGAGGGCACGCCCCTTTTTTACAACACTCTGCAGCGCAGCTCCATGGCACTTACTGGAGATACCTGTTGGAATAGTTCCCTCTAGGGAACCTCTGGATTGAACCGAAATTAATTCCCTAACTTAAACTGTGCAAACGCACCCTGTAGAGTTTTCAAAATTGGGGGATTAAGTTTCCTTGCATACTAGGGGTCCCTGGGGGCCAACTAGTCCACCTGAAACCTCCAGTATGCGCCAGGGGGCTGCATTGCAGAGAGGTGTAATGAGGCCACACCCTTTTTTACACCTCTCTGCAATGCAGCCCCCGGGCGTGTTTGCAGAGGGGGAACTAATTCCCCTTGCATACTGGGGGTCCCTGGGGGCCAACTAGCTCACCAGGAGCCTCCAGTATGCGCCAAGGGGCTGTGTAGCTTTGCCCGGGGGGCAGCGGTCACCAGGGCAGTGTATGGGGGTTTGGGACCCCCCATACTTCTTTATCACTATGCCCCCGTGATTTGGTCCCCCGGGGGGGTAATTTAAAAAAAAACAGACCGGGTTTTTAGAAAAATATTTTGGCCTTTTTTTGTCCTTGTGGGACCACCTAAGCAGGCCTGGGGGGTCAGGGTGTGCCTACCCTGCCCCCTTTTTGTGTTCTACACGTTTGTTGTTCTGATTTCTTGTGCCTCGTCTACCGAGCACAAGATGGATGCCAACACTTCCTGGTTAGAAGTGTTGACAGCCAATGAGCATGCAGCTTTCTCGGGAAGGCATGCTGATTGGCTGCCACTGTCTGTCAACACTAGCACAAGATGGATGCCAACACTTCCTGGTTAGAAGTGTTGACAGCCAATGAGCATGCAGGTTTCTCGGGAAGGCATGCTGATTGACTGCCACTGTCTGTCAACACTCCAAACCAGGAAGTGTTGGCAGCCACCTTGTGCCTCAGTAGAACCAAGGCACAAGAAAGCAGTGAAACAAAGGAGGAAAACACACAAAGGGGGCAGGGTAGAAGCACCCTGACCCCCTAGGCCTGCTCAGGGGGTCCCACAAGGACCCCCAAGGCTCCTCCAAATTCATTAAATTTTTTTATTTATGGGGTACACGCACCGTACGCGTACCTATGCGAGGTACGCGTACGGTGCACGTACCCGGCGATTTAAAAAAATATATATATCATTTTTGGGCCTTGGGGGTTCTTGTAGGACCCCCTGAGCAGGCCTAGGGGGTCAGGGTGCTTCTACCCTGCCCCCTTTTTGAGTTCTACACGTTCTTTTTTCTGTTTTCCTGTGCCTCAGTCTACCGAGGCACAAGATGGCTGCCAACAATTTCTGTTTTGGAGTGATGACAGACAGTGGCAGCCAATCAGCATGCAGCTCGCCTTCTGCAAAGGTATGCGCACGTGCGCGCACGGTACGTGAACCTGTGCGCGTACGTTGCGCGCTTATAGATATATCAATTTATAAGTTCCTGTATAACTAAGTATGTGTTTCTGTAAGTGATCGTTTAAGAGAGTCAGTATGTGCATGTTTGTGTCTATAGCTGTATATGCAAGTAAATGGATGTTTGATAGTTTATTTGCATGTGTTAGTATGTGTGTAAGTAACTTTATGGATGAGTATCGGTGTGTAACAGGATGTATAGGTGTATGAGTACATATGATGATTGAGTGCATGTATGAGTGACTATATAGAACTGTAGGTGAATGAGTGGATGTGGAAGTAGATGTTGGAATAGGTTGTTGTAACTGGTATTGGTATCTCCATTTTCTTGAAAATTTTTGTTTCTATTTTTTAATGTGTGTATTAGAGTGAGAGGAGGTCTGCCTCTCTTTCACAAGGATGATGTCATCAGTGATGTCATGAGTGATGTCACTGACCATGTCATGAGTGATGTAATATGTGACGTCATCAGCAGTGCATTGCGGGCGCGTGAGTTATAGTTAGCTGAACTAACTATAACAGGGGAATTTCAAAGGTTTGGTATGAGTAAAATGACCAGCTAACTATAACTGGTGTGAAACATATGTTTTTTTCAGTGAATTTCAAAGGTTTTTAAAATGCTAATTCCTAACTATAACGTGTGTGAAACTTATGGTTTTTTTCAGTGAATTTGCAAGGTTTTTTAAATGCTAATTCCTAACTATAACGTGGCTTAAACCTATGGTTTTTTCAGTGAATTTCAAAGGTTTTTTAAATGGTAATTCCTAACTATAACGTGGCTGAAACCTATGGTTTTCAGTGAATTTCAATGGTTTTGTAAATGATAATTTTAAATGTATTAATTATTATATTTTTTATACTGATTTACTACATTATTTTAAATGATTTATTTTTAAATATTTTATTTTTTAAATTACATTACATATGTTTAATATAAATTGAAAAAAAAATGTTTTCACACCTCTCTGCAACGCTGCCCCATGCGCGTTTGCAGAGGGGGAACTAATTCCCCTTGCATACTGGGGGTCCCTGGGGGCCAACTAGCCCACCAGGAGCCTCCAGTATGCGCCAGGGGGCTGCATTGCTTTGCCCCGGGGGCGGCGGTCCCCGGGGCAGTGTGAGGGGATTGGGGACCCCCCACACTTCTTTATCACTATGCCCCCGCAATTTAGTCCGCCGGGGGGTAATTTGAAAAAAAACCAGACCGGGTTTTTAAAAAAAAGAAATTGGGTCCTTGGGGGTCCTTGTGGGACCACCTGGGCAGGCCTAGGGGGTCAGAGTGTATCTACCCTGCCCCTTTTTTGTGTTCTACACATGTGTTTTTCTGCTTTCTTGTGCCTCGGTCTACCAAGCACAAGATGGATGCCAACACTTCCTAGTTTGAAGGGTTAGAGATATATGCGAGGTACGCGTACGGTGCGCGTACCCCGCGATTTAAAAAAAATATATATATAATTTTTGGGCCTTGGGGGTTCTTGTGGGACCCCCTGAGCAGGCCTAGGGGGTCAGGGTGCTTCTACCCTGCCCCCTTTTTGAGTTCTACACGTTTGTTTTTCTGCTTTCCTGTGCCTCAGTCTACCGAGGCACAAGATGGCTGCCAACAATTTCTGTTTTGGAGTGTTGACAGACAGTGGCAGCCAATCAGCATGTAGCTCGCGCACGCAAAGGTATGCGCACGTGCGCGCACGGAACGTGAACCCGTGCACGTACGTTGCGTGCTTATAGATATATCAATTTATAAGTTCCTGTATAACTAAGTATGTGTTTCTGTAAGTGATCGTTTAAGAGAGTCAGTATGTGCATGTTTGTGTCTATAGCTGTATATGCAAGTAAATGGATGTTTGATAGCTTATTTGCATGTGTTAGTATGTGTGTAAGTAACTCTATGGATGAGTATCGGTGTGTAACAGGATGTATAGGTGTATGAGTACATATGATGATTGAGTACATGTATGCGTGACTATATAGAACTGTAGGTGAATGAGTGGATGTGGAAGTAGATGTTGGAATAGGTTGTTGTAACTGGTATTGGTATCTCCATTTTCTTGAAAATTTTTGTTTCTATTTTTTAATGTGTGTATTAGAGTGAGAGGAGGTCTGCCTCGCTTTCACAAGGATGATGTCATCAGTGATGTCATGAGTGATGTCACTGACCATGTCATGAGTGATGTAATGTGTGACGTCATCAGCAGTGCATTGCGGGCGCGTGAGTTATAGTTAGCTGAACTAACTATAACGGGGGAATTTCAAAGGTTTGGTATGAGTAAAATGACCAGCTAACTATAACTGGTGTGAAACCTATGTTTTTTTCAGTGAATTTCAAAGGTTTTTAAAATGCTAATTCCTAACTATAACGTGTGTGAAACTTATGTTTTTTTTCAGTGAATTTACAAGGTTTTTTAAATGCTAATTCCTAACTATAACGTGGCTTAAACCTATGGTTTTTTCAGTGAATTTCAAAGGTTTTTTAAATGGTAATTCCTAACTATAACGTGGCTGAAACCTATGGTTTTCAGTGAATTTCAATGGTTTTGTAAATGATAATTTTTAAATGTATTAATTATTATATTTTTTATACTGATTTACTACATTATTTTAAATGATTTATTTTTAAATATTTTATTTTTTAAATTACATTACATATGTTTAATATAAATTGAAGGTTTTTTAAATGGTAATTCTTAACTATAACGTGGCTGAAACCTATGGGTTTCAGTGAATTTCAATGGTTTTGTAAATGATAATTTTTAAATGTATTAATTATTATATTTTTTATACTGATTTACTACATTATTTTAAATGATTTATTTTTAAATATTTTATTTTTTAAATTACATTACATATGTTTAATATAAATTGAAAAAAAATGTTTTCACACCTCTCTGCAACGCAGCCCCCATGCGCGTTTGCAGAGGGGGAACTAATTCCCCTTGCATACTGGGGGTCCCTGGGGGCCAACTAGCCCACCAGGAGCCTCCAGTATGCGCCAGGGGGCTGCGTTGCTTTGCCCCGGGGGCGGCGGTCCCCGGGGCAGTGTGAGGGGATTGGGGACCCCCCACACTTCTTTATCACTATGCCCCCGCAATTTAGTCCCCCGGGGGGTAATTTGAAAAAAAAACAGACCGGGTTTTTAAAAAAAAGAAATTGGGTCCTTGGGGGTCTTTGTGGGACCACCTGGGCAGGCCTAGGGGGTCAGGGTGTGTCTACCTTGCCCCTTTGTTGTGCTCTACACATTTGTTTTTCTGCTTTCTTGTGCCTCGGTCTACCAAGCACAAGATGGATGCCAACACTTCCTAGTTTGAAGGGTTAGAGATATATGATTTTTTTCAAATTCGATTTTCTCAACAACTACTGGAGGGAATTACACCATTTCAGCAAAAGTGTGATCTGCGAATCAGACTCTACCATTTTTCCAAATTTGGTGTAATTCCGTTCAGCCTTTCGGGCTGTAGCCGTGTCTAATCATCCTATGGAAATTAACAAGGGACCCCCCTTTTTTCTCTGCCCCCGCTTGACGAATCTACCAGAGACTTCCAGGGAAGAAGTGTAGCGGAACGGACCATCTTCTTTGAGAGATTTGCGAAGATTCAACAACCGGCGCCAAAGTTATTCCCAATAGAATGTTGCGGATTTCCTATGGAAACTAGGTCCTAACTATAAATACCTACTGGCTACCGCAGTAGGTAATATACAAATATATATATACTAGCAGCCCGTCCCGACCTTGTCTGGGAGCAATCAGGCTTCCCCGACCCCCGCCTGCCCCGACATTGGCCAGCAGCCCGGGCCCCCGTCCGCCCCGTCCCCCGGCTGCCCCGATCCCCGCCTGCCCTGACATTGTCCTCCGGAGGCTTACCTCACACAATTATGCCAGAGGCCCAGTGTTGCAGTTGTGGCCAGCAGCAGCGCCTGAGGCACTGGGGAGCTTTCTGGGTAAGTGGGGCTCTGGCACTCGGTTTGCCGGGAGGCGAGGATGAGCAGAGGTTGCAGGGATAAGAGTAGGAGTTCACAGAGTATGGAGCGGCCGGCGGGAGTCGGGAGCTTGAGCACAATTATGCCAGAGGGTCCCTCGCCTGTCCTGACCCCCGCCTGCCCTGACATTGTCCCCCGGAGCCTTTTTGTTGTAACTCCCCGTCACCCGCGTGCCCCGACCCTCGCCTGCCCCGACATTGTCCCCCGGAGCCTTACCTCAGCCGCCGCTCCCCAGTTCAGTGCTCCTCGCCGCTCCGCCGGTCTGCTGTTGCTCACCGCCTGTGTGCCGCCCGTCAGTGCTCCTCCCCCGCGCCATGTCCGCCGCCCCTCCTCGCATTCCTTGACGCAGCTCCTCCTCGCGCTCCTGGACGACTTCAGCACGCATGTCGCGGCCGGCGCTACTTCGCAGGGACTACTTTTTTTAAAATGTAAATTTTTTTAAATATAAAGTTTTTTTTTTATTTATATAGCCTATGTCCATCTGCACACCCTGAGGATTCCAACGATGTATCGGGTGTGTGGATTGGCACTGTGGTTCCCGAGTTTACCCGCCTCAAAGCCTCAAAGTTCTTCCTTTATAATAGTAGTATAGATATATTACCTACTGGCGGTCGCCAGAAGGTAGTTATAGTTAGGATCGATTTCCATAGGGAAATCGCAACATTCTATTTGGAATAACTTTGGCGCCGGTTGAGGAATCAGCCTGAATTTTTCAGCAACTTTGCCTCGCGGCGCTCCGCTCCTTCCCTGAAAGTTTGGAGTGATTCGTCAAGGGGGGGCCGAGATAAAAGGGGGGTCCCAAAACGTGTTTTCCCCATGTTAATTTCCATAGGGCGGTCTGTCGCACTTTTAGCTCGAATGGCTGAATGGATTTTCACCAAACTTGGCAAAATTGTAGGGACTGGTAGCCCGATGTGCCTTTGCTATGTCTCAAGATATGTGCTCCAGTGGATTTTGAGTAATTTAGGTTCAAACAAATGTATATATCTAGAGCCGCGCCCTGGTACGCGTACCGGGGAGTGCTCCGGGCGCGCCACGCGACTTGCACACGGCCAGCTGATTGGCTCTCGGGTGTCTGTAAACATTTGAAACAGTCCGCAGCGGCCGCCATCTTGTGTCTTGGTAGGATCGAGACACAAGAGGTGGTAAAAACAAAAGAGAAAATAATGAAAAGGGGGCAGGGTAGACCCCCCCTGGCCCCCTAGGTTTGATGTGGGGGCCATAAAAGGGTCACTCGGGTAAAAAAAAATGTAATTTTTTTTCGATTTTCGCGGTGGGGGCGCCCGGTACGCGCACTGGGGAGAGTACTTTGGTGAAAAATAGTGAAAATAATAGTGTAAAATAATCATTTCGAGTGATTACAGGTAGGGTAGCTCTGAAAAGAGCTTTTGGGTTCTGTGGCTGTTTTAGGTACCTGCAAGTACGTCCCACACACACCCACATGCACACAACCCTACACCCCCACAGTCACACACTCCCCACACACACCTTACACACGCACACCTCCACCCACACCCAAACACCCCACAGCCCTACACCGACACCTTACACATCCACACCCACAACCACACATCCCACACACCCAGACACACACACACACCTCACCCCCAACACACACACACGCACACACAGATACCTCACAGACACACCTCACACATCCCACACACACACGCACACCTCACAGACACATCCACACATCCCACACATACACACACATCCTATACACATACTCCCCACACCCACACACACCCCAAACACACCTCACACACCCACACTTCCACCTACACCGAAACACCCCACACACCCACACCCACACACACACTTTACACACCCACATCCCCACCCACACCCACATACCCCACACAGATATACACCTCATCCCCCCCAGACACACACACACACACATACACACCTCACAGACACACCCAGCACATCCCCCACACACACCTCCCCACCCCCACACATGGGGAAAACTCAGTGAAACACTAAAATAATAATTTAAAGTGCTTAGAGGTAGGGTATCTCTGAATAGAGTTGTTGTGTTGTGTGGGTGATTTAAGTACCAACATGTAGGTACCAATGCAGAGTCTTAAATTCAATGCACACCATTTACTCTGTAGATAATTTGCATGTTGTTATAGAAGTTATTGTGGTATATGGAATGCATACCATAGTCTGTCAGGAAAACATAAAGAACATGGAGGCAGAAAATGAAAAACAGATGTCAAATACACTTTGGAGATAATATAGTGGGAGAAAGGAAGTATCTATGAGCAAAATTACTATGTAAAACAAAAAAGTTGCACAGTATACTATAAGTCTCACATTATATTATATTCATTTTGGTACTATTTCATTGATTACATATAAAAAAGAATAATGTCTGGAACAATTTTTAATTATTAAATATACATGTATTGCTCTGATTTTTCAAAATTTAATAAGACTTCCAACATTATGTCGTCGGGAATGTCCTCATTTGGATTACATGATTCCATTTCTTCCACATATTTCAGAAACTCTTCATCAAGAGACTGATCCAAAAAATCTGAATCGTTATTCTCTTCCTCTGAGTTGTCCTGAGGATCAAGTTTGAATGAAATATTACATTTATTTTGATCTCCTTCCATTATGTTGCTGTAAGAGTGACCGCTGCGCCTCTCACCAGGCCGGGTCACCCCCTTGCTCAGCCTGCCGCCTCCAGCTCCAGCCAGCCTTGCCGCATTTGCCGCTTTTTTCCCGCCGCCACCGACGCCCCCCTGGTCCCCCGAGCGGCCCAGCTACTGCAGAGCCGGCCGCTCGCCAGTTCCCACCGCTGCTCGCCACAGGCCCCGCCCACCACCGGCCCATTGGCCGAGCCGCTCCCGCCACCCAGCTGACCCGCCCTCAGGTCCCCCTTCTTAAGGGGACAGCTAGGAGTGCTCGGGAGTGACCGCTGCGCCTCTCACCAGGCCGGGTCACCCCCTTGCTCCTCCTGTCGCCTCCTGCTCCAGCCAGCCTTGCCGCATTTGCCGCTTTTTTCCTGCCGCCACCGACGCCCCCCTGGTCCCCCGAGCGGCCCAGCCACTGCAGAGCCGGCCGCTCGCCAGTTCCCGCCGCTGCTCGCCACAGGCCCCGCCCACCACCGGCCCATTGGCCGAGCCGCTCCCGCCGCCCAGCTGACCCGCCCTCAGGTCCCCCTTCTTATGACGCCCCCAGAGCAAACGCGCAGCGGACGCGCACAGCGGGAGCACCGACTGAGCGCCGAAGGTGCTCCAAAGGTAAGCCCGTCTGCGCCCGTCCGCGCCTGGACCGCGCCCAGTGCCAGGACCCCCGGCCCTCGCAGACCCCAGCCCACCCGCCGGACGTACGACGCCGCCACCCTCAACGCACTCAACTCCGGCCGAATCCCGGGATGCTACCGAGCCCCCCCGAGACGCACCCACGGACCCTTCTGCTGCAACGCCTGCAAGTTCACCTGCAACCGGACCCACACCACACCAGCACCCACCAATCCGAACACCAGCAGCACCCACCTGAAGTGCATCCTGCTCAACACCCGCTCCATCCACAGACACGCCGTCGAGCTCTGGAACCTGCTCGACACCACAGCCCCAGACGTCGCCTTCCTCACGGAAACCTGGATGAACGCCTCCTCAACGCCCGACATCGCCATCGCCATCCCGGACGGCTACAAGATCATCCGGAGGGACCGCATCAACCAGACTGGAGGAGGCATCGCCATCATCCACAGGAACACCATCCGCATCATGACCAACACCGACGACACCCTCGCACCCGCCGAACACCTGCACTTCCAGATCCACGTCAACCCCAAGACCACCCTCAGAGGCACCCTCATCTACAGACCCCCGGGACCACGCACCCAATTCAGCGAAGACATCGCCGACTTCATCAGCCCACACGCCCTCCCCTCCGCCGACTACATCCTCCTCGGGGACCTCAACTTCCACCTGGAGAACAACAACGACCGCAACACCACCACCCTGCTGGACAACCTCCCCAACCTCGGACTCAAGCAACTGGTGACCACCCCCACCCACTACGCTGGACACACACTCGACCCGGTCTTCTCTTCCAGCAAGGACATCGCCTTCAGCCACGCCATGGGACTCCACTGGACGGACCACAGCTGCGTCCACTTCAGCTTCAGGAGGACCACGCTCCACCATCACCAGCAACAGGCTCCCCGCAGAAGCTGGAACAAGATCACTGCAGACCAGCGTGCTACTTCCCTGAGCAAGAACCCTCCCACCAGCACAACGAACCCCAGCCAAGCGGCCACCAACCTCAAGAAATGGATCAGCGACTGCGCAGACGACCTCGCCCCTCTGAAGACCCCGCCGAGCTGACCCGGCAGCAAGAAAGCCCCATGGTTTAACGACGAACTCAAGAGCTCCAAGAAGAACTGCAGAGCACTCGAGAAAACCTGGCGCAGAGACCCAACACCGGACAACATGACTGCCCTCAAGCTCGCCACTCGAAAACACCACCAACTGATCCACGCCACCAAGAAAACCGCATTCAAGGAACGACTGGACAACAACGCACACAACAGCAAGGAACTCTTCAACATCGTGAAAGAGCTCTCCAACCCCAACGCCGGAAGCAACAACATCACCCCTTCGCAAGACCTCTGCAACTCCCTCGCCTCCTACTTCCACAACAAGGTCGCGAACATACACAACAGCTTCAGCACTCAACCGACGCACGCCACGACCGAACCACCGCCCCCCACCACCACCCTCCGCGCCTGGACCCCGATCAGCACCGAAGACACCATCCGCACGATGAACTCCATCCACTCCGGATCTCCGACAGACCCCTGCCCTCACCACGTCTTCAACAAGGCCGACGCTGTCATCGCACCCCACCTGCGGGACATCATCAACACCTCCTTCGACACCGCTACCTTCCCGGAGAGCTGGAAGCACGCCGAACTCAGCGCTCTACTTAAGAAACCATCAGCCGACCCCACCGACCTCAAGAACTACCGCCCCATCTCGCTGCTCCCGTTTCCGGCAAAAGTCATCGAGAAGACCGTCAACAAGCAGCTGGCCGCCTTCCTCGAGAGGAACGGCTCCCTCGACCTCTCGCAGTCTGGCTTCCGGGCCAACCACAGCACCGAGACCGCCCTGATCACAGCTACCGATGACATCCAAGCCCTGCTCGACAACGGAGAAACAGCAGCCCTCATCCTCCTGGACCTCTCCGCGGCCTTCGACACTGTCTGCCACCGTACCCTAGTACAGCGCCTCAGCAACGTCGGAATCCAGGAGAAGGCACTGGAGTGGATCATCTCCTTCCTCGCCGGAAGGACACAGAGAGTCCGCCTCCCCCCGTTCAGATCGGAGGCCACCTAAGTCATCTGCGGCGTTCCTCAAGGCTCCTCGCTCAGCCCAACACTCTTCAATGTCTACATGAGCCCCCTCGCAGCCATCGCACGCCAGCACAACCTCAACATCATCTCCTACGCCGACGACACCCAGCTGATCGTCTCCCTCACCAACGACCCCGCCACCGCCAGAGCCAACCTGAACGAAGGGATGACAGACGTAGCCAAATGGATGTCGAACAGCCGCCTGAAACTGAACTCGGACAAGCCGGAAGTCCTCATCCTGGGATCCTCACCCTCCGCCTGGGACGACTCCTGGTGGCCCTCCGCCCTGGGCAGCGCACCCAAACCAACAGACCACGCACGCAACCTGGGCTTCATCCTGGACTCCTCCCTCTCCATGACCAGACAAGTCAACGCCGTCTCCTCGTCGTGCTTCAACATCCTGCGCATGCTACGTAAGATCTTCCGATGGATCCCCACCGAGACCAGGAAGACGGTCACCCAGGCCCTCGTCACCAGCCGTCTGGACTACGGCAACTCCCTCTACGCCGGAATCACCGCCAAACTCCAGAAGAGACTCCAGCGGATCCAGACCACCTCAGCACGACTCATCCTGGACATCCCCCGCCGCATCCACATCTCCGGACACCTGAGAGATCTGCACTGGCTCCCGGTCAACAAGAGAATCACCTTCCGGCTCCTCACCCACGCACACAAAGCCCTACACAACCAAGGCCCAGGACACCTCAACAGCCGCCTCAACTTCTACGCTCCCAAACGCCAGCTTCGATCGACCAGCCACGCCCTCGCCGCCGTCCCCTGCATCCAAAGAGCCACCACAGGAGGAAGGTCCTTCTCCTACCTGGCCGACAAGACTTGGAACTCCCTCCCGGCCCACCTCCGCCTGACCCAAGACCACCTCGCCTTCAGGAAGCAGCTCAAGACCTGGCTGTTCGAGCGGTAGCGGACCCCCTCCCCCCAGCGCCTTGAGACCTCCCGGGTGAGTAGTGCGCTATATAAATGCTTTGATTGATTGATTGATTAAATTGCATAAAAAATAAATATATCAGTAGAGATAGGGCACTGTTGGGTTTAAGTTCAGACAGGTAGTTTTGATTTTTTAACAGTGAAGTTATTTTTGGGCAGTGTATGGTATCAGTGCACAATATACTTCAGTTTTCAAAATAACAACTTACCTTTAAAAAGAAGTTGAAGTTATTAGTGAAAATCCTTTTGAAATGTACACCAGGATGTAGTAGTCAAAATGGCTGTGTTTCCCTCTCTTTCTTTATATATATTCATGTACATAACCAATCAAATGTCAGGTAAAAAAAGTAGAAAATGAAAGTAACATTTTAATTGGTTGTCAATTCTAACACTTCAGATGTGTTTTTGTGAAGTAATTTACCTCAGGGTATTTAGAGAGGTCTACAGGCTAAATGGCTCAATGGAATTCCATCGAATTTGGGAAAATGGTAGGGATTGGTATGTAGTATGAGCTATTCTATATTTGGTGAAAGTGTCTCCAGTGGTTTTTATGTAAATTAACTTTTCACATTTTTGGGAGCACTTCCCGGTGCGCGCCCCGGTACGCGTACCGGCAGCGCTACGGGAGTCCTCCATTTTGTGTTTCGGTAGATTTGAGACAGAAAATGGAGGACAAACAATGTTGGGAATGGGTATAAGGGGGCATCGTAGGCACTCCTTGACCCTCTAGGTTTTCTGAGGGGGTCTTAGGAGGCCGAAATAGGCAAACAAAAAAAAAATGTTTTTATTTTTCGCAGGGGGAGCGCCCGGTACGCGCACCGGGAAGCGTACCGTGGGCGTACTATGGTGAAAAATAGTGAAAAAAGTTAGAAAAAGATAATCATTTGGAGTGATCAGAGATAGGGTAGCCCTGAAAAGGGCTTTTGGGTTCTGTGGCTGATTTAGGTACCTACAAGTAGGTACCAATGCACAGTCTTAAATTCAGGAGGAATATTCTATTCCCCTCATCTGAAAAGTGCACACCATCTTCCCTGTAGATATCTTGCATGTTGTAACACAAGTTATTATTGTATATTGAACCCATTCCATAGTCTCTCATGTAAGCAGAAACAGATTTATTCACATGTTTCCGTGCTTTCTCAAATTGTGGACAAAATTGATTGGACCACTTCCATTTCTGCCTTTGGCATATATTGGAATATACCAAGGCAGTTTGAGGAAAAAGTGCCATCAATTGATCAAAGGTGTCCTTTATAAGCATTTCCAGACCTACCCCAGTCAAAGTGCCCAAGTCATTTCCTCCACAGTGCACAATTAAAAGGTCAGGGTGTGGCAAATGCAAAAAGGTTTTCACCAATGGTATCAATTGGTGACATTTCAATCCTCTGTGGCCAATCCATTTATTCTTCACATTTGGTAAGTCAAGGTTGTGAAAATTTCTGGTAGTTGCATACCTTTGAGCCCAGTGGATATAGCTATGTCCAATAATCCAGACAGAATACATGGTGAGAGGAGATTCTGATGCAGTCAGATAAAGTGTGGAAAAGAAATGGCAGTTGGAACAATAGGAGTTTGCAAAAAAAAACCTGTGGAGTTTCAGTGCTCTTGAATCACAAGCAATGATTGGTAGAATGAAATAGTTGAAAACTGAAAGTTAGGCTGCATGGTTGTGTTCTGTGTAAGAAGTAATTTGAATGGTTAAAAAAAAGTCATTTAAAAAAACCTTGCACCAGAAAAGCTGGTGTATTCGCAGGTCAAACATCCTTGATGAGGTGATTTGCAACATTGTAGAATAAACTTTTAACCCTGGGAGCTCAGTGAGGAGGGAGTTGCTATGGTAACAGGTAGAAAGGGCTGAGGGGGGGGAAGGGTGTTGGTTTGAAAATACAGAGGGAAGAGATTTGATTGGTTACCATGAGCAATATGTGTGTAGAATTAGAGGTTTTCTGTGCCTTTATGGTTTGCAGTGTCTGGAGAACATACCTTTTGCTCTGCTAAAGAAATATTGGTGTGTGTATCTGACACTGTTCTGAATCTCCTAAAATATTTGTAAAGGTGAGTTATGATTCATTTAATATACATAGAGACTTGTATACTCTATGGAGAAGATTTGGAAGCAAATTGTGGTTTTTAAATGTTGTTTTGTGGCATGCTTTTTGACAATGCTTGGTAAAAAGTTTTTACTGCATAGAGTAATTGTATTTTGTAAAATTGTGAAGTTTTAGTCGTGACATGGAATGCTTCTACATAGGACCTGTGCTGTGTTTTGTAAATGTGATGTAAAAAACGATTTTGGGGAAAAGAAATAGTTTTTACATTTTTTAAAAGGAATAAAGAATGTGTGCATGTTTAATAGAAATACATTTGACTCTTTACAATGATGTTACCTGTGTTAACTCAGTGTAGGAAGCATATTGAGTTTGTTTGCATAGAGGAATTGTATTTTGTAAAATTGTGAAGCTTCATGTGAAAGCGTTTGCCTCAGTCTTATTCCTGGTGTGAGGCAGGTGCAAGATTTTGCCTCAGTCTTATCCCTGCTGTGAGGCAGATGGTTGTAAATATGATCTGTGCTGTGTTTCCTAAATGTGATGTCAAAAACGATTTTGGGGAAAATAAATGGATTTTACATTTTTAAGTATAATGTGGCGCAAAGGTTTAAAAAATGACGCATACATGCGTCACTTTTTAAATATGGGGAAAAAAGTACAAGTTTTGGCTTTCCTGGGGAGCCTAGGTGGTGAGGATTGTATCTAAGTGTGCAGTGGACTAGGCTTCATGAAGCATATCCCTGTCTGCATTCTTAGACATAGGTGTCAATTTGACTCTTTACAATGATGTTAGCTGTGTTTTAAAACAGTGTAGGAAGCATATTGAGTTTGTTTGCATAGAGGAATTGTATTTTGTAAAATTGTGAAGCTCCATGAGAAAGCGTTTGCCTCAGTCTTATTCCTGTTGTGAGGCAGGTGCAAGATTTTGCCTCAGTCTTATCCCTGCTGTGAGGCAGATGATTGTAAATAGGATCTGTGCTGTGTTTCCTAAATGTGATGTCAAAAACGATTTTGGAGAAAATGATTGGTTTTTACATTTTTGATCCTAATGTGGCGCAGAGGTTTAAAAAGTGACGCATCTACCTACATGCATCAATTTTTAAATATGGGGCAAAAAGGTACTTGTTTGGGTTTTCCTGGGGAGCGTAGGTGGTGAAGCTTGTGTCTAAGAGTGCAGTGGACTAGGCTTCATGAAGCATATACCTGTCTGCATTCTTAGACGCAGGTGTCAATTTGACTCTTTACAATGATGTTACCTGTGTTTTAAATCAGTGTAGGAAGCATATTGAGTTTGTTTGCATAGAGGAATTGTATTTTGTAAAATTGTGAAGCTCCATGTGAAAGCGTTTGCCTCAGTCTTATTCCTGTTGTGTGGCAGGTGCAAGATTTTGCCTCAGTCTTATCCCTGCTGTGAGGCAGATGATTGTAAATATGATCTGTGCTGTGTTTCCTAAATGTGATGTCAAAAACGTTTTTGGGGAAAATAAATTGTTTTTACATTTTTGAGTATTATGTGGCACAAAGGTTTAAAAAATGACGCATACATGCGTCACTTTTTAAATATGGGGCAAAAAGGTACATGTTTGGGCTTTCTTGGGGAGCCTAGGTGGTGAGGCTTGTATCTAAGTGTGCAGTGGACTAGGCTTCATGAAGCATATCCCTGTCTGCATTCCTAGACACAGGTGTCAATTTGACTCTTTACAATGGTGTTAGCTGTGTTTTAAATCAGTGTAGGAAGCATATTGAGTTTGTTTGCATAGAGGATTTGTATTTTGTAAAATTGTGAAGCTCCTGGAGAAAGTGTTTGCCTCAGTCTTATCCCTGTTGTGAGGCAGGTGCAAAATATTGCCTCAGTCTTATCCCTGCTGTGAGGCAGATGATTGTAAATAGGATCTGTGCTGTGTTTCCTAAATGTAATGTCAAAAATGATTTTGGGGAAAATAAATGGTTTATACATTTTTGAGTATAATGTGGCGCAGAGGTTTAAAAAGTGACGCATCTACCTACATGTGTCAATTTTTAAATATGGGGCAAAAAGGTACTTGTTTGGGTTTTCCTGGGGAGCATAGGTGGTGAGGCTTGTGTCTAAGAGTGCAGTGGACTAGGCTTCATGAAGCCTATCTCTGCTGCATTCTTAGACACAGGTGTTTTGAGGCAAAATCTTGCACCTGTCTCACAACAGGAATAAGACTGAGGCAAACGCTTTCACATGGAGCTTCACAATTTTACAAAATACAATTACTCTATGCAAACAAACTCAATATGCTTCACTGGCTTGTCTTTCTAGAAAAGTCTGTCAGAGTGTTTTTCATCATTTTAGGATGTTAGCAGTGCATCATACCAAATGAGGAAATTAGTGAGAATGTTGTATTATGCAAAAAGTCCCGCACTTAAGCTTAAACAATTAAACAGTGCTCTTTTGCGTGGAACTGAATTAGATGTGAAGAAAATTTGTGAAGAAATTGAGATTTGTTATTTTCGTGAAAAAGAGGACAGTGTAGAAATTGAGACAGCAATTCAAGGTAATGTGGAAGACAATGTACAGATTTTAAATACAGAAAAGTTTGAGAAGGAAATTACCAGGTTTAAGGTGAAATCAAGTGAAAGGCCGAATTTTACTTGTGTGTGTTGTCGACGGACTCATTATAAGATTCAGACTAGGTTAGTTGATTTATATGCAAAAAGTGAAAAGATGGATAATTATGAGTGGAAAGATTTAGCAACTTATTTGTGGGTGGAGAATTGTTTTGATTTGAGTTCTGATCAGCGTATTTGTAAATATTGTTATGATAAATTAAATCAAAACAGAATGCCTGCTAGAGCTGTTCATAATAATCTGGAGTTGGTAGACATTCCCCGTGAATTGATGGATTTAAATACATATGAGTCTATTTTGATTCAATGTGTCCATCCTTTTCAGGCAATTGTTCGCATGGAGCCTAAGATAGGGAAATTGCCTCCTACAGATTTGCAGAGAGGATTAAAGGGAAGAGTTGTTTATTTGCCCCTAGATTTGAAAAAAAATATTGATACAATTGGTATAGAAAAAGTAGAAGAGGAACCTTTAGTTATTCTAGTTAATGGGGTTCCAACAAAGAGTAAAAAAATCTGGCATGATTTAGTGGATGTTAGGAAAGTCAAAAAGGCAACGTTGTATTTAGTCAAAAACAATGAGTACTACAAAGATGTATGTGTTGCAGCAGAGGAAACAGCTGCAGATGAAGACAGTGATTGTTCAGGCGGCCAAATGGAAAAAGTTGATGTGTCTAGAAGTGAAGAAATATATGAACATTATACTGTTCATCCTTTGCATTCCAAAGAAGTAATGGGGAATGCAATTGAATTGTTTCAAATGAAAACAGCAAAAGGAAGTCCCATTAGTGTATGGGAAGAAAGTTTGGAAGCTCGTTGTTTTCCACAGCTATTTCCAACAGGTCGACGTGGACGATATGACGATCGACCACTTCAAATTCCTGCATCTGAATATCGAACTGTAAGATTATATGCTGAAGATGCAAGGTTTTGTCAATGCATTCCCTATTTGTTTCATCTACTGTATGAAAGTGACTTGTCTGGGCTTTCTTATGCAGTAAACCATATTCTGAAAAGTGGAGCACATCTGCAAAATGTTTCGGCGAGGAACTTTATGGAGAAAGTGAATCTGCAAGATAATATTTTAGAATCTCATCTAATCAATCTCATGGCATGTCAGCGTGGTACAAATGAGTATTGGTACCGTCGCCATGGGGAATTGAAATGTATGCTAAGAAACTTAGGAACTCCTACATGGTTCCTCACTCTTAGCTGTGCCGAGTATGCTTGGGAGGATCTACTTCAATTTCTACGAGAGGCCAATGCTAATATACAAAATATAGAATTCAAAACACCTGGAGAACTGTGTTCTTTGGATCCAGTGAATGTATGCAGATATTTCAATCATAGATTTGAAGCTATGATGTCTTTTATTACCAACAAAAAAAATCCTCCCCTTGGAGAGGTTTTGGATTTCTTTTGGAGAAAGGAGTATCAAGTGAGAGGTGCTCCTCACATACATATGTTATTATGGATTAAAGATGCACCCAAGTTTGGAACAGATTCAGATGAGACAGTGATGAGCTTCATTGAAAAGTATTCAACATGTGCTGTTCCGAAAACTACCGAAGAAAACAATTTAAGGCAACAAGTTTTATGCTTTCAATCCCATCGTTGTGGAAAGTATTGTCGTCGAAAATTCAGAAACAAGGACAAGTTCTACACAAAATGTCGTTTCGCTTTTCCACGACCAGTGATTTCTAAAGGAAGAGTAAATAATCTAATGTCTTCTATGCGACATACTGTGTCGAGAAAATCACCAAAAAATACATACAATTTAAAAAGAAATGAAGAGTCCAAGTACATCAATGACTACAACCCAGTGATTTTGTCCATGTGGAATGCTAACATGGATATTCAATTCGTTGCTGACAACTCTATTGCTGTAGCTCGATATGTGACGTCTTACATCACAAAAAAAGAAAAGACAGAACTGAAGGATATGTGGGAGGACATTTTACATGAAAAGAGCCTAAGCAAGAAATTGTACAGTTACAGTCTGAAGATGTTGTCGCATCGAGAAATTGGAGCATATGAATGTTCTGATCGATTGTCGTCAGCAAGTCTCTATGCCAAATATAGAACCATCATTTGGGTGAGTCTAGGTCTTGCTGCAACACGAAATCGAGTTTTGAAATCTGTACAAGAGATAGAGTATTTGGCGGAGAAAGAACCAGAAAGTACAGATATTTTGAAGACGAACATGTTGGGTACATACTATCCAAATAGAAGTCCTCACCTTGAGAACGTTTGTCTCTATGAAGTTCTGCAAAGATATATTTATAAGAGGAACATCAGAGAAGATATCAATAATGGAATATATGGAATCATTGGATGTGAAGGATGTCTAGTGAAACAGAAAAAAGGTCATTTGATTAATCATCGAAAATTGAGTTGTGGAAATCCAGACAAAAGAGAATTTTACTATTTGGCTCTTTTGCAACTCTTTAAACCATGGCGAGAAGAAGAGGAACTACTTGGAGATTTTCTCTGTTATGAAGACTCTTTTAATGCTACGAAGGATACCATAGAATGTCCTGTTTTTCCAAATTATCTGCAAATGTTGAATGAAGAAATAGAGCAAGAATCAACAATTGCTGCAGAGATTGCGAGAGATAGTTCTCAAGGCAGTCAGAGTTCTGCTTCATTGAGTCAGAATCCACTAGGAGGACCAATTATCCAAAATGAAGCTGCCACTGCCATGGATGAAGTGGAAAGAGCTATGGAGCAAGCTCAAGAGGATGTAATTCATTTAGAAGATTTGGTGAAACAATTAAACCTTGAGCAGAAACTGATATATGACGAAGTCACAGAACAGGTTGAACATGGATTGCGTCATGAGAAGAAAGAGTGCTCATATACATCATTTAAGCCTGTCCGACTGTACGTGAGTGGAGAAGCGGGAACTGGAAAAAGTTTTCTGAGGGGGGGCGTGGCTAAGGCGGCGATGTGAAAGGACGCACCTCGAGAGAGCTCCGTCGCCCTGCTGCTTCCTTAAGCTATCATAAGCAAGAATCGGGGGGATCCTCGAGGGACCCCGACTCAGATTGGACCCCTGGACGAGGGGTGACCCTTGCGGCGTCCGCTCTGGGGCAGGCATCACTGCGGGAGGCGGTTGCAGGCTTGGGACGCTCGGCCCCGGTGCACAGCCGCCATTTTGCTGCCGCGGCTCGGCTTCATCCTCTTGGGCGGTGTGAGGCGCTGGCGGAGGCCTACAGGTGCTGAGGACCCCCTGCAGTGAGCCCCCGGCAGCGGGTGACGAACCGGGAGTCCAGCGGAGCGAGGAGGTGGAGCTGCGGGCGGCGACGTGACCCCCGGGCAGAGACGGGGTGACTGCTCGGCCGTCGGCCCTACGCCGGGACCCGGCTTCAGTGGAGAGGTGAGGCCGCTCTGGGTACGGGACGACTGCCGGCTCCCCTGGTGGGGTATCGCCTTGCTCACCCTGACCCTTGGTGCGCTGTTCTCGGCGCCCCCCACCTGACTTGCGGACTGCTGCTCTGCCGGCGCTCTGGGCTGTAGTGCCGTGACTAGACACGCTGCTCGCTTTCCCTGCCATCTTGCCTCCCTGACCTAGAGCTGAGCCGCCATTTTGGACCCCTCCATCGGTGCCTCTGCCTGACTCCGCTGCCCTTGGGGGCCCTTTGGGGGACATCGGAGAGAGCCCGGCCCTACTGGTCAAGCCCCGGAACCCGCGCTGGACCTGCACCTGCACTCCTGCCCCACGGCCCCTAGGGGGATCTTTGGGCCGACCGGCTGCCTGGAGCTGTGGCGGCGCCTGGGGCTGCCGCGCTGTGACTGAGAGCGCCGGAGGAGCTGCCCGCCACCCTGGGCCCCCGAGAGGGAGATCGCCCTCCATCCTGCCTCCGCTCGCCGACATCTCCATCCGGTGTGCTTGCCCCCGCAGCCGGTGGGGGCCTTTGGCGAGTGCCTGACGCGGCGGACCCCGTTGGTGCGCCCGCGCTGGCCCTGGACCTCCGAGCGGACCCTGGAGTGCTGCTGCTGCATATGAACGCCGGCTGGTCGTGGAGACTCTCACTGGACTGGCGCCCTGCTGGTGGCGATTTCTATGAGCCCCTACCAACAGTGAGTACCCCTTCACCTTCTAGAGGGTCCTGAAGCCTGGCTGCCTCTCCGGGGGAGCGTCTGTGGAGTCGCTGGGGGGCTCACCTGCTGAACTGTGCCCGGAGGACCCTTGCTGCCCCGCCGCTTACAGCCGTAAGGGCGCCCTGCGCTGCTACACTGGGGGTTGGCGCGCTAGAAGAGCAGCCCGCCATTTTGCCCTCCTGAGCGGAGACGCACCGGCCATATTGCCCTTCCTCACTGGCGCCAGGGTCTGGGGCGCTCAACCCGGCGGGCTGCGGAGCCTCACGGAGAGCACCCGGCGGCGGCGGCCCCACAGGAGTATAGAGTGGACCTTGACCCCCGACCCCCTGGCACCTGCTCTACCCCCCGAACACCTGCTGCTGCCTGGCTGGCCATACAGGCGGTTTGGGCCCTTTCTGCTTGCTCACTGGCCGGTGCGGAGTGAGCGCGTGGCCTGCGCCCCCCCCCCCCCCTGCTGGTGGGGGCTTCACGAGTGGCGGCCCGACCGGCCTGCGCCATCCGTTGGAGGCAGAGACCGGCGAGGGAGAAGGCGCCTGTCACGAGAGAGGTGGATTGGTGGGGTCCTGCCCCCTCGGCCGCGCTTCTACAGCACCAGGGGGGTGCCGGCCTAAAGACAACGAGCGAAGCGTTGGGTGGCTGGGGGCCACGCTCACGACAGATCATGACTCGTGGGAGAGGAGGCAAGACAGATCAGATGACGGCTTCCAAGGGCACCTCGGTGGTTGCCATGTGGGGAAAGGCAGGAGCAACGGCATCGACATCGGCCGAAGAAGCGCCACCAACGGCCACTGAGTCCCCACCGGTGACGCAGGCCTTCATGTCCTCTTTCATGGCGGACCTGAAGTCTGAAATTGGGTCCTTACGGTCAGAGGTGCAGTCATGCGTCAAAGAACTGCGTACGGATGTGACAGAGCTGGGGGACAGAGTCGACGGTCTCGAGAAACTGATGGACACACGCACCGAAGACTTAGAACAACTGTGGCAAAGGGTGGCGACCTTGGAGGAGCAGAACATTGAACTCCAGATCAAACAGGAGGATCTCGAAAATAGGGGACGCCGCAACAACCTCCGCATCCGGGGTGTGCCACTCGGAGAAGAAGGGACGGACACTATGGCCTACGTGGCGCGGCTCCTGCACGAGGTGAGGGGCGACAAGGAGGCCCCCCTGCCGCTTTTGGACCGGGCTCACCGAATCTTCGGGGCGGGAGGCAGGACGGGCCTCCTCCCAGACATCATCACCCGAGTACACTACTTCACAGAAAAGGAGGCCATATTGAAAGCGGCAAGAGACAAGCAAGACCTACGATATGGCGCCCACAAGATTCAAATATTCCAGGACTTGGCCCCCAACACGCTACACAGACGGAAGGTCTTTCGCCCGGTGACGGAGAAGCTGAGGGCCCTCGAAATCCCCTATCAGTGGGGACATCCCTTTGCTCTCATCTTTCGCTGGGAAGGTAAACGCAAAGCTCTCCGCTCCTACAACGAGGCCGCGCAGCTGCTTAAGCTCTCGGAATCCCCGGAACATAGCCCCGCTCACAACAACCGCCCGGAGAGGCCCCCGGCCCAGCCGGAGTGGACCACGGTGCCTCGACGCCGCCGATCCCCCCGATGGACGCAAGCTCCATGTCTCAGGCAAAACAGGACATCATTGAGCACATCCGCTCCCTTGAACGCGACGGCGAGGTCCAACCCTTGGAGCCCCGCACTCCGTGACTGCTCCCGCCCCCATCTTTGCTTTATACATCTGAGGTGAACTGCCAAGGCGCGAAGGAAGACCGCACAGGGACTTCGATGGGACAGTGGCTATCCTAGAAGGTGGTGGCACACAGCTGTTCTCCGATGGGTGACACTAACGCTCGCTATTGGCAATCGAGTGCCCCGAGTGGGGTGTCCTGCGGGTTGGGGCCTGGCGCTGCTGAACCGTCCACCACGGTATGACCCCCCCTGCACTGCCTCCACGCTCTTCACCCCCGAAACAACCCCGAGCAGCGGGGTTGGCGGACCTCGAGGAGCCTGAGACTGATTTCTCGGACAAGAGCACCCCCCACTTTGTCCCTTAGGAAGTGACATTCCTGAGTACATCCAAACCCTTGGGTAGAGGATGCCCGGAACCTGGGACATTGTAATACGGCCGCGTTGGCCTGTTGTGGTTCTGTTCTTCTTCTATGTTCCTTTCTTTCTTGCCTGCTCTATCCTTCCTACTTCTAGCTTGACCTTTCCCTTACTCTGGCCTTCTCTTCAGTTGCGTGTTGTGTTGACTTGGGGGCTGCTGGGGGTGCTGGCGCATTTGCTGTGGGCGGGGGAGGTGCACCCCCCTTGTCCGATGGGGTGGGAGATGTTGAATGTTGAGGCGGCCTTTTTCCCCTTAGTACCATGGCGATGACTATCCCCACACCTCTCAAACTCTTGACCCTTAATGTCAAGGGACTTAACTCCCCCAACAAGCGGAACCAGGTGTGGCGCTACCTCCTACAGCACTCCCCTGACATTGTCTTTCTTCAGGAGACGCACCTCCTGAGGGGAGACACTGGACGCATGACACACCCCAGGTACCCCACACAGTTTTGGGCATCAGCTGACACTAAAACGGCGGGGGTGGCTATTTTATGCAGAGCTGGCATTAGACGGGGACCCACAAAGCCCTACAAGAGTGGGGACGGACGCTTCCTCCGGGCCACGGTACAGTTGGGAAGAACGCAGTACACCCTTGGCAATGTATATGCACCTAACCAGTCGCAAGATAAGTTTCTCCAGACACTTCTACGGGAACAGTTTCAGTCTGACACGCCGCGCACGATCTTAGGCGGGGACTTCAATTTAGTGTGGGACCCTGAGGTAGATCGTAGGGACGCAGCCTTTAGCGGAGCGGGTGCAATGTCGGCTGCACTGAAAGACCAGATTACGGACTTAGGGCTGGTGGATGCGTGGAGATACCACAACCCTGGAACCCGGGACTATACTTTCTACTCGCATTCCCACCGAACGTACTCGCGCATTGACTACCTCTTCACTTCTCTTGACCTGGCGCGAGACATACTGAAGGTCACCGTCTCCGATATCTCGATATCGGATCACGCACATGTGGAACTGCAGCTGCAGGACCCGATGGCGTGCGCCCCTCGGGACCGACGCTGGACTCTTCCGCCGAGTATCCTTCGGGACCCGGAAGACATAGACAGCATTCGGGAAGCCATAGACTCGTACTTCGTCCTCAATGACATTCCGGAGACACCATTTCCGGTGGTGTGGGATGCCTTTAAGGCCACCATACGGGGGCACATCACCTCCCTGGCGATCGCGAGGAGAAGAGCGGCATGCAAATTGGAGGCTGAGTTGGCAAGCGAGATCAAGCTGGCGGAAGCCCAGGACAGAGAGTGACCCTCGCTGGCATCCAGAAGGAAGCTGTCCAATCTCAGGGGACAGCTTTGCCTCATACGCACTAATAAGCCCGAGCATTCCCTTCTTGCGTTGAAACAAAAGTACTACGAAGGGGGGGATAAAGTGGGGCGTCTGCTGGCGGGACGGCTGAGGGCACGGACAGCCAGAGCTCATATAGCTACTATACGGCATCATGATGGCACGTGTGCTGTCACCGAGCGAGCCAAACAAGACGCCTTTGTGGCGTACTACACTTCCCTGTACGCGGAGGAACCTACCTCGGCGGAGGCACGGGCGTCTGTCTTCGCTGGCTTCGAGGGGACCCCCCTGACGCCGCCCCAAACGGCGGAGCTGGAGGAGCCCATTCTAGAAGACGAGATTACTTTGGCTCTCAAGGACCTTCCCGTGGGGAAAACCCCGGGACCTGACGGCTTGCCGTTATCCTTCTACCAAGTCTTCCAAACCCAGCTTCGCCCTCAGCTGCTGAGACTATATAGCTCCTTCTCAGACGAGGTGGGACCGTCCTCCGACATGGGAATGGCGGAGATCGCACTACTGCCAAAGCCAGGGAAAGACCCTGCGCTATGTGCCTCCTATCGGCCTATCGCCCTCTTGAACACCGACCTGAAGATTTACACCAAGATCCTGGCCAAACGATTAGACCCATACATGCCGGGGTTGGTGAACCCGGACCAAGTGGGGTTCATCAGAGACCGACAGGGGGCCGATAACGTGCGCAGGCTGGCCCACCTGGTGGGCAAGGCGCGACACTAGGATATCCCCGCGTGCCTTCTCTCACTCGATGCAGAGAAGGCCTTCGACCGGGTGGACTGGTCCTTCTTACAGGAGGTCCTCCGGAAGATGGGCCTCGGCCCCAAAATGATAGCGCGCGCCATGGCCCCGTATCTGGGACCACAAGCTAGGATCAGGGTAAATGGCCAGCTAACACCATCCCTGGCGATCCACCGAGGCACGAGGCAGGGGTGTCCGCTCTCGCCACTCCTGTTCGCCCTCGCAATAGAACCCCTGGCGGCACTGATCAGACGGGATCCCAGAATCCACGGCATAGCCCTCGGGGGGAGGGTCAATAAGGTGGCGCTCTTCGCAGACGACCTGATCCTCACTCTCACACACCCTCGGACATCTCTGCCGGCAGTTCACGACGTCCTCTGCCTCTACGAACGGGTGTCGGGCCTCAAAATAAATCATACTAAATCTTGGGCGCTCAACCTCACTATGGCTGCTGAGGATGTCCTCTACCTAAAAGAGGCGGTGCCCTATCAATGGGCGGAGAGTCACATTAGGTATCTGGGCCTCGCCCTTACTCCGCACTTGGACTCCTGGTCTTCGGTGAACTGGACGGAATGCCGCAAAGCAGTGCTGGAGGATCTTCGGAAGTGGAAACCTCTAATGATATCCTGGCTAGGGCGCCTCAACGCAGTCAAGATGTCGATCCTCCCTCGCATCCTCTATGTGTTCCAATGCCTGCCCACCCCTATTCCTCTACACTGTATTCGGAGCCTACAACGCGAGATCACATCCTTTATCTGGGGAGGGAAACGCCCCCGATTCTCACAAAAGGTCCTCATGGAGCCGAGAGACAGAGGGGGCCTGGCGTGCCCCAACTTGGTGCATTACTACTGGGCGGCACATCTCCGCTTCGTGGTGGAATGGGGTGCACGCGAAAGTGATAAACACTGGTTCCATATGGACCGAGCGGTCACGGGCCGCACCATATGGGATTTGCCCTGGCTTCCGCGGGCGGCACGATCCAGAAGTGCGTACCTTGCAATCCCCACGAGAACGGTGCTAGATATCTGGGATAACATAGCGGTGACGAGAGGTTTGACTTCGTTTCCGTCCCCGCACACTCCGATAGTTGGGAACCCGCAGTTCCCCCCGGCCCACCGGACTCGGGCGTTTGATAAATGGACTCAAGGGGACTGTAGAGTAGCTGGGGATCTGTTCCTTGAGGGCATGCCTAAACCTTGGAAAGACTGCAGGGAGGACTTCAGAGTGCCACCACAGGCTAGCCTTCAACATCTGCAGCTCCACCACTGGACTACTAGCGAGGAAATGTACCAAGCAGCAACTCGGGCATACACGCCCTTTGAGAAGCTGGCGCGCTCACTCGGGGGCCTAAAGAGGCTGATCTCCCAAATCTATAGCATACTGCAGCACCCTCCATTGGATCCAGTGCATCCCTATCAGAGGAAATGGCAGTTGACATCGGGCACAGACATTAGCCCCTCCCAGTGGAGCAGATTATGGCGGGATATACCCAAGGTGTATCGCAGCATTCCGCAGAGGGAAAATGCCTACAAGTTGCTCACACAATGGTACTACACCCCCCTCCGCCTTAGTCAGATGTTCCCCAATGCTTCCCCGATGTGCTGGAGGTGTCAATCAGCGACTGGTGACTTTGTGCATATCTGGTGGGCGTGTCCGACCCTTGCTGTTTTCTGGAAGGAGGTCCTTAGCCACATCAAGGGGGTGCTGGGGTTCCCTCTGCCCGAAGAGGTGACCACGATCCTGCTTGGCATACGCCCGGCCGCGCTCAAGGCGCTTACCCGCGGCGATTGGATCCTCACGCTCCAGATGCTGGGTGCCGCCAAGCAGCTCATTGCCTTGTACTGGAAGCGGATGGAGGCGCCACCTATAGCTTCATGGTTTGTGCGCCTTTGGCAGGTCTTTGCGATGGAGCTCCTAACAGCGCGGCTGCAGGCGCAGGCTACGCGCTTTAGGACGGTGTGGGAACCTTTAGTGCGACATCTCTGCTCTATAGAATATGCGCGATACATGCCCACTAGGCTCCGCACTCTGCACCTCTTCGAAGACGCGCTTGTCCCTAGTGACCCGGCCAGGCTGCACCCTTGACCTCCAAACGCAACACCACTGCGACCACAGTCACGCGCGCCCCTGCACCAGCTGCCCTCCGCCACGCCACCTATGCCTGACATTTTGCCCCCCCCCCTGCTCTGTCCCCACTTAGGATTCTCTGTCTTTCCTACTATCTATTTTCCTACTTGCCACTATGGCACTTGTTTCTCTTGGAGACGGTTACGCCCCGTTGGGCAGTTAGAGTCAGACGGGCCATCTGCCCTTTACATATCCTACCTACCAAAGCAGATAACCTCCTACCTGCCGCAACCGCTTCGACACTGCATCTGCTAGCCGTGCGGCCGGCCCTCCAGGGAGGGTTGTAGGCAAGGCGCTGTGTTAATGTTTGTTCTCCCGGCCGCTCTGGCGCCACACTCAAAATACTGCCTTTCACGCGGCCGGCCTCGATACGAGGTTGTAGGCTTAACGCTGTGTTTTAAAATAAAATAGATTTGAACATAAAAAGTTTTCTGATTAAAGCAATTGCATCTTTTCTGCAGAAAAAGACTGAATCACCGCTGTCTTGTGTTGTTACCGCTCCAACTGGGCTGGCAGCACATAATATTAAAGGGATTACTTTACATCGTTTACTGATGCTGCCAGTGGAGCATGATAACAAATTGCAATATCACAAGCTATCTGGAGATGCGTGTTCCGAAGTTTCGAGAGTCCTGAAGAAAATGAAACTTCTTATCATTGATGAAGTAAGCATGGTGTCAAATATAATGCTTGCTTTTGTGCATTTGAGAATGCAAGAAATTCTTAGAACAGACTATGATGTTTTATTTGGAGGAAAACATATTATTGTTTTTGGAGATCTTCTGCAGTTGACTCCAGTGAAAGGACAACCTGTGTTCAAAATGCTCACACATGAAGATACCAGGAAGTGCCTAGGAAGCATTGGAAACGTTAATATATGGTTAAACTTCAAATACACAGAACTGCTTCAAAATATGCGGCAGGCAAAGGATGAAGATTATAAAGATATTTTACAAGATGTAAGAGTAGGAAAAATAAGTCAACAAGGGGAAGAAGCTTTACATGGACGGTTAATTTCTAATTTGTACCCAAATGAAAATATTCTTCCAGAGAATATTTTTAAGAAAATTAACGAGAAGAAATCTGCCATATGTTTGATGCCTACTCTGAAAGAATGTTCCATGTTCAACATCAAAATGCTGAAGTTAGAAAATGAAGAGATAGTGAAACTGGAAGCTATAGATGTATAAGGAGCTCATCTATGTCTATCATAAGCACATCTTTGAGGCAAAAAAGGTGTACTTAGAGCGTAGAATTGATGCCGCCGAATGCATGAGCAAGGAAATTTTTAAAGTTGTACGGGAATTTGTGTCACCTGCATCCGGCACACCTACTCATGCACATAGCGCTGTCTGGATCAGCCAACTTGGTGAATTTTTTACCAATAAAATTAAACTCATTCAGGGCTCTTTTCCGGCACCTTCTCCTCTGGCCGACCCCCCAGTATCTGGGCTTTCTGCTGCAGAGGCGGCGGGTCCTCTGCTCGGGATTTTTCCGTCTATCTCCCATGCTTCCTCTTTGAATCTGCTCTCTCGGCTCAAATCGGGCTCGCCGCTTGACCCCTGCCCTGCCAAATGCTTGGGGAAAATTGCACCGGCAGTCAACACTCTGATCAATCCTATGCTCAATGCCTCCCTGTCTTCCGGAGAGGTACCGGATTCTTGGAAGCATGCCCTTATCCTCCCGCTGCTGAAGAAACCATCTTTAGACCCTCTTGCACATGCGAACTATAGACCAATCTCCCTCCTCCCCTCGCTGGCCAAAGTGATCGAGAAGCACGTGCACCTCTCTATTTCCACCTTTATAGAGAGTAATAACATTCTGCACGACTCTCAGTCGGGTTTCCGTGCTAATTTTAGCACGGAGACGGCTCTTCTTGAGATCACTGATGCTATCCGCGAGATATTGGATGGAGGGGGAAAAGCCATCTTGGTCATGCTGGACTTGTCGGCGGCTTTCGACACCGTGCCCCACGCCGGTCTCCTTTTAAGGCTCTGGGAGATAGGCTTTCGTGGGACGGTGTTGGATTGGTTTAAGTCGTTCCTGACCAACCGCCGGCAAGTGGTCTGGGCACCGCCGTTCTCCGCCGAAATGCCACCGCTCGAGGTGGGGGTTCCTCAGGGGTCCATCCTGAGCCCCACCCTTTTTAATATCTATATGGCCCCTCTTGCGGCGGTGGCGGAGTCTTTTGGTGCCCAGATCATCTCCTACGCGGATGATACGCAGCTTCTTTTTTCATGTGGCAAGGGGGAGGATTTCGACGGCGGGCGGATTCGGGAATGTCTGGAAGCCGTTTTTGAGTGGTTTCAGGGACATAGTCTGAAGTGCAACTCGGACAAATCCGAGTTGCTCTCTTCGGCTGTTCTCCCGACCCGGCCTGGAAGTCATGGTGGCCGTGTGATATGTCCCCTCCTTCCACGGTAGCAGTAAAGGCGAAGAATCTTGGCTTCTTGTGCGATGCCGACCTTTCCCTGAGACCTCAGATCATCGGGCTGACGGGGAAATGTTTCGGCATCCTTAGGATGCTACGAAAATTTCTCCCTTTGCTGTCCTTTCATCACAAAAGAATAACGGTGCAGGCCTTGATAGGATCACGCCTCGATTACGTGAACGCGCTTTATTTGGGCCTTCCCAAATATTTGATCGCCCGTCTGCAGGTGGTGCAGAACTCGGCGGCCAGAGCCATCTTTGGACTTCCCCGGAGGGCGCGGGCCTCGGAGCTTTTGGAGCAACTCCATTGGCTTCCGATGGCCAAGAGAGTCACGTTTAAAACCTTGACTCTGGCTTTTAAGGCGCTCCACGGAATTGGTCCTCACTATCTCCGTAAGCGGATAGCCTTCTATGTCCCCAGAAGAGCTCTCAGGTCTGCCTTCGAGGCCAAAGCGGTGGTTCCTTCCATTAGGCGTGCTCGAATCGGAGGTCGCTCTTTTCGGTACCTTGCGCCCCGGTGCTGGAACGATCTCCCTCGATTCTTAAGACTGATGACCAATCTGTTAGCCTTTAGAAAGGAGCTAAAGACCTGGCTTTTCACTCTGTAGTCTGTGTCTTTTCTGGATCACTGTTATGCTGTACCTAACCTTGTTTCACTCTTCGCCAAAGCGCCGGGACACTCCTCCGAGTAGCCGTGCGCTATAGAAGAGCTAATTTAACATAACATAACATAACATATAGATAAAATAGAGCATATGGGAGCAACAATTATTTTGTCAGAAAATTTGAAATCAAAATTGGATTCATTGGAGAAGACTATATCTAAAACTGCTGGTTTTGAAAAGACTCTGAATGTTTGTTTGAATTGTCGTGTCATTTTGAGAAGGAATTTAATTGTTGAAAGAGGTCTGGTAAATGGAGCAATGGGTCATGTTCTTGGTTTTGTGAATTACAAAAATAGAGATGGAACTGACATTTTAAAAATTAAATTTGATGGCATTGATGAAATAGAACAAATTTGTCATTGTTCAGCTAGATTTTTGCTCATGAAAGTCTTATATGTTCGCCGAAAACAGTTTCCTATTTGTTTGGCATATGCGGTGACAATTCATAAGTCTCAAGGTTTAAGTGTAGATAGCGCTTTGGTGAACATTGGAAGTTCTGTGTTTAAAGAGGGTATGGCATATGTGGCATTATCACGAGTCACAACTTTATCAGGATTGTACTTGATTGAGTGTGACGAAACAAAGATTTGTGCATATCTAGATTGTGTTAAAGAATACAATAGGTTAAGAAGAGAGTATGCTCCACATTTGCCTCAATATCCTCTGATTGAAAAACATGTGGTAGGCCGAAAAAGAAGAAATGAGAGTAATTGCAGTGAGGTAGTAGCAAAAAGACAAAAAGTAGATGAAACTGTAAATGTAAGCAGAAGGAAAAAGGATTCTGTTGAGGATGTTGTTGGATTTCAGTTTGAAAACAGTTCTGGTGTCAACTGCTATGCTAATGTAGTAGTTAATGTTGTTTTTTTTCTTCAAAATTTTAAAAAACAGATTGTCGAAAATCGGGAACAAACATTGTGCTGTTTATTGAATTCTGTGTTAGAGAAATGTAGTAGTGATAGAGGAAAAATAGAAAGTGTTTCAGAAATTAGGAATCTTGTAGACATATGTTCAGGTCAAAATCAATTTTCACAGATATTTCAGCAGGATTGTCAGGAATTTTTATTGTATATGTTTGATGTATTGGAAGATGAAGTAGTAGATATAAAAAATCTTTTTAACCTTTCTTATCAATGGCAACATGACTGTGATAACTGTGCTTCATCAAGTACTACTAGAATAGACAGTGAAAGATTTATATATTTGACTTTACCAGACTGCAAATCAGTGCCTTTTAATAATCTAGTTAAAGCAGCTGATCACAATATGGTGTGTACCCAATGTAAGTCTACAATGCTGTCCACATTATTTCTACAAAATTATGGTCACTATGTCATTTTAATGTTCCAACGATGTAGACCTGATGGAACTAAATTGACAACTTCTATTAAAAATGTTGTGGCTTCTCAGTTATCGATATCAGGAAGAACCTTTGCAACTGTAGCTATTATTTTTCATGACGGTCCTTCTACAACATCAGGGCATTACACATGCTATTTAAAAACTTCTAAAGGTTGGACCCAATGTAACGACACTCATTTGACTTTCAAACAACGTTTGCCTTTTGGCTTTATAAATTCATACCTAGTGTTTTTACAGCCAACATTTAGGTAAAGGTAATTGGCCTATGAAGACGGGAGGAGTATTGATATATACTCATACATCTGACACTATTTGGCCAAATGGAAAGGTGCAGGAATGAGTAAAGAGTCATGACTGAAAAAAAGGAGTATATGAAAATATTGAAAATATTTCAGATGTTCTTGGAGTTTTTCTTATAGAAAGTCGATGAAATTGATTTTTTACTGAACAGCAAAGTACTTTGCAACGAGAAAAGGACCTCCATGATATACTATTTGGCCTCAAGGAAAAGTAAGTCAATCAAAGATTAGTGTACATTTGTCATTTGTTAGTATCTAAGGTTTTTTTTAAAACACAATCTTTTAGATTGTGTTTTTTTTTTCCCGCTGTCATATGATGAGTAATTTGAACTCACTGTTTTAAGTGAAATTCAATATATTCTGAGAACAGCAAAAATAAACTATGTAACATGTTGTACAAGTTATTCTATACTTTGGATTGTGTAAATTAAATTGTATTCCCATTCTCTGACACTCACTTTCCTTTTTCCGTCCTCTTTCAGCTCTTTTAACTCACTTATAATGTCTTTCTCTCACTCTCTGTAACCCCCGTTCCCTTACTCCACTTCTTTGACACCCCCTCATTTTCATTTCAACTGTCTGCATCACCTCTCTCAATTGCATAACTTTTCAGCTTTCAGTCTCTCTGCTTTACTTCCCTTTTCCGTATTTTCCTCCTTTGCTCTTTTAGTAATTCCTGTTTACTCACTCAGCACTATTATCGCACTCTATCACTATAAATCACCCACTCTCCCTCGCTTATCTTTGTTTGCTCCTTACTTTTGACCTTTTCTATCTATTTTTCGTTCACTACTTCTATGTCCTCAGTGCCTCACTCTTCTTGTGTTATGTTCACTTGTGTTTATCTACCTTCTATCATTTCTTTTACAACAACTTCACTGCTCCTCTCTCATCGTTCTTCATCCCATTTCTTTTACTCTGGTTCCATTACTATCTCTCATTTCCTATGTTTCACACTGTTATGATTTTTAACCTCTTCATTTGTATCTTTTAATTTAAAGTACATATTTTACTAATTATAACTTATTTTTTCTGCTCTCTTTCACAGATATAAAGTGTACTAAAAAAATGTAATTAAAGTTAAATTTATTATACGGTAAGTGTGACTAAAAACATGTAGTTTGTCATCACCCTTTGCTTTAAGCTGACTAATATTTTCTCAACCAACCTCACTCCTGTTTCTTTACTCTGCTTCCCTCACTTATTCTTATTCTCCATGTTTACTCCAATTTCCCTATTTCCCCTCTCATATTCAACTTCTTTCAGTCCCTATTCTTTACTTCACTTACCCTCTGTTCTCTTCCTTTGCTTCTGCACTCATTCTGTTTTTCTTAATTATTTACCTTACTCCTACACACACACCTCATCCCCGTCCCAACACATACACACACCTCTGACATACACCACACACACACATCACACACACACCTCATACACAGAAAAAAATCCCCCCACACACACACTTCACATACACACACACATTCCATTCAGGTACTGTTACCTTTATTTTCTCTGTCCTTTGTGTTTGTCACTCCCCATCTCTTATCCTAATTCAATTTTTCACTGTCTTTCACCCCTCTTTACTTATACTAACTGGTCTTTTCTTACCCTCCCTCACCGTTATTCATTTATCCCAGTTACGCCACTACCGTTCATTCTCAATTTTTTTCTGTCCTATCGTTTTCTTTCAACACCCACTCACATTCTCCCACTATCTCTAGTTTAGTTTTCTTCCTCTCTCTTCCCTTCTTTCGCTCCTTTAGTGATTTTACTTTTCTCATTTTCACCCTATTACACATTGTCTGTTTTTAACTATGTAGTAAACAATCCCTCTGTGTTTCTCCCTCTAGCTCTCTTTCTCTTAACATTACTCTCTTTGTGTTCTTCCCTCATGCTAACTCCTTCATTCATTTTTTTTTCTTTTTTTTTTTGGTGCGCTCCCCGGTGCGCGCCCCGGTGCACGTACCGGTACGCGAACCCTGCAGAAAAAAGATTGACACAGATTCTTTAAAAATATAGGTTTATTTTTATAAAGTAAAGGTAGTTCTAAAAAGAACTGTTTTTTTTCTTCTTTTTGTTGTTTTATATTTTTTTTATGTTTTTTTGAACTTTTTGTACTTTTTTTGGCTTTTCTGAACACTTTTATATTTTTTTTGTATTTTTTATGGGGAGAAACAAAAAACAGGGAATTGTAATTGGCTCAACTGGAGCATGAAAAAAAATAAGGAAAAATTAGGGCTTTTTTGGACACTTATGGTTATCACCAGAAACCATAATAAGTTCAATGCTTTGCTCACCATAAGCAAGTAACTTGTTACAATATTTGCATAACATTTTGTAATCATTAAACTTTGGTTGGATAGTAGCCAATGTGTCTCTTACCCACGAACCCGATGGAGTGGGTTGTTTTGATGTTGAGCCTCGAGCCGATGATGGGGGTAGTTTACTGCAGAGGTCCCTTAACTCTGCATTAGAGTAGTTGTTTGGATGCCAACGCATCATGTGGCGAATCATCGTATGATTCCCGAAGCAATACTTTTTGTTAGGGTTCCCCCTGGATAGCTGATCACCACAAATTAAGCAAGTCACCTTTGCTGCGTTGACTTTTTTAAAACCCCTTGGGAGTTTGTAGAACTGCCATACAAAGTGCTCTTTGGGTTTGTAGGGCTGTTTATCTTCTGGCAGGAACTCCCTTGTCTGTGCCTCCTCTTCCTCATCCTCCTCCTCTTCCTGTTCACCACCAATATAATCTTCTGGTGGTCTTTTAGATGGTGGTGGTGGTGGTGGTGGGCCAGATGCTCCAGCTGCTGATACTACTGTAGTCATTTTCTGAGATAGAACTCGAAACAGGTCTTCCTCAGTCAAAGGACAAAGTCACAGTAAGGAAAAAAGGAGGGGGCTTACATCATTTGGAAAACAAAAGTGTTCTGGACCAATGAAAAGTGTTATTTTCAAGTCACATGATCCAAGCTTTCATCATTTGGAAACCAAAACTGATCTGCACCAATGAAAAGTGTTATTTTCAGATCACATGACCCGATGCGCTTAGGCTACGCGCCCCAAGGCGCGCCCCGGGGCGCGTCGCGTATGCGCGTCATGCGCGTGATTCCGGGTGCGCTTACGCAGTGCGTCATATGACGCATCACGCGACTACGCGAAATGTCATGATGTTGTTTTCGTTCGCGGGAATAGCGCTCTCGGGACGCTCCACGGTACGCGCCCCGGGGCACACCGTAACATTGCGCTTACCCGTGCCTTCACCGGTACGCGCCCCGGGAGCGCTCCGGGCGCGTACCAGGGCAAACAATTAAAAAAATATATATATATTTACACTATTTAAAATTTGTTATAAAAATTATTACTTTCTTACCTATAGATATTTGCTATTAAAAAACCTATGAAATTCACTGAAAAAACCATAGGTTTCACCCCAGTTATAGTTAGGAATTAGCATTTAAAAAAGTGATATGTAATATGTGACGTCATCAGCAGTGCATTGCACGCGCAAGTTATAGTGAGTCCAACTAACTATAACGTGGGAATTACAATGGTTTTATGCGAGTAAAATTTCCAGCTAACTATAACTGGTGTAAAACCTATGGTTTTTTCAGTGAATTTAATAGGTCTTTTTAAATGCTAATTCCTAACTATAACTGGGGTGAAACCTATGTTTTTTTCAGTCAATATATATATATATGTATGTATGCTCTAACAGGGGCTGCTTTCCACCTAAACTGAGACCTACCCAGAGTTCTCTCCTTCTTTTTTGCATAATTTATGCGTCACTCTATGCCTGAAAGGGTTTTGTTTTGACTTAATACTGGGTGCTCCCTTGTGTCTGGACAAAGCTATACCTCTCTGAAGAGCTCTAATTAGAGCGAAACACTGTGTCAGGGGTTGCTTTTATTCATTTCAGGTTGGCTTGAGTTGGTATTTTACCAATTCAAAGCTGTAATATTGTGCCTGGAGTGATAAATGGCTTTTGTTATTTGACAGCTCGGCAAGGACTGCACTGTACTAGTCCTATGCTTAAATACTTTGCTGTTTAAATGGCGAAAGACTTTGTCATTTTCTATCTCGGCATGGATAGCACTGTCTAATCCTATGCTTAAAAACTTTGATAGAAAAACAGACATTTGAGGTGAGCAGATCTAGAGTGTTGCTGGTGTTGAGAGTGCTCTAACAGGGGCTGCTTTACACCTAAACTGAGACCTACCCAGAGTTCTCTCCTTCTTTTTTGCATAATTTATGCGTCGCTCTATGCCTGAAAGGGTTTTGTTTTGACTTAATACTGGGTGCTCCCTTGTGTCTGGACAAAGCTATACCTCTCTGAAGAGCTCTAATTAGAGTGAAACACTGTGTCAGGGGTTGCTTTTATTCATTTCAGGTTGGCTTGAGTTGGTATTTTACCAATTCAAAGCTGTAATATTGTGCCTGGAGTGATAAATGGCTTTTGTTATTTGACAGCTCGGCAAGCACTGCACTGTACTAGTCCTATGCTTAAATACTTTGCTGTTTAAATGGCGAAAGACTTTGTCATTTTCTATCTCGGCATGGATAGCACTGTCCAATCCTATGCTTAAAAACTTTGATAGAAAAACAGACATTTGAGGTGAGCAGATCTAGAGTGTTTGCTGGTGTTGAGAGTGCTCTAACAGGGGCTGCTTTCCACCTAAACTGAGACCTACCCAGAATTCTCTCCTTCTTTTTTGCATAATTTATGCGTCACTCTATGCCTGAAAGGGTTTTGTTTTGACTTAATACTGGGTGCTCCCTTGTGTCTGGACAAAGCTATACCTCTCTGAAGAGCTCTAATTAGAGCGAAACACTGTGTCAGGGGTTGCTTTTATTCATTTCAGGTTGGCTTGAGTTGGTATTTTACCAATTCAAAGCTGTAATATTGTGCCTGGAGTGATAAATGGCTTTTGTTATTTGACAGCTCGGCAAGGACTGCACTGTACTAGTCCTATGCTTAAATACTTTGCTGTTTAAATGGCGAAAGACTTTGTCATTTTCTATCTCGGCATGGATAGCACTGTCTAATCCTATGCTTAAAAACTTTGATAGAAAAACAGACATTTGAGGTGAGCAGATCTAGAGTGTTGCTGGTGTTGAGAGTGCTCTAACAGGGGCTGCTTTCCACCTAAACTGAGACCTACCCAGAGTTCTCTCCTTCTTTTTTGCATATATATATATATATATTCACTGAAAAAACCATAGGTTATAGACCATATATAGTTAGGAATTAGCATTTACAAAACCTTGAAAATTCACTGAAAAAACCATAGGTTATAGACCATATATAGTTAGGAATTAGCATTTAAAAAACCTTATTTTACTCACACAAAACCATTGAAATTCCATATATAGTTAGTTGCACTAACTATATATGGCGCACCCGCAATCCACTGCTGATCATGTCACATATTACATCATTCATGACATGGTCAGTGACATCACTGATGACATCACTGATGACATCTCAAATGACATCACTGATGACATCACTGATGACAACATCCAGTGACTGTATTTTTCTGTAAAGTTAAAATATGTCTTGAGTGGATGTATAAGTGTCTGGATGAAGGATTTAGTAGGTGCATGACTGACTGTATGAGTGAGTGATTAAATGTGTCTCACTGAATGCATGGGTTAGTGACTAAACTGTCTTAATTTGTGCATCATTATGTCTGTTGTTCTGTAAACTGCTGCATGTGTTGATCATTAGCTATACGAGAGGCTATATGTGTTATTAATTGGTTGCCCAAGTATTTCTATGGGAGATTGAGTTTGTGTGGGGGTGGCTGGAAGGTGTGAGACTCTATGCATAGATGTGTGAGCAGTTTATTCACTAGGTGTATGAGTTCAAGAGTGCATGTGGAAACAGCTACATGGGCAGTTGACTGTGTGCATGAGTGTATTGATGAGTGAATGGATATCTCAATGCTACATGTCATAGTAAGTACATATGTAAAACACAGTACATGTGAGAGTTGGCATATATAAATAACTGTGCATGAGAGCCACTGAATGAGTGAGTGGTTGTATCGATCATTGTGAACTTGTATCAGGGATTGTATAAGAGAGTAAATATGTGTTAGTATATGTTTCAATAAGTAAGGTGTGTTTAACTGTATAGTTGAAGAAATGGAGGTGAGATTGTTTCTTTGCATGACTGACTGGGTGTGTGAGTAACTCCATGGATGAGTGGCAGTGTGTGAGTGTCTGTATACACTGAGTGTATCTAAGGTTATATTAGAGTCTGAAGAGGTTTATCGTATTAGCACAAGAATGATGTCAAATGAGATGTCATCAGTGATGTCATCAGTGATGTCATTTGAGATGTCATCAGTGATGTCATCAGTGATGTCACTGACCATGTCATGAATGATGTAATATGTGACATGATCAGCAGTGGATTGCGGGTGCGCCATATATAGTTAGTGCAACTAACTATATATGGAATTTCAATGGTTTTGTGTGAGTAAAATAAGGTTTTTTAAATGCTAATTCCTAACTATATATGGTCTATAACCTATGGTTTTTTCAGTGAATTTTCAAGGTTTTGTAAATGCTAATTCCTAACTATATATGGTCTATAACCTATGGTTTTTTCAGTGAATTTCAATGGTTTTTTAATAGCAAATATCATAAGCTGTCGAATGTCAAGTACGTGGTAAGTAAAAACATTTTCGTGTTTATGCACACTGATCTGCTTTGAATGCTGCCCCCCACCCCTCATTTCTATTAGGAGTACTCTCTCTTTGCAGATAGTGAAGGGTAGTTAACGCAGCCCTTTGCCCCCTTTGTAATCCGTCGTGCCTGCTTCTCTCTCCATTTGATTGATTGTTCTCTTTGGTTCATTCTCTATTTACAAACAAGCACAGAGTCGCAATACTCTGTTTAGTCTTTGCAGATAGCGAAAAATCGTGTAAAAAAACAAAAGGAATCGAGCAAAATCAGTAGGCCACTAATGGGATCTCTTTTTGACCTCGCTAAAATAGAAACATTAGGAACAACCTGTTGAAAATAGCAATGCGTATGTACATAAGCGGCGTTCATTTGTGTTCACAGTACCCCTTGTTGATTGTTTCAATCGAGCATTGAATTGTTCGATGTTAATTCTCTTAAGGATCTTCTCTACCTGCAAACGAGGAAGAATAGGAATATTCTCTCTCCCTTTGCAGATAGTGAAGGGTAGGTAACGCAAGCCTTTAACACGTCGTACCTATTTCATTCCTCATTGATTGATTGATTGTCCGAACATTGACTGTTTGGGAATTAGTTCTTTTTGGAGGTATTCCCTGTTTGCAAATAAACGTAGGAAAATCTTTGCAAGTAGTGAAAGGGTACGTAATGCGGACCTTTCTCCCCCGTTGTAATCTGTCATGCCTATCTACTCCCCACTGATTGATGCACCTGTTTCACCCGGACCATTTACTAGACATACGTCATCTGGCCCGACCAGAGAGCACCCCTAGTGAAAAGGACATATGCAATAATAACGAAGTGATCACTGTATCCTGTTAACAGAAACTTTAGCATGAAACAACCTGGAAAGAAAAGAATAGGAAAACGAAAATCAGTAGGCCACTGATGAACATGAACTTTTATTAAACAACGAACAAAGAAACGATAACATAACGTAATGATAAAACCTATTAATGTCCTAGAAACAAGAAAACGTTAAAATATGCCAGTGGTGAGAGACCAGAAAAACAGTAAGAGAAACCAAATCACCCCTCGCTGTCCCACCGCCTGCCACGCCAAAAAAATCGATAGACTAGGGAAAATGCAAGTCAGTAGAACATCCGCCCCCACTCTGGAAACTTCCAAGGTGGGGCAGGGTTCCGGCTACGCCCAGCCGGGAGCAGCCCATATAAGGCAGGTCCTGCTGCCACGCCTCGGCCAGGAGATCCTAACGTAGGGTGTAGCCGGAGGAGAGGCCGAGACCAACGGGACCCGGCCAGGGGATTGCCTTTACAACGCTGAACAGTTGCAGGGGGGGGGAATGTCTCCTCGACCCTCCCCTCTCTCTCCCAGTCCGGCCGCGGTGGCCCTTGAGAGTTGCAGGTAGTCCCGCCACATGCTCTTCCGGTCCGGCCACCAACGGTCGGGGGGCCGAGGCCGACGGAATCCGGCTGCAGCCGATAAACCAAGAAACCCGTTCATGGGGCCAGAGCCAGGGGCGTCCGGCCGACATCTACCGGAAGCCCGGCCCGAAGACGGACGGGACACTTCTTCTTTCTTGTATAATTGCTGCAACAACCCTGGGGGGGGATGTCTTGCACATGCCTCCGACCCCCCCCCCTCGTCCTCATCGCCTGGTCCGGCCATAACAAATCTCAAGCGAGACGCCGTGGGGTGCACTGGGAGGGAGAGACGGTGCGAACAGGCCTCTCCCGCCTCCCCAGTGGAGGCTTCCCAGCTGCACCCTCAGCGGTCCAGGCGCCCGGAAAAGAGTTCTTCCACTGTGGCCATGCTGCAACGTCTCGCCCGGCAGGGTGGAGCCCGTCCGCTCATTTGACCCCGCGATCGCCAGTAGCTACCGAACTCTCAAAATGGCGGTCGACCTGGCAAGAGCGGGCCCAGCATAAAGAAATGGCCCGGTCACTGGTTGACTCCACCACCGTAGTCCTCCACGACCTTGAAGATTCTAGAGGAGCCGCGGGAGTCTCCGACCCCCGATGGGGAATGACTGCCATGATCACCCGTGGAGTGACGAAACTGTATCCGCGGGACGTCGGCGCCAGCCTCACTTTGAATTACTAGAATCCTGCAGACCTCACTTCCGGTGAAAGCACAGTGTGACCCGGTAGGAAAAATTGTTGCACCCCCTCCCCTTTTTGACTGATAGTTCAAACCACCGATCCTTTCCTTTGCCCTTTTAACGGAACTTTGGACTGCCTCCCCCTCTTTTACATTTTCTAGAGAAAACAAAACATTAACCACTACATTAGCATAGCAGTTGACACCAGAACTGTTTTCAAATTGAAAACCAACAACATCTTCAACAGAATCCTTTTTGTTTCTGCTGTGACCCTGCTCCAGCACAGGCATTGTCCCCAGCAGTAATTCTGCAATGCCGGTAAGAATAGCTGTGGTGCCTACTGGACTCACTCACCCCCGCGGCGCCCCACGCCGTTATTTGCTGGGCGGCAACTTGCTAGACATCACCTTCGTGACATCCAGATTTCAGCGCGTTCTGCTGCCTTGGAACTATTCGCACAACAGACCGCTACTGACAAGAATATTTCATTATTGGTGCTGTCAATTTCAATAAATCTATTGGATAATTCAAAAGAAATTGCCTCGGTCTCTTCGTTGTTTAAATGTTTTTACTGTTTTTGTTTTGTTGTATATATTTATATGTTATTAAAGTTTTATATTCCTACTACTTTGTTGGAGTGCTATATATTTTTTATGTGACACATAATTGTAAAAACTTTGATGTACAAAGAGTCATTCCTGGAATCTTCCGCTTCAGGCTCGGTCCCCTCCCCAATCACAATACAGGATAGTTTTCAGATAGTAGGAACACGTGTGGTGTGACGGATCTCATCGGGTGTGGGCCTTGATCTACTATAACTCCTTTGAAGAGGGGTGATTCTTTACAGCTGGGGCCATAAACTACATCTGCAGGGCTAGCTGATAGCCTGGACAATCGGACACAGAGGAAGAGGAGTGTCACAGGGTGCGGTAGTGAATAGGGCGAAAGGGAGGTGTCGGGCGGGCACAGTGTGATTCTCAGGGAAGAGCAGCGCAGATGGGGGGAGGTTTATTGCCCATGCATAAGACAGAGAGCGGGGGTGACCAGTGCCTGGGGAAGATGCTTGCGAGGGTGAGGAGCCATGCTACGAATCGACAGCGTGCAGAGAGTGGGTCTGGTCAAGACATCTAAAATGGCTGCCGTGCACGACAAAAGTGTGGCATTTCAAAAAAGGCAAGATGGCGCAGACAATGTTTTTCAACACTTCCTCATTTCCTTCGAATCGAACGTTAACAGACGTTGGGGCATATTACCAAAGTTAAGCGATATTTATCGCTAACGATGCTTACCAACCAATTTTTTACCACTAAGCATCGTCAGAAATTATCGAAGATAAACCTTACTATTATCAAGGTTTATCGCAAATGCGATAATAAACGGCCGCAATGCATGAATATCGCTAAAAACTCAGCGATATTCATGCATTACCGAGCTAATACTCTTAGCCATGTTATCCACCTCCCATTGGATAACATGGCTAAGAACTGCTCAGGGCAGGTGTTACTTTTTGGAGATATTCGCGCTTAGCGCGAATATCTCCAAAAGTTGGTAATAGGAGATAGATATCTTGCATGTTGTAATGCAAGTTATTGTGGTATATGGAACTCATACCATAATCTCTCAGGAAAGCAGAAACTGATCCTTTTGGGACCGCCTAAAAAGGCCTAGGGGGTGAGGAGTACTCTACTTTGCCCCCTTTTCACGTTCCGAACTATTTTATTTTACTCTCTTCTGTAATTACACAAAATACCAGCGATAAGATGCATCGGAGACACACAGTGAGAGAAAGGAGGCCGGAGATGAAGAAGACATGTCAAATACACATTGGAGATAATATAGTGGCAGAAGGGAAGTAAATATGAGTAAACTTACCATGTAACATAAAAATGTTGCACTCTATACTATAAGTCTCATTTTATACTACAATCACTTCGCTACAACCTCATAAATTAAAAATAAAAATAAATAATGTCTCAAACAATTTTTGATTTCTAAATATAAATTTATTCTTCAGAATTTTCTAAATTTGAAACAACTAGTAACATGTCCTCATCAGTAATTTCCTCTTCAATCATCTCATCTGGAATCTCCTCATTAAAAGTCTGCAATGATGATTCTTGTAACTCTATGGTCTCCAAACACTCGATAAATTCGCCATCAAGAGATTGATCAAAAAAATCATTCAAGTCATCTCCTCCTTCTGACAATATTTCATTATTGGTGCTGTCCATTTCAATCAATGTAGTGGAATCATTCAAGTCATCTCCTCGTGACAATATTTCATTATTGGTGCTCTCAATTTCAATCAATGTAGTGGAATCATTCAAGTCATCTCCTCCTTGTGACAATATTTCATTATTGGTGCTGTCCATTTCAATCAATCTAATGGAATCATACAAGCCATCTCCTCCTTGTGACAATATTTCATTATTGGTGCTCTCAATTTCAATCAATGTAGTGGAATCATTCAAGTCATCTCCTTGTGACAATATTTCATTCTTGGTGCTGTCCATTTCAATCAATCTAATGGAATCATACAAGTCATGTCCTCCTTGTGACAATATTTCATTATTGGTGCTCTCAATTTCAATCAATGTAGTGGACAATTCAAAAGAAATTGCCACGGTCTCTTCATTGTGAGCCATTTTATTTTGAAATTGCTTGCTGTAAATTGCAGAAAAAAATAATCACTTTCATTTATCGTTTTTAGTAATACATAATATAAAACTAACTTCATCAAGTATTTAGTATAACAGAAGGACTGCAAATAAATAACAGAAAACATTTTTCAAATTATCTTCAAGTGTACAACATAGTTCCCCTTACAAATTAACAACTCACCTTTTTAAAAGTAGCAGAAGTGTTAGTACTGTGTAAATCAAACACCAGAAATTCACCACCAAAAATTCCTCACAAATGTACCTCAGACAGTAGTATCACAAAATGGCTGTGGTTTCCTCTCATTTGACATATATACATAACCAATTAACTTTCATCACACACAAATACAAAACCAAAGTAACATTTTAATTGGTTCTAAATTTCAACACTTTCAAATGTGTTTTCCCCATGCAATTTTCCATAGGACATTTACATACGTCTACAGCCTGAATGGCTGAACGGAATTACACCAAACTTGGCAAAATGGTACATCAAACCTAAGAGGTCAGGAAGGATCTACTATGCCCCCTTATGGTCATTTCCCCCTTCGCTTTGGCCTCCTCTTGTCTCTCAATCCTACCGAGAGACAAGATGGCGGCCGCTACGGACTGTTTGGAATGTTGACAGACGCCGGAGAACCAATCAGCTTCGCAAAGCTCCGTAACGCGAAAAGTACGCGAAGCGGAGCGCTGTTACAGATATATATCTTTTTTTGAACGTTAATTTCTCAAAATCCACTGGAGCACATATATTGAGACCTAGCAAAGGCACATCGGGCTACCAGTCCCTAATATTTTACCAAGTTTCGTGCAAATCCATTCAGCCGTTCGATTATTATTATTATTATTTTTTTTTGCCCCGCGGGGCCCTTTTAAAACCTCCACATCAAACCTAGGGGGTCAGCGAGGATCTACTATTCCCCCTTATGGTCATTTGCCCCTTCGCTTTCGCCTCCTCTTGTCTCTCGATCCTACCGAGAGACAAGATGGCGGCCGCTACGGACTGTTTGGAATGTTGACAGACGCCGGAGAACCAATCAGCTTCGCTTCACAAAGCTCCGTTGCGCGAAAAGTACGCGTCCTGGGACGCTGCCCGGTCCGCTGTTACAGATATATATCTTTTTTTAAACGTTAATTTCTCAAAATCCACTGGAGCACATATATTGAGACCTACAAAAGGCACATCGGGCTACCAGTCCCTACAATTTTGCCAAGTTTCGTGCAAATCCATTCAGCCGTTCGGGCTAAAAGTGAGGCCAACCGCCCTATGGAAAACTCAATGTTAAAAACACGTTTTGGGACCCCCCTTTTTTCTCGGCCCCCACTGGACGAACCCCCCCCAAATTTTCAAGGGCTGCTCAGAAACAAAATGTGCCATTTTCCTGAAAATTTCAGCCAATTCCGTCCACAAACGCCAAAGTTATTAGACATAGAATTTTCAAAAAACCCATAGAGAAAAAATCCTAACTATATATACCTACTGGCGACCGCCAGTAGGTAATATATATATATATATATATTACCTACTGGCGGTCGCCAGTAGGTATATATAGTTAGGATTTTTTCTCTATGGGTTTTTTGAAAATTCTATGTCTAATAACTTTGGCGTTTGTGGACGGAATTGGCTGAAATTTTCTGGAAAATGGAACATTTTGTTTCTGAGCAGCCACTGGAAATTTGGGGGGAGTTGGTCCAGGGGGGGCCGAGAAAAAAGGGGGGTCCCAAAACGTGTTTTTAACATTGAGTTTTCCATAGGGCGGTTAGCCTCACTTTTAGCCCGAACGGCTGAATGGATTTGCACGAAACTTGGCAAATTTGTAGGGACTGGTAGCCCGATGTGCCTTTTGTAGGTCTCAATATATGTGCTGCAGTGGATTTTGAGAAAATAACGTTCAAAAAAAGATATATATCTGTAAGCGCGGACCAGGCAGCGCCCCGGTACGCGTACTTGACGCGTAACGGAACTTCGCGTAGCGAAGTTGATTGGCTCTGTGGTGTCTGTCAACATTCTAAACAGTCCGGAGCGGCCGCCATCTTGTCTCTCGGTAGGATCGAGAGACAAGAGGAGGTCAAAAGCGAAGGGGCAAATGACCTTAAGGGGGCATAGTAGATACTCCCTGACCCCCTAGGTTTGATGTGGAGGCTTTAAAGGGGCCCCGCTAAGCAAAAAAAAAAAAAAAATTTTTTTGTTTTTTTTCGTGGTTAGCGCCCGGTACGCGAACCGGGAAGCGTACTGGGGAGCGTATCACAATAAAAAATGAATGATAGACTTTTCAAATGCTGTATGTTAATTGATTGTTGGTTTTGTTGATTATTTTTTTTTTTTAAATTTTTTTTATTGTGTTTCATAATTTATTAAACTTTCTAACATTTCATTGTCAGAAATTTCATAATCATGGAATATAGATTGTAGTCTCTGAGGTTGTAAAATGTCCTCATTTGCAAGGAGGTTATCTACTGCTTGCACACATTGCAGTAGTTCTTGGTCCCATGTTTCATCCATAAATTCAATCTCATTTGGATCAATGATTTCTGTGTTGGACTCTGGAAGGACAATTTCAAATGAAATGTTTTGTTCACTTTCCATTTTTCCTGAAATTTGCATAAAAAAAATATATATTAGTAGAGGTAGGGCACTGTTGGGATTAATTTTAGATAGGCAGTTTTTATCAGAGAATTTATCTTTGGGCAGTGTATAGTATCAGAGTGGAAGTAGGAATATAAAAAAGTGTATCTAAATTTATAAGTACTACAGAGGGATAGTATATAACTAACAGAAAAAGTTTGCCATATTAACTTAAAGTGCACAATATACTTCAGTTTTAAAAATAACAACTTACCTTTAAAAAGAAGTTGAAGTTATTAATGAAAATCCAAATGAAATGTACACCAGGAAGTAGTAGTCAAAATGGCTGTGTTTCCTTCTCTTCCTTTATATATATTCGGGTACATAACCAATCAAATATCATGTAAAAAAAGTAGAAAATGAAAGTAACATTTTAATTGGTTGTCAATTCCAACACTTCAGATGTGTTTTGTGAAGTAATTTACCTCACGGTATTTAGAGAGGACTACAGGCTAAATGGCTAAATGGAATTCCAATCAAATTTGTGAAAATGGTAGGGATTGGTATGTAGTATGAGTTATTCTATATTTGGTGAAATTGTCTCCAGTGGCTTTTCTGTGAACTACTTTCCCACCTTTTTTGATGGTGCGCTTCCCAGGAAGCGACCCGGTACGCGAACCGGTGAGCTCCCTGGTACGCGAACCTTAAGCGTAACGGGAGTTCACCATTTTGTGTTTCGGTCGAATTATGATACAAGATGGAGGGCAAATAATGTTCAGAATGGGTAGAAGGGGGCACGGTAGACTTATCTTGACCCCCTAGGTTTTGTGAGGGTGGCTGAGGAGGCCCATATGTGCGGAAAAAGAAACATTTTTTTTAAAAATTTCGCGAGGTTAGCTCCCGGTACGCGTACCGGGTAGCGCACCAGGGAGCGTATTTTGTTGAAAATTAGTGAAAATAGTTAGAGTAAAAAAATAATTGTGAGTGATTAGATGTAGGGTAGCTCTGAGAAGAGCTTTTGGGTTTATGGTACATTTAGGTACTTATAAGTAGGTACCAATGCACATTTTTAAATTCAGAGTGAAAACTCTGTTGCCCTCATCTGAGAAGTGAACTCCATCTCCTCTGTAGATATCTTGCATGTAGTAACGCAAGTTATTGTTGTACAGGGAGCCCATTCCATGGTCTCTCATGTAAGCTGAAACAGATTTGTTTACATGCTTCCTCGACTTCTCAATTTGTGGACAAAATTGGTTTGACCACCTCCATTTCTGTCTTTGGCATATATTTGAATATACCAAGGCAGTCTGAGGAAAAAGTGCCATTAATTGCTCAAAGGTGTCCTTTAAAAGCATTTCCAGACCTACACCAGTCAAAGTGCCCAAGTCATTACCTCCACAGTGCACAATTAACAGGTCAGGTTTTGGCAAATGCATAAAGGTTTTCACCAATGGTATCAATTGGTGACATTTTAATCCTCTCTGGCCAAACCACTTAATTTCCACATCTTGTAAATTGAGGTTAGGTAAATTCCTGCTTTCAACGTACCTTTGAGCCCAGTGAATATAACTATGACCAACAATCCAGACAGAAAACATGGTGAGAGAAGGTTCTCCTGCAGTCAGATGAAGTGTGGCAATGAAATGGCAGTTGAAAAAATGTGAGTTTGAAATGAAAAAAACTGTGGAGTTTCTGTGTTCATGAAGTAGTAACAGTGATTGGTGGATTTTGATTGATGAAAACAGAAAGTTAGGGTGTAGAGATGTGTTCTTTGAAAGATGTATTTTGAGTGGTCAATAAAAAATCATTAAATGAAAGAAAGCACTGGATATGCAGGTGCACTGAGAGTTCAGAGTTCAATTGCAACATTGTTGTGTGAATTTGCAAACACCAGAGTTTCTCCAAGAGGTGGTTGCTATGGAAAATAGGCAGAAAGGGCAGAGGGGGAAGGGTTTTCATTTGAAAAAAAGTGAGGGAAGAGTTTTGATTGGGTGACATGAGAAATATGTGTGAAGAATTACACCATTTCTGTGCTTTTGATAGCTGCAGACTCTGGAGTGCATACCTTTTGCTCTGCTGAAGACAAATTGGTGTGTTTCTGAGACTGTTTTCAAACTCAAAGTATTTGCTAAGGTGAGAAAATATTTCTTTACTTTAGATAGAGAATAGTGTGCTTTAAGGAGAAAATTATGATTTATGTGGCGCAATTTGCTAGTAAATATGCTCTCACATGTGCATGGAAATTTTTGATTTTGAATGTTTCTGTTATATAGCCATGTTAAAAGTGACTCAACCATGCTGGAAAGTCAATCAAAAAATGATTTCATGTATTTTAATGACATTTTAAGTCATTTTCTGATGTGCAGTGTTTAGAAATTATGATTTGAAAATCGTTTTTGTGGAAAAGGAATTGTTTTTAAAATCATGACAAGGAAATAATGGTGTATGGTTATTTATAAGGCAATTGACTGTCCTTGATGTTATTTTTCTCATTTTATTGTAAGACCTTTCTCTGTGGCGCAAATTGCTTGTAAATATGCTCTTACATGTGCATGAAAATTTTAATTATCAATGTTTGTGTTACATAGCCATGATAAAAGTGAACCAACCATGCAGGAAAGCCAATAAAAAAACGCTTTCATGTGTTTCAATGACATTTTAAGTCATTTTCTCATGTGCAGTTTTTTGAAATTATGATCTGAAAATCGTTTTTGGGAAAAAGGAATTGTTTTTAAATTCATGAGAAGGACATAATGGTGTATGGTTCTTTATAAGGCAATTGACTGTCCCTGATGTTATTTTTCCCATTTTAATGTCAGACCTTTCTTTGTGGCGCAAATTGCTTGTAAATATGCTCCCACCTGTACATTGAAAATTTTGATTTTGAATGTTTATGTTACATAGCCATGTTTAAAGTGACCCTACCATGCAGGAAAGCCAATCAAAATACGCTTTTATGTGTCTTAAGGACAATTTAAGTAATTTTCCCATGTGTAGTGTTTTGAAGTTATGATTTGAAAATCGTTTTTGAGGTAAAGGAATGTTGTTAAAATTTATGTTCGCCATATGCCCCCAAATTTCTTTCTCAGGGTTGCAGCAGGGTGTTCTTGAGACACCCCTGCACTTTTGGAATAAATTCCTAATTTGTGATGAGCAAATTGTTAATCGCAAATTGCACCTTCATTTATATGAGCCTCCTAGCCCATGGAAATGAATGGGTAATTTGCAATTAGCAATTTTCTCATCGCAAATTTGGAATGGTAAAGAATCGCTATTTATTCCTTAAAATTCGCTTTTTTGGAAATGCAAAATAGTTATATGATACATATGGCGGTTGATGTCTAACAAGATAAGAAGCTTATGGATACATTTATGATGACTGGTGCAATGAAGTAGAAATCACTTACTTCATTGGTAGGCCTTTACAATAAATTATCTCCTCTGTATTCTTCATCAAGCATAACTTTAATCTGCAATCCTGAGTAGGCCTCACCTTAAACAAACCTCTGGATAGGCCACATCTTATTGTCATCCTGATTTAATCATTTATAATTCTAGGGACAGATTTATGATAGGTGTATACCTCTTTTGTGCCACTTAGAAAACATTGTCCATGGGGAAATGAATTAAAATGTCATTAAGACACATGAATGTGTTTTTTTTAAACGTTTGCAATTTTTTTGGGTCACTTTCAACATGGCTATGTGTCTGAAACAGTCAAAATCTAAATTTGCAATGCACTGGTGGGAGCATATTTACAAGGAATGTGCTTCATGGGGAAAGGTCTTATAATGTAATATGGGAAAAATGACATTAGAGATACTGAAATGCCTTATAGAGAAGCATACACCATTATGTCCTTGTCATAAATTTGCAAACCATTACTTTTCCCCAAAAACGATTTTCAAATTATATTTAGAAAACAGTGCACATGTGGAAATTACTTAAAATGTCAATAATTCAAAAATTGTGATTCCTTAAATGCAATGTATAAAAAAAAAATATGTAAAAAATGATATTAAGGATTTGGAAACTACCACCAACTTGTAGTTTGTGGTAATTTGCGAATTCTTTTCAAAAAGAATTTTTTTTTTTAAAAAAAAAAGGTCCCATATGACGCCCATACATGCCATTAGGGCATGTAGGTGTGCCATGTGCTCCCAAATTTCTTTTTCAGGGGTGCAGCAGGTTGTTCTTGAGATACCCCTGCACGCTTGAAAAAAATCCTATTTTGTGATGAGCTAATTGCTAATCACAACTTGCAACATTAATTCCTATGAGCCTCCTAGCCTATGGAAATGAATGGGTAATTTGCAATTAGCAATTTGCTCATTGCAAATTAGGAATAGTAAAGAATCGCTATTTATTCCTTAAAATTTGCTATTTATAATATGTAAAATATTTTGATGATACATATGGCAGTTCATCTGTAACAAGATAAGAAGCTTAGGGATAGATTTATGATGAGTGGCGCATCCCCAGGGATGTGACAGTCATCCTGTGCCACTGTTCCGCCACCCATGGTGTGCTGCATTTACAATGCGGCGCAGCATGGGGCAAAAAAGGCACAGATGCGTGACGCATCTGTGCTGTAAAGGTGGCGCATTGCTGGAGTTGTATCGTAAGTGCGATGCAGCTCCAGCAAGGATCAGGGGTGCCCCATCTATACAATGCTGCGTCAAGACCTATGCCAGCTTCAAGCAGGTGCAGGGTTTTGAAGCAGCTTTCTCCTATCTGATTGTAAATGCGGCACACCATGGGTGGTAAAGCAGTGGTGCACATTAACTGGTGCATGCCTGGGGATGTGCCATTTAATATAAATCTGCACTTTAACATTTGAGTATGTGCAGGGGACACAGAGTCGTTGAGGCTTATCCAAGGTTAAGAACAGATGAGTCCTGTTCAGTGAAAAATTAGACATAGGCTTCACCTGCTCAGCATCGCTGGACATGGCTAAATAATAGCTGCAAAATGTTACTCTTGTTAAATAATTTTACTATTATAATCTGTGAGATTTGTCTCTTACTCTGCAACATCTCATTGTTGTTGTCTTTCTTTAAAGATAAAGACAACCTCAACATGAGCGACAATCTGCAATCAGTTGATTTTGACCTCATCATTGAACTTGTAATTGAAACATCAGTGGATGTTGATCCATTGGATGATTTAAATCCTGAGGATGAAGAAGAGCGTGATGAGGATGCAGATTTGTCCGAATTATATGATATAGGATGGGAAGCTGACCTGCTTGAGCCTTTGGAATTATAAACATTTATTTTTAAAATTTATAATCAATAAAAAGTAAAAAGGTAAACCGTTTAATTTAAAAATAAAGACACCTTCAAAAACAGGTTATGTGTAGTGTCTTCAATAAAATATTAAAATATGCTCATAAAATTAGATCAGATTCACATATAAAATAGCATAGGTAACATAAATATAAATCTCATTTCTTTTCTGCTACTTCTGTATTGTAAATTTGCAAGGACTAAAAAATCTTCTATTTAAAATGTCAAGTAGTGTGTTATGTTTTTGATCACTATTACTGATTTACTGTTTGATAATATTTTTTTATTAACATTTTTATTATATTTTTCCTCAGATTCAACTATGCCTACAAAAATAAGAGAGATGAAGGCTGCAAAACGTCAAAGACAGCAGGAGAAAAAAAAAATGCAGCAGTCCTCTAACAAAAAGATTTCTCAAGCGATGAAGAAAGCACCGGGTAAGAGCTCTAAATATTTCATAAAAAATATTTCTAATAAAAAAAATATTAGTACAGAAAATGTTTCAATCCATAACAACACAAGTAAATCAAATGGAAAGAAAAGGACAAATGAAAATGTTACTGCTAGAGCAAGAGATAAATCTGTGCATGATAGTAGAAGGAAACAACAGTTTACGGAGATTCGTAAACGAATGTTCCGTAACAGGATAATTGGCAATTTGTTAAAAAATATTAAGAAAGGTCAACAGAAATTAGTTTTTTATAGGAGAAAAAAAAAAGTTGAGAAAGTTATTGATCAGGCTTTTGAAATTAAACGTAAGTTATTTATTTTGATAATCAATAGAATTAGGAAGCTAAACAAGGCAATTTTTGATTTCAAAAGAAATAGTAGATGGAAGAGAATAGTTAATCGTAGTAATTTTTGTGAAGTTTTTCTGGAGAATGGATACATAGTTCAAGCTGTGAGGCATTTTTTAATGAAGAGAGTTATTTCCAGGATAATGATTTGGTGCATGCAGTTGACATCAGTGGTCGTGCTTATGAAGTGAAAGATGGTTGTCCAGTTGAAAAAGAAAAACTTGTGACAACAGAGGCAGAAGAGTTGTTAGGTAATGAGGTTTTAGGAAGACGTGCTAAGGGTCCTGTGTACACCTGGAAGTGTAGTAGTATTTGCAGTGTGCGACAGGATTCCATCAATTTGCTTTGTGATTTTGTACGGTCATTTAACAAGAAAAGTTTGAAGCAGAAAATGAGGTTGTTGCAAGAATTAGATCCTTGCAGAGTGAGAGAAGTGACAGGTTTGCATGGTCATTCACTGGCTTGTCTTTCCAGGAGAGTATGCCAGAGTGTTTTTCATCATTTCAGGATGCTAGCAGTGCATCATAACAAAGTGAGGAAGTTAGTTAGACTGTTGTATTATGCTAAGAGTCCAGCAATTATGCTGAAACAATTATGTGCTGCTCTTCTGCATGGTTCTGAAATAGATGTGAGGAATATATGTGAAGAAATTGAGTTTTGTTACTTTGGAAGTAAAGAGGAGAATGTTGAAATTGAGCAAGAAATAGAGGGTCATTTGGAAGATACTGTACATGTTTCCAGTACAGATAATTTCCAGAGGGAAATTGCGACGTTTGACATGAAATCAAGTGAGAGGCCTAATTTCACTTGTGTGTGTTGTCGACGCACTTATTATAAGAATCAGACTAAGTTAGTGGATTTATATGCAAAAAGTGAAAGGGAAAATAATAGTGAATGGAAGGATTTTGCAACATACTTGATGGTAGAAAATTGTTTTGATTTGGGATTGGATCAACGTGTGTGTACTTATTGTTGTAACAAATTAAAACAAAACCAGATGCCTGCTAGAGCAGTTCATAATAATCTGGAATTGGTTGAGATTCCTTCTGAATTGAAGGATTTAAATACTTATGAATCTATTTTGATTCAAAGTATCCATCCCTTTCAGGCTATTGTAAGAATGGAGCCAAAGACAGGGAAATTGCCTCCATCAGATTTACAGAGAGGATTAAAGGGAAGAGTTGTTTATTTGCCTCTAGATTTGAAGAAAAACATTAACACAATTGGAGTAGAAAAAGTGGAAGAGGAACCTCTGGTTATCTTAGTTAATGGGGTTCCGACAAAGAATAAGAAAATATGGCAAGATTTAGTAGATGTTAGGAAAGTTAAAAAGGCAACATTGTATTTGAAAAAAAATAATAAATACTATAAGAATGTATATGTTGAAGAAGAGGAAGTAAGTGAGGAAGAGGATAGCGATTTGTGTGCTGGTCAAATTGAGAAAGTAGAACCCTCTACTAGTGAGGAAATATATGAACATTATAGTGTTCATCCTTTGCATTCAAAGGAAGTCATGGGGAATGCTATTGAGTTGTTTCAAATGAAACAAGCCAAAGGGAGTCCCATTAGTGTTTGGGAGGAAAGTTTGGAAGCTCGGTGTTTCCCACAGCTTTTTCCAACAGGTCAGGGAGGAAGATATGATGAGCGACCTCATCAAATTCCTGCTTCTGAATACCGGACTTTGCGATTGTATGCAGGAGATGCTAGGTTTCGACAATGCATTCCATATTTGTTTCATCTCCTGTTTGAAAGCGATCTGTCTGGACTGTCATATGCAGTGAACCACATCTTGAAAAGTGGTATACACATGCAAAACATCTCGGCAAGTGATTTTATGGATAAAGTGAATGTCCAAGATAGTATTTTGGATTCTCACCTGATTAATCTCATGGCGTGTCAGCGTGGTACTAATGAGTACTGGTACCGTCGTCATGGTGATTTAAAATGTATGCTGAGGAACTTAGGTACTCCCACATGGTTCCTCACTCTGAGCTGTGCCGAGTATGGCTGGGAAGACTTACTTGAATTTCTACGAGAGGCAAATGCTAACGTAGAAAACATCGAATTCAAGACACCCGGAGAACTGTGCTCTTTGGATCCAGTCAATGTATGTAGGTACTTCAATCATAGATTTGAAGCTATGATGTGTTTCATCATGAATAAGAAGAATCCACCTCTTGGAGAGGTGTTGGATTTCTTCTGGAGAAAGGAGTACCAAGCAAGAGGTGCTCCTCATATACATATGTTGCTGTGGATCAAGGATGCACCTAAATTTGGAACGGATCCAGATGACTCAGTGATGAGTTTCATCCAACAGTATTCTACGTGTGCTGTTCCAAACGCAAAGGAGAAGAAAAGCCTAAGAGAAAAAGTTCTGCGTTTCCAAAGCCATCGATGTGGAAAGTACTGCCGTCGTAAATTCCGAAACAAGGACAAGTTCTACAGTAAATGTCGTTTCGGCTTTCCACGACCGGTGATTTCTAAAGGAAGAGTAAACAGTTTGATGTCTTCGCTGCGACACAATGTCATGAAGAAATCACCTAAAAACACTTACAATTTGAAGAGGAATGAAGAGTCCAAGTACATCAACGACTACAACCCGGTGATTTTGTCCATGTGGAATGCTAACATGGATATACAGTTTGTGGCTGATAACTGTATGGCTGTGGCTCGGTATGTGACGTCTTACATCACCAAAAAAGAGAAGACAGAATTGAAGGATATGTGGGAGGACATTTCCCATGAAAAGAGCCTCAGCAAGAAGTTGTACAGTTTCAGTCTGAAGATGTTGTCGCATCGAGAAATCGGAGCGTACGAATGTTCTGACCGGTTGTCTTCAGCAAGTCTCTATGCCAAGTCCAGGAGTATCGTTTGGGCGAGTCTTGGTCTTGCTGCAACGCTTAATCGAGTTCTCAAACCTGTGCGGGAAATTGAGTATTTGGCGGAAAAGGAGCCAAACAGTACCGACATTTTGAAGACAAACATGTTGGATACATATTATCCAAATCGAAGCAGTCACCTAGAGAATGTTTGTCTGTATGAGGTTCTGCAAAATTACATGTTCAAGAGGAACATCAAAGAAGATACTGAGAAAGGAGTGTATGCTGTAATAGGAAGTGAGGGATGTCTGGTGAAGCAAAGAAAATGCCACTTGATAAACCATCGAAAATTGAGTGGCGAATCTCCTGAAAAAAAGGAGTTTTTCTATTTAGCACTTTTGCAACTTTTCAAGCCTTGGCGTGCAGAAGAGGAACTGCTTGGAGATTTCCTCTGTTATGAAGACTCTTTCAATGCCGCCAAGGAGACCATAGAATGTCCTGCTTTTCCCAAATATGTAGAAATGTTGAATGCGGAAATTGAGCAGGAAGCAACGATTGCAGCCGAGATTGCCAGAGACAGTTCTCAGGACAGTCAGAGTTCTGCTTCATTGAGTCAGGATCCACTAGGAGGACCTCTTATTGAAAATGAAGCTGCCACTGCTATGAATGAGGTGGAAAGAGCCATGGCACATGCTCAAGAGGATGCGGTTAACTTAGAAGAGTTGGAAAGGCAACTCAACGTTGAGCAGAGGAAAATATATGACGAAGTTACCATGCAAATTGATCATGGATTAAGTCATGATAAGAAAGAGTGCTCATGTACGTCGTTGAAGCCTGTCCGACTGTACGTGAGTGGAGAAGCGGGAACTGGAAAAAGTTTCCTCATTAAAGCAATTTCATGCTATTTGCAGGAAAGGACAGAGTCATCGCTGTCTTGTGTTGTCACTGCTCCAACTGGACTGGCAGCACATAATATTAAAGGGATTACTTTACATCGTTTACTGATGCTGCCAGTGGAGCATGACAACAAATTAGAATATCACAAGCTATCTGGAGATGCTTGTTTTGAAGTTTCAAGAATCTTGAGGAAAATGAAACTTCTTATCATTGACGAAGTAAGCATGGTTTCCAATGTCATGCTTGCCTTTGTGCATTTGAGGATGCAAGAAGTTCTCAAAACAGAGTATGATGTGTTATTTGGTGGCAAACACATCATTGTTTTCGGAGATCTTCTGCAGCTGACACCAGTGAAAGGGCAACCTGTGTTCAAAATGCTCACGCATGAAGATACCAGGAAGTGCCTAGGCAGCATTGGCAACGTCAATATATGGTTAAACTTCAATTATGCTGAACTGCATGAAAATATGCGTCAGGCAAAGGATGAAGTTTACAAGACTATTCTACAAGATGTTAGAATTGGAAAAGTGACCGAGCATGGAAAAGAAGCTTTACATGCACGATTACTGTCAAATTTATATCCAGAACAAGATGTTGTGCCTGAGAATATTTTTCAGAAAATTACTGATAAGAAATCTGGAATATGTTTGATGCCAACTCTTGCAGAATGTGCCAAATTTAACAACAAAATGTTGCATTTAGAAAAGCAAGAGATTGTGAAAGTGGAAGCTATTGATAGAGTAGAGCATATGGGATCAACAATTATTTTGTCTGAGAATCTGAAATCAAAATTGGATTCATTAGAGAAGACTATATCTAAAACTGCAGGTTTTGAAAAGACTCTGAATGTGTGCTTGAACTGCCGTATAATTTTAAGAAGGAATTTACATGTTGAAAGAGGTCTGGTAAATGGATCAATGGGTAATGTTGTTGATTTTGTGAAATACAGAAATAGAGATGGAATTGAATTTTTAAAAATTAAATTTGATGGCATTGAGGAAGTACAGCTAATTGCTCGTTGTTCTGCTAGATTTTTGCTTGTAAAAGACTTATATGTTCGCCGTAAGCAGTTCCCTGTTTGCTTGGCATATGCGGTGACAATTCATAAATCGCAAGGTTTAAGTGTAGACACTGCATTGGTGAATATTGGCAGTTCTGTGTTCAAGGAGGGTATGGCATATGTGGCATTGTCACGAGTTAGAACTTTATCGGGATTGTACTTGATTGAGTGTGATGTCAGAAACATTTGTGCAGATCTAGATTGTGTTAAGGAATACAATAGGTTAAGAAGAGAGTATGCGCCACATTTGCCTCAGTTTCCTTTGTTTGAGAAACGTCTGGTAGGCCGGAAACGAAGAAATGAGAACAATACTGGGGAGGTTGTAGCAAAAAGACAAAAAGTGAATGAACCTAAAATTACAAGCAGAAACAAAGAGGATTCTGTTGAAGATGTTGTTGGTTTTCAGTTTGAAAACAGTTCTGGTGTCAACTGCTATGCTAATGTAGTAATGAATGTTTTGTTTTCTCTAAAAAATGTAAAAGAAGAGATTGTGGTCAATTCTGATCAAAGATTTTGCAGTTTGTTGAATTCTGTGTTAGAGAAATGTAGCACAGATAGAACAAAAATAGAAAGAGTGTCTGAAATTCGAAACCTGTTAGACAGATGTTCAGGGCAAACACAATTCTCTCAAAATATTCAGCAAGATTGTCAGGAGTTTTTAATGTATATGCTTGATGTATTACATGCTGAAGGTGTAGATGTAGATCAGCTGTTTGGGCTTTCTTATCAATGGCAGCATGACTGCGAGAACTGTATGGTATCAAGTACTACTAGTGTAGACTCAGAAAGATTTATATATTTAACTTTGCCAGACAGTAAATCAGTCTCCTTTAATAAGCTAGTAAAAGCTGCTAATCACAGCATGGAGTGTAGCCAATGTAAATCTGAAATGATGTCCACATTATTTATACGAACATATGGCCAGTACGTCATTTTAATGTTCCAACGATGTAGGCCTGATGGAACAAAATTGACAACTTTAATAAAAAATGTTGTAGCTTCGCAGTTGTCAATATCAGGAAGGACTTTTGTAACTACAGCAATTATATATCATGACGGCCCTTCAATATCATCAGGACATTACACAGCTTATTTAAAGTGTAGAAATGGCTGGTCATTCTGCAATGATTCTGTTTTAATTTTCAAAAAAAAATTGCCGTATGACCTTAAAAACTCTTACCTGGTGTTTTTAAAACCAAAATTTTAGGAAAATAATCTCGGGATATGATCTGTGGAATTTCAAGAAGTTCTAATGGCTCCTACACAATTTGGCCTTGAGGATAAGTGTAGTTCAGAGACATAACTTCTAATCAAAGGATTGGACATCATGGAGATGCATGTGCACTTTAAATGAGTTCAGAAAAATTGTTTCTTTTCATAAGCTAATTGAAGCAGCCAATCAAAACATGGAGTAGAGGGAATGTAAGTCTGCAATGCTGTCTACTGTTTTACATTGCTTTGTGATTAAAAGTGATGTAGAGAATTAAATAATTGTAGTACTCATAGAGGTAGTGTAAGTCTGCTTCATATTAAGCAGTATCAGTGTCATAGGAAATGTAGAACATGACTGACCAAGAAGGGGAAGATATTACTATTCCAGGATTGTGAAAATGATCTTCAACATTTTAATTCTGAAAGTTGCGGAAATGCCAAATGATGGGATTGGCTTACAAGAAATCCAAGAGTTATAAATATCTCTGACTAGATTTGGCCTTGTGGAAAATAGTGGTAGAGAGCAAGAAGTCATTTATTGCATGTAACGTGTTTTTAAAAACGATGGAGGTTTTCTTTCAGAAAGTGGCGGGCTGAAAGTAATAACAGCACAAAAGAGTGTAAGCTGTTCATAGGACATCCTTGGACGTCATGGAAAGTAAGTTAACTTTAAGGAGTTCTGAATTTTATTTTCTGATGTTGTATGGGTTTTTTAAACACAATCATTTTGATTGTGTTTTTTTTTCCCCGCTGTTACATGATGAATACCTTCAAGTCACTGTTTTTAGTGAATTTTGATACATTCTGAGAACAGCAAAAATAAACCATTTAACATGTATAATTAATTCTGTACTGTTTGCATTTATGATGTATATGTAGAACTGTGTAGGAGGCATGGAGAAGGTGAGTTTTCTGTAAGTGTTAAATGTATTGTATGCAGTGCTGCACTTCTACGTATTCTTTCATATGCTGGACTACATCTGCACAATGAGATACCTAAGCAAAGGAAACACAAGTGATGTGATTGTGAAATGAGCAAAATAAATTGCACATATTTCAATTACATCACTTGAGTTTCCTATCATTACGAATCACATTGTGCAGATCAAGTTTAGGTCTGTCCAGGGAAACATAGGAGGTTTCTACTTTGTTGAAGAGTGCAGTGGACATGACTCACTTCATTAGTAGACTTTCACAGATATTATCTCCTCTGTACACTTCAACAAGTGTAAATCTCATCTTGAACTCTGAGTAGGCCTCACCTCAAACAAATCTCTGGATAGGAGACATGTTATTAGCATACTGAAGCGACACTTTTCTGAAACAAGAGCAATGCAAAAGATGCACCATGTTTTAAGATAGGCCTCACTTCATCTGCATCAAGATACTGTTAGTTTAAAATGTATATCTTTAGCATTGTGTAGAGGACCTGGAGAAGCAGAAGCTTCTGTCAGTGTCAAAGTTGTTGAAAAACTATTTGTCCTTCAATATTTTCCCTTGTCTTTTGTAATTTTTAAATACATATTTTAATTTTTTTTCAAATGTTGGTTCTCTCTTTCACAGATTGAAAGTATAGAAATAAAATGTGATTAATTTAACGGCAATTACAAGGTAAATAGTTGTACTCTTTTCGTTACATTTCTATCACATTCACCTACTATTAGATCCACTGCTTCACTTCTTTAATCCTCAGTTTCCTGCCTTTGCTACTTTCCTCATTCCTTTCTCTATTACCTATTTACTCAACTCCTTCCACTCTTTTTCTCAGTCCCTCTGTTCTCATAGTTCCTCAGTCTTGTTCACTCACTCCATCTCTATTACTCTTAGTGTCTGTGAATTACTTTCCCAACTTTTTTTTTTTGGGGACCGCTTCCTGGGAAGTTGCCCGGTTCGCAAACCAGCAGCGTTATGGCAGTCCACCATTTTGTGTTTCGTTCGAATCAAGATACAAGATGGAGGGCAAATAATGTTCAGAATAGGTAGAAGGGGGCACGGTAGATGTATCTTGACCCCCTTGGTTTTCTGAGGGTGGCTCAGGAGGACCATAGTTCTTCACTCTTGTTCACTCTCTCTGTTTCTATTAATGTCACTGTTTATGACTGATCAAAAAAATGTTTTTTAAAAAAGAACAGTAACTATAAGGGAAGGAAATAGACAGTTATGTTAAAAGAAAGACAGCTATAGGGAGTAAACTAACGATACTGTTACCTACAATCCACTGCTGTTGATGTTACTGACCATGTCATGAATGATGTAATATGTGAAATCATCAACAGTGGATTGTAGGTAACAGTATCCTTATTTTACTCCCTAGAGCTGTCTTTCTTTTAACATAACTGTGTATTTCCTTCCCTTATAGTTACTGTTCTTTTTTAAAAAATATTTTTTTGGTTAGCTTCCGGTACGCGTACCGGGTAGCGCTCCGGGAGCGAACTAAGAGAAATACAGGTTGGCAGAGTTCCAAATTTTCTACCAATTTTTTTATAATGGGGAGTTAGTTCTGAAAAGAACTTTTTTTTTTCTGTTTTTGTTGTTTTATATTTTTTTTAGTATTTTTTGAACATTTTTTTACTTTTTTTGTATTTTCTGAACGTTTTTAAAATTTTTTTGGTTTTTTTGGGGGGGGGGGGAACAAAAACGATCCATTATAAAGGGCTCAACAGGAGCAAAAAAAAAAAAAGAATTTATTTTTTGGTGCGTTTTGTGCAAACATTAATATGATTTTGAATTGCTCGCAAAATCAAAGTGATGCTACTTTCTCTGTAGCAGATGAAAGCGCCACATTCCACGCACACTTGTTTTACGTGACCAAACAACATTTGGATGTTTGCAATCACCTCCCTCGCCTCTGGTCCCGACACCTCTGGAACCACCGATCTTCTTGCCATTTGGAGGGGATGTTGTTGTTGGTCACGTAGCTGGGCAGCACTATAGTTATTTGGGTGCCACCTACTCATATGCCGATGCATAGTATGATTCCCATAACTATATTTTTTATCGGTGCCCCTTGACAATCTGTCACCGCATATGCGGCAAAACACGTAACGAGCATTCACTTTCTTTTGCCCCTCAGGAATTCTGTAGAATTGCCAGATATAATTCTCCTGTCGATTGTACCTCCTGGGCTCCTCTGGCAAAAACTCATGCTCTTCCTCCTCTTCCTCCTCTTCCTGTTCTTCCTCTTCTTGCAGAATTACTTCTGCAGGTGGTCCTCTCTTTCTTGGATTTGGTGGAGGTGGTGGGCTAGCACCAGCTGAAGCTACTAATGAAGCCATCACAAAGTCTCAATAAAGGGTCTTTCTCTCACCAAGATGAAAGTCAGAGTGATGAAAGAAGGAGGGGTTTTCATCATTTGGGAAAAACAAAAGTTCTAAACCAATGAAAAGTGTCCATTTTAGATCACATGACCTTGTATTACATCATTAGGAAACCAAAAGTGAAATGAACCAATGAAAAGTGTTATTATCGAGTCACATGACCTGCTATGTTTACGTTACGCGGTCGGCGCCGCGCCGCGGATCGCTTCCGGTTCGCGTACCGCTGCGCTTCCTGGTACGCGAACGTAGCACGTAATATGACGTATTACGCGAGAACGCGAAACGTCATGCTGACGCGAAGCGTCGCGATGTTGTTTTGTAACGCGAGAGGTGCGCTAAAGGAACGTTTACCAGTTCGCGTACCGGGTCGCGCCTCCGGATTGAGCTAACGGGAAGCTAACCGGTACGCGTACTGGGAGCGAAACAAAAAAAAATTAAAAAAAAATTGTATAACAAACATGTAAAAAATATTTTTCTTTTTAAAGAATAATACATTGTAAAGGTTTTGATATTAGCTATTAAAAAACCAATGAAATTCACTGAAAAAACCATAGGTTATAGACCATATATAGTTAGGAATTAGCATTTACAAAACCTTAAAAATTCACTGAAAAAACCATAGGTTATAGACCATATATAGTTAGGGATTAGCATTTAAAAAACCTTATTTTACTCACACAAAACCATTGAAATTCCATATATAGTTAGTTGTACTAACTATATATCACGCACCCGCAATCCACTGCTGATGATGTCACATATTACATCATTCATGACATGGTCAGTGACATCACTGATGACATCACTGATGACATCTCAAATGACATCACTGATGACATCACTGATGACATCATCCAGTGACTGTGTGTTTCTGTAAAGTTTAAATATGTTTTACATATTGAAGAATGAGTAGATGTAGAAGTGTCTGGATGAAGGATTTAGTAGGTGCGTGACTGACTGTATGAGTGAGTGATTAAATGTGTCTCACTGAGTGCATGGGTTAGTGACTAAACTGTCTTAATTTGTGCATCATTATGTCTGTTGTTCTGTAAACTGCTGCATGTGTTGATCAGTAGCTATATGAGTAACTATATAGGTTATTGATTGGTTGCCCAAGCATTTGTATGGGAGACTGAGTGTGTGTGTGAGTGGCTGGGAAGTGTATGACTCTGTGCATAGATGTATGGGTTCAAAAGTGCATGTTGGAAACAGCTGTATGGGCGGTTGACTGTGTGCATGACTGTATTGGTGAGTGAATAGATATCTCAGTGCTACATGTCAAATTAAGTACATATGTAAAATACAGTACATGTGAGAGTTGACATATATAAATAACTGTGCATAAGAGCCAGTGAATGTGTGAGTGGCTGTATGGATCATTGTGAACTTGTATCCAGGATTGTATAAGTGAGTAAATATGTTTTAGTATTTGTTTGAATAAGTAAGTAAGGTGTGTTTAACTGTATAGTTAAGGAAATGGAGGTGTGATTGATTGTTTGCATGACTGTCTAGGTGTGTGTGTAACTTCATGGATGAGTGACAATCTGTGAGTCTGTGTTTACACTGAGTGTATCTAAGGTTATATTAGAGTCTGAAGAGGTTCATCGTATTATCACAACAGTGATGTCATCAGTAATGTCATTTGAGATGTCATCAGTGATGTCATCAGTGATGTCATTTGAGATGTCATCAGTGATGTCATCAGTGATGTCACTGACCATGTCATGAATGATGTAATATGTGACATCATCAGCAGTGGATTGCGGGTGCGTGATATATAGTTAGTACAACTAACTATATATGGAATTTCAATGGTTTTGTGTGAGTAAAATAAGGTTTTTTAAATGCTAATCCCTAACTATATATGGTCTATAACCTATGGTTTTTTCAGTGAATATATATATATATATTCACTGAAAAAACCATAGGTTATAGACCATATATAGTTAGGAATTAGCATTTAAAAAACCTTATTTTACTCACACAAAACCATTGAAATTCCATATATAGTTAGTTGCACTAACTATATATTGCGCACCCGCAATCCACTGCTGATGATGTCACATATTACATCATTCATGACATGGTCAGTGACATCACTGATGACATCACTGATGACATCTCAAATGACATCACTGATGACATCACTGATGACAACATCCAGTGACTATGTTTCTGTAAAGTTAAAATATGTCTTACATATTGAAGAATGAGTGGATGTATAAGTGTCTGGACGAAGGATTTAGTAGGTGCATGACTGAATGTATGAGTGAGTGATTAAATGTGTCTCACTGAGTGCATGGGTTAGTGACTAAACTGTCTTAATTTGTGCATCATTATGTCTGTTGTTCTGTAAACTGCTGCATGTGTTGATCAGTAGCTATATGAGTAACTATATGGGTTATTGATTGATTGCCCAAGTATTTGCATGGGAGACTGAGTGTGTGTGTGGCTGGATGGGAGGTGTGTGACTCTGTACAGATCAATGTGTACTTGTATCAATGATTGTATAAGAGAGTAAGTATGTGTTAGTATATGGTTGAAAACGTAAGGTGCTCTATGTTTAACTGTATAGAGTAGAAAATGGAAGTGTGATTGATTCTTTACAGGACTGACTAGGTGTGTGAGTAACTCCATGGATGAGTGGCAGAGTGTGAGTGTCTGTATAGGTGTATGAGTGCATATGATTGTGTTGTAAACATGAGTGATTGTATGTATGAATGATTGTATGGGTGAATGAGTGAATGTGTGTGTAGACGTAGGAATCAGTGAGTACGTATGTAGTAACTAGTATTGGTGTGTCAATGGTTTCAAAAATTATACTCTGTTTTTAACACTGGGTGAAACAGAGGTTATATTAAAATGTGAGGAGATGCATTGTATTGTCACATGAATGATATCATCAGTGATGTGGTCATTGATGTCAAATGAGATGTCATCAGTGATGTCATCAGTGATGTCATTTGAGATGTCATCAGTGATGTCATCAGTGATGTCACTGACCATGTCATGAATGATGTAATATGTGACATCATCAGCAGTGGATTGCGGGTGCGCAATATATAGTTAGTGCAACTAACTATATATGGAATTTCAATGGTTTTGTGTGAGTAAAATAAGGTTTTTTAAATGCTAATTCCTAACTATATATGGTCTATAACCTATGGTTTTTTCAGTGAATTTTCAAGGTTTTGTAAATGCTAATTCCTAACTATATATGGTCTATAACCTATGGTTTTTTCAGTGAATTTCAATGGTTTTTTAATAGCAAATATCATAAGCTGTCGAATGTCAAGTACGTGGTAAGAATTTTTTTTTTCGTGTTTATGCACACTGATCTGCTTTGATTGCTGCCCCCCACCCCTCATTTCTATTAGGAGTACTCTCTCTTTGCAGATAGTGAAGGGTAGTTAATGCAGCCCTTTCCCCCTTTGTAATCCGTCGTGCCTGCTTCTCTCTCCATTTGATTGATTGTTCTCTTTGGTTCATTCTCTATTTACAAACAAGCACAGAGTCGCAATACTCTGTTTAGTCTTTGCAGATAGCGAAAAATCGTGTAAAAAAACAAAAGGAATCGAGCAAAATCAGTAGGCCACTAATGGGATCTCTTTTGACCTCGCTAAAATAGAAACATTAGGAACAACCTGTTGAAAATAGCAATGCGTATGTATATAAGCGGCGTTCATTTGTGTTCACAGTACCCCTTGTTGATTGTTTCAATCGAGCATTGAATTGTTCGAAGTTAATTCTCTTAAGGATCTTCTCTACCTGCAAACGAGGAAGAATAGGAATATTCTATCTCCCTTTGCAGATAGTGAAGGGTAGGTAACGCAAGCCTTTAACACGTCGTACCTATTTCATTCCTCATTGATTGATTGATTGTCCGAACATTGACTGTTTGGGAATTAGTTCTTTTTGGAGGTATTCCCTGTTTGCAAATAAACGTAGGAAAATCTTTGCAAGTAGTGAAAGGGTACGTAATGCGGACCGTTCTCCCCCGTTGTAATCTGTCATGCCTATCTACTCCCCACTGATTGATGCACCTTTTTCACCCGGACCATTTACTAGAGATACGTCATCTGGCCCGACCAGAGAGCACCCCTAGTGAAAAGGACATATGCAATAATAACGAAGTGATCACTGTATCCTGTTAACAGAAACTTTACCATGAAACAACCTGGAAAGAAAAAAATAGGAAAACGAAAATCAGTAGGCCACTGATGAACATGAACTTTTATTAAACAACGAACAAAGAAACGATAACATAACGTAATGATAAAACCTATTAATGTCCTAGAAACAAGAAAACGTTAAAATATGCCAGTGGTGAGAGACCAGAAAAACAGTAAGAGAAACCAAATCACCCCTCGCTGTCCCACCGCCTGCCACGCCAAAAAAATCGATAGACTAGGGAAAATGCAAGTCAGTAGAACATCCACCCCCACTCTGGAAACTTCCAAGGTGGGGCAGGGTTCCGGCTACGCCCAGCCGGGAGCAGCCCATATAAGGCAGGTCCTGCTGCCACGCCTCGGCCAGGAGATCCTAACGTAGGGTGTAGCCGGAGGAGAGGCCGAGACCAGCGGGACCCGGCCAGGGGATTGCCTTTACAACGCTGAACAGTTGCAGGGGGGGGGAATGTCTCCTCGACCCTCCCCTCTCTCTCCCAGTCCGGCCGCGGTGGCCCTTGAGAGTTGCAGGTAGTCCCGCCACATGCTCTTCCGGTCCGACCACCAACGGTCGGGGGGCCGAGGCCGACGGGATCCGGCTGCAGCCGATAAACCAAGAAACCCGTTCATGGGGCCAGAGCCAGGGGCGTCCGGCCGACATCCACCGGAAGCCCGGCCCGAAGACGGACGGGACACTTCTTTCTTTTATAATGGCTGCGACAACACTGGAGGGGGATGTCTTGCACATGCCTCCGACCCCCCCCTCGTCCTCATCGCCTGGTCCGGCCATAACAAATCTCAAGCGAGACGCCGTGGGGTGCACTGGGAGGGAGAGACAGTGCGAACAGGCCTCTCCCGCCTCCCCAGGTGGAGGCTTCCCAGCTGCACCCTCAGCGCTCCAGGCGGTGACATCCTAACAACTACAGTGCTGCACAGTTTCGGAACGACCTAGATAACGGTTCTTCCACTGTGGCCATGCTGCAACGTCTCGCCCGGCAGGGTGGAGCCCGTCCGCTCATGTGACCCCGCGATCGCCGGTAGCTGCCGAACTCTCAAAATGGCGGTCGACCTGGCAAGAGCGGGCCCAACATAAAGAAATGGCCCGGTCACTGGTTGACTCCACCACCGTAGTCCTCCACGACCTTGAAGATTCTAGAGGAGCCGCGGGAGTCTCCGACCCCCGATGGGGAATGACTGCCATGATCGCCCGTGGAGTGACGAAACTGTATCCGCGGGACGTCGGCGCTCCCATGCTGGCGCCAGCCTCACTTTGAATTACTACAATCCTGCAGACCTCACTTCCGGTGAAAGCACAGTGTGACCCGGTAGGAAAAATTATTGCACCCCCTCCCCTTTTTGACTGATAGTTCAAACCACCGATCCTTTCCTTTGCCCTTTTAACGGAACTTTGGACTGCCTCCCCCTCTTTTACATTTTCTAGAGAAAACAAAACATTAACCACTACATTAGCATAGCAGTTGACACCAGAACTGTTTTCAAATTGAAAACCAACAACATCTTCAACAGAATCCTTTTTGTTTCTGCTGTGACCCTGCCACAGCACAGGCATTGTCCCCAGCAGTAATTCTGCAATGCCGGTAAGAATAGCTGTGGTGCCTACTGGACTCACTCACCCCCGCGGCGCCCCACGCCGTTTTTTGCTGGGCGGCAACTTACTAGACATCACTTTCGTGCCATCTAGATTTCAGCGCGTTCTGCTGCCTTGGAACTATTCGCACAACAGACCGCTACTGACAAGAATATTTCATTATTGGTGCTGTCAATTTCAATAAATCTATTGGATAATTAAAAAGAAATTGCCACGGTCTCTTCGTTGTTTAAATGTTTTTACTGTTTTTGTTTTGTTGTATATATTTATATGTTATTAAAGTTTTATATTCCTACTACTTTGTTGGAGTGCTATATATTTTTAATGTGACACATAATTGTAAAAACTTTGATGTACAAAGAGTCATTCCTGGAATCTTCCGCTTCAGGCTCGGTCCCCTCCCCAATCACAATACAGGATGGTTTTCAGATAGTAGGAACGCGTGTGCTGTGACGGATCACATCGGGTGTGGGCCTTGATCTACTATAACTCCTTTGAAGAGGGGTGATTCTTTACAGCTGGGGCCATAAACTACATCTGCAGGGCTAGCTGATAGCCTAGGACCGGCCTGGACATTCGGACACAGAGGAAGAGGAGTGTCAGAGGGTGCGGTAGTGAATAGGGCGAAAGGGAGGTGTCGGGCGGGCACAGAGTGTGATTCTCAGGGAAGAGCAGCGCAGATGGGGGAAGGTTTATTGCCCATGCATAAGACAGAGAGCGGTGGTGACCAGTGCCTGGGGGAGATGCTTACGAGGGTGAGGAGCCATGCTACGAATCGACAGCGTGCAGAGAGTGGGTCTGGTCAAGACATCTAAAATGGCTGCCGTGCACGACAAAAGTGTGGCATTTCAAAAAAGGCAAGATGGCGCAGACAATGTTTTTCAACACTTCCTCATTTCCTTCGAATCGAACGTTAACAGACGTTGGGGCATATTACCAAAGTTAAGCGATATTTATCGCTAACGATGCTTACCAACCAATTTTTTACCACTAAGCATCGTCAGAAATTATCGAAGATAAACCTTACTATTATCAAGGTTTATCGCAAATGCGATAATAAACGGCCGCAATGCATGAATATCGCTAAAAACTCAGCGATATTCATGCATTACCGAGCTAATACTCTTAGCCATGTTATCCACCTCCCATTGGATAACATGGCTAAGAACTGCTCAGGGCAGGTGTTACTTTTTGGAGATATTCGCGCTTAGCGCGAATATCTCCAAAAGTTGGTAATAGGAGATAGATATCTTGCATGTTGTAATGCAAGTTATTGTGGTATATGGAACTCATACCATAATCTCTCAGGAAAGCAGAAACTGATCCTTTTGGGACCGCCTAAAAAGGCCTAGGGGGTGAGGAGTACTCTACTTTGCCCCCTTTTCACGTTCCGAACTATTTTATTTTACTCTCTTCTGTAATTACACAAAATACCAGCGATAAGATGCATCGGAGACACACACTGAGAGAAAGGAGGCCGGAGATGAAGAAGACATGTCAAATACACATTGGAGATAATATAGTGGCAGAAGGGAAGTAAATATGAGTAAACTTACCATGTAACATAAAAATGTTGCACTCTATACTATAAGTCTCATTTTATACTACAATCACTTCGCTACAACCTCATAAATTAAAAATAAAAATAAATAATGTCTCAAACAATTTTTGATTTCTAAATATAAATTTATTCTTCAGAATTTTCTAAATTTGAAACAACTAGTAACATGTCCTCATCAGTAATTTCCTCTTCAATCATCTCATCTGGAATCTCCTCATTAAAAGTCTGCAATGATGATTCTTGTAACTCTATGGTCTCCAAACACTCGATAAATTCGCCATCAAGAGATTGATCAAAAAAATCATTCAAGTCATCTCCTCCTTCTGACAATATTTCATTATTGGTGCTGTCCATTTCAATCAATGTAGTGGAATCATTCAAGTCATCTCCTCGTGACAATATTTCATTATTGGTGCTCTCAATTTCAATCAATGTAGTGGAATCATTCAAGTCATCTCCTCCTTGTGACAATATTTCATTATTGGTGCTGTCCATTTCAATCAATCTAATGGAATCATACAAGCCATCTCCTCCTTGTGACAATATTTCATTATTGGTGCTCTCAATTTCAATCAATGTAGTGGAATCATTCAAGTCATCTCCTTGTGACAATATTTCATTCTTGGTGCTGTCCATTTCAATCAATCTAATGGAATCATACAAGTCATGTCCTCCTTGTGACAATATTTCATTATTGGTGCTCTCAATTTCAATCAATGTAGTGGACAATTCAAAAGAAATTGCCACGGTCTCTTCATTGTGAGCCATTTTATTTTGAAATTGCTTGCTGTAAATTGCAGAAAAAAATAATCACTTTCATTTATCGTTTTTAGTAATACATAATATAAAACTAACTTCATCAAGTATTTAGTATAACAGAAGGACTGCAAATAAATAACAGAAAACATTTTTCAAATTATCTTCAAGTGTACAACATAGTTCCCCTTACAAATTAACAACTCACCTTTTTAAAAGTAGCAGAAGTGTTAGTACTGTGTAAATCAAACACCAGAAATTCACCACCAAAAATTCCTCACAAATGTACCTCAGACAGTAGTATCACAAAATGGCTGTGGTTTCCTCTCATTTGACATATATACATAACCAATTAACTTTCATCACACACAAATACAAAACCAAAGTAACATTTTAATTGGTTCTAAATTTCAACACTTTCAAATGTGTTTTCCCCATGCAATTTTCCATAGGACATTTACATACGTCTACAGCCTGAATGGCTGAACGGAATTACACCAAACTTGGCAAAATGGTACATCAAACCTAAGAGGTCAGGAAGGATCTACTATGCCCCCTTATGGTCATTTCCCCCTTCGCTTTGGCCTCCTCTTGTCTCTCAATCCTACCGAGGGACAAGATGGCGGCCGCTACGGACTGTTTGGAATGTTGACAGACGCCGGAGAACCAATCAGCTTCGCAAAGCTCCGTAACGCGAAAAGTACGCGAAGCGGAGCGCTGTTACAGATACATATCTTTTTTTCAACGTTAATTTCTCAAAATCCACTGGAGCACATATATTGAGACCTAGCAAAGGCACATCGGGCTACCAGTCCCTAATATTTTGCCAAGTTTCGTGCAAATCCATTCAGCCGTTCGATTATTATTATTTTGTTTTTTTTTTGCCCCGCGGGGCCCTTTTAAAACCTCCACATCAAACCTAGGGGGTCAGCGAGGATCTACTATGCCCCCTTATAGTTATTTCCCCCTTTGTTTTGACCTCCTCTTGTCTCTCGATCCTACCGAGAGACAAGATGGCGGCCGCTACGGACTGTTTGGAATGTTGACAGACACCGGAGAACCAATCAGCTTCGCTTCACAAAGCTCCGTTGCGCGAAAAGTCCGCGAACCAGAGCGCTAACCGGTCCGCTGTTACAGATATATATCTTTTTTTAAACGTTAATTTCTCAAAATCCACTGGAGCACATATATTGAGACCTACAAAAGGCACATCGGGCTACCAGTCCCTACAATTTTGCCAAGTTTCGTGCAAATCCATTCAGCCGTTCGGGCTAAAAGTGAGGCCAACCGCCCTATGGAAAACTCAATGTTAAAAACACGTTTTGGGACCCCCCTTTTTTCTCGGCCCCCACTGGACGAACCCCCCCCAAATTTTCAAGGGCTGCTCAGAAACAAAATGTGCCATTTTCCTGAAAATTTCAGCCGATTCCGTCCACAAACGCCAAAGTTATTAGACATAGAATTTTCAAAAAACCCATAGAGAAAAAATCCTAACTATATATACCTACTGGCGACCGCCAGTAGGTAATATATATATATTTACAAAACATATTTAAACTATTAAGTCACTGGATGATGTCATCAGTGATGTCATTTGAGATGCCATCAGTGATGTCACTGACCATGTCATGAATGATGTAATATCATCAGCAGTGCATTGCGGGGCACCTGTTATAGTTAGCTGAACTAACTATAATGGCCAAATTTCTCTGGTATTGTACGAGTTAAATGCCCAACTAACTATAAAGTCCCTGAAACCTGTGTTTTTTTCAGTGAATATATATATATATATATATATATATATATATATATATATATATATATATATATTACCTACTGGCGGTCGCCAGTAGGTATATATAGTTAGGATTTTTTCTCTATGGGATTTTTGAAAATTCTATGTCTAATAACTTTGGCGTTTGTGGACGGAATTGGCTGAACTTTTCAGGAAAATGGAACATTTTGTTTCTGAGCAGCCCCTGAAAGTTTGGGAGGGTTTCGTCAAGGGGGGGCCGAGAAAAAAGGGGGGTCCCAAAACGTGTTTTTAACATTGAGTTTCCCATAGGGCGGTTGGCCTCACTTTTAGCCCGAACGGCTGAATGGATTTGCACGAAACTTGGCAAAATTGTAGGGACTGGTAGCCCTATGTGCCTTTGCTAGGTCTCAATATATGTGCTCCAGTGGATTTTGAGAAATTAACGTTCAAAAAAACATATATATCTGTAACAGCGCTCCGCTTCGCGTACTTTTCGCGTTACGGAGCTTTGCGAAGCTGATTGGTTCTCCGGCGTCTGTAAACATTCCAAACAGTCCGTAGCGGCCGCCATCTTGTCTCTCGGTAGGATCGAGAGACAAGAGGAGGCCAAAGCGAAGGGGCAAATGACCATAAGGGGGCATAGTAGATCCTTCCTGACCTCTTAGGTTTGATGTACCATTTTGCCAAGTTTGGTGTAATTCCGTTCAGCCATTCAGGCTGTAGACGTATGTAAATGTCCTATGGAAAATTGCATGGGGAAAACACATTTGAAAGTGTTGAAATTTAGAACCAATTAAAATGTTACTTTGGTTTTGTATTTGTGTGTGATGAAAGTTAATTGGTTATGTATATATCTCAAATGAGAGGAAACCACAGCCATTTTGTGATACTACTGTCTGAGGTACATTTGTGAGGAATTTTTGGTGGTGAATTTCTGGTGTTTGATTTACACAGTACTAACACTTCTCCTACTTTTAAAAAGGTGAGTTGTTAATTTGTAAGGGGAACTATGTTGTACACTTGAAGATAATTTGAAAAATGTTTTCTGTTATTTATTTGCAGTCCTTCTGTTATACTAAATACTTGATAAAGTTAGTTTTATATTATGTATTACTAAAAACGATAAATGAAAGTGATTATTTTTTTCTGCAATTTACAGCAAGCAATTTCAAAATAAAATGGCTCACAATGAAGAGACCGTGGTAATTTCTTTTGAATTGTCCACTACATTGATTGAAATTGACAGCACCAATAATGAAATATTGTCACAAGGAGGAGATGACTTGAATGATTCCACTATATTGATTGAAATTGACAGCACCAATAATGAAATATTGTCACAAGGAGGAGATGACTTGAATGATTTTTTGGATCAATATGTTGATGGCGAATTTATCGAATGTTTGGAGACCATAGAGTTACAAGAATCATCATTGCAGACTTTTAATGAGGAGATTCCAGATGAGATGATTGAAGAGGAAATTACTGATGAGGACATGTTACTAGTTCTTTCAAATTTAGAAAATTCAGAAGAATAAATTTATATTTAGAAATCAAAAATTGTTTGAGACATTATTCATTTTTATTTTTAATTTATGAGGTTGTAGCGAAGTGATTGTAGTATAAAATGAGACTTATAGTATAGAGTGCAACATTTTTATGTTACATGGTAAGTTTACTCATATTTACTTCCCTTCTCCCACTATATTATCTCCAATGTGTATTTGACATCTCTTCTTCATCTCCGGCCTCCTTTCTCTCACTGTGTGTCTCTGATGCATCTTATCGCTGCTATTTTGTGTAATTACAGAAGAGAGTAAAATAAAATAGTTCGGAACGTGAAAAGGGGGCAAAGTAGAGTACCCCTCACCCCCTAGGCCTTCTCAGGCAGTCCCAAAAGGATCAGTTTCTGCTTTCCTGAGAGATTATGGTATGAGTTCCATATACCACAATAATTTGCATTACAACATGCAAGATATATATCTCCTATTACCAACTTTTGGAGATATTTGCGCTAAGCGCGAATATCTCCAAAAACTAACACCTGCCCTGAGCAGTTCTTAGCCATGTTATCCAATGGGAGGTGGATAACATGGCTAAGAGCATTAGCTCGGTAATGCATGAATATCGCTGAGTTTTCAGCGATATTAATGATTGCGGTTGTTTTTTATCGCATTTGCGATAAACCTTGATAGTAGCAAGGTTTATCTTCGATAATTTCTGACGATGCTTAGCGGTAAAAAATTCGTTGGTAAGCATCGTTAGCGATAAATATCGCTTAACTTTGGTAATATGCACCAACGTCTGTTAACGTTCGATTCGAAGGAAATGAGGAAGTGTTGAAAAACATTGTTTGCGCCATCTTGCCTTTTTTGAAATGCCACACTTTTGTCGTGCACGGCAGCCATTTTAGATGCCTTGACCAGACCCACTCTCTGCACGCTGTCGATTCGTAGCATGGCTCCCCACCCTCGCAAGCATCTTCCCCAGGCACTGGTCACCCCCGCTCTCTGTGTTATGCATGGGCAATAAACCTCTCCCCATCTGCGCTGCTCTTCCCTGAGAATCACACTCTGTGCCCGCCCGACACCTCCCTTTCGCCCTATTCACTACCGCACCCTCTGACACTCCTCTTCCTCTGTGTCCGATTGTCCAGGCTATCAGCTAGCCCTGCAGATGTAGTTTATGGCCCCAGCTGTAAAGAATCACCCCTCTTCAAAGGAGTTATAGTAGATCAAGGCCCACACCCGATGAGATCCGTCACACCACACGTGTTCCTACTATCTGAAAACCATCCTGTATTGTGATTGGGGAGGGGACCGAGCCTGAAGCGGAAGATTCCAGGGATGACTCTTTGTACATCAAAGTTTTTACATTTATGTGTCACATTAAAAATATATAGCACTCCAACAAAGTAGTAGGATTATAAAACTTTAATAACTTATAAATATATACAACAAAACAAAAACAGTAAAAACATTTAAACAACGAAGAGACCGTGGCAATTTCTTTTGAATTATCCAATACATTTATTGAAATTGACAGCACCAATAATGAAATTTTCTCACAAGGAGGAGATGACTTGAATGATTTTTTTGATCAATCTCTTGATGGCGAATTTATCGAATGTTTGGAGACCATAGAGTTACAAGAATCATCATTGCAGACTTTTCATGAGGAAATTCCTGATGAGGACATGTTACTAGTTCTTTCAAATTATGAAAATTCAGAAGATGTTGCCTGGGGGTGGGTCGTCAGTAGCAGTCTGTTGTGCGAATAGTTCCAAGGCAGCAGAACGCGCTGAAATCTAGATGGCACAAAGGTGATGTCTAGTAAGTTGCCGCCCAGCAAATAACGGCGTGGGGCGCCGCGGGGGTGAGTGAGTCCAGTAGGCACCACAGGTATTCTTACCGGCATTGCAGAATTACTGCTGGGGACAATGCCTGTGCTGTAGCAGGGTCACAGCAGAAACAAAAAGGATTCTGTTGAAGATGTTGTTGGTTTTCAATTTGAAAACAGTTCTGGTGTCAACTGCTATGCTAATGTAGTGGTTAATGTTTTGTTTTCTCTAGAAAATGTAAAAGAGGGGGAGGCAGTCCAAAGTTCTGGTAAAAGGGCAAAGGAAAGGATCGGTGGTTTGAACTATCAGTCAAAAAGGGGAGGGGGTGCAACAATTTTTCCTACCGGGTCACAGTGTGCTTTCACCGGAACTGAGGTTTGCAGGATTCTAGTAATTCAAAGTGAGGCTGGCGCCAGCATGGGAGCGCCGACGTCCCGCGGATACAGTTTCGTCACTCCACGGGCGATCATGGCAGTCATTCCCCATCGGGGGTGTCTGCGGGGGTCGGAGACTCCCGCGGCTCCTCTAGAATCTTCAAGGTCGTGGAGGACTACTGTGGTGGAGTCAACCAGTGACCGGGCCATTTCTTTATGCTGGGCCCGCTCTTGCCACGTCGATCGCCATTTTGAGAGTTCGGTAGCTACTGGCGATCGCGGGGTCAAATGAGCGGACGGGCTCCACCCTGCTGGGCGAGACGTTGCAGCATCGCCACAGTGGAAGAACCCTTTTCCGGGCGCCTGGAGCGCTGAGGGTGCAGGTGGGAAGCCTCCACTGGGGAGGCGGGAGAGGCCTGTTCGCACCGTCTCTCCCTCCCAGTGCACCCCACGGCGTCTCGCTTGAGATTTGTTATGGCCGGACCAGGCGATGAGGATGAGGGGGGGGGGGTCGGAGGCATGTGCAAGACATCCCCCCCAGTGTTGTCAAAGCCATTATTCAAGAAAGAAGAAGTGTCCCGTCCGTCTTCGGGCCGGGCTTCCGGTGGATGTCGGCCGGACGCCCCTTGCTCTGGCCCCATGAACGGGTTCCTTGGTTTATCGGCTGCAGCCGGATCCCATCGGCCCCGGCCGTTGGTGGCCGGACTGGTAGAGAATGTGGCGGGACTACCTGAAACTGTCAAGGGCCACCGCGGCCGGACTGGGAGAGAGAGGGGAGGGTCGAGGACACGGACATTCCCCCCCCTGCAACTCTCCAGCGTTGTCAATCCCCCTGGGCGGGTCCCGCTGGTCTCGGCCTCGGCCTCTCCTCCGGCTACACCCTACGTGATGATCTCCGAGGCGTGGCAGCAGGACCCGCCTTATATGTGTTGCTTCCGGCTGGGCGTAGCCGAAAACCTGTTGCCCTTTGGAAGTTTCTAGAATGGGGCGGATGTCTGCTGACTTCTATCTTTCCCAGTTTGCCGTTATTTGGCCGTGGCAGGCGGTGGGACAGACACGTTTTGGGGCAGTGAGGGGCGATGTTTTCAGGTTTCTTATTACGGGCTTACTTCTAACGTTTCTTGTTTCTAGGACAATAATAGGTTTTATCATTACGTATTGTTATCGTTTCTTTGTTTGTTATTTAATAAAAAGTTCATCAGTGGCCTACTGATTTTCGTTTTCCTATTCTTTTCTTTCCAGGTTGTTTCATGCTAAAGTTTCTGTTAACAGGATACAGTGATCACTTCGTTATTATTGCATATGTCCTTTTCACTAGGGGTGCTCTCTTGTTGGGCCAGATATCTCTAGTAAATGGTCCGGGTGAAACAGGTGCATCAATCAGTGGGGAGTAGATAGGCATGACAGATTACAACGGGGGAGAAAGGTCCGCATTACCTACCCTTTCACTACTTGCAAAGATTTTCCTACGTTTATTTGCAAACAGGGAATACCTCCAAAAAGAACTAATTCCCAAACAGTCAATGTTCGGACAATCAATCAATCAATGAGGAATGAAATAGGTACGACGTGTTAAAGGCTTGCGTTACCTACCCTTCACTATCTGCAAAGGGAGAGAGAATATTCCTATTCTTCTTTGTTTGCAGGCAGAGAAGATCCTTAAGAGAACCAACTTCGAACAATTCAATGCTCGATTCAAACAATCAACAAGGGGTACTGTGAACACAAATGAACGCCGCTTATGTACATACACATTGCTATTTTCAACAGGTTGTTCCTAATGTTTCTATTTTAGCGAGGTCAAAAAGAGATCCCATTAGTGGCCTACTGATTTTGCTCGATTCCTTTTGTTTTTTTACACGATTTTTCGCTATCTGCAAAGACTAAACAGAGTATTGCGACTCTGTGCTTGTTTGTAAATAGAGAATGAACCAAAGAGAACAATCAATCAAATGGAGAGAGAAGCAGGCACGACGGATTACAACGGGGGCAAAGGCCTGCGTTAACTACCCTTCACTATCTGCAAAGAGAGAGTACTCCTAATAGAAATGAGGGGTGGGGGGCAGCATTCAAAGCAGATCAGTGTGCATAAACACGAAAATGTTTTTACTTACCACGTACTTGACATTCGACAGCTTATGATATTTGCTATTAAAAAACCATTGAAATTCACTGAAAAAACCATAGGTTATAGACCATATATAGTTAGGAATTAGCATTTACAAAACCTTGAAAATTCACTGAAAAAACCATAGGTTATAGACCATATATAGTTATCAGTGATGTCATCAGTGATGTCATTTGAGATGTCATCAGTGATGTCATCAGTGATGTCACTGACCATGTCATGAATGATGTAATATGTGACATCATCAGCAGTGGATTGCGGGTGCGCGATATATAGTTAGTGCAACTAACTATATATGGAATTTCATTGGTTTTATGTCAATAAAATGTCCAGCTAACTATATATGGTCTCTAACCTATGGTTTTTTCAGTGAATTTTCAAGGTTTTGTAAATGCTAATTCCTAACTATATATGGTCTATAACCTATGGTTTTTTCAGTGAATATATATATATATACATATATAGTAGAGCAAATTGCGCAAGCGCTTCGGGAGGGCTCACCGCTTCATCCGACCCTCCGGTCTGTATTTGGCTCCTCTGCAATGTTCACAGGTTCCCTTGAATTAAAATTGGGTCCGACGTGTTTCGGGGCCACAAACGCCCCTTCCTCATGGACTGTGCGCAGTTCAACATCAAGTTCTCTTCACGCTGGTCAAACGCGTTTTAGTTTGAACAGCTGGCGTCGTCCTCCCTGAGTGGGTGGAGTCTGGCAACACCGGGACTCTTGGTCAACGTAGTCCTGTGAAGTGACATAAAATAGTAACCTTAAGTAGGCTGGCGTGTCTGCACTTTTATTACTGTCATTTAAGATCCTTAAGTAGGATGGGAGGGAAGCTGCGTGCCTCACGTTTTATTCAAATGGATGTTGCGCTGACAGGCAAGTGTGCTTGGTCTCGCCTCAGTCTCTTAGGACAGGATACATGTTCCGCCATCAGGGTGGAGCTCCTTCCGCGACCAAGGCTGGCTGCCTGAATATAGTAGTAACTGCAAACACAACAATGATGGACAGAATGTGGATCAATGTCACACATTCACCCCAGTCAAAAGATCTGGGCCCAAATCCATCGTTTTTCCACTCCACACCACCTTGGGTTAGACAATGGCGATATGCAAATCAGCGCTGACCCTGTGCCCCATGGGAACAGTCCAGTCCGAACTACAAAAGCCATGTCCTTCCCAGAACAGAAACAAGCATCCGAGGACCGGCCCGGTTTCGAGGTAACACCTCTCATCAGCCCGGCTAGCTTGCTTCCAGTGGTGTGGAGTGCCTGGGACTCACGTCTGAGCATCCCCAGTACACTTAGAGCGGTAACTGCAAACACAACAATGATGGACAGAATGTGGATCAATGTCACACATTCACCCCAGTCAAAAGATCTGGGCCCAAATCCATCGTTTTTCCACTCCACACCACCCTGGGTTAGACAATGGCGATATGCAAATCAGCGCTGACCCTGTGCCCCATGGGAACAGTCCAGTCCGAACTACAAAAGCCATGTCCTTCCCAGAACGGAAACAAGCATCCGAGGACCGGCCCGGTTTCGAGGTAACACCTCTCATCAGCCCGGCTAGCTTGCTTCCAGTGGTGTGGAGTGCCTGGGACTCACGTCTGAGCATCCCCAGTACACTTAGAGCGGTAACTGCAAACACAACAATGATGGACAGAATGTGGATCAATGTCACACATTCACCCCAGTCAAAAGATCTGGGCCCAAATCCATCGTTTTTCCACTCCACACCACCCTGGGTTAGACAATGGCGATATGCAAATCAGCGCTGACCCTGTGCCCCATGGGAACAGTCCAGTCCGAACTACAAAAGCCATGTCCTTCCCAGAACGGAAACAAGCATCCGAGGACCGGCCCGGTTTCGAGGTAACACCTCTCATCAGCCCGGCTAGCTTGCTTCCAGTGGTGTGGAGTGCCAGGGACTCACGTCTGAGCATCCCCAGTACACTTAGAGCGGTAACTGCAAACACAACAATGATGGACAGAATGTGGATCAATGTCACACATTCTCCCCAGTCAAAAGATCTGGGCCCAAATCCATCGTTTTTCCACTCCACACCACCCTGGGTTAGACAATGGCGATATGCAAATCAGCGCTGACCCTGTGCCCCATGGGAACAGTCCAGTCCGAACTACAAAAGCCATGTCCTTCCCAGAACGGAAACAAGCATCCGAGGACCGGCCCGGTTTCGAGGTAACACCTCTCATCAGCCCAGCTAGCTTGCTTCCAGTGGTGTGGAGTGCCTGGGACCCACGTCTGAGCATCCCCAGTACACTTAGAGCGGTAACTGCAAACACAACAATGATGGACAGAATGTGGATCAATGTCACACATTCACCCCAGTCAAAAGATCTGGGCCCAAATCCATCGTTTTTCCACTCCACACCACCCTGGGTTAGACAATGGCGATATGCAAATCAGCGCTGACCCTGTGCCCCATGGGAACAGTCCAGTCCGAACTACAAAAGCCATGTCCTTCCCAGAACGGAAACAAGCATCCGAGGACCGGCCCGGTTTCGAGGTAACACCTCTCATCAGCCCGGCTAGCTTGCTTCCAGTGGTGTGGAGTGCCTGGGACTCACGTCTGAGCATCCCCAGTACACTTAGAGCGGTAACTGCAAACACAACAATGATGGACAGAATGTGGATCAATGTCACACATTCACCCCAGTCAAAAGATCTGGGCCCAAATCCATCGTTTTTCCACTCCACACCACCCTGGGTTAGACAATGGCGATATGCAAATCAGCGCTGACCCTGTGCCCCATGGGAACAGTCCAGTCCGAACTACAAAAGCCATGTCCTTCCCAGAACGGAAACAAGCATCCGAGGACCGGCCCAGTTTCGAGGTAACACCTCTCATCAGCCCGGATAGCTTGCTTCCAGTGGTGTGGAGTGCCTGGGACTCACGTCTGAGCATCCCCAGTACACTTAGAGCGGTAACTGCAAACACAACAATGATGGACAGAATGTGGATCAATGTCACACATTCACCCCAGTCAAAAGATCTGGGCCCAAATCCATCGTTTTTCCACCTCTCATCAGCCCTGCTAGCTTGCTTCCGATGGATTTGGGCCCAGATCTTTTGACTGGGGTGAATGTGTGACATTGATCCACATTCTGTCCATCATTGTTGTTTTTGCAGTAACCGCTCTAAGTGTACTGGGGATGCTCAGACGTGAGTCCCAGGCACTCCACACCACTGGAAGCAAGCTAGCCGGGCTGATGAGAGGTGTTACCTCGAAACCGGGCCGGTCCTCGGATGCTTGTTTCCGTTCTGGGAAGGACATGGCTTTTGTAGTTCGGACTGGACTGTTCCCATGGGGCACAGGGTCAGCGCTGATTTGCATATCGCCATTGTCTAACCCAGGGTGGTGTGGAGTGGAAAAACGATGGATTTGGGCCCAGATCTTTTGACTGGGGTGAATGTGTGACATTGATCCACATTCTGTCCATCATTGTTGTTTTTGCAGTAACCGCTCTAAGTGTACTGGGGATGCTCAGACGTGAGTCCCAGGCACTCCACACCACTGGAAGCAAGCTAGCCGGGCTGATGAGAGGTGTTACCTTGAAACCGGGCCGGTCCTCGGATGCTTGTTTCCGTTCTGGGAAGGACATGGCTTTTGTAGTTCGGACTGGACTGTTCCCATGGGGCACAGGGTCAGCGCTGATTTGCATATCGCCATTGTCTAACCCAGGGTGGTGTGGAGTGGAAAAACGATGGATTTGGGCCCAGATCTTTTGACTGGGGTGAATGTGTGACATTGATCCACATTCTGTCCATCATTGTTGTTTTTGCAGTAACCGCTCTAAGTGTACTGGGGATGCTCAGACGTGAGTCCCAGGCACTCCACACCACTGGAAGCAAGCTAGCCGGGCTGATGAGAGGTGTTACCTCGAAACCGGGCCGGTCCTCGGATGCTTGTTTCCGTTCTGGGAAGGACATGGCTTTTGTAGTTCGGACTGGACTGTTCCCATGGGGCACAGGGTCAGCGCTGATTTGCATATCGCCATTGTCTAACCCAGGGTGGTGTGGAGTGGAAAAACGATGGATTTGGGCCCAGATCTTTTGACTGGGGTGAATGTGTGACATTGATCCACATTCTGTCCATCATTGTTGTTTTTGCAGTAACCGCTCTAAGTGTACTGGGGATGCTCAGACGTGAGTCCCAGGCACTCCACACCACTGGAAGCAAGCTAGCCGGGCTGATGAGAGGTGTTACCTCGAAACCGGGCCGGTCCTCGGATGCTTGTTTCCGTTCTGGGAAGGACATGGCTTTTGTAGTTCGGACTGGACTGTTCCCATGGGGCACAGGGTCAGCGCTGATTTGCATATCGCCATTGTCTAACCCAGGGTGGTGTGGAGTGGAAAAACGATGGATTTGGGCCTAGATCTTTTGACTGGGGTGAATGTGTGACATTGATCCACATTCTGTCCATCATTGTTGTTTTTGCAGTAACCGCTCTAAGTGTACTGGGGATGCTCAGACGTGAGTCCCAGGCACTCCACACCACTGGAAGCAAGCTAACCGGGCTGATGAGAGGTGTTACCTCGAAACCGGGCCGGTCCTCGGATGCTTGTTTCCGTTCTGGGAAGGACATGGCTTTTGTAGTTCGGACTGGACTGTTCCCATGGGGCACAGGGTCAGCGCTGATTTGCATATCGCCATTGTCTAACCCAGGGTGGTGTGGAGTGGAAAAACGATGGATTTGGGCCCAGATCTTTTGACTGGGGTGAATGTGTGACATTGATCCACATTCTGTCCATCATTGTTGTTTTTGCAGTAACCGCTCTAAGTGTACTGGGGATGCTCAGACGTGAGTCCCAGGCACTCCACACCACTGGAAGCAAGCTAGCCGGGCTGATGAGAGGTGTTACCTCGAAACCGGGCCGGTCCTCGGATGCTTGTTTCCGTTCTGGGAAGGACATGGCTTTTGTAGTTCAGACTGGACTGTTCCCATGGGGCACAGGGTCAGCGCTGATTTGCATATCGCCATTGTCTAACCCAGGGTGGTGTGGAGTGGAAAAACGATGGATTTGGGCCCAGATCTTTTGACTGGGGTGAATGTGTGACATTGATCCACATTCTGTCCATCATTGTTGTTTTTGCAGTAACCGCTCTAAGTGTACTGGGGATGCTCAGACGTGAGTCCCAGGCACTCCACACCACTGGAAGCAAGCTAGCCGGGCTGATGAGAGGTGTTACCTCGAAACCAGGCCGGTCCTCGGATGCTTGTTTCCGTTCTGGGAAGGACATGGCTTTTGTAGTTCGGACTGGACTGTTCCCATGGGGCACAGGGTCAGCGCTGATTTGCATATCGCCATTGTCTAACCCAGGGTGGTGTGGAGTGGAAAAACGATGGATTTGGGCCCAGATCTTTTGACTGGGGTGAATGTGTGACATTGATCCACATTCTGTCCATCATTGTTGTTTTTGCAGTAACCGCTCTAAGTGTACTGGGGATGCTCAGACGTGAGTCCCAGGCACTCCACACCACTGGAAGCAAGCTAGCCGGGCTGATGAGAGGTGTTACCTCGAAACCAGGCCGGTCCTCGGATGCTTGTTTCCGTTCTGGGAAGGACATGGCTTTTGTAGTTCGGACTGGACTGTTCCCATGGGGCACAGGGTCAGCGCTGATTTGCATATCGCCATTGTCTAACCCAGGGTGGTGTGGAGTGGAAAAACGATGGATTTGGGCCCAGATCTTTTGACTGGGGTGAATGTGTGACATTGATCCACATTCTGTCCATCATTGTTGTTTTTGCAGTAACCGCTCTAAGTGTACTGGGGATGCTCAGACGTGAGTCCCAGGCACTCCACACCACTGGAAGCAAGCTAGCCGGGCTGATGAGAGGTGTTACCTCGAAACCGGGCCGGTCCTCGGATGCTTGTTTCCGTTCTGGGAAGGACATGGCTTTTGTAGTTCGGACTGGACTGTTCCCATGGGGCACAGGGTCAGCGCTGATTTGCATATCGCCATTGTCTAACCCAGGGTGGTGTGGAGTGGAAAAACGATGGATTTGGGCCCAGATCTTTTGACTGGGGTGAATGTGTGACATTGATCCACATTCTGTCCATCATTGTTGTTTTTGCAGTAACCGCTCTAAGTGTACTGGGGATGCTCAGACGTGAGTCCCAGGCACTCCACACCACTGGAAGCAAGCTAGCCGGGCTGATGAGAGGTGTTACCTCGAAACCGGGCCGGTCCTCGGATGCTTGTTTCCGTTCTGGGAAGGACATGGCTTTTGTAGTTCGGACTGGACTGTTCCCATGGGGCACAGGGTCAGCGCTGATTTGCATATCGCCATTGTCTAACCCAGGGTGGTGTGGAGTGGAAAAACGATGGATTTGGGCCCAGATCTTTTGACTGGGGTGAATGTGTGACATTGATCCACATTCTGTCCATCATTGTTGTTTTTGCAGTAACCGCTCTAAGTGTACTGGGGATGCTCAGACGTGAGTCCCAGGCACTCCACACCACTGGAAGCAAGCTAGCCGGGCTGATGAGAGGTGTTACCTCGAAACCGGGCCGGTCCTCGGATGCTTGTTTCCGTTCTGGGAAGGACATGGCTTTTGTAGTTCGGACTGGACTGTTCCCATGGGGCACAGGGTCAGCGCTGATTTGCATATCGCCATTGTCAAACCCAGGGTGGTGTGGAGTGGAAAAACGATGGATTTGGGCCCAGATCTTTTGACTGGGGTGAATATGTGACATTGATCCACATTCTGTCCATCATTGTTGTTTTTGCAGTAACCGCTCTAAGTGTACTGGGGATGCTCAGACGTGAGTCCCAGGCACTCCACACCACTGGAAGCAAGCTAGCCGGGCTGATGAGAGGTGTTACCTCGAAACCGGGCCGGTCCTCGGATGCTTGTTTCCGTTCTGGGAAGGACATGGCTTTTGTAGTTCGGACTGGACTGTTCCCATGGGGCACAGGGTCAGCGCTGATTTGCATATCGCCATTGTCTAACCCAGGGTGGTGTGGAGTGGAAAAACGATGGATTTGGGCCCAGATCTTTTGACTGGGGTGAATGTGTGACATTGATCCACATTCTGTCCATCATTGTTGTTTTTGCAGTAACCAGCCTGAATATAGTAGAGCAAATTGTGCAAGCGCTTCAGGAGGGCTCACCGCTTCATCCAACCCTCCGGTCTGTATTTGGCTCCTCTGCAATGTTCACAGGTTCCCTTGAAATAAAATTGGGTCCGACGCGTTTCGGGGCCACAAACGCCTCTTCCTCATGGACTGTGCGCAGTTCAACATCAAGTTCCCTTCACGCTGGTCAAACGCGTTTTAGTTTGAACAGCTGGCGTCGTCCTCCCTGAGTGGGTGGAGTCTGGCAACACCGGGACTCTTGGTCAACGTAGTCCTGTGAAGTGAAATAAAATAGTAACCTTAAGTAGGCTGGCGTGTCTGCACTTTTATTACTGTCATTTAAGATCCTTAAGTAGGATGGGAGGGAATTTTATTCAAATGGATGTTGCGCTGACAGGCGAGTGTGCTTGGTCTCACCTCATTCTCATTAACCTCATTCTCTTAGGACAGGATTCATGTTCAGAGTGGAGCTGGTTCCGCGCCCAAGGCTGGCCACCTGAATATAGTAGAGCAAATTGCGCAAGCGCTTCGGGAGGGCTCACCGCTTCATCCGACCCTCCGGTCTGTATTTGGCTCCTCTGCAATGTTCACAGGTTCCCTTGAATTAAAATTGGGTCTGACGCGTTTCGGGGCCACAAACGCCCCTTCCTCATGGACTGTGCACAGTTCAACATCAAGTTCTCTTCACGCTGGTCAAACGCATTTTAGTTTGAACAGCTGGCATCGTCCTCCCTGAGTGGGTGGAGTCTGGCAACACCGGGACTCTTGGTCAACGTAGTCCTGTGAAGTGAAATAAAATAGTAACCTTAAGTAGGCTGGCGTGTCTGCACTTTTATTACTGTCATTTAAGATCCTTAAGTAGGATGGAAGGGAAGCTGCGGGCATCACGTTTTATTCAAATGGATGTTGCGCTGACAGGCGAGTGTGCTTGGTCTCGCCTCAGTCTCTTAGGACAGGATACATGTTCCGCCATCAGAGTGGAGCTCCTTCCGCGACCAAGGCTGGCCGCCTGAATATAGTAGAGCAAATTGCGCAAGCGCGTCAGGAGGGCTCACCGCTTCATCCGACCCTCCGGTCTGTATTTGGCTCCTCTGCAATGTTCACAGGTTCCCTTGAATTAAAATTGGGTCCGACGCGTTTCGGGGCCACAAACGCCCCTTCCTCATGGACTGTGCGCAGTTCAACATCAAGTTCTCTTCACGCTGGTCAAACGCGTTTTAGTTTGAACAGCTGGCGTCGTCCTCCCTGAGTGGGTGGAGTCTAGCAACACCGGGACTCTTGGTCAATGTAGTCCTGTGAAGTGAAATAAAATAGTAACCTTAAGTAGGCTGGCGTGTCTGCACTTTTATTACTGTCATTTAAGATCCTTAAGTAGGATGGGAGGGAATCTGCGGGCATCAAGTTTTATTCAAATGGATGTTGCGCTGACAGGCGAGTGTGCTTGGTCTCGCCTCAGTCTCTTAGGACAGTATACATGTTCAGCCATCAGAGAGGAGCTCCTTCCGCGACCAAGGCTGGCCGCCTGAATATAGTAGAGCAAATTGCGCAAGCGCTTCGTGAGGGCTCACCGCTTCATCCGACCCTCCGGTCTGTATTTGGCTCCTCTGCAATGTTCACAGGTTCCCTTGAATTAAAATTGGGTCCGACGCGTTTCGGGGCCACAAACGCCTCTTCCTCATGGACTGTGCGCAGTTCAACATCAAGTTCTGTTCACGCTGGTCAAACGCGTTTTAGTTTGAACAGCTGGCGTCGTCCTCCCTGAGTGGGTGGAGTCTGGCAACACCGGGACTCTTGGTCAACGTAGTCCTGTGAAGTGAAATAAAATAGTAACCTTAAGTAGGCTAGCATGTCTGCACTTTTATTACTGTCATTTAAGATCCTTTAAGTAGGATGGGAGGGAAGCTGCGGGCATCACGTTTTATTCAAATGGATGTTGCGCTGACAGGCGAGTGTGCTTGGTCTCGCCTCAGTCTCTTAGGACAGGACACATGTTCCGCCATCAGAGTGGAGCTCCTTCCGCGACCAAGGCTGGCCGCCTGAATATAGTAGAGCAAATTGCGCAAGCGCTTCGGGAGGGCTCACTGCTTCATCCGACCCTCTGGTCTGTATTTGGCTCCTCTGCAATGTTCACAGGTTCTCTTGAATTAAAATTGGGTCTGACGTGTTTCGGGGCCACAAACGCCCCTTCCTCATGGACTGTGCGCAGTTCAACATCAAGTTTTCTTCACGCTGGTCAAACGCATTTTAGTTTGAACAGCTGGCGTCGTCCTTCCTGAGTGGGTGGAGTCTGGCAACACCGGAACTCTTGGTCAACGTAGTCCTGTGAAGTGAAATAAAATAGTAACCTTAAATAGGCTGGCGTGTCTGCACTTTTATTACTGTCATTTAAGATCCTTAAGTAGGATGGGAGGGAAGCTGCGGGCATCACGTTTTATTCAAATGGATATTGCGCTGACAGGCGAGTGTGCTTGATCTCGCCTCAGTCTCTTAGGACAGGATACATGTTCCGCCATCAGAGTGGAGCTCCTTCCGCAACCAAGTCTGGCCGCCTGAATATAGTACAGCAAATTGCGCAAGCGCTTCTGGAGGGCTCACCGCTTCATCCGACCCTCCGGTCTGTATTTGGCTCCTCTGCAATGTTCACAGGTTCCCTTGAATTAAAATTGGGTCCGACGCGTTTCGGGGCCACAAACGCCCCTTCCTCATGGACTGTGCGCAGTTCAACATCAAGTTCTCTTCACGCTGGTCAAATGCGTTTTAGTTTGAACAGCTGGCGTCGTCCTCCCTGAGTGGGCGGAGTCTGGCAACACCGGGACTCTTGGTCAACGTAGTCCTGTGAAGTGACATAAAATAGTAACCTTAAGTAGGCTGGCGTGTCTGCACTTTTATTACTGTCATTTAAGATACTTAAGTAGGATGGGAGGGAAGCTGCGGGCATCACATTTTATTCAAATGGATGTTGCGCTGACAGGCGAGTGTGCTTGGTCTCGCCTCAGTCTCTTAGGACAGGATACATGTTCCGCCATCAGGGTGGAGCTCCTTCCGCGACCAAGGCTGGCCGTCTGAATATAGTAGAGCAAATTGCGCAAGCGCTTCGGGAGGGCTCACCGCTTCATCCGACCCTCCGGTCTGTATTTGGCTCCTCTGCAATGTTCACAGGTTCCCTTGAATTAAAATTGGGTCCGACGCGTTTCGGGGCCACAAACGCCCATTCCTCATGGACTGTGCGCAGTTCAACATCAAGTTCTCTTCACGCTGGTCAAACGCGTTTTAGTTTGAACAGCTGGCGTCGTCCTCCCTGAGTGGGTGGAGTCTGGCAACACCGGGACTCTTGGTCAACGTAGTCCTGTGAAGTGAAATAAAATAGTAACCTTAAGTAGGCTGGCGTGTCTGCACTTTTAATACTGTCATTTAAGATCCTTAAGTAGGATGGGAGGGAAGCTGAGGGCATCACGTTTTATTCAAATGGATGTTGCGCTGACAGGCGAGTGTGCTTGGTCTCGCCTCAGTCTCTTAGGACAGGATACATGTTCCCCCATCAGAGTGGAGCTCCTTCCGCGACCAAGGCTGGCCGCCTGAATATAGTAGAGCAAATTGCGCAAGCGCTTCGGGAGGGCTCACCGCTTCATCCGACCCTCCAGTCTGTATTTGGCTCCTCTGCAATGTTCACAGGTTCCCTTGAATTAAGATTGGGTCCGACGCGTTTCGGGGCCACAAACGACCCTTCCTCATGGACTGTGCGCAGTTCAACATCAAGTTCTCTTCACGCTGGTCAAACGCGTTTTAGTTTGAACAGCTGGCGTCGTCCTCCCTGAGTGGGTGGAGTCTGGCAACACCGGGACTCTTGGTCAACGTAGTCCTGTGAAGTGAAATAAAATAGTAACCTTAAGTAGGCTGGCGTGTCTGCACTTTTAATACTGTCATTTAAGATCCTTAAGTAGGATGGGAGGGAAGCTGAGGGCATCACGTTTTATTCAAATGGATGTTGCGCTGACAGGCGAGTGTGCTTGGTCTCGCCTCAGTCTCTTAGGACAGGATACATGTTCCCCCATCAGAGTGGAGCTCCTTCCGCGACCAAGGCTGGCCGCCTGAATATAGTAGAGCAAATTGCGCAAGCGCTTCGGGAGGGCTCACCGCTTCATCCGACCCTCCGGTCTGTATTTGGCTCCTCTGCAATGTTCACAGGTTCCCTTGAATTAAAATTGGGTCTGACGCGTTTCGGGGCCACAAACGCCCCTTCCTCATGGACTGTGCGCAGTTCAACATCAAGTTCTCTTCACGCTGGTCAAACGCGTTTTAGTTTGAACAGCTGGCGTCGTCCTCCCTGAGTGGGTGGAGTCTGGCAACACTGGGACTCTTGGTCAACGTAGTCCTGTGAAGTGAAATAAAATAGTAACCTTAAGTAGTCTGGCGTGTCTGCACTTTTATTACTGTCATTTAAGATCCTTAAGTAGGATGGGAGGGAAGCTGCGGGCATCACGTTTTATTCAAATAGATGTTGCGCTGACAGGCGAGTGTGCTTGGTCTCGCCTCAGTCTCTTAGGACAGGATACATGTTCCGCCATCAGGGTGGAGCTCCTTCCGCGACCAAGGCTGGCCGCCTGAATATAGTAGAGCAAATTGCGCAAGCGCTTCGGGAGGGCTCACCGCTTCATCCGACCCTCCAGTCTGTATTTGGCTCCTCTGCAATGTTCACAGGTTCCCTTGAATTAAAATTGGGTCCGACGCGTTTCAAGGCCACAAACGACCCTTCCTCATGGACTGTGCGCAGTTCAACATCAAGTTCTCTTCACGCTGGTCAAACGCGTTTTAGTTTGAACAGCTGGCGTCGTCCTCCCTGAGTGGGTGGAGTCTGGCAACACCGGGACTCTTGGTCAACGTAGCCCTGTGAAGTGAAATAAAATAGTAACCTTAAGTAGGCTGGCGTGTCTGCACTTTTATTACTGTCATTTAAGATCCTTAAGTAGGATGGGAGGGAATCTGCGGGCATCAGGTTTTATTCAAATGGATGTTGCGCTGACAGGCGAGTGTGCTTGGTCTGGCCTCAGTCTCTTAGGACAGGATACATGTTCAGCCATCAGAGTGGAGCTCCTTCAGCGACCAAGGCTACCCGCCTGAATATAGTAGAGCAAATTGCGCAAGCGCTTCGGGAGGGCTCACCGCTTCATCCGACCCTCCGGTCTGTATTTGGCTCCTCTGCAATGTTCACAGGTTCCCTTGAATTAAAATTGGGTCCGACGCGTTTCGGGGCCACAAACGTCCCTTCCTCATGGACTGTGCGCAGTTCAACATCAAGTTCTCTTCATGCTGGTCAAACGCGTTTTAGTTTGAACAGCTGGCGTCGTCCTCCCTGAGTGGGTGGAGTCTGGCAACACCGGGACTCTTGGTCATCGTAGTCCTGTGAAGTGAAATAAAATAGTAACCTTAAGTAGGCTGGCGTGTCTGCACTTTTATTACTGTCATTTAAGATCCTTTAAGTAGGATGGGAGGGAAGCTACGGGCATCACGTTTTATTCAAATGGATGTTGCGCTGACAGGCGAGTGTGCTTGGTCTCGCCTCAGTCTCTTAGGACAGGATACATGTTCCGCCATCAGAGTGGAGCTCCTTTCGCGACCAAGGCTGGCCGCCTGAATATAGTAGAGCAAATTGCGCAAGCACTTCGGGAGGGCTCACCGCTTCATCCGACCCTCCGGTCTGTATTTGGCTCCTCTGCAATGTTCACAGGTTCCCTTGAATTAAAATTAGGTCCGACGCGTTTCGGGGCCAAAAACGCCCCTTCCTCATGGACTGTGCGCAGTTCAACATCAAGTTCTCTTCACGCTGGTCAAACGCATTTTTGTTTGAACAGCTGGCGTCGTCCTCCCTGAGTGGGTGGAGTCTGGCAACACCGGGACTCTTGGTCAACGTAGTCCTGTGAAGTGAAATAAAATAGTAACCTTAAGTAGGCTGGCGTGTCTGCACTTTTATTACTGTCATTTAAGATCCTTAAGTAGGATGGGAGGGAAGCAGCGGGCATCACGTTTTATTCAAATGGATGTCAGCGCAACATCCATTTGAATAAAACGTGATGCCCGCAGCTTCCCTCCCAGGCAGCCTGATCAAGGGCTTTGCAGCTCGAAACGCGTCGCTGGTTCTGTTTCTGGAATAAAAACCATCTGTTGCTGACTTTGCTGGTCCGTTTCCTCATTTCATGCTGGCGTGGAGGCGGTGTCAGCGAGCGCAGAGCGTGCTGAGGAGGAGCTGTTAATTACATATATATATATATATATATATATATATATATATTCACTGAAAAAACCATAGGTTATAGACCATATATAGTTAGGAATTAGCATTTAAAAAACCTTATTTTACTCCCACAAAACCATTGAAATTCCATATATAGTTAGTTGCACTAACTATATATCGCGCACCCGCAATCCACTGCTGATCATGTCACATATTACATCATTCATGACATGGTCAGTGACATCACTGATGACATCACTGATGACATCTCAAATGACATCACTGATGACATCACTGATGACAACATCCAGTGACTGTATGTTTCTGTAAAGTTAAAATATGTCTTACATATTGAAGAATGAGTGGAAGTATAAGTGTCTGGACGAAGGATTTAGTAGGTGCATGACTGAATTTATGAGTGAGTGATTAAATGTGTCTCACTGAGTGCATAGGTTAGTGACTAAACTGTCTTAATTTGTGCATCAGTATGTCTGTTGTTCTGTAAACTGCTGCATGTGTTGATCAGTAGCTATATAAGTAACTATATGGGTTATTGATTGATTGTCCAAGTATTTGTATGGGAGACTGAGTGTGTGTGTGGCTGGCTGGGAGGTGTGTGACTCTGTGCAGATCAATGTGTACTTGTATCAATGATTGTATAAGAGAGTAAGTATGTGTTAGTATATGTTTGAAAATGTAAGGTACTCTATGTTTAAATGGAAAATGGAAAAAATAGAAAATGGAAGTGTGATTGATTCTTTACAGGACTGACTAGGTGTGTGAGTAACTCCATGGATGAGTGGCAGAGTGTGAGTGTCTGTATAGGTGTATGAGTGCATATGATAGTGTTGTAAAGATGAGTGATTGTATGTATGAATGATTGTATGGGTGAATGAGTGAATGTGTGTGTAGACGTAGGAATCAGTGAGTGCGTATGTAGTAACTAGTATTGGTGTGTCAATGGTTTCAAAAATTATACTCTGTATTTAACACTGGGTGAAACAGAGGTTATATTAAAATGTGAGGAGATGCATTGTATTGTCACATGAATGATATCATCAGTGATGTAGTCATTGATGTCAAATGAGATGTCATCAGTGATGTCATCAGTGATGTCATTTGAGATGTCATCAGTGATGTCATCAGTGATGTCACTGACCATGTCATGAATGATGTAATATGTGACATGATCAGCAGTGGATTGCGGGTGCGCGATATATAGTTAGTGCAACTAACTATATATGGAATTTCAATGGTTTTGTGGGAGTAAAATAAGGTTTTTTAAATGCTAATTCCTAACTATATATGGTCTATAACCTATGGTTTTTTCAGTGAATTTTCAAGGTTTTGTAAATGCTAATTCCTAACTATATATGGTCTATAACCTATGGTTTTTTCAGTGAATTTCAATGGTTTTTTAATAGCAAATATCATAAGCTGTCGAATGTCAAGTACGTGGTAAGTGAAAACATTTTCGTGTTTATGCACACTGATCTGCTTTGAATGGTGCCCCCCCCCCCTCATTTCTATTAGGAGTACTCTCTCTTTGCAGATAGTGAAAGGTAGTTAACGCAGGCCTTTGCCCCCGTTGTAATCCGTCGTGCCTGCTTCTCTCTCCATTTGATTGATTGTTATCCAAGTATTTACTGTTTTAGAATTAGTTCTCTTTGGTTCATTCTCTATTTACAAACAAACACAGAGTCGCAATACTCTGTTTAGTCTTTGCAGATAACGAAAAATCGTGTAAAAAAAAAGAAAAGGAATCGAGCAAAATCAGTAGGCCACTAATGGGATCTCTTTTTGACCTCGCTAAAATAGAAACATTAGGAACAACCCCTCATGACAAATACAAAACTAGTGAGATGAACTGAACTCCACACAATGATGGCTGCAAAACAGCTCGGCTCCGCCACCCACCCCGCCCAAAATAACGATAAAGAGCGGCTGCCATGATTGGTTGCGGAATGGCCACAACGGAGCTACGAAATGGTGCTGCTCTCATGCTAACCCCAGCTTCGGTCTGAAACATCCAGAAACACTGTAGACTACCAATTCGATCAGTTCCGGTAGCGCCCCAATGTAACCCGGTAGAGAAGAACTAGCCCTCCCCTCTTTGACTGATGGTTCTTGTTGCCTGTCCCTTCTGTTGTCATTTAACAGAACTATTTAGCCTGCTGAAAGGGGTTGTGTTTCGACCGCTGGTTGGTGGAGACATTTTGACTATATTCTGGACCTGCGTTGTCGCGTAATGCGTCATATGACGCGCCGCGTTAGCGCATCCGGAAGTCATCCGGGGCGCGCAGCGCGTAACGTAAGCATAACAAGTCATGTGACTTGTTAATAAAACTTTTCATTGGTTCATTTTACTTTTCTTATTCTAATGATGAAAGCCTTGGTCATATCACCTAAAAATTACGCTTTTAATTACTTCCGAACATTATTTTCTCTTAAATATATGTTATAATGTTCCAGGCTAATGTACTTTCCCGGAAATTTTACAACCGGCCTGCAAGTAAAATATATTCTTTTTTCGAGAAAAAGAGCGTTTCTTCGTCCCATGACGGAGCCGTTGAGCAAAAGAGGGTCGACCTGCTGTCTTAGTCGCCGATACGCCTGAATATGAGATTCTTATCGATCACTTTATTTTGCAGGAATAGAAAACACAACAGCCCTTGACCATTTATCTTTACTGCGTTCCTTCGTATTATACCTTTTACCCTTCATGTAATTGGTCTGCTTTATTTCACTTGCCTTTTAATGATTCTAAAACAGTGACTATTATTAAAAACTTTACCAATGTATACACTACTACCATGTTTTCTTTTAAAAACCTTTATTGTGAAAATTTCATTATACAAATACGAGCCTATAACCACGTGGGCCTGCCACGGAGCAAACTGTAATCGTATATGATGAATAGACATTTACACTGTAGAGGAACGTAACGGGCGGGCCATTAGGTTGCAAAAACTAAGGTGTCTAACAGTTACGGAATCGGTGGACGTACATTTTATAATTAAAATACGACAGGGCCAGTTACAATAAAATTATCTAGATATACATTTGCGGGCAAGTACCATGGGTGACGTTAATTCGAACTTTCAACAGTACAGTAATCAATAACACATCAGAACTTAATATCAATAGGGATGTCGAAATATTCAATCAATTCTCGTCCCCGCCCGCCATGTGCTTCAAAACTGCATACGTATCTCGTGATTTCAAGGTTCTGCAACCAGTACACAACAAGGAGTTACGAGTCCCATTTATTCCGGCGCCATTTTGGGCGAGGACGGGCAGGTCCAGGATATAGTCAAAATGTCTCTACCAACCATCGACTATGATGATGTTCATATGCTGTATTTATTAGAGTAACACTCATCTGCCCACATGAAATTAATTTACCACAATCTAAACATGTCATTTTAATCTTTCCAAAGTTCTTCTAAATATTTGGGACCGTTTCCCTTGCCTCTGAAGCTCTCAGTGCCACTTCTTTGATGAATGTACTAGCAGGTCAGGGGTTCTCCTCCAAATCTCTCTTTTATGCAGCACTATAATTAATTGGTGCCACCTCTCCATATGACGATGCATGGTATAGTTACCACAACTATATTTTTTTTCGGTTCCTCTGGAGAGTTCATCGTGGCAGATGAAGCGTGTAACATACCGGGCATTTACCTTTTTTTGCATGTACAGGAAAGGAAAAAAAAATCGAGCGTCCGAGTTCTAAGGTGTCCCAGGGCCATTTTAGTGGACCAGGCCCAAATCCAAAGAACAGCCATCTCACAGGCTAATGGGGCGACCCACGCCGAGTTTCAGCATTGTAGGATGACCACACAAGTACAGCAACTTGCTAGACATCACCTCGGTGCCATCCGGATCTCGGCGCCCCACTGCAGATGAAGTGCCTCTCAACTATGAAACCACCACGGTGACATCCGGATCTTGGCGCGTTGTGCTGCCTTCGGCCTATTCGCACATCGGTCCGCTACTGACGCCATCTCACAGGCTAATGGGGTGACCCACGCCGAGTTTCAGCATTGTAGGATGACCACACCAACTTGCTAGACATCACCTCGGTGCCATCCGAATCTTGGCATCTCAACGCCTAGTGGTATCTTCCATACAGAAAATATTGTTACGCTGCCTTTGGCCCCATTCGCACATCAGTCCGCAACTTAGACATCACCTCGATGCCATCCGGATCTTGGCATCTCAGCGCCTTGTGGTGTCAGTCAGAAAATATTGTTGCGCTGCCTTTGGCCCCATTCGCACATCAGTCCGCTACTGACACCATCTCACAGGCCAATAGGGCGCCCCACGCCGACTTTTACCATTGTACGATGGCCACACCAGTGGCACAACTTGCTAGACATCACCTCGGTGCCATCCGAATCTTGGCATCTCAACGCCTAGTGGTATCTTCCATACAGAAAATCTTGTTACGCTACCTTTGGCCCCATTCGCACATCGGTCCGCAACTTAGACATCACCTCGGTGCCATCCGGATCTTGGCATCTCAGCGCCTTGTGGTGTATTCTCTTCAGAAAATATTGTTGAGCTGCCTTTGGCCCCATTCGCACATCGGTCCGCAACTTACACATCACCTCGGTGCCATCCGGATCTTGGCATCTCAGCGCCTTGTGGTGTCTTCTACTCCGGAAATATAGTAGAAAATATTGTTGCGCTGCCTTTGGCCCCATTCACACATCAGTCCGCTACTGACACCATCTCACAGGCCAACAGGGCGCCCCACGCCGACTTTTACCATTGTACGATGGCCACACCAGTGCCACAACTTGCTAGACACCACCTCGGTGCCATCCGGATCTTGGCATCTCAGCGCCTTGTGGTGTCTTCAAATCAGAAAATATTGTTGCGCTGCCTTTGGCCCCATTCGCACATCGGTCCGCTACTGACGCCATCTCACAGGCCAACGGGGCGCCCCACGCCGACTTTCAGCATTGTAGGATGGCCACACCAGTGCGGCAACTTACTAGACACCACCTCGGTGCCATCCGGATCTTGGCGCGTTGTGCTGCCTTCGGCCTATTCGCACATCGGTCCGCTACTGACGCAAACTCACAGGCCAACGGGGCGCCCCACGCCGACTTTCAGCATTGTTGGATGGCCACACCAGTGCGGCAACTTACTAGACACCACCTCGGTGCCATCCGGATCTTGGCGCGTTGTGCTGCCTTCGGCCTATTCGCACATCGGTCCGCTACTGACGCAAACTCACAGGCCAACGGGGCGCCCCACGCCGACTTTCAGCATTGTAGGATGGCCACACCAGTGCTGCAACTTGCTGGACACCACCTCGGTGCCATCCGGATCTTGGCGCGTTGTGTTGCCTTCGGCCTATTCGCACATCGGTCCGCTACTGACGCCGCCTCACGTGCCAACGTATTTTCTCCGCATTTTACACCCTATGCCGCATAACAGGTCATGTGACTTGTTTATAAAACTTTTCATTGGTTCATTTTACTTTTGGTTTCCTAATGATGGAAGGCATGATCATGTGACCTAAAAACAACACTTTTCATAGGATGAAAACTTTTTTTTTTTCCCAAACGATGAAAGCCCCACCTTGTTTCTGGATGTTTCAGACTGAAGCTGGCGTCAGCATGAAAGCACCACCATCTCGTAGCTCAGTCGTGGTCATTCCGCGAGCAATCATGGCAGCCGCTCCCCACCAGAAGCCTGCAGGAGTCGGAGCCCCCAAAACTTTTGATGAATTCTCAAGGCGGAGGGGACGCTTTCGAGAATGGGGTCCAAGACCTAGCAGACAAGCGTCCGATTTCCAAGGTGTCCCGGGGCCATTTCAGTGGACCAGGCCCAAAAAGGAAACAGCCTGCCGCCATTTTGAGAGTCCTGTGACAGCCGCCTATCGCTGCACCGCAAGAGTGGGCGCAACTCAGCTGAATTGCGGCTTTTGACACAGTGGACCAAAAACGGACGTTATGGCAACTGAAACGGTAAAGGGGCGCCCCACTACAACAGATGACACTCCACCTGGAGAGGCCCGTTCACGCCGCCTCCCCCGGGGCGCTCCACGCCGTTATTCGGAGCAGCATTGTAGGATACCAAAACCAGTGCGGCAACTTACTGGACATCACCTTGGTGCCATCGTTCTGCTGCCTTGGAACTATTCGCGCAACAGTTTGCTACTGATGACCCACCCCCCGCGACGCCCCATGCCGTTATTTGCTGGGTGGCAACTTACTAGACATCACTTTCGTGTCATCTAGATTTCGGCGCGTTCTGCTGCCTTGGAACTATTCGCACAACAGTTTGCTACTGATGACCCACCCCCCGCGACGCCCCACGCCGGAAATCTGGACGTTGTGCTGCGTTGGGACTATTCGCACAGCCGACCGCTACTTCGTTGTTTTTCCCTAAAAATGTTTATATGTTATTACTATTTTTGTTTTCTTGTATATATTTATAAATTATTAAAGTTTTATAATCTTACTACTTTGTCGGAGTGCTATATATTTTTAATGTGACACATAATTGTAAAAACTTTGATGTACAAACAGTCATCCCTGGAATCTTCCGCTTCAGGCTCAGTCCCCTCCCCAATCACAATACAGGATGGTTTTCAGATAATAGCAACGCTTCTGCTGTGACGGATCTCATCGAGTGTGGGCCTTGATCTACTATAACTCCTTTGAAGAGGGGTGATTCTTTACAGCTGTGGCCATAAACTACATCTGCAGGGCTAGCTGATACCCTAGGACCAGCCTGGACAATCGGACACAGAGGAAAAGGAGTGTCAGAGGGTGCTGTAGTGAATAGGGCGAAAGGGAGGTGTCGGGCGGGCACAGGGTGTGATTCTCAGGGAACAGCAGCGCAGATGGGGGAGGTTTATTACCCATGCATAAGACAGAGAGTGGGGGTGACCACTGCCTGGGGGAGATGCTTGCGAGGGTGGGGAGCCATGCTAAGGATCGACAGCGTGCACAGAGTGGGTCTGGTCAAGGCATCTAAAATGGCTGCCGTGCACGACAAAAGTGTGGCATTTGAAAAAAGACAAGATGGCGCAGACAATGTTTTTCAACACTTCCTGATTTCCTTCGAATCGAACGTTAACAGACGTTGGGGCATATTACCAAAGTTAAGCGATATTTATCCCTAACGATGCATTGCAAAGATTTTTTTACCGTCAGAAATTATCGCAGATAAACCTTGCTATTATCAAGGTTTATCGCAAATACGATAAAAAACGAGCGCAATGCATTAATATCGCTGAAAACTCCGCGATATTCATGCATTACCGAGCTAATGCTCTTAGCCATGTTATCCACCTCCCATTGGATAACATGGCTAAGAACTGCTCAGGGCAGCTGTTACTTTTTGGAGATATTCGCGCTTATCTCGAATATTTCCAAAAGTTGATAATAGGAGATAGCGATGTTAGCGACTGTTTCCAGTCGCTAACATCTTGGCATGCCCACTTTGCATGTCATTAGTGATAAATATCACTCACATGCAAAGTGGGACCCAAGATGGTCGCTATCTCCTACTAGCCGTCGCTAACTGGTGTTAGCAACAGCTAGGTAATACAGATATAATTTTATCTCCGCGAAGCGGAGCGCTGTTACAGATATATATCTTGTTTTTGAACGTTAATTTCTCAAAATGCACTGAAGCACATATATTGAGACATAGCAAAGGCACATCGGGCTACCAGTCCCTAATATTTTACCAAGTTTCGTGCAAATCCATTCAGCCGTTCGATTATTATTATTATTATTTTTTTTTGCCCCGCGGGCCCTTTTAAAACCTCCACATCAAACCTAGGGGGTCAGCGAGGATCTACTATGCCCCCTTATGGTCATTTGCCCCTTCGCTTTGGCCTCCTCTTGTCTCTCGATCCTACCGAGAGACAAGATGGCGGCTGCTACGTACTGTTTGGAATGTTTACAGACACCGGAGAGCCAATCAGCTTCGCTTCGCAAAGCTCCGTAACGCGAAAAGTACGCGAAGCGGTGCGCTGTTACAGATATATATCTTTTTTTGAACGTTAATTTCTCAAAATCCACTGAAGCACATATATTGAGACCTAGCAAAGGCACATCGGGCTACCAGTCCCTACAATTTTGCCAAGTTTCGTGCAAATCCATTCAGCCGTTCGATTATTATTATTATTTTATTTTTTTGCCCCGCGGGGCCCTTTTAAAACCTCCACATCAAACCTAGGGGGTCAGCGAGGATCTACTATGCCCCCTTATAGTTATTTCCCCCTTTGTTTTGACCTCCTCTTGTCTCTCGATCCTACCGAGAGACAAGATGGCGGCCGCTACGGACTGTTTGGAATGTTGACAGACGCCGGAGAACCAATCAGCTTCGCTTCACAAAGCTCCGTTGCGCGAAAAGTCCGCGAACCAGTGCGCTGCCCGGTCCGCTGTTACAGATATATATCTTTTTTTAAACGTTAATTTCTCAAAATCCACTGGAGCACATATATTGAGACCTACAAAAGGCACATCGGGCTACCAGTCCCTACAATTTTGCCAAGTTTCGTGCAAATCCATTCAGCCGTTCGGGCTAAAAGTGAGGCCAACCGCCCTATGGAAAACTCAATGTTAAAAACACGTTTTGGGACCCCCCTTTTTTCTCGGCCCCCACTGGACGAACCCCCCCCAAATTTTCAAGGGCTGCTCAGAAATAAAATGTGCCATTTTCCTGAAAATTTCAGCCAATTCCGTCCACAAACGCCAAAGTTATTAGACATAGAATTTTCAAAAAACCCATAGAGAAAAAATCCTAACTATATATACCTACTGGCGACCGCCAGTAGGTAATATATATATATATATATTCACTGAAAAAAACATGGGTTATAGACCATATTTAGTTAGGAATTAGCATTTACAAAACCTTATTTTACTCACACAAATCCATTGAAATTCCATATATAGTTAGTTGCACTAACTATATATCGCGCACCCGCAATCCACTGCTGATGATGTCACATATTACATCATTCATTACATGGTCAGTGACATCACTGATGACATCACTGATGACATATCAAATGACATCACTGATGACATCACTGATGACATCTCAAATGACATCACTGATGACATCACTGATGACATCATCCAGTGACTGTGTGTTTCTGTAAAGTTTAAATATGTTTTACATATTGAAGAATGAGTAGATGTAGAAGTGTCTGGATGAAGGATTTAGTAGGTGCATGACTGACTATGAGTGAGTGATTAAATGTGTCTCACTGAATGCATGGGTTAGTGACTAAACTGTCTTAATTTGTACATCATTATGTCTGTTGTTCTGTAAACTGCTGCATGTGTTGATCAGTAGCTATATGAGTAACTATATGGGTTATTGATTGATTGTCCAAGTATTTGTATGGGAGACTGAGTGTGTGTGTGGCTGGCTGGGAGATGTGTGACTCTGTGCAGATCAATGTGTTCTTGTATCAATGATTGTATAAGAGAGTAAGTATGTGTTAGTATATGTTTGAAAATATAAGGTACTCTATGTTTAACTGTATAGATTAGAAAATGGAAGTGTGATTGATTCTCTACAGGACTGACTAGGTGTGTGAGTAACTCCATGGATGAGTGGCAGAGTGTGAGTGTCTGTATAGGTGTATGAGTGCATATGATAGTGTTGTAAAGATGAGTGATTGTATGTATGAATGATTGTATGGGTGAATGAGTGAATGTGTGTGTAGACGTAGGAATCAGTGAGTGCGTATGTAGTAACTAGTATTGGTGTGTCAATGGTTTAAAAAATTATATTCTGTATTTAACACTGGGTGTAACAGAGGTTATATTAAAGTGTGAGGAGATGCATTGTATTGTCACATGAATGATATCATCAGTGATGTGACCATTGATGTCAAATGAGATGTCATCAGTGATGTCATTTGAGATGTCATCAGTGATGTCATCAGTGATGTCATTTGAGATGTTATCAGTGATGTCATTTGAGATGTCATCAGTGATGTCATCAGTGATGTCATTTGAGACGTCATCAGTGATGTCATCAGTGATGTCATTTGAGATGTCATCAGTGATGTCATCAGTGATGTCACTGACCATGTCATGAATGATGTAATATGTGACATCATCAGCAGTGGATTGCGGGTGCGCGATATATAGTTAGTGCAACTAACTATATATGGAATTTCAATGGTTTTGTGTGAGTAAAATAAGGTTTTGTAAATGCTAATTCCTAACTATATATGGTCTATAACCCATGGTTTTTTCAGTGAATTTTCAAGGTTTTGTAAATGCTAATTCCTAACTATATATGGTCTATAACCTATGGTTTTTTCAGTGAATTTCAATGGTTTTTTATTAGCAAATATCAAAAGCTTTAAAATGTCAAGTACGTGGTAGGTAAAAACATTTTCGTGTTTATGCACGCTGATGTGCTTTGAACGCTGCAATACTCTGTTTAGTCTTTGCAGATAGTGAAAAATCAGTAGGCCACTAATGGGATCTCTTTTTGACCTCGCTAAAATAGAAACATTAGGAACAACCCCTCATGAGAAATATGAAACTAGTGAGAGGAACCGAGCTCGACGCCATGATGGCTGCAAGACAGCTCGGCTCCGCCGCCCACCCCGCCCAAAATAACGACAAACCCTATGCAAATATTATAAATATATACAACACACCAGCAAAGTAACAGGGTAAAACGTTTTATTAAATAACTATTTACATGGCAGCCTGCTGCAACATCGATCCAAATACATGCCGCCGTTCCCGGGATTTCTCCCCGACTACTCTGCGGCCCACGACATGGAGAGGCCGGGGCGTTGACTAGGCGGGGCCTCCGGCTGCAACCACAGAGCCAACGATCGCTGCTGACGGAGGGGAGCCTTGCCGGTGAGAGCCACTGATCTGAAGAACCGCTGCCTGCGGTGCCTCCCTGAACCGCTTGACGGAGGCCCCCGAGGGGCGGTGTGGTGGTGCGGACTGGGAGGGGGCGCTTGGCTCCTGCCCCCTCCCCAAGTCTTGTTGCCCTGGTGTGGCCTGAGATCGCCCCCGACATAGGCAGCCGGCTCCCGGGGTCCGGCGGAACTTTTTGCCTTTTGGTGACTCTTCATTCTGGACCTTGTCCCACAATCCGCTTGACCTGAAGACACGTCTTGCGGTGCCCTCGCAATGCGGCCTGGTCCCTGAATGTGTGCAGGTGGACAGTATTGATTGGAACAAGATGGCGGCTTCACACAAAGCTGACTCAAGTGTTGCTGCTGATGCTATGCAGACAAAAACTGGTTTTCAGTTTGTACATTCTTCAGGATTTTTCCATCCAAGGCTGGTTGAGAGTTTGTAGAATGATGGCTTCAGATTTTCAACATTCTTCATACATGTAACAATGTGAGACTCACTAGGAGAACGGCCGTTTATCTTTCCTTTCAAAATGCTGCCATCAATATTTTCTGAATGGAAGACACCATCTTGTAGCATAAAGGGCTGCGTCAAGGGTGGTATTGCCCAGAATGTCTTGTTTTCTAGTGCTCGTAATGACGAAGCCAGAACTGCCGAAAGGGATTCTGGTCCTGCCGCTACCTATTGGAGACATTGAACTATACTCTGGACCTGCCTGGCCTCGACCAAAATGGCGCCAGTATGGGAGCGACTTGCAACTCCTTATGACGTTCTAGTTACTTAGCCTTGACGTTATGGGGGATGTATGCGGTCTTTGTGCACATGGCGGGCGGGGAAGGGTACTGACTGGGAATACGGACAACCCTATTGATGTCGATTTTTCATTATTGATTATTGTATTAATAAAGCTTCGAAGTAATGTTACCTATGATACTCGCCCATGGTGTGCGTATGGACGATTTTATTGTAACTGATCCTGTTATACTTTCAATTAAAAAATCAACCTTCACTGATTCTGCAACCGTTTGTCACGTTTAGTTTTTTCAATTAAATGGCTCGCTTGTTACATACTCCTATACCCCTGGCTTTTGAAAGACACCATCTTGTAGAATAAAGGGCTGCGTCAAGGGTGGTATTGCCCAGAATGTCTTGTTTTCTAGTGCTCGTAATGACGAAGCCAGAACTGCCGAAAGGGATTCTGCTCCTGCCGCTACTTATTGGAGACATTGAACTATACTCTGGACCTGCCTGGACTCGACCAAAATGGCGCCAGTATGGGAGCGACTTACAACTCCTTATGACGTTCTAGTTACTTAGCCTTGATGTTATGGGGGATGTATGCGGTCTTTGTGCACATGGCGGGCGGGGAAGGGTACTGACTGGGAATACGGACAACCCTATTGATGTCGATTTTTCATTATTGATTATTGTATTAATAAAGCTTCGAAGTAATGTTACCCATGATACTCGCCCATGGTGTGCGTATGGACGATTTTATTGTAACTGATCCTGTTATACTTTCAATTAAAAAATCAACCTTCACTGATTCTGCAACCGTTTGTCACGTTTAGTTTTTTCAATTAAATGGCTCGCTTGTTACATACTCCTATACCCCTGGCTTTTGAAAGACACCATCTTGTAGAATAAAGGGCTGCGTCAAGGGTGGTATTGCCCAGAATGTCTTGTTTTCTAGTGCTCGTAATGACGAAGCCAGAACTGCCGAAAGGGATTCTGCTCCTGCCGCTACTTATTGGAGACATTGAACTATACTCTGGACCTGCCTGGCCTCGACCAAAATGGCGCCAGTATGGGAGCGACTTGCAACTCCTTATGACGTTCTAGTTACTTAGCCTTGACGTTATGGGGGATGTATGTGGTCTTTGTGCACATGGCGGGCAGGGAAGGGTACTGACTAGGAATACGGACAAACCTATTGATGTCGATTTTTCATTATTGATTATTGTATTAATAAAGCTTCGAAATAATGTTAGCCATGATACTCGCCCATGGTGTGCGTATGAACGATTTTATTGTAACTGATCCTGTTATACTTTCAATTATAAAATCAACCTTCACTGATCCTGCAACCGTTTGTCACGTTTAGTTTTTTCAAATAAATGGACCGCTTGTTACATACTCCTATACCCCTGGCTTTTGAAAGACACCATCTTGTAGAATAAAGGGCTGCGTCAAGGGTGGTATTGCCCAGAATGTCTTGTTTTCTAGTGCTCGTAATGACGAAGCCAGAACTGCCGAAAGGGATTCTGGTCCTGCCGCTACTTATTGGAGACATTGAACTATACTCTGGACCTGCCTGGCCTCGACCAAAATGGCGCCAGTATGGGAGCGACTTGCAACTCCTTATGACGTTCTAGTTACTTAGCCTTGACGTTATGGGGGTTGTATGCGGTCTTTGTGCACATGGCGGACGGGGAAGGGTACTGACTGGGAATACGGACAACCCTATTGATATCGATTTTTCATTATTGATTATTGTATTAATAAAGCTAGAGATAAGTCAAGTACGTGGTAGATAAAAACATTTTTGTGTTTATGCACGCTGATGTGCTTTGAACGCTGCCCCCCCCCCTCATCATTTAGATTACCACCGCCCATTGCACAAAAGCGTACCGGGCGCTCCCCACGCAAAAAAAACAATTTATTTTTTATTTTTATTTTTTGTTGGTTTTTTTTGCTCCACGGGGCCCTTTTAAAGCCTCCACATCAAACCTAGAGGGTGAGGGAGGATCTACTATGCCCCCTTATGGTCATTTCCCCCTTTGTTTTGGCCTCCTCTTGTCTCTCGATCCTACCGAGAGACAAGATGGCGGCCGCTCCAGACTGTTTAGAATGTTGACAGACACCGGAGAGCCAATCAGCTTCGCTTCGCGAAGTTCCGTTACGCGTCAAGTACGCGAACCGGAGCGCTACCCGGAGCGCTGTTACAGATATATATATTTTTTTGAACGTTAATTTATCAAAATCCACTGGAGCACATATATTGAGACCTAGCAAAGGCACATCGGGCTAACAGTCCCTACAATTTTGCCAAGTTTCATGCAAATCCATTCAGCCGTTCGGGCTAAAAGTGAGGCCAACCGCCCTATGGAAATTATCATGGGAAAAACGCGTTTTGGGACCCCCCTTTTTTCTCGGCCCCCCCTTGACGAACCCCCCCCCAAATTTTCAGGGGCTGCTCAGAAACAAAATGTTCCATTTTCCTGAACATTTCAGCCAATTCCGTCCACAAACGCCAAAGTTATTAGACATAGAATTTTCAAAAATCCCATAGAGAAAAAATCCTAACTATATATACCTACTGGCGACCGCCAGTAGGTAATATATATATATATATATATATATATATATATATATATATATATATATATTACCTACTGGCGGTCGCCAGTAGGTATATATAGTTAGGATTTTTTCCCTATGGGATTTTTGAAAATTCTATGTCTAATAACTTTGGCGTTTGTGGACGGAATTGGCTGAAATTTTCTGGAAAATGGAACATTTTGTTTCTGAGCAGCCACTGGAAATTTGGGGGGAGTTGGTCCAGGGGGGGCCGAGAAAAAAGGGGGGTCCCAAAACGTGTTTTTAACATTGAGTTTTCCATAGGGCGGTTAGCCTCACTTTTAGCCCGAACGGCTGAATGGATTTGCACGAAACTTGGCAAAATATTAGGGACTGATAGCCCGATGTGCCTTTTGTAGGTCTCAATATATGTGCTCCAGTGGATTTTGAGAAATTAACGTTTAAAAAAAGATATATATCTGTAAGCGCGCTCTGGGCAGCGCTCCGGTCCGCGGACCTTAAGCGTACCGGAACTTCGCGTAGCTAAGCTGATTGGCTCTCCGGTGTCTGTCAACATTCTAAACAGTCCGGAGCGGCCGCCATCTTGTCTCTCGGTAGGATTGAGAGACAAGAGGAGGCCAAAACAAAGGGGGAAATAACTATAAGGGGGCATAGTAGATCCTCCCTGACCCCCTAGGTTTGATGTGGAGGCTTTAAAGGGGCCCCGCGAAGCAAAAAAAAATAATTTCTTTTTGTTTTTTTTCGTGGTTAGCGCCCGGTACGCGAACCGGGAAGCGTTCTGGGGAGCGTATCACAATGAAAAATGAATGATAGACTTTTCAAATGCTGTATGTTAATTGATTGTTGGTTTTGTTGATTATTTTTTTTTTTTTTAAGTTTTTTTTATTGTGTTTCATAATTTAATAAACTTTCTAACATTTCATTGTCAGAAATTTCATAATCATGGAATATAGATTGTAGTCTCTGAGGTTGTAAAATGTCCTCATTTGCAAGGAGGTTATCTACTGCTTGTACACATTGCAGTAGTTCTTGGTCCCAAGATTCATCCATAAATTCAATCTCATTTGGATCAATGATTTCTGTGTTGGACTCTGGAAGGACAATTTCAAATGAAATGTTTTGTTCACTTTCCATTTTTCCTGAAATTTGCATAAAAAAAATATATATTAGTAGAGGTAGGGCACTGTTGGGATTAATTTTAGATAGGCAGTTTTTAACAGAGAATTTATCTTTGGGCAGTGTATAGTATCAGAGTGGAAGTAGGAATATAAAAAAGTGTATCTAAATTTATAAGTACTACAGAGGGATAGTATATAACTAACAGAAAAAGTTTGCCATATTAACTTAAAGTGCTCAATATACTTCAGTTTTAAAAATAACAACTTACCTTTAAAAAGAAGTTGAAGTTATTAATGAAAATTCTAATAGAAATGTACACCAGGAAGTAGTAGTCAAAATGGCTGTGTTTCCTTCTCTTCCTTTATATATATTCGGGTACATAACCAATCAAATGTCAGGTAAAAAAAGTAGAAAATGAAAGTAACATTTTAATTGGTTGTCAATTCCAACACTTCAGATGTGTTTTGTGAAGTAATTTACCTCACGGTATTTAGTGAGTTCTATAGGCTAAACGGCTAAATGGAATTCCAATCAAATTTGTGAAAATGGTAGGGATTGGTATGTAGTATGAGCTAATCTATATTTGGTGAAATTGTCTCCAGTGGCTTTTCTGTGAACTACTTTCCCACCTTTTTTGATGGTGCGCTTCCCAGGAAGCGACCCGGTACGCGAACCGGTGAGCGCCCTGGTACGCGAACCTTAAGCGTAACGGGAGTCCACCATTTTGTGTTTCGGTCGAATTATGATACAAGATGGAGGGCAAATAATGTTCAGAATAGGTAGAAGGGGGCATGGTAGACTTATCTTGACCCCCTAGGTTTTGTGAGGGTGGCTGAGGAGGCCCATATGTGCGAAAAAAAAACATTTTTTTTTAAAATTTCGCGAGGTTAGCTCCCGGTACGCGTACCGGGTAGCGCCCCAGGGAGCGTACTTTGTTGAAAATTAGTAAAAAAAGTTAGAGTAAAATAATAATTGTGAGTGATTAGATGTAGGGTAGCTCTGAGAAGAGCTTTTGGGTTTATGGTACATTTTGGTACTTATAAGTAGGTACCAATGCACATTTTTAAATTCAGAGTGAAAACTCTGTTGCCCTCATCTGAGAAGTGAACTCCATCTCCTCTGTAGATATCTTGCATGTAGTAACGCAAGTTATTGTTGTACAGGGAGCCCATTCCATGGTCTCTCATGTAAGCTGAAACAGATTTGTTTACATGCTTCCTCGACTTCTCAATTTGTGGACAAAATTGGTTTGACCACCTCCATTTCTGTCTTTGGCATATATTTGAATATACCAAGGCAGTCTGAGGAAAAAGTGCCATCAATTGCTCAAAGGTGTCCTTTAAAAGCATTTCTAGACCTACACCAGTCAAAGTGCCCAAGTCATTACCTCCACAGTGCACAATTAACAGGTCAGGTTTGGGCAAATGCATAAAGGTTTTCACCAATGGTATCAATTGGTGACATTTTAATCCTCTGTGGCCAAACCACTTAATTTCCACATCTTGTAAATTGAGGTTAGGTAAATTCCTGCTTTCAACGTACCTTTGAGCCCAGTGAATATAACTATGACCAACAATCCAGACAGAAAACATGGTGAGAGAAGGTTCTCCTGCAGTCAGATGAAGTGTGGCAATGAAATGGCAGTTGAAAAAATGTGAGTTTGAAATGAAAAAAACTGTGGAGTTTCTGTGTTCGTGAAGTAGTAACAGTGATTGGTGGATTTTGATTGATGAAAACAGAAAGTTAGGGTGTAGAGATGTGTTCTTTGAAAGATGTATTTTGAGTGGTCAATAAAAAATCATTAAATGAAAGAAAGCACTGGATATGCAGGTGCACTGAGAGTTCAGAGTTCAATTGCAACATTGTTGTGTGAATTTGCAAACACCAGAGTTTCTCCAAGAGGTGGTTGCTATGGAAAATAGGCAGAAAGGGCAGAGGGGGAAGGGTTTTCATTTGAAAAAAAGTGAGGGAAGAGTTTTGATTGGGTGACATGAGAAATATGTGTGAAGAATTACACCATTTCTGTGCTTTTGATAGCTGCAGACTCTGGAGTGCATACCTTTTGCTCTGCTGAAGACAAATTGGTGTGTTTCTGAGACTGTTTTCAAACTCAAAGTATTTGCTAAGGTGAGAAAATATTTCTTTACTTTAGATAGAGAATAGTGTGCTTTAAGGAGAAAATTATGATTTATGTGGCGCAAATTGCTTGTAAATATGCTCTCACATGTGCATGGAAAATTTAGATTTTGAATGTTTTTGTTATATAGCCATGTTAAAAGTGACGCAACCATGCTGGAAAGCCAATCAAAAAATGATTTCATGTGTTTTAATGACATTTTAAGTCATTTTCTGATGTGCAGTGTTTAGAAATTATGATTTGAAAATCGTTTTTGTGGAAAAGGAATTGTTTTTAAATTCATGACAAGGATATAATGGTGTATGGTTATTTATAAGGCAATTGACTGTCCTTGATGTTATTTTTCTCATTTTAGTGTAAGACCTTTCTCTGTGGCGCAAATTGCTTGTAAATATGCTCTTACATGTGCATGAAAATTTTAATTATCAATGTTTGTGTTACATAGCCATGATAAAAGTGAACCAACCATGCAGGAAAGCCAAAAAAAAAACGCTTTCATGTGTTTCAATGACATTTTAAGTCATTTTCTCATGTGCAGTTTTTTGAAATTATGATCTGAAAATCGTTTTTGGGAAAAAGGAATTGTTTTTAAATTCATGAGAAGGACATAATGGTGTATGGTTCTTTATAAGGCAATTGACTGTCCCTGATGTTATTTTTCCCATTTTAATGTCAGACCTTTCTTTGTGGCGCAAATTGCTTGTAAATATGCTCCCACCTGTACATTGAAAATTTTGATTTTGAATGTTTATGTTACATAGCCATGTTAAAAGTGACCCTACCATGCAGGAAAGCCAATCAAAAAACGCTTTTATGTGTCTTAAGGACAATTTAAGTAATTTTCCCATGTGTAGTGTTTTGAAGTTATGATTTGAAAATCGTTTTTGAGGTAAAGGAATGTTGTTAAAATTTATGTTCGCCATATGCCCCCAAATTTCTTTTTCAGGGTTGCAGCAGGGTGTTCTTGAGACACCCCTGCACTTTTGGAATAAATTCCTAATTTGTGATGAGCAAATTGTTAATCGCAAATTGCACCTTCATTTATATGAGCCTCCTAGCCCATGGAAATGAATGGGTAATTTGCAATTAGCAATTTTCTCAAACAAATTTGGAATGGTAAAGAATCGCTATTTATTCCTTAAAATTCGCTTTTTTGGAAATGCAAAATAGTTATATGATACATATGGCGGTTGATGTCTAACAAGATAAGAAGCTTATGGATACATTTATGATGACTGGTGCAATGAAGTAGAAATCACTTACTTCATTGGTAGGCCTTTACAATAAATTATCTCCTCTGTATTCTTCATCAAGCATAACTTTAATCTGCAATCCTGAGTAGGCCTCACCTTAAACAAACCTCTGGATAGGCCACATCTTATTGTCATCCTGATTTAATCATTTATAATGCTAGGGACAGATTTATGATATGTGTATACCTCTTTTGTGCCACTTAGAAAACATTGTCCATGGGGAAATGACTTAAAATGTCATTAAGACACATGAATGTTTTTTTTTTTAAAACGTTTGCAATTTGTTTGGGTCACTTTCAACATGGCTATGTGTCTGAAACAGTCAAAATCTAAATTTGCAATGCACTGGTGGGAGCATATTTACAAGGAATGTGCTTCATGGGGAAAGGTCTTATAATGTAATATGGGAAAAATGACATTAGAGATACTGAAATGCCTTATAGAGAAGCATACACCATTATGTCCTTGTCATAAATTTGCAAACCATTACTTTTCCCCAAAAACGATTTTCAAATTATATTTAGAAAACAGTGCACATGTGGAAATTACTTAAAATGTCAATTATTCAAAATTTGTGATTCCTTAAATGCAATGTATCAAAAAAAAATATGTAAAAAATGATATTAAGGATTTGGAAACTACCACCAACTTCTAGTTTGTGGTAATTTGCGAATTCTTTTCAAAAAGCATTTTTTTTTTTAAAAAAAAAAAAGGTCCCATATGACGCCCATACATGCCATTAGGGCATGTAGATGTAACATGTGCTCCCAAATTTCTTTTTCAGGGGTGCAGCAGGGTGTTCTTGAGATACCCCTGCACGCTTGAAAAAAATCCTATTTTGTGATGAGCTAATTGCTAATCACAACTTGCAACATTAATTCCTATGAGCCTCCTAGCCTATGGAAATGAATGGGTAATTTGCAATTAGCAATTTGCTCATTGCAAATTAGGAATAGTAAAGAATCGCTATTTATTCCTTAAAATTTGCTATTTATAATATGTAAAATATTTTGATGATACATATGGCAGTTCATCTGTAACAAGATAAGAAGCTTAGGGATAGATTTATGATGAGTGGCGCATCCCCAGGGATGTGACAGTCATCCTGCGCCACTGTTCCGCCACCCATGGTGTGCTGCATTTACAATGCGGCACAGCATGGGGCAAAAAAGGCACAGATGCGTGACGCATCTGTGCTGTAAAGGTGGCACATTGCTGGAGTTGTATCGTAAGTGCGATGCAGCTCCAGCAAGGATCAGGGGTGCCCCATCTATACAATGCTGCGTCAAGACCTATGCCAGCTTCAAGCAGGCGCAGGGTTTTGAAGCAGCTTTCTCCTATCTGATTGTAAATGCGGCACACCATGGGTGGTAAAGCAGTGGTGCACATTAACTGGTGCATGCCTGGGGATGTGCCATTTAATATAAATCTGCACTTTAACATTTGAGTATGTGCAGGGGACACAGAGTCGTTGAGGCTTATCCAAGGTTAAGAACAGATGAGTCCTGTTCAGTGAAAAATTAGACATAGGCTTCACCTGCTCAGCATCGCTGGACATGGCTAAATAATAGCTGCAAAATGTTACTCTTGTTAAATAATTTTACTATTATAATCTGTGAGATTTGTCTCTTACTCTGCAACATCTCATTGTTGTTGTCTTTCTTTAAAGATAAAGACAACCTCAACATGAGCGACAATCTGCAATCAGTTGATTTTGACCTCATCATTGAACTTGTAATTGAAACATCAGTGGATGTTGATCCATTGGATGATTTAAATCCTGAGGATGAAGAAGAGCGTGATGAGGATGCAGATTTGTCCGAATTATATGATATAGGATGGGAAGCTGACCTGCTTGAGCCTTTGGAATTATAAACATTTATTTTTAAAATTTATAATCAATAAAAAGTAAAAAGGTAAACCGTTTAATTTAAAAATAAAGACACCTTCAAAAACAGGTTATGTGTAGTGTCTTCAATAAAATATTAAAATATGCTCATAAAATTAGATCAGATTCACATATAAAATAGCATAGGTAACATAAATATAAATCTCATTTCTTTTCTGCTATTTCTGTATTGTAAATTTGCAAGGACTAAAAAATCTTCTATTTAAAATGTCAAGTAGTGTGTTATGTTTTTGATCACTATTACTGATTTACTGTTTGATAATAATGTTTAATAACATTTTTATTATATTTTTCCTCAGATTCAACTATGCCTACAAAAATAAGAGAGATGAAGGCTGCAAAACGTCAAAGACAGCAGGAGAAAAAAAAAATGCAGCAGTCCTCTAACAAAAAGATTTCTCAAGCGATGAAGAAAGCACCGGGTAAGAGCTCTAAATATTTCATAAGAAATATTTATAATAAAAAAAATATTAGTACAGAAAATGTTTCAATCCATAACAACACAAGTAAATCAAATGGAAAGAAAAGGACAAATGAAAATGTTACTGCTAGAGCAAGAGATAAATCTGTGCATGATAGTAGAAGGAAACAACAGTTTACGGAGATTCGTAAACGAATGTTCCGTAACAGGATAATTGGCAATTTGTTAAAAAATATTAAGAAAGGTCAACAGAAATTAGTTTTTTATAGGAGAAAAAAAAAAGTTGAGAAAGTTATTGATCAGGCTTTTGAAATTAAACGTAAGTTATTTATTTTGATAATCAATAGAATTAGGAAGCTAAACAAGGCAATTTTTGATTTCAAAAGAAATAGTAGATGGAAGAGAATAGTTAATCGTAGTAATTTTTGTGAAGTTTTTTCTGGAGAATGGATACATAGTTCAAGCTGTGAGGCATTTTTTAATGAAGAGAGTTATTTCCAGGATAATGATTTGGTGCATGCAGTTGACATCAGTGGTCGTGCTTATGAAGTGAAAGATGGTTGTCCAGTTGAAAAAGAAAAACTTGTGACAACAGAGGCAGAAGAGTTGTTAGGTAATGAGGTTTTAGGAAGACGTGGTAAGGGTCCTGTGCACACCTGGAAGTGTAGTAGTATTTGCAGTGTGCGACAGGATTCCATCAATTTGCTTTGTGATTTTGTACGGTCATTTAACAAGAAAAGTTTGAAGCAGAAAATAAGGTTGTTGCAAGAATTAGATCCTTGCAGAGTGAGAGAAGTGACAGGTTTGCATGGTCATTCACTGGCTTGTCTTTCCAGGAGAGTATGCCAGAGTGTTTTTCATCATTTCAGGATGCTAGCAGTGCATCATAACAAAGTGAGGAAGTTAGTTAGACTGTTGTATTATGCTAAGAGTCCAGCAATTATGCTGAAACAATTATGCGCTGCTCTTTTGCATGGTTCTGAAATAGATGTGAAGAATATATGTGAAGAAATTGAGTTTTGTTACTTTGGAAGTAAAGAGGAGAATGTTGAAATTGAGCAAGAAGTAGAGGGTCATTTGGAAGATAGTGTACAGGTTTCCAGTACAGATAATTTCCAGAGGGAAATTGCGACGTTTGACATGAAATCAAGTGAGAGGCCTAATTTCACTTGTGTGTGTTGTAGACGCACTTATTATAAGAATCAGACTAAGTTAGTGGATTTATATGCAAAAAGTGAAAGGGAAAATAATAGTGAATGGAAGGATTTTGCAACATACTTGATGGTAGAAAATTGTTTTGATTTGGGATTGGATCAACGTGTGTGTACTTATTGTTGTAACAAATTAAAACAAAACCAGATGCCTGCTAGAGCAGTTCATAATAATCTGGAATTGGTTGAGATTCCTTCTGAATTGAAGGATTTAAATACTTATGAATCTATTTTGATTCAAAGTATCCATCCCTTTCAGGCTATTGTAAGAATGGAGCCAAAGACAGGGAAATTGCCTCCATCAGATTTACAGAGAGGATTAAAGGGAAGAGTTGTTTATTTGCCTCTAGATTTGAAGAAAAACATTAACACAATTGGAGTAGAAAAAGTGGAAGAGGAACCTCTGGTTATCTTAGTTAATGGGGTTCCGACAAAGAATAAGAAAATATGGCAAGATTTAGTAGATGTTAGGAAAGTTAAAAAGGCAACATTGTATTTGAAAAAAAATAATAAATACTATAAGAATGTATATGTTGCAGAAGAGGAAGTAAGTGAGGAAGAGGATAGCGATTTGTGTGCTGGTCAAATTGAGAAAGTAGAACCCTCTACTAGTGAGGAAATATATGAACATTATAGTGTTCATCCTTTGCATTCAAAGGAAGTCATGGGGAATGCTATTGAGTTGTTTCAAATTAAACAAGCCAAAGGGAGTCCCATTAGTGTTTGGGAGGAAAGTTTGGAAGCTCGGTGTTTCCCACAGCTTTTTCCAACAGGTCAGGGAGGAAGATATGATGAGCGACCTCATCAAATTCCTGCTTCTGAATACCGGACTTTGCGATTGTATGCAGGAGATGCTAGGTTTCGACAATGCATTCCTTATTTGTTTCATCTCCTGTTTGAAAGCGATCTGTCTGGACTGTCATATGCAGTGAACCACATCTTGAAAAGTGGTATACACATGCAAAACATCTCGGCAAGTGATTTTATGGATAAAGTGAATGTCCAAGATAGTATTTTGGAATCTCACCTGATTAATCTCATGGCGTGTCAGCGTGGTACTAATGAGTACTGGTACCGTCGTCATGGTGATTTAAAATGTATGCTGAGGAACTTAGGTACTCCCACATGGTTCCTCACTCTGAGTTGTGCCGAGTATGGCTGGGAAGACTTACTTCAATTTCTACGAGAGGCAAATGCTAACGTAGAAAACATCGAATTCAAGACACCCGGAGAACTGTGCTCTTTGGATCCAGTCAATGTATGTAGGTACTTCAATCATAGATTTGAAGCTATGATGTCTTTCATCATGAATAAGAAGAATCCACCTCTTGGAGAGGTGTTGGATTTCTTCTGGAGAAAGGAGTACCAAGCAAGAGGAGCTCCTCATATACATATGTTGCTGTGGATCAAGGATGCACCTAAATTTGGAACGGATCCAGAAGACTCAGTGATGAGTTTCATCCAACAGTATTCTACGTGTGCTGTTCCAAACGCAAAGGAGAAGAAAAGCCTAAGAGAAAAAGTTCTGCGTTTCCAAAGCCATCGATGTGGAAAGTACTGCCGTCGTAAATTCCGAAACAAAGACAAGTTCTACACCAAATGTCGTTTCGGCTTCCCACGACCGGTGATTTCTAAAGGAAGAGTAAACAGTTTGATGTCTTCGCTGCGACATAATGTGATGAAGAAATCACCTAAAAACACTTACAATTTGAAGAGGAACGAAGAGTCCAAGTATATCAACGACTACAACCCGGTGATTTTGTCCATGTGGAATGCTAACATGGATATACAGTTTGTGGCTGATAACTGTATGGCTGTGGCTCGGTATGTGACGTCGTATATCACCAAAAAAGAGAAGACAGAATTGAAGGATATGTGGGAGGACATTTCCCATGAAAAGAGCCTCAGCAAGAAGTTGTACAGTTTCAGTCTGAAGATGTTGTCGCATCGAGAAATCGGAGCGTACGAATGTTCTGACCGGTTGTCTTCAGCAAGTCTCTATGCCAAGTCCAGGAGTATCGTTTGGGCGAGTCTTGGTCTTGCTGCAACGCGTAATCGAGTTCTCAAACCTGTGCGGGAAATTGAGTATTTGGCGGAAAAGGAGCCAAACAGTACCGACATTTTGAAGACAAACATGTTGGATACATATTATCCAAATCGAAGCAGTCACCTAGAGAATGTTTGTCTGTATGAGGTTCTGCAAAATTACATGTTCAAGAGGAACATCAAAGAAGATACTGAGAAAGGAGTGTATGCTGTAATAGGAAGTGAGGGATGTCTGGTCAAGCAAAGAAAATGCCACTTGATAAACCATCGAAAATTGAGTGGCGAATCTCCTGAAAAAAAGGAGTTTTTCTATTTAGCACTTTTGCAACTTTTCAAGCCTTGGCGTGCAGAAGAGGAACTGCTTGGAGATTTCCTCTGTTACGAAGACTCTTTCAATGCCGCCAAGGAGACCATAGAATGTCCTGCTTTTCCCAAATATGTAGAAATGTTGAATGCGGAAATTGAGCAGGAAGCAACGATTGCAGCCGAGATTGCCAGAGACAGTTCTCAGGACAGTCAGAGTTCTGCTTCATTGAGTCAGGATCCACTAGGAGGACCTCTTATTGAAAATGAAGCTGCCACTGCTATGAATGAGGTGGAAAGAGCCATGGCACATGCTCAAGAGGATGCGGTTAACTTAGAAGAGTTGGAAAGGCAACTCAACGTTGAGCAGAGGAAAATATATGACGAAGTTACCATGCAAATTGATCATGGATTAAGTCATGATAAGAAAGAATGCTCATGTACGTCGTTGAAGCCTGTCCGACTGTACGTGAGTGGAGAAGCGGGAACTGGAAAAAGTTTCCTCATTAAAGCAATTTCATGCTATTTGCAGGAAAGGACAGAGTCATCACTGTCTTGTGTTGTCACTGCTCCAACTGGACTGGCAGCACATAATATTAAAGGGATTACTTTACATCGTTTACTGATGCTGCCAGTGGAGCATGACAACAAATTAGAATATCACAAGCTATCTGGAGATGCTTGTTTTGAAGTTTCAAGAATCTTGAGGAAAATGAAACTTCTTATCATTGACGAAGTAAGCATGGTTTCCAATGTCATGCTTGCCTTTGTGCATTTGAGGATGCAAGAAGTTCTCAAAACAGAGTATGATGTGTTATTCGGTGGCAAACACATCATTGTTTTTGGAGATCTTCTGCAGCTGACACCAGTGAAAGGGCAACCTGTGTTCAAAATGCTCACGCATGAAGATACCAGGAAGTGCCTAGGCAGCATTGGCAACGTCAATATATGGTTAAACTTCAATTATGCTGAACTGCATGAAAATATGCGTCAGGCAAAGGATGAAGTTTACAAGACTATTCTACAAGATGTTAGAATTGGAAAAGTGACCGAGCATGGGAAAGAAGCTTTACATGCACGATTACTGTCAAATTTATATCCAGAACAAGATGTTGTGCCTGAGAATATTTTTCAGAAAATTACTGATAAGAAATCTGGAATATGTTTGATGCCAACTCTTGCAGAATGTGCAAAATTTAACAACAAAATGTTGCATTTAGAAAAGCAAGAGATTGTGAAAGTGGAAGCTATTGATAGAGTAGAGCATATGGGATCAACAATTATTTTGTCTGAGAATCTGAAAACAAAATTGGATTCATTAGAGAAGAGTATATCTAAAACTGCAGGTTTTGAAAAGACTCTGAATGTGTGCTTGAACTGCCGTATAATTTTAAGAAGGAATTTACATGTTGAAAGAGGTCTGGTAAATGGATCAATGGGTAATGTTGTTGATTTTGTGAAATACAGAAATAGAGATGGAATTGAATTTTTAAAAATTAAATTTGATGGCATTGAGGAAGTACAGCTAATTGCTCGTTGTTCTGCTAGATTTTTGCTTGTAAAAGACTTATATGTTCGCCGTAAGCAGTTCCCTGTTTGCTTGGCATATGCGGTGACAATTCATAAATCGCAAGGTTTAAGTGTAGACACTGCATTGGTGAATATTGGCAGTTCTGTGTTCAAGGAGGGTATGGCATATGTGGCATTGTCACGAGTTAGAACTTTATCGGGATTGTACTTGATTGACTGTGATGTCAGAAACATTTGTGCAGATCTAGATTGTGTTAAGGAATACAATAGGTTAAGAAGAGAGTATGCGCCACATTTGCCTCAGTTTCCTTTGTTTGAGAAACGTCTGGTAGGCCGGAAACGAAGAAATGAGAACAATACTGGGCAGGTTGTAGCAAAAAGAAAAAAAGTGAATGAACCTAAAATTACAAGCAGAAACAAAGAGGATTCTGTTGAAGATGTTGTTGGTTTTCAGTTTGAAAACAGTTCTGGTGTCAACTGCTATGCTAATGTAGTAATGAATGTTTTGTTTTCTCTAAAAAATGTAAAAGAAGAGATTGTGGTCAATTCTGATCAAAGATTTTGCAGTTTGTTAAATTCTGTGTTAGAGAAATGTACCACTGATAGAAGAAACATAGAAAGTGTGTCTGAAATTAGAAATCTGTTAGATAGATGTTCAGGCCAAACACAATTCTCTCAAAATATTCAGCAAGATTGTCAGGAGTTTTTAATGTATATGCTTCATGTATTACATGCTGAAGGTGTAGATGTAGATCAGCTGTTTGGGCTTTCTTATCAATGGCAGCATGACTGCGAGAACTGTATGGTATCAAGTACTACTAGTGTAGACTCAGAAAGATTTGTATATTTAACTTTGCCAGACAGTAAATCAGTCTCCTTTAATAAGCTAGTAAAAGCTGCTAATCACAACATGGAGTGTAGCCAATGTAAATCTGAAATGATGTCCACATTATTTATACGAACATATGGCCAGTACATCATTTTAATGTTCCAACGATGTAGGCCTGATGGAACAAAATTGACAACTTTAATAAAAAAATTTGTAGCTTCGCAGTTGTCAATATCAGGAAGGACTTTTGTAACTACAGCAATTATATATCATGACGGCCCTTCAATATCATCAGGACATTACACAGCTTATTTAAAGTCTAGAAATGGCTGGTCATTCTGTAATGATTCTGTTGTAATTTTCAAAAAAAAATTGCCGTATGACCTTAAAAACTCTTACCTGGTGTTTTTAAAACCAAAATTTTAGGAAAATAATCTCGGGATATGATCTGTGGAATTTCAAGAAGTTCTAATGGCTCCTACACAATTTGGCCTTGAGGATAAGTGTAGTTCAGAGACATAACTTCTAATCATAGGATTGGACATCATGGACATGTATGTGCAGTTTAAATGAGTTCAGAAAAACTGTTTCTTTTCATAAGCTAATTAAAGCAGCCAATCAAAACATGGAGTAGAGGGAATGTAAGTCTGCAATGCTGTCTACTGTTTTACATTACTTTGTGATTAAAAGTGATGTAGAGAATTAAATAATTGTAGTACTCATAGAGGTAGTGTAAGTCTGCTTCATATTAAGCAGTATCAGTGTCATACGAAATGTAGAACATGACTGAGCAAGAAGGGGAAGATATTACTATTCCAGGATTGTGAAAATGATCTTCAACATTTTAATTCTGAAAGTTGCGGGAATGCCAAATGATGGGATTGGTTAACAAGAAATCCAAGAGTTATACATGGCTCTGACAAAATTTGGCCTTGTGGAATCTTGTGGTAGAGAGCAAGAAGTCATTTATTGTATGTAACATGTTTTTAAAAACGATGGAGATTTTCTTTCAGAAACTGGTGGGCTGAAAGTAATAACAGCACAAAAGAGTATAAGCTATTCATAGGACATCCTTGGACGTCATGGAAAGTAAGTTAACTTTAAGGAGTTCTGATTTTTGATTTCTGATCTTGTATGGGTTTTTTAAACACAATCATTTTGATTGTGTTTTTTTTTCCCCGCTGTTACATGATGAATACCTTCAAGTCACTGTTTTTAGTGAATTTTGATACATTCTGAGAACAGCAAAAATAAACCATTTAACATGTATAATTAATTCTGTAATGTTTCCATTTATGATGTATATGTAGAACTGTGTAGAAGGCATGGAGAAGGTGAGGCTTCTGTAAGTGTCAAAGTTGTTGCATGCAGTGCTGCACTTCTGCGTATTCTTTGATATGCTAGACTACATCTGCACAATGAGATACCTAAGCAAAGGAAACAGAAGTGATGTGATTGTGAAATGAGCAAAATAAATTGCATGTATTTCAATTACATCACCTGTGTTTCCTATCATTACGAATCACATTGTGCAGATCAAGTTTAGGTCTGTCCAGGGAAACATAGGAGGTTTGGACTTTGTTGAAGATTGCAGTGGACATGACTCACTTCATTGGTAGACCTTCACATGTATTATGTCTTCTATTCTCTTCAACAACTTGAAATTTCATCTGCAACCCTGAGTAGGCCTCACCTGAAACAAAACTCTGGATAGTAGACATCTTATTGGCATCCTGAAGCAATTATTTTAAATTTTAGTGTCTTGCGACACTTTTCTGAGAGAACAGCAATGCAAAAGATGCACCATGTTTTAAGATAGGCCTCACTTCATCTGCATCAAGATAGTGTTACTTTAAAATGTATATCTTTAGGACTGTGTAGCTTCTGTAAGTGTCAAAGTTATTGAAAAACTGTTTGTCCTTCAATCTTTGCCCTTGTCTTTTGTAATTTTTCAATACATGTTTTTATATTTTTCAAATGTTTGTTCTCTCTTTCACAGATTGAAAGTATAAAAATAAAAAGTGAGGAATTTAACGACAATTATAAGGTAAGTATTTTGTACTCTTTTCGTTACATTTCTATCACATTGAACTACTATTAGTTCCACTGCTTCATTTCTTTAATCCTCAGTTTCCTGCCTTTGCTACTTCCCTCATTCCTTTCTCTATTACCTACTTACTCAACTCCTTCCACTTTTTTTCTCAGTCCCTCTCTTTTCATAGTTCCTCACTCTTGTTCACTCACTCCGTCTCTATTACTCTTAGTGTCTTTGACTGATCACTGTATCACTATTTGTTCATAATGCTTTCTCTGTGTAGTTGAAGGACACTAAGGGGCATATTATGAATGCAGCCAATAAAATTATTGCTCTTTTTATTGGCAGAAAACTGGTGCAAAAGCGGCTTTAGCGGCAGTTTTCTGCCGCAAAAGCAGCTTTAGCGACACATTTCTGCCTATAAAAGCTGCAAAACTTTTATTGCCTATGTTGATAATATGCCCCTATGTTATTTACATTAGGGCTATATTGTCCAGTATAACAATCAAAATTGCTCTCCAAAGACACCAGGCAAAGCAGACGCTCCCTCAAACAGATCACCAAGCGCAATTTACCCTACTTACAATCTAGCCTGTTCTCTGTCGAGACTTTAGCAATCTTTAGAGCACAAGATAAGATTTTTTTACATGGAAGAGCCATACGTATTGCAATTCTACTTAAGAAACAAGCATTGGCATAGACAATAGGTCTCGCCTTTGGGACCTTATACGTGTTTAGCCATGCAACAGTTGATGTTGCTGCACCAAGGATATTATGCTGCATAACTAAAGACTTAGAAGGTCCAAAAGTCGATACCTATTGGCTATGCCAATGCTTGTTTTTCTTTCACTTCGTTATCTATTTTGTTTTTCACAATTATACCATCTTCTGTCTGTTTTTTGGTAAATAGATCTATTAAATAGTATCTCTTCTTTACTACCTATAGCTGTCTTTCTTGAAACATCACTCTCTGTTTACTTTCCTTATACTTACTCTTTTTTTTTAAAAAGTTTTTTTTTTGGTTAGCTCCCGGTACGCGTACCGGGAAGCTAAACCGGAAGCGAACCAAAAGAAATAGAGCTTGCCAGAGTGCTAAACATTCTAGCAATTTTTTTGGAAAGGGAAGGTAGTTCTGAAAAGAACTTTTTTTTTTATATTTTTGTTGTTTTATATTTTTTTTGTATTTTTTGAACATTTTTTGTTTTTTTTGTATTTTTTGAACGATTTTATATTTTTTTTTGGGTTTTTTTTGGGGGGGGGGAACAACAAAAAACAGGCGTTGAAAAGGGCTCAACAGGAGCAAAAAAAAATTACTGGGGGCGGTTAGGGCAATTATGATTGTCATAAGCCAGGTTGATGGCATTAATACTCATGTTACCACATGATATCAACGCACCACAGTGCATACAAGTATGTTTCATGTGCCCAAAATTCTCTTGGATGTTTGGCACAGTTTCCCGTGCCTCTGCTGGTGTCAATGATATTGACGATGTTGACCTGGCCACAGGAGTTGCTGTTGGGTTTTGTTCCATATCCCGTATTTCCGCCCGGCTGTAATTAAGTGGATGCTTCCTGGTCATGTGCCGATGCATGGTATAGTTCCCATAGCTATACTTTTTATCAGTCCCTCTTGATAATTTCTCTTTGCAGATGAGGCAGGTCACATACCTCGCATTCACTTTCTTTTGCCCTGGAGGGATTGAATAAAACTGCCAGATGAAACTGGCTTTCCTATGGGAAACCCGGGGCACCTCTTCCAAGAACTGTGGTTCTTCTCCCTCCTCTTCCTCCATTTCTTCCTCTTCCTCCTCAGTGTTGGTGATGACCTGGGGAGGTGGTCCTCTCTTCCCATGAGGAGGTGGAGGTGGTGGTGGGGGTGCACCAGCTGAAGCAAGTACTGAAGCCATTGCTCTACTATGAATAAAGGTCTTCCTCTCACAATGATGAAAGTCAGAGTGAGGAAAGAAGGAGGGGTTTTCATCATTTGGGAAAAACAATAGTTCTCAACCAATGAAAAGTGTTATTTTTAGGTCACCTGACCTAGCCTTCCATAATTATGAAACTAAAAGTGAAATGAACCAATGAAAAGCTTTATTAACAAGTCACATGACTCTAACTTTCATGTTACGCGCTGCGGAACGCTCCCCGGTTAGCTTCCGGTTCGCTGCGCTTCGCGCCTCGGTCCGCGCCCGGGGACACTTCCGGGTGCGCTAACGCAGTACGTCACAAGACGCATTTCGCGGCAACGCGATACGTCGCGCTTTCGCGCCGCGGATCGCTTCCGGGGAGTTGCGTTTCGCGCCTCGGTCCGCGCCCCGGGGCACTTCCGGGTGCGCTAACGCAGTACGTCATAAGACGCATTACGCGGCAACGCGATACCGTAACTATGTTGATTTGTTACCGGTTCGCGGACCGGATCGCGGAATCGAATTGAGCTAACGGGAAGCTTCCTGGTTCGCGGACCGGGAGCGAAACAAAAAAAATATTAAAAAAAAATTATTAATAAACATATAAAATATATTTTTGGATTTAAAGAAGAATACATTTTACAGCTGTAGATATTAGCTTTTAAAAAACCAATGAAATTCACTGAAAAAACCATAGGTTATAGACCATATATAGTTAGGAATTAGCATTTACAAAACCTTGAAAATTCACTGAAAAAACCATAGGTTATAGACCATATATAGTTAGGAATTAGCATTTAAAAAACCTTATTTTACTCACACAAAACCATTGAAATTCCATATATAGTTAGTTGCACTAACTATATATCGCGCACCCGCAATCCACTGCTGATCATGTCACATATTACATCATTCATGACATGGTCAGTGACATCACTGATGACATCACTGATGACATCTCAAATGACATCACTGATGACATCACTGATGACATCTCAAATGACATCACTGATTACATCACTGATGACATCTCATTTGACATTACTGATCACATCACTGATGACATCATTCATGTGATAATACGATGAACCTCTTCAGACTCTAATATAACCTTAGATACACTCAGTGTAAACAGACACTCATAGACTGTCACTCATCCATGAAGTTACACACACACCTAGTCAGTCATGCAAACAATCAATCACACCTCCATTTCCTTAACTATACAGTTAAACACACCTTACTTATTCAAACATATACTAAAACATATTTACTCACTTATACAATCCTGGATACAAGTTCACAATGATCCATACAGCCACTCACACATTCACTGGCTCTTATGCACAGTTATTTATATATGTCAACTCTCACATGTACTGTATTTTACATATGTACTTACTTTGACATGTAGCACTGAGATATCTATTCACTCACCAATACAGTCATGCACACAGTCAACCGCCCATACAGCTGTTTCCACATGCACTTTTGAACCCATACATCTATGCAGAGAGTCATACACCTCCCAGCCACCCATACACACTCTCAGTCTCCCATACAAATACTTGGGCAACCAATCAATAACCCATATAGTTAATCATATAGCTACTGATCAACACATGCAGCAGTTTACAGAACAACAGACATAATGATGCACAAATTAAGACAGTTTAGTCACTAACCCATGCACTCAGTGAGACACATTTAATCACTCACTCATACAGTCAGTCACGCACCTACTAAATCCTTTGTTCAGACACTTCTACATCCACTCATTCTTCAATATGTAAGACATATTTTAACTTTACAGAAACATACAGTCACTGGATGTTGTCATCAGTGATGTCATCAGTGATGTCATTTGAGATGTCATCAGTGATGTCATCAGTGATGTCATTTGAGATGTCATCAGTGATGTCATCAGTGATGTCACTGACCATGTCATGAATGATGTAATATGTGACATGATCAGCAGTGGATTGCGGGTGCGCGATATATAGTTAGTGCAACTAACTATATATGGAATTTCAATGGTTTTGTGTGAGTAAAATAAGGTTTTTTAAATGCTAATTCCTAACTATATATGGTCTATAACCTATGGTTTTTTCAGTGAATTTTCAAGGTTTTGTAAATGCTAATTCCTAACTATATATGGTCTATAACCTATGGTTTTTTCAGTGAATATATATATATATCCAAGAAAAGAAGCAACAAACGCTTGGAGGCCCTCACAAAACGGGCATTTTATTCAGTTTCCCCAGCAGCACATTAAAATCTTGACTAGCTCGAGCAGAAGCAGACATTCGAGTTCCAACGCGTTTCGGGCGTTCCCTTCATCCAGGGAAATCGCCAATGGGGAGAGGCAGTGAGATCTTTCATTTTGTAGTTCTTAAATCCCGCCTCTTCGTTTCGCGACTATGCAGTATAGGACTTGTAGTTTATAGTTCAATGAGGCAATCCTTTAGTAGGTACTCACTGCCACTTTCTCCTCCAAATAATTTAAAATCCCTTAGTGGGTTGCTCGGGATACACAAGGTGATAATTGCGCTGGTACGGGCCGCAATATATCCAACAAAAGAAGCACCAAACGCTTGGAGGCCCTCACAAAACATGCATTTTATTCAGTTTCCACAGCAGCACATTAAAATCTTGATGGTGATGTCATCAGTGATGTAATATGTGACATCATCAGCAGTGCATTGCGGGGGCGCAAGTTATTTTCAGATGCTCCGTCCATCACCACCCCCTTTTGTACAGCTAATTATAACGGCTGAATTTCTCTTGTTTCGTACGGGGGAAATGTCAGCCTAACTATAACTTTCCTGTAATCTGTAGGTTTTTACAGTGAATGAATGAATGAATTGAATTTATTTGCATAAGTTAATTAAAACCATTGCATTACAATAAAAACATTAAAGGAAAAAGCAACATAATTCATAGACGTTAAAAACTCTGGTGAGGGGCAAAAGTTGAGTCCTAACATTTGACTCTGTGCATCTTCACATGTTTGCTGTAGGCCGTTGTTCTTTGTCCGGGCCCTGGTGGAAGTAACAGCCGTCTGGCTCCTCAAGTCTGCTGGACTTATCTTGTTACCATTCCGCATGATGATACTCTTCCTCTTATAGTGGTTATGCTTTTAGACTGTGTTAGGAAGTGTTCTTTCACAGTCCTGTGTTTTTAAATAGTCCAGTATCAGCGTTTGGACCTTACGAGGGCTGGGATGAGGAGCAGTTCCAGGTTACATAACAGCTCTGTTCTATTGTACAAATCTTCCGCAGCGGGCCAGGATGTGAAGTTCTTTTTGTGCAAAACATACTGCAGAGACCTCATGGCAGGTGGTTACTCTTTCTCTCAGGCATAGTTCTCTGAGAAGAATCCTACTTTCTGTGGCTAAGGTCGGGCAACATCACAGGAGGTGTAGCCATGATTCACATTTGTAATCACACAGTTGGCGTGCTCCTTCAGTGTTTTTGTTTGCCCAGGCCCTGCCAAAATCCGTAATTGGAAGTGCCAGCAAACACATGCACTTAATCTCTCTTCTGGTTTTAGGGTTACGCGGGATGTTAAGGTAGGGCTGAGGTTTGTTTACTAGGTATGAGTCATTCAGCGGAGTCAGCAAAGATAAGGCTTTTCATGTGGCCTGGTCTTGCTGGAACGAGACTAGCTGGACTTGTTTATTAATATGCGATTTCCAGATGGCGTATGAAATGCAGGGGAGAGGGAGTGCTAGTTTTTTTAATTTCAAAGGAGGTCATGGCTCTCGTAAGCTGTCCATGGCGAGACAGTTTTTCAAATGTGTCGCTGAGGCAGCTCTTTAAGGATTCCCTCAGAGATTTTAGAATTTGGATATAATGTTTTAGAAAGTTGGCCTCAAGGGTTAATGATTGTTTGACCAGCCCGAGCTCCAGCCTAAGTCTCGCCTGGAAAGGTGTTTTGGAAGTAGAAAGATTTTTTTATAGGCCACACCTTGAGCCCACTCTAGAATTTACGAACATGCTCCAGGAAACGTTTGATGCCCATACGAGAGTGCTGGGAGAAGAGAAGCTTGAGTGACCTTTCTAATGCCCACGACTGAGGGACTTTTTAACTTGTTGTTCAATTTTATCAGACCACATGTTATGGTAGTCGATTTCTTAGTCAGTTTCTTTCATCGATAGAGGGTCTTGCTGTTTCTGTAAACTAGACCCCCAAGTACTTGTATTTCTGCACTGGATTGATTGTCCTGGAGCCTACGGTACATGTAATATGTTTTTGTGCTTTTGCCTGCCTATTATTATAATCTTGGTCTTTTCTGAGTTGATGGTAAGGTAATTCGTTGTGCTATATTCATGTAACCTGGTCAGGGCACATTGGAGGCCCACTTTGGTGTCATCCATGATGACTATGTCATCTGCGTACTGAAGAATGTGTAGGGATCGATTGCCTAGTTGAGGGGGGGCCAGGCTGCTGTTGACAAGAGATTTTCCCAGGTCTGCCGTGTACAGGTTGAAAAGGAGGGGAGCCAGCATGCAACCTTTTTTCAGACCTCCGGTCGTACAGATTTTAACAGAGAGAGATGTGGGGCCTGTTTTCACCTGTACCCAGGTTTCAGAATATAGGGACATTATGGCTGTTAGAGGTGAAGATGGAATGCTCCAATTTGCTAGTTTCTTCCACAGCAGTTGTCTGTTGACCTTGTCAAAGGCTGCTGTTAGGTCAACTAAGTGGAGGTTGGTCCGGCTGGGTGGCTTGGTGATAGAGCGATTATGTTGTTAGTTATAGCAGCTCCGCCTTGGAAGCCTGTTTAAAAGAAAGGGAGCAATTCATTGTCTTCTGCCCAATTTTCCAGTTTTTCTAAAAGGATACGTGCATATGCTTTAGCTTCCAGATCTAACAGGGCTATTGGACAATCGATGCTTGGATTTAAACGGTCTCCTTTTTTTGAAGATCGGGCAGAGTATTGAGCCCCTCAAATTTTCAGGTGTTTTACCAAGGATATATACCCTGTTAAATAATGGGGCAAGTAGCGATTGGAAGATCCCCACAGGGAGCCTATTTGGGCCTGGCGCCCCGCTGGACTTCATTGATTTTATTAGTGTAACAATTTCCTTCGGTTGAATCTGGATTTGGTGTTCTTCTGCGTTCAATGAGACTGTGATCGTGGTAGCTGAGTGATTCTGTGCCCGAAACTGGTTTCTCACGTGATTCTCCCACACGGGTCCCAGGACCGCGTTTGATCTTGGAGGTTCGAGAGATTTTAAGATGTTCACAGATGGTTTTTTGTTGGCAGTCCGTGCTTCCTTGACTGCCAATAGTTTTCTGTATGTTGGATTAAGTTTGAGCAGGCGAGATTTCTTCCTCAGGTTCTTACACGTGAGGTTAATGTTCTGTTTTGGAAAAAGTTTGTTTGTGTATCTTGGGAGTTGTTGGGATTGCTTTGGGAGACCCCTATGACCCTGAAGAAATGCCCCCAACTCTCTGGCCATCAGAACCCAGTTTAATAGGAGAGTGTTCCCTGGGTGATCCTTTACGTCATAAAGCCATTTACCCACCACTTGATTCACTTTACCTCATTCAATGGTTCATCTTCTAAAGGATAGCATAGCTCCTGGATTGTGTCAGCTATCTGGTGGTTTAAATTCAGATGTATTGCCTGTGGGTTATGATCGTTTCTGTGCGCTTTATGACGTTGAAACTCTGAAGACCATTAATTAAGCCACTAAACATGAAGATGTAATCGAATGTAGAGATTTTCTTAAACGTGGGGCGGTCGTGCATCGGGGACCGATCTACCGATTTTAGACCAAATATGGTAAGTAGATTGTTAAATTGGTCATGTTCACTATTCCTCTGTCCAACATTGTGTCGGTGTCCCAGGAGTTTAGTGTAGTCACCAGTAGTACTATTTCATATGTGGGATGAGATTCGATAATTGTCCTAATGGTTGAACACAGGGTCCCCATGGCGCGTGCTTTTGATATTTTGCAGGGGTTCAGGTAGCAATTTATGACAATCAGAGAGAAAGTCTTCCTGCTGATTTTTAGACCTTTGATGGCTAAAGCTTGGACGTTCTTGTGGGCCTGCCTAGGTAAGGAGATTGAAACTGTGAGAGATTGTTTTAAAAAGATTGAAAGGCAACCTGAAGGCCGTCCGAATATACTTGTTTGAGCTGCTAATTGAAAAATTTCATAAAACCCATAGATTGTTATGGGGGTCAGTGACCAGGTTTCCTGAAGACATATGATGTCTATGCTGTTTAAAAAGTCACACCCCTGTTTGGAGCGGAGTGTTGAAGTCAGGCCCGCCACGTTCCAGGAGATAATAGGGAGTTGATCCTTTGTTGCCAATTTCCTGGCCTGAATGGGCGCTGTGTTTGGCCTAGGAAAAGGTTACCTTGTGCTAGGTGGTGTGAAAGGAGTTACTGCCCCTGGTAGCTGAGTACTTGGTTGTCTCCTCATAGTTCAGGGCTGCAGATTACCAGCTAATAATCTGATTTTTTTCACCATGGAGGTTCAATAATGAATTGGTTGCCAGTGATGTACGAACTAGTCAATCATGGGTAGCTCCCCAAGCTCCCTTCAGTATACAGCCTCTGGGAGGAGAGCTGTGGTCCTCAATTAGGACATGAGGATATTTCCTTGGCCGAATGGGCTCGAGTTCTATGCCCCATTCGTCAAAAGTGGTGGCCTGTATAAGAATTGCATCTCTAGTGGCTATTGAGTCCCAGTTTTTTGTAATTGTTGATTCAGGAGCCCTTGTCCCAGGTATATGGGTAAATTCTACTGGATGCAGCTCCACTGAGGTTACATGCTTGAGGGACGGTATGTGTTGAAATAGTTTTAACAAATTCCCTCTGTTCAAAATGTCTGGAGGCCCGCTAGAGACGTAGTGAAGGATGAATATTAAGCCGACTGAGAGGTTTTCTGCCTTTGTTTGTCCGTCCCCTTTCGTGCAGGAAGGTGAAAGTTCTCCTGGATGGCTTGCTTCCTTATATTCCCGTAACACTGGGGTCCTGAACACATGAAGTTTTCCGGGCCCATCTTGTGTGTAAAGTGGGGTGCTGCAACTGTGCCCCCATGTGACCTTTTTATCCAAGGTTGGTTTAATTTGTTGGGATATGCTAGGATTTCTTGTAGGGTCCCAATCATTTGAAACTTCCCTCAGCAGGCTTTCCTTTGCCTGTTCATTGTCCCTCGTAGATTTCAACATCATATGCGTGACGATTCCTTGAGGAGGGTCGGTTTGAATTGAGGTTGACTTTGAGCTAGTAGAAGGGGGAGGCATGGTGGAAGTAATGTGTGCGCCATTATGTGCGACTGATGTTTCTGCTCTAGGCAGAAGGCCAGGGGCCATAGTTTGAACAACAAATCAGCTCAGAGTGATGTGGTGGTGTGCTCTCTGGTTTTTTATTAGTTTTTCTGGGCTGGACTGGTGTATTGGTGGAGTATCAGCCGGGAATCCGAGCGTGGCTATTGCTTGTGTCGGAGTCAATAGCAAGTCACTTTGTATTCTTAATGTTGGCTCAACTGTGTTTGGAGTTCTTTGGGTACTTTGAAGGTCTTTCAATATGGGAGGCTGTTCCTTTTTCTGAGTACTGGCCGCTATATCCTTGAAATCAGAATTGCTGAAGTTCGAGCTGGTGCGTAGTTGGGATATCTTATTAAAAATGGGGAAAAAAATTACCGGCTTTCCTTGTTGTAAGATTGTGCCTGTTCTTGTGCCTGGGCCTGATGTCATCTGGAACCTTTTTTGTAGACACTGTTTATTGGAGAGTTTTTTCAGCTTCTTTTTTACTCTTCTAGATAAGAGAGGCTCCCCTGAGACAAGGATGTTGGAAGCTTGCTGGGGGCAAAGAGAGGGCACTTCTGCCGAGTGAGCATTAGGAGCTGGGTCAATGGTGCTCACTGGTGAATGTAATTTTATGTAGGAGCTCGAGGTTGCTTTGGAGAGGGTATTTGCTTCCGTGCATTCGTTACGGCAAGAGGCTGCCGGCTGTTGTGCTGGTTACCCTGTGGGCATTGGGGTGCTGGTTGCTGCATCTCCATTATCCCTTTAGGTGTCCGTCGATAGACAATTCTCCTTAACATTGTCTAATAGGGCCAACAGAATTTCCGGTAGCAAGGTCAGTTTGTCCATTAGTTGAGTGCAAGACCAAGATTGGCTCACTTCCGTCTGATCAAGTTTGAGTTCGATCATAGTTAGCCTGTTCCATATGACCACTAAGCTTGTTGCTGTTGACTGGATGAGGTGGATCTGGAGCTCCATTTTCTGTGACTGCCAGAGCCGAGCTTTGGCTATTGCGTCTTGTTTGTAAAAGGAGAAATTAACCCGGTTGAAACCTTCTGGGCTTCCCAAGCTGACTTGTTCATTACTCTCTTCATCCAGGTGGAGTGGCAAATGATAATTAGTGATTGTAACTCGTGTGGTGACTGGCCTTGGTGTTTGGGATAAAGATGCTTCCATTTGTGCATCTATTTGAGCTTCTAAAGTTGTTAAAAATTTCTCTGATAGGGCCTCTTGAACAAATTCAGGTGTATTCCGGTAAATCTGCTCCCCTTGTAGGGCTTGTTTCACTCAAAAGGCTGGAGAGACTGGAGGACTTAAGTGAGTGACCAGCCCCTGTGGTAAATGTCCTACATGGACTTGCGTTATTATGGTATGTGCATTTTCCTCAGCCAGTCTGTTTGGCTCGCAAACTTGATGGAGCGTAAGGTGGGAATTTGATCTCCTTAGGTCACCCCCTTTAGGCTGGGCCAGCTCTGGGCTCAATGAGACTGCCCTATTTGAAAGTTGGGAGCACCTGGTTAATTCCTTCGTACCCTTTTCAAGGGTGTGGTTGCATTTGAGGTTAACGATGGGGCATGTAGCGTGAATGATTCTTTGGAAATAACTTTGGATTTTCCTCCTTGGAGGAGGGCGCAGAGACGTAACTGGCGGACCTATCTTGGGGGAGCTCTACTTCAGATCATTGTCAGTTTCCATTTTGGGTTCCATTGTAATTATCGTTGTTTCTTGATTTTGTGGGTGTATGTTACTAGTACCGGAAGGGTCAGGTGAGGGACTGTCTTGCCCCCCCTTCGGCTGTGCCTCAGCACTTACTGGTGTGGTCTGTTTGCCCCTTCCTGTCCGTGCTTCTTCCCAGACACCTCTTTATGACCTTCCTTATTTGGTCTTTGGTCTTGGTCTTGGCTGCTAATTCCTGATGCCTATTGCCCCTTTTTGTTTTTTTCCTCTGGTTGTCTTCCCAGGGTGTCTGTATTACAAGTGCCGGAGCAGTTACTTTCGAGGTGAAGGAGGTGCAGACTAAATTCTTAAGCCACGTCAAACCACCATTAGAGGGCTCCCCCTCTGGATACCAGCTGCTGGCCGGACAAGGCTTGCCCCCCCCAGAATTTGCCCCCCTAAGGGAGAGGTGAAGGCTGTTGGCTGTTGGAACATTGGGCCAGGTGGAGGGCCGGGAGAACTCGGCGGGTGGGCTAGAGCGCTCAGGTTGGAGAGCAGGTATCCACTTTATCTCCTTCCTAGGGGCAAGTTTGACTACTGAGAAACCTTTGGGTCCGCTTCTGAGGCTGTTGCTGCTGAGGCTCCAGGAACTGCTAGCAAGGCAGCAAAGCAACGTGGCAGCGTGGCAAGACGTGGTGGTAGACACCAAAGCAGGAGGGACGAGTGGGGCAATACAGGGTAGGTGCAGGCTGCACCCGGGACTAACAGAGCTGCCTCCGCTCCCCCCGAGGCTCTCTCTCCGCGGCTGCTGTCTGACTGAGGCCGCACTCACACACTTGCACTTTTGCACTTACCAGTGCTTTATCCATGCTGGGCTGTGCACTCCATTCAGGGCGCTCGGCACATGGCTCAGCACACGGCGTTGGGGTCTCACCACAGCCATGAGCAGTCGTGGGGGGGAACTCAATTGAAAAGAACCGGAAAGTACTCAGAGCAACCTGCTCCAACTGCTGTACCGGCCCCTCCTCCTTGCGTCAACTGGGAGTTTTGATAGCTAACGGGGGCCAGAAGACAGCAGACTTCCACCGGACTACAGGACTAGCCCGGGCTAACCATGTTGTCCCCGACGAGCAAAGCCACGGCGCCCTGGTCTGTGGACAGTAGCAGGCAAAAAGGCCGGGCACAAGAGAAAGAAAGGGAAAAAACAGAACCCTAAAAACCCTCCACTAACCCTCCACCCATGCTATGCAGCCCTGATTTGCTCACCTGGACTTCAGAGTTCCGTGGCCCCAGGTGAGCTGAGGTGAGGGGCGGCTTGGCTCTGACTCCTGGTCCGGCTCTCGTACTGCTTACGAGGCGAATGGCTGTGGTGAGGCAGTGATGAAATGAACTGCGATGGATACCGAAAACCAAGGGCGAAGAGGGGCAAGCGAGGCACTCGAGGCAGGATCGCAGGCCGCACCCGATCTAATCGGGACGCCTCCGCGATGCCACCGGGGGCTCTCACTCACTGCAGCCACCAGCTAAATGGCAGCTGCGCTTGCCGCCAAAATTCTCTTGCCGGTAAAGCCATAAGAAGGCAGCCGTTGAAGCCGCTAATCAATGGGCGGCAGTAGAGGTGGTAGCTCCACCCGTACAAATCTCCTGGAGAGCTGGCTGACCGGCTGCTGCTCCACTCTGCTGCTCTGCGCTCCTCTGCTCTGCTTTACAAATGTCTCTGTTTTTGTCTTCAAGAATACTTGCACTTGTTTGCGCTAGGCCAAGTAATACTCTGAATATCTAAGGTTTTTTAAATGCTAATTTCTAACTATAACGCCCCTGAAAACTGTGTTGTTTTTAGTGAATGTATAAGGTTTTTTAAATGCTAATTCGTAACTATACTGGCCCTGATACCTGTGATTTTTTTTGTTTGAATTTCTAAGGATTTTGAATATGCTCATTGCTAACAATAACGTTCCTGAAACCTGTAGCTTTTTCACTGCATTTCCAAGGTTATTTAAATGCTAATTGCTAACTATAACATCACTGAAACCAGATTTTTATTTAATATAATATATACATATATTTTTTATAAATTATATTTTAATGTTTTTATATACTTTTTTATATAATTTATATATAAATGCCGTAAATAGTTCTTTAAAATATAAAAATGGGCTGCAAGATGCTACCTTGCCATGATACAGGGACAATTTTCGATACCAATACCCCATTGAACCCCGGGGTCAACACGTCGGCCCACATATCGATATTGGCACAGAATACATCTTTAGGAACCCAATTTGGGCCAGGAGCACCATTTGATCCAAGGTTGCGTAAAAGATTGGATATTTCATTAATGCTTATGCAATCCAGATCATTCTTTAAATCAAGGCTGCTGATTTGCTCTATATATAACTCACTAGGTTTCACAATATTATGTTTAGTGTCTGAAAGAATGGATAAGTGCAAGGATAGTGTTTGAATGATTGGATCAGTGCACAGGTTGTGCCTCAGTGAATGCATAAGTTCAAAGTAGTGCCTGGATGATTGAATTAGTGCATGGGTAGTGCTTGAGTGAATGGATGAGTGCAAGGGTAGTGTCTGGGTCATTGCATAAGTGCATGGGTAGTGCCTGAGAGAATGGATGAGTGCATGGGTAGTGCCTGAGCAATTTTATGAGTGCATCGGTAGTGAATGAGTGATTGGATGAATGCATAAAGAGTGCCTGAGTGAATGGATGAGTGCAAGGATAGTGCCTAAATGATTGGAAGAGTGCATGGGTAGTGTCTGCGTGATTGAATGAGTGTATGCATAGTTCCTGTGGGATTGGATGAGTGCAAGCCTAGTGCCTGAGAGAATACATAAGTTCATGGTTAGTGCCAGACTGAATGCCTGAGTTGAAGAGTAGTGCTTCAGTGATTGGATGAATGAAAGGTTAGTGTCTGGATGATTGGATGAGTGCAAAGGTAGTGCCTGGGTGATTGGATGAGTGCATGCGTAGTGCTTGGGCGATTGGATGAGTGCATACGTGGTGCCTGAGAGAACGCATGAGTTCAGCGGTAATGCCTGAGCAATTAGATGAGTGTATGGGTAGTGGTGTAGTGATTGGATGACTGCATGGGTAGTGCCTGGGTGACTGGATGAATGCATGGGTAGTGCCTCGGTGATAGAATGAGACCATGCGTAGTGCCTGAGTAAATGGTTAAGTGCAGGGATAGTGCTTGAATGATTTAATGAATGCATGAGTAGTGCCTGGGGGACTAGATGAGTGCAAGAATAGTGTCTGCATCATTGGATAAGTACATGGGTAGTATGTGAGAGAATGCATAGTGCTTGCATGAAAGGATGCGTGAAAGGATAGTGCCTGGGTGATCGGATGAGTGCATGGGTAGTGCCTAAGTGATTGAATGAGTGCATGGGAAGTGCCCGGGTGACTAGATAAGTGCATGGGTAGTACCTGAGAGATTGCAAGAGTGTATGCATTTTGCCTAAGTGAATGGTTGATTGCAAGGGTAGTACCTAAGTAAATGACTGAGTGCAAGAGTAGTGCCTGTGTGATTGGATGAGTGTAATAGTAGAGCCTTTTCTCTGGTAGCTCCACAATTCACCGACTGCTCAGAATGTTGGGCCTAGCCAAATATAAAACAGCAACCCTTCCCATGTCACTGGTGTAAGTCTCATCATGTTTCTGAAGGCTTCAATGCATGCGTCTGTGCCTTTTCCTAGTGATAAAATACTTAAAAAGAAACCTAGAAATAGTAGAATACCTGTGTTTCAGACTGCATGTTCTCTACGTTTTTGTACAAGAAGGTGTATGTATTCCTTTCTGCTCATAATACAGGGCAAGTGGGTATTCAAATGTATATTTGAGGGGTGCTGTGACACCTACATAGGTAAGAGATAACTTCCTCTGTGACTGAATGATGGAGTGCAACTGAGAAGATTTGTGCACATGTATGAGAAGCTACCAGTTTTTTATGCTAGCATCTTCAGACGCACAGCATGTGTCAGAATACATGTACAAGTAGACAGATACCTGAGTGCCAAGAGCATGCAGACCTTTAAATTTGACAGAGTGCACTTCCCATTGCAAGCAGACACCAAAATGTATACGGCCTACTTCAAGTGTACATTTCCAGAGGCTTATACGAAGTAGCCTAATCCCTAATCCCTCTGCCAAGTCTTAAACCTCACTTTTCCCTGGCAGCTTCACTATTCACCGAGGGGAATGGGGTCTGCAGGCCAAAATCGGCCTGGGAGTGGGTCCGCTCGGCTCGTTCAGCCCCGCATCTTTGAAAAACATTGTTTTTTAATGGCTGGCCTCCTGGGGATAGGGTCCCTGGGGCCAAAATCAGCCTGGGGAGGGTTGCCTCCTTCCCTTTTTATTTTTGACTCACTGAGCTTTGCCGTTGAGAAATGAGCATATCCAGTCAAATGCCTTTCCAAGGATGCCGGCATCGTGGAGCCTGGTGGCTAGTGTGTAGTGGGAGAAGGTGTCGAAGGCAGCCGAGGGATCCAGGAAAATGAGGGCTGCCATTTGGCCCTGGTTGAGACAGGCGGGTTTCATCGGTGGCGTCAAGTAGGGCAGTCTCGGTACTGTGGTTGCTGTGGAATCCAAATTGGGAGATGTCCAGAATGTTGTTTGCTTCAATGAACTTTGCTAGCTGGGTGTTGACAGACATTTCGATGATTTTGGCTGCGAATGGAAGCAGGGAGAGTGGCCTGAGGTTTTTGACGTCTGTTGGGTCTGCGGAGGGTTTATTCAGGAGAGGGTTGACTTCAGCGTGTTTCCAATCATCTGGGAATGCGGCGGTCTAGAGGGAGCAGTTGATCATCTACCATACTTTGGTTGCGATGGCCGTGGTAGCTCTGTGGAAGATGTGGGATGAGCAGGGGTTTGAGGGTGCTCCGGAATGGATGCTCTTCATGGTCTATAATGTGTCTTCTGTTGTGAGAGGAGCCCAACTGAGCAGGATCTGTTAGGTGGTGTTGCTAGGGGTGGAGCTAAAGCAATGCAGAGGGCTTGGTTATGGAAGTTGTCATAAATCATCTTAATCTTGAGGTGAAAAAAGGTTATGAGTATGTTGCAGATGTCTTGGGTGGGTGGGACGACTGTTGTTTCACTGCAGGGTTTGGCAAATTCCTTGATGATGGAGAATTGTTCTTTCATATTAGGTGTGTTGGTGTGGATTCTGTCTTGGAGGGATTTCTTCTTTGTGGATTTGATGAGATTGTGGTGTCCTGTAGTGGCTGTTCTGTAGGCGGCGCATGTTTAAAAAGTTTTGTTGTTTCTCCATGTCTTTTTGAGTCGTCGGCTGGAGCGTTTGGATTCTTGGAGTACAGAGGGAAACAGTTTGCTTCATTGATGTGTTGTTCTGTTGCTGTCTTGAGGGGGCGAGAATGTCAGAGCAAGTTTGTGATCCAGCAGTGGAGGTTGCGTGCTACGGTGTTAGTGTCTGGTGTAGTCGGAGATAGGGTGCTGATGAGGGCCGAGGTAAGTGGGTCTTCGGAGACTTTGTTCCAGCTTCTACCGAGGAGGGGGTGGGCGTGCTTGTATACAGTGGGTTTTTGAAGGAGAAGTGGATGCAGTGGTGGTATTTCCAGAGGAGTTCCGTGGCGTAGCAGTAGGAGACGCTGTTTCCTTCTGAGAAGACGGGGTCAAGTGTGTGTCCCGCTGTGTGGGTGGTGACTAGTTGCTTCAGTCCTATGTTGGCTAGGTTCTCTAGGAGAGAGGTAGTGTTAGGGTCATTGTGGTTGACCAGGCGGATGTTTAGGTCTCCGAGTAGGATGTAGTCTGTGGAGCTAAGGGCATGGGTTGAAATGAGGTTCGTGATGGTGGCAAGTAAAAGGAGCGCGGGGCTGGGTGACTTGTAGATGAGGGTTCCACGGAGAGTCATTTGACGGTTGGTCCGGATCTGGAAGTGGAGGTGCTACAACAGAGTTTTAGTGTCATCCAGGCCGGTGGCTGTCATGCGAAGGGTGCTTTTGTGGACAATGGCAATGCCTCCTGCTGGGATGATGGGGTGGTCCTTCCCCAGAATGGTGTATCCATCGGGAATGGCAGTAGCGATGTTGATGTTGGTCGTCGGACGCATGTTGTGGAGGTCCCAGATTTCCATTGCGTGCTTATGTATGCAGTGCACGTTGAGGAGGATGCAGTTGATAGGTTTGTGAGTGGTGAAGTCTGGAAGGTTGGGGGCTGCTGATAGGGTACGGTGGTGGGTGAAGGTGCAGCAGCAGTGTATACAGGAGAGCAGGCCTTGGGTATTGATTGGCGTCAAAAGCAGGCAGTTGTTGCTACGTCCGGGATTGACAGTGTGGAGGGTCCAGGATTTGTAGCAGAGGACAGTCGGAGGACCAGAGTCTTCCATGGTGCTGATAATGATTGGGTCATGGATCGGCATAGACGGGCTTGCCTTTGGTGCACCTTTCGACACGCCAGCGGTGTGGCCAGTGCGCAACTGCTGCCAATAAGTAGGGATCAAGGGGAGGGCGAGTCAGCTGAGAGGCAGGAACCACAAACTAGAGGGGATAGGGACCGTGGGGGCAGCAGTGGCAGGAGAAAAAAACAGCTCAGGAAAAAGTAGAAAAGAGGAAAAAGAGGAAACAATAAGAAACAGAAAGGAAAGGAAACAGAAAAAGAAGGAAGATTGAAATAGAAAGAGAAAGAGAGACAATTCGGGGAATTTGACCAGCTCACTGCAATCTCACTGTGTGAGACTCATTGGAAGTAACAGTAGGGATCTTGGCCCCCAAGTACTTTCAGCATCCAAGGGGACTTAATTCCCCAAAAAGCAGTGTGCCAGGAGGCACATTTGCAGAGTGGTGTAGAACATGGAGGGGACATGGCCACCGAAGACCTCTTAGCAATCCCACTGTTTGGGACTTTCTGTAGGTAGCAATAGGGCTTGTTGACCCTCAAGGGCCCCCAGAATCCAACGGAACTTCATCCCCCAACCGGTAGTGGGTCAGGATGCGCATTTGCAGAGTGATGAAGAAATGGGGTTGGCTTAGATGATCTCTCAGCAATCCCACTGCGTGGGACTTATGGAGGTAACAGGAGTGGTAGTTGGCCCCCAAGGATCTCCAGGAGCCAAGGGAACTTTATCCCCTAACTAGTAGTGTGACAGGAGGCATGTTGCAGTGGTGGTGAAAAGGAGCGGGCCTCTAGTAACTTGTGGGCTATGTCTTTTTTCACATTTATTTACTTTATTAGGGAAGAAGCGCCATGTGACCACCTTACTGGGCCGATTGTAGCCAGAAAGCCCCATCCACAGGGCCAGGCCTTTTTGAAATTGGGGCAGCTGCGTGGCCCCTCCCTGACCCCAGTCCCTGTGGCCCGGCCTTTTTAGTTTTTTTCATTTAGGTGAGGATCACCACACAGCCCCCTCGGGCCAATATCGGCCCCTGGAACTCCATCCCCTGGGACCCGCCCCTTATTTTTTTTATTGTGAAAGTGTTGGGGTCAATGCTGCCCTGTCTCCAGGCCGAGTTCGGCCCTCTGGGACTCCAATCTCCATCCCTGTTAGGGACAGCGGGTGGAGCCTCATTGCCCCCACAGTCCCTGTCGGCTCATTTCTTATTTCTCTGCTCTCACTTACTGGACAGCAGAGGAGATACAATATTCTACTCTGTACAGTTGGAACTCAAAAATCAGATTATCATTGGCAGGAGGTTTCAAGATAACCTTGTGTATTTATTCTCTGAAGCCATTTTTATCTGTACATACTCATTCAAGTTTGTTTACCTGATGCACTGCACAAAGCACTTTCACATTGCACTTAAAAAGCAGCCTTCATGAATGTTTCATGTGATTCTGATTCAAAGGTGTTTGAATACACCAAGAAATGTGAAACAAGGTCCATGTGTGTTGTGTCATTTTATGTTCCTTTTAAAAAGAGATGCATACCTTATGTATAAAACGACTGCGTTTTTGTTCCATTATTTTAAAGTATGTACCCTGTTGCCACTCTCCCAATATAAATTAATTTGCCCTGGGGGAGTGGGTTTCTAGGGCCTTACAAATGCTCTGAGAGGGGGGTGGCAGGTTCTACCCCACATATTAAAACAATCCTCAATAGGGGACAGGGTCCCCAAAAGGCCTCAGAAGGGGGGCCATAAGCCCCCTTCTTTCAGAAATATGCATTTCGAGCCCAAACCAGGGGACTCAGTTTTAAAAAGGGTGGAAGCCACCTTTTTTTAACAGCGCTGCAGATCCTCCTCAGATCCACTGCACTGTAAACAAACAATACATTTTTAACCCACCACCAGACCAGACCAGACCTAGGAGTGCCAGGTATCCCTACCCTGGCCCCCTATATTTTGTTTAACTCTCTTTCTAGGAGAGGAGTTTGAGTCTCTGAGTCCTAAAATGGCTGCCACCATATCTTTATTGATGTGGTGACAGCCAATCAGATCTTATTGTTAGATCTGTTAGCTCTGTAGATCCTCTGTTGCATGATATATACATACATTTTGAACTTTAAAACGTCAAGAAACACTGAACGAATTTACACCCAAACTCAAAAAGCATGCGTATAGGATACAGATCTCGCTTGCTGCCAAATTTGGTGCAATTCTATTCAGCTTGACGGGTCACCCCAAAACATTTCAGAAGGGGAGGTAGTTTTGGTCCATCACCACCCCCTATTGTACCGCTTTGTTTTCCCATAAGTTGGCAGAGTATGCTCAGATTGAGTCCCTTGCTCACTTTGCCACTGGATTCAAGTAAGCCTGTCTGAAGACGGCTGTAAAGCCAGAAACCGGTTCTAGGACGCTTGAGTCCAGTCCAGGGAAGGCATGGCTTGGCAGTTCGGGCTGGACTGTTCCCATGAGGCACAGGGTCAGACTGATTTGCATATGGCCATGTGTGAACTGGGGTGGCTGAGTGGGCTAACGAACGGTGATGGATTAAACCCAGATCTGTTGACTGGGTGTGAATGTTTGATTGGTTCAGATGCTCCGTCCATCACCACCCCCTTTTGTACCACTTTGTTCGCCATAAGTTGTCAGGGTATGCTCAGACGTGAGTCCCTTGCTCACTTTGCCACTGGATTCAAGCAAGCCTGGCTGAAGATGGCTGTATTGCCAGAAACCGATCCTGGGAAGCTTGAGTCTGGTCCAGGGAAGGCATGGCTTTGCTGTTCGGGCTGCACTGTTCCCATGAGGCACAGGGTCAGACTGTTTTGCATATGGCCATGTCTGAACTGGGGTGGCAGAGTGGGCTAAAGAACGGTGATGGATTAAACCCAGATCTGTTGACTGGGTGTGAGTGTTTGATTGGTTCAGATGCTCCGTCCCTCACCACCCCCTTTTGTACCGCTTTGTTCGCCATAAGTTGGCAGGGTATGCTCAGACGTGAGTCCCTTGCTTACTTTGCCACTGGATTCAAGCAAGCCTGCCTGAAGATGGCTGTAATGCCAGAAACCGGTCCTTGAAAGCTTGAGTCCGGTCCAGGGAAGGCATGGCTTGGCAGTTCGGGCTGGACTGTTCCCATGAGGCACAGGGTCAGACTGATTTGCATATGGCCATGTCTGAACTGGGGTGGCAGAGTGGGCTAAAAAACGGTGATGGATTAAACCCAGATCTGTTGACTGGGTGTGAGTGTTTGATTGGTTCAGATGCTCCTTCCATCACCACCCCCTTTTGTACCGCTTTGTTTGCCATAAATTGGCAGGGTATGTTCAGACGTGAGTCCCTTGCTCACTTTGCCACTGGATTCAAGCAAGCCTGGCTAAAGACGGCTGTAATGCCAGAAACCGGTCCTAGGAAGCTTGAGTCCGGTCCAGGGAAGGCATGGCTTGGCAGTTCGGGCTGGACTACTTCCATGAGGCATAGGGTCAGACTGATTTGCTTATGGCCATGTCTGAACTGGGGTGGCAGAGTAGGCTAAAGAACGGTGATGGATTAAACCCAGATCTGTTGGCTGGGTGACAGTGTTTGATTGGTTCAGATGCTCCGTCCATCACCACCCCCTTTTGTACCGCTTTGTTCGCCATAAGTTGGCAGGGTATGCTCAGACGTGAGTCCCTTGCTCACTTTGCCACTGGATTCAAGCAAGCCTGGCTGAAGACGGGTGTAATGCAGAAACCGGCCCTAGGAAGCTTGAGTCCGGTCCAGGGAAGGCATGGCTTGGCAGTTCGGACTGGACTGTTCCCATGAGGCACAGGGTCAGACTGATTTGCTTATGGCCATGTCTGAACTGGGGTGGCAGAGTAGGCTAAAGAACGGTGATGGATTAAACCCAGATCTGTTGGCTGGGTGACAGTGTTTGATTGGTTCAGATGCTCCGTCCATCACCACTCCCTTTTGTACCGCTTTGTTCGCCATAAGTTGGCAGGGTATGCTCAGACGTGAGTCCCTTGCTCACTTTGCCACTGGATTCAAGCAATCCTGGCTGAAGACGGCTGTAATGCCAGAAACTAGTCCTAGGAAGCTTGAGTCCGGTCCAGGGAAGGCATGGCTTGGCATTTCGGGCTGGACTGTTCCCATGAGGCACAGAGTCAGACTGATTTGCATATGGCCATGTCTGAACTGGGGTGGCAGAGTGGGCTAAAGAACGGTGATGGATTAAACCCAGATCTGTTGACTGGGTGTGAGTGTTTGAATGGTTCAGATGCTCCGTCCATCACCACCCCCTTTTGTACCGCTTTGTTCGCCATAAGTTGGCAGGGTATGCTCAGACGTGAGTCCCTTGCTCACTTTGCCACTGGATTCAAGCAATCCTGGCTGAAGACGGCTGTAATGCCAGAAACTAGTCCTAGGAAGCTTGAGTCCGGTCCAGGGAAGGCATGGCTTGGCAGTTCGGGCTGGACTGTTCCCATGAGGCACAGGGTCAGACTGATTTGCATATGGCCATGTCTGAACTGGGGTGGCAGAGTGGGCTAAAGAACGGTGATGGATTAAATTCAGATCTGTTGACTGGGTGTGAGTGTTTGATTGGTTCAGATGCTCTGTCCATCATCACAGTTCACAGTTTTGTGATATTAGTCAAACAGGGTGATTAAATGCAGTATGTTGACTCTGTTTGTAATATTTACTTTTTGCCCATTTGTGGTTGGCTTAAATATTTAAACATCTGTCATAATAGCTTTACATATGATATGGGTTAGATTGGCTTCAAATAAAGCCTGATAAAACAATACTTTTGTTTCTTGTGTGGCTTTATTAGCGATAGAAAAAAGAGAAAGAGATCACACAAAAAATCCTATGTCACTGACAGGTAATGTTCTATTAATGCTATGTTCCAAACCTGAATTCTCTCTGTGGAATATCAGGAGACATTAGTGGGACACAACAATCCATTTTCCCAGCTCAAGCTGATAACTTGATATACCAGTCTTTGGGGCAGGAATGTTTTCTGCATGGTGTACATCATGTTCCCCAGGTAAAAGTGTGTATCTGGTATCCCGGTTTTCCATTTTGGCATCACAACAATCTGGCATGTGCGCAGCAGCCTAGGCCTGTCCCTTGCCATGAGTAAGGTCCTGGATCTGTTCTGTTTCTTGGAGGGGCTGTTCAAACACGCTCATTAACTGACAGTAGAGTATTGTTCATGTGATAAGATGAAATCTACTGCTCCTCCTAAATTTGAGACCTGAAAATGGGAGCAGTTACATTGGATGGAAGTAGAACGCAGGGCACTTCATAGGGAGGACAGAAGAGGTTTGCGTAAAAAGTAACTGCAGGACAATGGAATGAGCTGATACAATTATGTAAAGTAAACAGAGACAGTGATGATGGACCAACCTGATCAGCAGGAATGCCAAACTTTATAGCTACACTGCAGAAAAGAAGCATCCCGTGGGGAGAGTGAGCTACTCACAGTAGTTCAACAGTCGTCCAAGTTGAATATGTAAAGATAATGCAACACACAGTCAATGAGAAATGACAGCCCGCTTTATTTCATGCCACCCAAAACATCACCTATGGTGTTCTCAACAACACGCTGTAAGGATATCATTGTCCTCAGGGAGATGGATATTACAGATGATGCAATTCTACAAACGGAAAACACATAATGAACTACCGAATGACAGGCATGTTTCTCCAGGGGTCCACAGTGGAAGAGGGGATGTTATTCCTAATCGTTAGAAAACTAAGTTGGACATGTGTGCATGGACTATCCATGACTGCAACACTCACACATCAAATCAGTATTCAGTGCTGTGTTGTATTATAGATACGATAAATTCTCTACAGTTAATGTGAATATGAAGCAGAACTGCTATTTGAAACAGTTACTTGTCATCAATGAAAAATGCAATAAAGTTTCTTAAACAAACAGATGGTTAATGGCAGCACACTAGGTTTTGTGAATCCATTGTTACAACCAGACCTTTAGCTGTCTCACGAATAGAGATCTGCTGATCCACTCATATAAAGTTCTGCTTCTCTGCGCTTACCTAAATCACACGTGCAAAACAACAGTTGATGGACAGAATGCAGAACAATGTCATACATTCACCCCAGTACAGAGATCTGGGCCTAAATCCATTGTTTTTTTGCACCCCACACCACCCCAGTTCAGACATGGCCATCTGCAAATCAGCCTTGACCCTGTGCCTCATGGGAACAGTCCAGCCCGAACTGCCAAGCCATGTCTTTCCTGGACCGGAATCAAGCATCCTAGGACCGGTTTCTGGCTATCAGCCGTCTTCAGCCAGGCAAGCTTGACTCCAGTGGCGTGGAGAGCATGGGACTCACGTCTGAGCATACCCATCCCACTCGGGGTGACAAATGCAAAACAACAGTTGATGGACAGAATGCAGAACAATGTCATACATTCACCCCAGTACAGAGATCTGGGCCTAAATGCATTGTTTTTTTGCACTCCACACCACCCCAGTTCAGAACTGGCAATATGCAAATCAGCCTTGACCCTGTGCCTCATGGGACCAGTCCAGGCCGAACTGCCAAGCCATGTCTTTCCTGGATGGGAATCAAGCATCCTAGGACCGGTTTTTGGATATCAGCCGTCTTCAGCCAGGATAGCTTGACTCCAGTGGTGTGGAGAGCATGGGACTCACGTCTGAGCATACCCATCCCACTCGGGGTGACAAATGCAAAACAACAGTTGATGGACAGAATGCAGAACAATGTCATACATTCACACCAGTACAGAGATCTGGGCCTAAATCCATCGTTTGTTTGCACTCCACACCACCCCAGTTCAGACATGGCCATATGCAAATCAGCCTTGACCCTGTGCCTCATGGGAACAGTACAGCCCGAACTGCCAAGCCATGTCTTTCCTGGACCGGAATCAAGCATCCTAGGACCGGTTTCTGGCTATCAGCCGTCTTCAGCCAGGATAGCTTGATTCCAGTGGTGTGGAGAGCATGGGACTCACGTCTGAGCATACCCATCCCACTCGGGGTGACAAATGCAAAACAACAGTTGATGGACAGAATGCAGAACAATGTCATACATTCACCCCAGTACAGAGATCTGGGCCTAAATCCATTGTTTTTTTGCACTCCACACCACCCCAGTTCAGACATGGCAATATGCAAATCAGCCTTGACCCTGTGCCTCATGGGACCAGTCCAGCTCGAACTGCCAAGCCATGTCTTTCCTGGATGGGAATCAAGCATCCTAGGACCGGTTTTGGCTATCAGCCGTCTTCAGCCAGGACAGCTTGACTCCAGTGATATGGGGAACATGGGACTCATGTCTGAGCATACCCATCCCACTCGGGGTGACAAATGCAAAACAACAGTTGATGGACAGAATGCAGAACAATGTCATACATTCACCCCAGTACAGATATCTGGGCCTAAATCCATCGTTTTTTGCACTCCACACCACCCCAGTTCAGACATGGCCAAATGCATATCAGCCTTGACCCTGTGCCTCATGGGAACAGTCCAGCCCGAACTGCCACGCCATGTCTTTCCTGGACCAGAATCATGCATCCTAGGACCGGTTTCTGGCTATCAGCCGTCTTCAGCCAGGATAGCTTGACTCTAGTGGTGTGGAGAGCAAGGTACTCACGTCTGCGCATACCCATCCCACTCGGGGTGACAAATGCAAAACAACAGTTGATGGACAGAATGCAGAACAATGTCATACATTCACCCCAGTACAGAGACCTGGGCCTAAATCCATTGTTTTTTTGCACTCCACACCACCCCAGTTCAGACCTGGCAATATGCAAATCAGCCTTGACCCTGTGCCTCATGGGACCAGTCCAGCCCGAACTGCCCAGCCATGTCTTTCCTGGATGGGAATCAAGCATCCTAGGACCGGTTTTTGGATATCAGCCGTCTTCAGCCAGGATAGCTTGACTCCAGTGGTGTGGAGAGCATGGGACTCACGTCTGAGCATACCCATCCCACTCGGGGTGACAAATGCAAAACAACAGTTGATGGACAGAATGCAGAACAATGTCATACATTCACACCAGTACAGAGATCTGGGCCTAAATCCATAGTTTTTTTGCACTCCACACCACCCCAGTTCAGACATGGCCATATGCAAATCAGCCTTGACCCTGTGCCTCATGGGAACAGTACAGCCCGAACTGCCAAGCCATGTCTTTCCTGGACCGGAATCAAGCATCCTAGGACCGGTTTTGGCTATCAGCCGACTTCAGCCAGGATCGCTTGACTCCAGTGGTGTGGAGAGCATGGGACTCACGTCTGAGCATACCCATCCCACTCGGGGTGACAAATGCAAAACAACAGTTGATGGACAGAATGCAGAACAATGTCATACATTCACCCCAGTACAGAGATCTGGGCCTAAATCCATCGTTTTTTGCACTCCACACCACCCCAGTTCAGACATGGTCATATGCAAATCAGCCTTGACCCTGTGCCTCATGGGAACAGTCCAGCCCGAACTGCCGAGCCATGTCTTTCCTGGACCGGAATCAAGCATCCTAGGACCGGTTTCTGGCTATCAGCCGTCTTCAGCCAGGATAGCTTGACTCCAGTGATATGGGGAACATGGGACTCACGTCTGAGCATACCCATCCCACTCGGGGTGACAAATGCAAAACAACAGTTGATGGACAGAATGCAGAACAATGTCATACATTCACCCCAGTACAGAGATCTGGGCCTAAATCCATTGTTTTTTGCACTCCAGACCACCCCAGTTCAGACATGGCCAAATGCATATCAGCCTTGACCCTGTGCCTCATGGGAACAGTCCAGCCCGAACTGCCACGCCATGTCTTTCCTAAACCGGAATCATGCATCCTAGGACCGGTTTCTGGCTATCAGCCGTCTTCAGCCAGGATAGCTTGACTCTAGTGGTGTGGAGAGCAAGGGACTCACGTCTGCGCATACCCATCCCACTCGGGGTGACAAATGCAAAACAACAGTTGATGGACAGAATGCAGAACAATGTCATACATTCACCCCAGTACAGAGATCTGGGCCTAAATCCATCGTTTTTTTGCACTCCACACCACCCCAGTTCAGACATGGCCATATGCAAATCAGCCTTGACCCTGTGCCTCATGGGAACAGTCCAGCCCGAACTGCCAAGCCATGTCTTTCCTGGACCGGAATCAAGCATCCAAGGACCGGTTTCTGGCTATCAGCCGTCTTCAGCCAGGAAAGCTTGACTCCAGTGGCGTGGAGAGCATGGGACTCACGTCTGAGCATACCCATCCCACTCGGGGTGACAAATGCAAAACAACAGTTGATGGACAGAATGCAGAACAATGTCATACATTCACCCCAGTATAGAGACCTGGGCCTAAATCCATTGTTTTTTTGCACTCCACACCACCCCAGTTCAGACCTGGCAATATGCAAATCAGCCTTGACCCTGTGCCTCATGGGACCAGTCCAGCCCGAACTGCCAAGCCATGTCTTTCCTGGATGGGAATCAAGCATCCTAGGACCGGTTTTTGGATATCAGCCGTCTTCAGCCAGGATAGCTTGACTCCAGTGGTGTAGAGAGCATGGGACTCATGTCTGAGCATACCCATCCCACTCGGGGTGACAAATGCAAAACAACAGTTGATGGACAGAATGCAGAACAATGTCATACATTCACACAAGTACAGAGATCTGGGCCTAAATCCATCGTTTTTTGCACTCCACACCACCCCAGTTCAGACATGGCCATATGCAAATCAGCCTTGACCCTGTGCCTCATGGGAACAGTACAGCCCGAACTGCCAAGGCATGTCTTTCCTGGACCGGAATCAAGCATCCTAGGACCGGTTTCTGGCTATCAGCCGTCTTCAGCCAGGATAGCTTGACTCCAGTGGTGTGGAGAGCATGGGACTCACGTCTGAGCATACCCATCCCACTCGGGGTGACAAATGCAAAACAACAGTTGATGGACAGAATGCAGAACAATGTCATACATTCACCCCAGTACAGAGATCTGGGCCTAAATCCATTGTTTTTTTGCACTCCACACTACCCCAGTTCAGACATGGCAATATGCAAATCAGCCTTGACCCTGTGCCTCATGGGACCAGTCCAGCTCGAACTGCCAAGCCATGTCTTTCCTGGATGGGAATCAAGCATCCTAGGACCGGTTTTGGCTATCAGCCGTCTTCAGCCAGGATAGCTTGACTCCAGTGGTGTGGAGAGCATGGGACTCACGTCTGAGCATACCCATCCCACTCGGGGTGACAAATGCAAAACAACAGTTGATGGACAGAATGCAGAACAATGTCATACATTCACCCCAGTACAGAGATCTGGGCCTAAATCCATCGCTTTTTGCACTCCACAACACCCCAGTTCAGACATGGTCATATGCAAATCAGCCTTGACCCTGTGCCTCATGGGAACAGTCCAGCCCGAACTGCCAAGCCATGTCTTTCCTGGACCGGAATCAAGCATCCTAGGATCGGTTTCTGGCTATCAGCCGTCTTCAGCCAGGATAGCTTGACTCCAGTGATATGGGGAACATGGGACTCACGTCTGAGCATACCCATCCCACTCGGGGTGACAAATGCAAAACAACAGTTGATGAACAGAATGCAGAACAATGTCATACATTCACCCCAGTACAGAGATCTGGGCCTAAATCCATCGTTTTTTGCACTCCACACCACCCCAGTTCAGACATGGCCAAATGCATATCAGCCTTGACCCTGTGCCTCATGGGAACAGTCCAGCCCGAACTGCCACGCCATGTCTTTCCTGGACCGGAATCATGCATCCTAGGACCGGTTTCTGGCTATCAGCCGTCTTCAGCCAGGATAGCTTGACTCTAGTGGTGTGGAGAGCAAGGGACTCACGTCTGCGCATACCCATCCCACTCGGGGTGACAAATGCAAAACAACAGTTGATGGACAGAATGCAGAACAATGTCATACATTCACCCCAGTACAGAGATCTGGGCCTAAATCCATCGTTTTTGTGCACTCCACACCACCCCAGTTCAGACATGGCCATATGCAAATCAGCCTTGACCCTGTGCCTCATGGGAATAGTCCAGCCCGAACTGCCAAGCCATGTCTTTCCTGGACCGGAATCAAGCATCCTAGGACCGGTTTCTGGCTATCAGCCGTCTTCAGCCAGGATTGCTTGACTCCAGTGGTGTGGAGAGCATGGGACTCACGTCTGAGCATACCCATCCCACTCGGGGTGACAAATGCGAAACAACAGTTGATGGACAGAATGCAGAACAATGTCATAAATTCACCCCAGTACAGAGATCTGGGCCTAAATCCATTGTTTTTTTGCACTCCACACCACCCCAGTTCAGACATGGCCATATGCAAATCAGCCTTGACCCTGTGCCTCATGGGAACAGTCAAGCCCGAACACGCCAAGCCATGTCTTTCCTGGACCGGAATCAAGCATCCTAGGACTGGTTTCTGGCTATCAGCCATCTTCAGCCAGGATAGCTTGACTCCAGTGGTGTGGAGAGCATGGGACTCACGTCTGAGCATACCCATCCCACTCGGGGTGACAAATGCAAAACAACAGTTGATGGACAGAATGCACGTCTGAGCATACCCATCCCACTCGGGGTGACAAATGCAAAACAACAGTTGATGGACAGAATGCAGATGGACAGAATGCAGAAAAATGTCATACATTCACCCCAGTACAGAGATCTGGGCCTAAATCCATCGTTTTTTGCACACCAAACCACCCCAGTTCAGACATGGTCATATGCAAATCAGCCTTGACCCTGTGCCTCATGGGAACAGTCCAGCCCGAACTGCCAAGCCATGTCTTTCCTGGACCGGAAACAAGCATACTAGGACCGGTTTCTGGCTATCAGCCATCTTCAGCCAGGATAGCTTGACTCCAGTGATGTGGAGAACATGGGACTCACGTCTGAGCATACCCATCCCACTCGGGGTGACAAATGCAAAACAACAGTTGATGGACAGAATGCAGAACAATGTCATACATTCACCCCAGTACAGAGATCTGGGCCTAAATCCATCATTTTTTTGCACTCCACACCACCCCAGTTCAGACATTGCCAAATGCAAATCAGCCTTGACCCTGTGCCTCATGGGAACAGACCAGACCGAACTGCCAAGCCATGTCTTTCCTGGACCGGAATCAAGCATCCAAGGACCGGTTTCTGGCTATCAGCCGTCTTCAGCCAGGAAAGCTTGACTCCAGTGGCGTGGAGAGCATGGTACTCACGTCTGAGCATACCCATCCCACTCGGGGTGACAAATGCAAAACAACAGTTGATGGACAGAATGCAGAACAATGTCATACATTCACCCCAGTACAGAGACCTGGGCCTAAATCCATTGTTTTTTTGCACTCCACACCACCCCAGTTCAGACCTGGCAATATGCAAATCAGCCTTGACCCTTTGCCTCATGGGACCAGTCCAGCCCGAACTGCCAAGCCATGTCTTTCCTGGATGGGAATCAAGCATCCTAGGACCGGTTTTTGGATATCAGCCGTCTTCAGCCAGGATAGCTTGACTCCAGTGGTGTGGAGAGCATGGGACTCATGTCTGAGCATACCCATCCCACTCGGGGTGACAAATGCAAAACAACAGTTGATGGACAGAATGCAGAACAATGTCATACATTCACACCAGTACAGAGATCTGGGCCTAAATCCATCGTTTTTTTGCACTCCACACCACCCCAGTTCAGACATGGCCATATGCAAATCAGCCTTGACCCTGTGCCTCATGGGAACAGTACAGCCCGAACTGCCAAGCCATGTCTTTCCTGGACCGGAATCAAGCATCCTAGGACCGGTTTCTGGCTATCAGCCTTCTTCAGCCAGGATAGCTTGACTCCAGTGGTGTGGAGAGCATGGGACTCACGTCTGAGCATACCCATCCCACTCGGGGTGACAAATGCAAAACAACAGTTGATGGACCGAATGCAGAACAATGTCATACATTCACCCCAGTACAGAGATCTGGGCCTAAATCCATTGTTTTTTTGCACTCCACACCACCCCAGTTCAGACATGGCAACATGCAAATCAGCCTTGACCCTGTGCCTCATGGGACCAGTCCAGCTCGAACTGCCAAGCCATGTCTTTCCTGGATGGGAATCAAGCATCCTAGGACCGGTTTTTGGATATCAGCCGTCTTCAGCCAGGATAGCTTGACTCCAGTGGTGTAGAGAGCATGGGACTCATGTCTGAGCATACCCATCCCACTCGGGGTGACAAATGCAAAACAACAGTTGATGGACAGAATGCAGAACAATGTCATACATTCACACCAGTACAGAGATCTGGGCCTAAATCTATCGTTTTTTTGCACTCCGCACCACCCCAGTTCAGACATGGCCATATGCAAATCAGCCTTGACCCTGTGCCTCATGGGAACAGTACAGCCCGAACTGCCAAGCCATGTCTTTCCTGGACCGGAATCAAGCATCCTAGGACCGGTTTCTGGCTATCAGCCGTCTTCAGCCAGGATAGCTTGACTCCAGTGGTGTGGAGAGCATGGGACTCACGTCTGAGCATACCCATCCCACTCGGGGTGACAAATGCAAAACAACAGTTGATGGACAGAATGCAGAACAATGTCATACATTCACCCCAGTACAGAGATCTGGGCCTAAATCCATCGTTTTTTGCACACCAAACCACCCCAGTTCAGACATGGTCATATGCAAATCAGCCTTGACCCTGTGCCTCATGGGAACAGTCCAGCCCGAACTGCCAAGCCATGTCTTTCCTGGACCGGAAACAAGCATACTAGGACCGGTTTCTGGCTATCAGCCATCTTCAGCCAGGATAGCTTGACTCCAGTGATGTGGAGAACATGGGACTCACGTCTGAGCATACCCATCCCACTCGGGGTGACAAATGCAAAACAACAGTTGATGGACAGAATGCAGAACAATGTCATACATTCACCCCAGTACAGAGATCTGGGCCTAAATCCATCATTTTTTTGCACTCCACACCACCCCAGTTCAGACATTGCCAAATGCAAATCAGCCTTGACCCTGTGCCTCATGGGAACAGACCAGACCGAACTGCCAAGCCATGTCTTTCCTGGACCGGAATCAAGCATCCAAGGACCGGTTTCTGGCTATCAGCCGTCTTCAGCCAGGAAAGCTTGACTCCAGTGGCGTGGAGAGCATGGTACTCACGTCTGAGCATACCCATCCCACTCGGGGTGACAAATGCAAAACAACAGTTGATGGACAGAATGCAGAACAATGTCATACATTCACCCCAGTACAGAGACCTGGGCCTAAATCCATTGTTTTTTTGCACTCCACACCACCCCAGTTCAGACCTGGCAATATGCAAATCAGCCTTGACCCTTTGCCTCATGGGACCAGTCCAGCCCGAACTGCCAAGCCATGTCTTTCCTGGATGGGAATCAAGCATCCTAGGACCGGTTTTTGGATATCAGCCGTCTTCAGCCAGGATAGCTTGACTCCAGTGGTGTGGAGAGCATGGGACTCATGTCTGAGCATACCCATCCCACTCGGGGTGACAAATGCAAAACAACAGTTGATGGACAGAATGCAGAACAATGTCATACATTCACACCAGTACAGAGATCTGGGCCTAAATCCATCGTTTTTTTGCACTCCACACCACCCCAGTTCAGACATGGCCATATGCAAATCAGCCTTGACCCTGTGCCTCATGGGAACAGTACAGCCCGAACTGCCAAGCCATGTCTTTCCTGGACCGGAATCAAGCATCCTAGGACCGGTTTCTGGCTATCAGCCTTCTTCAGCCAGGATAGCTTGACTCCAGTGGTGTGGAGAGCATGGGACTCACGTCTGAGCATACCCATCCCACTCGGGGTGACAAATGCAAAACAACAGTTGATGGACCGAATGCAGAACAATGTCATACATTCACCCCAGTACAGAGATCTGGGCCTAAATCCATTGTTTTTTTGCACTCCACACCACCCCAGTTCAGACATGGCAACATGCAAATCAGCCTTGACCCTGTGCCTCATGGGACCAGTCCAGCTCGAACTGCCAAGCCATGTCTTTCCTGGATGGGAATCAAGCATCCTAGGACCGGTTTTTGGATATCAGCCGTCTTCAGCCAGGATAGCTTGACTCCAGTGGTGTAGAGAGCATGGGACTCATGTCTGAGCATACCCATCCCACTCGGGGTGACAAATGCAAAACAACAGTTGATGGACAGAATGCAGAACAATGTCATACATTCACACCAGTACAGAGATCTGGGCCTAAATCTATCGTTTTTTTGCACTCCGCACCACCCCAGTTCAGACATGGCCATATGCAAATCAGCCTTGACCCTGTGCCTCATGGGAACAGTACAGCCCGAACTGCCAAGCCATGTCTTTCCTGGACCGGAATCAAGCATCCTAGGACCGGTTTCTGGCTATCAGCCGTCTTCAGCCAGGATAGCTTGACTCCAGTGGTGTGGAGAGCATGGGACTCACGTCTGAGCATACCCATCCCACTCGGGGTGACAAATGCAAAACAACAGTTGATGGACAGAATGCAGAACAATGTCATACATTCACCCCAGTACAGAGATCTGGGCCTAAATCCATCGCTTTTTGCACTCCACACCACCCCAGTTCAGACATGGTCATATGCAAATCAGCCTTGACCCTGTGCCTCATGGGAACAGTCCAGCCCGAACTGCCAAGCCATGTCTTTCCTGGACCGGAATCAAGCATCCTAGGACCGGTTTCTGGCTATCAGCCGTCTTCAGCCAGGATAGCTTGACTCCAGTGATATGGGGAACATGGGACTCACGTCTGAGCATACCCATCCCACTCGGGGTGACAAATGCAAAACAACAGTTGATGAACAGAATGCAGAACAATGTCATACATTCACCCCAGTACAGAGATCTGGGCCTAAATCCATCGTTTTTTGCACTCCACACCACCCCAGTTCAGACATGGCCAAATGCATATCAGCCTTGACCCTGTGCCTCATGGGAACAGTCCAGCCTGAACTGCCACGCCATGTCTTTCCTGGACCGGAATCATGCATCCTAGGACTGGTTTCTGGCTATCAGCCGTCTTCAGCCAGGATAGCTTGACTCTAGTGGTGTGGAGAGCAAGGGACTCACGTCTGCGCATACCCATCCCACTCGGGGTGACAAATGCAAAACAACAGTTGATGGACAGAATGCAGAACAATGTCATACATTCACCCCAGTACAGAGATCTGGGCCTAAATCCATCGTTTTTTTTTGCACTCCACACCACCCCAGTTCAGACATGGCCATATGCAAATCAGCCTTGACCCTGTGCCTCATGGGAATAGTCCAGCCCGAACTGCCAAGCCATGTCTTTCCTGGACCGGAATCAAGCATCCTAGGACCGGTTTCTGGCTATCAGCCGTCTTCAGCCAGGATTGCTTGACTCCAGTGGTGTGGAGAGCATGGGACTCACGTCTGAGCATACCCATCCCACTCGGGGTGACAAATGCGAAACAACAGTTGATGGACAGAATGCAGAACAATGTCATAAATTCACCCCAGTACAGAGATCTGGGCCTAAATCCATTGTTTTTTTGCACTCCACACCACCCCAGTTCAGACATGGTCATATGCAAATCCGCCTTGACCCTGTGCCTCATGGGAACAGTCCAGCCCGAACTGCCAAGCCATGTCTTTCCTGGACCGGAAACAAGCATACTAGGACCGGTTTCTGGCTATCAGCCATCTTCAGCCAGGATAGCTTGACTCCAGTGATGTGGAGAACATGGGACTCACGTCTGAGCATACCCATCCCACTCGGGGTGACAAATGCAAAACAACAGTTGATGGACAGAATGCAGAACAATGTCATACATTCACCCCAGTACAGAGATCTGGGCCTAAATCCATCGTTTTTTTGCACTCTACACCACCCCAGTTCAGACATGGCCAAATGCAAATCAGCCTTGACCCTGTGCCTCATGGGAACAGTGTAGTGTAGCTCCTATTTTCCCAATAGGCTCTGCGCATTGGAATAGTACCTACAGCAGTAAAGGCCTAGGCCAGACGTTAACTAGGTCTACTACTGTCGATACTAGACTTAATTTTTGGGTTTGCCAGCTAAGCTCAGAGTTCGCTAGAAACTTTCTCGAATGTTCAAGGAAGGAATTAACTCCCCTGATTAGACAAGAAAGGATTTAGTTTCTGACAACCATAGAACATGACAACTTTGCTCTCCCCTAATCAAGAGTCAATCTCGAGAGTCGTGTGAGCACAAGGCAATTATTTTACTCAGTCAGTACGTGCATTCTTAGTCTCATCAGAATGTAGAGAAAAGGAAGAGACGGGCGTGTTCAATAAAAAGGTGTTATTTATTGATCAGTCTCTTTTCTCATACATGAGAAATGGATCGATATTATTGCAATACTTATAGTTAAGTAAAGTGCATACATTAAAAGCAATAGTATAAAATAATACTGTAAAAACATTGATATGGTTTCTGAGCCATATGATGTTTGAAAATGATTAAAATATATTTACATACACATATACATTTGACTAAACGTACTCAACTGGTGTTTCTAAATACGCCTACCCCGTGTACCTGACCTAAGTCTAATGCGTGGGCGGGAATAGAAAGTTACAGTTTAAGTTAAGTTTGTTTTTGCCAAGTGAATAACTAAAGAATTCTCTGTGAGGGGTTATTCAGTTCTGTACCTGGAAGTTAGGATGAATGAGGAATGGTATCTCTTTCTCTGCTCTCGATATTCCAGGCTGCCTGCGAGGGCTGCCCGAAAGCGCCGGTGCTGGGTCTCACGGCTTGAGATAGCAGCGCGTCTCTCAGCGCGTCAGGAAGGCGGGGCTGCTGCCAGCGGGGTCTGCTTTTGCTCTCGGCTTCGGCAAGTGTGGCTGCTCCGTCTTGTCATCACGCGTGTGTTTGCATAGGGCAAGGTCGGCAATATTTATACCTTAAAGGTGCCGAGATTGACGTAAGGATGGACATAGGTACGTCAATAAAGATGTCATACGACTTGCTCGTTAGCACATTCTTTTGCAAAAGTTCTCTGTGAAATCAAAACAATGGCCGCACGGATTATCCAGGTTGTCATAGGTTTGATTTGTTATGAGAACGTCGTATGCCTTATCAGGGGCTGGAGGAATGTCGCTTGTCTAATTAGATCTCAAGCGTTATGACCTAATCAGATAACACGTTCCTGTGCCGTAGTGTGACTGCGTCAGATAACGGTATCTGCATCATGGGGGCTGTTCTTGCCTCATGGGCTGACTGTTAGTTAACTAGCTAGTTAGTTTAACCACAATAGGGTCAGGAATAGGGGGATCGATTCAGGACCTATAGAAATACACGACACCCACTCCACGCTAACTATGGTCATATTTACTAATCTATGCATAGTATAACATAGTACAACATACTATAGAGTATAGTGTATACCTTACCACCCCAAAATACATAAATGCATTTTGAAATTTTCAAATATACTGAAAAATTGCAGTCATATATATTGTATGCACTTAAGCTATGAATTAAATGCAAAAGTAAACACGCATTTTTATGCATTATTGCTTATTGGTATATGAGAAATACACATGAAATGGCTCTTAATATGGCTATACAGAAAGGAAGTCCGAGACCATTTCATCACATAATAGAATATTTGTGAACATACCAGCGGGCAGCTAAAGTCTATAAAGTATCTAAAAATAGAAATTTTAGTTCTCTAGGAATAGTTCCTTACTTTAAGCAGAAGATCAGTGTCCCGGAAAAAAAATATATAGAAAAATATTTTAGGGGCTTGCTGAAAAAATTGCTGTCCGTGAGCTGGAGTGAAATTGTTCATGTGACTTTATTTTTAAAGTTGAAGGCCGAATTCAGGGAACGCCGTGTGCGAGTTTACTCAAAAGTCTCTATTTCTGTTCTGGAGAGAACATCATATCATTCAGGCTTTCGAAAAAACTGTCAACAGCTTCCTGGGAAAGTTCCACTAAGTCGGAAATAGGGGTAACCATGCATTCGTGCGCATGATTGTCTGCATTGACATTCTGATTCGCATTGCTGACAGAAGGTCGTACCTGTTCGATGCTGCTTTCATCTTGAACTTCACTACTCTTCAATCGCAGTGGTGAAGATACCAGGAATGCCGTCATCAGGATTGGCAGCCTTTGAGGGCAGCACAAAGCGTGAACCTTGGTAGGAACCAACAGTGTATCTGCATCCACTGGCGCATCCGATTGTAGCGTCAGACAGGTGTCTAACACGCATTCTTCTCTGCATAGCAGACACCTTAGTACAGGTAAAACACACCTTTGCCACATTGGTCAAAATGATAGAAACCAAGTCATGTTTAGGTCTCTAAGCCGGGAGAGTCCCAGGATTTTTGATATCCGGTCCCGGTATCCAATGGCTAGGATCGTATCTTCCATTGTCGCGAGAGTTTGATCTGTGACATGGGTTGCCATAACGAAAAATAAGGACTAGGAATAGGATTCCTGCAATTAGTCCCAGGATCAGGGGAAGTCCGCCAAAAATCGAATGGACGAAATCTGGAAAAACACCCAGTATGGCTTTGAATGGTGTTAATGCCATCGAAAATACTGTCTTAAATACCTTTGAGACCCCAGTGGTATCAGAAATATTTAAGATTTCGCTCAGGATTTCCGCGAAATGTACGGGGGAATTAGTTGATAATAATGTATGTATCTCTGCAGTCGTCCTTGCGACTTGTAGATCATATGTTTCTTTAGATGACGTGAGCCTTGTAGGCGTCTGAAGAAGCACTGTTTTCATTCTGCTTAAAGTGTCTATTCGAATAGAAGTAATTTTCAAACTGGGCCATGCCCTTGCCTCCCTGTCTGGAAAGGAGCTGGGGAATAAAGAACGTCCACAGCACTTGACCTTCGCCGTTGTGGTTACTAGATAAGGAGTCCCGGGCATAAGACTGCAACATCTGCGGTCTACAATAAGAATGTAACTCCCATTATAGAGTCTTTGAAAGAATGGTTCTATTTCAGTTGCAGGTGCGCCTTGCTGGTGACATGAAAGGTTGTATGAATTCCCTTCACAGGCTCCATGCAAACTAATTCCGTTACACAGAAGCGTGCCGCTTAGTGACATAGCACAATTGTTGCCACTAAGAAACACTTTCTGTCCTTTATTACTGACACATGCATGTGAATAGGGCAGGTTCCAAGTTGTTTTAAGGTACCCCTTTCCCAATTTCTCGTACATGCCAGCCTGTATATATTTTTGGCAGTATTGAAACCTGAAGGTTGAGATTGGAATATTTATGATTCCGTGGATTATCCATTCACTGACAGGTCGTTCTGACATTGTCAACGGTAATCTTTCTAGTTTTTCAATGCTCAAGATTGTATAATCAGCACCCTTTTGCGCCATACCGATTTGTCTATCAGTAAGGTTAAAGATTTGGAATAGTGACGTTGTGTTGATTAAACGCCAAGGCACATAGCCTGAACGCAGATTTTGTAACGTCCAGCCAAGCTGTACAATAGAACGCAATTGTGACTGACCATGTTGTAATAACAGTAAGTCTTGTGATAATATATCGATTGCTGAAGACACAATGCTGTCCAATGAAAAAATTCTGGAGGACAGAGTCATTAACCCATTGTCCACTACAGAAAGTGATTTTTCCAAATTAATACGGTCAATTTCCCGTATTCTCTCTGCTGTTTCAATTTGAGTAACCTTCCAGGCCTCATTGTATGCTGCATATACAGAGGCTGCTATGAAACGCTTTTGACGCTGTTTGCGTGGTCCCAGTATGAAATCACGCAAGTCAGCACCATCAGTAAGTAAAGTTAGGTGTTGCTTAATTTCAGGCAGTATGGAAGTCTGTAGCCATTGAAGGCATAATTTGCCCACACTGTAGGTTGTAATTATCCCTGGGTGATGTCTTTGGGGATATCTAGGGTCTGGCCTGGTCATTTTGAACCCCTGTGTTTTATTCAGGAATCTATCTTGACAGTAATTTGTATCTGTGGGCCAGATCAACCATTGTTTCCAATCAGGATGTGTTCTGTTTTGGTTTAATATATGGTTTACGTCTATCTCTTCATCTGTATTAGAGCTATTGCTAAACATTGTTGGCTTTGGAATAGACGGATTATTTAAATCTTTGATTTTGGCTAAGCCAAGACAGGTGGTTTGTTGAACAGTGTCATTTAAAAATATCATTTGTTCTGGGATCATGCAGGCTCTAAACAAAGCTTCTATACCCTGTACTTGCCATTCTTTTGTACCCCAAACACTTTTCAAATCAACATTTTTGACCCAATAATCAAATCCAAAAGTATTCATTTTTTCAAAGAATGAATCTGAATATATCAATTTTGTGTTGGTTATCATGGTTTTCATCCCTGTCTTGTTTGACAATTTAAAATAAAATGTTTCAGCATTACTTATGTTAAAACCTGAAAAATATGAATATTTGCCATACACGGTTCTAGAGCTTCCTTTTGGAGGTGTAGCACAATGTTCCCATTGATTATAACTTAAAACATTTCTAGGTTGTGCAGATTTATGTAAAAAATGGTTACCATAATGGTTATAGCAATACATACTATCATAATTTGTAGAACCTTGCAAATAATCATGTTTTGTAAATTTAGCAGACATTACTAAGTCAGACATCATGTTGTTAATACTTTTGAAGTCCCAATCATCAGCAAATGAGTTTGGTTTTGCAAAGTCACTCAAGGAGATCTTGATTTGGTGTGGATATTTCAGGATCTCGACCGGACCATAAATTTCATAGTCAGTGTTGTCCCAGGCTACCCCACCAGGTATCGGATTGGCTGTGAAGTTGGCTGAAGAAAGTTCTGGAGAGAGTTCTCTTTTCTCGACGTGTGAAGATGTGTGTGGTTTGAGGACCAAGTTGATGTTCTGACTTGCTGTGTCCATTTTAGCATATTTTCCCTCAATGAAGCGTCCCAAAGTAAATACCATGATGAGCCAAAGTATGAGGATAAATGCACCAAAACCCACCCAAAATTCAATCCATGGAGAAACCAGATATGTTTCTTTCAGTTGTTTCAAAAGTTCCTTAGCTTTGTCTTTAAAGGATTTTGATGATGGCTGTGTCTTTGATTCACTGAAGCCGTCAGAGGAATCATCGAAGTTGATGAAGTAACCGGATGCAGTTCTGTCAATTGTTCCAATTGGTTCAGGATTTTTGTTTTTTGCATTTTCACTTGGTACTTCAGTATAGATTGGTGTGTCTCTGCTAAATGTCTTTATTTGGGTTTTCAGAGGTCTGAGTTCTATTGCATTGTTGCATAGTCCTTCTTGTTCTTCTACAGGCGTTTCGAATGTGATGAGCCTTTTTGATAGGACCTCTGTACTGGTAGCAAACCTAGGTGTTCTGCTACTTATTGGGAGTCCACTTGGCCTACTGTTTGTTATCGGCCACATGTTGTGGTTTTACCAGGTCGATGGATACAACTCGGTTCTCCTTTTTTCCAGCAAGTGGCGGTAGTACAACTGATCTTGTCCCGTTGACAGACAAGACAGGAACTGCTTTTCTGTAAGAAGGCCCAAATTCCTTCTTTACTGCGATCTTTTCCCTGACTAGATCCCCGACTTTTGGAATCCAGACAGGTCTTGCTGGGACAGGTGGTGATTCTTCAGTGGTTGTTGGCTGTTGTTTCAACTGTATGTTGCTCAGGTCTTTTCTTGTTTTGTTTAAGTCCTGCAAAATAGCCAAACGGTCTTTGACATCAAAGGTTTTTTCTATTACCACTGAAGTCTGACTATCAAGGTCAGAGATCAACATCCTAGTTCCGAATAATAATTCGTACGGACTGAATCCCTTCAGAGAATTTCTTGGCAAGTTATTTAGACTACGTTGGACACTTATTAGATGTTTGACCCACCCAGCTCCCGAACCTAATATCCTTTCTATTATAGATTGCTTTCTGCCTTGGTTTTTTCTTTACACCATCCCGTACCCTCAGGAAGGAAGTGAGAAGATTCCCGCTGGACTGTGCTCATTTGGCCATGTTTCCCCCCAGGCTGGTTTGCCTGAGTGAAAACAATGGTCAAACGTAACATGCTCTTAGCGTATATGCCAATTAGACTCGCAAATCTTGTATAATAGTCCGGACGTCAGCCGAGTGCTGGTGATCTACATTATAAGTGGAAACTAGCCTGTATATGTTAATCGCAAGCCATTCTTTTTGCTGGTAATATTATCTGCCTTGATACGACGAGGTACTAAACTGCTTCTCTCCCCACTGCGATCTCTGTTGCAGTTTGGGCAGTTTTTTACAAACATGGTGTAGTGCAGGCTCATGCCTGGCCACCAGTACCGTGATTGTAATTCTTCCAGAGAATCTTTTAATTTAAGGTGTCTGAGACCCTCGCCCATGTGTGCGTCTGCGATTAACAAGTTTCTCCTGTCCATGTTTGGAATCACTCTATCCCCCACTCCAGGGATTCGAGCAAAAGGGACGGAGTTTGCATCGATTATGTATGTATAATTGAGTGGATAGTTGATCGGTAACGCTGAACAGTCGCCTTTTGATGATGTTTTCACCGCCAGCATTGTTTCACCGTCAATGTATTTTAATGTACGCTTTTTTCGATCTACGGGAGCCGGTTTAGTGGCTGCCGCTGCGGCTGCTTCAGCCAATGAATTCCCCACAACGTGAACGCCATCACGCTGATGACTCAGTGAGTGTGTCACATGAGTCTTTGGTAGTTCTTTTTTCAAAAGAGCTACTTGTTCCCAGAGCAGTTTCTGCTTTATTGGTGCATCTGTGTCATCTTTGTAACCGTTCTGAATCCATGTCTGCAAATCCTTGTTATATGCTTTGACGCAGTAATATGAATCTGACACTATAAGTGTCGGGAATTCGCGATCCGCATTATCTAGCGCCATTTTCAAAGCTATTATTTCAGTTTGTAGTTCTGAATTAGTTTCTACTGAGTGTGATTTTGTTAATAGAGGTCTTAGTTTACCTCCGCGCCACACTTCTTTTGTAATCTCACATGTGGGATTGTATGCATGTTCTCCCCAAACGGAGGGTTGAGCATGTCCGTCTGTATAGATTACACAGGCGTAATGTCGTAGAGGAAGAATGTCGATTGGCAGAGGATACGTCTTTTCATATTTTAGATTTTTTAATTCTTCTAGTTCTGGATCAAAGTAGTAGTATACTTTGTCCGTTGTGATTGAATTCACCCATTGTATCCATTCCGGATTCAATGTTGTTGTTGGTAAATTACACGGTGTTGTTAGTGCCTCAAAGGCTGATTCTGCTGTTCTGACTGTGATATGTCTGCCATCAGCTATCTCTTTTTCTCTAGCTATTGCGGTTTGAACTGCACAAATGATTTTTTCTATATTACTGAATTTCTGTTCAGCTTCTGTGTACAAGTGTGATTTGAATGCAATTGGTACCATTTCTCCCTCATTAGAGGTCAGGTATGTGAATCCGCATCTCCCTGGGATGACTCGGATCACAAGGTTGCGTGTGTTATCACGTGTTTCTAATTTTGTTTTAATTAGCATGTCTGTTTGTAAGGATCTCAAAATTTCTGTGTGTGTTTGAGTCCAATTGGATCTTTTAAAGTCTGGTTTAATTAGATCATAAAGGGGTTTGACCCTTTCTGCATAATTTGCAATGTATGTTCTTCCGAAATTTAGGAAGCCTAGAATTGACTGTAGGTTTTTTAGTGTTTTAGGGGCTTGGATTACGGCACATTTCTCTAGGAAATTGTCTGCCAGGCTTTTGCCTTCACTTGATAACTCATATCCTAAGAATAGGACCGTCAGATGGGCAATTCTGGACTTTTTGAAGTTGAATTTGTAACCCTCTGCAGCGAACCCAAGTATTATGGTGTTCACCCTTTTCAAGTGAGTCTCCAAGTCATCATCTGTTAAGTAAATGTCATCGACATAAGATAATGCTTCATCATCATATAGTTGTAGTAATTCTGTTACTCTCGCTGAGAATACCCCCGGGCTGTTCTTGTACCCCTGGGCTAACTGACAGAATTGCTTTTGAGTGCCATTTACTGAGAATGCAGTTAAATATCTGCTCTCTGGTGCTATGTTTTGACAAAAGAATCCATTGGAGATGTCCAAGGTTGTTTTGTATTTTTTGCGCACTATGTTATTCATTAGTGCAGCACTGTGTGAGTTTTGCACTGCAAAGGTTTTGCAACATGTGTTAAGGTGTCGGTAATCCAAAACTAGACGATATGAGTTGTCTGGTTTGGCGACCGGAAACAAAGGATTGTTCATTTGTGAGGTGCAAGTTTCAATCACCCCCTGGTATTCTAGCTGATCTAGTATTTCATTTACTTGTTTTTTAGCTTCTTGCTTAATTGGGTACTGCCTTTGTGCAGTAGGTTGTGATTTTAACTGGATTTTGTGAGGAGGGGAGTCCTCATCCCATCCTACTTGATTTTTATATAAAGCAGGTGCTAAGGCCACTGCCCACTTTCTAGCAAGTGTATATTTTTTATGAATCGGGATTTGATTCGAGAAGGCAGGCATAATTACTTCTTCGCCATGAGGGCACTCCCTGACAAACTCTGGTGGCCAGTCTTTTTCAGCTAGAAGGATGTCATAACCCTTTGAGAGGTTATCCCAAAATAGTCCCCTTATTTTCCTAGTCTTATCTCCCTCTATACGTAATGTTATCTCGTATATCTTGTGGGGCTTGCTAACTCTGGTGTCTGCAGTTTCCACTTGAAGGTATTCATTCGTGTCCACTGTCTCCAGATGATTCATAAGGACTTTGCGAGCTATGCTCACCTCTGCTGCGCTGTCTAGCATTGTCTGAGCCCATTCTCCGTTTTTCAGTTGTGTCCTCAGTATTCTCTGCATTTTTAACTACCTTGATACTGGCTACCTTCTTTTTTGGAAATTGTAATTTCTTTTTTAGCTGAGCAGGTTCCTTGTCTTTGGACTTGGCGTGCTCTTCTGATCGTCCTCTTCTTTCCGATTTCTGCGAGGAAGTCTGAAAAGATTGAGAGGGACGTGTATCAATGTCTTGATATCTATCAGGTTTTTTAATATTATCCCTATTTCTAAGGTTATATCTATTCCCAGAGGGGTCACTCTGCGGTGACCTTTGTCTTTGGTTTGGAGATTTCTCTCTTCGCCTAGGAGACCTCCCTCGGGACTGGAATTTCTTTTCTTTAGGATTGGATTGTTTGTTTCCATCCCAGTTCTTTTTTGGTGAATTATTATTATTAAAAAATATTTTTTCTGGACTTGTAGTCAGTTGCGGTTTTACTGGTATTCCACCTAGACTATCTCTGCCTAGTTCTTCATAGGATTTTTCTATGATTCTGGCTATATCTGTCTCTTTTAACCTCTGGCGGATCGCCACGTTTGCTGCTTCACCTTTTATGTTGGCTAGTAATATAGCCGAGACCTGCTTGAAGTCTTTTAGTAATTTCATACCAAGAGTTAAAGCAGGTTCTGGACCGTATTCATCTTGAATTTGTTTTAGCACATCTGGTATTACCGAAATGGATGGAACACCGTGCGTTTTTGTGTAGATGGAAGCAAAGACTGTACCCCAAGTGTCACAGTCCTCAATGTGTGGTGCGATTCCCATTGGGAGACATATAGTCAGAATCCTGTGTTTTTCTAATGGGGTGGTGTCAGGAAACACCGCCTCTATTTGGGTGCTTTTCTGTGCCAACCAGAATGGTATCTGTTCCCGTTTAGCTGGAACTTTACCTAGGCAGGATTGGATGTTCTGTGGTGTAATTTTATTTGTGTTCCCCTGGTGAGGGGTCAGCTGTGGAAGTTTAATCGCTGGCTGAATTGTTGAAGTCCGCATTACATACTGAACTAATTGTCTATGAATTTTTAGTAGTTGTTTTAGCTGTATTAACAGCTCTGCTGCAGGCATTCTTTCGATGTCTGGATGTGGTGTGTATCCGGCTAAGACCGGCCACGTTGCTCCTGGTCTTCCTAAAGGACTGAGCCTTGTAATGTGATTGTTATGTATTAGGGCGCCATCAAATAAGAGCAAATGCTCTTGGAATTTGAGTGGTACTTCCACCTCCTCGAAAGGAGTGTACTCATTAGGAGGTTCCTCTACTTTGTAATAGTGGAAGTACTTTGTTACAGCATTAGCTGCTGGAAAATGTATCCATGAATAATATACCTCTGTCTGCCGATATTCGTGTGCCTCAATTACGAATATGACTGTGCCACCTCTAGGTGTCAGTCCATTTTCTATAAGTTTTAAAGTTATAGATCTCCTTTTAATGACCGGAATGAGTGTTATATTCGGGTCTGCTGCTTGCATGGTAGCATCAGCATCTGCGAGTTCAGTTGCTAATCTAACTGCCTCTCTTTCATCATCACTCTCTGCCATTTTACAGACAGGATGGTATTATGTTTGTTTGCAGATCAGGTTTCTTTATGGAAACAGAGATTAGATGCACAATATTTTGGAACTGTTTATCCTTCAACGTTGACTAGACCAAGAACCATACATAGGAGTTCCCTCCTGCGAGGTTTTGGAGGATATAACCTTTCACCCACTCCAGACGTCTTTGGAGTATTTGGGAAAAGGGGTCTGAGTGAGAAAGCACGACTGAGTTACTCTAAATGTCTTACGTTAGTTTTATCGCCCTTTCCAAACGCGTTGGGCGCCATGTAGTGTAGCTCCTATTTTCCCAATAGGCTCTGCGCATTGGAATAGTACCTACAGCAGTAAAGGCCTAGGCCAGACGTTAACTAGGTCTACTACTGTCGATACTAGACTTAATTTTTGGGTTTGCCAGCTAAGCTCAGAGTTCGCTAGAAACTTTCTCGAATGTTCAAGGAAGGAATTAACTCCCCTGATTAGACAAGAAGGGATTTAGTTTCTGACAACCATAGAACATGACAACTTTGCTCTCCCCTAATCAAGAGTCAATCTCGAGAGTCGTGTGAGCACAAGGCAATTATTTTACTCAGTCGGTACGTGCATTCTTAGTCTCATCAGAATGTAGAGAAAAGGAAGAGACGGGCGTGTTCAATAAAAAGGTGTTATTTATTGATCAGTCTCTTTTCTCATACATGAGAAATGGATCGATATTATTGCAATACTTATAGTTAAGTAAAGTGCATACATTAAAAGCAATAGTATAAAATAATACTGTAAAAACATTGATATGGTTTCTGAGCCATATGATGTTTGAAAATGATTAAAATATATTTACATACACATATACATTTGACTAAACGTACTCAACTGGTGTTTCTAAATACGCCTACCCCGTGTACCTGACCTAAGTCTAATGCGTGGGCGGGAATAGAAAGTTACAGTTTAAGTTAAGTTTGTTTTTGCCAAGTGAATAACTAAAGAATTCTCTGTGAGGGGTTATTCAGTTCTGTACCTGGAAGTTAGGATGAATGAGGAATGGTATCTCTTTCTCTGCTCTCGATATTCCAGGCTGCCTGCGAGGGCTGCCCGAAAGCGCCGGTGCTGGGTCTCTCGGCTTGAGATAGTAGCGCGTCTCTCAGCGCGTCAGGAAGGCGGGGCTGCTGCCAGCGGGGTCTGCTTCTGCTCTCGGCTTCGGCAAGTGTGGCTGCTCCGTCTTGTCACCACGCGTGTGTTTGCATAGGGCAAGGTCGGCAATATTTATACCTTAAAGGTGCCGAGATTGACGTAAGGATGGACATAGGTACGTCAATAAAGATGTCATACGACTTGCTCGTTAGCACATTCTTTTGCAAAAGTTCTCTGTGAAATCAAAACAATGGCCGCACGGATTATCCAGGTTGTCATAGGTTTGATTTGTTATGAGAACGTCGTATGCCTTATCAGGGGCTGGAGGAATGTCGCTTGTCTAATTAGATCTCAAGCGTTATGACCTAATCAGATAATACGTTCCTGTGCCGTAGTGTGACTGCGTCAGATAACGGTATCTGCATCATGGGGGCTGTTCTTGCCTCATGGGCTGACTGTTAGTTAACTAGCTAGTTAGTTTAACCACAATAGGGTCAGGAATAGGGGGATCGATTCAGGACCTATAGAAATACACGACAACAGTTCAGCCCGAACTGCCACGCCATGTCTTTCCTGGACCGGAATCATGCATCCTAGGACCGGTTTCTGGCTATCAGCCGTCTTCAGCCAGGATAGCTTGACTCCAGTGGTGTGGAGAGCATGGGACTCACGTCTGCGCATACCCATCCCACTCGGGGTGACAAATGCAAACCAACAGTTGATGGACAGAATGCAAAACAATGTCATACATTCACCCCAGTAAAGAGATCTGGGCCAATATCCATCGTGTTTTTGCACTCCACACCACCCCAGTTCAGACATGGCCATATGCAAATCAGCCTTTACCCTGTGCCTGATGGGAACAGTCCAGCCCGAACTGCCAAGCCATGTATTTCCTGGACCGGAATCAAGCATCCTAGGACCAGTTTCTGGCTATCAGCCGTCTTCAGCCAGGATAGCTTGACTCCAGTGGTGTGGAGAGCATGGGACTCACGTCTGACCGCACCCCGTATACTCTAGCCTGCCCGCCCACTGAACCACTATCGATACATTGGCACCGCAGTTCCCTCCTTCAGCCCATGTCAATCTCTACCTCCAAATCCCTTCATTTTTTCCCCCTTTTTCTTTTTTCATTAGCACATTTTTTCCATGTTCTTGTTCTACAGTTTATTGAAATGCTGGTCCCTTTCCCCCTCTTGGCCAGACACCTCCAAGTTAGATGTAAAACACGCTAACTCTTGGGACCTCTGAGAGTGACGGTCATGGTCGGAGTAATTCTTTCTAGCTACTAGCACAAACACCGGACGCTCTCACCAGAGTGGATAAGCTGCATAAGCCTTTGCTCGCCGACACACTTGGGATGCAGAATAGCCTCATCTCTCACTATCAATACCCTACGTCCTATTGGAAGGGAGGCTCCGGTGCCGCCCTCCCTTACGTTCCGCATGTATCACAATGAATCGCAGTTTAGTTGATGACATTGATGAGTGATACCATGGCCCAATGCCTGCGAGTTCACACATATCACCAAAAAAGGAGAAAAACTCTACAGACCTACATCTCCACGTCACCAAATAGTTTCATGATTGCCAACTGTTGAAATGACACCGTTTACGCCGCCGTACCCCAGGGTTGTCGGCCTTGAGGCTGTGTTCACTAAATACCAGTGTCATGATGAAAAATGTATGCGGCTGGCCCGGACGGGTTGTAAGCAAAAGCGCTGTGTAACATCTCTGTTGCCTGATACAGGTCTTAGGAAAAAATAAATATATATAAAAATAAATAAAAAAAATGGGACTCACGTCTGAGCATACCCATCCCACTCGGGGTGACAAATGCAAAACAACATTTGATGGACAGAATGCAGAACAAAGTCATACATTCACCCCAGTACTGAGACCTGGGCCTAAATCCATCATTTTTTTCCACTCCACACCACCCCAGTTCAGACATGGCCATATGCAAATCAGCCTTGACCCTGTGCCTCATGGGAACAGTCCAGCCCGAACTGCCAAGCCATGTCTTTCCTGGACCGCAATCAAGCATCCTAGGACCGGTTTCTGGCTATCAGCCGTCTTCAGCCAGGATAGCTTGACTCCACTGGTGTGGAGAGCATGGGACTCACATCTGAGCATACCCATCCCACTCGGTAGACAAATGGAAAACAACAGTTGATGGACAGAATGCAGAATAATGTCATACATTCACCCCAGTACAGAAATCTGGGCCTAAATCCATCATTTGTTTGCACTCCACACCACCCCAGTTCAGACATGGCCATATGCAAATCAGCCTTGACCCTGTGCCTCATGGGAACAGTCCAGCCCGAACTGCCCAGCTGTGTCTTTCCTGGACTGGAATCAAGCATCCTAGGACCGGTTTCTGGCTATCAGCCGTCTTCAGCCAGGATAGCTTGACTCCAGTGGTGTGGAGAGCATGGGACTCACGTCTGAGCATACCCATCCCACTCGGGGTGACAAATGCAAAACAACAGTTGATGGACAGAATGCAGAACAATGTCATACATTCACCCCAGTACAGAGATTTGGGCCTAAATCCATCGTTTTTTTGCACTCCACACCACCCCAGCTCATACATGGCCATATGCAAATCAGCCTTGACCCTGTGCCTCATGGGAACAGTCCAGCCCGAACTGCCAAGCCATGTATTTCCTGGACCGGAATCAAGCATCCTAGGACCGGTTTCTGGCTATCAGCCGTCTTCAGCCAGGATAGCTTGACTCCAGTGGTGTGGAGAGCATGGGACTCACGTCTGACCGCACCCCGTATACTCTAGCCTGCCCGCCCACTGAACCACTATCGATACATTGGCACCGCAGTTCCCTCCTTCAGCCCATGTCAATCTCTACCTCCAAATCCCTTCATTTTTTCCCCCTTTTTCTTTTTTCATTAGCACATTTTTTCCATGTTATTGTTCTACAGTTTATTGAAATGCTGGTCCCTTTCCCCCTCTTGGCCAGACACCTCCAAGTTAGATGTAACACACGCTAACTCTTGGGACCTCTGAGAGTGACGGTCATGGTCGGAGTAATTCTTTCTAGCTACTAGCACAAACACCGGACGCTCTCACCAGAGTGGATAAGCCGCATAAGCATTAGCTCGCCGACACACTTGGGATGCAGAATAGCCTCATCTCTCACTATCAATACCCTACGTCCTATTGGAAGGGAGGCTCCGGTGCCGCCCTCCCTTACGTTCCGCATGTATCACAATGAATCGCAGTTTAGTTGATGACATTGATGAGTGATACCATGGCCCAATGCCTGCGAGTTCACACATATCACCAAAAAAGGAGAAAAACTCTACAGACCTACATCTCCACGTCACCAAATAGTTTCATGATTGCCAACTGTTGAAATTACACCGTTTACGCCGCCGAACCCCAGGGTTGTCGGCCTTGAGGCTGTGTTCACTAAATACCAGTGTCATGATGAAAAATGTATGCGGCTGGCCCGGACGGGTTGTAAGCAAAAGCGCTGTGTAACATCTCTGTTGCCTGATATAGGTCTTAGGAAAAAATAAATATATAAAAAAAAAAATAAAAAAAATGGGACTCACGGTTGAGCATACCCATCCCACTCGGGGTGACAAATGCAAAACAACATTTGATGGACAGAATGCAGAACAATGTCATACATTCACCCCAGTACTGAGATCTGGGCCTAAATCCATCATTTTTTTCCACTCCACACCACCCCAGTTCAGACATGGCCATATGCAAATCAGCCTTGACCCTGTGCCTCATGGGAACAGTCCAGCCCGAACTGCCAAGCCATGTCTTTCCTGGACCGCAATCAAGCATCCTAGGACCGGTTTCTGGCTATCAGCCGTCTTCAGCCAGGATAGCTTGACTCCAGTGGTGTGGAGAGCATGGGACTCACGTCTGAGCATACCCATCCCACTCGGGGTGACAAATGCAAAACAACAGTTGATGGACAGAATGCAGAACAATGTCATACATTCACCCCAGTACAGAGATTTGGGCCTAAATCCATCGTTTTTTTGCACTCCACACCACCCCAGCTCATACATGGCCATATGCAAATCAGTCTTGACCCTGTGCCTCATGGGAACAGTCCAGCCCGAACTGCCAAGCCATGTATTTCCTGGACCGGAATCAAGCATCCTAGGACCGGTTTCTGGCTATCAGCCGTCTTCAGCCAGGATAGCTTGACTCCAGTGGTGTGGAGAGCATGGGACTAACGTCTGAGCATACCCATCCCACTCGGGGTGACAAATGCAAAACAACAGTTGATGGACAGAATGCAGAACAATGTCATACATTCACCCCAGTACAGAGATCTGGGCCTAAATCCATCGTTTTTTTGCACTCCACACCACCCCAGTTCAGACATGGCCATATGCAAATCAGCCTTGACCCTTTGCCTCATGGGAACAGTCCAGCCCGAACTGCCAAGCCATGTCTTTCCCGGACCGGAATCAAGTTTTTCTTTGTTCGCCCTAAGTTGGCAGGGTATGCTCAGACGTGAGTCCCTTGCTCACTTTGCCACTGGAGTCAAGCAAGCCCGGCTGAAGACGGCTGTAATGCCAGAAACCGTTCCTGGGAAGCTTGATTCCGGTCCAGGGAAGACATGGCTTGGAAGTTCGGGCTGGACTGTTCCCATGAGGCACAGGGTCAGACTGATTTGCATATGGCCATGTCTGAACTGGGGTGGCGGAGTGAGCTAAAGAACGCTGATGGATTAAACCCAGATCAGTTGACTGGGGGTGAGTGTTTGTATTGTCAACGCTCCGTCCATCATCACCTTTGGTTTTTCTTTGTTCGCCCTAAGTTGGCAGGGTATGCTCAGACGTGAGTCCCTTGATCACTTTGCCACTGGAGTCAAGCAAGCCGGCTGAAGACGGCTGTAATGCCAGAAACCGGTCCTGGGAAGCTTGATTCTGGCCCAGGGAAGACATGGCTTGGCAGTTCGGGCTGGACTGTTCCCATGAAGCACAGGGTCAGACTGATTTGCATATGGCCATGTCTGAACTGGGGTGGCGGAGTGAGCTAAAGAACGGTGATGGATTAAACCCAGATCAGTTGACTGGGGGTGAGTGTTTGTATTGTCAACGCTCCGTCCATCATCACCTTTGGTTTTTCTTTACCTAAATCACACAGCAAACATCCCAAGTGTAAGTTGTTGTTGTTTGATTTTGTTTGTATGTAGGATTCAAGCAAGCCTGGCTGATGAGGGGTGTTATCCCGAAACTGTTCCCAGGATGCTTGTTTCCGGTTCAGGGAAGACCTTGGTAGTTTGGGCTGGACTGTTCCCATGGGACACAGGGTCTAGACTGATTTGAAAATAGCTGGGTCTGAACTGAGGTGCTGAAGTGAGCTAAACAAATGGTGATGGATTCAAACCAGATCTGTGACTGGGGATGAGTATCTGAAAAGTTTCAGCGCTCCGTCCATCATTTCCTTGAGTGTTCTTTGTTCACCCTATGTTGGCAGGGTATGCCCAGATGTGAGTTCCTTGCTCACTTTGCTACTGGATTCAAGTGAGCCTGGCTGATGAGTGGTGTTACCCCAAAACCGGTCCCAGGATGCTGGTTTCCGGTCCAGGGAAGACCTGGCTTGGCAGTTCGGGCTGGACTGTTCCTGTGAGGCACACGGTCAAGACTGATTTGATCATAGCTGGGTCTGAACTGAGGTGGCGAAGTGAGCTCAAGAATAATGATGGATACTACCCATATCTGTGGCGGGTGGTCAGTGTCTGAAAAGTTTCAGCGCTCCGTCCATCCTTCCCTTGTGTTTGCTTTGTTTGTCCTAAGTTGGCAGGGTATGATCAGAATTGAAGTAAGACGGGCGGCTGTATGATAACTATATGACCGCTAGCACTGTTTTGCACTTGCTTTTGCTTATTTGCACTGAACCTGCAGGAATTGTAATAGTGAATTTTAGAGGAAACATATTTTAATATAGCGTATAAACTGTGTTTTTAAAGATTGATTTTAAAAACTCGAACTACCTTTCGCCGCCTCACTGACGCTCTGCTCTGCCCACCGGCTCCCCGCTCCACCACGGGTTCGTCCCGCTTGACGTGGAGGGAGTGAAGGTGGGGCAGGGACGGGTCAGAGGTCGGAGGGCGGGAGTTACCCTGGGGAAGCACTATTTAGCGCAGAACGCTCCAGGGACTCGCTGGATCAGAATTGAAGTAAGACGGGTGGCTGTATGATAACTATATGACCGCTAGCACTGTTTTGCACTTGCTTTTGCTTATTTGCACTGAACCTGCAGGAATTGTAATAGTGAATTTTAGAGGAAACATATTTTAATATAGCGTATAAACTGTGTTTTTAAAGATTGATTTTCAAAACTCGAACTACCTTTCGCAGCCTCACTGACGCTCTGCTCTGCCCGCCGGCTCCCCGTTCCACCACGGGTTCGTCCCGCTTGACGTGGAGGGAGTGAAGGCGGGGCAGGGACGGGTCAGAGGTCGGAGGGCGGGAGTTACCCTGGGGAAACACTATTTCAGACGGCCATGGGCTCGACGCGCAGCGGACGAGCGCAGCGGGCGCGCCGAAGGCGCGCCAAAGGCAAGCCCGTCTGCGCCCGTCCGCGCCCGGCCGGGGCCAGGGGCCATAACCCTTGCCCAAACCAGCAGAAGTATCAAATACTCGAGGGATACATTGGAAGCTCTCAGATCAAAACCCGACGCCGCCTGCAGAATACTGCATCCTGACAACCCCATGAGCAACTGTCCCCACTGTGAGTACTCCTTCTCACACGCACGCCTGGGAACTACCGGAGTCTCAGAGGACACTATACCCTCTCTTGAATGTCAACTAAATAATCAAGAGGCGCGTTTCTCTTTTTTAACAACCAATTGCAGATCACTGTCAAAACATAAAAATGATATTTTCAATCTTCTAAATGACCAGAAGCCCGATGCGCTGTTTCTCACGGAGACATGGCTAACAGAAAGCTCCGGTCCAGACATAGCAGTTGCCCTCCCTCCTAACTACTCGATCGTGAGGAAAGATCGGATCAACCAAGGAGGAGGAGGCATCTGCATTATTTTTAAAAATATATACAAATGTAATTGGTCAGATGCGAAGCTAGGTAATTGTGAAGCAGGACTATTTAAGCTGACACTGACACCCCAAATTACACTTACCGGACTTCTGATATATCGCCCTCCCGGGGCGGCTGGGGAATGGGCGGCGGCTCTTCCTGACTCTATAGCCCCTATGGTACTTGAAGCATCTATGTTCACCATATTGGGCGACCTAAATTTACATTTAGAAAATCTCAACTGCCCAATTACGGCAAACCTCATATCAGACCTGGAGGCACTAAATATTCACTTATGGAACTCTGGCCCCTCCCACCAAGCAGGCCATTTATTGGACCCCATATTCGCCAACTTCGATCGTATCAAATGGGACTCGACAGTACCCATTGTATGGTCCGATCACTTCTTGAGCAAATTCACAATCAGGGCTCCAGCGCATAGAAACCAACATAAGACAGATATGTGGGTCAGAAACTGGAGGAAACTGTGCATTCTAGAGCTGGAGACACAGCTATCCAAGTCCAAACATGGCTGGGAAATGGAGGAAATTACAACAAAGGACCATACTGGAATTAATGACTGGCTATCAGACGCGGCACTGACGGTCATTCCTCCAACTAAAAGGAAACAAAAAACCTGTTGCTCCCCTGCGCCTTGGTTCTCAGATACACTAAAAATAGAAAAAAGCTTATGTAAGAGGCTAGAAAGGTCATGGAGGAAAGATTATAAGCCTGACAATAAAGAAAAGTATAAGCTAGCACTCAAGGCATATCATCTATCATGCAAAATAGCTAGGGGAAATTTTACTAAAAACAAAATCTTAGAAGCCCAGAGCCATCCAGGGATGCTATTCAAGGTCCTAAAGAATTTAGCAGGAGAAGCTGTTACACCGGAACCTCCCACTCTATCTTCCACCCAATGTAATAACATAGCTACCTTCTTCTATGATAAAATAAACACAATATATGCTAACTTCCCACCAAATAAGGCTGCTAGAGGAAAGCACCCCTCTACAACCCTTATAGAGGATCAACAAAGCACCCGCTCTAAACAAGAAATCAGAACATGGAAACCAATAGATGCGCCGGCGTTCAAAATCACCCTGAATAGTATTAAATCAGGCTCGCCTTTAGATGCCTTGCCTGCACATGTCCTCAAACAGCTGGATATGCCCACACATGAGGTACTTAGAGCACTGTTAAATGCTTCCCTACAAGAAGCGGTAATACCGAAAGAATGGAAACACACTATGGTGGTCCCATTATTAAAAAAGACCAACAGTGACACGGAGGTGTTCTCCAATTTCCGCCCTGTTTCTCTACTACCAATACTGTCTAAAATTATAGAGAAACACGTCAATAGGCAATTTTCAGACTTCATTAACGAGAATGATCTCCTACACCCCTCCCAATCGGGCTTTAGGATAGGGCACTCCACGGAGTCCACCCTACTTGGGGAGACAGAAATCATTCGCCAAGAACTTGATGGGGGAGGCACGGCGGCACTCATCCTCGAGGATTTGAGTGCCGCCTTTGACACCATTTGCCATGATACCCTAATCAAACGAATAGAAGATATTGGAATAAAAGGAAAGGCACTGAAATGGCTGGAGCAATTCCTCCGGAAACGAACCTATCAGGTCTTCTCGAAAAACAATCGATCCGAGATACACTCATCTCCTTATGGTGTACCTCAGGGCTCTATATTAAGCCCCCTTCTATTCAATATATACGTCACCCCTTTAGCTGAAATCGCTGAAGAAATGGGACTTACCATATATTCCTATGCTGATGACACGCAACTGGTGTTCTCCCTTTCCGCCCCAGACAAAGACACTGTTTCTCCCCTTCGTGCTGGACTACTTAAAATGACCATGTGGCTCCAGGCGAATAAATTAAAAATGAACGGAGACAAAACCGAATTATTAATTTTCGGCAATCAAAAGAATCTCTGGAACCCAATACATTGGCCTGAAGAGATGGGTGACCCTCCAACTGCGGTGCAGAATGTAAGGAATCTAGGGATAATTATCGATGACAACCTGTCTATGCAGACACACATAGCCAAAACTGCCTCCACATGCCTTCTTATCCTGAAATGGCTCCGAAAAATTCTATGGCAATTACCGGAGGGGGCACAAAGGACTGTCATCCAGGCATTAATTATGTCGCGTTTAGATTATGGCAATGTCCTATTTCTGGGAACCACGAATAGAACATTGAACCAATTACAAGTGGTGCAAAACTCCGCAGCTAGAATGCTCCTTAATCTCCCAGGGAGAACAAGGATGACTGAACATCTCAAAAACTTACACTGGTTGAGGATTTCCAGCAGAGCAAAGTTTAAAGCTTTGTGCTATATGTACAGAATAAACGCAGGAATAGCGCCTAAATATCTATGTAAAATGGTTAGAAAATACTTTCCCTCACGAAACCTACGCTCAGCAGGTCAAGCTAAATTTATTGTGCCCAGGGTTAAGTGAGCTCGACTGGGAGGACGCTCCTTCTCTCACCTAGCACCGGCACTATGGAATTCACTCCCCATCCAACTAAGACTGGAACCCTGTTACCTTCGATTCCGCAAGGGAGTAAAAGCCTGGTTATTTGATCTATAAACTGCCGTGACACGTCTACAAGGAATGCTGATCCATGGCGCCGGGAAACCCTCAGGGTAGCTGTTGCGCCATACAAATGCAATAAATAAATAAATAAATAAATAAAATGCCTAGACGTGGGTCCCTTGCTCACTTTGCCACTGGATTCAAGCAAGCCTGGCTGATGAGGGGTGTCCCCCCGGAACTGGTCCCAGGATGCTTGTCTCCGGTTCAGGGAAGACCTGCTTTGGCAGTTCGCACTGGACTGTTCCCATAAGGCACCGGGTCAAGACTGATTTGCATATAGCTGGGTCTGAAGAACGATGATGGATTCAACCCAGATCTGTGACTGCGGGTGAGTGTTTGAAATGTTTAAGCGCTCCGTCCATCATTTCCTTGTGTTTGCTCTGTTCACTGTTGGACTTGGCCCTTTTTGCATGGTCATCTCTGAACTTTTTGCCTTCCTCCTATATTTTTTCTGACCTGTTGTTGGCTATTTTATGACTCTGGGCACTTTAACCCTGCTGATCAGTGCTAAATGACATATGCTCTCCTTATTGTAAAATTGATATATTAATTGGTGATTCCATGATTGACTATTTGGTTTACTTGTCAGACCCTAGTACAGTGCACTGAGTATGCCCAGGGCGTGTAAATCCAAATGCTGCTAGTGGGCTTGCAGCACTGGTTTTGCCACCCACAGAAGCGGCCTTGTAAAATGTGTCTAAGGTCTGCCATTGCAGAAACTGCATGCAGTCTGGTACTGTCATGCTGAATGGGCAAGTGCACTCACTTGCCAGTGCCTAAACCTTCCCTTTTCTTCATATCAGACACCCCTAAGGTAGGCGCAAGGGCAGGGTGTATTGTAAGTGTAAGGTAGGACAACCCCTGATGTGTGTGGCATGTCCTAATAGGGAATTATTACAGCCATTTTCGTTTTTCACTATTGCAAGGCTACCTGTTCTCCATAGGCCAGAATGGGCTTTTAGAATTATAAAATGTTATAATCCTAACAGACTCAGAGAACATGGTAGAAATTCGAGTTTAGTAAGCCAAGACTCAGAATTATAAAATACATTTTTTAGTGAAGTTTATTTTAATATTCTGTGTTTGCAAATACCACTTTTAGAAAGTAGGTATTTGATTGCCTAACCTTTCAAGCCTGCCTTTGCTAGGTTGTGTATTCCTTGTCTGGAGTTTGAGTGACAGGGCTGGGGGATTCCAGGAGACAGAATGAGTCAGCCCAGTGGTGAATAGAGAGATCTGCTTCTAGATGGAGGGAGGAGTTGCACCTGGGACCTGAATAGGACTGTTCCCGCCCCCCACAGTGCTGGCTCCACCCCCTGTGGTGCGTCTGATGTCTCTACCCTGCACACTGAAAGAAGAGAAGGAAGACTGTCAACAAAGTGCTCCAGGGCTGTACTTGCCTTCCACAATGCTGGCTCCAGCTCATGTGGGGCATCTGATGATCCTGCCCTGCACTGTGAAAGGAAAGGAGGAATCTGCTAAACAGAGTGCTTCAGAACTGGTTTGGACTGGGCACAGGCCCCTCTCCCCTCAGAGAACAAAGGATTTTGGGGTATAAATATTGGGACCCTGATCACTTCTGGACTTACAAGATGAAACCTCTGCTGAGGAGAAGAAACCGGAAGAAACTGAGGAGAGACTATTCCCAAGCTGAAGTGCTGCTTGGGGGATTGGCCTGCAGTGGTTGCCTGACTGCCAAAGGGAGGAGAAAAAACTGTGTGGACTTTTCTTTCAACTTGTGCAAAAGATCTCCAAGGGCTTGGCAGAAGCTTGCCCCTTGACCGAATTCCCAGGACCAGTGGACTTCACCAGCCATTGTGAATTGCTGCTGGAAACACTGTTTCAGTGGCTACAGAGGCAGGGAGCTGTGACCGACTCTCACGACCGTCCCGGTGTCCTGTAGGCACCGTATCAAGCAACGTCCGCCTCGAACAACGCAAGCTGTGTGCTCACCGACTCCGTCCTGATGCCGTCCCCGAGCCGTAGCCCGCACCGCGACTGGTGGATACCGGGACGTGCAATGCCTCGCTACACTGACTCGTACTGGTCTGACCGAAGAGGTCCCTGCTTCTGCCTCCGAGTCCTGTGATCGCACCGGAGTTGGGCACCGCCTCGCACGCTTCACAACGCACCGCCAGACCCGCACCGCTGTCCGGACAGATCGACGCCAGCTCCGGATCTCCGGCTCTGTCTGCGCACCTCAAGCTGCAAGCACCGCATCAAAGCACCGTCTCGCCCTGCAATGCAAGCTTGGATCCACCGACTCTGTCAACGGGCCGCTGCCTGCACCGGAAAGAGGGACAACGCGTACTGCAACGCTTACTTTCTGCACCGCGACAAACACCGGAACCGGCTCGCACATCCGTGCCGGCGGCCTCAAGTAAAAGGTACTGTGACTGAGTCTGTCGACATTTGAGTGGGTCTGTACCAACGCGGTCAGCTGGATTGGCTAGACAATGGGGTAGCCGGACCAGGCTACTGCATCGCACAGAACCTTGATTTAAGCCTTTTTACAAGAACTCTTGAAATCTAATAGTTATGTGGATTCTTTTTGTCGTTTATTGGTCTTGTGGTAACTCTATATAAAATATACTTATTTTTGATATAAAATCTTGTGTGGTGTCCATTTGTAGTGTTGTCACTGGGTTACTGTATGTGGTCACAAATGCTTAACTTACAACGCCTCTGAAATAAAGCCTTGCTGCTTGTGCCAAGCTACCAAGGGTGTGAGCAGGGGTTATTTTAGGAGTGTAATCCCCCGTACTCTGACTAGAGGAGAGGGTCCCTATTTGTCACAAGTCATGAGTGATGTCACTGACCATGTCATGAGTAATGTAATATGAGACATCATCAGCAGTGCATTGCACGCGCAAGTTATAGTGAGTCCAACTAACTATAACGTGGGAATTTCAATGGTTTTATGCGAGTAAAATTTCCAGCTAACTATAACTGGTGTAAAACCTATGGTTTTTTCAGTGAATTTAATAGGTTTTTTAAATGCTAATTCCTAACTATAACTGGGGTGAAACCTATGGTTTTTTCAGTGAATTTCATAGGTTTTTTAATAGCAAATATCTATAGGTAAGAAAGTAATAATTTTTATAACAAATTTTAAATAGTGTAAATTTTTTTTTTTTGTTATTGTTTGCCCTGGTACGCGCCCCGGAGCGCTCCCGGGGCGCGTACCGGTGAACGCACGGGTAAGCGCAATGTTACGGCGCGCCCCGGGGCGCGTACCGGGGAGCGTCCCGAGAGCTCTATTCCCGCGAACGAAAACAACATCATGACGTTTCGCGTAGTCGCGTGATGCGTCATATGACGCACTGCGTAACCGCACCCGGAATCACGCGATCGCATACGATCGCGCAACGTCATGACGCGCTTACGCGATGCGCCCCGGGGCGGGCCCAGGGGCGCGCCCCGGGGCACGTAGCGTAAGCGCATCGGGTCATGTGATCTGAAAATAACACTTTTCATTGGTGCAGATCAGTTTTGGTTTCCAAATGATGAAAGCTTGGATCATGTGACTTGAAAAAAACACTTTTCATTGGTCCAGAACACTTTTTTTTTCAAATGATGAAAGCCCCCACCTTTTTCCTCACTCTGACTTTCTACTTTGAGAGAGGAAGACCTGTATCTGATTCTGACAATGGCATCATTAGTAGCTGCAGCTGGTGGACCCCCTCCACCACCACAACCACCTAGAAAGAAAGGACCACCATCCCAGTTCATTGTCCCTGAACAAGAAGAGGATGAGGAGGAAGAACAGGAGGAGGAGGAACAACCCAGGCAATTTTTGCCTGAAGAGCCAAGACAGAGTCACATAAAAGTGCATTTTATTTGGGACTTTTTCTCCCACCCTCCTGGGCAGAAGAAAGCCTAAGGTTAAGTGCCTTATTTGCGGAGATATTCTTTCCAGGGGCAATTCCAAGAAGAAATATTCATTCGGCAATTATACTATGATGTGCCACATGCAAAGGTTGCATCCTAATAATCTTGCTCAAGCAGAGGTTCGTGCCATGGCGCAAAATCAGAAGAATCCACAGCCCAGCACCTCCTCTGCCAAAGTATCACATGCAGCACCTGAAGGACGGCAAATGGTGCCCAATGTTCAAAAAAATGTTGGCAGTCTCAAATTTGTATGTGTCTTCTGTGGCAAGACACTGTGCTATGGGGAACTAAGCGTGATCTTAATAAGCAATGCGGTGGAAAACCATCAATGTAACCAAAAGAAGAAGCAATAAATCTTTTTTTTTTTTGCTCCTGTTGAGCCATTTGTAATTCCTTTTTTTGTTGTTCCCCCCAAAAAACACCAAAAAAATTATAAAAGTGTTCAAAAAAATCAACAAAAAAAAATGTTCAGAAAAATAATAAAAAAAATATAAAACAACAAAAACATTTAAAAAATAGTTCTTTTCAGAGAAGGAGAGCATAAGAGAAAGAGAAAGAGAGAGTAATGTTAAGAGACAGACAGCAAGAGGGAGCAACACAGAGGTACTGTGTAATACGTAGTAAAACAGTGTAAAAGATATAAGAAAGTGTAAGAGAGAAAATGAAAAAAATATAAGGCTGTGAAACAAAGAAAGAGAGAAGAAGAATACTAAAGCAGAGGCACATGAAGAATGTGAGTGGCTGTAAAGAGTAAAAGGAAAGAGAAAAAATGATGTACAAATAAAAGGTAATAACGGAACCAGATTTCAATAACACTGGTGAGGGAGAGAGAGAAAAAAGTAGTGTGCATAACTAAAGAGGGATGAAATAAGATGGATAAAATCGACTAAAGTTAAAACATGTGGATTGACAGAGAGAAAAAACTGAAAGAAGAAAAGAAGAAGTAAAAGAAAGGGAATAATCGAAGCAGCAAAGAAATGTAAATAACGTAGTGTGCTTGAACTTCATGGAGAAAGCATAATAAACAAGTAGTGAAAGAGTGAAGAGACAGAGACAATTACAGTAAGAGAGACGGACTGAGTGAACGGGAGTGAGGAACTGTGAGAACAGAGGGACTGAGAGAAGGAGTGGAAGGAGTGCAGTAAGTAAATCACCCACACAACACAACAGCTACCCTACCTCAAAGCACTCTAAAATATTATTTTACTGTTTCTCTTGGTTTTCCCCTTGTTACGCTCCCCGGTGCGCTACCCATAGTATAAGTAAAGAGGGGTGAAAGAGCGAGAAATATTGAATTAGGATAACACATGAGGAGTGACAAAGAGAGAGGACAAAGAGAGTAAAGGAAACAGTACCTGAATGGGCTTGAGTAAAACAGCAAAAAAAGATAAGTAATGCAGTGTGTGTGACTTACAGGGAGTCAGTGGGTGTAGGTCGGAGTGTGGGTGTGTAAGGTATGTCTGTGGGTGTGGTTGTGTGGAGTGTTTTGGTGTGGGTAGAGATGAGTGTGTGTGAAATATGTGTGAGAAGTGTATGAGTGTAGGGTGTATATGTGTTCGATGTATGTGTGTGTATGGAATGTGTGTGTGTTTTTGAGGAGTGTGTGTGGGAGTTTTTTTTGTGTGTATGAGGTGTGTGTGTGGTGTGTGTGTGGGGTGTTTGTTACAGGTGTGTGTATGTGTTGGGAGGGGGATGAGGTATATGTGTAGGAGTAAGGTAAATAATTAAGAAAAAGAGAGTAAAGAATAGGGATCAAAAGAAGTTGAATAAGAGAGGGTAAATAGGGAAAGGGGAGTAAACATGGAGAATAAGAATAAGTGAGAGAAGCAGAGTAAAAACACAGGAGTGAGGTAGATTGAGAAAATGTTAGTGACCTTAAAGCAAAGGGTGATAACAAACTACATTTTTTTAGTCATACTTACCATATAATAAATGTAACTTTAATTTGTTTGTACAGTTGGTATCTGTGAAAGAGAGAAGAAAAAATAAGTTATAATTAGTACAATTTGTATTTTAAATTAAAAGATACAAATGAAGAGGTTAAAAATCATAACACTCTATTTAGAAATAAAGTTAGAGTGAAGAACACAGAAAGGGAAATAAACTAAGGTAGAAGGACAAAAAGAGGGAAAAAGAAATAGAAGGAGAGCAACTTACAAAGAGTAAGGCATATAGATTCACTGAGAAAAAGAGAGAGAAGAACAGAGAAATGAACTGAAGGTAAGAAAGATACTAAAACATTGTGAGTTAGCAAAACTAAATCAGGAAACAGAAGTAAGTAAAAAGATAATGACTGAGACAGAAAACAGTCTAATTAAGGATGCATTTAGAAGAATGAGGAATAGAAGATAACTGAGAGTAAGTGAAGAACAGTCATAGAGTGAAAGGACGAAGGGAGACAGTATAATATACAACGATTGAAGGAAATGGACTGAGGAAGTTATAAGGTAGACCCACTAAGAGGAAAACTGAGTGAGGTGGAGTACAATGAGTGAGAAAAGGAAATGAGTAAGTGAGGAAAAAGAAGGAAAGAGAGGAGAAGACGACTAAAACAGTGGTACTGAGAAAAAATAATTTGGTGATGAAAGTAAAGAGAAGGACATTGAAAGAAAGGAAATGAAGGATAGTAATGGAACCAGAGTAAAAGAAATGGGATGAAGAACGATGAGAAAGGAGCAGTGAAGTTGTTGTAAAAGAAGTGATAGAAGGTATATAAACACAAGTGAACATAACACAAGTAGAGTGAGGCACTGAGGACATAGAAGTAGTGAACGAAAAACAGAGAGAAGAGGTCAAAAGTAAGGAGCAAACAAAGATAAGCTAAGGAGAGTGGGTGATTTATAGTGATAGAGTGCAATAATACTGCTGAGTGAGTAAACAGGAATTACTAAAAGAGCAAAGGAGGAAAATACGGAAAAGAAAAGAAAAGCAGAAAGACTGAAAGCTGAAAAGTTATGCAAGGGAGAGACGGGATACACACAGTTGAAATGAAAATGAGGGATTGTCAAAGAAGTGGAGTAATGGAACGGGGGTTACAGAGAGTGAGAGGAAGACATTATAAGTGAGTAAAAAGAGGTGAAAGAGGATGAAAAAAGAAAAGTAAATGTCAGAGAATGGAATACAATTTAATTTACACAATCCAAAGTATAAAATAACTTGTGCAACATGTTACAAAGTTTATTTTTGCTGTTCTCAGAATATATTGAATTTCACTTAAAAGAGTGAGTTCAAATTACTCATCATATGACAGCGGGAAAAAAAACACAATCTAAAAGATTGTGTTTTAAAAAAAACCTTAGATACTGACAAATCACAAATCTACGCTAATCTTAGATTGACTTACTTTTCCTTGAGGCCAAATACTGTATCATGGTGGTCCTTTTCACGTTGGAAAGTACTTTGCTGTTCACTTAAAAATCCATTTCATCGACTTTCTAGAAGAAAAGCTCCAAGAACATCTGAAATATTTTCAATATTTTCATATACTCCTTTTTTCAGTCATGACTCTTTACTCATTCCTGCACCTTTCCATTTGGCCAAATAGTGTCAGATGTATGAGTATTTGTTCAAATTAATTCTAAGGCACTCTGAAATGATCTTTTTCCCGACATTCTGAAAGAAAGGCTCTACAACATTTTCACAACATTTAAATATTTGTAAAACCATCTCTGACTCACTCATGTTCATCATTTTGTATAATACTAACCTCACTTATTATGAGATACAATTACAGTACCTATATGACAAGTCATTTTTTTATATTGCCTGGAACACTTTTACTCAGAATATATTTTTAAACAGCAAAATAACCTTTATAAACTACTCCCGTCTTCATATGCCAATTACTTTTACCTAAATTTTGGCTGTAAAAACCCTAGGTATGAATTTATAAAGCCAAAAGGCAAACGTTGTTTGAAAGTCAAATGAGTGTCGTTACATTGGGTCCAACCTTTAGAAGTTTTTAAATAGCATGTGTAATGCCCTGATGTTGTAGAAGGACCATCATGAAAAATAATAGCTACAGTTGCAAAGGTTCTTCCTGATATCGATAACTGAGAAGCCATGACATTTTTAATAGAAGTTGTCAATTTAGTTCCATCAGGTCTACATCGTTGGAACATTAAAATGACATAGTGACCATAATTTTGTAGAAATAATGTGGACAGCATTGTAGACTTACATTGTGTACACACCATATTGTGATCAGCTGCTTTAACTAGATTATTAAAAGGCACTGATTTGCAGTCTGGTAAAGTCAAATATATAAATCTTTCACTGTCTATTCTAGTAGTACTTGATGAAGCACAGTTATCACAGTCATGTTGCCATTGATAAGAAAGATTAAAAAGATTTTTTATATCTACTCCTTCATCTTCCAATACATCAAACATATACATTTAAAATTCCTGACAATCCTGCTGAATTATCTGTGAAAATTGATTTTGACCTGAACATATGTCTACAAGATTCCTAATTTCTGAAACATTTTCTATTTTTACTCTATCACTACTACATTTCTCTAACACAGAATTCAATAAACAGCACAATGTTTGTTCCCGATTTTCGACAATCTGTTTTTGTAAATTTTGAAGAAAAAAAACAACATTAACTACTACATTAGCATAGCAGTTGACACCAGAACTGTTTTCAAACTGAAATCCAACAACATCTTCAACAGAATCATTTTTCTTTCTGCTTACAATTACAGTTTCATCTATTTTTTGTCTTTTTGCTTCTACCTTACTGCAATTACTCTCATTTCTTCTTTTTCGGCCTACCACACGTTTTTCAATCAGAGGATATTGAGGCAAATGTGGAGCATACTCTCTTCTTAACCTATTGTATTCTTTAACACAATCTAGATCAGCACAAATGTTTGTTTCATCACACTCAATCAAGTACAATCCTGATAAAGTTCTCACTCGTGATAATGCCACATATGCCATACCCTCTTTAAACACAGAACTTCCAATGTTCACCAAAGCACTATCTACACTTAAACCTTGAGATTTATGAATTGTCACTGCATATGCCAAACAAACAGGGAACTGTTTTTGGCGAACATATAAGTCTTTCACAAGCAAAAACTCTAGCTGAACAATGACAAATTTGTTCTATTTCGTCAATGCCATCAAATTAAGGGGTATATTATCAAGGGGTTTATCTCCGCTTTTTTGGCTTTAAAAGCCAAGAAAGCGGAGATAAAATTATCTCCCTATTACCAAGCTGTCGCTAACACCAGTTAGTGACAGCTAATAGGAGATAGCGACCATCTTGGGCCCCGCTTTGCATGTCAGTGATATTTATCACTAATGACATGCAAAGTGGGCGTGCCAAGATGTTAGCGACTGGAAACAGTCGCTAACATCGCTATCTCCTATTACCAACTATTGGAGATATTCGCGCTAAGCGCGAATATCTCCAAAAGCTAACACCTGCCCTGAGCAGTTCTTAGCCATGTTATCCAATGGGAGGTGGATAACATGGCTAAGAGCATTTGCTCGATAATGCATGAATATCGCTGACTTTTCAGCGATATTCATGCATTGCGGCCGTTTTTTATCGCATTTGCGATAAACCTTGCTAATAGCAAGGTTTATCTGCGATAAAAATCGCCGATGTGCGGCGATAATTTTTGTCTCTAAACAAGTTAGAGACAAAAATTATCGCTAGTTGTTGGTAATATACCCCTAAATTTTTAAAATTTCAATTCCATCTCTATTTTTGTAATTCACAAAACCAACAACATGACCCATTGCTCCATTTACCAGACCTCTTTCAACATTTAAATTCCTTCTCAAAATAATACGACAATTTAAACACACATTCAGAGTCTTTTCAAAACCAGCAGTTTTAGATATAGTCTTCTCCAATTAATCCAATTTTGATTTCAAATTTTCTGACAAAATAATTGTTGCTCCCATATGCTCTATTTTATCTATAGCTTCCAGTTTCACTATCTCTTCATTTTCTAACTTCAGCATTTTGTTGTTGAACATGGAACATTCTTTCAGAGTAGGCATCAAACATATGGCAGATTTCTTCTCGTTAATTTTCTTAAAAATATTCTCTGGAAGAATGTTTTCATTTGGGTACAAATTAGAAATTAACCGTCCATGTAAAGCTTCTTTCCCTTGTTGACTTATTTTTCTTACTCTTACATCTTGTAAAATATTTTTATAATCTTCATCCTTTGCCTGCCGCATATTTTGAAGCAGTTCTGCATATTTGAAGTTTAACCAAATATTAACGTGTCCAATGCTTCCTAGGCACTTCCTGGTATCTTCATGTGTGAGCATTTTGAACACAGGTTGTCCTTTCACTGGAGTCAACTGCAGAAGATCTCCAAAAACAATAATATGTTTTCCTCCAAATAAAACATCATAGTCTGTTCTAAGAATTTCTTGCATTCTCAAATGCACAAAAGCAAGCATTATATTTGACACCATGCTTACTTCATCAATGATAAGAAGTTTCATTTTCTTCAGGCCTCTCGAAACTTTGGAACACGCATCTCCAGATAGCTTGTGATATTGCAATTTGTTATCATGCTCCACCGGCAGCATCAGTAAACGATGTAAAGTAATCCCTTTAATATTATGTGCTGCCAGCCCAGTTGGAGCGGTAACAACACAAGACAGCGGTGATTCAGTCCTTTTCTGCAGATAAGATGCAATTGCTTTAATCAGAAAACTTTTTCCAGTTCCCGCTTCTCCACTCACGTACAGTTGGACAGGCTTAAATGATGTCCATGAGCACTCTTTCTTCTTATGACTCAATCCATGTTCAACCTGTTCTGTGACTTCGTCATATATCAGTTTCTGCTCAAGGTTTAATTGTTTCACCAATCTTCTAAATGAATTACATCCTCTTGAGATTGCTCCATAGCTCTTTCCACTTCATCCATGGCAGTGGCAGCTTCATTTTGGATAATTGGTCCTCCTAGTGGATCCTGACTCAATGAAGCAGAACTCTGACTGCCTTGAGAACTATCTCTCGCAATCTCTGCAGCAATTGTTGATTCTTGCTCTATTTCTTCATTCAACATTTGCAGATAATTTGGAAAAACAGGACATTCTATTGTATCCTTTGTAGCATTAAAAGAGTCTTCATAACAGAGAAAATCTCCAAGTAGTTCCTCTTCTTCTCGCCATGGTTTAAAGAGTTGCAAAAGAGCCAAATAGTAAAATTCTCTTTTGTCTGGATTTTCACAACTCAATTTTCGATGATTAATCAAATGACCTTTTTTCTGTTTCACTAGACATCCTTCACATCCAATGATTCCATATATTCCATTATTGATATCTTCTCTGATGTTTCTTTTATAAATATATCTTTGCAGAACTTCATAGAGACAAACGTTCTCAAGGTGAGGACTTCTATTTGGATAGTATGTATCCAACATGTTTGTCTTCAAAATATCTGTACTTTCTGGTTCTTTCTCCGCCAAATACTCTATCTCTTGTACAGATTTCAAAACTCGATTTCGTGTTGCAGCAAGACCTAGACTCACCCAAATGATGGTTCTAGATTTGGCATAGAGACTTGCTGACGACAATCTATCAGAACATTCATATGCTCCAATTTCTCGATGCGACAACATCTTCAGACTGTAACTGTACAATTTTTTGCTTAGGCTCTTTTCATGTGAAATGTCCTCCCACATTTCCTTCAGTTCTGTCTTTTCTTTTTTTGTGATGTAAGACGTCACATATCGAGCTACAGCAATAGAGTTGTCAGCAACGAATTAAATATCCATGTTAGCATTCCACATGGACAAAATCACTGGGTTGTAGTCATTGATGTACTTGGACTCTTCATTTCTTTTTAAATTGTATGTATTTTTTGGTGATTTTCTCGTCACAGTATGTCGCAGAGAAGACATTAAATTATTTACTCTTCCTTTAGAAATCACTGGTCGTGGAAAATGCGAAACAACATTTTGTGTAGAACTTGACCTTGTTTCTGAATTTTCGACGACAGTACTTTCCACAACGATGGGATTGAAAGCGTAAAACTTGTTGCCTTAAATTGTTTTCTTCGGTAGTTTTCGGAACAGCACATGTTGAATACTTTTCAATGAAGCTCATCACTGTCTCATCTGAATCTGTTCCAAATTTGGGTGCATCTTTAATCCATAATAACATATGTATGTGAGGAGCACCTCTCGCTTGATACTCCTTTCTCCAAAAGAAATCCAAAACCTCTCCAAGGGGAGGATTTTTTTTGTTGGTAATAAAAGACATCATAGCTTCCATCCTATGATTGAAATATCTGCATACATTCATTGGATCCAAAGAACACAGTTCTCCAGGTGTTTTGAATTCTATATTTTGTATATTAGCATTGGCCTCTCGTAGAAAGTGAAGTAAGTCCTCCCATGCATACTCGGCACAGCTAAGAGTGAGGAACCATGTAGGAGTTCCTAAGTTTCTTAGCATACATTTCAATCCCCCATGGCGACGGTACCAATACTCATTTGTACCACGCTGACATGCCATGAGATTGATTAGATGAGATTCTAAAATATAATCTTGCAGATTCACTTTCTCCATAAAGTCCCTCGCCGAAACATTTTGCAGATGTGCTCCACTTTTCAGAATATGGTTTACTGCATAAGAAAGCCCAGACAAGTCACTTTCATACAGTAGATGAAACAAATAGGGAATGCATTGACGAAACCTTGCATCTTCAGCATATAATCTTACAGTTCGATATTCAGATGCAGGAATTTGAAGTGGTCGATCGTCATATCGTCCACCTCGACCTGTTGGAAATAGCTGTGGAAAACAACGAGCTTCCAAACTTTCTTCCCATACACTAATGGGACTTCCTTTTGCTGTTTTCATTTGAAACAATTCAATTGCATTCCCCATTACTTCTTTGGAATGCAAAGGATTAACAGTATAATGTTCATATATTTCTTCACTTCTAGACACATCAACTTTTTCAATTTGGCCGCCTGAACAATCACTGTCTTCATCTGCAGCTTTTTCCTCTGCTGCAACACATACATCTTTGTAGTACTCATTGTTTTTGACTAAATACAACGTTGCCTTTTTGACTTTCCTAACATCCACTAAATCTTGTCAAATTTTTTTACTCTTTGTTGGAACCCCATTAACTAGAATAACTAAAGGTTCCTCTTCTACTTTTTCTATACCAATTGTATCAATATTTTTTTTCAAATCTAGGCGCAAATAAACATCTCTTCCCTTTAATCCTCTCTGCAAATCTGTAGGAGGAAATCTCCCTATCTTAGGCTCCAAGCGAACAATTGCCTGAAAAGGATGGACACATTGAATCAAAATAGACTCATATGTATTTAAATCCATCAATTCATGGGGAATGTCTACCAACTCCAGATTATTATGAACAGCTCTAGCAGGCATTCTGTTTTGATTTCATTTATCATAACAATATTTACAAATACGCTGATCAGAACTCAAATCAAAACAATTCTCCACCCACAAATAAGTTGCTAAATCTTGCCACTCATAATTATCCATCTTTTCACTTTTTGCATATAAATCAACTAACCTAGTCTGAATCTTATAATGAGTCCGTCGACAACACACACAAGTAAAATTCGGCCTTTCACTTGATTTCACCTTAAACCTGGTAATTTCCTTCTCAAACTTTTCTGTATTTAAAATCTGTACATTGTCTTCCACATTACCTTGAATTGCTGTCTCAATTTCTACACTGTGCTCTTTTCCACGAAAATAACAAATCTCAATTTCTTCACAAATCTTCTTCACATCTAATTCAGTTCCATGCAAAAGAGCACTGTTTAATTGTTTAAGCTTAAGTGCGGGACTTTTTGCATAATACAACATTCTCACTAATTTCCTCATTTTGGTATGATGCACTGCTAACATCCTAAAATGATGAAAAACACTCTGACAGACTTTTCTAGATAGACAAGCCAGTGAATGGCCTTGCAAACCTGTGATTCCTCTCACTCTGCAAGGATCTAAGTCTTCAACAACTTCACTTTCTGCTTTATACTTTTCTTACTATATGTACGTAAGAAATTACAAAACAAATCAATTGATTCCTGTCGCACACTACAAATACTACTACACTTCCAAGTGTACACTGGACCCTTAGTACGTCTCCCTAAAACTTCATCAGTTAACACCTCTTCTACTACTCTAGGCACAAGTTTCTCTTTTTCAATCGGACAACCGTCTTTCACTTCATATGCTCGACCACTGGTGTCAACTGCATGCACTAAATCATTATCCTGGAAGTAACTCTCCTCATTAAAAAATGGCTCACAACTTGAACTGTGCATCCATTCTCCCGAAAAAAACTTTACAAAAATGAGTCCGATTAATTACTCTTTTCCATCTACTGTTTGATTTGAAAACATCAATTGTCTTGTTAAGTGTCCTAATTCTATTGATTATTAAAAGAAATAATTTTTTCTTAACTTCAAAAGCCTGATCAACAATCTTCTCTACACTTTTCTTTTTCTTATAAAAAGCCGCTCTCTGTTTACCTTTCCTAATGTTTTTTAACAAATTTAAAACCACCCTTTTGCGAAACATTCGTTTACGAATGTCTCTAAACTGATTCTGCCTTCTATTCCTATACATATTATTCTCTCCTGCTCCAGTCGTAGGATTCTTTGAGGTTCTCTCCTTCCTTTTCAAATTTACTCTGTCATTCTCTTTTTCTACATGCTGTCCATTTCTTTTTTTTTAAAGCACATATGTTATGTAAGAAAGACTTAGTTGTCTTACCAGGAGCTTGGATCCTGTTTTTTGAAGTATTTGTTGTGGAAGAGTGCTGTAATTCCATTGCTGTTTTTGATTTTTGGCGGTTACATCCTTTTCTTTTCCTTTCCCTCGTGGGCATGTTTACTTAATCTTCAAATGTGTATTTGAATCTGTGTTAAATAAAAAAATAGCACATTATAGACCACTATTATCAAACAACAAAGCAATGACAAAAAGCAAACAATCTATACAGGGTTACAGATCAGGTGAGGATTCTCCAGGGGTGCACAAAAGGTGAGGCCTGTATTGAAGAGTATAGTGGAAGACAGCTCTGTCCACAAGTACAAAGAAGATGAGACCTATGTCTAAGTCCACTGCACTCTTATACACAGGCTTCACCACCTATGCTTCCAGAGAAAGTATTGAGTTATATAGTTATATTGAATTGTATTTTGTAAAATTGTGAAGCTCCATGTGAAAGCGTTTGCCTCAGTCTTATTCCTGTTGTGAGGCAGGTGCAAGATTTTGCCAGTCTTATCCCTGCTGTGAGGCAGATGATTGTAAATAGGATCTGTGCTGTGTTTCCTAAATGTGATGTCAAAAACGATTTTGGAGAAAATGAATGGTTTTTACATTTTTGAGTATAATGTGGCGCAGAGGTTTAAAAAGTGACGCATCTACCTACATGCGTCACTTTTTAAATATGGGGAAAAAATATACATGTTTGGGCTTTCCTGGGGAGCCTAGGTGGTGAGGCTTGTATCTAAGTGCAGTGGACTAGGCTTCCTGAAGCATATCCCTGTCTGCATTCTTAGACACAGGTGTCAATTTGACTCTTTACAATGATGTTAGCTGTGTTTTAAATCAGTGTAGGAAGCATATTGAGTTTGTTTGCATAGAGGAATTGTATTTTGTAAAATAGTGAAGCTCCATGTGAAAGCGTTTGCCTCAGTCTTATTCCTGTTGTGAGGCAGATGCAAGATTTTGCCTCAGTCTTATCCCTGCTGTGAGGCAGATGATTGTAAATAGGATCTGTGCTGTGTTTCCTAAATGTGATGTCAAAAACGATTTTGGGGAAAATAAATGGTTTTTACATTTTTGAGTATAATGTGGCGCAGAGGTTTTAAAAGTGACACATCTACCTACATGCGTCAATTTTTAAATATGGGGCAAAAAGGTACTTGTTTGGGCTTTCCTGGGCGTGAAAGTGAAAGCGTTTGCCTCAGTCTTATTCCTGTTGTGAGACAGGTGCAAGATTTTGCCTCAAAACTCCTGTGTCTAAGAATGCAGCAGAGATAGGCTTCATGAAGCCTAGTCCACTGCAATCTTAGACACAAGCCTCACCACCTACGCTCCCCAGGAAAGCCCAAACAAGTACCTTTTTGCCCCATATTTAAAAATTGACGCATGTAGGTAGATGCGTCACTTTTTAAACCTCTGCGCCACATTATACTCAAAAATGTAAAAAACATTTATTTTCCCCAAAATCGTTTTTGACATCACATTTAGGAAACACAGCACAGATCCTATTTACAATCATCTGCCTCACAGCAAGGATAAGACTGAGGCAAAATCTTGCACCTGCCTCACAACAGGAATAAGACTGAGGCAAACGATTTCTCATGGAGCTTCACAATTTTACAAAATACAATTCCTCTATGCAAACAAACTCAATATGCTTCCTACACTGATTTTAAACACAGGTAACATCATTGTAAAGAGTCAAATTGACACCTGTCTCTAAGAATGCAGACAGGGATATGCTTCAGGAAGCCTAGTCCACTGCACTCTTAGATACAAGCCTCACCACCTAGGCTCCCCAGGAAAGCCCAAACATGTACCTTTTTTTCCCCATATTTAAAAAGTGACGCATGTAGGTAGATGCGTAATTTTTTAAACATTTGCGCCACATTATACTCAAAAATGTAAAAACCATTTATTTTCCCCAAAATCGTTTTTGACATCACATTTAGGAAACACAGCACAGATCATATTTACAATCATCTGCCTCACAGCAGAGATAAGACTGAGGCAAAATCTTGCACCTGCCTCACAACAGGAATAAGACTGAGGCAAACGCTTTCACATGGAGCTTCACAATTTTACAAAATACAATTCCTCTATGCAAACAAACTCAATATGCTTCCTACACTGATTTAAAACACAGGTAACATCATTGTAAAGAGTCAAATTGACACCTGCGTCTAAGAATGCAGACAGGTATATGCTTCATGAAGCCTAGTCCACTGCACTCTTAGATACAAGTCTCACCACCTACGCTCCCCATGAAAGCCCAAACAAGTACCTTTTTGCCCCATATTTAAAAATTGACGCATGTAGGTAGATGTGTCACTTTTGAAACCTCTGCGCCACATTATACTCAAAAATGTAAAAACCATTTATTTTCCCCAAAATGGTTTTTGACATCACATTTAGGAAACACAGCACAGATCCTATTTACAATCATCTGCCTCACAGCAGGGATAAGACTGAGGCAAAATCTTGCACCTGCCTCACAACAGGAATAAGACTGAGGCAAACGCTTTCACATGGAGCTTCACAATTTTACAAAATACAATTCCTCTATGCAAACAAACTCAATATGCTTCCTACACTGATTTAAAACACAGCTAACATCATTGTAAAGAGTCAAATTGACACCTGTGTCTAAGAATGCAGACAGGGATATGCTTCATGAAGCCTAGTCCACTGCACTCTTAGATACAAGCCTCACCACCTAGGCTCCCCAGGAAAGCCCAAACATGTACCTTTTTTCCCCATATTTAAAAAGTAACGCATGTATGCGTCATTTTTAAAACCTTTGCGCCACATTATACTCAAAAATGTAAAAACCATTTATTTTCCCCAAAATCGTTTTTGACATCACATTTAGGAAACACAGCACAGATCCTATTTACAATCATCTGCCTCACAGCAGGGATAAGACTGAGGCAAAATCTTGCATCTGCCTCACAACAGGAATAAGACTGAGGCAAACGCTTTCACATGGAGCTTCACAGTTTTACAAAATACAATTCCTCTATGCAAACAAACTCAATATGCTTCCTACACTGAGTTAAAACACAGGTAACATCATTGTAAAGAGTCAAATTGACACCTGCGTCTAAGAATGCAGACAGGTATATACTTCATGAAGCCTAGTCCACTGCACTCTTAGATACAAGCCTCACCACCTAGGCTCCCCAGGAAAGCCCAAACATGTACCTTTTTTCCCCATATTTAAAAAGTGACGCATGTAGGTAGCTGCGTCACTTTTTAAACCTTCGCGCCACATTATACTCAAAAATGTAAAAAACATTCATTTTCCCCAAAATAGCACAGATCCTATTTACAAACATTTGCCTCACAACAGGGATAAGACTGAGGCAAAAGCTTTCACATGGAGCTTTACAATTTTACAAAATACTATTCCTCTATGCAAACAAATTCAATATGCTTCCTACACTGAGTTAACCCAGGTAACATCATTGTAAAGAGTCAAATGTATTTCTATTAAACATGCACACATTCTTTATTCCTTTTAAAAAATGTAAAAAACATTCATTTTTCCCAAAATCGTTTTTGACATCACATTTACAAAACACAGCACAGGTCCTATGTAGAAGCATTCCATGTCACAACTAAAACTTCACAATTTTACAAAATACAATTACTCTATGCAGTAAAAACTTTTTACCAACCATTATCAAAAAGCATGACACAAAGCAACATTAAAAAAACACAATTTGCTTCCAAATCTTCTCCATAGAATATACAAGTCTCTATGTATATTAAATGAATCATAACTCACCTTTACAAATATTTTAGGATATTCAGAACAGCGTCAGATACACACACCAATATTTCTTTAGCAGAGCAAAAGGTATGTTCTCCAGACACTGCAAACCATAAAGGCACAGAAAACCTCTAATTCTACACACATATTGCTCATGGTAACCAATCAAATCTCTTCCCTCTGTATTTTCAAACCAACACCCTTCCCCCCCTCAGCCCTTTCTACCTGTTACCATAGCAACTCCCTCCTCACTGAGCTCCCAGGGTTAAAAGTTTATTCTACAATGTTGCAAATCACCTCATCAAGGATGTTTGACCTGCGAATACACCAGCTTTTCTGGTGCAAGGTTTCTTTAAATGACTTTTTTTTAACCATTCAAATTACTTCTTACACAGAACACAACCATGCACGCTAACTTTCAGTTTTCAACTATCTCATTCTACCAATCATTGCTTGTGATTCAAGAGCACTGAAACTCCACAGGTTTTTTTTTGCAAACTCCTAATGTTCCAACTGCCATTTCTTTTCCACACTTCATCTGACTGCATCAGAATCTCCTCTCACCATGTATTCTGTCTGGATTATTGGACATAGCTATATCCACTGGGCTCAAAGGTATGCAGCTACCAGAAATTTTCACAACCTTGACTTACCAAATGTGAAGATTAAATGGATTGGCCAGAGAGGATTGAAATGTCACCAATTGATACCATTGGTGAAAACCTTTTTGCATTTGCCACACCCTGACCTTTTAATTGTGCACTGTGGAGGAAATGACTTGGGCACTTTGACTGGGGTAGGTCTGGAAATGCTTATAAAGGACACCTTTGATCAATTGATGGCACTTTTTCCTCAAACTGCCTTGGTATATTCCAATATATGCCAAAGGCAGAAATGGAAGTGGCCCAATCAATTTTGTCCACAATTTGAGAAAGCACGGAAACATGTGAATAAATCTGTTTCTGCTTACATGAGAGACTATGGAATGGGTTCAATATACAATAATAACTTGCGTTACAACATTCAAGATATCTACAGGGAAGATGGTGTGCACTTTTCAGATGAGGGGAATAGAATATTCCTCCTGAATTTAAGACTGTGCATTGGTACCTACTTGTAGGTGCCTATATCAGTCAGTCAAAATTTACTTTATTTGGTTAGTCACAACCATAAAGCATACATGTACAAAATTTCAATTAAAATAGTAATATATAAAAATTCATTTGCTTAAAATATGTTTTTCTCATTCCTTAGTTGGTCACTATGTTCCGAACCCTGTCTTTAAATCTGTTTCTGCTTTTAGAAACTGAGTCTCTACAAAGTTCATGAATTTTACCCCGCGGCATATTAGGATGTTTGAACATGCTCCCATCCAGCTGGTAACCGCTTGCCTGCAGGTACGGATCTGTAACATATTAAAAATTTGTTTCAGTAAAGTTCTTCTCTTTTCTTTGGAGGACTCACATGTACACAGGAGGTGGCACAGGGTTTCTGTATGGTAACCACATAGTCTACATCTTGGTCCCTGGTGTGTGTCCTTCCATGACGGGATCAAGTCTTTTGAGAAATGGTTACCCATTCTGAAGGCCAAAAATGTTGTTTTTAAGGATAGCCGGAAATGCGCCATGAGGTAGGGTTGTGGTTTTAATCGTTTGTATGAGTTTAAAATGGTCCATGCATGTCGCCGTTTGGCCAAGGTCTTTTTATCTTCTGTCAAAGATAGAGCTTTTGTATTTAGCTTGCAAATCTTCTTAAAGGATGATTCTTCTGATTGTCTATTCCAGATCTCCTCTATTTTGAGGATTTCTAGTGACGCTCGCAAATCATCGCCCCATGAGTTGGGTTCCTGTTGGTCATATTGTTTTTTAATTTCTTGCCAACATAAGTTATTTAAAGATCCTATTTCCGCTGATCTCAATTTCCAGCACCATTTCACTAGGACTGCTTTTCTTTGATAAATTTGATTTAGCAAGCCGAATTCCAGCCTTATTTGTGCCGGAGATGATCCTTTGTAAAGGTGAAACACGGATTTGTATATTTTTGGCTGGAGGGTATTTAGGATGGGTACTTCTTTCCCATGCCATATTTCCAGTCCATATGAGAGAGATGGTAAAACTTGGGCTGCCATTAATTTTAGCAGGTGGTCGTATGATGGGCATTGCAATTTCTTTTGGAGAACTCTGTACGTAAAGCTCAATGATTGTGCTTTTGTTGCGATTTTCTTTTTTGATCTAGAAGGGACATATTTTTACTTATTGTGACCCCCAGATATTTGTAAGCAGTTGTTTCCTCAATATGTTTGCCTTTTGTGTACCACTTAAAAGATCGTCTGCTAGTGCCCGCCAATCTCACCACTTTTGTTTTTTTGGTGTTTAATTCTAGGCCTTCTCTATCGAAATAGTCTGTCAATTCGGATATTGTTCTTTGGAGGCCTATCGGTGTTTGGCTTAAGACTACAATATCGTCCGCATATTGGAGGAACTGGATGCTTTCATTGGCCAAATTTGGCGGGTGTCCATTCACGTTCTGAAGTTGGTCTTTCAAGTCTGCCAGATATATATTAAAAAGGCTTGGAGAGAGCACGCAGCCCTGTTTGAGGCCGTTTTTTGTTTTTAATTCTGCAGATAATCTTCTCCCGTCTCCAAGCTTTACTTTTGCCCATGTTCCGCTGTATAGTGCCATTATTGTTTCAATTAAAGCCGGCGGCAGACCCCAAAGATCAAGTTTTTCCCATAGGCGTTTTCTTGGAACTCGGTCGAAGGCGGATTTCAGGTCTATATAGCAGGCTATTAATCCCATCTTCCTTTTACCTGCTCCTTCGATTAATAATGACAATGCTGACAGATTGGTTAAACAGCCCATACCTTCCCTAAAACCGGTTTGGAATTTGGGTAGTATTTTATTGTCATTTATCCATTGTCGTAGGAGATTCAATATGCAAGATGAAAAGAGCTTTGCCTCCACGTCGATTAAAGCTATTAATCTATAATTTCCGGGTTCCATTCTGCATCCATTTTTGTGTATTGGATGGAAGATGTTGCCTTGCCAGGACTGTGGAATCTTTTTTCCTTTATGAACGTAATTGAATAGCGGTGTCAAGTATTTTGCCCAGAAATCGGGATCATATTTGAATAAGGCGTTTGGCATTCCATTTGGGCCTGCTGCTCCATCCGCTTTCATTTTTCTTATTAGGGCGGTTGTTTGTTTAATAGTTGTCAGTGGTGCCTGTTCCACTTGGTCAGTGCATTCTTGCTGATCATTTTTCTTTTGTCCAAAATCTGTTTCTTTTTGGTCTTGACTTATTTTAAAGTTTTTATTTATTTCTTTATTATTTGGGTAGCTATGGATGTTATATAGACTGTCAATATAAGCGGCCCATGTTGTTTCGCTTATTCCTATGTTGTATTGACCGCCCGCTCCTTTTGATAATTTATTGAGTATGTTCCAAAATTCTCCACTGTTTGGCAGCTTGCTTGTTCTTAATAGATCTTCCCAAATTTCCTCTGTGTGCGATTTTTTTGCTTTTCTGCAATCCTCTTTATATTTTTTTCTCATTTTTTGTATATCATTGTTATCTACTTCTTTTCCTAACCTTTTTTCTGCAGCCTTTATTCTTAATTTTTTCGCAATTTCCCTTTTTTTGTCTCTTAGTTTAGTGTTGTACCACTGCTCTTTGTTTGCTTTGTATCCATAATTTGCTGGTGTGTTTACCGAGAATTTTCCTAACACAAATTTATGTAAGTTCTCCCATTTTGTTGTGGGTGATTGATTTTCAATGGACTCCATATAAATTTCATGTTCAAGTACTGAGTCCATTATCTCCTTTTTTACAGGACCCTTACATTTGATTTTCTTCAATTTGTGTATTTCCGGAATTGCGGTGAGAAATTCTATTTGTGTTTTCTCTTCGATGTTTTTCCTCATTATGGTCTCTTGTGGGAAATGATCACTTTCCGGTCGTGTTCGTATTTCAAAATGGGCTACATTCTTTTTTAGTTCGTTACTTGTTAGGGTAAAATCGAGTGTGGAGTTCTTTTTTCCACTAGAGAAGGTGGTTTTGGAGGGTTGGTCTCCCTCCATATTTCCGTTTAGGATTGTTAAACCTAGGGATTCCAGTTCGCTCCATGTCCTATGGATTTTATACTTGTTCTGGTTGACTTTTGTTAAATTGCAGTTGAAATCTCCGGAGATAAATATCTCGTGGGACTGATTAGTTTTGTGTAAGGTTTTTATCAAATTTATTAATGTTAGAGCTTTTTTAATTTTTGTGACCTTGTCTGGATGAATATATAAATTTATAATTAGTAGTTTCCATCCTGGACACTTTTTACTTACTTTAGTTTCTACTTTAATAACTTGTATCCAGTTCTCCCCTGAATCGAGCAGTTCGGTTTTCCAGTTTGGGTCATTCGTAATAAAAATGGACAGACCTCCCCTTGGGTGTCCATACTTTGAAAAATGTTCTGCCATTATATGATATTCCTCATATCCCATGATTTGCCTCGGGGTTACGTTCCATGTTTCCTGGAGTAGTATAATTTCAAATTTACTCAGGTAGTCTATTGTCTCTTGATCTTGGGACATTTCTTTAAAGCCGTGTACGTTCCACGAGCAAATGTTTATTTTTCTCTCTGGTTTTGGGGTTAAATTGGTGTTTTGTCTTTGTTTTTTTTGTACTGATTTACCTACATCAGGATCGTTGAGTGTTTAGTGTCTGTGCTAACCAAGACCAATCTTTATGTTCCTTCAGATCCTGGTACTGCTGCTTTGTTTTTGTGCTACTCAGGTCTTGTTCGGTAATTGATTTATTTCTTGCTCCCTTCAAGATTGTATGAATTTTTTCATTTACGTTTTTAGGTTGTGAAATCTTGTTGTTTAATAGGGGGAATGGATATTTTATTGGAGTTTGACGCTCTAAAGTTATTCCCCATCCTGTGAAATGTGTCCTAGTTGTAAAGATAAGCTCTGCTATTTCTTTAGAAGCCCAGATGGTACTGCTTATTTCCATATCCTTATCTTTGTTTCCTTGAATGAATTCTACTGATTTCAGGTCGCTTGTTGTTATTCCCCTTAGTTTCGGTATCTCTTTGATTAATCTCAGAATATTTCCCCTGTTCAGCGTATCCGAATTACCTTTTGTTTGATATTCCGGCTTGAACAGTAATTTACATTATGTTTCCGTGCTTGTTGTTTCGAGATATTGGGTTTGATAAACTCTCCTTTTTCCCTCTATTGGGTCAAATCGAATGTACGTTATTTCATCGTTCCGGCAGAGTGTGGCTGATTCCGGTCGGATATGATCTACCGAAGATGCTTCTTTTAGGGGGTTTGTTACTTCTCGGCCTGTTTGTATATTGCTTGTGTTTTGCCCTGGTTTGTCATTTGGCTCAATTTCGTTATTGTCTCTGCAAGTTCTTCCTTTATTTCCTACCGTGATGATCAGACCTATATTAGGTTCCCTCGCTTGATCTGCCTGTATTTTTTGAAATTGCTCTTTTTCCATTTTTTTCGGGTTATATGGTGATTTTCCTCTTATGTGCCAATTTGACCCTTTATGAGCCGATGTTTCATATTCCCTTTTTAGTATTAGCGCGTTTTCCTGTGTTTTTTGTTGTTCTGTGGCCTCACTGTGATTTGTTTTTAATATCTCAATTTCATCATTAACTTTGTTTGTATTTGATTTTTCCTCGTCTTTTTATTTTCCTTGTATACTTGATATTGTTTTATCCTGCTCTGGAAATTTTGTTTGTTCTTCGGTTTTTTCTGTATTTTTTTCTTTATTTCCGTCTTCTTTGGTAGAGATATCTGTGATCTGATCTATTAGGGCCTCTTTCTTCTTTTGGTCAAAAATGGCAAAGAGTTGTTTTACCTGCTTACTTTTAGTAGCATTTTTTCTTGCCTTCCTTGCCCGTTTCCGCTGTCTTTTGGTTAAGGGTTCTGCCGTGCCCGATGAACCCATTGTTTTATTTTCTTCCGGGCCTCTCTTTGTTGGCTCATTTTCTTCTGAGTCGTTTTGAGTTTTTTCTTCTTCGATGGTGTGGGTTGTTCTATTTTGTTTTCCAATTTTTTTGGCCTCATCTATGGGATTATCACCTTTATCGGTTTTTGAGTATGTTACTGCTAATATTTCTTTCAAGATGTCTGGTAGAGATGCTAATTTATCTATTATATCCTTGCAGACGCAATTTTGTTCTGTTAATTTCTCTTTCCATTGTTTTTCTTCCTCCTTTTCTTTTACGAGGTATAGCGAAATTTTGTCCAATTTCGAATGTATTCCCGCTATATGGGATGCAATTAGGTTCATCAAATCTACCTGCACGTCAAGTTTGTTTGATTGAAAGTTCAGCGCATTGATTGCTTGTTGTAAGCTTTTTAGTAAAACATCCCCCCAGAGTGCAGATTTTGCTTCGGTTTGTTGCAACTGTACCCCTGTTGCCCTGTTTAAACTCTCTGAGGAAGAGATAGTTATAGGATGTTCTTCTTTTGTCGTGTCTTTTGCTGTGTTGGAAACCTGACGCTTACTAGAAGATTGTCTAATTGGGCTTGATGTAAGGATTATTGGAGAAGATGTTGGCTTCCTTTTGTGTCCATTTACGTTTCCATTTCCGATGCTTTCGGAATGTTCCAATTTTCTCAAATTTTCGAGGCTCAGTTGCATTGGTTCAGCTTCCTTATGTGTGTTTTCTTCCAGCATTCTCCGAAGTTCTGTTTCTTCGAAGATCGAAAATGATTTAGACCACTCAATCTTTTGTGCGCTTTTCTGGAGATTTGTTTGGGAACCAAAATTGCTTTGATTTATGAATACTGGGCTATTTTTGTTAACCTCATCTGCAGTTTTATTTGGTGTTAACTTTGTTTGATTGAAGGGGGCATGAATTTGTGCCGAGGTTTTTATCGGCCAATTTTTTATTGTCGATTTTTCTTTAAGATTGGGACTCATACTTATTTCTGATTCATTTCTCGTCTTACGTTTTTTACGTGATGAAGTCAAGCGGGTTGATTTTTTGGGACTTTTTTGGGTTTTTTCCCCGTTGCTTGTGGTATACGTTACAGCCCCTTGCTCTTTTAGGAACTGAAAATTGAACTTCAATTTTTCACCCCCAAACTTAAAAGATTCGGCCATGGGGATATGTGCCTGGTCAGATAGTTCGTCATTAGTTGACTCTTCTAACTTGCTTTTGTTCCCTTGTTCCTTTTTTCCTTTTACAGCCAGCCTTCTTTTTACTTTCTGTATTCGTGTCTGTCGGATTTTTCCTGACCGCATCTTTCAAAATGCAAATTTCTCCTGGAAGTTCTCCCTTCCAGCTCGTTTATTGCTTTGTCTTTCCCAAAACTCCCCAAGCCCGTCTGCCGCTTTGCGACAGCTGCCGTCGGGGGAGTACACGTGGAAATGTGGTCAGGTGTTGGGTGGATGGCTTGATGGCCTCTTTTTCTGGTGTCCCCTTTGACCCTGTTCTTTGCTTACTCCTTACTTGTTTTCAGCTTGAGTCCGTAGCTTTCCCTCTGGAACTTGCCTCTGCCTCTTGTGCTGACTCTGGCTTATCATAGCTCTCAAGTTTCTCCGAGTTGCTGCTCCTTATGGCTCGTGATTCCTCGTAATTCCTTCAACCCCTTGCAGCTCACAAACCAGCTCGCAGCCCCGGATTACGCTTTACGCTTTGGCTGCTCCACTGGCCTCTCAAAATTCCGGACGTTTCCTTGCTATTCCATGTAATTATACCTTGTGGATTTTGGGGGGGGTCAGGAGAACTGCTGGTATTACTGCCCCTTTTTCCTCAAATGGCCGTTTTTTTACCAGCTTCATGGACGGGGGCCACGGCTGCCGAGCGCCTGATCCCAGGGTCCGCCGGCTCCCGCCTGCCGCTCCCGCGGTGCCTCAGCAGGTTTCCTCAGTCCTTAACGTCCTACCGAGCCTCTCGACCTTCCCCGGCTCGGCTCTTCACCTCCACCCTAAGCCGCTTGGAAAACACTTGGGAAACGCTTTTAGAGGGGTATTACAGGGGTATTGCAGGGGTATAAACATCTGCTGTCGGAGGTATTTAGCGGGGGGTCCTGGACCTATTCAGTCTACCCTATGGGTGTTCCAAGTCTACCCTATGGGTGCTCCAAATCCTTCAATTGCCTTTTATTCCCTTTCTTCTTTTCCTTTATGGTCTTTATGGTCTGCTCCAGGGGGAGGGGAATTTCTATAGGGCTGGTAATCACGGGTGGCGGATCAAATCTCGTCCTTGCTTCTCCGCTTCCACTCCTCCTCACTCCTTTACAGGGAGGGTCTGTTACTGCCACAGCCGTGAATCTCCCCATGCCCTCCTCAGCCCGCCACAGCTCGGCGTCCACTGTCTGGGCGATTCAGGTGATCCAGGCGCCTCAGGCGCTTCAGGCGCTTCGGGCGGCTCACTAGCACCACCGGGCTGTGCTCGGCTCGGCGGTGGTATGTACCGCTGTCTCCCGAATTTGCCGGAGTTTGCTCGGATTCCTCTCCTGCAGCTGGTTCTTCTCGCCCGCGACTTCCGCGGCTCCTGCGGCTCCCACGGCTCGCAGCTTGCAGCTCCAACAGCTTCTTACAACTTTCTCGAGTCTTTTTTGCTTTCTCCGCGGCTTTTTCCGGGCTGACACCGCCGCCGCCACCGCCGCCGCCACCGCTGCTCCTCAGACCTCCTCCTTACTGCTCCTTACTGCTCTCTAGCGCCACCAGAAACCAGCACTCAGAATCAATCTTTGTTCAGCTAATCTTCTTCACCGCACCGCGTGTGTTGTCAAAGTAAATAAATCCCTATCAGTCGGCACCAGCAGCGCTTTTATCGAAAACTACTCGATGTATATTTTCAAATGCTCCGATTCCATTTACTGCAGCAAAACCATTCTGGAAAATACCATCTACCTAAATCAGCCACAGAACCCAAAAGCCCTTTTCAGGGTTACCCTATCTCTGATCACTCCAAATGATTATCTTTTTCTAACTTTTTTCACTATTTTTCACCATAGTACGCTCCCCGGTACGCTTCCCGGTGCGCGTACCGGGCGCTCCCCCCCGCGAAAAATAAAAACATTTTTTTTTGTTTGCCTATTTGGGCCTCCTAAGACCCCCTCAGAAAACCTAGAGGGTCAAGGAGTGCCTACGATGCCCCCTTAAACCCATTCCCAACGTTGTTTGTCCTCCATTTTTTGTCTTAAATCTACCGAAACACAAAATGGAGGACTCCCGTAGCGCTGCCGGTACGCGTACTACATACCAATCCCTACCATTTTCCCAAATTCGATGGAATTCCATTGAGCCATTTAGCCTGTAGACCTCTCTAAATACCCTGAGGTAAATTACTTCACAAAAACACATCTGAAGTGTTAGAATTGACAACCAATTAAAATGTTACTTTCATTTTCTATTTTTTTTTCCTGACATTTGATTGGTTATGTACATGAATATAAATGAAAAATGAGAGGGAAACACGGCCATTTTGACTACAACTACCTGAGGTACATCTTGAAAGGATTTTCGCATTTTGTCTTCTTCACCTCTCTGTAAAGTAAGTTGATAATTTGTAAGGGGCACTTTAAGTTATTTTTTAAAAACGTTTTCTGATAGTTATTTACTGTCCCTCTGCTATAGTTATAGATAGAGATAGGCTCCTCTGTTATATTTATGGATTGACTTAGGCTTCTCTGCTATAATTATGAATTTACTTACGCTTCTTCACAGGCACTTTTTTATATTTCTACTTCCTGCCTGTTACCATACATTGCCCAAAGTTAACTTCACTATTAAAAAATCAAAACTACCTGTCTGAACTTAAACCCAACAGTGCCATATTTCTACTGATTGTTTTTTTATGCAAATTTCAGCACAAAAATGGAAGGAGAACAGAACGTTTCCTTTGAAATTGTCCTAGAGATGAACAATGAGGAAATCCTTGAACCCAATGACTTGGAATTCATGGATGAATCACGGGACCATGAACTTCTACAATGTGTAGAATCTGTGGATTTGTTAATTCAATATGAGGACGTTTCTGACAGTCAAATGTTGGAAGATATGTTCACTCAAAAAGAGGACAATTCGGACAGTCAAATGTTAGACGTTCTATCAAATTTTGAAAATGAATCTCAAAAATAAATTTATATTTAATAATTCTAAAATTGTTTGAGACATTATTCATTTTTATATGTAAATCTTAAACTACTACCAAATTGATTATAATGTAAAGTCAAACTTATAGTATACTGTGCAACTTTTTTGTTTTACATAGTAATTTTGCTCATAGATACTTCCTTTCTCCCACTATATTATCTCCAAAGTGTATTTGACATCTCTTTTTCATCTCCTGCCTCCATGTTCTTTATGTTTTCCTGACAGACTATGGTATGGATTCCATATACCACAATAACTTCTATAACAATATGCAAATTATCTACAGAGTAAATGGTGTACATTGAATTTAAGACTCTGCATTGGTACCTACATGTTGGTACTTAAATCACCCACACAACACAACAACTCTATTCAGAGATACCCTACCTTTAAGCACTTTAAATTATTATTTTAGTGTTTCACTGAGTTTTCCCCATGTGTGGGGGTGGGGGAGGTGTGTGTGGGGGATGTGCGGGGTGTGTCTGTGAGGTGTGTATGTGTGTGTGTGTGTGTGTCTGGGGGATGAGGTGTATATCTGTGTGGGGTATGTGGGTGTGGGTGGGGATGTGGGTGTGTAAAGTGTGTATGTGGGTGTGGGTGTGTGGGGTGTTTCGGTGTAGGTGGAAGTGTGGGTGTGTGAGGTGTGTTTGGGGTGTATGTGGGTGTGGGGAGTATGTGTATAGGATGTGTGTGTATGTGTGGGATGTGTGGATGTGTCTGTGAGGTGTGCGTGTGTGTGTGGGGGGAGGTGTGTGGGATGTGTGAGGTGTGTCTGTGAGGTATCTGTGTGTGCGTGTGTGTGTGTTGGGGGGGTGAGGTGTGTGTGTGTGTCTGGGTGTGTGGGATGTGTGGTTGTGGGTGTGGATGTGTAAGGTGTCGGTGTGGGGCTGTGGGGTGTTTGGGTGTGGGTGGAGGTGTGCGTGTGTGAGGTGTGTGTGGGGAGTGTGTGGGTGTGGGGGTGTGGGGTTGTGTGCGTGTGGGTGTGTGTGAGACGTACTTGTAGGTACCTAAAACAGCCACAGAACCCAAAAGCTCTTTTCAGAGCTACCCTACCTGTAATCACTCAAAATGATTATTTTACACTATTATTTTCACTATTTTTCACCAAAGTACGCTCCCCGGTGCGCGTACCGGGCGCTCCCCCTGCGAAAATCGAAAAAAAATTAAAAACCTTTTTTACCCGAGGGACCCTTTTATGGCCCCCACATCAAACCTAGGGGGCCAGGGGGGGTGTAGCCTGCCCCCTTTTGGTCATTTCCCCCTTTGTTTTTTGCCACCTCTTGTGTCTCGATCCTACCGAGACACAAGATGGCGGCCGCTGCGAACTGTTTCGAATGTTTACAGACACCCGAGAGCCAATCAGCTTCCCGTGCGCAGGTCGCGTGGCGCGCCCGGAGCGCTCCCCGGTACGCGCACCTGGCCGCGTTTACATATATATACATTTTTTTGAACCAAAATTACTCAAAATCCTCTGGAGCACATATATTGAGATATAGCAAAGGCACATCGGGCTACCAGTCCCTACAATTTTGCCAAGTTTGGTGAAAATCCATTCAGCCTTTCGAGCTAAAAGTGCGACAGACCGCCCTATGGAAATTAACATGGGGAAAACACGTTTTGGGACCCCCCTTTTATCTCGGCCCCCGCTTGACGAATCCCCCCCAAACTTTCAGGGAAGGAGCGGAGAGCCGCGAGGCAAAGTTGCTGATTCCTCAACCGGCGCCAAAGTTATTCCAAATAGAATGTTGCGATTTCCCTATGGAAATCAATCCTAACTATAACTACCTACTGGCGACCGCCAGTAGGTAATATATATATATATATATATATTCACTGAAAAAACCATAGGTTATAGACCATATATAGTTAGGAATTAGCATTTACAAAACCTTGAAAATTCACTGAAAAAACCATAGGTTATAGACCATATATAGTTAGGAATTAGCATTTACAAAACCTTATTTTACTCACACAAAACCATTGAAATTCCATATATAGTTAGTTGCACTAACTATATATCGCGCACCAGCAATCCACTGCTGATGATGTCACATATTACATCATTCATGACATGGTCAGTGACATCACTGATGACATCACTGATGACATCTCAAATGACATCACTGATGGCATCACTGATGACATCTCATTTGACATTACTGATCACATCACTGATAACATCATTCATGTGATGATACGATGAACCTCTTCAGACTCTAATATAACCTTAGATACACTCAGTGTAAACAGACACTCACAGACTGTCACTCATCCATGGAGTTACTCACACACCTAGTCAGTCATGCAAAGAATCAATCACACCTCCATTTCATCAACTATATAGTTATACACACCTTACTTATTGAAACATATAATAACACATATTTACTCTGTTATACAATCCCTGATACAAGTTCACAATGATCCATACAGCCACTCACACATTCACTGGCTCTTATGCACAGTTATTTATATATGTCAACTCTCACATGTACTGTGTTTTACATATGTACTTACTTTGACATGTAGCACTGAGATATCCATTCACTCACCAATACACTCATGCACACAGTCAACCGCCCATACAGCTGTTTCCACATGCACTTTTGCACCCATACATCTAGTGAATCAACTGCTCACACATCTATGCACAGAGTCATACACCTCCCAGACACCCACACACACACTCAGTCTCCCATACAAATACTTGGGCAACCAATCAATAACCCATATAGTTAGTCATATAGCTAATGATCAACACATGCATCAGATTACAGAACAACAGACACAATGATGCACAATTTAAAACAGTTTACTCACTAACCCATGCACTCAGTGAGACACATTTAATCACTCACTTATACAGTCAGTCATGCACCTACTAAATCCTTCATCCAGACACTTATACATCCACTCATTCTTCAATATGTAAGACATATTTTAACTTTACAGAAACATACAGTCACTGGATGTTGTCATCAGTGATGTCATTTGAGATGTCATCAGTGATGTCATCAGTGATGTCACTGACCATGTCATGAATGATGTAATATGTGACATCATCAGCAGTGGATTGCGGGTGCGCGATATATAGTTAGTGCAACTAACTATATATGGAAGTTCAATGGTTTTGTGTGAGTAAAATAAGGTTTTGTAAATGCTAATTCCTAACTATATATGGTCTATAACCTATGTTTTTTTCAGTGAATATATATATATATATATATATATATATATATATATATATATATATATATATATATACATTTTGAGGTAACTGGTACGTCATATATATATATATATGTATATGTATATATATATTCACTGAAAAAACCATAGGTTATAGACCATATATAGTTAGGAATTAGCATTTAAAAAACCTTATTTTACTCACACAAAACCATTGAAATTCCATATATAGTTAGTTGCACTAACTATATATTGCGCACCCGCAATCCACTGCTGATGATGTCACATATTACATCATTCATGACATGGTCAGTGACATCACTGATGACATCACTGATGACATCTCAAATGACATCACTGATGACATCACTGATGACAACATCCAGTGACTATGTTTCTGTAAAGTTAAAATATGTCTTACATATTGAAGAATGAGTGGATGTATAAGTGTCTGGACGAAGGATTTAGTAGGTGCATGACTGAATGTATGAGTGAGTGATTAAATGTGTCTCACTGAGTGCATGGGTTAGTGACTAAACTGTCTTAATTTGTGCATCATTATGTCTGTTGTTCTGTAAACTGCTGCATGTGTTGATCAGTAGCTATATGAGTAACTATATGGGTTATTGATTGATTGCCCAAGTATTTCCATGGGAGACTGAGTGTGTGTGTGGCTGGATGGGAGGTGTGTGACTCTGTACAGATCAATGTGTACTTGTATCAATGATTGTATAAGAGAGTAAGTATGTGTTAGTATATGGTTGAAAACGTAAGGTGCTCTATGTTTAACTGTATAGAGTAGAAAATGGAAGTGTGATTGATTCTTTACAGGACTGACTAGGTGTGTGAGTAACTCCATGGATGAGTGGCAGAGTGTGAGTGTCTGTATAGGTGTATGAGTGCATATGATTGTGTTGTAAACATGAGTGATTGTATGTATGAATGATTGTATGGGTGAATGAGTGAATGTGTGTGTAGACGTAGGAATCAGTGAGTACGTATGTAGTAACTAGTATTGGTGTGTCAATGGTTTCAAAAATTATACTCTGTTTTTAACACTGGGTGAAACAGAGGTTATATTAAAATGTGAGGAGATGCATTGTATTGTCACATGAATGATATCATCAGTGATGTGGTCATTGATGTCAAATGAGATGTCATCAGTGATGTCATCAGTGATGTCATTTGAGATGTCATCAGTGATGTCATCAGTGATGTCACTGACCATGTCATGAATGATGTAATATGTGACATCATCAGCAGTGGATTGCGGGTGCGCAATATATAGTTAGTGCAACTAACTATATATGGAATTTCAATGGTTTTGTGTGAGTAAAATAAGGTTTTTTAAATGCTAATTCCTAACTATATATGGTCTATAACCTATGGTTTTTTCAGTGAATTTTCAAGGTTTTGTAAATGCTAATTCCTAACTATATATGGTCTATAACCTATGGTTTTTTCAGTGAATTTCAATGGTTTTTTAATAGCAAATATCATAAGCTGTCGAATGTCAAGTACGTGGTAAGAATTTTTTTTTTCGTGTTTATGCACACTGATCTGCTTTGATTGCTGCCCCCCACCCCTCATTTCTATTAGGAGTACTCTCTCTTTGCAGATAGTGAAGGGTAGTTAATGCAGCCCTTTCCCCCTTTGTAATCCGTCGTGCCTGCTTCTCTCTCCATTTGATTGATTGTTCTCTTTGGTTCATTCTCTATTTACAAACAAGCACAGAGTCGCAATACTCTGTTTAGTCTTTGCAGATAGCGAAAAATCGTGTAAAAAAACAAAAGGAATCGAGCAAAATCAGTAGGCCACTAATGGGATCTCTTTTGACCTCGCTAAAATAGAAACATTAGGAACAACCTGTTGAAAATAGCAATGCGTATGTATATAAGCGGCGTTCATTTGTGTTCACAGTACCCCTTGTTGATTGTTTCAATCGAGCATTGAATTGTTCGAAGTTAATTCTCTTAACGATCTTCTCTACCTGCAAACGAGGAAGAATAGGAATATTCTATCTCCCTTTGCAGATAGTGAAGGGTAGGTAACGCAAGCCTTTAACACGTCGTACCTATTTCATTCCTCATTGATTGATTGATTGTCCGAACATTGACTGTTTGGGAATTAGTTCTTTTTGGAGGTATTCCCTGTTTGCAAATAAACGTAGGAAAATCTTTGCAAGTAGTGAAAGGGTACGTAATGCGGACCGTTCTCCCCCGTTGTAATCTGTCATGCCTATCTACTCCCCACTGATTGATGCACCTTTTTCACCCGGACCATTTACTAGAGATACGTCATCTGGCCCGACCAGAGAGCACCCCTAGTGAAAAGGACATATGCAATAATAACGAAGTGATCACTGTATCCTGTTAACAGAAACTTTACCATGAAACAACCTGGAAAGAAAAAAATAGGAAAACGAAAATCAGTAGGCCACTGATGAACATGAACTTTTATTAAACAACGAACAAAGAAACGATAACATAACGTAATGATAAAACCTATTAATGTCCTAGAAACAAGAAAACGTTAAAATATGCCAGTGGTGAGAGACCAGAAAAACAGTAAGAGAAACCAAATCACCCCTCGCTGTCCCACCGCCTGCCACGCCAAAAAAATCGATAGACTAGGGAAAATGCAAGTCAGTAGAACATCCACCCCCACTCTGGAAACTTCCAAGGTGGGGCAGGGTTCCGGCTACGCCCAGCCGGGAGCAGCCCATATAAGGCAGGTTCTGCTGCCACGCCTCGGCCAGGAGATCCTAACGTAGGGTGTAGCCGGAGGAGAGGCCGAGACCAGCGGGACCCGGCCAGGGGATTGCCTTTACAACGCTGAACAGTTGCAGGGGGGGGGAATGTCTCCTCGACCCTCCCCTCTCTCTCCCAGTCCGGCCGCGGTGGCCCTTGAGAGTTGCAGGTAGTCCCGCCACATGCTCTTCCGGTCCGACCACCAACGGTCGGGGGGCCGAGGCCGACGGGATCCGGCTGCAGCCGATAAACCAAGAAACCCGTTCATGGGGCCAGAGCCAGGGGCGTCCGGCCGACATCCACCGGAAGCCCGGCCCGAAGACGGACGGGACACTTCTTTCTTTTATAATGTCTGCGACAACACTGGAGGGGGATGTCTTGCACATGCCTCCGACCCCCCCTCGTCCTCATCGCCTGGTCCGGCCATAACAAATCTCAAGCGAGACGCCGTGGGGTGCACTGGGAGGGAGAGACGGTGCGAACAGGCCTCTCCCGCCTCCCCAGGTGGAGGCTTCCCAGCTGCACCCTCAGCGCTCCAGGCGGTGGCATCCTAACAACTCCAGTGCTGCACAGTTTCGGAACGACCTAGATAACGGTTCTTCCACTGTGGCCATGCTGCAACGTCTCGCCCGGCAGGGTGGAGCCCGTCCGCTCATGTGACCCCGCGATCGCCGGTAGCTGCCGAACTCTCAAAATGGCGGTCGACCTGGCAAGAGCGGGCCCAACATAAAGAAATGGCCCGGTCACTGGTTGACTCCACCACCGTAGTCCTCCACGACCTTGAAGATTCTAGAGGAGCCGCGGGAGTCTCCGACCCCCGATGGGGAATGACTGCCATGATCGCCCGTGGAGTGACGAAACTGTATCCGCGGGACGTCGGCGCTCCCATGCTGGCGCCAGCCTCACTTTGAATTACTACAATCCTGCAGACCTCACTTCCGGTGAAAGCACAGTGTGACCCGGTAGGAAAAATTATTGCACCCCCTCCCCTTTTTGACTGATAGTTCAAACCACCGATCCTTTCCTTTGCCCTTTTAACGGAACTTTGGACTGCCTCCCCCTCTTTTACATTTTCTAGAGAAAACAAAACATTAACCACTACATTAGCATAGCAGTTGACACCAGAACTGTTTTCAAATTGAAAACCAAGAACATCTTCAACAGAATCCTTTTTGTTTCTGCTGTGACCCTGCTACAGCACAGGCATTGTCCCCAGCAGTAATTCTGCAATGCCGGTAAGAATAGCTGTGGTGCCTACTGGACTCACTCACCCCCGCGGCGCCCCTGCCGTTATTTGCTGGGCGGCAACTTGCTAGACATCACTTTCGTGCCATCTAGATTTCAGCGCGTTCTGCTGCCTTGGAACTATTCGCACAACAGACCGCTACTGACAAGAATATTTCATTATTGGTGCTGTCAATTTCAATAAATCTATTGGATAATTAAAAAGAAATTGCCACGGTCTCTTCGTTGTTTAAATGTTTTTACTGTTTTTGTTTTGTTGTATATATTTATATGTTATTAAAGTTTTATATTCCTACTACTTTGTTGGAGTGCTATATATTTTTAATGTGACACATAATTGTAAAAACTTTGATGTACAAAGAGTCATTCCTGGAATCTTCCGCTTCAGGCTCGGTCCTCTCCCCAATCACAATACAGGATGGTTTTCAGATAGTAGGAACGCGTGTGCTGTGACGGATCACATCGGGTGTGGGCCTTGATCTACTATAACTCCTTTGAAGAGGGGTGATTCTTTACAGCTGGGGCCATAAACTACATCTGCAGGGCTAGCTGATAGCCTAGGACCGGCCTGGACATTCGGACACAGAGGAAGAGGAGTGTCAGAGGGTGCGGTAGTGAATAGGGCGAAAGGGAGGTGTCGGGCGGGCACAGAGTGTGATTCTCAGGGAAGAGCAGCGCAGATGGGGGAAGGTTTATTGCCCATGCATAAGACAGAGAGCGGTGGTGACCAGTGCCTGGGGGAGATGCTTACGAGGGTGAGGAGCCATGCTACGAATCGACAGCGTGCAGAGAGTGGGTCTGGTCAAGACATCTAAAATGGCTGCCGTGCACGACAAAAGTGTGGCATTTCAAAAAAGGCAAGATGGCGCAGACAATGTTTTTCAACACTTCCTCATTTCCTTCGAATCGAACGTTAACAGACGTTGGGGCATATTACCAAAGTTAAGCGATATTTATCGCTAACGATGCTTACCAACCAATTTTTTACCACTAAGCATCGTCAGAAATTATCGAAGATAAACCTTACTATTATCAAGGTTTATCGCAAATGCGATAATAAACGGCCGCAATGCATGAATATCGCTAAAAACTCAGCGATATTCATGCATTACCGAGCTAATGCTCTTAGCCATGTTATCCACCTCCCATTGGATAACATGGCTAAGAACTGCTCAGGGCAGGTGTTACTTTTTGGAGATATTCGCGCTTAGCGCGAATATCTCCAAAAGTTGGTAATAGGAGATAGATATCTTGCATGTTGTAATGCAAGTTATTGTGGTATATGGAACTCATACCATAATCTCTCAGGAAAGCAGAAACTGATCCTTTTGGGACCGCCTAAAAAGGCCTAGGGGGTGAGGAGTACTCTACTTTGCCCCCTTTTCACGTTCCGAACTATTTTATTTTACTCTCTTCTGTAATTACACAAAATACCAGCGATAAGATGCATCGGAGACACACAGTGAGAGAAAGGAGGCCGGAGATGAAGAAGACATGTCAAATACACATTGGAGATAATATAGTGGCAGAAGGGAAGTAAATATGAGTAAACTTACCATGTAACATAACAATGTTGCACTCTATACTATAAGTCTCATTTTATACTACAATCACTTCGCTACAACCTCATAAATTAAAAATAAAAATAAATAATGTCTCAAACAATTTTTGATTTCTAAATATAAATTTATTCTTCAGAATTTTCTAAATTTGAAACAACTACTAACATGTCCTCATCAGTAATTTCCTCTTCAATCATCTCATCTGGAATCTCCTCATTAAAAGTCTGCAATGATGATTCTTGTAACTCTATGGTCTCCAAACACTCGATAAATTCGCCATCAAGAGATTGATCAAAAAAATCATTCAAGTCATCTCCTCCTTCTGACAATATTTCATTATTGGTGCTGTCAATTTCAATCAATGTAGTGGAATCATTCAAGTCATCTCCTCGTGACAATATTTCATTATTGGTGCTCTCAATTTCAATCAATGTAGTGGAATCATTCAAGTCATCTCCTCCTTGTGACAATATTTCATTATTGGTGCTGTCCATTTCAATCAATCTAATGGAATCATACAAGCCATCTCCTCCTTGTGACAATATTTCATTATTGGTGCTCTCAATTTCAATCAATGTAGTGGAATCATTCAAGTCATCTCCTTGTGACAATATTTCATTCTTGGTGCTGTCCATTTCAATCAATCTAATGGAATCATACAAGTCATGTCCTCCTTGTGACAATATTTCATTATTGGTGCTCTCAATTTCAATCAATGTAGTGGACAATTCAAAAGAAATTGCCACGGTCTCTTCATTGTGAGCCATTTTATTTTGAAATTGCTTGCTGTAAATTGCAGAAAAAAATAATCACTTTCATTTATCGTTTTTAGTAATACATAATATAAAACTAACTTCATCAAGTATTTAGTATAACAGAAGGACAGCAAATAAATAACAGAAAACATTTTTCAAATTATCTTCAAGTGTACAACATAGTTCCCCTTACAAATTAACAACTCACCTTTTTAAAAGTAGCAGAAGTGTTAGTACTGTGTAAATCAAACACCAGAAATTCACCACCAAAAATTCCTCACAAATGTACCTCAGACAGTAGTATCACAAAATGGCTGTGGTTTCCTCTCATTTGACATATATACATAACCAATTAACTTTCATCACACACAAATACAAAACCAAAGTAACATTTTAATTGGTTCTAAATTTCAACACTTTCAAATGTGTTTTCCCCATGCAATTTTCCATAGGACATTTACATACGTCTACACCCTGAATGGCTGAACGGAATTACACCAAACTTGGCAAAATGGTACATCAAACCTAAGAGGTCAGGAAGGATCTACTATGCCCCCTTATGGTCATTTCCCCCTTCGCTTTGGCCTCCTCTTGTCTCTCAATCCTACCGAGGGACAAGATGGCGGCCGCTACGGACTGTTTGGAATGTTGACAGACGCCGGAGAACCAATCAGCTTCGCAAAGCTCCGTAACGCGAAAAGTACGCGAAGCGGAGCGCTGTTACAGATATATATCTTTTTTTCAACGTTAATTTCTCAAAATCCACTGGAGCACATATATTGAGACCTAGCAAAGGCACATCGGGCTACCAGTCCCTAATATTTTGCCAAGTTTCGTGCAAATCCATTCAGCCGTTCGATTATTATTATTTTGGTTTTTTTTTGCCCCGCGGGGCCCTTTTAAAACCTCCACATCAAACCTAGGGGGTCAGCGAGGATCTACTATGCCCCCTTATAGTTATTTCCCCCTTTGTTTTGACCTCCTCTTGTCTCTCGATCCTACCGAGAGACAAGATGGCGGCCGCTACGGACTGTTTGGAATGTTGACAGACGCCGGAGAACCAATCAGCTTCGCTTCACAAAGCTCCGTTGCGCGAAAAGTCCGCGAACCAGAGCGCTAACCGGTCCGCTGTTACAGATATATATCTTTTTTTAAACGTTAATTTCTCAAAATCCACTGGAGCACATATATTGAGACCTACAAAAGGCACATCGGGCTACCAGTCCCTACAATTTTGCCAAGTTTCGTGCAAATCCATTCAGCCGTTCGGGCTAAAAGTGAGGCCAACCGCCCTATGGAAAACTCAATGTTAAAAACACGTTTTGGGACCCCCCTTTTTTCTCGGCCCCCACTGGACGAACCCCCCCCAAATTTTCAAGGGCTGCTCAGAAACAAAATGTGCCATTTTCCTGAAAATTTCAGCCGATTCCGTCCACAAACGCCAAAGTTATTAGACATAGAATTTTCAAAAAACCCATAGAGAAAAAATCCTAACTATATATACCTACTGGCGACCGCCAGTAGGTAATGTATATATATATATATATATCTATATATATATATATTCACTGAAAAAACCATAGGTTATAGACCATATATAGTTAGGAATTAGCATTTAAAAAACCTTATTTTACTCACACAAAACCATTGAAATTCCATATATAGTTAGTTGCACTAACTATATATCGCGCACCCGCAATCCACTGCTGATCATGTCACATATTACATCATTCATGACATGGTCAGTGACATCACTGATGACATCACTGATGACAACATCCAGTGATTATGTGTTTCTGTAAAGTTTAAATATGTTTTACATATTGAAGAATGAGTGGATGTATAAGTGTCTGAATGAAGGTTTTAGTAGGTGCGTGATTGACTGTATGAGTGAGTGATTAAATGCGTCTTACTGAATGCACGGGTTAGTGACTAAACTGTCTAAAAGTGTGCATCAGTATGTCTGTTGTTGTGCAAGCTGCTGCACGTGTTGATCAGTAGCTATATAAGTAGCTATATGGGTTATTGATTGGTTGCACAAGTATTTGTATGGGAGACTGAGTGTGTGTATGGCTGGCTGGGAGGTGTGTGACTCTGTGCAGATCAATGTGTACTTGTATCAGTGATTCTATAAGAGAGTAACTATGTGTTAGTATATGTTTCAAAAATGTAAGGTGTTCTGTCTTTAACTGTATAGATGAGAAAATGGAAGTGTGATTGATTCTTTTCAGGACTGACTAGGTGTGTGAGTAACTCCATGGATGAGTGGCAGAGTGTGAGTGTCTGTATAGGTGTATGAGTGCATATGATAGTGTTGTAAAGATGAGTGATTGTATGTATGAATGATTGTATGAGTGAATGTGTGTGTAGACATAGGAATCAGTGAGTGCGTATGTAGTAACTAGTATTGGTGTGTCAATGGTTTCAAAAATGATACTCTCTATTTAACACTGGATGTAACGGAGGTTATATTAGAGTGTGAGGAGATGCATTGTATTATCACATGAATGATATCATCAGTGATGTGATCATTGATGTCAAGTGAGATGTCATCAGTGATGTCATTTGAGATGTCATCAGTGATGTCATCAGTGATGTCACTGACCATGTCATGAATGATGTAATATGTGACATGATCAGCAGTGGATTGCGGGTGCGCGATATATAGTTAGTGCAACTAACTATATATGGAATTTCAATGGTTTTGTGTGAGTAAAATAAGGTTTTTTAAATGCTAATTCCTAACTATATATGGTCTATAACCTATGGTTTTTTCAGTGAATTTTCAAGGTTTTGTAAATGCTAATTCCTAACTATATATGGTCTATAACCTATGGTTTTTTCAGTGAATTTCATTGGTTTTTTAACAGCTAATATCTGTAGCTGTAAAATGTATTCTTCTTTAAATCCAAAAATATATTTTATATGTTTATTAATAACTTTTTTTTTTTATATTTTTTTTTCTTCGTTCCCGCTTCGCGAATCGGGAAGCTTCCTGTTAGCTGACCTTGATGCCGGGAAATAGACCGCGAGCCGGTAAACGTTTCTTTACCGCAACTGCCGCGTTAGAAAACAACATCGTGACGCCTCCCGTCCGCATGACGTTTCGCGTTGTCGCGTGATACGTCATATGACGTGCTACGTTAGCGAACTCGTACGCTTACCGAGTCGCAAAGCACAGGTTTCTGGAAGCAAACCGGGAGGCCCTGCAAAGCGCGTAACATACACACAGCAGATCATGTGACTTGGTAATAACACTTTTCATTGGTTCATTTCACTTTCGGTTTCCTAATGATGTAAGACTAGGTCATATGATCTAAAATGAACACTTTTCATTGGTTGAGAACTATTTTTTTTCCCAAATGGTGAAAATCCCTCCTTCTTTCCTCACTCTGACTTTCATCATTGTGAGAGAAAGACCCTTTGTTACCAGTGAGCAATGGCTTCTTTACTAGCTTCAGCTGGTGCTTCCCCACCACCTCCACCACATCCAAGGAAGAGTGGACCACCTGCTAAAGTTATAATTCAGCAAGAAGAGGAAGAAGAGGAACAGGACGACCTAGATAATCTCCCTATTATGGCCAGAAGATCTGTTGTACCGGAAGTAACGGGACCAGAGGGCAGGGAGATGGTGCCAAATATACAAACGAGATTTCGTGAAGTAAAACAAGTCTGCGTACATTGCAGTGGATTCATTTGCTACGCAGAAAGTAGCATCACTCTGATCAACAGAGCTGTTGACAATCATACTCATGTTTGTCCGAAACTCCCCAAACAATAAATTCTTTTTTTTTGTTTTCTTGCTCCTGTTGAGCCCTTTACAATGAATCGTTTTCGTTGCCCCCTCCGAAAAAAAAACAAAAAAAATATAAAACTGTTCAGAAAAATTCAAAAAAAGTAAAAAAATGTTCAGAAAAATAATAAAAAAAATATAAAACAACAAAAACAATTTAAAAAAAAGTTCTTTTCAGAACTACCTCCCCGTTATTAAAAAATTGGTACAATATTTGCAACTGTGCCAACCTCTATTTCTCTTAGTTCGCTTCCCAGTTCGCTCCCCGGTACGCGAACCAAAAATTTTTTTTTTAAAAAAAGAACAGTAAGTATAAGGGAAGGAAACAGACACTTATGTTAAAAGAAAGACAGCTATAAGGGAGTAAACTAGAGATACTATTACCCGTAATCCACTGCTGATGATGTCACATATTACATCATTCATGACATGCTCAGTGACATCATCAGCAGAGGATTGCGGGTAACAGTATCCCTAGTTTATTCCCTATAGCTGTGTTTCTTTTAACATAACTGTCTGTTTCCTTCCCTTATACTTACTGTTCTTTTTAAAAAAAAATTTTAGATCAGTCAGAAACAGTGAAAGTAATGAAATATAAAAGACTACGTAGAATATGAGCACTGTATGCAACAACTTTGACACTTACAGAAGCCTCACCTTCTCCATGCCTCCTACACAGTTCTACATGTACATCATAAATGCAAACAGAACAGAATTAATTATACATGTTAAATGGTTTATTTTTGCTGTTCTCAGAATGTATCAAATTTCACTAAAACAGTGACTTGAAGGTATTCATCATATAACAGCGGGGGAAAAAAAACACAATCAAAATGATTGTGTTTAAAAAACCCATACAACATTAGAAATCAGAATTCAGAACTCCTTTAAGTTAACTTACTTTCCATGACGGCCAAGGATGTCCTATGAACAGCTTACACTCTGTTGTGCTGTTATTACTTTCAACCCGCCACTTTCTGAAAGAAAACCTCCATCGTTTTCAAAAACATGTTACATACAATAAATGACTTCTTGCTCTCTACCACAAGATTCCACAAGGCCAAATCTTGTCAGAGCCATGTATAACTCTTGGATTTCTTGTTAGCCAATCCCGTCTTTTCGCATTTCCGCAACTTTCAGAATTAAAATGTTGAAGATCATTTACACAATCCTGGACTAGTAATATCTTCCCCTTCTTGCTCAATCATGTTCTACATTTCCTATCACACTGATACTGCTTACTATGAAGCAGACTTACACTACCTTTATGACTAGTACAATTATTTAATTCTCTACATCACTTTTAATCACAAAGCAATGTAAAACAGTAGACAGCATTGCAGACTTACATTCCCTCTACTCCATGTTTTGATTGGCTGCTTCAATTAGCTTATAAAAAGAAATAGTTTTTCTGAACTCATTCAAAGTGCACGTATTTCTCAATAACGTCCAGTGTTATGGTAAAAAGTTATGTCTCTGTACTACACTTATCCTCAAGGCCAAATAGTGTAGGAGCCATGAGAACTTCTTGAAATTCCCCAGAGCACATCCCGAGATTCTTTCCCTAAAATTTTGGTTTTAAAAACACCAGGTAAGAGTTTTTAAGGTCATATGGCAATTTTTTTTTGAAAATTAAAACAGAATCATTGCAGAATGACCAGCCATTTCTAGACTTTAAATAAGCTGTGTAATGTCCTGATGTTATTGAAGGGCCATCATGATATATAATTGCTGCAGTTACAAAAGTCCTTCCTGATATTGACAACTGCGAAGCTACAAAATTTTTAATTAAAGTTGTCAATTTTGTTCCATCAGGCCTACATCGTTGGAACATTAAAATGACATACTGGCCATATGTTCGTATAAATAATGTGGACATCATTTCAGATTTACATTGGCTACACTCCATGTTGTGATCAGCTGCTTTTACTAGCTTATTAAAAGAGACTGAGTTACTGTCTGGCAAAGTTAAATATATAAATCTTTCTGAGTCTACACTAGTAGTACTTGATACCCTACAGTTCTCGCAGTCATGCTGCCATTGATAAGAAAGCCCAAACAGGTGATCTACATCTACACCTTCATCATGCAATACATCAAGCATATACATTAAAAACTCCTGACAATCTTGCTGACTATTTTGAGAGAATTGTGTTTGGCCTGAACATCTGTCTAACAGATTTCGAATTTCAGACACACTTTCTATGTTTGTTCTATCAGTGCTACATTTCTCTAACACAGAATTTAACAAACTGCAAAATCTTTGATCAGAATTGACCACAATCTCTTCTTTTACATTTTGTAGAGAAAACAAAACATTTACCACTACATTAGCATAGCAGTTGACACCAGAACTGTTTTCAAATTGAAAACCAACAACATCTTCAACAGAATCCTTTTTGTTTCTGCTTATAATTTCAGGTTCATCGACTTTTCGTCTTTTTGCTACAACCTCCCCAGTATTGGTCACATTTCTTCGTTTCCGGCCTACCACACGTTTCTCAAACAAAGGATACTGAGGCAAATGTGGCGCATACTCTCTTCTCAACCTATTGTATTCCTTAACACAATCTAGATCCGCACAAATGTTTGTGACATCACACTCAATCAAGTACAATCCCGATAAAGTCCTAACTCGTGACAATGCCACATATGCCATACCCTCCTTGAACACAGAACTGCCAATATTCACCAATGCACAATCTACACTTAAACCTTGCGATTTATGGATTGTCACCGCATATGCCAAGCAAACAGGAAACTGCTTACGACGAACATATAAGTCTTTTACAAGCAAAAATCTAGCAGAACAACGAGCAATTAGCTGTACTTCCTCAATGCCATCAAATTTAATTTTTAAAAATTCAATTCCATCTCTATTTCTGTATTTCACAAAATCAACAACATTACCCATTGATCCATTTACCAGACCTCTTTCAACATGTAAATTCCTTCTTAAAATTATACGGCAGTTCAAGCACACATTCAGAGTCTTTTCAAAACCCGCAGTTTTAGATATACTCTTCTCTAATGAATCCAATTTTGTTTTCAGATTCTCAGACAAAATAATTGTTGATCCCATATGCTCTACTCTGTCAATAGCTTCCAATTTCACAATCTCTTGCTTTTCTAAATGCAACATTTTGTTGTTGAATTTGGCACATTCTGCAAGAGTTGGCATCAAACATATTCCAGATTTTTTCTCAGTAACTTTCTGAAAAATATTCTCAGGCACAACATCTTCGTCTGGATATAAATTTGTCAGTAATCGTGCATGTAAAGCTTCTTTCCCATGCTCGGTCACTTTTCCAATTCTAACATCTTGTAGAATAGTCTTGTAAACTTCATCCTTTGCCTGACGCATATTTTCATGCAGTTCAGCATAATTGAAGTTTAACCATATATTGACGTTGCCAATACTCCCTAAGCACTTCCTGGTATCTTCATGCGTGAGCATTTTGAACACAGGTTGCCCTTTCACTGGTGTCAGCTGCAGAAGATCTCCGAAAACAATGATGTGTTTGCCACCAAATAACACATCATACTCTGTTTTGAGAACTTCTTGCATTCTCAAATGCACAAAGGCAAGCATGACATTGGAAACCATGCTTACTTCGTCAATGATAAGAAGTTTCATTTTCCTCAAGACTCTTGAAACTTCAAAACAAGCATCTCCAGATAGCTTGTGATATTCTAATTTGTTGTCATGCTCCACTGGCAGCATCAGTAAACGATGTAAAGTAATCCCTTTAATGTTATGTGCTGCCAGTCCAGTTGGAGCGGTGACAACACAAGACAGCGATGACTCTGTCCTTTCCTGCAAATAACATGAAATTGCTTTAATAAGGAAACTTTTTCCAGTTCCCGCTTCTCCACTCACGTACAGTCGGACAGGCTTCAACGACGTACATGAGCACTCTTTCTTGTCATGACTTAATCCATGATCAATTTGCATGGTAAGTTCGTCATATATTTTCCTCTGCTCAACGTTGAGTTGTCTTTCCAACTCTTCTAAGTTAACCACATCCTCCTGAGCATGTGCCATGGCTCTTTCCACTTCATTCATAGCAGTGGCAGCTTCATTTTCGATAAGAGGTCCTCCTAGTGGATCCTGACTCAATGAAGCAGAACTCTGACTGTCCTGAGAACTGTCTCTGGCAATCTCGGCTGCAATCGTTGCTTCCTGCTCAATTTCCACATTCAACATTTCTACATATTTGGGAAAAGCAGGACATTCTATGGTCTCCTTGGCAGCATTGAATGAGTCTTCGTAACAAAGGAAATCTCCAAGCAGTTCCTCTTCTGCACGCCAAGGCTTAAAAAGTTGCAAAAGTGCTAAATAGAAAAACTCCTTTTTTTCAGGAGATTCGCCACTCAATTTTCGATGGTTTATCAAGTGGCATTTTCTTTGCTTGACCAGACATCCCTCACTTCCTATTACAGCATACACTCCTTTCTCAGTATCTTCTTTGATGTTCCTCTTGAATATGTAATTTTGCAGAACCTCATACAGACAAACATTCTCGAGGTGACTGCTTCGATTTGGATAATATGTATCCAACATGTTGCTCTTCAAAATGTCGGTACTGTTTGGCTCCTTTTCCCCCAAATACTCAATTTCCCGCACAGGTTTCAGAACTCGATTACGCGTTGCAGCAAGACCAACACTCGCCCAAACGATACTCCTGGACTTGGCATAGAGACTTGCTGAAGACAACCGGTCAGAACATTCGTAAGCTCCGATTTCTCGATGCGACAACATCTTCAGACTGAAACTGTACAACTTCTTGCTGAGGCTCTTTTCATGGGAAATGTCCTCCCACATATCCTTCAATTCTGTCTTCTCTTTTTTGGTGATGTAAGATGTCACATACCGAGCCACAGCCATACAGTTATCAGCCACAAACTGTATATCCATGTTAGCATTCCACATGGACAAAATCACCGGGTTGTAGTCGTTGATGTACTTAGACTCTTCGTTCCTCTTCAAATTGTATGTGTTTTTAGGTGATTTCTTCATCACATTATGTCGCAGCGAAGACATCAAACTGTTCACTCTTCCTTTAGAAATCACCGATCGTGGAAAGCCGAAACGACATTTGGTGTAGAACTTGTCTTTGTTCCGGAATTTACGACGACAGTACTTTCCACATCGATGGCTTTGGAAACGTAGAACTTTTTCTCTTAGGCTTTTTTTCTCCTTTGCGTTTGGAACAGCACACGTAGAATACTGTTCTATGAAACTCATCACTGAGTCGTCTGCATCCGTTCCAAATTTAGGTGCATCCTTGATCCACAGCAACATATGTATATGAGGAGCACCTCTTGCTTGGTACTCCTTCCTCCAGAAGAAATCCAACACCTCTCCAAGAGGTGGATTCTTCTTTTTCATGATGAAAGACATCATACCTTCAAATCTATGATTGAAGTACCTACATACATTGACTGGATCCAAAGAGCACAGTTCTCCGGGTGTCTTGAATTCGATGTTTTCTACGTTAGCATTTGCCTCTCGTAGAAATTCAAGTAAGTCTTCCCAGCCATACTCAGCACAGCTCAAAGTGAGGAACCATGTGGGAGTTCCTAAGTTCCTCAGCATACATTTTAAATCACCATGACGACGGTACCAGTACTCATTAGTACCACGCTGACACGCCATGAGATTAATCAGGTGAGAATCCAAAATACTGTCTTGGACATTGACTTTATCCATAAAGTCACTTGCCGAGATGTTTTGCATGTGTATACCACTTTTCAAGATGTGGTTCACTGCATATGACAGTCCAGACAGATCGCTTTCAAACAGGAGATGAAACAAATAAGGAATGCATTGTCGAAACCTAGGATCTCCTGCATACAATCGCAAAGTCCGGTATTCAGAAGCAGGAATTTGATGAGGTCGCTCATCATATCTTCCTCCCTGACCTGTTGGAAAAAGCTGTGGGAAACACCGAGCTTCCAAACTTTCCTCCCAAACACTAATGGGACTCCCTTTCGCTTGTTTCATTTGAAACAACTCAATAGCATTCCCCATGACTTCCTTGGAATGCAAAGGATGAACACTATAATGTTCATATATTTCTTCACTAGTACAGGGTTCTACTTTCTCAATTTGACCAGCACACAAATCGCTATCCTCTTCCTCACTTACTTCCTCTTCTGCAACATATACATTTTTATAGTATTTATTATATTTTTTCAAATACAATGTTGCCCTTTTGACTTTCCTAACATCTACTAAATCTTGCCATATTTTCTTATTCTTTGTCGGAACCCCATTAACTAAGATAACAAGAGGTTCCTCTTCCACTTTTTCTACTCCAATTGTGTTAATGTTTTTCTTCAAATCTAGAGGCAAATAAACAACTCTTCCCTTTAATCCTCTCTGTAAATCTGATGGAGGCAATTTCCCTGTCTTTGGCTCCATTCTTACAATAGCCTGAAAGGGATTGATACTTTGAATCAAAATAGATTCATAAGTATTTAAATCCTTCAATTCAGAAGGAATCTCAACCAATTCCAGATTATTATGAACTGCTCTAGCAGGCATCTGGTTTTGATTTAATTTGTTACAACAATAAGTACACACACGTTGATCCAATCCCAAATCAAAACAATTTTCTACCATCAAGTATGTTGCAAAATCCTTCCATTCACTATTATTTTCCCTTTCACTTTTTCCATATAAATCCACTAACTTAGTCTGATTCTTATAATAAGTGCGTCGACAACACACACAAGTGAAATTTGGCCTCTCACTTGATTTCACCTCAAACGTCGCAATTTCCCTCTGGAAATTATCTGTACTGGAAACCTGTACACTATCTTCCACATTACTCTCTTCTTCTTGGTCAATTTCAACATTCTCCTCTTTACTTCCAAAGTAACAAAACTCAATTTCTTCACATATATTCTTCACATCTATTTCAGAACCATGCAAAAGAGCAGCGCATAATTGTTTAAGCATAATTGCTGGACTCTTAGCATAATACAACATTCTAACTAATTTCCTCACTTTATTATGATGCACTGCTAGCATCCTGAAATGATGAAAAACACTCTGGCATACTCTCCTGGAAAGACAAGCCAGTGAATGACCATGCAAACCTATCACTTCTCTCACTCTGCAAGGATCTAATTCTTGCAACAACTTCATTTTCTGCTTCAAACTTTTCTTACTAAATGACCGTATAAAATCACAAAGCAAATTGATGGAATCCTGTCGTACACTGCAAATACTACTACACTTCCAGGTGTACACAGGACCCTTAGGACGTCTCCCTAAAACCTCATTACCTAACACCTCTTCTATCTCTGTTCTCACAAGTTTTTCTTTTTCAACTGGACAACCATCTTTCACTTCATAAGCTCGACCACTGGTGTCAACTGCATGCACCAAATCATTATCCTGGAAATAACTCTCCTCATTAAAAAATGCCTCAGAGCTTGAACTATGCATCCATTCTCCAGAAAAAACTTCACAAAAATTACTACGATTAACTATTCTCTTCCATCTACTATTTCTTTTGAAATCATAAATTACCTTGTTTAGCTTCCTAATTCTATTGATTGTCAAAATAAATAACTTACGTTTAATTTCAAATGCCTGATCAATAACTTTCTCAACTATTTTTTTTCTCTTATAAAAAACCACTTTCTGCTGACCTTTCTTAATATTTTTTAACAAATTCCAAATTATCCTGTGGCGGAACATTCGTTTACGAATATCCCTAAACTGTTGTTTCCTTCTACTTTCATGCATAGAGTTATCTCTTACTCTAGCAGTAACATTTCTCATTGGCCTTTCCTTACCATTTGAATTTTTTCTCCTTTTCTGGACTGAAACATTTTCTGTAGTAATATTTTTTTTACTACACATATTTCTTATGACTGTTTTTCGACTCTTACCCGGTGCTTTCTTGGTGACTTGACAAATCTTTTTGTTAGAGGACTGCTGCATTATTCCATGGTCCTGCTGTCTTTGACGTTTTGCAGCCTTTCTTACTCTTTCTTTGCTAGGCATCCTAAAATCTTGAAATAATCTGCAGTTGAATCTGTGGTAAAATATAATAAAAAATGTTATTAACCACTATTACCCAACAGTAAATTAATAACAGTCATCAAAAACTTAACACACTACTTAAGTATATAATATACTGAAGCCTATCTCCAATTTTTCACTGAACAGGACTCATCTCTTCTTAACCTTGGATAAACCTCACCTACTCTGTGTCCCCTGCACATAATTAAATGTAAAGGGGCAGATTTATATTAACTAGCACATCCCCAGGGATGCACCAGTTAACGTGCACCGCTGCTCTGCCACCCACGGTGTGCCGCATTTACAATCAGATAGGACAAAGCTACATCAAAACCCTGCGCCTGCTTGAAGCAGGCATAGATCTTGACGCAGGTAGGCTGAAAGCTAAAGCAACAACTAAGTGTCGTGTGCAGAAGTTACAAAAAAGGAAAAATGGCGTTTAAACCAGTAATGAGACCATGCTAACGTAATACAGAGTAAAAATATCCAGGATCTACATCAGTTTGGGGTTCACGAACCTGGCAGGTACAAGGCACTGAGGCTTTCCACCGTGCATGTCTCATCCCAAAACATATGTGGTTTGTGAATGAAACAATTTCCCAGACCAAGGGCCAGATGTAGGTAGGCTTTTACCGGGTGGTAACGGCCGAATTCGGCCGTTACCACCCGGTAAAAGCAATTTGACATGTAGGTCCCTGTAATTTACAGACTCGGTAAATTTACCGGTAGGTAAATTTACCGAGTATGTAAAATACCGAGTCGGTATCATTACTGATTCCGGACAATTGGTATGTAGGTGGGACTCTTCTGAGTCCCACAAGCAGTACCACATCGGTATTTTACCATCAAATACTACTTGATGGTAAAATACCGTTTCTGGTGTGCATGCACATGTGTGCATGCACACCTATGCCATATGACAGGCAGACCTGCCCTTAGGGCAGGTATGCCTGCCACATGGCACCCGAGCCTCTTTTGGGGGTGCCAGAGGGTGTCAAAGTGACACCCCCTGCACCCTTGTGACAGTCTGTATTTTCCGATGTGGTAAATACCGACCGGTATATGCCCAATCAATCCTATGGGCTTCAAAGCCCATAGGAATGCATGGGCATTAACTGGTCGGTATTTACCACATCGGAAATTACCGACTGTTTCCGATTCGGTAATTGCACATCTGCAATTACCTACATCTCGGTATTTTTATTTTCCGACCTCTTAAATACCGAGTCGGTATGACTCGGTATTTAAGAGGTCGGTAAATAAAAATTACCTACATCTGGCCCCAAATGCTTTGGATTGGCTACTTCTAAAAAATTAAACACCCCTACTATCCCGGAGTTAGAGGAATATGATGGTTGGAGTAATTTTACTCGTTGTCTATTAAAGATTTACAGGCCCTACTCCGTAACTCTTCCTTTAACATTTCCAGTATAAATCCAAAAGGTTGACTGCTTTGGCAACGTGCCTTATCCACGGTTTAATAACGCTGCCTTTTGCTTTATATAAGTTTTCAAATTGTATGAAATATATACCATTAGGTCGTTATTAACCTTTAGGTAGTGGTTTTCTTCATGAAGTCTGGTCGCTTCCATACACATACAGATTTTCAAAGATGATCAAGAACTTTATCTGAATGGAGAGGAATGCACTGAGACGCCAGATCATTCACTAATGTGTAGGCACATACAGTTACACGGTTCATGCAACAAACACCGACCAAATATGGCTTGCGTGTTGCAAGGCACACCAGTTCCTGCTATCATCCCCACGTTCAAGTTCTTGGAAAATGGTAGTTATTTGATGCTCAATAATGAAGATTGTTCTGGGTTAATTAAAAGTATTCATTTTATCGTAACAGTAAATGAACGGGTTATTTGCTGCAGAAATGTTCTATTTCCTCCCACACATGAACATAGGGAGTTTTCAATCTGGCCACAAATACCAACCTTGGCAGCACATTTCAACGGCATGGCAAGAATAAGAGCTATTTTGTCTCAGAGAGAGGTGGCCTTGAGTTCGGCCCGTGAAACTTTCGTGCTTCACACAGCGAACACCCGTACAGAGGTGCAGACCCTTTTAAATACAGATTCGCCTTTCCATTTCAGCAAGATGGTTCGGACTATCTCTAACGCGTCCTCCACAAAGGGCCTGGCGCACTTTTTTAAAATTGTTACCAGTGGTCTCGTGACTTCATTTGAGAAAATCTTTGGAGTCATCCCTGCTTTCTTTCATTCTATATTTTTCCACTGTGCTTCGTGGATTCCCATTTTTACTTGCATTACCAGCGGACGCTCTTGTGCTTTTTTACATTTTTAAATATGGATGTCCCTCCTGTGCAAGCTCCCGCCCTGCAGCTGCTGACACTGTTCCGCAATCGCATGCTAGAATATTATGGCACAATGCCGTTGGCGATATTAAGCACGGCATATGGATTATCTTTTCTATGCTGATGTGATTCCTTCAAATCTAAGACACTAAAGTATCGGCACGCCCTAAACCAACACAAAGAGACCTTCTTAGCAAATAATATAATATGTGTATTAGGGAGGGTGAGATATAAGCAGCCGCGGGCCGTGGAGGGAGTTACGGTGAGGCAGGGAGGCGGGGAGGGGGAGAAGCAGGGTGGAGCCCTCTCTACCTTGCCCCTCCCCCTCCCCGCCTCCCTGCCCCACCGTAACTCCCTCCACGGCCCGCGGCTGCTTATAAGTGTTGCTAACTCTTATTCATTTACAGCATGTTAACATACTGTCACCATTCGCTTTTTATGTACTATTGACTATGCTGGTAATTTTGCTACTGATAATATGTGTACTTGTATAATCTAAGATACTACGCCTGAGAAGACGGCATTAGTAAATAAACATTTCAAATACACATGTGTTCTTCTTAACTCCATGTTCTCGTTTCTAAGAAATATATAACGACCGACTGTTCATGAGTTCCACGTATCCTGAGGTACTATAAGTTCATATTCTGGATTGTCTAAACATTGAGAGTTTGTTATATCCAATGTGACACTGTACCTAGCTTGCTAAGGGGTTTTGATTACTAAGGTGAGTTTTGGGACACCCTAATTCGCCGAGGTTCCAATCCTCTGTCCACAGTTCTGTGTCAGAACAGAAACCCTGCGACAGGGGCACCCCTCAACCTTACTGGAGCTTCATCACACTTGCGATACAACTCCAGCAATGCGCCAACTTTACGGCACAAATACGTCACGCATCTGTGCTGTTTTTGCCCCATGATGCGCCGCATTGTAAATGCAGCACACCATAGGTGACGGAACAGCGGCACAGAATGACTAACACATCCCTGGTGATGCGCCAGTCATCATAAATCTATCCCTATGCTTCTTATCTTGTTAGAGATAAACCGCCATATGTATCATCAAAGTTTTTTGCATTTCCTAAATAGCGAACTTTAAGGAATAAATAGCGATTCTTTACCATTCCTAGTTTGCGATGAGCTATTTGCTAATTACAAATTACCCATTCATTTCCATGCAGCAGGAGGCCCATAGGAATGAAGGTGCAATTTGCGATTAGCAATTACCTCATCGCAAATTACGAATTTTTCCGACGGTGCAGGGGTGTCTCAAGAACACCCTGCTGCACCCCTGAAAAAGAAATTTGGGGTCATATGGCGCACATACATTTTGAAAACATTCCTTTACCTCAAAAACGATTTTCAACTCATAATTTGAAAACACTGCACATGGGGAAATGACTTAAAATGTCCTTAAGACACATAAAAGCATTTTTTGATTGCCTTTGCAGCATGTTTCAATCACCTTTAACATGCCTATGTAACGGAAACATTCAAAATCTAAATTTGCCATGCACAGGTGGGAGCATATTTACAAGCAATTTGCTCCACAGACAAACTTCTTACATTGAAATGGGAAAAATAACATCAGAGACTCTCAATTACCTTATAAAGAAGCAGACACCATTATGTCCTTCTCATCAATATTAAAACCATTGCTTTTTCTCAAAAACGATTTACAAGTCATAATTTGAAAACACTCCACAGCTCCTATGCACATAAAAGCCCTGTCAGTACTAATACTTCACATTTTCTCCAATTACAATTTCTCAAAGAAACAAAATCTATTTGTGAAACACTTGAGACAAAGCAACATTTGAAAAACACAACTTTCCTCATAATTTTCTCCTTAAAGCACACTATTTTCTATCTAAATTAAAGAAATCTTTTCTCACCTTAGCAAATACTTTGAGTTTCAAAACAGTCTCAGAAACACACCAATTTGTCTTCAGCAGAGCAAAAGGTATGCACTCCAGAGTCTGCAGCTATCAAAAGCACAGAAATGCTGTAATTCCTCACACATATCTCTCATGTCACCCAATCAAAACTCTTCCCTCACTTTTTTTCAAAGCAAAACCCTTCCCCCCTCTGCCCCCTCTCTGCTTTTTCTGCATAGCAACCACCTCTTGCAAGACCTCTCACACAACAATGTTGCAATTGAACTCTGAACTCTCAGTGCACCTGCATATCCAGAGCATTCTTTCATTTAATGATTTTTTCTTCGCCACTCAAAATACATCTTTCAACGAACTCATCCATGCACACTAACTTTCTGTTTTCAGCAATCAAAATCCACCAATCCCTCTTACTGCTTCCTTAACACAGAAACTCCTCAGTTTTTTTCATTTTACACTCTCATTTTTTCAACTGCCATTTCATTGCCACACTTCATCTGACTGCAGCAGAACCTTCTCTCACCATGTTTTCTGTCTGGATTGTTGGACATAGTTACATATATTGGGCTCAAAGGTACGCTGAAAACAGGAATTTACCTAACCTCAATTTACAAGATGTGGAAATTAAGTGGTTTGGCCACAGAGGATTAAAATGTCACCAATTGATACCATTGGTGAAAACCTTTATGCATTTGCCAAAACCTGACCTGTTAATTGTGCACTGTGGAGGTAATGATTTGGGCACTTTGACTGGGGTAGGTCTGGAAATGCTTTTAAAGGACACCTTTGAGCAATTGATGGCACTTTTTCCTCAGACTGCCTTGGTATATTCAAATATATGCCAAAGACAGAAATGGAGGTGGTCGAACCAATTTTGTCCACAAATTGAGAAGTCGAGGAAGCATGTAAACAAATCTGTTTCAGCTTACATGAGAGACCATGGAATGGGCTCCCTGTACAACAATAACTTGCGTTACTACATGCAAGATATCTACAGAGGAGATGGAGTTCACTTCTCAGATGAGGGCAACAGAGTTTTCACTCTGAATTTAAGAATGTGCATTGGTACCTACTTATAAGTACCTAAATGTACCATAAACCCAAAAGCTCTTCTCAGAGCTACCCTACATCTGATCACTCACAATTATTATTTACTCTAACTTTTTTCACTAATTTTCAAGAAAGTACGCTCCCCAGAACGCTTCCCGGTTCGCGAACCGGGCGCACTCCACGCAAAAAAACTAAAAAAACGGTATATTTTTTTTTGCCCTGCGAGACCCCTTCAAAGCCTCCACATCAAACCTAGGGAGTCAGGGACGATCTACTATGCCCCCTTATGGTCATTTGCCCCTTCGCTTTGGCCTCCTCTTGTCTCTCGATCCTACCGAGAGACAAGATGGCGGCCGCTACGGACTATTTGGAATGTTTACAGACGCCGAAAAACCAATCAGCTTTGCAAACCTCCGTAACGCGAAAAGTACGCGAAGCGGAGCGCTGTTACAGATATATATCTTTTTTTGAACGTTAATTTCTCAAAATCCACTGGAGCACATATATTGAGACCTAGCAAAGGCACATCGGGCTACCAGTCCCTACAATTTTGCCAAGTTTCGTGCAAATCCATTCAGCCGTTCGATTATTATTATTTTATTTTTTTTTGCCCCGCGGGGCCCTTTTAAAACCTCCACATCAAACCTAGGGGGTCAGCGAGGATCTACTATTCCCCCTTATGGTCATTTGCCCCTTCGCTTTCGCCTCCTCTTGTCTCTCGATCCTACCGAGAGACAAGATGGCGGCCGCTACGGACTGTTTGGAATGTTGACAGACGCCGGAGAACCAATCAGCTTCGCTTCACAAAGCTCCGTTGCGCGTAAAGTACGCGTCCTGGGACGCTGCCAGGTCCGCTGTTACAGATATATATCTTTTTTTAAACGTTAATTTCTCAAAATCCACTGGAGCACATATATTGAGACCTACAAAAGGCACATCGGGCTACCAGTCCCTACAATTTTGCCAAGTTTCGTGCAAATCCATTCAGCCATTCGGGCTAAAAGTGAGGCCAACCGCCCTATGGAAATTAACATGGGAAAAACGCGTTTTGGGACCCCCCTTTTTTCTCGGCCCCCCCTTGACGAACCCCCCCAAAATTTTCAGGGGCTGCTCAGAAACAATATGTGCCATTTCCCTGAAAATTTCAGCCAATTCCGTCCACAAACGCCAAAGTTATTAGACATAGAATTTTCAAAAATCCCATAGAGAAAAAATCCTAACTATATATACCTACTGGCGACCGCCAGTAGGTAATATATATAGATATATATATATATATATATTCACTGAAAAAAACATAGATTTCAGAGACGTTATGGTTAGTTGGTCATATCTCTCGTACAAAACCATCAAAATTCCCTAACTATAACTCGCGCCCCTGCAATGCACTGCTGATGACATCACATATTACATCATTCATTCATGACATGGTCAGTGACATCACTGGTGACATCACTGATGCCATCTCGAATGATACCACTGATTACATCATCCAGTGACTGTGATTTTCTTTAAAGGTTAAATGTGTAATATATATATGCCAAGGTGTTTTGAAGAATAAGTGGGTGTATAAGTGTCTGAATGTAAGATTTAGTAGGTGCATGACTGACTGTTTAAGGGAGTGATTAAACGAGTCTTACTGAATGCATGAGTTAGTGACTAAACAGTGCGAAGGTCTGTATCAGTATGTCTGTTGTTGTTTAAGCTGCTGCATGGGTTGGTCAGTAGCTATATGAATGTCTATATGGGTTATCAATTCGTTGCCTGAGTATTTGTGTGGGTGCCTTGGTGTGTGTAAGTGGGTGGGAGGTGTGTGACTCTGTGCATAGATGTTTGAGGGGTTGATATACTGTGTGTATGGGTTCAAGCGTGCATGAGAAAATAGCTGTATGGGTGGGTGAGTGTGTGTATGGGTGTGTTGGTGAGTGAATGGATGTCTCAATGGTACATGTGCAAGTAACTACATATGTAAAAAGCAGTGTATGTGAGAGTTGAAGTATATAAATGACTATACGTGAGAGTGAGTGATTGTGAGAGTGGCTGTATGGATGAGTGTGTACTTGTATCAGTGATTGTATAAGAGAGTAAGTATGCATTTGTTTCTGTTTGAATAAGTGATGTGATGTGTGTATAACTGTATAGGTAAGTAAAAGTGTGATTAATTCTTTGCATGACTGACTAGGTGTGTGAGTAACTTTGGATGAGTGGTGGTGTGTGAGTGTCTGTATAGGTGTAAGAGTGCTTATGATAGTGGTATATTGATGAGTGACTGCATGTATAAGTGATTGTATGGGTGAATGAGTGGAGTAGACCTAGGAATCAGTGATTGTGTATGTAGTAACTGGTATTGGTGTGTCGATGGTTTTGAAAATGGTAGTCTGTATTTTACAGTGGGTCTATCAAAGGTTATATTAGAGTGTGAGAAGGTGGATCAGATGTTCACGTGGATGATGTCATCAGTGATGTCATTTGAGATGTCATCAGTGATGTCATCAGTGATGTCATCAATGATGTCACTGACCATGTCATGAATTATGTAATATGTGACATCATCAGCAGTGCATTGCAGGGGCGCGAGTTATAGTTAGATTAACTAACTATAACAGGGGAATTTCTATGGTTTTGTATGAGAGAAATGTAATTTTTTTTGTTATTAGAATAATATTATGTCTTCTGTTTTCTTAAATATTATTATATATATTTATTTTTTCATTGAGATAAAAGTGGAGTCGTGCACCCATCATGTACCTATCTCGGTGGGTGTGCGGATTCAAACCGCCATATTGGTAAAGTCATTAAGGATGCATGTTTCAGCCAGCCCACTCCGCTTACGCTTACTGGGAGGGAACTACAACTCTACATGTCCCAGGTCTTCCCTGTAGTGATCTGTTGATCACAGGTCTAGTTGTCAACATGACACAGCCACTCCCTCACAGCTGGTTTACACCCACACCACACCCATGCAGCACAGACGTCACAGGACATGTGAGCCTGCCAATGAAAAAAGGCGGGCGCACGTGCTCGACACCATTTCCGCTCTCTATCTGGGTGTATCTGTGTGCTTATTATGTTGGTGGAAGAGGAGGCACTTTGGCTGACACGGGCCATCTGCAACGTGGCAATGACTTGAGGTGCACAGAGTTGGTGGCAGACGAAGCACTTTGCTGGACACTGGCCTCCTCCCACGTGGCGTTGACTTGAGGTGCACAGAGTTGGTGGCAGCCGAGACATTTTGGCCGACACGGGTCTCCCGACATGTGGGGATGACATGAGCTGAACTGAGTTAGTGCCACCAGAGCTGAGCGGGTGTGCTGCCTGCGATGAAGCGTAGGTCTCATTAAAACATCCTGCCAATTAAAACTCGATTTGAATTGTGAGCTCGGCTGGACCGCGTGTACACCAAAGGCAGCTGGCTGTACAGGCATGAATCATCGGCGCGGAACAGCAGGATGCACTAGGGGCCTGTGCCGCGGAATCCAGCGACAGCTGAGGAGGTTGCTCTGGCATGTGGTGGGCCCTCTTGGAGGTGGCAGCAGGCGAGCATTGAGGTCTGGATGTGCAGGGTGGGGCAGACATCACTGGGCGGAGGACTGGTCTGGGGACCAGGGCGGGGATGTTTGCGAAAGATGTAGGAATCATGCACACTGCCTGAGAAGTTTGTGACAACATTAGTGTAGAGGGCCCAGTGGTCCAGTTTTGCCTGCACATTGTTGGAATGCGTGTGGTTTCTGTTGCAGTAATTGTGTGCAGAGTTGGCAGGGGGCACAAGTAGTACATGTGTGCAGTCAGTTTCCCCCAGCACATGCAGGTAGCCTGCTGTGGCATGGTTCCCTTGCTTGGTCTCCAGCAGTTCCTACAAAGTGTGGGTAAAGTGAACATGCAGGTGTATCAAGCGTGGAGGAGGGTGCTGTCAATTGCGATGCTGGCCGCGATGTAGTTGCACAAAATGGCCGCAGTATCGGCGACGAATAATGGGGATGTGCGGCATAGTGTACAGCGGTAAACAACGTCTTGTGCAGCATTCACCAGGCTGTGTCCAAGGCATAACACACCAAATGTAGATTCTGCCACTGTGGAGATGGCTATAGCAGAAGACCAAGGGAGCGCGTGTCGGAGCTAGCCCATCCCCCACAGTCATGGAGGCATAAGAGGTTGCAACAAAAAACCTTGGAAATGGGGCATATGTGTGGCGCGCATTAACAGGCAGCCCCGCAACACATCGCAAGCTGGACAATATCATATTAAGCCTACAGAGGGCATTGGAGCCTGCTGCTGGGGTGGGATGTCCACATAAGAGACACTGCTGTGCACTGTCACTCTCCAGAATACCGATTCCAGTTTTGCGCAGAGTTATAAGTGGTGTTTTGGAACATCGTGGGCCTGCCGCTGTAGAACTCAATTGAGTAGTGCCTGTATTTAGATGCTGTATTTGATGTAAGGTCCCGCTTTTGTCCTGACGACTCACTGTAATGTATAAAAAAGACCGAAATCACAGATGGACGGCTGGGTGTTCTGCCGGAGACTGTCTGGATTATAGCGGCAGGTATAGAGAGCGTGGTGAGACAACGCGCCCGGTCCAGATTGGGTCTCCATACAGTCTTGACAGATTTTGGCCGTTTCCTTGTGCTGGTTCGCTCGACTGGAGGTGCCCAATTACGTGACCATGGGAAAGCTGGAGAAACAACAATCCAAACTGACATTTGAGTCGAAAAGACACAACAAAAGAGCGACGGCACACTTGGACACTGAACTGGACAGCGAACCACCAACGTCCAGTGGTATGGATCATGTGTTACAGGCCATACAGCAGAGCCTGCAGGATATAAATGGCAAGTTGGACACCATTACCCAAAGGGTTGACAACATGGCAGCTAAGCTGGACAAGGATGGGGTGCGACTTGTGGAAGCCGAAACCAGAATAACCGCGGTAGAAGACGAATCACACGCCACAACCAAGAAATGGACAGAAATGGAGAAGCTACTGGAAGTTATTAAAAATAAAGTGGAGGGCTTGGAAGCGAGGTCCCGCCGGAATAACGTCCGTATCACGAGTTTTCCGGAATCAACTAACACCGGTAGGATGGAAACGTATGTGGAGGAAATGATTTGCAGCATCTTCGGGGTGGAGCACTTCTCAACGGTACTACTGGTGGAGCGCGCACATAGATCCTTGGCCCCGAAGCCAGGTGCGACCCCGCGACCTAGCCTGCATTCTTAACCCCTTCAGTGCTAATGACAAGGGTAACTCGTCATGGAGTTTCCATTGATTTCAATGGAAATTACATTGAGGGGCCAGAGGGGCCTTAGCAGCCAAGTGGTTAACTACAGAGACCAGGACACTATTCTGAGGTTGGCAAGAGAGAAACGGAACATAAACTATCAGAGAAACGCATTGGCGTTCTACCCGGATTTCAACTGTATCGGTCCAACTGGCGCGGAAAGAGTATAACCCGGTGAAAAAGAAGCTGCGAGATTTGGGGATCGAATACACCATGCTCTACCCTGCATGGCTGAAGGTGATGAATGAAGGTTGCTCCACGATCTTTCCAACGCCAAAGTCGGCGCAGGACTTTCTTTGGCAACTCAATCGCAGTCTCAAAGAAAAGAATTGTGATGAACAGGCTCAGGAGTCGGACTGAACAGTTTTTGGTGTGGTAAGATGCCAAGTTTTTCTGAGCTACAAGACTGGTAAGATACTTGGATGGCAGGTTGTTAAGCCAGTGAAATATTGACATTCTCAGGCTGTGATGCAGGCCTATACACCATGGAGACATTCAAAACCATCCGATCCACATTGTCAATATTCGCTTTGTATGCTGTCAAATGAAAACTGAAATGCAATTGTAACAGACAGAGGGATATCCAAATGTCTTCTGATGGTTACATTTGTGAATTAGGGTGTCGCTTATAATATTTGATACACCTCTTTCTCTCACACAGCGTTCGCTCCATGGCCTTTGTATATGACAAATGAGTGGGTGGTGTTGTGTGAATACGCTACCCTAGTACACGTGCTATGCTATGATTGCTGATTGTGCTAGTTCGGAGTGCCAGGGAAACATTGGTGACATCTGATGGGCACCACTGTTTGCTTGTCGGGGGGGGTACCTCACAAAATGTATTGGGATTGTAGTACTTGGTCTTGCCTTCGGGACTAGTATAATTGAACTCTGTGTGGATTGCCTGGGGGGAGCTATGTGTGCACTAGAGCGGCTGAGTATCTCTCACATCATGTGTGTGTTCCTGACACTCCGGCTGCCATTAACTACCTTTCAGTCATAGCTAGTCTGCATAACTAACATACTCCTGGTCACATTCACTATGTTGGATGGAGATGTGTGCACCAGACGGACCCCCCAAGTGGGTGCTCCCCAATCAAAGTTTGGTTCTAATGTTTTATACTGACAGGGTATGTCTTTGGCATAATTGGGATGCTGAAGTGGGAGGGGGTGGGGGTGTTGTTGGGTTTTGTTGTACAGGCCAATGCACTTGAGAGGCATCGCAGAAATCCAGAGTACAATTGCATTGTGTAATGATACTACTTTTTTTCAGGCAAACATCTGTAACATGTGTGGTCTTAATCACATGCTGTATTGTGCAAAATGTTAAGTTCTCTTAATGTCCACTGAGAAATTACATTGACAGCATTTGAACTTACTAACCTGGAATGTTAGAGGGTTGAATAACCCAAGGAAGATTCACCAAATATTTGCATACTTAGATAGGTTAAAGATTGACATTGCGCTCCTTCAGAAGACACATATTGCCCCAAATGCAGCCAATAATATTGGTCGTAGATGGGCGGAATCAACCCATAGCACTACCTATTCCTCATATTCTAGGGGGGGTCCTCATCTTAAATAGGAGGGGCCTGAATTTCAACATTACTGACGTCGTCACGGACACAGAGGGTCGCTATGTTCTAGTAACAGGGATCATAAGGGAACACAAACTTGCTTTGCTAAATACATGTGGCCCCAATATAGATGATCCGGACTTCTATCAAAAAATGTGGCGCAAGCTCATTGATTTCCAAGACATCTCGTTACCGTGGGGATTTTAATATCGCACTGCAGGACACTGTAGACAGATCAGATAAAGCCTCACAAGCGGACGTTAGCTACACTGCTAGATATAATGACCGACATGCAACTTATTGACATTTGGAGGGTGCGACACCCTGGGCGCAGGGAAGCTACGCACACATCGGCAGCAAATAATAGTTGGTCACGCATAGACTACTGGCTAGTCACTGATGATACGTAACATCACACATTTACCAAGGACATTATTGGATCATAATCCAGTACTGCTTTCAATGACTATCCCACATTACGTACCTCCACCTTACAGCTAGAGGTTTAATGCAACAGCATTGTTGGACTCAGTATACACTGACACGGTGCATCAGGCCATAAATTAATATTTTGGATTAAACGCTCTAACCACTGAAGACCCAAGTTTGCTGTGGGAGGCCTTCAAAACCACAATAAGAGGGGTCTGCTGGTATCCTTAAAGATATAACGCTACAGCTCTCCATGCGGGAAGACAGACTACAAACATTAGAGAGGGAATATGAATGCACACAAGACACTAAGCTGCTGGGGGAAATTAGAACTTTAATCACAGAATTTCAAACGTATGCAGCGGATGAACTGAAATATGTGTCGAAACGGCAAATAGCACGTTCATATGGGGAAGGAGGCAGGCCTGGTAGGACTCTGGCAGCTAAAATATGCACGGGTCATGCCCCGCAATCAGTCCAGGCAATTAGAAATGCTGAAGGGGTGCTACGGTATGATGCACAGGGTATATTGCGTGAATTTACTACAACATATGGGGAGTTATACACCTCACAAGCTACTGCCATATCAGAAGAAATCATGGAATATCGTGCTGATGTGTCGCTGGCATGGCTGTCAGATGCGCAGCGGGAATACCTATCACTACCTGTTACTGTCGAAGAAGTCACTGCAATTATTAAATCACTACCAAATGGAAAAGCACTGGGCCCTGACGGCTTTACGTGCCAATTCTATAAATCATTTGCGGATGAATTAGCGCCTCACCTAGTAGCAATGTACAGAGATGCTCACGATAAACAATTACTCCCGCCTACATTGAGAAAAGCCATATTAATTGCCCTGTTGAAACCAAACAAAGATCCATAATACTGAGATTCCTATAGGCCCTTGTCCCTCATGAACGTAGAGACGAAAATTGTCGCCTAATTGCTTGCTACAGGCCTACAACCCTTGATGACCAATCTAATCCTCCTGGATCAATCAGGGTTTATTCCGTCGCAATCGATGGCCCACAATACTAGGACTCTGTTCACCCTATCACACTATTTACACCCTAAGACTAGGCTGCTGCGGTTTTGCAAGATGCGGCTAAAGCATTTGATTCCATTGAATGGTCGTATTTATACACGGTTTTACAACAAATGGGTTTTCCCCCCTATTTTTATGCAGTGGGTGAAAATCTTGTACACAGCCCCACTTGCCCGCATACCGTAGATTATCCGTTAGAATGGCAATCAGATCGAGTTAGATATTTGGGTGTCTGGTTCCACCGGGACCCGGAAATAGTCATTCGCACCAATTATGAGAGCAGTCAGTGCGATAGAAGATAAAATTAAAAGTTGGAACTGTTTGTCGTTATGGCTAGCTGATCGGTTGGCCATTGTGAAAATGGTGATCTTACCAACATTTCTGTATTTGTTTAACAACATTCGAATTAAACCACCAACTGCAGTGTTTCACAGGATTTCCACCATGGTGCTAAACCTCATATGGGTGGGTAAGCAAGCCCGGATTTAACTGCTGGCGCTTAAGCTGCCCTACTCCCAAGGGGGATTCAGGGTTCCAGATTTTATGCTTTATTATTTATGCGCACAAGCGCAATACGCACACTTTTGGTATCATAAGATTCCGTATCTCACACATGTTGCAATTGAAGAGGGAGATGCGCATCCCGCACCTTTAATGGCCATCATAACACACCAACGTCCCCCATTGCATAATCGAGATATCAACACAATTTATGCCACGAATAACGCCTGGCATACAATGGCACGGAAGGCAAATAAGCTACCACTGTATGCCACTACACCATAACCCGGAACTATCTGTTACTCAGGAAGCGGTGGATATGGGTCTACTTAAGCACGTCGGCATAGATACTATGGGTGATCTCTATCACGATGGCCAGTTTAGGACCCTTGACGATCTCTCCTTCATAAGTAACCAGACATTGCTTTTCAAATTCACATATCATAGGCTGCAAGGGGCGATAACGAAATTATACCCATCATATCCCAAGGAACCCCAACAAATGTCCTCACTGCAGTTATTGCTCTCTACTCCCACAGCGAATCACATAGTATCTAGATTGTATGTTAAATTACAAGAGGATTTAGCAGGTAACACTCAGAAAGCTCTAGAGAAATGGAATGCTAGTTTAGACACTCCGCTAACAGCAGAAGAATGGACTGCAACCTGTACACTTACGGGACTATTGACGCCTAATGGGAACTTACGTATCTTACACTATAAATATCTTCACCAATCTTACTATACCCCTGCGAGGCTTCATAGGTACGGCCTACGTGCAGATTCGAAATGCCAACGCTGTCATGCTGAGGGGGCGAATTTTGTGCACCTTGCATGGTATTGTCCAACTGTAGCGGAATACTGGGTTAAGGTGATAGACATGTTGAGTATAATGGTGGATGTTCCCATTGAATGTAATGTCCGCACATGTTTGCTGGGCTTGGTGCCTGATGCACGTGCCACCAAACGTAAATTTTGTGTTGTTGCACTTCTCTTGGCTAAACGTAGAATCTCAATTGGCTGGAATGATAGAATAGCCCCAAAAATTAAACAGTGGCTTCTGGACCTAACGTACCGCAAAGATACCCTGCTAACTTATGAGGAGGAACTGCCTGCGGGCTCAAGACCCAGGGATTACTGGAAGTATTTAATTGAATATGTTAAAATCTATCAGATTGACTAAACACATGTATTGGTTGTATCATGGTGTATGTTTATAAGAAGAATACTGTACCACTACCAACTGGATAATGGATGTTGTTTTGCAACGGTCTGTATGTTTATTCAATGTTGACATTGTATGTCTTGAAAACACCAATAAAAAAAAAATTATGCTGTTGAGATTTCTTGCTGCTCGAGTCTCTTTTTCGAGATGCAGCGGCATGCACTATATTCGAGACTATGTGGGCAAGACTTCTAGTTACTTGTGTCTCTTTTCCTTATAGGTGCAGCAGCATGCACCTTCTTCAGGGCTAGCCAACAGGGCCTCTCTTCACCTGGGGGAAATGGGCTTCTGGCAGGCTTATGGCAGAGCTTTCGTGACAGGTCCAGCAGGGACTGTCTGCTACGGTGGTGCTACGATGGAACAGCTTCATTGGGATGCTCCCAAACAATGCCTGTGCAGAATCTGGCATAGCCCTAGTCACATAGGCGCGCTGGACTTCTCTTTCTGGGGTGTCAGATCATGTCAAGAGGGCTCTGGGGCTGGTGGCTGTTGAATGTCCGTTGCTGGGTGGAGTTGCAGGCTTTTGCCAGTCTGTTTTGCCTGTCTGCTCCGGGTGGGTGTCACAAACATGTTACTGTCTTTTCTACTTGACATTGTCTCAGCTATGTTCTGTTCCTCCAGCACAGCTAAAATGTTGCTGCAAGGTCTTCTCTTTTCTTTTTTTCTGAGGTACTAGGGTTGTTTATGACAGAGGCCTGTGGAGGCTGTCTGGTGTTTGGGCAGGTCAGCCCCTGCCTGTGTTGATCCCCAGTGAGTGGTTACACAGGTAAGATCTGGGGCTGCTGAATAGAAACCTCAATATACTTCCTCTCCTTTCCCGCGTTATGCAGGTGCCTAGGGTCTTTCTGTAGTATTGTACTTGTTAGACCCCCAGTGAGCTAGGGTTCACAGCCTATCTCATATGCTGCAGTTGAGGGCTGCTAGCCTTTTTTGCTTCATGCCAACAATGACGAGGCGTTGCCCATATGCCCCTCTCCTTTAGCATGTGTCTGTGGGGAGGTGATAGGCTTGTGCAATACTTCTTTCCTCCAATGAGGGCAGCATCATTATCAGGACTCAAACACTGGTGAGCCTGGCAATTCCTCCTTTCACCAGGGAAGTGCTCGTGGTAAGACTACCACACTTTTCCAGTGTTGCAGCTCCTGCTCAGGTCTCTCTCTTCAGACTGGCTGGTTTGGTAAGGGGGATGGAGCACTCAAAAAATGATTGCCCCGGCTGCGGTGGCCTCACTTGCCTTCCTTTTGTGAGCAGATATTGGCAGGTGCAGCCAGCAGCAAATAGTTGCTTCTGACCAGCGGTAACTGCAAGTGTCTACCTGAGGGTGCGCTATGTTCTCTTCGCTGTCCGGGCTTGCCTTCAAGCCCCGGTCACTGCTGAAATCCTCGTTTACAGGATGGTACCAAGGGAGCTGACATAAGACTGGAATTAACCAGTAAAATATCCTTACTGTACAATGTCAGTGTATGTTCTTAGTTATTTATCCCCTAATCCCCAGTGTCATACATCCCGAGTGAACTTCCAGATCCAGAATGCACTGCTGCTGAACATCTGTGTCCCTGGCACCAGCGCCTGAAGAATGATGATAAATCCATCTGGTTGTTAGCTGGCACAAATGCAAGTAAGTGTTATCAGTGTAAAAGAACTCCCATGGAAAGCTTTATAGGCTCAGGAGTGGTAAGGAGTCAACATAATGAGGAGAGGGAAGAACAGTAAGACAGAAGCTGGAACAAGGTTATTTCAAAGTCTAAACACCTAAAGTCAAAGTTACTTACCTTCGGTAACATAATATCTGATAGAGTCACAGTCTAGCCCCAGATTTCTTAACTTTTGAATTCTCCCCAGGCGCCCGTCTGGATCCAGAAATCTTTCAGCATTATATCTGCGCGCTGGGGTGGACGGGATGGCGTTGTACGGCTCCGCGATGACATTGACTCTGGTCTTGACATCAGCAGAGCCATTTAAGTACCCTCCGATGTACGCCCACCTGTTCTTCTGTGAAAATGTTTACGCCAGAATGCGGAGCCACACTACAAACTAGCTTTGGAAACAGTGTGCCCAAAAATTATCAAAATCTTTAAAAAAACACCAAATACGAACAACATGAAATGGTATGCCAATATCATCCAAAAGGTCTAAGGTAAAAACCCCACATTAATCACCGACGTTTAGACTATGTGAAACTCTGCCTTTCACTCTACAGACCTCTCACCAATAGACGTGAAAGGTATGGTCAACCAATATATGATCAAATAAGAGGGACAGAGAGCCGGGTTAGGAGGTCCTGCGCACAGGCTCCGGGGTAAGACTAAGAAATATAAAGGAGTGTGCAGTCCCAAAAGGATGAGTGGGGAAGACAGGTCTTTCTTTGGAATGCCCTCACACACCCCGAGAGGTGTCATGCTTCATTCACGAAACAAGTTGACCATTCACATTTAAGTTTGACCCTTGAGGAACACTAATTTCCACACAGGGGTACACACACTGCTTCTAGTTAGGCTAGAGCTACCGAGTTTATTAAAATTGACCCAATAGGACTGCTCAATACCTATTTTAACAACCTCACTCCCTTGTGCACTACCTAGCCCCCAGACCCGCACGCACCATACGGCTGCTTCTTTAAAAGATCCCCGCCAAAGAGCCCCGGTTCCCGGAGCCCGTCAGGCATTGAAGGGCCGGCCTGATGAGGGGCAATCACCCTATGATGAAGCATGACACCTCTCGGGGTGTGTAAGGGCATCCCAAAGAAAGACCTGTCTTCCCCACACATCCTTTTAGGAACTGCACACTCCTTTATAGTTCTCAATCAATATATGATCCATGAAATTACCACAAAATGTTTGTTGAGCCACCATTACGTGAGATAGTGACCACTGGTATACAAAGCAGAATAGATACAGGTGTTAACCCTTTGTCTCATAGGTCTTTCACAGAGCGGGGATGGCGGGCAGGGCATTAAGGAATCTGCAGCTAGAATGTCTCTCTACCAGAAATTACTTTACAGAAGTAAGTAACTTTTACATCTGATAGAAACACCTTGCTATAAAAACACAGCTCTACTCCCCTGGAGGAGGGTCTGCGAAATAATCCCACAACAAATCTCAAAGATAACCAGCCGGTCAACACCAACAACCAACTAAATGTACATAGGAATGGTAGGACATGAGCCTGGCTGTTAATAGAACCTCTGATCACTATCATAGAATATATAAATAATAAACCACCCTATAGGCCTGAAAAAATAGAGTCCTGAGGGGAAAAAGTGTGGGGGAGATCCTAAATAACCATCTGACAGCCATCAGATACTTTCATCTGTTTCCGAAGGGATAAGAGGACTCGAGGACCAAAACAGATAAGAACAAGACAAAAACCTTGTAATTCCTATTCTTGACATCAATAAGAATTATCAACAAGGAAACGTCCCGAAAAATGAAAAAATAAGGACTCCAAGGACTCATCCCCATTACACTAAGATGAGTGAACCTCAATTTAAAACTGAATACATAATCTGTACACTAAGAAAGGAGAACAATTATGCCTCCCTGGTATAAAGAACATTTGCTTGAAGCAAATGACTACCCGAAAGTCACATCATACATTGTAAAGATGTTAAAAAAGAAAAAGGCACCAAACAGCTTTGCTTCTGGAACCAGTTTTCTCAAAAATGCCAGATAAAATCTTGCCACAAAGATGAATATATATATAAGAACATAGATATGCACACACATCTATCTTTATGTGCAGTTTAGCCAGTGGTCGAAGTGCAGTAAAAAAAGTATGGGAACTGTGGTGCTGCGTGTAAAGGGGCATGGTACGTGGTGGCGTGAGTGAGTGTGGGCATGGCTAAAACAAACCCAAAATATTCTCTACCTTTGTTCAGTCTTTTACCATCTGGTAACTACATATAAAATAACACACAGCTTACGTGAAAAATAATATGTTAATCAGTGGGAAATACTCTATCTTACAATAAGAAACCTCTATTAGTTAATACACTGCACCAAATTCTGGTTGACAATAGTGACTTGTGTATGTTTAGTGCTACAGGGTCCCAGTCTGTGACAGAAAGCCCTGCGAACATGCAAGACATTATTTCAAACTTGCATTATACACAGTATAAGATAGGCTGCTACAGAATGTGCATAAAGGTTTAAGATAAAAAGTGTTTCCAAAAAATAGATTTTTTGCAGGGTGTTCATAGTGCATTTTTGTTACTTTTTATTATTGTCTATTAAAAGCACACAATTCACAGCTTAAAATGTAACTCCCTTACCATACCCCTCAAAAAGAATAAATGTGTGTAATCAGGAAGCATTTGTTTAATGGATACTGTCTTTTAAAGAAACACACTTCACATCTTAGCAGGTAGCTCCCTAACAGTACCTCTCAAAATGAATACATTTGTATCACCAGGAAGTTTCAAGGGATTCCATCAGTTAAAGCCAATACCGACTTCCAGGCGCCCTTTACATTTGCAGATTCAGCATTTGGCACATTTACACTTCTTTCAGGTAATCAGGCACCCTGTCAAGAAGACTTGTTATTCTGTCTTCGCCTCTCTCTGTTTCACAGCTCAGGAGGCTACCTGAATGACACTTTGGCTGAAGCTTTTAAGCTCCTGGAATTAACCGTCCCCGGACAGGTGACTTTTGACAAGAAGTAGGGGAACTGTTTTCCTAAAATTAAAAAAGTAAGGGCACACCGTGCCCCTCAGACCCCCCACTTCGACCAATGGGTTTAGCGCACCACCTTTCGACAGGCTGTGGGATCCAGCAGGAGCACTCTGTTGTTGGAATTTAATCGAGGAAACCAATGGCCGGCCGGCCCCTATGGAAAGGGTGACTCTACATCTTTATATGTCAGCGGCACCGGATCGCGTCCCAGAGGTAGGTTTTCTGTGCGGTTGGGGAGTGTTGGGGAGGGACAGGGTCATGCATAGGAAGATGTGCGTCTAGTCCCTCTCTGGGCTCTTCACTGAGGGGTTACCTACGTCTCTGGCAGGTGCCCGTGGCACGCTGACGGGAACCCTTGCCTTACTTGCAGCGAGTACAGCCGCAGCCTGGCGCCGATTGACAAGCACTCAGCCATATTGCTCCGTCATATCGATTACCTGGATTGGGAGACTGCATGGTAGCGTCTCCTGCGGGCATTCGCTTTGTATTCCAGATAGAGCACAGGCAGCACACTGATCAGCTGATTGTTAGTTTATCAATGCGTTACTCAATGCTTCACACACTTTACTCATGTGATGGCAGAAGAAACCTTTCAATTGAGAGGGGGAGGCACACACCATAGTTCAGGTTTCTTCACTTACATGAACTCATATTATCCATTCTTTAGCACGTACCATGCACTTCACTAATCAATAAGAAAATGGATGATTATCAATATGGAGGAAGAGACTGAAAGACGGGCGGCAGCACAAATGTTGTTTGCATGGGCACCTGGCCAAGGCCAAATGCCAACAACTACTCAGAACCATGATGCATCACTGAGTACAAAATTAAAACGACTAGAGAAATTGAAAAAATCTGAAACAGCGGGGAGCCATTTCCCTACAAGATTATTTTGATAAAGACATGGTGCCACATGGGCTCAGAATCTACATAACACCATCATACAAGTAGCCTAACCCCAAAATGTTGGAGGAGTGGGCAGAAAATTCAGCCAACAGCTCCAAGACCATCCTGAGCATCCTAGTCAAGTATGCATGGCAGGATAGGGAGGAAATAGTACATGAACTGGCAACCATTCAAGATGAACTCAAAACTAACAGTGAACAAGAGACCATCAATACATTCAGAGATGATTATGAAAGCGGCAGACTACTAATATACAGCCACAAATATGACCATCTCTACAATGCAGAACCTGTGGAATGCGAAGCCAGGGCAAGCACAATAGAGAGAAAAGAACCACCAATCTCCAACAGCAGTGACACTTTCACTGATACTGTAGTATTTATACTAGAGAGGTGGCCCTACAACCAGGCACTATTAAGCAGTAGAATTAAAACATTTTTCCCTTGGGTTCAAAGTTACAAACAGTCATTCACAAACTCACTCAGAATGGCAATGCACTATGCACCAAATATACATATGGAATGAGACCTCCCACCTAAACTGATTTACCACCAAAATAGAAATTTAACATCAGAGGCTTTCATTACAAAAAAATCACGTCATAAAACCATAATAATTTGCACCATTAACATACATTCAATAATCTGAAAATTCATATACAACATGTAATAGACAGTACAACAAACAATGTGTACAGTAGTAGAAAAACCTTGCATCTGAATAAAAAGCAATATTTACAAAGTTAAAACCTTTACATACAAAATGTAGGAAACATTTTTTGGGGGGACCACTGGTCCTAACGGGGATGAATTGAGTTGTGAATTCAACAGGATATGAACTTGATGTAAACAGTTGGATTAGGTTATGCAACAGCATTCTTTAGACTGTGCAATAGGGTCTCCCAGTTAGAACCAGTGGTCCCCTCCCCAATGTTTTCCTACATTTTGGATGTAAAGGTTCATGAACATGTATAGCCACTATGATGTTCTCTGTATTTTCTTTTTTTTGCCATTAGTATCTCTATCTCTTTCTCTATCCTTCTGTCTCTCTTTCATTTTCTTGAGTCGTAAACTATGAGTTGTCTTGCAGTATTGATTTGGATACCATGTTTTTAATCAACTGTATATGTTGTTGTTGTTTACAGGAGGAAAAGAAGGGACCCTCCGAGGACAGAAGAGTCGTGCTCGGGCTCCCTACCCTTTTCTTCTTTGGCCATGTCCTATCATGTTGAAGAGATAAGAAGTTTTGCTTTTCTTTTATTGTTTCACCTATTCTGCTTATCTATACTTTATATGTATTTGTGTATACTAGTAATATAAAATGCATTGATCATCTGTTTGTGGTTGTTACACTATGCACTTATTTTCCTTTGATCATTTTGGGTAGACACAATTGTGGCGGGTTACTGGGACAGGCTGTCCTTCAAGTTTGCTATAGGACACTTGGCTCATCAACTTCGTTTCGGCCGTCTGACCACTTGGTTACATTATCTGTTACATTGTTCATTTACAAAGTTGAATAATGTTGTCAGCAATGCACGACATTGAGGAGTTCAGGCTCAATTACGATTCCTCTACGGGATGATTTAATGGTTCTATTTTGGTTGGTCTTTTCTCTGGCTCTGGTGGGCACCGTGCTGTCATCATTTGCCACCAGTACTCTATCAATTATATGCATTCAGGTGACGCCAATGTAATTTCATTTCTAACGAGTTTTTGGTATATGCTGAGTGATGGTAATACCTTTCCATGTAGGATCAATGTATGTACCACTGGGTGTATTAATACCGCATGTTTTCTCCACATGGTCAGCATTATATCTGGGATCTCATTACTTCCAAAACATGTTATAAGATGGCCAACCTCGGACTTGCATTTACCATCTACACTCAGCTGTGGTCCTTTGTTTATTTCTGGACCAGGCTATGTATTGTACCTTCATGTGTAGTCTTTGTGGGATTAAGACAGCTTGCCTGTCAAAACGCCTTACTACTGGACTAATAAACCTGCACTCGGTGGTACCTCCTGAGCGTGCGCTTCATTTGCTAGACTTTGTGTGATTTATACACCATCAGGCTCCACCGGTTTATATAAGTGTCAGGTATCATCCACCAGAGGCTCCAAGTGGCCGACAAAATACAAACTTTTGCTGGCCAATGTCCCCTGCTGGATTGCAAAGATCTACATAAGCTTGTCCCCGCATAGACTTCAGGGCCATGGACCAGAAATCTGAATATGACCTCAAGTCAAGGATACCTCGATGCGCCAAAAGGGAAATGAGGAAAGAGAAGCAACCGCATCTCACCTAGAAACCTCTTTCTATTTATTGGTTTCGTTTTCACTCTTCTTTTTTTTATACCAAATGTGTAACACATGCACACAGCCAAGTATACACGGTCTATGTAATGGCGAAATAGAACGTAAAAACCAGTTCAAAACAGCCTATAATACTATATAAAAAGGTACCGCACCTAACAACTAACCATCTTAAGTGACGTTTACCAAAAGTCTCATACCCACAGGTAACATGGCATTAGGATAATGCCTTCTGTAAACTGAACTCTTGCAAGCAGCACACACAAGCAATCACACTTGTGATCCAAAAGAAAATAGTTATGTTAATCCACAGGTACTTATATAGCTAAACAACTATATTGGAGAAAGTTGTAGCTAAATATGTCATTGAAGAATTTATGAAAAATCTGTTGAAATGTATGGAGAAATTGGAGGAGGAAATTACCGCAAAAAAACAAAGAAAATTCTTGAGGGATTACAAGGATTAACAAAGTGGTCCCACTCTAACTTTCCATAAAAAATACAACCATCTTTTTGAGAAAGATGGGAGCATCTTGACATCTTTTGTTGAAACACCGGCAAAAATGGTAGTCTCTGAAAGTGACGTCTCAGACGGGAGTCTATCTGATGCGTCAACTTCGGCCACATATACTAGTCAGAACTTGGTTCAAAAAAAGTCGAATAATTTTTTAGCCCAGTTTCATATGATGCAGCAAGGGCGGACAGAACAACCTCAAGCATAAGGCTCTCAGAGAGGGAGAGGGAGAGGCGCCGGAACCAACAAGCAAAAAAAGGAGCAAAAACAGATGAAACAAACCTCATGGGAATGATGACAAAGAAGAAGAAGACGCAAATATGACTGTCGCCAATCTTTCACCAAGGATTTTGACAGATAAAGAAATCAATCTACTTTCACTAGGTCTGTCTTTTTGCCCTACTTATAATTTTAGTTTTGCTCAGAGTAGAATTGATTTATTTTATTTTGTGCGAAAATTGAAACTTAAAAAGTGGTTTGCAACCAAATGACCACTGAATATATCTCGCACCACTGAGAGGGAAGTGAATATTCTAACTATTGAGGAAAGTGAATTGTTGAATGTTTTTACATCTCAATGTGACCAACATGATACTACAAGTGCAGAGAATGTTGACTTATTAGAGTTTGGTATTGTTGGAAATGTCAATCCAGGTAGTGGCTTCAAGCCTAAGTCGGTGTTCCTGCCGCAAATTGTATGCGATGCCATTGATGTTGTTGAGAGAGGTGTGGTGAGTGATTTAAAAAAAAATAAGATACATAAAAACACCACAATGTGGGAGAAATTTGACCTATGAACAAATGGGGGCCTTAGATAATCTCAAAAGGGATCCCACAATTGTAATATGACACTCAGATAGAGGTAGGAATGTCATGGTGTTGGAGAAGGAGGATTATCTGAATGAAGGGATCAGGCAACTATCTGATATTACATGTTATTCAATATCAGACAGAAAACAGGTATCCATGGCTAACAAGGAATATGGAGACATGTTGATACAGTGGAGGGAACAAGGACTAATGGAATGGGAGGAGTATCATTTTTTTAAATGTTTACATCCAAAACTCCCCATTCTTTATATATTGCCCAAACTGCATAAAAAACCCAAAATCCAACAGGGAGGCCAATAGTATCTTCAATTGGCTCATTGCTTGAGAATACATCACAATTTATAGACCACTACTTAAGACTGTATGTGATCGATTTGCCCTCATAGCTGAGGGACTCCACCCATTTCTTGACCATCATTGGTGGCATACACTGGGAGCCAAATTATCTATTGGTGACCTTAGATGTATGCAGTCTTTATACTGGTATTGAACATCAATTTGGTCTACATGCTATAAGACACTTTTTACGATCAAGTTCAATATCATTACGTGGCCACTCCAAGAGGAGTCTAACTATGATTGAGTTTTGTCTCATGAACAACTATTTCTTGTTCAATGATGTCATCTATCACCAGTCACAGGGCACGGCCATGGGCACCTGCTTCGCCCCCAGCTATGACAATTTGGTCATGGGCTGGGGGAGGAGCAGGTGGTATCCCAGATGGCGGAGTACGATCAGTGTGTCCTGTGGCTGCTCTATATAGATGACATCTATTTAATCTGGGACGGAGAACTGAAATCTGCTAAAACTTTTTTAGCCAAACTAACTGATAATCCTTACAATTTGGCTTTTACAGCGCATGTGAGTAAAACTGAAATAGTGTTCCTTAATATTCTGGTAGAAATTAAGGAACAGGCCAGCACTACGAAACTGTTTAATAAACCAACAGCGGCAAACGGTATTTTATGCGCATTCAGTTCACATCTGAAAAAACTGATACAGAGTATCCCGTTTGGCGAGCTGCTTCGTGCTAAACGAAATTGCAGCTCGGGAGGGGGAGGAGCTTGGCGGGCATCCGAGATGGCCGCGTGAGCACAGCGCTCTCCGGACCCTCGCCGCTCCCGGCATCTTATCCTGGCTGAATCCTGATTTCTTGCAAGAATTCGTGTGGGGGACGTTTGGCTGATTACCCTGGCACTTTTCGGAAATTGATTTGGATCTCGTATTCCTGAGATATGGTGCTCTGAACTTTTGGGCTCCGCCCTTGAGGTGCGCCCGGGACGGGGTGCGGTTCTGTAGCCGTCCTGCAATTGAACAACAACGGCAGGAGATCTGGCCTTGTGGGTCCCCCCTTCCTAAGTTTCGGTTTCGATTCTGTTCCGACTTGGGCCACGGGTGTGGATATCGTGTTGCGGCTGAGACTTGGAGGCAGATCGGCTGTTGGGCTTTCATGTGACCTATTTGCTGGCTTGGCGACCTCTACCCGAGTTGTGCCCCCTTTTTAGTGTACTTTTGATCCTGTACTTTGGGTGTCGGGCCCGTCGAACCTGGTGGCTTGTCCTGTGACGCATCTTCAAAATGGCGGGCAGAGGGGACAGAGAGACGCGCAAGACGAAAACACCTCTGCGCGGAGCTCCAGTTCAATCAAATGTCATGGACCGGTATACCCATTCTAAGGGGTCCCCCGGAGCTGCCCTGCCTGGTTCCAGTATAGCGTCCGAACGAGTTTTGGAAGAGTCGGCGGAGCCCTCCCTACAGGATATCATGGGCGCCATCTCGGGTGTGAGGGAATCCATCGGCCTACAGTACGAGGCCTTGGCCCATAAACTTGACACCGTGGCTATTGAGGTGAATCTGATTCGTGCTGATCTTGGCAAGACGAATGAGAGGGTACAATCATTGGATATTAAATCGTCTAGCCTTACGAAGGACGTCTCAGAGCTCCAGACAGAGATCGGAAATCTCCGTCGGGGGAACGACTTCATGACCCGTCGCCTGGAGGATTTTGAAAATAGGGCGCGTCGCTGCAATGTTCGCCTGGTTGGTGTACCGGAGAACCCTGAGCCCCACTCGGTGGATCTCCTGGTTGAGGATCTGGTCTTGAACCATCTGGCCCCTTCTGGTCTTACAAAATTTTTCACGGTGGAACGCGCACATCGTGTTCCAGGGGGCAAAGTCAAGCCGGGAGCCCCGCCGAGACCCATTGTAGCGAAGCTTTTTCATTATAGAGACCGGGACGCTATCCTGCAGGCCTCGCGGGTGAAGGGCCCGGTGGCCTTTGAGAATGCTACGGTGAACTTTTACCCGGACTTTTCTCAACAGGTTCAGAGACAACGTATGGAGTTTCGTGGTGCCAAGAAACGTCTTCGGGATTGGGGCCTACGTTACGCCATGCTCTTTCCCACCAGACTTCGGGTCGAATACAATGAGCGTACCCTTTTCTTTGATCGGCCAGATGCTGTTAATGACTGGCTGGACTCATTGCCTGATCGTCCTCCTGAGACTGACTCCGCCGCTCACCCGGGTGGTGCCGAAGGTGGTGTGGAGATCTAACTGTTCGGCTCTTATGTCTTATTTTGTATACACTATCAGGAGTGTTGGCCGGCGTCCCTCTACATTGTGATTATTCTGTCTTTCGTTTGTTATTTTTGTTCTTGCTGAGGTCGGGGGGAGGGTGGAACGGAGACCTTTCCTCCTCCGGGGTCTTTGTGTAGAATAGGGGTTCTTGGGCGACAGGCACACTGCAGGTTGGGGTGGCTCTTTAGCTTTTTGCAGGGGTGCAGGGTGGGGGGTGTTTCTCTTCAGTTTGGGGGAGGGGGGTTGGGAAGTTTTTTCTTTTCTGTGTGTTGTTTTCAAGGCGAGTTGCTCCTGTGTTTGCTGCTGTTTCTGATGTCTAGCTCATGGACGAGGGGTCTTGGCTCGGGCGGCTGGGATGGGGGGTAGAGGGTTGAAATTTCTTTCCTGGAACATTAATGGCCTGGGAGATCGTATTAAGCGCAGTGTTGTCTTAAAATGTATACGACGTTTGTCACCGGACATTGTTTTCATGCAAGAAACCCATTTGATTGGTAATGTTTGTTATGCAATGAATAGATGGGGCTACCGCCTTGTGGCGCACTCGGGGTTTACCTCTGGATCTAGGGGTGTGGGCATTCTTGTTCGAACCTCCCTCCCCCTGGCGATCGATGAGGTGATTCACGATGATCGTGGGAGATATACTGTCTTGGTGGGTAGATATGAAGGCCGCACCCTATCTCTCTTCAATGTTTATGTTCCCCCGGGTTTGCAGGCTTCTACTTTTACTGATTTGGGCCGTGTTTTGTTAGATCTCCCTGATAGTACTCTCTTTCTGGCCGGTGATTTTAACTCGGTGCTTTCCGGCCTTCACGATCGCCATCCCCCTAGAGATACCCCGCAGGCTCAGCAGTGGTTGGGTGGGTTTCTAGATACCTTTGGCCTTGTGGACTGCTGGCGACTGTTGCATCCTACTCAGCTCCAATACACCTTCCATTCTGGGGCTCACGGCAGTCTGTCTCGGCTGGATTATTTCCTGATGCCCGCGGCCCAATCATCGGCGGTTCGTGAGATTTTACATTTGCCAAGGGGTATTTCTGATCACTCGCCGCTCTGGCTTCGTTTCGAGGTTGGGGTAGAGGCGGCGGGCCGAGTGGCTCCCATTAACCCTTGGTATATTTCCTCCCCTGAGACTCGTACCCTCTTGCTCAGGTCCATGGATGCATATTTCCTGGAAAACGAGGGGTCGGTCTCTTCGGCTGTGTCCCTGTGGGAAGCCTTTAAAACTGTGATTCGTGGACAGGCCCTTTCCTTGATTGTTGAAGCTAGGAAGGCTGGGAGGAGGGAGGTGGTGGACCTCGAGGGGGAGATCTCTGCTTTGGAGGACGAGTTAGAGTCTGGTGTCACGCCTGAGAAACTCCATGCCCTGGGTCTAAAACAGTTTGCATATAAATCCTTGGTCACTGACGCTGCGAAGGTGATGTTTCGTGAGCAACAGGGCAGATTGTATGATGTGGGTGACAAGGCGGGCAAACTCCTAGCGTGGTTGGACAAGAAAGAAAGAGTTAATCGTGTGGTGCCCGTGATTCAGTCTGCGAGTGGTGAGAATGTGATTGATCCGACTGCCATTGTTGATCGTTTTGCGGAATATTTCCGTGTGGTATATGCTCCCGTGTCTGTAAGGGATGTTGCCGACTCCCGCCTTCTTCTGCGTGATATCACTTTGCCCTGTGTCACCGACTTGGACCGTATTGCTTTGGACTCCCCTTTTACGAATGATGAGATAGCCACTGCAGTTCGTTCGCTCCGTTCGGGCAAAGCATTGGGCCCGAACGGTTTGCCTATTGAGTTGTACAAGTTGCGCCCCGATAGGGTGGCGCCGTATCTTCGCGCCATGTTTCTAGAATCTCGTGAGCGGAACATACTTCCATATGATCAGCGTCTGGCGACAATCGTCGTTATCCCCAAAGAGGGTAAACCGCGTGACCTCTGTTCCTCGTATAGGCCCATATCCCTATTAAATGTTGAACCTAAGGTGTTGGCTAAACTTTTAGCGACCCGTCTCCTTTCGGTTCTCGGGGATTTGGTCCATCCGGATCAGTCTGGCTTTATCCCGCATCGAAACACTGCTCTGAATTTACGTCGCCTCCACGGCGTGCTGGCGAGGGCGGGGCGTTTGACTGAACCGGCCATTTTGGCGTCCCTGGATGCCTCCATGGCCTTTGACACTGTGGAGTGGCCCTATTTATGGGCGACTCTTGAGAAATTCGGATTCGGGTGCGAGTTTATTAGCTGGGTTAGACTATTGTACGCGGAACCTCTGGCACAAGTTGTAGTGAACGGTAGAGTGTCGGCTCCCTTCTCCTTGGGCAGGGGTACCCGTCAGGGTTGCCCCTTGTCCCCTCTGTTGTTTGCGCTCGCTCTTGAACCGTTGGCAGCCTGGCTCCGTTGGGAACCATCCCTTAAAGGGATTCGTTGGGCCCCGGACTTCGAAGACCGCGTCTCGCTTTATGCGGACGACATCCTCTTGTATCTTACTTCCCCTCGCAAGTCTTTATCTGTTTTATTTGACGTTCTTGCGTCCTTTGGCGCTAACTCAGGCCTCGTCATCAACTGGTCTAAGTCCTGTGTATACGTTTTATCTGGTATCTTGCCTCCGTTGCCGAGTAGACTTCCTCTTCAGGTGGTCCGGGATGGCTTCAAATACTTGGGGGTTTTTGTTACCTTGGACCCGTCCCTTCGTTTTGATCGTAATCTCCTTCCCCCGTTGCTTAGGCTCCGTTTGGACGTTGCCCGTTGGCGCAAACTTCCCTTGTCTCCCCTGGGTCGGGCGGCCCTGTTTAAGATGATGTCATTACCGCGGTTTCTCTACGCTCTCCAGAATTATTACGATCCTATCCCTAAGGCCTATTTTCGGGAGATTGAGAGCCTTCAGAGGCAACTTATTTGGGATGGGCGACCGCGCATTGCTCTCGCGAAACTTTCCATCCCGTGGTATGATGGGGGCATGGCGCTCCCCGATGTTAAGAGATACTACTGGGCTTCCCATCTGTCCGCTATTAATCACGCTATGTTCTCGCCAGGTCGTAATCCGGCGTTTGAGATGGATAAACTTCAGCTTCCGGGAGGTGACTTTAACAGAGTGCTCTATTCTCGCTCCGCTGGGCGCCATCTTGTGGGACCTACTTTGATTGCTTTGTCGGTGTGGGATGCCGCGAATGTGAGCCTGGGCTGGGAGGATCGCTTGACGTTGGCGACGCCGCTTTATGCTTCAGAACGTTTGGGCGGTCTTTGGTCTTCCAAGGGTTTTGACCGTTGGGAATTGATTGGGATCTCTAAGGTGGGGGATGTGTACTCTAAGGGTTCTGTGCGCCCGTTTCAGGCCCTCCAGGCTGACTACGGCCTGAGTAGTCGGGAACTCTTTCGTTATTTACAGGTCAGGCACGCTTTGGTTTCGGTATTTGCTCCTGGTGAGATTCCGCCTGACTCTTCCCCCCTTGAAGACCGTATCCTTGACGAACATCTTCCTGATAGCACTATCTCCCTGATCTATAAAAAGTTGATTAACAATCGGACTGACTTATTGGCCCGACTTCGGGAACAGTGGGTGGGAGATGGGTTGGAACTAGATGATGAGGATTGGCAGTCGGCCCTCTCCTCCCCGAAGGAGGTGGCTATCCCGGCTCGACTCCGTCTGGTCCAATTGAAGATCCTTCATCGGGTGTACGTGACGGGACCGCGACTGATGGTGATGGGCTTTTCCTCCGATGGATTGTGTAAGCGTGGATGTGGTTTGCGTGCTACTTTCCTGCATATTCTTTGGGAGTGCCCGATGGTGGCTGCTTATTGGGTGGCTGTGCTTGATCTGATGACTGTGGTGACAGGGATGTCCTTGCGTCCGGAACCTCGTCGCTGTCTTTTGAATGTTTGGGAGCCCACTGACTATTCGGTGGCACAGACTAGATGGGCCACCCTGGGCTATATGATTGCGAAGCGAGATATTGCGCAACTCTGGGGGGCCTCCAGGCCCCCTGCCCTCTCGCAATGGGAGGATAACATGGATTGGTCCATGTTCCGTGAGAAAACCGTCTATGTGGCCAGGGGCAGACCCAGGGCATGGGTGAAGGTGTGGGGTCAATGGAATGAATACCGTGGCGACATTTGTACTCCTCCCCTTGTGGACACTATCGAGGTTACCCTGTCTCCTTAGGCTAGCGTTCTCGGAATCTTCATATAGGGACTGAGCTGGTGTTTCTGGCTCCCCCCCCCCTTCTTCCTGATCTCTGCGCCCCTCCCCCCCCCCCCCTCCGAACTCTTTAGTGCTTAGAATTTTGCTACTGCACTTCCGTTGCTGTCCCCCCCTTGCGTCCCTTGGGCTGACCTTCAGTGATACACTCTCGCCTTTTTGTATGTTTGTTCTTTTATAAACATAAAACCTGTTTTTTGCTCTGTATATAATGTGGAGTATTGCATTGTTGATTGACTGTTACCTCTGCGGGCATATATGATATGTGTCTACTCCTTTTTAGCGGCTGGCCCGTGTGGTTGTAGGCCCATCCTTGTACCTTCTTGCTTGCTCAAATAAAGGTTTTAAAAAAAAAAAAAAAAAAAAAGAAATTGCAGCTCGGAGGCAGGATATCTTGAGGAGAAGAGCGTAATGATACAGAGATTCAAGGAAAGGGGCTACGCTCAAAAAATCATAACAGCAGCAGTTAAAAAGGTAGAAACAACAACACGCACCCAGTTACTACACCCTGAACGAAAAACGAAAGAAGATAATACTCTGAGGTTGATTACAACCTATTCTGTGCAAGCTCAGCATGTTAGAAGAATCCTAACTAAGCATTGGCATACATTGATGACTGACTGCCATATAAAAGAACATATAGGTAGTGGTCCTCAAATTACGTTTCAGAGGAATCGCTCACTGAGAGATGAGCTAAGTCCGAATCTTGTGACCAACCTGCAACATCGGAGCCCAACAGGATAAGGAGGCTTCAGATGCTGTAGAAATTGTAAAGCTTGTAAATACAGCACTGATTGCGAGAGCTTAAACATACTAGGTGGCAAGAGAGAATTTGTAATTAAAAACAGCTTGACTTGCAATACAATGTATTGTATTTATGCATTAATCTGTCCATGTCAGAAAATGTATAATTGGCAGCACAATACATCGTGCCAAAAAACGTGTATTGGAGCATATCAGGCCGATCTGCCATAATAACTAACTTTACCCTGGAGCAAGACATTTCTTTGATTATCATATGCAGAACTAAAGATTTCTGAAAATGATCATGATTGATTCAGTTACTGATAATGTACGAGGTGGAAACAGACTCTTGACTCTACGTAAATTAGAGTCAGGGTACATAATTGACGTTGAAACCCTTGTTCCATTAGGCATGAACTCAAATGAAGAATTTTCTGTGCATTTACATAGTTGAATTTGGTGCAAAAAGTTGATTGCTGTTGTATATTCTATCATGTATTGTTTTTAATATGTATTTTGTTTCATTTTTTAGGGTGTTCTATTTTTGCACTTTTATCACTGGCCATCTAGAATTGGGTTTTGGGCCCATTGGGGCTGAACTGTTGCCACCCAATTTTGGACATGTCTATTTAATTAAAGCTCATATTTGAAGACTCAGATTTAGCCCACTGGGGCATAATTCAATTATAAGGCTACTTTGGTGTGAACTGCGGGGACAATATAATCATAGATTGGTTATTTGTTGTTATTTTCTTTTGGGGGATTACATTTTAAGCTTTGTTTTTTGCCCACTTGGGCTTAATCTATCTGTACAGCTATTGCTATTTGATGAAATACCGTTATGAATTGACTTATAACTAAGTGTGGGCAAAATTAGCAAATTCGCGGTCCGTGAATTCGTGCAAAATCGAATTCGCGATCTGCAAAATTTGCGAATTCGTGCGAATTTGCGTTTGTTTTTTTGCGTGTTTGCGGGGTTTTTTGCGTTTTCGCGGGCCGCTTGCAGCGCACCGACCTTGAAGTTACCCATGCGGTCGTACATGGGCGCGGCCATCTTGGGCGCATTGTGTATTTCCGTTTCGCGGGGGAAATATCGCGCAAACTTACCCACGCGGTGCTCAATGGGCGCGGCCATCTTGTTTTTCAAGCCCGGGAGATCTTTAGCGCGGAGGAGGTGGCCGCACTGATTTTTTATGTCCAGCGTCACCTTCCCAAGACCATCGCGGCAGGCGGCAGGATCGCTGGCGGGTACAGGCTCCAGGAGCATCGGCAGCTGTGGGGGAAGGTGTGCCGGGCCATGTATCGGCAGTCTCGGGTCCAGCGCACCTACAGCCAGGCCACGAACCGGTGGTCCGATATCCTGGACCGTGAACACGACCTGCTCGACCTGCTCGCCGTCGAGATCCCTGGGCTTGGTGAGTAGTAGTAGCTATTTAATCAATACTCTGTTTTCTCCTGCTCTATGTTATCATATTGCAAATGTTTGTTTTTTCCGAAGAGCAATAATGCTGCCGATTACATTGTAGGCAAATTATGTTTCAAAATCTTCTGTGATTGCATTGCAGGTGCACTGCTCGCCTGCTCAGTGGCGGTGCTACTATGCTTTTGTGCTCATTTTATTGGCCTGAGTGATTATGTATGAGTGTACTTTACAGAACTGCGTAATGCTAGACATTAAGGGGCAGATTTACAATTACTGGCGCTTCCCTTGCAATTAGCAGGCATGTGCCAGTAATTGTGCGCCACGCCTCCACCACCCATGGTGCGCCGCATTTACAATGCGCGCACCATGGGGCAAAAACGACACAGATGATTCACGCATCTGTGCCGTAAAGGCGGCGCATTGCTGGAGTTGCGTCGCAAGCACGACGCAGCTCCAGCAATGCTCTGGGGTGCCCTATCTCCCCAATGCTGCGTCAAGCCGTACGTCTGCTTCAAGCAGGCGCAGGGTTTTGACGCAGCATTGGCCTAAAAGTGACTGAGTGAAATCTTGTAGATTTCACTCAGCCACTTTTAGGAGGCGTTCCTGCGCAGGAACGCCCTCCCTTGCACCGGAACGCCCCCTGATGGTGCAGGGCTTTACAACGTCATGCATCTCCCAGATGCGTCACGTTGTTAATATACCCCGCACCATGGCGCCTCTTTTGCGCTGCCACTGCGTCACAAAAGTCACGCAACGATGGAGCAAAAGAGCCACAAGGGGCTTGTAAATCTGCCCCTAGAGACTCAAGTCCATTCCTTCCTTTGTACAACTGCCACTAAGAGGGGATAGTGGTGGTGGATTGAAAGTTTGAGTATATTATGACTGGTTATTTAGTAGGAAACTTTTTAGTGTTCTCACTGGTCTGCAATCACGATGGACTGTGTCTGTCACTTCGTTGGCTGTGGAGTGCTGCCTGCCAGTCCTAGTCGAACCTTTTTGTAGTTGGTTTAGTGAGTTACATACCTTTCCAAGTAGACGGTCCGCGAATTCAACAATACTAATATCCTAGTAGACCACATCAGATAGGTCAATAAATTTAGTGCAATTTTTGTCTATTTCCCCGAAATAATTTGTTATTGTTTTTTTTAAATGTTTGATTTGGTTGACAACAATCATCCATGTTTGTATCTTTCTTTCATGTTGTACGTCAGCACCCCCCGGGGGCAAGGGGACACAGGAGGAGGAAGTGGCGTCGGCGGAGAAGGGACAAGATCAGGAAGACCAGGATCGGTCCGGCGAGGGCTCCTCTGCTGACCCCAGTAAGTTTTCCTGTTAATATTATTAATTATACTTCCCTATCTTTTACAGCACCTATTTTTTCCTAACGTACCTCATTCAATTTTTTCTAAATCGCCTTTGATCTTCTTGTAGACTGTTTCTAAATTCTTATCCTGCCTCTACTGTGACTCCCTGTGGTACTACTAGATTATTTTTAGTCTGTCTGTGTAGCTAACTAAGCTTGCACAGTTGGCAAAAGTTGTTAAACAAAACTCCCATTCTATTCAGCAATAGCTCTATGCACTGAGTGCAGTCCTCTGGGTTGTCCATAATTTCTTTGGAAGTCTTCTAAATGTTTATGCTTTGACACTTCTCAACAATAAAATGTCAATGGCCACCAAGAAAGAATAAGATACTAGTTTACTTTTTGATTGGATAGGAGGACAACTACTACTGTTGCAGGGACTATTCTGCACAAACAGAACTATGGACACGAAATAGTGCATTGTTTATCAATTATAATAGGCACAGTTAGACTTTCCGCATAACTCAGTCATAACAGAATTTAAACCCCCAATCTCCTTACTGACTAGCTAGTGTGTCAGAGTCATTTAGCTCCCGAATTCATCGATGATTGATCCCCAATGATTATACAACCCAGGACATAAGACAGCGAAGTCAGAGTACCGACCTCTCAGAGCCACGGACTCATGCTTGCAAATTGCAAACCCTTTCGCTCACTCACTCATGACCAAAAACCACAGACTCTATGTAAGTTTTAAAGCTTTATTAAAAGTAAAAACATTTATTAAAATCAAGTCCATCATACAACATAAACGGTGGATTGAAAATTGAAAAGTGCTTAGTGATTTCACACATTAATTGTGGGCGAGCCCTCACCAGGTTGGAACTTCAAGTCTTCTTTGTGGTGCCGAATCGTTGCCGACTCCGTCCAAGTGATGATGATCTGATCTTGCTCTTGTTCTTAGAAGGGAAGCTTCTGTCTGTTATGAGAAAAATTGTGCGAGTTAAAAAGCAAGCATTCATCAGTTGTGCCAAACAGTGTAGCAAGATATGTTACGGCTAAGCATAACTAAAAAACACCCTTCCCTAAAAAAAGGGCAATTTGTATTTTAGACTAGAGAGTCACAACTTATTAAATTTGTTTGTGTAGTCGTAGTAACATTTTTTCATTCTTAGACAAAATACTAGGGACTGGTGTATATGGCATCTAAGAATCTGAAATGTATTTTCTAGGCGGAACATCGGCACAGCCATCCACCGGTGCCGGGGCCAGCGTGGAGGTGGGCACTCCTGGGGCGGAGGCGGTGCAACAGCCAGCGGCAACTGCTGTGGGGGATGTCATGGGATTGGCGGGCAGTGGTAAGCTATTATATTCCTTACTTATTGAGATTGCAGACTGCAGAGTGAGCTCTCTGCACGGATGTATATGTTGTACAGTACAAGTATACTTTACTGTTAAGAAGACTTACAAATTTAGAACTATGTTTTTATCAACCAGGTAGTAGCCTCCTCTAAATTGACCTCAACTCAGCTGTGAAAGTTTTATCGAGAAGCTAAGTCAGATCAGAGATGAACTTGATGGATGGGATGAACAAAAAGGGAAAGAAGAGTGTAAGTAAGTGTGGAAGGACGAGCGAGTTAAAAGTAATGATGACTGGCAAGGAATGATACGTGTTTATGAATACTGCCCGAGGTGGCTGGGAATATGATGCATGGCCGTTTGAAGGATGAAGCAAGGATGGGTGGAAGGAGAAAGGGAAGAGGACTGCCAGGGCTGGTGAAACAGAAACTGTATGTGTGCGCAATATATCCTTTGGTTCAAATTGAAATGCAAGTCAAGCACGGATGCATGGCTTGCGGTTTCCAAAATAAAATGAAAATGTTGTTTTTCTGTGAGAAAAACTGAGGTTTGTCCAGTTGAGACATTAAGAACAATGATTGACATTTACTTTGAATGGATGGATGCCTGGATATTGGTATTATCTGACTCATAGATAGCATATGTGTATGTAGACAGAGTAGACGGTCACTGGATGAAGTAAGTGTTACTTTGAAGAGCATGTAACATCGCACCCGCACGTCCGTTCCAGTGTAGCAAAGGCAAGGAAAAGAAGTTGTAATTTTTCCGAATACTACCATGAATAGTAGCAGTAGTTTGTATTGCAAGCACAGCATATATCTGGCTATTACGGTGGCCACTCACTACCTCTATTAATAATTTTAGTACAACTCTGTCATTCATGTGTGGCCTATCAGTGTTGACTAAATAAAAAACAAAGCACCTAAAGTCATCCCATATGTAAGCAAATATCCTGTTAAGGGAGAGATAATCATATTATTTATCTTCTTCATTTTCCTTTTCTAGTAGTCATTGGCACTGTAGGGTGAAAATTAAATGAATTAATCAGTAGCCCTTGTAACAAAGTATTCTCCGTGCTACCCATAATAGAAAAGTAAGAGCTTCACCACCTGCATGTACTGGACTGGTACAGTAACGCAAGTCTGTGTCATAATGGCTTGCGTCTGTTTTTCTCAGGTGCAAGTTGACTGCGCTGGCATTATGCCGGCTTTCAGAAGTTTACGTACCAATTTCTCTAAACAAGAGAGAAGAAGAAGAATAAGACTGATGTACTGTCATAGTCGACTCTAATATAGTTAGTCCATATAGTGCTCGTAGAATTGATTCCTGAAACTCCCACTAATGTTAGAGCAGAGGCTGACGAAGTGGAAGGTTAGATAGATACAGGCCACACATGTTGTGTACTGTGCTTGCAAGTTGCTAGTTCTACTGTGACACAAGTTTCTGCTGAATTATTTTGTGTTAATCTTGAAGAGCATTGGTTACAGTATGTCTTTCTTCAAATAGATGCTCCTTCCAAACTGACACGGAAGGAGCTGGCTAGACGGGCCCGGCAAAGGAAGCTGGAGGCGATTGTCGCCAAATATCGGCGGTTGGTGGCCCAGGAGGAGGAGGACACGCAGTCGCAGTCCACCACAACATCCACCGCGACAGCTGCATCCTCCTCCGTGCTCCCTGGGTTAGCCAGTCAGCGCAAGCCTCCAGCGGTACAAAGCTGTGGTACCGCAGCCACCCGCCACCGACAAGCAGCCAAAAAAATCAGCTGCCCCCCACAGCAGGTGCAAGGCCCGCATCCACCGCCTAACCCTTAGGGTGTCCAACCTTGAGCAGGAGATGGAGAGAAAGAAGAGCCTGCTCAAGAAGAACCTCCGTGGGGAGCAACGGGCCCACCTGGCCAAAAGACACCGCCGGCGGCAGTCAAGGAGGAGAGACTGTCCCTTGCCCCTTTTTTAAGACTTTTGGGGGGGTGGGAATTGGGAGTTGGGTTTTTTCTATGACTTTGGGGACTTTTTCACGGACATTCTTTGGGGTTAGGGAGGGGGGTGGGTCGGGTCTTGCGGGATAGTTTATTTTTGTCATGGATTTAAATAATTATTTACTTTTAACTTAAACATTGCATACACGTTTTTACTGTTTTGCGAGGGAGGCGGTGGGGGGTTAACTGTTTGTTTGTTTTCCTGAAACTTAACTGGCTGCTTGATTCAAATTGTCTAAGTAATCACCCAAATGTTTACAAAAGTACGTGCCACTCACAGAGTTAGTGAATTCAATTGTTCTACTACTTTAGTATTACAACCGTCAGTCTCTCCTCTCTCCTCCTACTCCATTATTCTTCCTCCCCCCAAACGCTTATCTTACCTGTGATTTGTGTTTGAGAATAGGCCTAGGGCTAGGCACAGGGCTGGCTGCATGGCAACTGGAGATGAAGGTTGGCAATCCTGGGCGGATGAAATGGTATCATTGTGGTGGTAGTGGTGGTACACAGTGGCACTAGCAGCATATGAAAAAAAAGAAAAGGAAACCTTGAGTGGCCTGAGCGGATCATTACAACAGTACGATAGATAGCATAGTACACAAGAACAGTGCGATAATTTAGCCTAACAAATGCTAAAGTTTCCAAAGTATACTAGTTGCGTGGAGTTTGGCTTTGGCTACTACAAGAAATAGTACTGAAGGTGAAGGGCACAGCAGCATAATCATTCGCCACATGTAGGAGGAGGATTTTTTCTGTTGCCTTTACCTTATCCTCCCCAGCAAGTGTGTGGAATTATTGTTGTAATTTACTCACACCTCAATGAAAACCACACAGCCCGGGGGAAGAGGGTTAGGGTTTGAACCTTGGGAATGGGGTTTGTGGGGAAAGTTTTGTGGAAAGAGGAAAAAAAAACACAGCATGGACAAACAACAAATGAAGATAAACAAACTTTGGATACGAAGCTATCCATAAATCTTTTAAGGGACATAAAGGAAGTGCATGCACTACTGCATGCATGAAGTTGTTTGCTAAATGGATAGGTTACTGTAAAGTAAGTAGTACTTTCTACAATGTACTAACTATGAAGAAACAATGTGACAGTACAGGACTGCAGTAATTACGCAATTTCACTTGCCTATCTGCCATCTGAGAGAAAAACCACTTAGTACATTAAATTAGTTTAAAAAATAGCAAAGAAAAAAGTATACAATGGCTGGAGGGATGAATTGAAGCAGAGAGGAAACAAAAGCACAGAGTCACACTCACAGAAGTTCACAGCAATAACATTACTTAAAAGATAAGTAGAAATGAAGATGGATACTGTAACTGTATGTTGTTGTAGTTGTCCTGTTGAATTTGGGAAGTTGCATGCATCCAGCCATTCCTCTTTTTCGCGGTACTCCTCCATTCCATCTGACGGTCCGCCAATCAATGTTGGGGACCAGAAGACACCTTGTCCACTGCCTGCCTGGTGGATGCTGAATTGCGGGTCGCTAAGCCTGAGGTCATCCTTTTTGCCATTGCACAGGGTAAAAGCCGGCCTGTAATTGTTGATGGAAAAACAGGAAGTGATATTAAAACACCACGGAGAAAAAAATATAAGGTACGCTGTGTAGTGCAAAAATAACACTTTCAGTTTTAGAGTCGACAGTATTAAAAAACATACAAGCATCATTTCGAAAGTGCATACTCTGAGTCTCCTTTTCAAGGATAAATAAGTGTGGGCGAAATTTGCGGATCTTTTCCCTCAAGCTAGGTGTAAAGTGTAAACTGCGATTTTAGAGCCCTAACCCTAACCCTAGGCCCTAACCCCCCTTTTTCACCATGGATTTTCTCCAAACCACTTGCGCCCGATATTAGACCTTCCCAGCAATGCCCCGAGACCCGTCAACCCACCCGCAAAAAAGTAGAACACCCCCAAACAGGCAAAAAGCAAAAATGCAAAAACTCACTTAGAAAATTTTCGGCCTACCAGTCAAAATCGGTCCAAACGTGCTCTGCAGCTAGGCCCTAACTCCCCTTTTCCACCATGGATTTTCTTAAAAACAAATGCAATCAAAATTAGACTGTGCCAGCAGTGCTTCCAGACCCCAAAACCCACCCCCAAAAACCTAGAAGCCCCCCAAACAGCCCCCCAAAACAGGCAAGTGAGCAAAAACGCAAAAACGTTTTCAGCATGGATTTTATCCAAACTGCTTGTGCCCGATATTAGACCTTCCCAGCAATGCCCCCAGACCCGTCAACCCACTCGCAAAAAAGTAGAACACCCCCAAACAGGCCAAAAGCAAAAATGCAAATACTCACACTTAGAAAATTTTCAGCCTACCAGTCAACATCGGTCCAAACGCGCTCTGCAGCTAGGCCCTAACTACCCTTTCCCACCATGGATTTTCTTCAAATCACTTGCAATCAAAATTAGACTATCCCAGAAGTACTCCCAGACCCACGGACCCCCCCAAAAAAACATAGAACCCACCCAAACAGCCCCCCAAAAACAAGCAAGTGAGCAAAAACGCAAAAACTTTTTCACCATGTATTTTATCCAAAAGACTTTCGCCCGATATAGACCTTCCCAGCAATGCCCCCAGACCCGTCAACCCACCCGCAAAAAAGTAGAACACCCCCAAATAGGCAAAAAGCAAAAATGCAAAAACTCACACTTAGAAAATTTTCGGCCTACCAGTCAACATCGGTCCAACGTGCTCTGCAGCTTGGCCCTAACTTCCCTTTCCCACCATGGATTTTCTTCAAATCACTTGCAATCAAAATTAGACTATCCCAGCAGTGCTCCCAGACCCCAAAACCCACCCCCATAAACCTAGAAGCCCCCAAACAGCTCCCCAAAAACACGCAAGTGAGCAAAAACGCAAAAACTTTTTCACCATGTATTTTATCCAAAAGACTTGCGCCCGATATAGACCTTCCCAGCAATGCCCCCAGACCCGTCAACCCACCCGCAAAAAAGTAGAACACCCCCAAACAGGCAAAAAGCAAAAATGCAAAAACTCACACTTAGAACATTTTCGGCCTACCAGTCAACATCGGTCCAAAAACGCTCTGCAGCTAGGCCCTAACTCCCCTTTTCCACCATGGATTTTCTTAAAAACAAATGCAATCAAAATTAGACTGTGCCAGCAGTGCTTCCAGACCCCAAAACCCACCCCCAAAAACCTAGAAGGCCCCCAAGCAGCCCCCCAAAAACAGGCAAGTGAGCAAAAACGCAAACACTTTTTCACCATGGATTTTATCCAAAAGACTTGCGCCCAATATTAGAACTTCCCAGCAATGCCCCCAGACCCGTCAACCCACACGCAAAAAAGTAGAACAACCCCAAATAGGCAAAAAGCAAAAATGCAAAAAATCACACTTAGAAAATTTTCGGCCTACCAGTCAACATCGGTCCAACGCGCTCTGCAGCTTGGCCCTAACTTCCCTTTCCCACCATGGATTTTCTTCAAATCACTTGCAATCAAAATTAGACTATCCCAGCAGTGCTCCCAGACCCCAAAACCCACCCCCATAAACCTAGAAGCCCCCAAACAGCTCCCCAAAAACACGCAATACTGCTAGGCCTCAGTTTAAATTGTGCCAAAACGCTGTCTGCAACTAGGCCCAACCCCCCTTTTCCACCATGGATTTTCTTCAAACCAATCATAATCAAAATTAGACTATCCCAGCAGTGCTCCCAGACCCCCAGACCCCCCCCACAAATATAGAACACCCCCAAACAGCCCCCCAAAAACACGCAATACTGCTAGGCCTCAGTTTAAATTGTGCCAAAACGCTGTCTGCAACTAGGCCCAAACCCCCCTTTTTAACCATGGATTTTCTTCAAACCACTTGCAATCAAAATTAGACCTTTCTAGCAGTGCTCCAAAACCCCCCGACCCACCCACACAAATCTAGAACACCCCCAAACAGCACCCCAAAAACATGCAATACTGGTATATTCAAAACATGGCAAATTGCGCTGTTCACCAAAAATTGTTGTTCAACTTTTCAGCACTTCCACTACTTCGATCCTCTTGAAACTTACCTGGACACTTGTTCCAACGATTCCCAAGAATCTCAGCAAGGCAGAACAAAATCGAACCACTCCCTTTTTTGAAGAAGGTGAAGAAGAAGAAGAAGAAGAAGGTCTACGACTAGTTTTCACTTAGTTTTCACCCAAACACACAAGCCCGCAAAACACCAAAAAAGGAAAATATTCTGCCAATTCTGGACCAAAGAACGCCAAACCCCCCTAAAACCTTGCCAACATCATTATGAACGAGCCTGTATCCGGCCCTGAGCCCTAGACTCAACGGGAACCCTACCAACTTAAACCCAAAAACCCTGGTAAATCGCACTGAACCCTAAACCCTAGATATGCTTTGTCTGTCTATGTCAAAGAGCCTAGGTATGCTACATCAGGATTCTTCACTCAGTGGTGCCTGCCTTGACCGTCTGCATGGCCCTGCCGCAAGCATGGGCCAAAAATCCGTTCCGCTTAAGAATTTGCGATTTTTCGGAAATTCGGCGAGATGCGCGAAAAACAGCAAATTTCGCAAACATAACGGATGTTTGGCCCGAGCTTGAGGCAGTGCCATGCAGACGGTGTAGACAGGCACCACTGAGTGAAGCAACCTGATGTAGCATACCTAGGCTCTTTGTCAGACAGACAAAGCATATCTAATTGTATGCAGCAAGCCACATAGCCCCAATTTTACATGAACTGCTGTCTGGAGCGGACTCTGCCTGGCATAACAACAACAGTACACTGCCTCGCCCTCGACCACTACATACCACAAATAGACAGACATGTATTTCTGCTGTAGTAGTTGAAGTAGGCTGGTGTACCTGTTTGCCACTCACGAATTGGCCATAGTTCTTCCGTAAACCGCCGCTGATTATTCATCCATCCGAGTGAGTGACTGTAAAGAAAAAAGATATATTATTTAATCAATCATCATGGTATATTGGCAAGTGAGTCCATTCCAAGGACATTTTGCATATTGTAAAATGCAACATAGTGGCCCCTGAATTTGAAGTACAATTTGAATTAAACAAGGTAAAAAAACAGAGTAGTTGACATGAGTTACAATTACTGTGTAAAATATTAAATAATAACTAAGACAAGACATATGATTCATTTCATGCACAAAAAACAAACAGCAATTGGTTTCATCAGAGCCAGACAGCCATTGCTGTTCACTGCATGCCATCTTCTCAATTATTCATTACCTGTTCTACTTTTTGTCCGCATCTTCTTCGGAAAGTGAGGGCCCACAGGGCAGCCTCTCCTGTCAATATCAGAAGTAACTCTGTCAGCAATCAGCAAGCATGTAGTCAGTCAGTAATTTCAGTCCCACTTGAGGGGACTCATCTACGAAGACAAAGTTTCTTTATTCTTCGTAATCCATCCATCTGCCTTGAGGGAAATGGATAGGGGGAGTCTGGAGGAGGAGGAGAGAGGAGCATGATTGAGTTGTGAACTTGTGAACCTCAGGAATGCAGACTGCGGCACCCTCAAATCAATAAGGAAAATAAGATGAAGACAGTGCTGCTGATGGACTTGTTGTGATTAGGTGATTAAAGTTTTGTTGTGGTAAGAGTTGCAAAACAAAGAAAGACACACAGGAATAAAAGTGAATAAGGACAAAAAAAGGAAGTCATTTTCAGGCCTCGGTGTCAGGGAAGTAGAGCTCGTCCTCAAACTCTATGAATTGAGACGGGAGTAGGTCAGCTAACAGAGAAGAACTTCCGTCACCTAAGTCGGTGTCCTCTTCTTCCTGTGTGCATTCACGTATTTTGTAATCTGGTGGTATGAAGTGCTGATTCATCTTGATCCGTGTTAACCTCTCCACATTTTTGGGCGAGAGGCGGGTCCTTTTTGACGTTACAATGGCACCAGCAGCACTGAAAACACGTTCAGAAGACACGCTTGCGAGTGGGTAAGACAAATAATTTAGGGCCAGGTTTAGGGCCAGGTTGGTGATCAGTGGCCATAGAGGCATTTTCCTGTACCAATACAGCAATGGGTTCTTATTAACAAAGACCTCTGTTGGGTCATCCAGATAGGCCTGCACCATCAACTCATGGTTCTCCACGGTTGCCCCACTTTGTGTACCATCTGTGGCCTCTGCAGCACTGTAACGAGCAAACCCTTGATGAGTCAGCCAATCCTCTTCCGACAATATTATGGCTCGGCCTGGTGCAGGTGAGGGCGATGATACGGTTGCTGCGAGTGTCGTTAATGGCTGTGAGGGAAAGTGACTCCCTACGGCCACAGATTCAGAAGAGGAACTTGATGCCGGATGGCCTGCTGATTCAGTTGTACTTCTGCCGGCTCCTTGAATTTTCTGCCACTTTTTTTTTAACCAACTGGCTGACACAGCTTGCCAATGTTTGTACTTTGAAACATCTGCTTCATCAAAAGGAATGAATGCTTTGTTGGCCACTGCCTTTTTATACCGTGGATCCAGAATAGTGGCACAAATGTAATGTTGTTCTGTAAGTATGTTTTTAAGCCTTTGATTGTCAACTAGGCAGCTTAATAACCTCTCCGCCAAATGATATACGTCTTGCTTTTCAGCATCATCTCGGAATGTTGAAGACACCGGCTTCAGTTGGTGCTCTAGCATGACCAACAATGGGATAGCTTTGCCCAAAGAACAGTCCTCCCTGCTGACTTCACCCGTGAAGACCTCAAAAGGACAAACCATGTCTGTCAGGCTTGCAACTAGCTTCCATTCCTCCAACTCTAGCCTCATGTCTTTCATAGTAGACCACAGTTTATAGACATAATCATTTATTACCCCCCACTGCTCAGACAGACGCTCAAGCATGTAAAAGGTTGAGTTCCAACGTGTTGCCACCTCCTGGATGAGTCCTTTGACTGGCAGTCTACGTTCATGGTGAATCCTTCTCAGCTCCTTCCAGGCCTTAAAAGAATGGCTGAAATGTGTGCAGATTCTTCGGCAGGTGGTCAGTAACTTGCTGACTCTGTTTTCGTTTTTCAAGAAATCTTGCACCACAATGTTAATACTGTGCGCCAAACACGGCACTCTGAAATAGCCACCATCCTGCTTGGCCTTAACTATATTACTGCCATTATCCGTGGAAACATAACCAACTATGCGATTTCTTGGATGCAGCCATTCAGAGACCTTCCTATCAAACTCGTCCAAAAGGTTAGGTGCAGTATGAGTTTTCTCCATGGCAAACATGGCTAATGCTGCATTTTTCCGAGTTGCTTGAAAAACTGTGTCCGGATCAGCACCTGCACTTGTCTTGTCTCTAACCCCTGCAAAAGAGACCCAGTGTGCAGTGATGCACATGTAATCAAGGGCTTGGCAACTGGTCCACATGTCTGTTGTGAAGTGGATAGTGTGAACAGCACTCTTCTGCAAAGCTGCCCCAAACACCTCCAGCACATCTTAATGTAGTGCTGGAACCGCAACTCTGGCAAAATAGGACTGTCTTGGAACCTTCCATTTAGGGCAGACTGTTGCCACAAATTCTAGAAAACCCACCCCTTCCACGAAAGAAAAAGGGAGAAGGTCCAGCGCTAGCATTTTAGCCAGCTTTGCGTTATACAGACGTACCGTTGGGTGGTTGCGTTAAAATGGCGCCTCCGACCAAAACATGCTTCTAATGGTGGGCTGGACCGTTTTACGTGATGATGATGATGCAGACTTCCAACCAGTTAGCCTCATTGATATACTTTTTTGCATTGGTGTCTGTCCCAGACTCTTAGTGTGCCTCATACATGTTGCAGGGGTAGAGGGTGTGGGCGCTACCACTGCAGTGCTGCTGCCAGGGGTACTGGGTGTACCAGAAAAAATGTCGGTCGGTTCTTGACTTCCCCCCTGCACATGAGTCAGCCCTTCGTCAGCATCAGATGCAATGTGAATGGATACATTTGGATCAGTTCTACTTTGGTTTTCCCGGATCTTCCTTAGGAGCGCCTCCCACCGGATAGTGTGGTGTTTTTGGAGATGACCTCTCTGGCCTCCGGTACCATAGTTGGTACCAAGCTTACCCCGACTAACTAATAGTTTACAAATCGAACAAACGACCCTGTTTTCCACCTTTTGGCTAACAGTAAAGAAGTCCCAAACTGGGGACTGGAAATGTATGCTGGTAGTGGAGGTGCTACTTTGACTTTCAATGCCAGATGAAGTGGAGGATGGGTGTGGCTGAATTTGTTCCTGTTGTTCACTTACAGCACCACTACTTGGGGTGATGGAGGTCGAGCTGGATGGAGGTCCCTGCTGGCCCTTCTGAATAAAAAATATGGAAGCTGTAGGTCGTGTTGGTGTTGTAGTTAACTGCATTGGTGGTGGTATCAGTGCCACACCGCCCACATCCCGCTTAGCAGCCATTCGGAATAGGGTGAAAATGTCTGTCTGCTGCATGCCCGCTGGGGCTGGGGTGATGACTGTGATGACTGGGTTGTCGTCAGACTGTTCATCAGCACCCATAAGTCAAAGCCTTGCGAGAACCTTCCTTTAAGGCTTAGCTACCTTTGTCGGCTCATGGCGTGCCTCACTCTCAGACTGCATTTGTGGGTTCCAAACAGGATCAAGGTCATCAGAATGAAGGGGGCTTGAAGAAGAACTTGTAGTAGAAGTAGTAGCCCTCCTTGAGCTTTTTCTTGCTGGGGATCTGGAAGACAATGGATCAACATCAGGAGGAGTGGCTTCCTCGGATGATACCTCCGCTTCAATATCAATTTCCTGATGTGCTCCTACTTCTGGAGGAACAAGCGTTGTAGGCAGTTGTGCCGCTCCATGAACCTCTAGTTGCACCTCTCCATGCGCCTCTCCATGCGCCTCTACATGCGCCTCTCCTTGCGCCTCTCCATGCGCCTCTTCTTGCGCCTCTCCTTGCGCCTCTCTTTGCGCCTCTCCTTGCGCATGTACTTGCGCTTGTACTAGTTGCACCTGTGGTTGTCGTTGCGGCTTTGGTTGTTGAACACTCGTCAACTGAGTTACACCTGGCGTTGATTGGATGGTACTTTCTTGTGATGAGCCAACATCACTGGTCGATGGTGATTGAACAACCAAAGTGGCTGCCGCAGCAGCACTCATGGTCTTGGACCTAACTTGGCGTGGTGGCACTGAGCCCAATGAAGCGGAAGTGCTGCTTCCAGCTTGGTCCCCGGCGGACACCGCTGCTGCTGCAGGCGTAGTTTTTTTTCTCCCAAAAAAGGTGTTGGTGGGCACACCAGTCTCCTTGGTAGGTGGTGCCACTTGCTTCTTCTGCTCCTTCTTACTGGCAGTGGCACTGGCAACTTGTTTCGCTGAGGCGCTACGGCCACCTTTCTTTGGGCCCATCTTCTTCAGATGTCAGAACACCAGGCCGCAGTTACATGAGTTGCAGAGTTGTCTTGTCTGTGGCCACACGTGATGTCAAGTGACGTTGTGCTGCACACACCGCTGCAGGACTTCTTCCTGGCACTGGTGGTTCTCTTGTGCACCTAAAAGCAATGGAAGCCAGAGGAACATCAGTTAAACACCCCAAAAAGTCAAAAAACACACACAAATCACCACAATCCAATGCCATCCAAGCCCTCAATGATGTTTAAATTCAAGACACCCCACAGAAAGACTTGGTCCATGCACCACTGAGTACCCCTGGGTATAATGGATGAAAGCAAGGCAAACTGGGAGCAGGCCTGAGCACACTGCCTGGCTCCAAAATGGCCCCTTGAGCCTTGACCCCCCCCCACATGGCCAGGCCCTGCCTGTACCAGGCCTCAAATGGCCCCCACCCACATGGCCAGGCCCCAACAACACCCCAAAAAGTCAAAAAACACACAAAAATCACCACAATTCAATGCCATCCATGCCCTCAATGATGTTTAAATTCAAGACACCCCACAGAAAGACTTGGTCCAGGCACCACTCACTACCCCTGGGCCTAATGAAAGAAAGCAAGGCAAACTGGATGCAGGCCTGAGCACACTGCCTGGCTTCAAAATGGCCCCTTGACCCCCAGTCACATGGCCAGGCCCTGCCTGGACCAGGCCTCAAAAAGGCCCCCAGCCACATGGCCAGGCCTCAACAGCACTCAAAAAGTCGAAAAACACACAAAAATCACCACAATCCAATGCCATCCATGCCCTCAATGATGTTTAAATTCAAGACACCCCACAGAAAGACTTGGTCCATGCACCACTCACTACCCCTGGGCCTACTGGCTAGTGAGGCTTTACAGGCACCCCAAAATAAAAAAAAAATCAACATATAACAGTGAGCTAAAATTCCATGACATAAATGAGAATTAAGTTAAAAAACAAATCACAGAAACAGTTTTATCATGCACCCATGACTAACCCTGGGCCTATTGGATACTATGGCTACCCACAATATATATATTTTTTAAGTTGTGAAAAAAGTTTTAAAACTGTAGTTGCAGCAACTGCAATGCCCCAAACAAACAACACCAACTTACTTTTAAAATCTCAAGTCCAAAAGTGATCCAAACTCCAAAGTCCAAAAACTCCTCAAATACAAATATCCAGCAGCAGCCACAAAAAGTAATCCTTCCAGCTCCAGATCCAAATCAAAAGTGACCAGGACATGGACAAAGCACTGGGATGAGCCTGCTGGATAGGAACAGGAAGTTGGAGATTCTGGGGCACTTCCTTTCTCCCACCCCCCCCCCCCCAAAAATGGACTCCTTGCACCAAAAAGTACAGCCAAATGTCAATCTGAGGAGTTATTCTGATAAAAAATTATCATTTTCAGAAGGTTTATGCTTCCTGCGGTGGATTTCTTGTGAAGAATTGCAAGTTTTGCAATTTCGGGAAAGCGTGCTGTTCAAATCTCCCGCCGGAAGTCAGCTGCGCGCCGCATCTACGTGTTCGGCATTGTTTACTCCCGCAATGCGTAATCGCGCGCCCTTATGATGTACTCGCGTTGTCAAACTCTCGCTGTGCAAGATGGCGAACCGCGATGACGTAATTGCGTTCGAAAAACTCTCGGGCGATCACGCAGCAAGATCCAAAATGGCGCAGCACACGCAAACCAGGAGAAAAACAACTCGGCGGACTCAGAATCACGGTAAGTCAACGCCGCACGTGCGATATTGTATTTTTCAAGCGCGACCAAGCAAAAAAATCCGCAGCTTGCAAATTTGCGGATTTTTGGGAAAAATTTGCGCGATTCGCAGACTGCGAATTTGCCAAAAATCCGCAAATTCCACGAACGAAACAGATTTTACGCCCACGCTTACTTATAACGTCTCCATAACGATTAGCAGTAATCACCAGGCTTTAATGCGGTTAGTGCCGGTATAGACATTGTGGGTACCAACCTTAAAACAAAGTATTTATTTATCACTGAAACGGATACATTTACATAAATAGTTGGTTTATTTGTTTTCTCAAACTATATAATTTTTTTGAGGAAATTATGAGGAAAATTACAAAATGTACGGAAAATTGGTTTGATCATAATTTCTCAGCATAAGCGATTAATTTGTGATGATTTTAAGGTTGTTACATGCTAAAACCTAACGTTATCACATGTAAATAATGGTGTTAAGATGTCCGCCATATTATTCTTTTCACATTACCACTTTGGTGTAATTGTCTGTTGATGATGTTGATTATTTTCTCTGTCATTAAATGTGTGCAAACTTACGCCTGTCACTAAGAGTGATCAAGGCGAGAGCTGAAACGCTTTGCTTTGCTGTATTAAAATACACTTTGTGCTGCAACACTATGGTGTCCGTGAGACTTTCTGGAGGGGTAAAGTTTTGAAACTGAATATATATATATATATATATATTTAATACTGGCGGTCACCAATAGGTAGTTATAGTTAGGACCTATTATTCATTGGAAAACCGCAATATTCTATTTGAAATAACTTTGGCGCCGGTTGACGTATCTTCGTAAATTTTTTATAACTGGTGGCCTGCTCCGGTCTGCTCCAATCTTGAAAGTCTCGGTGAGGTACTGGGTTTTTAAGAACCGGTACCGAACCGGTAACCCAGCGGTGCCAGGGGATCAACACACCAGAGACCTCGGGTTCTCCTGAGTCAGACCCACAGAAACTTCAGAGTCTTCCAGGTGAAGTCAAAGATTAGTTTATTGGCTGCAACCAAGGTGACAGGGTCCTAGAAGTACAATACCAGTATATTCAGGACACTGCACACTTTCACAAAGTCAGGCTTCTCTTCTTATACCTAATATTCAGCCTTGAGCAATACATTCCTTGGATTCGTGGTATTTCATTTATGGTTACTGTTTACAAAAGAAAAGCAGAGTCATGATGACATGTACATATTTCACGTCGTGCTGCTCATAACAAATCATCCGGCAAGGCTCAACATTTCATCAGATATCGCTGGACCCCTAATAAAAACGGTCACCTCCCCATCATAAAGCAAGTGAAGGAAGGAGTGGAGAAAGATGTGAGCGAGATATGGCAGGTGTGCGTGCTGAAATGGCTTTATGGCTGGTTGGGCTTAGATGCTATCTTGCTCGGCCACTGGGAGGGAACTGACCTAACGAGCTCGGCCTGGGGCAATGGTTCTAACTTGTACTGGGGTCAGGAAGAAGTCGATTAAGGAGTATGTGTCCTTGTGGAATCAAATTCGACTGGATTAAGGCCTATGTAAAGGGCAACATGCAGCTAAGGGTTTAGAAATGACGATTTCGAGGTGAAATCGTCACTCGAATATGCCGAAAATACATGTACTTGATGTACTCGTCATTCTCGGTCTTTTGATACCAAATTCGTCCTATTTCGACGAAGTTTTTATTCTCGAGTCCAGAACTATAATATGAACCCAGATTTTTCAGAACCACAGACCCTCCTTTTGCCCTTACATAGGCAATTAATCTATCCTCATGTTAATCTGAGTCCAGATCTATATTCCTAAAGTCATTGAGATGTTGCTGCAACATCATTCTAGTGCTGAGCTCGTGTCTTGACACAGGCTTCCTTACACATGATGTAGCACAGAGGCCACATATTGTAGGAGCACACTGTACACATAGACAGAACAGGAAAAGAATGGCTAAGACCATCCCAATGACCATCAGAATTTTCCATCCCCAGGCAGATATCAGTCCCCAGAACCATCCCATTAATGACCAATCTCCTTTATCCACATGAATAGATTCGGAAATCTTATGCAGTTTGGAGATGGCCCCGTACACTGTTGGAGCATTATCTGGAATAAAAATGCAACAACTGGACTGGATCAATTTGCATACTCCACCCCGGTCCGCAAGTATTACATCCAAAGCGACCCGGTTCTGAAGGGTCATTAGTCGATCCGACTGGAGTTCAGCAGTCAGGTTACTAAGGGCACCAGCAGTTTCAATCACGGTGGATTCAACTACCCTTGTCAATTGCCTGATGTTTCTGCTGTTAACCATGGCTCCCCAGAACGGCAGAATACCCATTGCAAAGTCACCAAACTCTTGACCAGCAGTGTCTTCTTTACTAAAAACGCCTCTAACTACCCTTGTCCGATGGTAATCCGCCGCTGCTGTGTAGGTGGGAGGTAGCAGAAATGAAACAAAACATGAGCCCGAGAAGTCAGGGGGCAACCATGCATAGGCTCTATCGTGGCAGATAAAGTAAGTACCCTTTGCGGCTGAAAAGGCAGGAGAAGTCTGAGATCCAAAAACGTATGTTTCTGTGCAGACACTCTTCCCTAGCTGAGCTCTGGGATTCCTACCAATACCTTGTAGACACAGGTGACCTTGATGGGGTAGGATCCAGATAGGGGACGATCTCTTAGCTTGCTGCTTCTCACTTAATGTATTTACAACAAGGGGTGGTGATGGACAGAGTCTCTGAATTAAGCAGAGTACTCTCACCCAGTCAAGAGATCAGGGCTAGATCCAACACCGTTTTTTAGCTCATTGCACCATCCCAGTTTCAGAACCTGGCTGTATGCAAATTAGTCTGTCCCTGGCCCAGTGCATCATGGGAACAGGGCAGACCAGACTACAAAAGCCAATTCTTACACTGGGAAGGAAACAAGCTTCCGGGGACCGGTTTCTGCCATTTCAGGCGTCTTCGGCCCGGCTTGCTTGAATCCTGATGGTGCAATGAGCAAGGGACTCACATCTGAGTATACCCTTCCACGCTTAGGGTGGACAAAATTATTTACAACAAGGGGTGGTGATGGACAGAGTCTCTGAATTAAGCAGAGTACTCTCACCCAGTCAAGAGATCAGGGCTAGATCCAACACCGTTTTTTAGCTCATTGCACCATCCCAGTTTCAGAACCTGGCTGTATGCAAATTAGTCTGTCCCTGGCCCAGTGCATCATGGGAACAGGGCAGACCAGACTACAAAAGCCAATTCTTACACTGGGAAGGAAACAAGCTTCCGGGGACCGGTTTCTGCCATTTCAGGCGTCTTCGGCCCGGCTTGCTTGAATCCTGATGGTGCAATGAGCAAGGGACTCACATCTGAGTATACCCTTCCACGCTTAGGGTGGACAAAATTATTTACAACAAGGGGTGGTGATGGACAGAGTCTCTGAATTAAGCAGAGTACTCTCACCCAGTCAAGAGATCAGGGCTAGATCCAACACCGTTTTTTAGCTCATTGCACCATCCCAGTTTCAGAACCTGGCTGTATGCAAATTAGTCTGTCCCTGGCCCAGTGCATCATGGGAACAGGGCAGACCAGACTACAAAAGCCAATTCTTACACTGGGAAGGAAACAAGCTTCCGGGGACCGGTTTCTGCCATTTCAGGCGTCTTCGGCCCGGCTTGCTTGAATCCTGATGGTGCAATGAGCAAGGGACTCACATCTGAGTATACCCTTCCACGCTTAGGGTGGACAAAATTATTTACAACAAGGGGTGGTGATGGACAGAGTCTCTGAATTAAGCAGAGTACTCTCACCCAGTCAAGAGATCAGGGCTAGATCCAACACCGTTTTTTAGCTCATTGCACCATCCCAGTTTCAGAACCTGGCTGTATGCAAATTAGTCTGTCCCTGGCCCAGTGCATCATGGGAACAGGGCAGACCAGACTACAAAAGCCAATTCTTACACTGGGAAGGAAACAAGCTTCCGGGGACCGGTTTCTGCCATTTCAGGCGTCTTCGGCCCGGCTTGCTTGAATCCTGATGGTGCAATGAGCAAGGGACTCACATCTGAGTATACCCTTCCACGCTTAGGGTGGACAAAATTATTTACAACAAGGGGTGGTGATGGACAGAGTCTCTGAATTAAGCAGAGTACTCTCACCCAGTCAAGAGATCAGGGCTAGATCCAACACCGTTTTTTAGCTCATTGCACCATCCCAGTTTCAGAACCTGGCTGTATGCAAATTAGTCTGTCCCTGGCCCAGTGCATCATGGGAACAGGGCAGACCAGACTACAAAAGCCAATTCTTACACTGGGAAGGAAACAAGCTTCCGGGGACCGGTTTCTGCCATTTCAGGCGTCTTCGGCCCGGCTTGCTTGAATCCTGATGGTGCAATGAGCAAGGGACTCACATCTGAGTATACCCTTCCACGCTTAGGGTGGACAAAATTATTTACAACAAGGGGTGGTGATGGACAGAGTCTCTGAATTAAGCAGAGTACTCTCACCCAGTCAAGAGATCAGGGCTAGATCCAACACCGTTTTTTAGCTCATTGCACCATCCCAGTTTCAGAACCTGGCTGTATGCAAATTAGTCTGTCCCTGGCCCAGTGCATCATGGGAACAGGGCAGACCAGACTACAAAAGCCAATTCTTGCATATAGCCAGGTTCTGAGCTGGGATGGGGCAGTGAGATAAATAACGTTGATGGATCAAGCCCTGATCTTTGGACTGGGTAAGAGTGGTCTGCTTAATTCAGACACTCTGTTCATCACCACCCCCTTTTCTGTATCGTTTTTGGCCACTATAGGTGTGGCAGGGTATACTCAGACATGAGTCCCTTTCTCACTGCTCCATCAGGATTCAAGCAAGCCGGGCCGAAGAGGCTGAAATGCCAGAAACCGGTCCCCGGTAGCTTGTCTCCTTTCTGGTGAAGAATTGGCTTGGTAGTTTGGTCTGCCCTGTTCCCATGATGCACTGGGCCAGGGACAGACTAATTTGCATATAGCCAGGTTCTGAGCTGGGATGGGGCAGTGAGATAAATAACGGTGATGGATCAAGCCCTGATCTTTGGACTGGGTAAGAGTGGTCTGCTTAATTCAGACACTCTGTTCATCACCACCCCCTTTTCTGTATCGTTTTTGGCCACTATAGGTGTGGCAGGGTATACTCAGACATGAGTCCCTTTCTCACTGCTCCATCAGGATTCAAGCAAGCCGGGCCGAAGAGGCTGAAATGCCAGAAACCGGTCCCCGGTAGCTTGTCTCCTTTCTGGTGAAGAATTGGCTTGGTAGTTTGGTCTGCCCTGTTCCCATGATGCACTGGGCCAGGGACAGACTAATTTGCATATAGCCAGGTTCTGAGCTGGGATGGGGCAGTGAGATAAATAACGGTGATGGATCAAGCCCTGATCTTTGGACTGGGTAAGAGTGGTCTGCTTAATTCAGACACTCTGTTCATCACCACCCCCTTTTCTGTATCGTTTTTGGCCACTATAGGTGTGGCAGGGTATACTCAGACATGAGTCCCTTTCTCACTGCTCCATCAGGATTCAAGCAAGCCGGGCCGAAGAGGCTGAAATGCCAGAAACCGGTCCCCGGTAGCTTGTCTCCTTTCTGGTGAAGAATTGGCTTGGTAGTTTGGTCTGCCCTGTTCCCATGATGCACTGGGCCAGGGACAGACTAATTTGCATATAGCCAGGTTCTGAGCTGGGATGGGGCAGTGAGATAAATAACGGTGATGGATCAAGCCCTGATCTTTGGACTGGGTAAGAGTGGTCTGCTTAATTCAGACACTCTGTTCATCACCACCCCCTTTTCTGTATCGTTTTTGGCCACTATAGGTGTGGCAGGGTATACTCAGACATGAGTCCCTTTCTCACTGCTCCATCAGGATTCAAGCAAGCCGGGCCGAAGAGGCTGAAATGCCAGAAACCGGTCCCCGGTAGCTTGTCTCCTTTCTGGTGAAGAATTGGCTTGGTAGTTTGGTCTGCCCTGTTCCCATGATGCACTGGGCCAGGGACAGACTAATTTGCATATAGCCAGGTTCTGAGCTGGGATGGGGCAGTGAGATAAATAACGGTGATGGATCAAGCCCTGATCTTTGGACTGGGTAAGAGTGGTCTGCTTAATTCAGACACTCTGTTCATCACCACCCCCTTTTCTGTATCTCACTTAATGTAGCGCCATATCCGGTCACATTCCAACCTACATATGCAAGTATCTCATCATCCGGGTATCTTCGTAAGAAGTTACTTCCTTGATCATGTCAACTATACCCTTGACTAGGGCGCTAGTCTTGAGGTTGTCTTTTACAGAACGTAGGGGTTGGATTTCTCGTGCATATATGAACATTGTTCTATATGCCCATACTGACCCATTGCGACTAAATGGCAGGACCAAATAGGGGATACCTCTATCCGTGGTGTGGGGCATGAGACCACACACCCAACAGTTGGTTGTGTTCATTACAAGTTGGTGTTGGTGTAATAGCTGAACGAAGGAGTTATTAATGAACTCTAATCTCCTACTTGATTCGTGGTCAGGCAAAGAGTGGAAAGAATGAGAGGAAACAGTAGGGGGAGGTATGGGCGATGCAGTAGGCGTGAATGTCACCTGAAAAGAGAATAAAGCATAGTTTATCAAAAACACCATTACGCTAACGAGCATAAAAATACACATTATTATAAAAAATTTCTTTCTCATTGTTTTCAAAAGTCCCTGCTTAAAGTTCATTTGTTTGGCAGTTCTCTCCACACCAGGAAACTCCATCCTCTCTAAGGTGCTGCCCGCGGCGGTAGGTTGTTTCTGCTAAAGGGCGCTTCCGTCAGTCTAGGGTGGCTCCCTTCGACCAACTGGAACCAGCAACCTATTGTTGTCAGCTGCACCCAAAAGTCTTTAATCAACCGCGACCCTAGCAGCGGAACCCGGATGGCGGTTCAAGAAAAACAAAAATAAGCAAGTTACCTAGATGGGAGAATCTGCACTTTCAAAATAGCATTTTGGAAGGAAAAACTTATTATTTTATTAGTCCACAGGTTTTTCTCTTGGATCAAAAAAATAAATCACTTTTACTTTAGTCTGTTTTTCTCGGTCGGAAATTATAGCGTCTTTTCCCGGGTGCTGTCTGGTCCGGAAAGAGTAGCTCAGGTTCCACAGAGTTCAATTGTTCTGATGGCGGCGTAGTTTCTTGAAAAATGTTCCCATTTTCACAATCACGTTTGGCGTCTTTTACGCGTTCATCAGTTGTGCGCTTTGAGTCAGTGCCTCCTGTCCGGACCCATTGGTCATGTGGCAGAGGGAAAGGTATTTTCTTACAATGGATCCCGTGGACCCAATTGGCCTTCCCCTCCACTCTAACGGTCGACCTTGTAGACAGGAGAACGAGGTGTGGTCCGGTCCATCTGGGCTGGTCGTTTCTTGTCCTCTGGAAATTCTTGACCAGTACCCAGGAGCCGGGGTCAATGGAGTGACCCGGTGTCTCGGAAACCGGAGGCAAGGTGTTGTGGACCTGTTGATATAAAACATGCAATTTAGCCGTCAATTCATACAGATAGTTGAGCAAAATGGGGTGTTGTAGCTCGCTAAACTTCGTGGGCCTAGGCACTCCCCATATGTTGGCTGGCCGACCAAAGATTATTTCATAGGGGCTGAGTTTCATTCGCGAATGCACAGTCGTTCTGGTGGATAGGAGTGCTAAGGGTAGAGCGTCAGGCCATTTAAGACCCGTGCTCGCTTGGATTTTGGCCAATTTAAGTTTAAGCGTGCCATTGTAACATTCCACTAATCCAGCTGATTGGGGGTGATTTGCAGCGTGGAACTTCTGACTAATACCTAGCCCTTCACACACTCGTTTCATCACACAACCCACAAATTCACTTCCGTTGTCCGACCAGACCATTCTAGGCATTCCGAATCTGGGGAAGAACTCTTTCACAAGGGCTTTCGCTGTGGACAAAGCGGTATTGTCCCTTAGGGGATAGGCTTCTACCCACCTTGAGAAGGCGCAAACAACCACGAGCACATATTTTAAGTTGTTGCACCTCTCCATGTGTATGAAATCTAGCTGCAAAACCTCGAACGGATACGTAGGAGGTGCAAAATGACCAGCTGGAGTTGGGGTCCCCCTACCAGGATTGTGCTTCAGACATACCATGCAATTCTTGACAACATTCTCTGCACACTTGGGAATCCCTGAATTCTTCCACACTGGGGCCAACAAGTCGCAAATCCCTTTTGCGCTGATATGGGCCATCCCATGAGCCATTGTAACCACTGCAGGCACATATGCATCAGGTAACAACCATCTTTGTTGCTCTGTCGATTCAATCCAACAACCATTTGCATCCATTCTCCCTGTACTTTCTCTCCACATGCTTAACTCTTTCTCCGTGGCCTCAGCTTGGATGGACTTCACACTTTCTATCGTGTCTTCACATATTCCAACATCATCAGTCCATCTTTCTGGGCTCGCAACATACATTCGGCTCATCATATTCTTTGCCGTTTCCTTAGCAGTTTCATCAGAAAATGCATTTCCACGACCAACATCATCAATCACTTTCTTGTGTGCACTACATTTCACGACCGCTACTTTCAGGGGCAACGTCAGTGATTCAAGAAGCTCATTCACCAACTGACCATGCTGAATCTTAGCTCCATGCGACGTCAGGAACCCACGTTCTCTCCACAGTCGTCCAAAACTGTGAGCCACTCCAAAAGCATACTGACTGTCGGTATAGACAGTCACTTTTATTCCTTTTGATAACACACACGCTCTCGTTAACGCCACGAGTTCGGCGGCTTGAGCTGAACCATGTGGTATTCGCGCAGTTTCAACGATTGTGTGCAAAGTTGTGACAGCATACGCTGTAGTCACGTTACCATTTGGGGAGTTTAAAGCATGAACCATCCACCCATAATGTACCATCACATTCGGCGAGAGGAGTATCAAATAGATCAACTCTCCCTTTTGTCTCCTCCTCCGTTCTGAGGAAACAATCGTGCTGTTCTGAAGCATCCGATTCCTCAGCAATTGGTAACAAGGTGGCTATGTTCAGAGTACTGCACCTTTTGATGTGCACATGGCTTGCTAGTAGTGTCAATTCATAACTGGACAGTCGAGCACTAGTTAAGTGCTGTGTCTTGGTCCTATTTAACAATGTGTCTACTGCATGCGGGACCATCACGATTAGTGTATTATTCATTACTAGCCCTGCAGACTGTCGAATAGAAACAGCTGCTGCTGCTGTGGCCCTTAGACAACTTGGCAATACTCGTGCTACCGGATCCAAAGTTGACGAAAAATAGGCGCATGGCCGCTGTCTATCTCCGTATAACTGAGTCAGCACGGACAATGCACAACCCCCCTTCTCGTGGACATACAATGTGAAAGGTTTACTGTAGTTGGGGTTACCTAACACAGGGGCCGAACATAATGCTGTGCGTAATTCGAGAAAACTTTTCTGACACTCATCGGACCAAGGAATGGGATTGGGTGTATTTGTACACGTTAGTGCCAATAAGGGTTTGGCTAATAACGAAAAATTTGGAATCCACTGTCTACAGTACGATGTAATGCCCAAGAAAGCGCGTACTTCTCTCTGCGTTCTTGGCACATTTAATTTAGCTATTGTCTGAATTCTTTCTGGGGTCAGTTTCCTTCCCTCCTTCGATAAGAGATGACCTAAGTAGGTCACTTCTTGTCGGCAATATTGAAGCTTGGAAAGTGACACCTTGTGATGTAGATCACATAGATGACGCAGTAGTGCCAACGTGGCCATTTTACATATTTTCTCAGTATCCGCAGCTATGAGCAAATCGTCCACGTACTGTAGGAGGGTGGAACCTTTGGGCAAAATCATTGCGTCGAGCTGACTTTTCAGAGCTTGACTGTATATTGAGGGGCTTTCACAGTAGCCTTGAGGAGCGCGTTTAAAGCGGAAACTGCGACCACCTAAACTAAAGGAAAAAATATCCCTGCTTTCCTCAGCAATCGGTATACTGAAGAAAGCATTCTTCAGGTCAATCACCGAAAACCAGGATGCAGAGGCTGGAATCATAGTCAATAATGTTGTAATGTCGGGGACAACTGGGAATTGTGGCACCACTATCTTATTTACTTCCCTAAGATCAATCACGAATCTATACACAGGTGGCTGAGAAGGGTCAGTTCCTTTCAAAACAGGCAGAACAGGACTATTGCAAACATTGCCCCGTGTTTCTTCAATTACGTCTTTTTCAATCAACTCGTGAACAATCGCTAGCAAAGCTTTTTCGCCCTCATTGGATATTCTGTATTGGGGAATTCGTGGCATTTTGACATTCGACTTCAATGTTACAACATATGGTGGAATTTCTAAAAGACCTACATCATTTGGACCAGTAGCCCAAAGAATATCCGGAAGGAGTGCCAATTCTGCTGGAAGCGTATTTCTCGACAAATACATTGGAGAAACCACTTTCTTACCTAAAGTCAGTTGTACTCCTGAGGGAGACCAGTACAAAGTCGCATACAATCGTTTTAGCAAATCTAATCCTAGCAAATTTTCACCACAACCTGTTGTCAAAATAAGGGGTGCTTCGAATTCACAAGGACCGACAGAAAGAGATAAAGGGTCAGAAATCGGATTTCTAACCGGGGCGCCAGAAAAACCTACGGAAACGTTCATTTCGCCAGACAAAGGTGCGCCAGGGAGTTTGGAGTGCATAATAGAACTCTTTGTAGCACCAGTATCCAACAGAAAAGGTTCTGACACACCCGATGTAATCACCTCAACGTAAGGTCCACTCTGATCTACTGGAACTGAAACAACATCCCTCTCCTTGTCTAAGGCTATCCTAGCAATCATTACTCTCCCACTGCTCATTTTCTGTGTAATACTCATCGACGTAGTATTGAGCTGTCCTGTCAGATACGTTATTTTGCTGGTCAAACCTGTTCATAGAGTTTTGTGGTGGAAGGGGACGTGCGTCCTGAGGGGTGTTTCCACGCCCTCTACCTCTAGGCGCTTGCTGACTACCACGACCTCTTACGCCAGAAAACTCGTTTGTACGTTGCGGCAGGGCAGGACAGTCATACTTGTAATGACCTTCTTGTTTGCAGTATAAACACTGATTGGGACCTACGCGGTTTTGATCGTACTCGAATCTCTGCAAGTTTCTCTGAGGCTGCTGAAAAGTGTTCCGGTAGTTATTCTGACCATTGTTATTTTTATTACCACCACCTCGTGGCGGATAGGCTTGCTGTAGCAAAACCTTCGTTTTGAGTTCTCTAGTTTTCTTCTCTACTTTATCTTTCTCATCCTTGTCTCTATTCTCGTAGTACTGTGCGGTAGCTAATATCTGGGCTGAAGATGAGACTGCCCAAGAACTTTCTGAATATTTCAATTTTCTACACAAGTCTGGAAGTAGATTGTGCACAAATTTATCGACAAACAATCTCTGACCACCTTCTGTGGTCATGTCTTGACCGCTGTGGTCAATGAATGTTTCTTCAAATCTGGTGAAGAAATCTGACACAGTTTCTTCTTTCTTTTGCTTGCATGCAGATAACTTATCCCAATTTACGCGTATTGCAGGCATTATTGTTTTCATGTAATCTACTATTCTACCAGGTAGTTCCGCTATCAGAGGCTCAGGCTTGGCACCACCAACTTGTCGTGCGTCTGCAGTAGTAATATTAGCCCACGTGTCACCTAATTCCTGATCATGATCTTCATGACGAATTTTTCCCCATAAAGGCTGTGGAACAACGTTCCCGAATAACATATCGATATCGGCTAAATTCATAATGCATGACCCAGCAGTTTGCGACAATTCTTTATAGTACCCTGCAGGATTTTTACGCGGATCTGGTAGTGTTTGTTTGAGTGCTAAAACTTCAGCTCGCTTCCATGGAAAATGTACCCATACTCGGTGAAAGTGGGGCAGGACAGGTGGGACAGCTGTCGCGTCACCCTCTCTCCATTGTGGGGGAACTTCTCTCATAGGGTATTGTCGTGCCTTTTTCCTACTAGATGCACTAGATTCCGATGGTGACCCAGAAGTACTTCCCTTACTTCGATATGATAATAGCATTTCAACTGCTCCTTCTACATCGGGACCTATAATCATACCCAGACTAAACTTAAACCTTATACGACACATCTCTTGTGGGAGGCAATCCTGATCATTGTCCTCTAAATCTTCGCCAAGAAAGACACACATTTGTTCGAACACATATCTCTGTGTCGCTGTTTCCCATTGATGGAAAACTTCCATGACAGACTGTAAATCATATTTTGCAGTGTCCAAGACCCATTTCCGAGCTAAACTATTCAGGGAATCTCTCTCCTGATAATCGGGCAGTTGACTTCGCAACTGTCTTCTTCCTATGTTAGGGGTCGTAGCAGGCGACCCGAAAAGGGGTAAAAGAAGATTAGTAACAGTACTGGCCATTTTCTGCCGAAAGGAAGGTGAAACGGAAGAACAAACAGATGAAAGAACGGGGTGAGATAAAGCGGATGCAGAGATGGCAGAAGAGGTATGAGGAATAATAGATGTGGTACTAGGCAAAATCATAGAAGGGGCATTTGTAGAAAGTACAGTAGGCAAAATCGTAGAAAACATAGGTGAAACAGAAGTGGTCGGTGGGCCTGGAGGAGGCTGCACCGAAGAAGTAGGAGCCAGCTGAAGAACAGCTGGTGGGTGCTGTGGAAAAGCCAGAGGCGCAGCTTGTGCAACTAAAGGTTGCGGGGGTGCTGTAGCATTCTGCGCATAGGGCGGTGGTGAAGTTAATAATTGCGACATTAATTGGTCTTTTTCACGCTCTTTTACTGTCCCTTGCTGAAGAGACGGCAAAACTGGATAGCATTTATCTATTGCCATTTTACGTTGCCTGCGCAATTGTTCATTTATCTGATCTTCCTCATTATCTTTAAACTGCACGGCAGCTTGCATTACTGAAAGTCCCTCTTCTCTCTTATTTTTCTTAGCTAATTTAATTTCTTTTTGTTTGGCTTCTTTGCGCCATATGCGGAAAGAGTCAAACATCGCCGGCCGGGCTTTCTTTTTGAAGAGTTTAACTTCAAGGTTGTCTAAAATTTCAGAATCAAAGCTACCATATTGGGGCCATTTTAAAACACCGTCTTTCCTAGTGTATTTAATCCATACCTCGTTGTAAACGATGGGGCCTACTCCATGTTTAACGTATAGCTCGTAAGTCGGAGTTCCAACTGGAGGAACCGGACATGAGTCCTCCAATCGGGAGTCCCTAATATTATTACCAAGACAAAACAAATTCCCGAGTCTAAGACCAGGCATCCTTTCTCTCTAGTCTAGTTCCAAAACTTCAAAGGAGTTATCGATTACGATATTGCTCGTGAAAACACGAATCCTTCGGTTATGGTGCTTGCAAGAACCAATAAAAACCTTTATGTATCTCTAAGATAACAAAAAGTAAGTCCAGCTAAGGACTAGGAGACGCTCCGCTTATACTTAACTGAAAAATTTCGATGGCTTCACCAGAAGACTCGTCTCAGCGTTTCGCTGTACCGAAAATTTCAAGGGTCCAACATCAGGGCGATAGCCAGGGCAGCAGTCCTTAGAGCCGTCGAGAAGCGGGGAACCTCGCAGTAAAGACCTTCGGACCACGTCGACATGCAGGGGTCGATGAGGTGGTGGGCCTTCCTCCGGAATTTTCACACGAAGCTTCTCACGATCTTCAGGCTGATTGGTACCACTGGAATTGCCCCAACGCTGGGCGCCAAATGAGGTACTGGGTTTTTAAGAACCGGTACCGAACCGGTAACCCAGCGGTGCCAGGGGATCAACACACCAGAGACCTCGGGTTCTCCTGAGTCAGACCCACAGAAACTTCAGAGTCTTCCAGGTGAAGTCAAAGATTAGTTTATTGGCTGCAACCAAGGTGACAGGGTCCTAGAAGTACAATACCAGTATATTCAGGAGACTGCACACTTTCACAAAGTCAGGCTTCTCTTCTTATACCTAATATTCAGCCTTGAGCAATACATTCCTTGGATTCGTGGTATTTCATTTATGGTTACTGTTTACAAAAGAAAAGCAGAGTCATGATGACATGTACATATTTCACGTCGTGCTGCTCATAACAAATCATCCGGCAAGGCTCAACATTTCATCAGATATCGCTGGACCCCTAATAAAAACGGTCACCTCCCCATCATAAAGCAAGTGAAGGAAGGAGTGGAGAAAGATGTGAGCGAGATATGGCAGGTGTGCGTGCTGAAATGGCTTTATGGCTGGTTGGGCTTAGATGCTATCTTGCTCGGCCACTGGGAGGGAACTGACCTAACGAGCTCGGCCTGGGGCAATGGTTCTAACTTGTACTGGGGTCAGGAAGAAGTCGATTAAGGAGTATGTGTCCTTGTGGAATCAAATTCGACTGGATTAAGGCCTATGTAAAGGGCAACATGCAGCTAAGGGTTTAGAAATGACGATTTCGAGGTGAAATCGTCACTCGAATATGCCGAAAATACATGTACTTGATGTACTCGTCATTCTCGGTCTTTTGATACCAAATTCGTCCTATTTCGACGAAGTTTTTATTCGCGAGTCCAGAACTATAATATGAACCCAGATTTTTCAGAACCACATCGGGGTGATTCGTCAAGCGGGGGCCGAGAAAAAAAGGGGATCCCAAAACGTGTTTTCCCCATGCAATTTTCCATAGGAACCTTTAATCGCAGCTACAGCCCGAACTGCTGAACGGAATTACACCAAATTTGTCAAAAAGGTAGTCCTTGGTTCAGAGTCGTGCCTTTTGGTTAAATGGTGTAAATCTCTTCAGTAGTTCCTGAGAAAATCAAAATCACATATTTATCTATGGCAACACTCCAAACCAGGAAGTATTGGCAACCATCTTGTGCCTCAGTAAAACCGAGGCACAAGAAAGCAGAAAAACAAATGCGCAGAACACAAAAAGGGGGCATGGTAGAAACACCCTGACCCCCTAGGCCTGCTCAGGAGGTTCCACAAGGACCCCCATGGACAAAAAAAGCAAAAGCATTTAAAAAAAAAAAAATCGGCAAGATTCGCGCACCCAGAGCGAATTTCGGCCAACATTTTAAAAAAAACAAAGCGCGGGCTCCCGCACTTCGCTGTTAATTAACCCCCGGGGGACCAAATCCCAGGGGCAATACTTATTATGTAAAGGGGGGCCCAGAGGGGCACCCCAGCCCCGGAGACCGCCACCCCGGGGATTCTTTGAATTAGGTCGGGGGCTCTCAGGCCCCCCCAGCCCCGGAGACAGTCACCCCCAGGGCTTATTTATATTAGGTGGGGGGCTCTCAGGCCCGCCAGCCCCGTGGACCACCACCCCCTGAGGTTTTCAGAAAATATTGGCGGGGCTCATGCCCCCCCGCAGCCCTGGGTAAACGCCCCCGGGGCTCAATCTAATTTTGATTCTGGGGGGCACACTTACCTCCGCAGCCCCGGGGACCGCCACCTCCCTGGAGCACTAAAGATTTAAATTGGGGTGTCCGTGATGGACCCCCCAGCCCCGGGGACCACCACCCCCCGGGGCTTTGTAAAATATGGGAGGGGGCCATGCGGCCCCCCTCCTGGAGCCTTGTCATGGCCCCGGGGTCCACCACCCCCATGGTCAGCTCCTGCAGTGTCCCGGGGTACCCACTCCCGGGACACTGTAGTTTGCAATGACAGGGCGGGAGCCTTACGGCTCCCGCCATGTCATTGCAAACTGCTTTGCTTCATTGAAACGAGAGCAGGAAAACCTGCTCTCACTTCAATGAAGCAAAGCAGATTGCTTTTCCACATGTTGAGCAGCATATTAGCTGTTCCCCATGTGGAAAAGCAATGCTGGCTCCCGCAGGACGCGGGGTGCCGACTGGGACCATAGGGGGATTGGCGACCCCCCCACAGTCCCCAATGGAGAGGGCCAGTCCCGGGGGATGGGGTCCCCGGGTCTACCAGTGGCCTGGGAGGGGGGCCACACGTCCCCCTCACCAAAAGTAAAAAAAAAAATAGAAAAGCCAGCTCCGGGGATGGGGTTCCCAGGGTCATAAGTGCCCAGGGAGGGGGGCCACAAGAACCCCCTCCCCAACAGTTTAGAAAATAAAAAAATAAAAAAAGGAAAAAGAAAAGGCCATGCCCCGGGGGTTGGGGTCCCCGGGGCAGATTAGGGCCTCAGGAGAGGTGCCACGCGGGCAACTTTAAAAAAATTTTAATAAAAAAAACAAAATTGGGGGCAGACCCTGGGGGATGGGGTCCCCAGAGCCAAAAAAATAGAAATAGCCCCCCTTCTTAATTATTTTTTTTTAAAAGACCGGCATCGCCCCGGAGGCCATGCCCCCTCCTTTCATCAATCTGCAAACACGCCCCCTGATGCGTTTGCAGATGGGGAACGTATTCCCCTTGAACACTGGGGGTCCCTGGGGACAAACTAGCCCAACAGGAACCTCCTGTATGAGCCAGGGGGCTGCATTGTAGAGAGGTGTTCTGAGGCCACGCCCCTTTTTACACCTCTATGCAATGCAGCTTTGTGGTGCTTAGAGGAGGTAGCTGGGGGGCTAGTTGCACCCCAGGGACCCTCAGAATTCAAGGGGAGTTAATCCTCCAACTTAGAAAGTGACATGGGGCGCATTAGCACAGTGGTGAAGGTAGGGGGCAGGCCTGAGTTATCATGTGTGCAAACACACCCTGTGGCGCGGTGGGCTAGTTGCACCCCAGGGACCCTCAGAATTCAAGGGGAGTTAATCCTCCAACTTAGAAAGTGACATGGGGCGCATTAGCACAGTGGTGAAGGTAGGGGGCAGGCCTGAGTTATCATGTGTGCAAACACACCCTGTGGCGCGGTTTAAGTTGGGGAATTAATTCCTTGTCAATCCTGAGGGTCCCTGGGGGCCAACTAGCCCACCAGGTACCTCCAGTAAGCGCCATGGAGCTGTGTGCAGAGTGTTGTAAAAAGGGGCGTGGCTCTGAACTCCTCTCTACAATGCAGCCCCCTGGCGCATACTGGAGGTACCTGGTGGGCTAGATGGCCCCAGGGACCCACCATGATTGAGGAGGAATTAATTCTCTAAATTAAAATGTGCCACAGGACGTGTCTGCAGACATGTCACCTCAGCCACGCCCCCTCCCTTCACCACTGTGCAAACGCGCCCGTGGCGCATTTTAAGTTGGGGATTAATTCTCTTTCAATATAGAGGGTCCCTGAGGGCAAACTAGCCCAACAGGTATCTCGAGTATGCGCCAGGGAGCTGCGTTTCAGACAGGTGTTCAGAGGCCACGCTAATTTTTACACCTCTCTGGAACGCAGCTCTGTGGCGCTTAGTGGAGGTACCTAGTGGGCTAGTTTGACCCTAGGGACCCTTAGGATTCAAGGTGACTTAATCTCTCAACTTAGAACGGCCACAGGGCGCGTTTACACAGTGGTGAAGGGAGGGGATGGGGCCTGAGGTGACGTGTGCAAACACGTCCTGTGGCGCGTTTTAAGTGGGGAAATAATTCCCCTTCAATCCTGAGGGACCTGGGGGCCAAGTAGCCCACTAGGTGCTTCAGAATCGCCACTGCGCTGTGTTGCAGAAAGGTGGTGCAGGCCGTGCCCCTTTTTACACCTCTCTGCAATGGTGCTCACTGGCTACCTAGTGGGCTAATTTGCACCTAGGGACCCTCAGGATTCAAGGGGAGTTAATCTCCCAACTTAAAATGACCAGAGGGTGTGTTTACACAGTGGGGAAGGCAGGGGACGGGGCCTGAGGTGACATGTGCAAAAGACGCTCTATGGCGCGTTTTAAGTTGGGGAAATAATTCCCCTTCAATGCTGAGTTCCATGGGGGCCAACTAGTCCACCAGGTGCTTCCAGTAAGCACCACTGCGCTGCATTACAGAGAGGTGGTCCAGCCGTGCCCATTTTCTCTGCAACGCAGCTCTGTGGTGCTAAGTAGAGATACCTGATGGGCTAGTTGTACCCAAGGACACTCAGGATTCAAGGGGACTTTATCCCCCAAATTAAAACGGCCACTGGGTGTGTTTGCACACGTCAGCTCAGCCACCCCCCCCCCTTCACCAGTGTGCAAACACGCACTGTGGCATGTTTTAAGAGGTTGTTTTAATCCCCCAGTCCTATTATATACTAGGGGCTTACAGAGGAGGTCATGCTAATTAACAGGGGTACCCCAATGCATAGTGTTCCCTGGTGTATGTAGGTGTTTTAACTGTATTTTAAGTGTGTTTAGCATAGCACTGGCTCTAGGACTGGTTAGTCAGGGTCAGTTAACACCAGTACCCATCTGAAAAAGGTGAGGGTACAGGATGATTTTGCAACAAGGCCTCTTTCTGACCCTGTGTTTGTTCTTTCTGCACGTCTTTCCTTCTTCCTGCACTTTTCTTCGTCTTTGAAGGACTTGTGTTGCTCTTTCTGCATTTCTTTTTCTTTTTTCGTGTGTTTTTTTCTTCTTTCTTCACATGTCCTACCTCTGTAGGCATAGTTAGAAACTAGCACTTAAAAAAGCTTTGAAATTCACTTAAAAAACCATAGGTTTCAGTTACGTTAAAGTTAGAAATTAGCATTTAAAAAACCATTCAAATTCACTGAATAAACCATAGGTTTCAGGCTCGTTACAGTTAGGTAACTAGCATTTAAAAAACCTTACAAATTCACAGAAAAAAACCATAGGTTTCAGGGCGTTATAGTTAGCTGGACATTTTCACTCGTACAAAACCATTGAAATTTCCCCGTTATAGTTAGTTCAGCTAACTATAACTCGTGCGCCTGCAATGCACTGCTGATGACGTCACATATTACACCACTCATGACATGGTCAGTGATATCACTCATGACATCACAAAGTCCACACAAACTGAAAAAGAAGGAGGGAGGTTAAGGGTCTGACCTTCCCCTACTAACCCGAAACTTACATAGGGTGGCATCTGCTTGGGCTCCAAATCAAATGTCAACCAAGACCAACTGCAACAGGTTCCAGAAATCCAGACATCCGGAGCCATGCGTGTCATCGCAATGCCACTGTAGATGCATGGCCCGTCCAATGGAGTCAGTGGAATCCATTCTACATTTGATGAGCAGTTTGGCTACCTGAAGACCATCTAAAGGCAACTGATGTAACCTGCCCAAATTAGCCTCAGGGAACAAGGGTAAAAACTGACTCAAAGACGCCCACAGGGTATGGAGAAAGCGTTCAAGGATGCAGACCATAATAGTTGGAGCATAAAGCGCACTTGTCGAGGAAAAAATCTGCTTCCCATAAGAATCCTGTCCCCTGGATTCTTTATCAAGATGAATTGAAGGAGGTTCTCCTTCTCAGGGATGCGGTAACAGCCTGGACTTCGAAGCTGTGGAGGGTTGGCTGCCAAAGAAGGCAAGCGGGGTCACCCAGGCAGGGCAATATGTGTAGGCAATGATGCGGACTACTGGCACACCTAACTGAGGTTTTTCCCATGCCCCTAACAAAAAGTCAGGAAGGGCCTCACAAAAAGGGAGCACCGGCTCAATCCCCGATTGACCTGGATGAGGAACTTCAATAAGAGGGTCTATAGTCTTTTCCATAGAAGGCAGAGTTAGATACAAGACTTCAGCCACTCCAATCAAGACCTCTGCCAAAGAGGCAAGGCTCCGCAATCCAGCTGTCCAACCCAGAAGGGGCCACTGTTTGCTCCAAGTGAGTCATCTTTCACAAGCTTCCCCTTTTAGGTCTTGTGGATCCTCCACAGAAATTACTGGCAACATATACAGATTTATAAGTGATGACCGGCATTGAGGCGACGTTGAACGGCGTCAAGGCAACGCCGTGCTGACATCCACTGGAATGAGGAGAGACATCAGCCGGTGTCTGCGTTGATATACGGAATTGGGGTGAATCCAGCTCCACAGTGCACACGACTCCAGATCAGAGTCTACCAGCGCCGCTATGACAGACACCGAAATAGCAACCGTCATCAAGTGGTAGTTGACTGCCCTTGTTGGCCCCCTAAAGTACTGCACACTGGCACCTCAGGTTCTGAGACTGGACCTGAATCCAAAGGCGAACCAGCGGCGATGATGCAGTTACGGAGCCTATGACCTCCTTGGGCTTGCAGGGGCTTCAGAGGGAGACGAGGACCCAAAGTACAGATTGAGAGCTTCATTGTACTCTTGCATCTGCTTCTTGTTCCCTCCCGGCTCAAGGAAAACCGGGAGGCTCGGGATTGATGCCAGAGGCGATGTGTCTGTGTACTTTATTTATTCAAAAAGTTCATTAAAAGGTATAAATAAAGTACCAGATCAAATGAAAAGATGGTCTAGCGTTAATTCAAAACATCAAAATACCACAGTCCTGGCCTACTTCCCTGTCACACATTTATAAACGGCCCAGCCAAAACCTGGCCCATTGGGCCTAACTCCCCTTGTTACAGAGAGCGGATGTGTCAGCACTAGGCCGAGAAACATCCACATCACAAGTCGAAGATGCTATAGAGGATTGAGCCTTCGACTTCTTGTGACACCGCTTACCATGCGATGCCGATGGAGACTGAGAACGTTGCTGTTGACCACGGGGTGAAGAGCGGCACTCCCGGAATGACCTCTGCCCCGGAGGAGACAGACGACATAAGCAAGAAGGACGCGACAATAGCGCCATCAGAAGCTTCATGCACTGCTCCGTAGAGCCTTCGCTTCAAACCGCTGACAGGCGTCACATTCATCTGCATTGTGGTGCTTGCCCCAGCCACTACATACATGATAGAATGTGGGTCCGTTTCCGACATCTTACGAGCACAGGGACCCACAAGACTGAAACCCAAAGGCATAGAGAACACTGTTCAAATGAAAAAAGATCATCACATCAGGCCGAAGAACGGGCAGAGATATGCTTCTCCAGATCCGCATTGCAGCGCGGGAAAAGATGAAACTGATATCCGTGTGCCGAGGGGGACTTATATGGCTCCACTGACGTCGTGAAGGGAGTTAACGTCATCACTGAGCGTACACGTTGTCCACCGGAGCACAGAGGTACTGCTAAAAAAGATTCTGATCCAGACTGGCGCCTAGGGAGAAATTCAAAAGTTAAGGATCTGCGGCTAGATGTCTCTATCAGATTAGTTTAGCCAGGATGTAGGATCATTTCTAGTCAACAGGAGCAGAGAATCCATATGCCCTTCCATGTCTCATTAATCAAATCAATAAAGCCAGCTTTTAGACTGTTGCCACCACCTTCACCTACTCTGATTGAGGGAGCACCTGTATGTGAAGTCAAACGTAATATCAGAACTTTCACATTCTTGGCCCTGTTTTACTAGGTGGAAAGAAAAGTATATAGCTGCTACAAGGGAAACAAGGATCCTGTGGCATACATTCTTTCTCTATGTCTCTAGCATTGTAATATCTTGATATGCAACCAAACCTGTGACAGGGCCTCATGGGGGAGGCTATATCAGTAATTCCAAAAGGACCACTCCTTAGGCCCACAATACACTTTCTTCATATCCTCTTAGGCTACCAGTGGCATAAAGGGTCAGTGTGCCCTCAATCGTATAGGGTCATATGCAGAAGGGACATAGTTTGCTGATTATTATGCTAAGCTTTATCCTGAGAGCTACAACAGGTTCTCATGTCCCTGGTTATGCTGATATCCTTTCTGTATAAAGCTGCAGCATCCTAAGAGGAGTTGTAAGGCTTAAACATGATTGATTTTGGCATGTTATTTCGCAGGTGAAGTTTTCAAATCTTGCTGGACGTATGAACTCCAACAAAATTAGGAAATCTCAGTGACCATTTTCTCTCACCGCCTAATTAAACCCCAGCGACTAGATTATCATTGCCCTCCACTGAGATTCAATTGATTCAATTCGATATGTCATCTGTGACAGCTTCATCTGTAATCCTGTTGTGGCAGACTTCTACAGAATCTGAAGCAGTGATTGTTGGAGCAACAGCAACTGCTGAAATCAACAGACAACATTGTTAATTGGGAAACAAGGACTTGGTTCTAGGAAGTGCCTTGTAGCTTTGAATAATAGGTTTTCTTCATCTGCATCAGTGATTCTCGTATTTGGTTTTTCATCAGTAACTTCCTGCTTGGGGGGCGTGGCTAAGGCGCCGATGTAGGGTGGAGGAGTCTGGAGCTCCGGAGCTCGCACACCATCAGTACGGCGGACCCGGATCTAGATGCCGGGGGAGGCTTCCGGAGACGAGGGGTCCTAGGGACACGGGAGGATCCAGAAGCACTGGGAGGTTCAAGTGACAGGGGAGACCGTTGCGGAGAGCGGGCACCGATACTACGGCAGGCGTTCCCGTCCAGTAAGCGAGTGACAGAGCGGCGAGAGGTGTCGGCAGCCGATGGGCTGCTGCTGCGAGGCCAGCTAAGTCTGCGGGACAGATCTTCGGGAGCGAAGGGCTCGAGGCGTAGCGGCGCCACCTGACAGCGAGACACGGTGGGACCCCGGGAACGGGGGCCGGAGCGGACTGCCTGACCCCAAGACTGGCGGACACGAGTACTGGGCAAGCGGAAGCTGCCTACGGCCGCGAGCAGACCCTGAGCCCGAGGGCGAGGTACAGCTGAGCACTCGAGACCGACTAAGCGCTTCACCCTACCCCTGCTCCCCGTGCCCTTCCGCCCTGCGCAGTGGGGCGCCTGCATTACATGTGGACTTCAGGTGAGCGGGCTCCTGCGGCTGTGAACCGGCCGAGCGCCCCAGGGGGACACTCGAGCTGCTGAGGGACGGAGGCACAGCTCCCTGGCCGGGAACACTCACGCACCAGCCACTGCTCTGGACCTGACACCAGTAGGCGTGCAAACGTTCCGTGGCACCCCGGAGAAGGAGGACACATCGGGCGACTGGAGCGGGGGTCCCGTTACCCCACCGTCCTAGCGGAGGGAGTCTTGCTCCCTACGTCGACCGAGGTACTGAGACCTCACCTGATAGAGGCCCGGAGGCGCAGCGGGGCTGAGTGGCGAAGGAGGGGTCGGGGAGGAATAGACGAGCACCTTGCCTGGCTGGGGGCCTCTGTGGCGACGCCTGGACTATTGGTGGTGAGGCTCTGAATCTTGGCCAGGTACGCCTCCGCGCCGGAAACTGACCGGGACCTGGCGCTTGGGGGCGCGAAACCACCCTGCGGCACCCTGGAGGACTGACACCGCCTGTCCTGACGTACCTGGAGCGAGGGCCCTCGTGTCCTGCCGGCCTGGTGGAGGGGGACTTGCTCCCTGTATTGGGCCCCATCTGACGAGGAAGAAGAAACGCAGTAGTGCTGAGTGACTGGAACGGGACCGGAGAAACACCCGGGTGCGACCTGACTCACTGGTGGCCACAGCGGGGGCACGTATGCCTTGCAGCCCGGCAACATGACGCGGGGCAGCAGAAAGAAGGGCTTTGACGCCTTGAAGCTGGACGACCCGGGCCATCTCATAGAGGAGGATGCGTCGACGTCTGGAGCGGGAAGCTCGCCCTGCCCACGAGATCCATCACTGGGCGACATCATGCAGGCGATAATGGCGTCTCGGGAAGCTCTTGACAAGCGGATGGGCACCATCGGATCGGACCTGACCCTATTGAAGGACGACCACAGGAAGCTGAAGGAGCGAGTGGCGACCTCGGAGGCAACCCTGAAAGATCTGCCCGGGGACGTGGAGACTCTGAGAGCATCATTGGCGGAGGTGGCGCAGAAGGTCCGGGTGCTGGAGCTCAGGGCCGAAGACAGCGAAGGACGCTCCAGACTGCGGTCACTTACCTGGAAGATTGGCTGCGGACTGCAGTGGCTCCTGAGGGACTCTCCCCATTCTTTGCTCTGGAGCGGGCCCACAGAGTCCCGGCGCGCCCCCCCCCAAGCCGGGAGGACCACCACGGCCGATAGTGATGCGCCTCTTGCACTTCCGAGATAGAGATCACATCCTCCGAAGAGTCAGAGACCTGCCGGACCTAAGAATTGATAATAGCAGGGTCATGGTCTTCCCAGACTTCACCAGAGACGTGCAAAAGCAACGGGCGTCTTTCCTGGCGGTCAAGCGAAAGTTGAGGTCGCTACAGTTGCCCTATGCTATGTTGTTCCCAGCTCGACTGAGGATTATCGCTGGAGGACGCTCACACTTCTTCCTCACACCGCAGGAGGCCTGGAGCTGGTTGGATGCCAGGGGGGAGTCGGGTGCAGGCGCCCCTCCGGAGACCTTGCCTAGAGGACATGTTGCTCAGACGACGCCGACGCGGGGGACTGGTTCCCCATCGAGATGGCAGCAGGAGAGAGCTGAGGCAGTCCTGGCGGTGGTGGCCATCAGCCAGGGAGACGCCAGCCCATCCGGTAGCGCGTCGGAGCAGTTGAGGGTCAGTGCTCCCAGTCCTGGCTCCAGTAGTGAGCATGATCTCTCGGAGACGGATCTGCCGGTGGTGACTCCCCAAACAGCAGACGGAGTTCTTGGATGAGGCGGACAGCGAGACACTGGACTTATTCGTAAGGTACTGGGTGCGGTCTGAGGCTGCTTTCGGATGCTGTGCGGAGAGACATGGGGGCCTCCCAAAAATTATTACTGGGCTGTGGGGGGGAGAGAAGGGCCGAGGGGCTTATCCTGAAGGTTCCGAGGGGGGGTGGGGCGGGAGCGGGGGGCTGCGGACCTGTTCGGGTCGGCGTACTGGCCACCCTAGCCCTATTCTATTGAAGCACACTTCCGACTTGAGTTTGGATGGGGTTTCCACGTTGGTTGTCGGTCCTGGGGTGTGGGAGTTGGGGAAGTTTAATTGTTCAGGTTGGGGGGGATGGGGGTGGGACCCGGGCGTGCCAGGGGAATTGCAGAGAGATTGGATGAAGCGCGATGGGCTCTACAATGGGACCCGACCTAGGATACAAATGTCTCACGTGGAATGTAAGGGGGATGCACACAATGCAGAGGCGCCACAATATCCACTCCTATTTAGTCAGACGGGGTGTTCACTTCGCCTTCCTCCAGGAAACACATCTACTAGCTAAGGAGGGAAAGGCACTACAAAGGATGTGGAGGGGGCAGGTCTACCACACTGGATACTCCGCATATGCCAGGGGGGTGGCCATCTGGATACGGGCGGGGGTTCCTTTCCAATGTACACAACACCTAATTGACCCAGAGGGGAGGTATGTCGTGGTGAGGGGCACACTAGATGGGAGGGACCTTACTTTGGGCTGTCTGTACGCCCCAAACGTAGCCCAACCTGCATTTCTCTCCTTGTTGTCCAGCAAGCTGGCCCCGTTTCTGGTGGAGCCCTTGCTCCTTGGAGGGGACTTTAATAGCGTCACTGACACCACCCTGGACAGGTCGCACCCCCCCCTGCCCAATGCACCAGCTGGCAAACTAGCACTTGCGCGCACTGCTTGGCAGCGCCAATGGGGCCGGGTCGACTCTTGGAGGGCTAACCATCCATCGGACAGGGACTATTAGTTTTTCTCCGCTCTCCATGAGCTACACGTCCGCATCGATGCCTTCCTGTGCTCTCAGGGCGTGCATGCAGAGGTGTGCCACAGTGAGTACCTCACGCGCACGATCTAGGATCATAACCCGCTACTTTTGCAGTTGAGCTGGTCGCAGTACCGCCCGCAAATCCCTGCCTGGAAGCTGCGCCCGGAGGCACTGGACGACCAACTCTTCCGCACAACAATAGCCTCGAACATCGAGGAATACTTTCAGATCAATGCGGGCAGAGCGGGCTCGGCCACGATAGAGTGGGATGCCTTCAAGACGATGGTGAGGGGTCAATGCATTGCAGCGGCGTCGGGAGTTAGGAGGACGTTGTTAGCAGACATCACGAAGGCGGACGAGACAGTCACCCCCAGGGCTTATTTATATTAGGTGGGGGGCTCTCAGGCCCGCCAGCCCCATGGACCACCACCCCCTGAGGTTTTCAGAAAATATTGGCGGGGCTCATGCCCTCCCGCAGCCCTGGGTAAACGCCCCCGGGGCTCAATCTAATTTTGATTCTGGGGGGCACACTTACCTCCGCAGCCCCGGGGACCACCACCTCCCTGGAGCACTAAAGATTTAAATTGGGGTGTCCGTGATGGACCCCCCAGCCCCGGGGACCACCACCCCCCGGGGCTTTGTAAAATATGGGAGGGGGCCATGCGGCCCCCCTCCTGGAGCCTTGTCATGGCCCCGGGGTCCACCACCCCCAAGGTCAGCTCCTGCAGTGTCCCGGGGTACCCACTCCCGGGACACTGTAGTTTGCAATGACAGGGCGGGAGCCTTATGGCTCCCGCCATGTCATTGCAAACTGCTTTGCTTCATTGAAACGAGAGCAGGGAAACCTGCTCTCACTTCAATGAAGCAAAGCAGATTGCTTTTCCACATGTTGAGCAGCATATTAGCTGTTCCCCATGTGGAAAAGCAATGCTGGCTCCCGCAGGACGCGGGGTGCCGACTGGGACCATAGGGGGATTGGCGACCCCCCCACAGTCCCCAATGGAGAGGGCCAGTCCCGGGGGATGGGGTCCCCGGGTCTACCAGTGGCCTGGGAGGGGGGCCACACGTCCCCCTCACCAAAAGTAAAAACAAAAAATAGAAAAGCCAGCTCCGGGGATGGGGTTCCCAGGGTCATAAGTGCCCAGGGAGGGGGCCACAAGAACCCCCTCCCCAACAGTTTAGAAAATAAAAAAATAAAAAAAGGAAAAAGAAAAGGCCATGCCCCGGGGGTTGGGGTCCCCGGGGCAGATTAGGGCCTCAGGAGAGGTGCCAAGCGGGCAACTTTAAAAAAATTTTAATAAAAAAAAAAAATTGGGGGCAGACCCTGGGGGATGGGGTCCCCAGAGCCAAAAAAATAGAAATAGCCCCCCTTCTTAATTATTTTTTTTTAAAAGACCGGCATCGCCCCGGAGGCCATGCCCCCTCCTTTCATCAATCTGCAAACACGCCCCCTGATGCGTTTGCAGATGGGGAACGTATTCCCCTTGAACACTGGGGGTCCCTGGGGACAAACTAGCCCAACAGGAACCTCCAGTATGAGCCAGGGGGCTGCATTGTAGAGAGGTGTTCTGAGGCCACGCCCCTTTTTACACCTCTATGCAATGCAGCTTTGTGGTGCTTAGAGGAGGTAGCTGGGGGGCTAGTTGCACCCCAGGGACCCTCAGAATTCAAGGGGAGTTAATCCTCCAACTTAGAAAGTGACATGGGGCGCATTAGCACAGTGGTGAAGGTAGGGGGCAGGCCTGAGTTATCATGTGTGCAAACACACCCTGTGGCGCGGTTTAAGTTGGGGAATTAATTCCTTGTCAATCCTGAGGGTCCCTGGGGGCCAACTAGCCCACCAGGTACCTCCAGTAAGCGCCATGGAGCTGTGTGGCAGAGTGTTGTAAAAAGGGGCGTGGCCTCTGAACTCCTCTCTACAATGCAGCCCCCTGGCGCATACTGGAGGTACCTGGTGGGCTAGATGGCCCCAGGGACCCACATGATTGAGGAGGAATTAATTCTCTAAATTAAAATGTGCCACAGGACGTGTCTGCAGACATGTCACCTCAGGCCACGCCCCCTCCCTTCACCACTGTGCAAACGCGCCCGTGGCGCATTTTAAGTTGGGGAATTAATTCTCTTTCAATATAGAGGGTCCCTGAGGGCAAACTAGCCCAACAGGTATCTCGAGTATGCGCCAGGGAGCTGCGTTTCAGACAGGTGTTCAGAGGCCACGCTAATTTTTACACCTCTCTGGAACGCAGCTCTGTGGCGCTTAGTGGAGGTACCTAGTGGGCTAGTTTGACCCTAGGGACCCTTAGGATTCAAGGTGACTTAATCTCTCAACTTAGAACGGCCACAGGGCGCGTTTACACAGTGGTGAAGGGAGGGGATGGGGCCTGAGGTGACGTGTGCAAACACGTCCTGTGGCGCGTTTTAAGTTGGGGAAATAATTCCCCTTCAATCCTGAGGGACCCTGGGGGCCAAGTAGCCCACTAGGTGCTTCCAGGAATCGCCACTGCGCTGTGTTGCAGAAAGGTGGTGCAGGCCGTGCCCCTTTTTACACCTCTCTGCAATGGTGCTCACTGGGCTACCTAGTGGGCTAATTTGCACCTAGGGACCCTCAGGATTCAAGGGGAGTTAATCTCCCAACTTAAAATGACCAGAGGGTGTGTTTACACAGTGGGGAAGGCAGGGGACGGGGCCTGAGGTGACATGTGCAAAGACGCTCTATGGCGCGTTTTAAGTTGGGGAAATAATTCCCCTTCAATGCTGAGTTCCCATGGGGGCCAACTAGTCCACCAGGTGCTTCCAGTAAGCACCACTGCGCTGCATTACAGAGAGGTGGTCCAGGCCGTGCCCATTTTCTCTGCAACGCAGCTCTGTGGTGCTAAGTAGAGATACCTGATGGGCTAGTTGTACCCAAGGGACACTCAGGATTCAAGGGGACTTTATCCCCCAAATTAAAACGGCCACTGGGTGTGTTTGCACATGTCAGCTCAGCCACCCCCCCCCTTCACCAGTGTGCAAACACGCACTGTGGCATGTTTTAAGAGGTTGTTTTAATCCCCCAGTCCTATTATATACTAGGGGCTTACAGAGGAGGTCATGCTAATAACAGGGGTACCCCAATGCATAGTGTTCCCTAGTGTATGTAGGTGTTTTAACTGTATTTTAAGTGTGTTTTAGCATAGCACTGGCTCTAGGACTGGTTAGTCAGGGTCAGTTAACACCAGTACCCATCTGAAAAAGTTGAGGGTACAGGATGATTTTGCAACAAGGCCTCTTTCTGACCCTGTGTTTGTTCTTTCTGCACGTCTTCCTTCTTCCTGCACTTTTCTTCGTCTTTGAGGACTTGTGTTGCTTCTTTCTGCATTTCTTTTTCTTTTTTCTGTGTGTTTTTTCTTCTTTCTTCACATGTCCTACCTCTGTAGGCATAGTTAGAAACTAGCACTTAAAAAAGCTTTGAAATTCACTTAAAAAACCATAGGTTTCAGTTACGTTAAAGTTAGAAATTAGCATTTAAAAAACCATTCAAATTCACTGAATAAACCATAGGTTTCAGGCTCGTTACAGTTAGGAACTAGCATTTAAAAAACCTTACAAATTCACAGAAAAAACCATAGGTTTCAGGGGCGTTATAGTTAGCTGGACATTTCACTCGTACAAAACCATTGAAATTTCCCCGTTATAGTTAGTTCAGCTAACTATAACTCGTGCGCCTGCAATGCACTGCTGATGACGTCACATATTACACCACTCATGACATGGTCAGTGATATCACTCATGACATCACAAAGTCCACACAAACTGAAAAAAGAAGGAGGGAGGTTAAGGGTCTGACCTTCCCCTACTAACCCGAAACTTACATAGGGTGGCATCTGCTTGGGCTCCAAATCAAATGTCAACCAAGACCAACTGCACAGGTTCCAGAAATCCAGACATCCGGAGCCATGCGTGTCATCGCAATGCCACTGTAGATGCCATGGCCCGTCCAATGGAGTCAGTGGAATCCATTCTACATTTGATGAGCAGTTTGGCTACCTGAAGACCATCTAAAGGCAACTGATGTAACCTGCCCAAATTAGCCTCAGGGAACAAGGGTAAAAACTGACTCAAAGACGCCCACAGGGTATGGAGAAAGCGTTCAAGGATGCAGACCATAATAGTGGAGCATAAAGCGCACTTGTCGAGGAAAAAATCTGCTTCCCATAAGAATCCTGTCCCCTGGATTCTTTATCAAGATGGAATTGAAGGAGGTTCTCCTTCTCAGGGGATGCGGTAACAGCCTGGACTTCGAAGCTGTGGAGGGTTGGCTGCCAAAGAAGGCAAGCGGGGTCACCCAGGCAGGGCAATATGTGTAGGCAATGATGCGGACTACTGGCACACCTAACTGAGGTTTTTCCCATGCCCCTAACAAAAAGTCAGGAAGGGCCTCACAAAAAGGGAGCACCGGCTCAATCCCCGATTGACCTGGATGAGGAACTTCAATAAGAGGGTCTATAGTCTTTTCCATAGAAGGCAGAGTTAGATACAAGACTTCAGCCACTCCAATCAAGACCTCTGCCAAAGAGGCAAGGCTCCGCAATCCAGCTGTCCAACCCAGAAGGGGCCACTGTTTGCTCCAAGTGAGTCATCTTTTCACAAGCTTCCCCTTTTAGGTCTTGTGGATCCTCCACAGAAATTACTGGCAACATATACAGATTTATAAGTGATGACCGGCATTGAGGCGACGTTGAACGGCGTCAAGGCAACGCCGTGCTGACATCCACCTGGGAAGGAGGAGAGACATCAGCCGGTGTCTGCGTTGATATACGGAATTGGGGTGAATCCAGCTCCACAGTGCACACGACTCCAGATCAGAGTCTACCAGCGCCGCTATGACAGACACCGAAATAGCAACCGTCATCAAGTGGTAGTTGACTGCCCTTGTTGGCCCCCTAAAGTACTGCACACTGGCACCTCAGGTTCTGAGACTGGACCTGAATCCAAAGGCGAACCAGCGGGCGATGATGCAGTTACGGAGCCTATGACCTCCTTGGGGCTTGCAGGGGCTTCAGAGGGAGACGAGGACCCAAAGTACAGATTGAGAGCTTCATTGTACTCTTGCATCTGCTTCTTGTTCCCTCCGGCTCCAAGGAAAACCGGGAGGCTCGGGATTGATGCCAGAGCGGATGTGTCTGTGTACTTTATTTATTCAAAAAGTTCATTAAAAAGGTATAAATAAAGTACCAGATCAAATGAAAAGATGGTCTAGCGTTAATTCAAAACATCAAAATACCACAGGTCCTGGCCTACTTCCCTGTCACACATTTATAAACGGCCCAGCCAAAACCTGGCCCATTGGGCCTAACTCCCCTTGTTACAGAGAGCGGATGTGTCAGCACTAGGCCGAGAAACATCCACATCACAAGTCGAAGATGCTATAGAGGATTGAGCCTTCGACTTCTTGTGACACCGCTTACCATGCGATGCCGATGGAGACTGAGAACGTTGCTGTTGACCACGGGGTGAAGAGCGGCACTCCCGGGAATGACCTCTGGCCCCGGAGGAAGACAGACGACATAAGCAAGAAGGACGCGACAATAGCGCCATCAGAAGCTTCATGCACTGCTCCGTAGAGCCTTCGGCTTCAACCGCTGACAGGCGTCACATTCATCTGCATTGTGGTGCTTGCCCAGCCACTACATACAGATAGAATGTGGGTCCGTTTCCGACATCTTACGAGCACAGGACCCACAAGACTGAAACCCAAAGGGCATAGAGAACACTGTTCAAATGAAAAAAGATCATCACATCAGGCCGAAGAACGGGCAGAGATATGCTTCTCCAGATCCGCATTGCAGCGCGGAAAAGATGAAACTGATATCCGTGTGCCGGAGGGGACTTATATGGCTCCACTGACGTCGTGAAGGGAGTTAACGTCATCACTGAGCTGTACGACGTTGTCCACCGGAGCACAGAGGTACTGCTAAAAAAGATTCTGATCCAGACTGGCGCCTAGGGAGAAATTCAAAAGTTAAGGAATCTGCGGCTAGATGTCTCTATCAGATTAGTTTAGCCAGGAATGTAGGATCATTTCTAGTCAACAGGAGCAGAGAATCCATCTGCCCTTCCATGTCTCATTAATCAAATCAATAAAGCCAGCTTTTAGACTGTTGCCACCACCTTCACCTACTCTGATTGAGGGAGCACCTGTATGTGAAGTCAAAGTAATATCAGAACTTTCCACATTCTTGGCCCTGTTTTTACTAGGTGGAAAGAAAAGTATATAGCTGCTACAAGGGAAACAAGGATCCTGTGGCATACATTCTTTCTCTATGTCTCCTTCAGCATTGTAATACTTGATAAGCAACCAAACCTGTGACAGGGCCTCATGGAGGAGGCATTATCAGTAATTCCAAAAGGACCACTCCTTAGGCCCACAATACACTTTCTTCATATCCTCTTAGGCTACCTGGTGGCATAAGGGTCAGTGTGCCCTCAATCGTATAGGGTCATATGCAGAAGGGACATAGTTTGCTGATTATTATGCTAAGCTTTATCCTGAGAGCTACACAGGTTCTCATGTCCCTGGTTAATGCTGATATCCTTTCTGTATAAAGCTGCAGCCATCCTAAGAGGAGTTGTAAGGCTTAAACGATGATTTGGCATGATTATTTTCGCCAGGTGATCAAGTTTTCAAAATCTTGCTGGACGTATTAACTCCAACAAAATTAGGAAATCTCAGTGACCATTTTCTCTCACCGCCTAATTAAACCCCAGCGACTGGATTATCAATGCCCTCCACTGAGATTCAATTGATTCAATTCGATATGTCATCTGTGACAGCTTCATCCTGTAATCCTGTTGTGGCAGACTTCTACAGAATCTGAAGCAGTGATTGTTGGAGCAACTGCTGAAATCAACAGACAACATTGTCTACATTGAGGAAACAAGGACTTGGTTCTAGGAAGTGCCTTGTAGCTATGATAATAGGTTTTCTTCATCTGCATCAGTGATTTCTCGTATTTGGTTTTTCATCAGTAACTTCCTGCTTGGGGGGCGTGGCTAAGGCGCCGATGTAGGTGGAAGCGGGACTCCGGAGCTCCTCCACGCCCGCCTCGCACCACACCACATCCTGTACCCCGGCCCGGACCCCGGACTCCTAGATGCACGGGGGAGGATCCAGGGAGCACGAGGGGTGTCTTTAGGGACCCGGGAGCCCCGATAACTAACTGCGGCGAGCGTTCCCCGTGAAGCGAGGAGACCGACGCGAGGAGCGGGCAAGATGGCGGCCGTTGTCCCAGCCTAAGGTGCCTGGCGGAGAGAGGCTGTCGGCAGCCGAGGGCTCAGTCTGACGGAGCAACTCCCCCACTCGGCGGCGAAAGGCCCCCGGAGGCCGTGGGAGGTGAGCGGTGCCACCTGACAGCGAGACACGGCTGGGACCCGGGACCGGGGGCCGGACGGACTGCCTGACCCCAAGATGGCGCCGAGTACATCAACGGAGCTGCATTGACTGTCGGCAGCGAGGACCCTGAGGCCACGAGGCGTGCAGCGCTCACCCTACCACTGCGGGCATTCCCCTGGTGCCCCTTCCGCCCTGCGCAGTGGGGCGCCTGCATTACATGTGGACTTCAGGTGAGCGGGCTCCGGCGGAGTGACCGGATGAGCGCCCCAGGGGGACACTCGAGCTGCTGAGGGACGGAGGCACAGCTCCCTGGCCGGGAACACTCACGCACCAGCCACTGCTCTGGACCTGACACAAGTAGGCGTGCAAACGTTCCGTGGCACCCCGGAGAAGGAGGACACATCGGGCGACTGGAGCGGGGGTCCCGTTACCCCACCGTCCTAGCGGAGGGAGTCTTGCTCCCTACGTCGACCGAGGTACTGAGACCTCACCTGATAGAGGCCCGGAGGTGCAGCGGGGCTGAGTGGCGAAGGAGGGGTCGGGGAGGAATAGACGAGCACCTTGCCTGGCTGGGGGCCTCTGTGGCGACGCCTGGACTATTGGTGGTGAGGCTCTGAATCTTGGCCAGGTACGCCTCCGCGCCGGAAACTGACCGGGACCTGGCGCTTGGGGGCGCGAAACCACCCTGCGGCACCCTGGAGGACTGACACCGCCTGTCCTGACGTACCTGGAGCGAGGGCCCTCGTGTCCTGCCGGCCTGGTGGAGGGGGACTTGCTCCCTGTATTGGGCCCCATCTGACGAGGAAGAAGAAACGCAGTAGTGCTGAGTGACTGGAACGGGACCGGAGAAACACCCGGGTGCGACCTGACTCACTGGTGGCCACAGCGGGGGCACGTATGCCTTGCAGCCCGGCAACATGACGCGGGGCAGAAGAAAGAAGGGCTTTGACGCCTTGAAGCTGGACGACCCGGGCCATCTCATAGAGGAGGATGCGTCGACGTCTGGAGCGGGAAGCTCGCCCTGCCCACGAGATCCATCACTGGGCGACATCATGCAGGCGATAATGGCGTCTCGGGAAGCTCTTGACAAGCGGATGGGCACCATCGGATCGGACCTGACCCTATTGAAGGACGACCACAGGAAGCTGAAGGAGCGAGTGGCGACCTCGGAGGCAACCCTGAAAGATCTGCCCGGGGACGTGGAGACTCTGAGAGCATCATTGGCGGAGGTGGCGCAGAAGGTCCGGGTGCTGGAGCTCAGGGCCGAAGACAGCGAAGGACGCTCCAGACTGCGGTCACTTACCTGGAAGATTGGCTGCGGACTGCAGTGGCTCCTGAGGGACTCTCCCCATTCTTTGCTCTGGAGCGGGCCCACAGAGTCCCGGCGCGCCCCCCCCAAGCCGGGAGGACCACCACGGCCGATAGTGATGCGCCTCTTGCACTTCCGAGATAGAGATCACATCCTCCGAAGAGTCAGAGACCTGCCGGACCTAAGAATTGATAATAGCAGGGTCATGGTCTTCCCAGACTTCACCAGAGACGTGCAAAAGCAACGGGCGTCTTTCCTGGCGGTCAAGCGAAAGTTGAGGTCGCTACAGTTGCCCTATGCTATGTTGTTCCCAGCTCGACTGAGGATTATCGCTGGAGGACGCTCACACTTCTTCCTCACACCGCAGGAGGCCTGGAGCTGGTTGGATGCCAGGGGGGAGTCGGGTGCAGGCGCCCCTCCGGAGACCTTGCCTAGAGGACATGTTGCTCAGACGACGCCGACGCGGGGGACTGGTTCCCCATCGAGATGGCAGCAGGAGAGAGCTGAGGCAGTCCTGGCGGTGGTGGCCATCAGCCAGGGAGACGCCAGCCCATCCGGTAGCGCGTCGGAGCAGTTGAGGGTCAGTGCTCCCAGTCCTGGCTCCAGTAGTGAGCATGATCTCTCGGAGACGGATCTGCCGGTGGTGACTCCCCAAACAGCAGACGGAGTTCTTGGATGAGGCGGACAGCGAGACACTGGACTTATTCGTAAGGTACTGGGTGCGGTCTGAGGCTGCTTTCGGATGCTGTGCGGAGAGACATGGGGGCCTCCCAAAAATTATTACTGGGCTGTGGGGGGGAGAGAAGGGCCGAGGGGCTTATCCTGAAGGTTCCGAGGGGGGGTGGGGCGGGAGCGGGGGGCTGCGGACCTGTTGGGGTCGGCGTACTGGCCACCCTAGCCCTATTCTATTGAAGCACACTTCCGACTTGAGTTTGGATGGGGTTTCCACGTTGGTTGTCTGTCCTGGGGTGTGGGAGTTGGGGAAGTTTAATTGTTCAGGTTGGGGGGGATGGGGGTGGGACCCGGGCGTGCCAGGGGAATTGCAGAGAGATTGGATGAAGCGCGATGGGCTCTACAATGGGACCCGACCTAGGATACAAATGTCTCACGTGGAATGTAAGGGGGATGCACACAATGCAGAGGCGCCACAATGTCCACTCCTATTTAGTCAGACGGGGTGTTCACTTCGCCTTCCTCCAGGAAACACATCTACTAGCTAAGGAGGGAAAGGCACTACAAAGGATGTGGAGGGGGCAGGTCTACCACACTGGATACTCCGCATATGCCAGGGGGGTGGCCATCTGGATACGGGCGGGGGTTCCTTTCCAATGTACACAACACCTAATTGACCCAGAGGGGAGGTATGTCGTGGTGAGGGGCACACTAGATGGGAGGGACCTTACTTTGGGCTGTCTGTACGCCCCAAACGTAGCCCCACCTGCATTTCTCTCCTTGTTGTCCAGCAAGCTGGCCCCGTTTCTGGTGGAGCCCTTGCTCCTTGGAGGGGACTTTAATAGCGTCACTGACACCACCCTGGACAGGTCGCACCCCCCCCCCTGCCCAATGCATCAGCTGGCAAACTAGCACTTGCGCGCACTGCTTGGCAGCGCCAATGGGGCCGGGTCGACTCTTGGAGGGCTAACCATCCATCGGACAGGGACTATTAGTTTTTCTCCGCTCTCCATGAGCTACACGTCCGCATCGATGCCTTCCTGTGCTCTCAGGGCGTGCATGCAGAGGTGTGCCACAGTGAGTACCTCACGCGCACGATCTAGGATCATAACCCGCTACTTTTGCAGTTGAGCTGGTCAAGGTACCGCCCGCGAATCACTGCCTGGAAGCTGCGCCCGGAGGCACTGGACGACCAACTCTTCCGCACAACAATAGCCTCGAACATCGAGGAATACTTTCAGATCAATGCGGGCACAGCGGGCTCGGCCACGATAGAGTGGGATGCCTTCAAGACGGTGGTGAGGGGTCAATGCATTGCAGCGGCGTCGGGAGTTAGGAGGACGTTGTTAGCAGACATCACGAAGGCGGACGAGACAGTCACCCCCAGGGCTTATTTATATTAGGTGGGGGGCTCTCAGGCCCGCCAGCCCCATGGACCACCACCCCCTGAGGTTTTCAGAAAATATTGGCGGGGCTCATGCCCTCCCGCAGCCCTGGGTAAACGCCCCCCGGGGCTCAATCTAATTTTGATTCTGGGGGGCACACTTACCTCCGCAGCCCCGGGGACCGCCACCTCCCTGGAGCACTAAAGATTTAAATTGGGGTGTCCGTGATGGACCCCCCAGCCCCGGGGACCACCACCCCCCGGGGCTTTGTAAAATATGGGAGGGGGCCATGCGGCCCCCCTCCTGGAGCCTTGTCATGGCCCCGGGGTCCACCACCCCCAAGGTCAGCTCCTGCAGTGTCCCGGGGTACCCACTCCCGGGACACTGTAGTTTGCAATGACAGGGCGGGAGCCTTACGGCTCCCGCCATGTCATTGCAAACTGCTTTGCTTCATTGAAACGAGAGCAGGGAAACCTGCTCTCACTTCAATGAAGCAAAGCAGATTGCTTTTCCACATGTTGAGCAGCATATTAGCTGTTCCCCATGTGGAAAAGCAATGCTGGCTCCCGCAGGACGCGGGGTGCCGACTGGGACCATAGGGGGATTGGCGACCCCCCCACAGTCCCCAATGGAGAGGGCCAGTCCCGGGGGATGGGGTCCCCGGGTCTACCAGTGGCCTGGGAGGGGGGCCACACGTCCCCCTCACCAAAAGTAAAAACAAAAAATAGAAAAGCCAGCTCCGGGGATGGGGTTCCCAGGGTCATAAGTGCCCAGGGAGGGGGCCACAAGAACCCCCTCCCCAACAGTTTAGAAAATAAAAAAATAAAAAAAGGAAAAAGAAAAGGCCATGCCCCGGGGGTTGGGGTCCCCGGGGCAGATTAGGGCCTCAGGAGAGGTGCCACGCGGGCAACTTTAAAAAAATTTTAATAAAAAAAAAAAATTGGGGGCAGACCCTGGGGGATGGGGTCCCCAGAGCCAAAAAAATAGAAATAGCCCCCCTTCTTAATTATTTTTTTTTAAAAGACCGGCATCGCCCCGGAGGCCATGCCCCCTCCTTTCATCAATCTGCAAACACGCCCCCTGATGCGTTTGCAGATGGGGAACGTATTCCCCTTGAACACTGGGGGTCCCTGGGGACAAACTAGCCCAACAGGAACCTCCAGTATGAGCCAGGGGGCTGCATTGTAGAGAGGTGTTCTGAGGCCACGCCCCTTTTTACACCTCTATGCAATGCAGCTTTGTGGTGCTTAGAGGAGGTAGCTGGGGGGCTAGTTGCACCCCAGGGACCCTCAGAATTCAAGGGGAGTTAATCCTCCAACTTAGAAAGTGACATGGGGCGCATTAGCACAGTGGTGAAGGTAGGGGGCAGGCCTGAGTTATCATGTGTGCAAACACACCCTGTGGCGCGGTTTAAGTTGGGGAATTAATTCCTTGTCAATCCTGAGGGTCCCTGGGGGCCAACCAGCCCACCAGGTACCTCCAGTAAGCGCCATGGAGCTGTGTGGCAGAGTGTTGTAAAAAGGGGCGTGGCCTCTGAACTCCTCTGTACAATGCAGCCCCCTGGCGCATACTGGAGGTACCTGGTGGGCTAGATGGCCCCAGGGACCCACATGATTGAGGAGGAATTAATTCTCTAAATTAAAATGTGCCACAGGACGTGTCTGCAGACATGTCACCTCAGGCCACGCCCCCTCCCTTCACCACTGTGCAAACGCGCCCGTGGCGCATTTTAAGTTGGGGAATTAATTCTCTTTCAATACAGAGGGTCCCTGAGGGCAAACTAGCCCAACAGGTATCTCGAGTATGCGCCAGGGAGCTGCGTTTCAGACAGGTGTTCAGAGGCCACGCTAATTTTTACACCTCTCTGGAACGCAGCTCTGTGGCGCTTAGTGGAGGTACCTAGTGGGCTAGTTTGACCCTAGGGACCCTTAGGATTCAAGGTGACTTAATCTCTCAACTTAGAACGGCCACAGGGCGCGTTTACACAGTGGTGAAGGGAGGGGATGGGGCCTGAGGTGACGTGTGCAAACACGTCCTGTGGCGCGTTTTAAGTTGGGGAAATAATGCCCCTTCAATCCTGAGGGACCCTGGGGGCCAAGTAGCCCACTAGGTGCTTCCAGGAAGCGCCACTGCGCTGTGTTGCAGAAAGGTGGTGCAGGCCGTGCCCCTTTTTACACCTCTCTGCAATGGTGCTCACTGGGCTACCTAGTGGGCTAATTTGCACCTAGGGACCCTCAGGATTCAAGGGGAGTTAATCTCCCAACTTAAAATGACCAGAGGGTGTGTTTACACAGTGGGGAAGGCAGGGGACGGGGCCTGAGGTGACATGTGCAAAGACGCTCTATGGCGCGTTTTAAGTTGGGGAAATAATTCCCCTTCAATGCTGAGTTCCCATGGGGGCCAACTAGTCCACCAGGTGCTTCCAGTAAGCACCACTGCGCTGCATTACAGAGAGGTGGTCCAGGCCGTGCCCATTTTCTCTGCAACGCAGCTCTGTGGTGCTAAGTAGAGATACCTGATGGGCTAGTTGTACCCAAGGGACACTCAGGATTCAAGGGGACTTTATCCCCCAAATTAAAACGGCCACTGGGTGTGTTTGCACACGTCAGCTCAGCCACCCCCCCCCCTTCACCAGTGTGCAAACACGCACTGTGGCATGTTTTAAGAGGTTGTTTTAATCCCCCAGTCCTATTATATACTAGGGGCTTACAGAGGAGGTCATGCTAATAACAGGGGTACCCCACTGCATAGTGTTCCCTAGTGTATGTAGGTGTTTTAACTGTATTTTAAGTGTGTTTTAGCATAGCACTGGCTCTAGGACTGGTTAGTCAGGGTCAGTTAACACCAGTACCCATCTGAAAAAGTTGAGGGTACAGGATGATTTTGCAACAAGGCCTCTTTCTGACCCTGTGTTTGTTCTTTCTGCACGTCTTCCTTCTTCCTGCACTTTTCTTCGTCTTTGAGGACTTGTGTTGCTTCTTTCTGCATTTCTTTTTCTTTTTTCTGTGTGTTTTTTCTTCTTTCTTCACATGTCCTACCTCTGTAGGCATAGTTAGAAACTAGCACTTAAAAAAGCTTTGAAATTCACTTAAAAAACCATAGGTTTCAGTTACGTTAAAGTTAGAAATTAGCATTTAAAAAACCATTCAAATTCACTGAATAAACCATAGGTTTCAGGCTCGTTACAGTTAGGAACTAGCATTTAAAAAACCTTACAAATTCACAGAAAAAACCATAGGTTTCAGGGGCGTTATAGTTAGCTGGACATTTCACTCGTACAAAACCATTGAAATTTCCCCGTTATAGTTAGTTCAGCTAACTATAACTCGTGCGCCTGCAATGCACTGCTGATGACGTCACATATTACACCACTCATGACATGGTCAGTGATATCACTCATGACATCACAAAGTCCACACAAACTGAAAAAAGAAGGAGGGAGGTTAAGGGTCTGACCTTCCCCTACTAACCCGAAACTTACATAGGGTGGCATCTGCTTGGGCTCCAAATCAAATGTCAACCAAGACCAACTGCACAGGTTCCAGAAATCCAGACATCCGGAGCCATGCGTGTCATCGCAATGCCACTGTAGATGCCATGGCCCGTCCAATGGAGTCAGTGGAATCCATTCTACATTTGATGAGCAGTTTGGCTACCTGAAGACCATCTAAAGGCAACTGATGTAACCTGCCCAAATTAGCCTCAGGGAACAAGGGTAAAAACTGACTCAAAGACGCCCACAGGGTATGGAGAAAGCGTTCAAGGATGCAGACCATAATAGTGGAGCATAAAGCGCACTTGTCGAGGAAAAAATCTGCTTCCCACAAGAATCCTGTCCCCTGGATTCTTTATCAAGATGGAATTGAAGGAGGTTCTCCTTCTCAGGGGATGCCGTAACAGCCTGGACTTCGAAGCTGTGGAGGGTTGGCTGCCAAAGAAGGCAAGCGGGGTCACCCAGGCAGGGCAATATGTGTAGGCAATGATGCGGACTACTGGCACACCTAACTGAGGTTTTTCCCATGCCCCTAACAAAAAGTCAGGAAGGGCCTCACAAAAAGGGAGCACCGGCTCAATCCCCGATTGACCTGGATGAGGAACTTCAATAAGAGGGTCTATAGTCTTTTCCATAGAAGGCAGAGTTAGATACAAGACTTCAGCCACTCCAATCAAGACCTCTGCCAAAGAGGCAAGGCTCCGCAATCCAGCTGTCCAACCCAGAAGGGGCCACTGTTTGCTCCAAGTGAGTCATCTTTTCACAAGCTTCCCCTTTTAGGTCTTGTGGATCCTCCACAGAAATTACTGGCAACATATACAGATTTATAAGTGATGACCGGCATTGAGGCGACGTTGAACGGCGTCAAGGCAATGCCGTGCTGACATCCACCTGGGAAGGAGGAGAGACATCAGCCGGTGTCTGCGTTGATATACGGAATTGGGGTGAATCCAGCTCCACAGTGCACACGACTCCAGATCAGAGTCTACCAGCGCCGCTATGACAGACACCGAAATAGCAACCGTCATCAAGTGGTAGTTGACTGCCCTTGTTGGCCCCCTAAAGTACTGCACACTGGCACCTCAGGTTTTGAGACTGGACCTGAATCCAAAGGCGAACCAGCGGGCGATGATGCAGTTACGGAGCCTATGACCTCCTTGGGGCTTGCAGGGGCTTCAGAGGGAGACGAGGACCCAAAGTACAGATTGAAAGCTTCATTGTACTCTTGCATCTGCTTCTTGTTCCCTCCGGCTCCAAGGAAAACCGGGAGGCTCGGGATTGATGCCAGAGCGGATGTGTCTGTGTACTTTATTTATTCAAAAAGTTCATTAAAAAGGTATAAATAAAGTACCAGATCAAATGAAAAGATGGTCTAGCGTTAATTCAAAACATCAAAATACCACAGGTCCTGGCCTACTTCCCTGTCACACATTTATAAACGGCCCAGCCAAAACCTGGCCCATTGGGCCTAACTCCCCTTGTTACAGAGAGCGGATGTGTCAGCACTAGGCCGAGAAACATCCACATCACAAGTCGAAGATGCTATAGAGGATTGAGCCTTCGACTTCTTGTGACACCGCTTACCATGCGATGCCGATGGAGACTGAGAACGTTGCTGTTGACCACGGGGTGAAGAGCGGCACTCCCGGGAATGACCTCTGGCCCCGGAGGAAGACAGACGACATAAGCAAGAAGGACGCGACAATAGCGCCATCAGAAGCTTCATGCACTACTCCGTAGAGCCTTCGGCTTCAACCGCTGACAGGCGTCACATTCATCTGCATTGTGGTGCTTGCCCAGCCACTACATACAGATAGAATGTGGGTCAGTTTCCGACATCTTACGAGCACAGGACCCACAAGACTGAAACCCAAAGGGCATAGAGAACACTGTTCAAATGAAAAAAGATCATCACATCAGGCCGAAGAACGGGCAGAGATATGCTTCTCCAGATCCGCATTGCAGCGCGGAAAAGATGAAACTGATATCCGTGTGCCGGAGGGGACTTATATGGCTCCACTGACGTCGTGAAGGGAGTTAACGTCATCACTGAGCTGTACGACGTTGTCCACCGGAGCACAGAGGTACTGCTAAAAAAGATTCTGATCCAGACTGGCGCCTAGGGAGAAATTCAAAAGTTAAGGAATCTGCGGCTAGATGTCTCTATCAGATTAGTTTAGCCAGGAATGTAGGATCATTTCTAGTCAACAGGAGCAGAGAATCCATCTGCCCTTCCATGTCTCATTAATCAAATCAATAAAGCCAGCTTTTAGACTGTTGCCACCACCTTCATCTACTCTGATTGAGGGAGCACCTGTATGTGAAGTCAAAGTAATATCAGAACTTTCCACATTCTTGGCCCTGTTTTTACTAGGTGGAAAGAAAAGTATATAGCTGCTACAAGGGAAACAAGGATCCTGTGGCATACATTCTTTCTCTATGTCTCCTTCAGCATTGTAATACTTGATAAGCAACCAAACCTGTGACAGGGCCTCATGGAGGAGGCATTATCAGTAATTCCAAAAGGACCACTCCTTAGGCCCACAATACACTTTCTTCATATCCTCTTAGGCTACCTGGTGGCATAAGGGTCAGTGTGCCCTCAATCGTATAGGGTCATATGCAGAAGGGACATAGTTTGCTGATTATTATGCTAAGCTTTATCCTGAGAGCTACACAGGTTCTCATGTCCCTGGTTAATGCTGATATCCTTTCTGTATAAAGCTGCAGCCATCCTAAGAGGAGTTGTAAGGCTTAAACGATGATTTGGCATGATTATTTTCGCCAGGTGATCAAGTTTTCAAAATCTTGCTGGACGTATGAACTCCAACAAAATTAGGAAATCTCAGTGACCATTTTCTCTCACCGCCTAATTAAACCCCAGCGACTAGATTATCAATGCCCTCCACTGAGATTCAATTGATTCAATTCGATATGTCATCTGTGACAGCTTCATCCTGTAATCCTGTTGTGGCAGACTTCTACAGAATCTGAAGCAGTGATTGTTGGAGCAACTGCTGAAATCAACAGACAACATTGTCTACATTGAGGAAACAAGGACTTGGTTCTAGGAAGTGCCTTGTAGCTATGATAATAGGTTTTCTTCATCTGCATCAGTGATTTCTCGTATTTGGTTTTTCATCAGTAACTTCCTGCTTGGGGGGCGTGGCTAAGGCGCCGATGTAGGTGGAAGCGGGACTCCGGAGCTCCTCCACGCCCGCCTCGCACCACCCCACATCCTGTACCCCGGCCCGGACCCCGGACTCCTAGATGCACGGGGGAGGATCCAGGGAGCACGAGGGGTGTCTTTAGGGACCCGGGAGCCCCGATAACTAACTGCGGCGAGCGTTCCCCGTGAAGCGAGGAGACCGACGCGAGGAGCGGGCAAGATGGCGGCCGTTGTCCCAGCCTAAGGTGCCTGGCGGAGAGAGGCTGTCGGCAGCCGAGGGCTCAGTCTGACGGAGCAACTCCCCCACTCGGCGGCGAAAGGCCCCCGGAGGCCGTGGGAGGTGAGCGGCGCCACCTGACAGCGAGACACGGCTGGGACCCGGGAACGGGGGCCGGACGGACTGCCTGACCCCAAGATGGCGCCGAGTACATCAACGGAGCTGCATTGACTGTCGGCAGCGAGGACCCTGAGGCCACGAGGCGTGCAGTGCTCACCCTACCACTGCGGGCATTCCCCTGGTGCCCCTTCCGCCCTGCGCAGTGGGGCGCCTGCATTACATGTGGACTTCAGGTGAGCGGGCTCCGGCGGAGTGACCGGCCGAGCGCCCCAGGGGGACACTCGAGCTGCTGAGGGACGGAGGCACAGCTCCCTGGCCGGGAACACTCACGCACCAGCCACTGCTCTGGACCTGACACCAGTAGGCGTGCAAACGTTCCGTGGCACCCCGGAGAAGGAGGACACATTGGGCGACTGGAGCGGGGGTCCCGTTACCCCACCGTCCTAGCGGAGGGAGTCTTGCTCCCTACGTCGACCGAGGTACTGAGACCTCACCTGATAGAGGCCCGGAGGCGCAGCGGGGCTGAGTGGCGAAGGAGGGTTCGGGGAGGAATAGACGAGCACCTTGCCTGGCTGGGGGCCTCTGTGGCGACGCCTGGACTATTGGTGGTGAGGCTCTGAATCTTGGCCAGGTACGCCTCCGCGCCGGAAACTGACCGGGACCTGGCGCTTGGGGGCGCGAAACCACCCTGCGGCACCCTGGAGGACTGACACCGCCTGTCCTGACGTACCTGGAGCGAGGGCCCTCGTGTCCTGCCGGCCTGGTGGAGGGGGACTTGCTCCCTGTATTGGGCCCCATCTGACGAGGAAGAAGAAACGCAGTAGTGCTGAGTGACTGGAACGGGACCGGAGAAACACCCGGGTGCGACCTGACTCACTGGTGGCCACAGCGGGGGCACGTATGCCTTGCAGCCCGGCAACATGACGCGGGGCAGCAGAAAGAAGGGCTTTGACGCCTTGAAGCTGGACGACCCGGGCCATCTCATAGAGGAGGATGCGTCGACGTCTGGAGCGGGAAGCTCGCCCTGCCCACGAGATCCATCACTGGGCGACATCATGCAGGCGATAATGGCGTCTCGGGAAGCTCTTGACAAGCGGATGGGCACCATCGGATCGGACCTGACCCTATTGAAGGACGACCACAGGAAGCTGAAGGAGCGAGTGGCGACCTCGGAGGCAACCCTGAAAGATCTGCCCGGGGACGTGGAGACTCTGAGAGCATCATTGGCGGAGGTGGCGCAGAAGGTCCGGGTGCTGGAGCTCAGGGCCGAAGACAGCGAAGGACGCTCCAGACTGCGGTCACTTACCTGGAAGATTAGCTGCGGACTGCAGTGGCTCCTGAGGGACTCTCCCCATTCTTTGCTCTGGAGCGGGCCCACAGAGTCCCGGCGCGCCCCCCCCAAGCCGGGAGGACCACCACGGCCGATAGTGATGCGCCTCTTGCACTTCCGAGATAGAGATCACATCCTCCGAAGAGTCAGAGACCTGCCGGACCTAAGAATTGATAATAGCAGGGTCATGGTCTTCCCAGACTTCACCAGAGACGTGCAAAAGCAACGGGCGTCTTTCCTGGCGGTCAAGCGAAAGTTGAGGTCGCTACAGTTGCCCTATGCTATGTTGTTCCCAGCTCGACTGAGGATTATCGCTGGAGGACGCTCACACTTCTTCCTCACACCGCAGGAGGCCTGGAGCTGGTTGGATGCCAGGGGGGAGTCGGGTGCAGGCGCCCCTCCGGAGACCTTGCCTAGAGGACATGTTGCTCAGACGACGCCGACGCGGGGGACTGGTTCCCCATCGAGATGGCAGCAGGAGAGAGCTGAGGCAGTCCTGGCGGTGGTGGCCATCAGCCAGGGAGACGCCAGCCCATCCGGTAGCGCGTCGGAGCAGTTGAGGGTCAGTGCTCCCAGTCCTGGCTCCAGTAGTGAGCATGATCTCTCGGAGACGGATCTGCCGGTGGTGACTCCCCAAACAGCAGACGGAGTTCTTGGATGAGGCGGACAGCGAGACACTGGACTTATTCGTAAGGTACTGGGTGCGGTCTGAGGCTGCTTTCGGATGCTGTGCGGAGAGACATGGGGGCCTCCCAAAAATTATTACTGGGCTGTGGGGGGGAGAGAAGGGCCGAGGGGCTTATCCTGAAGGTTCCGAGGGGGGGGGTGGCGGGAGCGGGGGGCTGCGGACCTGTTCGGGTCGGCGTACTGGCCACCCTAGCCCTATTCTATTGAAGCACACTTCCGACTTGAGTTTGGATGGGGTTTCCACGTTGGTTGTCTGTCCTGGGGTGTGGGAGTTGGGGAAGTTTAATTGTTCAGGTTGGGGGGGATGGGGGTGGGACCCGGGCGTGCCAGGGGAATTGCAGAGAGATTGGATGAAGCGCGATGGGCTCTACAATGGGACCCGACCTAGGATACAAATGTCTCACGTGGAATGTAAGGGGGATGCACACAATGCAGAGGCGCCACAATATCCACTCCTATTTAGTCAGACGGGGTGTTCACTTCGCCTTCCTCCAGGAAACACATCTACTAGCTAAGGAGGGAAAGGCACTACAAAGGATGTGGAGGGGGCAGGTCTACCACACTGGATACTCCGCATATGCCAGGGGGGTGGCCATCTGGATACGGGCGGGGGTTCCTTTCCAATGTACACAACACCTAATTGACCCAGAGGGGAGGTATGTCGTGGTGAGGGGCACACTAGATGGGAGGGACCTTACTTTGGGCTGTCTGTACGCCCCAAACGTAGCCCAACCTGCATTTCTCTCCTTGTTGTCCAGCAAGCTGGCCCCGTTTCTGGTGGAGCCCTTGCTCCTTGGAGGGGACTTTAATAGCGTCACTGACACCACCCTGGACAGGTCGCACCCCCCCCTGCCCAATGCACCAGCTGGCAAACTAGCACTTGCGCGCACTGCTTGGCAGCGCCAATGGGGCCTGGTCGACTCTTGGAGGGCTAACCATCCATCGGACAGGGACTATTCGTTTTTCTCCGCTCTCCATGAGCTACACGTCCGCATCGATGCCTTCCTGTGCTCTCAGGGCGTGCATGCAGAGGTGTGCCACAGTGAGTACCTCACGCGCACGATCTAGGATCATAACCCGCTACTTTTGCAGTTGAGCTGGTCGCAGTACCGCCCGCGAATCCCTGCCTGGAAGCTGCGCCCGGAGGCACTGGACGACCAACTCTTCCGCACAACAATAGCCTCGAACATCGAGGAATACTTTCAGATCAATGCGGGCACAGCGGGCTCGGCCACGATAGAGTGGGATGCCTTCAAGACGGTGGTGAGGGGTCAATGCATTGCAGCGGCGTCGGGAGTTAGGAGGACGTTGTTAGCAGACATCACGAAGGCGGACGAGAAATTGCGAGAGCTAGAAAGAGCGAGGCCTGAGCGGCCAGACACACATGAGGCACTACTTGAGGCTCGGGAAGTAGTGGCGGCGACAGTGGAGCGCCTCAGGTGCTTCGACTACAAGGCCTACCTCACACGCGCGCACTCGGAGCGCGACAAGTCGGGAGCTCTTTTGGCCTGGCTGGCCAATCCAGCTTGCCGGAGCTCGATCATTCTTGAGCTCAGGGACCACTCGGGAGTGGCACGGTTTGACCAGGGGGGGATTAATGAGGTATTCTATGATTACTACACGGAGCTCTACCGCAGCAGGATCCTGCCGTCGGCGGATGAATTCCAGGGTTTCGTGGAAGGCCTGGACTTGCCCGAGTTGGGCAGGGAGGGCGCGAAGCTGCTCGGGGGCAAAATTGAGGAGAGAGAGGTGAAGGTTGCCATCAAGGGTATGGCGAGGAACAAGACGCCGGGCTCAGACGGGCTCCCAACGGAATTTTAGCTCACGTATATCGACCTCCTGGCACCCAAACTGACGCGGGTCTACAATGAGGCGAAGCGGCTGGCCAGCCTTCCGACGTCCACTGGCGAAGCGCTCATAGTCCCCCTACTGAAACCGGGCAAGCAGCCGTGGGACAGGACAGCATATCGCCCGTTGTCCATGCTCAACCTAGACTACAAGATCTTGAGTAAGATCTTAGCAACGCGTCTGCTCTCCCACATGGCCACGTTGATCCACGCGGACCAGTCCGGCTTCATCCCGGCCCGTAACACGGCGCTTAACGTGCGACGACTCCTGCACGTGTTGGAGGCGGACACCTATGACGGAGATGAAGCGGCTGTGTTTGCAGTAGACATGGAAAAGGCCTTTGACAGCCTGGAATGGCCTTATCTCTTCCATGTTATGCGCACGATGGGTCTGGGCGAGGACTTCATGGATTGGACGGCGCTGCTATACCGAAATGCAAAGGCGAGGGTCAGAACTGGGAGAATCATCTCTGAGATGTGTGCAGTGAGCAGGGGCACCCGTCAGGGATGCCCTCTTTCTCCCCTATTGTTCGCCATAGCTGTCGAACCACTCGCGGCGAGAGCCCGGCTGGGTCGGACATATCAGGGGCTAGATGTTTATGGACAGGTACACCACATAGCTTTCTATGCAGACGACCTGCTGATGTTCCTGGCGGACTCGGCTGACTCTCTGCGCGGTGCTAAGGCCCTCCTACAATCACTAAGTAGGGTGTCAGGTCTCCGAGTAAACTGGGCGAAGTCATACCTGTTCCCAGCCCGCCCGCGTAGAATATGCCCACAGCCCTCGGAAGGGGTGACGTGGGAGGAGAGGACCCTGCGCTACCTAGGGACCTCGATCTTTCATGACAAAGCGGATATTCTTGAGGGGAACGTAGGTTCGGCAATTAGACACGCCAAAGAGAACTTCGAGTTTTGGAGCACGCTCCCGTTGTCACTCATGGGGAGAGTGGCACTTCTTAAGATGGTGACCCTGCCACGGCTGCTTAATTTCTTTAGGACCCTCCCGATCTGGATCCCGGCGAGCTACTTTCGGCGGTTAATATCGTTGGTAATCGGCTTTCTGTGGGGGACGGGCAGACGCAGGGTGGCGCACAGCACACTTCTCCGCCCTAGAGAGGAGGGTGGGCTAGCAGTGCCAGACTACGAGCTGTACTACCTGGCGGCTCAGCTGCAGTGGCTGACACAATGGGTCGCGCGAGCCAAGAGAGAAGGCGATGGATCCGGGGAACCGGCGGGCCCGGTTCAGGTGTTATCCCGGATTGTTCTGGGCTCCCGATGGGAGATTTCCATCTCACCCAAGAATTTGCGACGGCCCGGAAGTGCTGGAATAGATACCGCCGAAGGGGCCGCATTGGGGTGCCGTACGCTCCTGAGATCCCACTCCAGCTGTGCGGGGCACTGCCGCATGGGGGCTCGTGGCACGGGCTAGGGGATTGGGAACAGCAGGGACTCAAGTCCATGGGGGACCTCTATGAGGACGGGGCGATGCTACCTTTCGACCTTCTGAGAGACCGCTTTGAGCTGTCGGGGGGGGACTTCCTCCTTCATGCGGCGCTAACGTCGGCAATCCGCAAGCACTGGAAGACGGGTATGACGGAGCCGCCACTGTCTCTGGGATGCCAGTACGTGGTGATGATGGCGGGGACGGTCAAGGCAGTCACGTGTCTATACAGACGCATGGTCTCGGAGACTGTTGCTCCTCTGCTGGCCCTGAAGACAAAATGGGAGGCGGATCTGGCAGTGGAGATCCCTGATGAAGCGTGGACTGGCATTGTGGCACGGGCCCGAAGCGGAGCGCGCAACCCTAGATTTCAGCTGATGCACTTCTGTGTCCTGCACAGGGCCTACCTGACACCTGACAAATTACATAAATACTTCCCAACCCATCCGGCGGCCTGTCCACGATGCCCGGCGACCTTAGCTGATTTCCAGCACATGTTCTGGTCCTGCCCAGAGTTGGGTTCCTTTTGGCGGGAGGTAGTGGACACCCTGAGGGAGGTTACGGAGAGGGACTTGCATTTATCCATGGCAAACTGCATCCTACACTGGTTCCCACATACATCAAAGAACAAGATTACTAGCAAGTTCCTGGACCTGGGTCTGCTCCTGGCGAAGCGGGCCATAACATCCCAATGGAAGGCGAATAGGGGCCCTGTGGTGGAGAGGTGGAAGGCTGAGCTGCTCAAATGGGCCCGGTGTGAAGGAGAACTCCGTATGCAGGCTGCGCTTAGAGCAGATAATGACACGGCTCTGGAGAGGGCCAGGGCATGGGAGGGGCTGATCTTGGACCTCACACTTTTGGGCCTGGAGAAGGAGGACACCCCGGCACATAGCCCTGCCCCGGCGGACCACTTGCCCAGAGAGGTAGTGACCTAGGCTCCCTCCCTTGTTCCCCTACTTCCTGAGTGAGGACTACGAGTTGTTTGTTGATTGCTCCTGATGACCTACTTCGGGACTGAATTGGTCGGGATGAATGTGATCTCGCACTGGTGATGAGCTGGCACGTCTGGGGGGGTGGGGGGCGGAGTTGGGGGAAGGAGGGATAGTTCTGGAGGAGGGGAAGGGGTTGGGGGGAGTAGGGTGGGTTGGGGGTGGGGAGCTCTTGCTCAGACGTGTAAAAGAGGACTTCCTGATTTTGCTGGGCAACGCGCTTAGGAGGGGGAGCGAGAGGACCGGAAAGCAGCACTGTCATTTCCCAGAAAGCTGGTAACAACTGATCCATGCTATTCCACCCTACACACGTATTTATCTGCTATTGCGCTGCTCGACCTCCGGGGTGTGAGCTAAAGAGCTGTGTAGCACGTATATTGAAAATCTATAAGGGGAATGATCACCAGTGGAAATGACACATGTAATTTGAATGTACCACTAACTTTGCTGCAATAAAAAGATATTTACAAAAAAAAAACAGTAACTTCCTGCATTTAGAGATTATTTTCAACCTGCTATATCATATGTTTAATGTGGCATCAAGACTTGTCATACACGAAGCACGTACTTTGGTAAACACTGCTGTGTATTTACAACTTTGTGAAGCAAAACGGTTTGTCCAGCTATAAATATTCGTTATACTCAGAATTTAAATTACCTTTCTGTGTTGTGCAGTTACATCTTTAGACCGGAAAAGCATATCAGTTTCTTATCGGTACACTTAAATATTAAGAGTAATTCCCAAATGAGCGTTAAGTGATGGGTGTGTAAATATCTTATAGGATATTTAGGGAGTTTAACTGAAGTCTTAGAGATAGTAGGTATTAAATGTGATTGACCTATTTCGGTCTTCTTCTAGACAAGCTTTCTCCGTGGTGACACAAGAATTAAGTACATCACAGATATTTACCCATGGTGCACCAGTATATAACACCACAAATCGAAGCCAATGGAGTACAGCCATCCAAGAACGACATTTTGGAAACAGAATGGACAGCAGATGTAGGTATTGAAGGGTAAACTCTTGTGGGTTATATTTAGTTACAGAACCAGTGATCTCCTCAGGCGAAGAATGTTCACCTGATTTTCTTTTGTATTTAAGCCTATTGTTTTACTTTGCTTCTTATTTCTGACCTTTTCCTCTGGGATTACCAAGTTTGGCATGTTTTCTTATAATCAGTGGGGGACAGGTGATCACATGGATTCTATGATCCACTCTGCCTCCATGATTACGCAGACAGAACTGCCTTCCATCCAGTGGTTGGCCTGGCAGTGGCATTAAAAACCTGCTAGAACTTGAGTTTTCCCTGGTAAGAGACTCATGTCTGAGATGAAGAGAGCAGAGCTGTTTGCCAAGGAGATTTTTAACCCTCAGATATTGGGGCCTGCCCCAAGGCAAATTAATCGAGGGAAAACTTTCAAAATTTCCAGTAGCGGCCGGTGTTGTGGAGGAGCGGCAGGGGTGGGGGTGCACGGGACAAAATAAAAAAAGAAGTAAAATTAAAAGAAATTACCTGTAGCTGGCCACACTCTTCTGTTACTCTCATCGCAGGCACAGGCTCCCAGACTTCAATGCGGTCAATCCTGAGGCTGCTCTTATGTTGGTATGTGGCCCTTAGGGTCATTCTCGACATTGCTAAGTTGCCATGAGCTCTGCTGCAATGATGCTTCTTTTGCGCATGTTACTACATAACTTTATTTTGCAAGACTCTGTTTGTGTCTTTCACATGAGAACGGTCTGCTTTTTGCATTCTCTGCTGTTCCTGGAGTTTAGTCTGAACAGTATGTGCAAGGTCGAAAAACATGCCTCTTGTTATTCTATTCTGGTCAGTCCCTAGTACCTAGACAAAACATGCTACACACAGCTGCACTGCTAGAGAGCTTGTGCTTTGATAATATGGAGTTGCATGTTGTTCACACACACTTAGAGGGAAACCTTTCCTTGGAGAAAAGCTATGCTATTCCTATGATGTAGAGCTACCACCTAAGCTCTAAGGTATGGGATCTGTTGACAAAGCCCAGATATCTTCCTTTATATAATAAACTTTAACTTACCAAGGGGAGGATGGTTTGGCCTTATAGTCCTTTTTCCACTGTCTGTATATGATGACATCCCATTTCATATTTTATAGCATAGTAACAATGCAAACTGTTCTAGGTTTATGCATTTTGCTGCTGGTAGTGGTTCGTATACTGCATTATAGAGCACAATAGTTAAAATAAACATTCTGTTAGACCTGGCATCTTTGGCGTGGTTTCCCTGGTCTTTTTGCCTCTACCTCCTGTATTTTTTAGGCTGTGCTGGATTTCGTTTTTGCTGGTTTAGATGCTTTGGGCACTTTGCCACTGCTGATCAGTGTCAAAGTGCAAGTGCTCCCTGTGTAAATTGTTATTGTAATTGGTTCTCCATGACTGGCATATTTGTATCACCAAGAAGTGTGCCAGGGCTGGTAATACAAATGCTACTAGTGGGCATGCAGCACTGATTGTGCCACCCACATGAGTGGCCCTAAAATGGTGTCTCAGGCCTCCCAACGCAGTGCCTGTGTGCAGTCTGTGAACTGCCATGTCCTCCTGGTCAGTGTCCCCACTGACCATGCCTAACCCTTCCCTTTCTGTACACATTGGTCACCCCTATGGAAGGCCCAAGGTACCCCCTTGGGCAGGGTGCTGTGTATGTGAAAGGTAGAGCATGTGCCAGTGCAGGTGACATGCTCTGGTAGTGAATTACAGCCATTTTCGTTTTTTACTATTGAAAGGATGTCTTGCCTATAGTCTATCATGGGGAATGCTTGCTACGGTGGGTACCTGCATATCTTCCCATAGGAGCAAGATAGGACATAACAGTCTGGTATCACAGAACTCAGAATTTAATAACACATCTTTTAGGAAAGGTGTTTTTTAAATCATGTGTTTGAGAACAGCACTTTTAGAAAGTTGCTTTTCTCTTGTCTGACCTTTCTGTGTGCCTTGGTCTGTTTGTGAATTGGCTGTCTGGTTTGTGAGTGACAGGGGCTGGGTGGCTCCAAGAGGCTGAGTGGGCCATCCCTGGGCTGAATAGCTCCATCTGCATCTAGAGTGGTGGGAGGGGGTAGCACCTGGGCCTGACTAGGGCTGTGTCTGCCTTCCGCAATGCTGGCTCCACCTCCTGCTGGGCAGCTAACGACTCTGCTCCCCTCTCTAAAAGGAAAGGAGAGGACAGGAAAACAAAGTGCTCAAGGAACACCCAGAGCTGGGTCAGACCGGGCTCAGAGCCCACCTGCACAAAGGGAACAAAAACGTTTAGGGGTATAAGTCAAGGACCACAGACTACAGAAAATTAGATCATCCTGGAATCAAGAAGGAACCTCTGCCAAGGAGAAAGCTGGAAGACTGAAGAATGAAGACTGTCCTGCTGTTGCTTTGCTGGACTGACCTGCAGTTGCTTTGCTGCCAAGGAGAGGGGAAGGACTTTGCTTTGTGCTGTGTCCCCTTGCCTGACGGAATCTCCAAAGGCCTGAAGAAGAGTTGGCTCCCTGTTAAGAAGTCCCAGGAACAAAAGGACTTCACCCCCAGCTTCCCTGAACTCTACTGAGAGAGTTCTGTCCTTCCTAGAGTGCTTGGGCCAGTTGTGGTGCCTCTGGAAGTTGTACCTGTGCTGGGAAGCTGAAAACCAAGATTTTAAGAACTTTCTACAAAGTTTAACGCATCGCTCGCTTGTGGAACGCATCCCCGTCAGTGCGAGGAAATTTCCGCCACTGTGAAGGCTGAGATCGTCACAGCGCCTGTTGCCGCTGCCAGAGTCGGCGCATCCTTCGCTTGCGGGACACACCAGACGGAAAGATTACCATCGCTGCGAGTATCGTCGCAGAGTCTGTCGTTACTGGGTGGGATCGTCGCACCGCTTGCTTGCGGACCGCATCGTGTCGCTGCAAGAGTTGTCACAGAGTCATCGCCTCGAGGGGCCACGGGAGGAGAAGATCGACGTTGAGACGCGCATTGTCGCCGCACCGGGGATTGTCGACGCCCCGAAGATCGTCGCATCGTACCTTTTGCAATCCGCTTCCACCGAAACCTGTGCACCAGAATCCACGCAAGGTATCGCATCTCTCCCCATATAGACCGGAGTCACCGCAACACGCCAGCTACATCCTGCGGGGCTGTCGCATCGCCTCCCCAGGGTCTCAGGAGTGATGCATCAATTGCTTTTCAACGCTACAGCTTTCACTTGGAACTTTTGTCGCATCCAAGGTACTGTTGGCTAAAACGTGACGCAACTGCGGATTATTTTAATGCAACCTTAAGAACTCTTTTGAAACCATATTCTTGAACTGTGTATGTTTGATTTTTGTCATTTTGGTCTTGTGTAGTTTAGATTAAAATACCTTTTCTGTTTCTAAACTGTTGTGGAGTCAGTTTGTGGTGTTTTCACTGTGTTACTGTGAGTGTTGGTACAAATACTTTGCACATTGCCTTTGATAAGCCTGACTGCTCGTGCAAAGCTACCAAGGGAGTGAGCAGAGGTTATCTAAAGAGTGTATCCTTCTTACCCTGACTAGAAGCAAGGGTCCCTATTTGGACAGTGGTACCTACCTCTGCCAACTAGAGACCCCCAGTTCTAACATTGTTGGTCAGCGGTGGGATCTTGAACTTGTATTTGTACTAGACCCACAGTGACTGGTGTACATCACTAGTGAGTGCAGACCCTTGCGCCACCGCATACTACGGTTGAGGTTTTTGTTGGTTCTATTTTTGAATAACTCTTAAAAGCATCATGTCTGGAGTTCGGAGAGGGGGCAAGATGGCGGCTGAGTAAAACGGCTGTTCACTTCTCTCTGACCGCGGACACACATGGAGGCAGAATGTGACAGCAAAAGCGGATGAAAACACAAACTGCCCATTGTACGAAGGAAATAGACGATCTGAGAGGTGAAGAGAGAAAAATCCTGAAGAACTGCGCTGCGCTGGCTGTCACAAAGTAGCGGGCGAACAGGGATGGATGCAGTCGATACAGTGTTTCCAAACTTGGAGACCTCCTACGGACCCGCCCTGCGTGGAATGCTGCTTTGCCGAGCGGAGCTGACGAGAGCTCTCTTGGCTTACTTGGCGGTTTCGGCATCCTGTGGTGCAGAGAGAGATCATCGCTTGCAGCGCTCTTGGCTCTGCCGGGAACACTCGGTGATTATGACCCCGAAAATGCCTGTTGCTGCGGGGGTGAAAAGAAGACGCGTTTGGGCTTGGCGTTGGGCTGTCCCCCAAAGTGAATATAGCAGTAAACACAGCAGCGGATCCTCAAACTAAACCGGGACCCAAGAAGCAAGTCTGCTCAGCAGCAAATCCTCAAGCTAAACTGGATGAAAGGAAAAACCGGACCGGAATGCCACCGAGTGCTGAGCCTACTGTGCTGGAAATGCTGCGAGCAACCCCACAACTCAAGACAAAACATGAAGGTGTATCACAAGGTGTGCTAGATGAATCAGGTGGGAAAAAGACAACAGGAGTATAACCCGTAGACCAGATTGAGATCTGGGTGTACATGAGTTGACCAACAACACAGCGCGATAAACGGCGCATTACTTTCTCTGGTTCCTAAAACTCACTGTAAATACCTATTCACCAAGGAGGAGCCAATAACTTTGTACATACTTAAATTCCAACTTTGTGTTTTTTGCGTCCCTCGCTGTTCTTTCACTTATATGTCACCTGCGCCGTCACCGTTCGTCTCACTATCACGTAGCGCACAAACCCCCTTGGTTTGCCTAATGCATTCTATGCCTCTAATGCTGATCTCATAATTCTGTTTTATATTGTTTAAACCTGAAAATGCCTTTGAATATATGATGCTATATGCATGTCTAAAAATCAAAAACCTAAGTCTCTCAGTTTTTCTTTGCCCAGATCTTTTGTAATGTGATACATACAATTGTTTCTGCTCTTATTGTGATACCTATTGAGATATTGTTGCCTTTACAAATGAATCAGGTGAGCAGTACCAGGGGGGGAATATGGACAGAGGAAAGGAGACTGGGGGAAAGGATGTATTAAACCCGCCAGCTATAAGTATAAGCCTGACCCTGAATGTTAGCACAGCCATTGATAGTGGAACAAGCGAAATGTGCCAGCCAAAACAACATACTCAATCTCCTGTTTCCGCAGAACCCCCCCCTGCCTGCAGCCTGACCTAGGGCGGTCTAACAGCAGTGAGTGAGAATTATGCCGTATCCTCTAACCATAGTGAGCAAGACTTTTATTCACTCTCTGATGGTATCTGGTCAGTGTCCGGCTCCCCCTCTGAGTCTCAGGTAGACTCCAGCGATGAGAATTCGTATACTGGGAAAAAAGATATGACTGCCACAATTCACAGAACGGCGAATAGAGCACTCAACCCAGCCCCCCAGAAGAAAAACCTAAGGTGGGATTATCTGGGAGCGGAGCTATTTAACACAAGTAACACAAATATACCTTCAACTGAGAATTTACCTTCTGCCTCACCCCCAACTCTGGGCACTGTCATCCAATGTATACTTTCTCATCGGGAAGAGACATGCCAAGTAAACGAGCGCAGACAACAATGCGTAAAATCCAAAGGGCAGTCAGAAAAGTTGCAAAATCATGTGTGGTAATCAACGAACGACTCACAGCTCTTGAGGCCCGGACTGAAACATTGGAGACCGATGTTACCACAACACGCACAGCTACTACGGCACATGAGGCGCAGCTCGTCGACATACAGTGGAAAATCGAGGATTTTGAAAATAGATCGCTTCAAAATAATCTACGAGACTTAGGGGTCCCTTAGGGAAAGGAAGGAGCAGACAACCATAGATAAATGGTTGAAGTCTTGTCTAAAGCATTCCCAGAGCTTGAGGAGTGGAATTGGGAACTGGAAATTCCAAAGGGCGCATCGCGTTCCTTTTAATCTCAAGTCACCTCCAAAGCCTGACACTAAACCCCGTGCGATACTTATATACTTCGGCAATTTTTTACTTCGCCAGGCAGTCTATGACAAAGCAAAACCCACAACAAAGCGCAGTGGTGGGGATTACACATTTTTTGTACAACAGGACTATTGTCATTTTACTGTTGAAAGACGCTGGCGCCTTCGACAAATGATTAAACCAGTGCAAGATCGTGGGGGACAGGCATTTCTCCTGCATCCTGCCCGGTTGAAAATAATTAAGGGAGAACATGTTCTTTTTTTTACTTCAGAAATTAAAATACAAGAATATCTAGAGAAATGGACCTAAATTTATGGACTGTGTAAATGTTTAGGATTAAGGGCAAGATTATTTTAGGGTGTATGGATATATCTCTCTAGTGTGTTTGTCTTCTTCCTTACATCTCAATAGTATACGTTTTTGAACCTTTATCGACGTTTTTGCTGTGTTTTGGTTTATTTTTGGGTCAGAGGGGAGCGACCATCACAGTAGACTACTAGTAATCTTAATGCCTTTTTGTAAGGGAAGGGTGGGGGGCGGGAACTGAGGGGTAGGCAAGGGTAAGGCTAGGGGCACGGGTATAGGGTGGGGAATGGGGAATGGGGGTGGCGGAATTGGGGGTGGGGGAGGGTCAGGGAAAAAAGGGGGAAAATGGAGAGGATACTAGCAAAAATGAATATAAAACAAACTGTAGAGGAAATCGAGTAGATCAAATGGCTAAAATTACTATTTGCTCAGTGAACGTAGGGGGCTTAATGACAGACAAAAACGTAATAGAGTTGCAGAGATGTTAAGAAGTTTTAATGCTGACATTATATGCTGGCTATAAGAGGCTATAACCTTATGACATGCTCTACCAAGACCTCAACCATTAGAGGAACTACGATTCATATGAAAAATCGGTTAGGGTCACCCATACGGACATTGGGAGACAAATCAGGAAGATGGGCGATGGCCCAGCTCCCTATGGGAATTACTGTATGTAAAGTATATGTGTCAAATGAGGGCGATCCCCAAATTTTTAACAATTTAGAAATTGAGGCAGCATCATGGCCTGGCCCGTTTATATTTTGTGGAGACTTCAACATTCATCATGAAAAGGGCTTTGGCAGCACCCAAAGATATCAAGGGTGAAAACCCCGAGTTCATCATCCACTTTCTGCTCTACAAACTAGTTACGATTTGCGCGATGTCTGGGGAGTGAAATATCCATCAGATCCTGGGTACACATATTACTCAAACCCTCATAAAAAATGTTATAGGCTTGATTCTTTTTTTGTGTCGTCCTCTCTTATTCCATCTGTTGAAGTAAAGAAACTACCGAAATTACTTTCAGACCATAACCCTTAATTATGGGTCTGATACTCCCAAATTTAGAACATCCAAATATGAAATGGACATTTGATAGATCACTACTGCATAACGAAAGCCATATAACGCATATAAAAAATGGGTCATTGAATATTATGAGGTTAATCAATATAGTTCCTCACGCAACATAGTTTGGGACAGTTTTAAAGCCGGGCTCCGGGGGAGACAATTAGTTTTGTAGGCCAGGTAACAAAAAAACCAGGAAACAAGAAAAGCATGAAATTAATACACTGATATCTAAACTGGGAGAGCTGGAAAAAGAATATACAGGGGCAGTTAGACGAAATCAAGAGAGTAAAGAATTTACAGTACGTCAAAATAAAGCAATTATTAAGGCTGAAATAAATAACCATTATACTATGAAGGGAGCTGCCATCTACCAAGCACATAAGTCAGAAGGATATGAGTACGGTGAATCCATTGGTAAGGTTCTTGCTCTACAGACCAAACAAAGAATAGCTAAATATAATATAACCGAAATCAAGGGTAATGATGGAGTTTCATATACAGTAAAAAAGGATATCATTAACACCTTCGAGAAATTCTATCAAGATCTATATAAGCAAGGGAATACTGATGTTATGCTAGACCGTGATACTGAGCACACTTTAGGTAATCAACGTAGGCTTAATGAAGAAATGCGGAAAGAGCGGGAACCATGGCCCCCTAGGGTCAGAAGGGATAACAGCGGTCCCCCTACCTTCTTTTACTGCAATGCGATGGGACATGTTATCAATAGGTGCCCTAAGAATTCTCCAGCACCCACTGGTACTCCAGCCCCAGGCTTAGCAAGTGTAGCTTTGGGAGGGGATTTGATTTCTAGTGGGGAGGAGGGATTAGCAGTCATGACCCTTGTCTCTCTAGGAGACCAAGAGATGGTCCAGGATACCTCTCTGCCCCTTAACACTAACAAATACAGGCAGTAGGTGATCATCAATGGGAGGGAGGTAGATGCTCTGAGAGACACAGGAGCCAGTGTGACATCCATGAGGTGTCAGTGGGTGTCTTAAGAGCAGGTAATTCCCAATGTACTCCGCCCAGTAGTTGCACCTGACAGCTCAGTGCGCCTCTGCAAAGTGGCGCACGTTCCCTTTGAGTGGAGGGGGGTCTCTGGTCTCTTGGAAGTTGTTGTAAATGAAGCCTGTAAACTGTCTGCTAGGTAATGACCTGGAGAGTTCCCCATGGAAGGATGTGGAACACCAGACTCATCTGGAGATGTTAGGTTTGCCTGTGTGGATCTGCGTGACCACACGGGCTATGGCAGCCAGTAGGGATGATTCAGCAGAACTGGAGCCTGAAACAGTGGCCCAGGAACCTGCCAGAAGTGGAAGAGGCGAGGGCGCAGTAAACCCACCCCAGCTGTTCCCACGGCCCAGGAAGGAGCAGAACCTGAGGGGGATGCCTTGGAGCCTACCGGGGAAAAGGTGGCCGGACTGGGGGACCTACCTGAGCTGACCCATTGGCAGCAAGAAGGTGGCCCCTCCAGGGAGGAATTCTGCAAGGCGCAGAAGGAGTGCCCTTCCCTCATTGGTGTGCAGCAACAGGCTGCAGACCAGGCAGCAGGTGGAGAATCCAAGGATCATCTCATGTACTGGGAAGATGAGTTGTTGTATAGTGAGCCTAGGTTTACTGAGCCCGGTGCAGCCCATGTGCTGGTGGTACCCGAGCTCTTCAGGAACTTCCTAATGGGTCTGGCTCATGACGTGCCTCTCGCACGGTATCTGGGGTGAGACAAGACCATCCAAAGGCTTGTCACACACTTCTTCTGGCCCCAGATGAAGAAGCACGTCGGGACATTCTGTAGATCTTGCCAGACATGTCAGGCGAGTGGCAAGAGTGGAGGGAAGTGCAAGGCAACCCTCCAACACATTCCAGTGGTGAGCACCCCTTTGGAGAGGGTGGGCGTTGACATTGTGGGGCCACTGGACCCCAAGACAGCCTTAGGCAACAGGTTCATCCCGGTCTTGGTGGACCATGCCACCCGGTACCCGGAAGCTGTCCCTCTCAGGACAATCACAGCCCCCAGGGGGGGCCATGCATTGATGGGGATCTTTTCCCGTGTCGGTTTCCCCAGAGAGGTGGTCTCCGACCAGGGTACCAACTTCATCTCTAGGTACATGAAGTCTCTGTGGGAGGAGTGTGGGGTAACTTATAAGTTCACCACTCCTTACCACCCTCAAGGAGTACAACGTAGGAAACTACAAGGTCTGCCTCCTCCTCAGTAATGTCCCTCTTGCTCTTGTGTGGGTTTGACTGCATCCTGTGAGTGATAGCTGATCTGTATATTTCACTAAGGTAGAAAAGTATCAGTCTAAGGGGAAGAGGTCAGACCCAAGGGTGGGCTGGATTAATGTGTTTCCAAGGTTAATGTTTGACTGGTTTGTGACTGAGGTCAGGTAAATGCTGTTTGTCTCTACTTTTTGTTTCTGTGTTTTCCAGAGTGGCGAACTCTACCTCCACAGTGGAGACTTACACTTCTCTAGAGAAATTTCCACCAATCAGCAAAGATAAGAAATCTGGTTGTAACGCTACATGTAGTAACGTTTCAGTAGTAATTTCAGCTGTAAGAGTCTCTACTTCCTCACGTAAGGAAGTGGAAATGCATAAATCCAACTACTTGGCAGCTAATTCCACCCCTAATTGGTGAATACTATCCCTGTGGAGATATTGGCAATACAACTAGCTTGTTCTGAATGGAGCGGTACAAAAGGGGGTGGTGATGGATGGAGCATCTGAACCAATCAAACACTCACACCCAGTCAACAGATCTGGGTTTAATCCATCACCGTTCTTTAGCCCACTCTGCCACCCCAGTTCAGACATGGCCATATGCAAATCAGTCTGACCCTGTGCCTCATGGGAACACTCCAGCCCGAACTGCCAAGCCATGCCTGCCCTGGACCGGAAACAAGCTTCCTAGGACCCCCTTTTGTACCACTTTGTTTGCCATAAGTTGGCAGGGTATGCTCAGACGTGAGTTCCTTGCTCACTTTGCCACTGGATTCAAGCAAGCCGGGCTGAAGACGGCTGAAATGCCAGAAACCGGTCCTCGGAAGCTTGTTTCCGGTCCAGGAAAGGCATGGATTGGCAGTTCGGGCTGGACTGTTCCCATGAGGCACAGGGTTAGACTGATTTGCATATGGCCATGTCCGAAATGCTGTTGCAGAGTGGGCTAAAGAACGGTGATGGATTAAACCCAGATCTGTTGACTGGGTGTGAGTGTTTGATTGGTTCAGATGCTCCGTCAATCACCACCCCCTTTTGTACCACTTTGTTCACCATAAGTTGGCAGGGTATGCTCAGACGTGAGTCCCTTGCTCACTTTGCCACTGGATTCAAGCAAGCCAGGCTGAAGACGGCTGAAATGCCAGAAACCGGTCCTCGGAAGCTTGTTTCCGGTCCAGGGAAGGCATGGATTGGCAGTTCGGGCTGGACTGTTCCCATGAGGCACAGGGTCAGACTGATTTGCACATGGCTATGTCTAAACTGGGGTGGCAGAGTGGGCTAAAGAACGGTGAAGGATTAAACCCAGATCTGTTGACTGGGTGCGAGTGTTTGATTGGTTCAGATGCTCCATCCATCCCCACCCCCTCTTGTACCACTTTGTTCTGAATGGAGACAGTTTTTAGGGGCCTCAAGAACCTTCCGAAATCTGTACTGGCCACCGAAATTTACAGTATCTCAGAAACATGTACTGTACACTTAGTACCCAAGCTAGTTGGGTCTACATCTTAAATCAATATCATTTCACAATTATACATATTTCTGGCTCAAAAAATATTCTGGCAGATACTTTTTTCTATAGGTACCCAAAGTCCTCATCCACCTATGATCAACAGATTATCCAACCACAAAGAATAGTAGGAGCAGTATTGTGAAAATATTTCAGATTTGCTGTCCACGCAGTGCTCTCAGTGTGCAGGTTGACGTTGTGTGGCCAGATGTCATCATATGCCAAATTGAATATGTTTAGGGACAAACAATGATTCAATAAAGCAGGAACTGAGGGATTATATATGTGCACCAGATACTTTAACAATCTTGCATGCCATGTCTTATCTTGACTGTGATAATTATTTATAGTCCTTTAACCTTGACAAGGGGCTAATTTATGTCTGTGTGCATGTTTTAAACTGTATACCAAGTAGTCTGTACATGCGATGTTCCAGTTCTGCATAATATATTTGAGTTGCACTTGCTCATCTAATGCTACTGTAAGGAGTCTATGTCTGATTAGGTACTAGTCCGGCTTCTGCAGTAGTAGAAGTGTTCTTACTGTTGCATTGTGGTTGTTTTAGTCTTTCCTCACTATTGTATTGATTGTTGTGTGTTTTGCTTCTTTATAGCAACATGTGGGTTTTGATGGTGAATTATACACATATTTCAGTGTCCCTTTGTGACTGTAAAATATGTAGATACACAATCTAAATAAGGACAAGCACCCAGGGAGACACATTGACATTGCTGTATTTGTTTAAAAATCTAGCAATCATGGATACATTCGGTATATTAAGGGGCTATAAGGTATACAATTAGTGTGTTCATATACATTACTTGGTAGTTACTTCAAGGAAATGAGATTGATCCTGCAGTTACCAGAAGTGCACATACCTGCTGGACTCACACACAGTGTAGCTTCTTGCGGTTATGAACGTGACTAATAACTGTCACCATATGTTCAACTGTAAAGATTGTTGGGAACACTGTGGTTCATCTGGGCAAGTATACAATGAATGGTTCACTTATGCTGTGACGCTGTTACAGTGCATTTTAATGGATAGCTACTTTTCTTAATTTGGAAACTGAGACATGCTTCCTTTTTGGAAAAACATTCTGACTACATTTTTGTGCACCGTTTGATGCCACAAGTGTATGTGGAAAAAAATATAACACGATACATATATATGAGACTGCCTACATTTGTGGAAACTGAGATGAAGCAAAATATTAGAAATTGTGGGCAGTATGGCATTTGACGAAGTTTCATTTATCAATATGTCATAATTCTGTATAACAGGTAATCAAATGCCAAATCTGTGAGTGATTATATGTTTCCATCTACCTTCACGTTGTGGTATATGTGTTACAAAATATATGGTACGCCTCGTTGTCCCAATTCTGATAGTAGATATTCATACATTTACGACTGTGAATGTTTTTGAGAGAGACTTGGTTCCAACATTACATTGCCCTGCCCTTCACTGTATTTTTCAATGCAAGCTAGTTTATGGACCATTTTCTTTGCCTTATGCTAATGTACATATAGCTGCACTGTACACCAATCTTTGCAACTGTGTGTGCTGTCCCCTTTCCCTTTAACGTGGTCTACTGTTCCAATGGGCATGCAGTTTAACATAGGCTTTGCCATACCTATTATATTCTTCTTGTGGTCCTACTGTGCGACCTGCTAGAGTGTAAGCAGTGCAGTGACAGTCAATCAAAACTGCATCAGATTTAGTATATTTTGGAAGATTAACAGTGAGATGTGACAGAGCATTGCCTTCGAATTACCATGCACTGCCACCCAAGGTGATTGAACATGTGGAACATGTAGTTCCTTACATGGCAAACGTTTTGAGAGGTGTTCATATAGGAAAGAGTCAACTATTGCATTTGAGACTTGTTTCCACAGTACTTTCTGATGTCCGCCCTGCCTTTGATGTCCACGATGCCCTCATTGTGAAGGATCTCCAACACCTCCTTACCCCAGTATATGAGGCTGAGGGCCGGGGAGACCCAGCACCTGTCCCCATTGCATGCTGGCAGTACTGTGCATAACCTCGTAGACTCTCCCCGCAAGCTGCTTCGCCTCTTGCAAATGTCTTCCTAAGAGCACTGGACAATAGACAGATCACTCAGCCTCTCCATAGTTCTGGCCTACATTTCTTTATGCTGACTCTTAGTCTGCACCTGTGCTCCTAACAACTGTGGCTCTAAGCACACAATTTCATCCACCAGTATTTGTAGCTCGGTCTCTGAGAAGCAAAGGGCTCTTCACTTTGCCAGGGCTCAGGACATTTTGACATGAGGGTACAGCCTGTAGTCTAGGTGGTAAATAGTTTCAGTTGGTTGTGTAGTGTGGCCTAAGGCGTCTGGGATGGCTATGGCGATGTCGGGTGCGGAGGAGTTGTTCAACCAGGTCTCTGTCAGGAAGGCGACGTCTGGGGAGGTTGTGTTGAGCAGGTCCCAGAGCTCTACGCCGTGTTTCGTGCAGAGCGGGTGTTCAGTAATATGCATCGGAGGTGGTTGAGGTCTTTGTTGGTGGGTGGTTTGTCGGCTCTGTGGCTGGTGTAGCTGCAGTTCCGGCAGGTGAAGGGACCGTGTGTGCGTTTCGAGGAGGCCTTGAAGCAGTTGTGGGTCCGTCCGGGGTTCAGAGCGTGCATAGTACTGGCATCGTAGTGGTGGTGGGTGCGGGGGCCAGGGGTTCTGACACTGGGCGCGGTCCAGGCGCGTGCCGGCGCAGACAGTCTTGCCACGCGCCAGCGGCGCTACCGCACAGCGGCCGGCATGTTTTGTGGAGGTGGGAGTGATGAGCAGCTGGGAGGCGGGAGGAGTGAATGGGCAGTCAGGGGGGCGGAGCCGCAGGGGTCGGAGTTGCGGGGGCAGTGAGAGGCGATGAAGGAAACAGAAGGCAAAAGGGCCCAACAATTGAGGGGGAAACGAGTGGCACAGAGGGCAGACAGGTCACAAAAAGGGCAAAAAGGTCACAAGAATACAGGGGGAAACGAGTGGCACAGAAGGCAAAAAGGTCACAGGAAGGGCAGAAATGTCACAAAAAATGGGGGGAAACGAGTGGCACAGAAGGCAGAAAGGTCACAGAAATGCAGGGGCAGCTAAGCAACAGAGGGCAAAAGCAGGCAGAGAGACACGGCGCCGCGAGGCGAGCAGAAGGAAAACCGGGCAGAGAGACACAGGGGCAGCAAGGGGAGCAGATGGGAAACCAGGCAGAGAGACACGGGGGCAGCGAGGGAAAGAACAGGCACAGGTGGTGCTGTGCGGAGAAGGAGCGACCTACCTGGAAGGGTTAAGGGTCGCTCTCCTCACGGCCTATATGGGGAGGTGGGAGGAAGGAGCAGCTGGGAGGCGGGAGTTGGGGGAAGCAAATAGGCAGTCAGGGGGGTGGGACGCAGCGGCGAGGGGCGACGAAGAAAACAGAAGGCAAAAGGGCACAACAATTGAGGGGGAAACGAGTGGCACAGAGGCAGAAAGGTCCCAGGAAGGGCAGATATGGTCACAAAATATGTGGGAAAATGAGTGGCAGAGAGGCAGAAAGGTCCCAAGAAAGGGCAGAAAAGGTCACAAAAAACGGGGGGAAACGAGTGGCACAGAGGCAGAAAGGTCCCAAGAAAAGGCAGAAAAGGTCACAAAAACAGGGGAAACAATTGGCACAGAGGCAGAAAGGTCACAGAAATGCAGGGGCAGCTTGGCAACAGAAGGCAAAAACGGGCAGAGAGACACGGGGGCCGCGAGGGGAGCAGAAGGAAAAACCGGGCAGAGAAACACGGGGGCAGGGAGGGAGAGACCTGGCACAGGCGTTTATAAAGATACAGCCTTATTCATCAACGGGCCGTTTTGCGAGCCCCTAATAGCGATTCATAGCGAATCGCTATTAAGGACTCGCAAAACGGTATTCATGTAGGAATTGCTAAATCAATAGCGATTCCTACACATTCCTTATTTGCGAGTAGCAAATTGCTAATCGCAAATAAGGAATAACTCCCCATTCATTCCTATGGGCCAAAAGGCCCATAGGAATGAATGGGGAGTATTCCTTATTTGCGATTAGCAATTAGCTAATCGCAAATAAGATAGCGATTTAAAGGGTGCCAGGGGTGTCCAAAGGAAACCCTGTAGCACCCCTTAAATGCAAATTGAAACAGGTGTTGCGCACACACATGTCCAAAGGACATGTGTGTGTGCAACATGCAACTTAGAAAAATGCTTTTAAAAGCATTTTTCTAAGTTTTTGCTATTTAAATAGCGGCCCAAAATTGCATTTTCGCAATTTTAAAATGCTTCATGAATTGCATTTAAGGAATCTCAAATAGAGATTCCTTAAATTCAATTCCTCGCAAATGTGCGAATTCTTAAATAGCGAATTTTGCATTTGGGATGATGAAGCCCAAATGCAAAAATTGCACTCGCAAAAGGCAAGATTCTGAGAATCTTGCCCTTTGCGAGTGCAATTTAGCTTGATGAATCAGGCGGATAGTTCCTATATAGGGAGGGTGTTAAAACTAGGCGCTTTAAGACCATCATTGTAATATGATTTCTATTTTTGTATTTTATGGAATTGTAACAATGCTGACTATATTATTTCTAATCATATTTCTGCTTATGTTGGCTAAGATACTGCACCTGAGATCACGTCGTTAAAATAAATATTTTAACCTTATACGTGTCTCTTATTTACTCCTGTTTTGGACTGGTATGAGAGTATAACAAAAGAGTGTTCTCACTTTCCACCGTGCTCAGTGCTGATTGCCTAAAAGGTAGTGCGCAAACTCTAGATACTTTAGCACATAACAAACAATGTATCAACCAATTTAGAAAAATATTCCTAATTTTATTAATCTTTTTGCATTTTTTTGTTGGTAGAAAAAAAAAAAATATATATATATATATATATAGATACAATTTATACACAATTCACTTCAACACATAAAGAAATACACATTGTTACCTGCATTACACTGATGAATTCAACCGTAGAATCTTTAGAAGTTCACAGTTAAGTAGCATTTTATTTATCACATTTTATGTTAAACACACAATATGCAGCAACATTGACATCACATGAACAAAGACACTGGTAGTGATTTGCAGAATACCACCAACGCGTTTCGGCAAATGCCTTCTTCAGGATTTTTCTTTTACCAGTGAGTACTGTATTTTTCTCTTTGGAGATGTGGTTCAAGCCGGCCCTTCCTCACTTGAACGGATGGTTCCCTTTATCTGTCCTTGAAAATATGTTTTCACTGATTTTAATACACGAAAATCTGGCACAGATTTATTATGAGCAAAGGCTCATCAGCAATGCGATATTCCTACTGTTGTGGCCCAAAACAAATTGAGCAGGACTATTTAATAAGGTTCAAGAGTCCTGTACACTGAATTTAACTCTGCGTCCTTATTATACTTCTTTAGTCATTCCCTGGTTGAGATTTAGTTACTTGATGGACCCTTGATGTTTCCTTCTTTTAACACGACGACCACAATATTGTGACATTCCTTGTCACAGCTCCGACCGGTCTTTCTGTGTATCGCTACACAGAAAAACTGGCAAAAAAAATGTGTATTTATTTTTGTAGCAATGGTGGCATGCTGCGCTTTAGATTAATATGTTTAAAAGTAAAGTGTGCCATACTTCGATTGCTACAATAGTTAATTGTGGATGCATTGACAATTGATGTGTGCACTGATGGCTGGTGGTGTGTGTGCCTGTAGAAATTGTGCACTGATGGCTGGTGGTGTGTGTGCCTGGTGGAAGTGTGCACTGCCGGCTGGTGGTGTGTGTGCCTGGTGGAAGCGTGCACTGACGGCTGGTGGTGTGTGTGCCTGGTGAAAGCATGCACTGATGGCTGGTGGTGTGTGTGTGCCTGGTGAAAGCATGCACTGAAGGCTGGTGGTGTGTGTGTGCCTGGTGAAAGCGTGCAGTGACGGCTGGTGGTGTGTGTGTGCCTGGTGAAAGCATGCACTGACATCTGGTGGTGTATGTGTGCCTGGTGAAAGCGTGCACTGACGTCTGGTGGAGTGTGCCTAGTGGAAGCGTGCACTGATGGATGGTGGTGTTTGTGCCCGGTGAAAGCGTGCACTGACGGCTGGTGGTGTTTGTGCCCGGTGAAAGTGCGCACTGACGACTGATGGTGTCTGTGTCTGTGTCTGGTGAAAGTGTGCACTGATGGTGTGGTTGTGTGTGGTTGTGTGTGTGGTTGTGTGTGGTTGTGTGTGTGGTTGTGGTTGTGTGTGTGGTTGTGTGTGGGTTTGTCTGGTTGTATGTGTGGTTGTGTGTGGTTGTGGTTGTGCGTGTGGTTGTGTGTGTGTGTGGTTGTGTGGTGTGTGATTGTGTGTATGGTTGCAGTTGTGTGTGTGTGTGGTTGTGTGTGTGGTTGTGTGTGTGTGGGCATGTATGTGGTTGTATGTGTTGTGGTTGTGTTTGTGTGTGTGGTTGTGTGTATGTTTGTGGTTGTGTGTGTGTGGTTGGGTGTGGTTGTGTGTGTGTGGTTGTGTGTGGTTGTGGTTGTGTGTGGTTGTGTATGTGGTTGTGTGTGTGTGTTTATGTGTCTGTGTGTGTGTGGTTGTGTGTGTGTGGCTATAGAAAAAATTAGATTAATGTAGTAGGAGGACCACAAGGGGGACAGAAGATACTGATGGTGTAGTTTTGTTTGGTTGTGTGTGTGATTATGATTGTGTGTGTGGTTGTGTGTGTGTGGGTGTGTGTATAGTTGTGGTTGTGTCTGTGTGTGTGGTTGTGTAAAGTTGTGTGTGTGTGGTTGAGTGTGGTTGTGGTTGTGTGTGGTTGTGTATGTGGTTGTGTGTGTGTGTGTGGTTGTTTGTGTTTATGTGGGTGTGTGTGGTTGTTTGTGTGGCTATAGAAAAAAGTTAGATTAATATAGCAGGAGGACCACGAGGGGGGCAGAAGGTACTGGGGGGCAGTGAAAGGAAACAAAATGTATGTGGAAGAGCTTTTCATTTAGCAGAGCGCCCCTCAGTAAATGGCTGCAGCCTGAATCTCCAATAAGATGAAAAAAATAAAAAAATAAATGCCCATAAGGGGTTGGAGGAGCAGAGGTAAAGGGGGTGGGGGTGAAGCAAATTAGTGTGGGCAGGGGGCAAGGGAGCATTTGAGTCACACAAAGGCACTCGTTAGAGCCAGGCAGAATATGGAAGCTGCCAGGCTATAGAAAAACAGTTAGATTAATGTAGTAGGAGGACCACAAGGGGACAGAAGATATAGGTGAATGCTAGCACGTGGAGGCAGAGCTGTCCTGTTCCACTCTGTGGCCTTTGCCTGCGTCATGAGTGATGGACGCCGTCCCTGTGCAACGTATTCGCTGAATCCAACTCCTCGCCACGTTGTTGCGCGGACGTAGTTTCTTGTGGGTGGTTTGGACCCTCCCTACTTCTGCCGCCATTTGCTGCAGCTGTGAATGGATATCGAGTTACCAGCGTCCCGTGGCCCCACTGTCTCGGTGACAGACCCTGATTTACACCTCCACTTCCTCACCCTGAAATGCCAGCTATGCCCTGCATCCCAGACCAAAGAACTTGCAAAGCCTGCATGTCTGCCTTATAACTCAAAATACGTCAGACCAATTGGCTTTGCAAATATTGGTTTATACTTTTTCAGTCCTTCTAAGTATGCTGTCCAGATGCATATCATTCTAAATGTATTCTATGCATTGTTGCTCACTCTCTGACTTTTATAGGAGTTTTCCATATTTAAAAGTAGATGTCTTGCCTGTCAAGGTAAATGCTATTTTCCTCTATACAATAAAAATAATTAATTTGTAAGGAAACTTCTAATACCACCATTGTTAATTCAAAATTAGATTTGTATCGGGTTCCACATTAGATAGCACTATTTTAGGTAAAAAACTAACTGGCTCGAGAGGATTCGGTGTTTGGTTCCAGAGCACTTAGCATCCTGGTTCACGAGCAGCTGAGGATATTGGTAAGGAGGTCAGAGATAGCACCTAGATGCAGAACCGGGATGAAACGCCATACGCAGCAAATAGAGACTGGGGTCAAACAATTAAATATTAAAAGTGATAAACCTGCCTTGCCTCCGAGCAACGTCACCTTCGCTACAAACACTTCCGGTAAGAGCCCCACATCTCGTGGCTTCCTACTGAGGAAGTGCACCCTTCTTTGATGCATTCACAGCAGAGCAACTTAAAGAGCAGTTGAAACATGGCACGCAGGAGAACGATCATTTATATTACTGTAATAATGAATCTAACTTGAGGAAATAGATGAGATACATAAAATGTTGAGAAAAACTTCAAGCAGGTCGTCGTGCGTGGCGAATAATCGCAGAAGCTGTGTGTGAGCACAGCCACGCTGCCTCTCTCATGTAATACAGCAATGAAAGGTTTAGGATCACTATTAGGCAAGGGTTTTATTAAGCTACTTCTCCATCTAATCTGTCTATAAAGCATTAAAGACACGAGGGAAGAGCACAGTATTGACTGAAAATAAAACAAGCAGGAAGTAGGATATGGGAGAGGGTGGCAAATAGTGAGCACTTTCGCAGCCGCTTTGATGTTCTCAGTCGCCACGCAGCTCACTGAGAACATCAAAGCGGCCGCAAAAGTCCTACCAAAGGCTGCAGGCGGACAAATGGTGCGCGCGCCCGGTGCACATGCACTGTACCCGATCTGCCTGCAGACTTTGGGAGCATTTTTGAAAGTCCCTACTTAACTCTTGCAGAGCAACGCATGCACATTGGCTCAACGAGACCTAAAAGGGCTCTGCACCATAGAGCCATCAGGTTAAAAGCCCTAGGACCAGGTTCCCAGCCCCAAACAGGCACCCGAAAAGTTCCATGTCAGGGGCCTCCATTGTGCCCCATGGCCCATGCAGTCCAAACCTTCTACCACACGCCAGGCTGTCCTCTCAGGAATATTACAAAAATACATCAAATAACCTACAGTACAAATATCACATTACAACCTATTCAAATTCTTGGACCTTTAGTACTTCTTTATAGCATAAATGGGCAAGATAAAAAGAGGGATTTCAGCCTCCAGGACATGTTATATCAAAATATACCATACAGCATGTTATGCCGGCACCAGCACTTCAGTGAGATACTCACTAGAAAGCCCATCAATGAACAAGTGTATAAACTACTAAGCACTGGAAAGCATCTCAGTGAACAAGTATATAAATTGAAAAATTCGCCTTCTAACTACTTTCTTGCATGCTTCAGTAGATGCTTATTGATGATGGTTTTGAAGCGAGAGATGGCCAGGGTAATCCATGTATTCAACACATTTAGGTCCCATTGGCAGGTTCTCCTCTTTGCAAATACAGTGGGTTCAAGTTGAGGGTGGGCGGTCTGACTTCAACACCACCCCCTAACATCTCGAAGTTTAAACTCCTCAGCTTAAACTGTCGGTCCTTGGTCAAGCATCACGCTGAAGTCTTCGACCTGTTGCATGAGAAGTCCCCAGACGTTCAGTTTTTACAGAAACCTGGCTTACCCCGGACTCTATAGCCAAGCCATGGCTAGCTCTGCCCCGGAGCTATGCTATGAAGCAATTAAATTGAGTCAGTAACAGAGGGGGGCATTGTGGTAAGTTTTAAGGAATCTTACTCCTGCAGTTTCACCAGGGAGAATATTCTGGATTGTGAAAATGCCCTGTATTAAAATCACCCTAAATAGTAACCTCATTGTTTCTGATCTGTTAATCTAAAACCCCCGGATCCATTTAAAGCATTTAAGGCAGTGTTAGTTAACCTGGTCACCATATTGGCTAGTAAATTTGCCAATTTTAACATCCTGGGGGACCTTAACCTTCATTTGGAAGATTGTCACAATAAGGAGATCGCCAACTTCTTAGCGGACCTAGCAGCATGACATCAGCTGCAATGCGTTTCTAGTTCTGTGCATCTAGCAGGGCATTTGTTAGATGCAGTACTTTCTAACTTACCCCCTTCCCTATGGCCTGAAGGACCACTTCCTTATTTCTATGTAATAACGCTGGCATGGCAAGCCACAGCAGCCACGCCCTCATCTTATTGTGAAACGAACATGGCATAAACTAGATGCAGACCATTTTAGCGACCTTTTGCTAGCACAGAAGCCCCAGTTACCCCCCAAGACAGAGGCAGTGAATGATCTCTTTCAAGACTGGCTTACACATGCCCTTGATAGCTGTATGCCTCCTAAGCGTACCTACAGGAATAAACCTCAGACCAACCCCTGGTTTAATGAGTCCCTGATCCATGCGAGAAAAAAACTGTAACCAGTTAGAACGTGCCTGGAAACTCTCTTATGATCTAAATGCAAAAAGGCAGTACCACGCATCCATTAACGCCTATCATAAGCAAATAAGGAAGTCCAGGGCTGATTATTTTGCTTCTAAAATTATGGATAGCAGTAACCCCTCAAAGACCATCTTCTCCCTTCCTAATGACTTAAAGAAGCCCAACGCAAAAGATGAACCCTCCATTACTTCAAACACCCAGTGTGGTGAGTTGACTATCTATTTCATTAACAAGGTAAAGAATATTTATTAAAGTTTTCAACAACAAGTGGTTTCACGAATGGCAAGGAAGGGACATGGGGCAATGTGAAAGGTAAGGAAGAGATGAGCCCCTTGGCTCCCTCATTGCTCTCTTCCCTCGACTATCCCAGTCAGAGATAGAAATCCTCAGCAATAAAATTAAATATGGTTCCCCAGTTGACCCTGTGAAACCTGGCCAACTTTGTAAATTTCCCGACAATGCGCTTTTCTACCTGACTTCTCCGGTGGAGGCCCTCCCCGCTCTGTTGCGCCTCTTGGACCGCTTTGGTGCGGCCTCGGGACTGCGCATGAATGTTAATAAGTCCCTGGTGTTCCCACTGGCGCCTGAGGATCTCGCCCCGGCGGCGGATTCTTACTGTGCGGGCCTCCGGTGTGAATCTCTGGCGTTCCGGTACCTGGGTATTCAGGTGGCCGCTTCTGATGCGGCTCTTTTAACTCATAACATCGACAAGATTCTTGTTGCCCTCCGCAAGTCCGTTGTATTCTGGAATACGCTTCCTCTCTCCCTTATGGGCCGTCTACCAGTTGCCAAGATGGTGATGCTCCCTAGAGTTCTCTATGTGCTGCAGAATACCCTATGCCCGTTGCCCTCCCGGGTGTTCCGTACACTGAATTCGCTCCTTACGTCTCTTCTCTGGGCGGGTGGTCGCAGCAGAGTTGCGTTGCGCACGGTGACGCAGTGTTGGGATGCGGGAGGCCTTGAGGCCCCAAGATTTGATTTATACTATTATGCTGCACAACTTCTCCCGGCGGCTAGATGGTTTGCTGACACCGAGAACTGGGAGTTGGCATTGTTGGCGGGAGTGGCCTCGGACGGGGTGCTACAGGAGGCTCTGATGCAGGGTCGGGGCGCCGATGACGCACTGCCCTATGTCGTCAGGCATACGGCTCATATTTGGCAGCAGTTCGTTGAGCGAGTCTTGCGGCGTGCGCCATTCCATAGGGAGCTCCCCCTTTGGATCCTGGCCCCAATACGCACGATGGAGGCGAATATGTCTTTCCGGGAGTGGCGCCTGGGCGGTTGCGAGACTCTTGCGGATCTCTATCCGGACGACTCGTTTGTGTCCTTTGAGAGAGCGGCGGACTCCTTTGGACTGCGTGAGGGCCAGTACCTGCATTATGGATGTCTCCGGGATGTGGCCAGGACGACATGGCCCCAATTCCCAGAGGCGCCCGAGATCACTAGCACCCTGGACATCATCTTGTCCTGTGGCAGAGGTAGGAGACTAATCTCCCTTCTTTACTCGGTGATGCGCAGGGACTCGACTCCCCCATTGATGCCTGCTTGGAGAGCTTGGGAGACGGACCTGGGGATTGAATTAGATCCGGCCCAGAGGAAGCGCATAGGGCTGTTGACTCGTAAAGTCTCCTGCAATGCGCGTTTCAAATTGATACATTTTAATTTCCTCCATCGCACATATATGACACCTGCCTCCCTCCACCGTATCTCCTCGGATAGAAGCCATAATTGCCCGAGATGTAGTGCAGCTCGGGCGGGATTCCTTCACCTGGCCTGGGAATGCCCCTTGGTACATGACTTTTGGGTGGCGGTGGTAGCACGCATTGCCCGGATTACACACCTTACGATCAAACTGGAACCGCTTCACTGTCTACTTGCCCTGGTACCCAAGCCCAGGAAGAGGGGACTGTCCTACAAATTGCTTCAACTCCTGTTGGTTCTGGCGAGGAGGCGGGTGGCCATTACTTGGATGGGACAGAGGGCGCCTGAAGTCTCTAGGTGGTTGCGGGACGCTAGGGAATGGGCCTTAGCGGAGGAGACACATATGCAGAGCACACGCAGGGATGGGAAGCTCCAGGATGACTTACTTGCTTGGAGGACCATGTGTATCGAGGGGATGGAGGAGGATGACTCTGATGCTACTAGTGCGGAGCTGTTTTCCCCCGCTTCCTCGGAATCTGATGATGGTGGGGAGGGGTCCGGGGTGGACTTTCATGAGGTAGTGTAGCGGATCCATGGGCCATGCCGATATTCCTTGTCGCATACATTTATCTGTCATTGTGACTACCATCGACCACACTCTATTATGAAGATCGCTTTGTAGCGGGCCCTTGCCTACATCTCCTTATGTGATTGCGTCACTGCCACAAATGCCATTCATGGGGGGGGGGGGTTTTGTTATTGGTTTGTTGTTTGGGTTGGTACAGCATAATAAAAGTAAATTGGCGACGATATTGATATTAATCACGGGATTCTGGGCGCACAAGAGCATATTCCTTTCATAGTTTCGCAGGTTTAACGAGATGCCGCCCTGCCTCCGGGATGTGGGCCACTCCTGGCTGTGTACCTCCTTTTCGGGTCTGGCCTATCTGATCTGTATGTGTCAACTGCTCTGTAAACTGTATGATTTGTGCCTCTTTATTTTCCTCGCCTACCAAAAATAAAGTTTATAAAATAAAAATAAAAACTTTGTAAATTTCAAAAACATCTTTTGCCAGTCTGTGGTGAACTGTGCAACCTATCACTTGCTATGGCGACAGTACCTGCCGCATGGAAGCATGCCAAAGTTGCTCCACTACAGAAGAACTTTCTCTGGACGTATCCAAAACAGAAAATTATCGTCTCATCTCTCGGCTCCCGTTCCTGGCTGAAGCCACTGAAACTTATGTCAATTCCACCCTGACTACATTTATAGAGTATAAAGAGTTATTGGACTCCTCTCAGAATGGTTTTAGATCACACCATAGCACTGAATCTGCCTTGTTGGCGGTCAAGGAACATTTACGGAGCTCTTTAGATGAGGGAAATTCCACAGCCTTAATCCTTCTTGGCGTCAGCGCCACATTTGACACGGTATCTCAGGAGGTCCTGTCAAGATGCTTGCAGGAGATAGGTGTTGGTGGCATGGTATTTGCCTGGATCGCAGATAATTTCAGGTTATTGCACCCCATTACTGCTCTCCGGATTGCGTGGTCCATCAACGCTGAGTTCCACGCTCTTTAATATCTACAAACAACCCCATGTGGTGGTGAAGAGAAGCAGAGGATTGTCATAAGTATTTTACGCTGATGACACTCAGCTGGTTATCTCCTTTTCCATGAAATCTAACAACAACTTAATTAAATTCCAGGATGATGTGCTGGCTGCAGCAGAATGGATGTCAGCCAAATGTCTACATCTTAATGCACCGAAATTGTTTTGTTAGGAAAAGAAACGCATCTATGGACAGATCAGTGGTGGCCAGACATGCTGGGGTCTTCGCCCTCACCCTCACCTAAGGAGGTGGTAAAAAACCTGGGTGTTTTGGTTTATAGTGCCTTGACCGTCGAAGCCCAAACAAAAGCGTTGGCGGGGGCTTGCTTTGGGCTTATACACAGATCCAAGCCTCTGTTACTGTTTTTTGACCCACAAACACGCCAGATCATAATGCAAGCCATGATCCTGTCCAGAATAGGCTATTTCAATTCCTTGTATCTAGATGAAAACAAATCTGGGATACAGCGTTTGCAGAGGGTACAAAATACGGCAGCATGCACTCTCTTTGTGCTCCCTAAATCTTGCTCAGTATCAAAACTTATTTCCAAATTACACTGGCTGCCCGTGGACAAGATACGTTATTTCAAGACCCTATGCATTGCCCACAAAATCTTCACCCACCGAGAGCCCCAGATCTTCTCCTGCCTTATACACCACTCTGCACGCTAAGTTCCATTGAGTTACATTTAGCATGCGTCCTCGAGTCCAAAGAGCAAGGGCGAGGGGACGTTCTTTTAGGATGCTGGCATCAGCCCTCTGGAACTCCCTACCTTTGACCATCAGGAGTATCCAGAATCATGTGGCTTTCAGAAGGGCCATATAAACCTGGCTCTTCCCGGTCTTGTCGTTGCCTTTTGTTTTCTCCAAACTGCAATGTTATTTCTGGTTTCAGGGCAGGGACGCCCCGTTGCTGGGGCAGCTATGCGCTTTAGAAATTTAGTAACATAGCATAACATAAATGGCTGGTAGGAACAATAATATGCAACTCTGATAAAAAATTATAACAATTTAAAACACTTTTCATTTATTATTCTGGGACATACCTTTAAGACTTTGTTGGTACATGTAAACTGAGAGAGATCCTTTCTTGCTGTGTCAGTCTGGTTCTCCTCTTTGGCTTTAGTGAATTTTATTTTATCATCTGCCCAAAGTTTAGATGGTTTGTCAGAACTGTTGTTCTGTTGATATTTGGGTATTTCACAAGCCCTATGGTGAAAATAGGGTGGCGTTTTTTTTTTATTTTGATCCTGTGAAAAAGATACTTGAATCAATTACAATCTACACAGACATTGGTGAATAATACAACTCATTAAATAATTTCCATCCAATTATCAATATTATACATTTAATTAATACAAATGAAGATAAGCCAAGAACTACATGCCCTCTCATTAAAAAAAGCTTTATATAAGTGTGTTTATTCTATCTTAAACATAGCGATCAGAAACAAGACTGGAATGTCTTACAATAAATCCGATAATAGTCTGAAGGTCTGAAATCACAAACGGAAGGGATACTCAAGACATACAGTATATTGTAAAGGGAGAAAATCAGCAGCCGGGTGTTAGTACAGTATCTTATGGTAAAACAAACATAGTAAGTTAATTCAAAAATTTCCATTAATACATTTTCCATACAGTTGTTCCAAACTTGGAGGAATTGTGATCGTTTTTTTGCACTTCAACAATTCCTTTGTAAGAAACCTAAGAAAACAGACAAATTCCAGCATCACATTTTTAAACTTAATTTTCCGTGCTAGCTCGCAGCAATGGCACTGCTAATTACACCACAAGGAACAAACAAGGGACAAAGACATTTATAGAATATGCAACCAGGAGCAGCTTCCCCTCTGCTCAGCCCATTCTCTTTCTCACAGCCAATCCAAGGCAATGGGGATAAACCAGCATTCTATGGCAGCATACATTTTGCTGACCAGAGCACTGAAGGAAAGACCAAGTTATCAGAGTCTGATAAAATTATTTTATTGTTTCAAGAAAGACATCAGTTGAATTCAGAGAATGATTATAAAGTACATTGGAGTTTGGACATAAGAATTATGGAAGGGATTTTGCATTGTTTGGAAACTGAATGAGCCTGCTTCTTAAGAAGGATCTTGAAAATTAACATCTAGTCTTATTAATCCACAACAGTTGTGAAACTGGTAGGCAACACAAACTGACAAACCAGCAGCCCCACTGCAAACATGGCAGTCGTTGGAAGGGCGCACTGCCAAGAAGGAGAACATGAGGTGCTGCCTAAGTTAAGTATGCTATGTTGTATGAATTTGTAAAGTGCACTATCATCTGCAAGGGTATCCTGGTGCTGAGCCGGTGTCTGTTTCCAGCCCTGCCTATGGAAGGTTGATTAGTTGGAAAGCTAGATCTTCAGCTTCTTGCAGAATTCAAGAAGAGAGCAGGAGGCTCTGATGTGGAATGGGAGGTCATTTGAAGCTTTAGGTGTGATGTAAGAGAATGCCCATTCTCCTAATCTGGTTTTGTGTATGCATGGTGTGCAAGTAGTCCTGTGCCTAGGTTGTTGTTGGAAGGAAATGGGACTGTTCTGGTGAGTGGATCCTGATTTTTGTAGTGCCTTGAATATGATTGTGATGTGTTTGAATATGTGTATCAACATCCAGTGTAGTTTCCTGAGTAGAGGTGTGCTGTGAGTTAGGTATGGGATATTGAGGATGAGTCTGGCGGCTGAGTTCTGGATAGTTTGGAATCTTCTATTAAGTTGCTTAGTGATCCCGGCGTAGAGGGTGTTTACATAGTCCAACTTGTTTGTGACTGGGGTGTGAGTGACAGTTTTCTAGTTTTGCTTGGGAGTCATTTTAAAATCTTCCTAAGCATCTTCAGGGTGTGGAAGGCATTGACTTGTGTGGTCACGTCCAGCAATGTCCAAGAGTGGAGAAGCAGTACTTTGAAGTCATCAACGTTCAGTGCCTTAATGGAAGGAAAGGCGATTTGATTCAGGTGGCTTGAGAGCGAAGAATACACTGTGTGGCAGAGCACCAGAGGTGTACTAAGATTTGCAGCAGGTCAAAGACTTTTTAATGTCTTGAGGGATGGCAGCAATCATGGGGGCCATCTTGGAACTTGAGGAATAACTTTCCTTGAGGTTAATGGCGTGCTTGCTAGGCAGTCATGCTTCAATGTTGCTGCAGGAAGGCCCTACCTACATGGATGTTTAATTTCAAGTCTCAAGACCTTTTGCTTCTTAAAGGATAGTACTGTAGACATTTTGGACCCTTGCACCCTAGAGTTATGAGATTAAAAGTCCTAGGACCAGGAATGCTTATTTAAATAACTTACCTCTCCCAATGTCACAAATTAGACACCCTATGCAATGTAGGGTGATTATTTAAGTTAAATTGGTTCATCCCCTTTATAGGGGCCTCTGTGCTCCTGGAATCCCCTAAACATAGTAGGATCTTTCTCCTTGGTGGGGCCACTGGCCACTTATTGGCACAGCCGGACTAATATCCCTACTTGAAGGGGCAGCCCCAATGCCTCACCTTATATTTCATTAGTGCTCTTGGATACTTTGAAAAATATATTTTTTAAGAAGTTCCCAGCCTCAAACTGGCACTCAAAAAGTTCCATGTCAGGGTCCATCATGGTGCCCCGTGTCCCACGCAGTCCCAGCCTTCTACCCGACGCCAGCGTGTCCTCTCAGGAATATTACAAAAATACATCAGATACCCTACAGTACAAATAGCACATGGCAACGTATTCAATTTCCTGGACCTTTAGTGTTCCTTTACAGTATAAACGGCAAAGAAGAAAAGAAAGATGTGTGCCTCAGTGACATGTTATAGTAAGTTATTCCATACAGCATGTTATGCAAGCAGTAGAACTTCAGTTATATAATCACTAGAAAGCAGCAGCAGCCAGTGCAGGTAAGCACGGTGTGGCTGGGCGCTGACGGGGGATGTCGAGAGAAGACGGAATAGGATAAATTAAATAAATAAATTACTTATATTCCGTCGTCTGTCGACATACCCCTGGCAGCGGCCCGCCCTACCACCTCACCATGCTTACCTGCACCGTCCGATGCTGCGAAGGAAGCCCATCAATGAACAAGTGTATAAACTAAGGAATTTGCCATCCCACAGCTTTCTTGCATGCTTATCACTTATCAGTGGATGATTATCGGTAATGATTCAGAAGCTAATGATGACTGTTATGTACAGTAACTCTGACAGAAATAATTAAAATATAAAACACATCACAATCTGTTATTCTGGTACAGACCTTTAAGATTTTTTTTGTAGATGTAAACTGACAGAGATTCTTTCTTGCTCTGTCAGCCTGATTCCCCTCTTTGGCCTTAGTAACTTCTTCAATGAATTTTTTTTTATGATCTCCACAAAGTACAGAAGGTTTATCAGAATTGCTTTTCTCCTGATATTTGGGTATTTTACTAGCCGTCCGATGACAACTGGCTGGCATGTTTTCTTTAGTTCGAATCTGTAAAAAATATACTTGAATCAGTTACAATCTACACAGACAGGCATCTGTGATTAATACAGCACACATTTAATCATTTTCATCCAAATATCATTATTCATTTATTTATTAAAAAATTAAGCTCAACCAAGAACTACATGTTCTTTCATTTAAAATAACGGTATATATTGTTTTTTTAATTATATCATAAACATAGTGATCAGAGACCAAACTGCAATGTCTTACAATAAATCCAATACAATCCCGAAGGGCTGAGATAATAAGACTAAGGGATACTCAAGACATACAACATGTTGTAAAGGGAGAGAATCAGCAGCCGGGTGGGAGTATGAGTAACAGTATTGCATGATAAAACAAACATGGGGGCATATTAGCAAGAACCTCGCTAAAATTATTGCAGTTTTAGTGGCAGGAAACTGCAGTGAAAACGGCAATAATGGGCTTGCTAATATGCGTTATAGAACTCCAATAGAAGCCCAGGTTAAATGTCCTGCACATCTAACCTGGGCTTCTATTGGAATTCTATAACGCATATTAGCAATTCCATTATCGCAGTTTTAGCTGCAGTTTCCTGTCGCTAAAACGGCGATCATTTTTAGGAGGTTCTTGCTAATATACCCCATGGTGAATTCATTCATACATTTCCACTAATACATTTCCAGACAGTTGTTCCAGACTTTGAGAAAGTGTGATCTTTGTTTTGTACTTCGACAATTCCATTTAAATAAACTTAAGAAAACAGACAAATTCCAGCATCACATTTTTAAACTTAATTTTCTGCACTAGCTCACGGCAATGGCACTACTAATTACAACACAAGGAATAAACAAGGGACAAAGACATATATAGAATGTCCAACAGGCATGCAGGGGGGTCTCGGGTAAAATGCTTGCGAAGTCCTTTACGGATTACAAACAGAACCTATGGTTGCATGACTCCAAAGCTGGCTCCTTGACAACAACATTTTTAACATTCAAACACACCTACGTCTTTGAGGAGTTTTTGGATGTCATTTCTCCAGTAGGAGCAAGAAAGTTATACATCCAATGGAGGCATGGAACATTACCATTAGGGGCTTTCGCAGGCAAGTGGTCGATTTCCATGAGCAAATCCTGCACTGGGTGTGGTGCGATCATGGAGGATGAACTGCACATGCTTTTTTTCTGCCCTGTTTACAGAAAAGCCAGAAAGTACTGGCTGGTACCCCTATGTAATAATATGGGATTTGATAAATGCTCTGTTGCAATGAGAGTTTTGAAGACTGACACATCCCCACATATAGTCTTTGCACTCTCAAAGTTTCTCTTAGCAATGTGGTCCAAAAGATGTTCCCTCATCACAGCGGTACCCAGGGGTGATTCCATATTGTGATTGTATAAATTGTCTGCTAAATTTGGTTTATGAAATCTGTTTTTTATGAAATGATAATGTCATGTTTTTTGGTTTTATACAATTGTTTTTATTGTAATCTTTTATGACTGAAAAATGTCGAAATAAAGACTCATATGAAATGAATGTCCAACGAGGAGCAGCATCCCCTCTGCTCAGCCAACTCTCTTCTCACTGCCATCCCAGGCCAATAGTGAGGAGCCATCATTCTATGGCAGCATACGTTTGGCCGACCAGAGCGTGGAAGAAATTCCCACGTTATAAGAGTCTGGCAAAATGTTTTATTGTTCGAAGAAAGACAAAAGTTGAATTCAGACAATGATTATAAAGTACATTGGATTTTTGCCATATGAATTATTGAAGCGATTTTGCATTGTTTGGTTAACTGGAAGAGCCTGCTCCTGAAAAAGGATCTTGGGCACTAACATCCAATCTCTATATTCCACAACTGTTGTCAAACTTGTATGCAACCCAATCCCGCCCTCCCAATCTGGTTTTGTGCATGCGTGGTATGTGTGCCACTGGGAATCTTTCGGAGCAGAGATGCCTAGGTGGTTGGTGGAAGGAAAGTTGATTGCTCAGGGAGGTGGAGCTTGATTAGTGCAATGCCTTGAATATGATTCTCCCTTCACTTCACCGTCCGGATACTTCCTGTTTCCTGTTTGCTATTCACCGATTACTGTGGAGAGAACAGGTGGAGCGAGTTGATCGAGCTGACCGGGCTAGAGCGGAGTAGAGCAGAGAGGAACGGTCGCAGCGGAGACGGTGTAATTAGCAGCAGAAATCACCGAACTCTCCTTGCCTCCGCCTCGGGGCTCGGTGCCCAGAGGTTGGAGCCTGAGCCTGTGCCTGCTGGGTCGCCCAAAAAAAAAGAAGCTGCCGCGGTCTTGGCGGGTTGGCGGATTCAGCGGGAAGGCAAGAGGATCGAGGCCAACTGAGCTATCCTCCAGGCTGCTTTCCTCTCGAGTTTGCCGAGTGAAGCGAGAAGCTCCTGTGGTCTGCGCCAGGACTGGGAGCCGTCCTTGTGGCTGTCCTGAGCCGGGAGCAAGAAGGGACACTCTGTGTGCTGTGTGCTGGTCTGCCTCACGCTCGAGGCCCGGCGCGGCGCGGGTAGACGCGGAAAAGCGGGAGTGCCCCGGCAGTGGCGGGAGCCGCGAAGAAGTTCTCGGCAGTGCCGCAGGAGCACACAGTACTCACGGAGCCCACAAGAGCCTGACCAGACCACCCCCTGCTATTAGACGAGTCCAGAGCCCTGAGTCCAGAGGTAAGACTAAAGGACGCCATAGCAGACAAGGCACGACGCAACAGCCAAAAAGAGGAGCAGGGGGCTAGTGTGGTTGTTTGTGGTTGTGGCGGCTGTGGTAGTTAGAACGGAGCATTGCTGAGTGACCTGCGTCCGAACCCTGGCCCAACACCACCAGCCCCCCCCCCCCCATGAGAATTACCTGTCTGAGCCATCGGCATTGGGACTGGATTAAAGCCACTTTGCGTTTGCGCCTGGCCAGAGCCTTGCAGAGTAGAGCAGAGCGGGGGGAGCAGAGGAGGCCACGGGCGAGGTGCGGTTGAGCGTGAGCACGGAACAAGGCGCTGTGAAAACAACGCCGCCACCGCCCCCCCCCCCCCGCTCCCTCCCCCGAGAAGCTGTGAAACCGGAGGATAGGAGGACAGGAGAACACGGTCCTAAAAATCCGTGGCAGGACGAAAACCAGCAAATACGAGTGATCTGCAAGGAGAGGACGGACCTGAGAGGCAAAACTGCGCTAGTGCAGGTGAGCCTTAGGCACGTCGAGTAGCGAGAGGCAGGAGACCCCCCGGGCACAGCGGGTACAGCGGGAGCCCACTCAGCAGGAGCGGCTGAGTGCTTTCTTCCGTGACCAGCGGGCCCCCATAGGAGCCTCTCTTGCCATCACCATAGCCTCGGAAAAAGTTCCACCTCGCCAACCCCTCATAGGGGGCAGATTAATCGAAAAAAGAGGAACAACATTCGCTGCCCCAGCACATCATTTCGAAAGAGTGAGTCACAGGACAGACTATAAGAAGGGGACAATAGTAATAAGGGCCGGGCAACGAGGAGTAGCTGCAGCAGCAGGACATTGGGGGTTATCGTCAAATCATTGCAATGAGATCAGGAAAAGTAAGACAGACCCCTGCACGGAAAACTAGGAGCAAAAAACAACTTAATAAGAAAAACCTTGAAGGGGCTGACCTTAAGCAAAAAAGTCCACTCTTATCGCCTCTCTTAACCATGTTTAGAAGCATAGAGGAAGGCACTAAAAGAAAGCTAGCTCCGATTGACAGACTGCTACTACTCAAGGACCCTGGAGCCGCCATTTACTCTACATCAGCGGAGATCCCCGGATTAATGACCCCTTTAGCACCTCAGATAGCCCTAACGGACCAGCCTGAAAACAACAAGAAAAAAAACAAATCAGTGCCAAATCTTAACCTAAACCTAAATAGTACAATAGAACAGTGGCTATGGCAAAATCCGAGCCAGAGTGTGGGAAAGCTTAGCCAAAATCTGATAGACAAGGCGGAGATACGCAATGGTGCTTGCTTTGGCACAATATGTAAAGAGGATTTATGCCTAAGTATGGACCAGGTTCAAGCAGACAGAACAAAAAGTGATGACATTACACATAATATTACTGGAGATAGCTTAAACTATTCGAACAAGACAGAAGGACGACCAAACTCCATTCATAAGAACCCTAGCCATAGGGAAAAATCTAACTCACCAATAGCAATTTTTAAAACACCACATAGGGAGCACACATGCTCTACCCCTAAGCCAGCCATCAACATTGTAAGAACATCAGGACTCCAGATAGCCGCCCAGGTGCATCAGGTGGATCAAGGCGATCAAGAATCCACCAAAAATGACGGAGAATTAGAAACAACATTGGTGTTAGCGAAGGATATGACGCAGATACCAATTTCGGAAACTATTCCCCAAATGGGCAGTAAACGCAATCTCAACGCCCAAAATAACATAGACCATCAAGAAGCAAAAAAAAACAAAACAAGCAATAACAATAATCCTTTTAGGATGGCCAATGACAGCAGGCATCAAGTTAATCAAGATCAAAACCCTAGTCAAGAATTTAAAACACATGCTCAACAAGGAGAGATAGTCATCGATCAAAGCGTGCTCTCAGAGATCACTAAATCTTTATTGAACACATTACAGACAACAATAACGGCATTTAACATGCAAAATGATAAAATGGACATACAAATAGACCTTATGAATATAATTGCTTCTCAAATAGCAGGGATTAACACTAAATTGGAAATCATGAACAACTTTATCTCAAGAGTCCAGGCAAAGTACTCTGTTCAGTGCACTTGTAGCCCAATAATAGATAAACTAACTCTTCTGCCTACACTTCTCGAACAGATAATACTACTAAATAAATCAAGCTTGAGAGAATATAAAAACAAGGAAGAACAATTAAAAGACAAAGGAGACAATATCATAGTTCTTGGAAATTTGGAACCTAATAAGACGGAAACTGGTAATCAGTCATCCAGAATTGACACTGACATTCCCAATCAGGGGGATACAAGTAATATAGGTCTAAAGCTGTCAAGGAAACAAAAAAAACGTAACAGAAAAGCACGGAACAAACAGTCTCCAGCTAAGGAACACCAAAAATCAAAGATCTACCCAATGTTCGTTAGTGCAAAAAAAAGAAATGCAACCACGGACTCGTACAGCTCTATAGATGACGACGTGTTAGCCAACACGAACGCAAAAATAACTGATAAGGAAATACCTGTAGAAATTATTCAGACAAAAGTTTGTGGTGGAGCGACAACCCGGGACCCATGCAAAGACACCGGGAACCAAAAGCACTCCATGAAAAGAAAAGCAGATAACAAACATGGGCTAAAGAAAAAACCTACCCAGGCGGGGATTACACTTGGAAATGCCCAAACAACGACATTGAAAGAGACTAAAGACTCCCAGAACAATAGCGGTCAAAGTATTGGCTTAATCAATGACGATCAGATAAATAATGAACAATTTAGACCCAGGTTGTCGAACAACTCACCTCATAACGCCCGGCCCGAAATAGAACTGGGAGATAAAGAAGCAAACACACGAGGTCAACAAACAATCCATACAAAAAACAGGGAACAAAACATTAAAGGAATTTGTGATGTCGGACGGCGCGTGAACAAAAGTGTTGCCAAACAGGAAAACTTGAACATGGAAAATCGAGAGCGTGGAAACAGCAGGATTGAAGGTAAAATAATAGATACCTCCCAAGTGTTAGGTGTTGCAGAAACACAGACAAGGGTTGAAAATCAAACAATGCCTCTACCCAAAAAGTACGGGGATGATACCCGAAAAAACTCTCATGAGGAGCCGGTAACTCCTAAACAATTGAGAAGCGGACTTGATGACATCGAAGCCGTGCATTCTGAGTTGGGAGACATTAACCAACACGTAAACATAAAAGTAGAAATCAAAGACAATATAAAGCAAATAAAAATGCAAAAAAAGAGTGAAGACGCAGAACAACTGGCGCATGACCTGATAACTTCATCAAAATGGCAATTATTGCTAACTCCAGAATATGAGTCAAAAGGTTTGCATGACATTCTGAATAGGAGGAATATTCTGAAATTAACAGCAAACATACCAGCCTTAAACTATCTGTCCACAACAAACTTATTGGCAGTAGAATTTATTGCAATGAAAGACCAGAAAAATAAGGAACAAACTCTGACAACTTGGCAAACTGAAATGGACGTTCAGCACATCATGAATGCTAAGGCACAATTTGAAGCATGGGGAATTAAATTATCAAGCCCAATTAAACCACGTTACCCGGGACCTCTAAACAGCAACTTAATCATCAAATACAAGGACCATAGGCAACATGGAACTTCTTCAAATAATCAAACACTGCTCAGAGGAGCAATTGGCAGCTGTCTTCCAACAGCACTGAATAGAGCCCGAGAGAATGACCGGGCACCTAGAATGGAGGGGTATAAGGATAACTGGGGCTGGCTACCAGGAGCACTAAATACGATCACTTGTAAGTGACCGATTGAAAACGAACTAGCCACTCAAGACTTAGGAAACATCCAAATACTCTCATGGAATATCGCGGGAGCTAAAAAATGGTTAGAAAGTGGATCCCGACTAGACAAGTGGGAAAAGTACGATATAATTGCATTACAAGAAACCTGGGCACTAGAAGACTTACCCCTAATAAATTACATACACTATACGGTACCAGCAACCAAAACTAAATCTTATGGTCGACCTAAAGGGGGTCTGGCGGTCTATATATCCACAGAATTACAAATTGACTCAGTACAGATGGAGTCAGTGGGACCAAATATCCAACTGATTAAATTAACCTCAGGGTCTGTGCATAGACTAAAAACTGTTCTGCTGATAAATACATATGCTCATCCGTCAGCCAAGCAAAAAGCAGAGCACAATATGCAGCTAATTACGACCATTACAAACATCAGGAGTACTTTTCCCTCATGGGACCTGATACTTACAGGAGATTTTAATTCAAACTTAATTCATACTCCGGATGAGGATGATCTATTAACATCTGATAACATATGCTGGAACGTGCCGCAACAATATCAGCTAACAACGCTTAAAATGGATCACGCAGGAAAAGACTTGGTAAATGCTCTTGAGTATCTTGGATTAAGAGTAATAAATGGCAGAACTCCAGATGACTTCCCACCTAAACATACATTTCATGGGGGAAAGATAAGATCAAGGCTAGACTATACAATCATTTCAGCATCATTGATGCCATTCCTCTCCCACTTTTCTATTGAGTACACAACCAAGAGTGATCACTCATTTCAACTTATACACTTTACATTAAAAGTCGCTAAACATCAGGCAAATACAATAGTTGAAGGAGACATACAAACAGTTGACCTAAAACGACTCAAATGGTCAAACGAAACAATGGAAACACTTCAGCAACAATTAAAAAACAAGATAAGTATGCACAAAGCAGAAGCGCAGTCCATCACCCAAGCCTGGGAAAAATTCACATCAGAACTCTCTTCTCAAATGACAATTGGAGAAAGGCAGACAAGACATAATGGCCAAAAAAAGCACCCAATAAATACAATACCTGCAGATCTACGAGCCTTGAAACGCAATCTAAAAAAAAAAATAAGGAGGCTAAAAAGAACAGCACCTGATACTACAGCCTGGGACAGTGTACGGCAGCTAAGGAAACGATACAAAAAAGAACTCTGGGAAGAAAAAAGAAAAACGAATGACAAATTCTGGGCAGAACTGCTCTGCATCTCCAAGAAAACAAATTCAAAACAGTTTTGGCTGGCCATAAATAAACTGCAGAGACCAGTGAATACACTTTCGTCAAATATCCAAGAACGCGATTGGGCAGAATTCCTTACCTTGAGGTTTTTTGAGACAAACACTCAAGATACCGCAGAAAGAAACTGCCAGACGTCAGCGGAGGAAAATTATAAATCAATTGGGATTAAGGGAATCACCAGCTCAGAAGAAGATGAAACCACACATAAAGAAATGAACTCGATTAACGGGATGAAGGGTACAGAGGATAAAGGCCTACTGACACTAGCAGGAACTCACACGTTCCCTACAAGCGAAGGAGTTATACGCACGATCAAGAAAGCCCGAACCGAAGGTGCTCCTGGCCCCAACGGAATTCCCCAAGCAATTTTCAAACATGATACACCATTTTGGAGTAAACAACTACTTGCCTTGTATCAAGAGGTAGAGCTCTCAAACTACATACCGATAAATTGGCAAGGATCGATACTGACTCCAATATTTAAAGGAGGAGACAGATCAAACCCGGCAAATTACAGGTTAATAGCACTCCTGGATGTCGAGGCCAAATATTACACTTCTCTGGTGTTAGAAGAGCTTAAGGCTTGGTCTGATAATCTCAACCTTATCCCAGCCAACCAGACAGGCTTCAGGCAAGGTATAGGGACGACAACAAATATCTTAGGCTTATCAATTATGGCAAATAAATGTAAGCAGAGGAAACAACATCTCCACCTCTGCTTTATAGACCTAAAAGCCGCCTTTGATAGTGTCGACCGCCAGCTCCTATGGAAAAAGCTTCGAGCATGGGCCATTCCCGAAAGGCTACTAAAGGGGTTATTGTTATTCTACTCCAACACGTGGCTAAGAATTAAAATTGGTGATGGATCCAGGCTATCAAGGAAACTAACAACAACCAGAGGACTCAAACAAGGGTGTGTCCTGGCCCCTCACCTTTTTAATTTGTTTTTGTCTGACCTTTCACAAAGGTTGGACCGTATTAACTCCCATCCACCAAAACTCGGAAAACTGAGACTTTCTCATCTCTCATATGCCGACGACATTGTGCTAATGAGCTACACAAAAGTTGGTCTACAAAGAAGCGTGCATGAAATGTCAGCATACGTTTCAGAGAACAAACTTGAAATAAACACATCTAAGTCCAAAACAATGGTAATCGGGAACCAAATGAGAGGTAAACAGACAATCTGGCTTAACGGTAAACAACTAGAGGAGGTAAAAAAATACAAATACCTGGGTTTTTACATCGATAACACAAGAAATCACACAGAGCAAAAAGGGTATATGGCACAGAGAACAACTGCCCTTACATTTGCCTTCAGCCTATTGGCGAAGAAACTGAAGGGCCCTTCATATAAACCCCTGCTTGCCGTAATGAAGGCAAAAGTTTTACCAACAATAACGTACGCGAGTGTCGCTTTTCACGGCGAAGACAGAGATGTTTTAAACCAATTGATAGCTTCTGTCTACAAAAAAACATTTCAGTTACAAAGGTCAGCCTCCCCAGCCCAGGTGCGCTTGGAATTCGGCATACTAAACGAAGAATTGGGTAGAATGTATGCGACAGTTAAAACATGGTACCGTTTGAAACAAAATGTAGCTACTTCGCAAATCAATGAAGCACTTTGGGTGGAAGTAAATGAGGACAAAACTTCCCCTTTTCATCAATACCTGTTCAAATCACTCTCAATTACATGCACAACAGAGTTATGGAATAAAAACCTGCCATACCAATCGTTTAAACAAGCATTAAATAAAGCTTCAAAAATTCATTCATCACTGTGGGACAAAAACATCTTCCGAACAAGGTCACACGCCTGGATGGTGATAAATAGCTATAAGTCTCTTACTCCGGCACCTTATTTGAGCATACCTTTCTCAATGTCTGTTAAAAAACAATTAATGACATTACGCTTTGGTAAACTACCATCTTTGGCAGACCAGCAAGCTTGGGCGTATATAGGTCCTAAACATTGCCGGCTGTGTAACTGCCAGAAGGAAGATTTCATTCACATAATCTGTATATGTAACAAACTATATAATGAGCGAGTTAAGCTCTTAAAATCAAGTTTTAATACTAGAGGAATAAGGTCATGCAGAGCGGCAATCACAGCGTGCCTAAATCCGGAAGATCCACCTCTGAATGGTAGACTGATTAAATTCCTTAAGGCATTTACTAAGCTCTGTTAAAAAATCTGGAAATGCGGTCAAAGGGAAATATGGGTGTCCACACTGCACTGTATTTTTTTATAATGAATTTAGATCAAAGAAGAGATGTAAAGTACATATGTATATTAGGAAGATCCCACCCTCTGAAGGGCAGTCCGATTAAATTCCCTAGAGTACCAACTAAGCTCCGTAAAAGACTGGAAACTTGGCTAAGGAATAAAGACGACTGGACTTAACGTACTGTATTTTCCCTCTTTTTTTTTTTTTTTTATCTTTCTAATTTGTTCGTTTATTTATTTATTTTTATTTTATTTATTTTTTCTTTCCGCTTCTTTTTCTTTAACAATGGATTTTAGAATAACCAGAAGAGATGAAATGACGTATGGTTATTTTTCTTATATCACAATGACTTGTTTTTTATCTTCCCAATGTTTCTTTGCTTGTCTTTGATATTCTGGTTTTAAATTGTTATGGTTTTAACTAACTAAACAATAAAAAAAAATTGAATTTGATTGTGAGGAGTTTGATTATGTGTATTAGGACCCAGTGTAGTTCCCTGAGTAGTAGTGTGATGTGAGTTGTATGGGAGATTGAGGATGAGTCTGGCTGCAGAGTTCTAGATGGTTTGTGATCTTTTAGTGAGTTTCTTAGTGATCCCGGCATAGAGGGTGTTCCAATCATCCAACTTGCTGGTGACTAGGGCATGAGTGACAGTTTTTCTATTGTTACTTGGGAGCCATCTGAAAATTTTCCTCAGCATCTTCAGGGTGTAGAAGCAGGATGCAGTGAAGGAGTTCAATTGTGCGGTCACGTCCATCAATGACCAAAAGTGGAGCAACAGACCTTTGCAGAAAGGATGATTGGACTCAGGTGGCTTGAGTGCGAATATCACACTGCGTGAAAGAACACTAGAAGTGAAGTAAGATTCTCAGCAGGCCACAGACTCTTGCTTGTCTTGAATGATGGTGGAAATCGTAGGGGCTATCTTGGAATGTGAGGTATCACTTTCCTCAAGGTGTGAGGTATCCTTGTTATGTAGTCACGTTTCAATGTTGCTGAAGCAAGGTGCTTTATGGATGCTAATTTGCAAATCTCAGACCTTTTGCTTCCTGAAAGGATAGTACTGTAGACATTTTGGATTACAGAGAAGTATCCTTAAGTCATGTGTAACTGAAAAATAACTTTGAACTATTTGTTGCACATTTATTTTGAAAGGTTAAGAAGGAGTTACAATTTTTGCTTAGGTTCCTGTGTAATCTTAAAATGACATTACACATATATCTTTATGAAAATTGTATCTAAAGTGTTATATGATTAATCTGTGAATGGGATGTATGACGTTACAACGCAGGCAATTACAACGCCTGCCTTTACAATGCGGTTTTTACATCGCATACCATTACAACGCATAGCGCTTTTGGGTGCTGGATAGTGAATAGTTTAATTTACTATTCCAACTCCAGTCCCCGTGGACACTAGGGAAGGTGTTGGATAGTAAATTAAACTTATTCCCTATCCTAGAGCGCCCCCCAGTGCAATGCGTTGTAATAGTTTGCGTTGTAATGACCGCGTTGTAATGGTAGTGCGTTGTAAAAGTTTCGTTGGAAGTGATGTTTACCTGTGAATGTATTAGTAAGAGCTTGGAACCGCTGGATATTAATGATGTTTCTTATTTCAGTTCTAAAAGACTGAAGTAGAAATTACACTCACGTTCCACAAAAGTGGGTAGTAGTACAGAATATTAAGTAAGGAGTACTATGCTACCTTATGATCGTAGCGAACATATCAGGGACAAATATATCACTGGGTAAGTACACAGAGGAAAGTATAGATTTACTTATTTTATGTTCCTATTTTTTTCACTAAATGAAAGAAAGGTTGAAGTAACCTGATAGTTAAGCGAAATGTTCAGTAACAAGTAATATTTTAAACTCTAAAAAACAAAGAAATTCACTCGTTATAGATACTGAAAACTCAAGTGTCTATAACTCGTCTCCTAAGATAACCATAACTCGTGCCGCACCATGCACAGTCTTCTCATCAATAATTTAATTGCAAATGTTGCAGTGATATTATTCATGACACTATAGAAGATGTCATGAGTGATGTAACATGGGGGTAATTAGCAGTGCACGGTGAGGGCGCAAGTTAGTTACCGCAGGACTCGAGTTATAGTTACTTGAGATAACTGTAACTATAACTGTGAATTCCTATGGTTTTTAAAGCTGAAAACGGTATGTTGTTACTGAACATTCAACACACGATAGTGTTACTTTAACCTTTATTTTTTTTCTGTGACTTTCTAGGTTTTTTTAAGTAATATTTTATTAGCATAGGTTAGCCAATCCCCTGTTGCAATGCTGCAGGCTAACTGCACCCATAGACAGCCAAACTCTCCCTCTCCACACCCCAGACCCTATATTTAAGGTAGAGCTATCATCTTTCTCCAAATACTACCAATAAATGTAATCAAATGTATATTTCAATAATGCACACAAAGAAATATTTATTAATATTTTGACAGTTGCTTTTTAAATAATTTTTATTACATTTTGGGAGGGAAAAATTTGAAAATAAATAGAAATATATTATTTTTAATTGGAGAAGAAAAAAGTAAACATGTCTGTTAGACTATATTTTAAAATGTCACACCCAAAAAAATGCAATGATTAAAAAACACAATAAAAGTGTTGTATTTTATGGGATACGTGTTTAACATGTAAAATGCAAATCAACCCCTAGGTGGCACTGCAGCCCCAGCTGTAGAGCAAAAGCTCCATCCTGGAAAGTGGTTTTAGAAAATATGGTAAGTTTCCCTGGGGTCATACTTCCAATGAGCCAGGAGACCTATGCTTGCTTTTTTTAGTATTGTTGGGGGTAGCAGAACTTCCTGCAGCCCCCCACAACATTAAAAAACATTGTTGGTGATGTACCTGCTCCTTCTAGGGGCATCACCAAAATATAAGCAAATTGGCCTCTCATGGCACTATGGGATTCTCCTTTAAGGAAGTGTGAATAATAAATAAGATGCTGCTCTTTTATCATTTACTTTTTAGTTGTTAATTCTTATTTCTGGGTGTCCTGATCGAATCCAGGACACTCACTTTTTTTTTTATTTACATAGGAGACGCAGGGGGAGCCAGAGGGATCCCATGACCTTGTTGGCTCCCTGTAAGTGGCCCCATTTTATGGGGCCACACAGGAGCTGTTTTTTCCTTTTATCAACGGAGTGCCACAGTGCCCCACTCAGGGCACCTCTCACCATTGTTATTTTTGGGGACCACGGGTGGTGCCTCAGGACCACCGTGGCCCTGCCTGCATTATCTTTCAGTTTAACAATAAAGTGGCGTGCCCTGGTGGCCAGCCATGGCAAACTACAATTGGCAATTTCTAAGTGCAGTGGCCATCCGGGGCAACCCATAATGCATTCCTTGTTGTTGGCCGCGGGGGAAAGCCCAGGGCCCGCATCCCCGCTGGCACTCCTATTGCACCCATTGCAGTTGCAGCTGGACCATCCTCTGCTCCCACCCCTCTGGATCAGTCTTCTTTTGCTCCCATGGGGTGGGAGCAATTTAAAGCATTCCTTGCCTGGAAGAGCAGGCAGGGAAATGTTTTCTTCTCCCAGCGGGTGGGAGCAGTCTTGTGCTTCTGCCCATTGGGAGCACTTTGCATTTTCCCCAAATGCACTCACAGGCAGGAAAATATACAGTGTCCTGGCAGTTAGAGACCTCAAGACCTTGTCACTGAGTAGGCCCAGGGGTGTGTGGCCCTGGTTGGGGGGGGGGCACATGATGTTCATGCCAGCCACTCACCTGAATTTAAGCCGATTCCAATAGGGCGAAGGTCTGTCCTCGAATCCCAATGAGAACTGGCAAGTGGGCAGTGAAACAAACACGGCCCCTCTGGAAGTTCTCAAAGGGAAGGGGGAATGGGATAAACAAACAGAGAGAGATACCAGGTCTTCTGGAATCTACTTCTTGATACCAGGATTACTGGACTCCGGAAACGTGGGCTTGTTATATTCCATATAGGTGCCCCAATATAGGCTCAAGTAACATTGTAACCTTTCACCTATACTCTACCTTACATTACACATATAACGGTTCTTGGGGACTGACCTTTTACCTAGATACAACAATGCACCCAGGACGTTAAATTTTCCCTGGTAAAAGCCTCATACATTATGTATGAAGATTCTTCGAAACTCAGCAGGACTACCATCTCCTGTATAAAAAATATGTATAAAGCTCATTCCCGATGTCTTCCTAAGTCCGACAGCAAGTAGAACCCCCGGGGAGACCTGTGGGTATATAAACATCACATCTTGCTGAGACAAATAGAGGAGATCAGGATTTCCCTGCCGGCACACTGACACGAGATGCTGAGGTTCCTGCATGCAGATACTCTCGCTTCAGGTAATGGGGTTGACTTTATCCTAGAGGGATTCGTGACTTAATACCTACACACATGCTAGGTACACTTAGTTACATATAGTTAGGGTAGCATCGTAGGAGTATGCATTTTATTGTCATGTTTTTTATATAATTGCCTGTATTTATGGTTATAGCAAAATGGTAGAAATCTACCATACTTTCACTTTCGTATTGCTTCTAATTATTTATATCTTTTACTGCCTAATGGTTGTGTCAGCACACATATTTTACACTACAATAACGACTGTTCAATAAATGCTCTTTGGAAAACATCCATACCGTTTATTCTGTGTATCCCTCTAAGACAAAGTGAGCCTGGCGACTGAGCAAAAAGTAGTACACTGTTTCTATGGTCCTAAGGGATCAGGGTTGTCATGTTCGATAGTTGCCAAGAACTATTCTCTCCTTGTTAAAAGGAGTTTATATGGGCACTATGAGCTAGCTGGTACACAGGCCAACATACAGACATGGGGGTGTCTAGAATCAGTCTGACGCCAATCCTACAGTGTATGTTGTCTAGACGCCCAGATCCTATATAGGTTTTATAGGAACTACACGACAGGACGCCGCCAACATTAGTTGGGTACTTATTTAACAGTCGAATCTGAGTGGCTCAGTTGAGCTATTCTCAGAAACTCCTACTCACATTTTCCTAGAGACGTCTGGATTGGGAGGGTTTAAAAATCTGCTGCAGCTGAGTAGGCAAAATCCTATATATTGGGTGTTGGTTAATCAAGCTTGAAGGACACATTGTTCCTATTTGTGCATAATACCATATATTGGTTCCCTTGAAAATCTCTTCTTACTAAAAAACAATGACTGAGCAAGAGGATATCGCTGTGCATGACCTTAATCTTTCAGCCGAAGAGGAAGATGCAGATGCAATCCAAATTACAGAAAATATTAGAAATGCCAAAACCTTAAAATTAGCTTCATATGGTTTAACAGATAGGGGTGGGCCAGTAACCTTCGTGATTGAGGCACACAACTCATTTAGAAAAGCGGTATTCTATTCATGGGTTAGATTCCCACAGGCAAATGCATGAACAAAAACATTCCATGACTACACAGAAGATGACATACCGAACTAATATTGTCCGTACGAGGACAATGAAGTTCTGCTCACTTACCAAGAGCATTTATACTGGTTTAAAGGTGCCTTCCCCATACAAGAAATAAAGTAAGACTCGTCTGCTCGGAAGAGATGGAGCAACATTGCCCAGTACTAGCGGCCTACACACTACATCCTGACATTGAAACAATGCCAGTCGCAGACTTACGTACACTTCATAAAGAACCAATAAGACTTTACAGAAACATGACACAGTTCGGGATGAGAATACTCACACTTCAGTCAGCAATTGCTACACCAACATGTCCGATTCAAACATCAACAACTAAAATTGCACCACAAACGTTACACACAGGCATGGGCAAGATGCACACAAAACGTGAACAAGTACCAATCTGGGTAGCTCTAAAAATAGCACAGCTAGAGGCGGTATTTCAACACACCAGCCCACAAGGAAAACACTGAATGTTAACAATCTGCTTGCCCATGGGGTTAAGCCCCCATATAGAGGATTTTACCTCTTGTGGTATAGTTTTCGCTTCCATATATACCAGGACTCAGGGTATCCCGTCATTAGAAGTAATTCCAGATCTATTAAGACACATACAGAACGAGTATGGAGCAGAACCTGCTCTGAACTTTGAGATGAAATTACTAGGTAATTTTACCCATGGATCAGCTATAATATTGGCAGATATTAAAGGGGAGGCACCAGCAGTGGCAATATGCCAACGCCTGAGGGAGTTCACTCCTCTACAACAGGAACATGAATTACCTAAAATAGTTGAAACTGCTTTCACAGAATTAGGTAGACAGTTTGGGAGCTAGAGCAATAAAACCTCAACTGATGGGTAGTCCATAAAAGGATACCATTAATCAAGCACTGCTTCTTCAAAGAAGAAATGGGATAATAACAAACAACAAAAGAATAAAGAAAATAGATCTCAATCCAGAGGTAGGTCTCCTCAACAGGAGCCCTCTGAAAGGAGGTATAACCTTAGGAATAGGGACAACATTAGAAAACCTAACAGGTATCAGGACACTGATACACGTTCCTCTCATTCATTTCAGGGTTCATCGAAAAACTCCAAGAGGGAAGGACAGACAAAAAGACATGAAAAGTCCAGAGACACGCAAGGCACTCCAGAATATACTTCAAAGAAAGACGATAAACCTAAATCAAAACCTCAATTCAAAAAGAAAAAAGTAGCGAGTCTTACGATCAGACATGCCCAGAATTCTGGGGACTACGGAACGGGGAATGGGCTTTGATGATGCTAGACAATGCAGCAGAAGTAACAATAGCTTGCCAGAACCTGAGGGAATTTCTGGTGACAACGGAGCTGAGTGAACATATCACGGTGGAAACATCTGATACTAGGGTAAGTGTCCCACATAGGTTACATGAAATAACACTCCAAGTGGACGGGGACAAGCCCAGAAAAACTAAAGGTCTCTTTTGCGAGAACCTAACTTTTGGCTATTACACTATTTTAGCTGAATGAGTTGGCCGCCTGCTATTGTTATGGATTGCCCAAAGGGAGAAAAGGTCATCTTTCCAGCCTTTTCAGACCTTATTTCTAACCACTTAAAACACACTTACACGCAGAAGTGGGCAGTAGCCCTACCACTTAAAACACACATATGCGCAGAAGTGGGCAGTAGCCCTGGCCCCTGCACTATATCGCAACCATTTTGGTTGGGATGTAGATTCAACCCACCACATGATACTATTAAAATCTACTCTGACTCCACAGAGACAGTATTCAATTAAGCAAGAAGTTAAAAAACAGGTCAGGGGGATCAACTTGAATGCCAGGGGGTTATTGAAACTTGCACCTCTTGAATGAATAATCCCTTATTTCCCGTAATGAAACCTGACAACTCATATCGCCTAGTTTTAGACTATAGACATCTAAACTCATGCACAAAACCTTTTGCAGTACAAAACGCACACAGTGTCGCATTGATGAATAACATTGAGCGGAAAAAATATGAAACAACACTAGATATCTCTAATTGGTTTTTATGCCAAAATATAGTGCCTGAGAGCAGATACTTAACAGCATTCTCAGGGCTAGGGTCCAAGCGTCAATTTTGTCAACTCCCCCAGGGGTATAAAATCAGCCCAGGGTTGTTCTCAGCTAGGGTAATTGAGTTACTTCAGAATCTGGATGAGGAGGCATTTTCCTATTTAGATGATATTTATCTGACGGATGATGACCTAGAGGAACACTTGACCAGGGTGAGCACCCTCATTTTGGGATTCGTCTCCGGGGGCAACAAATTCAACTTAAAAAAAATTAAAAATAGCCTACCTCAATGTCCTATTTTTGGGATTTGAGCACTCAAGTGAAGGAAAAAGCTTGGCAGCTAACTTTTTAGAAAATTGTGTGCTGCTCCAACCTACAAAATCATTGAAAAATGTATAAGCCATACTGGGATTCCTGAATTTTGGTAGAACATACATTTTGGATTACGTAGAAAGGGTTAAACCTTTCTATAACTTCATAAGACATGATTTTTTAGTAAGGCATTGGAACACCTAGATATCCTTTGTTCCCTACAAGCTGACATGATCGCTTCTAAACACTTGCAGACATGCGTAAATGCCTGCAACCTAGTGATCCGTATAGTTGCAGGTCAATCTGGGTACCTACCAAGCATACAATGAAGGCGAAACAGTACCAATAGCATACAAATCACACTTATATACAGACGCAGAGATGCATTTTGCATCCACAGAAAAAATACTAAACAGCAGTACAGACTGCTGTAGTGAGAGAAACAGCACTGGCTCAGGGAAACCTAATAATTATCATGACTACGGTACAGGCCTTAGAGACTGCTACAAAGGCTAGCGTTCCAAATGCTAAAGCTTTACATCCACGATGGATACAATGGGCGAATTCTCTCACTGCATCAGATGTAGAATATAGATACGACCCAAGTCTAAAAACACAAGCATTTTTGCAATACAAACAGGAATATCCTCTCACAAATTAAATAATGCCTCTAGATCAGTATTAATACATAATTTACACTGACGGATCTGCTCAGCCGACCAATGGAAGTAAACAGAAATACAACGTTGCATGTGTGATTGTATAAGGTCGTATGCAGGACGGAAAGTTCCATCCAAGCTGAACAAAAACACAGTCTCTAGGAGACTGCATGGCTCAGCTGGCAGAATAAAAAGCTCTATTACTGACACTGATAAATACGGATCGAGAATTCCCCACGCTAACTGCGTGTAATGTTTTTTACTGTATAGAGTCATACAATGAATATCTTCATCATTGGGGAGACTCAAAAAGTGGCACAATTAAGCATAAAAGGCTTTGGGAACAGGTAGTCGAGTTGAAAAACTAACTACCAAGGGCTCAAGTGATACACAAGCTGAGTCATCAACGTGATGGCGTTCACGTTGAAGGGAGTTCATTGGCTGATGAAGCCATAAAGGAGGCAGTACAAATTGCGTCCGTAGCTGTAATCACTAGTTCAAAAACGAGAATAGACAGATAGATAAGGGTAGCTGTCATTGCTTCATGCAAAGACAATAAGGGATTGCCGAAAGGTTTTCCACTCAAGTACTCCAACAAGTTAGGTGCAAACAACGATCCATTTGCTCAGATTCCCGCAGTGGGGGACAGAGTAATACCAAACATAGATCGCAGATTGGGCTTAATATTATCTGCACACGAGGGTCTGGGTTCTGCACACGCAGGAGTTACGGCAACTGTTTATTTACTAAAGCAACCCTATTCGTGGCCAGGGTTAACAAAGCAGACCAAAGATTATGTCTTAACAATACGATGAAGGGTTCCACCATAATACGTCCAGCACGGACACCATTGCTAATATCAGACAGAACACTTGTGTCTATCTATTTGGACAACTGCGACCCCTTACAATCTGATGGGGCTCACAAGTATATCATGGTTGCAGTGGGTTCCTGCTCGAGATACCTATGGGTATAGCCGCAGAGCTCAGCTGACGCTCGAACTGTTATCAAAGATTTGCGAGTCTTTATAGGGACATACACAATTGGCACATTACATTCTGACGGTGGCCGGCGTTTAGCTCTAGGGCTTACAAGGAAGCCATGGGAAGTTTGCGTGTTGCATTGTGGTACTCCTCTTCATACCATCCCAAGGGAAATTAGGTGGTGGAGAGGAACCGGGACTTAAACAATCATTAAAAGTATTAGGCGCAAATGGCAGTTGGGTCAATCATTTATATGGGGTATAGCGGGCCTTGAATAATATGCCAAGAAGTTCTCTAGGGTTTATCACTCCTTATGAGGTCCTTTTTGGGATGAGAATGTGGGTACCTGATCTCAATTGTGAAGGCACAGTGGCGGATGAAAAACCTTTTGACATCATTAAACGTTTGGCTGTTTTACAGGATCTGAATGAATCCAGGGCACTACAGAGTAATGTGCGAGTAAAGAGGCCTGCTACTGGGGAAGTCAAGTAAGTCACGGCAAGACCTGTCTGGATTCCTAAAATCGGGAACTGGTTAGGGAAAAAATAGTGGACAAAAAATAATTTGGGCCATCATATAAAAAGCATGTACCTGTCCTGGTTGTGGAAGGAACAAGAACTGTACTTCTGCCACCTCTTGCCGGAAAAAAGGAGAAGAGATTTATCTCCATTGATCAGATCAAACCACACTATGTGGCTGATACTAAATAGTAGGCCCAGTGGACTTCTGAGTAGCCGACGCCCTCCTCGCACTACTATACAGGAAGTTCAGACAGAAAGGCTCATCACGTTTGAAGAGTCTCCTATACCGAATGATAAACCTTGCAACAATGCTGTGGAACTCTTTCCTCTTGAAACAGAAATCCTAAATCAAACTGAAAGACAAATTTCAATTGGACCTAACACTTATGTCTACATGAGCATGCCTCAACAAGAGCCATCTACAAGTTCAACAAAACCTGTGGAACTACCTAAAACAGATCAAACTGCATATGGCTATTTATCGACTTTGATACCTTTTACTTGGATCCAAATGAACCTGCAAAAACACCAGCCCCAATATCTTGTCAACAACAAATCAAATACTTCTTAATTTTTCTTAAAAAGACATACCTGGAGTCACCTTGGTTAAAACTTTGGATAATCACCGGTACTGTTTTCTGGATAGGCTTAGTAACTGTTTTCTGCTTACTTATTTCATCACATCATGAACAAAAAGACTTGTCATCAGTGAACATTATAGCAGTTCCTATACCTGATGGTATAGTGTGGTACAAAGTTGATTATGATATATTTGGTCCGACCGAACTTTTAAAAATACCTCATTTATTTTTCATTTTCTGAAATGATATTGTTACCTCCAGTACATTTTCCGATGATTGTAATTTCGAAACCGTAAACAATAAGTTGTCTGATTTAGAACAATCTGCCGCATTCTCTAATAATGAAATTTAGAAGACACATCAGATTTTAACACCATGTATTGTTATCAACATTATGGTCATCGTTTTCTACGCAAACCCAGTATCCCTAGGGATGTTTTCACATATCACCAATGAGAACATTGTCCTACACTACAGAAACGTAGTTCAAAAACGTTTGCAAAATGTTCATATTTTTCAGGGTTCCATATTTCTGACTCAACCTCATACTGCTAATAGGTTGCACCAACATCTGCACAGATAATTATACAGACCAACACTAAACAGATTTACCCAACTGTCTGAACAGGGTTTTGACTTATGGAAAGACACTTTAGACTTAAAATCAGTCTGGGGTTCAAGAGACTGGCAAGTCCAGGCAACAGAAGCATTATTTAGAGCATGTTTCATTCATCAGCGAATGATATTTCTATATGAAACTGTGCAACGGACCTCCTGTCTTGGAACAGTCAAGATACGGATTTGAACACACCTAGGATTCTAACACCATCCCATGCCAAGGGTAATCTTACATCACAAGAAGGGATTACAATAGATGACATTTTACAATACAATAGATCAGACCCCAATTGGAGGGGAAGGTTTGTTTGGCCCACAGACACAAACAGATGTCTGGGATGTTTCAGGGGTACCACCGAAGCGTTAGTATCCACAGGCCAGACCCAAGCTATGTACAAAGAGAACGTCTGGGGATGGTGACATCATACAGTTATGCCTCCATTGGCTAAAAACCTCAGCACTACAACAGGTGAAACACTTATCTTTACTTACAGAGGATGTGGATCTATGGGATTTTTTCCTAGGTCCCAGGAACCCATGTCAAAAATGTTTCTATTATGCTCTCTATAACAACATTTGGAAAATCTCCCAATAAGAAGCAGCGGTGAGACTACAAGGGATAGACAGGATCAATTTAGAAAAGGCATTAGCAGTAGTTGACAATGGTATGACTACATTAACATCCAGGATGTATTCACTGGGCAACATTGTATCTTCTGCTATTGATGTACTAGAACAAGATTGGTCCATATTACATCACGGGCAATCACAATTGCCTTCTAATATGTTATTAAGCTGGAAGCTGCAATCATTGCGCGAAGGTTATGTGCCTTGGTGTTTTATCAACAGTACGTCACTGGTTTCTGCATACAATCTAACGGAAAGACAGATGAAGATGGCACAGAGGGGAGCAAAATATACAAAGCTGTGTATTGAAAACCTGGACAGGTGACCTTTTACTGTGGCAGAATCACCGTCCACAGAGTGGTTGATCCATGTCCATATAACATTACCGGACACAACTTTTCAGTTTCAGTATTGCCTAGAACAACAACAGGCAGTCGGATCTGAAGAGATGGGTAGGGAATTATTTCTACGAGGTACAAACTGTGAGAACGCTTTAAGTGGCTCTCTCATGTGTCAGAATATTATGCTGCATGGGGCCTGTAATGGTTCAGTAGCGAACCTATCCTGTCACTTGAGGGGTACCCCAGCAGACGTGATTACCCCAGTATTCAGGCTACTTTCAAATGGGAGTTACTCGATGCTGAACGATCAAGGTTGTTGTGGGATGCTTCTTGGCATCGCATATCTTGTCACTGTGAGCTCCAGAGTTACTTGCTGTATGCAAGTATTGTTTCCACCAACACACACAGTCAGAGAGGTGCCGCCATGGCCTTTATTGATTGTTTCCTTTATAGGGTTTGATACTCTGAGCAGAATGAAAGCCATGCTTCTACAGAAGACTGTGCCTTAACCTCCACACAGGAGACTTTTGATCTCCAAATAGCAAGGTCCTCGGCTGAGATACAGGCACTCATACGTACAAACTGACCCTTCCATTTCACAGAAATGGTAAATCGTACCTTTAAAATGTCTGATACGCGCGTATAATCTACCTATTTAAAACCATAGGTTTGGGACTGTTAAGCACCTTTCAGAAGGTCCTCAGAGTTATTCGGAAGCATTTTTGGAGGACTTCGCTGATCGTGTTTCTAATTGCAGTGTTAGACCTGGCACCATTGGCGTGTGTCTCCCTTCCATTTTTTTGCTTTTGCCTCATATGTTTTTGCTGGTTATAGATGCTTTGTGCACTGTGCCACTGCTATCCAGTGCGACAGTGCAAGTGCTCCCTATGGTAAATTGATGTATGGATTAGTGACTCCATGATTGGCTGTTTTGGTTTACTTGTCAGACCCTAGTACAGTGCACTGCGTGTGCCCAGGGCTTGTAAATCAAATGCTGCTGGTGTGCTTGCAGCACTGGTTGTGCCACCCACAGAAGCAGCCTGTAAAGTGTGCCTCAGGTCTGCCATTACAAAGCCTGTGTGCAGTATGGTACTGCCACATAGACTGTCAAGTGCACCCACTTGCCAGCCCCTAAACCTTCCCATTTCTGCATATTAGTCAACCCTATGGTAGGCCCAAGGGCAGGGTGCCTTGTAGGGAAAGGGTAGGACATGCCCTGATGTGTGTGGCATGTCCTATTAGTGAAATACAGCCACTTTCGTTTTTCACTATTGCAAGGCTACCTGTTCCCCATAGGCCAGAATGGGCAGTTTGATTATATCATTTTATAATCCTAACTGACTCAAAACAAACAAAACAAACAAAATTTAGCTTTATTCGGTTTTCTTTTTTGGATCACAAAACCATAAAAGCACAATTTCACAGTATACATCACAATTATTCCAGAACAATCAGTTAAAATCAATTATTAAAAAATCAGAATAATGTTATCATGTTCAGGCTACACGTTAACCAATAAAAACATAATTTCACAATATGAGTCACAATTATTTAGAACACCCGGTTAAGATCAATTTTTAAAATTCAAAGTTGGTTCCAATATTTAATTACAGTTTTCAAAAAAGAGCAGTGTTTCTTGTAAAACATTCATTATCTAAAAACTGCAGTACCAAATACGCAGGGCAACATTGCCTCAAACCCCAGATTCTCAAGATAGGTAGGATCCACCTCTTTCTTTGGTCCAAATAATATTTACAAAATAAAACAACATGGATTGTTGATTGAGGTGAAGATCCATCACATTGGCAGTTTACTAAGTTTTTGGACCAATCATTTATCATAGTGAAGGATACTGATCGATGGAAAAGACCTAATCTAAAGTGTGTGAGAACAAATCTGTCGGACCCAGTTATGTAATAAGTTAAGTATGGTTGCATTACAGTAGTAGAGATAATCAACTGATTTGTTTATACTGTCGGTTTGAAGACCTCACTGGCATGTCTAATTTCCTCCAAATGAATCGTACATTTTTTTTAAAAGCTTTTCTAGGGATTGAAAAAATCAGTAAAGATTAAGAAAAAGTTCAGGTTGTACCAAATCCATCATAAAATCTTTAATATACTTCAGCCACCTAATATCTAGGGCTTGTTCTAACTTAAGGGTGTCACTTAGGACCTTCTGGTTGAATGTTGTTTTTGATGAGGTCCAGATTCGGTGCCACAGTAAAACTGGTTGCACCCTTATTATATCTGTAATATATTGTAACCCCAGCTCAGTATGGCAAATATAGGTTGACGTTGAACAAGGGACAGCCAGTAAATATCGTAAAAACGTGTTCTCCACTCTCTGTATTTAAGATATATTACAGTGTCCCCAAATCCCAGCCCTGTATATTGCTGTACTGACACACTTGGCTTGGTAGATCTTTATCAACTCCGTTGGGGGCCTCTTACCCAAATTCAGTGAAAAATGTACCCGGGCTGTTGTGGTTCTCATAAACAGAAGTTTCCTAGCATTTATGGCCTGTTACAACATTCCCTTGCATAAGTAAGGATAGATCTTTGTGTTTTCAACTTTCTTGTTCTCGACAAAAATGGTCCTCTGATTGCTGCCACCCCTCCCACAGTTTATTATATAGGTTTTGGTGATGTTTATTTTTAGTTCAAGGCTTTTCATATACTCATTATATTTATTAAGGGCCCGTTGTAACTTTAATGGTGTTTGAGCCATTATCACTGCATCGTCTGCATAGAGTAGGGCAGGTATGGATTGTTTATGTATCTGCGGTTAGTCCTGGCACCCTTTGAGCATGACTCCTTCCAAACCATTGGTATACAAGGTAAACAAGAAGGGTGCAGGACACAGCCCTGTCTGACCCCCCTCTCTACTGGGAATGGTGCTGTATATTCTCCGTTTGGTCCATAGCGTACCCTAGCTCTTGTGTTCGAATAAAGTTTTCTTATGATTTGGATTAAGAGAGGGTCAACCGCCATTGCTCCAAGGATATTCCATAATTTATTGTGGTATACACAGTTGAATGCGGTGGAAAGATCTACAAAAGCTAGGTACACTTTTCCTTTTTTCACCTTAGTGTATTTCCCCATTAGAACTGTTAGATTGAGGACCTGTTCTATTGTTCCTTCGCCTTCCCTAAAGCCGAATTGTAAGTCCGATATTACGTTATTATCTTCAGCCCATTGCTGGAGACGGTTTAATATAATGCGGCCTGCCACTTTTCCCACCAAATCAAGCAGGGAAATCGGACGATAACATGTTGAGTTCTGTCTATCACCTTTTTTAAATATTGGTACCATAGCTTTCAGGGCAGATTGTACCTCTTCTAAAGTAACTTCTAGATTAATTGGAAAATCTTGTCTTGGAGGACTAGAAGTTACATGACACACAACTGTGTCTTTAGCCTCCTTTGTCTTGCTGAAAATGTTGGGAAAATTGTCTACCCACTGTCCTTCGACCTTTGCAAATTCTATGGTTGGGGTCTCTTCAGATCTCAAAAAAGGAGACTTCACCACACACCAGAAGGCGATGCTATCCCTATCTGTACTTGCTTTATGTAAATCAGCCCAGATATTCCTTTTTACTTCACTTTTTTGTGTTTTCACTGCTTGATTATATACCTTCCTACACTGCCTTATTTCCGCTCCATCCCTTTCTTTTTTATGTAATGCGTGCTTTAATCTGGTATAGGATGTTGTGCATTTGTTGTCGAACTTCCGATTATTCTTCTATTTCCCCTTCTTTAACTGAACTTTCAATGTGTTCCTGATTATTTCTGTTATTTGTGCGTAGAAACCCAATACTTCCTCGTGTGGTGTACACTCATCAAGACATCTCAGAATTTGCTCCAAACTATTCTCTATCACTGTTTTAATAATTACAAGTGGTTCTACCTCAGGCCACTTCAGAGAATAACCATTTTTTTTTATTTATTACCAAGTCCTGTATCGGTTGGATTCCCCTAGTATGGGCTCCCTGTATTCTTGCAGAAACCGATATAGCCACACTTAAGGGAAAATGATGGCTTAAAGCGTTCTTATGTGTTTTAAAACTTAGTAGCCTGGAAGCAAATCTATTTGGAATTGTTGCAAAATCAATAATCGTACTCAACCCTCTCCCATTAAAAGTCTGAGTAAATGGAATAGGTGGCGAACTCAATACATTTGCAAAACCCATATCCAGAAGAAATAAAATCTCATTCAAAATGTCTCCATGTGCACAATGTGAGAAATAAGGCAGGGTACAATAATTTTCATCTGTTGGTCCACATGTTGCATCATCACTATGTGGGCACAAAGCAGTATTAAAATTACCCCCCACACAAATATTACATTCTCCCCACTATCATTCTGAATGTCCTGTAGAGCACTTCTTAGCTGCTTTAAAATATCTACCACATGTTCCTTCTGGGTGTTATTGTAAAAGTTAATCAGGACAACGGAGTCCCGCTTGTCGATGTTCATGGTCACTATTTGGTAATTGGGTTCTGTAATAATAAAATATATTTATTTACCCTTAACAGGTACATATATACACAGGCCTCCCTTTGGCCTCCCACTTGCTGATGGTACAGCTAATGTGTCTTATACCCTTCTATCTGCATTTCTTTCAGAGTCCAGGTTTCTTGTACACAGAGAATATTACATTTGCTCACAAAATTGAGCCAGAGCTGATTCTCTAATTTGGACTAACTGACTCAGGGAACTTTGTAGAAATTCAAGTTTAATATGTCTGAACTCAGAATCATAAAATACATCTTTTAGTGAAGTTGGTTTTAACATTCTGTGTTTGAAAATACAACTTTTAGAAAGTAGGTATTTTCTTGCCTAACTATCCAAGCTTACCTCTGCTAGGTTGTGTATTCCTTATCTGGAGTTTGAGTGACAGGGGCTGGGGTATTGCAGGTGACAGGGTGACTTAGCACATGGCTGAATAGACACGTCTGCATGTAGAGTGGTGGGAGGGGAGTACCTGGGACCTGAATAGGGCTCTGCCTGCCTTCCACAATGCTGGCTCAACCTCCTGTGGGTCGTCTGATGTCACTGGTCTACACTGTCAAAGAAAGAGAAGGAGTCCTGTAAACTAATTGCTCCAGTACTGCACAGAACTGGTTTGGACTAGGCACTGACACTGTCTACTTTCAGAGACAAAGGGTTTTGGTGTATAAAAGAGGGGGCCCAGACCCTAGAACTTTAGAACACTTCTGGGAAACAAGAAGAACCTCTGCTGAGGAGAGGACCCAGAGAGAAACTGAAGGAGGTGACTATCCCTAAGCTGAGTGCTGGCTGTGGGATTGGCAGTTCCCTTTCTGGGGGGGCAAGATGGAGGCCGTAGCGGCAGCCGAGTGAGCTGGCCAAAAGACTCCTTCCCCGCTAACCTCCTCTATCATGGTTTTCATCTGGAGTTATGCAGTGCGGCCATTGAGTATATATATCGGGACACTCCTAAATGATTTAGCATTCGTGGTTCTGGTTGAGGGGGCTGCCATTGTCTTCAAGATTGGCTTCTCTACCTTGACAGTTCCTCCCGCCCGTCTTACCTGCTTGATCCTCACGATGTCGCTGAAGACGTCCACCAGGGGCAGCAAGATTCGTGGGTCGTTGATGGGCTCGGGTTCAGGAAGTCAGGTGAAGTCTACCCCGGATGGTGAAGCGGCGACTGTCAATGCCGGAGGATGCCAGTCTGGTGTGGGTGGGTGGGCAGGTCTATCAGGGGTGGGGAACCAAATTGTGAAAAGCAGTGTTTCTGCTCGAGGGCGGCAGACGGTCCCGGCACTCTTCAAAGCACAAAGCGTGATGGGCAGGTTACAGCGCTATCCAGTAGTTGGAGCAACAGCGTTTTTGGAGCCCAGGTGATGACCCCGACTGCCGCTCTCACACCTGTGGAAGATGCAACCCAAGGTATGGAAGTACTGTTAGAGGATTCTACAGTGAAAGAAGTGAATGGGGTGACTTCTGGTCATGGGGTGATTGCATATCTGATGTCACTGACAGCCTTCCTGGGGGCAGCAGGGGGGGGGGCTGGAAACCAAGAAGCTTTGTCGGTCAATGGCAACTCTCTGGTGGCATCGGATGAATCAGCGATTAGTCAGCAAGCCCAATGCATTATGGGAAGTGGAGTTTCTCTGAGTATTCCTACGAGTATTGGACTGGCAAGAGCGGTAGCGGATCGGAATAAAATTGACAATGGGGTTAGTCATGTGGAAGTTAATCTACAGATACCTCATGTCAAGGCTGCTTCCTCAGGAATAATGAAAGAGGAGGACTCAGCGGATACATTTTTCTCTTTGTCGGATCATTCTAACTCCTCAAGCGACGATAGCTGTAGGAAAGACTGGGCTGAAGAAGAGAGCGACATCAGTAGACTGGGCTGAGGAAGGGAGCGACATCAGTAGCATGCATGGGGAAGAGAATGGTAAAAAATCCCTGTATAATCCGGGAACGGTCCGTAAACTGAAAACCCAAGCCACTATTTCTGAGCTGATCTTGGGTGCGGATGGCTCAATGATTTGGGACTATTGTGTTTCACCAAAATTAGATGGGAAGGCAGTTACGGATGGAGCACACTATCACCAATGGCCAGTGCACATATAAGTGGCCCGAGGAAATCACGCTCTCCCCAATATATCAGATTATTATGGCCCATTGGGAGGAGACTAGAGCAGAGAGTTCTCGCACCCAAGGTGCTTGTCGCAAACTTCAAAATACCATACGCAGGGTAGCAAAGACGTGCTCTGATTTTTCTGTGAGAATTGGTGAAGCAGAAGCCAGAATTTCCCTGTTGGAAGATGAGGAGGCCGTACAGAAAACATTGACAGAGTCTATGAAAACTTTGAAAGATGACACGCTGTGGAAACCGACGGATCTTAAAAATCGGTCAAGAAGAGCTAACTTGCGAATCTTGGGTATTCCCGAGGGGAAGGAGGGTACAGATGTATGGCAGTTTGTCATCAAACTTTTTGAGGAGGCACTCCCAGAACTTAAGCATTGGAATTGGAAAATGGAATTGCAGAGGGCTCATCGATTCACTTTTAATCAACGTAGAAAGGGGGGTCAAGTCAATAATCGGCCACAGGCAATTCTTATCTGCCTTAATAATTTCTTGGCCCGGGAGGCCCTATATGATTTTGCCAGACCTGATCGGAAAAGGGTGGGCAAGGGTTATGATTTCTTTGTGAGGCCTGGCGACTGTCGAGAAAGGGTGACTGTTGCGTCAAATAATCCCTCAGTTCCAGGCATAGGGGGCTCAGGTTTTTTTACTTAGCCCGGCCAAATTAAAGGTGGTGTCTCAGGGGCAAAAACACTTCTTTCAGTCTGAAGTCCAGGCAAAATAATTTTTGGTATCACTGTAGGTGATGGGAAGGATATGGGAATTGAAGGTTTTTCAGTTCTCCAGTGTGGGTTGAGAAGGACTGTCTACTTAGGGCCTCCTGATCTCTGGGGCGGCTCTTCCTTCTTTTCAGCCCCCTTCCTTGCCGTTTCATTTTTTTTCTTTTTGCTCTTAGTCCTGTGAGGTTATAGTATGCAGGATACTTTATTGGAAGTGGGGTTTGCGTGGGAGAAGGGGTGGTGGCTTAGCTCTTCATCACCAGGGACTGTTGGTCCTTTGTTTTTAAAAAAAAAATTATTAGGAGTTTTGCAGCAGCATACAGTATAATCACATTCCAAGAATACAGTGCAGTAATATTCTTGGTTATGAAGAACAATATATCAATTAAAGAGAAAGAAAAAAAACAATAACAGGTACCTTCTTTTGATTGGTATATAGCAGACATGCATATGACTCTCTTTGCACTCTCTACATAGATATCTAGTCCGGGTGTTGTGTTTCCCTATGAAGCGCCCTTCACAGTTATAAATTATGCAGAATCTACATCATTTTGAGTCAACAAATATTTTCTCAGGGACTTAAGTGATTCCGGCTTATCAGGAAAAGTAGTGTAATGTTCTCTCACTGCATGCTTCAATCTATAGCAGGTGTACTGAAATAGAGGGATGGGATTTTGAATGTAAGTTAAATCGCCATCTGTGATGTACTTCCCCCCCGGGTAGAGATCGCTCATGTGTGTGATTCCACAGAGCAGTTATAGGCCCAGTTTCTTGTGCCACGGGTAATGCCGTTTACCTATCCAGGGCAGTGCTGTCGCATACAAAGGGAGTTTGCATGCCCACCTGCCAATCGCCTGCCAGGCAGCAACAGTGGTGTCTATTGTGTTGATCTCAGTCCTGGGCGTCTGTCTATGAGTATGTGTGATGATGCTGCTCAAAGGCACAGGGTGGGCGTCCCCGTCTTCTACAGCCACATGCAGGATATAGTAATGAGATTTAAACTAGTAGTATGCATACTGGGCCTGCGCGCATAGGTAGTACACATAGAAGTCTGGAGCAGTGAACCCTCCTTTTTCATAAATCAACGTTAATGTAAGCCAGCTAATTCTAGGTTGCTTATTCCCCCATACTAACCTCAATAGTTGAGTTTGTACCGTTTAAAAAAAGTGTTTTGTCAGCGGGATTGGAATATTGCAAAAAAGATAGAACTTAGGAGTATGACCATCTTTATTACAGCCTGTCCATAATTCGCCTTGACTACAACCTCAGGGTCTCAATGTACCCATACTCCGAGGTATTTGACCTGTTCTTCTGACCATACCAATGGGTAGTCCACTTGCGGCGGGGCTGTGGCTAGCGTTAGAGGGATGATGACAGATTTTGCCCAATTTATCTGTAGCCCTGAAAATAGGCCAGATTTAATATATTCTTGTATAATCTGAGATAAGTAACACTGGGGCTAGGGATCGTCCGGATATAGTGAATTTCCAACCGGCCGATGATTAAAATTTAGGGCAGCAGCCCTTTGACTTTGCCTGATTTTACACGCTAGAGGCTCCAAAACGAGGGCAAAAAGAAGGGGGGACAGGGGACAGCCCTGTCTGGTACCACGTTCTATCTTAAACGGTTCTGACGTGAGGCAGCCCACTCAAACTCTCCCTGAGGCGTCAGTATAGAGGACCTGTATCCAGTGAGTGAAAATGAAGGGGAATCCCATTCGGTGTAAAATATGCATCATATATTTCCATTCTATAGAGTTGAACGGTTTTGCAGCGTCCAACAGAACTGCAACAGCTGATAGGTCTGGGCTAAGCACATAGAACATGGCAAAGATAGTGCGTAAGTTGTGGGAAGTAGAGCGTTCTGGAATAAATCCAGATTGGTCCGGGAGCACCAAAAGTGGCATTAAAGGCTGTATTTTAGTGGGCAGAATTTTTGCTAAACTTTTTGCATCCAAATTAATCAGTGACAGTGGGCGATAAGAGTCACAATGTGTGGGAGATTTATCTTTCTTAAGAAGAGTGATAATGAGGGCCTGACATAGGGAGGGAGGGAGAATCCCTGACTCATGAGCTTCCGCATAAATCTCTAGCATGTGTGATATGAGAAGGTCTGCATAAGCTTTGTAAAGCTCCACCGTCAGGCCATCGGGCCCTGGAGCTTTATTATTAGAAAGAGAAAGAATAGCTTCTCTGACATCGGCCTCGTCAATGGGCTGACTTAGATAGTCTCTGGGGGTGTCAGAGAGCCATGCACAGTCCATGTCTTTTAGATATTCGTTCATCGCTGCATCATACATGCCTCAGCATGTGGCATATATATCTGAATAATACCTCTGGATTTTTTCCACTATTGCATGTGGAGTGTAATGTGCCGTTCCGTTAGAATCAATGATGTGGTCAATTGGGGGATTGTCAGTTCTAGAACGCAACTTCACAGCTAGATTCCTACCCGGCCTCCCCCCTCTCCATCAGCTCAGACCACATGGCGTTTAGATAGATACTTCATCTCCCTATCTGCTAACGCCCTATATTCCTCCAGCTGCTCGTGAATTTGCACCAATATAGCCGTGGTCGGAACTCGCTGGTATTTTTTCTCAAGCGAATCTAGTCCTCTCTCTGTCTTGGACAACTGGCCTCTGATGTCCTTAAGAATCCCGGCTGAAGTACTTATACACACCCCTCTAATTGTTACCTTTAAGGCTTCCCATAAGGTTGCCTGACTGTCCACTGAGCCCACGTTTAATTCAGGGTAGTGGATTTGGGGATGAGGGTGGTGGGTAGGTGGTTACTATTGCCATTTTTCATGTATTGTCATGGCAGTTATTTCTATTTCAAATTAAATGCATTTAATTATGTCTTTCAGACAGATTATCTGAATCTTTTGTATCATGCTGTGAACCCTGTCAAAGTGCTTGTAATTTATAAGGATGGTGGATAGACAGGGTAAAATTCGAATCTGCTCCTTAAACATCTGCAGTCTTAATGATAGGACGAAACGAGGTTTGTTGGCTAAGCTCAATAGATATATGCAGATATATGTGTTGTGTTTGCAAGAAACTCACATACCCTTGAACAATCGTGGCTGGTTGAAGGATCTGGGGCTTGCTTTATTGGCGAGTACTCATCAAGGTACTACTGTAGCAGGGTTTCTGTTCTCCCACAGAACTGTGCACAGAGGATTGGAACCTCAGCGAATTAGGGTGACCCAAAACTCACCTCAGTACCCAACAAACCCCTTACCGAGCTAGCTACAGTGTCTCATTGGTCATAACCAACTCCCAATGTTTAGACAAACCAGAACATGAACTCACCAACCTCAGGTTACGTGGAACACATGAGCACTCTTTCGTTATACAATCATTTCAAACCAGAACATGGAGTAAAGAAGAACACGTGAGCATTTGAAATGTTTATTTACTAATGCCGTCTTCTCAGGCGCAGTATCTTAGATAATACAAGTAAACATATTATCAACAACAAAGCTACAAGCATAGTTACTAGTCCATAGAAAGCGAACGGTGACAGCATGTTACCATGCTGTAAATTAATAAGGGTTAACAACACTTATTTCTCACCTTCCCTAACTCGCATATTATATTAATAGCTAAGAAGGTCTCTTTGGGTTGAATTAGGGCGGGCCCATACCTCAGTGTCCTAGAATGAAGGGATCACATCAGCATACACCAGCTCTCTCTGCATGCGAACAGCATCAAGTGTGTTTGTGCCTCAAGCAAAGCAATATAAAAACCCGCCTCAAGCCCAAAGTTGGCAGAAGCTGCACTTATGTTATGTCTATAAAGGCGCGAAGATCAGACCTCATAACAATTCTGTATCGTGTTGTTCCTGAGGCTTCAGCACTCTATGTGCAGACATAGTTTTATTAAGCAAAGCTGATATCAGAGTAATAACATATTATTCTCAAGTAAACCACAACGAACTACTAGGTTGAAAGCTAAATCAACAATTAAGTGTCGTGTGCAGAAGCAGCAAAAGGAAAAAATGGCGTTTAAACATTTAATGAGCCTATGCTAACTTAGCACATTATAAAGATATACAGCGGCTATATAACACTACCACGCGGGGCATAGCTATTTTAGCAAAGCATGGTGGGATAACATGCAATCGAATCAAGAAGGATAAATTAGGACAGTGGGCGATTCTGAAAGCAGGAATTAATAGTACCCTGTTTTCAATTTGCTCTCTGTATGGACCAAACTTAGACAATCCAGAAGTGCTGATTTTTTAAGCATAGAATTGGCCTTATAGCCATCTTCGTTAGCCTTGTGTGGGGATTTTAAAATTCATCTTGCCAGCAGTTTGGATTTTTTCAGCAACATTCTGTATCAGGGTAGAAAGGGTAGGACTTTTAAGGCACTGCAAGGACTCATTAGGGATCATGGATTGGCTGAAGTTTGGCATATACATAGGCTTAGAGATCCAGGGTGTACTTTTTTTTTGGGCTCCCCATAATAAAGCTGTTCGATTGAACTCATTTTGTATTTCAAACCAAATTGCCGAGAAGGTTAGACGTGAGCTGCATCCTAGGATAATGTCTGACCATATTCCGTTAGTCGTGGAGTTTCCCTTAATTAGCTCCCCTCAACCCCAGACAAAAAAGACGTTTGAAAGGAAGCTAATATTAGATCAGGCATATTGTGGGCACATGGCCAAATGAATAACTGATTTCTTTAATATAAATAGAGACTTTAAGATTGGGTAAGATCATTACTCCATTGATCTCCATTCACCAACTTGGGTTCATTCCCGGCTGGGACACGACGGATCATATTAGGCGAGCCATCGCCCTTTTTGATTGGGCACAGGCCACGAAGTCACCTCTCGGGATGATCTTGTTGGACGCAGAGAAAGTATTCAACAGGGTCTCCTGGAGGTTTTTGTGGTCCGTCCTACAGTGGGAGGAATTATCCATCCAGTTTATCCAAGCAATTTATGCGGTACATGAAGCTCGAGTTCGGGTATCTGGACGAGAATCTAAAGCGTTTGGCATAAGCAGAGGTACCAGGCAGGGTTGCCTGTGTTCTCCGTTATTATTTGTGTTATATATTGATTCATTTCTTAATAAATTGGATGGGGATGTGAATATTAAAGCAGCAAAGGTTTGTAAAATAGAGTATAAATCAACGGCATACGCTGATGATATCGCGATATTCACAACCAATATAAGATCTGCCCTCCCGGCAGTGAAGGACCTGGCTGAACAATTTGGTTCTGTTTCAGGATATAAATTAAATATTGAGAAAACTCAGATCTTGCATGCAGAAACAATGCTTCTGCCAGATATTCCAACCATTTCTGCAGCTACTTATCTGGGAGTGAAGATTACAGCGTCAGTAGCGCATATGCCAGAGGTAAATATTTTGCCACTGATTGGTAATGTCAACAAGAAATTGGAGAGATTAGATCATCTACATTTATCAATGCATGGTCACCGCAATGTCATCAAAATGCTGATCTTTCCAAAGTTCTTATATCTGTTTGGACTATTCCCCTGGAAATTCCGGCGTTTTGTATTGACAAAGCGGAAAGAGCATTCTTAAAATTTCTAGGGGGGTATCGTAGAGCCAGAAGGGCCAGTAAATGGATGTGGCTTGCAAGATTGAGGGGTGGGTGGTGTGTACCCAGTCTTCTTCTGTATCATTGGGCTGCACTTTTACAACATGTGCGTTATTGCTGATAGGAATCAATGCAAACGCTCCGGTTGCAGCTAGACCAACCATTTATGAAATAGCAGTTGGGGATCATGCTAGACAATGTTTAGTCAAAATTTTAGAGCCGCGCTATTACAAGAAGACTAAATTTAAAATAATAAAATCGGTCTATTCGATTTGGAGGAAGATACGAAGCAGGTTTTGTATCTCTAATATGAATGCATATACTCCCCTTCTGTCTCATGGTCCTTTACCATCAATATTTCAAGACTTAATCACTTTTAGCTGGGGTAATTTAGGAATTAATGTTTTGGGGGAGGTCTGTTGTGAAGGACAATTTGCTTCTTTTAGCAATTTACAAGAGAAGTTTGGTCTCTCTAGGAGAGATTTTGCAGATTAAGAGCTTTTTGGGCAAAATTATGCAACGGCCGGAAGTAAATCTGGGGAAAATAGCTCTGGTGGAGACAATAGGAAATAGATCCCGGATAGGGATTATATATCAATTATTATTGGAAAACCTTCCGGATGATATGAGTATTCAGAATGCTAGATGGGAGAGGCAGTTTGGAAAGGAACGTGTAGATCTTGAGGGGTCATTGGAGTTAGCCAATAAGATTGTAATAACGAGAATGCTTGAGGGCCCAACATTTTATGTCTATTTGTGACTTATATTACACTTCTGTAAAGGTCTCTAAATTGGGGGGATCATGGAGCAGCTCTTGTAGCAGGTGTGGGACATGGGCTGCTGACTCCATACACATGTTCTTTGCTTGTCCTAATCTAGCAAAATATCTACAGGATATTAAATCCTTTCTGAACTTGATTCTTGAGATCCCGGTTACATTACCATCAGATTTAATCATCTTGGGTTTAGAAGGTAATCCGGAGGGCAATGGTTGGACAAGTTCAGAGATTGGATTGGTATTTATTGCAATGTCGATTGTGAGATTATGTATAACTTTCCAGTGGATCATCTCCGAATCTCCTACTTTTATAAATTGGCGGGCCAGGTTATTGGCGGTATATAATATGGAATCAGCTGAATACAGGCTGAAATCTGGGCTCCAATCACTGGATGGTTGGAGTAAAATAAGTTATGGCACTGGGTAAGATAATAAAGGATCTTTCTCCCCCTTTTTTTTTCTTCTTTTTTTCTTTATGTAGGGCCTTTTGTTCCTCCTTCTGTACAGATGCTCCTCTTTCATCCCTTTGACCTGTTTTTTTTTTTATTTACCCCGAGTTCTGGTTTAGGATTTACATCATGTACTGTCATGACATGTTTCTTTTGTTCTTTTTCTTCTGTCTTCTTTAATTTTATGCGAACACTTCATAGAATGTGGATGTATTATTTGTAATGTATCTACCCTGACAATCTGCTACAAGTAATCAATAAAAATTAAAAAAAATAAAACACTAAAAAAGAGTTCTCTTGCTGGGAATTTGAAGTGCCTGCTGTTGTGCTGGGCCTTCTGAGAGACTGTGTATCACAGGGAGCTGAAAGAGCGACTCACGGAGAAAAAGCGTGTCGCCACCGCAGCCGCTGTCGTCGCATCACTGAGTAAGGGTGCTGCCGCTGTCACATTGCATCACCGAGGTGCCACGCATCACCGGAAAAGAGTGTCACCGCTGCAGCCGCTGCCGTCGCATCACTGAGTTAGGATGCCACTGCTGCCGCTGAAACTTTGCATCACCGGAAAAGTGTGTTGCAGGGCCTGACGCGGCTCAGAAGATTCACAGAGTCGCTGTCAGGCGCACACGCATCACCCCTTCATTGTCGCATCAAGAAGAAGATGCCATTTTTGTTGCATTGTACCAGATCATCATCCCATCGCGGCGCTGCGAGTCACATCACCACAGAAGCACAGTAAGAAACCAACGCATCACCTGCCCACATGGAGAAGAACTGATGCATCACCTCCCCTACGGTAAGGAACCGACGCACCACCATCCCTTGTGCATCAGTAGGGAACCAACGCATCACCTCCCCCAGAGTAAGGAACCGGCGCATACCCGTTCTTGCATGTAGGGAACTGACGCATCACCTTGCCTGCAACTCTTTTGTTTGTATCGCATTATGCATTCAAAGGTACATTGAAAGTAAAGTGACATGTTTACCATCTAAAGTGAACTAAGCTAATTCTACCATTCTAAAGTACAGTATTGTGGATTTTTGTCGTTTGTGGTCTTGTGATAAGCCTATATAAAAAACGACTTATTTTTATAATACAAACTGTGTGGTGGCCATCTGTAGTGCTCTCATTATATTACTGTATGTGTTCACAAATGCTCAACACACTGCCTCTGAGATAACCCTGTCTGCTCGTGCCAAGCTACCAAGGGGGTGAGCAGGGGTTCTTTTAGAAGTATAGCCCCTTACCCTGACTAGACGCAAGGGTCCCTATTTGGTCAAAGGTACCTACCTCTGCCAACTAGAGACCCCCAAATCTAACATTGGTGGCAGCGGTGGGATTCTGGACTTGCATTTGTGACTCATATACAGTGGAGGTTTTTGTGGTCCATCCTACAATGGGAGAATTATCCATCCACTTCATCCAAGCCATTTATGCGGTACATGAAGCTCGAGTACGGGTATCTGGACGAGAATCTAAAGCGTTTGGCTTAAGCAGAGGTACCAGGCAGGGTTGCCTGTGTTCTCCGTTATTATTTGTGTTATACATTGATTCATTTCTTAATAAATTGGATGGGGATGTGAATATTAAGGCAGCAAAGGTTTGCAATAAACAGTATAAATCAATGGCATACGCTGATGATATCGCGATATTCACAACCAATATAAGATCTGCCCTCCCGGCAGTGAAGGATCTGGCTGAACAATTTGGTTCTGTTTCAGGATATAAATTAAATATTGAGAAAACTCAGATCTTGCATGCAGAAACAATGCTTCTGCCAGATATTCCAACCATTTCTGCAGCTACTTATCTGGGAGTGAAGATTACAGCGTCAGTAGCGCGTATACCAGAGGTAAATATTTTGCCACTGATTGGTAATGTCAACAAGAAATTGGAGAGATTAGATCATCTACATTTATCAATGCATGGTCACCGCAATGTCATCAAAATGCTGATCTTTCCAAAGTTCTTATATCTGCTTGGACTATTCCCCTGGAAATTCCGGCGTTTTGTATTGACAAAGCGGAAAGAGCATTCTTAAAATTTCTAGGGGGGTATCGTAGAGCCAGAAGGGCCAGTAAATGGATGTGGCTTGCAAGATTGAGGGGTGGGTGGTGTGTACCCAGTCTTCTTCTGTATCATTGGGCTGCACTTTTACAGCATGTGCGTTATTGCTGATAGGAATCAAGGCAAACGCTCCGGTTGCAGCTAGACCAACCATTTATGAAATACCAGTTGGGGATCATGCTAGACAATGTTTAGTCAAAATTTTAGAGCCGCGCTATTGCAAGAAGACTAAATTTAAAATAATCAAATCGGTCTATTCGATTTGGAAGAAGATACGAAGCAGGTTTTGTATCTCTAATATGAATGCATATACTCCCCTTCAGGCTCATGGTCTTTTACCATCAATATTTCAAGACTTAATCACTTTTAGCTGGGGTAATTTAGGAATTAATGTTTTGGGGGATGTCTGTTGTGAAGGATAATTTGCTTCTTTTAGCAATTTACAAGAGAAGTTTGGTCTCTCTAGGAGAGATTTTTTTAAGTTTTTGCAGATTAAGAGCTTTTTGGGCAAAATTATGCAACGGCCGGATGTAAATCTGGGGAAATAGCTCTGGTGGAGACAATAGGAAATAGATCCCGGATAGGGATTATATATCAATTATTATTGGAAAACCTTCCGGATGATATGAGTATTCAGAATGCTAGATGGGAGAGGCAGTTTGGAAAGGAACGTGTAGATCTTGAGGGGTCATTGGAGTTAGCCAATAAGATTGTAATAACGAGAATGCTTGAGGGCCCAACATTTTATGTCTGTTTTTGACTTATATTACACTTCTGTAAAAGTCTCTAAGTTGGGGAGATCATGGGGCAGCTCTTGTAGCAGGTGTGGGACATCGGCTGCTGACTCCATACACATGTTCCTTGCTTGTCGTAATCTAGCAAAATATCTACAGAATATTAAATCCTTTCTGAACTTGATTCTTGAGATCCCGGTTACATTAACATCAGATTTAATCATCTTGGGTTTAGAAGGTAATCCGGAGGGCAATGGTTGGACAAGTTCAGAGATTGGATTGATATTTGTTGCAATGTCGATTGTGAGATTATGTATAACTTTCCAGTGGATCAGCTCCGAATCTCCTACTTTTATTAATTGGCGGGCCAGGTTGGTATATAATATGGAATCGGCCGAATACAGGCTGAAAGGGCGGAGGAGACGAGAATTCGGGAGGAAAATCTGGGCTCCAATCACTAGATGGTTGGAGTAAAATAAGTTATGGCACTGGTTAAGATAATAAAGGATATTTCTCCCCCTTTTTTTTCTTCTTTTTTTTTCTTTATGTAAGGCCTTTTGTTCCTCCTTCTGTACAGATGCTCCTTTTTCATCCCCTTTGACCTGTTTTTTTTTATTTACCCCGAGTTCTGGTTTAGGATTTACATCATGAACTGTCATGACATGTTTCTATTGTTCCTTTTTCTTCTGTCTTCTTTAATTTTGTGCAAGCACTTCATAGAATGTGGATGTATTATTTGTAATGTATCTACCATGACAATCTGCTACAAGTAATCAATAAAAATTAAAAAAATTAAAACACTAAAAAAGAGTTCCCTTGCTGGGAATTTGAAGTGCCTGCTGTTGTGCTGGGCCTTCTGAGAGACTGTGTATCGCAGGGAGCTGAAAGAGCGACTCACGGAGAAGAAGCATGTCGCCACCGCAGCCGCTGTCATTGCATCACTGAGTAAGGGTGCTGCCGCTGCCGCTGTCACATCACATCACTGAGGTGCCACGCATCACCGGAAAAGAGTGTCACCGCTGCAGCCGCTGCCGTCGCATCACTGAGTTAGGATGCCACCGCTGCCACTGAAACCGCTGCATCACCGGAGAAGCATGTTGCAGGGCCTGACGCGGCTCAGAAGATTCACAGAGTCGCTGTCGGGCGTACACGCATCACCCTTCATTGTCGCATCAAGAAGACGCCATTGTTGTTGCATGGAAGCAGATCGTCATCCCATCGCGGCGCTGCGAGTCGCATTACCACAGAAGCGCAGTAAGAAACAAACGCATCACCTACTCACACGGAGAAGAACTGATGCATCACCTCCCCGACGGTAAGGAACCGACGCACCACCGTCCCTTGTGCATCAGTAGGAAACCGACGCATCACCTCCCCCGGACTAATGAACTGACGCATCCCCTTACTTGCATGTAAGGAACTGACGCATCACCTTCTCTGCAACTCTTTTGTTTGTATCGCATTATGCATCCAAAGGTACATTGAAAGTAAAGTGACGCATTTACCATCTCAATCAATCAATCAAAGACATTTATAGAGCGCACTACTCACCCGTAGGGTCTCAAGGCGCTAGGGGGGGGGGGGCGTTACTGCTCGAACAGCCAGGTCTTGAGCTTCTTCCTGAAGGAGAGGTGGTCTTGGGTCAGTCGCAGGTCGGTCGGGAGGGAGTTCCAGGTCTTGGCGGCCAGGTAGGAGAAGGACCTTCCTCCTGTTGTCGCTCTTCGGATGCGGGGGACGGCGGCGAGGGCGTGGCTGGTTGATCGGAGGTGGCGCTTGGGAGCGTAGAAGTTGATTCGGTTGTTGAGGTAGCTCGGGCCTTGATCGTGTAGGGCTTTGTGTGCGTGGGTGAGGAGACGGAAGGTGATTCTTTTGTTGACGGGGAGCCAGTGCAGGTCTCTCAGATGTCCGGAGATGTGGCTGTTTCGTGGGATGTCGAGGATGAGTCTGGCTGAGGCGTTCTGGATCCGCTGGAGTCTCTTCTGGAGCTTGGCGGTGGTTCCGGCGTAGAGGGCGTTGCCGTAGGCCAGTCGGCTGGTGACGAGGGCCTGGGTGACAGTCTTCCTGGTCTCGGTGGGGATCCACCAGAAGATCTTCCGTAGCATGCGCAGGATGTTGAAGCATGACGAGGAGACGGCGTTGACTTGTCTGGTCATGGAGAGGGAGGAGTCCAGGATGAAGCCCAGGTTGCGTGCGTGGTCCGTCGGTTTTGGTGCGGTGCCCAGGGCGGGGGCCACCAGGAGTCGTCCCAGGCGGAGGGCGAGGAGCCCAGGATGAGGACCTCCGTCTTGTCTGAGTTCAGTTTCAGGCGGCTGGTCGTCATCCACTCGGCTACATCTTTCATCCCTTCGTGCAGGTTGGTTCTGGCGGCGGCGGGGTCGTTGGTCAGGGAGAGGATCAGCTGGGTGTCGTCGGCGTAGGAGATTATGTTGAGGTTGTGTTGGCGTGCGATGGCCACGAGGGGGCTCATGTAGACGTTGAAGAGGGTGGGACTCAGCGAGGATCCTTGAGGGACGCCGCAGATGACTTCGGTGGCCTCTGACTTGTACGGTGGTAGGCGGATTCTCTGTGTTCTTCCGTCGAGGAAGGAGGTGGTCCATTCCAGTGCCTTCTCCTGGATTCCGACGTTGCTGAGGCGCTGCACTAGGGTGCGGTGGCAGACAGTGTCGAATGCCGCGGAGAAGTCCAGGAGGATGAGGGCCGCTGTTTCTCCGTTGTCCATCAGGGCTCGGATGTCATCGGTGGCAGCGATGAGGGCGGTCTCGGTGCTGTGGTTGGCTCGGAAGCCAGACTGTGAGGGGTCGAGGGATCCATTTGTCTCGAGGAAGGCGGCCAGCTGTTTGTTGACGGTCTTCTCGATGACTTTGGCCGGGAACGGGAGGAGCGAGATGGGACGGTAATTCTTGAGTTCTGTGGGGTCCGCTGTCGGTTTCTTGAGTAGAGCGCTGAGTTCGGCGTGCTTCCAGCTCTCAGGGAAGGTGGCGGTGTCAAAGGAGGTGTTGATAATGTCCCGCAGGTGGGGTGCGATGACAGCGTCGGCCTTGTTGAAGACGTGGTGAGGGCAGGGGTCGGTCGGAGATCCGGAGTGGACGGAGTTCATCGTGCGGACGGTGTCTTCGGTGCTGATCGGAGTCCAGGCGCGGAGGGTGGTGGTGGGTGGCGTTGCTGCGGTCGTGGCGTGCGTCGGTTGGATGCTGAAGCTGTTGTGTATGTCCGCGATCTTGTTGTGGAAGTAGGAGGCGAGGGAGGCAAGGGAGTTGCAGAGGTCTTGCGATGGGGTGACCAAGTGAACTAAGCTAATTCTACCATTCTAAAGTACAGTATTGTGGATTTTTGTCGTTTGTGGTCTTGTGATAAGCCTATATAAAAAACGACTTATTTTTATAATACAAACTGTGTGGTGGCCATCTGTAGTGCTCTCATTATATTACTGTATGTGTTCACAAATGCTCAACACACTGCCTCTGAGATAACCCTGTCTGCTCGTGCCAAGCTACCAAGGGGGTGAGCAGGGGTTCTTTTAGAAGTATAGCCCCTTACCCTGACTAGACGCAAGGGTCCCTATTTGGTCAAACGTACCTACCTCTGCCAACTAGAGACCCCCAAATCTAACATTGGCGGCAGCGGTGGGATTCTGGACTTGCATTTGTGACTCATATACAGTGATTAGTGAACACTACTAGTGTGTGCAGACGAAACGCAACCACATACAGTTTGGTAGATTGTTTTTCCTAGGGTTTTTTATTTTTGACAAAAACTGCCAAGTTTAGTCACCATGAGTAAAACAGCATCCATTGCATCTGTTGATTTTGATTTTGAAGAGGAAAAACTAGAAAGCTACAATGTGAGACTGCTAAAGCACTTCTGCAGGAAATTTAAAGTTGCTATGCCCGGTCTCACCAAGAAGGATGAGTTCTAAAAGGCACTGAGGGCCAGGGAGGAAGCAAGGAGCATCCCTGAGCATGTGGAGGGGGCTGAAGATGCAGAAAGCCCACTGGAGGGGCCATTGGGTCCAGGGGATAGGAGAGCAACTTCTCCAGCAGGTAGCAGTGTTTCTCCCAAGGGCTTGTCCCCAGAAGAGTTGGAGGACAGGGAGAAAACTGGGATGTACAAATTGGAGCTGACCAAGCTCAAGATGAGTGGGCAACTGGAGTTAGAGAATCGGAAATTGGCCCTAGAGGAAAAGAGGATGCACTTGGAGCATGAGAGGAGTTGGAGGGAGTTGGAGTTAAAAGCTAGTAGCTTAGAGATTACTCCCTCTGGTGGCAGGACACCATCCATGCCTGTTGAAGCAAGTGTGTATATACCTAAAGATGTGGTTAAATAATTTTATAAGAATCATGACATTGGGCAGTGGTTCAAGGCCTATGAGGTAGCCATGTCCTCCCACTGGGTCCCTGAGAAGGATAGGGGAGCTGGGTTGTGGGGGCGGTTCCTTAGTGAGGGGCGGGATACCTTGTTAGACTTTTCTTCTGAAGTCCACAATTCTTATAGTCATATGAAAGAAACATTAATGTCCAGGTATGGTTGACTCCTGAACTGTATAGGCAGAGGTTTAGGAATTGCAAAAATTTTGAGTCAAGCACATGGGTAGAGTATGTAGCTTTTTTGCAGAGCATTGGATGGTTGGGTTAAGGGTAGCAAAATGAATGATTTTGAGGCGCTCTTTGATTAAATTGCATGGGAGCACTTGTCAAGTAATTGTTTTCCAGAGCTACGCCAGCACCTTATTGATAGCAGACTGACTAACCCTAGGAAGCTTGCTGTGGAAGCGGACCACTGGGTGAGCACCTGTGAGACTCCGCCAAGAGTGGACAGGGTCCCCAGCAGAAGAGTGGGGGACAAGGGTAAACAGAAGGAGTTTCGATGAGATGCGGGCAGCGATGCTAGGTCCAACGTGGAGGATGCGTTGCAGAGCGTTGCACAGCGGCAATTCCAATGAGCTATGGGCAGGTCTGATAAACCACACAAAGAGGCTGGTGATTTAAGGTCCTGCATCATCGCCGAGGATGTCATCCATGGTGGTTTGCGATGTTAAGTCCTGGGTCGAGGATACGTTGTGCAGTGGTGGTTCTGATAGGGAGCTGTGAGGAGATACATTGTGCTATATTGGTTCTGCCAATCGGACTACAGCTGGGCTGGTAGAGAACTTTCAGACCCACTTCCAAGGGTTCGGGACTGGAGTTCCACCACTTGAGGGGCAAGACTCACAGCATACAGAGTTCAGTTGCTGGGTGCAAGCTGGTTGGAACCTTTTCTGTCCCTGAGGCTCTGATCACGAGGGCAATCATATAGCGCTTGGAGTCACTCTGGTGGTCCTCAGTGCAATACTTTTCACTCAGGCAGCAGAGTAGCAGGGCAGCAAAGTAGCAGAGCAGCACAACAATTATTCCACAGGTTCAGAGGTGTACTGAAAAGTTGGGCCTGAATGCCCAATATCTATACTCAGTGCCAGCTTTTTACATAGGAGAAGGTTCTGAAGGGTCCAACCGCGCTAACTGTTTGGAGTTTCCTGCCTCCCTGCCCTGGCCCCAGTTGATCTGAGAGCAGAAAAGACTAGTGTAAAACCCTTTGTGAGTGTGCTGTGGAAGACCCTTTGTGATGTGCAAGTGTGGTGACAGCTTCTCCTCCCGTCAAGTCAGAGATGGCCCGTCCTGCCAACATCGTATCCCTCTTTGTCTGCCTGGAAGCAGTACATAAAGACCAACTGCCAGCTAAACCTAGTCATATGTCCCAGGATACAGGCTGTAGGCTCCAAATGGTTAGGACAAGAACATTTCCAACTTTCTAAAAGTAGCATTTTCAGAATTGTGACTTAAAATATCACTTTATCATTAAAGAGGGTTTTAAATTACAATTCTTTGGACACCAAACTCGATATCTCTACCTGCTCCCAATGGAAAGTTATTACTTATTAAATGTAATAAGGTAACCCATTGTTGTCCTATGGGAGAAATAGGCTTTGAAGCTGTGAAAAACAAATTTGAGTTTTTCACTACCAGAACATGTACAATTTTAAGGTACATGTCCAACCTTTTAAATACATTGCATCCTGTCCTATGCGCTGTTCAGGGCCTACCCTAGAGGTGACATATGTATTACAAAGGAAGGTTTATCCCTAAGACTGACAGGTCTAACAGAACTGCACAAGCGCAAGTACCAGATCCCACCAATGAACACCAATGTATGAAACTTGGTTATGGGTTGAGAGGGTCAAAACCCTAGTCAGGCAACAACTGCAATTTTTGTCAGGGTGAACCACAAACGTCACTAAATGAACCGAAGCTTAACCCTCTGGTAGCCTGGCACAAAAGCAGTCAGACTTAATTTAGAGACACTGTTTAAAGTATTTATGCAGCAAACAAACTATAATAAAGTAAAAAAACAACACCATAAAAATCCCAAACCTATATCAAAAAGTGTCATTCAATTAGTAGAACCGGAGTTATGATGTTTAATTGTTTTTAGTGACTTTAGTACCTTACAATATCAAAACACCAACCTCAGGTATCTGGTTGTGTGAGACCTGGTCAAAGTGAAAAGTTAAAGCTGAGCGTATTGGAGCGCGGATCGGATACAAGAGATGGATTGAGGCTGGTCTCAACTTACCTTCAAACTTAACATAATTTCTGAAGAAAAGGCTGGCGAAGGTAGAGTTTAGTGGGGCAAGGGAGAAGGCTGTGTCCAAGGAGGCATCATCATTGCCAGGAAACAGCTAGACAAAGCCTTAGTGAATGAATTAATGATGGAGGGAAAAAGATCCTAGTGGGAAAAAGATGGATTTCCCGGCTGAGGAGGTTGTCAACATAGATAGGAAGCCAGTTGCCATTGACCCGGATTAAGATTTTTACTTTCGGACTTAGAAAACTTCTTGGAAGATGAAAATCTCCAGCAGGATGAAGCTGCAGGTTGTAGCTAAAGAGGGCTCCATGAGGATGGATATTGTCGCTGAGAGATCCAGCTGAAAGGGATCAGCTGCTGCGGAGACGAACGTAGCAGGAGCTACCACAAAATCACGTTGGTTGGCGATGCATCTTGGGTGGGTCGGCGGGCAGGTAGGTTCCACTCTTTTCTGTGTTCTCGAGGATGTTTTAGTGAAATATGTTCTTAGCCTCAAACTTTTGAGTTAGGCAGGAGCATTACCACCAACACAACTTCCAAGAGTCCAGGACCTGGGGGACACCACGTGGGGAGGTGAGGACTCACTCCAGCAGAGGCAGATGCAGAGTTCAAGGCCTCAGGAGCTTGCAATGTTACTATGATCACACAGGATGCCAGCCAACTAGCCCTGAAATAGTAATTACTTTTAAAAAGAAGAAGATGTTGAAATGACCCAAGTAATTCCTTTGAGAGAAGACACATTAAAAACCAGTAAAGATTTAAGTCAATATATATAGTCCTCTCTTTTTTAATTAATTCAAATGTCCTTCACTGCCCTATTGCTATCATCATCATCAGGAACAAAACTAATTTTTCTGAGCACGACGAGTATGAGCCTTGAACTGGAAGAAAGAAATAAAACTCAGAAACAACTTTCTTCTCATTAAGAATATTCATGAATTATTGAGGTCTGATTACGCTACCAGTAGTTTATACAATGAAACAGATGGCCTGAAAAAGAAAGGATAAAAAAAGAGAAGACTTTATCATCAAAGAATGACCAAACACCAGGGGGTAAATACACATGGTGAATGGTGCGAACACAGTGTCACACAAAAACTAAAACACACGATTATATCACAGGCAAAGTAGAGAACCTGGGATAATAGTATTTCAGCGATCATTGAAAGGTAGGTGCTAATACAAAAGCGGCGGTTGGTTGGTTTTACTTACAAGGTAGGTCCACAGCAAGGCAGTACAAGCAGTGCCATAGCCATTAGGCCTCGCTTTTGGGACCCTAAGTGTTTATTTAGAAGTTTGTGCTACGTTGTAGAGTATTGTAGCTGATGTGTTTTCTGTAAAACAAATTGTACCTAAAAGTGTTGTATGTGGTAGTTTGGATTGCAACCTAAGTACGTCTAGATCAGATTTATGATGAAAAAGATCATGGTTATCAAGTTATTCAGGTAACACGACCCTTTTGAAGGAGAATTCCAATAAGAAGAAATACATTAATCTTTACAAAATCATGCATCTGCAGCAATAATTAACATGCACTGTGGAATGCCTCTTTGCTTGCTGGTGTAGAATGTGGGTTGTGGACAAATATGAAATATACTGGAGACATTGTGGAGGTGGGCACAATCTGCCACCTGGCATAACGTTCTTGTATAAATATCTTAAATAGTTCACCATGCTTTTAAACCTCTGTTCTGCCTTACATTCCACTCAAACTCTTTTTCTTATTTTATAGCTCATCCAGCCACAATTGCTGGTACCCCTTGCATATGGCTCCTTCCCGTCCTGTCAGAGCAGATCCCCAAGACTGCCAACTCTCAACACTTGAATTCTTTGACGGGTTGAGGTACTGGTGTGTAGTGGATGAGCAACTTCATCCTCCTTTGTAGACCAACCTCTACCTCAGATTCTGTCTCTCTCTCTCTATCGAGTATCATCCTAAGGATTTTGTTACCCCATCCAAAATTTATATTGGCATCATTCAATATATTTTGTAATCTTGCTGGCTTGAATGAGCAGAAAATGGATAATTGTGACGGGGTGTGCCAGCCTAGTGAACAGACAAAACAAGTACCTGATTGGTGGTCTCCTACACATGTCACCCCCACTCTTGTTCCCCTCCAGCATGATGAGTGGAAAACAGAGGACAAAACTTTATTACTCCCGATAAACCACAAACAGGAGGACGGCTCCTTTAACTGGGGGTTTCAGTCAGACGAGACCCGGCCCACCGGTGATGTCAGCACGCAACCGGCGTTATCTGAATCGGCTTCCTGGTTCTCAGTGTGTCCCAACAGCAGAGAAGAGAAGGAGTGGCGTTTTGCAGAGTTGGAGGGTACGAGAGGAGGAAGAGAAGGAGACCGTGGACCGAGTTCGGCTGAACTCACACCAAAGCCAGGAGGCCAGCGAGCCCGTGACCCACCGTGCCACGCCCACGGAGGTGCGTGGCTCGACCAGGTACGGAGCAAGTTCTCGGGGTGGGTGGGAAGGAAGGAGTGCAGTTCGACCGCCAAGTTACCTCCAACCCCCACCAATTTGTAAATAATCCCGGAGCACCTCCACACGAGCACAGTCCCCCGCCTCTTTTGCGCCTCACATAGTGCACTGTGTGCGTGGTGATTCTCCTCACTCCGTGGCCTTTGCAATCTCGACTCTGAAGATAAGAGTCCTGATATCCCTTTGTTGTTCTTTCTTTTTTTTGTGGTTTCTTACCTGGACCGCCTGTATACGGGACGGACCCCCAAGACTCCAGACCCGAAGAGGCAAAGCACAGATCCCTGTAAGGAAAGGAGAAACAAACCTCTGCTAAAACGGATCCGGCCCCATTACCCAAGGAGAAGCGGACTCAGAGACACAAACGTAGTTTTAAAAAAAATAAAACCTTACTTGACACGACCTGGCCTACATCCCATTCATTCGAACCCACAATAACTGGTGTCAGAAGTGGGATCCCCATCACCTTCCATCAGTCAAACCATGATGGAAATACTCATTCAGCATCTCATTAAAGGCCAGGAAAAGCTGCAATGGGCCATAGAAAGGCAAATGGCGTCGGCACAGGCAGACCGCGACGTCTTCAAAGACACCATTACAGCCCACATTGAAAATATGCAAAAGGGTGGGCAGGTCACTGGTGCCTCCCCACAAATAGAAAGACGTGCCTCCTTTCCAAATCATTCAGGTATGGCCCTCCAGAAGTACTTACCAGGAGAAGATCCTGACGCCTTTTCATTAAATTTTGAGAGGGCAGTGCGGGCGTGTGGATGGCCCGAGGACAGATGGCCCTTCTTCTTAGCGCCACTCCTGACTGGGGAAGCACAGTTTGCATACCAGGTCGCCAATCCCACTAGGGATACGCCTTATTTGAGGATTAAAGACGTAATACTTGACCACCTGGGCCTAGACTCCGAGGTCTACTGGGTGAGATTCGGGAAGGAACGAGGTGTAGCCGGTGAAAACCCCAAAACACTCTTCTTTCGCTTAAAAATGGCTGCTGACCAGTGGTTAAAGCCATACTCCAGCTCAAAGGAAGATATAATGACGAAAATGTATCTGGAGCAGTTCATGGAGGCGCTACCATACGGGACCCAGAGGTGGTTGAAGCAACACTCTGGTCTCACCGCTGGACAAGCCATCGAGATGGCTGCAAATTATTCGAGGGCACAACCAAGAACAATGACCTGTGACATGGAGAAATCTCATCGCAGTGTTCTGCCTCTGAAACTGGAAAAAAAGCCCAACTCTCAAACCGACCTCCCTAAAGTCAAAACGGGCCGAATGGAGATGCCCCCTTTCAAAGGGCCACAGTGTTTTGAATAAGGAGACTAGGGCCATAAAGCCTGTATGTGCCCCCGAAAGAAACCAGTGGAGGAGCCGATGGAGGTCGGGTACATTCCGAAGGCGGTGTTATATTCAGCAGAGATGGGGACATCATTCTCTGTACGTGTGCAGGTGAACGGTAAAATGGTAAAAGCCCTTTTTAGATTCAGGGTGCAAGCAGTCAGTGGTCCAGGGGAACATCGTCCTTCCCTCCCAGATCATACCTGATTCCTTGGTCCACATACATTGTGTACACAGGGACGTAAAGCCTTACCCCATAGCCCTGGTCACAATGGTACCCTTAGACAGGAGCCTTTGCACTGTAAGGGTGGGGGTGGTGGACTCCCTGTCTGAGGACATCTTCTTGGGGGTTGACAATCCCAGGTTTCTCTCCTTGTTCCAGGATAGAGTAGGAAGGGAGATAGGGGTACAGGCAGATTCCCTTCCGGCTTTTTCCTACCCCGAACCATGGCTACTAGACCGCAGTTTTTGCTTTTCCCAAAGCAATTATCCCACCTTGCTTAATGCTTGGGAAGACGCCCATAGAAACCAGGCTAACCCGTCCCCTTCGTATCCTAGATTTGTGATAAAAAGTGACCTCCTTTACAGAGAAGGTTGTTCAGGCGAACATGCACAGCTATTGGTCCCAGCACCATTCCGAGAGCAGATCCTATTTTTTGCACACGCACACCTTACTGCAGGGCATACAGGGATGGAGAAAACCACAGAAAACATACTACGCCGTTTCTTCTGGCCCGTTATTTATAAAGACATCCAGAAGTACTGTCAGACATGGGAAATATGTCAAAAAAAGAACATGCAAAAACCCCCAGCAGTACCGCTCCAACCACTACCCATTATAGGTACACCCTTTGAGAGAGTCGGTATGGACTTAATTAGGGCCCCTACCTAAAACCTCGAAAGGGAACCTTTATGCACTGTTTATCGTGGACTACGCCACCAGATTCCCCGAGGCGTTTCCCCTCAGGGCTCCTACCACCAAGAACATTGCAGAGAAGTTCATAGAGATGTTTTCCAGAGTTGATTTTCCCAAAGAAGTACTCACCGACCAGAGAACACCCTTTGTGTCCCGCCTGATGAAGGTTTGCCGATCCCTGGACATACACCACCTTCGCACCTCGGTATACCACCCCCAGACAGACGGCCTCATTGAGAGGTGTAGTCGGTCCCTTAAGACAACATTGAAGAAGATGCTCAGTGTCTAAGGACAGGATTGGGACCGGCTCCTACCCCTTGCCTTATACGTGTTGCGTTCTTAAGTGCATAGTAGCTTGGGATGCTCGGCCTTTGAATTGCTATATGGGCGGCAGCCCCGATCCCTTCTGGAAATGACCAAGGACGTGTGGGAGGCTGAAGAAGAGGGAAATCAGCGTTCACTGCTGGAATACACCCAGCAACTAAGATCCAAGCTAGGAAAATTAAGGGATCTGGCTTATTCGAATATGGAGAGAAGCAGAGATAAACAAAAGAAATACTATGACAAAGGAAAAAGGTGGAGACATCTCTCCATTGGAGATTGGGTGTTAGTATTGTTGCCTTCTTCTACTCGCAAGTTCCAAAGTGAGTGGCTAGGCCCCTACCAAGTTACAGAAACTATAGGCAACACTACTTATCGATTACAAATCACACCAAATAAGACGCAATGTTACCACATCAACATGCTGAAAAAGGGGCTCGGACCTCCACCGAGAGCAGCACACCTCTCCTTTCCTACCAGCCCTTCCCAGAACTCCACTCTGGAAAAGCTTGTGGTCAACGAAGATCTTACGGTCCAAATGAGGGAAGACCTACAAAAAACACTTCTCCCCTTTTCGAGTATTTTCTCGGATGTTCCAGGGAAGACTTCTCTAGCCGAACACAGGATTGAGACGCCAGTGGGCAAGACGGTAAAACTAAGACCCTACCGCATACCTGCTGCAAGAAGAGAAGAATGAAGAAGGGAGGTGGAAGAGATGTTGAAATTAGGCGTCATACGGCCCTCCACCAGTGATTGGCGGTCCCTGATAGTGATGGTCCCGAAACCGGACGGATCAACACGTTTTTGTATGGACGTTCGTGCTCTTAACGCCATCTCTACCTATGACACCTATCCTATCCTGAGGGTAGATGAACTTATAGAAAAACTGGGCAACCCCAAGTTCATCACCACGTTCGACCTGACCAAGGGCTATTGGCAGGTGCCCCTCCGTGAGACAGACCGAAAGAAAACCGCCTTCTCAACTGATGCTGGACTATACAAATTTAATGCCCTTCCCTTCGATCTCCACGCGGCACCTGCTACTTTTCAGAGGGTGATGAACACCATACTCCAACCATACCCTTCTTTCTGCTTGGTCTATCTGGATGATATTGTGGTCTTTAGCCCCACATGGACTGAACACTTGGAACACCTAGAAACCATTTAGCATACTCTCAGTGATGCAGATCTGCACATAAATGTGAAGAAATCACGAGCTGCCTACCCGCGAGAGAAGTATCTTGGATACGTCTTAGGTGATGGAGTGATTGCCCCAGGCAGAAAAAGTGAAGACCATAACGGACAAGACATTCCCTCCTAACAAACGGGAATTACGGGCCTTCCTGGGCTTAATAGGTTACTGCTGGAGGTTCATCCCCCAATTTGCAGAACTAGCTACCCCGTTAACCAACCTTCTTCGTAAAGAGGTAGGACCACGCCAGCTCTTAAATCTTTCCTCCGAAGCTCTAGACGCCTCTAGGTCATTGAAACATGCTGTCACCACAGGGCTTGTCCTTATTTCTCCTGACTATAACAAAACTTTTATTCTTTCCACCAATGCATCAAACTCAGGCTTAGGGGCAGTATTGTCACAAATAGGGAATGCTGGTCTTGAACATCCTGTGCTATACGTCAGTTGTAAGTTGTTTCCCCTGGAATGTAAATGCCCCACCATAGAGAGGGAATGTCTAGCTATTAAATGGGCAATTGACAAATTGCAGTAGTACCTAGAAGGGAAACCATTCATCCTGTACATGGACAATGCCCCCTTATGCTGGATGTATCAAAACAAATCACAGAACCCTCGAGTACTCCGCTGGTTTTTGTCCCTGCAGCCATATGCCTTTGAAGTATGTCATGGAAAGGGGTCCGATAATGGAAACGCTGATTTCTTGTCCAGGGTCGCCCCTCTCCCTGATCGGAAGAAACCAGGGGGAGAGGTGTGTGAGGGGGTGTGCCAGCCTAGCGAACAGACAAAACAAGTACCTGATTGATGGTCTCCTACAGATGTCACCCCCACTCTTGTTCCCTTCCAGCACAACAAGTGGAAAACGGAGGACAAAACTTTATTACTCCCGATAAACCCCAAACAGGAGGACAGCTCCTTTAACTTGGGGTTTCAGTCAGACGAGACCCCACCCACCGGTGACATCAGCCCGCAACCGGCGTTATCTGAATCGGCTTCCTGGTTCTCGGTGTGTCCCAACAGCCTGTGCTATACGTCAGTCGTAAGTTGTTTCCCCCGGAATGTAAATGCCCCACCATAGAGAGGGAATGTCTAGCTATTAAATGGGCCATTGACAAATTGCAGTATTACCTAGAAGGGAAACCATTCATCCTGTACACGGACCATGCCCCCTTATGCTGGATGTATCAAAACAAATCACAGAACCCTCGAGTACTCCGCTGGTTTTTGTCCCTGCAGCCATATGCCTTTGAAGTACGTCATCGAAAGGGGTCCGATAATGGAAACGCTGATTTCTTGTCCAGGGTCGCCCCTCTCCCTGATCAGGAGAAACCAGGGGGAGAGGTGTGTGAGGGGGTGTGCCAGCCTAGCGAACAGACAAAACAAGTATCTGATTGATGGTCTCCTACACATGTCACCCCCACTCTTGTTCCCTTCCAGCACGACAAGTGGAAAACGGAGGACAAAACTTTATTACTCCCGATAAACCTCGAACAGGAGGACGGCTCCTTTAACTGGGGGTTTCAGTCAGACGAGACCCCACCCACCGGTGACATCAGCCCGCAACCGGGGTTATCTGAATCGGCTTCCTGGTTCTCGGTGTGTCCCAACAGCGGAGAAGAGAAGGAGTGGCGTTTTGCAGAGTTGGAGGGTATGAGAGGGGGAAGAGACAGAGACCGTGGACCGAGTTCGACTGAACTCACAACGAAAACAGGAGGCCAACGACCCCGCGACCCGCCATGCCCATGGCTCGACCAGGTACAGAGCAAGTTCTCGGGGTGGGTGGGAAGGAAGGAGTGCAGTCCGACTGCCGAGTTACCTCCAACCCCCATCAATTTGTAAATAATCCCGGAGCACCTCCACACGAGCACAGTTCCCCCCTCTTTCGCGCCTCACATAGTGCACTGTGTGCGTGGTGATTCTCCTCACTCCCAGGCCCTTGCAATCTCGACTCTGAAGATAAGAGTCCTGATATCCTTTTGTTGTTCTTTATTTTTTTTGTGGTTTCTTACCTGGACGGCCTGCATATGGGATGGACTCTCGAGACTCCAGACCCGAAGAGGCCAAGCACAGTTCCCTGGAAGGAAAGGAGAAACAAACCTCTGCTAAAACGGATCTGGCCCCTTTACCCAAGGAGAAGTGGACTCAGCGACACAAAAGTAGTTTTAAAAAAATAAAACCTTACTTGACACGACCGGGCCTACGTCCCATTCATTCGAACCCACAACAGTAATAAAATTCAAAGGTATTCTGAAAAGGGAGCACCAAACTATTTATTTCCCCGCAACCATTTTTTTTAGCTAACACTGGTCACCCTAAGTGTTCCCCACCTCAAACTTCTCAACAATGATTGCCCCCAATCTTTTGAAGTGATTCTGTTGCGGGCCAACTTAGACTTCTCAAGGCACGTGCTTAGCAGGAGTCCCCGTGTGTTCCTGTGGACCTATCAGTCTCTTCCTGCCAAGCCAAGAAACTGTCTTACAGTATCCTTTCCTAGCGCTCCGCACACAGTACTGTAGTATCGATGTCAGTCCTATCCGGTAATGAAGGAGCAGAGTTGGTATCACACACCCAGCACACTGGGAATCCACTTACGACAGGAGGAGAGTCTATTATTCACTCCTCGAAGGCAGCTGGACGCCTGCCAACTCTGCACTGATAAATTGTAATTATTCAATGTATATGTGAAGCTTGGCCATAGCATTAGTTCATTTGTAAAAAAAAATAAGCGCAGGGCTCTCGTCATGAGGCAGCTGGCACCAGTACATTTCTCCTGGTAGTGCCGCCAAAAACAGAACCAACTACTAACCATGAAAGCTAGGAGAGGATGTGGTGTAATGCCGGAGCTACCGTCTTTAGAACTGCGGAACCAAGGGCCCGATTCACAGAACTAACTTAAGACAAAATCCTAAACTTACTACCATTTTCGTATTCACAGAAGGCACTTACTCATTTTGGTATTCACAGAAGACACTTACTCATTTCAGTATTCACAGAAGTTAGGAGTCCTAACTTTAAGACTCCTAAATGCCTTCTGTGAATACCGAAAGTCTTAAAATTAGGATTTTTCTCAATTTAGTAGTAGTAAAGTTAGGACTCCTAACTTTAGGACTTCTAAATGCCTTCTGAGAATACCAAAAGTCTTAAAATTAGGATTTTTCTCAATTTAGTAGTAGTAAAGTTAGGACTCCTAACTTTAGGACTCCTAAATGCCTTCTGTGAATACCGAAAGTCTTAAAATTAGGATTTTTCTCAATTTAGTGGTAGTAAAGTTAAGAGTCCTAACTTTAGGACTCCTAAACTGAGAAAAATCCTATTTTTAAGACTTTCGGTATTCACAGAAGGCATTTAGGAGTCCTAAAGTTAGGAGTCCTAACTTTACTACTACTATACTGAGAAAAATCCTAATTATAAGACTTTCGGTATTCACAGAAGGCACTTAGGTGTCCTAAAGTTAGGACTCCTAACTTCTGTGAATACCGAAATTAGTAAGAGCCTTCTGTGAATACCAAAATGAGTAAGTGCCTTCTGTGAATACCGAAATGGTAGTAAGTTTAGGATTTTGTCTTAAGTTAGTTCTGTGAATCGGGCCCCAAGTTTGAGTCTGGGTGTCAGCTGTGATTCTGGGCAAATCACTTAATCTCCCTGTGCCTAGCATGAATGTGTCCTCAACTGGTGCATAACCAGGTCAAATTAAACACTGGCTTTGCACCAGGGGAAGGTGGGATCAATGAGGGTTTTTTTCGAGGGCCTAGGGGTTGAACGTGTGAAAAGTAGTGCATTCAGGTGCATAGGTCCCTTCTACACTGTAGATGGTGACAGGCATGTGTCTCAATACACTTGTTAAAGTGCAGAGACTTGCCCTACCCAGCATTTTGAAGTACAGTAATCCTCTTCTCACCACTGTCAGAAAAAACCTTCCCCTTCTGAACCACAAGAGCTGCAACAGCACCTTCATTAACAGAAGAGGGCCACAACCACCGGTCTGATTGTAAGATGCTGCAAATGCAACTTGTTGTCCTTGTGATGGATTTTCCCAATAAACCAAATTGCACTTTTTATATTTCTGTAAATTTTATGATGTGGTTAGAAACACCACTGTTAAATTCATTATTTCGAAGAGTAATTTTAGGCACTGTAAGCCAACGACGAGATACCTACAGTAATTAGGCTTAGTAGGGGTTTGTCTTTCAGTATCAACCTTTATTTGGCAAGCAATCCACATTTTGAAGAGGACAGGAGATGTATGACTAGCATTATATAAAACCATCTGTGAACCAACTTTATCCTTGACCTTTGCATTTGTGGATTTCTATTTCTGATTATTTTTTAAATGTTTTTACGATAGTGATTTTATGTACTGTAGAGGCGGTTTAACATTTGGACATTTAGAGCCTCTTTTATCACTGTCTGAGTTTTTATAAGTATCAGAACAATCTGTATGATTTATTATGATGTATTGTTCGATTTTATATATCTACGTTAATGTTTTTATTGAAAACGAATAAAGTGTATACTGACTAACTGATATAAATCATTATTTGACAACTATTGAAGTGCTATTTTTATGTAATATAGAAATATTTGGATTGATCAACTTTGATTTTTAAAAACGAACAAATAAAGTGAAGTGGATTGAGGGAACAGCTGGCTGGGAGCAAGAGGGAGGTTCAGAAAAGACTGAGACTGAATTTGACTTCACAAACCTTTCACACTTTTTTTCCGCGCCTGGCGACAATGAGGGCACATTCCCATTAATAAGTGAGACACAACACACATTTCCCCTTGGGCAAGCTTTACTGCCTTTATTTAGTTTCCTTTGACTAAACTTCATCGGCAAGACTTTGATAAATGAGCCTGCTGGTCTTTTTTCCCCAGTAAGAACAAAGATGTCTGCACCAGAAGCCAAGAAAAAGGAACGTTCGGAATGAAGAGTCCCTTTTACCTTTCGCTTACAGTGGCCTGGCTCCATGCACAGCGCTGCATGGCGAGCTCAGCCATGAAACTCCTCGTGAAAAACCTGCCGCCGCATATCATCATTGTCATTACTTCTAACAAGAGAAGCGCTTAGAAGCCATACCAATGGCAGGATGAGTGCTACACAAATACCAAGAGCATAACATTAAAAGGACAGTTAAAATGTCATTTTCATATTACAACGTATCTCAAAAGGATAGCTTAAGCCTCTTTTCCTAAGTGACAGCGAGTGTTGCACAATTTTTACTTTTACTATTTAGAGACAGTTGCTGCTTCCAATACTAAACAAGAGTGTCACAAGCAGAAGAATGTTGCACGCACAAGGATCTGTTAGAGCCCAGTTGCACTGAGCGGCCAGGGCGACGGTCTTAAAACTAACACCCCAAATTGCAAACGCTCTGCACCGCACACCCGGTGCCTGCTGAGATTGCCGCTGCCCGCGTCTCACGCAGGGGGACATTAGCAGGGCAACTCCCTAGTGGCCATTTGTCGTAGCTCGCCGCCCTGTACCCGGGGCGTGGAGTGGAGGCATGTAGGGCTCCCTGCCCCTCCCCGCGGTCGCCATGACGCGCAGGCAGGGGAGGGCTTACCTGTGGAGGGGGGGTGGGCGTGCCTGTTACTTAAGCCCCGGCTGACCCTGGCTCTGCCTCTTTTTCCGGCTTTCCGCCCGCCCGAGCGCTGCACCCACCCTATCCTCGTACCCAGCGGCTCGACAGGCGGCGTGAGCAGATGGAATGTTTTAATGTTGTGTTTTTGTGTTGCAGGCGGAGTTACAGGCCGATCTGGAGGCATACGGGTACAGTAAGGGTACCTCTGTGGCAGACTGGTACAGTAAGGGTACCTCTGCCTGGCACAGTAGGGGTGCCTGAGCCAAGGACCTGGAGCCGCAGGAGGTTCCTGGAAACCGCGATGGCGCCCCGTTAGTCCTTCGGGCGGTCGGGGGGCCTGAACCGACCGGGGTGTGCCATACCGCTTCGCCCTGAAAGGGGGGGGGCGGGAGTATAAGATAGGATCTACAAGGTTCTGCACCGTCCAAGTGTCGACTCACCGTGCTGGCTGGCTCGTTAGGCAGGCAGGACAGCGAGGGGCTGCCTGCCTTGGATCGCCCGTAAGATGACCCACCAAACGTCATACGCTTGTTGTATGAAAATAACCAGCAGCAGTTCTTACCCATAAACAACGTGTCCAGTGTTTCATTTATATGGGCAAGATGTGCATGTTGTTGGGTGGGAGCGGATGACAGTGTGGGCACTATGAGCCGTCGGCAGCGAACCAGCCCCGAGAGGCGGAGGGCCCTTGATGCTCGGACCCTGAGGCTCTGTGTGTTCCTGGAACAGTCCATAAAATTGCATGCCAATATATGGCTGAGGCACAGAGACAGCAGCGGCTCTACCCGTCCACGCCCCCAACTGCCACGGTGAAGGCTGAAGAGTCATCATGGTCTTGGGCATGAGAACAGGCGCACAGAATGCCCACGTACTGTACCCAGGCCACTGATTGAGCCAGGCCCTTTGAAACATGGGGCAGCGCCGCCCGTGCCCTGATGTGCCGCCCCCGGACCCTCAACCCTCACTCCCTCGGGTTAAACAATAACTGTATCGAGCGGTTACAAGCACAAGCCAGGGTTTCCCATGCAATAGCAAGCAGCGGCGGGTTCAGAGTCACCTTGAGCGCTATGCTCAGGGCTGATGTCACAGCTGCTGCTGCTAAAGGGTTCGCACGCACAATGCTAATCAGTGAGCTTTCGGATGGCTGCTGCAGCTGGCCAGACTGCCCCTCCTAAAACTTGCTCTCAGGATTGTGTCAAGGCAGGCAAGCAGCCTCTAAATACACACGGTTCACGGGAAGGTGTCAAAGGTGTTCTTTGCCACTGCCTTCCTTCTGCTATTGCCAGGAAGCGTTAGAGTCAGCACGCCGTGGAGTGTGCTTTTTTTTTCGTAATCCAGACTGATGCTCCAGGTAAGCACAAGCGCATGCGGCAGCAGGGGGAGGGGAAAGATGAGGGGGCCTGCGCAATTCACTTGCGTGAGCGCCGGGATAATTGCTACCAGATGTCGCGGCGCGCTCCCGCAAGTGAATCGCCAGACGTGCACGCGCTGCCAGTGAAGGCAATGGCACGTGTTCACGTGTTTGGCTGAAAAGCCCAAGCAATAGCAATAGGTCGCCTCCTATGTAACACATGCGCGTTGCGTAGGCGAGCCCTAAACATGAAAATGGAATTAGTCACAAATCACGTAGAACATTACAATGGGTGGATACGGTGGAGTTAATGATTAGTTGGAAGGATGGAGTGGGCACCAGTGGCAGCGATTAATAGCGGTGGGCAAATTATATCATAAGGGCACATGAGAGCGGGCAGGTCAGATAAGCACATTGAGCGAAGGCCAGATTCACCTCAGGGTAGCCTTCAGCAAAGGAAGAAGATTACAGCTCTGTATGCCCTTTGCCTCGAATCTCTGGTACATATTTCATTTCTATCTCATTATGCTCTGTTATTAGTTTATATAATGTATCTGAACACTGGTAAACAATATCGGAATAAACAATTAGTAGAAAGGACCCTTACATCATTTCACTAAATCATATTCTTTGAAACTCTGCCTATTGTTGAAAAAACAATAAACAGGAAATGAAATTATCAGTTTCTATGAAACCTTGATTATTTAAAAACAATCACTGGAAAAGGAGAGTTCAATCCATATAAAGAAACATGAATATATTGGAGCAGACTTATTTGGCACGTTACAATGGATAATGACATGAATACATGTGCATGTAAACATGGCATTTAACAAATAAACAACATATACAATTACCTAATGGAAAAATATATAAGTGGTAAATTACCGCCTGCAGTACATTATTAGAATATTGCTCGTCACCAAGGAGTTCCATAAGTATATAGAGGAATGAAGCCGAAGGCTGAGCACCTTTTTAAGGTTCTGAATCTCCAAGGTGACTTGCAATATCCCTATCATATAAACCAGGGGGTACTTTACCCTAAATAATACATGGTCACGATTTTCGGATGACTGTTTGGACAAGTTAGGATGTGGTGGAAGGTCCGAATCAACCTGCGTAGCCAGGATGAATACTTGCAGCTCCCACACAAATATGAACAGAAGCAAAACTGACTTAAACAAATGTGTTTGTAAACACTCTATGATGGCATGCACAAGTATCTCCCTTGTTGATCTTTTTCCAAAAGTTGTTTTGCTCATAGTTCTCTAAAAACATATAGGGCCCGATGTAGGTGACCCATTACCGGTCGTTAAACCCAAAATTCAGTAAATTTCAGGCTTACCGACCGGTATTGAGCCATTTCTGATGTAGGGGATGAGTCGGTAAATAACGAATCTGTATTTACCGATTCAGTATTTACCGAATCATCATTTACCGATTCGGTATTTACCGAATCAGTAAATGACATGTAGGAAGCACTTTTAACCACTTCGGCGCTGATGACGAGCTCAGCTCGTCATCAGTTACGGCGCTCGCACGTTGATGACGAGCTGAGCTCATCATGTAACGCGCGTTTTTAAAAAACGCCGCGTAGAGCGGGAAAAGCCGCAGCCCGCATGTGGTTAAGAGTTCTGTTGTGCTTTAAGGATTCGTTATTTACCACCAACTATTGGTTGGTGGTAAATACCGAATACCTTTGAAAATGCAAATCTGTGCATTTTCAACAGTGCCATGTGGCAGACATACATGCCCTTAGGGCATGTATGTGTGTCACATGTGCACACAAGCACTATTCAGGGGTGCAACAGGGTGTCAATGTGACACCCTGTTGCACCCTTGAATGTTTCCCTATTTTACCGAATCGGTATTTACCGTTCACATTCATTCCTATGGGCCTCCAGGCCCATAGGAATGAATTGGAATTACCGATTTGGTAATTACTGAATCGTACCAATTCGGTAATTATTACCAATTTTTTTGCTACATAGCATTTACCGATTCTAAAATACCAAATCGGTAAAATTCGGTATTTTAGAATCAGCAAATGTACTTTACCTACATCTGACCGATAGTGCGCTGTATCAGATTGAATAAGGTCACTGAAAGTCTGCATTTTAATAACTGTAATTGAGATAATGCATGAATGAATGCTCTGTCTCCTTGGGCCCTGCAAATTCATTTCACAAATCAGTGCATTGTAATTTTAGTTTGTATACATGAACCAATTGTCCAAATTGAACTAACGCAACCACTATCAATGAGTTCTAATGCACAGGTCTTACAAAATGGAGCAGTCTGACAACTATAGAGGGACTATACCTGTCAGCACATGGGAAAACCTGCCCTTGTCTCTTGGAATCTGTGTGCAGCCAACCTCAGAGTGCAGATCCATTATCTTGGACACATGTTACCTTGATGAATCAACTGCATGCATCGCTGATTGCCCCCAGTGAACCACACAAATCACAAATATTCAGCGATTTTGGGCAGACATTTAAGGTGTGCAATGACATATAATTCTAATAGAAAGTGCTAACACTGCCAGAATACACGGTGCTGTTGGCACAAAACACAATGACTGGCCAATTGAGACGCCCATGACACCTAGTTCATATATATAATAAACACACCATTACATAAATGAATACCACTGTAATGTGGCATTCCCGGAGCAGAAATGCATTTTCCCACCCTTGTGGGTGTGGTGTAATGGTAGGAAGCGAATGTTGCAGCATGTTAAGGCTCGCTAATCATGATTATAGGTGCAGGCACAGTTGCTTGTTATACACAACAAAGGACCTGTTCACACAGTGAAACTCATTCTCAGATCCGCACCTCAATTCTGAAATATACGGGGAACAGCGGTTTAAAAATACACCGTCTGTATTTACCAGATCTGGGTCACCACTTAAAAAAACAATGCATTCTATAGATTGTTGCGTTGCTTCCAAATAATGTGTTGCCCATATTCATAATGTGTTGACCATATTCTCCCTCCCCAATTACAAGGAAAAGGTGACAAGGAGATGCACAAAATAAAAATAAAAAGTGTGAAGCGGTTGGTGGTGCCTCACGGAAGTCACACCATGTTATTTTATGTTATGTTACAACAGCTTATATAGCGCTCAGCTGCCCCAGCAAAGGGGCGTCCCGGTGCTTTTAGCAGCTCACGAACCACTGACTACAATGGGAATCAGAAATGCAAAGTCCAGAAAGCTTAATTTTGGGGTAAAAGGTGAGTTTTAATTGCTTTCCTAAAATCCAATAAGCCTTCCCGTTTCCGTATGTGTGCTGGTAAAGAATTCCACAGCTTTGCTGCCTGATATCGGAAGGAACGTCCTCCCGCTCTGCAGCGTTTGATCCGGGGTACCCTGACCAAGTGTTGATCCGCAGAGCGTAGTGCGCGCGTTTGAACATATGGGGTCAAAAGGTTACAGAGCATTTTGGCAGTTGAACGTTTTAAAATTTTAAAGGAGAGACACAATGTCTTAAACTCAATTCGCTGAGCCACAGGGAGCCAGTGGAGCCTCCGGATGGTATCAGTGATGGAGCAAAATCGGGGAAGGCCTACTAAAGTTCTGGCAGCCGCATTTTGAATGCACTGCATCCGAGAGATCTTGGCTTGGTTTGCTCCTAAAAACAGAGAGCTAGCGTAGTCCAATCGAGAGAGAACAGTCGACTGTACTATCAACTGCCTAGTGGGTGAGTCAAAAAACTTTAAAATAGGTTTAAGACCTCGTAAAATGCCAAAGCACGTAGCGGCGACTTTTTTTGTATGGAAACAGAAACTATGGGAGGAGTCCAACCATACCCCAAGGTTCTTGACTTCTCTCTTAGGTTCCGGGGCCTTACCCAAAGCATTGGGCCACCAGTGATTGCCCCATAGGTCAGCATTTTTGCCAACCAATAGCACTTCTGTCTTGTTTGCATTTAGTTGTAAAAAATTAAATGTCATCCAGTCTGCCATGGCAGTGAGGCCGCTTTTGAACCTGGAGACATTTGGGGTCGATCCTTCAGTTAGGGCAACCACCAGCTACGTGTCGTCTGCATATGAGACAATCTTGAGGTCCCATTGTCTGGCGACCGATGTTAGTGGCTGCACATAGAGATTGAACAATGTGGGGCTCAATGCCGAACCTTGTTGAACGCCTTGCTCAATAGGATGCGCCTGGCATATGAAAGGAGGGGTGGAGACCCGAAAGGACCTCTCGGTCAGAAAGGATCTAAACCATGCAAGGGCCAGGTCAGTTTTCCCTGCCTCCTCCAGACGGTGGAGCAGCACCTTATGTGAGACCGTGTCAAAGGCGGCACTGATATCCAGGACGATCAGTGCCGCCGTTTGACCATGGTCAAGGATGGTCCGTAAGTGCTCCGTCATAGCAAGGAGAGCGGTCTCAGTACTATGAACGGCGCGGAAACCATGTTGTGTTGAATCCAGGGTGTTATTGGAACGCAAGAAGTTGGTGAGTATGGGGGTAAGTAGGAAGGTACTCGCCTACTACCTCAGGTTCTCATCATCAGCGACAAAGTGAACACTGGTGCTAGGATGTAGAAAACTGTATGTGCAACAGCGGAAAATTCGATACACCGCAGGATTCAACCCCACTTCTATTAAAAATGGGCTAGAACACACTGGCTTTTGTACTTTTATTCAGTGCTGTGTGTCTGCCCTCTTAAAAGCCGACATGTTTCATTGCCCATTAGAATCTGATGATAGAAACAGCTACACTTAGGCTATGCTGTGCTAAATGTTTTTTAGCACAGAAGAATAAGGTCCTTTTTGCTTAAAGAATGTCAGAATAGCATAACTGTGTTTGTAATGAGTGCCTCATACAATACAATGAAAGTGAGGCAATGCTGTGATCCATTTTATTTTATTTAATCAATTTTTACACACTATGTTTTCCAGACTGACGGTGGCAGTTCACGTGACAAGTAGTGAGACAGTGACTTTGCACAGACTCACAGACGGGTACAGGTATGCCCGGAACAGGCCTATCCCGGCAAATACTTATGACTCCCTGTGGTTTTTAAACAAAATGTTTTATTAACGTTTGTGATTCAGAGAAAAGGTGCCAACTGAAGATGTTGCGTTGTGTCCCATTTGTGTTTCCTTAGGAATACTAACACAAGAACTAAATTGGTGCAGGGTGAAATGATAGTACCCACGCCCTGATGAAGTTGCTGTGAGTTTTTCCTTGGGCAATGAAACATGTCGGCTTTTAAGAGGGCAGACACACAGCACTGAATAAAAGTACAAAAGTCAATGTGTTCTAGCTCGTTTTTAATAGAAGTGGGGTTGAATCCTGCGGTGCATCGAATTTTCCGCTGTTGCACCTACAGTTTTCTACATCCTAGCACCAGTGTTCACTTTGTTTTTCTTTTCTACACCACACACATTTATGTTTAGGTTGGTGGTCGCTGATGATGAGAACCTGAGGTAGTAGGCGAGTACCTTTCTACTTACCCCCATGGTGTGACTTCCGTGAGGCACCACCAACCGCTTCACACTTTTTATTTTTATTTTGTGCATCTCCTTGTCACCTTTTCCTTGTAATTGGGGAGGGAGAATATGAGCAACACATTATTTGGAAGCATTGCAACAATCTATAAAATACATTGGTTTTTTAAGTGGTGACCCAGATCTAGTAAATACAGACGGTGTATTTTTAAACCGCATGTGAGGGCTTTGGACCCTCTGAGCTCGCACCCGACCAACCCAATATGGCCGCCAAGGAAGACGCGACCGGAAGTGTGGTCGGCAGTCGAGTAGCTAAGGAAAACACAGGTGCGTAGATGGATGAAAAGCGCAGCGGGCCGGGAACTCGGTGTTCGGCTGGAAGAACACAGAAAGAAGATGCGGACTGTGAGGAGTTGAAGGAGCCTTGAGGAGCACAGCACGAGCCTGGACTGGTGGACGAGGAGCTTTACGCCAGCAAGGAACCAACACGGGACAGACGCGACGCCGGACCTGAGCCAGCAAAGAGAGAACCGCTCTAGGAGCACCGTGCCCGGGACCACGACTCTCTCCAACGAGGAGGAGGCGGGGTCTCCCTCAACCATGGCCCAGGAGAGTCGTGGTAGCAGGCAAGTGCAACCTGCATGTCCGGGGATATTACGGGGGCTGTGGGAGCGGGTCAGAGGTCACTGAAGCTCACCAAATGTTTCCCAACCTAGGCACAGCAGGAGTTTGGTGACGGTACACCAGCCCTCCCTATTTTCTATGTGTCACTAAGGACAAAGAGCCTGAGCCTTGTTTCTTGTTTGTTGGTTTTTTTGGGTACATACAAACACCGTCTGGGAGAAGGATGTCGAAGGAGAGGCCTCCACCCCCGGAAGCTCACATTGGGAAGAGCTCTAGTTTATACAGAGTGTTTTTGTTTGTTTTGGGACTTAAAAGAGACTCCCTAAAAGACTAAAGCTCAACCAAGAAATAAAGAGTCTTAAGTACAATCATTTAGTTTGGACTATAATTTAGACCAGGGAATTGGCAATATGACCAGAGGGTTAGGAGAGCCCCGACCACAGTGGTGTCAGAAGTGGGATAAAAGTCAGGCAGAGACAGGACCCCACCATGGAAGCAATTATAACCCAGCTAGCCGAAGGCCAGCGACATCTGCAGTTAGTCTTTGAAGAACAGACTAAACAAGCACAAAAGGAGAGGGAAGCTTTACAGGCCGCCCTGAAAGACCATGCTGCTCTTATTACTTCGAATCAACAAGTACAAGATACTGTTGTACTACGCCTTACTGATGCCATTTCAAGTGCTCGTGTTCATCCTAATGTGCCTGGCTCAGTATTGCAGAAATATCAGGCAGGGGATGACCCAGATTATTTTTTTGTTAATTTCGAGAGAGTCGCCTCCACAGCCACATGGCCTCAAGAAAGATGGGGACAGTACATTTCACCTTTATTATCAGGTGAATTACAGGCTGCCTACCAGACTGCCAACCCAGCCAGGGTTATCAATTACACAGACATAAAGAAGGCTATACTAGAGAGGCTAGGCTGTGACCAGGAGTACTATCGCTCCAAATTTAGAAAAGAGAAATGGACAGCAGGGGACAATCCAGGGCCTTATGCTACAGAATCAGGGACCTAGGTAGGTGGCTACAGCCTACGGTGTCCTCTGTGGATGAGGTCACGGAAAAGGTTTACCTTGAACAATATTTAGAGGCCCTACCGTTCAGCACTAGAGCTTGGATAAAACAGCACCTTAACCTAACAGTTACCCTTGCAGTAGATTTGGCTTGTGCATACTACCTTTCTCCTGAGTTTAAGGTCCCATCCCATAAACCCCAGACTGGACCCCCATGGGTCCCAGTTAGATCCAGCCTGATTCCAATAGAACAGAAGGGACAAGTTAACCCACGACCCCAACCCCGACCACCCGTACCCACTCTAACTTTTGGCGTAAAATCCGTTCCGTTCGCCGAATTTGCGAATTTTTGGCAAATTCATGTTGCGCGAATTTGCCCAAAAACCGCAATTCGCAAGCTGGCGGATTTTTTTGCTTGGTCGTGCTTGAAAAATACAATATTGCGCGTGCAGCGTTGACTTACCGGGATTCTGAGTTCACCGAGTTGTTTTTCTCCCGGTTTGCGTGTGCTGCGCCATTTTGGATCTTGATGCGTGATCGTGCAAGAGTTTTTCGACCGCAAGTACGTCATAACTGCCCGCCATCTTGCACAGCGAGAGTTTGACAACGCGAGTACGTCATATGAGCCCGTGATCACGCATCACGGGAGTAAACAATTCCGAACACATAGATGCGGCGAGCAGCTGACTTCCGGCGGGAGATTTGAACAGCTCGCTTTCCCAAACTTGCAAAAATTGCAATTCTGCACAAGAAATCCACAGCAGACGGCATAAACCTTCTGAAAATTATGATTTTGCTCAGAATACCTCCTCAGATTGACATTTGGCTGCAATTTGTGCAAGGAGTCAATTTTTTTGGGGGGGGAGGAAGGAAGTGCCCCAGAGTCTCCAACTTCCTGTTCCTGTCCAGCAGGCTCCTCCCAGTGCTTTGTCCATGTCCTGGTTACTTTTCATTTGGATATGGAGCTGGAAGGATTACTTTTTGTGGCTGCTGCTGGATATTTGTATTTGAGGACTTTTGGGACTTTGGAGTTTGGCTCACTTTTGAATTTTGAGATTTTACAAGTAAGTTGGTGTTGTTTCTTTGGGGCATTGCAGTTGCTGTAACTACAATTTTAAAACTTTTTCACAACTTAAAAAAAATATATATTGTGGGTAGCCACAGTATCCAGTAGGCCCAGGGTTAGTCATGGGTGGATGATACAACTGTTTCTGTGAGTTTGGTTGAACTTCAATCTAATTTATGTCATGGAATTTTAGCTCACTGTTATATGTGGATTTATTTTTTAATTTTAGGTTGCCTGTAAAGCCACACTAGCCAGTAGGCCCAGGGGTACTGAGTGGTGCATGGACCAAGTCTTTCTGTGGGGTGTCTTGAATTTAAACACCATTGAGGGCATGAATGGTATTGGATTGGGGTGATTTTTGTGTGTTTTGTGACTTTTTGGGGTGTTGTTAGGGCCTGGCCATGTTGGTGGGGGCCATTTTGAGGCCTGGTACAGGCAGGGCCTGGCCATGTGGTGGAGGTCAAGGGGCCATTTTGAAGCCAGGCAGTGTGCTCAGGCCTGCACCCAGTTTGCCTTGCTTTCATCCATTATGCCCAGGGGTACTGAGTGGTGCATGGCCAAGTCTTTCTGTGGGGTGTCTTGAATTTAAACATCATTGAGGGCATGGATGGCATTGGATTGGGGTGATTTATGTGTGTTTTTCGACTTTTTGGTGGGTTGTTGGGGCCTGGCTATGTGGGTGGGGGCCATTTTGTGGCCTGGTACAGGCAGGGCCTGGCCATGTGGTGGGGGTCAAGGGGCCATTTTGAAGCCAGGCAGTGTGCTCAGGCCTGCACCCAGTTTGCCTTGCTTTCATCCATTATGCCATGGGGTACTGAGTGGTGCATGGACCAAGTCTTTCTGTGGGGTGTCTTGAATTTAAACATCATTGAGGGCATGGATGGCATTGGATTGGGGTGATTATTGTGTGTTTTTTTACTTTTTGGGGTGTTGTTGGGGCCTGGCCATGTGGGCGGGGGCCATTTTGAGGACAGGTACAGGCAGGGCCTGGCCATGTGGTGGGGGTCAAGGCTCAAGGGGCCATTTTGAAGCCAGGCAGTGTGCTCAGGCCTGCACCCAGTTTGCCTTGCTTTCATCCATTATGCCATGGGGTACTGAGTGGTGCATGGACCAAGTCTTTCTGTGGGGTGTCTTGAATTTAAACATCATTGAGGGCATGGATGGCATTGGATTGTGTTGATTTTTGTGTGTTTTTTGACTTTTTGGGGTGTTGTTGGGGCCTGGCCATGTGGGTGGGGGCCATTTTGAGGCCTGGTCCAGGCAGGGCCTGGCCACGTGGTGGGGCTGAAGGGGCCATTTTGACGCCAGGCAGTGTGCTCAGGCCTGCACCCAGTTTGCCTTGCTGTCATCCATTATGCCCATGGGTACTCAGTGGTGCATGGGACAAGACTTTCTGTGGGGTGAGGAGCAGAAGAGCAGAAGAAGCAAGTGGCGCCACTTACCAAGGAGACTGGTGTGCCCACAGACACTTTTTTGGGGGAAAAAAAACTACGCCTGCAGCAGCGGGGTCCGCCGGGGACCAAGCTGGGAGCAGCACCTCCCCTTCATTGGGCTCAGTGCCACCACGCCAAGTTAGGTCCAAGGCCATGAGTGCTGCAGAGGCAGCCACTTTAATTGTTCAATCACCATCGACCAGTGATGTTGGCTCATCGCAAGAAAGTAGCATCCAATCAACGCAGGGTGTAACTCATCTGACAAGTGTTCAACAACCACAGCCGCAACGACAACCACAGGTGCAACTAGTACAAGGGCAAGTACATGCGCAAGGAGAGGCGCAAGTGGAGGCGCAAATGGAGGCGCAAGGTGAGGCGCAAGGAGAGGCACAAGGAGAGGCACAAGGAGAGGCACAACTAGAGGCGCATGAAGCGGCACAACTGCCCACAATGCTTATTCCTCCAAAAGTAGGGGCACATCAGGAAATCGAGATTGAAGCGGAGGTATCATCCGAGGAAGCCACTCCTCCTGATGATGATCCATTGTCTTCCAGATCCCCAGCAAGATAAAGGTCAAGGAGGGCTACTACAAGTTCTTCTTCAAGCCCCCTTCCTTCTGATGATCTTGATGTTGATTGGAACCCACCAATGCAGTCTGAGAGTGAGGCACGCCATGAGCCGACCAAGGTGACTAAGCCTAAAAGGAAGGTTCCAGCAAGGCTTCCACTTATGGGTGATGATGACGACGAACAAGAAGTGGTATATTCTGCTGCTGAAGAACAGTCTGACGACGACCCAGTCATCACAATCATCACTCCAGGCCCAGCGGGCATGCAGCAGACAGACATTTTTACCCTATCCCGAATTGCTGCTGAGCGTGATGTGGGCGGCGTGGCACTGGTACCACCACCAATGCAGTTAACTACTACACCAACACGACATACAGCTTCCATATTTTCACGTCAGAAGGGCCGGCAGGGACCTCCATCCAGCTCGACCTCCATTACCTCAAGTAGTGGTGCTGTAAGTGCACAACAGGGTCAAATTCAGCCACGCCCATCCTCCACTTCATCTGGCATTGAAAGTAGCACCTCCACCACCAGCAGACATCTCCAGTCCCCAGTTTGGGACTTTTTTAGTGTTAGCAAAAAGGCGGAAAACATGGTCGTTTGTACGATTTGTAAAACTGTAGTTAGTCGGGGTAAGCTTGGTACCAACTATGGTACCGGAGGCCAGAGAGGTCATCTCCAAAAACACCACACTATCATTTGGGAGGTGCACATGAGCAAGATCCGGCAATCCACACGTACAACAAATCCAAATATATCCATTCATATTGCATCTGATGATGACGAGGAGCTGATCGTGCAGGGGGGAAGTGAAGAAGCGACAGACATTTTTTCTGGTACACCCAGTACCCCTGGCAGAAGTACTGCAGTGGTAGCGCCTACACCCTCTACCCCAGCAACATGTATAAGGTACACTAAGAGTCTGGGAGAGACACCAATGCGCAAAGGTACATCAATGAGCCTAACTGGGTTGAAGAAGTCTGGACCATCATCATCACATATGAAAACGGTCCAGACCACCATTAAAAGAATGTTTTGGTCGGAGGCGCCATTTGAATGCAACCACGGCACGTCTGTATAACGCAAAGCTGGCTAAAATGCTAGCGCTGGACCTTCTCCCTTTTTCTTTTGTGGAAGTGGTGGGTTTTCTAGAGTTTGTGGCAACAGTCTGCCCTAAATGGAAGGTTCCTAGCCGTTCCTATTTTGCCAGAGTTGCGGTTCCAGCACTACATGAAGATGTGCTGGAAGTGATTAGGTCAGCTTTGCAGAAGAGTGCTGTTCACACTATCCACCTGACAAGAGACATGTGGACCAGTTGCCAAGCCGTGGATTACATGTGAATCACTGCACACTGGGTATCTTTTGCAGGGGTTAGAGAAAAGATGTCTACAGGTGTTGACCCTGCCACAATTTTTAAAGCGAGTCGTAAACATGCAACAGTAGCCATATTTGCCATGGAGAAATCCCATACTGCATGAAACATTTTGGATGAGTTTAAGAGTAAGGTCTCTAAATGGCTCGTGCCAAGAAGTCGTATGATTGGTTATGTTTCCACGGATAATGGCAGTAATATAGTTAAGTCTATGCATGATGGTGGCTACTTCAGAGTGCCGTGTTTGGCGCACTGCATTAACATTGTTGTGCAAGATTTCTTGAAAAGAGAAAACACAGTCAGCAAGTTACTGACCACCTGCCGAAGAATCTGCACACATTTCAGCCATTCTTTTAAGGCCCGGAAGGAGATGAGGATCATTCAACGTAGCCGTGGAGTGCCAGTCAAAGGACTCATCCAGGAGGTGGCAACACGTTGGAACTCAACATTTTACAAGCTTGAACGTCTGTTTGAGCAGTACCAGGTAATCAATGAGTATGGGCCCGATTCACAGAATGAACTTAAGACTAAATCCTAAACTTACTACTATTTGGTATTCACAGAATGCACTTACTACTTTCCGGATTCACAGAGTGAACTTACTACTTTCGGGATTCACAGAATAAACTTACTACTTTCGGTATTCACAGAATAGATTTAAGACTACTAACTCTAAGTCCGAAATCGGGGAGTAAATTACGGCCCGGAGGCGGAGCTTCCTGCTTGGGGGCGGAGCTTGCGGCCCGGAGACGGAGCTTGCGGCCCGGAGGCGGAGCTTGCGGCCCAGAGGCGGAGCTTCCGGCCCAGAGGCGGAGCTTCCGGCCCGGAGTCGGAGCTTGCGGCCCAGAGTTGGAGATTTCAGCATGGCAAAAATCCCCACCTCCGAGCCGGAAGCTCCGCCTCTGGGCCGCAAGCTCCACCCCCAAGCCGGAAGCTCCGCCTCCGGGACGTAATTTACTCCCCGATTTCGGACTTAGAGTTAGTAGTCTTAAATCTATTCTGTGAATACCGAAAGTAGTAAGTTTATTCTGTGAATCCCGAAAGTAGTAAGTTCACTCTGTGAATCCCGAAAGTAGTAAGTGCATTCTGTGAATACCTAATAGTAGTAAGTTTAGGATTTAGTCTTAAGTTCATTCTGTGAATCGGGCCCACTGTCAATAGCATTAAAATACGGTCTGCTCCTATGAAAGACATCAGGCTAGAGCCGGAGGAATGGGACCTAGTTCAAAGTCTGACAGACATGCTTCGCCCTTTTGAGTTCTTCACCCGTGAAGTCAGCAGGGAGGATTGTAGTTTGGCCAAAGCTATCCCATTGTTGTTCATGCTAGAGCAACAACTGAAGGCGGTGTCCTCAACGTTCCAAGCTGAGGTTCGCAAACAAGAAGCATATCGGTTGGCGGAGAGCTTATTAAGCCGCATACTTGTCAATGAAAGGCTTAAAAAAATACATTCAGAACAACATTACATTTGTGCCACTATTCTGGATCCACTGTACAAAAAAGCACTGACCAGCAAAGTATTCATTCCTTTTGATGAAGAAGATGTTTCAAAGTACAAACATTAGCTAGCTGTGTCAGCCACTCGGTTCGAAAAAGAGCGGCAGGAAATTGAAGGAATCACCACAAGTACTACTGAAGCAGCAGGCCATCCGGCGTCAAAGTCCACTTCTGTGGCCGAAGGCAGTCACTTTCCCTCACAGCCGTTACCGACAGCAGCAACAGTATCCTCGTCATCATCACCTGCACCATGCCCAGCCATAATATTGTCGGTAGCGGATTGGATAACTCGGCAAGGGTTTGCTCGCTCCAGTGTTTATGCAAAGGAAACACATGGTACGCAAAGTGGAGCACCACCCAGGAAAGCTCTTGAGTGGATGATGCAGGCCTATCTGGATGACCCAACAGAGGTCTACATTGATCGTGACCCATTGGTGTATTGGTATGGGAAAAGGACTCAGCACTTCATACCACCAGATTACAAAATACGTGAATCCATGCAGGAAGAAGTGGACAACGACTTAGGTGACGGAAGCTCTTCTCTGTTAGCTGACCTACTTCATGTTCAATTCACAGAGTTTGAGGACGAGGTCTACTTCCCTGACAAAGAGGCTTGAACAACTTACTTTTTGTTTTCTTCCGTCCTTTTTGACTTTTATTTCTGTGTCTTTCTTTGATTTGCAACTTTTAGCACAACAAAACTTTAATCACAACAAATCCATCAGCAGCAATGTCTTCGTCTTATTTTCCATATTGAAGGTGCCGCTGTCTGCATTCCTGAAGTTCACAACTCAGTCATGCTCCTCTATCCTCCTCCTTCAGACTCCGCCTATCCATTTCCCTCAAGGCAGATGGCCGAGTTACGCAAAATCTAGAAACTGTTGCTTCAGTTCGTACACGAGTCCCCTCAAAAGAAGTGGGACTGGAATGACTCACTATGCTGACTGCACCTTCTGAAATTGACACGAGAGGCTGCCCTGTGGCTGTTCACTTAAATAAGTTGATGACAAGTGGAACAGGTAATGAATGATGAGATGGCATGCAGTGGTGAGACTGGCTGTCTGGCTCTGATGAAAGCAATTGTTGCTTGTTTGTTGTGCATGGAGTGAATCATATCTATGTGTTCTGTTATTATTATTTAATCTTTTACACACTAAATGTGACTCAAGTGTACTCTGTTACCTTGTTTAATACAAATTGTACTTCTACTGCAGGGGCCAGCCACTACGTTGCATTTTTCAATATGGAAAATGTCCTTGGGCTGAGTGGGTAGACAACATTGAGTTTGCCAATAACATACCATGATGATGATGAATCTTGATGATTAAAGTTACATAATATCTTTATTCTTTACACAGTCACTCACTGGGATGGATGGATCATCATCATTGTCGGTTTACGGAAGAAATATGGCCGTTTCGTGAGTGGCAAGGCAAACAAAAGGTAAACAAGTCAACAACAACCACAGCAGACCTACATGCCTGTCTAGTCGTGGTATGGGAGTGGTCAAGCCAGTGTAGTGTATGCAACAGACCAGACAGTAGTTCATGTAAAATTGTGGCTATGTGGCTTGCTGCATAAAATTAGATATGCTTTGTCTGTCTGTGTCAAAGAGGTATGCTACATCATCAGGTTGGTTCACTCAGTGGTGCCTGCCTTGACCGTCTGCATGACCCTGGCCTGCTGTGTGCAATTACTATCCTTGAAAAGGAGACTCAGAGTACGCACTTTAGAAATGATGCCTGTATGTGTCGCCTCTGAAAGTGTTATTTTTCTACTACACACCGTACCTTATATTTTTTCTCAGTGCTGTTTTAATATCCCTTCCTGTTTTTCCATCAACAATTGCAGGCCGGTGTCTGGTCACCCAGATTGATCGACGGAGCGTCAGATGGAATGGAGGAGTACCGCGAAGAAGAGGAATGGCTGGATGCATGCAACTTCCCAAATTGAACAGGACAACAACAACATACAGTTACAGTATCCTCTTCACTTCTCCTTATCTTTTAACTAACGTATTGTTGCTTCAAATTCATCCCTACAGCTATTTCATAACTTTCTTTGCTATTTTTACAACTAATGTAATGTACTACTAAGTCATTCTCTCAGAGCGAAATTGCGTATTTACAGCAGCCCTGTACTATCTAATAGTTTAGTACTACTTAGTAAGTTGTAGTTAGCAGCACTACTTTTCAGTAACCGAACATCCATTTAGCTAACAACTTCATGCATGCACTTCCTTTATGTCCCTTAAAAGCTTTATGGATATCTCATATCTTCGTATCCAAAGATTTGTTTTACTTCATTTGTTGTTTGTACATGCTGTGGTTTTTTTTCCTCCCTCCACAAAACCTTCCCAAAAAAACCCCATTCCCATCCAATTTTCAAACCCTAACCCTCTTCCCCCGGGCTGTGTGATTTTCATTGAGGTGTGACTAAATTATAACAATAATTCCACACACTTGCTGGGGAGGATAAGGTTAAAGCAACAGAAAATACATTTCAAGTATGGTAAAGGAATCCGAGGATATGTTCTTACTGTGTACTGTACTATCTATTGTACTGTTATAATGCTACGCTCAGGCCACTCAATGTTTCATTTCCTTCTTTTTCATATGCTGCTACTGCCAGTGTGTAGTGTACCACTACTACTACCACCACCACAGCGATAAAATTTAATCTGTCCAGGATTCAACCTTAATCGCCATTTGCCATGCACCCAGCCCTGTGCCTAGACCTATTCTCAAACACGAATCACAGGTAAGAAAAGCATTTTGGGGGAGGAAGAATAATGGAGTAGGAGGAGAGGAGAGTCTGACGGTAGTACTAGTAAAGTAGTAGGACAATTGAACTCACTAACTCTGTCAGTGGCACTTTTCTAAAAATGTGGGCGATTAGACAATTTGAATCAACCAGCCAGTTAAGTTTCAGGAAAACAAACGTACAGTTGAGTTAACCCCCCCTGCCTCCCCACAAAACAGTAAAAACGCGTATGCTATGTTTAAGTTGAAAATAAATAATTATTTACACCCTAACAAAAATAAACTAACCCACAAGACCCGACCCGACCCACCCCCCTCCCTAACCCCAACCAAAGTCCATGAAATGTCCCGAAGAAAAGTTCCAAAACCCCAACGCCCAATCCCCCCCCCAAAAGTCTTTAAAGAAGGGGCAAGTGACAGTCTCTCGTCTTCTACTGCCGCCGGCGGTATCCTTTGGCCAGGTGGTCCCGATGCTCCCTGCGTCGGTCCTTGAGCAGGGTTTTCAGCCTCTCCATCTCCTGCTCAAGGTTGGACACCCTAAGGGTCAAGCGGTGCAGACAAGCCTTGCACCTGCTGTGGGGGGCAGCTGATTTTTTTGCTGCTTGACGGTAGCGGGTGGCTGCAATACCACGGCTCCGTACTACTGAAGGCATGCGCTGACTGGATGACCCAGGGTGAGCGGAGGAGGATGCAGCTGTCCTGGATGTTGTAGATGTCGACTGAGACTGCGTGTCCTCCTCCTCCTGGGCCACCAGCCGCCAATATTCAGCGACAATCGCCTCCAGCTTCCGTTGCCGTGCACGTCTAGCCAGCTCCTTCTGTGTTAGTTTGGAAGGAGCATCTATATGAAGAAAGAAAAACATACTGTAACCAATGCTCTTTAAGATTAACAAAATAATTCAGCAGAAAGTTGTGTCACAGTAGCACTAGCAACTTGCAAGCAGAGTACATAACATTTGTGGCCTGTGTCTATCTAACCTCCCACTTCGTCGGCCTCTGCTCTAACATTAGTGGGAGTTTCAGGAATTCTACTAGCACTATATGGACTCACTACATTAGACTCAGACAGTACACCAGTCTTCTTCTTTTTCTCTCTTGTTTAGCGAAATTGGTACGTAAACTTGTGGAAGACGGCATAATGCCAGCACAGTCAACTTGCACCCGAGTACCATGATCCAGGCATCCATCCATTCAAAGCAAATGTCAATCATTCTTCTTAAAGTCTCAACTGGACAAACCTTACTTTTTCTCACGGAAAAACAACCTTTTTATTTATTTTTGGCAACCGCCAGCCATGCATCAATGCTTGACTCGCATTTGAATTTCAACCAAGAGATATATTGCGCACACATCCAGTTTCTTTTTCACCCACCCAGGCAGACCTCTTTTCTTTCTCTTTCCACCCATCCTTGCTTCAGCCTTCAACCGGCCATGCATCATATTCCCAGCCACCTCGGGCAGCATTCAAAAACACGTATCATTCTTTGCCAGTCATTACTTTTAACTCGTTCGTCCTTCCTTACACCCTTCTTTCCCTTTTCGTTCATCCCATCCATCAAGTTCATCTCTGATCTGACTTGGCTTCTCGATAAAACTTTCACAGCTGAGTTAAAGTCATATATCACACATAAAGACCACTTCTAGAAATTAACCAAGTGAATGTGGATAGCCGAGCAGTACTCTGGCATCTCACAAAAAGTGATGGACTGGCATCACACACCACCAGGTGTCATGCTTCATCTTCTGCCAGTCCTCGCCCTCCAGAAACCCCGTTTGGTGGAGGACGGGCATGCACCTGACGACAGGGATGCACTTGCTAAAGTGAGTGGGGGCCCTAAGGGAGTAGTGAATTAAAAAGCCATCAAGAGTTCCCCAATGTAACTTTATTTAGTAAGGGAACCATGTGGGATTTAAAAACAGAAAGTACGGTGAATAAGTAAGCAATTATCCAATCACCACTGTGTGGGTTTTTTATATAAAGGTCAACATGTTTCAGCCATAATGTCCCTAAGGTACATGGCTTTCGTCAGGACCGAAAGGGGCTCTAATCTTACCAAGCTGTACAGGTAAAGCCACTCTGGGGATAGGACCTATAGTCCTAATCCATCAAAAAGGTCCAATGACCTGTGAAGATATAAAAGAAAAAGAAAAGAACAGAAATGCAATCAGCTCTATGGAAGTGCAAATGATGTTCAAACGTACTTGGTATGATGTATGAGATACTGACACCCACTGGAGTCATATTCTTCAATACAAATTATGTACATAGTAATGTTTACTAGACACCAAGCTACAAGAGCAATCAAATATTCTTACCCTTAAGTAGGGAGCAACTGGCCCCATAGGAGGCGAGGGTTAGGGAGACCCAGAATTCACACGCACTGGAGGAGAAGAGCAGAAAATAGAAGTGTAAACCGGGATCTGAATAGCCAAGATCACGGAGTAGCTAAATGCATTATTAAAGCACAGAGGTTAAGACTTACTGTGTGTGGAGCGATTCCCCGTGAGACCACCTAGGTCGTACCTCTCTCTATTCCTCCCCGATGATAAAGTCGGACTGAAGACCGGCTGTTTAAATAGTGTGGCTCATCAAGAGGTAATCATATACAGGTGACGGCGTGATCATGAGCGTGGGCGCACCAATATGATGGAATGTTTCCTGAGTCCGTGTAGGACTCGGTTAGTGGCAAGCCTGATTGCGTTGTATTGCCTGGGACTGGGCGTGGTTTAAAACCAGTTAATCTGGAGAAACGTGGCGCACCGTGTAGAACGTACTGCGTCCGGTGTCCCTAGAGGGGGAGTGTATTAAATGCCTGGATTAGGTACGTGATAATATTAATTATTGTGCGAGCTGGAACCCCCCGCAGTAAGGAGAGTCATGTGAGCTCACAAATTTGCATCGTATGTCTGTGCAGAAATAGTGGGATTTAACAAACGTGTCTGCCCTTTGTCCGTATCGGAGAAACGTCATATGGTTGCAACGAGGAACGCCCCTCATGGTGCGGCTGTGTTGACGTTGTCAAGGAGACAATAGTCAACTGCAGGGGCAAAACGTCTAGGATTCCAGAGTGGAGGGGAAATGAGAGTAGGTGGCATTTGTGCCCGTAGGTGGCTGATTATCGGGTGTATAAGTCATCACGGCAAGGAGTCTAAGGGTTCGGGGTTGTATCACTAGGTATGACATTACAAAATGTACGAACCGTTTAAAGAGTGGAAGGAGAACGCAGGTGAAATGCGTTTACAGAATATATTGGTGTGCATCGTTCTGTTCGAAATAATTCAGTTCATGGGCGGCATGTTGTAAATAATTCGACGCCATGTTCTGTTTAATGGAAAAAACTCAAAACTGTAGCCTTAGGTTTGGAAAGAGACCATGGTGGGCACTATTTCAAAGTCTGCATTCGTCTTGATGAAAAAAACCTCTGTTGTTTCCATCTGGTCATTTATTCATTTGTAACCATGGAATATCATCATTCAGGCCCGATGTAGATGTGTTGAGCCTGAATACCGAGCGCTGTTCCCTTACATGAAGCGCATGTGTGCGGTTCAATGTTTCATTGTTCAATACTTCGAGAACAGTCCATTTCAGGTCTGAATCAGTGTGGTTATTTTCCAGGAAATGTCTGGTGAGCTTGGTATTGTCCTTGCGTCTTCTGAAGGTACTGCGGTGCTCACTGATCCGGATCTTTACCTTTCTTGTGGTCATGCCAATATACATTTTCCTGCAAGGGCAGGTCAACATATACACCACACATTCAGTATTGCAGTTACTGAAATTCTTAAGAGTCCAAGGTCTCCCAGTACCTATATCTACTTCTTTTGCGGTGTCGGTGATTTGGCATACAACACAGCCCCCACAGGGGTAGTGGCCCACTGGTCGTGGGTGACCCCAGAGCGTTATTTGGTTGTCTCTCCCCTGCGTACTGCTAGTTGCATGTACTAGTTCATCTCTGATGTTACGGCTCCGTTTGAAAGCAAAAAGTGGTTGTTCCCATTTCATCTTGCCCGAGTTTAGGATCTGCCATTTCTTGCGAATGATGTTCTGAATTTTGTGAGATGCTACACTTTTTGGCACAACTGATGAATGCTTGCTTTTTAACACGCACCATTTTTCTCACTCATAACAGACAGAAGCTTCCCTTCTAAGAACAAGAGCAAGATCATCATCATATCATGTTGGACGGAGTCGTCAACGATTTATCCCCACCAAGACTTTAAGTTCCAACCAGGTGAGGGCTCTCCCACAATTAATGTGTGAAATCAGCCACTTTTCAGTTTTGAATCGTTCACCGTTTATGTTATATGAAGTTGATTTTAATAAAGCTTTAAAACTTACATAGACTCTGGTTTTTGGTCATGAGTGAGTGAGCGAAAGGGTTTGCAATTTGCAAGCATGAGTCCATGGCTCTGAGAGGTCGGGACTCTGACTCCGTAGTCTTATGTTCTGGGTTGCATAATCATTGGGGATCACCGCTGCATTCGGGAGCTAAATAATGACTCTGACACACTAGCTAGTCAGTAAGAAGATTGGGGGTTCAACTTCTGTTATGACTGAGGTATGTGGAAAGTCTAACTGCGCCTATTATAATTTATAACCAATGCCCTATTTCTTGTCCATAGTTCTGTTTGTGCAGAATAGTCCCTGCAACAGTAGTAGTATGGATTGTCCTCCTATCCAATCAAAAAGTAAACTAGTATCTTATTCTTGGTGGCCTTTGACATTTTATTTCTGGGAATTGTCAAAGCATAAACATTTAGAAGACTTCAATAGACTTTATGGACAACCCAGAGGACTACACTCAGTGCATAGAGCTATTGCTGAATAGAATAGGAGTTTTGTTCTACACCTTTTGACAACTGTGCAAGCTTAGTTAGCTACACAGACAGACTAATAATAATCTAGTAGTACCAAGGGAGTCATAGTAGAGGCAGGATAAGAATTTAGAAACAGTCTACAAGAAGATCAAAGATGATTTAGGAAAAAATCGAATGAGAAACGTTTGGAAAAAATAGGTGCTGTGAAAGATAGGGGAGTATAATTATTAATATTAACAGGAAAACTTACTGGGGCCAGCAGAGGAGCCCTCGGTGGACCTATCCTGGCCTTCCTGGTGTTGTTCCTGCTCCGCCGGCGCCGCTACCTCCTCCTGTGTCCTCTTGCCCCTGGGGGTAGCTGATGTACAACATGAAAGAAAGACACAAACATGGATGATTGTTGTCAACCAAATCAAACATTTCAAAAAAACAATAACAACTTATTTCGGGGAAATAGACCACAATTGCACTAAATTTATTGACCTATCAGATGTGGTTTACTAGGATATAGTATTGCTGGATTCGCGGACCGTCTACTTGGAAAGTTATGTAACTCACTAAATCAATTACAAAAAGGATCTACTAGGACTGGCAGGCAGCACTCCACAGCACGCGAAGTGACAGACACAGTCTGTCATGATCACCACCACTATCTTTTCTTAGTGGCAGGAGTACAAAGGAAGGACTGGACTTGAGTCTCTAATGTCTAGCATTACTCAGTTCTGTAAAGTACACTGATACATAATCATCACCCTCGCCAAATGAGCACAAAATTGAAAACAAGTAAACATAGTAGCACCGCCAGTGAGCAGGCGAGCACCTGCAATCACAGAAGCTTTTGAAACATAATTTACCTGCAATGTAATCAGCAGCATTCTTACCCTTTGGAAAAAAAAAAAACATTTGCAATATGATAACATAGAGCAGGAGAAAACAGAGTAGTGATTAAATAGCTACTACTACTCACCAAGCCCAGGGATCTCAACGCCTAGCAGGTCGAGCAGGTCGTGTTCCCGGTCCAGGACGTCGGACCACCGATGCGTCGCCTGGCTGTAGGTACGCCAGACCCCAGACTCCCGATACATGGCCCGGCACACCTTCCCCCATAGCTTGCGACACTCCCGGAGCCCGTACCCAGTACCGGGTCTGCCGCCTGCCGCGACGGTCTTGGGGAGGTGGCGCTTAACGAAGAAAACCAGTGCGGCCACCTCCACCGCGCTGAAAATCTTCCGGGCTATTACTGCCTACCCCCTTAAGCGCTTGCATGGGAGCCGGGTACGGGATGCGGGACCCTTCCCCTTCTGGTTCTTCCCGGCTCCCTTTGCCATGGTCCTGGACAGGAAAGTTAAATAAAAAATAGGAAAGAATAGGGAAAAAGTAAATAAAATAAAAGAGGTAAATAAAGTAGTTTTTAAAGTAACAAAAAGTTGAAAAAAACACAAAATATAGATGTAGAAAAAGAGAGGGATAGATAATGAGTAAAAAAGATAAAAAAAGCTCAAAGAAACAAAGGATTGCAAAGATTAGGGGAGGATTGAAAAAGCATGACCAGAACCATTGCAATGAATGAAAAACAAGATGGCCGCTCCCATTGAGGACCGTGTGGGTAATTTCTCCCGTGAGCACGCAAAAACGCACAGCACGAGAATGCACTAGCGCCTGGAAACGGAAATACGCAATGCAAAGATGGCCACGCCCATGTACGACCACGTGGGTAACTTCGCGGTCGGCGCGCTGAAAGAGGCCCGCGAACATGCAAAAAAAAATCTGCAAATTCACACAAATTCGCGGATTATGCGGAACGCGAATTCGCTTTCGCACGAATTCGCGTACCGCGAATTCGCATATTTCGCCCATACTTAACCCACTCCCGCCCTACCAGGACCTCAGTGTTTCCACTGTGCCGAGTGGGGACTCATAGCTCGCAACTGTCCCTCCCATCTTTCCCCACAGGAGCCCATGGAAGTAGGGTATACTCGAAGGAGGGTATTAGTGACAGGAAAACCCCAAGAAAGATATAAAAAGCAAATATACGTGAATGGGAGACCACTGGTAGCTTTCCTAGATACAGGGTGTCATCACACAGTAGTCGACCACTCCTTGATAAGGGAGTCACAATTAGTGGAAGAAGAATGCATGCAAGTAACCTGTGTTCACGGTGATAAGAAACTGTATGCCCTTGCTGAGATTCTGCTAGACATAGATGGGGAGTCCCAGCTCAGAAAGGTGGGGGTGGTTCCAAACCTTCCTGAGACAGTCCTATTGGGGATGGACCTTCCCAGGTTTCATGAGTATTTACAGACGTATACAACATCTTCCCCTCCGACTCTGTGGTTGAATAGTGCCCCTTTCTTTGAGGAAGAGATAGTAGTGCCACTTCCTAAAACGCCAAAAACACAAAGCGAAAAAAGAAACGATAGAGCCAGATATGCTCGGGAAAAAACTGTTTTACCCACTAGTATCTTTACCTCCTCAGACCCATCACAAGAGACAGGACTGAGCATCCGCGCCGCTCAAAAGAACGACACCACACTTCAAAACGCTTGGAACCAGGTCCAGGAAGACCAACAGGATAAGGTAGGCCCCTTCTTTTGTGTAAAAAAGGATCTTTTGTACCGGATTTCTCATGAAGGGGATAAAAGGAAGGAACAGTTGTTAGTTCCACGATCTTACAGGGCACAAGTATTGTTACTAGCTCATAGTCAGATAGGGGGTGGACACTATGGTAAAGAACACACCCTTAAGTACTTATTACCTAGGTTCTATTGGCCAGGGGTGTACCAAGAGATAGCCAGATATTGCGCCACCTGTCCTCGCTGTCAGCTGATCAATACCCCAGCTATCCCGAAGGCTCCCCTACATCCTATCCCCATCATTGATGTACACTTTAAAAGGGTAGGGTTGGATCTGGTAGGTCCTCTCATTCCCTCTGCTAGAGGCCACCAGTATATTCTCGTCCTGGTGGATTACGCTACCAGATATCCAGAAGCCATACCCTTATCATCCAGTACCACCTCAGCTGTAGCTCATGCAATGGTCACCTTCTTTTTTTGTCAAAGGTATGTTTATTAATATTTTAAACACCGACAAAAAACTGCGACAATCCCGCACATCATCACACACAGGGGGTAGCAGTGAAATCAGCCCACACGCATCACGTGAAATCGGACAGAGCTCCCTTCAACCAGGCCCTTAACATACAGAGTAGCGCTCCAATAGGTGCAGTTCCTGATGTAGGTGAAGTGCATCAACCGGCCTGTGAGGTGATCGGGGGATCAATGAGAATCAGGGCAGATGCTCCCATAACAATCAGCTGAAACCTACATGCCCCAGACCGAAACTAACAGACGCCAGTTTATGCTGAGTCAAATTGCAAGCTTCCACGTACAAGCTCCCTGGTGGGTGTTGTCTTGAAAGAAGTGATATGAGGGATTCATATGAACAACAACAAAATACAAAAAGCCCCCCCCCCTCCCCCCCCCCCAGCTCTCCCCCTCCCCAGTGGTGGTAGCGACTCTCAGAGGACAAAGAGGTAAGACACGTAAGGTTGGGAGTTTACAGCTGAAATAAGTGAAGGGCCCTAACGCTAGCAGGACACACTGCGGACGGCAGACCTTTGGAGAGAAAAGTGACTAATGGGCCCCAGCGGAATTCAAAGTTCTTAAAATCATCCAGGAAGATGTCAGCCATCCTCTCCAAACTCAGTAGCTTCCAAAGGCGTGAATGCCAAAGGGAGATGGCTGGGGCCTCCCTCTGATTCCACGCCGCGGCGAGGGTGAGCTTGGCCGCCCCGATGCTAAGTCACATAATCTTCTTGTCCGCCCTAGTCTGATGTTCGAGACTAGGATCACGGAGACCCAGTAAGGTCATGGCCATCGAGGTAGGAATAGGATATCCCAGCATCTCCTTAATTTGGGCAAGGATTTCCTCCCAGAAAGGGCGGATGATAGGGCAATCCCACCATATATGCTGAAAGTCTCCTAGCAGCTCACATCCCCTCCATCATCTATCGGAAGTGTTAGGGAATATCTGTCGCAGCCTGGCCGGATGTAGGTACCAATCCATCATGGTTTTCATGTGTTCCTCCCTAAGTTCCACGGAGTGGTTAAACTTGGCTGCTTCTGACCATAAGTGTGTTCACTCCACGTCGGAGATGTCCCGTTGAAGGACCCCCTCCCACATGGACATGTATCGTGGCCTAGGTGAAATGGCAGTGGAGAGTAGGAACCCATATATAAAGGTGATAGCACCCTTCATGGAGGAGGTTTTGGTCAGAAAGGCTTCAAACTTCGTGAGGGGTGGTGTAGCTGCATCTCTCACTTGAGGAGATAACGCCCAGTGGAGTAATTGCGCATGGTGGTAACGTTCAGTCTCCTGAACCCCATAGTCCCTCTTACAGTTGTCAAAGTTATGGAATAGGTGTGTTAGTGCCTGACAGCCCCCTTCCTTCCAAGCATCAAACGGGCCCTCAGTCAACGCCGGGCGAAAGGCTGGATTAAAGTGTAGGGGCGTAAAGGGGGAAGGGAATGTAGTCCACCTATCATCCTTGGAGATGGAGTCCCAAACCTTTAGATTGGTGCAAGTGGGGGTACTGAAGTAAGCATTTTTGGGCCTGTCGCTCTTGGGTTTCCACACCAGGTCCCAGATCGTCCTCCCAGCCACACTCCGATCCATGTGCAGCCATTGTTTTTCCAACTCTTGTTGTGATCACTCTACTAGCACCCGAAGTTGCGCCGCTTTATAGTACAGGTGAATGTCAGGTAGCCCCACGCCCCCCTCCTTCTTTGGTCTGCGAAGGATGGTGAAGGAGAAGCGTGCTCGACCCTCCTGACAAATAAAGCGTAACATCATAGATTTCATTCTCTGAAAAAATTCTCCATCGAGTTTAATGGGCGGGCCCTGGAACAAGTATAGCAGCTTGGGAAGAAGAGACATTTTAACTGCATGAATCCTCCCCAGCCATGATATGAACATTGGCTTCCAGCGGTTCAGGTCGGCCTGAATCTTGGTTAAGAGCGGGGGGAAGTTGGCAGAGTAGAGTTTCCCCAGCGTGGGAGTCAGGTGGATCCCCATATATAGAATAGAAGAGCTGGCCCACGGAAGGGGTGTGAGCGGCTTGAGACGGAGGACTTCAGATTGGGGGAGTGTGAGGTTAAGGATTTAAGATTTATCAAAGTTGATCTTAAACTCTGCAACCGCTTCAAAGCGCTCCAGGTCCGCCTGTACATGGGGGAGAGAGCAGGCCGGGTCAGAGAGGGAGAGAAGGACATCATCCTCGAGGAGTGTGATCTTATGTGTCTCCCCAGTAAAGGGTAGGCCGTGGATGTCGGGGTTGGCCCTCACCGCCAGTGCCAAGGGTTCTATGCTTAGAGCAAAGAGCAGAGGCGAAATGGGACACCCCTGCCTAGTGCCCCGTGAGTGTTCGAAGAAGGAGGACGTATGCCCGTTTACCGCTACTCTGGACCTGGGGGAGAAGTAATTCGCCCGAATCATTGTCAAAATTTTAGAGAAGAAGCCAAAGGCGGTCAATGTCTGAAATAAAAAAAAACAGTCCACCCTGTCAAATGCCTTTTTGGCATCTAGCCCCACCAAAACTGCCGGAATTTTGAACATATTGGCCTTTTCAATCAGGTGTAACACCCTTCTCGTGTTGTCGTGGGTCTGTCGCCCCTTAATGAACTCTGATTGGTCCGGGTGTATGAGTGCCGGCATTAGGTCATTGAGCCGTTGGGCAATCGGCCTATAAGAGGCGCACTTACTGAGGTCTTTCCCGGGTTTGGGTATGACAGATATTAGGGCTTCAGCCATTGAGCCTGACGTCTCGCCTTCGTCCGCCATGCTGTTAAACACTCGGACTAAGTATGGGCTAAGTTAGAAAGCAAAGGTCTTATAGAAAATGGCCGTGTACCCATCCGCTCCCGGGGCCTTATGGGGTTTCAAGGCCTTAATGGCCGCCACCACATCTTCTATGGTGAAGGGGGCAGAGAGCACCTCATTCCACTCCACCGACACCTGGGGTAGTGGTAGTGTCCGCAGATACTCTTTTTGCGCGGCGGCATCAAGAGACTCCCCCGCATAGAGAGTCTTGTAGAAGGAACCGAAAAGCTCAGCTTTAACCTCATCTTGGTGCGTCAGCACCCCCTGAGTGTCCTGTATCCCCCAATGTATTCTCTTTCTCTCTTGTCCCGGAGCTGCCTGGCGAGATGCTTCCACACCTTGTTGCCCTGAGAGTAGGAAAGCCGCCTTAATTTGAGCAGAGTATATTCTGCCCTGTTGTTGTAGTGTGCCCGGAGCTTACCCCTAACCGCCGTGAGCTGTCGCATTGCGTGCCTGGAGGGGTTTGCCTTGTGTGCTTCCTCTAAGGTGGAGAGTTCCTCCTCTAATTTCTCCCTTTCCCGACCTCGCTGTCTATTAAGAGCAGCATTCAGGGCCAGGCACTGCCCATAAATACAAGCTTTAAAGGCATCCCATGTAATAAAAACGGAAGTGTCTCCAGTGTCATTAAGTACAAATAACTCATTTATAGCTCCCCTCAGAGTGTTACGGGAAATTTTGTCCCGAACCAAGGACGCCGGGAAGTACCATCTAGAGCTAGTCTTGCTCTTCTCGCCCCAATGGAGACACACTACGAGCAAGCTATGATCGGACACGGACAGTGGGAAAATCTTGGCCTTGCGAAGGTCGCCTCGGAGAGACTGACTTAAGAAGAAGTGGTCCAGTCGGGAGTAAGAGCAAGAAAAAGGTGTAGTCTCTAGATTGGGGGTACAGGGACCACCACGCATCAAAAAGGCCCATATCCAAGATCTTCTGCTGCGAATCAGGGGAAAACGAGCCCATGTCAGATCTCTGTGAGTGAGTACTATCCAGGTCTTTCTGCCAAATCAAGTTGAAGTCCCCCATGATAAGCAGTGGCCCTTCAGAAAAATCTATGACCTTCCCCAAGAGAGTGTGGAGGAAACCATTCTGACCGGTGTTAGGGGCATACAATACGACAAAGGTGCAGAGTCTATCCCGTAGGAGGCCCTTTACCATGACCCAGCGACCCTCCCTATCACTCTGTACTCCCATGGACTGAAAGTGCAAGGCCAAGCGGAACATAAGGGCCACTCCCCTCTGCTTCGTGGAGGCGGAAGACCTATAAATAAGTGGAAACTGTTTGTGCTTAAGGCGTAAGTCTTCTGATTTAGTCAGGTGGGTCTCCTGAAGGCCCACGACATCCAACTGGTAGTCAATGATACAATTCCAGATCTTTTGGAGTTTCTGGGGAGAATTTAGGCCTAGATGTAGGTAATAGCAAATTACCGAATGGTAAATACCGAATTTTACCGATTCGGTATTTACTAATCGGTAATTGCTATGTAGGTAAAAAATTCGGTAAAAATACAGAATCGGTAAGATTCGGTAATTACTGAATCAGTATTTGCCATTGATTCCTATGGGCCTTGAAGCCCATAGGATTCAAAAGCAAATATCGATTTGGTAATTACCGAATCGGTAAAATTACCGATCTCACAAGGGGGACAGGGTGTCACTTTGACACCCTGTTGCACCCCTTAGGGCATGTCTGTGTGCCACATGGCACAGGTGTACATGCGCAGATGTGCATGTACACTGGAATTCGTTATTTACCATGGAATGTTATTCCATGGTAAATAACGATTTGGTAAGGGCCTGTGGCACTGATTACAGTGCCACCTACATATTGATTTACAGTATCGGTAAATTTACAGATTCGGTATTTTACTGATTCTGTAAATTTACCGGATCGGTAAATTTATCGATTCCGTAAATCAAAGGCCCCCTACATCACAAAACCCAAATACCAGTCGGTAACGGCCGAATTCGGCCGTTACCGACCGGTATTTGGCGACCTAAATCGGGCCCTTAGCCCCTTAACATTCCACGTCCCTAGAGTTAGCGGCATCATCTATGGGATCTACGACGCTGCTCTGCAGGGGCCGTCCACCCCAACCATCTACACTGAGCTATTGAGTGGTAGTCAACCCCATCCCGTATCCCACCCCAACTGCCAGGGGTGTCATGAAGCCGCCCAACCCAGCCAGATCTGTCTCCTTTTATGTGACCCATCTGTCCTCCAGGCCCTCCCCCATCGCGGCCCCACCCTGTGTGTGAGGACCCCTCAGCCAATGCTGTGCCAAAAGTGATCAATCCCCAGCTACCACCACTACCCCCATCACCCCCTCCCCCCCAAAATCCCAAGAAGAAAAACATAATACAAGAAAGTGTGAAGCAATTCCCAAGGTAAGGGGGACATGATACCAATCGTGATGTAGGAGTTCGTCATAAACAGGGACATACAGCTCAAGACCTCGATCCCTCCCGGTACCACCCGGCAACTCAAACCTGGGCATTCATATTAGAGTCATTGAGCTGGATCGCTTTCACTCACTAGCGCCACAGAGGAGATGGCTGCCTCTCTTTCCAGAAGGCTTGCTGAAGGGTCAGGCTTCCCTTTCGGTATCGGTCTCCACACTGTCTGCCATCCGCTAGAACGTCTGCGTCATCGCCGCGGGGAGCCATCCGCAGTCGCCGTAGGTTCCGGTTGTTCCAGACCCAACGCTTCGAATGCTGCATCCAGGGAACGTAGCTGCAGGAGCTTCCCCTTGAACGTAAAAATAATGCAAAATGGGTGGCCCCAAGAGTAGGGGATGCCCTGCTCCTTCAGATACGAAGTTATTGGCCTGAAGCTGGGGCGCTTGATGAGTGTGGAGGCCGCTAGATCCTGGAAGAGGGCGGGTTGGTGCCCACGAAACTGGATGATGGCGAGGCCCCGCACATTACGCAGGATTTGCTCCTTAATTTGGAAGTCGTGGCCTGGGCTCCCCTTGGTAGGCCAACTCTGTGGACCCAGTCCAATTGGAGGTCGAAGTCATCTCCTTCATTTAGAATGTGATGGAACAGAGCTGCAACGTTCTCACGGAGACTCTCACCCTCACCTTTCCATGGCACCGCTCGTATTCTGATGGCATTCCATCTCGAGCGGTTTTCAAGGTCCTCCGTATGAGCCTGCAGGTCCAAATTTTGCTCGGTCAATCGAATAACATCTTGCTGTCGCTGATACAGCTCGTCTGCAGTACCCACATCGTGCTCCTCTAGGGTGACTACTCGTTCTCCAATGGAGTCGACATCTCTGTGGATTACACGTAGGTCCGAGGAGAGCTGGGAGCGGTTTAGCGTATCTCAGTCACAGCACCCCAATGGCCATTGTCAGATCAGGCCCACTCAAGAGTGCTCCGGGACCTTCGTTGGGCGCCACCAGGCCCCAGTCCTCCACTCTGGCAGCCGCCGAGGTGCGTCTTGCCCTCCCGTGCTCACTGGGCCGGCCCTCTTCTCCTCACCGTTGGTGTAGGCCACCGCCGATTCTGCCCTCACTCCCGTTGGGGTCTGCAAGCCGCTCCGCTGCCGCCGGGGCTACCTCCGTAGTCCACCTCTATCCCCGCCGCAGGGGCATCACCGCCCTGACCGGGATCTCCAGGCCACTCCGCTGGACTGGGGCCTACCTCCCCACGGAGCCGCACCGCCCACACTCGATCACCGCTCTGCAGTCCGGTTCAAGCCTCTAGCAGGGGACGTGCTGGCACCGCTGTCAGTGCTCGGCCGTCCGCCGGTGTGTGGACCGATCAACCCTCCGACTTGCTATTCTGCTGTCGGCGGCCGCTGTGTGGCAGGCATCGGGGGGCCCAGATCTTACACCCCATGCCAGGATACGCTCCCGGTCCACACAGGTCACCACAACCGCTGCGTCTCACCCGCGCCTTCAGATCAGGGGGCACACAGGTTTTGCACCAGCCTACAGCCGCCCTCGGCACTCCGCTCCGTCACCAGCGAGACTCTCACTAGGCGGAGCGCCAAACGTCTCACGGCGGGCTCAGCGCGGCGAACAACCAGGCCGTGTTCGTGCCCCAATGCGGTTCTCCAGCGCCACAGCGCAAAAGAAGGGTATCACCCGCTTCAGCTCAGTATGGCGATCGTTAAGCATCCCTCCCTGCACCCGGATGGGCCCCAGGGACTGCGATTCCAAAGCTTTAGGCCGGGCGGTGCGGGAGGGACAGAAGAACACGTCCTACAATGCCGCCATCTTGGCCACGCCCCCCTGGTCACCTTCTTTTCAAGAGTAGGGTTCCCTCAAGAATTATTAACTGATCAGGGCACCCCCTTTATGTCTCGCATAATGAAACAAGTTTGTAACATCCTCAAAGTAAAACAAATACGCACATCGGTCTACCATCCCAAAACTGATGGGCTGGTAGAAAGATACAACCGCATGATCAAGACCATGTTACGAAAAAGCATAGATAAGGCACGGAGAGACTGGGATAGGAAGCTGCCCCTTGTCTTGTTTGCTATCAGGGCACATGAACAAAAGTCAACAGGTTTTTTCCCGTTTGAGCTCCTGTTTGGGAGACAGCCCAGAACGCTTCTGGACATGGCGGTGGAAAAGTGGACAGAGGAGGAAGAGGAGGGCAACCTCTATTGCAGTATTCAGCGAACCTTAAGGAGACCTTGTCTTCCTTATGGGAAGAGGTGCGTGTAAATATGGAGGGAGCTCAAGACAGGCAAAAATGCCTCAATGACCGTCAATACAGCCTTAGAGAGTTTAAAGTAGGAGACAAAGTACTTATACTGTTGCCTAGCTCTGATAAAAAACTATTAGCTACATGGCAAGGTACATACAAATTTTGGACAAAGTAACACCTGTAACATACAGAGTGGACGTACAAAAAGATCGAGGGGCAGACATATCAGGTAAACCTATTGAAAGCATGGGAAGAACCCCTTCCAAGTACCTCACATGTAGGCGCTCCCATTCACCACATTACGGTGGACAAACCTGTAGAAGTATCCTTTATTCCCAAGGGAAGTAAAGATGGAAGCCATGTTCAATTAGGACCCCAAGTGACAACCGAGCAAAAACAACAAATGCTCTCTTTGTGCGACAAATATGCCGATGTAGTATCCGGTAATCCTGGAAGAACCACATGAGTCGAACACGACATCATTACAAAAACAGAGCAACCACTTAAGCTTAAACCATATCGCATTCCAGAAGCAAGGAGGGAGGTAGTTAACCAAGAGATACAGGCCTTGTTAAAACCCGCATAATTGAACACTCTAACAGTGCCTGGTCTTCTCCAGTGGTTTTCGTCCCGTAACCTGATGGAAGCAGTTGCTTTGACTTTCGTCAGGTAAACGCGGTATCAAAGTTTGATGCCTATCCAATGCCTAGGGTGGACGAATTAATTGAGCGTTTAGCGGAAGCCAGGGTAATGACAACCATAGACTTAACCAAAGGCTATTGGCAGATCCCATTAACCACTTCTGCTAGAGAAAAGACAGCCTTTTCTACGCAAACAGGTCTGTACCACTTCAAAGTCCTGCCCTTTGGACTCCATGGGGTTCCAGCTACCTTTCAGTGGTTAATGGATACAATATTAACACCACACCATGAATTTGCAGTCGCCTATTTGGGCTACATTGTCGTATACAGCCCAGATTGGGAGACACACCTAGTACACCTCGAAGCAGTACCACAGTCCTTAAGACAAGCAGGACTCACCCTTAATCCCAAGAAAACCACCTTTGGAACAGACTGCATAGAGTATTTAGGATACACCATCAGTGGAGGGTATATAAAACCGCAGGTGACAAAAAAAGAAGCCATCTCTAGAATTCCCCGTACCACCTGTAAGAAAGACGTACGATCCTTCCTTGGGTTAGTGGGGTATTAAAGAAGGTTTATACCACACTTCTCTGAACTTGCTAGTCACCTCACTGACTTGCTCACAAAAAAAACATGTCCTGATTTTAGGAGAACATTTTTCCTTCAAACAGATGCATCAGGGAGAGGCCTTGGCGCTGTATTGTCCCAGCCAGACTACTCAGGAGACTTGCGTCCCATTTTGTATCTAGTAGAAAATTGTTCCCCAGGGAAACCAGATATGCAACCATTGAAAAAGAGTGCTTAGCACTGAAATGGGCCATGGAAGCATTCCAATATTATCTTTTGAGACGTTCCTTTTTAGTATTAACTGACCATGCTCCCCTGACTTGGCTTTCTCTACATAAAGACTCTAACCCGAAAGTTTTACGATGGTTCCTTGCATTTCAGCCTTTCACCTTTGAAGCCATACATGTTCCAGGAAATTTACAGACAAATGTGGACTATCTATCCAGATTTCCCGTTCTTGAATGGCCCGACCGTCCATTCCCAAGGGGGAGGCAATGTTAGGGTTTTGGACCCTCTGAGCTCGCACCCGACCAACCCAATATGGCCACCAAGGTAGACGCGACCGGAAGTGTGGTCGGCGGTCGAGTAGCGGAGGAAAACACAGGTGCGGAGACGGATGTAAAGCGCGGCGGGCAGGAAACTTGGCGTTCGGCTGGAGGAACACGGAAAGAAGACGCGGACCGTGAGGAGTTGAAGGGGCCTCGAGGAGCACAGCGCGAGTCTGGACTCGAGGACAAGGAGCTTCACGCCAATGAGGAACCAACGCGGGACAGCCGCGACGCTGGACCTGAGCCAGCAAGAGAGAACCGCTCAAGGAGCACTGTGCCCGGGACCACGACTCTCCCCAACGAGGAGGAGGCGGGGTCTCCCTCAACCACGGCCCAGGAGGGTTGTGGTAGCAGGCAAGTGCAACCTGCATGTCCGGGGACATTACGGGGGCTGTGGTAGCGGGTCAGAGGTCACTGAAGCACACCAAATTTTCCCCCACCTAGGCACAGCACGATAGGAGTTTGGTGACGGTACACCAGCCCTACCGATTTTCTATGTGTGACTAAGGACAAAGAGCCTGAGTCGTGTTTCTTGTTTGTTGGTTTTTTTTGGGTACATCCAAACACCGACCGGGAGAAGGACGTCGGAAGGAGAAGCAACCCCCCCCCCCCCCCCCCCCCCGGAAGCTGGCATTGGGAAGAGTTCAAGTTTATAAAGAGTGTTTTATATGTTTTGGGACTTAAGAGAGACTGCCTAAAAAGCTAACACTCAACCAAGAATAGAGCTCTAGTTTATACAGAGAGTTTTTGTTTGTTTTGGAACTTAAAAGAGACTCCCTAAAAGACTAACGCTCAACCAAGAAATAATGGGGCATATTATCAAGGACGGGCGATACATTATCGTCGCTTTTATAGGCAGTAAACTGCAAACGAAGCCCATGTTAGATGTGAAGACATCTAACATGGGCTTCGATAGGAATTCCATAGAGCATATTATCAAGCCCATTATCGCCGCTTTATCGGCAGTTTCCTGCCGATAAAAGCGGCGATAATGTATCGCCCGTCCTTGATAATATGTCCCAAAGAGTCTTAAGTCAAGTCAAAGGATCTTTATTCGGATATAAAAAACATCCATAAAAGTACATATACATCACAACAGTTCATTAATTAAACAATTATTTAAAAGTGGAATAAGATTATTAGTGCAAATGTACAATATGTAAACTTTTAAGCAATAGTGCAAACTGCAAAGATATAAAAGTAAATCCCTTTATCAGACCATGTTCATTGAAAGTGCAAATGTGCAATATGTAGATTTTTAAGCAATAGTGCAAACTGCATAGGTGTAACTATAAATCCCTTTATCAGACCATGTTCATTGAAACACTGGAGCGAATTGCAGACTGAAGGAAACAACTTACTTTAAAGATTACATCATCAGAGCCTAGCATCAATAGATCTTTGAATGCTAAGTTAAAATCCATCAGAGCGTGTTCTCTGAAATACGGGATTAAGTAAAGTTTGGTATATTTTACATAAAAACCACAAAAAAACATAGGGGCAGATTTATGTTGGGAATGCGCCACGTTTGCGTCACGCAACTGCGGCGTAAACGTGGCGCATCCCTACGACCCATTTACAACATGACGCATCTAGGCAGATGCGTCACGTTGTAAAGCCCTGCGCCACTTGTGGGCGTTCCGGCGCAGGTTGGGCGTTCCGGGGCAGGTGCGCCTCGCAAAAGTGGCTGCGTGAAATATATAAGATTTCACTCAGTCACTTTCAGGCCAATGCTGCGTCAAAACCCTGCGCCTGCTTGAAGCAGGCGTAGGTCTTGACGCAGCATTGCACAGATAGGGCACCCCCGAGCCTTGTTGGAGCTGCGTCGCGCTTGCGACGCAACTCCAGCAATGCGCCACATTTACGGCACAGATGCGTGACGCATCTGTGCCGTTTTTGCCCCATGGTGCACCGCATTGTAAATGTGGCGCACCATGGGTGGCGGAGCAGCGGCGCAAAATAACTGGCGCATCCCTGGGGATGCGCCAGTTATCATAAATCTGCCCCATAAAGTGTAAAAGGCTTTGGTTACAACCTAAATTACAAGGACACTGTAAATTCCCCAGGTTTTTGTGGAAGCCTAATGGAAAGCAAAGTAGGTGTTTAATGCTTCCATCCCTAAAACGGAACAGCAGGCTCCTATTCCATCTGCCCAGTTTTTTCCGAAGATAACCCTGAGGCGTGTTATTGGGCCTGCCACCTGGTTCCAGTAGGGGCATATATTTTATAATAGATGGCTTAAGGTGCTCAGTGCTTTCTCTATCTTTTCGGTATTGGTCGTACAAAGGCCTTTTTACTAAGTTCTTGTGGGTACAGTCAATGATTAGGGGCAAAGAAAATAAATGTCCCTTTTCCACACTTGCCAAACTTCTCTCTACTGCCCTAAGCCAGGGTATATGGTTAGCCCGCTCACATTTTAAACAGTCCGTGATGATTTCTCGGGTAAGAGAGGCCGCAGGGCTCCGCCATATTTTCAGCCAAAATAGGGTGGGCCTGGATCTTATGAAATCCTCTGTATATGGAAGGTTCAATTCCCTATGAAAGATGTAAGTTGGGGCTGAAATAACCGCCCCCAGAGCCTTCCTACAAAATCTGTTCTCTTCGGTCTGTATATTAGTACTATTCGTGTATCCCCAGACCTCTGCGCCATAGGTTCCAGTTGGCAAACATTGAGTTCTGTATATTTATAACAATGGCATTATTACCTCGGCGCGTTTGGGTTGACGAAGACTGATTATAGAGTTAATGGCTTTACCCATTTTATTCCTTCCCTGGGCCACATGGGGCTGCCAGGATCCGGAATAAGAGAACAACAAACCTAAATAGGGGAAAGTGCTGGTGCTTTTTAAAACATTATTTTCTGACACAATTTGACTAATGTTATGCTTTTTGGGGCCACAAGACATTATAAAAGATGTATTAAAATTAGTACATAACCCCAGGTCAGCCATATATGAAACAAATCCTGTTATTAAAATACGCAGTGCATTGGGTGTGCGGCCCATAAGGACCGCATCGTCCGCGTAGAGGAGTGCGGGAAGTGATTTACCATTGATATTGGGGACATCACCTGTTAATTTACACAAAGAGTCACTTAGTTCATTTATATACAAAATAAAAAGCAGGGGGGCCAAGACACAACCTTGTCCGACCCCCTGCCAATTAAAATGTCCCCTGAGACTTGGCCGTCATTATTTATTCTTACGCGGGCTTTCAGGTCCCTGTGTCAGTGGGCCAAAAAATAAACAAGTGACTTGTCTAACCCATAATTTAACAAAACTGTCCATAAACAGGAACGATTAACAAAATCAAAGCCAGAACTTAAATCCATAAACCCCAGGTACAATGGGGCTTTTTTGTCAATGGTGTATTTGGCCAAAATTAAATTTAGATTCAAGCATTGCTCCACGGTTCCCACATTGCTTCTTAAACCAAGCTGGCACGGATGTAAAATCACATTTTCCTCTGCCCAGATCCTGATCTTGTTAAAAATGACTCTTCCTAGAATCTTCAGAGTGTTATCTATTAGAGATATAGGGCGATAACAGCTAGGTTGGAGTCCATCGCCTTTCTTAAAGATTGGCACAATTATACTATTAGGCCAGGTGACTGGAGCCGGGGTGTGGGATAAATTATTAAAAATGTTACACAGTAAGGGTGACCAAAAGTCAGGCTCAGATTTAATTTGGTCGATGGATAATCCATCGGGTCCTGGAGCTTTATTGCCCGCACTTTGGGAGATTGCATCTTCCACCTCCGTTATTGAGATGTTAATTGCCATAGAGGGGTATGAGGTCTCAGTTGTTAAGTGCGGCACAGCATAAATATTTGAAAAGTGGTTCACCCACATATTCCCTGTTATGTTACAATTTATGGGGGTAATGTTGGATCCTAATGATCTCAAATTCTTTACCTCACCCCAGAACCCAGCAACGTCTCCGAGTGCTGCTGTACGCGCAAGGGATTCCCACTGATCTTTTAATAACTCTTCTGTTCGTGTTTTTAAGGTGTGTTTGTAACTTAACCTCAGTCTCTTAACCAGAGACTGGTCCCGTGGTTCTGCCACGAGAGCAGCCCGTAATTCACGGTTTGCTTTGGAACAGGAAGTATCGAACCATCTGGGGTTTTTATTGTTGTGGCCTAGGGGTGGTTTAGAAATTTCCTTTTTAATGGCCAAACATAACCCTGTAATGTTGTGTCCAGAGATGTCACTAGATAGGCTGGTGGACACAAGCGATGGGTTCTTTTTAATGGCACGTGCTAAGACCCCCTATTATCTATCCCCTTCCAGACTACGTTAAGGTTGTCTGTTGACACCACCAAGTTTTTTGCCCCAATTTCTTTCCGATTGGCCGATTTTTTAATAGATTTTAAAGTGGACAGGATTGGGTTGTGGTCACTATATACGGTACTAACCACGTCAGCCTCTAATAAACAGTCCCCAAGCAAAGAGGATATAAATACATAATCTATTGTGGTGGAACATCCGCGCCCAACATAGGTGGCCAATGGACCTTTGTCCGTGGGGATGTTTGCCTTCTCCATAACATTGATTAGATCCTGTGTAGCTAAATGATCAAGCAATTCTTTCCCTCTTTTACAGGGCGGTGTTCTGGGATAAATGTGAGCATTAAAATCCCCTCCTAAACAAATACCATCTAGTTTACCATACTTTTGACCATCCATAATTCCGTCAATAAAATCAAACAATCTTATAAAATTTATATTTGGATGTGATGTAAACTCATTGTTGTAGAAATTAATTAGACAGAGCTTTAACCTGCTAGTGTAAATTAAGGCCTAGAAATTCATATCGTTAGTCTTCAATGTTTCAATTTTGGTTCCTGCAGCAATCTTTACCCAGATAGATAAACCCCCACTCGGTCGACCCGCAACAGGTATAGGTACAATGTGATTTTCACAACTATAACCCTCGAGGAGCAGAGAACTAATACACCATGTTTCCTGGAACATTAGGATATCAAAGTTACTGACCCAATCGGTCCAGTCCCTAGATTCCATTTTTGTCTTCAAACCAGCAATGTTCCAGCTCAAGATTGTTAATTTATCGGATGATATAAGGGTTGAGGTTGTATGAACAGTTATCTTAGGGTCAGTTCGCAGTACTGCCTCAGTGTTAACGATCAGCACCTCTTTAAGGGGATCAGTTATCAATACTCCCAAGGGATCATTTATGTTCAGGTGAACACTATCTGCAGTATCTGGAAGGATGGCTGATGGTCAGCCCTGGCTCTCCAACTCGGCTAGTGCGCTGTACCTATTATACAGCGGGTAGGGTGGGTGGGCAGACCTAAATGGTGTCTGTGGGGGCCTGTAGAAGTATCCCAACGATAATGGAGTTACAACAGTTGAGGGACTGAAATGGCTGTTGTTGCTATTTAGTACACATTTTACAGTTGAGGGGTGCCTAAAATTAATTACGATACAGTCTCCATTGATATTCTTAAAAGAGGGACCAACCCAACTCACTCGACGTACTGTCAGGATTTCACTCGAGATTTTTGGCCCAACCCCTTTGTGCTTGGTCAGCCAATCAATACACTTGCTATTCAGCTGTACCCAGGACTCCCCCTGTCCCTCCTTAAGTGGTGGTACACCTGCTAAAATTAGAACATAAGGACAGGCATTGGGGGTAAATGAAGAACTGGCCCTAATCGTTTTGTAGGCCTTGTGGCAGCGGCTTGACCGTGCTCTACACCAGTACTAACTGGTTTCCCCAGCTTCGTGGTGACTGGGCCAGAGCCACCCTCTGTTGGACCCACAGTCACAGTGGTGGGACAGGGCGGTCCAGCTGCTACAGGCAAAGTTGGCTGCAACGGTGTGACAGGTTGGGTGTTTCCTGCGATAACATCCTTGGGTGCAGTGTTGATTCCTAATGTACTATTAATAATACTGGGTCTGCCCTCCATAATACATTTATTAGCGGCCTCCATATCTTTCAAGAGTCGTTCTCCCCTCAACTGATCAAGACTAATCACCCCTTTCCTTTTTGCATCTTCCTTTTTTACCAGGTTTTCAAGTCTATCTAGCCTTTTAAAAATTAAATTAAACTGTTTATCCATTTGACTTTTTTACTTCCCATTCCCCTTATCTTGAGTGACGCTCTCAGTTATGGGCTCAGTCTGTGTACAAGCCGAGTTTTGTCCTTCTTTAAGGGGGACTAGAGTAATGTTACCATCAGCTAAATACAGAGACTCATTATCAGTTCCACCTCCAGATGATGTTTTCCCTCTAGTCCACATACTCTGAGGAGTAGGTTGGCCCTTGTTGCGTGCGGGTTGTTTCTTCTTATTTAATGTTTGTTTCGAGGGGCCTCTTTTCCTTTTCTCTCCAGCGGTCTTATTACTTGGGGCCAAAGAAGGGGTAGCAGCTAGAACGATGGGATCTTGCTGTGAGTCAATAATGATGGTAGGGCTACTGCCCCCAGATTGGACTACAGGTGCGTTGGGCAGCGAAGAGGGTTTTATAATTGTCACCACTGGGGAGAGTGGCATGGCATTGTTTGGAGTAACTTGCTCGGGCTCTAAGTACGAGCTCGTAAGACGCATTGAGATTCTCCTTTCTGTATTTGCAATTTAGGTGGTAATCAAATTAAAAGCTTTTTCCAGCATACTTTCGAAAGTGGGTGGGAGGACAGTAGAACATTTCAAAGGCCTGTATAACAGTGCTAATATTACGTTTCCCCATGACGTATTTTGGGCTCACCTTACTGACAGCTGTAATTTAGAGGGGTGGCCAGCCCGACCACTGTTGACCACGGAGGGCCACAGAGGGCCTGCCCTTTGCCCGGGCTTCTCCCGGTCGCTTCCGCGCGCGACTCTCGGGGCAAGAGGCGTTCCCTGCTAATAAGGCGCCTCCGGGCGCGTGTCAGGCAATACAACCGCCGCGTCCACCCCCGGGACAGCTGGGTGATGTAGTTTCCCTGCTGCAGCTACACCGGGTGGATGGCGGTGAAGGAGTTAGCCGTTTCCCTCACGGCGCGATTCAGGTGCTGCCAAGGTAGGGTTTCGCTCTCCCTGAGCCGTTCCCGTCATGGCAGGCGTGTGGCCCTCCACAATTATTTAGTTTGGACTATGATTTAGACCAGGGAATTGGCAATATCACCAGAGGGTTAGGAGAGCCCCGACCACACCGCTGTTCCCCGTATATTTCAGAATTGAGGTGCGGATCTGAGAATGAGTTTCACCGTGTGAACATGTCCTTTGTTGTGTATAAGATTGTGAGTGGGGGATGACCTGTTCACTACCCCTGTAGCTCCTTTGTGTATAAGGACAGTTGCATGTTACTATGCTATGCATCATAAATCTAATTGTATATGTTATTAGTCTATAAATGCCTAAAAAGTATAACAATAATAAATCAGAACTAATTGCATCAACATTACCAGAAAATAGCAGAAGCTCATATAGTACTTAAGAAGGTCAAATGGGGAATTTTCGGTGTTTTAGTGACTATACAAATCTTCACCCACATCCCTCTGATGGAAGGTTGTGAAAAATCATCATACACACCCTGAGTCGATCTTATATTAGTTATTCCAAGCATGCATGTATTATTTCATTTAAATGTGATTTGGTACCTAATGTTCTCTTTGTAAATATGTAGTACTATTTGTACAGTGTAAACTTGCAGTAGTAGAGATTCAGCTTACCATCGTAAAAGGAGTGAGGCGATAAGGTAACTGAAGTGTAACTGAATATTCATTGCATTTTATGACCCTTGAGGGTAAGAATCTCCTCATAATGTGATTATCCTGAGAAGTTTAGTCCAGCCATTTCAGTTAACAGTTTCATATTATTTACTCCTACACTGCAAACAATCTAAATGTGGCATTTGTATTACAAACCTTCCAGTTGTTTTTGCCAGATGCAACCTTCTGCTTTGTTCCTAAAGCTGAAATTTTACCATATTTATCCAGGGAAAGATCTATCATTGTATGTTGAGCCTGCTTTTTTTCTTCCGATTTAGTCTCTACTTTTGCATACTGAATTTTGCCTTCATTCATATTCATTGAAGAACTGGTGGAATCTGTTCTCTGATCATATGTTGTTGTTCTGCGATCGTCTTCATATAACATTTCTGATTGAACCTGTGAAAGATATACTGTAGATATTAATTTGATATACATGTGAAAATCATTATATCAAATAAATAATTACCTTCTAAATATAAGTATAACTCTAATGACACTTAACTTAATACATTAAGTGTGAGGGGAAAATATGCATTATTGCTTTCGGTAAAATAACAGTTTACTCATCTACAAATATTCAACCGTTATTTGCAAAGGTGTTTACTGGTTCAATCAATGTGGTATTTTTTTTAAAACAACATTTGCTATGACGCAATTCAGATACTACCTCTTTTGTTGAAAACTGCTGGTCAACAAAGAAAAGCCAATATTTTAATGCAGAATACATATCTGACATTTATGAACCAATGTATCTATTTAATTTGAAAACTCAGAAAAAGATGCTCCTTTTTATTGCTTCTTACTAGAGCAAAAGAGACAATACAAATAACTTCAATGGCAAATAAAACATAAAAAAAAGTACATAGCAAATTCTGGCCCAACAAATAAAATAACAGAACCTCCCAATCTTGTTACAACAAGTCTCTTTCATTCCCAGCTCAAAGTGAACATATCTATGTGACCATAAAAAGCGCTTTAGCCACCCAATCCTGAAACATGCCCCAGATTATAATAAACATTTTAAGGCAACTGCCAAGAAGGTAAAACGTTCTTCAGGATCCATTATTTTCCTACATTTTCACCTTCGAGCTAGTACCAGCAACAGTCTATCCTCTCTTTGCTTCTAGGTGCCTCTTGGCCAGACTCGCCCAGCCCCTTCTTATTTCTCCCAATTTAAGTTACAAGCACATTCTCCTAAAAAAAAAAGAATGAAAGCCTTTTCCAAACAATTTGGGACTTCAACCTCAAAATCCTTTAGTTTGGGATGATCCCAAATCACATGCGCCCACAAATTCACAGCAATATGGCAACTGTTGGTGCAAACAGAGGAAATCCTATTTGGCTTTTCTAGAGTATAATAAAGCCCAAAGACTGACTGATACCGAATTCTCCTCAAAAGCTAAGAGGACACAGGGCGTATTCAAATTTAATCATCTCAATGCAATTTCCTCCAACCACATGGCTCTGCTTTTAGAATGATTGGGAGGGGGGGGGGGGCTCCTGAGATAATTCTATTGATGTGAGCAATGTAACACTTACTAGGAAGAGAACAGAATATCTTATGGAACAGTCCAGTATCCAATGTCTTTAATTCCCACTGAAACAGCTCCTATGGTGAAAAAATCTGTAAAAGGCAGCCCAAAGCACTACGCCAAATTTACCATTTCTAAAGACAGCATCATCCCAAAAACATACCCCAGTTGTTCTAATTTCCACACTCCTTCCTCTTTTCCAATCTCAAATCAAATTAGAAAGGTCAGATGTTAGAGAGATCGCAGAGAGAGATAATTTAATGATTGGACACAGCCTAACTCTTCTTTCATTATAAGTCCTATTGCTCAGTAAGAATATAGTTAACTGATAGCTTCAAAGATTTTAAATGTACTTTATTAACGAATTCCTGATATGAAAATGTCAGGACATACCCCAGTGTGCAATGTTCGTATTTCATCTTGTACAGACTCAAGAAAGAAGAAACCCAAAATTTGCAGGATGGACCATCTCTGGATTTAGAGTGCAGAAGCCAACTAAGTAATTCTATTCAAAGTCAGCTTGTGCCCTGCTCACTTGTTTTAGAGTTGCAGAAAGGTTTTTTTCCCTGTAATTCATGGGACCTTGATCGCAAAACTAAATATTGAACCAAGCATGATGTTTCTGAAAAAAAATATTTTCATGTTCACAAGGCAGGCTTTGAATGGGAAATAAAGTCTTGTCCTATCTGGATGAGCAGCCAATTATAGTTGAGGTTATACATATGTTGCATATTTCCAATTAAATGGATTCCCAGTTTTCTCACTTGGGCACTTAATTGGCTGTTAACACCATTTGCATGTCAGTTCCTAAATTGCTTTCATGCATTAAGAAGAAATACTTCAGTTTTAGCCTTATTTACTCCTGAAATACAGGACAATGTCTCAATGTCTGAAAATGAATTGTAAGGTGTTGAGTGTCTGGACACAGGATCAAAGTTACATGATCTACAAAAATCTCCGGGCTTTTAGGATATGCATTAACATTTATTAATACAGTTGGAGAGTGGATGGGTGAAAAAAGCGAATTAACATGAAAGGCATATATCTTTTTATCCCACCTAGCACCTCACGGGACAAAATACAACAACGTGAGTAAATCTTATCTATTCATTTATTTGTTATGAACAATATTCCTGATACATTTATGTCATAAAACAAGACTTACCTGAAGCAGTGAGGGAAACGGCCAGCGAACCTTGGGCCAGCGCCAGCGCCCCAGCATCCACTCCTCTACCGCCGTGAGGGAAACGGCCATCACTGCCACAGCGAGGACGCCGCACGGGCTGGGACTCCATTTCCCAGGTGCCCCGGCGGCTGTAGGCGCGGGAGTGACGCCACAGGAGCGCCCAGAGGCGCGATAAAGCACGGAGCGCCCGGAGCTCCTTGGGAGACTTACCTGAAGCCGTGAGGGAAACGGCCAGCGAACCTTGGGCCAGCGCCAGCGCCCCAGCATCCACTCCTCTACCGCCGTGAGGGAAACGGCCATCACTGCCACAGCGACGACGCCGCACGGGCTGGGACTCCATTTCCTAGGTGCCCTGGCGACTGTAGGCGTGGGAGTGACGCCACAGGAGCGCCCGGAGGCGCGATAAAGCACGGAGCACCCGGAGCTCCTTGGGAGACTTACCTGAAGCCGTGAGGGAAACGGCCAGCGAACCTTGGGCCAGCGCCCCAGCATCCACTCCTCTACCGCCGTGAGGGAAACGGCCATCACTGCCACAGCGAGGACGCCGCACGGGCTGGGACTCCATTTCCCAGGTGCCCCGGCGGCTGTAGGCGTGGGAGTGACGCCACAGGAGCACCCGGAGGCGCGATAAAGCACGGAGCGCCCGGAGCTCCTTGGGAGACTTACCTGAAGCCGTGAGGGAAACGGCCAGCGAACCTTGGGCCAGCGCCAGCGCCCCAGCATCCACTCCTCTACCGCCGTGAGGGAAACGGCCATCACTGCCACAGCGAGGACGCCGCACGGGCTGGGACTCCATTTCCCAGGTGCCCCGGCGGCTGTAGGCGCGGGAGTGACGCCACAGGAGCGCCCGGAGGCGCGATAAAGCACGGAGCGGCCGGAGCTCCTTGGGAGACTTACCTGAAGCCGTGAGGGAAACGGCCAGCGAACCTTGGGCCAGCGCCAGTGCCCCAGCATCCACTCCTCTACCGCCGTGAGGGAAACGGCCATCACTGCCACAGCGAGGACGCCGCACGGGCTGGGACTCCATTTCCCAGGTGCCCCGGCGGCTGTAGGCGCGGGAGTGACGCCACAGGAGCGCACGGAGGCCCGATAAAGCACGGAGCGCCCGGAGCTCCTTGGGAGACTTACCTGAAGCCGTGAGGGAAACGGCCAGCGAACCTTGGGCCAGCGCCAGCGCCCCAGCATCCACTCCTCTACCGCCGTGAGGGAAATGGCCATCACTGCCACAGCGAGGACGCCGCACGGGCTGGGACTCCATTTCCCAGGTGCCCCGGCGGCTGTAGGCGCGGGAGTGACGCCACAGGAGCGCCCAGAGGCGCGATAAAGCACGGAGCGCCCGGAGCTCCTTGGGAGACTTACCTGAAGCCGTGAGGGAAACAGCCAGCGAACCATGGGCCAGCGCCAGCGCCCCAGCATCCACTCCTCTACCGCCGTGAGGGAAACGGCCATCACTGCCACAGCGAGGACGCCGCACGGGCTGGGACTCCATTTCCCAGGTGCCCCGGCGGCTGTAGGCGCGGGAGTGACGCCACAGGAGCGCCCGGAGGCGCGATAAAGCATGGAACGCCCCTCGCACCCGCGAGTCGCGCGCGGTAGAAGCCCGGGAAAAGGGCGGGACAGTCTATGACAGTCATAGACAGGAAGAGGCAGGGCAGGACCATACTCCCTGGCCAAACCTGCATTCTGCATTGCTCCTCTCGGACTGTTTAAAAGCCTGTAAAGTCAGTAAAGTGTTCACCGGATATTGGATTTATAGCTCTGGTAGCAGTGTTCTTGGTGCTGTAAACCCAGGCTTAGGACTGACCATGCCAAGTAACAAAGAGAAATTTACATCTGGGTTTGGGCCAATTGACAATTACCTGGTATAGATGGTTAGCAAAATTAATAGTGATAGAAGGGCCTCATTGGGTAGGGACTCTCTTTCAAACAGTTTACAAGTTCCCCTAATTCCTGCAGAGAACCTTCCAGAGGCGGTCACCTTAGACCCGGATACTATAACACTCACTACGGTCACTGCTCAGGTTCATGTGGTTCCACCTGAGCTAGAAAGACACAGTGAAAGTGAAGAAAGTGAGGAAGTACTGCCTGTTGCCAAACCAGTACGAAACTGCAGGAAACACCTAACTAAAAGGGGAGGGAAGCACTCTAAAAAGAAGGTAGATATCCCCCCCCAAACGCAATCGCGCCCGCAGTCCAACCCAGAAGACCTTAGTAACGAGCGGGTAGATAGTACTGCCCCCAATGGCTCTTTAAGTCCTGACCAATTGTCTCATCTGCTTCACTCCCTGGAAGCGCTGCTTGAAGTTAAACTGGATCAGCTTGTTCAACCTCTAATGCGAAAGCTTGACAGTGTTACGGCTGAAGTTAAGAGGTTGGGAGGGCTGCTCTCTAAGCATTTGTCAAAGGCTGACACCCCCAAAGAAGTGGCGAAGGCTACGGGAGGGTCAGAGCAGATAGATAGAAGGGCAATCCAGCAGCAAGACATAGAGCACCCTATTAATATTGCCCCTATAGTTACAGCTCCTAGTATAGCAGCGAGCGGAGCTGGTAAAACAACAACAGGACCTGCCAGCTCACCCAGTAGCAATTTGGTTAAGAGAAGTAGAACTATGAACCTACCCCCAGCATGTTCCCCTTACGTGGTTGTGCTAACAAATGTTCCACCGCTTGAAATACAATTACCATCCTCCTCTGAGGAATTGCATGAGACACTAAAAAATAAGACCGTGTCTTGGTTAAGCAGGAACTGTGGTTTCCCTATTAAATTTGCCCCAGACATTCTATCTACAAGAAGGGCTAATTGGATAGGGCCTTCCAAGAAGACCTGTCAAGGGGAGTGTATAATTATTAATTTTAGACACCCACAACATGCAGCCACAGTCCTACTAAGGGCTGCCTCTTTATCGCAAGTCGCCAACAGTATTGGGGTGCGCCCGCTAGGGTTCTTCTATAACCATTTAGCTGGTAACCTGCCACCTAGTGCAAGAAGGCGCCCTTACACTCTGGGTATGGCTCGACCATTGCTCTCTGTTCCGGGCCCTTGTGGAGAGAACTTTTTTAACTCAGGTATGAGAAGGAGCCCCTGCACTCCCGCTCTGGCTCAGACACCAGTTTTACTCCAGGGCCCCGGCGGGGAGAATTATTTTAATTATGGGCCTAACATTCCTATCCATAACAGATTTGATGTGCTTTCATCTTTGGAGCTATGCGATTGACGGGAGGTTGAATTGGAAAGTGTGGAGGAGCCAGATCTAGCTTCTGCCCCTCTGGTACAGGACCATTCGGGTCCGACCCCTCCCGCTATTCACTGTAATCCTGTGTTGCCATGTAATGCGAAAGGGGCAACGGTAAAGATGCTAAGTTGGAACATTGTCGGTTTGCGTTCAAAGCGAGACGATGTCAACTGGTTAAACCTAGTGAAACAGTACGACATTGTGGCTCTCCAAGAAACCTGGGACAGAGACTGTGATATGTGGTTGGATGGCTATACCTCTTATTTTGTCCCTGCAGTAAAATCATTGGCGGGAAGAGATAAAGGGGGACTTATGATATTGGTCTCTGTGAATGTGAGAGGACTAGTCAGTAGGTTGGACTGTGCCTCTAACAATAATTTCTTAATTTTGGAACTGAATCTCACCAATAATACTAAATTAATCCTAGTAAATTGCTATAACTCCCAGTGCGGGGACCTCCCAAATGTTCATTTGACGTGGTTGTCAGATTTTTTAAATGTTTATAGTGTAAAGCAAACCACTTTATGGCAACTTATTTTGTTGGGTGATTTTAATGTCCATTTATGTAACCAAAATTGTTTATTATATGATATCGATGGTCCGGATTTCACATCCCCTCAACACTTTGAGCATTCTAACAAGGGGGAAGCTCTAGAGAAAAATTCACGTGTTTCCACATACACAGGGAGGGATTGTGAAACCATAATTGACTATATTTTTCTTTCTTCTGGACTTTTAAAGTATGTTGTTTTCTATAATGCCATACCTTCTTGTTTTAGTGATCATAACCCTGTGGCAATTGAATTGGTAAATGGTTTCTCGCTTCTGAATACAACCACTCTAACTGCGGTGGTGGTAGAAGTAAAAGCAAAAGACCAGGGAAGGAGGTTAAATTGGAGTAAGGTGGTGCCTGATGAGTTCTTTAATATCATTATTGCTAAGGCCGCACGGGATTTAAACATTTGTGGAGATCCCCACTCTACGGGGGAGCAAGTAATCTCCTCTTATGAAGTCATTTGCTCCTTAGTGGCCAAAGAACTTACAGCCAAAAGCCGACCAGCCAAAACCAAGGAGGTTGCAGGTTGGTTTGACCATATATGCACTAAATCCCACAACCGACTGAAAAAAGCTCTCCAGGAGCGACCTAGAAATAAAATTTTGGTTGCCCAGCTCAGAAGTGACTACTCTAGAGTGGTACTGGAAAGGAAAAACAAAATCAAACACGATGCGTGGGTGGAGCTTATGGACTCAGCAACTTTAAAAGATAGTGCTAAATTTTGGTCCATTGTTAACAAGCCCCTGTTTTCAAATAGCAAAAATGAAGTTTTAGAAGTAAACATTGCAGAGGAGGATTGGTGGAGCCATTTTGAGCAAATCTATGGCAGTCATTTGGACTTAGAAATTTTTGTGCCCCCAGACTCAGATTCTTCTGTTTTGCCAGTGAGGTTTCTCGCGGAGGAAGTCGTAAAGGCAATCGAAGAATCTGCAAGTCGAAAAGCTCCTGGGCCAGACGGTGTTCCCTCAGACATGTACAAAGCAAACCCACTGTACTGGGCTAACATCCTGACCAACGTTTTTAATACCTCGGCCCAGGTTGGATTCCCTAAATCTTGGTCCCGATCAACAATAATCCCGGTCTTTAAGAAGGGCCAAAGGTCTGACCCTAGATGTTACAGGCCCATTTCCTTGCTAGACTCCTCAATTAAAATTCTTGGGAAGGTAATTCTGGCAAGGATAACACGGTGGGCCTCAGACAACAACATTCTGTCTGAAGCCCAATATGGCTTTAGAGCTGGGAGGAGCACGGAGGACCAATGTTTAAATTTACATTTAATAACAGCTAAGTACACCAAGGCCGCTAGGGGCTCCATCTACCTGGGTTTTATGGACTTGTCCACAGCATTTGACCTAGTTAATAGGTCAAAGCTGTGGTCCTTGCTCCTGGAACTAGGACTTGATCGTTCCCTTGTGTATTTCTTGGCTGAGATGCACAGGGAACTTAACGCTTCAATCAGGATGACAACTGAGGGGAAATGTATGTCCAGTTTTAAATCGGGCAGAGGGGTGCGTCAGGGCTGCATTTTGCCCCTATGTTATTTACACTGTACATTAACTCACTGGAGGTAAACCTGACTACTGCGACCCCTGATATTCCGCGTATGGGAGGGATACCGGTTCCGGTACTCCTATACGCCGACGATGCCGTCTTATTGGCCAGGACCCCACTGGGTCTGCAAAGACTACTGGACTCATTTGGGGCCTTTATGAAAAACCTGGACTTGGTAGTCAATAACGGCAAATCGCACGTTATGTCTCTGGGGCCTTCAAAGAACAAAGTTAAGACCTTTTTTTGTGGTGGAGAGGAAATCTCTAGAGTGAAGGTATTTACCTACCTGGGAGTAGTCTTTGATGATAAGGGTTCCTGGTCCCCCCAACTCTCACTGAAGGTAAATTCAGTGAGAAATTTGTCAGCGGCGGTGTTAGGCTTTGCAAAAAGGCTGGGGGGAAAACCCTGTGAGGCAATTCTAAAAATCTATAAAGCCAAGACCATTTCTATCGCTAGGTATGGGGCCTCAATTTGGGGTTATACCAAACCCGATGCCATACGAATTGAAGAAAACAAATTTTTAAGGTCTCTCCTTGGCCTCCCTCAATCCACTGCCACCCACTCTGTACACCTAGAATTGGGGATTGGTTATTTAGCAGGCATAATTAGACTTGCCCCATTACTGCTATGGATTAAAATCTGGCTAAATCCGAACCTCTCCCTAAACCATAAGATTCTAAAGGACTGCATTAAGCTCGATAACATGTACAAAATCCAGTGGTTATGGTACATAAAAATGGTAACAATGTCTTTGGGGCGACCAGAGATCTTTTTCCATCCGGAATCTCTTTGCAAGGCAGACCTTGAGTGGGTGAAAATCAATTTCATAAAAATAAGGGAGGCAGGACGGGAAGGTGCAGAACTGTGTAAACCTTTGGTTAGGGGCCCTGTTCTGGTCACTCAGTCAATAGCAATGTCACTTTACTTGTCCATCGTGACAAATTCTTTTCACAGATGGCTTTTGACGAAACTTCGGTTTAACCAGATTCACACAATACTCTGGGATGTGGAGGGCTGGAGTAGACCTGAAGATGTTGCCCCATGCAAATGCGATGATTTTTCCCAGCAAGACACTATGCACTTTATGATTTTCTGCCCCCTGTACCAAGAGGCCAGGAAAAGGTTTATTCTCCCATTATTGAAAAATATTAATTTTATACAGTGTAAACCTGCTTTATTGTTTTTACAATTACTACAATCCCCTCTAACTATGTTTTGTGTTGCCAGCTTTCTTGCAGCTTCGGTTAGAAGCAAGAGAGCTAGACTGAAAGTTACTCCAGACCTTGATTCCTCTTAAAATTCAGTTAATGTATTTCTATTAATTTGCCTTAAAATGGGAAGGATGATGAATGTTTTAACGTATTACTGTATTATATATTATAATTTGTAAATAATGTAAATAGTGTACTTTTAATGTTTTGGCATTTGTATAGCATACTTTTATGATTTTAACTAATCGAATAAAGTGATTTCTTGACTTGACTTGACTCATAAAACAATCTATTATTTCTAATTTTGTTCAAATAAACATGTCTTCCAATGCACCTCTTTATATTTGAATATTTATAACAATGTAATATAATCTTTTCAATTCTCTATCCATTTTGGAGACAATTGTTCCTTCAATAATATGGAGTGCTCTACATCTGAAAGCTTAGAAGAACATAATTATTATCGATTCATGTTTGCTTAAATATCTGTGATTAAGTGGAAGTAGTTTTTGTATTTTCTATAATAATACCCAGGCTCACTTTCTAACACACTTCTCTACCCCCTCCAGTGTCTTATCTGAAATATTTCTTATTACATCTCCTTCAGTGAATTTTATGGTCTTTCAAAACTGTGTGTCTGCCACACTGCAAAGCAGTCTTTGATTCTCAATATTCATGAATTAGTTTATGGGTTTAAACTTTTGTGAGTTGATAAACTGAATAGTTGGCTCCCAATCAGCCAAAAGGTTCTTTCTATGAAGTAGATAAAAAAAACTTTAACTTGATGCTTGAGTCAAAGCAAGCAGATTACAGTCCATATTGTTCACAATACATCAGGGAAAAATACAATCAATTTTCTTCTTCATTGATTCCTCTGAGTGTTACAGAGCCTAATTAATTCACCCAATATATTTCTCTCCTCATGGGCGTCCGCAGAAATGTTTCCGGGGGGGGGGGGCACATTTTTAACTTCATCACCATCCTCCGACATGATTGAGCACAAGTATCAAATACATTTTAAAAAAATCTAATAAGACAAATAGCTTAAATAAACAAAGAAACCCATTGGGGAAAGAGAAAAATCTTTTGAGGCGCCACAGCAGACGACCTGGCAACTACAATGAAACAGAGGGAAAAACTAAAAATGGCTGGAAAAAAACAAAAAAATTCAAAATCAGGTTGCTGTGGTTTTAGAGCGATCCACATCAGCAAACCTTTCAATGATGGTACAGTGGACGATTGTCTCAAATTCAAGAGCTAGTAGGATCAGCCTCACTAAGCCACATCGTATCAAACAATATTAATGAAGCACCTCATTAAGTACCAAAGCCATGACTGATTCCATCTAGTGTACAGAGCATTGAATTCTTCGAGATGGTCGGTAAGTTGTGCAGACATTATTTGCTTTGTCTTTTTTTCCAAAGTGAGTAACAGCACCATGAGATCAGAGTTATAAACATTTGGAACATCCAAACGTTCTTTTGAAGGCAGAGGGCTAACAGCACTGGCTTTCTAAACTTTGGGGACAAGTCCAGCTGTGAACAATGCATTCATAATATTGGCAATTTCCTAGACACTGGCAGTAGATGTTCCTTGTAATATTCTCACACAGCACAAGTCATTGGGAAAGCCAGGTTTCAACATGGACAGAAGAATGCCTACTTCCTCATTAGAGTAAGTGGAAAAGCAAGAGAGGAAAATCTCAGTGCAGAAGTAAAGGTCAGGTGAAGGAAAACTGAAACAAGGAAAGCAGTGGACTGATGAATGGGTAGGTTTTAGGTGTACTCTGCAAGTCATTGAACATGGAAGTGCATGTTGTCCAATGCACATCTCTTTAGAACAGAGGCAGAGACCAAAAGGCAAACAATAAGGATGGACAGAATGGAGTTCATGGGTTTGGTGAGAAGGAGTTCTGAGAGACTTGAGAGTTACATTCGGCTAGGAGGAAGGGGGCAAGAAAATGGAGGACGAGCTTGAGGCCCTATTTTACGTTATTCAGGGGCCTTGCCCATTCTAGGGAAGAAACCGTGTTTTGAGGTTACTTAATAACAAGCATTGGCATAGCCAAAAGGCCTCGCCTTTGGGACCTTATAAGTATTTAGTTATGCAGCACAATATCCTTGGTGCAACAACATCAACTGTTGCATGGCTAAACACGTATACGGTCCCAAAGGCGAGAACTATTGACTATGCCAATGCTTGTTGTTCTTGGAAGTAGACAGCTTGTCATGCCCACATGATTGACCAGTTCACACAGTCAGGGGAATGGTTTGGAGTGCGATTTTGGTGCACGGGATGAAAGTTCCCTATTATGGGCGCCTACTGAGAGGTATACAGGCTTGAGATTGGTTGATATTTCTTCCTTGACTGCACCTTTCTGCAATGGATATTATAGTAACTTACTTTGACTGGGTCTACAGGGTTTAAAGAGGGAACACTTTTGCACAACATACAGCAGTTTGTAACATCTTGCACTAGGCATTTAGACACAGAACTGATCTGCTCTCCTATTCAAGATTTGTATATACCCAGATCAATTGAGTGGCCTGTATGTCATTTGAAAAAAACCTGCCATGACATGTATCTGAGGGGACTTGGGAAATCGATGGAGGGCAATTAAAAGTAACTTTCCACCCATAAGTTGAGATACTCTGGGAGGCTTCCTTCCTTCTTCATGGGTCACCATGGCCTGTTAGTCTGAAGGACTCTTCTATATACGGTTGTGTCACTGTGTACCCTTGTGGCCTCCGTCTTCACAGTCCTGCTGCTATGGATCACTACTTGCTTCCCCCTGGTAGACAAGGTTGAGGTTAATTTGTGGCTTTCATCCTTTACTCATTTCGCTCTGCAGTGGGGACCTTGTCAGAGCTTGCTTCCATTGCCAAAATGTTTTGTTATATTACATTATGTTATGAAAACCTTTATAGATCGCACTATCATTGTCAGACTTCTATACAATCAAGCTTAATTCGCTTACCAGTACTCGCACAGGAACAGAGATGCTAGGTCCCTAATCCCCTTAAGCAATGCTCGTAGGTCTTTTAAAAGAACCTCCAACTCATTACTCAGGGAGACGGGGGAATTGGATAAAATAATAAACAAAGAAGAGACTGGTCCTGAGTCGGCTCCTTCAGTCGCTTATCCGTTCAACATCTTCTGTCTTCTATGGAACCTAGGGAGTAATGCACATTTATAATCCTATCCTTCTCTAGTCCTAATTTATCTTACACTATTTCCTTAGCTCACCTACCCTCTCTTTTCAGGACTCAAGCTTCTCTTCTATCTTTACTCTGTGATAATTCTTTTAGCCTCGTTTTATTAGTTGTTACTACAAGGGAAGGAAAAGAATATGATTATTTTCCCTGTCTGTCTCCTAGGCTTATCTCTATTTATTACAAATTCTGTATGAGACTTACTTCACTAATTAACGAGTTCTTATTTAATTGTTTTCCACTGTATCTTCTTCTTCGTTTATTTTCTGCTATCCTGCGAAGCTTCTTCACTTCCTTAACCTCTATTTTATTATTTTTGAAGTTGCGGCAATGTTTTAGCAGTCTCTGGAGAGTATTTACATATTTACACTGTATTTAATTTTCTTTTCTTCTCATGTTGTTCCTTTCTTGTTTTAGGCTTAACTGCAGATCAATTGTATTCTGGAAGCTCTGATAAGTATTACTCTAACAGTTCATTAAATGTTCATGAAACTTTTCACTTAGCTTGCAAGGTTCTTGCACTCCTTCGCTGCTCGAACGACTGTGCTTCTCTGCTGAAAAAGTCTTGACTCTGCTCTGAGAAGTAACGGCGGAAACTCGAACTCGCGCTTGACTCTGTGCGCCGAGTTCGCGCTCCTCTTCAGAAAACCTTGACTCCGCTCTGTGACACAAACGGTTGAACTCGAACTAGCGCCTGACCCTGTGCGCCGAGTTCGCGCTCCTCTTCAGGAAACCTTAACTCCGCTCTGAGGCACAAAGGTAGAACTCGTGCTTGACTCTATGCGCCGAGTTTTTCCTCACAGATTATTCTAATGACTTCTACTTAACTACGGATAGAGTTCTGAAACTTTCTAAGGCTAATTAAACATTTTACAGGAAGTCTGCTTCTAGCTTCTTAACCGGCTGAGATCCTCGGTGAAGTGCGCGTTTCATGACGCGCTCTCGCTACACCTTGATTTCCTTACAGCTGCGGAGCAGAGACTAGACCGCTGACCTGTCTTTCTAAGTTGGCGGCCATCTTAGTTCTCCTACTTCGAACCCAATCGGTCCAGGTGCCATAACCTGGAGAATCTTGACAGGTCACAGGCCATTCGGAACCATTAATTGTTAGACCCTGCATAGGGGTCCTGACAGTACCCCCCAACAAGGCAGGCTCTCTCTCTCTGGGTTTTGTGGGGAACCGTTGGTGAAAGGATTTAATTAACCTGGGAGCATGAACTTCCACATCCAATTCCCAAGACCTCTCCTCTGGGCCATAACCTTTCCAGACTATTAAATAGTACAGTTTTCCTTTTGATCTCTTGGAATCTAGAATTTCTTTTACTTCGAACTCTGTCTCTAACTGGATTGGCTTTAGAGGGGATCAAGCTCTCAGATCTGTGGAAGCTTTCTTTAACAATGAAACATGAAATGCTGGGTGAATTTTTAATTTTGGTGGTAACTTCAATCGATAGGTAACCTGATTGATTCTTTCTTCTACTTGATAAGGGCCAATAAATCGGGGTTGAAATTTCCTATTTCCTTTTTTTCTTACGTTTCTGGTACTCAACCAAACTCGATCTCGCTGTGTTAAAGAAGGACCTTCTCGTCGCTTCCGATCAGCATAGGCCTTGTATTTTTCCTTGGCTACTTTTAGATTGTCGATAGCCTTTTGCTGTGTTTGTTGTAAATACGAAACTACTTCCTTAACCGCTGGTACTATTATGTCAGTTTGTCAAATAGTCGAATTTGGGTGCCTGCAATAATTTAAGTAAAAGGGGGAGCACCCTGTCGAACTACTCTTAGCATTATTGTGGGCAAATTCTGCCGTCCACAGGTAATCAGACCAATCTCCTTCCTCCTTCAAAAGAAATAGTCGTAGATATTGTTCTAGTTCTTGGTTCACTCTCTCTGTCTGCCCATCAGTCTCTGGGTGATAGCTAGTGGAGAATCTAACTTCTGTTCCTAGCCCTTCCATAAAAGCCCTCCAGAAATGAGATACGAATTGGGAACCCCTGTCTGAGATTATTATTTTAGGTATCCCATGTAGTTTAACTATCTGGGAGCTAAATTGGGCGGCTAGTTGTTTAGCAGAAGGAACCCCTTTTAATGCTGTAAAATGGGCCATCTTGGAAAAGGCATCCACTACTACCAGGATTGTATTGAAACCCTGACTGTTTGGTAAATCTGTGATAAGATCAAGTGTTACTGTGTGCCATGGATAAGGTGGTGTGGGTAAGGATTGCAACAGGCCTTTCGGAGTCTGCCGTTCCGACTTTCCCTGTGCGCAAACCTCACATGACTTAACATACTTCTCAATGTCTGAGGTCATCTTCGGCCACCAATAGTGTCTCTTGATTAGCTCTTCTGTCTTGGCTTCTCCCTTGTGCCCGGCTAGTTTGTCATCATGGCATTCACGCATTACTTGTTGCTGTAATTCTGTAGTGGGAATATACAAGGTGCCTTGGTAGTATGGTAACTGTTGAATGATTTTTCTGTTGGTGTCTTTCTTAACCCAATCTTGCATCTCTTCTGGACTCATAACTTCAGCTATAGTTGTTTCCAGGTTGGTGGAAGTCGTAGCCCCAATAATTTTTTCTTTTGGAATGGTTGGTTGATTCTCTGTAAGGGTTTTCTTAACTTCTGTGCCGATTCTAGATAACGCATCCGCTTTCCCATTTTGAGCTCCAGGACGATAGGTAATCACAAAATCGTAGTCTGCAAAGTACAGAGACCATCTCAATTGTCTGGGCGTAAGCGTTCTGGCAGTCTTCAAGAATTTAAGATTGCGATGATCTGTGAACACCGTTATCTGATGCCGAGCTCCCATCAGGTAATGCGGCCATTCCTTAAAGGCGTCTTTAATAGCTAATAGCTCCTTCTCTGTAATGGTGTAGTTAATCTCGGCTGGGGTCAACTTTCTGGATCGGTAAGCAACCGGGTGCAATTGTCCTGTGGTCTTGTGTCGTTGAGACAAAACTCCACCTACAGCCTGATCGGAAGCATCTGTCTCAACATAAAAAGGCTCCAATAGGTCCGCATGCAACAGAACAGGTGCTGAGGTGAAATCTTTCTTCAAAGATTGAAAGGCTTCCTCTGACTCTTTTGACCATTCAAACTTAATTCCCTTCCTCAGCAATTTCGTAAGAGGGAGAATCTTTCTGGAGAATTTGCTAATAAACCTTCGGTAAAAATTGGCGAATCCGATGAAGCTCTGAACTTCCTTCACACTCACAGGTGAGTTCCAATTCATGACTGCTTCTACCTTTCGTTGATCTAGCAATATTCCAGAGGGTGAAAGAACGAAACCCAAAAACTCCACCTGTGAAACGTTGAAGGCACACTTCTCCAATTTTACGAACTATTTATTTTCTCGTAGTGTCCTCAACACCCCTTTCACTTGCTCTTGGTGTCTTGTTACATCAGAAGAGTAAATTAAAATATCATCGATGTATACATCGATGGACTGAGAGGGCCGAATAAACCCATTGGCCAGGTATTTATCTAAATACTCTTTCAAATGATGGTGCTCCTTTTCTGTTAGTGCATAGACACAGCTGCATGGTAAGTTTGAACCTGGTTCCAAGTCTATCTTGCAGTCATAGACTCGATGTGGCGGTAGTTGTTCAGCTTCCACTTCGTTAAACACATCCTCAAACTCCTTATACTCTTCGGGTATTTCCTGGACCTCAATTACACACATAGAATGCCCGGTAGAACACAGTGATAAGGCCGGATTACTCTCTAAGCGTTTCTCCTCAGTGCCAAAACAGTTCTCGTGTCAATAACTTGAATCCATTATGATCGTTCTGGAACTCCAGTTGATTGTGGGATTATGCTCGGTAAGTCATGGGAGACCTAGAATTAGTTGAAACTGTGGAGCGTCAATCAAGTTAAACTGAATCTTTTCCTTATGCCCATCATTAGAAATCAGTTGAATTGGTTCTGTGTGGCTCACGATTGGGCCTGACGAAAGGTTTGTTCCAACAACTGCCCGAACTTTAGGTCACAGAAATTCCCTGTAGCTCCTGAATCTATCATGATTGATACCTCTGTTAAGGTCGTTTGTCCAAATCTCACTTCCATGGATAAGTTTAAATGTGGAGCCGCGGACTGTAATGTGTTCGCCACTCGATGTTCTCCTGGAGTCATTTCTTGAGTCGCACCCACCTGTTCAACTCCCCCAACAGGTGGTGCCATTAGTTTTCCTTCGGCTTGAAGGCTGTTTTAGGTTTTTTCGGGCAATTTCTAACGAAATGCCCCCCAGACCCACAGTACATACACAAATTACTAGTTCTCCTTTTGTCCTTCTCTTCCTTGGATAGGGGCCCTCTTATAGCTCCAATCTGCATGGGCTCAGTTCCTTGTTGGGTCTCTGAACTTCTAGTATTGTCAGACCGAGCTCTGTCAAACCTTGGAGCTATTGCTCTAAGGTCCTTCTTCTTCTCTCCTCTTCTTTCTCCCTGGCGGAAATCTATCTCCAAAACCAAGTCTATAAGTGCAGAAATTTCGGTAGGTCGATTTGGAATTCGTGCCAAGATATCCTTTAATTCATCTCTCAGACCTCTGTAAAACACAGCCGCCCTCTTGCTTTCTGGCAAGTTAGTCTCCACCACCAGCTTTTTGAATTGGGCCAGATATGCAATCAAATCTCGATTCCCTTGTCGCAAATCAAGTAACTCATTATCCACTACTTGAGATATTCTTCGCCGATCAAAGATCCGAAGAAATTCTTGTTTAAATTCTTCAAAGTTTCTTAACAGAGAATCATCCCGGGAGGCTGGGGCATTGACCATGCAGCTGTGTCCCCACTCAGATAAGATAGTATGAAAGCCACTTTGGATTGCGTGTCAGGGAATATCGAAGGGCGGCACATAAAATGTAATGAGCATTTTGAGAGAAATATTTGCGCTTTCTGCGGATCCCCATTAATACTTTCAGGAGCAGCTAATGATATGACAGGAGATAGTGAATGGATTACTTGCGTGGTTGATCTATTTGTGGCCTCTAATACTGGATTCATTGCCTCCCTCTCCAAGGTACTAGTTTGTCTTAGTCTTTGTTCAGGTGCTAAGGCAACTTGGGCACTTCACTCTGTCAGACTTCTATACAATCAAGCTTAATTCCCTTACCAGTACTCGCACAGGAACAGAGATGCTAGGTCCCTAATCCCCTTAAGCAATGCTCGTAGTGTTAAAATCTAGATTGTGGCGTAAACATTATCGGCGCCATCTTGTCTCCTTTCGGATCCATGCGTGCGCGTAAGCAGCAGCCATTTTTGAATGGCATGACCCCTCTGCCTACTGCCGATAGCCAGCGCGTCTCACCCCCTCACACCCCGGCTTTGCAAGCACACCCCCCCCCTTTTCGACAGCCCCCGGTCTCTCCTGCTTGGCCCTAAACGCACCTCCAGCGTGACCCTGCCTCCGAGCCACATCCCGCGCTGAACCCCCCACACCCTTTCATCTCATTCATAAAATAGGCCCCTTTGATAACCTCTTCCTCCTTGCCCGATTGTTCGGCCCGACCCCAGGCCCTCACTTAGCCCAACAGATGCGGTTTATTGCCTCTACAGTAGGACCTCGCCTCACTTCAAAGGAGCGGGGATTAATCAATGCCGTCACACCCCTAGATCCGATCGATTACCCGCATTTCTGTTCCCAGCGGAATACCCAGCTGCGCGATAGCCATCATGCTGAGATTAGGGGTGGGGACTCCAACTGTAGATATGTGTGGGAGCGGACCTGAACCGGGGATTCCAAAGACGCCTTTCTCCGGACTTCAAAGCATTACTAAGAATGTGTTGCATGTAATAAAGTAATAAACCAGTGTATAAGAGGCCAGGCCTCAGAGATGTCGAGAGAGCACCTCGAGAAGATACCCTGTTGTCTGATTTGACGTGTTCTGTTCCGTCGGAAATAAACTCCTGTTTCCTGCCTTCCAGTCTCCAGCGCCTGCCTCTTTATTTGGGTAATCGTGAGTTGGGTGAGAAGCGGCTAACGACGGGCAAACCTAGAAAAGGGGTAAACGACCTGATCTGCCTGAACCCTTTTTCATCAATTGGCGCCCAACGTGGGGCCCATCAGCGACACGTGGATCCAGTGGGAGAGGTCCCGACGACGGAGTGAACGACTGCAACGATCGGGAAGAGCTCCTGCCCGATAGACCCTCGTCTGGCAGCCGATAATCCGAACTTCACTGGTTCCGAACAGACCTCTCTCGAGTGATCTACGGTCCTGACTGGGAACCATCAGGAGTGCCACAGCAATTACAGAGAATAGAGGACGATCGGGCGCTGGAAGCGGAAGACGAGAAACTGTCCACACGGTCCGGGTAAGGTCGTGTAACACGACAAACTAGGAAATATTTGATTGTTTGATTGGAAAATACTAGTATTGCTCTCCGAATTGTTGGTTCTCTTGGAGATTCTCTGTCTGCAAACTGAGAGGGATAAAAGTATTCTCTCTTCCTTTGCATGCAGTGAAGGGTAGGTAACGCAGGCTTTTGCACCCGTTGTAATCCGTCGTGCCTATCTTTTCTCCCCCACTGATTGATTGTTTGCCCGAACATTGTTTGTTCGAGGATTGTTTTTTCTCGAGAATTCTCTGTCTACAAACGGGGAAGGGTAAAAGTATTCTGTCCTCCTTTGCAGATAGTGAAGAATAGGTAACGCAGGCTTTTGCCCCCGTTGTAACCCGTCGTGCCTATTTCTGTCTCGCCACTGATTGTTTGATTGAACGGACATTAATTGTTCGATATTGGTTCTCTCTTTGGGTATTCCCTATTTGCGAATACTGTAAAATAGAAATATTCTGTCTAGTCTTCGCGAAGTAGTGAAGGATAGGTAGTGCAGACTTTTGTCCCCGTTGTAACCCGTCATGCCTATCTTCTCCCCATTGGTCAGTAGTTGGTTCAGCCCGGACCGCTTATTAGAGGTGGATCATCCGGCTCCTCTGGAGGGCACCCCTAATAAGGATATGTTTTTAAAATAGTCGCCGTAGCTTATAGTAAGTTATGGAATAAATATACTAAAAAGGATCAGGAAAGTCAGTGGCCACTGATAGGATCCTTCGATGACACAAAAATAAACGTGCTGGAAACAGCCCTTTGTAACAATAAAACCACGCCCACTATGCTTGATAGTTTCGGCATGTGGCGCAAAGAAGCAGAACAACGAAGGAAAAGAGAAGAAGCGAGAATAGGAAAAGAGTTGCGAAAGGCAGCCCACCTGGCCGCTAAGAAACTGGAAGAAGATATAAAAGAAAGGGAGAAAGCCAGACAAAAACAGGAATCTGAATCGATAGGCCAGTGTCCTGTTAGGACCCCCTCTACGCTCTACCCTGAGCTGACCTCCAAACAACGGGCGAACGATGAGCTGCTGCTGAGTCCTCCGATCATCTATATGCCCCCCCTTATGCCCCCTCCCAACCCCTAGTACAACACTTGCCAGTTCCGAGTGCAAATGAGAATAACCTTGAAGCTAGTGCCCCAGCCCTCACGGCCTCCGCTCCGGCCGCATTAGTAACGACATCAGATGAACACAAGACTAGCAAGCAGCCACCGGGTAGACTGAAAAGATTGAGCAAAGATGAGCGAGAGGGAATTGACAAGATAGCAAAGGCACTGGTAGAACGGAAGGAGAGCGAAGAATATACGATGGATATGCACAATTCGCATGCCGGTAGCCACAGACGGCATTTCATTTTACGGTTTAGTTACCACACCCTGAACGCATACGAGGACAGGTATCAGAATCGGGGTCCTACTAAACTGACAGCGTTATATAGAAAAGTCGATATTGGGGACGAGGCCGAGCGTGACGCGGCGGACCTCTTCATGCAAACGCTTGAGGTTTTCCGCCACCTCACGGAACAAAAACCGGAAGTTAAGATTGCAGTTCCCGAAACGACTGGGTCCTCATCAGAAGTAGGCAACACCATGATGCCTATCAGAGAAGCCGCCCCTTACTGGGTTCCCCCACGAGGTCAGGGAACGAACGACGATATCAACCATGCAGATGCAAAGGGGAGGGTTGTGTACAACTGGGTTTATCAACCATGGGACCGGCAAGATATTTTAACTTTTAGGCAAACCCTACCCGATTTAAGAAAGAACCCGACAGCATTTTATACCGAACTAGGTACAGCCTTAGGATCAACCATAATGACTCTAGCGGACATTGACTTGTTTTTCGGGTTATGTCTGCCGGCTGATGTGTGGAAGCAAATCCGAAAAGCCGACCACACAGATCTGTTCGGACATACCTGGAATCAACTCAGTGAACTAGATAGGCAACGGGAGCCCGGAAAGAAACCTGTAAAAGACATACTGGAACTCCCGGACAAAATAGTTCAGAAGCTAAAGACATTGATCCCAGAGAAGAAGGTAGACTGGTCGGTAGTCACGGCTTGCCATCAGAAACCCCAGGAAGACGTATCAGAATACTTCTCCCGATTCGAGACGGTGTTCTCCGACTACAGTGGCCAAGACATGACCACTGCAACCAGACAACACCTATTCGTGCAAAACTACGTGAAGGGTCTATCGCAAGAGGTCTCCCAAAAGTTACAGACGAGCGAGAGTAGTTGGGGGGCCTCCAAACCTGCAGCTATCCTTCAGATGGCTCAGTATTACGAACACCAAAAGAACGAGAACGAGAGGGCGACTGAGAAAAAGAAAAAGGACTTGAAAGAGCGAGTGATGATTGCTCAATTACAAGGAGTGATGACAGGAAGGGAACGGTATAGAGGAAACTACCAACCAAATGCACCCCCTAGAGACCGCACACCCACACCCGGCGCTCCACGAACAGACCTCGATGAGAACCAGTGTGCGTTTTGCAAAGGATTTGGTCATTGGAAGTCTCAATGCCCGGTCCTCCTGGAAATGCTTAAAAATAAAGAGACAAGAGACATGGCAAATGGCCCCAAAACTAGAGGGCAGGGGCGAGGGCACACCCACGACACCAACAATGACAGACCTGGCAGACCGAACACATTTGACCGCCCCCGACAGAACCAGTGCCAACAGTCTGACTGTGACAACACTCACGACTTTGCATAGGACTGCCAAGGGCAAGGAAGGGATCCAGTCGAGCTCTATGTTGACCAGCAAGGTCCTTACGTCACCGCTAAGGTCCTAGGTACGAAGTCTCCATTTCTGGTGGACACTGGCGCGACACGTAGTGCGTTATCTAAACGACTGATTCCAAGGGCACCCTTGTCTGGCTCACACATAACATCAATAGGCTTTGATGGAACGCCCTCCACTAACCCTTTATACACACCGGTTTCCTTCGACTTGGACAGTAACCCCACTGACACGACGTTTCTGCTTTCCTCCAACACCCCCGATGCCATTATGGGACTTGATTTACTAAAGCATTTCCGAGCTACTATCAGGTGTTCACAGGACGGGGTTCGGTTCATCCTGTACGATAACCCGACCCTGCTCAGACATCATCATGCACTACACATGTCTTCCATCTCAGACGCTGACGCATCCTTACTTGACTCTCTACCTCTGTATCTGTGGGCTAAAACGGACGCTGATGTAGGACGAATGATGATCGACCCTGTGCGCATAACTGTCCGCCAAGATGCGATACTCCCAAAACTCCCACAATATCGGATATTGCCCGAAGGTGAGAAGGCATTGGTAATGATTATTCAGTCCCTGGTAGAGGCAGGAGTGGTAGAGGAAGTAGTCAGCAATATTTGCAACAGCCCCATCCTACCCATTGTGAAAAAGCAGGGCGAGGGAGATGAGAAAGCGTACCGCTTCATCATCGACCTTCGAGAGGTCAACAAGGTAGTTGTACCCCAGTACCCTGTAGTCTCAGATATCGCCACCATTCTGACCCTGATTCCTTCCACAGCCACCTCCTTCACTGTAATTGACCTCAAAAACGCTTTCTTCTCCATCCCCATCCACCCGGACAGTCGCTACCTTTTCGGCTTCACGTTAAAATCCCGCTCATATAGATTTTGTAGAGCTCCCCAAGGCTACACAGAAAGTCCCAGCATCTATAGCCAGGCCCTCAAGAGACAGCTGGACGCCGTTCAGCTACCGGAGGGAGTGGTGTTGATACAGTACGTCGATGACATCCTTTTGGCGGCCGACACCACTCCACTTGCAGTCACAGCCACCCTCCAACTCCTGCACTTCCTCGCGGAAAATGGCCACAAGGTCTCCAAAAAGAAGTTACAATTCTGCCAACCCCAGGTCACCTACCTAGGCCACCTCTTGTCCAAAGACGGGAGAAAGCTTATACCTGATCGGATTCAGGCCATTCTGGAAACCCCCGTCCCAAAGACCCAGAAACAAGTCCGCTCCCTGGTAGGCCTCACCTCCTTCTGCCGGCAGTGGTTGCCAAATTTCAGCCTCATTGTAAAGCCGCTACTTTCCCTACTAGCCAAAGATGTCCCCTTCCCACTCCCTTGGACCCCCGAATGCCAATCGTCCTTCAAAGAACTTCGAGATGCCCTTTGTTCTGCACCGGTCCTAGGAACCCCCGATTACACAAAGCCCTTCTCTCTCTACACTCACGAAAGGGAGGGGTGCGCTTTGTCTGTCCTGACTCAAACCATTGGCCCCAAGCAACGACCATGTGCCTATTTCTCTGCCACCCTTGACCCCGTAGCGAGAGCCTTGCCTGCCTGCCTTCGAGCTGTAGCTGCCGCTGCTGTCTCTATCCGACAGAGTGAGGGGATCGTACTCTCGAATTCCCTCACGGTATTAGTGCCCCATGCTGTTGACACCCTCTTGAACCAGACTAAGACGCAACCCCTGACTAGCGCCCGACTGACTGGATATGAACTGACTCTGCTTGCACCCCACATCACGCTGAAAAGATGCACCACTCTGAACCCAGCCACTTTGTTGCCCCTGCCCGAAAACGACCCGAACGTCCCCCCTATACATGACTGTGTGACCCTCACAGACGAACAGACTAGGAGTAGAGTTGACCTCCGAGACACCGCCTTCATGGACCCTGACGGAGAGCTATGGGTAGACGGTTCTTGCATAAAACTCCCCGACGGCACCACCTCAGCTGCCTATGCAGTTACCACAGCCCAAACCGTAGTTGAAACTGCCCGCATCGCGCAGCGATCCGCACAGGCGGCAGAGCTGATTGCCCCCACACGAGCATGTATTATAGCGACAGGGACTACTGCAAACATTTACACGGACAGCCAGTACGCCTTCGGAGTGGTTCACCATTTTGGACTCTTATGGAGGGAGAGGGGATTCCTGACGTCCCACGGCACGCCCATCCTCCACGGAGATTTAGTCTCCGCCCTGATTGAAGCAGTTCTCCTTCCCAAACGATTAGCGGTAATCAAATGTCAGGCACACAAGAAGGTGACAGACTTAGTCGGACAGGGAAACGCGTTGGCCGACATCACTGCCCGAACCACAGCTGAGAATAGGACAACGACACGTATGTATGTGACCAGGTCACAAGCAGAAAAATGGACTGACGTTAGGGAAACGATTAAGGACATCCAGATGGCCAGCTCACCACACGAATTGACTGAATGGGCACGGGTGGAATTGAAAGACGAGGAAGGCTGCTGGCGGACGAAGGAAACCAACAAATGGTTGCTACCCAATTCATACTTGATCCCCATACTGACTATGGCACACTCCCCCGCACACATAGGATCTGCCCCCATGATCGAACTCATCTCCAGGGTTTGGCACAACGACAAGATTCCCGACTCCGCCAGACGCCTGGTCCAGCAATGCCTTATCTGTTTGCAACACAACCCTGGGAAAGGAACTGTGGTACCCCGGGGAGGGTTTGGGGTCCCCGACCATCCTTTTGAGGTCCTCCAGATGGACTACATCCAACTAGAAAGATGCCAAAGCCTGAAGTATGTATTGGTCATTGTGTGTGCTTTCAGCAAATGGGTAGAAGCCTATCCAACCCGTGATAACACTGCCATGACCACTGCCAAGGTACTGCTGAAAGAGTTTTTCCCTCGCTACGGTCTTTGTCGAATTCTATGGAGCGACAACGGCCCCCACTTCATAACTGAAGTTATCCAACTAATCTTGAAAGGGTTGGGTGTAAAACAGAGGTTTCATGCAGTTTTTCACCCCCAATCTGCTGGCTTAGTTGAGCGACACAACGCCACATTGAAACTAAAACTGTCAAAGATAGTGGCCACCACAGGACTTAAATGGCCAGATGCCCTCCCACTGGCATTGCTATCGATGCGTTCCACTCCCACTAAGCATCATTTGACCCCCTACGAGGTGGTATTTGGGCGACCGATGAACCTATGGACTGCCCCTAAACCGACCTCCGTTCACGACGTCCCAGACGTCCTACTATCTGATTACTTGTGCAAATTGACTAAAACATTGTCTGTCATTCATCAGCAGGTGCAGCAGGCCATCCCCTAAGCTTCCAAGGGTCCGGGTCACGATATCCAACCGGGAGATTATGTGCTGATCCGGAATTTCCAACGGACAAAGAGTCTGGAACCCCGGTGGACGGGCCCCTGGCAAGTACTGATTACCACCCGAACGGCTCTTCGAGTGGAGGGGAAGCAACACTGGCTACACGCGCACCACTGTAAGAAGGTCTCCTCGACCCTGACCACAACAGAAAACGTCAGCACCCAAGAAGAACTGCTGAACAAAGACCGGCCATCATTGAACTGTTATCCTGATATCGAGGCGCTCGAACTTGCAAAATTCTCTGATCCCACTGTACCATCCAGGGAAGGGAGGGAGCTTCGGCTAAGTAGACCACAGACTAAGTTGAATCTCAGAACGGTAGCCTAAACACAACCAAGGGTTACCCGAAGAGAGGCTAAACGAAGTCAGCTGTTCTGCCCACTACCGAGCACCTTGAAGATGATGGAAGCGCCAGATAAGAAGACAACGGAATCAACAGGAAATACCCGTTATCGGAATCCAAAGACTGACAGTATACACAAATCGAAGACAATTGTTCTTTTCATTGTCCTCCTCTTTTGCCTCCTCCTCATGACTTCTTTCTGGATCATGGAAGAGAGCGCACCCGCTCATCAGATATTGCTGACCACTGCACAGCCAACTACTACGAAGGAGCATCACCTGATCTCCCTTTCGCCTCAGCTCCGAGAAAGGCGTAAGGAGTTCTGGAACAATTCCTTCGTGCAACTGTTGCACCAACACAACCTTGCCGCCAACGCCACAAACTGCTGGATCTGCGGGTTGCTCCCGCATGCCACCGGACACTCCATCCCTTTCATCCCTTCCCCTTTCTCAGTTCACGGTTCTTGCCTTGCCTGGTTGACCCTCTTGCAAGAGAGCTACAGGGACAACGCCACTTCTGGTCAGACAGTGTCGCACTTCTACCACGGGTTCTGGCTGAACAAAACCGGAAGGACTTCTGCTCCATTTTGTCCTTTGACCTCTGGCTCCTCCTTCCAGATGGACATCCCTGCCAAGGAACGAGTCGAAATGCAGGTGTTCCATAATCCAGCCACCTTCTCCTACTTACGGAAACGAACTGCTGCCACTCTGACGGTGGCTCTGTCTGTTATCAATGTCACGGGCCTCGTGTGCCTCGAAGGTTTGGGAACACAGCCGGTGGGTCACAGCTCCTGCCACATCACCAGAACATTGGACGCCATCGATCCCCCCTCCTTTGTTGCTTCTCCGAATATGTACTTTGTTTGCGGCACCAAAGCCTACACTTGGCTTCCAAAAAGCTGGGGGGGTGCCTGCTACGTCGCCTTCGTTCTCCCTCCAACGTACGTGGCCCCAGCAAACCACCACAGACAGAAGCGCGCAAAAGACATTGAACAAGCCGACTCCACTGGAGCACAGTTCTTGGATGCAGTGAAGGGACTGGTTCCTCTGTGGGGCCCAATGGCAAACAGCCGCGCCATCCGCCACCTGACCCAGGCAGTAGAAACAACCATGAACATCACGGCTGGCATCCTCACTAACAATACGGCCGAACTTCAGGCAGTCCCCCTGGTGGCTCTTCAGAACCGCCTTGTTCTAGATGTGGTTCTAGCTGACCGAGGAGGAGCATGCCGCATCATTGGGTCCAGCTGTTGCACCTACGTGCCAGATAACTCACCCTCAGTCTACAAAGCAATCGAACACCTCCACAGACTTTCCTCAGAGGTTCACCAGGAACAGGAAGGATGGTCGCTTGGAAGCTGGTTTTGGGGCACCTTGAAGGACTGGGGATGGAGGTTATTCACATTTATATTGATACTGGTCATGATATTGTGTGGGTGTTGCCTAGGTATTCAATGTTTGCCACCTCTGTGTTCGCTCATTGCTAACTGCATGTGCCCTAAGACTTCGGACTTCAAAACTGAACACATGAAAGCATTGTATGACCTCGAAATAAGAAATATAATGGGGATTGACGTAAATTGACAAGCTGGCTAGATATGTTGAAAAGGGAGGACTGTTAAAATCTAGATTGTGGCGTAAACATTATCGGCGCCATCTTGTCTCCTTTCGGATCCATGCGTGAGCGTAAGCAGCAGCCATTTTTGAATGCCATGACCCCTCTGCCTACTGCCGATAGCCAGCGCGTCTCACCCCCTCACACCCCGGCTTCGCAAGCACACCCCCCCCCTTTTCGACAGCCCCCGGTCTCTCCTGCTTGGCCCTAAACGCACCTCCAGCGTGACCCTGCCTCCGAGCCGCATCCCGCGCTGAACCCCCCACACCCTTTCATCTCATTCATAAAACAGGCCCCTTTGATAACCTCTTCCTCCTTGCCCGATTGTTCGGCCCGACCCCAGGCCCTCACTTAGCCCAACAGAGGCGGTTTATTGCCTCTACAGTAGGACCTCGCCTCACTTCAAAGGAGCGGGGATTAATCAATGCCCTCACACCCCTAGATCCGATCGATTACCCGCATTTCTGTTCCCAGCGGAATACCCAGCTGCGCGATAGCCATCATGCTGAGATTAGGGGTGGGGACTCCAACTGTAGATATGTGTGGGAGCGGACCTGAACCGGGGATTCCAAAGACGCCTTTCTCCGGACTTCAAAGCATTACTAAGAATGTGTTGCATGTAATAAAGTAATAAACCAGTGTATAAGAGGCCAGGCCTCAGAGATGTCGAGAGAGCACCTCGAGAAGATACCCTGTTGTCTGATTTGACGTGTTCTGTTCCGTCGGAATAAAACTCCTGTTTCCTGCCTTCCAGTCTCCAGCGCCTGCCTCTTTATTTGGGTAATCGTGAGTTGGGTGAGAAGCGGCTAACGCCGGGCAAACCTAGAAAAGGGGTAAACGACCTGATCTGCCTGAACCCTTTTTCATCAGTAGGTCTTTTAAAAGAACCCCCAACTCATTATTCAGGGGGACAGGGGAATTGGATAAAATAATAAACAAAGAAGAGACTGGTCCTGAGTCTGCTCCTTCAGTCGCTTATCCGTTCAACATCTTCTGTCTTCTATTGAACCTAGGGAGTAATGCACAATTATAATCCTATCCTTCTCTAGTCCTAATTTATCTTACACTATTTCCTTAGTTCACCTACCCTCTCTCTTCAGGACTCAAGCTTTTCTTCTATCTTTACTCTGTGATAATTCTTTTAGCCTCATTTTATTAGTTGTTACTACAAGGGAAGGAAAAGAATATGATTATTTTCCCTGTCTGTCTGCCTAGGCTTATCTCTATTTATTACAAATTCTGTATGAGACTTACTTCACTAATTAACGAGTTCTTATTTAATTGTTTTCCACTGTATCTTCTTCTTCTTTTATTTTCTGCTATCCTGCGAAGCTTCTTAACTTCCTTAACCTCTATTTAATTATCTCTTAGGGTTTTTGAAGTTGCGGCAATGTTTTAGCAGTCTCTGGAGAGTATTTATATATTACACTGTATTTGCTTTTCTTTTCTTCTCATTTCCTTCCTTTCTTGTTTTAGGCTTAACTGCAGATCAATTGTATTCTGGAAGCTCTGATAAGTATTACTCTAACAGTTCATTAAATGTTCATGAAACTTTTCACTTAGCTTGCAAGGTTCTTGCACTCCTTCGCTGCTCGAACGACTGCGCTTCTCTGCTGAAAATTCTCGACTCTGCTCTGAGACGTAACGGTGGAAACTCGAACTCGCGCTTGACTCTGTGCGCCGAGTTCGCGCTCCTCTTCAGAAAACCTTGACTCCGCTCTGTGACACAAACGGTTGAACTCGAACTAGCACCTGACCCTGTGCGCCGAGTTCGCGCTCCTCTTCAGGAAACCTTAACTCCGCTCTGAGGCACAAAGGTAGAACTCGCGCTTGACTCTATGCGCCGAGTTTTTCCTCACAGATTATTCTAATGACTTCTACTTAACTACGGATAGAGTTCTGAAACTTTCTAAGGCTAATTAAACATTTTACTGGAACTAACCGGCTGAGATCCTCGGTGAAGTGCGCGTTTCATGACGCGCTCTCGCTACACCTTGATTTCCTTACAGCTGCGGAGCAGAGACTAGACCGCTGACCTGTCTTTCTAAGTTGGCGGCCATCTTAGTTCTCCTACTTCGAACCCAATCGGTCCAGGGACCATAACCTGGAGAATCTTGACATGTCACAGGCCATTCGGTACCATTAATTGTTAGGCCCTGCATAGGGGTCCTGACAATCATCTGGAGACCTGCTGGCAGTAATGGGACCCGTGTGTTGCGAAATTATCAGATACATTATTCAAAGATTTGACCGAAAAGCAGAGTTAAAATACTTCTTAAGAGCAAGTGTGAAAGAATAGATGTGAGATGAAGAGGGAGACCTTGCAATGCTCAATTTGTAAGTAGAAGCCCTGGGGTTCACAGTTTTACTCAGAAGGAGCTGCTGTGTGTCAGCACTCTGAAAGCCATGGCTGCATAGTCTTGATTCCGCTGCCTGTTTCCTTGTTCCACAACCTCCTGTCCCGTTCTCTCACTCTTCACTTTTTTTGGCCTTTTACTTCCTCCTCTGCTCTTTGTGTGTTTTCCACTCTCTTGCTTTGGATAAAAGTCTGACATAGAAATATAAGTACACTCCCCAAAAATGAGTGCCAGTGCGCACCCCCTCACCCACTAGATCATATGAGGCAAGGTCTAGAACCTATCACTAGCCCATGTATACATTAATTCCATTCTTCAACCTTGGTTCTGAGGTTTCTACAAGGTCTCAGAGATTAATTTGTCAAAAAGAAAAAAGTCCCCGTCCCGAAACTTTTCTTAGTGGCCAGTCGGCCACTACCACCACTTGCGTTGGCTGTTGGTTCATAAGCACCGTCAGATATTGTAACTGCAGCTCTACTTTGGTTGTGGCTGACGTTCATGGTGTTGTTTTTCTCTTCAAATATATAATGTTGTCAATCAAAGGAGTTAATCTGCTTTCTGAGTCGGAAGGGAACACCTAGAATTATTTCTTTTTGCCTGCTCCCCACAGCAGCAAAAACGGTTACATTATTTGTCTGTGAGCTTCGAACACAACCAAAAAACGAAATCAGTAATTGTCCATTGTGTGGCCAGAGACGTGCCATCAGGCTTTGGTGTGTGTAAATGATGACTTTAGAATTCCCATGACCTCTGGCATAAGGCCGAGTAATGATCAGATCCATCCAACGTTGTCTGGCACATTCATGTACCATAAGTATTGCTGCTCCTAGGGAAAATGAGACACAGGCCCTGCTGCACTGAATGAAGAAACCCAAGTAAAATCTCTCCCCTGTTAAAATAACATAGAAGGAAATGCAAGCTTGTCTCTCTGCTTGAAGTTCTTCCTGCCTGCCTTTGGTTTGATTAGACGCCTCCTTACTATAATGAGGCCCTTGAGAGGTTAGGAAACGTATTCGCATCTTTTACTTTTGGGTAACGGGGCCCAACACGGGCAGGGTTCCAGAATCCACCCCCAGACGATAAAAGATGCTAGAGTAAACAAAACAGAATTGTAAAAAAATAAGTGATAATAACCACCTCTCTCTCTTCGTTTTTTGCTCTTCTCCCTTTCCCTTCTTTGGAAGTGAGCAGAGCCCATTGTTATGTGAGGTCACTCTGTTTTTTTGTTGTGAGCCCTGCAGGATGCTCTGCATTTCATTCATGCAGGAGCAGGGCTCACTTCACACCTCACACCAGTTCAAGTGTCTGCCTAACACTGTTATCATGCAGATGCAGCGATTAAGCTAAAGAGAAAGAAAAATCTTGCCCTGCCCAGTCTGCAGCACCAAAAGGGATGTGGTGTCATGTTGCCGTTTAACCCGTTGGCAGCCGGGCCCAGGAGAGCCCCCGACCCCCCACCCCGCCTTGTGTCTCGATTCACCAAGTCTTCGAACCCAAATGGAGGGGGCTGCCCACCTGTAACCACACTGCCCATGCCTAGCACTGGCCCTGACTGGCCCCTCACCGGCGATCCAGTGGGGGGGAAAGTGCCCCCCTGTGGACGCCCATGTCTCTCCTGTCTGATAATAACTGCTATGTATATACATTTTTACTGCATTGTTTAACTTTTACAAGCCTTTGGAAAGTCAACATTTGTAGGTGGTTGAGTTTTACATGCCAGTGTCTTGCTACAGCTAACTTAATATGTGTTCTTCTGCTATTGACTTATGCTAAGTCTGCATTATTTTGGCTTGCCTTATTGTTTTTCCAATGTAATAATAGTTCACATGGGCATCCGATGTAGTAAATTCCATATCAACTCTTACAAGTGAGAAAGCATTGACACTCACAAGTAAAAAAGCAATTTTTTAAAACATTATAATATGTTAGATACATTTGTGATAGTGTTACAATGTGCATATCACAAGAAGGCCTAGATTTCTTTTTTTCTGGGTTTCCATGTAAAGGATCTTTGACTAATGTCAAGTAGAACTAAGCAATAATTTAATTTTGGAGTAGGTTAAATGGTGTCCAGCAGAGGTGTAAGATAAATGTGACTAAACTGTTTTTCTTTATATCTTTAATGACATTTAATGTAAGAAGTAAACCAGAGACAGGTGAGGCCTCGGGCTAGTATACATATTGTGTAAATTGTTAAGGTTCCCCACATGCTAGAGGGGGCTTGGCATCAGAAGGTTCTCAACAGATAATCAAATAATGGAAGTTGTTAAGAGTCCTTTATTTCCATTCTTAAAAAAGCAAACATATAAATGTCAACTCTTATGAACTTGTAACGTAATAATCAAACACACTTCAGCAATCTCATTGTTCACAAACTTATTCAAGGAAGTCCATTCAGCAAATGTGATTCTGTAGCACCACTCTATATTTAAGACTATAGGCACAAAACTTCCACATATGCAGTTACATTTATTGGGCTCAAATAAAACAAACTGAATATTTTTACATTGTGTGTGTGATTACAGCAAAGTGATGTGCAAGAGAAAGGGCTACAATTCGAACATGTGGTTTGAATTATAAAACTGTAAATTTATTGAATAGAATATTTTAGAAAAGTGCTATCTTTAAGCTGCTAAAAGTCGCATACCAAAACCCTGACTCCTAAAATGTTTATGAATGTTAATAACCCACAATAATGTTGACATATTTTGTAACATCAGCAAAGCACGCGGTTGAATATCGAAAAGAAATAAAAATTTAAAAAACTGAGCACCTAAAATACAAACTATATTTTGTAGTATGTTTAGTAATACTACAACTATGCATGCTAATGTAAATCTCAATCTCATGCTCTCTTATATTTTCTATGGGGAGAGCCTCACACATATAAGTTTGCTACTTAGGGACTGATTTCGATGTTGGACGGACCTGAGTCCGTCCAACATCGGTCTGGAACTGGGACCGACTGACCTCCTGTCGGTGGTCCCAAACCAGCCATTAGGATGCGACTGAACACTGTTAGGTTGCACTCCTATTCTCCACAATGGGAGCATGCATTCTGACTAGAATGCATGCTCTCATTCTAAAGAGCTGAGGTGCAGTTCACCCCTGCAACCCGTGGGGCACATCAGGTGCCTGCCTCGGGGTGCAGAGATCAACAGGGGAGTACCATAGGTGCCCCCTCAGCTGCCATTCAGATGCCTTGCATGCCCCCAAAGTCTGATTCCGCCTGCCTTTCTGTGTCAGAAAGGCCAGCACAGAAAGGCTGTAGGGATCTGCCATCATAATCCCTTGGCCGCAAAGAGCCGCCGTAGGGATTACTGGCCCCTTTCCGAACGGCAAGCAAGCCCGTCGGAAGCCATTCGGAAACCTTGTTCGGATTCCTTTCAGACCAACCATATCATGGAAAGAAATCAGAACAGAACATTTCGATGCGGTCGGAACGGCTTCAACTGATGGTTGGACAAGTTTCCGACTGCATCGAAATTGGCCCCTTAGTAGTAAATGTGAGAGGGACTGGGCTAGTAGCTTGAAGAAGGGGGCATACTTACTACTAAATTGGAGTCGTTTGGGAAGGAGTTAGTAGGGATTTAGGGAGAGATAAAAAGGGGTTTTGGGAGGGACAGAAATTCACCTGAGTCTGGGGGTGGGTGCCCTGAGACACACATGGCCCATAACTAGGAAACCAGTATGCATCCCCACAGTTAAGACACTTAACGAAGGCAGCGACTATTCTCAGGACTAAGAAGGCCAGAAGCGGTGGCAGGCTCTTTTCACTCAACGCCTCCAGACTATGGAACACCCTCCCTCTGCAGTTACGTAGTGAACCCAACTACCTGAAATTCCACAAACAACTGAAGACCTGGCTGTTCATCTAGAGCCCTTCCACCCACCCGTCTCTACACACTGCTGGGATGCTTCCGGGTAGCCATGCGCTATATAAATACCAATAACAAAAACAGAGAGATATGGAACCTTACGCAAGTAGATACAGACGCAGAGCTAAGGTTCTACCAGTAGGATCGGACACCCAGACCTGGAAACTGCCCAGCAGGGCCATTAGAGGCACGGGAAATAATGGGGAAGCAGACCAAGAAGTGAGATCAAGATTACTACCATACCAAAAACACACCAGAGGAGTCCAAGAACCCTACCTCCCAAACAGAGCCTACCATTAATTTGACACTGCAAGATATCTGGCAGGAAATTACTTACCTCTAGCAAGTGGTTACAAGCCAAAATAGACTCTATAGGCACGGACTTGGGCATCTTGAGAGATGACCACAGTCGTCTGTCTGAGAGAGTCACAACAAGTGAGCGTCAGATCTCTGAGGACATGAAAAATCAACTTGCTGTACTGGATTCAAAGGTACGTGTACTAGAGATTCGTGTTGAAGAAGCTGAAAACCGCTCACGCAGAAACAATGTAAGAGTGATAGGTCTGCCAGAAAAAGTGGAAGGAAACAATATTGTGGACTACCTTGGGAACTGGCTACGAACAACAGTGGCATCCGAGGGCCTCCTGTCATTCTACGCTCTCGATAGGGCCCAACGAGTGCCAGTGATACGACCCGTGACTAGCGCCCCACCAAGACCTGTGATAGCAAGACTACTTCATTACAAGGACAGAGATCACATACTGGCGCTAGCTAGGCGGCAAGGGGATCTCCAGGTAAACAACATGATAGTGCGAAGCTTCCCAGACTTCTCAAGAGAGGTACAGAAACAGCAAGCCTCATTACAGAGCGTGAAACAAAAACTCAAGCAGCTGAGATATAAATACACAATGCTGTACCCGGCCAAACTATGGGTATCCACGCCTGAGTGCACAGAGTTCTTGAGCTCCCAGAAAGAGGCATGGGCCTGGCTGGAATGCCACCAAAGAGAGGTCCCACCCAGGGAACAGAGGAGACTCGGAGGACGCAATAGAAGGTCCTGCAGCAGAACAGCTAAGCGAGACAGCTATTCAAGACACGTTAGCTCCATCACAGGCAAATGTATAATTGGAGCGACAGAGTGCAATGAAGCTGGTGGTGCTGATAAGTGGTAAAGAGACAAACTCCACTGCCCCGGAGGCTCTGGCATAGACTCCTACTCAGAGCATGGCTCAAGAGCATCAGAGGCATTGAAAGCTGCTATGCCAAAAGTAACGCCAAGAACAGCTGATGAAATCATCTGAGAGAACAGATAGAATGGCAAGAGGGGAAGGGGTGGATGAGCGCAAGCAAGACAATTTTGTGGAAAAGAGAACCTGGGATAGGAAGAGGGGAAAAGTATTGCGCATTAGATGCTGTAGCTTAGCTGGGTGATGGGCTGGCAGGAGGAGGTGATCACAGGGCCACTTACCCTGACAGAACATTCAGTGAGTGGATTCTTCAAAGACTTCAGTCAACAGTTTGGATGGGGGAGACCACCTACTCGTCCTGGTGAAGGGGCATTGGGGAAGTTGTTGTTTTATTTGTATGCTAATGGGGAAACTTTGAGTTGCTTCACATACATCTCATAAAATGCAGGGGACTGCACCACAACAGGGAGGAGGAGAATCTGGGAGACAAAGAGTGCAGACAGATAACAGATGGCAGGCACACTAACGTGTAGATATGTTATGTTATGTCATAAATTCTTGTATAGCGCATGACTCACCCGGGGGCATCTCATCGCTTACCAAGGGGATACAAAAGGGGAGCGGAGAAATTGATTCTGCCAAAAAACAAATTTAGAACAAAAAAGTGTTTAATTGTTTCCTGAAAGACATATAGGAGGTGGATTTTCGCAGGGCCACAGGTAGCAAGTTCCAGTATTTGGGGGCAATATAAGAGAAAGCTCTGCCACCTGTGCGAGTTAACCGGATACGTGGGACCTTCATGAGAGCTAAAGCATTTGATCTTAGATTGCATTCAGATATTTGTTTGAAGAGTTTGTTTTGAAGGTAGCGTGGTCCCCGACCTTTAAGTGCTTTAAAGGAGAGACAACAGACCTTAAAGAATTATCTTTTTTCACCGGTAGTCAGTGCAGTTGTCTGAACAGAGGGAGGGATGGGGATCCTGGGGGGCGATTTAAGACCATTCTTGCGGCGGTGTTCTGTATTACCTGAAGTTTTGCTAGAGTGGTAATACCTCCTTCAGCCAACAGAGCATTACCGTAGTCGAGCCAACTAATAACCATTGCCTGAACTACAGTTCTACGATGTTAAAGTGGTAGATAGGGGAGTATTCTGCGTAGTAGGCGCAGGCTATAATAACAGGACCCTGCGATGTTCTTAACGTTGTCTTTCATGGTAAGCTTTGAGTCCAACTGGATTCCTAAACTCTTCACTATGGAAGATGGAGTTGGGGCTTCACCCAGTTGGGGAGACCACCAATCAGATGTCCACGAAGGGGCACCTTTGCCTAAGATCATAATCTTCGTTTTTCCCGGATTCAGCTGGAGACAGCGCTCCCTCATCCAGTCCGCAATAGCTAACATTCCACCAGAGAAACGTAGTTTTTCATCAGTGGTATTTAGGCCTATTGGGAACAGCAGCTGCGTATCATCGGCATACGAGACTATATCGAAGCCGAATGGTTGGACTATCATTGCCAGGGGGGCCAGGTACATGTTAAAGAGGGTGGGATTTAGGCAAGAACCCTGAGGCACCCCTTTGTCCAACAAGATTTTTTTGTGGGAGACAAACGGTCCTAGTGTGGTGGTTTGCCATCTGTCCGTTAGAAAATTCCTCAGCCACTGCAAGGCTATACCCCCCGATACCGCACTCAAGCTATCTCTCCGTTAGTCGTTGATGAGATATAGTGTTGAATGCTGCGGAGAGATCTAGGAGGATCAAGATTGAGGTTCCTCCGGCATCGAGGCTAAGCCTCAGCGAGTCAGTAACAGCCAAAATGGCCGTTTCTGTGCTGAAGCCTGGGCAAAAGCCCGACTGGGATGGGTCAAGAATATCATTAGATTCCAGGTACTGACTAAGTTGTGTATTTATTACGGATTCCAACAATCTATAAGCTAAGTGCAGAGGCAAAAAGAACTGGTATTGTTTACTAAATGCTAAAGTGTTGCTTGTTTTTAGTGATCCTGGTGCATCTTTTATATTGAAAATATTTTATTGTCTTTTTTCCATATTTATTAAGTGATCCCGCTTGATGAGGCAAGCCGACTGCGATGGATTGTCTTCCAATTTTAAAAATATTTTGGGACATGTAAATATATGTTTCCTATTATTGCTATAAGAAACTACGTGATGCTAACTGTATTTTAATCTAATTGTGACTTTGCATTCGCTTCTATTTGTTATATGTACTGTATCTTAAAAGGTTTTTAACCGAATAAAGATTGAATCGAATCGAATCGAATCGATTCCAACATTTTTCCAAGTAGGGGTAACAGAGATATTGGTCTGTAATTGCTAAACCCCTGGGGATCCTCTGATGGCTTTTTTAGGATGGGGTGGACATAAACCTCTTTCCAGGTACTCGGGATAAGGCCGGTAAGAATGGAAGCGTTGAGAACTTTTTGAATTATAGGGGCGCAGGTTGGAGAAAGAAGAGCCATAGTGCTAGGTGGGCATAAATCCGCTGGTGAGCCTGATTTCGCTGCTAGCAGTAATCTGTTTGTATCGGCAAGAGAAATGGTCTCAAACTGGTTAAGAGTACCTATGGTAGATATGGGGGAATTTTCCAGATTTGTTTTTATTCTGGGGTTATTAATACAGGTGGCCGGAAAGTTGTCATAAATTTTGGAAATGTTATCATGGAAAAAGTTCGCTATAGAGTCACATAGTGTTTGGGATTCAAGTGGTGCTTGTCTGCATGCTGGGGGGGGGAGAGAAATCCCTGACAATGTCAAATAAGGCTTTAGAAGAGTTTCTAGATTGTTCAATTTGGCTATGAAGGTAAGAGCATCTGGCGATTTTTATTGATTGATGGGAGTGAAATAATGAGGCTTTATAGGCTATCTTATCCTCTGATCATTTTGTCCTTCTCCATCTTCTCTCACGAGCTTTGCACGTGGACTTTATGTTTTTCAATTCGCCAGAGTACCAAGGGGCAGAAGGCCGCCTCGAAGAAGGGTTGACGGTTTTTAAAGGAATAACCACGTCAAATGTTTTAATTAAGGTAGAATTGAAGCTGGATAACATAGCTGTAGGATCTTGGCCATTTTGCTCTGAATCAGAGAAGACTGGGGTGAATGTCTCATTGAAAGTATCCAGAGTTAATTTATGCCATGGCCTTTTTTTGTTACCTTTTTTTTGCATACGATGAATCCTATGAGTTGGCCCCAATCGGAGCGAAAGGGAGAATTGGATCATGCAATGATCTGACCAGATAAGGGGGAGCGGCTGGAATACTCTTAGCTGTTCTGGGCTAGTGAAAATAAGATCCAGGGTATGGTCTGCCTTGTGAGTAGGGCCGGACACCTTCTGTAATAGTCCGATGTTGCTCAGGTTGGAAATGAGCTTCATTACTTCTGGGTTCATCATATCCTCTCCATGGAAGTTAAAGTCTCCCAGAAGGATAAAATTGCTAGAAGCCGAAACCTGCATGGCAATGAATTCTGTCAGGGCAGTGGAAAAGTTGGATTTGGGACCAGGTGGTCGATAAAGCAATGCCCCGTCCCAGGATATTGACGGGGACACAGACACTTTAAAAATGCCTAGTTCCATTAGGTCATTGCAGGTGGAGGAAGTCCATTGTACTTTGAGATGACCTTTAAAGGCAATTCCTATACCTATATGCTTAACATGAAACATAAAGGGAATGCCCACCATGTCTAAGAGATACAAAGTGTTCTCCTACCTTAACAGGAGAGGAGTGCAAATAGCTCTCCTCCAAGAAACACATCGAACAGCAAAGGAAGGACAGGCATTACAGAGATGCTGGCATGGCCAGGCGTGCAACACTACATACTCTGCCTACGCTGGGGGTCTGATTTGGATACGAGCGGGAATACCCTTCTAACTCATAGACACAGTTGATCCAGAAGGCTGATACAGAGTGGTACGAGGGCAGTTGGAGGGGCAAAACCCGGGTATAGTGAATGTATACACCCGCAACATAGATCAGATCCATTTCTTTGCCCAGCTAACCCGAGTTTTAGGCCCGTACCTGACCTCCACAGTGATTGTGGGAGGGGACTTCAACAGCGTGGCAGATGTAGACCACAACAGATCTTACCCGCCATTGTGAGACTCCCAGACACCACGCACTGCACGGGCATATCGATACTGGCAGGGACATTGGGGGCTGGTGAACTCTTGAAGAACCTTACACCCCTCAGACAGAGACTACTCATACTTCTCCGCGACACATGAGGTGCATGTTAGATTAGACACATTCCTGTGCATGTCAGATGCCCACTGCCAGGTCAGCACTGTGGAATACCTGGCGTTAACAATTTCGGACCACAACCCAGTCCTGATGATACTGAGATGGACGCACCTCAATCTACCAATCCCCACATGGAGACTCCGTCCGGAGGCGCTGGAGTGCCAGGTAGAGAAAGGATTCAGGAGAAGATCACACACTGCTTTCATGACAATGACAGAACAGCTACCTCCCCCCTATCAAAATTGGACACCTATGGGGGGTCATAAGAGGCCACTGCATAGTGGAGACCACAGGAGTCAGATGTACGCTTGTGATGAAAGTTCTGACAGCCAAAAAATAACTTAGAGACTTAGAACAGAAGCGACCGGGACGCCCAGAACTACAGCCAGGACTTCAAGAAGCCAGGGAAAGGTAGCCCAACAGACTGAACGGCTTCCATTACAAACAATACTGAGACCACATGCATGCAGAGAGGGACCAGTCTGGCTCATTATTAGCATGGCTGGCCAATCCCACTAGCAGGGGGTCTGTAATAGTTGAATTAGAAGACGATGAGGGAAGTAGATGATACGCACAACCATTTGCCCAGTATTTTTCTACACTATGCGAGGATACCGATGCAAGAGACTACCTAGAAAAACTGAGGCTGCCATGATTAGAATTAGAGGACACAGAGGAACTAGGAGCTGACATTTCCCTCCATGAGGTGAAATCAGCCATTAAGCACATGGCTCATAACAAAACACTGGGAACAGATGGACTGGCAGCTGAATTTTACTCGACTTAAGTAGGGGAGCTGGACCCTCGGGTGGTCTTGATATATGCGACGGCTAGGGAGAGGAGGACATTACCTGACTGTACCAGGGAAGCGCTTATTATCCAGCATTAAAATCTGAGAAGTTAACACGATCGCACGGCATAAGAGACCACTATCCATGCTGAACATGGACTATAAAAGTTTAAACAAAATACTAAGCTGGTACATTCGGACCAAGCAGGGTTCATCCCAGGGAGGAACACAGCCATTAATATAAGGAGACTTATGACCATTTTAAATGCAGAGGACTATGACAGAGACACAGCGGCAGTGTTCCCAGTAGACATAGAAAAGACTTTCAATAAGCAAGAGTGGCACATTGTTTACCAGGAATGGATAAAGTGGGTCTGGGAGGCTTCCTGGTCTGGATAACACTACTATACATGAACCTGAAGGCCAGACACTGCATAGGAAGGGTTATCTCCCCGAACCAAAAAGTGGAGAGAGGTACGCATCAGGGACGCCCCCTCTCCCCGCTGATGTTTGCCCTGGCCATAGATCCTCTGGCACGCTGTGCAAGGATGGGTCAAGAGTACGGAGGGCTGGAGATAAAAGGGTCCCACACCACATAGCTCTATACGCTGATTACCTCCTGCTCTTCTTCAGAGACACAAGGGAGGATCTTTGGGGTGCTCAGAACATGCTGGACGGGTTTGGTTGACTCTTAGGAATGAAATTGCATTGGCAGAAATCTAGGTTGTTCCCCATAGCCGCTGATAGGCCCCCTCTGGGTCTACAATGGGAACCCACTTGCCTGGAATACCTGGGAATAAAAGTATATCACAAACCCGCTGACCTAATAGAAGTCAACATGGGCAGTGTGATACTATCCCTTCGATCCTCAATGGTATTCTGGGGATTACTCCCACTGTCGGTGGCAGGCAGGGTGGCCCTCTTGAAGATGGTGGCCCTGCCGAGCCTGCTAAATATCTTTGGCACCCTCTCGATGTAGGATCCTCACAGGACATTTCAGGACCTGAACTCACTGCTTGCAATGTTTATTTGGGGACAAAGCGACAGGCGGTGGAATTGGCCACGATGAAACGCTCCACGACGATGGGAGGAGATCAGTCCCAAACCTTAAAGTTTATTACATTGGAACCTAGCTTCAATGACTGGTGCAATGGCTGGCGGCAAGGTGGCATCCTTGGGGACTCCCTGTCCATTCACCTCAGAGACCTCGATGGTAGCGGAAATACTACTGTGGATACAAAGAAGGTCACAGGGAGACAAGGAGGAGACCATAGTGGTTGCCCGGTGCTGAGCCAGGTACTTACAGGATGCCCAGTGCAGGATCCTCTACTCCCCTGATCTCCATCTGGAATTTTTGCGATACTTACAGCAGACGGGAGATGGGCGGGTCTAGATGACTGGAGAGAGGCCAGGGTGATGGTGATGGGAGAACTCTTTAGGGACTCTGAGATACTCCCCTTTGATGACTTTCGTTCAGAGTTTGACCTGCCACTGGGCCACTTCTTGCTGCTCAGGGCCCTCACCACAGCATGTAAAAAGCACTGGGCCTCTGGATCCACGAACACTAGACTGCAGAAGATATGTAACCCTGTTGGCGGACAGAATAAAAACGATCTCATGTATTTGTAGAGCGATCAGGAGCGACGTATAGAGACCCATGGAGCAGCTACGGCTTCAGTGGGAAGAGGACCTGGGAATTCTAATCCCAGGAGCAGGTTGGCACACCATAGTGCAGTGGACCTTTACGATATCTAGAAACGTGAAGTTTAAATGAATAAATTACTATGTCTAACAGAGAGCGTAACAACATAACATTTGTATTTGTAAAGCGCACTTTCACCCATAGGTCTCTTGGCGCTGAATAACAACTGTTAATTGTTACCCAACTCAATGGTACTCATTTTATTGACCTCAGATGGATGAAAGGCTGAGTGTACCCACAGGGATTTGAACCTCTGACCATGAGGTTGAACACGCGTCCCTGCAGTGGATGCATTAGTCCACTGAGCCACCAGACCCGACTGATCGTATTTTCCGCCTGCGCAGATTAAAAGATACTTCCAAGCAGAGACAGCAGTTTGCCCAAGATGCGAGGAGAGGAAGGCACATGTGTCACATATGTTTTGGGACTGCCTCAACCTCCGTACATTTTGGGAAAGGTACAAAGAACAGTAGAAAACATCATAGACAAAGAGATTCCACACAAACCAGGACACTGCTTACTGAGCTGGTTCCCACACACAGCCAAAACAAAGGTAACAAGGACATCCCAAGACATTGCTTGCGTACTAGCCAAGTGGGAAATTACTAGAAATTGGAAGTTGATGAGAGGACCAAGAACAGAGGTATGGAAAAGAGAATTAGAAAGGTTGGCAAGCTCTGAAGGCAGAATTCTACTGCGAGATGCAGGACGAGGCATAGGTACGCTGGACACTGCAGGGGCTTGGAGGAGATTAGCAGACGAACTATGGACAATTGACTCAGATAAAACAGCAGCAAATCCCTTGGAACCTGAATCACCGAAGAGAGAAGGAAATGGGATAGACTGGGGAGTGTAGGAAAAGATAGCCTCTAACATACAATATGACCCCCCCAAAATGAGCAGTACTCCCGAAAACATAATTACACACACACAAAACTAACAGTTAACAGCGAAGCGACTCCCGGGGGGTGGGAGTTGAACAGGAACAGAGAGGAAGACCATAATGTAAGAACGTCTACACGCAAGACTCACCGGAGCATATGTATGCAATGTAATGAGTAAAACCCCAATAAAATCTGTTTAAAAAAAAACCTATGTGGAGAGCCAATATTTAGCATGAAAGAGGTTGAAAAACAGTTTGACATTCAGACTGAAGTGTTAAAATGCAAATTAGAAAGTGGTGCACAGGAAAGAGAGGATTAAGGGACAAATGTAGGAAGACTGCTAACATTGCCTTTTCCTATGTCTGAAGACTTGTGTTCATTTTTTAGTTTGCACCCGCAAATTACCAAATTACTTTCTGCTGACTCCAAATAGCGAATTGTTATTATCGATTTCTTAACAGCAAATTGCTATTTGCAAGTATAAATGATTCATAAATAGTGACTAGTAACAGAATACTTATTTTACAAGTGTAGTTTACTAACAACTGGCAACAGGTAGCTATAAATAGACCGAGAATTCACAAGAATTTTCCACAACAACTGCTTTGTACATGAAGACATGCAGGATGTGGATGCTGGCTGGACTGAAGAGCAGGAGACAGGAAAGAATTTTCTGAATGAGGATAACGCTTTTCCAGCAAACAGAAGAGGAAATGTTTGATAAATACAAGCCTAATAGTGAGAATATCTAATACAAGAATTAAAACCACAGCTAGAAACACGCTCAGGAGCAACTCAGTGCCAACATATGTGGAAGGATTATGCTCACTGCACCTCTTAGACTCTGTAAGTTACCACAGTGTGATTGCTGCAGCAGGTGGGATTTCACAAAGTGCTTTATCCAGATTTTTTTTTATCGTTGCTGGATGGTATGTTAAGTATAATGAATAATCTCATCATTTTCCCAAGCACTATTTACAACTCACTAAATTGCACTTTTATAGAATTGCTCAGTTTACTCTATGTTATAGGATGTATTTATGGAACCAGTTACTATATGCCCATCATCTGTGAAGGTGTATTAGTTTACAAACCATCAAATGCTCTTTCCCTAAAAATACAGGTAGTTTGTGATGCATCAAATATCATTACAGACATTGTAGCTAGATTCCGAGGCAGAAGACAGAACTCATTATGTTTAGGCATAGTGGGATTTAAAACACAAAATAGAGAGCCTTACTCCTACGTATGGGCTAGTCCTTCCTTGGGGAAGAGCAACAAGACTGTTATAGTATAACCCTCACCCACTAAGGTTATCCCTTGGTGGCATGCTGCATCATTGGGTTCTTCCCACTCCGCTGCGGAACGAGGTGTGCTACTATCTGTGAGTTGCACAGAAGCATTGGAAGATATCAACCACAAAATAATGGAGGACAGGAGATGGAGGGGATCTTTCTAGGTTAAAAATATCTGGCTGGTAGGAAACAGAGTTTTATTAAATCCTCCTGTCGAAATGATTAAAATATGGGAAAGAAAAGGTGGAAAGGTTACTTGGGTTTAATGACCCTGTTTAACTTTGTGTGCGTGGTCTACATGTTTCGTCAGGACCATGAATCTCACTTCCTGAGACCACTCCTTACTTTACTTTATAAGTATCAAGTGGGATACAATTATACTCTCTGCATGCCAAATGTAAAAGTATACTGTTTCTCCTCTCACTTTCAGACACAGATCCATTGAGCTAACAGCAGATGACGCTCTTTCTTGCACTTGCCAGCCAAGGCATGGAACACCCTTCCCCCTGCACGATCGCTCCACCATTCATGAGAGAACTCAAGACCTGTATGTTGGAATAAACAACCCGCCACGCAGCAGCCAACATCTCTAGCGCCTTGAGACACTTACGGGTAATTTGCCGTACTCGACAAAGGTTTGATTGATACACCTACTTGGTTGTTCCAAATTATCTGCAACATAAAAGCGAGAATTAGCTTGCAATAGTATTGGGTAGTAACCAAAATCCTGTGTACCCGTAAGAGGTGTAGCAGTCATAAACACTGCTTGTGTTAAATTCAAAATTCATCATATCATGTTATTGCCCATACACCCGAAAAGGAGAATCCAAATGCTGTGAAAAAAAGAAATGTGTCAACATATCTCGCTCACTCACTGGACGTAACCCCTGTGATCAAAAATTCACACTAAACATACTGCATGCATACTAGACAGTACATACATAAAGAAACACTAATTAGTGCTCCATAGGTCCCACGCTGATGAGGCAAGTCTGTAGTCACACTATGCATGTAAAGAGGGAGGCACAATGAATCATTAAGTATATCAGGCATATTCCTACAAAGAGGATTCACCCCCTGGATGCTCCATTGTTTTGGGCACTGGTCCAGTTTTAGAACCCTTATCAAAGTTTACAGAAACTTTCCATTTGTACAAGGACCTAGTACTTATTAGAAGGATACCAAAGATGTGTTGTGCCTCCTGCAAGGCATGGATGTTGATCCAGCGTCTGACCTACTGATAGGATTAGACTTAGACAGTCTCTATGCCAGGCTCCCACAGTATAAAACACTAGAAGCTGGAGAGGAGGTGCTCTTTGAAGTAGAGTGGGATTACTACACTCTAAGAAATGTGGCCATGGAATGTTGCAAATGGACCCTGAATCTGAATTTCTTTGAATTCAAAGGGACATTGTTTTTACGAATGCAAGGGATTAACATTGGGAGCACGTTTGCTCCAAGTATAGCTGTATGTCCATCATATAGGGAGACATAATATTCTCTGTTCAAACAACTCTTTTGTTCACAATATGCAAAATCTGGAAGAGGCACATTGATGACAACATGATCACATGGGAAGGAGAGGAGACCAGAGTGATAAGTTTTGTGAACTGGCTAAACAATCAAAATTAATTTCTAAAGTTTGCCCATTCTATGAGTCATACAGAGCTAGTGTTCTTGGACCTTAGCATTATAGCAGAAAGGAGCTCACTAAAAACTATCACAAATAAGAAACCCACTGCCCACATTTGCCTGTTACTATATGATAGTTTTCACCCTCATCACCTGAGGGAAAAATCCCCTTTTTGGACAATTTCTGAGAATAAGGCGGAACTGTTCTGACACACATGGTTACAAGACACAAGTTACTCTCCTGGCTACTAAACTCAAGGCCAGATAATACCCAGCAAAAGTAGTTGAGAAAGTTATGAAGAGAACACGTTATAATAACAGGGATGCTCTCTCAGATAATGTTCCACAGAAAAAGACAGAAGACCGCTTAACCTGTATCACAACAATCAACATTGTGTGAGATATGATCAGTAGCTCCCTGAACTAACTAAAAAAAATATGTTCACATAGAAGAGACAGAAGTTTAAGGGACTCACTAGTTCACACAGGTCCACTGAAACAAAGCACGGGTAATATACAGACACTATGGACAGTCCAGAAGGCTGTGGGCCATTATCCGTGTGGAATATGCAGCATATGCAATATGACTAAAACCACCAAAACAATTGATTTTGGCAGCAACATCAAATGGAAACTAAGACAATTTACGATTTGCAATACCCCCAGAGTAGTATACATGATAACATGCCTTTGCCATCTATGTAACAACTACATAACAAAGGAATGACCACACAAAGGTTAAAAACTGGATTGGCAAGCTTTGCAGCAACCTGAGATGTGGCCGTAATAGGACTGAAATGTCACTTTGAAAAAAGACACACAGTATCTGATAGCCAATGGATGGTCCTTGAATAAATATCTGACACGACAAACTGTGAAAGAAGTCAGAGAGAGAACAATGTTGGGTCTTCAAGTTGAACACACACACTGAGGGCCGGAATGACAACATCCCTTGGGGCCAATTTACAACATAATCAGCTCATGATTCCATTTATGGGACACACAAAACAACAGTTCATACACCCTCTGAAAGAATAGTCTTTATTGTGAATATGATAGCTAGAGGAGTGCAACATATGTGGGCCAAAAATGTTTTCTTCCACATATATATATATATATGTTTTTCAACATGTACATTAATTGCAATGTTTGGAGATTATCTGTACCTCCTCATTTATCAATTATTATCCCCTTTTTCCTTTCTATTGGCTTTTTAATATTTCCATAATTAATATCATGGTTTTCTGTGTTACCTCCATTTTTTATGAATTTTCAGCAAATACATGTATGTACATTTTTATCTGATCATGAGGTATTATTATAAAAATATATATATTTATATATACATTAACATTTTTATAGAAATGTGTTAAGCGAAATATTGTACAATCTTGAGGTATGGCACACCCATCGCTGGGAGAAGACTGACAATCAAATCTGGATTGGTGTTGCTTGGCGGAGAAAGTTGTCGTACAAGGTCTTGGATGTACTCACAAGTGGGAAATGGTGTGGGGTGGCTGGTGCTCCTTTCAAATACATTGAGTGGGTAAAGGACATTGAGGAGGGTGGGGGCGGTTGAGTTTTCCAGGACTGCTGCGGATGACTGATTATAGTTGCTAAATTCATAGATTTGCATTGCCAGGTGTAGGAGCTAGTGGTATGATATGAGAGACTGCTACTTTGCACATTGGCTGAAAACGCTTAACCTTTTAATTGTTTCTATCGCTACTACGAAGCATTTTTTAATCTTTGTAAAATAAGTACTCACTCCCGCAATCCTCTCCTCAGACACCCGCAGTCTAGTCCGCCGGCTCCCTGGTCCACCACGGGTCATCCCGATTGATGTGGAGGGAGTGAAGGCGTGACCAAGATACTCCTCCGGGTTAGAGGCTAGGGGGCGGGAAGACTGCGGAACCAGTATTTAGTGGGCTCGCAGGAAGCCTCACATTGGATTCGCATTGCCAGGTGTAGGAGCTAGTGGTATGATATCAGAGACTGCTACTTTGCATATTGGCTGAAAACGCTTACCTTTTAAATGTTTTTATCGCTACTACGAAGCATTTTTTAATCTTTGTAAAATAAGTACTCACTCCCGCAATCCTCTCCTCGGACACCCGCAGTCTAGTCCGCCGGCTCCCTGGTCCACCACGGGTCATCCCGATTGATGTGGAGCGAGTGAAGGCGTGACCAAGACACTCTTCCGGGTTAGAGGCTAGGGGGCAGGAAGACTGCGGTAACAGTATTTAGTGGGCTCGCAGGAAGCCTCACATTGGATTCGCATTGCCAGGTGTAGGAGCTAGTGGTATGATATGAGAGACTGCTACTTTGCACATTGGCTGAAAACGCTTAACCTTTAAATTGTTTTTTATCGCTACTACGAAGCATTTTTTAATCTTTGTAAAATAAGTACTCACTCCCGCAATCCTCTCCTCGGACACCCGCAGTCTAGTCCGCCGGCTCCCTGGTCCACCACGGGTCATCCCGATTAATGTGGAGGGAGTAAAGGCGTGACCAAGACACTCTTCCGGGTTAGAGGCTAGGGGGCGGGAAGACCGCGGAAACAGTATTTAGTTGACCCATGTGCACGACGCGCAGCGGACGTGTGCAGCGGGCGTGCCGGTGGCGCGCCAAAGGCAAGCCCGTCTGCGCCCGGCCGGGACCATGGGCCACCCCCCCTGTCCAAATCCCGACATTACTAGCCTATTCGCACAGAGAACTGTCTAGTCTCAGGCCAAAATGTCATCGGGATTGTGAGATGCTAAATTGAGAGAGTCCACCATCTGTCTGCCCCAAATGTCACTTCGCCTTTTCTCACCTGGGGCTGGAAAGAACTGGGGAGTCTGGTTGCCATAGGAACTTGAACTCTACAATAAAAAGTAATGCACCTAGGCGCTTCAGATTTCTTAGCATAAATTGCAGATCATTACCCAAGCACAAAGAAGATATATACAATTTGCTTACTGAGCAAAAACCAGATGCTTTATTCCTGACTGAAACGTGGCTGAGTGATAGCTCCGGTCCAGACATCGCTATAGCCAGGCCACCCAATTACACCATAGTCAGAAAAGATCGGAAATATCAAATTGGGGAGGGGTATAGGCATAATTTTTAAAAAGGAATTTAAATGCAAATGGGATGATCTAATATTAGACAATTGTGAAGCAGGTCTTTTTAAACTGACTCTCACACCTCAATCTACCTTCTCGGGGATTTTGATCTATCGGCCACCAGGAACTTCAATCTACACCTGGAGGTCTGCAATTGTCCCATGAACCTGAACCTTATAGCAGACTTGGAAGCTCTGAATATGCGCCTTTGTAACACCGGACCAGCGCATATAGCGGGTCACTTGCTGGACTCGATATTTGCTAACATTGACAATCTCACGTGTGAACCGGCATTGCCTGTACCCTGGTCGGATCACTTTCTGACTAGCTTTGAAATCGGATTCTTAACTGTTAAAAGCTTGGATAAGGCTGAAACCACTCTGTTCAGAAATTGGAAAAAAATGAACATTGAGTGTCTTAACACTCATTTAATAAACTTAATACCTACCCCTAAAGAACGCAGAGTTACTGATCACAACATAATTAGTGAATGGCTATCGGAAGGTGTAGATGCCATTGTTCCACTCACTAAGAGTAAGCGTAGATCCAGTAACCCCCAGTCCCTTGGTTTTCTGAACCATTAAAAATAGAAAAGAGCAATTGCAAAAAACTGGAGAGACAATGGAGGAAATCCTATGATCTAGCCAGCAAAGAGAGCTACAAACAAGCCATAAAAACCTACCATTTATCATGCAAGATTGCCAGAGCAGAGTACATAAAGGAAAATATTCTAGAAGCACAAAATAACCTGAGAACTCTTTTTAAAGTAATAAAAGACCTAGCTGGGGCAGCCCACCAGCCAGAACCCCCGACATTGTCCACCTCACAATGTAATCTCCTCGCAAATTATTTTCATGAGAAAGTCTCTAATATTTATTCAGAGTTCAGGGGATCGGAAGACTTAGATCCTATTGTTACTATGGCCACAACTCCGAGCGATTCCAATGAACCAGGTGATCCACCTAGGAATCTGCTCACTGTGTGGACCCCATTGGACTTTAACTCTTTTGTGGAGATCCTAAACAGATGATCCAATGCCAGCACACATACTAAAACAACTTGACTCAAGGATCCTAGATGAAATCAGAACGCTGTTAAATGCATCACTAGCTGAAGCAGTGGTCCCAGAGACATGGAAACACGCCATGGTTGTCCCACTGCATAAAAAAGCCAATGGAGATCCTGATATTTTTTCTAATTGCCGCCCTGTATCACTCCTCCCTATCTTCTAAAATCATGAAAAAAATGGGCGGACGCTCATTCGCCTACATAGCACCTACGCCATGGAATTCGCTCCCGCTACATTTACGCCTAGAACCAACTTACAAAAAATTTCAGAAAGGTATTAAGAGCTGGCTTTTTAACCAATAATGGTGACATAAGTGTATCCTCCTCATAATGGTATTCGAGTCCAAGGCGCCGGGAAACCCTCAGGGTAGCTGTTGCGTCATATAAGTTAAAAAAATAAATAAAATAAATAAATAGTGAACACACTCCAAGCAAGCACATGTTTCATAAAAGTACTATATCCTATTTTAAGCAAATGTATATTACTGTAATGGTGTAGAGCCGTTTCAGTATCCATTTTATTTTGAGCAATGTTCAACTAAAATATATATTTTTTAAAATATAGGAATGCGACACTTACCTTGAGAAGTTGATGATGCAGTGGTTGTGTCAATAATGCAGGCTCAGGTAGGGTGAGCGATGGGGATTATGTTTGGGGCGCTCCTCTAGTTGCACATGCCTTACTTAAGCAGGTTGCCACTTTCTCTTTTGTTTTTTGATCTGATCTGAGATGAGATCTGAGATGATACCACCTATGTCTCACTGCATCTATTGTTTGCGTTGTGAGTGCAACTGAGTGCATCTTCTCCTGTATGGAGACCCTACCTTTTCTCTTTTGTGAGTAAGGCAAGAAAAATTATGATATCCCAAATAAATCATCTTGGTGGGCATCACACTCCTCTGCGAGAATTTTCAAATCTTTCTCACTAAGCTTTAGTTTGTGGTTCCTGCATTCTTATCCGAATATTGACATTTTCATAAAGGTGAATGGCTCACCCCCCCAAAAAAATAGGGTTGGATTAAGGAGTGCCTCTCCAAGCTGAGAGCTCTAGTCCTTTGCAGAGCATGTTGATTTGTACTTCCTGTTTGTGCAGTCATCATTTGATGCCAAAAGTGACTTTTGCAAACTGTGACTCAGTTTGTGATTTACCAATTAGATAAATAACTAATGCAAATCATACACATTCGGTAATGAATTCCCTAATGATATCACACATATACAATTGCAATTCCCAATTTGCAATTCAGAACAAATTGCAAATTACTAATTGGTATTCAAAAACTTCGTACATCAAGCCTTTAGTACAGAACCAGCTCAGAGAAGATGAAGCTGCGCTAAGTGCTATGCAAACAGAAATGCACAGTAGATTCATTGGTGACCGTCCTGATTTCTTCAGAAGCGGTCGCTCCTCACGCTGCTCCCTGCCCTGCATGCCGAATTGGTATTGTAGCGCCCACTGCCAGACTACTGCCTGCTTTGATAACTAATTGAATACTCTCGTAGCGCTAGATCGCCATATTGCGGTTTAAATATCTGCTCAATTGTGCTGCGCTGCCTTGTGTATTTCTCGATTGCTAATTTGCATATTATCGTAGCGCTAGTCTGCCAAAGTGCGCTGCAACGCTCTGCTCAATTGCACTGTGCTCTGCCTGTATTTTGGTTTTGTGCCTGGTTGTGACTTGTGCCGGTTCCACTGCCATTCACATCGTGCTTCTTACATATTGTGCCCCAACCCTGTTTCGCTTTTGGCTTACAGCCATTTTGTTTTTGTTGTTGTTGTTGTGACTCTCTACCCGGCTCTCCACCCCGCTCCCGCCTCCCAACTGCTCCTCCCTCCCACTGATAGTCAGGCTCCGCTCTCCCGCTGAACCGCTGTGACCGTCCTGATTTCTTCAGAAGCGGTCGCTCCTGACGCTCCTCCCAGCCCTGCATGCCGAATTGGTATTGTAGCGCCCACTGCCAGACTACTGCCTGCTTTGATTACTAATTGAATACTCTCGTAGCGCTAGATAGCCATATTGCGGTTTAAATATCTGCTCAATTGTGCTGCGCTGCCTTGTGTATTTCTCGATTGCTAATTTGCATATTATCGTAGCGCTAGTCTGCCAAAGTGCGCTGCAACGCTCTGCTCAATTGCACTGTGCTCTGCCTGTATTTTGGTTTTGTGCCTGATTGTGACTTGTGCCGGTTCCACTGCCATTCACATCGCGCTTCTTACATATTGTGCCCCAACCCTGTTTCGCTTTTGGCTTACAGCCATTTTGTTTTTGTTGTTGTTGTTGTGACTCTCTACCCGGCTCTCCACCCCGCTCCCGCCTCCCAGCTGCTCCTCCCTCGCCCCTCCCCTCCACTATCCGCATATGACAGATGCATTCGCGTGCAGCGACCACGCGCAGCGGTCGCGCCCTATGCGCGCCGAAGGTGGGCCAAAGGTAAGCCCGTCTACTCCCGTCCGCGCCTGGACCGTGCCTAGCACCAGACCCCCTGACCCCCACAAACCCCACTCCACCCGCATAACATATGACGCCGTAACCCTCTCAGTCCTCAACCCCGGCCGACCACCTAACTGCTACCAAGCCACCCCAAGACACACCCAGGGACCATTCACCTGCCACTCCTGCAAGTTCGACTGCATCAGGACCCACACCAAATCCACAAACTCCAATCAGAGCCTCAACACTAACCACCTAAAGTGCTTCCTGCTCAACACCCGCTCAGTCCACAGACACTCAATCGAACTCTGGAACCTGCTCGACACTACATCACCGGACGTCGCCTTCCTTACAGAAACATGGATGAACGCCTCATCAGCTCCCGACATCGCCATAGCCATCCCGGACACCTACAAGATCATCCGAAAAGATCGCACCAACCAAACAGGAGGAGGCATCGCCATCGTCCATAAGGACTCCATCCGCATCACGACCAGTTCCGATGACAACCTCGCTTCCGCCAAACAGCTTCACTTCCAGATTCACTCCGACCACAAAACCACACTCAGAGGCACCCTCATCTACAGACCACCGGGACCCCGCACACAATTCAGCGAAGACATCGCTGACTTCATCAGCCCACACGCCCTCCCCTCCGAGAACTACATTCTACTGGGTGACTTCAACTTCCACCTGGAAAAGAAAAACAACAACAACACCACTACCCTCCTGGATAACCTAGCCAACCTAGGACTCAATCAACTTGTTGACACCCCCACCCACTACGCCGGACACACACTCGACCCTATCTTCACTTCCAGCAAGCACATCCCCTTCAATCACACCACAGCTCTCCATTGGACGGACCACAGCTGCGTTCACTTCAACTACAAAAAGTCCACAACCCACAACCCCCCACAACCTATCCCCCGAAGAAATTGGAACAAAATCACCTCCGAACAACTCTTCACATCGCTTCACCAAAACCCTCCCACCAAATCATCGGACCCAAACCAAGCAGCCTCTAACCTCACCCAATGGATCACCCATAGCGCCGACGAACTTGCACCTTTGAAAAACCATCGAATCAAGCAAGGTAGCAAAAAAGCCCCCTGGTTCAACGACGACCTTAAGAAATCCAAGAAGCTCTGTCGTACTCTCGAGAAAACCTGGAGAAAAAACCCATCTACTGTTAACCTAGACACCTTCAAAAACACCACCCGCAAACACCACCAACTAATCCGATCCACCAAGAAATCAGCATTCAAGGATCGACTTGACAACAATACCCAAAACAGCAAGGAATTATTCAACATCGTCAAAGAATTTACTAACCCCACCTCCGGCACCAACGACATTTCTCCCTCCCAAGACCTCTGCGACTCTCTATCCACATTCTTCCACAACAAAATCGCCGAAATATATAACAGCTTTGAAAACCAATCCGAAGTTATGTCCTCTCCACCCACTTCCGAACCAACACTGCCCTCTAACAACCTTTTCGTCTGGAACCCCATCACCATCGAAGATACCATCCACCTGATGAACTCCATCCACTCAGGATCGCCAACCGACCCATGCCCACACCACATTTTCAACAAAGCTAGCTCCATCATCGCACCCCATCTCGGCGATGTCATCAACTGCTCCTTCAACTCCGCAACCTACCCGGAAATCTGGAAACATGCGGAACTCAGCGCCCTTCTAAAGAAACCCACAGCAGACCCCACCGAACTTAAGAACTACCGCCCCATCTCGCTCCTCCCATTCCCCGCCAAAGTCATTGAGAAAGCCGTCAACAGTCAGCTCGCCGCCTTCCTCGAATCCAACAAATCCCTCGACCCCTCACAATCCGGCTTCCGAGCCAAACACAGCACCGAAACCACCCTCATCGTGGCAACAGATGACATCCGAACTCTACTGGACAACGGAGAAACAGTTGCCCTCATCTTACTTGACCTCTCCGCAGCATTCGACACGGTCTCTCATAGCACCCTCATACAACGACTCAGCGACGTCGGAATCCAAGGAAAAGCATTGGACTGGATCATATCGTTCCTGGCCGGAGGAACCCAGAGAGTCCACCTCCCCCCCTTCAAATCAGAGGCCACCGAAGTCATCTGCGGAGTACCACAAGGATCATCACTCAGTCCTACCCTCTTCAACGTAAACATGAGTCCCCTCGCTTCCATCGCACGCCAACACAACCTCAACATCATCTCCTACGCTGACGACACACATCTGATCCTCTCCCTCACCAAAGACCCAAACACCGCCAAAACCAACTTACACCAAGGAATGAAAGAAGTAGCCGAGTGGATGAAGAATAGTTGTTTAAAACTCAACTCGGACAAAACGGAAGTCCTCATCTTAGGGTCATCCCCCTCTGCCTGGGACAACTCATGGCGGCCAACGGCCCTGGGAACCGCACCCACACCTACGGACCACGCACGTAACCTGGGCTTCATCCTGGACTCCTCCCTCTCGATGACCAGACAAGTCAACGCCGTCTCATCATCATGCTTCAACATCTTACGCATGCTCAAAAAAATCTTCCGATGGATCCCCACCGAAACAAGAAAGATGGTCACTCACGCTCTGGTCACAAGCCGATTGGACTACGGAAACACCCTTTACGCAGGTACCACAGCCAAACTTCAGAAAAAACTCCAACGCATCCAAAACGCCTCAGCCAGACTCATACTGGACATCCCTCGACAAGCCCACATTTCCGACCACCTGAAGGATCTCCATTGGCTCCCTGTCAACGAGAGAATAACGTTCTGCCTCCTCACCCACGCACACAAAGCCCTCTACAACCTAGGTCCCGATTGCCTCAACACGCGTCTATCCTTCTACACCCCCTCCCGCCAGCTACGATCGTCCAATCAAGCGCTCGCCGCAATTCCGAGAATTCACAGATCCACCATGGGAGGAAGATCCTTCTCCTACTTAGCGGCCAAGACCTGGAACTCTCTCCCCACCCACCTCCGCCTTACACAGAACCACCTCTCCTTCAGAAAGCAACTAAAAACCTGGATATTTGATAAGTAAAGCACCCTCCCTCAAGCGCCTTGAGAACCTCTGGGTGAGTAGTGCGCTATACAAATTTTGGAAACTTGAACTTGAACTATTCATTGCTCGTCATTTTTAGGTCGAGCAGACGTTGCGTCTGCTCGACGACTATTGTTAGCGGTTTCTGGGAATGTAGACACGAGAGGGGCATGAGCGCAGATTTCACCTCGTGGGCGCACATGGCGCCGTGCCCATCTCGTGCCTCACATTCCCGTGCGCACACAGCCAGCCCCCACACCCCTGCACACACACACACACACAGGCACACGTACACACGCTGCCACCCCCCACCACACACACACATACAGACAGGCACGCATACACACGCCGCCGCCCCCTAACCCCCCTGCACGCACACACAGACACACACCCCCGACCCATGCATCGGGAGATCTGCCATACCCCTGAATCGGTACTTACTGGTTAGGCGTGGGGGCGCATCCCCGCCAGCCTCCGCCAACATCGCAGGGAGCGGCGGTTGCAGGCCCCCAGCGTAGGAAACAGGCCCCCGCGGTGCACACACTGGGAAGAGGAAAAGGGGATGAGACCCACGGCGCGCGACACATCACAGGGAGGCGGTGCGCACCAGGCCTCCGTCGCTGCCTGGAACCTGTGCGCTCGCTCGCCAGCCTGTCGCGAGCACGCCTCCTTCTGGCTACTAGCGTGTCCCAGCCGCCGCGATCACAGCGGGCCGCCTCTCCCCTCAGCTGGATTCGCTGGCGGGGGCGGGGTGGGGGGCGGTTCATAGGTTCCATCTGCGCTCGGAGCAATATTACATATCGCATTATATAGGCATCCATTATCGTGTTTTGCAACAGGGAAAACTTGCTGCACGTCACAGGAACATATTGCTCAAAATTCGATCGTACACAACTTGCAATCGTTGGAATCGTGCACATTAAAACCTCTTTATCAACGCGATTGGCTGATGTTGAAGTCTGGTATGCAACAACTGGTTCAAATATGTTATCTCAATGTTTCACGCTTTATTACAAATGTCACCAAAAAATATGTTAATATTTCACTTCTGTTCTTGGATTTTCGTCACAATAAAATACAATGAACATAATCTTCCCAAAAGTTATTTACAAAAATTTAAGCTAGTGCCATTATAAATTACAATCACTTTTATTTAAGTATTAATTATTTTAAAAAATAAAAGCCATTGTTCTTTGTAATATCAATACATCTAAGTCATGTAAATACCACACCTATTGCATTACAAATGCTAAAGATGTCACATTTGCGAAAGTTAAAACTATTGGCATTATAAATGACAAAGCTATTCATTGCGCTATTCTCAAAAACCAACACATAAATAAAAAATTTGTCATTTACAATACTAATAGCTCAAACTTTCCTAATGCGAGACCTATTGCATTGCAAATGCTTGTTAAAGAATGAGGGTGATGAGTTAGGAAAATATGAACAGAACATCTAGCAAATACAACAAGACCATTCGAAGGAGCAAAAAGAAAGACCTTAGCAATATGAAAAACATGCACCAAAGCTTTTAGGAAGTCATCTACCAAGAAAGAGGGGCCTACAGACTAAGCCACCATGATGATTTGGTGTCAGATATAAAGACGAAGGATTCAAATGCCTTGAAACTGTACAAATACCAGGTTCAAGATTTGATCATACAGTTGCAAAGTGCAGGCTGAGAAAGCTGTGATCTTAAAGCACAAGTGCAAGTGCAGGTTCAAGCTACTCATCTAACAGGAGGTTTGCCAGCCATGCTGATGCAGATAACAGTGCTGACACTGAACTGACAAGTGTGAAAAGTCAGAGCTGCAGGCAAAAAGAGAAAATAATGAGTTGGCAAGGGTACTGTTGTAAGCAAGAGAGTTTGAATCACCGATGGGAAAAACATTAGAAATCAACATTGATTACACCACTTTTACAATCGTATTGAATGTATCCTCAGTCAGAAGTGACAAATAATGCATCATTGATCATGCCTCTGATGAGGCTGAAGTGCTTTTCATTAACAACCATCATTAATGAACCAGAAACGTTTCTGGCAGCATTCGGATCACTGGCTTTAGAGACAAAAGGAATCATGAGCCAACTGACAAAATAATGCAGAGGGTACAAAGGCACGATTCTCTCAAAGACACCGCCCCATACTGTGCTGAGAGGGACATGCCCAAGTGTTTTAAATGGCACAAAGTTAAATTGAAAAGGAATGTCCTGAAACATTAATCATGCCAACTAGACACGTGTTTAAACACGAAATACCTTAATATGGCGGGGCTATTCCAACAGCTATGGGCCTTGTAGCAGGTATGGTTCCCCTCTGTTTGTTCTGTGATTACCCACGCCTAGGGCGGGGATTCTGAAGGTAAACTGCTAGGAATTACGGAGTTTGAAGACTGTAGAGATTACCACCAACATGATTACCACCATGAGTCTAAAAGAATCACAAACCTGGAGAAGCCTACAAATATAAACCCACCTACCCAGTTGCAGAGCACAAAGAACAGTGCTCATGAGATCCTAGGAATTCTCCAAATCAGAAGAGCAAGAGAGATGTGTACAATGGGCATTTTCAGAGGCATTTGCTGGGTTTCATTGTTTCCTTGAAAGGTCAGCAAACGTAAAACTGACACAGTTTTAAACTTGTCATCATGGGAAAAGTTACTATTTAATCCCCAACAGACTAAGAAAATGGAGCATTCAATGAAGTTCCAACCTGAGAATAACCCAAGAAAATAATGATCTGCATTAAGAAGGGTTTTTCCTGCTACTGATGGTTTTGCAGATGCATACAGCTTTCTTTTACAGGGCAAATCATACTACACGATAGCAACAGATTAGAAATTTCAAAGAGGAAAAGCCATTGAAATGATTCATTGACCACAACATGCCACTGTATGAACCGCAAGGGGAACAGAACAAACGCTAAGAGGGCAAAAGCCAGTCCACATATAATAAAACATTCCGTCATAATAGTGGTTGCAGACCAAATGACCCCTGAGATACTTTTCAAGCCGTTTCGAACATATGTGAAAATTGTGCTAACTGGAATGCAGAAGTTCCAATATCTTACCTATCAAAACATCTCTCAAAACCAGGGACCATTTTGAAACACCGATTCTACTGGAAACAATGATATTTCTCTTTAAAATAAGTGAAAGAATTCCACGGTACACATATATTACCCCAAATCAAAGAGTTATGCCTTTTGCACCATAAGGGGGCAACTGCTCCAGGCCAAATAAAACCCAAGCCTCTTCCACAAACACAGAGGCGTCTCTACCTGGGAATTCAAAACTAGGGCAAGGTTCGGGACAGGAATGTGCAACCAAAGCAATATCCCCCAAAATGGACCGGATTGAATAATGCGATCGATTGGCAGATGCTTATCCGAAATCTGCAACAACTACTTGATTCTCAACCAGGTATCGCCAAACATGATCCCATCCCTCCATCAATCTTTCAATGTCTGGGAGCTTGGCTGCAGATGACCAGGGCAATAAACAATTACATTGACATCAGCCCCGAGGCAAAGCCCAAAACATAAATAAAAAAGTAACTGAAATATAAACATTTAGCGAGAATTAAGGTCTATTGTAAACGAAGCACTCAGACATGCAGACAAAAAGATGCGAAAATAAGCACTCTCATATCCTGAAATTCACTTTTTGGCATCATACATACTTGGTAAACCAAGGTTACAAACCTGAGGGAATTCATTTTAAAAAAAGGCAGCACCAGTACAGCGAATCACTTTGAAGAAAGAAAGCCACGTTCTCCTAGTACAGCCACTGTAGGAGTGTGCACACTGAAAGTCAAACGTTACACATACCCCAACAGTATTCATGGTGGGGTTGTTGCAAAGTCATCCTGAGTGCCCAGTGCACCCATAGATTTTGATGATTGGTACTGGTGGTAACCTACTCTGACTGTCCCGGGGCTCTAACCAAGCCCAGGCCAACGCTATGTTGACAACACAGTTAAAAACACGTATATGCATTACAGTACACTATGTATTAGGGTACACTTATCATCGACATGACCTACTCTAAAGTCCCAAGTAGATAATAAAGCAGGGGGATTAAAACTACCTACAAGTCCCTAGTATGTAATAGCACATGGCATTTTAGAGATAAGCAGCCCTTTTTGTACTTGCATGTGCTTACTGCTGAGGGCCTAACGTTAATTTAAAAGCAGCCCTGCATTGCAGCACTGTTTATAAAAGTAAATTAACTGCAAACCCCACTTTGGTGGTAGGGGCTTTTAAGAAGTGATAATCTACCATATGGTTACATAATAGGTCCCCACTGTGTCTCCCCTAGGTGTCCCAGGGATAGTGGGGGGAGGGTCATATAACTATAAGCAGGCTCCTTATAAAAGATGTTTTATAGGCCCTGGGGATAGAAAAATTGCACATTTCACTTTCCCCACTGCAGTAAAGTGCCTCCAAAAATCGACAATGGTGCTACGAGAACTCTTTGGGTGGATCTACATTATTTTTGCATATTCAGAGCCCCAAAGGTCCATCCTAAGGGTGTGGAGGGGATCATGTAACTATAAGCAGGGCCCTGATAAAAGATGTTTTATGAGGCCTGATGATGGAGAAATTGCACATTGCAGTTTCCTCATTGTAGATGTTTAGCCTCACAGGATAACATGGCAGTGGTTTATGAACGTATCAATAGTGCTATGAACTGAATTAATTATTATTCAAGGACTTAGGAGAATGGTATTGATAGAGCCAACAATGCGCCATTGTTGAATGTATCCTAAAATATACAGAAAAAAAGTTATAAAACTTTCTTGACTGTAAGCCAAAATTCAGCCTTCCGACAGTCCTCCCTGAATGGTCAGTGTGAACAGGATTTGCCAGGCTGCTTTGATAAAGTGATAAGTGGTTCACCCGGGTACAGGCTATCTGTTACACAGGAATGCCAGAGCAGGGAGGAGCAGTTGTAAAGCAAGAAGCTTCAAAGGAGGAATAGGACAGGCAGGAAATGCCAGGTCTATCTACCCCCATCCCTTCTGACCCAGCCAGATAGGGGGCTTAAGGCTTGAATCTGCAGATGTTAGCGGGTGGAGAGCTATGGAAATGAGCCATACTGAGCATTGGTCTAGTTAGTTCTTCATGCTCTGCTGAGATTTCCGACATGTTGAATGAATAGTGCTTTCTGGGAGAATATTATGCCACACTTTGGAAGAAGTGGTCATGCTCTGGGGTGTTGCCTTGCACCTCGTTGGACAGGTATGCTCTCCTGCTTGACCCCATTGAACCCTGAACAAATATGTGAGAGGTGCAGAGCCTCTAAGATCTGTTGCTTGAAACTAAGAGAAGAAGAAGGTTTGCCAAGCTGGAAAGTTAATTTGCACCACCAGGCCTTGCATTCTGACTGACTGCACCTGCTGCATTATCTGGAACTGCAGCCCTGTGGATGTTCTTTGCCTCTTAAGGAATAAATAGTGGACTCCCTGCAAGTTACAGGTTAGCAGAGCTCTCCTGCATCATCACAAGCTACAGTCCACTGCCTGGAGTGCATCCAGTGGACTTTTAAGAGTTTTGGCCAGGTGCATTGTTGGAATTATGGTCCCAACCTTTCAAGGACCATCTTGGAGCTTTCAAATTCTTGGAATGTGTTTTGGACCCTCAAGAGGAACTTCAGGAATAAGTCTCAGAAGTTTGGAGAAATTTTGAAAAAAAGCTCAATAAGGTGACCGACTCAACCGCAAGAGCCAAGCCAGCCACCTTCAACCGCGAACCGACCTGGATTCCAGGTTGGTCCAGCTGAAGAGCTCAGGAGGTCCAACTTCCCGAGTTGACCGGGAGCTCCCTGAAAGTCAAGCTGGCAAACTCTCACCGAATCCAGACTGGTGAAGAGAATCGAGGAACTCCAGCAGAAAAAGCTCCAGAAAAAGTTTCTAAGTTTGAAGGTAGAATTTTGACCGGGGTCTCCCACTCAGTCTATCCATGCAGAGCTCCATCGTGGTTGGCTTGAAAGTTTGACTTTGTTCAGGTCAAGCGCAACCAGATAATAAGGTAGGGCCAGCTTGTCAGCAGTAAATGACCCGAATTGTTACAACAAGAGCGCAGTTTATCCCAAATTGTCCTGGGGTTGGGGGAAACCAGGTCTCATGGTCTCATTCTCCTAGGATTGTATGTTGGTCTTGTCTCACTTCTGATAAAATGCTGGTGAATGTATGCCTCCAAAATCCAAATTCAAAAAGGCAAGGAAGAAATGTAAAGGTTTTATGAGATTCTATCAATCAGTTTGGGCAGGTGGAAAGATGTACTTCAACCAAGAACTGTGGAGACGATCTGTGTTGTCGAAAAGGAAGGCAAGAAAGCAAAAATATGTTAGAAAGGCAAAGGGACCGATTCACAGAACTAACTTAAGACAAAACCCTAAACTTGCTACCACTTTGGTATTCACAGAAGGCACTTACTCATTTTGGTATTTAATGAAGGCACTTACTCATTTTTGTATTCACAGAAGGCACTTACTCACAGAAGGCACTTACTAATTTTGGTATTCACAAAAGGCACTTACTCATTTTGGTATTCACAGAAGGCACTTACTCATTTTGTAATCGGCTCCAGTTTTTTAATATGATTTTCTCTAATTACTTAGGTCCCACTGCCAGAATTGCACTCAAAGGCCCGACCTTGCAGGCTTTCAAGCGGCACCGGGGCACCAAGGTATCGATACCTCTTATTCCTGGTCCTGTTTGCCCTTTTCATAGAGCCCCTATACTGCCAGGTTCAGAAGTCGGATGAAGTGGTGAGAATACAATTTGGCTCTGTGGAATATAAACTTATCCTTCATGCAGACAATGTCTTACTAACCAAAGGGTCCTCCCACTCCTTGCTCCCCCTGTGAAGATCCTCAAGTCCTTCAAATCGGTCCCTTGTTACAAAAATAAATATGAAATAAACGGAGCCCTAAACTAAACTTTAGCTAACGCTGAAGTAGCCTTCTTACAATGGGGATTTCTCATTCCTTGGGGTCAAGAAATTCACAAGCTATTTGTGAGTTCAGATTACCAGCAGGCTCGGAGAGCTATTTCAAAAAATTACCTCTCTTTATCGTCCACAATATGCCTGTACCAGGAGTCCTGGGGTAACATGATCACATCTCGTGTAGGAGGATTAATATCATGAAAAAGAATATCTCCCACATCTATAGTACATTTTCCAAGCCATCTCGGTCGACAGGAAATATTTCAAACTAATCACACAACATCTACAACGTTTTGTATGGAAGGGGATGGCAACCAGGGTGTGTTACAAGCTTCTAATGCAAGGCACGGAGGCAGTTGGGCTGGCATTACCCAACACCTCTCTGTTATATGTGGCCTCCCAACTGGCAGTAGAAGTGGAGTGGTGTATAGTAGAATCTGAGAAGTATTAGATTCACATGGATCACCTCATTATCAAAAGAGCCTGTTGGACCTGGACTGGCTGCACAAGAAACTCAGACCACCAAATCCATACTTAAGCATCTCAGTCTCCACAACATTACCAGTCTAGCACACGTTTGTAGTAGCACAAGGTCTGGTGTTGTACCCCTCACCTAGCACATTTTTCATCCTAGCAGCAGAAGATGTTGTATTCCAGGGATGGAGAGAAGGGGGGTGTAGGATACTTTTCGATATGTTCAAGGCCTCCGTGGCTAAGATATTTTTAGAATGTAAAGCAGAATTTCATCTTCCCAAAAGGTAACAACTACATTATGTGCATCTTGGACAATGGATCATCAATCATGCGTTTTGCTCGCCTAGAAGTCAAGACAAAGCCACACTGGAATCTCTGTTTCCCAAATCAGTTAGCACTAGAGGTGCTATACCTAATTTATATCTGGTACGGCTTGCACAGGATGTCCCTCAGGTGTGGCCCCACAAAAGGGAATAGAAGCAGGATTTAGGAAGGCAAAATTCACTAAAACATTGGGAATGGTTAAGTAGAAATAAACATTCCTCCTTGTAGTGGCTTGTGAGTTAGAGATGATTTGACCCTTTTGGTTCCTGACAGACGTAGAATAGTGATGTAAGTGCTTGGGTGTGGTGATGGAATTAACGATGTAGAATATTCAGTTAACGGTCACATACTGCAGAAAAATGTATAGTACCAGGTAGGAGATAGATAACCCGAAGAACAGACAGTGCTCTCCTAAAGAATTTGCCGTGGTCCAGCAAACTGCTCGTGCATGCCACACAGGCCTCAGATGAATTGAAGATTGATGGTTGGCGTATGTGGAGTCAAAGCGCCTCTCTAGCCAGTGCAAAGATTTCAAAGAAGACAATGGCCTTCCAGAGAAATTTGTGGATTATCGGCAAGGAACCTGCTGGTGAGGTGGTGAAAGAGGTACTGCACCACAACACAGAGCCATAAGTCATATAAAACAATAACGTTGAAGGCAGCAACAACCAGGTACAGAGAAGCACTGAAGGCAGTGATAGCCAGGTGCAATGAAGCATTACAAGAGAAATAGCCAAGGTCAGAGAAACGCTTACAGCAGTGGAAACCAGGTACACTGCAGAAAATTGCAAAAGGGGATGAACACATGCAAGAGGCAAAACGAGTACTTATTGTAAAAGAGTAAGAAGGCACTGCATGTCCAGTGAGTGGGCCAGACCACCCATGTTCAAGTACTGAGCAGGTACTTCCAGAATTACAGAATTGGGTGCCCATCCAGTGGTGTTTGAAATGCACACGCTCTAAACGTCCGTAAGTTCCACAACCGATTATAACACTGCAATGTTCCTGAAACCACTGCTTTCTTTCTAAACCACCAAAATGAGGAATATTAGCGCAAGATGGACTGCCTGAATCCAAACTTTAGATGATTTCATTGATACGCTCAAAGAAACAGATAACAAAAAAATCATCAAATATCTCATGAATCTTACAGGTGTAGGGGAAAAGAAAGTAATAAAGAAAATATCACATACTGACGATGCGGGATACCTTCAAATCAAACAAGCACTAAATATCAGTTTGTTCTACTGCTGAATGTAGATTACAAAAGATACATATTCAAACAAGAAATGCAGAAAGCTGGTGAAATATTCAACAAGTTTGTCTAAAGACTTGATATGCGCATCAAACATTGTAAGCTCAAACAATTCAATGATGAAGAAGCCATACGTCTCAGAGTCATAGATGATTGTCTTTCCAATTAATTCAGATGACGGATGCTGGGAGAAATGCTCAGTCCGGAGAGAGTACTCATAGCTGCAAGAACCAAGGAACCTGCAGAACGGCGAGCTGCTGACATGGAGACTGGAGGAGCCTAGAGTGAGTCAACCTTGAATATGAAATGTAAGCAGCAACAGAAGGTTGAGGGGCACAAAGCAATATCTCCAAAGAAAAAGAAACTGTGCTTCACATGCATATTTTCTTTTCCACATGAAGGGAAATGTCCTGCCATTGGACAAGCATGTAAGGGCTGTGGGAAAGAGAACCAATTTATAACTGTTTGCAAAGCGAAGGAAAATCTAAGTGTGTCACAATACAAAAAACTAAATGGACACCCGAACATACCAGAAGCGAAGTAATATTCACGCCCACAAGGCCAAGCAGCCACATCAGTTGAGGCAAATGGAAACTAAACAGAGTCGATCATCATCTAAATCTTTGTCCAAAAGTTCTTCAACTCCATTGTCAAGTGACAGTGAAGAAAATGGATGTGCAATGGCGATGTCAACTAAAGAGAAACGTGTGAATGTTGGCATGGCCACATGCAAGGAAGAATGCAAGCCGGAGTAAGATTGACATGTGAAGTCACAAAATTCATATAGACACTGTCCTAAGATCACTGGAAAGGGGAATGGTTGTTCCATACCTTTTATGATAGACAGTGGTGCAATGAGAAACATCATGCCTGAGGAGTAGTGCTACGAACGGTCTTCAGTGCCCCATCTCACACCGTAAAAGTCTAATGTGTATCCAAGGGCTAAATGGACCTCAGTAAAAAGTCAAGGTTCATTTGTAGCAACCATGAAGCACAAAAAGACAAAAGTATAATCACAAATTCACATACTTCAAGGTACTTTGTCAAGTGCCTGTTTACTCAGTATCAGTACTACAACTGAAATGGGATGATATCTGTAAATTACAACATAAACGCTCATCACAAAATAGTGAGTCTGTTTCATTTTGTTTCATGGTCAGTTTCATTTTGTTCCATGGTCAGTTTCAGTTTGATTCATACCTTAGGAAAACTCAAGTCAATGAAAGTGCAACTGCATATTAATGAGGACATTAGTCCCGTTGCTCAGCAATATCGTTGAATTGCATTTCATTTACAGGAAGCTGGTGAAAAAGTACTATAGACATTACTAGAGCATGGTATCACTGAGCAATCTACTGGCCTGACACCATGGGTTTTGTTCATAGTGGTAGTGCCTGAAAATGACAGTAAAGGAGCTGTATGCATCTGTGTTGAAAGGGGTCATGCTAACAAAGCAATTGGCAGAGAACAACATCCAAGTCCACACATTGCCGATATGATCACACAGCTGAATGGTGCCAAATTCTTTACTCACCTTGATCTGAACAAAGAATTTCATGAATTGGAACTATAAGAAAATTGAAGCTACTTTACTACTTTTTCTACCCATATTAGTTTGTTCAGAAAAGATTACATTTCTGCATGTCATCAGCTGCAGAACTGTTTCAAGGTGTCATTTGCCACGTAATACAGCCTGTCATGCATGCTTACAATTACAGTGATGATAAATTGGTCTTTGGAGCCACACGAAAGAAACATGATAAAACTCTTACACAAGTGTGCCATTTACTTGCTGATGCAGGTCTCACTTTGAATGCAGGATAGTGTATCACAAAACAAAAGTCACATTTTTTGTCTAGATTTTCTCTAACGTGGGAATGACTCCAGATCTGGATAAAGTGCAGGCTCCTGTCCCCCACAATATTTTACAATGCCACCCTTCTTTCTTTGCATGGCTAGCATTCATGATTTTACCACAGTTAGTGTTCCATTAAGAAACTGACATAAATGAAATGCTTCATTTCCATGGTCACATGAATGTGAAAAAATCTTCAAGAAAATCAAACATGCAATTGAGAACACCACTGAAATGGCCTACTCTGATCCAAAGCTAAATACAGATGTTGTGGATGCAAACCCAGTAGGGCTGGGCACGATTCTTGCCCAACAGAATGGATTTCCAAATGCACATAGGCATATTGTGACTTAAGCTAGCAGACGTTTGTCACAAACTGAACGTGCCTATTCCCAACCTGAAAAAGAAGGCCTAGCTGTGGTGTGGGCTTGTGAACCGTTTCACGTGTTTCCACAAGGAAAGCATTATACTATTGTCACGGATCATCAAGCATTGCTTACAATATTTGGCAATCCCAAAGCCAAGATGCCCCTTTGCATTGAGAGGTGGGGATTGCAACCGCAGGAATAGGACTACACTAGTATGCACCGACCAGGGAAAGATCAAAACCTTGCTGACTACTTTTCACGAAGTGCCAGGACAGTGACATAGTACCACTTCCAAAACATCTGAAGCCTATATTAACTTCATTGTAAAGTCCACTGCATCTGCTGCTATATTAGTGAATGAATCATTGCTGCCATGAGCACAGAGCTATGCTAATACTCAGACACATTATTGCACATCAATCCTGGAAACAGTACTCTTGATCATTTACAAATTACAATGAATAGCAGATATTAAAAAACGTGAAAGGTGAACTTTTGTGCAACTGTTTATCTCCCAAAACAACTCATCATCCATTGAACATTAGCTTCCAAAGTATGTGTGGGAGAGAATCATTGCTGACTTCTTCAGACCCCATGTATATGGACATCATCTAATGATAGTCATTGAGGAGTATTCTCATTTTCCCTAGGTAGAAGATCTCTCGTCGATCAGTCACGAAAAAATCTTTGAGAGGCTAGATGGTACTTTTGCAACATGAGGTGTTCCTTCAATTCTGAAGTCTGACAATGGCCCACCTTTCAACGGTTGAGAATTCAAAGACATTCCTATTCATCTGAACATCAAGCATCACAAAACCACACCTCTTGGGCCACAAGTAAATATTCATTACATAGTGTTCCAACCCCCAACTGGATGATATATTTTTTAAAATATATTTAGGACAATATTTATGTCACATTACATTTCTGTAGATGATATCTGACATAAACGTAATACTACTACTATAGTGACTAAAAAATATTGACACCCAAATAAATTTTTTGTATTGGCAGGAATGACATGAAAAGTTAAAGTCTCAAAACTGCATGCAGCTACTAGTTCCAGAAGCATTCAGATTACTTCATATAGATATATGAGTGGGCCAGGTAGTATACATCATATGAATATATACTACCTGGCCCACTAACTTACTAAAATGACCTATTATTTTCTCAAAGCCACTACTACACGAGTCTGATTAACGATAGAAGAACTTGGATGTCTACCTGTTACCCTCCATAAGCCACAAACACTATGCTATTTGCCATACTGAATCCATGACAGTCTTTACACAAGCAACTGAAAATATGCTGACGCCTCCACTCTCAGGCCCAAAAGGTGGAATAATGCAAAGGTTGTTATGGGAAACAAGCCTACTCACTGAATCCAAAGGGATCCTCTAGCATGAAGATGTGCTACATGATGGCCAAATCAAATCCTACCACGACTTATAGTCCTGATTCTGTGTCACTCTCGCACCTAAGACATTGATTGCAAAACAAGCTCTGCTCCCTCCCCATACATTATATAGAATTCTGCAGCTCACTCTTTACTGAAAACCTTAGACTAACACATCTCTGGTTTGTTTGATACATTGATTATTGAACTGTTTTTCAAACAACCCTTCTAGAGACCAGGCATTCTTCAGTATTGAAATATATTGATAAGGGGGGACGGTCTACGATACTGCTTTCACAAGACAGAGGTCTAAATGAAGCAAAATGTTAGATAAGTATTTTCAAAGTTCTGCACAATTGAAACTGACGCTGCCGCCGGTTGGAGACTCAAAGTCCCAGGAATCCTTGCTCTCCCAAGAGGGAGGAGTGCCAAAGTGCCATCGCGCTACAAGAAGCGCCGTGAACACCCGCAGTGCGGGAAGCTGCTGCTGGTTTGGGGATGCCAAGTCCCAGGAATCCTTGCTCTCCCAGGAGGGAGGAGCGCCAAAGCACCATCAAGCTACAAGAAGCGCCGTAAACACCCGCGGCGCGGGCCGTGCACGGGTGAAGCCGGGCCAAGGGCGGGCCCGTCCTTGGCATGAAGAGGCAGGGCAGGGCCGCCCCCCTTGATTTTGACTTTCGTCGTAGACCAAGGGTAAAACTTTGTCTGTTACATTATGTCCATACAGGCCACCAGGAACAAACTTCTTGTATCTGTTACTAAGGTCATCCTGTAGTGGAGCTTGAGGACCTTTGCCTGGGAATAATATATGTTCCGGAGTACATGGCAGTGCCATAATTTATCTCACCGCACGGGAACAGTTCAACAAGCATTAAGCCACTACATGTAGACTGGGCTATCTTTGGTGCCCCCCCTTGCCAACTCAATGCCAATTACTGCATGACTGTGTTTGTTTGACCCCACTTACAGAAATCCCAAGGGGGGTCAACGGTTAGCTTTATTTGCATACATACGGGCCTAATCAATCTTTTTGGGCCATTTATTAATCACACTGCTCATAGACTTGAGCGATTGTCTATTGTCCATTGGACTTGTGTATAGGGTGGTTTTATTGTGGTTCTCACTAGACTGAACAATGGGGAAACATACTTGTGTTACTAAACAGTCTCGTACCCAAGTAAACCTTACTTCTCCACCCCTCCTAACTTCCATTGCCAGAATGCTACAGAGGGCTATAGGAGCTGTCACACAGAAATTAAACTCACTGAAAGGTGTCTGTCAATTACCCCAGATCTCTCTCTTCCATTGACAGTATCGCCTACCCCTAAAATTACTTCTGTAGCACTCTCATCTATGGGAAATGTTTTCCCGTCCTCCCCACCACAAGCAAATGCACCGATAACTGTAACCCGAAAGAGGGATGCTGTTTTAGGTACTCGCAAGAACAGGAAGCGAAAGCAAGCAAGTAGGGGGGCACCCAAAAGTAAGAAAGCTAAAGGGGGGGCCAGTGCAAGTGCAGAACATACGGCCAATCCAAATGCAATAAGAGAATGCACTCTTAACTCCGGTATGGACCCAAATTATCCATCCCGGGCTCAGACCCTATTAGCAGACCTGTTGATCCAACTCAGAGTTATTGCCTTCCTAGTTGATCGTATACATAACCTGACAACCATGGGGGATTCAAGGCAAACTCACTCCAGCACTAATACAATACAAACTGCCCTGAGAGGGAGTGAATACAGTTACCAGGTAGATTGCGCTAGTCGGGCACCATTAGATAACCAAGTGACACCTAGAACCCAAGACCCCACTAGTCACACAAATATTAGCCATGGCACCAGTCGCACCCTCCAGAGCTCTGGTGCGCAACAGGGGCAAGATCTTACCATGTATCTAACTACTAGGAAACCCATTGCAAGGCTGGGAACAATGTTACAACTCATACCATGCGGAGCATACATCAAAGTAATAATATCGCAACAGGGCCCAGTGCAAGTAGAGGAGGGTCGAGCAGGAGAGTGCCCAGTGGGTAGGATAGAAACAATGACCCACCCAATCATAAACCTACCCCCAGCCTCATTCCCCTACATGATCATTTTGGCAGGAGTAACAGTACTCAATAATGGAGAGAGTGAGTCACAACTGGATCTGAGGACTAAAAGTTTGTTTTGGCTGGCAAGGCATAGGCAGTTTCCCTATGAAAGGGCAGGGGACATGTTAATGGTCCGGAGAGTCGCTTGGGTGGGATCCAGCAAAAAAAACAATCCAAGGGGACTGTGTAATCATTAACTTTCAAAATCTCCAGACTGTACGTAAGCTAACAACTCAGAGATAAAGCCCCTTAGAGCCCCTTACTGATGTGAGAGCTCATCCGTTGGACCACTTTTTTCCCATTGTCATAATTCTGGTAGGGCTAACACAACCTTAGATTATGGTAGGCGGCCTATAGAACATCAGAATAATGGCTACAGGTATCCTTCCACCAGACCTCTATTTTATAACCTACATGTAACAAACAGATACGGGGTTCTGAAAAAAGTGAATTGACAACTAGAGATAATGAGATGAGGTCCGGGAAAGAGAAAAGAGCCCGAGGCCCCCTGGAGGCCCATTGGAGCCTGGTCGTGGTCATCTAAGTTAGCCCTCCTACTCTGAGATAAGGCTCGAAATAAAGGACTGGGTTGCAACTGCCCACAGGTGGCCAAGGGGCCAGAAGGTCCACTCATAGCTCCCATACCTTCCGCTCTTCCCAATATTAATATCTGTAGGGCAAATCAACCCATCGCAACATCTGATGGCCCCACCTTGACTCAACCAGATGGTACCTCCAACCCTGACGCTTGCCTCACTGATGCCCCTAAAGAAATCCCATATACAGGAAGCAAGCTGTAGGTCCTGTCCTGGAACGTTGCTGGCCTCAAAAGTAAACTATCTTACCCCAAATGGGGGCTTTTTGTGGACCAATATGACATTTGCATGTTCCAGGAAACGGGGCACGGGACAACTTCAAAAGGATGGATTTGCGTAATTTAAGATTCCAGCCACTATAAGAGAGAGGGGTAGACGGTCTGGGGTTTTATGTCTTTGGGTTGGCTCACACGTGGGCTGTACAGCTAGTCAGCTGAACATTTCGTCCATTGATATCCAACTAAGCTGAAGCTTGCTCTTATTAAAGTCTACTCCTGACTTAGAAAATCTGAGCAAGGAATCGCCAACCCTTGATTTACTGAACTCTTTTATTCCTACTGTTCCCCCTGATATGCGGTTGTTTGTTGGGGGTGATTTTAACTGTCAATTTGAGCCCCTCCCTGGCATTCCTGTTCCAATCTCCAACGAGGAGGACTCCCAATGGTCAATCCCTGATCCTCAAATTCCTCCGATCAAGGCCTGGTCTCCCTTGGCACTCCAAATCAATGCCATCACGCTAACCCACTCATTGAAAGCGTGTAACGGCCGCACAATATCGAACACGCCAGGGAACCCAACATTTAAAGGAATTGGCCATGCTTCTCTACTGGATTATATCCTAATGTAGATTAGATCATGGCCCAGGGTTCTTGACTTCGCTTTTGTTTCGCGGCATGATAGCGACCACAACGCCCTGGCTTTGGTATTGAAGGTGCCGCATTCGGGTATTGCCCCGGCCAGTAGCCCACCTCCCGAGAACAGGTTAATACTCTCCAATAAAAGAAGAAGAATAAAATGGGGGTGTAATGAAGAAATCACCTGAGAAGTTGAGTGCACTCTATGTAGCTGTGGTCCCAGTCCACCTAGAAATCAGTGGTGTTCCTGATGATGTGGGCAACCTAGCTCCTATCAATAAATTTGCAGAACTACTTGCAAGCCTGGCATCCATACAGGCCGATATATTCCACTCAAAAAAGCACCCCAAGACAAAAAAGCGGGTCATTCAGTCATAGTTTAATGATAATTGCCAAAAGGCGAAACGGGCCCTGATAGCAGCCATTAAAGCCAAAAACAAGTTACTAACTAAATGCAAGCAGGTTTTGTATAAAGAGGCTATCCATTTAGCAAAGCAGGCCTGGGAATCAAACAAGTGGGATGACATAAAATCCGCCCTACTGAATAAAGATATGAAGGAATTCTGGGCTATAGTCAGAACAGGCAATAGGGAAGGTAATTCAGCCATAGAGCCGAATATATATCAGCTGAAAGGTGGGCAGACCATTTTCAGGTGCTATATACAATGAAGGTGGCATCCGGCTCCCACAATGACATCCGTGCTATTACCCAAAGGACCTCGTGTGCAGATACCTGCTCAGCAGTTGAGACTATTACTTCCTTATCGAGGACCATCTATGTAGAAGTTGTTGGGATCACCCTCCTTGAAATGTCAAATGCAATAAAGAAACTCCCCGCCGGCAAATCACCGGGATTAGATAAGCTTCCAAGGGATCTCTTTCAGGAAGAACCAACAATATGGAGCCCTTATCTGTGGAAACCAAGTGCTCGTAACACTCTCCTTCATTACAGCAGCTTTCATCCCATGACACAAAAAAACAGCATACCCTTTAGTCAATTTCTTAGACTTAGGAGAAATTGCACACGTCTCACAGACTTTGATGAGAGAGCTGCTGTAATGAAGGACAAGTTTAAAGAACGGGGTTACCCACACAGACTAATTAGGGAGTCATGTAAAAGAGCCAGATATTATGATAGGCAACACTTACTGAATAATACTAAACCTAAGTAGGATGCCAGTCTGGTTTTCGTTACTAGACACTCCCAACTCAATGATCAAGTTCGTCAGATTCTATACTCTAACTGGCATATCCTAAACGTAAATAAAACAAAACAAGAACTGATACCCAAGCCTTTATTTGCATACCGTAAAAATAAGAATCTTAAAGACTTAGTGGTGAGATCACGAATGACGGTAACCAAGGGGAACCTATACAGAAATCCGATCACCGGGGCTCCGGTGACTGGTAACTATAAATGTGGGAATTGCAAGATCTGCCCACAAACCATCGAAACATCAGATTTTCTATACAATGGCATCACAATGAAAAACAGTTATATGACCAACTGTAAAACAAAAAATATTATTTATCTATTGTTATGCCCCTGCAAAAAGGGATACGTAGGAGAATCTTCCAGATCCATGTACACCAGATTAACCGAACACAAATCGGCGATTAGAACCAGAAAAATTCATGCACCAATAGTGGCCCATTGTGTAGAAGCCGACCATAAACCAGAAGATATCCAGTGGATTATTCTGGAAAAAATTGTCCCTAAAGCAGGTTTATGTCCAGATAAGATCCGACGTAAACAAGAAGTTTTTTGGATCTTTTCTTTGGAGACTACTAAATCAGGACTGAATTTAGATATCCCTTGGGAACAAGCCATCATATAGCCTTGAGACATTAATTAAGGAAGGATTTGACTCAGTGTACATGGACTTAGGCATATACACCACCGCTAGAGTATAATGGATATATTTTATGAACATAATTCATTGAGATCTATAAATTGCCATGATATTGACGATAATACATTAATATATCTAGCATCTAAAAAAACATATAAGCATCTGAAACAACCACGGGATAATCACATTCTCAGCACTCTGTGTTCGATTTTAGAACACCATAAAAAGAACAGTATGTCTACACTTTAGGTTTTTACCTGAGTCCACTTTCTATTTTCCCGTGGAAGAGTTTCTCGAACATGACGTATTTGGGATTAAAAAGGACCGGGTAGAACATATTGGTCCACTTTTTGTGTTTTGTTTCCAGAATACCATAAAGAGAAAGTCGAATTTCTACTTGTGGCGCCTTTTTTAGTCCATCATTTATTTTTCCGAAATAACATGTCTCCTTAATATGACGTATTTTTAGAAGCGCCATATGTCCGTTTATTCAGCTGAACCGAGTTCAAACACTTTCAGCTAGTTAGCACCAGTATAAAAAGAATTAAATACACACTACCGTTCGTTTTACCGCGGAATACATGCGACCAGCCGGCAGAGAACCCTAGATGATCATAAGTCTACAAAGAATACAGGTACGAAATCATCGAATGGCATCATTCGGAATAGATCGCCTTTTTTCACACATTGAGCGTTTCCCATCTTACTATGTGTTTGCGCTGTTTTCTCTCGCAGACAGAGATGTAAATGATCACTGAACACATGGACGAATAAAGTAAGATAAGAGCTCTTTTTACCCACGGCCGAATTATCATTTCGAGCCTGTTGGAACAGAACCCCCAAGCCATAGCGGTCTCTACTCTCATTAAGGTAACTAAATTACTTGAGTCATATGACTCATACTGTGTCTTCGATATTTTCATAGAATCATAATGGCTAAACTTGTTTTCGTTTGTAATGTTACTTTCAAGAATACATCAACAAGAAGCAATGCTGAATATGCTACAAGCTCTTTGAATTTAAGGAATGCATCACAAGTCATAGTCGCCCCCAAATAGAATCCCCACGCTACCGCAGTAAAGAGCTTATCTAAGGTAATTAATTAATAAAAGCAGCTATCATGAATTTATTTTAAGTCTTGGCCTCATATTGGTATGTTGATTGTGATCATAAAAAATTTTCATGTTTTAATCTCCAGTTACATCTCAACATATCAATAGACCAAAATGAAGAATCTTTAATGATGGTCTAACATAAATATCAGGTATCATTCTATTACCCTAAATGTGGCACCAATCTATCAGTGTAACATCTTACCTCAATCTTTAACTAGCGATAATATGTGCTTGTTTTCCTTGAACCTACAATCTCATCCTTTTACCATAAATGTGGCACTAATCTATCAGTGTAACATCTTACCTCTATCTTTAACTAGCGATAATATGTGCCTGTTTTCCTTTAATCTACAACCTCATATGGCAACTATAGAGTATAACATTAGCTCCATTCGTATATACCTGGGACAGAGCTAGAATTACGACCACGTTTCAGTCACGCCCTGCCTCATTAATTCAAAGTATCAAGCATATTTCCTGATGGCCCTTTTTTCTTTCTACAGAATACTAACAAAGCCTCGAGCGCTTCTCCATAGAGACAACAGAGAAGGTGCTAAAATAGAAATAATAGCTTGCGATTGATTAAACATTTGAGACGTTTTTTAAGTAAAGAGCTTATCTAAGGTAATTAATTAATAAAAGCCGCTATCATGAATTTATTTTAAGTCTTGGCCTCATATTGGTATGTTGATTGTGATCATAAAAAATGTTCATGTTTTAATCTCCAGTTACATCTCAACATACCAATAGACCGAAATGAAGAATCTTTAATGATGGTCTAACATAAATATCAGGTATCATTCTATTACCCAAAATGTGGCACCAATCTATCAGTGTAACATCTTACCTCAATCTTTAACTAGCGATAATATGTGCTTGTTTTCCTTGAACCTACAATCTTATCCTTTTACCATAAATGTGGCACTAATCTATCAGTGTAACATCTTACCTCTATCTTTCACTAGCGATAATATGTGCCTGTTTTCCTTTAATCTACAACCTCATATGGCAACTATAGAGTATAAAATTAGCTCCATTCGTATATACCTGGGACAGAGCTAGAATTACGACCACGTTTCAGTCACGCCCTGCCTCATTAATTCAAAGTATCAAGCATATTGCCCTTTTTTCTTTCTACAGAATACTAACAAAGCCTCGAGCGCTTCTCCATAGAGACAACAGAGAAGGTGCTAAAATAGAAATAATAGCTTGCGATTGATTAAACATTTGCGACGTTTTTTAAGTAAGTGATCATGTTAAACAATAAAATCCCCTCTTGAGGAACTTGTTACCCTTACTTGGTACAGAAATAAGATGAATTACGAAAACTTAACTTTAACCCTCTTGTTTTACCTTTTTATCTTTCTCTTTCCTCTGATTTTCTATTATCCAAAACCCCCCCTTTTTTTGATTTTTGTTGCTTATAAATGAAATTCACATTTATTTAACTATTTCCTTTGCATTTAAGAAAAAGCTAACTATTTGAGTCAATTTGACTGTTTCTGTAATAATTAATAAATAAAATGAAATGTACGAAATGGGAATATCAAACTAAATCAATCATGTTATACTTGAGAGAAAATGAACAATAATAATATAAATGAGGAAAATATACCGAATAAGGGAGAAGGACATCTTTTAATAACTGTATATAGAAACCATGTATTAATAGAAATGTATTATTGGTTATAGTCCGAAGTTAAGATAATAAATATGTGATGTAACGATCTAGTTGATATTCTCATTTAAGAATGTATTTGATCTTAAAGAAAATAGATTTTGTATTCATTCAAAATAGAGAAAAGTGAGAAGCTGTTATACCCTGATTACCTGGAAACTGAACTGACCCTAGCTATTTACGTTTACAGATATTTAGACATAGTAATTACTGTTTTAAACTACAGCAATCATATGACTGATATATTCTTTGCCCTTTTTTTTTTACAGAATTTTGCACACTTTTTTGTCTTATTATTGTTCATGTCATATATGTAGGACGGTCACCTGATGAAGGCCACAAGCCGAAACGCGCGTTGTTCAACAACATATTGCCTACATCTATAAAATCATCCACCAAAATTACGTTTTGTATATGTCTTTCTATATATATATTATTATTTTTTCTGTCTATGTAAAATTTATGTATGCTATTTATACAAAAAAACTTTTATGAAATAAGAAAAGAAAGAAAAAATTCATGGATAAAATAAATAATTTTTCTATAAATATCCTAAAAAAATAATAAATTATATACCATACTCACATTCTATTCATTATGTGCTTTATTTGAATGTCATTTGTCATATGTAAACGATATGTGGTTTACATTAGGGCAGCAGATATCCTAATGTTTGCTAATAAAGTTCTCTACTTACCTGCCCTTATCTGTGGATACCATTCAATGCTATAATGAAAGATATGCGGATTCTCGAAACCTGAGCAGGGGCAGAAATTGTCCCAGTTTTTAAAAAGGGCTCCCCACTTCTCCCTGCAAACTACAGACCGATCAGTTTGATCAATGTCACACAAAGATTGTTTGCAGAGGTACATCTAGACCGCATCCAGGGTTGGATGGAAGATAATGAAATTTTGAGCCCATACCAAGCCGGATTCAGGAAGAATACCTCCACCATTGATCAAATATATAGACTCCAACTGGACTTGAAAACGGCTTTTGACTTGGTGCCCAGGGATAAATTATGGGGGGTACTAAGAGATATAGGGATCCCCTCTTACCTCCTAAGCATGCTTATGAAGCTGCACAAAGCCAATTATGCCCAAATAAGATGTGGGAAAGGGGGAGAATTAACTTCACGATTCCCAGTTGACAGAGGGGTGAGGCAGGGGTGTGTGCTTGCACCTACCCTGTTCTGCATCGTCAATGCATTGATTGCCCAACTCCTCAAGGTTAAGGATAATGATGCCCCAAAGCTAGCAAACTCAAAGGTCCCAGCATTGATGTTTGGGGATGACACCCTTTTAATGTCTAAGTCGCAGATAGGAATACAGAGGGTCCTGGATATCTTTGTCATCTTTTGTAACAACAGGGGGCTGGAGATAAATACCTTGAAGACCAAGTTTTGGTCTTCAACTGAGCCAAGCCAACAAGCCATAATCCTTGTTTAGATGACACAGTGCTCGAAACAATCTCTGTATTTGACTATCTGGGTGACACCCTCATAGAAAATATGTAGTGGGGGCCACAAATTGCCAAAGCCAAACTTAGGCTAGCCCAGACTACCGGAGGAATTGCAAAAGTACTCAGAGATTGCTCCTCTAAACCTCCTGGGCATATTAGAGAAATCTATAAGGCACAAGCAAGGGGTGCAACAATGTACGGCCCGAACTTTGGGGTCATTGTTCTTGAAATCATCTAAGCAAACTTGAGAACAGCTTCTTAAGACAGATTTTGGGTCTTCCTTCTAGCAGCCCTTTAATCCCCCTGTGGCTGGATTTAGGTATTAGACCAATTGTAGAGGAGATTGGTCTAAGGCCCCTAACTTTCTGGCATAGATTGTGGGTGACCCCGATATTGGCAGAATATCGGTCAGAAACGAAAGAGTTATTGAATTTTTAGGGGGTAGAAAAAATTGCTTGGTTTGCACATATAAGGTAAGAGTGCAGGAGGCTAGGTACACCAAATCTCTGGAGTAACCCCGAGGAAGTGTGCTCTGCAATTTCACGCGCTGAACTGGTGAAAACTTACCAAACACATAAATTGGCAGTCATCCACGGGAATCCGGCTTCAGGTCATCTGACAGCCGAATTCCTCACAATAAAAGATGAGAATAAATTTGAACCCTTCCTGGATGACATTCTAACTTTCTCATCAAGAAAACTACATCCTTTCACGATGTGCCTTTACTAGCAAATGGTCTAAAACTGCCTCACATGGGTGCCTAGCCTGCAACCATCAGGAGGAGGCAGAGCTCCATGTTTGATTCTTTTGTCCAGGCTACAAATCTGCAAGGCAGTGCTGGCTTATACAGCTGGACAGGAACCTAGGGTTTGTGCACTGCTAGGAGGCATTTAGAGTTTTGAAGTTTGATACCTCTAAGCCCATTGTTTTTGCTGTCTCTCGATTTCTAAATTCAATGTGGCGCAGGCGCTGAACACTCTTAAAAATAATTAAACCAGATGTAAATGCATAAACTGTTTTTACTTTTTAAACAAAAAAAAGAAAAAGCTAGAAAAACCTGTTCTTAACCTTCTTTATTGTTTTAAATTTTCAACAATGGAGATGAACAATGTTTTAATTCTTATACTGTATGTGTACATTTTTTATCGACAATGCGACCAGTACCGATTCCACCGAATCTATTGATTTAATGATCTATGTTAAGTTCTTTTTGGCCCCTGAAACCGATCTGATTTTCACTGGACCCATGCTGTGTTTATCATTCCTTGTTATTAATGCATATGCACTTTCTTGAGGTTATTGGCTTTGCTCATAGGTTAGTGCAGATAATTACCTTGGAACACAAATATGATGCACGTGTACTTTCATATGATGGTGGATTCCTTTTTATTAATTTTATATTGTCAAGATTTTGATTGTATTGTACACACACTTTTATGGTCTTAATGACCAAAATAAAGGTTTTTGAACTGAACTGATCTGAATATACTCTAAACTGTGAGCCCACATGTGACTTTGGAGGTGCTAGCAACTAGACTGCAGCAGGGTATTCTATAATCCCATCCTTAGCTTACTTAAATATGCTTCACTTGTCCTCCTAGGCAACATTTAGTATTGAGAATATAATGAACCATTGCAAGAGGTGTACTACCACATCGCTGATGGCTGCACATCTCTGCATCTTAAGGCAGTGGAAATAATATGCAACCAGGAAACATGGCAATGAGAATATGAGATGATAAACTTGGTATGCTACTAAAAGGTGGTATACATTTTACAGAACAATCTACAGATTTGTATTGCACCTGGGATCCTCTGGTCTGCAGAAGATGAGTAATTCAATCTTCAGGTATCATGGATCTCTAAATGATCCTGCTATCCTTCCACAGTTGGCAGCATTGTTGATCCCCATCAACAATTTATTCTTACTATTCTGTGTGTGGCTAAAACTTTTCTCTACTAACCTTCTTTCCCACGTCTTACTCTCAACCAGCCCTCTCCTCGAACTTTACACTTCTTGCCACTCCTTCAGCAACAGTACATGCTTCTTTTTGACTAAGAAAGTCAGTATAATCCTAAATTGAAATTGCAATGGTAAACTCTCATTCACTGGAAATGCATGGATTTTGATAAAAAATGCTAATTAGTTCAAACAAAACTGGCATCCAAAAATCCATCACCAAACAGCAAGGTGGTCATTTTAGAAAAGGTAATGGGTGTGACCTGAAGTGCGCTGAGTCACCTACTAACCAGTCATCAATGCTCAGATGTTTGGATACAGTCCAATTAAGTGATTCCAGAGAAGGGTGTAATGGGCTCCTGCCAATGTTGGAACAGCGGCTGAATAGTTAGCCAATACTCACTATATGTCCTGTAAGCTGCTTTACGATTGTACAACACTGATATTAGACACTACACCTATCCATAGCCCTACTCGAAAATCCAGAGGAAGGGCTATTTTGCCATAGTGCCTCAACTTTTAAACATTTTTGTAACAGGCCATGTGATAAACTGCTAATCATGCTATGAGTGCACGATTCTAATAACTCACATATTCTGTTAACAACTGCTTCACACCTTTTCATCTGCTTTTGTAGTACTACATGTCCTCTATAACTGTGTACATCACTCACTTACTCACTTTGTGCTCAGGTTTGTGGTTAAGTGTTCCTGTACCTATGAACAACACTAGCTCTGAACTGGACACCCCCGCGCCGCACGGCCACCAGCTGCTGCGTGTGCCCCCGCCTGCCGATACATCCTGCCTCGCAGAGCCTTCCCGCCCTCGGGTCCGCCCTCAGGCCACGCCCCCGCCTGTTGTTTATTTCCGCGTTGTGTGCCACTGTCTTCCTGTACTAGTTTCTGCTGTATTTTATTTCTACAGTCTGTTCCCTGTTACTTTGTTTTTTGTCCCCGTGCTGCTCTCTGTACCTGCTTTCCCCCCCCTGTGCTGCTGACCCCTGCACCTGCTCCCCGCTGCCGATTCCCGCCGCCGGGGAGTGTAGCCACGCCCCCTTCCTCCCCGCTCCCGCCTCCCAGCTGCCCCTCCCTCCCTGCACTTCGCCATAAATGGCGACCGTGCGCACGCGCAGCGTTGACGCGCAGCGGGCGCGCCGATTGTGCGCCGAAGGCGCGCCAAAGGCAAGCCCGTCTGCGCCCGTCCGCGCCTGGACCGCGCCCAGTGCCAGGACCCCTGGCCCCCACCGACGGAAGCCGACCCGACGGACCTACGACGCCGCCGAACTCAACGCACTCAACACCGGCCGAACCCCGGGCTGCTACCGAGCCACACCGAGACGCACCCACGGACCCTTCAGCTGCCACTCCTGCAAGTTCACCTGCAACCGGACCCACGCCACACCAGCAGCCGGACCCACCAAGCCGAACACCAACAGCAGCCACCTGAAGTGCATCCTGCTCAACACCCGCTCCATCCACAGACACGCCGTCGAGCTCTGGAACCTGCTCGACACCACAGCCCCAGACGTCGCCTTCCTCACAGAAACCTGGATGAACGCCTCCTCAGCGCCCAACATCGCCATCGCCATTCCGGACGGCTACAAGATCATCCGGAGGGACCGCGTCAACCAGACAGGAGGAGGCATCGCCATCATCCACAGGAACACCATCCGCATCACGACCGACACCGACGATACCCTCGCACCCGCCGAACACCTGCACTTCCAGATCCACGTCAACCCCAAGACCACCCTCAGAGGCACCCTCATCTTCAGACCCCCGGGACCACGCACACAATTCAGCGAAGACATCACAGACTTCATCAGCCCGCACGCCCTCCTCACCACCGACTACATTCTCCTCGGGGACCTCAACTTCCACCTGGAGAACAACAACGACCGCAACATCACCACCCTGCTGGACAACCTCGCCAACCTCGGACTCAAGCAACTGGTGACCACCCCCACCCACTACGCCGGACACACACTCGACCCGGTCTTCTCATCCACCAAGGACATCGCCTTCAGCCACGCCACTGGACTCCACTGGACGGACCACAGCTGCGTCCACTTCAGCTTCAGAAGGACCACGCTCCACCAGCACCAGCAACAGGTTCCCCGCAGAAGCCGGAACAAGATCACTTCAGACCAGCTCGCTACTTCCCTGAGCAAGAACCCTCCCACCAGCACAACGAACCCCAGCCAAGTGGCCACCAACCTCACGAAATGGATCAGCGACTGCGCAGACGACCTCGCCCCTCTAAAGACCCCGCCGAGCAGACCCGGCAGCAAGAAAGCCCCATGGTTTAACGACGAACTCAAGAGCTCCAAGAAGAACTGCAGAGCACTCGAGAAAACCTGGCGCAGAAACCCAACACCGGACAACATGACTGCCCTCAAGCTCGCCACCCGAAAACACCACCAACTGATCCACGCCACCAAGAAAACCGCATTCAAGGAACGACTGGACAACAACGCACACAACAGCAAGGAACTCTTCAACATCGTGAAAGAGCTCTCCAACCCCAACGCCGGTAACAACAACATCACCCCTTCGCAAGACCTCTGCAACTCCCTCGCCTCCTACTTCCACAACAAGATCGCGGACATCCACAACAGCTTCAGCACTCAACCGGCGCACGCCACGACCGAACCACCGCCCCCCACCACCACCCTCCGCGCCTGGACCCCGATCAGCACCGAAGACACAATCCGCACGATGAACTCCATCCACTCCGGATCTCCGACAGACCCCTGCCCTCACCACGTCTTCAACAAGGCCGACGCTGTTATCGCATCCCACCTGCGGGACATCATCAACACCTCCTTCGACACCGCCACCTTCCCGGAGAGCTGGAAGCACGCCGAACTCAGCGCCCTACTCAAGAAACCATCAGCCGACCCCACCGACCTCAAGAACTACCGCCCCATCTCACTGCTCCCGTTTCCAGCAAAAGTCATCGAGAAGACCGTCAACAAGCAACTGGCCGCCTTCCTCGAGACGAACGGTTCCCTCGACCTCTCGCAGTTTGGCTTCCGAGCCAACCACAGCACCGAGACCGCCCTGATCGCAGCCACCGATGACATCCGAGCCCTGCTCGACAACGGAGAAACAGCGGCCCTCATCCTCCTGGACCTCTCCGCAGCCTTCGACACAGTCTGCCACCGTACCCTAGTACAGCGCCTCAGCAACGTCGGAATCCAGGAGAAGGCACTGGAGTGGATCATCTCCTTCCTCGCCAGAAGGACACAGAGAGTCCGCCTCCCCCCGTTCAGATCGGAGTCCACCGAAGTCATCTGCGGCGTTCCTCAAGGCTCCTCGCTCAGCCCAACACTCTTCAACGTCTACATGAGCCCCCTCGCAGCCATCGCACGCCAGCACAACCTCAACATCATCTCCTACGCCGACGACACCCAGCTGATCCTCTCCCTCACCAACGACCCCACCACCGCCAGAGCCAACCTGCACAAAGGGATGACAGACGTAGCCAAATGGATGTCGAACAGCCGCCTGAAACTGAACTCGGACAAGACGAAAGTCCTCATTCTGGGATCCTCACCCTCCGCCTGGGACGACTCCTGGTGGCCCCCCGCCCTGGGCAGCGCACCCAAACCAACAGACCACGCACGCAACCTGGGCTTCATCCTGGACTCCTCCCTCTCCATGACCAGACAAGTCAACGCCGTCTCCTCGTCGTGCTTCAACATCCTACGCATGCTACGCAAGATCTTCCGATGGATCCCCTCCGAGACCAGGAAGACGGTCACCCAGGCCCTCGTCACCAGCCGTCTGGACTACGGCAACTCCCTCTATGCCGGAACCACCGCCAAACTCCAGAAGAGACTCCAGCGGATCCAGAACACCTCAGCACGACTCATCCTGGACATCCCCCGCCGCAGCCACATCTACGGACACCTGAGAGACATGCACTGGCTCCCGGTCAACAAGAGAATCACCTTCCGGCTCCTCACCCACGCACACAAAGCCCTACACAACCAAGGCCCAGGATACCTCAACAGCCGCCTCAACTTCTACGCTCCCAAACGCCAGCTCCGATCGACCAGCCACGCCCTCGCCGCCGTCCCCCGCATCCGAAGAGCCACCACAGGAGGAAGGTCCTTCTCCTACCTGGCCGCCAAGACTTGGAACTCCCTTCCGACCCACCTCCGCCTGACCCAAGACCACCTCGCCTTCAGGAAGCAGCTCAAGACCTGGCTGTTCGAGCAGTAGCGGACCCCTTCCCCCCCAGCGCCTTGAGACCCTCCGGGTGAGTAGTGCGCTATATAAATGCTTTGATTGATTGATTGATTGAATTTCAATGATTCGAGAACTTGGGCCTCAACCAGCAACAGCAAACATGTTCAAATCTATGCTGGAGGTTGAAGTCAAGATGTTCTCGGGTCCAACTACAGCTTACATTCTATGGGCACATGTCAGAACAAGAACAGGCTCACCATTCTTGATGTCTGATTGCAATGGAACAGCTCCTCGGTTGAGTCGTGGATCCTGCTCTCATGAGTGGCTAAGCTTGGGAACCTTCCTGGCTTCGAGGCAGTCTCAGTCATTCAAGCTACTTTCAATCCGGTCCTTTCAATCAGCTGGATCGTGGCTAACTTCCCTTAAGTAAAATGACGACTCTTGGCACAATTCAGCTTCTTTCATAAGCAGATTAGACTCCTCCACAGTACAGGCATCAAGCTAGTTATATAGACATTCTCAAACCGAGGCTTCCTTCGAAGAAAGAATGGCAACCAAGCAATGTTTTCACTCATGGATCTGTTTTCGTCTTTCCAGATGCTGGTGCACAGGTCTCCTCAGTACTGAATAGGACAAACAGAACAAAGTACTAACCTCTGGAAGGTCCAAAGCATACTTATCTTGTTACCAATGGGGCATATCACAGGCTACCAGAGAGTCTGCAATGTATAAAGTTAATCGAAGCATGTACAGGTGGCATGCATTGTAAGCATGCTCCATCACTGCTCCTCTGGTACCCAAATTAAATGTTGGTATCATCGTTTTTGTTGTATGTCTTGAAACCTGAGTAATTGTCTCTGGGCTGTGGGAGTGATTCTGTAAGCTTTGAGGCCAATTTCTCAGACGAAAACTCTGAAATGAAAAGGCGGAAATGCCTGCTGTAGAGAGAATCTCATGTGCCTGGCCTGGAGAACAACTTCAATCCTGTGCTGAGGGCTTATGAATGTTGGAGGGGATATATCTCTGTAATCCACTGGCAATGTTCCCTTTACTTTTTACAGAATCCTGGGCAGGAACACTATGTTGCCATTGATAGAAAGTAGGGGTGAGAGGCTGCTGAACGCAGGGTAAAGACAGTTCAAAAGGGAGCAAACAGCAGGCTTTAGTTCAGCCTGAGGATTGTGGTTATGTGCTTTTATGCCTGCATGGATGCACATATGGGAAGGGAGAGAGTGGGAGTGAGCAGCAGCATGCTCTTGTGTCAATGTGGGAACTAATACAACCGTATATACATTAAGCAACCTAAAAGTCTGTTAAACTGTGTACTAATGTCAACAAATGAAGTCCCCTGCAAAGGTTAGGTCCCATCCCATGCCTCTCACAATATTAGATCAGTTTGAAGATCATCTACCTTGCCCATATGAGGCCTTTCTCCTTTGCCAGTTTAAATATGTATTTCGGATTTCTGGTTTTCAGTTAAAGCTGATTATAACAGATAAAATACCACAACAGGAACATTTCTTTTTCAGTAGAATCCAGAAAAAAACATATTTTGCTGCATTTTTACCGCTTTAGTGTTCTCTGGGTTCTAGACAGTACATGTCCCACATCTACATCTGAGCAATTTTCCCTACTGGATGCTCCTGCTATGACCCCATAAGGCCAGGTAAGCCAAATAATAGGCCCTTTAGTCCATCCGCAAAGTTCCTGGACCCTACTTGCACACCAGTGTGGCGAAACACATATGGCTTCAGCTCACTGTTGAAAGCATGTTGCTGTGTAGTGACCAGCAGGTTCACAGCTGAATTCTGAGCAGGGTCTCAGTAAGGGCAAGCAAAGCTTTATAACTCCTCCTTCTCTTACAGCAGTACTAAGCTTTGCGTTATGAAAGATCAGGTATACAAATGTTGACAAAAAGATCACTGTGTATACAAACACATCTAGAATCAATGTGCTGTACCTAGTACTCCTGGTCTTGGTTTTATAGGGTGATGGTCTAGAAAGCATTCCTTTAGGAGCTATATCTTCATACATAGAAGGACCAGGTCCATATCATGTACAACTTCAACAACCATGCCGAGGCCCAGAAGAGGACTTCGCTCCGGGTTTTCTGAAACTCAGCTGCCTACTGCATATACAGTAAGACGAAAAACCCACAGGTTAGTCTACAAGCTACGGACTACCTACAGATCAGAATCCTGAAAAGACAGACACTTTTGCAAATATGTGGTGCAAACAGCTCAATTTGAGAGAAAACGTGTTGGAGCCAGTTCTGAGCCTGTATACTGAAGTAGACCATGTTTGTGGTACAGACCCAGATCATCAAGTTCAAATTTATTTTCTATTGCCTCCATGTCAAAATAAAGCTTGGAACCTAAGTGCTGAAATAAGGCCCGACACTTGACAAAATCACTTATACAAACTACGGCAACATATTTAATGTAGTTGTGGAGTAGTGCTCGTTATTTTCACCAACACCGAGCCCAGGAACAGTAAACAAAGGGAGTGGCCCAATTCCTGCACTGCTTTCAAATAAACAAATGCCAACATGTGTGGTAAAAATCAATTCTGAGCTTCCTCTGTACTGACTTTCAGTAAAACACAAAATACCATATGCATGGCCCAATATCACGAAATAAACTTTATTTAAGGTTGAACTGCACAGGAAAATTATTCAAGGCATCTTGCAGGTCTTGGAGATGTTTTAGTACATCAGCTGATTATATTACCAGCAGGAGGCCCCGTATCTAACACTATCTATACACATTAATTCCTCAGCAGACTTCTTCCCTATGACCATATAAAGTAGTAATAGGCACAGAATACCACATGTATCAGCCAAATACTTTCCTGGTATCTCGGGACAAAGAACTGAACAGTGTGAAACTGTTTTGCGATAACAGAGCACCAAGCACGCCACAATGTATATCACATATCCTACGTGGAAACTGTCATTCAGTCGATCTTTGAAGAACTGAGCAGCAGGAAGATGTGTTGAATATTCACAACTAAAATTGTATCTGCTATAGTTAAATAATAATCATTTGCAAACATATCAGCAGTCATGGTGATCCTAGACATGGGGTGGTACTGGACTGCTAGAGAGAGGAGTACTGGAAAATAAGCTAGGGAGGGATGTGATGGAAATAATGAACATGTATTTGGAAGAGCGAATTCAAGAAAACGGTACAAAGAAGGGACATGGAAGCAGGAAAGAAGGAAGAGTTTTTTATGGTGCAAAAGAGTAAACAGTGCTAACCACTGATTTGTATAATTTTTTTAAACACTGGAAAACACACAAAAAGACCACAACAAACATCAAATAGAAACCAAAACAGGAGAGCCTATGTGATTTAAGTTCTCAATTCCTGTCTATTTGGCTACAAGACTGTAACTGTCTAAGCGATCTTAAAATATTTGCAGCGGTTAGTACCAATGAGTGCAGTCTGTACTTTCATTAAGAAAATTGCCTAGAGTTCATGGCAAAAACATTTGCTGATGTTAGCTCTCTCTCTCTTGAAGTCTGTATGCTATTTTTGCATCTTTTTCCACAGGCAATGGAAACGAATTTTCAATCAAGCCAAAAACACGCTAAAACAAGCTTTGACAACTAGAGTACTGAACATATGATTGGTGTGCTATCACAACTAATATCAGGCCCAGAGGCTACATAATAATGTGTTGAGAGTTATATTACAAAATCGTACACCATATAAGGATGTTATTTGGTGTACCCACATTTGTTCCAGATCTTCTGTTCTCCTCAGAGGTAAAGTCTGGGCCTGATTCACAATCATCAAGGTCAAAGTACCTCCAAACGTGTCCTATGTGCCCTCTTCGTACTCTGGATTTACCACAATAAGAGATCTTCCTAGCTGAGATCATCCCCCCAACGAAGAAGCACCTGAGCCTCCAGATTTGTCCTAAATGAAGCCTGATTTATTGCCATTGACTCCAGTCTCTAAATATACCACCACTCCTTTCTGCATCATTGCAAGAGGTTATGTCACAACACGAACATGCTCCAGGAGAAATGAGGTTCAATGTTGTTTCTCATGTCCAGAACTGCCCTATGTCTGAAACCATTGTACTATGCACATGAATTGCCAACTTCCAAAGGAGATTTGGCAGGCACATCGGCCCGCCATCGTTTTACTTCTATGTCAAAACAACTGCCACCTCATTCCTTTTGAGGATTATTCTGCAGGTTATCAAGATGAGGATAGCGCATGGCCACTATCTTCCAGGTCACTCATCACTGTCTACCATGACACAAGAATTTTATACATACTCATCCTCTCACTGTGTAGTAAGGAGCTATCATGTGGTTAACGTAACTGCTCTTCTAATGGTCTCTTTTGAGATAATGCCGTACACCATATCTTGGGATGGACCAAATTGTCCAACGTGTCCTGCACATTCGTTCAGATGACAGTCACAAAAAGTGCATTTACCAGTCTGTGGGACATTAAACAAGTCAAGTAACGTTTTGATTACAGTAATACTTATGCATCACTTGACAAAAATTATCCTTGGTGACCATTACAATAATCATTTCAGTGGTCAACATGAACTCTTCAATTTCATACAATGATAACAAGGCAATACCTTCATCCTGCATTATCTGCATTTGCAGTTTAACAGAATGCTGGCAACAGATCACAAATCTACAAATAAAAACATGCAGTTGATTTATACCTATGATCAACACTAGGGGACATATGTATGAAGCGAAAATCCCGTCGCAAACGCTGCGAATCGCTAAAAATAGCGTTTGAGACATAACAAATCGCTAATCCCAATGTATGAATGCGAAAATGCATGCAAAAGAAGGAATCGCTATTTAGCGAGTTCCAAACCGTGCGAAAGTGCTAAATAGCGATTTCCATTGCGAATTCCAAATTTGCGCTGAAACCTGTTAGCGAAATTCGCTATTCTGGAAATCGCTATTAAGAATTCGCAATGGTATGTATCAACCATTCGCAAATAGCGATTTAAGCAAATCGCAAATTAAGGAATCGCAATTACCATCAAGTGGGAGCAGGTGGTAACCAGGTGCAAAGTATAAAATGAAGCCCAGAATGCAACACACTCTTTTCCCCAATGTCTGGGCTCTACATGATACTGAGCAGGCGAAGACTGAGAGCTGTGGCGCAGAGGAGGCGGCGGCAGGAGAGGATATTCCGTTTGCGCACCACCATCTTCCAGCGCACTGAGGAGGACATATACACCCATTACAGACTGGAGGAAGAGAGCATACTTGATTTAATTGAGGAACTCAGGCCCCACCTAGAACACCCCACCCGCAGGACACAAGCCATACCCACACACATCCAGGTCCTGTGTTCCCTACACCTGCTGGCCTCAGGTAGTTTTCAGGGGGTCATAGCCTCAGCAGGAGGGGTGTCACAAAGTGCCCTGTCGCGCTTCTTTCATGCGTTCCTCGACGCCATGACACATAGGATGCAACACCACATCCACTTCCCCAGCAACCCACAGGAACTAGCACAGACCAAGCAGGATTTTTACAACATTGCCCAATTCCCCCACGTAATAGGATGTATAGATGGGTCACATGTTGCCATTTCACCCCCCTCAAACATAGAGTATTTATTCCGGAACAGGAAATGCTACCACTCGCTCAACATAGAGATGGTGTGTGATGTCAAAAACATAATCACCGACATAGTGGCAAAGTATCCTGGAAGCACACATGACGCCTTTATATTCCGTCACAGTGGGCAATACCGTAGACTGTCAAGAGGTGAATTTGGAGAGGGATACCTACTAGGTAAAAGCACACAATGACAGGCCACATTTCTAATGACTAGCATGTGCATTACAGTGACTGACCTTTAAACATTTTCACCCACAGGGGACAGTGCCTATGCAGTCCGGGATTTCATCCTGACACCCTACCTAAATCCTGCCACTGCTGGGGAGCGGCGCTACAACCGGGCACACATTTCTACAAGAGGAACCATCGAGAGAACATTCGGCATTCTGAAGAGCCGATTCAGATGCATACATAAAAGCGGATGAGCCCTCCAATACAGCCCTGAAACGTGCTGCAAAATTGTAGTAGCTTGTGCCATGCTGCACAACATTGCAACCAGGAAAGGGACACCAATGGAGCTGAGTGACTCTGAATCCTCTGACGTGGAGGGACCTGGACCTGTACACATGGAAGCTGGCATACCTGTTGCTGCAACAGAGGCGTGATGAGATCATGCGCAACTACTTCTAGGTGAGTAATAATGATACAATGACAACTTAAGCCTTTGCTAATGTGTTCAATTCCCAATAGCAACAATGTCACACATCCAAATAAACAAAAATTAACTCTCCCAATCCAATGCACATGTTGAAATCACAGTGCAACAATTTTGGTGTACTAACAGCAAATGCTACACTGTTGCTGGCCCTATTTCACCCCTGTGAGTTATCTTCATTTGGCAGCAGTTCCTATTGGTGTGTGGCCGGCCTGTTGCTCCTGCCACTACGGCGCCTCTCAACAGTGGGTGGTGGGGTGTTGGAGCTCCGCACTGACTGGGAGTCCTCCTCACTGGGGGTCAGCACCCCAGGACCAGCTGTATGCATGGCGCGCAGTTCATCCAGGGCAGCAATTGACTGCACTACTACAGTGGCGATATCCTGAATTCCGTGAGAGAACTCACGCTGGGTCTCTATGGTACGCCCTGTCAGCATATTGGTGGAGGAGGCCAGCCGGTTAATTGCGCGAGTGTAGTGGTCCATGCGGGCAATCTCTTTGCGCCTGGCTGCGCGTTCTGCACGCAACTCTGCAGTTAGCTCCTTCACAGCCCCCCTGATTTCTTGGCAAATTGCCCTGTTCCCTGCCCTAATCTCTTGCTGAATTGCCTTCATATTTTTGGCTTGTAGGCGGAGTACCTGAAGCATGTGCAGTTCGAGCCCTGCAAAAACAGATTCATCCTGCTGCTCCCTGGAGCTGAAGCCCGTGCGGGGTCTACGCCTGCCTGTGCCCTGTGGTCTTGACTAGTGCTGCTGGGAAACTGGTGCTTCAGACTGCACTGACTCATTGTTGTCTCCATACTCTTCTTCCATGATTCGCAATGGCCTCACGATCCTCCTTCTGTGTCCCTGTGGTGGGATGAAAGGACTGTCCTCTTCATCTGTGTCCTGGCCATGGCTAGCTTCTCCAGAGGCTTGGGGTCCTGTGTTGCTTGCACTGGCTGTTGCATTTCCACTTGCACACATCAATTTTTTGTTCCTGTCATATGATGTTCAAATAAATTATTTCACAGTTTTCCCTAACTTTACTTGTGTCATTGGGGGGCGCTAGGTGGCGCCAAACCAAGATGGCCGCACTGTAGGGAGGCTCTCGCCAGATCGAGCCTTTGACCGATCCTGCTGACCATCCTGACCGGGGATACCTGTTCTATCTCCCCACCGTGGTGACCGCAGCGCTTTCCCGCACTCAGCGGTGCCAGCAGCGTCGAAATCGCCCGTCTGGAAGCGGAGATATCAGCGGCTTTGCTCGGAGGCGGCTCGGGCTGTCTGCCAGTGACCCGCCGCTCCGGGACCGGCTGGCCAGGAAACTCCGGGGATTTGCGGCCTAATCGGGGCTGCGGACACATCAACTGCGGAGCACACGTTCAGCCGTCGCTTCCTCTGCGCCTGTTTCTTGCTGGAAGGGGACCTCCCTACATTGAAGGTGAGCCCTTCCTCTTACTGCCGCGTCCTGGGAGTGATTGCGGACGGCCGTTAACGGCGGAAAAAGGCGCGAACACGGCCATTAGCGGCGGAGCGGATTTCAACGAGCAGTGACAAGACGCACTATCTGGCGCCGCCTCCCACACTACTTTAGGGACTGCAGAGGCGCTGATACAGCTGGGACAATACTGAACTCTTGCAGGGAGCAGCCATATATCCTGCGCTGTAGCGCATTGAGGCTACACTAGTCCCACTTGCTATTTATGACCTTCCCGCCGCCCTCACATTACTGTGGTCTATCTGCTGGCTCCCTTAGGGCGGTGGGCTAGTTCATGCTGCTAGTGTGACCCTGCATGCACCTCCTACGGCGCTCTCTGCACCCGCCTGCTCCCCTGAGACGACCTTCCCACCTTTCAACACACGAGGTGCACTGCCGGGGGGTTGTCAACACACCGGCCCAGAGAGCACATCGTTCCCAGCGCACATTGACAGGGCGCGGAGGCTGCCTCACCGCTCCTTCGCATGACTACGTGACTTTGCCCTCCGGCTACGCTGAACATTGGCACAGGGCCGGCGATATCTGCCCAAAACCACATGATCTGCTACAGGACACAACCTGCGATGTGATCTGGCCCCCTTTACAATTACTGCTTTCCTGGTTGCTCTTCTGGTTACTCTCCTGTTGTGGTCCGCATAGAGAGACCCTGGCTGATGTGTCGATGGGCGGATCAAGCTAAAGTCAATTGCTTCTCCTGCTTCACCTGTGGCTGGGGAGACATTGTTCACTAGCCCTGCCTCACTACTTTGGGCTCGTGAGCCGAAGAATTCAAACGGACGTCACCTCTGAACGACACTGCGCCCATAGTGCCACTTCCAAAAGTGTTCTTTCTCGCCCTGCCATTCCGCCTTGTCACATAGACGCTTCTTCGCGTCACCACACACTGGCTGCTCCTATCACGCCGGCTTCGCGTGCACCTAGACACGACATGGGCCGCAATGACGCCAAACAGACCAAAATACCGTTTGAATCTAAACGGGCCTCCAGAACCACGCACGAACCCGAAGGTAGCCCTCCTGCCCGTGGACCACCGGGTGACGACTGGAAAGCCTTGCTGCTGACCATGCAACAGAGTCTGACAAGCATTGACGCCAAAGTTGACACGATCAATACTCGCATGGATAGTGTGGTTACCAAACTGGAACAGCACGACACCAGACTTAAAGAAGCGGAAGATAGAATATCAGATCTGGAAGATGGTGCCACTACGAATGCCAGGCAGGTGACCCAAATGGACAGGCTCTTAAAAATCATCGCGGAGAAAAACGAGGATTTAGAAGCCAGGTCCAGGCGCAACAACATCCGCGTCCTGGGCCTTGCAGAGTCCACCAACACTGGGAAAATGGAGGTGTTCATTGAAAATCTGGTCATCGAACTCTTTGGTAAGGAATCGTTCTCCTCGCACTTAATAGTGGAGCGAGCCCACAGATCCTTGGCCGCACGCCCACCGCCAGGTGCCCAACCTCGCCCCATCATAGCGAGATTTCTCAATTATAGAGACCGGGACGCGGTGCTCCGACGAGCGAGAGAGATTGGCACGGTGAGTTACTGTAACACTACACTCTCATTTTTCCCGGACTTCACCCAGGCGGTACAGGAAGCCAGGAGGAAATTCATAGGTGTAAAGAAAAAGCTCCAGAATCGAGAGATGACATACGCCATGTTGTACCCGGCTAAATTGAAGGTTTCCTACGGGGGCAAACAGCACTTCTTTCAAAATCCTCAGCAGGTGGAGGACTTTCTTAAGCACCACAGGGCGGACGAAACCAGAGGAGGCGCTGAAAACCATCGCTCCAGATCCACTTCGCCTATGAACCAGCAGGAATAGTCCATATTCACAGTGACCGCTCCGTGGACAAGAAGTGGCGACGGACTAGACGCCTACACCATGGTGAGATGCAAATCAATAATGTTGCTTGACTTGGTATACATATTTGGCAGGCTCGATCGCCCACCTCCGTCCCACGCCGAGAGACCGGGTCTTTGCCTGGTTCCAAGTGGGTGCGAGTAGGGAGGTGGATGGCAGGTTTGGTGCCCCTAGTACGGTACCCCAATGGGCGAGCCCCAAACCCCCCCTTCTTGTGGTAGAATGGAGGGATACGTGACATTTCTAGGGTTTTTAAGTTGGGGAGTGGGAGGGATAGTGGGGATTGGGTGGGTTCAGGATGCCCGGCGAGTTGGGGTTGCCGGAGTGGGTGGGGGAATGTTCCAACATATTACCTGCAGGACAGAAGTGTTTGTTGTCCACGTTAGCAGTTGGGCATACCGAGAGGGTAGTTGGGTTTCGATTCCTATATCTGCTGCCATTTGTTATTTGTGCATGGATGTTGTGGATGATTGGCGCTCATTTTTTCCGTTAGAAATATGGGGGACGTAACTGAACCACTGCCCGCTTCGCAGTTCCGAGTAACCTCCTGGAATATACGTGGGCTGAATAACCCGAAGAAAAAAAGACAAATACTGGGGTATCTCGACAGACACGGGATATCTGTAGCTATGCTGCAAGAAACTCATCTGAGGCCTAGCGGTTCCCCTCCATTCGCTTCTAAATGGGCTGTGAGCAGGGTGTTCTCCTCCTATTCTAATTACGCTAGAGGGGTGGTAATACTGGTGAAACGAGGAACACATTTCACTCCAGCTGGGACTGAGATAGATGCTGAGGGGCGCTACTGTATGCTATGGGGGAAATTACACTCACACACAATACTGTTTGCATGTTACTATGGTCCTAACACGGATGACCCTGATGCTCTTCTCACCCTGTGGGGGAAAATACAGGCTTTGGGGATAGATCACGTGGTGCTGGGGGGAGACTTCAACACGGCCCTCATACCCGCACAGGATAGGTCGCACCCACATGCCTCTCATTATACTAATACTCAGAGATCACTAATAGGAATACTGAAGGAGCACCGCCTGGTGGATGCGTGGCGACATATGCATCCCACCGCCAAACAGGGTACTCATTGCTCTGCGTTCCACTCCACATGGGCCCGCCTTGACTATATATTTGTCTCAGCAGGTCTATCCCCATGGTTAACCAAAGCAAGTCACCTGGCGCGCACATACTCGGACCACTCCCCGGTTCTTCTCTCCCTAACCATTCCCCTTACAACTCCCCCTTTCCTGAACTGGCGCCTTAATCCCGCACACCTGACTGACACTGCCTTCACTGCTGAATTGGAGCAGGAAATCACAGAGTTCTTTGAACGGAATATTAATTCAGTTTCTAGTCTCACTACAGTTTGGGAGGCCTTTAAAGTGACAATGAGGGGGAGCTGTATCGCCAAAGGGGGGGGAGTTCTCAAGGCGCTGCGAACAGACATACACAAGCTTGAATTGGAGCTCCGTCAGCTGGAGCGAGAAATGGCGAATGGAGACTGGGACGGCGCAGTACATGCTCAGATCAGGGACAAACTGAACGAATACTCAGAAGCGGCGGATAGGGAAGGCAAATTTCTGGGTAAGCCCTTTCATGCTCGGGTATATGGTGAGGGAGACAGACCTGGCAAGGCGCTGGCCAATGCAGTCAGAACCCCTCGATATCAAAATTATGTCCCAACTTTATTGGACAAACATGGCACACCGCACCACGATACCGTGACACAGCTCCAAGTGTTAACTGAACACTACACCTCGCTTTACACCTCACATAGGAACGACACGCTCAATTTGCAGGAATATCTAGAGGACACTGCTATTGCCTGGCTGGGACCGTCCCAGCAAAAATTCCTTCATCATGAGCTCGAACTTGATGAGATCAAGGATGCCATCATGTCCATGAAGTCAGGGAAAGCACCGGGGTCGGACGGCCTTCCGATAGATTTTTATAAATCCTTTCTACATGTACTAGCACCCATACTGAAACAGGTCTTCTATGCAGCATTGGAAGAAGGCTCACTCCCCCTCACGATGCGGGAAGCATTAATAACGTCGCTGCTGAAACCAGGTAAGCCACCCGAACATTGCGATTCCTTCAGGCCCCTCTCGCTATTGAATACGGACAGCAAGATCTTAGCTAAAGTTCTCGCTACACGTCTTAACCTCCTTATGGAACGACTCGTCCTTCCAGATCAGGCGGGGTTCGTTCCGAACCGTGCCACGTCCCATAATTTGCGTACCTTACAAGCAGTGCTGCAAGATATTAACCCCAGGTACGAGGCTGCGGCCGTTTTCCTGGACGCTACAAAGGCGTTCGATTCCCTGGAGTGGGACTACCTTCTTACACTGCTCGAAAGGATGGGAGTCCCCTTTAATTTTCTGGACTGGATTCGGCTGTTATATTATAAACCCCAAGCTACGGTGCTACTCAACGGTGCGCGCTCCGCTCCGTTTGAGATCTATCGGGGTACCCGACAGGGTTGCCCTCTGTCCCCGATACTCTTCGCAATCGCCATCGAACCCCTTGCCGCGAAGCTTAGACAACACCACAAACATCGTGCACTAGTCTACCCGGAACGGCAACTCCTGATCGCATTATACGCTGATGACATGACCCTCTACGTAGACAATCCACGAGATAATCTAAATCCCTTATTGCGCGAGATTACTAAATTTGGGGCTATAGCGGGGATACAGATCAACTGGGCGAAATCTGCTATGTTCCCCTTGACAGACAAGACCTCGGAGTTTCCTCTTGACTACCCCCTGGTGTGGGAATCCGATGAAATAAAATATCTAGGAATCAAAATCACCAGGAATAGAGAGGACCTTATCAGAGCTAACTATGGGACGGTCCTGGACAAATTGACAGACAGCGTTACAAGGTGGCTACATCTTCCTCTATCCATGGCAGGCCGCATATCACTTATTAAGATGGTGGTCCTCCCCAAACTATTGTATCTTTTTACGAATATACCCTATAGCCCGGGGTCTTGCTTTTTTCGGGCCCTCGACTCACAGCTCTCGCGACTGATCTGGGGAGGCAAACAAGCTAGACTTAGTTTGAAAACCCTGATGTTACCTTACCACCAGGGAGGGTTTGAAGTCCCGGACTTCCGAAAATACTACGACTGTGCCCAGGGCCATTTTGCTGCGTACTGGTTCCATCCCCCTCCATTTATGGCCCACCTGGCGGTTGAGGATGGTTATATGAGACCAGAAAAACCCTCTGGGTATCTCTACACTACGGTCAGTATGACCGACAAAGACCCGTCTACGGTGGACTGTACTGTCAGGGCCTGGAGGCGCATTGCAGGGCATATGGGAGTACTATTCGCCTACTCGCCTCTAATGGCGGTGGCTAATGACCCCAGGGTGAGTATCGCCCGAGAAGAATTGGGACGTAAATTCCTTGCCAAATACGCTATAAGCACATGGGGAGATCTTTACCTGCAGGGCGCCTTCCGCACGGCTGTGCAGATTTTTGGGGACAACACCCCCACGATGATGGATACTTTCCTCTATGTCCGCCTCCGACAAAACATAAAATCCGTCACGCCCAATTTTCCGGACGAACCAGAAACCATGACGCCTCTGCACTCCCTGCTCCAGGCCACGGTCCCGAAGCATGTAGTCTCCATGTTGTACAAACACGTCCAGGTGGCTCCATCGCCCCCCTCCTTTAGAGCCCGGCAGGACTGGGACGCTGACCTACCCGAACCCATGTCAGACGAGCAGTGGGAGACGAGCTGCTCTCACACACATGCCGTAACCGGAAACACACGTCTCCGACTGATCCACTATAAATTCTTGCACCGGCTCTATTTCACGCCGGCAAAGTTGCACCATCTAGGCCTCAAAGACGACGATAGATGTCTCCGATGTGGCATCCCGGGGGCAGATTTTATACATCTAGCGTGGGGATGCCAAGCAGTCGCCACGTACTGGGTGGAAGTGTTTGACGCTCTTTCGGAAATGCTCGGACTATCCATAGACCCTTGTCCTAAGAGAGCACTGCTCGGACTAGCTCACCCTGCTGTTAAGACGAACCGCAAATTTTTTGCACTGAGCCTCCTTCTGGCCAAACGTCAGGTGGCATGCAGATGGGGCAGAGGGCGGGCACCTAAATTTAAGGACTGGTTGAGTTGCATGGCTACCTGGCAAGAACAATTACACAACTATGCTGACCTCTTACCACCTAAATCACGACCCAAAGATCTATGGGGCCCTCTTACTTCGTACCTACTTCACTTACACACTGATGAGCATTCTGTGGAGGAGGATAATTGAGGGGTGGACTGCAGCGATAACCGCTCCGTTCACACACGTGGGTTATGCTCATTCACACACTTTCAACGGCATTACCCCAACACGCGCCTCCAACATATGCTACCCCCTGCTGGAAATGGCTTGCTTTGGGACCTGCGTAAGCGAACACACGCAGCACATACTGTTACGCCCCCCCTGATACATAACATACGGAACGTGGTGTGACGGGATTGCGGGGTGACGAGCGTCCCCCCCCCCCTCTCACCTCTTGTATTATTCGGACTTGGTTCGGAACGGATATTCTCATTCAGACAATCATCCACTGCAACACATCCATAGCACGACACAATATCGCACTCTCTGCATGGCAAGCGAGCAAACTACCTTCCCCGTGGTTGAGTCAACATTATTGCAGTAGTAATGACACGGCCGGCATTGCCTGGCATCCGATGCTGGACAGTGACTTCGACCCTGCGCCCCCCGCGCAACTAAGCTCCATCATTCCACTGCTCCAGTATGGAGGAGTCGCTGGGGGAAGGAAATGAACATGCTATGTTGTTAAGTTGTTTTAAATGTAAAAAGTAACCTCATTGCTTTGCTGCTCAAGACTCACAGTGTAATCAAGTAGATCTCCTGCAATTTCCTCTATGACCCATGTTTCATGCTAACGCGGCCGGCCCGGATGGGTTGTAGGCGGCTTGCTGTGTGCATCCCATAACTTTATTAGGACTGCTTGTCCATCTTCTTTCGAGACACTGTGAAAGCCGGCCCAGGAATGTGGGTTGTAGGCACTGAGCTGTATTCCATGTGTTTATGACCAATAAAGGTTTTATAAAAAAAAAAAAAAAAAAAAAACTTTACTTGTGTCATTCACCTTCCCTGATCTGCACATGTGAAATTGCATTAGATGGATGCTACTTCCAACATTACTAACTATTGTGACTGAATGTCCCATAATGCATTGCTGTGACTGCCTGTGTACTTGCTCTAGGCTGACATGTGTTACCCCTTATCCCTAGGTTGCTGCAGGGGGTTGCTGGGGGTGGTTTAGGGTGGGAAGGCATGCTTCTTACCTGGTCTTGCAGCTGGTTGGGCTGAGCTGTCTAGCACGGACATGCCTGCAACACTCTGTGGGGGCAGTGTGCCCTCTACAAGTTCCTCCAGTGGTGTTGAGTCTGTGACATTGGAGGTTCCCCCACCGGTGAGCTGGGACTGCTCCAGCCTGGCAGCCAATTTCTCCTTGGAGCGCTGGGGCAGGTCGTACCAGCGCTTGCGCAACACATCTACAGTCCTGTGTGTCACTCCAAGGGCATTTACTTTGGCTTGAATGCCTTCCCAGATCCGTCTCTTCCTGGTTTCAGGCACCTTGTGTGAGCTCTTGCCAAATAAAATGTCATGGTTTGGGACCATCTCTGTAATGAGGGTTTCAAGTTCTGCCTCAGAGAACTTCAGCTTTTTCTTCCTGGCTGCTTCCCCATCTTGCTGCTCCTGCTGGGTTGCTGGAACATCCTTATTTCCGCCTTCTGCCATGGCTCCTGAGTAGCAAACAACACTCCCACACTCTCTCCCAAGCAACACTGCTGCACCATGGGAAATCACTCACTTCCTGGATGGTGATGTCATCATAAAGCATCAGGATTGTGATTGGAAGGTTCCAGAAAATCGCTATTTAGCTAATTTTTCCGTGGGAAAATCGCTAATTTGCGATTTTCATCGTGCGATAGCGCTATTTTGCGATTTTATTGGTACGAACTCGCAATTTTGCGAGATTTTACCGATTAGGGAATCGCTATTGCCCATCGCGCAAATATTTAGCGATTCTGGGCGAATCGCTAAATATTTGCGAATGTGTTGATACATGCCGATTTGCGATTCTGATTTTGCGATTCGGTAAAATTAGCAAATTCTGAATCGCTAATCGTATTCTTGATACATATGGCCCTAAAATACATAATCTTTTCTTAGACCACATTACACACTCAACCGCTCAGTGAGATTGTACATATAGTTACAATTTCATAGAAATTCAAACTGCAAATCCACAAGACGACAACCGTCCCTGAGATCGGGAGATGAGGGGGAGTGTTTCTTAAACTTTTGACTTCTGTGAACCCCATTTAATCATTACTTGAATCCCATGACCCCACTGAATCAATATTCGAATCCAGGGACCCCATTGAGTCCTTATTAGGAGGGCACCCCTCCTATACATTTTCGTTGATTTGAACTGCAAAACAATACACAAAAATACAGAAACAAGCATTCATTAAACACATACAAAAAGGATAAAATATTTTATTTAATTCACAAAAAAAATCAAATATTTTATTTTAATGGGAAGGTTGGAGCTTTTCTAACTTCAATTGAGGCCACTTGTACAGACTAAATTAGGTTTGATACATTTGCACAGCTCCCGCAATTCAGTCTGAGGATGCTAACTCAAATTTTAGTCTTCAATTTTAAATTCCTTCACATTTACATAACGTTAAAAAAATATATTTTTCATGTTCCTTCTTTATTTATATACTCTTATAAATCTGTTAATAATATTTAATTTTCAAGCATTCGCGGACCTCCTGTGAAGGCTTCACGGAACCTCAGGCGTCCATGGACCACAGGTTAAGAACAACTGTGCTACACCTTAGGCAGGGTTAGGAGAGTGCCCCAAAAACCTTCAAAAGCCTCCACTTGGACATTAACTCTATAAATGAGCCAATCTCAAGCTGCTAATAAAAACATTTTTAACTGCCATTCATTATGTGTGCTATTAGACTTGGCACCCTTAAGGTAGTCTTCCCCCAAACCCTTTGCCTGCTTACCTCCACTTTTTGCTGTATCTTTTTGTTGGCCTTAGGAGTCTGAGTACTTTACCACTGCTGGCCAAGGCTAAAGTGAATGTGCTTCTCCTCTAAACATGGTGACATTGGTATATACCTGTTTGGCATATTTAGTTTACCTATATGTTTCTTGTAAAGAGGTATATGATATACCCAGGGCCTATAATCTAAATGCTACTGGTGGGCCTGCAGCACTAGTTGTGCCACCCACAGAAGTAGGCTTTCAAACCTGTCTCTGGCCTGCCATTGCAGGGCTTGTGTATGCAGTTTATTGTGCATTCTATTTGTCATTTAAAATCACTTGTCAAGCCTTAACCTCCCATTTTATTACATATAAATCACCCCTAAGTTAGGCCCTAGGAAATACTAAGGGTAGGGTGATGTAAAACTAAAAGGTAGGGCATGGACTATTAAGTTTCACATGTCCTGGTAGTGACAAACAAATACATTTGCTATTCAATCCTGTGAAGCCTACTCCTCTCATAGGCTAGCATTGAGAATACTCCTTGACACACTTTTAAGCTATAATTCCTGATCAGAAAGGAGTAGCTACTTCATGTTTCATTTCTTTGGCATGGTAATGATAAATCCTCTTTAGTGCAAAGTTGGATTTTACATTACTGTTTTAGAGATGACCCTTTTAGAAAGTGGACATTTCTCTGCTCTTATTGCTTTGTGTTTCTCATAGCCTGTCTCCAATACATGTCTGGGGGTAGGAGGGAGTGGTGTGACAGTTACACTTTGTGCATTCCCTCCAGACAGCCACAAACACACGAATGGTGGTTGTGACAGAGAACCATCTACATTCTGATCCTGGACAGGAAGAGGGAGTGGGGGCTGATAAACCTGAAGAGGCAGTGGCCCGTGGCACGTACAAATGGCTGATTACCCTCTACAGACATCCTGGCAGACAGGGCTGAGATGAAAATGGACCTGTGCACTTCAAGGGCTTGCTTTGAAGTCACCCCCACTTCAGAGGGACAAATGGGTATACGTAGTGGGTCTCTGACCCTGTCAAGACAGTACACTACTGGACCTGTGAAGGACTCTGCCAGGACTAAAGACTGCTGTGCTACATGGATTGCCACTCTGCTTCACTGACTGTTCTGAAGGAACTGCTACTCTGCTCTGCTGAGCTGCCCTGCTGCCTGCTGATCTCTGCCCCACTAAGGAAAAGGACTGCCCCATCTCACTTGAACACAGAGTGACTCCAAGGGCTTGTTGGCTTGCCTCCTATTTCAGAAGTCTCAGGGCCATAAAATACTTCCTACAAACTCTGCTGCTGGACTCTGCCCTCTGTGAGTACTCCCTTGCCTTAGGTGCCAATCAAACCTTAGGCCTAAGAAGTGCATTCTGCAGTTGTATTTGCATCAAAATCGGCACAGTGACGACTTTGTGCCAATCAGAACTACTACATTGCCCTTCAACACTGACGCAGGAGACAATCGTCAACATTGCTTTTACAGCTCGAAGCCGACTGACAACGTGGCTCAGCATTGACGCAGCACCACTATCATGAAGGAGTTTGACGCTGAAGCTTTCTTTGACTGCTTGGGTCGGTGCCAATGCTTTGCCTTCATCCATGAGATTGACGACGACTGAGCCCTGTAGCCAGCCTGCACTCCATCGTGGTCGGCCTGAACTTTGGGTTTAACTCAGGTCAGCGCGACCTCAAGTAACGGTTTAGCAGTATTGACCTCCAAGCATATCTTTGGTTTATTCTTTAAAAATCCATAACTCTGTTTCTACATTTTGGATTTTTGTCGTTTTGGTCTTATTTTTCTCATACAAATATTCTCAGTTTTTCTAAACCTGTGTGGAGTATTTTGGTGGTGTTTTCATTGTGCTACTGTGTGTGTGTTGCACAAATACTATACATATTGCTTCTTTAGATAAGCCTGCCTGCTCTCTGCCAAGCTACCGGAGGGTGAGCACAGGTTATCTTTTAGTGTGTATCTAGCTTACCCTGACTAGAATTGGGGTCACTACTTGAACAGGGTGCAATCCTCTGCAAACTAGTGAACTAGTGATCCTATTTCTAACACTGGTGGTAGTGGTGGGATAGGACTTGTTTGTGCAATATCATATAGTAACCTAGTAACCTAGGGCCATATGAAGGTAAATCCCAGATACCGTTTCTTAAATACGAAAATTACCGAATTTTACCGAATCGGTATTAAGAAATCGGTATTTGGGATGTAGGTAATAATTCGGTAAAATTTACCGAATCGGTATATTTCGGTAAATTAATAACGAATCCCCAACACCGATCGGTAAATGCCGAATCGGTAAATACCGAATCAGTAAATTCTGAATCAGTAAATACCGAATCGGCTAATTCAAATCAGAAAAAACACAGGATTCAGCCAATCAGGTGCAACCACCCCTCCTCCCACCCAGAAGTGACCACACCCATACAGGTGCAAACCATCTCAAGCTGCTGGAGAGGCTGTGAGAGCAGAGCAGAGCTTGTGAGCCACTGGAAAACTTTACTCCTGGGAAAGTGAAAAAATTACAAGCAAAGACAGAGAGACTGAGGCTGCAGAGAGGAAGAGGAAGATCAAATTTAGCACCATGGAGCTGCAAGTCCTGGTGGAGGAGGTTGTGAAGGAGCACAATACATTGTTTGGGAAGCAGTCCCTGATGGTGGCAGAATCTGCCAAAAGGAAGATTTGGCTGGCAATACAGTCAAAAGTAAATGCCATTGGGGTAACCACATGGGAGATTGACGACCTGAAGAAGAGGTGGTACGACCTCCGGAGCTTGACAAAGCGTAAGATGGCTGCGCTCCACAAACAGGCAAACCTGACTGGAGGAGGGAAGAACAGGGCACCTGCCCTGACTGAGCTGGAGGAGCTGGTGGAGTCCACCGTCGAACCAGACTGCGTCTGTGGACTGGGAGATGCCGACAGCTCAGCCCGAGCTACCACCAGAAAAGGTGAGGAGCATGCACAGCAATCACCCCCACCCCATCCCCTTCCCTCTCCTCTTCCCCTATGTGGTAGTGTTAACCCCCCTCCAATACAGGTAGCTACATACACCAACAATGCATTATGGGAGATGTAGTCAATAAAAGATCTACCATGTCAGACAGCACACCAAACAACAAGGCATGCAATAACCCATCAGTGATAAGCAAGTTGAGGCAATAGCAGCAGTGTTTCAGAGATCAGAATTTAATTGTAAAAGCAGGGCTGCAGGACCACAGAGCTAATGTACGAATTTCTGTCCACAGGTGAGACATCTCGCAGGCGTACCAAGGAGAAGGAAGGCAGTGAACCACAGAGGGAAGACACACAGGAGGCGGGTACAAGTGCAAGGAATACCACCCAGGAAACTGCTGCACCACCAGCACAACCAGCCTCCCAAGACCTTCCAGGGTCACCACAGCTGCAGGCCTCCCCAGAGCGTTTTGGATCCCCTCTACTCCTGTTCTCACCTGAACTGCTTGTGTCACCGGCTGTCACAATATCTGCAGTCCAAAAAAGCAAGAGACATGTAGTTGCCACACTAATAGAAATGGAGACATCAGCAGGAGACACGATGGGGGGTGAAACATCAACCGTGGCCGGTGAGGATAGCACTGGCAATCAGCAGTCCAGCGCCGAGGGTGCCCGCACAGGTGTCAGACGCCGCAGGGCCAGAGACAGCAGTGATTTGCCCCATGGTGAGGGTCCCAGTGTCTTCTGTGGACTTGAGAGTAGCATGGTCAAAGTACAGCGCATGCAGGGGAAGGCCATCCAGTCTGTACAATGCCAGATGAGGAACCTGAATTAGAACACGACAAACATTGAAAAGGGCATTAGGTCAATGGCGGAGGGGAGTACAGAGATGGCTGCGGGTATGAGAGAGATGGCTGCGGGCATACGGGACATGTCCCAGTCTGTACTGCTCCTGTGCAGCAAGCTTGACCAGGACAGGGCAGCAAGGCGGAAGGAGAGGCAGCGTGCAGAACGACATACAAGGGCAGTCAACCGCCTGGCCACTGCCACTTCCCTGCTTTGCAGGCGCTGTGTAAACATGCAGGAGGGACTGTCACACAGCAGCAGTGAGATCTCCAGGGGCCTTGTAAAGGTGACAAGTGCCGTTGAGGTGCTGCTGACTGTGCAGTCTGCACATACTGTTGCTCTGGATGTGGGAGAGAGCCAGGAGAGCACCAGTAGGAGCAGCATGACAACCCCCCCCTATTCCTGACACACGGAGGAGCAGCAGGCTCCATGGGGCTGCCACTTCCCACGCACCCAGTGAGGACAACCAGCCAATGTCATCCGGCACTGGTAGACGTGGCCGCAAAAACTAATGCTGCCCCCACGCCCTGACCTAGAATGGGTGAAGTAACACAGGACTGCTAGAATAGATGGCTACATTTGGTCTGCATATTTGTGTGTTAGTGTACTGGCCTAGTGGCAACAATTAAACTACGTTGTGTACATACTACACCTGGCTGTTTCTCCTTACTTACTTAGAAATAGTTGTGTGTGATCTCTGCCCGTCTCTCATCTGTTCCTGGCGCAACTCCTGCTGTCAGGCTGTGCACTTTCATCATCGTGGTCCTCATAATCACTTAATTCCACTTCGGTACCTTTCTTTGTAGCAAGGTTGTGCAACATTGCGAAAGTTGCGATGATCTTACAGCAGATGATGGGTGAGTACTGACGTGCGCCTCCACTTTTGTGGAGGCAGCGGAACCTGCTTTTTAACAGCCCAAAGGTGCGCTCCACAACCTTGCAAGTAGATTTGTGTGCCACGTTGTATCGTCTCTCACTCGGGGTTGACGGGTTCAGGTAGGGTGTCAGGATGAATGAACGGACGGCATATGCGCTATCACATATGTGGAAATGAGAGAGCCAATAATCACATGCGCAACAGAACCTACATCTGTAAAAGCTATCAGGGTGTGTCACAGTGTTTTACCTAGCAGGTATCCTTCTTCGAATTCCCCCGCTGTCAGGGGTGTGTAGATCCCACTGTTCTGAAAGATGTAGGAGGCGTGGTTGCTTCCTGGGAATTTGGCCACGATGTTTGCGATTATGTTGTTGGCATCACAGATTACCTGCACATTTATTGAGTTGGTGGACTTTCTGTTCCTGTAAATGTGTTCTGTGGCTGCAGGTGGGCAGATTGGGATGTGTGTGCCATCAATGCAGCCGATCACATGTGGAAAGATTGCCATTTGGTAGAAGTCAGTCTTGGTCTTTAACAGTTCCGCATGTGTGTCAGGGAAGCTGATGTAATGATGCATTCTCTGCATCATGGCCTCCAGGAACTTCCTGAAGAAATGGGACAGGCAGCTCTGGGACACCCCACCTACCGCAGCTATCACCCCCTGGTAACTGCCAGATGCAAGCAGGTGTAGGCTACAGAGCACCTGCACATGTGGTGGTATGGTGAGGGCCCATGGTGTTGGGTGCTCCAGGAGTGGGTGCAGGTCCCTTATCACATCCAGGATGGTGTGGGGGTGTAGCCTGTACCTTTCATGGATCTCTGCCTCAATAAGTTGAAAGTGTGTGATCCGCTGTCTGTAGACTTGCTCCTCCCGTCTCCAGATCCTCTCTCCTGCTGCCTGTAGCCGCCTTGCTATCACATAGAATGCTGCCATTCTGGTCACACTGTTACATTTTGGGGCCTATTTTATGGCCTGCACCTGGTTACCACCTGCTTTCAATCCATGGTAATTACCGACTCTTAAATACCGAATTTCATGCAATTCGGTATTTTAGAAGTTACATACATCTCAAATATCAATTTTACCGTTTCTTATTTACCAATTCGGTAAATAAGAATTCGGTAATTACCAATTCGGTATTTCTGGTTCAGTAAATATGAATCGGTATTTACCGATTCATATTTACCGACTCCTTATTTTTGGCCTACATCTCGAAGGCATAAATACCGGTCGGTAATGGCTAATTTACCAAATTTTGGCAGTTACCGACCGGCATTTAGCTACCTACATATGGCCCGTAGTGTTCACTACAAATCTCTGATTTTTCCAAAAATCTTTTAGCCCCTATACATTTTTCTGGAATGTCTGTGGCCTTATCTGGCAATGTGGAATTCTGCAAACGTACACAGTGGGCCAGCTCATGGGGTACTGCCAGGAAAGAAGGGTGTTAACAAAGGGAAGTACCAAGAAGGCAGGGCTTCAGAGAGTTTTAAGAACATGGGCAACAGCCCACAAGACCAACACACAGGAAGAGGGGTCAGAGGCAGAGGAGAAAGAATTGGAGCAGGACCTGTCAGGCGGTTTTCTCATGCAGCCTACTGATGTGGGGGATAACATTACTCAGGGCTGGAAATCCGCAGCAGACCAGGCAGCAGAATGTCTTCAAGGAATCTAACCCCAGAAAACCTGGAGGACAGGAGGTTTTACTTAAACAACATGAAATACCTTGAAAAAATAAGAGAGAAAAGGCATTTGGAAAAACAGCAACAGTTTCATAAACATAGCGACCGGGAGAGCAGTTACAGGCACAGAGTCTGAGGACTGTCTTAATTTACAATCGGTCTGCGGCCTCCATTATACAGCTCATTGTAGGTAATAAAAGATTTACGGTGATCCATATGTGGCGAAGAATGTAACGTGCTGCCTGTGGAGTAATAAAATAATTGTCTAATGGAAAATACAGGTGGGCCATGACCTTGCGTGGACACTATGTGGCCAGTAGGTAACATGTCCAAATGTCCGGCATGGGGCGTGCGTGATTACTGCATGTGCTGTGTCCTGATTGGCTATATGGGTCTAACTCATGTGGCATCTGACTTTATGGTGTTCTAGGAGGGCTAAGCTTAAGATGGAGAGTCAGAGGGAAACAGAGAATAACAGGTTGTCTTTGGAAAGAGAGAGAATGAGAATGAAACATGTGAGGAAGTTGAGGGAGTTAGAAAGGCCAAGGGCTTAGAAATCAATCCCTCTGGTGGCAGCGCACCATCTGTGCCTTCAGAAGGCAGGGTATATATTCCCAAGGAGATTATCAAGGAATTCCATAAAAGTGAAGATATTAGGCAGTGGTTTGCAGCCTATGAGATAGCAATGTTGGCCCACCGGGTCCCTGAGAAGGATTGGGGAGCAGGGTTGTGGGGCCGCTTTGTGAGTGAGGGGAGGGATACTTTGTAAGACCTACCCAGTGAGAATAGGATGCCTTATGCCCACATGAAGGAGGCTTTGATCAAAAGATATAGTTTGACCCCAGAACTCTATAGACAGAGGTTCAGGAATTGTAAAAAGCTGGAGGGAACCACTTGGGTAGAATATGTATCTTTCTTTTATAGAGGGGTAGCAAAGTGGATAATTTTCAAGCGTTCTATGATTTGACTGCAAGGGAGCACTTGTCTGCTAATTGTTTTCCAGAGCTACGCCAGCACTTTATTGATATCAAGTTGACTAACCCTAGGAAGCTTGTTGAGGAGGCGGACTGCTGGGTTAGTACCAGGATCCACAAGGGTCATGTGGGAGACTCAGCCAAAGGTGGGCAGGGACCCCAGCAGAGGAGTGGGGGGACAAGGGTAAACAGAGGGAGTTCCAAAGAGGGTCCCGAAGTAATTCCCAATTGAACCAAGGGAAGGGTTCCCAGCCTCCCCCTGAGAAGAAGTCAGAACCCCCGACTGGTAAACCTGTTCACAGGGGGCCTGTTACCTGCTTTCAGTTTAAGCAGGTGGGACACCGTTGGTATGATCCCCAGTGTCCACAAAAGGGTCAGTAAATGCCACCCCGTGCACCACCCCGTCAGATGGCCAGTGTAGCCCTGGATGGGGAGGAGATGGGTGCCCAAGGTGGGTGGGGTCCCTTGTCTCATTAGGAGACTTTGAGATGGTCCCTAAAACTCAGCTGCCTGATAACACTAAGAAATACAGGCAGTGGGTGACCATCAATGTCCATAGAGTGGAGGCTCTTAGAGACACCGGAGCCAGTGTGACAGCTGTCAAGTGTCACTTGGTGTCTGAAGAGCAGGTGGTCCCCAATGCATTCTTCCCAGTTGTTGCCGCTGACAACCCAGAGAGCCATTGCAACGCGGCTCAAGTTCCCTTTGAGTGGGGGTGGGTCTCGGGTACTCTTCAATTAGCTGTGAGGCCAGCCATGCCTGTTGGTTGTCTCTTAGGCAATGATTTGGAAAGCTCCCCTTGGGCTAAGGTGGAGATGAAGGCACATTCAGAGATGTTGGGTCTGCCTGAGTGGGTGTGTGTGACCACTCGGTCTATGGCAGCCAAGGATGTTCAAGAGATCCTGGAGCCTGAAAATATGGCCCAGGAACCTGCCTTAAAGAGAAGAGGTAGGGGGCACAGGAAACCATCCCCCATTGTTCCCACGGTCCAGGAGGAGGCAGACCTTGAGGGGGATGCCCTGGAACCTACAGGGGAGAAAGTTTCTGAACTGGGGAACCTACCCGACCTGACCCATTGGCAGCAAGAAGGGGGGCCCTCCAGGGAGGAACTTTGTGCAGAGCAGAAGAAGTGCCCTTCTCTTGAGGTTTTGAGGCAACAGACCACAAACCAGGCAGTAGGAGATCAGTCTGGATCACATTGGATTTACTGGGAGAACGGCCTCCTGTATAGCAAGCCTAAGGTTGCTGATCCTGGGTCAGCCCGTGTGCTGCTGGTACCCCAGTGCTTCGGAGCCTTCCTACTGGGGTTGGCTCATGACATACCTTTAGCTGGACATCTGGGGCAGAACAAGTCCTTTGAAAGGCTCGTCTCCCACTTTTATTGGCTCCAGATGCGGAAGAGTTAAGATATTCATTGTAGGACTTCTCAAACTTGCCAGGCAAGTGGGGAAAGTGGAAGGAAGCACAAGGCTCATCTCCAACCTTTCCCTGTAGTCAGCACCCCCTGTGAATGGGTGGGCATTGACATTATGGGGCCACTGGACCCCAAGACAGCCATGGGCAACAGGTTTATCCTGGTCTTGGTGGACCATGCTACCTGGTACCCGGAAGCCATCTCACTCATGACAGTGACAGCCCCTGTGGTGGAAAGTGCACTGATGGAGATTTTCTCCCATGTGGGGTTCCCCAGAGAGGTGGTGTCTGACCGAGATACACGCTTCATTTCCAATTATATGAAGTCTCTGTGGAAGGAGTGTGGTGTTACCTACAAGTTCACCACTCCTTACCACCCACAAATTATGGGCTGGTTGAGAGATTCAACCGGGCCCTTAAAGGCATGATCATGGGTCTCACAGAACCAACGAGGCGTAAGTGGGACGTCCTCTTGCCATGCCTGCTGTTTGCTTAACGTGAGGTACCACAAAAGTCCCTAGGGTTCAGCCCCTTTGAACTGTTGTATGGACACCCGGTAAGAGGACCTTTGAGTCTGGTCAAGGAAGGCTGGGAGCAATCTCCCAGGAAACCTCCCCAGGAGGTATACTGTTACATGCTGGCCTTCAGGAACCAGACTCAGCGATTCAGAGATCTCGCTCAGGCGAATATGGAAGCCAGCCAGGAAGAGATGAAGCGGTGGTACGATCAAAATGCCACTCTGATTGAGCTTCAGCCTGGACAGAAAGTTTGGGTAATGGCCCCTGTAGAGCCTTTTGTGCCCCAGGACAGGTGGACCGGTCCATTTGAGGTGGTGGAGCGCAAGAGTGATGTCACCTATCTGGTGAACTTGCAGTCTCCCAGGAACCCTTTGAGGGCCCTGCATGTTAACCGCCTGAAGCCCCACTTAGAAAGGTTCGAAGTGGGCATGCTCCTAGCGACAGATGATGTAATGGAGGAGAAGACAGAGCCTCTTCATGACCTCCTGTCTGCAACAGAGCAAGATGGGTCAGTGGATGGTGTCAGCCTCTCTGCCACACTGACCCCTGATCAGCAGCAAGATTGTCGCCAACTGTTGGGGCAATTCTCTGATCTATTTTCCTTGGTTCCTGGTGTCACAGAGTGGTGCGTCCATGATCTGGACACTGGGGACAATCCTCCTGTGAAGCACAAGGCTTACAGAGTGACTGACAAGGTCAGAGCTTACATTAAGGAGGAAGTCTTCATGATGTTTGCCTTAAGGGTGATTGATTCATCTAGCAGTCCTTGGGCCAGCCCAGTGGTTTTGGTCCTAAAGGCTGCAGCGCCTGGTGCCACAACTGAACTCCGGTTCTGTGTGGACTACCGAGGGCTCAATTCAGTCACCAGGACTTACGCACACCCCATCCCCAGAGCTGATGAGCTCATTGATCGGTTAGGGGCTGCACGATACTTCAGCACGTTTGATTTGACGTCTGGGTACTGGCAGATCGCCTTGACCGATGGGCCAAAGAGAGGTCAGCATTCTCCACCCCAGATAGGCACTACCAATTCCGGATTATGCCCTTTGGGATGAAGAATGCCTCTGCCACCTTTCAGAGGTTGGCCAACCAGGTGTTGGCTGGACTGGAGGATTTCAGTGCTGCCTAACTGGATGACATTGCAGCATTCAGCGCCAGTTGGGAAGAACATCTGCGCCACATCTGGGAAGTGTTGATGGCACTGCACAAGGCAGGCCTCACGATCAAGGTGAGTAAGTGCCAGATCGGGTAGGGTTCTGTGGTGTACTTGGGTCACCAGGTAGGGAGCGGCCAGGTGGTGCCACTGCAACCCAAGATTGATACCATCCTGGCATGGGAACCCCCAAAGATGAGATACAGGTGAGAGCCTTTTTAGGACTCACGGGGTACTACAGGAGGTTTGTCAAGGGGGTTGGCAACATTGTTGCACCCTTGACTGAGCTGACTTCCAGGAAGCAGCCCAAGAAAGTGAACTGGACTGAAACCTGTCAGAAGGCTTTTGACACCCTGAAGACTGCCATGTTCACAGCATCCGTGCTTCAGGCCCCCAACTTCTCAAAAGAATTCATTGTTCAGACAGACGCTTCAGAGCATGGTGTGGGGGATGTTCTATCACAGATTAATTAAGAGCAAAATACCAACCTGTAGCCTTCATCAGTAGGAGGTTACTTCCACGGGAACAGAGGTGGAGTGCAATTGAGCGTGAGGCATTTGCTATGGTCTGGGCACTGAAGAAGTTGAGACCATACTTGTTTGGGACTTACTTCCTGGTACAGACTGACCACAGGCCCCTCAGATGGCTGATGCAGATGAGGGGTGAGAACCCAAAGTTGTTGAGGTGGTCCATTTCCCTACAGGGTATGGACTTTACGGTGGAACAATGCCCTGGTACAGAACACACCAATGCTGATGGTCTGTCCAGATTTTTCCACCTTAGTGAAGAGAACTCCCAAGGGGAAGGATAGTCCCCCCCACATTTCAGCTGGAGGGGACACGTGTTAAACCTGGCATCATTGGTGTGAGTCTCCCTTCTATTTTTACTGATCGCCTCCTCTCTTTTTGATATGTTTTTGCTGGTTATATGCTCTGGGCACTGCGCCACTGCTATTCAGTGCCACAGTGCAAGTGCTCCCTGTTAGAACTGGCTATTTCTGGTAGGCTAAGGCTGCTGCCAAAGCCAGGCAGAAACCACCATTCTAGTCAGGGCAAGGGAGTCACACGCCAAGATAACCCCTGCTCACCCCCTTGGTAGCTTGGCACTAGCAGTAAGGCTAAACTCGGAGGCAATGTGTAAAGCATTTGCGCAAGCACACAACAGCAACAACATCCTAGGCACACCACAAAAGGAACTCCACACAAGGTTATATAAAAATAACTTCTGTATTGTCAAAACACATCAGATAGAAATCACACATGTACATTGTGCCAACTGGCACGGGCAATATTCACAAGGGATTATGTACAGGACAGGGCCACATGGGCCACTGTCAGAATCAACACTTTTAGAAATAGCACTTCTAGAACATAGAATATAGGATATAAAATCACTGTAGCACAAATTAGCAAGTATAGCACACAACCAGTAACTACTGGTAACAGGTAAGTACCACCTACGCAACCCTAACCACCTTAGGAGAATGTCACGCAGGGGACCGGGACCTCACTAGGACCACCTGTACTGGAAAGAACAACCACCTAAGAATAAAATACATTTAGGGGTATCAGCAAGAACACATTACACATGATGCATCACAACATTCAGAGGTGTAGGGAAAAGGTAAACACATGATGTATAAAAACACATTCAGCGGTGTAATAATAAGGCACATGATGCACCATAAACACATTCAGAGGTGCAGGGAAGGAAAAACACATGATGCATAAACCAACACATTCAGAGGTGTAAAATCAAGGAAGACACATGATGCATAAAAACATTCAGAGGTGCCAGAACATAACTCAATAGCGCAAAAACACATGATGCCCAAAAACATTCAGAGGTGTAAGATCAAGGTGCGTAATCATATTAAATGCATTACATTTCCTAGCACCACATCACATTGCGCAAAACTCACATTAGGCAATTACCATCACATAGATAATCACATTGCGCCTAAATAAAATCACATACCAGCCCCATCTAATAAAGGGACTAAAGAGCCCTGTGTCCAGAATGTCAGGGCGCGCTGTCAATGCAGCGCCAGTCAGGGGTGCGCCACCGCCACAAAACCTAAACGTTGCAGGTGCCCACTACTTGCTGGGCACCTGTGGACAATCACAAGACCTAAACGGTGCAGCTGCCCACTAATTGCTGGGCAGCTGGGAATCAAAAACTGCGACAGGGTCCTCACTGACCCTAGAACAGAACTCCAACAACTGTTGGAGCCACACAGGCTCTGAAAACACTTGTGTCCACGTTGGTGCCACACAGGCTCTGACATAACACATGCCCCATTGTGCAGAACGTTGAAGCCACACAGGCTCTGAAACTATGTGTCCCCAGGGCCCTCTAGAAAAGGACAATGGCCCCCTAACTCACGCAGGAGCCTCAGGGGCTCTGAAACAAAATATGCCCTCAGGGAGCCTCTCTGGGCTCTAGACTACGTGTGGGCTGTAAGCTTCTTTGGGGCTTGTAGCAAGGAATGCCCCCAGAGCCTATCTAGGCTCGCCAAACAAATGTGGCGCTTCTGAGCCTCTCGGGGCTCTGAGGACAAAGATTCTCACAGGCAGGAGGGGGCGGGCACCGGCAATGTGCCCCGATGCCCCCTCTAACTACAAATGGCCCCGGAGCCCTTCGGGGGCTCCAACACAACGAATGCCCTTAACGTTGGAGTCCTTCCTGGACTCGAGATACACACCACGCAATCAGATAGCACAGGCGGGATGAGCGGGCACCGGCAATGTGCCCTGCCACCCTCCTCCCTTTGTCTGCACCTACAGAGTCCCCCCAGGCCCGGCTCCACTTACCGGGCGACTACTTCTGGCGGGGGCTCTTCTCCGGCCATGGCAATCCTGGGAAGCGTCTTCTCCTCGGGGAGACTACGGCCACAGCGCGTCTTCCGGCTTCTGACGTGCGGCGGGGCGGGCACCGGCAATGTGCCCCGCGCCCCCTCCGCTACTCCTCAGCTCCTCCGGGGCTCCCTCAGCACAGGGGAGCCCCGCTACAGGCCGCAACACCCCGGGCAAATCTCCGGTCTCCCTCCATCGCATGGGAGACCGGCAACGAAGTCAAGGCTTCCCTCTCTGGCCGGCGGGCGGGACTTCCGGCCCGATCGCAGGCTCCGCCCACGTCCTGACCACAAGTGCCTGACTTCCTCTCTGCGTCCCGGCCGCGGCGGTGACCCAACGGGGGCAATAAGGAGGGGTGAGTACCCTCGAAGTTAAAAATAAACATAGAAGCGAGGTGGGCACTCGCTAAGGCGCCATACATGGGATAGCACCCGAATTAAATTAATAATTAAAATACGGGCAAAATGCGGCGTGGGCAGCCGCAAAAGTGAAAGTAAAGCGCTAGAGACAACTTCAAGCGCTCCTAAGCGCTAGGGACAATTACAGCGCCTCCCAAGCGCCAGAAGCCAAGTAAAGTTCCAGCAAAGTTCTTCAGGGGGATGCAGCAAAGTCCTGGGGCCAGGAAGAAGGTCCAAAGGATCCAAGGGCAAAGCAAAGTCCCCCAATCAGCCCAGGCAAGGCAGAGGGGTCCCCCAGAAATCCACCAGGCATCCAGGGGCTGGGCAGAGCCCGCTCCTGGGAAGCGTCTTCTCCTCGGGGAGAATCCGCCCGCAGCGCGTCTTCCGGCTTCTGACGTGCGGCGGGGGCGGGCACCGGCAATGTGCCCCGCGCCCCCTCCGCTACTCCTCAGCTCCTCTGGGGCTCCCTCAGCAAAGGGGAGCACCGCTACAGGCCGCAACTGCCCGGGCAAATCCCCGGTCTCCCTCCATCGCATGGGAGACCGGCAACGAAGTCAAGGCTTCCCTCTCTGGCCGGCGGGCGGGACTTCCGGCCCGATCGCAGGCTCCGCCCACATCCCGACCACAAGTGCCTGACTTCCTCTCTGTGGCCCGGCCGCAGCGGTGACCCAACGGGGGCAATAAGGAGGAGTGAGCACCCTCGAAATTAAAAATAAACATAGAAGCGAGGTGGGCACTCGCTAAGGCGCCATACACGGGGTAGCACCCGAATTTAAATTATTAATTAAAATACGGGCAAAATGCGGCGTGGGCAGCCGCGAAAGTGAAAGTAAAGCGCTAGAGACAACTTCAAGCACTCCTAAGCGCTAGGGACAATTACAGCGCCTCCCAAGCGCCAGAAGCCAAGTAAAGTTCCAGCAAAGTTCTTCATGGGGATGCAGCAAAGTCCTGGGGCCAGGAAGAAGGTCCAAAGGATTCCAGGGCAAAGCAAAGTCCCCCAATCAGCCCAGGCAAGGCAGAGGGGTCCCCCAGAAATCCTCCAGGCATCCAGTGGCTGGGCAGAGCCCGCCCCTGGCAGATTCAAGTCAGAAACAAGAACATTTTTAGAGTGTCACAGCACCCTTTTTATACCCAAAATCCTTTGTCTAAAGGGTGCAGGCAGTGTGAGAACCAGCTAGAACTGGTTTTAGGGAATTCCTTTCACTGGCCAGGCTAGGGACATCAGACGCACCCCAGGGGGTGGAGCCAGCATTGTGTGGGGAAAACCTAGCCTCACTCAGGACCCTCAAACCAGACGGTCAATCCACAAGCAGGCCCAGACTCACTCCTTCTCTCACATCAGCATGCTAAACACTCCATTCACCACTGAGGCAGACCCTCCCAGACTCTTGGAGCCAGGCTCACCAGTCAGCCTCAGCCAATCAAATGCCAGACACAAATTACACAAATATGCCAACTTCGAAAAGTGGCACTTCTACACTAGACACAATCGTGCCGCATATACCATTGCGCAGCATTCAATCTCACGAGTTCGCACATACCAAACTCGACCCTGCACTCCCCACACATCAGGAACTACCATGGGCATACATATTCCCCATTCATTCCTATGAGAGGGCAGGTCACTCACCACACATACACAGAGAGCTCACGCACTTTACACTGTACCACAGTCAAAAAGTGCGCAAAGGCCTAAAATCACCAACACCCGGTCACAGAAACAGGCTAGGAAAATGCAAAAAGTTTTGGGGTGAACCTGCCAAAAAGGGGCAGGTCCAACACTCCCTATGTTAAATTGATGTACTAATTAGTGATTCCATGATTGAGTTACTTGATTTACTTGTCAGACACTAGTACAGTGCACCATGTGTGCCCAGGGCTTGTAAATCAAATGCTGCTGGAGGGCTTGCAGCACTGGTTGTGCCACCCACAGACGCAGCTTGTGTCTCAGGCTTGCCATTGCAAGGCCTGTGTGCAGTCTGTGACTGCCATGTCGATTTGGCAACTGCACCCACTTGCCAGTCCCTAAACCTTTCCTTTTCTTCATTGCAGACACCCCTAAGGTAGGCCCAAGGGCAGGGTGCATTGTAAGTATAAGGTAGGACATGCCCTGATGTGTGTAGCGCGTCCTAATAGTGAATTACAGCCATTTTCGTTTTTCACTATTGTAAGCCTACTTGTTCTCCATAGGCCAGAATGGGCAGTTAGAATATTACATTTTATAATCCTAACTGACTCAGGGAACATGTAAAGTTGGTTTTAACATTCTGGGCCAGATGTAGGTAAATTTTATTTTCCGATCTCTTAAATACCGAGTCATACCGACTCGGTATTTCAGAGGTCGGAAAATAAAAATACCGAGATGTAGGTAATTGCAGATGTACAATTACCGAATCGGAAACAGTCGGTAATTTCCAATGCGGTAAATACCGACCGGTAAATGCCCATGCATTCCTATGGGCTTTGAAGCCCATAGGAATGATTGGGCATTTACCGGTCGGTATTTACCGCGTCGGAAAATACCGACTGTCACAAGGGTGCAGGGGGTGTCACTTTGACACCCTCTGGCACCCCCAAAAGAGGCTCGGGTGCCATGTGGCAGGCATATCTGCCCTAAGGGCAGGTCTGCCTGTCATATGGCATAGGTGTGCATGCACACATGTGCATGCACACCAGAATCGGTATTTTACCATCAAGTATTATTTGATGGTAAAATACCGATTTTGTACTGCTTGTGGGACTCAGAAGAGTCCCACCTACATACCAATTTACCGGAATCCGTAATGTTACCGACTCGGTATTTTACATACTCGGTAAATTTACCTATCGGTAAATTTACCGAGTCTGTAAATTACAGGGACCTACATGTCAAATTGCTTTTACCGGGTGGTAACGGCCGAATTCGGCCGTTACCACCCGGTAAAAGCCTACCTACATCTGGCCCTCTGTGTTTGAAAATACCACTTTTAGAAAGTAGGCATTTTCTTTCTGCTAGGTTGTGTATTCCTTGTCTGGAGTTTTGAGTGAAAGGGCTGGGGGATTCCAAGAGACAGAATGAGTCAGCCCAGTGGTGAATAGGGAGATCTGCATCTAGATGGGAATGAAGAGTTGCACCTGGGACCTGAATAGGGCTTGGCCTTCCCTCCACAATGCTGGCTACCCCCCTGGGGTGCGGCTGATGTCTCTGCTCTGCACTGTGAAAGGAGAGGAGGAATCTTGTCAACAAAGTGCTCCAGGGCTGTGCCTTCCCTCCCCTGTGCTGGCTCCACCTCCTGTGGGGCATCTGATGTCTCTGCCCTGCACTGTAAAAGGAAGGAAGGAGCCATGTAAACAAAGTGCTCAGGAACTGGTTTGAACTAGGCAGAGGCCTCTCTGCCTTCACAGAACAAAGGATTTTGGGGTATAAATATTGGGACCCAGTCCCAAAACTTTAGATCACTTCTGGGAACAAGACACACCTTTTGCCAAGGAGAAGTACCAAGGAAGCTGCAGGCGTTTTGGACTGCCCCTCTGCCAGTGTGCTGTTTGCTGGGTTGGCCTGCAGTGGTTTCTTTGTTGCCAAGGTAAAGGAACTTTTTAAGGACTGTCATCATCTTACAGAATATTCTACAAGGGCTTAAATTTGTGCTTGCCTCCTGCTGAAGTCTCAGGGACAAAAGACTTCATCTCCAGCTCCCCCCATGAATTTCCTGGCTGGGAACTCTGTTTGCCAAAGCCTGTGTGTCGCTGGGAGCTGGAAGCGCGACGCATCGAGAAGAAGCGGGACACTGCCGCAGCTGAATTCGTCGCATTGCCGGAGAAGCGTGCCTTTGCCACATCTCCCAGGAAGCGTGTCTTCATCAAAGCTGCCTACTATCCCATCACCGGAGAATTTGTGACGCCATCGAGAATGTCGCCATCGCATCACCGGCGGAGCGTGTCGCAGGGCCTGTCGCGGCTCCAAAGTACAAGGGCGCCATCTTCTCACATCGCACCCGGATCACTGGCTCGCATTGAGGCGCCATCTTGCGCATCGCAACCGGACAGCAAGCCGAGAATCTACGTATCAACCCCACACCGGTAAGGCTCACGATGCATCCCCTACTCTGCGCAAGCATTGAGGCACGATGTATCATTTTCCCCGGATCACGGAACCGACGCATCTCCCTTTTTGCAAGCCTTTTGTTCATTTTGCGTTACGCATACCGGTACTTTGTTGAGAACTTTGTTGAATTTATCATTAACTTGAACAAACCAACTTTTATCATCTTTAAGCAAACTTAAGTACAGTATTGTGGATTTTTGTCGTTTGTGGTGTTGTTTTAAGTCTATATAAAGAATACTTATTTTATAAAACCTGTGTTGTGTCCATAGTGTTTTCACTGTATTACTGTGTATATTCACAAATGCTTAACACACTGCCTCTGAGATAAGCCTGTCTGCTCGTGCCAAGCCACCAAGGGGGTGAGCAGGGGTTATTTAGAAGTGTAATCCCCTTATCCTGACTTAGAAGTAAGGGTTCCTATTTGGACAAAGGTGAATACTATTGCCAACAAGAGACCGCCAGATCTAACAAGAGTAATCTCCCTTGAACATTGTAGTGTCGCTGTGCCTATCTATGGAATTGATCTAAGGTTTCCTATTCATGCGTTTGTCTGCTGGCTACGTGCCATCCCACCTGTGACCTATCAATCAATAACATCAGGCCTATGTCTCAGTGCCTGCCCGATTACATATTCGCAAGTCAGGTTGATGTGGAATTCACAACGGGAAAATGTGTCAATAATGACGCAATTTTGTTCTCATAAATATTTCGTTTTTCATATTAGCATCAACTTTTTCCATATTAACATTCTCCCTCTAGTTGATGTTTCAACTACACCATCTAACTCATACTTTTTTAAAGTTAGTATTTTGGGGGCCTTATGTTCTTCATGCTCACTTTCAACAACCACTACCTTCCTAGTTACTTGCATTTTACCCAGTTTGAGGGCTGTGTTTTTACAGCAGGTAATCTCCAATTGTTCAGACCCGCTTAAAAATAAGAACTCAATAAAATCTGGCAACAACGATGTGCACAAACCGGAGATTCACCGGGGAGCCTGGAGAACCAATTTCCTCCTCATGCATGTCTCTTTGTAAATGGTTCAATGCTTGGATGGCAAGAGTCAAACTTACATTGTCATCCGTGGTATAAGATGCAGCAGGACACACCAATTTTGGCACACACCCCTCCCTCCATCGTATTCATTAAGTCTAATACATATCGGTGCTGCATCACCATACGGCAGGTCACTCTCAGTTGTTCCTTGATCGAATTGAGGCCAATCTCAGTGCTGATCATCATTTTAAGCATCTCCCACCTGGTTATTTGCTGCGAAGAGGCATTGGCTTTTGTCTGTATGGTAATGAGTTATAGCCTCTACTGTCGATACTTGTGTGCCTGCGAACATTCTGAATTCTTCTGGAATGTCTTTGTACTGAGCTCATCAAAATATTATTCAGATCTCTTTTCACGAGTTTGAAGCAGCAAAGTTGTTTTCTTTCTTAACGGGTGCTGGTACAAGTCTGACAGTTCTTCTCCAGGAATGACCAGGGTCAGGGTATGTATGTTTACCAGGGAACAGAGTCCGCACCATGTAGGGAGGAGCTGATTATAGGCAAACCTGCTGCATTGCCAGTAATAATCCATCAGCATGGAGGTGCCACACTGCATATTCATAATGTGCATATTTGCTACACAGTTAGCATTCATGCCCAGTGAAAGTGTTCCTTTACCTCTGAAACATAAAGAATGTGTGGAAGTTTCTGTACAATTAGTGTGCCTCTTCCCCTTTGCAAAATGTATCATCCCACCTCGGTGTCCCAGATTTCCTAGCAGGGGATGGTCATGCTCTAATTCAATCCTACCCCATGTGACACATTCCCCTTTTTATCCTTGAGCCGGACAGCCCTACACAGGAACTCCATGTCATGGGACCACTTGGTGTTAAAGTAAACAACCCCAGATACACTAAGGGGCCACCCTTGATACACAAATGGATGCAGGAGTGTACCTGTTTGTGCACTGAGTTAGGGGTTTTGCAACCTTTAAAAATCTCTTCTTTGTGAAGTCTCTGGGCCAAACAATATCTTCCCCTCTGGTGCCCTTTCTACGCATCATGTCCAGCTCAATTTGGATTTCATTAGGTACCGTGAAGAAATATAACTCAGTTGGGTTGGTTTAGAATCGGGTCAAATTTACTACCCAGTTAGGTTCTACCTTGTTGGGTTAGATCTTGGCCCTAAGTCTGCATAGATATAGGTGAAGAAGGCATTTTGCTTTCTCGGGGGCTACCTCTTGGGATAAGTAAAGTCTGTCTGCGCCTACTGCATGCGATATCTATGAACAGACACAACATGACCTGGCTGATGTTTGAGAGCTGGCTATGATCATGTGCTGGTACCGTGTGTTGTGCAAAAGAGCGCTGTGTAGGGTATGCAGGATGCTGGTGTTTGGCTTAGTGTAATTGTAGGTGACGGGGGAGACCCCTACGCAAGCGCCACGGTGGCTCTTAAATAGACCGTATTCCAGCAGTAAAAAAGTGTGGTATCATCCATAGTCGACAGAGGGTACATAACAATGCAATCATACATAGCTTTTCATTTGACATTGCAGATCTGGGTATGGGTCCCAAGGAGGCATCCGTTGGCCTCAGGTGGCTTTAGTTTCCCTTACCAATTCAGACAATAACTTTGTGGTGTTAATTTAAAGTCTCAGCTGTACACTACTTGTCCGTGCTGGGGTGTTTGATACGACAGCTCGGTGGTGGTGCACTTGAAGATTCTGTGGTTGACCTGTTTGGATAAAAACTCGGTTTATTTGTTAACTCGGAAACCTTACATTTGCGACGTAATCAATAGTTTTCAGGATACCTTATTTTCCAAAAGGGGTGTGTCCTCCACAATCCACTAGAAGGTGACCCCTGTTGGGTATCTTTTGATAGTTTTGCAAAAATAAAAGTTATTATTTGTCATCCAGACAAATTAATCTCTTTTATGAGCCGTTGAGCCCTCCCCTCCATTCCCAACTGGATGCTTAGATTAGTGCAAAATATATATCTGTGTTGGTCTCATGAGCATAGGAATGGATCGCGTTATGTTTTAGCAGAGGCTTCATGGGCACCGAACGGTGTTGCCTGTTCATATCCTGCTTATTCAATCTGCAGTTTGCAATGCTGCGGTAAACAACTGAGGATATTGCATAATATTTTAAAATAAAAAGTAATATAAGAATATATAATTAGATCAACCAACCGCGTGACCGGAAAAGGAGGAGCGAATCAAGAAGTGTGTGAGCGCTGGAGAACGCTGGAGAACCGTGGAGCCGGTGAGCGATATTCCGTTAGCACTTTTCGCCCGCCCCGGCCCGCCCTGGTCCGGCTCCCCGTCCCATCAACCAAGGACCAAGCCGTGACTAACCCCCTCCCCCCCCCGTAGCATCGCACCACGGGCTCCGGGGTCAACAAACAAACAAACAAGCAAACTCTCCTCAAGCCCCACAGTCTTCCGCTGCCCGCCTCCCGCCTTGACACTGCGGTGACTGCGGTGATTCCGCCTCCTCCCCGTCCTGCGCCGTCCGGACCTGTGGACATCTACGGGGGGGCAAGGACGCGAGGGCCGAGGCGAGGGCTGGGCTGAGATACGAGGCACGAGGCTTGAGGGATCCGTCTGCCAGCTCCGCGGCGCTTGATCGCTTCTGCAGCATAACGCTGCAAACGCTGCATCTCAACCCAGCTCTTTAACTCTGCCCCAGCACACCTCGGCAACTGGCGACTGGCGTTCTCCAAGAGTCCTGAAAGTCCTGAAGGCTGAAAGCTGCACCAGAGGCCTTGAGCCCCCACTCATCCATCATCCATAAACCACATGAGAGGTGAGAGCCTGGTTGGGCATACGCGGGCGCGGCTGCCGTTAGAGGCAGCTGCTAAGTAAGAGCCGGGGGGCAGTGAGCCTGGTAGGGGCGACTAGGTCTATCCCTGCCGGAGGCCCGTCCCTGTGTGCCCCGCTCGCCATTCATTCATTTCGCTTCGCTACTTACTATTGCTGCCTATCGCTGCCTATTGCGGTCCACCTTATCGGAAAGGCTTCTATAAAAGCCCCTCAAAGCCTCTTTTGACGTGACCTAAGTGTCAAAAAAGCACCTTTTTAAATGAGGCGCACCAGAGACTCTCAAGATTTCGAAAAACTGTGGTTGTCTATTTCACCTCAATTATCAACTATCATTTTATTCTTCAATTCTTGTTGTAATTATTTTTAAAATTTGAAGTGACACTGGTATTCCCGACATTTCGTTTATTTGTTATTTCACCACAATGCGCACTAGGAGTAGCTCTCAACCATCAAATACTAACCGTCCTCATAAGTCCGCCATGCGTCAGAAGTCTAAACTGCTCTATTCACAAAAGATTGGAAGGGGCCCCCAATCTCTCCCCCAACTGCACTCTGAGCTAGAGGAAGAGGTCGCCGCGAGACCTCCAAAGACCCCACCAGGACGCTTAAAGGGCGATAAAATGTTACTTAACCATCCGCAATCAGCTCGCTTGCAGCACTCACCGAGAACTAAAAACAACAGCACTGCTGATATCAGAGAGCATTTCATCCGGATCAGCAATTTAAACCAAACTGCCCCACATTCTCATCATGGTATTCATGGAGTGCCTCCTCAACAACCACTGGCGTCGCCAGTTTATCCCGATTCGATGTCCCTTTACCTGAAATAATCATTCAACGCAAGACCTCAGCTGCTGCCAGTGTACCGGGAAAATTATCATCAAGGCACCCTACCCATGATGTGCCACCTCTATTGCCACCACCAGAGCTTCATCCAATTCGGCTAAGCATAAATAAATCGCTTGGATCTCAATGCTCCTTGGTAGCGCCAATCCTACTTGCTCCGCCGTCTACTGAGAGCCCAACCTCCATTTTAGCATCTAAGAACGAGCCTCCAACCTTTAAGCGGGAGTATGGAAACTGCAATTATAACGGCGAGAATCCGACATGTGGCAAAGATGACTCTATAATCTGGGTCTCAACGCATCACCCCCCAACTAAAGCAGTAAGGCCCTCGCCATTGAAATCTGGCCTAGTACGCGACGACGCGACAAATTTGTTGAAGAGCCCACTGAATGACTCCTCTCAAACCCACAGTTTTGATCTTCCGTCACAGACGTCCACTCCGCTTCTCAGTGGGGTACTAGACTTCGCCAGCGCCAGAAACAGTGATCTGCTTGTGGCGGCAATCAAAGTAAGCCCATCAAAAGGGCTACCAGCAACCGCCAGCAGTTATAACGCTGGCACTAAAGACTACAGTCCTATCTTTAGTCAAAATACTAAAGACTACAGTCCTATCTTAAGTCAAAACGATAACTTTCTAAATGAACAAATCAATACGTCCACCAATTCATCTTCGGCTCACAACACCGCCATTGCAAACAACCCACTTCCAAAAGACCTTGGGCTCGGAACCACCCAACCCCAACCCAATCCCGGAATGCTAAAAATTGAGGCACTTCTGTCAGTCACCAATAAAGCCTTGAGCTCTATGACCTGTGCGGCCCACATGCACGCCGATAAACTTGATACCCAGATATCCATTCTACAATTGGTGGCCGACTCCATAATTGGAATCGATTTAAAACTGGATCAACTAAATTTGCTTATACGCAGAGCTCAAACAAGCATGATCAAAATCATGCGCCCGAAGCGAATCCGAGCATGCAACCAACTCTAAACGTTACCGTACACCCAAATCAAGGCCAAAAAACTTGTATCTTTGAGCCTTTATTGAATAAACTTGAAACTCTACCAGAAATAATGTCTACTCTAATAGAAGACCTGAGGGAGAAGACTCAAGCTAGACCACTGAATCCCAACACCCCCCCACTTACCTTCGAATTTTGGAAACTCAAAGGCGACCAGAACTATGCCCCAACAGCTCATCTCGTCTTATTAACAACTATACCAGTTTAAAACTGGACCATTCTCCATCTAAATTGACACTAAACACTCCTTCTGAACAGCTCCTCTTTGAGACTCCGGTCTCTGCTGGCAATCTATGCTCACAAACACCGAACGCCACAAAAATAATTGTGCACCCCAATACTGAAGCCCACCCCCTTACCCTATCAAATCACCATATGCCTGCTATCAAGGCCGTCAATGACCAAAAAGCAAGCACCTATCTATCCAGAAAAAACAAGAAGAAATTGAAGAAACTAAACAAAGCAAAAAAAAGGGCAACGCATTAACACAATGGCTCGGAATAAAAGTGGGCAAGTCCCCAATTGAGCTGATCAATAAGGCAGAAAAAATGGCAGCCTCTCAAAATGAAAAAAATGAAAATTCGGAAACCCCACCGAATTGTGCACAGCCACTAAGAGATCACAAGTCTCCCGGTAATTGCCCAAAGCAAAATGATGGCCTAACAAAACCCTTTGACAATAGTTCCCTGCTTACAATTGCCACAGTACATAAACCCGCTATCAAGTACCAAAGTCCAAAAGAAGGAATAGTGGCGGGCGTCTCCCCACCGCCTTGTCTGGGAGTGGAAAACAACCAGCTCAAGGTAATTGCAAACGCAGATAGCTCAGACAGTAGAATGCCTAGCCCCCAAGAACCCCAATGTGCAGCGAGCCACTAAGAATACCCTGCCCTTTAATGATGAATTCAAGCGCACAAGCCAACACAGAGCCCCCGGGCATTGTCCCTGATGCTCTTAGCAGCAACCCGGTTTCACTGCCTCAAGACCCTTGTCCTGGTCAACAACAGCATAGAAAAATACTGCTCTATCCCAGGGACAATGGGATATCTTAAATAGCGGTAATACCCTGAGACTTTGCCAGCACTTGCCGGTTCTAGAAAATGTAAACTCAAGTGATATTGAGATAGTGTGCTTTATAGACCCTGTCTCAGGACAAAGAAATGAGTCCATACTGGTAACCTTCTTTAATCCAGAACGTGGGGCCACGCTAATGAAGAACAAAAAACAATTGAATGAATGGGGCATCCAGGCTAGCTCTTATATGAACACCAACTATCCGTCCTTTTTAAAAAACCTCTCTGACAAAGCTATGTCTGCCAATATCAGACTGGACCAAAAACAAGCAAAGTATACTTCCCAGTCATCCTCGATGCTGCGGGGCTTCCGGCAAGAGCCGAAAACTGTTTCATGGACTGAGAATCCACTGCAAGTAATCGCCTCCACAGCAGGTGGCCCACGAAAATGTATATTAAAATCCCATAAATCGAAAGACTGGTCTTGGCTCTCTCAGGTGTTAGGGTAGTGTACCGATACCTGTGTATGGCCACAAACCCAACCACGAGACAGTCAATCATTTAAACATATGTTCTTGGAATATTCGGGGCCTCTCACAGGAAAAAACAGAGCGATTATTCTCAGGTCCGCTGAAGACCCATGAAATCTTTGCCCTACAAGAAACCTGGGCCTTGGAAAATACCATCTGGGAAGACTTTACTGTAATAGAATCCACTGCCATTCCTTCCAAGGTGGGCGGCCACGCATCCGGGGATGTGCTGATTGCCGTGAAGAACTGCTTGATTACGAAGATTGAAATGCTCTATAGCGGGGATGGCGATCATGTTTTTATCAGCTTGGAGATTGAGAGCCAGGCAAAGGGGAAATCAAAGCAAAAAATGATCCTTGGTTGCGTCTATTTACATCCAACAAAAATGAGGCGTGAGTCCACTTTGAGCAAGTTACTACCAATAATGAACAACCTCGAAGTTCTCTATCCAACTGACCTGTGGCTGATAATGGGTGACTTCAATGCAAACCTAACGGAAATTGACCCTACCCAATCCTCCCAAATAACAACTTTTAACGCAATGTGGGCAATTCCGGAGATAAAATCCCAGTACCAGCGAAAGGACATGAATGGAATAAAACTGGCAACAAAACTGAACCATCTCGGCCTGCGCATCCTCAATGGAAGGATGGCTACAGATCAACCAGCCGCTTACTCACACATATCCTCCTCTCGAGTGGCCACTCTAGACTACATATGGATATCGCTAATGGCCTTCCATCTGGTGTCCCAATTCCTGGTAACACCGTCCTCAGACAGCGATCATGCCATTTTAACATGCAGCATTGCCCTCGGGCCACTACATCGTCCTAGCATAAATCCAATAGGGACTGCTTCAGGCCTGCAGAGTGTGAGGAAACTCCGATGGTCAGAAAGTAACCAAGATGTAATTGATATGGAGGTGGACAAGCTTATGCTCAGAGTTTCCCCTGCTGCTTGCATCCAGGTGACAGCTCCCGCTTGGGAAGCTATATTGACCAACTTTAGAGACCTTTTCGCTTCAAAATTGCCAAACAACCGATCTAGGGACATTCCGACTATGACAACTTTGTCAGTGCAACAACAACATACAAGAACTGCCAAGAGTAAACTAAACAAGTTACAGAGAAAAACTGCTCATAATGAAAACGACCACAAACTCTTGGAGGAGGATATCATGGCTGCTCGGAAAGCTTATCGGAAGGAACGCTTTACCCTAAAGAAATTGGAAGAAGACTGGCACTGGGTAACAGCCTTCGAGATTATAAAATCCAAAGATCAAAGGAAATTCTGGAACTGGGTTAATAAGGCCAGTAAAACCACTAAACCACCTACCGCAACCAACATCTCTCCGGCGGACTGGGAAACCTACGTCAAAATGCTTTACACAGCTCCATATGGCCAGATCACCAACAGCCCGGCCTTTCTTGATCAACCAGTTAACCAGGAAGAAACCATCACCCTTGTCAATACACTAATGGTGGACATTACCAGAATAATAAAGAAAATGCGCTCGGGTGGCGCCCCAGGACCTAACGGAATCCCCACCCAAGTATTTAAAACCTCTGCTGGAAAATGGGCCCAGATACTGACACCCCTCTTTGAGGTCGGAATACTGGGTGGCCCCATCCCGGCATCTTGGCAAGGATCGCTCCTTGTCCTCTTTCATAAGAAAGGACCGCGCTCTAATCCCGATAACTATCGGATGATAGCTCTCTTAGACGTGGACGGGAAGGCATATGCTAGCATTCTTTTCACAGCACTTACTTCATGGGCGGAAACTAACAATTTAGTTCCCTTCACTCTAACCGGCTTCCAGAGAGGCTGCCACATTGAAGACAACCTGATATGCATTGCTCATTTGATGGAATCCACCTTAGCCGCAAAAGGTAAAACCTTACATTTCGGTTTTATCGATTTTCGAAAAGCCTTCGACAGCGTAAGTCGGCCAAAGTTGTGGGAAAAACTTGCAAGATGGGGCATTCCACAGTCGCTACTGAAAGCGTTAATCGCTCTACATACTGACACTTGGGTCAAGGTGCGAGTCACATCGAGTTGGTCGACCTCCAATAAAATCTACACTACCAGAGGTTTAAAGCAAGGGTGCACCCTTGCACCAATGCTTTTCAACCTGTACCTCGCGGATCTCCCCGAATGGTTGTCATGTATACGTGCTTTCCCCCCAAGAATAGAGTCAAGAAAGATCCAAACCCTTCAATATGCAGATGACACCATTCTGCTAGATCAAACCCAGGTAGGTCTCCAGAGACTGTTCGACTCCCTCGCTCAGTACTGTAATATGAACCTGCTTGAGATAAACGCGACTAAAACTAAAGCAGTGATAATATCATCTGGTAAAACCAAAAAGACCACGTGGTTCATTGAAGGGAAAAGACTGGAAACTGTCACTACCTATAAGTACCTGGGGGTGTGGATCGACCACAAAGGGAGACCCTCTGTGCATACAACCGAAATGCAGGCCGTGGCCCGTACTCTGGAACGGGCCTTTCTAAGAACGAAAAGTGCTCTGCACTCTCAAAATCTAGTACCATTAATAAAACTGATCACCGCAAAATTACTCCCCACTATTTCCTTTGGTGCAATAATATTTAAGGACAAAATGAATAATTGGTTGGACAGAGCACAATCGTCCTGTTATCATAGGGTTTTTCGGCTGCCAAATTCAACTGCCCATGCCCAAATTCGGAAAGAATTTGGACTGTCTTCCCGGAGATGGATAATGGGTGCACGCTACATTAACTATTGTTTAAAAACAAAGCACGCTAGCCCTCACTCCTTAAAGAGCGTTCTATGGATAGTCCTCAGCAACCACAAAACACCGTGGAACAAATATCTGACATAATGTCTAGAATCCCTCAAAGCAAAGGACATATGGTCATCCTCGCTGCCCATTTCGGCGAAAACAAATCTTCTTACCAAACAAGCAAAAATTCTATCTAGCGACCACAATGAGCAACGGGTCGCTCAGCTCTCTCATGGCCCCTGGGTTTCTAAACTATACAACCAAAAAACTCTTCCGCCATATCTGGCAGCTCCAATGAAAGCTCACATAAAACTTCAATTAATGCGATTTTGTTTTGGTTTAATTCCGTTGATGGCATACAAGTTTGGACAGGGGTACAGGAAAGAGGCATCGTCTCACTGCCGCTTTTGCAAGCAGGAGGAGGAAAACCTTACTCACATTCTGTGCATTTGCCACACACTCCGAGCCCAAAGAAACTTCTGGTTGCGTCCTATTTGGCTTCTTCTTAACATCAGGACCTGCCAGGAAGCACTAGACGCTTGCATGAGGGGAGACCCGCCGCAGTTGGCGGCCCATTTTGTTAAGTTTATTCTAGACATTTATTCCCCTAATCTGATTTCTGACCCAGCCTGAGTTGTTTTCATCTCCTGGTGGCACTACTGTACGTCTCTTTTATAAATGTATAATTTCTCTGTTTTTTAACTGTTCTGTGTATCTCTCCACCCTTAATACGTAATGGTCAACCCAGTGTGTGTACATTGCAATGATTTTAATTAATTGCGCAATAAAAAAAACTTTTACTTTTTAATTAGTCGTGTTCCTTATTGTTTCATTCATTGTCTTAAATGATCCAAAACTTTCCACACAACGAGTGTTTAAATTTGGTTTTATGCTCTCGGAGCGCTCCCAAATTAATAGCATCCCTTTGTTCATAAACCTACAGGCTATGGCCGAAGCGAATTCGCGCCTGAGCGTTAGTATAGAAGCGTTTAAGAAAATGTATTATCGAGGCTTTCACCCCCAAGTCCTCAAGGATCTCCCAGAGCTTAGCATTATTTACACAATCACAAACGCTAAAAACAGCCTTTCCTCCTTAACCCGGGTATATTTCCCTATAAGGATGCTTAAATTCAAACTCTGCTCTATCTTCCCCAAGCCCTCCCGGAAGCCATATTGGATGTCAGAGAGGACTTTATTATCCTCGGCCCACACATGTAATCGTTCAAGAATTATTTGACCCAGTAAGGAAATGGGCCTTTAGCATCCCTGGTCCTCACGATTTCCCTTTTTAAATATTGGTACGATGACCGATTCAACCCAGGTTGGCAAAGAAGGTGGAGAACAACTGGCGTTAATAATTCTATTCAAGAAAAAAACATCTGGTCCCTTACTTTGGGTTTTGGCACATGACAGCAGGAGATAAGATTCTGTATCTCCATTTATACTATTAGGTATGTAACCTTTTATTCCTTATTTTAGATAACAGTTAGCTAAATTAGTGATCATGTAGTACAGGCACATTGTAGAGATGTAAAAAGTGTACACAGCTGCTAGAATAAAGATGTTAGTATCATTTACGTAATACAAACTGAAAAATATATGTTATAAATACCAACAATGTATTTAGAGTTTATCTTGATGTTTTTTATTTATTCAGATACAAGTGGAAAAATCTGTTTGTCCTGAAGAAGGTGAAGTGTCACCGAAACGCTGTGTCGACAGTTTTCCCAGAACCAATGAAAAATTGATTTATGAATTGTTATTGTTTTTTTAATTTGTTTTATGTATGTGTATATTGATGTATCAACCCAATGTTTCTCTCTAAGAGATTGTCACATGTTTATAAACACATGATAATGAAGATTTTATTACAAATAGTTTTTTAATAAAAAAGTTTTTTTAATTAGCACTACATAGTTGGATATACTGTGTTTCTACAAAAAGCACTGTATTTTTGACTATTGATATGCAGCAACCATAAATGTGGATACTTTGTCTCCTATTACAACGGAGTTATTTTGTATCAAATGTTCCGAAGCTGTTTGAATGATCCCATACACGATACCTATAACACATGATCTGCCTAGATTGTACTATTCAGAAAGAGTGTTCTTCTTACCTATCAAGTAGAAAAGGGAATTGGTTTATTTGATGCTTTGCATACCTGTCCCTTTTCTTAAAGAGTAGGTTATCTCCCTCATAGTTGCGCTGTGAGTATGGAGGTGCCATTGGCGTGAGTTGCGTCTTTCAGTCTACATGTGAGTAGGAATATGTAACTAGGGGGTATGTCACTATTGAGTGTTTTTGTTGATTGCAGCATGCCCGAGATCAAATGTATATGTATCTCTCTGTTCCCAACGTGTGGCGTGTCATGTGACCTTCCTTTGCGGTGCCAGGTATCTTGTGCCGCCTTTTCTCTGGAAACTTATTTTTGGGCTGTTTATTTAAAGTTTTGGGCATTTCCCTAAGTCTTGCATGATCGACTGCCTCACTTGTCATAAGGAGGTCGGAGGCCATTCCTTGGGCCCCTTTTGCCTCTTCCCATGCCATCTTGTGGTGTCCGAGGTTGGGTAGAATGATTTCCGTGCATGGTGCATGCAAGGTTTGGAGTGTTTGTTAGTCACTATGCTTGATACAGGAGTGAGTGCATCCGATGTCTGGAGCTGCAGTGGACATTTTGGGAACCTCCTTCAAAACCACCTCCCTCTCCCTCAGACTACACTCTGCTTCCTTTCAACACACTTGGTCCTACAGTCCCTAGCTTGTGGCTAGGATCGCCTAATGATCTGCCATGCTTTGCCTCTATTTTGGAAGGGTATGGCACGGTGAGCAGATCTCGGAAATCATAAAATCTGAAAACAGATTTGGGAATACAAAAAAACATGAAAAACGTGAAAAACTTGGGGGCCTTCATCAAAAATTGTTGCCAAAGTTTGTCAGGTGATGACAGACAACTGGGACTGCCTCAGTAATTCCAGGACACCTGGTCACCCTGGTGAACCCCTTCCAACTAGAGGCTTGGACTCGACATCATGCGGATCCCTCACAGATTACTGGCTATTCATCTGCACGCTGTGGCATTCTTAAGATTTTTACCATCCCAGAAGCATGTGAATCTAGGCTCCCGCCACTGAGGACAGCTTTGTTTTAGAACAGAAAAATGGCCTCCATTGGGCGGAGGCTTCTATCTTTTTGAAGGCGCTGTTGGGACTACATGCCATGAACGAAATATTGGTCCCGGCTAGATGATCAAGAATGGGGACCCTTTGACTTGGATACTGAAACCTGTACCTATTGTCTTTAAATGCTGGGACCTGAGTGTCCATTTTCTGGGTGCAGCCCTGACCCCTCATCAGACTTCCCTCCCTGGGGTGTGGTCAGTCAACCCTGCCCTGGGAGATCAACTGCAGGGTGGGGCCTTGGCTCGTCATAGCGCCCTAGGTGACCTGGCTACTCCACGCTCCCCTGTAGTCGCTATTGATATCAAACTTTAGTGAGGATACCCGGTAGACACAGCTCTCAGTCACTCTGAATCTCTGGAAGCAAGTAAAAATGTAAATTCCCATTGTTGTCTCAATTGTCCTTTTTTTGTTTTGGTACAGTTTTTGTGGAAGAGGGTGAGTGGGCGCTAGTAATTCTTACTGATGCTGGGGGTTTATCTTCAATGTCTGTGGTTGCTGCTGCCATGTGTTTGGCCACTTACCTGATCCCTGCTGTGGGGGTGCAGCAGATGGCGGAGTTCACTGGGGCTGAGGGTAGAGTGAATTCTGATTTCCCTGTGCTAAGCTTTGTAGATGGAGATTCTTGGGGTTTTGTGGTGGCTGGCCCTGGCTCATCGATCTCTGCTCATGTTATGCCTTTAATCTATCTGCTAGAAGTTCCATTCTGTGGCAATAGCAGCACTCCTTAGTGTCTGGTTGCTGCCAACTCCCCTGGCCTCTACCGCCATAGCTGGGTTTGAACACTTAGGGATTTTGCAGTGGAGCTCCCTTTGAGAATGGTGCCCTTTGCATGGTCGCAGCCAATGCGGCCTCCTCAAGGACGGTTATTTTCAATTTGCGTTGGACCAATTTAGCAGTGTCTCTGTCAGATTTAGGGGTCTCTGGTTGGCACAGGTAAGTACTTGTGAAAAACAGGGACCCTCTCCTCTAGCCAGGGCAAGGGACCTACCCCTAAAAATAACCCCTGCTCACCCTCTAGGTAGTGTGGAGCGAGCAGACAAGGCTAAACTTCAGGGCGTTAGTAGCTATGCATTTATGACCATATACAGTAATTCAGTAATGCACCACAAATGGACACCAGTCTATGATTTATAAAAATAAGTATACTTTATGTAAATATATATATCTAAGCAGACTTAATACAAGACCATAATATAACGTTTAAAATGCGCACAATACTGTTGTTGGGAAAAAGAGTTCTCTGGTAAATATGCTTAGTGTCGGGTTTGCTCAGTTCTTGTTTCCTGGGACGACCCTCTGCTGGTAAAAATGCAAAAGAGTCTTTAACAACAAAACGGACCCTCTGGTCCGCAATGTGCACCCTTCGGTGCGATGCGCTCAAAGTACCTGACAGGCTTTGCACAATGCGGGGGCAAACGAAGACGGTCGTCGGCAGCTCCTTGCATGCAGGTCCGTCTCTCGACAAGCGCCGCGATGCGGGGTGTTGGGGCGGAACCTCAGGAGGCGCTGCGGAGGGGTCGTGTTGCGGCAGAGTCCGCAGCAAGGGCGTTCCTTTGTGGCGAAGCTGATTTCCACACAGGCAATGCACCACTTAGCGGCCCATAAGAGACGTACTGGGCGGCTCTTCTTGTGCTGCGCCGCCTCGGGGAGTGAGACACGGTGCGGTGTGGTACGCTTCAGGCGTATGCACCGTACCTCGCTGGGCAAATGCAATTAACAGGTTGTGGCGGCTGTCTGCAGTGGCGTTGCGGCTCAGGCCGTGAAGAGGAAAGCGAGTCAGGTGCGAGGCGGCCCTGGGGTGACACAGTGTGGGCTACGGCTGCGACCAACGGAGGCACGCGGTGTCGGGCGGCAACAGCACGGGCTTGAAGCACTTCAGGGTCAAATAAAGATTTACGAGGCACACTCAGCGACGGCGTTCAGCGGGGCACGAGCATAGGCAGCCCAGCAGCTCCTCTTTGAAGGGGGGAAGAGCCCAATGGTCCTGGGGATCAGTTCCGGGGGCAAGCTCGCTTCCAATCCCTTGGAGATCGTTTTTGATGCACAAGTCTGTTTAGAAAATAGCAAGACTTTGGAAAGTAACAAGTCTTTGTAGGTCTCTTCCTCTCCTTTGGCAGCAAGGCAACCACTGCAGGCCAATCCCCCAGGATAGGGACAGTCTTCCTCCTTCAGCTTTACCGGGTCCTTCTCCTCAGGCAGAGATTTCTTCTTGGTTCAAAAGCAGGATCTGATTTCTTAGGAGCAGGGCTCCTACTTTTATACACAAAATCCTTTGTTCTTTCATGCCAGGGGGGCCTTTGCCTAATCCAGCCCAGTCCCTGAGCACTTTGTTTTGCAGGCTCTGGTTTCTCCTTTCAGTGAGCAGGGCAGGGACATCAGACGCTCCGCAGGAAGTGGAGCCAGTATTGTGGTGACAAGTACAGTCCAGGAGTACTCTGTTGATAGTCTTCCCCTCTCTCTTCATAAGGTGCAGGGCAGAGACATCAGACGCTCCCCAGGGGGCGGAGCCAGCATTGAGGTGGCAGAGCACAGCCCTATTCAGAGTCAAGGGGCACTCCCCCCACCCATCCTGGTATAATCTCTCTATTAACCACCTGTCAGCCCCAGCCTGTCTCCTGGAATTCCCCAGCTCTGACAGACACACACACACACCAGACAGCAGATACACATTAGAGCAGAGGCGGGCTGAAATGGTTAGGCAAGCAAATACTAACTTTCTAAAAGTAGTATTTGCAAACACAGGATGTTAAAATAAACTTTATGAAAAGATGTATTTTATTATTCTGAGTTCAGGCATACTAAACTTGACTATCTACCATGTTCTCTGAGTCTGTTGGGATTATAGAGTGTAATAATTCCAGCAGCCCATTCTGGCCTAAGGAGAGCAGGTAGCCTTACAATAGTGAAAAACGAAAATGGCTGTAATTCACTATTAGGACATGCCACACACATCAGGACTTGTCCTACCTTATGCTTACAATGCACCCTGCCCTTGGGCTACCATAGGGGTGACTAATATGAAGTTATGGGAAGGTTTAGGGACTGGCAAGTAGGTGCACTTGCGCAGTCAGCATGACAGTACCAGACTTGCACGCAGGTTCTGCAATGGCAGACTTTAGACACATTTTACTAGGCTGCTTCTGTGGGTGGCACAACCAGTGCTGCAGGCCCACCAGCAGCATTTGTATTTACAACTCCTGGCACTCCTGGTGCACTTTACTGGGGTCTGACAGTAAACCAAATAAGCCAAACATGGAATCCAATCACATAGCAATTTCACATAGGGCGAGCATATGCACTTTACCACTGGTCAGCAGTGGTAAAGTGTGCAGAGTCATTAAACCAACAAAAACAGGTCAGAGAGAATATTGGAGGAAGGCAAAAAGTTCAGGGATGACCCTGCAAAAAGGGCCAAGTCCAACAGTCTCTCTGGGCTTGCTCCTGTTTTTCTCTGTCCATTTCTTGGTGTTTTTTGTACTAATGCAATATATGAGTTTGTATCTCCTGCCAGGGTTTGGTGTTTCACCCAACAAAGCTTTCCAGCCAGCTCTGTATATCGGTGGGTAACACCTTCTTAAGAATATTGTAGAAGAATGTGACTTGTGGGCCCATATCGGTCCATCACTGTCCAGTCGCTTGTCCCCATCATTCAGGGGCGGTTAATATTCAGTGCTTTTATGAATTAAATGCAGCGCCATCATGGTCGGTGTCTGTTAGGGTAATTCCTGGAATGAGAGCTTGGGGGCGAACACGGTATTAGTCTGCTCTCCAATAAGGAGAGCAGGCTTTTAATTTCACTCATTGCTAGGTTGATTCCAGCAGTTTTCTTCTCGAAGCATGAAATTCATTTCCCTTCTCCATCCAGTAAGGACGGTAACTTTGTCCTTAACCACTCTTTATCCATCTGAGCCCATGGCACATATATGATACCCGCAGTGCCCCTCTGTAGTAATGGGTACATTCTTATTTCAGGTGACTCCACAGGTTTCTCCCTAACAAGGAGTTCCCATCTTTGTAGGCATTCCTGCATGTAGGGGAAGTTCCACTTGAGGTCATCGGCTCCTTGTTGGATGCAATCCTCTGCTACAGCCATGTCCTCTGGCTCAAAGTACCTTCCTTCGGCAAAGGTCTATCATATTGGTCCCTTTATTTATTTTATTATTTATTTATTTGTAATTTTGATATAGCACTAGCCAGACCCGAAGGTGTCAGAGCATTTTACATGATCGTGAGCGAAACCGGTGAACCAGAAACACAATTAACATATGAGGCAAGACTCAACAGATAATAGTACACAATAACAGCACAGTAACAGAAACCATGATAACTGTTCAAGAGGATGAGTAGATGGCATAAGCAAACCAACAAGCAAACAGCCAACTATGACATAGGGTTCAGTTCTGAGAGCAAGGATAGTAAACCATGATCAGAGGTCTAAGAATTAAAGTATTTGTTGAGGAGGAGGAAGAGTTTCAGGTCTCTTTTGAAACCAGGGTAGGAGAGGTTGCATCGCAGGTTGCTAGGTAGAGAGTTCCATATGCTCGGAGCATTTCCAGAAAAAGAGCATGACTTGGTAGATGATTTTTTCAAATTGGGAGGTCGGAGCAAGAGGGTACTGGAGCTTCTCAACGATCTAGAAATCCCTGCTTTCGTAAGCTTGTTTTCTGAGTAGTTTGGTGAATGAGAGTGAAGGGCTTTGTGGATGATACAGGCAGACTTGTAAGTTCATATTTCTTCGATAGAATGCCAGTTGAGGCTGTTGAGAGCAAGGGTGATGTGCTCAAACCATTTGACATCAGTAATGAGCCGGGCTGCCATGTTTAGAACTGATCAAGGGGGCGAGGTGAGATTTTGGCGTCCCGGTGAGAGTGGCATTTCCATAGTCTAGTTTGGAGAGGACTAGATATTGAACCACAATCTTGAAATCATATGAGGGGCTGAACGGCTGAAGCTTCTTGAGGTGTTTTAGTGCATATAGCGCTCCTTTGGTCGAGTTTTTAATGTGCTCGTTCATTGACATGTTGTCCAAGCAGAACCCCAGGGACTTAGCGAAGTTGGATGAAATGAAAGAGCAATTTAAAGCGTTCAGGTCACTGATCTATTCGTGATAGGACAATAGTTGCATTTGGGGGAGAATAGAATTATTTCTGTTTTGTTGGGGTGTAGCTTTAGGTGATTAGAGTAAAACCAAGAATGTATCTTGTTCAGAGTGTCGTTAAGACGTCGAATGTCACTGGGTGATTTGATTTTGCAGTACATTTGAGTGTCATCAGCATAAAAGTGATATTTGATACCTGCTAGCTTCAAGATGACCATAATGGGTTCCATGAAGAAATTGAAAAAGGAGGAGGCGGGAATAGAGCCCTGCGGCATACAAAGAGAGAGCTGTGTGGATTTTGATAGACATGACTTGATTTTGATCTGTTGCGAGCAGTGTTGTAGGAAGGATGTGAACCATTTAAGGACATTGCCATTGATACCAAAGCGAAACTTCAATTAATCAAGTAGGGCTGGGTGATTAACGGTATTGAAAGCCGCAGATAGGTCAAGCAGTATAAGAAGGCAAGCCTCTCCCTCATCTAAGGCTCTGTGGATGTCATCTGACATATTGAGCATAGCAGTTTCAGTACTACAGCCTTTCCTGAAACTGGATTGGAAGGTGTGAAGGAGGGAGAATTTACGTATATAATGATTGAGTTGGTGCAAGACACATTTTTCAAAGTTTTGGCTAGGAATGGGAGTTGGAGATAGTTCTGAGGTTGTTGAAATCATTAGCGTCAGCATTGGGGTTTTTGGGAATGGGTGTGATTTGTCCAGGTTGGAGGGGGTTTCGTACACAGCCCATGGAGAGAGAAGAGTGGATGATTAAAGTCCAGAAAGGAGCAATGATGTGGTTGAGATTTTTTACCATCGTGGATGGGAGGGGGTCCATGGTGTGAGCTCAAGGCTTTAAAGTTGAGTTTAAAGAGTTCTGATCCAGTCAAGGGTGTGAAGTCAGCCCTGTTGACGTTATTTTTCAGATTGAAGTGACTACGGTAGCCTTTAGTATCTTTGGGGGTCGTTTGGTCACATGTGGGATATGGCAGTGGAGCTGCCATGAGAGGAGGTGGGTTGCTTCAGGTGGTGAGGAGGTAGGGGAGAGTGGAGACTTGTAAAATGAATTGCTCAATTTTTGCAACTTTGCCCGAGAAAAAGCTAGCAATTTATTCACAGTGTTTATTTTTGGCGATTATAACTTGAGGGTCGAAGGTGTGGTTTGCGGTTTGATGATGGTAAAGAGCTCTCTAGGTCGATTCTTAGCAAGGTCCATTGGCTGTGGAAGAAAGAGGCTTTTTTTCTACAGATGTGTTTCTTGTATGAGAGCCTGGTCTTTCTAAGTAATGATAGGTGTTTTGTCGAAGGGTATTGTCTCTATATCCTTTAAGCTTGTCTGAGCAGTCTTCTTTTGGAGTTTAAATCAGCCTTAAAACATGATTTGGATTTTGTAGATCTCAGTTGTTTTAGGTTCAGGGGGGCCAATTGATCAAGAACATCCAAGATCGCTATGTTGTGTTGTAGTGTGTAGTGAGGTCTTCAGCGGTGTACGCGAGGAGACGTTGTAGTTGTTCACGAATCTCAGATTCAAGTTCAAGAATAGGGGCTTTTTTTATATTTCTGGATAACTGTTTCGCTTTTCCTTTCATGAATCCATGAGGTTACTAGGTGGCGGAACAGATTCACAAAGATCTCACCTTCGTCTCTTGCTTTTAAGTCCCACGGGGTTAAGATGTCGCTGTCATATGCTCAGGTGGAGCAGCGTACGTTCTCGCGGCTGCTACCCTCATTTGCATGCAAAGGTGCCATGTTATTCTTTCTACAGCTCAGTTGTGTTAGTTCTAGGCTGCCTTGGTCTCTTATTTCCTGGCAAGCCCCCCTCCTTTGTCAACCAATTGGTGAAGCTCTGATCCCTGCTAATAGTCTCTCATCAATTTCTACCTCCGATTCTTCCCAGATCGGTGCCCTGTTCCTACCCCAGCTTCCCTCATATGAAGAGTGCGCTGTCTTGTATCCTTGCTACATTTCCTGGGTGCTTGCTCTTTCTCTCTCTAATCTCAGGTCATGCCTTTCTACTTCACCTGTCTGGATTGCCACCTTTGCTATGAGCTGCGCACTGTTCCTTTTGGCCGGGCTCCGACTTCAAATTCGCTCTCTGTGGTCTCCTTGGATACCTAGGCATCCAGTAGCCCTACCCTCATCATCCCGGGGGGAGTTACATTTCCTTCTCACCCCAACTTGGTGAATCGCTATCTAGAACCAACACAAACCTCCCTGTCACTCCTGTATTTTAGCCTGAACGAGTGTGTGTTCATTTTGCAGTTGAGGTCCTATGTGTTGGGCATAGTAGATGAGGGGATGTGGTTTTGGGAACCTTTCCAAGGGACTTTGGCTGCACTGGAAGTGTCTGGGCTTGGTGTCTTTTTGGCTCCCTGAGCTTGGGCCTAACTGTCCATGTGGGGGGCCCGTCGGCTCCTAATATTGTCAGCTTGCAATATCTTAATGAGGGGGGAGCTGGCGTGAGCACCTCCATTCCTGCATATGGTGGGGGAGGCGCTGACACCTTGCTTACTATCGGCATTGTACGGCTATGGCTCTGGGCCTCTTCAAAGATGGCCCATAGATCTAGTAATGCCTCTCTCTTGTCACTCATTTGACCTGTTTATTTAGTTTTTATTTGTGTTTTACTATGCTACATTAAGTTAGTGTCAAATGTTCCCTTCTTAGGTCAGAGAAATGTGTGTGTATGCCATTCTTGGCAAAACCTATTACGGTTCTATACCTGTGTGGGGAACCGGGTTTCCATGTGTTTTATAGAGAATCCATGACAATTTTAGTGGTTTTGTGGATATAATATGACTCAAATCTGTTGGGAGTTTTCATTTGCTCTAATTGTGGGGACAACCATAGGTGGTGCGCTATTACAACTTTAAGTACTATGAGTTCAGCACTATTCACAGATGCATCAAAACAATTCAACTAGAACAATTCAATAGCCACAGATAACAAGGCATATGAAAGGTTGCAACCTGGGTAACAAATGTAGTATTGAGACAGCATGTGCACAATATCAAGTTCTCTGCAAATTAGAGTTTGAAATAAATATCAGCACTTGCACAAAATACAGTTTGTAATAAATAACAGCACCATAACATAATGTAGTGTAGCTCCTATTTTCCCAATAGGCTCTGCGCATTGGAATAGTGCCTACAGCAGTAAAGGCCTAGGCCAGACGTTAACTAGGTCTACTACTGTCGAAACTAGACTTAATTTTTGGGTTTGCCAGCTAAGCTCAGAGTTCGCTAGAAACTTTCTCGAATGTTCAAGGAAGGATTAACTCCCCTGATTAGACAAGAAGGGATTTAGTTTCTGACAACCATAGAACATGACAACTTTGCTCTCCCCTAATCAAGAGTCAATCTCGAGAGTCGTGTGAGCACAAGGCAATTATTTTACTCAGTCAGTACGTGCATTCTTAGTCTCATCAGAATGTAGAGAAAAGGAAGAGACGGGCGTGTTCAATAAAAGATGTTATTTATTGATCAGTCTCTTTTCTCGTACAAGAGAAATGGATCGATATTATTGCAATACTTATAGTTAAGTAAAGTGCATACATTAGAAGCAATAGTATAAAATAATACTGTAAAAACATTGATATGGTTTCTGAGCCATATGATGTTTAAAATGAATAAAATATATTTACATACATATATACATTTGACTAAACGTACTCAACTGGTGTTTCTAAATACGCCTACCCCGTGTACCTGACCTAAGTCTAATGCGTGGGCGGGAATAGAAAGTTACAGTTTAGTTTAAGTTTGTTTTTGCCAAGTGAATAACTAAAGAATTCTCTAGGAGGGGTTATTCAGTTCTGTACCTGGAATTTAGGATGAATGAGGAATGGTATCTCTTTCTCTGCTCTCGATATTCCAGGCTGCCTGCGAGGGCTGCCCAGAAGCGCCGGTGCTGGGTCTCTCGGCTTGAGATAGCAGCGCGTCTCTCAGCGCGTCAGGAAGGCGGGGCTGCTGCCTGCGGGGTCTGCTTCTGCTCTCGGCTTCGGCAAGTATGGCTGCTCCGTCTTGTCACCACGCGTGTGTTTGCATAGGGCAAGGTCGGCAATATTTATACCTTAAAGGTGCCGGGATTGACGTAAGGATGGACATAGGTACGTCAATAAAGATGTCATACGACTTGCTCGTTAGCACATTCTTTACTAAAGTTCTCTGTGAAATCAAAACAATGGCCGCACGGATTATCCAGGTTGTCATAGGTTTGATTTGTTATGAGAACGTCGTATGCCTTATCAGGGGCTGGAGGAATATCGCTTGTCTAATTAGATCTCAAGCGTTATGACCTAATCAGAAAACACGTTCCTGTGCCGTAGTGTGACTGCGTCAGATAACGGTATCTGCATCATGGGGAATTTCTTGCCTCATGGGCTGACTGTTAGTTAACTAGCTAGTAAGTTTAACCAGAATAGGGTCAGGAATAGGGGGATCGAATCAGAACCTATAGAAATACACGACACCCACTCCACGCTAACTATGGTCATATCTACTAATCTATGCATAGTATAACTTAGTACAACATACTATAGAGTATAGTGTATACCTTACCACCCCAAAATACATAAATGCATTTCGAAATTTTCAAATATACTGAAAAATTGCAGTCATATATATTGTATGCACTTAAGCTATGAATTAAATGCAAAAGTAAACACGCATTGTTATGCATTATTGATTGTTGGTATATGAGAAATACACATGAAATGGCTCTTAATATGGCTATACAGAAAAAAAGTCGAAACCATTTCATCACATAAAATCTATTGCGAACATACCAGCGGGCAGCTAAAGTCTATAAAGTCTATAAAGTATCTAAAATAGAAATCTTAGTTCTCTAGGAATAGTCTCTTACTTTAAGCAGAAAATCAGTGTCCCGGGAAAAAATATATAGAAAAATATTTTAGGGGCTTGCTGAAAAAAGTTGCTGTCCGTGAACTGGATTGTAATTGTTCATGTGACTTTATTTTTAAAGTTGAAGGCCGAATTCAGGGAACGCCGTGTGCGAGTTTACTCAAAAGTCTCTATTTCTGTTCCGGAGAGAACATCATATCATTCAGGCTTTCCAAAAAACTGTCAACAGCTTCATGGGAAAGTTCCACTAAGTCGGAAATAGGGGTAACCATGCATTCATGCGCATGATTGTCTCCATTGACATTCTGATTTGCATTGCTGACAGAAGGTCGTACCTGTTCGATGCTGCTTTCATCTTGAACTTCACTACTCTTCAATCGCAGTGGTGAAGATTCCAGGAATGCCGTCATCAGAATTGGCAGCCTTTGAGGGCAGCACAGTGCGTGAACCTTGGTAGGAACCAGCAGTGTATCTGCATCCACCGGCGCATCCGATTGTAGCGTCAGACAGGTGTCTAACACGCATTCTTCTCCGCATAGCAGACACCTTAGTACAGGTAAAACACACCTTTGCCACATTGGTCGAAATGATAGAAACCAAGTCATGTTTAGGTCTCTAAGCCGGGATAGTCCCAGGATTTTTGATATCCGGTCCCGGTATCCAATGGCTAGGATCGTATCTTCCATTGTCGTGAGATTTTGTTCTGTGACATGGGTTGCCATAACGAAAAATAAGGACTAGGAATAGGATTCCTGCAATTAGTCCTAGGATCAGGGGAAGTCCGCCAAAAATCGAATGGACGAAGTCTGGAAAAATACCCAGTATGGCTTTGAATGGTGTTAATGCCATCGAAAATACTGTCTTAAATACCTTTGAGACCCCTGTGGTATCAGAAATATTTAAGATTTCGCTCAGGATTTCTGCGAAATGTACGGGGGAATTGGTTGATAATAATGTATGTATCTCTGCAGTCGTCCTTGCGACTTGTAGATCATACGTTTCTTTAGATGACGTGAGCCTTGTAGGCGTCTGAAGAAGCACTGTTTTCATTCTGCTTAAAGTGTCTATTCGAATAGAAGTAATCTTCAATCCGGGCCATACCCTTGCCTCCTTGTCTGGAAAGGAGCTGGGAAACAAAGAACGTCCACAGCACTTGACCTTCGCCGTCGTAGTGACGAGATAAGGAGTACCGGGCATAAGACTACAGCATCTGCGGTCTACAATAAGAATGTAACTCCCATTATAGAGTCTTTGAAAGAATGGTTCTATTTCAGTTGCAGGTGCGCCTTGCTGGTGACATGAAAGGTTGTATGAATTCCCTTCACAGGCTCCGTGCAAACTAATACCGTTACACAGAAGCGTGCCGCTTAGTGACATAGCACAATTGTTGCCACTAAGAAACACTTTCTGTCCTTTGTTACTGACACATGCATGTGAATAGGGCAGGTTCCATGTTGTTTTAAGGTACCCCTTTCCCAATTTCTCGTACATGCCAGCCTGTATATATTTTTGGCAGTATTGAAACCTGAAGGTTGAGATTGGAATATTTATGATTCCGTGGATTATCCATTCACTGACAGGTCGTTCTGACATTGTCAACGGTAATCTTTCTAGTTTTTCAATGCTCAAGATTGTATAATCAGCACCCTTCTGCGCCATACCGATTTGTCTATCAGTAAGGTTAAAGATTTGGAATAGTGACGTTGTGTTGATTAAACGCCAAGGCACATAGCCTGAACGCAGATTTTGTAACGTCCAGCCAAGCTGTACAATAGAACGCAATTGTGACTGACCATGTTGTAATAACAGTAAGTCTTGCGATAATATATCGATTGCTGAAGACACAATGCTGTCCAATGAAAAAATTCTGGAGGACAGAGTCATTAACCCATTGTCCACTACAGAAAGTGATTTTTCCAAATTAATACGGTCAATTTCCCGTATTCTTTCTGCTGTCTCAATTTGAGTAACCTTCCAGGCCTCATTGTATGCTGCATATACAGAGGCTGCTATGAAACGCTTATGACGCTGTTTGCGTGGTCCCAGTAAGAAATCACGCAAGTCAGCACCATCAGTAAGTAAAGTTAGGTGTTGCTTAATTTCAGGCAGTGTGGAAGTTTGTAGCCATTGAAGGCATAATTTGCCCACACTGTAGGTTGTTATTATCCCTGGGTGATGTCTTTGGGGATATCTAGGGTCTGGCCTGGTCATTTTGAAACCCTGTGTTTTATTCAGGAATCTATCTTGACAGTTATTTGTATCTGTGGGCCAGATCAACCATTGTTTCCAATCAGGATGTGTTCTGTTTTGGTTAAGTATATGGTTTATGTCTATTTCTTCATCTGTTTCAGAGTTATTGCTAAACATTGTTGGCTTTGGAATAGACAGGTTATTTAAATCTTTGATTTTGGCTAAGCCAAGACAGGTGGTTTGTTGAACGGTGTCATTTAAAAATATCATTTGTTCTGGGATCATGCAGGCTCTAAACAAAGCTTCTAAACCCTGTACTTGCCATTCTTTTGTACCCCAAACACTTTTCAAATCAACATTTTTGTCCCAATAATCAAATCCAAAAGTATTCATTTTTTCAGAGAACGAATCAGAATAAATCAATTTTGTGTTGGTTATCATGGTTTTCATCCCTGTCTTGTTTGACAATTTGTAATAAAATGTTTCAGCATTAGTTATGTTAAAACCTGAAAAATATGAATATTTGCCATATACGGTTCTAGAGCTCCCTTTTGGAGGTGTAGCACAATGTTCCCATTGATTAAAATTTAAAACATTTCTAGGTTGTGCAGATTTATGCAAGAAATGGTTACCATAATGGTTATAGCAATACATACTATCATAATTTGTAGAACCCTGCAAATAATCATGTTTTGTAAATTTAGCAGACATTACTAAGTCAGACATCATATTGTTTATACTTTCAAAGTCCCAATCATCAGCAAATGAGTTTGGTTTTGCAAAATCACTCAAGGAGATCTTGATTTGGTGTGGATATTTCAGGATCTCGACCGGACCATAAATTTCATAGTCAGTGTTGTCCCAGGCTACCCCACCAGGTATTGGAATTGCTGTGAAGTTGGCTGAAGAAAGTTCTGAAGAAAGTTCTCGTTTCTTGACGTGTGAAGATGTGTGTGGTTTGAGGACCAAGTTGATGTTCTGACTTGCTGTGTCCATTTTAGCATATTTTCCCTCAATGAAGCGTCCCAAAGTAAATACCATGATGAGCCAAAGTATGAGGATAAATGCACCAAAACCCACCCAAAATTCAATCCATGGAGAAACTAGATATGTTTCTTTCAGTTGTTTTAAAAGTTCCTTCGCTTTGTCTTTAAAGGATTTTGATGATGGCTGTGTCTTTTGTTCGCTGAAGCCTTCAGAGGAATCATCGAAGTTGATGAAGTAACCGGATGCAGTTCTGTCAATTGTTACAATTGGTTCAGGATTTTTGTTTCTTGCATTTTCACTTGGTACTTCTGTATAGATTGGTGTGTCTCTGCTAAATGTCTTTATTTGGGTTTTCAGAGGTCTAAGTTCTATTGCATTGTTGCATAGTCCTTGTTGTTCTTCCGTAGGCGTTTCGAATGTGATGAGCCTCTTTGATAGGACCTCTGTACTGGTAGCAAACCTTGGTGTTCTGCTACTTATTGGGAGTCCACTTGGCCTACTGTTTGTTATCGGCCACATGTTGTGGTTTTACCAGGTCGATGGATACAACTCGGTTCTCCTTTTTACCAGCAAGTGGCGGTAGTACAACTGATCTTGTCCCGTTGACAGACAAGACAGGAACTGCTTTTCTGTAAGAAGGCCCAAATTCCTTCTTTACCGCGATCTTCTCCCTGACTAGATCCCCGACTTTTGGAATCCAGACAGGTCTTGCTGGGACAGGTGGTGATTCTTCAGTGGTCGTTGGCTGTTCTTTCAACTGTATGTTGCTCAGGTCTTTTCTTGTTTTGTTTAAGTCCTGCAAAATAGCCAAACGGTCTTTGACATCAAAGCTTTTTTCTGTTACCACTGAAGTCTGACTATCAAGGTCAGAGATCAACATCCTAGTTCCGAATAATAATTCGTACGGACTGAATCCCTTCAGAGAATTTCTTGGCAAGTTATTAAGACTACGTTGGACACTTATTAGATGTTTGATCCACCCAGCTCCCGAACCTAATATTCTTTCTATTATAGATTGCTTTCTGTCTTGGTTTTTTCTTTACACCATCCCATACCCTCAGGAAGGAAGTGAGAAGATTCCCGCTGGGCTGTGCTCATTTGGCCATTCTTTCCCCCCCCAGGCTGGATTGCCTGAGTGAAAACAATGGTCGAACGTAGCATGCTCTTAGCGTATATGCCATTTAGACTCGCAAATCTTGTATAACAGTCCGGACGTCAGCCGAGTGCTGTGGATCTACATTATAAGTGGGAACTAGCCTGTATATGTTAATCGCAAGCCATTCTTTTTAGTGGTGATGTTATCTGCCTTGATACAACGAGGTATTAAACTGCTTCTCTCCCCACTGCGATCTCTGTTGCAGTTTGGGCAGTTTTTTACAAACATGGTGTAGTGCAGGCTCATGCCTGGCCACCAGTACCGTGATTGTAATTCTTCCAGAGAATCTTTTAATTTAAGGTGTCTGAGACCCTCGCCCATGTGTGCGTCTGCGATTAACAACTTTCTCCTGTCCATGTTTGGAATCACTCTATCCCCCACTCCAGGGATTCGAGCAAAAGGAATGGAGTTTGCATCTATGATGTATGTGTAATTGAGTGGATAGTTGATCGGTAACGCCGAGCAGTCGCCTTTTGATGACGTTTTTACTGCCAGCAATGTTTCGCCGTCAATGTATTTTAATGTACGCTTTTTTCGATCTACGGGAGCCGGTTTACTGGCTGCCGCTGCGGCTGTTTCAGCCAATGAATTCCCTACAACGTGAACGCCATCACGCTGGTGACTCAGTGAGTGTGTCACGTGAGTCTTTGGTAGTTCTTTTTTCAAAAGAGCTACCTGTTCCCAGAGCAGTCTCTGCTTTATTGGTGCACCCGTGTCATCTTTGTAATCGTTCTGAATCCAGGTCTGCAAATCCTTGTTATATGCTTTGACGCAGAAATATGAATCTGACACTATAAGTGTCGGGAATTCGCGATCCGCATTATCTAGCGCCATTTTCAAAGCTAATATTTCAGTTTGTAGTTCTGAATTAGTTTCTACTGAGTGTGATTTTGTTAATAGAGGTCTTAGTTTACCTCCGTGCCACACTTCTTTTGTAATCTCACATGTGGGATTGTATGCATGTTCTCCCCAAACGGAGGGTTGAGCATGTCCGTCTGTATAGATTACACAGGCGTAATGTCGTAGAGGCAGAATGTCGATTGGCAGAGGATACGTTTTTTCATATTTTAGATTTTCTAATTCTTCTAGTTCTGGATCAAAGAAGTAATATACTTTGTCCGTTGTGATTGAATTTACCCATTGTAACCATTCTGGATCCAATGTTGTTGTTGGTAAATTACACGGTGTTGTTAATGCCTCAAAAGCTGATTCTGCTGTTCTGACTGTGATATGTCTACCGTAAGCTATGTCTTTTTCTCTAGCTATTGCGGTTTGAACTGCTTGAACAATTTTTCCTTTGTTGTTGAATCTCTGTTCAGCTTTTGTGTACAAATGTGATTTGAATGCAATTGGTACCTTATCTCCCTCATTAGAGGTTAGGTATGTGAATCCGCATCTCCCTAGGATGACTCGGATCGCAAGGTTGCGTGTATTATCACGGGTTTCTAATTTTGTTTTAATTAGCATGTCTGTTTGTAAGGATCTCAAAATTTCTGTGTGTGCTTGAGTCCAACTGGATCTTTTAAAGTCTGGTTTAATTAGATCGTAAAGGGGTTTGACCCTTTCTGCGTAATTTGCAATGTAAGTTCTTCCGAAATTTAGGAAGCCTAGAATTGACTGTAGGTTTTTTAGTGTTTTAGGAGCTTGGATTACGGCACATTTCTCTAGGAAATTGTCTGCCAGGCTTTTGCCTTCACTTGATAACTCATATCCTAAGAATAGGACCGTCAGATGGGCAATTCTGGACTTTTTGAAGTTGAATTTGTAACCCTCTGCAGCGAAACCAAGTATTATGGTGTTCACTCTTTTCAAGTGAGTTTCCAAGTCATCATCTGTTAAGTAAATGTCATCGACATAAGATAATGCTTCATCATCATATAGTTGTAGTAATTCTGTTACTCTCGCTGAGAATACCCCCGGGCTGTTCTTGTACCCCTGGGCTAACCGACAGAATTGTTTTTGAGTGCCATTTACTGAGAATGCAGTTAAATATCTGCTCTCTGGTGCTATGTTTTGACAAAAGAATCCGTTGGAGATGTCCAAGGTTGTTTTGTATTTTTTGCGCACTATGTTATTCATTAGTGCAGCACTGTGTGAGTTTTGCACTGCAAAAGTTTTGCAACATGTGTTAAGGTGTCGGTAATCCAAAACTAGACGGTACGAATTGTCTGGTTTGGAGACCGGAAATAAAGGATTGTTCATTTGTGAGGTGCAAGTTTCAATCACCCCCTGGTATTCTAGCTGATCTAGTATTTCATTTACCTGTTTTTTAGCTTCTTGCTTAATTGGGTACTGCCTTTGTGCAGTAGGTTGTGATTTTAACTGGACTTTGTGAGGAGGAGAATCCTCATCCCATCCTACATGATTTTTATATAAAGCAGGTGCTAAGGCCACTGCCCACTTTCTAGCAAGTGTATATTTTTTATGAATCGGGATTTGATTCGAGAAGGCAGGCATAATTACTTCTTCGCCATGAGGGCACTCCCTGACAAACTCTGGTGGCCAGTCTTTTTCAGCTAGAAGGATATCATAGCCCTTGGAGAGATTATCCCAAAATAGTCCCCTTATTTTCCTAGTCTTATCTCCCTCTATACGTAATGTTATCTCGTATATTTTGTGGGGCTTGCTAACTCTGGTATCTGCAGTTTCCACTTGAAGGTATTCATTCGTGTCCACTGTCTCCAGATGATTCATAAGGACTTTGCGAGCTATGCTCACCTCTGCTGCGCTGTCTAGCATTGTCTGAGCCCATTCTCCGTTTTTCAGTTGTGTCCTCAGTATTCTCGGCATTGTTAACTACCTTGATACTGGCTACCTTCTTTTTTGGAAATTGTGATTTCTTTTTCAGTTGAGCAGATTCCTTGTCTTTGGACTTGGCGTGCTCTTCTGATCGTCCTCTTCTTTCCGATTTCTGCGAGGAATTCTGAAAAGATTGAGAGGGACGTGTATCAATGTCTTGATATCTATCAGGTTTTTTAATATTATCCCTATTTCTAAGGTTATATCTATTCCCAGAGGGTTCACTCTGAGGTGACCTTTGTCTCGGGTTTGGAGATTTCTCTCTTCGCCTAGGAGACCTTCCTCTGGACTGGAATTTCTTTTCTTTAGGATTGGATTGTTTATTTCCATCCCAGTTCTTTTTTGGTGAATTATTATTAAAAAATATTTTTTCTGGACTTGTAGTCAGTTGCGGTTTTACTGGTATTCCACCTAGACTATCTCTGCCTAGTTCTTCATAGGATTTTTCTATGATTCTGGCAATTTCAGCTGGTTGGTCTGCTATATCTGTCTCTTTTAACCTCTGGCGGATCGCCACGTTTGCTGCTTCACCCTTTATGTTGGCTAGTAATATAGCCGAGACTTGCTTGAAGTCTTTCAGTAATTTCATACCAAGAGTTAAAGCAGGTTCTGGACCGTATTCATCTTGAATTTGTTTTAGCACATCTGGTATCACCGAAATGGATGGGACACCGTGCGTTTTTGTGTAGATGGAAGCAAAGACTGTACCCCAAGTGTCACAGTCCTCAATGTGTGGTGCGATTCCCATTGGGAGACATATAGTCAGAATCCTGTGTTTTTCTAATGGGGTGGTGTCAGGAAACACCGCCTCTATTTGGGTAATTTTCTGTGCCAACCAGAATGGTATTTGTTCCCGTTTAGCTGGAACTTTACCTAGGCAGGATTGGATGTTCTGTGGTGTGATTTTATTTGTGTTCCCCTGGTGAGGGGTCAGCTGTGGAAGTTTAATCGCTGGCTGAATTGTTGAAGTCCGCATTACATACTGAACTAATTGTCTGTGAATTTTTAGTAGTTGTTTTAGCTGTATTAACAGCTCTGCTGCAGGCATTCTTTCGATGTCTGGATGTGGTGTGTATCCGGCTAGGACCGGCCACGTTGCTCCTGGTCTTCCTAAAGGACCGAGCCTTGTAATGTGATTGTTATGTATTAGGGCGCCATCAAATAAGAGCAAATGCTCTTGGAATTTGAGTGGTACTTCCACCTCCTCGAAAGGAGTGTACTCATTAGGAGGTTCCTCTACTTTGTAATAGTGGAAGTACTTTGTTACAGCATTTGCTGCTGGAAAATTTATCCATGTATAGTATACCTCTGTCTGCCGATATTCGTGTGCCTCGATTACGAATATGACTGTGCCACCTCTAGGTGTCAGTCCATTTTCTATAAGTTTTAGAGTTATAGCTCTTCTTTTGGCGACCTGGATCAGTATTATATCCGGGTCTGCATCGAGTGCTGTAGTATCAGCTGCTGCTATTTCAGTAGCTAATCTAATTGCCTCTCTTTCTTCATCACTCTCTGTCATTTTACCGACAGGAAGCTTATGTCTTTTGTTTGCAGATCAGGTTTCTTTATGGAACAAAGATTAGGTGCACAATATTTTGGAACTGTTTTATCCTTCAACGTTGACTTGACCAAGAACCATACATAGGAGTTCCCTCCTGCGAGGTTTTGGAGGATATAATAACCTTTCACCCACTCCAGACGTCTTTGGAGTATTTAGGAAAAGGGGTCTGAGTGAGAAAGCACGACTGAGTTACTCTAAATGTCTTACGTTAGTTTTATCGCCCTTTCCAAACGCGTTGGGCGCCATGTAGTGTAGCTCCTATTTTCCCAATAGGCTCTGCGCATTGGAATAGTGCCTACAGCAGTAAAGGCCTAGGCCAGACGTTAACTAGGTCTACTACTGTCGAAACTAGACTTAATTTTTGGGTTTGCCAGCTAAGCTCAGAGTTCGCTAGAAACTTTCTCGAATGTTCAAGGAAGGATTAACTCCCCTGATTAGACAAGAAGGGATTTAGTTTCTGACAACCATAGAACATGACAACTTTGCTCTCCCCTAATCAAGAGTCAATCTCGAGAGTCGTGTGAGCACAAGGCAATTATTTTACTCAGTCAGTACGTGCATTCTTAGTCTCATCAGAATGTAGAGAAAAGGAAGAGACGGGCGTGTTCAATAAAAGATGTTATTTATTGATCAGTCTCTTTTCTCGTACAAGAGAAATGGATCGATATTATTGCAATACTTATAGTTAAGTAAAGTGCATACATTAGAAGCAATAGTATAAAATAATACTGTAAAAACATTGATATGGTTTCTGAGCCATATGATGTTTAAAATGAATAAAATATATTTACATACATATATACATTTGACTAAACGTACTCAACTGGTGTTTCTAAATACGCCTACCCCGTGTACCTGACCTAAGTCTAATGCGTGGGCGGGAATAGAAAGTTACAGTTTAGTTTAAGTTTGTTTTTGCCAAGTGAATAACTAAAGAATTCTCTAGGAGGGGTTATTCAGTTCTGTACCTGGAATTTAGGATGAATGAGGAATGGTATCTCTTTCTCTGCTCTCGATATTCCAGGCTGCCTGCGAGGGCTGCCCAGAAGCGCCGGTGCTGGGTCTCTCGGCTTGAGATAGCAGCGCGTCTCTCAGCGCGTCAGGAAGGCGGGGCTGCTGCCTGCGGGGTCTGCTTCTGCTCTCGGCTTCGGCAAGTATGGCTGCTCCGTCTTGTCACCACGCGTGTGTTTGCATAGGGCAAGGTCGGCAATATTTATACCTTAAAGGTGCCGGGATTGACGTAAGGATGGACATAGGTACGTCAATAAAGATGTCATACGACTTGCTCGTTAGCACATTCTTTACTAAAGTTCTCTGTGAAATCAAAACAATGGCCGCACGGATTATCCAGGTTGTCATAGGTTTGATTTGTTATGAGAACGTCGTATGCCTTATCAGGGGCTGGAGGAATATCGCTTGTCTAATTAGATCTCAAGCGTTATGACCTAATCAGATAACACGTTCCTGTGCCGTAGTGTGACTGCGTCAGATAACGGTATCTGCATCATGGGGAATTTCTTGCCTCATGGGCTGACTGTTAGTTAACTAGCTAGTAAGTTTAACCAGAATAGGGTCAGGAATAGGGGGATCGAATCAGAACCTATAGAAATACACGACAATAACATGTACACTACACCAACTCAACAAGGGCTGACAGAAAAAATGTGATTGCTTTGTCAAATATTTCGTAGCCTGCTCCTAGCGCATGCTATCCTGTAAACAGGGGAAGCTCTGTGTGGTACATCGTACTATGTGAGCCTGATAGTCTGCAAATATCATCACTACGACAAAGATAATAGTAATAATAATAGATGTGGATAAAAGGAATAACTCGGGAACCACAGGCCCCTCTTGGCCACACACAAGTTACACTTTGTTTCCCAGGTCCAAAGCTCTTTCCCTAAAGTCCGAATCAAACCCTGTATCGCACCCAGGGGTCAAGCGTACCATCTGTCATGCCCAGTGGTCCATGTTTACTGACTGTGTCACACCCAGCAGAAAAAGTGTACCATCTGTGTTACACCCAGCCGTCCAAGTGAGGAACACCTCTCACTCCTTTCAGATGCCAGCACTGTTAAGAAACTAGTAGCACTGAGATAACCTTTTAGATGAAAAAATGAGGTTGAGGTGCAGACAGGATAGCTCTATCACAAAAACAGTGTCATGGGAGTTATCAAGGTCTATTCAATAAATATTCACCTTTGCTAGATTGCTGACTATTGAAAAAAGTGACTTCTGTGGGATCGCTTCCGAGGCCACCTCATGACTACTCAGCGAGGACATATAAAATAGGCAATATGCCAGATTCTGTCATTGGCAGGGTTCTGACATTATTTTTTCACGCTTCTCCCTAGTTTACCATATGCCAAATGCTTTAAAATGAATCACTGATAAAATATCGAGTACCACAATATCGAGGTACAAAAACATTGTGACAAAAATATCGAAGTCAAGAATAGCGACATACCATCGACATCATTGTGAGTACAAAAATATCGAAAAAAAATATCACTGTCCAAAATATTTTGTTAAAAATATCGTTGTTTTAAGTGTTAAAAAATAAAAAAGTAAATAATACATATAATTGAAAAGAAATAGTTACAAATATTTAAGAATGTTTAAAAATCATAACTAACACATATAATGTTAAAATAAATTAAACATATACATACAACATATAACATATATGCCTACCTAATAATATTTGTAACAATTTTTTTTAATACCTGTGGTAAATAAAAATTACCCTGGCATAATTTCTAGTCATTAACAATTAGCATGCATCAAGTGAGAGGCAGAGTCCGTGGTATCTGAGTTAAAATGGGCTTTATTCCAATAACTCGAGTCAAAGGGAGAATATGTTCCATCACCTCTGAGGTTCAGGAAGAGTCTTCTAATCATTTAATAACAAAACATCATATATATACTTTTTACTCCTTGTACATAGGGAGCTCGAGGCAGAGCAAGACAGAAAATGAGATAAGAACATGTGGGTGTACACTTGATGAGTCATAGGTGTGTGATAGGTAGGTGTCATAGGTGGGTGGGTACTTAGAGGAGGAGTTGGCATGACCAGCTCGAACTGTGCCCTAATTGTGCAATTTGAGCATGACGTGCAATTGACGTGTAACTGGGAGGAGAGCTGACTTTCAACCTAGTAGAGAGATCTCGTATGTCAAGGCGACCAGCACATCTAGTACAACTGATATCTAGAGTCAGGGGATGTATTATCTGAAGAAAAGGTTGTTCGTCACTAAAAGACAGAGAGGGCATATTTATTCGTTCATTGCATGAGCTTTCTATGGGTGCAAGCACTGTAATTCACTTAAATGGAGACAGAATGGCTATCGGACGGGTCTGTTTACTTTTCCTCACCGGGCAGGGATGCCACTCTGTACAGCAGACGGATAACTGTTATTCATAATACTGTCTTGGCAGACTTCTTGCTGACGTGACTGCAGCTCAGTATGTCAAGAGTCATGTAAACATTAATTCAGAAAGTGGTTTCAGGCTCAACCAGTACGATATTTATTTAAAAGAGCACAATGCAAAATGCAAATACATGGGCCTTCATTTTAGCTTAACGTTTGGGAGACTTGATGACTTGACTTGCAGGACATGTTTGCAGAGGCCTAGTGATTCAGGCCACTACGGGAAATATGCATGGGTGACATGCACATGACATGTAACATAGGGTATATGTAGTGGACATTTTTGATCAGGCAAAATATCATTTTCCTCATACCTTATACATTGTTAAAAAACATTTTATACACTTTAAATAACATATATGCAACATTACAAAAATGTTATAAATACAAATATAAATAATATTTATAACAAATTAAAAAACTACAATTTTTTTTATCTTTTTAAAATAAATTATACACAACATTAACTAAAATAATAGAGAAAAATATTGGATAGCGGAGGGAATAAATTCACTATTCCAACTCCAGAGAGTGCAACAGTAGGGAAAGTGTTTGATATCTTAGAGGTAAAAATTACTATTCCCACTCCAGAGAGTGCAACAGTCGGGAAAGTGTTGGATAGTGTAGGGGTAAAAAGTACTAATCTCACTCCAGTGAGTGCAACAGTAGGGAATGTGTTGGATAGCGTAGAGGTTAAATAAAACATACTTTAAAAAAAAAAAAATTATGAATTAATAATAAATTACCAATAAATTATTTATAAATACCAATAACATAACATTAATAATTACTTTAATAACATTTAATTACTTCCCACCCTATTCCCCAGTAAACCCCTACCCGCTCTGCACAAAAATGAACACAATTAATATAATTATCAATTAATAAATCAATAAAAAACAATTAATATGTAATTAACAATAAATTAATTATTAATACCAATGAATAATAATTAGTAAACATGAATTACCAATTAATAATTATTTAGCAATAAATTAATTATCAATACCAGTAAATATTATTTAGTAATTACTTAATTATAATAAATTACTTCCCACCTTATTCCCCTATGAAAACACAATTAGCTCCTAAACTAAATTAACACAATTAATATAGTTATCAATTAAAAAATGATTTACCAATTAACAACGAATAAACAAAAAATTATTATAAAACCCAATAAATAAAAAGGAATCATTACTTAATTACAATTACATTACTTCCCACCCTATTCCCGTATACACCCACAACCAGCGGCAATAAAAAATTAACACAATTAATAAAAATGTATTTCCAATTAATAATTAAATAACAATGGGGGGGCGGAGCTTGCCGGCGAGCAAGATGGCTGGTTAAACCCAGAGCTCCGCTAGTGGTGGCTCCCTATCCTTTATTATCCTGCACTAGACGAGACTTTACAGGAACATAAACCGTTCACTGGCGAAGACAAGATCCTCGGGAGTGTATCGGTGCTCCTCCGATGAGGCTCCGGCGCCGGGAACTGCAGCCCCGGACCAGCTCTGTGGAGAGGGGGTGGCAGGCCGCGGAGCCACGGAACAGAGTACGTGCCCTTCCCCAGCGACGTAGCAGTGCGTGCGGCATCCATGAGATGTGGTGCCCGGTGAAAGTGCGTACCAGCCCGGACCTCCCCTGACAAGTATCGCTGCGTAGCCGGGAGATGGCGCCCCCACCCCCCCCCCCACAGAGAACGGTCGCTCACGACCCCGGAGGGAGCATCTATAAGCAGCAGCAAGCGGGGCCGGCCCGGAGAGGTGAGAGATACAGCGCCTGGCGAGGTGGAAGCCACATAACAGGAAAGGCCCTAACTGGAAGCAGGGCACCCAAGGACATCGCCGCCTTTGAGGAGACACAATTCCATGGGCCAATTTATGTGCTAGAGTCAGGCCCAGCCCCGAGTGTGCAGCGGGCACAGGGCACACTATACCCACAACTATAACCCTATAACCTGAAACAGACCCTGAGGCTTGACAAACGGCGGACGCACATTGCGAATAGGTGAAGGTCGACTGAGGAGCACACTAAGGCAGGGCGCAGGATAACCAGGGGCCAGCGTCGTAGGTGGAGTCTGATGGCTCGTGTGTGCCCTTTCGCACAGACGAGCCATCAGACGCCCCCTACGACGCCGTTATACAGCTTCGAAAAGCCTGATAAAAGACGCACATTTGTGTGGAGCTCTGCCAAATTTCTATAACAATATAACGTACAGCTGCGAGCGGTCAGCGTCTTTATTCCATCTTTTTATCAGGACAGCTGAATCACGGATTTTGTTGCCTTGCCTGATTCATGTGGCGTAATTAGCCAGAAGCTGTATCGTGGCTTTTTGAATGCATGGCCCAGTTTTACAGAATGCAGTGAGTGGGATTGGTTTTTGAATGGCCGAACATCAACTGCAAATGATTCCGTATCCAAAAAGTGACTGTGCGAGCGTTTTTCTCTTGACTTAAAGGTTTTTAGAGTCATAAAGACAATAGCCATATCTATGAATCAAATCTCTTTTCAAGTCTAAAGAATCATGCTGAATTTGTCCTGATGAAGACACATTGTATGTGTCGAAACGCGTTGACAGACATCAGCTTCTTCAACCAGTTCTGGGAACTATCAATACTTTAACATTTCCCTGAATACTGCATATTAACATGACTAGAAAATTGTTTTTTTAATATGTTTTAGAGGAAAAAAATTTGTATTATTAAATGTGTCCATATCAATTTTTATAAGTATAATTAAATCCTTTATACTATCATAGTATTTTGTTTTTCTTGCTCTCCTTGTGTTTTTTCCATTTTATTATATTTTTTACTTTGCCACATATTTAGTTCAATTTGCCTGGGTTTTTACCTTTGCTTCAGTTTGCTTTACCCTGACCCAGGAAATGTATCCCACTCAGGGGGTCCTTGCTTATTCCCATTGGTTGCAGTTATGAACACAAGAGAGGGGAGGGGGGTTTGTTGTTGTTTTTTTTGCTTATGCACGCTGCTAGACCTGATTTTTCAAGACAGCATAGCACACACATTACACCCACTAGAACTGTATGGCTAACTCGCCTAAGAAGAAGAGACTAGACATGCCAGCTGTGCTCCGCGCTCTCACGTGGAACGTGCGTGGCCTCAATGACCACCGGAAGCTTAGAAAGGTGCTCCACTATCTGCAGAGACAGGCTGTGGACTTGGCACTCTTACAGGAGACCCATCTTCCACTAGCGCGTAGGATGCTGCTCAGTAAGGGACTTACAGGATACATCGCAGCGGCAGGATTCATGACACACTCCAGGGATGTGATGACATGGGTTAACCCCAGATCAAAGCTGACACTATCCCTCCTGAAAGCCGACTCGGAGGGCAGATATGTAATCTCACAATGCGTGGGATCGGGGCTGGATCTGCTAGTCATTAATTTGTATGGGCCAAACTTTGACTCCCCTGAATTTTATCAGAACTTGGCGCAGGCAACACGAGCATACCCCTCTGCGCAGGTCCTGTGGGGTGGGGACCTTAACTTAATATTCGACCCGGCTTTAGATAGATCCTCAGGCCCCCCCCGCAGGCCCTCTGCTGTGGCACTAACATTACAAACTGAACTTACACTGCTAGGGCTAGAAGATGTATGGAGACACAGGCACGCACTACTCGGCGTACCACGACGTCCACACTAGGATAGACTATTGGATGGCGTCCCCGCCCATGCTGAGGTGTATAAAGGCCTGTACGATCTTGGTGCGCACCCTGTCTGACTACTCCCCTATACTACTCACACTCGAGACGCCTAAAAAATCCATCCCCCCATTTACATGGCGCTTTCCGCCACATTCACTACTGGACCCAGTATTCCAGAGAACTTGCGGAGGAAATTGACAACTTCTTTGACAACAACATAGGCTCAGTTGATGACTTCGGTACGGTTTGGGAGGCCTTCAAAGTGTATATACGAGGCATAGCGATGTCGAAACACTCGAGCGTCCTAAAATCTATTAGGCAGAGACTGTCGACGTTAGAGAAACAACTGGCCATCCTGGAACGGAGACAGCTAGACACCCCAGACTCGGTTATAATGGAGGAAATTAAGACACTGATCGCGGAATACAACGAGGAAGCGGATAGGGAAGTCCAACATATGGGAAAATATGGGACAGCTCGCACGTATGGGGAGGGGGAGAGACCGAGCTCGCTCTTGGCTAGACTCCTCAAAGGTAACAGGGGGAACCCACTGCTCACAGAACTGAGCTCTTCGACGATATTTGCATAGATGGAAATATGCCGCCTTCCATGAGGGAGGCCCTCATAGTCACTGTACTCAAACCTGGCAAAATGCCAAGTGACTGCAGCTCATACAGGCCGTTGTCCCTCTTGAATGTAGATGGTAAAATATACGTGAAGATATTGGCGACCCGTCTAGCACTCCTGGCCCCTGTATTGGTAGCACCCGAACAAGCGGGCTTCATCCCCAGAGAAACTTAACATATAACATCCGCACGGTCTTGGGCACTATACAACATGTCAGATAAGATACGAAAGCTATAGCGGTCTTTCTTGATATGGAGAAGGCCTTCGACTCTGTCGAATGGACGTTCATGTCGTTGGTGCTGCGACGTCTAGGTCTGGGTGAGGCATTCCTCCAAATGATAGGAGCATTATACCATAAACCTGTGGCTAGGGTACGAGTTGGCGATCTAGTGACAGACCTATTCCCTGTTGGCAGAGGCACGCGACAGGGCTGCCCTCTGTCCCCACTGCTATATGCATTGGTAGCAGAGCCGCTTGCTTGTGCGCTACGTAAGTACCAGGGTAATGAGGCCATCAGTTTCCCGACATACAAAATAGTGGTCTCGACTTATGCCGATGATACACTATTATATATCAGAGACCCAGAACAGAACCTGCCATCGATGCTCAGGGAGGTGGTTAGATTCGGGGCGCTCTCAGGTCTAAGAGTTAACTGGACCAAATTGGTTGCGTTCCCTCTCACCCTGATCACCGAGCGATTCGATATGGAATACCCTCTGCAGTGGTCCCAGGACTCAGTTAGATACTTGGGAGTCAAGATACACTCGGACCCTGAAATACTGCTCAGAGAGAATTATGGCACGGCCTACTCCAAGCTAGAGGACGACATTGAGGCCTGGAACAAACTCCCGCTCACCCTTATGGGCCGTATTGCCATCATGAAAATGGTAGTGTTGCCTAGATTCCTATTTCTGTTCAGCGCCATTCCGGTGGTGTTGTCTAGGGCCTTCTTCCAAACCATGACATAATTAATGATCAAACTGGCATGTGCTGGCAAACAACCAAGAGTGCGTTGGACTCCTATGACCCTCCCATATAGCATGGGAGGATTGGGCGCACCAGATTTGGAGCTGTACTACAGAGTGGCACAGGCCGCACATCTCCATACCTGGATACACGGGTACTCACTTATTCCACACATCCGAATGGAACGACTCTTTGCGGAACCGTGGACACTTCCGGCTACAATCTGCCGACCAGTTGACCGCAGAACGGGCATCCTAGATTCAATAACAGCTACGGACCATGCCTGGCACTCTCTGCTGCAGGCAAACGGTGGGGCACTACAGTAGTCTCCCATTATGCAACTGGACTGGGCGCACTGGCTGTTGCCCTTGCGAGAGAAGGGAGTAGTACAAGCACTACAACAAATTGGTATCAGATTGGTGGGGGACCTGTTCGTGAACGGTACGGCCAAGACCTGGGAGCAAGCTGCGGCCAACGGCGAGGACAGCTCTCTGCTGACTCGATTCAATTTCACAGGGTCAGAAGCTCCCTTCTGGACTTGCTGGGGCCTGACCTAGCTGAACTGCCAGAAGTCCCAGAACGTACTTATGTAATTAAAACTGAGTCCCCCGTCAGATAATAATGAACCTGTACAAGACAGCTATGGCCTGCAGGGAACAGCAGCCAATGAAAGCCAGAATAGCTTGGCAGAGAGACCTACAGATCACTATAGACGACGTGATGTGGCGTTACTGCTGCACGAGCACCAAGCAGATATCATTAAATGGAAAGCATAGGCTAGTCCACTTCAAGTTTTTGCAGAGGGTGTATTACACGCCAGAGAGACTACACAGATATGGACTGTGCCCTACAGCCAAATGTGAAAGGTGTCATGAGCAGGTTGCCGACTTCATGCACCTTGCGTGGGGCTGCCCCGGGATACAAAGATATTGGGTAAGCATTTTTTAAGCCATAAACGAGATACTAGAATTAACGCTAACTGGGCTGGGCTACTCAAAAACACTCCCGATGGCAACCAGGATTCTAGTGGACATAGGAATGTTGATGGCTAGACGCGTTGTTGCACTGTGTTGGATGAGGGTCCCACTACCCACGAAGAATCGCTGGGATCACGACATGCTGTATTCATGTACGCAATCAGAGCACTATAGCGAGCTATTACCGGCCACCAGTAGGCCTAAGAACTTCTGGGGCCTTTATCAAACGCATCTGAAATTAGGATCGACGGGGGTTATGAGGGATGAGGAGCCACTAGAAGGGAACTTGGATCCGGCCGCGGATAGCCCCACACAACTAGAATAACATGTAGTCGCATTGGAACACAGCGGTGGTCCTACAAGAGGTAGGGCAGAGTCATGGCGGGGGGCGCGTCAGGGGAGGGACACTAGTACCGATTATGGATACCACTACTTGGGTTCGCATGGGAAGAGAGGGGGTAGATGCAGACGGAATTGGGGTACTGGAGCGCAGCATATAGTACAGATAGGCTTGATAGTTAGTTAGCGGACCTAGGACAATAGACACTAGGAGCTGAGAACTCAGGGTTTGGGGGGATGCACAGGGAATTTAGGTTTTTCCATAGTTGAGTACACATCGCTGTGAGATCTAGGGCTGGGGCAGCACAAGGTTATGTGCAACAAGAGACATGAGGAGGGGTGGCAGCCACACGCCAGCATCGAGGTCAGACACGTATGCGATGGAGACTAGTTGTTATCTCACTACGCAATGTATAACCATATAATTATTGTTGAATGCATTGAACAGTGCGCCGCCGGACCTCCGGGTTGTCGGCTAAACGGCTGTGTCACCCCACGAGAGTAATTGCTTGACACTTGTTTATCCGCTGCAGCCGGCCCCATGGGTTGTAGGCTAGGCGATGTGTAATAACTTTGTTACAATAAACATTTAAAAAAAAAAATAATTAACAATAAATTAATTATCAATCTCAATAAATAAAAATGTATCATTACTTAATTACAAATAAATTACTTTCCACCCTATTCCCCCATAAACCCACAACCCAAACTAAAAAGCATAAAATAATTAAGCATAAAATAATTAATAATTTCTCAAAATTATGATTTAATATACTATAATTAAATTACTTCCCACCCTATTCCCCTATAAAACCACAACCCGCTTCGGTACTAGAACGCAAAATTTACTTTTAAAAAAAATGGCTAACTTCTAAACATTTAATACATATATTTTTAAAAAATACAAAACATAACAAAACATGTGAAATACATACATATAAAATACATACTAAAATACATAACACTAACAAAGACATCAATATTATTAACATCGATATTTTTGCTATCGATATTACTAACTTCGATATTAACAAAAATGAAATTTCTTACCTTCAGGTCGATCTTCTGGTCACCAATATTCTTGATGTCGATATTATGTCCCTATGATATTTAAAACTCGATATTTATGTAGGCCAAAATAAAAAACTCGATATTATGTCTGTGCACCCTTTAAAATTAGGTTCTGATGTAGTCTCTTACTCTCTGTGATGGCTGCTTCAGGACGGACCTCTGCCCCATGGATTCAACAGAACTTCCAATCAAATGCAGTGTATGCTCATCTTTGAAAGGGCCAGACCCATATGTTCTAGACTCATAGTCTGAAGGTTCTTTTTAGCAGCATGAAAGTGTGGAGGGGAGAAAGTTCGACATTATTACCAAATCAGTTGCACAGGGGACTCTTTAGACTCATAGTAACCACAGACAATTCTGTAAGGTTAGTCAATTTATTACAAAGACAGAAATAACTGAACATAAGGATAGCTCGAGATGAGAGTGTAAAAATACATTGGAATCAGCAGAAAGCCATATCTGTGCACCCAGCGTAATATATGCAACATAAACAGAATGATTAGTTCAATAAATAGAATTCAAATGATCAAAGAGCATGAGTCCAAATTTCCCTTCATCAAGGGTTGATGAAAATAAATCATTAGTAAGTGTGAGCGGTAAATCTGTTACGCCCACGGATTTTTTGGATTTTTGGGAAATCCGCAATCCGCGTATTTTACGGATTTCCCACAAAATCCGAAAAAAAAATCCGCGCGGACGTAACGGGTTCAAAAGTTGAACCCCCACAATTTACAATGGCGCCAGCAAGCTGCCAGCGCCGTTGTAAAATAGTTACAAAGTTAGCTTGCACAGGAACCACTAGATAAAACGAAGCAGGTGCTGCTTTATTTTATCTAAGTGCTTCCTGTGCAAGCTAACTTTGTAACTATTTTACAACGGCGCTGGCAGCTTGCTGGCGCCATTGTAAATTACAGCAGTAGCTCACCCAAGGGACCCCTGCGCCCTACGGGGCAATTGCATAGTAACACACACATGGTCGCTGTAGACAACTCTCTGGCACTTTAGGAAGCTGTAGTATAGTAAAAGCACTATACATTTACCCAACGAGGTAGCACTTACTGATTATCCAGTAGAAAGTACTCCAGTTGAGTAGAGGTATGGCACAAAACGGTGGCGTCTTCTTGAATAAATATGAAGGGCAGGGTTCATTCTGGCACGTTGGTCCTGGCACAAAAATTAAACCTCAACAGGAAGCACTTACAGATATCAATAAAGCATGTGCCCTAGTTGAAGCTTAAATTCAGTGACTCATTCATCAGCCCAAAAACAATCGTAAGCGTTGTCAAGGCTGGGCAGATGTGCCTTCTTCCCAAACCTACCGTCGAAAATCAGCTGTGATGCTGGATAGACTTTGCATCCTTGACTTTCACGAGCGCAATACCCAGGCACATTGTGTTCGCACGGGTTTCTGCACGTTCGCAAGCGTTTTATACAATAAAACCCTCGCGAACTTGCAGAAACCCGTGCGAACACACAAAAAAAAATACGCTAGGATCCGCGGATTTTGCGGATTTTCGAAATACGCAAATACGCAAATACGCGGATTGCCAATACGCAAAATCCGCTCATGCTTAGTCTATCCCTACTTTGGCATTCTCAAAAGAGGAGTGAAATTAAAGGTGTCAGCATGTAGCTACAAAGAACGTTCCTAAAGGGCTCTTTCTCCCAAAGCTGAGAAGGAAGAAGTGGGCTCTTTCCCTACTTGTATCACATTATTACAGGTAAATGTCCCCAAGAGGCCATACGGCGAGTCACGCCATCCGCTCCGTACACAATCCCATAGGAAGGTTTCCTCTGGACAGCAATACTCCTGAACTGGAACATTGCTGACCTTGATTCCCAGGCCTTCTCTAGTGTAAAAAAACAACAATTTCTGATCGACTTAAGCTCATAATGTATCCCCTTCTCTCCTCGCCTAAGAAAACAAAGACATTATTCTAACTAACAAGGACACTTCTTCCACTGGCAACACAAATGTTAGAAATAAAACACATTCAATTAATATTACTACTTATATCTAAAATAACATGTTCCATAAGCACGTTAGGTACATTAATAATTGTCAGCTATACAACACAAATTCTTTACGTTAATGTTTACATTTACCTTCCACATTATTTGTTCCACGTTATATTCAAGTGGCCTCGAATACATCACATTTCACAATATTATTACATCAAATTCTAACACTCCATGTTATGACAACAAAGGATTATATTCAGATGCGGACTACACGTGATTATAATGCACACCTGCAAGTAAAATGCATTTTCCACCACATCGCCTTCCTTGAGGATAAAATGTGACTCCGTCCGGGCAGGGGCTCCTTCCTTTGGCTGCATTAGGGTTCAAAGTATCAATCAGATCCGATGGTGGCTCGCCAAAATGTTACTTGAACATTATGGGGTCTATGAGGATGGTGGTCGGAAAACCACCCTGATCTCCATAGTAGTGGAAATCAACCCCCTGCCGGTACCGCGGAAAAACCTGCGGTTCAATTAGGGTCAACCACCCAAAAAATCCCATTGCTGTGGAACGAGGCAACGAAAAAACGCCTGTAGCGGGCGGAGAAGGCCAAAATGCTTCTGTGGCGGTCGGATTAGCGGCGGAAAATCACCAAACCGCTCCCAGGCCAGCGGAGAGACCGCACGGAAAAGTAGGATAACCCCAATGTGACCGTGGTACCATCCGCTGTCCCTGACCGCCGCGGTCGCAAACAGTGAAGAATGGGAGCGCCGTCGGAAGAGCTACAGGAAACCCACCGCCCAGACGCTCCGTGACAAAGATGGCGGTCGTCAGAAAAAGCTTACAAAAGGCCACAAAGTGCACACAGAAAATTAGCCCTGCCCCCAAAAACACCTAACACATTCCAATGACACACCCACATGGCAACTCCTGAAATACAAATCCCAGGACAACCCACACAACACACCGACAGCAATACCCCATTTTGACACACCCACATAGCTGAGTACATACTTGCAAAACTCCAGAAGTGAAGAGACATACACCACAACTGAAAGGAGAGGCAAATTAACACACATCACTAATCACACCACACACAGCACCACCACCACTTCCACACCAGCACCTCCAACCCCTCTGCACATCACACACCATACATCACCCCACCACTTACACCCCTGCACCCCTAACCCCTCTGCACATCACACACCATGGCACCACAGAAAATAACCAAATTCACAGAGAGTGAGTTGACAGTCATGGTAGATGAGATAATCAGAGTAGACCCACAAGTGTTTGGTAGCCTGGTCCAACAGACTCCATTATCCACAAGAGCACACATGTGGGCAAGGATTGTCAACAAGGTCAATGCAGTAGGGACCACCCTGTGCTACAAGCAGGAAATCACGAAGCGGTGGCATGACTTGAAGAGGGTTGTGAAAAAAAGAGGATTAAGAACTGTGAGTTGGCTCAGATGACTGGCGGTGGCCCTCCCATTCCACCAACAACATTCACTGCATGGGAGGAGAAGGTGCTTGCCATACTGTATCCAGAGAGTCTCACAGGAATACCCGGGGGAGTGCAGGCTGGTAAGTACAAACACATGTAGACCAATACACTGCTATGTACTGTCCAGCACAGCCACAAAGCTACATCTCAGAGGCACAAGTATATTCAAATGCACCACAATATACAACACATATCCCACAGATTAACATCCACTCCATCTGATTCGCCCCAAAGGTAGAAAACACATACAGGGTTGTACGTGTCCACACTACCAGCACTACAAAGCACAACAGGCCCCCCTGTCCCATCCCTGAGCAGCATGTAGCACTCACCCCAACCAGAAGCATGTGCCAGCCATTGTATGGTTCCCACTCACCTAACAGATAGGTAGCCATCTACCCTGGGAGGGCTGTGTGGGGTTGGGAGGCCTGCACAAGAACTCCCACCATGCCTCCTTGTTCCCCAGCTTAGCAAGATGGAGCACTCCCCCACCCACCCAGAAGCATGTGGCAGCCATTGAAGTACAATAACCAAACTAACAGGTAGGTAGCCATTAACACAAGGAGGGATCAACAACTCCCATCAGGCATCCTGTCCCACCCCTGAGCAGGAAGGAGCTCACCCCCCACCCAGAAGCGTGTAGCAGCCATTGCATTGTTCGCCCTCATCTAACAGGTAGGTAGTCATCTTCCCAGGTTGTAATGTTTGGGGGTGGGAGGCCTGCAATACTACTCCCAGCATGCTTCCTTGTTCCCCAGCTGAGCGAGATGGAGCACTCCCCCACCCACCCAAAAGCATGTGGCAGCCATTGCATTGCCCTCATCAAACTAACAGGTAAGTAGCCATCTTCCCAGGTTGTGCTGTTTGGGGGTGGGAGGCCTGCACTACAACTCCCACCAGGCATCCCGTCCCACCCCTGAGCAGGATGGAAGCCTCCAGCACACACACACACACATGTGTCACAAATCCTACACAAAAGTGAAAACAGAACAGGTAAGTAGCCAGTACATGCACCCAGCCCTTCCTCTAAAAAAGCATGGTGTCATATGACAATACCAGCCCTCTCATCACACAAAAATACACACAGATCCTATTGCCATTCAGAGTGCTGTAACTGTCACAGCAACCACAGTGTGACACATGAATTCATATGTAGAAGAAGGTCTGTGCACAATCATGCACAGCACTAAATGCCATGTGTAGGTGCCATGAGGCCAGAGCATGAAGGTCCATATGAAAGCAAAGAAAGCATGATTGGTGGTACAAATTAAGATTTACACATGACATTGCAAAGGTATGTATTAGAAGACAATGGGCAGTTCAGGCTTTGATGTAACGTCGCCAGACACAGTAATCAACAAAGAGCCTTAACATAAATTCTTTGTTGCGCTAGTCGCTACATGGCAACATGTCCCTGTAATCACAATATATGCACATGGCGCATGGTATGTTTCAACACGTCATACCATGGACAAGTAATGCATGTTCCTCAACATTATGCCAGGAGGCACAGTAATGTGCATACAAACAATGTGATGATTAGTCAACTGCGTGGTGTACAAACAGTGAATAATACACATCTAACACAATGCTTGCGAGGTGCACCACAATGACCATTTCCCATCTGTCCCACAAGTGACCAAGAACTGACTGCAGAGGACAACAACAGTACCCTGCAGAGCCAGTCTTCCCCCCTCCACCCTCACCGGAACATGGACTCTCCGATGTTGACTCCCGGGATTCAGTAGACGAGGAGCTCGAAGCCGGTCCATCTGGTGTGCCAGGGTGCAACAGGTCCCAGGACCCCATCGCCCCCCCCACATCTGCAGCAACACTAACCTATCTGCAGACCAGTGCTGCCTGCAACACTCTCCCTGTCCCAGAGGATGACCAGCCCGCACCACAAACTGAGGAGGGCAGGGAGGGGATGCGGGGGCCCACAGTGGTGAGGCAACAGGTCCGTGGCAGCATGGCAGGTGGAAGGTCAAGGGTCAGTCACAGGCAACCAGACCCTTGGACCGAAGTCTTGGACAATATCAACTGAGTCTTTGGGTCCTATGAACGGGCCCGGGGACCAACGGGCAAGTCAGAAGTAGATTCACGCTAGCTCCTCCTGCTGATGAGGTCCAAGGACACCAACATGGGCCAAATAGTGGACCTTTTGGGCCAGCTAGTGGCGGTACTGAGGGACAGGCCTGTGCCATAACCAACACCTCTCCCTCCCTCTGGTGGGCCGCAAGATGACAGTGACACATCCTACCTTGCGGCCACAGAGAGGGGTGAGTCGGGGGGCGTGGCTTGAACGCCGATGGCGGTGGTCGCCTAGACGCTCGGCTCCAGGATCGAGCCGTCTTTTATCCTGTTTACCGGGCATTACGGGTGCCCCGACCCCCGCAGCGGCAACCGCTAGGGACCCTGCGCGGACGAGAGGCACCGGGGGCCGACAATGAAGCTCCGCTTGCTGGGACCAGACACCCGCGGAACACTCGGGCGGAGTGCATCTGAGACGGCCGAGTACCCCCGAGGAGACCGGCTTCCCCGACCCGGCTGTTGCTCTACGCCCGTCCCTGGGGAGGTCGCTGCCGAACGCGGACGAGCTGGAGACCGAGGACGCCTGAGACCTTACCGAGTGAGGCCCCACGTGATCGCCGCTGCTCTCTGCCACGAAGACGCACGGAGGAGGAGAGAAAGTGAACGGTGGCCTGCATCGTGCGACCCAGACTGCCACGGCCGCCCGCAGCCCGGATTCCCGGCTTGGGAGGTGAGAGACTCTACAACCGCTCTGCGGCGGAGGACTAGGACCCCCCTGAAAGTGGGAAAGCACTGTGAGCAGTGGAGCGGTGCTTGGGGTAGCTGCTGGCTGGCCGACGGGGCCCCTGGCTGGCGGTGGGGGGGCAGCACGGGGAGGCCTCCCGCCCTCGGCGGATCACTCGGGCCTGGTGGCAGACCATGCCCCCGTCCCCCGAGACAGGGGTCGTTGACTCCCGCCTGGCCTGCGCGCGGAGCGTGGTAGGGACGCCTGACATACCCACATCACGTGGCGCCAGCGGAGGCCGCCATTACATGCTGGCCTGGGAGTTCTTGCCGCAATGGCCACTGGCGCTCCTCTTGGCCCTCTATGCTTAGGGCCGCGGGTCTGACCCCCTTGGACGTCCAATAGTCGTTGAGAGGCGGGGGACGGGGTGGCATCGCCGTTTCCCACGACCTTGCTGTGGTGGCGGGGGGCGCCCCGATTTGCCCTCCCCCTGGCTGCGGTCCCACGGGGGCCCCCTGCTGGGGACCCCGCCCGCCATGGGGAAACCGAGAGGAGCTAAGGGGGGCGTCCAGTCTACCTTGGATGTGGAGACCCCCGAAACCGACGACCGCATCAACCCAGAGGGACCAGGGAACCCGCACCTTCAACAGCAGCTTGACAAGATCCTGGTAGCGATCACTGAAACGCAATCGGCCCTCCAACAGGACATTGCTCAAGTGGCGACAAGTCTGGGCCTGCTCAGAGCGGACCATGGTAAGCTCTCGGACAGAGTTAAAGAAGTGGAGAGCTCGGTGGGGCTCCTGGAGCCAGCTCAAAAAACTTTGGACACTACAGTGAAGGACGCTCTGTCCCGCATAGATGCTCTGGAGAAACGGGCGGAGGATGCGGAAGGGTGCAATCGAAGAAATAACATTCGAGTGGTGGGCCTTCCGGAGAAAATTGAGGGGGAGGACATGGTGGCGTACCTGGAGGATTGGCTGAAGACGGTGGTGGCGCCAGAGGGGCTTTCCTCCTTCTATACCTTGGAACGGGTGCACAGGGTGCCGGCGAGACCGCCGCAACAGGGTCGACGCCCACGACCGGTGGTGGCGCGACTGCTCCATTTCCGAGACAGGGACTTTCTTCTTAATGCTGCCAGACAGAAGGGACCATTCCTGTAGGCAAACAGTCGGGTGAATATCTTTCCAGATTATACATATGAGACACAAAGGAGACGGACCTCCTTCCTGGCGGTGAAAAGAGAGTTAAGGAGTGAGAGCATCCAGTACTCCTTGTTGTTTCCAGCACGACTTCATGTCATCCTGGACGGCACGACCAAGTTCTTCGATACCCCGGATGACACATGTGGCTGGCTTGAGTTGTACAGAGCTGGCAAAGATGGCTTCGGGACCTCCTCCCAGTCCACTTCAGAGAACAACCTGCTGCGGAAATCCAGGAGGGTCCGACATCGCAGAGGCAGGACTGCTTGACCCTCGACGCTGGAGGCTGAGGTGGAGCGGCGCGGAGCGCTGGAGATGGTCTCTACTATCTCTGGCTCCCAAGGTGGACACGCACCGGAACTTTCAGAGCCTGGTGAGAGTGGTGGCCACTCGGACACGAGGGATCTGAATCTGATAGTGTGACACTCCCGGTGATCACCCCGGAGACGGCGGAAGGCCTGATTGATGGACAATGATGACTCTGGTTGGAGGGACGGAGTTGGGTGGAGAGGGGAAAGGGGGGAAGGTTTCAAGATTTAAGGGGTATTGTTAAGTAGCTGTTTATATGGTGGGTTTTGGTTGCACCCTTCTTTGGCCCTAGTGACATAGGGCTCGATCGCATTTCGATAGCGTTGAGGTGCCGAGACCCCCTATCGGCGTTCGGCCCCCACATTGCCCTTAAGGCGCACCTGCGGTGACTACCGTCAGGTTAGTTCGGGGGGGATTGTCTATGGACATGGTTTGGATGGTAACTAGATGGTATTATTTGGAACCTGTTCTGGGGGGGAAGGGAGGGGGCTCATGTTTTGGGGTTGTTCTTCTGTTGTTGAAGGGGGACCTCGCCATCGTTAGGGGATTGACTGGATGCTTGCCTATGTTTGAGCAGAGTTTGGGGAGACTAGAGGAAATACCTTGGGACAATGGCTGATCTATCAACCTTGAAATGTATTACTTGGAATGTGCGGGGACTGAATTCCATGTCCAGGCGACACAAAGTGCACGCTTACCTGGTGCGCAGAGGTGTACAGATTGCGCTACTACAGGAGACGCACCTCACTAAGACTGAGGGACTAGCGTTGCAGCGCAGATGGCGAGGGCAGGTGCACAACACCACATACTCAGCTTATGCTAGGGGCGCTCTGATCTGGGTGCGGGCCGGGGTTCCATTGCAGGTGAACAGACATATTGTGGACTCGGAGGGGAGATATGTGGCACTCGCTGGCAGGCTGGGGGGAAGGGAGCTGAACATTTGCTGCATTTATGCGCCTAACACGGACCAACTCGCCTTTCTGGCAGCTTTGTCGGGCTCCCTGGCCTCTTACTTGTCGGCACCCCTTTTGTTAGGTGGGGATTTTAACTCGGTGGAGGACGTTAACCTCGATAGGTCCCACCCTCCCCTCCTGGACTCCCCGACCCACCGGGTGTCCAGGGGTAGAGTAGACTGGCAGACTAAATGGGGACTGACGGATATCTGGCGGGCTCAGCACCCCTACACCCGCGACTACTCCCATTTCTCCGGCATGCACGAGTTACATGTACGGTTGGATGGCTTGCTGGGATCGGCAGAACTGGTTTCCTCAGCCGTGAGATCTGAGTATCTGGCGAGGACCATCTCTGACCACAACCCACTACTGGCTGATTTTCGGTGGCTTCCGGGCACCCCTTGTGTGCCGACCTGGAAACTGCGCCCCGAGCTACTGGAGGATCTGGTGTTCCACGGTGCCCTGGAAGACAAAATCATTGAGTACTTTGAGACGAACGAGGGCACGACTGAGGAGAGAGCCACGGAATGGGACGCCTTTAAAGTAGTGGTTAGGGGCTATTGTATCTCACAGAAGGTGGGGGTGCGCCGGGTCCTCCTGGAAGACCTGACCAAGGTGGACCGGAAGCTGCGTGACCTGGAACTCCTCCGCCCCGGCCGCCCGGAGCTCCAGCAACAGACCTTGGCGGCGAGGGAGGCGGTAGCTGTAGAGGTCGAACGACTGCGAAGTTATGATCACAAGGCTTACATGACTAGATCGCTCGCCGAGGGTGACAAATCGGGGGCGCTTCTAGCTTGGCTTGCCAACCCAATGAGGTGCACATCACCCACGGTGGCTATGCGCACTGCTGAGGTTGGGGAGGTTTATACCCAGCCTGAGATCCTTGACTGCTTTAGGCGTTATTATGAGGTACTGTACCACAGTGGACTGCCACTGGATGCCGCCCCTATTGACGGCTTCCTACGTGACCTGCAGGTCCCCACCCTGGAGCCCTCACAGGCGAAGGACTTGGGGAGGGATGTGGAGATAGGGGAGATCCGTAGCGCCATAAAAAAGATGGCGCGTAATAAGACACCGGGCCTTGACGGACTCCCGGTGGAGTTTTATTCCACCTACGTAGACCTCCTGGCTCCTAGACTTTTAGCGGTTTACAGAGAAGTGAAGACCCGGGGGCGCTTACCCGGCTCGATGCGTGAGGCCCTAGTGGTGCCCTTGCTCAAACCTGGTAGGGAGAGCAGTGACCCTGCGTCCTACAGACCGCTGTCGATGCTTACGGTCGATTATAAGATCTTAAGCAGCATATTAGCCTCACGCCTACTGAATCACATGGGCTCCTTGGTACATGATGACCAGGCGAGTTTCATCCCCAAGCGTAACACTACGATCAATATTCGCCGCTTGTTTCGCCTGCTGGAGGAGGACCACCCTGAGGCTCCTAGTCCCATGATCCTTTCGATTGACCTGGAGAAGGCCTTTGATAGCTTGGAATGGGCTTACCTCCGCAGAGTACTTGAGCGCTTCGGCCTGGGAGAGGGATTTCTGCGATGGACCACAGTGTTATATGCCTCGGCGGTGGCTAGAGTTCGCTCGGGCCTGCTGATCTCCCAACGTTACTCAGTGGAACGGGGCACGAGACAGGGATGCTCGCTGTCCCCGTTGCTATTCGCCCTTGCGGTGGAGCCCTTGGCGATATCGATCCACGCGGGGACCCATTACAGGGGATTGCAGACTCTGTCAGGGCACCACTTCATCTCCCTATATGCAGACGACCTACTGCTCTTCCTTGAGGACGCTGATGCGGCCTTAACCGGGGCTGATGCAGTACTCACGGCCTTTGGTGAGATTTCGGGCCTCAGAGTAAATTGGACGAAAACTTGCCTGTTCCGGCCGGACACTCCCAGGGCGATCCGGTGGGAACCTAGCTGCTTTAAGTATATAGGGGTACATGTTTATCATCGCCCTGCTGACGCCCTAGAGGGTAATGTCTCCAGATGCATCCGTGCGTTGAAGGGTAGCATGTCCTTTTTTGCCACCCTACCGATCTCGGTAATGGGACGGATCGCTCTGCTGAAGATGGTGGCGCTCCCACGGCTTTTATATTATTTCAGGACACTCTCTGTCTGGATCCCACCGGCCAACTTTCGATACCTGGACTCTTTGATCGTGGCGTTCCTTTGGGGCTCGGGCCGCCGCAGAGTAGCACTTAAGACCCTGATGAGACCAAAGGTAGAGGGGGGGCTGGCCGTACCTGACTTTGAAACATACTACTTGGCTGCCCAGCTGCAAACTTACACTCAGGAGGTAGCACGGGAGTTTCGCGGAGCGGAAGAGACACGGGGACGTGGCATACCCAGGCATGTTTTGTCCTATGTTGCGCTGCAACAGAGACTAGTTTTGAGGGACCTCACTCAAGAGGAACGCACCATTAGATCGTGCTGGAACCGGGTACACCGCAGGCTGGGAGTGTCACGGCCTTATGCCCCGGAGATCCCGCTGGGGATGCTCACCGCCCTACCGCATGGTGGCGATTGGTCGCGGCTGCGGGTCTGGGAGGAGGCGGGCATAGAGCTCATGGGCGACCTTTATGAGGACGGGATGCTGTTGCCTTTTCAGGTACTTCTGGACCGTTTTGACATCCCCGGGGTGATTTTCTACTCCACGCGCCGGTCACTAGGGCGCTCCAAGCGCACTGGAAGACTGGCCTTGAGGAACCGCAGTTGTCAGCGGCATGTCAATATGTCATGATGACGGCTGGGTCGGTTAAGGCGGTTACATGCTTATACTCCAGGATGATCAACGAGAGACTAGCCCCCCTGGAGGTGCTTAGGACCAGATGGGAAACAGACGTTGGGAAGGACATCCCGGAGGCTACGTGGGCCCAGCTGATATGCCGAGCCTGGAAGGGCACGCGTGGTGTTAGGTTCCAGCTGGTCCACTTCTACATATTACATCGGGCCTATTTGACCCCGGAGAAAATACAGAAATATTTTGCCTCGGACACGGCAGCCTGCCCTAGATGCCGGGCACTCGGGTCTGACCTCATTCACATGTTATGGTCCTGTTCTGCGCTGACCTCCTAATGGACGTTCATAGGAGATACACTTAGCGGAGTAACAGGAAGGTCCCTGCAATTCGACGCTGCGGTGGGGATCTTGCACTGGTTCCCGCATACCCCCAAAAATAAAATTTCTAGTAAATTCATTGACCTGGGGTTGCTCCTAGCTAAACGGGAAATAACCAGACATTGGAAGGCGCGGGTTGGTCCAACAGGCACTAAATGGCACAATGAGCTTCTTAAATGGGCGGGAAGCGAGAGTACCCTGCGATATCAGCTGGCGAGGCAGCGCCAGGACGAACGAGCACTAGAGGCGGCACAAGCCTGGGAGACGTTGGTTCAGGCCCCGCGCGACCATGACATGCACACTGAGGATCAGTGAAATAATATCGAGGGACAGAATATCGACCAACAAAAATATCGTTGACAAAATATCGAGAGACAAAATATTGAGTTTCTATCTACAAACAGGTAAGTACAAAAATATCGAGTTAAAAATATCGTTTACAAAAATATAGTTGTAAAAAATATCGACTTTAATAAAAACAATGTTTAATTACATTAATATAAAAAATTAATTACTAAAATATACTTAACAATACTTAAAATAACTTTTAATAATTAAATAATTAATGAAAGTAAAAAAATAATATTTTTTTAATCATATTTCTTAAAACATATATATATATATATAGTAACGCAAATTTTACAACACACTACCATTACAACGTAAGTATTGGTAAGTATATAATAATTTTTAAAATTTAAATTATTTAAAATTAATTTAATATAATTTAATCTAATTTAATTTCATTAAATTAAATTAATGTAAATTTAATTTTACTTTATTTTTACACTGTACCCCTGTACCCCAAAAACCCCAAACTGACCCTGAACCCTAAAAAAACCCTTTACCCAAAACCCCAAAACTGACCCTGAACCCTAAAAATACCCCTTTACCCAAAAACTAAAAACTGACCCTGAACCCTAAAAATACCCCTTTACCCAAAAACCCAAAACTGACCCTGAACCCTAAAAATACCCCTTAATGCAAAAACTAAAAACTGACCCTGAACCCTAAAAATACCCCTTTACCCAAAAACTAAAAACTGACCCTGAACCCTAAAAATACCCCTTTACCCAAAAACTAAAAACTGACCCTGAACCCTAAAAATACCCCTTTACCCAAAAACTAAAAACTGACCCTGAACCCTAAAAATACCCATTTACCCAAAAACTAAAAACTGACCCTGAACCCAAAAAATACCCCTTTACCCAAAAAAAAGCACCTGCCAAACCTCAGTCATGGAGTCAGCCATGAATGCAACCCTTTTCACTAATGCATTGACTTTTTGGACTGTCCTTACCCACACTGCCTTGTGAATGGCATTTGTCTGTTGGACTGGGTCAATGAAACTGTAATGCCATCATAAAAGGAGAAACCATCAGACACCCTCACACACAAATTTCAATTAAATTGAAAGTCACAGCAACTTGCAACAGTGAAAATTTAATATAGTTGCTAAAATCTCCTTGTGGACTAGCGTATGTTGGCAAAACTGAACGAAAAATGAGGATACTCATGAAAGAACACAAAAGCAACATACGCACTGGAAACCAGATATCTCCAGTGGTGGTTTACTTTAACAATTTCAAGCATAACATCAGCCAAGTATGTTTCTGTGTTTTAGAACAAGTTAAACCCATTCAAGGACGTGACAATACAAAGCATTGCTTGCAGCGAGAAACTCATTGGATATATTTTCTTAATACCGTTAGCCCAAAGGGACTGAAACTAAAACTTGAATTTAGTTGTTTTCTTTGAGATGTTGGTTAAACATTTGGTATTGCTATAATGCATTCATGTATACCATGTCTTTTCACACTTGAAACCGTTTTTCACTTCACAGCATTGAACATTTGGAAACAGTTTTATTGTTTATCCACAGTAGAAGAAAATGTATTAGCTGAAGAAATATGAGCATCATTATGTTATTTATGTTAATTATGTTTTTTGTTTAGGCTTAGGATTTATTTAGTGGCAGAATGCTTTGCACTTTTACATGACATATTTGAGTGACAAACCATTTTTTAAACAGCATTTACATTGGGACACGCCCCGTTTTTAAAAAAATCACTAATTTCGTAATTTCTAAACACCAAGGGATATATTCAGACATGCATCTTTGACGCATATGATAAGGGTTGCGCCAGTTCAGTACAACGGCGCCCCGTTTAATGGTGCCTATTATCTTGTGATCTCCACACAGCGCTACTAGAACGGTTTCACTTAATACCCTTTTTTATTGAGTCGTTTATAGAGTCATGATGCAATCGTGATATGTTAAAACTACGAATTCTTTCATCTTTTTACGTCATGTGACACCATGACGTATCACATTTTATACAACTGAGCCCCGTTCAATAGTGCTTATCATCTTGCGATCTTTACACGAGAGTGCACCAAACTCTTTTGGCAAAGCTGACTCACAGTCACTTTGGGTAAGATGTTTGACATTATTATTTTGTTTTTCGTCATACGTAGCGCTACTAGAATGCCACATTTACTACTTGCAAACGCGAGAAGGGTTGTGACAGTGAGGAATACTCCTTGTTCTCAACACGTTTACCATTAATAACTTTATAGACACAACGTTCTTCCTAAGTATATGTTCACATTTTCTTTAATTAGGGCGATCTACGTGAAACATTTATATTCTTTTATAAAAACCCACACAATATATAAACTGGGTAAGTGTATATTTACCGACTTAGGGGTCAATTCCGATGTTGGACGGACTCAGGTCCATCCGACATCCATCAGGAGCCGTAACCGACCAACCTGCTGTGGTCGGTTACAACCCTGCAAGTACCATGCGACCGAACCCTGTTCAGTCGCATTTGTATGCTTCACAATGGAAGCATGCATTCCGAGCGGAATGCATGCCTCTATGGTGAAATGCAGGGGTGCAGTTCATCCCACCCTGTGCCTGGCACACCGAGGTGCCTGGCACCGGGTGCAGGGATCAACGCCCAGGCTGCCATACGGCAGCCTCACACCCATGGGGGGCCTGCTGGGGGCCCCCAGAGACAGTTTCCGACTGCCTTTTTGTGTGGGACACACCGGCACGAAAAGGCTGTGAAGAACTGCCATCGTACTCCCTCGTCATAAAGAGGCGACTGGGGGAGCACTGGAGGATTTCCGGATGGCAGACGGGCTCTCCGAGCCCATCGTAGGCCATCCGGAAATCCGAGTCGGATTCCTTTCTGACCGAGCCCATCGGAATGGCTCGGTTGGATAGGAATCCGGTCGACACGTTCAGATTTGGTCGGAAGGACTTCGAACATGGTTCTGAGCCCTTCCGACCGCAATCGGAATCGGCCCCATAATGTTCACACATTTTTTCGGGCACACAACAGTATCTTTCACCTCAGCCGTTTACAAGAACCGTATGCATGATACTAACAACCAGTGAAATCACTACGACATGTGGAGCAAGTTTTATCAGCTCTTTAGATGATTTTCTTTCAATACCAAACATTCACTGTGAGGACATTGGTCCACCAAAGGTGCTCATTTTGTAAATGGTGTTTTGAATTTTCACTTTCTTTAACTGATTTTCACGGTTCCTTGCCCGAGTCATTCGTTTGTGAAAAAAGCATGTTAAAAAAAAACATGACAGTATTACGTAAGACTTGCACATGAATTACAGAGAATGAACTGACTCAAGGTCATGTGTGGCGAATGACCGAACGTTTTCTTTAAAAATTGCAGATATTATTCCCCTGACGAAGGGCTACGGCCCGAAATGCATTGGGTAACCAGACGCACAGTGTATATTGTGTCAAAATTTTATTTTTTCATCATGAAAATGAAATGAGCATAAGGAAAGAAGGATTAGGAAGTTTCAAATTAATTTCCATGAATAAAAGAAGAATAAAATTTGATTTGAAATACCGTTTTTTGAACATTTGTCAAGTTGAATACATGCTTTATCTGAGTGAGAGTGGGGGACACCCCTCTCTTGTGGATGATGGCACAACTCATCATTGATATCATTCCTTTCACTCTGAAGGATTAACCCACCAGCACCATCCACTTTCATCACACAAATTAAAATAAGGATTACATTGGAGTGCGTCAGACTATATAAATATACTGTTTGACTACTCGATTCTCTCATCTACCATAACTGTCAACTCCCTGCTTCACTAATCACCTCAATGTAAATGTTCACCCCCTGACATGTCACCATTGTAAATAACTACTCCTCACACACATGTCGTTATTTCTGCTCCGTGTTTATTCCAGGATGTGCAGTCTTCACCATGATTATAATGTACTAGGAGTATGGAATGTATGTAGGCAAGGAGAGGCTGAAGGGACCTAGGATTATACACCAGAACAAGATGAACTAGTCAGGGGTCGGCATCACAGACATCACACAACACTTACCATCAAGCTACACCATCATGCACACATCACAATGAGCAACAGTGCCAACATACACATCCTGTAGATGTGCCAAAATACCCTGTTCCAGCAACATTGTCATCCACCAGTCAACAACCGGCTGCAGTCACAATGCTCACATACACCATACCAACAACAGCGACATCAGCAGACAATAGGTCAGTTGTACCTCGTCACTCACCTTCAAGTGAAGTAGCGGTGGATGAGCTGTTGACGCCGGTTGACACATTCCTCCTCTCCACTATCCTCGTCACTGGACACTGGTTGGTTTGCAGACGGGGGCCTTGGCTGCTTATCAGCATCCATTAGCGGGGGATCTCCTTGCGAATAGCCAGGTTGTGGAGCATGCAGCATGCAACTACAATCTGACATGCCTTCATGGGCAAGTACATCAGTGCAACTACGGTCTTGTTCAGTCAGCGAAATTGTGACTTCAGGACACCAAAAGTACGCTCTACCACACGATGTGTCATCCCATGGGCATCTTTGTAGCGGACTTCACCCGGGGTCCTGGGATTCCGCAGTGGGCTCAGCAACCAAGGTCGGTTGGGATATGCAGAGTCACCTTGATATGAGAAACACATAGAAACCTTGTAATGTTACTGTGGCAGAGGACAGCATGTCACACACACAGCACACTAATTGACTCTGCATACTCACCCACAATCCATGCACGCTCAGGTAGCAGATTAGCCATCAGCTGTGGTACAATGCTGTTATGCAGGATGTATGAGTCATGGGCTGAGCCTGGAAATTTGGCACACATGTGAGATATGATCATATCTGCCTGGCACACCACTTGCACATTTATGGAGTAGAAATGTTCACGATTCCTGTAGATGCGCTCACGTGCCTGTGGTGGAACCATTCCAACATGTGGGCAATCAATGGCAAAAAGAACAATTGATGGACAGATTGCAGAACAATGTCATATATTCACCCCAATACAGAGATCTGGGCCTAAATCCATCATTTTTTTGCTCACCATGCCATTCCAGTTTGGACCCAGCCATATGCAAATCAGTCTTGACCCTGCACCCAATGGGAACAGTCCAGCCCGAACTGCCAGGCCAGGTCCTACCTGGACTGGAAACAAGCATCCTAGGACCGGTTTCAGCCCTCATCAGCCAGGATAGCTTGACTCCAGTGGCATGGAGAGCACGGGATCCACGTCTGGCATACCCGTCCCACTCCGGGTGACTAAAGCAAAAAGAACAATTGATGGACAGAATACAGAACAATGTCCTACATTCACCTAAATACCGAGATCTGGACCTAAATCCATTATTTTTTTGCTCACCATACCATCCCAGTCATATGCAAATCAGTCTTGACCCTACGCCCAATGGGAACAGTCTAGCCCAAACTGCCAGGCCAGGTCCTCCCTGGACTGTAAACAAGCATCCTAGGACCGGTTATGGCCTTTCAGCCCTCATCAGCCAGGATACATTGACTCCAGTGACATGGAGAGTACTGGACCCACATCTGGGCATACCTGTCCCACTGGGAGAGATAAAAGCAAAAAGAACAATTGATGGACAGAATGCAGAATGATGTCATACATTCACCCCCATCAGAGATCTGGACCTACATCCATCATTCTTTTGCTCACTATGCCATTTCAGTTTAGACCCAGCAATATGCAAATCCGTCTTGACCCTGCGCCCAATGGAAACAGTCCAGCCCGAACTGACACGCCAGGTCCTCCCTGGATTGGAAACAAGCATCTTAGGACCGGTTTCGGGCTTTCAGCCAGGATAGCTTGACTCCAGTGGCATGGAGAGCACGGGACCCACGTCTGGCATACCCGTCCCACTCAGAGTGACAAAAGCAAAAAGAACAATTGATGGACAGAATGCAGAACAATGTCATACATTCACCCCAATACAGAGATCTAGGCCTACATCCATCATTTTTTTGCTCACCATGCCATTCCAGTTTGGACCCAGCCATATGCAAATCAGTCTTGACCCTGTGCCCAGCCCAATGGGAACAGTCCAGCCCGAACTGCCTGACCAGGTCCTCCCTGGACTGGAAACAAGCATCCTAGGACTGGTTTTGGGCTTTCAGCCCTCATCAGCAAGGATAGCTTGACTCCAGTGGCATGGAGAGCACAGGACCCATGTCTGGGCATGCCCGTCCCACTCAGGGTGACAAAAGCAAAAAGAACAATTAATGGACAGAATCAAATCAGTCTTGACCCTGCGCCCAATGGGAACAGTCCAGCCCGAACTGCCTGGCCAGGTCCTCCCTGGTCTGGAAAAAAAGCGTCCTTCCAATGGCACCAACAACATGGGGTATGTGTCCAAGGGCATAAAAATCACCCTTAACACCCGTCAATTCACGCCCCCTGATGAAATGGATATATCTGTCCTTGTAGATCATCATAGTGGACAGGATCTCACGCAGCAACATGCTGAACATAGGTTGCGTAATCCCACCTGCGCTGGACACTGTGTACTGGAAAGATCCAGAAGCAAAAAAATGCAGGGCCGCCATCACCTTACAGTTGGTCTGGAAGCACCTGGATATGTCCTGCGAGGCTGCAGGTGGGGCTCCAACATAGTACATAGGTCTTTGAGGGTGTCTCTACCCAGACAGATTTTCCATATGACATCCTCATCTTCCATGTCTGCTAACACTGTAAAGGGACGATGCACATTCAGTCTCCTCCTAGGTGAGATGAGAGAAGACACATGTCTATGCAATCCAACAGGAGATGTGTCTCACATCTTTCGTTTTGACTGACACAACGGCAACATTGACTAGCATCACAGTTGAGCTTAGAGCATACCTTACATGTAGGGAGACCTTCAGCTACACTAGTTGTACACTTGTCCACCTTTCACACAGCAAGTACCGACAAAACAAAAGGGATATGGCCATATCTTGCATGAGCAGCCCTGGGAGTATCCTACACAGTATATGTGTGAAACAGCAGCACAACTGTCTCATACCTAGCAGCAATACCTGCCACACCCTCAGGCGTAAGTCAAACATGCCACACATCAACAACACAATGAGCATAGTCTGTGCGAGAAAAACAGGTATGTGCATGAGCCAGGGAAAGTAGACACTCAAAGCAGCACATTGTTCAGTAAGACAATCATCAGTGTGAGTTGCCATGTATACCCATTGGAGGATCTATCACAACACGGCTCTGAGGGCATGCTCAGCAATATCACAAGGGACATGTGAGGGAGTACATGCCAATGTCCCAAAGCATAAAGACAAACATGGCATGTGTAGTCAGCAGTGAGGTAAATGTGACATTGGCATTGTATGCACAATCATGTGCCATTGATCGTTTGGCCACTGTGCACTGTTGAGAACTGCACATTGGCCTTTCACACGTGTTCATAGGTGCTGTCAAAGTGCTCCGCCACCCAAATCACAGTCATTCATGGCAATGCATGACACCCATATTGCGGTAGCTATCGCCGGGCACCAGCAGTGTGTCACTGCCAATGCTCAAGACACACTTGTGGTAGTGATAGGCATATACACATGGTCAAATGGTGGTTGGCATGCTCTGCCACCAAAATCACGGGCATTTATGGCAATGTATGGCACCCATATTGCGGTAGCTACCGCCTGGCACCAGCGGTGTGTCACAGCCAATGTCCAAGATACACTCACGGTAGTGATAGGCAATACACATGGTCAAATGGCAGTTGGCATGCTCCACCACCAAAATCATGGTCATTCATGGCAATGTATGGCACCCATATTACGGCAGCTACCGCCTGACAACAGCGGTGTGTCACCACCAATGCCCAAGACACACTTGCGGTAGTGATGGGCATATACACATGGTCAAATGGCACTTGGCGTGCTGCACCACCAAAATCACGGTCATTCATCGCAACGTATGGCACCCATATTGAGGTAGCTACCACCTGGCACCAGCGGTGTGTCACCGCCAATACCCAAGACACACTTGTGGTAGTGATAGTCATATACACATGGTCAAATGGCGGTTGGCATGCTCCGCCACCAAAATCACTGTCATTCACGGTTCTGAGGGCATGCCCAGCAATATCACAAGGGACATGTGAGGGAGTACATGCAAATGTTCCATAGCATAAACACAAACATGACATGTGTAGTCAGCAGTGAGGTAAATGTGACATTGATATTGTGTGCACAATCATGTGCCATTGATCATGTGGCCACTGTGCACTGTTGAGAACTGCACATTGGCCTTTCACATGTGTCCATAGGTGCTGTCAAAGTGCTCCGCCACCCAAATTACGGTCATTCATGGCAATGTATGGCACCCATATTGTGGTAGCTATCGCCTGGCCCCTGCGGTTTGTCACCGCCAATGCCCAAGAAACACTTGCAGTAGTGATAGGCATATACACATGGTCAAATGGCAGTTGGCATGCTCCGCCACCAAAATCACGGTCATTCATGGCAATGTATGGCGGTAGCGACGCCTGGCCCCTGCAGTGTGTCACCGCCATGGACCATGCCCTTACAGCTAATGGGAACCGCAATCGCGGTAGCACAATGCAATATTTGAAAATCGCGGTAGGTGTGCTCCGCCACCGCAGAGTCGGTCATTGGATGCATTTGAAAAAGGCTGACATGGAACACCAATTGCAGAAGCTTAGAACCACTGAAATTACCCCAGGGGGCTATATATGTTTGGAAAAGAGCCCCACATTTCCACAGCTCACAGAGCCTGCTGCCTGAGACCCCTCACCACCAACTGCTGCTGCTGCTGTCTCCAGGGCCAACTTCCTGAGACCCCCCACCACCACCTGCTGCTGCTGCTTGTGAGAAGTTGGCCTGGCATATGCTGTCCACTATTCGAAGGGGGCACCTTGCACCAGTCCAAACGACCCCTTATTGATGGTAGGTTAAGACAACCTTTATAGAAAGCTATCCTAGTGGTAGCTGTGGACAGCAGCCTTCAGGCTAAGTCATGGAGGAATGTAAAGCAGCTTGTTTTACCAATCTATAATCTTGTGAATGGCCAAATGAAAGGAGAACCACACCAGGTATCTATATAAATTATATGTATTTATTCTAAACACATCCCTTTAGTCCCTTTATGAGGGTAGAGGCAAAATTACATTCAGTAAACTTAATATCACACAGTAAATTAGCACAATATACGTTGAGCCCTACGGGCGTACCAAGCCATATATTAAGAAAGTGGTATAAGAACCACAACTTGCATAGACACAAGGCCTAGAGCCTGAACAACTGCTGGGGCCACCAGGAACCACCCAAGGTAGTGACACAGGGGACCCACGGGGGACGCGTGCAGTGTGTGAACACAGCCGCGAATCACCATTAACTTCTATGGGGAAAGCTGCGGTTGGAATTTTAAAGATAAAGGCCAATTAGAAGAGGACTTGGAGCAAACCCCTTTAGAACTAGGGGGTTCTAGAGCCAACAACCACGGGAGCACCAGAGTAGTCGAGTTACCTCACCCAGGGAAGCCGGGTGCATAGGTGTCTTTTGGTGCCGGGTTTCGTCGTCGTCCAAGTGGAAAGTGTCCGGTGTGATCCAAGCCTGGATCAAAGATGAGAAGAACTTGACAGCAGAGGGGAGCGAGACAGGGTCCCTTGCCAGTGACCAGGGGCACAATAGTCGAATGCTCACCGATGTCGGGTGATTTCAGGTGAAGAATGTGAAGCTTGACTCTTCAGCCATGAGGACCAGGAGGTGTTGACGACAACCAGGATCTGGATTCAAGCTGTCCCATGAAGGATGCTGAGTGCTGCGGTGTCGGTTTTTGGATTGGACCCAACAAGCCTTGGCAACAGCAAACCACACAGGAATCAAAGAAATGCTTTGGTGCAGACCAACAAGGTCTGAGGGACTCTCCAGGCAAGGGAGAGTCAGGGCACGTCTGGAGCAACCACGGAAGCCCAAGGAAAAGTAGTGTTACCTTCGAGGGGACCCACCAGTCAACGGACCAGGGATCGCAAAGGAGCCTCATGCGGAAATGCAAGAAGCGGGCTTACGGAACACTCGTGGCGTTAGGCCCACAGTCTTTGGTGCATACGCTCGGGGCTTGAGCTACAAGTAACCCAAAGCACAACTTCAAGAAAGCTTGGGAAGTTAATGCACTAGCAAATGTGCACGGTGTCCAGGAGTTCCGGTTCAACGTCACTCGTGAGGGCTGCGGGTCACAGCTTTGCTGGGTACTCGGGCCGGCATCTGAGAAGTCTGGAAATTCTCTTCCTGTGTCACAAATACTTTGGAGTCCGGCAGGAGCTTCAGAAATGCAGACCGGCAATATGCTTTGTTGGTGGCTGCTTGAGCAGGAGAGTCACTCCTTGACCCTAAGGGAGAGTCTTCTATCCTCTAGTCTTTATTAGAGCGTCGAAGTTCCAGGATTCAGTTTCAGAGTTTCGTTCAGGTATAATCTAAAGTCCTGTTGCCAGGGGTCCCTTATTTATACTAAGAAAAGGGGTTGGACATATTCTGGGGACCCACCTATGGGAGGGTTTGGAAGGAGGGGTGGCTACACCCATTTCCTTTGTCCAGTTTTGCGCCAGAGCAGCAACTGGTAGCCCCTGCAACCGGTTTGAACTGGGCTATGCACAGGGACACCAAATGTGCCCCCAGTGCAGACTTTCTGGCACTCACAGACTGCACCCACCCAACCCCAATACATTAAAGCCTGTCTGGGAGGTGGTTACACCTCCCTGTGACAGGAAACCTATTGTCCAGGCTTCCCCTGCTGGAGTTTCGTCTCCAGCAGCAGGAGGTCAGACGCATGTCTGTGGCTGCAGCATCCATTTTGCGATGCTGGGGCTCGTTTAAACTATTACCGGGCAGACAAGTGTGTACATGTCTCTCCCCTAGAAGGGTGGAATTCTGCCCCCACCGCCAGGACTGGTGGGGGGGGTAGGATTCCAAAGTGTTTGACAACAAACGCTACAAGTTTCCATGCAGCCATTCCTAAGTTAGCATTTACAGCAAGGTTATAATGCACTTAAGAGTATATGGTCGGGCTGCATCACAGAACAGCCTCAGAGAATAGACTCCAAAAGCTGCACTGCAGAGGGGTCCTGCTCATGCATGGGCACTCTTTCACACAAAACGAAGCACTCTGCCTTCAGGATTGATAAGGCCTGCCATAGGAATGACTGATAGGTTAATATGAGTCAGTGATTATAGGTAGATATAGGTAAGCTATATCTTAGTAAGGGGTGCATGGACCACCTTACCCAGGCTGCATTAGAAGTCCTATGGTGTCATTTTGGAAGGCTTCGCATGGGTGGCATATAATACATGCTGCAGCCCCTGGTAGACCTCTGGGGTACCTATGCCCTTGGTACCTAAGGTACCATATACTAGGGACTCACAAGGGTACCCCAGTAATCAAACTGGAGTGTACCTAAAGTACAGGCAATAATTTTAGAGAAGAAGCAGCTAGCCTGGGGTCCTGGATAGCAGGGCATCAGCCAGACTAAAGTAAAAAAAACAGTGAAACACCAGCAAAAAGTGGGGGTAACCATAGTAAGCATATCCTACTCTCCTACACAACCCCCCCCAATGCAGGGACATTAAACTAACCTTGACCAGTTGAGTCTTCATGTTCTAAGTGGAAATATCTGGAGAGTCCATCTGCATTGGCATGGTTATGTTCCACTGTATAATCCATCCCCTGTAGGGAAATGGACCGTCTCAAAATGTTGGGGTTTTCACCCTTCATCTGTTTTATCCATAAGAGGGACTTAATGGTCAGTCTGAACAATGAAGTGAGTGCCAAACAAGTATGGCCTCAGGTTCTTCAGAGCCCAAACCACAGCAAAGGCCTCCCTCTCAATAGCTGACTAACGTTTCTCTCTAGGGGTCAGCCTTCTGCTAATAAATGCTACTGGCTGGTCCTGACCTTCATCATTCAATTGTGTCAGCACAGCCCCTACCCCCAACTCAGATGCATCTGTTTGGACAATGAATTATCTGGAGTACTTAGGACTTTGCAGAATTGGTGCAGTGCACATGGCCTGCTTCAGGTCATCAAATGCCTTTTGACAGCTAACTGTCCACTGAACTTTCTTTGGCATTCTTTTAGTAGTTAAGTCATTCAGGGGTGTCACAAAGGAGCCATACCCCTTGACAAATCTTCTGTAGTACCCAGTCAGGCCCAAGAAAGCTCTAACCTGAGTCTGGGTAGTTGGAGCAACCCAGTCCATGATGGTCTGGATTTTGCTCTGTAATGGTTGAACCTGGCCTCCATCGAAAAGGTGGCCCAGGTACACAACCTGACTCTGCCCTATCTAGGACTTAGTAGCCTTGATAGTTAGGCCTGCCTTCTGCAGGGCCTCCAAAACATTTTGCAGGTGGACAAGGTGATCTTCCCAGGTGGAGCTAAAGACAGCAATATCATCTAGATATGCTGCACTATAGTCTTCCAGCCCTGTTAGGACTTTGTTCACTAATCTTTGAAAGTGGCAGGTGCATTTTTCAAACCAAAGGGCATTACCACAAATTGATAGCGCCCAATAGGGGTAGAAAATGCTGTCTTGGCTTTTGCATCATCAGCTAACCTGATCTGTCAGTGGCCAGCTGTAAGATCACAAGTGCTCAGAAATTTGACTGAGGCCAACATATCTATAAGCTCATCTGCTCGTGGGATTGGATGGGCACCAGTCCTAGTGACTGCATTGAGACCCCTGTAGTCAACACAAAACCTCATCTCTCTCTTACCACCCTGGGTGTGAGGTTTTGGTACCAACACCACTGGACTAGCCCAAGGGCTATCTGATGGTTCAATAACTCCCAAATCCAACATCTTCTGGACTTCAGTCCTGATACTGTCCCTGACATGGTCAGATTGCCTGTAAATCTTATTTTTAACAGGCAGACAGTCCCCAGTGTCCACTTCATGAGTGCACCAGGTAGTCTGACATGGAGTCAGTGAGAACATGTTCCTATACTGATTGAGCACGTCTACTATCAACTTGTTGCTGAGCAGTGAGGCTGCCTGCCACGGCTACACCATCAAACTGACCCATCATCAGGGTTCTGTGAGAACAGATCAGGGAGTAGATCACTCTCGTCCTCCTGTCCCTCATCAGTAGCCATGAGCAAGCCCATGTCTGCCCTGTCAACATAAGGTTTCAGTCTGTTGACATGAAGCACCCTATGGGGGCTCCTGGGAGTTCCAAGGTCTACCAAATAGGTAACCTCTCCTTTATGTTCAACAACAGTATGGGGGCCACCCCACTTGTCTTGGAGGGCTGCTGGGGCCACAGGCTCCAACACCGATACTTTCTGTCCTGGCTGGTAAACAATCAGCACAGCCTTTTGGTCATGCCAGGCCTTTTAGAATTCCTGGCTAGCCTCATGGTTTTTGGTTGCCTTTTTCATGTATTCAGCTATCCTGGAGCGGAGACCAAGTACATAGTCCACTATCTCCTGCTTAGGGGGTTTGAGAGGTAACTCCCATCCCTACTTCACCAAATACAAGGGACCTCTTACAGGATGCCCAAACAGAAGTTCAAAAGGGCTGTAACCAACCCCCTTCTGAGGAACCTCCCTGTATGCAAATAAAAGGCAGGGTAGTAGGATGTCCCATCTCCGCCTAAGCTTTTCTGGGAGACCCTCGATCATACCCTTTAAGGTCTTGTTGAACCTTTCAACTAAACCATTGAATTGTGGGTGATAGGGTGTGGTGAATTTGTATTTCACTCCACACTCCTTCCACATTGCAGTCAAGTAGCTAGACATAATGTTTGCACCTCTGTCAGATACCACCTCCTTAGGGAAACCCATTCTTGAGAAGACTCCCAAGACGGTTTTTGCTCCCAAAGGTGCTGTAGTGGTCCTAAGGGGAATTGATTCTGGGTACCTAGTGGTATGGTCTACCACCATTAGAATAAACCAGTGCCCAGATGCTGTTTGAGGATCCATGGGACTAACTATATCAATCCCAACCCTCTCAAAGGGAACCCCCACCACAGGTAGTGGTATCAGGGGGGCCTTTGTTGTACCAACTGCCTTACCACTTGCTTGACAGGTGACACAGGAGCGACAACACTCCTTGGTGTCTTCAGACATGTGGGGCCAATGAAAGTGAGGGACAATTCTGTCCCAAGTCTTGTTATCGCCCAGACTTCCTGCTAGGGAAATATCATGGGCTAGTGTCAATAGGAAGCTACTGAACTTCAAAGGTATAACCAACCTCCTGGCTGCACCAGGCTTCGGGTCTCTACTCTCTGAGTACAGGAGTTCATCATCCCAATAAATGTTATGGGTGCCACTAGCATTCCCAGCAGCCTCAGCAGCAGCCTACTGTCTGAGGGGTTCAAGAGAAGGGCAGCTAAGCTGCTCCTGACTCACAACTGCCCTCGAAGGGCCCCCAGTCAACCAAGAACTCAACCTGATCAGGCTCAAGCTTATCTAGGACAATTCCTTCTTCAGGACTACAATCATCTCCCTCAAGAGACTGATCCTCACTCTGTGTCAGGGGGGAAGGCACTGCCTTAACCTTACTGCTCCTTTTCTTGGAAGGCACCTGGTCCATTATTCCAGAATCCAGGGTCTGTTCAGTTTTAGACATTTTGGCCTGTGTTAGAAATGGGATTTCTGGCTGGCCAAGGCTTGCGCCAAAGTCAGTCAGAGACCACCACTTCCACGTCAGGCAAGGGAGTTACACGCCAAGATAACCCATGCTCACCCCCTTGGTAACGTAGCATGAGCAGTAAGGCTAAACTCGGAGGCGATGTAAGTAAAGTGTTTGCGCACGCACCCCCAGCAACAACACCCAAGGCCCACCACAAAGGAAACTCCACACAAGGTTATATATAAAAATAGCCTTTGTATTACACCAGAACACATTAAATGAAAACACACACTTTACAATGTGCCAACAGGCACGGGCAGAATTTACAGGGGATATGTACAAGACAGGGCCACCTGGCCCACTGTCAGGAATCAGCACTTTTAGAACTTAGCACTTGGTAGAATTAGCACTTAGAACATATAATAATAATCACTGTACCACAAAATAGAACATCAAGCATACAACCAGTAATTACTGGTAAATGTTAAGTACCACCTACGCAACCCTAACCACCTTAGGAAAATGTCACGCAGGGAACCAGGACCTCACTAGCACCACCTGTACTAGCAAGAACAACCACCTAAGTATCACAATACCTGTAGGGGTATAAGCATGGGAACAAAACACATGATGCATAAACATACATTCAGCGGTGTAAGGAAGGAAAACACATGATGCATCAACAACACATTCAGAGGTGCAGCAAAAGAACAATTGCGCCAAACTCACATAAGTCACCACCTGTGACTGTCCATAGGCCAACTGGCCTTGTGGGGGCTAGGACGCCCTGTGTCCCAAAGTCAGGGGCCTAAATGTGGCAGCTGCCCACGAAGTGCTGGGCAGCTGTGTAGACAATGAGGGGGCCACGTGGGAGCCTCCCAGGCTCTGAAAAATTACACTGTCCCGCTGAGCCTCTCTGGGCTCGAGCAAATGTGGCACCAACGTTGGAGTCCCCCCTCTGGGGACTCGCAATCAATGAATGCCCCCAAGAGCCTCTCTGGGCTCGCAAAACAAGGAAATGCCGCTTGAATGGGGGTGTCGCTCTCTGGGGACTCTCAGCAAAAATATGCCCTGTGGAGCCCTCGGGGGCTCGAGAACAATTGCACCTCCTGAGCCTCGTGAGCTCTGCACAAACACTGCGGCACTCCAGAGCCTCTCTGGGCTCTAAACCTACTGTGGGGCCCTGGAGCCTTTCTCTGGGCTCAAACTACTGATGCGGGGAGCCTCGCAGGGCTCAACAAATATGCCCCCGGCGTAGGAGTCCTTCTTCTGGGAACTCAAAACAACTGTGGCACCCCAGAGCCTCTCAGGGCTCTGAATGAAACAAAACAAATGCCCTCAGCACTGGGGGAGCGGCCCGCTGCCAGCCGGTCCCACTCTACCCCTTTCCACGATGCAGGCGGCTCCCAGTACGCCTCGAGCGTCTCTCAATACACCTCGCACCTCTCAGTACGCTTCGCACCTCTGCGCCTCAACGATGCATTGCTGCCCTAGTACGCCTCGTAGTGTACTCTTCCCACAGGAGAGATGCGGCCCTAGTACGCCTCGCGGTATGACTCGTAGGCTCCTGCAAAAGCTCACGCGCCTCGCGTGAGAAGTGTACGACGGGGCCGGTTCTCTTCAATAGGTACGAGTCGTACTGCTGGTGTGCCACTCGTACGGCAGTCCTCAAACAATGCAGAGCGCACCAGGGGCTGCTTAAGACCAACGGGCGGTGCATGCCTCGCTAGAAGGCGACTCGTACCGCTCACGCACACAGTACCTTCGAGTTTCTGGAGATGGGGGGGTCCGGGGCGGACAATGCCGGGTGGGCACCGGCCTCAGCAAAATAAAGCGCTACCAGCGCTAGGCAGCATAAAGGGCTCTCAAGCGCTAGTCAAAATCAAGCGCTTCCAGACGCTAAAGCAACAGTAAAGCGCTCCCAGCGCTTGTGGCACAATTACGGCGCCCCCAGGCGCTGTGAGGAAAAAGGAAAGCGCTCCCAGGTGCTTGGAAGGCAAATGTAGTGCCCACCGGCGCTTGAGGACTGATTTCAGCGCTCCCAGCACTATAGAGATAATAACAGCGCTCCCAGCACTATAGGACAGCACAAGTCCAGAGCAAGTCCTTCGAATGCAGCAAGATGGGGGTGCAAGGCTGGGCCAGGGGCCAGCTCACTGGGCCCTCCAGGCAGGAAGGCAGTCCCAAGTGGCGGTTCCTCCTGGCACCAGCAGCAGCAGCAGCCCCCCTCGGTAAGATCAGGAAAGAACAGTTTGTGTGGGGACACAGCCCCTTTCTTATACCCAACATTCCCTTGTTCTGGCACAGTGTGAGGGGAGAAACCAGTCGCAGCTGGTTGGTGAGCACTCTTGATGTGCTCAGCCCCTCACTCTATTCACTGGCAGGGCTAGGGTCATTAGACGCACCACAGGGGGCGGAGCCAGCATTGTGTGGGGAAAGCCCAGCCCTATTCAGGGCCCAGGTGCAGCCCCTCCCTCACATCAGCATACTAATCTCTCCATTCACCACTGGGGCGGACCCACACAGGCTCCCCAGCCAGCTTCAGCCAATCACGTGCCAGCATACTTACTGCACACGCACACCACACTGGTTGCGCTCCCGGGGCACGTACCGGTGAACGTACGGGTGAGGGCCCCGGGGCGCGTACCGGGGAGCGTCCCGTGAGCGCTTTTCCCGCGAACGAAAACAACATCATGACGTTTCGCGTAGTCGCGTGATGCGCCGCGTAAACGTGACGCATCGCATAACCGTGTGATGCTTTTCTTCGGCGCGCTCCGTAAACGTACCCGGAAGCGCTCCGTGGCACGACCCGGAGCGCGCAACGTAAGCGCTCCGGTGCACGTAGCGTAAGCGCGTCGGGACATGTGACCTGAAAATAACACTTTTCATTGGTTCTCAACTTTTTTTTTCTACAAATGATGAAAGCCCCCTCCTTTTTTCCTCATTCTTACTTTTTTCTTTGAGAAAGCAAAAGCTATTTGTGAGACATGGCTTCAGTAGTAGCTGCAGCTGGTGCACCACCACCACCACCACCACCACCCAGAAAGGAAGGTCCACCACCCCAGATCCTTCCAGGAGTTGAAGAAGAGGAGGAAGAAGATGATGAGGACCAACAAACCAGAACATACTTGCCTGAAGAACCAAGACAAAGCCATGTCAAAGTTCATTATATATGGCAGTATTTTTCCATCCCTGCTGGGCAAAAAAAAGTGAATGCCCCGAAGGTGACATGCTTAATTTGCAATGAGGTCATGTCCAGGGGCAACCCAAATAAAAAATATTCATTTGGGAACTACACAATGATCCGCCACATGCAGAGGTGGCACCCTAACAATCTGGCACAAGCTGAGGTACGGGATCTGGCTCAGAAAAAAAGAGACCATCAGGCCAGCACCTCCTCAGGTGAATCTTCAGTTGCAGCACCAGAAGGGCGCGAAACAGTACCAAATATACAAAAAAAATTGGTGTAATAAAAATGGTCTGCATTTTTTGCGGAAAGACCCTCTGCTACGGGGAACTAAGCATTCACCTTATTAATGATTCCATCGACAACCACAACTGCAGCAAGAGAAGAAAGCAGTAGTTTTATTTTTTATTTTTTGCTCCTCTCGAGCCACTGTTAATTCCCAGTTTTTTGTTTCTTGTTTTTTGTTGAGCCCTTTATAATGGCTGTTTTTCGTTGTTTCCCCCCCAAAAAACCAAAAAAAACATAAAATTGTTCAAAAAATACAAAAAAAACAAAAAATGTTCAGAAAAATTAAAAAAAAATATAAAACAACAAAAACATTAAAAAAAGTTATTTTCAGAACTACCTCCCATTTTTAAAAAATTACTAAAATTTTTAGCACTCTTGACTTCATTTTTCTCATTGGTGCGCTTCCCGGTACGCGCACCGGTCAGCGCTCCATTAGCGCACTAAAAAAAAACGAAAAAAAAAAACAAGAAAGGGAGAGCATAAGATGTAGAATAAGAATAAGTGAGAGAAGCACAGTAAAAATACAGAAGTGAGGTAGATTGAGAAAATGTTAGTGATGGGTGATAACAAACTACATTTTTTTTGTCATACTTACCATATAATAAATGTAACTTTAATTTTTTTTACTACAGTTGGTATCTGTCAAAGAGAGAAAGAAAATATAAGTTATTTTTAGTTAAATATGTATTTTAAATTAAAAGATACATATGAAGAGCTAAAAAAAACAAATAGAATGAGAGCCAATTACTAAGAGTAAGGCATATAGATTCACTCACAGAGAGGAAGAGAAGAACAGAGAAATGAACGGAAGGTAAGAAAGATGCTAAAAGAATGTGAGTTAGCAAAACTAAATCAGGAAACAGTAGTAATTAAAAATATAATGACAGAGACGGAAAAGAGTCTAATTAAGGATGCATTTAGAAGAATGAGGAATAGAAGATAACTGAGAGTAAGTGAAGAACAGTCATAGAGTGAAGGGATGAAGGGAGAGAGGATAATATACAACGATTGAGGGAAATGGAGTCAGGAAGTTAGTAGACAGACACACTAAGAGAAAAACTGAGTGAGGTGGAGTACAATGAGTGAGAAAAGGAAGTGAGTAAGAGAGCAAAAAATGGAAAGAGAGGAGAAGACAACTAAAACAGTGGTACTGAAAGAAAATGATTTGGTGATCAAAGTAAAGAGAAGGACATTGAAAGAAAGGAAATGAGGGATAGTAATGGAACCAGAGTAAAAGAAATGGGATGAAGAACGATGAGAGAGGAGCAGTGAAGTTGTTGTAAAAGAAGTGATAGAAGGTAGATAAACACAAGTGAAAATAACACAAGTAGAGTCAGGCACTCAGCACAGGGAAGTAGTGAACGAAAAAAGAGAGAAGAGGTCAAAAGTAAGAAGCAAACAAAGATAAGTGAGGTAGAGTGGATGTCAGAGAATGGGAATACAATTTAATTTACACAATCCAAAGTACACAATAATTTCTACAACATTTTACATAGTTTATTTTTGCTGTTCTCAGAATATATTGAATTTCACTTAAAGCAGTGAGTTCAAATTACTCATCATATGACAGCGGGGAAAAAAAACACAATCCAAAAGATTGTGTTTTAAAAAAAACCCTTAGAGACTGACAAATGACAAATGTACACTAATCTTGATTGACTTACTTTTCCTTGAGGCCAAATAGTATATCATGGACGTCCTTTTCTCGTTGCAAAATACTTTGCTGTTCAGTAAAAAAATCCATTTCATCGACTTTCTAGAAGAAAAACTCAAAGAACATCTGAAATATTTTCAATATTTTTATATACTCATTTTTTTCAGTCGTGACTCTTTACTCATTCCTGCACCTTTCCATTTGGCCGAATAGTGTCAGATGTATGAGTATATATCAGTACTCCTCCCGTCTTCATAGGCCAATTACCTTTACCTAAATTTTGGCTGTAAAAACACTAGGTATGAATTTATAAAGCCATAAGGCAAACGTTGTTTGAAAGTCAAATGAGTGTCGTTACATTGGCTCCAACCTTTAGAAGTTTTTAAATAGCATGTGTAATGCCCTGATGATGTAGAAGGACCATCATGAAAAATAATAGCTACAGTTGTAAATGTTCTTCCTGATATCGATAACTGAGAAGCCACGAAATTTTTAATAGAAGTTGTCAATTTAGTTCCATCAGGTCTACATCGTTGGAACATTAAAATGACATATTGACCATAATTTTGAAGAAATAATGTGGACAGCATTGCAGACTTACATTGGGTACACACCATATTGTGATCAGCTGCTTTAACTAGATTATTAAAAGGCACTGATGTGCAGTCTGGTAAAATCAAATATATAAATCTTTCAGAGTCTATTCTAGTACTACTTGATGAAGCACAGTTATCACAGTCATGTTGCCATTGATAAGAGAGGCTAAAAAGATATTTTATATCTACTCCTTCATCTTCCAATACATCAAACATATACATTAAAAATTCCTGACAATCCTGCTGAATATTCTGTGAAAATTGATTTTGACCTGAACAAATGTCTACAAGATTTCTAATTTCTGAAACACTTTCTATTTTTCCTGTATCAGTACTACATTTCTCTAACACAGAATTCAATAAACAGCACAATGTTTGTTCCCGATATTCGACAATCTGTTTTTGTAAATTTTGAAGAAAAAAAACAACATTAACTACTACATTAGCATAGCAGTTGACACCAGAACTGTTTTCAAACTGAAATCCAGCAACAACTTCAACAGAATCCTTTTTGTTTCTCTCTACAATTACACTTTTATCTACTTTATGCCTTTTTGCTGATACCTCACTGCAATTACTCTCATTTCTTCTTTTTCGGCCTACCACACGTTTTTCAAACAGAGGATATTGAGGCAAATGTGGAGCATACTCTCTTCTTAACCTATTGTATTCTTTAACACAATCTAGATCTACACAAATCTTTGTTTCATCACATCAAGTACAATCCTGATAAAGTTCTGACTCGTGATAATGCCACATATGCCATACCCTCTTTAAACACAGAACTTCCAATGTTCACCAAAGCACTATCTACACTTAAACCTTGAGACTTATGAATTGTCACCGCATATGCCAAACAAATAGGAAACTGTTTTCGGCGAACATATAAGTCTTTCACAAGCAAAAATCTAGCTTAACAACGACAAATTTGTTCTATTTCATCAATGCCATCAAATTTAATTTTTAAAATTTCAATTGCATCTCTATTTTTGTAATTCACAAAACCAACAACATGACCCATTGCTCCATTTACCAGACCTCTTTCAACATCTAAATTCCTTCTCAAAATGATACGACAATATAAACACACATTCAGAGTCTTTACAAAACCAGCAGTTTTAGATATAGTCTTCTCTAATGAATCCAATTTTGATTTCAAATTTTCAGACAAAATAATTGTTGCTCCCATATGTTCTATTTTATCAATAGCTTCCAGTTTCACTATCTCTTCATTTTCTAACTGTAACATTTTGTTGTTGAACATGGAACATTCTTTCAGAGTTGGCATCAAACATATGCCAGATTTCTTCTCGTTAATTTTTTTAAAAATATTCTCTGGAAGAATGTTTTCATTTGGGTACAAATTTGAAATTAATCGTCCATGTAAAGCTTCTTTCCCTTGCTCACTTAGTTTTCCGATTCTTACATCTTGTAGAATATTTTTATAATCTTCATCCTTTGCCTGCCGCATATTTTGAAACAGTTCTGCATATTTGAAGTTTAACCATATATTAACGTTTCCGATGCTTCCTAGGCACTTCCTGGTATCTTCATGCGTGAGCATTTTGAACACAGGTTGTCCTTTCACTGGAGTGAGCTGCAGAAGATCTCCAAAAACAATAATATGTTTTCCTCCGAATAAAACATCATAGTCTGTTCTAAGAATTTTTTGCATTCTCAAATGCACAAAAGCAAGCATGATATTTGACACCATGCTTACTTCATCAATGATAAGAAGTTTCATTTTCTTCAGGACTCTTGAAACTTCGGAACACGCATCTCCTGATAGCTTGTGATACTCCAATTTGTTATCATGCTCCACTGGCAGCATCAGTAAACGATGTAAAGTAATCCCTTTAATGTTATGTGCTGCCAGCCCAGTTGGAGCAGTAACAACACAAGACAGCGGTGATTTAGTCCTTTTCTGCAGATAAGTTGCAATGGCTTTAATCAGAAAACTTTTTCCAGTTCCCGCTTCTCCGCTCACGTACAGTAGTAGAGCCTTAAATGATGTACATGAGCACTCTTTTTTCTCATGACTAAATCCATGTTCAATCTGTTCTGTGACTTAGTCATATATCTGTTTCTGCTCAAGGTTTAGTTGTTTCACCAAATCTTCTAAGTTAACTTCATCATCTTGAGCTTGCTCCATAGCTCTTTCCACCTCATCCATGGCAGTAGCAGCTTCATTTTGGATAATTGGTCCTCCTAGTGGATCCTGACTCAATGAAGCAGAACTCTGACTGCCTTGAGAACTGTCTCTCGCAATCTCTGCAGCAATTGTGGCTTCTTGTTCTATTTCTTCATTCAACATTTGCAGATAATTTGGAAAAACAGGACATTCTATGGTATCCTTCGTTGCATTAAATGAGTCTTCGTAACAGAGAAAATCTCCAAGAAGTTCCTCTTCTTCACGCCATGGTTTAAACAGTTGCAAAAGAGCCAAATAATAAAATTCTCTTTTATCTGGATTATCACAACTCAATTTGCGATGATTAATCAAGTGACCTTTTTTCTGTTTCACTAAACATCCTTCACATCCAATGACTCCATATATTCCATTATTGATATCTTCTCTGATGTTCCTCTTATAAATATATCTCTGCCGAACTTCATATAGACAAGCGTTCTCAAGGTGATGACTTCTATTTGGATAGTATGTATCCAACATGTTTGTCTTCAAAATATCTGTACTTTCTGGTTCTTTCTCCGCCAAATACTCTATCTCTTGTACAGATTTCAAAACTCGATTTCGTGTTGCAGCAAGACCTAGACTCACCCAAATGATGGTTCTAGATTTGGCATAGAGACTTGCTGATGACAATCGATCAGAACATTCATACGCTCCAATTTCCCGATGCGACAACATCTTCAGACTGTAACTGTACAATTTCTTGCTTAGACTCTTTTCATGTGAAATGTCCTCCCACATTTCCTTCAGTTCTGTCTTTTCTTTTTTTGTGATGTAAGACGTCACATATCGAGCCACAGCAATAGAGTTGTCAGCAACGAATTGAATATCCATGTTAGCATTCCACATGGACAAAATCACTGGATTGTAGTCGTTGATGTACTTGGACTCTTCGTCTCTTTTTAAATTGTATGTATTTTTTGGTGATTTCCTCGTCACAGTATGTCGCAGAGAAGACATCAAATTATTTACTCTTCCTTTACAAATCACTGGTCGTGGAAAAGCAAAACGACATTTTGTGTAGAACTTGTCCTTGTTTCTGAATTTTCGACGACAGTACTTTCCACAACGATGGGATTGAAAGCGTAAAACTTGTTGCCTTAAACTGTTTTCTTCGGTAGTTTTCGGAACAGCACATGTTGAATACTCTTCAATGAAGCTCATTACTGTCTCATCCAAATCTGTTCCAATTTTGGGTGCATCTTTAATCCACAACAACATATGTATGTGAGGAGCACCTCTCGCTTGATACTCCTTTCTCCAAAAGAAATCAAAAACCTCTCCAAGGGGAGGATTTTTTTTGTTGGTAATGAAGGACATCATAGCTTCAAATCTATGATTAAAATATCTGCAAACATTCACTGGATCCAAAGAGCACAACTCTCCAGGTGTTTTGAATTCTATATTTTGTATATTTGCATTGGCCTCTCGTAGAAATTCAAGTAAATTGTCCCATGCATACTCGGCACAGCTAAGAGTGAGGAACCATGTGGGAGTTCCTAAGTTTCTTAGCATACATTTCAATTCCCCATGGCGATGGTACCAATACTCATTTGTACCACGCTGACATGCCATGAGATTGATTAGATGAGATTCTAAAATATTATCTTGCAGATTTACTTTCTCCATAAAGTCCCTCGCCGAAACATTTTGTAGATGTGCTCCACTTTTAAGAATATGGTTTACTGCATAAGAGAGCCCAGACAAGTCACTTTCATACAGTAGATGAAACAAATAGGGAATGCATTGACGAAACCTTGCATCTTCAGCATATAATCTTACAGTTCGATATTCAGATGCAGGAATTTGAAGTGGTCGATCGTCATATCGTCCACCTCGACCTGTTGGAAACAGCTGTGGAAAACAACGAGCTTCCAAACTTTCTTCCCATACACTAATGGGACTTCCTTTTGCTGCTTTCATTTGAAACAAGTCAATTGCATTCCCCATTAATTCTTTGGAATGCAAAGGATGAACAGTATAATGTTCATATATTTCTTCACTTCTAGAGACATCAACTTTTTCAATTTGGCCGACTGAACAATCACTGTCTTCATCTGTAGCTGTTTCCTCTGCTGCAACACATACATCTTTGTAGTACTCATTGTTTTTGACTAAATACAACGTTGCCTTTTTGACTTTCTTAACATCCACTAAATCTTGCCAGATTTTTTTACTCTTTGTTGGAACCCCATTAACTAGAATAACTAAAGGTTCCTCCTCTACTTTTTCTTTACCAATTGTATCAATATTTTTTTTCAAATCTAGGGGCAAATAAACAACTCTTCCCTTTAATCCTCTCTGCAAATATGTAGGAGGCAATTTCCCTATCTTAGGCTCCATGCGAATAATTGCCTGAAAAGGATGGACACATTGAATCAAAATAGACTCATATGTATTTAAATCCATCAATTCACGGGGAATGTCTATCAACTCCAGATTATTATGAACAGCTCTAGCAGGCATTCTGTTTTGATTTAATTTATCATAACAATATTTACAAATACGCTGATCAGAACTCAAATCAAAACAATTCTTCACCCACAAATAAGTTGCTAAATCTTTCCACTCATAATTATCCATCTTTTCACTTTTCGCATATAAATGAACTAACCTAGTCTGAATCTTATAATGTGTCCGTCGACAACACACACAAGTAAAATTCGGCCTTTCACTTGATTTCACCTTAAACCTGGTAATTTCCTTCTCAAACTTTTCTGTATTTAAAATCTGTACATTGTCTTCCACATTACCTTGAATTGCTGTCTCAATTTCTACACTGTCCTCTTGCTCACGAAAATAACAAATCTCAATTTCTTCACAAATCTTCTTCACATCTAATTCTGTTCCATGCAAAAGAGCACTGTTTAATTGTTTAAGCTTAAGTGCTGGACTTTTTGCATAATACAACATTCTCACTAATTTCCTCATTTTGGTATGATGCACTGCTAACATCCTAAAATGATGAAAAACACTCTGAAAGACTTTTCTAGAAAGACAAGCCAGTGAATGGCCTTGCAAACCTGTGATTCCTCTCACTCTGCAAGGATCTAAGTCTTGCAACAACTTCATTTTCTGCTTTAGACTTTTCTTACTATATGTACGTAAGAAATTACAAAACAAATCAATTGATTCCTGTCGCACACTACAAATACTACTACACTTCCAAGTGTACACTGGACCCTTAGGATGTCTCCCTAAAACTCCATCAGATAACAACTCTTCTGGTTCTCTAGGCACAAGTTTCTCTTTTTCAATCGGAGAACCATCTTTCACTTCATACGCTCGACCACTGGTGTCAACTGCATGCACTAAATCATTCTCCTGGAAGTAACTCTCCTCATTAAAAAATGGCTCACAACTTGAACTGTGCATCCATTCTCCTGAAAAAACTTTACAAAAATTAGTCCGATTAATTACTCTTTTCCATCTACTCTTTGATTTGAAAACATCAATTGTCTTGTTAAGTGTCCTAATTCTATTGATTATTAAAATAAATAACTTTCTCTTAACTTCAAAAGCCTGATCAACAAGCTTCTCTACATTTTTCTTTTTCCTATAAAAAGCAGCTCTCTGTTTACCTTTCCTAATGATTTTTAACATATTTTAAACCACCCTATTGCGAAACATTCGTCTACGAATGTCTCTAAACTGATTCTGCCTTCTATTCCTATACATGTTATTCTCTCCTGCTCCAGTTTTAGGATTCTTTGAAGTTGTTTCCTTCCCTTTCAATTTTACTCTCTCATTTTCTTTTTCTACATGGTGTCCATTATTTTTTCTGGATGTACATATCTTGCGTAAAAAAGACTTAGTTCTCTTACCAGGAGCTTTGTTCCTGTTTTTTGAAGTATCTGTTGTGGAAGAATGCTGTAATTCCGTTGCTGTTTTTGATTTTTCCCGGTTGTGCAGTTTCTTTGTCCTCTCTTTTGTGGGCATTTTTTCTTTTTCTTCAAATAACGATATCAATCTGTGTTGAAGAAAAACAGTAGCACATTATAGACCACTATTACCAAACAACAAAGCAATGAAAAAAAGCAAACAATCAATACAGGGTTTCAGATCAGGTGAGGATTCTCCAGTGGTGCACAAAAAGTGAGGATTGTATTCAAATATATAGTGGAAGACAGCTATGTCCAGAACTACAAAGAAGATCAGACCTATGTCTAACTCCACTGCTCTCTTATACACAGACTTGACCACCTATGCTTCCCAAGAAATTATTGAGTTATATAGTTATATAAAATTGTTTTTTTATAAAATTGTGAAGGTCCATGAGAAAGCATTTGCCTCAGTCTTATTCCTGTTGTGAGGCACGTGCAAGATTTTACATCAGTCTTATCCCTGCTGTGAGGCAGATGATTGTAAATAGGATATGTGCTGTGTTTTCTAAATGTGATGTCACAAACGATTTTGAAGAAAATGATTGGTTTTTACAATTTTGATTATAATGTGGCACAGAGGTTTAAAAAATAACGCATCTACCCACATGCATCAATTTTTAAATATGGAGCAAAAAAATACTTGTTTCATTTTTCTTGGGGAGCGTAGTTGGTGAAGCTTGTGTCTAAAAGTTTGTATGGGTCTGTATGTGGGGTGTGTCTGTGGGTGTGTGTGTGGGTGTGTGTCTCATAGATGTGTGTGTGTGGGGAAGGGGTGAGGTGTGTGATGGGGATTGTGTAGGATTTTTGAGGTGTGTTTGTGTGGGGGGGTGTGAGTGCGAGGGTATGTGTGTGGAGTATGTGTGTGTAGGATGTGTGGGTGTGTCTGTGGGGTGTGTCTGTGGGTGTGTGTGGGGGGGTGTATGGATGTGTATGTGAGAGATTGTGTGTGTGGGTGCATGTGTGTGTGTGTGTGTGTGTGTGTCTGAGGGGTGATGAGGTGTATAGGTGTGTGGAGGTATCTGGGGTATGTGGGTGTGGATGGGGATGTGTGTGGGGTGTGTGTGTGTAGGATGTGTGGGTGTGTGTGTGTGGGGTGTGTCTGTGGGTGTGTGTATAGGGGTGTGTGTGTGTGTGAGGTGTGTGTGTGTGGGGGGGGTTGGGTGTGTGTGTGTGTGTTTACGGGGATATGTGTGTGGGGTGTGTGTGTGTGTAGGATGTGTGGGTGTGTGTGTGGAGTGTGTCCGTGGGTGTGTGTGTGGGGGTGTATGGGTGTGTGTGAGAGAGTGTGTGTGTGTGGGTGCATGTGTGTGTGTGAAATGTGTGTAGTGTGTGTGTGTGTGTGTGTGTGTGTGTGTGTCACAGATGTGTGTGTGTGTGTGGAAGGGGTGAGGTGTGTGTGGGGGATGTGTGGTATGTGTGAGGTGTGTGTGTGTGGAGAGTGGGTGTGTGTGTGTGTGCGAGGATATGTGTGTAGGGTGTGTGTGTGTAGGATGTGTGAGTGTGTGTGTGGGGTGTGTCTGTGGGTATGTGTGTGGAGGTGTGTGTGTGTGTGAGTGAGGTGTGTGTGTGAGGGAGGGGTGTGTGTGTGTGTGTCGTGGGGGAGGGGTATGTGTGTGGGGTATGTGTGTGTAGGATGTGTGGGTGTGTGTGTGGGGTGTGTCTATGGTTGTGTGTGTGGGGGGTTGTATGGGTGTGTGTGAGAGAGAGTGTGTGTGTGGGTGCATGTGTGTGTGTGAAGTGTGTGTGGTGTGTGTGTGTGTGTGTCAGAGATTTGTGTGTGGGGAAGGAGTGATGTGTATGTGGGGGATGTGTGGGATGTGTAAGTTGAGAAAGTGTGTATGTGGATGCATGTGTGTGTGAAGTGTGTGTGGTGTGTGTGTGTGTGTGTATCAGACATGTGTGTGTGTGGGGAAGGGGTGAGGTGTGTGTGGGGGATGTGTGGGGTGTGTGAGTTGTGTGTGGGGGAGGGGGGTGGGTGTGTGTGTGTGTGCGAAGATATGTGTGTAGGGTGTGTGTGTGTAGGATGTGTGGGTGTGTGTGTGGGGTGTGTCCGTGGGTGTGTGTGTGTGTGCAGGTTGTATGGTTGTGTGTGAGAGAGTGTGTGTGTGTGGGTGCATGTGTGTGTGTGAAGTGTGTGTAGTGTGTGTGTGTGTGTCAGAGATGTGTGTGTGTGTGGAAGGGGTGAGGTGTGTGTGGGGGATGTGTGGTATGTGTGAGGTGTGTGTGTGTGTGAAGTGTGTGTGTTTGTGTGTGTGTGTGTGTCGGAGATGTGTGTGTGTGTGGAAGGGGTGATGTGTGTGTAGGGGATATGTGGTATGTGTGAGGTGTGTGTGTGTGTGTGTGTGGGGAGTGAGTGTGTGTGTGTGTGCGAAGGTATGTGTGTAGCGTGTATGTCTGTAGGATGTGTGGGTGTGTGTGTGGGGTGTGTCTGTGGTTGTGTGTGTGGGGGGTGTATGTAAATGTAAATGTAAATGTAAATGTAAATGTATTTATATAGCGCAAATCACCGACACGGTATAAGTGTGTGTGTGTAGGATGTGTGGGTGTGTCTGTGGGGTGTGTCTGTGGGTGTGTGTGGGGGGGTGTATGGATGTGTATGTGAGAGAGTGTGTGTGTGGGTGCATGTGTGTGTGTATGTGTCTGAGGGGGGTGAGGTGTATAGGTGTGTGGAGGTATCTGGGGTATGTGAGTGTGGGTGGGGATGTGTGTGGAGTATGTGTGTGTAGTATATGTGGAAGTGTGTGTGAGGTGTGTCTGTGGGTGTTTGTGTGGGGGTGTGTGTGTGTGAGGTGTGTGTGTGTGTGGGGGGGGTGGTTACGGGGGTATGTGTGTGGGGTGTGTCTGTGTAGGATGTGTGGGGGTGTGTGTGGGGTGTGTCTGCGGGTGTGTGTGTGAGGGTATGTGGGTATGGGTGGGGATGTGTGTGGGGTGTGTGTGTGTAGGATGTGTGGATGTGTGTGTGGGGTGTGTCTCTGGGTGTGTGTGTATGGGTGGGGATGTGTGTGGGGTGTGTGTGTGTAGGATGTGTGTGTGTGTGTGTGGGGTGTGTCTGTGGGGATGTGTGTGTGGGGGGGTTGGGGGTGTGTGTGTGTGCAGGGGTATATGTGTAGAGTGTGTGTGTATAGGATGTGTGGGTGTGTGTGTGGGGTGTGTCTGTGGGTGTGTGTGTGGGGATGTGTGTGTGGGGTGTTGTGTGTGCGGGGGTATGTGTGTGGAGTGTGTAGGATGTGTGGGTGTCTGTGTGGGGTGTGTCTGTGGGTGTGTGTGTGCGGATATGTGAGTATGGGTGGGGATGTGTGTGGGGTGTGTGTGTAGGATGTGTGGGTGTGTGTGTGGGGTGTGTCTGTGGGTGTGTGTGTGAAGTGTGTGTGTGGGGGGGGTTGGGTGTGTGTGTGTGCGGGGGTATGTGTGTGGAGTGTGTGTGTGTAGGATGTCTGGGTGTCTGTGTGGGGTGTGTCTGTGGGTGTGTGTGTGGGGGGTGTGTGTTGGTGTGTGTGTGAGAGAATGTTTGTGTGGGTGCATGTGTGTGTGTGAAGCTAACGCTTTCTCAAGGAGCTTCACAATTTTACAAAATACAATTCCTCTATGCAAACAAACTCAATATGCTTCCTCCACTGATTTAAAACACAGCTAACATCATTGTAAAGAGTCAAATTGACACCTGTGTCTAAGAATGCAAACAGATATATGCTTCATGAAGCCTAGTCCACTGCACACTTAGATACAATCCTCACCACCTAGGCTCCCCAGGAAAACCCAAACATGTACCTTTTTTCACCATATTTAAAAAATGACGCATGTAAGCGTCACGTCTTAAATCTCTGCACCACATTATACTTAAAAATTTAAAATTCATCTATTTTCCCCAAAATGTTTTTTGACATCACATTTAGGAAACACAGCACAGATCATATTTACAACCATCTGCCTCACAGCAGGGATTAGACTGAGGCAAAAACTTTCACATGAAGCTTCACAATTTTACAAATTACAATTCCTCTATGCAAACAAACTCAATATGATTCCTACCCTGAGTTAACACATATAACATCATTTTAAAGAGTCAAATTCACACCTGTGTCTAACAGTGCAGTCAGGGATAGGCTTCATGAAGTCTAGTCCACTGCACTCTTAGACACAAGGCTCACCACCTACGCTCCCCAGGAAAACCCAAACATGTACTTTTTTGCATCATATTTAAAAAGAGACACATGTAATTAGATGCGTCACTTTTTAAACCTCTGTGCCCCAATATACTCAAATATGTAAAAAACATTCATTTCCTCAAAATCGTTTTTAACATCACATTTTGGAAACACAGCACAGATCATATGTACAACCATCTGCCTCACAGCAGGGATAAGACTGAGGCAAAGGCTTTCACATGAACCTTCACAATTTTACAAATTACAATTCCTCTATGCAGACAAACTCAATATGCTTCCTACACTGAGTCAACACATATAACAGCATTGTAATGAGTCAAATTCACACCTGTGTCTAACAGTGCAGTCAGGGATAGGCTTCATGAAGTCTAGTCCACTGCACTCTTAGACACAAGGCTCACCACCTATGCTCCCCAGGAAAGGCCAAACATGTACTTTTTTGCATCGTATTTAAAAAGAGACACATGTAATTAGATGCGTCACTTTTTAAACTGCTGTGCCACAATATACTCAAATATGTAAAAAAACATTCATTTCCTCAAAATCGTTTTTAACATCACATTCAGAAAAAACAGCACAGATCATATGTAAAACCATCTGCCTCACAGCAGGGATAAGACTAAGGCAAAAGCTTTCACATGAAGCTTCAGAATATTACCAATTGCAATTCCTCTATGCAAACAAACTGAATATGCTTCCTACACTGAATTAACACATGTAACATCATTGTAAAGAGTCAAATGCACACCTGTGCCTAACACTGCATTTAGGGATATGCTTCATGAAGTATAGTCCACTGCACTCTTACACACAAGGCTCACCACCTACGCTCCCCAGGAAAGCCCAAACATGTACTTTTTTGCATCATATTTAAAAAGAGACACATGTAATTAGATGCATCATTTTTTAAACCGCTGTGCCACAATATACTCAAATATGTAAAAAAACATTCATTTCCTCAAAATCGTTTTTAACATCACATTCAGAAAAAACAGCACAGATCATATGTAAAACCATCTGCCTCACAGCAGGGATAAGACTAAGGCAAAAGCTTTCACATGAAGCTTCAGAATATTACCAATTGCAATTCCTCTATGCAAACAAACTGAATATGCTTCCTACACTGAATTAACACATGTAACATCATTGTAAAGAGTCAAATGCACACCTGTGCCTAACACTGCATTTAGGGATATGCTTCATGAAGTCTAGTCCACTGCACTCTTACACACAAGGCTCACCACCTACGCTCCCCAGGAAAGCCCAAACATGTACTTTTTTGCATCATATTTAAAAAGAGACACATGTAATTAGATGCATCATTTTTTAAACCGCTGTGCCACAATATACTCAAATATGTAAAAAACATTGATTTCCTCAAAATCGTTTTTAACATCACATTTTGGAAACACAGCACAGATCATATGTACAACCATCTGCCTCACAGCAGGGATAAGACTGAGGCAAAAGCTTTCACATAAAGCTTCACAATTTTACAAATTACAATTCCTCTATGCAAACAAACTCAATATGTTTCCTATACTGAATTAACACAGGTAACATCATTGTAAAGAGTCAAATGTATTTCTATTAAACATGCACACATAATCTTTATTCCTTTTAAAAAATGTAAAAACTATTTTTCCACCCAAAATCGTTTTTTACATTACATTTACAAAACACAACACAAGTCCTACATAGAAGCATTCCATGTCACGTCTAAAAATTCACAATTTCACAACATACATTTACTCTATGCAGTAAAAACTTTTTACCAAGCATTATCAAAAAGCATGACACAAAGTAACATTTAAAAAACACAATTTGCTTTCAAATCTTCTCCATAGAGTATACAAGTGTCTATGTATATGAAATGAATCATAACTCACCTTTACAAATTGTTTTGGAGATTCACAACAGTGTCAGATACACACACCAATATTTCTTTAGCAGAGCAAAAGGTACGTTCTCCAGGCACTGCAAACCATAAAGGCACAGAAAACCTCTAACTCTACACAGATATTCCTCATGGTAACCAACGAAAACTCTTCCCTCTATATTTTCAAACCAACACCCTTCCCCCCCCTCAGCCCTTTCTACCTGTTACCATAGCAACTCCCTCCTCACTGAGCTCCCAGGGTTAAAAGTTTATTGTACAATGTTGCAAATCACCTCTGCAAGGATGTTTGACCTGCAAATACACCAGCTTATCTGGTGTAAGGATTCTTTAAATGACTTTTTTTTAACCATTCAAATCACTTCTTACACAGAACACAACCATGCACCCTAACTTTCAGTGTTCACCTATCTCATTCTACCAATCATTGCTTGTTTGGTACTGAAACTCCACAGTTTTTTTTTTTGCAAACTCCTATTATTCCAACTGCCATTTCTTTTCCACACTTCATCTGACTGCACCAGAACCTCCTCTACCATGTATTCTGTCTGGATTATTGGACATAGTTATATCCACTGGGCTCAAAGGTATGCTAGAACCAGAAATTTACAAAACCTTTATTTACAAAATGTGAACATTAGATGGATTGGCCACAGAGGATTAAAATGTCACCAATTGATTCCATTGGTGAAAACCTTTTTGCCTTTGCCACACCCTGACCTGTTAATTGTCCACTGTGGAGGAAATGACTTGGGCACTTTGACTGGGGTAGGTCTGGAAATGCTTTTAAAGGACACCTTTGAGCAATTGATGGCACTTTTTCCACAAACTGCCTTGGTATATTCCAATATATGCCAAAGGCAGAAATGGAAGTGGTCCAACCAATGTTGTCCACAATTTGAGAAAGCACGGAAACATGTGAATAAATCTGTTTCTGCTTACATGAGAGACTATGGAATGGGTTCAATATACAACAACAACTTGTGTTACAACATGCAAGATATCTACAGAGCAGATGGTGTGCACTTCTCAGATGAGGGGAATAGAATATTCCTCCTGAATTTAAGACTGTGCATTGGTACCTACTTGTAGGTACCTAAATCAGCCACAGAACCCAAAAGCCCTTTTCAGGGCTACCCTATCTCTGATCACTCCAAATGATTATCTTTTTCTAACTTTTTTCACCAAAATACGCTCCCCGGTGCGCTTCCCGGTGCGCGTACCGGGCGCTAACCCCGCGAAAAATAAATTTTTTTTTTTTTGTTTTGGTCTATATGGGCCTCCTAACACCCCCTCAGAAAACCTAGGGGGTCAAGCAGTGCCTACGATGCCCCTTATACCCATTCCCAACGCTGTTTGTGCTCCATTTTCGGACTGAAATGTACCGAAACACAAAATGGACGACTCTCGTAGCGTTGCCGGTACGCGTACCGGGGCGCGCACCGGGAAGCGCTCTAAAAATATTAAAAGGTAATTTACATCAAAACCACTGGAGACACTTTCACCAAATATAGAGTAGCTCATACTACATACCAATCCCTACCATTTTCCCAAATTCGATAGAATTCCATTGAGCCATTTAGCCTGTATACCTCTCTAAATACCCTGAGGTAAATTACTTCACAAAAACACATCTGAAGTGTTAGAATTGACAACCAATTAAAATGTTACTTTCAATTTCCACTTTTTTTACCTGACATTTGATTGGTTATGTACCTGAATATATATAAAGAAAGAGAGGGAAACACAGCCATTTTGACTACTACTTCCTGAAGTACATTTCAAGAGCATTTTCACTCAGAACTTCAACTGCTTTCTCAAAGGTAAATTATTATTTTGAAAACTGAAGTATGTTGTGCACTTTAAGTTAATTTGGAAAACTTTCTCTGATAGTTATATACTATCCCTCTGTAATAGTTATAGATTGAGATAGACTTCTCTATTATAGTTATGGATGGAGTTAGGCTTGTCTTGTATAATTATGAATTTACTTAGGCTTCATCACATATATTTTTTTATATTTCTACTTCCAGTCTGATACCATACACTGCCCAAAGATAACTTCACTGTTAAAAAATCCAAACTACCTGTCTGAACTTAACCCAACAGTGCCCTATATCTACTAATATATTTATTTGTTATGCAAATTTCAGCACGAAAATGGAAGGACAACAAAAAATTTCCTTTGAAATTGTCCTACAGAGCAACAATGACGAAATTATAGAACCCAATGATAACTTCGAATTCATGGATGAATCAAGGGACTATGAACTACTACAATGTGTAGAAGCAGTGGATTTGCTCATTCAAAATGAGGACATTTCTGACAGTGAAATGATAGAAGTTATGGTTAATTTAGAAAAAGAATCTGAAAAATAAATTTATATTTAATAATTCTATAATTGTTTGAGACATTATTCATTTTTATATGTAATTCTTAAAGTAGTACCACATTGATTATAATGTAAAATCAGACTTATAGTATACTGTGCAACTTTTTTATGCTACATAGTAATTTTGCTCATAGATACTTCCTTTCTCCCAATATATTATCTCCAATGTGTCTTTGACATCTCTTTTTCATCTCCTGCCTCCATGTTGTTTCTGCTTTCCTGACAGACTATGATATGGATTCCATATACCACAATAACTTCTGTAACAACATGCAAATTATCTACAGAGGAAACGGTGTACATTAAATTTAAGAATCAGCATTGGTACCTACATGTTGGTACTTAAAACACCCAAACAACACAACAACTCTATTCAGAGCTACCCTACCTCTAAGCACTTTAAATTATTATTTTAGTGTTTCACTGAGTTTTCCCCATGTATGTGGCGGGGAGGTGTGTGTGGGGGATGTGTGGGGTGTGTCTGTGAGGTGTGTGTGTGTGTATTTCTGAGGGAGGATGAGATGTATAGGTGTGTGTAGGTGTGTGGGGTATGTGGGTGTGGATGGGGATCTGGGTGTGTAAGGTGTGTGTGTGGGTGTGGGTGTGTGGGGTGTTTGGGTGTAGGTGGGGGTGTGGGGGTGTGAGGTGTGTGTGGGGTGTGTGTGGGGGATATGTGTGTAGGATGTGTGTGCATGTGTGGGATGTGTGAGCGTGTCTGTGAGGTGTGCGTGTGTTAGAAATGGGAGCCCTGGCTGGCTGAGGCTTGCGCCAAGGCCAGGCAGAAATCACCATTTCTAGTTAGGGTAGGGAAGTCACCCGCCAAGACAACCCCTGCTCACCCCCTTGGTAGCTTGGCACGAGTAGTCAGGCCTATCTCGGAGGTCATGTGTAAAGCATTTGCGCACGCACCCCCAGCAACAACCTTCCGGGCCCCCCACAAAAGGACTCCACACAAGATATATATGAAAATAGCTTTTGTATTGAAGAACACACTCAGACAGGAATACGCAACTCACAAGGTGCCAGGGGCACGGGCAGGGTTTACAAGGGACTATATACAGGGCTGTGCCATGGGGCCACTGCCAGGAATATGCACATGATGGAACTGGCATTAGAACACATAACCCCTGGGAGCTTCCTAGAACTAGCACTAGAACACATTATACCCAGAAGCTTCATGGAACTAGCGGTAGAACTCACTCTAACCAGGATTAACATATAGGGGACATCGGATACTCAGGAGGGAAGGAAGGACAAGGTACATAGCACAACCGAGGCCTCATCAGAAGGCAACACGTAATAACTCTCAGAGTCACATTAACATTAATCGATACTTCCCACAGGCAATGTCACGATGTTCAGGGCAGGCTGCAGGTAGCCAACAATAAACCTAAACGGGGCAGCTGCCCACGAAGTGCTGGGCAGCTGTAGAGCAAGGATGGGGCCATGGTGGGAGCCTCGCAGGCTCTGAGGAAAAAGGCGCCAAACGGTGGAGCCTCTCGGGCTCGAGAGCAACTGGGCGGAGCCTCGCAGGCTCGAATGGGCCAGGGATGTGGTGGAGCCTCCTCGGGGCTCTGGACGCTGGGACACGGTGGAGCCTCTCGGGGCTCATGGACCAAGGGGCCTCTGGTGGAGCCTCTCGGGGCTCATGGGCAAAGGGACTGACATATAGATGGAGCCTCTCGGGGCTCGAGGAAGGTTGCCTGGAACGAGCCTCGCGGGCTCGGCGGGACAATGGCAGAAGCGGAGCCTCTCCGGGCTCAGGAAGCAAGGTGGGGGCAGGCGGGGCCCCCTCTCGGGGGACCCGGCATCACTGGGGGCCCCACGGGCCTAATAGCACATGAGCGCTCGCGCTGGAGGGGAGGGGCGGGCACCGGCAATGTGCCCCGACGCCCCGCCTCCCCTCCTGCAGCACTCACCGGTCTGCGCGCGTGCCGGTCTCTCCTCGCTCTCCGGGGCTCCCTCTTGCTCCTGGGGGCCCCGGGGGGGAAGCGGCAGTCGTCTTGGGGGTCGCAGGGGCGCGGAGTAGGCTCCCGCCGCTCCCTGCATTTCTCGGCTCTCTCCTCCACCTCCACAGCTCCCCGGGCCGCCGGCCAATCAGAGCGCGGCCCGGGGAGACGTCATCAGCCCAGCCCGGGCCGGCAGCCAATCAGAGCGCGGCCCGGGGGAGGGCCTCACGAGGGTCCCGGGCTGCGGCGGTGAACACGGGGGGAGTAACGAGGGCCAGGCTCCCTCGATAATCTAGCGAGGGTGGGGGCAGGCGAGGTAGGCACTCGCTGGGGGGCTCGGGCCCCTCACACGAACGGGCAAATGCCGGGTGGGCACCGGCTAGTGGAGGATAGCGCTCCCAGCGCTAGAAGCACGACGGAAGCACCCCAAGGCGCTAGGACAGCAAGGAAGCGCTCCCCAAGCGCTAGAGCATGAATGAAGCACCCCAAGGCGCTAAGACAGCAAGAAAGCGCTCCCAAGCGCTAGGGCCATAGATAGCAGAGTCCATAGGAAGTCCAGGATGTCAGGGGGAGCACAGCAGCCCCTAGAAGGGACAAGGGCCATCAGAAGTCCAGTAGCAGGGCAGGGCCCAGGGAGGCAAGCCCCCCTGAGCCCACGCAGCAGCACGCCCCTGCAGGGTTCCAGTCAGGACAAGCAGGAAAAGAGAGAGAGAAGAAGGCACACCCTCCTTTTATACATGAGTTTCCTGGAGTCAGGTTCCCCAGCTGGCTTCAGCCAATCACGCGCCAGCATACTTACTGCACACACACACCGATGTCTAGAAGTGGCACTTCCCTTCTAGACACACACACGCCGCATACATCATCTTGCAGCATTCAATCACACGAGTCCACCCATACCAGACTCGAGCCTGTACCCCCCACGCACCAGGAACTATCAGGGACACAGCCCTTCCCCATGCATTCCTATGGGAGGGCAGGCTTCTCTCATCTACATGCACTCAGAGTGGGAATCACCATCCCCAGGTCACATATAACATGCAAAACTTTAGGGGTGGACCTGCCAGAAGGGCCCAGTCCAACAGCGTGTGTGTGTTTGTGTGGGGGGGAGGTGTGTCTGTGGGATGTGTGAGGTGTGTCTGTGAGGTATCTGTGTGTGCGTGTGAGTGTGGTGGGGGGGTGAGGTGTGTGTGTGTGGGATGTGTGTGGGATGTGTGTGTGTGTGTGGATGTGTAAGGTGTCGGTGTGGGGTGTTTGGGTGAGGGTGGAGGTGTGCGTGTGTGAGGTGTGTGTGGGGAGTGTGTGGGTGTGGGTGTGTGGGGTTGTGTGCATGTGGGTGTGTGTGGGACTCACTTGTAGGTACCTAAAACAGCCACAGAACCCAAAAGCTCTTTTCAGAGCTACCCTACCTGTAATCACTCAAAATGATTATTTTATTATTTATTATTATGATTATATAATTTTTTTCACTATTTTTAATTATGGTACGCTCCCCGGTACGCGCACCGGTGCGCGTACAGTGCTCTCCCCCCGCGAAAAATGAAAATGTATTTATTTTTTTTTGCCCCGGGGGACATTTTAATGGCCCCCACATCAAACCTAGGGGGTCAGGGGGGGTCTACCCTGCCCCCTTTTGCTCATTTCCCCCTTTGATTTTGCCACCTCTTGTGTCTCGATCATACCGAGACACAAGATGGTGGCCGCTGCGGACTCTTTCGAATGTTTACAGACACCCGAGAACCAATCAGCTTCCCGTGCGCAAGTCGCGTGGCGCGCCCGGAGCGCGCCCCGGTACGCGTTCCGGAGCGCGCTTACAGATATATATATTTTTTTTAACCTAAATTACTTAAAATCCTCTGGAGCACATATCTTGAGACATAGCAAAGGCACATCGGGCTACCAGTCCCTACAATTTTGCCAAGTTTGGTGAAAATCCATTCAGCCGTTCGGGCTAAAACTGCGACAGACCGCCCTATGGAAATTAACTTTCAGGGAAGGAGCGGAGCGCCGCGAGGCAAAGTTGCTGAAAAATTCAGCCTGATTGCTCAACCGGCGCCAAAGTTATTCCAAATAGAATGTTGCGATTTCCCTATGGAAATCGATCCTAACTATATATACCTACTGGCGACCGCCAGTAGGTAATATATATATATATATATATATATATATATATATATATATATATATATACATACATATATATATATATATATGTATATATATATTCACTGAAAAAACCATAGGTTAGAGACCATATATAGTTAGGAATTAGCATTTACAAAACCTTGAAAATTCACTGAAAAAACCATAGGTTATAGACCATATATAGTTAGGGATTAGCATTTACAAAACCTTATTTTACTCGCACAAAACCATTGAAATTCGCATATATAGTTAGTTGCGCTAACTATATATCGCGCACCCGCAATCCACTGCTGATGATGTCACATATTACATCATTCATGACATGGTCAGTGACATCACTGATGACATCACTGATGACGACATCCAGTGACTGTATGTTTTTGTAAAGTTAAAATATGTCTTACATATTGAAAAATGAGTGGATGTATAAGTGTCTGGATGAAGGATTTAGTAGGTGCATGACTGACTGTATGAGTGAGTGATTAAATGTGTCTCACTGAGAGCATGGGTTGGTGACTAAACTGTCTTAATTTGTGCATCATTATGTCTGTTGTTCTGAAAACTGCTGCATGTGTTGATCAGTAGCTATATGAGTAACTATATGGGTTATTGATTGGTTGCCCAAATATTTGTATGGGAGACTGAGTGTGTGTGTGGGGGTGGCTGGGAAGTGTGTGACTCTGTGCATAGATGTGTGAGCAGTTGATTCACTAGATGTATGGGTTCAAAAGTGCATGTGGAAACAGCTGTATGGGTGGTTGACTGTGTGCATGAGTGTATTGGTGAGTGAATGGATATCTCAGTGCTACATGTCAAAGTAAGTACATATGTAAAACACAGTACATGTGAGAGTTGACATATATAAATAACTGTGCATAAGAGCCAGTGAATGTGTGAGTGGCTGTATGGATCATTGTGAACTTGTATCAGTGATTGTATAAGACAGTAAATATGTGTTAGAATATGTTTCAATAAGTAAGGTGTGTATAACTGTATAGTTGAGGAAATGGAGGTGTGATTGATTCAGTGCATGACTGACTAGGTGTGTGAGTAACTCCATGGATGAGTGATAGTCTGTGAGTGTCTGTTTACTCTGAATGTATCTAAGGTTATATTAGACTCTGAAGAGGTTAATCGTATTATCACATGATTGATGTCATCAGTGATGTCATCAGTGATGTCATTTGGGTTGTCATCAGTGATGTCACTGACCATGTCATGAATGATGTAATATGTGACATCATCAGCAGTGGATTGCGGGTGCGCGATATATAGTTAGCGCAACTAACTATATATGCAAATTTCAATGGTTTTGTGCGAGTAAAATAAGGTTTTGTAAATGCTAATCCCTAACTATATATGGTCTATAACCTATGGTTTTTTCAGTGAATTTTCAAGGTTTTGTAAATGCTAATTCCTAACTATATATGGTCTCTAACCTATGGTTTTTTCAGTGAATTTCAATGGTTTTTTAATAGCAAATATGAAAAGCTGTAAAATGTATTCTTCTTGTAAAGGAAAAATATATTTTATATATTTTTGTATTATATTTTTTTTATGTAATTTATATTATAATTTAAATAATTTTTTATTTTTCCAGCCGGTACGCGAACCGGTAAACGTCCCGTTAGTGCAAGTACCACGTTAGAAAGCCACATAGTGACGCGTCGCGTAATCACAACGTATCGCGTTACTGCGTAATGCGCCTTATGACACCCTTCGTTAGCGCACCCGGAAGCGCTCTGGAACGCGAACCAAGGCGCGAAACGCAGAGCCCCGGAAACGATCCGAGGCGCGGCATGGAGCGCGTAACGTAATCATAACAGGTCATGTGACTAGTTCATAAAACTTTTCATTGGTTCATTTTACTTTTAGTTTCCTAATGATGGAACGTTTGATCATATGACGTAAAATAATCACTTTTCATTGGTTTACAACATTTTTTTTTCCCAAATGATGAAAGTCCCACTTTTTTTCTTCACTCCGACTTTCATTTTTATGAGAGAAAGACCTGTTTTTGCATGCTTACTCATGGAATCTGTAGTAGCTGCAGCTGGTGGCTCCCCACCACCTCGACCACCACCAAAGAAGAGAGGTCCAACTGGCCAGGTCATCTTCCAACAAGAGGAGGAAGACGAGGAACAGGAGCAAGGGACAAGGGGGTTTTTGAAAGAAATGCCAAGGACGTCCCATGTTAAAGTCAATTTTATTTGGCAATTTTTTTCTTTGCCTCCACATGCAAAGAAAGTAAATGCCAGATACGTTACCTGCCTGATCTGCCACGATCAACTCTCCAGAGGGACCGAAAAAAAATATAGTTATGGTAATTATACCATGCATCGACACATGGAGAGGTGGCACCCGCTTAATTATAGTGCTGCACAAATGAGAGATTTGGTGGACAACCCCCGACCTGCCAGTACATCCACCAATGAAGTGGCACTGACAGCATCAGAGGCAAGGGAAACGGTCCCAAATATTCAGAAGAACTTTGGAAAAATTAAAATGACATGTTTAGATTGTGGCAAATTAATTTCATGTGGACAGATGAGTGTTACTCTAATAAATACAGCATATGAACATCATCAATGTTCAAAACGTCCCCGAAACTAAATTTTCTTTTTTTTTGGTTGCTCCTGTTGAGCCCTTTGTACTGAATCATTTTTGTTTCCCCCCCCCTCCAAAAAAACACAAAAAAAATATAAAAAAGAAAAAAAAAGTTCTTTTCAGAACTACCTCCCCTTTATAAAAAAATTGCTAGAATGTTTAGCACTCTGGCAACCTCTATTTCTTTTGGTTCGCTTCCCCGTTTGCTCCCCGGTACGCGAACCGGGAGCGAACTAAAAAAAAATTTTCAAAAAAAAAGAAGAGTAAGTATAACGGAAGTAAACAGAGAGTAATGTTAAAAGAAAGACAGCTATGGGGAGTAAACCAGAGATACTGTTTAATAGATTTATTTACCGAAGAAAAGATGGAAGAGGGTATAATTGTGAAAAACAAAATAGATAAGGAAGTGAAAGAAAAAAAAGAGAGTAGAAGAATAACAAAGAAGAGTTTCTTAGAGAATATGAGTGAATGTTCAAAATAAGATTAAAACATGTGGAATAACAGAGAGAAAAAACAGAAAGCAGAAAAGAAGAAGTAACAGAAAAAGAATAATTGAAACAGCAAAGAAATGTAAATAACATAGGGCCATATTATCAACATAGGCAATAAAAGTTTTGCAGCTTTTATCGGCAGAAATGTGTCGCTAAAGCCGCTTTTGCGGCAGAAAACTGCCGCTAAAACCACTTTTGCAGCAGTTTTCTGCCAATAAAAACAGCAATAATTTTATTGGCTGTGTTCATAATATGCCCCTTAGTGTGCTTCAACTACACAGAAAAAGCATAATGAACAAGTAGTGAAAGAGTGATCAGTCAAAGACACTAAGAGTAATAGAGATGGAGTGAGTGAACAAGAGTGAGGAACTATGAGAAGAGAGGGACTGAGAAAAGGAGTGGAAGGAGTAGAGTAAGTAGGTAATATAGAAAGGAATGAGGGAAGTAGCAAAGGCAGGAAACTGAGGGTTAAAGAAATGAAGCTGTGGAACTAATAGTAGGTGAATGTCATAGAAATGTAACGAAAAGAGTACAAAACATTTACCTTATAATTGTCGTTAACTTACTCACTTGTTATTTTTATACTTTCAATCTGTGAAAGAGATAACAAACATTTGAAAAATATTAAAACATGTATTTAAAAATTAGAAAAGACAAGGGAAAAGATTGAAGGACAAACAGTTTTTCAAGAACTTTGACACTTACAGAAGCTTCTGCTTCTCCAGGCCCCCTACACAGTCCTAAAGATATACATTTTAAACTAACAGTATCTTGATGCAGATGAAGTGAGGCCTATCTTGGAACATGGTGCATCTTTTGCACTGCTGTTGTCTCACAAAAGTGACGCAATGGCAGCGCAAAAGAGGTGCACAAGCATCATAAAACTGTTCCTAACATTTTAAATGATTGTTTCATGATGGCAATAAGGTGTGTCCTATCCAGATGTTTGTTTCAGGTGAGGCCTACTCAGGGTTGCAGATCAAATTTAGACTTGTTCAAGAGTACAGAGGAGATAATACATGTGCAGGCCAACCAATAAAGTTCAGACTTCCTCTGTTTCCCTGGAGAGGCCTAAACTTCATCTGTACAATTTGATTCGTAATGTTACGAAACACAGGTAATGTATTTGAAAAATATGCAATTTATTTTGCTCATTTCACAATCACATCACTTGTGTTTCCTTTGGTTAGGTATCTCATTGTGCAGATGTAGTCCAGCATATGAAAGAGTACGCACTGAATGCAACAACTTTGACACTTACAGAAGCCTCACCTTCTCCATGCCTCCTACACAGTTCTAAATGTGCATCATAAATACAAACAGTACAGAATTAACTATACATGTTAAATGGTTTATTTTTGCTGTTCTCAGAATGTATCAAATTTCACTAAAAACAGTGACTTGAAGGTATTCATCATATAACAGCGGGGAAAAAAAACACAATCAAAATGATTGTGTTTAAAAAAACCATGTAACATAACCAATCAGAGATCATAACTCCTCAAAAGTAACTTACTTTCCATGACGTCGAAGGATGTCCTATGAACAGCTTACACTCGGTTGTGCTGTTTTTTCAGCCCGCCACTTTCTGAAAGAAAAGCTCAATCGTTTTGAAAAATATGTTACATACAATAAATGACTTCTCGCTCTCTACCACACGTTTCCTCAAGGCCAAATCGTGTAAGAGCCATTTATAACTCTTGGAATTCTTGTAAGCAAATCCTGTTATTTTGTATTTCCGCAACTTTCAGAAAGAAAACGTTCAAGATCACTTTCACAATCCTAGACTAGTAATATCTTACCCTTTTTGCTCACTCATGTTCTACATTTCTTATGACACTGATACTGCTTAATATGAAGCAGACTTACACTACCTCTATGACTACTACAATTATTTAATTCTCTACATCACTTTTAATCACAAAGCAATATAAAACAGTAGATAAAATTATATCAACCCCTAGAATCATTATACGCCAGTTACCTACCCTAAATTCTCTTTTCTGAAAACAGAAAGTAAGAATATTTTTTAGTAAAAAGGCGACATTGTATCGTAGTCAAATGGCAATAATTTCCGAAACAGCACATTTTTTTACATTTTCAATAACCTGTGTAATAAGTGGATCTTGTCAAATGACCATCATGCAATATAATAGCTGCAGTTACAAATCTTCTTCCTAAAATCAACGACTGTGTAGCCACAACATTTGTAATTAAAGTTGAAGACTTACTTTCATCAGGTTTATATAATTGGATTATAATCAAAAGTTTGGACCAATAATCTAGACAGCATTGCAGACTTACATTCCCTCTACTCCATGTTTTGATTGGCTGCTTGAATTAGCTTATAAAAAGAAACAGTTTTTCTGAACTCATTCAAAGTGCAGTTATTTTTCCATGACGTCAAGTGTTATGGTAAGAAGACCGTTTGCTTTGGGAAATACTCTGTTGTCCTTCAACTAATCTGTGCCCATCACTTTCTGTAAGAAAATCTTCTTTTTTTCCAGGAACTATTGTCTCTGTACTACACTTATCCTCAAGGCCAAATCGTGTAGGAACCATTAGAACCTCTTGAAATTCCTAAGAGCACATCCCGAGATTCTTTCCCTAAAATTTTGGTTTTAAAAACACCAGGTAAGAATTTTTAAGGTCATACGGCAATTTTTTTTTGAAAGTTAAAACAGAATTGTTGCAGAATGACCAGCCGTTTCTAGACTTTAAATAAGCTGTGTAATGTCCTGATGTTATTGAAGGACCATCATGATATATAATTGCTGCAGTTACAAAAGTCCTTCCTGATATTGACAACTGCGAAGCTACAAAATTTATAATTAAAGTTGTCAATTTTGTTCCATCAGCCCTACATCGTTGGAACATTAAAATGACATACTGGCCATATGTTCGTATAATTAATGTTGACATCATTTCAGATTTACATTGGCTACACTCCATGTTGTGATCAGCTGCTTTTACTAGCTTATGAAAGGACACTGATTTACTGTCTGGCAAAGTTAAATATATAAATCTTTCTGAGTCTACACTAGTAGTACTTGATACCCTACAGTTCTCGCAGTCATGCTGCCATTGATAAGAAAGCCCAAACAGGTGATCTACATCTACACCTTCAGCATGCAATACATCAAGCATATACATTAAAAACTCCTGACAATCTTGCTGAATATTTTGAGAGAATTGTGTTTGACCTGAACATCTGTCTAACAGATTTCGAATTTCAGACACACTTTCTATTTTTGTTCTATCAGTGCTACATTTCTCTAACACAGAATTTAACAAACTGCAAAATCTGTGATCCGAATTGACCACAATCTCTTCTTTTACATTTTCTAGAGAAAACAAAACATTAACCACTGCATTAGCATAGCAGTTGACACCAGAACTGTTTTCAAATTGAAAACCAACAACATCTTCAACAGAATCCTTTTTCTTTCTGCTTATAATTTCAGGTTCATCAACTTTTCGTCTTTTTGGTACAACCTCCCTAGTATTGGTCACATTTCTTCGTTTCCGGCCTACCACACGTTTCTCAAACAAAGGATATTGAGGCAAATGTGGCGCATACTCTCTTCTTAACCTATTGTATTCCTTAACACAATCTAGATCCGCACAAATGTTTGTGACATCACACTCAATCAAGTACAATCCCGATAAAGTTCTAACTCGTGACAATGCCACATATGCCATACCCTCCTTGAACACAGAACTGCCAATATTCACCAATGCACTGTCTACACTTAAACCTTGTGATTTATGGATTGTCACCGCATATGCCAAGCAAACAGGAAACTGCTTACGGCGAACATATACGTCTTTTACAAGCAAAAATCTAGCAGAACAACGACCAATTAGCTGTACTTCCTCAATGCCATCAAATTTAATTTTTAAAAATTCAATTCCATCTCTATTTCTGTATTTCACAAAATCAACAACATTACCCATTGATCCATTTACCAGACCTCTTTCAACATGTAAATTCCTTCTTAAAATTATACGGCAATTTAAGCACACATTCAGAGTCTTTTCAAAACCTGCAGTTTTAGATATAGTCTTCTCTAATGAATCCAATTTTGTTTTCAAATTCTCAGACAAAATAATTGTTGATCCCATATGCTCTACTCTGTCAATAGCTTCCAGTTTCACAATCTCTTGGTTTTCTAAATACAACATTTTGTTGTTGAAGATGGCACATTCTGCAAGAGTTGGCATCAAACATATTCCAGATTTCTTCTCAGTAATTTTCTGAAAAATATTCTCAGGCACAACGTCTTGTTCTGGATATAAATTTGACAGTAATCGTGCATGTAAAGCTTGTTTCCCATGCTCGGTCACTTTTCCAATTCTAACATCTTGTAGAATATTCTTGTAAACTTCATCCTTCGCCTGACGCATATTTTCATGCAGTTCAGCATAATTGAAGTTTAACCATATATTGACGTTGCCAATGCTCCCTAGGCACTTCCTGGTATCTTCATGCGTGAGCATTTTGAACACAGGTTGTCCTTTCACTGGTGTCAGCTGCAGAAGATCTCCGAAAACAATGATGTGTTTGCCACCAAATAACACATCATACTCTGTTTTAAGAACTTCTTGCATTCTCAAATGCACAAAGGCAAGCATGACATTGGAAACCATGCTTACTTCGTCAATGATAAGAAGTTTCATTTTCCTCAAGACTCTTGAAACTTCACAACAAGCATCTCCAGATAACTTGCGGTATTGTAATTTGTTATCATGCTCCACTGGCAGCATCAGTAGACGATGCAAAGTAATACCTTTAATGTTATGTGCTGCCAGTCCAGTTGGAGCGGTGACAACACAAGACAGCGATGACTCAGTCCTTTCCTTCAAATAACATGAAATTGCTTTAATGAGGAAACTCTTTCCAGTTCCCGCTTCTCCACTCACGTACAGTCGGACAGGCTTCAACGATGTACATGAGCACTCTTTCTTCTCATGACTTAATCCATGATCAATTTGCTTGGTAACTTCATCATATATTTTCCTCTGCTCAACGTTGAGTTGTCTTTCCAAGTCTTCTAAGTTAACCGCATCCTCCTGAGCATGTGCCATGGCTCTTTCCACTTCATTCATGGCAGTGGCAGCTTCATTTTCGATAACAGGTCCTCCTAGTGGATCCTGACTCAATGAAACAGAACTCTGACTGTCCTGAGAACTGTCTCTGGCAATCTCGGCTGCAATCGTTGCTTCCTGCTCGATTTCCGCATTCAACATTTGTACATATTTGGGAAAAGCAGGACATTCTATGGTCTCCTTGGCGGCAGTGAAAGAGTCTTCATAACAGAGGAAATCTCAAAGCAGTTCCTCTTCTGCACGCCAAGGCTTGAAAAGTTGCAAAAGTGCTAAATAGAAAAACTCCTTTTTTTCAGGAGATTCGCCACTCAATTTTCGATGGTTTACCAAGTGGCATTTTCTTTGCTTGACCAGACATCCCTCACTCCCAATTACAGCATACACTCCTTTATCAATATCTTCTTTGATGTTCCTCTTGAATATGTAATTTTGTAGAACCTCATACAGACAAACATTCTCGAGGTGACTGCTTCGATTTGGATAATATGTATCCAACATGTTGGTCTTCAAAATGTCGGTACTGTTTGGCTCCTTTTCCGCCAAATACTCAATTTCCCACACAGGTTTCAGAACTCGATTACGCGTTGCAGCAAGACCAAGACTCGCCCAAACAATACTCCTAGATTTGGCATAGAGACTTGCTGAAGACAACCGGTCAGAACATTCGTAAGCTCCGATTTCTCGATGCGACAACATCTTCAGACTGAAACTGTATAACTTCTTACTGAGGCTCTTTTCATGGGAAATGTCCTCCCACATATCCTTCAATTCTGTCTTTTCTTTTTTGGTGATGTAAGATGTCACATACCGAGCCACAGCCATACAGTTATCAGCCACAAACTGTATATCCATGTTAGCACTCCACATGGACAAAATCACTGGGTTGTAGTCGTTGATGTACTTGGACTCTTCGTTACTCTTCAGATTGTATGCGTTTTTAGGTGATTTCTTCATCACATTATGTCGCAGCGAAGACATCAAACTGTTCACTCTTCCTTTAGAAATCACCGGTCGTGGAAAGGCGAAACGACATTTGGTGTAGAACTTGTCCTTGTTTCTGAATTTACGACGACAGTACTTTCCGCAACGATGGCTTTGGAAGCGTAGAACTTGTTCTCTTAGGCTTTTGTCCTCCTTTGCGTTTGGAACAGCACATGTAGAATACTGTTCTATGAAACTCATCACTAAGTCTTCTGGATCTGTTCCAAATTTAGGTGCATCCTTGATCCACAGCAGCATATGTATATGAGGAGCACCTCTTGCTTGGTACTCCTTTCTCCAGAAGAAATCCAACACCTCTCCAAGAGGTGGATTCTTCTTATTCATGATGAAAGACATCATAGCTTCAAATCTATGATTGAAGTACCTGCATACATTCACTGGATCCAAAGAGCACAGTTCTCCAGGTGTCTTAAATTCGATGTTTTCGATGTTTCCATTTGCCTCTCGTAGAAATTCAAGTAAGTCTTCCCAGCCATACTCGGCACAGCTCAGAGTGAGGAACCATGTGGGAGTTCCTAAGTTCCTCAGCATACATTTTAAATCACCATGACGACGGTACCAGTACTCATTAGTACCACGCTGACACGCCATGAGATTAATCAGGTGACAATCCAAAATACTGTCTTGGACATTGACTTTATTCATAAAGTCACTTGCCGAGATGTTTTGCATCTGTATACCACTTTTCAAGATGTGGTTCACTGCATATGACAGTCCAGACAGATCGCTTTCAAACAGGAGATGAAACAAATAGGGAATGCATTGTCGAAACCTAGCATCTTCTGCATACAATCGTAAAGTCCGGTATTCAGAAGCAGGAATTTGATGAGGTCGCTCATCATATCTTCCTCCTTGACCTGTTGGAAATAGCTGTGGGAAACACCGAGCTTCCAAACTTTCCTCCCAGACACTAATGGGACTCCCTTTGGCTTGTTTCATTTGAAACAACTCAATAGCATTCCCCATGACTTCCTTGGAATGCAAAGGATGAACACTATAATGTTCATATATTTCTTCACTTTTAGAGGGTTCTACTTTCTCAATTTGACCAGCACACAAATCGCTATCCTCTTCCTCACTTACTTCCTCTTCTGCAACATATACATTCTTATAGTACTTATTATCTTTTTTTCAAATACAATGTTGCCTTTTTTACTTTCCTAACATCCACTAAATCTTGCCATATTTTTTTATTCTTTGTCGGAACCCCATTAACTAAGATAACCAGAGGTTCCTCTTCCACTTTTTCTACTCCAATTGTGTTAATGTTTTTCTTCAAATCTAGAGGCAAATAAACAACTCTTCCCTTTAATCCTCTCTGTAAATCTGATGGAGGCAATTTCCCTGTCTTTGGCTCCATTCTTACAATAGCCTGAAAGGGATGGATACTTTGAATCAAAATAGATTCATAAGTATTTAAATCCTTCAATTCAGAAGGAATCTCAACCAATTCCAGATTATTATGAACCGCTCTAGCAGGCATCTGGTTTTGATTTAATTTGTTACAACAATAAGTACACACATGTTGATCCGATCCCAAATCAAAACAATTTTCTACCATCAAGTATGTAGCGAAATCCTTCCATTCACTATTATTTTCCCTTTCACTTCTTGCATATAAATCCACTAACTTAGTCTGATTCTTATAATAAGTGCGTCGACAACACACACAAGTGAAATTAGGCCTCTCACTTGATTTCACCTGAAACGTGGCAATTTCCTTCTGAAAATTATCTGTACTGGAAACCTGTACACTATCTTCCACATTACCCTCTTCTTCTGGGTCAATTTCAACATTCTCCTCTTTACTTCCAAAGTAACAAAACTCAATTTCTTCACACATATTCTTCACATCTATTTCAGATCCATGCAAAAGAGCAGCGCATAATTGTTTAAGCATAACTGCTGGACTCTTAGCATAATACAACATTCTAACTAATTTCCTCACTTTATTATGATGCACTGCTAGCATCCTGAAATGATGAAAAACACTCTGGCATACTCTCCTGGAAAGACAAGCCAGTGAATGACCATGCAAACCTGTCACTTCTCTCACTCTGCAAGGATCTAATTCTTGCAACAACTTCATTTTCTGCTTCAAACTTTTCTTATTAAATGTCCGTACAAAATCACAAAGCAAATTGATGGAATCCTGTCGCACACTGCAAATACTACTACACTTCCAGGTGTACACAGGTCCCTTAGGACGTCTTCCTAAAACCTCATTACCTAACATCTCTTCTGCCTCTGTTGTCACAAGTTTTTCTTTTTCAACTGGACAACCATCTTTCACCTCATAAGCTCGACCGCTGGTGTCAACTGCATGCACCAAATCATTATCCTGGAAATAACTCTCCTCATTGAAAAATGCCTCTCAACTTGAACTATGCATCCATTCTCCGGAAAAAACTTCACAAAAATGACTACGATTAACTATTCTCTTCCATCTACTATTTCTTTTGAAATCATAAATTGCCTTGTTTAGCTTCCTAATTCTATTGATTATCAAAATAAATAACTTTCGTTTAATTTCAAATGCCTGATCAATAACTTTCTCAAATTTTTTTTTCTCTTATAAAAAAACACTTTCTGTTGACCTTTCTTAATATTTTTTAACAAATTGCCAATTATCCTGTTGCGGAACATTCGTTTACGAATGTCCCTAAACTGTTGTTTCCTTCTACTATCATGCACAGAGTTATCTCTTGCTCTAGCAGTAACATTTTTGATTGGCCTTTCCTTTCCGTTTAAATTGCTTCTCTTTTTCTGGACAAAAACATTTTCTGTAGTACTACTTTTTTTTCTAGAAATGTTTCTTATGAATGTTTTCGTGGTCTTACCCGGTGCTTTCTTGGTGACTTGACGATTTTTTATGGTAGAGGACTGCTGCAGTAAATGATGGACCTGCTGTCTTTGACGTTTTGTAGCCTTTCTCATTCTCTCCTTAGTTGGCATTCTCAAAATTTGAAATGATCTGCAGTTGAATCTGTGGTAAAATATAATAAAAAATGTTATTAACCACTATTACCAAACAGTAAATCAATAACAGTCATCAAAAACTTAACACACTACTTAACATTTTTACATATAATATTTTTTAGTGCTTTGGCAAATTTAGAATACAGAAATAGCAGAAAAGAAATGGAATTCTTCTTCATTTTACCTGTCCTGTTTTATATGTGAATCTGATCTAATTTTATGAGCATATTTTATTGAAGACACTACACATAACCTGTTTTTGAAGGTGTGTTTAATTTAAAATTAAACAGTTTACATTTTTACTTTTCATTTATTGTAAATTTTAAAAATAAATGTTTATAGTTCCATAGGCTCAAGCAGGTCAGCTTCCCACCCTATCTCAAACAATTCTGACAAATCGGCATCCTCATCATATTCTTCATCATCCTCAGGATTTAAATCATCCAAGGGATCTACTTCCACTGACATTTCAATTACAAGTTCAATGATGAGGTCGAGATCAACTGATTGCTGATTGTCACTCATGTTGATGTTGTCGTTATCTTTAAAGAAAGAGAACAACAATGAGATGTTGCACAGTAAGAGACAAATCTCAGAGATTATATTAGTAAATTTGTTTAACAAGAGTAACATTTTGCAGCTATTATTTAGCCATGTCCAGCGATGCTGAGGAGGTGAGGCCTATGTCCAAGTTTTCAATGAACAGCACTCATCTCTTCTTAACCTTGGATAAGCCTCACCGACTCTGTGTCCCCTGCTCATACTTAAATGTACAGGGGCAGATTTATGCTAAGTGGCGTACCCCCACGGCTGCCCCAGTTAATGTGCACCGCTGCTCTGCCACCCATAGTGTGCCACATTTACAATGTGGAGCACCATTGAGCAAAAACAGCACAGATGCGTCACGCATCTGTGCCGCAAAAGCAGCACATTGCAGGAATCACGTCATAAGCGCAACATGTCTACTGCAATGCACAGGAGGAAGCCTCACATTGCATGGTGCATCACTTCTTATGCCTGTTTCAAACAGGCGTAAGGATTTGATTCAGCAATGCTATAAAGCTGACTCAGTGAAATCTTCTAAATTTCACTGTGTTAGTTTTACAGGGCTTTCATGCAAATTAATGCATACCTTGCAACAAAACACTTATATAAAAACTGACGCAGGTTTCATGTGGCACAGGACTTTACAGCATGACACATCTGCCTAGATGCATCAAGTTGTAAATATGTCGCCACATAGCAAATCTTTTGCACCGCCGCTGCGTCACAAAAGTGACGCACAGTGACGCAAAAGAGACATACACCTATCATAAATCTGTCCCTAACATTTTAAATGATTGATTCAAGATTAAGATAAAGTGTGGCCTATCCAGAGGTTTGTTTCAGGTGAGGCCTATTCAGAGTTGCAGATGAAATTTACGCTTGTTGAAGAGTACAGAAGAGATAATACATGTGAAGGCCTACCAATAAAGTAAGTCATATCCACTTCACTCTTGAACAAAGGCCAAACCTTTTCTGTGTCCATGGACAGACCTAAACTTCATCTGCACAATGTCATTCGTAAACTTAGGAAACACCGGTGATGTAATTGAAAAATGTGGAGTTTCTTTTCCTCATTTCACAATCACATCACCTGTGTTTCCTTTGCTTAGGTATCTCATAGTGCAGATGGACTCTAGCATATCAAAGAGTACACATAAGTTGAGCAGTGTATTCAACAAATTTGACATTCACAGAAGATTCAGCTTCTTATCTTGTTGGAGATGAAATGAGGCCTGTCTTGCAACATGGTGCATCTTTTCCATCACTGCTGCATCGGTTTCATGTGGCACGGGACTTTACAGCATGACACATCTGCCTAGATGCATCAATTTTTAAATATGTCACCACATAGCAAATCTTTTGCACCGCCGCTGCGTCACAAAAGTGACGCACAGTGACGCAAAAGAGTCATACACCTATCATAAATCAGTCTCTAACATGTTAAATGATTGATTCAGGATGACATTAAGGTGTGGCCTATCCAGAGGTTTGTTTAAGGTAAGGCCTACTCAGGGTTGCAGATTAAATTTACGCTTGTTGAAGAGTATAGAGGAGATAATACATGTGAAGACCTACCAATGAAGTAAGTCATGTCCACTTCACTCTTGAACAAAGGCCAGACCTCTTCTGTGTCCGTGGACAGACCTAAACCTCATCTGCACAATGTCATTCGTAAACTTAGGAAACACAGGTGATGTAATTGAAAAATGTGGAGTTTCTTTTCCTCATTTCACAATCACATCACCTGTGTTTCCTTTGCTTAGGTATCTCATAGTGCAGATGGACTCTAGCATATGAAAGAGTACACATAAGTTGAGCAGTGTATACAACAATTTTGACATTTACAGAAGATTCAGCTTCTTATCTTGTTGGAGATGAAATGAGGCCTGTCTTGCAACATGGTGCATGTTTTACATCACTACTGCATCGGTTTCATGTGGCACGGGACATTTTACAGCATGACACATCTGCCTAGATGCATCAAGTTGTAAATATGTCGCCACATAGCAAATCTTTTGCATCGCCGCTGCGTCACAAAAGTGACGCACAGCGGCGCAAAAGAGACACACACCTATCATAAATCTGTCCCTCACATTTTAAATGATTGATTCAGGATGACCATAAGGTGTGGCCTATCCAGAGGTTTGTTTGAGGTGAGGCCTACTCAGGGTTGCAGATGAGATTTACACTTGTTGAAGAGTACAGAGGAGATAATATATGTAAAGGCCTACCAATAAAGTAAGTCATGTCCACTTCACTCTTGAACAAAGGCCAGACCTCTTCTGTATCCGTGGACAGACCTAAACTTCATCTGCACAATGTCATTCGTAAACTTAGGAAACACAGGTGATGTAATTGAAAAATGTGGAGTTTCTTTTCCTCATTTCACAATCACATCACCTGTGTTTCCTTTGCTTAGGTATCTCATAGTGCAGATGGACTCTAGCATATCAAAGAGTACACATAAGCTGAGCAGTGTATACAACAATTTTGACATTTACATAAGATTCAGCTTCTTATCTTGTTGGAGATGAAATGAGGCCTGTCTTGCAACATGGTGCATCTTTTCCATCACTGCTGCATCGGTTTCATGTGGCACGGGACTTTACAGCATGACACATCTGCCTAGATGCATCAATTTTTAAATATGTCGCCACATAGCAAATCCTTTGCACCGCCGCTACGTCACAAAACTGACGCACAGCGGCGCAAAAGAGTCATACACCTATCATAAATCTGTCCCTAACATGTTAAATGATTGATTCAGGATGACATTAAGGTGTGGCCTATCCAGAGGTTTGTTTAAGGTAAGGCCTACTCAGGGTTGCAGATTAAATTTACGCTTGTTGAAGAGTATAGAGGAGATAATACATGTGAAGACCTACCAATGAAGTAAGTCATATCCAATTCACTCTTGAACAAAGGCCAGACCTCTTCTGTGTCCGTGGACAGACCTAAACCTCATCTGCACAATGTCATTCGTAAACTTAGGAAACACAGGTGATGTAATTGAAAAATGTGGAGTTTCTTTTCCTCATTTCACAATCACATCACCTGTGTTTCCTTTGCTTAGGTATCTCATACTGCACATGGACTCTAGCATATCAAAGAGTACACATAAGTTGAGCAGTGTATACAACAATTTTGACATTTACAAAAGATTCAGCTTCTTATCTTGTTGCAGATGAAATGAGGCCTGTCTTGCAACATGGTGCATCTTTTGCATCACTGCTGCATCGGTTTCATGTAGCACGGGACTTTACAGCATGACACATCTGCCTAGATGCATCAAGTTGTAAATATGTCGCCACATAGCAAATCTTTTGCACCGCCGCTGCGTCACAAAAATGACGCACAGTGATGCAAAAGAGGCATACATGGCTATGTAAGTTAAATAATCAAAATCTAAATTTGCCAAGCACACATGGGTGTGTATTTACAAGGACCTTCCACCACGAGGAAATGTCTTTAATTAAAAAGGGAGAAATAACATCAAAGGGACTCAAATGCCTTTTAAATGTACCCCAAGCAACCTATGAAACTCTAGCAGTGCATATCAAGAAACTTAAATGACTTCAATAAACGTTTTTAAACACATCAAGTAAAGCAGTTATTCAAATACATTCAAGGCGACATGACTTAAAATGGCCTAAGACACATGAAAGCGTTTTTTTAAGGCCCTTGCACCATTTCTGGGTCACTTTTAACATGGCTATGTTAGTCAAAGAATTAAAATCTAAATTTGCCAAGCACAGATGGGGGCATATTTACAAGGACCTTGCTCCACGAGGAAAGGTCTTAAATTAAAATGGGAAAAATAACATCAGAGAGACTCAAATGCCTTATAAATATGTCCCAAGCAACCTATGAAGCTCTACCAGTACATATCAAGAAACCTAATATTTTTCAAAAAACGATTTTAAACACATCATATAAATCAATTATATACCTACATTCATCGGGAAATGACTTACAATGCCCTAAGACACATGAAAGCATTTTTTTAAGGGTCACTTTTAACATGGCTATGTAACTCAAAGAAACAAAATCTATTTGTAAAACACTTGACACAAAGCAACATTTTAAATACAGAACTTTCTTCATAATTTTCTCCCTAAAGCATACTATTGTCTATCTAAATTAAATGAATCTTTTCTCACCTTAGCAAATACTTTATGAGTTTCAAAACAGTCTCAGAAACACACCAATTTGTCTTTAGCAGAGCAAAAGGTATGCACTCCAGAGTCTGCAGCTATGAAAAGCACAGAAATGCTGTAACTCATCACACATATCTCTCATGTCACCCAATCAAAACTGTTCCCTCACTTTTTTCAAATCAACACCCTTCCCCCCTCTGCCCTCTCTGCCTTTTTTGCATAGCAACCACCTCCTGAAAGACCTCTCATGTTTGCAAGTTCACACAACAATGTTTCAATTGAACTCTGAACTCTCAGTACACCTCCATATCCAGTGCAATCTTTCATAAAATGTTTTTTTTGACCATTCAAATTACATCTTTCAAAGAACTCATCCATGCACCCTAACTTTCTGTTTTCAGCAATCAAAATCCACCAATCACTGCTACTGCTTCATTAACACAGAAACTCCACAGTTTTTTTCATTTTAAACTCTTATTTTTTCAACTCCCATTTCATTGCCACACTTCATCTGACTGCAGCAGAACCTCCTCTCACCATGTTTTCTGTCTGGATTGTTGGACATAGTTACATCTACTGGGCTCAGAGGTATGCTGATAACAGAAATTTACCTAACCTCAATTTACAAGATGTGGAAATTAAGTGGTTTGGCCACAGAGGATTAAAATGTCACCAATTGATACCATTGGTGAAAACCTTTATGAATTTGCCAAAACCTGACCTGTTAATTGTGCACTGTGGAGGTAATGACTTGGGCACTTTGACTAGGGTAGGTCTGGAAATGCTTTTAAAGGACACCTTTGAGCAATTGATGGCACTTTTTCCTCAAACTGCCTTGGTATATTCAAATATATGCCAAAGACAGAAATGGAGGTGGTCAAACGAATTTTGTCCACAAATTGAGAAATCGAGGAAGCATGTAAATAAGTCTGTTTCAGCTTACATGAGAGACCATGGAATGGGCTCCATCTACAACAATAACTTGTGTTACTACATGCAAGATATCTACAGAGGAGATGGAGTTCACTTCTCAGATGAAGGGAACAGAGTTTTCATCCTGAATTTAAGACTATGCATTGGTACCTACTTATAAGTACCTAAATGTACCATAAACCCAAAAGCTCTTCTCAGAGCTACCCTACAGCTGATCACTCACAATTATTATTTTACTCTAACTTTTTTCACTAATTTTCAACAAAGTACGCTCCCCGGAGCGCTACCCGGTACGCGAACCGGAAGCTAACCGCGCGAATTTTTTTTTAAAAATGTTTTTTTTCCGCACATATGGGCCTCCTCAGCCACCCTCAGAAAACCTAGGGGGTCAAGATACGTCTACCGTGCCCCCTTCTACCCATTCTGAACATTATTTGCCCTCCATCTTGTATTTTAATTCGACCGAAACACAAAATGGTGGACTCCCGTAACGCTGCCGGTTCGCGTACCGGGGCGCTCCCCGGGAAGCGCTCCATTAAAAAAGGTGGGAAAGTAATTTACAGAAGAAACCCTAGAGACACTTTCACCAAATATAGATTTTCTCATACTACATACCAATCCCTACCATTTTCACAAATTTGGTTGAAATTCCATTTAGCCATTTAGCCTGTAGACCTCTCTAAATACCCTGAGGTAAATTACTTCACAAAACACATCTGAAGTGTTGGAATTGACAACCAATTAAAATGTTACTTTCATTTTCTATTTTTTTTTACCTGACATTTGATTGGTTATGTACCTGAATATATATAAAGGAAGAGAAGGAAACATAGCCATTTTGACTACTACTTCCTGGTGTACATTTCAATAGGATTTTCACTAATAACTTCAACTTCTTTTTAAAGGTAAGTTGTTATTTTAAAAACTGAAGTATATTGTGCACTTTAAGTTAATATGGTAAACTTTTTCTGATAGTTATATACTATCCCTCTGTAGTAGTTATAGATTTAGATAGACTTCTCTGTTATAGTTATGGATGGAGTTAGGCTTGTCTTTTATAATTATGAATTTACTTACGTTAAATCACATACACTTTTTTATATTCCTACTTCCACTCTGATACTATACACTGCCCAAAGATAAATTCACTGTTAAAAACTGCCTATCTAAAATTAATCCCAACAGTGCCCTATCTCTACTAATATATATTTTTTTAATGCAAATTTCAGGCAAAATGGAAGGCGAACAGAAAGTATCATTTGAAATTGTCCTTGCAGAGACCAACGAAGAAATCATTGATCCAAATGATATTGAATTTATGGATGAAACTTGGGACCAAGAACTACTGCAATGTGTGCAATCAGTAGATGTCCTCCTTGAAAATGAGGAAATTTTACACACTCAAACATTACAAGCTATGTTCAATGAAAATAACGACATTTCAGACAGTGAAATGGTAGACATTTTATTAAATTTTGAAACACAATGACAATAATAAATAATTGTTTAAAAAATAAACAAATAAAAAAAAATCAACAAAACAAACAATCAATTAACATACAATATTTAAAAAGTCTATCATTCTTTTTTCCTAATAGTACGCTCCCCGAGCCGCTTCCCGGTTCGCGAACCGGGCGCTCCCCACGCAAAAAAAACAACACATTTTTTTTGCCCCGCGGGGCCCTTTTAAAGCCTCCACATCAAACCTAGGGGGTCAGGGAGGATCTACTATGCCCCCTTATGGTCATTTCCCCCTTTGTTTTGGCCTCCTCTTGTCTCTCGATCCTACCGAGAGACAAGGTGGCGGCCGCTCCGGACTGTTTAGAATGTTGACAGACACAAAAAAAAAAATCTTTTTTTTTTGCCCCGCGGGGCCCTTTTAAAGCCTCCACATCAAACCTAGGGGGTCAGGGAGGATCTACTATGCCCCCTTAAGGTCATTTCCCCCTTTGTTTTGGCCTCCTCTTGTCTCTCGATCCTACCGAGAGACAAGATGGCGGCCGCTCCGGACTGTTTAGAATGTTGACAGACACAAAAACATATTTATTTTTTTTGCCCCACGGGGCCCTTTTAAAGCCTCCACATCAAACCTAGGGGGTCAGGGAGGATCTACTATGCCCCCTTATGGTCATTTCCCCCTTTGTTTTGGCCTCCTCTTGTCTCTCGATCCTACCGAGAGACAAGATGGCGGCCGCTCCGGACTGTTTAGAATGTTGACAGACACCAGAGAGCCAATCAGCTTCGCTTCGCGAAGTTCCGTTACGCGTCAGGTACGCGAACCGGGGCGCTACCCGGAGCGCTGTCACAGATATATATCTTTTTTTGAACGTTAATTTCTCAAAATCCACTGGAGCACATATATTGAGACCTAGCAAAGGCACATCGGGCTAACAGTCCCTACAATTTTGCCAAGTTTCGTGCAAATCCATTCAGCCGTTCGGGCTAAAAGTGAGGCCAACCGCCCTATGGAAATTAACATGGGAAAAACGCGTTTTGGGACCCCCCTTTGTTCTCGGCCCCCCCTTGACGAACACCCCCAGGGGCTGCTCAGAAACAAAATGTTCCATTTTCCTGAAAATTTCAGCCAATTCCGTCCACAAACGCCAAAGTTATTAGACATAGAATTTTCAAAAATCCCATAGAGAAAAAATCCTAACTATATATACCTACTGGCGGTCGCCAGTAGGTATATATAGTTAGGATTTTTTCTCTATGGGATTTTTGAAAATTCTATGTCTAATAACTTTGGCGTTTGTGGACGGAATTGGCTGAAATTTTCAGGAAAATGGCACATTTTGTTTCTGAGCAGCCCTTGAAAATTTGGGGGGGGTTTGTCAAGGGGGGGCCGAGAAAAAAGGGGGGTCCCAAAACGTGTTTTTAACATTGAGTTTTCCATAGGGCGGTTGGCCTCACTTTTAGCCCGAACGGCAGAATGGATTTGCACGAAACTTGGCAAAATTGTAGGGACTGGTAGCCCGATGTGCCTTTGCTAGGTCTCAATATATGTGCTCCAGTGGATTTTGAGAAATTAACGTTCAAAAAAAGATATATATCTGTAACAGCGGACCGGGCAGCGCTCCGGTTCGCGGACTTTTCGCGGTACGGAGCTTTGTGAAGCGAAGCTGATTGGTTCTCCGGCGTCTGTGAACATTCCAAACAGTCCGTAGCGGCCGCCATCTTGTCTCTCGGTAGGATCGAGAGACAAGAGGAGGCCAAAGCGAAGGGGCAAATGACCATAAGGGGGCATAGTAGATCCTCGCTGACCCCCTAGGTTTGATGTGGAGGTTTTAAAAGGGTCCCGCGGGGCAAAAAAAAAAAATAATAATAATAATCGAACGGCTGAATGGATTTGCACGAAACTTGGTAAAATATTAGGGACTGGTAGCCCGATGTGCCTTTGCTAGGTCTCAATATATGTGCTCCAGTGGATTTTGAGAAATTAACGTTCAAAAAAAGATATATATCTGTAACAGCGCTCCGCTTCACGTAACGGAGGTTTGCGAAGCTGATTGGTTCTCCGGCGTCTGTAAACATTGCAAACAGTCCGTAGCGGCCGCCATCTTGTCTCTCGGTAGGATCGAGAGACAAGAGGAGGCCAAAGCGAAGGGGCAAATGGCCATAAGGGGGCATAGTAGATCCTCCTTGACCTCTTAGGTTTGATGTGGAGGTTTTAAAAGGGCCCCGCGGGGCAAAAAAAAAATAATAATAATAATCGAACGGCTGAATGGATTTGCACGAAACTTGGCAAAATTGTAGGGACTGGTAGCTCGATGTGCCTTTGCTAGGTCTCAATATATGTGCTTCAGTGGATTTTGAGAAATTAACGTTCAAAAACAAGATATATATCTGTAACAGCGCTCCGCTTCGCGGAGATAAAATTATATCTGTATTACCTAGCTGTTGCTAACACCAGTTAGCGACGGCTAGTAGGAGATAGCGACCATCTTGGGCCCCACTTTGCATGTGAGTGATATTTATCACTAATGACATGCAAAGTGGGCATGCCAAGATGTTAGCGACTGGAAACAGTCGCTAACATCGCTATCTCCTATTATCAACTTTTGGAAATATTCGAGATAAGCGCGAATATCTCCAAAAGCTAGCACCTGCCCTGAGCAGTTCTTAGCCATGTTATCCAATGGGAGGTGGATAACATGGCTAAGAGCATTAGCTCGGTAATGCATGAATATCGCTGAGTTTTCAGCGATATTAATGCATTGCGGTCGTTTTTTATCGTATTTGCGATAAACCTTGATAATAGCAAGGTTTATCTGCGATAATTTCTGACGATGCTTAGCGGTAAAAAAATCGTTGCTAAGCATCGTTAGGGATAAATATCGCTTAACTTTGGTAATATGCCCCAACGTCTGTTAACGTTCGATTAGAAGGAAATCAGGAAGTGTTGAAAAACATTGTCTGCGCCATCTTGTCTTTTTTCAAATGCCACACTTTTGTCGTGCACGGCAGCCATTTTAGATGCCTTGACCAGACCCACTCTGTGCACGCTGTCGATCCTTAGCATGGCTCCCCACCCTCGCAAGCATCTCCCCCAGGCAGTGGTCACCCCCGCTCTCTGTCTTATGCATGGGTAATAAACCTCCCCCCATCTGCGCTGCTCTTCCCTGAGAATCACACCCTGTGCCCGCCCGACACCTCCCTTTCGCCCTATTCACTACCGCACCCTCTGACACTCCTTTTCCTCTGTGTCCGATTGTCCAGGCCGGTCCTAGGGTATCAGCTAGCCCTGCAGATGTAGTTTATGGCCCCAGCTGTAAAGAATTACCCCTCTTCAAAGGAGTTATAGTAGATCAAGGCCCACACTCGATGAGATCCGTCACAGCAGACGCGTTCCTATTATCTGAAAACCATCCTGTATTGTGATTGGGGAGGGGACCGAGCCTGAAGCGGAAGATTCCAGGGATGACTCTTTGTACATCAAAGTTTTTACAATTATGTGTCACATTAAAAATATATAGCACTCCGACAAAGTAGTAAGATTATAAAACTTTAATAACTTATAAATATATACAAGAAAACAAAAATAGTAATAACATATAAACATTTTTAGGGAAAAACAACGAAGTAGCGGTCGGCTGTGCGAATAGTCCCAACGCAGCACAACGTCCAGATTTCCGGCGTGGGGCGTCGCGGGGGGTGGGTCATCAGTAGCAAACTGTTGTGCGAATAGTTCCAAGGCAGCAGAACGATGGCACCAAGGTGATGTCCAGTAAGTTGCCGCACTGGTTTTGGTATCCTACAATGCTGCTCCGAATAACGGCGTGGGGCGCCCCGGGGGAGGCGGCATGAACGGGCCTCTCCAGGTGGAGTGTCATCTGTTGTAGTGGGGCGCCCCTTTACCGTTTCAGTTGCCATTCCGTCCGTTTTTGGTCCACTGTGTCAAAAGCCGCAATTCAGCTGAGTTGCGCCCACTCTTGCGGTGCAGCGATAGGCGGCTGTCACAGGACTCTCAAAATGGCGGCAGGCTGTTTCCTTTTTGGGCCTGGTCCACTGAAATGGCCCTGGGACACCTTGGAAATCGGACGCTTGTCTGCTAGGTCTTGGAGCCCATTCTCGAAAGCGTCCCCTCCGCCTTGAGGATTCATCAAAAGTTTTGGGGGCCCCCGACTCCTGTAGGCTTCTGGTGGGGAGCGGTTGCCATGATTGCTCGCGGAATGACCACGACGGAGCTACGAGATGGTGGTGCTCTCATGCTGACGCCAGCTTCAGTCTGAAACATCCAGAAACAAGGTGGGGCTTTCATCGTTTGGGAAAAAAAAAAAGTTTTCATCCAATGAAAAGTGTTGTTTTTAGGTCATATGATCAAGCCTTCCATCATTAGGAAACCAAAAGTAAAATGAACCAATGAAAAGTTTTATAAACAAGTCACATGACCTGTTATGCGGCATAGGGTATAAAATGCGGAGAAAATACGTTGGCACGTGAGGCGGCGTCAGTAGCGGACCGATGTGCGAATAGGCCGAAGGCAATACAACGCGCCAAGATCCGGATGGCACCGAGGTGGTGTCCAGCAAGTTGCAGCACTGGTGTGGCCATCCTACAATGCTGAAAGTCGGCGTGGGGCGCCCCGTTGGCCTGTGAGTTTGTGTCAGTAGCGGACCGATGTGCGAATAGGCCGAAGGCAGCACAACGCGCCAAGATCCGGATGGCACCGAGGTGGTGTCTAGTAAGTTGCCGCACTGGTGTGGCCATCCTACAATGTTGAAAGTCGGCGTGGGGCGCCCCGTTGGCCTGTGAGATGGCGGCAGTAGCGGACCGATGTGCGAATGGGGCCAAAGGCAGCGCAACAATATTTTCGGAATAGAAGACACCACAAGGCGCTGAGATGCCAAGATCCGGATGGCACCGAGGTGGTGTCTAGCAAGTTGTGGCACTGGTGTGGCCATCCTACAATGGTAAAAGTCGGCGTGGGGCGCCCTGTTGGCCTGTGAGATGGTGTCAGTAGCGGACTGATGTGCGAATGGGGCCAAAGGCAGCGCAACAATATTTTCTGACTGACACCACAAGGCGCTGAGATGCCAAGATCCGGATGGCACCGAGGTGATGTCTAGCAAGTTGCTGTACTGGTGTGGCCATCCTACAATGGTAAAAGTCGGCGTAGGGCGCCCTGTTGGCCTGTGAGATGGTGTCAGTTGCGGACCGATGTGCGAATGGGGCCAAAGGCAGCGCAACAATATTTTCTGTATGGAAGATACCACTAGGCGTTGAGATGCCAAGATCCGGATGGCACCGAGGTGATGTCTAGCAAGTTGCTGTACTGGTGTGGTCATCCTACAATGCTGAAACTCGGCGTGGGGCGCCCCATTAGCCTGTGAGATGGCGTCAGTAGCGGACCGATGTGCGAATAGGCCGAAGGCAGCACAACGCGCCAAGATCCGGATGTCACCGTGGTGGTTTCATAGTTGAGAGGCACTTCATCTGCAGTGGGGCGCCGAGATCCGGATGGCACCGAGGTGATGTCTAGCAAGTTGCTGTACTGGTGTGGTCATCCTACAATGCTGAAACTCGGCGTGGGGCGCCCCATTAGCCTGTGAGATGGCGTCAGTAGCGGACCGATGTGCGAATGGGGCCAAAGGCAGCGAGGTGGTGTCTAGCAAGCTATGCAGTTGAGTTGTGTGCACACTTGCGGCGAATAGGTCGAAGGCAGCATAACAATGTTTTCTGAATAGAAGACACCACAAGGCGTTGAGATTCGGTTACCACCGAGGTGATGTCTAGCAAGTTGCCGCACTGGTGTGGCCATCCTACAATACTGCTCCGAATAACGGCGTGGGGTGCCCGAAGGGGGGGGGGGGAGGCGGCGTGAACGGGCCTTCCTAGGTGGAGGCTCGTCTGCTGTAGTGGGGCGCCCCTTTACCGTTTCAGTTGCCATTCAGCTGAGTTTCGGCTGCTCTTGATGCTACAGCGACAGGCGGCTGCAACAGGACTCTCAAAATGGCGGCCTGTTCTTTGGATTTGGGCCTGGTCCACTAAAATGGCCCTGGGACACCTTAGAACTCGGACGCTCGATTTTTTTTTCCTTTCCTGTACATGCAAAAAAAGGTAAATGCCCGGTACGTTACACGCTTCATCTGCCACGATGAACTCTCCAGAGGAACCGAAAAAATATATAGTTATGGTAACTATACCATGCATCGTCATATGGAGAGGTGGCACCAATTAATTATAGTGCTGCATAAAAGAGAGATTTGGAGGAGAACCCCTGACCTGCTAGTACATTCATCAAAGAAGTGGCACTGACAGCATCAGAGGCAAGGGAAACGGTCCCAAATATTTAGAAGAACTTTGGAAAGATTAAAATGACATGTTTAGATTGTGGCAAATTAATTTCATGTGGACAGATGAGTGTTACTCTAATAAATACAGCATATGAACATCATCATAGTCGATGGTTGGTAGAGACATTTTGACTATATCCTGGACCTGCCCGTCCTCGCCCAAAATGGCGCCGGAATAAATGGGACTCGTAACTCCTTGTTGTGTACTGGTTGCAGAACCTTGAAATCACGAGATACGTATGCAGTTTTGAAGCACATGGCGGGCGGGGACGAGAATTGATTGAATATTTCGACATCCCTATTGATATTAAGTTCTGATGTGTTATTGATTACTGTACTATTGAAAGTTCGAATTAACGTCACCCATGGTACTTGCCCGCAAATGTATATCTAGATAATTTTATTGTAACTGGCCCTGTCGTATTTTAATTATAAAATGTACGTCCACCGATTCCGTAACTGTTAGACACCTTAGTTCTTGCAACCTAATGGCCCGCCCGTTACGTTCCTCTACAGTGTAAATGTCTACTCATCATATACGATTACAGTTTGCTCCGTGGCAGGCCCACGTGGTTATAGGCTCGTATTTGTATAATGAAATTTTCACAATAAAGGTTTTTAAAAGAAAACATGGTAGTAGTATATACATTGGTAAAGTTTTTAATAATAGTCACTGTTTTAGAATCATTAAAAGGCAAGTGAAATAAAGCAGACCAATTACATGAAGGGTAAAAGGTATAATACGAAGGAACGCAGTAAAGATAAATGGTCAAGGGCTGTTGTGTTTTCTATTCCTGCAACATAAAGTGATCGATAAGAATCTAATTTTCAGGCGTATCGGCGACTAAGACAGCAGGTCGACCCTCTTTTGCTCAACGGCTCCGTCATGGGACGAAGAAACGCTCTTTTTCTCGAAAAAAGAATATATTTTACTTGCAGGACAGTTGTAAATTTTCCGGGAAAGTACATTAGCCTGGAACATTATAACATATATTTAAGAAAAAATAATGTTCGGAAGTAATAAAAAGCGTAATTTTTAGGTCATATGACCAAGCCTTTCATCATTAGAATAAGAAAAGTAAAATGAACCAATGAAAAGTTTTATTAACAAGTCACATGACTTGTTATGCTTACGTTACGCGCTGCGCGCCCCGGATGACTTCCGGATGCGCTAACGCGGCGCGTCATATGACGCATTACGCGACAACGCAGGTCCAGAATATAGTCAAAATGTCTCCACCAACCAGCGGTCGGAACACAACCCCTTTCAGCAGGCTAAATAGTTCTGTTAAATGACAACAGAAGGGACAGGCAACAAGAACCATCAGTCAAAGAGGGGAGGGCTAGTTCTTCTCTACCGGGTTACATTGGGGCGCTACCGGAACTGATCGAATTCGTAGTCTACAGTGTTTCTGGATGTTTCAGACTGAAGCTGGGGTTAGCATGAGAGCAGTACCATTTCGTAGCTCCGTCGTGGCCATTCCGCAACCAATCATGGCAGCCGCTCTTTATCGTTATTTTGGGCGGGGTGGGTGGCGGAGCCGAGCTGTTTTGCAGCCATCATTGTGTGGAGTTCAGTTCATTTCACTAGTTTTGTATTTGTCATGAGGGGTTGTTCCTAATGTTTCTATTTTAGCGAGGTCAAAAAGAGATCCCGTTAGTGGCCTACTGATTTTGCTCGATTCCTTTTCTTTTTTTTTTACACGATTTTTCGTTATCTGCAAAGACTAAACAGAGTATTGCGACTCTGTGTTTGTTTGTAAATAGAGAATGAACCAAAGAGAACCAATTCTAAAACAGTAAACACTTGGATAACAATCAATCAAATGGAGAGAGAAGCAGGCACGACGTATTACAACGGGGGCAAAGGCCTGCGTTAACTACCCTTCACTATGTGCAAAGAGAGAGTACTCCTAATAGAAATGAGGGGGGGGGGCACCATTCAAAGCAGATCAGTGTGCATAAACACGAAAATGTTTTCACTTACCACGTACTTGACATTCGACAGCTTATGATATTTGCTATTAAAAAACCATTGAAATTCACTGAAAAAACCATAGGTTATAGATCATATATAGTTAGGAATTAGCATTTACAAAACCTTGAAAATTCACTGAAAAAACCATAGGTTATAGACCATATATAGTTAGGAATTAGCATTTAAAAAACCTTATTTTACTCACACAAAACCATTGAAATTCCATATATAGTTAGTTGCACTAACTATATATCGCGCACCCGCAATCCACTGCTGATGATGTCACATATTACATCATTCATGACATGGTCAGTGACATCACTGATGACATCACTGATGACATCTCAAATGACATCACTGATGACATCACTGATGACATCTCATTTGACATCAATGACCACATCACTGATGATATCATTCATGTGACAATACAATGCATCTCCTCATATTTTAATATAACCTCTGTTTCACCCAGTGTTAAATACAGAGTATAATTTTTGAAACCATTGACACACCAATACTAGTTACTACATATGTACTCACTGATTCCTACGTCTACACACACATTCACTCATTCACCCATACAATCATTCATACATACAATCACTCATCTTTACAACACTATCATATGCACTCATACACCTATACAGACACTCACACTCTGCCACTCATCCATGGAGTTACTCACACACCTAGTCAGTCCTGTAAAGAATCAATCGCACTTCCATTTTCTTGTCTCTACAGTTAAACATAGAGCACCTTATATTTTCAAACATATACTAACACATACTTACCTTGTTATACAATCATTGATATAAGTACACATTGATCTGCACAGAGTCACACACCTCCCAGCCAGCCACACACACACTCAGTCTCCCATACAAATACTTGGACAATCAATCAATAACCCATATAGTTACTCATATAGCTACTGATCAACACATGCAGCAGTTTACAGAACAACAGACATAATGATGCACAAATGAAGACAGTTTAGTCACTAACCCATGCACTCAGTGAGACACATTTAATCACTCACTCATACAGTCAGTCATGCACCTACTAAATCCTTCGTCCAGACACTTATACATCCACTCATTCTTCAATATGTAAGACATATTTAAACTTTACAGAAACATAAAATCACTGGATGTTGTTATCAGTGATGTCATCAGTGATGTCATTTGAGATGTCATCAGTGATGTCATCAGTGATGTCACTGACCATGTCATGAATGATGTAATATGTGACATCATCAGCAGTGGATTGCGGGTGCGCGATATATAGTTAGTGCAACTAACTATATATGGGATTTCAATGGTTTTGTGTGAGTAAAATAAGGTTTTTTAAATGCTAATTCCTAACTATATATGGTCTATAACCTATGGTTTTTTCAGTGAATATATATATATATATATTTATACGCAGTATCAGAAGAGGACCGCAGTGATCAAGATAGATACACCCAAAAGGTTGATTAGAAATACACAGTTGTGTTTGTGGTGGACGGATGAACATAGAGGGCTTGATTTGCTGACAATTGTCACAAGAAAGTACATAATTACGGGTCTGTTTATATAAACCACGTCATCAGTAACGTTGCCGCAAAATAGAGACTGTCGCCGACACACTGGCAAGTGCTGATGCAATGCCTTCGTATGTGGCTTTGATCAAAGTAGGTCTGCGGTCCATGTTGGGAATCATCAGATCCCCAACCGAAGGAATCAAAGCATAAGGAACCTGTTTGGGAGTTATGTGATAATAGTATTTTGAAGGGAAACCCTGAGGATAAGCAGTTCCCTTCCTCGTTGCAGCTACCACTGCCAGAATCTCATTACCTATTTTAGTCATTGTAACTGCTGCTAAGGAACACATGGCTACTACAGACTTGGCCGCTTCATCTGCCAAAAAGTGTTATCCAATGGGGTTGTAGTGCTTTTTAGTTAGGTACACTCGCCTTAGTTACGGATTCCAAAGCTGGAAAGGGTGTGACCATAAGACTACGTTTGCCTTGCACCAGCGAGCGTTCTTTCAGAATCGCCATCTGTACTGCCGTCAAGAATTTTTCGACAGTTGAAAAACACATTTCATCAGCAGTGTATAAATGTGATTTGTATGCAATAGGTATTGTGTGACCCTCATTGAACGTCAAGTAAATCACATCCACATTCCCAGAAATGATACGTTTTACCAGGTTAGTGGTGTTATCACATGTCAACGAGTAGTTAGTTGCAAACAAGTCAGTTTGCAAAGAATATAGAATAGAAGTATGTTCCAGACACCAGCTGGCAGAAGTAAAAGTTGGTTGTATCAAAGCATAGAGCGGTTTGATACGCTGGGCATAATCTGGAAAATTAAAAAATTCCAGTAAAGACTGAAGTTTCTTCAGTGTAGAAGGGGGTTGCAATTGTGCACATTTCTACAAGAAGTGAGAAGCTAAGCCCTTTCCTTCATTATTGGGTTCGTAGCCGAAAAAGAGAACACCGCCAAATAGGCATTGTGTGATTTTTCAAAACTGAATTTTTATCCTTAGTCGGCAAGGGACTAAATAATCCTGTCAACCCGGACAAGATAAGGCATAAGCTCATTGTCCGTCAGATAAATGTCATCTACGTACGAGAACGCATCTGGGTCAATGTCATTCAACAAAGACACAATCCATGCCACAAATGCCCCCTGGCTATTCTTATACCCCATATGCAATCGGGTAAATTTTTTCTGATTTCCGACGGCAGTATAGGCTGTCAAATCACGGCTCTCAGGTGGGTGATTGTGACTGTGGAAACCATTAGAAATACCAAGTGGAGTTTTGTATTTTTTATGAACAAGATTGTTCACCAGTGCAGAGCTGTGAGTGTTCTGCAGCGCAAAAGTGCGACCATGATTGTTCAAATATGATAATCCAATCCAATCCAAAATAAACCATCAGGTTTAGATACCGTAAAGAGAATATTATTCATCCGTGATGTACATGATTCAATCATTCCTTGATGTTCCAACTGCGTTAGAATATCACAAACAGAAGCTTTTGCTTCACGTCTGATTGGATATTGCAGTTGTGGCATAGAGCGTAAAGGTATTTCATGAGCTGGTGAATCAACATTCCAACCCACCTGATCACGATACACCCCCGGGGCTAAGGCCAGGGCCCACTCAGCTGCAAAAGCCTGTGCATGCTCCTCAGGGACATAACGCGAAAAACTCGGAAGTATCACGTCTTCCCCTCTAGAAGCGGCTAACACAAATGGTGGAGGCCAATCCGCCTCCGCTAATAAAATGTCATACGAGAAGGTTAGATTCTCCCAGAACACCGCCTTGATTGGACAAGGTATATCACCTTCAATTTGGAAAATTATTTCATAGAGCCTATCCCGGGGGCAACCCGGTTTTCCGCAGTCTCTACTGTAATGAATGTATCAGTTGCTGTCGCCTCCAGACAGGGACACAGACCCTCCTGCACTATGGTAACCTCTGCTGCGCTATCACGCAGAGTCACTGCCCATGTCCAATTTATGAGTCGCGTTCTCACCATCAAAGGCATATCTTGCCAACTTTTTTCTTCTTAAACAGGGGTCAAAAATGAGGTAGATCCTCTTGTTTTCCTGTGACTTCAAACTGTCGAGGCTGATCTCGTCCCTGTGGCGCAGGTTGACTCTTGCCACGATCTTGGCATCCTGCATCACTGACTTGAGAGCCAGAAGTGTCCTGTGAAGAATGAGGAGAAGCCTGATCAGGGCCTTGAAATCTATCAGAAGACTTAATTTTAGCGCGGTCGCGCAAGTCATAAGTACGCTCAGAAGACTCAGGTGTCAGTGAACCAGCAGGCGAACCTTTCTTGTGTTGTTGCTGCTCCTGTTTTTTATTTTTCCAGTTCTTTTTAGGAAAGAATGGACACCCATCTTTATCAGTCTGGGCCTTTTGTTGAGTCTGAGATTGAGTTTGCGTTTGAGTAAAAGGCTTAACCGATAAACTATTGCAGCCTATGGTCTTATAAGTCTTGCAATGATTTTTGTTAATTTGTGTGGCTTGTCCACATCAGGGACATCCTCTAAGTTATTTGCCACTTGAAATCTTATTGCATAGCACTTGACGTTAGCAAGGATCATATCAGCAACAACGTCAATAACACCCCCACCAGTCTCATCCCCAGCTCTACAGCCGCTTCGGCTCCGTGTTCATCTTGAACACACTTAATTACGGAGGGGAGTTCGGTGATGGAGGGAGTGCTAAAACACTTCGAATATACCACTGCAAAAAACGTGCCCCAGGTGTTACAATCAGCTAACTCAGGAAGTAAGTCTTTAGGCAAAAACTTATAGTCAATATCCTGTGTTTCTCCACAGGAAAGGTATTTGGAAAAACAGCCTTTAGTTGTCCAAATTTTTCAGCAAACCAATAAAGTTATTCATCCTTATTCTGTGATCGCTTGCCCATTACTGAATTGACAATGATAGGACTGACAGTTACACCACCAGGTCCCGCAGGTTACGCAGCAACGCCAGGTGGTCCCACCTGGAAGTTGCGCAACATGAACTGTACAGCTTTATGCACGGGTATTAAAGACGTATTTAACAGGTGCAGTTCTGCAAGCGTCGCTATTGTCAACCGATGCGGGTGAGAGGTATACCCAGCCAAAATGGGCCACGAGCCCCATCTATTGATAAAGGACCTAAACGGATAGGTGTTATTGGGTGAGGAAGGGCGCCATTAAGCCAAATTTGGTGTTGCCAAGCTGTAAGGTGAATCTCAAGAGCCCGTATATTCGTGAAACAAGTTATCCGTTCCAGCCACCGCCGGAAAGGTGACCCAAGAATAAAACACTTCGAAGCGATAAGCTGTATCCGTCTCTACTACAAAAATCAGGCAACACCAGCATTAGGGATTTCATTTTGGGTCAAATAAGCTGTGAGTGCTGCCCTATTAGGTAGAGCAACTACTACCGCCATAATAGTTAATAAAGAATTACAACCAAGAGCGCAGCCGCGCCATAACGGGTCAAGAAGAGATAAAACCTTTTTACAACTTCAAGCTTGAACGAACCTATAAAAACATCAATATAGGAGGTTACACCATCACAGATGTCTCAGGTAACAGAAGTGAGGGTATTGTGGAGAGGCACAACCAATACTCAATCATCTCGCAGATCAGAACCAGACCAAACGTTGGCAGCACCATGTTGAAGGGATTCTGCACATACACAGAACTATGCACAGGAAAACAGGACCTCAGTGAATAGGGGTGTACCAACCTACCACATTAGTATCCAAACTCCCAAATTGACAAGCTATAGTGTCTCACTTGTTCTCCTCCAAATATCACAGAGCTGCAAATGATTGGACAACCCAGAACACAACACTCCAGACTCTCTCAAGAATCGCGAGAGCAAGACGTACTTTTTTGCTTACTCACTCATACTTGTCCACAATGAGAATAGGCATGATCACTGAAATAGTTCAAAACGTTTATTTTAACTATTGTGCTCTACAATACAGTATACGAGGCACTACTAGCAGCAAAATGCATAAACTTAGCACAGTTAGCATTGTTACAATTCCATAGAATACAAAGGGAGAAATCATTTTATAAAGACTCTGGTAATAAGGGCCAAGAGGCCTGACCACCCTCCCCTTGACTAGGAGAAGTTTATTTTATAAAAAGGACAATCTCTGAGCTTTTACAGGAGACCCCATACCTTAAAGCCTGGATGTGAGGTTTACATCATAGGAACAGCAGAGCTCTTGCTAATGGAACGGCTTTCGCCAAGTGTGTTAAAACAACATGCAGCAATGTATCAAATCAAATCAAATCAAAAAACCACTTTATTCGATTTAGTTAAAAATCATAAAAGCATACTACAGTCAATATAAAAGGACAATTTGATATCATAAAAATTACATATAGAATTATCATTTATGTACACGGTTTAAAAACTATTTAAAAACAGCTAAAAAGAGAAGGTAATTATTAGCCAAAATTGCAGATACAAGGAACATATTTCATCTTCCAAAGAGTACCCTCAAGTTACATTCTCAATCGCCTCCTCCTAGTCCTAACTGCAGCAACAAGGTAGCTTGCCACACTAAACATGACCAAAGGTGAGTCCAACAGTTGGAGATATAGGAGGGCTGGTTTTGCCTGGAGAAAAGCTTTATCCTTCAATAAGGGTACCAAGTACTTCTGTCTGGGCATGTTATAAAAATAGCAAAACAGCATTAGATGCATGTTATCCTGCCGCAAAAATTTATCACAATTACATACAGGTGCATTTTCCTGCTTAAACCAACCCTGACTGTCGCACAGAACCATGTAAATCTGGTTGAACCGAAATTTTACTAGAAGCCACCTATGAAAAGGGGTATTCACTGTAGCAAGGTACAGCTGCATATCTAAGCAGGTGATAGTTAGGTAATGAGCTCTAACCATGGGCTTAATGAGTTGCTGATCCTCTCTCTCCAGGGTCTTCAATTTCGAGAAATTGAGTTTGACCCAATTTAAATCAGATTTCTTCAGACCCGTGGGAGCAGTAAATATCTCTGGGCGTCCTAATTCCAAAGAGCACCTATGGATATATGACAGCCAAGCAATGTTATTGGATTTCTCCAATTTTAGACAGTCCAACAGTATTTTATGGTTTAAGCCTAGGTTATTATTAATCCAGGTCCTAATCCATAAGAGAATAGGTGCCATTAAAAGGATATCGGTGATATACCCTAAACCTAACTCCTGGTGAACTGAAAATTTAGCTGTCGATTGAGGGAGTCCTAATAAGGCCCGAAGGAACTTATTTTCCTCCCTTTGAATGATTTCGGTGTTCACATAGCCCCACAAACCTGCCCCATACCTGGCTATTGCCAGAGTTTTTGCCCTATACAAGCTTAATAAAGCACCGCTCGGCTTTCCTCCCAGTCTCCTAGAAAAACTTAAAATAGCATTTGTCGAACTCCTCACCGCTTTTGTCTTGGCTGTAATTTGAGGTAACCAACTACCCTTTGTATCAAAAATCAGCAGCAATGTAATATCAAAGGTCAGTACTGCAGCTGTGTGTAGCATGGTATGTCTAGGCAATGTCGACAATGTCCCTAAGTGCCATTTAACACCCTAAGAACCAAATAACAACACCTGCTGTTACAACACAACCTGCTGAGCTACCAAAGATAGATCGAACTGCATCTGGCTACTTCATCGATTTTGATACCTTCTCTCTTGATCCCAGTGAACCTGAGACAACGCCAGCTCCAGTTTCTCATAGGTAATAAAGTTATGAATTCTACACTTTTCTGAAAAAGACCTACTTAGTATCACCTTGGTTCCAGCTCTGGATCATAATTGGTATATTGTTTTTTCTGTTCTGGATTGGCCTAGTGACTGTCTTTTGCTTAATCATAAATGGAAAATATCTCCCAGAATGCTCTGCAGTATCCACTGTGAACTTGATCTTGAAACTTCATACATCATCTCATCGTGAACAAAGAGACTTGTTTTCCTTGGCATTACAGCTGGTCCAATTTCGGTTGTATGTTGGAACAACGAGTTCCGCAACCACGACTTCCCTAACAACAAGGTCGCAACCACGACCTTGTCTAAACCATGACTTTTTTTTCCCACGCATTCCTTTACCACATTTTTTCGAGGTAAAGGAATGTCTGTTTTAAAAAATAGCTTTATATATAGTAACCAGATCCCCGAACCCTTAAAAACTAATTGCATCCACCCTAAATATAAATACGATTACCCACACACACCTGAGGGTAATCTTCTGCTGTATTTTTCTTTCACCTCCTCGAATATCCCTCACAGCCCATCCTTTCCTTCGGCGAGAGAGATCTGGTTAAAGAGCTTATGGGCACATGCATCAAGCGTTAGCGAATTCGCAAATGATGCGAATCGCTATTTCAGAGCAATAGCGCTCGCAATTGGCAGTGTAGAAATGCATCATCCATATATTAGTGAAAATCGCAAATTTTTCGCTAAAATAGAGAAAAAGTTAAAAATATTCTGAGAATACAAGTGCGATTCCTTATCTGCTAATCGCATTTACCGATTCGCAAATAAGGAATCGCTATTGATATGCATGAAAAATCGCGAATAGCGATTTTCTCTAAAAATCACATTTTTGCACATGCAAATTAAGAAGGGACACAACCAGGTGGTAAAAATAAAAATCTAACCTGAAACACCTGCTAACCAACTGAAAATGTATAAGACACACCCACACAAGGCCCCAGAGCTCAAAATGGCTGGTCTGTACCTGATGGCGAGGAGGATGCGGCTGCTAGGTGCTCGACAGAGAAGGAGGCGAATCAATGAACGCATATTCAGAGTGCGCATAACTTTGCTTGGCCAGCAGGATGACGAAATATACGATAAGTATAGGCTGAATAGACAAATGATACTTGATCTAATTAATGAATTGGACCCCATTCTTCAACGACAGACACATAGGACCCAAGCTATCCCAACGCACGTACAAATATTATGTTGCCTACACCTACTGGCATCAGGCCGTTTTCAGGGAGTAATTGCAGTAGCCGGAGGTGTCTCACAAAGTGCATTATCAAGAATATTGAAAGCGTTCCTTGATGCCATGATGTCCCGGATCCATGCACATATAAGTTTTCCAACCTCAGCCCATGACCTAGCTAAGACTAAGCAGGAATTTTATCAGATAGCTGGCTTCCCACAAGTAATTGGATGTATAGATTGCACCCATGTTGCAATATGTCCCCCAGCCACACAGGAATATTTGTATAGAAATAGGAAATGCTACCATTCCCTTAACATTCAGGTTGTATGTAATGCCAAAACCATAATAACAGACATTGTAGCACAATTTCCTGGCAGTGCACATGATGCATTCATCTTCAGGCAAAGTGGCATGCAGACCCGACTTGCAAGGGGAGACTTTGGAGAGGGACATTTGCTAGGTAAATATGTGCCACACAGCATTGCAAACTTGTCACAAATGCATATCTGAAACTCATAGTTCACATATTTTCTTTTCTCACATGTAGGCGACAGCGCATACGCCTTGCGCAATTACCTCATGGCACCATATCTCAATCCTGCAACAGCCGCCCAAAGAAGATACAATGTAGCGCATATCTCAACGAGGAATGTGATAGAGAGAACATTTGGTCTACTAAAGAGCAGATTCAGACGCCTACATAAGACAGGAGGTGCTATGAAATACAACCCAGAGCAATGCTGCAAAATTGTGGCAGCATGTTGCATGCTGCACAACATAGCGACAAAGGGAGGCCTGGAAATTGACCTTTCTGACAGTGACTCTGAGGATGAAAACCAGCCAATCCTTCACCAACGTGCCCAACAAGGATCTGACGCAGCAGAAGGACGCAGACGCAGAATGGAGATCACACAAAATTACTTTTAAGGTGAGTAATGATGACACGCAGACAGTATGATTTGCTAAGTAATTTTTAATAATAAGAATATGTGACCTGGAAACAGAGGCGCACTTTACAAGTGACTTTGGGCACACTTTTGTTGCCAACAACATTTACTAATTCAAAATAAATAAAAATACTTGTCAGTCAGTGATGAGGTCACAATGTGAGAATGGTTCATTCACCAGCTCAACAGGATTTGTGCATGGCAGCCTAGCGTTTCTTGCCCCTAACACCAAGATGCCTCTCGGCAGCAGCATCTTCTTGCCCTAGGCTGGGTCTGGATGGGATGGCACAGCGTTTGGACCGTCTAGCCTCATTGACAATTGGCATTGGTGTATTGATCATGCCTGAGACACCCTCACTGATTACATTAGGTGCAGGGATGTTTTCACCACTTGTAGATGCAGTCTCCATCTCTACTACGTTAGTGACGTGCTGTAATCCTGTGGCAACATCACTATTATCATTGGACATTTCGGTATGCATTGTTGAAATTCTATGTGACAACATAGCTGTTGCTGTGGCCAGTGTGTTATTGGACGCCACTTGCATTTTCAGTTGCTGCATGAGCTCTTGATGCTGTGCATTGTGTGCTATTTGACCCTCATGCATGACTCTTGTCATTTCCTGGAGACTAGTGGCAAACACGGCTAGGTTAACTGACATTTTGGCAATTTCGGCCTTGATCAATCTAGTGTTTTTTGCCTGCAGGCGATGTGACCGAAGCATCTGTCCCTCCAAGCCACCCCAGACATCAGTCAACTGTTCCACCTGCTGTGGGCTTCGTGCTCTGCGTCGTCTCCTTGTCAACCTTGAATTGGCTCTCCGGTTGAAGGATGATCTACATGTGGCGGGAGTACTTCGTGGGTTGCTGACATAAGGTGCCCCATCAGCCTCATCATCTGTGGGATATGGTACCAAACTTTGGACAGGTGTCCTACGTGATTGTGGGACACGTGATTGGATGCTTTTCGAAGCTGGTGTGTTATCAGGTTCAGAGGCACTGCTGAGCTGGATTTCCTGGACATCATTGTCCCCGGCCTCACCATGTTCTGAATCTGTGAGGTTAAACAGTGCACAACAGCATTAATGTATGCTTTTTAGTTATGTGACTGTTGTAACATGAATAAACATTTATACTTTGGCAGAGTTACTACTCTTTTGGAATTGGTTAAATTAATATGTGTGTCTGTAACGGGAACTGCTTGACCAAACTACATCTCCCATGATGCACTTGCTTTACTATTGAAAGTGATGTTAATGTTTCACTACCATTCACACTGCAGTGATAGGGACAATGTACACATGCATTCCTCTTACCTTGGGCCGTGTGTGCTGCTCCGGAGGTATCCAGATGCGTCACACCGACAACAGCTTCTTTCGGGATTGTGCTCTCAATCAAATCCTCCATGGGAGTGTTTCCGGTGTGTGGTGGTGTCCCTCCTCCAGTTAGTAGTGCTTCCTTCAAGCGATCTGCGATGCACGCCTTGGCCCTACTGCGCAAATCGTACCACCTTTTTTTAAGTTCGTCGGTGGTACGATGAGTGACCCCAATAGCGTTCACTCTGCTTTGTATCATGAGCCATATTCTCCTTTTCTCCTGCTCAGGCACCTTGAGAGAAGCCTTCCCAAACAGCTTCTCATTGCTGTGTACAACTCCCTCAATCAGGGCTTCAATTTCTGTTTCTGAAAACTTAAGTTTTCTTTTTCTGCCACTTTGAGAGTCCTCAACAGTTTCTGCAGGCTCCATTTTGTGTACCTTATAGGTTTTATGAATGAGACACACTCCTCTCCTGCTCCCAGTACCAGCTCCCTCCTCTCTCAATGCTCCTGGAGTGAAAATGAGGCTCTCAGAGCACACTTCCTGTTTCAGAATGAGGCTTGGAGGGCACAGTTCCTGGTTCTGACATCATCAATATGCATCAACGTGCGACCTCGCTATTTGCGAAATCGCAATTTGCGATTTCGCTAATAGCGAAATCTCTATTTTCGATATCGCTATTATTTCTCCGATTTTTACCGATTCCTTATAAATTAGCTATTTTCTTGATGCATCCCGTTTTGCGATTCCTTATTTGCGATTCCTTAAAAATCGCTAATAAGGAATCGCTAAATAGTTTGTTGATGCATGTCACCGTTAGTTCCGAAACCTCTCTCTCATTTTTCTGTAACAAATTAGATTTTGATGTACTTTGGCAATTTTAGAACAAAATATTGATTTATCAAAGTTGCCCTGCTATAGTGCGCCTTTTTAACTTTGAACTCCAGATAACTGTGCAGGGCATTTCTTCGTGTTAATGGCACTTACGAATATAAATATGATAAACACTGCTGCTCTGCTCTCCTGCCATGTACAGTGCGTTGCTGCTTAATTTCGACCAGAAACTAGCAGCACAAAAAACAGTTTATAGAAATTCTGCCGTAATTCCTTTAGACGCATCCCATTTCCGTACACCAATATATTATTCCCCCTTCGCCTGCTCATTTGCACATGCCCTTGCATAGTTTACAGCTGATGAAAGGCACAATCCGTGAGGAGTGTTAGTCATGTTGGTGATGTCACGTTCCTAATGAGAAACATGAAACAACATTGGAGAGTGTCTTGTTGCACTCTGCAAACCTGCGCTTGAAGAGGATGTGACACGTTCCTTGCTTGGCTGATTAAATCAGGTGACCCTGCCAGCTCCGCAGGCATGGAGAGTGAGCCACACATGCGTAGAAGAGCGATGTGCCTTAGCAGCAGTCCGGGGGGAGGCGGGGGGACAGGAATGGCATTTCTAAGTTAGAAGAGTGGAATGCAGTCCGGGAATCGTTGTTCATTAGAGTCGTGGTTCATGACTTCGTTCTTCAGGATTTGGCGTTGTCCGGACTTCGTTGTTCAGGTAAGTCGTCATTACAACTTCGTTGTTTAGGATATTTCCCTCCAATTTCTGATGGTATAGTTTAGGACAAGGTTGATTATTATGTATTTGGCCCTACTGAACCTTTGAACATACAACATTTATTTAAAATATCTCTATATGATATCATTACCTCCAGTACATTCTCCTTTGATTGCGACTTTGAAACTGTAAATAATATGCTGTCTGATTTGGAAAAATCTGCTGCATTTCAAACAATGAAATGTTAGAAGACACATATGACTTTGATAGTATGTAGTGTTACCATCATTATGGTCACTTTTTTCACAAATCGAGTATCCCTCTTAATGATTTCACATACCACCAATGAGAACATTGCCCAACACTGCCGAAGGTTAGTTCAAAAACTTTTGCACAGAAATTCTCATATTTTTCAGGGTTTAAAACTTCTGACCCAACCTCATTTTACTATAAGGTTGCACCTACACCTGCACAGAAAAATATACTGACTAACACCAAACCAATATATTCTGCATCCTTTATTTCCCAACTGTCTCAACAGAGTTTCGACTTTTGGAAGGACACTATAGACACAAAATCAGTCCGGGGTTCTAAGGAATGGCAAGTTCAGGGTAGAAAAGCACTATTTAGAGTGTGCCTCATTCCGCAACAAATTATATTTCTAAATGAAACTGTGCAACAGACTTCCTGTCTTGGACTAGCCTAGAACAAGGATTTGAACACATCACGGTTTCCCACACATTCACACATTAATTTTACATCCAGTGGAGGGGATACTATAGATGACATCATGCAGTCCAATACATCAGACCCCAACTGGAAAGGATGGTTAGTTTGGCCCACAGAGACCAATAGATGTCAATCGAGATTCAGGGGTACTACCGAAGGGTTTAGTATCCATAGGCCAGACTCATGATATGTAAAAAGAGAACATCAGGGGGTAGTGACATCATACAGTGTTGGGAAGTTGTGCCTCAATTGGCTAAAAACCTCAACACTGTCTCAGGTGAAACAGCACTTATCCTTACTCTCAGATAAGGTGGATTTAAGGGATTTTTTACTAGATCCCCGAAAGCCACGTCAGAAACTTTTCCATTACACTGTCTACAATGAAATATGGAAAATCTATCAACAAGAAGCTGCAAAGAGAATCTGTGAGATAGATAGAATTTACCTAGAAAAAGCATTAGCTGTAGTTGACAATGGTATGACTACATTAACATCCAGGATGTATTAACATTGTATCTCCTGCTATTGATATAATGGAACAGGACTTGTCCATACTACAACACGGATCATCTCAACTACGTTCTATTATGTTATTAAGCTGGACGCTGCAATCATTGAGCGCTGGTTATGTGCCTTGGTGATTTATCAACAGTACGTCTCTATTTTCAGCGTACAATCTAACGGAAAAACAGATTACAATGGCACAAAGGGGAGCAAAATATCCAATGGTGAGTATTGAAAATCTTGACAAGTTAGCTTTTACAGTGGCAGAGTCACCGTCCACAGAATGGTTAGTTCATGGCCACATAACATTACCGGTCACAACTTTCCTGTTTCAATATTGCCTAGAACAACAGGCAGACAGATACGAAGCGATGTGTAGGGAATTCATCAAGGAATCTTGAGAATTACCGTACAGATTTTGATAAAGGAATGGGGACACAAAAAAAATTCACAGTGGTTTCAACTGCGAGAATTCCTTAAATGGATCTCTCATATGCCAGGATATCATGCTTCATGGGGCCTGTATTGGTTCAGTTGCTCATTTATCCTGCCACTTGAAAGGTTCCCCAACTGCTGTGATTAATCCGGTGTTCAATTTACTGCTGTGATTAATCCGGTGTTCAAGTAACTGGGAGTTACTTGATGCTAAATTATCAAGGTTGTTGTGGGATGCTCCTGGGCATCGCATATCTTGTCACTGTAAGCTCCAGGGTTACTTGCTGTATGCAAGTATTGTTTCCACCGACCCACACAGTTTGATATTAGGAGCCGAATGAAAGCCATGCTTTTACAGCAAAACATGCCCTTAACATTCGCCTGAGAAACTTATGACTGCCAGGTTTCAAGGTCCTCGGCTGAGATACAGGCCCTAATATGAACAAACTGCCCTTTCCATTTCACAAAAATGGTACAACATATCTTTAACTTGTCTGATACGACGGGTATTGTCCACCTATTTAAGACTGTGAAGCATCTTTCAGAAAAACCTCGGAGTTGTTCTCAACTTTATACACTCTGTATTCAGAAGCATTTTTGGAGGGTTTCTGCTGATCCTGTTTCTAACAGTAGGTATCCTGATTTTTTCTGCTAGGCAATGGACGTCCCAGTCACTAAGGAGATGGAATGCATGCTCTTGGAGCACCGATAGTGTGATTGCATGGTACTCCATCAGGGCACACCTGGTCTTTGAGAACTGAGCAAGTCTTGGTTCTTGTCACTTAGACCAGTCTAGATCGACTGTATTCTGCCTGTCCTCCGATGCCTGTTCTGTGGACAAGAATGCATGTTGGATCTCTGTGTAAAACTTCCAACAATTGCGCCACCAGACGTTGATGCTTTACTGGACCCGATAACGGCCCATGTTCTGCAATGTTCTCCGCGTATTCGAATGTTGATGTCTGCATTCTTAGAGCCACCAGAGGATTCTTCAGCTCCTGTCGGGAAGGATACCGGCTCCTCAACAAATACTCAGGCCTTGGCTGACACTAGTACATCCCCAGAAACAGCTCTGGTGAATACAGAGGAACATTTATGCTCAATTTACCTGATGTGCAAGGTGTTGCAGGGACCGTCGTCTGCGATTGCAGGCAACAGTAATGTTGCGTCTCCCAGCCAGGACAAACACATTTGGCTCATCGCGTGCCGGGAAAATTTGGCCTTTTTCAAAAACAACCAAAATTGAAATTTTAAACCTTAAACACTTTTTCTAAACTGCATGAATTTCAGTCACTCATTGTTCGGACTCTATATACGAACATATTTAGTACAGACTTATATCACATGCAATCATTTTTGTCTTTTTGCTTTTTTTAGAAAATGTTATTCTTTTAAGTACTATTTTTAATGGACTTATTTTGCGTACCACATGTAGCCGTACATTATAATTTTCAGTATGTCGTCCTGTGGAAAAGTCAGCCCAAAACGCACCTGATGCCCAGGCTGCTGGCGCAGGACGCCTCTTAGTTCCCATCTTGAACAATTACCAAATAAAGAGACGGGCGCTGGAAGCAGGAAAACAAGACAGAGTTTTATTTCTCATGAGGAGAGCCTGTCATTTCGGACACTCGCATAGTGTCTTCAGGAGGTGCTCTAACAAGTTTCTCTGAGGCTTCGTCTTTTATACACATGTTTATGATGCACAAACATTCCTTATTCTAATAAAGACGCTTTGAAGTAGGAAAAAGCATGCTTAGAATCCCAGCTTCAGGCCTATTCCCATACCGGTCGCTCAGATGTCATCCTCCCCTCCTAAATGTAACAAGAGATTGTGATCTCTCAGCCGGACATTCCTACAGGACACGAGGGCAGGAGGGGATGATCAGATCAAAGGTTGGGCAGGCGATAAGATCGGGCACTTCGGTTGGTGTAGCACGGTTTTGTTATGCTGGGCAGGAAAAAGGGGGGGGGTGTACATCCACGAGGCTTGGTCTTAGGACTTGGGACCGGGTCGAAAGGCCAAGTGCAGCTGGGGGGGCTCGTCAGCTGAGGGGAAGGGTGTTCTTGGGAGGAAATGGGGGGTGTGGGTCAAGCAGGAGTGTTACTTCTAGAGCAGGGTCACGCAGAGGGAGAGGGTTTTATGGCCGATGCATGAGCAGTGCGCGCGGGGAGGGGTGCCGGGGGTTTAACAAACGGGCAGAGAGGCCATGGTGCCTAAAATGGCTGTCGTGTACGTGTGTGCATGGGTCTATGCTGGCGGGATAACACAGTCAGTGTTTCACGATATCCGTTCTGCTTACAACAAGGGGTACAGTGAACACAAATGAACGCCGCTTATGTGCATATACATTGCCATTTTCAACAGTCGCCGCTTTTTTTACATAAGCTAGTTCATTTCGGTGTTTACCTCAACTGACGGAGTGTACATATAGCCATGTGTGGCCAATGAAATAGCGTTTGTCAATACTAGCAGATTGCGTGTAACCATATACAGTCGATACGATTGGCGGAATGCGGTACGTATGAATTTACATTTGTTGGGTTATTCATACAAGTCTAGAGATCGGCATCATACTTAGTCGGGGTCAATCAAGAAAAAGGTTCCGACACATTATAGAATCAGGTTCTGACTTTCTCTCCGGTGACATCAACATACAGTAAAAAGTGCTCTGATACCTTCGGGTCTCGTCAGTGCTATAAGAGACTTTTGGAAAACTAAATACATGAGTGACCGATGAAACATTTTTGAAAGCAATACAAAAATGGTTGAGGGAGGAATTCAGTTCGATACAAGCAATTAGTCAAGGGGTGGGTAGAAAGTTCAGGAAGGGGGTCTTCGTCACAATGTCTTTTTAACAGCGAGCCATCACTGGTAGGCTCTGGTAGTCTGTCTTCTTTCGTTGGCGCTGTTGAGCACCGGCGGTGGAGCTATAGGTCCAGCTCGGATTCATCCTTACGCGTTGCAGGGTGCGATCAGTCCTCTGCTGTTAGATCACAGTCCTGTTTCCTAACTGATCTTCTTAGGGGTGCCTCATGCTGGGCACCTGCGTGTCTTTCTTCTTCCGTGGCAAAACCTTATTCTATCTAAATGCTGCTCTTCTTTTCTGAGTCAAAAGTTATGCGAAAAGGGTGATGTTGTTGAATAATCGAGGAAAGAGAGGGCGGAGTGGGATCAGATCTTTGAACACACCAAGGGACCAAAGGAGCAAAGGACGACGAGCAGGCAGGCCCATCAGTCGGGCTCAAAAGGGACGGGGACTTCAGGCACGAGTGGGTCAGCAAATCGAGGGCTTCAAGGCAGCCCTTCATTCCTTCATCTGCCGAGTTTGAGAGTGGTGCCTCGTCCCGCGTCTCGTTGCTCTGCGACTCCACCTTTGGTTGAGGTCACACGTGCTTCATGATCTGTGGCCAGGCTGTGCGTCACGTCCAGCTCCTCTCCTCGGGTGATTGTATCTTTGAATGGGTACAAAACAAGTTTTAGAAAACTGGCAGGAGAAGACATTTATACATCTCAATTCCGTCCCCAATCCTAAGTAGGTGGGGGATAGGTTCATCGGTCACAGTCAGAAGTCATCACTTATGGAGTATGTAGGAGGGCATTTCCACTGAATTCGTAAGCCTATTTGGTGTTCATTCGTGACGTACGTGGAGAGAAATCGGACTCCCATCGACAGTGTATTCTATCAAACTCGAAATCGAGTCCTTAGGTAGAGACTCGCCCTTTTTTAACCCAAGTACTGACAATCTTACATTTCCCTTCGGGGTCGGCTAACTCTTGCAAGCAGGGGGGTTATCATCATGAGAGGGGGGCAGAGGTTAAACATGCTTTTCTTGGGGAGCGACGGTTAATCAAGGTCATCAATTACGCTTCGGGGATAGCTGATATGGAGCTGGGGTCAATCGGGAGAAGCGAGGACGCTTTGGACAGGGAGCTGGGGTCAATCGGGAGAAGCGAGGACGCTTTGGACAGGGAGCTGGGGTCAATCGGGAGAAGCGAGGACGCTTTGGACATCCGCACTTAAGTGCAGAGGGGTGAGGCAATCTGGGCATTGGGGATTGCATTTCTAACGAACTGAAAAACAGAAGACCATTGACGTTATAGTCCCCCTATAAAAAGGCCAGATTAGGGGACATCAGTCGTCTTACCTGTCCTTTCTTTCATTACCAACTCGGGTTCTATCGTTTTGCAGAAAGGAGAGGTAGTAATATGGCAAGTTACAATCGTTTTAGTTCCTGTCAATTTTGCCGAACACCTTTGTGTTCGAAGAGACCCAATTAGGTTTGTGCCGGTGGGGCACAACGTTACCACACAAGGGAGGAGGGAACAGGGGGACCCTCAGAGAGAGAGAGAGTCGTCCGCACTCTAAACGAACCATTCGGTACACGTATGACATGGAGAGAGAGAGAGAGAGAGAGAGAGAGAGAGAGAGAAACGTGTACAATAATAGGTCATTTAGTGCGCACACAACACAGAACAGCAGGGGTCAAGTAATACGGAAACACAGGCAGAGGGACGGCGTAGATCCATACATTACGTACACACAAACTCAGGCGGGGGAGACAGTACATGTATTATATACAAAAAATCCAAGACAAAACATAGAACAGTTATTGGCCAAAATGATCTCTTCCTGTATGCTGCGCATCCTTAGCATCCTAAGCTCCTTTTACCTTTTTCTTCTCTTTTATCGTCGGCTGCCTTCACTGGTGGCTTTGGTTGCACACACTTACGCCTTTGGCAATTGGTCAAGAACAAACCTGGTCGGGCTAATGCTCACGGTGGGCTGAGGCAACAGTGGGTGTCAGTTGGGAGAACAATGGGGCAGCTTTGAGTTTCATGTCTATGAGGGTGCGAAAAGGAGGTAGTAGATTTTAAACACTGGCAACATTCCTAGTCCTTCAAGCGGAGGGTACTTGGGTAAACCTCACCTTGGAATATTCCTTAAACTTTCCCTATTTAGTTAAACGTAGGAATTTATTCATTAGTGCACGTCATTCTTGGTTGTATTATTCGGGGTGCCGAGCGCAGTCATATTTTGTAGTTTCCGCTTCAGGCTGTCCTCCCAAGCGCTAAGTTCAGTGAGAGAAATAGTCATTGTTTGCTCGTCGTGTGTAGGCACCATAATCGAACCCCTTTTTCCCATCTCTTCGTCCGCTAGACCACCATTTTTTTTTTTCGTACTTTAATCGACGTTCCGATGTGACCTGCAGAAAGAGGGAAAAAAGAAGGGGGGGGGCGGGGGCAGCATTTAAAAACACATTAGCGCGCATAAACCCAAAAAGGCTTTTACTTACTACATACTCGGCCTATCTCCACGGGATGCAGTCCCTGCCAACTTGGCGTTTAAGCCCAGGTGGACCGTTTAGTGTGGGAGAGATGATTATCGGAAGCCTGTGGGTAGCATAGGTCGCCCAAGTGTGGTATTACGGATCGTGTGCAGGGGGGGGGTCAGAACAAAGGGCAGTCGGTGCAAAGTGGGGGGCGAGCTCGTGCTCTCCTTTGAGGAAAAGGGATAACCTACAGTGGTACGGGGTCATTGTCGTTCGTACTAGGGGGGTCAGGTGGCACTCCTTCGGGGCGACTTAGGGGCATTTTAAAACAACTTTCCTGATACAGGTAGCATATAAAGTATAGGCTAAATACCAGGATCTTTAGCGGTTGCTTTAGGCTGTACAAAAATGAAAAACACATACAACAAAAACCTGGACCGTTCATATTTGCAATATTTCTGCGTACTATACTTTTTAACCCTTAACTAATCGAGCTGAGCCATTTCACCTGTATTTTAGTTATATCGGAAATAGTGGTCATTTATTCGAAACTTACCAATCTACGCGTGACAACTACGTTTGCTTTTTCCAAAAATCTTTAATAAGAATGTCGGTGCACAAATACGGGCCTACAACCCCGTGGGCCGGCCACGGAGCAGGCTGGAACTGTACATGTGGGGATACTTATTAGTGGAAAACCTAATGGAGTCGGTGGTCGTTGATTTCATAATAAAAAGTGCGACAAGTGCAATAAAATCATATCGAAACTTCAGTGTGAGCGAGTATCATAAGTGTTGAAATTCGAACTTTCAATAATCATGATGCGCCAAAACTTAACAACAATTCATTGTCCGAATGTTCAATAAGTACCCATCTCATGTCAATTCATTGTCCGAACACATAATCAGTACCCATCCCATATCAATTCATTGTGTTTAAAAAAACTGCATACATATCTCATGACACCAAGGCTGCGCAATCGGGGTACAACAAGGAGTTGAAAGTTTCATTTGTACCAGCGCCATTTTGGGTGCAGCCAGGCAGATCCAGGCATAGTCAAAATCTCCACCAACTCGTGGTTGGCCCAGAGCCTCTTTCGGCAGTCCAAAAGTTCTGTTAAAGGGCAACAGAAAGGATCGGCGGTATGAACCATCAGTCAAAGAGGGAGGGAGGCAACAAATTTTTTTTTTTTTTTTTCTACCGGGTCATACTGGGTTTTCACCGGAACTGATCCGAACTGTAGTCTGCAGGATTTTAGTCATTCAAACTGAGGCTGGCGCCAGCATGGGAGCGCCGACGTCTCGCGGCTACATTTTCATCGTTCCGCGGGCAATCATGGCAGTCATTCCCCATCGGGGTGTCTGCGGGGGTCGGGGGCCCCCGTGGCTCTTATAGAATCTTCAAAGTCGAGGAGAACACTTCTGATTGTGGGACTCATTTCTTAATTAACAAGCAACCGGGCCATCCCTTCACGCCGGGCCCGCTCCCTCAGGGTCGACCGCCATTTTACGAGTTCCAGCAGTCACTGCATCACAAGAGTGGACGAACCCTTGTCGGGTGAGTGGAGCGTTGGGGGTGCCACTGGGGGCCTCCACCTGGGGAGGTGGGAGAGGCTCGTTCGCGCTGCCTCTCCCTCCCAGCGCACCCCGTGCCGTTTTTCTCGGCGTTAACATTCATGATGGCCGGACCAGGCGATGGGGGGGGGTCGGAGGCATAGGCAAGACATCCCCCCCCAGTGGCTTGCAAGGTGCCGCTTCAGGGCCGAACGGGGAGCTCATACCAAGCCGGGGCTGGACCAGGAGATACGAGGGGGGGGGGGTCGATGGCATGAGCAAGACATCCCCCCCCGTGTTGTCGCAGCCATTATTGAAGAAAGAAGAGGAGGGGACGCCCGTATCCCGTCGGCCTCGGCTCCTCTTCTGGCCCACCTTATGCGACGACCTCCCCGGCCAACGGCTGGCAGCAGGACCCACCCTACACGTGCCGAAGATCTCGTCTTCCGGATGGGCGTAACCGCGGACCTGTTGCACTTCGGGAGTTTCCAGAATGGGGGTAGGTATCTGCTGACTTGTATCTATCTCATGTTACCGTTATTGGGGCGTGGCAGGCGGTGGGACAGACATGTTTGGAGCAGTGAGGGGTGGCGAAGCCTAGTTGCCTCGTGGCCGTCGTGATGTCAAGCTTGGCTTCTCTCACCATTTTCATGTTTCTTATTACGGGCTTATTTCTAACGTTTCTTTATTTCTAGCGAAATCATGTGTTTTATCGTGAGCTATTTCTAACGTTTTCCTATTTGTAGCGAAATCAAAAACTCATCAGTGGCCTACTGATTTTGCTTTCCTATTTCTTTCTTTTTTTTTTTTTTTTTTTTCTTTCCTTTCTAGCGTGTTTCATGCTAAAGTTTCTGTTAACAGGATACGGTGATTACTTCGTTATTGTTGCATATGTCCTTTTTATTAGGGGTGCCCTCCAGTCGAGCCAGATGACCTACCTCTAATAAATGGTCCGGGTGGAACTAGTTTTACCAATCAGTGGGGAGTAGATAGGCACGAGAGATTACAACGGGGGACAAAGGTCCACATTACCTACCCTTCACTACTTGCAAAGATTAGACAGAATATTTCTTTTCTACGTTATTTGCAAACAGGGAATGCCTCGAACGAACTATTCCTTGAACAATAAAATGTCCAAGTAATCAATCAATCAGTGGGGAGAAAAAATGGGCATGACGGATTACAATAGGGGACAAAAATCTGCATTACCTATCCTTCACTATCTGCAAAGGGGGGCAGAATATTTCTATTCTTCCCTGTTTGTAGACAGGGAATATCTCAAAGAGCAATAATCGATAAAGATCGATAACAAACAATCAGTGGGGAGAAAGATAGGCATGACGGATTACAATGGGGGACAAACGTCTGCATTACCTATCCTTCACTATTTGCAAAGAGAGAGGAACGTTCCTATTCATCGCTGTTTGCAAAGAGAAAATGTCTCAAAGAGAACCAATACTTCAAGTACAATCAATCAATCAATCAGATGGATAAAGCCATCCTACCAATCGGGCGTAAAGACGTCCTACTTAACCTTACCCGGACCGGACCGTGTGGGCAATTCTTCGCATTCCCTTTTCCAGCGCCCAATCGTTCTCTTTCTCCATGTTTTTACCGCAGCATTCCTGTGGGATTCCAGTCAGGATAGTAGGTCACTTGAGAGAGGTCCGTTCGGAATCGGTGAAGTTCATTCAATCGGCAGCCGGACGAGGGCCCTCTCAAGGCAGGTATACTCCAATCGTTTAGATGTTCACCCCATCGTCTGGACCTCTCTTACCGGACTTTATGTCGCTGATGGGCCCCGCGTTGGGACGCCATTTGTGGAAAAGTCAGCCCATAACGCACCTGATGCCCAGGCTGCTGGCGCAGGACGCCTCTTAGTTCCCATCTTGAACAATTACCAAATAAAGAGACGGGCGCTGGAAGCAGGAAAACAAGAACAGAGTTTTATTTCTCATGAGGAGAGCCTGTCATTTCGGACACTCGCATAGTGTCTTCAGGAGGTGCTCTAACAAGTTTCTCTGAGGCTTCGTCTTTTATACACATGTTTATGATGCACAAACATTCCTTATTGCAATAAAGACGCTTTGAAGTAGGAAAAAGCATGCTTGGAATCCCAGCTTCAGGCCTATTCCCATACCGGTCGCTCAGATGTCATCCTCCCCTCCTAAATGTAACAAGAGATTGTGATCTCTCAGCCGGACATTCCTACGGGACACGAGGGCAGGAGGGGATGATCAGATCAAAGGTTGGGCAGGCGATAAGATCGGGCACTTCGGTTGGTGTATCACGGTTTTGTTATGCTGGGCAGGAAAAAGGGGGGGGTGTACATCCACGAGGCTTGGTCTTAGGACTTGGGACCGGGTCGAAAGGCCAAGTGCAGCTGGGGGGGCTCGTCAGCTGAGGGGAAGGGTGTTCTTGGGAGGAAATGGGGGGGTGTGGGTCAAGCAGGAGTGTTACTTCTAGAGCAGGGTCAGGCAGAGGGAGAGGGTTTTATGGCCGATGCATGAGCAGTGCGCGCGGGGAGGGGTGCCGGGGGTTTAACAAACGGGCAGAGAGGCCATGGTGACTAAAATGGCTGTCGTGTACGTGTGTGCATGGGTCTATGCTGGCGGGATAACACAGTCAGTGTTTCACGATATCCGTTCTGCTTACAACAAGGGGTACAGTGAACACAAATGAACGCCGCTTATGTGCATATACATTGCCATTTTCAACAGTCCAGCCGGATGAGGAGTGGGTATTATGTTCCATATAGGTACCCCAATATAGACTCGGGTAGTCACCTAACCTTTCACCTATATTCTCCCAACCATTACACTGCATAACAGTTGTTAGTATTGACCTATTACCTAGTTTGGGTAATGCAAAGTTGACATAGGTTTTTCTCCAAAAATCTTAAGCCTCATTCATTATGCATGAGGATTTTTGGAATCACAGCAGGCCTAACATCTCCTGCATAATAACTATGTACAAGGGTCATTACTTCTGTCATCCTAGTCCGATATGACAAAGCAAGTTATATCCCCAGGGGGTACCCCTTTGGGTATATATACATTATATCTTGCTGAGATAGTCAGAGGAGAAAAAGGACTTCCATGCTGACACACTGACGTGAGACGCTGAGGTTCCTGCACGTAGACACTCCAGCTCGCAGTGGGCTGACATCCCTTGCGGGGTGTCCATCTCAAGACCAAGATGAGGTCCCACAGTCTCTCACTTCAAGTAATGGGGTCAATTTTATCCTAGAGAGACTCTTGGCTTTACACCCATATACATGCTAGGTACACCTAGGTACATCTAGTTAGGGTTGCATCGTAGGAGTACACTTTTTCCTGTCATGTATTTTATATAATTGCCTGTATTCATTGTTTTAGCACAATGGTAGAAATCTACCATCCTTTTACGCTGTTAATGCTTATAATCATTAATATCTGTTATTGTCTAATGGTTGTTTCAGCACACCTATTTTACACTAGAATGACTCTTTTTCAATAAATGCTTATTGAAAACTTCCCCACTGTTTGTTCTGTGTATCTATCTGAGACGAAGTGAGCACAAGTGACTGAGCGAAAAGTAGTACCCTGTTTCCACGATCCCTGATGGGACAGGGTTGTCATCTTCGATAGTTGCCAAGCACTATTCTCTCCTTGACAAGAGGGGTTTCTAGTGGTACTGTGTGCTTGCTGATATGCAGGCTAACATATTCGCAGGGGTGTCTAGAATCAGCCTGACTCTAATCCTACAGTATATGTTGTCGAAATGTGCAGATTCTATATAGGTTTAGAGGAACTACATGACAGTTGAGACTTTTTCCGCCTAAGAAGGGGACGCGCCGGGGGGGGGGTCCTCCCTCCCTGCTGTTATTTGCCCTTAGCATAGAACCCCTGGGAGCTAAAATTCTTCCACGCCCACCATTCGGGGCCTTCCCTTTAGATCGACTGACCATAAAATCTTCCTCTTTGCAGATGATGTGCTGTTGACCTTGAGTTCCCTGTAGTCCTTACTGGATGTCCTCCAAGCGGCACTACTGACTTATGAAGGGGTGTCAGGATTTCATATAAACTTAAGACAAATCCTTCCTCCTCAACCTTACGCTCACTACGCCTGACATGGAAAACGTGGTGCCCACCACATCCTTTAAGTGGGCTAAGAAGAAGATGACTTATTTGGGTATAACAATCACCCCAGAGTCTCAGAGCATTTCTGAGCCAATTATCCACCGCTCCTACAGCAGCTTAAGGCAAATCTGAAATGTGAAGGCTCCCATGTATATTTCATGGTTTGGACATATTAATGCCATAAAAATGACTACCCTGCCTAGGGTGTTATATCTCTTTCAGGGCCTCTCTGTTGACATAGACCGTGGTTACTTCTCGCCCTTATGCTCCCAAGTCACAAGCGTCATATGGCAAAATCGCAGAGCACACCTATTCTAAAATATTTTAAGACTACCAAAAGAAACAGGTGGAATAGGTATTCTGGATTTCTATCTATACTAAAAGGTGGCTCAGTTACGTGCCATCTCCGAATAGTCCCAATGCGAGTCAGATAAGCACTGGTTTCACATGGATAGAGCAGTGGTAGGCAGATATATCTGGGATGTGCTGTGGAAACTGAAATCTGATTGCCCACACAAAGCATGTTTGAGCACACCCACCAAACATACGCTTATGGTATGGGCCAAAGTGCTTAGAAATGCAGAGTGGACCACCTTTCCCTCCCCTTTCACACCTATCCACTTAAAACCCAGAATTCCCCCCACAGGCATTACACTTGGAACCCTTTGATGCAATTAGAGAGGGAGGATGTCTCACCATGGATGATCTTTTCAATGGATAGGAAATTCTCACTTTTAAGCACTGTCAGAAAGACTTTCACTTCCCCGACCTCGGAACACTATTGTTACACACAACTAAAACAATGGGTACTTCTCCCCGACATTCGGGATGGGGCCACTAGGGAACTGACTCCCATCAAACGTTGTGCAAGAAGGGCAGGGACCTCTAAGGGTTGTATTTTCTTCTTATGCTCTCTTCTGCTCTCCAACATTCCTTCTCCACAACCCAAATACAAGAGTTTTGTGTGCAGGTCTTTGGAAGGGTCATTCTGGAGGCTAGTTGGGGAGACTCTGGGGAGATACTCCATGATTTAACCATTCTATTGGCATGCGAGAAGTCAATTTTAAACAATTGTTTGATTGGTATCTCTACACCACTAAACTCCCAAAAATCTTCCCAACCACATCTGATCTCTGTTGGACAGGGTGTGGCCTACTTTACGACTTCCACCACATCTGGTGGAACTGCCTGACCATTCGTCCATTGTGAACTTAAATACTTGCTCAAATTAAAGAGATTCTGGAGTACCCGCGTCCGGCCAATCCCAGCTGTGCATTACTAGGTTTACAGGATGATATCTTTAGGCACCAAACCAAAGGTGACAGGGCAACATGCTGGTTGTGTCTTAGTGCAGCTAAACTAGCCCTAGCATCAGCATAGAAGAAAAAAGGAGCGCCTATCATTGTCCCAATGGCACACCAGGTTCTGGCAAGCTATCATGATGGAAGAAATGGCTGACATATTTATGGATGATTATAAAAACTCTGAATTCATTTAAGGCACCTTAGTTTGTTACATTTCTAGGGGTTTGCCCCTGTGTGCCTGCCGTACTCGTACAGGAGCTCTCCACCTCCTCTGGGCTGTCTAGAGATCGGGGTTGTTTCCGCGGATTTTGTAGTCCCGGGTCTTTGGTTGTCCCCTCCCATCAAGCACAATAGTCCATTTCATATGATGATTCACACATTTACCTAATTTGTTTCTTTTTGTTTATCTCTTTTTGGGCTGTTGTATTTTGTTGACTTGGGAGGCGGGTGGGAGGGGGGGTGTTATTTACATGATTTGCAAACTTGACAGCAGCAGTGATGGAATCTGTATGGTTCCATGAGAAACATCCCCCAAAGGTAGACAACTGTTTACTGAATTAGCGGATTTGGATTATGGTGGTATTTGAAATGTATGTAATTGCCATTGTTAATGAATGCATAAAACTTTGACAAAAATAAAAAAGCAACAATAAAAACTGTTAAAATGATAGTGGACTACTTGGCTAACATTTCTGAAATTAAAATGGTATACTCAGACTCCAAAATGCAGGACTAGTTTTTTTAGTTTTACCACGGCAATGTGGGGAAAAATACCGAAAACATTTCCAGCTGGAGAATACATGACTGCAAGTGATATGAACTTTGGAATAAAAAAGAACTCTCTGTGTTAGATCTTAATCCTTACAAGCAGGTAGATGACTTCCACACAACAATTCAATCGTAATAATTTGCACACAATGAAGAAAAATTGGCACCTTTACTAAATTGTTTTGAGGAAATGTGGATTGGTCATATCAATTGGCTGGGTCGCAAAAGGATTTCACATTGATTAGCGGAATCACTACTCAGTTTGAGTAAAAGGAGAAGCAAAACCTAACAATGCCACTAAGGGATGAAATAACTCTTTCCCTACTATTAAAAAGGCATACCCGTGTTCTAACATTTATTGGAAATTATGAAAAAGGAGCAACATTTTCAGGAAATTAATTAATAACAATCTTTTTCAGGTAGCCTGAAACTTAGAGTTAGTATAAAACACAAAATAGATAACTAAGTGACTCCTTTCAAAGGTTCAACAATTTGGTATGTTCGGAGGAACAGACTCTCAGCAAAATATTGCTTACATACTTCACAATTAAAATCAAACTAAACATTACTAACAAGCACAAATGCTAACCAACTTTCTGTGCTCTCCTGTTTTGCCCAAGTTTAAATTGGCTTCCCACTCACCCTAAATAAAGTATATCCAACCAAACAATACATTCCTGAAAACAAAACAAAATTTCAAGTTAACTGATTTCTAGTTTTAAATATCCTACCAGTAGCAGTCTTCTTTCCTCAAATGTAGGTAGTATTTTTATTACTCCTCTACCTTCATTCCAAGGTAATCAAGATTAGTAATCCAAAATCCATTTCAATAAAAAAAAAGGAAATAAAAAACTAATAAGTAACCTAATCTTAAAACAAATCCTTTAGGAAAACGTTGATCAAATGGAAAATCTAATTTAAACAGAAAGCTTGTTTAGGTTTAACTTACGTAGAAACATATATGTTTTTAAAAAAAACAATAGATGAAGAAACCGCAGCAATCATTCAACATTAATTTCATATAGGAAACCCCTTCAAAATCCCACATAAGCAATGGTAGTTCCTGGAAGTGGCGTGGGGTACAGAGACCGCAATATGCTTGGCGGTACAGCCGTGGTCCCACCAAGCATATTACAAGTTTCCTACATCATCAGTGTCATGGAGGTTCCTTCTTCATGTACATCATAGCAGTGTACACAGGGGGCATAACATGTACCCCTGTGTGAATGCACCCCAGTTCCTGCACGAATGTACTTTCGAGTCCATGCCATGCAGGAACCTTGTTGTGTGGTACCACAGCTCTGCCTTTGAAAGAGGCACCACTGCAGGAACGCCACACCGCCCGCCTGCCAGACAGCAATTCTTGGTGGTGCGGGAGCTCAGCGGTGGCATAACACCCGCTCCCGCACCACCAAAACTCGTAATCACACCCTAAGAGTAGATTTTAGAAACTGGGTTACTGGTTGAGGGGGTGAAACCTTACTCTAGTAATAACCACAATCCTAGTCAGGGTGAACCACAAAAGTCACTGAATTAACCTGTGCTTAACACTCTGGTAGCTTGAAATAAAAGCAGTCAGGCTTAACTAAGAGGCAAACTGTAAAGTATTTATGTAGCACACAATTAGCAATAAAGCGAAAAAAACAAAAGACAAATCCCAATTCAATTTAGCAAAATTGTGTAAATTGTTATAAATGAGACCACAACAACACAAATCCAATCCAATCAGTAGAACTGTAGATATGCAATTTTGAAATTGTAGATAGGTAAAGTGCCTAAAAAGCACCACTTGCAGTCATGTGGTCATGCTAGAAAAGAGGAAAATCACAAGTTCAGATGACCACGATGGATCGCGAGCCAGATACAGGGATAATGTTAATCCCTTTGGAAAAGTTACTTTCTCAAAGTTTGGCATGAAAAGTCCAGAACTTCAGGATTTCTCTTTTTCTTGTGGAGGAGTGCAATCGGATGCCAGCCAAGGGTCCATGACCTGTGGAGGCAAGTTATGGGGATCACAGACTCACTCTAGCACAAGCTAGCTGGCTTCAGGAAGGTCCAGGTGCAGCAGGTCAGATGGGCAGTTCCAGGGAGGCATCTGGAGATTGGTGTGTTTCTGTAGCTGAGAACAGGAAGTCAGACAAGTGACCCTTAGCGTGACTTAGGTATCCCAGGATGAAAGGAGCAGGTCCAGTCTTCCTTCGCAGAGAGAGGGCAGGCTAGAAACTGCATGGCAGTCCTCTTTAGAACAAGGAATGTATCAAGCAGCCTGGCAGTCCTCTGGGTAACAAGGTATGCTACAAGGAGCAGGACTGTCCTCTGGCAGCAGCAGGGAAGTCCTCTGAGGAACAAGGCAAGCCTCAGGCAGCACTGAAGTTCTATGGGGAACAAAGCATGCCTCAAGCAGCCCAATAGTTCTCTGGGGAACAAGGCCAGCCCTAAGCCGCAGAGCAGTCCTCTGGGGAATAAAGCAGCCCTTCTTCTGTACTATCCACAGGTCCAGGAGTGTACTAAAGAGTGGCACAGGAGATCCAATGTCTATACCTGGTGGCATCCTTTAAAGTGGGGGCATTATCCTAGGTTATCCCACATCTGGTTTTGGAAAGTTCTTTCCTTTCCTTGAGAGCACTGCAAGAAGTCAGGAGTGACAAAAGACTAGTGACCAGTTCCTTTGTGTATGCTGGAGGTAAGCCCTTTGAAATGCAAGTGGGGCAGGGAACTTCTATACCGCCAACCATCATGGCAGGATGGCCCACCCTCCTCACATCTAGTCCCCTATAGTTTAATGTCTGGGCCCAATATGCTTCCTCAATAGGGGAGCCATTAACAGGCCTTCCTGTAACAGATGACTGTGTGAGACATGCATATACTCAGAGTCTGCGTGTGTTATTTGTTGTCTGTACAGCGTTCAAATGGTAAAAATATGTTTTTTTTTAAATAGGATAAAAGGATGTTGGGTCTTAATAGTAGAGTACATACATATTACAAAATAACTATTCACTCTATTACTGTTTTTATTTTATATATAAAACACTTAAGAAGACAAATATAATGAGTCCCGGCATGCACATTCTCAGACAACCTGTATAGGGTGAAAACTCAAAAAACCATATAAAGCATGAAACTTTCGACATTTACTAAATATACTGAACTCCCTTACTCTTTTCCTAGACTGAAATTACCCATACTAACTACTGATCATAAACAAATTGAAGTCCCTACCTGTCTGGTGCAGTAATATCTCTCCATCCTTGACCGCAATGCTCCACTGACTGAAGAAACAGACGCAGCAACCAAAATGTAAAAATAAAATTGCAGCCAGTAAAAATGAAAAAAGGACAATTTACCCATATAAAACAATGGAAAACAGCAAAAAAAGCAAAAATCATAACTAAAATGTGAATCAAATTTTCAAATATATATGTTATAAATGAATATTCTCCAAAACTGCAAACAATTCAATAAAATGGCACCCCATTGCAGAACACCTGTTTATTGTTGGTGCAGAACAAAAACATGGTTGGACTTAGGAAACAATCTACAACAGAAACAATATAAAAACAATTTGAGACCATGAAAGACAGACTATGGGGTCGATTAGGATCGCGGACGGACTTGAGTCCGTCCGCGACCCCTGAGGAGGAGGGAACGTCCGCATGGGCTGCGGCGTTCCCTCCGATCTGATTAGGATGTGACCGCCAGGGTGGCGGTCACATCCTCTATCTCTAACATTGCGGCGGGTGCAGCTTCAAGCTGCACCTGCCGCAATGTTAAAAATGCATGCCCGGCATTTGCGTGCACAAAGCAGCAGGCACCGTGCGGTGCCTGCTGCATTGTGCACGCAAATGCAGGGGGGTACCATAGGTACCCCCCATGTGCACCCACCACCACCCCTTCACCCAGGGGGCCCGCAACGGGCCCCCGAAGTGAAGGTCCGTATGCTTTTCCATGGCGGCAATGCCGCCGTGGAAAAGCATATTTACACACACATCATAATATGGCGGACGGTGTCTCATAGACACCGCCTGCCATGTTATGGCTTTTCCGCCGCGGTCGGCTCCGACCGCGGCGGAAAAGCGTCGGACGGAATTCCAGACCCACCAGCCATCCTAATTTGGCGGTGGGTCTTTGGAGTCTCCGCCGCGGTTTTTCCGCATCCTCCAGGCCGGCGGACACTTCCGCCGGCCTGGAGGATGCGGAAAAACCGCCATCCTAATCGGCCCCTATATCTGGAAACCAAATAAGAAATTGATGATAACTGTTTACACAGAAACAACATCATACTTATTAACTCATTGATTAAAGAAAAACAATGAGCAGTGATTAGGAATTGTAATATATTACATCGTAGAAGAGCTCTGTGGGTGGCTTACCCTGGACTCACAATCAAAATTACATGACATATAAATCAATGAACGAGGCTTATGCCCTAAAAACAATTACAATAGAAACGCTTGGGAAAAGGTAATACTGATGCTCAGTGTGCAAAAGGAACTAGGTCCAAAATAGGTGCATGAAAGCAAGCATTCTAAGTAAGGACAAGACATCATAATTATTGGTGACCCATAATCGTTCTAAAAAATGATGGGTGTGTACACTGTTCATATTTCAGAAGTTACATTCAGTTGCAAAATTACGAATGGAACATGGTTGTTATGATGTCATATGTGCTATATACCTATATAACATCAGGGGGTTGGTTGATGAATGATCATAGCTCCAGTCCAATTGAGCATCATTTGCAACGGTAGAGAAGAATATGTCACCCTCTGTCAGTATACCGAACAGTCGTTAATCCCAATGGGTCAGAATAATCTCACTCATGCGGGAAAGGAACATTTGTCATTTACAGATCAGTGTAACTGGAGAGGCCACGAAAAGAGTCTCCGTGGTGAGGTGGAGAAGTTAGTATCCGGCAGCATTGGTGGAGTAATAAAAGAATATTAACAAAAAGTTTGCATTGTTTAATATACAAATGAAATATAATAAATTATAGGAAAATATATTAAGTATGTAGGGCGCCGGGGCGGATGGCCTCACTGCGCAATTTTACAAAGAATACTCTGAAATACTCGCCCCTCGACTCCTAGCGGTTTACCATGAGGCATTACAGGAGGGGTTGCTTCCTGACTCAATGTGCAAGGTTATCCGAATTGCCCTTCTGAAACTGGATAAAGATCCGAGTCTCTGCGAATCACACCGGCTGCTCTCATTGATTAATATAGACGCCAAGATATTCACCAAACTACTTGCCACCAGGCTTCAACTGCTGTTGCCACTGATTGTCCTGCTGGACCAATCGGGTTTTGTGCCCAGCAGATCCACATCACATAATCTTAGAATGCTCATTGGACTAATAGACTACCTTGCCCCACATGTATTCGGGTTAGCCGTGTTCTTGGACGCCTCTAGGGCATTTGACTCCCTTGAATGGTGTTTCCTGTTTTCACTTCTCAGAATATAGCCCTGAGCCCACTCTTTACCCAATTATGTGGGTTGGATTGGACTTCTTAGTTGTGGTATTGTGTGGTGTGAAACTGTGTGTTGTGGATTTGTGTAGTGAAATTAAGTGGTATGATGTGCAGTTGTATTTTTGGATAGTAATTATGTGGTTTTGAGTGCATTGAAGTTATGTTAAGGTGGTGGTGCTGGGCTGGTGCTGAGTTAGTGCTGTATTGAAGTGATGCTCTGCTGATGCTGAAGTGGTGCTGTGTTGGTACATTAATACAAAAATGGTGCTGATGTTTATGTTGTGCTGCGTTGGCACTGAGGTGGTGCTGCACTGCTGCTAAGTTGGAAGTGAACTGATGAGGAGGTGATGCTGAGGTGATAATGAGGTGGTGCTAAGTAATGCCGAGGTGCTGGTTCATGATAAGGTAGTGGTGCTGCACTGGTGCTCAGGTGGTGATGAGAGATGTTGAGTTGGTGCTGTGCTGAGGTGATGCTGTGCTGATGTTGAAGTGGTGCGTTATTGGTGCAGAGGTGGTGCGGAGTCATGCTGAAGTGGACCTGAGTCATGATGGGGTGGTGCTGCTGCACTGGTGCTCAGGTGGTGCTGCACTGATGCGGAGGTAGTGTTGTGCTGATGCTGGGATGGGGCTGTGCTGATGTTGAGGTGGTTTTGTTCAGGTGGTGCTGTGCTAATACACAGATGGTGATGCTCTGGTGCTGCACTGATGCTGAGGTGGTGCTGCACTGATGGTGGCTCACTGATGAGGAAGTGGTACTGTGCTGAGTGATGCTGAGGTGGTGATGAGTGATGCTGTGGCGGTGCAGAGTCATGCTGAGATGGTGGTGGTGCACTGGTTCTGAGGCGGTGCTGAGCTGGTGCTCAGGTGGCGCGAGCGATGTTGAGTTGGTGCTGAGTGCTTAGGTGGAGGTGCACTGATGCTGAGATAGTGCTTTGGTAAAGCTAAGATGGTGCAGTGCTGCTGTTAAGGTGGTGCTTCGCTCGTGCTGTGCTGGTACTGCGCTGATGCTGAGCTGGTGCTGCACTGGTGGCAGTGCACTGATGAGAAGGTTGTGCTTCCATGATGATGAGGTGGTGCTGAGGTTATGTTGAGGTAAGGCTGAGTGTTGCAGATTCCTTCATCACCACCACCTTTTAACAGTGTTCCTTAAGGCTCCATAACCACTAATGTTCAGATGCATTCAATTAGTTATAAAGCGCCACTCATACTAGTGTAGAGTATCAAAGCACTTTGCGTCTCACACAAATTACACAAAGGCAATCAATCATATGTGTATAAATTAGGGTATAGGTCAGTCAGTCACAATACACTTTATTCGATTTTTGTTAAAATCATAAAAGACAGGAAAAATACATACATTAAAAACATAGCAAAGGTACCCACAATTCATTTTATATTTCCAGAGTGTCCGTGAAAAAGTCACTTAACTAATCTCCAAAAAATAAAATTACAGTTAATACATTAATATTTAGTTTAGAGCAATACAGTTCTAGGGATTCTTTTATTTCTTCCTCTGTAAGCGGCTGTTAAAAAACTTGCTACACAAAAAGTGACGTGTGCATCCGGTAATCTTTGGAGATAAAGCAAGGCTGGTCTCACTTGTATGAAGCCAAGAATTTTCAAGAGGAGAATTAGATATTTACTCCTCTCCGTGTCATAAAATGCACAAAAAAACAGAAAATGAAGTGTGTCCTGATTAGAAAACTGGTCACACTCACACGGTGGTGAATGCTCCGGTTTGCCCCACGTAGGGAAGGAGCCTAGTAAGTAGTGGATCAAATTCATTCTAAATCTGGTTAGCAAAAATCTGTGCAGGGGTTTAGAAACATATTGCAGGTATGGTTCCATCGAGGGGGAAGAGGACAAAACCAAGTGTGCTCTTACTAATGGTTTGTTAACTTCAGACTCCTCTCTCATTACGCGTGTCCTCCCCTGGAATTCCTTCTTGATCCATGCAATATCTGCTTTCCTGATTATTGACGGTGTTAAATATAAATCAGGTCTCCCGAGGGCAGTGAATGATAACTTTATGTATCTCAACCAAGGTATATTCATTGCCCCCTCCCTTGCAATCACATCTTTAAGAATTGTATGATTTAGAGACAACTCTGTATTTAACCAGGTATTGGCCCAAAAAAGTAAGGGGGCCAATTTCAATCCATCTATAATATAGGGTAGGCCAACTTCCTCATGTATGGAGTAAGTAGGTGTGGAGTTTGGAACCGACAGGATTCTTCTAATAATCTTATTCTCTACCCTTTGCATACTATCCAAATTGGTATAACCCCACAAAGCTGCACCATATGAGGCTATCGAAATGCATTTACTTTTATACACTTTTATCACAGCTTCCATTGGTTTGGCCCCTAGTCTTTTAGTGAAATCCATCAGGGCTGCTGTGGACCGGGCTAAAGAAATATACTTGGCCTTAATTTGCGGGACCCAGGAGCCCTTCTCGTCAAACAGGACCCCCAAATATGGAAAAACAGGGACCCTGGAGAGAACCTCGCCTTTACAGAAAAAGGTTTTTGTGTGTGATTTATTTTTCTGCGGGCCCACAATCATTGTGTGCGATTTGGTCACATTAATTTTTAGATCTAGTTTAGCCATAAAGGAACCAAAAAGCTCCAAGAGGGTCTGTAGACCAATGCCCGTGCGGGCGATGAGAACGGCGTCATCCGCATATAACAAAGCCGGAATCTGCTTCCCACCTACCCGCGGGACATCAGCGTTACCTGCTAACAAGGACTTTCCTAGGTCATTAATATAAATGGTGAATAAAAGTGGGGCCAAAATACAGCCTTGTCGTACACCCTTGTTTGACCTAAAGCTGTCAGAACATCGCCCCTCCCTAGTTACCCGGACCTTCGCAGTAAGTCCTTGGTGCAAACTTGCTATAAGGGCCACCAAGGAATCCTCGATACCAAGCTCACGGAGTATAACCCAGAGCTTGGCCCTATTAACCAAGTCGAAGGCCGAGGAGAGGTCCATAAACGCTAGATATAGTGAACCCTCCCCGGCCACCGTGTACTTAGATATCAGGAGATGTAAATTTGAACATTGCTCTAAGGTTCCCCGTTTTTCCCTGAAGCCGTATTGAATCTCTGCGAGGCCCCCACAGAGCTCCAGGTTTGATCTCAATTTAGTCAATAGTACTCTGCCCAGAATCTTAAAGGCAGAGTCTATTAAAGAAATTGGACGGTAGCATCCCGGGTTCTCCCTATCTCCTTTTTTAAAAATGGGTACTATGACAGATGTATTCCAAGTTTCTGGAAAACATCCATCATTTGTTGCCCTAAAAACATTTGTGAGGACTTTAGACCAGATTGTTGGGGCATATATAAAAAAGTCTACCGGGACTCCATCTGGTCCCGGAGCCTTATTCTTCGAGGAGTCCATTATAGCTTTATATACCTCCTCCTCACAAAATTCTACTGCCGCTAACCCACTAGGCAGTCCTATATCATTTCCAATCACAGAGTCATTACCACCGTATATATTGTTAAAATGATCAACCCATTTCTCATCACTGATAATGCAGTCCGAGATTGTGTTGGTCTCCCCAGAAAAAAATTGGTTATTTATAATGTCCCAGAATCTCTTACTATTGCGTAGTATATCCACATCAAGCAAGTCATTCCAGGCATTTTTTTTAATTGTGTTTTTCCTATTTTTAATAGCCAATTTATACTCCCGTCTTAATTTAGAAATTAAGGTTTTATCCCTCGGTTTTGCTTTAAGTGCATTTTTCAGGTCTTTATGGGCTTTAGAACAATTTTTATCAAACCACTTATGAGGCTTGGGCGGCAAATTGGATTTGGGAACTGTGAGTTCCTTAACTATTTGTGAACAAATAGAATTAAAAGCTAAAACAATCTCTTTACTAGTGACATTTTGGTCCAGACAAATACACATGGCATCCTCTATCTTTGGGCTCAGGGAAGCCATGAATGTTTCCTGAACCACCTTACCCCACTTAAGCCGTCTGCCCTGGTCGCTGGGCACCGTCGATGTGCAAGCCCTAGGTGAACCCAGGTGTTTGCTCCATAAGTCACTCCAGTGAACCTGAGCAGAGACTGGATTATGGTCACTGTGTGGGGAGGCAATTACCTCATATATCCCCATCTTAGGGGTTAAACCCTGAGAAACGAAAATGAAGTCTATCACAGACCCACTTTCAGACCCTTTATAAGTGGGCAAAGATTCGTCCCTACCAGTACTAAGAGGTTCAAACATATTAAGGCTAGCAAGAAAAAATTCAAGCGCCTCCCCCGCTTTCGTGTGAACAAAGTGCAGATTACCACTTATAGTCTGACCCTCCAGGTTGCCTAAATTACATCTTAAAGCACATTTTTGAATATTAAAATCGCCTAAAATTATGAAATCGAAATTAGTGCAAGATTTTTGACTGTATTCGTTAAGAACATTTTCCAAGTGATCCACGTGGGCTGTATCTGTCTGTCTAACCCAAGAATTATAAAAATTTGAGACCACTAAAACCCGCCCTGGTGAGATTGTCCACTCTACCATTAAAATGTTTGGGGATCCTGACTCTAGTTGTTTAAACGTCCCTGCCAGTTTAAGTGAAAAGAGAAGCACTAACCCACCCTTGGCTCTTCCTGCACTACTTGGGGTTGCAGGTATGGTGAAACTTATGAACCCGTCCAACCAGAAAGTAAGTGAGGTGTCCCATGTTTCCTGGAGGGCGATTACGTGGTTGTTGGCTATAAAGTCTATCCATGTAGGATCTGTTCTTTTGGCTCTAGTGCCCGCCACATTCCAACTGAGGAACCGACATGGAATGAGTTCCACCTCCTCTAAAGAAGCTAAAGGCGGTGTCTGGGTATGTATTGGTTGTATATGAGCTACAGGCATAAGATCCTCCGCCCTATCTAATTGGAATTGCAGAGCCGAGTGTCTTAGCCCCTCTGGTGTTTCAGCTTGGGCACCCTTTTCTGTGATCACCTTAGAGGCCTTACCTATTTGTCAATCCACCCCTTCTAGGCCATTTAAACAATTAAACCGATTATAAATTGGAAGCAAAGGTGCCGGTCTGCCCAAAAGTGGCCAGGGATGAGAAGACTGGTGGCGCCCACTACTTCTGACTTTCTCCCATCTATCATAATTTGGGGGTGGGTAATGTGGGCTAAGCGTAGTAGGGAAGAAAAAAGACACACGGAGGGTATGGATGGTGGATTCCCTTGATATATTCTCCCCTTGGCATATATGCGACACCGTGCCCCTATCCCTGAAACTCACCAAAATGCAATCCCCTGTAATGGATTTCCTAGTTCTCCCCACCCATGGAACCCTTCTTACCATTATGATCTCGTTGTTAAGGTGTCTCGGAAGGGGTCTATTTTTATTTAGCCACTTAATAACCCTGGTTTTTAGGGCACAAAAATCCTCTACTTCTCCCTCATCAAGTGGCGGGACCCCTGCCATAACTACTGTGAGATCATTAGTCTCAGGGGGTAGATTAGGTCGACGAGGTCTTGCTAAGGGCATTTTTTGGTGGTCCGGCATATTATTTTCTATCATATGGGCCTGAGGTACTGATGCAAGGGGGGGGTTAAGCGTATAAAGTAAATTGGTAGCCACAGGATTAGGTTTTAGGGATTTTTGGGGGACTACCTCTTTTACAGCCTGAGATAGAACTGGCACTGGGTTATCTACCCTAGGTATTAATCCTTGCGAGGCAACAGAGGTGGTAATAGGTGCTAAATCGCTTTCCTGTCGGCCACCGCGAGATTTCAGACTTCCCAAAGTGGCCTCCAATATGGTTAGTCTGATCTCGATCTTCTTTACGCTTTCACTAATCGGAAGTAACAGTGACCTTAGAAGGAATTCCAAGTTTCCCAACGGCACAACAGATAGGGGGACATTGACACTACTAATTCCCGGATCTGAGCTCGAGGTGGGGACTGTAGCTTCCTGAACATTTGACGGGTGTGACGCTACCAGTGGTTTTACTGTGGGTAAAGAATGTTTTTGAGATTTGCCAAAATCTAGGTGTAAAGTCTTGGATTTACTGCCACCCTGCACTCCCTTTGCCATTCTCCTACGTTTTTTTGGGGGTGGTCCCGGGATTACTTGTGTGATGGCTACTTTTAGTTTGGGATGTCTATCTTTATGTGCAATTGGCGGTTGTGAAGTTAAATCCGTAACCCCCCTAACGGGACTAGAGCTAATAGGTAAAGCTGTGCTTGTTATTTCTACTAGGGAGTTGTTCGTGCCCTCCCTTAACAGGAGTGGAATATCCTCAATTCGGGTTATCTCCTCCCTTAATGTCATTGATTGATCTCCCATAGGGGTGTTTTTCAAGTTGTCCACTGAACGTCTACGTTCAGCCCTTAACCTTGACAAATTTCCCTCTTTATCCGCCTCCCCCACAGCCCGTGAAAAATAGTTTTCAAGAGTCCCACTTTTCACTCCTCCCGGCTTTTGGGGAGTACTCTCCCTTGTCGGTGAGGGCATGATTAAGCTCCGGAAGGGTCAGTCAAATATGCCTCCCAGGGCGGGTACAAAAAATATATAAAAATCCGAAAAATACCTGCAAAAAAGGGAAACCAAGAGGGTAAGCCCAGCCCGGCCTACTCCGGCCGATGACGGCCTTGGACGGTCCCGCCCTTGTCCCGGGCTTCTCCCGGGACGCTCCCGCGCGCTCCCGCGCAGCGGTCGTTATGTTCCCACTTATATCTTCACTGACGATTGGATGCCTGTTGGGGGCGGGGCGATGAGGGAGAGCGGCCCCAGGTGTTGCGGGCGTGAGGTAGGCTGGGACTCTTGGGAAACTGAGTCCAGCCCCTCCTGCTCGCAGCCCTCGCAGCCCTTCGCCCCAGATGGAAGGTGAAAGTGCCTCTGGTCGAAGCGGGACCCGCGCAGCGGGTTCCGCGAGGCGTGGGTCTGTAGATCAGCCAAGGAAGTCCGCAGGTCCGCAGGTCCGCAGGTCCGACGAGTCAGCAAGTGGAATGAAGGTTGGTGTCCCACGCAGAATAGAAAGTCCGTTCCTTTTCTGCAGCCTGTTGGGGGCGGGGCGATGAGGGAGAGCGGCCCCAGGTGTTGCGGGCGTGAGGTAGGCTGGGACTCTTGGGAAACTGAGTCCAGCCCCTCCTGCTCGCAGCCCTCGCAGCCCTTCGCCCCAGATGGAAGGTGAAAGTGCCTCTGGTCGAAGCGGGACCCGCGCAGCGGGTTCCGCGAGGCGTGGGTCTGTAGATCAGCCAAGGAAGTCCGCAGGTCCGCAGGTCCGCAGGTCCGACGAGTCAGCAAGTGGAATGAAGGTTGGTGTCCCACGCAGAATAGAAAGTCCGTTCCTTTTCTGCAGCCTGTTGGGGGCGGGGCGATGAGGGAGAGCGGCCCCAGGTGTTGCGGGCGTGAGGTAGGCTGGGACTCTTGGGAAACTGAGTCCAGCCCCTCCTGCTCGCAGCCCTCGCAGCCCTTCGCCCCAGATGGAAGGTGAAAGTGCCTCTGGTCGAAGCGGGACCCGCGCAGCGGGTTCCGCGAGGCGTGGGTCTGTAGATCAGCCAAGGAAGTCCGCAGGTCCGCAGGTCCGCAGGTCCGACGAGTCAGCAAGTGGAATGAAGGTTGGTGTCCCACGCAGAATAGAAAGTCCGTTCCTTTTCTGCAGCCTGTTGGGGGCGGGGCGATGAGGGAGAGCGGCCCCAGGTGTTGCGGGCGTGAGGTAGGCTGGGACTCTTGGGAAACTGAGTCCAGCCCCTCCTGCTCGCAGCCCTCGCAGCCCTTCGCCCCAGATGGAAGGTGAAAGTGCCTCTGGTCGAAGCGGGACCCGCGCAGCGGGTTCCGCGAGGCGTGGGTCTGTAGATCAGCCAAGGAAGTCCGCAGGTCCGCAGGTCCGCAGGTCCGACGAGTCAGCAAGTGGAATGAAGGTTGGTGTCCCACGCAGAATAGAAAGTCCGTTCCTTTTCTGCAGCCTGTTGGGGGCGGGGCGATGAGGGAGAGCGGCCCCAGGTGTTGCGGGCGTGAGGTAGGCTGGGACTCTTGGGAAACTGAGTCCAGCCCCTCCTGCTCGCAGCCCTCGCAGCCCTTCGCCCCAGATGGAAGGTGAAAGTGCCTCTGGTCGAAGCGGGACCCGCGCAGCGGGTTCCGCGAGGCGTGGGTCTGTAGATCAGCCAAGGAAGTCCGCAGGTCCGCAGGTCCGCAGGTCCGACGAGTCAGCAAGTGGAATGAAGGTTGGTATAGGGTATAGGAAATGTTACACAAGACAGAGGACTTCAGGGTGTAGGAGTCACAAATCATGCATATTGGTAGGCAGCATTGCTAAAGAGTGCTTGGGGCACAGAAGCACAAACTCAGAATTGAAAATAGCACACCATAGTTGGGGGTTCTCTTTAATAAAAAGAACCAGTTTCTACCTAGATGAACTCTTTTTGCAACATTAATATCTGCTCTAATCTATACTTTGCAGGGCAGAAAAGACCACAAGCAGCATTCATATTAAAGTATCATTTGAAGTGTTGATTTAATGGAACTGAAACAATGGCTGTTTTTAAGTAGTAATTTAACTTTTGTACATGATTGAGAGCTGCAGTAGCTAGATGGCATGCTGTTGCAGTCCTGTTGTGCCTGTTTCTAGGGGAAATTAAAGAAGGCAGACTGAGACTTAAAACCACAATAATTAATTGCTTGCATTCCACGCCAGCCTGAGAGCTGTCTTCAGGAAGAATACAAAAGAATGCCATCCACAATGAAGGTACTGAGAGGGTTAATGTTGCAATAAAATGTAAGCAGCTACAGGTCTGAGCAGCACCAGTGTAACATAAGGTTGAAAACATAATAAAATAGTCCCCCCACGATCAGATCAACAGAATAAAGCGTAAAGATATTGTACTAAGTCCTTGCTCCTTGGAAGAAAAAGGAGGGACAAAGAGGCAGGACTGGCCATAGTAAGCAAGGATTTTAAAAGGATATAGAAACAAACATATGAGAAGCAAGGAATGGCAGTTAGCCCACAGAGATATATGTATACTGAAGTATACAAGAGGTAGTACGCGTACACTCGACCTAAAAAAATATGTTTAAAAGATAAATTCCCATATGCAGACAATAATAAATACCCACCCATGGCTAAAATAAGTTGCCTATTTCCACAAATAAATCGCCCCACATCAAAACAAATGACACACAATTAAAATACTCCACATCCATGGCTATCCACCAAAATCCTGCTACTACAAATTAATGTACTTAATATTAAAATATTACACCACCCCATAAAAAATCACCCAAAATGTAAATACTATCCACCCAGGGCCCCCAACCCATACTCTCTTTTGGGGGGAAAACCCAATAAACCTTCCTATCCTTTTTTTACGGGAGTAGCCACCATAAGCCCCCCTTCTGTCACTTAACCCATCTTTAACCTGTAAAACACATTACTAACTCTAAAAACCTTTGTTACCACTGAACGCTATAAAAACCTTTACTCTAGCTAAACCCATCTAACCCCTGACTGCAACAAATAACCACACCCTTAGTTACCTTATGGTGCTATTGCAATGTAATGAATTAATGGTGGAAAGTAATGCAATGTAAAGTCTTGTAAAATTACAGTAGAAACTTGGTGATAACTATACCATGATAAAATGATTGTGAAGTAACAGTTGCACACTCTGCACTGGGGCCTACCTGTCCTGTACAACTCACTGCCTGCATAGATAGAGCAGGAAGAGACTTACCACCATTAAGCAGTGGTCGTGAGAAAAGCAGCACCGAACTGTGTGGCCTGTTCCTTCTCTAATGACTTGACCACAGATGATACTGAATTCACATATTTTTCTGAACAGTAGGTTCTGAATATACTCATCTGTGCGGAAAGATAAAATCACACGCAGAAATGCCATCCCACTGAAAATAAATGTTGGCCAATAACACGTTCTATAAAGCAACACACATTCTCAAATTTATGGCTACAGTGCAAAGTTCAAATTTGAGTTTACTACCGCAGTAGAGCAAATGCGATATGTAGAAAGCACATTTTGCTGCCTCAAATTGCATGTTAGAATTAATTTACAGTACACACCCAACAGTCATGATATATTGAGCAAGATTTTCCCCTGCACACAAATGTAACCCCTTTCGTCCTGGTTTTAGTTAAATATATAGCTGCTAAAATAAAAATACATGACAAATGCCATATTTTAAACCATATATGGAGATGTGCATAGTATGTTATGCCATGTATTAGAACTACTGAGGGAGGGGCATGACTCACTTGAGGATTCGCCTATCGCGAGTCATGGCCCCTCCCCACACCTATTAATTTACACTCTGCAACTTTTACTGTATATATATGGAGTATATATATAACATTTCCCCACTTTCCCTGACTGGAACCTTTTTGGTAAACCCAAAGTCGGGTAAACCATCATACGCCCTGATATCAGATGCTAAATTCAATCGCTGATTGCAGCCCAAGTAATACAATGTAACAAAACAAACAAACACAAGTTACCAAATGTGTAACTGTCCAAAACAGTTACACATTTACACCAGTTACCATTTACACATGGCAAAGCGTATGATGCTTTACCCGACTTTGGGTTTATTTTAGTAAACTGTTGGAAATTTATGGTTTGCATAAATACGTCATTAATTGCATATTATGTTCGTTGTCTATCGGCCATCAAATCACTGCAAAGCATAATGGGAACGCTGTATCTTTAAATGTTAATGGCACCCACATTACTTTACCCGTGAACAAGGAGTGAAGGAACTCCGAAACGCGTTGGGCACCCGTTTGCTTTAATAAAGTCTACTGCAAATTGAGGCCACGGCTCCAGTGAGTTTGATTTCTCAGCAACTGGCTTTCGCTCGATTATTTTGGGAGTGGCATCCCTGCCATGTTTGCCCGCCGTGCTTAGTGGCTTGACACGCCGACAAACTACGTACGAATATATATATATATATATATATATATATATATATATATATATATATATATATAGTAATGTGATCAAGACCCGAGTGGGGGTCGAAACGCGTTATGGCGGACTGGCTGGTTTGAACATAAAGCACTTTTGATTGGGACGAAAGTTTGGGTCCACTTCTCGTCTTTTGCCCAGGAGAGACAGCTGCAACACACACACACACACACATATATATATGCAGTCAGCACCCGAAATGCGTGAGCGAATATGTAATTTCCTTGATTTGAAAATACTTTGGAATATAAATATATATGTATTTTGATTGTTTACTTCTTTTGCATAAGTCTTGGAGGGGGGCCCCATGATCCGCCGACCTGGAATGTGGCCCATCCGAGAGTTTTATAAAAAGATGCGCGGAACCAGCGTGTCATTTTTTCATTTTGCTGTGGATTCGCGGATCCACCTGTGAGTCAGTGGCAACATTTTAAAAAGATATATTATTAACCCCAGCGGGGTCTTTGAGGGACCCCCCACCATGTCTGTGGTGTTAGGGTATCCCTACCCTACCCCCTTTACTTTATTTATTACTTTGTTTGTGGGACTCGACTTCAAGCCGAGTCCCAAGATGGCTGCCAACACATTCTGGTTGAAGTGTTGGCAGCCAATCTAATGTTTCTAGGATTCTCAAGTCCACTGCAAAGACTCGCATCCCCAGATATCTTTATTTTTTTAAGTTAGATGTATCAAAAACTACTGAACAGGTTTACACCAAACCACAAGAAGCAAACTTGCTGGACCCACATCTAGCTTTCTGCCAAATTTGGTGTAATTACGTTCATTAGTTTGGGCTGTAACCATTCTCAAATAATGAAAAATCCCCATATACATAACCTGGGCAAAAAGTGTTTTGGGACCTGCCTTTTTTTTGGGCTCTCGCTTAACATCTGCCAATCGCATAAAAAGGGTGACACGTACAGAAACACTTAAGAAAAAAAAACCTAGAACCTTATCCAGTCAACCCGTGAGACTGATCACTAACTTCAACCAACAAACAGACATTATGACTAAGCTGATGCACAAACACTGGCACATTTTAAAGGTGGATAGATCCCTGGAGGACTTTACCTCCAGTAGACCCATGGTCACCTACAGGAGGGGTACCTCACTGAGAAGCATACTAAGCCCGACAATCCCTGTGACTGCCAAACCAACCAATTGGCTCATGAAACGCACTCTAGGATTCCACAAGTGTGGAACCTGTGGTGTTTGTAAGTGGGCATCCAACAACATTACTGAGTTTCAAGGTCCAAATGGGAGAAAATATCACATCAAGCAGAATATTTTTTTTTTTTTTTTTAAACTTTATTTCTTGGCGGCGAGTAAAATAAAGAGGCACAAATCATACAAGCAACAAGGCAGTTAACACATACGGACCAGGAAGGTCAGATCCAAAAGGAGGTACACAGCCAGATACGGCCCACATCCCGGAGGCAGGGCGGCAACTCGTGAAACCTGCGAAACAATAAAAGGGATTTGCTCTTGTGCTCCCAGAATCCCCTGGGCAATATCAATTTCTTCGCCAATTTTCGTAGATGATGCTCTACCAGTCCAAACAAAAACAGAACAAGAACAAGAACCCCATGAACGGCATTTGTGGCATTGATGCAATCACATAAGGAGATATAGGCAAGGGCCCATTTCAGAGCGAACCTCACAATAGAACGTGGTCGATGGTAATCACAATGACAAACATCAAGCAGAATATTAACTGCTTTACGAAGTTTGTCATTTATGTCATTACTTGTAAATGCATGAAGCAGTATGTGGGTAGCACTATCCGATGTCCTAAAGATCGTATCAGTGAACATGCCAGGGCACTGAAACAGGGTGATCCCGATACCTGATGGCTGTACATGCCATGACCTGTGATAAGCAGGGACCTTATAAGCAATTTAACTTCTTTGGCATTGAAATGATTCCACCTCATCAAAGAGGAGGTAATAGAGAGTTATCTCTTCGCCGGGCTGAGGCCACCTGGATCATGCGTCTTAACGCGGTGGAACAGGGGCTCAACTCAGACCATGAGTTACAATACTTCCTAGGGGATTGACACCTTGATGAGATATCATGAATATGTATAACGTGGGAACCTGTGACTTAATCCTCCTTTATACCTCCAACAGTTAACACGGATGGAATCTGTAATATCCATCACTGTATGTGTATACCTGATAGCCTGTAGATGGAAATGTCAAATCGTATCGATGAACTGAGCGTAATAATTGTGTGTATCGCTTTTGAAATACTGCTAATTCATGTACCACTAATGTATATTTACCTCATGTCACGTGGGTCTGCATGTCCACAGTCTTCCATCATTGGAGGACCTTCTTCCATAGCCTTACCTCACGATATGGGACCATATAGAGGTAATATATAAGGTTTTTGACCAATTATTTAGGAATTCTTTTTCTTGTCTCTTGAATCCGATTGCTCCCCAATGCTATCTCATAGATTCTGTTGCTTTCCTATTTTTTCTGCTTTCATACTGTCGGACATACGGTACGATATTTTAATTATGGTTTGATATTGTGAGGTGGGCGTTTCTTATGCATCATCTACACAATTAATGTGAATGGAGATGGGACACACTATACTGATTCTCCACGTTAGAGCCCGTGGTTTGGACACACGAGGCTCTTTTGCGCATGCCTAGCTTAGTAATTGTATGCTGGACTTGAGATGTAAGGTTTTTTCTTGCTTGGTACTGGGTTCATTTCACTGTGACTACCTCTACCGCAGACACTCAAGCTGGTAACGATTGCCTTAGTATTTACGATTGAGCCGCCACCTTAATTTTACCCACTTCCGGCATTTGACGTCACTTCCGATAATTCGGGAGTGGAGGTTAGCGCTCTAGTGTAGCGCGGGAGTATTTGAACGTGGAACGCCAGACATGGGCTTGTGATTTCCACATACACATGCGGACGCAGTAGATGGCAGCGGTACTCGGACTGCTTTACAGAGGAGCACACTGACGGGTGAGTTGTGAATGGAACTCCGCGTTTTAGGACCAGCCGCTCTCGCGTTTGACTCTGAGGAATATTGGGTTGATATTGTTAGTTTAGGTCAATGTGTCCAGCGTATTTTAGTTTGTCACTGGATCAGCTTGTACTTTGGTCTCCTACTGGGCACCTTCGAGTTCGCTTTTTTCAACTGGGCCATTACTGGTACATTTGTAAATTTGTGTGGAACACTCGATGCTTTAAGGGTGGCATACTAGCAGTCGTTCAGGACATTTTGGGGTACACTATGATGCTTGTCAATTAATTAATTTGGCCCGCTCGTATTTTACAATATTAGACCGTGGGGCAGTGTACCACAGACGTCTATATTTTTAGTTAGCAGCGTATTTGGGCTATTGTAATACTTCATTAATGATCGCCTCACATGGCTTGCCTTTCCCCAGTGCCTTTTTTGGTTGACGTGGTACTCGCCAACCCAAGATTTTATCGGTGCAAGCAACATTGCCTATACTACACGACAGCCGGGACGGAAGTAAAACCGGCGGAGAGGAGAGATAATGAGTGTGGGTGCTCACCTCTGCCGAGATTCCACGTAGCCTTTTGCCTTGTGATTGTTTTTGCAATTAGATATTGATTATAGTTCTATTTCCTTCCCGATTCTCTTTTTCTTATTTTAGCATTTAGCCACTGTGCTACAACCTTGAATATTTGCCCATTAGGTAAGACGCACATATACGTGCTCAGTCTGGGTCTGGTTATGTTACTATTTCTTAAATTCTGTTTTTTGCGTTTGTAGTTCTTGTGCGTTTCTCTCCCTTGCGTGCCGGTTTTTGGTCACGATAAGCATGGGTGGTCCTTTCTTTCACCCCACTGAAATAGATTCAATCAATTTGGTATTGCACTACAGAAAATGGAGGGTGATTTGTCGATATGACTTTTACTTTGATGAACGAATGAGTTAACTCCTTAACAAGCGAGTGTGTTTACATGTTTTTTTGACTCACGAAGCATCTTTGACACACTGTGCTCTCAGTTACCTGCATGCCATACATCGTGGTTACTGACACATGGTTTTACAGAATGTTGGGAATATTTTGTCTAATGTTTTTGGTTTGTATGTTCTTCACACTGTTAGTCACCTATTCGCTTTTTGGGTTTGTCGTAAAGTACTAAGTAATGCATGTGGTGCGATTACATGTATAACACCTGCTACCATTATGCATTTTGTAGAGCCCTGAGGAAGTCTTGGGTAAACCCCCTGATGAAACACGTAATGGCTGGGCATCTGGAATAAACCTGATTTGAAAGAACACATCTATCAACTTCCTTTCATCATTTTCTGTTTTATTTTTTACAATCACTTACAGCATTTATAGAGCGATAAGTAGGCGTGTGCACAGATCCTTTGCTTAACTTATTTGTGGACTCTGGTCCATGTGGGAGGCTGTGGTTTCTCCTCCTTTCTGTGGCACCGCCCGACGAAGCTTTTCCATTAAGAATTACGTTACACACTGTAGGCGCCATTACTGATCGACGCAAAAAATAACCCATCCTTGTGTCCACACATTCTGGTTAAAGTGTTGGCAGCCAATCTAATGTTTCTAGGATTCTCAAGTCCACTGCAAAGACTCGCATCCCTGGATTATGTATATTTTTTTAAGTTAGATGTATCAAAAACTACTGAACAGATTTACACCAAACCATAAGAAGCAAACTTGCTGGACCCACATCTAGTTTTCAGCCAAATTTGGTGTAATTACGTTCATTAGTTTGGGCTGTAACCATTCTCAAATAATGAAAATTCCCCATATACATAACCTGGGGAAAATGTGATTTGGGACCGGCCTTTTTTTTGGCTCTCGCTTGACAGATCACCCCCAAAACTTTCAACACAGCAGCTGAACCAATAAAGAGAAGTTTTGTAGAAATCTTGTGGAGATTCCTCCAGGTGAATGTGTGCAGTCACTTTATTGCTTTCAGGCTAGTGAGTGTCTTTAGTTAAAGTCCAAGGAATAGTGTTGCATGTCTACAATCACACTGTGAGTCTATGTGCATTTGGGTAACCATTGTGAGAGAAGCATTTGAATACTGTATGTATTTGCTGACAAATAAGTGTCTACAAATCTATTATACCCCTTGCATTTCTCTAGTGACCCATTCAGCACCATGTACTAATTCATTCATTGCGCCAAAACCCACTCACTTGTAAATTCACCCAGGCACTCTCTTTGAGTACTCTAATCATTCAAACAGTACCTAAGTACTCATGCAGTGATCCAGGGCCTTAGCATATGGACTGCTACAAACTCCTATGCACTATGCATGTAGTCCTCTAACCACCTACACACTTGTTTTCCAGGCCTTCACTTCCCCAGTCAGTATCCTTACACTCCTGCAAACAACCTGTTACTTCCCTTGAGCTCCTCTAGTTATCCTTTCAGCACCATGTACTAATTCATTCACTGCTGTAAAATACAACCAGTAATACATTCATCCAATGTCTCTCCTTGTAGTGCTCTAATCATTCAGTCAGTAGTCAAGTACTCATGCAGAGATCCAGGGCCGTAGCACATGGACTGCTTCAAACTTCTATGCACTATGCATGTAGTCCTCTAACCACCTACACACTTGTGTTTCAGGCCTACAATTCCCCAGTCAGTATCCATACACTCCTGCAAACACCCTGTTACTCCTCTTACACTCCTCTAGTGACCCATTCAATGCCATGTACTAATTCATTCACTGCAGTAAAATACAACCAATTATACATTCATCCAATGTCTCTTCTTGTAGTAGTCTGATCATTCAATCAGTACCGAAGTACTCTTGCAGTGATCCAGGGCCTTAGCACATGGACTGCTACAAACTCCTATGCACTATGCACTATGAGACTCTGTGAAACTCTGAGACTCTGAGAGGAGGCGAGGCGATGCTGCGAGGAGGAGGAAGCCGGGAGTCGAGGAGCAGAGGGAGACGAGGAGCCTCCTCCCTGAAGCCGCCCCGAAGCGTCAAGTCCGAAGCTGGAACGCTGAGCCCTGAATACTGAGCCCCGAGCCTGAGCCTGGGCAGAAACTACGGCTCGGAGGCCAGGAGTGCTCCGGTGCGGCAACCGGCAAGAGGAGCTGAGGGCGGTGAACGGTGAGCGTGAGCGCGGGCGCGGGCGGGAGTGTTGGTTTATGGTTCCTCCCTCATGGTCGCAGCCCCTGCTCTGCTCTACGGCATCCGCGGAGTTTGATCCCCCTGAAGTCCCACTGTGTCTGGGGGCACGGCAGGCAGTGAGTGCAGTGGGCAGAGGTCCAGGAGAGTTACAGGAGTTACAGGAAAGTTGCTTGCTGCTCCCTGCCCCCTCTCAACCCCCTCAGTCCCCTCAGTCCCACCTCATGGCATCACCTGCAAGGGGTCTGGCTGAGGAGCCGAAAAGTCGGGGAAGAGCGAGGGGGGGCGAGGGGGAGCATGCCTTTTGGTTTTGCACCCTCCTGCCTTTCAGCCTTTCTGCCTCTGCCGCTCGGGCTCGCGCTCCCTTTCCCAGAATAACACGAGAGACTCTAGAGAAAGTCTCTGAGTGAGAACTTTAGAGAAGGAGGCCACTAGAGGATCTGGGAGCTCCAGGACTCAAGCTGGTGATAGTGGTGGCTAGTAACGAGCCGCAAGCAAGCAACGAGTGATCCATAAGGCAGTATTTCCACCGAGATCCCCCCACAGAGTACCCAGTACCCACGGACGGACTGACTGACTGGGGGCATACAAAAGGGCTGCAGGAGATATCGCTGGAGACAAGCCCAGTGCACGCATAGGGGTCTGATCAGTGTTATCAGCACAACCTAACCACTGGGAGCTCTCGAATCCCACAAGGTACACATAGTGACAACAAACGAAAACATCTCCTACTTAACACCTACTTAAACGTGTAAGGCGAGGCAAAGGTGACAAAGGGCACAAAAGGACGTAAAAAGGGGGGAAAAAAAGGGAAAAGAAAGTTGTGAAATAAGGTCTGGAAGGCCAAGGAACTACACTGCTTCGCCGAATCCCCCCAAAAGACAAAGGAAAGCAAAGAATAACCCTAAGGTGGACCTAATGGACACCTGCAAGGATGGAATCAGGAACGAGAGGAACAAGGGAAAGGAAGGAGACAACGAAAGCGAGTTCCCCCTGATTTGCCCTCTTCACATCAGCCACGGGTACTCCAAAGCACGCGAGGGCTTACACAGTCCATCGGGGAGCAAGCCGGGCTTTCAACCAAAAATCTACACAAAATTTTCCTTTATCAAAGATCCCAGCATGGTCCTCTATCTAAATAAAACCAACGCAAGCAACTTACTAACACCACTACAACCAACTAGAACCACCAGGGCTCCCTCCACAAAGCAAGAACTCCTATTGTCGAACGAGGAGAAGGCCAAAGAGGACCTTAAGAAAAGGGAACACAGCCTAGAGGTAGGCGTATTAACAACCAGAGGAGAGGTGAGCATGGGGCCTCTGGGAGACCAACTAGAACAGGCCCAGGCCCACGCCCAGGTAGAAGGACAGGAACGGGGATACTCATGTACGAAAATAAAAACAACCTTAAAGGGAAATAAGAAAGCCGCTACAGAGTATGACACAACAGCGTAACAAAGCGCGACTCCAAACTTCAATACTTCATTATCAGCCAGCAGGGAATGGAAACCCACAAGCCCCACAACTTCAAAAAGCATAACAAGACATAATAATTACCACAGTTGTACTGACGAGGAGTGCCCCGAAAATTCAGCAACCAACGTGAGCAGGCAAGGCTCACCGGGAAGCTCACTAGGAAGTGACGAGGGACAGGGAGCTCCAGACGGGGCAGTAATCTGGGGGCCTCGGGACTTATCCTCGCAGGATGTTAATAAGAAGAGCGATCCTACACAATACGCTGATCCAATAATACAAGGAGAAACATTAGCTTGTAACCACATAGGGACAGTGTCAGCGGATAAAGGGCTTAGGGACCGTACAACATGGGTAGACTCAGACATAGCTGGGCAACCAAAGATCACAACTGCACAGGAACAAGAGTGCAGGGTCTATGCACACCCCAACCAAAGGTCCTACAACGAGGGAAACATGACAATGCTGAGAAGCAAGAGGAGGCCCCAGAGCAAGGGTGTGTCCCCGAACTGACCGGATATGAACTGGTAAGCCAACCATCCGCAGCTAACACTCAACACAACAGAGTTTCAACACCAGCAAGGACAACGGTCCCTGAAACATCGTTCCTTACCCCGGAAGAGTGGGAAGATCTGGTAGCATCGTACCCCGCAGCCTCAAAGATAGTTGTGCCAAAAGAAAACACTAGCGATAACCTGATAAAGGAATCACCAAATGAAAAGGAAGACATCTGGGCCTCCCTTCTGCACACAATGCAACTATCGGTAAACGCCATTCAATACCAGTCGGATAAGATGGACCTACAACTCTCCGTCCTTAATTCTCTGTCAATTTTCATTGCTAATATTGACGGCAAACTAGCAGAGCTGAATGGCATGGTAAAAAGGGCACAAGCCGAGACTCAACTAATACAATCCAACTGCTCTTGTATCTCAATTGTGGACAAACTGGCAACTCTACCAACAGCAATGGATAATCTCCTCTCAGACATCAGGGATGCAGTAAAAAACAATCGGTCCACCAATTCCGTCACCAACAGAAAGGAAAATGCACTGCTCATACAAGCCAGACGACCGTCTCCATCCCAGCTGAACCAAAAGACAATACTAGACCGGCTCGCGCCTAGGGAAAAAGCAAACGAAAATAACGCACCAGTCGACAATAGACAAATAGATAAAGGACCCCAAACTCCATCAACAGAGAGTACAGTACAACCAGAAAAAATCTGTCACATAGACGGAGAGATGGTTCATTACCAACAAGGACAAATGGGAAGAAAACAGAAAAGGAAGGGAAGAAACCAAAAGAAAAAAACAGCGGTAATAGCATGGTGTAAGAGCTCGACTAGCGAGAAAGCGACAGCCCTCTCATCACAAGACAGACCGTCTGTGACGAGCAAGGCAACAATCTCGGAGTACGACACGCCAAAAAATAATAAAAATAAAAACCAAACAGGCGAAACAAAACCTGAAATAAATCCGCCACCAGAAAGAAGGCCTACAGCTAGCTCACCTCCTAAAAACAAGAAAGTAGCACCCAAGTTACTACAAGTAAGGCAGAATGCCAAAGCAAACGACACCGAAAGGGGGCTCAACATACAAGAAGCCACAATCCCAACGGATAGGGGGCATAATCCACAAGAAGTCCTAGACTCAAGAGACAAGGAAAACATCAAAACAACCCTATCCCAAGGTCGAGGGTGCTCTAAAAATACACCTCAGGTAAAGGAAGTCAAACAACTGGAAGCAAGCCCTGAACTGCGTGCAACAACTTCAGCAAGTGCCCCTAGACAAAAACTGATGAGAAGCAGCATATTGGTTGATAAACTAAATACAGTAGGATGGAGGAAGATCAAGGCCAAGTGAAAGATCCAATCGGCAAAGCCGACAACAAACGGGCGCAGGACAGGGTGCAATCCGGTACGACCACAATAACACTCCACCCAGAGTACCAATCAAGGGGCCCAATAGATATCCTAAACAGGGGGAACATCCTACGGCTACTGAATCCCATTGATAGCCTCAAAAACATATCATAGAGTGACCTGGAATCAGTAGAATTTATAGAACCGGTAGGAAACCTTGGAGTAGAATCAACGAAAACAGTATGGGCCACAGCAGAATTCTCCGAGAGACTGTTAAAAGAAAAAGCAAAGTTTGACTCCTGGGGAATAAAACTACAACCTTTCTCTAAACCAAGATACCCCGATCCCTTACTATACACCAGTCAACAAAGCATAAGAATAAACGAACAACCACACCAAAAGACAGTTCTAAGAGGGGCACGAAGCAAAACGCCAGAGAACTTAGCTAATCAAGAACTGTCCCACAAGAGAACATCGACCAACGTCAATCTGCCCGCTTATAATTGGAGCTGGCTTTCAAGGACCATAAACTCAAAAGAGATAAAGTCATGACAAAGCTATGCAAAAACAGCACAAACACCCAGCACTGTTAGCCTATGCTCTTTGAACATCAACGGCCTAGGAGATAAGCTCGCTGATGCAGATTTAAACATCTACCTGTAAAGATTCACCATTATCTCACTGCAAGAAATTTGGTCCGACTCCCCTCAATCACTGTCAGGATTTAATTTGAACTTTCTACAGTCTACGCAGAGCTGACCGTTTGGGCATAAGAAAGGAGGTCTTGCAGTATATAGTGCAATACAATCAATTTCTGAAGTAGAACCACTGGTTTACAAAATAGCACCTCCAAATGCAATGCAAGCACTGCGACTGTCACTCCGTGAGCAGAACAAAAAAGAGGACATAATCCTAATAAACTTATACTTGCACCCCAGGGAGAAAATTAAAGGAACTCAACAGTTGAAGGAAGAACTCGTAAAATTAATAAAAACTGAGAACACAAACAGCATAATCATGACAGGGGACTTTAACCTAAATATGCTCAGTACCTCGGTTCTGGAAAGGACTGACGAGGAGGATCCGTTCGCCTGGGAGCAAAAATATCAAGAAAACACCTCGGGAGGCAGAAGCACGAAAACAGGCAGGAGCCTGTTGGCTAAATTAGAAGAGTTGGGTTTCAGAACACTTAACGGTAGATTTCCTGGTGATCAACCACAATCGGCAACATTTCACAGCACTACGGCAAGCTCCACAATTGATTTCACATTTATAACTCGCAGCCTGTATGTAAGGGTGAGAGACTTTCATATCTACACGACAGACCATAGAGATCACCTCCCGCAGGAAACCACGATAGATGCACCGGTAATACCAACTCCCCAGGGCATCAGCAAACTAGGCTCGGATTACACAACAAATGAAAGACTGATAAAGTGTAAAACTAACGACCCAAAAAACCTCCTATCACAAGCGAAGCGAGCACTAGAAGAGGCACAACTGGCATTCCCAAACTTAATCACATGCTGGGAGGCGTTCACAAAAAACCTGAGAGACATAGCCAAAGGAAAAAGATACACAAAGCCAGATGGAAAGGGCAATACCATGAAACACAATAGCCTATACAACTTCAGGAACGATATTCGGCTAAAAATGCTGAAGACACAGATTAATAAAACTCTGCGAAGAGTAAAAGCAGACCAAATCGCCTGCCAAGCGCTGAGACAATTAAAAACCTGCCGCAGGAAACTAATTTGGCAACTGAAAAAAGACGCTGACGAGGCCTTTTGGGGAAAAAAAATTCACGACTTGAAAACAAACAACAGCGCACAGTTCTGGCAAAAGATCAATAGCTTGATTAGCGAGAAAAGGCAGGGGATCGAATCCCACGTGACTGAAGAGGCCTGGTCACTCACCTCAGCACTCATTTCAATGACCACCAAGAGCCGTGAAAAGAATTGCGCATTTCTAAAATCAGCTGCAAAGAACAGAAGTTTTCAAACAAAGAAACCGCTGTAAGTGAAGAGGAATTACTAATCACGACCTCATGAATACGCAACAGGATCTTAAAAGGTAGAAAAGAGGGAGCACCCGGCCTGAATGGCATAACGCCAATTGTATTCAAACAAGAGCCAGACTACTGGGCCGCTGTCCTTAAACCTACCTTTGAACAAATACGGTGGACTTCAATAATCCCACGCTTATGGAGGGGAGAAATTATCTCCCCAATATTCAAAAAAGGAGATCGAAACGATCCAAGAAGCTATCGCCTCATAGCCTTACTTGATAACGAGGCAAAGTACTATGCTGGCCTCTTGCTCCAAGAGCTAACATCAGGGGCGGATGATAAATCAGCAATCCCATTCAACCAAACCGGCTTAAGGAAAAATATGGGGACTACCACCAATATATTAGCCCTATCACTTCTGATTGACACAGCGCTGGAGGCTAAACAATCTTTATACCTATGTTATATCGACTACAGCTCCGCCTTCGACCGGGTAAACAGAAATCTCCTGTGGCAAAAATTAAAGGGTAGGCAAATCCCGTCAACATTGTTGAACCAACTAATTCTTCTGCACAGTGACACCTGGGTCCAGGTCAAATTAGGAGCCGGAGACTTCTTAACCAAGAAAATCCCAACCAGCACAGGAGTAAAGCAAGGATGCGTGTTAGCGCCAACTTTATTCAATCTTTTTATGGCTGAACTATCAACGATATTAAATGAAAACAACTCTCAGGCACCAAAAATAGGGGGCTACCAGCTGTCCAACTTATTTTATGCGGACGACCTAGTGCTAATTAGCTGGCCTCCGATAGGCCTACAGAGGCTCCTTGATCTCACCAGGCAATACTCCAAATCAAACAAACTTAGCATCAACTATGACAAAACAAAAGTCATTTGTCTCAATCACTGCAAAAAGAAAACAACACACAGCTGGTTTATGGACAAGAAGAAACTGGGCGTCACGAACAAATATCGCTACCTGGGTGTAATCATAGATCATAGGGGCAGCTTCATACCACAACGAGAGGAAATAAAAAAGAAAGGCCTAATGACAGCCGTATCGTTAAGAACACTGAGAAACAAAATTGCTGGGCCAAACCTCTCTCCACTAATAAACCTGATCCAAGCCAAACTGATCCCTTCCATCACATATGGAAGTGAAGCAATGAGAGGCAGGGACGTTGAAACAGTAAATGGGGTAATAACACAAGCGATGCGCATGATCTTTGGCCTTCCGCGGTACACCTCGCCGGCACAAATCTGACTCGAATTTGGGTTAGTAAAAGAAGAGCTGGCACGCAAGGGAGTTTACCTTACAACCTGGTACAAAATCAGTAGGGGAGAGGCAAATACCCTTAACGCACTACTCTTGAAAGAACTTCAAACCAAAGACAACAGCCCAGCAAGGCTTTTTCTGGAGGATGCAATAAAGCAACTGGGGGCGCAACAACTGTGGCACTTACAAGGAAACCTGGCAGACTTTTAAAAAAGCAGTAAACAACGTTGTCAGGAAAGAATCCCTTTAACAGGACAAAGCTTCACTGACAGAGCGAGCTCACGGATGGCTAACTGTACACACCTACAATGAAATTGAACCACAAATGTATCTTTTGACCAATTGTACCAAAAAAAGCAAAGGAGTCATTCCTAAGATACCGGTTAGGAGTATTGCCCTCTGCAGATCACATGGCCCCGTGGCTGCGCCCTCCAAAACCAGCAAAGTGCTGCTTGTGTGGGAATGATGAGGAAAACATCCTACATCTCATCACTATCTGTAAGGAGCTGCAGCTAGAACGCAGGAACCTGCTGAGACCACTATTCAACAAAAAAGGGATCAGGTCCTGTAGGCAAGCAGTTCTGGCCTGCTTCTCAGGTGACGAGGTCCATATGGCTTGCCGACTGGTAAAATACATCAAAAAGCCATAGAAGCCAGAATTTCCACAAAGAAAGAATAAATGGACAATTAAAGGGTATTGTCAACACTCAAGAGCAAAAACTACATTTGGTCGGCACAGCTGACCAAGAGGCACAAACATGGACAGTGTACTAAAACGCACGCGCTCACGGGGAAAAGTAATGCCATGCCTCATATATGGAATGTGGTCCGCTACGCTTTCAGAAAGGGAATTGGTGCAAGGTTAACCACAAGAAACCACCCCTGAAGAATCGCAGAAATGACCCATCGCCGGATAAACATGCTTCCTTAAAAAATCTTTTTTATCACTTTTTAACCTTTTTTAACTATTTTTTCTTAACTGCGTTTATCGTTGTTGGTCTTTTTGTAATGGTATTTATTAACTGTACAATAAAGTATTAATATTACTCTATGCATTTAGTAATCTAACTACCTACACACTTGTATTTCAGGCATACAATTCTCCAATCAGTATCCATACACTCCTGCAAAAACCCTGTTACTCCCCTTGCACTCCTCTAGTGACCCTTTCAGCACCATGTACTTATCCATTCACTGCAGTAAAACACAACCAATTATAAATTCACCCAGTGTCTCTCCTTGTACTACTCTAATCATTCAGTCAGTCTCCAAGTACTTATGCAGCGATCCAGGGCCTTAGCACATGGACTGCTTCAAACACCTATGCACTATGCATGTAGTCCTCTAACCACCTACTCACTTGTGTTTCAGGCCTACAATTCCCCAGTCAGTATCCACACACTGCTGCAAACACCCTGTTACTCTCCTTGCACTCCTCTAGTGACCCATTCAACACCATGTACTAATCCATTCACTGTGCCAAAACCCAACGACTTATAAACTCACCCAGGCACTCTCCTCGCAGTATTCTAATCAGTCAGTCAGAATCCAAGTACTCATGCAGTAATCCAGGGCTTAAAACATGGAGTGCTACAAACCTCTGTCCAATGTGCATCTATTCATTTAATCATCTATATCTATATTCATTTTATCATATCTAACACACATTGATTTATCCAGACAGTATCCATACACTCCAGCAAACACCCTGTCACTGCTCTTGCAATCCTATAGTGTCCTATTCAGTACCATCTAGTAATCCATTCACTATGCCAAAAGTGAACTATTTATAAATTCACCCAGGCACTCTCGTTGCAGTACTCTAATCATTCACACTGGTACAAACCCTTGTCCATTACATATGCAGACCTGTAATCACCTATACAGTTATCTTTACACCTTGAATTACAATTTCAATTAGTGATTACAAAAGAAAGTAATCAAATGGTTTTTATATAGAATGTGTTTGTATAGTAATATAAAAGTTTATTTATAAATGTGTTAAAATACATTTATTTATGTTTATTTTTTACAGATATTGGTTATCATCATTAAAATAAAGTTATCATGTCTGAAAAATCAAGAAAGAGAAAAGGACAGAAAAAGTACAATTATTTGAAGAAAACTCAACAAGTAGTGAATGACCAACATCATGTGGGTAAAAAGTAAAAGTCTTCCGGTAAGACAACAAAACAATTCATTAAAAAACTTTCAAAGCCTAGACACAGTATGCAGAATGTGGAAACTATTGAGAATGGTTCGACCAGAAAAAAGAATATGAATAACAGGAAAGGAGAAAAAGAAACATTTTATTCAAAAGATTCAATGTATAGTAAAAGGCAAAATCAGTATAAAGAAATCTGTAAAAAAAAGAATTTTTAATAGAGTGGTTTTTAACGTGCTCAAAGATGTGCAAAAATATAGAAAAAGAGCACTACTTTATAAAAAGAAGAAGCATATTGAAGCCATTGTTCAAAAGGCTTTTGAAGTAAAAAGGAAACTATTCATTTTAGTTTTAAACAGAATTTGATCACTAGATAAACCAATGCATTTAATGAAGGCCAAAAATAGGAGGAAAAGAGTAATTAACAATACTAATTTTTGTGATTTTTTTTGGGTGAATGGAAACGCAGTTCAAGTTCAGAAATGAAGAAGAAGTGTTAGCTGATGAAGTTCTAGGGAGACGTCCTAAAGCCCCAGTGTACACTTGGGATTGCAGTCGTATTTGTAGTGTACGACAAGAATCTATTGACATTTTACCAATTTCTAACGAGAATATAGTAAAAAAGGTGTTAAACAAAAGATTAGGCTATTGCAAGGACTAGACCCTTGCAGAGTGAGAAAAAATACTGGATGGAAGGTCATTCTCTGGCTTGTCTTTCTAGAAAAGTATGTCAAAGTATTTTTCACCATTTCAGGATGGTAGCAGTACATCATTCTCAAATGCGGATGTTAGTCAAAAGATTGTATCATGCAAAAAGTCCAGCACTAATGTTAAATGAGTTGAACAGTGCTCTTTTACGTGGATCAGTATCAGATGTGAAGAAAGCTTGTGATGAAATAGAACTACAAAACATTTTGAAGAACAAATTACAAAGTTTAAGGTGATTTCAGTTGAAAGGCCAAATTATTTGTGTATTTGTTGTTGGCAAACTCACTATAAAAATTAGACTAAGGCTGTTGATCTGTATTTAAAAAGTGAAAGAGAAAATAATGATAAGTGGAAGGAATTTGCAACTTATTTGTTGGTAGAAAATTGTTTTGATTTGGGTTCTGATCAGCGTATTTGTAAATATTTTTATAATAAATTAGATGAGAATAAAATGCCCGCTAGAGCGGTCCATAATAATCTAGAGTTGGTAACTATTCCTCCAGAACTGATAGATTTAAATGCCTATGAGTCTATTCTCATTCAATGTGTGCACCCATTTCAAGCTATTGTTTGTATGGAGCCTAAAACAGGTAAATTGCCTCCTTCAGATTTACAGAGAGGAGTAAAAGGAAGCGTTGTATATTTACCTCTAGATTTAAAGAAAAATATTGAAACTATTGGTGTAGAGAATGTAGAAAATCAAGATTTAGTGGATGTTAGGAAAGTGCAAAAGGCAACATTGTGTCTGATAAAGAAACAATGAGGACTGGAAAAATGTGTATGTGGTAGAAGAAGAAATACTTTTAGCAGAAGATACTGAAATGTCAAGTGGACAAATAGAAAAAGTATTAAATAGGATTTTCAAAACAGGTACTAAATTTTCCAAAACTGCATGGTAAAACTCGTTCGGAAGCCCATCTGGGCCTGCTGCTTCTCCCCTAGCCATTCGTCTACATTGGGCCCGAATTTCTTCTTCTGTAATTTCAGTTCGTAAGAGGGCGTTAAATTCTGCTGACAGCTTGGGAAGCATAGCTGACTCTCACCATCCCTCCACTTCTTCTCGTTCTAGACTTATTTCTTCTTTATAGAGGTCATTCATAAAAGATCTTGCTTCTTCTAATATCTCCTCTTCACTACATGTTGACCTTCCACAGCCCGCAAAGTTAAACTCTTTATCAGATTCCTGGCCTTATCTGCTCTAGCCTTCCAGGCCAACAGAGAGCTACACTTTTCTCCATACGAGAAATGCTGAAGCTTACTAACTTTCCATTTGTCTAAAAATTTCTTATCAATCTTAGCTTGGTATTCTGCACGTAGTTTATCTAGATATTTTTCCAGAGATACAACAACTTCTGGGGCCCTCATGATTTCCAGAGAAGCTTTCTGCAATTCTGTTTCCTTATCCTTAATCTTTGTAATTCTCTCCATTTCTTCGTTTCTCCAAACTCTATTTCTACCTATCGAAATTGAACTAAGTATACCCCTTATATAGGCTTTATATGCCTCCCACACCGTCTGTGATTTCGCTGTACCAACATTGAATTTAAAATACTCATCTGTTTTAATTATCATCTCTGCTATCAAATCTTCTTCTAATAACATGGATCTATCTAGGGTCCTTCTCTTTTTTATCTCTCTATGCTTAGGTCCCAAAATCATCTCAACTGCAGAATGGTCTGACAGTATAGCTGGAATATGTTTAATATCTATAACATCTGAACATAAAGCTTGATATAACAAAAAAAATCAATTCTTGAGTGATGCTTGTATTTTTTACTATAGAAGGTATAGTCCTTAGAGGCATCATTCAATCTCCTCCATATATCTAGTAAATTGAAATCTTTGATTATATTATTCGACATTGCCAAAGTTCTTGGTGGGTTATTATATTTAGCTCTAGAGGTACGATCCTTCTGTTTATTAAAAACTAAATTGAAATATCCCCCTATTATTATTGGCCCAGTAGTATTCATCAAACTAACCTCAAATCTTTGAAGGGCTCCTGGATTATCCTCATTCGGGCCGTAATAAACAGCGCAAATTAGGGGTGAATCATTTACTGTTAGAGCCGCAACCAACCACCTCCCCGAATGATCTGTCTCTTTTTTTATGACTCTAATACCCACATTACTCCTAATTATCAGAGCCACCCCTCTAGTACTCCCACTTTGATCTGAGCAAAGGACCGCCTGTACCCACCTCTCCTTTTCCAGACCTAGTCTACATTCTTGAGATTCTAAATGGGTCTCTTCTAAACAAAACAAATCAGCCTTACTGTTTCTCAAAAACTCCCTAACTCTAGATAGTTTTCTCTTACCTCTTAAACTGTTCACATTCCATGTTATTAGTTTAAGTGTTTGTTGCCTATCCATTTATCTCACCTTCAACCCTGCATCAAAACCTTTTGGAAACATATGAGAACTTTTTTTCCCCCCATAAGCCTCCCACCCTTTATGTCCCCTCCTTCCCTCCCCTGAGGAACCCTCCTACCATCCCCTTGCGGTTTACCAACCACCATTCGGGACCTACCCTTCGCAGCCAAGACTTCATCTTATTGTACATCTTCTCAATTGAATAAAGAAATTCCCCACCAGTGTTATCTTGTGCACATGTGTATTTAACATTTTCCTTACCCTTATATACAGACATATATATATATACATATACCTATATATATATATATATTCTCTTTTTTTCTTTTTTTTTTCTTTACTTTTTTCTTCATCCTATTTTGCTGTATATTAACTTCCTCTCCCTGTACATCCCCTTAATCCTAAACTCCAGCTCCAACTACACTTCACCCCAGATCCATTGTTTTCAGGAAAGAGTCTACATCTTCAGTGGAACTAAAATTATACATTTTGTTTTTCCACATTATTTTTAACATGGCAGGATATCTCATCTGGACTTGCGCCGCCCGGCTTCTCAGCTCCGGCATTCTTGTGCTCTCTGTGCCTCTGTGCTGTTCTCTTCCCAAGATCTGACCTAATTTGATAGCTAATCAAGCCAAATGTTTGTGCTAGTTCCTTCAGGGCTCTTCCCAATATCAGTTCTTTGACCGAATATGAAAGAAAGTTTATCAATATTTTCCTCGGTTCTTTCCTTGCAGGGTTTAGTTTGAAAGGGTCTCTGCGCACTCTTTGGATCTCCTTATCCAAATCAATGTCTGGTCTATCTTTTAGGATTCCTTCTTTAAGAATCAAACATATAAAAGATTTTAGATCCCCCCCTTCTGCCCCCTCCGGGATTTTTAAAAACATGTGGTTATTCCGTCTTGCATGCATTTACAGTCTCTCAATGGCATCCTGCAGAGTTTTATTTTCAATTTTTAAGCTTTCCGGTTCTCTCGTATTAACCAATATCACTTCAGAGAGACTCTTAACCTCCAATTCTAGCACCCCAGTGAGGGAGGCTATATCATCCATTTTATTCTCCAAAACCTCACATTTATCTTGTATGCCCCTCTGATTAGCCTCAGAGATCTCAAACTTTGAGAGCATGTCACCCCTCAGACTTATCAAAATAGACTCCAGATCAGACTTTCCTCCTACTACTCCCTGGGAAGGATCCATCTCTCCTCTATACACGGAGCTACAATCTTCCTGCCCTGAGGTCAAAGGTATGGCACCGCTTAACAGAGATACTTCTTTGATGAGGTGTCCTTCTTTCACGCTCGAAAATGCCCCAGGTTAATGGTTAGAAGCTACAGTTACACTAATTTTAAAACCCAATAAAGACCCACAATCAATAGAGTCATATAGACCTATATCGCTATTAAATTCTGACTATAAGCTTTTTACTGGCATATTGGCAATAAGAGTGGCAAAGGTCTTTAAGATGGTAGTCCACTCAGATCAGCGAGGCTTTACACCAGGGAGGCAGCTCAATGAGTTGACCTTCCAGGTAATAGAGGCTATTGACATGGCTGAAGCTAATAAAGTTCCAGTGACAATAGTAGCTATAGACGCTGCTAAAGCGTTTGATCAAGTTAGCTAGCAATACCTTTGGGGAACCCTGAAAAGGTTTGGTTTTCCTGAAAATTGTATTCAAGCGCTTAAGAACATTTATCTCTGTCCTAAAGCTATGGTACTGGTGAATGGGGTCCTGACAGATTGGTTTAATATTCGGAGAGGTGCAAGACAGGGGTGCCCCCTATCACCGTTATTATTTAATCTTTATTTTGAACCTTTTGTTAACAAGCTTAGGCAGGATACTGCTATTCATCCTTATTGGCTTGGTGTGATGGAACTTAAAACTGCTCTCTATGCAGATGATTTACTCCTATACACAAATAACCCTACAGAGACCGTACCGCGGCTATTTGAGTTGGCGGAAGAATTTGGACTGGTCTCCGGCTATAGTATAAATAAAGACAAGACGGAAATAATGGAGTGGAACCAAGTTCATACTTATCAAGGGGTAAAGTCTCAAATGAGATATTTAGGGGTCCACCTAGTGCAGAGATTAGAGGAAATCCCAAAAGTTAATTGGAAAAGGGTTTCAAAGGAAGAAGTTAGCTTACTGACTAGATGGGCAAATCTCCCGCTAAATATCTATGGGAGAGTTAATCTTGTTAAAATTATTATTTTGCCGAAAATTACTTTTTTATTTAATACAATTCCTTTAACTTTTAAGTGTGATGATATTGCCAAACTACAAGGTAAAATAGGTACTTTTATATGGGCAACAAAGGGTACCAGGATAGCTTGGAAAAAGCTGAGGAGAGGTCTTAAAGTAGAAGGGTTAGCCTTACCAGATTTATTACTTTATTGTTATTCTTTCCATTTTAAAAATTTCAGGATCTTGATGAATAAGCCTGATTCTTCATCATTACGTCTATTGTTTAAAGCCATGTTAAAGGATGTGACTCACGGTCCGGTCTCTTTCCTGTACAAATATGGAGGTCCTAAATTCTACAAAAAAGTAAGATTAAAAATATTGTGGGCTGCTTTAGAAACATGGATGTTCATAAGGAAAAAAATGGATATTCCGTACTATGCAAAGCAGGCTCCAGTTTGGGACTCTCCTGGTACTCCAGAGTGCCTACAAGATCAACTGAGTATGCCACTGAAAAGGGGGGGAATAACATTTTGGGGAGATTTGCAAGATGATGGTAATCTTATGAGTTGGGAGGCACTGTGTAGGTTAACTCAAGAATCAATCACGAGGTTTAAATATTATCAAATTTCGTCTTGGTGTTTGACACAGACATGGCAGGCTGAGGAAGTCTATGCAGAAGTAGATCAAGTGACTAGAAGTGGCATATGGAAGAAGGAAGATGCATATTGGTATGGAGCATTATTTAATGTCGAAGATAAGGGTGAAACAGAAGTACGGAGACTATGGGAGTAGGAATATGGAGAGAACGGAGGGAATAGTAGAGATATATACAAGGTCTGGTGTGATTCTTTTGTAAAGTTAAAGGATGTCATAAAACCTGCTACACTGAGGAGAAACCATCAATACACCCATCTATAGAGTTTACTGGTCCCCAGAAAAGTTAGCTAAGGTAACCAGGACGGTATATAGATGCCCGAGGTGCAAATTCCCAGATGCAGATGATGTACACATATTTATGGAATGTACAGAAATCAAACTTTATTGGAACGAGGTATGCGTTTTTTTGGAATCTGTCCTGGGGAGACCAATTGATGTAAGCATTAGTCTGATTTTCTTTGGACTACCAAAAGATTATTGTATGAACACACCTATATTAAATTTTATTTTTTATGTTATTATTTTGGCCAGGAGAGAAATCTGTAGGCTTTGGAAATCGGAAAATCCCCCAGTTTTTTCAGAACTTTTAAGAAGTGTGATTTATTCTAATGAAAGTGACATGGCTTGTGATATAAAAAGTAGGGAGAAGACATGGGAAAAACTGTTAATTTGGAGAGAAAGAGATAACGGGTCCAATGATTAAGCCAAATACCACCGTCGGACCTAGTCTCCTTAGTAGCTTATACGGATGAAACCGGATAAAGTGAACGGGATTGGAGAAGGTACCGGTGTCTTCCTGAATCAATCAATCAATCAATCAAGCATTTATATAGCGCACTACTCACCCGGAGGGTCTCAAGGCGCTTGGGGAGGGGGGGTCCGCTACTGCTCGAACAGCCAGGTCTTGAGCTGCTTCCTGAAGGCGAGGTGGTCTTGGGTCAGGCAGAGGTGGGTCGGGAGGGAGTTCCAGGTCTTGGCGGCCAGGTAGGAGAAGGACCTTCCTCCTGTGGTGGCTCTTCGGATGCGGGGGACGGCGGCGAGGGCGTGGCTGGTCGATCGAAGCTGGCGTGGGGGAGTGTAGAAGTTGAGGCCGCTGTTGAGGTATCTTGGGCCTTGGTTGTGTAGGGCTTTGTGTGCTTGGGTGAGGAGACGGAAGGTGATTCTCTTGTTGACCGGGAGCCAGTGCAGGTCTCTCAGGTGTCCGGAAATGTGGCTGTGTCGGGGGATGTCGAGGATGAGTCTTGCTGAGGCGTTCTGGATCCGCTGGAGTCTCTTCTGGAGTTTGGCAGTGGTTCCGGCGTAGAGGGAGTTGCCGTAGTCCAGCCAGCTGGTGACGAGGGCCTGGGTGACCGTCTTCCTGGTCTCGGTGGGGATCCACCGGAAGATCTTACGTAGCATGCGCAGGATGTTGAAGCACGATGAGGAGACGGCGTTGACTTGTCTGGTCATGGAGAGGGAGGAGTCCAGGATGAAGCCCAGGTTGCGTGCGTGGTCTGTTGGTTTGGGTGCGCTGCCCAGGGCGGTGGGCCACCAGGAATCGTCCCATGCGGAGGAGGATGAAGAGCCCAGGATGAGGACTTCCGTCTTGTCTGAGTTCAGTTTCAGGCGACTGTTCATCATCCACTCGGCTAAGTCTGTCATCCCTTCGTGTAGGTTGGCTCTGGCGGTGGCGGGGTCGTTGGTGAGGGAGAGGATCAGCTGGGTGTCGTCGGCGTAGAAGATGATGTTGAGGTTGTGTTGGTGTGCGATGGCCGCAAGGGGACTCATATAGACGTTGAAGAGGGTGGGGCTGAGAGATGATCCTTGTGGTACGCCGCAGATGACTTCGGTGGCCTCGGATTTGAACGGGGGGAGGTGGACTCTCTGTGTCCTTCCGGCGAGGAAGGAGATGATCCATTCTAGTGCCTTTTCTTGGATTCCGACGTTGCTGAGGCGCTGCACTAGGGTGCGGTGGCAGACAGTGTCGAATGCCGCGGAGAGGTCCAGGGGGATGAGGGCCGCAGTTTCCCCGTTGTCGAGCAGGGCTCGGGTGTCATCGGTGGCTGCGATGAGGGCGGTCTCGGTGCTGTGGTTGGCCCGGAAGCCAGACTGCGAGAGGTCGAGGGATCCGTTCGTCTCGAGGAAGGCGACCAGCTGCTTGTTTACGGTCTTCTCGATGACTTTGGCCGGAAACGGGAGGAGCGAGATGGGGCGGTAGTTTTTGAGTTCGGTGGGGTCTGCTGATGGTTTCTTCAGTAGAGCGCTGAGTTCGGCGTGCTATTAGCTCTCCTGGAAGGTAGCGGTGTCGAAGGAGGAGTTGATGATGTCCCGCAGGTGGGGTGCGATGACAGCGTCGGCCTTGTTGAAGACGTGGTGAGGGCAGGGGTCGGTTGGGGATCCGGAGTGGATGGAGTTCATCGTGCGTCGGGTTTCTTCGGTGTTAATCGGGGTCCAGGCGCGGAGGGTGGTGGTGGGGGGTGCCGGTGCGGTCGTGGGGTGCGTTGGCTGTGTGATGAAGCTGTTGTGTATGTCTGCGATCTTGTTGTGGAAGTAGGAGGCGAGGGAGTTGCAGAGGTCTTGTGATGGGGTGATGTCGTTGTTTCCGGCGTTGGGGTTGGAGAGCTCTTTGACGATGTTGAATAGTTCCTTGCTGTTGTGTGCGTTGTTGTCCAGTCGTTCCTTGAATGCGGTTTTCTTGGTGGTGTGGATCAGTTGGTGGTGTTTTCGAGTGGCGAGCTTGAGGGTGGTCATGTTGTCTGGTGTTGGGTCTCTGCGCCAGGCTCTCTCGAGGGTTCGGCAGTTCTTCTTGGAGCTTTTAAGTTCGTCAGTGAACCAAGGTGCTTTCTTACTGCCGGGTCTGCTGGGCGGGGTCCTCAGTGGGGCGAGGTCGTCTGCGCAGTTGCTGATCCACTTCGTGAGGTTGTTGGCGGCCTGGCTGGGGTTCGCTGTGCTGGCGGGGGGGTCTTGGCTCAGGGATGCGGCGAGCTGGTCGGCTGTGATCTTGTTCCAGCTTCTGCGTGTGACCTGTTGCTGGTGGTGGTGGATCGTGTTCTTTCTGAAGCTGAAGTGGACGCAGCTGTGGTCCGTCCAGTGTGGTCCGGTGGCGTGGCTGAAGGCGATGTCCTTGCTGGATGAGAAGACGGGGTCGAGAGTGTGTCCGGCGTAGTGGGTGGGGGAGGTTACCAGCTGCTTGAGACCGAGGTTGTCCAGCAGGGTGGTGGTGTTGCGGTCGTTGTTGTTCTCCAGGTGAAAGTTGAGGTCCCCGAGGAGGATGTAGTCAGCGGAGGGGAGGGCGTGCGGGCTGATGAAGTCGGCGATGTCTTCGCTGAATTGTGTGCGTGGTCCTGGGGGTCTGTAGATGAGGGTGCCTCTGAGGGTGGTCTTGGGGTCGGTGTGTATCTGGAAGTGCAGGTGTTCGGCGGTTGTGAGGGTGTCGTCGGTGTTGGTCGTGATGCGGATGGTGTTCCTGTGGATGATGGCGGTGCCTCCTCCGGTCTGATTGCCGTGGTCCCTCCGGGTGATCTTGTATCCGTCCGGGATGGCGATGGCGATGTCGGCTGCTGAGGAGGCGTTCATCCATGTTTCCGTGAGGAAGGCGACGTCTGGTGATGTTGTGTAGAGCAGGTTCCAGAGCTCTACGGCGTGTCTGTGGACGGAGCGGGTGTTGAGCAGGATGCACTTCAGGTGGTTGCTACTGGTGCTCGGCTTGGTGGGTGCTGGTGCAGAGCAGGTCCGGATGCAGGTGAACTTGCAGGAGTGGCAGCTGAAGGGTCCGTGGGTGCGTCTCGGGGTGGCTCGGTAGCATCCAGGGCTCCGGCCGGCGTTGAGTGCGTTGAGTTCGATGGCGTCGTTAGTCCGGCGGGTGGGCTGGTGTCTGTGGGGGCCAGGGGTTCTGGCGCTGGGCGTGAAGGGAATGCTCTATCATTTTCTATTGCCTATCCGAAGGGCTGGTAAAGATTGGTATGGAATTGTAAGAGGTATCCCATCTCAAGTCTTGCTTTATCTTTTGGCAGAATGAGGACAAAAAAAAATAGAAAAAGTAGACATGTCTAAAAGTGAAGAAATCTATGAACATTATAGTGTACATCCTCTTCATTTAAAAGAAGTGATGGGGAATACTATTGGGTATTCCAAATGAAAAAATCAAAGAGAAGTCCCATGAGTGTAAGGGAAAAAAGCTTGGAAGTTCGTTCTTGGCAGTTGTTCCCAACAGGAAAAGGTGGACCATATGATGAACGACCTGTGCAGATTCCTGCATCTGAATATAGGACAACAAGATTGTATGCAGAAGATCCAAGATTTCGACAATGTATCCCATTTATATTTCATCTTTTGTTTGAGAGTGACTTGTCTGGACTTTCATATGCAGTCAATCACATATTGAAAACAGGAGTACTCATTTAGAATCTGAGCTGATTAATCTGATGGCATGTCAGCGTAGCACTAATGAGTTTTGGTACCGTTGTCATGGAGAATTTAAATGTATGCTAAGGAACTTAGGAACTCCTACCTGGTTCCTTACCCTAAACTGTGATGAATACGCTTGGGATGATTTACTTGAATTTCTTCGAGAGGTAAATTTGAATATAAAAAATATTGAATACAAGACACCTGGAGAATTGTGCTCTTTGGATCCTGTTAATGTATGCAGGTATTTAAATCATAGATTTGAAGCTATGATGTCTTTTATCTGCAATAAAAAGAATCCTCCTCTTGGAGAAGTTGTGGATTTCTTTTAGAGAAAGGAGTATCAAGCTAGAGGTGCTCCTCATATATATATGCCGATATGGATCAAAGATATCCCCAAATTTGGAGCTGATTCTGATGATACTGTTCTAGTTTTGAAGAATATGCCACATGTGCTATACCCAAAAGAACAGAAGAAAACAACTAAAGACAACAAGTCTTACGATTCCAAAGCCACTGATGTGCAAAATACTGCCTACGAAAGTACAAGTCTAAGGAAAAGTTTTATACCAAATGTCGTTTTGGATTTCCACATCCTGTAATATCCAAAGGAAGATAAAAAACAGTTTTATGTCAGCTATGAGACATACCATCACTAGAAAGTCTCCAAAAATACATACAATTTGAGAAAAAGTGAAGAATCAAAATACATAAATGATTATAATCTGGTCATTCTCTCAATGTGGAATGTTAATATGGATATTCAGTACGTTGCGGATAATGCCATTGCTGTTGCTCGGTATGTAACATCCTACATTGCAAAATTAGAAAGGACGGAAATGAAAGAAATGTGGAAAGAGATTTCTCACGAGAAGACTCTAAGTAAGAAATTATACAGTTTCAGTTTGAAGATGTTATCCCATTGAGAAATTGGAGCGTATGAATGCTCAGATCGCTTATCATCTGCAAGTTTATACTCAAAATCTAGAAGAATCATTTAGGTGAGTCTAGTTCTTGCTGCAACGTGAAATCGAGTACTTAAATTTGTTCAAGAAATCAAATATTTAGAAGAAAAAGATCTGGAAAGTACAGATATTGTGAAAACAAATATGTTGGCCACATATTATCCAAATAGAAGTCATCATCTTGCGAACATATGTCTCTATGAAGTGCTGGAAAACTAAATTTTTAAACGGAATGTTACAGAAAACATCAATGATGGAAAATATGCTGTGATTGGTTCCGATGGATGTTTGATGAAACAAAGGAAAGGAAATTTGAATAATCACAGAAAACTGAGCTGCGGCACTCCTGATAAAAGGGAATTTTACTATTTAGCACTTTTACAACTGTTCAAACCGTGGCGTTCAGAATTGGAATTTCTTGGAGATTTTCAAAGCTATGAAGATTCCTTCAATGCTTGTAAAGATACCATAGAATGTATTGTTTTTGCAAATTATGTGTAAATGTTGAACAATGAAAGTGATCAAGAAGCTACTATTTATTTATTTAAAGATTTATACAGGGCATAGCTGCCCCAGCAACAGGGCGTCCCAGCGCTACGCAAGAGACAAATGCCAAGTACCACTCCAGCACACCCCAGCAGATTAAACCGGGAAGAGCCAGGTCTGTAAAGCGTTATGAAAGGTCAAGTGATCCTGAAGTCTTCTAATAGACAACGGGAGAGGGTTCCAAAGATGAGCCGCCTGGACCTTAAAAGATTGACCGCCAGCCCTGGCTCTTTGAAAGCAGGGGGTACACGCCAAAACCAAATTGGCGGAACGAAGGGAAAGGTTCGGGATGTACTGAACCAACAGATCCGCTAAGATCGGAGGGCCTTGTTGTGACAGAATTTTAGGCGCTACACACAAGGGCTTGAACATAATTCTTTTGGCTATTGGTAACCAATGAAGTTTAGATAAAGAATCAGATACCTAACAAAACTTGGGCAGTGCTAGCAAAGCACGGGCCGCGGCATTCTGGATTCTTTGAAGGCGTAAGATACAGGTTTTATTGGTTCCTAAATAAAGGGAGTTGTCATAGTCCAACCTGGCTTAAATTGTAGCCTGTAGGATAGTTTGGCGGATTTTTGGCTCAAAATATCCGAGTAGGGGTTTTAAACCCCTCAAAAGACCAAAGCAGACCCCAGCAAGAACTTTAGATTGGGTATTAAAGGAAAGATCCCTATCAATTCAAAAGCCAAGATTCTTAACCGCCTCTTTCGGTGGTGGCGCTGGTTTGAGTTTGTCTGGCCATCACTGTTCCGACCACAGCGCACTGTCTCTCCCTAACACAGGAAATTCAGATTTGGCAGCATTAAGCTGCAAACAGTTTGCTGACATCCAGTCTGCAATTGCAGACAGGTCCTCCTTAAATTTAAGGAGATTATTTTTGCACTTTTCAGAAAAGGCAATAACTAGCTGGGTGTCATCGGCATAAGAAACCAATGACATCCCTCTACTTCTTGCTACCAAAGCTAGGGGTTGAACATATATGTTAAACTACGCAGGGCTCAATATTGAGCACTGTGGAACCCCATGCTTAATGGCGTACACCTGCGAGTGGTGCGGTGGTATAGCAACCTGAAAGGTTCTGCCTTCCAAAAAAGAGCAGAACCAGGCCAGGGCCGGTCCCCTGACCCCAATATCCTGCAGCCTACATAACAGGATGTTGTGGGAAACAGTGTCGAAAGCGGCACTTAGATCCAACAGAATCAAGGCTGCAGATTCCCCAACATCTAGGCTGCCCCGGATATCCTCGGTCACGGCCAGCAGTGCCGACTCGGTCCTGGGGCGGGGGCAAAAACCATTTTGTGAGGGGTCAAAAAAAATATTCTGCTCAACAAATTCAGCCAGAACTGTATTTACATACGATTCGGTGGCTTTTGCTAAAAAAGGGCGTTGGGAAATCTGGCGAAAATTGCCCGGGTCTGACGGATCCAAGGACGTTTTTTTTAACAAAGGACCAACTTTTGCGTGTTTCCATGTTGTCGGCAATGATGCAGAGGACAGTGAGAAATTAATCAATTCCCTAACTGCTGGTAAAATTGGGATGGAAACAAGACAGAGTTGGTCAGGTCCCAGAGGATCAGAAGGGGAGCCAGATTTAATTTTAAAACAAAGAGATTCTGTCTCAGAGAGTAAAGGAAAGGAAGACAGCATTAGTTCAGGAGTGACCAACTTATCCTCGGTCCCAGCTCTCCGCTCAATATTGGCCCTAGCTGGGAGGGAACAAGTAGTTGGAAGATTATTATAAATGGTCTCCACCTTGCGCAGAAAGACTCCTGCAAGTTCATCACACTGAGCATTGGAGGAGACTGAGGAATCCGCATTCACATTCAAATGTTGCATCTTTCTGAGAAGGGAGAAGATCATTTTAGGAGGATTCTTACTCTCCGTAATTTGAGCCGCAATGTATTCAGCTCTAGCTTTCCGGATCAACCTATGATAAGTCTTAATTGAATCGCAATATTTATTTTTTGCCTACAGATCATAGGCACGCCTCCATGAACGCTCCAATTGTTTACACACTTTTTTAGCTTTCACCAAGGATTCATTAAACCAAGGATTAGATGGCCCTTGTTTCTTCATTGAGCTCAGTTTTGCAGGAATGCTGATATCTAAAGCTTGGGTCAGCCAATCCTGGAAAAGAGTGTCAGCTGCCTCAATATTAGAAGGGAACTGTGGTTTCAAACTTGCCAGAGAGTCTGGCAGCTGAGATTGCTAGAGACAGTTCTCAAGACAGTCAAAGTTCTGCTCCACTGAGTCAAGATCCACTAGGACAACCAATTGTTGAAAATAAAGCAGCAATCACCATGAATGAGGTGGAAACAGCAATGCATCAAACTGAAGACGATATTATGGACTTAGGAAACTAGGAAGAATAACTAAATGTTGAACAGAAAGAAATATATCAGCAAGTGAGACAACAGATTGACCATGTATTTCTTCATGAAAAGAAAGAATGCACATGCACATAATTTCAACCTATCCGAATGTATGTCAGTGGTCAAGCTGGAACAGGAAAACGTTTCTTAATTAAAGTATTGACCAGTTATCTGCAGAAAACAACTGATTCACATGTGTCTTGTGTTGTAACTGCTTCAACAGGGTTGGCAGCACACAACATTAATGGAATCACATTACATTGTTTACTAATGCTACCTGTAGAGCATGAAAGCAAATTGGAATATCACAAACTATCTAGAGAAGCTTTTTATGAAGTTTCAAGAGTTCTGAGGAAAATTAAACTTCTGATTATTGATGAGGTAAGCATTGTCTCAAACGTAATGCTTGCTTTTGTGCATTTACGAATGCAGCAAATTCTTAAAACAGAATATGATGTCTTATTTGGAGGAAAACATGTCATAGTTTTTGGAGATCTACTGCAACTTACTCCTGTAAAAGTACAACCAGTATTTAAGACACTTGTGCATGAAGACACCAGAAAGTCTTTAGGAAGTGTTGGAAACTTTAATATTTGGTCATATTTTGTATACAAAGAATTCATTACAAATATGCGACAGCCAAATGATGTAGATTACGGAACTATTCTTCAAGATATAAGAATTGGAGTTCTGACAGAACAAGGCAAACAACCTTTGTAAATTCGACTACTTACGAATTTGTTTCCAAATGAAAATATATTTCCAGAAAAAATATATATGAAAATTGCGGAAACTAAATCTATAATCTGCTAAATGCCAGAACTGCGCAAGTGTTCTCTATTCAATTAACAACGTTTGAAGCTAGAAAATAAAGAAATACTAAAAATGGAAGCCATTGATAAAATAGAGCATGAAGGAATCACTATTATTTTGACAGAAACATTTAAAACAAAATTGGATTCTTTAGAAAAATCGATATCTAAAACTGCTGGTTTAGAAAAGAATCTATATGTATGTATAAACTGTTGGGTAATTTTAAGGCATAACTTGGATGTGGAAAAAGGTTAAGTAAATGGAGCAATGGGTAAAGTTGTTGATTGTGTTAATTATCAAAATAGAGATGGGATTGAATTTTTAAAAATCAAATTTGATCAAATTGAAGAAGTAAAACAAATTGGTTGTTGTTCAGTTTGTTTTGCTTGTTAAAGATTTATATGTACGTAGAAAACAGTTTCCACTTTCTCTGGCATATACAGTCACTATTCATAAATCTCAAGGGTTAAGAGTAGACAGTGCTCTGGTGAACATTGGAAGTACCATGTTTAATGATTACCAATTTTCCGTTTTCGCATATGCGGATGATATAGCCGTGACTACTGTGGATCCTTCCCGTGCGATTGTTGGGATTGAACGGCTAGCGACAGAATTTGGATTAATTGCTGGGTACAAGCTCAACGCGGCAAAAACTAAAAATTCTGTGCTCAGATAATATTGTTTGGATCGATGAGCGGGTAGTTAAAGAGGTGACTTATCTGGGTATCCAAATACGAGCCTCTATGTCTGAAGTGATGGAAGTGAACTGGAACTTATTGATACGTAATGTTAAAAATTCATTTGATAGATGGGGGCGTCTACATTTTACTTTAATAGGACAGAGTAATATTATTAAAATGAATGTTCTTTCTAAGGCTTTATATTTATTTTGTTCATTGCCTCTGGAAGTGACAAATGTTAAATTGCAACATCTTCAATCGATTTGTGGGAAATGTATTTGGAGTCCTGGCAGGCCTAGACGAGCTATGTGCTTTATGACGCTACCTGTTAGCAGTACCTGATTTTGCACTACATTTTTATACATTTGTTTTGTTAAAAATGCGGACTTTAATTACCGGGGAAGGCGCAGTGCTACTGCACCCACAATTTTTTTAATTCTTATGGGCCCAATTGCCAGACAATGTTTGTTTAAAGAGGTGGATGGAAGCTATTTTAAATGAACACGGTTTAAAGTTTTGCAGAGTGCCTATAAAGTCTGGAAACGACTATGAATGTTTGACTCTATGGGAAGAATTTCATATTATACACCCTTGAATGCAGGGAAGATTTTACATTCCATATTTAGGGACAATATAGTTCAAGGTTGGAGAAGGAAAGGTATTAGGAATTTAGGGGATCTTTTTTCCCCCGAGGGGGTGTGTAAATCTTTTGAGGAATTAGTTCTACAATATGGTGTGCTTCAAGTGCAGTTCTTCAAATTTTTGCAAATCAGGGATTTTCTATCTCGCATTAGAGTTAAAATGGTATCCCACTCTCTTATAGAGAAGGTTAGACGACAGGAGAAAATTGGTTTGATATATCAGCTATTATTATCAGATAGACCAGATGATCTGGATAAATACAACATCAAATGGGCTAGAGAGTTGGGAGAACCGGATATCTCGATTGAGAAACTTATAGTAATCTCTAGGGAGACTTTGTTATCAGCAAACTTGAAAGTGCAGTTCTTTAAGACTCTGTTTGACCTATACTATACCCCCGCTCAGATGTCTAAATGGGGGGTGGGGTTTGAGGGAAAGTGTTTCCGATCTGGGGCCGATAATGCTGGAAATGTACATATATTTTTTAGCTGTGATAAATTGTTTAGATTTATTACTGACATAGAACATTTTCTGTCCTCAGCTATGAATACACGCTTGACAATTACTCCTGCTATGATGTTATTAGGGAAATTGCCTGCTAATGTTCTTTTGAATGTAATATACCAACATCAACAGCTGATATTTTTTTTTATGACTGTCGCTCGTCTTTGTATCGCTGGGGAGTGGCTGCAGAAAGATCCCCCAACGTTTGAACTCTGGCGGGCAAAAATGTATAATCTATACAAATTAGAATGGAGTTTATTTTCTGTGAAGGGGCGTAAAAAACGCCAGATGGGTATCAAAATTTGGGGATCATTTCATGATTATTTTGAAGGCTGATTTATCTATCTGTATGTTCTTTTCTTTTATCTTTTTGTTTGTGCGTTGCTGGTTTATGTACACTGTTATGTGTTATCTTGCTGTTGTGAAGATATAAATAAAAATAAAAAAAGGATGTACCGTGTTTAAAGAGGGTATGGCATATGTTGCTTTGTCCCAAGTCAGAACTTTATCTGGATTGTATTGGATTGATTTTGATGAGAAGAAGATTACTGCAGATGCATACTGTGTAGAAAAGTATAATAGGTTAAGAAGAGCATATACGCCCAATTTAGGTCAATATCCTGCATTTGAAATGCGTGTGGTAGGTAAAAAAAGAAGATATGAGAATATTTGTCGTGAAGTTACAAAAAAGGCAAAAAATCAAGATAATGTTGAGATTGCAAGCAAAAAGAAAAAGGACACTGTTGAAGAGATTGTTGGTTATCAGTTTGAAAATAGTTCAGGTATCAACTTCTATGCTAATGTAGTGGTCAATGTTGTTTTTTATCTAGAAAGTTTGCAACAGCAAATAATGGAGAATCTGAAAAAAGATTTTGTTCCTTGTTGCATTGTATTTATGAAAAATTAAGAACTGATAAAAGTAAAATGCAAAACAATCCTGATATTCGTAATCTTTTGGATGTATGTTCTGGTTCTACACAATTTACGCAGAATATCCAAAAAGATGCTCAGGAATTTCTAATGTATGTGCTTGCAGTATTGGAAAATGAAGGAATATAAATTGAAAATCTTTTTGGCCTTCGTTATAAATGGGTACATCAATGTGAAAATTGTATGTTGACATCTACCACTAACATAGACACTGACAGATTTATATATTTGACATTACCAGACTGTAAATCAGTGTCTTTCAACAAACTAGTTAAAGCAGCAAATCAAAACATGGAGTGTAGCCAATGCAAATCAGAAATGTTATCAAGATTATCTATACAAAGATATGGACAATATATAATTTTAATTATACCATGTTGTACAGCTGATGAAAGAAAGTTGGAAACTTCAATTAAACATTGTGTAGCAAGTCAACTATCAATATCGGGAAGAACTTTTGTAGCAGTAGCAATAATTTTCCATGAGGTCCTTCTACAACATCTGGACATTACACTGCCTATTTAACCCCTTGGCCGCGGTGGTAAAGAACATTATTTACAATGTATGAAAATTAAAAATAATTGTTCATCGTATTATTATTTGAGTTCTTTCATATTCAAGTAAGAAAATTCTCTTAATTTTATATCTGTGTGATTTGTATTATATATGGTTTGTTATTGAGGATGTAGTTTTTGTGGAATGTTCAGAAATAGTTGAGAATATTGTAAATATGTTAGACGTAGTTTTTTTTTAATGAATCTTATTGATTGTTTTTTTTTTTGCCTGCTAAGTGATGAGTACGATTGAAATCACTGTTTGTAGTGAAATTCAATATATTCTGAGAACAGCAAAAAAGGCAAAGAAAATAATTTATGAAATGTTAAAATTATGTTGTGTTATAATAAATATATTATTATATATTATAAGTGTTTTTTCTTCTCTGTCACAGATCCTAATTCGAAAATATGAAATTTTTAGAAATTTAAATTATAAAAAACTGAAAGAAAATTGTTGTTTTTTATGTCTATTACTGTGAAGGTGAGATTAACTAAGTAATAATATGCACAATGGGCTGTGTTTGCACACAGGTGAAGAAAGGGGGAATGGACGGAGTAGATATGTGTGGAAAGATGCTCTGTGGGCGTTTTAAGTTACGGGTTAAAGTTTCCTTGAATACTGGGTGTCCCTGGGGGCCAACTAACCCACCAGATATGTGCAGAAAGTGCCTGGGAGTTGCATTGCAGAGAGGTATAACATGGGACATGCCTTCGGAGCACCTCGCTTCAACGCAGCTGTATGGCGTTCAATAGAGAGACATGGTGGGCTAGTAGGACCCAGGTACTTTCAGGATTAAAAGAGACTAAATTCCTCAACTTAAAACACATCACAGAGGTGTGGTTGCACATGTCACATCAGACCTCATCCCTTCCCTTCACCACTCTATAAACATGTCCTATCACTTTGACAAACGCTAAGTACATATAAATGTATCTTCTTCTGTCTGTGCAGTACTGAAATTACTCTACTTATTAGTCATATAGTTAAGGATTGGCCTAGCCACTAACCCTAGTACAAGGTAATTTCTTTATATACTATGCAAGCACACCTACAAGAAGCTAAAATGTATTAATACAGTCTGCAAAACACCCAGTTTATACCTATGTAGTTTTGGAATCTCACTGTGACAGGATATCAAGTGACCTGAAAGAAAAATATTTGATTGGGTCATAATACTTCCCATTGTGCCTATTGAAGGACCGCAATCATTTCAATCATTCTTCTTTGAGCATCTTTGGAAAGATAACTCTGTGCTTACCTCCTGTCACTTTCATGCAATTTTTCAAACACTCAACTAGCAATATGTTCTTATTGTAACAGTCTACCAATACCTAAGCACTTATTGGGTAACTTTAGAAGCATCCTGTGCCAACAATATGTCACTTTTTGTAACAGAGTGATAGCGCAAGACACTCTATAATATTTACAAAGAGAGGAAAAGGCACTCTGTGTACCTTTTCTTCTCCATGTAAATACAACCTCATCATACAAACCACTTTGTGTTCAAAGGGCGTTCTATAGGTGTTGTTGTGTGTGTTTGCACAGAACACTCATAGAGCAAGACACATCTCCAGATTTATCATAAATCATAAATCTGGACATGTGTGTGAATGCTGCACCATCCTCCAATTGGTAAAGCAAGGGACAACAAGAAGAATTGTTTCCATTTCTCCTCATATTTTCTCTTTCAATATATGCTACATTGCACAGCATACATTGAAGGAGAAAAATGCCTTCACTGATTATTTTTGTACAGGAAGGTGTGTCTTCCTACACAAAAACAAACTCCACACGACACAGATATCCTTGCACCATGGTGCAAGAGTGCCTGTGTCATCGCATTGCTGCAGTTTAAGCAGCAGTGGAGATGGCAGAATAGACGTGCAACATATTTATGTACATATGTTGCATCCCTGTGCTTCGGAAGTACCATAGCACACTGCAGCTAAAGAGTTTACAGTATCATGCTGCAGCACTTCCTTATAGTTCAGCACTTATACATTCACCATACATTACTAATGCATTCTTTCAGTCAATTATGCACTACGCATAAATTCAACTAAACTTTCACATACTATCATACAAATATAGCTCTTTTATTAACCAGAGAAGTTAGTTCTGAAAATAACTTTTTTGTAGTTGTTTTTTTGTTTTATATTTTTTTGAACGATTTTTTTGTTTTTTATTATTAGGAAAAAAAGAGAACTGGAGGAACAAAACAATGAACTGCAGGAAAAAAAAAGTCTGGCACCGATGATTTTCTTGTGCTCTGCAGATCAGATCTACGGACTGCTCTAAATAACAGAGTAATTTGTTGCACTTAATGCAGTGCGCCTTCAGTTGGCCGAATTGTGGACGTATCTCCGGATGTTGCGGTGATGAATTCGTCCCAGAAGTACTTGCCTCTGCAGGTGGAGGGTTTTCACGAAGTCTTCTGCACTCCTCATGAGCCAAGTTCACGGGGTGGAGTGTCTTCAGGTGCTTCATCATGCTGGCCATTCCGCAAGAATACTTCTTTGTTGGATCTCCTCTCGACAAAATCCTTTGACAGATTTTGCATGTCACTTTTGTGTCGTTAACTTTTTTCTGTCCTTCCGTAATGGAAAAAACTTTCCAGACCATTGACCTGTACCTTTCAGGGCGTGGAGGTTCAGGAAGAAATCCATCACCAGAAGAATGTTCTGAATCTGATGCTGGCTGCTGTCCAGAAGCCATTATCTGCAGATTTAGGTCAGCAGCACCAAAGAAAAGTTCTTCTCAGCTCTGAGATGTTCCTCAAAAGAAGGTCTAAGAAGAATGATTGAAATGGGTGGCGTCCTTCAATAGTTACAATAGGAAATGTTATGAACCAATCAAATCTTTTTTTTTCAGGTCACATGGGGTCCGCGCCCCGTGCACACAGGCAGCACGCACCCAACGCAACTTTGCAAAATTGGATTTAAAAGTAATATAAGTTTATTAAAAGTAAAAGTATATTATTTTTATGATTAGCTTAGATAATGTCTTGCCCTAATATGTGTACTAAATACATATAGATATCATTTTTGACATAAAAAAATTTCACAGGAGTTGCGCACCCACCGCTTCAAACACGTATATGACGTCACGCGGAAGAGCGCGAGCTTTGCATAAAGCAATATGTATGTGTCGCGTATGGGCCTGGAGTCGCGTACCGGTCGCATATCGATCGCACAGGAAAATACGCACCCATGGCATTTTCTACGCGGATCCTACAAAACAATCCTAAAATGGTACCTAGGTTCCACGCAGTGATCAAGAAAGGTACGCTTTGGGTGCGCGATTCCAGAAAAAATTGGAAAAAAAGTAAATAATATAAATATATTTTTAAAAAAATCTATAAAACAAAAAATAAACCTTAGAGTTTCAATATTTTGAAAACATTTGTTTCCATTTATATTAAAAATATATAATGTAATTTAAAAATAAAATATGTAAAAATAAATAGATAAAAAAATTTGAAAATCAGTATCAAAAAAGTAAATATAACAATTATTACATTTAAAAATTATCATTTAAAAAACCTTTGAAATTCACTGAAAAACCATAGGTTTCAGACATGTTATAGTTAGGAATGAGCATTCAAAAAACCTTAGAAATTCACTGAAAACACTATAGGTTTCAGGGGTGTTATAGTTAGCTGGACATTTCACTCGTACAAAACCATTGAAATTCCTCTTTTATGGTTAGTTCTACTAACTATAACTCACGTGCCCACAATCCACGGCTGATTATGTCACATATTACATCATACATGACATGGTCAGTGACATCACTGATGACAGCTTGAATGACATCACTGATGACATCATCCACATGACAATCTGATACACCTTATCACACACTAGTATAACCTTTAATCACTCGGTATAAAATACAAAGTGCCATTTTTTAAACCATTGACACACCAATACAAGTTTCTAAAAAAACACTCACTGATTCCTAGATCTACACACACATCTAAACACTTACCTATAGATTCACTCATACATGCTGACAAAGATCAGTAGAACACTATCAAATATACTTATACACCTATTTCAACATTACACACCAGCATACATCCTATTCACGTATGCAGTCATTCTACTCACTTAGGTAAACAATTGATCATACTTACATTTACTCAGCTACACACTTATACAAACACCACTTCATTTATTTATATAGATAGTAACTCATACTTAGTGTGTTATAAAATCACTATTACAAGTATACAGTTACCTATACAGTCACTCATACAATCACTGAGTCTTATGTATACTTATGTATATACAACAACTATCACATACACTGCCTATTATATTTCCACTTTGTTGGACATATATCATTGAGAAATATATTTACTCGTCACTACAACCATAAAGACATTCACTCACCCAAACAACTGTTTCCACATGCAGTCTTAACCTCATATACCTACTAAATCAACTATTTACACATCTTTGGACAGTCACACACCTTTCACCCAGACACACACACATTCACTCTCCCATACACATACTCACTTAACTAATCAATAACTAATATAGACTTTTACATAGCTACTAACCAACTTATGCAGTAGTTTACACAAGAGACAGAGTGATATAGATATTCACACAGTTTAATCACTAGCCCATATATTTAGTGACACACTTTAAATTAGTGACTTAAACAGTTAATCACACTGCTAGTAAATCCTTCATCCAGACACTTATAATTCCACTCATTCTTCAATGCAGATTGCTATATATATATAATACATATTTAAATATCGATCCATACCACATTCACTGGATGATGTCATCAGTGATGTTATCAGTGATGCCATTTAAGATGTCATCAGTGATGTAATCAGTGATGTCACTGACCATGTCATGAATGATGTAATATGGGACATCATCAGCAGTGGATTGCGGGCGCGCAACTTATAGTTAGTAGAACTAACTATAACGGAGGAATTTCAATGGTTTTGCACGAGTGAAATGTCCAGCAAGCCATAACACCCCTGAAACCTACGTTTTTTTCAGTGAATATATATATATATATATATATATATATATATATATATATATGCGCGCTCGTTCCTTTTTCCCCTTACTGGTCTTAGGAAAGCACTCTACATCAGCAGTCATAAATTACTTTAATTCATGATTCCATGAGGCATGTAAAACATGACGCGTTTTGGCGATGCCTTAGTTGAATGCTTACATTGTTAGACGCAGTGAAGTGGTACATTTAAAACATGATGACGTGAATCACATGACCAGATGATGCATAAAGGTCAAAAGTGGACTGAATTGTGCCGACTTTCGGCGCCATATTGCAGTGTTTCAATACAACTTTATCAGTCATATTCTGGCTTCTGGTCTGCCCAGTACTAATATATCACATTTAGCAATACATTATACAGAGTAAATCAGGTATTTTTCATATATGAAATAACTGGTAAGCTTAGGCAACTCAATGTTGCTAATCACGCCGTGTATCGGCTTTGCCCTCATAAAGACATTATTTGCAAAATGCCTTGGATGCGACATATTTATAATTCTACAATTCATAAACATATGCCATTGCCCTTCAACATTGCACCCAACTTTACTCCAAATGCAATTTCAAGTTAATATATCAAAGCATTACATTAGACTCAGGTAATTAAAGAATGCAACACCGTTATTATGCCGAGTATCGGCTTCAATAGAAATTGCCTACCCAGTTCTATAATTATGCCGTGTATCGGCTATGGCCAACAGTGATGCAGTACAGTATATCAGCAGACCAAAGACAAACCAAAATACAAAAGATTGACGTTTTCATAAGCACCATCACTGTACCCACAAATTATTTACAATACAGGAGCCCCTGTCTTTAACTCACCCAGATGTACTGACAACTCCTCTCCTACATTCATTCCATTGGGGATTTTGGTTCCAAGATCACTAATATATCTTGATTCTAGCCTGCGGTGTTTTCTAATTCTGTCACCTCCTCTCACACTCATGGGGACATGATCTAAGCCATAATAATGCAATAGATCCCTATTGCTATTATGTTTCTCCGCAAAGTGTCGTGCAACAGGGTAGGTAACATCCCCCTTGGCGATTGCCCGCATATGTTCTAAGATTCTCACCTTGACAGAATGAATTGTGCTCCCAATGTAGCATAAGACACATGGGCACTGCAGGCAATACACCACAGCTGGTATTGCACTTGAGACATTTCTTAATCTCTTTAGGTTTAGATGAACCATCCACCAAAAAGGAGAGTGTTCTACGACAACCTGCACAAGCCTTGCATTTACCACAAGGGTAAAAACCCTTTAGCTCCCTTAGGGTTCCAGTAGTCTTAACCACAGTGTGCAAGTGGCTATGTAACAGAGTATCCATCAACGACCTAACCTTCCTGAATGTAATCAAAGGGGCACGAGGGATATCTGAGCCAATAATGCTGTCAGTTTTTAGAATGTAAAGTGAGCAAATATGACGGTGGGGGCAGACCTCCGCATGCACCAGGGAGTAGTTTGCCAAATTAAGTTGTAGTTCTAAGAGTTTCTTGCAAGTAGGGGTTATGCTCTTCTTTCTTAGGTCCACCGTCTAGACCACACTCATGAAACAAAAGAAATACCGATGAAAGGAGCACCCAAATGATGAAATTACGATTAACAGTGTATGTTGAAGTCCATATTAATTTATTTCATGATAATTTCCGGTTCTTGATAAACCAGCGGACCTCTTTGGAACACACTCCACATTATAGAGACAATGGATGTTGATTGGCCATGGGACCATTTCCAACTGACTGAAACGACTGTGAGTTTAGGCGCAATGAGTTTGCGCCAAGCTAGGTACCCGATTGGTTCTGACTCGGCGGACCGAATAGGAGACCATATCCTTTCCCGCCATAGAGTCGTTTGTGATTGGAGGACACCTTACTTAAGTAGTGGGTAAGTGTCATACAGCAAATTGCACGACAGGTTTATCATGACCCGCTGCTGCCGTAGCCTCACATTGGGCCGTCTTCACATATATTGATCGTTGTAGGTGAGACTCTAGGAGATAACATGGATAGCTTTTACTCAAGTAGCTTGGTTGTTAATTTTTATGCGTCTTTGAATTGGAATTAATAGTGGATGTGATTTTATTTTATTTAGATTTTGTACGGATTTCTGACTGTATACGAAATAATAAGGCATTGAAGGGGACTTTTACTGCTTTATAAGCAAAGGTGAGAATTCTATTAAGAATGTTGTCACTTTGAGTTAGGATATCAGAGTAATAGAATTTTAATTAATGGCTGGTAGTCTTTTGAATGTATAGATCGACAACTAGGCTTTTCAAAACTTGCGCCACTTTATGGTTGGACAAATAGTAGTTACTCTTGTACTGCTCTACACGTATTAAGGAATAGGAGACGACCATAACCACTTTACAAACAAAGGTGAGATTTGAAAAGAGTCTCGCCATGTGGAGTCAGTATGTGCTTCGTGAGATCGTCTAAAATAGGGATTTATAATCACTGGCAGTGTTTTTCGATTTTGCAGATTGAAACCAAGGTTTCTTCTGATTACCTTTTTTTGTTAATCTTCCCAACCCAAACATACGAAACAAGTCCTCTGAATCAGGTGAGGGCATGCATTGGTCGAATAGACAGACTTAATGTTAATTTATGATTTGATTTGATCGTATAGATTCATCCTTTATTAATTTTGATTCTGAAAAGGGAGGTCACATCCACTAATAGGTTAAGTATCATTGAGGGGTGAGACAATTTAATGATACATATTTATACTGTTAATTTGTGACCGGAATAAGGGGACAAAAATACACAATGTTGTTTTGCATAATTCTTGCAGATTTGGTTGTTCTGAATATCTTACTGGTTGGTGGGATCTACAGATGAAGTTGATTTAGTGTAATAAGTCACAGATGTGTGATGAATATAACTAAACTGGAGAAAACATACGTTAAAATGATTAGAATGTAATATTCAGTTCTGCTAAAAAATGTTTTTCTGTATCTATATTGATGTTTGATATATTGTTTTGTTACCCTTACAGCCCTGATGATGTCCCATTAGGGACGAAACGCATAGGCTGTTGTTTGTTCTATAATAAGAAACTTTGAGACAACGACTGAAGTTGAAATATTGGATTGATTTGTCTTCTTGTGATATATGGAACGCTTTTGTTGGAAACTGAATAATTATCATGAAATAAATGAATATGGACTTCAACATGGACTGTTAATCGTAATTTCATCATTTGGGTGCTCCTTTCATCAGTATTTCTTTAGTTTTTAGAATGTGCCAATTTTTCTTCATGATCTTTCTCAATTCATTGGCATCATTCGAAAAAGTTGTATAATTTCAGATGTTTAGGGTCATTATTGTGGCTGATCTTAAAATGCCTTGCCACAGTATAGCTTTCATCACTGCTGATGATAGCACGTATATGTTGAAGGATTCTCTTATGTGCCTGTAATTTGGTGCTGTCAATATATTTAAGGTTGCAGCTGCATGTCAGAACATAAACAGCATATTCTGACTTGCAAGTAAGATGTAGCCCTTTGCTGCAAATCCTATTATTAAATGCCGTTGTGTAAGTTGCGGTAATAACGCCATAATGGCAAGCTTTACACACAGAAAACTTGTAAAATCTTTTCCGTGCAGAGAGCCAGGAACATTTGCCCCTCACTTCTAGATTACTCCTTGTGAGTGACCTGCCCATGCTGTTTGCCTTTCTAAAAGTTACAGTTGGATTGCAGGGTAATAGATTGCCAATCACAGGATCGTCTCTCACGATTGCCCAATTGTTTCTCATAATTGCTCTAATTTGGTTTTTTTGTCGTGAGAAGGACAAAATCCCTCTAGTAGGTTCCTCAATGACTACTTTATCGATGTTTTCATCTCTATATTGCAACAAATCCATTCCTGCCAATGTTTTAGATTTAGCAATTGCTTCATCAATCATCTCAGTCCTATAACCTCTAGCCAAGAACCTATTACGACTTTCCATCTGTTTATGATTACAGTCGTCTTCCTCACTGCATATTCACCTAATGCGCAACATCTTCCCATAAGGAATGCTTTTAATTAAATGGGGCGGATGTGCGCTAGAAACATGAAGAAGTGTGTTCCCTGCTGTAGGTTTCTGAAAAAGAGTTGTTGACAATTTGTTGTTAACCACCTGGACCCTTACATCTAAAAATGAGACCATGTCTTTACTGATGTCAGATGTAAAATGTAACTTAACTACATTGTTGTTCAATGAATCTATAAAAGCAGTAGCACTCTCCACATCACCATCCCGTACTATAAATAAATCATCAATGTAACGCAACCAAGTTACAACATTAGTATGATAAATCTGCTCATATTGTTGCATGAGGACCAGCTCCTCCCACCATTCCATGAACAAACATGCATAACTGGGGGAGAAGCTGGCCCCATAGCAACACCCTGAATCTGCTGGTACATTTTGCCATCAAACAAAAATAAATTATTTTTCAAACAAAACAGTAACATTTTGAGCAGCATGTTAACATGTTGTGTATAAATGATTGATCTATTCATCAAGAAATATTCCACCGCCCTCATTCCATCCTTATTTTTGATGCATGTATATAAGGCGGAAACATCAAGCGCTATTAATAAATAAGTAGATTTCCAAGTAATATTTTGAATTATCCTAAAAAAATCACTCGTATTCTGCACAAGTGATTTAAACCCCTTGAAAAAGTCTTGCAGGAAAAAATCAATGTACCTTGATAAGTTCGCCAAAAGACCATCGCAGGCAGTTATAATGGGTCTTACAGGCAGTTTGCTGATGTTTTTGTGTACCTTTGGTATAAAGTAGATCACCGGGATAGTTGGGTGCTCCTTCTTGAGATATTTGAACTCCTCCCAGCTAAACAGGCCCATGCTTTTCCAAGTTAACAATTGTGAGAATAATAGTTCCTGAGTGTCTTTAAATTTCGTCTGAGAAATATTTCTGTAACATTCTACATTATTAAGTTGATTATGCGCTTCTTCCAAATATTCTTTGAGGGGCCATGACACTATATTTCAGCCCTTGTTGGAATTACGTATTATGACTTGGTGATTGTCTTTCAGTTTGCTGATAAGTTGGTGACATTTTCTCTCATGATTAGTATATTTCATTTTAGCATTGTGAATGGTGATGTTCAGCTCCTTTATTTGTGCAACTATTTGCTCATTGAAAACATAAATGGAATCTCTGGGCATGATAAGAACAAACTTAGATTTCATTTTAAACGGAGTGTGCGGTTTAACATTAGTTCCATCCAATTGAGACTGTTGCGAACATACCACATTTGGCTCATTGTGATTGTCACTATCATTTAGTTCTGATATTTTTCCCCGCTCTAAAACATGTAAATCATGCAGCAAATCATAGTCTGAATTCAAAAGCCCTGACATCCCAGGTTCCTGTGAAGATGTGTCCCCCCTATTAGGGTCTCCCTGTTTGCTGCGTTGGTGATGGAACTCTTTAAGTTTTAGTTTCCGTATGAACCTGTAAATGTCCGCCCTTGTCTGGGTATAATTAAAATTAGACTCCTGACAGTATGAGAGGCCAAGCGATAAGAGCTGTTGTTTAGCAAATGTAAGGTCGATTCCAGCCAAATTAATGATGGTATTGGTCTCCTGGGTATTGGACTCACTGGTAACCGCATCTATAATACCTGCTCTTATTTGCGGTTCCCTTTCCCATGCCCGCGCTTCCTTGCAGTTTCTCCTTGCCTTTCTGCGATCCCTTCTTCTACGGGTGGCCCTGTTTTGGCGGGCACTTTGTTGCGTGGTCTCAGTGTTTCAGTTGGGCTGCACTTTAAAATTTCCAGCCCTTCCCCCAATGTCACTTTATTATTGCTGGACTTTGACCTGGCACCTAAATTGTCAGAATTCGATCCGCTCTCCACAGCAGGACTCAGATCTGAGGCCGAGGGGGACTCCAATGGTTTCTGGCCCCTCCGGGTATTGCCAGCATCGCCAATATGCTTGTTAACTGTGGCAGTTCTCATAGAATCATATCTCCTCACGAACGTGAATATTTGTTTGTTTGCATAGTCGTCGCGATCTTGTCAAAATTTGTAAGTCTTCCTGATTTAAATTATTTCCTCCTCCTCGCGTAAGCGATTAGTAATTTCCTCTGTCAATTTTTGTTTGATCTGGGGGTCTCCCTGTTGTTCTAATTCTTTCTCCAATAGCTCGATTTTCTCCTGGATCTCACATCTGTCAACATCCGCATATTTGACTAGGATTTCAACGAGTCTACGGACAACTCGAGATTACACTCCCCCCACTCTGCCATCATGCGTGGGTTGGGCGCCTCGTAGCTGGGGGCGATCATAATCCAGAGACACGGGGGATCCTCCCCACATCTAAGTATCTCCGGAGTGATCTCGCCTCCCACCATTTTGGTTGTTCTTGTCGTTTGAGCTTCTCAAGAGCTCGAAAAACTGTCCTTAAGCCCTTTGCCCTTGTTGCTAGGCTCCTCACTGGTTACTTTGCTGGCCTCTTGTTTATCCTCAGGGGAACCTGAAAACATCCCCTCGGCCGCCAGTTCGCGATCTTTAAGAGTGGCTGCAGATATATTGGCTAATGTAGTCTAATGTCCAGTAACTTGTCCTTCAATTGGTAAACAACCTTGAGGAACTCTTACTGATTGCACACCTCCCCACCTGCTTTATATATATATTTTACTGCAATCAGGTTAAACCTTGCACGCTCAACTGTAAGTGCTGGTGACGGGTTGAACCTTAGAGCTCACAACTGCTTCTTATGTACAAACACGCAGCACTCAGTGAATCCTTTGTATTTCTTTAATGGCGAACACTACTACTCCACCAACGTGTTTCAACCTCACAGGGTCTTTCTAACGGTAGGTGAGTCTTTCTTTTCTTTCTCTTTATTTACTCTCCATCAGTAGTTCTTTATGAAGCATGATGGAAGTTGTCGTTTAACACCACATATATATAGAATTTGCAAGTCACTATTATCACAGTAAATAAATGACATCATCTTGGTTGGACAGTGTGTAAATGAATGACTATTGTGATGTCTTATTAGTGTACATCATTCCTTGCCACCATTCATCAAGCACAAATTGCATAAAATCATACTGTTGATCATACTTATGTAGTATCAGTTAATTATACATAATTTTTATGCATGCATGCATGCATGGTCGAATACCAATGTATTATTGAAATTATGATTAAGTATCATTACATTCACAATGTACATGATCCCCAATGGTGGACATGTTTGTGTTCAAGTATAGTATTTTAGGGACACAAAAATCAGGACTCCCAATTCCACGAAGGCCCAGTAGGCCACTGAGGACAGGACTGAGCAGGAGCACTGGCTCAAGGCAGACCTTGACTCTAGAAGCCTGCCCTGAGAACATGTAAATACATGCTGCCCCTGCACATAAAAAATGTGTTGATAACAAGTATATGCCAATGATGGTCTGGCGTCTGCTTGAATAAATGTGATATTATTTATTAATCACGGTAATACGGCTTCTGGATTAATAATGTTACATTGTGATGCTTAGAGCTACAAATCCCACAATTCACTCAAGGTCAGTCTCTGTTAAAAAAAATAGTGTGGCACAAATATGACAAAGCTTGTCCCCATACCCTGTCCAAAGCACACCAGATAGTGTTCTGAAAGATGCAACATGCAAATGGAACTATGGAGTTAGTTCTTTACTAGTGTTGATTTTTGTCCCTAGGTGGTTAGCTGCACGTTCTGCAGGACATTGTACTGAGTTAGCACAATGCTCTGCATTAGCCCCCTTAGCCCCACGAGCCATTAAGTAAGCTTTATTGAAATTACTTGTGACAAATGACCTGATACAGACGATGTCATTTAATGGTAGAGCAGTGGACAGCAAGAGACAGGAACAACAGGTGCAGCATGACAAGAGTCCGCTCTGTATCGTGAGGAGAAGAGTGGCCTTCTGTAGAAGAAGGGGACAGCAAAGAGGACACGTGCATTGGGCATGCAAGTGGGAAAGAGCCAAAGGCAAGCGCTGCCTAGATCTATCTGCAAAACCAAATCCATCATCCTCATCTTTGCAGCGAGTATACTCATAAAAGAAAGACAACATCCAGCCCTTATGATATTTTGCCACATTATTGTTCATGTTGCCATGTTCATAACTTTAAAGGCAGGGGTAATTTTAGGTGTAGCTCCTCAAATGCCAAAATGAACACACACTCATTTTTGGCAGTAGCACATATGTTCTGTTCAATCAAATGATGTGCTGGAGGAAGGCAACATGTGGGCCAATAAAGCCACCCTCTCCCTTGTTATTCCCTAAAGTTCTTTTCTATTTTCCATATAACGTTTAGAGACAACTACACAATCAGGCCATAACTATAAAGCAAAAACAGATTTTAATGTAATAATGGGTGCACAAGCTATTTGAATAATAAGTTAATAAACACTGAAAAAGCTGATTTATACTTTTAGGAAATCTTTATTTTATGTGTGGTCACCCCTGATGTTTCTCATTTTGCTGGCCCCTGTTTTAATCGGTTGTTTTTTAGATTTTGTACACTAGGACACTGCTGTTCAGTGCTCAGTATGTGTGGTCTTCTCTCTGAAACATGGAGAAAAGGGGTTATTCCTAACTGGCATAATAAAAGTGCCTGTTAGTCCTTTGTATATAGCGTTAAGTAGCAGCTTTCCCTGGGCTTGGACGAAAAATGCCACTTGGGGACTGCAGGACTATATAGTGGTAGTACAAACATGGCGTTGGACCTACCCTGTGTAGCCTGACTGCTGCAGTGTACACACTGCAGTAGTACCTGTTAAAATAACCCTTTTTGTCAGGTAAAAATCTTCACTTTTAAATATCAGCAAGTCACCCCTATGCAGACATTGTACCCCACAAGATAGGTTGCATGGTTTTTTAAAGTAAGCCATGTACAAGAATAACGTTACCATGCCCCTATAATGATGAGGCCCCAAATCTATTTTCACTGTGGCAGGTCTAGGTGTCCAAACGGAAAACCAGAATAAAGATTAAAATAGTAATTCTCTATCTTGGAAATAAGACCAGTTGGAAAAATAATGAAACCACACTTTTTAACAGTTACGAAAAACCCAATTTACGGCTGAAGTCAGATTTTTAATAAGCTTTAAGGAGAAGTATTTTTTGGAAATTATTATCCTTTACCTGTCTGAACTGTCAGAAGGCTATTTAGCATTAGCCACTGCAGGCTCTTAGCCAGTGCTCAGCCTTAAATAGGTGTGAACAAGGTGTGAAATGCCTCCCAGGAGCAAACAATAGGCTGACCTCAAAAAGTAGAGACAACACCTCTGACTGTCACAGAATATTTAGAGAGAGTGGAACTGTAGGCATCCTTAAACAACACACTGGTAAATCCTGCTTGCCCGTTCAGTTGAAGCACATGTAACATGTGGGACATACTTGAAAGGGAGAGAACAGGATGCTTAAAATGCTTTTACATTCCTTGTCTGGTTCCTGAAGGATCCTGCTTTTGTCCTGCCAGACTTCTGTCTATGTGATTGTTGTAGGTACAGTACCAGCTTTAAACTGGAGTTAGTGTTATATGTGGGAGCACACTAAAATTATCATTGTACACTTCCCACATACAACTCTAGCCCTCAGAACACAGGTGTATTGTGGCTGAAGACTTCTGCCATCTTGACAATCCCCTGACACATGACATGTTGGGCCGGTTGGTAGTAAGGCAAACAGGAATTCTTTAAAATGTAGTTATGGTTGGCAACAGGATTTTTTGTTTCATTGGTTAGGGAGGAGCAAGGAACCCTCTTGTTCCCAGGACACACACTTATACTCCAAGAGTCAGTTGACTGATCTTCTGTGTGGTTACCAAAAGACAATAAACTTCAAAATATGTAAAAGGTTAGGAGTGATGCTGTGTCTATGTTCTGCAAAAGACAGCATTAAATATGAACAATACTACATTTGTTACTGCATTAGAAAGCATGAACAAACTACAGAATATAAAAACCACATGGATTCCCCTAAAAAATTAAACCAATTATAAAAATTACAAATTATATTAATAATCAAACACTTATTTTTATACTAAAAGAAATCTAATCCTAGTCAAAATATGAGGCACTCCTGAAAGGAGATTTGTGACATTATGTGACAATTCTTCCTGACCAGTCAAGCACAGAAAGATCCCAAAAATTAGTGGCTTGACTGATATTAATACAGAAAACCTATACATTCACTTTATTACATGGAAGCCCCGGAAAAAGGCAAGGTTATATTATGATGAAAAAGCAGATTCATTTTCTGAAAAGGGGACCTACCACCAAGTTCAATGTATGTTCTTTGAAGGACACTGCAGTTTATCAATACACCTAAGATTACTACTCCAAAAAATCTGACCCACACACACCAAAGCGGGTAAGGCCAGCTAGACGTTAAGCAATATTTACGTCAGCATTTTAAACACTTGTCATCATCACTGTTTCTAAATATGTGTGCATTATAATACAGGATTAAGTCTTCTTTTTCTGCTCAATTCTAAGCATTAATCATGCTATTGAATAGTGCATTAAAACAATAGTGCATTTTAAAAAAATAGACTAATATGGCAATGTGACAATATCATCCAATTTGTTTTATACATCTGGACATATATGAAATGTATGTAAACATTTATAATTTTAGAAAGATATTTAATACTTGTGAAAAGTAAGATACAATTTTCAATTGATACTGTCTTATTTTATTATTGAGACATTATTTACTATAAGATCGAGGTCACCTGACAAAGAAGCTATATTACTAAATCTGTGAATGTTAGACTAACAAATCTTGGTCTGACTAAAAATAAGTCAGCACCATATTGGTGCTTAAATATTAGATAGATAACTTCCTAATTAAAATAAATTCTGGAAAAATGACCGTGTTCAGTGGCACAATTAATGGTGGAAAAAAGGTATAACACACAACATAAATTGTGCTTGTGAAGGTATAGCATGCATTACTAACTATTTGACAGCAAATATACATAAATTAACCTTTGTTTTTTACATGCATGCATCTGTGTCAATTACAGGTTGATTTGTTGGTGCCTTATTTAACTATTCCTGATATATTCTGTACTTTATTGCTATAATAAACTGATATATAGAGCAGGAGTATGAATCCTCATGTAACAAGTTCAAATTCACAAGATTCACAATGGGTTAACTTTTCTGCCTATAAATAGTAATTACCATCTGGACAGTTAATGCAAGGTTTACCAAGGTTCTCCTTGATTGGTTGATTATAGAGTGCCCTGTCCCAATAAAGGCCCACCTACCTCAGCAAAGAGGTCAACATATTGCAGAGCCTAGGATAGCTTCAAAACAAACACATTTCTGCTCATGGAGAAAGCATCAATACTAACGATACTGGACAACTCTTAGTGTGCTTTGATGATTGTGTTTAAACTGTGCACCAGTCTGAAATAAAGTTTAACGGCCTCTGCCCCTTTCTTCAATTATCTTCTCAGGTTTTTAATAGTAGTTCAAAACAAATAAATTATTATATGCAGTAACGACAGATGTTATGACCATACATTCAAATAATCCAGTCAGCTTTTGGAATAAAATTATTAATCTATCTGAAATGTGAAATTAATGGACATGACCATTTTGTGTAGTATTCTCTCAGATCTTTGCCTTCATACCCTTATTTTCTGCTGAACCCATTTTTGTTGCCTGTAGGACTCTGCACACCTTACTCCAGTGGTAAATCCAATTGGCACATTTAATTTACTAATAAGTCCCTAGTAAATGGTACTACATGGACCCAGGACCTGTATATTAAAGGCTAGAAGTAGTCTGCAGCATTCATTATGCCACCCCCTTAAAAAGCCCTGTAAAAGTTGCCTAAGGGCTGCCACTACAGCCTGTAGTACCGTTTTAAACAGCCATTTAAACCTATCAAAATCAACCTTCCTTCTAGGCCTCAACCTTCATTTTCTAACATTTCTAAGTCACCCCTAAGGTAGGCCCTAACAGCTCACAAGGCAGGGAGCATTGCATCTGAAAAGTAGATCATGTATATTTCCTGTTTTACATGTCCTGGCAGATAAAAAAGTATGTTTTCACTGAAGAAAGGCTAGCTCTCCCATAGTGTTGTGTAGTTCCTATAGCAAATATACAGGATCTGCGCGTTTAGACAACATACACTGTAGGATTGGAGTCAGACAAACTCTGATCACCCCCACAGGTTATGTTGGCCTTCTTGGCAAACATTGAACATGACAACCCAGATCCCTCAGGACCGTGGAAACAATATACTACCTTTCGGTCAGTCATTTGTGCTTATTTGGTCTGTCTCAGAGAAATACACCGAATAAAACAAGCTGGGCGTTTTCAATAATTATTTATTGAACAAATGGTATTCTGGTTTAGAATAGATGTGCTGCAACAACCGTTAGACAGTATAAGATATAAATGATTAAAATTACTATAAAGGTAAAAGGATGGTATAGTTCTACCATCTTACTAAAATCATGAATACATTCAATTATATAAAACACATGATAAAAAGATGCATACTCCCACGATGCCTCCCTAACTAGATGTACCTAAGTGTACCTAGCATGGGTGTAGGTGTGAAGCAAAGCATTCCTCTAGGATTTAGTCAACCCTATTATCTGAAGTGAGACTATGGGACCCCGTCCTGGTCTCGAGCTGGACACCCCGCAAGGGATGTTAGACCACTGCGAGCTGGAGTGTCTGCATGCAGGAACCTCATCATCTCTGGTCAGTGTGTCGGCCGGGAAGTCTTGATCTCCTCTCCTCTATCTTAGCACCATGTGATGTATATATACCCATAGGTCTCCCCAGGAGTCCTACCTCACTGTATTACTGTGTTGGCCTAAGGATAACGTTGGGCATGAACTTTGTACATAGATACTATACAGGAGATTGTCATCCTGCTGTGCTTGCAAGAATCCTCATGCATAATGTATGAGAATTTGAACTAGGGAAACCTGTGTTCTGAATGCAGTGTCATATCTAGGTATAAGGTCAGTCCCTGTAAACTGTTATAAGTGTAATGCAGGGAAGAATAAAGGTGAAGGGTAATGAAGTTACCGGGGCCTGTATTATGGTACCTATATGGAATATAACAATAGACTAATAATGGTTTGCCTTATTACACTTAATAAGTGCTAAATTCAGTTTAGGAACAGCTAGAAAAAATACTTCTTCCACTCATTTTAATTGTAATTAAAGTTTTTAATCAACAACACACTGGTCCTCGGAGTTTGTTGTTGATTACATTTTGCACTCCAGTACTGGTTTTATGGTTCACTCGTGGACATGTGGTTAAGAGTAGGGTAGAGTGAGAGGGGCCATAAAGTAAAGGGAAGAGGTTTAAATCAGCTGTAACTACTTTTGCACGGAAAGAGGAGCTTGGACATTTTGATGAAATACGAGCTCACCATCAAATGGGAACTAAGCAAATTGATTTTTAGAAATACCATGACACGGTAAGCGTGCTGGATAAACATTGTGGGAGTGAAAAGCAGAAGTTCGTTTTTGACACACTGTGGGGGCATTATTTATTGCACAAATGGTAACTTGGTAGCAGCAAGAACTTTATTGCAGAGACACGTGGCGCTTCTTAGTAAGTGGGTGGTTTGACAAAGATTAGAGCTTGTTGACAAGAGCTGACTAAATGAATTATGGTAATAAATGTAGACAAGCAGATTATTGAAACTTAACATCCTCAACAAAGAATCTTTTTAAAAAAACTTTATAAATGTGTTATAAGTTTTTATGTTTTTGCATTGAAACTAATGATGTATGTTTTAACTGAAGGATGTATTAATTTTTCAAGATACCCCTGACGAAGGTTTCATACCAAAATGCATTGGGTGAAGTTTAAATAAAGTTGTGTTTTACGGAAACATCTCCTGTCTATGAATATTTGCGAAGAATAAACGGAAATGGATAGAATAAATGGATAAAAAATGGATGAAGATAAAGAGAATTACGTTTAAAACATGAAAAAATGAAGAGTGGAATATAATATTGGTTTATTGGATTCATTTGGCAGCAGATACGGCTGTGCAGCTGGAGTGGGATCATAATAGGTCCCCCGTGTCTTCGTTTGATATTGCTAGCCCAAGAGGGCGGAGCGCCTTTCCAGCTAGCACGCCTGTATACGTCTGAAGCAGTTAAGCATTGCACAAAAAGCATGGTCTAAAAAGGAATAATCCAGAGTGCATCCCACCACTAATGTGCATTTTATGAATTTTCCATCCTCAACGTTGAGATGCACCCATTGGTTTGAAACGTGGCAGAACTTCTAATTAAATATGAACATTTCATTATATGATAAAATATTTCCAACTCAGGAGATTTGATTCCAAACAACCATCAGGAACACGGAAACTATATGAGTTATAGAATTATTGAGATGCATTGCACTGTAATGACATATTATGGAATTTGAGTTTGGTTAAAATCAAAAAATGAGGATGGTAAAGACTGGTTTGTTTACAAGAATGTGGTTTATATTCATTGTTGTTAGTCAGTAAATGTCTAATTACTATCCTGAGGTTATAAAGCGGTGATGCATTAAACTCTTAAGGACTCATATACATTGCATTCTGGGAAATGTAGTACGATTGGAGAACTGTGATAAAATCCGAGGACCAGTGTGTTGTTGATTAAAGTTTGCACACCAGTACTGGTTTTATGGTTCACTTGTGGACATGTGCTTAAGAGTAGGGTGGAGTGAGAAGAGCCATAAAGGAGGGAACAGGTCTAAATCAGCTATAACTACTTTTGCACAAAAAGATACTCTTGGACATTTTGATGAAAAACGAACCCACCAGCAAATGGCAACTAAGCAAATTGATTTTTAGAAATAATACCATGACTCGGTAAGCGCGCTGGATAAACATTGTGGGAGTGAAAAGCAGAAGTTAGTTGTTGACACATAGTGAGGGCATTATTTATTGCACAAATGGTAACTTGGAAGCAGCAAGAACTTTATTGCAGAGACATGTGGCGCTTCTTAATAAGTGGGTGGTTTGACAAAGATTAGAGGTGGTTGACAAGAGCTGACTTAATGAATTATGGTAATAAATATAGACAAGCAGATTATTGAAACATAACATCCTCAAGAAAGAATATTTTTTTAAACTTTATAAATGTATTATAAGTTTTTATGTTTATGCATTGCAACTAATGATGTATGTTTAAACTGAAGGATGTATACATTTTTCTACACACCCCTGACGAAGGTTTCATACCGAAATGCATTGGGTGAAGTTTAAATAAAGTTGTGTTTTACGGAAACATCTCCTGTCTATGAACATTTATGAACGATAAACAGAAATGGATGGAATAAATCGATAAAAAATGGATAAAGATAAAGAGAATTGCATTTAAAACATGAAAAAATGAAGAGTAGAATGTAATATTGGTTTATTAGATTCATTTGGCAGCAGATAAGGCTGTGCAGCTGGAGTGGGATCATAATAGGTCTCCCTTGTCTTCGTTTGATATTGCTAGCACAAGAGGGGGGAGCGCGTTTCCAGCGAATACGCCTGTATACGTCTGAAGCAGATAAGCATAGCACAAAAAGCATGGTCTAAAAAGGAATAATCCAGAGTGCATCCCACCACTAATGTACTTTTAGACCGTTGGCATTTTCCCTGCCTAAGCCAAATATGCCTTTCTGCTAGTGTCCAGAGTCACATGACTGCTAATGGTTCACTTGTGGTGGGGTGCACATTTCTCCCAGACAGTGAACAAAAGACCTTGGGTGTGGGAAGGGTGTTCCTCTCCTGAGCAGCTTGGTCTGAGGTTGTACCCAGCCCTTTAATGAGAATCAAAGGGTAGCCTGAGGGGTGTACCCAGCCCCTTTCTGACTTCAAAAGAAGACTACCCTGGGACATTTAATACCAGGGCCTGCCTACCCTTAGTTTCACTAGCTAGGCTGGATTCAAACCCAGGTGAGAGGGAAGAACAAACCACAATCAGTTTTGAGTTAGACGTATGGCTGGGTCCAAACTGAGGTGGCATGGAATGATAGATTGGGATGTGTCCCTGGGCAATTCCCAAAGGCTGGGATTAATTAAAGCATTCCATCCATTACCTTGTTTGTGATGCTTTAAGTGTGATGGATATTACCAGACGTGGGTCCAGTGAGCACTGTGCCACTGGAAACAACCTACACCTAGCCAATGAACCCTAAACATGGGCAAAACCGGTCGTGGGTTGCTTGTGTTCTTGGTCAGGGGGACATGGCTTAGCAGTTTGGGCTGGACTGTTCCCACCAGAGCAGGTTCACAACTGATTTGCATATGGCATGGTCTAGACTGAGGTGGCATGGTAGGGGTGAAAAACATTGGCTTGGGATGTGCCCCCAAGCTATTCCCAGTGGCTGAGATTAATTCAAACATTTCATCCATCACTTTGTTTTTTAAACATTACCAGAACGTCTCAATGAACATTACAAATATTCAAAGAATGGACCTCTAATATATCACAGACAGCCAAATATGTCCACATTGTGTCATTAATGAGATACTATATCAGGGGTAGTTAGAATATCTCTAGGAATGCCCATAATATATTAAGGATGGGACCCTACTATATTAAGAAAAATCAGTATCTTCCTAAGAACCCCCACATTTTGATAAGAAGGGATGGATAATTATGCCAAAGAATAGCATGAATGTAGACAATACTGTCCAAACATGAATGGGCACCGGCAACATTGAGTTGCCCCACTTCCAAACATATACCTTCCCCACTCGCCTCTCCATCCCCACACATACTACACAGTACATGCATTGCCATACACACATATGGACATATACACAAGTGTATACACTCACACCTTGACATACACAGTCTATCTTAACTTTCCCTCATTGGCTCAGCACTGAGGTGCTGCAAGGAGTTCTGCAACTCCGTTGAGACCGGGGAACAAAGTGGAAGCATGACAATGGAAACTCTCACAACAGACAGCTTCCTAACGTCCAGCACCGGTTTGAGCATGGAACAGTGAGGTATTTATCTCGATGAGGGTTGGCTAGCATATCCACTGGTTCAAGTATTGCTATGAGCTGTTTGTTTTTTCAACATGCACACTGCATGGTGAAGAAGGGCTACGCAGAAGGGCTACGCCTTAGTCTAAGTGCAAGGGAGACCTCATTAATTGCTGTTGAGTATTATTACATATTAGGTTTAAAGGTCACTCCATTACAATTAGCAAAACAATACAAAATAAAACAAACACATTTCAACTAATAAATCACTCAGCAGAAAGGTAAATGAGGAAAATGGAGATATACACAAATACACACTTATAAATAAGAGTGCAACACGCATAAATATTGAAAAGAATTGGAGATCTTACAGCCAGTGGAAGACTAAACATGTAAAGGATGAAAGCAGCCCAGGCTCCAGCCAATGTATATAAAAGCAACATTTGAGTAACTAAGGTTTCTTATGATGCTGCAGATTGCAGTGGCAGTACAGATGTAAGAAACCGAAGGGGAGATCCTAATTCTGGTGGTAGGATATCTGCACAATCTAGAGTCCTTCTACGAGATTTTGACTTTTGTTCTGTCTGCACTGAAGAGGTTCCCAGAGATGGCAGCTGGAAGAAAGATCGGGTTACAGAGGCATCAGAAAATGGTGGTGGATGTAAATGTCTAGCTTTGTTGGCTTCTAAAGATGGCTGTGAGGATGATGGTTGGGCAGGATGGGCTCGAACAGATAGAGGCGGTAGAAGGAACCGGGCTGGAGAGGCAATAATCTTGCTACAGAAACTGCATAACACAAGTCTTCCCATGACAAGGCATGCTTTTAACGATGTATAAGGAATAACGGTCTGCTTCTGGAATGCCATGTGTTCCTGCAGATCCTAGACAACAAAAGTAAGAAAAATTAGATTTCAGATAATACAGAGGCCTTAACTAGAAAAAAGTCTACAAAAATATACAAAATATCCATACAATATACAAAATGTTAGAGAAATATAATTACGGCACATAAGTAAACTTAGCGACAATGTCTTTGTAAAATGTGTAACATCAAATTAACTCCATAACTGCTGGGACTAAAGCAAGTGGCCATGTGTGTATATCCCACAAGGTTTTCCCAAATAAACTAACTGTTCAAACATAGAAAATAGAAAAGGTTTAGGACAAAAACTGATATTTTCATTTGTAACTTTTTGTTCTGATGGCCGATTTGCAAAAGCAATGTACAATTATGCCTGCTAGACCCTTCTGGTGGTGGGTCTATAGGGTTTGTAGGTTCTCAAAGAACCCGAGATAGCCAGGTACAACATCTTAGCTGAACCGTACAATGATTTTTCATTGTGTACCAATTCATATGGTGAAATATGGGTATAAAGGAAAAGATTTGGAGGTTAGTAGCAGTGGTTATTTGTCCGTCTCTGAATTTGTGGGCACACATACTAGCATGTGATAAAGAGGACATTGTTTTAAAATGTCTTCTTGCTTACTCACTGGCTTACATTTGGAAGGCACAAATAATTAGAAATAACAAATGTTCTACTATTCCATGTTCACCCATGTCTTTCAATAAAAATGATACCTCACTTGTGTGGATAGACCTAGTGCCTGTGACAGGAAAGGGTCCAAATCAAAACATGGACACATCATGCACTCCTTGTCTCCTGTGGTTGTCTAGTTTAGAAAAATGTGCAAGTTTGCCAGGTTTCCTTAGGTGCCAGCAGAGATAGGGCCCACAACAAACAGCTACTCACTATGCAAAAAAGGGTAAATTTTGAGTGGGAAAATATGATGTATCCATGTTGAGTTGTGGGCTATTTCCTGTTGCAGGCCCTAGTCCTACCCACATAAGTGATGTACCAATTTTATAGGGAGACTTTAGGGACTGCTTTGTGCTAGGAAATATGTGGTTACTTGCAGATTACAGAAGTTTCCATCACAGAAATGTGAGGTAAATGTGTGTTTTTAGCCAAAGTCTAAGGTTTGCAGGGCATTCTGGTTAACATAAACGTTGTGGGATCAACGCGTAGCACACTACGCTGGAATTTCCTTCTCTCTTACATTGTTTCTTTTATTCCTAGCCTATATATGCATCTTTAAAAGTAGTTTTGCATAACGCAGAGCTAGTTTTAATCTACACTTCACTTGTTCAGATATCCCCTCCCCTGAACCTGAAGCTGACTGTCTTGCAGGGAGCAGAGCAGAGAAGCCAGGAGCAAACCAACTGATTTTTGCAACCAATACTCAGCAGAATGGCAAACCAGGAGAGGGAGAAGGAGGCTGCTGAAAGGAAAAGAAATTTAGTGAGAGGGAGCTGGAGGTCCTCATTGAGGATGTGACCAAGGGCCATGAGAAATTATTTGGAAAACAGTCCCTGCATGTGCCAGAGTCACAGAAAAGGCAGATCTGGCTTGCCATCCAGGAAACAATAAATGCCATCGAAGTCACCCAGCGCTCCATTGAGGACCTGAGAAAAAGATGGTACGACCTAAGGAAGACAGCCAAGGAGAGGATGGCAGAGAGGCAGAAGCAGGCTGCCCGTACAGGTGGAGGGAGGAACAGAGCACCTGCACCAACTCCTCTTGAACTCCTGGTTGAGTCCACCCTCAAGCCGGAGAGTGTGAATGGGATTGGCAATACAGACAGCTCAGCCAGAGCTGCCAACAAACAAGGTAAGATGCATTCACTGCATGCTGTGCCCCCCACCCCCTACCCCCAATCCCCAAAGAGACACAGGGACTCCCACTCCAGTACATGTTTTACTTAAAACCGGCAATGCATTATGGGAGATGTAGTCAGGAGTAACACGTCAGAACAGTCAGTCCCTGAACCCAAAGGCATGTGACACCAATTAGCAACTAGCAAGCAGAGGACAGTCAATGTGATTGGCAGGCATGAAATGTATTACAATGCAAATGCTGCCAGGTAAGTGAGCATATGTACATTCTGTCTTCACAAACAAGACATCTCGCAGGGCAGCTGAGGGAAGCAAAGCAAAGGCACCCAGGACAGAGAGGACATAGGAGGAGAAAGTCCAGTTGCCTGCTGGCCACACCACCCCATCACCAGCACCACCACCAGCACCACCATCACCATCACCATCATCACCACCACCACCACCATCCATGCCACCAGCACCGAGAGGCAGGAGGCATCTAGTGGCCACCCTCCAGCAGATATAGGTGTCCGAGGAGGACAGCACAGCAGGACAACAGTCTCAGGTGGCTGAGGATGCCAACGGGGCAGGGTCACAGTCCACCACAGAGCATGCCCACACAAGTTCAAGACGCCACAGGGCAAGGGCAGCCAGTCCTCATTCGCAGGGCGAAGATGAAAGTGTGTTTGCTGGGCTTGAAGGGAACATGTTGAACGTCCTGTGCCTGCAAGGAAGAGCAATTAGGTAAGTGCAGCGGGAGATGGCACACATGAATGCCTAAATGCACCGTATTGAGAAGGACATCAGTTTCATCAACACTACCATGGCTGAGGGCATGCGGGATGTGTCAGAGGCTGTGAGGCTGCTGTGCAGCAAGTTAGATGAGGACCGTCTGTCAATGCGCAGGGAGAGGCAGAAACTTGATAATTACACCAAGGCGGTCAACCGCCTCTCCAATGCCACCTCTCTGATGTGCAGGCGCTCGGTGGCAGGAGGAGATGGCACACTGCAGCTGTGATGTGGCAAGGGGGCTGGTCACAGTGACCAGTGCACTTGAAGTGCTATAAACTGTCAAGGTGGCCACTACAGGAGATGGGGGTGAAAGTAAAGAGGCTACTAGCCGCAGTAGCATCACGCCTCCTCCCACAGAGTCAAGGAGGTGCAACGAATGCCACAGCTCTGCCACTGGACAGACTGGCAGTGCAGACAGTGGTGAGCAGGAACATGGCAGTGCAGCGTGTGGCCGCAGGAAGTAGAGCCAGCCATTACATGGTTTTGCACAATTGGGTGATGTAACCCATTTTTTGTTGGGACACTGCATGTCATTTAGGCATTACATGTGACGCACTTCAGGTTGTGGTGGTGTGCTATGATCGTTAAACACCATCACTCACATACAGTAACTGGCTATGTCTCCTTACTTACTCAGAAATAGTTGCGTGTTATCTCAGCCCGTCTGTGTCACCCATCCGGTGCTGCTGCCACACCTGCTGCGCTGTGCTCTGGCTGTGGACAGTCCTCACCCTCGTCCTCTGAGTCAGTTAGTTCCACTGCTGTTCCATTCTTTGTGGCAAGGTTATGCAGCATTGCACAAGTTGCTATTATTTTGCAGCAGATGATGGGGCAGTACTGACGTGCGCCTCCACTTTTATGGAGGCAACGGAACTTGCTTTTTAGTAGTCCAAAGGTGCGCTCCACAACGTTGCGCGTGCTTTTATCTGCCACATTGTATCTCCTCTCACTTGGGGTGGAAAGGTTGAGATATGGAGTTATGATAAATGACCTCAAAGCATATGCGCTGTCACCTAAATGGGAAAGAAAGTTCCATTAATTGGATTCACCAATACATCCATTCAAGGAATACATCAGGGTGTGTCACATTGATTTACCTAGCAGGTATCCTTCTCCAAATTCACCACCTGCCAGACGTGTGTAGATCCCACTGTTCTAGAATATGTAGGAGTCATGGGTACTCCCTGGAAATTTGGCCACGATGTCAGTAATAATGTAGTCTGCATCACATATCACCTGCACGTTGATTGAATGCGTGGATTTGTGGTTGCGGTATATGTATTCTGTAGCAGCAGGTGGGCAGATTGGTATGTGTGTCCCATCAATGCACCCTATTAACTTTTGATGGAAATCCAGCTTTGTCTTCTGCAGTTCCGCCTGTGTGCTGGGGAAGCATATGTAGTTTTGCATTCTCTGCATCATGGCATCCAAGAAGGAATTGAAGAAACAGGATAGGCAACTCTGTGACACACCACCTGTCACAGCTATCACCCCCTGGTAACTTCCTGGTGCAAGTAGGTGCAGGCTACAGAGCATCTGCACATGTGTTGGTATGGCGTGCGCCCTTTGTGTCTGATGCTCCAGGTTTGGGTGCAGGTCCCGCATCAGGTCTAGGATGGTTTGTGGGTGTAGCCTGTAACTCTCATGTATTTCTGCCTCAGTCATTTGGAACAGTGTGACACGCAGTCTGTACACACGCTCTTCCCATCTCCAGACCCTCAGTCCTGAGGTTTCGCAAACGTAGCCGCCTTGCTATGACGTAGAGGGCAGCCATTGTGTTCACACTGTTACACAATAAGATGATTGGACCAAACTGTTGATCCTTAAGAGAAAAAACACAAGGAGAATGACAGAGTATTTAAGGGAGAACTGTGCTCCTTCTGTGCTCATTGTTACTAATGTGTCTAGGTTTTTCTTACAACATAAATCATTCAGAAAAGATTGGTCTTTGATTGCCTGGCGGTGCACCAGGGATTGGCTGAGTTTAATATTCAGCACAGCAAAACATATTGCAGATGCCATCTTGGTGGAAATGCACCTTTTAGAGGGCCAAATTAAAACAATCATGTCAGCGACACTATTTAAGAAAAACATGGATGAAACAAACAAAGCGGCAAAAGATCATGAGGAGAACTTGCTAGCCTCTAAAATTAAGAAATTTCAAAAAGATCTTGCACGGTTTGCATTGGAAATGATTTATTTACCCCCATACCTCAGACAATTATGCACCACCTGAGGTCAACCAACAAGGATGCAGTTATGGATCTGGATACTCCTCTTTGGGATCAGGTCATTCTACATCAGATCAAGGGGCATAGTCCAGTGATTCTGAACCAGAATTTACCAAACTAGCCTATCTCTAAAAAGAGAGGTCATGGCATAGCCCAGACCAATGTTTGCTTTTAAACGGAGCATGACCCTAAAAGATAAATTGGTGCACACAAGACCACACACTAGGGGGAGACCCACCAAAATACTCTCTGGGATTTACAGCCGGTGAGAGGACATTTCCCATGCGGGTCATGTAGTGTGTGTGCACAAACTAAACATACTACATCTATTGATATAGGCACAGAACGGCCGTGGTGATTACTACATCATACAAATTGTAACTCTGAAACTACCTCATCACTTGCCCTTGCGGTCTGAGATAGGTGGGTATGACCACATGGAACATTAAGATCTGTATCTCAGAACACAAGAGTACAATCCAATGCAAGAAAATCATTAGTAAATTAACCACATATTGTCTTGACATGGGACATGGACCAAACGAACTGTCATGGACAGTCTTGGACAAACCAGACACCTCACAATCTATTGCCAATATGACACAATTCCTGTAAAGAAAGGAGCAATGCAGGGACATTCGATTCAAGAGCGACAGTAGAGGTCTTGATGATGAAATTCGCTGGTTTTCTCTGTCCTGTTAATGAGATTTGCAGTCATAACAGGACCATTGTTTTTTTGAACTTGTGACCGTGTTTCATAAAGTAAATGCCTTATATCCCTGTAGGAGACAATTTGTTGAGTAGTTACAAGATACAAGTCAAGGACAGAATATTGTGCGCTAACTGCGTACACTTTGCAGTTTACCATACTGCTGTCTCACAGTCTGTTGTATATTTATTATTTTGTGGTCTCCTCATACTGCCATTTTTTACGCTCATACTAATTCTTAATGGCCATAGTGCCCTCCTTCCTTTGCTCCATCCCTTTTTCAAGTTCTTTATGAATATGGTATTTAGGACTTTATCCACTATGAATGGCCCTTTGGTTTTTTGGTCCTTTCCTTTTCTTCTGAAATTGATGAACTGGATATTGGGGGGGTATGTGAAATGGCCGACATATTACTATACAGCAAGTGCTTTATTTGATCACGCCTGGTCTTGGCATTCGTGAGTGAGATTAGGATTTATAATTTTTGTGATAACGAGAAAATTGCCATGATAAGTACATGCACTTGCGTTTGTCAGCTTGTGCTACATTTTCCAAAGTCTCTCATTTTCCATTATGCATGGGTGCACTACACAGTGTGTTTCCGCCCTTGATGTAGGCACGTTACGCACCACTAGCGGAGGGTGGTCCTCACACGCACACAGAAGCCTAAATGTGGCCAATACACTACATGCACTGACAACGGACGGGCCGCAGTAGGACCTTGTCTTTCCCTGAATAAGGTACGGGCACTGTTCTCTGCCTCTCTCTCAGGGTTTCTAGTTGTTATGATGATTGCATTAAGCACCAGGTCTTGATTTCAAACGAGATTCGGCACCTTCTGATTCTAACATGGCGTTTACCGGCCGGCTGAAATTGTCCATATTGCACTGCCTTGTGTATATGTGAATATATTCTGACCGCGCTATAGAGATAAGCATAGATGAGGAAAGATACATTCCATGGTTTTAATAGCTGTTGTAGCTTTGGTTAATTGCATGGTTGGTTTAACCATGATCAGCTTTTTAAGCTTTGGCACATCTAATTGAAAGACACACATTTTTTTTTAAATCTCAATAATATTTCTGACTCGAAAATGATAGTAAGAGTCTGAGCTTCATTCACTTTTCTTCTTTGTTTTGTGACACACTTCTAGTCTGCTGTGCACGCTGTGTGGCTTATGATGCACTATAACCGATATAGTCATTTTACATTACCACCTTTTATGTCTCCCTAGGGATTGAATGCCTCCTTGAGTCTGTGTTACTGAGGTTACAGGTATCCATGTACTTACCGGACAATTAGGGTAGGTGCTGCTTTCTATTCATATATGTTACAAGATGCACTGTAACTGTGTACAGGCATATTTTGGGTTTTTGTGCTGGATAAATGTTGAAATGCACCTATGTTTTCTCTCTTTCCAATGATTTGCAGACCAGTATGCTCAACAATACAACCTTTGTCTGAGTGATGGTTCACTCCCTCAACTGGTTTTGTATATAGACTATTTAATAGCTGTTGTAGCTTTGGTTAATTGCATGGTTGGTTTAACCATGATCAGCTTTTTAAGCTTTGGCACATCTAATTGAAAGACACACATTTTTTTTTAAATCTCAATAATATTTCTGACTCGAAAATGATAGTAAGAGTCTGAGCTTCATTCACTTTTCTTCTTTGTTTTGTGACACACTTCTAGTCTGTTTCAAAGCTATACGAGTGGTTATTGGCACTCTGTTTTCTTGCACTTTTTTGTGGTCCTGATGAAGGCCAGGGCCGGCTTTAGCACTGGTGGCACCCTGTGCGACAAAGTTTGTTGGCGCCCCCCCCTTCCCTCATGATCATCTCCGACACGGATTCCCTCTCGATCACCAGTTAACAGTGCCCCTCAAATCTCCATAAACAGTCTTTCAGATTCATTTAGTTTTATAGCGCCACTCATACCAGCCTGAGGTATCAGAGCACTTTACATCATACACACATTTAACAGAGACAATCACACGTGTAAATCAGGGTATAGGAAACGTTACATAAGACAGACGATTTCAAGATGTAGGACTCCCATGTCATCCATACTGGTAGGCAGTATAGTTTGCGTCCTTGGTCTGGAAAAGCACAATTTCAGAATTTAAAACATAACAGAAATTGTTAGGGGTTCTCTTTAGTACTAATAATTAGTTTCTACATAAGTTAACCATTTTTGCAAGATTAGGTTAAGCAAAGACTGGGCAAAAAATCATGTAGGCCTAATATACACCTTGCAGTTTGCATGCAGACCTTTGATGACAGTTAATAGCTCATTGTTCTACATGAGGATTTTAACTTATAAACTGAAAGTAACAAAAAGATCTCCCTGACAATAGCAGTAACCTATTGACCTATTAACTTTATATGCACTTTGTGATCTGCATGGTACACGTTTTTAGCAGCAGGCATTTTAACCCTCTGAGCTTAATTAGGAGGAGTCATACTTCCACTAGACAAAACTCCGTCTCCCTCCAGGAAGAACATTAATCACCGGAGTAATCTTGACATTTTTATTGATGTCTGAAAATTCCTGGGAGCAAGGAATGAGGCAGCAGCTGGTTTTCAGGCCATTATATATTTGCAAAGGGGGCATCCTCGCCCCAAGTCAAAGCCCGGTGCGGTGGCACCAATCGCACAGCCCTGATGAAGGCAGCTGTATCCCTTCTGGGTGCATTAGGCTGGAACATGTCGATACATCCACTGTTTCTGACAGATTGAATTTCCCTCTGTCTTACATTGTTTCTTTTATTCCTAACCTACGTATGCATCATTGTCTATACCTGTGGGCCTTAGAGGGCGAGGAGCTATCAGTAAAATTTATCTAAAACATATTTGGGCGGTGGGTGAGGACGGTGTACACATTGCTGCTAAACGTAGCAAGGTTTTCGGCTCTGATATTTCTAGGGAGGAAATACAAGATTCTCTCCAAACCATTGATCTGGCGGTAACATCTGTCAATCTAAAATTACAACAGCATAGAATTATCTCTATGCTATAATATACTCCAGAGCGAATTTCCAAATGGGCCAATAACTCAACCGCTGCTAAGACCAACTGCCCTAAATGTCAGGAATATGCTGCTGATTAACACCGTATGTTATTTACCTGCCCTCTGCTCAAGGATTTCTGAACTCACATTATTCTGGCTTTGTCAACTTGGGTCGGCTACGATAGTCCGGTCTCGGGAAAAAAGCTGCTGTTGGGACTATTTGACTAATCTGGGTCTCTTACGAAACCCTTAGTCTCTATTACTGCTTCTTGTGCTCGCCTGTGTATAGCCCGCTCATGGATACATGCCACACCACCTAGCATTAATGAATTGTGGTCTCTGATGAGGGAGGTCTTCGAAATGGAAACTGCATTGGCAAAAGCTAGAGGCCCCCGATCCCTGATAAAATTGCATTGGGTCTGGTCCTGCCTCCATTGGGATTAACGACTGTGTGTATTCTTTCCTCCTTCTTTTTCCTTTTTTTTTTCTTGTTCCTTTTCACACTTTTTTCTTCTCTCTTCCTCGTTTTTCTCCCTCCTCTTACTTCTCTCTTTTACATTCTTTTTTCCTTTGTTCTCTGCGCTCTATAAATGCTCCTCCGCGCTCTGCATATGTATACTGATGTGTATATATATATATATATATTTATTAATATTTATTTATTTAAATTTTTTCTCTTCGAAAATGTTGTCTTATATTTACTATTATGTCCATTTTTTCTCTCTGTGTGGCCATAAGTAAAATACAAAAATAAAAAACCAGGGCAGAACAGTTACTCTGGGGGACTTTGATAAACGAACGGCTAAGCACAGCCAATCGGTATCTGCTATTCAATAAACTGCTGAACAAATTAAGGTGCTATCTAACACTTTCGAAAAGCACTTTGTTAATCAAAATTTGGAAATAATTATTTTTAGACAATTTAGAGACTGCTGCCCCTCCCCCTACCCCAACCAAAATACTTTTCAGACATTGAAATCCCTGATGAATTAAATCAAACCTTTAACCATGAACTCTTTTCTAATCTATGACAATATTAACTCAAAAAAACATACTACGTTTTTGTTTCTCTCCATAACACAGCAACACTGGAAAATAGTGAAATCTGGATGACACGTTTAAAACCATTCCTCATCCATTCACCAAAATTGACAATATACGTGCAAAGAGGAACAATGATAACATGACTCTCATATACACTTACTACCAGACAAGCAGTTTTTACGCTATAATGACATTTCTTCTGTAGTTAAGAACAAGTAACCAAAAAAAACCTTGGAAAAATATAATGGACTACGAATTGGCAATGATTAGAGTGATCAAAAAGTCTACCCTGACACCCAAAGTCAGGGATTTTTTTCCATTTTACCCAGGTTATTTGGCAGAGAATAAAAAAAACATCCGTGGCTGAATAAGACGTGACTGACGGCAAATTGCAATTTGATATTAAAACACTGATTTAAACGGGGCAATAACTGAATCATAATATTTTCACACAACAAGGAGATATTGCCACTTTTGCTGATTTCTTTTGAAGAAATGTTGAATGGCCGTTTAACAGCAGGTTTGATTTCAGAAGAGTCATGGTTTTCATATTGACTAGTGGAACTGTTACGAGAGGGAAGCAATAACTAAAAACTTGAGAGATGGAAAAACTCTCATTGTTTATAGAAAAGGCACACCTCTTTGTGCCATTTCCTGGAAACTGTAAAAGGTTTCCAGGAAAGGCATCAAGCACAATGTTTTACAGGTAGTCTAAAGCACAGCGATAGCAATGAAAAAACTAAAAAAATGAATGAACAGCTCTTAGATTAAAAAATGCTGAATGTTTGGGGGAACACAGTACCGGTAAACAATGCATTATTAACAACCAACTACACTTGACTAAGAAACACATACCCTAAATAATTTCTTGCCTTGCCCAACATCTAAACCAGGAGTCTCTAACTTTTTCTACAATGAGAACTACATATGTTCAATGAAAATCAACCTGATCTTGGCATATTATTACTGTTTTAATAGTGACACCATCAGGAAAGATTACATTAGTGGCCACAATACACAAGAATACCAGCAGTGATCACCTTGGTGCAGGGTTGTCAGTAGTAATGTAAAAGAAAAGATGTTGTACATCTGGCACTCCTCTATGAGGGCATAGCTGCAATGCCCTTTGCACCAAAGTAATAATATTAAAAATATGTCTACCCAATGCCGCATTATTTATCACTCAAATATCAGCCCTTGGAAATCCAACCACTTTTTCTCCAAACATCAGCTTTTGAATTCTTATAATGCACACATTTTCGCTATAAATATTTGGTTTTCTAGTTTGGTACAACTATTTCAACCAAGCAATAGCTTCTAATTTAGTAGGCTAGGCTTCACATGGGAGAGCTACCTACAGGTAGCTGGAGAGCTACCTGTATCTCACTAGCTACTCATTGGGAAAGCCTGATCTAAACAAATCCAATTGGTTCTCCACTCCCCTCTTAACAGATCTAACATCATAAAATATTCCTCACAAGAATACATGATTTCAAAATACATTTTCCAAAAGATGCCCTACCTCTAGCAGCCTTTCTTTTTTCAAATAAAGGTAGCATTTCGATACCCTTTCCACTGCCACTAAGGTATTAGATGTCACAAATGTACAGTCTGTTAATGAACAAAACCAGCAAAATGATAAGCAACCTTATCTTCCAAACAAAACCGCCCTATGAAAGTTCAGCCAAAGACACATTTAAACAGAATGCCTGATTTTGGTTTAACTTACCTCATTACATGTTTGGGTTTGAAAAAAGAAACACAGCAAATAGTCATGTGACATAGATCCACATAGAAAAACAATCAAAGTAATTTAAAAAATCAATTAACAAACACTCCAGTTGTTGTCGTGTTCCCCGACCCAAGGAACACACAGGAAACGGTAGGGTCATGTAGTTACTTCTTTTATTGGTTGCTCTGATACATGCATACAGCGCGCCGTGTCCCCGACCTCTCACCCCGAGGTCCTCCTCCTTACTGTCCCGTGGTCCCCTCCCTTGACTGGATGTGGTGTCCGGTGTCCCCTGTCCCCCACCCTGTGCCCAGGGTCCTAGTGCCATTCCCACGGCACGACATCTCCCCCTTTGTTGTGAACAAAACATTTTTTTTCTTTTAGTTTGATCTGTAGCTCGTGATGGTGGGAGAGAGAGAGAGAGAGAGAGATATATATATAGAGATGGATATATAGGGAGAGATCTTTATCCCTCGGACATGTACGTGTCTACCTCTTCTATCTCTTTACATCTCCTCAAGTCTTTTTGTCTTCTTGCACTCTCTTCTTGGTCGTTGTTCTCTGACGTCAGTTGGTGATTCTGTTTGTGGTGTGTCTTCCTTCTGTTCTTGCTTTGGTATCTCTTCTTCTTTTGTTTTCAGTTCTCTGAAGTGGGAGCTGTTCCGCGTGATGTGAAATCTGCCGGCTGATGCCGTGACCATTGGCCCCTTGACTTCGGTCACCTTCAAAGGTTCCTTTGAGAAGGCGCTGTCCGACTTTTTTACTCGTCTCTGTTTCACTAGCACGGTGTCTCCTTCTTTTATTGTTGTGCTGGTCGCTTGTCTTCTCTGGTCAGCATATGCTTTCATTTTGGCTTTCTGTTCCTTGTCTCTCGCCGCGATGTCTTTTTGTTCTGTTTGCTCCACCTCTTTTACTTGTGGCAGTCTCGTTCTGCTGGAGCGCCCTAGTACCAGTTCTGCAGGGCATTTCCCCGTGGAGCTGTGGGGGGTGTTACGATAGTCTCTTAGTACCTGACATAGGGCCTGCCCAGTTGATATTTGTGTCAGTTTTGTCCTCTGTATCGCCTTCTTGATGGTTCCCATGAACCGTTCTACCATGCCGTTTGCCTGTGGCCACAGCGGCGTTATTCTTCTGTGGTTTACTCCCAGGTATGCCATGAACCTCTTGAATTCCTCGCCGGAGAATGGCGGGCCATTGTCTGTTTTTAGTGTCTGGGGTGAGACCCATGCTGTGAATACATCATCTAGCACAGGCAGTGTCGCATTGGCTGACGTTGAGGCTACTGGTCTCACTATTGGGAACCTTGAGTATTCATCTATGATCACTAGCAGGTAACTTCCTGTTTCCAGGGGGCCATAGAAGTCTGCTGCCAGCTCTGTCCACACGGCCTTCGGTAGTGGGGACATTTGCAGCGGTTCTGGTTTTGATGACGGTCCTGTTATTTGACAAATGTGACAGAGCATTACCATTTCTTCCACCATGTTGTCCAGTACGGGAAACCACACTTTTTCCCGTAACATTTTTTTTGTTGCTACAATTCCTCTGTGTGATTCATGTGCCAGTTCCATTGTCCTTTTTCTCAGTGTCCAGGGCATTACTATCCGTGTGCCTCTCATTATTATTCCATTTCCGCACTCCGATAGTTCTTCACTTATCCTTTTGAAAGCTAGCAGTTCTTCTTTTTCTACCCCTTTTTCCACATAACTGTTGCTGTTCACGTGTCTCCATCTTTGCTGTTTGGTGATCTTCATTGATTCCTGCATGGTGCGATCTCGTTTTGTCTCATACTCCAGTTCTTCCAATGTTATTGTTGTTGGTGTACTGAGCTTCAGTGCAAAATTGAGGTATTCCTCTGCCATCGTTGTTGCTTGTGATGCTTGTGGCAGAGGGTGCCGCGACACATAGTCAGCCGGGTTGTGTTCTTTTCCTGGCTTGTGAATAATCTTGAAGTTGTAGTCCATGAGCCTGATTCCCCATCTCTCTATCCTGGGCGGTATTTTTGCGTTCTGATTTCCATAAATTGTTGTGAGTGCCTGGTGGTCTGTTATGATTATAAATGGTTTCCCGTAGATGAACATATGGTAGTGTTCGCAGGCCCACACCACTGCCAAGCTCTCTTTTTCTGGTTGAGAGTATCCTTCTTCAACTTCCGACAAGCTCTTGCTTCCGTATGCCACTATGTGTCTTGGGGAGTCCCTCCCTTGTTGATGCTGCGCCAGTATTGCTCCTAGTCCCACTGGGCTTGCGTCTACTGTTAACTCGGTGCATAGTCTTGGGTCGAAATAGGCCAGATGATCCACTGCTGTTACGGCCTGTCTTATTTCTTCAAATGCTTTGCTGCATTCGTCGGTCCTCAGGAAACTTTGTCTTTGCTTTGTCAGCTCTCTTAGCGGTGCGCTTACAGTGGGAAAGTCTTTGATGTACCTTGCGCAGTAGCTTGCTAGACCAAGAAATGACCTTACTTCTGCTACATCCGTTGGTTTCTTTGCTTTTCCCAATGTTTCCACCTTGCTATGATTCGGCCGCATTCCTTTCCTGGAGAAGATGTGGCCGAAGAAAACCAGTTAATTTCGCCCTAGCTCGCATTTATCTTCATTCAGTGTCAAACCGGACTGCTCCAGGTGTGAGCACACTTCTCTTAGAGCTTTGTCATGCTCTTCGTCTGACTTGCCAAATACTAGAATGTCATCGCTATAATTTAAGCTGTTTTTTATTGGCCTTATTATCTGTCTTACTGTTTCTTGAAATATCTCTGCAGTCGATGAGATTCCAAAGCTCAGACGTTTGTATCTAAACAGACCAAGGTGGGTGGAGAATGTTGTGATATACAGAGATTGAGGATCCAGTTCTAGTTGGTGGTATCCCTTACACAAGTCCAGTTTGGAAAAACGCCTTGTGCCTGTAAGACAGCTGATCATATCATCCAAGTGTGGTCCAGGATGTCGTTCACGTTCAATGGCCTTGTTCGGTATCCTCATGTCTACACATATTCTTATTTTGGATGTGTCTTTCTTTTGGACAGCCACAATGGGCGACACCCAGGGCGACGGTCCTTCCTCTGGCTCTATTATGTCTTGTTTTAGTAGTGCTTCAAGCTCTTTTTCTACCTGTGGTTGCAGATGTATTGGCACTCTTCTGTGGTGTTGTGCGACTGGCCTCACTGTCATATTTAGAGACGCACATAATGTTGCATGTTGCATCGCTGTCCAGGACAAATTCTGCTTCATGTGGCCCCACCTTTATGTTCACCGACTCTGTTTTCTTTATTTTCTTTTTGTCTATCCAGCATATCCTTTCTTCATCTTCCTCTTCATCTTCCTCTTCTGTTTCTGAATCTGCGGTAAGATCTGTCATGAGATACAATCGTTCCGTTTTTTCTTCTGACTCTATTGATGAGCTTCTTGCCCCTGTATCGACATGCCTGATGTGTCTGTTTGTTGGCATTCGTGCTCTTCTTGGCCTTCCTAGGTTGTTTCTGAACTGCCTCCCTTGGCACACACTGGCATAGTGATCCCTTCCATTGCACTTTCTGCAGGTCTGGCCAAAAGCCGGGCATGGGCCTCTGTGTGGGAACTCAAGTCCGCACCTGTAATATGTTCCTTCCGGCTGTTTCTTCGCCGTCTGTTCACTCTTTTCTTTTCTCCAGCCTTCTGAGCGGTTGTTGTTCGTCATTCGTTGAATCTGTTCTGTACCTCTTGCTTTACCTTGTTCCATTTCTTTTGCATGCGCTGTCGCTCTGGCTTCAGCCCTTCCCAGCGCCAGGATGTTTTCCAATGAGATCCGTTCTTTTGGGATCCTTGTGCGGAATTAGATGTCACGACAGCCTTCGATGATGTGCAATCTTATTGCCTGTTCGTTGTCGAATTTGTCAAATTCGCAATGAGTTACCAGTTTCCGCAACCTTGTTGCGTAGTCATCCATAGACTCTTCTGCTTGTTGGAATGTGATCATAAAGCTGTATTGTTCGAAATCAACATTTCTCTGGGGATCAAATTTGTCTGTTAAGCATTTCTTTAGTTTGTCATAGGTGGCAATCTCTTCTTTTGGCAGTGGCACCAGTAGGTCCTTCACTTCATCTCCTACTAGGTTCAGAAATAAACCTTTCATCTTTGCTGTTGTTACATCAGTTGCTTCCACATAGTTTTCAAATCATCTGACCCACTTTTCCCATCTGATTCCTGTTTGTGGTTCAGATAGGCTGAATGGTAGTGGCCTTCTGTATTGCACACTTGGTTTCGGGTCTGCCATTTCTTTGTTCCTCCTTCTTTTATGTCCTTTTGTTCCTGACTTCTTGTCTTTCTGTTTGATCTTTTTCTATTGGTTTCTCTTTCTTTACTTCTATCTCCTTTGTTTGCCTATTAATGTCCTTTTTCCCCTTTTATTCCTTTGTTTCCTCTTTATTTCCTTTTATTTTCTTCTCCTTGTCTTTGCCTGTGCTGTTTTCTCCTTTCCTTTATAAATCGGCACTTTCCTTTGTTTTTCGATCTTTTCCTGACCTTAAGATGGCCGCCGAGCTGTTCTCGGTCCCTTTTGGTCAATTTGCCTTACTCCAAGATGGCCGCCGATAGTCTCGCGGGACTTCGCAGCCAATTGTGGTGTTGCCTGACTTTAAAATGGCCGCCCGGGCTTTCCTGCTCGCTGATTGGCCCTCGCGCCTGACTCCAAGATGGGCGCCGAGACACTCGCGAGAGCTCGTGCCAATTCTTTTAAACTTCGCGCTTTGTTACACGGCGCTTACCGGCACAATCAGTCTTCTCTCGCAGCGGTCGGGGTGGGCTCCCGCGTCGCTGCGCTTCTTGTTGGGCACTTGCTGCAGTCTTCTCTTCTGGGCACGATGCGATCCAGGGTGCGCTCCTGGTGTAAAGTCGCTATTTTCGTCGATGGGCACGCAAATGGATGCCGTCGCCTTCATCGCCAGATGTCGTGTTTCCCGACCCCAGGAACACACAGGAAACGATAGGGTCATGCAGTTACTTCTTTTATTGGTTGATCTGATACATGCATACAGCGCGCTGTGTCCCCGACCTCTCACCCCGAGGTCCTCCTCCTTACTGTCCCGTGGTCCCCTCCCTTGACCAGATGTGGTGTCCGGTGTCCCCTATCCCCCACCCTGTGCCCCAGGGTCCTAGTGCCATTCCCACGGCACGACAGTTGTAATGTGTAATTAAGAAAGGATAGTATGGGGAACTGAACTCAGGATTTGCTCCCTTAAACTCCCTAACAAAGCATCTACTTCCATACTTCCAAGCACAGCCATATCACCACTAAAAACCCACGACATTAAAATATGCAAAAACATAAGGAGAAGAGAAATACAGAAAAATGACAATACACTCTACTACTACTATGGGGGATAGGCTCTTCAACAACCTGCATAGGAGAAACATATTTTAAGAAATATCCAAAACATACAGTATTTATAAAACTAACCTGGTGTTTCTTACTCTCCCCTGCAATAAATGTACCTATTCAACGGGCTATATAAAAAAAAGTAGAGTTGCTACCTGTATTGCATTGATGCACCCCGCAGCTCTCAACCACAATACTGCTGCAACTGAACAAAAAGACACAGCAACCAAGAGAACATAAAACAATGGTGGTGGTAAACATGAAAAAGGATGATTCTCCACAATAAAATAATGGGAAACTGTGAGAAAAAAGGGATTTTTTTTATTACATTGTCAAAAAAACCTATTCATTTTTACGAATAACCAAGATAATGATAGTATAAAGTATTTCAAATTGAATTATTCATTAAAAAGGTGTTAACAAATAATGTTGAAAGAATGCTGAATCATAGCATAACATGCTGTTGTGCTCCTGTGCATTGACGTCTTCCGTTTTGCCGTCCGTGAGGCTTGCGGCTCTAGGAGGAAACTAGCGGTGCATCGCTGATCCGCTCCCCCCCTATCTTGTGGCTCTTCCCCCGCACCTAGCAGGAGGAATCCAGAAGTACATCACTGCCCCTTGGCGGCCGTGGCTCCCTGGTGCCCCCAGTTGCTTCACTGGTGCATTGCTGGAAGGGACATGGATGCGGACGCTGCAGCTGTATCTTTCTCCTCCAGGGGGCTGGGAGCCGGGAACGTGTGGAAGCGTGGAAGGAACAGAGGGAGGACCAAAGCGACCAAGGCATACGAGGCAAACGTGGGGGATAAAAAATAAAAAGAACTGATAACGGAGGGTGCTGCCTCGGGCACTGCTGAGCAGGTGAGCACTCCACAGGAGGAGGATGAAAGGGTGGTGGGCTGACTGAAAGGAACTCTCTTTTGGGTTACGATTTATTGGTGCACCCTGGAAGACGCCCGGTACTAGTCAGTCAGCGTGTTCACCAGTCAGGCCGGTATCTACAGATCTACTGCGGCCCCACCCCTATACCTTTTTCAAGACCACTCCAAGAAACGCGAGTGTAGGACCTGTACTGAGCTCCTACAGAGAGTGAGACCCAGGAGAGCGCAGAAGCGGCCTGGCTAGGTCCAGGTGCTGCTTACGCTGGGCCCAGGGGCTCCCACTCGCCTGGCCACGCTCTGCCATGTAACCAAAGAGTCATAAAACACAAGAGCCACCTGAAATGAGATTACTGTATCAAAACCAGGATCTGAAGTGAATATTTAAGCACTACTTACTCCAAAGAACCAGGAATCAAAAAATTCCTTATTATCATGATCTACTTTTGATATTCACAGAGAAAATACGGGCGCACCTTAGCATCTCTACACAATAGCATAAGCTTAAGGAAGTCTGTGCTGTGGCTGGGAATTTTATTCATTCTCTGCTGTTTTACACATTCTCCAAAAGGAGAAAATATAGATTCAACCAATATTTAAAACAACATGGTCTATAAAAGGATGCGGTTCCGCACAGTACATTTGAAAAAAATGGACACTGCACAAGTTCCTATTAACTACAAAAGCATCTACAAAATGCCTCAATTTGGAGCTTCAACAGGGAAATCATTAATAATAAATTTCTTCACAACTATTCCTAAAACAGGAGAGTTACCAGCACCAACTCCTGAGGAAGGTCATCAGGAACTAACTGCTATAACAGCTACAGACACAGCTAAAGCAGGCGCAAGAATGGAGAACCCTGAGCCTAACTCTTATCTAATCAAGGAAGTAGCTTACAAAAATAACCAGACGTCTGCCTTATAAAAGCCCCAGAGCCTATACTACCTTTAGAGTTTGCGGACGGCTTTCAGGGAGAGAGCTTTCCGGTCATAATCTCATAACAGAACATCTGGAGGGTCCTACACAAGTTCCAGCTACTGACTTTACACTTCCGGATACACATTATAAACCGCCACTTCAATCTATCTTTGAGGAAATCTCAAAACAGCCAGTACATCAGCTATCTAGTATTCTGAGTAACCTTATAGAAGTTGTACAAAGCTTCTCACAATCTCACTTTGCCACTGGATTCAAGAAAGCCGGGCTGAAGACGGCTGGAATGCCAGAAACCTTTCCTTGGAAGCTTGTTTCCGGTCCAGGGAAGGCATGGCTTGGCAGTTCGGGCTGGACTGTTCCAATGAGGCACAGGGTCAGACTGATTTGTATATGATACAAAAGGGGATGATGGACGGAGCGTTTGAGCAAATCAAACACTCACCCCCAGTCAACTGATCTGGGTTTAATCCATCACCATTCTTTAGCCCACTTAGCCACCCCATTTCAGACATGGCTATATGCAAATCAGTCTGACCCTGTGCCTCATGGGAACAGTACAGCCCAAACCGCCAAGCCATGTCTTCCATGGACCGGAAACAAGCATCCTGGGACCGGTTTCGGATTCATAATCCTCATCAGCCAGGCTATCTTGAATCCAGTGGCCAAGTGAGCAAGGGACTCACGTCTGAGCATACCCTGCCACTCTTAGGGCGAACAAAGCGATACAAAAGGGGATGATGGACGGAGCGTTAGAGCAAATCAAACACTCACCCCCAGTCAACTGATCTGGGTTTAATCCATCACCATTCTTTAGCCCACTTAGCCACCCCATTTCAGACATGGCTATATGCAAATCAGTCTGACCCTGTGCCTCATGGGAACAGTCCAGCCCGAACCGCCAAGCCATGTCTTCCATGGACCAGAAACAAGCATCCTGGGACCGGTTTCGGATTCATAATCCTCATCAGCCAGGCTATCTTGAATCCAGTGGCCAAGTGAGCAAGGGACTCACGTCTGAGCATACCCTGCCACTCTTAGGGCGAACAAAGCGATACAAAAGGGGATGATGGACGGAGCGTTTGAGCAAATCAAACACTCACCCCCAGTCAACTGATCTGGGTTTAATCCATCACCATTCTTTAGCCCACTTAGCCACCCCATTTCAGACATGGCTATATGCAAATCAGTCTGACCCTGTGCCTCATGGGAACAGTCCAGCCCGAACCGCCAAGCCATGTCTTCCATGGACGGGAAACAAGCATCCTGGGACCAGTTTCGGATTCATAATCCTCATCAGCCAGGCTATCTTGAATCCAGTGGCCAAGTGAGCAAGGGACTCACGTCTGAGCATACCCTGCCACTCTTAGGGCGAACAAAGCGATACAAAAGGGGATGATGAACGGAGCGTTTGAGCAAATCAAACACTCACCCCCAGTCAACTGATCTGGGTTTAATCCATCACCATTCTTTAGCCCACTTAGCCACCCCATTTCAGACATGGCTATATGCAAATCAGTCTGACCCTGTGCCTCATGGGAACAGTCCAGCCCGAACCGCCAAGCCATGTCTTCCATGGACCGGAAACAAGCATCCTGGGACCGGTTTCGGATTCATAATCCTCATCAGCCAGGCTATCTTGAATCCAGTGGCCAAGTGAGCAAGGGACTCACGTCTGAGCATACCCTGCCACTCTTAGGGCGAACAAAGCGATACAAAAGGGGATGATGGACGGAGCGTTTGAGCAAATCAAACACTCACTCCCAGTCAACTGATCTGGGTTTAATCCATCACCATTCTTTAGCCCACTTAGCCACCCCATTTCAGACATGGCTATATGCAAATCAGTCTGACCCTGTGCCTCATGGGAACAGTCCAGCCCGAACCGCCAAGCCATGTCTTCCATGGACGGGAAACAAGCATCCTGGGACCGGTTTCGGATTCATAATCCTCATCAGCCAGGCTATCTTGAATCCAGTGGCCAAGTGAGCAAGGGACTCACGTCTGAGCATACCCTGCCACTCTTAGGGCGAACAAAGCGATACAAAAGGGGATGATGGACGGAGCGTTTGAGCAAATCAAACACTCACCCCCAGTCAACTGATCTGGGTTTAATCCATCACCATTCTTTAGCCCACTTAGCCACCCCATTTCAGACATGGCTATATGCAAATCAGTCTGACCCTGTGCCTCATGGGAACAGTCCAGCCCGAACCGCCAAGCCATGTCTTCCATGGACCGGAAACAAGCATCCTGGGACCGGTTTCGGATTCATAATCCTCATCAGCCAGGCTATCTTGAATCCAGTGGCCAAGTGAGCAAGGGACTCACGTCTGAGCATACCCTGCCACTCTTAGGGCGAACAAAGCGATACAAAAGGGGATGATGGACGGAGCGTTTGAGCAAATCAAACACTCACCCCCAGTCAACTGATCTGGGTTTAATCCATCACCATTCTTTAGCCCACTTAGCCACCCCATTTCAGACATGGCTATATGCAAATCAGTCTGACCCTGTGCCTCATGGGAACAGTCCAGCCCGAACCGCCAAGCCATGTCTTCCATGGACCGGAAACAAGCATCCTGGGACCGGTTTCGGATTCATAATCCTCATCAGCCAGGCTATCTTGAATCCAGTGGCCAAGTGAGCAAGGGACTCACGTCTGAGCATACCCTGCCACTCTTAGGGCGAACAAAGCGATACAAAAGGGGATGATGGATGGAGCGTTTGAGCAAATCAAACTGTTAGGATTTTGCCCTCTACAGTCCTCTTTCTCTTGCCATGTACACAGAGCCCATGTGACACTAGGTGGGGTTAAAAGGCTGAAATTCCCTGATACCGGTGCTCGTTATCTAGCATTGTGGTTCCTGTTCTTTGTTGGGAGCTATATTAGTACTTTTGGGAATATTTAATTATTTCACGGGCTCGTGATATTTCCCTGTATCGTGTTTTTGACTCCATTGCCCCCTTTTTGATTCCCCTGGTATTGTCCCTTTGTGTTTTGTGTTTGTTTCTTGGTTTGTTTCTTGTTAGCTTGTTTCATTCCGTTTTGTCTTGTTTGTATGTGCTTTCTATCGTGTGGGCTTTCTGAGTCATTTTATCCCGGCTGGGATTAAGGAGTGGCTGGGGCTCCGGCGCTTCTTACTTGGGAATCGGTGGTCCGGCGGGATTACCCGGTGATTCCTGGTTTGGCTGTGTATCCAGACACTGCCCCGCACTTGGCTGTGTATTCAGACGCTGCCCCGCATTTCCGCATCTTTGTCAGTCTCTCCGCATCGTTGTGTGGAGGCGGAGCCGCGGCTTGGGCATTTCCGCGTTTGGAGGCAACGCGCAACGAAGCCTGTGTTGCGCTGAACTGCAGCCTCGGTGCAGACCCGAATTGGTCCCTTGTTTTGATAAAAGAAAAGGAAGACTCCCAGTGGCTTTGAGAGAGGAGGTTTTTTTAGTCGTTTTCACGACTTTTTCCTCCCCTTCCCCCCCTCACTGGCCCCCTTGGTCCGAAGCATTACCCCTGTTGCTTAGCCCTATCTTCCCCTGGTGATTCCCTCCCCCCCTTTGCCTGCCTGCTGGACTCTGCACACACTCCTGGACGGAGCACTCCACCCGGCAATCATCACAGCTGTCCTGGGTAAGGAGGAGTGTTATGGGATGGTGTGTGGGGGCATGAGAAGAGAAAGAGGGCTGGTGTATTTAGGATTTTGACATTGTGTTGTTTTTTGTGTGGCAGACGGTGATTCAGCCCGTCCCCTGTGATACAGCACGTGGAGTTACGAGATCCTGGCAGAAGGACTCTTTTCCGGAGAAAGAAGACCTAGGATCCCTTGTCTGTCCTTCCCTTATTCCCGCCCCCTGTCCCTAGCCAGTTCGTTGGCCCATGGTACTATTAATGGTGTGAGCCACGGAGTGGTGGGTTCAGGGGAACGGGGTTATCTTCGCTCCTGCAGTGCATGGGCATAGGTGGGCAGGAGCCAACAGAATAACGAGCCTACGTAATAATTGCACTGCCCGAGCGACGATGGATGAGGATGTGGGGGCTACGGCTGGTACATCTCCCACTTTGCAGGATGTCATGGGTGCTTTGACTGCTCTTCAGAGTCAGATTCATGATTTGAGACAGGAAAATGTGGCTATGAAGCAGGAGGTTGGGGCACTACTTAGCAGAGAAAGGGTGCAGCTTAGGACACCTCAGGCCCAGGTAATACATCCAGCCACATTTCAATATACTGGTGGGCAAGGGCAGGGAGCTAGTGGGGGGGTACCGGTAGCAGTGACTGTGAACACTCCTGTTCCTGTACCGTTGGCGCCACCAGAGAGGTTCACAGGGGATAGCGCCAAATTTGGCACCTTTATGAATCAATGCCAACTGCACTTTATGTGCAAACCAACTGCTTTTCCCAATGATTCGGCCAAAGTGGCGTTTACGATTTCATACTTGGTTGGCACAGCGGCACAGTGGGCTATACCGCTAGTCGACAGGGATGATCCAGTGTTAACTAATTATCCTGCATTCAAAGAACTGATGCGTGGTCTGTTTGCGAAACACGCCTTTATGCAGGCAAGTGACGCAGAACTTTTGAAATTAAGACAAGGACGTCAGGACCTATTGATTATATATTTCCACTTTTAATCGTTTGGTGTCGGAGACACATTGGCCCGAGGATAAGAGAACATCTTTGTTTTATCAGGGATTGTCCGAAGATCTTAAGGACATAGTCTCACAGGTAGTAGACCCCCCACTTGATTGTGCTGCCTTTATTGATCTTGTGGTTAAGTTGAACCATCGCTTGGCGGAGAGACGGGGGGAGAGGAGTCGTTATCAGGTGTCTCGGGGAGGGTTTGTGAAGCCTGATCAGAAGTCCCTGGGAGCTGGTGAGACAAAGGGTGTGTCAGAGCCAATGGAGATAGGTGGAGTAAGGGGGCCTTTGTCTGATGAAGAGAAGAAACGAAGGAGAGAGATGGGTTTGTGTTTATATTGCGGTCAGGGTGGGCACTTTGCGAGGGAATGTCCCGTGAAACCCTCTGGATCCTCTTATGGAAAGAAGGTGGCCTGTTTGTACCATGAACGGAAGGAGCGGCAGTACGAGGTGCTTGGGGCAGTAGACAGGGCCCCTAGGCACTTCATCATTAATGCGCATTTGGTACTCGGAGGAGAGAATAGAGTGCCGGTGTCGGTATTGTTGGATTCGGGGGCTACAGGGAATTTCCTCGATATTACGTTGGCTGACAAACTGAAGGTTCCTTGTTGCGTAAAAGATCAACCCGAACCTGTGCGGGCGATTGATGGCACCGAATTAACATCGGGCTCAATTACTAAGAGGACGATGCCTCTGTGTCTGGTGTGTGAGAACGGACACTCCGAGATGGTCTGTTTCGATCTCATTGATGCCCCCTCCTTCGGGATGGTCTTAGGTGTGCCATGGTTGCAGGAGCACAATCCCAGGATAGATTGGGTACAAAGGCTAGTGTCTCTTGATTCCTCGTATTGTTTAAAACATTGTTACGGGGATGCAGGTGAAAAGGAGGTGTCCTTATCTTGTGCTGCTACTGATATGGATGCAGTGCCTTTGCAATATCAGGAATTCAGGGAGGTATTCGACGTAGAAAAGGCGCAGGGTTTACCCCCACACAGATCATTTGATTGTAAGATCGATCTTATCCCTGGGGCGCCTCTTCCTTGTAGTAGAGTGTATGCTCTCTCTGAGCCAGAGGAGTTGCACCTGAAGGTGTATCTCGATGAGATGCTGCGTTTGGGGTTTATCCGTCCATCGTGTTCGCCTGTTTCTTCGGCTATCTTTTTCATTCCGAAGAAGGAAGGCACTTTACGGGCATGTGTGGACTATCGCACACTCAATAAGGCCACCGTCAAGAACAAATACCCTCTTCCACTCATCCCTGTGTTGTTAGACCAACTTCGCAGCGCAAAGGTGTTCACCAAGTTGGACTTGCGGGGCGCCTATCATTTGGTGCGTGTACGAAATGGGGATGAGTGGAAGACGGCTTTTAAAACAAAGCATGGCCTTTTTGAGTACTGTGTGATGCCGTTCGGGCTATGCAATGCACCGGCGGCATTCCAGTACTTCATAAATGAGGTGCTTCGGGAGTTCTTGGATCGGAGTGTAATCGTGTATCTTGATGATATCTTGATCTTCTCTGAGACAGGGGTTGAGCATCAGCAGCACGTGATTCAGGTTCTACGCAAGTTGCGGGAGCACCATCTATATGCAAAACTGACAAAATGCCAGTTTGGCACCACGCAGGTGGAGTTCCTAGGGTTCGTGGTGTCTGCCGGAGGGGTTCGGATGGATCCAAGAAAGATCGAGGCCATACTCACCTGGCCTGTTCCAACGTCTGTAAAACATATACAGGTGTTGTTGGGATTCGCCAATTTTTATAGGCGTTTTATCTCTCATTTCTCAGACATCGTGGCTCCCCTGACTCAACTGTTGCGAAAGGGTGTGTCCTTTGAGTGGTCCACGGAGGCGCAGGGGGCTTTCCAGCGGCTGTTGCGGGCATTTACATCGGCACCGGTGTTGGTCCATCCTGACCCGGCTTTACCATTCTTTGTGGAGACGGATGCATCATTGTGTGCAGTTGGTGGGGTGCTGTCCCAAAGGGTGGTCGAGACTGGTTGTATGCATCCTATTGCCTATTTCTCCAAGACCCTACTGCCTGCAGAGCGCAATTATACTGTGGCAGAAAGGGAGCTGCTAGCAGTCAAGTTGTCTTTCGAGGAATGGAGACATTATCTGTGGGGGGCGAGGCACACAGTTACTATCTATACGGACCATAAGAACTTGGAGTTCTTTTGTTCGGCGCGAGCCTTGACGCCACGTCAAATGCGGTGGGTTCTCTTTTTTAATGAATTTGATTTCATCATCACGTACAGGCCAGCGGCACAACAGGTTAAGTCTGATGCCTTGTCCCGTATCCATGTAGACCCTAGTGAACAGGGTAAGGAAAGGGAGAGCAGGCCCATGATATCAGAAGACAGGATTGTCGGGGCGGTGAATGGGGAGGTGTTCACTGCATCGGTAAAGAAGCAGTTGCGTACGATGGATCTTACACCATGGGTGTCTTTGCCCCAGGCATCATTTCGGGATGACTTATTGTATTTCGAGGATCGGTTGTTTGTACCCCCTTCACTGAGAGATCAGGTCATGGAATGGTGCCATTCATCTGCCCTGGTGGCACATCCTGGGATCCCTAAGACGAAGGAGATGTGCGCTAGGTGGTTTTGGTGGGAATCGTTGGCTAAGGATGTTCAGGGGTACGTCACGGCTTGTCCGGTATGTGCTATTAGTAAGCCCTCACATAATAAACCATCGGGTCTGTTGAAACCCTTGGAGGTGCCTCCTTCACCTTGGCACACCATCAGTATGGATTTCGTGACTGAGCTTCCTTCTGTTTCTGGGTTTACTGCTATTCTGGTGGTAGTAGACTTGTTTACCAAGATGGCTCATTTTATCCCTCTTCCGAAGATTCCTACAGCCAGAAAGATGGCTTTGGTTTTTATGTCTTCAATAGTACGAATACATGGCTTGCCTTCTGCAGTGGTGACAGACAGAGGGGCTCAGTTCGTTTCCCATTTTTGGAGGGAATTGTGTTCGGTGTTGCGGGTGGACGTCAGATTGTCAACTGCATATCATCCACAGTCTGACGGCCAGACCGAACGCACCAATCAGACAATGGAACAGTACCTTAGGTGTTTAACGTCGTCACTGGCATGTGATTGGGTTATGGCTCTTCCCATTGCCGAGTTTGCATATAACAACAGCCAGCACTCGGCCTTGGGTATGACACCCTTCTTCTGTTCATTGGGTTACCATCCTAGGGCCTTGGCTATTCAGCCCACTGGGCACGTGCCAGCCATAGATGATGTGTGTGGTCGTTTGGGCAAGATATGGGATATTGCCCGGGAGCAGTTGTTGGCAGCTAAGACTGCTATGAAGTTGCAGGCGGACAAACATCGTGTCCCTGCACCTGTTTATCAAGTTGGAGACCAGGTATGGTTGGCTACGAAGAATCTGAGGTTTGGGGGCTCTCGCAAATTACAACCTAGATATGCGGGACCGTTCCCGATAGTACAGATCATAAACCCTGTTGCCATGAAATTAGAGCTGCCCGGTGACTATCGGGTTCACCCTGTGTTTCATACGTCCCTATTAAAACCTTATGTGCCTTCCTCACAGGTGACGCCACCTCCTCCCCCTATTGTTGTGGATGGACAGAAGGAGTATGAGGTCCGGGCTATCCTGGATTCAGAAAGACGGAAGGGGCGTCTCTTCTATTTGATAGATTGGAAAGGGTATGCCCCTGAGGACCGCACTTGGGAGCCGGCTGGGGGAGTACACTCTCCTCGTCTGATCCGTATGTTCCATCGTCAACATCCGTCTAAGCCATGCCCTGTGGGGTGGATCGTTGGGAGGGGGTACTGTTAGGATTTTGCCCTCTACAGTCCTCTTTCTCTTGCCATGTACACAGAGCCCATGTGACACTAGGTGGGGTTAAAAGGCTGAAATTCCCTGATACCGGTGCTCGTTATCTAGCATTGTGGTTCCTGTTCTTTGTTGGGAGCTATATTAGTACTTTTGGGAATATTTAATTATTTCACGGGCTCGTGATATTTCCCTGTATCGTGTTTTTGACTCCATTGCCCCCTTTTTGATTCCCCTGGTATTGTCCCTTTGTGTTTTGTGTTTGTTTCTTGGTTTGTTTCTTGTTAGCTTGTTTCATTCCGTTTTGTCTTGTTTGTATGTGCTTTCTATCGTGTGGGCTTTCTGAGTCATTTTATCCCGGCTGGGATTAAGGAGTGGCTGGGGCTCCGGCGCTTCTTACTTGGGAATCGGTGGTCCGGCGGGATTACCCGGTGATTCCTGGTTTGGCTGTGTATCCAGACGCTGCCCCGCACTTGGCTGTGTATTCAGACGCTGCCCCGCATTTCCGCATCTTTGTCAGTCTCTCCGCATCGTTGTGTGGAGGCGGAGCCGCGGCTTGGGCATTTCCGCGTTTGGAGGCAACGCGCAACGAAGCCTGTGTTGCGCTGAACTGCAGCCTCGGTGCAGACCCGAATTGGTCCCTTGTTTTGATAAAAGAAAAGGAAGACTCCCAGTGGTTTTGAGAGAGGAGGTTTTTTTAGTCGTTTTCACGACTTTTTCCTCCCCTTCCCCCCCTCACTGGCCCCCTTGGTCCGAAGCATTACCCCTGTTGCTTAGCCCTATCTTCCCCTGGTGATTCCCTCCCCCCCTTTGCCTGCCTGCTGGACTCTGCACACACTCCTGGACGGAGCACTCCACCCGGCAATCATCACAGCTGTCCTGGGTAAGGAGGAGTGTTATGGGATGGTGTGTGGGGGCATGAGAAGAGAAAGAGGGCTGGTGTATTTAGGATTTTGACATTGTGTTGTTTTTTGTGTGGCAGACGGTGATTCAGCCCGTCCCCTGTGATACAGCACGTGGAGTTACGAGATCCTGGCAGAAGGACTCTTTTCCGGAGAAAGAAGACCTAGGATCCCTTGTCTGTCCTTCCCTTATTCCCGCCCCCTGTCCCTAGCCAGTTCGTTGGCCCATGGTACTATTATTGGTGTGAGCCACGGAGTGGTGGGTTCAGGGGAACGGGGTTATCTTCGCTCCTGCAGTGCATGGGCATAGGTGGGCAGGAGCCAACACAAACACTCACCCCCAGTCAACTGATCTGGGTTTAATCCATCACCATTCTTTAGCCCACTTAGCCACCCCATTTCAGACATGGCTATATGCTAAAGAGTGGGCTAAAGAATGGTGATGGATTAAACCCAGATCGGTTGACTGGGGGTGAGTGTTTGATTTGTTCAAACGCTCCGTCCATCATCCCCTTTTGTATCGCTTTGTTGGCCCTAGGTTTGGCAGGGTATGCTCAGACGTGAGTCCCTTGCTCACTTGGCCACTGGATTCAAGATAGCCTGGCTGATGAGGATTATGAATCCGAAACCGGTCCCAGGATGCTTGTTTCCGGTCCATGGAAGACATGGCTTGGCATTTCGGGCTGGACTTTTCCCATGAGGCAAAGGGTCAGACTGATTTGCAAATAGCCATGTCTGAAATGGGGTGGCTGAGTGGGCTAAAGAATGGTGATGGATTAAACCCAGATCGGTTGACTGGGGGTGAGTGTTTCATTTGTTCAAACGCTCCGTCCATCATCCCCTTTTGTATCGCTTTGTTGGCCCTAAGTTTGGCAGGGTATGCTCAGACGTGAGTCCCTTGCTCACTTGGCCACTGGATTCAAGATGGCCTGGCTGATGAGGATTAAGAATCCGAAACCGGTCCCAGGATGCTTGTTTCCGGTCCATGGAAGACATGGCTTGGCAGTTCGGGCTGGACTTTTCCCATGAGGCAAAGGGTCAGACTGATTTGCAAATAGCCATGTCTGAAATGGGGTGGCTGAGTGGGCTAAAGAATGGTGATGGATTAAACCCAGATCGGTTGACTGGGGGTGAGTGTTTGATTTGTTCAAACACTCCGTCCATCATCCCCTTTTGTATCGCTTTGTTGGCCCTAAGTTTGGCAGGGTATGCTCAGACGTGAGTCCCTTGCTCACTTGGCCACTGGATTCAAGATAGCCTGGCTGATGAGGATTATGAATCCGAAACCGGTCCCAGGATGCTTGTTTCCGGTCCATGGAAGACATGGCTTGGCAGTTCGGGCTGGACTTTTCCCATGAGGCAAAGGGTCAGACTGATTTGCAAATAGCCATGTCTGAAATGGGGTGGCTGAGTGGGCTAAAGAATGGTGATGGATTAAACCCAGATCTGTTGACTGGGGGTGAGTGTTTGATTTGTTCAAACGCTCCGTCCATCATCCCCTTTTGTATCGCTTTGCTGGCCCTAAGTTTGGCAGGGTATGCTCAGACGTGAGTCCCTTGCTCACTTGGCCACTGGATTCAAGATAGCCTGGCTGATGAGGAGTATGAATCCGAAACCGGTCCCAGGATGCTTGTTTCCGGTCCATGGAAGACATGGCTTGGCAGTTCGGGCTGGACTTTTCCCATGAGGCAAAGGGTCAGACTGATTTGCAAATAGCCATGTCTGAAATGGGGTGGCTGAGTGGGCTAAAGAATGGTGATGGATTAAACCCAGATCGGTTGACTGGGGGTGAGTGTTTGATTTGTTCAAACGCTCCGTCCATCATCCCCTTTTGTATCGCTTTGTTGGCCCTAAGTTTGGCAGTGTATGCTCAGACGTGAGTCCCTTGCTCACTTGGCCACTGGATTCAAGATAGCCTGGCGGATGAGGATTATGAATCCGAAACCGGTCCCAGGATGCTTGTTTCCGGTCCATGGAAGACATGGCTTGGCAGTTCGGGCTGGACTTTTCCCATGAGGCAAAGGGTCAGACTGATTTGCAAATAGCCATGTCTGAAATGGGGTGGCTGAGTGGGCTAAAGAATGGTGATGGATTAAACCCAGATCGGTTGACTGGGGGTGAGTGTTTGATTTGTTCAAACGCTCCGTCCATCATCCCCTTTTGTATCGCTTTGTTGGCCCTAAGTTTGGCAGGGTATGCTCAGACGTGAGTCCCTTGCTCACTTGGCCACTGGATTCAAGATAGCCTGGCTTATGAGGATTATGAATCCGAAACCGGTCCCAGGATGCTTGTTTCCGGTCCATGGAAGACATGGCTTGGCAGTTCGGGCTGGACTTTTCCCATGAGGCAAAGGGTCAGACTGATTTGCAAATAGCCATGTCTAAAATGGGGTGGCTGAGTGGGCTAAAGAATGGTGATGGATTAAACCCAGATCGGTTGACTGGGGGTGAGTGTTTGATTTGTTCAAACGCTCCGTCCATCATCCCCTTTTGTATCGCTTTGTTGGCCCTAAGTTTGGCAGGGTATGCTCAGACGTGAGTCCCTTGCTCACTTGGCCACTGGATTCAAGATAGCCTGGCTGATGAGGATTATGAATCCGAAACCGGTCCCAGGATGCTTGTTTCCGGTCCATGGAAGACATGGCTTGGCAGTTCGGGCTGGACTTTTCCCATGAGGCAAAGGGTCAGACTGATTTGCAAATAGCCATGTCTGAAATGGGGTGGCTGAGTGGGCTAAAGAATGGTGATGGATTAAACCCAGATCGGTTGACTGGGGGTGAGTGTTTGATTTGTTCAAACGCTCCGTCCATCATACCCTTTTGTATCGCTTTGTTGGCCCTAAGTTTGGCAGGGTATGCTCAGACGTGAGTCCCTTGCTCACTTGGCCACTGGATTCAAGATAGCCTGGCTGATGAGGATTATGAATCCGAAACCGGTCCCAGGATGCTTGTTTCCGGTCCATGGAAGACATGGCTTGGCAGATCGGGCTGGACTTTTCCCATGAGGCAAAGGGTCAGACTGATTTGCAAATAGCCATGTCTGAAATGGGGTGGCTGAGTGGGCTAAAGAATGGTGATGGATTAAACCCAGATTGGTTGACTGGGGGTGAGTGTTTGATTTGTTCAAACGCTCCGTCCATCATCCCCTTTTGTATCGCTTTGTTGGCCCTAAGTTTGGCAGGGTATGCTCAGACGTGAGTCCCTTGCTCACTTGGCCACTGGATTCAAGATAGCCTGGCTGATGAGGATTATGAATCCGAAACCGGTCCCAGGATGCTTGTTTCCGGTCCATGGAAGACATGGCTTGGCAGTTCGGCTGGACTTTTCCCATGAGGCAAAGGGTCAGACTGATTTGCAAATAGCCATGTCTGAAATGGGGTGGCTGAGTGGGCTAAAGAATGGTGATGGATTAAACCCAGATCGGTTGACTGGGGGTGAGTGTTTGATTTGTTCAAACGCTCCGTCCATCATCCCCTTTTGTATCGCTTTGTTGGCCCTAAGTTTGGCAGGGTATGCTCAGACGTGAGTCCCTTGCTCACTTGGCCACTGGATTCAAGATAGCCTGGCTGATGAGGATTATGAATCCGAAACCGGTCCCAGGATGCTTGTTTCCGGTCCATGGAAGACATGGCTTGGCAGTTCGGGCTGGACTTTTCCCATGAGGCAAAGGGTCAGACTGATTTGCAAATAGCCATGTCTGAAATGGGGTGGCTGAGTGGGCTAAAGAATGGTGATGGATTAAACCCAGATCGGTTGACTGGGGGTGAGTGTTTGATTTGTTCAAACGCTCCGTCCATCATCCTCTTTTGTATCGCTTTGTTGGCCCTACGTTTGGCAGGGTATGCTCAGACGTGAGTCCCTTGCTCACTTGGCCACTGGATTCAAGATAGCCTGGCTGATGAGGATTATGAATCCGAAACCGGTCCCAGGATGCTTGTTTCCGGTCCATGGAAGACATGGCTTGGCAGTTCGGGCTGGACTTTTCCCATGAGGCAAAGGGTCAGACTGATTTGCAAATAGCCATGTCTGAAATGGGGTGGCTGAGAGGACTAAAGAATGGTGATGGATTAAACCCAGATCGGTTGACTGGGGGTGAGTGTTTGATTTGTTCAAACGCTCCGTCCATCATCCCCTTTTGTATCGCTTTGTTGGCCCTAAGTTTGGCAGGGTATGCTCAGACGTGAGTCCCTTGCTCACTTGGCCACTGGATTCAAGATAGCCTGGCTGATGAGGATTATGAATCCGAAACCGGTCCCAGGATGCTTGTTTCCGGTCCATGGAAGACATGGCTTGGCAGTTCGGGCTGGACTTTTCCCATGAGGCAAAGGGTCAGACTGATTTGCAAATAGCCATGTCTGAAATGGGGTGGCTGAGTGGGCTAAAGAATGGTGATGGATTAAACCCAGATCGGTTGACTGGGGGTGAGTGTTTGATTTTTTCAAACGCTCCGTCCATCATTCCCTTTTGTATCGCTTTATTGGCCCTAAGTTTGGCAGGGTATGCTCAGACGTGAGTCCCTTGCTCACTTGGCCACTGGATTCAAGATAGCCTGGCTGATGAGGATTATGAATCCGAAACCGGTCCCAGGATGCTTGTTTCCGGTCCATGGAAGACATGGCTTGGCAGTTCGGGCTGGACTTTTCCCATGAGGCAAAGGGTCAGACTGATTTGCAAATAGCCATGTCTGAAATGGGGTGGCTGAGTGGGCTAAAGAATGGTGATGGATTAAACCCAGATCGGTTGACTGGGGGTGAGTGTTTGATTTGTTCAAACGCTCCGTCCATCATCCCTTTTTGTATCGCTTTGTTGGCCCTAAGTTTGGCAGGGTATGCTCAGACGTGAGTCCATTGCTCACTTGGCCACTGGATTCAAGATAGCCTGGCTGATGAGGATTATGAATCCGAAACCGGTCCCAGGATGCTTGTTTCCGGTCCATGGAAGACATGGCTTGGCAGTTCGGGCTGGACTTTTCCCATGAGGCAAAGGGTCAGACTGATTTGCAAATAGCCATGTCTGAAATGGGGTGGCTGAGTGGGCTAAAGAATGGTGATGGATTAAACCCAGATCGGTTGACTGGGGGTGAGTGTTTGATTTGTTCAAACGCTCCGTCCATCATCCCCTTTTGTATCGCTTTGTTGGCCCTAAGTTTGGCAGGGTATGCTCAGACGTGAGTCCCTTGCTCACTTGGCCACTGGATTCAAGATAGCCTGGCTGATGAGGATTATGAATCCGAAACCGGTCCCAGGATCCTTGTTTCCGGTCCAAGGAAGACATGGCTTGGCAGTTCGGGCTGGACTTTTCCCATGAGGCAAAGGGTCAGACTGATTTGTAAATAGCCATGTCTGAAATGGGGTGGCTGAGTGGGCTAAAGAATGGTGATGGATTAAACCCAGGTCGGTTGACTGGGGGTGAGTGTTTGATTTGTTCAAACGCTCCGTCCATCATCCCCTTTTGTATCGCCCTGATTTGTATATGGCCATGTCTGAACTGGGGTGGCAGAGTGGGCTAAAGAACGGTGATTGATCAAACCCAGATCTGTTGACTGGTGTGAGTGTTTGGTTGGTTCAGATGCTCCGTCCATCACCACCCACTTTTTTACCACTTTGTTCGCCATAAGTTGGCAGGGTAAGCTCAGACGTGAGTCCCTTGCTCACTTTGCCGCGGGATTCAAGCAAGCCGGGCTGAGGACGGCTGAAATGCCAAAAACCGGTCCTCTGAAGCTTGTTTCCGGTCCAGGGAAGGCATGGCTTGGCAGTTCGGGCTGGACTGTTCCCATGAGGCACAGGGTCTGACTGATTTGTATATGGCCATGTCTGAACTGGGGTGGCAGAGTGGGCTAAAGAACGGTGATGGATTAAACCCAGATCTGTTGACTGGGTGTGAGTGTTTGATTGGTTCAGATGCTCCGTCCATCACCACCCCCTTTTGTACCACTTTGTTCGCCATAAGTTGGCAGGGTATGCTCAGACGTGAGTCCCTTGCTCACTTTGTCACTGGATTCAAGCAAGCCGGGCTGAAGACGGCTGAAATGCCAGAAACCGGTCCTCGGAAGCTTGTTTCCGGTCCAGGGAAGGCATGGCATGGCAGTTCGGCTGGACTGTTCCCATGAGGCACAGGGTCAGACTGATTTGTATATGGCCATGTCTGAACTGGGTTGGCAGAGTGGGCTAAAGAACGGTGATGGATTAAACCCAGATCTGTTGACTGGGTGTGACTGTTTGATTGGTTCAGATGCTCTGTCCATCACCACCCCCTTTTGTACCACTTTGTTCGCCATAAGTTGGCAGGGTATGCTCAGACGTGAGTCCCTTGCTCACTTTGCCACTAGATTCAAGCAAGCCGGGCTAAAGACAGCTGAAATGCCAGAAACTGGTCCTCGGAAGCTTGTTTCCAGTCCAGGGAAGGCATGGCTTGGCAATTCGGGCTGGACTGTTCCCATGAGGCACAGGGTCAGACTGATTTGTATATGGCCATGTCTGAACTGGGATGGCAGAGTGGGCTAAAGAACGGTGATGGATTAAACTCAGATCTGTTGACTGGGTGTGAGTGTTTGATTGGTTCAGATGCTCCGTCCATCACCACCCCCTTTTGTACCGCAATCTGTAAACAGGCAAGACACTATCTCAAATACTATCCTTTCACTGCAGAGAATTATGGACTCTATACTATCACTTTTAGAAAAGAACATGGAAAACACAGACCAGATACTGGAAACTCAAACTGGAATTTTACAATATCTTCTAGACAAAAAAGGAAAAAACTATCTACTCAATCTTCTCAAAACGCATTCTTCAAACTTATAGGCTGTCAATGGCAGAGAAGATATGTGTCACCTTAACCCTTAAGCTTCCAGCAATCCCTCTTTGCAAAAAAAGCAGAAGGCGACTCAGACGGGGGGATTTCAAGCTAAACAGGAACAGAAAATCAACTGTTCCACTGGCAATAAAATCTATTCTCTTCGAAACCTTTTTAAAGTCCTTCTTCTAGAGAGCTCTCTGCGAAAAACCACCCAAATCGCCATACCTTTATTTCCAATATTTTCTCAAAAAGAGCGTCAAGGAGATTCTCTCCTCCCTCAAACAAACGTTGAAAATGCGTCTGGGGAAGTTCCCATCTCAAAACAGATAACTCAAATAGAGTCCTCAACATCGCCAACAAAAAAAGGGAAACACATTCAAGGGATATCTAATAAAAATAAAATTAAAAATAAAAAAACTAAGTGAAGAAAAATGAGAAGATCCCCAAGAAAAGCTAAGTTCGCTCAAATATGCTACTTAGAACAGGCATATGATAAAATTAGTTATGCTCTGAAAGTTTGCAACGGATCTCAAAATATTCATCAACAGTCTGCTCCATTGGTACCTCAGGTAGACACAAAAGTCTTAAATCCTTTCGCTCCAAACCTCATAACAAAACTCTCAAACCATAATGCCCGTGACTCAGTGAAGAAACAGCGAGGAACACCAAGCATCAAGTGTTAACAGATTTTTTCCCCAGTGGTAACATTTCACTAAACTGTGGGAGAATAGCCAACCTAGTAAATAAAATTGAGCCTCTCCAATCACTTACCAAAGAAAATATAAAACTAGTTTCTTTTCCAAATAAATTATTCTGCTCAGTGGCAATTGTTGAGTTCTGGTCCAATGTAGTTCCAGCTGTAATAATTAAAGAGCAAGACACTCTCCAAAAAAAAGGATTTGACATCCCCATAGGCAAAAAAACAAGTTCTGCCATTAATCAGCTAAAAGAGGTAGAAGGAGTTGTGGTACCCTCACAACAACAAGCAGAACGCAGGCTGTATAACATCAAAGTACAGCAGGACAGCCCTCTGATGATCTTCTTTAAAGATGGAATGAGTAAAATCTGGAACTGTTCTGATACAAGACAAACAACTCACCCGGATGAAACCTCCTGGGCGTGGATCGCTGGCTCATTAAACCGGCTCAATAAGTCGGGCAAAGATTTAAAACTGGCTTTTTAGCGGCAACCTAAAAATAGTGTCTTGGAATATAGTAGGGAAAACTCCTGAAAAGCTGTTGTTTATATTGGAAAATTCACCGCTTATTGTGTTGCTGCAAGAAGTTTTGTCCATGGTGGCTTTCTCACAAAAAGATTATTTTGTGTTTGTCACTGCAGCAGAGGCCTCAAGAAGAGGACACTCAAAAGGGGGTCTAGCGATCGTATTAAAAGAAGAAATCAATTAGGATCCGCAAGAAATTGAACTTTCACTCCCAAATGTGCACTGCATCAGTATTAAGTGCCGGAAAGAAAGAATGGAGCCTATTTCAGAACTATTACTTTTTAATATCTACTTTCCGCCTGGATCCTCAAATGACCACATCTTGGCAAAAACCTTCAAGAAAATTGAAATAACCCTGGAACCAAGGGGGTATCCTCCGATGATAATAGCCTGGGACATCAACAGAAAAATCTCCAATGTCTTATTTATCAACAGGGGGAAATGTCCTCAAGAAATAGCATGTTCAATTCCTACCCCCATTTTCCCGGATAAGATAAAAGCTGATAAATGAGGGAAATTGCTTCTGTCATTCATCGAAGCAATCAACGAAGTTATCTTAAACGGGAGACTTGACGGAGATATCCCAGCTACAAAGACTAGATTGGGTTCCTTTAATTCTTCTATCCTAGATTATCTCTTTTCGATTTCTTCGCAAAAGTCCAAATACTATCCATTCAGCACACACATGAAAGTGATCATGCATATTAAACCACAGAAATAGAAATTTTTACACAGTCCACCCCCCTGTGGTGTTTACGCACCTTAGAAGGCCGGGCAGGTGTAAATAAAAAAACAGGAAAAATTTACTGCAACTCCAAAGCAATCAATACAATAAATTCCACAATTTCTCCTCTTTTGACAGTCTCTACAAATAGTGAAGGCAATCCCATCTCCAGATACGAAAACACAATACATTCAGTATTAACTTCCCTTCAGGTAAATAACAAGACGAGAGAACGGCAAAAATCATCAAAAAGGAAAACAAACTGATCATCTTTCTCAACAATTAAATAAATTGACCAGATTGAAATTTTGTTATTTCTGTGCTGCAGGACAAGGAGAAATAAGAAAGTTGAAAAAACTCCTCCAACGAAAAAAAGAGAAAGATAAGCAAGATCAAAGAGATGGAATCTGGGTTGACAGCCAAATGTCAGTAAAACACAGAAACAATAAAACATTCTGGAACATAATTGCTGCTCAAATGGGGATAAGAACGTCAACTCAATCAACTCCAGTATCATCATCAGAATAGGAAAAGCACATGCCCCCAATATCTAATCCCCAAAAACAGGTTTCCCCCGGCCAGTGCTCTGTACAGAAGGGCCAGTTTGAGCAGAACTCATTAAAAATCTCAGCTACACAGATCTCCGCCTTCATAAACTCAGCTAGGTCATCTGCAGCGTTGGGTCCGGACACTATCCTAATCAAAGTCCTACAATAAAATGCAGATGACTGGAGTAAATTCCTAGCCCCACTCTTCCAACATTGTTGTGAGTGTGAGAAAATGCCAAAATCTTGGTGGGCTAGCAAAGTTGTTCCTCTCCTAAAAAAGGCTCAAGATCTAATTCATCCAACTATTGACAAATTTCCCTCCTTGATGCCACCGGAAAGATCTTCGCAGCTTGCGTTTTGGAGCATCTAAAAGACTGGAGATTTTTGTTTAACTCACAAATATTATACTGTGCTTTTATCGATTTTTCAACCACTTTTGATTGCATAGACAGACCAACATTATGGAGAAAATTAGAATGTTTAGGAATTCCCACAGATCTTCTAACAGTAATTATCTTCCTGCACACAGCAACATGGTGTAGCGTTCAAATGGGGGGACAAAAGGGTTTAACCTATTCAATCCCTACGATGAATGGCTTGAAACAGGGATGCTTACTAGCACCCATATTATTTTCCATCTAGATAAGTGATCTACAAGGACACTTTTCCCTAAGTAGGAACTCTCCCCCAAAATTAGCACAGCTCAATATCCATTGTTTAATGTACGCTGACAAACTTGTCATATTTGATTGCACTCCAACTGGTTTGCAAAGAAATCTAAATGAACTAAATCATTATGCAAAAGAAGATTTCTTGGTCCCAAATATATCTAAAACTAAAATGTTACCTTTTAGGGAGGAAGGAAATCTCGACATTTCACATGGTCATTGGGAGGTAACCCAATTGAGACAGTGAAAGAGTTTACCTACTTGGGCCGTATCAGTCAAAATACGCTTTATTCGATTTTTGTTAAAATCATAAAAGGCAATACATACAGCACAATATAAAAATCACATTGCAATTTACATACAGAATTCAATTCATAGTCAATTTAGATTAAAATTTTATTTAATTAAACACTCAAGACCAGCATTTAAAATGAGACATTCCCTGGGGCTTGTTTATTTCTTAATCTAAATGCAGCCGCTAGGTAAGATGCAACACGAAAAATAATGTGCGTGTTGCCCAACATTTGAAGGAAAATTAATGCTGGCCTAACCTGAAGAAAGCCTGCATCCTTCAGAATAGGTATTAAATATTTCTCCCTAGCGGTGGCATAAAGTCCACAAAAGAACATAAAATGTAGAGTGTCTTGGGTAGAAAAATTATCGCATTTGCAAGGTGGAGCGTCCTCGGGTTTTGCCCAAGTAGGAAAACAACCAAGTGTATAGGGGATCAAGTTCATCCTAAATTTAATAAGCAAAACTCCGTGGAGGGGATTAGTAACAATTTTCAAATAAGGTTCCAGAGAGGGAGTGGTACTTAGAATCAGGTAAGCTCTTACTGACGGTTTCGTTACTTCTCTCTCTTCTCTCTCTAACCGAACCCTTTCAAGGAAATGATGTTTAATCCACCCAATATCCTGTTTTCTAATACTTAATGGGGCTGAATAGATCTCCAGTCTCCCCAGCGCGGCAAATGAGGTTTTAAGGTATCTCAGCCAGGGTATTCTCAAGGCGTGGTCCCTTGATACCACATCCAACAGAATACCGTGGTTCAGCGTCAGCTCAGAGTTCAGCCACGTTTTAATCCAAAAGAGTAGGGTGCCAGCTTCAGTCTGTCAGTAATGTAAGGTAGGCCCAGTTCCTCATGAATGGAGAACGTAGGGGTAGAATTTGGGACAGATAGAAATTGACGTAAGAGCCCGTTTTCAACTCTCTGAATACGATCCTGATTTACGTATCCCCACAGAGCAGACCCGTACCTAGCAATAGGAATACACTTACTATTATAGACTTTAACCAAGGCCTCCATTGGTTTGGCCCCCAGTCTTATCGAAAAGCCCATCAGAGCAGCTGTTGAACGAGCCAAAGAGACACTCTTTGCCTTTATCTGGGGGGCCCAAGAACCCCTCTCATCAAAAAGGACCCCCAAGTAAGGGAAGACAGGAACCCTCGAAACTACATCACCCCCACAAGTGAAGGTTACTCGGGTAGTCTTTCTACTCTGACAACCTATGATCATAGTGTGCGATTTTGTTGCATTTACTTCCAAATCAAGGCTCTTCATAAATGACCCAAAACGATCCAGTAGGACTTGTAAACTATTGCCAGTGCGCGCAATTAGTACTGCGTCGTCCGCGTATAGGAGGGCCGGTACCTGGGCTCCTCCTACACGCGGAACATCTGCCGCCCCCAATTCAAGATGTTTCCCTAATCCATTAATGTAAATGGTAAAGAGGAGGGGGGCCAGGATGCACCCCTGTCGCACCCCTTTCTCTGACCTGAAACTATCAGTGCATCTCCCCTCCCTATTGACCCTTACCTTAGTGAACAGGTCCTGGTGTAAACTGGCCATAAAACCTACCAAAGGAGCCTCTATTCCAATCTCTTCTAGCAGGGACCATAGCTTGGACCTGTTAACCAGGTCGAAGGCCGAAGAGAGGTCCATAAAGGCCAGATAAACTGACCCCTTTCCGACCACCGTATATTTAGAGACAAGGAGGTGCAGATTGTAACATTGGTCCAGGGTACCTCGCTTTGCCCGGAAGCCGTACTGTATGTTTGCGAGTCCCCCACAAGCCTCCAGGTTTGCCCTTAATTTACCCAATAACACTCTGCCCAGGATTTTAATCGCACAGTCAAGGAGGGAGATGGGTCTATAGCACCCTGGGTCCTCCCGGTTGCCCTTCTTAAAAATAGGGACTATGATAGCAGTGGCCCATGTATTTGGAAAAATATTATCATTTGCGGCTCTAAATACTCTGGTTAAAACTTGTGACCACATTTTTGGGGAATATATAAAAAAATCAACTGGTACGCCATCCGGCCCTGGCGCCTTATTTGTGGAGGAATCCATTATAGCCTTAAAGACCTCATCTTCCCCAAACTCTACCTCAAGATGGACCTGAACTGTTCTTGAGCAAACCACAGATGAACCACATTTATTGCCGTATACATCTTGAAAATGGTCAATCCATTTCTCATCCGGGATGACACAGTCAAGGGCAGTATTGTTAGTACCCGAAAAAAACGGGTTAATTATGGTATCCCATAAGTTTTTACTATCTCGCAGGACATCTATGTTGAGAAGTTTATTCCAGGCCTCGTTTTTAATGGCATTTCTCCTTCTTTTTAGGGTTGATTTGTATTCCCGCCTCAGACAAGTAATTAAAGCCTTATCTCTCGGATTGTCCCTTAAGGCTTTTTTTAAAGATCTATGAGTGCGTGAGCACTGGGAATCAAACCATTTATAGGGCCTTGGTGGGAACCGTGGTTTGGGTACCGTTAGGTCCCTAGTGACCTGGGCACAGATAGAATCAAAGGCCTGTATAATTAATAGGTTTGAAGAGCCTTGGGCCAAACACGTTGCAATTGAGTCCTCTATTTTGGGCAGGATGGTGGCCATATATTCTTCCTCGACTACTCTACCCCACTTAAGCCTTCTATCCTGATCACTGGGCACCGCAGTGGCACAAGCCTTAGTTTGTCCAACTAAGTTGCGCCGTAAGTCACTCCAGTGAATCACTAATAGCAAGGGGTTAGGATCACTGTGGGGTGAGACAATTGTCTTATATCCTATCACCTTTGGGATGATCGCGACCGAGATGAAAATATAGTCTATAATCGTCCTCTGTGCTGTCCCCTTGTATGTGGGCACCCTATCACCCTCTCCTGTATACAATGGCTCATATAGGTTTATACTGGCTAGCATCACTTCAAGCGCCTCTCCTGATTTGGAATGTGCAAAGTGAGGAGTGTCTACGACGCCCACGCCCCCATCAGGATCTATAAGGCATGGTAAATTGCATTTGTGAATGTTAAAATCGCCCAATAAAATGAGCTCAAAAATATTATGCGTAGTTTGACTGTAATTAACTAAGAAATTCTCTAAGAGGACTATATGGTCCGATTCGTTCGCCCTCGCCCATGAATTATAAAAATGTATTATTAGGAGGGTGGAACTTGGAGAAACAATCCATTCAACGATTAGAAGGTTCTAATTGCTTAAAAGTCCCAGCTAATTCTAAAGAAAATAGGAGCAGAAGTCCTCCTTTAGCTCTCCCAGCTCTACTAACAACCGCAGGAGTTACAAAGCTTGAATATACATCTAACAAAAACTCAGGCGAAATATCCCATGTTTCTTGTAAGGCTATTACATCGTGTGTGATGATGAAATTGACCCATGAAGGGTCCACGCTTTTGCCCTTCAAGCCTGCAATGTTCCAACTGGTAAGTTTACAAAATGGGGTGCCCTCCTCCCTTGTGCCCAGACCTGTTCCTGGCTGCGTTGGAACTGGTTGTCAATCATTGAGGTTCAGGTCAGTGAGTGGAGTGAATCTATTCGCCAGTGTCATGTTTGGGCCTACCTCATTTGCTGTTGGTCTACTTTGTCGCTGTCTATGGGGTACGACTTGCCAATCATTACCCATACGTCCTGCCATCAATGGTATGTTATAAGGACTACGGGTGGACAGAGTTCTTAACTGTGGAGGATAGAAAAACCCCAAGGGGACTGCTCTGAGGCGGCCATTTTCTTGTATATCAGAGCCGTCCCAAAAGAGTCTGTCTGGCAAATGGGCCCTATCAAAGTTCACAACTACACAATCACCTTTCACCTGTTTGGGTCTAAACCCCACCCAACCCACCCTTCTCGCTGTGATGATCCTCGATGAGATAAATAACCCCCCGCTACAGGATTCATCACACCATTTTTTAGCCTTCGAGATTGATGCTGCGTTTGTTTCAACCTCCCCCTCAACCAACCAGGGAACTCCAATAAAAACTGCCACAAAAGGGGCGGCCACAGGGGGTAGCGTTAAATGTGCTACACATTCCACATGTTTTACGGTCACTGGTGCAATATGCACCTCCGGGGACTCAACTCTGGGCTGATTAGTAACCGGGGTGTATAGAATCTTGTCCTTCTTACCCTCCCCCAGAGACGATACAAACCTCCCCTGGCCAGTAGGTATGGGTAGGGGTATCGGTGGCCGCGATATGGCGGAGTTTATAGTGGGGCCCTCTAGGGCCGGGCTAGCAAGTGGCTTCGGGTGGTGAGTGCCACCAAGTTTTTTAACCAGATTGTCAATAATTACACATTTTTTTAAAAGACCTTCGAGGCATGTTCTCATTGTGTCTATTATATCCTTTGCAATCCCTACAAGCAGCGGTTCAATCCGCTCGGCAAATAAGTGGTCTAGATGATCCTTCAAAGTGTCCATGACCATATGTTTAACAACGGTATCTCCCTTGCCTTTTTTCCCCTTTTTAGACGTGATTTTTGTAGGAGCAGAATGTTCACCTGGCTTACTTGGTGGCACAACAGCGGAGGAGTCAGTAGGGTTATGGCTAGCGGCTGTAGATGGGTTAAGCACTATAATATCTGGTTCCAATGGGATCCCCTGACCTTGGGCGGATTGGGTCGTATTAGGTGAGGCAACTGCCAGACCCAATTCCTGTTGTGCTGATTCAATTTCTTTGGATAAAGCCCCCACCGCTGTAGTTAAATATGATATAATAGAATGTGATTGTCTCGCCACCTTGGGTTTTGTTCCCCCTGCATCAGCACTGGGTACATGTTTGCGCTTACCCATGTTTGGTGTGGGAGTTAGAGGGAGGGCCCAGCTCTGCCGTCTTCTGCCGACGACTGCCGTAGATTGTCCCACCCTTGTCCCGGGCTTCTCCCGTGCAGCTCCCGCGCGCTCCCGCGTCGCAGGAAAGCCGGTATGGTTTTGTAGGGTGAGAGGTGTGGGCGCGGCTTGCTCCCGGGCCAGGTGGTGCTGCTGGAGGATCCTGGGGCTTGGAGTCCGCCTTGATGGGCTAGCGCGACTGCAACAAGCCCCAAGCCTTTCTTCTCACGAGTGACCGGTCCTTCTCAGGGTGCTGGCAAAGTCTTAGGGTCCCGCTGTATCCCTTGGATGACACAGCCCCCGCACACCCACACGCTGCGGCTCCCACGGAGCGGGAGCGGCGAGGTCGATTTCAAGCAGCTGAGAGGCGTGGGCGCGGCTTGCTCCCGGGCCAGGTGGTGCTGCTGGAGGATCCTGGGGCTTGTAGTCCGCCTTGATGGGCTGGCCCGACTGCAACAAGCCCCAAGCCTTTCTTATCACGAGTGACCGGTACTTCTCAGGGTGCTGGCAAAGTCTTAGGGTCCTGCTGTATCCCTTGGATGACACTGCCCCCGCACACCCACACACTGTGGCTCCCGTATCATTACGTATAGCTTACATGACACTTCCCATCTCCAACATCTAGGCCAAAAGGCTGATTCCTATGTCGGGGCACTACAGAGATTTTATCACTCAACGGGCAATAGGCATTTTAATTCTTTCCTGGAGGTCTATACCATGAAAATTCCACCAATGTTATCTTACGCCATAGAACATACACAAATTAAAACATCGCAATCACTAAAAGTAAAGGAAGGGATTATTCTTCGGAATCCGTTAAAAGTATCCCAAACAGTCCCTGTACAAGCTCTACGCCTTGAGCTCTCCTTAATGAGCATAGTTGCTCGAGTTGTCTCCAACATCATAAGATGGGCCTATAATCTTTCATGCAGCTCCAGACACATTAAGACATATATTAAATTGGAGACTTTTAGAGATGAAGCGTCTCGGTACACGTTTAATAGGAACTTTTTAAAAGCCCTTGAGGTGTCACAATGCACTTTGGCACTTTTGTAGGCCTAGTCTCCAGAGCACATGAAGCAAAAAACATATGCTGATGAGAATAAGCTATGAAATGGACAAAGAATATTGTATCTAATTAAAGCATTACAAAACTTTCTGGGAAAAAAATAGTATTTACAACCCCGAACAATATTTACAGTTTCTGCTAGAGCACAGTGTAAGGCGCTGCATCCTTATTTTGCAGTTGGGAATTCTCCCTCTGAAAACATATACTGCTAGATGGGATGCTACAAACAATTCTTTAGGCAAATGTGACTTATGTAGTTGCGGACCATAAGATCTGTATCATGTATTGCTAATTTGTCCTAACCCGATACTGGTAGAGGCTCGGCTTTGATATATAAAGCCAATCCAATTAAGACACAATTCTATTTCAGCGCAAGATATAATCATGATGTGCCAGTCTCCCCCCTAATGAATTTGTTTGTTACAACTTGTTTAAGTTTTTAAAGAGTTTCTTAAAGTTATTTTAAAGATAAAGTGTTCAAATCTAATAGTTTTGACTATTGTAAATTGTTTGTGCGGACAGCAAATTATTATTTCTGGTCTTTCCTCATAAAGAGCTCCTAATAAATTAATTTATTTGGCCCTGATTCTCTATAAGTGGTAGATAGCCATGAGCAGGAAGTCAGCCCTTGCCTCCCGCATACAACTGTGGCTTTTGGACTTACGTTCTGGGATACTGGCTGAATGAAACACGTTGTGCAAAGTTGGCGCAGTTGGGGCTGGCACAACCACATCCTCAGACTGGGAAAGATATTTAACTGCAGTGGAGGCCAAATCGGATGAGAGACCACCCAGGACTCCATACCTGCCACTAGCATTGTTTACCACCAGGGGGACCTTTCTGCTCCTATGGGCACCACTCCCGCCCTGCAGGTAGATCTGGCCTGCACCACCCATGGGCCACACTTCGGTGGGAGAGGTCCATCCCCACATCAGCCCTCTGTGTGGTGCTTGCTCTCCCCCCACTAGGCTCCCTCCGCCCCCCTCCCACTTGAGGAGGGTCTTTTCCCTAGTGCTGGGGTCACACTCCTGTATGACAACTTGGTGACCGCCTCCCTGAACTCACCTCGGGCTGTAACCTTCAGCTGCATGCATTTGGTTGGCTAAATTAGTTGTTCTTGGTTTCCTTTGAATAGTAGCTTGCTTGATATTGAAAGTCTATTGAGACAGGTATAGATCCTTACATATGTTACACAAAGTGGGGATGCCCAATATATGTTTGTGATAGTATGTGTACATGTTTGTTCCTCCAACCTAAGATGTCTACAGATACCAGTTACATGTTTCCTTTTGTATTGTTGGACTATATGTAAGCAATTTCAATACCAAATTGCTAATAAAGAATTATGAAAACAATAAGTATTTTTGCAGTTCTCAACCAGTAGCAACGTCAAAGCACAACACAAGAACAATTCCAGATAAACCAAGTGATACAATCACACTATCTATTTTCAGATCATCCAATCATAACACCAATGTGGTGCTGTATGTAGTATATATTTTACTTTCCTTAGCATGCGAATTGAGTGCAGCTATACGGTTTAGCAGGGGTGGTATCATGGAGTAGATATCCTTGGTCCTGATGAAAAGTCTTGGGGTAAGGCTTGAAACATGCAGACCCTTAGAAACTCGGGAACAATATTTCATTGAGTCTCGTTCTTTTCCCTGTTTTTTAACCATACTGACTAGAGGTCCGACTAAATACCAGTTTACCTACTAGGCAGGTACTTTTAAATTATCACAACCCCCCCCCCCCCTCCTACTTTGTACATCTAATATTCATCAATTGAATTTATACCTATAAGTTTTCCCAGGTATCTTGTAGGTTGCAACAAGCCCCGTTCCATAGCAGAACGGAATGGACCCAATGAAGAAGAATGCCACCAAGGGGTAACCCTGGTGGGATAGGGTTCTCTAAAGAAAAGATTGTATTTTCCAAATAGCTATCGAGAGGTAATCCATGATTAACGGACAGGCTTTTTTGGTTCTTTATTAATAATGGCAGGAGGATGAGTCCCTCTGTGTCTTTCCTCTACCTTGCCCCTTGTTCTAAAATATAAAGATAATACACATATAAGCATATATAGAAACTTATATATGAGCTATTCATTTGAATAGATTAGTTGCAATGCCGTTATCCTTAGGTGTTCAAGTGGGGAAACCTAGTACTTTACCTTGCATTGTTTTTTTTGATCTGTTATAGTGAAGAATTGTTTGTTCCACACATGGCATATTCTTCCTTAAATGTTGATGTACAGTTGTCAAAGCCCCGACTGACATGACCTGCCTTTTAAAAATAGTCATTGATTTTGTGTTCTTAATCTAAAGTGATTATGAAATTATGAGAATCATTACATATTCCTGGAGTTTTTTGTCTTAAGTAAAATTTGTTGCATTTTTGCCTTGATATTGTGGTTTTGTGCCCTGTGTTATTGGGAAATGAATATAAGTGAGATAAACAGTGAATTGGTTCAAATATATATTTGATAGCTCTCTAAATATGAGTGAGAACAAAGAAGGGCAAATGTCCAAAGAGACACATGATCCAAATACCCAGCTATGGTTTATGTCTTGATGTTTTGTTTATGCATCTGATCTAGGTAGGATCCCTTAAACCTAGTTAAAGACAGCATTGAAGGCACAGAAGAAGCTCATACCACAGTGTAAAATTTTATATAGAACATAGCTCATTATATACTACAATAGAAAAAAGCGTGAATAAAGAAACCGACTCTTAAGTTGAGTTCCTGGTAGTATATTTTAATATAGGTAATCTAGTGGAGCGTCGATCTTCTATTTACAGATTCCACTTGACCAGTACACGTTTTGCTGTATGATGACATGCAGGCATAGAGCTTTTTCAAGGCTATTTACTCTGACTTGCGATTAGATAGAACAGTTTGAAAAAGTTGGGCCTAGAAGTTCAAGTATAGTTATACAGTAAAAGTCATCAGTCATTACTACAATGACATGAATAACATATCATTTTGTAGCACAAGTAGAGCTCCATGTGTCATGAGACGAAGAAGGGGGTAGAACCCAGAAAAGCATAGTTGGTGTTCCATTAAATCACCCAGACGACCCCGTAAAGCAAAATGCAATATTCTTTGTAAGTTACCAGACAGGGGTGGGTGTAACTCTGATAATTTGATGTAGCATATGTGAAAATATAGCAAGATTACATAGAATTACGCGAGGAGTGTGACTCTGCATTTAGCAATATTTTCTTAGCACAAAATGCAGCCCGTGTTTAAAATGAACTAGCCGATGGATTTTGCTGAAGAAAATATCGCTAAATGCAACAGAACAGAAACAGCGGCAGCCTGCTGCCACCCACTCTGCTTTCGGAGGGATTTCTTAATGGGTGGAGGTGCTCCGGGGTTCTTGGAGTCCTTTCAGGTTTTAGGATGACACAGCAGCAGCGACTGTCGAGTCGTTGGAGCAGCTGGCAGGTTTGGCACCTTTTTCTTCTGCAGCAGGGCTTCAGCTCTTGTGCAGTGAGTCTTCTTTATCACGGTGTTCTCTTGTCCATCAAATCTGATGTTCAGGTCTGAGGGTGAAACCTAAATACTGGCATCCAACAAAATACTGAATTCAGGGGTGTTACAAGGGGAGACGGGTAGTAGCCAATGGGCTGCTTATGTTTTGAGCATTTACACCCTTCAGTGACCACTTCCTGTGGGAAGAGGCACAACCCTAGCCCTCATATGAGGTTTACTCACCATCTCAAGGTGGTGGAATTTCAGGCGAGCGGTTCACATCACCTGCCCCGCCCTAAAGGTAGTGTAGGCTAAGTGGGGTGCCTCCTCCTAATCAAACTAATTATCCCACCTTTCCGCTAGCCAAAAGTTGCCTCTGGAGCTTCCCATCCAGGAGGGCCGCCTGTCCTGGAGGAGGTGTGAAGCGCTTCAGCCCAGAGCACTTTGTATCTGTCCTCTGAGAGTGCAGGCTCTTGCCTCATGAGGTCAGAAACATGTCTGGTATGGCATGCTGGTGAAATCAGGTCAGGAACCACGCCTGTGCTTGGTAGGTTTTCAAGGGACCTTATAAAAGATTTTTCTTTGTAAATGTATTATTAAAGCTATGACTGGCATCATTGAGGGCCTATTAAGACAAGATGTTTGGTACCCAACTCCTTAGAAATCAGCAAAGCCATCATGGATCCAGGAAACTCATGTTGACAAAGTATTCAGCCCATGTACCCCTTATGGCTTCCCTGATGACTTACAACATCACATAATGGACGTTTAACGTGTACGTTGAAAAGTCTTGGGGTAAGGCTTGAAACATGCAGACCCTTAGAAACTCGGGAACAATATTTCATTGAGTCTCGTTCTTTTCCCTGTTTTTTAACCATACTGACTAGAGGTCCGACTAAATACCAGTTTACCTACTAGGCAGGTACTTTTAAATTATCACAACCCCCCCCCCCCTCCTACTTTGTACATCTAATATTCATCAATTGAATTTATACCTATAAGTTTTCCCAGGTATCTTGTAGGTTGCAACAAGCCCCGTTCCATAGCAGAACGGAATGGACCCAATGAAGAAGAATGCCACCAAGGGGTAACCCTGGTGGGATAGGGTTCTCTAAAGAAAAGATTGTATTTTCCAAATAGCTATCGAGAGGTAATCCATGATTAACGGACAGGCTTTTTTGGTTCTTTATTAATAATGGCAGGAGGATGAGTCCCTCTGTGTCTTTCCTCTACCTTGCCCCTTGTTCTAAAATATAAAGATAATACACATATAAGCATATATAGAAACTTATATATGAGCTATTCATTTGAATAGATTAGTTGCAATGCCGTTATCCTTAGGTGTTCAAGTGGGGAAACCTAGTACTTTACCTTGCATTGTTTTTTTTGATCTGTTATAGTGAAGAATTGTTTGTTCCACACATGGCATATTCTTCCTTAAATGTTGATGTACAGTTGTCAAAGCCCCGACTGACATGACCTGCCTTTTAAAAATAGTCATTGATTTTGTGTTCTTAATCTAAAGTGATTATGAAATTATGAGAATCATTACATATTCCTGGAGTTTTTTGTCTTAAGTAAAATTTGTTGCATTTTTGCCTTGATATTGTGGTTTTGTGCCCTGTGTTATTGGGAAATGAATATAAGTGAGATAAACAGTGAATTGGTTCAAATATATATTTGATAGCTCTCTAAATATGAGTGAGAACAAAGAAGGGCAAATGTCCAAAGAGACACATGATCCAAATACCCAGCTATGGTTTATGTCTTGATGTTTTGTTTATGCATCTGATCTAGGTAGGATCCCTTAAACCTAGTTAAAGACAGCATTGAAGGCACAGAAGAAGCTCATACCACAGTGTAAAATTTTATATAGAACATAGCTCATTATATACTACAATAGAAAAAAGCGTGAATAAAGAAACCGACTCTTAAGTTGAGTTCCTGGTAGTATATTTTAATATAGGTAATCTAGTGGAGCGTCGATCTTCTATTTACAGATTCCACTTGACCAGTACACGTTTTGCTGTATGATGACATGCAGGCATAGAGCTTTTTCAAGGCTATTTACTCTGACTTGCGATTAGATAGAACAGTTTGAAAAAGTTGGGCCTAGAAGTTCAAGTATAGTTATACAGTAAAAGTCATCAGTCATTACTACAATGACATGAATAACATATCATTTTGTAGCACAAGTAGAGCTCCATGTGTCATGAGACGAAGAAGGGGGTAGAACCCAGAAAAGCATAGTTGGTGTTCCATTAAATCACCCAGACGACCCCGTAAAGCAAAATGCAATATTCTTTGTAAGTTACCAGACAGGGGTGGGTGTAACTCTGATAATTTGATGTAGCATATGTGAAAATATAGCAAGATTACATAGAATTACGCGAGGAGTGTGACTCTGCATTTAGCAATATTTTCTTAGCACAAAATGCAGCCCGTGTTTAAAATGAACTAGCCGATGGATTTTGCTGAAGAAAATATCGCTAAATGCAACAGAACAGAAACAGCGGCAGCCTGCTGCCACCCACTCTGCTTTCGGAGGGATTTCTTAATGGGTGGAGGTGCTCCGGGGTTCTTGGAGTCCTTTCAGGTTTTAGGATGACACAGCAGCAGCGACTGTCGAGTCGTTGGAGCAGCTGGCAGGTTTGGCACCTTTTTCTTCTGCAGCAGGGCTTCAGCTCTTGTGCAGTGAGTCTTCTTTATCACGGTGTTCTCTTGTCCATCAAATCTGATGTTCAGGTCTGAGGGTGAAACCTAAATACTGGCATCCAACAAAATACTGAATTCAGGGGTGTTACAAGGGGAGACGGGTAGTAGCCAATGGGCTGCTTATGTTTTGAGCATTTACACCCTTCAGTGACCACTTCCTGTGGGAAGAGGCACTACCCTAGCCCTCATATGAGGTTTACTCACCATCTCAAGGTGGTGGAATTTCAGGCGAGCGGTTCACATCACCTGCCCCGCCCTAAAGGTAGTGTAGGCTAAGTGGGGTGCCTCCTCCTAATCAAACTAATTATCCCACCTTTCCGCTAGCCAAAAGTTGCCTCTGGAGCTTCCCATCCAGGAGGGCCGCCTGTCCTGGAGGAGGTGTGAAGCGCTTCAGCCCAGAGCACTTTGTATCTGTCCTCTGAGAGTGCAGGCTCTTGCCTCATGAGGTCAGAAACATGTCTGGTATGGCATGCTGGTGAAATCAGGTCAGGAACCACGCCTGTGCTTGGTAGGTTTTCAAGGGACCTTATAAAAGATTTTTCTTTGTAAATGTATTATTAAAGCTATGACTGGCATCATTGAGGGCCTATTAAGACAAGATGTTTGGTACCCAACTCCTTAGAAATCAGCAAAGCCATCATGGATCCAGGAAACTCATGTTGACAAAGTATTCAGCCCATGTACCCCTTATGGCTTCCCTGATGACTTACAACATCACATAATGGACGTTGACATTGTAGGGGCATATTGGCTCTTACTGATATGCCCACACATAAGATATAATGCACCCTGCCTTACGGCTAAAGGCCTGAAGTTGGGGCGACTTACCTATATCCCATGCAGTGTATGGGAAGCATGGCACACAGGGCTGTGCGCCATGTTGATTCTTTGGATTTCTCTGCACTAAGACATGCAGCCTGCAATGGCAGAGAGCATAGCCTTGGTGAGGAGTCCCTAGGGTGGCAAAATGAGTGCTGCAGCCCTGGAGGTCCCTCTTCAGTACCCATGCCCTTGGCACCAGGGTTAGCATTCAATAGGGAAGTACATGGGCAACTGAAGATGTGCCAATTGTGGTATAGTTTCAGGGAAAAAGCACTGGTACTGGGAACTTGGTTTGCAGGGACCCAGTACTCTAAAGTCAAAGTTGCATCAAAAGCCAGGCAAAAGGTTGGGGGCTATTGCAATAGAAAACCACTTTCCTACAGCAGAGATACACTTTAGTGACCATCAAAAATAGGGAACATTCATCACAATAAGGTTGTGCAGGTTAGCCGGCATAAACCACATACACGTTAAACAATTCTGATATGGTCAATTTTAAACAAACCCACATGGTGACAAACAATTGTGTCGCTAGTGGGCAACATGCAGATAACCTTACTTATGCCAACCTGCAACAAAAGCAAACATTAACTTTTGGTCACTCGTAATACCAATGTTTCATCTCACTATAGACAGTGTAAATTCTGGCAAAAATGAAGCAAAGAGAAACTGAACAAGATTCAAGTATGTTGTAGAAAAGCAACTTCGACCATCTTCAATGATAACTGACTACTTACAGAGTGCAAACTGATCAAATGGTTCTCTTGCTACTGTCTTATATGAGCTAACTAAACAAGCACATATTCAGCTTTACTAGAATACAGGCATTGAGGCGGAAAGCTTGATGTTCAAAGGGAGAGAGTTCCAGATGTAAAGGGCATGTGCTAACACGGCATGACTGCGCCAAGAAGTAAGGTGGAACTAGTAGAGCCTTGGCTATGCTCAGCAACTTATAACATAGAAAACAAGATGTACTATGGAAGTGAGGAGGGGCATGGTTAGGTAGCATTTAAAGGCTAAACAGGCTGCACTAAAATGGATGCTTTCAGAAAGTAGTAGTCAGTGTGAGTTCTTGCAACTGCTGATGCATGGTCTTTCCTGAACTGTCTTTGATGGCTGCATTTTGGTCTCCCTGGACTGGAATTAGGTTAGACCGGTGTAGCCATGAAATTAGGCCATTTCAATAGGCTAGGTGGGATTTAAAAATAGCCCTTACTACTGTGGCTCAAGGTTTTCTGAAGTGAAGAATAGGGGGAGAATGGGTTTTATTTTTTGCAGTGGAAGCAAAAGCTGCTGACAACTGCACTGACTGGCTGTTATCATATTCAGCTGGCTTGAATAATCAATTTCGCTAGTATAATACTGAGAAGCACTTGATGGTCCTTAAAAAAATCAAGCACTAGACAAAGACAGACAATAAAAAGGGCAGAGTAAAAAGAAAGTTCCTCGTTGAGCACTGCAATGCAGCCTACAAAACCTTAACCGAAAACGGTTTACATTACCTGTTATTGACAGTTTTCGAGAAACTAGCGATACTATCTTGTCAAGCTATCTCAGGTCCCGCAACATCCTCCAGATCTTCACGGCTACAGTTGTAAACCATGCTTGGCTTAACCCCTTCGATGCTGATGACGGAGCGGTTCCGTCATCAGCATCGGTTGGGCTGTGCTGATGACGGAACCGCTCCATCATCAGTACAGCCCTGGGGGAGAGCGCTGGCAAGCAAGGGTCGCTTCCTTTTTGGCCCCGATTATTTTTTAGACTTTTCTGCCCCCCTGGGGCAGATCGGCCGTTTTGTTTGGCCGATCTGCACCCAGGGGGGGCAGAAAAGCCCACTAGACACCAGGGATTGCTTGTGTTTGTTTTTTTTGTGTGCAGGAAGCGACCCCTTGGGCAAGGGTCGCTTCCTTAGGGGGCCAAATAATGTTTTAGACTTTTCTGCCCCCCCTGGGGCAGATCGGCCGTTTTGTTTGGCCGATCTGCACCCAGGGGGGGCAGAAAAGCCCACTAGACACCAGGGATTGCTTCTGTTTGTTTTTTTGTGTGCAGGAAGCGACCCCTTGGGCATGGGTTGCTTCCTTAGGGGGACAAATAATGTTTTAGACTTTTCTGCCCCCCCTGGGGCAGATCGGCCGTTTTGTTTGGCCGATCTGCACCCAGGAGGGGCAGAAAAGCCCACTAGACACCAGGGATTGTTTTTTATTTATAAAGGAAGCGACCCCTTGGGCTAGGGTCGCTTCCTTAGGGGGATAAAATATTTTTCAGACTTTTCTGCTCCCCCTGGGGCAGATCGCCCGTTTTTTCGGCCGATCTGCACCCAGGGGGAGCAGAAAAGCCCACTAGACACCAGGGATTGTTTTTTATTTATAAAGGAAGCGACCCCTTGGGCAAGGGTCGCTTCCTTAGGGGGATAAAATATTTTTCAGACTTTTCTGCCCCCCCTGGGGCAGATCGGCCATTTTTTCGGCCGATCTGCACCCAGGGGGAGCAGAAAAGCCCACTAGTCACCAGGGATTTGTTTTTTATTTGAAAAGGAAGCGACCCCTTGGGGAAGGGTCGCTTCCTAGTGGCCCTAATATTTTTTTAGACTTTTCTGCCCCAGGGGGGGGAATAGAAAAGCCCACTAGACTCCAGGGTTATTTTTTTTATAGGGAGCGGCCCCTTGGCCAAGGGTTGCTTCCTTGGGCCCATTTGTTTTCAGTATGTTCTGCCGTGCCTTTATTTGGCCTCTCTGCCCTCCGTAGGGTTGCTTCCAGGGGGCCCACGTTTATAATGATTTATAATCTTCCCCCCTTGGGGACAGACACCCCATTTGTGACATACCCTGTGACATAGCCAGTTGTAATGTGTGTTGTTTTTGTTTCTTCTAATGTGTATTGTTTTTTTTTCTCTTTAGATTGTTGCAGTGTGCGGTTCTGTTACTGGTGGTTCTGTTGTTCTGCTGTTTCTGTAGTTGCATGTGTTTGGTAAGAGACCTTTTTTTTGTTCAATTGTAATGTAATTGTTTATTTTGCAAAGTGTGTAGTAATACGAGTATGTGTTGTTGCTGTTTGTTGTGATTGTAAAACATGTTTTGCATTTGTTTTTGATGTGTCCTTCTGTAGATGTAAGGTTTTTTTTTTCTTCTTTCTAGTGGGATATCGTTGCCTATTTGCTGTGTCTTTGCAGAGTAGGTGCTGGTGAGTGTAGTTGTGTCTTGTAAGTGAATTGTATATTTTTTCTAAATATATTTTTGGGTGAAAAAGTCTTACATTTTTATCTTACTTTGCGCAGTGTTGGGGTTGTTGAGTTGTTTGTGCAGACTCCTTTATTTGTAAGGATAATGGCTAGCCGCCGGATTACTGCTCAGCAAGTTGTTGGAATGCTTTTTGATTCTTCCTCTGACCATGGTCCAGAGTCTGACTCTGATTCTGAGCCAGAGGTGGGAGGTGAAGATTCAGGTAGTGAGTTTTCTCTACACATGGCTTCATCTGATGATGAAGACACTTTGAGTGCTGATGAAGCTACTTTTGGTGTGGATGATGTGCCTGTGGTTGGGAAGGACATTGCTGTGTTTACGGTTTTGGAGGACATGGTTGTGCCTGTGGTTGCGGAGGACAGTGATGTGCCAATTGTGTGGCAAGAGGCATCTGGGCTGCAGCCTGGGGCTGCTAGACTTCCAGTTGGTGTTGTGAGACAAGAGTTAGCTGGGCGGCGGCCTGCGGCTGCAAGACTTGACGATGAAAGTTCTGACCTCTGGGTTGCACCAGGCATGGTGCAGCCGGCATTGCCTGAATTTACTGGTGTTCCAGGGTGTAGGGTGAACACTGAAAACTTTTTGCCTATTGATTTTTTCAAGTTGTTTATGGATGATGTGTTTTTGGCAGAGATTGTAGAGCAGACTAATTTGTATGCTGAATTTTTTTTGAGGGTGAACAGTGCCAGCCTTAAGCCCCACGCTAGAGCTACCCGGTGGACTCCCACCAATTTGGAGGAGATGAAAAAGTTTTTGGGTTTAACTCTTTTGATGGGCTTGCTTAGGAAACCATCAATGGCTTCATATTGGTCTACTAGTCCCTTGATGGCAACAGCTATATTTCCGGCAGTCATGAGTCGTGATAGGTATTTGCTTCTGCTGCGGATGATGCATTTTGTTGACAATAGTCTTGCTTTGCCACGAGATCACCCTGATTGTGACCGTCTTTTCAAGATTCGGCCTGTCATTGATCATTTGGTTGATCGATTTTCTGAGATCTTTTATCCTGGGAAAGAAATTGCAGTGGATGAGTCTTTGCTGTTGTTCAAGGGCCGCTTGGTATTTCGGCAATACATTCCTAGTAAGAGGGCACGCTATGGAATCAAACTGTATATGCTGTGTGACAGTGAGACTGGATATGTCTCTAATTTCAGGGTGTACACTGGTAAGGAATCCAGGATTAACCCCCCTGGTTGTCCGTCGACTTTTGGAGTGACTGAGAAAATTGTGTGGGAACTTGGTCGTGGATTTTTTAACAAAGGCCATCATTTGTATGTTGATAACTTCTACACTGGTGTGCGGTTGTTCAGGGAATTGGCCAAAGTGGACACTGTTGCTTGTGGCACAATCCGCTCAAACCGTAAAGGTTTCCCAAAAGAACTTGTTTGTCGAAAGCTTGCTCGGGGACAGTGCAGTGCTTTGCGTTGTGAGGAGCTTCTAGCTGTGAAGTTTACAGACAGGAGAGATGTCTACATGTTGACTACAATACATGATGAAAGCACTGAACCGCGGAATGTTTGGGGTCAGATTTCAGAAGTGCGCAAACCTGTGTGCATACTGGACTACAATAAGTACATGGGTGGTGTTGACAGAGTTGATCAGAGGTTGGAACCGTATGCTGCTCTTCGTAAGGCTTACATTTGGTACAAGAAGTTGGCTATCCATCTTTTCCACTTGGCAACCTTTAATGCTTTTATTGTGTTCCAGAAATCTTGTCCCCAGTCAAAGTTGACTTTTGTAAAGTTTCAGGAGTATGTAATAGGCAGCCTTGTTTTAGTGGAACAGGCAAGTGTTCCTAGAGTTGGAGTGGTGGAGGATGTTGCCAGATTGAAAGATCGCCACTTTCCTGATACAATTCCTCCTACAACGTCAAAAGACTTTCCCAGTCGGAGATGTAGAGTCTGTTGGCGAAGAGGTTTGCGGAAGGAGGTTCGCATGTACTGCCCCGACTGCCCTTCAAACCCCGGGCTGTGTGTACCTGCTTGTTTTACATTGTACCACACGCAAAATAATTTTTGGGAGTATCAATGAGTGGTAAAGTGAACTCGTTGGTCTTTATTCTGTAATAGTTATTGTTCAGTTTCAAAGTTTGTATTTGTGTAGTCTTTTTAGATTTAGTTGTCGAGTTAGTAGATTTGTATCAATTTGCAATTTGTTTTTTTTTTCTCTTTTGTTTTAAAAAAAAACTAACGTATGATGTTGGTTTGCGTGTAGTGTCCATTGTCTGACTGTGTGCATGGTTTGGCGCTTGACTGCCGGTGTCTGTGGACTGGTGCTTGTCTGGCGGTGTCTGCGGACTGGTGCTTGACTGGCGGTGTGCGTGGTCTGGTGTTTGGTTGGCGGTGTGCGTGCTCTTGCGGTTGCCTGGTGTTGTGTTTGGATTTGTCTTTGGCTGGTGGTGTTCGTGGAGTGGTGATTGACTGGTGGTGTGTGTGGAGGGGCGCTTGGCTGGTGGTGTGCATGGAGTGGTACTTGGCTGTCTGTGCACAGAGTGGTGCTTGGCTGGCGGTGTGTGTGGAGTGGTGCTTGGCTGGCGGTGTGTGTGGAGTGGCGCTTGGCTGGACGGTGTGCGTGGAGTGGTACTTGGCTGTCTGTGCACGGAGTGGTGCTTGGCTGGTGTTGTGTTTGTTGAGTGGCGCTTGGCTGGTGGTGTGTGTGGAGGGGCGCTTAGCTGGTGGTGTGCATGGAGTGGTACTTGGCTGTCTGTGCACGGAGTGGTGCTTGGCTGGCGGTGTGTGTGGAGTGGCGCTTGGTTGGTGGTGTGCGTGGAGTGATGCTTGGCTGGTGGTGTGTGTGGAGTGGTACTTGGCTGTCGGTGTGCGCTGAGTGGTGTTTGGCTGGCGGTGTGCATGGTCTGGTGCTTGGATGGTGGTGTGGGTGGACTGGCGCTCGGCAGGCGGTGTGTGAGTAGTTACTTTCTGTTGGTCACTACACACACTGCTAGTTGAGTGACACTCCACACAGTCCTTCATTTTGTGTAGTTGCAGTGTCCGAAATGTGGGCGTGTGAAAGTGATGGGCCCTTGAATGGCGCTGTTTGCTGGTGTGAGTGTTGGAATGTGATGGGTCCGCGGCTGGCGGTGTGAATGTTTTGTATGTGTCACGCGTACGAAAGGTGTATGAATGGCCTGTAAAGAGGTTGGTGCCTTGACGTGGCTTTACAGCTCATGAGCTGTGAGTCAGTGGTTCAGTTTATCATACTTTCAATTATACACAGTGTATTTCATTTATGTGAAATTACTTGCGTATACAATTGTATGTACTGAATCATCACTCACCCTCGTGCCAAATCCAACCAGTATGTGTGTGTGCTTGCGGATTAGATGGGTGTGCAGTAATAATTGTTTTTTTTCTCTTTCTGCAGTAGGGTGTACCTTGCCCCTTATTGTGATTGTTGTTATGTGTTGCTTTTCCATTCGGATGGTGTCAATGGTCTGGTTTGTATCAGGTATGAAAGGTGCGTGAATGGCCTGTAAAACGGTTGGTGCCTTGTCGTGGCTTTACAGCTCACGAGTTGCGAGTCACTGGTTCAGTTTTTATGCATTTATTTATTGACAGAGCATTTCATTTTTTTGAAATATCTTATTAATAAAATTTTATGTACTGAACCATCACTCGCCCTCGTGCCAAATCCAACCTGTATGTGTGTGTCTTTGAGGAATAGATAGCCGTGCTTGAATGTTTGACTTTTGAGTAACTCTGTTAAGGTGTGGTATCCTTTTACTCGGGAGAACAAGGGGAACGCAGGGTGGTAGGACTTTTTTGCCGGCACGGCGATCCCACGCCAAAAAGTTTGGAAAAGTGCTATTTTTACCTATTTTTAAGGTTTGCAAGGAGTTCTGGGTAGGAAAACATTGGGGGACCCACACATGCCATACCTCCCTGGACTCTCCCGGGTGTCTAGTTTTCAGAACTGTTTGGGTTTGCTACTTTCCAAAGATCACCGCCCGGGCCAAAAACTCAGGTGCCCCCCACCAAAATCAAAGTTATATTGCTTCAGGGTATTTTATATTCACCACCGTACGATTTGGACCTTTTCCTGTTGCAGCCACTATGGCTACCCACGCAAGTGAGGTACCGTTTTTATCGGGAGACCTGGGGGAACGCTGGGTGGGAGGTAATTTGTGTGAGACCAGTGATGCCACGCTTTCCCAGACTACAACGTGTGAAAAAATTGATTTTTTTCTGCTAAAATTGAGGTTTGCAAGGGATTCTGGGTAAAGGAACGTTGGAGGATCCACGCAAGCCATACCTCCTTGGAAGCCCCCGGTTGTCTACTTTTCAGAAATGTGTGGGTTTGGTAGGTTTCCATAGATGGCTGTCTCGCACGGGGCCAGAAACCCAGGTAACCCCTCTTGCGAAAGCTGGTGAATTTAACAATGGTGAAAATGTTAAGTCCACCAGCTTTTGCAAGAGGGGTTACCTGGGTTTTTGGCCCCGTGCGAGACAGCCATCTAGGGAAACCTACCAATCCTACACATTTCTGAAAAGTAGACACCCGGGGGCTTCCAAGGAGGTATGGCTTGCGTGGATCCTCCAACGTTCCTTTACCCAGAATCCCTTGCAAACCTCATTTTTTGCTTGGAAAAAATCAGTTTTTTCACACGTTTTAGTGTGGGAAAGCGTGGCATCACTGGGCTCACACAAATTACCTCCCACCCAGCGTTCCCCAAGGTCTCCCGATAAAAATTGTATCTCACTTGCGTGGGTAGGCATAGCGGCTGCTTTAGGAAAAGGCCCAATTCATACTGTGGAGACCAAAACATTACCTTTAGCCAAATAATCTTATTTTTTGAGGGGGTCACCTGAGCTTTTGGCCCGGGGCTTGGCAGGCATCTTTGGAAACTACCAAACCCAAACAGTTTTGAGAACTAGACACCCGGGGGAGTCCAGGGAGGTATGGCATGCGTGGGTCCCCCAATGTTTTCCTACCCAGAAACCCCTGCAAACCTGAAAATTTGGTCAAAAAACCCACTTTTCCATACTTTTTTGGGTGGGATCTCGCTGCCGGAACAAATGTCCTACCACCCAGCGTTTCCCTTGTTCTCCCGAGTAAAATGATACCTCACTTGTGTGGGTGGGCCAAAGGCATGTGACTCAGGCTGGGGTGCTTAATTTGTAAAACTTAAATATGACTAAAAACTACTTTTTTCAAAATTCATTTTTGGCGTGTTCTGCTTTGGGGCACCCACACAAGTGAGGTATCCTTTTTTCTCGGGAGAACAAGGGGAACGCAGGGTGGTAGGACATTTTTGCCGGCACGGCGATCCCACGCCAAAAAGTTTGAAAAAGTGCTATTTTTACCTAATTTTAAGGTTTGCAAGGAGTTCTGGGTAGGAAAACATTGGGGGACCCATGCATGCCATACCTCCCTGGACTCCCCCGGGTGTCTAGTTTTCAGAACTGTTTGGGTTTGCTACTTTGCAAAGAATACCACCGAGCCCCGGGCCACAAACTCAGATGCCCCCCCCCAAAATCAAGGTAGTTTTGCAATAAGGTAATGTAAATTCACCAACGTACGATTTGAACCGTTTCCTGTTGCAGCCACTATGTCTATCCACGCAAGTGAGGTACCATTTTTTTCGGGAGACCTGGGGGCACGCTGGGTGGGTGGAAATTTGTTGATCCACGCAGATTCCAGAACTTTCCACCACAGAAATGTGAGGAAAATGTGTTTTTTTGGTCAAATTTTTAGGTTTGCAAGGGATTCTGGGTAACAAAACCTGGGGGTAGGCAGACGAGTCACCCCATCCTGAATTGCCCTGGGTGTCTAGTTTTTAAAAATGTATAGGGTTGCTAGATTTCCCTAGGTGCTGGCAGAGCTACGGCGCAAAAAACAAAAGGTAGTCTTTTTGTCCGAAACGTGCTAAATTTCACTGGGAAATTGAGGTGCGACCATGCTGCGTTTTGCGCTGTTTCATGTCGCAGCCACTATGCCTACCCACGCAAGTGAGGTACCATTTTTTTCTGGAGACCTGGGGGCACGCTGGGTGGGTGGAAATTTGTTGATCCACGCAGATTCCAGAACTTTCCACCACAGAAATGTGAGGAAAATGTGTTTTTTGGGTCAAATTTTTATGTTTGCAAGGGATTCTGGGTAACAAAACCTGGGGGTAGGCAGACGAGTCACCCCATCCTGAATTGCCCTGGGTGTCTAGTTTTCAAAATTGTATAGGGTTGCTAGATTTCCCTAGGTGCTGGCAGAGCTACAGCGCAAAAACAAAAGGTAGTCTTTTTGTCCGAAACATGCAAAATTTCACTGGGAAATTGAGGTGCGACCATGCTGCGTTCTGCGCTGTTTCATGTCGCAGCCACTATGCCTACCCACGCAAGTGAGGTACCATTTTTTTCGGGAGACCTGGGGGCACGCTGGGTGGGTGGAAATTTGTTGATCCACGCAGATTCCAGAACTTTCCACCACAGAAATGTGAGGAAAATGTGTTTTTTGGGTCAAATTTTTATGTTTGCAAGGGATTCTGGGTAACTAAACCTGGGGGTAGGCAGACGAGTCACCCCATCCTGAATTGCCCTGGGTGTCTAGTTTTCAAACATGTATAGGGTTGCTAGATTTCCCTAGGTGCTGGCAGAGCTACAGCGCAAAAACAAAAGGTAGTCTTTTTGTCCGAAACATGCAAAATTTCACTGGGAAATTGAGGTGCGACCATGCTGCGTTTTGCGCTGTTTCATGTCGCAGCCACTATGCCTACCCACGCAAGTGAGGTACCATTTTTTTCGGGAGACCTGGGGGCACGCTGGGTGGGTGGAAATTTGTTGATCCACGCAGATTCCAGAACTTTCCACCACAGAAATGTGAGGAAAATGTGTTTTTTGGGTCAAATTTTTATGTTTGCAAGGGATTCTGGGTAACAAAACCTGGGGGTAGGCAGACGAGTCACCCCATCCTGAATTGCCCTGGGTGTCTAGTTTTCAAAAATGTATAGGGTTGCTAGATTTCCCTAGGTGCTGGCAGAGCTACAGCGCAAAAACAAAAGGTAGTCTTTTTGTCCGAAACATGCAAAATTTCACTGGGAAATTGAGGTGCGACCATGCTGCGTTTTGCGCTGTTTCATGGCGCAGCCACTATGCCTACCCACGCAAGTGAGGTATCATTTTTTTCGGGAGACCTGGGGGCACGCTGGGTGGGTGGAAATTTGTTGATCCACGCAGATTCCAGAACTTTCCACCACAGAAATTGGAGGAAAATGTGTTTTTTGGGTCAAATTTTTATGTTTGCAAGGGATTCTGGGTAACAAAACCTGGGGGTAGGCAGACGAGTCACCCCATCCTGAATTGCCCTGGGTGTCTAGTTTTCAAAAATGTATAGGGTTGCTAGATTTCCCTAGGTGCTGGCAGAGCTACAGCGCAAAAACAAAAGGTAGTCTTTTTGTCCGAAACGTGCAAAATTTCACTGGGAAATTGAGGTGCGACCATGCTGCGTTTTGCGCTGTTTCATGTCGCAGCCACTATGCCTACCCATGCAAGTGAGGTACCATTTTTTTCGGGAGACCTGGGGGCACGCTGGGTGGGTGGAAATTTGTTGATCCACGCAGATTCCAGAACTTTCCACCACAGAAATGTGAGGAAAATGTGTTTTTTTGGTCAAATTTTTATGTTTGCAAGGGATTCTGGGTAACAAAACCTGGGGGTAGGCAGACGAGTCACCCCATCCTGAATTGCCCTGGGTGTCTAGTTTTCAAAAATGTATAGGGTTTCTAGATTTCCCTAGGTGCTGGCAGAGCTACGGCGCAAAAACAAAAGGTAGTCTTTTTGTCCAAAACGTGCTAAATTTCACAGGAAATTGAGGTGCGACCATGCTGCGTTTTGCGCTGTTTCATGTCGCAGCCACTATGCCTACCCATGCAAGTGAGGTACCATTTTTTTCGGGAGACCTGGGGGCACACTGGGTGGGTAGAAATTTGTTGATCCACGCAGATTCCAGAACTTTCCACCACAGAAATGTGAGGAAAATGTGTTTATTTGGTCAAATTTTTATGTTTGCAAGGTATTCTGGGTAACAAACCCTGGGGGTAGGCAGACGAGTCACCCCATTCTGAATTGCCCTGGGTGTCTAGTTTTCAAAAATGTATAAGTTTGCTAGGTTTCCCTAGGTGCTGGCAGAGCTACGGCGCAAAAACAAAAGGTAGTCTTTTTGTCCAAAACATGCTAAATTTCACTGGGAAATAGAGGTGCGACCATGCTGCTTTTTGCGCTGTTTCATGTCGCAGCCACTATGCCTACCCACGCAAGTGAGGTACCATTTTTTTCGGGAGACCTGGGGGCACGCTGGGTGGGTGGAAATTTGTTGATCCACGCAGATTCCAGAACTTTCCACCACAGAAATGTGAGGAAAATGTGTTTTTTTGGTCAAATTTTTATGTTTGCAAGGGATTCTGGGTAACAAAACCTGGGGTAGGCAGACGAGTCACCCCATCCTGAATTGCCCTGGGTGTCTAGTTTTCGAAAATGTATAGGTTTGCTAGATTTCCCTAGGTGCTGGCAGAGCTACGGCGCAAAAACAAAAGGTAGTCTTTTTGTCCGAAACGTGCTAAATTTCACTGGGAAATTGAGGTGCGACCATGCTGCGTTTTGCGCTGTTTCATGTCGCAGCCACTATGCCTACCCACGCAAGTGAGGTACCATTTTTTTCGGGAGACCTGGGGGCACGCTGGGTGGGTGGAAATTTGTTGATCCACGCAGATTCCAGAACTTTTCACCACAGAACTGTGAGGAAAATGTGTTTTTTTGGTCACATTTTTATGTTTGCAAGGGATTCTGGGTAACAAAACCTGGGGGTAGGCAGACGAGTCACCCCATCCTGAATTGCCCTGGGTGTCTAGTTTTCAAAAATTTATAGGGTTGCTAGATTTCCCTAGGTGCTGGCAGAGCTACGGCGCAAAAACGAAAGGTAGTCTTTTTGTCCGAAACATGCTAAATTTCACTGGGAAATTGAGGTGCGACCATGCTGCGTTTTGCGCTGTTTCATGTCGCAGCCACTATGCCTACCCACGCAAGTGAGGTACCATATTTTTCGGGAGACCTGGGGGCACGCTGGGTGGGTGGAAATTTGTTGATCCATGCTGATTCCAGAACTTTCCACCACAGAAATGTGAGGAAAATGTGTTTTTTTGGTCAAATATTTATGTTTGTAAGGGATTCTGGGTAACAAAACCTGGGGGTAGGCAGACGAGTCACCCCGTCCTGATTTGCCCTGGGTGTCTAGTTTCCAAAAATGTATAGGTTTGCTAGATTTCCCTAGGTGCTGGCAGAGCTATGGCACAAAAACAAAAGGTAGTCTTTTTGTCCGAAACGTGCTAAATTTCACCGGGAAATTGAGGTGCGACCATGCTGCGTTTGCGCTGTTTCATGTCGCAGCCACTATGCCTACCCACGCAAGTGAGGTACCATTTTTTTCGGGAGACCTGGGGGCACGCTGGGTGGGTGGAAATTTGTTGATCCATGCAGATTCCAGAACTTTCCACCACAGAAATGTGAGGTAAATGTGTTTATTTGGTCAACTTTTTATGTTTGCAAGGGATTCTGGGTAACAAAACCTGGGGGTAGGCAGACGAGTCACCCCATTCTGAATTGCCCTGGGTGTCTAGTTTTCAAAAATGTATAGGTTTGCTAGATTTCCCTAGGTGCTGGCAGAGCTATGGCGCAAAAACAAAAGGTAGTCTTTTTGTCCGAAACGTGCTAAATTTCACTGGGAAATTGAGGTGCGACCATGCTGCGTTTTGCGCTGTTTCATGTCGCATCCACTATGCCTACCCACGCAAGTGAGGTACCATTTTTTTCAGGAGACCTAAAGGGCACGCTGGGTGGGTGGAAATTTGTTGATCCACGCAGATTCCAGAACTTTCCACCACAGAAATGTGAGGAAAATGTGTTTTTTTGGTCAAATTTTTATGTTTGCAAGGGATTCTGGGTAACAAAACCTGGGGGTAGGCAGACGAGTCACCCCATCCTGAATTGCCCTGGGTGTCTAGTTTTCAAAAATGTATAGGGTTGCTAGATTTCCCTAGGTGCTGGCAGAGCTACGGCGCAAAAACAAAAGGTAGTCTTTTTGTCCGAAACGTGCTAAATTTCACTGGGAAATTGAGGTGCGACCATGCTGCGTTTTGCGCTGTTTCATGTCGCAGCCACTATGCCTACCCACGCAAGTGAGGTACCATTTTTTTCGGGAGACCTGGGGGCACGCTGGGTGGGTGGAAATTTGTTGATCCACGCAGATTCCAGAACTTTCCACCACAGAAATGTGAGGAAAATGTGTTTTTTTGGTCAAATTTTTATGTTTGCAAGGGATTCTGGGTAACAAAACCTGGGGGTAGGCAGACGAGTTACCCCGTCCTGAATTGCCCTGGGTGTCTAGTTTTCAAAAATGTATAGGTTTGCTAGATTTCCCTAGGTGCTGGCAGAGCTATGGCGCAAAAACAAAAGGTAGTCTTTTTGTCCGAAACGTGCTAAATTTCACTGGGAAATTGAGGTGCGACCATGCTGCGTTTTGCGCTGTTTCATGTCGCAGCCACTATGCCTACCCACGCAAGTGAGGTACCATTTTTTTCGGGAGACCTGGGGGCACGCTGGGTGGGTGGAAATTCGTTGATCCACGCAGATTCCAGAACTTTCCACCACAGAAATGTGAGGAAAATGTGTTTATTTGGTCAAATTTTGATGTTTGCAAGGGATTCTGGGTAACAAAACCTGGGGGTAGGCAGACGAGTCACCCCATTCTAAATTGCCCTGGGTGTCTAGTTTTCAAAAATGTAAGGTTTGCTAGGTTTCCCTAGGTGCTGGCAGAGCTACGGCGCAAAAACAAAAGGTAGTCTTTTTGTCCAAAACGTGCTAAATTTTACTGGGAAATTGAGGTGCGACCATGCTGCGTTTTGCGCTGTTTCATGTCGCGGCCACTATGCCTACCCACGCAAGTGAGGTACCATTTTTTTCGGGAGACCTGGGGGCACGCTGGGTGCGTGGAAATTTGTTGATCCACGCAGATTCCAGAATTTTCCACCACAGAAATGTGAGGAAAATGTGTTTTTTTGGTCAAATTTATGGGTTTGCAAGGGATTCTGGGTAACAAAACCTGGGGGTAGGCAGACGAGTTACCCCATCCTGAATTGCCCTGGGTGTCTAGTTTTAAAAAATGTATAGGTTTGCTAGGTTTCCCTAGGTGCTGGCAGAGCTACGGTGCAAAAACAAAAGGTAGTCTTTTTGTCCGAAACGTGCTAAATTTCACTTGGAAATTGAGGTGCGACCATGCTGCGTTTTGCGCTGTTTCATGTCGCAGCCACTATGCCTACCCACGCAAGTGAGGTACCATTTTTTGGGGGAGACCTGGGGGCACGCTGGGTGGGTGGAAATTTGTTGATCCACGCAGATTCCAGAACTTTCCACCACAGAAATGTGAGGAAAATGTGTTTTTCTGGTCAAATTTTTAGATTTGCAAGGGATTCTGGGTAACAAAACCTGGGGGTAGGCAGACGAGTCACCCCATCCTGGATTCCCCTGGGTGTCTAGTTTTAAATGTATAGGTTTGCTAGGTTTCCCTAGGTGCTGGCTGAGCTACGGCTCAAAAACAAAAGGTAGTCTCTTTGTCCAAAGAACGTAAAATTTCACTGGGAAATTGAGGTGCGACCACGTTGCATTTTGTGCCGTTTCCTGTCGCAGGCACAAGGCCGACCCACACAAGTGAGGTACCGTTTTTATCGAGACACTTGGGGTAATTCAGATTTGTAAATCAACTGTTATTACCAATTGAGCTTTCATGCATTTCTCCCTTTCAATGAAAGACATTGTGTAAAAAAAAAAATCTTTATGAAAAATGACCAATAATTCTCATGCTAGTATGAGTATTCCCAAATTTGAAAATGTGCAATTATATACTGTTTCTGAACTCTATAATTTGTACCCAATTCAGAAATACATAGGTGTCTTTTATACAGATTATTCCATGTATACATTTTCCAAGACAAAGTGCACTATACCCAGTAAATGAAAAAATACCATTGCAAGTTGCTGCTCAGTTTTTGGATCTGGGTTCGTCGGGTTCTTGGTGAAACTACAAGTCCTATATATCCCCACAACCAGGAAGGTCTAACAAATGTAACGGTATATTGCTTTCCAAGAGCTGACAAAATTAGAAAAAGTTATAGGTGAAAACGTTGAGACAAAAGGCTGTTTTTTTCAACAAAATTTCAAATATTCCAATATCTAACTGTTAGTTTCTATAACGAAACCTTCATGGATTTAGACAAATGACCCCTTTCTGAATTCAGAATTTTGTCTACGTTTCGAAAATGTAAAGCTTTTCAGGATCCATTATTGCTTTCAAACTCATTTCTACCATTAACTGGAAGGAGATGGAAAGCTCTAAAAATAGCAAAAATAGGCTATGTCCCAGAAAAATGCCAAAACTGAGTGAAAAATTTCGGTTCTCTGACAAAAGACTGTCATTCCCTGAAAGCTGAGAAAATGGAGATTTCAGCCCCACAAACCCTTTTGTGATACCATTTTCAGGGGAAAACCCAGAGGCTTTCATTTGCAGCCCGTTTTTCTCATTTTTCTGAAAAAAACAAAAAAATCACTATATTTTGGTTAATTTCTGGGACCCCTCCAAGGGAATATACAAACCCTGGGAGCCTTTAGAATCCACATGGAAAAAAAGGACGCAAATTTGGCGCGGATACCTTATGTGGTCAAAAAGTTACAAGGGCCTAAGCGCGCACTACTCCAAAACGCCAAAAAAAGCCTTAGCACAGGAGGGGGAAAGGCCTAGCAGCGAAGGGGTTAATGGTTTCGACAGATTCAAGTTGTAAACAATTCAATAGTGGAGAATGGGGTGAGTCTTTTACACAATGAAGTTTGGATTTCAATCATAGTATTGTAAACACCAAAAAAAAGGAACCTTGCATAGATTGCAGTTGATCCTTCAGTTCATTTCAAACTCATTTCTTAATTAATCATTTCAGTTCAATAATTGTTTTACATTGTAACATTAGATTCATACAAAGAACAGTAATTCCTGAAAAATAGACACACTCATGTGAATATAATGTTAAAGTGCCCTGTCACAAGTGAGTATAAATCAGTGTAAAATGTAATTATTTTAATTCCAGAAAAAAAACAAAATACCAGTTTTAAAATCTTGTCACACAAAAATGCAACTGGCTACTATGTCTAGTAATACGGACTGTCCACTTTAGTAAATGTCCCGGGGAAGATAGGCCAAACCAAATTTCTTATAGGAGGTCCGTGGGTTATTAGGTTGAGCTGGACAGCGCATGCGCTTTCTCTTCAAGACCTGCTGTAGTCGATCTATTGGCTTCTAGTCCATCCCGTTTCTTACCGTTGCTTTTCTTTTGTGTATGTCAGTCTTCTTTAAAAATCCTTGCTTGCTAGCGGTCAGTCCTGCCGCTTTGTCCTTCCTTTCTCTCTGCTGTTGCTCCCACATAGCAGGGACTCAGTACTGTGTCATTCCTCTATGGTTCTTTATTTGTTCTCCAGGGGACTATTATTTTCTTGGTTTCCAGCTCTGTTAGCTTTAGAGCCCTAGCTGCTTACATTCAAATATAGCATTCTACCTCCCACCATCTCTTAATGCCACACTTATGTTACTGCTGCCTTTTTTTCTACTGCGGCTCCCTCACCGTGGCTCCCACTTCGTTGTTTGTATTTCTTTTTTTTCAGGCTTTTTGCACTTTTTGATCTCCACCGTCATTTAGAACTTTTCTAGTAGGATATGTGCTTGGATTTGGCTTTGTTTTAAGGGGATTGGGCTTGTTTTTTAGGTGTGGTCTACAAAGGGTTTACATCCTGCCTCCTCTCTTTCCTGACTTTTCATTGGTTCCTGTGTGGGCTATTTACTTTTCCTCCAGTTCTATTGGCTGTAGCATATTTTCTTGCATTGATCAATGCTTGTTCATATATACTTTGGCTCCAGATGATTATATTTGAATATGTCCATTCTGTAAACATCGTAAGTGTATCTTAACCAAGCGCTGTTATTTTTTTAACTGAGCGTGCTACAGCCCTCAAGAATTTTTCAGGGCAGCCCTTCAGAATTTTTCAGGGCATGCTGAAATGCCATAATGTATTAACTAGCACTTGCTGAAATGAACCAGCACTCTTGCATTTCACGTCTATGTGACACAGTCTCTCTGGAATGTGTTACTGAAGAGCAGGTAATACAGCACGTCACTTTGAGCTACGTTTGTAAATGCCAGCCATACAGTGTAGCATACACCGTCTGCGTTTCAAGCCTCGCTCTGTTATTGGATGAAAGGCTCAAAGGCGTGGTGGGGTTTCACAGGCAGGTATGCCATTGGGGGGACAGACCAGAGTGTTTGGGGCAGGAAGATTGGCAACTGGACGAGTGGCTGCAATGGCGGGAGAAGACTGAACCGAGCAATGAAGGTACTTGTCTGGCTCAGCGCGAAGGAAGGAGGAGAGAATACAGATTTGCAGCCTTGCTTTGTGGTCATACCGGGAGATGAGGATGCAGGCAGTGTAGAATGCAGGGCAGTAAAGCACATGGACCCTGTTCCTGGTCCTAATGTAGACTGGAACTGCCACTTCTGGGAATTTTAGTTCTGTGTAAAATGGTTCAAGTCCAAAAACAACAGCACATCCTTGCAAGCCCCATCATTGTGGGAATTGTCTGTAGTCTTTGTAGGTGACAAGCGCCCTGACGCCCTAGTAAACTGTAATTTAAAAAAAAAAGACACCTCGTTCCCCGACTTCACATGGTGTTTTGATGAAAAACTGCCAGGTGAACTGTTTATTGTTTGATTACTTAAAATCATGACAATTTAAAAACAACCCAAAAATATATTTCATCTTAATGCAACGGAAAATTTAAATTATTTAACAAAGTACGATAAGATAATATATATAAATATTGTTATCATTGTTTCTACACATGAAGCCGCTAAGATATAGTTAAAAACGTAATGACATTGTTGTTGAGTTTAAAACCTGTGCCCGACTTTCAGTAAAACATACAAGGGTTCCACCAGTAAAAGTCTTGGAGTAAAATAGGGGACAGGCGGTCCCAGACCAGTCATGAATTTGAAGATTGTGGCGATGGGTCCTGCAACCCCATGAAGTTAAGTTTTTTTGCAATTTGAAAAACAAATTTTGTGAACTTAACATTGAGCATTGTGTTATTGGGGTTCATTGCTGATATAATGGCTTGCTGGCATGATCGAACGCTGTGCTTGATCCATTCACCGCCTAACAGCCTTCTATCCTTGAGAAATGCTGGGCAAACACACACCACATGCTCAATTGATTCCGTGAAATGACCACAGCCCCTACAGTTAGTGTCCTCATTTGGACGACGCCATGCAGGCAAGTGTTTTAAAAAGGGCCATTCGCCCATCCTCGGGGCCATAAATCTTTTCTTCCAAACCACTGGGTAGGTGCTCGAAAGGTCAGGGGCCTCTCATCTGGGTTTGAGCTCAGTAATTATCGACCAGGCATGTTTTTGTTTGGGCAGTTGTGCCCTGTCCTGATGAAAAGACCAGAGGCGAACACTTCTTTTAATGGACAATTTGAGCGCCTGCTGGGGCGGATTGGTTCCCCAATAGTCCGCGGCATCGAGCAGTTTCAAAGAGTGGTCACGGAAACATCGATGTTTTTAACTGGGGTGACCTGCTGATATTTCTTGCCACAACTTGGTCTCCAGGCTTCCTTCCCTTGAATTACACAGTCTGTGGCACAATTTGATTAATGCGCCTGCACCGACACCCACGTGGTTCAGAAGGCCGAGCTAGAGCCTGATCTGGGCCGAAGAGGCCGATTTCGGAAGGTGCCAGACTCGCTTGTAGATTCTGGTTGTTGTTTTATTCAGCATTATTCAGCATTAACGAGTTGCTCCCCAACATTATTTCTTGGGCGTAGGTTAAACAGTTTGTAATTTTTGCCTTCATAACTGTCAGGAGGGGAGATAAACTTGGGTCAAGTAACTGTGCCGAAACTTTCATCATTGCTGCTTCGAGGTGCAGTGCTTTTGCTTTGACTGCTTCTTTCTGTTTTACAAAAGAGCCCTTGAATCCATGTAAATACCCAGATATTTATATGATGTCACAGTTTCAATTTTTTTGCCATCAAAGAACCACCCACCGGTTTGCTGCTTCCGATTCCCGAAGGTGATAGTTTTCGTTTTTGAAAGATTTAATTCCAGAGCATTACTCAATGTAAAAGAAAGCAGCTGGTCAAGAAGTCTTTGTAAACTGGCCCTCGTGTGGCTGAATAACACAAGATCGTTGGCATAAAGCAAGTTACTAATTCGGGTTCCACCAAGTGAGGGGGGATGAGAATTGACCTTGTCCAGTAGATGGGATAAATCAGAGATAAAAAGATTAAACTAAAGAGGGGCCAACACACACCCTTGTTTGTCTCCACAGGAAGTCGGTATTTTTCTTGAGACGTGTGAGCCGTCACCCAATTTAATGCGAATCCAGGTGTTTGAATGAAGTTGGATTATTAATTTTAACAGGATACTCTGGTTTCCCCATTTTTGTAATTTGTGCCATAAAAGGGCCCTAGGCACCCGGTCGAAGGCTGCTTTAAAATCAACAAAGCAGCAGTGCAATGGCGTTTTTGAGGATGCTGCTTTCTCCATAAATATGGATAGGGCCAGTAGGTTGCTAGTAGTGCCTGATTTGGCCACAAAGCCGGTCTGATTAAATTGGAGCCGCTGGGTTTTTAGCGCCCAGGATGACAGATCTTCCAACAAGAGGCTGGCGAAATACTTGGAGTCTACATCTAAGAGTGCCATCATCCTGTAGTTTTTAGGATCAGCTCTTCTGCCTCCTTTAAAAATTGGGTGAATTGTTGCTCCTTTCCATGAATCCGGTATATCGTAGGGGTGTCGGCAATGCAAAAATAGTGAGGCCAGATGTCCAGACCAAAGCGTGGGATCAGCTTTAAACAGGGCCTGCGGGAGTCCAATAGGGCCCGGGGCCCCATCTGATCGGGCATTGGTAATACGGCGAGTAATATTTTGTCTCATGCCTTCATAAGAGGACCAGAAATTTGAAAGTTGAGGGTCTTGCTGAAACGTCGTTTCCTCTTTATTAATAAGTGAGGTAAAGACATTGAGTATATCATTTATGGTTAATGTGCCATTTCTCGTTGTTTTCCGTGGTGAGGTGATGTTCAATTGATCCCTTTCTTTATTTTGATCTTGGAAGTGCTCTGTTAGAAAAAGGGCCCATTCAGCTTCACTTATGTTGGCGCTGCATTGGCCAGTTGTGCGCAGTGTCCTCCTATTCACCAGTGTCCAAAAGGGTTTAGGGTTGGAATTTTTGCTGCTGTGGACTAGTTTCAGCCAGAACTGGTCAGCAGCTGTATGTTTGTCCCTGATAACTGATTATCTCAATGCTTTCTGAGCTTGCTTATAGTCAGCGAATGCATGAACATCACCCGGTCGTTTCCTGGCGAGACGTAATGCAGCATTGCGTTTGGTTTTTAATGTTTTTGTCTCTGCTGTTATGAGATTTTGTACAGGGTATGGAGGTTTGCGTACTGAAAACGGAAATTGACTAAGCAATTGATGGACGAGGAACTCCCATGTTTTAATTGGATCAAAGTCTCCTGTGCTCCATTCTCCTAGGAGCGATCTACATTTGTCCATTATTGCAGTGAGTAGATGATCCGTCAATTTCAATTTTTTAAGGTTCTCTGAACGAATGCCAGTTGTAGTGTAGGCTATTGCCGAGTGATGAGCAACATTGAAGGATAAGCCAATTATTTGGGGGCGATGGTCACTGACGCCCGGAGGTGCAATGTAAAAGTTCTCTATTAAGGGGAGTATTTAGAAGTTTCCAAGCGTGTAGTCAAGAAATGAGTAGGAGAGGCCGTTAGTTCGAGTCCAGGCTGGTGGAGAATCCATAGAAAATCTCCCATTCAATACAGGCTGTTAAGTTGTAGAGCAGCTTATTCACCCAACTTGCTTGGCCTGATGCCTGATGGTTTGAGAAGGGGCACTAGGTACGATGGTGCGGCTGGGAGTATTTCGTTGTTTTCGTCTTGGGTGGTTGAGTGTAAATTGGTATTAAAATCTCCAGAAATTAAGCATGGGAGTGCGCCATTGGCTTTTATCAGGTTGGACAAGATGTCAATCAGTTGATCGAATTTAGCCTTTTTCTTGCTGGAGTAAGGTGCAACATAAATGTTAAGCAGAAACAATTGTCTGGCTGCGTTTGGACTGCTGATTCTAATGCCAGTAATCCAGTCTTCATTAAAATCCAACGTTTTGAGGTTCAAAGATAATTTACAGGTGACGTAGATCCAAAGGCCGCCTCGTGGCCGGCCAACCTTGTGCACTCTTATTGCTGGTACCCTAAATTCTAGATAACCTTCGATAGGGGAGCTTGATACAGACCAGGTTTCCTGGAGAAGTATGATGTTGTTTTTTTTCAGGAATTCCAAACTGTTAGGGGATTGAAGTTTTGCATCAAGGCCGTTAATGTTCCAGGAACATATCAACAAGCTGGAGCAGGTAATATTTCAGTCTTTGTAGCCTCGGAACAGGGCCCCTGGCAGCCAGTCCCAATCAGGCTTTACAGTGGATTGTCTCTCTGTGATGGACTCGCCAGACTCAGTTAGGGAGCTGCTTTGAGGTGATCTCAATATTGAAAATGGTAGATTTACTGATTGGACTGCAGGAACCAAGGCACTAGACAGAACTGAGGGGTACCGAAGGTCGGTAGGTGTTACTAGTGTAATACCCCAGCTGTTAAATTGCTCTGTCTGTGTTAATACCAGGTTCTTTATTGCTTCGGTTGCCAAGGCTATCAAGGTGGTTTCAATTAATCGGTTATTGTTGCTAGGTGTAAATTCAATGGATATTATGTCGCTAGATACCAGTTTGCTTAATTCTAGAATTGATTTAAAAAGTCTAAGAATGTTCCCTCGATTAAGGATGTCATGCGGACCTTGGGAAATATACTCCGGGACGAACAATAGTTTGGACTGATTCCCTTCTTTACACTTTTGACTCTCTGTTGGGACGATGGTAAGGGCTGGGGATTTTGCGGTGTTGTCAGGTCCCCAATGGTTTCCAAAATATTTTTGCAGGGACCTGTCTTTTTGATGAAGAAGTTTGGGGACACTTTGTTGAGGATGATTTTACTACTAAGGGATGTAAGACTTGCTTTATTAAGAGTGATTTACACTTGGTGGCAGGGCCCAGGGTCGTAGTTGTAATTTTTCGACACCTTCCCTCTGCATTGTTGGTGGGATTACCTGCAACGTGTGCTAAACACTCTGGGTTCTTCCCTGGTCTTGTCTTGACTGCTGTTGGCAGGATAGATCTATTAGCACCGGGGGTAGCCATTAGGATGTAGTTTGTGGGGGACAGGCTAGCCAGATCTGTTTCTGGCATCTTGTTGCGTGGAAAAAGGTCATCTTTTGGTGATGTTTGGGGGGTAGGGTTGAGGACTTCAATTTGGTCAGACCAAGCGTTTAGTGCAGGTGGTGAATTTGTTGATTTGTTTTTTTGTACAAAATTGATTGTTGAGGCGAGGACTGACTGGTAATGGAAGTAGTTATACTGGGCGAGCCCTGAGGTGGGGTAGAGATGTTTTTTTTAAAATAGTGATTTATTGTGTTTCGAGTTTCAGTTACTTGTCTGTTCTGGTTTTTACAGAGTCTTTTTTTCTCTCGCTTACTCAACTTGTGGATGTGAGCCACAATCGCTTCTTTATCGGCAACCGAGCCGGAGCTCTCGGAAGCCATGTTGCCGGTTGAGCATGTGCTCTTACAGTTAGACGTTTGATTTGATTTTAAGGAAGTCGAGTTAGTTGTTAAGGATTGACAAATTATGTGATTTGACTTGTTCGTATTTTGAAGTTCAAGAGAGGTTTGGTAGAGCCAGGGGTTGTTAGTTTGACAATTCTGGGACTTTCTGATAAGGTTTTGTTGTTATTGACAGGGCCTTGATAGATGTTGCTTGTTTTCTGAACGACTGGGTCAGATACCGCAGGAGAACAATAATTCTGGGTTGAAATACCGATGAGCACTGGTAGCGGAAGTTTCTTGACTTCAGTTAGAACTGACGCGAGTAACTCGGGTAACGAGGAGAGGCTGTCAATTTTTGGTGAACAGCAACATACCGCCTGCGCCAGTTGAGCTTTGGATTGTGTCTTTATAATCAAGGTGTTAAGGCCCTCCAGCTTTTTATTAATCCCATCAGTGAACACGCCCAATCTGTTTAAGAGGTCCACCTGCAGGTCCAATTTATCAGAATGGTAGTTTAAGGCTGAAACTGTTGATTGGAGTGTTTGCAGGAGTTGAGGCCACAGAATATTCTCGTTGTGCTAGCGGCAGCTCTCCTTGGCGGGTGGCCTGCTGTGATCGTCATTCAAGTCAAGTGAATTTGTAATAATCGGGCTACCTGTTGAGGGGCCCATGTGATTGCACTGGTCAGATGGCTTTGGGACAAATTTTGTGGGTGATAAAAAGTCGTCACGCAAGATAGACCCAATTTGTAGTTCCCTTTGAGCGGTTAATACTAGTTTACTCCCAGCAAGCACATCCGTGGCCATATTCATAGTCTGTGCATTTGCTGTTGGCGGTGGTGGTGAATTTGTAATAGTAGAAAGGTGGTCGTCCTCCCTTGAAGGGGAATTTTGGGGCGAGATTGGAGTTGGCTGTATACTGACTGGTGACTGGTCGTATTGAAACACGTTGGATCCCTGTGGAAGTGATAGAGAATAGCTCTTGGTAGTATTTGGAGCTGAGTATTTGTCCTTTATTGAAGTTCCTGAGGAAGATATAATTTGAGGTGAACTGAGGCCTGACCAGTGGGGGCCACCATGAATCATAGCCTTTTCTTGATTTAACTTCCGATCTGAAGACACAGGGGTGGCTGTAGTTTCCAGCGTAGTGCTGTACGGACTATTTGGGGAGAGGCCTGTCTTTTTTGTTGCAGCGGCATTTAAAAAAAAATCCCTCAAAATCACCCGTTTGGGGGAGGTGGCCACACTGTCATGCCTTGTTTAGTATCTGAGGATTTGGAGTTAACAGGGGATGCTGGCCCTGACAGTGTGGGGGGAGAAGAAGTGCCGGGAGGGATCAGAAGGTTAGTTGATGGTGTCTGAACATGACCGTGAGACACTCTGGGCTGGGGTGTGTCCAGGGAAAGTGCTTCTGCCTTGTCTGAGTTATCACTTAGCGACTCTTGCCTTATGGTTTTGGATAAGGGTTTGGGTTGCGTTTTCCTGGTTCTCCCTGACCTCATTGCAAGGGTATAGTGAGGTAGTAAGGTAGCTACTAGCGGTGCCCCTGTAATGCCTCGGTGGCTCAGAGCCTCAATGCCCTAGGACCTCAGTGGTACCTCGGCGGTGCTTCAAGAACACACGCTAATTGAAAGCCACCCCTGCCTGGAGCAGTTACAGCGACTGGAGCAGGTTGTAATGTTGGGCACACTCACACACTCAATCACGGGGAACTTAAGGCTTTAGTCGCCTTGTGTTGCAGCAAATGTCAATAATGAGATTGGTCTCCCTTGCCGAAGGCAAATTTCCTGAAGTTAAGTCCACTTGGTTTGGCCGGACCTTGCTTTAGCTAGCTGCTCCATGTGCTGTACCCTTCCGTGTGCTGCTCCCGGCTGCTGTCAGGCCGGCGGTGCGCTTGGGACCAAGAACCACTGCGGCTCCAGGGCAATGCCACCATTCACCAATGCTGACAGAGCCCTGTGCGACAGCCGCCTTGCCTTTGCCTGGCCAATATGCTGGAGAGGAGGAGGGGGCCACGGCCACTGCCACTGCCACTGCGGTAGCGAGGTCTCCCTTCCCTCGGGGCTAGAGGGCCGAGTCCTTGCAGCTGCACTGAGGGAAGTCACGAATGGCCAATACCTCGTCTGTTGTGCAGTGCGTCCATGCCCACAGCTCCAACACTGTATTCAGCTGCTCATGTGTGTTGCTGCTTGCTGCTGTCTGGAATTATTTAGCAGCACAATGATGGGTGGGGCCAACCGGAACTGTGGGGGGTCGAGATTCAGCAGAATTAACGCACTCAGCCCCACTTAGCTGCCCACTGCCTGCAGTCCACGGGTGGATGCCAACTCAACGCAGAGAGGAGAGAGGGTTAAAGGAGAGCAGCCGATTTTCCGGGCGGAGAGGGCTGCGGTTCGAGGGAGCTGCGGTTAGGCCCCTCTCCTGCGCCCTTCCCGCTTGCTCTATCTGTTTCCTGGTTGTTCTGACCGGCTCACTCAGCTCACTCGTCCCCACTTGACCGCCCGCTACCGCAAAGAAAGGCAACAATGTCAGCGGGAGATCCGCGATTTCGTCGGTTTTCGGCGTCTCCCTCGTCCTCCCTGGTTGTTCCTGGTTGCTCCCGCTTGCTCTGCTCACTCAATCGGTGATCGGCAATCTCGGCTGCGCCCGTTTGTGAACTGTGTCAAAACTGCCAGGTTTTTGGGCCAACATGTTCCTATTTCTACCACCAGTTTGAAGAGAAATGCAGACTTCATAAACAATATAACACCCAAAGCACAATAATGGCTTTCCGAGATAGGAGATAACTGGTAGACCTTACCATTGACTGCACATTAACTGTGGTCTTGGAATCTGTTTTTATACTATACTCTGGGCTTTAAGTCTAGCCCTTAGAGCAACTCCTGGAACTGCAGCTCTCGTGGAATAATAAAGCGCCTTGGGGAGGATATATGAAACTCTTACCTCCACTCTCCCAGGCCTGCGCTTGAGTAGGTCACCCAGCCGAAGCGTTTTATTTACATTCTGCTATTTATCCTGAATATGCCTGCCTATTACGCTTGCCTTCACTCCGCATGTAATTACAACGCGGTCGTAACAACGCATTCATATGATCTGCAACACAAACCATAAATCACCCTAAAATAAACTGCTCATGCTCACACATAGTGTATCAGAATCCATTAAATCTGACATCACTGGGGGCGTGGCCTGAAGCGTCAAGATGGCAGTCGCACTCTAAGAGTGCTCCAGATCCCTCCGTCATCAGCTTCTCATTCAAATGCCAGCAACTGCCATCCATGCCCTCTACTTGCACACAGAGAGCCCCTGGAGAGGGAACACAGCACCGGTGAGTTTGGACTGTTGATCCCGGGAGCTTGGTGCTCGATTGGGATCTGGATCCAGCAATACACTCGGGCTGCATCATGGCAGCCTCCACCGCGATCCGCTGCTGACTTCGGCACCCCTCACTGGGAAGTGCCAGTCGGCGGTGCGGCTCCTGCTCAGCGGGGGACCCAGCGCGGTGGGTTGCTAGGCCTTGAGGGAGCTGCCCTGGATGACCACCAGCCTGTCTGGTGCCCTGACTCTCCCGGGTCCCAGCTACACAAGTTGGCGGCTTCCAGCACCCACGGCCTGTGACCTTGACGGGCCTTGCATCCGAGGGAGACACCGCCATCTAAGGACTCTGCAGATTCTGACCTGGCCCATGGGAGATTGGCTTGGGTTTGGGCGGTGGTGTGCTGGGGAGCCGCATTTCGGAGCAGAGAGACACATTTCCTGAGGCCGGACCATCGAGCCGATACCAGCAGCTGAGGCCCCCCAGCGCCCGATATCACCTAGTGAGTGGTTTGGGACTGGTGGTCAGCTGTCACGTCGGGCAGCGGTGCGGGAGGTCATTGCCCAGGCTTCTTGCACCCCCTTCCCGGTGCTGTGGATTGCATGGGCCCATCCTGACTGCCGTGAATGGGGTGACCCACTGTGCCTAGGGCCCGACCTGTCCAGGGGTGGCAGATTCACCCGGGGGCTGTCAGGGGCCAATCGGCTGTGCATTTCGGACAGCAGGCACCTCGAGTGGGACTCACCAGCCCTCTTAAACCACCGGCCTGTGCTTCCCGGGCCCCTGCACTGGGTATTCCTGGGGCCAGGTAGACTGGATGCCCTGGTGGCTGTACAGCTGGGGTGGAGTGTGGACCTCCGGGCACCCACCTGGTGTAGTCGCCTCTGGCTTTCCATCCCCCCGCTCCTGTGGATATCTAAGACTAGTGGGCGCCGGGCCCTGGGCGGGCCTGCTTGTATCGACTGTGCAGGGGAGAGGCCCGGTTCTCACGACCCTGCCCTGGACCTCGTGGAGGTGGGGCAACCGCTTTTCCCTCTTTCGGACGCTATTTCTGGCAGTGGTGTGTGGAGCAGCCAGTGCCTTCCCAGCGCCTCTCCGTTTCCTTGAGCTACTCTCTCCTGGGCACACTGGCCTATCCCTTCGGGGGTGCTCTTTTCTGCGAAGGGGGACCCCCTGCGTCCTGTAACATCCGGCTGGTGAGGTGGAGGTGGTGGGTTGCCAAGATACATAAGCAGTGGCGTCCGGTGCGCTGCGTGGGGCGCTCGAGCAGAGGGCGGAATGGACTGCATTGGTTGAGTAGCGTGGTGTCCCAGGAGCGGGCCCCCCTTCTACCCCAAATCCTTCTAAAGTGTCTACCCCAAGCTGTGCTGGCCTCCTGACTTTTACCTTCAAGTAGTCCCCGCAATACCTCCGCCCAGCACCTGGAGTCACAGAGGTGGGCGTCTGCCATCCCTGCCCAAGGCTCCAATCCTTGGCTCCCATACTGGGGGGCGTAGCCAGGGACCGGCGTTACCTAAAACCAACCCACCTCCATCCCCCATCCAGCGGCCTTCACCCTGCTTAGCGGCTCTCGACCCTAATATATTCACGCACTATCGCTTGGGGCGTTTGACCATCCTTGAGCCCATCCTTTCGGGACTTAGGGCCCTTGCTGGGGGTGAGCCCTGGCATTGACCATGGGGAGAGACCGGGCCTCCAAATCCGCAACCGCCCCTATGCAAACGAAGATGGACCGGTTCACCACCTCTGAGCATAACGCCCTTGGCCAAGCGGATGGGGCCCCCCTTCTGGGCAAAGACTTAACAACCATCCTACAGACGATTAGCGCCTCGCAGGCTTCAGTGGAGGGGATGATCGGGGAAGTTAAGGTGGATGTGTCCTTTCTTGGGCAAGACCTCCGCAATGCCACAGCTCGAATAGCAGAGGCTGAATCTCGCCTCTCCACAGCGGACAACGATATTCATCAATTGAAAGAACAGGTGGCCAATCTGCAATCGCACACCAAGGTGCTCCATCGGCACGCAGAGGATGTGGAGAATCGAGCATGCCGTAACAACCTCCACCTAGTGGGGTTCCCCGTAGGGGTTGAGACGAACCAGGTATCCACCTTCATCAAAGCCTGGTTCACATCATGGATGCTCAAGGATGCACTCTCTGCGTGGTTCGTAGTAGAGAAAACACATCGGTCCCTTGCAACAAAACCACCACCCGGGGCCCCACCTTGTCCCATCATACTAAAAATCTTTAACTTCAAGGACCGGGACGCCATCCTGCGCGAGGCGTGTTCTCATGGACCCCTCAAGTTCCAGAACCATAACATCATGGTATACCCTGACAATACCAAGGAAGTGCAAGACCAACGTCGCTCCTACTGCAATACCAGCTCCAGTTCCCCGCATGCCTCAGCATCATTTTCCAGGGTAAAACAATACTTTGACTCGCCCCAAGCGGCCCGGGCTTGGCTGATGGAGGAATGCCTCCTACGAAAGTGGCAAAACCTGTCCCCCATGCCTTTGGGTCCTCTGTCCACAAGGCCTCGGCCGCCCAAGCAGCAGCGCCAGAGGCACACGCAATCCCGCAGGAGGGGCCATTCCCAAGCAGCAACACCTAAATCATCGAGCCTGGCTGCTCATAGACTCCGGGACTCTTCTAGCCCATAGTGCTCTACTCACCGCCTTAGACATCATTCAACTAACTGATGGCCCATCTAATGCTCCTCCATCGCCGGCTCAACGGGACTTGCCGACGGCAGACTCTGATCTTTCCCGCAACACAACTCTCTGAAGCTCCTGTGAGCTCGGTGCCCAGCCTCTCAGAGGACAGTCCCCCAACCACCGTAAGGGCTGGGAGCCACAGCAGACCTATTGCTCTACTTTGTTGTATTTCTGCCAAGACATTGCATATACGCCTAATTGGAGGGGTCCTAAACGCAACCCAACCCGAGCGTTCTAGTTTGGTTCTTGTTTCTACTGGTGGGCCGACAGATGCTTCTGTTCTCGAAGTATAGGGTGGGGGGAGGGGGTATGGGGAGTGGTTGGGAATTGCTTTTTCCATGGTTGTTATTTCTTATTGCAGTGTTACACCAGCTTTCTTGAGACACATCGCGATAGTCCCTTATATCGTATGCATGGCTTCACAAGCGCTTTTCCAAGCGTGCGCAGGACCCTGCAAGCACTCACGACTCTCTGTGGTGTAGCGTGCCATTACACCGACCACCAGCCACCATGACTGACACACCCATTCCGAAGGCCTCCCTCCATGTTCTGTCCTGGAACGTTAATGGACTCTTGGACCGCCTTAAATGAATGGCTGTCCTGCGCTATGCGCAAAGCCTCGGTATAGAGGTGCTCCTGCTTCAGGAGACGCATTTGATGGGTAACCACGGTCCCTTCCTAGCATGCTATGGATATGATAGAGTATGGCATTCTCGCTTCGCCCGGGGTTCCAGAGGGGTGGCTATCCTCTTGAAGTGCACCCTTTCCTTTGTGCTCACACAAGTTATTCATGACCATCAGGGAATGTCTGTGACCCTCCGTGGCTCGCTGTGCAGTAGTCCCCTCAACCTCATGTCCATATACTTGCCCCATTTGATGCTCATGACAACCGTGAAACACTCCACCGCCCTGCTGGCCACCTTGCCCTTGGGGCCCACTATTACCTGGGGCAATTTTAACACGGTTTCCACTCCGCACCTCGACACAACAGGGCCCTTGTCAACCTCTAGACTAGGGCAAGCAAAACAATTAGGGAATTGGTCCGAATCTATGGGCCTCTACAAAGCAGGCGTATCTGGCATCCCCACACCAAACAGTTCACTCACACCTCTGCAGTACACCATACGCAGGCACGCATAGATGCCATCTTTGTCTCATCGACTGTCTACATCACAATTCAAGACGTCTGAATACTCCCCAGGGGTATCTCCGACCATTCTCTGGTGCTCCTTAGTACGGGGGCTCCCCTTCGCTCAACGAGCCCGACGTGGAGGATGAACGCTTGGTTCCTCCAAGATAAAAAATTTAGAAAGGTGGTGGGGGTGGAGTTTAAGCAGTACTTCTTGAATAATGATGGTTCGGTCTCCTCCCTGGGTACCCTATGGGAAGCGAGCAAGGCCACTATTCTGGGCTTTGCTAAGGGCTAACTCAGGCGTCAGCGACAGGTCCAGCTGCAGCAGATCACCTCGCGAGAGGCGCAAGCATTACACCTCGAGCAATCCCTTCCTACTGACGATGACACTTCCCTGAGAACGGCAACTCGCTCGCCTTGGCCCATTGTCACATGCTCACGCCCTATTTGGTGATTCTTCTCGTAGATTTCGATTCACTGGATTAGAGGTTTCTAGATGACATGCTGACCGCAATGGGTTTTGGCCCCCACTTCCGTAGTCTGGTACGTGTCCTCTATGCCCAGCCTGAGGCTCGAGTCTAAGTCAATGGGATTTTATCGAAGGCCTTCCCCATTCAAAGGGGAACAAGACAGGGATGCTCCCTGGAGCCCCCGGCGACCTTGGTGCGGTCTGAGGACCGCGTCAAGGGATGGGAATGGCCCAACTCGGAGGCGGACAAGAGCGCTCTCTACGCGGACAATGTCCTAATCTTTTTGTCTGAACCCGCCCAGACTGGCCCTCAGTGCCTCCAGATCTTGCAATCCTTTCGGCAGGCCTTCAGCCTCCGGCTGCAATCCGAAAAGTCAATCCTGGTCCTCCTACACTTATCTAGAGACTGCTATGACAGGCAATCGCAATACCGATTTGGCGTCAGCCCTTCAAATACTTAGGGATCTGGGTCGCCCTGGGTAGCCCTCCCAGAGCTAGGCTGGTCCCTCAATGTCACCACACTGGTGGAAAAAGCCAAGGCGGACCTTCACAAGTGGCAGACGTTAGCTTTGAATTCCTTGAGGAAAGTCTCCATGTTTGAAATGATGATTCTCCCCAGGCTCTTATACATCCTCCAAAACACCCCCTTTTGTTTTCCTTGGGTCTGGTTTTGGGAACTGGACAGTATGGTCACCAAATTCCTCCTCCTCCGGAGGAGGGGCCGCATCTGGCCCTGACCCTATACCGGATTCCTCCATTCGATGGGGGTATGGGGAGGATGCACTTATACCTGTACTACTTGGCTACTTGCCTACAGACCATACATGATTGGTTCAATAGGGGCTGGTCCGACCTGGCCTACGGGCTTGAATTAAGTGAGCTAGGTTTGCCCAAAATCCAGTCCTTGATGTACGGGGAGTCCATTCCGTCCATCTTACCAGATGTAACATGCACCGTGCTTTTGACTTGGCGGGCAGCCCTGCCTCATAACCAATGGGCACACAAGTTAACTCAGTACACGCTTCTCTGGCATGGCACTTGGCTCCGGGAGGTCAGTGGGTTGCAGGGATTTACATCATGAGACCTTATAGGGATCTCGCAACTCGGAGATGTGTGGGCGGGTGGCCACATGTGCTCCTTCCAAGACCTCCGGACCCGATATTCCCTACACCCAACATAATTCTACAAATATTTGCAATTGTGACATGCCCTCCAAGTACACATATCGGAAGGCACAAGGATCCCTGAGTACAGCCCTCCCGAAGTGCAGATTATGCTGAGTGACCTGGGGAAGGAGGGTATTTCCCGCATTTACCGGTCACTGGTTAACAATACCCTGACCTCACTGGACCGCCTTACAAGTCAATGGGAAGAGTGGGTGGGTTCTCTGGATGAGGAGGATTGGCATGATGCTCTCATGGCACCCAAGACGATTACTGCATCAGCTAAACTGCGCTTGATCCAACTATACTATTTACATGCCGCCTACTTAACCCCAGTACGCCTCCATTGGGCGAGCTTTTACCTGAACGCTTCTTGCACGTGATGCGGCCAAGACCCGGCTGACTTTTTCCATATGGTGTGGGTATGTCCTCGTTTGGCACGGTTCTGGGGAGACATTGAGGAGGAGCTCACAGAAATCCTAGGGTGGGAGGTTCCTCATGACCCACGGCACTCTTTCCTTGGGATTACGGATGGGCCGGATGGGTCTAGGAATGAAAAAATAATTTTCAACATGGCCATGGTAGTGGCCAAGCGAGACATAGCTGCTTCCTGGAAGCTCTCAACTCCGCCTTGCTCTGGGAGGTGGCGAAGGGGAGTGGATTGGTGTGTGACACAAGAAAAACCTATGTATGATGCACAGGGTTGTCCAAAGAAGTACCACAGGGTGTGGGGCAAATGGTTGGGTACCATGAAGTAGTCAAAGTTGTGTATACATTGTGTATATCCAATTGCATCCTATGGGGTTGAACGTTCTGGAATCAATCATACATCTAGCTGTGAATTCTTGCCCTCAGTGTCCACTGCAGATTTGCTGGTGTTTGTTTATTGTCAAAACAATAAAATTGCTTATCAAAAAAAGATCTGACATCACTGTTGAAATTATCATCTTACCATTGACATGGCTATAATATGGTTTGTATAGATATGTATTTGCCGGAGGGATGGGCGGAAACAGAAGCAAGGAGGACGTAATGGGTTAATAGCGTTGTTTTATTCTTCACTCAAACAAGTTTGTTACGAGGAAAATCTTTCCGTATGCATATATTTATAGGGTTGTTCGGAATGTCTTTAGAACGTTTCTTCACGCTCTTCCTCTTCTATCTTCCTTTTAGATACTCCCCTTCTGGAGGTTGGGATCCCGGGAGGATTGGAGGGATGGAACAACACAACAAAAGGAAGCGGTAAATATGTTTGAAATAAAAGGGGGGTATTCTTCCACCACACCCAGGTGAAATACAGAAGTTCCGAAGATAAAACAAAAAAATATATATATATAAGGTGCACTTTATCTATAGAGCTTTTGTTTTGTGTGCCCTGGTTTAATTACTTTCTTGGCTGTGCCGGTTTAGAACAAGTATTTTTCCCTAGAAAGGGGTGGGGTAGTGCTGGGTAGTGAGGCAGAAAAGGAAGGAGGGTAAACAACCCCAAGGTCGTCAACACCCAGAGCCAGTGCTTGAGTCTTTATAATGCGGCCGTGATGAGATTCCTTGATCCACCCACCAACACACTCTTGTACCCCCAGCACGTACTGCCTCATGCCGAAGCCCTTCTGGGTTGCGGGGGCTCCTGCGCGTCTCCTGGGGTCCACCACTCTTCTCACCACACGTCTGGGTCTTCTTGGGTCTCGTCGCCTTTCGCCGCCACAGCTCTGGTCTCCGCGTTCTGCAGGGGGTTGTCTTCTCGTCCGGTCCAATTTCTGGATTCGGTCTCCCAGGAACCCTCCTTCGCGTCTTCTTTTCCGCCAGTCTCCTCTTCCTGTTTCCTGAGGACGACGTCCTTTCTCGCTGTCTTCGGATCCTTTTCGTCCCCCCTCAGGACACCGGATTGGCCTTCCTTGCTCACATGCCTGATTTGGATTGGCTCGAATCATGGAACCATGGTAGCTCCGCCCTGGGAAGGAGAAGGACAGTCCATGGTTAGCGTTTCGTTTACTATGGGGTTCTCCTCCACATCTGTGGCACACGGGAACCAAGGTGAGTGGTCCATTGGCCCCTCAAGGCTTGGGGGGGGGTAACTGTGGGACTTCCTCACAGTATTATTATTATGTTGTGTTAAGTTTAGTTGTTTAGTTGGCTTACATTTGTAAGTTGTTAGGGGTGAGGTATGGTTTTCATCACAAAGCCACAAATTATGGTTTGTGTAGGGAACTTTAACCAGTGAATCACAAGAGTTTTCAGGTTTTGAGTTGCAACTATAGCATCACAGTGCTTTCATGTTCTGTTGGAATTTTAGAATGCAGCAAATACTTAAGGTGTGCCCTGGCGCTATGGAGCTAGTAGTCAGCAAGAGGGCAGCGATAAGATTACCTAACTAACATTGGCAATTCCAATAGGTCTGGCTTTAAAGGAATGATTTATAGTAATATGAAGCATTACAGGTAAATAGCATGGGACTGGACATGCATTTGTGTAGAAGCAAAGAACTGTAGAATAATACTGGTGTAGCTAAAAAAGGTCGGGTGACAGTTGCACTGTCAAGCCAAACCTAAACACTCATATTGGTTAATGGCTGCCCTCATCTCATCTGTTGCTGCTGCAAGAGAAAAACAGCATATATAATCTAGTTATCTAACACACTTTAAGAGCATTACAATGTCAAGTCTCTGCCACTGAAATGTCAAGTTTAGGCAGCTCGATAAATAAATAAAATGATCACAGCTATGTGGGGGGCAAACAAGTTTCCGTGGAAGCACACACCTTCTGCGCTGTCAAAATATGTACTCCTTTATCCCAACATGAGGGTGGAGCCTAGGTCCGTCTCTAGTCATGATCACATTATTGTCTGGTGACAGACCATAAGAAGCCAAGTTTTGAGTTTTTCCTGAAGGTGGTCAGATTATTAATCAAGCAGATGGTATTGGGTAGAATGCCAATATCTAGCAGCTAGGTTGTATTTACACAACTACCACCTATACAATGTTGTGTTTGCATAACATTTTTTATAAGCACAGGGGATGAGGTGACCTTAAAATGAATCTTGATATTGTATGCATTATTAAACTGGTACACAATTTGTTTAGAGAGTAAATAGAGTTTGGGTGTTGTCTTGGTGGTATTCTTCCCAGCCTCTAATTAAGGGCAATTCACTGAATGTTTATGGCCAGAGAAAGGATGCATTTGAAGGACCCAAGAGCGATCTTAACTGTTACGCATCACCATTTACAACACAAGTAGAAATTCTTGAGTCACTTTTTACACCTTTTTCCTTCTCTAACTCATCTTTCATAAACTATAGGAAGGTGTGAACGTTTACCAAACGGCTGGCATGGCAGGTCTCTCTTCCACGACAAAAAGAGCATTTGCAATACAGTACGTCTCACATTACTAGCCATTGGCATTATAAGAAGCAAGGCTGGTAGTAAGAGGGGCGCCATTACTGTCAGCAGTGGCGCCTCCTTCGCTAAGGCAGAGGAGCGTCGACTCACTGCCTTCAAGCAGGAAAAGAAAGGAAAAAAATAAATGATAAGAATGTAATGTTATTATCATTTTATTTTGTCCTCCGGCTTCGGCAGCTTGCGTGGGGTGGCGGGCAGAGCTGCATAGCAGGGGAGGAGTGGTAGAACCCTCCTTAAGTGCGCAATGACTGTTTGGTCGACCCTCTCGGGCCCCCCAAAACTGTTATGCGCACTGTCCCTGTTCTCCATGCAGGCTGTAGTACAGCCTGCAAGGAGAACATGCCCACTCCTCCAGCCCCTGACTGAGAGCTGTGTCATAGTGCTAATACCAATCACAACACTGCATAAGTATGACTGTGACACTGTGACCGTCCTGACTCGTTCAGAAGCGGTCGCTCCTCCCGCTTCCTGGTCTCTTGGGTATCGTAGCGCTATATTCCTCACTGCTGCCAAGAACTAATTTGTGCATTGCTCGCATTGCTTTGAAATTAATTTGTGACTGCTCAGTATCGTAGCGCTCTATTGCTCACTGCTGCCTAGAAGTAATTGTGCATTGCTCGAATTGCTTTGAAAATTAGTTGTGCCTGTTTAGTATCGTAGCGCTCCACTGCTCTCATTGCTCGCATTGCTTGGTAATATTAATTAGTGCCTGATTGTGCCGTTGACACTGCCCATAGCGATATACCACATTGTGCCCCAATCTCGTCCTGTTTCGCTTTTGTTGTTACTGCCATTTTGTTGTTGTGCCTCCTAGCCCGTCTCTCCACCCCGCTCCCGCCTCCCAGCTGCTCCTCCCTCCCACTGAGAGTTAAGGATCGTCCCGTCTGGTGAAGTGCTGTGACCGTCCTGACTCGTTCAGAAGCGGTCGCTCCTCACGCTCCCTGGTCTCTTGGGTATCGTAGCGCTATATTCCTCACTGCTGCCAAGAACTAATTTGTGCATTGCTCGCATTGCTTTGAAATTAATTTGTGACTGCTCAGTATCGTAGCGCTCTATTGCTCACTGCAGCCTAGAAGTAATTGTGCATTGCTCGCATTGCTTTGAAAATTAGTTGTGCCTGTTTAGTATCGTAGCGCTCCACTGCTCGCATTGCTTGGTAATATTAATTAGTGCCTGATTGTGCCGGTGACACTGCCCATAGCGATATACCACATTGTGCCCCAATCTCGTCCTGTTTCGCTTTTGTTGTCACTGCCATTTTGTTGTTGTGCCTCCTAGCCTGTCTCTCCACCCCGCTCCCGCCTCCCAGCTGCTCCTCCCTCCCACTGAGAGTTAAGGATCGTCCTGTCTGGTGAAGCGCTGTGACCGTCCTGACTCGTTCAGAAGCGGTCGCTCCTCACGCTCCCTGGTCTCTTGGGTATCGTAGCGCTATATTCCTCACTGCTGCCAAGAACTAATTTGTGCATTGCTCGCATTGCTTTGAAATTAATTTGTGACTGCTCAGTATTGTAGCGCTCTATTGCTCACTGCTGCCTAGAAGTAATTGTGCATTGCTTTGAAAATTAGTTGTGCCTGTTTAGTATCGTAGCGCTCCACTGCTCGCATTGCTTGGTAATATTAATTAGTGCCTGATTGTGCCGGTGACACTGCCCATAGCGATATACCACAGTGTGCCCCAATCTCGTCCTGTTTCTCTTTTGTTGTTACTGCCATTTTGTTGTTGTGCCTCCTAGCCCGTCTCTCCACCCCGCTCCCGCCTCCCAGCTGCTCCTCCCTCGCTCCGCTCCCTCCACTATCTACTTATGTCAAAGCAACTTTCGCGCAGCGTTCACGCGCAGCGGACGCGCCCCATGCACGCCGAAGGCGCGCCAAAGGTAAGCCCGTCTACGCCCGTCCGCGCCTGGACCGCGCCCAGTGCCAGACCCCCTGGTCCCCGCAAAATCCACTCCAGCCGCATAACGTACGACGCCGATACCCTCTCAGCACTCAACTCCGGCCGTCTCCCAGACTGCCAGCAAGCTGCCCCAGGACACACTAATGGACCCTTCACCTGCCACTCGTGCAAGTTCGACAGCATCAGGACCCACGCCAAATACACTCACGCCAAACAGAGCTCCGACACCCTCCACCTGAAGTGCATCCTGCTCAACACCCGCTCGGTCCACAAACACGCCATTGAACTATGGAACCTACTAGACACCACAAAGCCGGACGTCGCCTTTCTTACAGAAACCTGGATGAACGCCTCATCAGCGCCCGACATCGCCATAGCCATCCCGGACGGCTACAAGATCATCCGAAAGGACCGCATCAACCAAACAGGAGGAGGCAACGCCATTGTCCATAAGAACACCATCCGCATCACCACCAGTTCCGACGACAACCTCGCAGCCACCGAACACCTTCACTTCCAGATTCACACCAACGCTCAAAAAAAAAAAAAACGCTAAGACCACACTCAGAGGCACCCTCATCTACAGACCACCAGGACCCCGCACACAATTCAGCGAAGACATAACTGACTTCATCAGCCCACATGCCCTCCCCTCCAAGGACTACATTCTACTAGGTGACTTTAACTTCCACCTGGAAAAGAACAACGACAGCAACACCACCACCCTTCTGGACAACCTCGCCAATCTTGGACTCAAACAACTGGTAGACACCCCCACCCACTACGCCGGACACAAGCTCGACCCAATTTTCTCCTCCAGCAAGCACATCTCCTTCAATCACGCCACAGGACTCCATTGGACGGACCACAGCTGTGTTTACTTCAACTAGAGAAAAATCACAACCCACCACCACCCACAATAAATCCCCCGTAGAAACTGGAACAAAATTACCACCGACCAACTCGCCACATCGCTATACCAAAACCTTCCCGCCAAATCATTGGACCCAAATCAAGCAGCCATCAACCTCACACAATGGATCACCCACACCGCTGACGAATTAGCACCCTTGAAAAACCATCAAAACAAGCCAGGTAGCAACAAAGCCCCCTGGTTCAATGACGACCTTAAGAAATCCAAAAAGATCTGCCGCACCCTCGAGAAAGCCTGGCGAAAAAACCCAACCACAGACAACATGACCGCCCTCAAGAACGCCACCCGCAAACACCACCAACTGATCCGATCCACCAAGAAATCAGCATTCAAGGATCGACTAGACAACAACGCCCACAACAGCAAAGAACTCTTCAACATCGTCAAAGAGTTTACCAACCCCACCGCTAAGCATGGGCGGATCTAGCGGATCTCGCGTACGCGAAATTGCGGATTTACGGATTCGCAATCCGCGAAGATACGCGAACTCAAGCGGATTTGCGGATTTTCCCGTTTTTTGTGTTGGCGCGCGTTCGCGCCGATTTTGGGACAAGTTCGCAATTGCGAACTTACTTTTCGGCTCGCAACTGCCGCGACTATGTTGTTTCTACGTCTGGTTTATCATCACAGGTTCACAGCACCCTCTGTTTCACCACTGCCACCCTCTGGGACACCCATGCCACCCTCTGGTACATCCTCACTGCCACCCATTAGGTTTATTTATCACTGTAGATTATGGTGGTTGAAAAAAGCAAGCACACCTGCCCTTCTTCAACTGCCATCATTTAATTTGTGGGTCATTAATGTGTCAGTAATTTTGAAACTTCCAGTCTGGCTGGCACCTGCTTCCTTCCTTATCTGTAACTTGCTTTTTGTTGCAGTGAAATTTTTTTTCACAGGACCTTTATGGTCTACTTGTAGCTATTCTATGAGCCTGCTGTTTGGGTCATAGCAGGGTCATAGAATAGTTGCAAACTCTGGAGGGGCCCCTCAGGAAGCACTACCTTGAATGTTACTAATGTTAAGTTTGAACTTTTGCACCTGCTCATTGCTTTCAGTTTAGCTAAAATCGTTTTTTCTGCAATTTCGCGTGTTTTTTGGGGCGCGAATCCGTGCGAGATCGATTTCGGAAGCCGCGAATGCGTGCGAATACAAAATTGTTTTTTTTGCGACGTGTATGTTCGCGTGATCTTGCGCGTGTTCGCGAGGCGCTTCTAGCTATACGTTTGCCAAGTTACCCTATCGGTCGTACACGGGCGCGGCCATCTTGTTTGCGTGACGTAATTCCGTTTCCGGCCGCTATGTGTCATCTCGCAAAGTGTGCTGCTCGCTAGTACAATTTCGCGCGTGGTCGCGAGGAAAATCTCGCGCGAACTTACCCACGCGGTCGTGAACGGGCGCGGCCATCTTGTTTCTCATTCATTGCTATGGTTCTGGGCATGCTTTCTCTATCCTCTCTCAATCTCTGCCATCCTTTGCTTGTTTGAAGTTTATTTGATCTAATTTTACTTATTATCTATCCCTCTATTTTTCTAGCTCTATATTTTTGTGTTTTCTGCTGCTTTTAGTTACTTTTAAACTACTTTTTTAAACTCTTTTCTTTTCTTCTTCACTATTCTATTTCTTGTTTATCATTTAACTGTATTTCTGCCCAGACCATGGTAAAGGGAGCCGGGAAGCACCCTGAGAAGGGGAAGGGTCCCGCACCCCGTGCCCGGCTCCCGTGCGGGCGTTTGAGGGGGGAGCAAGTGGTGCCGCGGGAGATCTTCAGCGCGGAGGAAGTGGCGGCACTCATCTTCCACGTCCAGCGCCGCCTCCCCAAGACGATCCTGGGAGGCGGCAAGATCGCGACTGGCTATGGCATCCGGGAGCGCCGCAAGCGGTGGGAGAAGGCGTGCCGGGCCATGTTTCAGCTCTCTGGGGTCCGGCGCACATATAACCAGGCCACCCACCGCTGGACCGATGTCATGGACCGGGAACGGGACTTGCTGGACGCGCTCGGCGTAGAGGTCCCCGGGCTTGGTGAGTAGTAGTAGCTATTCATTTACTACTCTGTTTTATCCGGCTCTGTTATTTGCAAATCTTTGTTCTTTACCAAGAGCAATAATGCTGCCGATTACATTGAGGTAAATTATATTTCAAAATCTTCTATGCATTTCAGGTGCACTGCTCTCCTTCTCAGTAGCCTTGCTTGCTACTATGCTTCTTTGTTTTGTATGTTGTGTTCAGAAGCATTTCATTGGCCTGAGAAATTATGTATGAGTGTAGTGTAAAGATAAGAACTGCGTAATGCTAGACACTAAGGGTCATATTTTCAATTACCGGCGCATCCCTGCAAAGTAGCAGGGATGCGGCAGTAATTGTGTGCCATGCCACCACCACCCATTGGCCCAAAACGTCACAGAAGCCTTACGCATCTGTGCCGTAAAGGCAGCGCATTGCTGGAGTTGCGTGCCAACGATGGCGCAGCTCCAGCAATGCTCTGGGGTACCCTATCTCCCCAATGCTGCATCAAGCCGTACGTCGGCTTCAAGCGCGCAGGGTTTGAGTCATGCATCATTGTCCTAAAAGTGACTGATTGACATCTTGTAGATTTCCCTCAGCCACTTTTAGGATTCGTTCCTGCGCAGGTACGCCCTCCCTTGCGCCGGAACGCCCCCTGATGGCGCAGGGCTTTACAACGTGATGCATCGCCCATATGCCCATATGTGGTTTTTTTTAATATATACGCCGCACCAACACCATGGCGAGTCTTTTGTTCTGCCGCTGCGTCACAAAAGGCACGCAACAATGGAGGAAAATGAGCCGCAAGGGACTTCTAAATCAGCCCCAACAGACTGAAGTCCAGTCCTTCCTTTAGACACATGGCTATAAGAAGAAATAGTGGCGGTGGTGGGTGGATTGATAGTTTGAGTATTCACTGATCTGCAAGCAGGATGGACTTTGTCTGTCACTTCGCGTGCTGCGGACTGCTGCCTGCAGTGCCAGGCCTAGGCAAACCTCTTTAGTAGTCTGTTTATTGAGTTACATAGGAACTTTCTAAGTCAACGTTCCGCAAATCAGGCAATACGAATAACGTAGTATACCACATGAGATAGATCCCGTGGAATAGTTGTCTATCTATTTGCTATTTCTCCAAAATATTTTGTTATTGTTCTTTTGAAATGTTTGATTTGGTTGAAAAATCTCATCCATGTTTTCTGGTCTTTCTTTCTTTCATGTTGTACATCAGCTCCCCCCAAGGGCAAGAGGACACAGGAGGAGGGTGCTGAGGATGCAGGCCAGGATCGGGCAGGCGAGGGCTCCTTTGCTGGCCCCAGTAAGTTTACATTTTAATAAAGAGTACCTATTTTTTCCTAGCGTTCCTCATTCGATTTTTTCTAAATCGTCTTTGATCTTCTTGTAGACTGGATATAAATTCTTATCCTGCCTCGAATATGACTCCCTGTGGTATTACTAGACTATTCTTATTAGTCTGTCTGTGTAGCTAACTAAGATTGGACATTTGGCAATTCCATTGGACTCCCATTCTATTCAGCAATAGCTCTATGCACTGTCTCCTTACTGACTAGATAGTGTGGCAGAGTCATTCAGCTCCCGAAGTCACCGATTATTGATCCCCAATGATCTCTAGATTATCGTACGCAGGACAAGAGAGTACGGAGTCACAGCACAGTCAAGAAGTGTCAGAGGCACTCATGCTTGCAAAAATTCCAAAACCTTTAGCTCATCCACTCTAGTCTGGAGGAACAAAAACCACAGAGTCTATTTAAGTTTAAAAGCTTTATTAAAAGTAAACACATTTATTAAAATCTACTTTGTCATAAAACTATTTAACTGAAAACGGAAAAGTGTTTAGTGCTGACGATTAATTGAACACATTTCTTGTGGTCGAGCAGAGCTCTCACCTGGTTTGAACTTGATCCTGGTCGTGTTCTTAGGAGTCAAGCTTCTGTCTGTTAGGAGAAAAAGTGGTGCGTGTTAAAAATCAAAAGCAAGCATTCATCAGTTGTGCATAAAAGTGCAGCAAGACAACAGCCTTCCCTGGAAAAAGGGACATTTTTATTTTGGAGTAGACAGTCACAAATTATTACATTGTATTCAGTTTTTTTAACATTTCTCCTAGACCAAATATTATATAGTAGTGAGTGGTGTATTCTAACATTCTTAAATGTACTTTGTAGGTGTAACATCTGGTGACGGGGCCAGCGCGGAGGTGGCTGTGTTGGGCGAGGACTCGGAGGACTCTGGGGAGGAGGCGGTGCAAGAGCCGGCGGACGGTCCTGTGGGGGTTCAAACGGTGGTGGCGGAAACAGGTAAGCTATATATTCCTTACTTATTGAGATTGAAGACTGCATAGTGTGCTTTCTGCACGGGTGTATTACAAATCAACCAGGTAGTAGCCTCCTCGAAATGTACTTCGACTTAGCTGTGAAGTTTTTGGTGAGAAGAATCCCAATAAGTTCTTAGACGAACGTGATGGATGGGATGAACGAAAAGCGAAAGAAGGGTGTAAGTAAGTGGGACGCGAACTTGTATGATGGCTGGCAAAGAAGAACGATATGTGTTTGCTTGGCCCCCGAGGTGGCTGGGAAGGAAAGAATATGGTATGGTGCATGGCTGGGTCAATGATGAAGCAAGGATGGGTGGAAGGACAGCAGCCTGGGTGGGTGAAACAGAAATGGTATGTGTGCGTATACTTTGACTGAATGGATGCCTGGAGCATGGTATTCTCTGACTCTTAGATAGCACATGTGTATCTAGAGAGAGTAGATGGTCGCCAGATGAACTAAGTGTTACCTTGAAGAGCATGTACCACCGCACCCGCACGTCCGTTCCAGTGCAGGGAAGGCAAGGAAAAGAAATTGTAAATGTGTCCAATACTACCATGAATAGTAGCAGTACTTTGTATTGCGTCTGCAATCACAGCATATATCTGGTTATTACGGTGGACACTCCGTACCTCTCTTAATAACTTTAGTTTACTTGTAGTACGTCATTCATGTGTGGGTGTATCACTGTTCACTCAATATTAAGCAAAGCACCTAAAGTCATCCCATATGTCATCAAATACGTCCCATGTGAAGTGATAGATAATCAAATTAGTTAGCTTCTTCATTTTCCTTTTCTAGTACTCATTTCCACTGTAGGGTGAAAGGTAAATTAATTAAGCAGTAGCCCTTGTAACAGAGTATTCTCAGTGCCACCCGTAATAGAAAAGTAATAGCTTCACCACCTGCATGTACTGGACCGGTACAGTAACGCAAGTCTGTCTCACTCATCATGGTGTGCAACTTTTTTTCTCGGGTGCAAGTTCACTGTGCTGTCCATGTCATTCTGCCGGCTTGCATAAGATAACGTACCAATTTCCCTAAACAAGAGAGAAGAAGAAGAATAAGACTGGTGTACTGTCATAGTCGACTGTATTGTAAGTCCATAGTGGTCGTAGAATTTGTTCATTAAACTACCACTAATGTTAGAGCAAGGATGCAGAAGTGGGAGGTTACATAGATATTGTCCTCAATAGTTATGTACTGTGCTTTCAATTTGCTACTTGTACTGTGACCCAACTTTCGGCTCAATCACTTTGTGTTATTAATGCTAAGGAGCATTGGTTACAGACTATGTCTTTCTTTCTTCATATAGTTGCTCCTTCCAAATCAACAACACGGAGGGAGCAGGCTAGAATGGCCCGGCAACGGAGGCTGGAGGCCACTGTCGCCGAATATCGGCGGCTGGTGGCCCTGGAGGAGGAGGAGGACACGCAGTCGAGCGGGGCAACAACAACATCCTCGACTGGGACCACTGCATCCTCCTCCGTGACTAAGCCAGCGGGACCGAGCCGGGCTAACAAAGACAACCGCCACCGCCAAGCATCAGAAATACCAGCTGCCCCCCACAGGAGCTGCAAGGAACGCCAACGCCGCCTACGAGTCCGAATGTCCAACCTGGAGCAGGAGGTCCTGAAGTATAAGAACTTGGTTAAGGGCCTCCGCTCCGAGCTTGCCACCCTCCGCAAGGAGTATGATGCCCATGCCGCAAAATGCACCAGCACCAGCACCCTCCAGTAGTGGAGTGTCCCTTGCCCTTTTTTTATAGACTTTTGGGGGGTGGGATTTGGGAGTTGGGATCGTTTTGGGACGTTTCAAAGACAATCGTTGGGGTTAGGGTGGGTGAGGGAGATTATTTTGTTAGGGCTACATAAATATATTTTTAAACTTTATCTGACCATACCTGTTTTTTACTGCTTTTCAGTCTGGTGGGTGGGGGGCGGGGGTGTAACAGTAACTTTGTTTTCCTGAACAGTCGTAGGACTTTAGTAGTACAACCGTCAATCTCTTGTCTACTCCGAAATAATACTCCATTATACTACCTCCCACCAAACGCTTATCTTACCTGTAATTTGTGTTAGAAGTTAGGGCTAGGCCCAGGGCTGGCTCCACGTGAAATGGGGATTAACGTTGTCAATCCTGGGCGGGTGACATTTCCTCATTGCGGTGGTACTAGTGGTGTGACACAGTGGCAGTTGCATGCCTATGGAAAAAAAGAAAACGAAACCTTGTTTGTCCTTACTGTAGCATTACAACGGTTACGGTACGATCGAGAATATAGCAGGTGACAGACAGAACAGTGCCATAATGTAGCCTAACAAATGGTAAAGTATTTGCTTGCAAGTATAACTAGTACTTGCGTTGAATTTATTTGACATTGGCTACTACTACTAGAAGATATAGTACTGAAGCTGAGTAAGTCTAGAAGATATCCTCGTATTCCTTCACCAGCCTGTTGCTATGACCTTATCCTCCCCAGCAAGTGTGTGGAATTATTGATGTCATTTTAGTCAGACATCAAGCAAAACAACACAGCCCTGGGGAAGAGGGTTAGGGTTTGTAAAATGGATGGGAATGGGGGTTTCTTTTTGGGTAGGTTTTGTTGAGAGAAGAAAAAAAAAGCAGAGCATGGACAAACAATAATTGAAGATAAAGACAATCTTTGGTTACAAACTAAAGCTAAGCACATGCAGTCACACTCATAGAATAAAACAATGGATACTGTATCTGTATTGCGTATGTTGTTGGAGTTGTCCTGTTGAATTTGGTAAGTAAGTTGCATGCAGCAAACAATTCCTCTTATTGGCGGCACTCCTCCATTCCAGCTGACGCTTCGTCCATCAATGTTGGTGACCACTGACAGAAGACACCCTGTCCACTGCCTGCCTGGCGGATGTTGACTGAAACCCGGCCTGTAATTATTGAACGGAAAACAGGAAGTGCTATTACAATACCACTGATAAATAAATAAAAGGTATGTACGCTGTGTGGTTCAAAAAGTGACACTTTGATTTCCCTAATAGACAGTACAATATTTTTGAAATTGCGTGCTCTGTCTGAGTCACCTTTTTAAGGATAAATAAGTATGGCCAAAATATTATAGCGGATCTTTCCCCTCAAGTCAAGGTAGGTGTACTGTAAACTGTGTTTTAGAACAAAATTTGACCTTCCCAGCAATGCTCCCACCAAGACCCTTACTAAAGCCAGTCGCAAAAATGTAGAAGAACCCCAATCAGATCTCCAAAAACGATGCCTAGCAGAAAAATGGTTACAAAACGTACTTTGAAAGTAACAGTAGGCCCAAATACAGACCGTGGATTGTATTCAAACCACTTGCAAGCAAGCAAAAGTATCCATAGCCAGCATCGCTCCAACAGTGCTCTACAACACCAGAACTGCGTTGTAATCGAACCCCCCGAAACACATGCAATCCTGCTGCTAGGGCTAACCCTAACGAACCCTAACTTACAAAAAGTGCCAAAACTGGTGTTTCCTTCAGGATTTTGTCCAAAACACTTCTATCCAGTATTAGACCTTCCCAGGAATGCCCCAGGCAAGACCCGCCAACCCACCCGGAAAAAACCACCCGACAACACCCCCAAACAGCGAAAAAGCTAAATCTCATACTTACAATATCTCTCGGCCTTCGGTCCAAACGCGGCGCTGTGCAGCTAGGTCATCATCATCAATCATCATAACTCCTGTTTTCCACCACGGATTTCCTGAAAAGCAAATGCAATCAAGATTAGATTGTCGCAGCAGTGCTTCGACAGAGACCCCGGCCGCAACCCACCCACGAACAGCAGGAAGCCCCCCAAAACGCTACATTGAGCAAGATGACAGAAGAAATAGCAAAAAAAAGGCTGTTCCTTAAGGATTTTGTCCAAAACACTTCTATCCGGTATTAGACCTTCCCAGGAATGCCCCAGGCAAGACCCGCCAACCAACCCACCCGGAAAAAACCACCCGACAACACCCCCAAACAGCGAAAAAGCTAAATCTCATACTTACAATATCTCTCGGCCTTCGGTCCAAACGCGGCGCTGTGCAGATAGGTCATCATCATCAATCATCATAACTCCTGTTTTCCACCACGGATTTCCTGAAAAGCAAATGCAATCAAGATTAGATTGTCGCAGCAGTGCTTCGACAGAGACCCCGGCCGCAACCCACCCACGAACAGCAGGAAGCCCCCCAAAACGCTACATTGAGCAAGATGACAGAAGAAATAGCAAAAAAAAGGCTGTTCCTTAAGGATTTTGTCCAAAACACTTCAATCCGGTATTAGACCTTCCCAGGAATGCCCCAGGCAAGACCCGCCAACCAACCCACCCGGAAAAAACCACCCGACAACACCCCCAAACAGCGAAAAAGCTAAATCTCATACTTACAATATCTCTCGGCCTTCGGTCCAAACGTGGCGCTGTGCAGCTAGGTCATCATCATCAATCATCATAACTCCTGTTTTCCACCACGGATTTCCTGAAAAGCAAATGCAATCAAGATTAGATTGTCGCAGCAGTGCTCCCAGACACCAAAAATCACCCACAAACACCCGGAACCCCGCCAAAGAGCACCCCAAAGGCAAGCAAGTCAGCAAAAACGGCAAGAAATTTCCACCTCATATTTGGTCCAAAACACTTTTGTCCATTATTAGAGCTTCACAGCAATGGGCCCAAGTCCGTCAACTCACCCGCAAAGAAGTACAACACCCCCACAAGTGCTGAGTCTTTCTTCATTGGGCGTAATCCAGCACTCTGCTTTGAGGGAAATCGCAGTCTGGAGGAGGAGGATAGAGGAGCATGTTCTTCAGAACTTGTGAACCTGAGGAATGTAGACTACGGCACCTTCAAATCAATAAGCAAACAAGTGAAGACAGTTCTGCTGATGGTCTTGTTTTTGGGATTAGGTGATTAAAGTTAACTGTGCAAACCAAAGAAAGAGAGACAAACAGGAATAAAAGTGAATAAGGACGAAAAAGAAAGTTCTTGATTCATTGTCTCATTTTCAGGGCTCGGTGTCAGGGAATAAGAAGAAGATTTCGTCATCATACTCTGCGAATTCAGGCTGGATGAGGTCAGTGCCACCGAACAGAGAACAAATCCCCTCATCTACGTTGCCGTCCTCCTCGTCTTCATGCGGCGTGCTTTCTCGTACTTTGTAATCTGGTGGTATGAGGTGCTGATTCATCTTGATCATTGTCAGCCGCTCCACATTTTTGGGCGAGAGGCGGCTCCGTTTGGGAGTTACAATGCCACCAGCAGCACTGAAAACACGTTCAGAAGACACACTTGCGAGTGGGCAAGACAAATAGTTTATAGCCAGGTTGGAGAGCTGTGGCCACAATTGTTTTTTGCCATGCCAATACTGCAATGGCTCATCATTAAGAAAGACCTCTGTTGAGTCATTCATATAGTCCTGCACCATCGGCTCAAGGTCATCAACGGTTCCTCCACTTTGCTTACTTTTTGCTGTGCCTTTGACATTTTTTCGAGAACCATACCCAAGCAAACTTAGCCAATCCTCTGCAACAGCCACTGATACTGTTGTGTGTGGTGCAGATGATCCAGTTGCCTTTAACGGCTGAGAGGTCACTTGTGCCCCAGCCACAGGTGCAGAAGTGGATTCTTGTGACTGGGGATGGCCTGCTGATGCCGATGCTGATGTACTGTCTTCTCCTTCAATAACCTGCCGTTCTTTTTCAAACCTCTTGGCTGACAAGGCTAACCAATGTTTGTACTTTTGAACATCTGCATCAGCAAAAGGAAAGAATGCTTCGCCTGCCAGTGCCTTTTTGTAGCGTGGATCCAGAATAGTAGCACAAATGTAATGCTGTTCTGACTTGATGTTTTTAAGACGTTCATCACCACGTAGGCGCTCTAATAATTTCTCAGACAAAATAAAATGGTCTTTTTTTTTTTCATCTTTTTCAAACTCAGAAGACACCGCCATCAGTTGGTGCTCCAGCATGCACAACAATGGGATAGCTTTTCCCAAATTACAGTCTTCCTGGCTGACTGCACGCGTTAAGAACTCAAAAGGACGAAGCATGTCTGTCAGGCTTTTAACTATGTCCCATTGCGCCGCACCCAACCGCATGTCCTCCTTCTGAGATGTACCCTCTGTGAAGAAATAGTGATCGAGTACCGTATACTGCTCATACAGACGCTCAAGCATGTAGAAGGTTGAGTTCCAACGTGTTGCCACCTCCTGGATGAGTGCTTTCACTGGCATTTGACGTTCAAGTAGCAGTCTCCTCAGATGCTTCCGGGCCTTAAAAGAATGGCCGAAATGGTTGCACATTTTGCGGCAGGTGGCCATTACCTCGAACGCTGGACTGTGTTTATCACTCAAGAATTTTTGAACTACCAGGTTGATACAGTGCGTCAAACACGGCACTCTAAAATAGTCACCCTTCCACATGGCCTTAACTACATTGGCGCCATTATCCGTGGAAACATAACCAATCATGCGTTTTTGGGGGGATAGCATTTTCAAGACCTTTTTGTTAAACTCTTCCAAAAGGTTTTCTGCTGTGTGACTTTTCTCCAAGCCAAACATGGCTAGTGTTGCATGTTTCCGAGCAGCTTTAAAAACTTGGTCCGGGTCAACACCTGCGTTTAGCTTTGCTTTAACACCTGAAAAAGAGACCCAGTGTGCAGTGATGCACATGTAATCAGCGCCTGCGCCACTGGTCCACATGTCTGTTGTCAGATTTATTGTGTGAACAGCACTCTTCTGCAAAGCTGCCCCAATCGCCTCCAGCACATCTTCATGTAGTGCTGGAACCGCAACTCTGGCAAAATAGAACCGGCTAGGAACCTTCCATTTAGGGCAGAGCGTTGCCACTAATTCTAGAAAACCTACCGCTTCTACAAAAGAAAAAGGGAGAAGGTCCACAGCTAGCATTTTAGCCAGCTTAGTGTTATACAGACGCGTCAGTGGGTGGTTGCGTTCATATGGCACGTCTGAAGTAAGCATTGTTCTAATGTTGCCCTGGACCAAGCATTTACGGGCTGATAATGACTTCGTTGACCCAATTTTGCTCGCTGGTGAACTTTTGTGCGTTGGTGTCTCAGTCGCTCCAACACTCTTAGTGTGCCTCACATTGGGTGTGCTGCTGACAGGGGTACTGGGTGTAAGGGAAGTGTTTGACACGTCTTCTTCCTCCTCGTCATCATCAGATGAAACATCAACGTTTCCTTGAATTCGGCCTTTCTTGATCGCATCTAGGTGCGCAAACCATTTGACAGTGTGCTGTCTCCTAAGATGACCTCTCTGGCCTCCGGTACCATAGTTGGTACCTGGCTTACCACGACTAACTGCTTGCTTACAAATGGCAAACTTTGGATTTTTTGGACAAACAGTAAAGAAGTCCCAAACTGGGGACTTGAAGTGTCTGTGGGACATGGAGGAGGCGGCGATACTGGTGGTGGTGGTCATGAAGCTAATGCCAGATGAAGTGGAGGATCTGGATTGCCCAACTTTTGTACGTTTTGCACTTTCACCGCCACTAATTAAGGTTGAGGTTGACGGAGGTCTCTTCTTGCCAGAAAGAAATATGGAAGCGGGACGAGTTGGTGTACTACTTAACTCCAATGATTGTGGTGTTTCCACTGCCTCCTCATCGACAACATCATCATCATCATCATGCTCAGCAGCTCTTCGGGCTAGGGTCAAAATGTCTGTTTGCTGCATGCCCGCTGGGGCTGCAGTGACCTTTATGATGACTGGGTCGTCGTTGGCAGAGTCTTCATCAGCAGCAGTATCCGCCACTTCTTGTTGAGCCTCATCACACTCCATAACTCTGAGACTTTGGACGAGCTTCCTTTTACGCTTAACTACCTTTGTCGGATCATGGTGTGCCTCACTCTCAGACGGCTGTGGTGCTGGTTCCCAAGTTTGATCCGTATCATCAGAAGGAGGTGTGCTTGAAGAAGATGTAGACACCACCCTTGATCTCTTCCTTGCTAGGGGTGTGGAAGACAATGAAGGATCATCAGGAGGAGTGGCTTCCTCAAATGATACCTCGCCTTGATTGTCGATTTCCTGATGTGCCCCTACTTCGGGAGGAACAACTATTGTGGCCACTTGTGACCCTCCATGCACCTCTGCTTGCGCATCTCCTTGCGCTGCCTCTCCTTCCACATGTACTTGGGCTTGTACTTGCACATGTGATTGTTGTTGCGGCTGTGGTTGTTCAACACTCGTCAGATGAGCTACAACAACCTGTGTTGATTGAGGGACATTGCTGCTGCTTTCTTGCGATGAGCCAACATCACTGGTCGATGGTGATTGAAGAACTATACTGGCTGCCTCTGCAGCACTCAAGGGCTTGGACTTAAGTTGGAGTGGTGGTGGTGGTGGCACTGAGCCCAATGGAGCGGGGGTGCTGCTGCCAGCTTGGTCCCCAGCAGATCCCGCTGCTGCTGCAGGCATACTTTTTTTTTTACTCCCAAAAAAAGGGGCGGGCGGCACACCAGTGTCCTTGGTAACTTGCTTCTTCTGCTCCTTACTGGCACCTTTCTTGCTAGAGGAGCTACGGGTTACTTTTTTTGGGGCCATCTTCTTCAGAGCAGGTCAGCAGGCAGCAGTTGCAGAGGGTTCTGTGTCCAGACGTGACGTCGCGTGACGTTATGCTGCACACACACACCGCTGCAGGACGTCTTCCTGGCACTGGTGGTTCTCTTGAGTCTTCTTGTGCACCTAAAAGCAATGGAAGACAGAGGAACATCAGTTCAGTTATACATCCCAAAAAATGGACAAAACACAGAAAAATGAGCACAATCCCATGCCATCCATGATGTTTACATTGAAGACACCCCACAGAAAGACTAGGGACATGCAAGTATGCAACACTCACTACCCCTGGGCATAATGGATGAAAAGTAGGCAAAATAAGTGCATGCCTCAGACACTGCCTCTCTTCAAAATGGCCCCTTACACCCCAAGCACATGTTGCCTGTACCAGCCAGCACTCAAGATGGCCACCACCACCACCCACATGGCCAGTCCACATCAACAGTACACCCCCAAAAAACAGAAAAACAGCCAGAAATCACCACAATCCAATGCCATCCATGATGTTTACATTAAAGAGAGTGAGACCAGACCACACCACAGGCACACTCAGTCCATGCACCACCACCCCTGGGCAAAAGGCCACACCAGCAGCCCCCCAAAAACGACAAAAAACAATAAAATAAGCACAATCCCAGCCCATCCATGGCCTCAATTATGTTCACATTCAAGAAGACACCCCACAGAAAGACTAGGCCCATGCAACACTCACCACCCCTGGGCAAAGGGCCCCACCAGCAGGCCCAAAAAAACGTCAAAAAACAATAAAATCAGCACAATCCCAGCCCATCCATGGCCTCAATGGTGTTTAAATTCAAGAAGACACCCCTCAGAAACACTAGGCCCATGCAACACTCACTACCCCTGGGCATAATGGATGAAAAGTAGGCAAAATAAGTGCAGGCCTCAGACACTGCCTCTCCTCAAAATGGCCCCTTACACCCAAAGCACATGTTGCCTGTACCAGCCAGCACTCAAGATGGCCACCACCACCACCCACATGGCCAGTCCACATCAACAGTACACCCCCAAAAAACAGAAAAACAGCCAGAAATCACCACAATCCAATGCCATCCATGATGTTTACATTAAAGAGAGTGAGACCACACCACAGGCACACTCAGTCCATGCACCACCACCCCTGGGCAAAAGGCCACACCAGCAGCCCCCCAAAAACGACAAAAAACAATAAAATAAGCACAATCCCAGCCCATCCATGGCCTCAATTATGTTTAAATTCAAGAAGACACCCCACAGAAAGACTAGGCCCATGCAACACTCACCACCCCTGGGCAAAGGGCCACACCAGCAGGCCCAAAAAAACGACAAAAAACAATAAAATCAGCACAATCCCAGCCCATCCATGGCCTCAATGGTGTTTAAATTCAAGAAGACACCCCTCAGAAACACTAGGCCCATGCAACACTCACTACCCCTGGGCATAATGGATGAAAAGTAGGCAAAATAAGTGCAGGCCTCAGACACTGCCTCTCCTCAAAATGGCCCCTTACACCCCAAGCACATGTTGCCTGTACCAGCCAGCACTCAAGATGGCCACCACCACCACCCACATGGCCAGTCCACATCAACAGTACACCCCCAAAAAACAGAAAAACAGCCAGAAATCACCACAATCCAATGCCATCCATGATGTTTACATTAAAGAGAGTGAGACCACACCACAGGCACACTCAGTCCATGCACCACCACCCCTGGGCAAAAGGCCACACCAGCAGCCCCCCAAAAACGACAAAAAACAATAAAATAAGCACAATCCCAGCCCATCCATGGCCTCAATTATGTTTACATTCAAGAAGACACCCCACAGAAAGACTAGGCCCATGCAAGACTCACCACCCCTGGGCAAAGGGCCACACCAGCAGGCCCAAAAAAACGACAAAAAACAATAAAATCAGCACAATCCCAGCCCATCCATGGCCTCAATGGTGTTTAAATTCAAGAAGACACCCCTCAGAAACACTAGGCCCATGCAACACTCACTACCCCTGGGCATAATGGATGAAAAGTAGGCAAAATAAGTGCAGGCCTCAGACACTGCCTCTCCTCAAAATGGCCCCTTACACCCAAAGCACATGTTGCCTGTACCAGCCAGCACTCAAGATGGCCACCACCACCACCCACATGGCCAGTCCACATCAACAGTACACCCCCAAAAAACAGAAAAACAGCCAGAAATCACCACAATCCAATGCCATCCATGATGTTTACATTAAAGAGAATGAGACCACACCACAGGCACACTCAGTCCATGCACCACCACCCCTGGGCAAAAGGCCACACCAGCAGCCCCCAAAAACGACAAAAAACAATAAAATAAGCACAATCCCAGCCCATCCATGGCCTCAATTATGTTTAAATTCAAGAAGACACCCCACAGAAAGACTAGGCCCATGCAACACTCACCACCCCCGGGCAAAGGGCCACACCAGCAGGCCCAAAAAAAGGACAAAAATCAGCACAATCCCAGCCCATCCATGGCCTCAATGGTGTTTAAATTCAACAAAACAGTTGTATCATGCACCCCTAACCAACCCTGGTCCTACTGGATACTGTGGCTACCCACAATATAATTTATTTAATGTTCTGAAAAAGTTCCAAAATTTTACTTGCAGCAACTGTAATGCCCCAAACAAACTTACTTGTGAAAGTTGATTTCTAATCCAAAAGTGATCCAAAGACAGTCAAAAAGGCCTCAAATCCAAATATCCAGCAGGTCCCACAAAAAGTAATCCTTCCAGCTCCAGATCCAAATGAAAGTGACCAGGAGATGGACAAAGCACTGGGAGGAGCCTGCTGGACAGGAACAGGAAGTTGGAGACTGTGGGGCACTTCCTTCCTCCCCCCCCCCAAATGGACTCCTTGCAAAAAAAAAGGCCATGCAAATGTCAACCTGAGGAGTGATTCTGATATAAATCATAATTTTCTGAAGGTTTATCCTGTTTGCTGGTGATTTTCTTGTGCGAAATTGCAAAATCTCTATTTCGCAAGTGCGAGATTGTTCCTTTCCGCCGCAACTACGTGTTCGTAATTGCGAACTCTCGCGAGGTGTGCTGTGCAAGGTGGCAAGCCGCGATTACGTATTCGCGGGCGCCAAACTCCCGCGGGAACACGCAGCAATATCTAAAATGGCGCGTCACTCGCAAAGAAAAACAACTCGGCAAACGCTAAATGACGGAAAGTGAACGCCGTGCACCACGCCGCGCGCCGCAACCAAGCAAAAAATCCGCCGCGAGCGGATTCACGGATTTTCGACAAATTCGCGAGCGTTCGCGGATTGCGAATTTGCCGAAAATCCGAAAAATCCGCGATCGGAGCGGATTTTACGCCCATGCTTACCCACCACCGGCACCAATTACATCACTCCCTCTCAAGACCTCTGCGACTCTCTAGCCTCGTTCTACCACAGCAAAATCGCTGACATACATAACAGCTTCGGCGACCAGTCCACCCTCCTTACCTCAGAATCGAAGCCCCCCACCACCAACCTTTGCGCCTGGAACCCAAGACGCACTGAAGATACCATCCGCTTGATGAACTCCATCCACTCCGGATCGCCAACCGACCCATGCCCCCACCACATCTTCAACAAAGCCGACTCCATCATCGCACCCCATCTCCGAGATATCATCAACTGCTCCCTCAACACCGCTACCTTCCCGGAAAGCTGGAAACATGCCAAACTCAGCGCCCTCCTGAAGAAACCCACAGCAGACCCCACCGAACTTAAGAACTACCGCCCCATTTCGCTACTCCCATTCCCTGCCAAAGTCATTGAGAAAACCATCAACAGTCAGCCCTACGCCTTCCTCGAGTCTAACGGCTCCCTCGACCCATCACAGTCCGGCTTCCGAGCCAAACACAGCACCGAAACCACCCTCATCGCAGCCACAGACGACATTCGAACACTACTTGACAACGGAGAAACAGCTGCCCTCATCCTACTGGACCTCTCCGCAGCGTTCGACACGGTCTGTCATAGCACCCTTATTCAACGCCTCGGCAACGTCGGGATACAAGGAGAAGCATTGGACTGGATCATCTTGTTCCTCGCCGGAATAACCCAGAGAGTCCGCCTCCCCCTTTCAAATCCGAGGCCTCTGAAGTCATCTGCGGCGTACCACAAGGATCATCGCTCAGCCCCACCCTCTTCAACGTCTACATGAGCCCCCTCGCATCCATCGCGCGCCAACACAACCTCAACATCATCTCCTACGCAGACGACACCCAGCTGATCCTCTCCCTCACCAAAGACCCAAACACCGCCAAAACCAACCTACACGAAGGGATGAAAGACGTACCCGAGTGGATGAAGAACAGCCGTCTAAAACTGAACTCAGACAAGACGGAAGTCCTCATCCTAGGATCATCCCCCTCTGCTTGGGACGACTTATGGTGGCCACCGGCCCTGGGCAGCGCACCCAAACCAACGGACCATGCACGCAACCTGGGCTTCATCCTGGACTCCTCCCTCTCGATGACCAAACAAGTCAACGCCATCTCATCATCATGCTTTAACATCCTACGTATGCTCAAAAAGATCTTCCGCTGGATCCCCACCGAAACAAGAAAGACGGTCACCCAAGCACTTGTCACTAGCCGACTGGACTACGGAAACTCCAACGCATTCGGAACGCATCCGCCAGACCCATCCTAGACATCCCCCACCACAATCACATATCTGGTCACTTGAGAGACCTCCACTGGCTCCCTGTCAACAAGAGAATAACGTTCCGTCTCCTCACCCACGCACACAAAGCCCTCTACGACCTAGGACCCAAATACCTCAACACGCGCCTGACCTTTTACACCCCCACCCGCCAACTACGATCGTCCAATCAAGCCCTCGCCGCGATTCCACGCATCCAAAGATCCACCATGGGAGGAAGATCTTTCTCCTACTTAGCGGCCAAAACCTGGAATTCCCTCCCCACCCACCTCCGCCTTACACAGAACCACCTCTCCTTCAGAAAACAACTCAAAACCTGGATATTTGATAAGTAACGCACCCCCCTCCCTCAAGCGCCTTGAGACCCTCTGGGTGAGTAGTGCGCTATACAAATCTTAATTTGACTTGACTTGACTTGATAAGTACGAAGTGTGTGTTTACGCATAACTTGCAGGTTTTCAAAACTCATAAATAAAAGGCATAGTTCAGTCAGGATAATGGAGGAATTCTCTCTCCGATAGCCTTTGTATTTTGTCGGTACTTGTTTAGTTTGCTTTGCTCTATCAATGGCCTGGCGGCATCCATAACAATCTCAGTGCTTGCGGCAAATTGGAATGGCGGTTTTGTTTTCGATGTGCATGCCGTGTAAGGTTCGGTCCGCAGCACAGTTTCTCATATAGTGCTCGCTCGCCGCGCTTGCCTTCTAGTGTCGGCCATATGGCTAAACAAGTACTGACAAAATACAAAGGCTATCGGAGAGAGGATTCCTCCAGTATCCTGACTGAACTATTTTGATACTGCAATCCAGACAGTGGCGCTGATTTTCATTAAGGCGTTTCAACATTTTGAAGAACTTTACAATATAAGATCTTTGAAAGACAGTTTTTAAGAAGCAAGGCCTAGTACTGACATCGAGTCCATAAGTACCTGCACAGAACACGATACGAATAATAGTAACATAATTCCCTTCCCCCTCCTTCCACTTGTTACACAGCAATAAATAACAGGTCCTGAAGAAGATGTTTTAGAAAATAGTATACCATTGAAACGTATGTCGACCGGAGAGAGAGTGTGACACCCCTGCTACCAGCATAGCAATCTAGTGTTGAATTGATCACCCAGTTTTGTTCCATCTGTGCATGCAGTGTTGCTCTGGGGTGTTGAGTGTGAATGTATTGAGTGTAAGAGATATGATTGTAGTTGTGAGACGTGTGTATGTGTGTGAGGATGTGCAGAACTAAATTGTAACTATTTCACTAACTCTGGCCATAAAAGTGTTGAAATATAATGCAGCTTATGTACAGCATTATTGGACAAATGATGATAGTCACTGTGTTGTAATTGATAAATATATATATATATATATATATATATATATTTATATTTATATATATATATATATATTGAAAAAAAATAAGATATGAAATATGAAAAGATGTTTTAAAAAAAGAAAAAATTAAATAAAAGATGTAACAATAAGTAATTACTCTGTGTGGAGAAGAATGTTTCTTATGCCCCATGTTTGAGCTCTGAGAAGTCGCTATTCAAAGAAATTTAGGTCTTGAGGGACTATTACGTTGGTAGTTTTTGTTTGTTGTTTTCTTCCCCCGGTTCCCTGACCTGTTTAGTTAAGTTTCTAGGGGGTTGCCTTGCTAATTCGTGGTGCCATTTGTAGCCAGCACATTTTCAGTCGAAATGGTAACTAAATGTGCATATTCCTGCAGTTTTATTGGTAAAGCTATATAGTGCATAAACGATTCAGCAAATATTTATCATTTGCCTATCACCAAGTCGCGATCCATCACGCTTCGGTAGTACAAAAAAAATCGGATTTATTAGTGCTTTCCTATTTGCTGATACATTTTGAAAAATGTGTATAGTTGGGGGCGTGGCTTGCGCGCCGCTGGGACATGGTGGGTCGCGCTTGAGCTCTCAGGCGAGTGGGGGCCGGCGGAGATTATTTACTGCTTCCTGACTGCCCCTCTTTGCTGAAAAGACATTTCCAGGTGCCGGAATATGTCAGGAGTCGTCTGACATCCATTTGGGCGATTTCTGCTGAAGGCTGCATCTTTTCCCCGGTCAGCTGCTGCGACGCTCGGTCTCTTCACGGGCGGCCGCCATCTTACCGCTTGTGACGGAGACGGCGCTTTCTCCTCAGAGGTGCCGCTTTTGTTACAATATTGCCGGTGTGGGGATAGCCTGGACATTTTTCCTCACGGCGCTGAAATGGTAACATCTTTTTTCTATTTTTTTATGCTCATTGGGCTGCGTGGCTAGATACTATGTTGCATGCTCTCTCTTTTCTTCAGTGATAATATCTATGGATGGAACTGCTTTTGCCTCACGATGTTTTTGGTGTAACCTCTTCAGGTCTATGAGGCTCTACCATATATTCTGCTGCCTGCTCACCTTATAAGTCCGCCACTGTCACTGATTTTAGCGCTTCTCACGCTTGGTGTGCTGTATTTCTTTTTTTGTGGGGCAACTGCGCAGTTTTTTTTCTCAAGAGGCTGTGTATTTTTCTTTGGATCTGTCTCTTCATGGCTGCAAGTATGGGCCGTTCCACAACTAATAAAGACCCAAAAGATGCTGGCGCTTCACACAAACGTCTTAAGTCTGTGTCTCCTACACCTGAGACTGCTCCGTCAGACACCACCTCTGCTCTTGACGCAATATTATCGCGCCTTAATGAGGTGCACGATATTGAACAATCTACAAAGACTAATACGGATTTACTACAAGTGGAGGTGTCCGCTATTCGGAATGACTTCAAAGCCCTGTCTCTTCGAGTATCGGCCATGGAGTCACGTATAAGTTCCTCAGAGGATAATATCCAGAAGCAATCCAGGTCTCTCAGCCACTTAGAGCGTTCAATGGCGGCGTTGCGTAAAGATCTCACGGAGCAGGAGGACCGTAATCGTAGATCTAACCTACGCATTTTTGGTCTGCCGGAAGATGCAGAGAAATCATCTTCCTCTATGATTGATTTTTTGTATCATTGGATTCCTGATACTTTACAAATTTCATTTCAAAGAGACTTTGAGATAGAAAGAGCACATCGTGTTCCAACTTTTCGTTCTAAGTCTGACACCCAGCCAATAGCAATAATTTTTTAGCCAATGCTTCATCAACATACTGAACAAATTCTTTCGCACTTGCGCAAGACTAAAAATGTCATTTGGGAAGGTCATCGAATTTCAATATCTCAAGACTTTGCTAGGGACACAGTCATAAGGAGGAAGGGCTTCCTTAATCTTCGGAAACGTCTTTCTGAGATGAACATTCCCTTTTCCTTTGCTGGTCCCTCCAAATTCCGCATTTCTTACAAGGGACGTTCCAGGATTTTTGATGAGCCGGCGGATTTAGCTACCTTCCTGGACAATCAGATGGAGATTCAGATGGAGATTCAAAGGGCGACTTCCCAGGATCCTGGTGCTTCGGGCACTTGAAATGTCTCCTTTAGTCTCCTTTATGGTGGCTTTCTGTATTTTGCTGTTTCCTCTTCTCTTTCTTGCTGTTAGCATACTGCTGTATTGACTTTTAACTCCGTTAATGGAGTTGTTTTTTTTTTTTTTTTTCTTTTTCTCTGCTTCGTATTTTCTTCCTAGCCATGTTATATACTGTATTATTTCTCTCTCACTTCTCTTTCTTGCATTTTTTTGCTACTTTGTATATACTGATTGCTTCTCAGTCGATCACTATTTTTCCTCTCTTTATTTCGTACTCCCTTCTGGGGATATATACTCTACGTTTCTTTTCTTTTCATGATAGTCTCTTTGGTTGAGGCTTGTTTTTCAATACAAGCTACCTTTCTCTAGTGTGTTTCACCTTGTCATTTTCTTTCTTTGCTTTTCTTCTCCTATTCTCTTTTCGTTCTTATCTTCCATTTTTTCTAATGTTTATGATTTTTCAACTGTTCTCACATTTCGTACGTTTTACGATCTTCAGGCCTGTTTATTGCGTTACTGTTTTTTAGATTACGCATAGCGATTACCATGGTCTTTTGGTTTCCTTATTACTATACCATATTGTATTTTCAATGTTGGATTCGTTCGTATTACTATTGCTTTGTATATATGGTTGGCGTCTTAGTACATCACTCTTTATGTCTCATTATCTGGGGCTCAGCATTTGAGGTGATTTATGTTATGTCAATATTTACCACATGTGAGTTTCATTGCTTACTGTTTGTCTTTTAAGTCAGCTGCCTTTCTCTAATAAGTATCACCTTCGCTCTGTCTTCTCCGTTCCTATTCTTTTATTCTTTCCCTTTCTTTTCCTATTTTACCCTTCTACTGCGTTGATCTTTTTTCTGTATTCTCTCCTTCTTTCTGAGTCTTGTTGTTTACGCTTTTTGTCTATGTACTCTCTCCTTCTTGTTCTTTTTCTATTATGTTTTTATTGCTTACTTCTAAGTTGCTCACTATTTTAGTCTAATTTTCTTCTCCTCAGCCCTCGGGGTTATATTTGGTCGATCAATATTCATCTCCGGTCAATTTTCATTGTTTGCTGCGCTTCTGTTATGAATTGTTATTTTTCTCTGATGGGTATCGTCTCTTCTCTATCTTTTTCGATGTCTATTCTTCTTTTCTCTTCCTTTCTTTTCTTATATTTTTTCATATGCTCTTGTGTTTTTCGATTTTAATTACATATCGTCAGTTTTTGTCAGTTAATGTTTGTTCAGTATGGATGGTCTATTTTGAGGCTACACAGAGTTACCTTCATAAATTGTGTATTGTGTTTTATTTTACCATACTGTGTGTTTCAATATCAATCTGGCTAATAGATTATTGTAAAGCTCTTTCTTCGGACCTGATTCTTTTTCAAGAGACTAAGGTATCTACCAGAGAGGCGTTATTTTTGAAAAAAGGATGGGTTGCTGATGTTTGCTGTTCTGATGCCTCGGGCAAACGAAATGGGGTCATTACATTAATTTCCAAGTCTTCAGGGTTATCTATCATTTCTTCTGAGCACGATTCTGAAGGTCGCTGGTTGTTAACCAAATTGTCTGATGGGCATAATGTTCTGTATGTGATGAATATATATGCCCCTAACATTGATGACCTGACCTTTTGGAAGGCGGTAACCAAAAAATTACATGATACTCCACATGCTGGAAACCTTATTGTTGGAGGTGATTTTAACTTACCGATGGATCCAATTTTGGATAGGAATTCAGCTTTTCAGTTTCGTCCTCCAAAATCCCATAAACAAATGCTTAACATGTGTTCCCTCACTCAGCTTCAGGATATATGGCGGCTTCACAATCCCACTGGTAGTGACTTTTCTTTCTTTTCTTCACCTCACTCTTCCTTTTCTCGGATTGATTATCTACTGGTTCACTCCTCGCTTGTTTCGTCCTCCTCCTCTCCGATTATTCATCCTATTTTGATTTCTGATCATGCGGCGGTTACTTTTTCTTTATCGTCTTTTGCTCCTAAATCTGGTGCCCGCTCTTGGAGATTAAATACGGAAGTTTTACATGACTCTGTTCAGGTTAATGAATTCTCTAATGCAATTGAAACTTTTTTCCATGAAAATGAAGGTTCAGTTTCTTCCCCAGTTGTCCTTTGGGATTCCTTTAAATGCACTTTCCGTGGTCAGGTTATTAAATGTATGTCCAAACGGAATTCTGATATTAAGAAAGAGCTTATTGATTTATCATCACAAATAAAATCTTTGGAATCTGCCTTTAGACAATCTAGAATGCATCCTGCCTGCAATCAATAAAACAATTAAAATACAAGTATAATACTATAGTTACCAAACGAGCACATATTGGAGTACAAGCGTTTACTGTTGAAGAATCGGGCTGGGAAGATTCTTGCAGCTACATAAAAATTTCAAGATTCCTCATTTAAGTCCTCTCAAATTTCATCTATTACCGACCACTTGGGTTCTAAAAAATTTCAAACGGGGAAATTCTTGGTGTTTTTCGTGATTTTTATAATAACTTATACACTCCTTCTAATCAAACATCTTTTGAGCACTGTCAAGATTTTTTAAAATCTATTCCGGTTAAGATGGTTTCAGATGAAGCTTGCACTTTTTTAAATGCCCCGATTTCCCCCGAGGAAATTGTTTCCGCAATTAAAGCGACTCGTTCTGGCAAAGCCCCGGGCCCTGATGCTTATCCTATTTTGTTTTATAAAACTTTCCTCCCTGTGCTTCTTCCCAAATTGCAATCTGTCTTTGATTCTTTTGTTAAAGATGGGTCTGTCTCTGGTACTGCAGCTGAAGCCACTATTGTAGTGCTTCCGAAAGAGGGGAAAGATCATTCAGATCCCAAAAATTTTCGTCCTATTTCTCTTCTCAACATGGAAGCTAAGATTTTTGCCAAAATCTTAGCCAAACGTTTGGAATCCTATGTTCCCCATCTTGTCCATCCCTCTCAAACCGGGTTTGTAAAGGGTCGTCTTGCGCGCGATAATATACGCACTTTTTGTCATATTCTTGGAGCAGCTAAACGATCTCAACTCCCTGCCGCGGCCTTGGCCCTTGACGCTGAAAAGGCCTTTGACAAGGTTTCTTGGCCGTTCCTTCGTGCTGTCTTGTGTGCTCATAATCTTGGTGACGCCTTTATTAACATGGTAATGTCCTTATATTCTCAACCTAGAGCCAATATCAGAGTTAATGGTGCTACTTCGTCCTTTTTTAATCTTCGTCAGGGCACGAGACAAGGTTGTCCTTTATCTCCGCTTTTGTTTTTACTATCTATTGACCCTCTTCTCAGATTGTTTGAGTTACACCCAGATATTAAAGGTTTTTCTTTTGGATCTCACTGTATAAAAACAGCTGCATATGCGGATGACGTTCTTATTTTCTCAGACGATATTGCCTTGGCAATTCCTGCTATTTCCGATACCATCTCCCTCTTCTCAAAGGTTTCAGGGTATACCTTAAACAAAGATAAAACGGAAATGTTCCCTTTGAATGCTTATTGTTTTCCGTCACATATGGGCTCTGCGGGGTTTAAATGGCAGCCTACACACTTAAAATACTTAGGTATTTATTTCTGTTCTACTTTATACGCTACTTCTGCATATAATGAGTCTCAGACTCTTCTTAAAGTGCGTCGTCTTTTGGATACATGGTCTCCGAAACACATTTCTTGGTGGGGTCGCCTCCAGACTCTTAAAATGATGATCACACCCATTGTTAATTTCGTATCGTCCATGCTTCCGGTTAAGTTATCAGATTCCTTTTTTCGTGAGCTGGATGTTATGACCTCCAAATTTTTGTGGAATGACAAACGTGCTAGAATTGCTTACAAATTCTTGAGACGTCCTTATGATATGGGAGGGTGCAATTTTCCTGATTGGGGAAAGTACCAGACTGCCTTTTTGGCCTCTCAAGGTGCTCTTTGGTTTTCTCCTTCTCATCTTCCTGTCCCCTCTTGGCTTTTAATAGAACAAGAATTAGCTTCTCCTTTGCCGACTGCCTCTTTTTGCTCTACTTCTACGTTACATATCCGGTTTTCTTGTTCTATCATTCTTGATACAATTGCTGCGGTTCGGAGTGTAGATAAAAAAGTGGCAATCCCCTTACATAAAACTAGGTGGTCGTCTATTTGGCGAAATTCAAACTTAACATTACTCCTACTCTTATGGATTATTGGGCGGCTAAAGGGATTTCTCTTGTTTACCATCTTTATGGTGCTAACAATGAGCCATTACCCTTTTCCACCCTGGCTCAAAAACATTCTTTGACTAACCTAGATTTTTATACTTTTCTTAAAATAAAAGTCGCAATCGCTAAGGTTCATCTGCATCCTTCCTCTTCTACCATTTCTCTTTTTCATATATGGACTAAATCTGGTCACGTGGCCTCCAAAATATATACGCTTTTATCATCTGCTAGTCTGCCCACACATACGGTGACTCAACAAAAATGGTTACACCATTTTGATCATGAAGTCACGGAGCATATTTCTTCAGACACCTGGCAATTGATTGGTAAATTCTCCCTTCGGAATAAAATTGCCCCATCATTAATACAATCTAAATTTTTCTCTATCAACCTCCTTCATTGGACGCCGGTTCGTCTACACTCGCTCAATCTCAAGGATGACAAATTATGCTGGAGCTGTGGATTGCTGAAAGGCGATTTTCAGCATATGTTTTTTGAATGCGCTCTTCTTCAACCTTTTTGGCACCTCATTCATAAACATCTATCTCTCATCTTTGGTATTGAGTTCCAACTTTCATTTCCTTTAATCTTACTGGGTCCACTGGCTGCCCCTGTTCCTCTCCCCTTGGCTCCATTGGAGTTACAGTTGATGGATCTCCTTTTGACGGTTGCGGTGAAAGTTATACTTATGGAATGGAAATCCTTTTCCTCTGTTTCCTATCATACATGGTGGGCTTGGGTATCCTTTTTGCGTAGTGCTCACACCTCGGTTGATCAATCTCACTGTTCTCCTTCTATTTCTAGTAGGGTCTGGGAAGCTTTGGATGTTTATATGGATTTGTCATCAAAGGGGTTGATTGCCCAGTTTCCTTTTGATGTACCTGTTTGAGTGGCGTATGGAGCTATGCATGTTTGGTTAGTCCAGTGGGAATCCTTCTTTCTCTTTTTCTTCTCTCTTTTTCTCTTTTCTGTCCTCTCTCCCCTTTCAGTTCTTCTCTTGTTCTTTCTTTCTTTCTTCTTTCTATAACCTGATATCCCTCCCTGCCCCCGATTCTAATAATTGATAGTGATACAATTGTTTATCGTTCGAAGAGTGGCCTTTACTTTCTGAGTTCATATACCAGGTTACTGTTCTCTTCGAATGCATTCTCTTAACTTACGCTTAGGCCAATTGTATCACTTTTATTATAATATGTACTACCTTTACTTTGTCACTTCTTTATAAAATAAAATACTTTGAAATCAAAAAAAAAATGTGTATAGTTCATTATCAGGCATTTAAATATTGTGTGTTTAAAAAAAACTGACACCCTACAGCGTTTCCTTTTACTTCCTGCATTGCAGTATGCTTGTCACCTAGGTCACAATTTGTCAGAAAACCGTGTCATTTGGCCTCTGTCTTTGAATGCACAGCAAATACGAAAATATAAATACAAAATTTAAAGACATATTTATTGATCATTGCCATTCTGAACTCCGGAACGGTTAATTTTGGGGGTGCTGAAGCACCCCAGGCCAGGCCCCTCCCATTCCCCGCCCCCCAACCCGGCACCCCTACCTCCATCACCTACGAGTGGAGATTTCAATGATGGTGAACTCCTTAAGAGAAAAAACAGTTATGACAGAAGAGGAAGGCTCCCTGACAGAAGAGCAGCCTGAGAAAGAACATAGCCAGTTACCACACGTAAACGAGATTTGCCTGCATTTTCTTGATTTTGTTTAAGAAGTCATTAAGCTGATGTTAAGTTTGGCAAAGTGGAAAATGTGAAAGGGCGCTCATAATTAAGAGTGGCAGCGGCCAATCTGATGAGAGTAGATTACTGATTGCTGGCACTGTCAATAGGTAAAACACACTAAGGCTTCTTAGCAACCAGAATGGCTTTTTATATGCTTTTATACAATTGTACTTAGTGATGGGAGCACTTCTTCCCCATTTGGACTGGAGTCTCCGGTTTGGCTGTTTTATCCTTTTTAGAGCCACAATAAACCAGTGGGCTTGGTGTAACTGTAACCAGTCTTTTGTGTTCGTTAATTGAAGATGTAAAGCCATTGCAAGAAGTTGAGAAAGCAGCTGTTTCAGTTGTTCTTTGTTTGGAGCACATTATTTTATCAATGTGGTATTGAAATTAAGAACTCTAGTCTAGTACCTACTTTTTTTTAGCTTCGATTTTCAGAAGTTATCGGAGTCTAACAGTTAAGACTTATTCTTATACGGTGATGCTGATTTACATGCTTTTACACAATAGATTAAGAAACAGTGTGATTTAGTATGTCTGATCAATGTAATAACTGTTTACCATAGAGATGCAACAGATTCACTATTTTTTCAATAACTAAGTATTAATGTGCAAGCCTTAAATTTGAAAACTGCCTGTCCAGTCTTAGGAATCTCTGTCATCACTGGTGCAACAGCAAACTTCTTCTCGGTGTCCACATTAAGGCCTGGCATAGGGAACATAAGCTTCATATTTTTATCATGACCCTGCATGTCTGGTCGGCGTCAGGATTGAGAGCGTTTGGTGGTTTTAGTTGTAATATGCGTGGACGATGGATAGAGTGAGTCTTTGGAGCACCCTGACCACACAGAGTTAGATCTCAGGAGTTTGCTATTAGTACCCAAAAAAACGTCAATGGACTGTTGAGAAAGGTCGGGTGCTCAAAATTGTGAACAGGTGTAAAGGACTTTCATTGGCTAAAGGAACACATATTGCACAGTCCATGAGTGGCAGGCATATCAACAGGCAACAATTAACTAAAACGTACTTTAGTCTTGTCTCAAGTATCAGTTGATGTCAGTCATTACCGCTATTGCTGATGGGTAGAGTGGCCCTGGCCAAGATGGTGGCGTTGCCATGACTCCAGTACGTATTCACCAGCGTCCCACTGCTGCTGCCACAAACAGTTTTTCTGGACTTCAACAGCTGGGTCACTGAGCTGCTTTGGGTCCTGGGACAGTGTCAGTTCTCCACAAGCCTTACATTTAAGCCAGCAAAGGGAGCATGCAGAGACGATATGAACAAACTCCACTGTCCCTCTCCTCCTACCTGCATATGTGTGTTGATGTGAACAAGGAAGAAGGCTGGGGCCCGGAAGAGGAGGTCCAGGAGGATTTGTAATATGCTCTTCTGTGGTTCCACCTTAAAAAAACCAACAGGGTCAAGACCACGAAGATCTAGCATGCGTACGTGTTAACCTACCCACCCCTGGTTACTATATTTACCTGGGAAGGGTACTCAGTGTATGTTGGTAGGATAGGTGCAGGCAAAAGCGAAGGGAATGGACCCTAAAATGACTAGGAAATATTTAAGGCAATGCACACAACTCTCTCTGACACACACCCCTGCTAACCCTCAACATAACCTTAAGGAAAGCGCTCCAGCACGTAGTTTTAACACCAAAGACAGCGCTCCAACCATCTTGAATATACAAATGTAAAAAACGCTCTTGTGTTTCTTTGAAAAACAAATTAAAGCGCTCCAGCCCGTAGTGCTAATTCCAATGACAGCGCTCCAGTGCTTCTTGAAAAAACAAATGAAATCACACCTGCCTTCTTCGTAAAGTGCTCCAGCGGATAGTGCTAATGCCAATGAATGTGCTCCGGTGCTTATTTGCCCAAATCCATGTACGCTTTTTAGGCATGTAACTGAGACAGTAAATACCAGGGCGTACTCACTGTGCACGTTGAGATAGTAGTCGGAACAAATTCCAGCCAGGAAACAAGGAATGCAGCTTCAACAGGTGTCAGAACGAATAGTCTCGACTCCGGAAACAGACGCAAAATATAAAGAAGTGTCAGGAAGGAGGATGAGGGTTTATACGTTCAGGAAGCCAGAAGTCCAAAACTATGCTGCTGACATATAGGGAACGCATGACCCCCCCCTTACTTGTTTCTAACTGCACTAACTGAATTGTGATAGGGGCCCGGCATGTTTCTCAGTTCATAGTTAAAAACTCTCACTTTCAATAAATATATTACTAAACCATGATGTGGTAGCACACATGGGCGTCCGCAGAAATGTTTCCGGGGGGGGGGGGGCACATTTTTAACTTCATCACCATCCTCCGACATGATTGAGCACTAGTATTAAATACATTTTTAAAAAATCTAATAAGACAAAGAGCTTAAATAAACAATGAAACCCATAGGGGGAAGAGAAAAATCGTGTGAGGCGCCACAGCAGACGACCTGGCAACTACAATGCAACAGAGGGAAAAACTAAAAATGGCTGGAAAAAAACAAAAAAATTTAAAATCAGGTAGATGTGGTTTTAGAGCGATCCACATCAGCAAACCTTTCAATGATGGTACAGTGGACGATTGTCTCAAATTCAAGAGCTAGTAGGATCAGCCTCACTAAGCCACATTGTATCAAACAATATTAATGAAGCACCTCATTAAGTACCAAAGCCATGACTGATTCCATCTATCTACTTGGACAGAAACTCACAGAGGATTGTACAGAGCATTGAATTCTTCAAGATGGTCGGTAAGTTGTTCAGACATTATTTGCTTTTTTTTTTTTTCCAAAGTGAGTAACAGCACCATGAGATCAGAGTTATAAACATTTGGAACATCCAAACCATCTTTTGAAGGCAGAGGGCTAACAACACTGGCTTTCCAAACTTTGGGGACAAGTCCAGCTGTGAACAATGCATTGATAATATTGGCAATTTCTTAGACACTGGCAGTAGATGTTCCTTGTAATATTCTCACACAGCACAAGTCATTGGGAAAGCCAGGTTTCAACATGGACAGAAGAATGCCTACCTCCTCTTTAGAGTCAGTGGAAAAGCAAGATAGGAAAATCTCAGTGCAGAAGTAAAGGTAAGAGGTGCAGGAAAACTGAAACAAGGAAAGCAGGGGACTGATAAATGGGTAGGTTTTAGGTGTATTCTGCAAGTCATTGAACTTGGAAGTGGCAGGGCTACATGTCCTCCAATGCACATCTCTTTAGAACAGAGGCAGAGACCAAAAGGCAAACAATAAGGATGGACAGCATCGAGTTCATGGGTTTAGTGAGAAGGAGTTCTGAGAGACTTGAGAGTTACATTCGGCTAGGAATAAGGGGGCAAGAAAATGGAGGACGAGCTTGAGGCCCTATTTTACGTTATTCAGGGGCCTTGCTCATTCTAGGGAAGAAACCGTGTTTTGAGGTCACTTAATAACAATCATTGGCATAGCCAAAAGATCTCGCCTTTGGGACCTTATAAGCATTTAGTTATGCAGCACAATATCCTTGGTGCAACAACATCAACTGTTGCATGGCTAAACACTTATACCGTCCCAAAGGCGAAAACTATTGGCTATGCCAATGCTTGTTGTTCTTGGAAGTAGACAGCATGATTGACCAGTTCACACAGTCAGGGGTATGGTCTGGAGTGCGATTTTGGTGCACGGGATGAAAGTTACCTATTATGGGCGCCTCCTGAGAGGTATACAGGCTTGAGATAGGTTGATAGTTCTTCCTTGACTGCACCTTTCTGCAATGGATATTATAGTAACTTACTTTGACTGGGTCTACAGGGTTTAAAGAGGGGACACTTTTGCACAACATACAGCAGTTTGTAACATAGGCATTTAGACACAGAACTGATATGCTCTCCTATTCAAGATTTGTATATACCCAGATCAATTGAGTGGCCTGTATGTCATTTGAAAAGAACCTGCCATGAAATGTATCTGAGGGGACCTGGGAAATCGATGGAGGGCAATTAAAAGTAACTTTCCACCCATAAGTTGAGATATTCTGGGAGGCTTCATTCCTTCTTCATGGGTCACCATGGCCTGTTAATCTGAAGGACTCTTCTATGTATCGCTGTGTCACTGTGTACCCTTGTGGCCTCCGTCTTCACCGGCCTGCTGCTATGGATCACTACTTGCTTCCCCCTGGTAGACAAGGTTGAGGTTAATTTGTGGCTTCCATCCTTTACTCATTTCGTTCTGCAGTGGGGAAGTTGTCAGAGCTTGCTTCCCTTGCCAAAATGTTTTGTTATATTACATTATGTTATGAAAACCTTTATAAATCGCACTATCATCTGGAGACCTGCTGGCAGTAATGGGACCCGTGTGTTGCGAAATTATCAGATAAATTATCCAAAGATTTGACCGAAAAGCAGAGTTAAAATACTTCTTAAGACCAAGTGTGAACGAATAGATGTGAGATGAAGAGGGAGACGTTGCAATGCTTAATTTGTAAGTGGAAGCCCCGGGGTTCACAGTTTTGCTCAAAAGGAGCTGCTGTATGTCAGCACACTGAAAGCCATGGCTGCATAGTCTTGATTCCGCCGCCTGCTTCCTTGTTCCACAACCTCCTGTCCAGTTCTCTCACTCTTCACTTTTTTCGGCCTTTTTCTTCCTCCTTTGCTCTTTGTGTGTTTTCCACTCTCTAGCTTTGGATAAAAGTCTGACAAAGAAATATAAGTACTGGTCCCCAAAAATGAGTGCCGGTGCGCACCCCCTCACCCACTTGATCAAATGAGTCAAGGTCTAGAACCTATCACTAGCCCATGTATACATTAATTCCATTCTTCGACCTTGGTTCTGAGGTTTCTACAAGGTTTCAGAGATTAATTTGTTAAAAAAAAAAAAATCCCCGTCCCCAAACGTTTGTTAGTGGCCAGTCGGCCACTACCACCACTTGCGTGGACTGTTGGTTCATAAGCACCTTCAGATATTGTAACTGCAGCTCTACTTTGGTTGTGGCTGACGATCATGGTGTTGTTTCTTTCTTCAAATATATAATGTTGTCAATCATAGGAGTTAATCTGCTTTCTGAGTCGGAAGGGAACACCTAGATTTATTTCTTTTTGCCTGCTCCCCACAGCAGCAAAAATGGTTACATTCTTTGTCTGTGAGCTTCGAACACAACCAAAAAACTAAATCAGTAATCGTCCATTGTGTGGCCAGAGATGTGCCAACAGACTTTTCGTGTGTGTGAATGATGCCTTTAGAACTGCTATGACCTCTGGCGTAAGGACGGGTAATGACCAGATCTGTCCAACATTGTCTGGCACATTCATGTTCCATAAGTATTGCTGCTCCTAGGGAAAATGAGACACAGGCCCTGCTGCACTGAATGAAGAAACCCAAGTAAAATCTCTCCCCTGTTAAAATAACATAAGAGGAAATGCAAGCTCGTCTCTCTGCTTGAAGTTCTTTCTGCCTGCCTTTGGTTTGATTAGACGCCTCTATACTATAATGCGGCCCTTGAGTGGTTAAGAAACTAATTCGCATCTTTCACTTTTGGGTAACGGGGCCCAACCCGGGCAGGGTTCCAGAATCCACCCCAGACGACAAAAGATGCTAGAGTAAACAAAACAGAATTGTAAAAAAATAAATAATAATAACCACCTCTCTCTCTCCGTTTTTTGCCCTTCTCTCTTTCCCTTCTTTGGAAGTGAGCAGAGCCCATTGTTAGGTGAGGTCACTCTGTTTTTTGTTGTGAGCCCTGCAGGATGCTCTGCGTTTCATTCATGAAGGGGCAGGGTCACTTCACACCTCACACCAGTTCAAGTGTCTGCCTAACACTGTTATCATTCAGATGCAGCGATTAAGCTAAGAGAAAGAAAAACCTTGCCCTGCCCAGTCTGCAGCACCTAAAGGGATGAGGTGTCATGTTGCCGTTTAACCCGTTGGCAGCCGGGCTCAGGAGAGCTCCCTACCCTCCACCCCGCCTTGTGTCACAGTTCACAAAGTCTGCGAACCCAAATGGAGGGGGCTGCCCACCTGTAACCACACTGGCCATGCCTAGCACTGGCCCTGACTGGGCTCGCACGGCGATCCAGTGGGGGGCAAGTGCCCCCCCTGCGGACGCCTATGAAGCCCTGCAATAGCCGCATTGTAGCAGTTTCGAACTTCGTTTGCAAAACGGGCAGTTGCTCAGTGCTGGGGCGCTAAGACAACGCCCACTGTAAAAAGATGGCTTTGTGACCTGATCTATTATAGGGATCTACCACAGATATATGAGGAAGAGCTCCCTGAGGCCCGCCCTAAAGACTTTTGGGCTCCCTTTACAGTATACTGGCTGCCTCACCCGGACCTATTAAGAATTTCATGTGCGGCAGTCCCCGATTATTGTCTTCAGCTCAACAATCATGAGGAAGTCCTTGGCTACTACCCTGGCATTTGTTACTCTCAAATGATATCCTGTAATTGGTGTGTTTCTTGCTGCCGGCCTAAACTGGTGGGTTACACGAAAAGACTTCTATTTCGCCCTTGTCTTAGTATTGCCTTACATAAGATGCTTTATTATTGTACCCAAAATGTGCTGAAATTGTACTATTGTTCTGCCTGGGAGGGAGGGGGAGGGGGGACCTATAGGGCTTGTATGGTTCGCTCATTCTGTCCAACTTTATATTCATGACTGTATTCATCTTATTGAAATCGATAAATAAACTTTAAAAAATCAAAAATAAATCCTGAGGTTGCGGAGGAATTGCTCCAAAAATGATGATTATTTTTGTGAGTCAGAAGAACTTATGTCCCGTTTGATTGATAGGGGCTATCCCCTAATATTACTCAAAAAGGCACGGAAACATGCATGGTTTAATCATAGGGAGTCCCTTCTGGAAGCCAAAGAGAGAAGCACTGAGGATCAGGACAGGCTAATGTGCGTGACCACATTTTACACTAAGAGCAACACCATCAAGAAAAATATAGACAGGCACTGGCACCTAGAGTCAGACGAACTTGGTGGACTACCACAACCTATGCATGCGTTACGCAAAGGCAAAAACGTAAGGGAACATGTAGTTAAGTACCTGCTACCCATGAAATCCAAAATTTCGCAGACAACACTATGGAATATTCCACCTGTCAAGGGACATTTCAAGTGCGGCCAAAGTAGGGCATGTCCCATGACCAATGAACTAAAAACCTTTACACACAACAACTATACACATATATTCAAGAACATACTAATTGCAACCGCACCGGGGTAATCCATGCCATATCTTGTCCTTGTGCCTTTGTATATATCGGACAAATCATACAAAAAATATAGACCAGTATCCTGCAACACTGCAGCTGCATACGATGTCAGGTACAAGGAGCACCCCTTGTTGAACACTTCAAATCCTTTGCATACACCTGTGAAAGTCTTCGTTTGTGAGTCCTAGAGAAAGTCCAAGCCAACCCATGGGGGGGGGGGACTTCTCTAAAGTTCTGAGCTAAGGCGAGTGTAGATGGATACACCATTTTGACACTGTAGATTACAAGACAGATATCCGCACTTAGCAATGGTTGATAGCAGTGATTAAGCTCTGCCTGCTCATATATGCCAACCTTTGCCAACCTATGGCAGTCTCCTTTAGAAGACATATTTCCATCTCCTTGTCCAATGTCTGAAATGCAATATTGTATTTGTATTTGTATCTAAACGTTTTATTTTATTTATTTTATTTTGTATGCTTTATGATAATCTTTTATGTATTACCATATACGTGTTTTGTTATTGGGCAACTGGCCTGCCTCATGCAATCCTTTTTTAAATACTGTATTCTGTATGCATGGTAGGTTCACTATGTATACCTTGGGCCTTTTCATTAATCAACAATCACACATGGTTGCTCCCTACTGCTTCAAAAACAACGCACCCTTGCATGGCTTGCTATGGAAGCTTTAGACAGATTCAGGAGTCTTTCGCACATTACCATTTACATGTAACCGACCCCTTCAGTCAATGCCCCCACAAGCTGCTTAAATTCTCCCGTGTTACCACTGCCATTCGGCTGCTACCGCGATTGAGGATGGAAGTCGTTCCCTAACACTATCAGATATTTATCAATGAATCAGCTCGAATTCTGAGAATGATACTCATGTAGGATAGTATTCATTACTGGATTCCTTACTTAACGTATTTTTCTTGTTTTCAGCTGGATATACAAAGCTGTGCCCTGGATTGTTTAAATCAATCACGTGACCCGAGCTTCTATGCAGTTACGAAAACTGGATTTTTAACAAGCGGCATCTACTTCACACAGAGTTAAAAATTGTCATCAACTCGGGTAAGTCGCAATTCCCTGCCCTTTCTTATAATCAAACCCCATTCTGTTATACTTTATAGGCGACCAATATTATTATTTATTTTACAGATATTGGTTTGCCATTCACTGGACCGTCCAAAGCGCCTACAAGATTCAGGTTGAGGTGGGTCCTCAGTCCCGTGATGTGCAGATAATAAGTGATGTAAACCAATATTAGTACCCAATTTAAGTTCCTTGTTTCACTCTATAGGTTCTACACACCCCTCCTCTTGTCCTGAGGCTTTAAATTCTCTTGGTTGCCGCTAAGTCAGATCGAAACATCAACGCTATCCCTACTCACACCTGGACCATCCTCCTTCCCATTTCCCAATTCTTTTGAATCTACGTAATTTGAATGACAAATTTTTACGTATATGGCCAGGTTGCATTGAACAGTTTATTCATTATCAGTAGTTGTACATTTGTGTACATATATGGCCCCTATATTCTGTATTTAAAATCTGAGTCTTCTTGACTCCTTCTAATTTTTGAGCACCCCTTCTACACACGTTTGCTTGAACAAACTCCCCCTCTTTTTCTCTTCCTTGACCCTCTTAATTTTGAGTAAATTATAATGTGCTTAAACCAATTTTGAATCAAAAATGTTTTGTCTTGCATTAAATAAACTTTTATAAAATTATTCTTGTCCTGCACATCATATTCTCTTGATAAAGTTGACGATTTATATACGTCTTGTGAGCTGAGTAATGTGAGCTCTTGATGGTGGGAAAACTATTATTGCGTCTAAATATTATTTTCAGAATATTAGGTCCAGGAACATTGTTTTTTGTGATGTATTGGTGTGTGACGCGTCGATCCAAGCCCCAGATTCGAAAATGTAAAGTTGGCATGTTTTTTTCTTTATTGTTCACTGAAATGAATAAATAAAACTTTAAAAATAAAAAACTATCATCGCTCATATATGGTCAGCAAGAGTTAAAGAAGGGATGGTTATTGCTTGTAAGGTAAGTAGAAGAACTTGGGGATAGGAGTTAGCCTAACAGCTAGGGCGGTCGACAAAGAATCTGGGAAACTGGGTTTGAGTCTCTGCAATGACGCTGAACATCGTGTGATTCTGGGCAAATCACTTACAGCCTTATTCATCAACGGGCCGTTTTGCGAGCCCCTAATAGCGATTCATAGCGAATCGCTATTAAGGACTCGCAAAACGGTATTCATGTAGGAATTGCTAAATCAATAGCGATTCCTACACATTCCTTATTTGCGAGTAGCAAATTGTTAATCGCAAATAAGGAATAACTCTCCATTCATTCCTATGGGCCAAAAGGCCCATAGGAATGAATGGGGAGTATTCCTTATTTGCGATTAGCAATTAGCTAATCGCAAATAAGATAGCGATTTAAAGGGTGCCAGGGGTGTCCAAAGGAAACCCTGTAGCACCCCTTAAATGCAAATTGAAACAGGTGTTGCGCACACACATGTCCAAAGGACATGTGTGTGTGCAACATGCAACTTAGAAAAATGCTTTTAAAAGCATTTTTCTAAGTTTTTGCTATTTAAATAGCGGCCCAAAATTGCATTTTCGCAATTTTAAAATGCTTCATGAATTGCATTTAAGGAATCTCAAATAGAGATTCCTTAAATTCAATTCCTCGCAAATGTGCGAATTCTTAAATAGCGAATTTTGCATTTGGGATGATGAATCCCAAATGCAAAAATTGCACTCGCAAAAGGCAAGACTCTGAGAATCTTGCCCTTTGCGAGTGCAATTTAGCTTGATGAATCAGGCGGTTAATCTTCCGGTGCCAAACAAAAATGAACGTGTCCTCATGTAATGCAACTGGTGCTATGTAAAGCGCTCTGATATCCGATTTGCGTCAAGTCACGCTATATAAAACTCTGTAAAATAAAATAAAAAATAAGTATATTGAGGTCATAGTAAAAGATCTCTATGATCCCCACTGGCAGATGGGGTAGGAATAATCATGATGATTAAGTGGTAAGTTGATATCCAAACTTTTAATATGATTGTTTATTTTTGAGAAAAGTGGTATAATTGCATTAAGAAATGTAGTAATACCACTTCAAGGCACCGTAATCCGGCGCTAAATCTGCACCTTGAAATGGAGAATAACACATGAAATACAACTTCCAAATATTATTCCCAATTTGATTCTACATTTGTGGTAATCACAATTCCTGATTGCAGCTATGGAACTACAGGGATTGTGGTATTACAACAACAGTAACCTTGGTGGTTCTGTGACATACTCTTAAATCAGGGCCTTGGTGTATGTTCTTGACACACTCCCAAGTCTAACGGACTGGGAGGAAAGCACAGTAATCATTGAAAAGTACCTTCTTGAAGCAATCACCATGAAATTGTACTGCAGTAAAAGAGAAAATACTTATCCAGAGGCCCTTGGAGTAATTGTGAAGAAACACAAACACTCGCCTTTGGGACATATTAGTTCATCAATACCTTTTAGCCATGGTCCATAGCCAAAATCGAAAAACACCTTACAGTGTGTCTGGTGGCTACTCCTGTAAAAAGTGATTGACAAATTCCATAGGAGTAAAATATAGAAAATTCAGCTTTAAGTTACATATTGGTGTATTTGGGCGTTAAACTTGTGCTAATAAAGAGAAACCTTTGTCCAGATAGTGTTACCATGGCCCAAAAAATGACAAGATATTGAACTATGCAGCATAATTTAGAAATTACCTGCTGCATAATTGGGCCAACTCTTGCCCTAAAATTGTGTGGCCCTGCCTATAGGCTACATGTTCATGCTGACAGACTGGCTCAGCACGTTAACATTCGCCACTGAAATATGCACTGTTCTGCAGGTCACAAGTTCAAATTGAAGAAAGTTCAATTTAGCCTTCCATTCTTCTAGTAGACAGGTAAAGTGTTCTTTATTAATAGGGCAACAGTAACACCTGTTATTTAATTGCTTAGAAACAGCGTAAGAGAGGTATGAAGCACTGGGGGGCAAGTCTGCAAGCTAAATACATTTGTGAAATTGTGATAGGGTAGTAACATCACCAAGTGTGCACCCTGCAGTATTACAACGTATATCAACATTTATGTTTAAAGTAACTGAAAAATACTTTGCACCTGGGAAATTTGCACCCCATATTTTTCTCAGTAGTTTAAATGCAGATTTAAAGCTGTATTGGAGCAGGGTTTGCATCTAGCTTGTGACAGGAAAATAAAATGACAGCCATGTAAAGAATAGCATTTTTGGATGACTGGGTGTATGTGTAACGAAAACAAACAGGAGGTCGGAAATCAAAGTACACAAGAAAGAGACAGATCGGAACAATTTATTATTGTTTCACAGCTTTCATCCAGCAAATCTCATAAACAATTTACCTTTCTCACAGATGTTAAGGATCAAAAGAATAACTTCAACGCCGGAAGCATTTTCTACAGCATTTGAAGAACAAAAACATCAATTCAAGCAAAGTGGGCACCCTCAGAGCATCAATTAACAGGCAAGCATTGTTGACGACCGAACCCCAAAAAACGCAGGACCGCATGGTCTTCATATCTAAATTTTCATCTAATTCTGCTATTATAAAAAAGATAATCAACAAACAATGGGAACTCTTGCAGCATTAACCATATTTCGAAAACTTGTTTGAGGAGAAACCTTTACTCGCATACACGTGAAGCAAAAACATCAGAGAACTGTTAACGAATCCTAAACCGTAATCAGTAATTCCGAGACCGGTAAGAAGAAATGCTATAACTGCACACACTGCAATAATGTAATAATTGGGAATACGATTACACACCCAATGACTGGAGAGCCAGTGAAACTCCAACACTCAGCAGATTGCAATTCAACTTTTGTAATTTACTACATTAAATGCCCTAGTGGCTTAATGTATATCAGCAAAACTGAACGCAAAATAAAAATCAGAATAACAGAACACAAAAGCATGATATGCAATAAAAACACAAATTCCAACTTAGTTGTTCATTGGCTTAAAAATAAACACAACATAACTCAACTTAGGTTTCAAATTTTAGAAACAGTACATATTAGTAATGACAAAGACAACTCCAAATTCTTGTCTCTGAGGGAAATCTGGTGGATGAATTTTTTTTAACACAATGACCCCTTCCAGTCTGAAAGCTAAAATTGATATGAGTTGTTTTTCTATAAACAGCCTATTGTACCATGCGATGTTTTGCATTTTTTTTTATCCTCATTTTGCGCATGAATGTATAAGGAGTATGACGGGAACTTGTGAAATCCAAGTAGTGTGCCTTCACTCTCTCAGTTTTACTGTTCCGGCAACAGAGAGTATCCCTATGTTGGATCTGTCAGATTTAGTTCTCCTGTATTCTTTACCATAATCAATAATTCTTGTATCGAGGGGGGGAGAGCTAGCCTTCATGGCTACTCTCCGAGAATGATTCCCGTCTGAATTATTGTCACCGCTTTAATCATTTCACATGTTATGTTTATTTGAGTTCCTTCATTACCTTACGTGTTAAGAGCATGGTAATTTCACCAAATTTCCCAGAAATTAAATTTTTGGGAGGGCTTTACTTTCCTATCCATTTTGTGTGTTGTTAATATGGAGTTTAGCCAGTCTCCGTATAGTGGTGGTACTGGTTTAACCCAGTTCAGACATATCTCTCTTCTTGCAAGAAGTGTTAATACAAATAATAGATTTTCCTGTTTTCTAGTTAGCCTCTCCTCGCTTAAATCAACCTTGGTGTTAATCCCAAAAATAATTAAAGTTGTACTTACTTCTAGATGTTTTCCCAATACCCGGCATAACGTCTTACCAACTTCCTGCCAGAAGGGGGTCAAGAGGGGACAGTTTTGGAACATGTGCAGGTCGTCCGCCTTTTCTAGCCCGCATTTGGGGCAGGACTTTACGCTGGCTCCTTTGAATTTTGATAATCTTTTGGGTGTCCAGTATGCCCTATGTATTGTGAATAAATGATTTCTCTTCGAGCGTGCTGGTTTAATGATTGACGAGCATTTTCCAAGTGACTTCTGCCATAAGTTTTGCAAGTCTGGCTCTGTTATGACTTGACTCCAGATTGACTCTGTGATCAAGAAATACTCTTCTCCTGCAGCGATTAGAGCCCAGTACCATCTTGATATTTCCTTCTTGATTGGGGTAGTTCTCGTCATTTCCTTCTCCAGGTCTATATTTCCAGTTTTTTTATCCGTTAGTGAGCTTGCCCAGCTTGTGAGTTGGTAGTATTTGAATTTTGACACTGATGAATTAGTGATTTCTACTAGGTATTCCCAAGGTTCTATTGAGTTCTCCGTCATCAGCTGGCCCCATTCCTTGATTCCAGCCGCTTTTAATGGTAATGCCAGGGCATCTTTTAGGCATTCTGGTGTGCCAGGGGAATCCCAAATTGGAGCCATGGAGCTGTAGTAAGGAATGTTCAAGGTACTTCTGACTTGATACCATAATTTAGCTGCGTTGTTCAGTGTCTTTAATTTTATTTTCTTGAAAAATTTCGGATGTCCGAATTTAAACAGAAAGTAGTCATTTTTGTTTGTCAGTATTTGGAGAAATTCGGGGTAGAGCTCGTATTTTTTTATAAGGGATCTCATGTTCTTAAACTGAAAGGCCCTGCAGTATTCAATGAGATCTGGGCTGGCTATTCCCCCTTTTTCTTTTTTCCTCCTTATTTTGTTCCAGGCAATCCTTGTTCCTTTTGATGCCCATCTGAAACTCGCAATTTCTCCCTGGATCTTCTTCAGGTAGTCTCTTTTAAAATCCAGTGGTATAGTATTGAAAAGGTAAGTAAATTTGGGAAGAATGGACATTTTTACCATGTTTTATCTTCCTATAAAACTTAGTGGTAATTTGTCCCATACTTTGAGAAGTTTTTTAGTCTCAAGTGCAATCCTATTAAGGTTTAACTGGGGCACTTTTCCTAAGTCCTTGACCAACGTTATTCCCAGGTATTTTATTTTGTTTTTAGAGTATGGGGTATTCTGGTGTACGTTCCAACTCATAGATTCGGTTTTAGCTTCATTGGTCAAGTATCCCGACACTTTGCCAAATTCCGTGATTGCCTTATCTATTGCTGGGGCGGAGTTTTGGAAACTATCTGTAAAGATCATTAGGTCATCCGCGTATAACACCACCATTTTGGCCCACTCGTGCTATTTAAAGGGGCTTATTGACCCATTATTCCTGAGAGTACTTGCAAGTGGTTCAATATAAAGATTGAATAACAACGGGGACAGAGGACCTCCCTGCCTTGTTCCTCTTTGTATCTCGATATTATTAGTGAGGCCCCCATTGATTAGGATCTTTGCTCTTGGTTTTTTGTAAGTCTCAGCCACCAGATGAGTAAAGCATTGCCCAAGATTATATTTGATGATGACTTTGTTTAGAAAGGACCAGTTGACTCTGTCAAACGCTTTAGCAGCGTCAAAAGTAACTATAGTCAGGGGGATTTTTTCGCAAGTTGCAACATCAATCGCAGCAAAAAGCTCAATTTGCCTTCCCTTTATGAATCCTTTTTGGTCCAGGTGCACCAGTTTTGGCATTACCTGGGCCACTCTCCTTGCTACGATTTGCCTAAAGATTTTGTAATCGCAGTTTAAGAGCGAAATAGGTCTATACGATTCGCAGTTTGCAGGGTTTTTTTCTGGTTTTAAAATGATGCTGACAGTTGCGTCATTCCATGAGTCTGGGAAGTAGAGACTTTCTTAGAACAAATAAAGGAGCAGCTGCGGACCAAGACATTAAACTAAGATAGGAAAATTGTAAATAAGGCGTACCATGGAGCTCAAAGGGCGAATATTACCGCCCAAAAAGAAGATAGGAGGCTTCCTCGGGGTGGGTACCAATGAACGTCACAAAAAGATACAAAAACAAACAAAAAAGACACCACGGGTGGGGAGCAAAATAGGGAGAAAAATGGAAAAAACATCCTCATCAGCTAAAATAGAAGGAGTTCACCGGGACGACAAAAATAAAATGGAAAATGAACTTAAGAACCTACAAAAGAAAAAAAACCATGATGACAACATCTAAAGAATTCAAAATTCTCTCATGGAATGTCAATGGACTCAGAACACCAAGCAGGCGAAGAAGGATCCTTGAATACTTAAAGGAAGTGGATAACGAAGTGATTATTCTCCAAGAGACTCATCTCCTGAAGGCAGAATGGGAACAAATAGGGAAAACCCTTAGCTGGGTGGACACCGACGTATGTACCAACCAAGACTGCAATGTCAAGGGCATCGCAATACTTTTTAAAAAATCACTTAATGCAAAAGTTGAACATGAGGTAGTGGACAGCAAAGGCAGATGGGCCTTAGCTAAAGTAAAAATACATGATAACAGCTTTATCATAGCAGGATACTATGGACCAAATACCGATGATCCAAATCCCCTCCAAAGATTATACACATAACTATTACCAACAACTGCTCCAATATTATTGGGAGGTGACTACAACATTATTCTGGATCCTAAACTGGATAGATCTCCTCCAGGAAGACAAGCCAATCTACCAAAAAGAGAGAATGGCTAGGTATTTACAAAAATGACCTAGACTTGATTGACATGTGGAAGGAGAAGGGTAACAAGGAGTGTCCTTTTACACTCCATAATAAAAAACTAGGCCTACAAAGTAAAAACCTGCACAGCAACATTAAAGCTATAGACCATCTACCAGAACATCTGTCTGACCACTCGGCAGTGCAACTAACTTTGCAAACTACAATAAATAAATCACAACCCAGATGGACAGTTGACCGCACCTTACTATTAGACCCTAAGATACGGGAAGAGCTGGGTATAACTTCAGCAAACATTTTTGAGGACAATCAAGTAGGCACTTCAGACCAAATTACCTGGGACGCATTCAAAGCAGTTATCAGAGGGAAACTAATCAGCTTGGGAGGTCACAGATCAAAACTCGCTAAACAAGAGATTGGAGACATGGAGAAAAACATAAAACTAATTGATGCACAGACAACTGCAGAAAATGACATAGAAAAAAAAGATAAAATGGAGAAGGAAAGGAGAGATTTAAAAGAAAAGTTGTCGGACTCCTAGAAAACAGAGTGAAGATGAAGTGGGAAGCTAGTAAACTCGCCAATCATGAGTATGGTGAGGGATCCGGAAAACTCCTGGCATGGAAAACTAAAACCGACCAAACCAGAAATAAAATAGCTAGCATACAACAGAACAATCAAGGCGGCCTAAATTCGGAAGAAACTGTAATTAAACAGGAATTCGAAAATTTCTTCTCCAACCTATACAAGGAAGACTCCATCTCTTCAGAAGAACAAATAGGGAAATACCTAGAGCCTGTACTATTACCTAAACTGTCGGAAGAAGAAAAAGAGGAGCTAAACACAGAAATAACAATTGAAGAAGTGAAATCGACGCTAAAAGGTCTGAAAAGAGGGAAAGCAGCCGGCCCAGATGCCCTTCCAAACGAACTTTATTCAGCTATGAGAGAAATCTTGGCCCCTCCGATAACGAGGTTACTGAACACAATATACAAGTATGTTTTGCATTTTGCACTAAATAATGTATAACGCTTCATCACAACAGATGTCTTTACAACTGTTTTACAACAGGTAACATTGTTGGATACAATGAATTGCTATTTCTACCTAGCAAAGTATGTAACCATGCTAGGTTCCAATTCATTCCTATGTCATCAAATGTACAGATCTGGTCAGTACATTCCAGCTCGAGTGTTCACTTAATGAGTACTTCGGTTTAAAAAAAAACAAAAAACTTCTGGGTGATTTTTCATTCCTTCATACCCAGTAGAAGGTGATCTATTTCTTTACCATTCTACTCACTGTGTTCCCTCACCAGACAGCTTATTAATTAGTTCACATAATACAGCACCAGCAGATTTATTGTATAGCGAAATGACTGTCCATTCTCTTCAGAACCACGTCATATTATCTTGTCTGTATTATTTTCGGAATCATGTCACACCCGCATGTATCTATACTTATTGGGAACTTTAGGTTACACATGCATTCACGTTTGTATTACTCAGACCGAGCAGATAGCGCCTACTCTAACACATGTAAAATCTTGGATGAATTGCGACGCATACAGAAAGCTTTTTTCAATCCACTTACTTTAACAGTACACCTAGGGGGATATTCTCAAGAATGTGAGCTAATCATTGCCATAATAGGTCAACGCAATTTTTCATATCGCGTATATTGCGGGAAAATAACACTGTGTTAACGTTGTATTCAGAACACGGTGGTAACATGCGATAGTTTCCCGATAATGCGTCAAATGTCCGCAATAAAATTACCGGGACAGCGATAAAAATCTAAAGCCGAACATGAAAAAAGTGGCAATGGGCCCGAACGCAATAAAAAAATTAGCGATAAGCTGCGCCAGGCCTGCAATTCACACACGTCAGGTGGGAAAATCATTATAAAAGCAGACAAAAAAACCACAAACAAAATCAAAACAACTGCGAAGCACAATGGAGGTAGCCGTAAAGTACAAAGGACAACCAGAACTCCACAAGCCCCACGGAGGACCAGCCTGGGACCTCGGGGTCAAGGAAAGGCAAGGAGAAGAAGAAGAGGAAGATGCGGTTCAGTTCACAGGAAAACAGGATCCTGATAACGGAGGTGATAGAACACCATCAACCACTGTTCGTCACCTCCACTGTGTCATTGGCAACAAAAATGGAATATGGCAGTCCATCAAGGACACAGCAATCAGACTGCGGACTGAACTCTTCCTCTACCGATGAACTTGTCAATCCCTAAAGGACTCTGGCTGGCCCTCCACGGGGCAATAATGTAAATTGGGGTTTGCATGGCCCTGTACTGCTCCAGCTTCAACACTCCACCGAATGTGAATAAGACATTCTAATTCACACAGATGTGTCATGTCTATGATCCATCAAGTATGAAAGTATGGATGAATATAGGGGGAATGATTCCCCCTCACGTCCATATTGCTAATGCTGTGGGACTTGAGTCACAGAGTGCAACGCTGCGCATCATGGTGGTACATATATATATATATATTTTAAAATTTTTCAAAACCTTTATTGAATCACCAAAGTGTACACAGCGCACCGCCTACAACCCGGAGGCCGGCGGCAATCAGACATTTTTCCCTCAGTACACAGCTGTTGAGCCAACAACCACAGAGGCAGGCAGCGTTTAAGTCTTCGTCAAAAATTCCTCAGAATGCATCATTCGGTTAACACAATTCAGTACGGGATATCAGAATATATAGCATAAAGATCACAAAAATCAGCCTCGATCATTGTCAGTCAGCAAATTCCCGCAGACAGCACCCCCCTTTTCTCGAGGGTCTCGCCCTGGTGCCAATGCATGATAGCGCTGTATTTCTCTTGCAGTAACTCTCTTCTATGTGAGTGGAGGTATCAAAGAGCTACAAGGTATAAGCTATTCTGTTTGGAGGTCTGCTCCTCTCAGTCTGAGCCAGTCTATAAATGGGGACCATATATCCGCAGGCCTAGAGCGACCCGGAATCTGCTCCCAATATCCCTCGAGCTGGTCTTTGCAAAATGTAACTGCCTTTATCCAGGTCGCCACAGCAGGCGGCCGTCTCTTCCGTCAGTGTATTGCTACCTGTCTTTTAGCCATCAGCAGCAGCATCGCAGCAAGTTTACGTTTCTGCACCGGTACGTCTCTCACATATCCCAGTAATGCCAGCATAATCGATCTCTCTACGGCAGTGCCTATTATATTCTCAACATGCGTAAATATATCCTCCCAATATTGTGACACCTCGGGACAGCCCCAAGCCATGTGTGTAAAGTTGGCATTGTGTACATTGCACCTCCAACACCTATCATCGTCACGCAGCTCCATTCGGTGCATCTGTGTGGGTGTGCGGTATAGACGGTGTAAATAATTAAAGTGAATGAGCCGGAGCCTGTAGTTCGGTGACAAATGCTCCAGCTGGGTGCAACAGTAGCTCCATTGTTCCTCAGTGATGTCTATAGCAGCCTCCTCAATCCAAGCCTCCCGCGACTTGGGACTAGTGAGTGGGTTTTCTTTTTGTGTTATGCTATATATGCGAGTGACAAGCTTACGGGGAGAAGCATTAGCTAGTACGTTCTCTAACGCTGGCAGTATAGGTGGTTTGTTAGGGAAGTCACCATAAGTGGCTTTGCAGGCTGCCCTAATCTGGTAGTAGTGCAAGGTGTCAGATGCCGTGGGGGCCTCCGAGTTACACATAGCCTGTAGTGTCAAAAGTTTTCCCGCCGGGTACAGGTCCCCCCCCTTGTGTAGGTTGTGGGCCTGCGCTCTTCCCGCTATTGCTTCATCTACAAGAGGTGTGATTAATGGGTTCCCTTTCAAGGACATTGATGGGGCATATAGTGTTTTGATATGTGCTCTGTTTGCGATCTTACCCCAAGCCCATCTTACACTTTCAACGGTGTCTACGTCCTGGCGTGGGTGTCTGTAAGGCTTAAAAATCGCCGTGTTGAGGGGGAGAGGAGCAATCCTGTCTATCTCAATCGCTACATGCGGCTGGTAGGGAACAGGGTGCTGCCAATAATACAGGAACTGGATCTGCGCACTATAAGCATATAATTAGAAATATGGGGCTCCCAAGCCTCCCTGTGCAAAGGGCAGTGTCAGCAGCTGCCAGGAGACTCACGGTTGTTTACCCACCCAAACCAGGACCAAGACCGCTGTGCGTAGACGTTTGAAAAAATACGAGTTCTGTGGTATGGGCAAATTCACAAAAAGGTATAACAATTTAGGGAGGATTATCATCTTAGCAATGGCTATGCGCCCCCTCAGGAATAATGGGAGGTTCTTCCATCTCACCACCCTGCTCTCTATCTACTCCATCGCTCTGCCATAGTTCAATGTCCACAGCTCATGCAGCGTTCGGCTTAATTGGATGCCCAGATATCGCACCTCTTCAGTTGCCCAGGTTATTGGAAATTCGGAAGTAAACTGAGCTGTGTCGTCAGTCAATGGGATCATTGTCGATTTGGCCCAGTTAACCTGTATGCCTGTTAGGCCACCGTATCTAATGAATTCTCGCATTATCGTATCAAAGTTGTCTCGTGGGTTATTTAGATAGACAGTAATGTCATCTGCGTACAGTGAGATGATGATACCGCGCGTAGTGAACCCTATGCTTCTGCTGGCATGTTGCTGTCTGAGTTTGGCCGCCAGAGGCTCCGTTGCGATGGAAAAAAGTAGAGGGGACAGTGGGCACCCCTGTCTAGTGCCTCTGGTTATTGTGATGGGCTCAGATGTACGCCCATTTACACGGACTCTGGCAGTGGGCTTAGTGTACAGTATTTGAATTTGCTGTATGAATAGAAGGCTAAAACCCAGCCGGCGCAGCAAGGTAAAAAGGAAGTCCCATTCCAGGGAGTCAAACGCCTTTGTGGCATCTAATAGGGCAGCTGTCGCCTGCACATGTGGAGCCAGATAATGTAGCATCCCAAAAAAGGTTCTCAAATTGTGCACAGTAGACCTGCCTGGAACAAAGCCCGACTGATCTGTCAGAACAATTTGTGGCACCATAGGCGTTAATCTATCCGCGAGAAGTTTAGCATAGTTCTTTGCATCGAGATTTATAAGGGACAGTGGGCGGTACGAGTCCATCTTAGTAGGGTCCTTATCTGGTTTTAAGATCGTTATGATTGTTGCTTCTCGGACAGTGGGCGGTAGCACCCCAGTTTCCAGTGCCTCTTGGTACATACGGTGCAGCCAAAGAGCCAGTATGTCAGCAAATTCCTTATAAAAGGCTGCTGTCAGGCCATCTGCCCCTGGGGCCTTATTGCCCGGCATGGCACTAATAACCTGTTTTATATCCTCCACTGTGAACGGCTGCTCCATGTACTGTCGTGCACCGTTATTAAACCACTCAAGACATATCTCGTCAAAGTAGTTCGCCAAATCAGCCTGCGATGGGGACACTTTAGAGGTATAGAGCTCAGAGTAGTACCCAGCAAACTCCTCCAGTATGTCTGGAGGCATGCGCAGTACCTCACCGTCAGGTGTGTGTATTTCAGCAATATAAGAGTTGCTCCTAGGCGTGCGGAGCAGGTGTGCAAGCGTCCTGCCAGGTCTGTCACTTTCGCCATATCTCCTTCCCTGTGCGTGTTTATGTAAATACACTACCTCTCTCTCAGCCTCGGTTTGATATTCAGTGAGTTTTGCCCTTATATTGGCAAGCGTGTGGTGTGATGGCCTATCTACCTGCTGTCTCTCAAGGTCCTTAATCTCTCTCTCCAGCCTCTGTAAGGTGTTTTGAATATCACGTAATACCCCAGTCTTTAAAGCTATGCAGTCTCCCCTTGTCAAAGGCTTGAAGGCCTCCCATAGCAGCCCAGGTGAGTCTACCGAGCCTTCGTTGAGCGTGAAGTAATCCTCTATCTTAGCTCTAAGGCCTTCCCAGAAAACCTGATCTCGCAGGGCACCAGACGGGAATCTCCATGTAAAAGGCTGCGTGTATGTCGGGGGGTACCCTAATATTAATCTGTGCGAGGGCGTGGTCCGACAGAGTGCGGGCGAGATGGGAAGCATCCGTCACTCAAGCGGGCAAATCTCTAGTAAGAAGCCAGTAGTCTAAGCGCGACTAGGCGTTTCTGTGATGTGCTATGCAAGTCCCCTCCCTGCACGTCGGATGTATGGCCCTCCAGGAATCTGTCAGAAGAGATCGTCAATTATTTCGTGTAAGAGTTCAGCCGTTTTAGGGTGATGAGTGTGAGAGGCCCCTTGTATGTCAAGCTCCGCAGAGAGAGGAACGTTAAAGTCTCCTCCCCACATAATTGAAATGGGTCCCAGTTTTTGTAGCTAGTGCCACACTATTCGGAAAAAGTCAGTCAGTGTTTGGGCCATATATGTTTACTAGGGCGATAGGTGTGTTGTAAAGTGCTCCTACCAATATGATGTATTTGCCGTCCCTGCCTATAATTGTGTTATGTGTGCGCCAGTGCAGACCCCTTCTCAACATTATCGCCACTCCTCTGGTGTAGTTAGAGTACCCAGTAGCAGCAATCACCTCCCACCGCCCGTTCCTGAGAGTGGTAGTGTCGGTTCCTAGCAGGTGCATTTCCTGTAAAAAGCAGACATCAATCCCGTGCCTCGTTAAATATGAGTGAGTAAGTCTGATTTTCCTACGGTCATTGAGGCCCCGCACGTTCCACGTGAGGCATCTTAATGTGTTTGCGATATGTGTATCAGTGTTCCCCGCCATCCATACAGGTTAAGAAAACAGCAATAAAAATACCAACTGTGGCAGGCGACTTCCGCCAGAGCTGCAACTGTAGTATAGTCATAATGTCTTTCATCCCTAGGGTCCCGTGCTTTGTAGACGTCGGGCCTGTACCAGAAATCTCAATGTGACCACTCTCAAGGTCCAATTTTGTTATCGTACATGGTGACTCAGTACTGAACTGTAATCCAAGTAACAAACACTTTCTCCCCGTCCTCCCCCCACCCACACCAACCTCCCAACCAGGTTGAGCATCCCATCCTCCCCCCACCCCCACTGAACCCCAACTCGAAATAGAATACCAATCATAGGGAATCATCCCAGTGGGTGCAATGTATGCCCGGCATTCACCCCTGCACTCTTGGCAGGGCGGCCAAGCTGCAATCAGCATCTAACATCTCTCCTCCCAAATCAAGAAGCAGTCTACAGTGTATATTCAAATGACAGTCTATCCTGGTGTCGTGACGGAAAACGTTTGTGGATATCAATGCGCGGCAGACAGGTGTTCACTCTCGTACCAGCTGCTGACTACCAACTGCAACCATCAATGTACATCTCCCCTCTCATGACTATAAACAATCAACAGTGAGTGTTCGCATGACAGTCTATTCTGGCAGCATTATGCAACCAGACTGTTCATAGGGCAATCAAGTGTCCGTTCTCTTACCAGCCATCGATTTCCAGCTGCACCGGGCGGCCAATTCCTTTACCTTAACCACCGGCAGTCAAGCCTACTCGACATCACTTAGGTTGTCTGGTTCATCTGCGCCAGCCTGTCTTTGTTGCGCTTTATGGTCCTTGGCCATCTGTTTCGCGAAGGTGAAAGCAGCTTTTGCATTGATGAAATAGGTGGGTTTCCCGGGGCCCTGCACCCTCAGCTTCGCCGGGTATATAAGTGAATATCGCGTTCCGATTTATTGGAAGATTTTCTTGGCGGGAAGAAACTCACGCCTTGCCGCTTGCACCTGCATTGTGAAATCCGGGTACATCGCTATCTCATTCCCCTGATACTGGAGGGATCCTTTCTCACGAGCGAGGCAGAGTATCTTGTCGAGATCTCTGTAATTTAAGACCCTCGCCAAGATCGGTCTCGGAGGAGCTCCCGGCTTAAGCCTCGGGCCTAGTGTTCTATGTGCTCTTTCAATTAGAAACATTGGAGAGAGATCAGGTCCAAATAAGTCTTTCATCATACCTTCCACAAAGAGTTCCATGTTGGGTATGTTGGAGGATTCCGCCACGCCCGTAATGCGAATGTTATTTCTGCGCGAGCGTGCTTCTAAATCCTCATTCTTTTGTTGTCTGAGTTCCAGTATCTTATCCATGCCTCTTAGTTTCTTCTCCACTTCTGTCTGGCCCTCCTCAGCTTCCGTGACTCGCGTCTCCAGAACGGTCACTCGGCCTTCTTGCTTAGTCATTCTCTGGGTAATTTGGTCCATTCTCCCTGCCAGGGCATCCATCTTAGAGTCTATCTCCTGCAGGCCGGCCTTTAGTTCCTGGAACATCGTCTTGATATCCTCCGCAGGGAGACGTTCCGTCGCTTCTCCTCCAGCGTGTTGGCGCTCTTCCTCCTCAGCCCCTGCGGTCTTTGCCCCTTTTTTCCCCCAAGCACCTTCGAAGTTTATGCGAGGTTGGCGCGTGTCCGCCTTCCCCATGGCGACAAGGAAGCTTCAGCGGTGTTGATGTAGACTATGTCTACCACCAGGCAGGGTCGCCACGCGTTCTCTCAACAGCAGGAGCAATAGATCCGAGATGTCAGTGTTGCAGTTAATTTGGAGTTCCCAGTTCTCGCGTCACCCCGCTCACAGTAGTGCACCAGAAGCAGGAGGTGGTATAGCTGTCCTTATGAGGCGTCCCACGCCGCCCAGGTCACACGTGATCCGCGAGTGGAGCCCAAGTGTGAGAAATCGCTGCGTGGTCTCTCTCAGGGGTCTCTGCGTATCTGGAGCGCACGGCCACCGTGCTTAGAGGACTCCGCACTCCTGCAGCTGTTTAACCTCATCTCCAGAATCCGCACAACCACCACGTGGGCAGGGCCTATGCAGGGCTTATGTATCCACACCGCTGCACAGGCCGTGTAGTGGCTAAAAAATGGCTGGCCCCCGCAGGAGAAATATATGGGGGCGCCCGCTGCACAGACGGGGGTTTTAGGAGTGTGTCTCAGGTTGCAGGCCCACCTCCAGCTCCCGGTTCCGATCGTGCCTCAGTGCCGTTTTCCCTCGGACAGACTCGCACCAGAGCAACGTTTCTCCGCTCTCCCCCCAGCCGCTCCAGTGTCACTGTTGCTGCCTGCGTCTCACCGGGGGGGGGGAAGGTCCTTGCGCGCCCGCCGCCGTAAGCGGGACAGTTGGAGTCTTGCCGCAGGGCCCGGTCGCCTTACCACGCAGCGTCGCCTGGGCCTGCGCTCCAGCTACGTCCTCTACCAGTCGGGTCTGCTCCCACTCCAAGCCCAGCTCGCTCGTCTGCTACAGGCCGCAGCTTCAGACCGAAGCCAGTCTCGCCGCAGCGCTGTCTCTGCTGGCAGATCCCAGCTCCGATTGGCCAGTAACTCTCGCCAGGTGTCCACCAGGTATTCCGACACAGGTCGGGGAGGAGATCTGCTGCCCAGTTCCCGGATAAATGCCGGATTGATGAGCTTGGCCCGCGGAGCCGCTCTAGCAGACGGCCATTCCGCTGCACGGTCAAGCCACGCCCCCCATGGTGGTACATATTTGACCCCAAAAGACGCCCTGTTTTCTTTTCTTGGTCGCAAATTACAGCCTTTACGTCATGAATTTGGACACATGTGATACACTGCTGAGTGGTATTACGTACTATCTTTGACACCCTGAAATGGCATTTTGAATATGTGAAACCCTAAACAGCCTTTCTGTACAGAGGTGACACACCCACCATCTAATTGCCATTTGTGAGATTGTTAGCACTAAATGTTGCACTTACACCTGTCAGAGTGATGTTCTTATGCAGAGGAGTGACATGCACACAGGCAATGTGTGTCGGAATGAATTTATTAGCACATGCTCTGCCTGTGGTCATTTTGTCCTTTCCCATGATTGCTAAGGACAGTCACAATGTGACTGTCTCATGTGAAGAAATTGCTAATGATTGTGTTCCTTCGGGCTATTTCTGCTGCAGCTGCACTGGGGTGTGGTCGACCTGTCTCATCTTCATCATCATCGTCCGGTGCATCTGGCACTTGCATCCATGGGACATTGGTGCGTACACATATGTTGTGCAACACACAACATGCACAGGCAAAACTGGGAACTGAAACCGGCCCTGGCATACTGCTCAGCTGTTCCCCCTCCTCCTCCCCCCCCGGGGTGAGGGGGAGTGCAGCTGAGCAGTTTGCAACAGCCGGCTTCGGACAATTTTGTTACAGGGGGCCGATCTTGCCGACCCCCGGTAACAAAAACAGCCTCCCAGGGGCCTAAAACCGGCCCCCACCCTAGCGCCCTAACAGGGAAATGCCCAGTGCTTGCTATGGCCAATCCGGCCCTGAACATGCATGCAATGAGCAGCTTGCACACTAGTTCCGGGCTGTACAGGAGTCTTCCACCTGTGATGTCCAGGCACCTGAAACGTGTCTAACATGCCAAATGAGAACTCCACAATGCCCCTGGTGTGTTTGCGGGCCGCATTGTACTGCCTCTGGGCCTGGATGTTCGCGTTTCGGAGGGGTGTCATCATCCACGGGCAGAGTGCATATCCTTGATCACCTGTGACAGGGGAGAGGGATATGTGTCAATCAGTGGTTCTGCATTCTGTGTTGGCATGCTTATTACTTTAGTGGTGTGTGATATGTGCAACTTTGGGATTCAGGTTTGACATGCATTGTTTGTGGCAAATGAGCTGCATCCATGTGTTTTACGTTGCCTCACAGCTGCTCCTCACTCCCCCTGAGCCTATTTACTTGTGTGCGCTGTGATTTTGCATCACTTGAACTCCTAAGACACACAATTGTCATGACTGCGTATTTACACAACCTTGACAACGAAACTGTGATATTGGCTGTTGAAGGTGGTCGGCCATGTGTGTGTAGGCCTATGGTCAGGATATGGCAGACACAGAGACACACACAGTATTTACTTTGGTGGCCAATCTAGAAGTGACCCACGCCCAGAGCTCCGGGCTATTTATTCCCACTTGCCTCCTTCTCACAGACTTGGTTCCCCCCTCTCCCCACATTCTGCAGTTGTGTGGCAGAGGTGCCATGACGTGGATGGTTTGTCTACATGGCTGGCGACGGTTACCACAGTTACTTGTGTTGTTGTATCTGGTAGGTAGGCATGCTGATTGGCATGTTGTATGTGACTTTGTAATGTATGCATTCCCACAGTTGTGAGTTGCATGATTGTGGAGTTGAGGTGTGTGATGTGGTCATTTGGTACTCACCACCGAGCAGTGAATTTCCATAGATGCAATCTTGGAAGCGCTGGTTGATGATGGACTGTCGGAAGATGTAGGAATCATGCACACTGCCTGGGTAGTTGGCAACGACGTTGGTGAAGAATCTCCTGTGGTCCACTTTTGCCTGCATATTGATGAAATGTGTGTGCTTTCTGTTGCGGTAATTGTGTGCAGTGTCAGCAGGGGGCACAAGTAGGACATGTATGCAGTCAATTGCCCCCAACACTTGTGGGAAAGCAGCTATGGCATAGATGCCTTGCTTGGTCTCCAGTTGTTCCTGCACAGTGTGGGCGAAGTGAAGATGCTGGGGTATCAAGCTGATGATGGCATCCAAGACAGGTGTGAGGAACTTTGATAGTGCTGACTGTGAGACTCCTCGGACTCTGGCAGTTGTTGGTTGGAAGGTACCAGAGGCCAACAGGTGCAGCACAGCCAGCAGCTTTGTCTGCAAAGGGATGTTGCTTCTCCGCTGTGTTGGTACTGTCAGCCTGTGGGCAATGTGGGTCAGGATGCAGAGGATGGTTGTCTGTTGTGGGCAATGAAATCCTCCGGCTGATCGTTGAGAATATCGTAAAGTGGTTTTTTCCATGGGAAGGCCTATTGCATACCATTACCGTTAGTTGTCGCTCTTCTCCGTGGAGATGTTTTTTGCAGCTGTTATCGCTGGAAAACTGGTGATATTGGCAGTTTGCACCAGTTTAAGAATAGGTTGATAAATCTATCGCCACTTTTGCGGTGCTAAAGTACTGATAAATCGGTGATGAGTCCTTGAGAATATGCCCCTTAGTGTATTCAGAAGGACGGTAGTTTTCATTGACTGAGATACATTTCCAAATGTATACTTTTAAATCACCGATCAGGTGAACTTTCAAGATAACGGCTGCGTTTTCGATGCTTTGCCGGACTTTTCACACTATCAATCAATCAATCAATCAATCACTACTTACCCGTTAGGGTCTCAAGGCGCTGGGGGGGGGGGGGGGAGCTGCTGCTAGTGGTCGAAGAGCCAGGTCTTGAGCAGTCTTCTGAAGGCCGGGAGATCTGCGGTCTGTCGTAGGTGGAGTGGCAGGGCGTTCCAGGTCTTGGCGGCGCGATAGGAGAATGATCGGCCCTCGGCGGTGGTTTCTGTGGATTCGTGGGACGGAGGCCAGGGACAGGTCGGCAGAGCGGAGTTTCCTGTTGGGCACGTGGAAGGAGAGTCTGCTGTTGAGGTAGGCTGGGCTGCTCATGTGGAGTGCTTTGTGTGCGTGGATCATGAGTTTGAATGTGATTCTTTTGTCGACGGGGAGCCAGTGCAGGTCTCTCAGATGCCGGGTGATGTGGTCTCGATGTGGGACGTCTAGGATCAGGCGTGCGGAGGCTTCTGGATTCTTTGGAGTCTGTTGATGAGTTTGGACGGGGCTCTGGCGTAGAGGGCATTTCCGTAGTCGAGCCGGCTGCTGATGAGGGCGTGGGTGACAGTTTTCCGTGTGTCTGCAGGGATCCATCTGTAGATCTTGCGGAGCATACGGAGGGTATGGAAGCAGGAGGAGGGGGAGGCTGCGTTGACGTGGTTGGTCATGCTGAGCTTGGAGTCAAGGATGACACCTAGGTTGCTTGCGTGGTTGGTAGATGCCGGGGGGTTCCCAGTGATGCAGGCCACCAGGAGTCGTCCCAGGCTGATGGGTTGGGCCCAAGGATGAGGATCTCCGTCTTGTCTGTGGTCAGCTTGAGCCGGCTTGCCTCCATCCAGTCAGCGATGGCCTTCATGCCCTGGTGCAGGTTGGATTTGGCGGTGAGGGGGTCCTTGGTGAGGGAGAGGATCAGTTGGGTGTCGTCGGCGTAGGAGACTATGTTGAGGTTGTGTCGTCTGGCGATGCGAGCGAGGGGAGCCATGTAGATGTTGAAAAGCGTCGGGCTGAAGGAGGATCCCTGCGGGACACCACAAATGGTTTTGGTGGTTCCAGAATGGAACGGGGGAGGCGGACTCTCTGGGTTCTGTCGGTGAGGAAGGAGGAGGTCCAGTCCAGGGCCTTGTCTCGGATCCCTGCGTTGTAGAGGCGTGTGCGGAGTGTGTGATGGCAGACGGTGTCGAAGGCGGCGGAGAGGTCCAGGAGGATGAGGGCCGTCTCGCCATTGTCAAGTAGGATTCTGATGTCGTCTGTGGCGGCGATGAGGGCGGTCTCGGTGCTATGGTTGCTGCGGAAGCCTGACTGGGAGGGGTCTAGGATGCTGTTGTCTTCTAGGTAGCGGGTGAGCTGGGAGTTGACAATCTTTTCGATGACTTTCGCTGGGAACGGAAGCAGGGAGATGGGCCGGAAGTTCTTGAGGTCGCTCTTGTCCGCCTTAGGTTTTTTTAGCAGGGCGTTGGTCTCGGCGTGCTTCCAGCTCTCAGGGAAGGTGGCGGTTCCGAAGGAGAGGTTTATGATGTTACACAGGTGGGGTGCAATGAGGCTGTCTGCCTTGTTGGCGATGTGGTGGGGAAGAGGATCAGACGGGGAACCTGAGTGGATGGTGTTCATGGTCTTGATGTCTTCGGTGCTGACGTCGGTCCAGGTGATCAGGAGGTCGTGGTGGGTGGGGATCGGAGTGTTTGTCGTGGCGGGGTCCGTAGGGTTCAGCTGGAGGTTGAAGCTGTCGTGGATGTCGGTGATCTTGCTGTGAAAAAAGGCAGCGAGGGTGTTGCACAGGGCTTGTGAAGGCGGGATGTCGTTGGTGCAGGAGTTGGGATTGGAGAATTCTTTCACGATGTTGAAGTCTGTGAATGAGGCTCTTTTGGTGGTCCTGATGAGGTGGTGATGGTTGCGGATGGCGTCTTTGTGGGCTGCGCGGTTGGCGGGCGTTCTATCGCTGAGCCAGGTGTTTTCGGCAGTTGCGCTTGGAGGCCAGGAGTTCCGGGGTGAACCAGCTGGCTCTCTGGCTGGTGTCTCTGTTGGTGGGTAGCCTAGCAGGTGCTACGGTGTTGGCGCAGTCTTCCATCCAGAGTCTGAGGGTGCGGGCTCCCTCATCTGGGTCGATGGGGCTGGGTGGTGGGTTGAGTGCGAGGTGACTTTCTAGTAGTTCCTTGGTGACTTTTCCCCAGGTTTTGTCGGTGTTTGTGGAGACCTTGATGGTGTTCTTGTGGACGATGGCGGTTCCTCCTCCGACTCCGTTGATGCGGTCTCTGTGGGAGATCTTGTATCCATCGGGGATGGCCACTGCGATTTCTGGGGTGGAGGTTTCGTTCAGCCAGGTCTCGGTCAGGAAGGCGATGTCTGGTGATGTGGTGGTGAGTAGGTCCCAGAGCTCGACGGTGTGCATGCGTGCGGAGCGGGTGTTGAGCAGGATGCATCGCAGTCAGTTGGATCCCGTTGCTGTCGGTGCTTTGGGGTCATTGGTGCAGGTGAAGGTGCAGTTTCGCAGGTGATGGGGCCGCGTTGGTGGATCAACGGATTCGGATTCGGGCATTTTTTTTAATGAAATTTGGTGTCCGAGTGCCTCGGTGTTTGGCGTTTGATGAGTGGAGGTGGAGAGTGCTTTTTCGGCTCCGCAGCCGTTCCTGGAGCTGCTGACCTAAGACGTGACTCTGCAGCCGGGTGTACCGCAGCTGAGCTTACCCCGCCTTCCGACCCCGAGTTGACTGAAGCAGGGAGGTGGCCTGATTACCAGCTCTCTCGCACAGGTACGAGGCAGGCTGCTTTCGGCTTGCAGCTTTGGAGTTTAGCTGCGCTGGAGCTCCGCCGCGGGAGGAAGATTCGCAGCCTTCTCCTGGGACCGCAAAGAAGCTTGGTGGAACTCTGTTCCAGCTCTGGTATCTCCTCGGTATCTGGTAGGAGGTGCAGGGGGGGCGGAGGAAGAGAAGGACACAAGGGGGGTAAAGCCTAGTGTAGAGGTTGTCTCGGCTGAGGCTGCTGCTTAAACATCACAGGGGGGCTATATCAGGCTAGGGAGCCCGGAGATACATAGCGCAATACCTGTGATACCTGCGCCTGCGAATCTGGAGGCCCCTGATATTAGCCTGACCCCCGGTCTGTCGCCTCCCATAGAGATCAGTATAAAAGTGAGCACCCCATATACAACTACAAATCTAAAACCTAAGGCCAGAAGGAGGGGGAGAGGTACGCTTAGCAGGAAGGCCAAAACTGCTGGGGGGGCCCACTGATTTGGGTGTGGGGGTTGAGGCAGAACAGAGCTCAGAGGCAACAGCAGCTTCAAGTCAGACAGCACAGGCGGTCCCTTCAAAGAATAAAGTCTCCTCATATCTAACTGGTGAGGTTAAAGCGAAATGTGCTTTCACCTGCAAAATGGTAAAGGGCTCTAAAAGCGCCAAAAAACGCTAAGGCATCTAATAACGTAGGGTCTAGGATAACGCCTTCTTTACGGTCTTATTTTAAGGTTGTCCCGCAAATCTTGCATTTTCCCGACCAACAACCACCTGAAGCCACCTCTCCTACGATGGCGTCGCTGGAACACCTCTATCTTAGTGCTTGTACCTTCTATAGGGCTTCTCCCTGCTACAGCAAACACGCCGCAGGACTTGGGAGATGCGGTAGACGCGGTTATAAATCTAGAGGCAAATACAGCGGATGCCACAAAAGAGCTTCATGACATAAGTGTGGTTCATCCTGTATTGAAGGTCGGGGTCGAGGATGAGAGTGAGATTAATGTTGATGACCCCCTAGCTCAGACCGTGAGTCCTCGCGGAGAACCGATTGTCCTCCTTTCCGATACTCCGGTAAAAAACCAACAGAGGGATTATACTCTATGGAACCGCCGATCGTTAGCCCGCCGGCTATTCATGTACAAAATCCAAACGGCTCTTTACATTCCACGGAGCCGCCGACTCTCTCGCCGATTCTCTCGCCCCCTACAACACATCTGGTTGCAGCATCGTTGTCGTTGGCATCTAACCCAGGGTCGTTGTCATCTAAGTTGCTGATTAACACTGAGCTATTACAGGAGGACCCACGGGGGGCAATGGCCTCCGACACATACCCGGGCAGTGGAGTTGATCCACCTTTAGCTTTGAAGGTTATGCATAGTAATACAATGCATAACATACAATCAGTGCAGGCAGCTGATGAGCTGTTAATCTCTTTGGGGAGAGATAAGGACAAAAATAAGGGGACCTCAAGCTAAGTAGTATTATATTGTTTTTGTGGGAAAAAAAAGGAGAAAAAAGGGAAGGGAAAAAAAGGGAAAAAAATGATTTTAGATAAATTCACGAGTAGTGTTAAAGGAGATGGGGAAGGGAAAGCGATGCTGCTCTCAGTGTAATTGCTAGAGGAACTAGTAGATTAACCTAAAGTGATTCTCTATTGGACCAGGAAATCCGTAAAAATTCTAATGATTACTATAAAACTATAAAATCAATGTCCTGTTCCCCTATCTGAGGGTCGTAATCTCTTTCTCTGCTGCTTTCTTTTTTGTTTTCTTTGTTTTTCTCTCTCTCACTCACGCACAGGTAAAAGGTAACGGTTAGTTAGGACAGGAACTCAGCAGGGGTGCTATCTTCTGGTATTTCCAGATAGATAGAGTAAGGGTTTCCCATGGGGTGGGGGAAGGTTTAGGGGAGCACGAAGAGGGGGTAAAATTGTTTTTAAAAAGTCCTCATTTTTTGCTCGTTGTTATCTTCTTGGTTATGGAGAAATATAGGTCTGGAGGTAAACGTTGGTATTGTTAGTAGACGTTTCCTTGCCTTGAGGGTTGGTATTGGGGGGTGGTGGAGTGGAAACTGCTTCCATGGGGATAAGTTAAAAGTTCTTTCTTGGAACATTAATGGCCTGCGTTCTAGTCCAAGAAAGTGGAAGATTATGCAGTACCTTCACGATTTCGACGCTCAAGTACTCATACTTCAAGAGACCCATCTTACAGAAAATGAAATTCTTTCTTTAGTTAAAAAAATAGGTGGGTAGATTTCTGCGTTTCCACAACTCAAAATACTAACACTAGAGGAGTGGCGATTATCTTTAAAAAATCCCTAAAAGCAAGACTAGTTGATAAAACCGCAGACTCAGGGGGCAGATGGCTCATTGTCTCGGTAGTTATAGCTGGGGCCCCAGTCACCATAGTGGGCTATTATGGGCCTAACCAGGACGATCCATCAGCTTTGAGTTCAGTGTTTTCTCATCTCCTTCTTTATCCGGAACCGATAATTTTGGCCGGAGATTTCAATGTGGTCTTGGACCCTAATCTAGATAAATCCCCGTCGAACAGACCGATACTTCCATCTAAAACTAGGGCCTTCCTAATAGAAAAAATGAAGGAGTTTGGGTACGTGGATATATGGAGATTTAAATCTGGGCTAAAACAGGGCATCGCATTCCATAATTACAAGTATCACCACCAGTCAAGGATAGATTTAGCACTGGTCAGCCAGGAACTAGTTAAATCCGTGCAAAATGTTTATTTTCTTCCTTTCCATCTATCCGATCATGCAGCTTTGTGTCTGGAACTGGTCGGCCTGTTAAAAACCACACCTAGAACATGGTCGTTTGACCGATCCTTCCTCAATGCTCCAGATGACATTTCCTTTTTAAAATCAGAAGCACAGGGTTTTTCGATAATAACATCGGGTCCGCTTCCCCAGGTTGCGTCTGGGATGCATTTAAGGCTTTTCTGCGAGGCCTAATCACCAACAAGGTCTCGTATAAAAGGAAGATCTATAGAGACACGGTCACCTCGTTGGAAGCCGATCTGGCTAAGGTGCAGGAGAATATCCTGTTACATCCTACAGCGCCACCAGAAATTCATAAAGATTGGCAAAATAAGCTAAGCACATTAAAAGGGGAATTGGGCTCAACCCTGAATGCACGAGTTCTCCAGAGATGGGAGGCCAGTAAGATGGCCCATTTTGAATATGGAGAATGTGCAGGTAAGCTCCTGGCGTGGAAGGTAAAAACAGATCGAGTCAGAAACAATATAGATCATATTAAAGTTGAAGAAGTGACTCACTCGGTAGATAGTGACATCAGAAGTGCCTTTCGTGATTCTTTTAAGGACATCTATCATGAGGACAAAACCATCGAGGTGAGGCAAGTGGATGATTGGCTGATCGGAGTATCCCTTCCTTCTCTTTCGCTTGACCAGAAAACTATCTTAGGCAGACCCATTATGAATGAAGACGTTATTAGAGCTATCACAGATAGTAAGAAGGGCAAGGCATCAGGCCCCGATGGCCTCCCCTTGGAGATCTATCTGGCCCTATTACCAACAATAGTCCCTTTCTTAACCCAGTTGTTCAATCAGATTTTCCAGGAGGGGTTGTGCCCACCTGATTCTTGGAATGACGCTTCAATCACTCTGATATTGAAGCCTGGTAAACCAGCTGATAGCTGCGGGTCATACAGGCCGATCTCCATTTTAAATTCAGACTATAAGCTTTTAACATCTGTCCTTGCCAGAAGACTGGGTGAGGTGGCACCCTATATTCTACATCAGCACCAACAAGGCTTTGTGAAGGGTCGCCAGCTCTTTGAGCTGACTTACGATCTACTGGGAGCCATTGATATGGCAACAGCGGACTCTCTGCCCCTAGCTGTGATCACGTTGGATGCCACCAAGGCCTTCGACAGGGTGAATTGGACATTCCTGTTGGGGGTCTTGGGGAAATTCAACATTGGGGAGGGTTTCCGCAGAGCGGTGAGCCTACTGTATCGGAACCCCACAGCTATTTTATTGGTCAACGGGGAATTGTCTGCCCCTTTTAACATCACTCCGGGTACCAGGCAGGGCTGCCCCCTCTCCCCTCTCCTATTTGATTTATATATCGAACCCTTAGCCCATCTATCTATGGGGGATGGGGAGGAAAGTAGCCCTCTACGCAGATGACATTCTTATTTTTTCCTCAGATCTGCGTACAGCACTCCCCGCAGTCATCGCACTGGCACATAACTATGGTGAGATATCTGGATATCAAATCAATGCATCCAAAACGGAGATGATGCAGTGGAATGAGGCCGAGCCAGTGGCAGGGGCTCAGCTAAGTCATTCTATGCGTTATCTGGGTCTCACCATCGTAAAGGACATAGATAACATCGTACCGTTGAATTTTTATATTGTTGCGAGGGACTGTAGAAAGCTTATGAGGTCTTGGTGTTCGCTCCCTCTTTCCATCTTAGGTAGAGCTAACCTGGTTAAAATGTCTATCTTTCCCAAATTCACCTTTTTGTTCAATACTGTCCCGTTACACTTTGAACCCTCTATTTTAACAAAACTTCAAGGCCATATTAGTTCTTTTATTTGGAATGACCATATACCATGGATAGCATGGAAAAAGATCAGGCGCCGTAGAGAAAAGGGGGGTTTGGCAGCACCTGACTTACAACTCTACGCTTGGGCTTTTCAATTTTCCCATGCGAGGATGCTGCTTAAAATGCCGACTAATGTAGGGGTAGGCAGTATGTTTGCCGCACTACTTAGAGAAGAGGGAGTAGGCCAGCAGGGTTTTTTGCTTAAGTTTGGGGATCCTAGTTTTTTTAAAAAGGTTAAGTTGAAGATTTTGTTGGGTTTTACAAGGACATGGGTTAAATTAAGAGGTGCTATAAAGGTGGGGTACTTTTCAAGTAGGTCTTCACTGTGGTACTCTCCGGGTTGTCCGGCGTGGCTTCTCGATAGCTTGGCAACACCCCTGAGAGAGGCCGGTCTGGAGGTCTGGGGGGACCTCTATTCAGATGGTGTTTTGCTACCTTGGGATTACTTATCAGCCAGAGTGGGGTTGGGTCTATCTAGATTTAAATATATACAGATAGTGAGTTGGGCCCATGCACAGAGCTCTGTTAGGGGAAGATTCCAAATGGGAGGGTATAGTAGAATATTGACCCTGATGATGGACAAACCTCCTGTAACTAAGGAGATCTCGTTCTGGTACAATTTGTTACTAGAATAGGTCGACGGGGACTTCATTCTACCCGAAACACTGTGGAGCTCTTCATTTATTGGAAAAGATCTCGAAAACATCTGGTCCTCCTCCTTTAAGATCCTGTGGGACACAGTGAAGCCAGCGTGGTTGCGTAGGAACCATCCTTTTACGCTACATAGGGCGTACTATTCTCCACAGAGGTTATCAAAGTTTTCTATCGACTCCACCGTGGCGTGCCCTAAGTGTGGGCTGCTCGCAGCCTCGGATCTACACATGTTCTTCGAATGCCCATTGCTGTCACTTTATTGGGACTCTATCAGTACTCTGTTGTCAACATCTTTGGGGTTTCAAATATTAATCAACGCAATGCTCGCAATTTTCGGAACATCACTGGAAATCCACGGTCCTGTCAAAAAACTATTGTTCTACTGTATCCTCTTGGCAAGGAGAGAAATGTGCAGGAAATGGAAAGAATCACTGCCTCCCACTCTGATAGACTGGCGTATATCAGTTCTGCATACGTCTAAAATCGATCTAGCAAGATCTGGTAACCCCGATAAACGTGGCTTTTGGCACCTTTTATATTGGGTTTAAATTATTTTTCTTTTGACCGTGTTTTTTTTTTTTTTTTTTTCTCCACTCTCCGATGATTAACGCTGCTTGGTCTGCTCCCCTCCCTCGGTTTACCCAATTGTCATGGCCTCCCCGATCTACAATGGGTATTGAATAGCAGCAATATTGCTCTTTTGTGGTTAACATCTCGCGGCGCATCCCTTGGAGAGCTTGAACAATACTGAGTGTCAATATCAGCCGGTTGATGGCACTACCAGTTTATCTGTGACAGTACAGTTCATTTCCCTCTCCTTGTGCTCCTATGTGGTTTTCCAAGGGCAAAATGAGGACACAAAAAAAAAAGTGATTGGGAACGATGAGGGTGTTTGCGTCGTAGTGGAGTCTTGCTTTGTTGCTGGTGTGGGGGCCAGGGGTTCTGGCGCTGGGCGCGGTCCAGGCGCGGACGGGCACAGAAGGGCTTGCCTTAGGCGCGCCTTCGGTGCGCAAGCGGCGCGCCCGCTGCGCAGCCGCCATATGAGGGGGAGGTGGGGAGGGAGGGTCAGCTGGGAGGCGGGAGGTGGAAAGGGGCAGCGAATGGGCACGGGGGCGGGGCTGCAGGGGAGGCAGCGGCGGGAAAATACGGTGGCGGAAACCACGAGAGCGATGCCAAGGGAAGGCAGGCACGCTCAAGGGCAAGACCAGTAGGGCAAAGGAGAGGCAGGCACACGGGGAACAAAAGAAAGCAAGGCTCAGGCAGTCAGGGTACAGAGGGCAGAGGGGTGGGCATGGGCACTCAGGAGGCGGCGGTGACGGCGATCGTGGCACCAGGGAGGGGAGTCCGCAGGAGCGGACGCAGAGGGCACAAGGCACTGGCGTTGGAGGCGCTGCAACGGAGGGGGTAGCGACCTACCAGAAGGTCAGGGGTCACTTTAGTCCTGTTTCTCTTATTATCATCTTTAAACGCCGGTTTAACAATGATTCACATTTCATTCCCTTTTCGTACGGAGGAGATTGCTTATACACATAATAAGTGCCACAGCGAAGGTAAGAACTCCTTCTTCTGAATTAATAGCATTCAGAGCCCAATATGCTTCAGAGATATAAACCCTTAGACAGTTGTTCACTATTTTGCAGGGACAACTATTATTGATCCAGCTGACCTGGACACAGCCTGAACTGCCAAGCCATGTCTTCCCTGGACTGGAAACAAGCATCCTGGGACCGGTTTCCGGCTAATCAGTCGTCATCAGCCAGGCTAGCTTGAATCCAGTGGCAAAGTGAGCAAGGGAACCACGTCTGGGCATACCCTGCCAAATTAGGGCGAACAAAGCGATATCAAAGGGGATGATGGTATTGCTTTGTGCGTACTTGGTCTAACCTTAAAAGTGCACGTCTCGTGTTTAACAATATGTACTTCGAGTGAGGAAGATGTGTCAGGACCATGGTGAGTAGTGCAGGGAGGGGGCCATTGCCAATGAGGGACTTCTCTATCTCTACCCAAAGTGGGACATACAACGGATCTTCAATCAACCAGTGTGCCCCCTGTTTGCACAAGAACGCTGTCTGGTAATTCCTAAAGTTGGGGAGACCCAGGCCGCCTTTGTCCTTAGCTAGTTGCAGCTTCTTCATTGATACTCTGGGCTTCTTCCCTTGCCATAAGAATGTGCCAAAGAGTTTATCCACTTTGTGCAGAAAGTTCTCTGAGAACTTCATTGGAAGCATATTAGCAAGATAGTTCACCAGCGGGGTTACCATCATTTTTAGGGTCTCTGCTCTCCCCCACCATGACAGAAACTTAGGAGACCACCCATCAAGCAGTGTTGAGATTTTCTTCAAGAGCAGATTCTCATTGACTCGCAGGGTAGCAATGAGGTCTTTGTCAAAGTCTAGGCACAGATACTTAAAGGAGTCCGGTTGCCATGTTAGACCAGAGTCCCCCAAGATTTCCTTGTTTCCTTGATTATTCAATAGCTTGACCTCTGTCTTGTCTTTATTTAGCGTGTAATCCGATACGTCCGAGAACTCCTCAATAGTGAAAATAAGAGCTGGTGTTGCCTCTCCTGCTTTTTCTGACACGACTATTACATCATCTGCATAAGCTGTAAGTTTTATCGTGCAATCTCTAAATGTGACTCCGGGAATGTTTTTATTATGGCGAATTTGATATAGAAAGGGTTCTATGGCTAGAAGGAATAGTGAAGAGGAGAGGGGGCACCCCTGCCTGGTTCCCTGTTGTAGCCTAAAAGATGACGAGAAGGACCCTCCCGCTCTAACCCTGGCTGAGGGGCAGGAGTAAAGGGACATGACCAGTTTAATGAAGGAGGGCCCTAGATTGAATTTATGTAATACAGCCTCTAAATATGACCAGTTCACTTTATCGAAAGCTTTTTCTGCAACGAGTGTGATCGCTGCAGTAGGGGTGGACAGGAGTCTGGCCTTCTCAAGAATGTGGGCTAGGGTTCTGGTGTTGTCGCTGGACAGCCTATACTCCAGGAACCCAGCTTGGGAGGGATGGATCCATTTCGGTAAGACCTTCTGCAGGGGTTGGCTAGTATCGAAGCTAAAAGCTTACAATCTAAGTTGATAAGCGAGATAGGCCTATAGTTGTTAGGGAGCATTGGATCTTTGCCTTCTTTGGGTAGCACAGCAATTACAGCCTCCGCTAATGTGCCTTTAACCTCACCCGTCTCATTGGTTTAACGAAATAGGTAAAGGAGTGGGGAGGTTAGCGTGGAAGTAAAATCTGGCCGTAAACCCATCAGGCCCAGGAGCCTTCCCGCACTTAAGGGATTTTATGGCTTCTTCAATCTCAGATTGTGATATAGGGTTATTGAGGCCCTCTTGGTCTTCCGTGGGGAGGGATGGTAAGGCGCAGTTTTCTAAATAATCTTTAAGTTTGTCTTCCTTCACGTTCAGATTTTTGGCATAAAGACGTTCATAGAAATTAATTAAATATCTCCGCAATTTTGAGGGGGTCAGACCATGTCACACCAGTTTGATCTGTGATAGAACTGATCGTGTTTTTCTGAATTTTGAATTTGAGATAGGCCGCTGGGTTCTTCCCAGCCTTATTAGACACACAAATTTTAAAGCGCTTCCTCTTGTCTAGCCACACTCCTGCTCTTTCACTTACTATTTTATTGTAAGCATACTTCTGATTATGTAGTTTATTCAGAGTCTCTTCTGTCCTATTACTTAAGTATCTAGCTTCCAAGGTGGAGATTTCACCCTCTAGCTTCTCTAAGGCCGCTTTGCAATTCTTGTTTATGGCGGATTTAAGTTTAATGATAACCACCCGTATAGTGCTTTTCAGAGCCTCCCAGCGTGTCGAATCAGTGGTATCACCCCTTTTGTTGTCCTCCAGGTAGTCTTTTATGGCAGTATCAATAGTGTTCCCGTGTTGTTCTTTTTCAAGGAGTTCCTCGTTAAGGCGCCATAGTGATTGGCGGATTGTTGGTTTTATGTTGGAGACAGTGAGTGATATGCAAGAGTGATCTGAAATAACCCTTGGTTTTATGCTTGTTTCCTCAATTCTAGCTATGGCGTTCTTGGTAATAAATAAGTAATTGATTCGGGAGAATGAGTCGTGCGGCGAGGAGTAGAATGTATAGTCCCTCCCAACTGGATTTTGTAGATGCCAGGAGTCTATCAAGTGAAATCTACTACATAGTTTAGTGAAGGCTTTATGTGCCTTGTTACTACGAAAGGGGCACCTAGAGTCTCTATCAAGAGGGGGGTCAGACGGTAAGATAAAGTCACCCGCCAGGATGTGGACTGCCGTGTCGGGGATAGTGTCAAGCTGTTTCGTGAGATCTGCCCAGAATGCAAATTCACATGTGTTGGGGTCATAGACATTTGTGATGTAAAATTCAGTGTCATCCTTAAGTAGTTTAGCTGTGACCCACCTCCCTTTGGAGTCAGATACAGAGGAAATTAGTTCTACATTGGCCTTCCTGGCAATCAAGGTCACCACACCATTCTTTTTCGCGATTGCTTCCGATCCTACAAGCTCCGTGTAGAATTTATTCCTGAGCGTGTGGAATTGTTTGGCTTCTAACTTGGATTCCTGTAACAGGGCAATATCCCCCTTTTGCCTACGTAAGTAGTCTAGAATTTTCTGACGCTTGAAAGGCTGGTTGAGGCCTTTCACATTAAGCGAGAGGATTTTCAGGTTGCCTACCTTTGTTACCCCCATGGGTGTATCAATTGTGAGTGGCGTCATTTGTGTACAGAAGGATATCCGAATTCAGACAAGGAGCATACGCAGCTGACATTGGGGGGTCTATGTATAACCATCTTAAAAGCATGCTGGGCAACATTTCTACTAGCCTTAATTAGACATCTCCACAGTGAGGTCAATAGTGAGTACATAGTAAATGGTTGTAACATTGAAACATAGTTGATGCGTGCGTTTTGGTAATGACAAGTAGCCTCTAGCCGATTCAGGCACCCAGTTGTAGATAAGAGCGTGAAGAAAAATGAAACAGAAGTAATAACAGAAATCAACCACAAGAAAAAGAATAGATTCTTACCCCCCCCCCACCCTTGGCCCATCCCCCCCATTTATGTTTTTTAATGCACGGGGTCGGGGAGATTAAGTGATTTTCTCAGAATCACATGGTGTTGAGCCAACGCAGAGGCGCGAACCAGGGTTCAGTTCTAAAGTTGGCAGCTCTGGCCACCTATGAATCAGTCTACTGACCTGTTAGAGAACTGCTACACTCCCCTCCTCAAAGCATAGAGGCCGTGCTTCCAGACTTATCTCTGTGACACCACGGGTTGCTGAATATTTTCTTTACAGGGTGTATTGGTGTCATTTTAAACGTTGTGGTGGTGGAATCGATGCGGTTCGGTGTTTAATTACACTGGCAAACCCCACAGGGGAAGCGCTCACGATGAGAACAGATATTCTGTATGGTGTCAAAAATAATGCTTGCAAGCTCTGTCCTTACCTTTGGCTACGAGGACTGACGTGTTGGTAAGGCAGGTGCAGATAAAAGACAACCCTGAGCAGGAAACAAAGGAAAAAGTAGTCCCCCAAAATGAACACAAACACAGAAGCCTAAACATAGCAGTAATTGGAAGTGCTCCTTGGTAGGAAACAAAACACAAAAAAGGAAGGAAGAGAGGAAGGATTAACTAAAAGCAAGCAAGCATATTTGAAGGACAATCAACGGGATGAAGAAAGAGTAAAAGTGGGCTGTAAGTTCACAGAGTGGATACCCGCATGTCTAGAAGGGACAGCGCATGCAGGGCCTAGGCTAGACCTCAAAAGGTAACTGGCATTGCTGACTGAAGCAGCAGGGATACCATTAGAATCCTTCTTGTTCCAGAGAAGGAAGAGGACTGCGCTATGCACGAGTACTTGACCAGTCATAACAAAATTTACCAGCACCGATTTTGTCCCCACTGGGGTTTCAACGGATTTGGAAAAAAGCAAAGATACAAGTATACTAGCCCAGGACAATATTAACACGCTTGATGCGCCCTCGACATGTATCCTTTATACTTTGAAACTTAAAAAGGCATGCCAATACAACCTCCCTAGTCATAAAATCTCCCCAGCAATGGTCATAAATACGTCCTGGCAGTGGGCTTTTTGTATAAAATCTAGCCTAATCAGGAAAAGGTAAGGGCAACTGGATCTTGCCACAATGTTGGTAACAGTGGAGGGCCGGTACAGGGAATTTCGTGATCTAGATGATCTGCAGAGATTCATAGACGGGCTAGAAGGTTATTGAATGGACTCAAGTGACATTGAGACAATTGACAGCACAAGTCAGGAAAAAAAAGCACAAGGGTTAATATCCATCGTGCAGATGTCATACATCATCTTAACCCCTGCAACAGAAACCTCATGAGAAACCGCACTAGAGAAAAACTTTTAAGGAAAGACAGATAAATCAGATTCACCACTAAATACCCATGCATGCCCCCATCTAAGTAAGACATCATAAACTCTGCATGAACAGGGTGATTACCACGAAAAATGTGTAATTGAGCGCAAGATCACCGTATGTTTCACTGTATGTGAAAAGGGGTGGTGTGCTGTACAGAGAGGTGTGTATGCCTGTACAAAGTTAAGATATTTTCAATACCCAGTAGATTTAACACAATCCCAAAATGTTCCCTTTATTATTCTTTTCCTTTCAGACTCTTACTATCACCCTGAGTAATCAGACACCTAATAGATGTGATCCCAATACCGGTATTAGAACTGTTGCATATCAGGGATTCTTTTTGCATCTCCAGGTAGAACGTTAAAAGATACCTCCTTTATAATGTTCCTGTACATTTTTTAGACTTTGATTTTAGTGAGCATTTGATATGTTTAATACTAGAGACTTATCAATATGGTCCTTAAACGGCAACGTTCGTTCAAACTTTGTCAAGTGAAAAGAAAACAGACACTGATGTATTTGGTATGCAAAAACAGATACAGTACTACTTCAAGGAAATCCATCTCTCAGAAAGGGAATTTTAGAGAGTGGGTAGAGTCACTATCTTTATTCACAAGAAGTTACAGTCACAAATAACAAAGACACGATCCGACCGAGAATGGAAATACTTTTTTACCAAAATTGAAACTCAGAAATGTCTCTTCACTGTTGGGTCTGTGCATTCCCCAAACTCTCTGAAAAATGATTTACTCTCAAAACTAAACAAAGTCCGCATGGATTTTGGCCAATCAGAATTTGCAATTGGAGGAGAATGAAACCTTACAATTGGTCCAGTACTGGATAGAACTAGTTACATGAATCTACAATAACAATGATTGCATTTTACTTAAGGTTATGATGATGGATAACATACTGGTAGAGCCATGGCAACTATTTTACCCAACTGCCGAGGAACACACTTTCTTGTTTTGTTCCCACAGGTTCTAAAGAAGAATCAACTTTTTCCTGTTGAACGGTATCATACATCCCAAATACTGGATTGTGAAATCATGACAGCAGGAATTTTAGACCATGCCCAGATCAAGCTAATGCTACATCTTTTGGTCTTCAAAGCGAAGACATGCAAACCTTCTACATTATAGACAACCTGAGGAATAAAACAATTGCTCCCTCAGCTATAGAAATACCTGGTACTAAATGGAAGGTCAGTGTCCTCACCACAGATCCTCCTGGACACCGGAAAAGGCATACTTCAGAGCCAAAATGATGAAAGACTCAAATGAAAAATGTAAAGCCTCAAACGAAAAGAAAAGCTGCTGAGAAGCAGAAATTAACCCACTTCAACAGAAATACGGAGATGGCAAAAGTCGTAAAGTTAGACTTTCGTCTCACTTTACCTTTGTGAATCGGGACCAAACAGTCAATCCTATGGAAAAACGTATAATTAATAATGAGGACAATATATTAGCTAAATGTTTTATTCACATTCATAGCAGGAAAAGCCCGATGTAGAATCATGGCAAAACACTACTAGCAAGACGAGAAACCAGGCAGGCGGCTTCTAACTCAATTGAAGCAGAGAGAATATAACTCAACCATTAGGGCTCTAGTTGACTAGGAATGAATTCTGACTTGCAACCTGCTAGCAATTTTTAAATATATTTTTCTGTTCAATGCAAATCTATACAAGAAGCAAGAGGGCTTGAAAAACAGGAGTTCATGAGGTGACTCCTCATCAGTGCTTTAAATGGGAAAAAATAAGTGCAGGTACTCATTAGAATAGAGGCGTGGCAAGTGGGCGGGGCTAGGGGCGGGGCAAAGAGCAATATATGATCGTACTTAATCACTTCTGTACCAGTTGCAGCATGTCAAAACACGCACATATATTGCATTAAAATGTAAACAAACCTCCTACAACTAAAAACTCACACTCTAATTACTAATTATCAAGTCCAACAAGTCGTGGTGAACTCCACAACATTTCTAATCTATCACCCGACTGCGCACAAAACAGATGCTGAAAACAGTGATCACAAACGAACCATGATGCTGCCGCCCAGTGACAAGGACCACAGGAAACAACATCATTTACCTGAAGCTGGTAATGATGCTCGTCGGAAGCAGAGCGAAATCTGCCCTAGAGGAGAAACTAAACCTAACCTGCGCCCACTATGGATCACGGTACCGGTACTCTCCCAAGGCTGGAGAGAAGTGCCGGTACTGTGGGCAAAAAAAAACGGAAGTGCCGGTACTCAGTACCGGTGAGTACCGGCCCATTTAAAGCACTGCTCCTCATACAAAAATGTACCACTGAGGGATGACCTAGAGCCAACAATTGCAACAGAGTAAATAACTGATACAATTAAGTCTATGCCTTCCGGAAAGACATCCAGGGAAGATGACTTCCGGAAACATTTTTACAAATTAACAGCCAAAAAGATAATATCGATACTTGCAGAAGTAGTCTCAATCCAGAATTCACCAAAAATATATATCTTGCTAATAACAATGCCTGGTAAGGACATACTCCAATGTACGAACTTAAGGCCCATCTCACTCTTAAATTATGATCTAAGCAATTTTAGCTAAGGTCCTAGCAAACACACACCAGAGAGTAATCACACTTCTCAAACATAATAATAATATTAATGAATGACATTTATAGAGCGCACGGCTACCTCCAACAGAGGTGTCCCGGCACTAAATGCAGATTCACAATGAGGCAAAAGAAGGAGTACTATGGGAGGCTAAAGAGCCAAGTTTTCAGAGCTTTCCTAAATGCCAATTCAGACTTCATCATACGAAGACGGACAGGCATGGAATTCCAAAGGGACGCAGTTCTCACCGAGAAAGCTCGGCCGCCTATCCTGGCCTTAGAGAAGCGAGGAATCCTGAGCAGTTTCATGTGATTAGATCTCAGAACCCTATCATGATAATAGTTCTGGAGTCTTTGTTTCAAGTAACCCGGGCCCTGATCTCTAGTGGCTCTGTAGGCGATGGAGAGCGCCTTATACTCAATCCTCCTTTTGACAGGCAGCCTGTGGAGGTTCCGCAGATGGGGGGATGTGGGTGGCAGAACGACACGTTCCCAATAAGTCTGGCAGCAACATTTTGAATAATTTGCAGCCTGCGGATCAGATATGCTGGTAATCCAATATAGAGCCTATTGGAATAGTCTATGCATGGTCAATGCATGGACCACTGTCTTCCTGCAGTCAATAGGCAGGAGATGAAGGAATCTCTGCTGGAATCATAGCTTCCAGAAGCAAGACAAGGGGATTTGGCAAATCTGGGCCTTGCAGGAGAGGTCAGTGTCAAATTTGAAACCCAGATTTCTAGCTGAATCTACTGGGATCTGCGGGGGTTTAACTCTGACGGCCACCAGAACTCGGATAGCAGGGGAGAAGATTGATTAAAGAATAGGACCTCTGTTTTCTTTGTGTTTAATTTCAAGCAGCTATCCGTCATCCAAGCCAAGATGTTGTTCAGGCGCTGCTTAAAGTTGGCAAAAGCAGCCTCAGAGTGTTCTCTGAAAGGGAACACCAGCTGAGTATCATCAGCGTAGGAAACACTTTTCACTCACCATTGCTCGACCAGAGTCGCGAGAATGAGATGGCCTTTGTGCCAGGAAGGATGTCAAGGAAACATTGGGGCACAATAATCCACCTCCTTTGGCAAACAATGAACAATAAAAATTAAAAAGAGGTCCATAACTGAACACCAGGAAGGCTTTTGCAAAGTATGTTATGTTATGTTATAAATGTATACAGCGCACGATTACCAAAGGTGTCTTGGCGCTAGCAAACCGAGAAGCAGGCAGAGGGATTAATCAGTGAACAGCCAAGTTTTAATGGGTTTCCTGAACAAAGTCAGAGAGGGAATATTTCTGATGTTAAACGAGAGGGAGTTCCAAAGCGTGGTGGCTCCCACCATAAATCTTCTACCACCCCAGTATGATTTAAAAACTCTCTGAGAAAGTATGGTTCAATTACTGTACCAAAACCACACAGCGATTGTGAACGGCAACGGATTTCTAATAGACAGTATCAAAATCAGCAGAGGGATGAGGCAAGGATGCTGCCAGAACTCCTTTCAGAGTGCTACGGGGCACACAGGGGCTACTGGGCCCAACCGTGGGGTATGCTGCCTCTTAGTCCAGATGTCCTGGGGCCTGGCCTACCATAGATCCTGAACAATTGGGCCAAGTACCCCTTCTGCACTTCTCAGTGGTAGACATAAACTAGCAGTCTAAGGCTCTCTCGAGGGTGTTGTGGATGTATATTGGTGAACAAAGCTCATAACTCAAAATGCACACAGGAGCAGCAATAAATCAATGTCCAGCCAAATACTTTTTTATAAGTATTTTTATAACAAAAAGAAATATTGTATTTCTAACTCTAGTCAGTCAAATTAAATTTACAACATTCACAGACAACAACACATTTCCCCCTTGAGTTTGTGACTTTAGTATTTCCTTTTACAAGTGCTTGTCCCACCTGCTCCTCGTAATGTTATAGGGGGTTTTCCCCATTCGCTGGTGGCTGCATCCTGTCAATGTTCAATAGTAGGCCGTACCTCAAGAGTCCACTCTGACTTGTCTATGAAAGTCAAACATGTCATAGTGCTCTAGCATTCTTAGCTAAGTTAGTAACAACAAGGGGCCCCAAATTAGTCAGCCGGGACCTCGGGGAACATACTTTGTACATGCAACAGTGGTCCCATGCATTCAAAAGATAAGAAGAAAAATTAATATAGACAGAGTCAATCTATATTATGAGTGACATGTCCAGCCGGACAGTGGTCTTCAAAGTTTACTCAATATGCAAATAATTGAAACATAACAAGTACCTTCCACAATTCAGCCAATGTGGAACACAAGCCTGTGCCCAGCACTGACAGAACAGGTACAGAGGGTGGGTATACAGAGCAAAGAAGGGCTTTTTAAGGCAAGAAGGAAGTTTTCTGTCATCAATACAGTTGTACAGAATTTTTTGAGCAAAGCACCATTACATTACATAGTAATCACGTTTTTGTATTAGGTGCTATATAGGTCGACGGCGTTTCGGACCCCTTAGTGAATCATAGGGCCCATCATCAGGACAATTCAATGAAAGCCTTAGTACAGTTTAGCCTCTAATTGCCTAGAAAGAGAAGGAAGGAAATATATACATATTGAGAGACATAATCTGTATAAGTATTCAAAAAAATTGGTGACTTGTAGTGAGGAACTGGAATCCTTTTCAAGTAATAGAGTGCATTACAATTGCGGAAATGGCATCGCATGCTAATGTGTAATGCCCAGAAATTAGAGTACATGCACAATTCAATACGTCTAATAGGTGGAGGTTGGGGTGATCGGCATGGAGTATTGGTTGTTGAGCAAGACGCATGCACGGTCGGTAGCTAGGAGTGAGCTGTGCACTAACCGTGAGGCTAATCGTGCCGGTTCGTCGACGCATAGTGGTTGTTCACGACGCATGCACGGGCGTGGGTGTAATGACAGAAGAACGGAAGCAGGTAGTGAGGTGTGCGCTCGCCGAGAGCCTAGGAGTGCGGGCTTATCGGCGCTTGGGATAAGTTTGAGTAAACCAACACGGTTGAGCGAGTTGGAATGGTGCTGCTTACCAGTGAAACCCACTTGGAGTAGGCAATTGATGGGGGAGGGGATGTTCACGCTCTAAACGGGAAAAGGAGCGTTTTGAGAGAGTGCACATAGAAAAATAAAAATAAAAATAAAATTAATTACGGGAGTAAAAGGCGGGCTTGGGAATAAGTTCTTACCGCAATCAGGCGTGCATCTCCGCGGAGTTATAGATATCCGTCGGAGCCTCGGGAGACCTGGAAGGAAACCCGTATCATAAGGAATTGTGGCGGCGAGCCAGAAGGGAATTTGGGGGGTAGGGGGGAAGGTGAACTTACCGGGTGAGTCGGCGTGAGGGTATAATCCCGGGCGTGCTCAGAGAGACGAGTGGTTGTTGAATATAGTGAAAGCGGGTAGGGCAGGGAACATGTGATGTACAAGGGCATAGAAAAGAAAGAAGGACCAGTTCAGCGGCCATCTTAGGAGAGTGATGAAAGGAACAAGTGATGTCCAAGGACATGGAAATGAAAGGGGGACCAATTCGGCGGCCATCTTAGGAGAGTGAATAAAGTGGGCTACCCGAGTGACGTGCATATAACAGATTAACACATAAAAACATATTATACAGTGACGTATTTACAATAAGTGACACAGCAGACTCAAACCCCAATTAAATTAAGGCAGTCCATTCATCATGCAGGTTCAATCCAGAGTTCAAACTATCAGTCTTTAAAATCCATTTGAGCTCCTCTTTGTTCAATAGGCGATTCAGATCACCGCCCCTTGGTGGGATGATGACCTGGGAGATCACGGTCCAGCGGATGTCATTTTCCGTGTGGCCCTTTTCCAGAAAATGTTCGACCAGCGGGGCATTGGGCGCTTTGCAACGGACACGGCTCCGATGTTGGGATATCCTCAGCTTGATTTTTTGCTTTGTTTGCCCCACATATATCAGGTTGCAAGGACAGAAGATGGCATAAATGATGTTGCAGCTATTGCAATTGGTAAATGTTTTCAATACATTTCTCACATTTTTATACACAAATTCCTTACCATCCAAGGAATAATCGCATACAACACAAGTACCGCATTTAGAGTGGCCACAGAGTGGTGGTAGTTGCCAAAGGTCATGGAGTGTGGTATTTCTTACCGAGGGTAATGCAGCCCTTACTAGCTGATCCTTTAAATTCTTATTTTTCTTGAATGCAAATAGTGGGGTGTCCCAGTTTAGTGGGCCTGAGTTCAGTATGTGCCAGTTCTTTTTTATACAATGCTTGACACGATTTGAAATTGGTGAGTAGGTTGTAACACAAACCAATTTGTTGGATGGTTCTTTGGGTTTTGGCTCAAGGAGTGTTTCCCGAGGACAATACCAGGCTCTTTTCATAGAATTTTTTATCAGACGCCTGGGATATCCTCTCGTTCTAAGTTTCTCAAAAAGGGTGTTAGCCTCACTAAAGTAGTCCTCCTTTTTAAAGCAATTTCTCCTGATTCTGAGGAATTGTGAGTATGGCAAGCTGTCCCTCAGGGCCCTGGGGTGACAGCTGTCATAACTCAACAGTGTGTTTCTTTCCGTGGGTTTACGGAATAGAGAGGTGTATAGAGTGCCATCTTGGTGTTGCACATTTAGGTCTAGAAAAGCGATGATCTGTTTATTGTGGGACAGGGTGTATGTAAGGCCATTGCAATTATTATTGAGCCAATGCAGTAGTCCACGGAGCTCATCTATCGAACCACCCCAGATCAAAAAAATATCGTCTATATATCGCTTCCAAATTAGCAACCCTTGATGGAATGGGTTGCTGGGGGACAAGATGGTATTCGTCTCTAGCCAGTCCATATAGAGGATCGCCAGGGTTGGGGCAAAAATAGCGCTCATAGACGTGCCACGCACCTGTTGGTAATATTGTGAGTCATACAGGAAGAAATTCTGGGTGAGGCAGATCTCTAGGAGTTGTATAATGAACAGAGTGGGGACCCTGTGAGGACTAGGCCGGGTATTTAGTATGCTTTCCATAACTAGCAAAGAGTCTCTCTGGGGTATGTTGGTGTAAAGAGACTCCACGTCAAGTGTGCATAGAGTCTCATTGTCGGGGTTATATGGGTGGTTTTCGATAAGGTTAACCATATGCATGCTATCTCTGATGTAGCACTGAGTTACTGGCACAAAGTCCTTCAGAAAGTAATTGACATAGTGACCCAAGGGTTCCAGGACCGACCCACAGCCTGACACAATCGGTCTACCAGGTGGGTTTTCCAGTCTCTTGTGGATTTGGGCAAAGTATAGATGACCGGGATTCTGGGGTTGGTGATATTAAGGAAGTTGTATTCGTGTTTGCTGATGATGCCATCAGACAAGGCCTCGGTTGTGAGGAGTTTGATGAGTTTTTGAATCTCTGTCTCGCCAGCTTGTCAGTTCGGATCAATCCCCATGAGACCACGCACCTCTATCTCGTATAGGGGACTCATGTGCTCAGGTTTAAAGTTCAAAGTCTTTGGGCACATACAGTTGGAAATGAGTGCACATAAAGGTGGTAAACATTGAATACCTAGGCAACACCCACACAGTATCATGATTGGTATCAATAAAAACGTGAACAATCTCCATCCCCAGTTCTTCAAAGTGTCCCAAAACCAGCCTCCAAGCGACCGTCCTTCCTGCTCCTGGTGAACCTCTGAGGACAGTCTGTGGAGGTGTTCGATTGCTTTGTAGACTGAAGGTGAGTTATCTGGCACGTAGGTGCAACAGCTGGAGCCGATGATGCGGCATGCTCCTCCGCGGTCGGCCAGAACCACATCTAGAACAAGACGGTTTTGAAGAGCCACCAGGCGGACGGCCTGAAGCTCAGCCGTGTTGTTGGCGAGGATGCCAGCGGTGATGTTAATGGTTGTTTCTAATGCCTGAGTCAGGTGTCGGATAGCGCGGCTATTTGCCATTGGTCCCCACAGAGGAACAAGTCCCTTTGCTGCATCCAGGAACTGTGCTCCGGTGGAGTCGGCTTGTTCAACATCTCCGGCGCCCTTTTGCCGGTGGTGGTTGGCTGACGCCACATACGTGGGAGGAAGAATGAAGGCGATGTAGCACGTACCCCTCCAGCTTCTTGGGAGCCAAGTGTAAGCTTTGGTGCCACAAACAAAGTACATATTCGGGGAAGCAAGAAAGGTGGGGGGGTCAGCTGAGACCAATGTTTTGGTGATGCGACAAGAACTGTGACCCACCAGCTGCGTTCCTTGTCCTTCGAGGCATACGAGTCCTGTGACATTGATGACAGACAGGGCCACGGTCAGGGTGGCAGCCGTTTGTTTCCGCAGGTGGGAGAAGGTGGGTCTGGCTGGATTGTGGAGCACTTGCATTTCGACCCTTTCTTTGGCAGGGATGTTCGTAAGGAAGGTTGAACCTGAAATTGCAGGACAAAAGGGCTTTCCTGTCTTGTTCAGCCAGAACCCATAGTAGAAGTGTGACACGGTTTGACCAGAAGTGGCGTTGTCCTTGTGGCTTTCCTGCATGAGGATCAACCAAGCGAGGCAGGAGCCGTGAACTGAGAAAGGAGAAGGGATGAAGGGGATGGAGTGTCCGGTAGCATGTGGGAGCAACCCACAGATCCAGCAGTTCGTGGCATTTGCAGCAAGGTTGTGCTGGTGCAACAGTTGTACGAAGGAATTGTTCCAGAACTCCCTATGCCTTTCTCGGAGCTGAGGTGAAAGGGTGATCAGGTGGTGCTCTTTCATGGTGGTTGGCTGGACAGTGGCTGGCAACATCTGGTGAGCGGGTGTGCTTTCCTCCAAGATCCAGAAGGAAGTCATGAGGAGGAGGCAAAAGAGGAAGACAATGAAGAGAGCGATTGTCTTTGATTTGTGCAAATTGTCAGTCTTTGGGTTCCTGTAGTTGGTATTTCCTGTTGCTTCCGACGTCTTCTTATCTGGCGCTTCCATCATCTTCTTATCTGGCGCTTCCATCATCTTCATCTTCAAGGTGCTCGGTAGTGGGCAGAACCACAGACTTTGTTTAGCTTCTCTCCGGGTAACCCTTGGTTGCTTTGGGTCACCGTTCTGAGATTTTTAACTTAGTCAGTGGCCTACTTAGCCGAAGCTCCCTCCTTTCGACGCAGGAAATACCCTTCTCGGGATGGCACAGTGGGATCAGAGTGTTTTGCAAGTTCAAGTGCCTCGGTATCAGGATAGCAGTTCAGTGATGGTCGGTCTTTGTTCAGGAGCTCTTCTTGGGTGCTGACGTTGTCTGTCGTGGCCAGGGTCGAGGAAACCTTTTTGCAGTGGTGGGCGTGCAGCAAGTGCTTCTTCCCCTCCACTCGAAGAGCCGTCCGAGTGGTGATCAGTACTTGCCAGGGGCCCGTCCACCGGGGTTCCAGACTCTTCGCTCGTTGAAAGTTCCGGATGAGGATGTAGTCACCCGGTTGGATATCGTGACCGGGACCCCTGGAAGCATCGGGGATGGCCTGCTGCACCTGTTGATGAATGACAGACAATGTTTTAGTTAACTTGTATAAATAATCTGACAGCAGGACGTCGGGGACGTCGTGAATGGAGGTCGGTTTGGGGGCAGTCCAGAGGTTCATAGGCCACCCAAACACAACTTCGTAGGGGGTCAAGTGGTGCTTAGTGGGAGTGGAGCGCATCGATAGTAATGCCAGTGGAAGGGCATCTGGCCACTTAAGTCCTGTGGTGGCCACTATTTGAGACAGTTTCAGTTTCAGTGTAGCGTTGTGTCGTTCAACCAGGCCAGCGGATTGGGGGTGGAAGACCGCATGGAACCTTTGTTTTACCCCCAACCCCTTCAGGATTAGTTGGATAACTTCAGCTATGAAGTGGGGGCCATTGTCGCTCCATAAAATTCGACAAAGGCCGTAGCGAGGGAAAAACTCTTTCAGTAGTACTTTGGCAGTAGTCATGGCAGTGTTATCACGGGTCGGATAGGCTTCCACCCATTTGCTGAAGGCACATACAATGACCAATACGTACTTCAAGCCTTGGCACCTCTCTAGCTGGATGTAATCCATCTGAAGGACCTCAAAGGGGTGGTCGGGGATTCCAAATCCTCCCCGGGGTACCACAGTTCCTTTCCCGGGATTGTGTTGTAAGCAGATAAGGCACTGCTGGACTAGGCGTTTGGCCGAGTCGGGGATCTTGTTGTTGTGCCAAACTTTGGAAATGAGTTCAATCATGGGAGCAGAGACTATGTGTGCAGGGGAGTGTGCCATTGTCAGTATGGGGATCAAATATGCATCAGGCAGCAACCATTTGTTCGTGTCTTTTGTCCGCCAGCAGCCTTCATCGTCCCTTAGACCCACCCGCGCCCACTCATTCAATTCGTGTGGTGTGCTGGCCGATTGGATGTCCCTGATCGTTTCCCTAGCGTCGGTCCATTTTTCTGCTTGTGACCTGGTCACATACATGCGTGTCGTTGTCCTATTCTCAGCTGTGGTTCGGGCAGTAGTGTCGGCCAGTGCATTTCCCTGTCCGACTAAATCTGTCACCTTCTTGTGTGCCTGGCATTTGATCACTGCTAATTGTCTGGGAAGAAGAACTGCTTCAATCAGGGCGGAGACTAAATCTCCGTGAAGGATGGGTGTACCGTGGGACGTCAGGAATCCCCTTTCCCTCCACAGGAGCCCAAAATGATGAACCACCCCGAAGGCGTACTGGCTGTCCGTGTAAATGTTTGCCGTGGTTCCTGCTGCTATGATACATGCTCGTGTGAGGGCAATTAGTTCTGCTGCCTGTGCGGATCGTTGTGTGATGCGAGCGGTTTCAACTACTGTTCGAGCTGTCGTCACCGCATAGGCAGCAGAAGTGGTGCCGTCTGGGAGTTTGATACAAGAGCCATCTACCCATAGTTCTCCATCAGGATCTGTAAGAGCAATGTCTCGGAGGTCAACTCTACTCCTAGTCTGTTCGTCCGTGAGGGTCACACAGTCGTGTATAGGGGGCACATCGGGGTCATTTTCGGGCAAGGGTAACAGTGTAGCAGGGTTCAATGTCGTGCATCTCTTCAGGGTGATGTGGGGTGCAAGTAGAGTCAATTCGTACCCTGTTAGTCGTGCGCTAGTCAGGTGTTGAGTCTTAGTCTGGTTCAAAAGGGTGTCAACTGCATGGGGCACTAATACCGTGAGGGAGTTTGAAAGCACAATTCCCTCACTCTGGCGGATAGAGACAGCAGCAGCGGCTACTGCTCGAAGGCAGGCAGGTAGAGCTCTGGCGACTGGATCAAGAGTGGCAGAGAAGTAGGCACAAGGGCGTTGTTTGGCGCCGATGGGCTGAGTTAGAACAGACAATGCGCATCCCTCCCTTTCGTGAGTGAAGAGGGAGAAGGGCTTGGAGTAATCTGGTGTTCCTAGAACGGGTGCCGAGCAAAGGGCATCCCGCAACTCCTTAAAGGATGCTTGGCATTCGGGAGTCCAAGGGAGTGGGAACGGAACATCTTTGGCCAACAGGGAGAGTAGGGGTTTTATAATGAGACTGAAATTTGGTAACCATTGTCGGCAGAAAGAAGTAAGGCCCACTAATGAACGGACTTGCTTCTGTGTTTTTGGAATGGGGGTGTCTAGGATGGTTTGGATTCGGTCGGGTGTAAGTTTCCTCCCTTCTTTGGACAGGAGATGGCCTAGGTATGTTACTTGGGACTGGCAGAACTGCAGTTTCTTTTTGGAGACTTTGTGGCCATTCTCCGCAAGAAAGTGCAAGAGTTGGATAGTGGCTGTGATTGCAAGTGGAGTGGTGTCGGCCGCCAGAAGGATATCATCAACATATTGGATCAACACCACTCCATCTGGTAGCTGGACGGCGTCCAGCTGTCTTTTGAGGGCCTGGCTGTAGATGCTGGGACTTTCAGTGTAGCCCTGGGGAGCTCTACAAAATCGGTACGAACAGTTTTTTAAAGTGAAGCCGAAGAGATAACGGCTGTCTGGATGGATGGGGATAGAGAAGAATGCATTTTTAAGATCAATAACGGTGAAGGTGGTGGCAGTGGACGGGATGAGAGTCAGAATGGTGGCGATGTCTGAGACTACGGGGTACTGTGGCACCACCACTTTGTTGACTTCTCGCAGGTCGATGATGAAGCGGTACGCTTTCTCATCTCCCTCACCTTGCTTCTTAACAATGGGTAGGATAGGGCTATTGCAGACATTACTAACCACTTCCTCTACCACTCCTGCATCTACCAAGGACTGAATAATTGCTACCAATGCCTTCTCGCCTTCGGGCGATATCCGGTACTGTGGGAGTTTCGGGAGTATTGCATCTGGTCGAACAGTTATGTGTACAGGATCGATCATCATTCGTCCTACATCCGAGTCATTTCTGGCCCATAGGTACAGGGGTAGGGTATCGAGCAAGGATAGGTCCGCATCTGTTATGGCGTACATATGTCGTGCGGGGTGGGGTCTGGACATGCTCGGGTTGTCGTACAGGATGACTCGGACTCCATCCGGGGAACACCTAATAGTAGCTCGGAAATGTTTCAGTAAATCAATACCCATAATGGCGTCAGGGGAGTTGGAGGAGAGCAGAAATGTTGTGTCAGTGGGATTGTTTCCTAGGTCAAAGGAGATAGGTACAAACAGGGGATTAGTGGAGGGCGTTTCATCGAAACCTATCGAGGTAATGTGTGAGCCAGACAAGGGTGCCCTTGGAATCAGTCGTTTTGATAATACACTACGTGTCGCTCCAGTGTCTACCAAAAATGGAGACTTTGTACCCAGGACCTTAGCAGTGACGTAAGGACCTTGCTGGTCAACACAGAGCTCGACTGGATCCCTCCCTTGCCCCTGGCAGTCCTATGCAAAGTCGTGAGCATTGTTGCAGTCGGACTGTTGGCACTGATTCTGTCGGGGGCGGTCAAATGTGTTTGGTCTGTCAGATCGGTCATTGGTGGTGTCGCGGGTCTGCCCTCGTCCTTGCCCTCCAGTTTTGGAGCCATTTGTCATGTCCCTTGTTTCTTTATTTTTAATCATTTCCCGAAGGGCCAGGCATTGAGACTTCCAATGCCCAAATTCTTTGCAAAATGCACACTGGTTCTCATCGAGGTCGGTTCGTGGAGCGCCAGATGTGGGGTTGCGATCTCTAGGGGCCGAATTCCTAGGGGCATTCGACTGGTAGTTTCCCCTATACCGTTCCCTTCCTGTAGTCACTCCCTGCAATTGAGCAATCATTACTCGTTCCTTTAAGTCCTTTTTCTTTTTCTCAGTTGCCCTTTCGTTCTCGTTCTTTTGGTGTTCGTAGTACTGAGCCATCTGAAGGATAGCTGCAGGTTTAGAGGCTCCCCAACTACTCTCGCTAGTCTGTAACTTTTGGGAGACCTCTTGCGATAGCCCCTTTACGTAGTTTTGCACGAATAGGTGTTGTCCGGTTGCGGTGGTCATATCTTGGCCACTGTAGTCGGAGAACACTGTTTCAAATCGTGAGAAGTATTCTGATACATCTTCCTGAGGTTTCTGGCGACAAGCCGTGACTACCGACCAGTCTACCTTCTTTTCTGGGATCAACGTCTTTAGCTTCTGCACTATTTTGTCGGGGAGTTCCAGTATGTCTTTTACAGGTTTCTTTCCGGGCTCTCGCTGCCTATCTAGGTCATCGAGTTGTTTCCAGGTGTGTCCGAACAGGTCTGTGTGGTCGGCTTTCCGGATTTGCTTCCATACATCAGCCGGCAGACACAACCCGTAAAACAAATCAATGTCCGCTAGAGTCATTATGGTTGAGCCCAAGGCTGTGCCTAGTTCTGTATAAAATGCTGTAGGGTTCTTTCGTAAATCGGGCAGGGTTTGCCTAAGGGTTAAAATATCTTGCCGACCCCATGGTTGGTAAACCCAGTTGTACACAACCCTCCCTTTTGCATCTGCGTGGTTGATATCATCGTTTGTTCCCTGACCTCTTGGGGGAACCCAATAGGGGGCGGCTTCTCTGATAGGCATCATCGTGTTGGCTGCTTCTAATGAGGGCTCAATCGTCTCAGGGACTGTGATCTTGACCTCTGGTTTCTGTTCCGCGAGGTGGCGGAAGACCTCAAGCGTTTGCATGAAGAGATCCGTCACATCGCTCTCAGTTCCATCTCCAACATCGACCCTTCTATATAGAGCCGTCAACTTAGCAGGACCTTTATTCTGGTACCTATCCTCATACGCGTTCAGGGTGTGGTAGCTGAACCGTAAGATGAAATGCCGTCTGTGACTACCTATGCCTCCACCTTTTTAATCAAACACTCTTTAGTTGAGGATAAACAACACTTTATTAGTTTATCCTGACATTGATTTATGTCGTTGATTTTTGACACAGTTTGCAGAAAGTTATATTCATTCCATAAAAACAGACATCAGATTACTATCAACTTCATATCTGGCCATATACAAAAAAAGCAGTTTTGTGCATATATACAATGTGAAAAAGAAAATCAATAATGAACTTTTTCCAAAAACATATTTACCCGTGAATACATAATCGTGACATGGACAAGTGTATTATAAATGAAGCATTACATGGAAAAAGGATCACAATCATAGGGAGAGAAATAAAGAAAGAAATTTTTCTTTTCAAATCATTTTTGCATAATCAACTCCCTAATCCTGAACCAATATACACATTATAATTCAGGAAACAATGCCCATTTATGCATCAAGCACATAAGTCTAAGTGTCAGAAAAAATGTCAAAGATGCCGACGCGTTTCGAGTCCTGTTACACAATTTACAGGAATCTCATCAGGGCGGTGTAATTCTAGTCCATGGAAACTGTTTGAGAAAGTAAAAAAACAAATATTTACAACAGGGTCCTCAAGCCATTTGTGTAAGTGACTGAGAGGCGCATATCTACATGCGACGTACCTTCCAGTGTTCGAGTATTGCCCAAAGGTTGCTCCTATTTTTGTGGAAGATCGTCTATGCCAAATGGTCTGCACTGCAACAGATTAGGGGTTGGGTCAGTGCCAGAACGGAGTAATGCGTCAACCCCCGAAGTGTATAAATTAAAAATTTACCTTCGAAGTTGCTGACCCATCGGCTGATGTGCCGGTGTCAGAAAATCAATCAAGTTATTGGTTCGTTGTATTTCTGTTGGAAAGGAGATTAACAGTGGGTTTTAGTGGGTCCCTGGTTATTGTGTCGTGCACTTAGAACAGAGCGCCGCAGGGTGGGGACTTACTTCTAAGTGACTTCGGTAAAGCGGAAAAATTCTTCTCCAAGGATAGCTGGTCCTTCGTTTTATCGTTTTACCGTTTTCTCACTGCTGGGGCAAGGAGGAAGTGAAATGTCAGTGCGCTAGTTCTTAGTTGGCAGCGCTTAGACGGATCACATAATTTTACAATAACAGGGGTGTCAATAACACTGGGTCCTGATCTTACCTTAAAAGCGAGCGTTAAACACTGCTCCTCAGTCTGTCTGCTAACCGGCACGCACAGAAAGTGGGTGTCCGCCGCGGTGCCTGTTCCCTCATTAATGTGACATGTGATTCGTTCTTGGCCAATCAGGGCCACGGTTAATTCTGATGCATTCTGGGACTTGATGTTTACACTACAATGCGTCAGATTTATGCCCTATTAATTTCGCTGAGACTGTTCAGGCCCTTATTGACACTGTCGAATTTGAGTATGAGATAAGCCTCCTTGCGTAATAACATGGACTCAACATCGGAATGACGTTTAGGATCAATCCAAGCCAATGTTGTCCACTTGAAATCATTTTCAGTATGACTGTTGTTGGAAAAATGTTCCACCATCGGTGCGGTCAAAACTTTTTTCTTTATGCGCGAACGGTGTTGGGTTATTCGCGCATTGATGGGCTGATTTGTTTTGCCAATATAAATTCTGTTGCATGGGCATACCACTGCATAGACGATATTCCGTGTTTTACAGTTTGTAAATGAATCATGTTTCCACTTAATGCCATTGTGAATAAACGTGTCGCCTTCCAGTGTTGTGGAACATGACACACAGTTGCCACATTTGTGGTGCCCGCGTAAAGGTTTCAAATTCCACTGAGCTATAAGGTCACTTTTCGGTGGTGGAATGTAACTGTCTGCTTTGACAAGTTGTTGCCCAATGCTTCGATTTTTGCGCATTGCAAAAATGGGTTTGGGAAGAGGGTACTCAAGTGTTTCTAAAAGATGCCAATTCTTTCGGATGATATTTTTGAATTGGTTTGTGTGTTGGCCAAATGTTGTCACACACACCAATTGATCTAAGTCTCTTTTAACTTTTTTCTGGAGTAATGTTTCACGTGGGGTGAATTTGGCCCTATTTCTGGAATGTTTCAATCATTTCTTGGGATACCCCCTCTCCACCATTTCACTGCAAAATCTTGTTGCGTGTGTCTCAAACTCACTCAAATTTGTGCAATTGCGTCTAATCCTTAATAGTTGACCATAAGGTAAGTTGTCTTTTAAGCATTGTGGATGCGAGCTAGTATAATGAAGGATTGTGTTCCTATCAGTTTCCTTCTTGTGTAAGGAGGTTGTCAACTTTGCTTCGCTGGTGCTTACAGTGACGTCAAGGAAAGTCATTTCTTTGGGGCTGGAGTTCAGCGTGAATAAAATGTCAGGGTGCCTTGAGTTTAGCCATACGTGAAACTGATCAAGTGCCGCCTGACTCCCCTGCCACAGGAGCCAGACGTCATCAATATATCTCAGCCACTGATTGATGTGACCTGAGAAAGGATTGCCATTGTAGACAAATCTCTCCTCGTACTGTGCCATATAAAGCACTGCCAGCTCCGGCGCATAGGGACAACCCATGGCTGTCCCTTTGATTTGTATGAAAAAATCATTCTCAAACTTAAAATAGTTGCTCCGAAGAGTGATTTCCGCCAATGCTAAAATGAATGTCGTTTGCACCCGGTGGGGTCTGTCTCGTTGTTCTAAATATAATTCGATGACCTCAAGTGCCTCATCCTGCTTTTGTGATTTTAGCTATTTTGTCCTGAATGGCATGGATAGGGTCATCATTAGAAGGTCTGTACCACTCCCGGTTGTTGACGTGTTGCTGACCTTCAGCAAGATACATTGGACGAGGCCATAGAACCACAGCCCCGCCTTTATCCGCTTGTTTTATGACAATTGATGTGTCGGATTTAAGATCTCCAATTGCCTTTTGGGTTCCTTTGCCAATGTTGTTTTTAACAAAACTGCTTTTCTTCTCCAATTTCGTGAGGGAGGACAGTACAGCTTGCTCGAAAGCAATGATCTGTTTAGGGATATTGAATGTAGGAGTGAACCTAGATTTTACTCTAAGTCCTGTGGTTTCCTGCATTGACGTCATTTCAGCACCAGCAAAGTGAAGGCTATTTAGGGCCCAAAGAGTTTGAATTTCTGAACAAAAAAACATCGAGAACGCCACTCCTCTACTTCTTACCAAAGATTCACAAAAATGAGAGGGGGCCACCCAGGAGACCCATTGTCTCCGGATGCGACTCGGTGCTTGAACCGATATCAAAATATATTGATTTCTTTCTAAAACCATGCATAGCACAAGTGAAATCGCATCTTACAGACACTACACAGTTTATCACTCAAGTTGAGGGGCGTCCATTCAATGACCAAACAGAACTAATGGTGACATTAGATGTTGCCTCCTTATACACCCAAATACCGCAGGATGAGGCACTTGAGGTCATCGAATTATATTTAGAACAACGAGACAGACCCCACCGGGTGCAAACGACATTCATTTTAGCATTGGCGGAAATCACTCTTCGGAGCAACTATTTTAAGTTTGAGAATGATTTTTTCATACAAATCAAAGGGACAGCCATGGGTTGTCCCTATGCGCCGGAGCTGGCAGTGCTTTATATGGCACAGTACGAGGAGAGATTTGTCTACAATGGCAATCCTTTCTCAGGTCACATCAATCAGTGGCTGAGATATATTGATGACGTCTGGCTCCTGTGGCAGGGGAGTCAGGCGGCACTTGATCAGTTTCACGTATGGCTAAACTCAAGGCACCCTGACATTTTATTCACGCTGAACTCCAGCCCCAAAGAAATGACTTTCCTTGACGTCACTGTAAGCACCAGCGAAGCAAAGTTGACAACCTCCTTACACAAGAAGGAAACTGATAGGAACACAATCCTTCATTATACTAGCTCGCATCCACAATGCTTAAAAGACAACTTACCTTATGGTCAACTATTAAGGATTAGACGCAATTGCACAAATTTGAGTGAGTTTGAGACACACGCAACAAGATTTTGCAGTGAAATGGTGGAGAGGGGGTATCCCAAGAAATGATTGAAACATTCCAGAAATAGGGCCAAATTCACCCCACGTGAAACATTACTCCAGAAAAAAGTTAAAAGAGACTTAGATCAATTGGTGTGTGTGACAACATTTGGCCAACACACAAACCAATTCAAAAATATCATCCGAAAGAATTGGCATCTTTTAGAAACACTTGAGTACCCTCTTCCCAAACCCATTTTTGCAATGCGCAAAAATCGAAGCATTGGGCAACAACTTGTCAAAGCAGACAGTTACATTCCACCACCGAAAAGTGACCTTATAGCTCAGTGGAATTTGAAACCTTTACGCGGGCACCACAAATGTGGCAACTGTGTGTCATGTTCCACAACACTGGAAGGCGACACGTTTATTCACAATGGCATTAAGTGGAAACATGATTCATTTACAAACTGTAAAACACGGAATATCGTCTATGCAGTGGTATGCCCATGCAACAGAATTTATATTGGCAAAACAAATCAGCCCATCAATGCGCGAATAACCCAACACCGTTCGCGCATAAAGAAAAAAGTTTTGACCGCACCGATGGTGGAACATTTTTCCAACAACAGTCATACTGAAAATGATTTCAAGTGGACAACATTGGCTTGGATTGATCCTAAACGTCATTCCGATGTTGAGTCCATGTTATTACACAAGGAGGCTTATCTCATACTCAAATTCGACAGTGTCAATAAGGGCCTGAACAGTCTCAGCGAAATTAATAGGGCATAAATCTGACGCATTGTAGTGTAAACATCAAGTCCCAGAATGCATCAGAATTAACCGTGGCCCTGATTGGCCAAGAACGAATCACATGTCACATTAATGAGGGAACAGGCACCGCGGCGGACACCCACTTTCTGTGCGTGCCGGTTAGCAGACAGACTGAGGAGCAGTGTTTAACGCTCGCTTTTAAGGTAAGATCAGGACCCAGTGTTATTGACACCCCTGTTATTGTAAAATTATGTGATCCGTCTAAGCGCTGCCAACTAAGAACTAGCGCACTGACATTTCACTTCCTCCTTGCCCCAGCAGTGAGAAAACGGTAAAACGATAAAACGAAGGACCAGCTATCCTTGGAGAAGAATTTTTCCGCTTTACCGAAGTCACTTAAAAGTAAGTCCCCACCCTGCGGCGCTCTGTTCTAAGTGCACGACACAATAACCAGGGACCCACTAAAACCCACTGTTAATCTCCTTTCCAACAGAAATACAACGAACCAATAACTTGATTGATTTTCTGACACCGGCACATCAGCCGATGGGTCAGCAACTTCGAAGGTAAATTTTTAATTTATACACTTCGGGGGTTGACGCATTACTCCGTTCTGGCACTGACCCAACCCCTAATCTGTTGCAGTGCAGACCATTTGGCATAGACGATCTTCCACAAAAATAGGAGCAACCTTTGGGCAATACTCGAACACTGGAAGGTACGTCGCATGTAGATATGCGCCTCTCAGTCACTTACACAAATGGCTTGAGGACCCTGTTGTAAATATTTGTTTTTTTACTTTCTCAAACAGTTTCCATGGACTAGAATTACACCGCCCTGATGAGATTCCTGTAAATTGTGTAACAGGACTCGAAACGCGTCGGCATCTTTGACATTTTTTCTGACACTTAGACTTATGTGCTTGATGCATAAATGGGCATTGTTTCCTGAATTATAATGTGTATATTGGTTCAGGATTAGGGAGTTGATTATGCAAAAATGATTTGAAAAGAAAAATTTCTTTCTTTATTTCTCTCCCTATGATTGTGATCCTTTTTCCATGTAATGCTTCATTTATAATACACTTGTCCATGTCACGATTATGTATTCACGGGTAAATATGTTTTTGGAAAAAGTTCATTATTGATTTTCTTTTTCACATTGTATATATGCACAAAACTGCTTTTTTTGTATATGGCCAGATATGAAGTTGATAGTAATCTGATGTCTGTTTTTATGGAATGAATATAACTTTCTGCAAACTGTGTCAAAAATCAACGACATAAATCAATGTCAGGATAAACTAATAAAGTGTTGTTTATCCTCAACTAAAGAGTGTTTGATTAAAAAGGTGGAGGCATAGGCAAACATTTTTCTTATTACAATATTGTGGCCCTGCCTACCCTCCCTCCCATTGGGCCCAGCCACCCGTGTTTTTTCAGATTGTCTGTGACTACCGGCATGTGAATTATGCATATTCATAGTATATTCTTCGCTCTCCTTCCGTTCTACCAATGTTTTTGCTATCTTGTCGATTCCATCCCGCTCATCTTTGCTCAACCTATTTGGTCTGGCTGTTAGGTGCCTGCTAGTCTCATGTTCATCTGCTGTTGTTACCAATGCGGCTGGTGCGAAGGCCGTAAGAGCCGGGGCACTAGCGCTAGAGTCACCCACGCCTGCACTTTGAACTGGTGAGTGTTGTGCTAGAGGCTGGCTGGGAGCATAAGGAGGAGGCATGTAGATAATTGGAGGACCGAGTAGTAGCTCGTCATTTGCCCGCTGTTTGGAGGGCATCTCCGGGTAGAGCGCAGAGGTGGTCCTGACAGGGCATTGGCCTGCCAGTCCTGATTCTTGCGTTTGTTTAACTTCCTCTCTTCTTCTTATTTCTTCATCTAGTTCTTTTGCGGCCAGATGGGCGGTTTTTCGTAACTCTTTCACTATTTTCGCTTCCTCTCTTTTCCTGCGATGTTCTGCTTCTTTGCGCCACATGCCAATACTATCAAGCATAGTGGGCGTTGCTTTGTTTATTTTTACAGCTGCTTCTAGTGTTTTTATTTTATTTTTATCAAAAGAACCTATCAGTGGCCACTGATTTTTAGGATCCTTTTTTGTATATTTATGCCATAACTTACTATAAGCTATAGCGACTAGTCCTTGCTTAGTAAACATGTCCTTATTAGGGGTGCCTTCCAGTGGAGCTGGATGGTTCATCTCTAATAAGCGGTCCGGGTTGACCCAACTATGAACCAATGGGGAGAAGATAGGCATGACGGATTACAATGGGGGGCAAAAGCCTGCACTACCTATCTTTTCACTATTTGCAAAGACTGGACAGAATATTCTATTCTACGCTATTTGCAAACAGAGAATACCTCCAGAAAGAACCAATTCCAAACAGTCAATGTTTGGACAAACAATCAATCAATGAGGAATGAAATAGGCACGACGTGTTAAAGGCTTGCGTTGCCTACCCTTCACTATCTGCAAAGGGAGGGAGAATATTCCTATTCTTCCCCGTTTGTAGGCAGAGAAGATCCTTAAGAGAACCAACTTCGAACAATTCAATGCTCGATTCAATCAATCAATCAATGAGGAGAAAAATAGGCACGACGTGTTAAAGGCTTGCGTTGCCTACCCTTCACTATCTGCAAAGACTAAACAGAGTATGGCGATTCTGTGCTTGTTTGCAAATAGAGAATTCCTCAGAATTAGTCAATAAGTAATACTAGTATTTTCAAACAATCAATCAATCAATTTCGCAATTTGTCGTGTGTCACGACCTTACCCGGACCGCATGGACAGTTTCTCGTCTTCCGCTTCCAGCGCCCGATCGTCCTCTATTCTCTTGTTGCTATCGCGGCACTCCTGGTGGTTCCCAGTCAGGACCGTAGATCACTCGGGAGAGGTCAGCTCGGAATCAGGGAAGTTCAGATGATCGGCTGTCAGACGAGGGTCTATCGGACAGGAGCTCTTTCCGATCGTTGCGATTGTTCACTCTGTCGTCGGGACCTCTCCCACTGGATCCACGTGTCACTGATGGGCCCCGCGTTTGGGACGCCAATTGATAAAGATCAATTCAAAATGGTCAGGCGATTTCAGTAGATGTTTCCTAAGTTAAATTTGCCCGGCGTAAAACGCCTCTAATACCATACAAAGTTATTCAATAAAGAGGCAGGCGCTGGAGACAGGAAGACAGGAAACAAGTTTATTCCGTCGGAGTAGAACACATCAGATCAGACAACAAGGTATCGTCTCGAGGTGCTCTCTCAACCTCTCTGAGACCTGGTCTTTTTATACACTGGTCTAAGACATGGGAACGTTCTTTATTACAGCAAGGACATTGTGAAGTATGAGAACGACATCCCCGGCACCCCCCCAGTTCCGGCCCATTCCAACACATGACAACAGTAGAGGCCCTTTCCCCTCATATGATTGGGAGGGGCCATCACGCAGCTGAGTGTTCTGCCGATTCCTTTGGAATGTGTGCGCCTGATCGAATCTCAGGGGGTGGGGACGTCATGATCAATAGTGGTCTCTTTCAGGAGAGGCGAGTGCATGCAGTAGTGGGCAATAAACTGTATCCTCGGGCTAAGGGATGACCAGCGGTTCGCACAGGCAGTCGGGCTCAGAGGAAGGGGTCATCAAAGGAGGGGTATTCATGGGCGGAAAGGAGGTGTTGGTCAGGCGCGGGGTGTGATTCCCTGAGACAGAGTCATGGGGGGGGGGTTTCATGGCTTGTGCATGTGAGCGCGGGGGCAGCCAGGAGGCGTGGGGAAGGCTTGCAAGGTTCAGGGAAGTGTGCTGACGGGTGATCGTGAACAGGGAGACCATGGTACCTAAAATGGCTGTCGTGTATGCTCATACGTGAGTCTGCAAGATGGCGTAGATGATGTTCAGTACACAAACTAAAATTCCACATACCCAAGGGATAAGAGCTCCAACTATTGTTTTCAACAGGTTCCTAGAAAGATCGAGCACCGTTGTCAATTGAAATGAAAAGGAAAATGATTTGTGCTGTAGGGTTTGTTGTTGCCTTGGTGGTTTTGGCAATAACCACTTGGTTCATTGAGAAAGCAGTTCCTGCTCGACAGCTTTTTGTTGCAACTACTCCAGCTCCACTGGAGCATCGGTATTATACTCTTCCTTATCATGAGCAAAAACATCGACAGTCCTATCTGAATAACACATTCATTCAGATGTTGCATCATACCCATAATGCTACAAATACTACCAATTGTTGGGTTTGTGGGATGATACCTGCACACCAGAAGAAAGGAGGAACGCCTTTTATTCCTCTACCGTTTTCTCATAATGGTTCATGTCGAGCTTGGTATGCCCTTTTGTTTGCTTATGGGAAACCTTCAATAGGTGGAATCATGTTTCGATTGAATAAAGAATGTTACCAAGATCAAGATGGTTATCCTCAAGCTAAAGGGACTAAATGGGAATGGGATGAATACCAACCGGACAATATTTAGACACCATATATCTTCACAAATGTGAGGAATATGAAGAACATTGGACGCTTTGTGATATCAGTAACCAGAGCAAAAGCAGATTTATGTATTAGCAGTGTTGGGAGAATTCCTGTAGGACGAAGCCAATGTACTACTGTATTAAACATTGAGGTTGTCAATGATACCAGTTTTATATGGTCACATAATACCTATTTTGTGTGTGGTAATAAAGGATATTACCAATTACCTGTTGGATGGTTAGGGGTATACTACATATCATTTTTGTTACCCCCTGTGTTTTTAGCACCTGCATCATATCATCTTAACCTGAAACTGTACAATGATATTTCTAAGAATAGATATAAATGAACAACAAGTACTGACGAGACTGACCAGACAGACACTGCTCTGCAGCAATATGTTGATTTCAATTTGGGTTTGTTCTTCTTCGTGGGTGCTGCATTAAATAGTAGAAAGATCAGATGATAGACTTGTGTAGTGGAAGCTGTCACTTATCAGACAGCTATGGCACTTGGGAACATTACAGAAGAACTGCAAATTGCAAGGATTGTAGCACTCCAGAATCGGATGGTGCTCGATGTGATCTTGGCTGATCGTGGTGGTGCATGCCGCTTCATCGGAAGCAGTTGCTGCGCTTTTATACCTGATCACTCACGTTCAGTTTATGACGCAATCTCTAAACTGCATAAGATTGCTGCAGACATTCACCCAGAGACTGGTACATGGACATTTTCAAACTGGATATGGACACTCTTCGTTACTTGGGGCTGGAAACTACTGACCTTTCTATGTATGCTACTGGTGATACTATTTACATGCTGTACTTGTATACAATGTGGTCCCATGATTTGCTCTATGTGCATTACTGCTTGTACACCTGCTAAAACAAATGTTATAAAAGAACAGCAAATGTTAAGCAGCAAAATTACTGATATGATGAATATCAATATACAGGATGCAGATCCAGATTACCCTAGACAGACGAATGTCTTCAGCAAAAGCTGAAAGAGTTGTCTGTCGTAGTTTAGCAATAATTAGGTTAAGCATTAGCAGAAGACATTCGGTATTTCGAGACTATCTTGCCCGTTTTACGAAATCCATTTTGTATTTCTGTCGGCCATTTTGTATGCCATGTGCTCTGTCCTACCTTTCTGTCAACTACTACTGAAGCTATACCAGTTGTTGAATGCCATAAATCCAAAGGATAAATCGAAGTCATAGATGAAGGCCTATAACAAAGGCGAGGGCCTTTAACAACCAGTGTAGCCCAAGGGAGAACAGCTGAAAGGTTATTGGAATATTCTACCCACAGAGGGTAGAAATTTCTGAATCCAAAAATTACATACAGAAGGACAAACATTTGAATGCTGAAGCACAAGGCTTATACCATCCATTACAAGCCATGAGCCACTTCATTGTGTTTCACTGAGCTTCTAACTTATTAATGCTTGAACAGTATTTAAATCTAACATTTCAAGTGAGTAAAAAAAAAGATTCACTAGCCAATTTAGAGGTCATTTTAATTAGAATAAAGACATGTTAGGCTATAGACTAATAGGCAATGGTAACATAGTCAGACAAAACACAAACTACATATACTTTTGTCTTTCTTTTCACCAGCATAGGCGTCTCTGAAACTAGCCCTTTTTTTGTAATCATTTTTTAGTTTTTGGGTTGTTTTTATTTTCAATATATATTTTTTTCCTCATTTATGCGATTTTTACGGTTATGGTAGACAAGGTCACTTCACCCTAGATAATGTGGAAACTGCCCTTATATGACCGGGTGAGACCAAATTTTAGGAACCTTCAAATTCTTTAGATCCAACCATCACTGAGCCACCCTGATGGATCCTTCGAATTTGATTAGATCGCACAAGGTAGAATCATTGGACATCCCTCCCTCCCCTACCTCATGTTCCTTTCCCATAGTTCCCAACGCTTAGTCATTTTACTCTTCCCTCTGAACTTATCTAATTTCCTAACCTTTTCTACAGAGTAAAACCAATTGCCACCCTAGGAGGGGTTGAAAGAATCCAATTTACACATACCTCATGTCTGGCTAACAAAATTAATACAAGCAATACCATTTTAATTTTTTAGTTAATATCGTAATGGAAACATTACTGTCCAAAATGCCAAAAATAACAGTATACATGCTTACCTTAACCTCTGTTTCTAGAGCTTTATCAATGACCATACCCACTTCTTTCCCAAAAATATTGAGGTGAGGACACAGGTGGAACATGTGAATATCGTTTACTTTTGGTTCCCCCTATTTTGGAAACTTTTTCGTCACCTCATTATCCATTTTGGATAACTTTTCCGTTGACCAATATGACTTGTGTAAAGTAAACAAATGATTTTTCCTAAGGAGTGCAGAAATAATAGTGTGCCATAGGTAAGTGCAGGATACTTGCAATTGCAGTTGCAAATCTTGAGCTGGGAAGGATATTTTCCATACATCGTCTGGGGTTGTGAATTCGTCAACATATTTTTGAGTAAAATACCAATACCAATTCGATATCTCCTTTCTAGTCTGATCATTTTGTAGTTCTTCCTCTAATATTCCAGTGGTTTCTAAGTTTTTCTTTCGATCCTTTAACCAGCTCGACAGCTGATAATATTTGAACCTGGATAATTCCCCCTTTGTACTTTCAGGACTGCTTGCTCTTAAAAAATAAAAAGAGAAATGTATTTTTTAAATGCATCCCGTTCATTTGAAAAAAAGTTGCTTTATTGAAAAATCAAACAGACATAGGGGTCTGCAGTCCCTAGCAGGCCACAATTCCATTGTTTGCAGGCCATTTCCAATGTATCGCAAATTGCGACCTGCCTCATGAGTATTAATGAGGCAGGTCACTTGTGACCCATTTGAGAATCTCAAACAGTGTCTCAGTCACTGTGTACATTCCAATTTTGCTAGTCGCATAACGTTGCAATTTGCAACTCGCAAAATGGAATAGTCGTACTTCTGGCTCTTAGTTCACAAATAGTACTGTCATCTGGGCAGGAGCAATAATAATTCCCAGTTCATGTTTAAAAAACTAATTTTTCATAAATATAGTACTAAAGCATAATGTGGTAGTGCATTTACTGATAGCATATTTTCCAATGAAATGGCCACAAAACTTTCCCCCTAACATATAGTTTCACTGACAATAGCGCATAAACAATGTTTGGAAATTGGGTTTCAGCAAAAATATTTAAAATTTGCACATCACCAAGTAAAGTGTTCTAATTTGTTTTGAACCTATAAAAATATTTTTTTCCCCACAGAATTACAAAAACGTGTCTTCATAACTAGTGAAATATATTTGAACTGTTTGAACAGTTCGCTTAGCTATTTCAGTGCTGTATTGGAAAAAAGCCCGACATCTTACAGCCTTTCAGTTCACATTCTTTGCACAGTTCACATGTAAAAAGGTTCACTTTCCAAAATCCTATAACTTCAGTCACAGAAAGAAAAATAAATGTAGAAAGGCAAACTGACTTTTGACCTCTCAATCTGAAAGCCAGCAAATGTGACAAGACAACAAGATTTAAAGGCATCTTTATTGCTCTTTCACTTTGTGAGCAATAAAGGTGCCTTTAAATCTTGGTATCTTGTCACATTTGCTCCACTTTCAGAGACAGAGGCCAAAAGTCAGTTTGCCTTCCACAGAAGTTAGAGAATTTTCAGCCGGCCAGAAAGGGCAAGTAGTCCATAAAAATAGCTCGTCTTGATTAAAGCTTGCTCGATGGGGGCGTGGCTTGGAGTGTCAAGATGCCGGTTGTACTCTAAGAGTGCTCCGGACCCCTCCATCATTTGCTCCAAATCCACTGACTCATCAGCGCCACTACTTTGCTCCCTCCTGGTTGTGCTGGTCTGCTGATGCCTGCAGCGGTCTGCCATGGCCCCTAGACCCAACGGGGCAGCGTTCCTGATGGCGGCAACTAAGCGCATGGAGGCAACAGGTCCAGGCCAAGATGGCGGACCTGAGAACCTGGCCGGAGAGAGGTGGACCTCCGGGGAAGTGTAGCCGGAGATTCTGGGCTGCGGCAGGAGGTGGCTCTGTACCCTGCCCGGCACAACATTGCGGTCATAGGAGAAGAAGCTCTGCCAGAGCCCAGGTGTGAGCCCTACTTCTGCAAGTGGTGGCATGGTCCTGTACCTCGGGGCGACCGTTGGGAGGAAGGCGCAGGGGGGAACCTGGGCCCGATGAGACCGCTGAGGGCCTGACCGCGCGCTGTTGTGAAGCCACCTGAGAGGTCCCCCGCACACTGGCAACCCGGTCCTGCAATACCCGCTCATGCCCGGAGGGCAGAAGGCGAGACCCTGAGGTGCCTGGAGTCCGGCGGACAAGATCGGGCCTTCCGGGGAGGTGGGGCCTGCCCCCTGAATGGAACTGCGACGGCTAGCCGTAGACGGCAGCCCGGTCCAGTTTCTTCATGCTGGGGACACAGAGCGGCGGCAACCCCTGAGGCAGGCAACAACCATCAAGCAACTGGAGGCGCTGGGGTCGGACCAGCTGCGGGTACTCCAACGACTGACTTATGGATTGGGTGCCCAGCCTCAATTCGAAGTGGAAGGTTCGCGGCGGTTCCCTCCTCCACTAGAAGAGCACGGATGTACCATGTTACTCCGCATACTTTTACTCCGCATACCGTTACAACGCGACTTTTACAACGCATACCATTACAACGCATAGCGCTTTGGGGTGCTGGATAGTGGTAAGTATAATTTACTTTTCTAACTCCAGTCCCCGTGGACCCTAGGGAAGGTGTTGGATAGTAAATTATACTTATTCCCTATCCTAGAGCGCCCCCCAGCGCAATGCGTTGTAATGGTATGCGGAGTAAAAGTCGCGTTGTAATGGTAGTGCGGAGTAAAAGATGCGTTGTAACGGGTGTATACCGGAGAGCACTGGTGGCAAACGCGTGCTGGGGCTGACCAGCTGGCAGGGACTACATCCGCCTGACATCTCCTTACTCCTCTAACAACTACAGGAGACCTCCGCCTCTGATTAATTCTGGGCCAACACGGAGAGAGAGTGGACCTGCAGGACCCCGCGACGCCATGTGTCACCGGGCCTAGAAGGTACGCGGCGGTTCCCTCCTCCACTAGAGGAGCACTGGCGGCAAACGCGTGCTGGGGCTGACCAGCTGGCAGGGACTACATCCGCCTGACATCTCCTTACTCCTCTAACAACTACAGGAGACCTCCGCCTCTGTGATTCTGGGCCAACACGGAGAGAGAGTGGACCTGCAGGACCCCGCGACGCCATGTGTCACCGGGCCTAGAGGCGGTGGTGACGCATGGGTGGAACCAGCAGTAGGGAACAAAGACCTTGACTGTAGCTCCTTGAGGCTGGCCACGCCCTGGAAATAGAAGAGACTTGTGGGGGCAGGCCTGGGGTGATTCCTGTCTTAGAAGCGGCCTCCAACGCACCCTGCCCGCTCAAGCAGAGTTGGCCCTGAACCTGACAGCCAATGAGCCCACCGAAGCACTCTGTGGCCCCCTTGAAAAGACCAGACCTTGTCTAGATTAGGTGCGACAGGGCAGCGGAAGGGGTGACTGGGCCCCTATTAGCAGGTACTGTGGGCCCCCAGAGAAGCCACAGTGGTGCCCCGCCCCTGGCCCATCCACCCCACACGACAACCCGACACTGAAAGTCGACCCCGGACGTCTATGTGGCCATGAGCAGAGAAAGGGGACAGGTTTGTCTCCCCTGGCACCTTGGGGGACTGCACCCAAGAAGAACCTTTGCCGTACAACTGGTCAGAGCGATCGATGTATTGTAATTTGCTAATATTAGCATGACAGGGTGTTTTAGATTCTAACGGATTAATTATATTTGATGATTTCGTAATGAATCACTTGAACTTGTCTCTTTTTTTGTAATTGATTTTAACTTCTTAATCTTTGTGAAATGTATTGTTTATGACTGTGTTTTTAATCTTCGTTTATTATGCAATACATTTTTGATATTGTCTTGACAATTTGGGATTCACATTTGCAATGTGTTTGTTTGTGTAATCACAGGAGATTCCTCACTCTGACACAGTGTGGATGAAGTAGTGTGTAAGCCTGAATGATCTTTTGTGATAACAAGTCCAAGGGAAAAATTATTTTACACTGTTTGTGTTGGCACCCAGTCCCTTGGTAGGTTGGGCCACTCCCACTACTGTTGAAGTTTTGGAATGTTAACGGCCTCCTAAACAGGGTCAAACGCACAGCAGTCTTGAGATATGCCCACAGACACGCCCGATGCCCTCTTGCTCCAAGAAACACACTTCATGGGTAATCACAGCCCCTTCCTCGCGAGGTACGGGTTCGTCAGACCATGGCATGCAGACTTTGAACGGGGCTCGCGTGGGGTAGCAGTTTTCCTTCGGCACACCTTTCCCTTCATGCCCACTAATGTGGTCAGAAACCCCCAAGCCATTTTGTGATCCTGACTGGGACACTGGGAGGGGAGGTCACCAATCTAGTGTCACTCTATGTGCCACCATCTAGCCTAGCAACCACCTTGAAAACCATCAGTGACACAATATCCTCCCTCCCCCTGGGACTGACTATGATTGGTGGGGACTTCAAGACAGGCATGTGACCAGACCTTGACACCACAGGCGCACCTCCGCAAACAGATCCCTATGTGCCAGGAGGAGACTGACAGAGTGGGCGACAAACCTAGGCGTATACGAGGTCTGGAGGACATGGAACCCTAGAACCACCCAGTACAAACACACCTCAGCTGCACACCACTCGCATGCACGAAATGACCTGGGCTTCATGTCCGCTCCGGACTGTCGCAAGGTTTCAAGCATTAGCATCCTCCCTAGAAGCATCTCAGACCATTCACCGCTTCTTCTCAGCCTAGGAGACCGCGCAGACACACTTTGCCCCATCTAGAGGCTGTATGCTAGGTTCCTCCAAGATCGTGATTTTCGGAAGGCAATTGGTGATGAACTCCAGCAGTACTTCCTAGCAAACCAAAACACGGTCCCCTCCTCAGGCACCCTCTGGGAGGCTCGGAAGGCCAGCATTCACAACTTTGCTAAGGGCCAGCTCAAGTCCAAGTGACAGGCGCAGGACATCCAGCTTACCTTCCTCGAGGACCAGGCAGCCTGTCTTGAGGAGGCCTTACCCACTGCAGTGGACGAAAAGGGGGAGAGACAGCTCTCTCTCCAGAGAGATGGAATTAAGCAACCTTCACTTCATTCAGCAAAGCTGCTATGGAGAACCTCGGTTGCACGCATATATGGGTGGGAGGTCAAGAACTTGAGAATACTTCACAGGCTGGCTTCATACCCTATGGTGAACCGTATAGTCGCTGAGATCCAAGATCTAACAGACGTCACTCGGCATAGCCCAGTCTCCATAGCTCAAACCTTTGCCGACTACTACTCCCGGCTCTACTTGCCAGCCCTTTCAGATACCCCAGCCCTGGCATTGTCCGAGCTGGGAACAATCCAATTCCCCGACTGCACAAATCACTAGTGGTTAGCTTGGATCTCCCAATCACGTAAGAGGAAATAGGGAAGGTAATCTTCCTGGTAGCGGCCGGAAAGGCACCTGGGCCAGACGGCTTCCCACAAGAATACTACGCCTCATACTGAGACGGACTCATCCCCCACCTCCACAACCTCTATGCCAAGGTGGCAGAGACATGGAGGTTCCCACCTGAAATAGACTTGGGACCATGGTAGTCATTCCCAAGACACAGCCCCCTCGCCTTCCTGCTCCGATTATCGCCCAATATCTCTAATCAACACAGAAATTAAAATATACGTGACAATCCTGGCCAAACAGCTAGGACCGGTGCGGGTTTATGCCTTTGCAAAATACGAGACACTGGCCTTGGCTCACCGACATTTGCTCTTTCTGTACCTGGCACTCCTGCATGTCAACTTTAAAAAGGCCTTCAATATGGTTGACTGCTGTATCTGGGAGACATGCTTGCTGCAGCAGGCTTGGGCCCTCATTTCTGTCAGTTGGTCCGAGCCCGCTACTCCTGGCCCACGGCACATGTGCTTATTAACGGGGTCCATTCGGACCTTTTCCCTATTATTAGGGGAACGAGACAGGGTTGTCCCCTTTCGCCTCGGTGATGGACCCACTGGCATGCCTCATTCAGGCTGATGAGCACATCCAGGAATGGAGGTGGAGGGGTTTGCACGAGCACCCGATTGCCCTTTATGCGGACGGTGTCCTGCTCTTCTTAGCTGACCCTGCACAGTCAAGGCCTACTTGCCTCCATCTCCTACGTTCCTTCGAGCGGGTGTCGGGTCTGAGACTAAACCCCACCAAGTCAACCCTGGTCCCACTTCACATTTCAAGAGACTGCTCTGATTGGCAATCTACCATCCCGATTTGCGTCAATTGTTCAAGTACCAGGGCATCTGGGTCGCGCTACTCCCAGACTTGTTGTGGTCACTCAACATCACCCAACTGGTTAGGAAGACCAGGGCAGACCTCTGGGGAGGGCTGGCCCTCCGCTCAACCCCTTGGGGAGGATCACTATGTTTAAAATGAGGATTCTCCCTGCTTCCTATAAGTAATCCAAAATACCCCGTTTCACCTCCTGCGAAGTTGGTTCAAGGAGCTGGATAACCTGTCCACAGCCTTCTTTGGGGAAATTCGGTGCCTCAAATGGCCCTGGCCCACTGCCAAATCCTCCCTTTTGATGGAGGTATGGGCATGACCAACCTCTACCGCTACTAACTTGCAACCCGCCAACTAGTCCTGCACGACTGGTTCAACAGTGGATGTTCAGACCCGGCCTACATGGTTGAAATGGAGGGGCTGGTGCTTGCCCGGGTCCAAGCAATGCAATATGGTGACCAGATACCTGCTGCACTCCCCACGGTGACCCAAGCGGTCTTACTGGCATGGCACGCCTCTCTGCACTCCACAGGCTGGGACACCAGATTCACACAACAGACACCCATCTGGCACAGCGTGAGGCTCAGAGAGGAAGGGCGCTGAACGGCTTCAGGAAATGGGATCTTATTGGTATCTCGCAATTTGGGGACGTGTGGACGGGAGACCATATTCGTTCCTTCCAGGACTTGCAGACTGCCTATTCCCTTCACCCGTCCCAATTCTACAAATACCTGCAACTCCGGCATTCCCTCACCTTGCACATCCCAACAGGCACCACAATCCCTGAGTTCAGTCCCCTGGAGGCCCAGGTCTTGATGGGAAATCTGGGACGAGGGGGGGTGTCACGGATCTACTGATCACTCTCAAACAACAGTTGGATCACACTCAAAACTCTTACACATTGATGGGAGGCTTGGTTGGGCACGTTGGTGGAGGAGAACTGGTGTGACGCACTAATGGCTCCCGAAACTATCACTATTTCAGTCTGGCTCCATGTAGTCCAGCTATACTACCTCCACTGTGCATACTCACTCCTAGTTGCCTCCACCGGGCTGGCCTTCTAGCGACCCCATACTGCACGTGCTGCTGGTCACACCCAGCAGACTTCTTCCACATGGTATGGGTATGTCCCCATCTCGTCTCGTATTGGGAGGCATTGGTGTCAGAATTTACTAACGTCCTGGGCTGGGCATTGCCAAGTAACCCCCTGAACTTACTCCTGTTCATCATGGACAGTCTAGATGGGTCCCGAGCAGACATATCCTTTTGGGCACAGCCATTACTGTGGCAAAACGTGACATAGCTACTGCCTGGAAAAGTCCCTCCCCACCCAGCATAGCTAAATGGCACAGGGGAGTAGACTGGTGTGCGACACAAGAGAAACCATTGTACGAGGCCAGGTGATGTCCAAACAAGCATGGTCGGGTGTGGGGCAAACAGTTGGGTCAATTGGGGTAGGAGAATTCTGCTACTGGGCCAGACACCTAGGTCCGGCCTGGGCCATAGCGTGCGCTGTTAGCAAATAACGAGACAGATATGGCTGTATCATAGCAGTGATGAACTGCTGTACTGTATTTTCTTTTCCTTTCAGAAAACTCAATAAAATTGGTTATCAAAAGAAAAATCTTGCTCGGCAATGCGAGTGGGTGAGTGGACTTTTTTAACCCCGTATGGGTGTGTCCCTGCTCTCACAAGAGTCTCACAAGCTGCTTGTGGGACGCTCACGAGATAATACAGCCATGGATTTAGTTTTATATTGTATGATACAGTTATCATTCCTGTGTTCTATGAGTGTTTAATAGTAATGTTCAATAAGGGTTTCATTTAAATGTCTGTATTATATTTATTTTTAGTTTATTATAGCATATCACTCCCGCAAAGGCTTGCAAGACCTGGTTATACAATCACTTGCATGCAGTCCAAGAGAGCAGAACCTGTTTCGATCTCGTGGACAGCTCGCAAGACCGTATATTGGAATTTGAGTTCATAATAGTATCTTACAGTGATTAAGAAGGAACTCTGATCCTACAGGTTTTCTGAAAGTGACAAAAATGTACTATACATGACAACTTTACAAAATGCAATATTGTTGTATTTTTGTGATCCAGCGAGAGGTTCGCAAGATTGAGGACACACCCATCAAAGAGATTATCATTGACTACCTTCAATAGTGCAGGGATGTGGAATTCCTATAGCCCGACGCAAAGGACATATTGTCTGGTGTCAAGGGCAACACGTTTTCTTGTGCATTGTGTCCTTCGGACAAGTAGGCCCAACCCCCTGTAGTACAAACCCTTTGGCTGCCAGTTTGCAGTACCACATTATGGATCAGGAAAGGGCACTGTCTGCAGTTAAGGTAATATTTGTGTCTATATTTTAACGCTGTTCAAACTTGTATTTATGGTTCATTAATTGAAAGCCTTCATTATTGGGGTGAGCACTCTAAGTAAATGTTGTAAGCTCTGACTGCACTACTGACAGTGGTTCCAGTATAAAAATACACCTTTTCAATGTTTAAAAATACGTGGCTATGTATAATGCGCCCAAAATGCTCTCTGATTTGATGCAAATATTTTCAGAAACTTGAAAACAAGATTGAATTGATGATTCTTTGCTGTGGATTTATTATTCTTTGGTTTAAAAAAAAAAATTCAGAAGAAATATAGCTAAACTATTGTAAAATTTCAGGTACCATTTCTTTGCAGCATCATTTAGTAACATGTTGATGCATGCTAGTATTTTTCAAAAATATTCATAATGGAAAATCAGTGTAACCAGTTTTAATAAGATTATGGGAAACACAAATAAACAAGCATTGGCAAAGCCAGTAGGTCTGAAATTGTTGGTCAGCTTTTTAGTTTTGTCAATGTGTGAATTGTTTTGGCATGGTTTTTGTAAAACCCTATTGGTGTGGGAGATGCCAGGCCCTCATCATTATAACAAACATTGGCAAAAGCAAAAAGTGTTTTTGGTCTCAAAAAGCACACGCTGCCACAGTAGTTACTGGTACTGAACAAAACTACTTTGCGTGCTGATATGTTCCTTGTGAAAGAGCAGAATTCTGTCACTCACAGGGAAGCCAGCCGAAACAGAGAGTGAGACAGAATTATAATAAACGCAAAAGCTAATGTTTAACGACAGACCAAATTTGAGGCCCAATTATTACAGAAAGTCTCAAAAGTGCACCCATGGCATATGTCCTTGCATTAAGTGCAGCTTTACAGCTTTTGTGAATTCCCAAGAATTTACAGAAGTAGGACAAGAAATAGAACTCCTAGAAAATATTTGCGAACTGCATTTTAGCATGAGCAAATATGCATGTGTAGATTTGCTCATGCGAAAATCTGAGTGTTTGCAAGTTCACTTTCCCTCCAACCACTTTTTTCCCAAATCTGGAAGAAGGTTTACTTCTGCCATTGTCAGGACTACATTTCCAACATTTCTCAGTATGGGAAAAGATTAGAGAAGATTTGTTGAAAACCTTTAAAACATGCAAGTTAGTAGTTGTGCACAGACTCAAAAGGGCATTCTAACCCTGGAACTATTGCTTACCACTACTTCCAGCCCCAGTATATAGATCTGCAGAAACGTTGCAACATAAGGGGATTGCAAGTATTCAAACACTACTATAGCATGAGCCCTGGCATAATCAGCGAGGCTACAGCGGAGCTCTTAAATAATGAGATTGCTGCCATAATTTGTTGCCGCACTACATGATACCGAAGGGACAAGTGGGTTTTGTTACAGGACAAGTAGAGTTATGAGGCAACCTGCCCCATGGACAAGTAGATATTTTATTAAATTTCCCACCCCTGATAGTGACACCTCAACAGAGAGTTACAGCTCTGTATAGAATAATTTAGAGAAATACTATCTGTTGAAGTAATTGTGTTTAAAAACAGCAAGCTCTCTACTGATAACTCTGAACAGAGTAAAGGGTGTGTGTAGATTGAGAATGGTAAACTGTGATTTAAGAGTACATCTTTCTAATAAAATTCTATACAGAATGAATGGCTCACTTTTATGACATTCCCTCTCTACTGACACCTCTGAACAGGGTAAAGACTGGGTGTGAAAGGCTTTAGAGAGTAATTCAACCCTCTACAAAGACCCAACAAGGTGTATGAATGGGTTCAAAAATAGAAAGCTCTCTGCTGATATCTCTCAATGGAATAAAGGTTCTGTGTCCAGGATTTTAGAGAAACAAAATGCTCTAAGCTAACACGGTTTTAGAGAAAGTCTAGGCCCTGTGTTAGCACATTTTAACAGGGTACAGATTGTGTATCAGAGTTTGATGAACAAATTACTGTTTCTCATACAAGTCCATATAGAGTGAAAGTTTCATCTTTATAACAACATACCATCTCTACTGACACCTTTCTACAGTGTAAATGGTGGGTGTGAAAGGACAAGTAGAGTTATGAGGCAACCTGCCCCATGGACAAGTAGATATTTTATTAAATTCCACACCACTGATAGTGACACCTCTGCAAATAGTAAACAATCTGTGTAGAAAGTTCCAAAGAAACACTAGGCAACTATTATCACATTTAAAGAGGATGCAGATTCTGTAAGGTAGTTTGATGATAAAATTGCTTCTTTTCTTATAACTGTATACAGGGTAAATGCTTAATTTTTATGACAACATTTATTTAGGCAATTTGTAGAGCGTGCAAATATCCGGGGGTGTCTCGGCGCTGAGGACGGCTGATTGGAGGACTGACTGGGAACTAGTGATTTATTAGTTGAAGAGGCAAGTGTTTAGTTGCTTCCGGAAGAAAAGCAAGGTGGGGATGGTCTTAATGTGGCGGGGAGTGTGTTCCATAGTTTGGCAGTGGCAACCGTGAATCTTCTGTCTGGATGATAAATACTGGGTGTAAAATGCTTTAATGAGGAAATCATCCCGCTACAAATACATTTTCTCCGTGTGAACCACATGTATGATTGGTTTTACAAACAGAACCCTCTCCAGTGAAAGCAATGAACAGAGTAAAGGGTGTGTGTGTATACGGTTTCTGAGAAAGACTAGGCCCTGCGCTACCACATTAACAGTAAAAATTGAGTATGGTACAGTTTGATGTAACAGTAAACATTTCTAAAACAAGTCTGTAGAGTGAATGGTTCAGTTTTATGACAACATATCCTCTCTACTGACACCTCTGTACAGTGTGAAGGCTGTGTGTAAAAGGCTTTAGTGAGTAACTTACGGCTCTACAAAGACCTGTTATCTAAGTGAGCATGGTGTATCAATGGGTTTACAAACAGCAAGCTCTAAAGGCCCTGTGCAAACACATTTTAACAGGGTGCAGACTAAATAAGGTACAATTTGAGCAAAGACAGTATATCTCATGCAATTCTATACAGCATGAAGGCTTCAGTTTATTTACAACATAGTCTCTCTACTAGCACCTCCCTACAGGGTAAAACCTGAATGTTAAAGAGTTTAATGAGGAAAACATCACTGTGCAAATATCTATTCTGTGGGCGAACAACATATATGATTGGATTCACTAAGAGCAGCCTCTCTAGTGTCGAAAGACTAATGGATGGGGGTAACATTCTTTAGTGAGGAAGTAAGCTCTCTGAAAACATTGTTAATAATGGGGTTTGCCTAAAACAGCACGTCACTACAAAGTAAAGACTATGTAGATGGTATAACAGAATCACTATGCCCTCTTTTCCACAATATAGCAGGGTATACAATTGCTACAGTAGACTTTCATACATTAGCTCCTGATCTTAGTACGCTATACAGGACGAATACTTCACTTTTATGACAACGTATCACCTTAGTTGATATCTCTCTACTGAGTGATTCCCAGGTAATATACGCTTCATTGAGAAAGTCTCTCCCCTTCAAACACCTTTTATATTTGTGAACAGGCTTTATGGTGGTGTTTGCTACATCCACTCTCCAAAATCATATATAGTAAGTAGCATCCTTCCAAAACACATCAAACACTATTGAGAGGCACCTGTAAATGTAAATGTAAATGTATTTCGATTTATATAGCGCACGAATCACCCAGGGGTCTCAAGGCGCTTGCTTAGGGAACCCATCCTGGTATTCCCCTGTGAGATACCCCGGCAGGGTATTCACAAGGTGAAAGCCAGGCATCCCGCCGCGAGGGGCCGTAGTGGAGATTAAGCAAGCTATTGCCCAGAGTCGCAGAGTGTGACCCCGTGAGTCGAGTAGGCACCGGAGCGAGAATTGTCGAGTCTGTGGAATTTTTGAGCCCAAGACCCGCCGAGGCGGGGAATCGAACCCTGGTCCACGGCTGATCTCAGCTTCCCGATCTGCCGTCTCTAACCACTGAGCCACGCTTCTCCACATACAACTCGATACAACAATATTTCAATATTATGCAATGTATTTTTAATGGGTGTAGCTTTTCCCCTTCACCCTTTTAAAATGTTTTTATACTTATATGGTATTGTATATCGAATAAAGTTATATACAATACAATATTTCAGTAGCCACCTATGAACTCAACAACAAATCACAGATAGAATCAGCTAAGGTTCAACGGGAATGCACTGGTAATTTATATATGGCACTTAATTTTGTAAAAATTATGAAATTTCAACAGCAACAAACACAGTAAAATAAATACAAAACAACAAAGACAAAAACCCAATTACCAACAGAACAACATTTCTCTATAATTTTCAATATTCATTTCTTATAATTTTTCAATGAAAAAATCAATAGTAAAGACTTTGGCAATTGCATTTTAACTATTGAAATTATTAGTACCTTCATAATGAGCAAACATTTTCATACTGGTTTTTTAGAAATATTCTATTACTTAAATATTTAGTCACAGACTGTACTTTAATTACACTATGTTTTCAAGTACCTGCAAATGAAGATGTATGTTGAAGGTAGCTGAATATACCAATCTCCTTTACTCAAAAATCAAATGACATCTGTTAAGCAGAAGTCAAAGAGATTCCACTTGCTTCGCCTCCAAACCACCAACAGCAATCTCAAGTGTCTGTGGTTATGCAACAGATACAGCTATCTGAATCTTCAAGCCTTGTAGCCAATCCCATCGTAGCTTTTTTTTAAATTTTGCAGTAGGAAAGTCAACTACTGCCTGACTCTAATGTTACCTCTGTCTTGCATTCTTCACACAGTATATGTTCCTCTTTCACAGCACGTGTACTTCATGTACCATAATCCCCTTTAATGAGCTTCGTAACCATATAATTTAACATAATTGGTAACATAAAAAAAGTATTTTTATTTTGATGTAGATATTTTATCCAGTTAATCACACCTATACTGTGCTAGTACACACGTTTTTACTCTCACTGTCCAATACAGTTCGCAAGACTCTTGCGGGATAGCAAAAATTACTCATGGCAGGATGTCTAAAAATGTCTGCACAAGTCTTGTGGGATCGTATGAGCCCACACAGTAAGCTTCACTCACATATGCTTGCACTCTACTCTTGTGAGACTCTCGAGGGATTATACCAGAATTTCTGACTCACCCACCAGTAAAACTCATACTGTTTAACAAATAACAGCATACCATACAAACAGCAGTTGCTCACAACCTAACCTACTTTTCTATCTGTCAAAAATCTACCAATAACTTGTACTTTTACCTTCCTCCTATTTTCTCTCCACTCTTGTAACTCCATGTTCTTCCTGTATATTATTCATTTTGCTGAGCACTTTTGTTGTGAGTGGCAACCCCATTATGCTTCATGATTTGCCTCTGGACTTTGAGACACAGCTTCATCTACTGGGCTGGAGAACATGCCATTAAAGTGGATTTCCAAACTTGGGCATTACTTGCATTGGTCACAGAGGTGTGAAGTGGCATCAATGGTTGAGAGCTTTGGACCGTAAACACCCAGATCTCATAACAGAGCAGTGTGGTAGCAATAACCCAGGCACAATCACAGTAGTTCCTCTTGAAATCCAAATGAACTTTTTCAATTGATGCCTCTTTCCTCACATAGCCTTTGCATATTCCAACATCAAAGGCAAAAATGGCAATAGTCAAAATAGTTTTATCCTAAGACCGCAAAGTCATGGAAGCATGTTAATAAAACAATTTCTGCAATTTTTTTGGACCATGGCGTAGGCTGCATTTATCATAATAATATCCATTTTGATATGCGAGGTGTCTAGATGCAGCAATATGGAGTGCACTTCACTGTACAAGGAAACATCCTTAGTAACATCAAGGAATGTATCCAGTTCTAAATGCAACTGAACACTACACACTAAAACACAAAGGCTCTTTGTGTTTATGTGTGTAGTGTTCAGTTGCATTTAGAAGGAGGGCATGATGGCCGCAGCTGGATCGTAGCGGACAGTCGCATCCGATCCCTCTCCCACCTAAAAGGAGGGCAAGATGGCTGCAGCTGGATCGTAGCGGACAGTCGCATCCGATCCCTCTCCCACCTAAAAAGATGCTGGAGATCTGAGTAGCATGCTGTGCACCCCCGGTGGCCCGGAAAGCTGGACGCAATTAGGCAAAGGAGAATACAGGGTTGTTAAATGGCTGAGATCCCCATTTAGCTTCAGCTTCAGCCTCGCTGTTCTAAACTTCAGCCTACACAACGTGCTTTCCCTCCTCACCCGCAAAAAAGCGGCTCTCAAGATGCCCCCACGCCCCCACAAGCAAGAGAAGGAGCAGCCGGAACCTACAAATACAGCAAAGATCGGTGTGGACAAGATGACCAGGAAGGATCCTCTGGCTGCCTGTCAGGCTCTCTCTCTGAGCTGTTCGGAAAACGATAATCCCCGCCGCACAGGGCCGGACTGGGAACCAAAACCGGCCCTGGCAAAGTGCTCGGCCGGCCCCCCCTCGGGAGGCCGAGCGCTTTGCCAGGGCCGCTTTTCGGGCGATTTTGTTACAGGGACGATTTTGCAGCTATGCTGCAAAAACGGCTCTGTAACAAAAACGGCCCCCAGGGCCCAAAACCGGCCCCCACCCTTGCGGCCGACCGGGGGATTGCCCGGTGCACACAACGGCCAGTCCGGGCCTGCCGCCGCAAAAAAGAAGACAGAGCCACGTGGAAAACCAGGAGATCTGGGCAGATCGGAGGAGGCGCGTACCACGCCGATGCAGAAGACCGGGAAAGAAGGCAACAAGCAGAAGGATACAACATTCAGGCAGCCTACCCTAGCTGAAGCCTTCAGCGCGAAGCCCGCAGAGGGTGAGAACGAAGACGGTGCCGTCCTCGAGGACGTCGCGAGAGTGGTTGCTAGGCAACGCCCGGGATCGGGCTCAGGCTCAGTGGCGGAAGATTCTGCGGCCGGGCAGCTAAGCGGTGAGGCGGACTGTAACATGAGGCAAGGGGACCCTGGGGTGCTGATGCAGCGTTAAATGATACAAATGCAGGCAATAAAGATGTGCTGAGCGCTCTGCTACTGGTAGAGGCTGGACTAAACACCCCGCGTCAAACCATGAGTACCTGGGGGAGTGATAATGGTTTGGCAAGCCAGAAGATCAAGGCAGATGACATATTGCATGAGGGGTCGGAGAGAGGGGGGGAGGCTCACCAGAAGGGGATTGCTTTTACTCCCGGAATGAAGATTCAGAGTCTCTGCTATTCAGTGAAGTGAGCTCGGGGGAAAGCTCAGACACAGGGTCCAGCGCCTCTGGCAATAAGAGCACACAGAAAAAAAGAAGATCCAAATCAAGGATCCACGGTCCTGAGTCCCATGTAGGCATGAATAAAAAGCTGCTCTGTGACTATTCGGCCACCTCTCAAATATACCAGGATGAAAACACTTTACCATCTACACCAGTAGAGGCTCCCGCCAATACCCCAGCCCATGCTTCCTTAGACTTACTGTTTAATACTCTTAAACAAATGCAGGGGGAAGCAAAAGCAGAGATCTGCAGGGCTAGGCAGGCTACAAAGAAAATCCAGAATACATTGAGGAAAGTGAACAAACTCTACAAAGAAGTGGCGGACAGAGTGACGCAGGTTGAGGAGAGAACGGGAAGGTTGGAAGATGATGTGGGCAGCTGGCAGACTTTCAAAATGGCCCAGGAAAAACTGGCAGAGGACATGCAGTGGAAGATGGAGGATTTTGAAAACCGCCAGAGGCTGGGTGTGGCGGAGGGGGCAGAGGGGCAGGATGCCAGGCTATTCGTGATCAACCTACTAAAGGGAGCTTTTCCTGATTCACATTGGCAATGGGAGAATGAGGTGCAAAGGGCACATATGTTCCCATTCACGATGAAGAAAGGGCAGGGAGTTGGTCAGGAGAGCATGCCCAGGGCAATCTTGGTGTACATAGGTAATTACCTGCTTAGACAGTAACTAATCGATAAGGCAAGACCAGATTACAAACGATCATTTAACGGCACCACCTTCTTTGCAAGACCCGATTTCTGCCATGTCATGGTGGAAAGGAGATGGAAGCTTAGGCAGCTAGGCTCAGAGGCTTACCTTCTGTTTCCTGCTAGGCTTAAGGTAATTACAAGAGGGTAAGTGAGGATGTTTTTTTCGGAAATTAAAGCACAGCAATATATGGAGGAGCTAAAGGGACAGAAGGGTGGCTAAGTGTGGAGGTCTTTTTCATACGACAATACAGCTCACCACTTCAGTGGCAATGTAAAATATGGCTTCTGCATTTAAGATAGCGGTGGTGGGAGATCACAATGTATAAGGGGGGGTAGCACAGCAGGGATTTACAGTCTTAGGCAGGGAGAGGGATGCGATAGCTGCAATTCAAAGGCGGCCACACATAGGTCATGTGTGACCTATTTGCCTGTAAGGGGGGTGGGGGGTCCTCGGGGGGGTGGGCTCAGGGTGGGAGAGGAAGGGCGGGGGCGGCAAGGGGCAGGGCTCAAGGGGAGGGGTGTAAGGTATGTACATGGATGGTACTCACAGCACACCTTAGCACAGCAGGACACAGACTGGAGATACAGTTGCATATATTTGTTCGACAAAACTGGCATATCTGGCATAGGAGCGGTAGGAAAACAATGTGACACACATTAATGAGTATTAGAATTGCCTCAATAAATGTATGCAGCCTCAATGATGGGAATAAAAGGCAGCGACTGGCCGCGCTCCTTAGAACAATGTGTTTAGACATAGTATGTCTGCAAGAGACCCACATTGAGGGGACTAAAGTCTATCTTCTGGAACAACGGGGCTTTGTACTATTAGCTTTCACAAAACAGGGGACTAAAACTCGAGAGGTGGCCATACTTGCCAAAAGGGGGTCACTATTGTTTAGAAGAAAAAGGAGGATCTGTGGGGGAGGTGGATACTTCTGGAGTGCAGTCTTTAGGGCGAGACATTCACACTAATTTCTGCTTATGGGTCCACTGAGGATGACCCAGATATTTTTGCGTTCTTCGACTCCGAGCTTCCCCTTTGGCAGAACCTATTGTATGTTGTGGCGACTTCAACATTAACGGGCTGGCTGGCTTAGGGACTGAGGACGGGCAGGTTTACACCGGCCGTAAGAAGCGGACCTGCCAAGCAATACTCAGTCTGGCATATCATAATTCACTAACAGACCTATGGGCTCGATTTAAACCAGTGGGGTCTGGAAGTACGTTTTATTCAGCGCCCCATAGGATCTCCATCAGATTGGATTACTTCTTGATTTCAAATTCTTTAGTCACTAGAGCACAGATGGATAAGCAACCCAGAATCATATCCGATCATAATCCTTTAATACTTACGCTTAAATTGGGGAAGGTGGCGGTTAAAGAAAATAACTGGTCTTTTGAGAGGGCCCTTTTGAAAGACGAGGAGTATGTTAAACATATGCAAGATTGGATTCCTATGTTTTGGAAGATCAACAGAGGTAGCGCCCTCCCTGGGGTTGTTTGGGACGCCTTTAAAGCCAGTATCAGAGGGGAGAAATTAAGCTATACATTACATAGAAATAAGCAGCAGAAGATCAGAATAGAAAGAATCACAAAAAAACTAGGAGAAATAGAGGAGGAGCTGAATGTAGCTATCGAAAGGAAGACGCCGCTGGATGACATCCTCCTTAGGATCACAATAAGCAAAGCAGAGGCATGCAAGTGTATTTCTAGTAAGGCGGCTACTAATTACTTAATTGAAAGAGAAAGTTGCTGCGAATTTAGCGAGAGAGTTGGGCATATTCTGGCGTTCCGTACAAGGCAGAAATTGGCGGCTAGGGAAATTAAGGAGATCTCGGATGGCAAGGGGGGGTGGCTACAGACCCAGAAGAGATAAGGGAGGTCTGTAGGCGCTTCTATGCGACTTTATATGACCAAAACCAGATAGCAGAAACAAACCTCATTAAGGAGTATCTTGAAGGTATTCCACACCCGGTTCTTTCCGAAGAGGAAAAAGCGGTGTTGGAACTCCCTTTAACGCTACAGGAATTAGCCATAGCATTGGAAAATCTCCCCTCGGGGAAAGCAGCAGGCCCGGATCAGCTACCTGCCGAATTCTATAAAGTCTTCAGGGGGTCACTATGCAAGGATTTACACACCACCTTGGTACAAGCACAACAAGGGATATCGGTACCAAAGTCCTGAAGGGGGGGGGGGGAGGACATAATAGTTATACTAAAAAAGGATAAACCAACTTGGATCCTGGCTCCTACAGGCCTATTACACAAATGAACGCAGACGCAAAAGTATTTTCTAAAATTCTGGCGACAAGATTAGGTATGGTGATTGAGAGTCTGGTCAGTTCCGCGCAGCACGGCTTCATCCCTAGAAAGGGCACCACACAGCACATAAGACAGATGACGACTTTGTTTGATGCAACGGAGGTCTCAGGGGATCCTGCCGCGGCCGTGTTTTTAGACGCAGAGAAGGCCTTCGACAGGGTTTCCTGGGACTACCTGTGGATGGCTATGAGATGGTGTGGCATAGGAGAAGGATATGTAGGGGCTGTGCAGGCTCTGTATAGAGACCCGTCGGCTAGGGTGAAAATTAATAAAGGTTACACTAACACGCTGCAGATTAAGCGGGGGACTAGGCAGGGGTGTCCCTCCTCTCCATTATTACTCGCTTTATATATGGATCTGCTGCTACATAGGCTAGAACATAATAATAAAATCTCGCCCGTTGTTATGCATGGAGGGGAGTATAAAACGCTTGCATATGCAGACGATGTGGCCATCATCACACCAGCTCCCACCGAGGCTATTAAGGAGATCGTCAACAAACAGGGGGAAGAGGGTCCTAGGGACAGTTTAACGACCCTGCAATGCTATTATCCCTATAAACCTTTAAACCAACAACAAATAGCAAGGGGTCTGCTCCTATGCAATCCAGATTAACTCCTATGGTGTGAAACACTAATTACTCTAAAGTGAAACACTAAGTGATTCAAGTGACGTGAAAAACTATAAGTATGTGCTACTACAGTTAAATGTGAGGTCTCCCTTCCTTGTGAAAAGATTCCCATCAGTCACCACTCGGATCCGCCCTTCATCATCTGGGATCCTTCACACATGAAGGTAGGATGTCCCCACCGAGGACTGGCAGATGTTACAGCCTAGGCCACAAGTGGGACCCAGTGATTGGACTATAGCTTATAGGGACAAGGGTGACTGAAAGCAGTGCTCTGAAAGTAAATAATACTATGTGAAAGTGAGTATAAAATTGGGTAAAGCAGAGAAAGGAATTTATTATGCTTCTCTTCAGTCCCAAAGTTATAAAAAAGTGTGTAGTGGACTAAACAAATAACCACTATTGGAGATGTAAGGTCGACATGTTTCTGCAGACTAACTAGATCCAGCTGGTATCTTGCTGCTTCCTCAGGACCATTAACGCTACTGCTTTGTGAAATTTTTGTGAAAAAAGATAAAATACCACCTGTGATCCGGTGATAACATCCTTCTCCTAACTGCGTGGTTCAACGGAATATGAATCCATAGTGCATAGTGTTTCACACCATAGGAGTTAATCTGGATTGCATAGGAGCAGACCCCTTGCTATTTGTTGTTGGTTTAAAGGTTTATTAAGGAGATCGAACTGGAGGCCAGGGGTTTTGGGATAATTTCAGGGTACGCGATCAATAGAGCTAAAACCCAGATAGTTAAGAACCCTTATACTTCCTGCGATGACGACAGGGTGGTTCCCTCAGCTATATACTTAGGGGTTAGGATCACATCGGACCTAAATAGCTTGGTAGAGCAGAATATGGGGCCACTAATAACTAAAGTTAAAGGGGATCTTGAAAGAGTTCACAATTTACATCTAACGCTAGTGGGCCGCACAAATGTTATAAACATGCTCATATTGCCCACATTTCTCTATTTGTTTAGGGCAATCCTGCTGTTTTTTTTAGCCCAAATGGTTTTCCATATTAGAACACATACTGAATAGGTTTATTCGGCCCCATGGCAAAACAAGGAGAGTTTACCGCTATGTCACCCTGCCCAGGAAAAGATGGGGCTGGGGGGTCCCAGATTTCAGAATGTACTACTGGGCGGCGGCACTTCAATACACGAAGGGGTTAATAGGAGGAGCAGGGACAGGAGCAGGGGATTCGGGAGGCAGGCCCAGGTACACCAACTTATGTGCTATCCTGTTGGGGAGTGAAGCAGGGAATTGCCTTTTAAACTGCATTGATTTCAGCTACTATAAACGCACAAAGTTTAAGACATTACAAGCGGCGTATAAAATCTGGGCTGCTTTTTCCCAAGAAGTACGGCCTGGGTAGGTTCAATAGATACACTCGTATGGTAGTAAACGGCTCCCTGCCAGTAGAAATATTTAGGGATCCAGTGATGTTGGACTGGGGGATGCATTGCATACAGAAAGTAGGCGATCTTTTGGGCCCTAATGGAGTGCTTCAGTTCTCGGAAATACAATCTAAGTATAGTATAGGCAGTATGAGCTTTTTAAAGTACCTGCAGGTCAGGAGCTATATCTCTAGTAAGCAAGGTGGACCCTTAGGGTTCGGCCATAATCGCATCTTAGACACCATTGAGGGTAGGGTGGACTGTACGATACATCGGCTATATGCAGAATTGATTGCAGTTAAACCAGATGACCTAGAGAAATACTCCACAAAATGGGCAGAGAAATTAAGCATCACTCAGGAGGGGTTTCAGGTTTCCCTGGAGCTGGGACGAACCATACTCTACTCGGCCCCCTTACAAGCACAACACTACATTATGGTATACTCCCTGTACAATACACCTGCAAAGATAGCACAGTGGGGGGCACCTCAGGTATTACCTGCCCACGATGTGACTCCACTGAGGCAGACATAATTCATATCTCTATACACTTTATAGGGTGATTGAGAAGTTTATTGACACCTTACTGGGAATTAAGATCACCCTGTCAGCGGATTTAATCATCTTGGGGGTTAATGTAAGTGCAGGGGACCCGCATACAGAATTTCTGTTCATGGCTATGGCGGTGTTACGCATATGTATAGCCAAGGCTTGGTTAGATAAGGTGCCCCCTACCCTCCATTCCTGGTTAGCCAGGTTGCTGGCCGCCTATAATCTAGAAAATGCAATTTATGCTAGGAAAGGTCGCAGGGGCAGAGTACTAGGGGAAAAATCTGGACACCCATTGAACAATGGAAAAGGGGCTTGAACAGCACACACTAGGGTAGGCACATGTATCTTTCCCTTCATCAGGTGGTTACTCTGTGCAGGTTACTTCACCGGATTTTGCTTGCCTTTATTTTGTTTATATTCTGTGCTGGGTCTGTTTATTTTTCTTTTTTGTCCTTTTTTTGTATATGTTAGGAAACTGCAATGCTGTATGTAAATTGTGTCTAAGTTATGTAGAAAGCATGCTATAATACGTAGGTATCACAAAGTATTCTGCTGTGTGGTGTGCTGTAACACCAGGTGAAATAATTATTTCTCTCAAAAACTCTTTAAAAAAAAAAAAAAAAAAACACAAGGGCTCTTTTCATATCCACCCTACTACTATATTATGTGATTGTTTCATGATATAAATCCTTTTTTTTAAAAAGAAATTCTACACCCAGAACACTTTTGAGGGAACACTCAAACAGCTACCTCCACCCTTACATTTGTAGAGCTCCCGCAAAAGTCTTGCAAGCTCGTACATCTAATCTATTACAACAACATGTTAATTGTACAGGTATGTGTAGTAGCGTGTGGTAAGAAACTTGCTTCTCCACGAATACCTCTCTCAAAGGTGATGGGGATGCATAGTAGGCTGTAGGAAGGGACTAGCCTCTTCACTGAGAGATATATCTAGAGTGAAAGTCATGCATAGTAGGGTATGGTCAGGAAATGCTCTCTCCGCTGACACCTCTCCCCAGAGTGACAGGTGAGCATAGTAGAGTGTTGGGTGCGGGTGCCCTCTCCACTAAGACCTTTCCACAGGGTGATATGCATGTGTAGCACGGTGTGTGGAAGAACTGGCCTCTCTACTGGCATCCCTCCACAAGATGACAGACATACGTAGTAGAGTGTGGGAAGAGACAGACCTCTCTTCTGGCACCTCTCTCCTGGGTGATGGGCGTGCACAGTAGGGTGTGCCGATGGAGTAGCCTCTCCATTGAGACCACGCCAAAGGATGACAGCGGAGTTCAGTAGGGTGTGGGGAGAGACTATCTTCTCTACTACGATCTCGCTCCAGAGTAACAGGCGTGCAAAATAGGGTATAAATAGGGACTCGCCTCTTCGCTGTGACCTCTCACCAGTAATGTTGCATATGTACCATAGTGTGGGGAGAGACGAGCATATCCGCTGACACCTCTCACCAGGACAAGTGTGCATAGTAGGGTATGGGAAGGGAGTGTCCTTTCTACTGTACCCACGCCTGGAAAAGTGTAAGGAAACACTGTCTTCTAAACAGAGATCTCTCTCCATGGCAACAGATGTGTGTTGTAGGGTTTGGGGAGGGACAAGCCTCTCCGCCGAGACCTTTCCCTAGGGTGACAAGCTTGCACAGTAGGGTGAGGAGAGTGATTGGCCTTTCCACTGAGAACTTTCATCAGGGTGACCGCCATGCATAGTAGGGCATGGTGAAATACTACCCCCTCTCTTGAGAACTGTCCTCAGAGCAACAGTTGTGCATAGTAGGGTGTGATAAGACACTGTCCTCTCCCCTCCCTCTCTCTCTCGCCATGACTACAGATGTGCTTGGCATGATATGGTGAGAGAGAACCCTCTCCGCAGGGACCTCTCCTCAGGGTTACAAGCATATGTAACGGGGTGCGGTTAGAGGCTGGCCTCCCCGCTGATGGACATGTTAGTATCAATAGGGTTATACATTGCAATTGTCTTTATTCAGTATTAGTCTGATTTGTTTGTTGTAGTTGTCTTTAGTAGACCAGACAAGAGTTATATGTTTATTGTGCTTGCTTACAGTTGTAGAGGGTTGTGTATGAAAAACATTGTATAGGAGGGTGAACCGCTGCAAGGAGTGAGAGCTACAACCGAGTGTGCCACGCTTAGAGTGAAGTGACACACTGAGATTGATTGACGAGAAATCAAGTTCTAAACTGCTATAGGCTTACGAAAGGAGGATTGTGTCTGGAGTGGAGAAAAAAATGGAGTAATTTATTAAAGAATTTTTCCAAGCATGAAACGTTTTGAAGCTGTTCAAGATTTGATGAGGGGTTATGTGCGAGTTCCTTTAGAGAGGGTGAAGAGTCTCCAACAGAAGGTAGAAATGTCATTATATCACAACCAATGAAGGGCTTCATATATGTTTGTGGCTTTGTCAATGGATCAAGATCAGTAAACATTAAAGAGCATTCAGATTTTCATATTACAAGAAGTGGGGTTTCTGGTTGTCAGAGTAGGCACCTTGTTCAAGCAGGAACCACCACTATACACAGGGTAAGCTGGATGCACACTAAAATATAGCCAGTGCTCACCCTCTGGTAGCTTTGCACAGAGCACTAAGGCCTATATAAAGAAGCCATGTGTAAGGTATTTGAACAACATACACACACTAACACAAGGAAAACACCACAAATATACTCTACAAAGGGTTAAAGAAATTGATTATATTTTTAGAAGTAAAACAAGACTAAAACAACAAAAATCTAATAAGTAGAACCAGAGTTCTGGATTTTTAAAGATTAAATCAAATTAAAGTGCTTACAGTCGTAAAATGCCAACTGGGGTCATCTAGTCACGCTAGTTCAGGTTAAATCCACAGTTCAGGCCAACTGCAATAGAGGGCAGGCTGATTACAGGATTCTTGCAAGTCCCACGGAGAAAGTACCTTGAATGGAGGGAGTGTTGACATTGAAGACTCAATGCGAGGAGCAGAAGAGACGAAGCTTCATCGTCGATCCCATGGATGCAGGTGCTGCATTGGTTCCAACAAGCACAGTCGATGAAGGCTTTGTCGACGTATCCCTTTACAATGCAGGCGATGCGTCATCGTCAAGCCACGCAGTCCTTGAGCCGTGCAGTCCATCAAACCAATGTCATCACGCGCCAGATGCGTCAGAGTCGAAGGGTCTTGCATCGGTTCTGATCGGTGCAAATTCATCGATGTGTTGCTTTTGATCAATCAGCATAGCAGAAATCATCTTTCAAGGGCCCAGGACTGGATTGGCATCACTTTGCAGGACAGGATTCACATATGTCAGAGTCCAGGTGTGGTTGCATAGTTGAAGGAAGTCAGAACAGGGGGAAAGCTAGTAAGTTCTTGGAGCCACTCTGGGTTCAAGTGAGATGGTTCCAGTTCTTGTCCTCAGCAGGGCAGCACAGCAAAGCAGAAAAGCAGTTTTACCAGAGCAGCAGTCAAGCAGAGTGGCAATCCTTATAGCACAGCAGCCTTTACTCCTGGCAGAGTTCTTCACAGGTCCATTAGTGTACTGTCTTGGTAGGGTCAGAGCCCCAGTACTTATACTCAGTTGCGCCTTTGAAGTGGGGGCGACTTCAAAGAAGGGTCTTTGAAGTGTACACAGGCCTTTTCTTCCCAGCCCTGGCACCAGACTATCAGTGGGGGTATTCAGCCCTTTGTTTGGGAAACAGGACACTGGCTATTGAGGTGTCAGCTCCCCCATTCTCTTCCTGCCCAAGTAGAGCAATTGGAATGCAGATGTGGTTTCTGTCACACCTACCCTTCAGTTGTTGTGGCTGTTTAGAAGGAATGCACAAAGTGTAGCTGTCACCTACCCCAGACATGTATTGTATTCCTAGAATGGAGCACATTTCTTCCCATCTGCGAAATTTACATAGGCTTCCAGTGAACAACTGGATCTTATTCAAGACCTCTAGTCTGATACATAGAGCACTTCACTTCATCACTCTAAGCCTGATTACCTGTCCTCCATGATCTTCTAATACAACCCTTTGAGAAACATGTGTTTTGCTAAGAACAATCTGGCCACGATTCCAAGAGTTCGCCTTGCTAAAGCAAGAGAATGTTCTATTCCCTCTTAGGGCCACTGGGCTGGAACAATATTCCTTTAGAGCGTCGTCAGGCAGAGGATGAAGGATTGCTCAAACCCTGCCTTTTTGTTCAGTAACCCTCTTTTATTGACCTTTTCCTTGACTACACCGCTTAGCGTCAAAATACTATTTTCAAAGCTGTGGGCTCAATAAGTTGCTATACATCAACATCAATAAATATTGTTCAGAATCCTACTGTTCCAGATGCAGTAGGTGGAGTAGTTTCAACAGGGTTTATCCCAGCATCATAAACCTCACAAATTGTTGATTGAACCCCACCACAAAATGTTCAATCATTGATAGAAGGGAGAAGAATTGCTTTACAACACCTATAGCACAGGGAGAGACAGTACCATTTGATAATGGGATTTTCTCTCCACGGTTTGAGAAAACTCCTGAGAATAAAGGAACAGGAGAAACAAAGAGACAAGCTACTAGCCAGGAAATTGTGAAACATCTAGATGTATCAAAATTGAAGGTGGAATTGGAAGAAATTATTAGAGGATGTCTAATGAAACATGATGTCTAGACAGTTCATGTTTCATTTGAATCAACATCAGGAAAATTAATTGATATATCTGAGTAAAGAAAACACATGATAAACTGACAGAATTGGCAGGGGAATACGAGGTGGACCGCTCTAAGAGGGTTCCTTTAAGGCACAGTTGGATGATGAAGCTATGTTGACCACGTGGACCTCAGGAATGAGGTTGCACATTGCTGAATTGGTGCAGTGCATTAAAAAATGGAGCAACTTTGACAAGTTAGAGAGCAAGTGGGTACCCCAAAGCAGAGGTGATCTTGCAACATTCACAAACAACTTCCCAAAATTGAGAGAAAATCCTGCCCAGTGGTGTACACAAACTGACAGATTTGTGAAGATTTCAAAGGTTTTGAGGACAGACTTGAACCCCTTCTTTGATATTGTGGTACAGAGTGATTTATGGGCTGAATGTAAAGTAGCTGCACAATAGCCATTTACAGAACCTCCAAAAGATGACGTACACCCTCACCTGTGATGATGACCTTTTTGAAAGGAAAAGTTCCAGCAAGGGATACTGATTGCTAGAAGATCAACAGAACTACTCAAGAAGCCAATGAATCACTGCATGCTTATTATTAACAATTGTTTCAGGTGTTTAAACAGCACAGCAAATCCCAAAAAGGGAGATAAGGTGAGTTTTGTGTCAGTTTGTCCTTGGGTTGTGACCAGAAATCAGCATGCTCATACAACAGAATGTGATTTGTTGGCAGACAAAACCCTTAGATGAGATCCTGTGGTATGCAAAATACTGTAGTGATGAACAAGAAATGAAGCAGAAGCTAGAAAAAGAAAAAGAAATAGCATGTTGGCCCGAAATAAGCTGGCTCAAAAGGGGCTTAAAAATCGGTCACTTGTAAGGAATGCTGCTGGAATACAGGATGTTGGTTTCTAGAATGAGGGACAGGTGGCTCACGGTAGAGGTTCAAGTGTTTTTGTAAATCGAAATTCGGAAGCAGATATGCAGAGCTAATTAAATTAACTCCATGTCACTATTGCAACAGGCATTGACATTGGAAGAGAAAGTGTAGACAGAAAACTAATCAAGTAGGTGGTGATGAGCAAATGCAAGGTGTAAACCAAACACAAATGCAAAATGTTCCAGTTCAGGTTTCACTCCAGCAAATGCAGATGTCAACACATTCACAATTTACTATGATACTGTTAAAACTGCTTTTACCTGCTGCACTCTGCTCCCTGGGCACTTCCCCCCCTGTAGACCTGCTGAAGTATCACTGCGCAGCTCCTGAGAACGCTGCCGCGGGTTGGGAAAAGTTACTGCCGCCATTAGCCTCGCAAGTCCATAGGCCACGGCCACTGATGGGAGGCCACGCCCCCTCCGCCACTACAAAATATGTGCATTTTTTGAATGGGCAGCGGGCGCGCCGCCAGCGCGCCGAAGGTGCGCCAAAGGCAAGCCAATCTGCACCCGTCCGCGGCCGGACGGGGCCAAGGGCCACCCCCCCCTACAACCTTTCCCTCACTCACGAGAACAAATAGGCAATACAGCATTGATACTCTCTACCAGCTAAGGCACACTAACAAAGCCAAGTGCGGCCAAACTTTCCATCACTTGGAAATCCCCCACCAATGTCCTCACTGAAAAACAGAGCTCCCCAGCCCTCTGCAGAAGGACGAGCTGAGGGAATACCAAATGCTGCTACTAAACTGCAGATCTCTCCCAAAACACCGTCTGGAGATTTCAATGCTGCTAGATGAGCTCATGCCAGACATACTCTTCTTGACCACAACATGGCTCACCCAGGCTTCTGAACCTGACCTGGTCCAGGCACTCACACCAGGCTACCAGATTGCGCGCCTAGACCGCGCCCAGGGAAAAGGCGGGGGGCTCGCCATCATCTAAAAAGACACCTATACCTGCCGATGTACACCTGGGCCCATCGCAGACTGTGAAAGCCTGCATTTCGCCATAATATTCTCCCCCATCAAAAGTTTTACGGGCATCCTTATCTATCGCCCCCCCGGAGCGCCTAAACAGTTCCCTACCGCACTTACTTATACTGTGGCCGAACTAACCACCTCATCGGCGAACTTCACAGTATTAGGCGACCTTAATACACATTTCGACAACAAACAGGACACTGTCGCCAATGAACTAATAGCTAGTCTAGCGGCAATCGAACTAGAACAGCTCGTTCCCTCCCACACCCATATACTAGGCCACTTATTAGATCCTGTGTTCAGCAATTGCCCCCAACTAACAGTTGGCGACCTCACTCGCCTCCCATGGACTGATCACTTCCTCATCCCACTCACCTGGACCACACGCAAGTGCATTCTGTCCCCCCACTTCCCTTCTAGATCAAGGAATTGGTCCAAACTCTGTCTGGATAAATGGGCTAGCAACCTCACCACAACTAAACCGGTACTCAACAGTGACCCCTTAAAAGGCAACATCGAGTACAATAGTTGGATCACGAGCTCGCTAGACTCCATACTACCCCTTGGCATCACCAGATCAAAAAGACACCATAAAACACTCGGTACTCGGAAGAGCTCCGAGAGAAAAAACGTACCTGTAAAAGGCTAGAAAGGAAGTGGCGTCTGAACTACATGGCCACGGAGAAAATTATATACAGAGAAGCCATCCGAGCCTATAAGTCAGCAATAAAGCTGACTCAATCAGCCTACTATGAGGCTAAAATAATGGCAGCTAAGTGCAAGCCCAAAGAAATGTACCGAACGGTAAAAAGCCTCACTACGCTCCCCCCGCCCTCAATCGCCAACCCCATCGAACCCCCACGATGTGACGATCTAGCTGAGTTCTTTTTTCTCAAAATAAATAAAATCTACACATCCTTCCCGAACACGGGAGCAGAACCCTCTTCCAAAAGCTGCTCATCCGCAGCAGAAACATAGGCATCCCTCCGCAACACCTTAGCCCACCTCCCACAACTAGATTCAGTCACACTAGACTCATTAATGCACCCAACAAAATCCGGTTTCACCCTGTGATCCTGCCCCACCAAACTCACTGATCTCAGTTGGACAGGCCATTCTCCCCACTTTACTGGAACTGCTGAACTCCTCGATAACAACCAGCACAGTCCCACTTACATGGAAACATGCGAGGGTACGTGCACTCCTAAAAAACCTAACCTCGACCCTTGCAACCTCAATAATTATAGACCCATTTCACTACTTCCCTGGGCAAGCAAACTCCTTGAAAAGAATGTTAATACCTGTCTAACCAAATTGTTTGAGAGTAACCAACTGCTGGACACTACACAGACAGGCTTCTGACCCAAGCATGGTACGGAGACGGCCCTGGTAGCGGTTACAGAGGAGGCAAGGCAGATCTTAGATCAGGGAGGAGCAGTGGCAGTGATCCTCCTTGATCTGAGTGCCGCATTTGACACGGTGAACCATCAAATCCTCCTCCACCGTCTACTAAGTCTGGAAATATCGGGAGAAGCCCTAGCCTGGCTTAAATCCTTTTTAAAAGACCGTTCTTTCAGCGTCTTTGAAGGAACCTCAGTCTCCGCAAGTAAGCCTCTGGGGTGTGGGGTGCCACAGAGTTCCTCACTTAGCCCCACGCTTTTCAATGCATACATGAGACCACTGGCAGAGATTGTTCGTCCGCACGGCATTACCATTGTCACCTATGCGGACGACACTCAGCTAATGGTCTCCCTTGCACACAAGGACAGCCAGCAATCACAAACCTACCTGATTCCCTGTTTGGAGCAGGTAAAGAGCTGGATGACAAGCTCATGCTTAAAGCTCAACGGGGACAAGACGGAGCTGATGCTCCTTCGGCCCTCAGGCCCCTTCCACTCTAGAGCTTCTGTGGCCCCCTAGTCTAGGCGATCCTCCCGCACCCAAAGACAACATAAAGAGTCTTGGAGTATGGCTGGACAAGGCCCTGACTTTTAATACACAAGTCACCAAAGTGTCAGCAACCTGCTTCGGCCTAATTAGGCAGCTGAAAAAAATTCTACCACTCCTCCCTTTTGAGGCAAAACAGGTAGTCATCCAGGGCCTAATTCAGTCTCGTATAGACTACAGCAACGCTCTATACCTGGAATCCCCAGAATACTGCTTAAACAAACTTCAGCGGATCCAGAACTGCGCTGCACTCACCCTCCTCGGTATTCCTCGTAGATACTATATAGGGTCTGGCCTGAAATCCCTGCATTGGCTCCCTGTTAGAGAAAGGATAAAATTCAAGGCAATGTGCATCACCCACCAAGCCTTCTGGAAATCGGGGCCGCCGATCAATCATTCCTTGATCACCCCCTACCATCCCAAAAAAGAACTCCGCTCATCGAAAGCCTTTTTAACTGCTGTTCCACAGATACGAAGAGCTAGAGCAGGAGGTCGCTGCTTCTCCTATAACGCATCCAAGCTATGGAACTCTCTCCCCTTCCATCTAAGATCCAACCCGAACCTGCTCACCTTTCGTAAATAACTGAAAACCTTCCTCTTTAACCAATAAATATCTAAATAAAATCATCCACCAGCGATCCACCCGAGCAGAAGTTCCTCTATCAGCGCCTGGATGCCTTAGGGTAACTGTCCGCGCTTTATAAAACTCCTTTCCATTCCATTCCATTCCATGCAGGTCCCACAAGCTCCAATGCCTCAGAGAATATGGGTTATCCCAGATTAAATATGAATCCAGCATCAAAAACAAATCAAATTCAAGTCTGTTCCAAAATCAGAACCCATTTCAACTGTTCCCCATGTTAGAGAACAAAACCTTTGATACTGATAATTTCTATGACGATGCCTGAGGGGGGAGGAAAATTGCATACTTGGCACAGTCTGGAGGTAGACCAAAGTGGACCATTTGTAGAAGGAGAGATAAATATCCACCAATTGCCATTTCTGCTCAACACAGGTGCTACCCGATCCACTGTTAGAACAGCGGAAGTCCCAGACCTAACCCTCTCGAGAAAGAAGATCCACGTTGAAGGAGTCACAAATAAGCAAATAACTAACCCTGTTTCGAAAATAGTCGCTCCAAAAATAGTTTCAATTGAGGAAGATCACCAATTTGTGGTATGTGATTCAAGTGGATGTATTTTTAATGTTGCAATATTGTATTGTTTTTTATATATATTTTCATGTAGATAACAGGCTTGGAACAGATTAGTAGCAAGCCTGAGGAAGGAGGTAGGCCTGTGTATGCCTCCGAAACGCGTCGCTTTTTGGCCTACTTGTTGAAAAAAGTTCCTATAGTGTTTATATTTTAATGTGTAATATACGTAAAGGACTATGAGATGAAATATTAATTGATTGTAACTTGATTGTTTTGCAATGAACATTGATCTATTTACACTGTATATGTGATTTTAATCTTGTTGCTTTTATGTACAAACATTATTTTTATGTACTTTAATGACAAATGAAATATATGTATATATCTTTTCAAACCAACCTAATAAATATGTTCCTAATACTTGATTTTCTGGTAACTCTCAAATTAATCCGGTGACAATTGAGTGGGGTTTGTGGTGTGAGAGTTTGATTGGAATGCTAAACAAATACCCCAAAGGGAGTTTATTTTAGACCTAGTGACTTCTCTGGAAAAGACATCGGACTAATGTACAGATGTTGAAACAGTCTGAATCACTATAAAGCAAAATGCAGTCTTTCTGAGACCACCACTATATAATCTAGCACATGAAACTGTGGCCGGAATTACTCCAGTGATCAAAAGCATGTGAAAACAAGGTATTTAAAAAACATTGTTGGAAGTCATCGCAACAGCAAGTACCGAATTGTGCAGGACCTTCAAAAAATGTATATTGTAGTCCCATGTTGTCCCGAAACCAGCAACAATATCACTTCAAATTCCCTGCAATGCTTAGTGGTTTACCATTGCTGATCTCTGCCTATTTTTCTATCCCATTGCATCAGGACAGTCAATTCTTATTCGCATTTATATTCTGAGATAGAGTTTTGGCATGGTACTGAGATTCACAAATGTATACAAAGGGTCGTTTAATCTTTTAATCAGATCTTGAAAAAATAATCTTGAGAATTTACAAATGCCTTGCAATTCAGTTCTTGTTCAATACATTGATTATTTACTTGTTGCCTCAAGTGCACAATAAGCTTGTGAACAGGACACAAATTGCTCTTTTGAATCATTTAGCTGAGAACGGGCACAAAATGTTACTAAGCAAATTACACTATTGACAGAAAGAGGCCTGTATTTGGGACAGCTAATTGAAAAAGAACTAAGAAAGGCATCACAAGAGAAAATCCCAACCATATAAAAAATAAATCCACCCAGAAAAGAGACAGAAGTCAGGATGTCCATGAGAATTGTGGGCTACTGTAGACAGTGATTACCCCATCTTTTTTCTAGAGGCCAAGCCTTTACTGAGGCTGCCCCAAGAGGATGTCCCAGATCCATTTCCAATGGACAACGATTGCTTGAAAATCTTTCTAGAGCTAAGAGAAAGTCTCCGCCATGCCCCGGCACTGGGAATGCCTGATTACAGTAAAAAGTGTACATTGTTTTGCAGTGAAAGGAAGGGATGCACACTCTTAGTGCTTACTCAGTTACATGGAGATACCAGTAGACCTGTAGCATATTTCTCGACTGCACTTGATCCTGTTGCTGCAGGACTGCCAGGCTGCCTTGAAGCAGTTGCGGCAGGTGGTGTCAGTATTGAGAGATGTGAAGGACACCCTCTTACAGTGATGGTCCCTCACTCTACAGAGATATCGTTCACTTGGACTGAAACACAGTATTTGACAAACAGACTTATGAAATATGAACCATGGATTCTAGCAGCTGAGAATGTGATTCTCAAAAGGTGTCAAACAAAAAATCCAGCTACAGTGCTATCACTGCCTGAAAATGAAATTAATGGAGATGAGGTTGAACTTGATTGTCTTCATGTTACAAATGTATGCACCAAGCCAAAAACAGACATTAAAGATGAACCTCTTGATGAGCTGTCTATGTAATTTTTTAGGACAGCTCATGTTTTAGAGACAAGTAGGAGACTTTGAAAGCAGTTTATGCTATTTGCATAATTCAGGAAGTAGCGGAAGCCTTCTGGCTTAGTGGCATTACCTCTGTACAAGTGGTGGAATTTATTGCCCTTACAAGAGCCTCCAATCTTTCTGCTCAATTGCGAGCAACTATACTTGCAGATAGTTGGTACGGCTTTGGTGTGTTCCATGACTCTGGGCAGTTGTGGTCACAGGGGATTTATGACATCTTCATAATAATCGCAAATATGAAAAGGAGAATATGTGATGAAACTGTTGGAGGCTTTACATTGCTAAGCTGAGTACGCAGCAACCTGCGCACAATATTGAAGCGCACTACGAAATGACCCCAAAAGGTTCAACAAAAACTAGTAACATAATCAAGAATAAACAAATTTACAAACAACTCAAACACAATATCTAGTTCACATACGCATGTATTTTTCAATTCAAGATTTCATGAAATTAATGAAAGTTAACACTTAATTGAGAATTTGCTTCAATTTGAGCAATTGTATCATCTACAAAACTATAATGTTCACATCAAACAGAATCCATAAGCATGTTTCTTTTGGCAGCCCCAATACATTTCGTGTTGGTGGAACCCTTCTTCAGCGGAACAGGTTTCATGCAAACTAAGAAACAATAATTGGCCACCTGCCGGAACACAAACAAGTAATACAAATTGTGAATTTATAAGGGAAAATTGAAAATTGCTATGAGAAATTACAATGAAAAATTACCATTGCATGTTTCTATCTGTACCAACCCAAAACATGGTGTCATCACCAAAACCGGAGAGTGAGGTGCAGAGGTAACCAACAACTGTGAAGTTAAAGAAACGTGTAAGCATTAATGCAACATCGTGAGCTAACGTTTTTGCCACTCCCCTGTCAAAGCATATCAATATTTCACTAGCATGTGATTCCAACAAATAAGCTGGAAAATCCTAATCCAGTACTCTTCACAAAATGACACTGAATCGTTTCCATGCAAAAAATGTGTGTGACATATCAAACCATGTATGTTACTCCCTCGTAATTACCACAAAAAAACTAAAACTCATGAAACTGTGTAACGGACCATGTGGCATACCTTCTTATAACATCTTAGATGTTTTGAAATCTGTGAAGAACTGAAGGTAAAAAGTGCTACTATGAATACTCATGCCGCCAAGTTATCTCAGACTATAAATGATATGGCTACGTGTGAAATAGATACCTGCGCGCTAAAACTGTTATACAGTTCAGTTTCTGTCTTGAATGCGTGCTTCAATTTTAGTCTGCACCAAAAATGATGTCTAGTACCGCACAATCAATGAAGAGCGTTTCTAACACTCTATAACTCTGGTTCAAAACAGCAACACTTACCAGATGCACTACACCATCTGAATGAAGCTTAGAGGTCCACTGCACAATAAGATTTCATCAGGAGTTGTTGGCTTTTACGTTTTAGTTCAGGAATACACCCATGCTTCAGACACTAGGGATTGCTACATTTTGCGCACACTTACCTTCTTCAACTGCAGAAGGGATGACATATCACCACATCGCACTTTCATATACAGGTACGTGCAATATATTACTTAGTTTGCTGTATAGAAAAGAATGTTTTGAATATTATTTTTCCAATTATGATATTCTTTCTAAAGCTCCCCGTCAGATAAGAATGAACCCTCATACACGAGCTACATGGAAGTTGCATGGTATTTCTTTAGGCCCCCTACCATTATAGACTGTCAAGGCATATGGAAGGAATCCAACTTCTTTAATGAGACCACTAGAAGATAAATATATATTTTAGCATTAGAAGAAAGAAGAGGTCAGCTGTTTTACCAGGCAAACAAGGAGGAAGATGTTTTAAAAGAATGTTTGGAAGAAAGAGGATGATAAATACAAGAAGAAAATAATATATCCAAAATTAAAGTTGGATAAAAGACAGAAAGGAAGCTAATCATTTACAAGACTCGAAACAAATTTAGAAACAGACACATAGGGATAAGTAGCTGTTAACACACATTTGAAGTTCTGGGAGGGCCTGCTCAAATATTAACTGGAGAGGCAGGAGTTATCCCCGGTGTCTAGTTTGTCTGCGGACAGGATGCATATTTCCAGTTACTTTGCTGATAGGGAGGGTAATCGCTTGTTTCTCAAGATGTACCATGTAAATAGTAGAGATGCTTTGACCATGATTCCATCACACAGACATATAGGTAGGACCACTGATGGGATATAACTGGAGGTAGATATATTTGGAACAATCATTCCACCAGTGGAAGTAATTTTAAACTATGAGAAAATTAGTAAGTTGTCTATTATAGTAGATACATTGGATACTTGCACATCTGGTGCTTTGTTAGCATTTAACAAAATTAGAATCTATTAGTTGAATGGCTTTGCAAGATCAATTAGCTTTAGATATATTACTAGAAAAAAAAGGCAGTCTGTAAAATGTTCAAGGCTCAATTATGCTATTCATACATACCTACAGAGTAAAAAGGTGAAAGCACTTGCAAAAAGCATTTCTGATCTGAAACCTGAATTAGACTCTTTTGAGACAACTAGTGTTGTAGGAACTTTAGGCAAAGGAGCTTCTACCATCAGCAATTGGTTAGCAACTGTAGGAGGAGAACTTTTTAGAGTCACAATAATCAATAGCATTTGGTTGATATTTGTATATGCTTTATATACATCGTTTAGATACTAACAAGGAAGAAGAATAAAGAAAGAGAAAGACAAATGAGAGAAGAATTAGAAATGAAAGAAATAGAAGGAAGTTGAAACTCTGAAAAATTAAACTGAAGACATAGCAAGGAAGGAAGGTGCACCTTAAAGATTCATTTGTGGGAAATTGTGATAGTAATTCAACCATCTTAGAGGGTAAACTGACGCAGCGAATTTCTTCATATTACAAAATAACTGTATTTAACCAAAAATTGCAAAAGTCTATGTTAAATAACATGTATATGAATGGTATTTGTAGTAGGTAATCATACTTATACAATATGAAAATATTTAAGAAATAATAATGTCCCGATTTAGTTGGCTTAACTGATGATGCCATATTAATTACAAAATAATACTCAAGCTTTGAAAGGCCTGTTTTCCACCTCGAGCTGTTGTTTTGCACAGGATGTTTTTCTTTTTCTGCAACAGCTGTAACTTTCCAGAAGCTTTCTGTTAGTTAGTCAATAGGCATTTGTTTTATATTAGACAAATGATAGTGAGGTTCTCACCAAGCAGGAGACAACAGGAAGGATGATTCATGGGAAGAACTGACTGAAACGCAAAATACGGACAAAGTATCTCTTCAAGGACATGTGTGTATGGCCCATTGTGCAGACATGAGAAATTGGGGAGTATACCTATTTCCAAGGATTTATTGAAATCCTATTGGAAGTTGGGATGAAGAAAGAGAAACATGTAACCATCTAGAGTATGGTTTTATATTTGTGTATGTTTGTAGAGAATAGGGGGGCTTCTCTTACTCGCATTTGCTGGATACTCACCTGTGAGTTTCTTGAGGTTATAATTCTCGTCATGGGAGATTGCTTAGATTATAGAACAAGTTACTTAACTTCAGCAACTATAGTCTATAACAGCCCCTCCCTAATGCGCTGACATCAATTTCTTCTGTTACTATTTACTATGCCCAAAATGTGGAGCCATCATAGAAGCTGGCTGTGGAAAGAGTGTGTCATAAAAGAAAAATATCTCTTTGAATTAACAATTACGAAGCCAAAATTCATACCAAGAAAGAGATCTTTTAGGCTGGATGGAAACGGTTCACAGAACAAGGAGGATTGGTGGGACAGTAAGGAATCTGCAGCTACTGGATAAGGCGTTACCAAAGGTAAGTAACTTGTTCATCGGGTAGAGACGGTTAGCAGCAGATTCCTTACCTTAGAATAGATACCCAAGCAATACCATCCTCAGAGGAGAGTCTATGAACTGATCGTACTAAAAATCTCTGAAAAGAACTAGCTGGATTACAATAAGCCAACAGAATTGCCCCTTCTTCAGTAACCTGACCTACATCCGGATCTACAATACTAGCGATCCGCGATAATGCAACATATGGCCCACCCTTTCATTGCTTTCATATAATTTGGATCGCCAGGCCAGGTATTTACCCACAGCTTTTGCTAAAGATATTTCAGTTATGGCAGCTTTCGCTCTTGATATCCTGGTTTGTCCCATTTCGGCCACCCCCCCACCGATAATACCTTGACCAAATTAGACTCAGCATGCCGCAGTACTTTGTATAACTCCAGAATCTTCTTCTTCTCTATTTTCCGAGTCTCCCACCCATACTGTGTGGTCTCTCCCCTAATGCCTGCCTTGAGGGTATCCCAAACATTTTTTATACCAGTGCTGCCTATATTCCCCTTTAAAAATCTAGTTATCCAGATTGCCATATGCTACATATAAATGTGTTATCTCTTAACAAGCCCCTGTTGAAAGTCCAGCTAGCCTGTTTTTTTTACATTTAATGTTTACTTACAAGACAAGCGGATTGTGATCGGACAGAACTCTGGGGAATTTAATTATTTTTGCACCCTGTGTCAAACATTGAGAAATAAAAAAATAGTCGAATCTAGAATGCAATCTATGTGGGGCCGAAAAATAGGTAAACCCTGGGTCATTGCTCATTGCTTGTGCCCACATATCAACAAGCCCATGCAATTCCTTTAAATAAGCAAGAGACTTATGAACTTTCGATTGCCGCCCTTGATACTGTAGTTCCGGGATGATTGGCAACAGCACAGTCTTAATTAATATTAAAGTCGCCACATAAAGTGATCAGTGACGGCCAACCCACCAACTCCAAACGTAACCAATTATAAAGTTCAGGGTCGTACAGAACTGGCCCATAAATGGAGCATAGTGTAAACATATTATTATTAATGGAACACTGTATAATAGCCCACCTGCTATACTTATCGGCGGAAGATCTAACTATATTGGCCAATCCCCGACATGCAAATATGGCAACACCTTTCGTCTTCACTTCCTGCTTTGTCCAAGAAATTAGTTGAAACCTGTCAAGCTCCAAAAATGTATTACAGCTAGCTTCAATATGTTGTTCCTGAAGGCAGATAATATCTGCCTTCAGGATTTAAACGTCTTCTCTTACCCTGCGCCTTTTCACTGGATCATTCAAACCACAAATATTAACAGAGGCTACCCTAATACACCCCATTTTCTATGACAGACATTTCTAGAAACATAAAATCTATGATCAAGAAAAAGCCTATCAGAACTGATCTCATACAACAAAATATACAGCCTTTGTAGCATATCGCCCCTTTTTTCCCAGAAAGGATCCACCACCCTCATCCCCACCACCGCCCCAAACCCTTCACTATTGCAAAAAAGGTCGACAGACCCTTGCGATGCCTCCCACGTTCCTGAGTGCGCCCCTGGTCGCTCCCTGACCTGAAAAAACAATCACTAAGGAGAAAAAAGCCCATCCCCATTTAGCAAACAGCTCATTTAGAGGAAAGATCAACATTTTCACGCCATATTCTATCTTATATCAATACTATGCTTTCCCACCCTCCTCCTCTAAGAGACCGAATGAAAAAACACACGAAAATACAAACCCCAAAGCACACCTGTTTATTATTAAACAATTGTACAACAACTAAAGTCTTTTAACTACTAGCCAGATCCTTTAGGTAGCCTTCTGCCTGAATCTTGGAGGTAAATACCCGAACCCTCCCTTGATGAATAAGTTTCAGCCGTGCAGGGTTCATCAAGTACACTTCGCATCCGCTTTTCTGGAAGTGTGTAATCAGCTGCCGTAACAGCCATCTTCTCTCCACTGTTGTGTGGCAGAAATCTGGCTGCACAAAAAAAGTCTGCCCCTCACCTGATTTCTTTGCATCTGGTCTTGTATTTTGAAATACCGTCTGCCGTAGCAAGAAATTCCTGAAAAAAATAAAAATTGCGTGAGGCTTTGAATTTGGGCCAGGGTTGTTTTTGCCATTCGGAGGAATCTATGTAATCGCAGGATCTAATTTTCCCAATTCCAGTGCGACAGTTCTGGAAAGGCCGATTTAAAAAGTTTCATAACAAATCCACGTTCATCATCCCCCTCAGCTTTCTCTTCAATGCCTAATAAGCTTAAGTTATTTCTGCGCTGTCTATTTTCGGAATCTTCTAATTTCCACATAATATTCACTAATCTTGCATTTTTTGCTGTGGTCTTTGACTCGGTACTTTCTAGGCCAGACTCCAAACCTACTACACGTTCTTCAAGAGCAGTGGTTCTAGCTATCACCTCCGAGCAAGCCTTTGTTGTCTTGCGAATAGCACCTTAGATCTTCTTAGTGCCTAGTTGTACTCTTTTGTGCTCCTGGCGAGCCTCTACTTGCATGGCTTTAAGTGTGGGGTACATCAGACTAATTGAAGGGACTGGTTCCGACTTACTGCCAGAAGCTCTTTGATCATCTTATTGGAACCCCAGCCCTGGTCCCCCACTGCTGCCAAATTAGTAGAGGCATAGTCCTTTTTAAGGTGGTCACTGCTTACTGAGTGCAAGCTTTCCCGTCGTGAGCCAGCAAAACAGTTCTTATCAAGGTCTGACTCCTCTGCTAATGACAAAAAATTCTCTCCATTTGGAGTACCTGGTGCTGCACCTCCCAATTCCTGCGGCTCCCCAACAGAGTCTCTGTGCGAGAGAGTAGCAGCAGCATCTGTTTTTTATTCTTGCACTCCATTTTTAGATGTTTCTACAGCACCACTGCTGCAGTGCTAAGTGTGATCAGGGGATTAGCTAGCTTACGAGTCTCACAAGTCTCTACTATACTAGCGGATTCCTGAGACAGAGTTTGGTGCAAGACCGCTACATTGTTGCCAGTATTGCTGCCGGTATTGTTGCCGGTTTGATCCATAATATTACACATGTTTGTAGGAACATTATTTAAAGTTACAAAGGGTTTCTCAGACACCGGCTTGAGCTGTTTGCCACTTGTCGGCTTACCGGGAAACATTTCAGGGACTGTTGGCGTACTTCCTCTCCCAGCGCCGTCGGGCTGATGCCGCACACTCCCTGATATGGTGTTCTTGCCCCCACCTTCTCGCCTCTCTCCAGGGAGTGAGGGCTGCTTCGATGTCCTTAATGGCGGGTAATTTCTTCGGAATCACCACCGCCGCCTTGGAGCCAAGCCCGGTCTCCTTCGGAATTGGGTTTCTTCACGGCGGCATGCTGCTTCTTCCGCTCTCATCCGACTGGACCCTCCCAGCGGACCACGCCTGCCAAGCCCGCCGAGTCCACAGGTAAGCCCGGCTTCTCAGAGCGGGTAGTGCAGGTAGGCTGAACCTTGAAACTCACAGCCACAGTTTCTGTATCTCAAGAGGCAAAATCATCTGGTTCAATACTCGTTTTCCTCCGTATCACCATCGCTTTTCATCAGGGCATTAAGGGCCAGATGTAGGTAGCCAAATACCGGTCAGAAACAGCCGAAAATACAGAATTTCGTCCGTTACCGACCGGAATTGGCTATTTGCGATGTAGGAGGCAAAACGTTACCGAATCGGTAAATACGAGTCAGTATTTTACAGACTCGGTAGTTACCGAATTCTTATATACCGAATTCTAATTTTCCGAATCGGTAAATAAGAAATGGTAAAAAATACCCATTGAGATGTAGGAAACCTCAAAAATGGAGTGAAAGCAGGTGGTAACCAGGTGGAGGCTATAAAAAAGGCCCCAAAATGCAACAGTGTGACCAGAATGGCGGCATTCTACGTCATTGCAAGGTGGCTACGGTTACAGGCAGCAGGAGACAGGGTCTGGAGAAGGGAGGAGCAAGTCTACAGGCAGAGGATTACGCTTTTCCAAATCACTGAGCCAGAGATATTGCAAAGGTACAGGCTACACCCCCAAACCATCCTGGAGTTGATCAGGGACCTGCACCCACTCCTGGAGCATCCAACACCAAGGGCGCACGCCATCCCACCCCATGTGCAGGTGCTGTGTAGCCTTCTCCTGCTTGCATCTGGGAGTTACCAGAATGTGATTGCTGCGGTAGGTGGGGTGTCCCAGAGCTGCCTGTCCCATTTCTCCAGGAAGCTCCTGGAGGCCATGATGGAGAGAATGCATCATTACATTAGCTTCCCTGAGACACATGCAGAACTGGTGAAGACCAAAACGGATTTCTATCAACTGGCACACTTCCCTCAAGTTATAGGCTGTATCGATGGCACCAACATCCCAATCTGTCCACCTGCAGCCACAGAATACATGTACAGGAACCGGAAGTCAACACAGTCAATCAATGTGCCGGTGATATGCAACGCTAGCAACATCATAACAGACATGGTGGCTACATTTCCTGGGAGCACCCACGACTCCTACATATTCCAGAACAGTGGGATCTACGCACGCCTTGCCACTGGGGATTTTGGTGATGGATACCTGCTAGGTAAATTACTGTGACACACCCTATTAGTTATTGCAGATGAATGTATAATGAGTATGTAAGTAATGGCTCTCTCTTTTCCACCTAGGCGATAGCGCTTATGCTGTGCGGTCCTTTGTGCTCACCCCCTACCTGAATCCATCTACCAGGAGTGAGAGGCGTTACAATGTGGCACACAGAGCAACACGCAGCGTTGTAGAACGCACATTTGGACTTCTAAAAAGCAGGTTCTGCTGCCACCTCAAGAGCGGAGGTGCATGGCAGTACACTCCTATCATCTGCTGCAAGATCATTGCGACCTGTGCCAAGCTGCACAACCTTGCCACCAAGAAACGCACAGAAGTGGAAATTACATATCATGAGGACATTGATGATGGAAGTGAACAGCCAGAGCCCTATGCAGCAGGAGCAGCGCCAGCCACAGATGGGAAACTGAGATCAGAAACAGCTATTTCTAAGTAAGTAACGAGACACAGCCAGGCTTTGTTTTTTTTTTTTAAAACAGATTTTATTGTGTGAACTCACATGTCATGCATATCTCTGACATCCAGAGACAAATGCCACCATCAATGTATCATCAACATCCTATGGTCACTTGTAGAAAAACGAATTTTGAAACATTTCTAAACACCCCCCCCACTAAAATTGAGCTACAGAATGTAATCAATGTGCAAACACCCCCCCTCACCCCCCTCCCGCGCCCTTCCTGCGTGCCAACTTGCCCATCTGACGCATAAAATAGCCAAACATTACATGCCATGTAAAGTCCACACCAACTGCCACCGCCCATGATCCGTGTCCTCAAATCATCGGGAGGGTGGCCTCCTCGGGCGGCGGGTCCAGATCCAGACCCCGATAGCCCACTCACGTTTCCAAATTTTGAAGTGCTTCCGGGGACAGCCCTCGCTAGGAATATAGGTTGTTCCAAGCCCATGCAGTAGTCCATTCCATTCTTCCAAGCCGTAAGTGACGGTGCCTGGGGGGCCTTCCACGCCCTCGCAATATCACGTTTCGCCAGTGTAAATCCCAACAACATTAAATGGAGTTTATACCTGTATCCCCTGACCCCAGCCATGACATGCAGCAGCGCTAGTTTGGGATCCCTCTGTAACCTCCAGGCTAAGACTTCAACCAGGCAATGATGGACCCCATCCCAAAACCTTTGCAACGATACACAGTCCCCAGGCTTTGTTTTTGAATGACGTAGTTTAATTGGCACTACGGTAATTTAACAATAGCACACCATGCTACCTCAATGTCAGAATACCTCACTGGGTGGTCACAGGTTACTTCACCCTGACATGTCCTGTGGGTTGTGGGCAGCATTACTGTTTGCGCCCACGCACAACAGTGCGGGATGCCCAAGGCTGGGAGGCTCCGTCCATCACCACCCCCCTTTTGTACCGCCAAGGCTGGGTGGCAACGGTGGCAGTGGAGCTAGGGTCAGCAGATTGGCGCCTGCTGCTTCGCCCAATGTCGGGTATGGGAGTGCTACAGCTGTTCCTGCTGGTGGAGTCCTCAGTGTCCCCCACACCTGTGTCCCCAGCGTTGGCTGACTGGTTTGTCAGAAGTAGTTCCATGGCCGAGGTTATTCTCCCCATCCCCCTAGACAAATCCGTGCAGCAGTGCACAATGCCATCTTGCATGGCGACAGAGCGCCGACATAGCAGAGACGTGGCTGTAGCAAGGCGGTTCATGGCCTTGGTTTGTTGGCGCATACACTGCCTATCCCGGCGCCTCTCAAGGCTGGGTGGCAACGGTGGCAGTGGAGCTAGGGTCAGCAGATTGGCGCCTGCTGCTTCGCCGAATGTCGGGTATGGGAGTGCTACAGCTGCTCAAAAACAAATTGAGAGAGAAAGGGAATTTTAAACAATGTGTAAGGTAGGAACTCCTGGTCCCCTGGTACAGTATTAAACAACAAAAGGAGGAGTACCCCCTGGGTTGGTAACAAAGAAAGACTTTCAACCTGGAGCTTAAGGCTCACTTGGGCAACAGTGTACCCAACCTTATCGTCAGACAAGGCATATCCTTTCTTGAAGAAGACCCCTCACTCACCAACCTAGTTGGTGACATGCTTCATCATCGGGGTCCCACCCCGAAGGCCGAATGCCAACAGGGTGTGCTGCGACACCTGATTACAGTGGAGCGGGTTTTCTTTCATTTATATGTGCAATGTTATAATAAAACTGAGTGGTTTAAAAAGGGGACAAAACTACTCACAGCAAGACTTTATTCTCGAGTGATTGAACCCCCAAGAGATAAAATAAAGTGTGACACCTATGTCTAATTAGGTAGACTTCGATGTCTAAGAAGTATAGTGATTAAAAATAGCGAAGTGTGCTATGTGATTATTTGAAAAAATAGGTCTACATGTTTCAACCTTCTTGTAATTGTGGGTTTTCGTCAGGACCATGGAAGGGGGACCTGGGTGGTACGCACACGCTAAGGTGCACCCTGCCCTCGGTCCCGTGAGAAATATAGGTGCACAAAATTGTGAACCTTATCAAAATATTCTTCTCCCCACTCCGGAAGAAAAAACCTGTAAAAAGGAAGAAGGACAAAGGGGGTACGGTTCAAAGGAAGGACAAACAGACAGACATAGTTCATACATATAACATATTCTGTGCTCGTGGTGGTGCACGTGGGAGAGCCATGTCGGTTGCTGTAAAAAAACCCTAACAACGCACTGAATAATGCGGGCTGGGGGTGCGGATTTGTAATACGCATTGTATTGCCGGTTAGGTGCCCAAGGTGCACCGAAAATGGTCAGGCTAGTCTCTTTGGTGAAAAATATTAAACTAAAAGAGTGGTGGAGGAGGAGAGAATGAACACAGTATGATCGCGTTGATTAAAACCAACATGGTGAATGCATGTCTCACATACACCCAGGGTGCTACAATAGTGTATCCAAGTGGCCGGAGGATCATTCACATCTTTGTAGCCCCGAAAAACCCAGACATATGAAAAACATTCGGCTTACTGGGACAGCGGTATAAGCCGCTACATGGGTGTCCGTGTTCCAAGAGTCTAGCTCACGTCACCTAGAAGGGCACAAAAACGGGTACAAAACCGGTATCAGCTGGTGTGTAAGTTACCGAATTTCGACCATGTCCCGTCGAGAGACGCAGTTGCGACTTACTTGTGGCTGCTGCTCATCGGACTGGAAACCTACTTGGTTCCTGTCGGTACACCCCGTGGAAGTCCCTGCTTAACCGTGTCCGTGTCAGGGTAAATACATTTCCTTACTTCCTGGAAAGGGCGTGGTAAGCGTAGTCATGATCACGTGGGACGCGCAACCTATCCCAAGGGCCTGGTTCGTGAACGAGGCTTGGGAGAGGTTGCCATGGAAACACAGGGGCTGTTGCCGGTGTCTATCTTAGTAGAGACAATACGTGCACCAATCGTTGATATTGAACGCGATGGGCACAGATATCCGCGTCCCGTCCAGTTGGACTGAAACAAATAACACGGATATACAGAATTAAATGTTATAAAATGGAGCACTGGGAGGGCAGACTCTGGTTGGGATCAAAAAACATCGTTGATGTACTGTCATGGTCATTACTATCCCATGATTGAGTTCCATGGAATATTATCATTCAGGCCGGTCCTGTGGGTGCCAAGCCTGTACACCCATCTCTGTTCCTTTTCGAATAGGCGTTGGCTGGTGTTATTGCCTGAAAGGATCTGCTCAATGATATGATATGTCGGAATGACCAATAGAAAGGTGAAGCTCAGAATCGGTGAACACAGGAGCACCATCAGGTGCAAGAAGTCAACAACGAAGCTCACAGAACACTATCTGACAGCCGGGCATACACCTGACGAGATGGAATGGACAATCATTGAGCAGATCCTTTCAGGCAATAACACATCGCGTTCAATATCAACGATTGGTGGCAGCAGCCACAAGTAAGTCGCAACTGCGTCTCTCGACGGGACATGGTCGAAATTCGGTAACTTACACACCAGCTGATACCGGTTTTGTACCCGTTTTTGTGCCCTTCTACGTGACGTGAGCTAGACTCTTGGAACACGGACACCCATGTAGCGGCTTATACCGCTGTCCCAGTAAGCCGAATGTTTTTCATATGTCTGGGTTTTTCGGGGCTACAAAGATGTGAATGATCCTCCGGCCACTTGGATACACTATTGTAGCACCCTGGGTGTATGTGAGACATGCATTCACCATGTTGGTTTTAATCAACGCGATCATACTGTGTTCGTTCTCTCCTCCTCCACCACTCTTTTAGTTTAATATTTTTCACCAAAGAGACTAGCCTGACCATTTCCGGTGCACCTTGGGCACCTAACCGGCAATACAATGCGTATTACAAATCCGCACCCCCAGCCCGCATTATTCAGTGCGTTGTTAGGGGTTTTTTACAGCAACCGACATGGCTCTCCCACGTGCACCACCACGAGCACAGAATATGTTATATGTATGAACTATGTCTGTCTGTTTGTCCTTCCTTTGAACCGTACCCCCTTTGTCCTTCTTCCTTTTTACAGGTTTTTTCTTCCGGAGTGGGGAGAAGAATATTTTGATAAGGTTCACAATTTTGTGCACCTATATTTCTCACGGGACCGAGGGCAGGGCGCACCTTAGCGTGTGCGTACCACCCAGGTCCCCCTTCCATGGTCCTGACGAAAACCCACAATTACAAGGAGGTTGAAACATGTAGACCTATTTTTTCAAATAATCACATAGCACACTTCGCTATTTTTAATCACTATACGTCTTAGACATCGAAGTCTACCTAATTAGACATAGGTGTCACACTTTATTTTATCTCTTGGGGGTTCAATCACTCGAGAATAAAGTCTTGCTGTGAGTAGTTTTGTCCCCTTTTTAAACCACTCAGTTTTATTATAACATTGCACATATAAATGAAAGAAAACCCGCTCCACTGTAATCAGGTGTCGCAGCACACCCTGTTGGCATTCCGCCTTCGGGGTGGGACCCCGATGATGAAGCATGTCACCAACTAGGTTGGTGAGTGAGGGGTCTTCTTCAAGAAAGGATATGCCTTGTCTGACGATAAGGTTGGGTACACTGTTGCCCAAGTGAGCCTTAAGCTCCAGGTTCAAAGTCTTTCTTTGTTACCAACCCAGTGCTACAGCTGCTCCTGCTGGTGGAGTCCTCAGTGTCCCCCACACCTGTGTCCCCAGCGTTGGCTGACTGGTTTGTCAGAAGTAGTTCCATGGCCGAGGTTATTCTCCCCATCCCCCTAGACAAATCCGTGCAGCAGTGCACAATGCCATCTTGCATGGCGACAGAGCGCCGACATAGCAGAGACGTGGCTGTAGCAAGGTGGTTCATGGCCTCGGTTTGTTGGCGCATACACTGCCTATCCCGGCGCCTCTCAGTGTGGTCAGAATCGAGTTTGTCACAGAGCCATTATGCACTGCGACATGTCCCTCATCCCGTCTGCCATGACTTTCATGCTCTCAGCCATGGAGCCGATCCCCCGGTCAATGTTGCCCATCTTTGTATTCAAGTGGCGCACCTGTCTCTGCACAGCTAATATTCCCTCAGCTTGCAGGCGCTGCACTTTGACCATAGTGGCCTCCAGGCCACAGAAGACCCCCTCTCCATCCTGACCATCGCTTGTCTCCCGTATCCTTCGGGGTCTGGCACCGCTACGCACACTGACAGATGTGGAGTGCTGCCCAGCGTGGTCTGCTTCCAGTGGGTCTGGTTGTGTGTCACCCTCACCATCATCCTCATCGGACGTTTCCAAGATCCTGAGAGGGGGAACATCATGCCTCCTTGGCCTTACCACTTCTGATGAGATTTTTTAAATACTAATTTCTAACTATAACAACCCTGAAACCTGTATCTATTTCAGTGAATTTCGATGTTTTTTTAACTAGCAGTCGCTTTTGCAGAGTGAAGGGGCCTGGTCCTCCGACTTGCTCTCAGGAATTCTGCAGCATAGGACTTACTGCAGGTACCAGGAGGGCTTCTTGGCCCACCCCAAGCCTTTATTTAAAAACGAAAGCCTCGGGGAGGTGGCGGTCCCCGGGGCCTGCCGGGGGCCCACATTGATTCCCACATTTAATGAACATATTCTGGGGAGTTGGCGGTCGCCAGGGATGCAGGGGCCCCCGCAGGCCCCCACATGTTTTTGATCACTTCCCTGCTTCGTTATTTGTTTTACATTTTCGGCAAGATTTACGGACCCTACGTGACTACCACCAATTTTTTTTTTTAATGCTGTTTTTGGCCCTGGGAGTTCCTGTGGGACCCCCTGAGCAGGCCTAGAGGGTCAGGGTGTTTTTCCCCTGCCCCCTTTTCTCGTTTTTGTACCCTTTTTTTGTGACTCGGTTCAACCGAGTCACAAGATGGCTGCCAACACTTCTTGGTTTGAAGTGTTGGTAGCCAATCAGATCGCAGTTGTGAGATTGTCAGGGTTCACGGATGCTTTGCGCCGATATATAGATATCTGAGAAATCTTGGGAAATACTGAATGGATTTACACCATTTAAAGTGTTTTATGAACCAAGAGCTACATTTTTGCCAAATTTGGTGTAATTTCATTTACCATTTTGGGCAGGTCCTATGGAAATTACCATGGAGAAAACGTGTTTTGTGACCCTCCCTGTTTCTCAGCCCGCTTGATAAATCACCCCAAACTGTCAACACAGGAGCAGACCTGACCGCCCATTTGTTTTGAAAATTTTGCGAAGATCTGTCAATGGGCGCCACAGATATTGGCTAAAGAAAAAACGCTTTTTGAATAGAAACAAGGTCCTAACTATAGTAAACTACTGGCAACCAGCCAGTAGGTAAGATATATATATATATATATATATATATATATATATATATATATTCACTGAAAAAACCATAGGTTATAGACCATATATAGTTAGGAATTAGCATTTAAAAAACCTTATTTTACTCACACAAAACCATTGAAATTCCATATATAGTTAGTTGCACTAACTATATATCGCGCACCTGCAATCCACTGCTGATCATGTCACATATTACATCATTCATGACATGGTCAGTGACATCACTGATGACATCACTGATGACATCTCAAATGACATCACTGATGACATCACTGATGACATCTCATTTGACATCATTCTTGTGCTAATACGATAAACCTCTTCAGACTCTAATATAACCTTAGATACACTCAGTGTATACAGACACTCACACACTTCCACTCATCCATGGAGTTACTCACACACCCAGTCAGTCATGCAAAGAAACAATCTCATCTCCATTTCTTCAACTATACAGTTAAACACACCTTACTTATTGAAACATATACTAACACATATTTACTCTCTTATACAATCCCTGATACAAGTTCACAATGATCGATACAACCACTCACTCATTCGGTGGCTCTCATGCACAGTTATTTATATATGCCAACTCTCACATGTACTGTGTTTTACATATGTACTTACTATGACATGTAGCATTGAGATATCCATTCACTCATCAATACACTCATGCACACAGTCAACTGCCCATGTAGCTGTTTCCACATGCACTCTTGAACTCATACACCTAGTGAATAAACTGTTCACACATCTATGCATAGAGTCACACACCTTCCAGCCACCCCCACACAAACTCAATCTCCCATAGAAATACTTGGGCAAGCAATTAATAACACATATAGCCTCTCGTATAGCTAATGATCAACACATGCAGCAGTTTACAGAACAACAGACATAATGATGCACAAATTAAGACAGTTTAGTCACTAACCCATGCATTCAGTGAGACACATTTAATCACTCACTCATACAGTCAGTCACGCACCTACTAAATCCTTCATCCAGACACTTATACATCCACTCATTCTTCAATATGTAAGATATATTTTAACTTTACAGAAACATACAGTCACTGGATGTTGTCATCAGTGATGTCATCAGTGATGTCATTTGAGATGTCATCAGTGATGTCATCAGTGATGTCACTGACCATGTCATGAATGATGTAATATGTGACATGATCAGCAGTGGATTGCAGGTGCGCGATATATAGTTAGTGCAACTAACTATATATGGAATTTCAATGGTTTTGTGTGAGTAAAATAAGGTTTTTTAAATGCTAATTCCTAACTATATATGGTCTATAACCTATGGTTTTTTCAGTGAATTTTCAAGGTTTTGTAAATGATAATTCCTAACTATATATGGTCTATAACCTATGGTTTTTTCAGTGAATTTCAATGGTTTTTTAATAGCAAATATCATAAGCTGTCGAATGTCAAGTACGTGGTAAGTGAAAACATTTTCGTGTTTATGCACACTGATCTGCTTTGAATGGTGCCCCCCCCCCTCATTTCTATTAGGAGTACTCTCTCTTTGCAGATAGTGAAAGGTAGTTAACGCAGGTCTTTGCCCCCATTGTAATCCGTCGTGCCTGCTTCTCTCTCCATTTGATTGATTGTTATCCAAGTATTTACTGTTTTAGAATTAGTTCTCTTTGGTTCATTCTCTATTTACAAACAAACACAGAGTCGCAATACTCTGTTCAGTCTTTGCAGATAACGAAAAATCGTGTAAAAAAAAAAGAAAAGGAATCGAGCAAAATCAGTAGGCCACTAATGGGATCTCTTTTTGACCTCGCTAAAATAGAAACATTAGGAACAACCCCTCATGACAAATACAAAACTAGTGAGATGAACTGAACTCCACACAATGATGGCTGCAAAACAACTCGGCTCCGCCACCCACCCCGCCCAAAATAACGATAAAGAACGGCTGCCATGATTGGTTGCGGAATGACCACGACGGAGCTACGAAATGGTGCTGCTCTCATGCTAACCCCAGCTTTAGTCTGAAACATCCAGAAACACTGTAGACTACCAATTCGATCAGTTCCGGTAGCGCCCCAATGTAACCCGGTAGAGAAGAACTAGCTCTCCCCTCTTTGACTGATGGTTCTTGTTGCCTGTCCCTTCTGTTGTCATTTAACAGAACTATTTAGCCTGCTGAAAGGGGTTGTGTTCCGACCGCTGGTTGGTGGAGACATTTTGACTATATTCTGTACCTGCGTTGTCGCGTAATGCGTCATATGACGCGCCGCGTTAGCGCATCCGGAAGTCATCCGGGGCGCGCAGCGCGTAACGTAAGCATAACAAGTCATGTGACTTGTTAATAAAACTTTTCATTGGTTCATTTTACTTTTCTTATTGTAATGATGAAAGGCTTGGTCATATGACCTAAAAATTACGCTTTTCATTACTTCCGAACATTATTTTTTCTTAAATATATGTTATAATGTTCCAGGCTAATGTACTTTCCCGGAAATTTTACAACTGTCCTGCAAGTAAAATATATTCTTTTTTCGAGAAAAAGAGCGTTTCTTCGTCCCATGACGGAGCCGTTGAGCAAAAGAGGGTCGACCTGCTGTCTTAGTCGCCGATACGCCTGAATATGAGATTCTTATCGATCACTTTATGTTGCAGGAATAGAAAACACAACAGCCCTTGACCATTTATCTTTACTGCGTTCCTTCGTATTATACCTTTTACCCTTCATGTAATTGGTCTGCTTTATTTCACTTGCCTTTTAATGATTCTAAAACAGTCACTATTATTAAAAACTTTACCAATGTATATACTACTACCATGTTTTCTTTTAAAAACCTTTATTGAGAAAATTTCATTATACAAATACGAGCCTATAACCACGTGGGCCTGCCACAGAGCAAACTGTAATCGTATATGATGAATAGACATTTACACTGTAGAGGAACGTAACGGGCGGGCCATTAGGTTGCAAGAACTAAGGTGTCTAACAGTTACGGAATCGGTGGACGTACATTTTATAATTAAAATACGACAGGGCCAGTTACAATAAAATTATGTAGATATACATTTGCGGGCAAGTACCATGGGTGACGTTAATTCGAACTTTCAACAGTACAGTAATCAATAACACATCAGAACTTAATATCAATAGGGATGTCGAAATATTCAATCAATTCTCGTCCCCGCCCGCCATGTGCTTCAAAACTGCATACGTATCTCGTGATTTCAAGGTTCTGCAACCAGTACACAACAAGGAGTTACGAGTCCCATTTATTCTGGCGCCATTTTGGGCGAGGACGGGCAGGTCCAGGATATAGTCAAAATGTCTCTACCAACCATCGACTATGATGATCTTCATATGCTGTATTTATTAGAGTAACACTCATCTGTCCACATGAAATTAATTTGCCACAATCTAAACATGTCATTTTAATCTTTCCAAAGTTCTTCTAAATATTTGGGACCGTTTCCCTTGCCTCTGAAGCTCTCAGTGCCACTTCTTTGATGAATGTACTAGCAGGTCAGGGGTTCTCCTCCAAATCTCTCTTTTATGCAGCACTATAATTAATTGGTGCCACCTCTCCATATGACGATGCATGGTATAGTTACCACAACTATATTTTTTTTCGGTTCCTCTGGAGAGTTCATCGTGGCAGATGAAGCGTGTAACGTACCGGGCATTTACCTTTTTTTGCATGTACAGGAAAGGAAAAAAAAATCGAGCGTCCGAGTTCTAAGGTGTCCCAGGGCCATTTTGGTGGACCAGGCCCAAATCCAAAGAACAGCCATCTCACAGGCTAATGGGGCGACCCACGCCGAGTTTCAGCATTGTAGTATGACCACACAAGTACAGCAACTTGCTAGACATCACCTCGGTGCCATCCGGATCTCGGCGCCCCACTGCAGATGAAGTGCCTCTCAACTATGAAACCACCACGGTGACATCCGGATCTTGGCGCGTTGTGCTGCCTTCGGCCTATTCGCACATCGGTCCGCTACTGACGCCATCTCACAGGCTAATGGGGCGACCCACGCCGAGTTTCAGCATTGTAGGATGACCACACCAGTACAGCAACTTGCTAGACATCACCTCGGTGCCATCCGGATCTCGGCGCCCCACTGCAGATGAAGTGCCTCTCAACTATGAAACCACCACGGTGACATCCGGATCTTGGCGCGTTGTGCTGCCTTCGGCCTATTCGCACATCGGTCCGCTACTGACGCCATCTCACAGGCTAATGGGGCGACCCACGCCGAGTTTCAGCATTGTAGGATGACCACACCAGTACAGCAACTTGCTAGACATCACCTCAGTGCCATCCGAATCTTGGCATCTCAACGCCTAGTGGTATCTTCCATACAAAAAATATTGTTACGCTGCCTTTGGCCCCATTCGCACATCAGTCCGCAACTTAGACATCACCTCGGTGCCATCCGGATCTCGGCGCCCCACTGCAGATGAAGTGCCTCTCAACTATGAAACCACCACGGTGACATCCGGATCTTGGCGCGTTGTGCTGCCTTCGGCCTATTCGCACATCGGTCCGCTACTGACGCCATCTCACAGGCTAATGGGGCGACCCACGCCGAGTTTCAGCATTGTAGTATGACCACACAAGTACAGCAACTTGCTAGACATCACCTCGGTGCCATCCGGATCTCGGCGCCCCACTGCAGATGAAGTGCCTCTCAACTATGAAACCACCACGGTGACATCCGGATCTTGGCGCGTTGTGCTGCCTTCGGCCTATTCGCACATCGGTCCGCTACTGACGCCATCTCACAGGCTAATGGGGCGACCCACGCCGAGTTTCAGCATTGTAGGATGACCACACCAGTACAGCAACTTGCTAGACATCACCTCGGTGCCATCCGGATCTCGGCGCCCCACTGCAGATGAAGTGCCTCTCAACTATGAAACCACCACGGTGACATCCGGATCTTGGCGCGTTGTGCTGCCTTCGGCCTATTCGCACATCGGTCCGCTACTGACGCCATCTCACAGGCTAATGGGGCGACCCACGCCGAGTTTCAGCATTGTAGGATGACCACACCAGTACAGCAACTTGCTAGACATCACCTCAGTGCCATCCGAATCTTGGCATCTCAACGCCTAGTGGTATCTTCCATACAAAAAATATTGTTACGCTGCCTTTGGCCCCATTCGCACATCAGTCCGCAACTTAGACACCACCTCGGTGCCATCCGGATCTTGGAATGTCAGCACCTTTTGGTGTCTTCTCGTCAGAAAATATTGTTGCGCTGCCTTTGGCCCCATTCGCACATCAGTCCGCTACTGACGCCATCTCACAGGCTAATGGGGCGCCCCACGCCGACTTTCAGCATTGTAGAATAACCACACCAGTACAGCAACTTGCTAGACATCACCTCGGTGCCATCCGGATCTCGGCGCCCCACTGCAGATGAAGTGCCTCTCAACTATGAAACCACCACGGTGACATCCGGATCTTGGCGCGTTGTGCTGCCTTCGGCCTATTCGCACATCGGTCCGCTACTGACGCCATCTCACAGGCTAATGGGGCGACCCACGCCGAGTTTCAGCATTGTAGGATGACCACACCAACTTGCTAGACATCACCTCAGTGCCATCCGAATCTTGGCATCTCAACGCCTAGTGGTATCTTCCATACAAAAAATATTGTTACGCTGCCTTTAGCCCCATTCGCACATCAGTCCGCAACTTAGACATCACCTCGGTGCCATCCGGATCTTGGCATCTCAGCGCCTTGTGGTGTCAGTCAGAAAATATTGTTGTGCTGCCTTCGGCCTATTCGCACATCGGTCCGCTACTGACGCCATCTCACAGGCCAACGGGGCGCCCCACGCCGACTTTCAGCATTGTAGGATGGCCACACCAGTGCGGCAACTTGCTACACACCACCTCGGTGCCATCCGGATCTTGGCATCTCAGCGCCTTGTGGTGTCTTCTACTCCGGAAATATAGTAGAAAATATTGTTGCGCTGCCTTTGGCCCCATTCACACATCAGTCCGCTACTGACACCATCTCACAGGCCAACGGGGCGCCCCACGCCGACTTTCAACATTGTAGGATGGCCACAGAAGTGCGACAACTTACTAGACACCACCTCGGTGCCATCCGGATCTTGGCGCGTTGTGCTGCCTTCGGCCTATTCGCACATCGGTCCGCTACTGACGCAAACTCACAGGCCAACGGGGCGCCCCACGCCGACTTTCAGCATTGTAGGATGGCCACACCAGTGCGGCAACTTGCTACACACCACCTCGGTGCCATCCGGATCTTGGCGCGTAGTGAAGCTGCAGCAGCTGCAAATAAGCTTCAGACAGTGTTACAACCGCTGCTCAGAACTCTCAACTATGACACCACCTCGGTGCCATCCGGATCTTGGCGCGTTGTATTGCCTTCGGCCTATTCGCACATCGGTCCGCTACTGACGCCGCCTCACGTGCCAACGTATTTTCTCTGCATTTTATACCCTATGCCGCATAACAGGTCATGTGACTTGTTTATAAAACTTTTCATTGGTTCATTTTACTTTTGGTTTCCTAATGATGGAAGGCTTGATCATATGACCTAAAAACAACACTTTTCATTGGATGAAAACTTTTTTTTCCCCCCAAACGATGAAAGCCCCACCTTGTTTCTGGATGTTTCAGACTAAACTGGCGTCACCATGAGAGCACCACCATCTCGTAGCTCCGTCGTGGTCATTCCGCGAGCAATCATGGCAGCCGCTCCCCACCAGAAGCCTGCAGGAGTCGGGGCCCCCAAAACTTTTGATGAATTCTCAAGGCGGAGGGGACGCTTTCGAGAATGGGGTCCAAGACCTAGCAGACAAGCGTCCGATTTCCAAGGTGTCCCAGGGCCATTTCAGTGGACCACGCCCAAAAAGGAAAGAGCCTGCCGCCATTTTGAGAGTCCTGTGGCAGCCGCCTATCGCTGCACCGCAAGAGTGGGCGCAACTCAGCTGAATGGCGGATTTTGACACAGTGGACCAAAAGCGGACGGAATGGCAACTGAAACGGTAAAGGGGCGCCCCACTAAAACAGATGAGACTCCACCTGGAGAGGCACGTTCACGCCGCCTCCCCCGGGGCGCTCCACGCCGTTATTCGGAGCAGCATTGTAGGATACCAAAACCAGTGCGGCAACTTACTGGACATCACCTTGGTGCCATCGTTCTGCTGCCTTGGAACTATTCGCACAACAGTTTGCTACTGATGACCCACCCCCCGCGACGCCCCACGCCGTTATTTGCTGGGTGGCAACTTACTAGACATCACTTTCGTGTCATCTAGATTTCGGCGCGTTCTGCTGCCTTGGAACTATTCGCACAACAGTTTGCTACTGATGACCCACCCCCCGCGACGCCCCACGCCGGAAATCTGGACGTTGTGCTGCGTTGGGACTATTCGCACAGCCGACCGCTACTTCGTTGTTTTTCTCTAAAAATGTTTATATGTTATTACTATTTTTGTTTTCTTGTATATATTTATAAATTATTAAAGTTTTATAATCTTACTACTTTGTCGGAGTGCTATATATTTTTAATGTGACACATAATTGTAAAAACTTTGATGTACAAAGAGTCATCCCTGGAATCTTCCGCTTCACGCTCGGTCCCCTCCCCAATCACAATACAGGATGGTTTTCAGATAATAGCAACGCTTCTGCTGTGACGGATCTCATCGAGTGTGGGCCTTGATCTACTATAACTCCTTTGAAGAGGGGTGATTCTTTACAGCTGTGGCCATAAACTACATCTGCAGGGCTAGCTGATAGCCTAGGACCGGCCTGGACAATCGGACACAGAGGAAAAGGAGTGTCAGAGGGTGCGGTAGTGAATAGGGCGAAAGGGAGGTGTCGGGCGGGCACAGGGTGTGATTCTCAGGGAAGAGCAGCGCAGATGGGGGGAGGTTTATTACCCATGCATAAGACAGAGAGCGGGGGTGACCACTGCCTGGGTGAGATGCTTGCGAGGGTGGGGAGCCATGCTAAGGATCGACAGCGTGCACAGAGTGGGTCTGGTCAAGGCATCTAAAATGGCTGCCGTGCACGACAAAAGTGTGGCATTTGAAAAAAGACAAGATGGCGCACACAATGTTTTTCAACAATTCCTGATTTCCTTCGAATCGAACGTTAACAGACGTTGGGGCATATTACCAAAGTTAAGCGATATTTATCCCTAACGATGCATTGCAAAGATTTTTTTACCGTCAGAAATTATCGCAGATAAACCTTGCTATTATCAAGGTTTATCGCAAATACGATAAAAAACGAGCGCAATGCATTAATATCGCTGAAAACTCCGCGATATTCATGCATTACCGAGCTAATGCTCTTAGCCATGTTATCCACCTCCCATTGGATAACATGGCTAAGAACTGCTCAGGGCAGCTGTTACTTTTTGGAGATATTCGCGCTTATCTCGAATATTTCCAAAAGTTGATAATAGGAGATAGCGATGTTAGCGACTGTTTCCAGTCGCTAACATCTTGGCATGCCCACTTTGCATGTCATTAGTGATAAATATCACTCACATGCAAAGTGGGACCCAAGATGGTCGCTATCTCCTACTAGCCGTCGCTAACTGGTGTTAGCAACACCTAGGTAATACAGATATAATTTTATCTCCGCGAAGCGGAGCGCTGTTACAGATATATATCTTGTTTTTGAACGTTAATTTCTCAAAATGCACTGAAGCACATATATTGAGACATAGCAAAGGCACATCGGGCTACCAGTCCCTAATATTTTACCAAGTTTCGTGCAAATCCATTCAGCCGTTCGATTATTATTATTATTTTTTTTTTTTGCCCCGCGGGGCCCTTTTAAAACCTCCACATCAAACCTAGGGGGTCAGCGAGGATCTACTATGCCCCCTTATGGTCATTTGCCCCTTCGCTTTGGCCTCCTCTTGTCTCTCGATCCTACCGAGAGACAAGATGGCGGCCGCTACGTACTGTTTGGAATGTTTACAGACACCGGAGAGCCAATCAGCTTCGCTTCGCAAAGCTCCGTAACGCGAAAAGTACGCGAAGCGGTGCGCTCTTACAGATATATATCTTTTTTTGAACGTTAATTTCTCAAAATCCACTGAAGCACATATATTGAGACCTAGCAAAGGCACATCGGGCTACCAGTCCCTACAATTTTGCCAAGTTTCGTGCAAATCCATTCAGCCGTTCGATTATTATTATTATTATTTTTTTTTGCCCCGCGGGGCCCTTTTAAAACCTCCACATCAAACCTAGGGGGTCAGCGAGGATCTACTATGCCCCCTTATAGTTATTTCCCCCTTTGTTTTGACCTCCTCTTGTCTCTCGATCCTACCGAGAGACAAGATGGCGGCCGCTACGGACTGTTTGGAATGTTGACAGACGCCGGAGAACCAATCAGCTTCGCTTCACAAAGCTCCGTTGCGCGAAAAGTCCGCGAACCAGTGCGCTGCCTGGTCCGCGCTTACAGATATATATCTTTTTTTAAACGTTAATTTCTCAAAATCCACTGGAGCACATATATTGAGACCTACAAAAGGCACATCGGGGTACCAGTCCCTACAATTTTGCCAAGTTTCGTGCAAATCCATTCAGCCGTTCGGGCTAAAAGTGAGGCCAACCGCCCTATGGAAAACTCAATGTTAAAAACACGTTTTGGGACCCCCCTTTTTTCTCGGCCCCCACTGGACGAACCCCCCCCAAATTTTCAAGGGCTGCTCAGAAACAAAATGTGCCATTTTCCTGAAAATTTCAGCCAATTCGGTCCACAAACGCCAAAGTTATTAGACATAGAATTTTCAAAAAACCCATAGAGAAAAAATCCTAACTATATATACCTACTGGCGACCGCCAGTAGGTAATATATATATATATATTTCACCAACTATTCCCCAGAAGGGGAAAACAACGGGTCGCACAACCAGTTCGGATTTAAACAGCAATCCTTTTTATTTTCTCAAATCACAGGGCAACTAGCGCATTGATCTACGCGTTTCGGTGTCTCTCCACCTTGCTCACGATCACCGGGTATGCCCCACCCTCAAACATTTAAACATATTTTTTTCTTCAAAATTTTGGCATTTCCTGTCACATGTCATGCAAAGGATTCTGGTCCTTGTAGTTTTCCTGATTGTTTAAAACAAAAAATAATAATACTTCAGTTGTGCACAATGTATTTTTACAAGGCTCAAGTCTGTTAATAAGTGTTAATAGCGAGAACCCATTGTGTCTACCAATAGGCTGATAACTACCATATTTATTCCGCCTTCCAATAGGCAGATACCATAGCAATTTTGTTGTTCCAGTGTTCCCATAGTTCACATTATATTGAAAAATGTATAGGTGCACATGCAATTCCTCAGATTGATTCAACCCATTCGGGTGCAGGCTCCTCAGGTTAATGATGAATCTTGATTCTGCTCGTCTTAGTTTTTTTGCTCGATCACCTCCCCGCTCACCTTTAGGGATAGTCTGAATGCCATAAAATTTCAATTTTAGCCAGTCTCCCTGATGTGATTGTTCCATATGCTTGGCTATGGCATTTGAGCGGTCCTTATGGATTGTTGCACGCATATGTTGTAATATGCGATTCTTTAGTTCCCCTGTTGTGCTCCCCACATATTTCATAGGGCATGGGCATTCCACCACGTATACAGTAAATTGTGTTTCGCACGTGATGCATTGTTTGATTTGCCATTTCTTTGGAAGGCGGAATAAATATGGTAGTTATCAGCCTATTGGTAGACACAAATGCGCGCTAGACCCGGGCGAGCTGGATTGAGACCTGTTTTCAAGTGGCCAGAGGCATAAGGGCAGCTATGGCTTGTATAACAGGATCCAAGGTATTTCTAAGCACTCTGCCCCACTTCACCCTCATAAAGCAAGGCATCCACTGCAATCTAGCATACTGTTACTTCACGGAGGAGCCAGGATCACTGCATTCATGGCTCAGGGCATGCTTGAAGAGTTACTTGTGGTGTAGGCGTCCTGGGGACCCAGGAAAGGAACCTGTTCCAACAGTAACATAGCCATTCCACCAACCTGCGTCCGCATTAATCCAGCACTCAAGATGAGACACAGTGGTGCCAGGAGGAGCAACTTACCTGACTTTCCAAGAGTGATGAATGTTGGGAGTTGTAGTTTACTGATGCAGCCACAGCGAAGTTCCTCACATTAACCTGGCCCACGTGGATTGCCACCAATGGCAAGACGACTTGTACTATTTTAAAGCGGATTGGCAGTAAGAATTTTGTTATAGGCATTTGAGAAAGACATTTTTGTCGAAACGCGTCATGCTACACACTGCTGAAATAAACGCATTTCCTGGAACCCCCCTGTGTCCCTGTTAACCTTCAGAAAAGCAAGGTCCTTTAGAGATACTCGTACTAGTAGTTTCTCTGAAAAAAATGTTTTAAAAGGTTTTGAGAAGGATTTGAAGGGATTCCATCCCTGTGGCAAGTGCAAGGCTTGTGTGGGGAGTAAGAAAGTACTAAAATATCAAGTTCCTGGCATAAAAAGTTTGAAAGAAATAAAGAAGTTTGTTACCTGTACTACTCCATACACTGTGTATTGTCTAGTGTGCCTGTGCGGGCTGAAATATATCGGCAGCACAATACACCAAACTAAGATACTGATATTAGAACATGCCAGAGCTATAAAGAATGAAGATCTAACTTACCCTGTGGCACGCCATTTTAAAGCACAGCATAAGGAAGAGGGAAATCTCTTAACCTTTTTCATTTTGGATCATGTGCCAGCTAACCCCAGAGGGGGGGATAAATTAATGAGCCTTAGGAGGCTAGAATCGAGGTACATCATCGACCTCCACACTAAGACACCAGGAGGCTTAAATTCGAATGAGGAACTGGCTGTACATTTGGGGGATTGACCAAGTGCTGCGTTTGATGACTGTGTTTCGCTAGTTTTCAGGAAAATATGAACCAATTTTGAATTTGAGAATGATTGCGTTAACTGTATATAGGGGAGAGGTGGGTAAATATGAGAACATTAGTTGGGGGTTGATTATCTTGAATTTAGAATGTAGAGATTAATGGAGTTGTGACATATAATGTATGCTTGTGCAGATGCATCTATAGGAGTGTTGTTTGCCCATTTGTGGGCTTTATGATGACTATCAACTGGATACAGAAATTGCAGAGAAATCGTGCCCATTTATGGGCGTTATGAATAAGCGGTTCTCTTTACGATATGTATATTAAGTTGCCAATGTTATTTTTGGTACTGGGATTGCTTGGAGCTCAGTTACAACACTCGCAAGCAAAGTTGAAATATTGATGTATTTTGCACATTCTAAGTTGGCGGCCACATATGTGGCAAGTATGTCTTTCTTCTATGTTAATGAATTGTAATGAAGATAAAAAACTGAAGTTTTGGCGGCGCCATGTTACCATCGAGAAAGGCGTCTGGACACCGTGAGTCCCTAATAAAATCTTTGGGACTCGCCACCACGAGTGCTTTTTTCTTTGTGACAAAGAGTTCACGAAGCTGGGAGCAGTTATATATATATATACATGATCGATTTACCAAATTTCCACTGACTGCTGTTGAACTCTTCATGAAATGGTGCGTCCGTAGCACATGTGGCAACGCGTATTCAAATTATTATTCAGAATATTCAAAATATTCGGAACCGCCGCCAACCCCAATAGTGAGCCACCCCCGCCAACTGGATTGGGAAATTACAAAATGGACAGGTGCTTGGATCACGATGATGAGCGCCTGCGGGTAGGAGGCAAAGAAAGGGGAACACATGACCGAATGAGGGTCACTGAGTGATGTTAATTGTGAAGCAACTAACTGTCATCATCATTGTTTATGTTTGCCCAAAACCATTGTGGAGAAACACCTACCAAAGGCAATTGAATATTAGGGCAACACATTGTTTTCAACTACATGCAAAGAAGGCAGAGACTGATATAGACTATTCATTGTGAACTCATAGTCTTTCTTCTATGATTACACCCAATAGGAGAGGCAAGCTGCTTTGAAATCGAAATGTGACATCAGCAAGCCATACAAACATTGATAAAGGCAAGGATGCCGAAACACGTCTGTTTTGGCTAATACATCTATACTTGGAACCCGTGGAGAGCTCCGCCTTTAGTGAATAATAATATATATATATATATATATATATATATATATATATATATATATATATATATATATATATATATATATATATATCGACAGTAACTCCAAACGACCACCTCCAATCCAACAGGACCGGCGAAGCAGGAGACAGACCACAGCATTCGGGTAAGTGTTTTTATTTCACCAGCTTTTTCCCATTGTCAACCAAAACATGACGCGTTTCGGGCTTTGCAGCCCTTGTTCACATGCCAAATGTGTATATATGTATATATATATATTACCTACTGGCGGTCGCCAGTAGGTAGTTATAGTTAGGACCTAGTTTCCATTGGAAATCTGTAACATTCTATTGGGAATAACTTTGGAGCTGGTGGACGAATGTTTGCGAATTTCTCAAAGAAGATGTCTCGGTGCGCTGCTCTGCGCTTATTCTGTGAAAGTTTTGGGGGGATTGGTGAAGTGGGGGCTGAGATAAAAGGGGGGTCCCAAAACATGTTTTTCCCATGTTATTTTCCATAGGACACGGCTACAGCTCGAACGGCTGAATGGATTTATAAGAAATTTGGTAGAAAGGTAGAGTGTGGGTCGCAGATCACGCTTTTGTTTAAATGGTGTAAATCCGTTCAGTAGTTGCTGAGAAAATTAAAGTTGAAATCAGTTATATATCTGTAAGCGAGCACGGGTGCGCGCACCTATGCGGGTGTGCGCGAGCGGCATTGTGATTTGCTGTTTAACGTCTGTCAACATTCGATTCGGAGGAAATCAGGAAGAGTTGTCCTCCATTTTGTTAGTGCGAGTGAATATATAATACAGAACAAAGGGTTAGTACATGGAAAGGGGAGAAGGTAGAGATTGTCTGGCCGGGTAGGTTTTCTAAGGGGGTGCAGTATGGACCCTGAACGCGAAAACACAATTTTTTTTGGGAGAAAAAATTTGCAGGGTGCACGCATTCGGTCGCGCACCCTTATTTACAAGACTGTGAAAAACTATAGTGGTGAGAATGGAAAGGGAGCAGGGTGGGGAGTGTTTGATTTGGTGAGTTTCTTGAGGGGTTTATTAAGGATGACGAAAGTCTAAAAGTAGCTTTTTTTCTCAAATAAGTTACGTGGTGCGCGCACTCGGTCGCGCACGGCGATCAAAAAACATAAAGAAAGATGGAGATAAATTACAAGTTTGAGTGTTTAGATCTAAGGTGGCTCTTAAAAGAGCCCTTGTGTTAATGGAGTTTTTTCTGCACTTATAAGTAAGTTCCGATGCAGAGTCTCATGTTACAGAGGAAAATTCTATTTCCCTCATCCGTGAAATGAACACCATCTGTCCGATAGATGCCTTCCATGTTGAAACGCAGGTTGTTGTTGTATATAGAACCCATGTTATATTCTCTGAGGAAAGCAGAAACAGATTTATTTACATGTTTCCTTGCTTTCTCAATATGTGGACAACGTTGATTGGACCAATTCCATTTTTGTCTTTGGCATATATTTGAATACATCAAGACAGTTAGAGGAAAAAGTGACATCAATTGACGAAAGGTGTCTTTTAGAAGCATTTCCAGACCTACCCCTGTTAATGTGCCTAGATCATTCCCACCACAGTGCACAATTATCAGGTTAGGTTCAGGGAGATGCATAAAAGTTTTCACCAATGGTATCAATTGGTGACATCTTAATCCTCTTTGGCCAATCCACGTAATTTGCACATTTGGTAAGTCAAGGTTAGAAATTCGTCTGTTTGCAGCATATTTTTCACTCCAGTGAATATAACTGTGTCCTACAAGCCAAACCTTCATTTTCAAGGCAGATGCAGTAGTACTCCGATGGGTTCTGAAAGTGGAATGGCAAGTAGATGGTGAAAGTCACGATAAAAAAGTGTGTGAGGTTTGGTGTTGATGAAAAACTGAACATGATTGGTTGATTGTTATACCTCAAGATTCAAGACTACGTTGTATGTTACTGTTTTATTAAAACCAAATCTTCTATTGGTCGTGGAAAAAAAAGAAATGTAAAACAACAGTGGATAGGCAGGTGTGTTTGAAGGGAAATGACTCTTTTTGCTTTGATTTAGAACGTTGAGATATGAACTTTTGACCTGTGCCTTCAGCCAGGTGCAGAATGAGCTGTTACCATGGTAACAGCTAGAGAAGGCAGAGGGTGAAGGGTGACCTTTATGTGACTTTGAAAAAATTGAAAGGGATAACCAACTGAAATGTTAATTTGATTATGAAATTGTGCGGGAACAAATATGATTGGTTGGAGAGACATATATGAGTCTGTATTGACAGGAAATCTACGCCATTATTCTTTGGTTGCAGTGATAGAAGTATTATTGAGAGCTCCGTCAAACGGCTATCGTTTTGCTACTATCATTGTTCTACATCTGATAAAGCATTGGTAAAGGTGAGTGTATAACTGTTTGTTTTATGAGGTACCGTAAAATGTGGTTTGATCACTATATTTGATTATTTGACTTACTGTGTCTAAGGAACCACATTTTTTACTTTGATACGGTTTTATATGTTTTCAACTACTGTTCCATTTTATTACATCAATGTTTTTAAACATTGTTTCCTTGTAAATATTAGTTTAAAATTACGATTAATTAATTTGATTAAGGTTAGTGGACTTCAGTCATGTTTTTATGCTATCAGCTACTGTTAGGTCTATGAATTAAATGTCAGTTAGAGACGGGTCTGCAACAAAATTTGGGGGGGGGGGGAAAATGATTTTTTTGTAGGGGGACATGAACGTGTAATCAGTAGGTAGAGTAAAGGTGGAGGGGCTGTTAGAATGGGTAAAACAAGTGCGAGGCCTAATTAATATTGAAATGGTTCTTTATAGAGATGTGAAACGTTCAGGTGCGGCTCTGTGTGTATCTGGGATGTATGTTATCTTGGGCTTCCACAGCAGACGTGAGAGGGGGGGAGGGGCTGAAGTTCTGTTAAGTTAATGGGGGTTGTGCGCCGTTTCTTCACTTTCTTTCAAGTCTGAATTATAGTTTTGAATGTATTTGTGGTAAACTGAATAAACAGAATATAAAATGTAATAAAATAGACAGAAATTAATTGAGATTTGGGAGTGTTTGTATATAATTTGTAAAGTTGGTTACAGATCAAAAAAAAGGAATTGGCAGAGACACAGATAATGCAGGTAGAGAGAAAAATAGTTGATTATATGTGATATTGTCGACAAAAAGTGGGAATGCTTTAGGTATTTTGGGGCAGATTTATGAAGGCCCTGCGCCGCCGGTGCGTCACTTTTTCCCATGTTAAAAGTGACACACCAGCGGCGCAAGGCCTTCATAAATCTGCCCCTTTAAACTTTAAGTTTGAGGTAAAAATTACAGTGTGGTTTGTGGCCGAGGGATGCAGTTGTTGGGTGGGGTGAGAAGGTGAGGTGTCCCAGTACAATCAAATGAAAAATTGTGACCATGAGGTTGTACACAGGTTCGTGGAGTATATGCCTTCATAAATTGATGTAGAAGACGGAATATATATAGAGGTTTCTGTGTTCCGCTGTGTGACTCCATTTTCATCTCACTCCTGCTTTCCATATCAGTTGCTTTGTGTTATCTTAGTGTGTGTATGTGTGTGTGTGTGCGTTCAGTCTGGGCTGAGGAAGTTTGTTCTGCAGGCAGACACAGATAGTCACATCAAAGTACTTGGCAGGTTTCGAAAATATTATTTATATAATTGAGATGGTTTTTGGAAGCGTTAGTCAGTGTATGTCGAGTTTCAGAATTACCGCTCGGTGGGCTCCACAGAGCTGAGGGTTTGTTGTGTTTCTGTCTTAGTCCGATTGGTTTTTCACTTTGTTGTCTGATGGCTGGCAAAGAAGTGTTTGTTATAGTGGAGATGAAAGGGTGATAAGTACTGAAATACGAGATAGCGTGTGCTCTGTGGAAGCGGGGGAGCAGTGATTAACAGTCTGAGTGAACCACAACTGCGGCGGTGCTTCTTTACAGTGATAAATTATTTTTTTGCCAGAGGTACGATTGATGCTATGGTTCACAAGACGGAAAGAAAGGCTTGACTGACCGTCGCAGGCCAGCGGGTTGAACTGTGAAAAATTCAGGTTGAGAAAAGAAAACATGAACTGAGTACAGCTGAGATTACGTCAAACACATGAATACAGTTTTAGTATACATTATTTCAGTTGTGAATATGGGTTAAAAGAGGGAACGTATATATTTCAAATTTTTATTCAATGATCCAGTGCTTTGAAGGGAAGTTTTTTATCTAATACAAGTAAACATAATATAAAGAAAGTAGTGGGTATAGTTACTAGTCCATACAACACAAATGATGGAAATGTAGTATGAAGCAAAATGAATAACGTTTAAAAAACATATTGTACAGCCCCGCAATCAAATATATTTAATTATATTGCATGCAAGAAGGTGTCTTTTGATTTTAAGTTCAGTAATCATATATGAAAATGCTAATGGTTAAACATCACCTCATTAACAGTTAGTTTTCAGCATACGAAGCAGTAACAAGCTTGTTGTATGGTATTGTGAAAGGAAATGAAAAACGCGCCAAAAGCGAGAATTTGGCTGGAGGTGCATGTATGTTATCTGCAGGGACGTTCGAAAATCAGTACTCTGAACAACTATTGTATTGAGATAATTTTTAGCAAGGTTTCAGTACTCGATGTGACATACAGGTTGATAAGCAAGGGTAATATCAGGGTAATCATATACTTTTCAGTTATGAATTAAAAATCTTTCAATAGGCATAAAACAAAAGCAGCACATGTGTGTGAGGCGGAAATAAAGAGTAGAAAGGGAGAATGGTGATAAACGATATAAAAAGTCATTGTAACTATACACATTTATCAGGGCACATTTAGCCATATTTTACTCAGCCTTGCTTCGAGAATATTTCAAATCAGATAAGATCACATAAGGTAGTGATTTGTTGAAATTAGAGCATCATGAAATGTTTTGAACAAAATCGAGTAGGTGTGGAAAAACAAATTAACTCCACATAAATTAAAAAATTGTCAGCAGCAGGAAATTGCAATGTCCAATGTTATTAAAGCCAATAGGTCAGTTTATATAAAATATAAAAATAAAAAAATAATAAGAAAATTTAGGAAGGGAAAAAATAGTCAAGATATCAACGGTTTGCAGAAGAGTTATCCTTCCAAGCGAATAGGCAAAGTAAGTGGCAACTGCTTCTAAAAGAAAGTCATTGTTATCATCCGAAAACAAGTCAGCCATCCAATTGAAAAGAGGAAATGAACATACATGGTCATTAATTACCGGAGCCTCTAGTAGCATCAGAGGAGAACTCGGTGAATTTTCAATGTAGCTGTGTGCCAAGAAATCTTGAGCCGCTGCGAAAATATTCCAATGACCCAGAACTCCATGTATCGCTGCAAAGGCCATCATCCCTCCGTAGGAACAAAGCTGTTCATGATCAAGTAACGGATTCATGAGATGATTGTAATTCACTTCAGGAGGTACTGAGTTGCAGAGACATAAGTCCAGGGCCCACATGAAATCCTAGCTCAGGCAATGAAATACAGGTTGCACACAGGTGAAATAGGAAAATCGAAACGATAATCCATATGATGCACTCAAAGTCGCGAGTGGCAGAATGCCATACTGGTCAAGCATCCTGTGGCGAAATAGTTCTAAGTGTTCCAGCTCGTTTGCGAAGGCAGGACGGACATCCATTTTGTAATAACGAAAATAGGAATACAAAAGTTGCAGCTGCTGGTAGTAGATGAGGAAGTTCAGAAACATAGATCTGAAAGTATGGAGTGAGAGTAGCAGAATGCCTTTAAATGATTTGGTGCAAAAAAAACACCAAACCATTGGTTAGTAGCTGCAAAAAAAATAGTGCAGCTGGGAAGTGGAGGAGCGGTAAAGATTATGAGAGTCACCTTGGAAAATTGTAAAGGAAGGTCACTATTTAATAAGGTATGCAGTTTTCTGCGAGTGTTAGCTAAGTGAATGAGATATGTTTGTGAACAGATGCTCGGGTAGCTTGATTTTGGGACAATAAGGCTGTTGTTCAAGTCTAGGGATGGAAGTTTGAGTTCAAGGCCGTATTTCGCGGCCAGATGCAAACAACAAGGTTCCCATGCGTGGGTGGATGAAGTTCATTTTTACAGAGAGGCATATGCAGAGTGACTATTACAGACTAAAGTTTGTCGTTTAAAAAGTCATAGTAATTGACATTGCTTGAAAATAAATAATTACTGCTGAGTGTTAAGGTAAAATTCAGCATTATAGGAGATACCGGTGTACCTTTGAAAACACATGCAACATTACAGCGCTTCATGTAAAATAAGTCATGCAATTGGTAGTGCCTGGATGTGAACGATTATGTGCGGCATTGATATTTTTGACACTGTGTACTTATGAGTAGTGGAGAAGTGACGCAATGAAATGATGTTAGGTGAGTGTAGTGTAGTTACGGAACGGAAAACGTTTACAGAGAGTTACATTTAGTATGGAATACTTTTTATTTTTTTCACAAACTTAGGTATGAGAATATTGTTACAGTGTTAGCGGGACTGTAAATTGAAGTTTTATAAACATTAGTGAGATAAGTAAATTAAGGTTTATTTAACATGTGCAGCTAATAATCTGTGAGAAAAGGCAATAGTCCACTGTCTTGTAAATAGGGGTGCGCGACCCAATGCGCGCACCACGTAACTTTTTACGGAGAAAAAAAAAAAATTCTTTCACGTTCAGGGTCTATACTGGACCCCCTGAGAAAACCTACTCGGTTAGATAATCTGTACCTTCTCTCCTTTCCATGTTCTAACCCTTTGTTCAGTACAATATATTCACTCGCAGTTACAAAATGGCGGACAACACTTTCTGATTTCCACAGATTCTAATGTTGACAGACGTTAAACAGCAAATCAGAATTCCGTAAAGTGTATATTTTTGCAATTTTAAACAATAGGCAAAATAGGTAAACTTAAAGTCCTGAAAAAATCTTCAAGTGTCGTGTGCCTTTGCACCATTAAATTTTACTTATAAAGCACGTGAATCACAGTCTTGTAAATAGGGTTGCGCGACCGAGTGCACGCACCCCTTAACTTTTTCAGAAAAAAAAAAGTTGTTTTGCCGTTCAGGGTCTATACTGCACCCCCTGAGAAAACGTACTCGCTTAGATAATCTGTACCTTTTTCTCTTTCCATGTTCTCACCGTTTGTTCAGTAGATTATATGCACTCGCACTAACAAAATGGCGGCAACACTTCCTCATTTCCTCCGAATGGAATGTTGAGAGACGTTGAGCAGCAAATTATAATTCCGCAAACTGTAAATTTTTGCATTTTTGAAAAACAGTCAAAAGACCTATTACTATCGTCATGTCTCCTCTCCTTTTGCACCATTACATTTTTATTACAAACCACGTTTCCGTTTCATTACACAGGATTGTTTGTCGGTTTTGTACATTCAATACATAGACACTTGTTCTTGTGTGTGAATGGCATTGTGATTTGTTGTTTAACGTCAGTAAAGGGGGCATATTACCAAGCAATAGCGATAATTATCGCTATTGCTTGGTTAGAGACAAAATTTTACTGGTGAGCTGCGGGGATTTTTATTGCAGATAAACCTTGGTATGACCAAGGTCTATCGCAAATGCGATAAAAAACGGCCGCAGTGCATGCATATTGTAGAAAAGTCAGCGATATTCATGCAATACCGAGCTAATGCTCTTAGCCATGTTATCCACCTCCCATTGGTTAACATGGCTAAAAACTGCTCAGGGCAGGTGTTAGCTTTTGGAGATATTCACGCTTAGCGCGAATATCTCCAAAAGTTGGTAATAGGAGATAGTGATGTTAGCGACTGTTTCCAGTCGCTAACATCTTGCCACGCCCACTTTAGGATATCATTAGTGATAATTATTACTGACATGCAAAGTGGCGCCCAAGATGGTTGCTATCTCCTACTAGCTGTCGCTAACTGGTGTTAGCGACAGCTAGGTAATAGGGAGATAATTTTATCTTCGCTTTCTTGGCTTTTGAAGCCAAAAAAGCGGAGATAAATTCCCTTGATAATATGCCCAATTCGGGGGAATTCAGAAAGTGTTGACCGCCATTTTGTTAAAAAACACCCTGCACATAATCTATATGTATTTAGGTAATACATATAGAAAGTAAGGTTGTGTAGCAGTGCATATCAAAAATATTGCATGTAGTATCCTGGTATTGATGGTAGATTATATTGTAAATAATGATTGATTTAAAAAATATGTAGGGGGAAACATTTGGTAAATAAATGTGGTTCACAAAGAAATCTTAAACTTAGGCTTTACGATATATATTGGATAGAAAATTAGGGAATGTATCTGTTAGGCATGATATTTGGTAGAATGGGTGTATGTTGTCTAATACATATGTCTGTATTATGTTAACTAAAATTCAGATGTGTACTTTTTTTTTAAATAGTGTTTGGTGCTGAAAAGCAACAACCTGAACTGAGCGTGAGAGTATACAAACAGAAAATCCTTTTTAACAGGTGAGTTGATAATTTTTAAATGATAATTTATTTTTGAAAAGATTACCATAATATGCATGTTTTTTAAGAAAAATTACACTGCTTCTCTTTTACATGAGGATTTTAATTTCTATTTTAAACATGTCTGAACATGCTTGTAGTACATATGTATTTTGAAATACGGTTCTATTGTTTATTGGTACAACCTTTTTATGGGCCGGGTCCATGTGTTATTTTCTATGCAGTTTGGGTTCATCTATTCTTTGACTGTAAGAGTTTGCTGTTTACGTTGGTTAATTTTTGCTAAGTCATCATTATCTCTCTAACTTATGCTGTATCATTTGTGTACAGGAATTTTTTAGAAATTATAGAGGTGTATTATGATATGGCTGTTGGCGTGATGGCCATTTCGGATGCATTTTTTGTGACTGTAGTATCTATTTGCACTCTATTATATGCATTTGCACAGGTGTATTATGATGAGGTCAGTCGGACGCCATGGAGGGAGTAACGGTAGGGCAGGGAGGGACGGAGGGGGAGGTGTAGGGTGGAGAGATCTAAAATGTGGTGTATAGATAAATGCAGGAAAGTATATAATTTAATTAATAAAATAAATGTTTTAGTGTACACAGCATCGCATTTTGGAATGCAGTGCACACTGCAAAATTCATTTAAATAATTAAATTATGTATTTACTACAAATTATCTGTATCCTGGTTTTTAGGTCCCTCCAGCAAAGATCTTCCCCTCCTCGTCTTCCTGCCCCACCATAATTCCCTCCATGAGTCGCGGCTGATTGTGGTTTCATATGATTATGATGACATGTTTTACATTAGATGAAATTTATATGATGAGTATGCTGTTAAAGGTAAAAGCAACTGTCTCTGTGGGAAGTAGCAATCGATTTAGTGAATGTTTAATTGGTATATTGTGAGTCATTCCTTCAGTTTGCATACAGTTTGAATCACAGTTTGTAGTGGTGAAGTTAGAAATTAGATCTCTACAATAAAATTAGAAAGTGTATAAATAGTTCTACAGTACGAAATGCAGAAAGCAAATTTCACAGTGAAATGTGTTTTTACAGCACAATTTCAATTTAAGAAATTAAATAGGAAACTGTTAATGTCTAGGATGAAATTATCTGTTTTTTATAAAATAAAGAGGAAGGTCTTATATTAATCACTGTAGTTAATGTCTTTAAAAGTATGAAAATTTATGTAGTTGAAAGATTACTCAAGGTAATCATTGGTTAACTAATTATAAATAATATATAATTTAGTCTTTATATTTTTTAAAAGGACACAGATAGAAAAATAAAAAAAATATGGAAGATTACTGTGAAAATAAGAATGTCCATTTTGAAATGGCAAAAGAAGTCCTTGAAGAATTAATTGAAGGACTATTTGAGGATGAAAATTCAACCAAAAATGAGGACTTTTTGGACTGCAGTTTTTATACTGCATACTTAGAGATGGTGGAAGAAGAGAATTTGCAAGAGCAAAATAATAATGAAGTATCAGATGAAATTATGGTAAATGTGCTTCTGGAATATGAATTATTAAATCAATAAAATTATTTTTGTTTTAAAAAAAAGAAATTATTGTTGTACTGTTAATCAGTATTCTCTTTTTTAAGAATGACAGTAAAAGTTGTGATGAGGTGCATAAAAGATTAAAGTTAAAAAAATAAAAAGCATTAGGAACACCGACAATGCTTAAAAAAGTTAGAATAATACTTATATGTCTGAAAAATTACATTCATAGAATACATGTGTAAGGATAACATAGATATGGAGTGTCACAAATTTAGAAACAATATTCAGTGTAGGATTTCCTACTCTGACCAGAGACTGTTTCTTTGTCTTTAATCAAGTTATAAAATCAAGCATTGGTTATAATTTGTATGTTATATGGTAGTAGGGGTCTATAATATTTTTTAACTTTTTTCCAAACAGATTTTCATTTATATCAGAAACATCAATCACTATGCCGACGAGAAATGAAAAAAGAAAGCTGTATAAAAGACATACCATTTGAAGAGAAAAGAGGCACAAGATTTACCTAATCAACAAAGGACGGAGAAAAATAAGAGTGCTCCTGGTAAGAGCAGCAAGGAATTTTTTTAAAAATTGTGTCAGAGGAAAAGTCAATTGGATAATGTTGAAAAGGAAAAACAGTTTTCAGGATCTTCAAGGAGAAATGGACAAAAAAAAACTGTGTCTGAAAAGAGTGGTGAGGAAAATATGTACAGTAAAAGACGTACAAATCAGTTTGCGGAAATAAGGAAACGTATGTTTCATAAGAGAGTTGTTATGAATTTATTACAAAAGGAAAAAGTTTCTAAAAGGAAATCTGCTTTTTATAAGAAAAAAATATATATAGAGGAAGTTGTGGATGATGCGTTCGAGACGAAAAAAAAATTGTTTATTTTAGTGCTTAAAAGAATAAATACACTAAATAAGGCAATCAGAGTTTTAAAAGCTAAGAGTAAATGGAAGAGACACATAAATAGAACTAATTTTTGTAAAAATCTTTTCTGGTAAATGGATGCATACTTCAAATTCTGAGCCATTTTTTAATGAAGAGAGTTACTTTCAAAGTAACGATTTGTTGCATGCAGTTGACACCAGTGGTCGAGCGTATGAAGTGAAGGATGGCTGTCCTATTGAGAAAGAGAAAATTGAGGTCAGAAATACAGAAGGGGAAATAGGTGGAGAAGTTTTACAGGGACGTGTTCATGCTCCTGTTTATAGTTGGAATTGTAGTAGTATTTGCAGTGTACGACAGGATTCAATTGATTTCTTTCGCAATTTCTTACGTAAGTACACTAAGGAAAGTTTAAAAAAAAAATTGTCATGTTGCAAGAATTAGATCGTTGCAGAGTGAGAGAAAAAATAGGTTTGCAAGGCCATTCTTTGGCTTGTCTTTCAAAATAAATATGCCAGAGTGTTTTTCATCACTTTAGGATGTTAGCAGTGCATCATACCAAAATGAGAAAATTAGTTAGAAATATGTATTATGCAAAAAGTCCAGCACTTAAACTTAAAGAGTTAAATAGTGCTCTTTTGCATGGATGTGTATTAGATGTGAAGAATATTTGTGCAGAAATTGAGGTAAGTTATTTTGGTCGAGATGAAGAGAATGTAGAAACTGATATAGTTATAGAAGGAAATGTGTTAGAAAATGTTGGACATTTTAATACTGAAGAATTTGAACAGGAAATAACAAAATTTAAGGTCATTGCAGGTGAAAAACCAAATTTAACTTGTGTGTGTTGTCGACGCATTCATTACAAAAGTCAAAGTAGGTTAGTTGATTTATATTTAAAAAGTGAAGATGAAGATAATACTCAGCGGAGAGAGTTTGCAACTTATTTGCTGGTAGAAAACTATTTTGATTTGGGTTTTGAGCAACGTATTTGTAAATATTGTTATAATAAATTAAATGAAAATAAAATGCCTGCTAGAGCTGTTCATAATAATCTTGAGTTGATAAATATTCCATCGGAACTGAAGGATTTAAATACTTATGAGACTATTTTGATTCAATGTGTACATCCTTTTCAGGCTATTGTTCGTATGGAGCCTAAGACTGGGAAATTAAATCCTACAGATTTACAAAGAGGATTAAAGGGTAGAGTTGTATATTTGCCACTTGATTTAAAAAAAAATATGGAGACAATTGGTATTGAAAATGTAGAAGAGGAACCTCTTGTTATTCTAGTAAATGGTGTACCTACAAAGAGTAAGAAAATCTGGCAAGATTTAGTGGATGTTAGGAAAGTGAAAAAGGCAACGTTGTATTTAGTCAAAAATAATAAATACTATAAAAATGTGTATGTAGAACAAGAAGATGTAAGTGATGAAGAGAATAATGATTTCTCTATTGGACAAATTGAAAAAGTCGACATGTCCAGAAGTGAAGAAATGTATGAACATTACAGTGTTCATCCACTGCATTCCAAAGAAGCAATGGGGAATGCAATTGAGTTATTTCAGATGAAAAAAACAGAAGGAAGTCCTATTAGTGTGTGGGAAGAAAGTTTGGAAGGTCGTTGTTTCCCACACTTATTCCCAACAGGTGAAGGTGCGCGATATGATGATCGACCTATGCAGATTCCTGCATCTGAGTACCGGACAACAAGATTATATGCAGAAGATCCCAGATTTCGTCAATGTATCCCATATTTGTTTCATCTTCTGTTTGAGAGTGACTTATCTGGTCTTTCTTATGCAGTAAACCATGTCTTAAAAAGTGGAGTGCATCTGCAAAATGTTTCAGCAAAGGATTTTATGGATAAAGTGCAACAGAAATATAGTGTTTTGGATTCTCATCCAAATAATTTAATGGCATGTCAGCGTGGTACTAATGAATATTGGTACCGTCGTCATGGAGATTTAAAATGCATGCTACGAAACTTGGGAGCACCAACATGGTTTGTAACTCTAAGCTGTGCAGAGTACGCCTGGGAAGATTTATTGGAATATCTTCGAGAGGCAAATGTAAATATTGAAAATATAAACTACAAGACACCAGGAGAATTGTGTTCGTTGGATCCGGTTAATGTTTGCAGATATTTTAATCATCGATTTGAAGCAATGATGTCGTTTCTTACAAACAAGAAGAATCCACCGCTTGGTGAAGTTTTGGATTTTTTCTGGAGAAAAGAGTATCAAGCTAGAGGTGCTCCACATATTCATATGTTACTATGGATCAAGGATGCTCCTAAATTTGGAAAAGACTCCGATGACACTGTACTGTCTTTCATTGAGGAATATGGCACTTGTGACTTACCTAACAGTACAACTGATAAAGACTTAAGAGGAAAAGTGTTACGGTTTCAAAGACATCGTTGTGGAAAATATTGTCTGCGAAAATTCAAATCAAAGGATAAGTTCTATACAAAATGTCGTTTTGGATTTGCACGACCAGTGCTTTCAAGAGGAAGAGTGAACAATTTGATGTCATCTTTGCGACATAATATCACAAGAAGATCACCCAAAAATACATACAATTTAAGAAGAGGAGAAGAGTCAAAAATATATAAATGACTACAACCCTGTCATTTTGTCCATGTGGAATGCTAACATGGATATACAATATGTTGCAGACAACTCTATTGCTGTGGCTCGATATGTAACGTCTTACATCACGAAATCTGAAAAGACGGAACTGAAGGAGATGTGGGAAGATATTTCTCATGAAAAGAGCCTAAGCAAGAAATTGTATACATACAGTTTGAAGATGTTATCACATCGAGAAATTGGAGCATATGAATGCTGTGATCGATTATCATCAGCAAGTCTTTATGCAAAATCTCGAAGTATCCTGCGGGTGAGTTTAGGTCTAGCAGGAACACGAAACCGTGTTTTGAAAACTGTGCAAGAAATTGAATATTTAGCACAGAAAGAACCAAACAGTACAGACATTCTGAAAACAAATATGTTGGATACATACTATCCAAATAGAAGTACTCTGCTTGAAAATATTTGTCTGTATGAAGCCCTTGAAAAATACACTTTTAAAAGGAATATTAGAGAGAATGTTGAAAAAGGTATGTATGCTGTAATTGGACAGGAAGGATGTCTGGTGAAACAAACAAAAGGACATTTGATTAATCACCGAAAACTGAGTTGCGAAAATCCAGACAAAAGAGAATTTTACTATTTAGCTCTTTTGCAACTTTTTAAACCATGGCGTACTGAAGAGGAACTACTTGGAGACTTTGTAAGTTATGAAGATTCTTTTAACGCATCTAAAAGTAGTATAGAATGTCCTGCTTTTAGTAATTATCTCAAAATGTTGAATGACGAAATAGAGCAAGAAGCAACAATTGCAGCAGAGATTGCTAGAGAAAGTTCACAAGACACTCAAAGTTCAGCATCGTTGAGTCAGGATCCACTGGGAGAACCAATTATCCGAAATGAAGCAGCCACTGCCATGGATGATGTGGAAAGAGCAATGCAGCAAGCTCAAGAGGATATAATAAACTTAGAAGAATTGGAGAAGGAATTTAATCTTGAGCAAAGACAGATATATGATGAAGTGACAGAGCACATTGAGCATGGTTTTCGTCATGAGAAAAAAGAATGCTCATGTATGTCATTTCAACCTATTCGACTATATGTAAGTGGAGAAGCTGGGACAGGGAAACGTTTTCTTATAAAAGGAATTACTACATATCTACAGCAAAAAACTCAGTCACCATTGTCTTGTGTTGTGACAGCTCCAACTGGATTGGCAGCACATAATATTAAAGGTATTACTTTACATCGTTTACTGATGCTGCCAGTGGAACATGAAAACAAATTACAATATCACAAGCTATCTGGAGACGCTTGGTATGAAGTTTCAAGAGTTCTTAAAGAAATGAAACTTCTTATTATTGATGAGGTAGGCATGGTATCCAATTTAATGCTTGCTTTTGTACATTTAAGAATGCAGCAGATACTTAAAACTGACTATGATGTTTTATTTGGAGGGAAACATGTCATAGTTTTTGGAGATCTACTGCAACTAACTCCTGTAAAAGGACAATCTGTATTTGAAACTGTGACACATGAAGACACCAGAAAGTGCCTTGGCAGTATTGGAAATGTTAATATATGGTCACATTTCAAATATACTGAACTGATTAAAAATATGAGACAGGCAAAGGATACTAAATATGGAAATATTCTTCAAGATATAAGGATTGGAAGATTAACTGAAGATGCAAAAGAAACTCTACAAACTCGATTACTTTGTAAGTTGTTTCCCAATGAAGATAATGTACCTGAGAAAATATATAGTAAAGAGGTAAAAGATAAGTCAGTTATATGCTTGATGCCAACTCTAAAAGAATGCTCAGTTTTCAATGAGAAAATGTTGAAGTTGGAAAATCAAGAAATTAAGAAACTGGAAGCAAAAGATAAAATAGAGCATGAAGGAAGTACTATTGTTTTGTCTGATAAATTAAAGTTAAAATTGGATAGTCTACAGACATCTATATCTAAAACTGCTGGTTTAGAGAAGAATCTGTATGTATGTTTAAATTGTCGGATTATTTTACGGAGAAATTTACTTGTAGAAAGAGGTATGGTGAACGGAGCAATGGGTAATGTTGTTAGTTTTGTAAATTACCCAAATAGAGATGAGATTGAATTTTTTACGAATAAAATTGATGGAATTGAGGAAGTTCAACAAATCAGTCGCTGCTCAAGTCGTTTTTTACTTGTAAAAGACTTGTATGTCCGTCGGAAACAATTTCCAATTTGTTTGGCATATGCAGTGACTATTCACAAATCGCAAGGTTTAAGTGTAGATTGTGCTTTGGTAAATATTGGAAATAGTGTATTCAAAGAGGGTATGGGATATATTGCTTTATCACGAGTTAGAACTTTATCTGGGCTTTATCTAATTGATTTTGATGAGACAAAGATCAGTGCAGATTTAAAATGTGTAAAGGAGTATAATAGGTTAAGAAGAGAATATGCTACAAGTTTACCTCAATATCCTTTAATTAAAAAGAGTATAGTTGGTCAGAAAAGGAGAAATGAGGAACAATGTACTGAAGTAGTAGAGAAACGAAGAAAAAAAGATGAGACTGTCATTGATAAGAGTAAGAAAAAGGTTAGTACTGCAGAGATTGTTGGATTTAAATTTGAAAATAGGTCTGGTGTCAACTGCTATGCAAATGTAGTGGTTAATGTGGTTTTTTTTCTAAAAAGTTTACAGCAAGAGATTAGAGAAAATCAAGAGCAAACATTTTGTTCTTCTTTAAATTCTGTGTTTGAAAAATGTACCAGTGGTAATAGTGAAGTAGCAAGTGTTTCAGAAGTAAGGAATGTTTTAGACATATGTGCAGAACGAAATCAATTTTCTCAGAATATTCAGCAAGTTTGTCAGGAATTTATTATGTATATGCTTACAGTTTTGGAAGAAGAAGGTGTAGGTATTGATAGTCTTTTTGGCCTTTCTTATAAATGGGAACATATTTGCCATAATTGCTCATTTACAAGTAGTACTGACATACATACAGAAAGATTTATATATTTAACATTACCAGATTGTAAAACAGTGTCCTTTAATAAACTAGTTAAAGATGCGTATCAGAACATGGTCTGTTCTCAATGTAATTCAGAAATGTTATCTACCTTATTTATCCATAGATATGGACAGTATGTTATTTTAATGCTTCAACGATGCAGAGCTGATGGAAGTAAATTGTCAACTTTAATAAAAAATTATGTGGCTTCTCAAATATCTATTTCTAGAAGAACATTTGTCACTGTAGCAATTATTTTTCATGAAGGGTCATCTATATCATCAGGACATTACATAGCTTATTTGAGGAGTCCAACTAGTTGGACACTGTGCAATGATAGTCAATTAAGTTTTAAGAAACGTTTGCCTTCTGAGTTAAGAAATTCTTATCTGATATTTTTGCAACCAAAATTTCAGTGAAATTACTTGGTGGAGTCAGAGTAATACTGTAAAGATATGAAAATGTGTTCTTTAGAAATATGATGTGATTAAGGGTGTTCAAATATAGAAATGAAACTTTTATGTGCCAAAGTGATAGCATCAGGTAAGGTTTCCTTAATGTTTCTGCTACAGGACATGTTGGAATTAACTTATACTATTTGGCCACGCGGAAAACAATGAGATGTGAAAATGTTTATTTAAGATAAATGTTTTTTGAGTATACTTACTTGGAAGTTTGTTGAGAGGTACTCAAAAAAAACAAATTAACTCATACCATTTGGCCTTGCGGAAATGTATGAGATATCTAAATGTGGACTTGAGATAAATGTTTCTAGAACATACTTACTCGCGAGTTTGTTGAGAGGTACTAAAAAAATAACGACTTATCTCATAGTATTTGGCCATGCGGAAAAAAATGAGATATCAAAATGTTGACTTGAGATAAATGTTTTCAGAACATAGTTGCACGGTTATTTGTGGAGCGGTATTTAAAAGTAACTGGTATACTTTAGTTAGTTTATAATTGTGGAATATGTCCTGTGCTTACTCAAGAAATTGTGAATTTGAGAAAAACATTTAAGACATGTTTTTTTCTAGGTATTTTCTAGTATGTATAGAGATCTTGTACGGGTTTTTTAAATACAATCATTTTGATTGTGGTTTTTTTTCCCCGCTGTCACATGATGATTACTATTGAAATCACTGTTTATAGTGAAAATCAATTTATCTGAGGACAGCAAAAATAAACCAGTAAATATGTTGTTTAAGTTATTTTGTTACATTGGATTTAGAAGTATGTATTATAACAGATTTCTTTATTGTCTTCCACAGATATTACATTTTTAAGGTAAGAACAATTAATCATATCTGAGTGTTTCGTGTATCTGTCTCTTATCCTTATTTTTTTCATTCTCTTCCTTTGTTAATGTTGTTTAGATATGGTTATTCTCTTTAACTCATGCTTTTACTTTTACATCTTTTTTGTTAGTATTCTATTCAGTCTTTCTTACTCTTCAGTTTCTTACTTACGTTGCTTTATAGAGGGTCACCTTTATTGATCCATTATCACCTTTGTTTCCTGAATCTTAACTTCTTTGTCTTACTGTACCTTACAATTTGTTCCTTTACTTTGTTTCCTTTATTTATGTTCAATTTCCAATCTAAAATCTATAGTTTAGTTTTCTCACCATACTTCATTTCTGTCTATCTGTCTCTCTTATACTCCATGTCTGTTTGTATTCCATTCATGTTCTGTTACTCTACCTCTTTGACTCTTTTTCTCTTAGTATTCTTTCTACATTTTATCTAGTTCTTTAAGACATTTAGGTACTCTTAGTCGGTTTATTTGATAGACTGTTTGTTTCGTGTATTATCACTGATCATACTGTCATTTTGTCTGTCACTTCACTTTCCTTTAGACAGTCATTCTTTGAGTGCTTTTATTTCTTTCAAAATATTCTGTCTCGGTCTCTTTCTGTCCCTCAGTCTTCTTTTCTTTCACTTTCTGCTTCAATCACTTCTACTTTGTTTTGTTTTATGAAATAACACTATAACCCTATTTTTACTTTTCTTTCACAGATAGCATGTTTTTCAAATATTTTAAGTTTTTCTTTATTACTATTTCTTAGGTAAGTATAAATAATAAAAACACTTTTTCAACCCTGTGTTATTTCTTTGAGTATCCTGGTCATACTAGTGTTGTGTTTTATGTGAGCATTTCCATGGAGGATTGGCTGCACGGTCACAAGGAGCCTCTTAAAAATTAATATAAGAAATCAGCAACATTTCAGTCTGTCAGTTCACTAATGTGGATGTGTGAAAATATTGCAGGTAAATGATATGTGTTACAGAACTTTTGAGCATATTATCAAGGGAGTTTTATTCTGCATTTTTGATTTTAAAAGGCATTATAGTGCAGATAAAATTGTCTCTCTAGTATGTAGCAGACGCTAACACCAGTTAGTGATAACTAATAACAGATAATACCTATATTGGGATTTGCTTTGTTTGTCTGTGAAATTTAATATAATTGACATACAAAGTTAACATTGCATGATGTTAGTGATTGGAAACAGTTTCTAACATTGCTATCTGTTTTTACCCACTTTGGAACATATTTGTGCCATATTCGAAAATGTACAAAATCGAATAGCTGCCCCTGAGTAGTTCTTAGGTATATCATTTAATGGTCGGTTTATAACTTGACTAAGACAAACAGCTTTGTAATGGATAAATATTGTTGACTTCACAATAATATTTATTTATTTGGACAGATTTTTTTTCACTTAGGATAGTGGTTCGCATAGAATGTTCACCTGTGGGTTTCTTGACCTACTCAGCAGTTTACAGTGGTTACACACCATTTTATCTAACGGTTGGTAGGTGGTATGTACGTCCTGTTACCTTTCTTAAATTAATTGGGACACTTTCTATCACTCATTCAATCATTTGTTCACTGATCCAGTCATCCGTTCTCTTAACTATCCACCCTTTTACTTTACTGATGTATTTATGTTTTTGTCCATATAACCCCCTGTCGTTTACTAATTAATCTTTGTAATCACCCTTTCAGTTAACCATTCTTTCACCTTTTCACATATCAATTTATCTATCCACGCATTTATTTGACCATCATCTACACTTTCAATTATTTATCTATGTATCCTTTCAAACATCCATTCACTAAATTACTGATGCATCACGTGCTCTTTTACTCATGCATCCATCCTTTAACATATCTATCCATCCTTCTAGCCATTCAAGCAGCCTTTCAGGCATACATACATCAATTTATCTTTTCTGACATCTATACTTGCTCTCATTCATTAATTCATCCATGTTTTCTGTGATTATATAACTATTCTCTTTTCATTCATCCTTTCACTAATCGATCTAGTCATTTAGACATTCCAAACTTATTTGCTCACCCACCATTGTAATTTATGACCTGACTCTTTCTCTGTAGAGTTGTAGGAAGAAGAGGCTTGTAAAGAACAACCTACAGCAAAGGGTGGGGTGCGGTGGGTGAGAGTTTACAATATCTCCTTACATAGGCAGACTGAAAACGTAGAAGTTATCAGTTATACATGATGTTCAGTAACAGCATGTGAGGTTACCTTTAAATGTTGTTCTTTCCATGGCTTTAAGCAGGGTCGGATTGGGATCACAATTCGGCCCGGGCACTGATGAAAAAAGTGGCCCACATTCAAGAGGCGTGGCCCATATTTAATGGGTGTGGCTCACATTCAAGGGGCGTGCCCTTTCATAAAACACCATTTGCACATACTAGGAATGAAAGTGGGAGGATACTGTTCTTGCACAGGGCCAAGGTGCCAATGGTGTACATGCTGAGCAACTAAAAAAAATAGCAAGGCCCCTTTCTGTCACAAAATTATTCTAGCCCTCCAGCACAGGAGCACCTGAAAAGCAGCAAAGCCGCTGCTATTAGTAACCTTAGTCCTTCACAGGCCTTCAGCTCAGGAGCACTTGAACAGAGGTAAGGCCCCTGCAATTAGTAAATTAATCAGCCCTCCAGGCCTCGGGAAAATGTCCTGGCAGGGGAGCACAAAACACAGCCAGGTAGCCAGGGGGAGGTTGAGGTGAAGCTGGTGCATGGGAAGTGCACTCCCAGTGTGTTCTGGCAGTTTGAGTGTTTACCATTTACTGTAGTATTACTGTTATACCTGTGTATGCTACTCTTTTGTAACTTGCACACGTCACTTTTCTGTGGTATCACACTGTATGCTACCTCTCACTTTTGTTTGCTTTAGATACTTGCTGCATGGGCTGCATGGGGCCCAGGCGGGCCGAGGTGAAAATGGCTCAAAGGCCTGAGAAACACCTGGCCCCCAGGGAGGCCAATTCTTGCAAACAATCACCCCTCCCCAGCCCAGCCTTAGCTTCATTGCTTGGCAGGCCAGGGGTGTCCGGCCGCACAGCGAGGCTGCTTTTATTTTCTCTGTCTGTCTCCGTGCACTCTGTGGGCCGTTTTTTTTTTTCTCCCCTTTCCAAGTCCACTCTCTGTGGTTTGGGACAGGGGAGAAAAAAACGGCCCACAGAGGGCACTGAGGCACCGGCCCTTCGGCCCATGCCCGAATGTCCGCCTTGCCAATCCGCCTCTGACTTTAAGCACTGTTTAAAAAAAGGGAGGAGTCTTTTCAAAGGAGGTGTTGGATGTTATTCTGTGGGCAGATTAAAGCACCTAAACTACAAATATGCGTGTAGTATAGTGTGGTGCTCGACTGGAGGTATGTTGTATGTCTGATTGCATGCAGATATGTAGATCAGCAAATACCTTCACACAAACAACAAGCAAAGACTATTGGCTTTGAAAATAGGTGCTACTTCCTTTAAGTACAAAAGCAGTAACCATGGTATTGTTGAATATGTTAATGAAAATACTGCTGTTTAAAATTCATGAGACAATGAAAGAACGTTAATCTGATTTCTTAATTTTCTTTCATAGCCTTTTTTAAAGAAACTGTTTCATAATATGCCATGCTGGTGGTTTTACTTTTTTTATGTAAGACAATGTCTTCTGTTCATTGAGGCAGGAAGCTCCTTTGAGAATTCCAATGGGCGGGTTGGGTGCTCCTGCTGCAGTAAAATTCAAGGTTGTTTCAGCAGGGTCTGTCAGCGTTATCACAGGGGAGGAGCGCGCAGCTCTCTGAGATGGATACAGTTACACATAACAGGGTAGTGACGTCTGTGGAATTTACGGACGATTAGGCAACCTAGTGTGCTCCGTGCCCTTGGTACCTCATTACGGCGGACTGGGGAGCCGCGGTGTACAGTTTGGGAATCACTAGTTTTAGAATTAAACTTTGATAATTCTATCACTCCTAAGCGTTAAAATTGGCCGCTGGTCTACGAAAAAATATTGGAAGTAAGCCAACATAGTGATAATTTTTGCTAGTTGTTTACGGTTACTAGATTTCTAAACGTAAAAAACGGGACATTAAATGAAAATAGAAGAAGGACTATGATTTCACTTCTAGTGATGAGAGTGCATGTTAGCAGAGAATTACAAAAGAGGCAGTCTGAACATAATTTGAATACATATGTGATAGTACCCCTGTGACAGCCTGCGGCAGTTGACATTACCGCGTGAAAACACGCGTTGTTTTTATGCACTAATGTGTGCTTTGTAAGTAAGAGAGGGGGTTGATTTAGTTTTATTTTCCACACCTCCACGTTAACACTGCCAAATGCTTCATCAAAGCTGCTCGTGGCACTCGTACGATAAACAAGTTTATTTAAACTGTTTTTCTAACAGCCGCCGTGTACGAGATAGTATTTTCGCCTTTAAACAGATTTTGCTTGTAGTTTAACATAAGCCTACTATGCATGTCATTAACTGTGTGTGCGGCACACATGCAAATTGCTTTTAGCACAGGCGGTGTTATGACGTTCTCATAAAGATGTTCAAGAACATTTACAAAGATTCAAAAAATTTTATCGCCGCCTTCAACGGCAGGAAGTTGCCGATATAGGGGCGAAAACGGCATCCATAATATGCTTTATAAATTGCAGTCGAACGTAATGTTAGATATAAAGGCATATAACATACGTTTCAATTTGAATTTTGAAAAACAAAGGGGCATATTATAAAGGACGGTCAATATATTTTCGCCGCTTTCATCGACAGGAAATTGGCAATAAAGCGGCGATAATGGGTTTCATAATATGCCCTATGGAAATCCTATCAAAGCCCATGTGAGATGCAAAAACATGTAGTATGGGCTACGATAAGAATTTCATACAGCATATCATCAAGTCCATTATCGCCGCTTTATCGGCAGTTTCCTGCCGATAGAAGCGGCGATATTGTATCGTCAATCCATGATAATATGGCTTATATTATGAAGGCGATTATCGGCGCTTTTGTTACTGCGATCTGCCAATAAAAGAGACGTGAAATTATCACGTTTTCTTCATAATATGCCCTAAGTATTGAGTGATGTCACTGACCATGTCATGAGTGATGTAATATGTGACGTCATCAGCAGTGCATTGCACACACAAGTTATAGTGAGTCCAACTAACTATAACGTGGGAATTTCAATGGTTTTATGCGAGTAAAATTTTGCAGCTAACTATAACTGGTGTGAAACCTATGGTTTTTTCAGTGAATTTAATAGGTTTTTTAAATGCTAATTCCTAACTATAACTGGTGTGAAACCTATGGTTTTTTCAGTGAATATATATATATATATATTACCTACTGGCGATAGCCAGTAGGTATACATAGTTAGGATTGTTTTCCATAGGGAAATCGCAACATTCTATTGGGAATAACTTTGGCGCCGGTTGAGGTATCTTCCTGAAATTTTCCTTAACTTTGCCTTGCGGGGCTCCGCTCCTTCCTCGAAAGTTTGGGGGGGATTTGTCAAGCGGGGGCCGAGATAAAAGGGGGTTCCAAAACGTGTTTTCCCCATGTTAATTTCCATAGGGCGGTTGGACTCACTTTTAGCCCGAACGGCTGAATGGTTTTCCACCAAACTAGGCAAAATTGTAGGGACTGGTAGCCGGATGTGCCTTTGCTATGTTTCAAGATATGTGCTCCAGTGGTTTTTACGAAAATTTACTTTGAAAAAATATATATTGGGCTACATTGGGCTATATATATGTTAGAGCCCAAATGTAGCCCAATGTAGCCCAATGTAGCCCAATGTAGCCCAAAGATGGCCACCAGAGACAAAAAAAACCAATGTGGCCCAAATATCAACCAGATGTAGCCCAACTATAGCCCAATGACAGAATGTCCCAGTGTTCTAAAGAACAACTAGAGCACTAACAGTCTTACTTATGACAAAAGTATGGCACACCTGAAGTCATCTTGATTGGAATAAAGTGTTAACACTTAAAACATTTAATTTGCAAAGGGACAAAATGAGGGGGTTCATTTTGCCATAGAAAATATGATTAGTGCTGAAGAAAGAAAAATTAGGGCACATTTTGAGTGACTTCTCAAATCCTCTTATATTTCATTAAAACAATTCTGATATGCAGTCTCCCAAGATGGCCACCAGAGACAAAAGAGCCCAAATGTAGCCCAAATATCAGCCAGATGTAGCCCAACTATAGCCCAATGACAGAATGTCCCAGAGTGTTCTAAAGAACAACTAGAACGCTAACAGTCTTACTTATGACAAAAGTGTGTCTCACCTGAAGTCATCTTGATTGGAATAAAGTGGTAACACTTAATACATTTAATTTGAAAAGGAACAAAATGAGGGGTTTCATTTTGCCATAGAAATTTTATTACCTACTGGCGATAGCCAGTAGGTATATATAGTTAGGATTGTTTTCCGTAGGGAAATTGCAACATTCTATTGGGAATAACTTTGGCGCCGGTTGAGGAATCTTCCTGAAATTTTCCTTAACTTTGCCTTGCGGGGCTCCGCTCCTTCCTCGAAAGTTTGGGGGGGATTCGTGAAGCGGGGGCCGAGATAAAAGGGGGGTCCCAAAACGTGTTTTCCCCATGTTAATTTCCATAGGGCGGTTGGACTCACTTTTAGCCCGAACGGCTGAATGGTTTTCCACCAAACTTGGCAAAATTGTAGGGACTGGTAGCCCGATGTGCCTTTGCTATATCTCAAGATATGTGCTCCAGTGGTTTTTACGAAAATTAACTTTGAAAAAATATATATTGGGCTTCATTGGGCTATATATATGTTAGAGCCCAAATGTAGCCCAATGTAGCCCAATGTAGCCCAAAGATGGCCACCAGAAACAAAAAAAACAAATGTAGCCCAAATATCAGCCAGATGTAGCCCAACTATAGCCCAATGACAGAATGTCCCAGAGTGTTCTAAAGAACAACTAGAGCGCTAACAGTCTTACTTATGACAAAAGTATGGCACACCTGAAGTCATCTTGATTGGAATAAAGTGGTAACACTTAATACATTTAATTTGAAAAGGAACAAAATGAAGGGTTTCATTTTGCCATAGAAATTTTATTACCTACTGGCGATAGCCAGTAGGTATATATAGTTTGGATTGTTTTCCATAGGGAAATCGCAACATTCTATTGGGAATAACTTTGGCGCCGGTTGAGGAATCTTCCTGAAATTTTCCTTAACTTTGCCTCGCGGCGCTTCGCTCCTTCCTTGAAAGTTTGGGGGGGATTCGTCAAGCGGGGGCCGAGATAAAAGGGGGGGTCCCAAAACGTGTTTCCCCATGTTAATTTCCATAGGGTGGTTGGACTCACTTTTAGCCCGAACGGCTGAATGGTTTTCCACCAAACTTGGCAAAATTGCACGGACTGGTAGCCCGATGTGCCTTTGCTATGTCTCAATATATGTGCTCCAGTGGTTTTTACGAAAATTAACTTTGAAAAAATATATATTGGGCTACATTGGGCTATATATATGTTAGAGCCCAAATGTAGCCCAATGTAGCCCAATGTAGCCCAAAGATGGCCACCAGAGTAAAAAAAAACTAATGTAGCCCAACTATCAGCCAGATGTAGCCCAACTATAGCCCAATGACAGAATGTCCCAGAGTGTTCTAAAGAACAACTAGAGCGCTAACAGTCTTACTTATGACAAAAGTATGGCACACCTGATGTCATCTTGATTGGAATAAAGTGTTAGCACTTAAAACATTTAATTTGCAAAGGAACAAAATGAGGGGGTTTATTTTGCCATAGAAATTATGATTAGTGCTGAAGAAAGGAAAATTAGGGCACATTTTGAGTGACTTCTCAAATCCTCTTATATTTCATTAAAAAAATTCTGATATGCAGTCTCCCAAGATGGCCACCAGAGACAAAAGAGCCCAAATGTAGCCCAAATATCAGCCAGATGTAGCCCAACTGTAGCCCAATGACAGAATGTCCCAGAGTGTTCTAAAGAACAACTAGAACGCTAACAGTCTTACTTATGACAAAAGTATGGCACACCTGAAGTCATCTTGATTGGAATAAAGTGGTAACACTTAATACATTTAATTTGAAAAGGAACAAAATGAGGGGTTTCATTTTGCCATAGAAATGTTATATATATATATATATTCACTGAAAAAACCATAGGTTACACACCAGTTATAGTTAGGAATTAGCATTTAAAAAACCTTTGAAATTCACTGAAAAAACCATAGGTTTCACACCAGTTATAGTTAGCTGGAAATGTTACTCGCATAAAACCATTGAAATTCCCACGTTATAGTTAGTTGGACTCACTATAACTTGCACGTCTGCAATGCACTGCTGATGACGTCACATATTACATCACTCATGCATATATTTAAATATTTAAACATTACTCGCTAATATATGTATTCACTAAGATACACTTAATAAGCCTGTTAACCAATCAATTTTTTTTTTAAAAACACTGAAAAAACCATAGGATTCAGGCCTTACATAGTTAGGAATTAGCATTTAAAAAACCTTTGAAATTCACTGAAAAAACCATAGGTACAGGCGTTATATAGTTAGGAATTAGCATTTACAAAACCATTGAAATTCACTGAAAAAACCATAGGTTTCAGGCCTTATATAGTTAGGAATCAGCATTTAAAAAACCTTTGAAATTCACTGAAAAAACCATAGGTTTCAGGCCTTATATAGTTAGGAATTAGCATTTAAAAAAACCTTTGAAATTCACTGAAAAAAACATAGGTTTCAGGAGTTATATAGTTAGGAATTCGTTTTTAAAAAACCTTTGAAATTCACTCAAAAAACTATAAGTTTTAGTGGTGTTATAGTTAGCTGGACATTTTACTCATACAAAACCAATGAAAGTGCTCCTATATAGTTAGTTGTACTAACTATATTTCGCGCACCCGCAATCCACTGCTGATGATGTCACATATTAGATCATTCATGACATGGTCAGTGACATCACTGATGACATCTCAAATGACATCACTGATGACATCACTGATGACATCATCCACATGACAATCACATACACCTTTTCATACACTATTACAATTTTTCATCACTGTTTGTAAAATACAGAGTATCTTATTTAAATCCATTGTCACAGCAATACAAGTATCTAAAAATCCACTCAGTGATTCATAGATGTATACACACATCTAATCACTTACCTATAGATTCACTCATACATGCTCTCAATGAACAATAGAACACTATCAAAAATACTTATACATCTATATCGACATTAAACAACAGCACGCATCCTATTCACATATGAAGTCATCCTACTCACTTATGCAAACAATGGATCATACTTACATATTTACTTAGCAAAACACTTATACAAACACCACTTCTTCTATTCATTTAGATAGTAAGTCATACTTAGTGAATTATAAAATCATTATTACAAGTATACAGTTATCCATACAGTCACTCACACAATCATTGTGTCGTATGTATACTTATTTATATACAACAACTGACACATACACTGCCTTTTATTTTTCTAGTTTGTTGGACCTGTACCTTTGAGAAATATATTTGCTCATCACCACACCCATAAAGACATTCCCTCACCCAAACTGTTAGAACATGTAGTTTTAACTTCATATATCTACTGAATCAACTATTCACTCATCTTTGGACAGTCACACACCCCCCACCGAACCACACACACTTTCACACTCTCATACAAATACTGAGTTAACTAATCAATAACTAATATAGACTTTCACCTAGCTAGTAACCAACTGTATAATCAGTTTACACAACAACTGACAAAGTGATACAGATATTCACACAGTTTAGTCACTATCCACTATATTTAGTGAGACATTATAAATTGGTCAAGTAAACAGTCAATTACACTGCTGCTAAATCCTCCATCCAAATATTTATTTATATATATCCACTCATTCTTCAGTGTAAAATGCTATATATATAATGCATATTTAAATAACGACGCAAACCATATTCACTGGATGATGTCATCAGTGATGTCATTTGAGATGTCATCAGTGATGTCACTGACCATGTCATGAATGATCTAATATGTGACATCATCAGCAGTGGATTGCGGGTGCGCGAAATATAGTTAGTACAACTAACTATATAGGAGCAATTTCATTGGTTTTGTATGAGTAAAATGTTCAGCTAACTATAACACCACTAAAACTTATAGTTTTTTGAGTGAATTTCAAAGGTTTTTTAAAAACTAATTCCTAACTATATAACTCCTGAAACCTATGTTTTTTTAGTGAATTTCAAATGTTTTTTTAAATGCTAATTCCTAACTATATAAGGCCTGAAACCTATGGTTTTTTCTGTGAATATATATATATATATATATGTTACCTACTGGCGGTCGCCAGTAGGTAGTTATAGTTAGGACCTAGTTTCCATAGGAAATCCTCAACATTCTATTTGGATTAACTTTGGCCCTGGTGGATGAATCTTTGCGAATTTCTCAAAGAAGATTGCTCGGTCCGCTGCGCTCCTTCCCTGAAAGTTTGGGGGGGATTGGTGAAGTGGCGGCTGAGATAAAAGGGGGGTCCCAAAACGTGTTTTCTCCATGTTATTTTCCATAGGACGTTTAGACACGGCTACAGGTCGAACGGCTGAATGGATTTATAAGAAATTTGGCAAAACTGTGGAGTCCGGCTCGCAGATTACGCTTTTTTTGGAATGGTGTAAATCTGTTCAGTAGTTGCTGAGAAAATTAAAGTTAAAGTCAATTATATATCTATAAGCGCGCACGGGTGCGCGCACTCAAGCGGCTGCGCGCGAGCGGAATTTTTGTTTTGCTGCGTGACGTCTGTTAACGTTCGATTCGAAGGAAATCAGGAAGTGTTGACCGCCATTTTGTCACTGCGAGTAAATATATTGTCATTTCAAAGCGTTGGAACATGGAAAGGGGAGAAGGTAGAGATTGTTTTGCTGCGTAGGTTCTCTCAGGGTGTGCAGTAAGGCCCTTAAACGCGAAAATATATATATATATATTTTTTTTAAGTTGCGGGGTGCGCGCACACCTATTTACAAGAGTGTGAAAATGGAGATAAATCAGAAGTTTGAGTGCTTTGATATAAGGTGGCTCTGAAAAGAGCCCTTGTGTTAATTGAGTTTTTTCTGCATTTATAAGTAAGTACCGATGCAGAGTCTGATGTTGCAGAGGAAGATTCTGTTTCCCTCATCCGTGAAATGAACACCATCTGTCCTATAGATGTCTTGCATGTGGTAACGCAAGTTGTTGTGGTAAATAGAACCCATGCTATAATCTCTGAGGAAAGCAGAAACAGATTTATTAACATGTCTCCTTGCTTTCTCAATTTGTGCACAATGTTGATTGGACCAATTCCATTTCTGTCTTTGGCATATATTGGAATATACCAAGGCAGTTCGAGGAAAAAGTGTCATCAATTGTCGAAAGGTGTCTTTTAGAAGCATTTCCAGACCTACCCCAGTCAATGTGCCTAGATCGTTCCCACCACAGTGCACAAATATAAGGTCTGGTTCTGGGAGATGCATAAAAGTTTTCACCAATGGTATTAATTGGTGACATCTTAATCCTCTTTGCCCAATCCACGTTATCTGCACATTTGGTAAATCAAGGTTGGAAATTCGTCTGCTTGCTGCATATTTTCCACTCCAGTGAATATAGCTGTGTCCTAAAAGCCAAACCTTCATTTTCAAGGCAGATGCACTCGTACTCCGATGGGTTCTGGAAGTGGAATGGCAGTTAGAAACTGAAAGTCAGGATAAAAAAATGGATGAAGCTTGGTGTGGTTGAAAAACGAAAAATGATTGATTGATTCTAATATGTGAAGATTGAAGACTACGTTGCATGTTAATGTTATGTAAAAGAAAAAGTAGTATTGGGTGTGAAAAAAATGACATGTAACAGAGCTGTGGATAGGCAGGTGTTTCTGGAGGGAAAACAGTGTTGTTAGTTTGCTGTAGAACGTTGAGATATGAACTTTTGACCTGTGCCTTCAGCCAGGTGCAGAATGAGGTGTTACCATGGAAACAGTCAGAGATGGCAGTGGGTGATGGGTGACTTTTATGTGACATTGAAAATATTGTGAGGGACAACCAACTGAAATGTAAATTTGAATACAAAATTTTGCGGGAGGAAATATGATTGGCTGAAGAGACATATATGAGTCTGTATTGACTGGATATCTGTGCCATTGAATTTTGGTTGCAGTGATAGCAGCATAATTGAGACTTCCGTCAAACGAATATCTATTTTGTGACTGTCACTGTTGTACATCGTACAAAGCATTGGTAAAGGTAAGTCTGTAACTGTTTGTTTTGTCATGTACCGTAAAATATGGTTTACTCACAAACAATGATTGATTTTCCTCATAGTTTGAAACTAAACTCATTTTTGGCTGTCATAATGTGTTGTATTTCTAAAACTATTTTTAATTTAAATGTGAAATATGAAGTATAAAATATGTTTAATATAAAGAGTAATTATTTGTGTGATTTTGAAGCCTTTATATATAATGAGAGAAGTTGTTTATGAAGTGAAAAAATGATATTAGCAGAGAGACAGATAATGCAGATAGAGAGAGAAATGGTACATTACATGTGATACCGTCTTGAAAAAGTGGTAATGCTTAATGAATTCTTAAACTTTCTGACAGACGACAAAATTACATTGTAGTTTGTGGCCGCGGCTTGCACTGGTGGGGTGAGAGGGGGAGGTGGTCGAGTAAAATAAAATGAAAAGTAAAATGCTAATGGTTAATGAATTCGTAAACTTTCTGTCACACGACAAAATTAGAGTGCGGTTTCTGGACGCGGCCTGCATTGGTGGGTGTAGGGTGAGAGGGGCAGGTGGTTGAGTGAAATAAAATGAAAAGTTGGTATATTACATGTGATACCGTCTTGAAAAAGTGGTAATGTTTAATGAATTCTTAAAGTTTCTGTCAGATGACAAAATTATAGTGCGGTTTGTGGCCGCGGCCTGCATTGGTGGGCGTAGGGTGAGAGGGGCAGGTGGTCGAGTAAAATAAAATGAAAAGTTGGTACATTACATGTGATACCGTCTTGAAAAAGTGGTAATGCTTAATGAATTCTTAAACTTTCTGACAGACGACAAAATTACATTGTAGTTTGTGGCCGCGGCTTGTACTGGTGGGGTGAGAGGGGGAGGTGGTCGAGTAAAATAAAATGAAAAGTTCTGACCATGAGGTTGTACACAGATTTGTGCAGTAAATGTGTTTGTAAATTGAGGTACCAAATGGAGTATAAAAATATCTCTCTCACTCCTGCTGTTTGACTGCATCTTCATCTGCCTTCTGTTTTCCGTCTCCGTTGCCCTGTGTTATCTTATTGTGTGTGTGTCTGTCTGTGTCTGCCTTCAGTCCGGGCTGAGGAACTTTGCTGTGGAGGCACACACAGATAGTCGCATCAAAGTAGTTGGAACGTTTTCAAAAAACTATTTATATAATTGAAATGCTTTTTTGAAGCGCTAGTGAATGTTTTCTTTCAGAATTACCGCTCGGTTGCTTCCATAGAGCAGAGGGTATGTTGTATTTCACTACTTAGTGCCTCTGCATCTGCACTCTGTTCTCTGGTGGCTGGCGGAGAAGTGTTTGTTATTGTGGAGATTAAAGCGTGATAAGGAGTGAAATACGACATAGCGTCTGGTCTGTAGAAGCGTGGGAGCAGTGATTAACACTGAGTGAAGCGGAACTGCGACGGTGGTTGAGAAGAGTAATACATTATTTTTTTACAGAGGTACAACTGTCTGCATGGTGCGCGACCTACTAAGAAAGGGTTCACGGGCTGTTATAGGCCTGTGGGTTCTAGTATGAGTAAATCAGGTCGACAAAAGAAAATATTAAGTTAGTATAGCTGAAGTTACGTGGAACACATGAATACTGTTTCAGTATACAATCATTTTAGTTGAGATTATGGATTAAAAGAGAGCACGTGTATATTTGAAATGTTTATTCAGAAATGCACTGTTTTCAAGGCAAGTTTCTAATCTAATACGAGTAGAGACATTGCAAAAAACAAAGTAATCGGTATAGTCAGTAGTACATAGAATACAAACGGTATAGTTGATGAAAAATGAATATGGTTTTGCAAAATTAATTATACACTCTTATGAGGAAGTATATTATATTTTAATAAATGGAAGAAGGTCTCTGGCCTTTCAGTTTAGGAACGATACATGAAAATGCTAGTGGTTAGACATTATGTCTTTATCAATCAGCTCTCTGCATGCGAAGCACTATCACGTTTCTGTTATGCTATTGTGTAAGGGAAAAAAAACGCGCCAAAACCGACAAAATGGCGAGAGGTGCATGTATGTAATCAAAATATTTTAGTTTATGGAAAATTAAATGGGGAGGTGGTCGAGTAAAATAAAATGAAAAGTAAAATGCTAATGGTTAATGAATTCGTAAACTTTCTGTCACACGACAAAATTAGAGTGCGGTTTCTGGACGCGGCCTGCATTGGTGGGTGTAGGGTGAGAGGGGCAGGTGGTTGAGTGAAATAAAATGAAAAGTTGGTATATTACATGTGATACCGTCTTGAAAAAGTGGTAATGTTTAATGAATTCTTAAAGTTTCTGTCAGACGACAAAATTATAGTGCGGTTTGTGGGTGCGGCCTGCATTGGTGGGCGTAGGGTGAGAAGGGCAGGTGGTCGAGTAAAATAAAATGAAAAGTTGGTACATTACATGTGATACCGTCTTGAAAAAGTGGTAATGCTTAATGAATTCTTAAACTTTCTGACAGACGACAAAATTACATTGTAGTTTGTGGCCGCGGCTTGTACTGGTGGGGTGAGAGGGGGAGGTGGTTGAGTAAAATAAAATGAAAAGTTCTGACCATGAGGTTGTACACAGATTTGTGCTGTAAATGTGTTCGTAAATTGAGGTACCAAACGGAGTATAAAAATATCTCTCTCACTCCTGCTGTTTGACTGCATCTTCATCTGCCTTCTGTTTTCCGTCTCCGTTGCCCTGTGTTATCTTATTGTGTGTATGTCTGTCTGTGTCTGCCTTCAGTCCGGGCTGAGGAACTTTGCTGTGGAGGCACACACAGATAGTCGCATCAAAGTAGTTGGAACGTTTTCAAAAAACTATTTATATAATTGAAATGCTTTTTTGAAGCGCTATTGAATGTTTTCTTTCAGAATTACCGCTCGGTTGCTTCCATAGAGCAGAGGGTATGTTGTATTTCACTACTTAGTGCCTCTGCATCTGCACTCTGTTCTCTGGTGGCTGGCGGAGAAGTGTTTGTTATTGTGGAGATTAAAGCGTGATAAGGAGTGAAATACGACATAGCGTCTGGTCTGTAGAAGCATGGGAGCAGTGATTAACACTGAGTGAAGCGGAACTGCGACGGTGGTTGAGAAGAGTAATAAATTATTTTTTTACAGAGGTACAACTGTCTGCATGGTGCGCGACCTACTAAGAAAGGGTTCACGGGCTGTTATAGGCCTGTGGGTTCTAGTATGAGTAAATCAGGTCGACAAAAGAAAATATTAAGTTAGTATAGCTGAAGTTACGTGGAACACATGAATACTGTTTCAGTATACAATCATTTTAGTTGAGATTATGGATTAAAAGAGAGAACGTGTATATTTGAAATGTTTATTCAGAAATGCACTGTTTTCAAGGCAAGTTTCTAATCTAATACGAGTAGAGACATTGCAAAAAACAAAGTAATCGGTATAGTCAGTAGTACATAGAATACAAACGGTATAGTTGATGAAAAATGAATATGGTTTTGTAAAATTAATTATACACTCTTATGAGGAAGTATATTATATTTTAACCACTTGGCTGCTAAGGTACATCCCCCTCTTCCCATTGACTTTCCATTGAAATCAATGGAAACTCCATGACGAGTTACCCTTGTCATTAGCACTGAAGGGGTTAATAAATGGAAGAAGGTCTCTGGCCTTTCAGTTTAGGAACGATACATGAAAATGCTAGTGGTTAGACATTATGTCTTTATCAATCAGCTCTCTGCATGCGAAGCACTATTACGTTTCTGTTATGCTATTGTGTAAGGGAAAAAAAACGAGCCAAAACCGACAAAATGGCGAGAGGTGCATGTATGTAATCAAAATATTTTAGTTTATGGAAAATTAAATGATCAGAGGTGTCTGAGGCGGAATTAAGCAGTTCAAATGTGAAATTGCGTTTACAGTTATAAAAAACTCATTCTATATTTACACATTAATTAGGGCACATATAGCATATATTAGCGAGTTTTGGTTCGAATACGTTTGAAATAACATAAGATAAGATACACAATAGAATTGTTGAGATTAGACTTTAATAAAAAATAAAGTTCAAAATCGAGTAGGTGAAGAAAAAAAAATTAGTCCACATAAAAGATCAAAATTTAACCAGTAGGAAATCATAATGTCCACTGTTAGTAAAGCCAATAGGTCTGTTCATGTTAAGAAAATATCCAAGAAAACGTGAAAAAGATAGGGAGGCAAAACGAAATGTGGACGTCAATGGCTTGCATAACAGTCAACCCTGGATTGTATAGGCAAAGTAGGCAGCAACTGCTTCTAACAAGAAGTCACTGTTATGATCCGAAAACATGTCAGCCATCCAATTGAAAAGAGGAAAGCAGCATTCATGATCTGTTATTACCGGAGCCTCTAGTACCATCAGAGGACAGCTCGGTGGGTTTTCAATGTAGCTGTCTGTCAGGAAATCTTGCGCCGCTGCGAATATATCCCAATGACCCAGAACTCCTTGTATCGCTGCAAAGGCCATAATCCCTCCGTTGCAACAAAACTGTTCATGATCAATTAACGGATTCATGAGATGATTGTAATTCACTTCAGGAGGTACCAAGTTGCAGAGACATAAGTCCAGGGCCCACATGAAATCACAGCTCAGGCAATGAAATACAGGCTGCACACAGGTGAAATAGGAATATCGAAATGATAATCGATATGAAGTATTCAGAGTCGAGAGTGCTAAGATGCCGTAGTAGTCAAGCATCTTCTGGCGAAATAGTTCTAAGTGTTCCGGCTTGTTTGCGAAGACAGGAGGGACATCCATTTTGAAATAAACGAGATGGGAACACAAACGTCGCAGCACTGGCAGTTCAACAGGAAGTCCACAGAAATAGGTTGCAGAGCATGGAGTGAAGAGTAGCAGAATGACTTGATATAATTTTTGGCAGTCCGGTCACTAAACCATTGCTTAGTAATTATAAAAAAAATAGCCTGTCTTGAAGTGGAGGATGCGTTTAAAATTAAGGGAGTCACCTCAGTACATTGTAAAGGAAGGCCACTCTTTTATAAGGAATGGTGTTGTCTGTGAATATTAGCTAAGTGAAAGATATGTTCGCGAACAGATGCTACGCTAACTTCTTTTTGTGACAATAAGGCTGTTGTTCATGTCTTGTGATTCAAGGCCGGAATTTGCTGCCAGATGTAAATATCAAGGTTCACATGCGTGGGGTAGATAAACTACATTCTTAAAGGGAAGCAAAAGCAGAGTGATTTTTACCGCGTAAGCTTTTTCGTTTAAAAAGTCATAGTGATTTTCATTATATGTAAAAAATAATATCACTGATGAAGAATGAAAAAAAATCGTTATAATAATAGGCACTGGTGTATTTTTGGAAAGATATGCAACATTACAGGGATTACACTTAAATAAGTCATGTAATTGAAAGTGCCTGCATGTGGACGACTAAATACATGTTTAGGCGTTTAATATGCAGCTTTGAAAAAAAACGTGCGTTTGTTTTAAAAATGAAATGTAAAGGTTTAGAGCAGGAGTTTCCAAAGCGGTCGTGGAGGGCTAGATGCTAGATGCATGGCAGATTAAAAAAATTACTACATGTTTTTCAATGGGGTTATCTTAAACATATCGTTTCTTTATCTACTGTGCAGTTTTTCTGAATGTTGCCTATTCTTTGATTTTTACTGTTGCTGTGTCTTATACATTTTCCAGGGGCGGGTATAGGGTCATGGCAGCCCTGGGCAGGGAGCGTAGGTAGGGGGCTCTGTAACAGGGGGTTCGGGCGGGGCGGAGCGTGCAGCCCACTGAAGAGGGGGGGGGTGGATCAAGGTGTTTGGAAGTGGAACAGAGGCAGAGCACGCCAAATTCCTGCCATGGTCCGCTACACAAATATGTATGCATCCTTAGAGGATTATTATATTAAGGATATATATTAATATGGTGGCTCCTGGGGTTTCGTGGTCCTGTGCAGGTGTACTGCTTGCATATGCTCATGGTTGGCCCTGTATTTTCTGTCTATGCACTTGTTCTCCGTCACATGGGCTTTTAGTTATGAAGGCCTTGTGTCGCTGGTGCATGAGTTTTAACATGGGAAAAAGTGATATATCTGTGGCGCAATGGTTTCATAAATGAGACATTTTGTATCTTATTGTAATGATAGAGAATCTTGGGGAATTTATCTGTTATGCTTGTTCTTTGCTATAATGGCTCTATGTTGTGTAAGAAATAAGTCTGTAATTAGTTAATTCAATTTTATTATTTTCTTTTTTACAGTGTTTGGTGCTGAAAAGCAACAACCTGCCTTCTGAATTACAGAATTTGAGGAATTATATTCTTTTTTTCAGGTGAGTTGGTATTCTTGCATAGGCAATTTTTTTGGGTGCACATGAAAATAATGAAGAAGATTTTTTTAAATGTTTGTAAAATTTCATTTTGGAATATGATTTTATCTTGAATTATTCACATGGGTTGTATCTGCTTTTACTAGATATGTATTTTGAGATATTCTCCACTGACAGTTGAAATTATCTTTTAATGGGCTTGGTGCATGTGTTCTTTTTGATGGAGTTCAGATTTACGGATCATTGGAGTATAATTCTTTCATGTTTCCATTACTTAAATCTTGTGAAGTGCTTATGATTTTTTAAATCTTGTTGCATTATGTTTGGCAGTTTTTCTCCTTTATTTACAAAGAGGTATTATGATATGGTTCTAGGTGTGATGGGTATCTTTCCTGCATATCTGTGATTATACTATGTATAGGCATTGTTTTACATATTCATGCAGAGGTTTATTATGAGGTTGTTCTTCATGCTTAGTATGACATTTTGTATATGCTATGACTTTTACATGGTGAGTATGCTGTTGAAACATAAAAGGAACTGTCTCTGTGGGAAGTAGTAATCTGTTAAGTGAATGCTATGGTTTGTATAGTGTGAGCCTTCTCTTCAGAGTGCATATAGTTTACATAGCTCTTTGTACTGGTGAACTGAAAAAATGGGTCTCTAAAAATTAATTCTACAGATTATCAATATTTGTGATATCTAGAAAATCTAAAAAGAAATTTTACAGTAAAATGTCTTTTAACAACAGTAATTATTTAATGGAAAAAAAAGATCAGTGTTAATGTTTAGGGTTATATTGCCAATTTCTTTTCAAAACAAAGGGAACGTGGTATCTTAAAATATATAGAGTTAATAAGTTCGAAATTATAAAAATATATGTGGTTTAAAAATTAGTAAAGGTACTTTTAAGTTATACATTTATGAAAAAAGATATAATTTAGTCTCTATATTTTTTAAAAGGATACCGAAGAATAAACTGAGTCTAGTTATGGAGAATTCCTCAGAAGAGAAACAAATTCATTTTGAAATCATTAACAAAGTGATGGAGGAAATTTTAGACGCAGTCTTTGAAGAGGAAATAGATGAAAAAAATTATTTTATGGACATGTCTTTAGACTCCGCTTACTTAGAGATGGTAGAAGGAGATGAGGACTTTGGACTTGAAGAAGTCCCTGATGATATAATGGTGGAAGTTCTACAAAATTATGAAGATTTAAATAAATAAAAAAAAAATTGATAGTAAAGCATTCTTGAAGACAGTTTTCTTGTCCTATTCGTCGTTGATGTGCTTTAGGAGAGTGATAAGACATGTTCTCATGAAGTGTAAAAGAGATTGTAGTAAAAAAGATTAAAACATCTACGATGACCCATAGTTCTTGAAAAAAGTGTACTGTTTGTATGCTTTAAAAATTAGAATTAAAAACTGTCTATAATGTTAAAACAGATATGGAGTGTGATAAAATTAAGAACCAACATTCACTACAGGATTTCCTACTCTGTTCAGAGACTTTCTGTTATTTTCTTTATTCTACTTAGAAAATGAATCTGTGGTTTAAATTTGTACGTTATATGCTAGTAGTCAACTATAATATTTGTTATGTTTGTGTTTTACAGATTGAGAATTTCATCAAAATCTTAAATTAAGATGGCGACCAGAACTGAAAAAAGAAAGCTCTATAAACGGACTTACAATTTGAAGAAGGAAGGAATTGAAGAAGTATCAAAAGAACATAGGACGGATAAAAAGAAGAGTGCTCCTGGTAAGCAAACCAAAAAGTTTTTGAGAGCAATATGTGGAAGGAAAAATGTTAGTATTGAAGTGCACAAGTAAAAAAGTATACCAGTATCGATAAGGAGACATGGAACCAAAGATAAAAATGTTTCTGGAATCAGGAGACAGGAAAATCTGTACAGTAAAACTCGGATGAATCAATTTAGCCAAATCAGGAAGCGTATGTTTTACAACAGAGTAGTTTTGAATTTATTACAAAAGGAGAAAGTTTCTAAAAGAAGATCTGCTTTTCTTAAGAAGAAACAATATATAGAGGGTATTGTTGAGCGCGCGTTTGAGACAAAAAGAAAATTATTTATTTTAGTACTTAATAGAATAAGGACGCTAAATAAGACAATACGAGTTTTAAAAGCTAAAAGTAAATGGAAGAGACACATAAATAGGAGTAATTTTTGTAAAGTGTTTTCTGGGAAGTGGATGCATACTTCAACGTCTGAACCATTTTTTAATGAAGAGAGTTACTTTCAAAGTAACGATTTGTTGCATGCAGTTGACACCAGTGGTCGAGGATATGAGGTGAAGGAGGGATGTGTAATTGAGAAAGAGAAAATTGTGGTTAGAAATGCAGAAGAGGTGATGGCTGGAGAAGCTTCAGGGGGACGTGCTAATGTTCCTGTTTACAGTTGGAATTGTAGTAGCATTTGTAGTGTACGACAGGATTCAATTGATTTATTTCGCAATTTCTTACGTAAGTACACTAAAGAAAGTCTTAGAAAAAAAATTGTTATGTTGCAAGAATTAGATCATTGCAGATTGCGAGAAAAAATAGGTCTGCAAGGTCATTCTCTGGCTTGTCTTTCTAAAAAAATATGCCAGAGTGTGTTTCATCACTTCAGGATGTTAGCAGTGCATCATACTAAAATGAGAAAATTGGTGAGAAAGTTGTATTATGCAAAAAGTCCAGCACTTAAACTTAAACAGTTAAATAGTGATCTTTTGTATGGATGTGAATTAGATGTTAAGAAGATTTGTGCAGAAATTGAGGTAAGTTGTTTTGGTCCAGAGGAAGGTAATGCAGAAACTGATATAATTATAGAAGGAAATGTGTTAGAAAATGATGGACATGTTAATATTGAAAATTTTGAACAGGAAATAATAAAGTTTAAGGTAATTGCAGGTGAGAAACCAAATTTTTCTTGTGTCTGTTGTCGACGCATTCATTACAAAAGTCAAACTAGGTTAGTTGATTTATATTTAAAAAGTGAAGATGAAAGTAATGGTCAATGGAAAGATTTTGCAACTTATTTGTTGGTGGAAAACTATTTTGATTTGGGTTTTGAGCAACGTATTTGTAAATATTGTTATAATAAATTAAATGAAAATTAAATGCCTGCTAGAGCTGTTCATAATAATCTAGAGTTGATAAATATTCCATCAGAATTGATGGATTTAAATACTTATGAGACTATTCTGATCCAATGTGTACATCCTTTTCAGGCTATTGTTCGTATGGAGCCTAAGACTGGTAAATTAAATCCTTCAGATTTACAAAGAGGATTAAAGGGTAGAGTTGTATATTTGCCACTTGATTTAAAAAAAAATATGGAAACAATTGGTGCTGAAAATGTAGAAGAGGAACCTCTAGTTATTCTAGTTAATGGTGTACCTACAAAGAGTAAGAAAATCTGGCAAGATTTAGTGGATGTTAGAAAAGTCAAAAAGGCAACGTTGTATTTAGTTCAAAACAATAAGTACTATAAAGATGTATACGTAGAAGAAGAAGATGTAAGTGAAGAAGAGGAGAGTGATTTGTCTATTGGACAAATTGAAAAAGTTGACCTATCCAGAAGTGAAGAAATTTATGAACATTACAGTGTTCATCCACTGCATTCCAAAGAAGTAATAGGGAATGCTATTGAATTATTTCAGATGAAAAAGGCGAAAGGAAATCCTATTAGTGTGTGGGAAGAAAGTTTGGAAGGTCGTTGTTTCCCACAGTTATTCCCTACAGGTGAAGGTACACAATATGATGATCGACCTATGCAGATTCCTGCATCTGAATACCTGACAACAAGATTATATGCAGAAGATCCGAGGTTTCGCCAATGCATTCCATATTTGTTTCATCTTCTGTTTGAGAGTGACTTATCTGGTCTCTCTTATGCAGTAAATCATATCTTAAAAAGTGGAGTTCATCTGCATAATATTTCAGCAAAGGAATTTATGGATAAAGTGCAACAGAAAGATAGTGTTTTGGATTCACACCTAATTAATTTAATGGCTTGTCAGCGTGGTACTAATGAGTATTGGTACCGTCGTCATGGAGATTTGGAGTGCATGCTTAGAAACTTAGGAGCACCAACATGGTTTTTAACTCCAAGCTGTGCAGAGTATGCTTGGGAAGATTTACTTGAATTTCTTCAGGAGGCGAATGCAAACATAGAAAATATAAACTACAAGACACCTGAAGAACTGTGTTTGTTAGATCCGGTTAATGTTTGCAGATATTTTAATCATAGATTTGAAGCTATGATGTATTTTCTTACAAACAAGAAAAATCCGCCTCTTGGTGAAGTACTGGATTTCTTTTGGAGAAAAGAATACCAAGCAAGAGGTGCTCCTCATATTCATATGCTGTTATGGATCAAGGATGCTCCTAAATTTGGAAGAGACTCGGATGAGACTGTACTGTCTTTTATTGAACAGTATGCCACTTGTGACATACCTAATAGTACAACTGATAAGGACTTAAGAGGAAAAGTGTTACGCTTTCAAAGTCATCGTTGTGGAAAATATTGTCGGCGAAAATTCAAATCAAAGAGTAAATTCTACACCAAATGTCGTTTTGGATTTGCACGACCGGTACTTTCAAAAGGAAGAGTCAACAATTTGTTGTCATCTTTGCGACATAACATCAGAAGAAGGTCACCTAAAAATACGTACAATTTAAGAAGAGGTGAAGAATCCAAATATATAAATGACTATAACCCAGTCATTTTGTCCATGTGGAATGCTAACATGGACATACAATATGTTGCAGACAACTCTATTGCTGTGGCTCGATATGTAACGTCTTACATCACAAAATCTGAAAAGACGGAACTGAAGGAGATGTGGGAAGACATTTCTCATGAAAAGAGCCTAAGCAAGAAATTGTATACGTACAGTTTGAAGATGTTGTCTCATCGAGAAATTGGAGCATATGAATGTTGTGACCGATTATCATCAGCAAGTCTTTATGCTAAATCAAGGACTATTCTCTGGGTGAGTTTGGGTCTTGCAGAAACACGAAACCGTGTTCTAAAACCTGTGCAAGAAATTGAATATTTAGCCCAGAAAGAACCAAACAGTACAGACATTCTGAAAACAAATATGTTGGATACATACTATCCAAATAGAAGTACTCTTCTAGAAAACATTTGTCTGTATGAAATACTTCAAAACTACACTTTTAAAAGGAATGTTACAGAGAACATTGATAAAGGTGTATATGCTGTAATTGGACAAGAAGGATGTCTGGTGAAGCAAAGAAAAGGACACTTGATTAATCATCGGAAACTGAGTTGCGAAACAGCTGACAAAAGAGAATTTTACTATTTTGCTCTTTTGCAACTCTTTAAACCATGGCGTAGAGAAGAGGAACTACTTGGGGACTTTGATAGTTATGAAGATTCATTCAACGCATCTAAAAGTAGTATTGAATGTACTGTTTTTAGTAATTATCTGCAAATGTTGAATGATGAAATAGAGCAAGAAGTGACAATTGCAGCGGAGATTGCTAGAGATAGTTCACAAGATAGTCAAAGTTCGGCTTCATTAAGTCGAGATCCACTGGGACAACCAATTATCCAAAATGAAGCAGCCACTGCCATGGATGAGGTGGAAAGAGCAATGCAGCAAGGTCAAGAGGAAGTAATCAACTTAGAAGAATTAAAGAAGCAATTTAATATTGAGCAAAGACAGATATATGATGAAGTGACAGAGCACATTGAGCATGGCTTTCGTCATGAGAGAAAAGATTGCTCATGTATGTCATTTGAACCTATTCGATTATATGTAAGTGGAGAAGCTGGAACTGGTAAAAGTTTCCTAATTAAAGGAATTACTACATATTTACAGCAAAGAACTCAGTCAACACTGTCGTGTGTTGTTACCGCTCCAACTGGATTGGCAGCACATAATATTAAAGGTATTACTTTACATCGTTTACTGATGCTGCCAGTTGAACATGAAAATAAATTACAATATCACAAGCTATCTGGAGAAGCTTGTTTTGAAGTTTCTAGAGTGCTTAAAAAAATGAAACTTCTTATTATTGATGAAGTAAGCATGGTATCTAATTTAATGCTTGCTTTTGTGCATTTAAGAATGCAACAGATACTTAAGACAGAGTATGATGTGTTATTTGGAGGTAAACATGTCATAGTTTTTGGAGATCTACTCCAACTAACTCCAGTGAAAGGACAACCTGTATTTGAAACTGTTACGCATGAGGAGACTAGAAAGTGCCTGGGCAGTATTGGAAATGTTAATATATGGTCACATTTCAAATATACTGAACGGATTCAAAATATGCGACAGGCAAAGGATACTAAATATGGAAATATTCTTCAAGATATCAGGATTGGAAAACTAACTGAAGATGCGAAACACACTCTACGAACACGATTACTTTCCAAGCTGTTTCCTAATGAAGATAATGTACCTGAGAAAATATATAGTAAAGAGGTAGCAGATAAATCAGTGATATGCTTGATGCCAACTGTGAAAGAATGTTCAGTTTTTAATGAGAAAATGTTGAATTTAGAAAATCAACAAATTAGGAAACTGGAAGCTAAAGATAGAATAGAGCATGAAGGTAGTACTATTGTTTTGTCTGAAAAGTTGAAGTTAAAATTGGATTCTCTTCAAAAAAGTATATCTAAAACTGCTGGTTTAGAGAAAAATCTGTATGTATGTTTAAATTGTCGGATAATTTTAAGGAGAAATTTACATGTAGAAAGAGGATTGGTAAATGGAGCAATGGGTAATGTTGTTGGTTTTGTTAATTATACAAATAGAGATGAGATTGAATTTTTAAGAATAAAATTTGATGGAATTGAGGAAGTTCAGCAAATTAGTCGCTGTTCAAATCGTTTTTTGCTTGTGAAAGACTTATATGTCCGTCGGAAGCAATTTCCAATTTGTTTGGCATATGCAGTGACTATTCACAAATCTCAAGGTTTAAGTGTAGATTGTGCTTTGGTAAATATTGGAAGCACTGTATTCAAAGAGGGTATGGCATATGTTGCTTTATCGCGAGTTAGAACTTTATGTGGACTTTATTTAATTGATTATGATGAGACAAAGATTAGTGCAGATTTAAATTGTGTGAAGGAGTATAATAGGTTAAGAAGAGAATATGCTCCAAGTTTACCTCAATATCCTTTAATTGAAAGGCGTATGGTTGGTCAGAAAAGGAAAAATGAGGAGAAATGTGCTGAAGTAGTTGAGAAACGACGAAAAAAAGATGTAGCTGTTGTTGGTAGGCATAAGAAAACGGTTAGTATTGAAGAGATTGTTGGATTTAAGTTTGAAAACAGGTCTGGTGTCAACTGTTATGCAAATGTAGTAGTTAATGTTGTTTTTTTTCTAAAAAATTTTAGGGAACAGATTGTAGAAAATCAGGAGCAAACATTTTGCTATTCCTTAAATTCTATATTTGAAAAATGTAGTAGTGGTGAAAGTGAAGTAGGAAGTGTTTCAGAACTAAGGAATGTTTTAGACATATGTGCAGGAGTAAATCAAATTTCACAGAATATTCAGCAAGATTGTCAGGAATTTATTATGTATATGTTTACAGTTTTGGAAGATGAAGGTGTAGATATTGATAATCTTTTTGGCCTTTCTTATAAATGGGAACATAACTGTGATAATTGCTCATTTTCAAGTAGTACTGATATACACAGTGAAAGATTTATATATTTAACATTACCAGACTGTAAAGAAGTGTCTTTTAATAAACTAGTTAAAGATGCGCATCAGAACATGGTCTGTTCTCAATGTAAGTCTGAAATGTTATCAACTTTATTTATCCATAGATATGGACAATATGTAATATTAATGTTTCAACGATGCAGAGCTGATGGGAGTAAATTGTCAACTTTAATAAAAAAAATTGTGGCTACTCAAGTATCTATTTCTAGACGAACATTTGTAACTGTAGCCATTATTTTTCATGAAGGGCCTTCCACATCATCAGGACATTATACAGCTTATTTGAAGTGTGGAAGTGGCTGGACGCTTTGCAATGATACCCAATTGACTTTTAAGAAACGTTTGCCTTTTGCCTTAACTAACTCTTATCTGCTATTTTTGGAACCCAAATATCAGTAGAATCACTTGCTGTAGGAAGATTAATACTGTAAAGATATGAAACTTTCTTGTTTACAAATATCATGTGACTGAGGGTCTACAAATCTATAAATGAAATTTGTGTTTGGTATAGTGATAACATCAGGTAGAAATTTAGTTCATGTTTGGTGGTATAAAGCATGTTACACATTTTTACTGTAAAGGTTCACAAAAGAATAGATAAGATTAAGATTAAGAAATTTCAGAAAAAAACTACATAACTCATAGTATTTGGCCATGTGGAAAAATATGAGAGAAGAAAATGAGTACTTTAGATAATTATTTTAGAACATATATGGACACAAGTTTTTGGGAGAGGTATTTAAAAGGTATTGAGTTAACTTATACAATTTGGCCATGCGGAAAGGTATGAGAGAAGAAAATGTATACTTAAGATAGATTTTTATAGGAGATACTTGCACGGTGTTTTTTTTAGATATATTTAAAAATAGGTCGTATAGTTTAATTAGTTTGTAACTGTGGAAGATGTAGTGTGCTTACTCAAGAAATTGCGAATTTGAGAAAAACATTTAAGATATGTTTTTTTCAGGTATTTATAATATGTATGGAGATTTTGGATGGGTTTTTTAAACACAATCATTTTGATTGTGGGGTTTTTTCCCCGCTGTTATATGATGATTAATATTGAAATCACTGTTTATAGTGAAAATCAATGTATTCTGAGGACAGCAAAAATAAACCATTTAATATGTTGTTTGAGTTATTTTGTTACATTGAATTTAGAAATATGTATTATAACATATTTTTTTACTGTCTTCCACAGAAATTATATTCATAAGGTAAGTACAACTAAGAACATCCGAGAGTGTTCTCTGCCTCTCTCTTATTGACTCCTACTTTTTATTATTTTATGAAATGTACATTATAATCTTATTTTTACTTTTCTTCCACAGGTACTACGTTTTTAAAAGAAATTTACTTTACTTTTTTATTATTTTTTAGGTAAGTATAAAAAATAAAGAAACTTTTACATCACTGTGTCATTTCTTTGTCTATCCTGCTTAAAGCAATGTCATGTTTAATATAAGCACTTCCACATAGGATTGGGTGCATTGTTATAAGGCATGCTTTAAAAGTGATTTAATGAAATGAGCGACATTTCACTGAGTGAGTTCAGCAACACTGATATATGAAAACATTGGTGGGAAATGATATTAAATGTTACATGTTGTTCTTTCCAGGAGTTTAAGTTCTTTGCTGCAGTGGCAATTCTGCCACAGCATTAGGGGGCCGGGGGGCTGAGTGGTACTTCTATGCTCATGATAGAGCTACTCCTTCATGAGCCACGGTTGAGATCTGTTCATGATACAGTGGTTCTGTCATGGCTCTAATTAGTCAATAGAACGTGTCATGGAGGCGGAATATTAGTGCTGTGCAGTGATTTAATGTGGTTTGTCAGATATTTTTGTATATATCGCTGTGATTTTTATTGCAATATCCCAAATGTACCTCGTAAGATTTGATTACTTGAAACTGCGCTAACAATATTTTATTTTATTGTTTAATATGCGTTAATGACCTACAATCATAACATCTAACTCACTGTATAACTATAAACTACGATAGTTATGTATATCTGTAAAAACCATAATTGTGATTTATTTATATTCTCTGTATTGTACTAGAATTCAAAATACACATTCACTAAGTAATGCGAATTCAAATATATTTATATTATTGGAGTGTATACTATATTATATAGTTATACTAGCTTAGTATCTCCACTCCAAGATGGCCGACAAATCCCCAATATCCACCACTTGTCAAACAAGATCACTTCAAAACTTCACTTCTGGGTTACACTATTTAAAAACGCCACCTTACATCCGACGAGGTTGATACATACAACTAGAGACGGCCGAACCGAGTGATACCGGAGCGCCCTTCCCTACAAAACTATCTCCAAGTAAGTCTCTGGGACAGATTGCTGAATATACCTGATGCGAATGAACTCGCTAGCTCTTTTCGCCGTGTATGTTAAATGCGGTACAATCCTGTTAGTGCACTTCGGGTTTTGACCTCTTTGTCACGATAGCCTCTAATTCTACGAATCACGTATAAGTGTTCATGGCTTCATTACCATGCCCTAAATTGTATAAACTCGAAAAAATTATTTTCGAGCCCATCACCATTACCGTGGCTCTTTACCGCATTTCCGAAAATCATAATTGATTAAACAAAACTGCACCCCGTCTGGCATACCTTTACATATATTTTTCAGACTGTCAAATCTGTATCTGCAACATATATATATAACTGTAAAAAGCTCCGTTTACGTTCGGATACAGTCACCTAGTTGGCAATTAATCACTTGAATAACAACCCTCTAAGAATGAAATTGCCTCAATATGAACAGTTTCACTGCATCTTGAAAACGGTTCGGTTACATTCATAGTAACGATACGTGTATATTTGTTTATTATAGGGACATCTTCCGCCTTTTTGGCATACAAAATATACTCTTCCAAACTGCCATCCTATAAACCTCGACTAAATAGAGGAACCCAACCAGGTATGTCCCCTCGAATTTTACTCAATAGGTTTCCCTTCTTGAATACAATTTTGGGTCCTAATCTGTATGATTTACTATCTAGACCCTTCTGGAGAATCGTCTTCACAAGGTGCCCATTTCCAAGATTGGCTCCAGATTTTGTATATACCCAAGTGAGTGACAGACTATATTTACTTAAAAATATACTTATTTTTTCAAAAGTCAGGTAATCTCCGGCCCTTTCTCTTGAAACAAATCAGACAGACTATACCTAATTAATTTAAAAAATACGTTCCTTTACCTAAAGGCTGGGGAAATGTTGGCCCCCTCCCTTGAAACACTTTAGATAACTTGTGTAAACCCAGAATTTTAGTGCATCACAAGTGAATCATGGTTTTGATGTTAATTTAAACAGAGAATTTGACCAAATATCCCACTAATTTGATTAGAATCCCATCAATAGGATGTGATTCACACAGCAGCATAGGTAGTTTATGACAAATTTGTAAATAGCATCTTGATGTTAATTTTTCTTGTATCACTACATCAACTCACTGTATATAAATTGTTTTTTGCTTAGGGGTTTTTTTATCTGATGAAAACTTAGTCCTGATGATGGTCTTACAGACGTCAGCTTACAAGACCGAAACGTCGACATAAAGCATCAACTCCACAGCCACTTTGTACACAGAAGGATACCAAGTTTCATTTATGATTCTGTTTTTCCTTATCATTTTATGGAGCTGATGTTAATGTGATGGACTGTCGATAGGATGCTAACATATCGCTCTCCATGACCTTTTATTAGTTTTGTTCTACTATTTGTCCCCATCAATTTATGTTGTGATTTATGCCAATACAATTGATTTATAATATAACCTTTACTGCTGTGTGTCTCTTCTTCTCTTCTACATTTAAATGTTGTTCGTTCCGTGAAGAAATACTTTGACTAGTAGCCTAAGTAATCCTATGGATACACAGGGTTCAATTCTTTAATGAACCAAAAAGATGTTATATATTAACTGAAAAGTACCGAATGAATTCCCTTGTAGCTACCTTTTAGTTTGACAATTGACTGCCCGAGCCTACAAGGGTTGATTGGGTTTTCCCACGTCTTTGACAGTGCAAGCACAGCGGCAAGCCCATGACAAAACTGGTCCATCCTGAGGACAGCTGAGGCAATGCTCGTGATGGAGCGGCTCTGTCATGAGCATGGAAGGACTTAACAGGTGTTAAAAAAACCTGAGGGGTCTCTTCAAAGAGGGCACTTTAAAACACATTGTGGCAGCTTTATGTTGACGTTGCGTCTCTTTGCGCCACAATTTCGTCAGTTTATTTAATACAATGACAGTGGAAATAATGTACCATATTTACAACGTTATGGATCTAGGAGATATGTCACATTCTAAAGCCCTGCACCATAAAGAAGTGTTCCTCTGAAGGAATGCGTCTTGAAAGTGGCTGACTGTAATGCATGATATTTCACTCAGTGACTTTCAGACCCATGCTGTTTCAAAACTGTGCATGTGCTTGAAGCAGGCGTAGGTATTGACGCAGTATTGTGAATATAGTGCATTGGTGAGCCTTGCTGGAGCTGCATCACACTTGGGATGCAACTCTAGTAATGTATTACTTTTTCAGCACAGATGTGTTACGCATGTATGGTGTTTTTGTACCATGGTGCGCCACATTTCAAATGTGGCACACCATGGGTAACGGAGCACTAGCATACTGTGGTGCACATTAACTGGTGCATATATGGGTATGAAGTAGTTAACATAAATCTGCCCCATAGGTTACAAATCCGCGTTTAGTAGAGTGTTCGGCCTTTGTAGTGTTATGTTTTTTCTGTTATTCTATGTAGGTATGTAATATTGCAAGATTTTTGTCATGAAAAAGAAGCCATGAGTATTGGGTTTGTGAAAGATTGCAAGATTTTTAAAATGAAAAAGCAAGAACCATGGCATTGTTTAATATAGCATTGTAAATACTTATCTTTAATAATGATGAGAGAGTAAAAAAAGTTAACCTGATGTTTTAAAGTTATTCACAGGCTTGTTTAGAGGAAGTGTTCTATATGATTGTAGCGTGGGTGTTTGACCCTTTTATAGGTAATAGAATGCATTTTGTATGCTGTAGCAGGAGGAGTACTAATACTTGAATATTCTTCAGTGCTTATTTTCATTTTGTAAGTGGTATTGAGACCGACACAGAACTTCAATGGATCGGAGGGGCTGTTCCTGTGCATCTGGAGGACTGCCAAGCCGTTGCAGCAGTGGGAGTGAGGCCTCTCACAGGGGCGTAGCGCAGCTCCTTTTGATGCTCACAATTGCAGATAACATGGTAGAGATGTCTGTGGAATTTATAGATGGTTAGTCACACTAGAGTGTGGGCGGCGCCCCTAGCACTTCATTACGGCACACAGGGGAGCCGCATTGCACAGTTTGAGAATCAGAGACTTAGGAGATAAACCTTCATAATAGGAAGGCTTCTAAGTGATAAAAATCGCCGGTGCTCGGCGTTAAAAATATCACTGCTATCGGTGGAATTTTCCACGGTGTTAGTGCTTCAACAGAAATGGGAACACATATATGATAGAAAATCCTGTAACAATCTCAGTATTTCACATTATCGCGTGAAAAGAAAGTCTTTCGAAAGATGTTGAACGTTGTTCTCTTTTGAGAGTAGAAAAGATAGTGAGAGAAGTGGGTGGAGTTCTCCGTGTAAATTGCAGAATAGAAACTACTAAGAACCAATTGGAAGTGTTGTTTTCAAGTCACATGACTTCACATGCGCGTCTCAGGACGTGTACGCGGTGACAGTATCTGGTCACGTACGCCATTTGGAAGTAGCGGTCTAATTCAGCGAAGTTTCAAAACGTGAAAAGGAGTAAATACAAACACATCCGGATTTAATATATCTTCTGAGCTCGATTCAAGCATACAATTGTTAAAGTATAAAACCTTTTATATATTTTTTTAAAAATACCAAGGTGTGTACATTCGGTCACGCACGAAAGTTTAAAAAGACATTCGGCTCCATTTAATGAAAATTTTCATAATAATAAAAAAGAAGCCTAGGTTTAGTGTCTTTGACGTAGTATAAGTTCTTTGATGGGTCTATGAAGAAATTTAATAAGTTGCAATTGCAAAGTTTTCACGAAATATATAGGCGGGTGCGCGCACACGGTCGCGCACGAACGAAAGGCAAAAAAGCGGAGATAAACCCCCTTTATAATATGCTCCTGGAGCTGTTTTTGGTACAATGAGTTAGTTCTGAAAAGAACTTTTTTTTTTTTTTTTAAACAACTGTTATGTTGTTTTTGATTTTTTAAACTTGCAACAACATTTTCAAGTGTGACACAGGATCAAAATGAAATGAAGAAATGTATCTTTTCTCGGGGCATTTATGACTCTCAATTTTTAGTTTAGTAAGAACGAGGCTCTGCTCTCCGTACAGAAGAATTTCTCCACACTCGTTGCATTTCATGTGCACCTTTGCAAGATATGGTCTCAAGTCCATCACAGCACTCGATGGAGATACAGGTCGTCCACCAGAAGATGTGCTGGCCACCTCTGATGGTAATAGCGTGGCCAGGGCTCTTGTCGATGCCTTTGCAAATTCCACAGGGTGCACTTGTTTGACATGCTGCATCATGGTATGTATGGAAAAGGAATATTTTTTTCTTGGATTTCCTCTTAAGAGAACCGAATTGCATATCGTGCAGATAACTTTTGGCGCATTCACTTTCTTTTGTTCTTCAGGATAAGTGAAAAATTGCCAAATAAAAGATTCCTTTTTTCTTTTTAAAGGTAGTTTCCTTCAGATTCGGAAGATGAATGCGGGGCGGCAGCCATTTCAGAAAAGTCTTCCGAAGGGTGTTGAACGTCGTTCTCTTTTGAGAGTAGAAAAGATAGTGAGAGAAGTGGGTGGAGTTCTCCGTGTAAATTGCAGAATAGAAACTACTAAGAACCAATTGGAAGTGTTGTTTTCAAGTCACATGACTTCACATGCGCGTCTCAGGACGAGTACGCGGTGATAGTATCTGGTCACGTACGCCATTTGGAAGTAGTGGCTAATTCAGCGAAGTTTCAAAACGTGAAAAGGAGTAAATCCAAACATATCCGGATTTAATATATCTTCTGAGCTCGATTCAAGCATACAATTGTTAAAGTATAAAACCTTTTATATATTTTTTTAAAATACCAAGGTGTGTACATTCGGAAGTTTAAAAAGACATTCGGCTCCATTTAATGAAAATTTTCATAATATTAAAAAAGAAGCCTAGGTTTAGTCTCTTTGACGTAGTATAAGTTCTTTGATGGGTCTATGAAGAAATTCAATAAGTTTTCACGAAATATATAGGTGGGTGCGCGTAGTCGGTCACGCACGAAAGCCTGGAAATGCGCTATCCATTTTATTGAGAACTGTTGCCGAGAGTGCGCACACCGGGTCGTGCACGAAAGTTTAGAAAGGCTATTTTTATTTACAGGCAAATGTTAATGCGTTGAAAGAAAGGCAAGGTACAGACTTTCTAATTCTGTATCGCTTTACAAGGAGTCTCTATGCAACTTGAACAGTGAAGAAAACGGCTTGTTTTTGAAAAAAATATTGCCAGAACTTTATTGACAAAAGTATAGGTTGTATACACAAGATATTTCTGAATTAGCATTTTAAAAACCAATGAAATTCACTGAAAAAACCATAGGTAATATGTGACGTCATCAGCAGTGCATTACACGCGCAAGTTATAGTGTGTCCAACTAACTATAACGTGGAATTTCATTGGTTTTATATCAGTAACATTTCTAGATTACTATAACTGGTGTCAAACCTATGGTTTTTTCAGTGAATTTCATAGGTTTTGTAAATGCTACTTCCTAACTATAACGTGTGTAAAACCTATGGTTTTTTCAGTGAATATATATATATATATAGATCAAATTCAAACACAGGAAGCCCCATTGAAGCACAGCCACACGAAGTTCAATTCAGCACGTTTATTTGGATCCATTTCACTGCTCGCTCCTTGGATGCTTTCAGAGCCATCTTCAAATATGTAAAGCCTGACGCGTTTCAGGAATCAGTCCTTTCTTCAGAGGCATTGTTCGTGAAGGGCTGGAGGAGCAGATTTCAGGCGGCGTCTGCTCTTATAATCAATGTCACCTGCCACAGTGGGCGTGGCTACACCGCAAAGCATTCTGTGCTTTGTAGTACGCTGACCTTCTTCCCCCAGTGGGGCCACTCACCAGTCCTTACAAATGGAACCAAATGTTCACCAAGTGGAGTAGAGAGTGCGCTGGAAGCTCTCCAATTGCGTTTTTGCAGCAGTAAAATCGTGCGCAAGGCAGCACCACCTGTATTGGAGCTGTTCTTGTCTTTGTTCCGTTGTTTGCAAGCCCCAGCTCAGAGCCTGCACGGACCCTGTCAAGGTGGGCCTCGCTTCTCGACTGGGCAACAGCCAATATACATCAAATTCAAACACAGGAAGTCCCATTGAAGCACAGCCACACGAAGTTCAATTCAGCACGTTTATTTGGATCCATTTCACTGCTCGCTCCTTGGATGCTTTCAGAGCAATCTTCAAATATGTAAAGCCTGACGCGTTTCAGGAATCAGTCCTTTCTTCAGAGGCATTGTTCGTGAAGTGCTGGAGGAGCAGATTACAGGCAGCGTCTGCGCTTATAATCAATGTCACCTGCCACAGTGGGCGTGGCTGCACCGCAAAGCATTCTGTGCTTTGTAGTACGCTGACCTTCTTCCCCCAGTGGGGCCACTCACCAGTCCTTACAAATGGAACCAAGTGTTCACCAAGTGGAGTAGAGAGTGCGCTGGAAACTCTCCAATTGCGTTTTTGCAGCAGTGAAATCGTGCGCAAGGCAGCACCACCTGTATTGGAGCTGTTCTTGTCTTGGTTCCGTTGTTTGCAAGCCCCAGCTCAGAGCCTGCACGGACCCTGTCAAGGTGGGCCTCGCTTCTCGACTGGGCAACAGCCGATATACATCAAATTCAAACACAGGAAGCCCCATTGAAGCACAGCCACACGAAGTTCAATTCAGCACGTTTATTTGGATCCATTTCACTGCTCGCTCCTTGGATGCTTTCAGAGCAATCTTCAAATATGTAAAGCCTGACGCGTTTCAGGAATCAGTCCTTTCTTCAGAGGCATTGTTCGTGAAGTGCTGGAGGAGCAGATTTCAGGCAGCGTCTGCTCTTATAATCAATGTCACCTGCCACAGTGGGCGTGGCTACACCGCAAAGCATTCTGTGCTTTGTAGTACGCTGCTACAAGTGCGCTTCCTAACAGGTTTCAGTGCTCTCCTCGCTCCACTGGGAGAATATTGGTTCAAATTGCAAGGTTGAAGAAGCAGCCCCACTGTGGGTCAAAGGATAGTGCACTACAAAGCCCAGGATGCAGTGTACCTGAAACACGCCCATAGAGGCAGGTGAGAGCTATTTGAGTAGACACTATCAGAAATCTGTTTGACTGACCTTCACGAACATTGCCTCTGAGGAAAGGGTCATCCCTGAAACGCGTCAGGCTTTTATGTTTGAAGGAGACTCTGAAATCTGCTGGGGATCGAGCAAGTGAAATGGATTCAAATAAACGTGCTTTTTGAAAAACTTCGTGTGGCAGTGCTTCGCATAGGCTACCTGTTCTGATTGAATATATATATATATATCTACATATATATATATATATATATATATATCCACCATCATTTCGGCGAAGAAGCTATTATGGCCTCTGACAGCGGCGGGCCGGGACGGGATCGCCACTCCCCCGTATTTCAACCGACAGTCGTTCACTTATCTCCCCCAGAGAACGTTATCCAGGCCACCAATTCAATTCAAAAGTGACTTTATTCACACACGCACTCGACGCGTTTCGGGAAACAAGTTCCCTTGTTCACGAGTGTCAAAGCAGAGTGAAAACAAAGTTTAAATGCAAATCATGTGACTTGTGAGTTTCATAGACATTAAAGACAGACTGCCGTATCACGTAATATCTGGAGCTGTGAAAAACCAAAACATTGTTGCAGTAGGCAAACACCAGGCATCATTAACATAAATCATGTTCCTTCAATTTCATACCACGATAGTAAAGTTATTCACAATAAGATGGGTTAAAGATAATTTGGGTTAAAAATAATAATCGTATTGGCGCTATGTCCGACCAGCTGGCAAGATTCAAACCCCCGATCCCAGGACAGTCAAGGTTGCAGTGCACCAATCTATTGCGCCACTAGCCTCTTACTTGGAAATGACCTCCGTAAGCTGTAGGCAGAAAAGCGTTTACGCTGTGCACAGACTCAAAACTGACCATGTCATGAGTGATGTAATATGTGACGTCATCAGCAGTGCATTGCACGCGCAAGTTATAGTGAGTCCAACTAACTATAACGCGGGAATTTCAATGGTTTTATGCGAGTAAAATTTCCAGCTAACTATAACTGGTGTGAAACCTATGGTTTTTTCAGTGAATATATATATAGATATAGATATATATATATCTTCAGCTGTGCTTTAAGCAGCAGAATACATCTCCCACACTGCCGCCAAAAACTCTCGCACACGGACCATTGAAGTTAGTGCTTATTTATTAATCTTCTGTAGCAGAATCTTGCCGCATGACGTTTCGGCTCCGTGGAGCCTTGCTCACATGACAACGTTCGAATAGTTAATGCTCACATTTAAAGTGACAGTGCATAATCAATTTACACACAGTGTCGGTAACAATAATAGACATAGAAGACATAATGACCCAATGCATTTGTGCCTCTCCATTGATAATCATGTTTGATAGCACAGTTCGACAGTATAACAGTTAAATACTAATTCACTTTTTCTTAAAAAATGAAATGAAAGATCTGAGACACCCATTTGCTAAAAGATAAACCCGCTCTTGTTACAAAAGATATTTTTGTTCTGCCATTCAAAACTCTATGAACTTTAATAGCCCACGCAGTTACGTTTTCAGACGGGGCTCATTTATGAACTGTCAGATGTCGATCTTAATAAAGTGCATATCCGTGCTAAATAGTGCTAATACGCAAATGTAAACATTGGACCTCAATTGATAGATCATAAATCAATATGTATGATGTATGGCTAATTCTTCCACATCATTCAGATAAAGGTAGACAGACATTTATAACTGTTAAATACGTATTAATTCGTTCATTAATTCTACACTGTCCTATGGGCCATCTGTGAATCGAAATTGACAGTAGCTCGTAATATCCGTACATAATCTCAGAACTTCAATGGTTCATATGCTGACGGGTTCAAACAGTTATTTCTAGTAGATAATTAGATATTGTCCATAGATAAAGTGCAAATATGCGCAAATTAGTGCAAATACGCAATATAAACAATATATCTCCATCATTAAGACATGAGTCCGTGTGTATAATGTATTTCTGGTATTTATGCACCGTTCAACTACGGTTATCTAAAATATGCTACTTCGAGGGCTAACTTGTTAAAACCCTAATGTCAGTTTAGAATATATACCCTCTGATGTGCAAAAATGCAAAATCGTGCAAATTACAAAAATCTTCTTTTTTTTTTTTTGGGTGAAATCAAGTATATTTATTCAAAATCAAAAGCCTGCATTTGAAGTTAAATTATGAGTATTTTCAGAAACTAGCACAATGTTTTTTTGTTTTTTTTTTAAAACTTTTATTGAGCAACAAAAACATGTGTCAGAACTTCAATGGTTCATATGCTGACGGGTTCAAACAGTTATTTCTAGTAGATAATTAGATATTGTCCATAGATAAAGTGCAAATATGCGCAAATTAGTGCAAATACGCAATATAAACAATATATCTCCATCATTAAGACATGAGTCCGTGTGTATAATGTATTTCTGGTATTTATGCACCGCTCAACTACGGTTATCTAAAATATGCTACTTCGAGGGCTAACTTGTTAAAACCCTAATGTCAGTTTAGAATATATACCCTCTGATGTGCAAAAATGCAAAATCGTGCAAATTACAAAAATCTTCTTTTTTTTTTTTTTTGGGTGAAATCAAGTATATTTATTCAAAATCAAAAGCCTGCATTTGAAGTTAAAGTATTTTCAGAAACTAGCACAATGTTTTTTTGGTTTTTTTAAAAAACTTTTATTGAGCAACAAAAACATGTGTACAGAGATGGGCCCACAACCGCACGGGCCGGCCGCTAGGATCAGAGCATAATATGAGAGAAAACAGTGGTCGCCACTCCGGCTGTCCGGCACAAACTGAACACAAAATGTCGCCCACAGTATGGAACAGGATAAGACAAGTTTCTTATTTTAAAGCACACCAAAACGACAAACATAAACACCAAGGCGGAGGAGTAATACACCGAGAGTCAGCCCTGGAGGGGTGGGAAACTCACTAATCAGGAACATGAAGGCACATTCAGTAGGACCAGTCAAGGCGGGGGGACAGCGGGGAGGTCAATCAAGCCAAAGAACAGTACGTGAAATTTCAGGAACATCGACCTAGGGTGATAAGAGAACATCAGGAGCTTCCACCAGGGGAGGAGCACAAATGTCTCCGCGATAGGCGTTCCACTGAGACCAGATCTTCGTCCATGCCCAATTTCTGCCCCTAGCTGTGTAGACGGTTTTTTTCGCGGAACATAGACCAGTCCATGTTTTCTTCCCACACAGAAACAGTGGGGGGCCTGTGGGAGCCCCAAAGTTGCGCTATGTCTCGCTTCGCAACCATATACCCCAGGGTCGCCCATCTGGATTGGGCCCTCGAACAGTCGGTAGGTTCCCACACATTCAACAAGCATCTCCGGGCCTCCGGCACCAGTGCGATCCCAGTCACGTCAGCCATCACCGCAAGCACCGCAGTCCAATAGGCAGCCACCCTAGGACACTCCCAAATAATGTGAAGGAACGTAGCACTCATCCCACACCCACGCTTGCATAGGCCATCCGGGGAAAAACCCATCGCAACCAAACGAGGACCAGTAACATACACCCGGTGGAGGATCTTGAACTGAACCAGACGGAGACGGGCAGGAATGGCAACCTCTTTCGGAGAAGATAACGCCGATTGCCAATCCTCATCATCTAATTCCAGCCCGTTGCCGACCCACGCTTCTCTAAGTCGAACGAGCAAGTCAGCGCGATTGTGAATCAGCTTCTTATAAATCAAGGAGATGGTGCTATCAGGGAGATAGCCATCTAGGATACGATCCTCGAGGGGGGAGGACTCAGGGACGGCGACACCGGAGGCCAGAACCGAAGTGAGGGCATGACGGACTTGTAAATATCTAAAAAATTCCCTATCACTCAGGTCATAATCATTTCGAAGGGCATCGAAGGACTTCACTGCCCCATTCGCACATACGTCACCCACTCTACAGATTCCAATCATGTCCCAACGGTCAAACCCTTTCGTAGTCCAAAGACATCCTAGACGCTCAGATGCAAAAAGCGGAGTAGCCAGCGTCACTCGGTCATCCCACCCCAAGCTCACATTCGCATCGCGCCACACCCTAACAGCAGTCCTAGTTGGTCCCGTAAGGCGGAGCCCAGCCGACCTAGAGTAAAGCGCTCTGTTAAAGTTACCACCCGGCAGTTGGAGTCTGTCCATCGCAAAGGCCGGAACCGGACCCGGGGAGTACATCGAGTGGTTAATGGCAGACAGCTGCGTAGCCCAATAATATCTCCTGATATCAGGAAGTGCTATACCCCCGTCATACCAAGGGATGGTGAGCTTCGCAAGTGTGATACGTGGGCGCCCGTCCCAAATCAATTGCCTTTGTAGACTCTCGACCTCTCGGAAGTAAGTAGCGGGGATATCATCATAGGAATTCTGGAGTACGTAAAGGAATTGCGGTAAAGACATCATCTTGAAAAGGGCAGCCCTGCCCAGCGCCGACAAGGGTAATTTACGCCAGCGAGCCACGTCCAGCCGCAATCTATGAAGCGGGGGAAGGAGATTACGTTCAAACCGGAGCGACGAATCCAATGTAATAAAAAAAAACAAATATTTGAAACCGGACTGAACAACCTGGATGGGAAATCTATTCGGCAATGGGGGCAGGTCACCCGGAATAACATAGACACAGGATTTAGACCAGTTTATAGTCAAACCAGAATTCTTACCAAACGAGGCGAGAACGTCAAATAAGACATTCAAAGATTTACGCGGGGAAGTAAGAAGTATGTCGTCCGCATAAAGCGAAACACGGTCCTCAAAATCTGGGGACCAACGTATACCCTTGAGGGAAGGCTCCCAGCGAATCCACGCAGCTAGCGGCTCTAATGCAAGAGCAAAAAGTAGCGGAGACAAGGGGCACCCCTGTCTGGTCCCCCTACCAAGGGGAAAGGGAGCCGACACTCGACCATTAACCACGACCTGTGCAAGGGGGTCGGTATACAGTAGCTTCACCCATCCAATGAACCCCGGGCCAAAACCAAACTTCTCAAGAGCCACCCAAAGGTAGGGCCACTCTATCGTGTCGAAGGCCATCGAGGCGTCCAACGAGGCCAAAATGGCCGGCTCCGTCAGAAGCCCCGCCCTCGCGATGGCTCCATGAAGGCGACGTAGATTAAGGGCTGTGTTGCGATGCGGGATAAATCCGGATTGGTCCGGATGAATCAGGTCACTAACAACCGTGAGGAGGCGAGTAGCCAAAAGTTTGGCAAGAACCTTAGGCTCGACATTTAACAGGGAGATGGGTCTATAAGACGAACAAAGATCCCGGGGCTTACCATCTTTAGGAATTACCACAATCGTAGCCAGGCGCTGGTCATAAGGGAGAGCACCCCGCTCCCGGGACTCCGAAAACATTGACCGAAAATAGGGCGCAATCTTATCAGGACGCAGTTTGTATAACTCGATTGGCAAACCGTTCGGGCCCAAAGCCTTGCCCGAACGGAGAGAGCGAATTGCAGTCGCGATTTCGTCCGTAGAGAACGGGGCCTCCATAGAGGACCGCTCCAAATCGGAGAGGCAGGGCAAAGCAATGTTTCATCTATCAACAGGCTCTTCGCCTGCTTGCTGTTTTTACCCCTCCGCTTCCCCAGAGTTCCGCTGGAAACCTCTCTTTTTCCTCGGGGTTCCCCCTTCTGCTGAAACTTCCTGCTCTTCTGAGCCTGCACGATAGTATTAATAGAGTGAAGCTTGCTCTTAATATCTTTCAGCTTTGGTGCGAAGTCAGGGCAGGGGCTGGATTCTGTGAGAGTGATCTGGGCAGGGCTTACAGCCGTGTCTGGCTCTGTGTCAGTTTATGTATCAATGTCTGGTCCAGCTCCACGAGCACCTTGAGCAACACCCCCCGTGCAGCCCCCTTACTGCACCACTTTACCGCTCCTCTGTCTCCGCCTCCGCCTCTGGGTAGACCGTGGACCGCCGCCCTACGGCTCCTCCGCAGCTCCACGGCTGCCTCTAACCAACGGAAAGGCACGGGGGCGGAACCGTGCTAGACACATGGGCTGCTCCGGGAGTGACGCGCCGCGGTCCGGGAACACGGGAACGCCATATCAGCCGAGTCCCGACCCAAAAAGCCTGAAGAACGCCTGAAAAGCTCCGGAAAGCACCATCACACGCTGTCCACGGCTGTGGCGCTTCACCACCTCCGTTTCACGGGCCGACCAGGTAGAGATTCAATGCATTAGGGCACCAGGTCGGGAGTGTTAGTCGGGACGTGCGCACCGCTCTAAATAGCGCCCGCCATGTTTTCCTCCAGCCGCCGTAAATGAGATTGTTATACATAAACACATTGTTGGAAAGACAGTACTCAAGCATTTGAAGCAGCATAGTATTATGGTCATCAAACTGGTCAGATTGTCGCGACAGGTAGTATTTTACTGCTGCTAGTCCATCAGTGTGAACTATACTGGTGTACAGGGCGTTAACATCCAGTGCCATTAGCCAATCGACCTCTGTCCATTCAATGTGCTGTATTTACTGCAGAAAATCCCCAGTGTCTTGTACATAGGATTCCAACGAGCGCACATAGCCCTGAAGGAAATAATCAATGTAGATAGATGTACGTTCCAAAAGACCTCCCCTGGCTGAGATGATGGGCCTGCCAGGGGGGTTATTCACGTCCTTATGTTATTCACGTCCTTATGTACTTTGGGGATAAAGTAAATCAAGGGAGTTACAGGGTTCTCAATTTTCAAATATTTGAGCTCGTCTTCCGATATCATTTTTTTGGCTTTCCATTTTTAAAGTTTTTGATGGTATTCCAATTTGATATTTTTCAATGTCATTGCATTGATCCTTTCATAACAACGACGATCATTGATTTGGGGGTAAGCCTCCTTGTCATAATTGGTTCTGAACATAAGGACGATGTTGCCGCCCTTATCACTTCGACGTATTACCACATCCTTTTCTTTAATTAGACGGGCAACTAGTGCTTCATATTGTTGAGTCTGTTTGTCGTATTTTTTCTTTTGCATACAAGTTTTCCTTTGTAGGTTCTTCAGTTGCTTTACTGTATTTTCGTGAAAGATGTCAATCACAACACGGGGTAGAATAGGGTTGAACTCAGATGGCGGTCTGAACGGAGTTTTGGCAGTAATGCGGTTTCCTAACCCGTCAACCTTTTCTGTCTGGCTGGCACTGAGGTGATGGTGCTCATAGCCTGCTCCTTCTGTGTTCCATAATTCTGCAATTTCATCCACTGTGAGGTAACTTACTAACGCCGGTGTTCTTACACTGGTACACACCTCTAGTGCCTAACTCTAAAGTTTGGTAGTCCTAGTCCAGTCGGAAGACTCCTTTTGCAGTAACTTTGTAACTTTTACGCACCATTGACTTTGCATTGGTGCATGCGTGCACTTTAAGCACTGCACCCGAGTCCCGCGGGTCTTTCCCGACTTCTTCACTGTTAGTCCCGAACAGCTCCAGCGATTCCCCAGGCCCTAGGCCTATTTCCTTTCAGATTGGTGTTACTTATACCACTATTTGAGTATATGGTTTAAGTGTCCTCTAGGGCTCATCCATATTGTGCAACTTTTGTGTATTTAAACTGTGTTTTGTTTTAACGCATTTGCTTCTGTGGTCATAAAGAGTATAGGGGATATTTGTAGTAAATAAATATATATATATTTTCAATATATATCTGTGTGGTGTCCTTTCATTTGGTATTCAAGGGGATTGTGTATGGTAAAACAGCTTGCTTCACATGCCTTTACAGAGTTTAGCCTAAGACTGCTTTGTCCACGCTACTAGGATAGCTGGTCTATCAGGTTGACTTACAAACAATCATCATAAGGGTTTCTTGGCATGGTACAAGGTGATCACTAGAACTAGTGAGCATCATATACCAGGCCAAGTTCTCACATTGGTGAGCAGCGGTTGGGATTTGAGCTTGCTGTTGTTTTACCATTACAATCTTTGGAGAGTATCATTTGAAAGATCATACAGGTACCTGTTAGGTACATATAAACAAGACTAGTATACTTAAGTTCTACTGAACTTAGTTGTTGCAGAGGATAGGGAGTAGCACACCCTGACTACAACTACTAGATAGGTTTAGTAGGTAAACACCAGTGTAGGTAGATTGCAACATATCCACCCACACTAGAGCAATGTCTGGAGCAGAGGGGTCCACTGGACCTGTCCCTGTTGAGAGTGACCCTGCAAGGGCACCATCCAAATTTGCTATGCTTAATTTTAAAGAAATGAGGCAGCTGTGTACCTTAAGAGGTCTCAAGGCGGGTCCAGCCCCTACCACAGCACACCTCAGAGAGCTTTTAGACCAGTCTGAAGCTCTAAAGACCTCTAAAACAGACCCCACAGGGAATGTTGAAGGAGGCTCTCCCACTGAAGATGATAATACTGACACCCCTGTCCCTGTTGTCCAGATAGATGAGGAAGACCAGAACACTGGATATACTCAGCCTGAGGATGAGGAAGAGTAGGAGGAAGAAAGTGATTCTGATGATGAGAGACTTAGTCAGGTGCCAGCCAGAGGGATTAGCCAGGCTAACTTAAGCCTATTTGGGACTGAGTCAGGGTCAAACCCACTCAGACCCCCCAGTGGACTTAACCAGGAGCAAAGGAGGAGGAGGAATCACTCAGGTGAATCCAATACTTCCCAAGCTTCTAGAGGTTCTCATGGCCACTCCAGAAGGGGGTTGACTAGCCCTCAGAGAAGGGAACATGAGGCCAAAATGAGAGAGGCCGAGCTTAGGATCCAGAAGCAAGAACTAGAAGTTGCCCTGGCCAAAGAGAAACTTGCTAGGTCAAGACAGCCTAGAGAGAGTGGATTAGGATCTACTGGTGGCAGCACTATCCCTAAGGATAAAGACAGGTCCTATGACAATAGAAACCTGAGTAAGATTGTGCCCCCTACAAAGCTGGGGATGATATCCACAAATGGATGACTGCACTTGAGAGAGCCTGCAGAGTACAGCAGATCCCTGAAGGTAGAGGCCGAGACAGACTCCTCACAGTTAGTGATGGGGATTCTAGAAACTACCTGGTCCTGAAGAGTGCTCTGATTGATGGGTTAGGCTTAACCACTGAACAGTACAGGTTAATGTTCAGAGACACCCAGAAGACACCCAGAAGACACAGACTCAGGACTGGTCTGAATTTGTTGAATGTGCCACTAAGGCTCTGGAGGGATGGTTGCTGGGAAGTAAGGTTACAGACTATGAAGGATTTTACAATTTGCTTATGAGAGAACAAATTTTAAATATTTGTCAGAACCAGCAGTTGCATCAACATTTGGTTGACTCAGATCTGACCTCTCTCCAAGAATTGGGAAAGAGGGCAGACAAATGGGTTAGAACCAGAGTTAAGCAAAATAACCAGAATCAGAACCTGGGTGGTGACCAAAAGAAAACAGAGCAGAAGGGTGGGGAGCAGAAAGCTAAAGACCAGAAGTCTTCAACAGGGCCCCAAACTAATACTGAGGGTGGGTCCCAAACTTCCAAGAAGAAGAAGAAAGACGGTCAAAGAAAACCCTGGTGTAGTACATGTAAAAACACCTCTCACTGGACAAGTGAGTGTAAAAAGGGTGGAGCCCCCAACACTGCAGCCCCTAAGGCACCTGCACCCAATAGTACAGTCAGCAGTGTCGGTCCACAAACTAAGGGGTAGTAGGTATGACCTTGGGAACTGAGGGAGATTCTGGCCTAGTCAGAACCCCTACACAGGCTGTTCTGATTTGTGATGTGGACATAGATTTGTCCACTACTGTCAGCCCCAGTAATCTGGGCAAGTACAGGCAGACGCCTTTGATTAATGAAAAAGTGGCTCAAGCATACAGGGACACATGTGCCAGTGTCACCATGGTGACACCTAGCGTTGTGTACCCTGGACAATACATACCAGGTGATAATTACCTGGTGACCAATGCCAGCAATGTCACTACTACACATAGTGTGGCACTTGTTAACTTTTCCCGGGGAGGGGTAACTGGCCTAAAAAGAGTTGTGGTTAGTGCTGATCTCCCAGTAGAATGTTTGTTGGGCAATGACCTGGAGAACTCTCTATGGTCAGAAGTTGAGTACAGGACTCATGCAGAGATGTTAGGGATATCATCACATGTCCTTGCTGTGACCAGGTCACAGGCCAAAAAGTGCCTCTCTGAACCTCAGGTCTTGGATCCTGGAACAAGCACCTTCCAAGAAGAAGAACAGGAGGGTAAAGGCTGTGCCTTCCCAACTGCCTACAAGTGAGGATCAGCCTTCACAGGAAGATGATCTTGAGACCCCTGAAGGAACTGTCCCTGAAGAGCTTGAACCTGATCAGGTTGAGTTTCTGGGGACAGGGGGACCTTCTAGGGCAGACTTGGGGCAGGCTCAGTTAACCTGTCCTTCTCTTGAACCCCTCAGACAGCAGGCTGCTGCTGAGGCTGCTGGGAATGCTCAAGGTGCCCATAAAGTATATTGGGATGATGGGCTCCTTTATTCAGAGGGTAGAGACCCCAAGCCTGGTACAACCAGGAGGTTGGTCATACCTCTGCAATTTAGGGGCTTCCTTCTAACTTTGGCCCATGATATTCCTTTAGCAGGACACCTAGGCCAGAACAAGACTTGGGACAGGCTTGTCCCTCACTTTCACTGGCCTCACATGTCTGAAGATACAAAGGAGTTTTGTCGCTCCTGTGTAACCTGCCAAGCCAGTGGCAAAGCAGGTGGAACAATAAAGGCCCCCCTGATACCACTACCTGTGGTGGGGGTCCCCTTTGAAAGAGTGGGGATTGATATTGTAGGTCCAATGGATCCCCCTACAGCATCTGGGCACAGATTCATACTGGTGGTGGTGGACCATGCCACCAGGTACCCAGAGGCAAATTCCCTTAGGACCACAATAGCTCCTGTTGTGGCCAGGGCCTTACTTGGAGTTTTCTCCAGGGAGGGGTTTCCTAAGGAGGTAGTATCTGATAGAGGTGCCAACTTCATGTTAGGATACTTAACAGCTATGTGGAAGGAATGTGGTGTCAACTACAAGTTCACCACTCCCTATCAACCGTCCGGACCTTCTCCTAAGCGGTCGCTCCCCACGCTTCCCATCTCCAGAGCCCCCATCGTGCTGCTCCTCTGCCCTGAGCTGAACTCACATTGCCCGGAGTTTCTCCTTAGCGATTGGTATCGTAGCCTGCTTTGCTATTAGTTTTCAAGCGCATTCAACAGGTCATAGCGCTCAGAATCAGAACGCCGCATTTTGCACATTTAATGTATTTGATTTATTTACGCGACGCCGCTGTAACATTGTGCTAGCCTGCTTAGAGATTCACTGCATTTCACCGGTTTCTGCTGGCTGTGCCCCTGTCTCGCTCTGTGTTGTTGTCCACCATCTTGTGTTGTTGTTTCCCTTGACCCGCCTCTCCTCCCCGCTACCGCCTCCCAGCTGACCCTCCCACCCACGGATAGTAGACTCACCTCCTTCTGATCACCTCTGTGACCGTCCGGACCTTCTCCTAAGCGGTCGCTCCCCACGCTTCCCATCTCCAGAGCCCCCATCGTGCTGCTCCTCTGCCCTGAGCTGAACTCACATTGCCCGGAGTTTCTCCTTAGCGATTGGTATCGTAGCCTGCTTTGCTATTAGTTTTCAAGCGCATTCAACAGGTCATAGCGCTTAGAATCGGAACGCCGCATTTTGCACATTTAATTTATTTGATTTATTTACGCGACGCCGCTGCAACATTGTGCTAGCCTGCTTAGAGATTCACTGCATTTCACCGGTTTCTGCTGGCTGTGCCCCTGTCTCGCTCTGTGTTGTTGTCCACCATCTTGTGTTGTTGTTTCCCTTGACCCGCCTCTCCTCCTCGCTACCGCCTCCCAGCTGACCCTCCCACGCTCCGCCCCCTCCACTATCCATTTATGACAGATGTCCCAACGCGCAGCGTCCACGCGCTGCGGCCGCGCCGAAGGTGCGCCAAAGGTAAGCCCGTCTACGCCCGTCCGCGCCTGGACCGCGCCCAGCGCCAGACCCCCTGGTCCCCGCATCACCCACCCCTCCCGCTTTACATACGACGCCTCCACCCTCTTAGCACTTAACCCCGGCCGACTCCCTAACTGCGCCCTAGCAGCACCAGGACACATCCATGGACCCTTCACCTGCCACTCCTGCAAATTCACCTGCATCAAGACCCACACCAAACCCACAAACACCAAACAGAGATCCAACACCAACCACCTTAAATGCATCCTTCTCAACACCCGCTCGGTTCACAAACACGCCATCGACCTCTGGAATCTACTCGACACCATTTCTCCGGAGATCGCCTTCCTAACAGAAACCTGGATGAATGCCTCTTCAGCTCCAGACATCACCATAGCCATCCCGGACGGCTACAAGATCATCCGTAAGGACCGCACCATCCAAACAGGTGGAGGCATCGCCATCGTCCACAAGAACACCATCCGCGTCTCAACCAGCTCAGAAGACAACCTCGCTATCGCCGAACACCTTCACTTCCAGATCCACACCGACCCCAAGACCACACTCAGAGGCACCCTCCTCTACAGGCCACCAGGACCCAGTACAAAATTCTGCAAAAACATCACTGACTTCATCACCCCACACGCCCTCCCCTCGGAAGAATACATTCTACTGGGAGACCTCAATTTCCATCTGGAAAAGAGCAACGACAGTAACACTACCACCCTTCTGGACAATCTCGCCAATCTCGGACTCAAACAACTTGTTAACACCCCCACACACTATGCAGGACACACACTCGACCCTATCTTCACTTCCAGCAAGCATATCTCCTTCACTCACACCACACCCCTCCACTGGACGGACCACAGTTGCATCCACTTCATTTACAATAAGACCACGATCCACAACCACCCTCAACCAACTCTGCGAAGGAATTGGAACAAAATCACCATCGACCAGATCTCCACATCGCTTCTTCAAAAACCCCCTGCCTATTCAACGAACCCTAACCAAGCCGCCATCAACCTCACACAATGGTTAACCCAAACCGCCGACAAACTAGCACCCTTGAAAAAACATCAAATCAAGCAAGGAAGCAAGAACGCCCCCTGGTTCAACGATGACCTTAAGAAATCCAAGAAGCTCTGTCGTTCCCGTGAGAAAACTTGGAAAAAAGACCCAAACACTATCACCCAAGCCGCCTTCAAAAATGCCACCCGCAAACACCACCAACTAATCCGGACAGCCAAGAAATCAGCACTCAAAGACCGACTAGACAACAACACCCACAACAGCAAGGAACTTTTCAACATCATCAAAGAATTCACCAACCCCACCGACAGCTCAAACGACATCACCCCCTCTCAAGTCCTCTGCGACTCCCTCGCCTCATTTTTCCATGACAAAATCGCCGACATTCATAACAGCTTTGACAACCAACCCGCAAACCAGTCCACCCCACTCACCTCCGAACCTGCACCTCCTCCAAATAACCTTTTCGACTGGAACCCAATCACCACCGAAGACACAATTCGCCTGATGAACTCCATCCACTCAGGATCCCCTACTGACCCATGCCCCCATCACATCTTCAACAAAGCAGACTCCATCATCGCACCCCATCTCCGAGACGTCATCAACTGCTCCCTCAACTCCGCCACATTCCCAGAAAGCTGGAAACACGCCGAACTCAGCGCCCTTCTGAAGAAACCCACAGCTGACCCCACCGAACTCGGAAACTACCGCCCCATCTCGCTCCTCCCATTCCCTGCCAAAGTCATTGAGAAAGCCATCAACAATCAGCTCGCCGCCTTCCTCGAAACCAACAAATCACTCGACTCCTCACAGTGTGGCTTCCGAGCCAAACACAGCACCGAGACCGCCCTCATCGCAGCAACAGACGACATTCGAACACTACTAGACAACGGAGACACAGTCGCCCTCATCCTCCTTGACCTCTCTGCAGCCTTCGACACAGTCTGCCATAGCACCCTGATACAACGCCTCAGAAACATCAGAATTCAAGGAAAAGCATTGGACTGGATCATCTCGTTCCTCACTGGAAGAACTCAGAGAGTTCGCCTCCCCCCTGTTAAGTCAGAAGCCACCGAAGTCATCTGCGGCGTCCCGCAAGGATCATCACTCAGCCCCACCCTCTTCAACGTCTACATGAGCCCCCTCGCAACCATCGCACGTGAACACAACCTCAACATCATCTCCTACGCTGATGACACTCAGCTGATCCTCTCACTCACCAAAGACCCAATCACCGCCAAAACCAACCTACATGAAGGGATGAAAGAAGTAGCCGAGTGGATGAAGCACAGCCGTCTGAAACTGAACTCAGACAAAACGGAAGTCCTCATCTTAGGTGCATCCCCTTCCGCCTGAGACGACTTTTGGTGGCCAACGGCCCGAGGAAAAGCCCCCATACCAACGGACCACGCATGGAACCTGGGCATCATCCTGGACTCCTCACTCTCAATGACCAGACAAGTCAACGCCGTCTCATCATCATGCTTCAACATCCTACGCATGCTCAAAAAAACATTTCGCTGGATCCCCACGGAAACAAGAAAAACGGTCACCCACGCACTGGTTACAAGCCGTCTGGACTACGGAAACACCCTTTACGCAGGTACCACAGCAAAACTGCAGAAAAAACTCCAACGCATCCAAAATGCTTCAGCCAGACTCATACTAGACATCCTCCGCACAGACCACATTTCCGTCCACCTGAAAGACCTTCACTGGCTCCCCGTCAACAAGAGGATAACATTCCGTCTCCTCACCCACGCACACAAAGCCCTATACGAACTTGGACCTGATTGTCTCAACACGCGCCTTTCCTTTTACTCCCCCACCCGCCAGCTGCGTTCGTCCAACCATGCCCTCGCCGCTGTTCCGCGCATCCACAAAGCCACCATGGGGGGAAGATCCTTCTCCTACTTAGCGACCAAAACATGGAATTCCCTTCCCATCCACCTCCGCCTTACTCAAAACCACCTAGCCTTCAGAAAACAGCTTAAAACCTGGATATTCGATAAGTAAACCTCCCCCCCTTCCTCAAGCGCCTTGAGACCCTCTGGGTATGTAGTGCGCTATATACATTTTTTGACTTGACTTGACTATCATCCACAATGCAATGGGCTTGTTGAAAGGTTCAAAAAGACCCTAAAGGGTATGATCAAAGGATTACCAGAAAAGCTCAGGCGCAGATGAGACATCCTTCTACCCTGCCTTCTGTTTGCTTACAGAGAGGCCCCCCAAAAGGGGGTTGGCTTCAGCCCCTTTGAATTGTTGTTTGGGCACCCTGTAAGAAGACCCCTGTGTTTAGTGAGGGAAGGATGGGAGTTACCTCTCAGAAAACCCAAGCAAGACATAGTGGACTATGTACTTGGTCTCCGCTCCAGGATGGCTGAGTATATGGAGAAGGCATCCAAAAACCTTGAGGCCAGCCAAGAATTACAGAAAGCTTGGCATGACCAAAAGGCTGTCTTGACTGAGTACCAGCCTGGACAGAAAGTATGGGTGTTGGAGCCAGTGGCCCCAGCAGCACTCCAAGACAAATGGTCTGGACCCCATACTATCATTTAAAAGAAGGGAGAGGTTACCTACTTGGTGGACCTAGGAACTCCCAGGAGCCCCCACAGGGTGCTCCATGTTAACAGACTGAAGGCATACGTTGACAGGGCGGACATGGGCTTGCTCATGGCTACAGATGAGGGGTAGGAGGAAGAGAGTGACCCTCTCCCAGACCTGCTGACTCAGAACCCTGAAGATGGCTCAGTTGATGGTGTGGCCTTAGATGGCAGCCTCACTGAACATCAGCAAAATGACAGTAGACAAGTTTTGCAGTCATACCGACATATGTTTTCATTGACACCCAGTCAGACTAACTGGTGTACCCATGTGGTGGACACTGGTGAGGGTCTTCCTGTGAAAAACAAGATTTACAGGCAACCTGACCATGTCAGGGACTGTATAAAGACTGAGGTGCAAAAGATGCTGGAATTAGGTGTTATTGTGCCTTCAGAGAGCCCCTGGGCTAGCCCAGTGGTTCTGGTCCCCAAACCTCCCACCAAAGATGGCAAGAGAGAGATGAGGTTCTGTGTGGATTACAGAGGACTCAATGCTGTCACCAGGACAGATGCACACCCTATTCCAAGGGCAGATGAGCTCATACACAAATTGGCTTCTGCCAAGTATTTGAGCACATTTGACTTGACAGCTGGCTATTGGCAAATCAGGTTAGCTGAGGAGTCTAAAGCCAAAACTGCATTTTCTACCCCAGGTGGGCATTACCAATTTGTGGTGATGCCCTTTGGTTTGAAAAATGCACCTGCCACCTTCCAAAGGTTGGTGAATCAAGTCCTTACTGGGTTGGATGACTCTTGCGCAGCTATCTGGATGATATTGCTGTCTTCAGCTCCACCTGGGAGGATCACCTGGTCCACCTGAAGGAAGTGCTAGAGGCTCTGCAAAAGACAGGCCACAAAGTGCCAGATAGGGCAGAGTAAAGTTGTATACTTGGGCCACCTTGTAGGTGGAGGCCAAGTTCAACCACTGGAGAGTAAGATCCAGACCATAAAGGACTGGTCCCCTCCAACCACCCAGACTCAGGTCAGAGCTTTCTTGGGCCTGACTGGGTACTACAGGAAGTTTGTTAAGAACTATGGGTCCATTGTGACTCCTCTTAATTATCTGACATCCAAGAAGATGCCCAAAAAGGTTCAGTGGACTGTAAACTGTCAAAAGGCATTTGATGACCTGAAAAAGGCCATGTGCTCTGCACCTATCCTGAAGAGTCCTGACTACTCAAGAGAGTTCATTGTCCAAACAGATGCTTCTGAGTTGGGAGTGGGAGCTGTGCTTTCACAACTTAATGTAGATGGTCAAGACCAGCCCATTGCTTTTATTAGCAGAAGGCTGACCCCCAGAGAGGAACGTTGGTCAGCCATTGAGAGGGAGGCCTTTGCTGTGGTGTGGGCCCTGAAGAAGTTGAGACCATACTTGTTTGGCACTCACTTCAAGATTCAGACCGACCATAAGCCCCTCTTATGGCTTAATCAGATGAAGGGTGAAAACCCCAAACTGTTCATTTCCCTACAGGGGATGGACTTTACAGTGGAGCACCGCCCAGGGACTGACCATGGAAATGCAGATGGTCTCTCCAGGTACTTCCACTTAGAACATGAAGACACAACTGGTCAAGGTTAGTCTAATGTCCCTGCGTTTGGGGGGGGGGGGGGATTGTGTAGGAGAGTAGGGTCTGCTATCCTATGGTCACCCCAAATTTTTGCTTTTTGCTTCACTGGTTTATGACTTAATGTGGCTGTGGGCCTGCTAATCAGACCCACAGCCTGCTGTACTCTCTCTAAATTGATGCCAATGCACTCTAGGTGCATTACGAATTGGAACTGGTTCACCTTATAGGCCCCTGTAACTGTGTACCCAGGGTACCCAGGGCATAGGTGTTACCAAGGCCTACCAGGGGCTGCAGCACGTATTGTGCCACCCCTGGCCTGGCCTCCATATTTGACACAACTGGCTGATCACTCAGCTGGGGTAAGTCGGTGTAATCACCCCTTACTTAGGTATAGTATGCCTATGCCTAACCTTAAATGGACACATATATTCCTATCAGCCACTCCTATGGAAGGCCTCATCAATCCTGGAGGCAGAGTGCTTGGAAATATGTGAGATGGTGCTCTAGCATGAGCTGAGCCTGTCTGCAGCTTTCGGAACCACTTCCTGTAGCTGTTCCATGATACTGCCATACCATATACTCTTAAGTGCATTATAATCCTCGCGGTTATTTGCTAACTTTGGTTTGGCTTTATCAAAACATGTCGAGTAAGGTGTCATACGAATTGGAATACTACCCCCTCGCCAGTTCTGGCGACGGGGTTAGCATTCCACCCTTCTAGAGGGACACGAAATGTACCTAACCTGAACCCCGGTTAAAGTTAAACTAGAGCCTCAGCATCACAAAATGGATGCTGCCACCACAGACACAAGTCTGACCTCCTGCTGCTTGGAGTCCTTCCAGCGAGGGAGGCTTGGAAAAAGGGTTTCCTGCCTTGGGAGGTGCTAGCACCACCCCAGACAGGATTTTGTGTATTGGGTAGGACAGGGCTGAATAGAATGAGACATGCCTGGGGCACACAAGGTGTCCCTGTGCATATGCCAGTTCAAACCGGTGCTGGGGCTCTCCAGCCCCAGTCTTGGCACGAAGCTGGACAAAGGAAAGGGGGTGTAACCACCCCCCTTCCTGGTCCCACCCAGAGGAGGGACCTAGCAGGTAATCCGGCCTCTAGATTTGGAATAAGAGTAGGAGCTGTGTCCCAAGACTTCAGATCATCCTGAACTCGACTTGAAACTAAGAAGAAAACTGGACTTCGACATTCTGCTGCACAGAAGACTGAAGAGAATCTCCCTTGTGGCCAAGGAGTGACCACCCTGTGAATACAGGCACAAACCAGCAACTCGACGTCTGCTTTGCCGCCGCCTCCCGCCGGAGCCCGAGCCCAGAGCCTGACAAGACCTGGATTCCCAGACATCTCACAGCCCGATCCACAGTCCCTGAAAAGAAGAGACCCGTAGAGGCATCGAGAGACGTGGGACCGGCCATCTTGAAAGACCCCGGTGAAGCTGACTGCGCAGCACCCAAGGCACCCTCGACGCTGTGCTTTGGGGTTTGAGAAGCCCCACCACCGAGCAGCATTTGCACCGAAGATCAGCCCCCCAGCATCTCCACGATCTGCGTGGGGCCCTTTTGCACTTTGCCACTCGACGCATCATCCCGGTCACTTGCCACGCGGCTAGTGGCCATCCTGGCGACAAAATCTACAATCTAAACTGCTGGTCTGGTTGCTCCAGACTGGCCCTCGCTCCTGTAAAAAGGAGCAGCACCTCTGACCTTGCTGGTCCGAGAATTAAGCTTTCTTCACTTCCTGCGTGGCTTGTATTAGACAAGGCATGTTTGCTCAAATCAAGTTGCCGACACCGCCATCAGCTAGAGCCTTTGTGGGACAGCTCGTGATCGACTCCTCGACGTCCTCGACCTCCTCGTGTCCACGTGGCTGCGGAGACAAGCTGCACCTCATCGCCTGTTTGCACCCGACATTGCCTGGATCCATCCTGGTTCCTCGCCAGTCACTGGCTAGTAACTTCTGAACATTGTCCCCTCTGCTTTCAGGTCTTCACATCTTCGATCCACCCTTGGATCACACCGGACACTTCTCGCCTGGACGCCTGCAGCATCTTCATCCTCAGGCACCATCAGACTGCGTGACGAAACCCGACACACTTTGGCACCTATGCACCCGCTTCCTGTGGGTGAGGTAACTTACTAACGCCGGTGTTCTTACACTGGTACACACCTCTAGTGCCTAACTCAAAAGTTTGGTAGTCCTAGTCCAGTCGGAAGACTCCCTTTGCAGTAACTTTGTAACTTTTACGCACCATTGACTTTGCATTGGTGCATGCGTGCACTTTAAGCACTGCACCAGAGTCCCGCTGGCCTTTCCCGAGTTCTTCACTGTTAGTCCCGAACAGCTCCAGCGATTCCCAGGGCCCTAGGCCTATTTCCTTTCAGATTGGTGGTACTTATACCACTATTTGAGTATATGGTTTAAGTGGCCCCTAGGGCTCATCCATATTGTGCAACTGTTGTGTATTTAAACTGTGTTTTGTTTTAACGCATTTGCTTCTGTGCTCATAAAGAGTATAGAGGATATTTGTAGTAAATAAATATATATATATATTCAATTTATATCTGTGTGGTGTCCTTTCATTTGGTATTCAAGGGGATTGTGTATGGTAAAACAGCTTGCTTCACATGCCTTTACAGAGTTTAGCCTAAGACTGCTTTGTCCACGCTACTAGGATAGCTGGTCTATAAGGTTGACTTACAACCAATAATCATAAGGGTTGCTTGGCATGGTACAAGGTGATCACTAGAACTAGTGAGCATCATATACCAGGCCAACTTCTCACATATATCAATTATACTTTTCTATTACTATAGAAACACATTCTATATAGATACTGATTGACAAATTGCAGACCTTAAATACAAGTCTGAAGGTGGTTACATCACTACATACATAGTCCATAGGAGTTTAAAGCACTCTCTGCCCTAAAGCCGGGCTCTCTGCATGAGTACATGCGTACTGAGTGAATGATTACAGTACTATAAGAAGAGACACTGGGTGAATTCATAATTGGTTGAGTTTTACTTTAGAGAATGGATTAGTACATGGTACTGAAAGAGTCACTATGGCATTGCAAGAGCAGTCACATGGTGTTTGGAGTGTATGGATACTGACTGGGGAATTGTAGGCCTGAAACACAAGTGTGAAGGTGGTTACACAACTACATACATACTGCATAAAAGTTTGAAACACTCCATGCCCTAAAGCCTGGCTCACTGCACTGCACTGAATGATTACAGTACTATAAGGAGAAACACGGATGAATTCAAAATTGGTTGAGTTTTACTTTAGTGAATGGATTAGTACATGGTACTGAAAGAGTCACTGGGATTCCAAGAGCATTCACAGGGTGTTTGCTGGAGTGCATGGATACTGACTGAGGAATTGTAGGCCTGAAACACATGTGTGAAGGTGGTTAGACCACTACATGCATACTGCATAGGAGTTTGAAACACCCCATGCCCTAAAACCTGGCTCATTGCATGAGTACATGCATACTGATTGAATGATTACAGTACTATAAGGAGAGACACTGGGTAAATTCATAATTTGTTGAGTTTTACTTTAGTGAATGGATTAATACATGGTACTGTAAAAGTCACTTTAGGATTGGAAGAGCAGTCATAGGGTGTTTTCTGGAGTGTATGGATACTGACCATGGAATTGTAGGCCTGAAACACAAGTGTGAAGGTGCTTAGACTACTACATTCATTGTTCATATGAGTTTCAAGCACTCCGTACCCTAAAGCCAGGTTCACTGCTTGAGTACAGGCATACTGACTGATTGATTACAGTACTATAAGGAGAGACACTGGGTGAATTCATAATTGGTTGTGTTTTACTTTAGTGAATGGATTAGCACATGGTACTGAAAAAGTCACTTTAGGATTGGAAGAGCAGTCATAGGGTGTTTTCTGGAGTGTATGGATACTGACCATGGAATTGTAGGCCTGAAACACAAGTGTGAAGGTGCTTAGACTACTACATTCATTGTTCATATGAGTTTCAAGCACTCCGTACCCTAAAGCCAGGTTCACTGCTTGAGTACAGGCATACTGACTGATTGATTACAGTACTATAAGGAGAGACACTGGGTGAATTCATAATTGGTTGTGTTTTACTTTAGTGAATGGATTAGCACATGGTACTGAAAGAGTCATTTTAGAATTGTAAGAGCAGTCACAGGGTGTTTATTGGAGTGTATGGATACTGACTGGGGAATTGTAGGCCTGAAATACAAGTGTGAAGGTGGTTAGACCACTACATGCATACTGCATAGGAGTTTGAAAGACTCCATGCCCTAAGGTCTGGCTCACTGCATGAGTACATGCATACTAACTGAATGATTACAGTACTATAAGGAGAGACACTGGGTGAATTCATAATTGGTTGAGTTTTACTTTAGTGAATGGATTAGTACATGGTACTGAAAGAGTCACTATGGCATTGCAAGAGCAGTCACAGGTTGTTTGCTGGAGTGTATGGATACTGACTGGGGAATTGTATGCCTGAAACACAAGTGTGAAGGTGGTTAGACTACTACTTACATTGTCCATATGAGTTTGAAGCACTCTGTGCTCTAAAGCCTGGCTCACTGCAAGAGTACATGCATACTAACTGAATGATTACATTATTATAAGGAGAGACACTGGGTGCATTCATAATTGGTTGAGTTTTACTTTAGTGAATGGATTAGTACATGGTACTGAAAGAGTCACTTTAATTTTTTTATTTTGAAAGTTTTATATAGCGCGAACAAGATCTTTGCAGATAACAGAGCGCTTTACAAAGGCAGGTAGAAGGGTAGGGGAACAGGGGGCATAGTAAGGAGGTAGATCATCAAGTTCATGTACATAGCAAAAATATTACATATAGTACAGGTATGAGGTAGCATGGCATAGTTGGAGCTTAAGTCATCAAAACAATGTAAATAATACAGAAATAGAGAAAAATACAGATATGAGGGAGCAAGAATCTAAGCACTTTAGTCTAATACAAGTCAAAACACACGTGCATAGGAATATATAGGCTATATAATAATATAATACTGGTACTACTGATCGACGCATTGTAAATCAAACGTAATTGTTCAAGTGTATTTAGCCATAAGGATATTTTTGACTTCTTTCTTAAAAAGAAGGGAGGAGGAGATGAGCCTGGTTTCAGGAGGAAGTGCGTTCCAGATCCTAGGCGCCATTCCTGAGAAGGAGCGTTTGTAAGTTTTTTCCTTCCGGAATCTTCTCGGTTTCAGCAGAAGATTGTTTGTACTTCTGGTAGTTCTGGACCCGCCGGAAATTGTCAACTTATGAGTGAGGTAGCTGGGTGATTTCAGGTGTATAGCCTTGTGCGTCATGCAGGCAATTTTCAGCTGAATTCTGGCTTCAAGAGGCAGCCAGTACAAGGATTTAAAATTAGGGGAGATATGCGAATGTTATTTTGATCCAGTGATGAGTCTTGCTGCCGCGTTTAGTGACGCTCTGAGGGGTGCAGTTGTAGTTAGGGGGAGGCCGCAGAGGGCAACGCTGCCGTAGTCTATGCGAGGGATGACTAGTGCTTGTACTTCGGTTTGGAAGTCTTTTGCTGGGAGGAAGGGTTTAAGTTTCCTCAAGGTATTTATTTGGAAGTTCGCCCCCTTAGTTGCCTTGCTGATATGCTGCTGCATGTTGAGGTTGGTGTCAAGTGTTATGCCTAAGGATTTTGTTGAGTCCACTATGGTCGGTTGGACATTGATTGCTGTTAGGTGCTTAAGCCATGTTTGTGCGGAAGATATTTTCGTGGGAGGTGAGATTAGGAGGAACTCAGTCTTCATAGCATTGAGTTTGAGGTGGTTATCGGCCAGCCAAGATTGGGTGCTTCTGATCGTTGAATTCAGACTCAGGATGTCTTTGGGGGATTGTAACTTGAGATATAATTGAGTGTCATCGGCGTACATGTGAAAGTGTACATTGGATGCATGTAGCAGGGTGGTGAGAGGTTCCATAACTAGGTTGAACAAAGTAGGGGATAGGCAGGATCCTTGAGGGACACCTAACGATACCGGTACTGGGGAAGACATCAAGTTTTTGCTCTTGAATTTTTGAGACCGGTTGTGTAGAAAGGAGGTAAACCAACGAAGCACAGTCCCAGAGAAGCCCATTCTTGTCTTTAGGAGTTCGAGTAAGTTCTCATGTTTCACTGTGTCGAATGCTGAAGAGAGATCAAGAAGGATGAGGAGGCAGGTATTATTTTGATCTAAGATTTGGATGGCGTCGTCAATTATGTGAGTCATAGCTGTTTCAGTGCTGTGCCCTGCTCGGAAGCCTGATTGATGTGGGTTGAGGAGATCAAACTGTACTATGTGCTTTGTCATTTGTAGTTGGACGCATTTTTCTAAAAGTTTGGCGAGAGTGGGAATGTTGGTAATCGGACGGTAATTGCTTAGATCAGTGGGGTCGGCTGTTGGTTTCTTCAGTAAAGTTGTAACTTGTCCAACTTTGAGGGAGTCAGGGATAGTTCCTTGTTGTAGTGAGCTATTGATAATTTTAGTCCAGAGTGGGAGGAGCAAAGGGATGAAGTCTTTTACGGCGTTAGCAGGAAGAGGGTCAGTGAGGTGATTGGATGGTTTTAGGGTGCTGAGTATTCTGTCAATTTCTTCTTCAGAGTAGATGTCAAAGGATGACCATGTCGCATTGTTTTTTAGTTTATTGGGTGTTATGCAGTTGGGTATTGAGTAAAGGCTTGCGTCATTGAGGAGGTCGCTCCTTATATTGTCAGTTCTTTTGTTAAAGAAAGCCAAAAAATCTTCAAAGGAAGGAGTAGTGCTCATAATGTCGACAGCTGGGGGTTGTTCCTTAGATTGAGATCGGATTAGCTCGAACAATTTACTTGGACGGTTTTTTGCTTGGTCTAGCTGGAGTCTGAAGAACTTTGCCTTTGAGCGTTTTATTTTCCTGAAGTATGCATTTCTCTTTTTCCTCAGAGTTTTAAGATGCAATGTCGAGGGAACTGATCTCCAGGTGCGCTCTGCCGTTCGCATAGCCCGTCTCTCTTCATTGAGACTCCCGTTGTACCAAGGGTTGGATATCTTAGTGGATACTCTTTTCAGTTGCATTGGAGCGGCCTCATTGATTATTGAGGCCATGGAGTTGAGATAGTGGTCAGTTAGGTACTGAACGTCAGTAACGTCGGTAGGGGGGAGTAGGAGATTGCAGCTGTTAGGGGGAAGAGAGTTTGGATTGAGTTTCCTCATGTCTCTTTTCCAAACTTTGGGCATGGAGTATTGCACCGGGATGCGTTTTACTTTTTCCTTGATAAGGAATGTGATAATATGGTGGTCTGACCAGTCACAAGGTTGGATTGAGTCAAGTTGAATGGTGTCCTCTTTGGAGATGACAAGGTCGAGGATAGAGCCTTTGTCATGTGTCGGGGTGTTGCAAATTTGAGTGAGGTCAGAAGCGTTAAGGAAATTTTTGAGGCTATTAACTACTGCGTCACTGCAGTCATTCCAATGGAGATTGTAGTCACCAAGGTAAATTTGTGTGTTTTGCCGTCCTGCGTTGATTGACATTGTGTCCATGAGTTGTTGGGAGAAGACGAGGTTGTCCCCCGGGGGGTGGTACATGATGTGTAGTGAACACACAGGTTTGTTCTCACTGATGACATCAAGGCAGAAGTATTCACAGGAGGTAAGAGAAGGGGCGTTGACCTTATTAATAGAGAGGTTGCTCTTGTAAATGCAGGCGATTCCGCCACCTGTCTTGTTGGACTTGTCAAGTCTAGTGATGCAGTAGTTGGGGGGGACTAGGATATCCATGATAGGATTGGAGGATTCAGTTAACCATGTTTCAGTTAGTATGGCCAGGTCAAGGTTCATAGACAAGATGAGGTCAGCGACCTCCGACGAGTGTTTTTGGGCCGACCTACAGTTGAGAAGTGTGCATTTGAGTCTGGGGGTGTAAGGGGAGGTGGAGGGGTCTATAGTGAGAGGGACTTTCGTGAGGTTGTTGGGAACAGAGCCTCTGTTGCTAAGCGTGGGGTGCCTGATAGGGTTGGAGAGAATCGTAGGAATGGACATGTGTGTGGTGGCTAAGCTGTTTTGGGTTGCCGGGACATATGTGCTGAGTAGGGTGTGTATGTCACGGTCCGAGAGAGTCTTGATAGCGCGCTGGGGGCGGTTGGCGGTATTGCGAGAGGGGATGGAGGTCCAATGTAAGGAGCGAGTAGGATGTGTCTTGTTACTGCGCTGAGGCCGGTTGGAGATATTGCGAGAGGGGATAGAGGTCCCATGTAAGGTGTGACTAGGATGTGAGGGGGAGTTGTTGATTCGTTGAGAAGTGGTGGTGAGGGGGGGTGCTCGGTGTGCGTGAGGAGAAACTCTTTGAGCGTGTGGAGTTCTTCTTTCACTTGGAGGAGGGTGGTCATGATTGTGTCCAGCGTGCCGTTGGGTATGAGGTTAGAGTTATTGGAAGGGTAATCAATGACAGGGGGGGTGAGGCAATTGCGAGACGTGTTGAGACTGGTCGTTGCGGGGGTGCAAGTGTAGTAATGGGGCGTGAGAGTGGGGGGGGAGATGTTGAGGGAGGAGTGAAGGCTAGGAGTGGTGGGAGTGCAGGGATCCATTTACCGGTGAGAAGTAGGTGTCGGCAAAGGGTGTTTCAGGGTGGGACCTCAGGAAGTTGTGTTTAAAGCGTTTGGCGGCTTTTTTTGTGAGTGCGGGTGGGTAGTTTATTTTATATGTGTACTTGCCGCAGTGATCCATGTTAGGATGGCGTAAAGGTGGGTGTGGGAGAGTGAGCAGAAGAGATATACAAGAGCACAGATAGATGCCGACAATATATTACAAATAAATGCAGATAATATGTTACATGGGTCAAAAGAGATAAATGCAGACAATATGTTATATGGGTCAAAAGAGGCACTAGTGAAAAATCAAAATATATGTGTTAGCAGCATACACAAATATATAATAATCAGATATGCGTATAATACTGATGAAATACTGTAGCAAAATACATACATATGCCCACAGCAAGTTAAGGTGTCAAGTGACACTAATGAGCAGCCAGAAGTGTATGAGGTAGCGATTGGTGCAAAGTAAATTAGGTGCAGGTAAATATATCCAAGGCACAAGTAGAAGTATAATACTGCAATAAAGGCATACACTCAATCACAGGAGGTGTAGCTACATAGATAAGTGAAAGTGCGCTGTAGATGAGATTAGTCTCAAAGAGTCCAGTTCTTAGGGTAGGGTCACTTTAAAGTGAAAATTACTGGTCCAAAATGGGGGTACGGTAAGGGAGTTATTGCTACAGTTTTCTGTCCCCAGACAATTTTGAACAGATGAGGTAAACAATGTGATCGAGTGTGGTGATGTAAATACCTTTTTGCAATTTCTGCTGCTCAGCAAGCTGTTCAAGATGGCAGCCAAAATAGTATATAAGGCAGCATTAGTCCTTTGTCTGTTGTTGTCTGTATTCGGAGAGATAAGTTTCCCTTTCTACTGAGGGCGAGTTGGTCCTATTTCTATGTTGGTGCTTCCTAGTTGCTGCTTGGTGGGGAGGAAAGAGACTTATCTCAGTTTAGGTGACCCTTGATCTAGTTGGAATGCATCCTCACGGTCAACTAGGGGCGGTGGTGTAATTTATTGCTTGTTTGTTGCTCCCTTTATGGCCCCCGCCATTTTAGACAAAGGAGACAATGGCGATGCAGTCCAGTCGGCGAAAATAGTTTTATTTGGACGGCGATAGCCCTTTGGGAAATCCGGGCAGCGGGAGAGAGAGCCGACAAAAGTGTTAGGAAAGTAGCCTTTTGTGTACTGACCTTGTGAGAAATTCAGGCGGTCGATCGTAGCGTCCCTGGACATTGGAAGAACAGTCACAGGGTGTTTGCTGGAGTGTATGGAAACTGACTGGGGAATTGTAGGCCTGAAACACCAATGTGAAGGTGGTTAGACCACTAAATGCATACTGCATAGGAGTTTGAAACACTCCACGTCCTAAAGACTGGCTCACTGCATGAGTACATGCATACTAACTGAATGATCACATTACTATAAGGAGAGACACTGGGTGCATTCATAATTGGTTGAGTTTTACTATAGTGAATGGATTAGTACATGGTACTGAAAAAGTCACTTTAGGATTGGACGAGCAGTCATAGGGTGTTTTCCGGAGTGTATGGATACTGACTGGGGAATTGTATGCCTGAAACACAAGTGTGAAGGTGCTTAGACTACTACATGCATTGTTCATATGAGTTTCAAGCACTCTGTACCCTAAAGCCAGGATCAGTACTTGAGTACAGGCATACTGACTGATTGATTATAGTACTATAAGGAGAGACACTGGGTGAATTCATAATTAGTTGAGTTTTACTTTAATGAATGGATTAGTACATGGTACTGAAAGAGTCATTTTAGAATTGTAAGAGCAGTCACAGGGTGTTTATTGGAGTGTATGGATACTGACTGGGAAATTATAGGCCTGAAACACAAGTGTGAAGGTGGTTAGACCACTACATGCATACTGCATAGGAATTTGAAACACTCCTTGCCCTAAAGCGTGGTTCACTGCATGAATACATGCACATTAACTGAATGATTACAGTACTATAAGGAGAGGCACTGGGTGAATTCATTCATAATTGGTTGAGTGTTACTTTAGGGAATGGATTAGTACATGGTACTGAAAGAGTCACTATGGGATTGCAAGTGCAGTCACAGGGTGTTTGCTTGAGTGTATGGATACTGACTGGGGAATTGTAGGCCTGAAACACAAGTGTGAAGGTGGTTAGACTACTACATGCATACTGCATAGGAGTTTGAAACACTCCATGCCCTAAAGTCTGGCTCACTGCATGAGTACATGCATACTAACTGAATGATTACAGTACTATAAGGAGAGACACTGGGTGAATTCATAATTGGTTGAGTTTTACTTTAGTGAATGGATTAGTACATTATACTGAAAGAGTCACTATGGGATTGCAAGTGCAGTCACAGGGTGTTTGCTGGAGTTTATAGATACTGACTGGGGAATTGTAGGCCCGAAACACAAGTGTGAAGGTGGTTAGACCACTACATGCATACTGCAAAGGAATTTGAAACACTCCATGCCCTAAAGCCTGGCTCACTGCATGAGTACATGCACACTAACTGAATGATTACAGTACTATAAGGAGAGACACTGGGTGAATTCATAATTAGTTGAGTTTTACTTTAGTGAATGGATTAGTACATGGTACTGAAAGAGTCATATTAGAATTGCAGGAGCAGTCACAGGGTGTTTGCTGGAGTGTATGGATACTGACTGGGGAATTATAGGCCTGAAATACAAGTGTGAAGTTGGTTTGACCACTACATGAATACTGCATAGGAATTTGAAACACTCCATGCCCTAAAGGCTGGCTCACTGCATGAGAACATGCATACTAACTGAATGATTACAGTACTATAAGGAGAGACACTGGGTGAATTCATAATTGGTTGAGTTTACTTTTGTGAATGGATTAGTACATGGTACTGAAAGAGTCACTATGGGATTGCAAGTGCAGTCACAGGGTGTTTGCTGGAGTGTATGGATACTTACTGGGGAATTGTAGGCCTGATACACAAGTGTGAAGGTGGTTAGACCACTACAGCATACTGCATAGGGGTTTGTAGCACTCCATGCCCTAAAGCCTGGGTAACTGCTTGAGTACATGCATACTGACTGAATAATTACAGTACTATAAGGAGAAACACTGGGTGAATTCAAAATTGGTTGAGTTTTACTTCAGTGAATGGATTAGTACATGGTACTGAAAGAGTCACTATCGGATTGCAAGTGCAGTCACAGGGAGTTTGCTGGAGTGTATGGACACTGACTGGGGAATTGTAGGACTGAAACACAAGTGTGAAGGTGGTTAGACCACTACATGCATACTGCATAGGAGTTCGAAACATTCCATGCCCTAAAGCCTGGCTCACTGCATGAGTACATGCATATTGACTGAATGATTACAGTACTATAAGGAGAGACACTGGGTGAATTCATAATTGGTTTAGTTTTACTTTAGTGAATGGATTAGTACATGGTACTGAAGGAGTCACTTTAGGATTGGAAGAGCAGTTACAGGGTGTTTGCTGGAGTGTATGGATTCTGACTGGGGAATTGTAGGCCTGAAACACAAGTGTGAAGGTGGTTAGACTACTACATACATTGTCCATATGAGTTTCAAGCACTCCGTACCCTAAAGCCAGACTCACTGCTTGAGTATAAGCATTCTGACTGATTGATTACAGTACTATAAGGAGAGACACTGGGTGAATTCATAATTGTTTGAGTTTTACTTTAGTGCATGGATTAGTACAAGGTACTGAAAGAGTCATTTTAGAATTGCAAGAGCAGTCACAGGGTGTTTGTTGAAGTGTATGGATACTGACTTGGGAATTGTAGGCCTGTAACTCAAGTGTGAAGGTGGTTAGACCACTACATGCATACTGCATAGGAATTTGAAGCACTCCGTGCCCTAAAGCCTGGCTCACTGCATGAGTACATGCATAGTGACTGAATGATTACAGTACTAGAAGGAGAGACACTGGGTGAATTCATAATTGGTTGATTTTTACTTTAGTGAATGGATTAGTACATGGTACTGAAAGGGTCACTGTAGCATTGCAAGGGCAGTCACAGGGTGTTTGCTGGATTTTATGGATAATGACTGGGGAATCGTAGGCCTGATACACAAGTGTGAAGGTGGTTAGACCACTACATGCATACTGCATAGGAGTTTGAAGCACTCCGTGCCCTAAAGCCTGGCTCACTGCATGAGTACATGCATACTGACTGAATGATTACAGTACTATAAGGAGAAACACTGGGGGAATTCAAAATTGGTTGAGTTTTACTTTAGTGAATGGATTAGTACATGGTACTGAAAGAGTCACTATGGCATTGCAAGGGCAGTCACAGGGTGTTTGCTGGATTTTATGGATAATGACTGGGGAATTGTAGGCCTGATACACAAGTGTGAAGGTGGTTAGACCACTACATGCATACTGCATAGGAGTTTGAAGCACTCCGTGCCCTAAAGCCTGGCTCACTGCATGAGTACATGCATACTGACTGAATGATTACAGTACTATAAGGAGAAACACTGGGTGAATTCAAAATTGGTTGAGTTTTACTTCAGTGAAATGATTAGTACATGATACAGAAAGAGTCACTTTGGAATTGCAAGAGCAGTCACATGGTGTTTGCTGGGGTGTATGGATACTGACTGGGGAATTGTAGGCCTGATACACAAGTGTGAAGGTGGTTAGACCACTACAGGCATACTGCATAGGGGTTTGAAGCACTCCATGCCCTAAAGCCTGGGTAACTGCATGAGTACATGCATAATGACTGAATGAGTACAGACTATTAGGAGAAACACTGGGTAAATTCATAATTGGTTGAGTTTTACTTTAGAGAATGGATTAGTACATGGTACTGAAAGAGTCACTATGGCATTGCAAGAGCAGTCACAGGGTGTTTGGAGTGTATGGATACTGACTGCGGAATTGTAGGCCTGAAACACACGTGTGAAGGTCGTTAGACCACTACATGCATACTGCATAGGAGTTTAAAACACTCCATGCCCTAAAGTCTGGCTCACTGCACGAGAACATGCATACTGACTGAATGATTACAGTACTATAAGGAGAAACACTGGGTGAACTCATAATTGGTTGAGTTTTACTTTAGTGAATGAATTAGTACATGGTACTGAAAGAGTCACTATCGGATTGCAAGTGCAGTCACAGGGTGTTTGCTGGAGTTAATGGATACTGACTGGGGAATTGTAGGCCCGAAACACAAGTGTGAAGGTGGTTAGACCACTACATGCATACTGCAAAGGAATTTGAAACACTCCATGCCCTAAAGCCTGGCTCACTGCATGAGTACATGCACACTAACGGAATGATTACAGTACTATAAGGAGAGACACTGGGTGAATTCATAATTAGTTGAGTTTTACTTTAGTGAATGGATTAGTACATGGTACTGAAAGAGTCATATTAGAATTGCAGGAGCAGTCACAGGGTGTTTGCTGGAGTGTATGGATACTGACTGGGGAATTATAGGCCTGAAATACAAGTGTGAAGGTGGTTAGACCACTACATGCATACTGCATAGGAATTTGAAACACTCCATGCCCTAAAGGCTGGCTCACTGCATGAGAACATGCATACTAACTGAATGATTACAGTACTATAAGGAGAGACACTGGGTGAATTCCTAATTGGTTGAGTTTACTTTTGTGAATGGATTAGTACAAGGTACTGAAAGAGTCACTATGGGATTGCAAGTGCAGTCACAGGGTGTTTGCTGGAGTGTATGGATACTGACTGGGGAATTGTAGGCCTGATACACAAGTGTGAAGGTGGTTAGACCACTACAGCATACTGTGCCTTTAATTAGGCCGGGTCACCCCTCCTGCTCCCGACGCCTCCTGACGCCTCCTGCTGCCACTGCCCCGAGCGACCCAGCCGCCGCTGAGCCGCCCGCCTGTGCCGTTTTTCCCGCCGTTTTTCCCGCCGCTGCCCCCTGCGGCCCCGGCCACCTTCACCCCATGGGCCGCCCCGCTCCCGCCACCCAGCTGACCCGCCCTCCCGGCTCCTGATATAAGGGGTCTGCAGTACGTGTTCTGGAGTGACCATTGTGCCTTTAATTAGGCCGGGTCACCCCTCCTGCTCCCGACGCCTCCTGACGCCTCCTGCTGCCACTGCCCTGAGCGACCCAGCCGCCGCTGAGCCGCCCGCCTGTGCCGTTTTTCCCGCCGTTTTTCCCGCCGCTGCCCCCTGCGGCCCCGCCCACCTTCACCCCATTGGCCGCCCCGCTCCCGCCACCCAGCTGACCCGCCCTCCCGGCTCCTGATTTATGACGCCCACAGAGCGACCGCGCAGCGGACGCGCGCAGCGGGAGCACCGAATGAGCGCCGAAGGTGCGCCAAAGGTAAGCCCGTCTGCGCCCGTCCACGCCTGGCCCGCGCCCAGTGCCAGGACCCCTGGCCCCCACCAACGGAAGCCGACCCGACGAACCTACGACGCCACCGACCTCAACGCACTCAACACCGGCCGAACCCCGGGCTTCTACCGAGCCACACCGAGACGCACCCACGGACCCTTCAGCTGCCACTCCTGCAAGTTCACCTGCACCCGGACCTGCACGGCACCAGCACCCACCAAACCGAGCACCAGCAGCACCCACCTGAAGTGCATCCTGCTCAACACCCGCTCCGTCCACAGACACGCCGTCGAGCTCTGGAACCTGATCGACACCACAACCCCAGACATCGCCTTCCTCACGGAAACCTGGATGAACGCCTCCTCAGCGCCCGACATCGCCATCGCCATCCCGGACGGCTACAACATCATCCGGAGGGACCGCATCAACCAGACAGGAGGAGGCATCGCCATCATCCACAGGAACACCATCCGCATCACGACCAACACCGACGACACCCTCGCACCCGCCGAGCACCTGCACTTCCAGATCCACGTCAACCCCAAGACCACCCTCAGAGGCACCCTCATCTACAGACCCCCGGGACCACGCACACAATTCAGCGAAGACATCGCCGACTTCATCAGCCCACACGCCCTCCCCTCCGCCGACTACATCCTCCTCGGGGACCTCAACTTCCACCTGGAGAACAACAACGACCGCAACACCACCACCCTGCTGGACAATCTCGCCAACCTCGGACTCAAGCAACTGGTAGACACCCCCACCCATTACGCCGGACACACGCTCGACCCGGTCTTCTCCTCCAGCAAGGACATCGCCTTCAGCCACGCCACGGGACTCCACTGGACGGACCACAGCTGCGTCCACTTCAGCTTCAGAAGGACCACGCTCCACCATCACCAGCAACAGATTCCCCGCAGAAGCTGGAAAAAGATCACTGCAGACCAGCTCGCTACCTCCCTGAGCAAGAACCCTCCCACCAGCACAACGAACCCCAGCCAAGCGGCCACCAACCTCACGAAATGGATCAGCGACTGCGCAGACGACCTCGCCCCTCTGAAAACCCCGCCGAGCAGACCCGACAGCAAGAAAGCCCCTTGGTTTAACGACGAACTCAAGAACTCCAAAAAGAACTGCAGAGCACTCGAGAAAACCTGGCGCACAGACCCAACACCGGACAACATGACTGCCCTCAAGCTCGCCACCCAAAAACACCACCAACTGATCCACGCCACCAAGAAAACTGCATTCAAGGAACGACTGGACAACAACGCACACAACAGCAAGGAACTCTTCAACATCGTGAAAGAGCTCTCCAACCCCAATGCCGGAAACGACACCACCCCTTCGCAAGACCTCTGCAACTCCCTCGCCTCCTACTTCCACAACAAGATTGCGGACATACACAACAGCTTCAGCACCCAACCGACGCACGCCACGACCGAACCACCGCCCCCCACCACCACCCTCCGAGCCTGGACCCCGATCAGCACCGAAGACACCATCCGCACGATGAACTCCATCCACTCCGAATCTCCGACAGACCCCTGCCCTCAGCACGTCTTCAACAAGGCCGACGCCGTCATCACGCCCCACCTGCGGGACATCATCAACACCTCCTTCGACATCGCCACCTTCCCGGAGAGCTGGAAGCACGCCGAACTCAGCGCTCTACTTAAGAAACCATCAGCCAACCCCACCGACCTCAAGAACTACCGCCCCATCTCGCTGCTCCCGTTCCCGGCAAAAGTCATCGAGAAGACCGTCAACAAGCAACTGGCCGCCTTCCTGGAGACGAACGGTTCCCCCGACCTCTCGCAGTCTGGCTTCCGGGCCAACCACAGCACCGAGACCGCCCTGATCGCAGCTACCGATGACATCCGAGCCCTGCTCGACAACGGAGAAACAGCGGCCCTCATCCTCCTGGACCTCTCCGCAGCCTTCGACACTGTCTGCCACCGTACCCTAGTACAGCGCCTCAGCAACGTCGGAATCCAGGAGAAGGCACTGGAGTGGATCATCTCCTTCCTCGCCGGAAGGACACAGAGAGTCCGCCTCCCCCCGTTCAAATCGGAGGCCACCGAAGTCATCTGCGGCGTACCACAAGGATCGTCGCTCAGCCCCACGCTGTTCAACATCTACATGAGCCCCCTCGCAGCCATCGCACGCCAGCACAACCTCAACATCATCTCCTACGCCGACGACACCCAGCTGATCCTCTCCCTCACCAACGACCCCGCCACCGCCAGAGCCAACCTGCACGAAGGGATGACAGACGTAGCCAAATGGATGTCGAAAAGCCGCCTAAAAACTGAACTCGGACAAGACTGAAGTCCTCATCCTGGGATCCTCACCCTCCGCCTGGGACGACTCCTGGTGGCCCCCCGCCCTGGGCAGCGCACCCAAACCAACAGACCACGCACGCAACCTGGGCTTCATCCTGGACTCCTCCCTCTCCATGACCAGACAAGTCAACGCCGTCTCCTCGTCGTGCTTCAACATCCTGCGCATGCTACGTAAGATCTTCCGATGGATACCCACCGAGACCAGGAAGACGGTCACCCAGGCCCTCGTCACCAGCCGTCTGGACTACGGCAACTCCCTCTACGCCGGAACCACCGCCAACGTCCAGAAGAGACTCCAGCGGATCCAGAACACCTCAGCACGACTCATCCTGGACATCCCCCGCCGCAGCCACATCTCCAGACACCTGAGAGACCTGCACTGGCTCCCGGTCAACAAGAGAATCACCTTCCGGCTCCTCACCCACGCACACAAAGCCCTACACAACCAAGGCCCAGGATACCTCAACAGCCGCCTCAACTTCTACGCTCCCAAACGCCAGCTTCGATCGACCAGCCACGCCCTCGCCACCGCCCCCCGCATCCGAAGAGCCACCACAGGAGGAAGGTCCTTCTCCTACCTGGCCGCCAAGACTTGGAACTCCCTTCCGACACACCTCCGCCTGACCCAAGACCACCTCGCCTTCAGGAAGCAGCTCAAGACCTGGCTGTTCGAACAGTAGCGGACTGCCCCCCCCACCCCACCCCCTCCCCCAGCGCCTTGAGACCCTCCGGGTGAGTAGTGCGCTATACAAATGCTTGATTGATTGATACTGCATAGGGGTTTGTAGCACTCCATGCCCTAAAGCCTGGGTAACTGCTTGAATACATGCATACTGACTGAATAATTACAGTACTATAAGGAGAAACACTGGGTGAATTCAAAATTGGTTGAGTTTTACTTCAGTGAATGGATTAGTACATGGTACTGAAAGAGTCACTATCGGATTGCAAGTGCAGTCACAGGGAGTTTGCTGGAGTGTATGGATACTGACTGGGGAATTGTAGGACTGAAACACAAGTGTGAAGGTGGTTAGACCACTACATGCATACTGCATAGGAGTTCGAAACATTCCATGCCCTAAAGCCTGGCTCACTGCATGAGTACATGCATATTGACTGAATGATTACAGTACTACAAGGAGAGACACTGGGTGAATTCATAATTGGTTTAGTTTTACTTTAGTGAATGGATTAGTACATGGTACTGAAGGAGTCACTTTAGGATTGGAAGAGCAGTTACAGGGTGTTTGCTGGAGTGTATGGATTCTGACTGGGGAATTGTAGGCCTGAAACACAAGTGTGAAGGTGGTTAGACTACTACATACATTGTCCATATGAATTTCAAGCATTCCGTACCCTAAAACCAGACTCACTGCTTGAGTATAAGCATACTGACTGATTGATTACAGTACTATAAGGAGAGACACTGGGTGAATTCATAATTGTTTGAGTTTTACTTTAGTGCATGGATTAGTACAAGGTACTGAAAGAGTCATTTTAGAATTGCAAGAGCAGTCACAGGGTGTTTGTTGAAGTGTATGGATACTGACTTGGGAATTGTAGGCCTGTAACTCAAGTGTGAAGGTGGTTAGACCATTACATGCATACTGCATAGGAATTTGAAGCACTCCGTGCCCTAAAGCCTGGCTCACTGCATGAGTACATGCATAGTGACTGAATGATTACCGTACTAGAAGGAGAGACACTGGGTGAATTCATAATTGGTACATTTTTACTTTAGTGAATGGATTAGTACATGGTACTGAAAGGGTCACTGTGGCATTGCAAGGGCAGTCACAGGGTGTTTGCTGGATTTTATGGATAATGACTGGGGAATTGTAGGCCTGATACACAAGTGTGAAGGTGGTTAGACCACTACTTGCATACTGCATAGGAGTTTGAAGCACTCCGTGCCCTAAAGCCTGGCTCACTGCATGAGTACATGCATACTGACTGAATGATTACAGTACTATAAGGAGAAACACTGGGTGAATTCAAAATTGGTTGAGTTTTACTTTAGTGAATGGATTAGTACATGGTACTGAAAGAGTCACTATGGGATTGCAAGAGCAGTCACATGGTGTTTGCTGGGGTGTATGGATACTGACTGGGGAATTGTAGGCCTGATACACAAGTGTGAAGGTGGTTAGACCACTACAGGCATACTGCATAGGGGTTTGAAGCACTCCATGCCCTAAAGCTTGGGTAACTGCTTGAGTACATGCATACTGACTGAATGATTACAGTACTATAAGGAGAAACACTGGGTGAATTCATAATTGGTTGAGTTTTACTTTAGTGAATGGATTAGTACATAGTACTGAAAGAGTAATTTTAGAATTGCAAGAGCCGTCACAGGGTGTTTGGTGAAGTGTATGGATACTGACTTGGGAATTGTAGGCCTGTAACTCAAGTGTGAAGGTGGTTAGACCACTACATGCATACTGCATAGGAAATTGAAGCACTCCGTGCCCTAAAGCCTGGCTCACTGCATGAGTACATGCATAGTGACTGAATGATTACCGTACTAGAAGGAGAGACACTGGGTGAATTCATAATTGGTAGATTTTTACTTTAGTGAATGGATTAGTACATGGTACTGAAAGGGTCACTGTGGCATTGCAAGGGCAGTCACAGGGTGTTTGCTGGATTTTATGGATAATGACTGGGGAATTGTAGGCCTGATACACAAGTGTGAAGGTGGTTAGACCACTACTTGCATACTGCATAGGAGTTTGGAGCACTCCGTGCCCTAAAGCCTGGCTCACTGCATGAGTACATGCATACTGACTGAATGATTACAGTACTATAAGGAGAAACACTGGGTGAATTCAAAATTGGTTGAGTTTTACTTTAGTGAATGGATTAGTACATGGTACTGAAAGAGTCACTATGGGATTGCAAGAGCAGTCACATGGTGTTTGCTGGGGTGTATGGATACTGACTGGGGAATTGTAGGCCTGATACACAAGTGTGAAGGTGGTTAGACCACTACAGGCATACTGCATAGGGGTTTGAAGCACTCCATGCCCTAAAGCCTGGGTAACTGCATGAGTACATGCATAATGACTGAATGAGTACAGACTATTAGGAGAAACACTGGGTAAATTCATAATTGGTTGAGTTTTACTTTAGAGAATGGATTAGTACATGGTACTGAAAGAGTCACTATGGCATTGCAAGAGCAGTCACAGGGTGTTTGGAGTGTATGAATACTGACTGCGGAATTGTAGGCCTGAAACACACGTGTGAAGGTGGTTAGACCACTACATGCATACTGCATAGGAGTTTAAAACACTCAATGCCCTAAAGTCTGGCTCACTGCACGAGAACATGCATACTGACTGAATGATTACAGTACTATAAGGAGAAACACTGGGTGAACTCATAATTGGTTGAGTTTTACTTTAGTGAATGAATTAGTACATGGTACTGAAAGAGTCACTATCGGATTGCAAGTGCAGTCACAGGGTGTTTGCTGGAGTGTATGGATACTGACTGGGGTATTGTAGGCCCGAAACACAAGTGTGAAGGTGGTTAGACCACTACATGCATACTGCAAAGGAATTTGAAACACTCCATGCCCTAAAGCCTGGCTCACTGCATGAGTACATGCACACTAACTGAATGATTACAGTACTATAAGGAGAGACACTGGGTGAATTCATAATTGGTTGAGTTTTACTTTAGTGAATGGATTAGTACATGGTACTGAAGAGTCATTTTAGAATTGCAGGAGCAGTCACAGGGTGCTTGCTGGAGTGTATGGATACTGACTTGGGAATCGTAGGCCTGAAATACAAGTGTGAAGGTGGTTAGACCACTACATGCATACTGCATAGGAGTTTGAAACACTCCATGCCCTAAAGTCTGGCTCATTGCATGACAACATGCATACTAACCGAATGATTACAGTACTATAAGGAGAGACACTGGTTGAATTCATAATTGGTTGAGTTTACTTTTGTGAATGGATTAGTACATGGTACTGAAAGAGTCACTATGGGATTGCAAGTACAGTCACAGGGTATTTGCTGGAGTGTATGGATACTCACTGGGGAATTGTGGGCCCGAAACACAAATGTGAAGTTGGTTAGACCACTACATGCATACTGCATAGGAATTTGAAACACTCCATACCCTAAAGCCTGGCTCACTGCAAAAGTACATGCGCAATAACTGAATGATTACAGTACTATAAGGAGAGACACTGGGTGAATTCATGATTGGTTGAGTTTTACTTTAGTGAATGGATTAGTACATGGTACTGAAAGAGTCACTTTGGGATTGCAAGAGCAGTCACATGGTATTTGCTGGAGTGCATGTATACTGACTGGGGAATTGTAGGCCTGAAACACAAGTGTGAAGGTGGTTAGACCACTACATGCATACTGCATAGGAGTTCGAAACATTCCATGCCCTAAAGCCTGGCTCACTGCATGAGTACATGCATATTGACTGAATGATTACAGTACTATAAGGAGAGACACTGGGTGAATTCATAATTGGTTTAGTTTTACTTTAGTGAATGGATTAGTACATGGTACTAAAGGAGTCACTTTAGGATTGGAAGAGCAGTTACAGGGTGTTTGCTGGAGTGTATGGATACTGACTGGGGAATTGTAGGCCTGAAACACAAGTGTGAAGGTGGTTAGACCACTACATGCATACTGCATAGGAGTTCGAAACATTCCATGCCCTAAAGCCTGGCTCACTGCATGAGTACATGCATACTGACTGAATGATTACAGTACTATACGGAGAAACACTGGGTGAATTCATAATTGGTTGAGTTTTACTTTAGTGAATGGATTAGTACATAGTACTGAAAGAGTAATTTTAGAATTGCAAGAGCAGTCACAGGGTGTTTGGTGAAGGGTATGGATACTGACTTGGGAATTGTAGGCCTGTAACTCAAGTGTGAAGGTGGTTAGACTACTACATACATTGTCCATATGAATTTCAAGCACTCCGTACCCTAAAGCCAGACTCACTGCTTGAGTATAAGCATACTGACTGATTGATTACAGTACTATAAGGAGAGACACTGGGTGAATTCATAATTCGTTGAGTTTTACTTTAGTGCATGGATTAGTACATGGTACTGAAAGAGTCATTTTAGAATTGCAAAAGCAGTTACACGGTGTTTGTTGAAGTGTATGGATACTGACTTGGGAATTGTAGGCCTGTAACTCAAGTGTGAAGGTGGTTAGACCACTACAGGCATACTGCATAGGTATTTGAAACACTTCATGCCCTAAAGCCTGGCTCACTGCATGAGTACATGCACACTAACTGAATGATTACAGTACTAGAAGGAGAGACACTGGGTGAATTCATAATTGTTCGAGTTTCACTTTAGTGAATGGATTAGTACATGGTACTGAAAGAGTCACTATGGGATTGCAAGTGCAGTCACAGGGTGTTTGCTGGAGTGTATGGATACTGACTGCGGAATTGTAGGCCTGAAACACAAGTGTGAATGTGGTTAGACCACTACATGCATACTGCATAGGAGTTTGAAGCACTCCATGCCCTAAAGCCTGGCTCACTGCATGAGTACATGCATACTGAATGAATGATTACAGTACTATAAGGAGAAACACTGGGTGAACTCATAATTGGTTGAGTTTTACTTTAGTGAATGGATTAGTACATGGTACTGAAAGAGTTATATCGGATTGCAAGTGCAGTCACAGGGTGTTTGCTGGAGTGTATGGATACTGACTGGGGAATTGTAGGCCCGAAACACAAGTGTGAAGGTGGTTAGACCACTACATGCATACTGCAAAGGAATTTGAAACACTCCATGCCCTAAAGCCTGGCTCACTGCATGAGTACATGCACACTAACTGAATGATTACAGTACTATAAGGAGAGACACTGGGTGAATTCATAATTGGTTGAGTTTTACTTTAGTGAATGGATTAGTACATGGTACTGAAGAGTCATTTTAGAATGGCAGGAGCAGTCACAGGGTGCTTGCTGGAGTGTATGGATACTGACTGGGGAATTGTAGGCCTGAAATACAAGTGTGAAGGTGGTTAGACCACTACATGCATACTGCATAGGAGTTTGAATTGAATGATTACAGTACTATAAGGAGAAACACTGGGTGAATTCAAAATTGGTTGAGTTTTACTTTAGTGAATGGATTAGTACATGGTACTGAAAGAGTCACTATGGGATTGCAAGAGCAGTCACATGGTGTTTGCTGGGGTGTATGGATACTGACTGGGGAATTGTAGGCCTGATACACAAGTGTGAAGGTGGTTAGACCACTACAGGCATACTGCATAGGGGTTTGAAGCACTCCATGTCCTAAAGCTTGGGTAACTGCTTGAGTACATGCATACTGACTGAATGATTACAGTACTATAAGGAGAAACACTGGGTGAATTCATAATTGGTTGAGTTTTACTTTAGTGAATGGATTAGTACATAGTACTGAAAGAGTAATTTTAGAATTGCAAGAGCAGTCACAGGGTGTTTGGTGAAGGGTATGGATACTGACTTGGGAATTGTAGGCCTGTAACTCAAGTGTGAAGGTGGTTAGACCACTACATGCATACTGCATAGGTATTTGAAACACTTCATGCCCTAAAGCCTGCTCACTGCATGAGTACATGCACACTAACTGAATGATTACAGTACTAGAAGGAGAGACACTGGGTGAATTCATAATTGGTTGATTTTTACTTTAGTGAATGTATTAGTACATGGTACTGAAAGCGTCACTGTGGCATTGCAAGGGTGTTTGCTGGATTGTATGGATAATGACTGGGGAATTGTAGGCCTGATACACAAGTGTGAAGGTGGTTAGACCACTACATGCATACTGCATAGGGGTTTGAAGCACTCCATGCCCTAAAGCCTGAATCACTGCATGAGTAAATGCATACTGACTGAATGATTACAGTACTATAAGGAGAAACACTGGGTGAATTCAAAATTGGTTGAGTTTTACTTTAGTGAATGGATTAGTACATGGTACTGAATGAGTCACTATGGGATTGCAAGAGCAGTCACATGGTGTTTGCTAGGGTGTATGGATACTGAATGGGGAATTGTAGGCCTGATACACAAGTGTGAAGGTGGTTAGACCACTACAGGCATACTGCATAGGGGTTTGAAGCACTCCATGCCCTAAAGCCTGGGTAACTGCTTGAGTACATGCATACTGACTGAATGATTACAGTACTATAAGGAGAAACACTGGGTGAATTCATAATTGGTTGAGTTTTACTTTAGTGAATGGATTAGTACATGGTACTGAAAGAGTAATTTTAGAATTGCAAGAGCAGTCACAGGGTGTTTGTTGAAGTGTATGGATACTGACTTGGGAATTGTAGGCCTGTAACTCAAGTGTGAAGGTGGTTAGACCACTACATGCATACTGCATAGGTATTTGAAACACTTCATGCCCTAAAGCCTGGCTCACTGCATGAGTACATGCACACTAACTGAATCATTACAGTACTAGAAGGAGAGACACTGGGTGAATTCATAATTGGTTGAGTTTTACTTTAGTGAATGGATTAGTACATGGTACTGAAAGAGTCACTATGGGATTGCAAGTGCAGTCACAGGGTGTTTGCTGGAGTGTATGGATACTGACTGCGGAATTGTAGGCCTGAAACACAAGTGTGAATGTGGTTAGACCACTACATGCATACTGCATAGGAGTTTGAAGCACTCCATGCCCTAAAGCCTGGCTCACTGCATGAGTACATGCATACTGACTGAATGATTACAGTACTATAAGGAGAAACACTGGGTGAACTCATAATTGGTTGAGTTTTACTTTAGTGAATGGATTAGTACATGGTACTGAAAGAGTTATATCGGATTGCAAGTGCAGTCACAGGGTGTTTGCTGGAGTGTATGGATACTGACTGGGGAATTGTAGCCCCGAAACACAAGTGTGAAGGTGGTTAGACCACTACATGCATACTGCAAAGGAATTTGAAACACTCCATGCCCTAAAGCCTGGCTCACTGCATGAGTACATGCACACTAACCGAATGATTACAGTACTATAAGGAGAGACACTGGGTGAATTCATAATTGGTTGAGTTTTACTTTAGTGAATGGATTAGTACATGGTACTGAAGAGTCATTTTAGAATGGCAGGAGCAGTCACAGGGTGCTTGCTGGAGTGTATGGATACTGACTGGGGAATTGTAGGCCTGAAATACAAGTGTGAAGGTGGTTAGACCACTACATGCATACTGCATAGGAGTTTGAAACACTCCATGCCCTAAAGTCTGGCTCATTGCATGAGAACATGCATACTAACTGAATGATTACAGTACTACAAGGAGAGACACTGGGTGAATTCATAATTAGTTGAGTTTACTTTTGTGAATGGATTAGTACATGGTACTGAAAGAGTCACTATGGGATTGCAAGTACAGTCACAGGGTTTTTGCTGGAGTGTATGGATACTCACTGGGGCATTGTAGGCCTGATACACAAGTGTGAAATTGGTTAGACCACTACACGTATACTGCATAGGAGTTTGAAGCAGTCCGTGCCCTAAAGCCTGGCTCACTGCACTGCACTGCACTGAATGATTGCAGTACTGTAAGGAGAAACACTGGGTGAATTCAAAATGTGTTGAGTTTTACTTTAGTGAATGGATTAGTACATGGTACTGAAAGAGTGACTTTGGGATTGCAAGAGCAGTCACGTGGTGTTTGCTGGAGTCCATGTATGCTGACTGGGGAATTGTAAGCCTGAAACACAAGTGTGAAGGTGGTTAGAGTACTGCATACATTGTCCATATGAATTTCAAGCACTCCGTACCCTAAAGCCAGGCTCACTGCTTGAGTATAAGCATACTGACTGATTCATTACAGTATATAAGGAGAGACACTGGGTGATATCCTAATTGGTTGAGTTTTACTTTAGTGAATGGATTAGTACATGGTACTGAAAGAGTCATTTGAGAATTGCAAGAGCAGTCACAGGGTGTTTGTTGAAGTGTATGGATACTGACTGGGGTATTGTAGGCCTGTAACTCAAGTGTGAAGGTGGTTAGACCACTACATGCATACTGCATAGGAATTTGAAACACTTCATGCCCTAAAGCCTGGCTCACTGCATGAGTGCATGCACACTAACTGAATGATTACAGTACTAGAAGGAAAGACACTGGGTGAATTTATAATTGGTTGATTTTTACTTTACTGAATGGATTAGTACATGGTACTGAAAGGGTCACTGTGGCATTGCAAGGGCAGTCACAGGGTGTTTGCTGGAGTGTATGGATACTGACTGGGGAATTGTAGGCCCGAAACACAAGTGTGAAGGTGGTTAGACCACCTCAGGCATACTGCATAGTGGTTTGAAGCACTCCATGCCCTAAAGCCTGGCTAACTGCATGAGTACATGCATACTGACTGAATGATTACAGTACTATAAGGAGAGACACTGGGTGAATTGATAATTGGTTGAGTTTACTTCAGTGAAAGGATTAGTACATGATACTGAAAGGGTCACTGTGGCATTGCAAGAGCAGTCACAGGGTATTTGCTGGAGTGTATGGATAATGACTGGGGAATTGTAGGCCTGATACACAAGTGTGAAGGAGGTTAGACCACTACATGCATACTGCACAGGAGTTTGAAGCACTCCGTGCCCTAAAGCCTGGCTCACTACATGAGTACATGTATACTGACTGAATGATTACAGTACTATAATGAGAAACACTGGGTGAATTCAAAATTGGTTGAGTTTTACTTTAATGAATGGATTAGGACATGGTACTGAAAGGGTCACTGTGGCATTGCAAGGGCAGTCACAAGGTGTTTGCTGGATTGTATGGCTAATGACTGGGGAATTGTAGGCCTGATACACAAGTGTGAAGGAGGTTAGACCACTACATGCATACTGCACAGGAGTTTGAAGCACTCCGTGCCCTAAAGCCTGGCTCACTACATGAGTACATGCATACTGACTGAATGATTACAGTACTATAAGGAGAAACACTGAGTGAATTCAAAATTGGTTGAGTTTTACTTTAGTGAATGGATTAGTACATGGTACTGAAAGAGTCATTTTAGAATTGCAGGAGCAGTCACAGGGTGTTTGTTGGAGTGTATGGATACTGACTGGGGAATTGTAGGCCTGAAATACAAGTGTGAAGGTGGTTAGACCACTACATGCATACTGCATAGGAGTTTGAAACACTCCATGCCCTAAAGGCTGGCTCACTGCATGAGTACATGCACACTAACTGAATGATTACAGTACTATAAGGAGAGACACTGGGTGAATTCATAATTGGTTGAGTTTACTTTTGTGAATGGATTAGTACATGGTACTGAAAGAGTCACTATGGGATTGCAAGTGCAGTCACAGGGTGTTTGCTGGAGTGTATGGATACTGACTGGGGAATTTAAGGCCTGATACACAAGTGTGAAGGTGGTTAGACCACTAAGGGCATACTGCATAGGGGTTTGAAGCACTCCATGCCCTAAAGGCTGGCTAACTGCATGAGTACATGCACACTGACTGAATGATTACAGTACTATAAGGAGCAACAGTGGGTGAATTCAAAATTTATTGAGTTTTACTTCAGTGAAAGGATCAGTACATGATACTGAAAGAGTCACTTTGGAATTGCAAGAGCAGTCACATGGTGTTTGCTGGAGTGTATGGATACTGACTGGGGAATTGTAGACCTGAAACACAAGTGTGAAGGTGGTTAGACCACTACACGTATACTACATAGGAGTTTGAAGCAGTCCGTGCTCTAAACCCTGGCTCACTGCATGAGTACATGCATACTGACTGAATGATTACACTACTATAAGGAGAGACACTGGGTGAATTCATAATTGGTTGAGTTTTACTTTTGTGAATGGATTAGTACATGGTACTGAAAGAGTCACTATGGGATTGCAAGTGCAGTCACAGGGTGTTTGCTGGAGTGTATGGATACTGACTGCAGAATTGTAGGCCTGAAACACAAGTGTGAAGGTGGTTAGACCACTACATGCATACTGCATAGGAGTTTGAAGCACTCCATGCCCTAAAGCCTGGCTCACTGCATGAGTACATGCATACTGACTGAATGATTACAGTACTATAAGGAGAGACACTGGGTGAATTCATAATTGGTTGAGTTGTACTTTTGTGAATGGATTAGTACATGGTACTGAAAGAGTCACTATGGGATTGCAAGTGCAGTCACAGGGTGTTTGCTGGAGTGTATGGATACTGACTGCGGAATTGTAGGCCTGAAACACAAGTGTGAAGGTGGTTAGACCACTACACGTATACTACATAGGAGTTTGAAGCAGTCCGTGCTCTAAACCCTGGCTCACTGCATGAGTACATGCATACTGACTGAATGATTACACTACTATAAGGAGAGACACTGGGTGAATTCATAATTGGTTGAGTTTTACTTTTGTGAATGGATTAGTACATGGTACTGAAAGAGTCACTATGGGATTGCAAGTGCAGTCACAGGGTGTTTGCTGGAGTGTATGGATACTGACTGCAGAATTGTAGGCCTGAAACACAAGTGTGAAGGTGGTTAGACCACTACATGCATACTGCATAGGAGTTTGAAGCACTCCATGCCCTAAAGCCTGGCTCACTGCATGAGTACATGCATACTGACTGAATGATTACAGTACTATAAGGAGAGACAGTGGGTGAACTCATAATTGGTTGAGTTTTACTTTAGTGAATGGATTAGTACATGGTACTGAAAGAGTCACTATCGGATTGCAAGTGCAGTCACAGGGTGTTTGCTGGAGTGTATGGATACTGACTGGGGAATTGTAGCCCCGAAACACAAGTGTGAAGGTGGTTAGACCACTACATGCATACTGCAAAGGAATTTGAAACACTCCATGCCCTAAAGCCTGGCTCACTGCATGAGTACATGCACACTAACTGAATGATTACAGTACTATAAGGAGAGACACTGGGTGAATTCATAATTGGTTGAGTTTTACTTTAGTGAATGGATTAGTACATGGTACTGAAGAGTCATTTTAGAATTGCAGGAGCAGTCACAGGGTGCTTGCTGGAGTGTATGGATACTGACTGGGGAATTGTAGGCCTGAAATACAAGTGTGAAGGTGGTTAGACCACTACACGTATACTGCATAGGAGTTTGAAGCAGTCCGTGCCCTAATGCCTGGCTCACTGCACTTCACTGCACTGCACTGAATGATTGCAGTACTGTAAGGAGAAACACTGTGTGAATTCAAAATGTGTTGAGTTTTACTTCAGTGAAAGGATCAGTACATGATACTGAAAGAGTCACTTTGGAATTGCAAGAGCAGTCACATGGTGTTTGCTGGAGTGTATGGATACTGACTGGGGAATTGTAGACCTGAAACACAAGTGTGAAGGTGGTTAGACCACTACACGTATACTACATAGGAGTTTGAAGCAGTCCGTGCTCTAAACCCTGGCTCACTGCATGAGTACATGCATACTGACTGAATGATTACACTACTATAAGGAGAGACACTGGGTGAATTCATAATTGGTTGAGTTTTACTTTTGTGAATGGATTAGTACATGGTACTGAAAGAGTCACTATGGGATTGCAAGTGCAGTCACAGGGTGTTTGCTGGAGTGTATGGATACTGACTGCAGAATTGTAGGCCTGAAACACAAGTGTGAAGGTGGTTAGACCACTACATGCATACTGCATAGGAGTTTGAAGCACTCCATGCCCTAAAGCCTGGCTCACTGCATGAGTACATGCATACTGACTGAATGATTACAGTACTATAAGGAGAGACACTGGGTGAATTCATAATTGGTTGAGTTTTACTTTTGTGAATGGATTAGTACATGGTACTGAAAGAGTCACTATGGGATTGCAAGTGCAGTCACAGGGTGTTTGCTGGAGTGTATGGATACTGACTGCGGAATTGTAGGCCTGAAACACAAGTGTGAAGGTGGTTAGGCCACTACATGCATACTGCATAGGAGTTTGAAGCACTCCATGCCCTAAAGCCTGGCTCACTGCATGAGTACATGCATACTGACTGAATGATTACAGTACTATAAGGAGAGACAGTGGGTGAACTCATAATTGGTTGAGTTTTACTTTAGTGAATGGATTAGTACATGGTACTGAAAGAGTCACTATCGGATTGCAAGTGCAGTCACAGGGTGTTTGCTGGAGTGTATGGATACTGACTGGGGAATTGTAGCCCCGAAACACAAGTGTGAAGGTGGTTAGACCACTACATGCATACTGCAAAGGAATTTGAAACACTCCATGCCCTAAAGCCTGGCTCACTGCATGAGTACATGCACACTAACTGAATGATTACAGTACTATAAGGAGAGACACTGGGTGAATTCATAATTGGTTGAGTTTTACTTTAGTGAATGGATTAGTACATGGTACTGAAGAGTCATTTTAGAATTGCAGGAGCAGTCACAGGGTGCTTGCTGGAGTGTATGGATACTGACTGGGGAATTGTAGGCCTGAAATACAAGTGTGAAGGTGGTTAGACCACTACACGTATACTGCATAGGAGTTTGAAGCAGTCCGTGCCCTAATGCCTGGCTCACTGCACTGCACTGCACTGCACTGAATGATTGCAGTACTGTAAGGAGAAACACTGTGTGAATTCAAAATGTGTTGAGTTTTACTTTAGTGAATGGATTAGTACATGGTACTGAAAGAGTGACTTTGGGATTGCAAGAGCAGTCACGTGGTGTTTGCTGGAGTCCATGTATGCTGACTGGGGAATTGTAGGCCTGAAACACAAGTGTGAAGGTGGTTAGAGTACTACATACATTGTCCATATGAATTTCAAGCACTCCGTACCCTAAAGCCAGGCTCACTGCTTGAGTATAAGCATACTGACTGATTCATTACAGTATATAAGGAGAGACACTGGGTGATATCCTAATTGGTTGAGTTTTACTTTAGTGAATGGATTAGTACATGGTACTGAAAGAGTCATTTGAGAATTGCAAGAGCAGTCACAGGGTGTTTGTTGAAGTGTATGGATACTGACTGGGGTATTGTAGGCCTGTAACTCAAGTGTGAAGGTGGTTAGACCACTACATGCATACTGCATAGGAATTTGAAACACTTCATGCCCTAAAGCCTGGCTCACTGCATGAGTGCATGCACACTAACTGAATGATTACAGTACTAGAAGGAAAGACACTGGGTGAATTCATAATTGGTTGATTTTTACTTTACTGAATGGATTAGTACATGGTACTGAAAGGGTCACTGTGGCATTGCAAGGGCAGTCACAGGGTGTTTGCTGGATTGTATGGATAATGACTGGGGAATTGTAGGCCTGATACACAAGTGTGAAGGAGGTTAGACCACTACATGCATACTGCACAGGAGTTTGAAGCACTCCGTACCCTAAAGCCAGGCTCACTGCATGAGTACATGCATACTGACTGAATGATTACAGTACTATAATGAGAAACACTGGGTGAATTCAAAATTGGTTGAGTTTTACTTTTGTGAATGGATTAGTACATGGTACTGAAAGAGTCACTATGGGATTGCAAGTGCAGTCACAGGGTGTTTGCTGGAGTGTATGGATACTGACTGGGGAATTTAAGGCCTGATACACAAGTGTGAAGGTGGTTAGACCACTAAGGGCATACTGCATAGGGGTTTGAAGCACTCCATGCCCTAAAGGCTGGCTAACTGCATGAGTACATGCACACTGACTGAATGATTACAGTACTATAAGGAGCAACAGTGGGTGAATTCAAAATTTATTGAGTTTTACTTCAGTGAAAGGATCAGTACATGATACTGAAAGAGTCACTTTGGAATTGCAAGAGCAGTCACATGGTGTTTGCTGGAGTGTATGGATACTGACTGGGGAATTGTAGACCTGAAACACAAGTGTGAAGGTGGTTAGATCACTACACGTATACTACATAGGAGTTTGAAGCAGTCCGTGCTCTAAACCCTGGCTCACTGCATGAGTACATGCATACTGACTGAATGATTACAGTACTATAAGGAGAGACACTGGGTGAATTCATAATTGGTTGAGTTTACTTTTGTGAATGGATTAGTACATGGTACTGAAAGAGTCACTATGGGATTGCAAGTACAGTCACAGGGTATTTGCTGGAGTGTATGGATACTCGCTGGGGCATTGTAGGCCTGATACACAAGTGTGAAGTTGGTTAGACCACTACACGTATACTGCATAGGAGTTTGAAGCACTCCATGCCCTAAAGCCTGGCTCACTGCATGAGTACATGCATACTGACTGAATGATTACAGTACTATAAGGAGAGCCAGTGGGTGAACTCATAATTGGTTGAGTTTTACTTTAGTGAATGGATTAGTACATGGTACTGAAAGAGTCACTATCGGATTGCAAGTGCAGTCACAGGGTGTTTGCTGGAGTGTATGGATACTGACTGGGGAATTGTAGCCCCGAAACACAAGTGTGAAGGTGGTTAGACCACTACATGCATACTGCAAAGGAATTTGAAACACTCCATGCCCTAAAGCCTGGCTCACTGCATGAGTACATGCACACTAACTGAATGATTACAGTACTATAAGGAGAGACACTGGGTGAATTCATAATTGGTTGAGTTTTACTTTAGTGAATGGATTAGTACATGGTACTGAAGAGTCATTTTAGAATTGCAGGAGCAGTCACAGGGTGCTTGCTGGAGTGTATGGATACTGACTGGGGAATTGTAGGCCTGAAATACAAGTGTGAAGGTGGTTAGACCACTACACGTATACTGCATAGGAGTTTGAAGCAGTCCGTGCCCTAATGCCTGGCTCACTGCACTGCACTGCACTGCACTGAATGATTGCAGTACTGTAAGGAGAAACACTGTGTGAATTCAAAATGTGTTGAGTTTTACTTTAGTGAATGGATTAGTACATGGTACTGAAAGAGTGACTTTGGGATTGCAAGAGCAGTCACGTGGTGTTTGCTGGAGTCCATGTATGCTGACTGGGGAATTGTAGGCCTGAAACACAAGTGTGAAGGTGGTTAGAGTACTACATACATTGTCCATATGAATTTCAAGCACTCCGTACCCTAAAGCCAGGCTCACTGCTTGAGTATAAGCATACTGACTGATTCATTACAGTATATAAGGAGAGACACTGGGTGATATCCTAATTGGTTGAGTTTTACTTTAGTGAATGGATTAGTACATGGTACTGAAAGAGTCATTTGAGAATTGCAAGAGCAGTCACAGGGTGTTTGTTGAAGTGTATGGATACTGACTGGGGTATTGTAGGCCTGTAACTCAAGTGTGAAGGTGGTTAGACCACTACATGCATACTGCATAGGAATTTGAAACACTTCATGCCCTAAAGCCTGGCTCACTGCATGAGTGCATGCACACTAACTGAATGATTACAGTACTAGAAGGAAAGACACTGGGTGAATTCATAATTGGTTGATTTTTACTTTACTGAATGGATTAGTACATGGTACTGAAAGGGTCACTGTGGCATTGCAAGGGCAGTCACAGGGTGTTTGCTGGATTGTATGGATAATGACTGAGGAATTGTAGGCCTGATACACAAGTGTGAAGGAGGTTAGACCACTACATGCATACTGCACAGGAGTTTGAAGCACTCCGTACCCTAAAGCCAGGCTCACTGCATGAGTACATGCATACTGACTGAATGATTACAGTACTATAATGAGAAACACTGGGTGAATTCAAAATTGGTTGAGTTTTACTTTTGTGAATGGATTAGTACATGGTACTGAAAGAGTCACTATGGGATTGCAAGTGCAGTCACAGGGTGTTTGCTGGAGTGTATGGATACTGACTGGGGAATTTAAGGCCTGATACACAAGTGTGAAGGTGGTTAGACCACTAAGGGCATACTGCATAGGGGTTTGAAGCACTCCATGCCCTAAAGGCTGGCTAACTGCATGAGTACATGCACACTGACTGAATGATTACAGTACTATAAGGAGCAACAGTGGGTGAATTCAAAATTTATTGAGTTTTACTTCAGTGAAAGGATCAGTACATGATACTGAAAGAGTCACTTTGGAATTGCAAGAGCAGTCACATGGTGTTTGCTGGAGTGTATGGATACTGACTGGGGAATTGTAGACCTGAAACACAAGTGTGAAGGTGGTTAGATCACTACACGTATACTACATAGGAGTTTGAAGCAGTCCGTGCTCTAAACCCTGGCTCACTGCATGAGTACATGCATACTGACTGAATGATTACAGTACTATAAGGAGAGACACTGGGTGAATTCATAATTGGTTGAGTTTACTTTTGTGAATGGATTAGTACATGGTACTGAAAGAGTCACTATGGGATTGCAAGTACAGTCACAGGGTATTTGCTGGAGTGTATGGATACTCACTGGGGCATTGTAGGCCTGATACACAAGTGTGAAGTTGGTTAGACCACTACACGTATACTGCATAGGAGTTTGAAGCAGTCCGTGCCCTAAAGCCTGGCTCACTGCATTGCACTGCACTGAATGATTGCAGTACTGTAAGGAGAAACGCTGGGTGAATTAAACATTTGTTGAGTTTTACTTTAGTGAATGGATTAGTACATGGTACTGAAAGAGTCACTTTGGGATTGCAAGAGCAGTCACATGGTGTTTGCTGGAGTGTATGGATACTGACTGCGGAATTGTAGGCCTGAAACACAAGTGTTTAGGTGGTTAGGCCACTACATGCATACTGCATAGGAGTTTGAAGCACTCCATGCCCTAAAGCCTGGCTCACTGCATGAGTACATGCATACTGACTGAATGATTACAGTACTATAAGGAGAAACACTGGGTGAACTTATAATTGGTTGAGTTTTACTTTAGTGAATGGATTAGTACATGGTACTGAAAGAGTCACTATCGGATTGCAAGTGCAGTCACAGGGTGTTTGCTGGAGTGTATGGATACTGACTGGGGAATTGTAGCCCCGAAACACAAGTGTGAAGGTGGTTAGACCACTACATGCATACTGCAAAGGAATTTGAAACACTCCATGCCCTAAAGCCTGGCTCACTGCATGAGTACATGCACACTAACTGAATGATTACAGTACTATAAGGAGAGACACTGGGTGAATTCATAATTGGTTGAGTTTTACTTTTGTGAATGGATTAGTACATGGTACTGAAAGAGTCACTATGGGATTGCAAGTGCAGTCACAGGATGTTTGCTGGAGTGTATGGATACTGACTGCGGAATTGTAGGCCTGAAATACAAGTGTGAAGGTGGTTAGACCACTACACGTATACTGCATAGGAGTTTGAAACACTCCATGCCCTAAAGGCTGGCTCACTGCATGAGAACATGCATACTAACTGAATGATTACAGTACTATAAGGAGAGACACTGGGTGAATTCATAATTGGTTGAGTTTACTTTTGTGAATGGATTAGTACATGGTACTGAAAGAGTCACTATGGGATTGCAAGTGCAGTAACCGGTTGTTTGCTGGAGTGTATGGATACTGACTGGGGAATTTAAGGCCTGATACACAAGTGTGAAGGTGGTTAGACCACTAAGGGCATACTGCATAGGGGTTTGAAGCACTCCATGCCCTAAAGGCTGGCTAACTGCATGAGTACATGCACACTGACTGAATGATTACAGTACTATAAGGAGCAACAGTGGGTGAATTCAAAATTTATTGAGTTTTACTTCAGTGAAAGGATCAGTACATGATACTGAAAGAGTCACTTTGGAATTGCAAGAGCAGTCACATGGTGTTTGCTGGAGTGTATGGATACTGACTGGGGAATTGTAGACCTGAAACACAAGTGTGAAGGTGGTTAGATCACTACACGTATACTACATAGGAGTTTGAAGCAGTCCGTGCTCTAAACCCTGGCTCACTGCATGAGTACATGCATACTGACTGAATGATTACAGTACTATAAGGAGAGACACTGGGTGAATTCATAATTGGTTGAGTTTTACTTTTGTGAATGGATTAGTACATGGTACTGAAAGAGTCACTATGGGATTGCAAGTGCAGTCACAGGGTGTTTGCTGGAGTGTATGGATACTGACTGCAGAATTGTAGGCCTGAAACACAAGTGTGAAGGTGGTTAGACCACTACATGCATACTGCATAGGAGTTTGAAGCACTCCATGCCCTAAAGCCTTGCTCACTGCATGAGTACATGCATACTGACTGAATGATTACAGTACTATAAGGAGAAACACTGGGTGAACTCATAATTGGTTGAGTTTTACTTTAGTGAATGGATTAGTACATGGTACTGAAAGAGTCACTATCGGATTGCAAGTGCAGTCACAGGGTGTTTCCTGGAGTGTATGGATACTGACTGGGGAATTGTAGGCCCGAAACACAAGTGTGAAGGTGGTTAGACCACCTCAGGCATACTGCATAGGGGTTTGAAGCACTCCATGTCCTAAAGCCTGGCTAACTGCATGAGTACATGCACACTAACTGAATGATTACAGTACTAGAAGGAAAGACACTGGGTGAATTCATAATTGGTTGATTTTTACTTTACTGAATGGATTAGTACATGGTACTGAAAGGGTCACTGTGGCATTGCAAGGGCAGTCACAGGGTGTTTGCTGGATTGTATGGATAATGACTGGGGAATTGTAGGCCTGATACACAAGTGTGAAGGAGGTTAGACCACTACATGCATACTGCACAGGAGTTTGAAGCACTCCGTACCCTAAAGCCAGGCTCACTGCATGAGTACATGCATACTGACTGAATGATTACAGTACTATAATGAGAAACACTGGGTGAATTCAAAATTGGTTGAGTTTTACTTTTGTGAATGGATTAGTACATGGTACTGAAAGAGTCACTATGGGATTGCAAGTGCAGTCACAGGGTGTTTGCTGGAGTGTATGGATACTGACTGGGGAATTTAAGGCCTGATACACAAGTGTGAAGGTGGTTAGACCACTAAGGGCATACTGCATAGGGGTTTGAAGCACTCCATGCCCTAAAGGCTGGCTAACTGCATGAGTACATGCACACTGACTGAATGATTACAGTACTATAAGGAGCAACAGTGGGTGAATTCAAAATTTATTGAGTTTTACTTCAGTGAAAGGATCAGTACATGATACTGAAAGAGTCACTTTGGAATTGCAAGAGCAGTCACATGGTGTTTGCTGGAGTGTATGGATACTGACTGGGGAATTGTAGACCTGAAATACAAGTGTGAAGGTGGTTAGACCACTACATGCATACTGCATAGGAGTTTGAAGCACTCCATGCCCTAAAGCCTGGCTCACTGCATGAGTACATGCATACTGACTGAATGATTTCAGTACTATAAGGAGAAACACTGGGTGAACTCATAATTGGTTGAGTTTTACTTTAGTGAATGGATTAGTACATGGTACTGAAAGAGTCACTATCGGATTGCAAGTGCAGTCACAGGGTGTTTCCTGGAGTGTATGGATACTGACTGGGGAATTGTAGGCCCGAAACACAAGTGTGAAGGTGGTTAGACCACCTCAGGCATACTGCATAGGGGTTTGAAGCACTCCATGTCCTAAAGCCTGGCTAACTGCATGAGTACATGCATACTGACTGAATGATTACAGTACTATAAGGAGAGACACTGGTTGAATTCATAATTGGTTGAGTTTACTTTTGTGAATGGATTAGTACATGGTACTGAAAGAGTCACTATGGGATTGCAAGTACAGTCACAGGGTATTTGCTGGAGTGTATGGATACTCACTGGGGCATTGTAGGCCTGATACACAAGTTTGAAGTTGGTTAGACCACTACACGTATACTGCATAGGAGTTTGAAGCAGTCCGTGCCCTAAAGCCTGGCTCACTGCATTGCACTGCACTGAATGATTGCAGTACTGTAAGGAGAAACGCTGGGTGAATTAAACATTTGTTGAGTTTTACTTTAGTGAATGGATTAGTACATGGTACTGAAAGAGTCACTTTGGGATTGCAAGAGCAGTCACATGGTGTTTGCTGGAGTGCATGTATGCTGACTGGGGAATTGTAGGCCTGAAACACAAGTGTGAAGGTGGTTAGACTACTACATACATTGTCCATATGAATTTCAAGCACTCCGTACCCTAAAGCCTGGCTCACTGCATGAGTACATGCATACTGACTGAATGATTACAGTACTATAAGGAGAGACACTGGGTGAATTCATAATTGGTTGAGTTTTACTTTTGTGAATGGATTAGTACATGGTACTGAAAGAGTCACTATGGGATTGCAAGTGCAGTCACAGGGTGTTTGCTGGAGTGTATGGATACTGACTGCGGAATTGTAGGCCTGAAACACAAGTGTGAAGGTGGTTAGGCCACTACATGCATACTGCATAGGAGTTTGAAGCACTCCATGCCCTAAAGCCTGGCTCACTGCATGAGTACATGCATACATGCATACTGACTGAATGATTACAGTACTATAAGGAGAAACACTGGGTGAACTGATAATTGGTTGAGTTTTACTTTTGTGGGTTGCTGCCGGGGTGAAGGACTTGGGATCTTTGCGCATTGCAAGCGCTTTCAGAATCGGACCCTGTGGGCTGTCTTGAGAAGAAAAGGAGACGAAGTGTACCACACGCCGAGGGACTGCGAGGACCAGCAGGCTCGGCGAGTCACAGCTGCTGCCTCTTCCCTCGGCGTTCCCGCCCCCCCTCTTCCAGAGATTTAATCTTCCGCGACGCGGGACGCGCGCTGGTCATTTTCCGTGGCGAAGCCCGGGCAAAGGGCGGGCCCTCTGTGGCCCTCAGAGGCACGAGGTGGCCGGGACGGGCCAGCTCTCTTGGCTTCACATCTAAAGAAGGTATAGTACTGCATACCATTCACAAGACTATCCATGGACTTCCTGGCTTCACCTTCACTGTCACTAATTTTGAACAGACCTTACTTTTAGTGTTACATAAGGGGGCATACCAACCTTCTATACTACAGCCAGAGAATGGAAACGCTTATTCTGAGCTATGCATCTCCCACCTCTATTTGCAAAACAAATCATGATGATCATCGCCAAATGCTATCCCCGTCACATACCCCCGTTTGTTTGCCAAACTTGTCCTACTGGGAGGAATTAAATGCACTATGCGGGACTAAGTTTATTCCAGTAATATCCCTCTCCCCCGCGAAAGGACTTAGCATCAACACTCCCCCTGACAGACCTGGTGAACTTTCCCTACCACCTATTGAGGATAACATCCAGGCTACTGCTCTTTTGCCGGGCCAAAGCGTGAAAAGGAAATACGAAGGGGCAAGTGAATACGAACTCCAACCCAAAATACAAAAACGCTGTATCGATCCCCCATCGCCTGTTATAAACTCCATCACACCCAGGGGGGTTGGTGAATGTTTGGATGATAAAGTAACATCGCCTCTATTGCAACTACTGCCCCAGCTCGAACTGTTGTTAAATTCTGTAATAGCACCCTTGCTAGAACGAATCACCGCTTTAGGGGATAGGCTGACAAGTATAGAGTCTGCTATTAAAGCCAACTCTTCACATGTTATAAACATGGCAACACCCAATTGCTCCATTCCACTAACTACACCTGAAGTGCTTACGTTAATTGACACAACAAAAACTATCTCAGCTCCCAGCATGTTACCTCCAATTGCTATTAAAACCACGCATAAACCTTTGTTTAACACAAAAAATGTCCCGATTGAAAAACAGCCTCCTAAGAGTCAACCCCCACTGGTTACTAAAATTGCCCCCAAACCTTTGTTAACAAATTACTCCGCTATTAGAGCAGAGCCAAACAGAACAGCACGTATAGACCTACCCCCGGAAGCCGCCCCCTTTGTGCTTGTTCTTTCAGGAGTACCAGTTCCCGCTCACAGGAAATCCGAGAGTTATCAGGACCTATTATATAAGGTCATTTTCTGGTTAGCTAAAAATAGACCCCTGCTACCCAATATGGATGGTGGTATCCTGAGTGTTAGAAGGGTGGGCTGGTTAGGGTCTCTACCAAAGGACATTCCTGGGGACCTAATCCTTGTTAAATTTAGGAACAGAAACATTGTTCCCTATTTACGATCCTGCCAGCCACACGAAGGTGATGGCCCCATCTCCATTTGGGATTTATATGATTTTTATCCGTGCACCCCATACTTTCCCTTACTAAGATCTAAAGTAGCACACAATTATCTGCCTGAAAGGGGTGGTATTAGCTCACTAGCTGTTCATAGATATGACTCATTTTATAAACACTGTAATGCTTGAATAGCTGTTATTAAGGGTCAAGTTTACGTTTTTACTTAACCAGTATTGTGGTTTCTATGTAGTACGTTCTTAAGCAAGGAAAAGGCTCCTATAGATTGGGCTTATGTCTTCTTCAACTTATATTATATGTAATTATGTAGAGCCAATAGCTGAGTGTCAAACTTGTAAACTTGTTAACTTATTTTTCTTGGGAAGTATTCCTGAATTGACTCTTTATATTTGTAATAACATTGACATAAACGTCTTTCTATGTTATTTAACTGTTTTTTTTTAAACAAGACTTTTGGAGGAAATTTTTAATTGTTTGTATAAACCTGTATATATTGGTTGTGTGTTTTGAGTATGTATTTTATATGCATGTCTTTTATGAAGAAAAACTTTGAAATAAAGACGTTAAAAAACTGAAACTGAAACTGCATAGGAGTTTGAAGCAGTCCGTGCCCTAAAGCCTGGCTCACTGCACTGCACTGCACTGAATGATTGCAGTACTGTAAGGAGAAACACTGGGTGAATTCAAAATTTGTTGAGTTTTACTTTAGTGAATGGATTAGTATATGGTACTGAAAGAGTCACTTTGGGATTGCAAGAGCAGTCACATGGTGTTTGCTGGAGTGCATGTATGCTGACTGGGGAATTGTAGGCCTGAAACACAAGTGTGAAGGTGGTTAGACCACTATATGCATACTGCATAGGAGTTCGAAACATTCTATGCCCTAAAGCCTGGCTCACTGCATGAGTACATGCATATTGACTGAAGGATTACAGTACTATAAGGAGAGACACTGGATGAATTCATAATTGGTTTAGTTTTACTTCAGTGAAAGGATTAGTACATGATACTGAAAGAGTCACTTTGGAATTGCAAGAGCAGTCACATGGTGTTTGCTGGAGTGTATGGATACTGACTGGGGAATTGTAGGCCTGAAACACAAGTGTGAAGGTGGTTAGACCACTACATGCATACTGCATAGGAGTTTGAAGCACTCCATGCCCTAAAGCCTGGCTCACTGCATGAGTACATGCATACTGACTGAATGATTACAGTACTATAAGGAGAAACACTGGGTGAACTCATAATTGGTTGAGTTTTACTTTAGTGAATGGATTAGTACATGGTACTGAAAGAGTCACTATCGGATTGCAAGTGCAGTCACAGGGTGTTTGCTGGAGTGTATGGATACTGACTGGGGAATTGTAGGCCCGAAACACAAGTGTGAAGGTGGTTAGACCACTACATGCATACTGCATAGGAGTTTGAAACACTCCATGCCCTAAAGTCTGGCTCATTGCATGAGTACATGCATACTAACTGAATGATTACAGTACTATAAGGAGAGACACTGGGTGAATTCATAATTGGTTGAGTTTACTTTTGTGAATGGATTAGTACATGGTACTGAAAGAGTCACTATAGGATTGCAAGTACAGTCACAGGGTATTTGCTTGAGTGTATGGATACTCACTGGGGCATTGTAGGCCTGATACACAAGTGTGAAGTTGGTTAGACCACTACACGTATACTGCATAGGGGTTTGAAGCAGTCCGTGCCCTAAAGCCTGGCTCACTGCACTGCACTGCACTGAATGATTGCAGTACTGTAAGGAGAAACACTGGGTAAATTCAAAATTTGTTGAGTTTTACTTTAGTGAATGGACTAGTATATGGTACTGAAAGAGTCACTTTGGGATTGCAAGAGCAGTCACATGGTGTTTGCTGGAGTGTATGGATACTGACTGGGGAATTCTATGCCCTAAAGCCTGGCTCACTGCATGAGTACATGCATATTGACTGAAGGATTACAGTACTATAAGGAGAGACACTTTGAATTCATAATTGGTTTAGTTTTACTTCAGTGAAAGGATTAGTACATGATACTGAAAGAGACACTTTGGAATTGCAAGAGCAGTCACAGGGTGTTTGCTGGAGTGTATGGATACTGACTGGGGAATTGTAGGCCTGAAACACAAGTGTGAAGGTGGTTAGACCACTACACGTATACTGCATAGGAGTTTGAAGCAGTCCGTGCCCTAAAGCCTGGCTCACTGCATGAATACATGCATACTGACTGAATGATTACAGTACTATAAGGAGAGACACTGGGTGAATTCATAATTGGTTGAGTTTTACTTTTGTGAATGGATTAGTACATGGTACTGAAAGAGTCATTTGAGAATTGCAAGTGCAGTCACAGGGTGCTTGCTGGAGTGCATGGATACTGACTGGGGAATTGTAGGCCTGAAATACAAGTGTGAAGGTGGTTAGACCACTACATGCATACTGCATAGGAATTTGAAACACTTCATGCCCTAAAGCCTGGCTCACTGCATGAGTACATGCACACTAACTGAATGATTACAGTACTAGAAGGAGAGACACTGGGTGAATTCATAATTGGTTGATTTTTACTTTAGTGAATGGATTAGTACACGGTACTGAAAGGGTCACTGTGGCATTGCAAGGGCAGTCACAGGGTGTTTGCTGGAGTGTATGGAGAATGACTGGGGAATTGTAGGCCTGATACACAAGTGTGAAGGAGGATAGACCACTACATGCATACTGCACAGGAGTTTGAAGCACTCCGTGCCCTAAAGCCTGGCTCACTACATGAGTACATGCATACTGACTGAATGATTACAGTACTATAAGGAGAAACACTGGGTGAACTCATAATTGGTTGAGTTTTACTTTAGTGAATGGATTAGTACATGGTACTGAAAGAGTCACTATGGGATTGCAAAAGCAGACACATGGTGTTCGCTGGAGTGTATGGATACTGACTGGGGAATTGTAGGCCTGAAACACAAGTGTGAAGGTGGTTAGACCACTACATGCATACTGCATAGGAGTTTGATACACTACATGCCCTAAAGCCTGGCTCACTGCATGAGTACATGCATACTGACTGGATGATTACAGTACTATAAGGAGAGACACTGGGTGAATTCACAATTGGTTGAGTTTTACTTTAGTGAATGGATTAGTACATGGTACTGAAAAAGTCACTTTAGGATTGGAAGAGCAGTCACAGGGTGTTAGACCTGGCATCCTTGGCGTGGTTTCCCTCTATCTTTTTGCCTCTATCTCCTGTATTGTTTATGCTGTGCTGGGTGCGTTCTTGCTGGTTTAGATGCTTTGGGCACTTTGCCACTGCTGTCCAGTGTCAAAGTGCAAGTTCTCTCTGTGTACATAGTTATTGTGATTGGTTATCCATGATTGGAATATTTGTATTACCAAGAAGTCCCTAGTAAAGTGCACTGCGTGTGCCAGGGCTGGTGAATCAAATGCTACCAGTGGGCCTGCAACACTGATTGCGCCACCCTCATGAGTTTCCCAAAAATGGTGTCTTAGGCCTGCCACCGCAGTGCCTGGGTACAGTCTGTGAACTGCCATGTTGTCCTTGCCAGGCCCTATCCTTCCCTTTTTGTGCACATAGTACATCCCTATAGTAGGCCCAAGGTACCCCCCCATGGCAGGGTGCAGTGCAGGTGAAAGATAGGCCATGTACTGCCTGTGTGTAACATGTCCTAATAGTAAAATACAGCCAATTTCGTTTTTTCACTATTGGGAGGCCATCTTGCCCATAGGATAGAATGGGGAGGGCTGTGTACCATTATACCAGCCTATCTTCCCATAGGAACAAGATGGAGACATGGAGTCTGGCACCTTTGAATTCAGAATTTAATAACACATCTTTTTGTGAAGATGTTTTTTAAATCCTGCGTTTAAAAATGGCACTTTTAGAAAGCTGCTGTTTCTCTCTTCAAACCTTCCTGTGTGTCTCTGCCTGGTTGTGGATTTACTGTCTGGCTGTGGGAGGGGACAGGGGCTGGTGAGGTGTCTTGGCTCTAGGAGTCTGGGCTGAATAGGCCCATCTGCATTTAGAGAGGTGGGTGGGGGAATCCCTGTAGCTGAGTTGGGCTGTGCCTGTCTACACAACGGACTAGCTCCACCTCCTGCTGGGCGTCTGAGGATGCTGGCCCCCTGTCTCAAAGGAAGAAGTTGTGCACTGGCAGAGTGCCCCCAGGACTGGTTTGAACTGGGTCCAGAACCCTCAACACATGAAGAACAAAGACTTTAGGGGTATAAAGGTAGGACAGAGACCCCATGAAAATCATACTACTTCATGATCAAGAAGAACCTCTTACAAAACAATATGAGAGAGAAATGGTATTTCACCAGTGAAGGTGGGGTCGGTACTCCTGATCCCCTTGTTTTAATGTTAATAAACAAAAAAAAAGGTAAACCCTTGTAGTAGATCCCAACCTCTGTATGGGGAGGGCAGCGAGGTGCGTTAATCACAACCCGTGGTGAGACAGCCTTTGTCCTTAGAAGACTTCTAAGGACAAAGGATGTCCCACCACGGGTTGTGATGAACGCCCCTCGCTGCCCTCCCCATACAGAGGTTGGGTTCTACTTCAAGAAGAACCTCTGCCAACGAAGATCAGCTGAAGAAACTTAGGAGAAGAACTGCCATTGCTTTGTCTCTGGGGTTGATCTGCAGTTTGCTGTTTTTACTAAGGAGAGGACAAGGGACTTTGCTATGTGCTGTGTCGCCACCCTGCTTGCAACAAGGACTTTGCTGTGTGCTGTGTCCTGAAGTGAAAAGTCTCCAAGGGCCTGAGGAGAGCTGGCCTCTTGTTGTGGGAACTCAGGCATATCAAAGTTCCCAAGATCATTTTTTTTACAAAACCTAAGCGTGTGTCTGCCTGCAGTTGGTGATCCCTGTAAAGCCTGCCATACTGTTGGGAGATCGTGAGTTTCCCCAACCTCGACGCTGTGTTGTACCCGGTCCTGCCTGCACTGAGGAACATCGTGACCTGCGTGGGGCGACAACGTAATCAACGAAGAGCGACGTGTGTCCCTGCTGTCCAGAAATCAACAGCGAAGCCGCTGCGAGGAAAAGAAAAGCTGTGCTGCAATCCCCGGCTGCGAGGCATTGCCTAGCAACCGGGACTCCTCCAGAGACATCACCGCCGCTTAGAGAAGGGGGCCACCCAGCAGGACTTGGGCCCGAGCCGAAGCGGTGTAGTGTAGTTCCTATCTTCCCAATAGGCTCTGCGCATTGGAATAGTACCTACAGCAGTAAAGGCCTAGGCCAGACGTTAACTAGGTCTACTACTGTCGATACTAGACTTAATTTTTGGGTTTGCCAGCTAAGCTCCGAGTTCGCTAGAAACTTTCTCGAATGTTCAAGGAAGGATTAACTTCCCTGATTAGACAAGAAGGGATTTAGTTTCTGACAACCATAGAACATGACAACTTTGCTCTCCCCTAATCAAGAGTCAATCTCGAGAGTCGTGTGAGCACAAGGCAATTATTTTACTCAGTCAGTACGTGCATTCTTAGTCTCATCAGAATGTAGAGAAAAGGAAGAGACGGGCGTGTTCAATAAAAAGGTGTTATTTATTGATCAGTCTCTTTTCTCATACATGAGAAATGGATCGATATTATTGCAATACTTATAGTTAAGTAAAGTGCATACATTAAAAGCAATAGTATAAAATAATACTGTAAAAACATTGATATGGTTTCTGAGCCATATGATGTTTAAAATGATTAAAATATATTTACATACACATATACATTTGACTAAACGTACTCAACTGGTGTTTCTAAATACGCCTACCCCGTGTACCTGACCTAAGTCTAATGCGTGGGCGGGAATAGAAAGTTACAGTTTAAGTTAAGTTTGTTTTTGCCAAGTGAATAACTAAAGAATTCTCTGTGAGGGGTTATTCAGTTCTGTACCTGGAATTTAGGATGAATGAGGAATGGTATCTCTTTCTCTGCTCTCGATATTCCAGGCTGCCTGCGAGGGCTGCCCGAAAGCGCCGGTGCTGGGTCTCTCGGCTTGAGATAGCAGCGCGTCTCTCAGCGCGTCAGGAAGGCGGGGCTGCGCCAGCGGGGTCTGCTTCTGCTCTCAGCTTCGGCAAGTATGGCTGCTCCGTCTTGTCACCACGCGTGTGTTTGCATAGGGCAAGGTCGGCAATATTTATACTTTAAAGGTGCCGAGATTGACGTAAGGATGGACATAGGTACGTCAATAAAGATGTCATACGACTTGCTCGTTAGCACATTCTTTTGCAAAAGTTCTCTGTGAAATCAAAACAATGGCCGCACGGATTATCCAGGTTGTCATAGGTTTGATTTGTTATGAGAACGTCGTATGCCTTATCAGGGGCTGGAGGAATGTCGCTTGTCTAATTAGATCTCAAGCGTTATGACCTAATCAGATAACACGTTCCTGTGCCGTAGTGTGACTGCGTCAGATAACGGTATCTGCATCATGGGGGTTTTCTTGCCTCATGGGCTGACTGTTAGTTAACTTGATAGTTAGTTTAACCAGAATAGGGTCAGGAATAGGGGGACTGATTCAGAACCTATAGAAATACACGACACCCACTCCACGCTAACTATGGTCATATCTACTAATCTATGCATAGTATAACATAGTACAACATACTATAGAGTATAGTGTATACCTTACCACCCCAAAATACATAAATGCATTTCGAAATTTTCAAATATACTGAAAAATTGCAGTCATATATATTGTATGCACTTAAGCTATGAATTAAATGCAAAAGTAAACACGCATTTTTATGCATTATTGCTTATTGGTATATGAGAAATACACATGAAATGGCTCTTAATATGGCTATACAGAAAGGAAGTTCGAGACCATTTCATCACATAATAAAATATTTGTGAACATCCCAGCGGGCAGCTAAAGTCTATATAAAGTATCTAAAAATAGAAATCTTAGTTCTCTAGGAATAGTTTCTTACTTTAAGCAGAAGATCAGTGTCCCGGAAAAAATATAGGAAGAAAAATATTTTAGGGGCTTGCTGAAAAAAATTGCTGTCCGTGAACTGGAGTGAAATTGTTCATGTGACTTTATTTTTAAAAGTTGAAGGCCGAATTCAGGGAACGCCGTGTGCGAGTTTACTCAAAAGTCTCTATTTCTGTTCTGGAGAGAACATCATATCATTCAGGCTTTCGAAAAAACTGTCAACAGCTTCATGGGAAAGTTCCACTAAGTCGGAAATAGGTGTAACCATGCATTCGTGCGCATGATTGTTTCCATTGACATTCTGATTCGCATTGCTGACAGAAGGTCGTACCTGTTCGATGTTGCTTTCATCTTGAACTTCACTACTCTTCAATCGTAGCGGTGAAGATTCCAGGAATGCCGTCATCAGGATTGGCAGCCTTTGAGGGCAGCACAAAGCGTGAACCTTGGTAGGAACCAACAGTGTATCTGCATCCACTGGCGCATCGCAGACACCTTAGTACAGGTAAAACACACCTTTGCCACATTGGTCGAAATGATAGAAACCAAGTCATGTTTAGGTCTCTAAGCCGGGAGAGTCCCAGGGTTTTTGATATCCGGTCCCGGTATCCAATGGCTAGGATCGTATCTTCCATTGTCGCGAGAGTTTGATCTGTGACATGGGTTGCCATAACGAAAAATAAGGACTAGGAATAGGATTCCTGCAATTAGTCCCAGGATCAGGGGAAGTCCGCCAAAAATCGAATGGACGAAATCTGGAAAAATACCCAGTATGGCTTTGAATGGTGTTAATGCCATCGAAAATACTGTCTTAAATACCTTTGAGACCCCAGTGGTATCAGAAATATTTAAGATTTCGCTCAGGATTTCCGCGAAATGTACGGGGGAATTAGTTGATAATAATGTATGTATCTCTGCAGTCGTCCTTGCGACTTGTAGATCATACGTTTCTTTAGATGACGTGAGCCTTGTAGGCGTCTGAAGAAGCACTGTTTTCATTCTGCTTAAAGTATCTATTCGAATAGAAGTAATTTTCAAACTGGGCCATGCCCTTGCCTCCCTGTCTGGAAAGGAGCTGGGGAATAAAGAACGTCCACAGCACTTGACCTTCGCCGTTGTAGTTACTAGATAAGGAGTCCCGGGCATAAGACTGCAACATCTGCGGTCTACAATAAGAATGTAACTCCCATTATAGAGTCTTTGAAAGAATGGTTCTATTTCAGTTGCAGGTGCGCCTTGCTGGTGACATGAAAGGTTGTATGAATTCCCTTCACAGGCTCCATGCAAACTAATTCCGTTACACAGAAGCGTGCCGCTTAGTGACATAGCACAATTGTTGCCACTAAGAAACACTTTCTGTCCTTTATTACCGACACATGCATGTGAATAGGGCAGGTTCCAAGTTGTTTTAAGGTACCCCTTTCCCAATTTCTCGTACATGCCAGCCTGTATATATTTTTGGCAGTATTGAAACCTGAAGGTTGAGATTGGAATATTTATGATTCCGTGGATTATCCATTCACTGACAGGTCGTTCTGACATTGTCATTGGTAATCTTTCTAGTTTTTCAATGCTCAAGATTGTATAATCAGCACCCTTTTGCGCCATACCGATTTGTCTATCAGTAAGGTTAAAGATTTGGAATAGTGACGTTGTGTTGATTAAACGCCAAGGCACATAGCCTGAACGCAGATTTTGTAACGTCCAGCCAAGCTGTACAATGGAACGCAATTGTGACTGACCATGTTGTAATAACAGTAAGTCTTGCGATAATATATCGATTGCTGAAGACACAATGCTGTCCAATGAAAAAATTCTGGAGGACAGAGTCATTAACCCATTGTCCACTACAGAAAGTGATTTTTCCAAATTGATACGGTCAATTTCCCGTATTCTTTCTGCTGTCTCAATTTGAGTAACCTTCCAGGCCTCATTGTATGCTGCATATACAGAGGCTGCTATGAAACGCTTTTGACGCTGTTTGCGTGGTCCCAGTATGAAATCACGCAAGTCAGCACCATCAGTAAGTAAAGTTAGGTGTTGCTTAATTTCAGGCAGTGTGGAAGTCTGTAGCCATTGAAGGCATAATTTGCCCACACTGTAGGTTGTTATTATCCCTGGGTGATGTCTTTGGGGATATCTAGGGTCTGGCCTGGTCATTTTGAAACCCTGTGTTTTATTCAGGAATCTATCTTGACAGTTATTTGTATCTGTGGGCCAGATCAACCATTGTTTCCAATCAGGATGTGTTCTGTTTTGGTTAAGTATATGGTTTACGTCTATCTCTTCATCTGTATCAGAGCTATTGCTAAACATTGTTGGCTTTGGAATAGACGGTTTAATTAAATCTTTGATTTTGGCTAAGCCAAGACAGGTGGTTTGTTGAACAGTGTCATTTAAAAATATCATTTGTTCTGGGATCATGCAGGCTCTAAACAAAGCTTCTAAACCCTGTACTTGCCATTCTTTTGTACCCCAAACACTTTTCAAATCAACATTTTTGTCCCAATAATCAAATCCAAAAGTATTCATTTTTTCAAAGAACGAATCTGAATATATCAATTTTGTGTTGGTTATCATGGTTTTCATCCCTGTCTTGTTTGACAATTTAAAATAAAATGTTTCAGCATTACTTGTGTTAAAACCTGAGAAATATGAATATTTGTCATATATGGTTCTAGAGCTTCCTTTTGGAGGTGTAGCACAATGTTCCCATTGATTATAATTTAAAACATTTCTAGGTTGTGCCGATTTATGCAAAAAATGGTTACCATAATGGTTATAGCAATACATACTATCATAATTTGTAGAACCTTGCAAATAATCATGTTTTGTAAATTTAGCAGACATTACTAAATCAGACATCATATTGTTAATACTTTCGAAGTCCCAATCATCAGCAAATGAGTTTGGTTTTGCAAAGTCACTCAAAGAGATCTTGATTTGGTGTGGATATTTCAGGATCTCGACCGGACCATGAATTTCATAGTCAGTGTTGTCCCAGGCTACCCCACCAGGTATCGGATTGGCTGTGAAGTTGGCTGAAGAAAGTTCTGGAGAAAGTTCTCTTTTCTCGACGTGTGAAGATGTGTGTGGTTTGAGGACCAAGTTGATGTTCTGACTTGCTGTGTCCATTTTAGCATATTTTCCCTCAATGAAGCGTCCCAAAGTAAATACCATGATGAGCCAAAGTATGAGGATAAATGCACCAAAACCCACCCAAAATTCAATCCATGGAGAAATCAGATATGTTTCTTTCAGTTGTTTCAAAAGTTCCTTCGCTTTGTCTTTAAAGGATTTTGATGATGGCTGTGTCTTTGATTCACTGAAGCCGTCAGAGGAATCATCGAAGTTGATGAAGTAACCAGATGCAGTTCTGTCAATTGTTCCAATTGGTTCAGGATTTTTGTTTTTTGCATTTTCACTTGGTACTTCAGTATAGATGGTGTGTCTCTGCTAAATGTCTTTATTTGGGTTTTCAGAGGTCTGAGTTCTATTGCATTGTTGCATAGTCCTTGTTGTTCTTCTGTAGGCGTTTCGAATGTGATGAGCCTTTTTGTTAGGACCTCTGTACTGGTAGCAAACCTTGGTGTTCTGCTACTTATTGGGAGTCCACTTGGCCTACTGTTTGTTATCGGCCACATGTTGTGGTTTTACCAGGTCGATGGATACAACTCGGTTCTCCTTTTTTCCAGCAAGTGGCGGTAGTACAACTGATCTTGTCCCGTTGACAGACAAGACAGGAACTGCTATTCTGTAAGAAGGCCCAAATTCCTTCTTTACCGCGATCTTCTCCCTGACTAGATCCCCGACTTTTGGAATCCAGACAGGTCTTGCTGGGACAGGTGGTGATTCTTCAGTGGTCGTTGGCTGTTGTTTCAACTGTATGTTGCTCAGGTCTTTTCTTGTTTTGTTTAAGTCCTGCAAAATAGCCAAACGGTCTTTGACATCAAAGGTTTTTTCTATTACCACTGAAGTCTGACTATCAAGGTCAGAGATCAACATCCTAGTTCCGAATAATAATTCGTACGGACTGAATCCCTTCAGAGAATTTCTTGGCAAGTTATTTAGACTACGTTGGACACTTATTAGATGTTTGACCCACCCAGCTCCCGAACCTAATATCCTTTCCATTATAGATTGTTTTCTGCCTTGGTTTTTTCTTTACACCATCCCGTACCCTCAGGAAGGAAGTGAGAAGATTCCCGCTGGGCTGTGCTCATTTGGCCATGTTTCCCCCCCAGGCTGGATTGCCTGAGTGAAAACAATGGTCGAACGTAGCATGCTCTTAGCGTATATGCCATTTAGACTCACAAATCTTGTATAATAGTCCGGACGTCAGCCGAGTGCTGGTGATCTACATTATAAGTGGAAACTAGCCTGTATATGTTAATCGCAAGCCATTCTTTTTGCTGGTAATATTATCTGCCTTGATACGACGAGGTATTAAACTGCTTCTCTCCCCACTGCGATCTCTTTTGCAGTTTGGGCAGTTTTTTTACAAACATGGTGTAGTGCAGGCTCATGCCTGGCCACCAGTACCGTGATTGTAATTCTTCCAGAGAATCTTTTAATTTAAGGTGTCTGAGACCCTCGCCCATGTGTGCGTCTGCGATTAACAAGTTTCTCCTGTCCATGTTTGGAATCACTCTATCCCCCACTCCAGGGATTCGAGCAAAAGGGACGGAGTTTGCATCGATTATGTATGTATAATTGAGTGGATAGTTGATCAGTAACGCTGAGCAGTCGCCTTTTGATGACGTTTTCACCGCCAGCATTGTTTCACCGTCAATGTATTTTAATGTACGCTTTTTTCGATCTACGGGAGCCGGTTTAGTGGCTGCCGCTGTGGCTGTTTCAGCCAATGAATTCCCCACAACGTGAACGCCATCACGCTGATGACTCAGTGAGTGAGTCACGTGAGTCTTTGGTAGTTCTTTTTTCAAAAGAGCTACTTGTTCCCAGAGCAGTCTCTGCTTTATTGGTGCATCTGTGTCATCTTTGTAACCGTTCTGAATCCATGTCTGCAAATCCTTGTTATATGCTTTGACGCAGTAATATGAATCTGACACTATAAGTGTCGGGAATTCGCGATCCGCATTATCTAGCGCCATTTTCAATGCAATTATTTCAGTTTGTTTTTCTGAATTAGTTTCTACTGAGTGTGATTTTGTTAATAGAGGTCTTAGTTTACCTCCGCGCCACACTTCTTTCGTAATCTCACATGTGGGGTTGTATGCTTGTTCTCCCCAAACGGAGGGTTGAGCATGTCCGTCTGTATAGATTACACAGGCGTAATGTCGTAGAGGCAGAATGTCGATTGGCAGAGGATACGTCTTTTCATATTTTAGATTTTTTATTTCTTCTAGTTCTGGATCAAAGAAGTAGTATACTTTGTCCATTGTGATTGAATTCACCCATTGTATCCATTCCGGATTCAATGTTGTTGTTGGTAAATTACACGGTGCTGTTAGTGCCTCAAAGGCTGATTCTGCTGTTCTGACTGTGATATGTCTACCGTCAGCTATGTCTTTTTCTCTAGCTATTGCGGTTTGAACTGCACGAATGATTTTTTCTGTATTGCTGAATTTCTGTTCAGCTTCTGTGTACATGTGTGATTTGAATGCAATTGGTACCTTATCTCCCTCATTAGAGGTTAGGTATGTGAATCCGCATCTCCCTGGGATGATTCGGATCACAAGGTTGCGTGTATTATCACGGGTTTCTAATTTTGTTTTAATTAGCATGTCTGTTTGTAGGGATCTCAAAATTTCTGTGTGTGTTTGAGTCCAACTGGATCTTTTAAAGTCTGGTTTAATTAGATCATAAAGGGGTTTGACCCTTTCTGCGTAATTTGCAATGTATGTTCTTCCGAAATTTAGGAAGCCTAGAATTGACTGTAGGTTTTTTTGTGTTTTAGGAGCTTGGATTACGGCACATTTCTCTAGGAAATTATCTGCCAGGCTTTTGCCTTCACTTGATAACTCATATCCTAAGAATAGGACCGTCAGATGGGCAATTCTGGATTTTTTAAAGTTGAATTTGTAACCCTCTGCAGCGAACCCAAGTATTATGGTGTTCACCCTTTTCAAGTGAGTCTCCAAGTCATCATCTGTTAAGTAAATGTCATCGACATAAGATAATGCTTCATCATCATATAGTTGTAGTAATTCTGTTACTCTCGCTGAGAATACCCCCGGGCTGGTCTTGTACCCCTGGGCTAACCGACAGAATTGTTTTTGAGTGCCATTTACTGAGAATGCAGTTAAAGATCTGCTCTCTGGTGCTATGTTTTGACAAAAGAATCCATTGGAGATGTCCAAGGTTGTTTTGTATTTTTTGCGCACTATGTTATTCATTAGTGCAGCACTGTGTGAGTTTTGCACTGCAAAAGTTTTGCAACATGTGTTAAGGTGTCGGTAATCCAAAACTAGACGATATGAATTGTCTGGTTTGGAGACCGGAAACAAAGGATTGTTCATTTGTGAGGTGCAAGTTTCAATCACCCCCTGGTATTCTAGCTGATCTAGTATTTCATTTACCTGTTTTTTAGCTTCTTGCTTAATTGGGTACTGCCTTTGTGCAGTAGGTTGTGATTTTAACTGGATTTTGTGAGGAGGAGAATCCTCATCCCATCCTACATGATTTTTATATAAAGCAGGTGCTAAGGCCACTGCCCACTTTCTAGCAAGTGTGTATTTTTTATGAATCGGTATTTGATTCGAGAAGGCAGGCATAATTACTTCTTCGCCATGAGGGCACTCCCTGACAAACTCTGGTGGCCAGTCTTTTTCAGCTAGAAGGATGTCATAGCCTTTGGAGAGGTTATCCCAAAATAGTCCCCTTATTTTCCTAGTCTTATCTCCCTCTATACGTAATGTTATCTCGTATATCTTGTGGGGCTTGCTAACTCTGGTGTCTGCAGTTTCCACTTGAAGGTATTCATTCGTGTCCACTGTCTCCAGATGATTCATAAGGACTTTGCGAGCTATGCTCACCTCTGCTGCGCTGTCTAGCATTGTCTGAGCCCACTCTCCGTTTTTCAGTTGTGTCCTCAGTATTCTCGGCATTGTTAACTACCTTGATACTGGCTACCTTCTTTTTTGGAAATTGTAATTTCTTTTTTAGCTGAGCAGGTTCCTTGTCTTTGGACTTGGCGTGCTCTTCTGATCGTCCTCTTCTTTCCGATTTCTGCGAGGAAGTCTGAAAAGATTGAGAGGGACGTGTATCAATGTCTTGATATCTATCAGGTTTTTTAATATTATCCCTATTTCTAAGGTTATATCTATTCCCAGAGGGGTCACTCTGTGGTGACCTCTGTCTTTGGTTTGGAGATTTCTCTCTTCGCCTCGGAGACCTTCCTCTGGACTGGAATTTCTTTTCTTTAGGATTGGATTGTTTGTTTCCATCCCAGTTCTTTTTTGGTGAATTATTATTATTAAAAAATATTTTTTCTGGACTTGTAGTCAGTTGCGGTTTTACTGGTATTCCACCTAGACTATCTCTGCCTAGTTCTTCATAGGATTTTTCTATGATTCTGGCAATTTCAGCTGGTTGGTCTGCTATATCTGTCTCTTTTAACCTCTGGCGGATCGCCACGTTTGCTGCTTCACCTTTTATGTTGGCTAATAATATAGCCGAGACCTGCTTGAAGTCTTTTAGTAATTTCATACCAAGAGTTAAAGCAGGTTCTGGACCGTATTCATCTTGAATTTGTTTGAGCACATCTGGTATTACCGAAATGGATGGAACACCGTGCGTTTTTGTGTAGATGGAAGCAAAGACTGTACCCCAAGTGTCACAGTCCTCAATGTGTGGTGCGATTCCCATTGGGAGACATATAGTCAGAATCCTGTGTTTTTCCAGCGGGGTGGTGTCAGGAAACACCGCCTCTATTTGGGTGATTTTCTGTGCCAACCAGAATGGTATTTGTTCCCGTTTAGCTGGAACTTTACCTAGGCAGGATTGGATGTTCTGTGGTGTGATTTTATTTGTGTTCCCCTGGTGAGGGGTCAGCTGTGGAAGTTTAATCGCTGGCTGAATTGTTGAAGTCCGCATTACATACTGAACTAATTGTCTATGAATTTTTAGTAGTTGTTTTAGCTGTATTAACAGCTCTGCTGCAGGCATTCTTTCGATGTCTGGATGTGGTGTGTATCCGGCTAAGACCGGCCACGTTGCTCCTGGTCTTCCTAAAGGACCGAGCCTTGTAATGTGATTGTTATGTTTTAGGGCGCCATCAAATAAGAGCAAATGCTCTTGGAATTTGAGTGGTACTTCCACCTCCTCGAAAGGAGTGTACGTTTCAGGAGGTTCCTCTACTTTGTAATAGTGGAAGTACTTTTATTACAGCATTTGCTTCTGGAAAATGTATCCATGAATAGTATACCTCTGTCTGCCGATATTCGTGTGCCTCAATTACGAATATGACTGTGCCACCTCTAGGTGTCAGTCCATTTTCTATAAGTTTTAAGGTTATAGATCTCCTTTTAATGACCGGAATGAGTATTATATCCGCGTCTGCTGCTTGCATGGTAGCATCAGCATCTGCGAGTTCAGTTGCTAATCTAACTGCCTCTCTTTCTTCATCACTGTCTCCCATTTTACTGACAGGATGGTATTATGTTTGTTTGCAGATCAGGTTTCTTTATGGAACAAAGATTAGATGTACAATATTTTGGAACTGTTTATCCTTCAACGTTGACTTGACCAAGAACCATACATAGGAGTTCCCTCCTGCGAGGTTTTGGAGGATATAACCTTTCACCCACTCCAGACGTCTTTGGAGTATTTGGGAAAAGGGGTCTGAGTGAGAAAGCACGACTGAGTTACTCTAAATGTCTTACGTTAGTTTTATCGCCCTTTCCAAACGCGTTGGGCGCCATGTAGTGTAGTTCCTATCTTCCCAATAGGCTCTGCGCATTGGAATAGTACCTACAGCAGTAAAGGCCTAGGCCAGACGTTAACTAGGTCTACTACTGTCGATACTAGACTTAATTTTTGGGTTTGCCAGCTAAGCTCAGAGTTCGCTAGAAACTTTCTCGAATGTTCAAGGAAGGATTAACTTCCCTGATTAGACAAGAAGGGATTTAGTTTCTGACAACCATAGAACATGACAACTTTGCTCTCCCCTAATCAAGAGTCAATCTCGAGAGTCGTGTGAGCACAAGGCAATTATTTTACTCAGTCAGTACGTGCATTCTTAGTCTCATCAGAATGTAGAGAAAAGGAAGAGACGGGCGTGTTCAATAAAAAGGTGTTATTTATTGATCAGTCTCTTTTCTCATACATGAGAAATGGATCGATATTATTGCAATACTTATAGTTAAGTAAAGTGCATACATTAAAAGCAATAGTATAAAATAATACTGTAAAAACATTGATATGGTTTATGAGCCATATGATGTTTAAAATGATTAAAATATATTTACATACACATATACATTTGACTAAACGTACTCAACTGGTATTTCTAAATACGCCTACCCCGTGTACCTGACCTAAGTCTAATGCGTGGGCGGGAATAGAAAGTTACAGTTTAAGTTAAGTTTGTTTTTGCCAAGTGAATAACTAAAGAATTCTCTGTGAGGGGTTATTCAGTTCTGTACCTGGAATTTAGGATGAATGAGGAATGGTATCTCTTTCTCTGCTCTCGATATTCCAGGCTGCCTGCGAGGGCTGCCCGAAAGCGCCGGTGCTGGGTCTCTCGGCTTGAGATAGCAGCGCGTCTCTCAGCGCGTCAGGAAGGCGGGGCTGCGCCAGTGGGGTCTGCTTCTGCTCTCGGCTTCGGCAAGTATGGCTGCTCCGTCTTGTCACCACGCGTGTGTTTGCATAGGGCAAGGTCGGCAATATTTATACCTTAAAGGTGCCGAGATTGACGTAAGGATGGACATAGGTACGTCAATAAAGATGTCATACGACTTGCTCGTTAGCACATTCTTTTGCAAAAGTTCTCTGTGAAATCAAAACAATGGCCGCACGGATTATCCAGGTTGTCATAGGTTTGATTTGTTATGAGAACGTCGTATGCCTTATCAGGGGCTGGAGGAATGTCGCTTGTCTAATTAGATCTCAAGCGTTATGACCTAATCAGATAACACGTTCCTGTGCCGTAGTGTGACTGCGTCAGATAACGGTATCTGCATCATGGGGGTTTTCTTGCCTCATGGGCTGACTGTTAGTTAACTTGATAGTTAGTTTAACCAGAATAGGGTCAGGAATAGGGGGACTGATTCAGAACCTATAGAAATACACGACAGCGGAGCCGCGCTCGAGTGTGGGAAGAAAGTCACGTCCTCGCCGAGGAAGCGCCGTCTAAGTAGAAGGGCTCCCGTCAGAGGATCTCCCAGTTTTGGCCTCAGCGCAAGACCAGCTTCTAGGTAATAAGCTCCCAGCTGCTCCTTTGTGTATTGTACTGCCGGGAGCGGGTTGAGAGCCAGTGGGGCTGCCAGGGACTGTGCAGGCTCGCCCCAAGCCTTAGTGGCGGCTGATGATCGTGGGAGCCCCTGGGTCTAGTTATCGGGGCCTGTCAGGGACTGTGTGGGTGTTTTGCTCAAGTGGTAAGAACTCCCTTTTTGGAAACGGAAACACTGCCTGTGCCGGCACTGTAGACAAGCTGCAGTACCGGGGCCCGCTCATCTGAGGTTGTGTGGTTTAAAAGCATTTGGGGGGCACATTTTGTGGCAACTGCTGCTCCCGGAGCCCACAACCAACCAAGGGGAAGTCCATGGCTGACAACCGGACGGTGCCGGCGCCGGCGCTTTTAAAAATATCAGCGCTAGAGATACTTTATTTGATGATTAAGAGAGATACAGTCTCTGCACACGTTTTCCTTTTTAACCCTGAGACTGAACTGTTAAATCCCACAATATTTACCTAAATAAGTACAAAACATACAAGAGAACTTTTAGGAAAACAGAATAATTGTGTATGCTGGAATTTTTGTCGTTTGGTCCTGCCTAATTGAAGATACAGATAATGTTATTTTTATAAAAACCTGTGTGGTGTCCAGTTGTGGTGTTTCACAGTGTTATTGTGGGTGTTGGTGCAAGATACTTTACACATTGCCTTGGGGATAAGCTTGTCTGCTCGTGCCAAGCTACCAAGGGGGTGAACAGGGGTTATCAACAGAGTGTGCCCCTTTACCCTGACTAAAAGTAAGGTCAAAGGTACTAACCTCTGCCCACTAGAGACCCCCAATTCTAACACAGGGTGTTTGCTGGAGTGTATTGATACTGACTGGGGAATTGTAGGCCTGATACACAAGTGTGATGGTGGTTAGACCACTACATGCAAAATGCATAGGAGTTTGAAGCACTCCATGCCCTAAAGCCTGGCTCACTGCAGGAGTACATGCATACTGACTGAATGATTACAGTACTATAAGGAGAAACACTGGGTCAATTCATAATTGGTTGTGTTTTACTTTAGTAAATGGATTAGTACATGATACTGAAAGAGTCACTATGGGATTGCAAGTGCAGTCACAGGGTGTTTGCTGGAGTGTATGGATACTGACTGGGGAATTGTAGGCCTGAAATACAAGTGTGAAGGTGGTTAGACCACTACATGCATACTGCATAGGAGTTTGAAACACTCCATGCCCTAAAGGCTGGCTCACTGCATGAGAACATGCATACTAACTGAATGATTACAGTACTATAAGGAGAAACACTGGGTGAATTCAAAATTGGTTGAGTTTTACTTCAGTGAAAGGATTAGTACATGATACTGAAAGAGTCACTTTGGAATTGCAAGAGCAGTCACATGGTGTTTGCTGGAGTGTATGAATACTGACTAGGGAATTGTAGGCCTGAAACACAAGTGTGAAGGTGGTTAGACCACTACACGTATACTGCATACGAGTTTGAAGCAGTCCGTGTGAAGGTGGTTAGACCACTACATGCATACTGCAAAGGAATTAGAAACACTCCATGCCCTAAAGCCTGGCTCACTGCATGAGTACATGCAACGATTATTAAGGAGAAACACTGGGTGAATTCATAATTGGTTGTGTTTTACTTTAGTAAATGGATTAGTACATGATACTGAAAGACTCATTTTGGAATTGCAGGAGCAGTCACAGGGTGTTTGCTGAAGTGTATGGATACTGACTGGGGAATTGTAGGCCTGAAATACAAGTGTGAAGATGGTTAGACCACTACATGCATACTGCATAGGAGTTTGAAACACTCCATGCCCTAAAGTCTGGCTCACTGCATGAGAACATGCACACTAACTGAATGATTACAGTACTAGAAGGAAAGACACTGGGTGAATTCATAATTGGTTGAGTTTTACTTTAGTGAATGGATTAGTACATGGTACTGAAGAGTCATTTTAGAATGGCAGGAGCAGTCACAGGGTGCTTGCTGGAGTGTATGGATACTGACTGGGGAATTGTAGGCCTGAAATACAAGTGTGAAGGTGGTTAGACCACTACATGCATACTGCATAGGAGTTTGAATTGAATGATTACAGTACTATAAGGAGAAACACTGGGTGAATTCAAAATTGGTTGAGTTTTACTTTAGTGAATGGATTAGTACATGGTACTGAAAGAGTCACTATGGGATTGCAAGAGCAGTCACATGGTGTTTGCTGGGGTGTATGGATACTGACTGGGGAATTGTAGGCCTGATACACAAGTGTGAAGGTGGTTAGACCACTACAGGCATACTGCATAGGGGTTTGAAGCACTCCATGCCCTAAAGCTTGGGTAACTGCTTGAGTACATGCATACTGACTGAATGATTACAGTACTATAAGGAGAAACACTGGGTGAATTCATAATTGGTTGAGTTTTACTTTAGTGAATGGATTAGTACATGGTACTGAAGAGTCATTTTAGAATGGCAGGAGCAGTCACAGGGTGCTTGCTGGAGTGTATGGATACTGACTGGGGAATTGTAGGCCTGAAATACAAGTGTGAAGGTGGTTAGACCACTACATGCATACTGCATAGGAGTTTGAATTGAATGATTACAGTACTATAAGGAGAAACACTGGGTGAATTCAAAATTGGTTGAGTTTTACTTTTGTGAATGGATTAGTACATGATACTGAAAGAGTCACTATGGGATTGCAAGTGCAGTCACAGGGTGTTTGCTGGAGTGTATGGATACTGACTGGGGAATTGTAGGCCTGAAACAAGAGTGTGAAGGTGGTTAGACCACTACATGCATACTGCATAGGAGTTTGAAGCACTCCATGCCCTAAAGCATGGCTCACTGCATGAGTACATGCATACTGACTGAATGATTACAGTACTATAAGGAGAAACACTGGGTGAATTCATAATTGGTTGAGTTTTACTTTAGTGAATGGATTAGTACATGGTACTGAAAGAGTCATTTTAGAATTGCAGGAGCAGTCACAGGGTGTTTGCTGGAGTGTATGGATACTGACTGGGGAATTGTAGGCCTGGTGAATTAAAAATTGGTTGAGTTTTACTTCAGTGAAAGGATTAGTACATGATACTGAAAGAGTCACTTTGGAATTGCAAGAGCAGTCACATGGTGTTTGCTGGAGTGTATGGATACTGACTGGGGAATTGTAGGCCTGAAACACAAGTGTGAAGGTGGTTAGACCACTACACGTATACTGCATAGGAGTTTGAAGCAGTCCTTGCCCTAAAGCCTGGCTCACTGCATGAGTACATGCATACTGACTGAATGATTACAGTACTATAAGGAGAGACACTGGGTGAATTCATAATTGGTTGAGTTTTACTTTTGTGAATGGATTAGTACATGGTACTGAAAGAGTCACTATGGGATTGCAAGTGCAGTCATAGGGTGTTTGCTGGAGTGTATGGATACTGACTGGGGAATTGTAGGCCTGAAACACAAGTGTGAAGGCGGTTAGACCACTAGACGTATACTGCATATGAGTTTAAAGCAGTCCGTGCCCTAATTCCTGGCTCACTGCATGAGTACATGCATACTGACTGAATGATTACAGTACTATAAGGAGAGACACTGGGTAAATTCATAATTGGTTGAGTTTTACTTTTGTGAATGGATTAGTACATGGTACTGAAAGAGTCACTATGGGATTGCAAGTGCAGTCACAGGGTGTTTGCTGGAGTGTATGGATACTGACTGGGGAATTGTCGGCCCGAAACACAAGTGTGAAGGTGGTTAGACCACTACATGCATACTGCATAGGAGTTTGAAGCACTCCATGCCCTAAAGCCTGGCTCACTGCATGAGTACATGCATACTGACTGAATGATTACAGTACTATAAGGAGAAACACTGGGTGAATTCATAATTGGTTGAGTTTTACTTTAGTCAATGGATTAGTACATGGTACTGAAAGAGTCACTATCGGATTGCAAGTGCAGTCACAGGGTGTTTGCTGGGGTGTATGGATACTGACTGGGGAATTGTCGGCCCGAAACACAAGTGTGAAGGTGGTTAGACCACTACATGCATACTGCATAGGAGTTTGAAGCACTCCATGCCCTAAAGCCTGGCTCACTGCATGAGTACATGCATACTGACTGAATGATTACAGTACTGAGAGAGCGCAAATTGAAAAAAAATAGAAGTGCACCATATTTACAAGCACGTTGCATCAGTTTAGTAAAGATTACATAAGAGTGTCGAATTTATAGAGTGAAAATACATAAGAGTGTTTAATTAAAATAGAATGCATATATCAGTGTGAGCTAATGTAGAAGTGTGTAGAGATGTTAGAATGATGTTGAAATCCCATGTTATGTGGCTGATGTAGAGGAGAATGTAATACTGCTAAACGTAGAAATGTGTAGGCCACATGGCAGTTCACAGAGAATGAAAGGTGCTGTTACACTCTTACATGATATGGGTTTTAATGTTGTTGTAGTTCAAAGTATTATTGATCATAGAACTGAAATATATGTTTTATAGAAGTGTTTCATATAACCATTGTGTGTAATAAGTTAGAATACTGTTTAGACTAAGAAATTAAAGGTTTACAGAGTGCACAGGCCTGTTTCATGTAATTCTAATAGGCCTGAATAGACAAGGTAATTTCTTTTGATCTGCATGTGTTAGTTAGAGGAATGTCATGTTAAGCATAAATTGCGGAGCCTGCTCGAAGGTTTACGACTTAGAAGATACGGTGGAGGCCGGAATTTGGGGCCCACTGTACAAGTGTCTGTTTGCAGGTGCGAGGAGGTTCCAATCAAGAGAGTGATGAATAGAGTTTTGTTCAGGGAGTCAGGCACAGGCCTGGAGGAGGCTTCAGGAATTTCCTGGGGGGTACCGTCCTGCCGGAGAAGAGCCTGAGAAGCAAGGTCAACGCTAACGATGGGCCCAGAGGAGTATCAGCATGGAAAATGCCAGAACAGACACCACGTGAGGGGCGTCTCTAAAGGGCGTTTCTATTGTAAATGTGATTTTTGTATTAGGGACAGCACCCCTGGGTGGAGTTAGGGCAGATGGTCTGAGGAACCTAAGAGAGCAAATGGGTAGGCAGATAGGGTAACTGCGAGACACCGATTCACAACAAAGACTAAGGGAAGTGAGTGATCTTCTTTGGAAGTCACCACGGCTGACACCTTTTTAGGTTAAGATTTTACTAAGTAGGGATGTCACTTAGTCTAGTGTAGGGACAGTCTAATCTGGATTTTCTTCCTTTCTGTAAATGACTCACAAGTTACAGCTTGTGTCTATTCTTGCAACTCTGATGATTTTTGAATTGGTTTTGGTGATATTCTTTTGCCGACTAAGAGCATTTAGAAAATGTATGTTTGTATTGATACCAGTATATCTTTTGAACCTTATTTTGAGATGTTTGTATCTCCAGTTAACTTTGGCTTTATAATAAACTTTTAAAACCTATTTGAAGTAAGTGGTTCTTTAGAGTGGTGTAAGTCCTTAACTGATTGACCTAGTAGTGGATTGCCTTTTACTCTATGACAGGTATCAACGGTTAGTCGACCTGAGTTGGGATCTAGACCTATAGCAATAGATCAGAAATCCCGCCGTAACAGTTGGTAGCAGAGACGGATGGTTACCTTCTAGAGGAAGGTGATCTAGACTAGGTTAAGATTACCCCAAGGTCCCTAGAGATCGAGAGATGAGCAGCGGAAGAATCGCCTGCCGAAAAAGGTGCTGACGGTGCGAGAGAAAATCAGCAGGGTCGGACGAGAGTGAGTATAACAAGGGTCATGCGTTGACAGATTGCGGTGTTTTGTGTTGTATCTGTATTGTAATGTCATGCGGAGTTGAAGGACTGTAGTGTGAATGTGAGAGGGTTGTGAGCGCGCGCAACCTGGGTGAAAATCTTAAGTTCAGAGAAGAGCTTAAGTGGTTCGGGTGTATCGAACATCCAGAGTAGTTGTCGACCGGAGTAAAGGGGGTCATGAGGTACCATTGATCGCCCGCAGGACCGAGATAGGGGGAACGCAAGAGTGAGTGTGTGGGTAACGGACGCAGGTCGAAAGTTACCGTGTGTAAGTAACCTATCAGTTAAGGCGATTGTCTGGACGTACACGGAAAGACATTTCGTCAGTTAAGGTGACAATTACAGTTAGACTGTGGGCGTACAGTCAAGGAAAGTGATCGCTTGGTCGGAAGTAATCATTTTTCAGAGTATGAATGGGACGCATGCATGACCGGGAGACGAGCTGAGAAAGGAGGGGAACTGCTGCGAAGGGGAGACGAGTGACGTCAGCGAGAGCCGCGCTGTGATAGGCCGGTTGGTGTGAAGCCGCGCTGTGATAGGCCGGTTGGTGTGAAGCCGCGCTGTGATAGGCCGGTTGGGGTGACGTCAGCGAGAGCTGCGCTGTGATAGGCCGGTTGGTGTGAAGCCGCGCTGTGATAGGCCGGTTGGTGTGACGTCAGCGAGAGCCGCGCTGTGATAGGCCGGTTAGCGAGAACCGCGCTGGGATTGGTGGATTGTCATCAGGAAGTAAACGAACGCAGAGAAAATAGAAATTTTGTAGATTTTGAACATGAAGTGTTTAAAATGTTTGAGAGCGATCTTTAAGAGAAAAAGAAGAGAATCTTATTACGGGGAAGAGGCACCGCCAGAGGGTACACCAGCTCACTATATGGCAACGAATGTTGGGTTGCATACTATACTGTGGCTTGATACTTGGAGTAAGATTACAGAAGGGAATGAGGAACTGACTTTTCCAAAATACGGAACGTTTAGGCTAGAAGTGTTGCATCAGCTGAAAGCAGTTATGTCCTCATTGAGTCCTTTGCCTAGACCAACACAGTTTGAGGCCCTTAATGCGTGGATTAGGGCGGCGCACAACAGGAATCAGAACAGGCGCCAAGAAAGGGTAAGGCGATCAGTAAGGGCAGTGCAAGATGCCAAATGGGATGAGGAAGCCAAGAAATGGAGGGTACAGACGATTGAAGTGGATAAGTTGTACCCAGTGAGAGAGGTTACAGGAGAAAAGAGACCCATAGAAGAGGATGACGAGAGCGAGTCGGAGGATGGCCTAATAAATAGGTTGTTGATAGATAGACCGCCTCCGGACAATAGGGAGATAGAAGGTACTGAGCTCCCAAGGGAAGATAGGGTTGATATAGAAGGGAATAGGCCACTCCCTATAACAAATTGGGTACCTACCAAAGGTGAGGAGACACCTCAACATAGTCCTGTACAGAGAGTAGTCGGAAGGGTTGTGGTGCAGAAGATGCCAGCGACAGAGAGGGTTGAGTCCTATGGATTGCCAGATGCTCTTCAAGTACCCGTTACCATAGGTCCTATAGTGTCGGTTTATCACCCAGAGAAAGGGAGAGAGGAAGAACAGGTACGGTTAGACAGGGAAAGAGTTGAGATGGAAAGAAGGAATAACACGACAAATGCCTGGAGGCAATTGCCAGGATCGATAACGTGGAGCACCCCATTGGATTCAGCAGTGGATCCCGTAACAGAACAGGGGGGTCAGAGAGGACCGATGGACCTGAGGGGACCACGGCCGAAATCCTATAAAGAGTTGAGGGCTGACTTGAAGGAATGGGATAGGTCCACAGAAGCACCGAGCAACAGGTCAAGAGCAGAAGCTGAATGGGGAAGTCGAGGCAACGGGATATTATCTCACTGCGGGGCTAGCGAAGGCAGTCAGGAGTGGGACGGTAAAAGTCAGGAGAGTAGAGGAGTTACACGTCATATTGATGGTGGAAATGGGCAGGAGCGAAAAGGTAGAAGTACGGAGTGTGGAGAGACGTCTCGTCTCATTCAAAGTGAGGGAGACCAAAGGACACAAGAGTACAGGGATAGGTTTAAGTGCACTCTCCACGCACCTGATGATAACGTACAGCACTGGAATCGTGGGAACATGGGGAACCGCGAAGGATCTTGCCATGCGTCGAGTGATCAGAAATCACAGGCAAATTGCGAAGGCATGGGGAATTATGGAATGTCTTACCATGCACCTAGAGAAACCAGGCAGAACGGGAAATGTTGGACTATGGGAAATAGAGAAGTGTTTCACTATACACCCAGAGAGGATGGAACTGCATGGGACCTGGAGAGATGGGAACATGGGAGGACTCCCCATAACACGCCTGAGCCCAGACGTAGGACTCAGAGCTGTGATGGGAGAGATGTAAATGGACTCTCTAGAGATAGCATACTGAAAGCTGTGATAAAAGCCAAAAGACTCGATGTGACCAGCTTAAAATCTAACCTGGACGAGATAATAGATGGTGCGTTGCCTTTAGAAAGGATTGACATGTACGAACAAGATGAGCTGCTGTTTATAGCAAAGGATATTACTCGAAAGGCAAGAGCAACTCATGAGAAACTGTCTGAACTGGCAGACAAGTATATGGTAGATTTGTCCAGAACAAAGGCATTGCAGGATAACCATAGGTTGCATTATTCAGATCAGGACTTAGAAGAGAGGAGGACGACTGGATTAAAAACACACATAAGGGAACTGATCACAGGAATAAGAGCATGGAGAGATCTGGACAAATGGGAAGAGAGGTGGTCCAAAAAGGGAACTGTTAGGCGGAGCGCGAATGTGATGTCTCCGGAGGGAAGGCTACTGCAGATGGAGGCATTCCCTTTGCGAGAAATAGCGAATGGGAGTTATGTACACGTGCCCTGGAGTAGGGGAGATTTGGCTGCATTTACCAACTCATTTCCGAAGTTAAGGGAAAATCCCGTAGAGTGGTACAAGCAGGTAGAGAGGTTTGTCAAGATTTCAAAAGTATTGTGGATTGATTTGAACACTTTATTCGACATTGTGGTCCCAGGAGACTTGTGGATAGCATGCAAGGTTAGTGTCGAATGGCCAACTTCAGAACCAGAAAGGGATGCTCGTACTAATGGACCGTCAGAAAGAGTAATGTTAAAATATGAAAAGGTGATGACATGGCTGAAGGAGAAGGTGCCACCACAAGATATAGATTGGGTAAAAATAGACCAAACAAGACAGGAACCCAAGGAGAAAGTTCATGAGTTTTATGAGCGATTGCTGAAAACGTTCAAACAATACAGTGGATTAGATATAATGGATCCCAAAGATATAGGACAGTTTGTATCGAAGTTCGTTTTGGGGTTGAGACCTGATATTTGTTTGATGATTCAGCAACATTTAATTTGTTGGCAAAACAAACCATTGGATGAAATTTTGAGATACGCAAGGTATTGCAGTGATGAAATAGATTCCAAAGCAAAGAAACTAAGGGAGAAACTGATGATGGTGCAGATGCAGTCGGCTGGAAAGGGTGGACAGCAGCAACAGGGAACAGGGACGATGGTACGGAAACCAAATAGTCCGAATAAGGACAACGAGGAAAACCCGAGACCTAGAATAGACGTTGCTACATTGAAAAAAACGACAAAGTGTCACCAGTGTCACCAGGTGGGACATTGGAAACGCGAGTGTCCCTATAACCCTGAAAACGGAGAACTAGAAGTAGGGGAGGAGGAAGTTCAAGAAGTTCCAGTTCAAGGGGTGACAGTGCCAAAGAGTAAGGTGGCCAAAGGGGGGACTTCGGCTCCACAAGCTCAGTTCCCGCAGCCACCAAAGATTACGACAGGGGGAAAGACCTATAGACAAATGCCTCTTTTTATAGACGAAGAAGAGTGTTACTACGTTGATCCATTGACGGGACGACGTGTAAGTAGAGAGGAGGACTGTACCCTCGGGGCAGTTCTAGAGGTGGATCAAAGAGGACCGTTTGTTGAGGCTGAAGTGGCAGGGTGTCCTACAACATTCTTAGTAGATACCGGAGCTACTCGATCAACTTTGAGATCGGCAGTGGTTCCAGATCTACCAATGTCGGGGGAAACAATTCAAGTGGTAGGAGTCGCAAATAGGAGAATGACTAACCCTTTGACGGAACCAGTGCCAGTGAGAATAGGAAACTACACCGATGAACATCAGTTTGTAGTATGTGATTCTAGTCCTGTGTGTCTGTTAGGAAGAGACTTATTGTGTAAACTGAACTGCACAATATACTGCACACCTCAGGGAGTGGAGGTACAGACTACAGACGATGATGCTACCTTTAAAATTGCAAATTCGAGAGTATGCGTAGAACTGTATCCTACCCTGACTGTGGAGGAGCTTCCTTGGGACTTACGAGATACAGTGTCATCAGAGGTATGGGATTATACTGGAGAAGAGATAGGATTGATCAAAGGAGTAGAACCAGTGAAGATCATGGTAAAACCAAATGTTGAATATCCAAGAACGCCTCAATACAAATTGACCCCGGAGACGATTGCAGGAATAAAACCCGTAATCGACTCTATGATTCAACAGGGAATACTGAAGGAAATCGTGGGTAGTCCATGCAACTCCCCCATTATGGGTTTGCAGAAACCTAGTGGGAAATTTAGAATAGTACAAGATCTTCGAAGGATTAATAACATAGTTGTTTCATGTTGTCCAGTGGTACCGAATCCATCAGTGATATTGTTTCAGATACCATTCCAAGCTGAGTGGTTCACAGTGATAGATCTTTGTCAGGCTTTCTTCTCAATTCCATTAGATGAGGAGAGCCAGTTTCTTTTCGCTTTTAAGCTGGAAAATCGTGTCCTAACATGGTGTCGTATCCCACAGGGGTATACAGAAAGCCCATCAATTTTCAACCAGCTATTGAAGAAAAATCTTGAAAGTCTAGTACTGCCACAGAACTCGGTTCTGGTCCAGTACATAGACGACCTACTTGTTGCGTCAGGAACGGAAGAAGCTTGTAAGATAGATACCATCGCCTTGCTGAACCATTTAGCTGAAAATGGGCATAAGCTATCTCCGAGCAAATTGCAGTACTGTCTGACAGAAGTACAGTACTTGGGTCACCGGATAGAAAAAGGAAAGCGCAAGGTGTCACCAGATAGGATAGAGGCGATAATGAAGATGAACTCGCCTACGACACAGAGAGAAGTCAGGATGTTCCTAGGAATGGTTGGTTATTGCCGACAGTGGATAGCTAACTTTTCCCTGAAAGCAAAACCCTTACAAAAACTGACGCACAAGGAGGTGAGTGATCCGGTACCATAGGACAAGGATTGTTTGATGTCGTTCCCACAGCTGAGAGAGGACTTGTGCCGTGCTCCAGCTTTGGGGATGCCTGATTACGAAAAACCATTTTCACTTTACTGCTGCGAAAGAGAGGGTTGTGCTTTGTCAGTTTTAGTACAAACTCATGGAAATGCCCGTAGACCAGTTGCATACTTTTCGGCTACTTTAGATCCGGTAGCCGCAGCGTTGCCCGGATGTCTCAAATCCGTTGCTGCAACAGGTGTCAGCATTGAAAGGTGTGAAAATATAGTAATGGGACACCAATTAGTGGTGTATGTACCTCATTCTGTAGAACTGTTAATGACCAGGACCAAGACACAGCACTTAACCAATAATAGGCTCACGCGCTACGAGCAAGTTATTCTTGCTGCGGAGAACGTGACCCTTAAGAGATGCTCTGTTTTGAATCCTGCTACATTGATGCCACTTCCTAATGATATAGAAGGCAAAGAATGTGAAGATCACGATTGCCTTGATGTGACTGAACTATGCACCAAGCCAAGACCAGATATTGTGGATGAGCCGTTGACTGACCCTGATGAAATTTTCTTTGTTGATGGCTCATGTTTAAGAGACAATACTGGTCGGTTGAGAGCAGCTTATGCTGTTTGCACCATTACTGGAGTTGTGGAAGCCGCTTGCCTGGAAGGAGTACACTCCGCTCAGGTAGCAGAAATCATTGCATTGACACGTGCCTGTTTAGCAGGTAGCAAAATTAGAGTCACCATTTATACCGATAGCCAATATGGTTTCGGTGTAGTTCATGATTTTGGGCAATTGTGGTCTCAGAGAGGTTACATGACCTCCTCTGGTTCGCCTATTCGAAATGGGGAATTTGTGCGACTGTTGTTAGAAGCATTACAAGGTCCAGCAGCAATTGCGGTTGTTAAATGTGTAGCCCACACCAAAAATACAGATTTTGTGTCGCAAGGTAATCGATATGCAGACGAAGTTGCTCGATATTGCGCGGAGCAAGGATATTCTTTCACGGAAGTGGAAGTAGGTGGGACTCAGGAAAAGACAGAGTTAAACATGATGCTAGAAACAGTGGATACTTGGGAGGATTTAAAAGACATGCAAGAGAACGCACCTGATTCTGAGAAAAAGGCATGGGAAACAGCAGGTTGTGTGAAAAGTGAAATGGATTTGTGGGTTTCAGCAGATGGAAGGGCAGAATTACCTGATGAGTTAGTGAGTCCAATGGCACGACAGATACATGGTCCAGTACACTTAGGAAGAGATGCCATGCTGAGGTTATTTAGGCAGACTTGGCATTACCCTAAGTTTAGGATTGCAGCAGAAGCAGTGTGTCGAAGATGTGTCACTTGTCAGCAATTGAACGTAGGGAAAAGAACACCAGTTACAATGAGTCACATTGGGAGGTCTGGGGGGCCTTTCAACCAAATGCAATTAGATTTTATTGAGATGCCAAAAATCAACCGCCTCGGGTATGTTCTGGTGGTTGTATGCATATTTTCCAGATGGGTCGAAGCATACCCTACACGCAGGTGCGATACACTCACAGTAGCAAAGTTGTTGCTTAGAGAGTTGATCCCGCGCTTTGGGGTGCCGACCTCTTTGGAATCAGACAGAGGAACTCATTTCAACAGTGAAGTTGTGAAGATGCTTTGCTCTGCATTAAACATTGATCAGAAGTTGCACTGTAGCTATCGACCAGAGGCTTCAGGTATCGTGGAGCAGATAAACGGAACTCTAAAGTCCCGAATAGCCAAAGTATGTTCATCAACGTCCTTAAGCTGGCCTGATGCTCTGCCCTTGGTACTCATAAGTATGCGTAGCACACCAGACAGGAGGACAGGTCTCTCTCCACATGAGGTTTTAATGGGGAGGGCAATGAGACTTCCGTCTGTTCCAACTACAGCTTTGTTGAATATTACAGATGACCTGATCCTGGATTACTGCAAGGGACTTTCTGATGTCATTCATTCTGTGTCTCTTCAGGTGCAGGCTGCTGAAGTTCCATCTTCAAGAGACCTGTGTCACGACTTGTGCCCTGGTGATTGGGTGCTTGTGAAAAAACACGTCCGGAAGAACTGCCTAGACGTGCGCTGGAAGGGGCCCTACCAAATAATCCTGACAACGAATACTGCTGTAAAGTGTGGAGGGCTGCCAAACTGGATTCATGCTTCCCATACTCGAAGAGTTCCGGCACCCTTAGAAGAAACAGCTCCTCTCACAGATGAAAATCCAGCTGTGGACGGCGAACCACTAGAGGGGATCAGTCAAGCTGTGGGGGTGTCGAAAGAAGTTGGGAGTGCTACAGATTCAGCAGAAGAAAGACAGGACGACAGTGAAACTGAAGTTGCCACCGAAGGAGAAAGTTGCTGTGAATACGGCTCAGACACGGATCAAGACAAAAGTGATCAAGAACCGAGTGTGAGGACAAGAAATAGGAGAACAAGGCGTGGAGAAGCTAGTTGGCCTAAAAGAAAGAAGAGGCCGAGCTTGAAGCCAACTCCAGAGAGAACTCTTGCTTCTATATCTGAAGACTCGGATTTGGTCGAAGGTGCACAAAGACAGGAACAGGAAGGTCCGAGAAGATCGGGGAGGGTGCGAGTGCCCTGCAGAAGATACGCTACTCCTGAGTGGACCTACCTAGCAGCAGATGTCCAGTGCACAGAGATCCGGGAGGGTGAGGGAAGTGACAGTGACCAGTACTGACCCAATCATAACATTGGAAGTAGTGTTGTTGGTACCAGGAGTGGAGGTCGAAGGGTTGCTGACACTCACTATCCCCAATCCTCCTTATCTGAGCAGGATAAGAGAACTGGTTTTAAACAGAATAGAATTTCCGACTTTTTGTTCAACGATGCCAACACTCGAGGAGATCATTCTTCGTTTAGAAATATTAGAATACGTGATTAGAGCCGCTGGAACACGTATGATTCCAGATTGCTAAAGACTTTGTAAATAAACAGATTGAAAAATAACCTAGCGCCAAGTGGAAGAAGAAGAAATTTAGGGACTTCCCATTTAGTGGACGGAGAAGGGCTAGGGTTGTCTGTTGCTATAGAACTCAAAGACTGATCTTGCAGAAGGGATTATCAGCTTCCAGGTGTGGTTCGGAAAGGCTGAATAAGCAAAGAAAAGAGACTTTGAGTTGTGAAAGAAAATCAGAACTACACTGTCTTGAGATTATGGAGGCCGGCAACCCAAACCGCAAGACAAAATGCATAGTAGGCACACTTTTAGTGGGAGTAATTTTTCTTATAGTTTTAGTAGTTACTATATCATATGTAGTGGGACATGAAAATGAAGAGAAGGCAACAAAGGAAGCAAAAATTGTATCGATGCAGAAACCTACTACTGCTGGTCAAAGGGGGGACAATACAGAGAAAGATAAAGCTTTACTAGCAGCAGAGACTCGTAGGTTGCATGTGGATGAATCACAGGGAAATTTTAAATCAAATGCATATGCTAAATTGCTTTATGAATATATTGATGCCATGGAGGCAAAAGATTGCTATGTGTGCATGCAATTGCCAGCCTCTGTAGACGAAGGTATTAGATATCATCATCTTCCATTGACTTATGGAATCACATGTAGTTTGTGGCTTAGTATATTTTATGAACGTGATGGTTTTGAGTATTATTTTTCAAATGTTGATGCTGTTTTACCAGAAGTTCCAAACTACAAGCACATGAACAAGTGGGATTATTATAAGAGTGAAGATAGATTAAAGAAATTTGTCATTCCTTGGAAAACGTTGGATACTTCACATGCCCGAAGAAATAATTTGACTTGTAAAGTGTCAGAAATTGAGAAACGGTTTATAGGACAGGTGGATGATCGGTATAGGAGACAGAAGATCTTAAAGGCTTCAGGCCAATGGAAAACAGATTGGACCGAAGAAGAAAGGTCACACAAAAGAAAGGGTAGTAATGGTCCAATAGCTTTAGATCGAGAGCAAAAAGGGAAACTGTGTATATATAGGGGTAATATCTATTATGAGAATGTGTTTGTGGGAGAAGTAAATTGTGAATATGCTTTCCAATTAGAATATTATACCAAGGATTTCTTAAAGGGAATGCAGGTGATCCCGAATGTATATTTTGTTTGTGGAAGAAATGCATACGTGAAACTACCGGATAATTGGTATGGATCATGTTATTTAGCAATTGTCTTCCCCAAAATATACCATGCTAAGGATCTAGAAATTATAGAGGGAGGAACTCAAGCTAGAGGAAGAAGGGATGTAAGCAATGAGGAGGTAGTTGGAGACGTATTTGGTGCTATGTTTCCTCTTTTAGGGATAGTACTGAATGATGTCAAGATTAGAAGATTGGCAACAGTTGTAGATAGGTTGTCCGCCAGTACTGCTAGATCATTAATGCTGGTGGAGGGAGAGATGCAATCGATAAGAGCAATGGTTCTTCAGAACCGACTTGCTCTAGACGTTCTGTTAGCCAAAGAGGGAGGAGTCTGTAAGGCTTTGAAGGTCCAGGAATGTTGTACTTACTTTCCAGACAATTCAAAACCTCTAGAAAAGTATATACGGAACATCACTGAAATTCATCATGAGATTGAGGATTTGACACAGGTAAATGTGTGGGAAAAAGTAGGTCATGGAATGGGTAAAGTTGGAGGTTGGTTTGCCAACCTAGGAAAGGGTTTCATTTGGTACATACTGAAACCTATCATCATAATAGTGATTTGTATAATCACCTTGTGGGGATTGGTGCGGCTGTACCAATGGTATAGATCAAATAGGTTGCATAGATCCATGAGAGAGCAGGAGAGGAGATTAGCTGCGATGCAGGATAATCAGTACAGGAGTCTGAGGGCTCTAGAGATGATGAAACGAGAGAGTACTGCAACGAGTTCAGTTTGATTCAGTTCATACCTCAGGGATGGTGTTGTGATGGTGATGACTACTAAAAGTCATCAAAGGGGGGAACTGAGAGAGCGTAAATTGAGAAAAAATAGAAGTGCACCATATTTACAAGCACGTTGCATCAGTTTAGTAAAGATTACATAAGAGTGTCGAATTTATAGAGTGAAAATACATAAGAGTGTTTAATTAAAATAGAATGCATATATCAGTGTGAAAAGCTAATGTAGAAGTGTGTAGAGATGTTAGAATGATGTTGAAATCCCATGTTATGTGGCTGATGTAGAGGAGAATGTAATACTGCTAAACGTAGAAATGTGTAGGCCACATGGCAGTTCACAGAGAATGAAAGGTGCTGTTACACTCTTACATGATATGGGTTTTAACGTTGTTGTAGTTCAAAGTATTATTGATCATAGAACTGAAATATATGTTTTATAGAAGTGTTTCATATAACCATTGTGTGTAATAAGTTAGAATACTGTTTAGACTAAGAAATTAAAGGTTTACAGAGTGCACAGGCCTGTTTCATTCAATTCTTATAGGCCTGAATAGATAAGGTCATTTCTTTTGATCTGCATGTGTTAGTTAGAGGAATGTCCTGTTAAGCATAAATTGCGGAGCCTGCTCGAAGGTTTACGACTTAGAAGATACGGTGGAGGCCGGAATTTGGGGCTCACTGTACAAGTGTCTGTTTGCAGGTGCGAGGAGGTTCCAATCAAGAGAGTGATGAATAGAGTTTTGTTCAGGGAGTCAGGCACAGGCCTGGAGGAGGCTTCAGGAATTTCCTGGGGGGTACCGTCCTGCCGGAGAAGAGCCTGAGAAGCAAGGTCAACGCTAACGATGGGCCCAGAGGAGTATCAGCATGGAAAATGCCAGAACCGACACCACGTGAGGGGCGTCTCTAAAGGGCGTTTCTATTGTAAATGTGATTTTTGTATTAGGGACAGCACCCCTGGGTGGAGTTAGGGCAGATGGTCTGAGGAACCTAAGAGAGCGGATGGGTAGGCAGATAGGGTAACTGCGAGACACCGATTCACAACGAAGACTAAGGGAAGTGAGTGATCTTCTTTGGAAGTCACCACGGCTGACACCTTTTTAGGTTAAGATTTTACTAAGTAGGGATGTCACTTAGTCTAGTGTAGGGACAGTCTAATCTGGATTTTCTTCCTTTCTGTAAGTGACTCACAAGTTACAGCTAGTGTCTATTCTTGCAACTCTGATGATTTTTGAATTGGTTTTGGTGATATTCTTTTGCCGACTAAGAGCATTTAGAAAATGTATGTTTGTATTGATACCAGTATATCTTTTGAACCTTATTTTGAGATGTTTGTATCTCCAGTTAACTTTGGCTTTATAATAAACTTTTAAAACTTATTTGTAGTAAGTGGTTCTTTAGAGTGGTGTAAGTCCTTAACAGATTGACCTAGTAGTGGATTGCCTTTTACTCTATGACAGGTATCAACGGTTAGTCGACCTGAGTTGGGATCTAGACCTATAGCAATAGATCAGAAATCCCGCCGTAACAGTACTATAAGGAGAAACACTAGGTGAATTCATAATTGGTTGAGTTTTACTTTAGTGAATGGATTAGTACATGTTACTGAAAGAGTCACTATCGGATTGCAAGTGCAGTCACAGGGTGTTTGCTGGAGTGTATGGATACTGACTGGGGAATTGTCGGCCCGAAACACAAGTGTGAAGGTGGTTAGACCACTACATGCATACTGCAAAGGAATTTGAAACACTCCATGCCCTAAAGCCTGGCTCACTGCATGAGTACATGCACACTAACTGAATGATTACAGTACTATAAGGATAGACACTGGGTGAATTCTTAAATGGTTGAGTTTTACTTTAGTGAATGGATTAGTACATGGTACTGAAAGAGTCATTTTAGAATTGCAGGAGCAGTCACAGGGTGCTTGCTGGAGTGTATGGATACTGACTGGGGAATTGTAGGCCTGAAATACAAGTGTGAATATAGTTATACCACAACATGCATACTGCATAGGAGTTTGAAACACTCCATGCCCTAAAGTCTGGCTCACTGCATGAGAACATGCATACTAACTGAATGATTACAGTACTATAAGGAGAGACACTGGGTGAATTCATAATTGGTTGAGTTTACTTTTTTGAATGGATTTGTACATGGTACTGAAAGAGTCACTATGGGATTGCAAGAGCAGTCACAGGGTGTTTGCTGGAGTGTATGGATACTGACTGGGGAATTGTAGGCCTGATACACAAGTGTGAAGGTGGTTAGACCACTACAGGCATACTGCATAGGGGTTTGAAGCACTCCATGCCCTAAATCCTAGCTAACTGCATGAATACATGCATACTGACTGAATGATTACAGTACTATAAGGAGAAACACTGGGTAAATTCAAAATTGGTTGAGATTTACTTCAGTGAAAGGATTAGTACATGATACTGAAAGAGTCACTATGGGATTGCAAGTGCAGTCACAGGGTGTTTGCTGGAGTGTATGGATACTGACTGGGGAATTGTAGGCCTGATACACACGTATGAAGGTGGTTAGACCACTACAGGCATACTGCATAGGGGTTTGATGCACTCCATGCCCTAAAGCCTGGCTAACTGCATGAGTACATGCATACTGACTGAATGATTACAGTACTATTAGGAGAAACACTGGGTGAATTCAAAATTGGTTGAGTTTTACTTCAGTGAAAGGATTAGTACATGATACTGAAAGAGTCACTTTGGAATTGCAAGAGCAGTCACATGGTGTTTGCTGGAGTGTATGGATACTGACTGGGGAATTGTAGGCCTGAAACACAAGTGTGAAGGTGGTTAGACCACTACACGTATACTGCATATGAGTTTAAAGCAGTCCGTGCCCTAAAGCCTGGCTCACTGCATGAGTACATGCATACTGACTGAATGATTACAGTACTATAAGGAGAGACACTGGGTAAATTCATAATTGGTTGAGTTTTACTTTTGTGAATGGATTAGTACATGGTACTGAAAGAGTCACTATGGGATTGCAAGTGCAGTCACAGGGTGTTTGCTGGAGTGTTTGGATACTGATGGGAATTGTAGGCCTGAAACACAAGTGTGAAGGTGGTTAGACCACTACATGCATACTGCATAGGAGTTTGAAGCACTCCATGCCCTAAAGCCTGGCTCACTGCATGAGTACATGCATACTAACTGAATGATTACAGTACTATAAGGAGAAACACTGGGTGAATTCATAATTGGTTGAGTTTTACTTTAGTGAATGGATTAGTACATGGTACTGAAAGAGTCACTATCGGATTTCAAGTGCAGTCACAGGGTGTTTGCTGGAGTGTATGGATACTGACTGGGGAATTGTCGGCCCGAAACACAAGTCTGAAGGTGGTTAGACCACTACATGCATACTGCATAGGAGTTTGAAGCAGTCCATGCCCTAAAGCCTGGCTCACTGCATGAGTACATGCATACTGACTGAATGATTACAGTACTATAAGGAGAAACACTAGGTGAAATCATAATTGGTTGAGTTTACTTTTGTGAATGGATTTGTACATGATACTGAAAGAGTCACTATCGGATTGCAAGTGCAGTCACAGGGTGTTTTCTGGAGTGTATGGATACTGACTGGGGAATTGTCGGCCCGAAACACAAGTGTGAAGGTGGTTAGACCACTACATACATACTGCAAAGGAATTTGAAACACTCCATGCCCTAAAGCCTGGCTCACTGCATGAGTACATGCACACTAACTGAATGATTACAGTACTATAAGGAGAGACACTGGGTGAATTCATAATTGGTTGAGTTTACTTTTGTGAATGGATTTGTACATGGTACTGAAAGAGTCACTATGGGATTGCAAGAGCAGTCACAGGGTGTTTGCTGGAGTGTATGGATACTGACTGGGGAATTGTAGGCCTGATACACAAGTGTGAAGGTGGTTAGACCACTACAGGCATACTGCATAGGGGTTTGAAGCACTCCATGCCCTAAATCCTGGCTAACTGCATGAATACATGCATACTGACTGAATGATTACAGTACTATAAGGAGAAACACTGGGTGAATTCAAAATTGGTTGAGATTTACTTCAGTGGAAGGATTAGTACATGATACTGAAAGAGTCACTATGGGATTGCAAGTGCAGTCACAGGGTGTTTGCTGGAGTGTATGGATACTGACTGGGGAATTGTAGGCCTGATACACAAGTGTGAAGGTGGTTAGACCACTACAGGCATACTGCATAGGGGGTTGAAGCACTCCATGCCCTAAAGCCTGGCTAACTGCATGAGTACATGCATACTGACTGAATGATTACAGTACTATTAGGAGAAACACTGGGTGAATTCAAAATTGGTTGAGTTTTACTTCAGTGAAAGGATTAGTACATGATACTGAAAGAGTCACTTTGGAATTGCAAGAGCAGTCACAGGGTGTTTGCTGGAGTGTTTGGATACTGATGGGAATTGTAGGCCTGAAACACAAGTGTGAAGGTGGTAAGACCACTACATGCATACTGCATAGGAGTTTGAAGCACTCCATGCCCTAAAGCCTGGCTCACTGCATGAGTACATGCATACTGACTGAATGATTACAGTACTATAAGGAGAAACATTAGGTGAATTCATAATTGGTTGAGTTTTACTTTAGTGATTGGATTAGTACATGTTACTGAAAGAGTCACTATCGGATTGCAAGTGCAGTCACAGGGTGTTTTCTGGAGTGTATAGATACTGACTGGGGAATTGTCGGCCCGAAACACAAGTGTGAAGGTGGTTAGACCACTACATGCATACTGCAAAGGAATTTGAAACACTCCATGCCCTAAAGCCTGGCTCACTGCATGAGTACATGCACACTAACTGAATGATTACAGTACTATAAGGAGAGACACTGGGTGAATTCATAATTGGTTGAGTTTTACTTTAGTGAATGGATTAGTACATGGTACTGAAAGAGTCATTTTAGAATTGCAGGAGCAGTCACAGGGTACTTGCTGGAGTGTATGGATACTGACTGGGGAATTGTAGGCCTGAAATACAAGTGTGAACATAGTTATACCACTATATGCATACTGCATAGGAGTTTGAAACACTCCATGCCCTAAAGTCTGGCTCACTGCATGAGAACATGCATACTGACTGAATGATTACAGTACTATAAGGAGAGACACTGGGTGAATTCATAATTGGTTGAGTTTACTTTTGTGAATGGATTTGTACATGGTACTGAAAGAGTCACTATGGCATTGCAAGAGCAGTCACAGGGTGTTTGCTGGAGTGTATGGATACTGACTGGGGAATTGTAGGCCTGATACACAAGTGTGAAGGTGGTTAGACCACTACATGCATACTGCATAGGGGTTTGAAGCACTCCATGCCCTAAATCCTGGCTAACTGCATGAATACATGCATACTGACTGAATGATTACAGTACTATTAGGAGAAACACTGGGTGAATTGAAAATTGGTTGAGTTTTACTTCAGTGAAAGGATTAGTACATGATACTGAAAGAGTCACTTTGGAATTGCAAGAGCAGTCACATGGAGTTTGCTGGAGTGTATGGATACTGACTGGGGAATTGTAGGCCTGAAACACAAGTGTGAAGGTGGTTAGACCACTACACGTATACTGCATAGGAGTTTGAAGCAGTCCGTGCCCTAAAGCCTGGCTCACTGCATGAGTACATGCATACTGACTGAATGATTACAGTACTATAAGGAGAGACACTGGGTGAATTCATAATTGGTTGAGTTTTACTTTTGTGAATGGATTAGTACATGGTACTGAAAGAGTCACTATGGGATTGCAAGAGCAGTCACATGGTGTTTGCTGGAGTGTATGGATACTGACTGGGGAATTGTAGGGCTGAAACACAAGTGTGTAAGCGGTTAGACCACTAGACGTATACTGCATATGAGTTTAAAGCAGTCCGTGCCCTAAAGCCTGGCTCACTGCATGAGTACATGCATACTGACTGAATGATTACAGTACTATAAGGAGAGACACTGGGTAAATTCATAATTGGTTGAGTTTTACTTTTGTGAATGGATTAGTACATGGTCCTAAAAGAGTCACTATCGGATTGCAAGTGCAGTCACAGGGTGTTTGCTGGAGTGTATGGATACTGACTTGGGAATTGTAGGCCCGAAACACAAGTGTGAAGGTGGTTAGACCACTACATGCATACTGCAAAGGAATTAGAAACACTCCATGCCCTAAAACCTGGCTCACTGCATGAGTACATGCACACTAACTGAATGATTACAGTACTATAAGGAGAGACACTGGGTGAATTCATACTTGGTTGAGTTTTACTTTAGTGAATGGATTAGTACATGGTACTGAAAGAGTCATTTTAGAATTGCAGGAGCAGTCACAGGGTGCTTGCTGGAGTGTATGGATACTGACTGGGGAATTGTAGGCCTGAAATACAAGTGTGAATATAGTTAGACCACTACATGCATACTGCATAGGAGTTTGAAACACTCCATGCCCTAAAGTCTGGCTCACTGCATGAGAACATGCATACTAACTGAATGATTACAGTACTATAAGGAGAGACACTGGGTGAATTCATAATTGGTTGAGTTTACTTTTGTGAATGGATTTGTACATGGTACTGAAAGAGTCACTATGGGATTGCAAGTGCAGTCACAGTGAGTTTGCTGGAGTGTATGGATACTGACTGGGGAATTGTAGGCCTGATACACAAGTGTGAAGGTGGTTAGACCACTACAGGCATACTGCACAGGGGTTTGAAGCACTCCATGCCCTAAATCCTGGCTAACTGCATGAATACATGCATACTGACTGAATGATTACAGTACTATAAGGAGAAACACTGGGTGAATTCAAAATTGGTTGAGATTTACTTCAGTGAAAGGATTAGTACATGATACTGAAAGTGTCACTTTGGAATTGCAAGAGCAGTCACATGGTGTTTGCTGGAGTGTATGGATAGCGACTGGTGAATTGTAGGCCTGAAACACAAGTGTGAAGGTGGTTAGACTACTACACGTATACTGCATAGGAGTTTGAAGCAGTCCGTGCCCTAAAGACTAGCTCACTGCATGAGTACATGCATACTGACTGAATGATTACAGTACTATAAGGAGAGACACTGGGTGAATTCATAATTGGTTTAGTTTTACTTTAGTGAATGGATTAGTACATGGTACTGAAAGAGTCACTTTAGGATTGGAAGAGCAGTCACAGGGTGTTTGCTGGAGTGTATGGATACTGACTGGGGAATTTTAGGCCTGAAACACAAGTGTGAAGGTGGTTAGACTACTACATACATTGTCCATATGAGTTTCAAGCACTCCGTACCCTAAAGCCAGGCTCACTGCATGAGTACATGCATACTGACTGAATGATTACAGTACTATAAGGAGAGACACTGGGTGAATTCACAATTGGTTGAGTTTTACTTTAGTGAATGGATTAGTACATGGTACTGAAAGAGTCGCTTTAGGATTGGAAGAGAGGTCACAGGGTGTTAGACCTGGCATTCTTGGCATGGTTTCCCCCTATCTTTTTGCCTCTATCGCTTGTATTTTTTATGCTGTGCTGGATTTCGTTCTTGCTGGTTTAGATGCTTTGGGCACTTTGCCACTGCTGTCCAGTGTCAAAGTGCAAGTGCTCTTTGTGTACATAGTTATTGTGATCCATTATCCATGATTGGAATATTTGTATTACCAAGAAGTCCCTAGTAAAGTGCACTGCGTGTGCCAGGGCTGGTGAATCAAATGCTACCAGTGGGCCTGCAACACTGATTTTGCCACCCTCATTAGTTTCCCAAAAATGGTGTCTCAGGCCTGCCACCACAGTGCCTGTGTACAGTCTGTGAAGTGCCATGTTGTCCTTGCCAGGCCCTACCCTTCCCTTTCTGTGCACATAGGACACCCCTATAGTAGGCCCAAGGTACCCCCCTGGGCAGGGTGCAGTGCAGGTGAAAGATAGGCCATGTACTGCCTGTGTGTAACATGTCCTAATAGTAAAATACAGCCAATTTCGTTTTTTCACTATTGGGAGGCCATCTTGCCCATAGGATAGAATGGGGAAGGCTGTGTACCATTATACCAGCCTATCTTCCCATAGGAACAAGATGGAGACATGGAGTCTGGCACCCTTGAATTCAGAATTTAATAACACATCTTTTTGTGAAGATGTTTTTTAAATCCTGCGTTTAGAAATGGCACTTTTAGAAAGCTGCTGTTTCTCTCTTCAAACCTTCCTGTGTGTCTCTACCTGGTTGTGGATTGACTGTCTGGCTGTAGGGGGTTACAGGGGCTGGTGAGGTGTCTTGGCTCCAGGAGTCTGGGCTGAATAGGCCCATCTGCATTTAGAGAGGTGGGTGGGGGAAATCCCTGTAGCTGAGTTGGGCTGTGCCTGTCTCCACAATGGACTGTCTCCACCTCCTGCTGGGCGTCTGAGGGCGCTGGCCCCCTGTCTCAAAGGAAGAAGTTGTGCACTGGCAGAGTGCCCCCAGGACTGGTTTGAACTGGGTCCAGAACCCTCAACACATGAAGAACAAAGACTTTAGGGGTATAAAAGTAGGACAGAGACCCCATGAAAATCATACTACTTCATGATCAAGAAGAACCTCTTACAAAACAATATGAGAGAGAAATGGTATTTCACCAGTGAAGGTGGGGTCGGGACTCCTGATCCCCTTGTTTTAAAGTTAATAAACAAAAAAAGGAGTAAACCCTTGTAGTAGAACCCAACCTCTGTATGAGGAGGGCAGCGAGGTGCGTTAATCACAACCCGTGGTGGGACAGCCTTTGTCCTTAGAAGACTTCTAAGGACAAAGGCTGTCCCACCACAGGTTGTGATGAACGCACCTCGCTGCCCTCCCCATACAGAGGTTGGCTTCTACTTCAAGAAGAACCTCTGCCAAGGAAGATCAGCTGAAGAAACTTAGGAGAAAAACTGCCATTGCTTTGTGTCTGGGGCTGATCTGCAGTTTGCTGTTTTTACTAAGGAGAGGACAAGGGACTTTGCTATTTGCTGTGTCGCCACCCTGCTTGCAACAAGGACTTTGCTGTGTGCTGTGTCCTGAAGTGAAAAGTCTCCAAGAGCCTGAGGAGAGCTGGCCTCTTGTTGTGGGAACTCAGGCATATAAAAATTCCCAAGATCAATTTTTTTACAAAACCTAAGCGTGTGTCTGCCTGCAGTTGGTGATCCCTGTGAAGCCTGCCATACTGTTGGGAGATCGTGAGTTTCCCCAACCTCGCCCCTGTGTTGTACCCGGTCCTGCCTGCACTGAGGAACATCGTGACGTGCGTGGGGCGACAACGTAATCAACGAAGAGCGACGTGTGTCCCTGCTGTCCAGAAATCAACAGCGAAGCCACTACGTGGAAAAGAAAAGCTGTGCTGCAATCCCCGGCTGTGAGGCATTGCCTAGCAACCGGGACTCCTCCAGAGACGTCACCGCCGTGTAGTGAAGGGGGCCGCCCAGCAGGACTTGGGCCCGAGCCGAAGCGGAGCTGCGCTCGAGTGTGGGAAGAAAGTCTCGTCCTCGCCGAGGAAGCATCGTCTAAGTAGAAGGGCTCCCGTCAGAGGATCTCCCCGTTTGGGCCTCAGCGCAAGACCAGCTTCTAGGTAATAAGCTCCCAGCTGCTCCTTTGTGTATTGTACTGCCGGGAGCGGGTTGAGAGCCAGCGGGGCTGCCAGGGACTGTGCAGGCGTGCCCCAAGCCTTAGTGTCGGCTGATAATCGTGGGAGCCCCTGGGTCTAGTTATCGGGGCCTGTCAGGGACTGTGTGGGTGTTTTGCTCAAGTGGTGAGAACTCCCTTTTTGGACACGGAAACATGGCCTGTGCCGGCACTGTAGACAAGCTGCAGTACCGGGGGCCGCTCATCGGAGGTTGTGTGGTTTAAAAGCATTTGGGGGGCACATTTTGTGGCAACTACTGCTCCGGGAGCCCACAACCAACCAAGGGGAAGTCCGTGGCTGACTACCGGACGGTGCCGGCATCGGCGCTTAAAAAGATTAGCGCTAGAGATACTTTATTTGATGATTAAGAGAGATACAGCCTCTGCACACGTTTTCCTTTTTAACCCTGAGACTGAACTGTTAAATCCCACAATATTTACCTAAATAGGTACAAAACATACAAGAGAACTTTTAGGAAAACAGAATAATTGTGTATGCTGGAATTTTTGTCGTTTGGTCCTGCCTAATTGAAGATACAGATAATGTTAGTTGTATAAAAACCTGTGTGGTGTCCATTTGTGGTGTTTCACAGTGTTATTGTGGGTGTTGGTGCAAGATACTTTACACATTGCCTTGGGGATAAGCTTGTCTGCTCGTGCCAAGCTACCAAGGAGGTGAGCAGGGGTTACCAACACAGTGTGCCCCTTTACCCTGACTATAAGTAAGGTCAAAGGTACTAACCTCTGCCAACTAGAGACCCCCAATTCTAACACAGGGTGTTTGCCAGAGTGTATTGATACTGACTGGGGAATTGTAGGCCTGATACACAAGTGTGAAGGTGGTTAGACCACTATATGCAAAATGCATAGGAGTTTGAAGCACTCCATGCCCTAAAGCCTGGCTCACTGCAGGAGTACATGCATACTGACTGAATGATTACAGTACTATAAGGAGAAACACTGGGTGAATTCATAATTGGTTGTGTTTTACTTTAGTAAATGGATTAGTACATGATACTGAAAGAGTCACTATGGGATTGCAAGTGCAGTCACAGGGTGTTTGCTGGAGTGTATGGATACTGACTGGGGAATTGTAGGCCTGATACACAAGTGTAAAGGTGGTTAGACCACTACATGCATACTGCATAGGAGTTTGAAGCACTCCATGCCCTAAAGTCTGGCTCACTGCATGAGTACATGCATACTGACTGAATGATTACGGTACTTTAAGGAGAAACACTTGGTGAATTCAAAATTGGTTGAGTTTTACTTTAGTTAAAGGATTAGTACATGATACTGAAAAAGGCACTTTGGAATTGCAAGAGAGGTCACAGGGTGTTTGCTGGAGTGTATGAATACTGACTGGGGAATTGTAGGCCTGAAACACAAGTGTGAAGGTGGTTAGACCACTACACGTATACTGCATAGGAGTTTGAAGCACTCTATGCCCTAAAGCCTGGCTCACTGCATGAGTACATGCATACTGACTGAATGATTACAGAACTGTACGAAGAGACACGGTGAATTCATATTTAATTACATTTTAATTTAGTGAATTGATTAGTATATGGTACTATGGGATTCCAAGAGCAGTCACAAGGTGTTTGGTGGAGTGTATGGATATTAACTAGGGAATTGTAGGTCTGAAACACAAGTGTGAAGGTGGTTATACTACTAAATACAAAGCTCATAGGAGTTAGAAGCAGTACATGTGTTAAGGCTCAGAATCACTGCATGCGTACTTGGATAATGACTGAATGATTATAGTAGTACAACCATACATAAAGTTACCAAATGCTTCTCTCACAATGCTTTACAAATGCACACACACTCACAGTGAGATTCTAGAGAAGCAACACTATTCACTAGTCTAGAAGAGTTAAGATGACTGCACACATTCCACATATTTCATTACTGCATTTGAGAGTACACGCCTGACACATTTCAAAATACATAAGCAATGACTGCTTTCAAATTCTACCAAAACCTGGCAACCTAGGTTTTTACCCAGTTATATATATGCAAACACATGAAGTACCCAAAGGCTTCTTTCACAACAGTTCCAAAATGTACACAGTCTCCAAGTGTGATTCTAGACAAGTAAGACTATCTTTTGGACTTTATCAAAAACATTGACTGATCTAGAAAAACTAAGGTGACTGCACACATTCCACATATTTCAATACTGCATTTTACTGTTAAAGTCTAACTAATTTTGTAAATACATAAGCAATTACTATTTTCTAATTTTATGAAAACTTGACAACAAGAAAGGTTTTTAAGCACTTATGTGTCTGCAAACACATCAAGCAACCAAATGCTTCTCTCACAATTTTCACAAATGCACACTGACTCACAGTGTGATTCAAGACAAATAACAGTATCCATTGCACTTTAGCAAAAAACATTTAGTAGTCTGGAAGGGGAAAGGTGACTGCATACATTCCACATATTTCATTACTGCACTTTAGAGTAGAAGCCTGACACATTTTAAAATACATAAAAAAATGACTGCTTTCAAATTCTACCACAACTTGGCAACAGGATAGGTTTTTAACAAGTTATGTATCTACAAACACTTAAAATACCTAAAGGCTTCTCTCACAACAGTTCCCAAATGTACACAGTCTCACAGTGTGATTTTAGACAAGCAAGACTATCCCTTGGATTTTATCAAAACACTTTGACTGATCTACAAAAACTAAGGTGACTGCACACATTTCAAATATTTCATAACTGCATTTTACTGTTAAAGCCTAACTCAATTTGGAAATACATAAGCAATAACTATTTTCTAATTCTATCAAAACTTGACAACAAGAAAGGTTTTTAAGCACGTTTGTGTCTGCAAACACATCAAGCAACCAAATGCTTCTCACACAATTTTCCCAAATGCACACTGACTCACAGAGTGAATCTAGACAAATAACAGTATCCCTTGTTCTATAGTAAAAAACATTTAATAGTCTGGAACAGGTGAGATGACTGCACACATTCCACAAATTTTAGAACACAGTCTCATAAAGTGATTCTAGACAAGCAAGACTACTCCCTGGACTTTACCAAGAGAAACACATTAATCGTATTAAAAACAAACACACCACATACAACCTCTCCCAAATGAATAAGTTACCTTTCAAATTGATTTGTAGATTAAAATGTATGTCAGTCACACACCAGATGTTGCTATGCAGTATCTCTGTACTGTGCAGCTTTTAGCAAAACCAAAAGAATGGCGAAGTTTCCCTCTCATTCTGCACACATATACATGTTAATATCAAATCACATTGCTTCCCAAATTAATTCTAAAGCTAACACACATTTCTATTGGTTTCACATTTCAGTCCTTAAGTTTGCACCCTACCCCCAATCTGCTCACTGCCTGTTACCATAGTAACAGTTCATAGAACACTCAACTGAGCACACAGTTCACAAGTTCAGCAGCACACAATGTTGCTAATTCAAACAGCAAGTGTGCCTGACTTTTCAAAATATCAGCTTATCCTATGTAATGTTCCTTTCAAACAGTTTTTCTTAACCAATAAGAAACATGCTTTTTAAAAACAGAAACATGCAGCCTACTTTTCAGACTAGAATGAGCTCAAACACCCAATCATTTCTTTTCTTTTTTCAAAACTGCCTCTTATGCACCATTTTAGAAAAATCTCCCTTCTCAAACTGCCATTTCACATACAGAGACCATCTGAGTGCATCCAGACCTCCCTTCAACATGCTTAGAGTGTGGATTGTGGGGCACAGCTATATTTTCTGGAGCCAAAGGTATGCAAAAAATAGAGACGCGGATAAACACCTGGCTTTGCCAAATGTTGACATTCAATGGATTGGACAGAGAGGGTTAAAGTGGCACCAATTGATGCCATTGGTTAGATCCTTTTTGCATCACCAACACCCTGACCTCATAATTGAGCACTGTGGTAGCAATGACCTAGGCACTTTGACTGGGGTTGGTCTGGAAATACTTATGAAGGACACCTTTACAGAACTGTTGTCACTTTTCCCCCAAACTGCCTTTGTCTACTCTAACATATGCCAAAGGTAGAAATGGAACTGGTCCAATAAATTTTGTCCACAGATTGAGAAAGATAGGAATAATCTGTTTCTGCTTTTCTCCAAGATTAGAAAATGGGCTCCATTTACCACAACAATCTGTGTTTCAATATGGATGACATCTATAGGAGAGATGGTGTACATTTTACAGATGAGGGTAACAGAGTCTTCCTTTTGAACTTTAGACTCTGAATAGGTACTTAATTGTAGGTACCACAATCTCTCAATAAACACAAGGGCTCTTTTTAGAGCCACCCAAGATCTAAACACATAAGATTGATGTATATCTGAAAAAAAAATTTTTTTTTTGCTTGGAGTCGCGTACCCAATGCGTAGAAGTCGTGCACCAAATGCGCTGGAGTCGCGCACCCTACAAGTTAGTAAAAAGAAAACGCCCCTATCACTAATTTCTATTATCCCCGGGGACCCTATCCCCCGGGGCTTATATAAAACGTTGGGGACCATGGGGGGAGCCCCAATGCCCCCACGGTCCCCCACTTCCCGCATCCTTTGGGAGCCGGCATTGCTTTTCCACATTGGGAGCTGCTGACATGCAGCTCTCCGTGTGGAAAAGCAATATGGTTTGGATTTTGAAGAGAGAGCAGGTTTCTTGCTCTCTCTTTCAAAATCCAAACCAAGTTTGCTATGGGAGGGAGGGAGCCGTGAGACTCCGGCCCTCTCATAGCAAACAGCAGTGTCCCGGGGTTGGATACCCCGAGACACTGCAGGAGCCGGCCCTGGGGGGTGGCGGTCCACAGGGCCACAACAAGGCTCCCGGAGGGGGGCCATGCGCCCCCCCCCAACAATATACAAGCCCCGGGGACCACCACCCCCGGGGCTTGGGGGGCTGCTGAGTCCTCCACCCACGTATTTTCCTGGGGGGGCTTGGAGCTTCCCCAAACCATTTATTTTATAGCCCCGGGGGGTGGCGGTCCCCGGGGCAGGGGGGCCCCTCTGGGCCTCCCATAATTTTTTTTTTTTTATAATCAACTTTTAATAAAGTTTCAATACAAAACAAGTTCATTCGTAGCGAATCACATATTATCTTAAAGACCCCTCTACCCCCCTCCCCTTCATCACAGAGCATATCAACAGTGGCAGATGAAGTCGCCGGTATCCACCGATCCCAGTGGCATAACAAGTTCATCACTATGGTAACAAGCCTAACCATTTGCCCCATACTTTATGGAAGAGCTCCGGGCAGCCTCGGCCTCAAATACACTTTCCTCCTGTGTCCCACACCAGTCCACCCCCCTCCTCCATTTCCCCAGTGCTGACGCCTCCATCTGAGACCATTTGGCTGCAATGTCTCGTTTCGCCAGAGCCGTGCCCAAAAAGTGCTTATCAGCTCGGGAGCCGTCCAGTCCAGCAAACACTCCTAAAAGCAGATGTTTCGGGTCATGAGGAACCACCCACCCCAGTGTACCCGTAAGTTCTCCCTCCACCCCTCTCCAGAATGACTCCAAGGCCCTCCCATAACTTTTAATAATTTTGCCCCCCCCCAGGGGCTAATTAATATAGAGGCTCCGTTTTATTTTTATTTTTTTACGGCAGGACCTGCGCACCTTGCGCACACCCTGCCGTTTAAAAAAATATATTTTTGAGGAGGGGGGGACCCTGGGAGTCCTTGTGGGACCCCCTAAGCAGGTTTAGAGGGTCAGGGTATTTGTACCCTGCCCCCTTTATACGTTTTGCAAGCTTATTACATCAACTTCTTCAGTCTCGCATCTACAGAGGCACAAAATGACTGCCAACACTTCCTGGTTTCGAAAGTTGACAACCACTTGACAGCCAATTAGCATTCAGCGCGCACTCGGGACGGTGCGCTTATGGTGCACGCAGGATGCACGGATACACCGCGGGCATAGATATATATGTACTTTTAAATGTCATTTTCTCAGGAACTACTGAACAGATTTACACCATTTAAGCAAAAGGCACGAGTCTGTACTAAAGACTACGTCTTTGCCAAATTTGGTGTAATTCTGTTCAGCAGTTCGGGCTGTAGCCGTGATGAACGGTTCCTAAGGAAAATTGCATGGGGAAAACACGTTATGGGACCCCCCTTTTTTCTCAGCTCCCGCTTCACAAATCACCCCAAAAGTTTTTTAGGATAGGAGCGGACCGGAGTTGGCCATTAGTTTTGAAAATTCGTCAACCAGCGCCAAAGTTATTCCAAATAGAATGTTGCGGATTTCCTATGGAAAGTAGGTCCTAACTATAACTACCTACTAGCGACCGCCAGTAGGTAATATAAAAATATATTTTTAATTAGGTTCGTATATATGTCATATATATTTATAGAATAATACTTAGATTCTTTTTAAATTACATTTTGAAAAATATTATTTCGAGATGGGATGTGAGAGGATAGGGGTTTTGGGTGTATTAATATTCAGATATATGTTTTAATACCTGAATATTAATGTTTAAACATTAAAATGTAGGATATTTAATATTATAATTATTTATTACAAATATTTTTAAGACTGAAAAACAAACCTTTAGGTGGAGGATGCAAGGGATACAGGAGTACTGGATGGGGACGTGCATTAATACTCAGGTATTAACATGAATACCTCAGTATTCATGTTTAAACATTAATTTATAGGATATTTACTATTATAATTGTTTATTATAATTATGTAAAGGATGCAACACAAACCTTTAGGGGCAGGATGCAAGAGATACAGGGGTACTGGGTGGGGAAGTGTATTAATACTCAAATATTCAAATGTATTATCTGAGTATGAAAGTATATATATTTATTTATGCGATATGTATTATTCTAATTATGTATTACAACACAAACCTTTAGGGGCGGGATGCAAAGGACACAAGGGGATTGGGTAGGGAAGTTTTTTAATACCAGAATATTAATGTTTAAACATTAACAAACTACACATGTGTTATTATGTTTAATTTTACTTTGTAAAATTAACTTGTAAAATGTTTTCTGAAAATGACACTTGCAAAAAACACAGTTGATGGACAGAATGTAGAACAATGTCATACATTCACCCCAGTACAAGGATCTGGGCCTAAATCCATCGTTTTTTTGCACTCCACACCACCCTGGGTTACACACTGGCTATATGCAAATCAGCTCTGACCCTGTGCCTCATGGGAACAGTCCAGTCCGAACTACTGTTGTGTTTGCAATTACCGCTCTAAGTGTACTGGGGATGCTCAGACGTGAGTCCCAGGCACTCCACACCACTGGAGTCAAGCTAGCCGGGCTGATGAGAGGTGTTACATCGAAACCGGGCCGGTCCTCGGATGCTTGTTTCCGTTCTGGGAAGGACATGGCTTTTGTAGTTCGGACTGGACTGTTCCCATGGGGCACAGGGTCAGCGCTGATTTGCATATCGCCATTGTCTAACCCAGGGTGGTGTGGAGTGGAAAAACGATGGATTTGGGCCCAGATCTTTTGACTGGGGTGAATGTGTGACATTGATCCACATTCTGTCCATCACTGTTGTGTTTGCAATTTCTGAAAATGACACAACATTAGCAATAATTATTACAAAAGTTACGATATTTTAAAATATTTTACTGTCAAAGATAAATAACCACTCCAGGTTAATTCATTACAATATGTGTTAAAGTAGTTAAAAATCGTATTTTATGTATCAATTATTTTTATTTGTGACGCAGCAAAGTTTTAATGCAGCTAGACGCCTACAACCCTGAGGGACTGGCAGCATAGAGTAATCGGAAAAGTGTGCATACAAAGCGTATTGCCTACAATCCAGGGGCCAGCAGTGATACTGAGGCAATTAACGATAAGAAACACAAAGAACACCCCCCCATCCTTCATAATATCGGTCATATCAAAGGCCAGTAGACTTTAGGGCCAGTGGTTTGGGACATTTTAAGTGGAGGTAGAAGACAGACGAAGGTCAGGTGGGGGGAGAAGTCAAAGTAGTTTCAGGTAGGTTGGCCGTGTCAGTTTGTTGAATTAAGCAGATAAGAGGTGTATAAAGGGGGTCCACTCAATGGTATAATTGTCTGGTCTCTGGTCCACTGTTAGCGACAACTTTTCCATGCCTAGATCGAACCAAAGTTTTTGTAGCCAGTTTGTGCATTGAGGGCTCTTGTCCTCATAGAACAGGGATTACCTGATGGGCTGCCCCAAAAGCAAATGCCATATGCTTCCCTCTACACGAGTGGAGTGGAAACGTCAGTGATTTAGGCAGCCCAAGGATTGTGTATGCAGGCAATCTAGGAATTGAAGTTTTAAACACCCTGTCAATGTCATCCAGGACCTGATCCCAGAAGCGAGTGAGTTTTGAGCAGTACCATATGAGGTGTAATAGTGAACCTGTCCCCCACAAACCCTCCAGCATTCCTTAGAGCACTCAGAGTTCCAAGAGCCAATTTGTGCCAGGGTCAGATACCAGTACGATACGAGTTTGTATGCCGTATGTGTCAGGGACATGTTGAGGGCAGTATGACGGGCACCTATAGAGAATGTCACCCATTCTTCATCGATGAGTGTTCTGCTGATTTCCCCTTCCCATCTCCTCTGTCCCGCAGAGCGAGTGGTAGCCTCCCCTTTACTAGGGATGGTATACAGCTTTGTAACTTTTCTTAAGTATTGGCCATTTTTCAAAGTGTGTCAAGTGTCTCTCAGCATGAGGCCACACAGAAGGCTGCATCACCCAGTGGCAGACCTAAAGGTATGGGACGCATTCCGCTTCCTCCAAGCCATAATCAATTTTTATTTGGTCAAAGGTAATTATCCCACAAGGGTCAACATGCAGCCAATCTGCTTGCAGCCATCGCCGTGCCAACATCGAAACCCATTAGGGTGAACCCTTGAGAGCAACATCTGGGCTGTTTAGGATGAGAGTCATAGGACAAGGGAAGGACGAAAGTCCTGCTCTGGACGCTACACCATCCTAAACTCAAAAGACAGAGCTTGTGACCGGTGAAGAGTAAAGTCCCAACTCTAAATGCATTTGAGGAAGTCAGGGTTCCTTCCAGATGTGGGAACCTACCACTGCCTGGTCCACAAAGCACCAGTGATTCTCAGTGAGAGGACTGCTCCTTTCTACTAAGAACCCTAATTGTGAAGCCTGATAATACCGCAGCAGGAAAGGCATTGTGAGGCCACCCTCAGGGGTTGGACAGTAAATAAATGTTTGTGGAGACCAGGCTTCTTTCTTCCCCCCGCCCCCAGATGTAATGTCGACTTACATTGAGCGAAGTGCATGTTTAGGTGGGGTTAATGGTAGGGCTTGAAACAGGTAAAGAATGTGTGGTAAAGTGGTCATTTTAACGGCCGCAACTTTACCCAGCCAGGAGATTTGTGTGTATTTGACTGAATTTGCTTGGACAACGTGTAGTCGTTAATAGAAATTGTTTTGGGGATGGAATTTGCCTGTTTGATCCTGAGGTAGGGGAAAGAATCAGAGGCCCACTCGAATGGGTATTGGGCGTGCAGGATGTGTTCAGTCTGAGGTGAGACAGAGAGATTCAAAAGTTCAGATTTTTGCATGTTGACCTTGAAGCTGGAGACGGCACCAAAGGTCTGAAGCTCCGTAACCAGGGCAGAGAGAGATGCCCTTGGGTTTGAGATGGCTAGGATCATGTCATAAGTGTCAAGGCTGATGGCGTGCTACTCACCCACAAACTCGATACCAGTGATATCAGGATTTGCGTGTACGTGTTGGCCTAGGCGCTCCATATACAGAGCAAAAAGGAGGGGAGAGAGGGGACAGCCCTGTTGTGTGCCACGGTGGACAGGAAAACATGGGAATGAGAGTCCAATGGCATACACCGCTGCCCGAAAGCAAGCTGTAGATGCTTTTAATTTAATGTTTTAAAAATATCAAAAATGCCAATTGAAATTGTAAATGCTGTTAAAACAGGTAATTCATTCTAGAGGTTATTAGCAAATGTTAGAAGTGTAAAATATATGCAGTATTGTCTATGTAATCCGGAGCTCTCATCAATGGAAAGGGATTTGGCCAATAATCGATCTGACATTTCCTTACTTTTCTTAGAAATACGAGGAATCAGACTACCTGATAATAATTGCACCATATTAATTTCCTGGAAACACTGTTCTTTCTTCAAAATTTCAAGGCAATGTTAATGGTTAAGGTGAGATGTTTTGATAGATTTGTTAAATGAAACAGTTCCAAAAATCCGTGGGAAACTTTGGCTTCCCCCGTGACCCGACCTGCTTAGATGGCCAATCCAAGTATCCACAAAGTAATTTAGGAGCAGTGCCAATTTGTCCTCATCTTATGTAAAGTATTCAGATTCTGTAATTGATGTGCAGAACTCATCCACACAATCGGGAGGTACAAAGACAAAGTTATTAATTGTTTCAGCTCATAATGTGGTTTAGTGCTTGACATGTAATCTTCAGCTAAGGATGTTTTTACGTTTTGCCAATATCCCTGGGAAAAGTGAAAAAAGCATCCTTGAATTTGGGTGTCAAGGCACATTTTTAGTAATAGTATTAATCATCTGTAATTCAAAATCAATTATAATTTTCCTAGGACTTTTATTCACAGGTTTGGACTTTATTACTGATACAAATTCAATGTATGTTGAGGATTGCTTGTCAGGGAGTAAACTGTACACTAATGGGACAGTTGTGTTGTTTATGTTATCATGATTAGTGTAAATTAGGGTGAATGGATGGGGTGTTGACTTAAACATTCCATCCTTCATCTAAATTTCAGTATTCATGAGTTATGGGTTGTGCTAAAGATTAATATTTTGCTTCAGAGGATTTTCATTGTTATTTAGTAGGAAAGGTTCATTAGAATTAGAAACTAACTGTAGGTTCAGGGGGATGCTAATGTCAGAGTAGGATTCTTTGGGTATTAATCGCCTGGTTTTGCCTCTGAATCATTTTCCTTAAATGGGTATTGTGGGCATAATACCACTAATAATGTGAATAGGGGCGTTTTGGGCTACCTCCCTCAAAACTGAGCCACAGGGCTCATTGGAGGTGGCTCTAACATTTTTTATTGTAGGTTGTTCTCCCTCACTTCGATCTCCATTGCAGAGTGGATATGTCCTAATGTTTTTGCAACAGCGTCACCAGAGTAAGCATTCTACCTTTTCAATGGGATGAAAAATACTGCACACACCTCCAATGACTCCTGGGCTCAGTTAATCTCTCTTTACAACAAATACAGATACCAAACTCCAACAGTCTGTATCCTCGCTGTAAATCAACATAGTTAGCCTGTTTTGCATTTTCAATGTTTCCGTGATCTGTAGAAAAGAAAGATTTTTTTTTTTTTTAAACTGTGATTTATTTTTATTGACAACAACCTGTCTGCTAAGGTAAAAAAGATGTACATGGTTATTTGAGACAGTCTTTTGAAGGAGAAAAAAAAGATTAGGTTTCCTGTAAAAAAAATTGAGAAAGTTAAGTGCTATTGGTTGTATTCTGTGGGAAGAAAGTTGGGAGGTTTGGCAGTTTATATTTTTTCAAAAAAGTACTACTTGAAGTGTTTGGTCTCTGTTCCAATGTGGTATTGAAAACTCTGATGTAAATTGTTCTTGTTTTCCGGTGTGTTGGAGTTCTTCTTTCTTTTTCTTTTTTTTTTTTCTAAATACATTTTTATTGAAATTATTCAAAAACAAATTAACAACATTCACAAGGCATGAGTAAATTGAAGCATGATCATGAGTCTATGTAGGCGGAGCTCCAGCGATACAGTAAACATAATGCATCAAATATTCGTGTGGGGGGAGGAGGCAGCGAGGAAACAATCAAGGTACAGTCACGATAATAATTGGAATGTCATTTAGGGGGACAAGGAAACGTCGGGAGATGAATCATGTGGGGGAGTACATATGTTTCCACGATACGCGTTCCACTGTGACCAGATCCTGCCCCATTTCCTAGGCCTGCCCCGTGTCAAATACACAGTTTTCTCCCTGAACATGCACCAATCCATGTTCTCCTTCCATTGCAATACAGTAGGTGGCTTGTGGGAGCCCCAGAGCTGTGCAATATCCCTCTACGCAATCATATTACCAAGGGTCGCCCAGGTGACCTGTGCCGTGTTGTAATCGTTAGGCTCCCAGACATTCAAAAGACAACGCCTGGCTTCGGGCAGCATCGATACACCAGTGACTCTTGCCATCACCACATGCACTCGAGACCAAAACTCAACCACCTCCGGACATTCCCATAGAATGTGGAGGAAGGTGCCAGTCACACCACAGCCACGCCTACACAACCCATCTAGAGAATAAGCCATGCGAACCAGACTCGGACCAGTAACATACACACGATGGAGGATCTTAAGTTGAATAAATCTAAGGCGAGCAGGTATGGCAACTTCCTTAGGCGAGGACAGAGCAGATTGCCAGTCCTCGTCATCTAATTCTAGTCCGTCAGCAGTCCACAGAGCCCTGAGGCGCACAAGTAGGTCAGCTCTATTATTGATCAGCTTCTTATAGATCAGTGAAATTGTGCTGTCGGGCACATGGCCATCTAGGATACGGTCCTCAAGAGGGGAGGACTCAGGAATATCGGTACCCGCAGCAAAAACTGACAATAGGGCATGGCGGACCTGAGCATACCTAAAGAATTCTGTGTCGCCAAGCTCATATTCCGCTTTTAGCCCCTCGAAGGACTTAACGTTACCTTTGGACCAGAGATCACCCACTTTGCTTATATCAATCATATCCCATTTATCAAAGCCTTTCATTCTCCACAAATTACCCAAACATTCAGAATCATACAGAGGGGTTGCGCGAGTAAGTCTATAACACCACCCCAATGCCGCATTCGCGTCCCGCCACACCCGTACAGCAATTTTAGTGGGACCGGTCAGTCTTCAATAGAGCCCCCTGGAATATAGCGCCCTATTGAAATTCCCTCCTGGGAGAAGATATTTATCCATTGCAAAGGCCGGAGTAGGACCGGGAGCGTAAGTCGCGTGGTTCACCGCAATCAACTGAGAAGCCCAATAGTAGCGCATGATGTCCGGGAGGGCAATGCCACCGTCATACCACGGAAGCGTGAGTTTGGAAAAAGCAATGCGCGCACGCCCGTCCCAGACCAGTCGCCTCTGTAGACTCTCCACTTCACGAAAATAACCCGAAGGGACCGGGTCAAATGAGTTCTGAAGTGCGTACAAAAATCTAGGCAACGACATCATCTTGAAAAGAGCCGCACGACCAAGCGGTGACAGTGGCAACCTACGCCAGCGTGTAACATCCAGCTTCAGCTGTTGAAGAGGGGGTAGCAGATTACGCTCGTAGCGTACAGAGGGGTTCAAGGAGACATAAGTCCCTAAGTACTTAAAGCCAGTCTCAGATACTTGAATTGGAAATCTACGAGGCAGTGGAGGGAGATCTCCCGCCAAAACATAGTCACAGGATTTAGTCCAATTAATAATGAGACCCGAGTTCTTCCCAAAAGAGGTCAAAACGTCAAAAAGTACATTCAGGGACCTCCGAGGGGAGGTGAGGTAGAGAAGGATATCATCTGCGTATAACGAAATACGATCCTCAAAATCGGGAGTCCACCGAATGCCCTTCATGGAAGGCTCCCAACGAAGCCATTCTGCCAGTGGTTCTAAAGCGAGGGCAAAAGGCAGCGGAGACAGCGGACAACCCTGCCGAGTGCCGCATCCAAGTGTAAAAACACCGGACACCTTTCCGTTGACCACCACCTGAGCCAAGGGCCTCTCGTAAAGAAGTTTCACCCAGGCGATAAACACCGGGCCCAATCCAAATTTTGAGAGAGTAGCCCAAAGATAAGGCCACTCGATGGTATCGAAAGCCATAGTAGCATCAAGGGAAGCCAAAATGGCCGATTCAGTGAGCGTCCCAGCCCTCGCGAGAACTCCGTGGAGTCTCCGGAGATTAAGGGCGGTGTTTCGGTGTGGGATAAAACCTGACTGATCCGGATGAATCAAGTCCCCGATCACCCTAATCAAACGATTAGCCAACAACTTAGCTAGAATTTTAGGTTCAGCATTAAGGAGCAAAATAGGTCTGTACGAGGCACAATGATCATGCGGCTTACCCTCCTGATGGATAACTACGATAGTGGCGAGACGCTGATCAGCGGGAAGGGAACCAGAATCCAAGGCCTCAAGGAACATTTCCCTTAAGTAGGGCGCCATTTTGTCGGGTCGCAACTTATACAGTTCAATGGGTAGGCCATTGGGGCCCATTGCCTTGCCAGAACGAAGGGAACGTATGGCAACCGCGACTTCGTCCACCGTAAGAGGAGCCTCCATGAAGTCTCTATCGGCGTCAGAAAGGCAGAGCAATGCAATATCCCGTAACAGCAAGAGAGAGTCCTCCTCATCTCTATCACACACCGAGGCATATACAGTTTTGAAGTGGTCCACAAAACACTGAACGATCCCAACTGGGTCAGTGACGCACTCACCATCAGGCCCCTCAATCACCGGAACAACACGGTTCACTCTCTCCTTCTTGTCCAACCACACAAGCAATTTACCAGCCTTATCCCCCACATCATACAGCCTGCTCTGTTGCTCTCTACTCATCACTTTCGCTGCATCAGTAACGAGAGCTCTGTAATCGGCTTGTTTCAAGCTGAGTGAGTGCAGCTTTGCGCGAGTCACCCCTGATTCGAGACCAGTCTCAAGTGCAGTTATTTCGGTTTCCAAGCGTACAAGTTCCACATTGTTAGCCTTCTTAGCAGCAGTAATCAGCGACAGCGAGTGCTAACGAATAACCGTCTTAAAAGCTTCCCACAATGAAACAGAAGAAGAAACAGATCCCACATTTTCATTAAAGTAATGGTCAATAGCTTTAACAAGTTCAGAACGGGTTTTGGGATTGCGGAAATACCAGGGATTAATAGGGGCAACTCTACCCTCACTGCCCACCCCGACCTCAAAACAAAGCCACAAAGGGGAATGATCAGAAATACCCCTGGGGAGATGGCGAACCTCTCTAATGGAGGAGGACTGGGCCGATGGCATTAAAAAATAATCTAGCCTGGAGAGACAGCCATGGGCCCCCGAATGGAAGGTGTATTGTAACTGCGTAGGATGCATCAACCTCCAACTATCTATCAGCCCAAAGGTGTCAAGCAAGTCACTCAGCCACATATGGTACCTAGCCAAATCCCTCGGGGACAACGATCAGAAATGCCAGAGACCACAGAATTAAAATCCCCACCAAGAATCAGGAGGCCCTCAGGAAGCCCTAATATAACTCTGCCAAGATCAGCATAAGTTGAGGCCTGTAGGCCCGGAGGAATATATATCCGAGAGAATGGACAATGTCTTCCCCTCCCATCTACCAGTGAGCGCAGCATAGTGCCTCCTGTCGTCAAGCGTCACTTCATCAATTTCGAAAGGGAGAGAAGACCGGATGAGGATGCCCGCCCCCATGGAGCCAGAAGTAAACCCAGAGTGAGCAACCAGCCGGTATCCACGTCTATTCATGGCCTGACACATGTTACCTATTAGATGCGTTTCTTGCAGAAGGACGATATCAGGGGAATGACGTCTAAGGAACTGTAACACAACCCTCGCTTTATCCTGTCTCCAAGCCCATTGACATTCCAGGATAGCAGTCTCAACTCGCCACCCCCCCATCCCCAAGATGAAGGCTGAGCCCGCCCCACATAAGACCCAAGGACCAGAGAAGATGGAAAGAACAATGCGATGCCTTGTGAAAAGAAAAAGTCACACACACACCCTCCCACCACCCCCCAACATGAACCCGTTACAACACCCCCCACCCTGCACCCCTGCATACGACTCATGAGCCACCCTAACTTGTAGTGTGCCTGTCGCCCCATATGAAAACTAATCTACACAAAGAACCCAGGAGGAGGAAGAGTCCCCATTAACCCCCCGCCACCCTCGGGCCAGTCTATAAGAAGAACAAGAGAACCAGTGTCCAGACTCAGCTGAGATAGTTGGAAAGTTCAGACGTCAGGATCCACAATGTTACTCTCACTCCAGCGCACCACCATCGGCACCGCCGGGGTGCCCGGATCGATCGTCTCTCTTGGGCAAAGAATCAAGCCAGTCACTAACACTCCGGGCGATCAAAGAAAAACGTTTGTTCCTCATACTCGATACGAAGTCTGGTCGGAAACAACCTGGCGTACTTGAGGCCCAAGTCCCGCAACCGTCTCTTCACTCCCTGAAACCCCAGCCTCTGCCTCTGAATGAGCGGGGTAAAGTCGGGATAGAAGGTCACGGTGGTATTTTCGAACTTCACAGGGCCTTTGTCCCGAGAGGCTTGAAGGATAGCGTCCCTATCCCTAAAGTGGAATAGTCTTGCGGTAATGGGTCTCGGGGGGCACCCGGTTTCGCCTTTCCACCTGGGACTCGATGTGCTCGTTCAACAGCAAAGAATTTGCTAAGTCCGGCGGGAACGAGATAGTTCGTGACCAGATCTTCCACTAGCAGGTCGGTTGCAAGGGTCTCGGGACTTTCAGTGACACCGATAAGGCGAACATTGTTGCGACGGGCCCTATTTTCATAATCCTTGAGATGACGGGCCATCATGTCCTGAGAAGAACGCAGATTACCGATCTCGGTCTGAGCGTCCGTGACATCCGCAGTAAGACTGGAGGTTTTCAAATCCAACGCCTTTACCCTCTCATTAGTCTTCGCCAAGTCCGCTCTAATCAGCGTAAAATCAACGGCCACCGTGTCGATCTTAGAGGCAAGCGCCTCATATTGCTGTCCCATGAAGGCCTTCATACTGGTGATGGCACTCATGACGTCTTGCAACGATACTTCCGAGGTCACAGCAGAATCGGCCTTAGGGTCGTCAGGCGTGCGGCCAGCATCGCTGGGGGACCCATTTAAATGGGAATAATGATCCATAATATTCGTCTGGGTTCGTCCCCCACGGAGAGGTGTCTTGGTCTTGCGTTTCTCAGGATCAGGTCTGGTGGCCATATTGAAAAAGGGACCCCGGAGGGGCCCGCGCGACCTGGTGAAAATGGCCGGGTGTAGAGTGGCCAAGAAGACAGCAAAACTGGACCAAAGTCGCGTAGGTGCCAATAAAGCTGGAGGCGAGGCACTCAGCAGGGACAGCAGACAGCAGTGTAGTAACAACAGGCCAGAAAAAAGGTTGATACGAGCAGCGCGTCAGGCTATCTGAGCCGGGAGTAGAAACAAAACTGAAAGTTAGGCTGAGGCCGACTGGGGGAAGACCTCTTCGGCCGTTGTTGTTAAACTACTCCTCGGCCAGCCAAACAAAGGAGCCGCCGGCTCGTCTCGGGGCAGGCCGCAAAAGTTCGAGGCGATGTAAAAGTGGATCCCAACGTCCGAATTCAGTTCTTCAAAGAATGTCGAGATCAGCAAGAGTTTGCCAACAAAAGCCCATCTTCAGAATAAGAATGTAGTCAGGATATTTGCGAAGGGCGGCGTGGGTCCGGGGAGCTCTGTGCTCACACGACCATTTTGGATGCCCGCGAAGCTCCTCCTCCGAGTTCTTCTTTCTTAGTTATCTATTTTAATTTAGAAGAAAAAAAGGTAAAAGAAATGTCATTTTGTTAATGATTTCTTTGCATTTTTTGTTTTTTAAAGGATAACTTACCTGTGTACTGTTGACTTTTTTTCAAAGATGGATGGTAATTTTGCACTGTTTCCCTTTTCCTTCCTCCTTCAATGTCTTTTTTGCTTTTAAGGTCTGTGGGAAAGAAAAAGAAGTACGTACTTGGCGGAGAGACCATAGTAATTTAGCCACCAGATACTGTCCAGATCCTTACCTGAGGTACATACTCGGTGGAGTTAGAATAGAAATTTTGCCCCAGTCATTGTCCAGAAACTTCCCTGGTGTAAGTACTCGGCAGAGTTAGAATAGTAATTTTGCCCCCCACACTGTTCAGCACCTTTCCCAAGGAAAGTACTCAGCTGAGTTAGAATAGAAATTTTGCCCCCAGGGAAAAAAATATGTGTATGTTTATTTACATTGTTATAACTACAGCAAATGTTCCAAAATTGTGGATTGCAGATAACTTGCTCATCTCAGTAAATTCAAAATATTTTTTATTTAGAACTGTTCTAGGTATAACACTAGTAAGTTATGATGGTGTTTAATATTAATGCTGTACTCACTTGTGTAGATAGATGGCAGCATTTGAAAATGATTGACATTATCTCCTTATCTCTGTGGTGTGTGTGGTCACGTCAGAAGTAAATGTACCACTGAAGAACAAAATGGTGGACTACTGCTTTTATATGTTTTCAAGGGGTATTTGATAATTCCCAATAAAATAAGTGTTGAACAATATTTTTAGCATGGTGCAGTGTTGCGTTGTTTACACATGGGTTGCAGTGTACTTTCTGTTGGAAATTTTGGGCATCGCGCATTAATATATTGTGTTGGTTGTAGGCATATTGCGTGGCATTGTGCTGTATTGTTTGAAGATGCGCCACACAAAATGTGTTTCCTATATAGAATTGTCCTAATATCATACTATATAACGTCACAGTTATTTATTTCCAACCATATATATTTGTAGCTCTACAAAAGAGGGAACGCTTAAAGCATACCCAAAAAAATCGGAAAGTTCAAATGTTCATCATAGCTGGACATATAAGCAATGTTTTCTTTTTTCAGTTTATCATGAATTAGGGAACCAAAACACGGTATCTAAAATTGTTTTATGATTCTCAAACATAGCACTCCAGCCCAGCCAATGTGTTTTGTCCTGAGGAGGACTTCATAAGGGCTGTAATTAACATACATATATACTTTTAAAATTACAAAATGACTAAAATATAGTCACTGTACAAATTGACAAACATTTAATAACATACAACAAAAACAACGACCTCACACACTCAGATAATATATAGTTAGAAAAGACAAGTTTAATAAAATATTACCCTATTCCACTCCAATTAAGTATTTCATGATCCATACCGCATAGTGATTACAAGACTTCGAAAGTGTATGCTATCATGCTTAGAAAACAAATTCTATTATATACAACCTTTTGGGAAAGGCTGTAGAGCATCCAAAGTCAAAAGCTACATATTTAAACTATAAATCAAGAATGTGAACATGCCACAGTCCACTCACTTTCTAAAGTCCTGTATAGCTATCTGTGTGCGGATTAGGCCAGAATAAACAAGGTAATCGTGGATAAGTCACTCCCAAGTGTGTTCTAAAGAAAAAATCAAATTGACTTTTAATTAAATATGGATATAGCATGATCCTGTGTGAGTGAATGTGGTGTAATGGGTGTGCTAGTAACGATGCCTTGATTTCGAACCAACGTATATTTCATCATCCCATTTGGGGAGGGAAATTTGACACAACTCCCAAATCCGAGGGTCGCTGGTGTGAATGCCATCACCACATACATTCAGACTCTTCAATTTGAATTTCAAGATACATTGATAAGCCATAGTGCTCGGGACATTTGGTGTTCAAGGAAAAAACCTGCATATGGCCACGTTTTGGAACCGGGCAGTATTAAATAATACTGTTCTCAGAAATTTGGTGAAATATTTTGGACTTGCCTGATGGATAGTTCTGAATTGGATAACACACTCCTTGGGTGTAGCACTATTCAATAAATGTATGTAGAAAGGGCTCCATTTATGGGATTCATTCATTTTTGAGCTGTCACATCCATAGTTGTTGTAATGCCAAGGACTGGTCTATTTGAAGTTTCAGAAATACTGACTGGGCAAGACGCAGACTGTTAGGTTTTAAATTCCCCTTCTTACTGTGCATTTATACATATTATGTTAGGTGAGCATTATGTGGCTAAATAGACGCCATTTGTATTCGCATTATGCAACCCACTGAGTTATCCTTGCGGCATGTAAGCTTTGTTAGCTTGTGTGCCTCCATTTTGTAATTTATGGCTACTAGAAGTTTGTTTGGGCCACAGCCACACTAGACCTCATTTTGCTTTTCACTTGCTTTAGCAGTACTGTAAAACTGTACACTGCTATTATTTTCTCTCTCTTGTCCAAGAATGAAGCCTGACTTGCTAATGAATGGATGTTCTTTTCATACATTCCTTTTGGTATGCATAGCTCTGTTCCCACGTTAGGAGACTTTGAGGCCCAGCACATTGGTCTTGGAGTACTGATAGTGCACCCATTTGGCAGGTGTTGGCTCATCTCTCTGTACCGCCTTTGTTCATGCCCAGCTCAAGCCGGCACTTTTCCACACGAGGCGTGGCTGAAGTCCCCAGAAGGGTTTATCATGTATTAGCAGGGCTTGGGGAGTTAGTTCCGCTCTGCAACCATCTTAGGGTGAAGGCCTGACAGGGCTCGTCTGCTGAGCGTATATTGAATAAAGTTTGCATTCTCTACTGTCTGATCGACTCTTCTTTTGGGAAGGCATAGTAGGTGGTTATGGAAAATAACTTAGAGGGCCTTAGAGGGCCTGTCCTTCAGTTGGTGCCCAAAAAGGGACCCCGCGAAGTGTGGCCCCCTCACCTGTAATCGAGTTACAGGGGCCGGGGAGGTGTCTGGTCGGTCAGGCAGATCGGGGCCCCACATCTACAAGACCAAGCTTGGTTCTCGCAGCTGCCCCACCCTTCCGATCGGGCGAATCCTTGGCTAGTGGTCACCGGCTGGGATCCTGAGAAGGCGAACTTTGGAGTTGACCATTTGGTCCGGAGAGTCGGCAGTGGAAAATAGCTTGACTTAAACCTGAGTGCACCAGGTGAGTGATTTGATTCTTGGTAAAATGTGCCTTGCTTGCATGACACGAGCCTGCGGGCCGTGCCTGGTGTCTTGTCTTGGACTTGGTGGGTCTGCGGACCCTTGAGGGACACAGAGCACTTATGGGCAGTTTACCCGGCCAACTGGTAATTGGCCTCTCCTTGAAAAGGTCCGGAACTGTTCACAGGTAATCTGCCAGACCAACTTGTAACTGGATTTGCTCTCGAAAAGCTCTGGGGCTGAGGCCTGTCCTCGTGTATTGGTACTGTCTTTGGACTGTCTTGGGTGCAGTTTGCGGACTACCTTGCTTGGACAACACTGGCTTGCGGGCTGTGCCTTGGTACAGTCTTCGGACTGTCTCGAACGACACCAGGTGAAGAGCTGTGTCTTGATGCGGTCTTCTGGGCCTTCTTGGTTTGTACTTGGTGGGTTTGCGTACTCCTGAAAAAGACACAGAGTGTTTGTGAACAAATTGCCAGACCAACTGGAAATTTGGCCCGTGCTCAAAAAGGTTTGGGAACAACCTGCCAGGCCAATTGGTAATTTGGTATATGTATGAAAAGGTCTGGGGCTAAAGCCTGTCTTCTTGAACTCGGTGCAGTTTTCGGGCTGCAGTGTGCAGTTTGCGGACCGTTTTGTTTCGGTCTTGGACTATTGTTCTTTTGTTTATTTTGCTTTCCTTATTTGTTGGGTTCATATTTGTCCGTTGAGGACAGTGGATGTGTCTTATATTAAGATCCTTAAGATGCCTTGTTTAAGTAAGTTTGGGTGTTTCGGATGTCGATGTTGTTCCACTGATGCTCGAGAGCCAGCCTGCACCTCCAGAGGGTTCTCCAAATGTTGACGTATACGTGAAGCACAGTATTGGACCTATTATGTTGATCACGTTGTGGCATGAATATACGCGGGACAATACTGAATTTCAATGGACGCATTGCTGACTCGTTTGATGAGCAGAAATTGAATTTCTTGCAGGACAAAATGTTTGCTAGAAAAAGTACGCAGTCAATGTTTGATTCTTTAAGAGTGTGGCAGAAAGAGTGTTAACATCGGCATATGAGAGCAGAGAAGGGGCCAGGAAAAGACAGACCCAGACAATAACAAAGAGAGTTGTGGCCTATGAGAGGGAAAATGTAGAGAAAGGCATAGAATGTGCAATCAGGAAGTTTCGCTTACAGACTGATAAATGTTATGTCACGAGGGAAGAAGGTGAAGATTGTGTTGAAGAGCTATTGGATTCTCACCCCCCAACTCCTTAATACCCTGAATGGATATACCCGACAGTCCCGATGTCCCAGTCTCCAGCCCCTAGTGCCACCCTCCCGGCTATTTCTACATCCGGTTCTACAGCCTCCGCTCAACCCCTCTTGCCTCCCTTTTCCACACGCCAGTAACCGGAGCGGGTGCTGCTAGTCCCTCTACCCTGTCCATTGATTCCGCTTCGGCTACCACGGTCCTTTCCACACCTAAAGCGCTGTCCCCTCACATGATGATTCCCGTCTCTGCATCTACTCTTTCCCCCCTGGGTGTGACACCCCAAATGCTGCTGAATGTTGATACGCCTGTGCGCGGGATGCTTGAAGGAAATTGGGCTGCAGCATGAGCGTTCTGCTGTGGGCGATGAGGAAAAGACAATGGTGGCGAATCAGGCAGCTCATTGGGCTCGGAATGCAATTCATACTGTAGAGGATGTGTGGAGTGTGATGAAAGACTACGAGCCGTTTTCACAGCAACTTCCTCTTAAGCATATGTCAGGTACATTAATAGGATTATGGGAACAGTGTTTCCAGGGTTTTGCACTGCAGATTATATATGACATACGGGACAGGGTCTATGCTATGGGTATGTCTGCAAATGAAGTTTTTGCCAATATGACAACATTAGAGGGGGACTGAGGCAGACTGCTCCAAAAGGTTCCACCATAGGGGCACACCACCCTATGAGGGATGTCCATCCCATTTATCATCCTGAAGTACCAGAAAATTGATGCCGGTTTCAGGAACAGTGGATCTATACTCCCTGGAAGAGGATTGAGGTCCTGTCCATAAAGAGCCAGCTACCGGACCCCTGAAAAAACCCAACTGAATATTACAAGGAATTGACAGAGGCGGCCTCCTCCACCGTGATGACACTAGCCGATATAGAATTCTTTTTTGGCCTGCTGGTACCATTAGATATATGGAGGCAGGTTCATACGCAGGATCATGAACTGGAATTGGGGGGCACCTGGGATGAGATTAAGGCATGGGATAGGGAGCGCAAGCCCGGTGACAAGCCAAAAACGGAACTGTTAGCCTTACTGGGTCGTATTATTACTTACATGCACTCCCTTATTCCGCAAAAGAACGTGGATTGGGATAGGTTGACTGCGTGTCTCCAGAAGAAAGATGAAAGTGTGTCCAATTTCTTTACCAGATTTGAGGGAGTGTTTTGGGATTTCAGTGGTCAAGACGTATCGCAGGAAGATGGTGTTCGCTTGTTCGCTAATAGATTTGTTACTAATTTGCTTCCTGAGATTAAAGCTAGGCTGCAAGCTTCAGAGAGCACTTGGACTAGGTCCTTCCCGTTGGTGATTTTGAGCATGGCTCAGTATTATGAGCATAGCGAGAATGAAGATAAAGAAAAGGTGGAGAAAAAGGCAAAGGATTTGAAGACGAGGGTATTGTGCAGCCAGTTGCGAGGCGCAGAGGCAAGGGGTCGGGATCGGCCCAGCAGTTACCTCGGTCTAATAGGGGTGGTGCTTCAAATGTGGCCCTTGGGTTTAACCGACGTGCGTATTGTAAAAATGAGGGGCATTGGCGAAATGAGTGTCCGGAGTTGTCGCAAAAAGGCAAGGCTCCGAGAGGTCGTGGATTTAGAGGACGTGGGAGAGGATGGGGAGGACGAGAGGGGATGCAGTCGGAGGATGCATCATTCAGTAGATAGAGTGGGAATTATTTTGATGACCCCAGGAGTCAGCAATATTATCATGAGGACTAGGACATGGATGAGGAGACTGGGTTGTCCCATAGTTAGGAGAGCCAGGGACAGGGTGAGGGACCGGTTGTGATCCCTATACATCAGCGTAAATCTTACGTCTCTGCTGATTTATAGGGCACCACTAAAAAATGTCTAGTTGATACAGAGGCTATGAATAGCTCTGTTTCATGTTCACTGGTCCAGGGGCAGCTATTTCTGGCCAAAACAATGTGTTGGTTGGTTTTTCGGGTGTGCTGGTTGTTAGCCCCATTTCCAAACCTCTTGACTTGACTATTGGTCTCATCACGGTTCAGTCGCCATTTCTATTGACGTCCAATTGTGGGGAACATTTACTGGGATTAGATTTGTTAAAAAGACTTCATGCGATGATTTTCTGTTCCCCTGATAGTGTATTTATGACAATTGGCCCGCAGGTGGCCCGTGCCAAACAATGTTTTGCCGAGGATCCTCCACTTCCCGCAGAATATTTAGAGGAGTACCTCGCACATTGTGGGCTACAAGGGACACAGATGTTGGTTTGCTTCAAATCGGTCCGGTGTCAATTCATATCAAAGATAATGCTAAATTGCCTCGTATCCCTCATTACAAGATTTCGCAGGCAGGAGAAAAGGCTCACTTACAGATAATTCAGGATGTGATCAAGTCTGGTGTGGTTGAAGAAACAGTGGTGAATGTGTGTTACAGCCCAATTCTTCCTATCCTTAAAAAGATGCCCTTAGATTCTTCTGATGCTCACCCAGATGTCTACTGTTTAGTTATTTACCTATGAGAGGTTAATAAGATTGTGGTTCCCCAGTACCCAGTGGTCCCGGACATTACTATGATTTTGACAAGGATTCCCCCATCTGCAAAATTATTTTCTTTGATAGATTTGAAAAACGCCTTCTTCTGCATAACGATCCACACAGATACCTGAAATTTATTTTGGTATTGTAATTGCCTGTAGGAGGTTTAGATTCTGTTATGCTCCTCAAGGCTACACAGAGAGCCCTAGTATGTACAGACAAGCATTAAAAACACAATTGGATTCTCTGGAGCTTCCCACTGGTAATATGCTGTTACAGTATGTTGACAATCTTCTTGTGGATACTGAGGATGGCTGCAAGGAAGCCACAGTTAAATTACTCTTACATTTGGCACACCATGGCCACAAGGTGTCACTTTCTAAATTTCAATATTGTCAACACGAGGTTACCTACTTAGGTCACCTACTGTCAAAGAAGGGACACAGACTAACCCCTGAGCGCATAGCCGCCATCACTAATATGCCTGTTCCAAAGACCCAACATGAGGTATGCCCATTTATTGGAATAACTTGTATTGTCAGCATTGGATCCCTAATTATTCCCTACTAACAAAACCCCTTCTTTACCTGACTATCAAAGATGTGCATGAACCCCTGCCTGGAACACCTGCATGCCAGCAAGCTTTTGAACAGTTAAAGGTTGCACCTTGCTCTGCTCCTGTGCTTGGTACTCCTGATTACCAGAAACTTGCATGAGGCGGACAGTTGCAAAATGTCTGTTCTACCACAGGATTTCAGTGGTAAGCAGAGACCCTGCTCCTATTTCTCTTCCATGCTTGATAACATCACCAGAGCGCTTCCGAGCTGCCTGAGAGCTGCAGCGGCTGGGGCAGTTTCAATGAGGCAATCAGCAGGGCTTGTCCTTGATACTGATCTTACAGTAATGGGACCTCATGCTGTGGACACGCTTCTGAATAAGACAAAGACACAGCACCTTACTAGTGCACGTGTTTGCGCCACTCTGAATCCAGCCACGTTACTACTCCTCCCTTCGGCAGAAAAGGACAATGATGTCCTTGATTGTTTATTTTGGACCAAAGGGATGGGTAGACTTGACTGATGTTCCCTTATCTGACCCCCAAGGGGAACTACATGTCGATGGGTATTGTTTCAAATTGTCGGATGGCACCACAACTGCAGGCTATGCAATCACCACATTACACACTGTAGTTGAGATGTCTCACATTCCATACCAGTTGGCCCAAGCAGTAGAGCTAGTCTCCCTTTTAAAGGCCTGTGAATTGAGTGAGGGGCTGACTGTCAATATTTACACTGACAGTCAGCATGCGTTCGGGGAGGCCCATAATTTTGGGTGCCTCAGGGCGGAGAGAGGGTTCTTGACATCGCACGGCCAGAGAATACAGCATGGCTCACTAATACTTAGACTCCTATCAGCCCTGACCCTTCCTGATAAGTTGGCCATAAAAACAATGCAGTGCCCATAAGTCTATCACGTATGATGCTGGGAGGGGCAATGCGTTTGCAGTTAGAACTGCCAAGGAGACAGCCAGATCAAAGATGAACAAGATGTTTGTGGCAGGTCCTGGTAGATGGGTCTCAGATAATGGGATGTTCGAGAATACAGTGGAAAGTGTGAAGGAGATACAAAGTGAGGTAACAGTAGATGAACCAGACATGTGGGAGGAAAGGACAGGACGCTTGGACAAGGATGGGTGTAGGAGTGACTTGTCAGGAAAGCAGAGAAGGTTGTTACCTAATACTTTTGTTCTCCCTGTTGTCACTATCGCTCACGGTCCGGCACACATTAGTGCAAAGGGCATATGCAAGTTACTAGACCCAGTATGGCAGAATGATAACATCCCTAAGGTTGCCGCACATTTGGTGAAGCACTGTATTATCTGTCTAAAGCACAACCCTGGGAGAGGCACCCCTACACCTGCTGGTAACTTTGCACCACCCTCCTTCCCTTTCGAGGTTCTTTAGATGGATGTCATTGAAATGGAACGAGTCAATAATTTAACATAGGTTTTGGTAGTGATTTGTACGTTCAGTAAATGGATAGAGGCCCACCCTGTCAAAGAAAATACAGCCATGGCTATGGCAAAAGCACTCTTAATGGGGTTCTTCCCACGCTACGGATAGCTACGTGTGATCTGGAGTGACAATGGGCGCCATTTCAATGCCAAACCCATTAACTTGGTGTGTAAGGGCTTGCAGATCACACAGAAATTTCATGCAGCAAACCACCCCCAATCAGCGGGCCTTGTCAAGAAGTATAACAGCATTCTAAAACTGAAGCTTGCAAAAATACATGAAAGTACAGGATTAAAATGGCCAGAGGCACTACCACTAGCATTTTTGTCTACAAGAGTAACAGCGCATTCTAGGACAGCAATATCCCCCTACGAAGTTGTCTTCGGGCGCCCTGCTAATGTCTGGGGCGTTCCTAGACCCAAACGTTTCTCTCAGATAGCGTATCCTCTTCTGATTGACTATCTGTATCAATTGTCTAAAGATCTTCGTTTTGTTGATCAAAAGATACATACCATTCTGCAACCAGTACCAGAGGGGCCTGGGCATCGACTACAGCCCAGAGATTACGTCCTAGTTCGCCAATTTCAATGAAAAACCTGTCTGGAGCCGAGGTGGAAAGGCCCCGCCCAAGTGCTGTTGGCCACACGCATCACTGTGAAGGTAGAAGGCCGAAAGTACTGGGTGCATGCTTCCCATGTGAAGAGGGTACTCCTACCACTACCATATGACGTCTGGGTCCGGGCCGGGATCGCCAATCAGGAAAGAGAGCTGGTGCCATGCTTTGTCCCCTTCTCAGATGCACGACTGAAAGGTGCCCAAACAGACGAGGAGAGTGATGAGGTTCTGTTTGAGGCGATCCCCCAAGACATAAGAGCTGCCCCGGCTGCTGCAGCTCTTAGTGCAACAACCCATGCCAACCTGAAAGTGATTATCTTCCTCTGTTTGCTGATGAGGAAGTGCCTGGGTGTACCAGGTATATTCTGCCGCCCCGACGGAAGGACAGAGCACCGGCAGGGCAAGGCAGGAGTTAGGGAAGGACTTGAGCTTAGGGCATAGGGGCTGTGTCTCTGGTGCCGATTTTAGACTAGAGTAAAGAACATGGGTGCACTGCCCTGAACACTGGACAGGATTGTTGAGGGTATTTGCCCAGGAGGGAGGTTGCCCTTCCTGAAAGAAGACAAACTTGCTTTTAGTAGGGGTCGCATATTGCTTGTTAGTAAGATCAGTGATTGCACAGCTCCTTATTATTATTATTATTATTAATAATGAGCATTTATTGAGCGCTTGGCTATCCTAAGGCATCCCAGCGCTAACGGTAGTACAGGTAAAAGCAGGCAGCTAGCAATTACTCTTCCGGAATAGCCAGGTTTTAAGACACTTCCGGAAGGTAAGATGGGAAGTTTCTAAACGTAGTTTGAAAAGGAGGGTATTCCACAATCTGGCTATGTAAAGGAGCGACCTCCACTACGCATCCTATTAAGTTTTGGGATGTTGGCTAGATTTAAATTCACAGAGGGAGACACTTCGTAGGAAGGTAGGCTGTGATCAGAGACTGGTTGATGCGAAGGCCTGTACTCTTAAGAGTCTTGTGAGTAGTACATAAGGCCTTGAAGGAAATCTTCTCTTCAATCGGCAACCAGTGTAGGATTTTCAGACTGCATCTGGCCGACTGCATTCTACAAGAGCCAGTCAGAAGTCACGCATCACAATTCTGTGCCACCTGAAGTTTCATTTCGTAGAGGAGAATTTGAAGCTCCCAGATACAGAGAGTTACAATAGTACCGGTGTGAAAGAATCAGGGCCTGGACCAAGACTCTCTTTGCCTCCATGGGCAGTAGGGGGAGGACTTTCCGCAGCATTCTAAGGATGCTGTGACAGACCCCTGTCACTACCACTGCTTGCTGGTCAAGTTGGAGAGATTTATCCAGCCACACGCCAAGGCTCTTTATAGTGGGCTTTCTGGGAGCCCTGACATGGAGGCCAGGACAGTGTTTGGGCTAAATTGGCTATATTGCCTAAGTACATGATTTCAGTTTTGCCTCCATTTAGTTTGAGACATGAGGCAACCTTTTCCAGGCAGAAGTTTTAGGTTTGAAGGATCAGTTCGCAGGTGGTTTAAAGATACCACCAGCTGAGTGTCATCTGCGTAGGTGACTACTTTAATCCCAAATGGCTAGATGACCTCGGCCAGTGGCCTCATATAGACATTGAAAAGCGTGGGACTTAGAGAGGATCCCTGGGGCACTCCATAGTTAAGAGGTAAAGGCCCAGAGGTGGATTTTCCTGCAAATACCTGAAATGCCCTGCCTTTAAGGAAAGATTTAATCGAAGAGATGGCTCCTCATGCTCATGCTCTTCTTAGCCTTTCAATAAGAAACATTTAAATTGATTGTGTCAAAGGCTGAGCTAAGTTCTAGGAGGATGACGGCCGCTACTCCTCCCTGATCTACTATCCTCCTAGCTTCCTCGACCACAGCCGTTAATGCGGATTCTGTTCCGTGGTGTGGGCGAAGACCCATCTGAGAGTGATGTAAAATCTCATGGGTTTCTAGAAAAGATGACAGGGTAGAATTTATATGTTTTTCCAAGATATTACTAAGCATGGGTAGCAGGGATATTGGACGATAGTTGCTCAGTACTTCGGGGTCCAGGTTTGGTTTTTTGAGCAGAGCTTTTACCATGGTGTGCTTCCAAGCCAGGGGCACGAGCCCATTGGAAATGTAGAGGTTTAACACCTCCCGAATGACTGTAATACTACATCTTTTACCTTAGATATATTATATGGGGGGGCAGGATCTAAAGGTGAGCCTGATTTTATTTGGGTGAAGATATCAGATACAATCTTCATACCCAGAAGTGGAAATTCCTCCATGGTGGGATTGGTTCCTTCCACCATGCTCAGTGGATTGGACCCATCCTGACCAGTAGCTTCAGACGAAGGGTTGAAGAGATCACTGGGCCCTGGGGAGGCAGAGAGTATACTATAAATGGATTGTATTTTTCCCTGGAAATAACCCACCAGTTCATTACAACGACCAGTGGTTGTGCTTGAGGAAGTATCCAGGGGAGTAGACTTCAAAAGAGTCTTGGTGATCCGAAAGATTTCTTCAGGTGCGTTTGCTGCTGCCTTAATTTTTTTCCTCATAGTAGAGTGCCTGTGCCCTTTTGATTTCAACATGTCTGTTTAAGCAGTCTGAGCCTGGGTGAGTACCAAGAAGTGTTTTCTCTCATCCTACGATTGAAGTGTTTAACAGGAATGACTCTATCCAGCGAAGATTCCAACCAAAGATTAAAAGTCTTAGATGATGAAGTAATGTCTGAGTCTGAGTCAAAAGTAGGGTCAGAGTTATTAAGCTCTGTCGACCACGCCTCAGCGGAAAGTTTAGACCACAGGTGGGCTTTCCTAGAGCTGTGTTCATTGGGTTCACAATGAGTGAGTGATTTTAGAGAAAATGGGATCATTAAATTATTAGTCCATGGAAGGGCGATAGAGGTCTCTACTGTCAACTCCATAATATTAGTAAACACGGGGTCTAAGGTGTGATCTTTTATATGACTTTTTGTATGAGTTGTATTGCGGCGAGATCTTGTATGAGCTCCGAAGCCTCACCATTACTAGGGTCCCTAAAGTGTAGGTTAAAATCCCCTATCAGCGTAAAATTATTGGATGACTTAGCCAACAAAGCCGCAACTTCTGGCAATGAGATAAGAAAATGGTTGTAGCAATCATGAGGCTTTTGCGGCGAGCAAACGCCAAAAGAAGCATAAAAAACTACACTACCCAGAAGCCTCGAGGTCTCCAACCCGGAAGTACTAGGATCGGCAGTCCCTACAAAGCCCTTTCAGGTCCGCTATATGGGGCTTGCCAATCCTGAACCTTGCCGAGCCTTCCCCTGCATTTGCGGCGTCCTTGAGCGCCGAGGATTCCCGTTTCGGAAGCGTCCCCTGAGCTGTGTGATCGTCTTCAAGGTTTCCTTCTCGGAGAGCCGCGCGAGCCGCGTAGTCTGTCTCCGTATCGTTTCCTGTTTCTCTTCCAGCGGCGGTCATTCGGAGCTGCCTGTAGGATTTAGGTGGCCTCCGTGGCGTTTGCCGATACCAGTTCCGGTTTTTCCCCAACCCTGCCTTGTATTTGCCCTGAACTTTGGTGATATCGGAAACCGCGCAGGAGCTCGTTTACCGTTCTCCTCCGCAAACTGTTAGGGTGGAACTCCTCGTAGGGTATCTGGTAAAACAACCCTTGTTTATGCAGAATTAAATAAGTCTGAGCTTTTTTGATGGAATTGAAGTGCAGCCAACTCCGCCCTAGCGGATTTTGCCCTTGATGATTTTGCTTCCACGTTATTTTGCCTTTGATGATTTTGCTTCTACATTATTTTGCCTTTGATGATTTAGCTTCTACGTGAATAGGAGGCGGTTCTTTGTTAAAGTGCAGGAGTATTACATGTACAGTTCCCAAGCAGGTTAATGGGAGCTCAACACAAACAATTGTGTTTAAAGTGCTTGTGATTCTAAGGAGCTCTACCAGTACAAGTGACCCTCATTCTTCGGAATACTGCCTTTATCCATAGTAAGTGTGGCAAAACTTTATTATCAGGGGTTTGCTGTTACTAGTGTGACTCTCTAAATATGGTTTATTTGTCATCCTCCACCTGCAGTTACCCTATGGTAGACGACTCCTAGAGCATCCGCAAGGGTCCGACTAGGATGACATCAGGATCTATTCTCAGGAGAAGTCCTCATCGGCAGTTGTTTATTATTTTATCCACTTCCCTTTTCCCCGAGGTGCTTGTGTACATAGTGGTGTTAACGTCACTCTATGGGTGCATGTTTCCTGGGGAAGAAGGGGGAAATACTACGTACCATCGTTCCTGCTGATATCTCTCCAAGGTTAGTGGTACTATTTCCCATTACCATTGACGTTGTGACAATGGTCCACTGGCCCCAGCGGTTGATAGATAACAATCCCAGAAAAGGTCAGTGTGGCTGAGAGTGATATGGAAAAGAATAGACTCTCACAGTAAAGTACTGATTTGGAGTTGACTCGACATTTGAAAACATCTTTATAAATTATAGCAAATAAGTATGGGCAAAATCTGCGAAATCGCGGTCTGCGAAATCGTGCGAAAGCGAATTCGCAATCCGCATAATTTGCGAATTCGTGCGAAATTGTGAATTTTTGGTTTTTGAGTGTTCGCGGGGCTTTTTGCGTGTTCGCTGGGCTTTTTGCGTGTTCGCAGGCCGCTTGCATGGCGAAGTTACCCATGCGGTCGTGTATGGGCACAGCAGCACCCTCTTGTTCATCACTGCCACCCTCTGGTTCATCACTGCCACCCTCTGGTTCCTCACAGCACCCTCTGGTTCACCCCTGCCACCCTCTGGTTCACCACTGACACCCTCTGGTTCACCACTGCCACCCTCTGGTTCATCACTGCCACCCTCTGGTTCACCCCTGCCACCCTCAGGTTCAGCACTCCCTACTGCCACCCTCTGGTTCATCACAGCACCCTCTGGTTCACCCCTGATGCCACCCTCTGGTTCAGCACTCACCACTGCCACCCTCTGGTTCATCACAGCACCCTCTGGTTCACCACTGCCACCCTCTGGTTCACCACTGACACCCTCTGGTTCACCACTGCCACCCTCTGGTTCATCACTGCCACCCTCTGGTTCACCCCTGCCACCCTCTGGTTCATCACTGCCACCCTCTGGTTCACCCCTGCCACCCTCAGGTTCAGCACTCACTACTGGCACCCTCTGGTTCATCAAAGCACCCTCTGGTTCACCCCTGCTGCCACCCTCTGGTTCAGCACTCACCACTGCCACCCTCTGGTTCATCACAGCACCCTCTTGTTCACCACTGTCACCCTCCGGTTCACCATTACCACCCTCTTGTTCACCACTGCCACCCTCTGGTTCACCCCTGCCACCCTCAGGTTCAGCACTCACTACTGCCACCCTCTGGTTCATCACAGCACCCTCTGGTTCACCCCTGCTGCCACCCTCTGATTCAGCACTCACCACTGTCACCCTCTGGTTCATCACAGCACCCTCTGGTTCACCACTACCACCCTCTGGTTCACCACTGACACCCTCTGGTTCACCACTGCCACCCTCTGGTTCATCACTGCCACACTCTGGTTCACCGCTGCCACCCTCTGGTTCATCACTGCCACCCTCTGGTTCACCCCTGCCACCCTCAGGTTCAGCACTCACTACTGGCACCCTTTGGTTCATGAAAGCACCCTCTGGTTTACCCCTGCTGCCACCCTCTGGTTCAGCACTGCCACACTCTGGTTCACCGCTGCCACCCTCTGGTTCATCACTGCCACCCTCTGGTTCACCCCTGCCACCCTCAGGTTCAGCACTCACTACTGGCACCCTTTGGTTCATGAAAGCACCCTCTGGTTTACCCCTGCTGCCACCCACTGGTTCAGCACTCACCACTGCCACCCTCTGGCTCATCACAGCACCCTCTTGTTCACCACTGTCACCCTCTGGTTCACCACTACCACCCTCTTGTTCACCACTGCCACCCTCTGGTTCATCACTGCCACCCTCTGGTTCACCACTGCCACCCTCTGGTTCATCACTGCCACACTCTGGTTCACCGCTGCCACCCTCTGGTTCATCACTGCCACCCTCTGGTTCACCCCTGCCACCCTCAGGTTCAGCACTCACTACTGGCACCCTTTGGTTCATGAAAGCACCCTCTGGTTTACCCCTGCTGCCACCCTCTGGTTCAGCACTCACCACTGCCACCCTCTGGCTCATCACAGCACCCTCTTGTTCACCACTGTCACCCTCTGGTTCACCACTACCACCCTCTTGTTCACCACTGCCACCCTCTGGTTCATCACTGCCACCCTCTGGTTCATTACTGCCACCCTCTGGTTCGCCACTGCCACCCTCAGGATCAATCAATCAATCAATCAATCAATCATGCCATTTGTATAGCGCACTACTCACCCGGGAGGGTCTCTAGGCGCTTGGGGGGAGGGGTATGCTACTGCTCGAACAGCCAGGTCTTGAGTTGTTTCCTGAAGGCGAGATGGTCCTGGGCCAGTCGAAGGTGGATAGGGAGGGAGTTCCAAATCTTGGCAGCCAGGTAAGAGAAGGATCTTCCTCCGGCGGTGGCTCTTCAGATGCGTGGTACGGCTGCGAGGGCGAGGCTGGTGGACCGTAGCTGGCGGGTGGGCGTGTAGAAGGTCAGGCGGTCGTTGAGGTACTTGGGGCCCAGGTCGTGGAGAGACTTGTGTGCGTGGGTGAGGAGCCGGAACGTGATCCTCTTGTCGATGGGGAGCCAGTGCAGGTTCCTCAGGTGGCTGGAGATGTGGCTGCGTCGGGGGACATCCAGGATGAGTCGGGCGGAGGCGTTCTGGATGCGCTGGAGTCTTTTCTGTAGCTTGGCTGTGGTTCCGGCGTAGAGGGCGTTTCCGTAGTCCAGTCGGCTGGTGACGAGTGCCTGGGTGACAGTCTTCCTGGTCTCGGTCGGGATCCAGCGGAAGATCTTGCGAAGCATACGCAGGGTGTTGAAGCACGATGAGGAGACGGCGTTGACTTGTCTGGTCATCGAGAGGGAGGGGTCCAGGATGAAGCCCAGGTTGTGTGCGTGGTCAGTTGGCTTGGGTGCGGTGCCCAGGGCTGGGGGCCACCAGGAGTCGTCCCAGGCGGAGGGCGAAGATCCCAGGATGAGGACTTCCGTCTTGTCCGAGTTCAGTTTCAGGCGGCTGTCCTTCATCCACTCGGCGACGTCTTTCATCCCTTCATGTAGGCAGGTTCTGGCGGTGTCGGGGTCTCTGGTGAGGGAGAGGATCAGCTGGGTGTCGTCGGCGTAAGAGATGATGTTGAGGTTGTGCTGGCATGCGATGGCTGCGAGAGGTTTCATGTAGATATTGAAGAGGGTGGGGCTGAGTCAAGATCCTTGCGGGATGCCGCAGATGACTTCGGTGGCCTCGGAGCGAAACGGGGGGAGGCGGACTCTTTGTGTTCTTCCGGCGAGGAACGAGATGATCCACTCCAGTGCCTTCTCTTGGATACCGATGTTGCTGAGGCGCTGGACTAGGGTGCGGTGGCAGACCGTGTCGAACGCAGCAGAGAGGTCCAGGAGGATGAGGGCCACTGTTTCCCCCTTGTCGAGCAGGGTCCGGATGTCGTCGGTGGCTGCGATGAGGGCGGTCTCGGTGATGCAATTTGGCTCTGAAGCCGGACTGCGAGGGGTCGAGGGATCCGTTCGTCTCGAGGAAGGCGGTCAGCTGTCTGTTGACGATCTTCTCGATGACTTTAGCAGGAAAAGGGAGGAGCGAGATGGGGCGGAAGTTTTTGAGATCGGTGGGGTCCGCTGTAGGTTTCTTCAGGAGGGCGCTGATCTCAGCGTGCTTCCAGCTCTCCGGGAAGGTGGCGGTGTTGAAGGAGGCGTTGATGATGTTCCGGAGTTGGGGTGCGATGGTGGAGTTGGCCTTGTTGAAGACGTGGTGTGGGCAGGGGTCGGTCGGTGATCCGGAGTGGATGGTGTTCATCGTGCGGACTGTGTCTGCGGTGGTACCGTGGTCCAGGTGTGAAGGGTGGCGGTGGGGGGCATTGGTTCGACGGTTGGGTGCGTGGGTGGGGCGCCGAAGCTGTTGTGGATGTCGGCGATCTTGCGGTGGAAGAACGAGGCGAGGGAGTCGCAGAGGTCTTGTGACGGAGTGATGTCGTTGGTGCCGGTGCTGGGGTTGGAGAACTCCTTGACGATAGTGAAGAGCTCTTTGCTGTTGTGGGCGTTGTTGTCCAGTCGTTCCTTCAGGGATTTCTTCTTGGTGGTGCGGATGAGCTGGTGGTGCTTGCGGGTAGCGTGTTTGAGGGCGGTCATGTTGTCGGTGGTCCGGTCGAGGAGCCAGGCTTTCTCGAGGGTGCGGCAGGTCTTCTTGGAGTCCTTGAGGTCGTCGGTGAACCAGGATGCCTTCTTGCTTCTGGGTCTGCTGGGAGGGTTCTTTAGTGGCGCGAGGTCGTCGGCGCAGGCGGTCAGCCACTGTGTGAAGTTGCGGGCTGCTTCGTTGGGGTCCGTTGTGTTGGTGGGTGGGCTCTGGCTGAGGGAGGTGGTGAGCTGGTCTGCGGTGATCTTGCTCCAATTCCTGTGAGGTACCTGTTGTGGGTGGTGGTGGGTCGTGGATCTTTTGAAGCTGAAGTGGACGCAGCTGTGGTCGGTCCAGTGGAGTCCGGTGGCGTGGCTGAAGGTGATGTACTTGCTGGAAGAGAAGAAGGGATCAAGCGTGTGGCCGGCGTAGTGGGTGGGGGTGTTGACCAGTTGCTTGAGTCCGAGGTTGGCGAGGTTTTCCAGCAGGGCGGTGGTGTTGCGGTCCTTGTTGTTCTCCAGGTGGAAGTTGAGGTCCCCGAGGAGGATGTAGTCAGTGGAGGGGAGGGCGTGCTGGCTGATGAAGTCTGTGATGTCTTCGCTGAATTGTGTGCGTGGTCCCGGGGGTCTGTAGATGAGGGTGCCTCTGAGGGTCGTCTTAGGGTCGGTGTGAATCTGGAAGTGGAGATGTTCGGCTGCGGCGAAGGAGTTGTTGGCGTCGGTCGTGATGCGGATGGTGTTCCTGTGGACGATGGCGATGCCACCTCCGGTCTGGTTGATGCGGTCCCTCCTGATGATCTTGTACCCGTCCGGGATGGCGATGGCGATGTCGGGTTCAGAGGAGGCGTTCATCCAGGTTTCCGTGAGGAAGGCAACGTCCGGTGATGTAGCGTCGAGGAGGTTCCAGAGTTCTACGGCGTGTCTGTGGATGGAGCGGGTGTTGATCAGGATGCACTTGAGGTGGTTGCTGCTGGTGTTTGTCTTGGCGGGTGCGGGGCAGGTTCGGAGGCAGGTGAACTTGCAGGTGCAGCAGGTGAAGGGTCCGTGGGTGCGTCTCGGGGTGGCTCGGCAGCAGGCGTGGGTCCGGCCGGCATTGAGTGCGTTGAGAGTGGCGGAGTCGTAGGTCAGTCGGGTCGTCTTGCCTCGGCGGGGAGGGCCAGGGGTCCAGGCAGTGGGCGCGGGCCAGGCGCGGACGGGCGCAGACGGGCTTACCTTTGGCGCACCTTCGGCGCTCAATCGGCGCTCCCGCTGGGCGCGTCAGCTGCGCGGTCACTCTGGGGGCGTCATAAGTAAGGAGCCGGGAGGGAGGAGCAGCTGGGTGGCGGGAGCGGGGCGGCGAATGGAATCACAGGGGGGCGGGGCCGCAGGGAGGCGTGGCGGGAAATTCCAAGAAGCAGCGGGCAGCTGGAAATTCCCAGGAGCAGCGGGAAATTCCCAGGAGCAGCGGGCAGCGAGCGAAGGAATCTGCAGGCAGGAGGCGGCAAAGGCAGGCAGGAGCGGCAGCAGTGAGTGGGGCGACCAAGCCCTGTGGAGGGCTGAGCGGTCACCACTGCCACCCTCTGGTTCATCACTGCCACCCTCTAGTTCACCACTGCCACCCTCTGGTTCACCACTGCCACCCTCTGGTTCATCTCAGCACCCTGTGGTTCACCACTGCCACCCTCTGGTTCACCACTGCCACCCTCTGGTTCACCCCTGCCACCCTCAGGTTCAGCACTCACTACTGCCACCGTCTGGTTCATCACAGCACCCTCTGGTTCACCCCTGCTGCCACCGTCTGGTTCAGCACTCACCACTGCCACCCTCTGGTTCATCACAGCACCCTGTGGTTCAACACTGCCACCCTCTGGTTCACCACTGCCACCCTCTGGTTCACCCCTGCCACCCTCAGGTTCAGCACTCACTACTGCCACCGTCTGGTTCATCACAGCACCCTCTGGTTCACCCCTGCTGCCACCCTCTGGTTCAGCACTCACCACTGCCACCCTCTGGTTCATCACAGTACCCTCTGGTTCACCACTGCCACCCTCTGGATCATCACTGTCCCCCTCTGGTTCATCACTGCCACCCTCTGGTTCATCACATCACCCTCTGGTTCACCACTGGCACCATCTGGTTCACCCCTGCCACCCTCAGGTTCAGCACAACCTACTGCCACCGTCTGGTTCATCACAGCACCCTCTGGTTCACCCCTGCTGCCACCCTCTGGTTCATCACATCACCCTCTGGTTCACCAGTGCCACCCTCTGGTTCACCCCTGCCACCCACAGGTTCAGCACTTACTACTGCCACCCTCAGGATCATCACTGCCACCCTCTGGTTCATCACTGCCGCCCTCTAGTTCACCACTGCCACCCTCTGGTTCACCACTGCCACCCTCCGGTTCACCCCTGCCACCCTCAGGTTCAGCACTCACTACTGCCACCGTCTGGTTCATCACAGCACCCTCTGATTCACCCCTGCTGCCACCCTCACCACTGCCACCCTCTGGTTCATCACAGCACCCTCTGGTTCACCACTGCCACCCTCTGGATCATCACTGTCCCCCTCTGGTTCATCACTGCCAGATTATGGGGGGAAAGCACACCTGCCCAGCCTCAACTGCCATGAATTAATTTGGGGCTGGTTAATGTCTCACTGAATTTGTGCTTCAAGTCTGGCACCTGCTTCCTTAGCTGTAAGTGCTTCCTGTTGCAGTTATTTTTTTACAGGAGCATTGTGCCATACTTGTGACTATTCTCTGACCCTGCTTTGAGGGTCAGAGCAGGGTCAGAGAATAGTTGCAAGTAGGCAACTGAACTCTGAAGGGGCCCCTCAGGAAGCACTACAGGGAATGGTTACAAATTAGCTTGAACTTTTGCACCTGCTAATTGCTTTAAATTTTTCCAAAATTCGTTTTTCTGCCATTTCACGAGATTCGGGGGGCGCGAATTCGTGCGAAATTGAACTTGCAATCTGCAAATTCGTGCAAATTTGCTGATTTCTTTTTTTTGCGTGTTCGCGCGTTTTTTTGCTTATTCGCGGACCGCTTGCAGTGCACCGACCCCGAGGTTGCCCATGCGGTCGTGTATCGGCGCGTCCATCTTGTTTGCGTGACATGTTTCCGTTTCCGGGCGCTAGTTGCATGTTTGCGTCGTATGCGGCGCGCAATTACGTGTTCGTGGGCGTTTTTGCATGCTGGCGGGGGAAATATCGCGCAAACTTACCCACGCGGTCCTCTATGGGCGCGGCCATCTTGTTTTTCATTCAATGCTATGGTTTTGGGCATGCTACCTTTCTATCCATCTTACATCTTTGTAATCCTATGTTTTTCAGAACTTTTTTTTGGTTTTTTTTGCTTATTATCTCTCTCTTCAATTTCCTACATCTATATTTTGTGTTTTTTTTTACTTTTTGTTACTTTATTACGTACTTTATTTCTTTTGCTCTCTCTCTTATTTTCTTTCACACCTATTCTTCTTTCCTTCTTCTTGTGCCCAGGACCATGGCTAAGGGAGGCGACAAGGGCAAGGGGAAGGGCCCAGAACCCCGTACCCGGCTCCCTTGCGGGTGTTTGAGGGGGGAAGAAGTCCAGGCCAGGGAGATCTTCTCTGCGGTGGAGGTGGCCACCTTGATGGTTTTTGTCCAAGTCCAGCTCCCTAAGAACGTGGCAGCAGGTGGGCGGATTGCTTCCGGTTACGGCCTCGGGAGCGTCGCCAGCTGTGGGAGAAGGTGTGCCGGCGCATGTATAAGGAGTCTGGGGTCCGGCGCAACTACCAGTAAGTGACACACCGGTGGAGTGACATCTTGGACCGGGAGCATGACATGCTCGACCTGCTCGGTGTGGAGATCCCTGGCCATGGTAAGTAGCTATTTAATAACTACTTTTTCCCTTCTGCTCTGTTATATTGCAAATCTATTTTTTTCCTGAAGAGTACGAATGCTGCTGATTCGATTACATTGCAAGTAAATTAATGTTTAAATAGCTTCTGTAATTCCAGGTGCTCGCCTGGTTATTGGCGTTGCTACTATGCTTACTTGTTTGCAACTTTTTAGTCATTTGAGAGCATTACTGCGTAATGCTAGACACAGTAGACTCAAGTCTAGTCCTTTTTTGTACTCAGGCTGCTGCCACTTTGAAGAGATAGTGGTGGATTGATACGTTGAGTATATTATTTATTACTTGTTATAGGACATTTGTTAGTGGTCTGTGTAGGAGAGTAGGGTCTGCTATCCTATGGTCACCCCAAATTTTTGCTTTTTGCTTTACTGGTTTATGACTTAATGTGACTGCGGGCCTGCTAATCAGACCCACAGCCTGCTGTTCTCTCTCTAAATGAATGCCAATGCACTCTAGGTGCATTACGAATTGGAACTGGTTCACCTTATAGGCCCCTGTAACAGTGTACCCGGGGTACCCAGGGCATAAGTGGTTCCTAGGCCTACCAGGGGCTGCAGCACCTATTGTACCACCCCTGGCCTGGCCTCCATATTTGACACAACTGGCTGATCACTCAGCTGGGGTAAGTCGGTGTAATCACCCCTTACTTAGGTGTTGTATGCCTATACCTAACCTAAAATGGACACATATGTTCCTATCAGCCACTCCTATGGAAGGCCTCATCAATCCTGGAGGCAGAGTGCTTGGAAATATGTGAGATGGTGCTCTAGCATGAGCTGAGCCTGTTTGCAGCTTTCGGAACCACTTCCTGTAGCTGTTCCATGATACTGCCATACCATATACTCTTAAGTGCATTATAATCCTCGCGGTTATTTGCTAACTTTGGTTTGGCTTTATCAAAACATGTCGGTGTCATACGAATTGGAATACTACCCCCTCGCCAGTTCTGGCAATGGGGGTAGCATTCCACCCTTCTAGAGGGACACGACATGTACATAACCTGAACCCCGGTTAAAGTTAAACTAGAGCCTCAGCATCACAAAACGGATGCTGCCACCACAGACACAAGTCTGACCTCCTGCTGCTGGGAGTCCTTCCAGCGAGGGAGGCTTGGACAAAGGGTTTCCTGCCTTGGGAGGTGCTAGCACCACCCCAGACAGGATTTTGTGTATTGGGTAGGACAGGGCTGAATAGAATGAGACATGCCTGTGGCACACAAGGTGTCCCTGTGCATATGCCAGTTCAAACCGGTCCGGGGCTCTCCAGCCCCAGTCCTGTCGCGAAACTGGACAAAGGAAAGGGGGTGTAACCACCCCCCTTCCTGGTCCCACCCGGAGGAGGGACCTATTAGGTTATCCGGCCCCTAGATTTGGAATAAGAGTAGGAGCTGTGTCCCAAGACTTCAGATCATCCTGAACTCGACTTGAAACTAAGAAGAAGACTGGACTTCGACATTCTGCTGCACAGAAGACTGAAGAGAATCTCCCTTGTGGCCAAGGAGTGACCACCCTGTGAATACAGGCACCAACCAGCAACTCGACGTCTGCTTTGCCGCCGCCTCCCGCCGGAGCCCGAGCCCAGAGACTGACAAGACCAAGATTCCCAGACATCTCAGAGCCCGATCCACAGTCCCTGAAAAGAAGAGACCCGTGGAGGCACCGAGAGACGTGGGACCGGCCATCTTGAAAGAGCCCCAAGAAGCTGACTGCGCAGCACCCGAGTCACCCTCGATGCTGTGCTTTGGGGTTTAAGAAGCCCCACCACAAAGCAGCATTTGCACCGAAGAGCAGCCCCCCAGCATCTCCACAATCTGCGTGGGGCCCTTTTGCGCTTTGCCACTCGACGCGCCATCCCGGCCACTTGCCACGTGGCTAGCGGCCATCTTGGCGACGAAATCTACAAACTACACTGCTGGTCTGGTTGCTCCAGACTGGCCCTTGCTCCCCTAAAAAGGAGCACCCGCTCTGACCTTGCTGGTCCGAGTACTAAGCTTTTTCCACTTCCTGCGTGGAAGCCAAGGCCTGTGTGCTCCAATCAAGTTGCCGACACCAACATCAGCTAGAGCCTTCGTGGGACAGCTCGTTATCGACTCCTGGACGTCCTTGACCTCTTTGTGTCTACGTGGCTGCGGAGACAAGCTGCACCTCTTCACCTGTTTGCACCCGACATCGCCTGGTTCCATCCTGGTTCCCCGGTAGTCACTGGCAAGTGACTTTGAACATTGTCCCCTCTGCTTTCAGGTCTTCACATCTTCAGATCCATCCTTGGATCCACCGTTACTCTCCTCGACAACCCACCTGCAGCATCTTCATCTCAAGGCACCATCGACCTGCGTGACGAAACCCGACACGATTTGGCACCTGTGCACCCGCTTCCTGTGGGTGAGGTAACTCAGCAACGCCGGTGTTCTTACACTGGTACACACCTCTAGTGCCTAGCTCTAAAGTTTCGTCCTTCTAGGTCCATCGGAAGGTTCCTTAAACACTAACGTTGTAACTTTTACGCACCATAGACTTAACATTGGTGCATGCATGCACTTTAAGCACTGCACCCGAGTCCCGCGGGCCTTTCCCGACTTCATCACTGCTAGTCCCGAACAGCTCCAGCAATTCCCCAGGCCCTAGGCCTCCTTCCTTTCCCATTGGTGGTTCTTATACCACTATTTTAGTATATGGTTTAAGTGGCCCCTAGGGCTCATCCATATTGTGCAACTTTTGTGTATTTAAACTGTGTTTTGTTTTAACGCATTTGCTTCTGTGCTCATAAAGAGTATAGAGGATATTTTGTAGTAAATAAATGTATTTATTTTCAATATATATCTGTCTGGTGTCCTTTCATTTGGTATTCAAGGGGATTGTGTATGGTAAAACAGCTTGCTTCACATGCCTTTACAGAGTTTAGCCTAAGACTGCTTTGTCCACGCTACTAGGTTAGCTGGTCTATAAGGTTGACTTACAACCAATCATCATAAGGGTTGCTTGGCATGGTACAAGGTGATCACTAGAACTAGTGAGCATCATATACCAGGCCAAGTTCTCACATTGGTGAGCAGCGGTTGGGATTTGAGCTTGCTGTTGTTTTACCATTACAATCTTTGGAGAGTATCATTTGAAAGATCATACAGGTACCTGTTAGGTACATATAAACAAGACTAGTATACTTAAGTTCTACTGAACTTAGTTGTTGTAGAGGATAGGGAGTAGCACAACCTGACTACAACTACTAGATAGGTTTAGTAGGTAAACACCAGTGTAGGTAGATTGCAACATATCCACCCACACTAGAGCAATGTCTGGAGCAGAGGGGTCCACTGGACCTGTCCCTGTTGAGAGTGACCCTGCAAGGGCACCATCCAAATTTGCTATGCTTAATTTTAAAGAAATGAGGCAGCTGTGTACCTTAAGAGGTCTCAAGGCGGGTCCAGCCCCTACCACAGCACACCTCAGAGAGCTTTTAGACCAGTCTGAAGCTCTAAAGACCTCTAAAACAGACCCCACAGGGAATGTTGAAGGAGGCTCTCCCACTGAAGATGATAATACTGACACCCCTGTCCCTGTTGTCCAGATAGATGAGGAAGACCAGAACACTGGAGATACTCAGCCTGAGGATGAGGAAGAGGAGGAGGAAGAAAGTGATTCTGATGATGAGAGACTTAGTCAGGTGCCAGCCAGAGGGCTTAGCCAGGCTAACCTAAGCCTATTTGGGACTGAGTCAGGGTCAAACCTACTCAGACCACCAAGTGGACTTAACCAGGAGCAAAGGAGGAGGAGGAATCACTCAGGTGAATCCAATACTTTCCAAGCTTCTAGAGGTTCTCATGGTCACTTCAGAAGGGGGTTGACTAGCCCTCAGAGAAGGGAACATGAGGCCAAAATGAGAGAGGTTGAGCTTAGGATCCAGAAGCAAGAATTAGAAGTTGCCCTGGCCAAAGAGAAACTTGCTAGAGCAAGACAGCCTAGAGAGAGTGGATTGGGATCCACTGGTGGCAGCATTATCCAAAAGGTTAAAGACAGGTCCTATGGCAATAGAAACCTGAGTAAGATTGTGCCCCCCTACAAAGCTGGGGATGATATCCACAAATGGATGACTGCACTTGAGAGGGCCTGCAGAGTACAGCAGATCCCTCAGGATCAGTGGGCAGCAATCTTGTGGCTCTCCTTTGAAGGTCGAGGCAGAGACAGACTCCTCACAGTTAGTGATGGGGATTCTAGAAACTACCTGGTCCTGAAGAGTGCTCTGATTGATGGGTTAGGCTTAACCACTGAACAGTACAGGTTAATGTTCAGAGACACCCAGAAGACACAGACTCAGGACTGGTCTGAATTTGTTGAATGTGCCACTAAGGCTCTGGAGGGATGGTTGCTGGGAAGTAAGGTTACAGACTATGAAGGATTGTACAATTTGCTTATGAGAGAACACATTTTAAATAATTGTCAGAACCAGCAGTTGCATCAACATTTGGTTGACTCAGATCTGACCTCTCCCCAAGAATTGGGAAAGAGGGCAGACAAATGGGTTGGAACCAGAGTTAAGCAAAAGAACCAGAACCAGAACAAGGGTGGTGACCAAATGAAAACAGACCAGAAGGGTGGGGAGCAGAAAGCTAAAGACTAGAAGTCTTCAACAGGGCCCCAAACTAATACTGAGGGTGGGTCCCAAACTTCCAAGAAGAAGAAGAAAAAAGGTCAAAGAAAACCCTGGTGTAGTACATGTAAAAACACCTCTCACTGGACAAGTGAGTGTAAAAAGGGTGGAGCCCCAACACTGCAGCCCCTAAGGCACCTGCACCCAATAGTACAGTCAGCAGTGTTGGTCCACAAACTAAGGGGGTAGTAGGTATCACCTTGGGAACTGAGGGAGATTCTGGCCTAGTCAGAACCCCTACATAGGCTGTTCTGATTTGTGATGTGGACATAGATTTGTCCAGTACTGTCAGCCCCAGTAATCTGGGCAAGTACAGGCAGACGCCTTTGATTAATGAAAAAGTGGCTCAAGCATACAGGGACACATGTGCCAGTGTCACCATGGTGACACCTAGCTTTGTGGACCCTGGACAATACCTACCAGGTGATAATTACCTGGTGACCAATGCCAGCAATGTCACTACTACACATAATGTGGCACTTGTTAACTTTTCCTGGGGAGGGGTAACTGGCCTAACAAGAGTTGTGGTTAGTGCTGATCTCCCAGTAGAATGTTTGTTGGGCAATGACCTGGAGAACTCTCTATGGTCAGAAGTTGAGTACAGGACTCATGCAGAGATGTTAGGGATATCATCACATGTCCTTGCTGTGACCGGGTCACAGGCCAAAATGTGCCTCTCTGAACCTCAGGTCTTGGATCCTGGAACAATGGACCAAGCACCTTCCAAGAAGAAGAACAGGAGGGTAAAGGCTGTGCCTTCCCAACTGCCTACAAGTGAGGATCAGCCTTCACAGGAAGATGATCTCGAGATCCCTGAAGGAACTGTCCCTGAAGAGCTTGAACCTGATCAGGTTGAGTTTCTGGGGACAGGGGGACCTTTTAGGCCAGACTTGGAGCAGGCTCAGTTAACTTGTCCTTCCCTTGAACCCCTCAGACAGCAGGCTGCTGCTGAGGATGCTGGGAATGCTCAAGGTACCCATAAAGTATATTGGGATGATGGGCTCCTTTATTCAGAGGGTAGAGACCCCAAGCCTGGTACAACCAGGAGGTTGGTCATACCTCTGCAAATTAGGGGCTTCCTTCTTACCTTGGCCCATGATATTCCTTAGCAGGACACCTAGGCCAGAATAAGACTTGAGACAGGCTTGTCTCTCACTTTCACTGGCCTCACATGTCTGAAGATACAAAGGAGTTTTGTCGCTCCTGTGTAACCTGCCAAGCAAGTGGCAAAGCAGGTGGAACAATAAAGGCCCCCCTGATACCACTACCTGTGGTGGGGGTCCCCTTTGAAAGAGTGGGGATTGATATTGTAGGTCCAATGGATCCCCCTAAATCATCTGGGCACAGATTCATACTGGTGTGGTGGACCATGCCACCAGGTACCCAGAGGCAATTCCACTTAGGACCACAACAGCTCCTGTTGTGGCCAGGGCCTTACTTGGAGTTTTCTCCAGAGTGGGGTTTCCTAAGGAGGTAGTATCTGATAGAGGTGCCAACTTCATGTCAGGATACTTAACAGCTATGTGGAAGGAATGTGGTGTCAACTACAAGTTCACCACTCCCTATCATCCACAATGCAATGGGCTTGTTGAAAGATTTAACAAGACCCTAAAGGGTATGATCAAAGGATTACCAGAAAAGCTCAGGCGAAGATGGGACATCCTTCTACCCTGCCTTCTGTTTGCTTACAGAGAGGTCCCACAAAAGGGGGTTGGCTTCAGCCCCTTTGAATTGTTGTTTGGGCACCCTGTAAGAGGACCCCTGTGTTTGGTGAGGGTAGGATGGGAGTTACCTCTCAAAAAGCCCAAGCAAGACATAGTGGACTATGTACTTGGTCTCCTCTCCAGGATGGCTGAGTACATGGAGAAGGCATCCAAAAACCTTGAGGCTAGCCAAGAATTACAGAAAGCTTGGCATGACCAAAAGGCTGTCTTGACTGAGTACCAGCCTGGACAGAAAGTATGGGTGTTGGAGCCAGTGGCCCCAACAGCACTCCAAGACAAATGGTCTGGACCCTATACTATCATTGAAAAGAAGGGAGAGGTTACCTACTTGGTGGACCTAGGAACTCCCAGGAGCCCCCACAGGGTGCTCCATGTTAACAGGCTGAAAGCATATGTTGACAGGGCAGACATGGGCTTGCTCATGGCTACAGATGAGGGGCAGGAGGAAGAGAGTGACCCTCTCCCAGACCTGCTGACTCAGAACCCTGAGGATGGCTCAGTTGATGGTGTGGCCTTAGATGGCAGCCTCACTGAACATCAGCAAAATGACTGTAGAAACGTTTTGCAGTCATATAGACATATGTTCTCCCTGACACCCAGTCAGACTAACTGGTGTACCCATGTGGTGGACACTGGTGACAGTCTTCCTGTGAAAAACAGGATTTACAGGCAACCTGACCATGTCAGAGATTGTATCAAGACTGAGGTGCAAAAGATGCTGGAATTAGGTGTTATTGAGCCTTCAGAGAGCCCCTGGGCTAGCCCAGTGGTTCTGGTCCCCAAACCTCACACCAAAGATGGAAAGAGAGAGATGAGGTTCTGTGTGGATTACAGAGGACTCAATGCTGTCACCAGGACAGATGCACACCCTATTCCAAGGGCAGATGAGCTCATAGACGAATTGGCTTCTGCCAAGTATTGGAGCACATTTGACTTGACAGCTGGCTACTGGCAAATCAGGTTAGCTGAGGAGTCTAAAGCCAAGACACCATTTTCTACCCCAGGTGGGCATTACCAATTTGTGGTGATGCCCTTTGGTTTGAAAAATGCACCTGCCACCTTCTAAAGGTTGGTGAATCAAGTCCTTACTGGGTTGGATGACTTTTGTGCAGCATATCTGGATGATATTGCTGTCTTCAGCTCCACCTGGGAGGATCACCTGGTCCACCTGAAGGAAGTGCTAGAGGCTCTGCAAAAGGCAGGCCTCACTATCAAGGCCACAAAGTGCCAGATAGGGCAGAGTAAAGTTGTATGCTTGGACCACCTTGTAGGTGGAGGCCAAGTTCAACCACTGGAGAGTAAGATCCAGACCATAAAGGACTGGTCCCCTCCAACCAGCCAGACTCAGGTCAGAGCTTTCTTGGGCCTGACTGGGTACTACAGGAAGTTTGTTAAGAACTATGGGTCCATGGTGACTCCTCTTAATGATCTGACATCTAAGAAGATGCCCAAACAGTTTCAGTGGACAGTAAACTGTCAAGAGGCATTTGACGACCTGAAGAAGGCCATGTGCTCTGCACCTATCCTGAAGAGTCCTGACTACTCAAGAGAGTTCATTGTCCAAACAGATGCTTCTGAGTTGGGAGTGGGAGCTGTGCTTTCATAACTTAATGTAGATGGTCAAGACCAGGCCATTGCTTTTATTAGCAGAAGGCTGACCCCCAGAGAGAAACGTTGGTCAGCCATTGAGAGGGAGTCCTTTGATGTGGTGTGGGCCCTGAAGAAGTTGAGACCATACTTGTTTGGCACTCATTTCAAGATTCAGACCGACCATAAGCCCCTCTTATGGCTTAATCAGATGAAGGGTGAAAACCCCAAACTGCTCAGGTGGTCCATTTCCCTACAGGGGATGGACTTTACAGTGGAGCACCGCCCAGGGACTGACCATGGTAATGCAGATGGTCTCTCCAGGTACTTCCACTAAGAACATGAAGACACAACTGGTCAAGGTTAGTCTAATGTCCCTGCATTTGGGGGGGGGGGTTGTGTAGGAGAGTAGGGTCTGCTATCCTATGGTCACCCCAAATTTTTGCTTTTTGCTTCACTGATTTATGACTGAATGTGGCTGTGGGCCTGCTAATCAGACCCACAGCCTGCTGTTCTCTCTCTAAATTAATGCCAATGCACTCTTGGTGCATTACAAATTGGAACTGGTTCACCTTATAGGCCCCTGTAACATTGTACCCAGGGTACCCCGGGTACCCAGGGCATAGGTGGTTCCTAGGCCTACCAGGGGCTGCAGCACCTATTGTGCCACCCCTGGCCTGGCCTCCATATTTGACACAACTGGCTGATCACTCAGCTGGGGTAAGTCGGTGTAATCACCCCTTACTTAGGTGTAGTATGCCTATACCTAACCTAAAATTGACACATATGTTCCTATCAGCCACTCCTATGGAAGGCCTCATCAATCCTGGAGGCAGAGTGCTTGGAAATATGTGAGATGGTGCTCTAGCATGAGCTGAGCCTGTCTGCAGCTTTCGGAACCACTTCCTGTAGCTGTTCCATGATACTGCCATACCATATACTCTTAAGTGCATTATAATCCTCGCGGTTATTTGCTAACTTTGGTTTGGCTTTATCAAAACATGTCGAGTAAGGTGTCATACGAATTGGAATACTACCCCCTCGCCAGTTCTGGCGACGGGGGTAGCATTCCACCCTTCTAGAGGGACACGACATGTACATAACCTGAACCCCGGTTAAAGTTAAACTAGAGCCTCAGCATCACAAAATGGATGCTGCCACCACAGACACAAGTCTGACCTCCTGCTGCTGGGAGTCCTTCCAGCGAGGGAGGCTTGGACAAAGGGTTTTCTGCCTTGGGAGGTGCTAGCACCACCCCAGACAGGATTTTGTGTATTGGGTAGGACAGGACTGAATAGAATGAGACATGCCTGGGGCACACAAGGTGTCCCTGTGCATATGCCAGTTCAAACCGGTCCTGGGGCTCTCCAGCCTCAGTCCTGGCGCGAAACTGGACAAAGGAAAGGGGGTGTAACCACCCCCCTTCCTGGTCCCACCCAGAGGAGGGACCTAGCAGGTAATCCGGCCCCTAGATTTGGAATAAGAGTAGGAGCTGTGTCCCAAGACTTCAGATCATCCTGAACTCGACTTGAAACTAAGAAGAAGACTGGACTTCGACATTCTGCTGCACAGAAGACTGAAGAGAATCTCCCTTGTGGCCAAGGAGTGACCACCCTGTGAATACAGGCACCAACCAGCAACTCGACGTCTGCTTTGCCGCCGCCTCACGCCGGAGCCCGAGCCCAGAGCCTGACAAGACCCAGACTCCCAGACATCTCAGAGCCCGATCCACAGTCCCTGAAAAGAAGAGACGCGTGGAGGCAGCGAGAGACGTGGGACCGGCCATCTTGAAAGACCCCCGAGAAGCTGACTGCGCAGCACCCGAGGCACCCTCGACGCTGTGCTTTGGGGTTTGAGAAGCCCCACCACGAGCAGCATTTGCACCGAAGATCAGCCCCCCAGCATCTCCACGATCTGCGTTGGGCCCTTTTGCACTTTGCCACTCGACGCGCCATCCCGGCCACTTGCCACGTGGCTAGCGGCCATCTTGGCGACGAAATCTAAAAACTACACCGCTGGTCTGGTTGCTCCAGACTGGCCCTTGCTCCCCTAAAAAGGAGCTCCCACTCTGACCTTGCTGGTCCGAGTACTAAGCTTAGCCTTAGCCAAGGCCTGTTTGCTCCAATCAAGTTGTCGACACCGCCATCAGCTAGAGCCTTCGTGGGACAGCTCTTGATTGACTCCTGGACGTCCTTGACCTCTTCGTGTCACCGTGGCTGCGGAGACAAGCTGCACCTCTTCACCTGTTTGCACCCGACATCGCCTGGTTCCAACCTGGTTCCACGGTAGTCACTGGCTAGTGACTTTGAACATTGTCCCCTCTGCTTTCAGGTCTTCACATCTTCAGATCCATCCTTGGATCCACCGGAACTCTCCTCGACGACCCGCCTGCAGCATCTTCATCTCCAGGCACCATCGACCTGCGTGACGAAACCCGACACGACTTGGCACCTGTGCACCCGCTTCCTGTGGGTGAGGTAACTCAGCAACGCCGGTGTTCTTACACTGGTACACACCTCTAGTGCCTAGCTCTAAAGTTTCGTCTTTCTAGGTCCATCGGAAGGTTCCTTAAACACTAAGTTTGTAACTTTTACGCACCATAGACTTAACATTGGTGCATGCGTGCACTTTAAGCACTGCACCCGAGTCTCGCGGCCCTTCCCCGACTTCATCACTGCTAGTCCCGAACAGCTCCAGCGATTCCCCAGGCCCTAGGCCTCCTTCCTTTCCCATTGGTGGTTCTTATACCACTACTTTAGTATATGGTTTAAGTGGCCCCTAGGGCTCATCCATATTGTGCAACTTTTGTGTATTTAAACTGTGTTTTGTTTTAACGCATTTGCTTCTGTGCTCATAAAGAGTATAGGGGATATTTTGTAGTAAATAAATATATATATTTTCAATATATATCTGTCTGGTGTCCTTTCATTTGGTATTCAAGGGGATTGTGTATGGTAAAACAGCTTGCTTCACATGCCTTTACAGAGTTTAGCCTAAGACTGCTTTGTCCACGCTACTAGGATAGCTGGTCTATAAGGTTGACTTACAACCAATCATCATAAGGGTTGCTTGGCATGGTACAAGGTGATCACTAGAACTAGTGAGCATCATATACCAGGCCAACTTCTCACAGTCTGCAATCATGATGACGGACTGTGTCTGTCACGCGACGTCTCATGCTGCTGAGTGATGGCAGTCGTAGTAGAACCTTTTTGTTGTTGATGTAGTTAGTGAATTACATACCTTTCCTATTAGACGGTCTGCGAATCCTGCAATACTGTACTACTATCCTCCTAATTGACCTGATCAGATGCAATTGATGTTAATTTGTTTCCCCGACATAATTTTAGATTGAGTACAAAGAAATCAAATATTTCCCAAAAAACAATCATCCATGTTGTGTTTCTTTATTTCATGATCACCAGGACCTCCCATGGGCAAGGCACCGGCGGCGACAGAGACTCCGGTGGCAGAAGGTGGAGAGGCTAAGACCCTTGCAGGCTCTTCTGCTGGCCCCAGTAAGTTGTTCTATTGTTATAATAATACTTATACTTCCCTAAATTTTACAGCTCCTATTCATTACAAACTGGTTCCTAATAAATCTATGTGTTACAAAATAGTCTTTGATCTTCTTCTAATGTAGACTACTTTCTACATTCTTATCCTGCCTCTACCATCACTCTCTGTGCTACTGCTATTTACAATTATGAGTCGGTCTGTGTAGGTAGCTAAGCTTGCCCATTCGGCAAACGGTGTGAAACAAAACTCTGATACAGCAATAGCTCTAGGCACTGAGTGCAGTCCTCTGGGTTGCCCTTGCTGTCTATTCCAGTCTTCTTAATGTAAGTGCTTTGACAATTTACAACAACAAAATGTCATTGTTTACACCAAGTAAAAGGTAGCAGTTGCCTTTTTGATTTGAGAGGAGCACATCCCATACCGCTAGTGTTTCAGGAACTATTCTGCACACAAAGAAGTATGGACAAGATAAATAGGACATTGTTGATGATAGGTGCAGTTCGACTTTCGACATACTTCAGTCCGAACAGAAGTTGAACCCCCAATCCCCTGACCGACTATCTAGAATGTCTGACCAATGATTTTACGACCCAGAAGAACAGAAGAAGACTACCTCCGAGTCCCGGCCTATCTGAGTCACTGAAACATGACTGCCAAGTGCAGTAGTTCAAACCTTTCCGCTCACTCACTCGTAAACAAAAACCACACAGTGTTTGTTAGTTTTAAAGTTTTATTTTCAATTAAGAAATGAAAACATTATTTCTTTATTTTTAATAGCGTAGTATTCTGATGTATGAAGATGACGTTAAAGTTTAAACAACATTCCCATGAATGAAATTAGTATGACTCAAACTTAATAATAGTTAACAGACACATGAAATTATTAGAATAACTGTGCGGGAGCCCATACCTTCTTTAAAGTACTTAAAGTACTGCTGGTGATGACTTAGTAGTAGTTGTTGAATCATCTGGCAGAAGGGTAATGGAATCTTCTTTCTGTAATGAGAAAAACGGTGCACGTTAAGCAAGCATTCATCAGTTGTCATAAGAACACCCTCCCCAATACCGTAACTTTTTTTCAATCCCAGTAATAAAAAATGTGTTATGTAACATTTTCTTCCATTACGAGACAAAATAGGGGGTTGTGTATGGCATCTGAAAATATGACATGTTTTTCCTAGACGTCACAACATCTGATGCGGCACAGATGACGACCAGTGCCGGGGCCAGCAGTGCGGAGGGGTCAACTCTGGGTGCGGCGGCGCCAACAGGAGGAGCTGGGGGGAAGACTCAGCGGCGGCGGACGGTGGTAAGTTATTATACTCCTTACTTATTGAAATTTTTTTGAGTAGGCTCGCAAAGGAGTGTATGATGTACTGTACAGTAGTACACAGTACACTAGTATAAGTACACTGTGCTGTCAAGAACATTTACTAATTTAGAACTACTTTTTGGGCTATCACGGAGAAGACAGTCAACCTTGACTTTTAATAGCATTAGCGGCGGTACTTCTCTGGTAACCAATGGCCCCCTCTATTTCACTTTAACTCAGCTGGCAAATTTTTATTGTGAAGCCAAGTCATATCAGATGTAGTTTAGGGATGTGAAGAATGAAAAGTTAAAGAAGGGTGAAACGAAGGACGAGCGAGTCTTAATATTTATGACTGTAAAGATTGGTTTTGTTGAATGCAATTCAACATAAAAAGACGGTGGTTTCCAAAATATGATGAAAAGGGTGTTAGTTGGTTGTTGACAAAAAGAAATGTTGGTACATTTGAGACATTAAGAAGAATCATAGATGTACTTTGGAAGCGTGGATGTTATCTTCTTTATCCTCATCGTCGACAGCAGAGGTGTATGATGTAGTAAAGCAGATGCTGAGTGGATGAAGTATGGCCAGTGGCAGTGCCACCCGTATAGAAAAGTAAGACATTCCTATCCCCACCTGCATGTACTGCTTAAAGTACTGCAAGTCTGCATCATCATGGCCTGTGTCTGTATTTCTTGGGTGAAAGCTGAGTGAGCTGCCATTATGGCGGATACCACAAGTTCACGTACCAGTAATTTCTTTTGCAAAACAAGAGAAAAAAAGTAAAAAAGGCCTTTTTTTAGTACTCTCTGACTATGTATGTAGTAGTGAGTCCACCTATAGTGCTGCTAGTGGAATTCCTGAAACTCACAGTGTCACAGGCTTACAAAGACGGCGGAAAGATACATGCCAAAATGTTATACTGTGTTTGCTTCTTGCTGGTGTTACTGAGTGTCAACCTTCCGTTGAATTATTTTGACTTTATGTTAAAGACTATTGGCTACAGTATTTTTTTTTCTTTCTTCATAGATACTACTCCCAAAAAGCTCACCCGTAAGGAGATGGCTGTCCGGGCCAGGGCCTGTAAGCTGGAGGCTATTTGTGCCGAGTATCGGCGGTTGTGGGCTCGGGAGCATGAGGAGACATCCACATCTACATCCTCCTCCACTGCCCCCGGGTCCACCAGCCAGAAGCCTCCAGCCAAACGGAGCCGTGGCCCGACAGCCTCCCGCCGCCGCCGCACAGCAGCAACAACATCAGCGCCCCCCCCCCAGATCCTGGATGGTTCGTGTGCGCTGACTACGCAAAAGAGGGGACTACCTGGAGCGGTTGGCCGAAATACATCAGCGCCAGCTCTGGGACCTTCGCAAAGAGCAGCGGGACATGAAGCAACAGCTTGCCAAACTACGCCACCGGAGGAAGTGACTGTCCCTTGCCCCTTTTTTAAAGACTGTTGGGGGGGTAGGAATTGGGTGTTTGGGAAAGGGGACTTTTGGACTTTTGGACATTGGTTGGGGTTAGGCAGGGGGGTGAGTTGGGTTAATTTATTTCATTTTTTGACTACCTCAATATATTTCTTAATAATTATTTTTCATACCAAAACATAGTATACGCGTTCATATTATTTTGTGTGGGGGTGGGCGGTGGTTACTGGACGTTTGGTTTCTTCCAACTTACCAGCATGAATGAAACATCTAGTCCTGAAATGTACCAAAGTGCCAGTAACCGAGTTAGTGAATTCAGTAGCCCTACTAGTACTTTACTAGTAGTACTGGCAATCTCTGCTCTCTTCCCAGTTCTAGCCCATTATTCTACCTCTCCAAAATGCTTATCTTACCTGTGATTCGTGTTTGAGAATCGGGGTAGCCCCAGGGCTGGCTGCATTGCAAATGGTGATTAAGGTTGGTTGTTGACTTGAATCCTCGACGGATGCAATATCATTGTTGTGCTGGTAGCAGTAGTGGTACACACTTGCAGTATCACCATACGAAAAAAAGAGGAAATTGAACATTGAGTGGCCTGAGCGTAGCATTAGAAACAGTACAATAGATAGTATGGTACAGAACAGTGCCCTAAATTGTAGCCTAAGCAGTGCCAACGTAAGGTAAGCATTAAGCATTAGATTGTTCACGTCGTGTAGGAGGAGGATGTTTTTATCAATCCACGATGGCGCACATGAACTTCTGGTTGCTTTGACCTTATCCTCCCCAGCAAGTGTGTGGAATTTATTGTTGTTGTCAGTCACACCTCAATGAAATACCACACAGCCCGGGGGAAGAAGGTTAGGGTTTGAAAATTGGATGGGAATGGTTTTTTTTGGGAAAGCTTGGCAGAGAGGAAAAAACACAGCATGGACAGTCAAACAACAAATGAAGAGAAACAAATCTTTGGATTTGAAGATATTGATAAATCTTTAAAGGGACATAAAGGAAGTGCACTACTGCATGCCAGAAGTTGTTTACTAAATGGATGGTTAGCTTACTGAAAAGTAGTACTACTACTTACTGCAACTTACTAGTAACAACGAAGAAACAAGTTGACAGTACAGGGCTGCAGTCATTACGCAATTTCACTTGCCTCTCTGCCCTCAGAGAGAATAAACACTTAGAACATTAAATTAGTGTTAAACATAGCAAAGACGTATCAAATAGCTGGAGGGATGAATTTGAAGCAGAGATCAAACAAACGCACAGAGCCACACTCGTAGAAGTAAGTTCAAGTTCACAAGAATATCATTTAAAAGATAAGGAGAATTTTGGATACTGTTACTGTTTTTTGTAGTTGTCCCGTTGAATTTGTGAAGTTGATGCATCCAGCCATTCCTCTTATTCGCGGTACTCCTTCATTCCATCGGATGCTCCGTCGATCAATCTTGGTGACCAGACACACTGTCCACTGCCTGCCTGATGCGGATTTGCGGATCGCTAATTGTAAGTAGTGAGTAGTACATCGATGGCACAGGATAAAAGCCTGCCTGTAATTGATGATGGAAAAACACAACAGTAAGTGTTAAAGACACATCGGAGAAAAAAATATATAAGGCACGCTGTGTAGTGCAAAAATTATACTGTCACTTTCAGAGATGACAATCCCCAAAATCTAGAACACCCCACATTACCCTCCCAAAAACTTGCAGAATACTGCTGCTACCTCGCAGAGGCCTAATTTCAAATCGTGCAAAAACGCACTCAGAAAGTATGCCCAAAACCCCCCCTTTCCCACCATGGATTTTCTTCAAACCACTTGCAATCAAAATTAGACATTCCAACAAGTGTTCCAAGACCCCACCCAGTCGTAAAAATCTAGAATCCCCGCCCAAACACATGCAATACAATACTGCTAACCCTAACGAGCCCTAAGTTAAGAATAGTGGCAAACGCTTTCTTTAAGTAGACCAAATCCCCCCTTTCCCACCATGGATTTTCTTCAAACCACTTGCAACCAAAATTACACATTCCCACGAGTGCTCTAGAACACCCTCAAACACATGCAATACTGCTGCTAACCCTAACGAGCCCTAAGTTAAAAAAAGTGCCAAAACGCTTTTCAGCATGGATTTTCTCTAAACCACTTTTATCCGGTATTAGACCTTCCCAGCAATGCCCCAAACCCGCAAACCCACCCGCAAAAAAGCAGAACACCCCCAAACAGGCAAAAAGCAAAAATGGAAAATCTCATACTTAGAATATTTTCGGCCTTCTTTCAATTCTGTCCAAACGCGCTGTGCAGCTAGGCCATAACTCCCGTTTTCCACCATGGATTTCCTGAAAAACAAATGCAATCAAAATTAGACTGTGCCAGCAGTGCTCCCAGAACCAAAAACCCACCCCCAAACACCAAGAACCCCCCCAAACAGCACCCCAAAGACAAGCAAGTGAGCAGAAACGCAAAAACTTTTTTACCTCCGATTTTCTCCAAAACACTTTTATCCGGTATTAGACATTCACAGCAATGCCCCCAGACCCGTCAATCCAGGCGAAAACAAGTAGAACACCCCCAAACAGCCAAAAAGCAAAAATACAAAAATGTGGACTTAGAAATTTTTAGGCACATTTCCAAAATCACTCCGTGCGCGCTCTGCAGCTAGGCCCTAACTCCCCTTTGCCACCATGGATTTTCTTCAAACCACTTGCAATCAAAACTACCCATACCCAGCGTTGCTCCAAGACCCCCCAACCCACCCCAAACACCAGGAACTCCCCAAACAGCACCTCAAAAACAGGCAAGTGAGCAAAAACGGAAAAACTTTTTCACCTCCGATTTTCTCCAAACCACTTTTATCCGGTATTAGACATTCCTAGCAATGACCCAAGACCCGTCAACCCAGGCGGAAACAAGTAGAAGACCCCCAAACAGCCAAAAAGCAAAAATACAAAAATGGGGACTTAGAAATTTTTAGGCAAATTTCCATAGTCACTCCGTGCGCGCTCTGCAGCTAGGCCCTAACTCCCCTTGCCACCATGGATTTGCTTCAAACCTCTTGCAATCAAAAGTATCCATACCCAGCGTTGCCCCAAGACCCCAAAACCCACCTCCAAATACTAGGAACCCACCAAACAGGCCCCCGAAAACACGAAAGTGAGCAAAAACTCTGTAAAGTCATAAACTTTTTCACCACATACTTTATCCAGACCACTTTTATCCGGTAGTAGACCTTCCCAGCAATGCCCCCAGACCCGTCAACCCAGGCGGAAAAAAGTAGAAGACCACCAAACAGGCAAAAAGCAAACCCGGAAAAACTCACACACAGAAATATTTAGGCCTCATTCCAAAATCACTACAAGCGCGCTGTGCAGCCAGGCCATAACTCCCGTTTTCCACCATGGATTTCCTGAAAAACAAATGCAATCAAAATTAGACTGTGCCAGCAGTGCTCCCAGACCCCAAAACCCACCCCCAAACACCAGGAACCCCCCCCCACACAGCACCCCAAAGACAAGCAAGTGAGCAAAAATGCAAAAACTTTTTCACCTCTGATTTTCTCCAAAACACTTTTATCCGGTATTAGACATTCACAGCAATGCCCCCAGACCCGTCAACCCAGGCGAAAACAAGTAGAACACCCCCAAAAAGCCAAAAAGCAAAAATACAAAAAGGTGGACTTAGAAATTTGTAGGCAAATTTCCATAATCACTCCGTGCGCGCTCTGCAGCTAGGCCCTAACTCCCCTTTGCCACCATGGATTCGCTTCAAACCTCTTGCAATCAAAAGTATCCATACCCAGCGTTGCGCCAATGCCCCAAAACCCACCCCCAAACACTAGGAACCCCCCCAAACAGGCCCCCGAAAACATGAAAGTGAGCAAAAACTCTAAAAAGATAAAAACTTTTTCACCACGTTCTTTATCCAAAACACTTTTATCCGGTATTAGACCTTCCCAGCAATGACCCCAGACCCATCAACCCAGGCGGAAACAAGTAGAAGACCCCCAAACAGCCAAAAAGCAAAACCTTAAAAAGTGAGACTTAGCAAATTTCGGGCCAACCTGGAATTCAGTCCAAATGCGCTGTGCAGCTAGGCCCTAACTCCCCTTTTCCACCATGGATTTCCTGAAAAACAAATGCAATCAACATTAGACTGTGCCAGCAGTGCTCCCAGACCCCCCGACCCAGCACCGCAAATCTAGAACACCCCCAAAGAAACCCCCAAAAACCTGCAATACTGGTATATTCAAAACATGGCAAATTGCGCTGTTCACAAAAAACAAACAGCAATTGGTTTCACCAGAGACAGACAGCCATTGCTGTCCACTGCATGTCATCTTCTCATTATTCATTACCTGTTCTACTTTTTGTCCGCTTCTTCTTTGGAAAGTGAGGGCCCACAGGGCAGCCTCTCCTGTAAATTTCAGAAGTAGGTCTGTCAACAATCAGCATGCATGTAGTCAGTCAGTTATTTCAGTCCCACTTGAGGGGACTCGTCTACGAAGACAAAGTTTGTTTTTTCTCCTTAATCCATCCATCTGCCTTGAGGGAAATGGATAGGGGGAGTCTGGAGGAGGAGGATAGAGGAGCATGATTGAGTTGTGAACTTGTGAACATCTGAATGCAGACTGCGGCACCTTCTAATCAATAAAGAATATAAGATGAAGACAGTGCTGATGAAGGACTAGTTGTGATTAGGTGATTAGAGTTTTGTTGTGGTAAAAGTAGCAAAACAAAGAAAGACACACAGGAATAAAAGTGAATAAGTACTGAAAAAAAGGAAGTAATTTTCAGGCCTCGGTGTCAGGGAAGCAGAGCTTGTCCTCCAAGTCTACGAATTGAGAAGGGAGTAGGTCTGGTGACCGAGACGAACTTCTGTTGGCGTCACCTAAGTCGATGTCCTCTTCTTCCTGCGTGCATTCACATATTTTGTAATCGGGTGGTATGAAGTGCTGATTCATCTTGATTATTGTTAACCTCTCGACATTTCTGGGCAAAAGGCGGGTCCTTTTTGAAGTAACAATGGCACCAGCAGCACAGAAAACACGTTCAGAAGACACGCTTGCGAGTGGGCAAGACAAATAATTTAGAGCCAGGTTGGTGATTAGTCGCCATACAGAGCTTTTGGTATACCAATATTCCAATGGGTTCTCATTATGACAGACCTCTGTTGGGTCATCCAGATAGGCCTGCACCACCGACTCAAGGTTCTCCAGGGTTGATCGACTTTGCGTACCATCTGCAACCTTTTCATCAGTGGACCGAGCAAACCCTTGCTGAGTTAGCCAATCCCCTTCCGACAATATTTGTTTGCGGCCTGGTGCAGGTGAGGATGATGATATGGTTGCTGGTGTCGTTAACGGCTGTGAGGGAAAGTGACTCCCTTCGGCCACGGATTGAGAAGTGGAACTTGACGTCGGATGGCCTGCTGATTCAGTCGTACTTGTGCTGCCTCCTTGAAGGTTCTGACGGTCTTTTTCGAACCGAGTGGCTGACACAGCTAGCCAATGTTTGTACTTTGAAACATCTGCTTCATCAAAAGGAATGAATGCTTTGCTAGCCACTGCCTTTTTGTACCGTGGATCAAGAATAGTGGCACAAATGCAATGTTGTTCTGTATGTATCTTTTTAAGCCTTTCATTGTCAAGTAGGCGCCTTAATAACTTCTCCGCCAAATCATATGCTTCTCGCTTTTCACCATCATCTCGGAACGTTCAAGATACCTCCTTCAGTTGGTGCTCCAGCATGCACAACAATGGGATAGCTTTGCTCAAAGAACAGTCCTCCCTGCTGACTTCACGAGTGAAGAGCTCAAAAGGACGAAGCATGTCTGTCAGGCTTGCAATTAGCTTCCATTCCTCCAACTCTAGCATCATCTCTTTGTGAGTAGAACCCAGTTTAAAGACATACTCATGTATTACCTCCCACTGCTCAGACAGACGCTCAAGCATGTAAAAGGTTGAGTTCCAACGTGTTGCCACCTCCTGAATTAGTCCTTTGACTGGCAGTTTACGTTCATATTGAAGGCTCCTCAGCTGCTTCCGGGCCTTAAAAGAATGGCTGAAATGTGTGCAGATTCTTCGGCAGATGGTCAGTAATTTGACGACTGGCTCTTCTGTTTTCAAGAAGGCTTGCACCACGATGTTAATACTGTGCGCCAAACACGGCACTCTGAAATAGCCACCTTGATCCATGGCCTTAACTATATTACTGCCATTATCCGTGGAAACATAACCAACTCTGCGATTTCTTGGATGGAGCAATTCATTGACCTTCCTGTTAAACTCCTCCAAAAGTTTAGGTGCAATGTGAGATTTCTCCATGGCAAACATGCCTACTGTTGCATGTTTGCGAGTAGCTCGAAAAAACTTCCTCCGTGTCAACATCTTTGTGTTTTAACAGTTTTTCGACCCCTGCAAAAGAGACCCAGTGTGCAGTGATGCACATGTAATCAAGGGCTTGGCAACTGGTCCACATGTCTGTTGTCATGTGGATAGTGTGAACAGCACTCTTCAGAATAGCTGCGCCAATCACCTGCAGCACATCTTGATGTAGTGCTGGAACAGCAACCCTTGCAAAATAGGACCGGCTAGGAACCTTCCATTTAGGGCAGACTGTTGCCACCAATTCACGAAAACCCACCCCTTCCACGAAAGAGAAAGGGAGAAGGTCCACGGCTAGCATTTTAGCCAGCTTTGCGTTATATAGACGTACCGTTGGGTGGTTGCGCTCAAATGGCGCATCCGACAAAAACATGCTGCTAATGGTGGGCTGGACCGTTTTACGTGATGATGATGATGCAGACTTCAAATCAGTTAGGCTCATTGATTTAGTTTTTTGCATTGGTGTCTGTCCCAGACTCTTAGTGTGCCTCATACATGTTGCAGGGGTAGAGGGTGTGGGCACTACCACTGCAGTGCTGCTGCCAGGGGTACTGGGTGTACCAGAAAAAATGTCTGTCGCTTCTTCACTTCCCCCTGCACGATCAGCCTCTCGTCATCATCAGATGCAATATCAAGGGATACATTTGGATTTGTTTTTGTTTTGGCTTCCTCGATCTCACTTAGGTGCTTATACCACTGGATAGGGTGGTGTTGTTTGAGATGACCTCTCTGGCCTCCGGTACCATAGTTGGTACCAAGCTTACCCCGACAAACTGATACTTTACAAATCGAACAAATGACCATGTTTTCCGCCTTTTTGCTAACAGTAAAGAAGTCCCAAACTGGGGACTGGAGATGTCTGCTGGTGGTGGAGGTGCTACTTTGACTTTCAATGCCCGATGAAGTGGAGGATGGGCGTGGCTGAATTTGATTCCGTTGTTCACTTACAGCACCACTACTTGAGGTAATGGAGGTCGAGCTGGATGGAGGTCCCTGCCGGCCCTTCTGACGAGAAAATATGGAAGCTGTAGGTCGTGTTGGTGTTGTAGTTAACTGCGTTGGTGGTGGTACCAGTGCCACGCCGCCCACATCCCGCTCAGCAGCCATTCAGGCTAGGGTTAAAATGTTTGTCTGGTGCATGCCCGCTGTGGCTGGAGTGACGTCTGTGATGACTGGGTCGTCATCAGACTGTTCATCAGCAGCAGAAGACACCACTTATTGTTCGTCGTCATCACCCATAAGTCGAAGCCTTGCGGGAACCTTCCTTTTAGGCTTAGCTACCTTTGTCGGCTCATGGTGTGCCTCACTGTCAGACTGCATTGCTGGGTTCCAATCACGATCAAGGTCATCAGAATGAAGGGGGCTTGAAGAAGAACTTGTAGTAGTAGTAGTAGTAGTAGCAGCCCTCCTTGACCTTTTTCTTGCTGGGGATCTGGGAGACAATGGATCATCCTCAGGAGGAGTGGCTTCCTCGGATGATACCTCCACTTGAATATCAATTTCCTGATGTGCCCCTACTTCTGGAGGAACAAGCGTTGTAGGCAGTTGTGCCGCTCCATGAACCTCTAGTTGCACCTCTCTATGCACCTCTACTTGCCCCTCTCCTTGTGCATGTACTTGCGCCTCTCCTTGCCCATGTACTTGCGCCTCTCCTTGCCCATGTACTTGCGCTTGTACTAGTTGCACTTGTGGTTGTCGTTGCGGCTGTGATTGTTGAACACTCGCCAGCTGAGTTACACCCGGCGTTGATTGGATGGTTCTTTCTTGTGATGAGCCAACATCACTGGTCGATGGTGATTGAGAAAATAAAGTAGCTGCCTCAGCAGCACTCATGGTCTTGGACCTAACTTGGCATGGTGGCACTGACCCCAATGAGGAGGAGGTGCTGCTTCCAGCTTGGTCCCCGGTGGACACCGCTGCTGCTGCAGGCGTAGTTTTTTCCCCCCAAAAAAGGTGTCGGTGGGCACACCAGTCTCCTTGGTAGGTGGTGCCACTTGCTTCTTCTGCTCCTTCTTACTGGCAGTGGCACTGGCAACTTTCTTCGCTGAGGCGCTACGGCCACCTCTCTTTGGGCCCATCTTCTTCAGATGTCAGAACAGCAGGCCGCAGTTGCACGAGTTGCAGAGTTGTCTTGTCTATGGTCACACGTGACGTCGCGTGACGTTGTGCTGCACACACCGCTGCAGGGCTTCTTCCTGGCACTGGTGGTTCTCTTGTGCACCTAAAAGCAATGGAAGACAGAGGAACATCAGTTATACACCCCAAAAAGTCGAAAAACACTTATAAATCACCACAATCCCATGCCATCCATGCCCTCAATGATGTTTAAATTCAAGACACCCCACAGAAAGACTAGGCCCATGCACCACTGACTGAGTACCCCTGGGCATAATGGATGAAAGCTAGGCAAAATTGATGCAGGTCTGAGCACACTGCCTGCCTTTAAAATGGCCCCTTGACCCCAGCACATGACCAGGCCCTGCCTGTACCAGCCTTCAAAATGGCCCCCACCCACATGGCCAGTCCCCAACAACACCCCCAAAAATCGAAAAACACATAAAAATCACCACAATCCCATGCCATCCATGCCCTCAATGATGTTTAAATTCAAGACACTCCACAGAAAGACTAGGCCCATGCACCACTGAGTACCCCAGGGCATAATGGTTGAAAGCAAGGCAAACTGGGTGCAGGCCTGAGCAGCACACTGCCTGCCTTCAAAATGGCCCCTTGACCCCCAGCACATGGCCAGGCCCTGCCTGTACCAGCCCTCAAAATGGCCCCCACCCACATCGCCAGTCCCCAACAACAGCCCAAAAAATCGAAAAACACATACAAATCACCACAATCCCATGCCATCCATGCCCTCAATGATGTTTAAATTCAAGACACCCCACAGAAAGACTAGGCCCATTCACCACTGAGTACCCCTGGGCATAATGGTTGAAATCAAGGCAAACTGGGTGCAGGCCTGAGCAGCACACTGCCTGCCTTCAAAATGACCCCTTGACCCCCAGCACATGGCCAGGCACTGCCTGTACCAGCCCTCAAAATGGCCCCCACCCACATGGCCAGTCCCCAACAACACCCCAAAAAATCAAAAAACACATAAAAATCACCACAATCCCATGCCATCCATGCCCTCAATGATGTTTAAATTCAAGACACCCCACAGAAAGACTACGCTCATGCACCACTGAGTACCCAAGGGCATAATGGTTGAAAGCAAGGCAAACTGGGTGCAGGCCTGAGCACACTGCCTGCATTCAAATGGCCCCTTGACCCCCAGCACATGGCCAGGCCCTGCCGGTACCAGCCCTCAAAATGGCCCCCACCCACATGGCCAGTCCCCAACAACACCTCAAAAAATCGAAAAACACAAAAATCACCACAATCCCATGCCATCCATGCCCTCAATGATAAATTCAAGACACCCCACAGAAAGACTAGGCCCATGCACCACTGAGTACCCCTGGGCATAATGGTTGAAAGCAAGGCAAACTGGGTGCAGGCCTGAGCAGCACACTGCCTGCCTTCAAAATGACCCCTTGATCCCCAGCACATGGCCAGGCCCTGCCTGTACAAGCCCTCAAAATGGCCCCCACCCACATGGCCAGTCCCCAACAACACCCCAAAAAATCGAAAAACACATAAAAATCACCACAATCCCATGCCATCCATGCCCTCAATGATGTTTAAATTCAAGACACCCCACAGAAAGACTATGCCCATGCACCACTGAGTACCCCTGGGCATAATGGTTGAAAGCAAGGCAAACTGGGTGCAGGCCTGAGCACACTGCCTGCATTCAAATGGCCCCTTGACCCCCAGCACATGGCCAGGCCCTGCCTGTACCAGCCCTCAAAATGGCCCCCACCCACATGGCCAGTCCCCAACAACACCCCAAAAAATCGGAAAAACACAAAAATCACCACAATCCCATGCCATCCATGCCCTCAATGATGTTTAAATTCAAGACACCCCACAGAAAAACTTGGTCCATGCACCACTCACTACCCCTGGGCCTACTGGCTAGTGAGGCTTGACAGCCATGACATAAATGAAAATTAAGTTTAAAAAAATCAGAGAAACAGTTGTATCATGTGCCACGACTAACCCTGGGCCTACTGGATACTGTGGCTAGCTACCCACCAAAATATATATTTTGTTAAAGTTGTGAAAAAAGTTTTAGAACTGTAGTTGCCTCAACTGCAATGCCCCAAACAAACAACACCAACTTACTTGTAAAATCTCAAGTCCAAAAGTGATCCAAACTCCAAAGTCCAAAAAGTCCTCAAATACAAATATCCAGCAGCAGTCACAGAAAGTAATCCTTCCACGCTGATCTGTCCCTGCAATAACATCGCGGTGCAATCCAACATGCATATAATGTTTTTTTGCACTTTTTATTCTAACCCCAGAAAACTATATTTAAAACCTTTATTAAAACGATGGGGTTTAAGAAATTGCAGGCCAGCTTTTCTAAAATTGTTAAGATTAGAAGACGACCATGTGATATTCGTTGTCTCATGTTTCTTAAGAACTGTTATAAAGTATCGTAAATCCATGTGGCAAAATATTTCCCTTCTCGGTACCACGATGCCCACGGTTGTTGTTTGATGATACTGCACTTTAAATTTATTACAACTAATGTTTTTCTTGTCGCCCATACACATGTTTTTAAATGATTGTGCACAAGTAAGCATTTATTCTTTTAACTATGTTTATGAATTTTGAATTGATGTATCTGCTGTGCTTTTATGATTTTACTTGAAAATCGAATAAAGCTTTACATTACAACAAGTAATCCTTCCATCTCCACAGCCAAATGAAAAGTGACCAGTACATGGACAAAGCACTGGGACGAGACTGCTGGACAGGAACAGGAAGTTGGAGACTCTGGGGCACTTCCTTCCTCCCACCCCACCCCAGAAAATTAACTCCTGCACCAAAAAGTGCAGCCAAATGTCAATCTGAGGAGTTATTCTGATTAAAATCATCATTTTCACAAGATTTATGCTTCCTGCGGTGGATTTCTTGTGCAGAATTGCAATTTTTGCAATTTCGGGAACGCGAACTGATCAAACCTCTCGTCGGAAGTCAGCTGCGCGCCGTCGCTGGCATTTATGATGTACTTGCGTTGTCAAACTCTCGCCGTGCAAGATGGCAAGCCAGGATGACGTAATTGCGTTCGAAAAACTCTCGCGCGATCATGCAGCAAGATTGAAAATGGCGCAGCACAGGCAAAACCGGGAGAAAAACAACTCGGCAGGCTCAGAGTCAATGCCGCACGCGCGATATTGTATTTTTCAAGCGCGACCAAGCAAAATAATTCGTAGCTTGCGAATTTGCGGATTATTGGGCAATTTCGCGCGATTCGTGGATCGCGAAATCGTCAAAAATCCGCAATTCGCCCCGAAACGGATTTTACGTCCACGCTTAATAGCAATGCCACCTCTTTTTTTCCCACGCAGTCTTTGCGCTGGATATATTGTAGCCTGAGGGCAATGTACAGACCACATAAGGGGCTGAGTCCTTATGCGTCCATGTTTCAGTTAGAAATAGGACGTCCGGATTGACGTCCTCAATGAGCATATTTAGCTCCCCTGTGTTTTTAGGAAGAGACCTACAGTTAAGGGGAAAACATTTTGTTAGTCAGAGGGGCAGGGCCCTCTCTATGATTTCCCAAGTTCGTTCTAAAAAAAAAGTGGGAGTGTATGATGAACAATTGGAGCCTGCCTGTGAGGCTCTGAACAGACATTGGAAAGAAGAATAACCCTTTGGTTGGTTGTATTAGTGGTCTCAATTTTTAAAGTACTTTCTATGTACCTGTTTGGTCGTGCAACAATGAGAGAGGAGCGCCCTTTAATTGCTCCACCGATACAGCAGAATGGGCCTGGATGGTCAAATTGGTCTATCGGAAATAGGTATTGGTGGTGGTGTTTATTCTGGTACTGATATAAACATTATTTGGAATAGTCTAGTATTTGGAGGGCCAACACCCTGTACATGTTCTGATAGGGACTACCCCAGTTCCAGTTGAACATTCATTCATTATATTAGCCCTGCATAAAGAAAGGCATATACAAACAAACACTCAGAATGCGTTTATTCAAATGCTTCATCAAGTGCATAGCACAACTAATGTCACTGAGTGCTGGGTATGTAGACTACTCCCCTCAGTTATGCATAAAAACGACTTATTGATTTCCATGCCCTTGTCTTATTTAGGTAGTTGTGAAGCTTGGTTTCACTATTATCGATGGTTTACATGCATTAATATGCAGATGCAATGAAAATGACGCAGGCTGATTATGAAGCAATTCCAGGTAATATAATGGTGCACCAAGAATAAACCCCCGGGGAACATGGAAAGGAAAGTACGTTACACCCTGATGCTCACATGAATGTTTTCACAGTCCACGAAAATGTCACTTGGTTGAAAAATGAAGTATTAGACTTTCAAGGATTCAACATCACTGAATATTATAATGTTTCCAATAGCGTAATATCACTGAAGATAAAGCTATGCCTGTTCCTGTGATAAATACTACAGCTAACTTCTGTGTTCAAGGGTCAAGGACGTAGTCAATGTACCTACACCTACCAACTGAATATGACTAGTAGTCCACCCTTACTGACACCTCCGAATGTGTACTTCGTCTGTGGGGAACAAGCTTATACGTGGTTCCCTAGGGGATGGTCAGGCCAGTGCTATCTCTCCTTCTTCTGCCTCCTGTTTACAATACGCCATCCACTTACCACAAAGAACAAAGGTTGCATCAAAGGGAAATCTTCATGCCAGAGCTAAAAGGGAGGTCAATGTAGAATATATTGATCAAGCAGATACTTACGAACAGCAATTCACTGATATAATGAAGGGTATCATGCCATTCTGGGGTCCCATGTTTAATAGCCGCAACATACGCTGTCTGGACAGAATAGAGGAGGGAGTCATTAATACTACTGCTGGGATACTCACTATCATCACAGTCGAGCTCCAAGCTACAAGACTCGTTTCACTTAAAAATCGGATGGTTTTAGATGTCATACTAGCTGATAGGGGTGGAGCATGTTGGGTCATCGGCAGTAGCTGCTGTGTGTTCTGCCATACAAAAGTTACACATATTGGCTGCAGAGATCCACCAGGACAATGGTTCATGGTCTCTCACAGGGTGGCTCTGGGACCTATTGATTTCATTGGGTTGGAAGATATTTTTCGTTCTGATACCCATTGCAGTGGTTATCTTCATCTGTTGTTTATGCATCAATTGCCTCCCGGCCTGTTGTACGTATTGTGCAAACAAACTCACCCCCAGGGTCATGTTGTCCACACAGGAAAATAAATATTCCCCTATGATTGTGGAAGAAATTCAGTCAATTATGTTAATAGATGAGGGAATATATGATTTCTGAAGAACAATGATTCCTATATGTTTCTCCTTTATGCTTTGAATGCGTTCTGCCAGATGGATGATTATGCAATAGGTTTCCCCCCATTTTAGAATTGTAAAGACCATGCCGGGTAGCAATAAAGCTTTTAGCCATATATGCTAAAAGGAGGTTCTGTTAGGTTTTCAATTCCCTTCCTTTCTGTGCATTTATACATTCTATGTTAGGTTAGCATTATGTGGCTAAATAGATGCCATTTATATCCGCATTATGCAACTCACTGAGTTATCCTTATGGCATGTAAGCTTCGTTGGCTTGTGTGCCTTCATTTTGTAAATTACGTCTTCTCTCTCCTGTCCAAGGTTGAAGCCTGACTTGCTAATGAATAGATATTCTTTTCATCATTCCTTTCCGTTGGTGTAGTTCTGCTCCCACGTTAGGAGACGTTGAGGCCCAGCACATTGGCCTTTGAGTACTGATAATGAACCCATCTGGCAGGTGTTGGCTCATCTCTCTGTACCTCCTTTGTTCATGCCCGGCTCAAGCTGGTACTTTTCGGGTTGAAGTCCCCGAGAGAGTTTATCATTTATTAGCACGCCTTGGGGAGTTAGTTCCGCTCGGCAACCATCTTAGGGTGAAGGCCTGACTGAGCTCCTCTGCAGAGCATATATTGAATGAAATAAGTTTGCATTCTCTACTGTCTGACCGACTCGTCATTTGGGAAGGCATAGCAGGTGGTTGTGGAAAATAACCTGCGGGGCCCTATAAGACCCCGTCCTTCAAGACGATGTTTTAAACAGTGGTGATGACCTGATTGGTCAATTTGAATTTTGAGATACTTGGATAGGACATGGTGTCCTGGACCTCCTAGGTAGCAACTAAAGCATATTTGTGGCTCCTGTTTTGACACGGTTTGCATTCTACATTACTGTTCGCCAAACATTGGAAACGAATGTGGGACTAACATGATGGGCAGTTCCAAATTTGATAGAACACAGCTTGGGTGTAACACTCGTTAATAAATGTATGTAGGAATGGTTCAGTTTACAGGAACGTCTTGTTTTGGATCCATCACGTACATAGTCTATGTATGTTCAAGGATTGGCTTATTTGAAATCTTGCGACATTTTGACTGGACAGGACGCCAACGATGCTTTTAACAGTGTGAATGACCAGATTGCCGGGAGGCTTGAGAGCTATCATATGCTAAATGTATGTACACTCTTGGATTGGTCAATTGAAATTTCAGACATTTTGATTGAATAGGGCGCTCACAAGATATTGACCGATGGGATGGACCATTTTGCAGCAAGAATTCGCTTTTGACCTATGGTGTTTGGAACTATATGATTTTCTGAAGTTGGAGTAAGCAATGTAGTGATTAGACAATGAGGAATGCACTGCCCTGGTATTGGCAGGGGATTGTTCATTTTGAATTTTATGATGCACTGATTTGTTAGGGCACACTAAGTGGTGAACCCAAAGTTAGGCCTGACTACGAGAAATATTTCTGTGTCAGTGCCGTTGTATGGATCTATGCTATACTCTGCAGGCTAGTGATATAGGAAGTACTGGTGTGATGAGCCGGTAGATTTGAGTGGATGGACTATACATGAGATTTTAATGGAGTGGCCACTCTATACTAAGAATTGATGATATGAGCATTTAACAGATATGTTTTGTTAGAGATACGAGAATGTGGTATGCAAATAACATGTAAGCATGGAATGTATGTGTGTAGACTGAGTACCACTAGGGAATTGCAGGTGGTATGTGAATGTATAGAATATGAATGTATACACAATAAGTGAAGTTTGAGAGTTGTGTGGCCCTTTTTTTTATCTTTTCTTTAGAACCCACATGAGAGTGACTTATCCATGATTATCTTATTTATTCTGGTCTATACCGAATTAAGATAACAATACAAGACTTTATAAAGAGAGTAGACTGTGGCATGTTCACATTCTTGAGTTATAGTTTTAATATGTAGCTTTTGACGTTGGAGGCTCTTCAGCCTTTCCCCAAAAGGCTGTATATAATAGAATATGTTTTCAGAGCATGATGGTGTACAATATCGATGGCTTGCAATCACTGTGGGGCATGGATACTTGTTTGGAGTGGCATATGGAAATATTTCTTTTAAGCCTGTTATTAGGTCACTGTTTTTGTTATGTGCTTTTAAATGTTTGTCAATTCGTACAGCGACTATATCTTAGTCATTTTGTAATTTTAAAAGTACATATGTTTAATTATAGTCCTGATGAAGTCCACCTCAGGACGAAACGCGTTAGCTGGGTTGGAGTGCGATGTTTGATGAAACCTAAAAAAACTATTTTGGATGGTTCCCATTTAATGACTGACTGAAAAGAATAAATAATTAATTGTCTATCCAGCTATGATGAACATTTGAACTATTGACCTTTCTGAATTTTTTTCTTAATGTATTAAGTAGTCCCTCTTTTGCAGAGTTTTCTGTGTAGGGTTGGTGGCTCCAGAGCAGTGGAATCACATGAAGTTGAGCACTATTTCTTTATATTTAAGTATTGATGCCAATGTGGTCATCTAGGGTCAACACTGTACTTTTTTCTGTGAATATTTCCATATATATGTGTAGGATTTTCTACATAAACTACCATTTATTAGATTTAGTTTTTTGGGTATTTAATCACATTTTTCTATGAATAAATAAATTGTGTGGTAGTAGTACGCGTGGTAACGGTATGCGTGGTAATGATACTATTAATGTTTTGCTATGTATACCACGCATTTGGGTGCTAGGTCTTGGAAGTAACAGAGACCCCCCCCCATCCTAATGTGTAATTTTTCCTCTCCACGTCCTGCACGCCACGATGTCTACAACTCGTGCTTGTTCAACAACACCACTCAGCCTTGTGCGAGGTCTCAGTCTCAATACAGACACCCCCTGTTCATTCAGGTTGTAATTGCCATTGTATTTTTCTGTCCTCTTCTTCCCCCCCTTTTTGTCACCCATACAGGTCTACTAGGGCACCACACTATGTGGTCTGGCCACCACCCAAAAGTTTTGGAACCAGACTTCTAGTAGTGCACCACGTTATTCACCTAGGTCCTGAAGAAGTGCCACATGACTTGTTAGGAGCGACAGAGGCACATCTCACAGTCATAGTCCCTTAGGAACATTACATCCACATAGGGCATCCACATACTATTAATTAAGCTGGAACTCCCATAACATTAAATCTCTTACCAGTATGCACCCCACGGCTTCTTCAAAACAGATCTCCGCCAAAGAGCCCCGTTTATGGTGAGCCCGTCGGGCATTGCAGCGTCGGCCCGACGAGGAGCAAAGCCCAATGATGAAGCATGACATCCTTCTGGGTGTGTGAGGGCATCACGAAAAAAGACTTGTCTTCCCGTCTCCCTAGGAACTGCATTGCTTTCAAGAGGGAACCTGCCAAGGACTGTACTCGGAAGACTCCAGCGTGGTGCTCTTCAGGTGTACCTGTCTTAGGGTGCTTCCTTAAGACCCCTCAGAAGACCTGGTAGAAGGCAAGGACTCGGCATGTCAGGGCAGCCCTCAGCTGAGTGAGGGGAAAGAAGGCAGTGTGGGCCTCAAGGTAACCTGCTGAACCTTTCACTGGAGGATATTAATGGCCACTGATTGGTACTCGTGTTGACAGATTGAAGACTGGGAAATGGCTTTAAGGAGCGTCGTGCATGAGGCATGACCAACTCAGTGACATGCAGTGCTTCCTGTTGACCAGTGGGTCTGTAGGTTGTCCACGAGTGAGGGGTGGGAACTACCAGGGATGTGGAATTCCTATAGCCCAATGCCAAGGACATATTGTTTGAGGTGAAGGGCAACAACTTTTCATGGTTATTTTGTCCTTGGGACAAGTAGGCCCAACCCCCTGCAGCACAAAACCTCTGGCTGCCAGTTTTCAGTACCACATTATTGATCAGGAAGGAGCACTGTCTGCAGATAAGATAATATTTGTGCCAATATGTTAATGCTGTTCAAACTTGTATTTATGGTTCATTAATTGAAAGCCTTTATTATTATTAAGCTTAAACTGCACTATTGACAGTGGTTTCAGTATAAAAATGTGTACACGTTTTCAATGTTTAGTAAAATGAGGCTATGTATAATGCTCCCAGAAGGCTCTCTGATTTAATCAAATCTGCTGGCATTTCCCAAAAATATTCATAATGGAAAATCAGTGTAACCAGTTTCGATAAGATTATGGGAAACAAAAATAAACAAGCCTTGGCAAAGCCAATAGGTCTGAAATTGGTGGTCAGCTTCTTAGTTTTGTCATTGTGTGACTTGTTTTGACATGGTTTTTGTAAAACTGTATTGATGTGGGAGCTGCCGGGCTCTCCCTATTATAAAAAACATTGGCAAAAGCTAAAATTATTTTTTGGCCTCAAAAGGCACACACTTTCACAGTAGTTACTGGCACTGAACAAACCTACTTTGTGTGCCGATATGCTCCTTGAGAAAGAGCAGAATGCTGTCACTCACAGCAAAGTAAGCCGATACAGAGAGAGAGACAGAATTTTAATAAACACAGAAGGTCATGTTCAATGCCAGACCAAATTAGGGGCCCAATTATTAAAGAAAGTCTCAAAAGTGCACCCATGGTATATGTCCTTGCATTAAGTGCAGCTATGCGGCTTTCGTCAATTCCCAAGAATTTACAGCAGTAGGACAAGAAATGGTACTCCTTGAAGATATATGTGAACTGCATTTTAGCATGAGCAAGTATGCATATGTAGATATGCTCATGCGAAAATCTTATTGTTTGCAAGCTCACTTTCCCTCCAGCCACTTTTTCTACAACTCTGGAAGAAGGTTTACGCCATTATCAGGAGTAAATTTCCAACATTTTACAGTATGGAAAAGATTAGAGAAGAGTTGTTTAAAACCCATAAACGTGCGAGTTAGTTGGTTTGCACAGACTCAAAAGGGCATTCTAACCCTGGAACTATTGCTTACCACTACCTTCAGCCCCAGTATGCAGATCTGCGGAAACGTGGCAACATAAGGGGATTGTAAGTATTCAAACTCTACTATGGTATGAGCCCAGGCATAATCAGATAGGCTATATCAAAGCTCTTATATAATGAGATTGGCGCCATAATTTGTCGCTGCACTACATGGCAACAAAGGGGCAAGTGGATTTTGTTACAGGACAAGTAGATTTATGAAGCAACCTGCCCCATGGACAAATAGATATTTTATTGAATTCTACACCCCTGACTACCTGGGGTAACTCTTGTCTGGGAGAACTCTGTGACTGGGCTGGAGTACCTTAAGGGTACACATGTATCCTGCGTGGGTGTGGTGGCAGTGTAGATCCCAGAGTAACCACTGTAGGTGAGAGTAAGCAGCTCAGTAAAGGGCCATGTGTCTGAGTCTTTAGGGTGTAGTGACCTGGTTAAGTGAGGGTTCTAAGTTGTGTGTTCTCGAGAGCGGGTACAGCCAGTGACTCTCGAAACAGGTTCTAGGCATGTCTGTTGTGCTGGCAACCGAGCATAGGCACTGAACTCTTACCAGGAACGTTGTGGTAGATGCAGTGTTGCTTGGCCCAGGTAAGGTTAGCGTTTGGCCTGCTCAGTCACTGTAGGTGGTCGGTGTCCTGGATGCATTCAATCTAGGACTAGAAAGGTTCTTGGTGCAGACTGGATTCCCTGTAGGGAGAGGTGGCCACATGGTTTAGTTCAGTGGGTGGGCTAAGAGTAAGAAGGCCAGTGGAAGGTCACAGTTGTAGCTGACAACTGGCAGCAGCGTGTGTTGCAAAATGGATTCCAACCATTTATTATGATGACATGTTTTGCTTTTTTGAATGACCCAGTTTTGGACTTTTTACTGTAGGTGAGCCTTACAACATGTGTCTCGCCCACAGCAATCGCATGAAAAAACAGACTGCGTGTATTTATCGCCAATGTGCAACTTTTAAAATAAGGCTGCCTCAACGCAGCTAGGGTAATGGCCCCTTTTCTGGTTATATGTGTGCGTGCTGTGCATGTGAGACTACTATCGTGTGCAGCCCAAATACTGGGTACAAGTAGCATGGCACACAGGGGACTCTGCAGGGTTAGATATTGATCTGGAATATTATATTAGTGGGCACTTATAGGTAAAGTCATGATGATTTCACTGTTTTGTCTGCAGTGTCACTGTATTATATATATGGGAGAAATCTGCCTTAGAGTACACTTTCACATCCCTTAGGCCTATACCATCCTTTGAGATATGAAGCTGGGATGGAAAATGTACTTCCAGTTCGTATTCACAGGTGCCACCCCTCTCTATGCTATACATTTTATGTGGCATCCCTAATTATCATATTTCTCTGGCTCACCTCGGAATCAGAGCCCAAGCCTTTTGCCACACTGCTGAGCCAAGTTAATTACATTTCTTCCCAGCAGAAGGCACAAAGGCATGTTTAACAGTGCTTCTCATACTTCCTGAGGAGGTAGGCGTTGGGATGAAAATCTGCATCTGTTTATTACCTGTCACACTGTACCAGGGCTGGGGAAAGACCAGGCTCACTAAACTAAGGAGGAAGCTCAGACAACTGGAGCCAACACAGGTTTTGGTGGGGAAGGCCCTGGTAGTGATGGCAGCGAGAAGAGGAGCAGAGACTCCAAGAGCAGATGTAACCTGTGACTCCTGGATGACGCCATCTTGAACCGTCACAGCCTGATGTATAAGAGGGTTGTGACAGGGGTGGAGAGGTGAAGTGGTACCGTAAGATTGGCCTGCCTGGCTTCTGGAACCTTTCACTCTCTTTTAAAAACTCTTGCACAAAGTAGGGAGATGGCTTTTTTGTGCTGTTTGTGCTTTTCACCGCAGGACCTGTGTCTGTGACAGCTATGGACAACTGGAAGGAGAAAACCCCTCAAGCTCAAAAGGACCAAGGACCCTGCCCCAGTTGACACCAGGACCAGTGGGTCTCTCCGAGGGCCAGTGACACAGCTGAGAGCAGGTGCAAGGAGCCAGTGGAACCAGCTCTCTGCATAAAACACTGCCTTGGAGATGAAGAAGTCTGCTAAAACTGCTACTGGAGTAAAATGAGACCAAGATCATCTCTATTGGCCCAATATGGCCCAAGTTATGGCCCTTTTAAAGTTGAAATCCTTTGACCTTTTTTTTAAGAAACTGAGAGTGTGAGGCTCTGCAACTTCTTCAATAACTACCCTGGGGTGGGCCAGGGTCCGGGGGTGGCGCAAGGAGTAGTATTGTTTTACTTTATACCCAGGGAGGGGGTATGCATGGGGCCACATTCCTGCACCTGTGGGCCCCCTCATCTCCCTGGCCTCGCCCAGCTCCCCACACCCATGTCGGGGGAAGCGAGCGGCCATCGGACATCAAACACCCTGCCCACACATATCAGGCAAGGAAAAAGCAGGCTGCTGGCTCCCGTGCCTGGCAGAAAGCTTTCAGGGGTAGCTGTGGGTGGGCTCTGCGAGCTGCCCCAACGTGGTGACCACCTGGGATGTCAAGGTAGGACCGGGCACTTCTAACAAAAGAGAAAAACAAAATGAAAGACAACACTTGGGCTTTCAGCACAGCGTTAAGCCCGCTGGTAAAACATTCACTGCTGCTGGCTGGAGTGTCCCATAATGCCTCAAGGGAGGCTAATTTATATAATTTTTACCTTCATGTGGCAGCCCCATGTGGGAGGGGGCTGCAGTAAGTTTCTAACAGCTGGCCATACGTTAGCAGGGTCAAGGATTCCATGACCCTCCAGGGTTTTTAAAGATTTTTCTAAAGCACTGTCAAGGCAGGATATTTTTTTTACAGCCGGAGTGCAGCACCCTCTAGGGTTCAATTTTATGGATGCATTTTATGTGGCCTGAAGGTGTATAAAGAAGGTACAGGGTTTATAGTGCCCTCTAGGGGTTAGATTTATGGTTGCATTTAATAGAGCTAGAAATTGGTGCCATCTAGTGGCTGTTTTTATGGTTGGATTTTATGTGGCCTGAAAGTATATAAAAAGCATACAAGACACATTATAGTCATTTTAAGATGCTTTATTGATATAATAATGTTAACAGTGATTGCTAATTAACGTTGTTATGCAGTTTTGACCTTTATTATCTCATTTGCACATGGTTAATATTGATTTTTTTTTTTTGTAAATATATTTTTATTGCAGAGAAAAGTTACAATTGTACATTGGTCAATGGTAAAGCAATCGGTGATGGTAACACCGATGGTGAGGTAGCACTGTTACACGGCCATTCAGCCCACAACCCGGAGGTGGAGCGGCAATTCGGAAATAAACTTTGAGCGTGGGTCCTGTGGTCATCTAGAAACGACCAGTCATAATGCAAAATTTCAGATCTGCTTTTTTTTAAAGGAAAGAACCCCCCCCCCAACCCAACAAAACACACCCAGAGGTCCAGTGGCTAAACAACAGGGTCAAAATATCAAGAGCTTATTAGGAAGCTTGTAATGCTCTTTCCTCCCTCCGTCCACCTCTCCCTTCCCCCCCACGCCATCGGTGTATAGTTAGATCATCAGAGAGCATGTGGCAGGAAACTTTCCGCAGTCTGTAAAAAAATACAATAAACCTGTCGCATTACGGGGACGCAGGCAGCTCATTGGCATCACTTTCCGTGTCGCTAGGGGTGCTATGATCGCGTAGGGCCTGCACCAATGCTTCCCATGCCTGCACTGATTCCAATGCCCTCTCATTCTGCTGCCGCCTCGCTAGTTGATATCGCAGGGTGCTCTCACCCTCAGCCCACTTGAGGAACTCGTTGCGCTATTTAGCGCCCGTTGGACCAACTCGTGCCTTCCAGTGTCGTGTTATTTCCCGTTTCGCCAAAAGCAGTCCCATATCAATGAATTTGCTGGTCACTTTTGTCTTGGGGGTATGTGGAAACCAATAAAGTTTAAACCCCAAAGACTCTCCCCAAGGAATCCGGACCCCTAGACAGCGAGAGCCTACCTCGCCAACGCTGCAGATCTTGTTTCCTGGAGCCCGGAGCCTGTTGGTCTTGGTCCCCCTCCCGCAGCCGCACTTATCATCCTGAAGCGGCCGCCGAGCGGAGGGGGGCACAGGACTACGTTTCCCGGCCTGCCCCGCAGCGGAAGACGGCGCTGACATCGCGCCAGGCGGCGCATAAGAGCGTGTCACCCCGGTGGAGCGGGTGACGCTGTTTAAACCCCAAAGACTCTCCCCAAGGAATCCGGACCCCTAGACAGCGAGAGCCTACCTCGCCAACGCTGCAGATCTTGTTTCCTGGAGCCCGGAGCCTGTTGGTCTTGGTCCCCCTCCCGCAGCCGCACTTATCATCCTGAAGCGGCCGCCGAGCGGAGGGGGGCACAGGACTACGTTTCCCGGCCTGCCCCGCAGCGGAAGACGGCGCTGACATCGCGCCAGGCGGCGCATAAGAGCGCGTCACCCCCGCATCACGGGAGTGCGCGGGAGCGCCCGGGGCGAAGCCCGGGCAAAGGGCGGGCCCTCTGTGGCCCTCAGAGGCCAGAGGAGTCTAGGCTAGGCCACCCCTTTAATATCTATTACGGCCTGGCTTTGCATTGGAATGTGCCCAGAAAAGTCTACACATCTTCAATACAGCACCTAAAAAGGAAGAAGAGAAAAGCGCCACCAGTTCTGCTATCGAAGTAAGATCTTCTTATTGCAAGTGTCCTTTTACTGTTACCCTTCTATAGACATAAGAAAGAATCTAATTGCTTCACAATCATGTCTAAAAAGAATATTCCGAAGGGACAGGATACACCTAAGAACACCATGGACAGCTACCTCGTCCAGGTGGTAAGCAAGATAAATAGTGATCGCAGACAATCATTGGGCCTATACCAGTCTCCTACCCTCCCCTCTATGAGCCCCTCTGCTACCCTACAAACAATCGATGCTATACAACAAGACGCTATTAACTTTACTGGTGAAACTGACTCTACAGGCAATGCAAGTATGGACATAAGTGGCACTAATGGGGCCGACATGGAGATCCACACGGACACTGATGTGGACATACATACTGACAATGTGACGGAAGAAGCACCGTCTGTAAAGAGGACAACTAGGGTAGTTAGAGCGTGCCGAAAAATGCAAAAAAATCGCGGGGGGGGAAGGCCAGGGAAGAATAAACCTACCCCATCACCAAAACCTAAAAATAAATGCCGGGAGTATGAGGAAAATACTAGGGAGCTACTGGATTAAGCTCTACTGTCCAAAATTTCAGAGCTGCTAGAGGTAAAAATTCAGACATCTATCAAGCCTCTGATCAGCAAAATTGATAAACTTACTGCAGTAATAAAAAAATTGGGAGGTACTCAAGACACATTAGCTGACGCAATAGGTATTGTCTCAAAGAGTGTTACAAAACAGCTGGTCTGCCAAGAGATACACAATATGGGTGGGATAGAATCAGACGCACCTCCAATAGAGACTATTCCCCCTGAGAATCCACAAAATGGTCCTACCATCCAAGAACCAGAAAAAGAGGTACCTATAGACCCACCGCTTGCACCAGCTCCCTATAGCCTTGAGAGTGATCCTTCACAATTTGCACTAGAAGCTGCGCCTTTGATTTTAGTATTAGCAAATGTCCCCACTCTATCACCTGACCACACAGAATCAACTTCATCTCTAACAAGCAAGGCATTACATTGGCTCTCCAACAACATGAGGATGGCACAGGGGGGAGCACAGCAGTTAGCTGATGAAGTCAAAACGGCAAGGAGAGTTACCTGGATTGGGAACAATTCCAAAAAATGGAAGGGAGACTGTGTTGTGCTAAATTTCCATAATTCAGCCACGCTTTTGAATATTTTGCCGAACATTCTACCACCCCAACGAAGAAGTGGCACCATAATCCCCCTTACATTGGAATTCTTCTACAACAATTTGAAAAAAGTATCAAAACAAAATGCTCTGAAGTCACCATGGATGGCAAGAAACAAAAGATGGGGTGGGGGACAGATGCATTTTGATTCCAGCAATAGGGTTGGTGCATGGCTAGGCGACCATCAAAAAACGCCCTGTTTGACTACCCAAGGGCCAAATTGGAACATGGTGAATAGACGGGGTTTGTACAATCATGTTAATATGTATGCGCCAACACGAAATGACAATTACGTAGGAGGATGGCTAGGTGACCAGCTGAATCTGCCTTACCCTAATACCCCAGTGTCCAGATGGAACCCAGCTACAAATGGATGGGGGTTTGTAGCTCCATCATACAACTGTGGAGTTAGTACTACCAATAGGTTTGGGTTTTGGCTGGCCTTAACGACTGCGATTGACTCATGGTCTGTGGACATTCTATTGAAGAAGGGGACACAACTACTAGGCATAACCCCGAAGCTGAGCCCAACAAAAATGCATTGGTTTGCACGGGAGAATCGACACCCGACCGTTCCACTATACAAAATGACGTGATTCGAACATTGGATAGTGATTCCCCTGAGATCATTAGACAACCCCATGTACAGGCAAACCATGAAACCCTAGAAATAGACAAAATAATTTGTTGGAATATCGCAGGGCTGAGAAAAAATCTATCCGATCCAGATTGGCATCAATATCTTGATAACGGGGACCTCATCCTGTTCCAGGAAACCTGGGGGTTAGAGAATCATTTTAAGGTTGATTATAGGTCTTTTTTTATTCCTGCAATAAATACTAACGGAGGTAGACCATCTGGTGGTTTAACAATATGGGTAAAAATTACAGGGGGGACAAGTTATAAGCAGATAGAAACTAACAACCCTGACCTCCTGATGATCGAATTAAGGAAGCCTAAGGGACAGATCATCTATGCGATCAATGTCTATAACAGACCCCATCAAGCACGCAAAGAATCGCCAGTCATAACCCACCTAGGTAACATCATGGCAGGGCTAGACCAGAATGCAACGGTAATTGTAGGTGGCGACCTTAATAGAAGTTTCGAGCCGATACTAGGTCTCGAAGACATCTATAAAGACGAGGACAGCGCCAATAATATACCCTTGGTTGACACTACATATAAAGTAGCCTGCACTGTGAGTGCCCTACAATTACTGAGCTTAACATTTGAGTATGGGCTGCGTGCATGTAATGGGCGACTGCCTTCAGACTGCCCTAGTAATCCAACATTTATTAGAGGGGATTGCTCTAGCCATTTAGATTACCTCATGATTTCTAAACACCTATGGCCTAGGGTAGTGGACCTGAAGGTGGATGTTCGCATGGAGAGTGACCATTACCCTTTGACTCTTTCTATGCAGAACCTGTTTACCAATTCTATCAATAAGAAAGTCAGACAAAATTTCCTACCACAAGGGCCTCTAGAAGCAAACAATCGCAAGTCCCTAAAATGGCCAGCAGTCCTAGGAAATGCAAACATTGTTAGCCAGATCTATCATGTCTTTGTCAGACACATGTCCCCCTTGACGGAGAATAGGTCTGGAAACCATAACCCTTGCTTGATAAAATCCCATGACCATTTAATTGGCCAGCTTAGTGAGATCTTGACTAGAGTGGTAAAAAGATCAAATACCTCCCACAAATGTAAAATAACGGGTAATTCTTGGTACAACCAGGAATGCCGGAGAGCCAAAACGGAGCTAATTACTGCAGTCAGGGGAAATATATCAGATAATGTTAAAACCAAAAGAGCCCAGTACGAAAGATGTCTACTTTTGGCCAAAAAAGAATGGGACGAGAGGGTATGGTCTGACCTGTTAGATGCTTGTAAGCGCAAGGACCAGACCTCCTTCTGGAGCCTTATTGCCAGTGGCACCAAAGGGGCAATAGATACCAAAGATAGATTTCTCGAAGAGAGTACTTGGGTTAGACACTTTTCACTACTATATGCTAGTGCCGATTCAGGTGATAGTGAAGACCAGACCAATACGTCTTTAGAGATGGCACTACAAGAACCCCCTCTTGTATTCACTCTGAATGAAACGATCTCAGCAATTAAAGCTGTTAAGCCAGGAAAGGCCCCCGGACCGGATAGAATACCAGGGGACCTCTGGAAGCACGAGGACTATATCTGGGCTCCCTACATTAATCTACTATCCAACGAAATTGCTAGTGGTGCCCTTGTCCCTGAAACATGGAAGGGGCGGAGATTGTAACACTATTCAAAAAAGGTGATAGGTCGAACCCTGCGCATTATCGTCCTATCAGCTTGATTGACGTGTTGCGAAAAATCTTCGCCCGTCAAGTTCTTAGCCGACTTGCCTCATGGATCGATGATCACTCCATTTTTACGAGGTACCAGGCTGGTTTTAGATCTAAAATAAGCACAGTGGACCAGGTTTTTAGATTTTTATGTTTAGTCTGGAAATACACTATGATAAGGAGCTCCCACATATATGTGGCCTTCGTCGACTTGAAAGCAGCCTTTGATATGGTCCCTAGGGCAGACCTATGGAGGACACTAAATAACATGGGCGTCCCCGGAAACATTCTACAGATATTAATTAGACTGCACGAGAACAACTATGCACAAGTCAGATGGGGACCAAATGGGGAGCTTAGTGGGAAAATAAATATATCTAAAGGGGTTAGGCAAGGGTGCGTTCTGGCACCTACCCTATTCTCCCTTTATGTTAACGATATCCCTGACACCCTTTTGGGCTGCGAGCATGACTCTCCCAAATTGTGTGGTGAAGCCGTTCCGGCACTGTTATTTGCAGATGACACGATTTTAATTTCTCAGACACCTAGAGGACTTCAGAATCTTTTAAATAAATTTAATTTGTATTGCCATGACAGGAAATTGGAAATTAATTCCTCAAAAACAAAGGTCATGACAATTAATCCCCATAAGGGTTTTAACAAGGTTTTTAAAATAAATGATGAAATTATTGAAGAAGTCCCCAATTTTAAATACCTTGGTATCATTTTAGATAGTAAATTAACATGGAAAACACAACTCGAAAATGCTAAATTGAGGCTGACCCAAAACCAGTTTCCAATTGTAAAAAAACACAGGAACAGTCATTTTAAAGCTGTCTCTCCGGCCATTGAACTGTTCAAAGGCAAAGCACAATCATCTTGTCTTTACGGGGCGGACCTTTGGGGTTATGCATTGAAGGATACTTTTCTAGTACGTGAGAACTCCTTCATTAGACAGCTCCTAGGTGTACCGGGCTCCACACCATTGACTCCCGCATTGTGGGACCTAAATTTCCGACGCACTGATGACTATGCCTCCCTTCGCCCGCTGCTCTATTGGGTTCGTTTGTGGTCCACAGAGGAGCTGGTGGATTATAGAGAAGCATTGAGGGAGATAATGGCCATAAAAAATACTACCTACTTGCCATGGTTAGTGTATGTCGAAAAATGGTTTGGGAAATTGGGCCTGAGTAATTTTTGGTTTGACCCTGAATCGCTAACCAATTCTTCAAAAAAACTCCTGAAACAAAGGTATTGGGAGTTTATAAATGATTCAGTGTTAACCAAACCCAACATAGGAACTTTGACCTCAAAATTCTTTGAAATAAAAATGACTATGCAATTGGAGCCCTTTATGGATGAAATGTATCCCCCGTTTGCCAAGAGTCTATATCTAAAATTCAGGTATGGCATTTTACAAACGAGGGTCATGACAGCCAAATGGCATTGTAATAAGAGTGCAAACGGGAATATTGACTCCAACTTATGTGAGTTCTGTGAAATGGGGTTGAAAGAGGATGAATCCCATGTATTATTTATATGCCCTGCTTATTCTAGCGCAAGGAAAAAATGGTTAAAGCCTATATGCAAACTGTTAGGCTTTCGCCAAGTTGAGGTTGGGCTTAGAGTATTCAAGGGTGATACCTCACAACCAATAGTGTTTAGCTTGAGCCGTTTCCTCTTATGTGTAGCCCTGATTAGAAAGAGAAAAGGTTTTAAAACCTAATCCTATTTACCCTCACATGGATTATGGCTGGCTAGAATAGTATCCGCAAGTTAAGTACAGAGGAAAATAGAACTGGTTTTACATTACATGTTAAGTACTGCTTGTTTTTAGTGATCCTGGTGCTTCTTTTTTAAACTGTAATTATTCCATTGTTTTTATATTTAGTAAGTGATCTCGCTAGATGAGACAGGCCGACTGCAATGAATTGTCTTCCATTTCAAAAACATCTTTGGGACATGTAAATACTTTTTTTTTTTTCCTGTTACAAGAATCACGTGCTGCTATCTGTCCTCAAATCTAACTGTGACTTTGCATTTGTTTGTATCTTTTTAAATGTATTGTATCTTATAAGGTTTTTAACCGAATAAAGATTGAAATTGAATTGAATTGAATTGAATTGAAACCAATGTAGGATCCCTACTGCGATGTCGAAATGTAGGGTCCGCTCTGTAACTTCATTGAGGGTGTCCCCTATCATTGTCCAGTAGGAGGACAAGGCGGGGCAGGACCATAACATGTGGGCTAGGTCCGCTCCAATTGTCCGGCATCTAGGGCAGGCCGCAGTGTCAGAGGCGAAGTACTTTTGTATCTTCTCCGGGGTCAGGTATGCTCGGTGTAATATATAAAAGTGGACCAATTGGAACCGCGCGCCGCGCGTGCTCTTCCAAGCTCGGCGCACCAGCTGGGCCCACGTGGTCTCTGGGATGACTCTCCCTATATCTGCCTCCCACTTGACCGTGAGTGTCTCCAATGGAGGCAACTTCTCATGAGCCATCCTGGAGTATAAACACGTTACAGCTTTAACCGTTCCCGCTGCCATCATAACATACTGACATGCCAAGGACGTCTGTGGTTCCTCAAGACCATTCTGCCAGTGTATCTGAACTGCCCTCGTGATCGCCGCGTGTAACAAGAAATCGCCCCGGGGGATGTCAAATCGGTCCAGCAGTGCCTGGAAGGGCAAGAGCACTCCGTCCCCGTACAGGTCGCCGATAACTTGTATGCCCGCGTCCTCCCAAGTTTGTAATTGCGACCAATCCCCACCATGTGGTAGCGCTGTGAGCATTCCCAATGGGATTTCGGGGGCGTAGGGGTGGTTTATACTCGACTTGCGCTGTACGCGGTTCCAGCACGATCTGATAGTGCGTTCCTCTTGCGTGAGGTCCCTCATCGCTAGCCTCTGCTGCAGTGCAATATAAGAAAGAACGTGTCTGGGCATGCCCAGCCCCCGCTCCTCCTCCGGACCCCGAAACTCCTGTGCTACCTCCTGAGTGTAGGTCTGCAGTTGGGCAGCTAGGTAGAATGTTTCAAAATCGGGAACAGCTAGCCCACCCTCCACTTTAGGCCTCATCAGGGTCTTAAGCGCCACTCTGCGGTGGCCCAACCCCCAAAGGAATGCCACAATTAGCGATCTCAGGTTCCGGAATACGGCCGGCGGGATCCAGATTGGAAGCGTCCTGAAATAATAGAGTAGCCGGGGAAGCGCCACCATCTTTAGTAGCGCTATACGTCCTGCCACCGACAACGGCAGGGTAGCCCAAAAAGACATGCTACCCTTTAGTGCCCGAACGCATCGGGAAATGTTGCCCTCCAGAATGTCAGCACGGCAATGGTAAATATAAACCCCCAGATATTTAAGGCAGCCAGGTGCCCATCTGTTTGCCCTAGGCATAACGGGCTGGGGTTCCCCTTTGCGAACTGGAAACAAGCAAGTTTTCGACCAGTTCACCCTGAGGCCCGATATCTCACCGAAAGAGGTGAGTACAGTGTCGGCACCAGCCAAGGCCCCCTCAGCATCCTCCAGGAAAAGCAACAGATCGTCGGCATACAGGGAAATAAGCTGCTGCCCCAATAAGGTCCGCAGTCCACTGTAGTGGGCCCCGGTGCGAACTGACAACGCTAGGGGTTCTACTGCCAGCGCAAAGAGTAACGGGGATAACGAACAGCCCTGCCTCGTACCTCGCTCCACCGGATATTGTTGGGAGATCAGCGGGCCTGATCTTACTCTCGCCACCGCAGAGGCATATAGCACTGTAGTCCAACGCAAGAATCCTTCCCCTACCCCAAAACAACTAAGCACTCTACGGAGGTATTCCCACTCCAGACTATCGAAAGCCTTCTCCAGGTCAATCGAGAGGATCATGGGTTGGGGAGCCTCGTCATGGCCCTCCTTCAACAGGCGGAACAGGCGACGGATGTTCATTGTAGTGTTTCGCTTGGGAATGAACCCCGCCTGGTCTCTATGCACCAAGGAGCCCATGTGTCCCAGCAATCTCGACGCTAGGATGCTGCTTAGTATTTTATAATCAACCGTGAGCATCGAAAGCGGCCTATAAGACGCCGGGTCGCTACCCTCCCTATCAGGCTTGAGCAGGGGGACCACGAAGGCCTCACGCATGGAGCCCGGGAGGCGCCCCAAGCGCTTCGCCTCCTTGTAGATTATCAACAGCCGCGGGGCCAGGAGGTCAACATAGGTGGAATAGAACTCTACAGGAAGCCCATCCAGACCCGGAGTTTTGTTGCGTGCCATGCGTTTTATGGCACTGCGGATCTCCCCCAGCTCCACGTCTCTTCCCAATTCTTTCACAGCGTCCTGAACCCCCCTACTCTGGTACAAACCTTCGTAGTAGTTCATAAAAGAACCAAGGATTTCTGGCTGGTTATAGACCTCAACCCCCACAGCGTCCCGCATGGCAACCGTGGGAGAGGTGCGTCTAGTGGGGTTAGCTAGCCAAGCTAGGAGCGCCCCCGATTTGTCCCCCTCCACCAGCGATCTAGTCAGGTAGGTTTTATAGTCAAAGCTGCGTAATCTTTCAACCTCAGCAGCTACGGCTTCCCTCGCGGCTGCGGTCTGTTGGTGAAGCTCCGGACGGCCGGGCCGCAAGAGCTCCAGCTCACGAAGCTTCCGATCTGCCTCGTCGAGGTCCTCTAAAAGGACTCGTCGCATCCCCACCTTCTTAGCAATGCAATAGCCTCTCACTACCACCTTAAAGGCGTCCCACTCCGTGGCCCTTGCCCCAGTCGTGCCCTCATTCTCCGCAAAGTAGGCGGTGATTCTGTCTCCCAGTTCACTCCGAAACACTAGGTCCTCCAGCATCTCGGGGCGCAACCTCCAAGTTGGGACACAGGGGGTACCCGGTAACCATCTGAAGTCAGCTAGAAGAGGGTTGTGGTCCGAAATAGTCCTCGCTAAATACTCGGATCTCGCAGCCGAGGACACTAATTCCGACGACCCCAAGAACCCATCCAGCCACACGTGCAGTTCATGCATGCCGGAGAAGTGAGAATAGTCCCGGGCATACGGGTCACATGGTTATTATTGATGATTGCATTTACGTACAAAATGATGGTGTTTTTAACATGTGGTTTTGCTGTGTAAACTGAGTTTTTGACTCAGCTCTTCAGGTTTGTTTTCACACACATGGGTGACATGAGTGAACGTAGTGGTCGATTACGATGGCGGTCGGAAAACCATTCGACTGCTGTGGAAGCAGAAATTAACCGTCCGCATGTACCGCGGGAAAACTGGCGGTCAGATTAGGATGAACTGCCAGAAAAATCTGACTGCGACGGATTTGCTGCGGAAAGACCCAAAACCGCCGTTCGACCAGCGGTTTGACCGCACATGAACTCAGGATACGATTGCGGTGACAGCGGAACGATCAGTTGTTTCCGACTGCCGCAAACGCAACAATTGATGAATGTGAGAGCCGGCGGAAGGGCTGTTGTAGTCCGAACCCCACGGTCGCTCCAGAAGAGTAATGGCGGTCAAAAGCAGCCACAAAACAAGGCTACCAAGTGTGCCAATAAACTGGCTCAGCCTCAAAAAACACTTAACACACCCCAATGACGCATCCCCATTGCAAGTAAAAAATACAAATCCCAGGTCAATCCACATAACACACCTGCCATGAATACTCCATTTTGACCCACCCACATAGCTAAGTATAAAACCAGCCCCTTCCCTGTCCAGAATCCTTTGCACTACTCCACAACTGATAGAAGAGGCAAATCAGCACACATCACACCATCACAACCACATACACATCACGACCACCACCTTCAAACCTGCACTTTTCCCCCATTTGCACATCAGACAACATGTCACAGAAGAAGATGCCCAAATTCACTGACAATGAGTTGACAGTGATGGTAGATGAGGTAATCAGACTAGAACCACATTTGTTTGGAAGCATGGTCCAAAAGACACCAGTAGCCACAAAAAATCTAATGTGGGCTCGGATAGTCAACAAAGTCAATGCAGTACGGACCACCCCGCGCACCCTGAAGGACATCAGGAGGAGGTGGCATGACCTCAAGACCAGGGTGAAAGAGCGTGCCAACCAGAACCATGAGCAGGCACAGAGGACAGGTGGTGGCCCTCCCATTCCACCACTAACATTCACTGAATGGGAGGAGAAGGTGCTTGCCACACTGCACCCAGAGAGTCTCACAGGAATACCCGGGGGAGTGGAGGCTGGTAAGTACCAACAAATGTCTATCATTACACTTCTACGTACTGTCTTGCACAACTAGAAAGCTACACTGTCTAGACCTAAATGAACTTATGTAGGACACACTCTTCCCAACACATGTCTCACAGATCTAAAATTCCCTTCCTTGTAATCACCCCAAAGGTAGCTAGCAATATTTCCATGGGGGCATGTGTACAGACAGCCAGCACAACAACTCCCACCAGTCCCCCTTGTCCCCCAGCTCAGCAAGATGGAGCTCTCCCGCCACCCACAACCATGTGTCAGCCATTCCACTGCTCACCTCAAACGTACAGGTAGGTAGCCTTCCCAACAAGGAGGGGGTGTGTGGGAAGGAAGCCAGGACTACAACTCCCATCAGGCCCCCTTGTCCCACAGCTCAGCAGGATTTAGCACACCCCCCACCCACAACCATGTGGCAGCCATTGCATTGCTCTCTCCAAACCTACAGGTAGGTAGCCTACTTACAGGGATGGGTGTTTGTGAGTGGGAAGCCAGCACTACAACTCCCACCTGGCCCCCTTGTCCCACAGCTGAGCAGGATGGAATACTTCCCCCACCCACAACCATGTGGCAGCCATAGCGTCTCTCTCCGAACAGACAGGTAGGTAGCCATCCCAACAAGGAGGAGTGTGTGTGAGAAGGAAGCCAGCACTACAAATCCCACCAGGCCCCCTTGTCCCGCAGCTGACCAGGATGGAACACTCCCCCCACCCACAACCATGTGGCAGCCATTACATTGCTCTCTTCAAACTTACAGGTAGGTAACCTTCCCAACAGGGAGGGCTGTGTGTGGGAAAGAAGCCAGCACTACAACTTCCACCAGGCCCCTTTGTCCCGCAACTGAGCAGGATGGAACATTCCCCCAACCCACAACCATGTTGTAGCCATTGCATTGCTCTCTTCAAACTTACAGGTAGGTACCCATCTTAACAGGGAGGGTGTTTGTGGGTGGGAAGCCAGCACCACAACTTCCACCAGGTCCCCTTGTCCCACAGCTGTGCAGGATGCACATGTGGAAGAAAGTCAGGGCCCAATCATGCACAGCACTGAATGCAATGTGTAACTGCCATGGTGTCAGAGCATGAAGGCCTATATGAACACAAAACATATATGGTCAATCAGACAAACAAAGTAAAGTACATGATATGAAAAAGGTATGTATAATATTACAATGGCTAGTTCTTGTTGAGCTGAAAGTGATTCCATGCAGAGCAAACCAAAATGACGCATCACATAAAGTTGATGTGCCGCAAGTTGTTAGATGACGACATGACCTTGTAATCACATAATCTGTACGTCGCACATTCTTCCATTTTACATGTCACACCATGGACAAGTATTGTATGTACCTCAACATCATGTCCTGATGCTGAGTATCTTGCAGTCACACCAAGTGAGTGCAATGTAAAGTGTGTGGTGTATCACATGTAACATCCAAACGTCTGACACCAAGCTTGTGGAGTGCACTTCAATGACCATTTGATCTCTGTTCAACAGGAGATCCACAAGCAATTGCAGCAGAAGACAACACCAACCTGCAGAGCCAGTCTCCCCCCCCCAGGAACATGAACTCTTGGATGCAGACTCCCTACATTTCTCGGAAGAGAAGCAATAACCTGGCCCTTTCGGTCTGCCATGGTGCACCACGTCTCAGGCCCTCATTGTCCCCATCACCACCACAGCAGCAACAACAGTGCTGACCCATGCTACAATGACCTGTGCAGCCTCAACCACCACCATCACCACAGCTGCCTGCAACACTCCCCTGCCTCAGTGGTTACCAACACCACAACACACAGAGGAGGCCAAGGAGAGTTTGGGGGTGCGTCAAGTGCCAATACCACAGGTACGGGCCAGCAGGGCAGGTGGGAGGGCAACTGGGGGACAAATACAGGAGGTCACTGAGACCAAAACCCTGGCCACAATCGCCAGAGTCCTTGGGGCATATGAGCATACTCATGGTCAGATGGGTCAGGTTGTGGAAGAAGTGCGTGAGCTCCGCCTGCTACTGAGGTCCATGGGCACGCGTATGGGCCAAATTGTGGGCCTCATGGGCCAGCTTGTGGGTGTTCTGAGGGACAGACATGCGGCCAAAATGACAGTTCAACCCCCCTCCAGGGGCCTGCATGCTGATACTCCCACCACCTCAGCCGTGGCCACAGAGAGGGGTGAGCTGCAAGACAATGCCTCCTCAGACACCGCTGAGGGCCCCCATGCCAAACTCACAAGGGGCCGTCCGAGAAACCCCAGGAGAGCATCACGTGGCAATGCACCATCCAAATGCAAGTCGTTGAGCCAGCTATGATGGCACCTCTGTTTCCCTTTTTTTTTTTTAAAAGTATACGCCCAGGCAGACTCTAGCTACAAGAAACTGGCTATTTAGCAACACATATATTGAACTACAAATGAAGAATAAACAAAGAATAAACAACAAATAGTGCAATAGACTGATATGATATCAAAAAAATTATTTTTTAATTTTGATGTTTAAAAAAGAGTTAATAAATATCACTTTGTGTATTGGATATATACAATAGAACATTTGATACATTAATTGTCTGTGACAATTCCATGATACATTGTTAAAACCAGGAAAGAAAGGGTAATTAATAATAAAATTGTTCTTTTAAAAATATTTCTTCAAATATTGGTAGACTTGGGCTGTGTGTGTCAACGCGTTTCGACAAAGTCTTTTGTCTTCATCAGGACTTTAGAATGTTCAGCCACTTTTTCTACGAGTAAAAGTTGGTGACAGCCTTTCACCATAACAATTTGAAAGCTGCGCGGAAACGATGTAGGGAGTGAGGCACCTTTCTTTAATTATGCGAGGAAGGTATGTGATATCTGTAAAAACAGTATTCACTGCGTGCTTCTCACTTCTACCTCCGTCTGTTTTCCGCTAGTTTTCAACGGGACATGCGGCGAAAGGTCACTTTCCTTTCCCGCCGGTAAAGAATTATGCTCCTTAGTCACATTTCGCGGATGAATTGCTCTTATCGTGAAAGAGTTTCACCAAGATCAGACGATAAATAGTGAGGAACCGGGATCTGTGAGGACGCTTTCGTTCTTATTATGACCAGTGTTTTACGGTTGGGCTGATGATGCACAGAATCACTGGTATATTAAAAACACGCAAATAATCCTTCAGGACGCAATTGCTCGAGAAACCGGAGACGGCGGCGTTTTCGCGCCCTTTTGTTTTCGATAGCTTATTTCAGCACGGTACCTCCATAAAAACGAGGTGTCCGTTAGACGATGTATTGCCACACAGTCGTCCTTTCTATCAGCAGTGTGTGGCGCGTCTCCTTCCGTCAGCACTTCAGGTCAGATGGGTCAGGTTGTGGAAGACGTGCGTGAGCTCCGCCTGCTACTGAGGTCCATGGGCACGCGTATGGGCCAAATTGTGGGCCTCATGGGCCAGCTTGTGGGTGTTCTGAGGGACAGACATGCGGCCAAAATGACAGTTCAACCCCCCTCCAGGGGCCTGCATGCTGATACTCCCACCACCTCAGCTGTGGCCACAGAGAGGGGTGAGCTGCAAGACAATGCCTCCTCAGACACCGCTGAGGGCCCCCATGCCAAACTCACAAGGGGCCGTCCGAGAAACCCCAGGAGAGCATCATGTGGCAATGCACCATCCAAATGCAAGTCGTTGAGCCAGCTATGATGGCACCTCTGTTTCCCTTGACATTGACTTTGTTGACTATTCTTATCCACATTGCCATGTTGATGGTAGGAGTCTGTTGGACTGTGTGACTACATTAATGTGGTGACTACTCTATTTTTCTCATTTACCATCACTGACAACTCAGAAATTCACTATTCCGAATTTCGTCAATAATCACTTCTCTGTCACAAATTGTTATTGTAAATAAACACTCTTTACACACCTATGTCTTTGTGTCAGCTCCATGTTTATCACAGTGTGTACAATGTCAACTCAAATTCCAATGTACCACAAGCTCTGATTGTGTTGAGGCATGAGAGGGTGAAGGGACATAGAAAAACACAAGAGAATGAGATTTACTTGACAGGTGATACCATCACAGCTAGAACACACCACTAGTTATCAACAAACATAAACCAGCACACATAACAATGAGCAACTACTTCAACATAGACATGAGGTACTTGGATAAATATACCCTTTGCCACACACATCAGCCATTTGCACAGAGCCAACAAGTGGCAGCAGTCAAGAAAAACATCTATGTCTTGCCACTACCATCAAAGACAACAGACAATGTCACTCTTGTACAGTGTCACTTACACTCAAGGAAGTAGTTGTTGATGAGCTGTTGACGCAGGTCACTACCTTCCTTTTCTCCACTATCGTCGTCACTGTGCATGTGTGGGTTTGCAGGGGGGATCTGCTGCTCATCATCGTCCAGGAGCAGGGGGATCTCTTTGTGCAAGGCCAGGTTGTGGAGCATGCAGCATGAAACTATGATCTGACACACCTTTTGGGGAGAGTAGAGAAGTGCACCTCCACTCTTGTCCAGACAACGGAATCTAGACTTCAGAAGCCCAAAAGTACGCTTCACCACACAACATGTCCTCCCATGTGCATCATTGTAGCGAACTTCAGTGGGCCCACCAACCAAGGCCGGTTGGGATACGCAGTCACCTGGGTGTGACATACATGGAGCAATTTAATTACATAAACAGGAGCTGAGAACAGCATGTCACACATACAGCACACTACTTGACTTTGCGTACTCATTAACAAGCCACGCACGGCCAAGATGCAGATTTGCCATCAGTTGTGGTATGATGCTGTTACGCAGTATGTAGGAATCATGTGCTGATCCCGGAAATCTGGTACAGACATGGGAGATTATCATATCCGCTTGGCATACTGGTTGCACATTAATGGAATGGTAATGCTTCCTGTATACGTGCCCACGTGCCTGTGGTGGAACCAGGCCAACATGTGTGCAGTCAATGGTGCCCACAACATTAGGGATGTGGCCAAGGTCATACAAATCACCCTTCACAGCTGCCAATTCATGTCTCGTAGGAAAATAGATGTAGAGGTCCTTGTATGTCATCATTGCAGACAGGACATCACGTAGCACCATGCTGAACATCGATTGAGACATCCCACCGGCGATGGCCACCATGTACTGGAACGAACCAGTTGCAAAGTAATGCAGGGAAGCCATCACCTTAACTTTTGGTGTCAAAGCAGTCGGAAAGGTTCTGTGAGGCCTCAGATGGGGCTCCAACTGAGTACATTGGTCTTGAGGGTAAGGCAATTCAGGTGGAATTTCCTTATGATGTCCTCATCCGCCATGTTGGCCAGCACTGGAAACGGATGATGCACATTTGGTCGTCTCCTACATAAAATGAAAGGGAACACATGTCATCTTTATTGCCCTATGAGATGCGTCAAACATGTTACATCTTGACTGACACAGCGCCAATAATGACTGGACTGAAACAAGAGCTTAATTCTGCTGTCACATGCAGAGACACCTTGATCTCATGTACATGTTTCTCCAAAACAGAATCTGACTATGTGAATGGAAAATGGTACTTTCCTACAACTTGTGTCACCAGCCCTGGGAGTAGTTGACATAGCACATGTTTGAAACAGCAACACTGCTGACTTCTACATAGATTCTGTACCTGCTACACCTTCTGGCTTAAGTTGCACAGAGCACAACCTTTCTACACAATGAGCACAGTGTGTGTAAGCTGATCAACTATCAAAATTAATTCAGCAATCTATACAGTAAAATAGGCACATTACGTAGTCAGTCCATCATAACTGCATGTTGATTAGCCATCTCACACATTGACCTGTTCACAAATATGATAGTCCATTGCACCCACAAATGTGACGTGGGGAAGTAGATGCCAATACATGTAATCATGTGAATGAAATTAAATGAAATGAATGAAATGAAATGAAATGAAATAAGATTTATAAACGCGCTACTAAGCCCGAAGGCATCAAGGCGCCTAACCAAAAGAAATCATAAAAGGCCAGTCCAGAGCTAAGGGTAGGCTTTGACAAATAGCCACGTCTTAAGGGCCTTCCTAAAAACTTGCATTGAAGGTGAGGATTTGATTTCAGCCGGCAGAATATTCCACAGCTTTGGAGCTAAACTCGAAAAGGCTCTGCCACCCCACTTGGCTCTACGCACTCGTGGGACTGATAATAAGGATTTATTGGCAGAGCGCAGTGTTCTGGAAGGGGTATAAGGAACCAGCAGGTCCCCTAAGCCTCCGGATCTGTTTGTCACCAAAGCCCCATAGATCAGGCACAGGGACTTGAAGGAGATCCTGGCCTCAATCGGGAGCCAGTGCAGTGTCTTTCTTGCAGCAGAGGCTGAAGCCCGCTTAGGAAGATCCAATACAAACTTGGCAGCAGCGTTCTGCACCATTTGGAGTCGCAGTAACAGACCCTTGTTTATGCCTAAATATAAGTCATTGCAATAATCAAGTCTTGAGCCAATTAATGCTATTACCGTTTGCTTTCTAGCTTGTGGTGACAGGTAATGTTTAATCTTCCGCAGGATATTTATTATACCCCAACATGTGGAGATAGTCCTGTTGACTTGCTGACCCATCCCCAGGGTAGGGTCAATCATGACTCCTAAGTTCCTGGCCAGGGCAGTGGGAGTCGGACACACGCCCAGGGATGTAGGCCACCATTCCGCCGACCAAATATCCTCCTTTCCTCCGAACACCAGAATTTCAGTCTTCTCGCCATTGAGCTTCAATGAATTGCAAATCATCCATCGAGCAACTGCCTCCATACAGTGTCTGAAATTGGAGGCAGCAGAGATGACAGGTTGGGCGAGAGACATCAATATCTGTGTGTCGTCGGCATAGGAGATTACCTCCATCCCATATGATCTAATAAGCCTGGCAAGTGGGGTCACATAGACGTTAAAAAGGGTCGGACTTAATGCCGACCCCTGGGGGACCCCACACTGCACAGGGAGGGATGGAGATAGGAACTCCCCCAGCTTAACTCTCTGTTCCCTCTGGCCCAGGAAAGAGGCCAGCAAACTGAGTGCGGGCCCCTCAACCCCTATCTCCCTCAGTCGAGATATTAACACCGAGGGAGACAGAGTGTCAAACGCAGCTGTAAGATCTAGCAGGATAAGGAGGGTAGTCTGGCCCTTATCAACTCTGGAGCGGATGTTGTCAAGCACAATAGTAAGGGCAGACTCCGTACTATGCCCTCTCCGAAATCCATGCTGCGAGTGATCTAGAAGGCCAGAGGTTTCCAGAAAGGCTGCAAGATGCTGGTTCAGATGAGTTTCCAGCATCTTTGCAGGGGCTGGGAGTAGCGAAATGGGGCGAAAGTTTTTGAAAACCCCCGGGTCTAATGTGGGCTTTTTTAGCAGAGGCTTGACCACCGCTCTTTTCCATTGTAGGGGGAAAATCCCATCCCTCATTGCCCTGTTCATGATCTCTAATAGCGGAGGCAAAAGAGTCTCCTTACATTGTTTAAGGAGTTCAAGGGGCAGGGGTCTAAAGGAGACCCAGACCTCGTCTTCATCAGGAGGGCTTCCAGTTCCTGGAGGGAAAGGGGTGGAAAGGTAGACAGACACCCTGAGGACATCTCCTGGGATAATATTAGCGGTGGTATCGGAAGACACGGAGAGGTGGATAGTGACGACCTCTGTAGCTCTAACGCTGAATAAATGTCCACAATTTTAGATTGAAAAAACCGTGCAACATCATTACAGAGCTGCTGTGAGCTAACAACGGGATCTGGCACCTTCAACGATATAAGCGAGTCTACGATCTTGAACAACTCTTTCGGTGAGGTGGTGAGAGTCGTAAAGTACTCCTGCTTAATCCTTATCACCTCCGCTTTATTTCCTCAGGAGAACCTTATGAGTATCCCTGTCACGTAAATCCCAGCTAGTCCTCCAGAGACGTTCCTGTCTCCGTACTCCCTGCCTAAGAAGTCTCAGTGGTTCCGAGAACCATGGTGCCGATGGACTTTTCCTAGCGGAGTAACGCAAAGAGGCTGGTGCAAGATCATCAATAGCTGTTTTGATGGCACCGTCCCACCTCAGTACTGCCGAACCTACCTCCTCCTCTGGGAGGATTGCCAAACTGGCCAATCTGGGGGCAAGCGCGTCATTGGTTATACTTTTGATGTTCCGCCTCCATTCCATTTTGCTTGGCTCATTCCCCTTACCATCAACAGAGGTAACCATTAATTCTAAAGGGACAGCATAGTGGTCCGACCAAGAGAGAGGGATGGGAGTCTCAATGGTCAACCGGGTATCGTTCGAAAAGACCCCATACAACGTATGGCCCGCCATGTGAGTGGGACCCTTGACTAGCTGTTTCATCCCGCAGCCAGAGAAAATATCCAATAGGGAAAGGGTTTCATTCGATTCCATATTTTCCAAATGGAAATTCAGGTCCCCTAGAACAGTGAGGTGTTCACTGCCAAAATATGGCTCTAGAATGTTGAGCATATGATGGCCAAACTCTGCTCTGGACCCCGGAGGTCTATAGATGAGGAAGCCCGTAAACGGAACTACATATGATCCGCTGATCGAGAACTGAAGGGCCTGAAAAACGTCTTGAGGTTCTGATAGTGGGGTAATATGGCAGGAAAAAGTCTCTATAGAGAATACCAAGCCCCCCCCCCCCATACGGCCCACTCTATCCTCCCTCACCAACGTGTAGCCTTCAGGAACCGCCTCCACCAGATCAGGGCCCGAGGAGTCCTTGGCCCAGGTTTCTGTGATAAAGACCCAAGAGGGTTTTCTGGCCAGAACAAAGTCCTTGAATGCGAGATTATTCTTAATCAAGGACCTCGCATTTACGAGAAACCCCTTATCGCTCCTCAGGCATCTACCCACTTTTGCGATCGGACCTGCCAGAGTGGTGTCCGAAGACGGAGCAGGCACCCTGGGGGAAGTCCGAAAGCAACGACAGCCGGGTGAAGTCTGGAGCATCTCCGGGGCGTTCCTATGATGGCATGGTAGATTAGAAGGCCTAAGAGAGATCATGTCCTGCCAGGAGTACCTAAATCCTGTGTACTCACCTTCGGAATGCCCTATCACCCAGCCATCCAGCCCGTCCTTGGCGCGGACGGGCGCAGACGGGCTGGACTCTGGCGTGACTCCGGCGTTACTGCGGCACACACGCCGCGCGCACACGCTGCGCACACAGCTGCGCGTCATCATATTGGGCCTATAGAAACAAACAGAGCAGCCCCCTGATTGGGGTCCACGTTTTTGTGTTTGTTTTCAACAGATGTTGTTAATACATCAGGTGCCAAGGAGGAATTCATACAGATGAAGGAGAATTATATCCTTTACTGTTGTTGATCCACTTGTGTGTTTTTTGTATTTCTAATCTTTTTCACACATTTAGTCACATTTAGGCAGTAGCATTTACGTAGAACAGAGGCCCTGATGAAAGCCTACGGTCCTTCTCCACGATACATGTTGGCCCTTTCGCAGCTATTTGTTGAAACTGCGAGTACTGGTTTGCACTGTTCTTGTTTTTAAACTGGAAGGGGCTTACGTTTAATAAATAGTGTGTTGATAAGTTCCCTATCCTTTTTTAATCACCACATTTATAATTTTTTGCACTGCACTCTCCCATCAGATCAACATCACATGGTTCAAAAAGGTGATTGTGGGTCGTTACCCCAAGCCGACCATGGGGGTATGCTGGATGTCTCAATGATCAAGAGACACAATACCCTGGCAGGATTACCAGATGATAATATTGATCTATACAAGTCGTTTATGGGAATCCTTAATGAGGTTGATTGACAATCACGTGTGGCCCATGTTTTGGTGATTTGGTCTCTTAGTCAAATTTGGTAGTCACTTCCTTGAGTACTCAATGAGACGTCAAGGTAGTTTGAAAGAAATCCCAACAGGGTCTTTAGTTCAGACCCCTAAGTTTGTTTGTTGTATATATCGCTCTTTCGGGGGATTTAACTTAGGCTGGTCTTTAAATATCCCTTTAGCCCTCCCTTATCGTTTTGTTATTTGTACAATTGAAAGATGCCAAATAGCGGTAGCGACCACCTGGCCCCGCGGTGTGACACCGCCTGTGCCAATGCCATTACAGCCAATAGGAACCGCGATTGCATTAGTGAATTACACATTTGAAACCCGCAGTAGGTGTGCTCTTTCACCGTGGGCCCGGTAATTGGTTACATTTGAAGAACCAGGACCACCAATTGCAGCATCTAAAGACCACTGAAACAACCCCAGGGGGCTACATATATCTGTGAGAGAGCCACACATTTCAATTGCATCCAGACACTGCAGCCTGCCATTCTTCACCACCAACTGCTGCTGCTCCTGTCTCCTGGACCCAGTGATGGCGAGAACTGAGAACATCAGGGCCCGTCCCTTCACCACAGAGGAGCTGGAGGTCCTGGTGGACAAGGTCCTTTCACAGTTTGGGAGGCTATATCGTGCACCAGATGTGCTGGTAAGTGTTTCAGAGTGAAAGTTTGACAGTGTTCATATGATGTTGCTCTGCAGTAGTATGTGCCTGTGAGTGCAAGTAAATGTGCATGCATCCTCATTTTTCATATACCATGCTCCATACATGGCCTAGTAAGTATTGCACTGGAGTATTTGGGGAGGATGGCAACATGGACATTTCTACAGCCCTTCTTCAGCAATATAAATACAAACATTGATCTGAAACGGGGTAATGTCAATGTGTGATACACTGCCTAGCATGCTGACTTCATGTCAATGGAGTATGTGGCCTTTATTCCACAGATCCATGGCTGCGTTGAAAGATGGGAAGGACATGCAGTGTTTTTGCAGCCATACAGTAACACTGCTTTTTTGGAAAGTCTAAGTCTAAAAAAACATTGCCTGTGCTATGTGATGTCTTAGTCCATGAGGTTTTCACATGCTCATTTGTGACATAACAAATGTATTTTGCCCAGAGGGTACTGAAGAATGTGTTTTCATATTGCCCCCATGGATATGTGTTCATTATGCACAAGAGTAAAATGCCTGAGTCTAACACTCTTAGTGGTAATTCAACTATGACACATCAGATAAATGTAATTTGGAGATATCATTCTTCTATTGTTTTCATTATGTGTTCTGTCTCTCATGTGTAGGCACTGTTCGCCCCCTAATATTGTACATGCATGTGAATTTTCTGATGGCACATGTTTAACCTCAGTGTGAGTCCCCCTGGCCTGCACAGAAACTGCCCAACTTAAAAAAGACCCATCAGCAAATGGACTGAGTGAAACATATGTGTTGTCTGCCACCCTAATTCTCGATGAGATATCTTAGGCCTGAGGATTGCACAAGACAGGCCTACACCTTGTGAGAAGAGTGTGAGAATGTAAGATCATGGCCCTAAATGTGACCTCCATGACACAGGTAGCCATTCACTACCCACGGACATCAAGGGATGTGTAGTGTTGGACACTGCCCCAACACATCATTTCCAATGTAATGTATGTCTTGCTCGCTCACATACTGCATCACAGATGAGGGTCTTTTTCACATTGGGTTCTGTGCTGGCACTCTGCATGTGTAGGAGATGGCCCGGTACTGTGTCCATCATCATACATGTATACATTTATATGAGATAATATGATGCAAGTGTACTACATGTCATGCTGTATGGCCTCTGCTCACCATTTATGCATAGGGGTGCTATGTTTTTTCATGCTCCTGTACTGACACACAGTGGTACCTAACAGTGTCACTGAAACTTCCTCTTCTTGTCTCCCATGTCTGCAGCTTTAAGGTCCAACAGCGTAAGGCCATTTGGCGCCAACCCTATTTTTACTCTACATCAATGATATGATCGAAGCTCTCAAAAATACCATTCATGATTCCCCGAAATTATGTGGAGAGCACATTTGTGCGCTAACCTTTGCAGATGACACCATTTTGTTATCACAAACACCTAGGGGCCTCCAGAATCTTTTAAATGCACTGGATGAGTACCGTAAAGAAAAGGGCCTTGGAATCAATCAAGCGAAAACTAAATATATGATTATCAGACCCTATACCTCAGTTACAAATAAATTGCAATTAAATGATGTGATTTTCGATCTGTGCATCTATTTAACTATTTGCAATATTCATCTTTTCTTTCTTCTTTCCTTGTAGATTTCCTACGGATGTTGTGCATCCAACAGTCTTTTGGGGTAAGTATTTACAACTTCTGTTCTCTGTAAAACATTAAGCATTACACAAAAATATGCAACAAATTATGCGCTGTCACTTAGCTCTGTTTTCTCTTTCTCTTTATCTTTCAGGCCAATCGACGTGTGATGTTCGCAGAATCACCGCTCCTGCCACTGCGTGTCTCCTGAGGTACTGAAGCAGCAATATTCCTCTGAAACTCTTCTTCGGTGAGAATCTAATCACTGTACACAACGTGAGCTGAGTAACGGACTTCTCTGACAACTGGGACTCGGCGTCTTGAGATAGTCCCGACGGAAATACTGTTAAATATTTTTTGACGACGGAGACTCTTCAGAAAGCTGCTCTACTCGGGTAAACATTAGTGAAGTGCGCATTTCCGCTGGAGCTCGCGCACCACCTAATCTTCCGACACCTGTGGGCAATCAACTAGACCGCAACTCTGATCTCCGAAATCGGTAGGCATCTTGGAGTACCGATTTCTGACCAACTCCATCCAATTGTTGGTTCTTCGCATTCTTTCACTCGTTAAACCGTAACCAGAGCTAATCACCGCCAAAACTATGTCTGGGGTTCTGACAGTACCCCCCCAACAAAGGACGTCCTCTCGGCCTTGGTTTTGCAGGAAATCGTTGATGAAAAGATCTAACCAACATTGGAGCATGAACATCAGTGTCTAACTCCCAAGATCGTTCCTCAGGTCGATATCCTTTCCAGTCTATCAAGTAATATAGTTTTCCTTTCAATCTTTTTGAATCTAGAATTTCTTTAACTTCAAATTCAGTACCCGTCTCCAAATGGATTGGTCTCGGGGCGAATTTCTTCGCAACTCTGAGAATGTCTTTTTTAACAATGAAACGTGAAAGATTGGATGAATTTTCAATTTGGTAGGCAGTTTCAACCGATAAGTGAAATGAGTTATCTTTTCTTCAATCTGATACGGGTCTATAAACTTTGGTTGGAATTTTCTGTTACCTTTTAACCTAAGGTTCTTTGTACTTAACCAGACATTATCTCCTTTTTCTAAATGAGGACCTTCATGTCTTTTTTTATCTGCATAACCTTTATATCTACTTTTAGCCTGTTCTAAATTTCTTGAGGCAGTTTGATGGACCTGTTTTAAATGTGAAACTACATCTTTGACTGCTGGGACTGAAAGGTCAGTTTGTTTAATGGTCGAATTTGGATCTCGACCATAGTTCATATAAAATGGTGAATAACCAGTGGAGACGTTTTTTGCATTATTGTGGGCAAACTCTGCTGCCCACAATAATCTGACCAGTTCCCTTCTTGCTTCAGGAGAAATAAACTCAAGTACTGTTCTAATTCCTGATTAACCCTCTCTGTTTGCCCATCTGTTTCTGGATGATAACTGGTGGAAAGTCCGGTTTCTATTCCTAAATCGTCTATACAGGCCTTTCCGGAAATGGGATACGAATTGTGATCCCCTGTCCGAAATAACAATCTTGGGTATTCCATGTATCTTTACTATTTGTGTGTTGGAATGGGTAGCTAGTTGCTTAGCGGTGGGTACCCCTTTTAAGGCCATGAAAAGTGCCATCTTTGAAAATGTGTCCACTAACACTAGAATGGTGTTATATCCCTGACTAAGGGGTAAATCTACAATGAGGTCAAGGGAGACGGTGTGCCAAGGACAGGGTGGAGTAGATAAAGGTTGTAGCAACCCCTTTGGAGCTTGCCCTTCAGATTTTCCCTTAGCGCAGATTTCACATGACTTTACATACTTCTCAATATCCTTAGTCATGTGTGGCCACCAATAATGTCTTTTGATTAATTCTTCTGTTTTAGCCTCTTCTTTGTGTCCAGCTAGCATACCATCATGGCACTCGTGCATTATTTGTTGGTGTAATTCTTTGGTGGGCAAATACAAGGCTTCTTTATGATAAGGTAGTTGATCTGGAATCTTTCTTCCTGCTTCTTCCTGAACCCAATTTTGCATGACTTCTGGACTCATTGCTTCAAAAATGTGTTCCTCTAGGTCTACTGAAGTTGTAGCACCAATAATCTTCGTATTCGGGATAATGGTCTGATTTTCCACATGACTCTTCTGATTTTCAGTGCCGAGCCTGGATAAAGCATCGGCCTTGCCATTTTGAGACCCTGGTTGATACGTGATCACAAAATCGTAATCAGCAAAGTACAATGACCATCGTAACTGTCTTGGTGTTCTGGCTGATTTTAAAAATTTTAAGTTGCAATGGTGTTGTATAGCGTTTTAGGACCCTAGTGTAATTTTTTGATTCATGCTCATATATAGGTATAAAGTACTGTATCCTTATTTAGGCATAGAAATCATAACCATATTAAGACATAGCTCAAGTAGTCCTAATACGGCTTGGCTACTTCCACTAGTTCCGAAAATCTACAATGATTTTTGGGAAAAACCTGCCATCAGCAGTCAGGGACATCCCACTGCATGAATATTGATTTATCCAAGAACTCATGGAGTTTTCAGAGAATTAAGGGCTAGATGTAGGTAACTTGGAAATACAGATTCCTAAATACCGAATTTTACCGATTCGGTATTTAGGAATCGATATTTCAGATGTAAGTAAGAATTCGGTAAAAAATAGAGAATTCTTAATATTCGTTATTACCGAATCGGTAATTGAGATTCAGTAATAACGACTACCTACCCATTCATTCCTATGGGTCTGGAGGCCCATAGGAATGAATGTGAAGACATTCTGTATTACCGATTTGGTATTACCAAATCGGTAATACTGGGAGGTATTTCAAGGGTGCCCAAAGGACACCCTGTTGCTTCCCTGAAATGTGCATCTGTGCACATGTGGCACACATGCATGCCCTAAGGGCATGGATGTGTGCCACATGGCACATTTCGAAGAGCAAAATAGTGCTTTTTGAAAGGAAATCGCTATTTACCACCAACTTGGTGTTGGTGGTAAATAGCGATTCCTTAAGGCTGAGGTGCACTGTTTTATGTGCTACCTACATTGCATTTAAGGAATCGGTATTACAGATTCCTTAAATGCAAGGACATAAGGAATCGGTATTAAGGAATCGGTATTTACCGATTCCTTAATACCAAATCCTCCCTACATCTCAAATGCCTAAATACCAGTCGGTAACGGTGAAATTAAACAAATTTCCCCATTACCGACCGGTATTGGGCCACCTACATATGGCCCTAAGTCTTATTATGTCCAATCTTACGTCAAACTCGGCACCTTCAAGGTATAAATATGCCCACTCTTGTCCAAACAAACACACAGTGGTTTGGAGCAGTTCGACTATCTACTTGCCCGACGAGCCCTGCTGCAGCAAGAGCCGAAGAAAGCCGACCCTCCAGCTGACGCACTGAGAGACGCTGTACTTTCTCCAGCCGAGAAATCCAGCACCAGTGTTTACTGGCTACCCTTGCGGGCTGCTGGGAAATCGAGTCCTGAGAAAGATACCAGACCTCCTACATTCTAAAACCAAAGTACGGAGCTGATTAGACCCTAGGAGAATTCTTTGATTAGATTCTTGGCAAAGAATACTGAAACTGAGCTACACCTCACTTACTTCTTCCCTTGTACTAGACCTAAGTTAGGTACACCGGGGTAGGCGTATTTTAGAAGCACCAGTTGAGTACTTTTAGTCATTATTTATCAATGTATGTATTTTATATATTATATGGCTTAGAAACCATATCATGCTTTTACAGTAATATTTTATAATACTCTTCGTACTGTACGCTTTGTACTTCACAACAAGTATTACGATTGCAGCAGTTCATTTCTTATGCTTGAGAAAGAAGACTGTTCAATAAATACCTTTTATTGAAAACGCCCGTCTCTCTATTTCTCTGCACCTCTGGTGAAAAGAAGCACGCACGATTGACTGAGTGAAATAACTATCTATTGTTTCCGCGACTCTAGAGATATATTTCTAATTCTTGGGAAACAAAGTTGTCATGTTTTAAGCGGTTGTCAGAAACCAATCCCTTCTTGTTCATTCGAGAAAGTTTCTAGTGACCTCTGAGCTAGCTGGCACACACACAATTAAGTCTAGTATATTCGGTAGAGACCTAGTCGACCTCAGTCCTACGTCTAAACTACAGGATATAATATTCCAATGCGCAAAGCCTATTGGGAATATAGGAACTACACTACATGGCGCCCAACGTTTGGTAAGGTGATAATTTAACGCTAGATACTAGAGTAACTAATTCGTGCTTTTCACACAGACCCCTTTTTCCCCATAAAATACTCCACTAGACGTCTGGAGTGGGTTAAAGGATATAATATCCGCCTTAAACTGAGTAGGACGAAAATCCTATGTATTCGTTTTTGGTTTGTTCAATGTTGAAGGATACAGCGTTCCAAAATATTGTCCACCTAATCTTTGTTTCCTTGAAACTTACTCTGCAAATTTTCGGTCAAACAAAATGACGGAAAGTGATGATGAGAGAGCTGCTGCAGCAGCAGCAGCTCAGGCAATTTTGGATGACACAAATATCCAACAAAATGACCCGGATGCAATACTGATTCCAGTAAATATAAGGAAAATAATTACTTTAAAACTTATAGAAAATGGAATATCACCAAGAGGTGGTAAACTAATATTTGTTATAGAGGCACATGAATATCGGCAGACATTCATTCTATTCTATTCTATTATATTATATTATATTCATCTATTCATGGATTCTGTTTCCTGCAGCAAATTCAGTAACACACAAGTTCCACTTCTATAAATTAGAGGAACCAGCGGAATACGTTCCTTTTGAGGACGTTGAAATTCCACTAACTTACCAAGAGCATCAGATCTGGTTCAATGGCGCCCTACAACATCAAAATCACATTACCAGGCTCGGTCCACTAGGTAGACCAGGAGCCACATGGCCGGTACTAGCCAGCTATACACCACATCCTGACATTGAAAGAATGACAGCTCCTGAACTGTTAGCTCAGCTAAAACAGCTGATTAAAATACACAGGCAGTTGGTTCAATATGTCATGAGGACTTTAACAGTCCAACCAGCTTTAAGAATTCCACAGCACATCCCTCATCAGGGGAACACAAATGAAATTACAACACAGACTATACAGTCAGTCATTGGTAAATTGCCCGCAAAAATGGGAACAAATTCCGTTCTGGTTAGCTCAAAAAATTACTCAAATAGAGGCAGTATTTCATGATAGTACACCTCATGAGAAACACAGGATTCTAAAAATCTGTTTACCAATGGGAATTGCACTACACGCAGAGGACTGCGACACTTGGGGTACAGTCTTTGCTTCAATCTACACAAAAACACAAGGTGTCCCGTCTATGGCGGTAATTCCAGACGTTCTGAGACAGATTCAAAATGAATACGGTCCTGAACCGGCCTTAAATCTGGGTATGAAATTACTGAAAGATTTCAAACAGGTCTCGGCTATACTATTAGCCAACATCAAAGGTGAAGCAGCACCAGTGGCAATCCGCCAAAAAATAAAGGAAACATATATAACAGAGCAACCTTTTGAACTTGCCAGAATTATTGAAAAATCTCATGAAGAACTAGGTAGAGTTACTTTGGGTGGGAAACCAGAAAACCCCCAACTAACTGACAATCCTGAAAAAGTTTTTATTAAAAATAATCTCACCACTACTAAAAAGAAGTGGGAAAATAGCAAACAGACACTTCCTAGAGAGAAGCGTTCCCAGTCCAGAGGAAGGTCTCCTCAACAGGAGCCCTCTGAAAAGAGGTACAACCTCAGAAATAGGGATAATTTGAGAAAACCTGATAGATATCAAGATAATGATACACGTTCCTCTCGTACCTTTCAGACTCCCTCGCAGAAATCTGAAAGAAGAGGACGATCAGAACAAAAAGAACGAGTGAAGTCCAAAGACTAACAACACGTTCCAAAAAATAAGAAAACTCAATTCACCAAAAAGAAGGTAGCAAGTCTAAAGATCAGACATGCCGTGGATCTAGAGGACACAACTCAAGAACGGGGAGTGGGCCCAAACAATGCTAGACAGCGCAGCAGCGGTAACCATAGCTCGCAAGATCCTGAGGGATCATTTGGAGACAGTGGACTTGAATGAAAGCATCCAAGTTGAAACTGCAGACACCAGGGTTAGTGTACCACATAAGTTATATGAAGTAACACTCCGGATGGAGGGGGACAAACTAAGAAAAATTAGAGCACTCTTTTGGGAGAAGCTCTCTAAGGGTTATGACATCCTTCCAGCTGAACAAGACTGGCCACCTGAATTTGTCAGGGATTGCCCACAGGGCGAAGATATAATCATGCCAGCCTTCTCAAACCACATTCCAATTCATAAAAAATACACCTATGCCAGGAAATGGGCTGTAGCCCAGGACCCAGCACTATACAAAAATCATGTAGGATATGATGAGGATTCCCCTCACCATAAAATCCAGTTGAAAACTCAACCAACAATGCAAAGGCAATATCCTGTAAACCAGGAAGCTAAAAAACAGGTCAGGGAGATCTTAAATCAACTTGAATACCAAGGGGTGATTGAAACATGCACCTCATCAATGAACAATCCTTTGTTTCCTGTATCCAAACCAGACAATTCATATTGTCCAGTTTCGGATTACAGACATCTAAACTCTTGTTGCAAAACTTTTGCAGTACAAAATGCACATAGTGCAGCACTGATGAATAACATTGTGCGCAAAAAATATAAAACTACATTAGATATCTCAAATGGTTTCTTTTGTCAAAACATTTATTTATTTATTTATTAATTTTGTAAAGCGCGACAGCTACCCAAAAAGGGTTTCCTGGCGCTAGATAGGGTAAGGTGCCTGAGGACTGAAGTTGCCGATGTACTGAATACTTTACTGATTGAACAGCCAGGTCTTTATGGCTCTGCGAAATCGGACATAGCTGGTTTCTGTCCGGATGTTCAGGGGGAGAGAATTCCATAGCTTAGGGCCTAGAAGAGAAAAGGACCTACCACCCATTCTAGTGAGTCTGAACTTTGGCACGCTGAAATAACCCTGGGAAGAGGATCGAAGGCAGCGTGCAGGAGTGTAGGTGTGAACAAGGGATTGCAGGTAGCGAGGGGCAGTACCCCATTTAATTTTATACATGTAGCTCAGGGTTTTAAACTTTATCTGACTGACCACCCTGAGCCAATGTAAGTCACGGAGGTGACTAGAAATTTGGTCAATTTTGCGACTTTTACATAGCAGTCTCGCAGCAGCATTTTGCACTAGCTGTAAACGTCTTGTTACTGCCTTGGTTGCCCCTAGATACAGGACATTGCCATAATCTAACCAAGACGTTATGAGGGCATTGACTACAGACTTCTGGGCATCACAAGGCAGCATCCAGATTATTTTCCTTAGCCATCGCAGAATGGTAAAGGAGATGGCGTCACCTTGTTAACCTGTTGCTGCATAGCTAAACCATTGTCAATAGTAAGCCCCAGGTTCCGAACATGGTCAGATGACAGAGGGAGGGCACCCATATCTCATGGCCAATGCTTTGCTTGGAACTCCAAAGATCATGCTTTTGACCTAGAATTAAGACTTCGGTTTTCCCTGCATTCAATTTGAGCAGATTTTCGTTCATCCAGTTAGAAATTTTCTTTAGGCCTGACTGTAAGAGGGAAGTGGAAGCTTGGCCTGCATTCGAAAGGGAAAATGCGATTTCAGAATCATCTGCATAGGTAAACAGCATGAGACCTTCTTGTTCCGCAAAATGTGCCAACAGTGTTACATATAGGTTGAACAGAAGGGGGCTAAGTACTGAGCCCTGGGGCACTCCGTAGGGAGACTCATGAATTTTGGAGGTAGCTGTGTTAGAGAATATTTGAAAAGTACGGTGAGTCAGAAATGATGACAGTCAGCCCAAAGCCAGGCCACCGATGCCCATCAAGGATTTATAATTATGGCGTGAGAAATAGTATCGAACGCTGCGCTGAGATCCAGTAGGATCAGCGCAGCTGTGTCTCCTCTGTCCAGGAGATGACGTAGGTTTTCTGTAATACCCAACAAAGTTGTTTCGGTGGAAAACCCGGGTCGAAAACCCAATTGTGAAGGGTGAAGAATATCGTTAGCCTCGATGAACTGGGCAAGATGGAAATGGATGTGCCTCTCTAAGATTTTGGAGAAGGCCGGCAGAAGGGAGATGGGACGGAAATTAGAGAGAATTTTAGGGTCGGCAGAGAGCTTTTTCAGAAGAGGAGTCACCCATGGCATGTTTCCAACTTGCCGGGACAGTCGCTTTATTAAGAGAGAGATTGCGAGTTTTGCAGATCTTAGCAAGCTGGGGCTTGTCAAGTAATTTGAGTATTGAAATGGGAAGTGGGTCGGCTGGTGAGCCAGATTTCAAGTTACCTAGAATATCAGTAAGGATTTCTAAGCTGATATCAGGACAGAAATTTAAGGCAACATGAAAATGCGATAACTGGGCGGAAATGAGACAATTAGAGCTATTGGAACAGATATCCTGAGACTGCTGGGATCTGTTGCAGTGCTGTTTAGATATGTCCTAATAGATATTTTCTATCTTCTTTGTGAAGAATAGCGCAAGTTCATCACATTGGTTACTGCTCAGGGAGGGTGGTTTGGCCGTGGTTTGGGAGCCAGCTAGTTCTTTAACTAGACCAAAAAGAGTTTTGGATTTATTAGTAGCCTCCGCAATAGTCCTAGCAACATAACTGGCCCTAGCCGTAGTGCAAGCCTTATGATATAGCTTCAGTTCTTTTTTGTAAACACCTCCAGATTCAAGGGAGTAATCTTTCCTCCAGATCCGTTCCAAGCGTTTACATTTGGACTTGGCCGCTTTAAGTGAATCATTGAACCATAGTGCTGGTGATTTGTGGGCTTTCATTTTTTTGCAAGACCGGGGAAGACAGGTGTCAATAGCCTCAGTAACCCAAATGTTCAACTTCGTTGATGCACTTTCTACAATCTTCTGTATCGCTAAAATCCAATGGGAGATGGGTGTCAAGGAATTGCTTAAGGATGTTAATATCTAACTTTTTCCAATCTCTTTTGCAGATATTGGGTGTCACATATGGGGCGACTTGGGCAACCGGGGCAGTAAGACTGAATTTCAATAGAAAGTGGTCCGACCAGAGGAGGGAGAGAGCGGGAAAACAGTGCATATGAGAAAGATTAGAGAATATTGGGTCGAGTAGGTGGCCACCTTTATGAGTGGGACCAGAATTACACAGTGTGATATTCATTGCCGCAAGATCGGCAATAAGGTTGGTACCAGTGGTATTTTTGTCATCCTCTAAATGTAAATTCAGGTCTCCCAAAATAGAGAAATTACTAGAGTTCACAACTATTGAGGCTATGATGCCAGAAAATTGTGTTGCCCAAGAGTGTGCAGGACCCGGTGGCCGGTAGATTAATAGGCATGTAAGGATAAAACTCGGATGTAAGACTAGTTTAAAGAGGGCAGCCTCACAATTGTTCAGAGTAAATGGTTCAAATGTACACTTTAGAGTATTTTTGAAAATTATAGCAATGCCCCCCCCCCCCCCCATTTTATTAAGTCTATCCACCTTGACAATGGCATAGTTTGTAGGAAGAGCTTTGGCGATGTCTGGACCCGAACTATCTTGAAGCCACGTCTTCGTGAGGAACATGGCGTCTGGAAGTTCGTCATTTAAAAGATCGAAAATGTCTCTCTTATGCTTTGCTAATGAACGGCAGTTTAGACTGAGTAGTGTGAAAGTGGGTGAAGACTTGATACCTGGTGAATAGCGCCGGCATAGTTGAGGAACATCCAGAAAAAACTTGCAAATGGGACAGAGACTAGGGCCACAATGATCCATATGAGGCATGCTACATCCGTGATTCCCCTGAGGTCTCAAGGCATGAAGTTGGGACGGGGAGTAGGTGATCAGATTTGTGGCATTTAGGCCAGGGGTCACGGCCCCTGGGCCTGGTCGGCCGCGGACGGGCGCAGACGGGATGGCCGCCGGCGCGCCCGCTGCGTGTGTGCGCTTGTATTGTGCTTTAAGTAGATTAGTGGCTACCAGAGACTGCAGCGCTAACCCCGCCATCCGCCGGAAGTGGTGATGGAAATCCCGGGTCAGCCCTCCGAACAAGCGGCACAGGCCGTGTCGGACCGGGGCTTCGGGAATCAAAAGCGGTGAGGTAAGGAGTTATACAGAAATCAGTGCAACAATAAGTTTAAAAATAATGGCGTTCGCAAGATTCAAATTAAAAGTAATTACACGGCGACAAGCTCAGGCAGGCTGCCGCATACAACTGCACTCGCGTTAGGTCTGCGCACTAAGTAATTTGCTGACCACCAGAGACTGCAGCGCTAACCCCGCCATCCGCCGGAAGTGGTGATGGAAACCATTGCACCGGAAAGCAGGTATTTGACCGCTTTCTCAAAAATGGGGACACAGTGCCAATTTTGCCGTCTCCCTCAGCGATTCAAGAATAGTCCAGGGTTATTTTCAGCCAGACTAACAGAGTTACTACAAACGTATGATGATGAGGCATTGTCATATGTCGATGACATCTATCTTACAGACGATGATTTGGACGTACACTTGAAGAGAGTGAACACCATCATACTGGGGTTCACTTTTGAAGGGTAAAAATTCAATTTTAAGAAATCACGAATTGCCCACCTCAACGTCCTATTTTTAAGGATATGAGTTATCAAGTGAAAGCAAAGGCCTGGCAGCAAACTTTTTAGTGAAATGTGCGCTGCTCCAACCTCCAAAAACACTGAAAAACTTACAGTCAATTCTCCGTTTCCTGAATTTTTGAAGAACATATGTTCTAAATTACGCAGAAAGGGTTAAACCTCTCTACGAACTAATCAAACCTGATTTCAAACCTACTAATTGGACACAAAAACACACAGAAATTTTGCGTTCAGTACAAACGGATATAATAGCAAAAACACAGTTACAAACTCGCGACAACGTGCGTAACCTAGTGATCTGAATCTTCCCAGGGAGATGCGGATTCACATACCTAACCTTTAACGAAGGTGAGACGGTACCAATAGCATACAAATCACATTTGTACACACAAGCTGAAATGAAATTCACATCAACAGAAAAGATTCTGACAGCGGTTCAGTCTGCTGTAGCAAACGAAAGAGCCCTCGCAGAGGGTAAACGCATTAAAATTGTTACACCTGTACCTGCCTTAGAGGCAGTGACAAAGGCAAGCATTCCAAATGCTAAAGCTCTACATCCAAGATGGGTACAATGGGTTAAATCTCTTGCCGCAACAGACGTTGAATACGTTTTTGACCCGTATTTAAAAACACAAGAATTCCTAGAATACGAATTAGAATGTCCTCTGCCAACTGAAATTCTGCCACTTGAACATTACAGCTGTATAATATATACAGACGGCTCAGCACAGCCCGCAATTGGGGGTAAACAAGCTTATAGTGATGCGTGCGCGATTGTTAAAGGTCGCTGGCGTGAAGGTAAATTTAGACCTATGGTCACAAAAACTCAATCACTCGGGGACTGTACAGCTCAGAGAGCTGAACTACAGGCTTTCAAGATGGCGCTTGAAAAAACAGATTGCGAATTCCCCATACTGATAGTGTGCGATTCGTATTACTGCGTTCAATCTTACAATGAATATTTGCAGAACTGGGTACAGAACGGTTTCAAAGACGCTAAAGGTGGCACAAGTAAGCATAAATTGCTTTGGGAACAAGTAGTTCTTTTGCAAAAAGAACTACAAAAGACTCACGTGATTCATACACTGAGTCATCAGCGTGATGGCATTCACGTTGAAGGGAATTCATTGGCTGATGAGACCGCGGAGGCAGCTGTGCAAACGGCGTCCGTAGCTGCAATCACTCTTTCAAAAACAATAATAGACGATGAAACAATGCTAGCAGTGAATGCCTCAATGAAAGGCAGCTATGCAGCGTTACCACTAAATTATCAACTCTGATATACATACATAATTGATGCAAACTCCATTCCGTTTGCTCGAATCCCTGGAGTGGGGGATAGAGTAATTCCAAACAGGAACGACAGAAGTACTTTGGTTCACAAAGCACATATGGGAAAGGGTCTGATACATCAAGCAATGTTAATGTCTCTAATATAGTTAGAAAAGAGGTACTGGTGGCCAGGAATGAGCGTCCAAGTCTACGAATTATGGAATTAACTGCAATACCTTTCACGAGGACCATAGCTTTGAAAACAAACAGATTCCTGACTACAGTGTAGTCAGCAATACAGACACCATTGTTATACAGCATTAGACTATCTACATGCAGACGTCATTGTAGACAAATGCGGTCCCACAAATATTAAGACAAGATTCATTTGGATGTGGCCCCAGCGCTCAGCTGACACCAGAAATGTTATAAAAGATTTGTGAGTCTTTATCGGCACATACGCATAGGCACGCTACATTCTGACCAGGGTCCTGCGTTTAGCTCTCGAGCTTACAAGGAGGCCATGGCCAACTTGGGCGTTGCATTGCGGTTTTCAAGTCCCTTCCATCCTGAGGGAAATGCGGTAGTGGAAAGAAAAAAAGTGACATATAGCAATCTATAACAGCTAGGGTATTAGGTTCGGGTGACGGGTGGGTCAAACATCTAAATAGTGTCCTACGTAGTCTTAATAATCTGCCAAGAAATTCTCTGGGGGGGAATCACTCCATATGAATTATTATTTGGTATTAGAATGCTCATCCAGGATCTTGATTGTCAAACTTCAGTGGTGGAACAGAAACCCTTTGATATCAAATACTGTTTGGCTATTTTACAGGACTTAGAAGAAGTCTGAGTAACACAACACAAAGCCCAACGACCACTGAAGAAAAACCACCTGTCCCAGCAAGACCTGTCTGGATTCCAAAGATTGGGGATCTAGTCAGGAAAAAGATTGCGGTAAAGAAGGAATTTGGGCCTTCTTATAGAAAAGCAGTACCTGTCTTAGCAATCCTTGGAACAAGATCAGTGTTACTACCGCCGCTACTATCGGAGAGTAACAGCGTGGCCTGTAACCATACTGCAACATTGACAATAGAGAATTTTAATGAATCCCCAAACTCCCTTATTCGTAGCTCTCCTAGTTTAGATTCCACATCAAAAATAGAAACTGTGGGCCGTTACTTGAACGAGGAAGCGCTGAAAATGGACCAGATAGTGAATAAAATAAATGTAGAGTTACCCTCTCAGCCCTCGGATCCACAGCCTGAATTAAAAGATCTGCATCTTCATATTCTTTTTTGGAACATAGCAGGACTACTTTAAAAATGTTATAATGAAAGTTGGTTGGAACAAGTAAGGAAACACAATATAGTCTGCCTCCAAGAGACTTGGCTTAGCTCCCAATCCTTCTAGTGGGATATAAGACCTACTTCTCTGAGGCGATACCATCTAACTCGGGAAGACCTAAGGGGGGATTATTAACGTACGTATCAAATACTCTGGATTTTGAGGAAGTAGTCCCACTGAGGATGGAAAGCAACAATCAGATTTTGATTTTAAATGTAAATAAGACGTCTATTTACTTTTTAGTGTATTTTTATAATAATTTGAATTCAATTGTTTTAATTGATGTTTTAAATAAGGTTTCCTTTTTATTACAAGAACTACGAACAAAATATATGAATACATCGTTTGCACTGATTTGGAGCGGTGATTTTAATTTATCTCTGTGCACTAAGAGTGGTACTAATAATTGCGGTATTCAGGACGAGGGAGAGAACAATTTAACTCACTTTTTACATACGAATGCAGGCAATCGAATGAACGAGATTGTGTTTGGTATAGAGTTAGGTTACGCAAACGAGTTAGTTACCCTGTCTGTTGCTTTCTCCCCAACATTTAACGGGAGAGGATTAAAAAGTACAATAGACTTCATTCTTGCTTCATACACCACAGCTTTGATCATTCAAATGTTTGAGACAACTAACAATGCAGTAAGTGATCATTTCCCTATCAGCCTCACATTATGTGTATCTACTCATATAGTAGAACTAAATTACTTGAGCCCACTGGATCAGCAGACTCTGAAACTAGATAGACTCAATGGCTTTACATTAAGATGGGGAAATATAGATCAAGAATTGATAACGGCTAAAGTAGTCAAACATGCCTTGCCTTCTATTGAAATTTGTCTTGATCCCACCGCTACTTCTGAACAAATAATGTTGAGTTATAATGTCATCACTAAAACCATAAAAGAAGAGCTATCCCGAAAACAATCAATAAACAGAAATATTAAAAAGGGTTGGTTTAATTCAGAATGCACAAAAGCCTATTCGAAGTTAAAAAACGCCCTAGGTAATGATAGTCAGGATAAGGTAGAGATTACCAGACTTAGAAAGGCTTATGCTGTGGCTTTAAAAAATCGGAAGATAGAGATAAGAAATGGCTTATGGAGCCAGGTCCATAAGAGCTGCTCCACAAAGGACTGTTCTACCTTTTGGAGAATAGTTAAATCTCCCTTCCTTATTGAATGAAGTGACATACCAAAGCTAGATGTTGTTATAGACGCTAAAACATGGGTGAACCACTTCTCTAAAATATTCAGCCAAGAACCAGATATAAACACAGAGCATTCTAATGATGAGGGCAAGGAATTATTCCCGAAACAAACAGAATACCCAATACAATTAGATTTTACCCATAAGGAGGTAATAAACGCCCTAAAAGCCTCAAGATTAGGGAAAGCACCAGGGCCTGATGGGGTCCCAGAGGACCATTTTAAATATAAAATGGATCTATGGTCCCCCATCCCTACAAGAGTGCTCGAAGCTGTAAAAAATGTTGGACTAATTGAATCTTGGTCCACTTCAATTTTAGTCCCAATTTTGAAAAAGGGCGACCAAAATAGCCCAACATGTTATCGGTCCATCTCACTCCTGGACTCGCTAGGAAAGGTTGCTGGTCGCATCCTTCTAGAGCGACTCCAGGAGTGGACAGCTGACCACAAAATAATCTCAGACCTGCAATATGGGTTTCGGGAGAGATTGGGCACAGTGGACCAGGCCCTGAATTTAATACTCCTTATGGGAAAGTATGTTCAAGCTAAAGGGGGCTACCTGTACATGGTATATGTTGATCTGACCGCAGCTTTTGACTGCGTTAGTCATTCAAAACTGTGGTGTATTATCGCAGAAATGGGAGTAGACTTACCATTGGTGAATTTTTTACGTGAGCTTTACATGGGACTAACAGCAAGAGTCAGGTATGACCTCGGAGGAGAACTTACAAAATCTTTTCGGATAGAGAGGGGGTTAGACAAGGGTGTGTTCTGACCCCCTTCTTATTCACACTTCATACCAATGGGCTCGAAGTAGCGATGTTGGAAGGAATTCAAGATTTACCAACAATCTGTTGTCGCCCTATTCCTGCGTTATTATACGCTGATGACGCAGTGATTTTTGCAAGAACTCCCCTTCAGCTCCAGAAGATTCTAAATAAATATTGCAGTTTTATGAATAGTCTGGATTTTAAAGTAAACATAAAGAAGACTTATGTCATGCATGCAGGTCTTAGACCAAAGAAAATTAAAGACATATTTGTCAATAACATCACATTAGAACGTACTACCTCGTACCCTTACTTAGGGATTCTAATAGACAATAAGACGAAATGGTCGCAGGCCATTAATTCGAGGAAGTTGTTATTCCTGAGGGCCACCACTGCTTTAGTGGCATTCGCCCAGAAGTTAGGGAAGAGATCTCCGTCGGAAATGCAAAAGATCTATGAGGCCAAATGTATTAGCATTGCAACCTATGGCTCTGGGGTCTGGGGGTATGTTAAGGTTGATGAATTGCAGAAGGTGGAGAACACCTTCTTAAGGTACCTCCTTGCAGTCCTCAAGAGTACCACAACGTATGGGTGCCATCTTAAACTAGGGCTGGATTACATATCGGATACTGTGCCCATCCAACTGATTATGTTATGGCACCGGATCTGGTCCACAGACCAATGTGAGCTAACATGTTGCCTTGTTCAGGACTGTTTGTCACTCGATAACAGGGATATGATCAGATGGTTAGCATACGTCAAAACTTTCTTTGTTGATCTAGGTCTTGAGAGATTTTTTACTGATCCAACAACCATATCTGAGATCTAGAGAAAAGAATTAAAAAAGGCTTGTTTAATGCACGTAGGTTAGTTGCGTCTTGTAACCGAGATAGGAAAAAGTTCTGTACAGCATCTTCTGTCGATCCAGACTACTTTCTCTGTACAATCATACTTAACATACAACCTGAACCAGTACGGAAAATTTTTGCTGACTCGTTTTAGGTTTAAACATGTTTCACCGTTTAATTTCCTTTCCCCAACAGAATGACTGGTCCACGAATTTATCTGTTTGCCCGTGTGATACCATTTCTGCACAATCCTCGATCCACATATTGTTTTTCTGCAAATTTTATATTGCTCCACGCAGACGATGGATCGTCCCTTTACTGAGAGTTTTGGGTTTACGAGGCTGTCGCCCAGCTTTTTTAGTTCTCCAGTTTATGGAAAGCGAACTACATGCCAAACCTATAGCTCGCTTTCTGAAATTTTGTGTTAAACACCGTCCTAATCTTAGTTAATGAATTCGCAAATGTACTGCATGTTCGCACTGATTTTATGTGCCCAACTAACTGATGAATTTGCAAATGTATATTATGTTCTATACTGATTTTATATTTTGTAAAGATACTGTTTATTTTATGTACTTTTATGGTTTTTCTACAAATTATGGAAACCGAATAAAGATAAGTTGATTGATTGATTGACTATACAAACATGTCAAAGGAGGAAGCAACTCCAGTGATTTCAAAGAATCCAGATGCGATACCAACTATTGACAGAACTGCCTCTGGCTACTTTATCAACTTCGATAACTTTTCTGAGGATCCCAGTGAACCGGAAACAACACCAGCAAAAAAAATGTTTTAAAGAAAAGATAACAGAACTCTTTCATCAACTTGAGAACACATAGCTGGTTTCGCCATGGGTTGAATTTTGGATTGGATTAGGTGTACTTTTTCTCCTTCTATGGCTCATTCTTGTTTTAAGTTTGGGACAAATGATAGATGGAAAATACAGTACCAAGGACAAAGCAAATAAGAACATCAACTTGCTCCTGCAATCTTACAAGTCATCTCATCGTGAGTGAAGAGACCTGTCGTCAGTGAACATCACAGCCGTTCCTATACCTGGTGGTATAGCATGGGACACAACTGATTATGACATTTATGGCCCGGTGGAATTGTTGAAAATTCCACACCAGTTTAAGGTTTCTTTAAGTGATTTTGTTTCATCAAGCACTTTTTCTGATGATTGGGACATTGAAACTGTTAATAACATGATGTCAGATTTAGAAAAGTCAGAAAAATGTCAAAAACATGAACACTTAGAAGGTTCAACAAGTTATGAAGAACTGTATTGTTATAATCATTATGGTCACCATTATTTGTACAAATCTGCAAACCCTAGAGATGCTTTTTCATTATAATAAATGGGAACATTGTCTAACGCCACCAAAAGGCAGCTCAAAAACATTTTATGAGAAGTTTCCATACTTTACAGGTTTTAATGTGACAAATCCAGAAACACTTTTATTTTTTAAAATATAAATAAGACAGGAACGAAAAACTTGTTGACCATTACTAAACAAATTTATTCTGCGAACTTTTATGCTCAGCTGTCTACATTAGGGTTTAACTTTTAGAAAGACAATATTGAGACAAAAACTGTCTACGGCACAAAAGAATGGCAGGTGCAAGGGTTAGAAGCCTTGTTCAGAGCTTGCAATATTCCAGAACAAAGAATTTTTTTAAATGACACTGTTCAACAAACATCATGTCTTGGCCTAGCTAAGATAAAAGATTTAAACAAACCGTCAATACCTAAAACCACACCTAAAAGTAACGACACTGCAGATGAGGAGGTAGACGTAAAAAATATTTTACAACACAACAGAACTAATCCTGATTGTAAAAAATGGTTAATCTGGCCCATAGACACAAATATCTGTCAAGATAGATTTATGAATAAAATAGAAGGGTTTAAAATGAATAGGCCAGATCCCAGATATTGCCAGAGACAACATCCAGGGATAGTAACAACATACAGTGTAGGAAAATGATGCCTTGAGTGGCTACAGAAATCCACACTTCCAGCAATTAAACAACACTTGACCTTACTTAAAGAAGGCATTGACTTACAAGACTTCTTACTTGGGCCTCGTAAACAATGTCAAAAATGTTTCATAAACGCCGGTATATACGCTGCATACAACGAAGCTTGGAAAATAACACAAATGGGAACTGCAGAAAAGATACGTGAAATTGACCTTATCAATTTAGAGAAAGCTCTCTCAATGGGTTAACGACTCTGTCCTACAGAATGTATTCTTTGGAAGGCATTGTATCATCTGCCATTGACATAATAGAACAGGATTTGCTAATGTTACAACATGGCCAGTCCCAATTACGTTCTATAATGCTGCTAGGCTGGACGTTACAAAATCTCTGTTCAGGCTACGTACCATGGCGTTTAATCAATACCACGTCATTGTTTACTGTCTTTAACCTTACAGATAAAACAAATCTATTTGGCACAAAGAGGAGCAGACTATACGGTGCTGAGCATTGAAATACTGGAAAAATTACCATTAACAGTTTCTGAGAAACCTGTCGTAGAATGGATAATACATGGCACCATCACAATACCAGTGACAATTTTCCAATGTCAGTATTGTCTACGGCATATACCAGCAGGCCTGTATGAAAGGTTGGATAAAGGATACATTAGGTCAACCTGGAATTTACCATACACACACAAATGTTGGAGTGGGGGAAAGGAAGTATTTCTGAGTACAAAAAATTATAAAAATTCACTAAGCAGTACATTTTTATGTGAAGGTATTAATTTACATGGAGCGTGCGAAGGTTCTTTAAATAACCTTTCTTGTCACATGCACGGTTCTCCAGCAGCGGTGATTGACCCGATTTTCAGGCAGCTTTCTAATGGCAGCTACGTTATGCTCAATGATCACAGCTGTTGTGGCATGTTGCCAGGAAAAGCCTATCTAGTTAGTGTGTCGGCCAGGGTCACTTGTTGTATGCAAGTATTGTATCCAAAAGGCAATACAGACAGCGAGATGGCGTTATGGCCTTCACTGAATATCTCTTCTATACAAATTGATACTTTAAGCAGAATGAAAGCCATTCTTTTGCAAAAAACTGTGCCACTGACCTCGTCTAGAAAAACGTATGATCTACAAGTTGCAAGGACTTCTGCAGAGATACATGCATTATTATCAACAAACTGCCCAGTACAGTTTGCAGAAATGTTAGGTCAAATCTTAAACATGTCTGATACCAGCGGCATCGCACATGTATTTAAGATGATCTTTTCGGGACTGTTAACACCATTCAAAGCAGTCCTCGGCATTTCTCCAAATTTCGTGCACTCTGTGTTCAGTGGTCTGCCTCTCATTTTGGGACTCGTAGCAGGAATTCTATTTTTGTTCCTTCTGCTCCGATATGGCAAATCCAGTCACCGACGATACCCAGACCACAATGGAACGAGCTCTACTGGTCATGGGGTATTGTGACAGAATTACACAGATTCTTGGCTTGGCTTTTTTTAGAGATCTGAATACCACTTGGTTTCTTTCATTCAGACCAATCTGGCAAGATTGCATCTTACCTGTTCTACGATGCCTGCTTTGCGGAGAAGAATGCGTGTTAGACATTTGTCTTACAATTCCATCAGCACGGCCAATGGATGTTGACACTTTGCTGGGTCCTGTAACGACTCATACATTGTGTTTCCCCCAACGGCTGCCAATCCTGATGACGGCATTCATTGAGATCTCACCGGAGAATCCAGCTATTGGTGAGGTACGTGGAACAACAGGCACACAGGTACCATCTACAACGAACATTGCTAATGCGGATGACGCGCACGGCGATGCTTCACATCTATGCACATTTGATCTACTTGATGAAGTAGTTCCACTTTCACCAACTGTGGTAGACAGTTTCTTTGCAAGCTTAGATGACTTGATGTTTTCTCCCGACATCGAGAATAACTTTTGAAAAGTGCACACAACGTTCCATGAACTCTGAAATTCGGCATACAGTTTTTCAAAACAAACCCTCTAACTTAAGAACTCTATGTTTCTACAATCTACATTTGAATTCATTTTTTTCTCTCTCTCCTTCCCAGAATAGAACTTTTTTCGCCTTGGTACAAAGTAATCTGCTTAAAGTAGAACTATTCTTAGAGAACAAGAAATTCATTTGATACTTCCTATAGACAATATTTGGCATTTTATATATTATGCTATGGAATGGTCTCGACCTTTTTCTTCTGTAAATTTAGAGCCATTTCATAAATGTCATTTCATAATTCATTTAAATAGCATTTTTTAATGACAGCTATTGCTTGTAAAATGCGTGCAAGACAAATACTCATGTATGTGTATAAACCATGTTTGATGCATTTCATGTATTTTGGGTGGGACTATGAACACATGCTTTAGTTATGTTTTTATGCTTATAGATTTAGTAATATTAGACATAATACATGGAGTGGGTGTTGTATAGCGTTTTAGGACCCTAGTGTAATGTTCCAGATTCATGCCCTTATATAGGTATAAAGTACTGTATCCTTATATAGGCACAGAAATCATAACCATATTAAGACATAGCTCAAGTAGTCCTAATACGGCTTGGCTACTTCCACTAGTTCAGAAAATCTAAAACGATTTCTTGGGAAAACCCGCCTTCAGCAGTCAGGGACCTCCCACTGCATGAATATTGATGTATCCAAGAACTCATGGAGTTTTCAGAGAATTAAGTCTCTAATGACGTTATTATGTCCAATCTTACATCAAACTCGGCACCTTCAAGGTATAAATATGCCCACTCTTGTCCAAACAAACACACAGTGGCTTGGAGTAGTTCGACTATCTACTTGCCCGACGCGCCCTGCTGCAGTAAGTGCCAAAGGAAGCCGGCCCTCCAGCTGACGCACTGAGCGACGCTGTACTTTCTCCAGCCGAGAAACCCAGCTCCAGTGTTTCCAGGCTACCCTTGCGGGTTACTGGGAAATCGAGTCCTGAGAGAGATACCAGACCTCCTACATTCTAAAACCAAGGTACGTAGCTGATTAGACCCTAGGAGAATTCTTGGATTAGATTCTCGGCAAAGAATACTGAAACTAAGCTACACCTCACTTACTTCTTCCCTTGTACTAGACCTAGGTTAGGTACACCGGGGTAGGCGTATTTTAGAAGCACCAGTTGAGTACTTTTAGTCATTATTTATCAATGTATGTATTTTATATATTATATGGCTTAGAAACCATATCATGCTTTTACAGTATTATTTTATAATACTCTTCGTACTGTACGCTTTGTACTTCATAACAAGTATTACGAATGCAGCAGTTCATTTCTTATGCTTGATAAAGAAGACTGTTCAATAAATACCTTTTATTGAAAACGCCTGTCTCTCTATTTCTCTGCACCTCTGGTGAAACGAAGCATGCACGATTGACTGAGTGAAATAACTATCTATTGTTTCTGCGATTCTAGAGATATATTTCTTATTCTTGGGAAACAAAGTTGTCATGTTTTAAGCGGTTGTCAGAAACTAATCCCTTCTTGTTCATTCGAGAAAGTTTCTAGTGACCTCTGAGCTAGCTGGCACACACACAATTAAGTCTAGTATATTCGGTAGAGACCTAGTCGACCTCAGTCCTACGTCTAAACTACAGGATATATTATTTCAATGCGCAGAGCCTATTGGGAATATAGGAACTACACTATAATGGTCTGTGAACACTGTTACTTGATGCTGTGCTCCCATAAGATGGTGTTGCCACTATTTAAAGGCATCCTTGATGGCCAACAATTCTTTTTGGGTAATTGTGTAATTAACTTTGGTGGGAGTTAGCTTCCTTGATCTGTAAGCGACTGGGTGTAACTGACCAGTTATCTTATGCTGTTGAGATAACACCCCCCAACTGCTTGATCGAAGGTGTAAGTTTCTATGTAGAATGGTTCTGAAGGGTCTGCGTGTTGAAGTATTGGTGCTGTGGTGAAATCTCTCTTCGGGGACTTAAAGGCTTCTTCAGATTCGTCTGTCCATTCAAATCAAACTCCTTTTTTGAGTAATTGTGTGAGAGGGAGCATTTTCCGTGAGAATTTACTAATAAATCTTCGATAAAAATGTGTGAATCCAATGAAACTTAGGACTTCCTTCACACTTGCCAGGGATTTCCAGTCAACTACTGCCTTGTTCTTCCACTCATCCATGTGTATTCCAGTTGGGAAAAGAACAAATCCCAAGAATTCCATTTGGGAAATATTGAATGCACACTTTTCCAACTTCACAAATAACTTGTTTCTGTAAGACCCCTCTGACTTGTCCTTGATGTTTGTTCTTGCCTAAAGAATAAATTAAGATATCATCAATGTACACAATCACGCACTGATCCATGAGTTCATTAAGGATATCATTAATAAAGTACTGAAAGGCAGCTGGGGCATTGCATAATCCGTACGGCATAACTTGCTATTCGAACAATCCAAATCTTGTTCTGAAAGCCATCTTCCATTCGTCGCCCTCGCGCATCCAAACTAAATGTTAAGCCCCTCTATGATCTAGTTTCGTATAGATTCGTGCTCCTTTCACTTGATCCAATAAGACTGAGATGAGAGGTAATGGATATCGATTCTTTTTAGTGATCTTTTTTATTGCGCGATAATCGATGCAAGTTCTCAGATCTCCTTCTTTCTTTGGCACAAAGAACAGAGGCGAAGATACTGGAGACTGCGAGGGTCGAATGAACCCATTGGCCAAGTATTCATCCAAATACTCTTTCAAGTGATGATGCTCCTTTTCTGTCAGTGCATGAACTTGACTACACAGTAAATTCGAGCCAGGCTCTAGATCGATCTTACAATCATATACTCGATGAGGAGGAAGTTGTTCGGGCTCCCTCTCGTTAAATACATCTTCAAAGTCTCTTTAGTCTTCTGGTATTTCCTGGGCTGTGATAACGCACACTGAGCCTCCTGCCGAACACAAAGAATGAGCTGGATTACACTCTTGAGTTCTTTCTTTTACTCCGAAACAGTTTCTTTGTCAGTACTCGGAATCCATTACGATCGTTCTGGAACTCCAATTGATAGTTGGATTGTGCTCAGTGAGCCAAGGAAGACCCAGTATGAGCTGAAATCGAGGATCATCAATGAGGTTGAATTGAATTATTTCTTCGTGCCCTTTGTTAGAAATTAATCCCATTTGTTCGGTATGGCTCAAAATAGGCTCGGAAGAGAGATTTGTTCCATCTACAGACCAAACTGTCTCGCTCTTTGATTTCTTAATGGCTTGTATTCCCACCTTGTCTGAAAACTTCAAATCACAGAAATTTCCTGTAGCCCCGGAATCTATCATTACGGAAACCTCTCTCAGTGTTATTTGTCGAAATTTAACCATCATGGACAAAATCAAATGTGGGGCTGATGACTGTAAGGTGTTAGCTGCTTGATGTTCTTTTGGAGTCGATTTTGGACTCGCAAACACCGGTTCAACTCCTTCTACAGGTGGTGCTGCTAGTTTTCCTTCGGCTTGAAAGAGGTCTTTGGTTTCTTTGGACAGTTTCTAACAAAATGTCCTCCCGAACCACAATACATGCATAAATTACCTGCTCTCCTTTTCTCCTTCTCTTCCTTTGTTAAAGGACCCCTTATAGTTCCTATCTGCATGGGTTCCGCACCTTGTTGTCCTTCAGTGTTTCTACTACTGTCCGATCGAACTCTATAAATCTGGGAACAGTTGGTCTAAATTCTTTTAACTTCTCGCCTTTCCTTTCACCTTGGCGGAAGTCAATCTCTAGCACAACATCTACTAATGCTGAAATTTCTGTGGGTCTATTAGGTATTTGAGCTAACACATCCTTGAGTTCGTCCTTCAATCCACAATAAAAAACTGTGGCTCTTTTACTCTCGGGCCAGTCCGTCTCCACCACCAGTTTGTTAAACAGTGCCAAGTAGGCCACTAGGTCTCGGTTTCCCTGCCGTAAATCAAGCAATTCATTACAGACTGCTTGAGAGATTCTTCGATCAAAAATCCAAAGAAATTCCAGTTTAAACTCTTCATAGTTGTGCAAAAGAGGATCATCTCGGGCGACTAGAGGCATAGACCAGGACGCCGCGTCCCCACTTAAGTAAGACAGAACAAAAGCCACTCTAGACTGCGCATCTGGGAAAATAGAAGGGCGACACATGAAGTGTAGGGAGCATTGTGTGATGAATATTTGTGCCTTTTGTGGATCCCCACTAAAGCGCTCGGGCGGAGCTAACGAAATAACTGGGGACAAGGAATGAATTACTTGTGTTGTCATTCTATTTGTGCCTTCTAATGAGGAATCTAAGGCTTTTCGCCCTGAACCAAATGGTTGTCTCAATCTCTGAGCTAGTTCTGCGGTTTCTTTTCTGGAGTTCACTACTTCTTGCCTAAGACTCTTATTTTCTTCTCTAACTGTGACCAACTCTTTCTGTATAGTATCTAAAACTGTTCCTAAGGTCTGTAAGTTTATTCCTTCAGCCATCTCTGTCCGGATGCAAGTATGCAATGTGGGGACTTCACTCTGTCACAAATCAATTTAAATATGTCTAAAAACAATTTTTTTTCCTTACCGTGAACTTGCTTGGGAACAGAGATGTTAGTTCCCAAATCCCTCCCGAAGATACTCCGGAGGTCAGAATATACCTAGCCTCCGAACTACCCTCAAAGGGGAAGGGGGAGGGGATAAAATAATAAACAAAGAAGAGACTGGTCCTGGAACTGGTTCTCTTGTTCTTTCTTCTATTTTCTAGCCCGACCAGCAGACTTTTCTCTGAGAACCTTAAAAGGTAAACACAATGTTAACTTCTACCCTATTCTATCTAGGTCTATTCTAACTTACTCTAATTATACCTACCGTAAGCTGCCAAGAACTGTGCTTCTCTCCTGTTCTTCCTGTTGTCTATTCACAGTCTTAATGCTCGGATTTGCTAAACTCTAAACTCAGACATATTCAATTAACCTCTAAATCCTTTTCTATGCTCTTCTATTTATTATGCCTAGTAAGATTGTCTTTCTATTAGTTTATCTTTCTTGTCTACTCCTTGTTGATTCTTATTTTATATTCTTACTTTCAAGTACTTCTTTTCCTAAACACAAAACACCTTTTATTAATTCTTATCTTCTTTTAAACTTTTGAATATTATCTTTTAAATGTATCTCACTTACATCTTATATGTGATTTGTCTTATCTTAATCCTTTTCTACTTGTAATAATCTTCTTGAATTTTCTATTTGTACATCTATTTAACTATTTGCAATATTAATCGTTTCTTTCTTCTTTCCTTATAGATTTCCTACGAGTGTTGTGCATTCAACTGTCTTTTGACGTAAGTATTTACAATGTCTGTTCTCTGTAAAACATTAAGCATTACACAACAATATGCGACAAATTATGCGCTGTCACTTAGCTCTGTTTTCTCTTTCTCTTTATCTTTCAGGCCAATCAATGTGTGGAGTTCGCAGAATCGCCGCTCCTGCCACTGGGTGTCTCCTAAGGTACTGAAGCGGCAATATTCCTCTGAAACGCTCCTTCCGTGAGAATCTAATCACTGTACACAACGGGAGCTGACTAGTGGACTTCTCTGACAACTGGGACTCGGCGTCTTGAGATAGACCCGACGGAAATACTGTTAAATATTTTTCAACTACGGAGACTCTTCAGAAAGCTGCTCTACTCGGGTAAACGTTAGTGAAGTGCGCATTTCCGCCGGAGCACGCACACCACCTAATCTTCCAACACCTGTGGGCAATCAACTAGACCGCAACTCTGTTCTCCGAAATCGGTAGCCATCTTGGAGTACCGATTTCTGACCAACTCCATCCAATTGTTGGTTCTTGGCATTCTTTCGCTCGTTAAACCGCGACCAGAGCTAATCACCGCCAAAACTCGGTCTGGGGTTCTGACAGTCATAGACATCACCTGGAAGTGAACAGCAGTGAGCATCATGTTAGTGTGCATTTATAGATATGTGCTGTGCACAACTTAAAGGTGATGACAACTACACAGCTGACTCCAATGTGCAACTGTAGTTGTGGCTATTGCAAAAGGACATTTGTGAATCTGTATCTGTCGTGTTCCCTTAAAGTGACTCCATATGTGACAGAGGGTGTACAGTCATAATATCGAGTCAATTATTTCGACTGGACAGAATATCGAGTAAAAAATATAGAATGGACATAATATCGACTAGACATAATATAGACAACAAAAATATCGACTAGAGAAAATTAATATCGAATAGAATGGACATAATATCGAATCAAAAATATAGAATGGACATAATATCGACTAGACATAATATAGACAACAAAAATATCGAATTTAAGGTAAGTTAATAATAATTTTTATTTTTTGTGTAATATAAGTCTGTAGCGGGTTGTGGGTTTATAGGGGAATAGGGTGGGAAGTAATTTAATTCTAATTAATTAAATATGTTAATTTATTTATTGATATATATTTAGAATTAATTGTTAATTAATTATTAATTGGTAATTAATTAAAATATAATTGGTAATTAATTATAATTGATTAATTGATAAATATTTTAATTTTAGTAAATTATTTTCTGTAGCGGGTTGTGGGTTTATAGGGGAATAGGGTGGGAAGTAATTTAATTATAATTAATTAAATATGTTAATTTATTTATTGATAATAATTTAGAATTAATTGTTAATTAATTATTAATTGGTAATTAATTAAAATATAATTGGTAATTAATTATAATTGATAAATATTTTAATTTTAGTAATTTATTTTCTGTAGCGGGTTGTGGGTTTATAGGGGAATAGGGTGGGAAGTAATTTAATTATAATTAATTAAATATGTTAATTTATTTATTGATATTTTTTAAAAATTAATTGTTAATTAATTATTAATTGGTAATTAATTAAAATATAATTGGTAATTAATTATAATTGATTAATTGATAAATATTTTTATTTTAGGGTTCAGGGTCAGTTTTCAGTTTTTGGGTAAAGGGGTATTTTTAGGGTTCAGGGTCAGTTTTCAGTTTTTGGGTAAAGGGGTATTTTTAGGGTTCAGGGTCAGTTTTCAGTTTTTGGGTAAAGGGGTATTTTTAGGGTTCAGGGTCAGTTTTCAGTTTTTGGGGTAAAGGGGTATTTTTAGGGTTCAGGGTCAGTTTTCAGTTTGTAGGTAAAGGGGTATTTTTAGGGTTCAGGGTCAGTTTTCAGTTTTTGGGTAGAGGGGTATTTTTAGGGTTCAGGGTCAGTTTTCAGTTTTTGGGGTAAAGGGGTATTTTTAGGGTTCAGGGTCAGTTTTCAGTTTGTAGGTAAAGGGGTATTTTTAGGGTTCAGGGTCAGTTTTCAGTTTTTGGGTAAAGGGGTATTTTTAGGGTTCAGGGTCAGTTTTCAGTTTTCGGGTAAAGGCGTATTTTTAGGGTTCAGGGTCAGTTTTCAGTTTATGGGTAAAGGGGTATTTTTAGGGTTCAGGGTCAGTTTTGGGTTTTTGGGGTACAGGGGTACTTTGTAAAAATAAAGTAAAATTACATTTAAATTACATTTATTTAATAAAATTAAATTATATTAAATTATATTATAATATTTTTTATTAATTTATATTCAAAAAATTATTATATACTTACCAATACTTATGTTGTAATGGTATGCGTTGTAAAGGTATATGCGTTGTAAAATCTTGCGTTGTAAATGTATGCGTTGTAAAAGTTTTTGCGTTGTAAAAGTTTTGTTGTAATGGTAGGCGTTGTAAAAGTATGCGTTGTAACGTCATACATCCCTGGAGTGGGAATAGTAATTTTAACCTCTACGCTATCCAGCGCTTTCCCTACTGTTGCACCCACTGGAGTGGGAGTAGTAAATTTTACCTCTACGCTATCCAACACTTTTGCTAATGTTGAACTCACTATAGTTGTAACAATAAATTTTAAACATTTTCTAAAATGTTATATATGTTTATTTAATAATATGTTTAAATATATATATATATATATATATATATATATATATATATATATATATATATATATGTGTGTGTGTGTAATTTTTGGTGATATAATTTTTTTAATTATATAAATTATTTATTAAAATTATATTTTTTTAATAATTATTTCTAAGTTTATATTAAATATATTTATTACTATATTAGTTTTAACTTACTTTTAAGACATTTTAAAAAATCGATATTTTGACAGTCTATATTTTTGTAAGTCGATATTTTGGAGTCGATATTTTGGTACTTACCTGTTTGAAGATAGGGAGTCGATATTTTGTCAATCGATATTTTTGACTCGATATTTGTGTATCTCGATATTTGTGTTGTCGATATTATGTCAGTGATCCGTGACAGAGACAACATGTTTAGTTGTATATCTATCTCACCTGCAGGTACGTAGGTATGCTTACAGAGAATAGTATGTTAGGTTACAAGGAGGCACAACCCAGCTATTTGGCTGTGTCAACATCACATGGGGCATTAATATCAACTATGCATGTTTCCATGCATCTTCTGATGATTGCATAAAGGTTGCATATGCTGACTGCACATGGAGGAGGGCAACATGGGAGTATCATTTTCAGGTTTTGTGCTTTTGTATATTATGTTTGTGAGTATAGCACTATACTGAACCTATATCTCTGTCTCTTGCTGCATCTACCGAGGGCACGGAGGGACAGGGGTCTGACACCAGTGGGGAAGCTTTTGGCACGACTGCTACACTTGAGCTCACTGACACTGATGTGACCAGTGCCTCGGAGAGGGACAGTAGTGCCCTGGATGAATCACGCCTGGAAACACCAACCTCTACATCATCAGACTCCAGCAGTGACTCCTTGATGTTGGCGGGCATAGGAATTTCAAAATATGCCTCTTCTTCCACCGCACATCGTCCAGTGTCTGCCCTCCCAGTTGCAACCACAAGTGCTGTCTGTGCCCGCAGCCCTAGGAAGGGTAGGTTTTCCTTCCCCCCAGGCACCACTGCCCCTGCCCATGTCTCCCCTTCTGCCCTCAGTGTGGAGGCAGTGGACCTTTTGCGCCAGCTGTGTGTGGGTCAGACTGCTCTCCTGAATGCCTTCCAGGCTCATGACAAGAAGTTTGCACAGGTAGTTGCTTCCTTGGAGGGGATTCATTCTGACATGGGTGGCCTACACCGGACTGTCAAGTCTTTGTCCTCCACAGTGACGGCACCAGTCAGCAGTCACAGGCTCCCAGTCCAGCTCCTGTCCCTTCAGCAACCACCATGCCAGTGGCACCACGTGACGAGTGCCCACATGCCACAGCCCTCAGGCACCAAATCCTCCACACGCAGCACACCACAGCAGTACTACAAGCAGACCAGACCACAGACACCATCCCCACAACAAAAGACAGGCAAACAGGAGCATAAAAGACCATCATGTGACACTCATGGGCATCAGGCCAAGAAGCAGGCATCAACAGCACATTCATCAAAATCACCCCCATCCAAGGACACTCCCATCCTCACACCTGCTCCCAAAGACAAACAAACTCTTTCCCTGTCTGCTGTGAACCTGGTGCCTGCAACAACTAAGCACAAACACTTCACTAAGGCAGATTCACCCTCAATGCCAACTCCTACGCACACTACTGTGAAGCTGGGACAGGAGAGCAAAGTGGGGGGTGTATCTGGACAACAGGAGATGCAGGGGAAAAAGCAAGGCCACTCAAGCGTACCACCAGATCCATCAAATCCCCACAGGGAGAGCCACCTGCACCTGATACACCTTTGGTGGCGAGTGAGGCTGTTGTGCCCACCTAATTTCCCACTCCGGCCCAGACACCTGTGTGCTACCGAATCCCCAAGAAGTTGAGACCCATTCACACTCACACACTGTGTCTCCTAGTAGCATGTCTCCACCTCCCGCGCAACCACACGACCTGGTCCAAGCAGACCTCAGGTTCACACAGCCACTGATGCCTCTACCTCAGCTGGTCCTCTCTCTCCCAGGTCCAGTCCTCCAACTGGACCGACAATCAGCCACATCCCAGTTCAACGGAAAGCCAAAGTTGAGGCAAAGTCCCCCTCCCCACATCATTTCTTCCACAGCAGTGCCTGGACTGCCCATTTGTATCCCCTGAGCAGGGGTGATTCCCATGGCAGTGGACGATATTACCCATTCCCTGTGCAGTTTCTCATGCACACATGTGCGCACTGGAACTATGGACTGGCCAATGGCCTTGCTGTTTATCACTTTTTGAATACCCATTCCCTGTGCAGTTTCTCATGCACACTTGTGCATACTGTGAATTTGTACTGACCAAAGGCCTTGCTGTTTGTCACTTTGGATGCCAATTCCCTGTGCAGTTTCTCATGCACACATGTGCGGACTGGAACTATGGACTGGCCAATGGCCTTGCTGTTTGTTATTTTTGATGTCCATTCCCTGTGCAGTTTCTCATGCACACATGTCCACACTGGAACTATGGACTGGCCAATGGCCTTGCTGTTTGTCACTTTGGTTGCCCATTCCTTGTGCAGTTTCTCATGCACCTCTGTGCATACTTTGAATTTGTACTGCCCAATGGTTTTGCTGTTTGTCATTTTGGATGCCAATTCCCTGTGCCGTTTCTCATGCACACATGTGCAGACTGGAACTATGGACTGGCCAATGGCTTTGCTGTTTGTTACCTTTGATGCCCATTCTCAGTGCAGTTTCTCATGCACACAGTGTGCACTAGAACTATGGACTGGCCAATGGCCTTGCTGTTTGTCACTTTGGATGCCCATTCCGTGTGAAGTTTCTCATGCACACTTGTGCATACTTTGAATTTGTACTGACCAATGGCCTTGCTGTATGCTACTTTTGATGCCCATTCCCTGTGCAGTTTCTCATGCACACATGTGTGCACTGCAACTGTGAACTGGCCAATGGCCTTGCTGTTTGTCACTTTGGATGCCCATTCCCTGTGCAGTTTCTCATGCACACCTGTGCATACTTCGAATTTGTACTGGCCAATGGCCTTGCTGTTTGTCACTTCGGATGCCCATTCCCTATGCAGTTTCTCATGCACACATGTGCATACTTTGAGTTTGTACTGGCCAATGGCCTTGCTGTTTTGTACTTTTGATGCCTATCTGGGTATTATGTATTAAAGACTGTTACTCCTGTTGTCTGCTTTGTCAATGTCCTTGCTAAATAAAAGGTTTTATGTATGGGTATCAGTTCATGTGACATGCTTTGTATGCCACTTTGACATTGCCAATTGCTTGTTTTACTTTTTCAGAGCTTTCCAGAGGTATCAGACACTTTAGTGCTTCTTGAGTCTGAGGTTTGAGGTCCAATGATGGTTGTTTGTGCTGATATACTCTTCTCATAATCATTCTGTGTTCAGGTTTGCTAAATACACATTATGTTAGGATGCAATAACACAACAGAGGTGGATTCTATCCAAGAAGATTACTTGTGGGGTGGCCAGGGTCCGCCATTTCTGTGGGCTCTTTATTGATGTGTGCACAGCAGTATTGGTCTGTAGTCATCTTATGTGTGACTGTCTTCATAGTCACATGGGTACATTAGAATGTGCGCACTTGAGTAGTCATACAGTGTGATTGGCAGTCATTTTCAGTAGTGTTGCTGTGTATGTGCCCCTGCACATGCCAACTACACACATGCATGATCCAGTTAATGAGTGCCTGTTTGTTTACATTGTCAGATATGTGCTTCAGATTGTGGGCACATGTAGGAGTTATAGGTTGAGCAGTGTGTTGGTGTGTCCTTGCAGTCCTGGGGGACACCTACTTGTTGTCGTTGTGAGTATGCAGTGTGTCACTGCAAAGTCTGTGTTGTGTTTTGTTGATCAGCCATGTGTCTTGTTTAATTTTGTGCTCACTGTGCTGACCTGCTCAGCCACACTAACGTTATTTATGAGTTTTCTCACGCATTGCTGTCACTTGACACATTTTTGGCTCCAGTATGGTATGTGGTATGAGGAGTCATACCTTCCCGTATAGGTGCTTCTGATGCCTACACATTGTGAGTTACTCCTCTATGTGTTTGTGGACTGTACACTCCTCACCTGTCCACTACTGATGTACACACCACTTTAATCTCATGTCTTCCACCCCATGGCTTGCCAGTGTGTGAGCCTCCCCACCACTTCACAGTGTGACACTATACTGTGTGAGGATTATCTGTGTACAGGACCAATGTGCCACTCAGGACAGTTTCACAATTAGTTATATGTTATTTTATTCTACTAGTTTGCAGGCATAGTTGCTCATGTGCAGTGCATATGTTTGAGCAGCACAGTCCTCTAGTCATGTTGTTTGCATCTGGGTTTCCCTGAGTTGTGCAGCTGTGGGCGATGGGTAAGCTGTATGTGTGTTTGCTGAGGTACTGCTACCCTTCCTGAGTGTGATGTTATCTGTGTGCTGTGATGATTTGTGTTGTGCGAGTTCATGGTGGGGCACTCAGATAAGTGTGCTACTGGTTTGGTTGGTGTACATGCAATGCTGTCAGTGTATGTTGCCTTGTACTTGCCTTGTGTGCATCCCCCTGATGTCCAGCTGAGTTTGTTATTTGATGGATTGCTATGTGCATCTGTTGTGGGTTTTTGTTTGGATGGATGCAGTGTTTGGCCTTTGTCTGCTCTTTCTACTGAGAGGTGCAATGTGTGTGTGATGTTCGATTTGCATGACATTGTGTGAGAGTAGTTTGTGCATTGTGATACATTCAGATGTGTGTTGCATGTGCAGTGTGCGTTTATTGTGTGTATGTCACATGCCTCAAGGTGGATTCTTGTTCATGAGCTTGTTTTGAGCGCACAATAGTGGTTTGTCCTCCTATTTTCGACCTGTCACTTGTCAGGATTGTGTATGTGCATGCTTGTGGTACACTATGACACCAAGTTCACTTGATGACTGGTGTGGTGTCTATATATGTGGTAGCTGATTTGTCCCCTTGATCCCAGTTAGTGTTCATGATTGGCTTTTGATGATGCAATTCTCTTTTGTGTTGGGGTATGGTGTCTGTGCATTGGTCCAGAGTGACAATGTAGTGTATTCCTATACTGTTTAGGGTCACATTGCCGTTCCACTGTTTGGCTGCACATGGCAGGGTTTGTTGGACTTCTGTGGATGTTTGTGAAATTGGCGTTTGGCTATTGTTTTTGGGTCAACATTGGTTCAGAAATCCCTAAGTGTGAGTCTGACATTTGTAGATGCACCCCAGGGAGTGTGATTGGTTGTCAGTAAACTCACAGGACCTTATTTGCACATGTATGTGTGTTTCTCACAGGTGTTGAGTGTTGCAGGTGTGTGATGGGTAGATGAGAGGTATGTGTGAAGGTCATACTTGGGTTTGACAGTCAGACAGTGTAACAATGAGCCATGTGTGTTGTGCTGGTGGCATACAAATGTCAAGTAAGTTGACACAGATGTGTGGCTGGTCACTGTATGACTTTTGACACTTCCTACATCCCTGTGCCTATGCATAGCTTGCACTGATGTATCACTGATGTGTTGCACAGAGCTGACTGTGGTTTAATTTCAATCACTGTGCACCAATGTCTGATTTGAGGGCCAAGGGTAGTGTGATATGTTCCTCCTCTTGCATGTGATGTACACATGCAATGTGGCTTTCTCCATGGTTTTTCAGCACTGTGCACTTCACTTTGGGCTAGCCCATTTATTGTCCTATATTCCTGCTGACCTATGGTATGTGTATGTGGCAGAGTGTCAGTGTGGGATCTTTCTGAGGAACTTGACAAGCAGTGGGAACAGTTTAGTGGTTGTTTATATGCAGTGTGAGTCTTCATTTCTTAATTAAGCTCTGTTTGAATCACATGAGTAGAAGGTAGGTGTGAGGAAGAGGGTTGTCGAGCTCCTTCACTTCTCTGCAGGGTGTTCATCTTCACCCTCACCTTCCCAGTCAATTTACCTTGCCCTTTGGTGTGTGAGTTGCGAGGTCTAGCCACACCTGGCTGATTAATTGTGCAGGGGGCACAGGAGGGGCACACAGCATATGCCAAAAGGGGTGTGGGAGGCGTACTGTGGAAAGGGTGAAGGTGGAGCCCTGGGAAGCTGTCCAGAATGCCCATGCCAGGTGCAAGGCCTGCCTCCTACATTGTGGGCAGGTTTTCCTGTGTCTTCACCGGAAGCGGAGGTGTGGATTTCTAGCAGGCAGGACACGTGTGAGTACACTGTGGGATATGTTCCTGTCCCCACCAGAGTGTCTGATGTGGACAGGAACCGTATTTCAGCACAGGAGTTGTGGCTCGTAGTTGTACATGGAGTTGTGTTTTTACGTACATGCGGTGTTGAACGCAGCGACGCCTTATTTGCTGGTAGTGGATGAGGTACAGCAGCAGAGGATCTTGCAGAGCTGGATCCATAGTGGTCAGGACAGCGTGGAGGTGACCAGGATTCTAGTTTCACTCTCTGCAGTAGTGCTTCCGCCGTCTACGGGTGGGTGGTTTCTCCGCTGCATTGTGATGGGCTGTTTGAGGCATTGTGCTTTGTCCGGCGGTCAGGACGTCATTTCGCACAACGGTGTTTCTCTAGTGGCTCCCTCCGCCACCATTGCCGCAGGAAATTTCTGGTGGATCCAGAGACTCCGCAGCAGATGGAAAGTAGGCTATCTGTGCCCATTGTTATATGGTGGACGCGAGGACTGCTAATAGAGTGCGGAAAAGGACATTTTCCGCCAGCACCGCGGATGTGCCTACGACTGCCAGCCCAATGAGGCCCTTCGTTCGGTGCACCAGCACTGAATGCTAAAACAAGTGTTTATAGACCAGTGGAACCCCACCCTGTACATAAATGAGGTGGTGTCAATACCTGTGGGTTACTAACAGGTAGCAGTGGGTCTTTAATGACTTACATACTCAAGATCAGTAGAAACAGAATGTGTATTTCAACATATTTATTTTAAAATAGTTATTTTAAAATGCTGAGATCTAGTGCATAGGTAACATCACAGAAGATAATAAAAAGCATCTAAGCATTTCAATAGCAGTTAAAACAGGAAAAATTGTAACATCACAATGTATAGCTCTTACACCCTCACTGTGCTTTCTCCAAGTGCTATGCTAGTTCTAGGATATGAATAGATAATAAGCTTAAGCATCAGAGGGGGTGCTATTACCTGGACAACAGCGTTTGCTGTCTGGCTGGAACAGCTTGTTAGCTATTTCTAGCACAAAGCAAATAGCTAGGAGATTGCATCTATGAGAGAAAACAATCCTGCCACCAGCTCATGAAGGCAGAATGGAATGCTTTTCAGAGCATTGGGGAGTCTTGCTGGAGGCTTCTTCGACCGAGACAGAATTTGGTGCCAGGCTCATCTGGATCTGCGTACGTAAACTGGGTGAAGTTTCTTACCTTATTAAGTGGTCAAGTGGTAGTCCTTATATATTGTACCTCATCTAAGATGAATTAGCAATGTCACCCTAGGAATGTTTTGACAATCACATCAGTGGATCTACTAATAAGGGTAAATACGTCAATATACACACATTTTTTGGGTTATGGTTATTTAACCTTGGAAAAGGCACCAGTACCACACTGATGTTGAATGGGGGGTAGTCTATATCTAAATGACTTGACACTTTCACAGGTCTTGGAGATATAGGCAGAGATGACATCTGCGTTAAATGCAAACAAGTTGATGATTCAACATAATTTGAAGAAAGTGGCAGTCTCTATGGACTAACATAGGGACTGTTAGACCTGGCATCATTGGCGTGAGTCTCCCTTCCCTTTGTGACGATTGCCTCCTGTTTTGATATGTTTTTGCTGGATTTATGCTTTGGGCACTGTGCCACTGCTAATCAGTGCCCCAGTGCAAGTGCTCCCTATGTTAAATTGATATACTGATTGGATTCCATGATTGGGTTATTTGATTTACCTGTCAGCCCCTAGTACAGTACATCATGTGTGCCCAGGGCTTGTAAATCAAATGCTGCTGGTGGGCTAGCAGCACTGGTTGTGCCACCCACAGAAGCAGCTTGGACTGATGCACACCCCATCCCCAGAGCTGATGAGCTTATTGATCCATTAGGGGCTGCCCGGTACCTCAGTACGTTTGATTTGACGTCTGGGTACTGGCAGATCGCCTTGACTGGTGGGGCTAAGGAGAGGTCAGCATTCTCCACACCAGATGGGCACTACCAATTCCGGGTTATGCCCTTTGGGATGAAGAATGCACCTGCCACCTTTCAGAGATTGGTCAAACAGGCATTTGCTGTGGTCTGGGCACTGAAGAAGTTGAGACTATACTTGTTTGGGACTCACTTCCGAGTTCAGACCGACCACATGCCCCTCAGATGGCTGATGCAGATGAGGGGTGAGAACCTAAAGTTGTTGAGGTGGTCCATTTCCCTACAGGGTATGGACTTTACGGTGGAACCCCGCCATGGTACAGAACACGACAACGCTGATGGTCTGTCCAGATTTTTACGCCTCAGTGAAGAGAACTCCCAAGGGGAAGGATAGTTCTCCCCACATTTCAGCTGGAGGGGACACGTGTCAGACCTGGCATCATTGGCGTGAGTCTCACTTCCATTTTTGACGGATTGCCTCCTCTGTTTTGATATGTTTTTGCTGGATTTATGCTTTGCGGTACAAAAGGGGGTGGTGATGGACGGAGCATCAGAACCAATCAAATACTCACACCCAGTCAAAAGATCTGGGTTTGATCCATCACCGTTCTTTAGCCCACTCTGCCACCCCAGTTCAGACATGGCTATATGCAAATCAGTCTGACCCTGTGCCTCATGGGAACAGTCCAGTCCGAACTGCTCACTTTGCCACTGGATTCAAGCAAGCCGGGCTGAAGATGGCTGTAATGCCAGAAACCGGTCTTCGGAAGCTTGTTTCCGGTCCAGAGAAGGCATGGCTTGGCAGTTCGGGCTGGACTGTTCCCATGAGGCACAGGGTCAGACTGATTTGCATATGGCCATGTCTGAACTGGGGTGGCAGAGTGGGCTAAAGAATGGTGATGGATTAAACCCAGATCTTTTGACTGGGTGTGAGTGTTTGATTGGTTCAGATGCTCCGTCCATCACCATCCCCTTTTGTACCGCTTTGGCCGCCATAAGTGTGGCAGGGTATGCTCAGACGTGAGTCCCTTGCTCACTTTGCCACTGGATTCAGGCAAGCTGGGCTGAAGACGGCTGTAATGTCAGACACCGGTCCTCGGAAGCTTGTTTCCGGTCCAGGGAAGGCATGGGTTGGCAGTTCGGGTTGGACTGTTCCCATGAGGCACAGTGTCAGACTGATTTGCATATGGCCATGTCTGAACTGGGGTGGCAGAGTGGGCTAAAGAACGGTGATGGATTAAACCCAGATCTTTTGACTGGGTGTGAGTGTTTGATTGGTTCAGATGCTCCGTCCATCACCACCCCCTTTTGTACCGCTTTGGCCGCCATAAGTGTGGCAGGGTATGCTCAGACGTGAGTCCCTTGCTCACTTTGCCACTGGATTCAAGCAAGCTGGGCTGAAGACGGCTTTAATGCCAGAAACCGGTCCTCGGAAGCTTGTTTCCGGTCCAGGGAAGGCATGGCTTGGCAGTTCGGGCTGGACTGTTCCCATGAGGCACAGGGTCAGACTGATTTGCATATGGCCATGTCTGAACTGGGGTGGCAGAGTGGGCTAAAGAACGGTGATGGATTAAACCCAGATCTTTTGACTGGGTGTGAGTGTTTGATTGGCTCAGATGCTCCGTCCATCACCACCCCCTTTTGTACTGCTTTGGCCGCCATAAGTGTGGCAGGGTATGCTCAGACATGAGTCCCTTGCTCACTTTGCCACTGGATTCAAGCTAGCCGGGCTGAAGACGGCTGTAATGCCAGAAACCGGTCCTCGGAAGCTTGTTTCCGGTCCAGGGAAGGCATGGCTTGGCAGTTCGGGCTGGACTGTTCCCATGAGGCACAGGGTCAGACTGATTTGCATATGGCCATGTCTGAACTGGCGTGGCAGAGTGGGCTAAAGAACGGTGATGGATTAAACCCAGATCTTTTGACTGGGTGTGAGTGTTTGATTGGTTCAGATGCTCCGTCCATCAACACCCCCTTTTGTACCGCTTTGGCCGCCATAAGTGTGGCAGGGTATGCTCAGACGTGAGTCCCTTGCTCACTTTGCCACTGGATTCAAGCAAGCTGGGCTGAAGACGGCTTTAATGCCAGAAACCGGTCCTCGGAAGCTTGTTTCCGGTCCAGGGAAGGCATGGGTTGGCAGTTCGGGCTGGACTGTTCCCATGAGGCACAGTGTCAGACTGATTTGCATATGGCCATGTCTGAACTGGGGTGGCAGAGTGGGCTAAAGAACGGTGATGGATTAAACCCAGATCTTTTGACTGGGTGTGAGTGTTTGATTGGTTCAGATGCTCCGTCCATCACCACCCCCTTTTGTACCGCTTTGGCCGCCATAAGTGTGGCAGGGTATGCTCAGACGTGAGTCCCTTGCTCACTTTGCCACTGGATTCAAGCAAGCTGGGCTGAAGACGGCTTTAATGCCAGAAACCGGTCCTCGGAAGCTTGTTTCCGGTCCAGGGAAGGCATGGCTTGGCAGTTCGGGCTGGACTGTTCCCATGAGGCACAGGGTCAGACTGATTTGCATATGGCCATGTCTGAACTGGGGTGGCAGAGTGGGCTAAAGAACGGTGATGGATTAAACCCAGATCTTTTGACTGGGTGTGAGTGTTTGATTGGCTCAGATGCTCCGTCCATCACCACCCCCTTTTGTACCGCTTTGGCCGCCATAAGTGTGGCAGGGTATGCTCAGACGTGAGTCCCTTGCTCACTTTGCCACTGGATTCAAGCTAGCCGGGCTGAAGACGGCTGTAATGCCAGAAACCGGTCCTCGGAAGCTTGTTTCCGGTCCAGGGAAGGCATGGCTTGGCAGATCGGGCTGGACTGTTCCCATGAGGCACAGGGTCAGACTGATTTGCATATGGCCATGTCTGAACTGGCGTGGCAGAGTGGGCTAAAGAACGGTGATGGATTAAACCCAGATCTTTTGACTGGGTGTGAGTGTTTGATTGGTTCAGATGCTCCGTCCATCAACACCCCCTTTTGTACCGCTTTGGCCGCCATAAGTGTGGCAGGGTATGCTCAGACGTGAGTCCCTTGCTCACTTTGCCACTGGATTCAAGCAAGCCGGGCTGAAGACAGCTGTAATGCCAGAAACCGGTCCTCATAAGCTTGCTTCCGGTCCAGGGAAGGCATGGCTTGGCAGTTCAGGCTGGACTGTTCCCATGAGGCACAGGGTCAGACTGATTTGCATATGGCCATGTCTGAACTGGGGTGGCAGAGTGGGCTAAAGAACGGTGATGGATTAAACCCAGATCTTTTGACTGGGTGTGAGTGTTTGATTGGTTCAGATGCTCCGTCGATCACCACCCCCTTTTGTACCGCTTTGACCGCCATAAGTGTGGCAGGGTATGCTCAGACGTGAGTCCCTTGCTCACTTTGCCCCTGGATTCAAGCAAGCCGGGCTGAAGATGGCTGTAATGCCAGAAACCGGTCCTCGGAAGCTTGCTTCCGGTCCAGGGAAGGCATGTCTTGGCAGTTCGGGCTGGCCTGTTCCCATGAGGCACTGAGTCAGACTGATTTGCATATGGCCATGTCTGAACTGGGATGGCAGAGTGGGCTAAAGAACGGTGATGGATTAAACCCAGATCTTTTGACTGGGTGTGAGTGTTTGATTGGTCCAGATGCTCCGTCCATCACCACCCCCTTTTGTACCGCTTTGGCCACCATAAGTGTGGCAGGGTATGCTCAGACGTGAGTCCCTTGCTCACTTTGCCACTGAATTCAAGCAAGCCGGGCTGAAGGCGGCTGTAATGCCAGAAACCGGTCCTCGGAAGCTGGTTTCCGGTCCAGGGAAGGCATGGCTTGGCAGTTCGGGCTGGACTGTTCCCATGAGGCACAGGGTCAGACTGATTTGCTTATGGCCATGTCTGAACTGGGGCGGCAGAGTGGGCTAAAGAACGGTGATGGATTAAACCCAGATCTTTTGACTGGGTGTGAGTGTTTGATTAGTTCAGATGCTCCGTCCATCACCACCCCCTTTTGTACTGGATTTATGCTTTGGGCACTGTGCCACTGCTAATCAGTGCCCCAGTGCAAGTGCTCCCTATGTTAAATTGATATACTGATTGTATTCCATGATTGGGTTATTTGATTTACCTGTCAGCCCCTAATACAGTGCACCATGTGTGCACAGGGTTTGTAAATCAAATGCTGCTGGTGGGCTAGCAGCACTGGTTGTGCCACCCACGGAAGCATCTTGTAAAGTGTGTCTCAGGCCTGCCATTGCAAGGCCTGTGTGCAGTCTAGCACTGTCATGTCGACTTGGGCAAGTGCACCCACTTGCAAGTCCCTAAACCTTCCCTTTGCTTCATATTAGACACCCCTATGGTAGGCCCAAGGGCAGGGTGCATTGTAAGTATAAGGTAGGACATGCTCTGATGTGTGTAGCATGTTCTAATAGTGAATTACAGCCAGTCTCGGTTTTCACTATTGAAGGCTACCTGTTGTCATAGGCCAGAATGGGCAGTTAAGATTGTTAGATTCTTACAATCCTAACTGACTTAGGGAACATGGTAGAAATTCAAATTTAGTATGCCTGAACATAGAATAACAAAATACATATTTTAGTAAAGTTTATTTTAATATTCTGTGTTTGCAAATACCACTTTTAGAAATCAGGTATTTGCTTGCCTAACCATCTGAGCCTGCCTCTGTTGAGTTGTGTATTCCTTGTCTGGGTTTGTGAGTGACAGGGCTGGGGAATTCCAAGAGACAGGCTGGGACAGCCCAGTGGTGAATAGAAAGATTTACATCCAGATTGGAGGGAGGAGTGCACCTGGGACCTGAATAGGGCTGGACCTTCACTCTACAGTGCTGCCTCCACCTCCTGTGGCTTGTCTGATGTCTCTCCCCTGCACTGTGAAAGGAGAGGGGGAATCATGTCAACAGAGTGCTCCAGAGCTGTATCTTCCCTCCCCTGTGCTGGCTACACCTCCTGTGGGGGGTCTGATGTCTCTGCCCTGCACAGTGAAAGGAAAAAAAGAGACATGTAAACAAAGTGCTCAGGAACTGGTTTGAACTAGGCAGAGGCCTCTCTGCCTTCAGAGAACAAAGGATTTTGGGGTATAAATATTGGGACCCAGATCCCAAGAAATTAGATCGCTTCTGGAACAAGAAACCTTTCTGCCAAGGAGAAGAACCAAGGAAGCTGCAGGAGTTTGGACTGCCCCTCTGCCAGTGTGCTGTATGCTGGGTTGGCCTGTAGTGGTTGCTTCATTGCCAAAGGAAAGGAGAAGAAACTTTGTAAGGACGTTCCTCTGCAGAATATTCTCCAAGGGCTTGAACTGTACTTGCCTCCTGCTGAAGTCTCAGGGCCAAAAGACTTCACCTCCAGCTCCCTCCTGAATTTCCTTGCTGGGACTTCTGACTCCAGTCACTTGCATGCCGCTGGGAGCTGGAAGCGCGACGCATCGAGAAGAAGCGTGTCGCCGCCACAGCTGAAATCATCGTAACGCCGGAGAAGCGAGCCTTCGCCACATCTCCCTGGAAGCGTGTGTTCATCGAAGCTGCCTGCTGTCGCATCACGGGAGAAGCGTGACAACATCGAGAGAGTCGCCATCGCATCACCGGAGAAGCGTGTCGCAGGGCCTGTAGCGGCTCCAAAGTACAGAGTCGCCGCAAGGCTGCCAGGGCGTCATCGCATCGACATTGTATCACCGCATCAAGGACGCCATCTTCTCGCATCGCAACTGGATCATCGCATCGCATCAAGGCGCCCTCTTGCACACCGCAACGGGCCCGCAAGCCGAGAATCTACGCATCACCTTCGCTCCGGTAAGGCTCACGACGAGTCCCCTACTCTGCGCAAGCATTGAGGAAGGACGCAAGCGTTCCCCCAGATCACGGAACCGACGCATCTCCCCTTTTGCGAGCCTTTTGTTTACTTTGCGTTACGCATCCAGGTACTTTGTTGAGAACTTTGTTGCATTTACCAACAACTTGAATTAAGAGACTTTAATCATCTTTTAAGTAACCCTAAGTGTAGTATTGTGGATTTTTGTCGTTTGTGGTCTTGTGTTTAAGTCTATATAAAGAATACTTATTTTTATAAAACCTGTGTTGTGTCCATCTGTAGTGTTTTCACTGTATTACTGTGTATATTCCCCAATGGTTAACACACTGCCTCTGAGATAAGCCTGTCTGCTCATGCCAAGCTACGAAGGGGTTATTAAGGAGTGTAATTCCCTTATCCTGACTTAGAAGTAAGGGTCCCTATTTGGACAAAGGTGATAACCATTGCCAACTAGAGACCCCCAGATCTAACAGGGACCAACGTTACCTAGGATGGATTTGGGGCCAAAGGTAAACAAACTATACAGGCTAACTAAAATAGAAACTATACTAAAATGGAACCTGACCTGATTGTGTTTAAGAACCTAAAACTAAAAGAAAGAAGTCTAAAAGCCTGTGATTAAAATAGGTAAAATAATAGACTTATGAAGGGAAAGTCATAGGATTTATGACATTCTGGCAATAATTTCTAAGCTAAATAGTCAATACATTTTCACTGAACATGTTTTTGATTGAGCTTGCTTTTCAGACATATCCGTTATACATTTCCAGAAATGTGCATTTGATGAGATAGCAATTCATCATTTGTTACATGTTCAATACCATATGTCTGGTGAACCCTTGATAATGGCATTAGGCCTGTTTTATCTAAAGTGATTCCTCATATATGGTGAATTGTTGTCTGACATAGGTGGGGGGAGGGCTCTGTGATTTTGAGGATCTTGACACGTTGAGGCCAATTATAATTTCTAATGAATTCCAAGATATTTGTTATCTGCCTTATGTACATATTTGTAAATAATGCATAGTATTTAGTAGTGTGTGTGTAGTAAATGTACTTTTACATTTAAACAGAAAAGGCACTGACTGGATAATCATTTATTTTGTGTTATTACTGGGTGCCAGTGAATGGTGATTACAAGCCACACCACCACCTCTAATTAGGCTTGGACTGCTCTGCTTGATAACCATGAAAGAGGGAAGCATTCAATTGGGTGCTTGGTTCCTATTAAGGAGAAATTGTGGAGCTATTGCTTGTGCAGGCCTCACATCTGGCACAACTAATATCCCAATTTCCTATATTTATTATACAAAAATGTTGAGAACAATAAGTGAACACACTTATAATGGGGGTTTTCTCATACTATTCCACCTATTCAAAGCTGGTGGTGAGAGTCTTTACGACTGTAGTTGTGTTCTGGGTGGTTGTGCAGGTGTCTGTGTATAATCTCCTGCATGTACGGGCAGTGAAGATTGACATTTGCATCAATCTTCTACATGGCCAAAGCATGGTGCCTTTGCACCCTCTCCCCTAAACATCCTTGAATTGTCTAGGTGTACCTTTGCAGATTCTTGGTAAAATTTAGCAACATTATCCAAGGCACAATATGCCTGTCAATCATCTGGCTGGCTCAAATGCAGCATGCAGATGGGTGGCACCTGGAAATTTGTGAGAGGATGTTCATGAATAGGGGATGCTTCCTCCACACGAGAGATGTGCTCTACCTCAGACGACTAGGCGAAGAATGGAGATGCACCTTCATGGAAACTCTATGTAGGAGATTTTACAGAGAAATGCGATGTCGGGGCTGTAGGGAGGAGAGTGCAGCTTAGGCCAATAAAGCAACATGCATGTCCGTCTTAAATAGCCGGAAGGTTGAGCAGCATAGAGAAGGGTGGCACCTGGGAGGTTGTGGGGAGGAAAGTTGTGATTATTTAGGAGATGGAGTCAGAATGGCTGTAATTTACAACAGTTTAGTTACAACATGTAATGTATTACCCTATTTGATATCTGGGGCACTCTATGCCCTTGGGGCAGACACTCCATTTAGGAGATTCTGTATGGTAGTGAATAGGAGATCTCTACACACAGAGCGGAATCTTTAGTCACAGGGTAGGCGGAGACATGGGCTAACACTAGCCACTGGGAGGATCGGTTTTTCCAGCAACAAAGTGATGTGAATGCAGCAGGACATTCGTACATTCGTACAATAGGGGTTACTCTGTGAGATTGCAGACTCACTTAAGAAATTCCCTCAGATCATTGACAGGCAGGCCCGTGCAGCAAATAATGTAGTCAAAAGTTACCAAGACAAGGAAAAGATGCACCAAGACCATTTACAAATATTTAAAGCAGAGAGTGCTGGGGGAACGTGGCTGCGATCGCCAAGATGGTGGTCACTTTTCAGTGAAGTTCCAGACCTTCCGACCATCCTGCAACATCCTTGATTCAAGAGGTGTCTGCTTATCCTTTGGGATTCATTGGTCTGGGAGAGGTGCCAGACTGTCTCAGAAGAGCTCTGCTTGCTAGGTGCCTGCCATGCTTGGCTGCGGGCCGAGCCTGGGAGTGCAGGGAACGCCCTTGGTGAAGGTCCCTGTGCTCACCATACCCAGAGGTCAGAGGAGGACATGATCCACTGGATTCAACCCGGAACTAGAGGATTGAGGAAAAGGTATGGCTTACAAGCCGTTTGACCCGGACAGCGAGTTGGGGTCAGCCGTGGCTTTTCAAGCGGTCACGGATTGATCAGGAGGCAGCACAGGATCTGTATTTATGGCCTTGCCTACAGTGGTTGCTCCTGGGATGCCATCCACCAGGGAGAGGTAAGACAACGCATGCACTGCCATCGGAACACGGATTGTCAATGGGTGAGTCCCCCAGTTGTCCTGGTGCCTAAGAAACAATCCGGAGCATGCCCAGGGCAGGAATTGAGAGTTTGAGTCATGCTCTTTTGCCCCCACATGGCCTTGCTATAAGGCTTAATTCCCCGGAGAGCATGAACTAACCCAGACGCCCAAGACTCCTCATGAGACAGAATGAGCTAGGCGTAAGCTGTCGGGAATTTACATTACAAGTTTGCCTCCCCTGGGCCCCAGTGCAGATTCATCTACTGGCTGCTCAGGCTGCCCTCACGCAACAGCTCCTCAGTTTGGTGGGCGGCAAGCAGGTCGGCATTTGGGGCTAAGACAGTTCCGAGCGACCCGACTCCATCAGAGCTGCCGAGCATTGTACTCAGTTGCTCGGAGCCCGTGTCGCACGGACAGCTCTACGGGCACGAGTCGTCCGTAGGTATTTCCCAGCGAGATCGGAATCGGTCCCATAATGTTGATGCGGGAAGGTGTGTGCTGGGGGTGCTTACCTAGTGGTTCTATTGTTCCATTTGTTGCATCTGCACGTAAAAGGTTGTTGAGGTGCACTTAGTTTCTAACCTTACAGGGATCAACTGTTGACCTGAAGGAGGAGGTCGCTGCGAGACTTGAGATTGCACATGGTATTTGTGTAAGATATTGATATGCTCTAGTTGTGTGGCCCGGAACTGGTTTTGGGCAACTGGGCTACTTATATATTTTTGAGGTTTCAAGATGGGTGGTGCAAAACACCACATTGTTATTTCAATGGCTGATATACAAAACTTGGAGATAGCTGAGTGAGTACTGGTGGAGAGGCAACATCCGCCCCTGTGTGTGAACCACCTGTTGGTACTATGCCTTACTGGTTTGGGTTTTGGGGAGGGGGGCAATACGTTTGCGTCAAGTTGGGGATGACACAACGTGGGAGGGGGGAGTATTTATTGCGGATTGTTTTCTGAACCACAGAATGTGTATGGATCCAAGGGTACATTTCAGTCACACTAGTCATTTGATAGGGTTGGACACCATGGGTATAGTCAGACTTGTCACAATTCTCCGGACATCACTAAGATGATGCAACAAGATGTGCTGATAATTAGATCTTTAACATGGAAAGTCAGCGCCCCTAATAATCACTGTAAGGCATGGAATGTTGTTGCATATCTAAAAAGGCACTCTAAAGCTATAGCCCTATTGAAAGAAACTCATTTACCAATAGATAGTAAGTTTCTCACACAGAGAGTACTGCAGGGTTCCTTTCATGCCTCATGGTTCAGATCCCACACAAGGGGGGTACTCACATGGGTCAATCCCAAATCAAGACTTAAGATAGACCCGTACATAGCTGATGTGGAAGGGCGGTATACCATTTCCAGATGCAGGGGGAAGGGCCTAGACTTGTTTGTAATTAATGTGTATGGACCTAATTATGATAACCCTCTATTTTATCAGACCCTTTTCTCAAGCCCCTGTATAGCTACTGCACTGCCGTTGATGGTGGGAGGCGATTTTAACTGCATCTCAGATCCAACATTGGATCGCTCAGGAGGTCCAATTCGTCTTCTTTCAGCCTTAGCGAAATTTATTGAGGATACTGCAGTTCGCCTTGATTTGGTGGATGTCTGGCGAGCACGATCCCCAGGACAAGAGGGGTACACATATTATTCTGTCCCACATGAGCTACACACGAGAATAGATTATTGTTTTTTGTCAAGAGATTTATACCCGGAGGTTAGGGACTGCAAAGTTTACCCCCGAACCTTGTCAGATCATGCTCCCATACTATTGGTGCTGCACAGTCCGCAGAAGTGGCCTGCCCCGTTCACTTGGAGGTTCCCCCCTATTCGCTGCTTGATAATGCCTTTAAAGTTGAGATCTCTAAGGCAAACAATGTAGGGTCGGTTACACATTTCTCCTCTGTCTGGGAAACTTTTAAAGTTTATATTAGAGGTATAGCAATATCTAAACACTCAGGGATGCTGCGCGCCATTAGGAGCAGACTAGTACACCTGGTAAAATGCCTTTCTGAGCTGGAGACAGCATTGCGCCGAGACGGGGCAGCTGATGGGGACAAAGAATTGAAAAAGACGCTGGAGGAGTATCATGAGGTAGCCGACAGCGAAGTTAAAACATATTTCACATTTTAAAGGAGGGATGATCAACGCTCGCTCCATGTGTAAACATAGCCAAGATATAAATGATCTCATCCTGGAGTTAGACCTAGATTGCCTCCTCATAACCGAAACCTGGCTAACTGATAATAGTAACCCTGACCTAGCCATCGCCCTCCCTCAAGGCTATACCATCCTCAGGCAGGACAGACTGAAGGGGAGAGGTGGAGGAGTTGCCTTGGTGTTAAGAAACCACTTCAAATGCCACACATTCAACTTAGACCCCCTCAAAAGTATAGAAGGCCTAGGTTTTTCCATCAAATTGAACGAGACCTCCTCCTTCTCAGGAGGACTAATCTACCCCCCCTGGGCTGTGCTACCAGATTCCTAGATTCTCTTAGTGACTCCTTAGGTCAGCTCCTCATCCGATACCCACACTTTACTCTCCTGGGTGATTTTAATTTGCACCTAGAATCTAAAGCTGACTTACAGGCACTTAATTTTCATCAGACCTTGGAAATTTTTAACCTTCAACAACGTGTTAAACAGCCCACACATCAAGCTGGACACATATTAGATGGGGTATGTACTAACTTTCCCCTTCTAGAAACCCAATCCCCTGTCTCACAAATCTGGACAGATCATAGTCTGATCCCGTTTTGCATCAGAACCTCACGCCTCCAGAATCTAATTAAATCCAGTTCACATTCAGAGAACTATGTTAACAGGAAAATGGTAGAGGAAGGTTTCAAGCTTAAGCCTATCACTCAAATACAGATTCCTAGTCTGACTGGTCACGTAGAACATGACTCGAAAAGCTTCCAGAGCTGGATGCAGCATGAGATTAAAGTACGTGTTCCACTCAAACGTCCCCGAAGAATGGAGAATAGAGGCAAGACAAATGCCCCCTGGTTTACTCCAGATTTAGCCAAAGCCCACCTACTATGTAAAAAGGGCGAATGCAATTGGCGTAAAACCTACGACATGGCAGACAGAAACTCTTATATCCAGCTGAGAAAGATATATCATTCCAGCATAAAAATTGCCAAGAAAGATTTCTATATTAATGCCATCAAGGAAGCTAAACAAAAACAAAAAACTTTGTTTTCGATAGTTAAGACTTTCACCCACCCCAGAACGTTACAGTCCGTAATACCTCCATCCCAAGATTTCTGCAATCAAAGAGCTGACTTCTTTGAGGAGAAAATTGACTTAATACAGAAAAACTTTCCTATACACCGAGTTCCTCAGACTTCTACCCTCTCTGATCAGGGAGAAAACACAATTGGAAGTCTTAAAATTTTCTCACCGGTCAGTTTATCTCAAACACGTGAAGTAATCCTAGCTTGTAAATCAGGAGCTCCTTCGGACCCCTGCCCCCCAAGAATTCTTCATCATCTAATTATTGTGGTGAATCCCATCATAAATAAGATTGTAAACTCTTCCCTCAATACAGGGATAGTCCCACGTGAATGGAAACAGGGAATCGTAAAGGGCTTGATGAAAAAGCTTAATAAATCACCCTCAGACCTCACCAATCTACGCCCAATATCACTCCTCCCAGTCTTGGGAAAAATCACTGAACAGATGGTCTATAAAGAACTAAAATGCCATATAGAAACATACAACGTCCTCCATCCCCAACAGTCAGGTTTCCGCCCTCATCATTCTACGGAAACAGCACTGATTGAATTGACAGACTCCATAAAGCTGCTTCAGGATCAAAGAAAGAACGCCGTGCTGATTCTATTGGACCTCACAGCGGCGTTTGATACCATCTCACACTCTATACTGTTGGGTAGATTAAAAGATATTGGTATCTCAGACGTGGTTCTAGCGTGGATAACATCCTTTTTAACAGATAGATCCCAAACCATTGCCTTGGGCCCTTTCCTCTCTAAAGAGAAAATGGTTCGGTCTGGAGTCCCTCAGGGCTCTATTCTGAGCCCTCTACTTTTTAATGTTTATTTGATCCCACTTATCTCCCTGATTGAATCATTCGGCATACTCGTAACTTCGTACGCCGATGACACTCAACTCATTGTGCCATTAGAGGAAAATTCCACTGATGTTGAACAAAATCTTAAAAATTGCCTGAAGGACGTTTTCAACTGGATGGAAAAAAACCATCTCAAATGTAACGCCAGCAAGACAGAAATCCTCCCAATTGGAAAAAATGTCAATTTCTGTCCCAGCCTTTGGTGGCCAGAAGACTCCACCGCTCCCCCTCAAACTGTAGCGACAGCAAGAAATCTCGGAGTCTTGTTTGACACTGAGTTATCCTTTGACCAACATGTCAGAAATGTGGCAGGATGCTGCTTTGGTATCATAAAATCTCTTAAAAAGTTCTTCGACTTCTTGCCCACTGAATCAAGAAAGGCGGTAGCAGCGGCTCTAATCCTCGCCCGCCTAGACTATTGCAATGGTCTGATGGCAGGAATGAAAAAATCTACACTGAAAAAACTCCAAAGTGTTCAACACTCAGCAGCCAGATTAGTATTAAAACTACCCAGGAAATCCTCAGCATCAGCTGCCTTGAAAACTCTTCATTGGCTACCTCTGCATAAAAGGATACTTTTTAAGATTCTAATCATCGCATTTCGGGCATTCAATTGCACAGGCCCTAAGTATCTAACCAGGCATTACCCCCACCACAACCCTTCCAGGACTCTACGATCCTCCAATGACAACCTGATAAAACTAGCTAAATTCAACCTCAAAACCAAAGGTGGTAAAACTCTGACTTATCTGTCCTCCAGAGCCTGGAACTCCATGCCCAAAAATCTCCGGTCCCAGACTCAAGAAACCCAGTTTAGGAAGCAACTAAAAACCTGGATTTTCAATCTCCCAGACAAATATGTCATGGCCGCCATCTAATTCAGCTTAGGTAACTGATTGCATACTATCAATTCAGCGCCAGGATGCTCCGTCCGGAGCGACAGTTGCGCTCTACAAATCAAATTACAAATTACAAATTACAAATATGCAGTTGCTAGAAGCTACTGTGAGGGAGATCGCCTGGGAGCCATACTTGCAGCGTTACTACGACATAAGAGAGAGTCCTCAATGATCACGATAATTAAGTCTGATGAAGGAGAGTTGCTGGAAGACCCTGAAACCATAGCAAACCAATTTAGATTGTACTATACATCACTTTATCGCTCCCGTTCACATGCAGATGATAGCATGATTCAGGACTATTTAGAACATATAAAACTACCCTGGCTCACGAATGAACATCATGAGTACCTGATGAGACCATTAGAGGCCTGGGAAATACACGAGGCCTTACAACATATGCGATCCGGAAATGCCCCGGGGCAGGCTGGTTCAACAGTGGCCTTCTTTAAAAAATTCAAGGATCTTTTAGTTCCTTACCTGGTAATGCTGTTTGAAGAGATCTGTGAATCAGGAGAGATGCCCCCATCAATGAGGGAAGCTTTGATAGTTGCTATACTTAAGCCCGGTAAGTCCCCTGAAGGGAAACATCCTTTAAAACGCACCTTTTACCACGCAATGCTTTTACAACGCGGTATTTACAACGAATACCTTTACAACGCATTGCGCTGGGGGGCGCTCTAGGATAGGGAATAGATTTAATTTACTATCCAACACCTTCCCTACTATCCACGGGGACTGGAGTTGGAATAGTAAATTAAACTATTCACTATCCAGCGCCCCAAAGCACTATGCGTTGTAAAGGTATTTGTTGTAAATACCGCGTTGTAAAGGCATGCGTGGTAAAAGCATGCATTGTAATGTCATGCATCCCCCCTGAAGGGTGCTCCTCATTCCACCTGCTGTCCCTGTTAAATGTCGATACCAAAATATACGCAAACATTTTAGCCAATCGCCTTGCACCGTTAGTTCCAAAATTGATAAGTATAGAACAGGCGGGGTTTGTACCTTGACAGAACCTAACATACAATTTGCGCACTTTCTTTGGTACTGTCCAACAAGTTAACCTAGAGGTAAGAGCAACAGCATTTTGTTTAGAGGCAGTAAAAGCGTCTGACTCTGTAGAATGGGCATTCATGGGGGCGGTATTAGGAAGGATGGGGTGGGCGAAATATTTCTTAAACTGGTTGAAGGTTACCGCTCCTGTAAAAATACCTAGAGGCACCAGGCAGGGATGCCACTGTACTGCCCACTGTACCTTCTCCTATACGCTACAGTGGCAGAACCTCTAGTATGGATTTCGTGGGCTTTGTTTCCCCAACCACAATCTAATAGTGTCATCTTATGCTGGTGAAACTTTGCTTTACATTAGAAATCCAGAGGTCAATCTGTCCCTGGTGCTCAGAGAAGTTGTTCGATTTAGGGAGCTTTCTGGATTAAAAATCAACTGGACTAAGTCCATCATTTTCCCCTTGACCAAATCCACCACTCCTTTTTTTATTCTTTTTTTTTATTGATTTTAACCCAATTTTATGCAAGGAATGCAAAGTATAGATCATACATTATCAATACATTATACAAAGCAATCAAGCAATCAAAACAAAACAGAGAGAAATATACATAACATCTATAAAGTTTCCTAGATCCAATCTGTTATAGGTGCCCATATGTTAGCTCTCATAGCCCTCTTTCTCCTTCCTTTAGTTTTATAAATAGCTGGTTCCGAATTATACATTGCTAATAATCTTTCACGCCAACTAAAAAAAGAGGGCGGATCCGTATTGATCTTTTGTAATACACGCACGTGCTACAGCCATACAGATGAAGATAAAACATATCGTAGCATTAGATCTTATATGACCAGATATTTCCGGGCTGAGACCAATCAACACTAATTCAGCAGTTATACTCATTGGGCGTCCCAATATTAATCGCAAAAACTGTTCAAGTGATAAGAAAAATTCAGATAGTTTGGGGCAAGCAAAAAAGATATGTACAGCGTCAGCAGCAAATTGTCCACACCTGTTACACTTGGTCCCAGTGGCAGTGCTCCATTTAGAAATATTTCTTGGAGTATAATATAAATCGTGTATAGCCATATAATGCTGTGATCGCATCATTCCTGTCATAAGAACCCGATTGGCCAACAGAAGTGATTCAACAATATTAGCTTCAGCTGTCCCTAGCTTAGTTACCCATTTCATTTGACAACTTTCAAGATCATCTGGGAGTTCTGCGACAAGATAAGAATAAAATTGCCCTTTTAATGTTTTTTTCCCGATACTCTCGATGAGAGGAAATTTAGTCAATTGCTGTTCTATCCCAGGACCTAAAGTCTGCAAAAAGCTAAGGATTTGGACAAATTTAAAGAATTCATTTTTAGGTAAACCAAAATTATTTTGCAATTCAATAAATGAGACTAAGTGTCCCTCTTAGAACAGGTCCCCTAAACATTGAATTCCTCTAGTGCCCCACCTATTGGCAATTTGATCACGAATGATAAAGGGTAGTAACTCGGATGGTGCGAACGGTGTATACACATTTAATTTTGGAATTCCCATCTGACGCTTAACCAATTTCCATAGCACATAAGCAGCTTTTAAGATTTTAATTTTTTTTTATTTAAAATAGCTAGGTTCTACTACTTTCACCAGACAGCCCTTAATCATCTCGCCCATCCTGAGCTCATAGATATAAGGGGTATTGCAGGACAGTATCCGGGCTCTATCCCCCACTACCAGAGGGGTGATAAATTGCAAAGTTGCTGCAACGTAATAAAACAAAAAATAGGGTATTCCCCAACCCCCCGATATTTCAGCAGCACCATCTTTTATAAGCTCTTCGTTGTCACTTGTAACCCCAAAGAAATCTAGAGATGATCCTCTCTAGTCTTTTAAAACATATAGCTGGGAATTCGATCGGGATTGTGCGAAACGTGTATAAGAGTTTGGGTAGTACCAGCATTTGAAGCACGTTAGATCTAACGTATAAGTGGAGATGATCTAACCTCTCTAATACTGAATTTATTTTAGTCAATGCAGGGTTCATATTTAGTTCTGGAATATTACATACTGGAAGTGAAATCTTGATTCCTAAATAGGTGACTTCTGGAACAGTAATTAAGTTAGCCGGGGGATCTTCACCAACATAAAGAATCTGGGTTTTGGAGATATTTAGCTTATAGCCCGAGAATGATCCAAACTAGGCCGCTTATTCATTTATGGCTGGAAGTGTAGTACCGATGTCTGTTGTAACTACCACAATGTCATCCGCAGAGGCGAGGGCTCGATAATGTATATGACAAACAAATGGGTTCGATATTTACAGCTACATTTAACTTATTCAAAAAAGGGTCAACATTTAAGGCGAACAAGAGTGGTGAGCACGGACACCCTTGCCGCATACCACGAGAAATTGAAAACAAGGAAGATGTTTGTGCCCGTTCTCTCCCTCGCTGCCCCCGTGTCTCTCTGCCCGGTTTTTCCTTCTGTTGCCTAGCTGCCCCTGCATTTCTGTGACCTTTCTGCCTCTGTGCCACTCGTTTCCCCCGTTTTCTGTGACCTTTTTCTGCCCTTTCTTGTGACCTTTGTGCATCTGTGCCACTCGTTTCCCCCCGTTTTCTGTGACCTTTTTCCTGCCCTTTTTTTGTGACTTTTGTGCATCTGTGCGCCTCGTTTCCCCCCATTTTTTGTGACGATTTCTGCCCTTTCTTGGGACCTTTGTGCATCTGTGCCACTCGTTTCCCCCCGTTTTCTGTGACCTTTTTCTGCCCTTTCTTGTGACCTTTGTGCATCTGTGCCACTCGTTTCCCCCCGTTTTTGTGACCTTTTCTGCCCTTTCTTGGGACCTTTCTGCCTCTGTGCCACTCTTTTCCCCCTGTTTTTTGTGACCTTTTCTGCCCTTTCTTGGGACCTTTCTGTCTCTGTGCCACTCATTTCCCCACATATTTTGTGACCTTATCTGCCCTTTCCTCGGACCTTTCTGCCACTGTGCCACTCATTTCCCCACATATTTTGTGACCTTATCTGCCCTTTCTTGGGACCTTTCTGCCTCTGTGCCACTAATTTCCCCACATATTTTGTGACCTTATCTGCCCTTTCCTGGGATCTTTCCGCCTCTGTGCCACTCGTTTCCCCCTCAATTGTTGTGCCCTTTTGCCTTCTGTTTCCCTCGTCGCCCCTCGCCGCTGCGTCCCCGCCCCCATGACTGCCCATTCGCTGCCCCCACCTCCCGCCTCCCAGCTGCTCCTCCCTTCCCATATAGGCCGGCCGCTGCGCGGTGAGGAGAACAACCCTTGACCCTTCCAGGCAGGTCGCTCCCCCTCCGCACAGCACCGCCTGTGGCTATTCTCTCCCTTGCTGCCCCGTGTCTCTCTGCCCGTTTTTTTTTTCATTTCTGGGACCTTTCTGCATCTGTGCCACTCGTTTCCCCCCGTTTCTTGTGACCTTTGTGCCCTCTGTGCCACTCGTTTCCCCCCGTTTTTTGTGACCTTTTCTGCCCTTTCTTGGGACCTTTCTGCCTCTGTGCCACTTGTTTCCCCCGTTTATTGTGACCTTTTCTGCCCTTTCTTGGGACCTTTCTGCCTCTGTGCCTCTCGTTTCCGCCGTTTTTGTTACCGTTTCTGTTCTTTCTTGTGACCTTTCTGCCTCTGTGTCACTCGTTTCCTCCTGTTTTTGTGACCTTTCTACCCTTTCTTGTGACCTTTGTGCCCTCTGTGCCACTTGTTTCCCCCCATTTTGGAGACCTTTTCTGCCCTTTCTTGGGACCTTTCTGCCTCTGTGCCACTCATTTCCCCCCATTTTTTGTGGCATTATCTGCCCTTTCTTGGGACCTTTCTGCCTCTGTGCCACTCATTTCCCCACATATTTTGTGACCATATCTGCCCTTTCCTGGGACCTTTCTGCCTATGTGCCACTCATTTCCCCCCGTTGTTCGTGACCTTTTCTGCCCTTTCTTGGGACTTTTTTGTCTCTGTGCCACTCATTTCCCCAGATATTTGTGAACTTATCTGCCCTTTCCTCGGACCTTTCTGCCACTGTGCCACTCATTTCCCCACATATTGTGTGACCTTAACTGCCCTTTCTTGGGACCTTTCTGCCTCTGTGCCACTCATTTCCCCACATATTTTGTGACCTTATCTGCCCTTTCCTGGGACCTTTCCGCTTCTGTGCCACTCGTTTCCCCATCAATTGTTGTGCCCTTTTGCCTTCTTTTTCCCTCGTCGCCCCTCGCCGCTGTGTCCCCGCCCCCCTGACTGCCCATTCCCTGCCCCCACCTCCCGCCTCCCAGCTGCTCCTCCCTCCCACCTCCCCATATAGGCCGGCCGCTGCGCAGTGAGGAGGGCAACCCTTGACCCTACCAGGCAGGTCGCTCCCCCTCCGCACAGCACCGCTTGTGCCCATTCTCTCCCTCGCTGCCCCCGTGTCTCTCTGCCCTGTTTTTCCTTCTGTTGCCTAGCTGCCCCTGCATTTCTGTGACCTTTCTGCCTCTGTGCCACTTGTTTCCCCCGTTTTTTGTGACCTTTTCTGCCCTTTCTTGGGACCTTTCTGCCTCTGTGCCACTCGTTTCCCCCGTTTTTTATGACCTTTTCTGCCCTTTCTTGTAACCTATGTGCCCTCTGAGCCACTCGTTTCCCCCCTTTTTTTGTGACCTTTTCTGCCCTTTCTTGGGACCTTTCTGCCTCTGTGCCACTCGTTTCACCCGTTTTTTGTGACTTTTCTGCCCTTTCTTGTGACCTTTGTGCCCTCTGTGCCACTCGTTTCCCCCCGTTTTTTGTAACCTTTTCTGCCCTTTCTTGTGACCTTTGTGCATCTGTGCCACTCGTTTCCCCCGTTTTCTGTGACATTTTTCTGCCCTTTCTTGTGACCTTTGCGCCTCTGTGCCACTCGTTTCCCCCTGTTTTTTGTGACCTCTTCTGCTCTTTCTTGTGACCTTTGTGCCTCTGTGCCACTCGTTTTCCCCGTTTTTTGTGACCTTTTCTGCCCTTTCTTGGGACCTTTCTGCCTCTGTGCCACTCGTTTCCCCCCGTTTTTTTGTAACCTCTTCTGCTCTTTCTTATGACCTATGTGCATCTGTGCCACTCATTTACCCCCGTTTTTTGTGACCTCTTCTGCTCTTTCTTGTGACCTTTCTGCCTCTGTGTCACTCATTTCCCCTCTTTTTTTGTGACCTTTCTAGTGACCTTTGTGCCCTCTGTGCCACTTGTTTCCCCCTGTTTTTTGTGACCTTTTCTGCCCTTTCTTGGGACCTTTCTGCCTCTGTGCCACTTGTTTCCCCCCGTTTTTTGTGACCTTTTCTGCCCTTTCTTGGGACCTTTCTGCCTCTGTGCCACTCATTTCCCCACATATTTTGTGACCATATCTGCCCTTTCCTGGGACCTTTCTGCCTCTGTGCCACTCATTTCCCCACATATTTTGTGACCATATCTGCCCTTTCCTGGGACCTTTCTGCCTCTGTGCCACTCGTTTCCCCCTCAATTGTTGTGCCCTTTTGCCTTCTGTTTTCTTTGTCGCCCCTCGCTGCTGCGTCCCCGCCCCCCTGACTGCCCATTCGCTGCCCCCACCTCCCGCCTCCCAGCTGCTCCTCACTCCCACCTCCCCATATAGGCATGCCGATGCGCGGTGAGGAGAGCGACCATTGACCCTTCCAGGTAGGTCGCTCCTCCTCCGCACAGCACCGCCTGTGCTCGTTCTCTCCCTCGCTGCCCCCGTGTCTCCCTGCCCGGTTTCCCTTCTGCTCCCCTCGCTGCCCCCGTGTCTCTCTACCCGGTTTTTCCTTCTGCTCCCCTCATGGCCCCTGTGTCTCTCTGCCTGTTTTTGCCTTGTGTTGCTTAGCTACCCCTGCATTTCTGTGACCTTTCTGCCTTCTGTGCCACTCGTTTTCCCCCATTATCTGTGACTTTTTTGCCCTTCTTGTCCTTTTTGCCTTCTGTGCCATGTGTTTTCCCCTGTATTCTTGTGACCTTTTTTGCCCTTTCTGTGACCTTTCTGCCCTCTGTGCCACTTGTTTCCCTCTCAATTGTTGTGCCCTTATCTTCTGTTTCCTTCGTCGCCCTCACTGCCCCCGCAAATGCATCCCCTGCGGCTCCGCCCCCTGACTGCCCATTCGCTGCCCCGCCTCCCACCTCCCAGCTGCTCCTCACTCCCACCTCCCCACACATGCCGGCCACTGCGCCGTAGCGCCGCTGGCATGCGGCAAGCCTGTCTGCGCCCGCCTGTGCCAGAACCCCTGGCCTCCGCCACCACTACGAAGCCAGCACTCTGCACGCTCTCTACCCCGGACGGACCCACAACTGCTTCAAGACCACCTCGAAACACACACACGGTCCCTTCACCTGCCGGAACTGCAGCTACACCAGCCAACAGAGCCGACAAACCATCCGCCAAGAAAGACCTCAACCACGATGCATACTACTAAACACCCGCTCCGCACGCAAACACGGCGTCGAGCTCTGGGACCTGCTCAACACAACCTCCCCAGACGTCGCCTTCCTGACAGAGACCTGGTTGAACAACTCCTCCGCAACTGACATCGCCATAGCCATCCCAGACGGCTACAAGATCACCCGCAGAGACCGCACCAATGGAGTCGGAGGAGGAATCGCCATCGTCCACAAGAACAGCATCAGGGTCTCGACTAGCACCGACGACGCGCTCAGCACCGCCGAACACATGCATTTCTAGATCCACACAGACCCCAACTCCACCCTCAGAGGCACCCTCGTCTACCGACCCCCCGGACTCAGCCCCCAGTTCAGCGACTCCATCGCCGACTTCATCAGCACGCACGCCCTGACCTCCACCGACTACATCCTCCTCGGAGACCCAAACTTTCACCTTGAGAACAACAACAACAACAACTCCACAACCCTGATCGATAACCTTGCCAACCTTGGACTGAGACAACTCATCACAATACCCACCCACTCCGCCGGCCACACGCTCGACCCAGTCTTCTCCTCAAGCCTGCACGTCTCTGTCAGCCACATCACCGAACTCCTCTGGACCGACCACCGCTGCATCCACTTCACCTTCCAGAAACCCACCACACACCACCATACCCAACAGATCCCCCGCCGCTGCTGGAGCAAAATCACCGAAGATCAACTACATGCAAACCTTGCTCTCAGCCCACCCACCAAACTCTCCAACACTGACGTCGCTGCCTACAACCTCAGACGCTGGATCGAGGACTGCGCCAACACCCTCGCCCCGCTGAAGAAACCACCCTACAGAGACACCATCAAGAGGGGCAGCTGGTTCACCCCAGAACTCCTAGATTCCAAGCAAGCCTGCTTGAAACTAGAGAAGAAATGGCAACATGAAGAAACTCCAGACAGCCACGAAGCACACAAGGACGCCGTCCGCAACCACCACCACATCAGGGATGCCAAGTAGACCTCCTTCAAAGACCGTCTCAACAACAACGCATACGATAGCAAGGAGCTCTTCAACATCGTCAAGGAACTCTCCAACTCCAGTTCCAACACCAACGACATCCCGCCGTCGCAAGCCCTGTGCGACTCCCTCGCCACCTTCTTCCACCGCAAGATAGCAGACATCCACGACAGCTTCAACACCCAGACAGCCCCAACAGACAGCAACACAACAGACCCTCCGCACACCATAAACCACATCCCCTTGCGAGCCTGGACCAGCGTGAGTGTCGATGACACCATCAAGACCATGAGCACAATCCACTCCGGCTCACCGTCAGACCCATTCCCGCACCACGTCTTCAACAAAGCAAGGAGCTCCATCGCACCTCACCTACGCAACGTCATCAATCTCTCCCTTGAGACCGCGACCTTCCCAGAGAGCTGGAAACACGCCGAGATCAACACCCTACTCAAAAAACCCAAGGCAGACCCAAGAGACCTCAAGAACGTCCGACCCATCTCTCTCCTCCCCTTACCGGCCAAGGTCATCGAGAAAATAGTTAACAGACAGCTAACCATATACCTCGAAGAGAACAGAATCATGGACCCTTGCCAGTCAGGGTTCGCAGCAACCACAGCACCGAGACTGCCCTCATCGCCGCCACCGACGACATCAGGACCCTGCTAGACAACGGGGAGACTGCAGCACTCATCCTCCAAGACCTCTCCGCCGCCTTGGACACCGTCTGCTACCGCACACTACTCGCACACCTCCACGCCGCAGGGATCCGAGACAAGACTCTAGAATGGACCACCTCCTTCCTCTCCGCAGAACCCAGAGCGTCCAACTCCCCCGTTCCGTTCCGAAGCCTCCGAGATCATCTGCGGCGTATCTCAAGGATCCTCCCTCAGCCCGACACTGTTCAACATTTACATGGCCCTGCTCGCACACGTCGCCCGACAGCACGACCTCAACATAATCTCCTATGCCAATGACACTCAACTGATCGTCTCCCTCACCAAGGACCCCATCACCGCCAAAGCCACCCTCCATGAAGGAATGAAGGCCGTTGCCGACTGGGTGAAGATCAGCCATCTGAAGCTGAACTCGGACAAGACAGAGGTCCTCATCCTCGGCTCCAACCCGTCAGCCTGGGACGACTCCTGGTGGCCAACGGCACTGGGGGCAGCCCCGACCCCCACCGACCACGCAAGCAACCTGGGAATTATCCTCGACTCAACGCTCTCAATGACCAAGCAAGTCAACGCCGTCTCCTCCTTCTGCTTCAACACCCTCCGCATGCTCCACAAGATCTACAGATGGATCCCGACAGATACAAGAAAGACAGTCACCCAGGCCCTCGTCAGCAGCAGACTCAACTACGGAAACACCCTCTATGCGGGAGCCCCGACCAAGCTCATCAATCGACTGCAACGCATCCAAAACGCCTCGGCACGACTGATCCTCGATGTACCATGACACGGCCACATCACCCCCCACCTGAGAAACCTATACTGGCTCCCCGTCAACAAGAGGATATCCTTCAAGCTCCTCATCCACGCACACAAGGCACTCCAAAAGACCGGCCCAGCCTACCTCAACAGACGGCTCTCCTTCTGCACCCCAAACCGCCAGCTACTCTCCGCCAACCTCTCACTCGCCACCGTCCCGCGCATCCGAAGAACAACCACCGGCGGTAGATCCTTCTCCCACCTTGCCGCCAAGACATGGAACACCCTCCAACTGAGCCTACGACAGACCCAAGACCTGCTGACCTTCAGGAGGATACTAAAGACCTGGCTGTTCGATCAGTAGCGGGCCCCACCTCCCCCCCCCAGCGCCTTGAGACCCTCGCGGGTGTGTAGTGCGCTTAACAAATGACTGATTGATTGATTAATTGATTGATTGATCAGCCAAGCGTATACACGCGGTGAGGGAATGGTAAAGAGCCTTTAAAGCAAGTAGGATACCAGGACCAAATCCTTTCCGGTCTAGAGTTTCCAGGAAAGCCCGTTGAATGATTTTTCAGCATCCAAAAGCAGTCTAATAAAGGGCAGAAAAACAAGGGAAAAACGAGTCTAACAGAGGGCAGAAGGGCACAAAAAACGAGTGTAACGGGGCAGAAAGGCACAAAAACGAGTCTAACAGAGGGCAGAAGGGCACACAGAATGAGTCTAACAGAGGGCAGAAGGGCACAAAAACAAGGGAATAACAGAGGGCAGAAGGGCACAAAAAACGAGTCTAACAGAGGGCAGGGCAGAAAAACAAGGGAAAAATGAGTGATAATGTGGTAGTGCTGAGTGATAATGTGGTGGTGCTGAGTGATGCTGGGGTAGCGCTGAGTGATGATGTGGTGATGCAGAGGGCAGAAAGGCACAAAAAGCAGTCTAACAAAGGGCAGAAGGGCAGAAAAACAAGGGAAAAACGAGTCTAACAGAGGGCAGAAGGGCACAAAAACAAGGGAAAAACGAGTCTAACAGAGGGCAGAAGGGCACAAAAAACAAGTCTAACAGAGGGCAGAATGAATCCCGCCCTGCGTGTTTGTCCACGAAGATGCCACCTTTTTGTGCAATACCTCTACTCAACTGGAGTACTTTCTACTGTCTAATCAGTAAGTGCTCCCTCGTTGGCTAAATGTATAGGGGCAGATTTACAAAAACTGGCGCATCCGCAGGGATGCGCCAGTTATTGTGCGCCGCCGGTCCGCCACCCATGGTGCGCCGCATTTACAATGCGGCGCACCATGTGGCAAAAATGGCACAGATGCGTCACGCATCTGTGCCGTAAAAGCAGCGCATTGCTGGAGCTGCGTCGCGCTTGCGACGCAGCTCCAGCAATGCTCTGGGGGCCCTATCTCCCCAATTCTGCATCAAGCCTTGCGCCTGCTTCAAGCAGGCGCAGGGTTTTGACGCAGCATTGGCCTAAAAGTGACTGAGTGAAATCTTGTAGATTTCACTCAGCCACTTTTAGGAGGCATTCCTGCGCAGGAACGCCCTCCCCTGCGCCGGAACGCCTCCTGATGGCGCAGGGCTTTACAACGTGACGCATCTCTGAGATGCGTCACGTTGTTAATACCCAGCACCATGGCGCATGTTTTGTTGTGCTGCCGCTGCGTCACAAAAGGTCTCGGTAGAGGGTGGCAGTGGTGAACCAGAGGGTGGAAGTGATGAACCAGAGGGTGACAGTGATGAACCAGAGGGTGGCAGGGGTGAACCAGAGGGTGACAGTGCTGAACCAGAGGGTGGCAGTGCTGAACCAGAGGGTGGCAGGGGTGTACCAGAGGGTGGCAGGGGTGAACCAGAGGGTGGCAGTGATGTACCAGATGGTGGCAGGGGTGAACCAGAGGGTGGCAGTGGTAAACCAGAGGGTGGCATGGGTGATCCAGAGGGTGGCAGTGGTGAACCAGAGAGTGGCAGTGGTGAACCAGAGGGTGGCGGTGGTGAACCAGAGAGTGGCAGTGGTGAACCAGAGGGTGGCAGTGGTGAACCAGAGGTGCTGTGATGAACCAGAGAGTGGCAGTGGTGAACCAGAGGGTGACAGTGCTGAACCAGAGGGTGGCAGGGGTGAACCAGAGGGTGCTGTGATGAACCAGAGGGTGGCAGTGGTGAACCAGAGGGTGGCAGGGGTGAACCAGAGGGTGGCAGTGGTGAACCGAGGGTGGCAGTGCTGAACCAGAGGGTGACAGTGGTTAACTAGAGGGTGGCAGTGGTGAACCAGAGGTGCTGTGATGAACCAGCAGGTGGCAGTAGTGAACCAGAGGGTGGCAGGGGTGAACCAGAGGGTGCTGTGATGAACCAGAGGGTGGCAGTGGTGAACCAGAGGGTGGCAGGGGTGAACCAGAGGGTGGCAGTGGTGAACCAGAGGGTGACAGTGCTGAACCAGAGGGTGGCAGGGGTGAACCAGAGATTGGTAGAGCTGAACCAGAGGGTGGCAGGGGTGAACCAGAGGGTGGCAGGGGTGAACCAGAGGCTGGTAGTGATGAACCAGATGGTGGCAGGGGTGAACCAGAGGGTGGCAGTGGTGAACCAGAGAGTGGCAGTGGTGAACCAGAGGGTGGCAGTGCTGAACCAGAGGGTGACAATGGTTAACCAGAGGGTGGCAGTGGTGAACCAGAGGTGCTGTGATGAACCAGAGGGTGGCAGTCGTGAACCAGAGGGTGGCAGTGGTGAACCAGAGGGTGACAGTGCTGAACCAGAGGGTGGCAGTGGTGAACCAGAGGGTGACAGTGCTGAACCAGAGGGTGGCAGTGGTGAACCAGAGGGTGGCAGGGGTGAACCAGAGGGTGGCAGTGGTGAACCAGAGGGTGGAAGTGCTGAACCAGAGGATGACAGTGGCAGTGGTGAACCAGAGGTGCTGTGATGAACCAGAGGGTGGCAGTCGTGAACCAGAGGGTGGCAGTGGTGAACCAGAGGGTGACAGTGCTGAACCAGAGCGTGGCAGGGGTGAACCAGAGAGTGGCAGTGCTGAACCAGAGGGTGGCAGTGGTGAACCAGAGGGTGGCAGGGGTGAACCAGAGGGTGGCAGGGGTGAACCAGAGGGTGGCAGTGGTGAACCAGAGGGTGGCAGTGATGAACCAGAGGGTGCTGTACACGACCGCATGGGTAACTTCGCCATGCAAACGGCCCGCGAACACGCAAAAAGCCCCGTGAGCACGCAAAAAAACCCACGAACACGCAAAAAAAACCACGAACACGCAAAAAAGCGAAAAATCCGCAAATTCGCACGAATTCGCGGATTTTGCGAATTGCGAATTCGATTTCGCGAATTCGCAAATTTCGCCCAAACTTACTCAAAAGTCCAGGGTCTCGCAGGAGGTCTAAGATTAATATCTAACTCTAAGATGATAGGGTTGTGATCGGAGATTATTTTAGGCAAAATATCAAACCAGACATTATTGGCATTGTTGAAATATTCAGCGGTTACAAAGAAATAGTCTAAGCGGAAATGTTTTTGATGAGGGGCAGAGAAAAAAGTACTCCCTGGGGCTCCCATTCCCTTTAAATGACTTACATCGACTAACCCAAATTCTTTAATAAGCCCTCTGTTTGCCCTGAAGACTTTATTTTTCTTCCCCCCATAAACATATTTGCTGGTTATATCAACCTTTCCATCCAAATGAAGATTACAATCCCCGCATAAGATTAAAGGGGATGGCCAGTCCGCAAGCTCTATATGAAGTTGATTCAGCATATCTGGATCATCCAGATTAGGGCCGTAGATAGTACATATGGTCAATAACTAACCTTTCAGACACAGCTCAATGTTTACCCAGCGACCAAAAGAGTCTTCTTTCACACGCTTACATGCCCCCAACCATGTCTTTTCAAGACAGCCACCCCTCTTGTGATTGTACCCTGCCGTGTACACCCTACTAATTCAAGACCCAGATCTTTAATCCAGCTCCTGTTATTCCATGCTATATGGGTCTCTTGTATGCACAGTAAATCAACTTTCATAGATTTAAGCATTTGGGCCATTATTCCTCTTTTCCTCCTGTCATTTAATCCACAAATATTACATGAACACACAGAGAATGTACCCATTCTTAAAGTGGTTTAGACCAGGCTTGATAGAAATTCCTGGCCATAATATTACCTAACATACAGAAGAGTAAGTATACGACTGTAAAGTCTTTATTAGATAAATCTTGGCTGTAGTTTGTGCTTGATACCACTTCTCTGCTATTCCTTGCCCCACACACCACCCCTCACACCCCACCCTTCCTACCCAGAAAGCCACCCTCACCCACCCCAGGACCCACCCAAATTAGGCAAAGGGACTGAACAGTCCCCAATGGTGATGGAGAGAAAGGCTGGTTACTCCCCACGATCATGCCCACGCCCTGAATAACAAACTTTTACATTGATCAGACACAATCATTAGAATAAATTGTATCTAAAATAACCCTGGCATTGGCCTGGATCCTTAGGCGTGAATTCACCCCGGAGAGGATTGTGGCCCTACGGGGACCTACGGGAAGAGTGGTACACTCAGAGGTGGGCATTCTCCGAGTCCTCCAATCCCACCTGCAAGCAGTGTATGCTGTGCACCCTGTGGTCACAGAGACCTCGTACCTCCGTTATCTGCAGGGACTAACCCTCCAGACCCTTCCGAGGGCAGCTTTGGAAGAATTGGATGAAACATTGACGCTGAGCGAGGTGCGAGCGGAGATGGCCTGCCTCCCGAGGGCTAAATCCCCGGGGAGTGATGGCTTCCCCCCTGAATTCTATCAGGCATTTGGAGATACCCTTGTCCATCTCCTCCTACAGGTGTATCTTGAGGCCTTCGAGTGTGAAACCCTTCCGCCAAGTATGAACCAGGGCGAAATTTGTATGATCCTGAAGCTGGGGGGAGATAAGTGTGATCCTGCGGCGTACCGCCCCATAACCATGATAAACATGGATGCGAAGATCTTGACCAAACTCTTAGCGGCCCGGCTGGCGCCACATATGGCCCACCTGGTACACCCGGACCAATGTGGTTTTATCCCGGGGCGCAACACTGCCATGAACTTACGGCGGTTGAATCACATTCTACATGAGGTACGCGATAGGGAGGAGCAGATGGTCAAAGTGTCGATCGATCTAGCTAAAGCGTCCGACACTGTTGACTGGGGGTACCTGCTGGAGGTCCTCCGTGTGATGGGGATGGGCCCCAACTTCTGTCGTTGGGTCCGCATACTGTATAGGGCCTCCCATGTCAGGGTGAGATTGAGTGCGGCACGATCGGAGGAATGGCAGTTGGGACGGGGTACACGGCAGGGTGCCCCCTCTCGCCGCTCCTCTTTGCCCTGGCAATAGAGCCTTCGGCTATTCGAGTCCGAACGGAAATGGCGCAGTGGGGTATTCTAGTAGGTGACACTTGTAACGTGGTGTCCTTATATGCGGACGATGCCCTCTTTTTTTTAATGGTCCCGCGGGAATCGCTGCCCATTCTGCTGCAGCACCTGGACCGCTTCGGAGAGGCTTCGGGTCTGAAAATCAATCGTGGTAAGTCCCTGATTTTCCCTCTGGCGGGCTACGGATCTGGGCCGCTAATGGACCAGCCGAGCCTTGGGCTGCGCTGGGAGCAGGAGGCATTCAGGTATCTGGGAATTCAGGTGGCCCCGACAGATGCACAGTTGTTAGCCCGGAACGTCGATAGGATTCTTACGTCCCTACAACAGTCAATGTCCTTTTAGAACACCCTGCCGCTCTCCCTTATGGGACGGCTAGCCGTCGCGAAGATGGTAATGCTCCCCAGGACGCTTTACGTCCTCCAGAACTCGTTGTGCCTTCTCCCCCCGCGAGTATTCCGCACACTTAATACGCCGCTCACGTCTCTACTTTGGGCGGGACGGCGTAGCAGGGTTGCCCTTCACACCATTGTCCGAAGCTGGGAGGAGGGTGGTCTGGAGGCGCTGAGGTGTGATTTGTACTACTACGCGGCACAACTATTGCCGGCAGCACGGTGGTTCGCGGACGCAGATAGCTGGGAGATGCAACTTCTGACCGGTAGAGCAGACGGGCGGATGTTACAGGTCGCATTAATGCAGGGACGGAGAGCAGATGCGGCCCCACCATATGTGGTACGTCACACGGCAGGTATCTGGCAGCGGTTTTTGGAGAAGATACTGCGACAAGCCCCCTTCCATAGGGAGCTGCCGGTGTGGATCCTGGCCCCTATAATCGCCATGGAGGAGCACATGTCCTTTCGGGACTGGCGGGCGGGAGGCTGTGAGACCTTGGCGGACCTTTATTCCAGTGAGTCCTTCGTGTCCTTTGAAGAGGCTGAGGAGGCCTTTGGACTGGTAGGGGGGCAATATCTACACTACTGGGGTCTCCAAGAGGTGGTGAAAGTGGCCTGGTCCCAATTCCCAGAAGCGCCCCCGATCTCCCATACCCTGAACATCATTCTTTCCTGTGGTAGAGGGCGTAGATTGATTTCTTTGCTGTATTCAGTCATGCGACAGGATTCAACTCCGCCGGTACAGCCTTCATGGGGGGCCTGGGAGACAGATCTTGGAGCCGTCTTGGACCAGGGGCAGCGCAAGCGTATAGGGAGCCTCACACGTAAGGTATCGTGCAATGCACGGTTCAAGCTCACACACTTTAATTTTATGCACTGCACCTACCTGACTCCGGTTTCCTTGAAGCGTATTTCGGGAGATAGGGGGGACACCTGTCCCAGATGTGGTGCGGAGGGGGTGGAGTTCCTACACTTGGCCTGGGACTGCACATTAGTCAGGAGCTTCTGGACGGAGGTGGTGGTACGTATAACCGCCACCACCAGCCTTCGGATAGACCTGAACCCGCTCCACTGTCTGCTAGCTTTGGTCCCTAAGCCTAAGAAAAGGAACCTTTCTTATAAACTACTGCAGCTAATGTTGGTCCTGGTGAGACGTAGGGTGTCGATTACCTGGATGAGGCGGAGGACTCCTGAAGTGCCGGTATGGCTTAGAGACGTCAAGGAGTGGTCCCTGGCAGAGGAGACTCATATGCAGCGTACGCGCAGGGACAAGAAGCTGCAGGACGACCTACTTGCCTGGCGGGTCATGTGTACTACGGGGCTGTCCCAGAGAGATTTAGATGGGACAAGTGATGACTTATTCACGCCGGAGGGATCGGGGTCTGATGGGGAGGGAGTGGGGGGAGAGGGACTGCTAGGTCTGGGTATTGTGTAGTGCTCGGCTGCTTCCTCATGTTCATCTCCTGTTTATATCATGCTTTTCTCATTCCTCATGGACTCAGCCTGACCTGTGATACCCGTACCCTTTAGTGCCATAATGAGGTCATCGAACTGTGTGCAAATCTTTTATATTGATGCCAATTGCAGGGGGGAATGTTTCTATACACGTTGTATAACCCAAAAATAAAAAAATAAAAAACCCTGGCAGCGATCTCGGACACAAAAAAAATTCTTTTCTCTTTATAAACAATTTTGAGCTTGGAAGTATTAAGTAAATAAGCTAGGGCTCCCTTGGCTTGAAACAGTGGTATAAGCTACAACAGATGCCACCTCTGCTGGACCGTAGCCCAGCAGTAATCAGGATGTACAAAAAAATCGACCCCTGGTCTAGCTAGATCATATAAAGCTTCATGTGATAAAAAGTTATTTAAGCAAACCAGAATAGCTCTAGGATTCTCATCTGAAGGCCTAGTGCCACTCCGCTTATGGAAGGGGAATCGATGCGCTCTTTGTAGTTCAGCCTCCCACCTCCATTGCGTCAGTTCAGGGAAAGCTTCTGAAAACAGCTCTTGAATAAATTGTCGGATGTTACTTCCTTCCGCCCCTTCCGGGATACCTAAGACTCATAGGTTATTCCTCCTAGATCGGTTCTCAAGATCGATTAACTTCCAATTGATGTCATCCTTGAGGGTACTTAGAGAGGTGACTTCAGTTTTCTGTTGCGCCATTTTGTCTTCAACCGAGGAAAACCTGGCTTCCGCCTCACCAATCCGAGTAGACAGCTCATTAGTTGTCTTGGCGACTCGGCGTACCATATTCTGTAGTTTGCGCACCGCCCCTTGAATCCTCAAGGCTCCTGCTTTCGTCTCCTCGCGATGCATCGTAATAGCTTGAAAGACAGGCGCTGGGGGGGGCGGGGGTCCGCTACTGCTCGAACAGCCAGGTCTTGAGCTGCTTCCTGAAGGCGAGGTGGTCCTGGGTCAGGCGGAGGTGGGACGGAAGGGAGTTCCAAGTCTTGGCAGCCAGGTAGGAGAAGGACCTTCCTCCTGTGGTGGCTCTTCGGATGCGGTGGACGGTGGCGAGGGCGAGGCTGGTTAATCGAAGCTGGCGTTTGGGAGCGTAGAAGTTGAGGCGGCTGTTGAGGTATCCTGGTCCTTGGTTGTGTAGGGCTTTGTGTGCGCTGGGTGAGGAGCCGGAAGGTGATTCTCTTGTTGACCGGGAGCCAGTGCAGGTCTCTCAGGTGTCCGGAGATGTGGCTGCGGCGGGGGATGTCCAGGATGAGTCGTGCTGAGGTGTTCTGGATCCGCTGGAGTCTTTTCTGGAGTTTGGCGGTGGTTCCAGCGTAGAGGGAGTTGCCGTAGTCCAGACGGCTGGTGACGAGGGCCTGGGTGACCGTCTTCCTGGTCTCGGTGGGGATCCATCGGAAGATCTTTCGTAGCATGCGCAGGATGTTGAAGCATGACGAGTAGACGGCGTTGACTTGTCTGGTCATGGAGAGGGAGAGCTACAATGATCGTGTCCAAATTAGAGATCTCATCTCTACTATCAATCGCCACCTCTGCCATCTCCTCCTGTTGAGTATTTTGCTGAATATTTTGCTGATCAGCCATTTCAGACTGTATTTTCTTTTTAAACATTCCCGGAATTTTAGGCTTCGTACCTCCGACCTCGGTGTTTGTTCTGCCCGTGTTCAGAGAGAAAGATATGCCACTTTGTGCTGCATTAGTAGTTTCAGCATCACCCCCATCAACATTGCTGGAGATCGGGCTCACTAAATTAGCCAAATCCTCGGGGGCACCTCCAGTGGCCCCTCCCTGTAGTAGCGGCGGCTGCTGCTCGAGTCTTCGCCTTTTTCCCCGCAGTACCGCTGGCGCTCTTGGGTGCCATTAGATCCGCTGCAACAATCCACTTCGGGTCTTCCGGATGACTCAACGCCCGTGCAGGGGATGTCGATGCCTGGAGGGCGATCAGAGAAAACTTCCAGAGTCTGCACTGACTCCTCGTAATTGGGATGCGGGGACACAGACACCGATAGATCTGCTGAAGGCGCTGAACCTTCTGAAAGCGACAGACATCAATCAACATAACCAGCATAGCCAGGTGAGGAGCTATCGCCGGATTCCAAGCCCACAATCACCGAGGAGGGGTGGGGGATTATCATCGGTGAGGAGCTTCACAACGCCTGCCTCACTCGGACACAGCCTTGTCCGCCATCTTGCCTCTTCAATCCACCACTCCTATAGAGTTGTATTTCCCTTTAACTTGGTCTACAGACCCATTGATACTTAGGCATACAGATTCACACGGACCCAGAAATTGTTTTCAGGGAAAATTATGGAAGGGCAGTTACTAAGTTTGAGGAGGATGTAAACCGTTGGATACGATTGCCTATTTCTCTGCTTGGGCGGATATCTGTGATGAAAATAGTGATTCTCTTGAGGTTCTTGTTTCTATTTTTAAATATTCCCGTGGTCTTTCCAGCACAGTTTTTTAAAACCAGGTCAGGTCATTACGTCTTTATTTTGAAATAAGATTCATAAAAGACAAGCATACAATACATGAAATGTTAATATAAAACAGCATTCATAAACCAATTAAAAAAATTATTAAACAATTGATAAAGACTTTACAATAAAAACAGCTTCGAAGATTGTCATTTATAAAATATTCAGATTCCTAATACGGATCAGCCCCGCCCCGCCTAGGAACTTGGCCACACTAACTACTACAAACTCAGACCTGATAGTACGAAACATCCTCAGTGCTTCAAGGTATCCCCTACTATCCAGTCTATTACATAAGGGTTTGAGCCATTTTAAACGTGGGGCTCGATAGGCTGGGCAGGCAAAAAAAAAATGACCAATACTTTCCAAATGGTCCGGGCACCAGGGACATTTGTTATTTACATTCCCCGCCCACTTCACAGTAAATGAATTAATGGGGAGTGTCCCGACACGGAATTGATGATACAATTTCCGGTCGAGGGTTTTACAGATCGCATCCCAATAAGGCTCAAGAAAAGGTGTCAGTTTATGAGTTAGAAAATGGCCTGTTAGGTTGGTATCTATTGATTGGGTGACTGCAGTTGACTTGACAGATGCCCAAAATAGATCTTTGAAATCTTGTTTGGAGGGGAAAGTGGAACCCCCCGGATTAGTCCACAGCTGGTGGAGACCCATTTCTAACAAGACATGTTTAACTTCCCTAAGCCAGGGGATTCTAGAAGCTCCCCACAATGATTTTACCTCCTCTAATTCTTTGGCAAAAAGGCTAAGCTCTGGGGTCGTCCAGAGCCGTCGCCATAATGCCACCAAACGGAACCGGGCCATCTCATTAAGGGGTTTACAACCTAGGTCTAGCAGCAGTGGTTTAGTAGGTGTGGAGTGGGGGAGGCCTACCAGGTTTCGCAGGAACTTATTCTGAGCTATGACCAAAGTAGACAAATCCTTATAACCCCAAATATCAGCACCATACAAGGTAGCTGCATTGATCTTAGCTTCATAAATCTTTAATGCGGGGGGCAATACGTTTGGTCAGGGATTTCTTCTGTTCCTGTAGTAAGCAACCCGTAAGACGAACAAATTTAAGATATAATGCCTCGATCTGGGGTTTCCAGCTTAGTTGGTAATCCAGGGTCACACCCAGATAAGTCATTACCTTCACCTGTTCGATCAAAACACCATTCAAACTAACAGAGCTTGTGATCGGGTTTTTATTACTGAAGACCATAAATTTTGTTTTGTCTACATTAATCTAAAGGTCATATACCCTGCAAAACTCTGTAAACCTATTCAGGGCTGTTTGCAACCCACTACGAGTTTTAGAGAGAAGCAGGGTATCATCAGCAAAAATTAACATCGGGTACTTGGACCCGCCCAAAGATGGTGCATCTGTCTGTGAATTGGAGAAGAATTTAACAACCTGGTTGATGAATAGGAGAAACAGGGTGGGGGCCAGTACACATCCCTGGCGCACCCCACGTTTTACCGGGAAGCTGTTAGTCACCTGGCCTTGTTTGCCCCACCTCACTCGGGCAAAGTTATCCTCGTGTAATCTCATAACTATTTCCAGGAGTTCAACAGGTAGGCCCATGAGTCTCAGTGAATCCCATAGTTTAGCTCTTGGTACCAAGTCAAAAGCCGACTTGAGGTCCACAAATGCGGCATAGATAACCCCTCCACCCAGAAATACCACCTTCCAATATAACATAGTGAGTCTGAAGAACTGGTCTATGGTATTAGTGCCCAGTCTGAACCCAGCTTGCATGGGGGATAGTATATTTTCCTGCTCTATCCACCCGTGTATTCTTACAAGTACCATCCTAGCAACAATTTTTTGAAGTGAGTCTATCAGACTTATGGGGCGATAATTTCCTGGGAGTGAGCGGTCCCCTTTTTTAAAAATTGGTAAAATCTCTGCCCCTTTCCAAGATTCAGGGATCCTGGCCCCTGTTGCAATGGCATTGGCCAACATAGTTATGTACGGGATCCATACATCGGGATTCGATTTGAAAAGATCTGCAGGGATTGCATCCAATCCCGGTGCTTTCCCTGACTGAACAGTACCAAGGGCACGCTCTGTGTCTATAAATGAAAAGGTAAGTGCGGCCCCATCACTAAAAAGCAAGCCCGATGCAGGCTCCTTCTGAGTAACATGCACTGCACTCATGTCTTCGAATTGAGCGGAGTAAAAACCCACCCAATCCAATGCAGAGACATGATTAACAGGTGTTTGAGAATCCGGGTCCCTGCCCCACTTAACGGTCTCCCAAAACTTCATTTGGTTGGACGATTGACACGCCAAGAGGAGTTCTGACCAATAATGGTCATCCCATTCCCTCTTTGCTGACCACAAAACTTGTTTATAAGATAACCGGGCGTTTTTAATATCATTAGTGACCCTAGATTTAACTGCTGCGATTAATTTACTGTGTGCTTCCCTACAACTCTTATTGTACCACCTTTTGGGAGCATTATCTTTCTTAGACCTCAGTGGCTTTGTGAGCAAAATTTTTAATTCCATGAAGCACTTCTCGTGTAAATTGATAATTTGAGAATCAACCCCAAGGAGAGGTGGAAGATCCACCATGTCACCCATTGTTTTCATTACCATCTCCTCTATTTCTTTAATAAGCAGAGGCTCTGCTGTGACCCTAGGCCATTTTACCCGTTTTCTGTCATTACACAGAATGACCTCAGACGTCGGGCATGCTGTTACAGAAGGTCCATCCCCCAGACCGGGTACCCTAAGGCCCAATGAGAGAGGATTATGATCGCTCTCAGGCCGTACCTCTACCTCCATGTCTGCCACAAAATACCAAAAATCTACTTTAACCAGTATGTATTCGATTCGACTCATACTGGTCCCATTGTTAAAGGGTGGTTGGCCAGATTTGTCAGAGACTGTGCGCCCATTCACTGCCCGGAAACCCCACTCCGAACAAAATCCCAGCCAATGCAAAGCCGCCTCAGTTCCCCTGACACCCTTGCTTATGGTTAAAGGTGGGATGTTCCAAACAGTGTCCTCATCGGCTCCCACAACCTCATCTAGACTAAGGATAGGTTCAAATGAACAGTTTAGATCCCCTGCCACTAGGATAAAACTGTCACAGCTTAATTCCCTTAAAAACAAATCAAGGTCATTCAAAACTGGTTGCTTACGGCCTCCTTGACAGCCCCGGGCATAAATATTAATTAATACAATGCTCTGATTATTACCCCTACTGAGATTAATACATAGGAGGTCTGGGTTGTCTACCAAAATTTCAGTGGATTGGTACCCCAAAGAGTCTCTAACCCACATCACCAATCCTCCAGAGGCTCTTCCCTTTGGGCCCTGAATAGCAGGATTATAGTGGTTTAAGTACCCCACTCTGAATAACGGGACTGTTGCCCAGCTCTCCTGAAATACAATAATGTCATAGGTGTCGATGAATTCTGCCCAATCTTCATTTTCCAAACGGCCCCTTAACCCTGCTATGTTCCAGGAGACCACTTTGAGCAGCCCATTACCTCCCTATTGACAAAGCTGGCTTAGGCGGGAGAGCAGCCGCGAGTTCAGTGGAAGGTGCTTACCCTACCTTACAGCCTTGGTGGGATGGGAGCCCGAGATATGGACCTGAATTATAGAGTAGCACAAAGATCCCACGCGTTCCATTGGATAAACCAGAATTTGGATCCTCCACACTAACACATTAAAAAGGTGGCTGTTGCCCCTACTGATCTCCCTATTCGCTTGTTTAGCTCCCCTGATCGTCACACAGGAATTCTCGGTTCCATTAATTACACTGTACATGCATGGCACGATCTGGTGAAGAGACAGGCATGTAACATACTGTACTCCCCAATTGCACCACTGGAATCGTGTTCTTGGCTCCCTATGAGTGGGGAGCGGGCATCCCTCAAAGCATTAAAGACCACAAATATGACTAAAGCTGGTGACCTCTTCCTGGAAGGGAGAGCACACATATGGGCTGAAGATGAGGCTGAAAGTCATGAAGTCACACCGTGCAATTCCAGTACTATAGGGTGAGGCATGCCATGCGAGAGATCCTAGGTGACGAAATAGCGTAGCTGCCTGAGGTAGCTCCTTTCACACTGATATTAAAATCGGAGTCCCTCTGCAGATTGGTGTCCCATATTTATGTTATAGTGCAAAACTACTGCAAGACTTTTCATACAAAATCAAGGCTGGAGTGGCAGAACGATCTAGACATAATTATAGATGACGACATCTGGAGATACAGCTGCGAAGGAAAGCGGCGAGTCTCCTTAAATGGCCGCCACCGGCTAATTAATTTCAAATACCTACAAAGAGTTTATTACAAGCTTATTACAAGCCTGAGCATCTCTGTCGGTGTGGGTTGCGTAAGACAGCTGAGTGTGAAAGATGCACAGTGAGCCCTGCAGATTTTCTACATGTGGCCTGGGTATGTCAATTGGTCGCCACATATTGGAAGCATGTATTCCACACAATGAGAGACATCACTGAGGTGACTATATTCCCTGATCCTTTTATGGCCCTGTTGGGATATACTAAGAAAATAATGAAGGAAATCCGAAGATTGGTTGAAATGGGTTTATTAATTGCAAAGCGTAGAATACCAATGTGCTGGGCACTTGGCCCCCCCACCCACTATGTAGGCGTGGGCATGAGATATGCCTGCAACAAACAGACGGAATTGTATAGTGAGTTGCTTCCCCCCACAAGTCGCTCTAAAAACTTTTGGGGATTCTATTAAGCATATTTAGCAGGTAAGGCTCTACCGGCCTCTGATCTTGTCCCGGACACGATAAACACTTCACAGAGATTGTGCATATTGGCTGCTAACACGTCCCTGGTTCTTGGGGTCAAATTGTGTAGCCAACATGACATCTGTTTTAAAATATGTGTAAAGCATAGTCACAACTGCGGTGTATCTTTGAAGATGCTACTGTGGCTCTTATATGTTTACATTTAGTTTATATTTTTTTTGTTGGTTCTTTTTTATGTAAATGCATCCAGGATGAATATTATGTCATGTATTTTCCATTTTGCTCTGCTAAATGAAGCGAGAAATGTCCTCAACAAAATGTAAATCTCAATAAATACAACAATAAAAAAAATGAAACAAAATGTTTGTTTGTGTCATGTCTCCCAGGACCCCTCACTCCCTGTTTTGTATTTTTTTTAAAAATACATTTTAATTGGCATTTCACAAACTTCAAGCACTTGAATACAATCAGGAGAAAACATTCTGACACATGTAAAAAAAAAAAAAGAAAGACAAATAAAAAGGGAGACAAAGCATAATATGTCTGCTGTTATTGTCTACAATCAAGGGTGTTAGCTCCACCCATATGGACCCATCTCACCAATGATGTCTTTAGGGAGTCATTCGATACCAATTCACGATGTGCTTGCCTGTACATAAGTCGGATCATAATATGCCATTCATATCGTACAAATGAAACCAATAAGTAAAAAAAAGGAAAAACAAGGAATAAAATGTAAACAAGCAACAGGTAACTAATGTAGAGAATGGTGTGAACACTTGGATATGCTAATTTCTAGTAGGGTCAGGAACAATCCCAACCCGCATAGGAAAGGCTGCGTTAGGGAAGGGGATCCCATCATCGTCAATATTCTACTACTTTGGTGGTCCTACCCGTGGAAGGGCATGGGACAGATCTGTCCAATCTCTCACCTTATATCAAGCATTTGAAGTCCTCGATGACCTTGGCCCGATCGCCTGGGACTCGCTATTTGTTCGCGACAAGCGATCCAACTCACCCTCATCACTGCGCAATACGGCAGCCTCTCCCATGTTGCTAGTACTTCCTGCCGTTGTTGAGCCATCGGGGTCTTCCTCATACCTTTGGCCTCCTCCCACGCCAGAGCTCTGCCCTCCGCTCCCGCAATGACATCTCGATTCCAAACCGAGATCAGTGCAACCCTCCCAGATTTCCACTCCATCGCAATCCTGCGTGCAACCAAACCCAAAGCAAGATCAATCCAGTGGTTCCCAACCTTGCTTTTAGGTGGTCTGGCGAATAGGTCCAGCAGACAGGTTTGATGTGTTAAGGCCAATTCTCTCCCGAGCACTTCCTTGATATTATCCACAACGCCTCCCAATAGGGGCGTAACTCCTGGCAACTCCAAGTCATATGGACAAAATCAGCATCCGGGTGTGCACACCTGGGGCAGAGTCTCACTTCCCCTCCGTATGGCACATTGAGCTGATGTGGTGTCATATAGGTAAAGTGTGTATAGTTAAATTGTATATACTTCAGTTGGGTGTTCCGGGAGACTTTTCCAGAATTTTTTAAAACCTTACGCCACTTTGGATCTGTGAGGACCCTACCCCCCATCGTGTCCCAAAGTGTTTGTAATCCAGTGGGCCAGTTTAGACCTCCACCAAGGGGGCGTAAAGCCATTTCACAAGATGTCTCGCCGTGCCAAGGGTGAGCATTGCATGTAGGACAAGGTATGTATCAGGCTCCTCCCTTCCAGGGCCCCATAGTGGCGCAAATTCGCACGTCAATGCTTCATAGCGCAGGAACTGGTCCGGGACCCCCTCTCTCTGTTACGCGTATTTTCCGGTTCTGCATCCGAGTCTGTCCTCAAGTGTATCCAGTTACTCAAGATCTCTTGCCATAATTCTACCAATGGGAGCCTGTGTAGTCTCTGGGAATCTTCCCTTCTAAGGGCCTGTCCCTCCACCTACGTAAAATACGTGACCAGAACAACATGGGAGATGCCTACCAGCAGTAGTGCCAGTGCATATATTGGAACCCTATGGATTCGCACAAGGCAGCACTGCCAGCACTGTAAAGGACATAAAGCAGCACTCCAGGCTGCGGAATGGCTACCTCCGGGATCAGCAATCGTACCATATGCAGTCCTTGATGTGGGGCCAACCCTACGAGTTTAACAAAATGTGTACGATCATCATCCAAACCTTTAGCCACCCACTGAAGTTGTGCAGCCACATTGTATAATTTGAAATCTGGGTGAAGAGACAGAATATCGAGTGCCATGAATATCGAGGCAAGACTATTGATGGTGTAAAATATCGAGGTAAGTTTTATTGTTGTTAAAAATATCTATTTTTTGTGTAATTTAGAAATATCTATTTTGAAATATTGATAAAAAAATTGTTAATATTGTATATTTGTTTACTTGGTTTTTGTTTAATGTTTAAAATTAGTTTTTAATATTTTAGTAGTACTTATTTTATATATATATATATTTTTTTTATGTTAAAATGTATGTTTTTAATATATTTTCACTTATTATTAGAAGCAGGATGTTGGGTTTATAGGGGATAATGGTGGGGAGTAATTCAAAAATATATTTTTTTAAGTATTATTCATTTTTTACATTTTGGGTCCGATTCCGATTCGGTAAAATCCCCTACGAATCGCCATACGGAACGTTTTTCCCGTACGAATCGTACGCCTTCAACGTCTCCGTACGTACGAACACGTACGATCCAAACCCAACACAGATCTCCGTACGAATCGTCCGAAAGACCATACGACTTAAGAATCCATACGAATTGCATTCGGAACACGCAGTACGCGACGTTCGTAAGGATCAAAGCAGCTTTTTAGGAACCAGCAAGTATGATTCATTAGGACGACACTCCGTACGACTCTTTTTCTACGGGACTTTAAAACATTCGTAAAAGCACATTTCGACTCGAACCGCGTGTGAAACGGACCCCCCCGGGTACACGAGTGCACCCCATGATCCAGGGGTATGGTGCGAACTGGTATAGTGGGTCGAGGTATGGAGCATAGGGGTACGGTACATTGGGGTACGGAGCGTAGGTGTACGGTGTGTAGATGTACGGTACGTAGGGGTGCAGAGCATAGGGGTACGGTGCGTACCCCCATGATCGCAGGGGTATGGTGTGTATGTGAATGTGTGGTTCTCCGTATGAATTGCTCATTCGCCGCTTTCCGTATGAATCGCATTCTCGGTCCCCGGTCCGGATCATACTTAGCGGGTCATACGGCATGGTTACGAATCGTACGGTTCACTGTGCGGCTCTATGTCGTACGGATTTTACCTCGTTTTTCGTACGGTTCGCAATGATTCGGACGTATTTTTTAACTACGGATCATACTACACGATTCGGACGGATTTGTACGATTCGTACGGAAACGGCTACGAATATGAATCATCGTACGGATTCGTTTCCCGAATCGAAATCGACCACTTTATGTAAAAATTTAAGGAGCGGGATGTTGGGTTTATAGGGGAAAAGGGAGGGGAGTAATTTAAAAATGTTTTAATGTGTTTTCTTTTTTGAGGTCAAAATATTTTATGAACAAATAAAATATTATTTAAAAATGTTTTAAATAAAATTTATTTTATCAAAAATATAAATTTTAAATGTCTTTTTATTTTTATGTATATATTATTTGTTATTTTTTTTACAAATGTTTAACATTTCAATAATGTTTTTTAAAACTTAATTGTTTTTAATTTAAAGATTTATTATTTAAACAAAACATTTTGAAATACAAAAGTAAAAACAATTATTTTTAATAAAAACATTTTTGAAAGATTTTCATTTATAATTTTTCTAGTTATTTTTTAATGTTCTTAACAATATTTTAAAAAATGTTTGTATTAAATTTAAAAAAAATTGTAAACTTTCAGTTTTCTCTTAACAACATAATCATGATTGTGCACACAGTAAACACGGTTGATACGGGATTAATCAATACAGTGATAATGTGTCCAAACACTGGCCCCTTCGGCGTTATAGTTATAACATTCAAAGAAACACTGTGTTTGCAACTAAATAAATGCTTCGTTAATATTGGAGTTCATGGCGTCCCAATAATGCATCACATGCCCCCTTATAGGCATTCGATCAGCAATATACAGTTCCTGGATTCAGCCAACTCCCGACCTCCCCTAAACACTCACCCCCACAGCCTCTTCCTGTTCAAGCATCGTCTCTGGGACCACGTCCACTGATGCATTTGGTCACTCTGATGCTGCGCCATTGTCCTGAGTCCCAGTGTCCCCTTCAGCTTCCGGAGCCAATAGGGAATCCCCAATTAAATGCAAGGCTTCGTCGCTTCCAACCCTGATCCTGTTGTCTGAGCCAACGTTCTGAACCCCCTCCCGCGCGCCTGACAAGGGTCTAGCGCCCCTTCCCTTCGAGTGAACTCTTGGCTCTAGATGTGGGAGTACATCCCCCTGTATCTCCAGCCATTCCCACGCTTCCTCAGGAATCTCAAAGAAGTGTGCCTTCCCCTGCATTAGTACCTTAAGCTTTGCGGAGTATAGGAGCATGTACAGCAGGTGGAAGTCTCTCAGTTTCCTCTTGAACCCTATGAATGATTTGCGCTGTTCCTGTACATGCCTAGTGTAATCATGGTAAATCAAGATCTCATTGTTGTCAAAGCACATGTCTTGCCATTCTCTGGCAGTCCTGAGAATACAGTCTCAGTATTTATGATTCAGAATCTTGGCTATCAACGCCAGTGGAGGATCCCCAGGAGGCGGGGGAGGCACCAGTGCCCTATGCGCTCTTTCACTAACAAAAATATTTGACAGACCCAATGCTCACCCTCAGTTCTCCCTGCCCAGGTCTCTCAACTCGTCCCTGTAGGGTTCAAGAGGAAATTGCCTGCCCCCCCCCCCCAAGAACTGCCTCAATAAAGCTACTCAAGTGTAGCTTGGGTGTCCTGCTTTCATACCTCAAGGGCAATATGATTGTCGATATCCAGTGCCTGCCCTGGCCAGTTCCCCCTTACAACATTGTCTGAGTGTGTCTCTTAACTCACTCGCCCGGGGCTCTGGCCTTACCAATGCTGTGGTATCTGTATACAAGACCCTCTGTGCCACAACCACTGCGCTCAGTGTTTCCTCGTGGCACAGGCTGGGGGCCCCCTCTTACTTCCAAGACCGTGCCAACAAATGTCGATATTCAGCCCACAGTTCTTTTTTGTGCCAAGGCTGTGCTTATTATCACCTAGTGCCCCCTAGAGACAGCTCCTCCCCTATGCCTCTGGCAGTCCTCAGGGGCACTTGCTCCTACTTATCCATGGTCAATTCTTTCCCATGCATTCCTTAATGGCTCCCCTGAGGTTCTAGACGAGATAATTGCTGATGTACTGCTGCCCTTTGTCTCTCCCGCCGATCAGCCGCACCGCTCCCCTGAAGCTCTGCTCAAAATGGTGCCCAGTCTGGGATCTACGATCGGGCCCGAACTGGCCCCAGGTGTCTCACAGCTCCCTCCCAATGCTCCCCTCTTCCCGCCACCATTCCATCTCGATTACAGGTCACGGCCAACCGAAGGGGGCGGGGGAGGAAGGGAAATCTGCTACAGAACTTACTGCACTGTTTTGTCGCATACCTTGCTCAGGTGCAGTCTCCAAGCATCCGCCAAGGGTCAGGCACCACCAGGGCTCACCCTCTGCATCAGCAACACTGGCACGCTGCCCCCGATGGAAGGAGTGGGGGAAAGGAAGCCTCACACTTGTCGCCCACCTGCCGCTGATCACAACCCACTGCAGCCGCCACCGCCTTAGTCTTGCTTCCGCTCACAGCTGCTTCTCATTAGGCCCGTGTGGCGTAGCTTCCATCACTGCTCGGGCCCACCGACGTCACGACCATTGATTATCGCCACAGCTGCCCTATTGAGGAGAAGCTCGTCTCAGCTGCACTGAGGTCTGCCGATCACGGCAAGGTAACTCGGGGGGTCGGATGCCTCCGGACTTCAGGAGTATTCAGGATTTTCATAACGGGCTGGCCGGGAGCTCAAGAACTTGCGTTCTGACACACATGTTTCCCAACCACGCCCCCTTACATTTTAAATTAATTTTTTTTTTTTTTTTTATTATAAATGTATGTTTTTAACATAGTTTTGGAAATTGTTAAATTACATTTTTCTAATAAGTTTTACTTTACCTAGCACTTTCCCTGAGTTTATTTGTATTGGAGTTTGAATAACAATTTTAAGTTATTTTTATCCGGCACTTTCCTTGAGTTTAGTTGGTTTGGAGTTGGGCTAGTCATTTTTTATGGTTTATTATCCAGAACTTTCCCTGAGTTTAGTTGGTTTGGAGTTGAAATAGTAATTGTTTTATGGTTTATTATCTAGCACTTTCCCTGAGTTTGTTTGTTTTCGAGTTGGAATAGTAATTTGTTATTGTTTGTTATCCAGCACTTTCCCTGAGTTTAGTTGTTTTGGAGTTAGAATAGTATTTTTTTATGGCTTATTATCCAGCACTTTCCCTTAGTTTAGTTGTTTTGGAGTTGGAAAAATAATTGTTCATGTTTTATTATATAGCATTTTCGCTGACTTAATACGTAAATTTTAAATAAAAAAGGAGACGTGAGTTTTTATTCGTAATAAGCGTATTCACAAAAAATGTATTTATTTGTTCACAATTACAATTTTTTTAAAAATTTTGAAAATAAAACAAGATGAACAAATTTTGATTTTAATCAGAATACATTGCAAGAATTTAACATTCTAACATTTATTTTTAATGTATATTTACGGTAGAAATGTTTTTTTAAATACTTTTTTTATAAACAGTTTTGAAAAATGGTAAATTTAAATGTAAGCACAGTTATGCAGTAGTAAAATAAGTATATTTTTAGTAGTTTCATTAGACTTTTTGATTTTGGTTATTTTTCATTTATTTTACAGAAAAGTAAATGTTTTAGTACATTTATTTTTATATTTTTTTAATACATATATATTTCTATTTTTGTGATAAAATGATATAATATGCATTTTACATTGTTATAGTTTGTACCTGTTTTCTTATTTAGTATATTCAATAATAGTTTTATAAAACAATATTTATTATATTGAATCATTTACAAATTTTCCCAAAAATATTTTTTTGTACATATATTTTTTAACTTAAACATTGTTATATTATTTGCACATTCACAATATTTTTTTGTAATTTTATATGTTGAAAGTACATTAAAGAAATATACATTTTAATATATATCAAATATTCTATTTTATATTTGTGTTAATATAATATTTCATATATATTTTAAAGTTTTTGTAATTTTTTGTATATTTGTATATTTTTTTAACCAAATATATTAATTTTGGGGAGTTTTTTATTGTTTCTCCAGTCTTGTCCATGGGGAGGTAGCCTTTTTTCATTTTTATTACGCGGCCATTTTCTTATTCTATTTGCTCACTTTTCTGTATATCTATTTTGTTTTTAGGTCATTTTGTAAGAAGGAAGCTCGCGATTGGGAGCTGCGTTTCATCGCTTAAGGTAAGTGATTTAATGTACTTTTAAGGTAATGGGAGGGCAGGGGAAGGTAGTAGTAGTGTAGTTAGGCTTTTTATAGAGTTAGATTTTCGTTTTTTGTGTAGTTTGATGTTGTTTTGGTAGTTTAGTGTTTGACGTAGTTTTGAAGAGCAGTAGAGTGTTATATGGTGTTAGTTATGTGATTTTAATTATGTTATGATGTATTTAATGTTGTAATTACTGTGTGTGGGCTTGTATGCGTTTATGTGGGAGGGTGTTGTTCTACTTTCTAGCAGTTTTACCATTTTTTTAAAACTCTTTTTATTAAGTCAGCTGATATAGTGTTTGTAAGCATTACCAAGCAATGAAAACTTACAATTTTACGTATATTTAACTTGAGCAGGTGACTATTATATAGTAGTTAAATAATAAGAAACTAAACATTTCGGGACCGTGAACGACGGCCCTAAACATTGTAACACACTGTGTCGCATACTTTAAAACAGAACCCTGATTATGCCCTGCACACCCATAGATATACCTCAAGTCCATCTGAGCAGCCATATAGCCCCATGCTAAATCCCGATATGGTTTTGACGTCCGCATGGTGCGGAGGAGGCGGCTCCAGTTCAAGGCCCCTAAAATCCACCCACCGTTTCCTATTTTATAATGTTTCTGAGGGCAAATAGGTTATTTCTGACCCATAAACCAGTCGAGACCAGCTCGCCAAGCGCTCAATGTGGGTGGGGAACAATCCTTCCATGCTCTGGCAATGTCCCTTTCAGCTAGGGTTAGACCCAAGATAAGCAGGTGCCTTTTGTATACATTACCCCCTATTTCATCCGTTATATGCAACAGAACAAGCCTAGATGAAGAAGGTATAACCCACCCCAGTACTTCAGATAGACAGCGAATGACCCCCCCTCCAGAACAGGCCCAATGCTGTACAGTTCCATGTTGTGTGGAGCAGTGTACCCTCCTCTTCATGACATTGAAGGCACATGGGGGAGTCTATCATCCCTGCCTTCCAAAGCTGATACCTAGTAAAATATGTGTGATGCAGGTATTTAAATTGAATAAGCCTGAGGAGAGGCAATCGCAGAGTATCTTGGGGATTCCAAGGCTTCTCGACAATCATCACCATCCAAGGGGACAAGGTCCGTCTGCCATTTATCCCGGAGGGGATCTAAGGTCGTGGACAGATTTGTCCCTAACGTCTGGTATATCATTGCAGTTTTATGATCACACAAGTCCCCCATAAAGACTTTCGCCTCAATACGGTTGAATTCAGGAAGGGAGTCGAGGTGTGAAATGTATGGGGATAGGGCATGTCGCAATTGCAGGTATTTGCAGAACTTAGTATGTGGCATAGCATATTCAAGCCTGAGGTCTTGAAACTATTTCATCGTAGAGCCCCTCCGATCATCACCCAGCATAGGAATACCGATGGCGTCCCACTGTTTAATAGGTGTACCGTTTTGATTAGCTATGGTGCTGAATATGCGCTTTTTAGAGGAAAGGGAAATGTATTTAGTTTCTTTGCAAATAATTACTTTTTTACATTTCGTTTTATTTTTCAGGTTTGTTGGAGCGTTTTTTTAAAAACAAATTTTCGGGTTTTTGAGGGTTTCGTTATTGAGAGGATTGGAACCCTTTTTCCAGTTGTATTTTTACAATTTTTTGCGGGGCTTTCCATTTTTAATGGTTTCGTACTTTGTTTAACACACTATTGTTCGTTTTCGAGGACCATCTACTGCGACAAAACTGTAAATAATTTTTTAATTATTATGGGTGGGAATTGCTTTTTATTATTATTTTGTTTATTGTTTAATTTATTCATTATATTATGTCATATTTTTTTGATAACCAAATGTATTATTTTTATAAGAGCCAACAAGAAAACAGTACCAGCTGTTCGTACATATAGCCGCACAGGGCAAACACGAAAATAAATTACGCCTACATAGAGGAACTGATAGGCAATGCAGAAATAATGACAGTGGGGAACCCACCCCAAACTGTGAGCATACGTTGAAGAAATTAGTCTTCCACCACCTCAACCCATTTGCCCCACATTCTACGGAATTTCTTTGGGCAGCCTCTTGTCTCATACAAGGGTGCTTGTATGAGACCAGTGCACCCCTCTACGCCAGCGTGCCATGGTGGGGGCTGCGGAGTTCATCCAATTGGCTGCTATGTCCCTTTTGGCCACCATCAATGTCGTGTTGAGGAAGAGTTTTTCAGCTCTGGATCCATCCAGACCCTCAGTGATACCCAGCAGGACATTTATTGGATTAGGAGGAACCTTCCAGCCTAGAATCTCAGTGAGTTCCCCAGTTACTGACTCCCAGTAGCATGCAATAACGGAACATCATACCACATGATAACAATCGGCTTGTGTGTGGCTGTAGCCGGGGCATGATGCATTAGGTCGGAAGCCCAGCGCGATGGAGACGCATCGGCATAAGGTAGGCAGTGTGAAGGTAGTATTATTGAACTATTATGTCATATTTCTATTTACATTTTCAATTTTGAAATGACAATTATAATTATGAATTCAAAAATAGTAGAAATGTTCAATAGTTCTGTAATTTTTAAATGCTGCATGGTGTTTTGTGATATGTTTAAGTATAGATTTAGCTATTGTGTCTAGGTATACTTGTCTTTTGATGTTTGGGTAGAGTCTAGTTTTGTGTTGTAGGTATTCGTACATAGTTTTTGTTTGCTTACTAAGTTTAGGACCTAATTTAGTGAGGGATTGTTCTAGCCTTAGTTCTTAATAACTTTGTTCTTTTTTGATGGCTTCTATTAGTTTGTGGAAAGTTGATTGTCCTCTTCTTTGTGTGGCTTGGAAGGCATTATTCCATCCTTCCACTGTTATAAGTTTAAGCTTTTTTGGGCTAGGGTGCTTTCATAGACGTTCCACCAGGAGATTTGGGATTTGGGTTGTCTTCAGTGCCCTGACCTATGCAGTCTTCTTACCCAGGTGTCTTCAAAGTAGTCAAGCAAGGGTGTTAGTTTTGCATTATTGGCTTGGTAGAAAGGACTTTCAATAAGTATATTATAGTAGGTGGCTACTTCTTTTGTTGGTACATAGGCCAGGGCTATTCCTTTTTTTATTTGGTAAGCAAAGCTGCTATTTGTGGCATAATCTATACTTGGGGTAGACTTTTGGATAGGGCTCCAGAAATTTTCGTTTAAATCATAGTAGCAACCTAGAATTGCAGTACGTGGATATATTTTTTTTAATTGCCTGGATCAGTGCTTCTTCGAAATCTATTATTGCTTTTTTGTGAGAAGTAGTTTTCGGGCTGTTGTTTCCTAGTTGTAAGGAGTTCTATGTAGGTTGTATTTTGTTTGTTGGGGAATAGTGCGTATATGAAGGGGATGTTAGTTTCCTCATATTCACCATGGATAGTATAGAGCTGGTAAAAAGGTATGAGGCAAACTTTAAATGTACCATCCATCATCCATGTTTGGCATTGTTTTAACTTTTGAATGTTACAGTTATTGTCATAAAGAATGAATTTTTCATCTTTGTGTGTGAATGTGTATTCTCGTAACATTTCAATTTCTGTAAAAGTTTGGTGGGGGTGGTGTTTGAGCAGTAGTTGTTTTAGTTCCGGCTATGAGGCGTTTTAGAAGGCAATTGTCCTGTTACATGTTCAGGAACCCTAGTTAGTATGTTTTAAAATATTTGGGTACTGGTTTGTTGTGTGCTGGTGCATGCCTCTTTGATGGTTTCTAAAGCATCTCTCACCTCAATTTATGTGACCATGGAGAGATGGTTGTGTTCCGTAACATTAATAACATTTGTTTCTGTTGTCATTGCTTTCCCATAGCAAGAATTGGAGCAGTATTTACAGAATTTCCAATGGGTTTTATTTTTGATTGTTTTCTCTTGCGTATAAGTATAGCCCATGTAGCACAGAAGTCATTCTCCTTTTTGTGAGGAAATGAACTTTAATTATTAATTATTGAAGAGTTACCATGTACATATAATTATTACATTTTAAAATATACTTAGTTCTTTTTTTTCTTTCCTTGTTGGATGGTTTTTGGCAGTTTGTAGGTTATTTACTGGTTTCTTTTTTTAGGTTGGTTAAAAAATAAAATGTTATTTTTACAGAAGTGTTGGTTTTAGTTTGTTAGTTTTTTACTTACTCCCTCTTTTTATTTAGTTGTTTTTATTAAAAAAATGTACTTACTATTTTTAGTTGATGCAGTTTATTTCTTTGATGATGTTTTGTTGTAGTCTGTAGGCACAATTTAAATAAAAGTGTTAGTTGTGTTTTGCTTTTTTAATTTTATTAAGTAAACTCTATTAGTTAAAATATATACTTCCTTTGTTTTATTATATTTAATGTTGATTTTGTAGTTGTTTTGGAAGGAAATCTATTTGAATTTTCTAGGTAGAGTTTTAGTAAAGTTTAGTCTGTGAAATATAAAAGAAAATATATTATATTTTAAGTTACTCTGTTTATATTTTATTATTTTAAGCTAATATTTATTTAAAAAGTTATTTTCTTACCTTTAATGAGAGCCTCTCTTTTTAGTTATATTTATAGATCTTTTCCTTTTGTGTCCAGCAAAGTTCCGTCCTTCTGCAGTGTTCGTTTGTATCACAGTACATTTTGTGTTAATTCATTGCTTTAATAGTGCTTATGTAATTAGTTAGGGTTTTCTATTGGTTTGTGTTGGTGTTGTTTAAATATCATTGTTTGAGACAGCTTTTTTTGAAATTTTCGGCAGTTATAATTTAATTTGAGTAATGTAACTTATGTTTATTTAATGCTCGTTTTTATTTTGTTTAGTAATATAATTAAAATGTTTAACAAAATGTTATTTTTTATATATGTGATATATATATTTGTTTGTTTATTTTTTAGAGTGGTATTTTTGTTGTTGTAGTGTTTGATTATTTGTTTGTTTTTGATTTTTAAGTATATTTGGTTGTGTTTTACTTTTATTAATATTTTTAGTGTTTGTTTTTTATGTTTGAAATATGTTATTGGAGAATATTATTGAAAATCATTTATTTTTGTTTAAATGTTCTGTTTTTGTATAGTTTATATGTATTTTATCGATGTTTGTTATCGATGTTATGCATATTGATTTTTTTTGTAATACATGTTATTTTAATTTTATCAATATTTTCTTTTGGTTTTTTGTTATTGATATATTTGTAGTCAATATTTTTTCGGACAATATTTTTTTATCATGGATGTCATTTTAGTTTTTTGTATTGGTTGTTGATATTTTTGTATATGAAATTATTGACTCGATAATTGTGTAGGTCGATATTATAGGAGTCGATGTTGTGTCCGTAATCCCGAAATCCGGCGTGGCACCCAGGGCGGATGCCATCCCATATTAGGTAGTGGAGAAGGGTATTCAGCAGTCTGAACCATGTTGCGGTTTTCTAACCAGTAGGTTCATAAAGAAATACAATAGGTGTGTGAGCATCACCATGTTGGCAAGAGACCTGTGGCGCAATGACCTCCAAACAATCACACAGATCTGAAGGGCCTGGAGTGTCATGTATTCCTATAGGTCCTGAATCGATCCCCCTATTCCTGACCCTATTCTAGTTAAACAAACCAACAAGTTAACTAGCAGTCAGCCCATGAGGCAGAAAACCCCCATGATGCAGATACCGTTATCTGACGCAGTCACACTACGGCACAGGAACGTGTTATCTGATTAGGTCATAACGCTTGCGATCTAATTAGACAAGCGATATTCCTCCAGCCCCTGATAAGGCATACGGAGTTCTCATAACAAATCAAACCTATGACAACCTGGGCAAAACCCTGCGGCCATTGTTTTGATTTCACCGAGAACTTTAGTAAAAGAATGTGCTAACGAGCAAATCGTATGACATCTTTATTGACGTATCTATGTCCATCCTTACGTCAATCTCGGCACCTTAAAGGTATAAATATTACCGATCTTGCCATATGCAAACACACGCGTGGTGACGAGACGGAGCAGCCATACTTGCCGAAGCCGAGAGCAGAGCAGACCCCGCTGGCAGCAGCCCCGCCTTCCTGACGCGCTGAGAGAAGCTGCTTTCTCCTGCCGAGAATCCAGCACCGGCGTTTCCGGGTAGCCCTCGCAGGCAGCCTGGAGTATCGAGACCAGAGAGAGAGATACCATTCCTCATTCATCCTAACTTCCAGGTACAGAACTGAATAACCCCTCACAGAGAATTCTTTAGTTATTCACTTGGCAAAAACAAACTTAACTTAAACTGTAACTTTCTATTCCCGCCCACGTATTAGGCTTAGGTCAGGTACACGGGGTAGGCGTATCTAGAAACACCAGTTGAGTACGTTTAGTCAAATGTATATGTGTATGTAAATATATTTTATTCATTTTAAACATCATATGGCTTAGAAACCATATCAATGTTTTTACAGTATTACTTTATACTATTGCTTTTAATGTATGCACTTTACTTAGCTATAAGTATTGCAATAATATCGATCCATTTCTCTTGTATGAGAAAAGAGACTGATCAATAAATACCATCTTTTATTGAACACGCCCGTCTCTTCCTTTTCTCTACATTCTGATGAGACTAAGAATGCACGTACTGACTGAGTAAAATAATTTGCCTTTTGTTCACACGACTCTCGAGATTGACTCTTGATTAGGGGAGAGCAAAGTTGTCATGTTCTATGGTTGTCAGAAACTAAATCCCTTCTTGTCTAATCAGGGAAGTTAATTCCTCCTTGAACATTCGAGAAAGTTTCTAGCGAACTCTGAGCTACGCTGGCAAACCCAAAACTTAAGTCTAGTATCGACAGTAGTAGACCTAGTTAACGTCTGGCCTAGGCCTTTACTGCTGTAGGTATTATTCCAATGCGCAGAGCCTATTGGGAAGATAGGAACTACACTACATGGCGCCCAACGCGTTTGGAAAGGGCGATAAAACTAACGTAAGACATTTAGAGTAACTCAGTCGTGCTTTCTCACTCAGACCCCTTTTCCGCAATACTCCAAAGACGTCTGGAGTGGGTGAAAGGTAATATCCGCCAAACCTCGCAGGAGGAAACTCCTATGTATGGTACTTGGTTTAGTCAACGTTGAAGGATAAACAGTTCCAAAATATTGTGCATCTAATCTCTGTTTCCATAAGAAACCTGATCTGCAAACAAACAAAATAACCATCCAGACAGTAAAATGTCAGAAAGTGATGAAGAAAGAGAGGCAGTTAGATTAGCAACTGAACTCGCAGATGCTGATGCTACCATGCAAGCAGCAGACGCGGATATAATACTCATTCCGGTCATCAAAAGGAGATCTATAACTCTAAAACTTATAGAAAATGGACTGACACCTAGAGGTGGCACGGTCATATTCGTAATTGAGGCACACGAATATCGGCAGACAGAGGTATATTATTCATGGATACATTTTCCAGCAGCTAATGCTGTAACAAAGTACTTCCACTATTACAAAATAGAGGAACCTCCTAATGAGTACACTCCTTTTGAGGAGGTGGAAGTACCACTCAAATTCCAAGAGCATTTGCTCTTATTTGATGGCGCCCTAAAACATAATAATCACATCACCAGGCTCGGTCCTTTAGGTAGACCAGGAGCAACGTGGCCGGTCCTAGCCGGATACACACCACATCCAGACATCAATGGGATGTCTGCAGCAGAGCTGTTAACTCAGCTAAAACAATTAATAAAAATTCATAGACAATTAGTTCAGTATGTGATGCGGACTTCAACAATTCAGCCAGCAATTAAACTTCCACAGCTGACCCCTCACCAGGGGAACACAAATAAAATTACACCACAGAACATCCAGTCTTGCCTAGGTAAAGTACCGGCTAAACGGGAACAAATACCATTCTGGTTGGCACAGAAAATTACCCAAATAGAGGCGGTGTTTCCTGACACCACCCCATTAGAAAAACACAGGATTCTGACTATCTGTCTCCCAATGGGAATCGCACCACACATTGAGGACTGTGACACTTGGGGTACAGTCTTTGCTTCCATCTACACAAAAACGCACGGTGTTCCATCCATTTCGGTAATACCAGATGTGCTAAAACAAATTCAAGACGAATACGGTCCAGAGCCCGCTTTAACTCTTGGTATGAAATTACTGAAAGACTTCAAGCAGGTCTCGGCTATATTATTAGCCAACATAAAAGGTGAAGCAGCAAACGTGGCGATTCGCCAGAGGTTAAAGGAGACAGATATAGCAGACCAACCAGCTGAAATTGCCAGAATCATAGAAAAATCCTATGAGGAACTAGGTAGGGACAGTTTAGGTGGAATACCAGTAAAACCGCAACTGACTGAAAGTCCTGAAAAAATATTTTTTAATAATAATTCACCACAAAAGAACTGGGATGGAAACAAACAATCCAATCCTAAAGAAAAGAAATTCCAGTCCAGAGGAAGGTCTCCTAGGCGAAGGGAGAAATCTCCGAACCAGAGACACAGGTCACCCCAGAGTGACCCCTCTGGGAAAAGATATAACCTTAGAAATAGGGATAATATAAAAAAGCCTGATAGATATCAAGACATTGATACGCGTCCCTCTCAATATTTTCAGACTTCCTCGCAGAAATCGGAAAGAAGAGGACGATCAGAACAAAGAGAAGGGCACGCCAAGTCCAAAGACAAGGAACCTGCTCAGCTAAAAAAGAAATTACAATTTCCAAAAAAGAAGGTAGCCAGTATCAAGGTAGTTAACAATGCTGAGAATACTGAGGACACAACTGAAAAACGGAGAGTGGGCTCAGACAATGCTAGACAGCGCAGCAGAAGTGAGCATAGCTCGCAAAGTCCTTATGAATCATCTGGAGACAGTGGACACGAATGAATATCTTCAAGTGGAAACTGCAGACACCAGGGTTAGCAAACCTCACAAGATATACGAGATAACATTACGTATAGAGGGAGATAAGACTAGGAAAATAAGGGGACTATTTTGGGATAATCTCTCCAAGGGCTATGATATCCTTCTAGCTGAAAAAGACTGGCCACCAGAGTTTGTCAGGGAGTGCCCTCATGGCGAAGAAGTAATTATGCCTGCCTTCTCAAATCAAATTCCAATACATAAAAAATACACACTTTCTAGAAAGTGGGCAGTGGCTCTAGCACCTGCTTTATATAAAAATCATGTAGGATGGGATGAGGACTCCCCTCCTCACAAAATCCAGTTAAAATCACAACCTACTGCACAAAGGCAGTACCCAATTAAGCAAGAAGCTAAAAAACAGGTAAATGAAATACTAGATCAGCTAGAATACCAGGGGGTGATTGAAACTTGCACCTCACAAATGAACAATCCTTTGTTTCCGGTCTCCAAACCAGACAATTCATATCGTCTAGTTTTGGATTACCGACACCTTAACACATGTTGCAAAACTTTTGCAGTGCAAAACTCACACAGTGCTGCACTAATGAATAACATAGTGCGCAAAAAATACAAAACAACCTTGGACATCTCCAATGGATTCTTTTGTCAAAACATAGCACCAGAGAGCAGATATTTAACTGCATTCTCAGTAAATGGCACTCAAAAGCAATTCTGTCGGTTAGCCCAGGGGTACAAGAACAGCCCGGGGGTATTCTCAGCGAGAGTAACAGAATTACTTCAACTATATGATGATGAAGCATTATCTTATGTCGATGACATTTACTTAACAGATGATGACTTGGAGACTCACTTGAAAAGAGTGAACACCATAATACTTGGGTTCGCTGCAGAGGGTTACAAATTCAACTTTAAAAAGTCCAGAATTGCCCATCTGACAGTCCTGTTCTTAGGATATGAATTATCAAGTGAAGGCAAAAGCCTGGCTGACAATTTCCTAGAGAAATGTGCCGTACTCCAAGCACCTAGAACACTAAAAAACCTAGTCAATTCTAGGCTTCCTAAATTTCGGAAGAACATACATTGCAAATTACGCAGAAAGGGTCAAACCCCTTTATGATCTAATTAAACCAGATTTTAAAAAATCCAATTGGACTCAAATACACACAGAAATTCTGAGATCCTTACAAACAGACATGCTAATTAAAACAAAATTAGAAACACGTGATAACACACGCAATCTTGTGATTCGAGTCATCCCAGGGAGATGCGGATTCACATACCTAACCTCTAATGAGGGGGAAAAGGTACCAATTGCATTCAAATCACACTTGTACACAGAAGCTGAACAGAAATTCAGCAACAAAGAAAAAATTGTTCATGCAGTTCAAACCGCAATAGCTAGAGAGAAAGATCAAGCGGACGGTAGACATATCACAGTCAGAACAGCAAAATCAGCCTTTGAAGCATTAACAACACCGTGTAATTTACCAACAACAGCATTGAATCCGGAATGGATACAATGGGTGAATTCAATCACAACGGACAAAGTGTACTACTACTTTGATCCAGAACTAGAAGAATTAAAAAATCTAGAATATGAAGAAACATATCCTCTGCCAATCGACATTCTGCCTCTACGACATTACGCCTGTGTAATCTATACAGACGGACATGCTCAACCCTCCGTTTGGGGAGAACAGGCATACAACCCCACATGTGAGATTACAAAAGAAGTGTGGCGCGGAGGTAAACTAAAACCTCTAGTAACAAAATCACACTCAGTAGAAACTAATTCAGAACAACAAACTGAAATAATAGCATTAAAAATGGCGCTAGAAAATGCGGATCGCGAATTCCCGACACTTATAGTGTCCGATTCATATTACTGCATCAAATCATATAACAGCGATTTGCAGACATGGATTCAAAACGGTTACAAAGATGACACAGATGCACCAATAAAGCAGAAACTGCTCTGGGAACAAATAGCTCTTTTACAGAAAGAGCTACCAAAGACTCACGTGATACATACACTGAGTCATCAACGTGATGGCGTTCACGTTGTAGGGAATTCATTGGCTGAAACAGCCGCAGCGGCAGCCACTAAATCGGCTCCCGTAGTTCGAAAAAAGCGTACATTAAAATACATTGACGGTGAAACAGTGCTGGCGGTGAAAACGTCATCAAAAGGCGACTGCTCAGCGTTACCGATCAACTATCCACTCAATTATACATACATAATCGATGCAAACTCCGTCCCTTTTGCTCGAATCCCTGGAGTGGGGGATAGAGTGATTCCAAACATGGACAGGAGAAACTTGTTAATCGCAGACGCACACATGGGCGAGGGTCTCAGACACCTTAAACTAAAAGATTCTCTGGAAGAATTACAATCACGGTACTGGTGGCCAGGCATGAGCCTGCGTCATACCATGTTTGTAAAAAACTGCCCAAACTGCAACAGAGATCGCAGTGGGGAAAAAAACAGTTTAATACCTCGTCGTTCTACTCCAGGAAAAATCAGGAGTAAAAAGGAAGGGTTGCGATTAACATATACAGGCTAGTTCCACTTATAATGTAGATCACCAGCACTCGGCTGACGTCCGGACTGTTATACAAAGATTTGCGAGTCTAAATGGCATATACGCTAAGAGCATGCTACGTTCGACCATTGTTTTCACTCAGGCCCACCAGCCTGGGGGGAAACATGGCCGAATGAGCACAGTCCAGCGGGAATCTTCTCACTTCCTTCCTGAGGGTACGGGATGGTGTAAAGAAAAAACCAAGGCATAAAGCAATCTATAACAGAAAGGATATTAGGTTCGGGAGCTGGGTGGGTCAAACATCTAATAAGTGTCCAACGTAGTCTCAATAACTTGCCAAGAAATTCTCTGAAGGGATTCAGTGCGTACGAATTATTATTTGGAACTAGGATGATGATCTCTGACCTTGATAGTCAGACTTCAGTGGTGAAAGAAAAAAGCTTTGATATCAAAGACCGTTTGGCTATTTTGCAGGACTTAAACAAAACAAGAAAAGACCTGAGCAACATTAAGTTGAAACAACAGCCAACAACCACTGAAGAACCACCACCTGTCCCAGCAAGACCTGTCTGGATTCCTAAAATCGGGGATCTAGTCAGGGAGAAGATCGCGGTAAAGAAGGAATTTGGGCCTTCTTACAGAAAAGCAGTTCCTGTCTTGTCTGTCAACGGGACAAGATCAGTTGTACTACCGCCACTTGCTGGTAAAAAGGAGAACCGAGTTGTATCAATCGACCTGGTAAAACCACAACATGTGGCCGATAACAAACAGTAGGCCAAGTGGACTCCCAATAAGTAGCAGAACACCAAGGTTTGCTACCAGTACAGAGGTCCTAACGAAGAGGCTCATCACATTCGAAACGCCTACAGAAGAACAACAAGGACTATGCAATAATGCAATAGAACTAAGACCTCTGAAAACCCAAATAAAAACATTTAGCAGAGACACACCAATCTATAATGAAGTACCAAGTGACAATGCAAGAAACAAAAATCCTGAACCAATTGGAACCATTTGATAGAACTGCATCCGGTTACTTCATAAACTTCGATGATTCCTCTGAAGGCTTCAGTGAATCAAAGACACAGCCAACATCAAAAACCTTTAAAGACAAAGCTAAGGAACTTTTGAGACAACTGAAAGAAACATATCTGATTTCTCCATGGATTGAATTTTGGGTGGGTTTTGGTGCATTTATCCTCATACTTTGGCTCATCATGGTACTTACTTTGGGACGCTTCATTGAGGGAAAATATGCTAAAATGGACTAAGCAAGTCAGAAAATCAACTTGATCCTCAAACCACACACATCTTCACACGTCGAGAAAAGAGAACTTTCTTCAGCCAACTTCACAGCCAATCCGATACCTGGTGGGGTAGCCTGGGACAACACTGACTATGAAATTTATGGTCCGGTCGAGATCCTGAAATATCCACACCAAATTAAGATCTCATTGAGTGACTTTGCAAAACCAAACTCATTTGCTGATGATTGGGACTTCGAAAGCATTAACAACATGATGTCTGACTTAGTAATGTCTGCTAAATTTACCAAACATGATTATTTGCAGGGTTCTACAAATTATGATAGTATGTATTGCTATAACCACTATGGTAACCATTTTTTACACAGATCGGCACAACCTAGAAATGTTTTAAATTATAATCAATGGGAACATTGTGCAACACCTCCAAAAGGGAGCTCAAGAACCGTTTACGACAAATATTCATATTTTTCAGGTTTTAACACAAGTAATGCTGAAACATTTTATTTTAAATTGTCAAACAAGACAGGAACCAAAACCATGATAACCAACACAAAATTGTTATATTCAGACTCATTTTTTGAACAAATGAATACTTTTGGATTTGATTATTGGGACAAAAATGTTGAATTGAAAAGTGTTTGGGGTACAAAAGAATGGCAAGTACAGGGTATAGAAGCTTTGTTTAGAGCCTGCATGATCCCAGAACAAATGATATTTTTAAATGACACTGTTCAACAGACCACCTGTCTTGGCTTAGCCAAAATCAAAGATTTAAATAAACCGTCTATTCCAAAGCCAATAATGTTTAGCAATAACTCTGATACAGATGAAGAGATAGACGTAAACCATATATTAAACCAAAACAGAACACATCCAAATTGGAAACAGTGGTTGATCTGGCCCACAGATACTAATAACTGTCAAGACAGATTCCTGAACAAAACACAGGGTTTCAAAATGACCAGGCCAGACCCTAGATATCCCCAAAGACATCACCCAGGGATAATTACCACCTACAGTGTGGGCAAATTATGCCTTCAATGGCTACAAACTTCCACACTGGCTGAAATTAAGCAACACCTGACTTTACTTACTGATGGTGCTGACTTGCGTGATTTCACTTTGGGACCACGCAAACAGCGTCAAAAGCGTTTCATAGCAGCCTCTGTATATGCAGCATACAATGAGGCCTGGAAGGTTAATCAAATTGAAACAGCAGAGAGAATACGGGAAATTGACCGTATTAATTTGGAAAAATCACTTTCTGTAGTGGACAATGGGTTAATGACTCTGTCCTCCAGAATTTTTTCTTTGGACAGCATTGTGTCGTCAGCAATCGATATATTATCGCAAGACTTACTGTTATTACAACATGGTCAGTCACAATTGCGTTCTATTGTACAGCTTGGCTGGACGTTACAAAATCTGCGTTCAGGCTATGTGCCTTGGCGTTTAATCAACACAACGTCACTATTCCAAATCTTTAACCTTACTGATAGACAAATCGGTATGGCGCAAAAGGGTGCTGATTATACAATCTTGAGCATTGAAAAACTAGAAAGATTACCAATGACAATGTCAGAACGACCTGTCAGTGAATGGATAATCCACGGAATCATAAATATTCCAATCTCAACCTTCAGGTTTCAATACTGCCAAAAATATATACAGGCTGGCATGTACGAGAAATTGGGAAAGGGGTACCTTAAAACAACTTGGAAACCTGCCCTATTCACATGCATGTGTCAGTAATAAAGGACAGAAAGTGTTTCTTAGTGGCAACAATTGTGAGATGTCACTAAGCGGCACGCTTCTGTGTAACGGAATTAGTTTGCATGGAGCCTGTGAAGGGAATTCATACAACCTTTCATGTCACCAGCAAGGCGCACCTGCAACAGAAATAGAACCATTCTTTCAAAGACTCTATAATGGGAGTTACATTCTTATTGTAGACCGCAGATGTTGTAGTCTTATGCCCGGGACTCCTTATCTAGTAACTACTACTGCGAAGGTCAAGTGCTGTGGACGCTCATTGTTCCCCAGCTCCTTTCCAGACAGGGAGGCAAGGGCATGGCCCGATTTGAAAATTACTTCTATTCGAATAGATACTTTAAGCAGAATGAAAACAGTCCTTCTTCAGGCGCCTACCAGGCTCTCGTCATCAAAAGAAACGTATGATCTACAAGTCGCAAGGACGACTGCAGAGATACATACATTATTATCAACTAATTCCCCCGTACATTTCGCGGAAATCCTGAATGAAATCTTAAATATTTCTGATACCAATGGGATCTCAGGGGTATTTAAGACAGTATTTTCGATGGCATTAACACCATTCAAAGCCATACTGGGTATTTTTCCAGATTTCGTCCATTCGATTTTTGGCGGACTTCCCCTGATCCTGGGACTAATTGCAGGAATCCTATTCTTAGTCCTTATTTTTCGTTATGGCAACCCATGTCACAGACAAAACTCTGGCGACAAGAGAAGAAACAATCCTAGCCATTGGATACCGGGACCGAATATCAAAAATCCTGGGACTCTCCCGGCTTAGAGACCTGAACATGACTTGGTTTCTATCATTTCGACCAATGTGGCAAAGATGTGTTTTACCTGTATTGAGGTGTCTGCTATGCGGAGAAGAATGCGTGTTAGACACCTGTCTGACGCTACAATCGGATGCGCCGATGGATGCAGAAACATTGTTGAGCCCGATTAAGGTTCATGCTTTGTGCTGCCCTCAAAGGCTACCAATCCTGATTACGGCATTCGTGGAAGCTTCACCACTACGATTGATGGGTAGTGAAGTTCAAGATGAAAGCAGCATCGAACAGGTACGACCTTCTGTCAGTAATGCAAATCAGAATGTCAATGGAGACAATCATGCACAAGAATGCATGATTACACCTATTTCCGAGTTAGTGGAACTTTCCCAGGAAGCTGTTGACAGTTTTTTCGAAAGCCTAAATGATATGATGTTCTCACCAGAACAGAAATAGAGACTTTTGAGCAAGCTCGCACACGGCGTTCCCTGAATTCGGCCTTCAACTTTAAAAATAAAGTCACATGAACATTTTCGATCCAGTTCACGGACAGCAGTTTTTCCAGCAGCCCCAAAATATTTTTGCATATTTTTCGGGACACTATCTTCTGCTTAAAGTAAGAACTATTCTTAAAGAACTAAGGTTTCTAATACAAAATTTTTTTTTTAGATAGCTTATAGACATTAGCTGCCCGCTGGCATGTTCATAAAGATATTTTATTCTGTGATGGAATGGTCTCGAAGCTTTTTTCTGTCAGAAACCATTTCATGTGTAATTCTCATATACCAAATGAGCAATAATGTATACAAATGCGACTACTTTGGCATTTTTCTACAGCTTGAGTGCATACCATATATATATGTCTGCAATTTTTTTCAGTATATTTGAAAATTTCTAAATGCATTTATGTATTTTGGGGTGGTAAGGTATACACACTACTCTATAGTATGTTGTACTATGTTATACTATGCCTATATTAGTAAATATGTCCATAGTTAGCGTGGAGTGGGTGTCATGTATTCCTATAGGTCCTGAATCGATCCCCCTATTCCTGACCCTATTCTAGTTAAACAAACCAACAAGTTAACTAGCAGTCAGCCCATGAGGCAGAAAACCCCCATGATGCAGATACCGTTATCTGACGCAGTCACACTACGGCACAGGAACGTGTTATCTGATTAGGTCATAACGCTTGCGATCTAATTAGACAAGCGATATTCCTCCAGCCCCTGATAAGGCATACGGAGTTCTCATAACAAATCAAACCTATGACAACCTGGGCAAAACCCTGCGGCCATTGTTTTGATTTCACCGAGAACTTTAGTAAAAGAATGTGCTAACGAGCAAATCGTATGACATCTTTATTGACGTATCTATGTCCATCCTTACGTCAATCTCGGCACCTTAAAGGTATAAATATTACCGATCTTGCCATATGCAAACACACGCGTGGTGACGAGACGGAGCAGCCATACTTCCCGAAGCCGAGAGCAGAGCAGACCCCGCTGGCAGCAGCCCCGCCTTCCTGACGCGCTGAGAGAAGCTGCTTTCTCCTGCCGAGAATCCAGCACCGGCGTTTCCGGGTAGCCCTCGCAGGCAGCCTGGAATATCGAGACCAGAGAGAGAGATACCATTCCTCATTCATCCTAACTTCCAGGTACAGAACTGAATAACCCCTCACAGAGAATTCTTTAGTTATTCACTTGGCAAAAACAAACTTAACTTAAACTGTAACTTTCTATTCCCGCCCACGTATTAGGCTTAGGTCAGGTACACGGGGTAGGCGTATCTAGAAACACCAGTTGAGTACGTTTAGTCAAATGTATATGTGTATGTAAATATATTTTATTCATTTTAAACATCATATGGCTTAGAAACCATATCAATGTTTTTACAGTATTACTTTATACTATTGCTTTTAATGTATGCACTTTACTTAGCTATAAGTATTGCAATAATATCGATCCATTTCTCTTGTATGAGAAAAGAGACTGATCAATAAATACCATCTTTTATTGAACACGCCCGTCTCTTCCTTTTCTCTACATTCTGATGAGACTAAGAATGCACGTACTGACTGAGTAAAATAATTTGCCTTTTGTTCACACGACTCTCGAGATTGACTCTTGATTAGGGGAGAGCAAAGTTGTCATGTTCTATGGTTGTCAGAAACTAAATCCCTTCTTGTCTAATCAGGGAAGTTAATTCCTCCTTGAACATTCGAGAAAGTTTCTAGCGAACTCTGAGCTACGCTGGCAAACCCAAAACTTAAGTCTAGTATCGACAGTAGTAGACCTAGTTAACGTCTGGCCTAGGCCTTTACTGCTGTAGGTATTATTCCAATGCGCAGAGCCTATTGGGAAGATAGGAACTACACTACAGGAGAGCCCGTCCCAGGTTTCCCTCTCATATATCCTCCAGCTCCAGATACACTCTCACTCCTAAATATTCAAGGATGTAGGGGGCCAGACGAAGACCAGCAGCAAATCCATAGGTGGAGGGGTCTCCCCTACACAGGGGAATATACAGGTCTTACTACGGTTAACATTCAAGTCTGATAGGTCTGGTATGTGTCTAAAGTCCTCCAAGAGGTGAAAAGACTTCGTTCTCCAGCTGCATCACCACAAAGATATAAAAGATCATCAGCGAACAGGGAGATGATATGTTCATAGCCATCTATCACTAACCAATGCGGAACAGTCCTGCCAATGGCTCTACGGCCAGGGCAAAAAGGAGAGAAGACAGTGGGCAGCCCTGTCTAGTATGCTGCAACACACCGTATGAAGCAGAGAAGGTGCACTCTGTGTTTACCCGAGCCAAAGGGGTCTGTATAAAGGAGAGAAATTAATATTGCCCACTTCTCCCCCAATCCCATCTTATGCATGACTCACATGAGAAAGTCCCATATAATAGAGTTGAAGCCTTTTTCAAGGTCTATTGACATGAGAAAGGCTTACCAATCGACTTGTACCTCAGGGTCGTAAAGTATGTGAAAGAGTCTCCAAAGGTTGGGCGAAGTACTGCGGATGGGGATGAAACAGTCTCTGGTGACTGTGAGAATGGATAGAGGGTGAAACGCTGTTGGGGCGTGCCCACCATACCTGTCTTTGGCAAGGGAACCACGCTCGTGGTCCACATGGACTCCGGAACCCGTCTCATCCAAAAGGAGTCAGCATAAAGTGTGACCATTTTGGGGGCCAGTGAGTGCACAAAGGCGGAGTTAATTTTCATCCGGAGCCCATCAGGTCCTGGTGTCTTACCCGTTGCTATATATTTAATTATTGCACGCACTTCTTGAATCATCATTGCGTCCTCCGGCTCCTCCCTAACCACAGGAAGCAGCAACGGAAGGGTGATAGGGTCCAAGAATCTGTCTGGGACCTCTCAGGTAATATCTCCAATCTACAATATAATTACTCCTAGTACCTGCGAAATTCATCATTGGTATCTCCCAGTGTGTATATGTGTGTCCTGGTAAGGGAAGTGAGGTGAGTGATCGGTGTACCCCTATTGTCTGGGCAGTCAGACAGGCCAATAGTTTCCCAGATTTACCCTCTTAGAATGTGCCCTTGCCATATAGTTTTTGTTGTTGTGACACCTCTTACTCTCCAGGGTAGCATTGTATCATTCTTATTGTCTATCAGTTTTTGTTTGGCATCTGGATCTGTCCCAAGGGCACACTCCACTGTATGGAGCATGGGATCCAGGATGTTCAGTTGCGCATGTAGTTAATTAGTGACCTTCACAGAGTGGCTCATGCAAAGCCCACCACCTTAAATGTCTCCCACTCGGTTAATGAAGATGATGTTGAGCACTGATTGTGTTCAAAGTAGTCAGCAATGTTGGTTTAGAGGGATTCCCTATAAGAGGCATCATCCAATGTCACTGGCTGGGATAAGAGGTTTGTTATATAGGGGCTTATACCCCTGTAGGAGGGGGATGTGGTTGGAAACGGTACACCTGAGATATTCACTGAACATGTCTAGTCTGGTATGCAGTATATATATAGGTGAGAAGTAAGAGTAGTTGTGGGCATGACCATGTTGAGTGCGTAAAAGAGCCCCAATGCTTTGTCCAGTCCCTGAAGCCAGCCGTTACTGTATGAGCAGTGGCTCCCAACAAGTGGGGTGGAACAGTCCAGGGCAACATCTGCCACACAAAAATCTCCTCCAAGTAACATATCACCCCCCTCTGTGTGTGTCTCACAAAATGAGTTGAAGATAGCCACTGGCTCATGATTTGGGGTGTAAAAGCGCCCCAATGTAATCTCCATCCCCAACAGTCTACTAATATGTAGTGGCCCTTCTTTGTCGATGAGGGAGTGCACACACTCAAAAGCGGTCCAGACTCTCAGCCAGATCAACATGCCTCTTGCAAATCCTGAAAATAACATGGCGTACAGTTGGCCCAGCCATCTGCGGCACAGTCGCTCCACCTCCACCCCATAAGATGTGTTTCTTAGAGCATTGCAATTTGCACTCCCTTGTGTCTGTGGTAACAATGTATCTCATGCTGTCTAATGGCGAACCCCATCTCTCTGACATTCCATGTCAGCCATTTAAAATCTTGGACAGTAGACGGCCACCTAAAATGAGCACATGGTCTAATAACCCATTCCACCCCTCCCATACCCCAACAGAGACTAACAAAAAATAATAATAAGACATTCCCCACCATTTAACTTCCCCTCCTCAGGGTAGCATAGCAACGGCTGTCCCTCCAAACACCTCACAACCTTGAAACATTGACATTAGCAAATATCCACCAGACTCTAAAAGGCTGTCAGGTGACAGTGTAGGCAATCGCAGTCTAGACCCATTCGGATCTCTCCTCCCCAACAAAGCCAACCCAAGAGGAATGGAGGGGCCCCAACCCCATTCCACAGTGGTCTGAAGCATAATTTCAGATCTGTACCAACCGGTGCCCAATCTATCTCTTGAAGACTCTGTCTGAATCAAGGAGCTTCCACATATTCACAAGTGGTCAATCTCCTGGTCAAGGCCAGGCAGTTACCAATGTACTAGGTCTCTAGCAGCCGCTCCAAGGCCATTGGTGCAGCCTCTCTCCAGTTGTGTTGTCTCCAGGCACTTTCCAGGCAGACAGCAGTGAGCATCCACAGGATTAGAATCAGCAAGGGCCTCAAACTGAGCCCACCTCTCCCCCCATCTGGCTATTCTCCGGGTCACCAAGCAGAGACCTGTTCCATGGGGTCTTCAACATCCATAAGTGAGCTCTCAGGTTCCGAATCTGTGGCTTGCCCCCTCAAGCATAATTTATTGCTAGAGTTCGGCACCGTCTGAAAGGCGATGAGCGCAGCCGCCTGAACTGCCTCGGCCCTGTCCAGCTCCATCTGTTCTTTTGTGTGTTTCCATAGTGTGCTTCTGTTCCTGAGTCCACGGGCCCTTCTTCTGGGTTTAGGCACACCTTTCTGGGGTCTTCCAGACCCAGTAGCCTGGAAAGTTCTGGTTTTGTAGGATTCCAGTCAATCCCACACCGACTGAGGTTCTTCATAGAGGTGCGTGTTGCCATCTCACATGATTTTCAACCTGACCGGAAACATAAGCGAGTATTGTATATTCTTCTCCCTCAGTGCCTTTTTTAATTCCACATAGGATGCCTTTTTGGATTGAAGAGCAAGTGTATAATCAGGAAATTAAGTGACGTTTCCGTTTCCAACTTGGCATCATGTAGGTAGCTATTGCGAAAGTGAAGGAGTTTGGTCACTACTGCACAGGGCACCTACCCGTGGCTGGAGGCTTCGCTGAGACTGTGCGCTCACTCTAGCGCAAAGAAGGGAGTCAATTGGTTCAAAGCGACTACAATCTACAGTCAGGCTTCTAGGTAGGCCATCATGTGGCCTTCCTCTGTTCCCTCCGGTATTGACTTTGCTCCTCATATTACGGCCCTCTGTATCTTCAGCACAATGCTCCAGGACGTGTACCTTCTCTGTCAGCGTTGCTACCTGCCGGGAAGGTCAAGAAGCCCTGCTCGAATTTCTTCACATTTTCGATTCTATCTCTGTTACCTTGTCTGACAATTTATTATGGTCCTCACACAGCAATCTCAGCCCCAATGGGACTGTGCCAATCTCTTGTTGGAGTGTGCTTTTGGTATCTGCTATGGCCGCAAGGATGCTGTCAATCTGTAGTTGCATAGGGGGTGGCATAGTGTCTGAGCCCTCGCTCCCTCAGTATGTCACCATCGACTGCATTGAAGTACCCACCTGTGTGTTCATTTTTTTTTTTTTTGTCAAATCTATTTTATTAGCATTTTATGTTAGTCGAAAGACAGTGCAATATTCAGATAGTATAACAGGACAATCCAGGCACACCAGTGTTTTGTTAACAATTCACAGATCAGCTTGTTGTACAGTCCTGAGGTCCTGTGTACATTAACACATTCGGGCAGTGCGTGCGCAGTACCCCGGTACATACACGCTGGATTGTGTCCCAGAGTCCTCTGGAGTGTTGCACGGCTTCCTGCCAGCCCAATTGTGCACAATAACATAATCACATAATCATGAGGTGAATCCCACTACTGTGTGCTTACACATAGAGATGACAGTAAGCGAACCGTTAATGCAAACATTCAAACTTTCAAACTATTGCGGCACAACCACATCATGGTAATCATTCCCCTCCACCCCCGCCCCCCATCCCCCGATGTCCCACCCCATGGGTGTCAATGTGTGCGAGCATGTACGCCTCTCAGTCTTGTGCGCCCAGATGCGGGCAGGCCCTGTGCAGCAACATGTCCTGACAGCAGAGGATCTCACGGCATATGTGACCATCCGGGGCAGCGGATTATGCCACTCCAGTATCCTGTACGTCCGCCTCCTCCGGCGGCCACAGGGCGCTAAGCATGCGCTCCCACCTTTCTGCCATGGGTTCTTTCCGAAGCCCGGTTGTCTCCTCCCACCGTATGACTATCCATTCCGCCCGTGCCCATGCCTTAAGGGAGGCGACCCACGCCTGTACTGCAGGCGGCTCGCGCGCCTTCCATCGCCTTGTTAGCAGTCGCTTAGCCACCACCAGACCCAGGTCTAGGAAACGGGACGAAGCCTTATCTTGCTGCCTCCTCCTGAATTGGTGCAGAAGGTACTCAGGCCAGTTGAAGGGAATGACGCGACCTGTGCATGTCCCGAGCGCCTCGCCTATCTCACGCCAGTAGATGACCAGTCTGGGGCAGCTCCACAGAAGGTGAACCAGCCCCACATCTAGCTCATCGCATCTAGGGCAGGACGCGTCAGAGCGGTGAAAGTACCTATTAATTAGCTCAGGTGTAAGGTAGGCTCTATGGACAATGAAAAGTTGTATCTGACGCATGCGCATGTTTCGAGGGATACGTACCGGGCTCCTAAGGAGCCACTCCCACTCCTTATCGGTAAGCACCCTGCCCATGTCCCGCTCCCACTTGCCTCTGAGCGGGGCCAGGCTAACCTCTGTGTGTGCTCGCAGCGATGCAGCGGACCAAGTGTCTACCCCTCCCCATAACGTGTAGGTATTGCATTGTAAGATGCTGTGCAGGCTCCGCCACCATATCTCCCCATCGGGCCGCCATCTTTGCCACCAGCGAGCAGTGCATCAGAAACCCCCCAGGTGGCAATCCGTCTTCAGCTATCAACGTGTCGTATGTCACCAGCTTTCCATCCCTGTACAGGTCCCCCAGCGTCCGAACATCGGCCGCTCCCCACTGTTCCAGCAAAGGGTGTGGGTTCGCCCCCCCGCTCCCAGGGGAACCTTTTAAGGGTATAGCAGGTGCATATGGGGACACCTTTCGGGTGAGGAATAGGGTTCTGCGAAAGCATTTGTAGGCTACCACCAGCAACAGCGTTTGGGTTTCGCGGGCGGCGCCAGTGGGTGAAAGAGAGAAACTACGCGGCTTAAAGAGTATGGTGGTTCGGTCGAGGCAGTGTCTTCCCAACCCCTGTCTGCCAGCCTGTGGGCAATCCATTGTAGTTGCGCAGCCAGGTAGTAGTGCTCAAAGCAGGGGACAGCTAACCCTCCTCTGTCTGTCGGTAAGAACAGCTTCGGCAGCCCCAACCGATGCCTAGACGTGCCCCAGATGAAGTCACGAAGGACCCTGTTAAGTTTAGAAAAGAAGGAGGCCGGGACGGATAAAGGCAAGTTAACAAAGTAGTAGAGGAGCGGCGGAAGCATGACCATTTTGGTCAGCGCCACTCTACCCGAATTTGTCAGCGGGAGTGTGGACCAAAAGCTCATCTGGGACTTGAGCGCTGCCACCGCTCGCCCCAGGTTCCCATCAAACAGGTCAGTTGGTTGGCGGTAGATCTGAATCCCCAGGTATTTGAAGGTGTCAGCTCTCCATTGGACCCTTGTGTCTCCTAGACGGAACTCTGGGTCTTGCATCTCAGTGTTGAACGCATACAAACAGGACTTAGCTACGTTTACCCGAAGTCCAGAGACTTTAGCAAACCTGTCCAGGAGTTGGGCCAGTTGCTCTGGTATATTGTGCACGTCCTTAATGAACACCAGCAGGTCATCAGCATATAACGAGACCTGGTGCACAGCATCTCCTATGGTAATGCCCGCATTAAGGGTCTGCCGCAGTGCCGCCGCCAGAGGCTCTATGGCCAGCGCGAACAGTAGGGGTGACAGGGGGCAGCCCTGCCTGGTGCCCCTGCCCACCACCACCTCCTCCGAGATGTATGGGCCCAGTCTCACGCGCACCACCGGTCTTTTGTAGAGGAGATCAACCATCTGCAGGAAGTCCACACCAAACCCGAAGCGCACCAGTACCTCAGCTAAGTATCCCCACTCCAGGCTATCAAAAGCCTTCTCCCGGATCTATCATTAGGCAACCTGCCCTTGGCCACCTGCCCGCCGCCTCAGCTGCCACTCTGAAGAACCGTCTGAGGTTCAGGGACGTGGACCGCGCCGGTACAAGTCCATTCTGGTCAGCGTGTACCAGATGCGGGACCACTGGCGCCAGCCGTTCGGCTAGCAGCTTTGCTAAGATCTTGTAATCCACATTAAGCATTGCCAGCGGCCTGTATGAGCCCAGGTCCACTGGATCCCTATCAGGCTTGGGCAGGGAGACCAGGAACGCCTCTCGCATGGAAGCGGGGATTGAGCTCCCATCTATTGCCGCGTTATATGTGCGCAAGAGTAAGGGAGCTAGGGTGTCTCTGTAGGCTTTATAATATTCGGCCGGCAGGCCGTCAGGTCCCGGTGTCTTCCCTGTTGCTAGGGACTGGATCGCATCACCCACCTCCTCCAGTGCGAGGGGTGCGTCTAGGGCGTCTTGATGATCCTCAGGAACCAGCGGCAAGGTGACCAGGTCTAGGAAACATCCCAGCGCACCTACAGGACCAGTGCCCCGAGCCCGGTACAGCTGCGTGTAGTGCCCAACCAGGGCGCGGTGTATCTCGCGCTGCGTGTAGACCATCCGCCCCTCCAGCGTGCGCAAAGCTCCGATTGGGGTTCCCCGGCCCTCCTTTTGAATCAACCAGGCTAGCAGTCGTCCGGCTCTATCTGCCTTGGCATGTGTTCTAGCTGTGTGCGCTGCGTAATTGTGACACCTCAGCTGTTCCATAAGGGTTACGTGCGTAGCTCGCAGGTCACCAAGGGTGCGCGAACTCGGCACGCTCCCCTCGCCCTCCCGTTCGTGCTGCAGGAGCTCGTTTTCCAAGTGTGTGAGGGAAGTGGACAGCTGCTTGCGAATATTCCATGAGGCCCCCATACAGTGCCCCCTTATGACCGATTTGTGTGCGTCCCATTCAACCGTCTCACTGCTTGCAGTCTCCTCATTAGTGTCAAAGTAGTTCAAAACCGCTGTACCTAGCGATGAGCGAAACTCAGGGTCCTCCAGCGCAGCCGGCTGGAGCCTCCAAGTAGGCACAGGTGGTCGGTCCGCTTCCCATGCAAGCTGGAGCCGTAGGGGGTTGTGGTCGGAGTGTGTCCTCCCTAGATATTCCGACTCAGCAAGCAAGAGGAGCAGTGACTGTGAGCCAATGATCCGATCTAGTCTGACATGGAGGTCGTGTACAGGGGAGTAGTACAAGTATACTTTGTCTCCGGGGTGCTGCGTCCGCCACAGGTCCTGTATACCCCAGTGCGCGAGCCAGCCTCTGAACGCCTGCGCAGTGGACATTGCGGTCGTAGCGCGGAGTGGGGGGAAAGAGCGGTCCAGTCATACGTCTAACACCATGTTGAAATCCCCACCTATCAGCCAAGGGATGCTAGCATATGGTTGGAGGACCTGGTTTAGGGATTCTAAAAAGGAGGGCTGGTTTGTGTTAGGGGCGTACAGGGAGCCCAGCAAGAGTTCCTGACCATTTAACCTTCCCCGCACCAGACAGGATCTACCCTCAGGGTCTGCATGCACATCTTGACTCTTGAAGGGGACACCTGCTCTCACCCATATCAACGTGCCCCGCGCATGTGCTGAAAAGGTAGTGCCGTGTATTTGCCCCCGCCAGCGCCTACGCAATTTGCCTAGCTCAGTCTGTGTCATGTGTGTCTCCCACAGGAGGGCAATCCCCACCCCGTGCCTTTGCAAATAGGAGAAAACTGAGTAGCGCCGCGCCGGTGTGTGCATACCCCGGATGTTCCATGCCAAGATATTAGTGCGTGTCATGTAGCTGCGGGAAACCTATCCACACCATGCCATGAGAGGGACCCCGGGGGGTGGCAGCGGGCAGCGTCTAGCGGGGAAGTCAGTGTGCCGCATGTTAAACGAACAATGAAAAAGAACCTTGTAACTAAAAGGGCGAATCCCCGGAGGGGCATACGTCCAAACTTGAACAGGATCCACCCTCAGTAGAGGTGAGAGGTCAGCCTAATGGTTGCCCAGATGGGTGTGCCGCCAGTGACCAGAAGGTGATAAGTATCAAGTACTCCCATTTATCCCCCATCTGGGGCCCCTAGAACATCTTGATACGTGTTCAGTACAATTGGCAAGCTGTGATGTGGCGAGACGGTGCGTTTCGCCCCCTAATATCACTCTGCGCATCAGGTGCCCAGCCACCCCTCCCAGCCAGCGCAACACCCCGCTGTCTTGCCGCCCCAGCATTTCCGCGCTCTAGCCATGCGCAGATCACAAAGTATAGTAACCAGCCCCCGTGACATGACTCAGTCAACACAGAAAGGATATATCAGACAGCCAGTGGAGCACAGCATAACTTTAGTACATCTCAAGGATGTCCTTGGCTACGCAATGTAGTCCGCCGTCTGCGGGGTCACTGCAGGCAGGTTAGTGTCTTCCGACATCACTGTGGATGGCGAGGACGACCCGCTCGCAGCTAAGTCAATCTGCTGCATGTAGACTGTGTCTGCATTAGCGTCCACTACTCCCAGTGTTGCCACTGCCTCCAGAACCTCCTGACGCTCCTGCCTCATCTTCTCCGGACTGGGCGCCATCAGCCCCGAGCCCTTGCTCCGCATGGCTTCCCTCTTCCTCCTCCTTCTCCTGGGACGTTGCTCCTGCCATCCCCCCTCTTCCAGCCCTGCCGGCCTCGCCCCTGACCATTGTCCCGTCTCTTCCAGACCAGTCCCAGACATCAGACGGAGCCTCAAAGAAGCGCGTGCCCTCCCTAGTGACGACGCGCAGGCGTGAGGGGAATAACAAGGAGTAGGGTATTTCCAATTCCCGGAGCTGCTTCTTCACTGCAAGGTAGGAGCCCCGCCGTTTCTTCACCGTTGCAGTGTAGTCCGGAAAAAGCATCACGCGGCTATTGCCCACTCTAAGGTCACTGAGCTTCCTGGTCTCGCGGAGCACCGCGTCCCGGTCACGATAGTTAAGTAGTTTGAAGAGGAATAGGCGGGGCCGGGTTCCCGGTCGCTGGGCCTGCGCCGGCACACGGTGCGCCCTCTCCACTACAAAGTGCAGGGATAGTGTTCCGTTGGGCATGAGCGACCGCAGCCAGTCCTCAACGTATCCCTCGGGGTCCTTCCCTTCTTCACCTTCCGGCAAGCCTACTACCCGGACGTTGTTGCGCCGAGAGCGCCCTTCTGCATCATCCGCGCGGTCTTCCAACGCGTGTACTCTGTCGACTAGGTCCTGCAGAGCCGAGGCATGGCTGTTCACCACAGGCTGCAGTTCCTGAACTGTTTGACGCTGCTCTGCAACGGAGTCCGACAGCTTGCGATGGTCCACGTGAAGCAGCGTGAAGTCAGATGTGACTTTGTCCAGACGAGCTTCTAGGGAGGTCTTGGTTTGTACCAACGTGGCGCCAATGCGCTCCACCGCCACCAGAACAGTGTCCATCTTGGTCGCCAAAGCGGCTACTGGCTCCGCGGCGGGTCGTCTCGGATCCTGCATGTGATCTGCACCGCTCACTTCTTGTTGCTTCGTTGTGGTCCTGTCCCTTACCTTGCCCATCACTATCTGCTGCGCTGTAGGCATCAACACTTCAGTCACCCAGGGGGTTCCCCCTTGGTCCGGTTCCCGCTGTCGGCTCAGTTCCGGTGTCTAACCTCGACAGTGCGTGTAGAGCGGCCAACGTACGCCAGGGGCAGGGCCTCGCACACCAGCGACGCTCCAGATCACGCTCAGGGCAAGACAGTTCCTCTGTTTGCGGGATGCGCGGCCTGCCACTCCGCCTCCGCCCACAGTGTTGGCCCACCTCTTCTACGCCTCAGCCCCTGGTCTTCGATCAAGCAACTGTTGCCCCCACGGGCAGTGAGCTGGCCAGCAGTATTCCCAGTCCCTGTGACTCACTCCTCAGTGGCAATCACGCCCACCTCACCCCGCACGAACACCAGTGCCCGGTAGTCAGCACTCGCCAGGACAGGCCCCCAGGCCACAGCTCACCACCAGTTCACAGGAGCCACTGCGCGCCAGGCGGACAGAAGGGGAGCTGCCCCCTCAATCACCTGTCTGGAGGCGCTGCAAATGAAGAAATTTAGGCCCAATGGCCACTCGGTCCAGGCGCTTGGCAAGCAGTCCCCACCTCACTCCGGCACACCAGGCAATCACGAGTTATTGTCTCCACAGGCGCTTTCACCGCAATACTACACAGGGGGGGCGTCTCCCGCCCAGGTCGGGTCTCCAGGCCAGCACCCGGCTGTGGCAGCGCTCGGGGAACAGACAGCCCAATTCAGCAGCAGGGGGCTGTTCCGACTCAGTGCTGGACTAAAATGGCGGCTGCAACCAGACGGCTCCTTGGCTTTTAGGGCAATCAATATCCCAGAGTCACAGCCCTTGACCTCTGTTGCCCTGCATGGGCTCCGCAGTTCATTTGTGTCAGCTGGCAACTTCTCCCCGGAGTTGCAGGGCACTGCGTGGTCAGGAGCAGCGCCCGCTTCAGACCCCACAGAGTGCAGCACCGGACAGCCGATCCACACCAGGCCAGAGCTCAAGACCGCAGCTCACGGCAGTGTACTGCAGGCTTACCGCCTTCTCCAGTGCTCCTCCGGGTCCCGCACTCGACTGGGGAAGCCCTCCGCAGCCTGCCTTGCCGTCTTCGGCCACACCGCTTTGAGGATCCGACCCGCCAGCCGCCGATTCTCCGCGTCTCCCTCCGAAGCTCTTGCCTCACCTCCGCCTCCGCTCGGCGCCTGCTGATGCCGCTTCCTGGCTCGCAGCCGCATACAGCTGTTTTAGGGGTCCTTTGCTCTCCCCCAAATGCACTCTCACCGGTCGTCTCACCATACGGGCATGGGCAGCGCTCGGCTGGGTCAGCGGCTCCACCAGCCCCTCTCCCTTCGCTGTCAGCAGCGATTGGGTCCCGCTCCCGGTTTCGCGCCTTTCCGTCGCGGAGATGTCTCCTCCCGTTCTGCGCTGTCAGCGGCTCGTTTCTCACCGCGGATCTCGCTCGAGGGTCCCGCAGGGGATTCCGCAGCCTCACCGCTCCGTGTTCAGGAGTAAGGAACACTGTAATAGGTTAATGTCAGGATAAGTTAGGGCCCACCAGACGGAGCTCTAAAGAGTCACGTCCGCCATGTTTGCCTGGCTGGCCACGCCCCCCCACCTGTGTGTTCATTTGATGGTCTTTTAACTCTCCAACAATCTTCTGAGACGTGAAAAGTGTAGGTGGGAGAGAGCAAATATAGAGGCCTGGGAAGGGTATACAATTGTCAGACTTCAGACCTCATCGGGAACCACTGGAGTGCAGCCCACCCTCCACCAGCCCCACGGGGCAGCAGGTGTTTCCACCAGCTATGTGCAGAAAGGTCTCAAATGTTTGAGTTCAGTTACGTTAGCACTGGGACCAGGAAGTACGTTGTGTATCAGCTGCTCTTTAGAGCAAGCACAGGTGCCCTATGTCTGAAGGAATACCACAAACCTTGGCCAATCTGGCACAGAGCATCTCTTTGCCAGCTGGGGTCCATTCAGGGCCTATCTCCCACCTGTTCTCAGCAAACAGGGTCACCCTTCAACTCTCCAAATGCCATCGCAGTGTCTCCATGTCCCAGATGGAGCCCTTGTATGTACGCAGCCACAGTTTTGTTATGTGCTTATTCCTCCCAGTGCCTTGGTCTACCTTCATCCCTCCAGGCCATCAGGGATTCCCCCAAGGGGGCTACACAGGGGTCTACTCTGGTCAAACCTGTATCCACTGTCCAGTTGCAACAGTCCTTTCAAGTTCAGATCAGGTTACTCAGTCCACCATGCATTAATAGTTAGGCCCCTGGAGGAGCAGCAGGGTCAGTTAGTTCACAGCAGGCACACCAGACCCTATCGATTACAGCAATCTGATTGTGGACATTGAGCCAAGCAGTGATAAGCAGTCCAAATCCCCGGTGGGGTGCTACCTCCCAGATGGGCTGTCCCAGAGTACGGGCCAATGCACCAGTCTTGCCTGTCCCTCTATTCCATCCCAATGTAGTGGGGGGTGCAGCATGTCACAGCTTCTGGGGTCAACAGGGCCCGCTGCAGGCAGGGATCGGCCTTGCACTTGCCCCTCATCAGAGCCATCCGCTCACAGAGGCCCTCAGGGTCACCATGCAGTCGCTGGGAAATTCTGAGGCAACCCTTGCTCCATTCTCTTTATGTCCTTGCACTCCGTGCAGCCAGCACGTCTTGGCTACGTCCAGCGTTCTTCGGATCAGCAGGGGTCGCTTTCATGCACTGGTACCCTTGTGTCGCCACTTCGTTTCACGTCTCGGGACACTCACCAGGTCACTTCCAGCAGTGGGGGCATCGCCCCATCTCATCTGACCGCACTGTACCTGGGCCGCTGTCACCACAGCTCATCGGGGCTCACCGGGGTTTCTTCAGTTGTTCCCAGCTGCTGTTCAGGCAAAGCCGGACAAGCTATTCAGTGCAGGCCATCTTTTGGGGGTCATAGGCCGCCCCAAGCCACAAGGAGAGTTGCTTTGCAAAGTGGAGAGATGTGATCACTCGTTCGCCATGTTCGGTGAGTTAGCCGTGCCCCCGATCCACCCTGTAGATATGTTGGGTTCGAGCAGGGTTCTCCAAAGTTGGTCCTAGATGGCCGGATCCATGCCAGATTTTCAGAATTATACTCATTTAGATAAATGCAGTTATCTTAAAAATCTGGAATGGGTCCTGCCCCCCAGGACCGACTTTGGAGAACCCTGGGTTGGAGGGTCTTCTCTCAAGTGTATACATCCTACCACAGGCCCATAAAAGTGCAGTAAAGGAATGCTGTTCTGTACTGACAAAGCGATACCAAAGGGGATGATGGACGGAGCGTTTTAGCAAATCAAACATTCACCCCCAGTCAACTCATCTGGGTTTAATCCATAATCATTCTTTAGATCACTCCACCACCCCAGTTCAGACATGGCCATATGCAAATCAGTCTGACCCTATGCCTCATGGGAACAATCCAGCCCGAACTGCCAAGTCATGTCTTCCCTGGACCAGAAACAAGCATCCTGGGACCGGTTTCGGGTTCATAACCCTCATCAGCATGACTATCTTGAATCCAGTGGCAAAGTGAGCAAGGGACCCACGTCTGGGCATACCCTGACAACTTAGGGCGAACAAAGCGATACCAAAGGGGTTGATGGATGGAGCGTTTGAGCAAATCAAACACTCGCCCCCAGTCAACTGATCTGGTTTTAATCCATCATCATTCTTTAGCTCACTCCACCACCCTAGTTCAGACATGGCCATATGCAAATCAGTCTGACCCTGTGACTCATGGGAACAATCCAGCCCGAACTGCCAAGTCATGTCTTCCCTGGACCGGAAACACGCATCCTGGGACCGGTTTCGGGTTCATAACCCTCATCAGCCAGAGTATCTTGAATCCAGTGGCAAAGTGAGCAAGGGACCCACGTCTGGGCATACCCTGACAATTTAGGACGAACAAAGCGATACCAAAGGGGATGATGGATGGAGCGTTTGAGTAAATCAAACACTCGCTCCCAGTCAACTGATCTGGGTTTAATCCATCATCATTCTTTAGCTCACGCTACCACTCTAGTTCAGACATGGCCATATGCAAATCAGTCTGACCCTGTGACTCATGGGAACAGTCCAGCCCGAACTGCCAAGCCACGTCTTCCCTGAACCGGAAACAAGCATCCTGGGTCCGGTTTCGGGTTCATAACCCTCATCAGCCAGGCTATCTTGAATCCAGTGGCAAAGTGAGCAAGGGACCCACGCCTGTGCATACCCTTGCAACTTAGGGCGAACAAAGCGATACCAAAGGGGATGACAGACGGAGCGTTTGAGCAAATAAAACACTCACCCCCAGTCAACTGATCTGGGTTTAATCCATCATCATTCTTTAGCTCACTCCACCACCCCGTTCAGACATGGCCATATGCAAATCAGTCTGACCCTGTGCCTCATGGGAACAGTCCAGCCCGAACTGGCAAGCCATATCTGACCTGGACTGGAAACAAGCATCCTGGGACCGGTTTCGGGTTCATAACCTCTATCAGCCAGGCTATCTTGAATCCCGTGGCAAAGAGAGCAAGGGATCCATGTCTGGGCATACCCTGCCAACTTAGGGCGAACAAAGCGATACCAAAGGGGATGATGGATGTCCTAAGTTGGCAGGGTATGCCCAGACGTGGGTCCCTTGATCACTTTGCCACTGGATTCAAGCTAGCCTGGCTGATGATGGCTGATTAGCCAGAAACCGGTCCTAGGATGCTTGTTTCCAGTCCAGTTCAGCTTGGCAGTTCGGGCTGGACTGTTCCCACGAGGCACAGGGTCACACTGATTTGCATATGGCTATATCTGAACTGGGTAGCTGAGTGAGCTAAAGAATGAAGATGGATTAAACCCAGATCAGTTGACTGGGGGTGAGTGCATGCAATGTTCAACACTCCGTCCATCATCCCCTTTGGTTTTGCTTTGTTCTGTACTGACAGGCTTCCCCAGGGTGTCAAGGTTGTGTCAGAAGACTTTAATGCAGTCCCAGACTTCTCTATGGACAGCAATGCAGGACTAACATCACACAGAATGAACACAACAAAAATGCCCGAGATCTACTTGGGGGCCTGGGGCCTGGGGCCTTTGTGACATATTGAGAGCCTGACACCCCAATACACAAGACTATGCCCACACCTCAGCCATCCATGAAACACATTTGTGTGTTATGCACCACTCACACAGACATACACCCTTGTGGTATTTTTGACCTCTTGTTGGTAAGTCTTCACCTTGGGTCTCCCCCTACGACCAGAAGACTGTTATTGTGTCTATATCAAGAAACCAACAAGCTCCTAGTCGCCGAGATAGAGGCTTACTTCAAATGCAACCAAAGCACGGTGCTTTCCAAAGGCACTCTGTGAGCGATGGAAAAGCCACTGTGAGATGTCTTGCCAAGAGCCACAACCGCAATAAAGAACACGAGAATCATATACAGATCACGACACTCAAAACCCAAATCCATACACTGCAGAGATAATACGCTTTCGACCCAGACCCCAATCTGTTCCGCCACCTGGAACTGGACAAAAGCTCCCTCTGTCAGCTTGCTCTCATGAAGGCTTGTCAATACTGGAGGTCAACCTCCCAACGAGTATACGAGCACAGGGACAAGTTCGGTAAACTCCTCTCCTGGCTGGTCAAGTTGCACCTGCTGTCTAGGATTGTGCCTGTAGTATTACCTGAGAGCGGGCGCCGACAGACCTTGGCAGCAAACACTGCTTAAGTATTTGCCAACTATTACCGTTCACTATACATTCAAGTCCCCAGAACAAGCAAATTCAATTCTTCTCAATATCCCACTACCAGAGCTAAAGGGCTCTCAAAAGGCCAAACTCAATGCAGCACTGACCATCAAAGAGGTTAGCGACACCCTCTCAGAGATGAACCCTGGGGAAACTCCAGGCCCAGATGGTTTCCTAGTAGATTTCTACTGCAAAGTCCAAGACCTACTGATCCCTCATTTATTAGGTCTATACACAGAAGCAGCGTCCCAGGGCATGTTCCCTAATGACATGGACCTGTCCACTATTGTACTGATCCACAAACCTGTGAGACCACTGGAACTGTGCCCCTCACACAGACCAATATCTTTAATACAGAACTAAAACTGCAAAGATTCTTGCCTGCCGGCTCCTCCTGGTTCTTCCCTCCCTGATCCATCCAGACCACTGCAGTTTCATGCCTTCCCGTAGTACTTGGAACTGATCCGACATTTGCACGTGGCACTTACATGCACGCATGAGCTGAAGGACCCCAGTGCCCTTCACTTAGTTGATTTCGGAAAACCATTCTACCAAGTAGATTGGGCGTTCATGGACGCTGTGCTCATCAAAATGGGTTTCGGTCATCGCTTTCATCAATACATACGTCTAACTTTACTACACCCAGTCACCAATATTCATGTCAGTGGGGTACTGTCTGACTAATTTCCTATTTGACCTGGGATGAGAAGGGCTGGTCCCTGTCCCCTCAACTCTTTACCCTTGTCATAGAGCCCCTGGACAGCTTAATCCACTCCGATGCGCAACTTCAGGGTTGGAACTGGTGTATAAGAGAAACATGCATAGGGTTATATGCTGATGACATGCTATTATATTTTAGCCATCCTCAAGCCTACTGCCCGCAAGTGCAACTATTTGGAGAGGACTCCTACCTCCACTCCAACTGGTCCAAATCCCTGGTGATCACCATGGGCATAGCCTCAGAAGTAGACTCCTGGCAAGCATTCATCCCACTGAGACAGCTTCATATACTTAGGAGTATTTATAGTCTTTCAATCAGCTTTGACCTGTACATCTTAACCTGAATCCATTGGTGGAAACAATAAGGAGGACTTCCAGAGCCGGGAGACCCTTCCACTTCACAACATTGGCCATTTTGCGCGCTTCAAGATTAAAGTCCTTCCTCACTTCCTGTAACCCCTACAGGATTTTTCCCTGCCCATCCCCACCCCATAGTTACGAGAGATTGTGGCAGCCACCACAGCTTTGCTATGGGCTGGAGACTGGCCACTGATTATTCTTGACAATGCTGCCAGGCAGTTTTTGATGGGGAGCTCAGCATGGCAGACATCAGACTGCACTACTAGGCTTCAGTTAGTGGGAATTAACAAACAGCTCAATCAAGAGGGGGGGAGGTTTGAAAGACCCAACTTATAAATCCGAACTCTCGCTCTTGAACCTAGACAAAATTGCCATATGGGGGTCAAACACCATAAAACCTTCTGCTGCCAACTAAGGTGTCAAAGTCCACAAAACCTCCGCCACTCACTAAGGTGGCCCTTCAGATCTGGAGAGGGGAAAACAAAATTTTGAGATAAGAAACCTACCCAAATTACTGGTCTTTGGAGAGGCAAGTGGCTTTATCATTCTGCCCAGCTGGAAGGATTGTTCAGGTGGGGCATGATTGCGATCCTCGATGATGTCCTTCCAAGAACTACAGTGACACTTTTCATTATCCATAACACAATTTCATAAATACATTCGACCTCAACACGTATGAGCCACGATCTCACCAGGGCTACAAGATCTCCCCAAACTCAACACTTTAGAGGCCCAACTTTTGCTGGGTCCACTGGGAAAGGGAGGTGCATCCCAAATATATAAATTGCTAATTTGTAACACACCCAACAAAAAAACATGGGAGAAATGGGTGGGCTCCCTAGATAAACCCGTCTGAATGGATGTTCGGATGCCCTCCAGCGCCTCAGTCATCTCCTCTCAACCACGATTAACATAACTGAACCACCTCCACACTATATATTACATACTGAATCGGCTCTGGCATGCAGGCTTTCTCCCCTCCCTCAAATATACCAGTTGTGCGGCCCCAGAGGCCGACTTATCACAAGTTATGGTTATGTGCACTACTTAAGACATACATGTGACCCATTGGGCAGGAAGTAACTGGGGCAACTGAGCCCCCGCCTGCCACTCAGGATAACAAGCCTAGGTATCCTGGAGGATATCAGAGGCACACAAGCTGCATATACACTGGTAGGCCTGGCTACACTCTTGGCAAAAAGGGACATTGCGAGTACCTGGAACCAAAGGCGAGCACCCGAATTCACTGACTGGAAAAGAACAATGGATTGGTGCACCAAGATGGGGGAGCAATCTACATTGTGAGAGGTTGAACATGCGAAGATATGGGGAGCTTTTTGGAATTATTCCGGGCTGGGGGTGGGGAAGGTGAAGCTCAAAACGGCCTTACTGTTTTTCTCTGTAATCAGCTGTATGGATGTTTTCTCTTTTTTCAGAGTCAGCAAAACAGTCCGTGGAGGTGCGCTGCTTTAGACTTTATCCATGTCAAAAATTCAATAAAGTTGTTATAATAAAACAGACAGTGTAAAATACCATGCCTAGGCCATGAAGATTAGAGATGAAATTGGCAAAAAACTCAATATCAATTAAAATGGACAAAAAATGCAGGAAATTATACACAGGGACCTGCACCTACTTACACAATTACCCTAAACACATGCACAGTAGGTCTGGGCATAAACCTCGGCTCGCCTCGCGGAGTTCGGCACTCCACAACAGAGCAGATTTTTTTTTGGCGCACTCGAAATGACCTTTAGCTCGCATGCGGCAGCGACTTGCCGGGTGCTCTTGATCGCCCACAAGATTTCCTAGCCATTATGGAGTGCCACGTGATTTGCTAGCCGGCCGCAAACTCCAGCAATATTTTGCGGTAGCAAACACATCTTTTAGGTGTGCCAGCGATTTCCGGCGGACATTTTGTGATGTATGCCATCCCGAACGACCTACTGCGGTTCCAATCTTGGGGAGTTTCTCTCCTCAAGAAGCATCAACATCTTTTCAAAATGATGATTTAGAGTCAAAACCCTCCTAAAATGGACGTTTGACGTTGGCTGCTTGTGTGCAAGGAGTCCTTTTTTATCTTCTTTTTTCAACAGGAAGGAAGTGCTCCAGTCTCCGAATTACAGTTCCTATCCAGAAGGCTCCTCCAAGTGCTTTGTCCCTCTCCTGGTCACTTTTCTTTGGGATTTGGAGCTGGAAGTATCCCTTCTTGTCTGCTGCATATATACTATTGGATTTAAGGATTTTGTATTCGAGATTTCACAAGTTGAAAAACTGGTGTATACGGTTGTTGTTTGTTTGATTAGGGACATGCACCTAGATTTATTTACTTTTAACCTATTTTTAAAATGTATTGTGGTAGGTGGCCTAGTTATTTTTTTTCAATGTAATTTTACTTCTTTTACAAAGGAAAAATGTTGCACAGTTCACTATATTTTCTCCATGATTTTAATACATTTGCAATATTGATGTAATTCACTATGTGGCCTAGCCTGCCAGTGGCCCTTCCAGACAGTAGGCCCAGTACTAGTCATGGATGCATGAAACAAGTATTTCTCTGGTGTCTGTTGAATTGAAACATCATTTAGGCCATGGATGGCATCTGATTAAAATGCAAAATGTGTTTTCTTGTGTTATTTCATGTTTTTACTCTGCAAATAGTGTATAGGTATTGTAATGCCTTTGGGGGATGTGTGTTGGTGTAAAGATTTTTAGTACTGTTAATGTTCGTTTTTGGCATAGCAGAATTAATGCTGTGGTATCTGTGTTACCATGGCTCCTTTGTCTGGCCAGTGTGTGTGTGTGTGTGTGAGTGTGTGTGTGTATGCCATAGGCCACCATTTGCCTTTGTTCCCCACGCCATGTGACATGGAGACATTTTGTATAGTCAGTGTCCATAGGCCTGCATGTATTCTTTGTTTTCCAGGCCTCCTCCTTGTTATTGTGACCATGTGGCTGGCGGCCATTTTGTATAGCAAGCCAGTGTGCTTTTGCCACAGGCCTGCATGTCTTCTTTGTTGTGGCCATGCCTTCGTGCTGGCTGCCATATTTGTGACCATGTGGTTGATGGCCATTTTGTGTAGCCAGCCAGTGTGCTTTCCCCATAGGCCTACATGTGTTCTTCTTAATTTGCTCCCCAGGCCTTCCTGCTTGTTGGTGTTGACCATGTGGCTGGTGGGCATTTTGTGTAGCCAGCTAGTGTGTTTTTGCTATAGGCAAACATGTGTTCTTTGTTTTCCAGGCCTCCTGCTTCTTGGTGTAATTTTGCATAGGCAGTCAGTGTGCTTTAGCCATAGCCTTGCACTTGTTCTTTGTTTGTGGCCATGCCCCCTTTCTGATGGTTGTTGTTTTGCAAATCATTTTCCTTATTTTGTATAGGAAAAATGTTGCACAGTTTAGTACATGTTCTCTATGTTTTCTAATACAAGTACAATATGCTTTTAATTCACTATGTGGCCTAGTCTATCAATGGGCCTTCCATTCAGTAGGCCCAGGACAAGTCATGGGTGCATGAAACAACTGTTCCTGTGTTGTCCGTTAGATTTGTATGTCTTTTAGGCCATGAATGGTATTGGATTAAAATAAAAAATGATTTTTAGGGTATTTCAAGTTTTGTTTCCCTGCAAACAGTGTATAGGTGGGATAATGCCTTTAGAGGCTGGGCGTTGTAAATATTTTTAGCCCTGTTAATATTTGTTTTTGGCCTTGCTGAATTACTGCTGTGTTCTCTATGTTATCATGCCTCCTTTCTCTAGCCAGTTTGTGTGGGTGTGTGTGCATCCATAGGCCTGCATGTGTTCTTTGCTTTCCGTAGGCACCCAGTGTGCTTTTGCCATAGGACTACATTTGTTGTTCTTCTCTCATTAGGTTGTGGCCTCCTTGCTTGCTGTTTACGCACATGGTCGGTGGACATTTTGAGTAGGCAGTCATTGTGCTTTTGCCAAAGTCCTGCATGTATTCTTTATGTTCCCAATTCCTTCTTGCTCAGTGCTGTTGTTGATGAGCATGTGGCCCTGGCTGGCAGCAGTTTTGTGTATCCAGCCAGCTTGGCCCCTTTGACATAGGCATGCATGGATGGTTGAGCAATGAGATAGCAGTTAAAAAAATTATATGCTAGAGGATAATTTCACTTAATCTTAATTGATTTATTTGAATTTTTATTTAATTTTGTTTGTTCTATTTCATTATTGTAATTATTTTTATTTTTTAAAATGTTATTCTGTTTAGTGTTTTTATTTTATTTATTTTTAGTTACTTTTTTTAACCATTTTCATAACATTTGGCATTAATGCATCAACACCATGTCTGCTGTAGGTGAACAACAGCATTCATTGTCTAGGGATTATTCCATTGTCAATTGTCAACTGCTCCTCCCTGGGTGCCATATCCCATGTGATGCACATTAAGTGACGGTTACATTTGTATGTTGTTGTTGCTCTTTCTTATCCCTACTGAGTGTACACCATGAAAGTTTATGTAGGTGTGGTTTTACGAATAGATACACAGTATTGTTAACCATTTATAATAAAGTAAGTAACCATTGACCACACTAAATGATATTTATTGTTTGTACTACCAATTGAACTGCAACAATGCCACATTTCGCTGATGTTCTTCTTGCTTGTTTGCTTTTAGGTGCACAAGAGACAAAATCGCCCACATTACTGTCAGACAGAAGGCTTGTGCACAACTTGATCCGTGACCATAAATCACAGACTTCTCTTCAACTTGTGAAGCTAAGTGCCACTGCCAACAGCTTCAAGATGGCCGTAAGAAAGGTGCTACCAAGAAAGTGGCCAGTGATAAGAAGAAGGAGCTTCCCACTGATACGTCGACCCACCCCTTAGTCAGGCAAAAAACATACGCCTGCCGCACCGGCCTCTGGGGTGCAAACTGGGTGCAGCAACTACACATCAGCGCAACCTAGGCCCAAGTCCATGTCTGCCACAGAGGCAATCAGTCCAATTACAGCAACACAGACGAGCAGTGTTGTTAAAATTGACTTATCTCTTTCGCAAAGTAGTACCCAATTGTTGAAGAAAACTAAGATAAGTGGACAACAACAGCCGCAGCCAGCAATAGTAGTTCCTCCCGAAGTAGGAGCAGTTCAGGAGATTAGGCTTCATGCTGAGGAAGAAGAGGAAGCCACTCTTTCAGAAGATTCAATGTCTTCCAGAACTCCAGCTAGAAAAAGGAGGAGTCATCCACCATCTTCTTCCTCAAGTCCCCCTTCTGATGATCTAGACACCACTTGGATCCCGCCTCAGTCTGGGAGAGGGACATGCTACAAGAGGCTAGGGGAAAAAAAAGGTCCCTGAGTGCCTTAGACTTATGGATGTAGAGGAGGATGACGGCGAGCCAGTCATCATGGATGTTAGCCCAGACCCAGTGGAGACTGACGTCACCCCATCGCAACCTGCTGTGAGCCAGCTAGTGTGTTTTGTGGCAGTACAGATACTGCCACCACCAAATGGCATATTTGCAAAGTCCCAGCAGTGACCTACATCCACAACCACCTTGGTAGAAGTAGGTACTGCAGAGAGGTAAATGTCAAAACTTCCACCTACCACCGGTTCATTCAACATTGGCAGTGGCATCAGCATCAGAAAGTGGACCTCCCCTGTTTGGAACTTCATTATGGTTAACAAGAAAGAGCCGAACATTGCCTATGCCTCATTTGCGGAGCAAGTGTAAAGTCAGGGTAAACTTGGTACAAACTATGGTACCAGAGATCAAACAAACAATTTGAGAAAACACCACGCAATCCAGTGGGAGGCTCACCTTCGCTGCCAAAAAACTGCAAGTGGTGTTGGTGAAGGGTATGAAAGGCTGAGCAGGAAATTCGATCCAATCACTGTGGAAGGTGAAGGCGAGGAAGACATTTTCGTTATGCAAAGCAGCCCTGTCCCTCAGCAGGGCAGTAGTACTGGCCAAATCAGCAACATCTCAATGGCACAAGACTCAGGTCGAGACACCTAGGCAAGCGAGTACAGTGACTGCCCCGCTGAGCTGCACATCGATCCTACCATTCCCTGCTCTCAAGAAGTCACCTGCTTATATAGCCCTAGAAAAGAAAAACATTCAGGTTAGTATTCCTGGCATGTTTAGGCAGGAGGGGCAGTATAAACTCAACCACCCAAAGGCACATTTGTATGATGCGAATCTACCTAAAATGCAAACACTGGCCCTTTCCCTTTTTTCTTTTGTGGAAGGGTGGATTTTCTAGAATTTGTGGCAGCCATCTGCCCAAAATTGAAGGTTCCCAGCCGGTCCTATTTTGCCAGAGTCGCTGTTTCCGCCGCAACATCACAATGTGCTGGAATTGCTTATACAAGCTTTGCAGCAGAGTGCTGTTCACACTATCCACCTGACAACAGACATGTGGTCTAGTTGCCAAGCCATTGATTACATGTGCATCACTGTACACTGGATCTCTTTTGTGGGAGCTAAGGTAAAGATATCTGCAGGTGTTGACACTGCTGAGATTTTTAATGGTGCTTGGAACAGTAGGCATGTTGCAAAAATTCTGGAAGATTTTAACAAGAAGGTCTTTCAATGGCTGCAACCAAGAGGGCAAGCCAGCGAGCTAGAAAAAGAATATCGGAGAATTAGAAGGCCACTCCTCTGGGGCACATGTTCTGCAGTGCTGCAGTTAACTACAGAGCCTGAGGGCAGTGCTGTTGGCTCACAGCAGCCAATACCAACAACAAGAACACCAGCAACAACTGAAACAGGAGCATCAGTCTTAAAATCTGCCTATGATTGGTTTCTACTGGCAGGGCTTAAGTCCAATGCAGAGGCAAAGATAAAAGAGGTCAAGCACCAATGATTGTTGAGCAGATGGTCCAGGCCTATCTGGATGATCCAACTGAGGTCAATCTTGATCAAAACTCATTTATGTATTGTATGGGAAGAGGCGCCAATGGCCAGTGCTCAGCAGGCTCGCAATAAGCTATCTGGCTTGCCCGGTAGCCAGTGTCTCCGCTGAGCTTGTTTTCAGTGCTGCTGGTGCAGTTGTCACATTGAGAAGGACCAGTCTCGTGCCCCAAAACATGGAGAGATTAACCATGATCAAAATGAATCAGCAGGGGGAGGAGCCAAGATGGCGACCTGAGCGGACGTGTGGTCGCTCGGCTCCGCCGGCTCTAGAGACCCGCGCCTACATCCTGCCCTTTCTCCTGCGGACCCCTTAGCCTGCGATGTGCGGGAAACGACGCCTATTCTGACGGTGTCCCTCGGATATCTCCGCCTGCCCGGAGTCCTGTGTTTCTGGACGGATCGCCTCTGCCCTGGGTCTCGGTCCGCTCCTCGGCGCCTGCCGGACCTCGCTTGCCCCGCGACACTTACTTTGCAGCGGCGGCTGACTATCACACGGGGGTGATTTCTCCCGACTGCTGCTTGGCTTACTCCCGCTGACGCGGCCCTGCTGAGAGCTCGCGGAGCTGCACCGGGACGATTGTGGGACGACTTGCACGGTCTCCTTTGTTTGTGGCCGCCATGATGCTGGTCGGCTTTCCCTGTTGTTGTGCCTGCTGTCGGTGAGCTCCTTACGGTCCTGTCCGTCTCCCTCGCAACCGGCTGTCCTCTGCTTTCGTGGCATACAGGAGGAGGTACGGTTTGCTACAGGGTCAACAACCGCTTCCTGATCGGGTCCCGCGACCCCTCGTTTCTCCCCCTCCCAGCACCCCGTGGACTGTGGGCAAGATGGCGGCGCCCGATCTCCGGCACTGTGGGGATACCACTGTGCTTTCCTCTTGGGAGGGCGAGTATATCTTCGCGCAGGGGGCCGTAATTGCTTCTTCCTCTGGGACTGCGGACCTACGTGATTTACAGCCGGTATGGACCTACAGGGATGTTATGATGATCCTGGCTGCTGTGCAATCGGAGATGCGGAATGGTTACAATGTGCTGATCGGGACACTTGATGCTTGTGTCCATGGTGTGAGCCGGGCGCAGGGAGTCCACCCCCGGCGGGGTTTGGAATTGGCTTTGCTGCAGTCTGCCAGCCCTTCACTGTCTCCTGGTGCTACTGTAGCGATTGCGGGAACTAGTGCTGAGGCTCTTGAGGAACTGTTGCCGTCCGTCAGGACTGCTGATGCAACATTGTTTCCCCTTTGTTCTCCGACTGGCTGCCTGCCTCGTGTACCGGTTTCGCTGTGTTTTTCACCATTGACATGTTCCCCAGCCCTGTCCCCTGCTCCTTCCTTGAACAGTTTGTCTTCCCCGTATCGTGACTTTTGGTACCTGTATACCTCGGAGGAGCGCTTTACTGAGGGACTACTACCTACGGGGGACAGGCGATTTTCTCTCAGCGATTGTGCACCTCCCCCATCCTCGGAGTGGACATATTTCTTCATTGACTCGTACTATTTCGGACTGCCAAGTTGGTTGGGTGATAGAATGAATCCCAGGTCGGGCCAGGGCTAGACGATCCCCCCGTTGCATTGCTATTCTGGCGGGTGTGGGCTTTGAGGGACCTGACTTTTGCATTTCACAAGGGATACTGCTTGCTTACTCTCCCCAATGGGTGGTTCTTTGATGGAACTATTTGCTAGCGTTACTGGGGCGGAGAATGTTTGAGGTGCTGGCGGTGTCCGAGTGTCTGTGATGTGGCCCTCCTCCTCTTCGCTCCTTGATGAGACTCCAGGGCTATATTTCCTTCCTTACTCCCTATCTCACTAACGGGGTGCTCCGGCTGTTATGACTCTGCTCTCTGAACCATTGCTTGTTGCATAACGTTATCCTGTCTCACTGTGTGCTTCTGGTGCTATGGGCCCGAGCCTCCTATGACACTCTCCTTTATTGAGGACTGCCTTGCGGGTGGGCGACTTTGATGAGATGGACCGGGGTCGGAGGTAGTGATTGAGGTGGCATTCATCGTGGGCTGGGATCGGGGGGGCTCCTGATATTGGTACAGGGCTAGACGACTTCCTGGTTGTATTACTTTTTTGCCTGGTGGGGACTGAGGCTGGAATGTTGTACGTATTGGTTGCATGGATCATAAGTATGGTGTATATTGTTTTCCCCCATCTGTCTCTACTACTGCTAGTAGTAGTTCGGCTTTCCGATCATGGCGTCCTTCGGGGTATTGTGACCCTTGTCAATGGCACAGTTGGCACCATTTACTGGCTACCCTGATATATTGCGGGCTATCGGCTCCGTCACGTTTTCTTTGGTTCCTGTCTGCTGGTTATGGGAGTTTGTTGTGGCAGGGGGACTATTTATTTAGGGTAGCGTCCATCTTGCTCTCCTTTGTCTGCGTTCTCATTATGGCGGCCATCTTGTCCCTCTGATCCGACTGGGGCGGGCTTTTGCTGGGCGTCATGATGTAGTGGCCGCTAGCGGCCTGATTAGTGTTGGGGATCTCTGGGGGTTCACGTTTGTTTGACTAGTTGGTATGATTTCGAACTGTGCAGCCTTTCTGGCGTATGTAGTGGTTGTAGCTCCCCACGTTTGTTCGGCTCCTGATGTCTGTCCTGGTATTTTCGCACAGGGGGTGGGACTCTGCGTATCCTGTTAACGCCCTTATGGCCGGGGTGATCGTCCCAGTATTACCTCGGGGACCCGAATGTATCTGATTCGATTCTCCTTTTGGTAGAGTACTTTTCGATTTTACTGTTTCATTCGGTACAGGGAACTATACATGGCTGGAGGACCGGGTGTCTTGTTAATGTTGGGGCTCCTCCCCCGTTTCTTTTCTTTTCTTTTCTCTTTTGGGAATGGTAGAATAGCTTGTTCTTTTCTTCCTCCCGATACTTCAAGTGTGAACATCTTTATTTTCTTCTCTTTTCTTCTTTCTCTTCTCTTCTTATTCTATATTTCGGGTACTTTACTGGGCGACAGGCACTTTCCCGCGGGGGGGTAGGCCGTAGCCTCCGGATTGTTGTAGGGTGGGGGGGTAGATTTAGTTTTCCTCTTTAGTTTCTATGGGCCTTATTTCTCTAATTTCTGCGCTTTCCTGTTCTGGTTTTCAGTTCTGGGTATGCAACATGGGTTAATAGGGAGTGGGTGGCGCTGAGGGTGGTACGTACATGTGGACTGCAGCTTCTGTTGTTTTGTAGGGTACTGCCATATTGACGGGGTGTTTTTTCCTAATGTTGTTCTTATTTATGCCGCCTGCTCCTGTTATGTAACTAATGTCCGGACTCAGTTCTTCTTGACTCTATTCTTTACTGATTTATATTTTAATTTAATCTTAGAAATTTAACCTTCAATGCTCCTTTTCCTTGACGGCATGACTCCATTCAGTGTAACTGTTATTATTTGCTGCTATTTTGCCTACTGCCGCAGTGGAACCGCATTGATCGCGTCTGTGCTTAAAAGTCCCGTGGCCGACCCGATGGTTGTAGGCCCGTATTTGTTCTTCTTTTTGTGCACAATAAAGGTTTTCAAAAAAAAAAAAAAAAAAAAAAATGAATCAGCAGTTTATATCACCGAACGACTCCATAGCTGGAGTACGACAGGAGGAAGATGAGGGTGATTGGTCAGACTCAGGTCATGGAAGTAGTGTGCTAGCTGACTTACTTCTGGGCTAACCACCTGAGTATAAGGACAAACTCTACTTCCCTGACTAATAGGTCTGGGCCACCAACCACAAAACCTCACTCTGTCGCTGAACTGCTTTGACGGAAATAAAAATATATAGCTAGGGGAACATTATTTTATTTGTTTGTGTCTAGCTGACTAATGCAGCCCCACCATCTTAGACACATTTTATTGATGGATTGGAGCTGCACCAGTGTGCAGTGAATAAATGTTCCCGCAAGGACACTGGAGAGACCAATTTATGCCAGCCTCCATCCTGTGTATTTCTATCCTTTCCTAGTGTATTCCCCTAGCCGAATTGCCAAACACAATTTGTGTTGATTTGCAAGACTGGCCAATGTCTGTTTCATTTTAACGGTCACCACACCTGAATTAGAAGAACATGTAAATGGCATGAATTGTACGCAGAGTGATAGCTGTTTGTGAGTGTGTTGTCTTCAGCTTCACACTCCTCAAAGACCCAACCAGTCCCTTAGGCTAACAAACACAAATCTAGTCTATACAAAAAATAACTCAATGTTTCGCTTATTGTGCATCAACACACAGCATTGTAGCACAGGCCAATCTCTCACATTTCAGTTGGGTCTCAGTCGGTACAGAGTTGGACACCTTACTCAGAGTCAAGAGGATGATGAAAGGACTCAGGGCATGACTACTTCAAGAACATTCCCACCAGAAGAAGGAAGTTATCAACTTCACTGAAACCAACGGATTTGGTGATGGTGATGGTGAGAGAAGTGTATTGATTTTACTTGATTTGTAAAATGCAATTTTGCAGAGTGTGTGTGCTCAGTGCTATCTGGTTCAAATTTGAAACTATGTGGTGGTTGGGTGGGGGGGCCGGTTGTAGGTAACTGGAGACAGACATGTGGTCATGAATGATCATCACATTATGCACATGCTGTTAGGCTGCATTATTATTATGAATTATGATGATGAATTCATGATAATGACAGTTGCAAGTTTAATCTGCCCGATAGTTACATGCGGCTCTTTTTGTGTGATTTTTGGCTGTTGTAAAATTGCTCTCATCTAATTGTTTGCGCATCAGTCATAAAATTAATGACTGCAAAAAAGGACTATTCTTCTCTCTTGTGCTGTCTCTGAGTCTTCTCAGTGCACTCCTTATGAAGTTCACCTTCTGTCCTTCTCCTTGATTCTACAATATAATTTTTGTTTTACAAACTGCAGGCCTTCTCTTATCCTGCACCAAACTGGAAAAGCACCATAGCACTCACGCTTACCTTACCAGACCACATCTGCCAGGCATCCAAGATTGCCAGACAGTCCCAGAAGAATGCAGATGCAACTCTCAATTTGTAAATATAGTATAATTTTTTCTTTTGATAATCATTAGAGCAGTGTGTGTTATACGCTTGCCTCCTAAATAATTTGTAACGTATTTGCCATTTTTCAAAGCTAGGTACCAGAACATTTAAATATAATGTAACTTGGGTCTCCCTGAGAACAGACAGACTGTATGGTTTGTTTTGTATTTAAGTTACTTGTACTCATTCCTTTGTTTCCTTTTCCTCCCCAAACAGATTTAGGATGAAGTCATTGCCCAGATCAACACTGTCTTTGTATATTTTTAGTCTTTGTCACACCTTTCCTAAAATCTCACTTACTGTCCATACATCAAACCCCCAAAGCTCTTCCCCCGAGCTATGTGGTTTATGCAGGTGTGATTTAATAATTTACACCATTAACTGATCACACACTTGGTGGGGCGGATGTGGTAAAAGCAACACCAACTCAGTGCAGGATTTTCAGTTTTACTCCTATTACTGAAGCAGTCCACACTGGCCCAATTTACCCACTCACGCATAAAAGTGATCAATATTTCTTTAGTTATAGAAGAACATAATTCGTCATTATCATCGTTCAGGCATTGTGTGCTGTATTAAACGCTTAACCAATAATCTTGTCCACTCCTAGCTTTAAGTCGTGTTAATGAATCACAATTCAAGACATACGAGTCACTTTTGTTTCCTCGAAATGCTAGCTTACCATTGCTCTAATTTAGTATTGTTTCTTATTTGTTATACTGCATCAGGTATTCTTTGTTGGGGGGACATGGCTACCCAGCCAAGAAGGTCGAGCATGATCTAACGAGGCTCCGTCTGACAACCCGTTATCCACTCTTAATCCTATGCTGGCAACTACATTGAGGGACCTACCCAACCAGTTCTGCTCTCTGAAGTGCACATCTGTTGTTTCCTGCCCTCACCACCTTGCTGGCTCCTGTAGTGCAGAGATTTGGGGCTGGGGTAAGGTAAGGCCAAACATGTTGTGCGGTGGGCCGACCTGAGACAGCGGGCCCGATGATCTGCTGAGTTGTCCATGTGGTGGGTAGATGGCTTCCACACATTTGGGGATCTCTACCAAGATGGAGTCCTGATACCTAATGATACCTTGATGGAAGAGGATGGGCTACACTCTGGGCAGTTTTTACTCTACACCTCTACGCTAGTTGCTTTGGGAGGCTGTTGGGGGGATTTGTCGAGTGAACGTCAGACTCACCTCACAGTTCAATACTTACATGTGATAGGCACTGTTCCCAATAATGTGCCGCGTACGCAACAAAGTCACCTCAAGTGCGCAGTGTGCATCATTTAGCGTGCACACACAGCACATCCCCCGAGACCGTTGGCGCTGCCGCATTTAAAACGCGAGCGCACGAAAAATGGCCATTTCCTGATTGGCAAGTGGCCTTGCACTTGCTGCATTCCTTTCTTAACAGTGCACAGCTGCGGGCTGATTGTGACCCTTTAAGGTAGTGTTCATGTTAATTTCAGCGCACACAGGGAGTGGAAAACAGAGTCCCAAACACAGCGTGTGCTTTAGCAAACGCCGTGTTTGAGACATTGCTTTTCTTTTCTTAATTGTGCACAGCTAGAGGGCTGATTATGTTGATTTGAGATAGTATTCATGTTAATTGCAGCGCTCGTGTGCGCTGAAATTAACATGAATACTATCTCAAATGATTACAATCAGCCCGCATCTGTCCACAATTAAGAAAAGGAGAGTCTCAAACACAACTCTTTTTGTCTTTTCTAAACAGTGACCATCACATTTTGCCCCCTTGGTCACGAGGTTTCCAGTTTCAAATACTAGATTTGTTGCAAGATTAATAACAAACGCAAAATATAACAACTGTAATGCGTCCTACCACCCCAATCCCTCTTGAACCATCCTTGAAATGTTTGGCTCTCTTGCTGGTCTTTACAAAGCATATCTATATTGGGAGATAATAAAATGCACTTTTGAGTTTTACTTCATGCTTACGTAAATGCAACAAAGCGCCACTACAATGCTTCAGTTTTCTTGCAAAGATGTTTTTCATATTAATTGTGAGAAAATACTGGTTGTTTTTTCATCGGTGGAGCCAGGGGGTGGATAACTTATGTACGCAAAAGAGGGCTGTGCATAACATTTTGCTACCACCAATGTTTCCCTTTCATTCAGTGAAATTGCAACACTGCTTGTATTAAAGTTCTAAAATTAAATGGAAAACACAGATAAATCTTGGATAGCATGGAGCATGCCCTTGTTCTCCCCTCGCATATCTTGCCTACATTTTCCTCTCCATGAGGAGGAAACTCAGAAACAATCAGGGAGAAAGCTTGATGACTCCTTCTCAGTGCTTGATTGGCGTGGTGGCTACAGGTGCCTTGCACTAGCCTCCGTTTAGATTTTTGTTGACCAGGGTTTATTTTCCATCATCACACTCTGTCCCAGTGTGAGAGAGAGTAAGGCAGAAAATAGAGAAAGGAAAAACATGTGAGAGAAACCAGGGATGAAAAAACCATGTACGAGTGATTTAAAAATCAAGGAAGCTAGTATTCATGTTAATTGCAGCGCACACAGGCTCTGCAATTAACATGAATACTATCTCAAAGGCCCACAATCAGCACGCATCTGTGCACTGTTAAGAAAAGAAAAACAGTCTCCAACACGATGTGTGCTTTAGCAAACACTGTGTTTGAGACTCTGATTTTCCTTTCTTAATTGTGCACAGCTGCGGGGCTGATTGTGACCCTTTGAGATAATATTCCTGTGAATTGCATCACATACAGGACTGCAACTTACCCACCCTGGCTCTGAATCCTGGGAAATAGTTGGTACATTCCCAAGAATGTACCCCGAAAGGCATAGCTACTGGGGAAAGACCCAGGACTCTTGTTGGTCACCCGGTTACACTGTTTGACAATGTGACGTTTGGTTTAACAAGTTGGATATTAGCACGCAAAGTCTGCTGCACTTGATTGCTAGTGGATGGAATTCCACCATCTGTTCCTGAATTATGTCAGGTGGAAAGATGATTACTGTACGGAATTGAACTAGAAGATGAAGTACCAGAAAAAATGTTTGCATTAGAATTTAAAGGCAGCTGGTGGAAGTTTTTTCGACAAGGGTTAATATCTCAGAGAGAGCATCCAGGGAAGATTTGCCAGAAATTTCTAATGCTTGTGCAGGAGTAAATAAACAGTCAAAATCCTTAGTGCTGGCTGCTAGGGTTTTGGTCAATTTGCCCTTTCTTGTAACAGCATCTAAATGGAACACCTTCAAGCTCCATCCAGTGGCACAGCTTATTTCAAATGCATATGCAGCCATTTTTTCACTTTTTCACACTTATCATAATTTCACGTTCATCTCTGTTCATTGTTTTTCCACATTCATCACTCTTTACTTCCACGTGCCAGGAAACGGCATTTTTCCAAGTTTCTTATGTAATTGCAGGGCCATCCGAACCTCTTAGCAAAAACACGTGCTGAAGCCAAAATCCATGAAAAGCAGTTTTATTGTAACCCAATGCATTTCAGGCCTCTCAGGGCCTTTCTTCAGGGGTGACTGCAAGTACAAGATACATAAATTAACTCTCTATCCGTCACTCATCAACAACAGTAATATAAACATCAATATTGTTCCAGCTATTAACTAAATTCATTACGTTTTCAGAAGGCTGTGTGCATATTCTGCGCAGAAGTTTTCCTTCGCATCCCAATGCTTAATAAATTATATCGCCATCAGTTACCTCCCAAAAGCTTTTAAAATCGTCTTATGGAAACCTGTATAACCAGCCCTCCCACCAGAGTTTTAAACTTCACATTGTTACCCACTTCTTAAACATTTAAGTGCTTCTGCTGGCTTACCTGCTCTCTATACAAACAAACTTTCTCCCACCACTTGCAAGGTCATTTCATTCTGTCTATCTGCCACTTCGTTGTAAACGTGACTAGCGCTCCTCCCTCCATAATCCGCACACTTAAAGCAACATCATTAACGCCTGTGGAATGCTTGATCCTCCTCGTGCACTCGCAGTTACTCTAACTCCCATAATGCATCAATTAAATCTGCATGTTGACGTAACTGGAATCTGACTAAATACCATGCAAATGAATTTATCCTGCACAGATATTTCTTGTAACAGGCCTGAGTGGCTTAACAGCAGCCTTGGTGGGTTTAGTGGGTCCTTCTCGGGTAGGGCTAGTTGATGTAATCGGAAGGGAATACAGAATTTTCATGTTTAAGTGGAGGATCCATGAAAGAATCAGATAGATAAATTGAGTTAATTACATCTGAATTCATCTGGATGCACCGTTCAATTGTTCCACCAGAAATGGCCGTGGGGCCCTTAGTGGTAGAAGCAGTAAAACAAGAGGAGCTTCCAGTATTTCCAACAGCATGATTGCAAGATCCTATTCTTTGTCTGCTAAAGTTATTTCTTTGTCAAGTGCACCCATGATGCTAGTCAAGTAGTTTAAAATTGATGAACTGGGCTTACCTTGCACTTTGAGAGGTGGCAGTTTACGCTTGCCTATTATGAGTGCTGATGGAGGAGCAAAGAGCCAAGAGAGGAGGCCCTGTCTAACTGCTGATTGTCCCAGACGGACCCACTTTTGGGCCAGGCGCGCACCCGAGCGCGTCTCACGTGGCAGTAATTGGAGGGCACCTTAAGCACAGTGGTTGCCCCTCCTCCCAGGCTGGCAACTGCTGGAGGATGTAGTCCCACAATAGCTGCAGCCAGCAATCAAGAATGTGCCCCTCACACTGCGAGAAACAGGATATGCAGACACACGCGCTACACAAACTGGACGGCACCTTTAGCACATTGGTTGCCACAACTACCGGGCAGAGGACTGCTGGGGGACACAGTCTCACCCCAGCTGCAGCCTGGAATCAAGTTTGTGGCCCCCACATTGAGGTAAACCGATACTGCAAACACCTGCATTGGGGGAACGGGACAATGCCTTTAGCACAGTGGCTGCCCCTCCTCCTGGGCTAAGGACATAGTTCCAACCCAGCTGTGGCACCTAAACTACGGAAAACAGAGTCTGGGGGCACCCCACACACATCTGCACTTTTTGGGCTCAGAGAAAGGATATTTTCCTTTGAGCCAGAGTTATTAACTCTCAAGGCCTAGGATCTTTATTTGAGCTATAGAGGGGCAAAACTGATGTTAGTCCTTTTGGAAAAAAACACCACAGGGTTCTGGCTTTGAACCCAGTAAGGCTAAGCCAAATATAACAAAGGAACAATACAATGGCCAATACTGGACTTGATTTTATGTATTCAGACCTTAACCTTTATGAATGAAACATACCGGTCCGTTTTTAACTTACGTCACTAGTTGAATTTTTATTTTTCTCACTAGTAGAGCATTTTTACTTTTTGATCATATCATGATATATTTATGCATGTACAAACATTTACAAAACTATACATGTCAAAACAGACAGATTTACATATATTTACCAAAAATTCTGCACATCCTACCATCAGCATTCATACTTCACTCATACAGCTATACACAGAACCCAGGCCAGCACAGCATTGGCTATTCAGCTACCAGGCAAGTCTGAGCCCTCCTCTCACACCTGCCCAGGCCCCTTTAGGCCTTGCTGGGTGCACCCCAAATCATTCTCCTCCATCTTGTGAATTGCAGCCTACCTGTGCCCCAGATTGCAGTAAGCAGAGTCCAGAAAGTGGTAAGGAGACAGACTAGTGCTGTCTCTTCCCAAAACAAAAGTTGTTTAAAAAACGATTTTCCCTTTCTGTGATTACTGTCTTTGCATGTGGTTGTTACAGTTTAAAAATTGCAGTTTGGACCTGCCTGTGATTGCATATTTTATTACATGTTTTGTGTTTTAAACTTGTGGTTTTCCCTGCCCATGATTGCTTGCATTTAACGTGTTAAATTGTGGGATTTGCAGTCCAACCTCTGTAGTTTGTCCCTCTTATTCCTTGGTGACAAATCTGTTTTCCCTCCAAATTTCTCCTTTGCTCTATGCTAAAACCTGTGTGTTAAAACAGTGCACCCCCAGCCACCGTTTTGTGTTCACAAGCCAGGGAGGCCAGCCCCCCTGCCCCCCCCTCCCACAGCAACAGGGATATTCTACATCAGAGGGTGCTTCTGTGAGCTGGTTAAATTGTATTTACTGGGGCCTGTGCACTTCGTTTTTTGGCCAGCAGGGGGAGTAAAGTTTTATTCAAACAGTATTGTTAGATTCCAAGTTTGTGAAGCCTTTTCCTGCAGAAGTCCAAAGTGTGGATTGAGCCTGTCTGTCTCCTAGGAGATTCTGAACAGGAGAAGCAGCTCCCCAACCCCCACCCCCAGGCCAGCAGACCATTGGCTATTCAGCTACCAGGCAAGTCTGAGCCCTCTTCTCACACCTGCCCAGGCCCCTTAAGGCCTTGCTGAGTGCACCCCAAATCATTCTCCTCCATCTTGTGAATTGCAGCCTACCTGTGCCCCAGATTGCAGTAAGCAGAGTCCAGAAAGTGGTAAGGAGACAGACTAGTGCTGTCTCTTACCAAAACAAAAGTTTTTTTAAAAAACGATTTTCCCTTTCTCTGATTACTGTCTTTGCATGTGGTTGTTACAGTTTAAAATGTCAGTTTTGACCTGCCTGTGATTGCATATTTTATCCCGTGTTTTGTGCTTTAAACTTGTGGTTTTTCCAGCCCATGATTGCTTGCATTTAACGTGTTGAATTGTGGGATTTGCAGTCCAACCTCTGTAGTTTGTCCCTCTCATTCCTTGATGACAAATCTCTTTTCCCTCCAAATCTCTCCTTTGCTCTGTGCCAAGACCTGTGTGTTAAAACTGTGTATCCCCAGCCACCATTTTGTGTTCAGAAGCCAGTGAGGCAAGGCCCCCTACCTTTCCTCCCCCCAGCAACAGGGATATTCTACATCAGAGGGTGCTTCTGTGAGCTGTTTAAATTGTATCTACTGGGACCTGTGCACTTCATTTTTTGGCCAGCAGGGGAGTCAAGTTGTATTCAAACAGTATTGTTAGATTTCGAGTTAGTGAAGCCTTTTCCTGCAGAAGTCCAAAGTGTGGATTGAGCCTGTCTGTCTCCTAGGAGATTCTGAACAGAAGTAGCTCCCCAGCCCCCAGCCCCCACCCCCAGGCCAGCAGACCATTGGCTATTCAGCTACTAGGCAAGTCTGAGCCCTCCTCTCACACCTGCCCAGGCCCCTTAAGGCCTTGCTGGGTGCACCCCTAATCATTCTCCTCCAGCTTGTGAATTGCAGCCTACCTGTGCCCCAGATTGCAGTGAGCAGAGTCCAGGAAGTGGTAAGGAGACAGACTAGTGCTCTCTCTTCCCAAAACAAAAGTTGTTTAAAAAACGATTTTCCCTTTCTGTGATTACTGTCTTTGCATGTGGTTGTTACAGTTTAAAATTGCAGTTTTGACCTGCCTGTGATTGCATATTTTATCACCTGCTTTGTGTTTTAAACTTGTGGTTTTCCCTGCCCATAATTGCTTTTATTTAACGTGTTGAATTGTGGGATTTGCAGTTCATCTGCTGTAGTTTGTCCCTCTCATTCCTTGGTGACAAATCTGTTTTCCCTCCAAATTTCTCCTTTGCTCTGTCCTAAGACCTGTGTGTTAAAACAGTGCACCCCCAGCTACCATTTTGTGTTCACAAGCCAGTGAGGCTGTTTGGTGATTGTATCTGGTGTTTCTATTGGGTTAGGGTTAATGTCCTCATTGGTTGGGTATTTGAGGGTTCTGATTGGTTTCTGGGTCTGTGATTCAATCATTGTAGGGTTGGGACTAGGGCTAGGGTTAGGATTTCTATTGGAAGTAGCTATTTAGGGCTTCTGGTGTGATTGGTTGTTGGACTAGTTGTGGGACTAAGAGTAGGGTTAGGCTTTCTATTGAAAGTAGGGAATAGGGCTACTTGTACCATTGGCTGCTTGGACTTGGGTTGGTACTACTGGTAGGGCTAAGGCCTTTATTGGACGTAGAGATCAAGGTTTTTGAACTGCTTGGGTGCTTGGAATAGGGCTAAGATTGGCAGTAAGGTCCTGGTCTCCTATTGGTTTTAGATTTTAGGGCTAGTGTTGTGATTGGATAGTGTTAGGGCTAGGGTTACCCTTGGCTGAAGGGGTCACCTGATTACTAGGGCTATAAGAGGCCAGGGTTAGGGCGTCTCAGCCCAGGCGTCAAGGCTAAGGGCGGAGAGGACAAGGGTAGTTGCCTGTTTGAGCCTGTTAAGGGCGGAGAGGACAAGGGTAGTTGCCTGTTTGAGCCTGTTCAAGACTGGTCGGGACTAGGACCAGAAATGTTGCCCTTTTTCTCATTTAGCAATACCCAGCCCACACCATTCACATCCACAAACAGAGCAACACATTCACATCAAATGTACACCACGCACAACACTATGCACAGATGAATGTACCAGCATGCACCAACCCAACCAAACCACAGCTACACACACTACTATCCCAACTACCACACATATCCACCATCACCCACAAACAGTACACATCTCTATCCTATACCACTAACCAATACATTCATCACTAACACAACGCCAATCAACAACATACATAACTGCATAACTGCTGTAATTACACCTAACAGACCACCCTTTATCACTAACAAACATATAATGATCCTTCCATCAGTTGTCCAACAAACACCCTCCTCTCTCTTCTACCATAATAACACTAACACACAGCACACACACTGCACACCACCACACTTTGTAACTCTTGAAACAAATCAGTCTAAGATAAACACTCTCACCTCTACTTCATTCCCTCCTACACACAACATTCACTCTACTCATAAACACATCACAACCCCCTCTACGTCACAACCTCCTCTCACTAACAATACTACACAACCAAATCCGGTGCATGAAACATATACATCAGCACCCCTTTTCACTACACCTCAAAAGCAAAACATATCACACACACCAGCACAACAAGATCTTCAGAGCACAACACCTCATAATACTTACCATCACAAAATACATACATATACCCACCTTTCAAACCACACAAAGGAACAAACTCCAATACCAAGCTTTCATTCTTCCACCACACCACACCCAACACAGATACAGCAATACAGCACCTCTCTTCTAACCACCTCTCATCCATTAGACAATTTAGAACATTACGACATGACCCACATGCTACACCACCTCCCCTGACTCATACACCTTCCGCCTTAAACACACGCAAAAAATATAAGCAACATGCCACACCTCACAACTTTGCTTCCCCAAGTCTACCTCACAACAATGTTACACCACAAAAGCAACACAGCACTCCAACTCACTCTCAAACACCATCTCCAACACATACACATGCAGACCCATCAAAACGTTTTCTTAGCATGCTGGATGACGAACACGATACAGAACAGCTACAGGATTGCTATCCTAATACAGCTAATACCAGCACTAAAAACACACCTGCTACACACCCACACAATACTGATCACTCTTCTACAAAACAAAGTCCCACTATCATCAAAGGCCACTCTCAACACTGTCTACTAATAAATGCTTGATCCCTCTCTAAAAACAAGCATTACATCTACGACCTTCTCACCGATGCAAAACCAGACATACTATTCATAACCGAATCAAAATCAAATAACGGTTTAATTAAAAACATAGTGAATTTCAAACGTGAAACTGATATTTTATAGAATACCTCAGGTAAAGTATGAGTTCTTCAACCCCAGGGTCTAAAATCCAGTTAGGACCAGATTACAGATACTTAAACGGAGCATCAACATCCTCCATTTACAAACATGTTTTGATAACAGTAAGAGGAACACGAAGGCATATTAAAATGTAATGTGTCATGTGAAAACAAAACGCAATATACAACTACCACATTAGAAATGTACATTATTTTTGTATTCACGTTTATCTATTCAAAATCATTTCACAAATATTGTGATAGAACAGCGAAGTCTCAATTTGCCTTAAAGAAACCCAAAATAAAAATGTATACTTGCCAAACCTATTCATAGTCTTCTTAACAAATACAATTGCAGCAACTGGCATGCTGTTCAGTCCCTGGGGAAAGAAAGACTCTGACTGTGGCAAACAGAGCAAAACACTTGTGTATGCAAACATAAAATATGGAGCGCGTTTCAGTTGTACTGTAAACATTATGGAGGGAGGTGTCAACACAAATCACCGCTCATTAAGGTACTTTAACAGGTTTTTGTATAAAGTGCATCTGCCAATTGTATGACCTCATAGAATCGAGTGGATTCCTTCCCAACTGAAATGCTTAACGATGGACGGAGCTGTGTGTAGCACCGTCGAGAATATATACGTTTGATACAGTGGGTATGACTGCCAATGGCAAGTTTGCATGTTGGAAAGCAACACAATTCCCTGTGTATGATATTTTGGTCAGCTGAGATTGCAAGGAAGTGTGGTAGTTGCTCTAAAAATGTGCTCATGGGTTTGTTCCCCAGTGAGGGATTTGTTGTTATCGATTAGCCTTCTATCCCATCCGCTTGCTGTGTGAAGTCCGACCATTTTCCCCAACTTTCCAAGAAAATCACCGTAACACTGGCAGGCGTCAAGGTACAGCCCGGATCATGGCAATAGAGTCCACACTGGTCCGCCAAAAAATTCCCTCACCAAGCTCTAATAAGTCTAGAACTAGGCAGCCCGTTTAATATTTGGTCTACAACAGCATAACTATGTTACACCAGGCCTCAACTGGCAGCCTATTAAAGCAAGGTTGTGATTAGAATCATCTGCTTCAGCCATAAAATTCTTCATGGCCTTGCATGACACCAAGAGCCTGATTACAATGTCGTTCGGAAATCCTCAGATCACTGGTCAGAGTCTTTCCAACCGACATGGTAGGTTTAAAGTTCAAGCGCCGTATTATGATGACCGCAATCTGAGTTTAAATCGGCAGTGGAATACGACGCAGTAAGTTCAAGGAGCCCATCGGCCTGTCGGAAAGCCCTCTTAATCCCTAAAAGAATGCGTTTCCGTCATCTGGATTTAGATATTGGTTTCCGGCAGCCAATCCATGTTGGCCTTTCCGACATGTATTGACAGTGGGAAACGGACTTTGGGGGCCCCTAGCAGGGCCCCCTTTCTTCCTGGCCCTCTACATTTGGTCCTGGCCCCCCTTAACATCCCGGCAGCTCACGGCAGGCACCATGAGGTGGCCTGCCACACGGTGCAGGGATATTTAAAAACTTAAATTTTTCCATGGGAGCTTGTGCTGCAGGCGGTTTCAGCCTGCTGCACAAGCTCCCACTGAAAAATGGAAGTTTGTGTTATCCTAACTGCGTGGTCAGAACCACTGACCTATAGTCGGGCAGTTCAGTCCAAGATGTCCAATAATCTATTAATTCTAAGCCTAAAGTCAACAAATACAAATCTCTGAGGTTACCACAGTCACTTGCAGCACTTTACCAAAGCTCCAAAAAAACAAATATCCAGTGGGATCCCATTCTTATTTGGTTTGAATTGAATAAAGCTCAAACTGCTTGTAGGCATTGGGTGGAGGAGCAATGAGTGCTCCATATTTAATGCTGATGGTGACCCGATCAGAACTTAAGTAGACTTTGAAAAGGGGCCCATTTCAACTACTCCATTCCTTGACAAAGAGGGTAATTTTCACCAGGGATTTGCATACAAAGGCCCAATTATATGTAATGTAAATGTAAATGTAGTTGAGCTTATATAGCGCACAGCTACCCGCAGTGGGTGTCCCGGCGCTTGCTTAGGGAACCCTTCCTGGTATTCCCCTGTGAGATAGCAGGGTATCCACAAGGTGAAAGTCAGGCATCCCGCCGCGAGGGGCCGTTGTGGAGATTAAGCAAGCTATTGCCCAGAGTCGCAGAGTGTGAACCCGTGAGTCGAGGAGGCACCGGGGCGAGAATTATCGAGTCCGTGGAATTTTTTGCCCAAGACCCGCCGAGGCGGGGAATTGAACCCTGGTCCAGGACCGATCTCAGCTTCCGGGTCTGCTGCCTCTAACCCCTGAGCCACACTTCTCCACATCTGCGAATTTGAATGTACAAAGGTGCCTGCACATCACCCTTGAAAGGTTTCTGAGCACCGCAGTCTAATTAGCGCCGAAAGGATCTTCCTCTCATTGTGTCGCACACAGTATGCCTGCTGCACCATGCAGTTTGCACTCCTGGCATTCACTTTGTACACATCTGTAAAACTGACAGCACATTTGGCTTCAATTTGTACAGAGCTTTTAGTGAAACAAAAAACAGGCCAAGCAGCGATCCGAGGCGTATGTGGGAGATTGGCGTGATTCACTTTTAGAGACTAGAAAGCGACCATGGCGGGTTTCCATTTTGAGTCATTTCCTAAGCTTTCTCCGTGAAGCGCGGAGAAGGGGCCGAGCGATAGCGTCTAACACCGCAATACCGCGGCCCTGCCAGAGATGCGATGACCTGACATGGTCTCTCGCAGGCATTACAAATTACAGGCGGTGTTAATGGGCTGGCAACGCGGACACACTGGCGAGCATGTCCCCACCTCTCTCCTGTCGGAGATACTTTCACGAGGCCAGGCTAAAACTGTAATCCTATTAGCGCCCAAAGTATGTTTTAGTTTTAGTTTATTTGTTTAGCATAGTTAATTAAAACCATTGCTGTGAAATATCCATATTAGCACAATTATCGCATCAAGAAACAAAACTGAAGAAATACACTGCCATTTTAAAAAAAATCTATACATTTAAAAACAATCTTAAAACTACCAGTGTTGAGTTGCTATTGAAATCCAAAAATGAAAAGATTAGAACAAGAGGTGCTAGACCAGGGGACGAAAAAAGTCAGTAATAAGTTTTTTTGGGGGGGGGGGAGGGGGGGGGCGGAAAGCATAGGAGCCAAGGAGGGTGAAAAGAGATTAACGTAGCAAGCGCTTGAATGTCTGTGGAGGTAAAACACAGAGCCGTCGCCTCCCAGAATGACCTAGTGCCCCATTTTAAAAATAAAGGTTTTAATAAATGCCTTCTGGGGCCATCCATAGCGGGGCGACAACACAGAAGGTGCGGCCATGATTCTTTATGGTATGAGCACAGTCTGCAGGTGCTCCCCTCCTTTTAAGGAGCCCATCTGTAGGATGCCGTACAGCACAGGCCTAGAAGGCCCATAAACAATATGTTCTTCCGTGCCACTGCGTTCAGGTTTTCCAGTAGATAAAATTGCGGTTCCCCAGGCTGGTATGAGACGCTCAAGGGAAGCAAGACAGTTGGTGTGTTTAAAGCCTGTATGTCCATCCGATGGGAAATTAGTTTCACTTGCTTGTTGATGACTTTTTTCCACACTGAGTATGGAATTGTGTCTGAGATTAGCAGGGAGCTGTCAATCTCTAATGATTTAATGGCCTTTGTAATCTGACGATTCCATGGGTTTCCAGGGCTGGTAAAGATCTCTTTTAGGCAGAATTTTAGGGTGGTGTCTGCTGCTTTTAATGACCCAGCTCCAGACGTAGTCTTGTCCTCTGAATGAGTTTCGGGAGATGAAAGATTTTTTTGTAAATGGAAACCTGGGCGTGGTCAAGACTGACACAGCATGCACCGGGAAAGGCCTGATGCCCATAGTTTAAGGCGGGGAGTAGTGTGGCTTTGATCACTTTCAAGATAGGTTCTGCAGAGGGGCTGCTCAGAGATTGATTCAGACGAGTCAGGGAGTATGTTATTGCACCTGCTCTTTTTTTCATGGCAGCTAAATGAGCTGTTGATCTTGAAGTCTCGCAGAACCATACTCCCAAGTAATTATATTTTGCTGTTGAGTTGATCGTTGCGGGTCCAATTTGCCACCTTAAACTTCTCTTGTTCTTACAGCGGCCGAATATCATCACCTTGGTCTTTTCTTGGTTGATTTTTAGCACGTTGGCCATATTATATGTATGACGCTTACTTAATGCTCTTTGGAGCCCCGTTTTTGTCTAGTCCATTATGACAATATCGTCAACATATTGTAAAATATGCAGATCCCGTTTTGCAGGACCCAGCTTTGGCGGGAGTAAATTGCTTTTCTTCAGGTATGTTCCCAGATCGGCAGTATAGAGATTGAACAAAAGCGGGGCGAGAACACAGCCCTGTTTCAAACCATCTCCGATGGCAATTTTTCGGGAGACTGTCTTGGGGCCAGTTTTAATTCGCACCCAGGTGTTCTTGTGCAGGGAGATAAGGGCTCCTACCAGGTTCTGTGGAATCCCCGATTTGTCCAGTTTCCTCCATAGAATGTCGCGAGACACTTTATCGAAGGCTGCGCTGTAGTCAATGAAGCAGCAGTATAGTGGAAGGTGATTTTTTTGTGCCGCCTGCTGACTCAGGAAAGCCAAAGTTGTGATGTTGTCTATGGTGGAGGCTGAAGAGCGAAACCCGGTTTGAAAGTAAGGTAGGATATTGTTTTCTGCTACCCAATCTTCTAAGAGCTTAAGAAGACACCGGGCATATGCCTTCGCCTCAAGATCTAGTAGGGCAATAAGTCGGTAGTTTGCTGGGAGCATGGGGTTTCCTTTCTTGAAAATGGGGCATAAAATCGAGCCGAGCCAAGAGTCTGGTAGCTGGCGGATCATAAACACGTTGTTGAATAATGAGGCAAGAAGTTCGGCCCACTCCGCCAACGCACGTTTAAAAACCCCTGCAGGAAGGCCATTAGGCCCGGGGGCCCCGTCGTTTTTCATTACCTTCAGAAATTTGGAGACTTCGGCTGCAGAGGTCAGCTCATGGAGTTCAGTCAGCGTTGGATCGACATTGTCTCTTAAATCGGTCACCACGGAGTCCGACGTGTCACTGCCGTATAGTTGAGTTACATGCTGGGCCCAGACCTCTTCGCAAACTGCGACCCCTCTGTTGTTATTCGACGAGCGGATCTTGTTCATATAATTCCAGAACTGGGATAGGTTCTTGCCCTGTAAAAGTGCGAATATTTTTATCCACTCTTTTTGTTCTTTTAATCTCTTCACAGCCCATACTGATTTTCTGAAGGACTTGCGAAGTAATGCCATATTATAGGCCGAGCGCTCCGTGCCATTCAATTTGTGCAGACGCACAGCCCTCCTAAGGGCTTTTCTTTTGGTGGTTAGCTCTGGGTCATAGATCCGCTTCGGGCGTAGCTTGTAAAACTTTTGTTGGACCCCGGATCCCGTTAAGAGATTTTGCAATATTCTGATAGCGCTGTCCCTCCGATGATGTAAGTCAGTGGAAGAGCTATGCCTAATATTTGGAGTCTCTCTTGTAAGCCAAGTGCTCACTTTGGTAGAACCTGATGAATCCCATTTGATTTTCCTGACTAAAGTGTGGAATTCAGCTTGCGTTGTGTGCCCCACAGCTGTTATTTCTGTGGCAGCTGGCACTAACAATTCAATTGTTACCGTTAAGGGGTTGTGGTCACTCTCGTGACGGTAAGGGATTTGCATCTTAGTTAGTTTGTTTCCTAAAAACGGTGAGAGGAAAATATAGTCAATTGTAGAGATGTTTTTGAAGGTTGGAGGAAAATAGGTCCCAGGATTCTGTTCTAGTCTAATTTGTTTTGCGGAGCATAGATTGTGATTGGTTAAGAATGTAATCATGGCTTCTTGTTCTTTACTTCTGATGGCCGGACCCACATTGGTAGCCAGACCTTTGATGTTAAAATCCCCTATTAGCAGAACTTCTGCTGATGCAAATTCCAGTAACAGATCTGCCAAATGCTTAATCAATCGCTCTGTAGCAGTTGTTTTTGTGGTTTTCATTGAGTTATGATAGCAGTTGATTAGAAGCATGGGTAAGGCCCTGCCTGAAGATGATAGGCCGTTAATTAATACTGTCTGCTCTGTCATTGAGTTCCGAAGAATAGGGGTCACCATTATCTTGCATCTGTGCTTAATGTAAATAGAGAGTCCCCCTGAGGGTCTTCCGTGTGATTTGGCCTGAGTAGCTGGTTGAAAGAGTTCATAATATCCGAGAAAAGGTGTTGGAGCTAGGGACCAGGGGCCAGATGTAGGTAAATCATATTTACCGACTCTTAAATACCGAATTTTACCGATTCGGTATTTAAGAGTCGGTAAATATGAAGTACCGAGATGTAGGTAAATCCAGATGTGGATTTACCGATTCTTTAAAAGTCGGTATTTACCGATTCGGTAAATACCGACCGGTAATGCTCCATTCATTCCTATGGGCTTTTAAGCCCATAGGAATGAATGGGGCATTACCGGTCGGTATTTACCGATCGGTAAATACCGATTTTTGGCAAGGGTGCAGGGGGTGTCACTTTGACACCCTCTAGCACCCCCAAAAAAGGTTCGGGGGCCATATGGCAGGCAGACCTGCCCTAAGGGCAGGTCTGCCTGTCATATGGCACAGGTGTGCATGCACACATGTGCATGCACACCTGAATCGGTATTTCACCATCAAATTGAATTTGATGGTAAAATACCGATTTCTTAGGCCTTGTGGGACTCATAAGAGTCCCACCTACATATCGATTTTACAGATTCTGTAAATATACCGGTCGGTAAATTTACCGACCGGTATATTTACAGATTCGGTAAAATTACCGATCGGTAAATTTACCGAACGGTAAATTTACCGATTCTGCCCCCTACATCTCAAATTCCTTTTACCGGTCGGTAACGGCCGAATTCGGCCGTTACCGACCGGTAAAACCCTACCTACATCTGGCCCCAGGTCTCCTGTAAGCAGTTGATATCGCTTTTATTCAGGTATTCCACGGCTGATTTGGAGGCAAAAGTTGACTTTAGCCCAGCCACATTCCAGGATGTGATAGTCAGATTATGATTCAACCAGTTGACTTCCCCGTTAGGAGGAACACTGCCGGGCAGAAGTACTTGCAGGCTCTGGGTAAGGGGGCCCGTGATATTCATCGGAAGCGCGGGCATGGTGAGTCGTTTTGCAGCTCACCATACGATGATTGCTGTTGCATGAGATGTTTATAAAGTTGTCCGCTTTCAACGCTTCTGGGAGCCAGGCGTGGGTTGCACCCAGGGACCCCTTTAGGACGCTAATATGTTTCCTTGCAGGCAACGATGGGAGGAGGACTTGAGTATATTTTTGTTGTGTTAGTACCCACAATTCAATCCCCCAGTTTTCAAATGTGCCTGCTTCGCCTAGGATTGCATCCCTTATGGACTCCCGGGACCACGTTGTCACGGTTGCCTCTGAGCCCCCTTTGCCTGGTATTGAGGAGAACTTGACTAAAGTAAGGTCCGACGAATTGACCCCAGACAATGCTGGAATGTTATTGAATAGCCGAAGAAGATTATATCTGTTAAGGATGTCGTGTGGGCCCTTATGGACATAATGAGGAAAAAAGACAAGTTCAGCATCATTTTCCGGGCTTTGATGGTTCAGACTCCTGACTAGTTTGCTTGAAGATACAATCACCTCCAGTTGTTGAAGTTGTGCTCCTGATGAATGACTATTCCCCTCCTGAAGATTTTGTGCCCCCGGGGCATAGATAAATTGGGGCTGGTGGGGCCTCTGCATTTGAATAGAAGAGTCCCCGCGGACATTGGTTGGAGCCTCAGGTTGGTGGCACATGGAGCAGCTCTTCACTACTCCCTCTGATGCAGTTTGAGGATCTCCTGTCGAAGCTTTTACCAGATCCTGACCATTAATTTGGCTGTTCCGAGCTTCTTGCATTGCTGCCGCTGGCTGTGCAGTATTGTTCACGCTCCCAAGGCCTAGGTCATAGGAAGGTGTTCCGTTGATTTTGTTTGGCAGGGAACCGAACAATGCCCTTGTAGTGTGAAGTTCGGTCGCTCCCAGAGCCGGAGGTATTCCCACGGGTGGCTCCTGTATCAGTGGTCCTGTTTTTTCTATGGTATCCTTGTTGCACACCTGAGTCGTGCTTGTCCCGATGGTTTTCATCTTGGGTTTTGAAGCCAGATTGAAAATTGGGAAATAAGTAAGGTCTTTAGGTTTGATATCTGGGATACTAGGAGCTACTGACCCGTCGAAACCCACTCTCCTTTTTGCTAAGCGTTGTTTCTTGGATTGTTTTTTCAGTTTCTCTCTCTCTCTCCTTGACAAAGGAGGTTTCATTGGGAGAATCAAAGAGGTGGGAGCCATATTTTTCTGGATTTTATTAGTGAGAGTAGGCCGCTGCATCGCTGATTTCATTAATGCGGGGCTGCTCAGGTCGAGGCATTCCAGGCCCGCTTGAAGATTGCCTGGGGTGATCCCCAGAGAAGAGCGAGCCAAGCTATTAGGATCTGATTCAAGAGACGGAGAGGTCGGCTTTCTCCCAGATGGAGAGCCAACTAATGTATCAGCGTCTAAGGACTCCTCGAGAGAGATTGAAGTTTGGAGTTCTTGAGGGAGATTCACTAATCCGTTTCCATCTGTGTTATTTTTCACACTGTCCAATAGTGCTCCCAAGATTTCTGGGAGAGCGGAACGTTTATTTATTATTGGAGAGCAGGGACAGATGTTCGTGTTCTCCTGTAGCCCTGCAGACCTTTCAAGAGAGCTTAACTGGAGCCCAGGTCAGACAGTGTTGAAGCCAAAGTTTGAATTAGGTCAACCTGCAGTTCCATTTTCTGAGATTGCCAAAGCATAGCCGTAGCAATTGCGTCTTGCTTTACATGGAGTGATGTCAGCGAGACCGAAATAGAATTTATAGATCCCTGGGTGACAAACACCGGTAGTTCTTGATCATCTTGCGTAATACTAGAGGAGTTGGAATGCGAGCCGAGGCCCGGTGTATGAGAAAGGGAGTCCTTGGTACGCGCTTCTAAAGAGGCCAAGAATCGCTTAGATGACAGGGGGCTTTCAAACTTTCGGCTCTTTTTTAATGATTGAAAATCCTTCTGGATGATTTGGAGAGGATGCGGACCTGGGCTGCATTGTGGTGAAGGCGTGGGAGACATATCTACCGCATTCCAGTTATCATCACATTTTGGAGGGGTAGATGGCACTCTGCCGTAAACTTGTGCTTGGACTTGTAACTTGGCCGCCGTGTTTATTATAGTGGTGTTTATAGTGAGAGTAGTAGAGTCTGAGTCCAAGACTAAGTCTGTTAGGCTCCCCAGGCCAATAGGAGATACACTTGATGAAACAGTGGTGGTGACCTGTGTCGTTATTGCAGCATCCTGGGAAAGCGGACTTAACTGGTGGTGCTCAAATGATTCCAGAGCTTTAGACGATGCTGAATGAAAATTATCCGAAAGTAAACTTTTGGTGTGAACAGGACTGGAGTCAGAGTGTTTGTCATGGCCCAGGGTGTCCGCGTTTGTTTCCATACCATGCTGGGATGTTGCAGTGAAGAGAGAGGCTGTTTGAGAGCTTGTTTGATGAGCAGTGTCGAAAAAGTCACTAATCCGAAGTTGCGACAATGAGCCACCAGTTTGAGGGGATTTGACCTGGTGTGGCGGCAACTGCTGCTGGTTGGCCTCAGGGGAGACAACACGTAGGACTGTGCCCTTTCTCTTGGGTAGTTTCCTGAGCGCTTCGGAGTTCTCCATTGCAATCCCGCGAGTATTACTACTCCCTGGTGCCCTCCTGGTTCCCTCCGGGGACTGTGGCTCAAGAGTGAAGAGACCAGAGCTGCAGGCACCACAAGCCACCACAAGCCACCACAAGCCACCCGATGATAGGCCTGCGACAGCCCAGGAATAGCACGTCAAAGTTGCCAGCCACAGTGCAAAGAAAGACCTCCAGTAGCCCCGCCACTCAGGGCCTCCGGGCTCACGGTCGATCCTGACCAGGACTTGGACGGGCTAGAACACGACTGAGCACACACCCTGGCTTGATATCCGCCGCCTACGGACTACAGCCCACGTCCTGCAACGCACAGCTAGAGCCAGAGCCAAAGAGCCGAGTCACCTGGACTGGCGTACAGCTCTCTGCTACCCTCTGCTGCTCCAAAGTGCTCGTGGTCTCTACAATCAATCAATCCATTGCTGACATTCTTAAAAAAAAGATCCCGTTTCTCTGTATGTTTTCCAAACCAGAACCACAGTCTTGCCGTGTCCAGCAGCCTCAGCCCTGAGAGCAGATAGAGTCTTTCACCTCCTCTGGGACGTCCTTCTTCTGGGTGATTGGATGGTCCGGCTGGACCTCAAGGATGCTTATCTGGTGGTCCCCATCCATCCTCTGCACCAATGGTTCCTTCAATTTTGGTGGAAGAATCAGATTTATGAATTTACCGCTCTTACATTCGGGCTTTCCTCGCCACCTTGGTGCTTCATAAAGTTGTTCCACCCAGCTGTGGAATTTTTAAGGAGCCAAGGGATACGTATGATCTTCTATCTGGACAACATCTTACTCATGGCACAATGTCCCAGGCAGCTGACTCTTCAGCTACAACAGACGGTGTCCCTCAAGCAGGGGTTGGGCTTCGTCATCAACAGAGACAAATCCGTCCTCAGCCCTACTCAGAGTATAGTGTTCCTTGGGTTTGTCATGGATTAACTTCGCTCTTCCTTAAGCCTGCTGTCTCGGAAGATGGCCAAGATTCGACACAAGTTGAGGCGGACCATCTCCAAGACTCACAGGTCTCTCCGTCAGATTGCCTGGTGGTGGGCCTTCTCTCCTCGTCCATCCAAGTAATCTTTCCAGGGTCCCTTCACTATCATGCCCTACAGCGTCTTAAGGCACATCATCTCAGGAGAGGTCTGTCATACGATCAAATGGTTCCACTCTCGGCAGATGTCAAAGAGCAAATGTCCTGGTGGCTCACCCACATGGAAGCCTGGAATGACCGGGCAATCTTCGGGTCGGTTCCAGACTTGGTTTAGAGTCCGACGCCGGCAGGTCAGGGTGGGGCGCTCGCTGTGGGGACTTCTCAACTGGCGACGCCTGGTCATTAGACGAACAGGCGTTACACATTAATTATTTGGAGCTCCTAGCGGGGTCATTCGCAGTTCAATGCCGGACCAGGGCGAGAGTGCGTTCATGTGTTTTATTAAAGATGGACATCGTCTCAGCTGTCCGTTATGTCAATCACCTGTTAGGCCCTCATTCTCGGGCCCTGCGAATCTGGCGAAGGAGTTTTAGGAATATTGCTTGGCTCATCACATTTCGCTGATGGCAGAGTATCTCCTGGGCCGAGCCAATGAGGTGGCAGATTGGCACTCTAGGCGTCTGAGGGAATCCAGCCAGGAGAAATTGGACGTTCAAGTCTTCAGGTGGTTAGACAGCCTCTGGTGCCTGTTCTTGGTGGACCTTTCAGCCTCCCGCCTGGACCACTAGATCCCGCACTTCTTCAGCTTGAGACGCGGAGTTGGCGGCAGATGGTCTGGGGTACCGCTCCATTAACACGGTGCGTTCCACTATTTCAGTGGCTCACTATCCGGTCGAGGGGGCTCCAATTGGGGAACACCCTTTTGTTTGTAGACTCCTGAGAGGTATTCGTCTTTCATTGCCTCCGGAGCCGCGCTATTCTGTCCAGTAGGACTTCAATCTGGTCTTGAATCTCTTCCTTTCTTGGCAACCCAATAAGTATCTTTCTTTGAAGGAAATCTCGGTCAAGTTGGCCATGCTTCTATGCCTGATCTCGTGTCGCAGGGTCTCGGACGTGCGAGCGCTGGACATATCAGCGAGATTTTTTTCTCCAGAGGGCATCATTTTTACGGTGGGTCGCCGTACTAAGTCTTCTTCATGATCGATTTTGTATCCAGCATTCTCGGAGGTTCCCAAATGGACTTTTTTCCCTATGGAGTTGGGATAAAATGATTTATACTGCTTTTTCTGCTGCTGTGAAATTTATGTTGTGAAGAAAGCAGGGAAAGAAGAGCATAAGCCTCGGCTCTGTGTCCTTAATAGAATTGAAACTTACTGTTACTTATACTAGGCAAATTTCGATTAAGGTAGAATAAACATCAACACACCAGATTTAGTGCTTAGATGTTTTGGGGCTTCACAAATTAGGCCCATTTACTAATGAATGGTCTAGTTTTAGCTACAATGATTCTGGTATGATCAAACAACATACATTTTCTTTCAGCATCTCTAGTCTGACCTTTTCATTTGACTATTTTTCATACGAGATCAATCCACTACAAACTGTCCAAAGTGAGCGGACCTTTTGTTATCAGCTCAGGCCTATTTACCCTTTATCTCCCTCAGCTATAACCTACATCCTTTTGTGCAAGTAGACGGTGGGAAGAACGATGTACTGCAGTTCAGTCAGTGAAAGGATTAAGGATTGGGATATAGCTTTGGTACGTTCATCACAGACTATCCCATCCACAGAAGTCAAGCAAAATACATTATCCATTCACCATTGCAATGTTCTTCTAGTATTCTAATCTTCACCCTTAGCTTTGATATGCACCATTTAAGCTTGGCATTCTCTCATCCACTCTTTCGCCATAGGAAAACTAGCCGTCACTATTCAATCAATCCATCCATCCAAACACAGCTCAGAACAAACCTTTCACCAACATCTACTTACCCACCAATGCATCCTTGCTTTCACCCATTCCCTTCACCCATGCTGCTTTCCCTTTACCCACTCAAACATTCCTTTCATCCACACACTCACCCAGGCAGGCATGCTTCCAGTTTCACCCATATATACCCTTTCAAACATCCTCCACCCAGCCATGAAGATCACTCACCTATATGCTTACTTTCACACCCGTATCCTTTCACTCATATGTTACATACATTTTACCTGTCCATTCTCCTTACATCCTGTTTTGCCTTTCCGATCAATCCGTCATTCTTAAAGTTCATTGATGGAGGCTAAGTTGCAGATAGAAGAGGAAATAATTACTCAACTCCCACTGTATCTGCTAAAGTTGGGTGTTGCTCATGACACGAGTCAGCCAACGCCCTTGCAGTGAGTATATTACCATTTGTCAATATGTAAGCAATGTAACTTACCACTGCCAACAACCACTGCCTTTGGTACTCCCCCCCTCTGTGGTGACCGCTGCAGCCGCGTCTCCCCTGCAGGTGAGAATTTCACCCAGTAATAGAATCCCTCTGATTCGAACACCTTGTGTGCCTCAATCTTGAAAGTAACATGGCCACCTGTTACAGATACGTCATGTTCTACCAATCTCGGAGTTACTGCCTGTCTGCAGTTCTCTGTGATGTTTAGATCGTTAGCAAATTAGTCTCCTTCTCTGCTTCCACTGTCACTTGCAGACTCAGTCATTTTGAATGAGAAGAAAAGTAAAGGTTTAAGAGACAGGGTTTAGCACAATATGGGAACCTTTAATCCTTACAAGCTTGTTTAAACCTTCAGCCAATACAGAGTGTACCTGCTCAGTTAAGGCGGATATTCCTTCCCACTTCAGATGTCTCTGAAAAAGTGTGAGTAGGGCTGTCTGAGAAACAATGACTGAACTACTCAGATTTTACTGTTGATGTAGGAACAAAACCAACGTTGGCAGCGCAATGTTGTGTAGTTCCTAGGACCCCCCCCCCCCAGGACCTGTGCATTTTGGATGACCAAAACTGAGGTTTTGGTGTGCAGAGAGACTCTGGACACCCTCACAGGATGAATCAGCCATTAGCCCAGCTAGCTCTAAAGTGCCACTACCACCCCCTGTATTCTACAGCAGTGTAGGTAGTTTCTGGCAACCACTGAACATGACAACCCTGATTCCTCAGGTATCATGGAAAACAATGCGGTATCTTTCGCTCAGTCCCTCGTGCTTACTTTTCTCAGAATACGCATAGAATGACGATTGGAACGGTTTCAATAATTGTTTATTGTTCAAGCATCAGTCTAGTATAAAACATATTTGCTGCGACAATCAAAAAACAGGAGCCCGTCTCTGCCTCGAGGATAGCACCCCGTAAGGGATGTCAGGTCTCTGTCTGTCGAAAGGATCAACCTGCAGAGCCTCAGTCCAGCCTGGAAGGAATTCTCCCCTGTGTTTTTAAGGGGGGGTGAGGGTCTATTATACTAAAGTGTCATATAGATATGCTTTGCCTTCATACTGTGTTAAGTTAGCATGAGCTTGTTAGAAGTTTAAACGCCATTTTACCTTTCTGCTGCTTCTGCACACGGCACATATTGTTATTAGAGCTTTGAGCCTAGTAGAATATTTTGCTTCACACAAGAATAATATGTTTTGCTATTGTATCAGCTTTGCTTGGTAAGCTATGTCTGAACAGTGAGTGCCGAGGCCTTCAAGGTTATTTCAACACAATGGTTGTTGTGAGGTCTCATCTTCGCACGTACTAGACATAACATATATGCAGCTGCGGCCAACTCTGGCTTTAGGCGCATTTAATATGGCACTGCGCAGAGCATGCAAACACACTTGATGGATATTCGCATGCAGAGAGCTGGTGGAAGATGTGATCCCTTTCCACTAGGGCCAGAGGTATGGGGCCACCCTTCTAAAACCCAAAGAGACCTTCTCTAGATATTATATAATATACTAGCAAGGGAAGGTAAGACTTAGGTGCCATTTAGCCTTCTTCCCTTTAGCATTTTAACATGCTTCCTCCCTTTGTATTTTATGGACTAGTAACTATGCTGATAACTTTGTTTCTTATAATATGTTTGCTTGTATTAGCTAAGATACTGCGCTTGAGAACACTGCATTAGAAATAAACATTTAAAACTTGCACGTGTCTTCATTTACTCCTCGTTCTGGATTGATATGTTGGTATAACAAAAGAGTGTTCATGTGTTCCACGTTACTTGAGGTGTTCTAAGTCAATGTTCTGGGTTGTCTAAACATTGGGAGTTTGTAAGAACCTATGAGACACTGAGTGCTAGTCTGGTAGGGGATTTTGGGTACTAAGGTGAGTTTTGGCACACCCTAATTCACTGAGGTTCCAAGTCTTTATACACAGTTCTGTGTGAGAGCAGGATCCCTGCGACACGGCGCCCAACCGTTGGTGGTCTTATTACATGACACTTGAGTAATGCTTCTATCAGTCCTTAACTCCCTTCATTATTGTTTCCGGAAGACAGTGGTGTCGGACGAACCTACCTATAGTTACATAGGTCTTTTCAAGCTTGAATCTTTTCAAAGGGTTTCTTTTTGAATTACTACCCAGTTGTGCTACGTAGTTTTATTGTACCTCTTTCTTACTGTTTACCTATAGCTAATGCCGTTGATATTCCGCAGCATAGTCGGACACGTACAGTGCAACTGCCATGCCACAGGAATATGTTCCCTATAGGACACAGGAAGTTACTATTAATGCCTGGCAGCACCGAGTTTGGTTTAATGGTGCCCTACCCCACTCTTTGTTAACTCCAAGGTTAGGTCCTTTGTCCATTCCAGGCGCAACTTGGCCTGTTTTGGGTGGATTTAAACCGCATCCTAGACATGGAGCGGTTCCCGTTGCAGATTTACGGCTGTTACATACAGTCGTGATTAGTGTAATTCGGTCGTTAGTGCAGTGCATTACCCACAATCTCCCGGGCGGGGCCCATGGTGTTGCGGCGCTTCCTGCCGGACAGGGCGGAATGAAGCTCAGTCCTGTGATGGTGAACGCAGTAATGGGCAAGCGCCCCCAGAATAAGGATGGTTTTCCTTTCTGGCTTGCCGAGAAGTATGACCAGCTGGAAGCAGTATTTCCAAACACGACTCCTGGTGAAAAACACAGGATTCTGGCAATTAGCATGCCAAAAGACTTGGCCCCGGAACCTGGTGACTGTGAGACATGGGGTAAGACCTTTGCGGCAGTGTATACGAGGTGCTTCGGCACTCCGTCAATGACTGTCCTTCCAACGGTCCTTAAACGTGTTCAGGATGAGCACGGACCAGAGGCGGCGGTTGAATTGGGTATGCGCCTATGCTGCACTTTTGACGTAGTTTCTGATCTCGTACTTGCGAATGTCAAGGGAGATGCTGTGAACTTTCAGGTGTCTAATGCTTTGCAGGCTGTGCCTGATGTCGACAAACCCCGACAGTTTTTTTTTTTGTTTGAATTTGTTTATTGGGTTTTAGGTTGCATTTACATGAATAATACGACAGTGTTCAATCAAGATTAAACGAAGATTACAAAAAATTTCAGTCATAGAGATACAATTAGAGATGCGGATCCTGTTAGGCATTTCACAGTTCAGGGTCATTGTCAATCTAGTGTTCTTATTGGTGTGCCTCGGAGACTCGTATCACGTGGCTTCCCACCATTACTTCTGCATCCTCCATGAGCGGGACCATTCTGAACATGTTAGACTATCGGCTGCACCCGTGGGGGGTTGAGCTCGTGTCGTGTCAGGTACTGTGAGGGTGACGCTATGGGCATCAGGGATGTGGGTGTGATACGTGATAACATGTAATATCGTGGTGTCTCCATGCGTGAAGTCAATCAGCTAGTAATATGTACGAGTAGCATTCTGTCTAGTTCAAGCTTGCCTTCTTTCCCAGAAACTATGGGGGTGAACTGATGAACTTGGGGGTGGGGTGGGAGTGAGGGAAGGACAGGAGGGAGGGGTTTCTAGGTAACTTTGTCGAAGCACAGTATGTATATTTTCAAGTCGTGAGGGATAGGTCTATATAGAGTGTCAGTGGTTTGTGTCTGGGTTTCGGAGGGCCGTCGCTTGTGATCACTCACAGCTGGTATGTAGACTCCATGATATGTTTATTGGGGCACGGGGGTCGGCGTCGTCGGTCGTATCTGAGATTGTGTGGCTGTAGGGGACTCCTGAGGGCGTGCCGTCTGTGTGAAGGTGTATAGTAGTTGGGCCCACTCCTGGGATATGGGATGTTTGCGATGTCCCCGTACCTCCTCCTCCCGTAGTATCTCTTCCTCCGCCTTCCCCCATTTAAGTACCGCACCTACCCACGCCGCCTCCGGTGGTCCCGCCGGGGCTCTCCAGTGCATGGCGATACCGCGTTTTGCCAAGAGGATTGCTAGTGATAGGAATCGGTATTGTGTTTTCTCAGTTTTCCGTTTGCGGAAGATTCCGAGTGCGCATGCCTCCCACGTGTTCATGGTGGCAATGGTCGTGGCCTCTGCTAGGGTTCGGTGGATCGTGTCCCAGTACTGGCAGAGAACGGGGCAATCCCAAAACATGTGTCTGAAATCTGCACCCGGGATTCGACATCGGGGACATTCAAAGTGAGTGTCCGGGAAGAATCGTTGGAGGCGGCTCGGTGTAAGATAGGCCCTGTGGAGGACGTTGAATTGTATGTTGCGGAACCTTGCGTTCCTGGAGACTTTTTTGGGATATTCCAGGGCTGACCTCCATTCCCCGTCATGGACCACTCTGCCGAATTCCGTCTCCCACTTCTGGCGTAGAGACTGGAGGGATGGGAGAATTAACGAGCGCACCGCTTTGTAGAGCCACGTTACTAGGTGTCTCCCCACCCCCATGTGTAGGACCGTATGAATCACTGGATGTGTCGCTGGTTCGCCGGCCCCCAGGTTCCAGTGCGTACCGCTGCTATCCAGTAATTGCCTATGTAGCAAAAACTGTCCAGGGGGTATGTCGTAACGGTCCATCAGCTGTTCAAACGTCAGCAACTGCCCGTCGTCGAACAGAGATCCGATCTCCGTGACCTCCAGTTCTGTCCAAACCCGCAGCGTGCCCGGGGAATAATACGATTCCCTGCGAGGAAAACCCACCAGTGGCAGCAATTGCGAATACGGTGGTTGTGTTTTGGACATGCGGTGTATCCGCATCATGCACGTTCGGGCAACGGCCACCTGCAGGGGACGAGTCCGCAGGGGTTTAGTGCCCGGTAACAAGAGTCTGACGATCGCGGCCTGCGAGAGAGGACCAGTAGTTGTGTTGGTCTCTCCTGTGTGGCGTCCCGCCGTCCAGTAGGACAGCCACTGGAGCTGGGCCGCTGGAAAGTATGCCTCAAAGGCCGGCGCTCGCAGTCCCCCCTCCGTGGTAGTCGTTTTCGACCCCCTCCCCATATCAAGTCTATCAGAAGAGTGTTCAGTTCTCCGAAGAATGATCGAGGTGGGATCACTGGGAGATTCGCGAAGCTATATAGTAGGCGGGGGAGCATGATCATTTTTGCCAGTTCCACTCTGCCTATGGGTGCCAGTGGGAGTGTCCTCCAGAAGTTGACCGCTGATCGAAGACCAGCTAGTGTCCTACGATGATTCCCTGTGTATAGGTCCTCCGGGGTGTGGTACAATCGTATTCCCAGGTATCGGGGGGCGTCGGCGTTCCAAACGAGTGATTGAGTACCCATTCGAATTTCGAAGGGGGCCATATGAGGGCTCAACGGGTATATGGAAGATTTCCCCCAGTTGACCCTTAGGCCTGACACTGTCGCAAACTCCTCTAGCGTTCTCCAGATGCACGCCAGGTCGCTCGTGGCATCCCTGACATAGATCAGGAGGTCATCTGAGTATAGAGATACGCAGTGCCACATATCTGCTAGGGGGATACCCCAGTCTTCGCCCTCTCGCCTCAGGCGTATCGCCAAAGGTTCAACCGCCAGAGCAAACAAGAGGGGCGACAACGGGCATCCTTGTCTGGTTCCTCTGTTTACGGTGAATTCCGGGGAGGTATATGTGCCGATCCTGACCCTGGACCTAAGTTGTGTGTACAGGAGCTTAGTGTAAGCGATGTGTCGGGAACCAAAGTTGTTCTTGGTGATGACTGCGAACAAATATGGCCATAGGAGGGTGTCAAATGCTTTCTCGAGGTCTAGTATGAGGCAAGCTGCATTCGGGAACTGGGCTCGGGCCATGTCTTGGACATGGAAGAGTCTACGGAGATTTTGGGATGTGTGTCGACAAACCCCGACAGTTAGCAAGAATTATTGTGTCAGCTTATAAGACCGTAGGCCATAATAGTTTGGGACTCAAGCCTTTCTCAACAAAAGAGAAAAAACAACCCCAAGGGCAGAAGTCAGAAACTGACGAACAACCCAAGCATAAGAAGCAAAATTGGCTGAAAAAACAACAAAAAACAGGGTAAACAACAACAGCAGAAACAGGAGTCTCGTCCTGCATCTCCAGTGCCTGCACCTACAGAACGTATTTATGACTTGCGCGGTCGCGCGACGATAAAACCACCTGATCATTTTCAGGTTTCTGAACAACGCTCTCCTCGTTCTTTTTAGGACTCATTGACGCGTCCACTGATGGTGGAGGAGGCGGCAGAGGTCGGGGTGGCCTGCAGGGACGCGACCAGCCCCGCCCGATAGACTGTAAAGGCAAGCAGGACGATTCGACACCGAAAATACCCCAGTTTCAGAAAAAGAAAGTTGCCGCTTTAACTGCGAGATCTGCCACAGATAGTGAGAACGCAGCTTCGGAATCAGACATGGGCTCTGACCTTGCTGGACAGCGCGGCAAAGATTACCATAGTGCGTCCACTACTGAAGGTGACAGCGACTGACCGATATGTTGTTGTGGAGACAGCTGACACTAGAGTAGCTCCGCCTGATAGACTTTATGAAATAATCCTTTTAATTGAAGGTGACATACAACGTACCATAAAAGGGGTATTTTGGGAATATCTTACGACTACCTATGACATTTTGTTAGCGGAGGCTGACTGGCCCCCACCATTTGTGCTCGCAGCTCCGAGAGGGGAGGAGGTGATCCTCCCTAGTTTCACGCACACTGTCTCGAAAGAGCATGTGCTGACTTTTGCAGAAGAGTGGGCTAAAGCCCTTGCGCCGGCTCTGTACCGTACACACTGTGGTTGGGATAAATTTTCCCCACATCACGTGATTCCTTTACGGTCTATGCCACAGCCTCAACCTCAATATCCCATTAGACGCGAAGCTAAGGCTCACGTTGCGGAAATCCTTGAACAATTGGAATATCAAGGTGTACTTGAAACTTGTGTGTCACCGAAGAATAACCTTCTTTTTACTTTGACCAAGCCAGATGGCTCGTACCGTTTGGTATTGGATTACCGGCATCTTAACTCACATTGTCGTACCTGTGCAGTACAGAATACCAACAGCTCTGCTTTAGTGGACGGTCTTGTGCGTAAACGGTTTAAAACCACACTTGACATTTCCAATGGTTTTTTGCCCACAACTTGGATGGTCTAAGTTCCCAATAGACCGGTTTTACAAGTGTCGGCAAACAGCGCCAATACAAACGTTTACCGATGGGCTATAAGAATAGTCCAGGGGTGTTTGCGGGCCCGCATTGTCTCTCTCCTAGAGAGAGTGGATACGGATGCGTGTTTGTATGTGGATGACATTTATCTCACAGACGACGAGCTTTGGGTGCATCTGTGTCGCGTTGACCGTATAATTTGTAACTTTGCGGACTTCGGTTACAAATTCAACTTTGCAAAGTCTCACATTGCAGAGTACACAGTGTTCTTCCTGGGCTACGAGCTCAACAATGAAGGTCGAGGATTGGCCCCTCACTTCTTGGAGAAATGCGCACAATTGCGTGCTCCTACAACTCTGAAAAAATTACAGTCCTTGCTGGGCTTTTTGAATTTCGGGCGTACATACATTCCTGAATATGCCCAGCGTATCAAGCCTTTGTATGCTTTGATACAACCTACTTTTACCAAATCGTGCTGGCTGCCAGAACACTCAGCTATTTTGCAATCTTTGCAGGCTGATCTTTTAGAATCTAAATTCTTGCTGACTCGTGATAACCACACCAACCTGGTGATAACAATCATCCCTCGGGCGGTGGGTTTCACTTACCTTACTTTTAATGAAGGAGATACCGTACCTATTGCTTACAAGTCACACTTGTACACTTCGGCTGAAATGCGATTTTCCTCTGTGGAAAAAGTTTTAACAGCAGTGCAGAGGGGATTCTTAAGGAACGTGCACTGTCACAGGGAAAACGCATGTTGGTTGTTACCCCGTATCCTGCACTAGAGGCAGTGACAAAAGCCAGTGTACCAAATTCTAAAGCTTTGCACCCTTGGTGGATACAATGTGCAGCATCATTGACATTTCCGGATGTCACGTTTATTTTCGATGCCGCCTTACAGTCGCAGGAGTTTTTGCAATATGAATTTGTTCATCCTGCCCCTATGGCTATGCGCCCTTTGGAGGATTTCCATTGCATCATATACACTGATGGTTCAGCGCAAGTTGTGCATGGGTCTAAGCTCGCATACGTTTCAGCTTGCGCCATTGTGGTAGGTGCCATGGTGAATGATGAGTTCAAGTCCAGAGTCGTGCACACGCAGACTCTAGGGGACTGCACCGCACAATTGGCAGAGCTTCATGCTCTGATGCTTGCATTGGAGTACGCTGATCCTTGTGTGACGACTCTTATTGTGAGTGATTCTTACTACTGTGTCATCTTACAATGAAAACCTGTTCTTTTGGATTCAGAATGATTTTCGTGATTCTAAGGGTAGCACAATAAAACGTAAAATGATCTGGGTCCGAGTGGCTAAGCTTAAAGAGCAATTGCCACTCGTGTTTGTAATTCACACTTTAGGTCATCAGCGCGTGGGAGTCCACGCTGTTGGCGATTCGTTGGCAGATGAGGCCGCGAAATCAGCAGTATCGTCATATTTGGTTGCAGCAGGTACACGGTCCAAAAGAAAGATTGATGATGATATCTTGGCAGCTGTTGCTGCGACTGAGAAGGGAAGTAAATATCCTAAGGAGTTCCCTTCGAAGTATTCATACCACTTAAGTCTTGATAAAGTTCCTTATGTGAAAATACCTGACGTTGGGGAGAGGTTGATTCTCAATGCAGATCGCAGGCACACATTGCTCACAGCGGCCCATGACTGAGTTGCGTCTGCGCATGCGGGCGTTTCGGCTACTGTGGCTCAGTTACAACAGCGTTTCTGGTGGCGGGGACTGTACAAACAGATGCGTGATTATGTCCTTCAATGTGACATTTGCCAGCAGATTAAGCCTTCAACTGCTGTGCGTCCCCCCCAGACACAGTAGTACATATCTAATAAACCACTAGGTTGTATTTACTTAGATCACTGCGGTCCTTTTTCTTCTGATACAGCGTATAAGTACATCTTAGTAGCAGTTGATTCATGCACATGCTTTGTGTGGGTGTGGCCTCACCGCAGCGCTGATTTACGAACTGTCATGAGAGACTTGCGTGTCTTTGTAGGGATTTTTGCCTGTGGTACCTTCCATTCGGATCAGGGTCCGGCTTTCGCCTCTAAGGCGTATAAGGATGCCATGACTTCGTTGGGGGTCCAAGTCAAGTTTTCGTCTCCATACAGACCTGAGGGTAATAGTGTTGTGGAACGGATGAACCGTGACTTAAAGCAGTCTTTGACAGCTCGAGTTATAGGTACCGGCAGGAACTGGCTGGCCCACCTCAATGGCGTGCAGCGTGCTCTTAATAATCTCCCTAGAAGGTCTCTGGGTGGGCGGACCACATACAAGATGCTCTTTGGTATCAAGATGTTTGTACTGGACCTTGATGGTCTAGACTCGGCGGCTGTTGCTGCCTCCTTTGATGTAGATGAACATTGTAATGTTTTACAGAATCTACAAGAGACGAGAGACAGTCTTGCAAAGGAAAATTTGCCCTCCACCTCGGATGATGCGTTGCAGATCCCGGTAGTTGGCTGGTTACCCCAAGTTGGAGAACTGGTTCGGGAGAAGATCGAAAACAAGAAAGAATTTGGTCCCTCTTATCGAGCTCCAGTTCCAGTGCTTGGGACAAGAACAGTCATTTTACCACCACTTTCAGGTCGTAAGGAAAACAGGTATATCTCCATTGACACTGTCAAGATACACAGAGTGGCCGATTCTTCTTAGTATGACACCGGCGGTCTCATGTCCTTCGATTGTGAGAAATTCTGTTTTGGCCCCGGCTTCAAATCTTGTGGCCGATGTTGCCCTTGAGATGCCTGCAATTTCTAGTCCTTCATTGAGTTCTCTGCCTGGTACTCAACATGATGAAACTGACTACACTTACCCAATTGACTTATCGATGCCTGATTTACAAACTCGCTTGGCCACAGAATCCAGATTTTCATTTGACACTGTTTTACACACATCAAGAAAGCCTTCAAGGATTGCTGTTTATGCAAGATTGTTTAAAAAACATTTTTTGATTCCTCCTTGGACCTATATTTGGCTGGTGCTTTTTTCTTTTTACCTTTTTATGTCAATTGGTTTTGTGTTTTATTTTTTCCGTCTCGTCAATGGACACTATGACAAGCAGAGAACATGCATTTGACATATCAATGGAACATTGGCACCCCATTCCACATCACACAGATTGAAGACAGACTTGGCTTATGTTAACATCACTGCTTGGCCTGTCCTAGATGGGATTGTATGGGATGCGGTTAAATTTCAGATCCATGGCCCCACTGAGGTTATAAATGTCCCTAATGTGCTTGGAGTTAACATGGGGGATGTAGTTAAACAAAATATACGTTCTGATGATTTATTTATTTATTTATTTAGTGTGTTTTGCTATAGCGCGCAGATACCCCAACGGGGTGTCCCGGCACTCCTGTGCGATCTTGTGCTGAAATTAGAAGTATATTTAAAGAGGGGGTGGTTAACAGAAGAGGTAAGTTTTTAAAGCCTTCCGAAAGGGTAGTTCTTCCTGGAACATCCGGATAGAGTTTGGAAGCTTGTTCCAGAGGGCAGCTGTACAAACTTGGAAGGTTTTTCCACCAGATCGAGTTTTTTTAAATCGGGAAGTGGTGAGGAGGTTTTTTGATGAGGAGCGGAGATTCCTAGTGTTGTTGTAGGGGGTGAGGCAGGAGGAAAGGTAGGCCGAGCCCTTGCCTCTCAATGCACGGTGAGCTAGCACCAGTGCCTTGAATTCTGCCCTTTTATGTATGGGCAGCCAGTGAAGTCTGCGACGGTGGGGCGAGATATGCTCGCATAGGGGAATGCCCCCGACCAGTCGTACTGCAGCATTCTGGACTGTCTGAAGTCGATGGCACAGACCTACAGACAGCCCAGTATACAGGCCGTTTGCGTAGTCCAGATGCGAGGTGATCAACGCCTGGACTACGGACTTCCTAGTGGTGTTAGGTAGGAAGTTGATGAATTTTTTCACCATCCTGATCTTGGCAAAGCATGCTGCAGAGACTGTGTGCACTTGATGTTGCAGTGAGAGGTTGGAGTCCCATCTAACCCCTAAGTTTTTTACCGAATCTGAGGGTTGGGGTGGTGCACTAAGATCAAGAGGCCACCAGATATGGAGGTCTAGGGAAGACGGCTGGTGAAAGAAGAGAACCTCCGTTTTTCCTGCATTAAGCCTAAGGTAGTTGTTATCCATCCACTGGGCGATCGTACGAAGGCAGTTTTTTAATGGATCAAAGGATGCTTGGGTGGTGCTATCAAATGAAAACAGAAGTTGAATATCATCGGCGTAGGAGGTGACCTTCATTCCGGTTTGGGCGATGATATCAAAAAGGGGAGAGAAATAAACATTGAAAAGGAGGGGGCTCAGTGAGGAGCCTTGCGGGACTCCCACACCGGAGAGGGCGACAATCCGACGTGAAAGGGGGGGTATAAACTGCCTGCGTACGATTGGACAAAAAGGATGTAATCCATTTTAAGGCCGTGCCCTGGATGCCTTTAGATTGTAAACGGTCCAGGAGGAGGGGGTGGGAGACGGTGTCGAATGCTGCTGACAAGTCAAGCAGCACCAACACCGCTATAGATCCCTCGTCCATCCTCCAACGTACTGCATCTGCCATCTCAATTAGTGCTGACTCGGTGCTGTGGCCTGGTCTAAAGCCATGCTGGGAATCGTGGTAAGCACCTGAGGTTTCTAAAAAGCCCGCTAGTTGTTGCTAGTTGAGCGAGTTTTTCAAGCACTTTGGCTGGAGCTGGTAACAGAGAGATCGGCCTGTAGTTGGAGGGATCACTAGGGTCGGCATCAGCTTTCTTGATTATGGGGACTAGCCGGGCGTGCTTCCAGGAGTCTGGGTAGACACCTGTGTGCAGCGAGTCATTCCAAATCCCATTCAGAGTGGGGTTGAGAATGGGTGCTAGGGATTTATATTGTTTGGCGGGCCAAGGATCAAGAGGCGATCCGGATTTGCTATTGAGGAGTTCTTTGAGGGATTCATCAGGGGTGATCTCTTCAAAGTTGAAAAACGAATAGTCAGATCCATTAATGACCGTATTAATAGTACTTTTGTCTGAGTTGGTATTACTAGGAAAGGAGTCATATATAGTAGCTATTTTATTTTAAAAAAAACAGAGAGGCTGTTACATAGTGGCTGAGATACCAACGGGGGTCGTTTGAGAGCCAGGGGGTCAGTGAAGGATCTTACTATGTCAAATACTTCCCTGGAAGAGCCTTGAGAATGGGAGATTTTTTCTTCAAAAAAGGATCTTTTATGATAAATTATTTTTTTTCTTTATTCCTTTAAGGCAGATTTGTAGAGGAATTTACAGTCAGGTGAGTAGGTGATTCTCCAACGTCTCTCGAGGCGTTTACATTCCGATTTACATTTCCGGAGTTCGTCGGAGTACCATGGAGCAGGAGGGGCAGAGCGATAGGTTTTGATAGGCCTGATGGGGGCGAGGCGGTCAATAGCAAAAGAGATCAGATCGTTGAAGCTAGTCAATCGGGTATTGAGATCGGCGATCGTATCTGGGGGGTCAGAAGAATGAAGGAGGGCGGCAAGGCTGTCAGATGAAATCTTACTCCAGTTTCTGTCCTGTTGTTTAGCGGGGCATATGTGGCGTGCTTGGCGATGCCGGGGGAACGAAAAAGGAACAAAGAGGTGGTCGGACCAGATCACTAGGCGGGGATCACTTGTGACTAGACCCTCCAGATTGGTACAAATCAGGTCCAGGGTGTGGCCATCTTTATGTGTCGGGCAACTGATAAGTTGGTTTAATCCACCGTCTGATAAGGTGGATAGGAAATTGGAGGACGCGGAGTCCAGGGGATTATCTACGTGGAGATTAAAGTCCCCAAGTAGAGTGAAGTTGGCGTACCGCGATGTTACTTGTAGAACATAATCCAGGAATGTTGAGAGATAGGATGTTTTAGAGTTAGGGGGTCGGTAGACCAGAAGGCCAGTGAAGGTAAAATTGGCCGCTATGAATACAGAAGGGGAGTGCCTCGATGCGTTCCAATTGTTTGTAAGGGAAGGAGGATATGGTCCATTGTGATCTGTATATAATAGCAACTCCCCCTCCAGGGTGGGGGCCTTGTCTATTTGCGCAAAGTATACTATAGCCGGGGGAATGGCTAAGTGTATCGCGGGGTTGGTTTCATCCCCTAACCAAGTTTCGGTTAGGAATAGAAGGTCCCATTTATCTTCTTCTAACGTATGGGAGATATCAAGGGTGTGTTTTACAAGAGACCGGCAGTTGATCATCCCTGCCTTTATTCGAGATGAATTGGGAAAGATTTGTGAGATGAAGCAATTGTGTTTTGAGTCGTCAGGATGTTCTGGGAGGCATTTAGTGAAGGGTAAATGGGGGTTAACATCTTGGGGCGGGATAGAGGGTAAGATACAATGTTTAGGTTTCAGAGTCTTAAGGATGGCACTGTCATAGGAAATGATATGTGAGGGGTCAAAAGGTGTAACACTACCTGCGTCTGCGGCCACGTCCGGGACGCGGACGGGCGCAGACGGGCAGGACTCTGGCACGACTCCGGCGCAGGTCCGGCGCGTCCGCTGACCGCTTCCGCGGAGGCATTACCTTCCGTTTTTATAGTGGCCAATAGGGAGCGTGGAAACGCTGCCCCAAACCAAGATGGCCGCCAAAGTCGATTCAACCTGTCCGAGGCTCGGCTGTCTCAGCGCCTAAATCGGCTAAGGATGGCCCGAGTATCAGGGTGAGTCGATCGCGCTTATTAGATCAAGCGGGGGGGCATTACCACCACTTCTAAAATTAAGCAGGGTACAAACACAATACAGTATCTATTCAGGCAGTGCAGCTAAGCTTCGTGATCAAGCAGAGTGCATTAAAGTTAAAAGCTAAGGGACCAGCCAGGTATTTTAAAAGGTGCAAAACAGAGAAATAATGAAACAAATAAACCAATAAAACAGCAACCTCCCGGCTTCCGCCTCAGGAGGGGTTTAGATGCACAGCAAATGATTGGGATGTTCAGGCCGTAGAAGTGTTGTTTTCTGATTTGAAATATTATGCTGCCTTTGATGCTGAAGATTGGTATTTAGAATCTGCTAATTACGGTGATTTATATTGTTACCAACATTTTGTCAATCACTACATGCATAAAACTAATACCAGGAGGAACACTGTAAATTATACACAATGGGAGCATTGTCCAGCTCCTATAAAAGGCAGTCTGTTACCTTTTTGAAAAGGTTCACTTATTTTACTGATTTTAATCACTCAAATCCCAATGCATTTTATTTTAAAATGACCAAGAAGTCCACATCCAAAGTTAGACTTACCGATACTAAATTATTGTACTCGAAGTCCTTTCTAGACCAGTTAGCTGTTGGAGGCTACAAGTTATGGAAGGAAACAGTTGACCTTAAATCAGTTTGGGATTCTAAAAGTTGGCAAGTGCAAGGCACTGAGGCTTTGCACCGTGCATGTCTCATCTCGAATCATATGTTGTTTTTGAATTCCACAATTTCACAGACAACATGCTTTGGATTGGCTACCTCTAAAAAATTAAATGCTCCTTCTTTCCCTGATTTAGAAGAATATTCAGGTTGGGGTAATACTACAAAATTTTCGATCAGAGAGTTGCAAACTCTGTTGCTAAATTCTTCTTTTAACATATCCAGTTTGGATCCAAATGGCTGGTTGCTATGGCACAGAAGTGCTGACTCGTGCCAACATCGTTTTCTGGGTTTGGCTCAAGGCTTTACACAGGTCAAGGTGGATCCCCGTTTTGAAAGTGACCATTCTGTGACTACCTATTCTGTAGGCAAATTATGTCAGAATTGGCTCAAACATTCTACCTTGGCGTCAGTTAAACAGCATTTATCTAAACTGACTGACGATGTTGATCTGAATGATTTCATAAAAGGCCCGCCTAAAGGTAGATCTAAAAGGTGGATATATGCGGTTTATAACTAATTCTGGAAAACATCCCAGATTGAGGCGGCTACCCGTCTTAGGGCTACAGATCAAGCTAATTTAGAAAAAGTGCTAGCAGTTGTAGATAATAGCATTAACACGCTTTCTTCCCGCATTTACACATTGGATAATATTGTGTCATCTGTTGTTGATATTGTGCAAGATGAAGTGTCTGTATTGTACCATGGTCAAAATCAATTGCATTCTATTATGCAGTTTGCTTGGACCCTGCAGACTCTTAAGGCAGGAACAGTGCCATGGCATTACATGAATACCTCTTCCCTGTTTGCCCCGTTTAATTTGACTGACAAGCAGCATTTACTTTCAATGAAAGATGGCTCTTTTTCCATGTTACACATTGAGCGGTTGGAGTCTGTTTGTTTGTTTATTGTTGACCGTTCAAATATTTAAAATCATTACAGTAAAAATAAAATAAATACAAAAAGTAAAAATTAAAAAAGACAAAAAAAAAGACCTAAAAGTTGGATTCCACCCCCCCCCATTTTTCACCCTCCCCTGCAGCCCCCCACTCCCGCTGAACTGCGTGTCTTTCAAGCCCTATTTCTGGCAGTCCGGTCCTGTGTTGCCTGGTCCCTTATTGCCGTCAGCTCTTGGAACTTGATTTTGCTTCGGCAGAAGATCAATCGGGCTGGCTCCTCCGTTACCTTGTATTGTTGCTAAAGCACATCGTTTGCCTGTTTCTGCCTCTGTGTTGTGCGTGCTTATGGTAAAGCACTTGCACCTAGGGCCAGTCTGATGTGATGGATACATTTTGCTGCTCTGGCTAGGGAGTGGGTTGTTGTTTCCGAGAAGCACCAATCTGATGCCTCCCTGCATGTTCTAATGCCAAGGTTTCTAAAGATGGGGCGAAGCATCCTTTGTCGCTCATTGATTAGTTTGGGGCAGCAACATAGTAAGTGGAGCCAAGATTCCTTTTGGTAATTGCAAAGACGACAAGAGGAAGCACCAACTGCGCGTGCCCATTCAGGATTGAGGTCCGCTGTTCTTAAGGCCACTAGTCTCATAAAAAGAATTTTCCGACGGGCCTGGGCCCCTAGTGCTTCATTTAGATATGGTTGGGCTTTCCCCATGATATAAGATTCATTCAGTGCCTTGGTAAGGATGTTCTGGTGAAGAGCGTTTAGATCCAGTTCGAACGAAATTGAGCGGACCTGCCGTCTCATGATGTTTGACCAGGTCTTGTGCGGGATTTCTGTTAGGAGCAAGCTTTGTGGTTCAATGTTAAGGGTCTCTATTGCTATGCCCAGCTTGATGTGCCAGGGGGAATCATTTTCTCTAAAGATTGTTGCCAGATGATGTTTGAGAGAGTCTTGGGGGGCTTTCAGGCACCTGATGTAGTACTGAATTAGATCCCCCTGGAGTGCCAGTTCTGGTCTGCTGAGCCCTAATTCCAGCCGTAACCTGATGTTCCTTGCATACCTAGGTGTTTGCAGCACGATTCTGTGTGCTTTGACCTGCGCTGCTGATATGAGTTTATCGAGGTCTCCTGGGAATGCCAGATGCCCGTAATTAATGGCCGGGATTAGTTTAGCCTTTAGGACTTTCAGCATGGGTTCCGCTGTGGGGCTGGTTAAGCGTTGGCTGAGGCGTCTCATTGATAAAAGTACACTCTTGGTTTTGGCTGTTAGATGTTTTGCTTGAGTTGCCGATGTTGCCCTCTCATGCAGCCAAACCCCAAGATAGTTGTAAGCTGTGGTAGTGCCAATTTGAAGATCACCCAAGGTCCAGCGCGCTTGTTTTTTGTGAGGATATCTGCCGAATACCATTATCTTTGTCTTACTCTGGTTGACTGTTAAATCATTTTCCTTGTTGTACTTCCCAGCTCTTTTAGTGCTCTTTGGAGGCCCACCCTGCCCACCCTTATGTGATCCATCACTACAGTGTCATCTGCGTACTGAAGAATTGTAAGTCTTACCGTTCCCACTTTAGGTGGAACTAGACTTGCCTCTTTCAGGGCCCCCCCCATGTCGGCTGTGTAAAGATTGAATAGTAGGGGGGCTAAAACACAGCCCTGCTTCAGACCGTTGTTGGTTTGCACTCTTGCAGATAACGCTGTGGGGCTTAACTTAACTTGTACCCAGGTCCCCTCATAAAGGGATATGATAGCTTTCAGTAGCTTTAATGGAACTCCCCAGCCTGACAGTTTTCCCCAAAGTTTGCCCCTGTCCACTCTATCAAAAGCTGTGCTATAGTCGATGAAACAGCAGAACAGTGGCATATGCCTGTCTTTCACTGCACGTTTTGAAAGGTAGGACAGGGTCATGATGTTGTCAATGGTTGCACTGTTGGCCCTGAAGCCGGTCTGATAGAATGGTAGTATTTCGTTGTTGTTAGCCCAGTCCTCTAATTCCCTCAGTAATAGTTTGGCATAGGCTTTGGCTTCAACATCCAGCAGGGCCACTAACCTATAGTTGGCAGGATTGGAGTGGTCACCTTTTTTGTGGATGGGAAAAAGGATTGAGCCTTTCCATGTTTGCGAGATTAGTGCTGTTGAGTATGTGTAATTATAAAGAGGGGTGAGAATTGAGGAAAAGAAAGATTGAGCTGTTTTGAATACCAGGGCTGGTATGCCGTTTGGGCCTGGCGCCCCATCATTCCTCATATTCTTTATTTCCCTTGTTATTACAGATTCTGTGAAGCCTTTGCCCCCAGGTGTAGTTGTTCCTGCTTCGTCTATGTTCTCGGGGAAAGTATCTGTGTCGATCTTTGTTTCCCAGGTGTTCTTAGGAGGGGCTTGCTCTGAAGTTGGTGTTTCTTTGTTATATAAGCCCCTTACATACGCTTCTCATTCGTAGCTTCCAATGTTGTTCGCCTTGCCTCTGGGCTCGGAGCTCAGGTGGTTTATGTACCTCCATAGTTTGGTGTTGTTCCTTTCCTTTAACAGGGTAAATACTGTGAGCCATTTTTGTTCCATTTCTGTCCTCTTATATTCGCCTACTTCCCTCCTGTAGGCAGCTCTCAGTGTGCTTATGTTGGCCCCCTCTTCCGGTGAGCCTTTATTTTTCCTTTTCCTTAGTGCCTTCTTTAGAGCGCCTTTACGTTGTATCATGCTTTTTGGTATCTGTTTTGCCTTGCAGAAAGGTCTTTTTTCTGCCTTGTTCTTTGCCCAGCTTCTGCCACAGGTCGTCCGTTAGTGCTTCCCAGTGCCCAAGAGTGTTGTGGTTAATTTCCCACGGTCCTCTAACTTCCTTCGTTGCTGCCCACTCCTGCATTTTCCCCTCGAGTTTGATTGTCCATTTTATTCTTTTGATGGGTCTGTATTGTTCCTCCCCTATGGTTTCTCCCATCAATTTCTGGAGCTCTGCTGTTTCCATTCCTATATCGAATGTGGCACGTAAAGGCCTATGATCGCTTTCCCCTCTATCATCGACCTGAAAATCTTTCAATTTGTCAGACAATTTCTCGTTGGTTAAAATGTAGTCGATGGTAGATATGTTTCAAAATGATGGTTTTGGGCACCAAGAGGGTGAGCGTGATTTCATCGTGAGGTGGGTTGATTTAAATTTAACATTTTTGAGAAGGCAGAGCAGAGGACGCGCCTTGTGCCCTTTCTTTTGTGTGCTGGAAGCTCCTTCCAGACTTCTCAAATTAAAATCCCCTGCTACGATTACATGGAAATGTTCATATTTTAAGATTATATCTTCCAGCGTGTTGGTAAAAGATTCAATGCTGGCGGCTGTCATTGCTGGGTTGATATAACAGTTTATGAGTAGCAAGTTGAGCGGTCGGTAGCCTTCCCTTAAACCAGTGATCGTCATTGCTTGCATGTCTGAGGAATTTACGCTTATTTCTGTTGTTTTAAGTTTATGCGCATGACTTATGAAGATGAAAAGACCCCCAGATGGGCGTCCAAAGATGTTTTTTTTTGTTGCATTTTGCCGATGTTCGTGGAAGCCCTCTAGGGGGGTTGATGTCATTGACCAGGTTTCTTGGCAGCATATTATGTCCCCTTTAGCGAGGTAGTCCTGTACTTCCTTGTTCCCTGCTTTTTTGTTTAACCCTGCTATATTCCATGATATAATGGTTAATTCTTGAGGGGAGTTAGGTTTTTGCCCTTTGAATTGGTCTGCCCGCACCAACTTTGACCTTCCTTCGTTGTTGAGTACTAGAGTTTGGCTAGGGTTGCTAAAGCCAATTGGCCCCGCTTGCAGCCTGTTTTGGTTGACCAATTAGTACTCGACGCAGATTGTTACTTTGAAGGACAGAAATATTTATGGGAGTAATAAGGCGTTCATTGATGTGTTCCCCATGTTTTCTGTTATTGCTGGCACCTTTCAGAATTGATGTAACTCCTTGGCCCCTATTTTGAGGTTTAAGTACAAAGGGATAGTTTGTTTGTTTAGGTTCTGATGCATCAATCCCCCAACTTGCGAGTTGTTGCGCTTCTCCCAGAACAGCCTGATGGAGTGCTTGATCCTTGAAGCCCAGTAGCGTTGAGTCACCGTGGCTGTCACCTGGTGATCTTTTGAATTTTACCCACTCTATGTTTTCCGATGATATCTGGCACAAGGAATTGATGTGGGCAAAAAGCCGGAGAATGTTATTTCTGTTTAGGATGTCATGGGGGCCTTCCATGTGGTACCTGGGAGTTAGCAAGACCTCATGAAATGTGGTTGCATGCTCTCAAGCTGTGGGGGGGGGGGTTAGTCGGTGATCGCCAATATTGTTCGATTTCCGCCCTATTGTTGGTTCCCAGCCTGCTCACTGTGCATTTTTGCTCCAATGGCCGTGCTGTAATTTGTTCCGTGGTGCCTTTGTGATCGTCGGGCCTTATTTGTGTGGATGCATCCTCCTTGCCCCTTCCAACCCTGTTGGGTATCATCTGTGCGGCGGTTGATGGTAGTCCTACTGGGTATAATGGTATAATGGTAGCTCCTGGGCCGCCTGGTTCTCTTGATCCTCTTGGACAGAGTATTGTTGCGGCGCGCCTTCTCTTGCCCTTTCCTTGGCCATTTCTATTTCTATCAATGAGCATTCATTCTTAGGCTTCCGTTTAAAATTAAAAATTGGATAGGATGAGTTTCTTGTCTCATTAGCTCTATGACTATTCTGCATTATTGGCAGAATGGATCTGCGTTTCAGCTTTGCTCTCTTCTGCTGTTTCTTCAGTTTTTTCTTCTCCCTTCGTGTTAAAGGGGCTTCTGTTCTAGCTCCTGTTTCCCCTTCCATGGTCGCTTTCGGCCCTTCGATTCCCTTCGTGGCTGGGCTTGCTGAGATTTCTTTTACCTCCCTATTTGCCGGGGCGGCCGGGAACTCCGGGTTGTTGGATTCATTTTCTCTGAATTTGATTTCCAATTCCCGCTTTTGGCTGCGTTCTCCATTGTTCACAACTTTATGATTACCCTCTGCTGTTGGTTCAATCATTTTTTTAAATCTTTGGTGATATGCCTCTGCTTTTGGTTAGGGCCACTATGTCCCCCAGTATTACCGGCAGTTCTACCCACTTCTCTATTATCTCAGCACATGTGCTTGTGCGAGCTGTGATGGCCTGATTTTGCTTGATGGTTGCCTCCAGTTCTTCCAACTTGCGGCCCTGATTCCCCAAGCATTGAGCTATTGTTTGAAGTAGGTCAACTTGGACCTCTATTTTAGTTGCCTGCCATAACAGGGCCTTGGCGATCGACTTTTGCGCTTCTCTGATGGTTATCAAATGGGGGGTGTCTTCTTGTTCAACTAGGTCCTTCTGGCCAGATGGTGAGAGTATTCCTGATCGATCTGTGGCATAGTTGTTTGCCGCAACCCCTCTGCCGATGAGATTGGGGGTGAGGTCCAAGGTCCTTTCGATTGTTCGCTCTAGTTTTTGTAGAAATGAGTCGGTGAGATCTCCGGTCTCTGGGGACTCAAGTTGCTGACGCTCGTTTGCGGTTACCGTTATACTTGTTCCTAGAAAGGGTTGCTGGCTGGCGCAGTGCGCATATTTATCCTCGATGACTTCTGGCTTGATAGGTGTTTCCTCCTCCTGGTGCCAGTGGATCAGGGCTTTCGTTGAGGGTGGGCTTTGTGTCTCTGCAGCGGGCATTCTTAAGATCCCTTCCGCTGCTATGTGCTGCTCTAGTTTGTCTGTGGTGTCCCACCTTGAGTCGGTGTCACTGATCCATTCATTTTGTGTTTTGCTGTGCGCCCCAGCATCCCCCACTTCGCACCCGCTTGGGGGGCCTCGCTGACCCCCTAGTTCTTGCACTTGCGCCTGATCCTGATCTCCGTTTTCGGGCCTCAAATGACTTCCTCCTCCAGATGAGGGATTTTTGCAGACGGGTCGCTCGATTGTCCCTTGATCATGCCACGGTGATCGAGGATTGCACTCCGTGGTCTCAGGGTGCTCTACTGCCTCCCACCCCACTGGCATTCCTGGCAGTGGCAGTGGTGAATTGTCCGGCGTCTGGAAGTAGTGGGTAATGAGCCCTTGATGGGGGGGTTGCAGTGGAGGGCTCACTGGGTTAGGTTCTTGTCTAGTGTGCTGGGCTGCACTTCTTGTAACCCTTGTTGTATAATTTTTGGGTGTATCTTCATCAGAGCCCGGCCTCCTTGATTTAATCAAATTTCCTTTAGTCATTATCCCACTTCCCACTTCCCAGGTTCTGGCGAAGCTCTGGCGCTGCACTCCTCTTTCGCTTTCAACTTTTGTCTCTTGATGGTTTTGTGCCTCGATCCACAGTCCTTGACAAAAGTACCGCTATACCGCTACACGACTTGTATTTCTATGCCTGAGCAGTGCCGCTGATGTTAGTACTGTCCTTGGAACCTCGGCTCACTACTTGCAGCTTACTGTTCGCTGTTCGCTGCTCCCTGATCTGCTCTCTGTTCTGATTCTGATTCCTAAGATCCTAGTTTGTGTGGCAATTTGTGTAACTGCCGAGGTGATGCCCGGATTAGGCAGAGCATGCATCTATGGGGAGCAGGGGAATTGTGAGGCAGGAGTGGGGCACAAGTGGGGGCGCACTGCAGCACACAGGGCGTCTTCAGGCTACACCAGATCAACTAATTTTTATCGCCGCCCCCACGGCCCCACCCGCTCTCTCCGCTCACCGCACACTTCTTTCCACACTTCTCCCGTGAGTCCCGTGAGCCCTTGTTTGCTCTCTGCGGGTGCTCTCCGTTATTCTCTCAGCTCCCTCCGCTCTGCGGCTCTCTGCGACCCACCACGGACCACCCGCAGGTCACTACGGCGGGATTAAGTTCGGATTTTGGCTCGTAGTTCTGCTAGTGGCTGCAGGTCTCCCTTTTTTCCCCACGGTCCGCGGCGTGAGCTCCGCCGTCCTCTACCGTCCCGCTGCAGGTTCTTTTTCCTTTCGCGCGCTCAGACGCTCTCCGCAAAACCTGGTTGGAGTCTTTATACCGTTTTCTGTAGCAGAGGCCACTACTGCGACGTGGCTTATCCACGGATTGATAACTCTCCCGTTTCCTATGTTTGAGTTTAAAAACTGTATGAAGTACTTTGCCATTGGTAGATACGAGCCTCTTGGAAGTTCTTATCTCCATGAAGCCTGGTCGCTTCCTTTTACATATAGATGCCTTAGATGTGGAGTGGTGTGGCTCACTGGTTAGAGGTGGCAGACCCGGGAGCAGAAGTCAGCCCGGGACCAGGGTTCAATTCCCGACGCGGCAGGGTCGTGGACCAGGGTCAGCGGACTCGACAATTCTCGCCTCGGTGCCTACTCTAACCTGGGGTCCCACTCGGCAACTCTGGGCATTAGCTTGCCTAATCTCCACAATGGCCCCATCAACGCCGGGGATGCCTGGCTCCACCTTGGGGATTCCCAGTAGGGACCATCCCACAGGGAAAGCCAGGACGGGTTCCCCAGCGGTATACAGCGCCGGGACGCCCCTTTGCTGGGGCAGCTGTGCGCTTTACAAGTATACAACATTTAACATTTAACATTTAAGGAGGGCAAGGAAGTGTATTTGAATGGTGAGGAATGCACTGAAACACCGGATCACTCATTAATGTCTAGACATATCCAATTACACGGCTCCTGTAATCAGAATGAGCCAAATTTAGCCTGTATTTTGAAAGGTACCCCCGTGCCTGCTATTGTTCCCACATTCACATTACTGGCAAATGGGAGTTATTTACTATTAAACAATGAGGATTGCTGTGGATTAATAAAAGGAATTGCTTATCTCATTACCGTCAATGAGGGTGTGGTTTGCTGTAAGAATTTAATGTATCCACCCCTGCATGGGAAACTTGATGTTTCCATCTGGCCCTAGATTCCGACCTTGAAAGCAGAGTTCAATAAGATGAGTCGCATAAGAGCTCTATTGTCCCAAAAAGAAGTTGCACTCACATCTGCTCGTGAAACATTTGTCCTTCACTTGGCTAACACCTGCACAGAGGTGCATGCTTTATTAAATAGTGACTTGCCCTTGCATTTCGTTGAATTAATTCACACAATCTTTAATGCATCCTCCACAACTGGGCTGGCACACTTTTTTAAAGTGGTTAGCAGCGGCCTTGTGGCTTCCTTTCAAAGTATATTTGGGGTCTTTCCTGCTTTCTTTCATTCGATCTTTTCCAGCCTATTTGTTGGATTCCCCATACTACTGGCTCTAGCTGCAGGCGTTCTTTGCTGTTTTGTTTAATTCATAATGGATGCACGAACTGTCACGTCTAGTGCTGTTTCGCAACAGAATGCTTGAGTACTATGGAGCGCTGCCTCTTGCAACCTTAAGTGCAGCTTATGGATTATCGTTTCGGTTTTCCTACTTTACATGTGTCCAGCCTGTTTTTCATTGCCTGAGTTGCGATTTTGACTGGGCCCTGGATTTGTGTCCCTGCAATACGGTGTCTCCCGATGTGGATTATAACCAGCTCATGAGCCCCTTAGTTGCTCACGAATTGCTTTGTTCTGACGCAGGGATTATGGCCTTTGCAGAGATGCATGGATTACTGGGTCGTTGGAATGTATTTGCAGCGGCGCAAGATTTCTTAGCACACAGCTTCCTTGAGAACCCACCGAGTTGTTCTCTAATGGTGCTAGAGGCTCCGGTAATTGATGAGCATGTATGTTCTTTCCCGCTTTTAAATTGGATGGCTGAACTATTTTCAGATGAGAACAGTGACTTCCTATTGGAAGCTGTTGCTGCATATTTTGCATATTCAATGTTAGGATGAGGGGTGTCATCGTCATTTATTGGACATTGAACATTTTTTTATTATTATTTTTTTCTTAGCATATGAAAACTTTCTCTGCCCCAGGCCTATTGACTTTGTTACAGCCATTGACTAAATTTTCTTGATTATGAGATTTTGTTTTTGGGTGAAGCTTTTTAAAAATGTTTTCACTTGCGCAAATTTGAGTTGACTGTCGTTCTTGAACTCTGCATTCCAAAAATGTGCCCCTTATCTTATCTTATCCGTGCTCGGATCAAGGGAGGGTGTCATATAAATATGCTTTGCCTTCACACTGTGTTAAGTTAGCATGAGCTTCTTAGAAGTTTAAACGCCATTTTACCTTTCTGCTGCTTCTGCACACGGCACATATTGTTATTAGAGCTTGAGCCTAGTAGAATATTTTGCTTCACACGAGAATAATATGTTTTGCTATTGCATCAGCTTTGCTTGGTAAGCTATGTCTGAACAGTGAGTGCCGAGGCCTTCAAGGTTATTTCAACACAGTGGTTGTTGTGAGGTCTGATCTTCGAACGTTCTAGACATAACATATATGCAGCTGCGGCCAACTCTGGCTTTAGGCGCATTTAATATTGCACTGCGCAGAGCATGTAAACACACTTGATGGATATTCGCATGCAGAGAGCTGGTGGAAGATGATGTGATCCCTTTCCACTAGGATCAGAGGTTTGGGGCCGCCCTTCTCAAACACAAAGAGACCTTCTTTAGATATAATATACTAGCAAGGGAGGGTAAGACTTAGGTGCCATTTAGCCTTCTTCCCTTTAGTATTTTAACATGCTTTCTCCCTTTGTATTTTATGGACTAGTAACTATGCTGATAACTTTGTTTCTTATAATATGTTTGCTTGTATTAGCTAAGATACTGCACTTGAGAACACTGCATTAGAAATAAACATTTCAAACTTGCACATGTCTTCATTTACTTCTCGTTCTGGATTGATATGTTGGTATAACGAAAGAGTGTTCATGTGTTCCATGTTACCTGAGGTGTTCTAAGTCCATGTTCTGGGTTGTCTAAACATTGGGAGTTTGTAAGAACCAATGAGACACTGATTGCTAGTCTGGTAGGGGATTTTGAGAACTAAGGTGAGTTTTGGCACACCCTAATTCACTGAGGTTCCAAGTCTCTATGCACAGTTCTGTGTGAGAGCAGGATCCCTGTGACAAAAGTAGTCACTCCGGAGTTTCTTCCAGAATCTAAATGTTTTGAAAACATTCACTAATCCTTTACTAATCCTTTTCTAAACAAAAACACTCATGCACAGCTGGCTGTTGGCCATGGATAAAAAAAAGTGGTGACCCGTATACAGAATAAATCTGCTGTGCCCGGGGACATGTTTATGTATGTCAGGTACAGATATGGTACCGAGAGCCTGGTGTAGAGAGAGAAGTAAGCAACTAGGCAAAAGGTCACCTGTGTAGGACCGTTATGCCGAGTGGATGGGTCACAATTTATGTAATTTGTATGTACATGGTGGGGTGGGACTATACTAAAGGACATGACATGACCACTCTCTGTGGTACTGTTTGAGCATGAGCAAGAAAAAGATAGCCTTCTTAACAAGCAGAATACCTTAACTGGGCATGCAATCTTCATAGTAGAGTGCCTGACATAAAATGGGTTCGTACTGTACCACCAGTCTATAAGGGGAGAGGGAAAGCTTACTGACAAAGCAGAAGCAAAAGGAAGCTACAAACTAGTGCAGCTAGTTTTGAAGTCAAGTACAGACACTTGAAACACAGAGAAAGTATGTAATAAATAGGATAAGGTAGGGATAAGAAGGATTTAGGAAACAGATCAAAGTGGAGTTGGAAAAAATTAGGAGACAGGCACAGTTAAAAGAAAATAAAATAATTCTAAATGCGTAGCAGTAAAAGAATCATCACGATAGGGAAATAATAATAATATTAACAGTAGGACTTACTGGGCCCAGCTGAGCCATCAGCACTTGTGGAGGCACCTCCAGGAACCTCACCCGCCGGCGCCTCGATGGTGGTTCTAGTCAGATCTCCTCTCCTATTAATATTGTGAACCTGTTCACTGATTTCCTAACCCTATTTCAAATTTCCTAAACTACATTTTGGAACTACTAATACATTTGAACAAATGATCTTTGCTTCTCATCTCATTCTCGACCTCTCAACCCTTGATGATCAACTCAGTCTGCATTTTTTTCAATGCATAAATGCTGATGCATGCATAGTTACTGGTTACTTTCTACACATCACAGGAAAATTGCTGGGGATTGGGCGTTGCGACTGTACGAGCTACAAAAAATAAAGGCACAGAGAAGTGAGAGTAGAATGCGTTAGCTCACTAATACCAATGACTACCACTGTCTCAGTCACAGGACAGAGGAGTTTCTGCAGGATCTCTTAAACAAACAGTCCAAGCAAGCACCAACGAGTACGATTACATAGCGCCAGTGAGTACCTGTCTACTCTAGGATGATCACATAATATTTGTAACAAACTTAACCTACCTCAGAGTGAGCAGCATGCTTGCTATTTGGGAAAAAATAGTAGCATAGATGGAACGCAACAAATAAATAATTATTACTCACCAATCCCTGTAACCTCCATGGCCAGCAGGTCTAGCAGGTCCTGGTCCCAATCCAGGATGTCTGCCCACCAGTGGGTCAGCTATTGTTGGGTGTGCTAGGTCCCAGAGCAGAGGCGCACAGTCCGACACACCCTCTTCTACAATTGAAATGCTCCCGGAGGGCGTACCCTCTACCAAGCTTGCCGCCTTCTGCCAAAGTGGAGGGGAGGTGGCGCTGAACATGAAAAACTAGTGCTACCACCTCCACCTCCGTGAAAATTGTGCAGGGCTGCACCAATTCGCAGGGCGGTCTCCCGCAATGTAGGAGGCTGCTGGTTCAGGAAGGAAAACACATGTCATGTTAAGTATGATGGAAAACAACCTCCTGTTCGATGTTCGGAGACTGGAGACTTAGACACTGTGCGAGGGCCCGGTCATCCCCGGGTGCCTGAGAAAGATGGCGGACTGCTGCTTGTTTTTACCTTGATGAGGTCTTGTTTCTATTTTGCCAGTATACTTCCGCCTTTTCAAACGACGAGACTGCACTCCTGTTTTTTATTGCCCCTGTTGCTGTTGCTGATATATTTGGATTGCTTCTTTGAATTTTTATTCACTTGCTTTTTCATTGACTCTTTTGACCAGCATCTGTATCGTATTCTTTTTCATTTGTGTGCTTGCTTCGCATCGTATTGCACGCTTCAGGCTGTTATTTGGTGGGTGGTAAATGCAGTGAAGAAGGGATTGGGGTGAGATGCATGGCCCCCGAAAGATTATTGGTATACGACTTCATGGCGGAGTTGCCCATATTCATGGTGTTATGAGAAACCTCTCTGAAAGTTTTATTGTGCTCGAGTCTATATCGTTCTGGTACACATATATTGTAGTGTATGGTTGGGTGGAGGGCTGTAGCCGACCGTATTTATTTCTGATCTCATGCTCCTCCCTCCTATTTCTTATTTTGTTTCCGTATCTTTTTTTGTCTTCTGCTTCTTTTCTCTCTTATCTCCACTATATTTCGGGTTCTGGTTTAGGGCGACAGGCACGCTGTTTGGAGGGTAGGCCGTAGCCTTCTGCAGGGGTGCTGGGTGGGATGGGTGGGTTGGGTCTTTTTTGTTGTTTTATTTTTTTAGTTCTATAGCCCTTTTGTATATATTTATGGGGGTGCCGCGTCTATCCTTTGCCTCCCGTGGTATGATTGGGTGGGATATGTGATGTCACTGCTCCTTTTTTAAAGTTCTGCTGCTTCCGATGCGACTCCCGTGCCCTTATCGTTGCAATTCCCCTGTTCCTATGTGTGTTCTTTGCTATGGGGGGCTTGTTCCGACGCGGCTTCCTCTTCTTTTAATCTGTGTTTTCTTTCCTTCTTTTTTTCCTTTTCCCTCTCCCTCCCCTCCCCTTTTCTTTTTCTCCCCAGGTTAGTATGGCGGGCTAGTTTAAATGGTATTATTATTCCGGCCCCCCTGTACTGTATCCAAGTGCTATTGGGTGGTGGGTACGCCAAGTTATTATTGATTGCATATTGATTTGTGTTTCCTACGTCTGTCCTTCTACCGATGTGTATAGTACTGCCATTTCTACATTGCTGCCCTTTATCCCTTGGCTGTTAATGATTTGTGCGGGGTATCCGGAGATTGTTTTGTTCTCGCTGAGCCTGCCATACGCCCTATCGTTATATTATAAAATTAACCTATATTACTCCTGATTGCTGGCCGTATAGATCCTCATATTTCCCCCACTCTTTTAGCGACTATATTGATTGTACAATCTTTCTTTGATTCTGTGACTACTATCTTGGAAATTTTTGACTGCTTTATCATGATGTAGCCGGCCAGATCGGTTGTAGGCCCAGCCTTGTATCTCCTTTCTGTACAAATAAAGGTTTTTGAAAAAAAAAAAAAAAAAAGTATGATGGAAAACATAACGCAAATGGGCACAGCAAGCAACTCCGTACGCTCGTGAACTCTGCGTAGCTCGCAGAGGTTTTTTTGCGAACGCCGCCCAGGCTTAATGCAAAGCCTCCAAGATTCTCAACACTATCATTGCATTGGTGATGTAGTAGGAGAACACCACCATAAAAAGTGTTTTTTCTCACCATTTTTAGATAATAGAATTGTGCCCTTTTTACACCACAAACCTGTGTCAATATTTCATTTGTGTTGAATGTTTTCTGTTCCATTTATTCATCTGTGTTGAATACGTTGGTTTGCATTAACCATATAGATTAGTAGTATCTAAGTCAGGCTTCTCCAACATGTAGCTCATAAGCTACAGGTAGCTTGCCAACTACCTGTAGGTAGCTCTCCTGTGTACAGCCTAGTATACTAAATAAGAAGCTTTTGATTGATTGAATTAATATATGTATACCTACATTGAATAAGGTGTATTTAAGATTGCAAATGTATATATTTACACAAATCATAGGCTGACAATTGGAGAAAGAACGCTGAAGTTTCAAAATATATTTAAGTGATAAGTGATGCGGTGATTTGGTACTACCAGTTTTTTACATTATTAATATTAATTGTGCCTGATGCACTGAGGTGATCACTTATGGTAATCCTGCATTTACTGGCCATTAAATTACAAAACATTTCCTTTGGCTGACATACAAGGCATAATACAATATGATTTGTAAAGGAGAAATGCTAACTTGGAAAAATATGAATGAATGAATAAACTTTATTTGTGGTTACTCAAAACCATTAAATATAGCACCACACAACGATGAGACTTTAAGTAAAAGTAATTAAAAACATAAACAAAATTAAAAACTGGATTCGTTAGTCCATTTCTGCCAGTCACGGAGGTTTAAGAGTCATTGTTCTAGGCTAGTGACCTAACTGTGTGGGATCATCAGTTTCTGGCGTGCCTGTTGGATAAATTTTTTGAACACAGCCATGTCCTTCACTGTTTCCATTGTGAATAAATGGTAAATGGCTTCCTTTATAGATCTAATTCCGTGTCTAAGTAAAATTGGCTTTAAATAGCGGTTGCGCTCCGAAGACAGCCCCGGGCAGCAAAATAGGATACGTGCGAAGCTCTCGTGTTTATATTGCTTGTTTGCCCACTGCTTGAGTAGGATGGGGTTTCGAAGTCTGTGCTGTCTGCAGGAGTGTTAGGGACTCATGGAAGCCTTTTGCTTCCAATGCTTCCAAGTCAGTTGAACGCGTGCAAAGCCGAACCTGTCTTTTTGTCGCACTTTTAATGGCAGCGTATTTGATTAATTCGGGGTCCCAATTATCCACTGCAAGATTCAAGGCTTCCTTGGCGGCGTCGAGGCTGTTTGACCACGGATTTCCTGCTTCCAGAAAAATATTCTTTATACTAGATTTCAGGGAGTTCTCTGATGCCGCTGTAGTGAGGTAAAAATATTTGCCCATTAGGGCCAATTCTTCCAATTTTTGTTGCCTCAGATCAAAGGTGTTTCTGGTGCAAGAGGGTAGATGGAATAGTTTTTTATAAGCCGAGCAATGTATTTATTCCAAGGTACTGGATAGTTTTCCCGGGAAAGCCTGCTGTGCGTAATTCAATGACGATATTAGCTTAGCCCTTACTACTCTTTGAATTGCTGTTGTTGTAGGGCTATGTAGAGTTGCATGCAGCTTCCCAAGGGCGTATGAGATGCATTTCCCTTTTGCCCGTATTTTGTCCAGGTGAACTCCCGGGCCCCCTGTCTCGCTTAGCCAAACTCCCAAATAGTTATATTGTTGTGTACAGCCTAACATCAGCCTTCCTATCCTCCATTTTGTCAGCTTTTGTTTCGGAAAAGACCCAAAGATAATTATTTTTGATTTGGCTGCATTCACAGTCAGTTTGTTTTTTGCATTGTAATTGTCCAAAGACGTTAGTGCTTTTTGAAGCCCAATTTTAGTATGATCTAGTAATACCAAATCGTTGACATACTGCAATAGTTGGATCTTGGTGTGGGCAAGCCGAGGTGTTGCAAGTGATGCTCCTGTCAAAGCTTTTCCCATGTCTGCGGTGTATAAGTTGAATAACATCGGGGCTAAGACGCATCCTTGCTTCAGTCCGCGATTGGTATTGATTTTCTCTGTGGCTGCTGTATTTGAGAGTTTGATTCTGACCCACGTTCCTGAGTATAGAGATATAATGGCTTTTAATAGAATAGCGTCGATGTTCCAGTTTTCCAATTTCTGCCACAAAATAGAGCGGTCAACACCATCAAAGGCCGCTGTGTAATCGATGAAACAGGCAAAGATGGGAAGAGATTTTCGTGCTACAGCCTTGTATGTTAGATATGAGAGCGCTATGATGTTATCCACTGTTGAGGCTCCTGGTCTGAACCCAGTTTGTAAAAGGGCAGAAGGCCCTCCTTGTTGACCCAGGTTGAGAGGTCCGCTAGTAGAGTGTTTGCATAGGCCTTTCCCTCAATATCAAGGAGAGCAATCATGCGGTAGTTTTGTGGGTTAGTTTTTGGCCCTTTCTTGTAAATGGGGTGCAGGAGCAACCCGCGCCAAGAGTCCGGGACATTCCCCGTCATTCGGCATTCGGTATATAGCACCGTCAGGTTTTCAGTCCAGAAGTCTATGTCTTGCCTGAATAGGGAACCTGGCAGGCAGTTGAGCCCTGGCGCCCCATTGGGTCTAATTTGTTTTTAGAATTGTGTTAACTAGCTTTTTTTTCGAAAGGGTCACCTGGCTCATGTTTTTTGATAAGTTGGTGGAATTAGTCATTTGTGTTGCTTTGGCCAGGTCTGTACTTGGTACAATTGAACTGCCTTCCTCTGTGTAGAAGGATTTCACGTGGGCTATCCAAGTATCTGAGTCAATTGAGTTCTCCCTCTGTGAACTCCTTGATTCATGGTGTTAAGATATTGCCAGAACTCTTGTGATTTGCTGGGGCTCAATAGTCCAAAAATCTTTAGCCATTTTGCTTCAATTTGCTCCCGTTTTTCGGCCCAAACTTGTTTTGAGTGTAATTTTACTTTTTCTTGAAGGAGTTGTTTGTCCTCAATTGTCCCCGTTTTCAAGTAAACCCTTAGTTTACTTCGTACTTGCTTCGCGCTTTCTCTAATAGCGGAGATATAGCCAAGATAAAACTTAGGATGTAGTTTGACTTTATACTAAATTATGAGCAAGCTGGTCCCATTCTTCGATTGTGCCCCTATAAGTTTCCTTCAATGTACCCTCCGCCCATGCTTTTTTCCATTCGTCGAACTTTTTCGTTGGAGCCGTGCCCCATTTGATCCTTCTCACCAAGATATACTGTTCGACACAGTTTGTTGAACCAAGTTATTTTAAGGTGTAGTGATTGTCTACTGTGGAGTTTAATGTCGTTATTAAAGCTGCATGGTCGCTTTCCTTGCGCTGTACAACTTTGTATCCTATCATCAGCTTCTGTAACCGACTACTTAGTAGGATGTAATCTATTGTGGTATGATTGTTGAACGTTGGCAGGCAGAAAGTTCCTGGGGAGTTCTTTAATAGTAAGGAATGGGCTGATGACAATTAATAGGGAAGCAAAAGGGAGTTAAATGCTGCTGTTACGGGAGTGTCATTACATTTGGCTGTCTTTACCCCGATATTGTGGGTATTGAGGTCCCCGAGAATTATCAGTTCCATGTGGGCAAATTGTAGGATGAGATTTTCAATATCGACTAGTAACTGGGAAAGTTTATCCTTTGCTCCCGGTCCATGTGGGTTGTAGTAAACATTAATAAGCAGTATAGTCAATGGGCCCGTGCTTAATGATAGGCCTTTCGGAATACCGGCCATATACGAGTTTGATGAAGTTTTTATTTCCCTAAATTGTAGCTTCCGAGTGAGCCTGATGTATACTGATATGCCTCCTGACGGTCTGCCAAAAATATCCTCCTTAACAGCTGGTTTGTGGTATTCCGCGAATCCCATTATTGAAACTGGTTTGATGGCCCATGTTTCTTGAATATAGATAATGTCTATTTCTTCATGAAACGGGGGTGTCGCTGGGTATTGTAATAGACTTGCGACCCCGGCTACGTTCCAGGACATAATAGTCGTGCTCTGTCTACCGGATTTCTCTATTTTCTTTATGCCTGGTAAGTCTGCCTGCCGGTGCAGTGAACTGTTCTTAATTCCGTCGGTGCCATAGTTAGGAGTTGTGTATTAAGGCCCTGGGCACCCAGGACCAGTCTTCAATAGAATTATTTTGTATTGAGCAACTCCGACTGCCGTTGCCCGGATTTGTGGTGACTTTAATTAGCCCATCGCTTGTTAATTTAGTGTTTATTCCACTGTTGCTCCCATGTAATATGGAGACTGTTTTAAGGGATGGATGTGGTAGTTCCACTAAAGGTGTCTTCCTTTGTGTGACGGGGGCCCTAGGGGCGTTTGGTTGCTTCGGGAGGACGTGTTTCAGCCGCATAGGGTATTTTATTGCTGGCCGACTCGTGACCTTTATGCCCCAGTCTTCCAATAGTTCCTTGTTTCTTTTTAATGTTAAAAACGTATCTGGGTTAGAGAAGAGCAATTCTGTTGGTTCGTTGATGTTGCCTGGGCCTTGAGTAAGAAAGGAGACGCTTTCAATATCTGCTGACTTTATGTTTTCCAGGCCTGGGATGTTTGCAAAAAGTTTTAATATATTACTGCGATTAAGTATGTCCCATTTGCCCTGCGAGACGTATTCCGGGTGAAGGCATAGATTCAGATCATCCTGTGTGTAGGGGATCAAGGTCTTATGTGTCCCGTTAGTGGAAGAGTCTTGGTGAATTAAATCTTGGGCGATTTTCTGTGCCAAATTGTTGGCGTCATCCTTTACGAGGCATGTAGTAGCTGTAGAACAGTGGTTTATATTGTCCGATTTTAATGTCGGAGGGGAAACTTCCCTTACACCATATGCTACAATCGTGGTCGAGTCCTCGGGGACCCTTCGGCCTGCACCCTGGTTGGCTTCCTTTGAGATTCTGATTTTGTTAAGCCGGGCTTCATCCACCGCATTAGTCAGTGGGAGGCTCTCTAGGTGTGGGGCCTGAAGTCCTGGCAAGGTGTGGCTGTCGGCCCGAGTTATCTGTTCCTCGTGTTGGTTACTGTTCCTCGTGTTGGTTAGAGTTCCTGCTGATCCTTGCAGCGCTTCTATCCCAGGTTGTGGGCCTTTGGCCTATTTCTTCATTTATATTGTCATCCCCGGGTGATTCAAGATTGGTTTTGTCTAGATTAATTGGCCAAATGACTTTTCCGTCTGTAGATGAAGGATTTTGGGGGGTGTTGGACTCAATGTTGTTCTTACTGTAGGTAAAAACCTCTTTGGTTTCCGGCAATAACCACATCCTAATTGAGCCATTTCGTTTGCCGTTACATTTTCTTTGTTTGTTTAGCTTTTTTAGTTTTTTCTTATTTTTCCGAGATAAGTGGCCAGTGTCTTGGCTTGTGGCCTGCAAGGTATTTAAAATTTCTTGTTCTTTGACAATGGTACTGCATGCATCTGTAGTTGTTTCTGACACCCTGATTCGTTGCTCTAGTGTCGCCCTTGTGGTGTCCTGCTGATGTTCTTTGCCGGTAGGATGGAGGGTCGGCTGTGTTCCAGGTGGGGTGGGTTCCTTGTTTATTAACTTTGGAATGTTGTTGCTCCTAACCCTACTGGTTTCTGCCTTTAGGTCTTCGATTAGTGTATTCATTATCCCTGGCAATTTTTCCAAGCTGAGCAGCACAGGGCTGCACCCACAACCAAGCGGTTTGGGTATAACAGTGGTATTTGCCTGCATACGCTGGATAAGGGAATTCAGGTCTTCCAATTTGGAGTCTATGCCTGATATCAGGCCGGCAACTGTATGAAGGAGGCTTATCTGGACATCCAGCTTGTCGGCATGCATTATGGCGGCGCATTGATTAACACAAGGTGATGGTCCAGTTTGGCTGGCTGCCGCTCCGTTATGTGATCCTCCCCCTGCCCTTGTAGGCTGTGTCTAATGGCCTTGTTATCAAGACCAGGACTACCTAAGTTTAGGTGGTGTGTTGCTGGTAATTGGAGTGGTTCTGCGTTTCCACTGAGGGCGAAAGCGCTGCCTGAGTTAACCCCCATGATGGTCGTCAGCCCACTTGCAAGGTGGTCTTTGGACTCGCCGTCATCCCGGGTAACCATTTGAGTGCCCCGGGTGTGATGGGTTGTTGATGCTGGTGGACTAGCTTGACTGACGTTGTAGCTAAGCAAGGACGATGTTGTTTTTGTTTGAGTTATTGAGCCACCCAGACCTATAATTATTTTTGGTGTTAGCAGGACTGCCGGGCTCGAAGAGGAGCTGTTTTCCACAGATTTAAGAGAGGCAACTGTATCCAAAGTGTTTATGGCTTCCTCATGTTCTGCATGCTGATGCACATGTTTAGGCATTGTTTGGAGGAAAAAGTCTCTTATATCTCTATTGCTGACCGTGTTGGTAGATGTTTTTCTATAGCTGCTTGAAGGTGAGCCCTTGTCTAGCGTTGGCGCGTGTGAAGGTGTAGTCTGTCCATGTTGGGGTTTGTTTGTCCGAGGTGGTGCTAATGGTGAATCTCCCACGTGAATCACCTCCACCTCCACCTCCACCTCTACCTCCGCCTCCACCTCCACTAGTTCATCTCTACAGTTCGTCCCCATGTTTGAACCAGGGGGGTAAAGCATTTTTTCCTTAAGGCGTTTTGCTGTCTTGTGTGGGCGAGGTTTCTCTTTGCGTTGTAAAAGATTTGAGTTTCTTGTCCTCATCTTTGTCTTTCCAGGGAGGGATCTTGGGTTAGGACCTGAGCTAGTTGCGCTTGTTGCGCTTGGTCACTCCTATTCCCGGCTAGGTTGCTCTGCATCAAAATCCCAGGACCAAGGACCAAGGTCCCAGGTCCAGGACCCTACTTGCCCCTGCACCTGCTCTGCCTCACAATTCACAGTTCACAGGTCACCGCTCACAATCCCTGTTATACAGCCGGGGTTTTGCGTGTGTGCCGTTCACTACTCCCCCAACGGCCCGCTGTATTTGCTGTGTTCGCTTTATTTGCTGTGCAAATAGCAGCTCGCAATCCCTGTTGCACTGCTGGGGCGACCCATGTGTGCTGTTCCCTCTACTCCACTAGCGCACTGTGTTCGCTGTATTCGCTTTGTTTGCTTTATCTGCTGTGCTCCCCTGGGGGCTCCTTCGCGGCGACTTTGTGGTGAGTTGCGGGGGTTCCCTCCTGCAGTCGGAGCTTGGGGATTGATTGATTGATGAGCAGGGGTCAGGGGGCACACTGTCGCGGAAGTATCTGGAAAACAATAACAGCCGCCGCGGCTCCACAACTCCAGCAGAGCAAACTCTCAGCTCACACACCACCCGGTCGCCTGCTCAGAAGTGTTCAATAGTGTCTACCACTGGTCTCCCTCACCCTCCCTTAGTCGAGGGTGGGAAGCCGTGTGCCATGTATTGGTTTTGCCGCTTGTCATGCACCGTGGGGAAAGGCGGACTAACGGCGAGGCGCAAAGAGTTTTCAGGGCGTTTTAAATCAAGTTAAGCAAGCAAGTCAATGTAATTCAAGGCGCCCGCCTCACAGCGCCCTCCCCTTGCCGCGCTGAGTCGCCTTGCCTCACCACTATGGTCCCGATGTGACCTGGTCCCCCAGCTCCGTGCTCCAGCACTCTGCATTCTACCAGCCTCCCAATGCCACAGGACCGGGTGCCCCGCTCCTGCCTCTACTCCTGTGGCTTCCAAGGGGCTGGGTTCGACGGCGGTGAAGGCGGGAGCGGGATTCAGTGGGTTCAGTGGGTTCAGTAGGTCAGTGGGTCTCAGCAGTTTCTTGACGTTCGGCGTTCGTGCTCACTTTCACTCCCACTCGCTTCAGCTGTGACTGCTAAGGTTCTGTGGTACAAAAGGGGGTGGTGATGGACGGAGCATCTGAATCAATCAAACACTCACACCCAGTCAAAAGATCTGGGTTTAATCCATCACCGTTCTTTATCCCACTCTGCCATCCCAGTTCAGACATGGCTATATGCAAATCAGTCTGACCCTGTGCCTCATGGGAACAGTCCAGCCCGAACTGCCAAGCCATGTCTTTCCTGGACCGGAAACAAGCTTCCGAGGACCGGTTTCTGGCATTCCAGCCGTCTTCAGCCCGGCTTGCTTGAATCCAGTGGCAAAGTGAGCAAGGGACTAACTTCTGAGCATACCCTGCCACACTTATGGCGGCCAAAAGCGGTACAAAAGGGGGTGGTGATGGACGGAGCATCTGAATCAATCAAACACTCACACCCAGTCAAAAGATCTGGGTTTAATCCATCACCGTTCTTTAGCCCACTCTGCCACCCAAGTTCAGACATGGCTATACGCAAATCAGTCTGACCCTGTGCCTCATGGGAACAGTCCACCCCCATGTGGCTGAGCTCGTCATGAGCATGGGGGCGCTGCGCGCGCCCCCCGCCCCACAGCACAGCGGGGGAATTACCCCCGCACAGAAGGGGTTAAAATTAGATCGATGTGACTAAATGAGGTGAAACATTACAAGTCAAAGTAACACTTGACGATACTTACTTTTTTTTTTTACGTGTGCAGTGTGGCCATGATTGTCCCCCGCCTGGACTATGGCAACGGGCTTTTTGTAGGGATCCCGGCGTATGAGCTCCGGCGCCTCCAGCTTATTCAGAATCAGGCGGCCCGCCTGATATACCAGCTTCCTAAGTATCATTGTGTCACTCACCTCCTCAAATACCTTCACTGGCTCCCCATCTCTCAACGCTCCCTCTTCAAATTGGGCTGCCTCACCTTTATGGCCCTCGCAGGCACTGCTCCTGGGTTTGTCAATTCAAAAATTCGGCCCTAGCTTCCTAAGAGAAACCTTCGCTCCTCGACCCAAGTCCTACTGGTAGTCCCTCGTTTTAAGAGGAAAAAACACGGTGGCCTCCGGTTCTCTACCCTTGCCCCCACCTTCTGGAATGCCCTCCCTTTTTCTATCCGGTCAATAACCAACTATATGGATTTCCGGAAAGCTCATAAAACTCACCTCTTTTCTTTAGCTTTCCCCTCGTAATAACTGTCCTAGTTCCCCTTCACCTTTCCTTTTTCTGCTTAAAATCTGATCATAGCGCCATGAAACCGATTGGTGTTAGCGCGCTCTATAAATGTTTTTAACTTCAACTTCAACTTCAGTGTGCCTGATACATTTCACTTGTCTTATAGGCTTGCGTTTAAGCGGTGTCTGTATAGAAGTGCCTACTGCGTCATATTTACATTACAGATCAACAGGTCTTTAAAATAATTCAGAGATGAGACAGAATTAGGTGAGAGATCAAGCCATTATTCAGGACAATATTCTGTAGGGCTTATTTACAAGACTCTTGTGCCACTTTTGTGTTGCTTTTCTCATGTTGAAAATGACGCAAAAGTGGCGCAAGAGGTTTGTAAATAAGCTCTTTTATTTCTAATACATTTAATCAGAGGTATTGTATATCTAAGCCACTCTGCTTATTTTGTGTAAACACTGGGACCAACAGAGTTCACAACTTCAACTCAGCTTTGGTTCTACACGTCAGAGTGGACAGCAGCGTCCATAACTTTAAAAGAGAAAGAGAAACGATGTGAGAGAGAATGAGAAAGAGAGAAAGATAGAGAAAACAATATTAAAACTGTGAGAGAGAGAAAGGTATAGATGGAGCAGATTTACAAACCCAGCCTCCACCACCCATGGACCTTCCTCCCCGTTGTTGCCACCTCCTTTGCTATGCCTTATCAATCAAATCTCTTCACTTGATCTTGGGCGTACCCGCTCTCAAAATTCTTCCACTGGCCATTGTACATGCAGACTTTGGTCCACCCTTTTAAAAAAAAAAAATCACTTTGAGCTATAACAGCCTACCTCTGTTCTTCATCTCCTCTTTTCTCCTTTCAAATTCTCTCAGAAAGACCTTATCAAGCCTTCAAGAGAAAAAGTAAGAAGGCTGGGAAACCACTTTATATGTGAGTTCTGTATGCCATTGTAATACCCAATCATTTAATTTCATGCTTGCTACCTTTCTGTAATGCACTTAAGTTGCAGTGTTCATTCTTGTCTGGCTGTGTGCGTTACGACAATATTGAATGTTTTTAAATTAATTTCCACAAGTCTTAAAAAAGGTGAATGCAAGAAAAGTTACTTGCCGCACAAGTAAGACTGCTTTCAAGAGGAGACTCCAATAAAAAGTACTGGTGTGGAACTGCAAGTATGAGGAAGCACTTTCCAGATCAAGCATCCGGTCAACTTTGAAAGGAAGGAGTTAAGGAGATTGAGAGAGGCTCCTCCTCCTTCATAAGAAGGCCCAAGTACCAGTGGAGCAACACCGTCAACCTATATTGCACAGCCTAATATTCGTCCCCAATTTGGAACCCTTTAAGAGAAAAAGTAAGAAGGTTGGGAGCTCTGTATGCCATCCTAATATCTAATCGTCCATTAGTTATACAGAGACCCACCCTGTATCAGACCCATCCATACAAGTGTGAATTGGAGATTATGTGCCACCAAAAAGCCCTCAAGTACTTATATCCGTTACTTTTTTAACTTCGTCGACTAGTCATATTGAGAGTATTTACCTCAACTTTTTGGTTCCATATAGTAGAGAAATGTAAAAAAGAAGTACATTAGCGCATCATAACAGCAATGGTAAAAATTGTAGTAGCTAATTTGCAATATTTTCGACATGTTTTCAGGGGTTTACCGATCGAGTACATAGGACAGTCACAACTGTTCAAAACAAGTTGTAATGGCAGGATAAGAAACATCATTTTAAATTCACAAACATAATGGAAATATCTTATTATACTATGTTCACATTTTAAGCTGTGCCTTTTAATAAAAAAAATTCAAAGACAAAACAAAGTACCAAGTAATCCGAAGTTTATGACACCACTAGGGTATTATACATTTTCTATCATAAAATGTTAAAGACAAACCTGATGACTCCATTAGGTCCATTGCAATTTTCATTCAGCTTCTCACAACTAGTACGTTCCATGTTTGAGACATCGGTGTAATGAGCTAGAACAGGAGGATATACTTTCTTCAATTTCGGCAATATGCTGCTGACTTATGTAACATTCTGCAAACTGAAAAAAGAGTTAAAAATGTATATGTTGTACAAATGTCCAAGCTTAATTTTAATGTACATAAAAAAATTGTTCTCAATAGGATAGGGGTTAAAAAGCAATCATCAGAGGTTTCAAACCAACCGCGTTAGGACCATACTAATGGTTAGACAAAATTATATGCGAATATCAATATGCATCCGATGGGCACTATGGACGCGCTCAGTAGGCGTTCATAAGTGTCATCCCTAAAAGCCCTCTTTCCTATTTACAACTATTCTAATGAAAACAGTTATTAACATAAAATAACATAAAGTAATGTATCCCCAACAAATTAATGTTTTTTGAAGTATCATTACCAGCATGCAAAAAACACCACAATTATAGCTGTCCTGCTATCTTTGGTTAGATTCTATCACTAACTGACATTGGTCATATTCGGGACGCTTCAATATCTGTAGGAAAACCTTTTAGAGAAATACGAATGGTTATGTTAAATATTTCGCTTTGATTCAACATGGCAAGATTATAAGTTGTACATAAAGGCATTTTGCTAGCATTATTGACTAATTTTACAAGCTTTTCTTACATATCGACAATAAGGTATGGTCCAGTAAACTTTTGCTCCAAAATGCCTCCTTTTCAGGTTGCTCGCTTGCAATTTGTCAGAAGTACTAACTCTCCTTCTCTGAAGGTGTTCAGCTTATATACTAGTATGCTAATCTAAATAATTTGTCTGTGGGTGATAGGTTGCACTTACAGAACGTTCTATTTGTAAAAGCGTAGAAAACTCTCAATTAACCTAACAAAAACTAGGTATAATTATATTTGGCAAGCAAAATAGGAAATAGCATTGCATTATACAAATGTTAGGCCGACATTGGTCACTCACTTCATTCACAAACTCCTGGCCTTGATTTGATGGAACTCTTTTTGGACTTCTATGATCTAGAAATTGAGAAATAAACATCAAGGAAAATTGAAAGACATGTCTTTAAATAAAAAAAATCAGAACAACATTTTCACTTTGTATCTAAAGTGCAGGCTGAAAACGTGTAACGAGCATTTAAATGAGAAACATATGGGTTTCAGAAACAAACATCTATAAGACTATCACAATGGATATTTACATTTTATAAAAATATTTATAATAGCAAGAAAAATTATAACTCACATTGTTCAATTTCAAATGACATATTTGGCCAATAAAATCAGGAGGACATGTTTTTTTTCGTTTTGTTGATACTAGAATGACAACTAATTCTACCAAAACATGACAACAGCACAGTTATCTGTCTGCAAACACATGAAATACACAAATGCATCTCAGAATGCTTTTCTATCATGAAATGTTAAAGTCAAACCTGATAACTCCATTAGGTCAATTGCAATTTTCGGCTGATAGCATATGGAGAGCAGCCAGTGGATCTGGTGTGTCGAGTTGTTGACCAACACCTGGGATAGTGCAAGGGCAGGAATAAACAGCTTGTGGTCGCAGTACGTCCCATGGTTGAGACATCTGTATAATGAGCTAGAACAGGGGGCAAATCAAGTTTAACATTATTAAAAAACATGGAGAGCGTGCTAAAATACAACATTGACCAATCGATTACATGTGCACTGCATGGGGAGGAAGCAACACGTGGCGTACTACTTAAAAAATGAAACGCAGCAGAATTAAGTGATTTGCCCAGAAACATCGGCTACCAAGGCAAGTTATTCGACGTACAAAAGCTGGAATCCGTCCTAAAATACACTATTGCCGAAAACATTACTTTTGCAATGTGTGGGGCATGTGACGCACTACTTACACGAGAAAATGTACATCGCATTAACTTGAACAGCACGTAGCACACTGCTGCAGGAGCGGTCACGTGGCGCTTGGCAAGTTAAAGAAACGTAGCAGGATTAAGTGATTTGCACAGAAACAAAGTTTACGAAGTCAACTTTAACGCTATATAAAAGCAGGAAAGCGTACTTAAAAACAACATTGCCAAATCAAACAAAAATGTGCATTTACGCAGTACTTAAAGATTGTTCAGATTAATTAATTTATTTATCCTTAAAAAAAAGTGCTCACCTACGAAGAAAAGGATACAAACACTATCAATGGCTGTGACTGCGGAATAGGAAAAGTTCGAGAACGTTGGAAGGTTATAAATGCTTTGCAGAACGATGATTGGTTGAGCATGATGTCACTGGGTGTGAGAGCTGTGATTGGGCATGTTGTAATTGAGCATGCGCAAATAAAATGAAAAACGTTAGGGGTACACGGCCAGATGGTGGGACGTATTGAGCGCATGCACAGCATTAACATGCATGGGATTGGAGACCCCCCCAAGGTCACCAACGGTGAGGGACAGCCCCGGGGGATGGGCTCCCTGGGGCTACAAGTGGCAAGGGAGGAGGGCCACGCAGCCCCCTCCCCATTAACAAAAATATATTTTAAAAAAGGCCGGCCCCGGGGAATGGGCTCTCCGGGGCCTTGAAGAGGCCTCAGGAGGGGGGCTATGCAGCCGTCCTCCATAAAAAACTAAAAAAATAATTGGCCATGCCCCGGGGAATGGGGTCCCCAGTGCGCGGAATTGGCCATGGGAGGGGGGCTACGCGGGTCTCTTCCCATAAAAAAAATGAATACGGATACTGTGCGCATTGTCATCGTACCATAAGCACACCCTTCCGATCATGCACTGAACGCTAATTAGCAGTCAAGTGGTTGTCAACATTCAAAACTAGAAACTGTTGGCAGTCATTTTATGCCTCGGTAGAAGGGAGGCTGAAGAAGTCTGTGAAATGTGTGTTTAAAACGTGAAAAGGGGGAGGGTAGACACACCCTGACTCTCTAGGTCTCCTCAGGGGGTCCCAAAACATTTTTTGGGGGGGGAAAAATCGCAGGGTGCGCGTATGATCCGTGCATTCTAGCGATATTAAAAAAAAAAGTGGGCTTCCGTGCGTCTTTCATAATTTGCATTCATTCAACTGTTTAGAGGAGATGCAGCAGTGCTGAATCCAGGATCCACCACTGACTGAGAAAAGGTAACGATAACACTACTTACCTGCTAAGTGAATTTCCTTCCAGAGGCTAACATTGACTGGTTTCACTTAGATATTCTTCTAAGTGTGGTGTTTGGACCTTTAAAATATTCACCTAAAAACATACGAACAATGAATTCCAATTTACTCAACTGTTATCAGGAGAGAACCCAGTGCTGCATCTTTAAGCCCAGCACAGACCCAGAAAAGTATTTCTAAGCATACTTTCAAGTAACTTGTATTTCCTTCCATAGGAATCCCCTTCCTATGAAAAATAAAATGAATACATTTAGATTTGCGGGTCAGGCCCTGGGGGATGGGGTCCCCAGGGCCCAAAAAATGTAAATGGAAGGGGGTGCAACATAATGTAATGTAATTTTTAAAATAAAATATCTAAAAAAAATAGTTAAAAAAAATTTGTAAATCAGTATCAAAAAAATAAATAGAAGAATAAATACATTTAAAAATTGCCATTTACAAAACCTTTGAAATTCACTGGAAAAACCATAGGTTTCAGACATGTTATAGTTAGGAATTAGCATTTAAAAAACCTTTGAAATTCACTGAAAAAAACAGGTTTTAGACAAGTTATAGTTAGGAATTAGCATTTAAAAAACCTCAGAAATTGACTGAAAAAAACCACAGGTTTCAGGAGCGTTATAGTTAGTTGGACATTTCACTCATACAAAACCATTGAAATTTCAACATTATAGTTAGTTGTACTAACTATAACTTGCGCACCCGCAATCCACTGCTGCTGATGTCATATATGACATCATTCATGACATGGTCAGTGACATCACTGATGACATCACTGATTACATCTCAAATGACATCATTGATGAAATCATTCACGTGACAATCTGATACATCTTATCATACACTAGTATAACTTTTCAACACTCTTTGTAAAATATGAAGTACCATACTTGAAACCATTGACACACCAATACAAGTTTATAAAAACCCACATAGGGATTCCTACATCTACACACAATTTTTTTTATTGTTTTTAAATTTTTATTTATTTATTGCGATTTTATATAGCGCGAATATTACCCGAAGGTGTCAGAGCGCTTTACATAGGAACCAGTTGCGATACATAAGGACTTAGGATTACATGAGTTACATAAAAGATACAAACAGAAACAATTGCAAATGTACAAGTTGTAAAGTCACACAAGGAAGAGATACAAACAGAAAAATTGCAAATTTACAAGTTGTAAAGTCACTCATGGAAGAGATACAAATGGATAAACTCTAAGAATCACATAGGAATGGTAGTGAGTACAAGGGTCTACTACATATACTAGTGGTTAGAGTTATCTCTATATACATATATATACAAATAGATTTGCTCAGGATTACATTTTACCAGCGATTAGGCTTGGACAAATATATATCACATATTTACAGAGTGAATAAGAGAAATTAAAAGAAAAAAAAAGAAAAAGGGGCAGAGAGCAGAGGTGGGGGAGAAGAGTCGGAGGCTGAGATTGGTGAGAGGAGGGAGGGGGGCCTGAGGGGGAGAAAGAGATAAGGCAGGCCAGCAAAAGAGAAATGCCTGAAGGTCAGCAGGATGGAATCCAATGGACCAAAGGAAAGCACAAGAATCAACAAGATGACGGACCCTCTGGCTCTGAATCAAATCCTGCTAATATCCTGTTCCTCCTTGCTTCTTCATACCTGTGCCGATGATCGGAAGGCGTGAGTGTGCCTGGTGGGGAGTCCAGAGGTGTTTTTCTGGCTGAGACTGAGACTTTTCCGGTGCGGCGGTAGGCGAGCGGTCTCCCAAGATAGCGGCTGGGGCGGACTGATCAAAGCTGAGGGCCGGTGCGGCGGTACCTTTGTCTGGCGTGCCGGTGGTGGGTCTGGGTAGGTGCCCATTGCAGTGAGGAGGAGCAGTGCCGGGATCTGACTGGGCCCTCCATTGTGCCGGTGTAATCGGAGGTTTGTGGCTGCCCTGAGAGATCTGGCCGCTGACACGGCGGTGGCGAGACAGACAGGCAGGTAGCCGCTGAAAGAATGGGAGGTTAGCTCCCCTCATTGAAGAGCGATGGAGGATTGAGCCGGGGCACCCGATATTGAGATCTGCGGGTGAAGATAGTGGAGAAGAGGGAGCCCTGCGGAGCTTTTATTCGGCGAGTCGGTGGGGGGTCTGAGCAAGTGTCGGTTGCGGTGAGAGCGATCCACGCTGCGATCCGATCGAGCCCTCTGATATGACGGTGTACCGTAGATTTGTTCCAGTTCTAGGCCCCGCCCATGCCGGCTTCGGTCCCACATCCCTGCGCAGGCTATGTAATTCGTTTTGAGCTGAGCGTGTGCCCTTTATGTACCCTATGGCAGCGCAGGGGCCTGGTCATAAGCGTATGCTAGGCGATTTGGTCTGAGCTGTTGTGAGTCACTGGATCTTTCATAAAAAACTGCGACCCTACAAGCCTGCAATAGGCGTCTGACAATCCGGTGAGTGCTGCGGGCTATTATGGTTGTTTGAAAGTCACAGGCAAGTGTCCAATCAAGAGCTGCTGCCCAACATCGGCATTCTGTTTGCGGAGCCGGGTTACTGCCAGTTAGTGCGCCGCCATTTTCCGATGCTCATAGGGACCACCATACACGTGGTCACAAAGACATTCCTGGGAAACATGAAACTCTTAGTGTGGAGCCAAGAAGCAGCGTGGGAACCTGAACATTAGCGCTGGCTAGGTAACAGTTTGTGGATCCTTGATATGTACTTTATATGTACAATAAGGCCCGATGGCCTGCCTGTCCTCTGAGCGCGCCCGCCATTTTGCGTTAACCAAATGCGGGTAATGTCGGACCACGTTAGTCCAGGCGAGCGTTGAAAAGCAGCAGTAATAGGCGGCGCGCTTCTCAGTCTCCCACTTACTGGTTTTTAGAAGATTATCCACTGCGTAGCGGGTGCTCGTGGGTGCCTGTTGGCACAGTTAGACGATCCGACCCTCATGCTAACAAAGATCAATAGAACACTATTAAATATACTAATACACCTACATCAACATTACACACCAGCACATGTCCTATTCACTTATGCAGTCATCCTACTCACTTATGCAAACAATTTATCATACTTATATTTACTAAGCTACACACTTACACAAACACCACTTTATTTATTGATATAGATAGTAACTCATACTTAGTGTTATAACATCACTATTACAAGTATACAGTTATCCAAACGTCACTTATACAATCACTGAGTCTTATGTATAGTTATTTATATGCAACAACTGTCACATACACTGCTTTTTATATTTCTAGTTTCTTGGACATGTATCATTGAGAAATATATTTACTCATCACCACACCCATAAAGAGATTCCCTCACCCAAACAACTGTTTCCACATAGTCTTAACCTCAAATACCTACTAAATCAACTATTTACACATCTTTGGACAGTCACACACGTCCCACCCAACCATACACAGATTCATTCACTAGCTCATACAAATACTTACTCAACTAATTAATAAGTAATATAGACTTCCACATAGCTAGTAACCAACTTATGTAGTAATTTACACAACAAGAGCTAGAGTGATACAGGTATTCATAACGTTTAATCACTATGCCATATATTTAGTGAGACACTTTAAATTCGTCACTTAGACATTCAATCACATTGCTACTAAATCCTTCATTCAGACACTCATACATGCACTCAATCTTCAAAGCAGATTATATATAAAATATTTATTTAAATATCGTACCAAACCACAGTCACTGGATGATATCATCAGTGATGTCATTTGAGATGTCATCCGTGATGTTATCAGTGATGTCACTGACCATGTCATGAATGATGTAATATGTGACATCATCAACAGTGGATTGCGGGTGCGCAAGTTATAGTTAGTAAAACTAACTATAACGGGGGAATTTCAATGGTTTTGTACGAGTGAAATGTCCAACTAACTATAAAACTCCTGAAACCTGTGGTTTTTTCAGCGAATTTCGGAGTTTTTTATAAATGCTTTTTCCTAACTATAACTTGTCTGAAACCTATAGTTTTTTTCAGTGAATTTCAAAGGTTTTTTAAATGCTAATTCCTGACTCTAACTTGTCTGAAACCTATAGTTTTTTCAATGAACATATATATATATATATATATATATATCAGCGCTCGTGTCGTACCAAAGATCACAGGTCACTCTCTAGCGGGTGCTCCAAACGCGATGGTACACGCGTTCAAAATTAATGGCTCACACTCCATTTCCTTCGTTTAACGAAAACAAAGTTCAGCACTCCTGGGGTACAGGCAAAGAGTTCTTTATTTCGCCATTAGTTGCAGACACGTTTCGGACGTAAGTCCTTCCTCAGTGTTTACTTTGTGCGCCGTCCGGCGGCTATCTATATACATCACAGCGACACGCCCAGCAATATTATTCAAAAGGGTGTCGAAGTCGCATGTATGCCTCTGCGAAAGGCGCGGCCATCTTGAAACGCATAAATTATGCGCTATCGTGTATCTTTTCAACCCATCTAGCCGTGTATCGGCCTCATGGCCGCAAGGCTGGTGTAACTTAATATAAAGCCGTGGATATATCACCAGCTACCTCCGCTTGCTCCATGCGACTTTGAGCAAACTTCCCAATGTATAACTTCAACATAAGTGTGTCCAAATAGTAACATCATCAATTCTAAATTTACAAACCACAGCATTAATCTAATTGGAATACAGAAGCCTCTGTTTCCATAAGGTTTCATAACAGACTATATGACAAAATACAAAGCAATCACATAAATAAATAGATTAACCAGAGAGCAATTTGAAGTGATTCATTCATTTTCCTAGGTTTCAGACATGTTATAGTTAGGAATTAGCATTTAAAAAACCTTTGAAATTCACTGAAAAAAACAGGTTTTAGACAAGTTATAGTTAGGAATTAGCATTTAAAAAACCTCAGAAATTGACTGAAAAAAACCACAGGTTTCAGGAGCGTTATAGTTAGTTGGACATTTCACTCATACAAAACCATTGAAATTCCAACGTTATAGTTAGTTGTACTAACTATAACTTGCGCACCCGCAATCCACTGCTGCTGATGTCACATATGACATCATTCATGACATGGTCAGTGACATCACTGATGACATCACTGATTACATCTCAAATGACATAATTGATGACATCATTCACGTGACAATCTGATACATCTTATCATACACTAGTATAACTTTTCAACACTCTTTGTAAAATATGAAGTACCATACTTGAAACCATTGACACACCAATACAAGTTTATAAAAACCCACATAGGGATTCCTACATCTACACACACATTTTTTAATTTTTTTAAATTTTTATTTATTGCGATTTTATATAGCGCGAACATTACCCGAAGGTGTCAGAGCGCTTTACATAGGAACCAGTTGCGATACATAAGGACTTAGGATTACATGAGTTACATAAAAGATACAAACAGAAACAATTGCAAATGTACAAGTTGTAAAGTCACACAAGGAAGAGATACAAACAGAAAAATTGCAAATTTACAAGTTGTAAAGTCACTCACGGAAGAGATACAAATGGATAAACTCTAAGAATCACATAGGAATGGTAGTGAGTACAAGGGTCTACTACATATACTAGTGGTTAGAGTTATCTCTATATACATATATATACAAATAGATTTGCTCAGGATTACATTTTACCAGCGATTAGGCTTGGACAAATATATATCACATATTTACAGAGTGAAAAGAGAAATTAAAAGAAAAAAAAAGAAAAAGGGGCAGAGAGGCAGAGGTGGGGGAGAAGAGTAGGAGGCTGAGATTGGTGAGAGGAGGGAGGGGGGCCTGAGGGGGAGAAAGAGATAAGGCAGTCCAGCAAAAGAGAAATGCCTGAAGGTCAGCAGGATGGAATCCAATGGACCAAAGGAAAGCACAAGAATCAACAAGATGACGGACCCTCTGGCTCTGAATCAAATCCTGCTAATATCCTGTTCCTCCTTGCTTCTTCATACCTGTGCCGATGATCGGAAGGGGTGAGTGTGCCTGGTGGGGAGTCCAGAGGTTTTTTTCTGGCTGAGACTGAGACTTTTCCGGTGCGGCGGTAGGCGAGCGGTCTCCCAAGATGGCGGCTGGGGCGGACTGATCAAAGCTGAGGGCCGGTGCGGCGGTACCTTTGTCTGGCGTGCCGGTGGTGGGTCTGGGTAGGTGCCCATTGCAGTGAGGAGGAGCAGTGCCGGGATCCGACTGGGCCCTCCATTGTGCCGGTGTAATCGGAGGTTTGTGGCTGCCCTGAGAGATCTGGCCGCTGACACGGCGGTGGCGAGACAGACAGGCAGGTAGCCGCTGAAAGAATGGGAGGTTAGCTCCCCTCATTGAAGAGCGATGGAGGATTGAGCCGGGGCACCCGATATTGAGATCTGCGGGTGAAGATAGTGGAGAAGAGGGAGCCCTGCGGAGCTTTTATTCGGCGAGTCGGTGGGGGGTCTGAGCAAGTGTCGGTTGCGGTGAGAGCGATCCACGCTGCGATCCGATCGGGCCCTCTGATATGACGGTGTACCGTAGATTTGTTCCAGTTCTAGGCCCCGCCCATGCCGGCTTCGGTCCCACATCCCTGCGCAGGCTATGTAATTCGTTTTGAGCTGTGCGTGTGCCCTTTATGTACCCTATGGCAGCGCAGGGGCCTGGTCATAAGCTTATGCTAGGCGATTTGGTCTGAGCTGTTGTGAGTCACTGGATCTTTCATAAAAAACTGCGACCCTACAAGCCTGCAATAGGCGTCTGACAATCCGGTGAGTGCTGCGGGCTATTGTGGTTGTTTGAAAGTCACAGGCAAGAGTCCCCTCAAGAGCTGCTGCCCAACATCGGCATTCTGTTTGCGGAGCCGGGTTACTGCCAGTTAGTGCGCCGCCATTTTCCGATGCTCATAGGGACCACCATACACGTGGTCACAAAGACATTCCTGGGAAACATGAAACTCTTAGTGTGGAGCCAAGAAGCAGCGTGGGAACCTGAACATTAGCGCTGGCTAGGTAACAGTTTGTGGATCCTTGATATGTACTTTATATGTACAATAAGGCCCGATGGCCTGCCTGTCCTCTGAGCGCACCCGCCATTTTGCGTTAACCAAATGCGGGTAATGTCGGACCACGTTAGTCCAGGCGAGCGTTGAAAAGCAGCAGTAATAGGCGGCGCACTTCTCAGTCTCCCACTTACTGGTTTTTAGAAGATTATCCACTGCGTAGCGGGTGCTCGTGGGTGCCTGTTGGCCCAGTTAGACGATCCGACCCTCATGCTAACAAAGATCAATAGAACACTATTAAATATACTAATACACCTACATCAACATTACACACCAGCACATGTCCTATTCACTTATGCAGTCATCCTACTCACTTATGCAAACAATTTATCATACTTATATTTACTAAGCTACACACTTACACAAACACCACTTTATTTATTGATATAGATAGTAACTCATACTTAGTGTTATAACATCACTATTACAAGTATACAGTTATCCAAACGTCACTTATACAATCACTGAGTCTTATGTATAGTTATTTATATGCAACAACTTTCACATACACTGCTTTTTATATTTCTAGTTTCTTGGACATGTATCATTGAGAAATATATTTACTCATCACCACACCCATAAAGAGATTCCCTCACCCAAACAACTGTTTCCACATAGTCTTAACCTCAAATACCTACTAAATCAACTATTTACACATCTTTGGACAGTCACACACGTCCCACCCAACCATACACAGATTCATTCACTATCTCATACAAATACTTACTCAACTAATTAATAAGTAATATAGACTTCCACATAGCTAGTAACCAACTTATGTAGTAATTTACACAACAAGAGCTAGAGTGATACAGGTATTCATAAAGTTTAATCACTATGCCATATATTTAGTGAGACACTTTAAATTCGTCACTTAGACATTCAATCACATTGCTACTAAATCCTTCATTCAGACACTCATACATGCACTCAATCTTCAAAGCAGATTATATATAAAATATTTATTTAAATATCGTACCAAACCACAGTCACTGGATGATATCATCAGTGATGTCATTTGAGATGTCATCCGTGATGTTATCAGTGATGTCACTGACCATGTCATGAATGATGTAATATGTGACATCATCAACAGTGGATTGCGGGTGCGCAAGTTATAGTTAGTAAAACTAACTATAACGGGGGAATTTCAATGGTTTTGTACGAGTGAAATGTCCAACTAACTATAAAACTCCTGAAACCTGTGGTTTTTTCAGGGAATTTCGGAGTTTTTTTTAAATGCTTTTTCCTAACTATAACTTGTCTGAAACCTATAGTTTTTTTCAGTGAATTTCAAAGGTTTTTTAAATGCTAATTCCTGACTCTAACTTGTCTGAAACCTATAGTTTTTTCAATGAACATATATATATATATATATATATATATATATATATATATATATATATATATATATATCAGCGCTCGTATCGTACCAAAGATCACAGGTCACTCTCTAGCGGGTGCTCCAAACGCGATGGTACACGCGTTCAAAATTAATGGCTCACACTCCATTTCCTTCGTTTAACGAAAACAAAGTTCAGCACTCCCGGGGTACAGGCAAAGAGTTCTTTATTTCGCCATTAGTTGCAGACGCGTTTCGGACGTAAGTCCTTCCTCAGTGTTTACTTTGTGCGCCGTCCGGCGGCTATCTATATACATCACAGCGACACGCCCAGCAATATTATTCAAAAGGGTGTCGAAGTCGCATATATGCCTCTGCGAAAGGCGCGGCCATCTTGAAACGCATAAATTATGCGCTATCGTGTATCTTTTCAACCCATCTAGCCGTGTATCGGCCTCATGGCCGCAAGGCTGGTGTAACTTAATATAAAGCCGTGGATCGGCATATCACCAGCTACCTCCGCTTGCTCCATGCGACTTCGAGCAAACTTCCCAATTTATAACTTCAACATAAGTGTGTCCAAATAGTAACATCATCAATTCTAAATTTACAAAACACAGCATTAATCTAATTGGAATACAGAATCCTCTGTTTCCATAAGGTTTCATGATAACAGACTACATGACAAAATACAAAGCAATCAGATAAATAAATAGATTAACCAGAGAGCAATTTGAAGTGATTCATTCATTTTCCTAGGTGTACCATTAATTCCTCTCCACTATTCATCCCATGTGGATGTTTTGTTTGCAGATCGATGATATAGCGGGATTCTAGTCTACGCAGCCTCAAAAGTCTATCGCCACCCCTGGGATTAATTGGAACGTGATCTATGCCAAAATATTGCAGTAAATCCCTGTTACTCTGATGTTCCTTGGCAAAATGTCTTGCCACGGGGTAATTTACATCTTTATTGCAAATGGCACGTTGATGCTCCAAAATTCGCATCTTAACATTGTTAATCGTACTGCCGATATATTTTAGTCCGCAAGGACAAATCAGACAGTATACAACATAGGGGGTCTGACATGTGATGAATTTAGTTATTTTTCTCGGTATTTGTAGACCAGGAATATTATATGTTAAAACCCGTTTGCTGTTTTCACAGGCCTTACATTTGGCACATGGGAAGAATCCCTTCATGTCTCTGAGGGTATTGTTTTTCTTAGGTTTAGGGGGCATGAGATGACTTTGTACCAATCTGTCTTTTAAGGAAATTTGTTTTCGAAAGGTTATTAAAGGACGGATAGGAATGTCATGCCCAATAATGGGGTCCAGACGCAACATGTGCCAATTTTTAGTAAGTATTTTTCTCAATTGGTTGGCATCACTTGAGAAAGTTGTTACCATCCTGAATTTGTTGTTAAGTTCTGATTGAACCTTTTGTTCTTTGACATTCAGTAGACACTTTCTTGATATTTTGAGAACTTTCTCAAATGTTTTTTCAAGAAGAATGGAGTCATATCCCCTCGTTTCAAATCTTACAATGGACTCCTTGGCTGCATTAATGAAATCGGAGTCCCTTGAACAATTCCGCCGGAGTCTCAACAACTCACCGTAGGGTATACTGCGAATTAGGTTCCCAGGGTGACTACTTCTGGCATGTAATATGCTATTGCCCGAAGTGGGCTTCCTATACAACGATGTTTCCAGTTTAACTTCGTTAACAAAAACCTTTAAATCTAAATAGTGCACCTCTTCTCTGCTTAGATCACTGGTGAAATTCAGGTTCAAGTTGTTTCTGTTCAGATCCCTGATAAAGTCCTCTGCCTGGCTGAAGGAGCCCCTCCATACCAGAAATGAGTCGTCTATGTAACGAAGCCACACAACAACATTTTCCGCCCATTTGGCGTTATCACCTCCCAGGGCCACCTGCTCCTCCCACCAGCCCACGAATAAATTCGCGTAGCTGGGGGCGAAGCAGGTGCCCATCGCTGTCCCTGAGATCTGTTTGTATAGATCATTCTGAAATAAGAAAATGTAGTGTGTTAGACAGAATTCCAGTAACTCAATCAACATCACGCCATGTTCAGTATACTTCATTGCTCTTTTCTCTAAGAAGTATCTCACTGCCTCGACTCCCTGCTCATGCCGAATACAAGTATAGAGGCTCGTGATGTCGAGAGTTATAAGTATGTATGACTTATCCCACTGGATGTTCTCAACTTGTTGAATGAAATCTTTAGTGTCTTTTACACAGGATCTTAATGTGATAACCAACTGTGCAAGAAACGAGTCAATATACATAGAGAGTTTCTCAGTGAGTCCTCCCTTTGACGACACAATTGGTCTCCCTGGTGGTAAGCGGAGGTTTTTATGCACTTTAGGCAGCTGGTAAAAAGTTGGTGTTACTGGCTCATGATTCCGCAAGTATAGATATTCATTTGTGTCCAGCATAGATCTATTATGCCATTTATTCAGTAGATCATGATAGATTTCTATACTTTGAGCATATTCCTCTTGGTTAGTTCTTATATAACACTTCACATCCCCAAGTTGACGAAGGGACTCTTGACAGTACTGTTCTCTGGGAAGCAACACAATATTCCCTCCCTTGTCCGAGGGTTTCACGATAATCTCATCATTGTTGCTAATCTCAGACAAGATCTGTGTTTGCATTACAGAGAGATCCCTTTTGTGGAGATTATGTTTCTGTCCAGTGGTCCTGAATTTCATCAGGTCATCAATCACTGCTTCTGAGAACATGTCGATGGCATCATAAGGCATCTGTGGGTTAAATTGTGACGGTGCCTTGAAATCAGTTTCCGGGGCTTGCTGTTCAATATTTGCTCTCCTTGCTCTCATTATCGGATCACCACATATCTCAAGATCTTGTTCAGTTCTTTATTCTGTCAAGGTTTCCATAAGATTCAAGTCTTTAATGCTCAAGGTATCAGTCATTTCTCTAGTGGTTTTTTTCTTTGTTTTTTTCTCTTCCGTGCTTGAGGGCTTTAATGCGAAGAATTTGTGTAGTTTAATCTTACGAATCAGTCTGAATAGGTCTATCCTAGTCTGCGTGTATTCCAATCTGTCACTCGGACAGAATGTTAGACCCAGCTGTAGGGTGTCTTCCTCTTCTTTCGTCAAGATTTTATCAGTTAAATTGATAATCGTGAGGTTGGAATTAGGGATTACCATCGGTTGCCCCTCTTTTTGCGAGGGTTCTGAGATCTTGCTCCCCCTCTTCCACTTCCCTTTCCAGCCTCCTCTTCGGGTTCTTCTTCGTTTTATGGGGGTCTTAATTCCCCCCCCCCCCCTCAGCCAGCTTTGGCGTATCAGCTTGAACTCCAAATGAAAAGGACTTTTCGAGGCTATTTTAGATGTTGATGACATTTCATCGCCTGACTGTTCCCCCTCAGTCACCTCTGATTCCAAGGTTTCCACAGGTGTAGTTGGCACTGTTCCTTTCTTCTTGTTTAGTGCCTTTCGTGGAGCATCGAATTTTTTCGAGAAGGTGAGAATGCGCCCTAGGGCATAGTCCCGTTCGTCCCTTTCGTACTTTTCTTGTTTTCTGTGTCTAATTTTTAATTCATATTTCATCAGCTGTTTTTTCATTTCTTCCCGTAGTTGTTCCTGTTTCTTTTTGTCATTGTCTTTAGCAATCTCTTTTTCAAAATTTTCAATTTCTTCCATTGTTTTTGCCCTATCGCTCCATGCGAACTTCACTAATAGGTCTAACATGGCCTTGCAGGATGCCGCCGTTAATTCCGCCCACTGTTCCAACAGTTGGGGTCAGGGTTCTCGTAGGCAGGGACCGTGTAGATTTGCAGCCCCCTCGGGACCCTGTCAACATCCATGTAGCTTTGGAGGGAGGTGGCCTCCCACCACTTTCTTATTTCCCTCTCCGAGCATCTTTCCAATTTCAAAAATAAGTTCTGCAGGGAGCTCCGAGCTGTTATCCCTCCACCACTTGTCTCCGGCGGAGCTGCTGCTGTTGTTGTACGTTTTTAAAAAATGTTAAGTGCCGCCTCACGGCGATCTGCTTCTTCACACATGTCCCAATGGCGAAATCGCACAGGGAAGCCTCCCTGTGTGCAGCCTGTTCACCCCACACGCTCTGTTTTGCAATCTCCAGACAGTTACTCATGTAACATCAACCAGAGAAGAGAAAGTTCAAGTGGCTTACCCGGTGATGTTTTCTTGATGCCGGTAAGCCAATTTCTCGTAGATTTCCTCGTATGATCCCGTCGTAGCGAAACGGTGCCCCGATAAACAAACAATCAGCGCTCGTGTCATACCAAAGATCACAGGTCACTCTCGAGCGGGTGCTCCAAACGGGATGGTACACGCGTTCATAATTAATGGCTCACACTCCATTTCCTTCGTTTAACGAAAACAAAGTTCAGCACTCCCGGGGTACAGGCAAAGAGTTCTTTATTTCGCCATTAGTTGCAGACGCGTTTCGGACGTAAGTCCTTCCTCAGTGTTTACTTTGTGCGCCGTCCAGCGGCTATCTATATACATCACAGCGACACGCCCAGCAATGTTATTCAAAAGGGTGTCGAAGTCGCATGTATGCCTCTGCGAAAGGCGCGGCCATCTTGAAACGCATAAATTATGCGCTATCGTGTATCTTTTCAACCCATCTAGCCGTGTATCGGCCTCATGGCCGCAAGGCTGGTGTAACTTAATATAAAGCCGGGCTCCTTCAGCCAGGCAGAGGACTTTATCAGGCATCTGAACAGACACAACTTGAACCTGAATTTCACCAGTGATCCAAGCAGAGAAAAGGTGCACTATTTAGATTTAAAGGTTTTTGTTAACGAAGGTAAACTGGAAACATCGTTGTATAGGAAGCCCACTTCGGGCAATAGCATATTACATGCCAGAAGTAGTCACCCTGGGAACCTAATTCGCAGTATACCCTACGGTGAGTTGTTGAGACTCCGGCGGAATTGTTCAAGGGACTCCGATTTCATTAATGCAGCCAAGGAGTCCATTGTAAGATTTGAAACGAGGGGATATGACTCCATTCTCCTTAAAAAAACATTTGAGAAAGTTCTCAAAATATCAAGAAAGAGTCTACTGAATGTCAAAGAACAAAAGGTTCAATCAGAACTTAACAACAAATTCAGGATGGTAACAACTTTCTCAAGTGATGCCAACCAATTGAGAAAAATACTTACTAAAAATTGGCACATGTTGCGTCGGGACCCCATTATTGGGCATGACGTTCCTATCCGTCCTTTAATAACCTTTCGAAAACAAATTTCCTTAAAAGACAGATTGGTACAAAGTCATCTCATGCCCCCTAAACCTAAGAAAAGCAATACCCTCAGAGACATGAAGGGATTCTTCCCATGTGCCAAATGTAAGGCCTGTGAAAACAGCAAACGGGTTTAAACATATAATATCCCTGATCTACAAATACCGAGAAAAATAACTAAAGTCATCACATGTCACACCCCCTATGTTGTATACTGTCTGATTTGTCCTTGCGGACTAAAATATATCGGCAGTACGATTAACAATGTTAAGATGCGAATTTTGGAGCATCAACGTGCCATTTGCAATAAAGATGTAAATTACCCCGTGGCAAGACATTTTGCCAAGGAACATCAGAGTAACAGGGATTTACTACAATATTTTGGCATAGATCACATTCCAATTAATCCCAGGGGTGGCGATAGACTTTTGAGGCTGCGTAGACTAGAATCCCGCTATATCATCGATCTGCAAACAAAACATCCACATGGGATGAATAGTGGAGAGGAATTAATGGTACACCTAGGAAAATGAATGAATCACTTCAAATTGCTCTCTGGTTAATCTATTTATTTATCTGATTGCTTTGTATTTTGTCATGTAGTATGTTATCATGAAACCTTAAGGAAACAGAGGCTTCTGTATTCCAATTAGATTAATGCTGTGTTTTGTAAATTTAGAATTGATGATGTTACTATTTGGACACACTTATGTTGAAGTTATAAATTGGGAAGTTTGCTCGAAGTCGCATGGAGCAAGCGGAGGTAGCTGGTGATATGCCGATCCACGGCTTTATATTAAGTTACACCAGCCTTGCGGCCATGAGGCCGATACACGGCTAGATGGGTTGAAAAGATACACGATATTGCATAATTTATGTGTTTCAAGATGGCCGCGCCTTTAGCAGAGGCATACATGTGACTTTGACACCCTTTTGAATAACATTGCTGGGCGTGTCGCTGTGATGTATATAGATAGCCGCCGGATGGCGCACAAAGTAAACACTGAGGAAGGACTCACGTCCGAAACGCGTCTTCAACAAATGGCGAAATAAAGAACTCTTTGCCTGTACCCCGGGAGTGCTGAACTTTGTTTTCGTTAAACAAAGGAAATGGAGTGTGAGCCATTAATATAAATATATATATATTACCTACTGGCGGTCGCCAGTAGGTATATATAGTTAGGATTTTTTCTCTATGGGTTTTTTGAAAATTCTATGTCTAATAACTTTGGCGTTTGTGGACGGAATTGGCTGAAATTTTCAGGAAAATGGCACATTTTGTTTCTGAGCAGCCCTTGAAAATTTGGGGGGGGTTCGTCAAGGGGGGGCCGAGAAAAAAGGGGGGTCCCAAAACGTGTTTTTAACATTGAGTTTTCCATAGGGCGGTTGGCCTCACTTTTAGCCCGAACGGCTGAATGGATTTGCACGAAACTTGGCAAAATTGTAGGGACTGGTAGCCCGATGTGCCTTTTGTAGGTCTCAATATATGTGCTACAGTGGATTTTGAGAAATTAACGTTTAAAAAAAGATATATATCTGTAACAGCGGACCGGTTAGCGCTCTGGTTCGCGGACTTTTCGCGCAACGGAGCTTTGTGAAGCGAAGCTGATTGGTTCTCCGGCGTCTGTCAACATTCCAAACAGTCCGTAGCGGCCGCCATCTTGTCTCTCGGTAGGATCGAGAGACAAGAGGAGGTCAAAACAAAGGGGGAAATAACTATAAGGGGGCATAGTAGATCCTCGCTGACCCCCTAGGTTTGATGTGGAGGTTTTAAAAGGGCCCCGCGGGGCAAAAAAAACCCAAAATAATAATAATCGAACGGCTGAATGGATTTGCACGAAACTTGGCAAAATATTAGGGACTGGTAGCCCGATGTGCCTTTGCTAGGTCTCAATATATGTGCTCCAGTGGATTTTGAGAAATTAACGTTCAAAAAAAGATATATATCTGTAACAGCGCTCCGCTTCGCGTACTTTTCGCGTTACGGAGCTTTGCGAAGCTGATTGGTTCTCCGGCGTCTGTCAACATTCCAAACAGTCCGTAGCGGCCGCCATCTTGTCCCTCGGTAGGATTGAGAGACAAGAGGAGGCCAAAGCGAAGGGGGAAATGACCATAAGGGGGCATAGTAGATCCTTCCTGACCTGTTAGGTTTGATGTACCATTTTGCCAAGTTTGGTGTAATTCCGTTCAGCCATTCAGGCTGTAGACGTATGTAAATGTCCTATGGAAAATTGCATGGGGAAAACACATTTGAAAGTGTTGAAATTTAGAACCAATTAAAATGTTACTTTGGTTTTGTATTTGTGTGTGATGAAAGTTAATTGGTTATGTATATATGTCAAATGAGAGGAAACCACAGCCATTTTGTGATACTACTGTCTGAGGTACATTTGTGAGGAATTTTTGGTGGTGAATTTCTGGTGTTTGATTTACACAGTACTAACACTTCTGCTACTTTTAAAAAGGTGAGTTGTTAATTTGTAAGGGGAACTATGTTGTACACTTGAAGATAATTTGAAAAATGTTTTCTGTTATTTATTTGCAGTCCTTCTGTTATACTAAATACTTGATAAAGTTAGTTTTATATTATGTATTACTAAAGACGATAAATGAAAGTGATTATTTTTTTCTGCAATTTACAGCAAGCAATTTCAAAATAAAATGGCTCACAATGAAGAGACCGTGGCAATTTCTTTTGAATTGTCCAACACATTGATTGAAATTGAGAGCACCAATAATGAAATATTGTCACAAGGAGGACATGACTTGTATGATTCCATTAGATTGATTGAAATGGACAGCACCAAGAATGAAATATTGTCACAAGGAGATGACTTGAATGATTCCACTACATTGATTGAAATTGAGAGCACCAATAATGAAATATTGTCACAAGGAGGAGATGGCTTGTATGATTCCATTAGATTGATTGAAATGGACAGCACCAATAATGAAATATTGTCACAAGGAGGAGATGACTTGAATGATTCCACTACATTGATTGAAATTGAGAGCACCAATAATGAAATATTGTCACGAGGAGATGACTTGAATGATTCCACTACATTGATTGAAATTGACAGCACCAATAATGAAATATTGTCACAAGGAGGAGATGACTTGAATGATTTTTTTGATCAATCTCTTGATGGCGAATTTATCGAGTGTTTGGAGACCATAGAGTTACAAGAATCATCATTGGAGACTTTTAATGAGGACATTGCTGATGAGGACATGTTACTAGTTCTTTCAAATTTAGAAAATTCTGAAGAATAAATTTATATTTAGAAATCAAAAATTGTTTGAGACATTATTCATTTTTATTTTTAATTTATGAGGTTGTAGCGAAGTGATTGTAGTATAAAATGAGACTTATAGTATAGAGTGCAACATTTTTATGTTACATGGTAAGTTTACTCATATTTACTTCCCTTCTGCCACTATATTATCTCCAATGTGTATTTGACATGTCTTCTTCATCTCCGGCCTCCTTTCTCTCACTGTGTGTCTCCGATGCATCTTATCGCTGGTATTTTGTGTAATTACAGAAGAGAGTAAAATAAAATAGTTCGGAACGTGAAAACGGGGCAAAGTAGAGTACTCCTCACCCCCTAGGCCTTTTTAGGCGGTCCCAAAAGGATCAGTTTCTGCTTTCCTGAGAGATTATGGTATGAGTTCCATATACCACAATAACTTGCATTACAACATGCAAGATATCTATCTCCTATTACCAACTTTTGGAGATATTCGCGCTAAGCGCGAATATCTCCAAAAAGTAACACCTGCCCTGAGCAGTTCTTAGCCATGTTATCCAATGGGAGGTGGATAACATGGCTAAGAGTATTAGCTCGGTAATGCATGAATATCGCTGAGTTTTTAGCGATATTCATGCATTGCGGCCGTTTATTATCGCATTTGCGATAAACCTTGATAATAGTAAGGTTTATCTTCGATAATTTCTGACGATGCTTAGTGGTAAAAAATTGGTTGGTAAGCATCGTTAGCGATAAATATCGCTAAACTTTGGTAATATGCCCCAACGTCTGTTAACGTTCGATTCGAAGGAAATGAGGAAGTGTTGAAAAACATTGTCTGCGCCATCTTGCCTTTTTTGAAATGCCACACTTTTGTCGTGCACGGCAGCCATTTTAGATGTCTTGACCAGACCCACTCTCTGCACGCTGTTGATTCGTAGCATGGCTCCTCACCCACGCAAGCATCTTCCCCAGGCACTGGTCACCACCGCTCTCTGTCTTATGCATGGGCAATAAACCTCCCCCCATCTGCGCTGCTCTTCCCTGAGAATCACACTCTGTGCCCGCCCGACACCTCCCTTTCGCCCTATTCACTACCGCACCCTCTGACACTCCTCTTTCTCTGTGTCCGATTGTCCAGGCTATCAGCTAGCCCTGCAGATGTAGTTTATGGCCCCAGCTGTAAAGAATCACCCCTCTTCAAAGGAGTTATAGTAGATCAAGGCCCACACTCGATGAGATCCGTCACACCACACGTGTTCCTACTATCTGAAAACCATCCTGTATTGTGATTGGGGAGGGGACCGAGCCTGAAGCGGAAGATTCCAGGAATGACTCTTTGTACATCAAAGTTTTTACAATTATGTGTCACATTAAAAATATATAGCACTCCAACAAAGTAGTAGGAATATAAAACTTTAATAACATATAAATATATACAACAAAACAAAAACAGTAAAAACATTTAAACAACGAAGAGACCGTGGCAATTTCTTTTTAATTATCCAATAGATTTATTGAAATTGACAGCACCAATAATGAAATATTCTTGTCAGTAGCGGTCTGTTGTGCGAATAGTTCCAAGGCAGCAGAACGCGCTGAAATCTAGATGGCACGAAAGTGATGTCTAGTAAGTTGCCGCCCAGCAAAAAACGGCGTGGGGTGCCGCGGGGGTGAGTGAGTCCAGTAGGCACCACAGCTATTCTTACCGGCATTGCAGAATTACTGCTGGGGACAATGCCTGTGCTGTAGCAGGGTCACAGCAGAAACAAAAAGGATTCTGTTGAAGATGTTGTTGGTTTTCAATTTGAAAACAGTTCTGGTGTCAACTGCTATGCTAATGTAGTGGTTAATGTTTTGTTTTCTCTAGAAAATGTAAAAGTGGGGGAGGCAGTCCAAAGTTCCGTTAAAAGGGCAAAGGAAAGGATCGGTGGTTTGAACTATCAGTCAAAAAGGGGAGGGGGTGCAATAATTTTTCCTACCGGGTCACACTGTGCTTTCACCGGAAGTGAGGTCTGCAGGATTCTAGTAATTCAAAGTGAGGCTGGCGCCAGCATGGGAGCGCCGACGTCCCGCGGATACAGTTTCGTCACTCCACGGGCGATCATGGCAGTCATTCCCCATCGGGGGTCGGAGACTCCCGCGGCTCCTCTAGAATCTTCAAGGTCGTGGAGGACTACGGTGGTGGAGTCAACCAGTGACCGGGCCATTTCTTTATGTTGGGCCCGCTCTTGCCAGGTCGACCGCCATTTTGAGAGTTCGGCAGCTACCGGCGATCGCGGGGTCACATGAGCGGACGGGCTCCACCCTGCCGGGCGAGACGTTGCAGCATGGCCACAGTGGAAGAACCCTTTTCCGGGCGCCTGGAGCGCTGAGGGTGCAGCTGGGAAGCCTCCACCTGGGGAGGCGGGAGAGGCCTGTTCGCACTGTCTCTCCCTCCCAGTGCACCCCACGGCGTCTCGCTTGAGATTTGTTATGGCCGGACCAGGCGATGAGGACGAGGGGGGGGTCGGAGGCATGTGCAAGACATCCCCCCCCAGTGTTGTCGCAGCCATTATAAAAGAAAGAAGTGTCCCGTCCGTCTTCGGGCCGGGCTTCCGGTGGATGTCGGCCGGACGCCCCTGGCTCTGGCCCCATGAACGGGTTTCTTGGTTTATCGGCTGCAGCCGGATCCCGTCGGCCTCGGCCCCCCGACCGTTGGTGGTCGGACCGGAAGAGCATGTGGCGGGACTACCTGCAACTCTCAAGGGCCACCGCGGCCGGACTGGGAGAGAGAGGGGAGGGTCGAGGAGACATTCCCCCCCCCTGCAACTGTTCAGCGTTGTAAAGGCAATCCCCTGGCCGGGTCCCGCTGGCCTCGGCCTCTCCTTCGGCTACACCCTACGTTAGGATCTCCTGGCCGAGGCGTGGCAGCAGGACCTGCCTTATATGGGCTGCTCCCGGCTGGGCGTAGCCGGAACCCTGCCCCACCTTGGAAGTTTCCAGAGTGGGGGTGGATGTTCTACTGACTTGCATTTTCCCTAGTCTATCGATTTTTTTGGCGTGGCAGGCGGTGGGACAGCGAGGGGTGATTTGGTTTCTCTTACTGTTTTTCTGGTCTCTCACCACTGGCATATTTTAACGTTTTCTTGTTTCTAGGACATTAATAGGTTTTATCATTACGTTATGTTATCGTTTCTTTGTTCGTTGTTTAATAAAAGTTCATGTTCATCAGTGGCCTACTGATTTTCGTTTTCCTATTTTTTTCTTTCCAGGTTGTTTCATGGTAAAGTTTCTGTTAACAGGATACAGTGATCACTTCGTTATTATTGCATATGTCCTTTTCACTAGGGGTGCTCTCTGGTCGGGCCAGATGACGTATCTCTAGTAAATGGTCCGGGTGAAAAAGGTGCATCAATCAGTGGGGAGTAGATAGGCATGACAGATTACAACGGGGGAGAACGGTCCGCATTACGTACCCTTTCACTACTTGCAAAGATTTTCCTACGTTTATTTGCAAACAGGGAATACCTCCAAAAAGAACTAATTCCCAAACAGTCAATGTTCGGACAATCAATCAATCAATGAGGAATGAAATAGGTACGACGTGTTAAAGGCTTGCGTTACCTACCCTTCACTATCTGCAAAGGGAGATAGAATATTCCTATTCTTCCTCGTTTGCAGGTAGAGAAGATCCTTAAGAGAATTAACTTCGAACAATTCAATGCTCGATTGAAACAATCAACAAGGGGTACTGTGAACACAAATGAACGCCGCTTATATACATACGCATTGCTATTTTCAACAGGTTGTTCCTAATGTTTCTATTTTAGCGAGGTCAAAAGAGATCCCATTAGTGGCCTACTGATTTTGCTCGATTCCTTTTGTTTTTTTACACGATTTTTCGCTATCTGCAAAGACTAAACAGAGTATTGCGACTCTGTGCTTGTTTGTAAATAGAGAATGAACCAAAGAGAACAATCAATCAAATGGAGAGAGAAGCAGGCACGACGGATTACAAAGGGGGCAAAGGGCTGCGTTAACTACCCTTCACTATCTGCAAAGAGAGAGTACTCCTAATAGAAATGAGGGGTGGGGGGCAGCAATCAAAGCAGATCAGTGTGCATAAACACGAAAAAAAAAATTCTTACCACGTACTTGACATTCGACAGCTTATGATATTTGCTATTAAAAAACCATTGAAATTCACTGAAAAAACCATAGGTTATAGACCATATATAGTTAGGAATTAGCATTTACAAAACCTTGAAAATTCACTGAAAAAACCATAGGTTATAGACCATATATAGTTAGGAATTAGCATTTAAAAAACCTTATTTTACTCACACAAAACCATTGAAATTCCATATATAGTTAGTTGCACTAACTATATATCGCGCACCCGCAATCCACTGCTGATGATGTCACATATTACATCATTCATGACATGGTCAGTGACATCACTGATGACATCACTGATGACATCTCAAATGACATCACTGATGACATCACTGATGACATCTCATTTGACATCAATGACCACATCACTGATGATATCATTCATGTGACAATACAATGCATCTCCTCACACTTTAATATAACCTCTGTTACACCCAGTGTTAAATACAGAGTATAATTTTTGAAACCATTGACACACCAATACTAGTTACTACATACGCACTCAGTGATTCCTATGTTTACACACACATTCACTCATTTACCCATACAATCATTCATACATACAATCACTCATCTTTACAACACTATCATATGCACTCATACACCTATACAGACTCTCACACTCTGTCACTCATCCATGGAGTTACTCACACACCTAGTCAGTCCTGTAAAGAATCAATCACACTTCCATTTTCTAATCTATACAGTTAAACATAGAGCACCTTACATTTTGAAACATATACTAACACATAATTACTCTCTTATACAATCATTGATACAAGTACACATTGATCTGCACAGAGTCACACACCTCCCAGCCAGCCACACACACACTCAGTCTCCCATACAAATACTTGGGCAATGAATCAATAACCCATATAGTTACTCATATAGCTACTGATCAACACATGCAGCAGTTTACAGAACAACAGACATAATGATGCACAAATTAAGACAGTTTAGTCACTAACCCATGCACTCAGTGAGACACATTTAATCACTCACTCATACAGTCAGTCACGCACCTACTAAATCCTTCATCCAGACACTTCTACATCTACTCATTCTTCAATATGTAAAACATATTTAAACTTTACAGAAACACACATTCACTGGATGATGTCATCAGTGATGTCATCAGTGATGTCATTTGAGATGTCATCAGTGATGTCATCAGTGATGTCACTGACCATGTCATGAATGATGTAATATGTGACATCATCAGCAGTGGATTGCGGGTGCGCGATATATAGTTAGTGCAACTAACTATATATGGAATTTCAATGGTTTTGTGTGAGTAAAATAAGGTTTTTTAAATGCTAATTCCTAACTATATATGGTCTATAACCTATGGTTTTTTCAGTGAATATATATATATATATATATATATATATATATATATATATATATATATATATATATATATGTATATATATATATATATATATATATATATATATATATATATATATATATATATATACAACCTGAGTTGCCCTGAGGCTCGAGGACGCCACTCCACAATGGATTGTTCAACAGAACACTTTTATTTCAAAACCGGCATTCGCTTTTCAAAATGATTTTGAAGTCTCTGTCTCTTACGCGTTTCGGAGCTGCCTGCTCCTTCATCCGAGAGAAAACCTGGCAATCACGGGGTTCCGCAGTCTCAAACTGCACTGATAGGCATTTGTTCTTTTATTGGTTGATCCAGTGTCTTTAGCCCGCTGGGATTTGTAGTCCGCTGCTTCCCATGATTGCGCGCTGGTCAAATAATTTCGTTTTTTTGCCCTCCAGTGGGTATTTGAAAAGTGGACCCGGTTTACATTTTGGAAATCCTTTGTGCTGATTCAAAATTCACATTGTATGAACCCCGCAGACCCACATTCCTGGGCGGTGCATCCTCCACGGCCAAGGCTGCCGTGTAATTAATCCAACCTGAGTTGCCCTGAGGCTCGAGGACGCCACTCCACAATGGATTGTTCAACAGAACATTTTTATTTCAAAACCGGCCATCGCTTTTCAAAATGATTTTGAAGTCTCTGTCTCTTACGCGTTTCGGAGCTGCCTGCTCCTTCATCCGAGAGAAACCCTGGCAATCACGGGGTTCCGCAGTCTCAAACTGCACTGATAGGCATTTGTTCTTTTATTGGTTGATCCAGTGTCTTTAGCCCGCTGGGATTTGTAGTCCGCTGCTTCCCATGATTGCGCGCTGGTCAAATAATTTCGTTTTTTTGCCCTCCAGTGGGTATTTGAAAAGTGGACCCGGTTTACATTTTGGAAATCCTTTGTGCTGATTCAAAATTCACATTGTATGAACCCCGCAGACCCACATTCCTGGGCGGTGCATCCTCCACGGCCGTGGAGGATGCACCGCCCAGGAATGTTTTAAAGAAAAACGGGAGTAAATATGTGGCATGAACTACGGACCCTACTGAGAGGGTTAATTAGGACTTCAATACCCGGCATTCAGCTCACTGGAGAGCGTGATGCCATAAGGGACAAGGATTTTGATGTTCCAGTCCGGGCTTGCCATCTCCCCTTCCCATGATTAAGGTGCAGGCGCACCGAAACGCGTCGGGACACACACTAGGCGGGGCTGTCTTTGTGGCTCATCCTAATAAAGTTTGTGAAAACTATCGCCCGTGGAGTAGCGTCTCTGTAGTACTGGGGCACCTGGAGGAATGAATACACGCGGCAGGCTCCAAGCCGCGAGAGATGCACCGCTTGTGAACTTTTACAGGACTGCGAGGTTGGAACTTCATCAGCCTGCCAGCACGGACGATTCAAAAACGGAGCCAGGAATACAGCCCTGCAGCCCACTGGAGGGCTTAAAACATTGAAAGAAAAACGGGAGTAAATATGTGGCATGAACTACGGACCCTACTGAGAGGGTTAATTAGGACTTCAATACCCGGCATTCAGCTCACTGGAGAGCGTGATGCCATAAGGGACAAGGATTTTGATGTTCCAGTCCGGGCTTGCCATCTCCCCTTCCCATGATTAAGGTGCAGGCGCACCGAAACGCGTCGGGACACACACTAGGCGGGGCTCTCTTTGTGGCTCATCCTAATAAAGTTTGTGAAAACTATCGCCCGTGGAGTAGCGTCTCTGAAGTACTGGGGCACCTGGAGGAATGAATACACGCGGCAGGCTCCAAGCCGCGAGAGATGCACCGCTTGTGAACTTTTACAGGACTGCGAGGTTGGAACCTTATCAGCCTGCCAGCACGGACGATTCAAAAACGGAGCCAGGAATACAGCCCTGCAGCCCACTGGAGGGCTTAAAACATTGAAAGAAAAACGGGAGTAAATATGTGGCATGAACTACGGACCCTACTGAGAGGGTTAATTAGGACTTCAATACCCGGCATTCAGCTCACTGGAGAGCGTGATGCCATAAGGGACAAGGATTTTGATGTTCCAGTCCGGGCTTGCCATCTCCCCTTCCCATGATTAAGGTGCAGGCGCACCGAAACGCGTCGGGACACACACTAGGCGGGGCTGTCTTTGTGGCTCATCCTAATAAAGTTTGTGAAAACTATCGCCCGTGGAGTAGCGTCTCTGTAGTACTGGGGCACCTGGAGGAATGAATACACGCGGCAGGCTCCAAGCCGCGAGAGATGCACCGCTTGTGAACTTTTACAGGACTGCGAGGTTGGAACCTTATCAGCCTGCCAGCACGGACGATTCAAAAACGGAGCCAGGAATACAGCCCTGCAGCCCACTGGAGGGCTTAAAACATTGAAAGAAAAACGGGAGTAAATATGTGGCATGAACTACGGACCCTACTGAGAGGGTTAATTAGGACTTCAATACCCGGCATTCAGCTCACTGGAGAGCGTGATGCCATAAGGGACAAGGATTTTGATGTTCCAGTCCGGGCTTGCCATCTCCCCTTCCCATGATTAAGGTGCAGGCGCACCGAAACGCGTCGGGACACACACTAGGCGGGGCTGTCTTTGTGGCTCATCCTAATAAAGTTTGTGAAAACTATCGCCCGTGGAGTAGCGTCTCTGTAGTACTGGGGCACCTGGAGGAATGAATACACGCGGCAGGCTCCAAGCCGCGAGAGATGCACCGCTTGTGAACTTTTACAGGACTGCGAGGTTGGAACCTTATCAGCCTGCCAGCACGGACGATTCAAAAACGGAGCCAGGAATACAGCCCTGCAGCCCACTGGAGGGCTTAAAACATTGAAAGAAAAACGGGAGTAAATATGTGGCATGAACTACGGACCCTACTGAGAGGGTTAATTAGGACTTCAATACCCGGCATTCAGCTCACTGGAGAGCGTGATGCCATAAGGGACAAGGATTTTGATGTTCCAGTCCGGGCTTGCCATCTCCCCTTCCCATGATTAAGGTGCAGGCGCACCGAAACGCGTCGGGGGACACACTAGGCGGGGCTGTCTTTGTGGCTCATCCTAATAAAGTTTGTGAAAACTATCGCCCGTGGAGTAGCGTCTCTGTAGTACTGGGGCACCTGGAGGAATGAATACACGCGGCAGGCTCCAAGCCGCGAGAGATGCACCGCTTGTGAACTTTTACAGGACTGCGAGGTTGGAACCTTATCAGCCTGCCAGCACGGACGATTCAAAAACGGAGCCAGGAATACAGCCCTGCAGCCCACTGGAGGGCTTAAAACATTGAAAGAAAAACGGGAGTAAATATGTGGCATGAACTACGGACCCTACTGAGAGGGTTAATTAGGACTTCAATACCCGGCATTCAGCTCACTGGAGAGCGTGATGCCATAAGGGACAAGGATTTTGATGTTCCAGTCCGGGCTTGCCATCTCCCCTTCCCATGATTAAGGTGCAGGCGCACCGAAACGCGTCGGGACACACACTAGGCGGGGCTGTCTTTGTGGCTCATCCTAATAAAGTTTGTGAAAACTATCGCCCGTGGAGTAGCGTCTCTGTAGTACTGGGGCACCTGGAGGAATGAATACACGCGGCAGGCTCCAAGCCGCGAGAGATGCACCGCTTGTGAACTTTTACAGGACTGCGAGGTTGGAACCTTATCAGCCTGCCAGCACGGACGATTCAAAAACGGAGCCAGGAATACAGCCCTGCAGCCCACTGGAGGGCTTAAAACATTGAAAGAAAAACGGGAGTAAATATGTGGCATGAACTACGGACCCTACTGAGAGGGTTAATTAGGACTTCAATACCCGGCATTCAGCTCACTGGAGAGCGTGATGCCATAAGGGACAAGGATTTTGATGTTCCAGTCCGGGCTTGCCATCTCCCCTTCCCATGATTAAGGTGCAGGCGCACCGAAACGCGTCGGGACACACACTAGGCGGGGCTGTCTTTGTGGCTCATCCTAATAAAGTTTGTGAAAACTATCGCCCGTGGAGTAGCGTCTCTGTAGTACTGGGGCACCTGGAGGAATGAATATATATATATATATATATATATATATATATATAACCTGGTGGCGGTTGCCAGTAGATAGCTATAGTTAGGACCTAGTTTTCATAGGAAAAGCTTTTTTCTAATTGGCAATAACTTTGTGGCATCGTTTGGCCAATCTTCATGAAATTTTCCCCAAAAGTGTCAAAGTAGGTTCTGGTTGGCATGGAAAGTTTGGGGGTGATCTGAACATTGGTGACCGGGAAACAGGGGGCATGAAAAAAGGGTGCGTTTGTAATGTTAAATCCCATAGGAATGTGCTGTCGATCCTACAGCCCAAACCGATGGACGGAATTACACCAAATTTGGCAGAAAGGTAGATGATGTTAAGGACATTGTGTCTGCAAATCCATCTAGTAGTTTTTGAGAAATTGAAGCCGAAAATTATAGATATATCTCTGGCTGTGCATATTTAATGGTGATTTTGCGATTAATCGCAGATGCACATGCCATTGGGAATGCTGTTACTGGTGGACACAACCTGAACAGAAAGTGCAGGCCGACAACTTATCATTCAGGAACCTTTCCTGGGGCTGAAAATTTGAGTGAAAGCTAACATAAGGGGTCAGGATAGAGGCACTCTGACCCCATGTTTGAGAAATTGGTGTATTAGTGACACAAGTTATATGTCCAAAATAGATTTTTTTTTTCATCGCATGCAATATTCGCAGTGGTGCCGTGATTACCAGTGCGGCCCCTCATGTTCTGTTGTGAGGAAATCACGATTATCTCGTAGTCATATGGAACATTAGTGAATATATATATATATATACTTGTACACACTCGCCGGTCACTGTTGCACCACACTCATGTACGCACTAACAAACTCACTCAGACACTTATACATTCAGTCACATACCCATTCACATATGAAAACGAGTTACTTACCTGTAACTACGGTTATCCAGTATTGGTATCTTTCATAGATTCACATGCCTGAATCATTCCCCGTCGTCGAGGCGGGAGTCCCACGGTAAATTATATACAATAGCAGTGCCTAAAAATTTCTTGTAGTAGGCTGGAAAAGCCCAAAGGCCTAACTAGGCCTCAAAACTTAGCAGCCTATCTACATCATTATGTAAAAAGACCTGAAATAGTAGCCTTAGCCAATCAGCTGACCTCACCCTCTAGAACCTTCCCAGCTCAGGCAGTTCTCCTCAGATTTTCCCAGCACAAGTGAGAATGAGTATCCATAGAAAGAACTGCCCTACCGGGGAGGAGGGTGGGTGCATGTGAATCTATGAAAGATACCAATACTGGATAACCGTAGTTACAGGTAAGTAACTCGTTTTCTTATCCAGTATTAGGCTATCTTTCATAGATTCACATGCCTGAATCAGAATAGCAAGCAGTAACATCATGTCTGTCGATAGAGGAAGGTGGGAGACAAAGAAAACATATATATCTATCCCCACTCAACCAGGAAGGTAATAGAGTACAAACTTGTTAACATAACATATGCATCAACACCTTCAAAAACATGACTGATAGGACAGCATTAGAAATACTTAAACTTTAAAAGAAGAATAAAAGGCAATAAGCTATCCAACCTTAGTGAAGAAGATGCTGCAGCACCGCATCACCAACAGCTGTGTCATCCTGGACCGCCGACTGCAGACAGTAATGTTCGGTAAAAGTGTGTACACTTTTCCAAGTAGCAGCTCGGCAAATGTTCTCCAGCGTCACTCCAGCGAAAAGGGCCGTAGACGCCGACATTGTTTTTGTGGAATGAGCTTTGACCTTCCTTGATAAAGGTCTGTTGGCCTTGTCATGACAGAAAGTAATTGTAGAAGACAACCACCTGGCAATAGTTGCTTTTGTGACAGCTTGGCCCAAGGTGGCCTTCCCATAGGCAACAAAAAGTTGTTTAGATTTGTGGATGTCCTTTGTCTTCTGAAGATAAAACTTCAGACACCTTTTCACATCCAGAGAATGTAAAACCCTCTCTGCAGGAGTTTTTGGATCCGGGAAAAAGGTTCTGAGTTTGACCGGTTGATTAATGTGGAATTGAGTTGGTACTTTAGGAATGAATTTTGGATTGGTCCTAAGCGTAACAAAGTCCTTAGAGAATTGCAGAAAGGGGTGAGTAATAGTGAAGGCCTGTATTTCACTAACTCTGCGAGCTGAAGTAAGAGCCAACAAGATTGCCACTTTCCAAGTCAGAAACTTTAGTTCTGCTCTATGAATCGGTTCAAAAGGCCTTTTTAGAAGTTGGGAAAGAACAACATTAAGATCCCATTCCGGAGGAGGAGGACGAACTGGCGGAAAAGCTCGGAATAGCCCTTTAAGGAATTGCTTGACCAAAGAGGATGAACATAAGGATGGTTTGTTGGAACTCTTCCTGAATCTGGATATTGCCGCCAGATGCACTTTAATAGATGAAAACGCTAGACCTGCCTTAGCCAACGACAGTAGGTATGGAAGAATGGCTTCAGGAGGAGCCTGAAGTGGGTGAACCTCATTATCTCCACACCATGAACAGAATCTCTTCCACTTGAAACGATATGTTTTGATGGTACTCTGCGCACGTGCTTGCGACAATATCTCCCTGCAGTCCGAGGAGATGTTCAGGTCCTTGAACTCTAGGAAATCAGGAGCCAAGCGTGCAAGTGCAGCGATTGAGGATCCGGATGATGGATTTGACCTCCCTCCCTTGTCAACATCGACACTGTCGGTTTGAGACGAAACGGAGGTTGTTGAGACAACAGAAGGAGCTCCTGAAACCAAACTTGCCTTGGCCAACGTGGAGCAATGAGGATGAGAGTCCAGTGTTCCCTCTTCATCTTTTGCAGCACCTTCGGAATGAGCGGAATCGGAGGAAAAGCGTACGCAAACATTCCGGTCCATCTCATCAGGAGGGCATTTCCTCTGGACCCCCGTTCTGGGAACCTGGTGGCATAAAACAGGCATTTGCTGTTTTGCTGCGTGGCAAACAAATCCAGCGTCGGCTTCCCCCAGAACCGAAAAATCTTCTCTAGTTGATGGTGCTCGAGTTCCCATTCGTGACAGCCCACGAATGTTCTGCTGAGACTGTCTGCTAGAGAGTTGCGAACTCCTTGTACATGCTCTGCTTTGAGGGATATGCCGTGAGTCAGGGCCCAATCCCATATCTCCTGCGCTTGCAGTGATAGGGTAAGAGATTTTGTTCCTCCCTGTTTGTTTATGTAGAACATGCTGGTGGTATTGTCCGTACGCACCAGCACGGACGAATTCACAGTCCTTGGCAGAAAGGCTTGTAGGGAAAGAAAAATGGCCCTTAGTTCCAAGCTGTTGATGTGCATCTGTTGGTACTGACGAGACCATCTTCCCTGGATCTGAAGGTCCTGAAGATGACCCCCCAACCTTCCATGGACGCATCCGTAGTCAGGGTGAACTCCGGAATTTCTTGGAGAAAGGTGAGGCCCGGCGACAAGTTGTGTGCCTTTGACCACCAAAGAAGAGCATGTTTCATTTTGGCAGTGACCTTGATGCGGTCGTCGAATGATCCCTCGACTTGCTTCCACTGACGAAGTAACTCTTCTTGCAACGGTCTCATTCTGAGTCTCGCCATAGGAATGAGGTTGATCACAGATGAGCACATCCCTAGAAGGGAAGCATATATCCAAACTGAAAGTGACCTTCTTGGGGATATCTGTTTTGCTAGTTTTACGAGTTTGTTTTGTCGCTCCTGTGTCAGGTATGCTTTGCACTGGCATGTGTCCAAGATTGCACCCAGAAATGTCAATTGTTGACGAGGTTGGAGCTGAGATTTCTTTGAATTGAGGGTCAGTCCTAGATTCGAGAAGAGAGAAAGCGTACTGTTGACCGCTTCCATTGCCAAGTTTTTGGTTGGACCTTTTAACAGCCAGTCGTCGAGGTATGGGAAAACTTGCATTCCCTGGGACCTCAACATTGCTGCCACTGGAGCCAGGCATTTTGTAAAGATTCTGGGGGCCGATTTGAGGCCGAATGGAAGCACTTTGAACTGGAAATGGACGCCAGCCACTTGGAACCTTAGGAATTTGCGGTGGTTCGGGTGAATAGGGATGTGGAAATAGGCGTCTTGTAGATCCAGAGAAGCCATAAAGTCCCCTTCGTTGAGACAATTCAGAATGTCCTTCAACGTTACCATGCGGAAACTCTGTTTCTTTAGATATTTGTTGAGTTTGCGCAGATCTAATATTGGACGCCACTCTTCCGAATTTTTCTCCACGAGGAAAAAGCGAGAATAAACCCCCTCCCTTTTTGAGAAGGAGGGACTCGTTCTATCGCATTCTTGTGTTGCATCTTTAAGGCTTCTTTGAAGAGTAAGTGAAGACGAGGGGGAGGGGGACCCCTGGGCGGCGTTGTCGGAGGCTTCTGCAAAAATTCCAAAGTGTGGCCCTTGCTGACCAAATCCAGGACCCACTGATCTGAAGTTATCTTCCGCCATTGGTGGTAAAAGGCGGAAATTTTGGCGCCCACGGGAAGGGAAAGGTGAGTGGCTGACATCCGGCAAAGCTCATTGGCGCTTGTTGGAATCTCGGCCTTGATTGCCTGAGCGTCGTTTCCCTCCTTGCCGAGAGAAAGAACCAGAGGCAGGCTGCCTGTAAGAAGATTGGTAGTAGGGTTTGTTGTAGTTAGATTGATACTGGCAATTTTGTTGGTTGGAATAATTGCCTCTGGATGAGTAACCACGGCCTCTTGCTCCTCTAAAGAATCCCCTCTTGTATTGCAGGGTTCCAAGAGATTTAGCGGTATCGGTATCAGTTTTAATAGCCAGTAAAGCGTCATCAATGTGCTTCCCAAACAATGACTCACCATCAAATGCCATGTCCAAGATTTTGGTTTGGACCTCAGGCCTGAAAGTGGTAGCCTTGAGCCAACCTTGACGCCGAAGCACAGCTGCTCCAGCCAATTGTCTAAAATTGGTGTTAGAAATGTCCAGGGCGCAATCAATAATTTCTGAGGCCGCCCTTTCACCCTCTTGTACAATTCTGCGCACCTCCATCTGATGATCTTCAGAGATCATTTCCAGATATTCCGTGAGCTCAGACCACATTTGTCTATCATAACGAGCTAGAATAGCTAATGAATTAGCAGCCTTAATGGAGGCTGCTGCATTTGCTGAAAACTTCTTTCCAATTGCATCAAGCCTTCTTCCCTCCTTGTCAGGTGGCGTTGAAATGGGAGCAGAAGGATTTTTGGATTTTTGCTGCGCAGCCTGAGATATTACAGAATCAGGTCGAGGGTGACCTATTAAACAAGCAGGAGTATCAGATGGTGCTCAATACTTTTTGTCTATCCTTGGCAGGACTGCCGGAATCGAAGCAGGAGTTTTCATTATGCTGAGGCCTTCCTTCCAGATATAATCAATAATAGGAATGGCCCTGACCACTCTCCGATATCCCTCTTTAAAGTCATGTAAAAAACAGTCCGACTGTTCAACTGTGACAGCTAACTCAAATCGATTAGCAGCTCTCTGCATAATATTGTGGAAACTACCAATATCTTAAGGTGGAGAATCTGAAGGGCGAGGAGGAGGTGGAGAAGGCATAGGGATGACATAATCCTCCCAAGGATCCACAGGTGTTTTATCCGGTAACTCTCCCTCTTCCCTGCTGTCTTCATCATCATTGGAAGAACTGTCGTCAATTTGAGGAACTGGTGCAGTATTTTGCTGTGGCGACAATGACGCTCTTGGTGACGGAGGTCTTGGCACAGTAACTGGAACAGGTGACCCAGCAGGCGCACCCTGATTGGATGGAAATCTCTGGCGATAATCTGCCAACATAGCCTGCAAATCCTGTATTAAGGAGGTTGGTAAATGCGTAGTGTCCTCAGACTGAGAAGGTCTAGTATGAGGTGACTGATATGGCGTGGAATAAACATCATGTGTATAATGATCATGAACTTCCTCTTCATCATCCTCCTGCAATTTAATATTTAATTGAGAAGGGTGACGGGCAATCCCAAAAGGACCATCATCCTCTTCCCCTTCATCTGACTCCTCTTGCATGTATGTCTCCAAAATGTGCGATGGCAAGAGTGGAGAAATATGTGAATAATCCTGCCTTTGATACGTTTTCATTTGGAAATGAGTGAATTGTATCTTTGCCGGAGGGGAACCGTGCATCCGATGAACAGATGTCAGAGCGGAAGCCCCGGATACCGGGATCTCCGTCGACGGTCCTGAATGGTATCTTCGTCGACGAACCCCTCGTCGTCGGGGCCGTCGATGGTATCTTCGTCGACGGGTCCCTCGTCGTCGGGACCGTCGGTGATGTCTTCGTCGACGGGTCGCTCGTCGTCGGGACCGTCGATGGTATCTTCGTCGACGAGTCCTTCGTCGTCGGGACCGTCGATGGTGTCTTCGTCGACGAGGCCTTCGTCGTCGGGACCGTCGATGGTGTCTTCGTCGACGAGGCCTTCGTCGACGGGTCCGCCGTTGGTGTCTTCGTCGACGATTTCTTCGTCGACGAGACCGTCGATGATGTCTTCGTCGACTAGTCTTTAGTCGACGAGGCCGTCAATGGTGACTTCGACGACGATTCCTTTGATGACGATGTCTTCGTCGACGACGGCTTTGTTGTCGTCGACGGAGCAGGAGATTTAGTCGACGGAACCGTCGTCTAGAAGGACTTCGACGATGGTAACTTGGATTTAGTCAGCAATGGTTGAACAGACATCAAAGGTGACGTAATAGCTGAAGTGGTAACCATAGAAGTAGATGAGGAGGTAGAAGTCCAAGTAGTGGTAGGTACAGACACCAGAGAAATAGTCTTAGCCTGGGTTGTACTTACAGTTGAAGAAGCCGATGCACTCTTAGAGGGTTCTGAAGCTTTCTGAGAGGATTTTAGTTTTTTCTTTCTCTCAGGAGAAGCACTTTCTTTGGATCTAGCTCTCTTGCTGGAGGTAGAGGCTTTGTCCTCATCATCAGTGGAAGAAGACTTCAACCACAAAAGAACCCTTGCCTCCCTATCCCTGATAGTTTTCTGAGGGAAGGTACGGCAAATTCGACAGTCCTTCACAACATGTGAAGGGTGCAGGCAATAAATGCAGTCAGAGTGCTGGTCATCCACATGGACTCTCTTCTTGAAGCAGGTCCCACAAGCTTTGAAAAGAGCCTTCTTTTCAGACATTTTAAGGAATAAAGATCAAAAAACTGAGTAGGCACTCAGGGAGACTACCTTACACACGAAGTGCGGTGAAAATCTGAGGAGAACTGCCTGAGCTGGGAAGGTTCTAGAGGGTGAGGTCAGCTGATTGGCTAAGGCTACTATTTCAGGTCTTTTTACATAATGATGTAGATAGGCTGCTAAGTTTTGAGGCCTAGTTAGGTCTTTGGGCTTTTCCAGCCTACTACAAGAAATTTTTAGGCACTGCTATTGTATATAATTTACCGTGGGACTCCCGCCTCGACGACGGGGAATGATTCAGGCATGTGAATCTATGAAAGATACCCTAATACTGGATAACCAGTCATACACTTATACATTCAGTCACATACCCATTCAGATACCCATCAGATACTCATACACCCACTTACAGACTCACCCGGAGAGTGATGCACCCATGTACAGACCCACTCTGACTCATGCACCTACTTACAGACCCACTGATAGATTCATGCGTACAGTCTCATACCCACTTAGAGACTCTTACACCCACTCACATACCCACATCGGCAGTCGTGTACCCACTCACAGACCCACTAATGCACCACTTACAGACTCACTTAGAGTATCACGGATCCATGTACAGACCCATTCAGAGACTCACCACTCAAACACCCAGTCACTTCCAAACTCAGTCACAGTCCCTCTCAGAGACTTGTGCACTCAGTCAGTCAGTCATACACTCACACCCCCAATCACAGACTTACTCAGATATACACTCACCCACTCACTCACCCAGTCAAGGCTCATGCATCCACTCACAGACCGACCCAGATACTCACCCTCCCAGTCACAGACCCACTCAGACACTAATACATGTACCCATTCACTCACCTACTCAGAGAATTATGCTCTCACTCAGACACCCATACAGTCACTCACACAGTCACTCATAGATCCACTCAAGAGACTTATGCACCCAGTTAGTTATACACTAAGAGACTCATTTACCCACGCACAGACACACGCACCCACTGGCAGAACCACTCAGACACTTGTGCCGCCAGTCACAGACCCACTGACAGACCCATGCACTCACTCACAGATCCACTCAGACATGCATGCCCCCACTCACTCACCCATTCAGACACCCACTTAGACACTCATGTATCCACTCACAGATCCAGTCAGACAGTCATATACTTACTTACAAATGCACAAAGGCACTCACACACCTACTGACACATTGAGAGACATAAGCAACCAATCACAGACCCATTGTGACACTGATGCACCCACTCGTAGATGTACTGAGGCAGTCATGTATTTAGTTACACAAGTATAGATAGAGTGATGCATCGTCTCACAGATCGCCTCAAATACTTATACAGTGAATGAGAGACTTAGTGATACAGTGATGCATGCAGTCATAGATTAAACTGAAAAAGTAATGCACTGCGTTAGAGAGATGTTAAGGGAGTTGTACATGCTATTATACAGTAGCTTAGATAGTAATGTGTTTAGGGCGTTGGTTATATTTCATTTTGCAGTTATAAGGTTTGAATATTACATCACTCATGACATTGCCAGTGACATCACTGATGACATCTCAAATGACATCACTCATGAAATCATCCACAGATTCTCTCATGCGCCCATTCACACCCAAACCTTTCACACCCACTCCAACTTCCACACTACCATTCTCAGAACCAATGACACACCCATACCAGTACTTACACACCCACTCACTGGTTCATAGGTCCACACACACACACACACACACACACATACCTACTCAGTCACCCGTACAGCCACTCATACACCAACTCACTCACTAATACAGCCACTAACATATCCACTCAGACTGGCAGTCAACCATAGAGCTACTCACACACCTACTCAGTCACCCACAGTCAATCACAAGACCACTTACTCAACTATACAGTTACATACACACACTCACTTATTCATATAGATACTAATATATACTCACTCACCTATACGGTCAATGACACAGGCACTCATCTATACAGTCACTCTCACAATCACTCACTCTCACACACAGTCACTCACATACTCCAACACACACCTGTACTGCCTTCGACATATGCAGGTACTTACCCATATACCACAGATTCATCCATTTACACACTGACATAGCCATACACACACTCAGTTACCCATACAGCCCCTCACAGATGCACTCACAAACCCATACAGCCACTGACTCACTCAACCATGCAGGCAGTCACACACACCCTCACCTATTGACACAGATATTTATACACCCACACAGGTACTGAGACAACCAATCAATCACCCATACAGCCATTCACATACCCACTCACAAACCCATATAGCCACTCAGACATCAACTGACAGATTGATACAGACATTCACACCTAGTCACTTACCCATACATTCACTCAGACACCTAATCACTGAGTTATACAGTCAGTTACGCACCCACTGAATCATCCTTATAAGCACTTGTACACCCACTTATTCAGCAATACACCTTGGTATATATATTTAACATTCATAAACCTTTTTACAAACACTCACAGTCACTGGATGATGTAATCAGTGATGTCATCAGTGATGTAATATGTGAGGTTATGAGCAGTGCATTGCAGGGACGCTAGTTATAGTTAGCTAAGGTAACTATAACTGTCAAATTTTGCTGGTTTTGCATGAATGAAATGTCAGCCTAACTATAACGTACCTGTAATCATTTTTTCAGTAAAAAAAAAAATATATATATATATATATACACACATACACACACACACACACGTGTACATTTATCCACTCAACATCCTTTACAATAAAGAACAGTGTGCACCCTCAATTGCCAACTGGTTTTATTATGTGTTATCATACATCTTTAATGTGGTCATACACAATGAAAGCACTTTGTAATCAGTCTGGATGCTTGCACTGTCCTCTGTTACAAAGGATACTGTGAGACATTGAAATAGACAGCTGACCAGCACTAGCCCTGGTGAGGCAAACTTACCAGTCAGCACCTAATGAAAATGGTAAAGGCAGAAGAGTTACTGAGTACCCTATTATCTTACAATTGGATAAAGGCTCTGACTTTTCACTATACTTCATCATATCAATCTCTCCAATATCGAAATCTCCACCCCAACTGTGGAGTCTCCCTATGATAAAGTAGAGGGAAAATTAAATAAGTTTATTAAAACTTTTAAAAGGTTTGTTCAAATATTCTTAGGATAATTATCCCTGAAAAGAAGTATATAATTCATTTGAATGTACAAGTACTGTAAAAAAAAATGCTACAGCAGTATTAATTTAATATATAATTAATTATTTAAACATTGGAGCTATTAAATTAAAACAAACATTTTCTCAAATGTAAATATAATACAAATTCAAAACCTAAAAAAAAAGTACACAAATGTGTATGCATTAATGATTAATAAAACTGTCATTAAAGTTTTTAAAAATAAATTAAGTATATTTTTACGTTCATTGTGGAAACGACTAAACATTATTTTTATATTTCATTAAAAATATGTTTTATTTTTTTGAAAACGTAGTTTATTGTTTTTTTTGTACAAACATACATAAATCGTTACATAATAATTGTCATCGCATCCGCAAAGAATCGGTCGAAAAACCCCCAGCAGTTATACGTTACATGGTGTGACGTTATATTAGCTCTTCGCAATCAGTCCACCGGATTAAACTGAACCCTTTGTAAGATAACACCTTCACTCATTTCTGCTAAAACTGTAACTTCCCTCCCCCTCCCGAAACTTCCCCCCTGCCGACGCAGACAATCGTATCTGTTCTCCTTTAGCGTGCGTTCCCAGGAGTGGCTATGTGTTGAGTTATGTGATGTACCTGTCATGGTCTGGGGCTATCCCCCTGTTAGTGATCTGTCCCTCTCAATCGTCATGTGGCTCATGTTCTCGCAGTGCCTGTACTAAAGCTTCACATGCCGTCGCTGCCTCCAGCATTTTATCGTCGTTTCGCCTGCGATCCCTTGATGTGGTCTGTACCTGTGTTTGTGTGTGTTGCCGGACACTTCAGGATTGTGGAATTCTATTTAATTGGACGGAGAGGCCGATTCCGTCCTTTACAGACCCTCTCGCTGTTTTATGCTGGCTGGAAAGCATCTTGGCCGACATCGTTTCTACGATTAGTTCTTTGAACCCGGAAGGAGTTTCTAATTATCCAGCCCCCCCGCGACCGGAAGTGCTTTGGGAGTGTAACGCGGCACGGCTTACAGGAGGATTGTCGTCTGAGGAGTTCTACGAGGAGTCGGAGGACCAGAGTAATTCCTCCTTACGGCGTCGGAGGTGAGCTCATTGCCGGTTGTTGCTGCCCTGTGGTCATTTGCGGGTTTTGAGAGATAGAGGGAAATCATTCTCTTTAACCAGTCACGTGATAATCACTACGCGTGTGGTTTACGAGTAAGTGCTATACCAAGACTATTCCGATATTAAGATAGCGATGGCAGCTGACATTTTCAGAGATAGAGAGCAAGCAGCTGATGCTCTTTTTTTAATTTACCGGCTATTACCATTGGAGGAAAAACAAAAGAAAAACAAAGTGAATCAGATGATGTAAAATCTAAATTAAAGAAATTGGAGAAACTGCTCCGGACGGAGCTCACTAAGTGGTGGGAGAGAAAAACCTGGAGAAATATAAAGAGGCGGGGAGGGTGCCCCGTGGTTTGAGGGTATTAATAGCACCATCATTCGAAAACCCGAATCCCCTCATGTTGAAGGAGTGGGCCCACACAAATTTAGAGGGTTCTATGAGTATGGTGTGCATGTTGGTGAAATACACCGAAAATGATAGAATTGAACTAATGTCGCAAATAGAAGCTTTGAATTTAGAACTTAACGCCATGGAGCAACAGGACGCTATTACCAAGGGACGAGATGAGATAAAAAAAGCTTGAAAATACATGGGGAGATCATTAAAACACGCAAAGCTTTTAAGTTTGCAGGGGATAAATCCGACTACAAGAATGGAAGAATATTTACTTTCTCGAGAAAATTTGAGTCGATTAAAAGGCAAGCCTTAACCACATCAGCATCAGCATCAGTGGTTCAAAATCCATTAATCCAGCAAACATCTGCCCCTGTGCAATCAGACACTGACCAGAGCTCCGTGTATAGCAGCGCAGGTTCTGAAGATGAGAACAACGATCAACAAGGTGTGGCTAGTAGTTTTATCCCATCGGAGGAATTGGGGTTCATGGTGGAAGATCGGCGCAACACCTTAAGGTCGAGGGGCACACCACAAGTGAGAGACACAGCAGGCGCAACAAATCTCGCAAAGAGAGGAGGAAGCGCCGGCGGTTTCATGAAAAAGAAAAGAGGGAAGGGGAACCCACAAGCGAAGTAAGGAACCATACTATCTCCTCCCAGAGTACTTTAGATGATACGATAATCCAAGCAGAAAATGAAAAAGAAAAAAATGATAAAAATGGAAAATTAAACTTAAAACTTTTAAAAAACAAGAACATTGAAAACACGGTGGTTAACCTAACGGATCTGGATTTAAACACTGCTGAGATTCAACTCTTGGACTTGGGTCTCTCTTTCTGCCCGAAGAATGGGTTTAAGTATGTTCAAACAAGGATTAATACCTTTAAGTTCATTCGGAAATTGAAGCTTTTGAACTACCATACTTTAAATAAAAAGAGTGATTTTGCCACTTAGATTCTAAAAGAATCACAACCGAGTAAGACTTTGACCATATCAGATACCACGGCTCTGAAAACTGTACACTCCCTTCTGAATGATGATGGAGAGTCCATTGTCAACACTCAGGAAGTATTAAAATCAATGGAAATTAGAAGTGGTAGTGCTGGCAATAGTCCTTTTTGTTCTAGGTCCACATTTGTCCCAGTAATGCCGAGGGACGCAATCGATATTTTTAATGACCGTATTATTAAGGACCTTAAGAACTTGAAATGAACTGTGGCTAGTAAGCAGAAACACAGAAGTTATAGAGACAAACAATATTCTACCCTCATCCGCAAGATCAATTCTAATGGTAATATCATAGTTAACAAAGCAGACAAAGGAGGGAACGTTGTTTTATGGCCACGGGATGTGTATATCAAGGAAGCAGAGAGACAATTGAGTGATCCATTGTGCTACAGAAAAGCCTCCTTTAATGAGCTGAACAAAGTGAAACAACTGGTACACACAAACTTGGCACAATGGAAAAGAGACGGGTTAATAAGTAAAAAAGAATTTGAGTTCCTAAAGAAGGATCATCCTATGACTCCAACTTTGTACTTATTGCCCAAAATCCACAAAGGCATTTCACCTATACCAGGGCGTCCTATTATTTCTGCTCAGAATGGGTTATTAGAGCCCACATCAAAATACGTGGATTACTTTCTTCATGGCCTTATGGAGGCTCTTCCAACTTACATAGGAGACACTGAAGATTTTTTAATTAAATTGAAAAGTGTTAGTTGGAAGCCGGAATATTTATTTCTGGTAAATGGCATTTCCTCTCTCTACACCTCGATAAATCCTAGTGATGGTTTAAATGCTATGGAATATTTTTTGTCTAAAAGAGAGATCAAATACTATGAGCACAGTAAAATGTTGATCAAAAGGATTGATTTGTGTCTTAAGAACAATTATTTTTTATTTAACAACGAGGTCTACCAGCAACTGCGGGGTGTGGCTATGGGAGCATGCTTCTCCCCCAATTACGCGTGTTTACACGTGGGCTGGTGGGAGAGGCATGTTCTTGGTGGGCTCCATGGTTGTTTGGGGGACACTGAGACAGGCATCATTAAAATGTGGCACCTCATAGACAATGTCTTTATAATCTGGCAAGGTTGTAAGGCTTCTGCTGAAGAATTTGTGAGAAATATCAACACAAATTAATTGAATCTTGAATTCACAGCCAATATTAACAATGAGAGTGTGGATTTTTTTGATGTAGAGGTATATATTGTTGAAAACAATATTATGACCAGGATGCATAGAAAAATCACGGCAGGAAACTCGATTTTACATGTTCAGAGTAATCATCCTCGCCACCTAATTAAGAGCCTTCCGTATGGGGAATTTTTAAGAATTAGTCAAATTTGCAATAATGAGGTAGACCTAAAAATTTGTCTTGAAGATTCCTTTCAAAGGTTTTTAGTTAGGGGGTATAACAAAGATGAGCTTACTAGCTCCCTAAATAAGGTGATGGCCTATCAGTCTAAATCTGTAGTAGACACGGTGGTTGCCAGTGACAACACACAAGAGTTAATGTCTAATAAGACTGAGACAACTAAAATCCGTTTAATTACTACTTTCAATAATCAAGAACGGAAAATCAGACAGATTTTAAAATCTAATTGGCCTATCCTCAAGACAGACATCACATTAGCTCCCCTATTAGAAGATATGCCGGGAATTACTTTTCGAAGAGCACCCTCTATGAGGGATGTCTTGGTAAAAACTAGTCCGGAGGTTAATACTAAACCCATTTGGCTATCCAATAGAACTGGGTTCTATAAATGCAATTCTTGCAGAGCATGCAAATTCGGGATTAACACTACTGAGTATCAGGTAGCACTTACTGAAACTGCTATTAAGATCAACACTTTATACACTTGTAAGACTGATCATGCAGTTTATGTTTTACAATGTACCTGCAATCTGCAATACATCGGTAGCACGAAATTACAAGTCTTTAATCTCGTCTTGCAACATTTGCGGGCTATAGTTAATTCTGACCCAAGTTACCCAGTGGCGCGTCATTTTAAATTAGTACATAATAATAATTTAAATGATTTAAAATATTTTGTAATTGACGCTGTTCCTGTTTCAAAAAGAGTGGGAGACAGAAAAGAAGTTAAGACAATTGGAAAGTCATTACATAGTACTCCTCAATAGTAAAATTCCCAATGGTCTGAATATGGGGGAAGACCTTCATAATTTCTTATTATAAATTAATTATATTTAGAGTTATTTATCCAGCGATAATATCTCCTCTTCTCTTTTTTCGAATAAACATTATTAGCTTTTAAGAATCTTAGCTTTTTTTGTTTGGTACGATTTTATAGTGGTTTTACCGATATTTATGGTTTTACCAATTTTATATTGTGCTGAGGATGACTCTATATCTATTGATTCGGTGAAACTATTTGAATGAAGTCAGTGATGTATCAATACCCTCTAATCGAGTTCGTGATTATCTATTTAATGAGATTCTTTCCTGTGAAGATCATACGTTAGGATTAACTTATTTTATTATTTATTATTATTTTTACTACATTATTGCACTTTTTGCTAAAAATTAAGTTTTCTGCTGCTAAATGATAATGATGTTTACATAATAGCCGGTTTCTGCACTTTATTGCACTTTGCACTTTTCACATTTAATACTTGCTTGCTGCTGATAACTTGTAATTTTTGGAGTTATCTTGCTCTAGTCCATTTTATGGCTAGTAATTTTGCACTATTTTTGGCACTTTATATGTGGTTGGTTTATATACTGAACTGTGTACCCTCTGACCTCCATGAATAGTTATATTAGGATAACTATGTACGACTGTTATATTAGTCATTTTTATTATTGGGCACTTGCCCTTCATTTTAGTCATTTTAGTCTTTGTAGTCATACTATATATACATTTAATGTCCTTATGCATATATTGCCCTTTGCATTACTATAGGGTTTAGGACTCATTATGATCTATTCTCACTCACACTATGTGGAGAAAGGTTAGGAACTATATTCTTTTCCTTATTTATGATTGTATTGAATGCTATGTTATTTGTTGCAATTACTTTATATTTGCAATGATTTATGTTGTGATAATCAGCTGACATTTATAGTATTACATGATGTAGTATGTTAACTATGTTTATGATTAGAAGAAGGAGTGGTCAGTGGGAGGGACCGACAGTATTTAACCACTTGTATCTCTGGGTCTGTCATGTGATCAAGTCCGGGTTTCCCGGACGAATCGCGTCATGCTGCCGATCCCATCGATGGAATAAAGCACTTTACAACCCTACGATCCCTTGCTGTGGTCTGTACCTGTGTTCATGTGTGTGTTGCCGGCTGGTTGCACACACTTCAGGATTGTGTAATTATATATATATATATATATATATACACACACATACACACACACACGTGTACATTTATCCCCTCAACATCCTTTACAATAAAGAACAGTGTGCTCCCTCAATTGCCAACCGGTTTTATTATGTGTTATCATATATCTTTAATGTGGTCATACACAATTCAAGCACTTTGCAATAGGCGGTCCTACTCAATGAAAGCACTTTGTAATCAGTCTGGATGCTTGCACTGTCCTTTGTTACAAAGGATACTGTGAGACATTGAAATAGACAGCTGACCAGCACTAGCCCTGGTGAGACAAACTTACCAGTCAGCACCTAATGAAAATGGTAAAGGCAGAAGAGTTACTGAGTACCCTATTATCTTACAATTGGATAAAGGCTCTGACTTTTCACTATACTTCATCATATCAATCCTTCCAATATCGAAATCTCCACCCCAACTGTGGAGTCTCCCTATGATAAAGTATAGGGAAAATTAAATAAGTTTATTAAAACTTTTAAAAGGTTTGTTCAAATATTCTTAGGATAATTATCCCTGAAAAGAATTATATAATTCATTTGAATGTACAAGTACTGAAATAAATGCTACAGGAGTATTAATTTAATATATACTTAATTATTTAAACATTGGAGCTATTAAATTAAAACAAACATTTTCTCAAATGTAAATAAAATACAAATTCAAAACCTAAAATAAAAAAGTACACAACTTTGTATGCATTAATGATTAATAAAACTGTCATTAAAGTTTTTAAAAATAAATTAAGTATATTTTTACGTTTATAGTGGAAACGACTTAACATTATTTTTATATTTCATTAAAAATGTGTTATTTTTTTGAAAAAGTAGTTTATTGTTTTTTTTGCACAAACATACATAAATCGTTACATAATAATTGTCATCGCATCCGCAAAGAATCGGTCGAAAACCCCCCAGCAGTTATACGTTACATTGTGTGACGTTATATTAGCTCTTCGCAATCAGTGCACCGGATTAAACTGAACCCTTTATAAGATAACCCCCACACTCATTTCTGCTAAAACTGTAACTTCCCTCCCCCTCCCGAAACTTCCCCCCTGCCGACGCAGACAATCGTATCTGTTCTCCTTTAGCGTGCGTTCCCAGGAGTGGCTATGTGTTGAGTTATGTGATGTACCTGTCATGGTCTGGGGCTATCCCCCTGTTAGTGATCTGTCCCTCTCAATCGTCATGTGGCTCATGTTCTCGCAGTGCCTGTACTAAATCTTCCCATGCCGTCGCTGCCTCCAGCATTTTATCTTTGTTTCGCCTGCGCACCAACTGATATCTTAGCGCGCTTTCACTGGTGGCCCATTTTATGAACTCGCCTTTCCATCTTTTGCTCGTGGGACCTACTGTTGCTTTCCAATGTTTCGTAATTTCCCGTTTTGCTAATATAAGTCCCATATCTATAAATGTACTCGTAATCTTATTCTTGGATGTCTGGGGGAACCAGTGTAGTATACCAACGGCCATATCAAACTTTAATTGCCTCTCTGTTATCGCATTTAGGTTATCTCCCACCTCCTTCCAATAGAGTCCCATCGCTGGGCAAGACCACATTATATGGTCGAGTTCTACCCCAGCTCTAGTGCATCTGGGGCATGCTGCCTCTTCTACCTTAAATATTTCCGGATTTTCCCAGGTGTTAAGTATGCTCTGTGGAGTATATAAAAGTGTACTAGTTGGAACCTTGCATTCCTCGTGCTCTTCCAGGCTCGTCGCACTATCTGCATCCAGGCTGCTTCAGGGATATCTTTACCTAAATCAATTTACCACTTTTCTTTCAACGCATCTGGGGCGGTAGGCCTTCATTGAGCATTCTAGAGTACAAGCACGTGACCGCTTTAAAAGTCCCTGCTGCCATCATGGTGTACTGGCAGGCCATCGACGTCTTGAGTTCCATCAGTCCTTCCTTCCAGTGTGCCTGTATCGCTCTAGCTAACGCTGCATGCAACAAGAAACCACCCCTCGGTAGGTCAAATCTCTCTTGGAGAGTTTGGTAGGGTGGCATAACTCCATCTTCGTACAGGTCCCCTAACATTTGTAATCCTGCTTCCTCCAAAACCTGTAATTGTGACCAATCCCCGCCGTGTGGCAACGCCATCACCATCCCAAGTGGCATTTCGGGCGCATACGGGTGCATCACTCCTGCCCTGCATTGGGAGCGATTCCAGCAGAGTCTGATCGTTTTCTCCTCTGTGAGAAGGTCCCTGAGGTCTAGCTTCTGCTGCAATGCTATATATGAGAGGACGTGGCGCGGTGTTCCTCTACCCCTCTTGTTTTCCGGTCCTCTGAATTCCTGTGCTATTTCTTGTGTGAATATCTGCAGTTGAGCTGCTAAATAGTATAGCTCAAAATCTGGCACTGCCAGTCCTCCCTCGCTTTTGGGTCCTATGAGCGTCGCCTGCCCACACCCCAGAGAAAAGACCCCACTAGAGATTTCATTAATTTGAAAGTGGAGCCAGGTATCCACACTGGCAGCGTTCTAAAATAATACAAGAATCGAGGGAGTGCTATCATTTTCAAGAGGGATATGCGGCCTGTGACCGATAACGGGAGGGTGGCCCAGAAAGCCATGCTGCCTTTCAGTGCTCTCACGCCGCGGCCTACATTCCCCTCCTGCATGTCCGCCGCCGTGTGGTAGATATGTACCCCTAGGTATTTCAAGCAGGTGGGTTCCCAGCTCACTGCTCAAACTATGTTTGGTTGAGTCTCCCCCTTTCTCACCGGGAACAGACATGTCTTGGACCAATTTAGTCTCAAGCCTGAGACTGCCCCAAAATCCGAAAGCAGGCTTTGCGCCCCCATCATTGCTCTGTCAGCGTCCTCAAGAAAGAGTAGTAGATCGTTGATTAACACGGCGATTGAGGCTGCGCCTGTGAGATTGCGCTGCAGCATATTTTAAAATACTTTTAGCTGAATACTAGCTTTTTAAAAATTGTCATCCTAACGCTTACCTGCATTTGTTTGTTGTACTTCGCTGGGCACCGGGCTCGGGCTTGTTTTACTTTATCCTTTGCTCTAGACCCCGGTCCGCCAGGCATTGTGCCGTTTGTGCGGAGGGTCAGCATTGAGCAACACTTCCTGCCCTCCTCCCCACTTCCGCCCTGCCTTCCATCGTGCAGGTCAGCGGTCTAGCGGCTGCTTTCCTGTTTTCTATATCTTGCAAGCCAGCCATCCCACAAAGTTGATTAACGCGGCAATTGAGGCTGCGCCTGTGAGATTGTGCTGCAGCATATTTTAAAATACTTTTAGCTGAATACTAGCTTTTTAAAAATTGTCATCCTAACGCTTACCTGCATTTGTTTGTTGTACTTCGCTGGGCACCGGGCTCGGGCTTGTTGTACTTTATCCTTTGCTCTAGACCCCGGTCTGTCCCGGCATTGTGCCGTTTGTGCGGAGGGTCAGCATTGAGCAACACTTCCTGCCCTCCTCCCCACTTCCGCCCTGCCTTCCATCGTGCAGGTCAGCAGTCTAGCGGCTCACTCTACCCAGGCTATAATATGGTCACATGGCGGAAGCGCAGCGGACGAGCGCAGCGGGAGCGCCGACTTCGCGCCGAAGTCGCGCTTAAGTCAAGCCCGTCTGCGCCCGATCGTGGCCCGCGGCCGCTCATGATGCCCATTTTATCTCCTATTCTTCCGCTGACCTTTTATTGCTTCGCTTCTCCTACTCTTTATGGGCCCTTGCGAAACAGGCTGCTCTGAATTGTGGTATTTTTGTTTCCCCAGTTACCCTCAGTCCTGCCACTTCGCTTCCCCGTCCTGTGCCGATATCCCTCCCCTCCTATTCGCCACCGCCGGATGTTGCTCCACTGTCCGTGGTGTATCTTAATACCCGGTCATTGGTGAAACATCAGTTGGAAATTTTCCACCTATTGGACGATGATTCTGTAGATATTCTCCTCCTGTCAGAGACTTGGCTGACTGAGGATTCTGTCCCCGATATTCTTGCTGCCATCCCTGCCGGGTACTATATCCTGCAAGCCAATCGATCAGCAGGCCAAGTCGGTGAGGGGGTGGCTGCCATTATCCGTTCCCAGTATGTTTTCACTACTTTAGCCTGCACAGCAATCCCTAGAACTGAATGTCTCACTGTTAAATTTATGTCCTCTAGGTTTTCTCTTGTTGTTGTTCTTATTTGCCGTCCTCCTGTTCCCATGCCTTCCTTTCCTCGTCAGTTTGCTGATTATATTTCACAGCTGACTATTAAAAATGCCAAGGTTATGATTATTGGGGATCTTAACTATTGGCCCTCTGATCCCCGAGAAAGTCACCTCTCGGTGGATTTTTCTGACCTTTTATCAGGCCTGAATTACAATCAACATATTACCACCCCTACCCACTGTAAAGGTCACATTTTGGATCAGGTGTGGACAACCAATTTAGATATTCCCTCCCCCATGGTGACCCCATGCCCCTGGTCCGACCACTATTTTATCTCTTTTGTTGTTAACTTGATCACTCCTAATCACCCTCCCCTTTGGACTAATTTTACTGGCCGAAACTGGAAGAAAGCCAATCTGGAGGAACTACATTCCATTCTGTCCTCCACAATCCCTCCGACCTCGACCTTGGTCTCGACCAATGGCTATCTTCTGCTTGCAATACCATCGCCCCTTTAAAAAATATAAAAACTAGGCGCCCTCATGACGCCCAGCGATGGTTTATGGACCAACTGAAAGCAGATAAACGGGCCTTACATCTGGCTGAGCGCCGCTGGAGGCGTAACTATGACCACCAGCTGAAAATTGAGTTTATGGACCGCTTGAGAACCTATAAAAAATCCATCTTATCGGCCAAAACTAGTTACTTCTCTCAAAAAATCACGGAGTCCGCCTCTAAGACAAAGGATATCTTTTCCATCGTGAATGAGCTCTCATTACCAGACCGAGTCACCCTTCAACCTCAGCCTTCTCAACTCTTGTGTGACCAACTCAATGCTTTCTTTTCCGAAAAAATTATCAATATCAAGAACAATATTCCTTCGCCTTCATCTCCTCACCCCCTCCCTTACCCCCTAGAAACCCTTGTTGTTTGGATGTTTTTCCCCCTATCTCCCTCTCAGAGTTGGGGTCACTCCTGCATAAAGTGAGTTCTGGCTCCCCTACCGACTGTTGTCCTTTCCAGGTTCTTAGGGAGATTTTTCTGGCCTGTCCCGAACCCCCCCCCTGGCTCTCCTCAACAATTCCTTGGCGACAGGGACGGTCCCGGATTCCTTTAAACAGGCAGTGGTGACTCCAATTCTGAAAAAGACCAATGCCGATCCAACGGTCCTGAGCAACTATAGACCCATTCCCCTTCTCCCTTATTTGGTGAAAATTTTAGAGACCTATGTCACCCGCTGCCTGAGTGCCTTTATTGAGACCTCATCTTTCCTGGAGACCCAACAAGCTGGATTCCGTCCCCTTCATTCCACCGAGTCGGTTATTGTTGCTGTCATGGACACCCTTAGAAAGGGCGCTGATAATAACATTCCTCAGGCCCTTGTCCTCCTGGATTTGTCGGCGGCTTTCGACACGGTTGATCACGCAATATTGATCGACCGTGTCGGGAACGCCGGGTATGGCCCTTGAGTAGGTCAAGTCCTTCCTGGATAACCGCTCGCAGGCAGTGCATTTGTCTACATTCTCGACTTCCTACTCCCCTTTGTCCTGCGGTTTCCCTCAGGGCTCCGCTTTATCCCCATTATTATTTAATTTATACATGCAACCCCTGATTTTTTCCCTTTGTGAATCCGCCGCTACCATTTTTAATTATGCGGACGATTTACAGTTAATTTTTCCCACTGATACCTCCCTTTCCTCTTGTACCACCTTTCAGTCCACCATGCTTGAGATCTCCGAGTGGATGTATCATAGTCAACTCAAATTAAATCCCACTAAAACTGAGCTTCTTCTGGTGGGTGGAGCAGCCAACCCGTGGAATGACAGCTTCTGGCCCCCCTCATTAGGGCTCCCCCCTTGTCCTGTTAAATCCGTGAAGAGCCTTGGCGTGGTCATCTCTAATGACCTATCCATGGGGCCCCAGATCAGTGCGGTGACGTCATTCTGTTTTTTCCAACTACGCAGGATACGAAAAATCTGTAGATTTCTTACCAGAGATGCACTGATCCTCGTCATCATGGCCCTGGTCACGTCAAGACTTGACTACGCCAATGCTTTGTATGCCGGCATTCCCGCATACCTCCTCCACAAACTGCAACTCGTGCAAAATCAGGCCGCACGCCTGGTTTATCACCAACCCCGCCATCAACATGTTTCGCCTCTACTACGGAGCCTTCATTGGCTCCCTGTAGCTAAGCGTTGCATCTTCAAACTGGGCTGTACAATCTTTAAAGCCCTATCCGATCTTGCTCCTATTTTTATTACTTCTAAATTGAAATGCTACGTCCCTCCCAGAAATCTTCGTTCCTCTGGACACAATCTGCTAGTCATCCCAAAAACCAAACGGAAAAAACATGGCGGTTCTTGTTTTTCTTTCTGCGCCCCCAAAACCTGGAATCCTTTCCCATCGGCCATCCGTCATTGTTCTACCTATGGTTGTTTTCGTAAGTTGCTAAAAACGTATCTTTTCCAGTCTGCCTTTGAGTAAAAAAATCACATGTCCCAGCTTCCCCGCATTAGTCATGAGCGCCATGAAACCGTACGGTGGCCGAGCGCGGTACAAAACCTTTTACCATACCATACCATCGCCCGCGTAAAGCGATATGTACTGTTGTCCGTCTCTGCTCCCCAGGCTTCCCTAGCGTTCTCCTGTCCGAACCTCAACTGCACGGGGTTCTACTGCCAAGGCGAACAATAGCGGGGATAACGAGCACCCCTCCCTCGTCCCTCGTTCCACCGGGTATTGCGATGATATCAGCGATCCTATCCTCACTCTGGCCACCGCCGATGTGTATAGTACCTTCGTCCATTGTAGATAGCCCTCTCCTAAGCCAAAACGTCTCAGAACTTTATATAAATATCTCCATTCTAAGCTATCAAAAGCTTTCTCTATATCTACTGATAATATCATTGGTTGTTGCGCCTCTGGGTGATCGTCGTCCAGTAGTCGCACCAATCTCCAGATGTTCGCGGTAGTGTTCCGCGTTGGTATGAAACCAGCTTGGTCTTCGTGGACTAGCTTGGTCATGTGTTGTAACAATCGGGCCGCCAATATGCTGCTCAGTATCTTGTATTTACAACAAGGGGTGGTATCTTGTAGTCGGTGGTTAACATCGACAGTGGCCTATATGAGGACGTGTTCTCACTCTCTCTCCCTGGTTTCAGCAGTGGGATCACCAGCGCTTCGCGCATTGATTGGGGTAATTGTCCTGACTCTCTTGCCTCTTTATAGACTTCTTGGAGCCTCGGCGCCAACAGGTCAACATATTTCCCATAAAATTCTATTGGTAGTCCGTCTAGCCCCGGAGTTTTGTTGCGGGCCATACACTTAATGGCACCTCGAATTTCTCCGAGCTCTATGTCCTTACCAAGGTCTTTTGCCTGCTCTTGATCAAGTCCCGGCAAATTCAATTAGTTTAGGAAAATGTCGATGGCATGGTCTCCGACCTCTAGTTTACTCTTATAAAGTGCCTCATAATAATGCTTGAAACACTGCAAGATTTCGTTTTGGGTGTGGGCCATTTCTCCTCCTTCCGTTTCTAAGGCGAGGATAGGGGAACTTCTCTTTGTGGGGTTGGCCAACCAGGCCAATAGAGTCCACGCCTTGTCTCCTTCCGCGTGACCTCTCATCATGTAAGCCTTATGGTCAAAGCTGCGCAAGCGCTCTATTTCAACTGCTACTGCTTCTTTAGCTATACTAACCTATTCCTGGAGTTCAGGGTGGCCAGGTCTTGCTATCTCTACCTCTCGCAGCCTGGATTCAGCTTTGTCTAGATGGCTCAGAAGCATTTTTGTATCCCCGCATGCTTCCCTATCCCTATTCACCTGATGACCACTTAAAAGGCATCCCATTCTGTCGCCCTCGTCGCGGTCGTACCAGCGTTTTCCGCAAAATACTGTGTTATCCCCTCCTCTAGCGTGGCATGGAAGAGCGGGTCATCTAGCGTTTCGGGGTGCAATTTCCAAGTAGGGACACACGAGATCCCAGCCATCCAATCCATAGTAACTAGCAAAGGGTTATGATCTGATATCGTTCTGGTTAGATATTCAGTTCGCACAATAGCTGGCATTACTGTTGGGGAGCATAGCACCGCATCTAACCTTACATGTAATTCATGCATGCTAGAGAAATAGGAGTAGTCTCGGTCTCTCGGGTGTTGTGCACGCCAGGCGTCTATCAGTCCCCAGCGCACCTGCCAATCTAGTCTACCTTTGGTCAAGCGATGTATCGGGGAATCTGCTAGGGGAGGGTGTGACCTATCTAAGGAGACATCCGCGACGGAGTTAAAGTCCCCACCCATTTTCAGTGGTCTCGCAAGATAATGCGCCAGAGCTCCTGACACCTTCGCCAGAAAACCCAGCTGATCAACATTGGGCGCGTATATACTACAAAAGGCGATGTCCCTGCCTCTCAGCCTCCCCTCAATTGCTACATATCTACACTCAGGGTCGATCGCTTGTCTAGTCACCTGAAAGGGGACTCCGGCTCTAATCCAGATCAGTGCCCCTCTAGCAAATGCGGAGTATGTGGTGTTGTATACCTGGCCCCTCCATCTTCGCTGCAGCGCTATCCCTTCAGCCTTTGTTAAGTGTGTTTCTTGGAGTAGTGCAATGTGTACTCCCCTACGGACCAGATAGGCATGAACCCTATGTCGTCTCGTCATAGTGTGAAGCCCCCTCACATTCCAGGTAATACATCTCAAATTAGTGGAATCAGCCATTTTCCCATAGCATCCTGTGCGAACGAAAACATTCCTCTGATTCTGCGTCGGTGGCGACCCCTCCCCAACTCCCCCCAACTGTCTTACTCCCCCCACACCCTCCCCCGAGAACAGGACCTAGTAACTCCCATCTAGTTCCCATCCAAACCATGACATCTGTCAAACAGCTGTTAGGCCCAACAGCAGACACTGTCTAGGGGGGACTGATTACCAACGGGTAGCCGCCAACATTTCTCCAAATCGCATTGTCCACCCGAGCCCTCTATAATCAAGCCCCTCTGATATCCCCCCTCCCCCCATCAGCATAGGGTCAATCTCTCCCGACAGTTCATGCCCAGGAGCCCGTGCCAGCACCAGGTCCGTAATCTGGACTTCTCTCCAGGCTCGTTTTCCTCACTTCCCACCGTTTCTCAGCTGCCTCCCGTTATCTCCCCACCCCCCAGTCTCATGTCAAACCTGCGGTAATGAGTCCAGCAAGTCCAGGGCGTTCGCCGTTAGCAGTCCCACAGCCGTCTTAACCTTCGTCCAACATCCCGTCTGCCGTGGTTGGCGTGACCTTCGGCAGTTGTGTACTGTCCGCTTCAGACTGTTCAGCGTCGGAGCCATCTTTATCTTTGTCGGAGTCTGTTCGTTCCGGAGATTGTTGCCTTTGCGAGCTCAACAGCGCTATCACTGCATCTAGTGCACTTCGCCGTTCCGTCTCTGCTTCCTGAGACAGTGGCCTCTTTAAGCTCCTCTGAAGACGTCTAAGCCTCCTTGATCTCCTATGATGTAGAAAATCCATGGGAATCTGTTCATTGTGTCCCGTTCCATCTTTTCCTGCCCTATATAGTTCCAACCATGCACAGGCCTCTTCCGGTGTGTCATAGAAGTTCGTCGAACCATCCACTATGACTCGCAGTCTGGCCGGAAACAACAGCGAATATTGGAGTCCTTCTTCCCTCAGTTTCCTCTTGATAGCTAAGAAGGAGGACCGGCGCCGTTGGGTTTCATATGTGTAATCCGGGAATAGGTTCACCTTACTGTTTCCCACCTGGTAGGGGCCTTGCATTCGCGCTCTCTGGAGCAGGAGTTCCCTGTTGCGGTAGTGTAGTAGCCTCGCCACTACTGGTCGTGGGGGTCGCCCCTGTTGGGGAGGTCTAGCGGGCACCCTGTGAGCCCTCTCCAGTGAGTAGAAGGTTGATAGGCCCTCAGGAGCCACCACCGTCTTGAGCCAGTCCTCCAGGTACTGCACCATGTCCTTCCCCTCTGTTTTTTCTGGTAGTCCCACTATACGGATATTGTTCCGGCGATTGCGACCTTCTGCCTCCTCCGCTCTTTTCTCTAGCGCTCCAACTCGATCCAGAACCTCAGACATAGTGGCCTTGAGGGCAGTCTGCACTGGGCCCATGGTCTGAAGCGTATCGTCCACCGCTGTCACTCTATCTACAAGCTTGCCATGGTCCGCTCGCAAGAGACCCAGGCCCGTGGCCACCTGCGCTATATCCTGCTGTAACGTCACCTTGGTGTTTCCTCTATCGCCGCCAAGATTTTGTCCAATTGTAGTTGCAGGTGCGGGTCGCATAGTTGGTCCTGCTCTTCATGTTCGCCGTGCCCTGGTAGTTCGGTATCCGACTGTTGTTGCGTTCCTTCTTTCTTGCCTTTAGGTTTCCCCAAGGTGGGTCGTCGTAGGGACAGGGACTCTCTACTCTCTCGTCCAGCCCGGAGGGTTCCTAGAGTCTCACAGCGTCAAGGGGCGCACTGGTTTTCTGTGCAACAGCTAGGTCAGTGTGCCGTTCGCCCCCTGCCAGATCTTAGTCCAGTGCTGTGCAAGCGTATCGGCCGGACTCTTCAGTCCTCGCCTCCGTTGCTGTATCCGTGCCGGCAAAGGCCCGGTATGCACTCTGTGTCTCCTTGGTGCGGTCCTCCCTGGGCCACCGAACCAACTCCCCGGCGATGCCCTCTCTTCGCTTCCAATCACCAGGTCAGCAGGTAATGAGGCCAGGTGGTGGAGGTCGTCACTAAGCTCAGCTGTTCAACACTTAAGGATGAGCTGCCTTCCCTTGTATGTCACTTCGCCGCATCTCTTCACCGAGGGAAGTAGTAGTATCCCGCAACCAGTTTCTGGTTATTCAGCTCCGCGCAACGGGATCAGAGCTCAACGTCATCATCCCCAGCCAGCCTTTATAGTAGGTCTGCAGGCCTCCCAAGGTCAATGCCTCGGCACTGCAAATCTCCTGTCGTTCAGTGGTCGTTAGTTATTCAGTTTCCTCCCTTCAGAGGCATCCGCGTTCTCCCGCTCCCAGTTGGGCGTTCCGATTACCGCTTTAGGTCGTCTCCGCAGTCCGCACCTGTGCCAGGCCCAGGAGTGCCGCCAGCCGTCATCACAGCAGTAGATCCCCCATGGCTTCGTCTCCACGTTTCACTGCAATCCCCGTTCTGCTTCTGCTCTTGATTCTGATATGGATTGGCTTCAGGCGAGTGCCGGGTGTCCGAGCTCATACAGTTCACTAGCTTGCAGGCTCACATACTTCCTGGTCCAGAGGGCACACGGGCTTAGGGCGCCTCAGCGTTCCAATTGTGCTGGCTAGGCTGCAGGTCAGCTCTCGTATGGTGTTGCACCTGAGCTGTCGTGTCTCCCGCCTCGCAGTGCCCTGTCCCGGGCCCCACGTCGCCGTCTCTGACGCTGCTCAGGGTCGTTGAACTGGGGTGGCAGAGTGGGCTAAAGAACGGTGATGGATTGAACCCAGATCTTTTGACTGGGTGTGTGTTTGATTGATTCAGATGCTCCGTCCATCACCACCCCCTTTTGTACCGCAGGGTCGTTGCGAAGCAGGGGGGAGGTCCGCTTTACACTCAAGCCGCTCTGGTAGCCGAAAGTCTGTGTCGCGGCTCTCCCTTCTCCACAATTCGCCGTCCGTTGCTTGTTTCAGCCGGGCGCTGGTGTTCGAGCGCTTCTTGCTGCCTTGGGTTTCGCTTTCCCTGTCAGGCCGCCATTTTGGGCTGCGCGCCTCCGTCTCCACCGGCCAAACTTCTGATCGCCAGTTCTCGGTCCGTCGGCCAGGGACCCGAGTGGTCTTGACCCCTTTCTTTATCCCCTGAGTAGGTCAGGGGGGTCCGGGGAACCTTCGCAAAAGGATAAATATGGGCTCAGTTACGGAGCTCGCGATCATTGCGGCTTCCATCCGCGGCTCCAAGCCACGCCCCTCATTAAAAATATGTGTTATTTTCATATACTTTTTAATATTAAATTGTAAGTGCTAATATTTTTAACTATTTTAAATTAATGTAATCAATATTTCCTATGGGGTTTTATTTTAATTCCCTTACTCCATAGATTTCAATAAGAGGGTATAGCAGAACCAGTGTTTGCCCATGGTGGTGCTGGCCTTACTTAAACCCTGAGCCGGAGTACTTTACTACTATTTTAGGTCCCTTTTAAGATATAGTAATTTCAGAAGTACAGTCTGTAAATAGCACTAGACTCTTTTGTGGTTGAACAGATGTCCTACCCTACACCCCTCACTGATCCACTCTTAACCTTGCCTTACTCCTTTCTATTCTGCTCAATTTAGTAGTAAATATTTGCCATTTTCCAGCCACTCCACTGTCCCTCCAACATTTACTATTAAAACATATACTTACCTGTGCTCAGAATCTGCATTTGGGGAAGAGATCTCAGCACATAAAAAGATAGGAGCGGTGGAGGCGTATACTCTGCATGCAGGTTTGTGAGTAGCAATTTGTATTATGTTAAGTGGTACAACAAAACAGACTATAAAATGAAGTCTGCAAATAGGCCTCAAAGAGTTCGAAAGGTAGTGACATTAACGGCTAACAGTGGTAACTCTTTCCTTTTACAATTGAACGTTACTGTGATATTCGACGTCCTAAGGCAATGCACCGTAACCTACCAATCTTGGTTAGATATGACCTTGTATCCAGCTGCACTAAGTCTTAAGATCATGGCTTCTGGTTTCAGACACATGGTGTGTGCCAAAAAGCTTGTATTATCTTTGCTACCCCTTCTCAGACTTGTGTCACCTTTGGGCAGTTTCATCAAATGTATAGCACATTTCTGTACTCTGCACACCCTCTCCCAAATGCCTAGGCTGATATTAGGGCGGATGCAGTGAAGGTGCAATGGAGTATAATACCAACCACAGAGTTTTATAATGTATCCCCTTATTTATAGCACTTGAGGTAGTGCTGCATATGCCACTTCTTAAAAGTTTCCATTGCTACTGTGGGATCTATCTATCAATTGTTCCCAAATCATTGTCTACAACCTAACCAGACGAGGGATAGTGTTCAATTGTGACGTCTGCATAGAGGAGGTAACCCCTATTGAAAACAGCAATTTCTGACTCTCAAATGGTGTGTTATTCCTAGTTGCTACTAACTTGAATTTTGGGTGGAGGACACACAATCGCTTCGGTCCATATTCACCTATATTTTGACTGAGTCTGGTCTGGACCACTCCGCCAGCATCTATTGCTGAGAAGTTATGTAATGCATAGATTAGTGTGGTACCACCACATCTCCTGTCTGTCAGGATTGATAAAGTAAGTATATGGAAAATTTGGGTCTACTGTTATTCCATATAAAACTTAGATACTACTTTTTGCATACGCTCAAAAAGGAGTTTTCCATTGGCACTGGTAATGTCAGGAATAAATGAGTCTAGCTAACACATTAATTTTCATGTCATTTATCCTCCGTGACTACGAGAGGTAAAGGGAAGTACAGGCCGCCAACGTTTTTTTTATTAATATATTCCAAAAGAGAGGAAATAGACCTTGATAAGATTGGAGATATCTGAGGATATTTTGACCCTTAGATAATTTATATGTCAGTTAATCCATATAAACTTATAATCTTTTTCTATGGTTTGTACTACTTCCAGGACAAGGGCCTGGTTTAAGATCTCTGATTTTTCTGTATGTATCTTGTAAATTGCTACTGATTCAAATTCTGTCAGTCGGTTAACTACCTCTGAGATAGAAGTCACTGGAGGGCCTGTGCGCCTGGGCTCCAAACTTGATGTCTTTAACCCTTTAACTGCTAGGCCTCCCCTCACCAATCAATGCTGCATCCATTTTCTTTTTTACAAGTGGGGCACTTTGTGCTTAATTAAGACTTCAGATTTCTTTCTGCTAAAGGTATAGGTATCTTGATCAAATTTGCACCCCTTTTACCCCATATGTTAGGGATTCTACAGCTACCCGGTGTTTGTTGATTCCCAGAAAAGAAAATGAGAAAATCGCCAAAATTGAGCAAAATCTTGGGGTTTCTTTGGAAAAGTGGGTGGAAATGCCAAGAAAGAAAGTGTATCGTTTTTTCTAAAAATGGCATCAACAAAAGGTTTACTGTGAAAACCTCAGGGTTACTCATTTTTCTAAATGGTCGGGGTTTTCTATTGTTTGTGGCTTAGGCCTAGTAGATATTTGTGAGCGAAACAGGTGTAAAAACCATACGTGAACTGGGAAAGCTATATTCCTGAAACGTTGAGAAATTGAGGAATTCAAAGAGGGACCATTTGTGTGAATTGGTCATGGTTTTCTAATTAAACAATGAATTCAGAGAATAATGAAAATAAGTAGGTAAAAATAGACATAGAAAAAAAATAGAAATAGCTAAAAACATGCTCATGTGTAATTTTTTGCCACTGTGGCTAATTTACCAAAGTAAGACTGTTACATCTGTTGGACTCATCTGGTCAGAAAAGTTACTTACCTGCAGTAACGATGTTTCTGATAATACTATCTACCAACACTTCCTCACCGGTAGAACATCCCCACCAGGCGGCCACTGGATCCTAAAAACTTCAAAGCTTCGAGGTCGCTGGCAGAGGGCGCTAGACTCAGTCGGCACTCGAAGTGATGTCAGGCAATGTAATACAGTTTCTAAAGTGCCCACTCCAGCCCGTCAACGTCAGTTTCCCTCCATTTTTACCAAGCTTTTGAGGCAAGAGGGAGTGAAAAATCATGAGAGTCTGCAGTACCAATATATATCATTAGAATGGAACCTTATTAACTGTCCCGATGAGCCAGCCATCAAATCAGGAAGGAGAGTGGGTTGGTGAGGATTTGCAGGTAGAGTATCCACCAGAAACATAGTTACCGCAGGTAAGTAACTTATCCTTCTGATGGATACTTCTACCTGCAGATCCTCACCTATAGAACCGATTTCACAGCAATACTCTGCCCCAGGGAGGGTTGATGGATAATTCAGACAAGGTAGTCATGCAAGAAGGATCTAGTGAAGTGCCCATAACTATATACCTCTGCATCAAGGTAGTACTGTCACACAAAGGTGTGCAAGGAAGCCCATGGCGCAGCTTTACATATTTCCACCATCAAAACACCTTTATCCGGTTCAGAAGTGGTGGACTTAGCCCTTGTGGAATGGGCTCTGATTCCTTCAGGAGGCTCCTTCTGGGCAAGGGCATAACCAACTTTAATGCAGAGGATGATCCATCGGGCTAGAGTCCACTTCTGAACCCCCTTCCCATTTTAGGCTCTACAAAAGACCACAAAGAGCTGGTCATTGGAATGCTAATCTCTGGTGCGGCCAACATAGTAATTAACCGCCACCTTTGATCCAACCATTGTAACCGTTCCTTCTCCTTGGAAGGATGAGTGGCGAACGGAGGATGACAGCTCAAGGCCTGTAACTCACTGAAACATCTAGAAGATGTGATGGCAACCAAAAATACTGTCTTGAGAGTGAACATGCGAAGTGTACAACTGTGGAGCGGTTCAAATGGAGTTACTATCAAAAACCTAAGAACCAAATTCAAACCCCACTGAGGAGCTACAAATGGAGTGGGAGGTTAAAACTTAATCAGTCCTTTGAGAAAATGTAAGACAACAGGAGACTTAAATAGGGATTTTTGATCCGGCAGACAGAGGAAAGCTGACAAGGGGGCTGAATAACGGTTCACATTGCTAATGGCATACCCTCTTTGATCTAGGAATAGTGTGAACTTATTTATTTATTTATTCGTTTTGTATAGCGCGACAGCTACCCGTACGGGTTTCCCGGCGCTAGAAAGGCAAAAGCAACAAAGGCACTAACAACTCAGGGGATTATTGGTTAAAGAGCCAGGTTTTGACTGCTCTGCGGAAACGAGCATGACAGTTCTCGGCGCGAATGTGAAGGGGAAGAGAGTTCCACAGTCTGGGCCCTAAGAACGAGAATGAACTACCACCCATTCTGGATAGTCTGTGCTTGGGTACATAAAATACATTTTGTGAGGATGAACGAAGTGAACGTGAAGGGGTGTATGTTTTAACAAGGGACTGCAGATAGGACGGGCCACTCCGGCCTTGATCTTATGCATGAAGCTCAAAGCCTTGAACTTCACGCGGCTCTCAATTCTGAGCCAATGGAGCTCACAAAGGCGTTCTGTAATATGGTCCGTTTTACGGCAGCCACAAAGTAGGCGAGCGGCAGCATTTTGGACCAGTTGAAGACGTCGTGTGACTGACTTGGCAGACCCCAGGTAGAGTATGTTACCATAATCCAACCTGGAGGTCACCAAGGCGTTCACTACAGACCTCTGGGTGTCGGATGGCAGCATCCAGAGGATCTTTCTAAGCCAGCGCAAGATGGGAAAAACAAGTGGCTGCAACTTTATTAGCCTGACCTTTCATAGTTAGGCCATTATCGAGGGTCACACCCAGGTTGTGCACCTGCTCTGAAGGAGATGGGAAAGAGCCCATCTCAGCTGGCCAGTGCTTAGGACTCCATAGATCAGGTTTGTTACCAAGGACCAGGACCTCGGTCTTCCCACCATTTAGCTTGAGCAGGTTGAGATTCATCCAGTTGGATATCTCGCTTAGACCAACCTGCATGGGGGAGGTCAAGGCCAGAGCAGATTGGGATAGGGAAAACACAATTTGGGAGTCGTCGGCATATGTAAACAAGGTCAGCCCAGAACGTTGTGCGATGAGAGCCAGAGGGGTAACGTAAAGATTAAAGAGGAGGGGACTGAGGATCGAACCCTGGGGCACACCATATGGAGAAAAATACATTTTGGATGTGGAGGAATGTGAAAAGATTTGAAAAGTCCGGTCCGTTAAGAAAGATGCCAGCCAGTCCAAAGCTAGGCCACCAATACCCATTGCAACAAGAGCTCTCAGAAGGATATCGTGGGACACAGTATCAAAAGCTGCACTGAGATCAAGCAATATCATTGCAACTGTGTCACCACAATCCAGCAGAGTGCGAAGGTTTTCCGTGACTCCAAGGAGAGTAGTCTCCGTGGAAAAACCTGGCCGGAAACCGAACTGAGAGAAGTGCAGTAGGTCGTTAGCCGTCACAAACTGGGACAAGTGTTGGTGAATATGTCTCTCTAGGACTTTGGAAAAGGCTGGCAGCAACAAAATAGGGCGGAAGTTGGAGGGGACCATAGGATCAGCGGAGGTTAATTTTGGCAGAGGGGTGCAACACTTGGGATAGCTTGGCCTGCAAGGGATCCACTCTGTTGTCTGCACACCAACCAACAAAGTTGCTCCATCTGCTGCAGTACAAAGACTTAGTGGAGGGGCACCACGCAGATATATTGTCTACCACCTTCAAAGGCAACTAAAAGGATCACAAATGTCCTTGCTCATTCTCCAAGCATGAAGGTGGCGGCCTTGGAGATCGGGGTGCAGAACCAGTCCCTCTGACTGGGAAAGAAGCTCCAGCCTGAGTGGCAAAGGGAGGAGAGGACATTTGGAGAAGCACAAGAGATATGCATACCACACCCTTCTTGGTCAGTCTGGAGCTCTAAGGATTACTTGGGTGTGGGTTAAATGGGTGGGGGTGATAGAAGACTAACGCTCTCTTTGGACACTTGTGACATGTGGTGGGTGTTATTCTGCTTCTTAATGTCCATCAAGATCATGTATAATGCCTTAAGGACACTATGTTCCTCATGTGCGCTGAAATCTATACTTGCTGTTGGTCTCTTGTCTTTTCATGAACGTCTCTTACAAAAGTCAATAAAGTTGGTTATTAAAAAAAATAAAAAGGATTACTTGGGCATAGTCTTCCTCAGAACCAGAAGAATCAAGAGTATGGGGGAAACTCCTAATGCAGCTAAAAGTTCCACCTCAACTGAAACACGTCCCCCAAGGCTCCGCTCGACAGATAACAGAGGGTGCAGAATTGCTGGCACTGAGCATTTTCTGAAGAGGAGAACAAGTCCACCTGAAGAGTACCCCACTAGGCTGTCGGCTATGAAGTTCAGAGACGCCGGTAGTTGATTGGCTGTCAGCCAGATGCCTTGGTGGTATACCCAAGACTACAGTCTCAAAGCCTCTACACAAAGGAGGTGAGGCCTTACTCCCCTTTGCTTGTTCACATATGTCGCATTTGTGTTGCCCGTCAAGACTCTCACGGACTGACCTACGATGGTGAGGCAGATGGCCTTGAGAGCCAGGTTACTGCCCGCAATTCTAGCAGGTTGATGTGAAGACCCTGCTGCTCCAAATACCAGAGTCCCCCGATCTCCAGATGAGCTCCCCTCTTCAGGGTGGAAGCATCCATTACTAGATTATTTATGGCCAGATGAGACGTAAAGGCCATCCATACATTAGGTTCACCTTGTTGCCCCACCAAACCACATCCAATGCAGGCCTGGAGGAGATTATGATGGAATTATACAGGTCTTCCCTGTACCCTATCCACTGCCTAGACAGGCCCCACGGAAGGGCCCTGATGTGCCCACGTGCATATGTGACTAGGAGAATGCAGGAAGCCAGCAGACCTAGGATTCCCAGGACTGGGACCCTTCCATCAGACTGGAAATGTAGAATCTTTTCCTGGATGTCTGTTATCCTCTGTAGAGGAGGAAAGTCTTAATGGCCAGGGTGGCCAACCTTGTAGCTGGGAAAGCTCCCGATTAATTGACCATTTTGCATTAAAAAGTAGCAACTCTCTTTCTGAAAGGAGCTGTGGCGTTAGTGCCAAATGAGTAAATTGGCTAAGGTTGCTATGCACGTTACTTCCTGGTTCACAAGAACAATGGCGGCCTGCATCCCAGTTTAGATCTCAAGAGCCTGAATTTCTTCCTCGAAAAGGAAATTCAAGATGCTGACCCTAGCTCAGGTTCTACTGTTGTTGGAACTTGGGAGACCGGATGGTGTCTCTAGACCTGCAGAATGCATACTTACACATTCATATCCTGCTCTCCCATCAGAAGTACTAACGCTTTGTGGTGGGTTCTATGCACTACCAGTTTGCTGTACTTCCTTTTGGATACCATCGGCAACTCTAGTCTTTAGAAAGGTGATAGCAGTAGTTGGGGCTCATCTCAGACAGTGGGTGTGCAGATCTTGCCATACCTGAACGCTGGCTCCTCAAAGCAAACTCGCCTGCGATGCTATTGCACCACCTGCAGTCAACGACGTCCCTGTTGTTCTACACCTGAGTTTTATCAATCAGCGAGTCCAAATCTCACCTGAAGCCCTCCAACGACTCCAGTTCACAGGGTCGGTACCACCATTCTCTACTCCTTTTTTTGTTGTTGCAGTTTTATATAGTGCAAACGTGACTCAAAGGTATCAGAGCACTTTACATGAGAACCAGTTGCATTACAAACTGACACATTCATTTTTTGTATTTATTTATTTTTTAGGCACAGAAAGATTCAGTGATTTGCACAGAATCCCAAGATCTTTGAGCCTCCCACCAGACTCCAATGCGTCTTGCACAGTTTTCTGGATGCTCTGCCCTGTCCTATAGAGATATGCTAGAAGTAAATAGCCTGTTTACTTCTGACTCTAGATCTCAGACGATGTCTTCTACTTTGGATATGCACATCTCACGCTCTGTGACACTCTCCATAGCATCCTAGGATCTTGCCTCAGCCCGATATCATCTGATCCCACCTAACTGATGTACATCTTCAGCTCCAGTGTGTGTTTAGTGCTCTCTGCAGCTGCCTTCTGTGTTGCTGAAGCATGACAGCTTTGTCCCTCCTCTGCCCCAGGGTTGTGCAATGGGGTTGAGGAGTCTTTTCTAGGGAAGTGACCTAAGTGATCCCACTGGCACTATCTCTGTTTCATTGCAGGATTAAAAAGGATTGTCAGGATAAAGATATAGCACTAGGCTAGAGTGTCCACCATGATGGCAGGCTGACCATGACTTCCTCCTCCCACACTATTAGTCCACCATCTGAGACCTCGCACTGTTCATGTGTTTCCATCGACCGTATGACCAAAAATCTAAAGCTTGAAACTTGGAAAGGAAATGTAAATGATATCATCTTACCCGCATTGTAACAGAAGCCTATCCTAGAGTCATGATTCAGCCTTATAGAACCTACTGGAGAGTTTATCCACCAACCACCCAGAATAATCCATACCTATAATCAAACGAGACAACTGCCCAAGACACATCACACTAAATTGCTGCCATGGCCAAGACCCATTGTCATCTTTTTAGTTACACAAACAAAGCACTTACAAGCTCTGATGAACAAACAAACCCTCCCAATTTTAATAATAAACTCTTCCCAAGAAACTTATACAATCTCAGATGTGAAGGTTTTAAAGAAATGTTGCTGTAAAACTATTTGGAGCCTGAGACTTCTCACTTTCTATTTAGAAAACCAACTGCATCATATATGTATTAAATATATTTTGGTTGGTGAAGTCCCAGACTTATTTCCTTAGCAAATATGACCAGTTGTCGAGAAGAAAGACACCTATCAGCTCCAATGCTGCCACATTATCTATCTCTATATAAATGTTAACAGAGTAAGTGACAATGTTTCACAATTTCACTGAGGTCAGGGTGAAGAATTACCATCCTCCTATGTCATGAATGCAGTCACTACTTTCCAAATGAGTGTCCTAGTGTGGTATAGTTTTAATTCTTCCCCCAGAATCGATGGCACAGTGTGTATATATATATATATATATATATATATATATATATATATATATATATATATTACCTACTGGCGGTCGCCAGTAGGTATATATAGTTAGGATTTTTTCTCTATGGGTTTTTTGAAAATTCTATGTCTAATAACTTTGCCGTTTGTGGACGGAATTGGCTGAAATTTTCAGGAAAATGGCACATTTTGTTTCTGAGCAGCCTTTGAAAATTTGGGGGGGGTTCGTCAAGGGGGGGCCGAGAAAAAAGGGGGGTCCCAAAACGCGTTTTTCCCATGTTAATTTCCATAGGGCGGTTGGCCTCACTTTTAGCCCGAACGGCTGAATGGATTTGCACGAAACTTGGCAAAATTGTAGGGACTGGTAGCCCGATGTGCCTTTTGTAGGTCTCAATATATGTGCTCCAGTGGATTTTGAGAAATTAACGTTTAAAAAAAGATATATATCTGTAAGCGCGGACCAGGCAGCGGTCTGGTTCGCGGACTTTTCGCGCAACGGAGCTTTGTGAAGCGAAGCTGATTGGTTCTCCGGCGTCTGTCAACATTCCAAACAGTCCGTAGCGGCCGCCATCTTGTCTCTCGGTAGGATCGAGAGACAAGAGGAGGCGAAAGCGAAGGGGCAAATGACCATAAGGGGGAATAGTAGATCCTCGCTGACCCCCTAGGTTTGATGTGGAGGTTTTAAAAGGGCCCCGCGGGGCAAAAAAAAAAATAATAATAATAATCGAACGGCTGAATGGATTTGCACGAAACTTGGCAAAATTGTAGGGACTGGTAGCCCGATGTGCCTTTGCTAGGTCTCAATATATGTGCTCCAGTGGATTTTGAGAAATTAACGTTCAAAAAAAGATATATATCTGTAACAGCGCTCCGCTTCGCGTACTTTTCGCGTTACGGAGGTTTGCGAAGCTGATTGGTTTTTCAGCGTCTGTAAACATTCCAAACAGTCCGTAGCGGCCGCCATCTTGTCTCTCGGTAGGATCGAGAGACAAGAGGAGGCCAAAGCGAAGGGGCAAATGACCATAAGGGGGCATAGTAGATCGTCCCTGACCCCCTAGGTTTGATGTGGAGGCTTTGAAAGGTTCTCGCAGGGCAAAAAAATATATACCGTTTTTTTAGTTTTTTTGCGTGGAGTGCGCTCGGTTCGCGAACCGGGAAGCGTTCTGGGGAGCGTACTTTCTTGAAAATTAGTGAAAAAAGTTAGAGTACAATAATAATTGTGAGTGATCAGATGTAGGGTAGCTCTGAGAAGAGCTTTTGGGTTTATGGTACATTTAGGTACTTATAAGTAGGTACCAATGCACATTCTTAAATTCAGAGTGAAAACTCTGTTGCCCTCATCTGAGAAGTGAACTCCATCTCCTCTGTAGATATCTTGCATGTAGTAACGCAAGTTATTGTTGTACAGGGAGCCCATTCCATGGTCTCTCATGTAAGCTGAAACAGATTTGTTTACATGCTTCCTCGATTTCTCAATTTGTGGACAAAATTGGTTCGACCACCTCCATTTCTGTCTTTGGCATATATTTGAATATACCAAGGCAGTCTGAGGAAAAAGTGCCATCAATTGCTCAAAGGTGTCCTTTAAAAGCATTTCCAGACCTACCCCAGTCAAAGTGCCCAAATCATTACCTCCACAGTGCACAATTAACAGGTCAGGTTTTGGCAAATGCATAAAGGTTTTCACCAATGGTATCAATTGGTGACATTTTAATCCTCTGTGGCCAAACCACTTAATTTCCACATCTTGTAAATTGAGGTTAGGTAAATTCCTGTTTTCAGCGTACCTTTGAGCCCAATAGATGTAGCTATGTCCAACAATCCAGACAGAAAACATGGCGAGAGAAGGTTCTCCTGCAGTCAGATGAAGTGTGGCAATGAAATGGCAGTTGAAAAAATGAGAGTGTAAAATGAAAAAAACTGAGGAGTTTCTGTGTTAATGAAGCAGTAAGAGTGATTGGTGGATTTTGATTGCTGAAAACAGAAAGTTAGTGTGCATGGATGAGTTCGTTGAAAGATGTATTTTGAGTGGCGAAGAAAAAATCATTAAATGAAAGAATGCTTTGGATATGCAGGTGCACTGAGAGTTCAGAGTTCAATTGCAACATTGTTGTGTGAGAGGTCTTGCAAGAGGTGGTTGCTATGCAGAAAAAGCAGAGAGGGGGCAGAGGGGGGAAGGGTTTTGCTTTGAAAAAAAGTGAGGGAAGAGTTTTGATTGGGTGACATGAGAGATCTGTGTGAGGAATTACAGCATTTCTGTGCTTTTGATAGCTGCAGACTCTGGAGTGCATACCTTTTGCTCTGCTGAAGACAAATTGGTGTGTTTCTGAGACTGTTTTGAAACTCAAAGTACTTGCTAAGGTGAGAAAAAATTTCTTTAATTTAGATAGAAAATAGTGTGCTTTAAGGAGAAAATTATGAAGAAAGTTGTGTTTTTCAAATGTTGCTTTGTCTCAAGTGTTTCACAAATAGATTTTGTTTGTTTGAGAAATTGTAATTGGAGAAAATGTGAAGTATTAGTACTGACAGGGCTTTTATGTGCATAGGAGCTGTGGAGTGTTTTCAAATTATGACTTGTAAATCGTTTTTGAGAAAAAGCAATGGTTTTAATATTGATGAGAAGGACATAATGGTGTCTGCTTCTTTATAAGGTAATTGAGAGTCTTTCCCATTTCAATGTAAGAAGTTTGTCTGTGGAGCAAATTGCTTGTAAATATGCTCCCACCTGTGCATGGCAAATTTAAATTTTGAATGTTTCCGTTACATAGGCATGTTAAAGGTGACTGAAACATGCTGCAAAGGCAATCAAAAAATGCTTTTATGTGTCTTAAGGACATTTTAAGTCATTTCCCCATGTGCAGTGTTTTCAAATTATGAGTTGAAAATCGTTTTTGAGGTAAAGGAATGTTTTCAAAATTTATGTGCGCCATATGACCCCAAATTTTTTTTTCAGGGGTGCAGCAGGGTGTTCTTGAGATACCCCTGCACCGTCGGAAAAATTCGTAATTTGCGATGAGGTAATTGCTAATCGCAAATTGCACCTTCATTCCTATGGGCCTCCTGCTGCATGGAAATGAATGGGTAATCTTGCTGAAATGCAAAGTCGAATCTGTATTTAAAAGGGTCTGCACCTCTGTACGGGTGTTCGCTATGTGAAGCACGAAAGTTTCACGGGCCGAACTCAAGGCCACCTCTCTCTGAGACAAAAGAGCTCTTATTCTTGCCATGCTGTTGAAATGTGCTCCCAAGGTTGGTATTTGTGGCCAGATTGAAAACTCCCTATGTTCATGTGTGGGAGGAAATAGAACATTTCTGCAGCAAATAACCCGTTCATTTACTGTTACGATAAAATGAATACTTTTAATTAACCCAGAACAATCTTCATTATTGAGCATCAAATAACTACCATTTTCCAAGAACTTGAACGTGGGGATGATAGCAGGAACTGGCGTGCCTTGCAACACGCAAGCCATATTTGGTCGGTGTTTGTTGCATGAACCGTGTAACTGTCTGTGCCTACACATTAGTGAATGATCTGGCGTCTCAGTGCATTCCTCTCCATTCAGATAAAGTTCTTGATCATCTTTGAAAATCTGTATGTGTATGGAAGCGACCAGACTTGATGAAGAAAACCACTACCTAAAGGTTAATAACGACCTATTGGTATATATTTCATACAATTTGAAAACTTATATAAAGCAAAAGGCAGCGTTATTAAACCGTGGATAAGGCACGTTGCCAAAGCAGTCAACCTTTTGGATTTATACTGGAAATGTTAAAGGAAGAATTACGGAGTAGGGCCTGTAAATCTTTAATAGACAACGAGTAAAATTACTCCAACCATCGTATTCCTCTAACTCCGGGATAGTAGGGGTGTTTAATTTTTTAGAAGTAGCCAATCCAAAGCATTTGGTCTGGGAAATTGTTTCATTCACAAACAACATATGTTTTGGGATGAGACATGCACGGTGGAAAGCCTCAGTGCCTTGTACCTGCCAGGTTCGTGAACCCCAAACTGATGTAGATCCTGGATATTTTTACTCTGTATTACGTTAGCATGGTCTCATTACTGGTTTAAACGCCATTTTTCCTTTTTTGTAAGTTCTGCACACGACACTTAGTTGTTGCTTTAGCTTTCAGCCTACCTGCGTCAAGATCTATGCCTGCTTCAAGCAGGCGCAGGGTTTTGATGTAGCTTTGTCCTATCTGATTGTAAATGCGGCACACCGTGGGTGGCAGAGCAGCGGTGCACGTTAACTGGTGCATCCCTGGGGATGTGCTAGTTAATATAAATCTGCCCCTTTACATTTAATTATGTGCAGGGGACACAGAGTAGGTGAGGTTTATCCAAGGTTAAGAAGAGATGAGTCCTGTTCAGTGAAAAATTGAAGATAGGCTTCAGTATATTATATACTTAAGTAGTGTGTTAAGTTTTTGATGACTGTTATTAATTTACTGTTGGGTAATAGTGGTTAATAACATTTTTTATTATATTTTACCACAGATTCAACTGCACATTATTTCAAGATTTTAGGATGCCTAGCAAAGAAAGAGTAAGAAAGGCTGGAAAACGTCAAAGACAGCAGGAGCATGGAATATTGCAGCAGTCCTCTAACAAAAAGATTTGTCAAGTCACCAAGAAAGCACCGGGTAAGAGTCGAAAAACAGTCATAAGAAATATGTCTAGTAAAAAAAATATTACTACAGAAAATGTTTCACTCCAGAAAAGGAGACCGAATTCAAATGGTAAGGAAAGGCCAATGAGAAATGTTACTGCTAGAGTAAGAGATAACTCTATGCATGAAAGTAGAAGGAAACAACAGTTTAGGGATATTCGTAAACGAATGTTCCGCAACAGGATAATTGGGAATTTGTTAAAAAATATTAAGAAAGGTCAGCAGAAAGTGGTTTTTTATAAGAGAAAAAAAATAGTTGAGAAAGTTATTGATCAGGCCTTTGAAATTAAACGTAAGTTATTTATTTTGACAATCAATAGAATTAGGAAGCTAAACAAGGTAATTTATGATTTCAAAAGAAATAGTAGATGGAAGAGAATAGTTAATCGTAGTAATTTTTGTGAAGTTTTTTCTGGAGAATGGATGCATAGTTCAAGCTCTGAGGCATTTTTTAATGAGGAGAGTTATTTCCAGGATAATGATTTGGTGCATGCAGTTGACACCAGTGGTCGAGCTTATGAAGTGAAAGATGGTTGTCCAGTTGAAAAAGAAAAACTTGTGAGAACAGAGATAGAAGAGGTGTTAGGTAATGAGGTTTTAGGGAGACGTCCTAAGGGTCCTGTGTACACCTGGAAGTGTAGTAGTATTTGCAGTGTACGACAGGATTCCATCAATTTGCTTTGTGATTTTATACGGTCATTTAGTAAGAAAAGTTTGAAGCAGAAAATGAAGTTGTTGCAAGAATTAGATCCTTGCAGAGTGAGAGAAGTGATAGGTTTGCATGGTCATTCACTGGCTTGTCTTTCCAGGAGAGTATGCCAGAGTGTTTTTCATCATTTCAGGATGCTAGCAGTGCATCATAATAAAGTGAGGAAATTAGTTAGAATGTTGTATTATGCTAAGAGTCCAGCAATTATGCTAAAACAATTATGCGCTGCTCTTTTGCATGGTTCTGAAATAGATGTGAAAAATATATGTGAAGAAATTGAGTTTTGTTACTTTGGAAGTAAAGAGGAGAATGTTGAAATTGACCAAGAAGAAGAGAGTAATGTGGAAGATAGTGTACAGGTTTCCAGTACAGATAATTTCCAGAGGGAAATTGCGACGTTTGAGGTGAAATCAAGTGAGAGGCCAAATTTCACTTGTGTGTGTTGTCGACGCACTTATTATAAGAATCAGACTAAGTTAGTGGATTTATATGGAAAAAGTGAAAGGGAAAATAATAGTGAATGAAGGATTTTACAACATACTTGATGGTAGAAAATTGTTTTGATTTGGGATTGGATCAACGTGTGTGTACTTATTGTTGTAACAAATTAAATCAAAACCAGATGCCTGCTAGAGCAGTTCATAATAATCTGGAATTGGTTGAAATTCCTTCTGAATTGAAGGATTTAAATACTTATGAATCTATTTTGATTCAAAGTATCCATCCCTTTCAGGCTATTGTAAGAATGGAGCCAAAGACAGGGAAATTGCCTCCATCAGATTTACAGAGAGGATTAAAGGGAAGAGTTGTTTATTTGCCTCTAGATTTGAAGAAAAACATTAACACAATTGGAGTAGAAAAAGTGGAAGAGGAACCTCTGGTTATCTTAGTTAATGGGGTTCCGACAAAGAATAAGAAAATATGGCAAGATTTAGTAGATGTTAGGAAAGTCAAAAGGGCAACATTGTATTTGAAAAAATATAATAAATACTATAAAAATGTATATGTTGCAGAAGAGGAAGTAAGTGAGGAAGAGGATAGCGATTTGTGTGCTGGTCAAATTGAGAAAGTAGAACCCTGTACTAGTGAAGAAATATATGAACATTATAGTGTTCATCCTTTGCATTCCAAGGAAGTCATGGGGAATGCTATTGAGTTGTTTCAAATGAAACAAGCGAAAGGGAGTCCCATTAGTGTTTGGGAGGAAAGTTTGGAAGCTCGGTGTTTCCCACAGCTTTTTCCAACAGGTCAGGGAGGAAGATATGATGAGCGACCTCATCAAATTCCTGCTTCTGAATACCGGACTTTGCGATTGTATGCAGGAGATCCTAGGTTTCGACAATGCATTCCTTATTTGTTTCATCTCCTGTTTGAAAGCGATCTGTCTGGACTGTCATATGCAGTGAACCACATCTTGAAAAGTGGTATACACATGCAAAACATCTCGGCAAGTGACTTTATGGATAAAGTCAATGTCCAAGACAGTATTTTGGATTCTCACCTGATTAATCTCATGGCGTGTCAGCGTGGTACTAATGAGTACTGGTACCGTCGTCATGGTGATTTAAAATGTATGCTGAGGAACTTAGGAACTCCCACATGGTTCCTCACTTTGAGCTGTGCTGAGTATGGCTGGGAAGACTTACTTGAATTTCTACGAGAGGCAAATGCTAACGTAGAAAACATCGAATTCAAGACACCCGGAGAACTGTGCTCTTTGGATCCAGTCAATGTATGTAGGTACTTCAATCATAGATTTGAAGGTATGATGTCTTTCATCATGAATAAGAAGAATCCACCTCTTGGAGAGGTGTTGGATTTCTTCTGGAGGAAGGAGTACCAAGCAAGAGGTGCTCCTCATATACATATGTTGCTGTGGATCAAGGATGCACCTAAATTTGGAACGGATGCAGACGACTCAGTGATGAGTTTCATAGAACAGTATTCTACGTGTGCTGTTCCAAACGCAAAGGAGAAAAAAAGCCTAAGAGAAAAAGTTCTACGTTTCCAAAGCCATCGATGTGGAAAGTACTGTCGTCGTAAATTCCGGAACAAAGACAAGTTCTACACCAAATGTCGTTTCGGCTTTCCACGATCGGTGATTTCTAAAGGAAGAGTGAACAGTTTGATGTCTTCGCTGCGACATAATGTGATGAAGAAATCACCTAAAAACACATACAATTTGAAGAGGAACGAAGAGTCTAAGTACATCAACGACTACAACCCGGTGATTTTGTCCATGTGGAATGCTAACATGGATATACAGTTTGTGGCTGATAACTGTATGGCTGTGGCTAGGTATGTGACATCTTACATCACCAAAAAAGAGAAGACAGAATTGAAGGATATGTGGGAGGACATTTCCCATGAAAAGAGCCTCAGCAAGAAGTTGTACAGTTTCAGTCTGAAGATGTTGTCGCATCGAGAAATCGGAGCTTACGAATGTTCTGACCGGTTGTCTTCAGCAAGTCTCTATGCCAAGTCCAGGAGTATCGTTTGGGCGAGTGTTGGTCTTGCTGCAACGCGTAATCGAGTTCTGAAACCTGTGCGGGAAATTGAGTATTTGGCGGAAAAGGAGCCAAACAGTACCGACATTTTGAAGAGCAACATGTTGGATACATATTATCCAAATCGAAGCAGTCACCTCGAGAATGTTTGTCTGTATGAGGTTCTGCAAAATTACATATTCAAGAGGAACATCAAAGAAGATACTGAGAAAGGAGTGTATGCTGTAATAGGAAGTGAGGGATGTCTGGTCAAGCAAAGAAAATGCCACTTGATAAACCATCGAAAATTGAGTGGCGAATCTCCTGAAAAAAAGGAGTTTTTCTATTTAGCACTTTTGCAACTTTTTAAGCCTTGGCGTGCAGAAGAGGAACTGCTTGGAGATTTCCTCTGTTACGAAGACTCTTTCAATGCTGCCAAGGAGACCATAGAATGTCCTGCTTTTCTCAAATATGTAGAAATGTTGAATGTGGAAATTGAGCAGGAAGCAACGATTGCAGCCGAGATTGCCAGAGACAGTTCTCAGGACAGTCAGAGTTCTGCTTCATTGAGTCAGGATCCACTAGGAGGACCTCTTATCGAAAATGAAGCTGCCACTGCTATGAATGAAGTGGAAAGAGCCATGGCACATGCTCAGGAGGATGCGGTTAACTTAGAAGAGTTGGAAAGACAACTCAACGTTGAGCAGAGGAAAATATATGACGAACTTACCATGCAAATTGATCATGGATTAAGTCATGATAAGAAAGAGTGCTCATGTACGTCGTTGAAGCCTGTCCGACTGTACGTGAGTGGAGAAGCGGGAACTGGAAAAAGTTTCCTTATTAAAGCAATTTCATGTTATTTGCAGGAAAGGACAGAGTCATCGCTGTCTTGTGTTGTCACCGCTCCAACTGGACTGGCAGCACATAACATTAAAGGGATTACTTTACATCGTTTACTGATGCTGCCAGTGGAGCATGACAACAAATTAGAATATCACAAGCTATCTGGAGATGCTTGTTTTGAAGTTTCAAGAGTCTTGAGGAAAATGAAACTTCTTATCATTGACGAAGTAAGCATGGTTTCCAATGTTATGCTTGCCTTTGTGCATTTGAGAATGCAAGAAGTTCTCAAAACAGAGTATGATGTGTTATTTGGTGGCAAACACATCATTGTTTTTGGAGATCTTCTGCAGCTGACACCAGTGAAAGGGCAACCTGTGTTCAAAATGCTCACGCATGAAGATACCAGGAAGTGCTTAGGGAGTATTGGCAACGTCAATATATGGTTAAACTTCAATTATGCTGAACTGCATGAAAATATGCGTCAGGCAAAGGATGAAGTTTACAAGACTATTCTACAAGATGTTAGAATTGGAAAAGTGACCGAGCATGGGAAAGAAGCTTTACATGCACGATTACTGACAAATTTATATCCAGACGAAGATGTTGTGCCTGAGAATATTTTTCAGAAAGTTACTGAGAAAAAATCTGGAATATGTTTGATGCCAACTCTTGCAGAATGTGCCAAATTCAACAACAAAATGTTGCATTTAGAAAAGCAAGAGATTGTGAAATTGGAAGCTATTGACAGAGTAGAGCATATGGGATCAACAATTATTTTGTCTGAGAATCTGAAAACAAAATTGGATTCATTAGAGAAGAGTATATCTAAAACTGCGGGTTTTGAAAAGACTCTGAATGTGTGCTTGAACTGCCGTATAATTTTAAGAAGGAATTTACATGTTGAAAGAGGTCTGGTAAATGGATCAATGGGTAATGTTGTTGATTTTGTGAAATACAGAAATAGAGATGGAATTGAATTTTTAAAAATTAAATTTGATGGCATTGAGGAAGTACAGCTAATTGCTCGTTGTTCTGCTAGATTTTTGCTTGTAAAAGACTTATATGTTCGTCGTAAGCAGTTTCCTGTTTGCTTGGCATATGCGGTGACAATCCATAAATCGCAAGGTTTAAGTGTAGACTGTGCATTGGTGAATATTGGCAGTTCTGTGTTCAAGGAGGGTATGGCATATGTGGCATTGTCACGAGTTAGGACTTTATCGGGATTGTACTTGATTGAGTGTGATGTCACAAACATTTGTGCGGATCTAGATTGTGTTAAGGAATACAATAGGTTGAGAAGAGAGTATGCGCCACATTTGCCTCAGTATCCTTTGTTTGAGAAACGTGTGGTAGGCCGGAAACGAAGAAATGTGACCAATACTGGGGAGGTTGTAGCAAAAAGACGAAAAGTTGATGAACCTGAAATTATAAGCAGAAACAAAAAGGATTCTGTTGAAGATGTTGTTGGTTTTCAATTTGAAAACAGTTCTGGTGTCAACTGCTATGCTAATGTAGTGGTTAATGTTGTCTTTTCTCTAGAAACTTTAAAAGAACAGATTGTGGTCAATTCGGATCAAAGATTTTGCAGTTTGTTAAATTCTGTGTTAGAGAAATGTAGCACTGATAGAACAAACATAGAAAGTGTGTCTGAAATTCGAAATCTGTTAGACAGATGTTCAGGCCAAACACAATTCTCTCAAAATAGTCAGCAAGATTGTCAGGAGTTTTTAATGTATATGCTTGATGTATTGCATGATGAAGGTGTAGATGTAGATCACCTGTTTGGGCTTTCTTATCAATGGCAGCATGACTGCGAGAACTGTAGGGTATCAGCTACTACTAGTGTAGACTCAGAAAGATTTATATATTTAACTTTGCCAGACAGTAAATCAGTCTCTTTTAATAAGCTAGTAAAAGCAGCTGATCACAACATGGAGTGTAGCCAATGTAAATCTGAAATGATGTCCACTTTATTTATACGAACATATGGCCAGTATGTCATTTTAATGTTCCAACGATGTAGGCCTGATGGAACAAAATTGACAACTTTAATTAAAAATTTTGTGGCTTCACAGTTGTCAATATCAGGAAGGACTTTTGTAACTGTAGCAATTATATATCATGATGGTCCTTCAATAACATCAGGACATTATACAGCTTATTTAAAGTGTAGAAATGGCTGGTCATTCTGCAATGATTCTGTTTTAATTTTCAAAAAAAAATTGCCATATGACCTTAAAAACTCTTACCTGGTGTTTTTAAAACCAAAATTTTAGGGAAAGAATCTCGGGATGTGCTCTGAGGAATTTCAAGAAGTTCTTATGGCTCCTACACTATTTGGCCTTGAGGATAAGTGTAGTACAGAGACATAACTTCTAACCATAAGACTGGACGTCATGGAAAAATAACTGCACTTTGAATGAGTTCAGAAAAACTATTTCTTTTTATAAGCTAATTGAAGCAGCGAATCAAAACATGGAGTAGAGGGAATGTAAGTCTGCAATGCTGTCTACTGTTTTACATTGCTTTGTGATTAAAAGTGATGTAGAGAATTAAATAATTGTACTAGTCATAAAGGTAGTGTAAGTCTGCTTCATAGTAAGCAGTATCAGTGTGATAGGAAATGTAGAACATGATTGAGCAAGAAGGGGAAGATATTACTAGTCCAGGATTGTGTAAATGATCTTCAACATTTTAATTCTGAAAGTTGCGGAAATGCGAAAAGACGGGATTGGCTTACAAGAAATCCAAGAGTTATACATGGCTCTGACACGATTTGGCCTTGTGGAATCGTGTGGTAGAGAGCGAGAAGTCATTTATTGTATGTAACATGTTTTTGAAAACGATGGAAGTTTTCTTTCAGAAAGTGGCGGGTTGAAAGTAATAACAGCACAACAGAGTGTAAGCTGTTCATAGGACATCCTTGGCCGTCATGGAAAGTAAGTTAACTTTAAGGAGTTCTGAATTCTGATTTGTAATGTATGGGTTTTTTAAACACAATCATTTTGATTGTGTTTTTTTTTCCCCGCTGTTATATGATGAATACCTTCAAGTCACTGTTTTAGTGAAATTTGATACATTCTGAGAACAGCAAAAATAAACCATTTAACATGTATAATTAATTCTGTTCTGTTTGCATTTATGATGTACATGTAGAACTGTGTAGGAGGCATGGAGAAGGTGAGGCTTCTGTCAGTGTCAAAGTTGTTGCATACAGTGCTCATATTCTACGTAGTCTTTTATATTTCATTACTTTCACTGTTTCTGACAGATCTAAAAAAATTTTTTTTAAAAGAACAGTAAGTATAAGGGAAGGAAACAGACAGTTATGTTAAAAGAAACACAGCTATAGGGAATAAACTAGGGATACTGTTACCCGCAATCCTCTGCTGATGATGTCACTGAGCATGTCATGAATGATGTAATATGTGACATCATCAGCAGTGGATTACGGGTAATAGTATCTCTAGTTTACTCCCCTATAGCTGTCTTTCTTTTAACATAACTGTCTGTTTCCTTCCCTTATACTTACTGTTCTTTTTTATAAAAAAAAATTTTTGGTTCGCTTCCGGTTCGCGTACCGGGGAGCGAACTGGGAAGCGAACTAAGAGAAATAGAGGTTGGCACAGTTGCAAATATTGTACCAATTTTTTTATAACGGGGAGGTAGTTCTGAAAAGAACTTTTTTTTAAATTGTTTTTGTTGTTTTATATTTTTTTTATTATTTTTCTGAACATTTTTTTTACTTTTTTTGAATTTTTCTAAACAGTTTTATATTTTTTTTGTTTTTTTTTCGGAGGGGGCAACGAAAACGATTCATTGTAAAGGGCTCAACAGGAGGAAGAAAACAAAAAAAAGAATTTATTGTTTGGGGAGTTTCGGACAAACATGAGCATGATTGTTAATAGCTCTGTTGATCAGAGTGATGCTACTTTCTGCGTAGCAAATGATTCCACTGCAATGTACGCAGACTTGTTTTACTTCACGAAATCTCGTTTGTATATTTGGCACCATCTCCCTGCCCTCTGGTCCCGTTACTTCCGGTACAACAGATCTTCTGGCCATAATAGGGAGATTATCTAGGTCGTCCTGTTCCTCTTCTTCCTCTTCTTGCTGAATTATAACTTTAGCAGGTGGTCCACTCTTCCTTGGATGTGGTGGAGGTGGTGGGGAAGCACCAGCTGAAGCTAGTAAAGAAGCCATTGCTCACTGGTAACAAAGGGTCTTTCTCTCACAATGATGAAAGTCAGAGTGAGGAAAGAAGGAGGGATTTTCACCATTTGGGAAAAAAAATAGTTCTCAACCAATGAAAAGTGTTCATTTTAGATCATATGACCTAGTCTTACATCATTAGGAAACCGAAAGTGAAATGAACCAATGAAAAGTGTTATTACCAAGTCACATGACCTGCTGTGTTTACGTTACGCGCTTTGCAGGGCCTCCCGGTTTGCTTCCAGAAACCTGTGCTTTGCGACTCGGTAAGCGTACGAGTTCGCTAACGTAGCACGTCATATGACGTATCACGCGACAACGCGAAACGTCATGCGGACGGGAGGCGTCACGATGTTGTTTTCTAACGCGGCAGTTGCGGTAAAGAAACGTTTACCGGCTCGCGGTCTATTTCGCGGCATCAAGGTCAGCTAACGGGAAGCTTCCCGATTCGCGAAGCGGGAACGAAGAAAAAAAAATATTTAACAAAAAAAATTATTCATAAACATATAAAATATATTTTTGGATTTAAAGAAGAATACATTTTACAGCTACAGATATTAGCTGTTAAAAAACCAATGAAATTCACAGAAAAAACCATAGGTTATAGACCATATATAGTTAGGAATTAGCATTTACAAAACCTTGAAAATTCACTGAAAAAACCATAGGTTATAGACCATATATAGTTAGGAATTAGCATTTAAAAAACCTTATTTTACTCACACAAAACCATTGAAATTCCATATATAGTTAGTTGCACTAACTATATATCGCGCACCCGTAATCCACTGCTGATGATGTCACATATTACATCATTCATGACATGGTCAGTGACATCACTGATGACATCACTGATGACATCTCAAATGACATCACTGATGACAACATCCAGTGATTATGTGTTTCTGTAAAGTTTAAATATGTTTTACATATTGAAGAATGAGTGGATGTATAAGTGTCTCAATGAAGGTTTTAGTAGGTGCGTGATTGACTGTATGAGTGAGTGATTAAATGCGTCTTACTAAATGCACGGGTTAGTGACTAAACTGTCTGAAAGTGTGCATCAGCATGTCTGTTGTTGTGCAAGCTGCTGCATGTGTTGATCAGTAGCTATATAAGTAGCTATATGGGTTATTGATTGGTTGCACAAGTATTTGTATGGGAGACTGAGTGTGTGTATGACTGGCTGGGAGGTGTGTGACTCTGTGCAGATCAATGTGTACTTGTATCAGTGATTCTATAAGAGAGTAAGTATGTGTTAGTATATGTTTTAAAATGTAAGGTACTCTATGTTTAACTGTGTAGATTAGAAAATGGAACTGTGATTGATTCTTTACAGGACTGACTAGGTGTGTGAGTAACTCCATGGATGAGTGGCAGAGTGTGAGTGTCTGTATAGGTGTATGAGTGCATATGATAGTGTTGTAAAGATGAGTGATTGTATGTATGAATGATTGTATGGGTGAATGAGTGAATGTGTGTGTAGACGTAGGAATCAGTGAGTGGGTATGTAGTAACTAGTATTGGTGTGTCAATGGTTTCAAAAATTATACTCTGTATTTAACACTGGGTGTAACAGAGGTTATATTAAAGTGTGAGGAGATGCATTGTATTGTCACATTAATGATATCATCATTGATGTGACCATTGATGTCAAATGAGATATCATCAGTGATGTCATTTGAGATGTCATCAGTGATGTCATCAGTGATGTCACTGACCATGTCATGAATGATGTAATATGTGACATCATCAGCAGTGGATTACGGGTGCGCGATATATAGTTAGTGCAACTAACTATATATGGAATTTCAATGGTTTTGTGTGAGTAAAATAAGGTTTTTTAAATGCTAATTCCTAACTATATATGGTCTATAACCTATGGTTTTTTCAGTGAATTTTCAAGGTTTTGTAAATGCTAATTCCTAACTATATATGGTCTATAACCTATGGTTTTTTCTGTGAATATATATATATATATATTATAAGGCTTTAAATTCAAGGAAATTCAATTAATTGCATTTAGCTTATTATCTTTGCAACATAGAACAACAGGCATCATTAAAAACAATACTTACAAAATCAATATATACAGCTTTTACACCAAGTAATACTATAAAAGAAAAATCACCAAAGCTTACATTTTTTAATTCAGACTATAACAAGGATAATGGCTGGTCATAATAGACCGAATAAGCTCTAGAAAAGAACCCACAAACATAAATCATGTCCCCATACTTGCAAAATTAATATATTTGTCATATTCCACTGCCCCCAAATAGAAAACAATACAAATAAGGGTAGCAAATTACTCAAATTCAAAATTCTGAGCTTTCCTTTTACAAATCCTAGTATTAAGACATTTCAGTCCAAATGTTTAGTGGAAATGAACCCCTAAATTTAATTAGCTGATTTAAAAAAAGCCTATGTTTAGAAAATTGTAGCCCTGATGATATGGAGTACTCCACTGACCTTAGTTATATACTACTTGTTACTAAGAGAAATGTGATAACTTAGTGCCTGAATTAGAGTTTGGCTGGTAGATACTCCATCACAAAGTGATGGTTGCCCCACCAGCCTTAATACAAGTGCATTAGTATATAATGCTCTTGTTACGCATTAATGTGAAGGACTAATCCAATAATTCACTACTAGCAGCAGTGGTGGGTAACTGAACTTGTTAACTGTTTTGATTACATCATAAAGGAATTTGAGTGCTGCTCTGCCTGGGCTCTCTGTGAACCTGTCATACAGTGCTGAAAAGGTGGAAGCACAGCTATTGAAGGAGAGGGAGAGGAAGGCACAAAGATGAGGTGGTGGGTGGTGGGAGGGTGTCAGGCAGTAGTCTATTTTTTTTTAATTGGTAAAGAGAGGAGAGACTACGTTATGCATGGTTCCCGCATTACACCTCTATCCCTGAGTAGCAGTTACATGCAGGGGCAGATGATTATGTGGGCCATACATAACATAAAATTATGGATGGGTAAAAAGCGAAATTCAAGTATGTTTTACATTTCGGGGTTCTGACTGACATCATAGACTACTCTCGCTCTTGTTGTATATTTAATTTCATTCTGAACCCCTCATTGAAAAACATCCCCGTAGGTCACAATTACCCATCTACAATTCTATATGTTATGCATGGCTCTCGTAGAGAGCCATTAGAGTGAATGAAAGGTTTTTAAACCAATAATTCACCCCTGTTATATAGCAATGGTGGGCAACAGAACTTGTTAACCACTGTTGCTACATTATAAAGGAATTATGGGCTCTGGCTGGGCTCTCTGAGAGCCTTTCGGAGGAGCGCCAGAAAGCAGGAAGCACAGCTACCAAATGGAAGGGAAGTGAATGCATAAAGAGTGATGGGTGTGTCCCACAGGAGGCTAGATATTTTTTAACATCTGGGACAAGGAAGAGAGGCCAGGTTATGTTGTGCTCACTCGTTCCTCTTCTGCCCCTGCATAGCAGCTGAATACAGGGGCATTTGCTTTTTTGGCAATACATTCAGAGGCGCCCACCACTAAGAAAGGGTGGTGGGGCAGGTGGGGGGAGCACAGGGAGGTGGAGGGAGTATGGGGGATGCACGGTGGGAAGCGCGAGGGGGGCGTGTGTTAATAATAATGTTTTTTTTTAAACTTACCTCTAACCACCAGCTGTTTCCAGCATTGCATCGCATTCGCTGCCTCTCATCTTCCTGGGTCCCAGCAGAACCTGGTACAGACTCCCAAACAACCCCAGTTCTGCAGAGCAGCACTGGGATTGGCCTGAGCGGGCAGGAAAGATGCTCCGCTCATGTCATGGAGTCTGTGGGGTTTCTCCAGCCCAGCTGCTGAATGCAGCTGGGCTGGGAAACCTAAGTGCACACGTGTGTTTTAATCGGCCTGAGACTGCAGGCCAAACATACATGCCTACTTAGGGAGTGCACAAGCAATCTTCCTCAACCCTCCCATGCTCCGTCGACTCCCTGCACAAGCTGGCTTCGAGCCGGCACCCAAAAAATAAAACGATGCTGGAACATCGTTTTACTTCTCGTTTGTTGGCTCTGCACAATGCAGTGTGGGGAAGCTCCCCCGCCACTGCGAAGCAGCCGGAGCTGAATACATTAGAAATGGGTAAAAAGTGAATTACAGGGCTGTTTTTACCATGGGGGTCTGAGTGATATGATAGACAACTTGAGCTTTTTTTCCCCAATGTTTTTATTTGCATTTTATCATATAGCAGCAAAACTGTCATGTCAGAACAGGTCAACATATCCCGTCCTCCAACCCTCCAACCCCCCAGCTTCACCATCAAAAGCAATACATCATTGTTCCTCCCAGACCATTTCACTAGCTCTGTCTTTATCCTAATCCGCCATGCCCTACCAGAATGCCCTCGGAGCCCTCTTGTCTGTGAACGTGTCTTCCCCCCATGTCCCTTCTTACAGTCCCCATCAAGGCCATGGTATTTCCTCCATTTACTCCAAACTCTGCCAAATTTCTTAGGGCAGCCCCGTGCCTTGTATGTGACCCTTTCGGCTGCCATATAAAGGTCCAGACCTCTCCGCCATTCTTCTATCTGCGGTATCGTGTCCACCCCCCAGTTCTTTGCAACATCCCTCTTAGCTACCCCCAAAGCCAGGACCAGGAAGATCAGTAGCGGGCGTGTGAGATATATATCAGTAGGACCAGTTTATGATCCGCTGGCAAGGGGGCTTCCAATACCTCTTCCAGTTCTCTCAGAATCCCCCCACCCCCAATAGACCTGGATCATCGGACAGGACCAGAGTGTGTGGTAGAAGTCTCCCCCTTCCCGGCCGCATCTTAGGCAGTTCATATCTCCTATCCTTCCTATTTTGTGTAAGCGTACCCTATCAAAATAGGTCCTATCATCTCTTACGCGGATGACACTCAATTGATCCTATCTCTCACCAAGGACCCCAGCAAGCCAAAACTAACCTACACGAAGGAATGAAAGAAGTCGCCGAATGGATGAAACAAAGCCGTCTGAAACTGAACTCAGACAAAACAGAAGTCCTCATCTTAGGTAAATCCCCCTCTGCATGGGACGACTCCTGGTGGCCGGAAGCCCTCGGAAATGCACCCATCCCGACAGACCACGCACGGAACCTTGGCGTCATCCTGGATTCTTCACTCTCAATGAACAGACAAGTCAGCGCCGTATCCTCCTCCTGCTTTAACATTCTTCGCATGCTCAGAAAAACATTTCGCTGGATCCCCACCGAAACAAGGAAAACAGTCACCCACGCTCTAGTCACGAGCCGACTGGACTACGGAAACACCCTCTACGCAGGTACCACCGCTAAACTCCAGAAGAAACTACAACGAATCCAAAACGCCTCAGCCAGGCTCATATTAGACATCCCACGCAACGAACACATCTCTGGCCACCTTAAAGACCTCCACTGGCTACCCGTTAATAAGAGGATTACTTTCCGACTACTTACCCACGCACACAAATCACTCTACGACATCGGACCAGATTGCCTCAACTCCCGACTGTCCTTCTACACCCCCTCCCGCCAACTTCGCTCCTCCAGCCAAGCCCTCGCCACTGTACCTCGCTTCAACAAGACCACCATGGGAGGCAGATCCTTCTCATACCTGGCTGCCAAAACATGGAACTCACTCCCCGCTTACCTTCGCCTCAACCAGAATCACCTAGCCTTCAGAAAGCAGCTTAAAACGTGGATATTTGACAAATAATCCTCCTCCCCTTCCTAAGCGCCTTGAAACCCTCTGGGTATGTAGTGCGCTATATAAATGTTATGACTTGACTTGACTTGACTATGGAGGACGTTAAATTGTATAAGCCTCAGCCGGGATTTGATAGCTACCTCCCTTGGATGCATGAGAACAGTGTCCCAGTCTACCGTGTCCATTTCACCTACATCGTTCTCCCATTTACTTCTAAGGGTGCCTAGGTCATTGGGCATGTTATTCATAAGGGCCTTATACGTAAGTGAAACCGCTCTCTCTGGTATTTGTTCTTGCAAGAGGCGGCCCTCTAAAGGTGCATATTCAGGGAGTGTGCCCTCCGGTATCTCCTCTGCCCGCCATGCATGTCTCAGTTGAGCATATTTTAAGTATTGTGTGGGGAGCAGGCCAAAGTCTGCCCTCAGGGTTGGGAATGACTTCAGTTCCTCCTTTGTAATCACGTCTCCCAGCGTCGAAATCCCTATGTCATCCCATCTCTTGAACCCCTTCAGTTTATTCAGTTCTTGCAGCCATGTGCAGTGCCACAGGGGAGTTTGTCTGGTGGGCCTCTTCTTCCAGCCTATGGTCCTATTCGCTCTATTCCATATCACTAACGTAAGCCTAGTAGCAGGCAGCAATCTTCCCCTCCCTTTGCCCCCATAAAGATAATAGTTGTATGGGCGGGTACCCATAACGTACCTCTCTAGTGCATATGTGGGATGCGTGGCCGGGGCATGGAACCAGTTGTTAATGGCTACCAAGTGTTCTACCCAATAACAAGCTTCATCATTGGGTAGTGAGATCCCCCCACTATAGTGTTGTCTCTGTAAGGTCGTCAGTGCTACTCTAGGTTGCTTACCGAGCCAGAGATAGGTGCGGACTTCCTAATTTATTTCCTTGAACACCCTTCGGGGAAGAGGATAATATTTGTTTTGGAACGCATAGAGGGGCTTGGGCAGCGTCACCATTTTGAACAGCGGTACAACCGGAAACCAGAAACCGGTCCTCGGAAGCTTGTTTCCGGTCCAGGGAAGACATGGCTTGGCAGTTCGGGCTGGACTGTTCCCATGAGGCACAGGGTCAGACTGATTTGCATATAGCCATGTCTGAACTGGGGTGGCAGAGTGGGCTAAAGAACGGTGATGGATTAAACCCAGATCTTTTGACTGGGTGTGAGTGTTTGATTGATTCAGATGCTCCGTCCATCACCACCCCCTTTTGTACCGCTTTTGGCCGCCATAAGTGTGGCAGGGTATGCTCAGACGTGAGTCCCTTGCTCACTTTGCCATTGGATTCAAGCAAGCCGGGCTGAAGACGGCTGGAATGCCAGAAACTGGTCCTCGGAAGCTTGTTTCCGGTCCAGGGAAGAAATGGCTTGGCAGTTCGGGCTGGACTGTTCCCATGAGGCACAGGGTCAGACTGATTTGCATATAGCCATGTCTGAACTGGGGTGGCAGAGTGGGTTAAAGAGCGGTGATGGATTAAACTCAGATCTTTTGACTGGGTGTGAGTGTTTGATTGATTCAGATGCTCCACCCATCACCACCCCCTTTTGTACCGCTTTTGGCCGCCATAAGTGTGGCAGGGTATGCTCAGACGTGAGTCCCTTGCTCACTTTGCCACTGGATTCAAGCAAGCCGGGCTGAAGACGGCTGGAATGCCAGAAACCGGTCCTCGGAAGCTTGTTTCCGGTCCAGGGAAGACATGGCTTGGCAGTTCGGGCTGGACTGTTCCCATGAGGTACAGGGTCAGACTGATTTGCATATAGCCATGTCTGAACTGGGGTGGCAGAGTGGGCTAAAGAACGGTGATGGATTAAACCCAGATCTTTTGACTGGGTGTGAGTGTTTGATTGATTCAGATGCTCCGTCCATCACCACCCCCTTTTGTACCACTTTTGGCCGCCATAAGTGTGGCAGGGTATGCTCAGACGTGAGTCCCTTGCTCAATTTGCCACTGGATTCAAGCAAGCCGGGCTGAAGATGGCTGGAATGCCAGAAACCGGTCCTCGGAAGCTTGTTTCCGGTCCAGGGAAGACATGGCTTGGCAGTTCGGGCTGGACTGTTCCCATGAGGCACAGGGTCAGACTGATTTGCATATAGCCATGTCTGAACTGGGGTGGCAGAGTGGGCTAAAGAACGGTGATGGATTAAACCCAGATCTTTTGACTGGGTGTGAGTGTTTGATTGATTCAGATGCTCCGTCCATCACCACCCCCGTTTGTACTGCTTTTGGCCGCCATAAGTGTGGCAGGGTATGCTCAGACGTGAGTCCCTTGCTCACTTTGCCACTGGATTCAAGCAAGCCGGGCTGAAGACGACTGGAATGCCAGAAACCGGTCCTCGGAAGCTTGTTTCCGGTCCAGGGAAGACATGGCTTGGCAGTTCGGGCTGGACTGTTCCCATGAGGCACAGGGTCAGACTGATTTGCAAATAGCCATGTCTGAACTGGGGTGGCAGAGTGGGCTAAAAAACGGTGATGGATTAAACCAAGATCTTTTGACTGGGTGTGAGTGTGTGATTGATTCAGATGCTCCGTCCATCACCACCCCCTTTTGTACCGCTTTTTGGCCGCCATAAGTGTGGTAGGGTATGCTCAGACGTGAGTCCCTTGCTCACTTTGCCACTGGATTCAAGCAAGTCGAGCTGAAGACGGCTGGAATGCCAGAAACCGGTCCTCGAAGCTTGTTTCCGGTCCAGGGAAGACATGGCTTGGCAGTTCGGGCTGGGCTGTTCCCATGAGGCACAGGGTCAGACTGATTTGCATATAGCCATGTCTCAACTGGGGTGGCAGAGTGGGCTAAAGAACGGTGATGGATTAAACCCAGATCTTTTGACTGGGTGTGAGTGTTTGATTGATTCAGATGCTCTGTCCATCACCACCCCCTTTTGTACCGCTTTTTGCCGCCATAAGTGTGGGAGGGTATGCTCAGACGTGAGTCCCTTGCTCACTTTGCCACTGGATTCAAGCAAGCCGGGCTGAAGACGGCTGGAATGCCAGAAACCGGTCCTCGGAAGCTTGTTTCCGGTCCAGGGAAGACATGGCTTGGCGGTTCGGGCTGGACTGTTCCCATGAGGCACAGGGTCAGACTGATTTGCATATAGTCATGTCTGAACTGGGGTGGCAGAGTAGGCTAAAGAACGGTGATGGATTAAAGCCAGATCTTTTGACTGGGTGTGAGTGTTTGATTGATTCAGATGCTCCGTCCAACACCACCCCCTTTTGTACCATTTTGAACATGGCCGCGCGACCTAGGAGCGTGAGAGGTAGGAGCTGCCATCAATTCGCGTCCTCTACGAAATTGCGTATTATTGGTCTGACATTCTTGTCATAGGAGCTGCTCCTATCAAGCGTCATGTACACTCCATGGTAGGTAAAGCCCTCCGTTGTCGTCTGTAACCTTTCTGGAAGGTTTGTCCATTGCTCCTGGCCCCTAGGGTCGCGTAAGACGGACTTATGCCAATTGATCCTATACCCCGCATGTGTTCCATATCGTTCCAGCTCTGAGAAGAGCACCAGTATCGTCGTTTCTGGGCGTGTTATATATAGGAGGACAAAAGCCTAGCCGTACCAGAACTCCCTCCAAGAAGGGCCAATGGACCGTATCACCCGCTTTTTCCGCGTCTAGCGAAAGGAACCAGTGAGGGTCTCGTCTCCTGCTCACGTCCTGCAGCCAGTTGTGGGACCGTTGGAGGTTGAATCTAGTAGCCCTGCCCGGGAGGAACCCCGTTTGATCCAAGTGGACTAAGTCTGGGATTACTCTCTGCAATCTGTGCGCTAGTACCGTCGCCAGTGGTTTCACTTCAATATTCAGAAGGGAGATAGGACGATAGGAGGTGCATTCCTCTGGTGCTTTACCTTCCTTAAATATAGGGATAATCGTGGCCATTCGGAGATCCGGAGGTAGTCCCCCGTCCTGTAGTGCCCCCTCAAAAAGTCCCAGCAGGTGGCGAGCCAGAAGGTCTGCCGTTTTCTTAAAGAACTCTGCCGGGAACCCATTCGGGCCAGGGGACTTCCCTGCACGTAGTTTAGCTAGGGCCTTCTTAACTTTCTTCAGCGTGATGGGGACCTCTAGGTCGTTGAGGTCCGTGTCAGTCAGCACTGGGAGTTCATGGTGCTCCATATATGTCAGTGCATCTTCCTAGACAACTCGAGCTTTGATCTTGTTGCTTACTTGATGTCCCTTAGAACCCCTTAGTAAAAAGCATCTTCATAATAATGCAAGCGGGATATCCCTCACATTTGTTGAAGGAGTACCATCTTGAAAGAAAATTTTAATGAAGCACAGTCTTGAAGATCATGCCTCTTCCCTCAGTGATCCTCTGCATAATGCATACTTCTTTCATTTAACCAAGTCTATCTTCCTCATTGCCTAATAAAGTTGAATTGGGCTCTCCATCTCGAGAGGGGTTCCGATTTCAGTAATTCTCAGTCTTGATTGCAGCTGTTCGCTCATTCTCTAACAATATATTTCTTCTGCAGTTTAAGAGTTTACCAAATATACCACGTGCTGCTGTGTCGATGAAGAAGGATGTTTTCACAATTTGAAAGAGCTACTGAATTATGTTTTCAATATCAATTCTCAAGAAAGTTGCCGTTTTGAACATAACAGTGAAGTCATGCACCTTGTGGTTGTTTCAAATATGATGCCAAAAGGGTATTTATCTTTTTCTCTGTGATGCGTTTGAAAGGCAGACGGCCTTGGAACATTGTCTCCTTCCCTCCCTGGGGCCTTGAGGACCTCTTTCTTTTCTTCAAAGTAGTAGAATTTCGCCAAAACATCATAAAGTCTCTGGTCATATTGGGGCCAACATTAGCCCACCCGATAAATCCTGTCCAGGAATATCTCCAAAACATTATGGTGACAAATCAGGTTCAAATTGCTAAGGAATACTGACAGTTATAATTTCAATCTAGTAATAAAGGAAGCAACTATACTTTATGGGCAATTATTGCTGCGCAAAATATAATGAAGTACATTGTAACTTCAATTGAATTCCCTTTATAACTACATAACACTCAAAACATTATTTTAGCATTTACATGATGGTGAATAGGAATGTACAGGTAAAGAAAACTCGCCTTTGTGTACAGATACAAAACTCTTTTGCGTGACGTATGGTCCCTCAAATTCTATTGCTCAAATCAGCAGCACAGGTTTGTCATGGCCAACCATACAGAATATGGTCCCGCCATCATCGAACCCCTGCCTTCCCCGGTGCGCAATACATATACAAACTTAACAGTATTTGGTGTACTGCCATCCACACACAAAAAATACTGGTCATCTTTCCCCTCCACCAACTCATTAGAAAAAAAATATATTGGAATCCTGTCACCTTCCCACGCCACACCCAGGCACCTCGTCCCCTCAAACATACCATGTGCTTTGCCACCAACAACCACCATCTTCTCTGATCCCCACCAAAAGAGCTGCATTCTACTGCCTCGCTCGCAGTAGCTTTTTGCGAGTCGCATCAGCACAGTCTGGAAATTTCCTGCCAGCCAGAAACAGAAAGAAGAAACAGCATAGGTTAGAATTCTCCCGTCCGTTTCAGTTTTCTGCACACCTGTGGCAGGGTCTGTTGGCAGCAGCAGATGCAACACGTGCTTTTGAACCTACTTGGGTTAGTGAAGCCCTGAGAGAGGCAGGAGAAGGTGGGTAAAACAGCAGACCACCTTTTACTGTCAGCAGCATTTACCCACCATCCTCCTTTCCCCCCCCGACGTGAAGAGTGCCTATCAGGCCCAGCAAAGGTCAGCCTGACAGACACTCTTCTTGTTCAGATCAGGCAGCCAGGCAATATACATATGCTAAATACTCTGGCACCTGGTTGCCTGAGCTGAACCTTGCTGGATTGAAGATGTCCAGCCCAGTAGGCATGACCACCTCAGCCTGGTAAAGAGCCTCATCGACCTTCCCCTAAAGATGAAGGGGAGTGTCACTGATAACCTTGGACCTGGGCACTTCAGTTTTAAGGCCTGAAGTGCCCAGGGCTGAGTATCTATCAGTGACACCTCGTCACAAAGTGGGGTGTGGTCAGCAGTCTCACTGACCCCGTCCCACTCAGTGACAAGTGAGGGACTGCTGCCTGACTCTTGGTCAGCCAATGAGAGGAGGCGGCAGTCCCAACCCTTCTGAAACCACTGAGGCTTCCTGAGACGCTGCAGTAGGTGAGGTTTGTTTTTTAATGTTTGGTGCGAATGTATGTGTATTTGTTAGTGGGTGCTGTGAACAGGTGTGTGTGTGCGTGTGAATGCATAGGTGTGAGTGAGTGTGCTTGTGTGGCCCACTCCTTCCCTTGCTCCAATTGCCAGCCACCACTGTTTAACTGTTCTGTTTCTTCGCTCACGTATCTGGGGACCCAAGATAGGAAGGGTACACCTGGGAAGTCAGCCGTCCCTTCAGTGATATGACAACACTGGAAAAACAAGCATTTGCAATGCAATAGGTCTCGCAGTAATTAAGTTTGAGCTTTTGGCATTGCTTAATATTGCAACACTAATTGCAACAAAAGTCAATAAATTGTAGGCCCAAAAAAAGTGTTCTGAGGGGTTTGAAAGGGTCTATTCTAGTTATTTTTTATTCTGGGAGGGTGAATCCTTTATCTTATAGACAGCCCGGTGCAGATCCTGGGTCCCATCGACACCCTCCACATGTAATCACCCCACAAAAAATCCATTCAAAATGCACCCTTCTATGCACTGGATATGCTTTGCTATAGGTTGTGTGAGCTATAACAAGACGGAAAACATACCCGGACAGACACAGGAAAGTAATCCAAGTACAAACACAAATACAGATCTGAGACTGGATAGAGTGCGACAAGCGGGCGGCCTGTAGCTGCTATAAGCATCTATGCACCGTTTTGCCAGCCCTGCAAAGTAGGCCGTGTTAGACAAAAAGATGTCAGTACGGCTAAACATGCACAGCAACAAAATAAAAATAAAAAATGCACGCAGAGGGAGAGAACCGTGCCTAAACTGTACATAGGGTTTCCTGGCCAGGGACGGTTGTATCTCACCTAAACATGGCTCCAAATTATAGGTGCCCTTTATTTTTAGGTAGTTAACTGTGAGAGAGCCTATGCATAGTAGCAAATACACTCATATGGGCGTGCGGGTCCCTCGATGTGGCGCAAACCGCACTTGCTGATTCCGGCCACTTCTTCACCACCGTCAAGAGGACCGCAACCTAATGCCTGCTTTCTCGCTATCACTAGCCTCAAATGGTCCCCAATCCAGCAATCCTGCAAGGCTCATACAGGACTCTACTACCCCGCAGCAGAGGCAGCTTGTCACCCGCTCCCTCCCCGAACACTCGAGGGGGGAGGAGGGGGGGGAACGGGGCTGGAGGCAGCGATAGGGCAGGGAGTACGGTGAGCACGACTACGAGGGGTGTGGGGGGACTACCCGGGAGCATTATAACAAACCACCGACCTGTGCTGGGTTCCCAAACTTAGCCACCTTGCTGCCAGGTCACTCTGCTCAGTGCTGCCAGCTGACCGTACCTCGCTTCTTGCTTGAAACGCTGTCAGACTCTGCCCAACTGCTTCCGTAGTCACTTCACTACCCACTCATGTTGACTATTTTAAAATAAAATGAACTCCCTGCATGCTCATCATACCATGTGAAGTTCCTGCGATGTGCTATGGCCTGGGCAGACGGGCTCCAACATGTGCAATGTTGCCATTCTTGCTGAGGTTAGGCCAGTTTGAATACTACAGCTCGCCTCTGTATGCAGTGACCTGAAGCTCACAAGTTCGAACCGTTGCAAGGTTCTCAGCCTTCCACCCTTATAAGGATGGTAAAGAGAGTGGTCACATTTTATTTGGTAATAGTAGCAATAGGTATGAGTTAGCTGTACCAGTACTCAGTAAAACTTGCTACTAAAAGCACTATGGAGCAGCAAGTATAGGCTTGGAAGGACCATATAACTGAAAAAACTATAGTACAGAAAAAAGTGCTAAATTAGTGCAATGCCTGTACTCTAGACGAACGTCAACATCCAGCTGAAGAATTTAGTGCAATATAAAAAAAAAGCTTCTTGAGCACATTAAAAAAAAAAACTCTTACTGCCCCCGGAATCCGGCCGCGGCCGCACCGGAAGTCAGGCAAGGTCGCCTGTGACGGGGGCGGGCCGCGTCCGGACCGGAAGAGGAGGCAGGCGGAGGAAATGCGTCTCGTGGCCCGGGGCTCCTGTGAGCGGTGGAGAGCCCCGGGGCCGCCAGTAGGATGTTGCGCAAGTGTTGAAGAGCTGCAGCGTGAACGTTGCGGAGGGGGCACAAGGCACATGCCCGGTGCCTGCCCCTGCCACGTGCTGAGAGCGGAGTCCCCTGAGATTGAGCCGGTAAGTGCAAAAGGGCGGGGGGGGTCTCTGTGCACTTGTGTGTGTGTGTGTGTGTGTGTGTGTGTGTGCACGTGTGTGTGTATGCGACGGCGGGGGTGGGTTATCTGTATGTGTGGGTGCGTGCGTGCATGGGCGATCGTGTGTGTGTGTCAATTGAGCGCTCGTACTTGTGCGCGTGACAGTTTGAAATCGCCTCCAAGGCGATGCGCGCTGCCAGGATTGTCTCCTGGAAAGCAGACACGGCGACAAAAGGTTCTCGGCGAGAACGCGCTTCCGCGCGCTTAGCCGAGACCTAAAAAATGTTTTTACTCTGTTATGACGTTTTCAGACAATAAGTAGATTCAGAATTATAATCAGATTCTGACCCAGTAATTTACAATGAAGAGTCATGTAGGCATGCAAAAGAGTTCTCTGTTCTACAGATTCTATCAATGTTTCTCTTTTCTCTTCTTAATGATATGTATGACTTAGCAATAGTCTTACAAAGTTCTAACAATGGCTTCTGCTTTTCATTGTGGTCTCAATGTGTTAAACCTTGGGTATTTTCTGGTTCTTAAAAAACAGCTATTGAATATTTTGAAACAACGTGGTCGTACTGAAGCGTCATAATCAGCACAGAAATTGCTCAAAATAAATTATGTGATGCTGCAATACTATAAGAGTAGTCATAGCAGCTTGATAGAACAATAGGATTAGTACTGTGAATTAAAGGCAAACGCTAGCCATTAACAGCAATCTCGATGTTTTCTGTGGTTCCAACAAGAATCGGTTAGCAAGTAAATTTATCTTGTAAGAAAACACGGAATTCAGAAAGGAGTGGAGGGGAACAATCTATGAGTATTTACAGTGTTATCAAATCGCTGTACTCAATTACCAATTCTAGACAGTCATGAATCATGACATCATCACCATGTGATGTGAAGCTAGCCGTGCCGTCATCAGTTGCAAATCTTGTGCAATTGCTACATTTTGTTCATGTTTGACGATCACAATTTTGAAAAAAATAACGTTGTGGCCTTACAAGTCCTGGGTTTTTGGTGGAACACCCCCATTACGTGTGTTCTACAATGGAAGTCCTTCCCACTCAGGTACTACAATGGGAATTGTTACTAAGCAGGTTAAGTATTGCTGCACTCAGCACTAACGCAATTAAAGGTGAATACTGATCCTGGACTCCGGACTCTGCTTAGCTGTTTTGTTTTCAAGAAAACACTGGGTAGCAAGATATATATTGTGACATAACCATAACTGGTGGACAGCAAGTATCAGTCCCACTTTCAGAAACATAACTTGAGGATGTGCTTACTTTTTATTGGCAAAACAACCACTGCAGCCGGTTGCAACATTTCTAAATGTTCCACAACATTCATCTAGGAACTGCAACACTGCAAGCATGCCTACAACATATAACAGACCTCAGCTTTCCCATCATGGCATGTAGGACAGGTATCGGTAACCACTAGTTTCATCCTACTAACAACAGATGGACTAATATAGTCCCTTAGTAAACTTTTCAAGTGTAGTCGACTACAGAGAGAAACATTTAGGGGCATATTTACCTGCCTTCCTAGCTTAACGCCTCACTCCGCCACTTCCAAAACGATGGGCTGCACCATATTTGCAAGAATATGGTGCAGCCCAGCATTTCCCCCTGTGCTGGTGCTACACTTAGCAGCCTAGCGCCAATGCAGGCACCCTTGCACCATAATGCAAGGGTGTCTGCGTGCAAGGGAAGATTGTTTATGTGCAGGAAGGTCACCTTTCCTGCACATAAACAATCTTTAAATGCTGTTTTGTAACTTCTAAGTGTGCTGCTTAATGCTGCACACATAGAAGTTGCAAAACGACATTTTAAAAAAATGGTTGTTTATGTGCACAAAGGGGGACCTTCCTGTAGATAAACAATCATTGGCCTTTTGCTATTTTCATGTGTGCTGCACAATGCCAAAGGCGAGACCTATTGGCTATGCCAATGCTTGGATGCAAGGCAAAGGGGGAGAAGGGTGCAAGGCAGAGGGGAGAAGGGTGCAAGGCAGAGGGAAGAAGGGTGCAAGGCAGAGGGGAGAAGGGTGCAAGGCAGAGGGGAGAAGGGTGCAAGGCAGAGGGGAAAAGGGTGCAAGGCAGCGGGGAAAAGGGTGCAAGGCAGCGGGGAGAAGGGTGCAAGGCAGCCGGGAGAAGGGTGCAAGGCAGCGGGGAGAAGGGTGCAAGGCAGCGGGGAGAAGGGTGCAAGGCAGAGGGGAGAAGGGTGCAAGGCAGAGGGGAGAAGGGTGCAAGGTAGAAAAGGGTGCAAGGCGGAGGTGCAGGGTACAAGGCTGAGGGGGAGAAGGGTGCAAGGTGGAGGGGGTGAAGGGTGCAAGGCAGAGCATGAGGAGCGTCTAGCAGCACCAGGCCTGTCAGCAGTGTTTACGGACCCCTATACAAACTACTACTGCTTTGGCCTGATGTGTATTAAAAGAAAATCACTTTTTAACAAATAAGTAGGGCGCATTCCTACCGAGCGGAATCTGTCCATATTGCCTGTTCACCTTGCCAAGACCAGCATGCAGAAACTTCAGGAACCACCGGCTGCTTAGGAGAAGGAGAAATCGTTGCACGTTTGCGCTCCTTTTCAGTCTGACAATACAAATCGCGAACGACTCCTGTGTGTGGTATATGTCATCTTTTTTCACCTTCAGGTCGAACTGTCGCCTCCAATGAATTCTTTGAGAGGCGGACAGTTTGAGGTGACAGGATTCCTACAGCTCCCATCTGTTTTGTTCAACAATCAAGGCGCCCGTGGCGCGGTTAGTGACACACAGCAAGTCGCCCTTAACCGACCTCGGTTTCACGTCAGTTCAGTAAATAAACTCACTCCTCCCCCCACCCAATCTCCGTTCAGTTTTTAAATTAATCTCCACCAAAGTTTCACACTCACTTGTCATCACAGACTTGTGCACGCGCCTTGCCCATGCCTTGAATTTCCCTTCATTCAGAAAAGGGGGGGGGGACAAAAGCACGGCGAGACAAAGGGGGAGGAGGCTGGAGGGAGGGAGCGGCCCAGGCTGACACAGAGAGAAAGAGAGCGTAGGGAGGACGTGAACTGCTGGCTGGAGGTGGAGGGAGTGACCCCCGGCAGGCTCCACATGGCATGGCTGTCTAAGGCTGATGCACATTGTCAAGATACAATTATTAATCTTTCCAATTTGGCTACTTTTTCTATGCCCAGTACCTTATAAAACTTAAAGTCCGATGGTGTTCCAATTCTTATTTATTAGAGTTGATTCACTCTAGCCTTTCAGATGTTCCAGCTTAGCCTTTTCGTAACAATTACAACTTTATCAAGTGTTACACTGCATTAAGGTCCCAAAAGAGGTTTTCTGCCATACATTCTCGTTCTGAATTCAGATTATCCATAGTGTCCAACTAAAGGTTATGTCAAGTACTTAGTCAACATTCAGTAACTTAAGTCCTTATAAGCATGCCGTCTGTGTCTGCATACAAAATATCCATGGGCAGCCAGGAAAGCAAAAAGGGTGCACACTTCAGGTACAATCCCTCCTCCCTTCACACAATAAAATCACATTTTACATTTTTACAATTGCTTGCTGTACTTCCGACAGCCACTGTACCTTGATGTTTAAATTTGTTCATATTTTGGTCGTGGGCACTGGCTATATTCAGCTCCAAAAAGCACAGTTTGTCTCTCCTTTAAATTTCCCCCACAATACTTAGTTTATTAGTACGTGTTGATTTTGTTTATTATGCATTAGAGATGGTCTCATGATTTCATGTTTCAATCGTTTTGTCAACATATTAACGCTCACATATTCCTCTTTATTTTAATTGACACATAAATATGTTGCTTACAAAAGGAAGGGGCCTGAGGTTCACTGTGTAGCAGCAGGCAGAGGCAAACACCATCTTTATGAAAGATCTCCGATGAAAAAAATATCAAGACTGCAAACGTCTCACAAACCAATAGCGCTTGCAACAAAGCAAACTATGCTGATATATTATGTATACATGTCAAACAGAAGGAATAGTAAATGAAGGACAAAGACAGAAAATGTACACATTCGTAATATTCGGCACATGGAAAGGCACATTCTCAGTTTATTTATTCAAGCCTAAACCATTTGCAACATGTTTTGAAGCATGTGTCATCAGCTGATAACCATTTGTAAAACCCGGTTTACTGCAAGCCTTTTATGCTTCCGCAAAAGGCACTTTACCTCTGATTACATATTAACCAGGTCTCGCGGTGCTTGATTTGACATCTTGGCCTTGTTCCAGTGATCGACCCACTGGCTAAGTTTATTTCCATGAGTGTAACTATTATTTCTGGGTTAAGAGATGCCAGGTCACTAACACGGAAATGTATTTTTCTGAGCTGTAGTTGGTAGTCTATTAATGTAGCAAGTGCACCCGAAGCAAGTTGCAAACACCGATGTGTGAGCAGTGCCTATGCTAAACTACAACCAGGCATGAGAACTCCAAAGCATAAATAATTCCATGGAATATGTATGGTATAACACTAACTTGACAGTATGCATTCATGTACAAGAACGCTTTGCTTTTCATTTGAACGGTTCCCCAGCTTTTTTTCTAGACAGGTCACGGCAATGTAACCAGAAGCCATATGGCACCTCTGCTCACCATTGTGCGAGTAACTGCAAGCTGGTGGCTGGCAAAAGACTTTGGAAGATGCTTTCTAAATGTCTCGCCGAGCAGCGCATGCGCTGGCTCAGGGGAGACCTAAAAAACAAGGGGAAATAAAACGTTTCTCCTCGTGGCGCCAGGGTATGAACAGGTTTTCCCTGGTCTTAATTCTGGCACTGCCTCCTATATACGCCACCCATGTAAATAGGGGGCAGCGTTGGAATCAATGGGTGTTGCGGTGGAGTGCCCTAAGCATAGAGTGAAAGGGGTCCTTCTTTACAAGGCAGCGTTAAGCCACATTAAGTGACTTAACGCTGTCTTGTAAATAAGGCAAAACCCCTATCGCCACAGGAAAGTCGTGAAAAGTGACGTTCCAGTGGCGATAGGGGCTCGTTAATATGCCCCTTAGTTTGTTCACAAGACTTATTCAACTCAGAATCAATTAATTGTCCCCCCTGCAATGATTCTACTTCCATTTCGCCCACACCTTAACAATTGCTGCATCAGAGCTGGATCTAGCAGCTAGTTACATTAAAGAGATGTTTGCTGTCACTCACCAGGAATAGCAACTTTATATTTATCATACATGTACCAGAGGGACTTTCGCAAGAAGACAGGAGACCTCCAAGCACTAACTGTCAAGTCAGCAAACTGAAGAAACCCCAAGGCCAGTTAGCCATACTTAGACATGAACGCATCATCAATATGAACTAATGTTGGTTGTGGCTCATGCGGTGATTGACTAGGGTGTCAACTACTGTATCAGCCTGGCTTGAAATAAAAGGGATCAGGCATTTGAAGTACAACTGGGACACTAAGCACACATGAAAAACCTATAAATGTGGAATTGCATATCCATGGCAATCAACTCTCAACTCATGGTCAATGTGTAAAGTATTTGCGCAACACACACGCACATTAGTCCAATGACTCTTTGAATCATCCGCAAAAATACTTGTGAACACACTTTGGATCATATGTAAAGCACAACATCAGGGCATAAATAAAAATATCAAGGTAAAATGACAATCACAATCACTGTGCACACAATGCAAGTCCTGGGATAATACTCCTTAGCCTGACCATGCAAAGTTAGAACGACAATATTCTAATGGGTCATCATGTATTGAACTTCATGGAATAGTTACCAAGCAGTACTACTCAAGATATGTACGTTGTACACTCTAAAATCCAGACACTCAGGAATGACATGATCGCTTTGCCCACAAAAAGGGCAAAGCATTTGGCTATCAGGACCTTCGAAACATATGCATTATGCGGAAATAGAGCACAGAAACACCTGTGCTCCTCTGAGCTCCATTATGGTATCCCCTTAACAATACTGATTAAACACAGGATGTAGAAGTACCTGCACCTCTATGTAAGGTGGTGCGGCAATGCTCAGGACTCCCGAAAAGCAAAACAGCAAGGAGTCCCTGTGGGACTCCGAGGTCCGTAAGGGGCTTGAAAGGTGGTCAAATGAGGTCGTGGGACAGTGGTTGAGGTTGTGGGACAGTGGTTGAGGCCGCGCTGCCAGCTTTCACCAATACTTGCTAATGCGGGCCACTCCTTTTCACACTCCTGATGGATTACACTCCTGACGGATACAAAGCCGCCTCCGTTTCCCCTTCTACGGCTGTCAGCGGTTGCTCTCTCCCCTTCAAAGAGCGCCCTGATGTGGGCAGGGCTTTGGTGAGCCACGACCCTGCTTCCGGCCTCTGCTCCCTCGTTGGCGGCGTCAACACCTTCCACTCCTGATGTGCTCACTTCGCTGGTGAGCAGCCGCTCTTGAATTCCTAATTTCTTGTGCCGCAACAGATGGGCTGAGCCTCGAACACGGGCCCAAGGCAGTGCTGAGGGCAGTGCCCACGGGGAGTAGGAATCCAGGGAGTACCAGAAGGCCTCCCCTGGTGGCGGACTGAGGAACTTCTCAGAAAAACATAGTCTAATGAATTTCTCCACCCCCAACAACTTCCAATAAGCACAGGAAGTTTAAGTGAAAATAAAAAGCACACATAGCTCTTGGAAAGTAAAGCACCCAGAGCTCTTGCTGATAAAGCACATGGAAAAGTTGATGTCTCTGAGGTTCCTAGAACAGGAGGCCAGGACACACAGGGCCTTGGAGATTTCTTCCCAAGCAGGATATCACAGCAAGGCAAAAACAGTCAGTCAATTTCCTCCACCACATACAGAAGCACCCACTGCAGGCCAACCCATCCCTCACACAGAAAAGGCAGAGCTCCTCACACAGTTCTTCCACTCTTCTTGGCAGGGTCCTCTTGTTTCCTGAAGTAAACTAAAGTCCTGGGGGTTTAGGTCCAATACTTATACCCCATTTTTTATTGTTCTCTTCGTGGCAAGGGTCTCTGAACCCATTCCAAACCTGTCATGTCCTCCCGGGTGCAGCATCTCTACAGGGGACAGCATTGTGCAAAGAAGACACAGCCTATTCAGATGCAAGTGAAACTCCTCCCACTACTCTGAATGCAGACCAGGTCTGTTCAGCCCAGCAATGAGTCACCCAGGCAAGGCAGGGCACACCTCAACCCCACTAGGGACTGTCTAGAGTGAATGTGAGTCTCCAGCTCCTGTCACTCCAACAGCAGACGCTGGATACACAAACAAGGTGGCATTCTACCGCGCTGCGGTTTGTAAGCGCTCAAAATCTTAATTCGTATTTGTTGACGCATTTAGCGCGTTTTGGCTTCGTTTTTTTGGTTTTAGCATTTTTAAATGTGCACTGCTGGGGCTCTCCTCCCCCCTCATACCTGCATTTAAATTGGAATATCCACCACCGTTTTCGGTGGGCCCGGGTCCTGTGGGTGGTCCGGGGGCTGTGAGCTGATCGGCGACCAGCGCCATCTTGGTTTGGGACCAGGCTTTTTTCGGCGGGCGCCATCTTGGAGCGGTCACGCGCTCCTCCCTCCATTCCGGCGCCTATTTAAAGTCGCTCTCTCCCGCGCAGCGGGAACGCCGTCGCATGCCGGAGTCGTGCCAGAGTCCTGCCCGTCTGCGCCCGTCCGCGATAGGACGCGCTGGACGTGGCTGGACTCTGGGCCCCCTCCTGGTCGGTCTATTCTACATCATGCGGTGCTACACCAGAGATAGTCTGGTTGCCATTGAGAGGTCGCGGCCACCCTGCTCTACACCTAGGGTGGATCCCTTATGCGGCCCGTTATCGTGTGGCTGCGGATGCTTTGCGCTGGCTGCCCCCGTAAGCAGGAGCTGCGGGGATGTCCTGCGCACGCCCTTAAGCCCGTCGCCAGGTATTAGCATTTGGAATCTTAACGCTAGGTCGCTTGTCAAGCACCATCTTGACATTAATGACCTGCTAGGCAGGGAGGTGCCTGACCTATTCTGCGTAACAGAGACCTGGCTGCAGGATGCTGACACGGCCATTGTCAATCTGGCCTTCCCGCCGGAATACTCGGTATTCACCTTGAATAGGACCTCAAGAGGCGGGGGTATTGCTCTTGCCGTCAAGTCCTGTTACCCTACTACATGGCATGGGCAAAAGATCCCAGGGTGCGAATGCGCCCTGTTTAAGGTCGCTATTACATCCAACTTCACCCTGTCGGGACTTGTAATTTATAGGCCCCCGGGGAGTGAAGTGGCCTTTAGAGCAGCGTTACCGGAGGCTATTAGCAATCTGGCTACGGGGTGCTCCAATTTTACCATCATTGGAGATTTAAATCTGCACTTTAACAACTCCAGTAGTCCTTCAGTATCCAGTTTCCTGGCGGACCTTGAGGCGTTACAGCTGAATCAGTTGGTGACGCAGCCCACACACTCAGGGGGTCACACCCTCGACCCGTTCTTTACCAATCTGACGGAAGTCTGTGTCACCAGCTACACACCTCTGGCATGGACTGATCACTATTTGATACAGTTCCACTGCCCTATCGTGGCTAGTCCTTCTAAGCCAGTGGTGTGTTCTGTTCCAAGAAGACGCTGGAACAAACTTAAGCTGGATGAGTTCTTTCATCTCTTATCAGCTGACCCGCTTGACGTCTCAGGTCCGCCGGATCAGATGTACGACAGGTTTAGCGACTGGGTCTCCAGGGCCTTGGACACCCTCATCCCCTTGGTGACCTGTAAAACTGGATCTGGCAAGGCCAGCCCCTGGTATGACGACTCTCTGCGGGCTCTGAAGGTTTCTTGCAGGCGCGCAGAGCGGGCATGGCGCAAAGCCTATTCCAGCTCTAAGAAAGTCTTATATCAGGCAACAGTGAAGGTGTACCATCGGGCGGTGTGTAGAACCCGTGCCGCTTTTTATGCGACACAATTCAGGAACAGTTCGAACCCGGCAAAGGCTATCTTTAAGGTATTGAAAGACCTCACTGCCAAAAAAGTTACAACATCACACCAGAGCTCTGTGGAGCACTGTGAAAAGTTGGCAGAGTTTTTCCTGGAAAAGGTGAATGCCATCTACCGAGCCTTTCCTGTGGTCGTTCCCTCGGCGATTACATCTTCTAAGCCACCACCATCTGAGGGACTATGTTCTCTACCTTTGTTAAACTCTGATAGCCTAGGCACTTTGGCCCGCAGAGTGAAGTCTGGGTCCCCTGAGGATCCACTTTGCCCTGAAGTGTTCAAGGACCTTGCGGCACATGACATCTCCCCGCTTTGTTCCTTGGTCAATGCGTCACTTACATCTGGCGTAGTTCCACTGAAGTGGAAGCGAGCCATGGTTCGTCCGATCCTGAAGAAACCTAGCCTGGATGGGAGCAAGCCGGAGAGCTATCGGCCTATTTCACTCTTGCCGTGGCCGGCTAAGGTGATGGAGGCACACGTAAATGCCGCCCTCTCGGAACATCTCCGTCGAGCTGATATACTCGACGCCACGCAGAATGGGTTCAGGGCAGGTCATAGCACGGAGACGGCTCTGCTCTACATGGTGGAGCACCTTCGCTCCGTGCTTGACGCGGGACAAACGGCAGCGCTGGTGCTATTAGATCTAAGCGCTGCCTTTGACACCGTCTCGCACCCTATCCTTCTGCAGCGTTTAGAGGAGGCTGGTGTTACCGGCACTGCTCTCGACTGGTTCCGGTCGTTCCTAACCAACCGGGCCTTTAGCGTGACCGTCCCACCTTATCAGTCAAAATTTCTTCCGTTGAACCTGGGCGTCCCCCAAGGCTCCTCGCTGAGTCCTACGCTGTTCAATCTGTACGTAAGGCCGCTAGCTGAGGTTGTCAAACAATGGGGTATGACCATGGTGTCATATGCCGATGACACCCAGCTAGCGGTCACGATCAGCGGGGATGCTGAAGTCGACGCCCCTAGGTTTCAACAAGGACTGAGGGCGGTCGCTAGCTGGATGACGCTCAATTGTCTCCAGCTAAACGCTAGTAAGACCGAGGTGATGGTATTTGGTAGGCAACCGGAACTGTGGGGAGAGAGATGGTGGCCGGAGGAGTTGGGTTCTGCTCCCATCCCAGTCGCCGAGCTTAAGAACCTCGGGGTCTGGTTGGACCCTTCCCTTACGTTTGCATGCCACACTAAACGCACGGCTGCTTGTTGCTTCGGCATCTTGCGTGGGCTCCGTCCGGTGCTAAAGTTCTTCGATGCCCCCACTCGGCAACTTATGATCCAAGCTACCGTCATCTCCAGGCTGGATTATGCTAGTTCTTTGCTGGCCGGGTTGAACGTGGCTGAGATCGGGCGCCTGCAACGGATCCAGAATGCAGCAGCGAGAGCGGTGGTAGGCCTTCCAAGATTCTGTCCTACCTCCAGCACCATACGAGCGCTGCATTGGCTCCCGGTGGCGCAGCGGATTCAGTTTAAGGTCCTCTGCGTCGCCTATAAGATCTTGAAGGGGTCCCCGGCAACGATCCTTACGACCCTCATGGCCAACTACATCCCAGCACGACCCTTAAGATCGGCAGACCTCGAATTGGCCGTGGTACCGCGCTTTAAGCGAGCCAGGGCCGGTGGACGCTCATTTCGAGTGCGGGCCGCTGCTTTGTGGAACTCCTTACCCCCGGCAATTCGCGCTATGAGCGATTTGCTTTCTTTTCGTCGCGCCGTGAAAACATTTTTATTCCCTTAGTCATTTTGCTTGTGCTGTTTTTATTTAGTTGTGTTGTGTAGCTGCCTTGTCGGGCGCCAGGACGCTCCTTAGCTGGATCATCTGTGCGCCTAATAAAAACCACATAACATAACATAACATAACATAACAGTCAGAGGCACATGGGATGGTAAACCAAGAAAATGCCTGCGTTCTAAAAGTGGCATTTTCAAACACAGAATTAAAAAAACATCTTCACCAAAAGGTGCATTAATAAATTCTGAGCTCAGAGACCCTAAACTCCGTTTCTCTATTTTGTCCCTATTGAAAGTTATACTTGTAAGATGTTACAAAACAACTCCAATGTTAGCCTATAGGACAGATAGCCTTTCAATAGTGAAAAATGAAATACACTGTATTTCACTATCAGTACATGTCACACACACCCGCTGTACATGTCCTACCTTTCACATACACTGCACTCTGCCGATGGCAGTACCTTCAGACTACCTTAAAGGTGCCATATATGTAAGGAAAGGGAAGGTTTGGGCCTGGCAATTGGGTGCCGTTTACAACTGCGCACACGCACACTACAGTGATAGGTCTAAGATACATTCCAAGGGCTACTCATGCGGGTGGCACAACCAGTGCTCCAAGCCCACTAGTAGCTTTTGATTTACAGGCCCTGACACACTTCAGGCAATTTACTAGAGACTTACCAGTAAATAAAATATGTCAATCTTATCACCATTTATACAGAGAGCATATGCACTTTAGCACTGATCAGCAATGGTAAAGTGCTCAGAATCCTACAGCCAACAAAACAGGGTCAGAAAAATAGGAGGCAAAAGGCAAACTGGTTGGGGATAAACCAGTCAAACGGGCTAGGTCTAACAGGGAAACAATCATAATGCTATGGTCTTGATAAATGTCTAGTACTATCAGGTAATGACCAGAAAGGGTCCCCCATAGGATGTCAATCGATCAATCAATCAGGGTCTTGTGTAGCGCGGTTATTCACCGGTGAGGGTCTCAAGCCACTGCGTAGGGGGGCTGCTGGTCATATTGGGTGGAAGATTATTCAAAGAGCCAGGTCTTGAGGTCCTGCCTTAACTGGGTCAGTGACGTGGATTGCCTGAGGTAGAGGGGAAGGGTGTTCCAGGTCTTGGCACATGGTGGGAGAACTACCTTCCTCCAGTTCTGGTCTTGTGGATTATGGGGAAGGAGGCAAGGGAGAGTTGGCAGGATCAGAGTTGTCTGGCGGGTACGTAAAATGTGAGGCAATTTTCATGTATGCTGGTCCTTCATGATGTAGAGCATTGTAGGCATGAGTGAGGAGCTGGAAAGTGATTCCCTTCTTGTCTAGGAGCCAATGGAGTTGTTGAAGGTGTTGTGTGATGTGGCTGCTTAGGGGGATGTAGAGTACCATGTCCTTCTCAAGTGAAAATTGTAGCAAAACTGTTAACATGCATTAGGAACAAATTGATGCAAGACGAGGTGTGTTGGGCATGAGTTAGGTAGGTATATCCCTTATCACCAGGGTGTTTTAATTATCGGATGTCAACAAGGACCTAACACTCTCTAATATTGCTAAGCAGTGCTCTGTCTGCTGTATTATATTTGTTAATACTACCTGTCCTATCAATATCCAATATGCGCCTACGACGGTTTTCGTTTTTCTGAATTCGAGGGATCTGTGCTAGAAAACTCAATTTACAATTATCTGGGAGCATACACAGAGCGTGATCGTTCATTTTCAATTTTAGGAAGACATATCTATCTCCTGCATCAGTTCAGTGTTCAGAACCTTGTGGGGAATAGACTTGTGGACTAGTATCACTACCCCACATTTTGAGATAGGTTCGTAGTACCGTTTTTGTTATTACATTCAGCACTAGTGCAACACTGGTGCAACAGCTGCCCACTAACTTGCCCTCACAGTCTTTCTTTAGTTTATCTATTTTATGTGGTGGAAAATGCATTTCTTGTAGTAGTGCCATGTTCTCCATTTGATGTTGAGGTATTGTAGGACCTTTTTTTGAAGAAGTCTGATAAACCATTCACATTCATAGATAGTATTTCAAGGGTGTAGTTTGGTTACTCCTAGTAGCCACAAATAGATTAAAAAATGTACTTAGTACATCACTAAAACAATATGTTGTTCGATGTGCAGTCTGCAAGTCAGAGTTATCGATTCCACTCGAGTAAGGGTACTGGGGGAGTAGGCAGTAGAGAGGGCTACATTTCAAAAGGAAGGAGGGGGGAAACTGGGTATAAGACCTATAGGATCTAAGCCTGGAGCACTGTAACCAAATAGCAAAATGCTGTTTAGCACCAGATCACAATTTTCTGCTCTGTACCAAGGCTGATGGGGACATGGTAGCTTAGGGGTGTGTAGCGGTTGCACAAAAGGGAACAAAGAAAACTTGAGATATGGTAGAAAAGTGGTTTATTTTGTAAGGAATTCTCCTTTTTCTCAAGTCAGGATAACAAACAAAAGCAAATATTATGGAATGGAAAAGAATTCAAGTTTCACAAAGCACTGTCAGTGCAATGGTGGTTCACGGTCCCTCTGGCTCTTCACATCAAGCGCTAGGTTCTTGGGGCTTCCAGGGTGTATCCGGTGACTCCCTTAGTCCATATGTCAGGGAAAGAAAAGAAAACAACGACTGGGGTTACTGTTCTGTATTTCTTCTACATGCGAGTGTGTTACCTTCACCTGACACCGTTCGTATAGTGATGGGGGGGGGCGTAAGGAAAAGAGGGCGCAGTGCAAATATAAAACAAAAACACACGTGTGCCTTAATTCCCGATGCCTCCCCAACACCCCCACCAAAATGACCCCCGCAAAGGAACTTTGCCTTAAGCCACGACCCATGTCCAGGGCCGTGGCGAAGGGACCCAGAGCGTCCACCACTCCCGACGGGCCGCCAGGCTTACTGGTGCTGTACAGGGTACTTTCTCAGGTCTTCTTCTCCCCCTCCTCGTCTCTTTCAGCACTTTTTCCGTCTCCGGTGTAGACGCCGTCAGCTCCGGCCTCCCGTCTCTCTTTACGCCCTCTTCCGATGACGTCAGGAGTCTCGTCTTGGAATACCCGGCTGCAGCTAAACCACTAACCTCTTCCGGTACGTCTGGGGAGTCGGTGCTGTCAGCTGGGTGGTTCTTGCGTGTTCCGCCTCCGTCCTTTTCACAGGGTGTTAGGTGAATGTAGTACTGAAATTGTATTACTATTATACTCTTGTACACGGGTGGGACAAAGAGTGGATATGTGATACTAACTATTCAGTGCACTATGAAGTCTATGGGGATACTGCTGAATGGCTAAAAGGAAAAAAAAGAGAAAATATAGTAGGCAAATTGCATATGATGAAAACACAGCACACACAAACGTAATTTCTCTCAGAAAATAGTGTAAACAACTTAATTAGTTAAGAAACATTTAAAAACATAAAATAACTCTGGTTAGATTGATTATTCTGATCGCTCTCCAGGGTGATCTTTTAATGGGGGGATGGACTTGTCTCTGTCATTGGCAAACCCGTCCACTATTTGCTGGAAACCATCTCAGCCTTAACCCCTGCGGAGTGTGACAGGTTTTGGGAGAAGTGTCTGCGATCTGTTCTGGCATTGCCCCTCTGTTCTTGCACCAATGTCGGGAGTATTTCAATTGGATTGCAATGGGCCTGTTTCAGTGGGTGCCTGATGGACCTGGCATCTTTTGGTGTGTTTCCCCTGTCTTTTTGCTCTCAGACCTCCTGTTTTTGATGTTATGCCGGACTTTGTTTTTGCTGGTTTAGGGTCTTTGCACACTTTATCACTACTATTCAGTGCTGAAGTGAAAGTGCTCCTACTGTAAATTGTGTTATGTTTGATTTTGATATTTGATTTACTAGTAAGTCCCCAGTAAGGTGCACTGTTTGTGCTCAGGGCCTGTAAATCAAATGCTACTTGTGGGCCAGCAGCACTGGTTGTGCCACCCACGCAAGTAGCCTTTCCTAGGTGTCTCAGACCTGCCACTGCATTGTATGGGCACAGTATTAACTGCCATGTTGACCTGGCAAGTGCACCCACCTTCTAGGCCTTACCCTTCCCTCTTACTACACGTAAGGCACCCCTAAGGTAGGCCCAAGGTATTCCCATGAGCAGGGTACAGTGTATGTGAAAGGCAGGACATGTAGTAGTGAGTTTCACATATCCATAGAGTGAAATTCTATGTATTGCATTTTTCACTATTGAAAGGCTGTTTTTTCACCAGTTGATCATTGGAGCTGCCTTTTAACATTTTACAAGTGTAACTTTTAATTGGGAAAATAGAGAAATGGAGTTTAGGTTCCCAGAAATCAGAATTTAATAACACATCATTTAGTAAAGGTGGTTTTTAAATTATGGGTTTGAAAATGGCACTTTTTAGAAAGTGGGCATTTTCTTGTTTAACCATCTTGTGTGCCTTTATCTGTTTGTGTATCCACCGTCTGGTTTTGGAGTGACATGACCTAGGTATGTGCACTCTCTCTAGACAGCCACAAGGAGAGTCGAGGTGTGTCCTGCCTTTCTTTTGTGATTCATATCCACGCTGATTAGACCTTGCTGCATTTAGAGGTGGGGGAGGAGTTTGCACTAGCAACTGAATAGGCTGTGGCTGCTCTGCGCAATGTTGCCACCACCTTCTGTAGTGAAGCTGTACTAGAGAGGACAGAACTAGTTTCTACTGAGCAAAAGGGACATGCTGCCTAAAACATAAAATGGAAAAGCAGTATAAATTTTGGGGCCCTGATCCCAGAACTTTAGAACATGTTCATACTAAGCACCCTGCTAAGGAGAGCTGAAAGAGCTGCCAGAAGCAGTACTGCCCCTTTGCGTTTTTTTTCAATTTGTTTGGTTGGCATGCAGTTGCTGCTTCTGCCTTGGTCAGTGAAACAATTGGACTGAACTTTCTTGAATCCTGCTGTTAATGTTTCCCCAAGGGCTTGAAGTAGAGCTTGTCTCCTCTTGGAAGTCTCAGGAACACCAAAGACTTCACCATCCTGCGGGTACCCGCATATAGAACTACGTGTTTCAGCTGCCACAGAGGAAATAGCAACACAACACCACTGCCGGCTTGGTGACCTGCTGCCATTGCAGAGAGCACGACCCCGCTTCGCATCTCAAACCTGGTCTCACTAATGATGCTACCCGACTTTGCCACAATGCCTCTGTTTGCACCGTGACATGAGGGCACAGTACTTTGCAGTACCCCAATTCACATCGCCGCCCTGGTATTCTTGATGATGACTCTCCACGCCGACATAGATGCTCCTGTCAGCAGGTGCCCTGGGGCCACCGCTCGTGAGTTACTCAAAACACTGACCCGTCCCACACCGCAGCCTTGGCCCACTAATGCCATTGACTCCAGATCATCTAATGACGGCAGCGCTTCAGCAACGACGACGCTGCTGCTTGCGCTTCACTTTCCACCATAGCCCCGACGCCTACAGACGGGCCTGACTTGAACCTCACAGAGTTCCATCTATAACACTTGTGACTCCAAGGGCCCGATGACTCCTGCATCGATCTCTGGGACTAACGCCGCCTCTTTGGAGATCATCACAAGGTCCACAACGCCCTACATTTCCAAGGTACTGTTTGTGGGTCTTCCTGACAACAGACCCTGTGTTTGTTCACAACGCAGTGATAGCCCTGGACGTACCTATCGACTTTAGTTTTGCAATATTCGTATCTGGATCACTGTATGTTGGATTTTAATAATTCTGGTGTTGTTTTACACAGATATATTTTCCTAAAACTGGTGTGGTGTAATTTTGCAGTGTTTTCACTGTATTACTGGGTGTTATGTGCAAATGTTTCACACATTGCCTCTGAGATAACAAAACAAAAAAACAATAGATAGAAGGTTGTATGTTTGCGCTCAATTGTCATAAGTAATTATGAGACTTATTAGGGCTTCTACTAGGGATAAAGATGACATCTATCAAATCGTCATCAATAGATGTAGAGATCCACATCAACAGAGAACAAGCATTTACAATGCAATGGTCTCGGCATCATTAAAGGTAGAGCTATTGGCATTGCTTATGACATTTATTTTTTATTTTTTAAATCATCAATAAATGGCATTGTCATTTATTTACATTGCCAATACGCTCAGGTACGCTCACACACGCAGATGCACACACAGATGCACACACAAGCCCAGGAACGCACACACACACACACACAGATGCGCACATACACAGGCACACACACTCACAGATGCACACACACACAGGCACGCACCCCCACACAGATGTGCACACATACACAGGCGCACACATACAGATGCACACACAGATGCACACATACACAGGCACACACACACACACACAGATGTGCACATACGCCCAGGTACGCACACACATGCAGATGCGCACACACGCCCAGTCATGCACACACAGATGCGCACACATACACAGGCACACACATACACAGGCACACACACACAGATGCACACATAGGCACTTGCACACATACACAGATGCGCGCACACAGAAATGCATTCACATGCACAGGCAACCACACACAGGCATGCACACATACACAGATGTGCACACATGCCCAGGCACGCACACACACATATGCACACACAGACACATACATTTCCGTCTGCGAGGCTGGGGGAAAGAGTTAATTCCAAACTCCTGAGTGTTCATATTTAAGACAAGAGCAGAATGTTCTACAACAAAACTGCCAAATCAGAGGCTCCGGCAGGAAGTAGTGTCAGAGCTCCAAGGGGCTGAAAACAGCATTTCACACCAGCAGCAAAAAACACTTAACAAGAACTACACCTTGAAAGAGAGGCCCATCGGGGTTTGTTGTAGTCTGACTACCGCAAAAGGGACAAAAAAATAACATTCCTTTTCAGTTACTATGGCAGCAGCCCCTACTATTTCAGATTCCTTCCTAACCCCCCTCACGCTCTTGCACGTGACACTACAGAGCAGCCTGAATGAGGAGAACAGTGTACTTCAGAGGAAATGTCTGAATTAGACGCGCATCTGGGGGCTCCAGCAGAGCTTTACATGGAATGAAACAACTGGGGCAGATGCAATTAGGGGCGTGGCTTAAAAATATGCGCGCATAGTGCCCCCACGCTGGTATTTTGCTGCTTCTGTCATTGCCTCCAGATATAGAATACAATAAGGAACATTACACCTACAACAAGCCAGGACTATTGGCTTTGTCAGTGATTGTAAGATAAATAAGAAACAACTGTGGCTTCGTTGGACAGAACATTGCAAATGCTTCCGTTTTGTAATGATGAGACTGAAAGAACCATGGCGAGTCTCTTTGACGTCACATTATATACAGTGAAGGGCGACACTACTGCAGAGATAAATGCTCTTAAGTTAAAGCTGCTCCCTGGAACCTCTGATGCAGACGGGTGGAAGGACTGCCGGACTCCACATCTCTCCAGGGCGGAGGACTGGTGCAAGGACTGCCGGACTCCGCATCTCACCAGAGCGGGGGACGGGTGCAAGGTCGGCCGGACTCCGCATCTCACCAGGGCGGGGGACGGGTGCAACGACTTCCGGACTCCGCATCTCACCAGGGCGGGGGAGGGGTGCAAGGACTGCCGGTCTCTGCATCTCACCAGGGTGGGGGACGGGTGCAAGGACTGCCGGTCTCCGCATCTCACCAGGGCGGAGGACGGATGCAAGGACTGCCGGACTCCGCATCATACCAGGGCGGGGGAGGGGTGCAAGGACTGCCGGTCTCCGCATCTCACCATGGCGGGGGACAGATGCAAGGACTGCCGGACTCCCGAGTCAGACTCCACACGACTGTCGGGCCGCAAAGCTGTAGGGAGGCGTCAAGAGAGGGTAAAAGGAGTCCTGCCCTGTATGGGGGTAAAGCCACCAAGAGATGCCCGGCTGCGCCTAGAAGTCAAGTCACACTTCTGAGCGCTCGGATAAACTTTCCTGTGAGGAGCAGGCAGCTGGGGCTGATTATATAGAGAGTGGAGGGGGGCACTGACAGGAGGAGCACCCGTCGAAAATTACTAACAACTGTGCCCTGCGTACCTCTGGAGAGCTTACCCGAGTCAGACTCCACACGACTGTCGGGCCGCAAAGCTGTAGGGAGGCGTCCTCGTTTGATCCTGCTTGAGCCGCAGGAAAAAAAAAATGGTGGCCGCAAGCTTCAGAAATTTTTCGGATTTGGGGGCTTGTTTTGCTGTCCTGAGTGACGGACGACGTCACGAGCTAAAGAACAGCAAAACTTACGGCCCCGAATCCGAAAAAGACGGGGCTTGTTTGGAGTGACTCCCTTCTCTTCCAATGGCTGGCCTTCCTTTAGGAAGCCAGCCAATGGAAGCGAACGGAGCTGAGTGGTGGGTCTAAAGTGCCCTACTCCAAAACATAAGATCTCCGGACCGGAAGCTGCTTCGCAGCTTATAGGTCCCTCGACCTAAAAACATGTTATATCCCGAGCAGTTTAGAACAATCATAGTGTGCAAATCAGTCATCAAGAATGAAACATTGTAATCCAATAAGAATAAATCTTCTTCTTTAATGTTCACAACAGCATCCTTTTGAACTATAGCCAACACGTGTTTCGTCTTGTTAGCAGTGTATGCATATAGACTTCATCAGGGCTAGAATGTACAACAAAGACAATAATTACTAACTGGCTTTGTGAATGTATGACACATTAGAAATAGAAGAAGAGACCAAATGTACCACAGCCCAGTGACATCAATAACACAACAGAAAACAGGAGCACCCAAAAGAGCAAATGCCTCTTGCATGTATTCCAAATACATCTGAACAGAGCAATAGAGAGTAAACAAAAAAGTGCATAAAGAGAAAACGCAACAATAACAAAGAATGAATAGCAAGTTCAGAAAAGACCTTTAAGCAACACCAAAAGGGACCAAGATCCATAAGTAGATCAAAGAAACAAAAAATAACACAATAGAACGTATCCAGTCAAGCAGGACCCACAAAAAAGAATAGATCCTAAAAAGACCCCTAGTAACACCGAGTAAATTAATAAGGTAAATATCTCACCAACACATGTATTACGATACTGGCAATACCACTGATTACCAGTTCCAAGTGGCGTGTTAAGAACTAAAGAAAAAGAAACAAAATAAAGTCCATCTCGACATAGAAAATAGAAATAACAATCCAGGATTTATCCAAAACATCACAATAAGTAAATTGTCGCAAGAGCTGCTATACTATAAAGTTAAGGTTCAAAATAGCCTCCACGAAGAAATAGCACTTCTGGTGTGAGAATTTATCAATACCCACGTCAGGGCATAATCCAGTCACGCAATCTAAAATGAGGCATCATATTAGATCCCAAGTCATGTATGTTACTAAAGCATATTTATACTAAACCAAATACAAATTCTAAAGATTACCACAACTCAATTCAGCATGGCAATCTATTAAAAACATGCCGGGTTCAGAAATTCACCTCAATATTCATACAGCAATCGATCATTAAAACAGTTGTATACAAAAAGTGGCGCCAATTATTTCGGTGGACAATTCTTTTAATTAAAAGATGCTAGTTTACATCACTCAAACGAAACCCGTATCACAAAACGTGCCAAAAGTAAGGCACGTATCGGAATTAAAGATTCTAAATAGAGGACCATCAAATAAACATGAACTATGCCACAAACCTTGTTACAACCAAAAACGGCAGCATGAGTACGGCGTCTAGCACCCGCGCCATCTTTCGATGTCAATAAATACTAGATAAAGAACACAAAGGAAGGACCAAAAAGATCCTAAACTGTTGACCATTCCAAAATGGCACCCACGGAGGATCGTAATGTCAGTCAAAACTAGAAATTTTGTTTGGCCTCAAGGTGAAAGCACTCGATACTAACATAGCTAATCTCAAATGCATCCATAATTAAATATAGTATGAATGAGTATCTCATAACGCTAAGTTTGCATATAAATAGACAGTGCAAGCCAGATATAAAACTCATAACCAGGAAAATAAGAAAAAAACTTGAATTCCATACAGCCATCACCAATAGAGTAAAACGAAAGAAAAAAGTATAAAGTGAGTAAATAAAATAAACCACCCATGAAGTAAAAAGTGATCATTGCAGCATAAGTCAGTATAGTTTTATATAGAATACAACTCATAACAAAACAGAATGGTCAATACAATGCGTGACAAAACTAAATATAATACCATCCATATGTACATAATAATGCCAATAATACATCAAGTAATTTGACAACCAAAACACATAATTCCCAAGTACGGTCAAAGAGCAGCAGTATGGGTAAGCAGGAAACACACATCATATTGTACATAATTAATACAGTAGATTTTACAAAGGGAATATATCATCCTAAAAAATATTGTAATTCATTATCAAAATTTAAGCCCTTTTCAACAGCACGCAAATTCAAAATCCAGCGGGCTTTCTTTCTGTCGAAGTCTGAGCTCCCTATTGCCTCCTCTTGCATCCATCAAAACATTTTCTATACCATGAAATGTGAAAGAGGGGTGAGTCCCTGTGACTCGCATTCAGCCGCATGAGCTGCAATGGGATATCTAATATCACGATTCTTCAGAGCCCTGAAGTGTTCTGATATTCGATCCCTCAGTCTTCTAATGGTACTACCAATGTAGATTAATTGGCATTTGCAGATGACCGCATATACCACATACGTGGTATTGCAGTCAATATGTGTGTTGATGTTGTAATGTTGTGAGCCATTGTAACTAAAGCAGCGTATGCCTTGTATCATCATTTTGCACATACTGCAATTTCCACATTTAAATGATCCAATGCTTCTTTTCTGAAGCCAATTGTGGGCCTGCAAGTGCTGTCTAGGATAACTGGGGCTTAAGATGTTCTTAATTGACCTACCTTTGCGATATGTTACAGAGGGATAATTTGAAATAAATGGACGTAGTCCGGAGTCAGATGTCAAAAGAAACCAGTATTTTCTTAAAATCCTATACACTTTAGTGGACAGGATGTTGTAGTTAGTGATCAGTCGCACAGGGGACACTCTTTTATTCGTGTTCTTATTTCTAGATTTTAGAGTTTGCTTCCTAGGGAGTTTAATAATTCTCTGTTTGGCTTGTGCAATTACTTCAGTGTCATATCAACGTGACAAAAAACGTTGTTCCATATAGTCAATACACTCTAAGAAATCTTTATCCCTGGAGCAATTACAGCGTGCCCTATAGAGTTCTCCATAAGGTATTGAATTTACTTGTGTTCTTGGATGGGCACTTTGACCATGCAACACCGAATTGCAGGCAGTTGTTTTTCTGTGGAGTTTACTACAAACCCTACCTTTCTCAATAAATAGCTCCACGCCGAGAAACACTATCCTCTCACTACTGTGGTTCAAGGTAAAGGTCATGTTAAGGTCATTGGAGTTCATATATTCAAAAAAACGTAGTAATTCAGTCTCACCACCCGTCCAAATTAGAAAGCAATCATCAATATACCGTCCATAGTAACCAATGAAATCATGCCAGGGGCAACCGAGGGATCGAATATCAGAACACTTCAGGGCTTGAAGAATCGTGATATTAGATATCCCATTGCAGCTCATGCGGCTGAATGCGAGTCACAGGGTACGCACCCCTCTTTCACATTTCATGGTATAGAAAATGTTTTGATGGATGCGAGAGGAGGCAATAGGGAGCTCAGACTTTGACAGAAAGAGGCCCGCTGGATTTTGAATTTGCGTGCTGTTAAAAAGGGCTTACATTTTGATAATGAATTACAATATTTTTAGGATGATATATTCCCTTTGTAAAATCTACTGTAGTGATTATGTACAATATGATGTGTGTTTCCTGCTTACCCATACTGCTGCTCTTTGACCGCATTTGGGAATTATGTGTTTTGGTAGTCAAATTACTTGATGTATTATTGGCATTATTATGTACATATGGATGGTATTATATTTAGTTTCGTCACGCTTTGTATTGACCATTCAGTTTTGTTATGAGTTGTATTATATATAAAAACTATACTGACTTATGCTGCAATGATCACTTTTTACTTCATGGGTGGTTTATTTTATTTACTCACTTTATACTTTTTTCTTTCGTTTTACTCTATTGGTGATGGCTGTATGGAATTCAAGTTTTTTTCTTACTTTCCTGGATATGAGTTTTATATCTGACTTGCACTGTCTATTTATATGCAAACTTAGCGCTATGAGATACTCATTCGTACTATATTTAATTAGGAATCCATTTGAGATTAGCTATGTTAGTATCGAGTGCTTTCTCCTTGTGTGCCAAATAAAGTTTCTAGTTTTGACTGACAATACGATCCTCCGTGGGTGCCATTTTGGAATGGTCAACAGTTTAGGATCTTTTTGGTCCTTCCTTTGTGTTCTTTATCTAGTATTTATTGACATTGAAAGATGGCGCGGGTGCTAGACGCCGTACTCGTGCTGCCGTTTTTGGTTGTAACACGTAACTTATTCGGTGAGTGGATCATGAGCTGCTAATTTTATATTTTTCAGTTCTGTTTGACATGGTTTGTGGCATAGTTCATGTTTATTTGATGGTCCTCTATTTAGAATCTTTAATTCCGATATGTGCCTTACTTTTGGCACGTTTTGTGATACGGGTTTCGTTTGAGTGATGTTCCATATATATTGTAAACTAGCGTCTTTTAATTAAAAGAATTTTCCCCCGAAATAATTGGTGCCATTTTTAGTATACAACTGTTTTAATGATCGATTGCTGTATGAATATTGAGGTGAATCTCTGAACCCGGACATGTTTTTAATAGATTGCCATGCTGAATTGAGTTGTGGTAATCTTTAGAATTTGTTTTTGGTTTTGTATAAATATGCTTTAGTAACATACATGACTTGGGATCTAATATGATGCCTCGTTTTAGATTGCGTGACTGGATTATGCCCTGACGTTGGTATTGATAAATTCTCACACCAGAAGTGCTATTTCTTCATGGAGGCTATTTTGAACCTTAACTTTTGTGAGTATAGCAGCTCTTGCCACAATTTACTTATTGTGATGTTTTGGATAAATCCTGGATTGTTATTTCTATTTTCTATGTCGAGATGGACTTTATTTTGTTTCTTTTTCTTTAGTTCTTACTACGCCACTTGGAACTGGTAATCAGTGGTGTTGCTAGTATCGTAATACATGTGTTGGTGAGATATTTACCTTATTAATTTACTCGGTGTTACTAGGGGTCTTTTTAGGATCTATTCTTTTTTGTGGGTCCTGCTTGACTGGATACGTTCTATTATGTTATTTTTTGTTTCTTTGATCTACTTATTGAGCTTGGTCCCTTTTGGTGTTGCTTAAAGGTCTTTTCTGAACTTGCTATTCATTCTTTGTTATTGTTGTGTTTTCTCTTTATGCACTTTTTTGTTTACTCTCTATTCCTCTGTTCAGATGTATTTGGAATACATGCAAGAGGCATTTGCTCTTTTGGGTGCTCCTGTTTTCTGTTGTGTTATTGATGTCACTGGGCTGTGGTACATTTGGTCTCTTCTACTATTTCTAATGTGTCATACATTTATAAAGCCAGTTAGTAATTATTGTATTTGTTGTACATTCTAGCCCTGATGAAGTCTATATGCATACACTGCTAACAAGACAAAACACGTATTGGCTAGAGTTCAAAAGGATGCTGTTTTGAACATTAAAGAAGAAGATTTATTCTTATTGGATTACAATGCATCTGAGATAAGCCTGACTGCTTGTGCCAAGATATCAAGAGGGTGAGCAGGAGTTATTTTTTAAGTGTAATCCCCCTCACCCTGACTAGAAGGAAGTGTCTGTGTCTTTAGTTGGACAAGGTGCCAAACTCTGCCAACTAGAGACCCCCATTTCTAACAGTGCCACTTCAGAAGAGGTTAAAAAGTCTGTCAATTCTTCAGGGTCTACGCATTCCATGCTATGGTCCTTCCTGTCACAATAATAGTTGCAAGTCCTAACAATCCAAATTTGATGTCAATTTATCAAGTCATGGGCATAATGCCAAGAACATTTTTCTTTTCACAACTGTGTCACGAGAAAAATCTGAAGTGATGTGCACTTCATACCTTTGTGTAGGATCGCTCTTGTGTGTTGATGACAAAGAAGGCATGTGATTTTGCTGTCTGTTTTTCCGTCATTGTGGGGATTTCTGAAACCTAATTTGCGCCTTTTGGAATAGTTCTATGGTCAACTTCCATTTCCTCAGCATTAAAGGAAATCAGTAGTGCACAACTTTTAAAATGTCGCCGTAGAACATAATTCAGTCCAGACATTCTTTATGGCCCATTGTTTCTCCCCTTGATATACTACTACCAGGAGTGTGGTCAGAGTGATGATTTGGGCAGCTGTTAAACAATATACTGGTACCTGATGTTTACACTACCACGTCTAGTGACCCCAACATCCTTTCTACTACGTTTGGGCATATAGCAGAGGCAAGTTCCAACTAGGAGAACCTCCAGTTAAACCCAATTATGCCACCGGAAAAGTACATAATCAAATATGTCCATATTTTGCGGTCTCCCAGGTCCACTGACTTTCTCTCTAATAATAGTATCCTTCCATTGAAAGTATTTGTTCTCACAAACATGATGAGCCTACACTAATACTCAAGGTATTGCAGCAGAAATGTACTTACTATCGAATCTCTTGTTCCATTAGCTTTTGATTTCTGATGCAAAAGGGCCTCACACCTAAAGTTTTAGATCTGTCAAGGAAGGAAAAAATGCAAGTGTCCTCAACCCCTTTTCCCAACCTCTTGCCGTACATATCAACAAACGGTACCTCATATTATTACATCTTTCAATATCCTGCAATTTTCAAACTACGTAGATATTTTGATTTCTGCCTATGCAAGGGAAGACTGGGTTCACAACATAAGGGTGTCAGTCTACACCTGATTATAAGAAAGCGCAATAACAGCATTTTTAGCACCAGTTCCTAATTTAATGCCTTCTTACACATGAACCCTATTGTAATGCACCTTCTACTTTTCATCTTCGAGTTTCATTGAAACTGTTAATTCTTTCATTTCAGTTGCAATTCCTGCTGTTTCAGACAATAATTTTCCGCTTGAACCTTTATGATGATGTTAATCCGTTTTTTTTTTAAAGCTTTTATTTTTGTTTGATGTTGGTCTAGGGGCCCTGCCACACCACCTGACTCAACCAAGAAATGCTTGAGGAACTGGAGATTGGTGAGCTTGGTGAATGCTCGATTGGAGAGGCAGTGAAGATGGATAATGGGGGGAAATTGTTCTCCTTCCATTTACCCAGTGTTCTAGATTATTGCATGTGGTCCTCAAACAGTTATTCGAGATAAGTTGATTATGGACAACAAGATCAGAAGTCCAAAGCCCTTTTAACTCATGTCTCAAATTCTGCAACTTGCTGCCTGCAAGTCTCAAAAAAGTTGAGGATCATCTTGTAAATAAATGTGATGGATGGTTTTTAATCTTGTTAAGTTGTGAGTCTTTACAATGCTCTATGTGTCACTGTTTCTCTGAGTTTGCAGCAAAGTAGGTTAGTGAGGATAGGAACCTATAAAATGTATTACAATACATTATACTATATTACTTTACCTACTTGAGGTGTGCTAAAAAAGTGGAGTTGGCTCACGCAGTGAGGCAGGGTAAGCATCCATTCTGATGGTGGTGTGTGCCTGCTCTGCAGCAGCGTTTCAGAAAGTGGGGAACTGAGGTTAACTGCTAAGACTCACATTGGTTTAAATGAGAGGATCAAGAGGAACTGTGACTTTAGGGTTTAAGAAGGACATTTGGCATAAAAGATGAGCGGGTCACTGACTGCATCCAAAGTCGCTAGATGTGGTGGACTCCTGGAAGTTACTAGCATCACCAGATGCACCAATAAAGATGGCAGCTGCAGTGTTTGTGTGTGAATATTTTTGATAGCAAGCAAGACTAACAGATATCTCATTACCAGATCACACTTCGAAAATAGTGGGTAGATGAGGTTTCGAAGAAAAACTCAACTCTCATATCAGAATTAATTGCATGTGATGTATTGGGAAGTCTCACCAAGAAAGAGAGTTAGGGGAGTATATTTCGGGGCTCAAATCCACAAGTTTGATTTCCTCACAAGAAAGCAAAGCACGGAGCTGACACAACAAGAAGTGGTGACAGGCAAAATTTTGATTCTTGAGGTAACAGTGCAATCACCCATGAGAATGAGATAATATGGTGCTACAAGTGGAAAGTTACAAACCTATAGCTAGTCTGCTACCAGTCAGGGTGATAAGGTGGCAAGATGTGGGAATTTGGCTGGTCTTCAGGGGAAGAAGAAACCAAAAGCGTGGGAATAAAGGTACAAGAAAACACGGTATCCAGGTGATGAGATTACTCTAGAAGAGTGAGAAGGAGCAAGCAGTGATATCATTTTATAGGGGCTGCCATACTGTGATGTTTGAAAACATATAGAGTATGTATGACAAGATTTCGGATTGTTAGACCCAGAAACTGTAGGAGGGATTATACCAAGTTATACAATAACTTTATTATTCGAATGTTGTAACTTGTTCTTCAAAAAATGATAAAAAATAAAATTAATAATAAAACCACAGAATGACTGCTATTTGCATTACACAAGATTCACTGGAATAACCAAACTCAAAATAGACACAGTCATAAAACATACGATTTTTCAGCAGCTCAGTGGAGTACTTTAAAGGGCTTTGAAAATGGAATGCCTTTCCATGTCTAATTTGCCTAATTTTAACAAACCCATACATTTTTTAATAACGTGTTAAATCTATTTTGAGTAATAAATTAGGTAACAATCATCATATATGGCAATTATATTTTTATTTTAAAGAATTCCTTGAAATACACCCTTCCTATTTCCCATTAAACTCTTTCTAATTAGAACTCTGGGTCTGCTGTGTGTGCTACCATACTTAAAACATTATCAGCAATACAGTACTAGTATTTGTTATCAAAGAAACAATATAGTAGTTTAATATAATTATAACACATGTCTGAACATCAATGAAGGCAATATAGTATTCTCACATAGTACAAGAAAAAAAATTGGCCCAGTACTGCTGGTTCCTTGGGCTCAGTGTGACTAACGTTTGAATTTATCTTGCAACATAAAACAAATTGTACACTCTTGATGCTTGTTCTTTCAGTTTAACCATAAAGGAGTGTAAACTAACTTCTAATACAGACACCAATCCTAGTTGGATAGACTTAAAACCATAAACATATATACAAGAATAACTCCATTGTTTATTCCAATCAGAAATATAATGCTCAATGCATTTTGGGACAGAGTCCCCTTTTCAGGGGCCACTCTAAACAAGAAAACAATATTGCAAGTAGGGTTATATCACAGCATGATTAATATAACAACATGTGTCTTGAAATCTTCATACACATAGCAAAACATGATGATTATTATAACAAGTACTTGTGTCTGAACCACGTGAGTGTTTAATCGACAAAACCAAAAAGGGATAAACCATGAATCGTACAAACCCAAGTAGATGAAAATGATAGCGCAAGTTAAAAAAATGAAATGAAGTCCTGTGCCTGAATAATCCCAAAACCTAAAAGCGCAGCCATCCGCCTATGTGTCAAGCATAGTTAGCCAGTGTTAGAAATTGGGGTCTCTAGTTGGCACTGGCTGGCGCTACTGCTCTCTCTGGGCTTTGGCAGCCCACGGGACAAATCACGATGATGCACAGTAGCAAGGGTGTGGGCATTCAGCGGCTACAGCTCTCTCTTGGCTGCGGCGGCCCATGGGACAAATCACGATGATGCACAGTAGCAAAGGGTGTGGGCACTCAGCAACTAAAGCTCTCTCTTGGCTGCGGCGGATCACAGGACTAATCACGATGAGGCAAAGTGTGCGGGTACTCAGCGACAGCAGCTTTCTCTCAGCTGCGGCGGCCCGCACGACAAAGGATGGTCTTGACCAGGTGGGTACCACGGTGGACGCTCAGCGCCCTCAGCTCTCTCTCAACTGCAGCGGTCCTCACAGATTCAGCAGAAGGTCCAAAGGTGCAGATTCCGGCAACCCCTCACCGGCGGCAGCTCTCTCTCAGCTGCAGAGGCCCACATGGATCTAGCAAAAGGTTCGAAGATACAGATTTAGGTGGGCTCTCAGCGGCGGCAGCTCACTCCTTAGCTGCAGCGGCCCACACAGGTTAAGCAAAAAGGTTCAAAGGTTCAAAGTCAGGTGGGCGAAGTCTAATGTCCCTGAGACTTCTGCAGGAGACGCTCTCGATTTAGGCCCTCGGTTAGTTTCTTCGGCAACCTTGCTGAAAGTTGCAAAGTTCTTTCCTCTGTTCACTCAGACAGAGTTTCATCTTGACATCCAGAAGGAACACACCTGGCCAAAATTCCAGCAATCCAATCCAAAGTTGATGTCAATTTATCAAGTCATGGGCATAATGCCAAGAACATTTTTCTTTTCACAACAGTGTCACGAGAAAAATCTGAAGTGATGTGCACTTCATACCTTTGTTTAGGATCGCTCTTGTGTGTTGTTGACAAAGAAGGCATGTGATTTTGCTGTCTGTTTTTCCGTCATTGTGGGGATTTCTGGAACCTAATTTGCGCCTTTTGGGATAGTTCTATGGTCAACATCCATTTCCTCAGCATTAAAGGAAATCAGTAGTGCACAACTTTTAAAATGTCGCCGTAGAACATAATTCAGTCCAGACATTCTTTATGGCCCATTGTTTCTCCCCTTGATATACTACTACCAGGAGTGTGGTCAGAGTGATGATTTGGGCAGCTGTTAAACAATATACTGGTACCTGATGTTTACACTACCACGTCTAGTGACCCCAACATCCTTTCTACTACGTTTGGGCATATAGCAGAGGCAAGTTCCAACTAGCAGAACCTCCAGTTAAACCCAATTATGCCATCGGAAAAGTACATAATCAAATATGTCCATATTTTGCGGTCTCCCAGGTCCACTGACTTTCTCTCTAATAATAGTATCCTTCCATTGAAAGTATTTGTTCTCACAAACATAATGAGCCTACACTAATACTCAAGGTATTGCAGCAGAAATGTACTTACTATTGAATCTCTTGTTCCATTAGCTTTTGATTTCTGATGCAAAAGGGCCTCACAGCTAAAGTTTTAGATCTGTCAAGGAAGGTAAAACTGCAAGTGTCCTCAACCCCTTTTCCTAACCTCTTGCCGTACATATCAACAAACGGTACCTCATATTATTACATCTTTCAATATCCTGCAATTTTCAAACTACGTAGATATTTTGATTTCTGCCTATGCAAGGGAAGACTGGGTTCACAACATAAGGGTGTCAGTCTACACCTGATTATAAGAAAGTGCAATAACAGCATTTTTAGCACCAGTTCCTAATTTAATGCCTTCTTACACATGAACCCTATTAATGTAATGCACCTTCTACTTTTCATCTTCGAGTTTCATTGAAACTGTTAATTCTTTCATTTCAGTTGCAATTCCTGCTGTTTCAGACAATAATTTTCCGCTTGCACCTTTATGATGATGTTAATCCGTTTTTTTTTAAAGCTTTTATTTTTGTTTGATGTTGGTCTAGGGGCCCTGCCACACCACCTGACTCAACCAAGAAATGCTTGAGGAACTGGAGATTGGTGAGCTTGGTGAATGCTCGATTGGAGAGGCAGTGAAGATGGATAATGGGGGGAAATTGTTCCCCTTCCATTTACCCAGTGTTCTAGATTATTGCATGTGGTCCTCAAACAGTTATTCGAGATAAGTTGATTATGGACAACAAGATCAGAAGTCCAAAGCCCTTTTAACTCATGTCTCAAATTCTGCAACTTGCTGCCTGCAAGTCTCAAAAAAGTTGAGGATCATCTTGTAAATAAATGTGATGGATGGTTTTTAATCTTGTTAAATTGTGAGTCTTTACAATGCTCTATGTGTCACTGTTTCTCTGAGTTTGCAGCAAAGTAGGTTAGTGAGGATAGGAACCTATAAAATGTATTACAATATATTATACTATATTACTTTACCTACTTGAGGTGTGCTAAAAAAGTGGAGCTGGCTCACGCAGTGAGGCAGGGTAAGCATCCATTCTTATGGTGGTGTGTGTCTGCTCTGCAGCAGCGTTTCAGAAAGTGGGGAACTGAGGTTAACTGCTAAGACTCACATTGGTTTAAATGAGAGGATCAAGAGGAACTGTGACTTTAGGGTTTAAGAAGGACATTTGGCATAAAAGATGAGCGGGTCACTGACTGCATCCAAAGTCGCTAGATGTCGTGGACTCCTGGAAGTTACTAGCATCACCAGATGCACCAATAAAGATGGCAGCTGCAGTGTTTGTGCGTGAATATTTTTGATAGCAAGCAAGACTAACAGATATCTCATTACCAGATCACACTTCGAAAATAGTGGGTAGATGAGGTTTCGAAGAAAAACTCAACTCTCATATCAGAATTAATTGCATGTGATGTATTGGGAAGTCTCACCAAGAAAGAGAGTTAGGGGAGTATATTTCGGGGCTAAAATCCACAAGTTTGATTTCCTCACAAGAAAGCAAAGCACGGAGCTGACACAACAAGAAGTGGTGACAGGAAAAAGTTTGATTCTTGAGGTAACAGTGCAATCACCCATGAGATTTAGATAATATGGTGCTACAAGTGGAAAATTACAAACCTATAGCTAGTCTGCTATCAGTCAGGGTGATAAGGTGGCAAGATGTGGGAATTTGGCTGGTCTTCAGGGGAAGAAGAAACCAAAAGCGTGGGAATAAAGGTACAAGAAAACACGGTATCCAGGTGATGAGATTACTCTAGAAGAGTGAGAAGGAGCAAGCAGTGATATCATTTTATAGAGGCTGCCATACTGTGATGTTTGAAAACATATAGAGAATGTATGACAAGATTTCGCATTGTTAGACCCAGAAACTGTAGGAGGGATTATACCAAATTATACAATAACTTTATTATTCGAATGTTGTAACTTGTTCTTCAAAAAATGATAACAAATAAAATTAATAATAAAACCACAGAATGACTGCTATTTGCATTACACAAGATTCACTGGAATAACCAAACTCAAAATAGACACGGTCATAAAACATACAATTTTTCAGCAGCTCAGTGGAGTACTTTAAACGGCTTTGAAAATGGAATGCCTTTCCATGTCTAATTTGCCTAATTTTAACAAACCCATACATTTTTTAATAACGTGTTAAATCTATTTTGAGTAATAAATTAGGTAACAATCATCATATATGGCAATTATATTTTTATTTTAAAGAATTTCTTGAAATACACCCTTCCTATTTCCCATTAAACTCTTTCTAATTAGAACTGTGGGTCTGCTGTGTGTGCTACCATACTTAAAACATTATCAGCAATACAGTACTAGTATTTGTTATCAAAGAAACAATATAGTAGTTTAATATAATTATAACACATGTCTGAACATCAATGAAGGCAATATGGTATTCTCACATAGTACAAGAAAAAAAATTTGGCCCAGTACTGCTGGTTCCTTGGGCTCAGTGTGACTAACGTTTGAATTTATCTTGCAACATAAAACAAATTGTACACTCTTGATGATTGTTCTTTCAGTTTAACCATAAGGAGTGTAAACTAACTTCTAATACAGACACCAATCCTAGTTGGATAGACTTAAAACCATAAACATATATACAAGAATAACTCCATTGTTTATTCCAATCAGAAATATAATGCTCAATGCTTTTCAGGGGCCACTCTAAACAGGAAAACAATATTGCAATGATTAATATAACAACATGTGTCTAGAAATGTTCATACACATAGCAAAACATGATGATTATTATAACAAATACTTGTGTCAGAACCACATGGGTGTTTAATCGACAAAACCAAAAAGGGATAAACCATGAATCGTGCAAACCCAAGTAGATGAAAATGATAGCGCAAGTTAAAAAATGAAATTAAGTCCTGTGCCTGAATAATCCCAAAACCTAAAAGCGCAGCCATCTGCCTATGTGTCAAGCATAGTTAGCCAGTGTTAGAAATTGGGGTCTCTAGTTGGCACTGGCTGGCGCTACTGCTCTCTCTGGGCTTCGGCAGCCCACGGGACAAATCACGATGATGCACAGTAGCAAGGGTGTGGGCACTCAGCGGCTACAGCTCTCTCTTGGCTGCGGCGGCCCATGGGACAAATCACGATGATGCACAGTAGCAAAGGGTGTGGGCACTCAGCAACAAAAGCTCTCTCTTGGCTGCGGCGGATCACAGGACTAATCACGATGAGGCAAAGTGGCAAAGGGTGCGGGTACTCAGCGACAGCAGCTCTCTCAGCTGCGGCGGCCCGCACGACAAAGGATGGTCTTGACCAGGTGGGTACCACGGTGGACGCTCAGCGGCCTCAGCTCTCTCTCAACTGCAGCGGTCCTCACAGATTCAGCAGAAGGTCCAAAGGTGCAGATTCCGGCGACCCCTCACCGGCGGCAGCTCTCTCTCAGCTGCAGAGGCCCACATGGATCCAGCAAAAGGTTTGAAGATACATATTTAGGTGGGCTCTCAGCGGCGACAGCTCTCTCCTTAGCTGCAGCGGCCCACACAGGTTTAGCAAAAAGGTTCAAAGGTTCAAAGTCAGGTGGGTGAAGTCTAATGTCCCTGAGACTTCTGCAGGAGATGCTCTCGATTTAGGCCCTCGGTTAGTTTCGTCGGCAACCTTGCTGAAAGTTGCAAAGTTCTTTCCTCTGTTCACTCAGACAGAGTTTCGTCTTGACATCCAGAAGGAACACACTTGGCCAAAATTCCAAAACATCCTGCCCTTTCAGAATGAGGGGGTCTGCTATAAGACACCCAGTGGGAGGTAGAGCCGTCATTCACCTTGTCAGGAACGGCCCTGATCGGATCAAAGAGTCACCCCTCCCCACGCTTGGAATACCGATCTCTCTCTCCAGCCAGGTCTGACCCAGCTGGCCTTGTTGCTCCAAAACCAGACGGCCAATACTCGCAACAGCCTGCAGTAAAGCTTTAGGCAAGAAACAGCCGAGTATTCAGGAAAGGCATTTCACAACATGTGACACTTAAACGGTACTTACTAAAAGGTGGCCCACACTAGCCTGAGCATAAACATATCAAACATATCAAACTCTAAGTTCCTATCGGGTTCCTAGGGCCGGATAGGGTGATAGAAAGTAATCCTTAACAAACAGGCTTCACAGATGTAAGCATTAGAGTTATCCTTATTCACACAGTCATTTATATACATGGAGCATTCGCGCTCTGGCACTGATTAGCAGTGGCACGGCGCCCAGAACATCTACATCCAGCCAACATACAAGACAGGATGTGGGGGAGAACTAACCATCCCTTTGGGGGTTATCCTCACTAAGGCGGAAAAATCTGGACAGACCGTCAGCATTGGCGTGTTCTGTACCAGGGCGGTGATCCACCGTGAAATCCATACCCTGTAGGGAAATGGACTACCTCAACAACTTGGGATTCTCACCCCTCATCTGCATCAACCATCTAAGGGGCCTGTGGTTTGTCTGAACCCGGAAGCGAGTCCCAAACAGGTATGGTCTCAACTTCTTCAGCACCCAGACCACAGCAAATGCCTCATGCTCAATTGCACTCCACTTCTGTTCCCGGGGAAGTAACCTCCTACTTAGGAAGGCTACCAGTTGGTCTAGTCCCCCCTCACTCATCTGTGACAGAACAGATCCTATACCAAGCTCTGAGGCATCCTTCTGCACAACAAATTCCTTTGAAAAGTTGGGCGCCTGAAGCACGGATGCGGTGCACATGGCAGTCTTCAGGGCGTCAAAAGCTTTCTGACAGGTGTCAGTCCAGTTAACCTTCTTTGGCTGTTTCTTAGAAGTCAGCTCATTCAAGGGTGCAACAATGTTGCCATATCCCTTGACAAACCTCTTGAAGTACCCCGTGAGTCCTAAGAAGGCCCTCACCTCCATCTAAGTCTTGGGGGGTTCCCACGCCAGGATAGTTTCAATTTTGGGCAGAAGGGGTGCGACCTGGCTGCTCCCCACCTGGTGGCCCAAATATACTACAGAACCCTGCCCAATCTGGCACTTACTGGCTTTGATTGTGAGGTTTGCCCTCCGCAGTGCCATCAAAACTTCCCAGAGGTGGCGCCGGTGGTCCTCCCAAGAGGAGCTAAACACTGCAATGTCATCCAAGTAGGCAGCACTGAAGTCTTCCAGCCCAACCAACACCCTGTTGACCAACCTCTGAAAGGTGGCAGGGGCATTCTTCATTGCAAAGGGCATCACCCGGAACAGGTAGTGCCCATCGGGGGTGGAGAAGGCTGACCTCTCCTTGGCCCCCTCGGTCAAGGCGATCTGCCAATACCCAGACGTCAAATCAAATGTAATGAGGTATTTGGCAGCCTGCAACCGATCTATGAGCTCATCAGCTCTGGGGATGGAGTGCGCGTCAGTCTTTGTGACTGAGTTTAGGCCCCTATAGTCCACACAGAACCGAAGTTCTGGGGTGGCACCGGGTGCGGCAGCTTTCGGGACCAGGACCACTGGGCTGGACCACAGGCTGCTCAAGGACTCAATCACCCCAAGAGCAAAAATTTTGGTGACCTCTTCCTTAATGAAGGCCCTTACCCGGTCAGTCACACGGTAAGCCTTATGCTTAATGGGAGGACTACCTAACAATAGAAGGTACAGCAATGGGAGGAGTATCCTCGGTGTCCACGTTATGGACACACCAATCAGTGACACTAGGCACCAGGGAGAACAGATCACTGAATTGTCCCAATAGTTGGGGACAATCACCCAGCTGCTCAGGAGTCAGTGCGGGGGAGAGGACCACCCCTTCCACTGACCCATCTTGCTCCCCGGCACACAGGAGATCAGCACTCCTCCTCCATCCCAGCAACTGTGGCCAGAAGCATGCCCAACTCAGACCTCTCAAAGTGGGGCTTCAAACAGTTAACATGTAGGACCCACAAGAGGTGCCTGGGAGACTGCAAGTCCACCATGTAGGTAACAGGACTATTGCGCTCCACCACCTCAAAGGATCCACCTATCCTGGAGCGCATAGGGCTCCACTGGGGTCATGACCCAGACCTTCTATCCAGGCTGAAACTCGATCAGAGTGGTATTCTGATAGCGACAGTGTTTCATCCCATCCTGGCTGGCTTCCAGGTTTGCCTCAGCAAGGTTCCTGAAACGCGGAGTCTGGTTTCTGAAGGCCAGCATGTAACTGAACACATCCTGGGGAGGTTTCCTGGGAGATTGTTCCCAGCCTTCCTTGACCAGACTCAGAGGCCATCTGACCCGGTGACCATTGAGCAGCTCAAAGGGACTGAACCCTAAGGACTTCTGTGGCACCTCACGGTAGGCAAACAACAGGCATGGCAAGAGGACATCCCACTTACGCCTCATGGGCTCACCTAGGCCCATAATCATGCCCTTAAGGGTCCGGTTGAACCCCTCAACCAGCCCATTACCCTGGGGATGGTAAGGAGTGGTGAACTTAATTGTTACCCCACACTCCTCCCACAGAGACTTCATGTACTTGGAGATGAAATAGATCCCCCTATCGGACACCACCTCTCTGGGGAATCCCACGCAGGAGAAAATCCCCATCAGTGCCCATCCAACCACGGGGCCGTCACCGTCCTGAGCGGGATGGCCTCAGGGTACCAGGTGGCATGGTCCACCAAGACCAGGATGAACCTGTTGCCCATGGCTGTCTTGGGATCCAGAGGCCCTACAATATCAATGCCCGCTCTATCAAATGGGGTACTCACAACAGGGAAGGGCTTCAGTGGGGCCTTAACCTTCCCCCCACTCTTCCCACTTGCCTGGCAAGTCTCACACATCTTGCAGTGAGCATCTGAGCTCCTGCGCATCTGGGGCAAATAGCAGTGGGTGACCAGCCTCTCAAAGGTCTTGGTCTGCCCCAGATGTCCGGCCAAAGGCACATCATGAGCCAACCTCATTAGGAAGGTCCTAAAGCGCTTGGGTACCACAAGCACACGGGCTGATCCAGGCTTAGCAACCTTAGGCTCGCTGTAAAGGAGGTAATTCTCCCAATAGATCCAATGTGACCCTGTCTCATCACCAGCTGCCTGGGCGGCGGCCTGTCGCCGCACTCCCTCTAGAGAAGGACAGGTTCTATGTTGCTCTAATAACTCCTCCCCGTAGGGCCCCCCTTCCTGCTGCCAATGGGTCAGCTCGGGTAGGTCTCGCAGTTCAGCCACTTGTTCCCCTTTAGGTTCCAGGGCATCCCCCTCAGGGTCTGCTCCCTCCGAGACCGTGGGAACCGTGGGGGGCGGTTTCCGGCGCCCCCTACCCCTTCTCTTTAAGGCAGGGACCTGGGCCATAATTTCAGGCTCCAGGCCCTCCTGCACACCCTTCTGAGCTGTCATGGACCGAGTGGTTGCACACGCCCACTCTGGCAGTCCCAACATTTCTAAATGGGACTTTCTCTCCACCGTAGCCCACGGGGAGTTCTCTAGATCATTGCCAACAGTCTACAGGCATGGCGGGCCTCACAGCCACTTTAAGAGTTACTGAGACTCACCCCCCACTCGAAGGGAACCTGAGCTACCTCACGCTGGCTCTTTGAGTTGTCTGCTGACACTACGGGACAGAACGCATGGGGGACAATCTGTTCTTTGGACACCAAACTGGAGCTGACAGCAGTCACACTAGCTCCCGTGTCTCTGAGAGCCTCCACCCAATGGCCATTGATGGTCACCCACTGCCGGTACTTCTTAGTGTTATTCGGCAGTGTGGGGTTAGGGACCTTCTCAAAGTTTCCTAGCGATCCAAGGGTCAACTCAACGGGATCCCACCCACCTTGGACCTCCATCTCCTCCCCCCCAGAGCTACACTGGCAATTTGACGGAATGGTGCATGGTGAGGTGTATGAGGGGATGCATTGGGGTCCCTCTGGGGACACTGGGGATCATAATATCGGTGGCCCACTTGACCACACTTGAAACAAGTAAGTGGTCCCCTCTGAACTGGCCTACCGGTCGGGGACACTGGCTTCTTCTCAAGGGGAGGCTTGCTTCCCTGGGGAATTACTTTGGGGCAATTTCTGGAACTACCTCGGCTAACCCTTGTCCCCCCCACTTCTCTGCTGGGGATCCTGCACACCTCTGGCGAAGTCTCCCACAAAACCTTTGCAGACCCGGGTGCCCACCCTGAGGTCCGCCTCCTCAGCAAGCTTCCTAGGATTAGTCAGCTTGGTAATAATCTGGTGCTGGCATAGCACTGGAAAACAGTTACTAGAAAAATGTTCCCATGCAAACAAATCGTACAACTGCTCAAAAGTTTTCAACTTGCTACCGTTCATCCAGCGATCCATTTCTCTTCAGAAATAAGATACCTATTCAACCCATGTGGTACCCTCTAACTTCTTACAGGTTCTAAACATCTGCCTGCACATTTCTGGGGTCAAGCCATAATGGGTCAACAAAGCGTCCTTCATATGGGCATGCACCATCCTGCTCTCCTCAGGCAGGTCCAACTGGGGATCCCTTCCATCACTCACAAAGCATCCCCACAACCCCGCTCCCCAATCCTTCTCAGGGACCCTGTGGGACACCATTGCTATCTCATATGCGGCAAACCATTTCCCAATATTCTCACTCTTGTGAAAATCCTAAATAATATCTTGAGGACTATAAACTCTACTCTCAGGAGTTACTAAAGGTATGGTGCCACCAGAGGGGGAGACCGGGACACTCCACGCCCTGATCTCTATCTCCCTCAACATTCTCTCATGCTCCACTTTTATTTTCTCAAGTTCAATTGACAATTGATTCTTCTCAATGTCTAACTTCTTACTCTCAAGGTCCTTCTGACCTTCCAATTTAGCCATCTCCAAACTATGCCTCCTATCCCTCTCCCTGTCCTCCAGCTCTTCTGGGGTCAGGCTCCTTTGGGATACACTAGTACCTGGATTGGAGTGTGTTCTATCCCCACCCACCTCTACTGCATAATCCGGCAGACTTCCAGCGTTCTCAACCTCATCCCCGGCAGACTCTCTAGCTTCCCACCAGGCCTTTAGCGCATTCTGGTGCTCCTCCTTCCTAGAGAGGCTGATCACAGGGACTGCAAATTGCTTACAAAATGACTTCAGCTGTCTGGCTGTATAGGTATCTAATAATTCCTCCTCAAAGGTGAGATCCTCCGAAGGATTGGACGTTGGCCTTCCTCTACTAGCAGTACTTATGGCTGCTATCAACAAGTCACTACTAAGACAACCAACCAAACAATAAAATAAATGTTGTGGCTGCGCGTGGTCTACACTCACCAGTGGTGTTTACCAGTTATTGTACGTGGATCATAAAGTCAAGTCCTGATCCCACCGCTGCCTGCCAAGGCTAGAAATGGGGGTCTCTAGTTGGCCCTGGCTGGCGCCACTGACCAAATAGGGACCCTTCTTCCTAAGTCAGGGCAAGTGAGTCACTCCCTTTGACAACGTCTAGGCCTATCTCAGAGGCAGTGTGTGAAGCGTTTATGGCCACGTACAATAAGGCAGTAGTGACAACACAAAAGTACACAACTCAGGTAGATATAGAACAATTATATCTTTATCTAACAGTTTAACTCATAGCGTTTCAACAACTACAATTCACGTCAACCTGTAGGGACTCAAAGAAACAACAACGTATTCACCAAAGCATGACACTGACTGATTTCAGGGTCGGGCCAACGCGACCCGTTGCCCACCAGATACCTGTCGTTGGAAAGGGATACAGCATGCAGGGGATACAGCATGCAGCTTTGCGAAAAAGCAGAGACGTGCACAGACGGACTCCCAGTGACCACAAGTCTTGAAGGCTGAGGTCCTCAGCGTGCATTGATTCGGGCACTCAGGGACAGGCAGGCGCTCAGTGGCAGTAGCGCACGGCTGCAGCCGCCCGGGCTGGTGGTGGCGTTGACTCTCGTTGTGCAGCTCCACGTGGGCTCACAGCGGCAGCAGCTCTTTCTTAGCTGTGGCGGCCCACAGGACAAATACCAAGGATGCAAAGTTGTCAATGGTGCGGGCGCTCAGTGGCCACAGCTCCCTCTTAGCTGCGGCGGCCCGCGGGGCAAATTATAAGGATGCAAAGTAGCACAGGGTGTGGGCACTCAGCGGCTACAGCTCTCTCTTGGTTGCGGCGGCCCACGGGACAAATAACGATAATGCACAGTAGCAAAGCGTGTGGGCACTCAGCGGCTAAAGCTCTCTCGTGGCTGCGGCGGCCCACAAGACAAATCATGATGATGCACAGTAGCAAAGGGTGTGGGCACTCAGCGGCTATATCACTCTCTTGGCTGCGGCAGCCCACAGGACAAATCACAATGATGCACAGTAGCAAAGGGTGTGGGCACTCTGCAGCTACAGCTCTCTCTTGGCTGCGGCGGCCCACGGGACAAATCACGATGAGGCAAAGTGTCAGAGGGTGTGGGCACTAAGTGACAGCAGCTCTCTCTCAGCTGCGGCGGCCCGCACAACAAAGGATGGTCTCGACCAGGCGGGCACCACAGTGGACGCTCAGCGGCCACAGCTCTATCTCAACTGCATCGGTCAACGCAGATTCAGCAGAAGGTCCGAAGGTGCAGATTCTGGTGGGCCCTCAGCGGCAGCAGCTCTCTCTCAGCTGCAGCTGCCCACACCGATCCAGCGAAAGGTTTGAAGATACAGATTTAGGCGGGCTCTCAGCAGTGGCAGCCCTCTTCTTAGCTGCAGCGGCACACACAGGTACAGCCAAAGTTTAGAAAGTCTCAATTCCGATTCAGGCAGGCTCTCAGCGGCGGCAGCTCTCTCTTTTCTGCAGCGGCACGCACAGGTTTAGGAAAAGTTCAGAAGTGCCCAGTGTGAGGTCCTCACAGTAGAACGAGAGGCTCCGGATTTCTCAACGGAGACCTCACCTGCAAGCAGAACTCCTCGCACAGGAATTCCGACGGCTGACGGGGTGAAGTTTAATGTCCTTGAGACTTCTACAGAAGGCGCTCTCGATTTAGGCCCTCGTGTAGTTTCTTCGGCAACCTTGATGAAAGTTGCAAAGTCCTTTCCTCTGTTTACTCGGACTGAGTTTCGTTTTGACATTCAGAAGGAACACACTTGGCCAAAGTTCCAGCGTGGCATTTTATACCTTAAAAATCTTTGTTCTCGAAGGTTGCAAATCACTGACTCCTGTCAGAACCAGTTCGGTGGGGTTGGGGAGAACTTGGTTTACGAGGCAACATCCTGCCCTTTCAGAGTGAGGGGGTCTGCTATCAGACACCCAGTGGGAGACGGAGCCATCATTCACCTTGTCAGGCAGAGCCCTGCTCGGATTAAAGAGTCACCCCTCCCAACGCTTGGAATAACGATTTCTCTCTCAAGCCAGGTCTGGCCCAGCTGGCCCTGTTGCTCCAAAACCAGACGGCCAATACACATACTCGCACCAGCCTGCAGTAAAGCTTTAGGCAAGAAACTACCGTGTTTTCAGGAAATTTCACAACATGTGGCACCTAAACGGTCCTTACTAAAAGGTGGCCCACACTGGCCTGAGCATAAACATATCAAAATCGAAGTTCCTATTGGGTTCCTAGGGCTGGATAGGGTGATAGAAAGTAATCCTTAACAAACAGGCTACACAGATGTAAGCATTAGAGTTATCCTTAGTCACACAGTCATTTATATACAGGGAGCATTCGTGCTGTGGCTCTGATTGGCAGTGGCACGGCACCCAGCCAACATACAAGACAGACATCCAGCCAACATACAAGACAGGAAGAGCAAAAGGGCAAGAGGACCTACACCAATGGTGCCAGGTCTAACATCCAGTCAATGTACATCAAGATGCTGAGTGTAAAATTAGACTAAGACTGAAAAATTACTCACTAGTTCCAACTGCAGTAAGGCACGACAATCTACAGATGCAGACATAGATTGCAAGCTGTTTAAAAGAAACCAATATGCAACTCTGAAAATATAGGTAACCTGTACGCATGCATATTTACCATGAAACATGCATCCCTCTCAGGCAGGTTGAACTAAGCCTAACTGGACCATCTGGGACCTTGTATTGAAGGGGAACCACTGAGACTCAAAGAGCAATGCTCCCGTCAAAAAATATCTTCTTACTTTCAAAAATAGAACAAATACCTTATAATACACACATATGAGACCACTAAGGAATCACGCAAGTCAACTCTGCACCTCTCAATAAATACCTGTAACAAACAGCGTGAAGGGATTCCAATATGCTTCTTGATAGACTCGCTCTGATGTGTATTCTAAGTCTTTCGTATAAGATGAGACTACTAGTTATACGCACTCACTAGAACGAACTCCAGCACCATATTTGTGGGACAAAGTGTCTGTAAATAAACAGTATGAGATACTCAAAATCATCTAATACTGTATACCCATGACATTTTAGAACAAAGTACTGCAAGGCCCAAAAATGTTTGTCCATGGTGTTTTAAGAAACAGATCAAAACAATACTAATAAAAATGATATGATGTTCCTGACATTGATGCTCACCCAATACAAAAAAACACTAAATCACTGAAGTCAAACCGTACCCCTGTCTAATGTCTCCAGAAGCTAGGAGTACAGTGTGCAACTCTAAAATATAAAATCTACAAAAAAAGAAAGTCAGAAACCAATGCCACCATACACCACTCGTGTTCTTTCAATGTTAATTATGCATATTACAAATGCTATAATCAGACATGAATCATTAATCTGGCACATGCTGACTATTCAGTTTGGTAACCACAGCAATGTTAAATCAGTACATCAACATGACATTATGATTGGATCAACCTCATGTATAAAAAATAACCTGTTGCTGCACTCTAAGTTATGAATGTGAATAATCACATCAGTAAAGAAAAAACTACTTAATAAAATGTTAGTGTTGTATGAAGCCAATTCAAAGAAAATAACTCATGTCAATTTTGTCATTGAGCACTCGTGGGGGCATAGTGTCAAGACGTTTGATCCAAAATCTCTCTCTCTCTGCAGGAGTATTTTTGAATTGTTCCATCAAAGAACATTGGCTTATAATTCTACCACCTGGAAGGGTATCTGAGCTATAGTCTGACTTCATTCTATTCAATGTAAAGCCAAATTGGAGTTTGAAATTCTTTAACGGTTCATGCTTTTATGCTCAGTTATACGGATTTTTATTTTCCTTTCCGTTTTCCCCAATATGCATATTAATTATAACACATGTCTGAACATCAATGGAAACAAGATGGTATTCTCAGCTATTCTCAACTTCCATCCAAGAACATTGGCTAATAGTTCTACCACCTGGAAGGGTACCTGAGCTATAGTCTGACTGCATTCTATTCAATGTAAAGCCAAATTGGAGTTTGCATTTCTATTACGTTTCATGCTTTTATGCCCAGTTATAAAGATTTTTCTTTTCCTTTCCGTTTTCCCCAATATGTATATTAATTATAACACATGTCTGAACATCAATGGAAGCAAGATAGTATTCTCAAGTAGTGTGCCAGGTTATTTTATATGTCATCGGACGGGTTATGTATCAGAAGTTTGCATTTATATTGTCACCTACCTTGACTTTAGAATATTTTATTTTGTCAAAATCTTCATTGGCTCCCCTTTCCTCCTTAAGGTGGAGTAAATTATGAGAAGCTTGACCACCATGAACTGTTTTTTCCTCATTGTACATTGGACAAAGGGTTTCTTCTTCGGATTGAACTGGTATATCCTCTTCATGAATAACATTAGCCGGAACCTGGGCAAAAAGTAATATATGTGAATCAATTCAATCAATATCATTTAAAGCTAGTGTCATACATCAAATAAAGTCTTAGTGAGCTATTATTGTGATTAATTGATTTTCATAAAAGGTTAATAAGATGTTTAAATACGTTAAACTTATTAGCGAAGAGCAGCAATAGGTGTAACGATCACAAACGCTCAGCATAATGACATGGCATAGTAGTGGGCAAAAAAACATATAAACTTTTTCTGAGTCCACTAGAAATATGTAATTGAACATTATGACTTGTTTTATCAAGCTTTTGACTCAGCACAGTTAATTCTTCTGTCACTTTTAGTATTTCATCAGAAAGTCCAAAACATTTTTTTTTTAAATGTCAAATACTGATACTGATACTGATTGTCTAACGCTGGGGATGGGTTTGATTATACACTGAATATTTTAACTTTCTGAGTGGAAGACTGCTAATGTATACGGACTTAGGAAAATAAAAACTGAATTTAAAACATTATGGTTAAAGGGAAAAGAAAGACTGAAAGGTGTGGCATCTGTAATAGGATATTGGGATACCTCGCAGTTAACCTTTGTTTCAGGAGTGGATTTGAACCCCCTGAAGAAGTCCATATGGACGAAATGCTTTGGCACAAGAAGATGATTTTTTTAAAAAGAGCATATTCTTCAATAAAGGAGTCGTTTATTACAATTAAGAAGAAAGAGTCTCAGCAGTATTTGACATATTGTAAAAAAAAATTGAGACTGTCTGATGAAATACTAAAAGTGACAGAAGAATTGACTGTGCTGAGTCAAATGTTTGATAACATTTGTAGGGAGTTTGCTTCTGTATGGGGGTAAGAGGTTGACCCTTCTGACTTGTGCACTGAAGAATGTGAATACAAGGAAATTTACTTCTTACATACAGTTCCTGATCAAGAAATAGGAGCAGGGTGCTCTGCCTCAGCCTCTTGTTGTAAATCACTTAATATTATGCCTTGTATTCATGATGTAATAACTTATGAAGGGTAACCCTTGTGGTTCATGATATAATAACTTCTTAAAAAACAATGAAGGAATACATACATTTATGTTTTTGCTATTGATAGTACAAACAAGGAATGGCTGAAGCACTTTTTTCAGGAAAACTTACATCTATAATTAAAAATGTCCTAGCTAACATAACGGTAAGTTTTGATTCTATTAAGAAGTCGGAGGCAAGGGTTGGGTTTACACTTTCCCCACTTTATTACACAGCAGTCATATTAAAGTATTAAACAAACCACTTTTACCAGAAACCACAGGGAAATTGGCCAAAACTAACAGACAAAATATTCTAGCAAGTGCCATCATCCAATCCGGTGTCAGGTTTCTTCATATAGTCCCTTGTCTCTGCCCTGGAAATCCTTTTTCATATTGCGAGTCACACCATTGTTCTTTTCCAACACATCTTGCTTTCCAGGATCTACGCCTGCAATTAAAGAAGTGAAATTACCACTAGAATTTGACTCTAAAGGAATGACTAAGCAATTAAGTGTGCATTAGAACATTCAAGAGCAGAGAACAACTTTCAACAGTCAATATCAAGAAGCTAGAAACACACTGCATAAAAACATACATCAGAAACGTATTACATACTGCCATGGGAAGGGTTTCCCAGATCAGGTATCCGCAGATGGGATAATACTTAAAAAATTGAAACATTCTGTTACGTTAAATGGAAATTTGTCATTCTCTGTCAGGACCGAAGGCTCGGATTATGCTAGATTAAGCTTACTTACCATCAAATAAGCCATATCCAAAATGGGCTTAAAATAGAACCTCTTAAAAGGCAGAATCTGAGGACCAATCAGCCAAATTCATAATGTCCTCAAGTCGTGCGCCTAGAAAGAAAGCCTTGGAGGCCAAAGCCCCTTTTGTGGAATGGGCTCCAAAAATCTTGAGGTCTACACCAACCTCCTCCATTACCCAACCCACCCAGCATGCAATAGTGGGGGAACGAAACTGCCTTGTGAGGTTTCTGGAGAGCAATAAGGAGCTGTCTGTCCCTGGAGGCCTAGAGTCTGCTGACATCTCCTCATAGGCGTTTAAACACTGCACCACGCATTGCTTAGGCGACTCAGGCAATGCTCGAAACTCAATAACCCCATGTGTGATATATAGTACGCCAACTAATTCTAAAACACACCCCCTTAGGAGAAACTTTTCTTACAGTGATATCCACTTCCATCAGAAACCCTTCTACACAATATCAAACGGGAGAAGCATTGCCAGCTTTGCCGAAAACTCTTTACCCGAAAGACACCATTAGGTTTGCAAGAGTAGAAAAGGTTGAGCACATTATTACCATCCCAAAGTTCCACATACAGTGGCTCTGTTTGAAGGGATAACCTGATACCCTTAAGCAATCGGCACACAAAAGGATGTTACCCCACCGTGGAATCATCTACGGGTACATGGCCGGCCGATATTGCTGAACAGAAGGTGTTGATGGAGCGATAGGCCAAGCCTGTTGGGGCTGGCTGGGCAGACAATTCAGGATCTGAAGTACCTCAGCGCCCACAGGATCACAACCCTGTCGCACACACCAAAAACGCCATCGCGCTTAAGCTGATCTGTATCTCTTGATCATACTGTCAGACCAAGCCTTGGACAAGAACTCTTCAACATGCGACAGAAGGCCTCCGGCTGACCATATATTCCAGTAATCCTCCAAGCCATCAGGCGTAAGAACCCATCCAGCACCATCTGATGCAGACTCCAATCCGGGTTGAGAAGAAGTTCTGGAAACCAGGGGCGACAGATTGGAAAATCTCAAGAAAATTCCAGAAGAACTGGAAACCATACTTGCAACTTCCAAATCGGGTCGATGAGAACAACCTCCACATGTTACCGTCTGATCTGAGCGAAGCTCTTGTGATCATTGCAAATAGGGTAAACGTGTATGCTAATTTCTTCCCCCAGTCCTCCACATACGCATTCATGGCAGATGATAGAGCATCCGGTCTCCAACTGAAGAACCGGGGTAACTGATGATCCAGTCTGGAGATAAAAAGATCCACTGAAAAGGATCCCACTGAGCTTGGATCATGGCAAAAACTTCTGGATGTAGCTTCTGTTAGCTGGAATGTTGAAAATGATGAGAATGCCAGTCCGTCACCTGGTTCTCTGGACCAGGGAGGTACTCCACTGTCACAGATATCTGGTGGTTGAGGCAGAACTACCAAAAATGTATTGCCAGATCGAAGAAAACCTTTGAGCGGGTACCATCTATGTGATTTATGTATGTGACGGACAAAATATTGTTCATTTGGAGAAGGACACATGACTAAATCCTGTCCCTGGTCTAACACTGGACCGTAAAGGATCCCGCCAGAAGCTCCACACAGTTGACGTGCATAGCCTGCTCCTCGAGAGACCACGACCCTCCTGTAAAAACAAATTTCACACCGAGCACCCGAGCCTGACCTCCGGGCATCATATTCTATAATAAAGTCTGCGACTGATCCAAAATTGCTCTCCTATTCCATAGCTCCATGTGGAAAAGCTACCTGCGGATACCTTTCTGCGCCTCATCAGTCAAGACAACTGACTGAGAATAAGTGAGACCCCTCTGTAAGTGTCTGCCCTCAATCTCTGCAATACCCAATAATGCAATGGTCCAGAAAATATGGCCTGGATGGAAGACAAAAAGAGACCTACTAGTCGTGCGATTTGCCGTAAGGAAATCCTCTACTGGCCCATGTTCTGCAGCGTTCATGCCGGATCTTGGATATCTTCCAAGACGGAAGGCCGATAGTGGCTTTGGTGGAATCTATGAAGAAACCCAGGAAGGTTGCCCTCTGGGAATGTACCAGAAGGGATATTTTTAACATTTATCACAAACCCATGACTCCACAAAAGTTCAACCGTCTGCTGCAATTGCAGCACCAAATGCTGAGGATCTTGTGCCAAAAGGAGCATATTGTCGAGATACACAATAAGGCGAATTCCCTGCACTGGAAGGTACTCCACAACGGGCTTGAGCACCTTTATGAAGCACCAAAGAGCGGAGAAATGACCGAAAGATAGAGTTGTTAAGTGGAGTATTTGCTGGCGACAGGCAAACTGTAGGAACTTCCTGTGGGGAGGTGAGATCGGAATGGCCAGGTACATGTCTTTCAAGCCCGATTGGAGAATCCAATGCATGGATTAATCTCCATTTTGAAATGGCAGTAAATCAACCACTCGTTGAGCTTGCGTAGGTTTTACACTGGTCGCTGACCTCCGTCCGCCGTGTCTACTAAGACATATTGCTGATGAAACCCAGCTCCTTTCTCCGGGTGTGAGGCAACCTCTGCAACCACGAACTCTGTTTTGTGCCTTGAAAACAGAATAGGCCTGGGACATGCCTTCTGACATGGGAGTCCGAAGAACTCTATGTGGAAAACCTGTGCAGTCCACAGGACCCAATCATCATTCGTGAGTGTCCCCCAAACATGGGCAATATGTGCCAGCCGATCCACAACTCTTAAGAGGAAAGAAGCAGCACACTTTCCAGGATTCAAGGTAGGGTTGGCATCTCTGAAACCTCCACCTCTTGACCGCCTGCCGTGGGTCGAGTTGAAATTGCCATGGCGGGCATGGTCTTGGGACTGCCTGGAGCCTGGTCTTCTGGGATGTTGGAAGGACTGGCTGGTCGAGCGGCCCCTACCTCAAGCGGCCCCACTGAAAACTCGGATGGGGAACACCTGTTTTAATAGAAGACAAGGCCTTGTCTAAAAATTAAAAAGTATTCACTAATTTTCCGATCTCTTTATTAAAAGGCTAACAAAAATCCCAGCTTGGGCCACCACCCGCGCTTTTGAATCTGCCAAATCCCTCAACTTGGGATCTACTTTGATGAGAAAAGAAAATCTCCGCTCAGTAGACAGCACAAGTTGGTGTTACCCAGGAATACGACTGCGCTGAGTACAATCGGAGAGCCTATCGGAAAATGAGGGATCCTGAAGCTTTGGCATCCTCTACCATATCCAGAATCAGGATTATGGGGTCAAGGGCATCCAAGTGGTTATCCTGGCATGCCCAACAGAATCAGGCAATTCCCATCTTCAGATCTTTAATGAATTTTGCTAAAAAGGTGGCTATCCTGGGGTCCAGCTCCAGGGTTGAGCTACCTTGCGGACCATCACGGCACAAGGGCATTACGTCCTGAGGTGACTAGGGCATTCTTCTCCATCGGGGTTCTTATTCTGATAGCCATATAGTATGCTACGTTTGCGGAAGATGTACATTCGGGCGAGCCAGGATGGAGGATCTGCTCAGAGTTGAGCATATCAGACCCCTCATCTCAATACGCAAGGGTGTAGGGGAAGAGTGCCAAGGCCCGGAGGGGCCAGGTTACTCATCTGTGTCGCCATGGACATCATTCCTGGGCTGATTGGCCTGCATAGAGGTTGGAGACGCCTTTGGCAGGGGAGCTGCGTCAAAAGGCACAGTGAGAGACTGGTTTTGGGACAGAAATGCCTCACGCAAACAGGCATAGGCATCATGATCCACCCCCTTCCTCCCACGGGCATCTGCCTGGGGCAGGCTGGTCGTCTAGGGGCTGGGCCTTAGTCAAGTGGGTTGGGGGTTGCATCAGTCGGGGTTTGGGCCCACTAAGCGATTCCAGCGCAATTTGCTGCACCTGGTGTTGCTCCATGAGGACCATTGCCTCCACCCTGTAGATTGATGCATCTAGTGCATCATAAAAGTCATCGTCCCAAGGTAACTGGACTAGGGGATCCGCGTTCAACTGCATGTCCCCATTCTCCTACATACTCACAGCCATAGGGTGAATAGGGTACTTCACTCAATAATATACAGGCGTAATATTATCAGGCACTACTACCTGTTGCGTAATGACATGAGCTGAACAAAGAAAAAGCCTCCAAGCAGTGTCAGTAAACTGCAGTTATAAATGCTGAGGGGGACCAGCGAATCAATACTGGGCAGAGTCACAATCACTGAGGGGTCCAAGCACAGGCGATACTACTCTCCCTGGCAAAATAAAAACATTAAGGGCAAACTATGCCACCTGGGAGCGTGTCCCCTCAATGCAGGTAAACCTGCAAGGAACACTACAGACTTCCAGGGACGTACGAATATCAAGCAAACCTACCCTGGGCTATGCACAGGGCATCCAGAGATAAGCGCAGGCTTCACAACCTGTACAGTCCCTCTTAAAGCAAGGGCGTCACTCTCCAGGGGCAGGCAGAGGCACAGGCAAGTGGTCATCAATTCTGGATCCTGACAGAAATCTAGCAGTTGGAGGGCAACACCACACTGTGACAATGAAGGGAATGTCACTATCGCATAGGAGCGCAAAAGCAGTCCTTCAACGCACAAACACTCACACCCAACAAGGCATCAATTCAAAATTACACCATTTGCCAAGAGGAAAGAAAAAACGGTACTTAGCTTGGTTGTGAGCAGCAAAAAAACAGGATTTCCAGGACAGAGAAAAGGGACTATATGTAGGATCCTGGCACCTAAATGGATGATGGCACTAGCCGGACTAGGTTGTCTGTTGTTCAATTTTACCAATTTCCCTGTGGTTTCTGGGAAATGTGGTTTGTTTAACACTTTAATATGGCTGTTGTGTAATAAAGTGGAGGAAGTGAAAGCATAATCCGAGCCTCTGGTCCTGGCATAAAATAGGTTACTCCACATAGATATTACCAGATCTGGTTTGCAGTCTCTAAAGGATAAACAGCCTCAATGCATCCTTTCTCTTGGCCATTCACTGCATGTATTAATTTTCCAGACAAAAAATGTAGGTGGATTTTGACTGTACTGGTTCCAACTCTCTGGAATAGTGTCTCATTCTCTTGGTGATCTCATGATCACTAAAAATACTTACTTTCACAGAAAGTCTTAAACCATGTTATTTTGTCAAAATTCCACTGAATGTTTTTTTGCAGTGTCTAGACCCAACACTGCCAGAGGCCAAAAACCCAATTTAGATCACCGTACTGAACCTCTCCTGAGTGCAGAAACCTGATACAAAGTTTATGAAAGAAGCTATCTTTTTAAATTTTAACCAAAAATGAAACATGATACAGGAGCTTTGTGAGCTAAAATACCAAGACTTATTTTAAAATTACAACCTGTTATTTTATTTTATTTTTTTAAAGGCAAGTAATGGTAAATGGCCAGGTAGGCATAGAGAGTCTTTAGGCTGATTCTCTCTGAAACTCTAACATGCGAGCTGTAGTTGAATTCCTAAGTATCTTCCTTTCAATCTGAAATTGACACCGCTGGGAGAGAAGGCAGGTCGTTCATGAATTTTGCTAAAACACACTGGAAAATCAGGTTTAAAAATAACTTTTTTTTTTCGCCATCGTACTTTCTTTGTTTATACTTATGTGCAGTAAATATAAAAGTAAGCTCTACCCTCAACAATGTAAATCAATAACAAAAGATCGGAGTGGGCCGAAACTTAAAGAGAAACCTTGTGAGACCAACCAAATACATTGCACAAGGATGCTTGTCACACTTGAGAGTTTTGCAGACTTGTGGACGGAGGTCCATGTAATACAGCAGAAATAGCTTTAACCCTGTTAGAATGTGATATTGGTTTTCCGTGCTGTGTCTTATTGGCTTTCTGGTAGTAAAATAAAAGAAGCATACATATTTCTACAAATATATAGGTTAGATGACTAATCTTCTACCAAAGGAGGTTTCTCTTATTAATATTTAAATTGAACCATTGAAATTCCTCTATCTCTTTTATCACTCTTGATTCATTTAGATATAATATCCTAATAGTATTATATAATTTGAAAACTCCTTTATGTTTTGTATTAGTTCAAAGCACATAGCCAAAATGTGTTTATAGGGGAACCCCGTTTCTTAAGGCTACAAATAACACAACGAATATATAATAAATAATTAACATATACCACTGTGTACATCTTAAAATTATACAATATTTTTTTAACATGATCTCCATATAGTCTCCTGTGATTTCCCTGTGTGGCTCATTTGGGAAATTAGAAATGACAAAAAAAGCAAGTACCCATCACAATCTACATATTTTGAGGTGTACAGAATGAAAGAAAATAACTTCCGTTTCTACCTTATGTTATAGTATCATCTATTATCTGAACAAGAAAAAGAAGAAAACAGAAGAAAAAAAGATTGAATACTCCGAAGAAAACCAAAATGGTGAAAGTAAGAAGAAACAAATAAGGAAAAAAACAAAAAGGTAAAATAAATAGAGAAAAAGGAGAAAAGAATAAGATAAACTGTTGCTTTTTCAGCTTCTCAGAGACATTGAAGTACAATTACTATTCAAGCTGTTACCATTGCAATGAATAGATAAAATAGTCATTACTTTTAAAAAGCCTGCGATATGTTATTTGTTTCTCATTGTTTAAAACATTTGCATTTTTATCTACAATTTCAATGCCATCTAGTTCTACCACACATTCCTACAGGTCATTAATATTATTCAAATACTTAACTTTCTTACATTCCATTCCATTAAATTGTATATTATTGATATTGCTTTTACATTCATATAATCCTGCATCACTCGGATAAAGATGATCCCCATTTGGGCACAAATTAATTTCTCCCCTTGTGATTGTCACACATAAAATTATAGGATCATATATTTTTTGCCTGTATCCCTATAAAATAGTTTTTTGATTAACATCACCCTGATGTAGGTGAACCCCGAGTATGTAAAAACGACTTTTCCTATTATAATTATATCACATGAACATTATAAACTCATACCTTTCACTCGATGCAGTTTAAATGTCCTCCATTTGTGTGGTTTCTCAAATAAAAACGTTCCATATTTGTTTCGCCATGCTCAATTATTGATATCCAAAATTAAGTGTACAATCTTTAGCTCTCTTTGAGGTATAGTTTAACAAAATCCAGTTAATCCCAAAGACTTTGGTACTTATTCTGAAATTATTTTGTTTTTATACACTTCTTTGTTACCTACAATCAATATTATGAACATATATCTAAAATTACATACACAAACTTGACCACTTGTATTTTTAAATTGTTTCATAAATATAAAAAAGTAACATTATTAGATCTTTCATTATGTATCTAGAACCCCTTTCATTGTTATTGTGGCGACTCACTGGCAACTCTACGCGGTTGCAGCTTAATTCATTGATGGGCTCTCTCTAGTAATCTGAGCATAATTTTTATTCCTCTTAAGTAGTTATTCTGAAAAGTCTGCCAAACGCTTGCCATGCAGCACTATGGGAAGTCATTAACATGTGATACTACAACTATACAAATAAAAAGTAAACCATTCCCAAAGACTTTGAATCACTCTTAAACAATTTAATTTGGTGTTCCCAGGAATATTATTAATCACATTAATTTTCTGTATAGTCTAATTCTAAAAAACACTAATAAACATTTACTCATAAAGGATAAACCTCATCATTGTCAGACAGCTTGGATTTATTAAGGAAAAGTGGAAACCCTGCTTTTATATGTTTAACAATATTTTATGGGGAATCATAGCAGTGACTCAAAGGATCAGGTGGGTGGTCCCCTGGAGCCAGCTCCAGGGACAAGAAGAGCTGAAGAAGCCCAAACTGGCAAGTTGGTAGCCACTGCAGAAGTTTTGGTGCTAGCGGCCGCAGGACATACAAAGTGATCAATCCCTGAAGGTGAAAAGTTGCACTCAAGCCCACTAGACACAAGAGTGCCATCAAAAACCAGATTCGCTAACTAAGAGGGGCACAAGCCCCCACCATGGGATTTTGCCCCTACTGCGGTGCAGGGACACCAGTAGCCCAGGATTGGCTGGCCATTTACTGCAACCAAGAGGACTTCAATAGACCCTGATCTCTGTGGCCAAGTCACTCCACAGCACTCATGGATCAAGAAAGCACCAAAAAGTCACCCCCGTTTGACAGTACCATAACCGGAGCATCCTTAAGCATTTTCTAACCTGCATCCTGAGAATCAGGACCACGTAATTATAATGTATGCCGCTCATCATATAAAGTTTCGAACATGCCTTAAAAACCGTACGGTGGACAGGAACAGGTGAAAGAATCCTCTCTGCCCTCCTAGACCTCCATCCTATCATTTGATCACCTAAGCCGGGCTGCAGTTGCCAAACTAACTCTTTACAACTTTTTGTTGAAGAATGTTTGTCTGAAGTTGGATCTTAAAGTATTTGTATGTTCAAAGATCTGTACCTCCAGAATCCTATGGTGGATTCTTAGCATCAAAGTCTCTAAAAATGATCTATAAAAATATGCACTATTTTTATAAATTGTTGTTGTATCTCTTTCTTGTTGTGTGACTTTCTAATTTATTTGTTTGCTTTTGTTCAATGCTTTACACAAAGTTCCTTTGTCAAACCTTGCTGCTCAAAATCACAGCTACCCAGGTTTGAGCAAAGGAGATACAAACGAGCCTGACTGGACCCTAAAATAGTTTTTGATCGTGTATACCATGGTAAGGCCCCATAGCCATATCATATAATACACCCAAATCCTGATGGTTAACATATTATATAAATTAAGGACCAAGTTGTTTAATTTTTCAAGCATAAAGGATACCTTATGGATATGAATTGTTTAAAGAAGAATCAAACCTACTTTTTCCAAATGATAACCGCTCCACACTAGCTATGTGCTACACAACAGTCAATGCTTTACGTTAAAAGGATCCACCTTCATAAAGCGAAATACTTAATTTCTCCCCAAAGTGAAAATATTTTGTAAATTAAAGCCAATATTGTTTTCTTGTTTCAAGCATAAGCGATACCATATAAATGTGAACTTATTTAAAAATGTTGTGAGGACGTGCGTTGTTTTTATTCATCAAACATTTTTTCATATAGGGTCAAACCTACATCTTGCTTGTGATAACCTCTGAAGGGTCAATATAAGCTTCACATTTCTTCGCTAATTTTAACTACAATGTAGTTTCTATACAGTACGCATTCTTAATACATATTTTAAGCACATTCTAAAATCATTACCAATGAATTAAGCTTCTATTTTCCAATGTTAATATGTACATGATCACAATGTACTAGCCATTTCTTATTACTTTCAGCCCAATCATATCAGTATCATCTAAAAAAAAAATCAGAAGATGTCAAAACGGGGCATAAACTACGGTAGTAGATCAAACTCCAATTAATTCCTATGCTGCTCCACCATCTGAAGTCTTACACTATATTGTCATCAATACACATATAGGCCATAACCTCAAGTTTAGTTAGATCTGTCTGTCTATACGTTCTTCCATAATATTAAAAAATATTAAAATCAAATAAAAATTAGCAAAACATGGTAATAAGCTATTCATTCCCTTAGTATCTTTATTTATAAAAAAAATATATAAATCAGTTGATCTTCATTGCTCACAAGTTACTGTATAAATTAAAGTAAAATGTTTGCCATCTGAATTTGGACCATTTGGACAGTCTTGAGTTTGTCATTCCAAAAGATCTGCCTCGACCTAAGTTTCTTTTCTAAATATCCTCTTCTTTGATTTATCTGTATCCCTGGGAACACAGATTGAAATTGATTAAAAGTGATTTGTAGTCTTTGGAAACATTGTCTCTTCTATTTTTGGTATCACATGTTGAGGACTTACCGCACCGCACCTATGAACTCCACCATCCTGCCGTTGGTGGGATTCCCCAGGGGTCGGGCACACTACACAGAGTGGATGCTCCACACATGGACGGAGCGCTCACTGACGGACGCAGGCACACTATCTCAATGGACAACTGCAGACCTTTGCAGTATTGGCGGATGAGATGGACCTCCCTAGGGAACAATTCCTTTTGCATTTACAACTGCTCAGAAACTGTTGCAAAGTGTGGCACACGATAGACACTGAACCCCCTACACACTCAGTAATTCATGCCCTATTACAGAAGGGCCCGGGACGACACTTGATCACCTGGATATACAAAGCAATACGGGCCCTTAACCCACCCACCCTTGCACTTCTCCGGGAGAAATGGGAAACTGAATTCCACAGACCACTCCATGACAAAGAATAGGCTCATGCCCTAGAATTCCCTAAAAAGGTACCCCGCAACTACTGCTTCAAAAACATACAATTGCACATTCTGCACCACGCATACCTCACCCCGGAAAAGCTTCAGCAATATTATCCAGATGGATCCTTCTCTTGCCCCAGATGCCCAGAACCTAACCCCTCTTTTAAACACATGTTTTGGGACTGTCCATCGCTCCGCGTCAATTGGGCCACAATCCACGCCGCCCTCCTTGCAGTCATGGGGCTTCCAGACATACACACATGGGAGGCCTGCATCCTGGGTATTAGAAAAAGTCGCAAGAGTTTGAAAGTTGAGACGCGTTTTGTGTCCCTGGTGCTCCTTCTGGCCAAGCAATGCATAGCGATGCATTGGAAGGCGCCGGAGGGTCCTACCCTAGCGGCATGGGTGGGAGCAGTCAAGAAGTGGTGCACAGCAGAGGAATAGGTACTCCGGTCTGAAGAGGTTAAATGAGCCCGCAAACATCCTATATCTATGCCACAGGCTATGTTACTCCATTCCCTTGTGCAGGAAATATCAGATGCACCAGAGTCCCATGCTATCTGCTCCCCCGTGGTACAGGGGAGCCCGTGGAAACTTAGAGTAGACCTCAGGTGGAATAGATTCTAGGTGGGTCAAGGTTGACGGCAAAACATGGGCGATACGCGCATTACTCTTCATGTGACACTCCAGGACCCTCCCCCCGCTCATGCACAATCAGAGACCTAGCCATAATGCAGTAATCAGGCGGTCCATACCAAGTGGTGCAATATATGAAACAGTGTATCCCAGTTATGTCTCCCTAGTTTGTTCCAGTTTACATCATTAGCTGGCACTTACCACTATTTTTAGCATAGGGCTGACAATGAGAGCAAAGCCCGACTTCCAGTACAGATCGCAATCTACCTTGCCTGAACACAGAATTCGCCTCACCTATCGATCCACGTCAACTTTACCAATTCTGGAACCGTCAGGGGGGCGCTCAATATGATGCCATTCTATTTCATGACAAGAAGTTAAATGGATGACATACATTCTAAATGATACTGATGCTAATGTACTGTACTTTTTCAAAAATGCCAATAAAAATGATTTTATAAAAAAATATATATATATTATACATTGTGGACTTCTGGGTAGCGCTGCAAGGTGGCTGTCTGCGGAGCTTTTCAAAATAATTACTTAAGGGAAATGAAGATGGTGCTCAGATTACTATAGCGGGCCTGTCAATGAGCAGCCGTGTGGAGTTGCCGTTGAATCTCCACATTAAATATAAAAGGGGTTCTGGATACATATTTAAAAGAACTAGTGATATTACACTTTTTTTGATGAAACAATTTAAAAATACAAATGTTCAAGTTTGTATGTGTAATTTTAGACATATGTTCCTAAGCTATATTCTAGATAATAAAGAAGTAAATTATTACAACATCAGAATAAGTTCAGAAGTCTTTAGGGTTAAGTAGATTTTGATAAATCATACCACACATAAGTGCTAAAAATTGTACACTTATTTTTAGATACCAATAATCGGGCTAATGACCAACAAATATTTAAGAAATCACACAAATGGAGGACATTTACACTGCATTGATTAAAAGGTACAAGTCTATAATGTTCTTGTGAGATACTGATATTGGGAGAAATTAGTTTGTGCACATATGGGGATCACCTCTATCAGAATGATGGAGGATGATTATGGATTAAGAAAATGGATTTTAATATGACACAAATTGTTGTAAGTAGATATAAGCAAGTTAAGTATAGCATAATGTCATGCAGCTGTAGGAATGTGTGCTAGAGCTAGATTGCATTGACATTGTAGATAAAAATACAAAAGTTTTAAACAATGAGATAGTCTAAACATATCATAGGCTTTAAAAAGGTTTTTGAAGAGAAATTACTATTTTATTAAAGTTTTGAAAGCGAAATAGATTAAATACGATTTCAAATTAAATGTAAATGATAAATTGAAAGGACAACAGCCCTTACAATTTTTTCTTTACATTTTCTATGCTTTTCCTTTGACCTTTTTGTTTTTTCTTTCTCATGATGTTTTTCTTCTTTTTCTTTCACCTTTTCTCTTTTTCTTTTTTTTTCACTTTTCTTCTTTGTTTCCTTTTTTCTGATAATAGGTCATACTATAGCAAAGTAGAAACTAAGGTTCCTTTATTTTATTATCTACATGTGAAAAACAGTAAATTCTGATGGCCACTTACTTGTTTTTTTCATCTGTCATTTCCTTTACAAAAAATGGTGGGAAATGACAGGAGATTATATGGGGATCATGTTTAAAAATGAAAAGTGTAATTTTAACATATACACAATGGTGTAGGTTAATTATTTTGTATATATTCTTTGTACCATTTGCAGTCTTGAGAAAGGTTTTCCTCTAAAACATGTGTTAACTGTTAATTTTGGACCAAAAGAAGACTACAGGGCTATTCAAATGGCATAATATTATTGGGACATTATATCTAAATGAATTAAGTGTTAAGATAGATACAGGAATTTTAATGGTTCAATTAAATTGATGTAAAGAACAACCTTCTTTGGAGAAGATTAGCCATTACCTTACCAGTGAGGACTGGTTTAGGAGGAAAAGGCGCTGGGCTGGCATACATATACCTGTAACCCTGTTTTTTCACTTTAATTTTTTTATATTTGCCTCATAGTTCTAGGTTAAAAATTAACAAAGGGGCATTCAGATTTTCTACAGTCTATATTTCTCTCTAAGGCCCTAATTATGAGTAGGTTGGAGCAGTATGGAATCCCGCTCTTCCTGTCCATGAGCGGATCGGTGTTCGTGACCTTTTCTTTTGGGGTGTTGGTACACTGGACTTGATTTTAGTTGGCGGTATTTCTGTCCATAAAAATCATATAAGGGGGGGCGTGGCCGGGCAAGATGGCCGAGCAGATATACTCTGCATCGGCTCCCGGTTCGCGTGCTATCTAGCAGGGACTATTGGCGGCATCTCCCAGCGGAATCACCTTCCACCCATATCCACGGGTGTCGGAGGATGTGAGGCATCAGCAGCGGAACTTTGGCGGCTCTCTGCGGTCCTGGGAGGCCCCTACATGCAGCCTTTGACTCCCGGCCGGGGACCCGAGGACAAGATGGCGGATGGGTGGCGGCGGTGAAAGATGCGGCGCCTTCCTTTCCTTAAGCTGCGACAGGGGGCCAGGAGGGTGAACCATCTACCCGCTGAAGGCGCATAGCTCCTCCTGCCCACCGAGACGATCGACTCTGGGATTGATGTAGAGAGGGCCCACGTCAGTTTCTAAAGGTATAGCCAAGCACCGGGAGGATCTTCGAGCCTAACACCTCCTGAGCCTGCGACACAGCCTCGGGGGGCGACGCAGAAGGGCCTGGAGATGTCCTCTCCTTATGCCGCCGAAGATGAGAACACGACTAAGGGGACCAGTAGGGTGTCAGACTTCTTCACCACGACCGACAAACGCCCGGCGCTCTGAGGGGACACCGACAAGACGACCATGGTCCTCTCGAAAGCAGACTTATCGTCCATGCTTAAAGACTTTAAGACGGAGCTTTGTGCCGAGTTATGTCACAATATTAATTCGTCCATAGACCAGTTACGGGCGGATCTGTCTGAACGCCTGTCCTCCCTACAACAAGATGTGGACTCGGTGGGCACAAGAGTCCTAGATTTGGAGGCGCAGCATCAAGAACACAAACAATTGGCTGGAGAACGTCTCGATGCTATCCAAGCACTTAAGGAACAGCTATAGCTGACGCAGTTGAAGGCGGAAGAGAGAACATACAAATTAGGGACCTGGAGGAAGGAGCAGAAGGGCCCGACATAGAAGCATTTGTAGAGGGGTTGTTCGCAGAAATTCTGAGCCCTCAGAAACTTAAGATCAAGCTCGATAGGGTGCATAGAGTGGGCCATCCACAGAACAGTGATCAACGGCGGCCGCGTGACGTGCTGGCAAAGTTCCATTCCTATAAGGTCAAGGAAGGGTATGCAGGTGGGGAGGGCAAAGGACTCCATCTCCTTTCAAAACTACGCTTGTGCTATATATCAGGGTGTCGCCCTTCTACGTTGGCGCGCAGGCAGACGTTGAGGCCTATCGCTACTAAGCTCCTTACCGACGGCATCCTGTACCGCTGGACATACCCCTTTGGACTCAGTTTCGAGTACCATAACAAGCGGAGGCACATCACTGACCTGAGAGACTGACAGGTTCTTCTGGGCCTTCCATCCGAAGAGGGGGGCCCATCGCCTGAACCGTCCGGAGACGCCTCGCAGGGGGATTCATCCGCCCCCGCCTGGGAACCGAGCTCGAGGAGGGGAAGACTTTGATGTCGACTGCAGTGGGGTCCCAATGCTGTGTGTCGCCTGGGCCCTACGGAGGGATCCTGCTCTGAACTGCACCAGTGCACCTATGGTATGGAGGTTCCAAGGGCTTCGGGACTCTCATGGAAGTGACTCTGTGTTTGGCCCTTCTCAGCAGCGTCAGCCCCCGGACTGCCACTTTCTAGTCTTTAAGTGATGGGGCTAGACTCTTTGTAATGACTATGAGGAGATTAATCGCTTTGAGTGTTGACTATTGGAGCCTTAGGCTCTCTTTCTGTCTATGTTGGGGGGATGGGGAGGGCGCTTTTTCTGGCTGGAGTGACTGCTTGAGCCGTTGCAGTCCTCGTGCTCTCTGCTGTGTCATGGCTGTGGCCATGGGGGTACATGTGAGTGTTCCCACTGCTACGATGATTCCTTGTTGAGACCTTGTTACGATGGGGCGTGAACCGGGTCCCAAGACCCGTGGTTCCCCCTGGTCGATGTGGGGACGTGCTCGCCTTGCGCTCCGACCATGTTATGGTTTTTCGTTCATGTTTTGGTTGCGTACCGGTTGGGGGTTGAGGGGTGGTGGGGTGGAAGTGGTGGCGGCATCTATTTGTTTTTTCTTGAGGGACTTTTTGGCCTATGAGATCTGTCCTTTTGGTGATGACACGGGGGGAATTGAGGATGGTAGGGAGGATGTTCTTTCACTATGGGGGAAAGCGACACCCAGTAGACATCTCTGGGGCCCACCTAGATACCTCAGAAGGGGTGATACCACCACAAGTAGCTCTGCACTGGCCGCCGGGGAGGAGGGTGGGCCGGGGACCACTGGGGCACAGCGCCGTGACTCTCTGCTCCGATGCTGATCTCCATTGGCACGTGGAACATTAAGGGGCTTAATACCCCCCAAAAGCGTCAGAAGCTTTGGAAATATGTTCTAGACCACCAGTTGGACATTGTAGCCCTTCAAGAGACCCATTTGGCTAAGTCAGAAGACACCCGTCTCAAACACAAACAATTTCCACTCATATACCGGTCCTCAGCCTCCACGAAGTATAGAGGGGTGGCCCTTATGTTCCGCTCAGCCTTGCAATTCCAGCCTTTAGGGGCCCAGAATGATAGGGATGGTCGCTGGGTCATGGTGAAGGGCCGCCTGCGGGGGAAGCTCTGCACCTTTGTAGTGGTCTATGCACCTAATTCTGGCCAGAGCAGGTTCCTCCACACGCTCCTGGGGAAGATCACAGACAGACAGAAGTGCCGCTATTCCTGATGGGGGATTTTAACTTAATGTGGCAGAAAGACCTTGACAGCACCCACCCTCAGTGATCGGACATCGGCACATTCACACCGGCCACACAACAAAGGATACATGACTTGGGACTATTAGATACGTGGAGGACTTTCCACCCCCATACCCGAGATTACACCTTTTTTTCTCACGTCCATCGGTCCTACTCACGTCTGGACTATATTTTTGTTAGCCAGTCCCTTCAGGGTGACTTACGAGAGGCCAAGATGTTCCCGCTGTCAGTCTCGGACAATAGCTTACTCTCGATCTGTCTTCATTGGGGTGTGAGAGGCCAGGCCTCCCCCAGGTGGTATTTCCCGGCGTCCTTGACACGAGACAAGACTTCTTGTGACACCCTTAGAAAAGCCATCGCTGACTTTTTTTCTCTTAACAATCCGGAGGACACATCAATTTATACCACATGGGATGCCTTTAAGTCTTTTTGCAGAGGTCAATGTGTATCCCTCAATTCCGCTCTTAACAAACAGCGAGGCCGGGAAAGGGAACTACTGGAAGACAAACTATCTATTTTAGAGCAGGCCCACAAAGCGAACCCGACTAGACAGTCCCAACGTAACTTGGCGGCCGTCAGGGGTAAGCTTAGGGCTCTCTACAATAATAGGGCAGAGTATACTCTGTTGAAATTGAGGCATCTATCATACTCGCAAGGCAATAAAGTTGGCAAACATCTAGCGAGACAGCTATGAGATAAACGGGAGCGGGAGTATATTGGGGGGATTCATGCATGGAGATGAGGTCAAAGCCGAGCTCTTTGGTGCCTTCTATAAAGAATTATACTCAGGGGACTCCTTAGACATAGCCCAACAACGGGAATACCTGCGGGCCCTGCCTCTGCCTCAAGTTTCTGCTGAATGGAACGAGACCCTCTCGGCTCCCATCACTGGAGAGGAAGTGCTCTCCGCCATTAAGGCACTGAAGCCTCACAAGGCGCCCGGGACTGACGGATATACGGCTATCTTTTATAAATGGTTCGCCTCTGAGCTTAGCCCGTTCCTGGTCTGCTTATTCAATCAGATAGCGGAAGAAGGGGAGACCTCCGGAACCATGGCGAGGCCATGATATCGGTCATACCCAAGCCAGGGAAGGACCCTAGTAGATGTACCTCCTATAGGCCTAGTGCACTGCTCAATCTCGACGCGAAGCTGTACTCCTCCATACTTGCGAACCGGCTTAATGATTTAATGCCTGCTCTCATCCACCCGGACCAGTCAGGGTTTATCAAGGGGTGACAGACCCACGACAACACACGACGTATAATCCATCTGATTGAAAAGGCCAATAAGTTTAAAATCCTAGCAGTGCTCGTGGGGCTTGATGCCGAAAAGGCATTTGACAGGGTGGACTGGGTCTTCCTCTTCCAGACGCTGACCGCGTTCGGCTTTTCTTCTAGGTTCCTGACCATGCTTCGGGCCAACTACTTGTCCTCCCGGTCCAGAGTCACGGTGAACGGGTGCCACTCCTCCTTTTTCCAACACTCAAGGGGTACCAGGCAGGGGTGTCCCCTTTCCCCTCTGCTTTTTGCCCTGAACATGGAGCCCCTGGCACTGGCGATCAGAGCTAACCCCAATGTCAGGGGTCTGCCCTTTACAGGAGAGTCGCACAAAATCACCCTCTTTGTGGATGATGTCCTTCTCTCACTCTCCGGACCAGCCTGCTCTTTCGGCAGTACAGTTAGAATTGGAGTGCTTTGAGGCAGTTGTGGGCTTTAAAGTTAATTTAGATAAGTCATATATTCTTAACCTCACTCTTCCCCACTCAGAAGTACTTCGACTTCAAGCTTACATGCCTCTCCCATGGGCAACAACCTCCATTCAATATCTGGGGGTCCAGTTGACGCCTACGATAGGGAAATTATACGCAGCTAACTTCTCCCCCATAATGGTGCGGATCAAGGCTGAGCTCGCCCGGTGGAAGTCCCTATTTCTATCCTGGATGGTCCGGATCCACGCGATTAAAATATCCCTTCTCCCTAAATTACTATACCTGTTCCAAGCCCTCCCTATTGAATTGGACAGGGATTTTTTTAGGAGAATGAAGACTATGATTTTACGCTTTATCTGGCAGGGAGGCCTGGCGCGCTTTTCCTTCGGAAAAACATTGGCTTCATATGGACCGTAGTGTCGCGGGGAGGACCATCTGGGACCTGATCTGGAGACCCAAATGCGATAGGCCTCAGAACGTCTACCTTAGCACTCCCACTCACACAGCCTTGAGGGTCTGGGACTCAGTATACGGGGATAATAGATGGACGACCTTTCCCTCCCCATTACACCTATTCATTTTAATCCTGCCTTTCCCCCAGCACTGCAAGAGGGCCCCTTTGCGGCATGGAAAGAGGGAGGATGTCTTGCATTAACACATCTGTTCCATAATTACGACCCACTCTCTTTTGACAATTGTAAGCGGGATTATGGGGTGGGGGACACGGAGAGATACCATCATGCACAGCTACTACATTGGGCACTCACCCCTCAGGTACGGGATGCAGCTATGCGCCCCTCACGAAATTCGAGGCCTATCTTACCAGAACCTCCTCGATGAAGGGTGTTATCTCCTTTTTATATGGGTTCCTACTCTCCAAAGCGATTACACCCCGACCAAGATACATGTCCATGTGGGAGGGGATCTTGCAACGAGATATCTCTGATGAGGAATGGTCACACTTATGGTCAGACATCTCAAAATGTAACCATTCCATAGAGCTTAGAGAGGCCCATATGAAGACCATGATGGACTGGTACCTGCACCCCTCTAAGCTACTTCAAATCTTTCCTGGAACCTCTGATAGGTGCTGGAGGGGATGCGGATTCCTAGGGGACTTCCAGCATATCTGGTGGGACTACCCTATTATTCGGCCCTTCTGGGAAGAGATCTTGGCACACATCAAGGAAATGTTGGGGTATCCCATTCCCACCTCCTTGGCTGCCGTCCTTCTGGGCCTGCAAGACCAAGACATGGAGCAAGAAACTAAGGCGGAAAAAAAAATCATGTGGCTCAGCATTGGGGCAGCCAAGATCACCCTGGCAGCAGCGTGGAAGAAGAGGGAGGCCCCAGCCATCTCCCTATGGCACTCCCGCTTGTGGACGCTGCTGAATCTGGAGCGCATGGCCGACATCTTTAGGGATGATTTTAAGAATGTTACATTCCGATGGGGACCCCTGGTATCCTTCCTCTCGAGAGGCCTCCCATCTGCAGTTTGCCCTTCTAATGTGAGGGCCCTCCACCTTTTCCAGCTTTGAGGACAGAAGTTGGTATAGGTCAGATTCTCTAGTTCAGCTATTGCCGCCACCACTGGGGGAAGACGGGTTGTTGGGGGGGGGGGGGGATTTAGTTAGTCTCTTTGCTACTTTTACTTTTCTTGTCTTGTTTTTTTTTTTTTTTTACAAAATCTGTCTGGCAGCGTCTGGCAGGGGGATTCGCTGACTTGCGTTCCTGATTGCGACAGGCGTCACTCTGTACATGAAAGCCGCAGATTTGTTAGTTTGTTGATTAGAGTCTGGGCGCTTTTGATGCATTGTCATTTACCTCTCCGAATGGACAGATGTTCTGCTACCCCTGTTCCCATTAGAAGATGAAACCCCTAGAGTGCTGTCCCGTTAGCCTGGGGTCTTTGTTCAGTTGGTCTTTTGCTCTGTCCCTGTTAATGTGCTTAATTTTGCTTTAATGACTGCTTTCCCCTGCGTGGGTTGATGTGCGGAATTGTTGCAAACCTTTTTTTTTCTTTTTGGATACTCCAGTATATATATTTGAAGAAAAATCATATAAGGCTTTGGCTCCAGTTGCAGCCAAGTCTCATTTCTTGATTTTATTTTCTGGCAGTGGGGATCTTTGAATGATCCCCTCTGCCAGACTTTAACAGCTCCTCCCCGCTCTTTCACTCCCACACCACATCGCTCAACTCCCACCGCACATAGAGGCCCTCACATAGATGGAATTGGATATTGCATGAGGTTTTACTACTGGTAAATCTGGTCCCATAGCGCTGTATGCAGATGATGTCCTGTTCTTTCTTACACAGCCTAGTCGGTCGGGACCAAGACTGATCTGGATACTGTAGATCTTTGGTGAGACATATGCTCTGTATATGAATGCCCGGAAATCCTTTCTATGGCCCTTGCGGGGTGAATGCCATGGGGGCAAGTGGGGGATGAGGTGACAGTGGCTCACAATGGGTTTAAATACATTGGAGTTTTTCTGTCATCGTCCCAGGCTCTGTCATGGGAGAGGAACTTGGCCCCACTGTGAATAGAGATCAAAATGCAGACTCTGTCGTGGGTGCATCTGCCACTCTCTTTGTTTGGCAGATAAGCCATTTTTAAGATGGTCTATCTATCCCACCTATTATATCAACTCCAAAACCATCCATACCCGATACCATACACATGATTTCAGCAAATGAATGCTACCCTTAGACATTTTCTCTGGGACGGGGGCTCTTCTTGAGTAGCATAAAAAACATGTTTCCAGTCTACATATTAAGGGGGCCTTGAAACACCCGACATCCAGTCATACTACGCGGCCTCCTACCTTCTCATCCTAAATGATTGGTGGTATGGAAATAGAGGCAAGCGTGCCTACGCAGTTAAACGTTGGCTGATGGGCAATATGTCACTACATACAATCCTATATGCCAACCAGACACTGAAGGTACTGCCACCAGCAACCGCTACGGTGTTTCGGATCTGGAAAAAATCACTACGACAAACGGGATGGTGGAATAGACTTACAAGAGAAACACCTCTCTGGCAAAATGGTATACTTCCACAGCTGTTGGGGTTGGTGGAGTTTTCCGGTTGGGAGCCTATCGGTATATCTACGGTTGGAGATGCTCTCCGCAGTGGAGTCCTGAAGTCCTTTCAGGAACTCCGGCAGGAATATGAAATGCCAAGATCGCAGTTTTATAAATATATCCAGTTCCTCCATGACTTTTACCCTCATCTTGCACGGCAGGAAACTATACCGGAGTTCAACCCTATTGACGCTAAAGTATTTATGGGTGAGCTTGGAGAACATAAGATCACCAAGATGTACCGGACATTGATTACAAACAATCTCACCACCGTTCGTAAAACACGCGAAGCCTAGCAGGAAGACCTGGGTCTCTTGGATGAGGAGGACTTTATTGAGGCACTCGAAACGCCGGGGGTGCAGCCATTGTGGCCCGACTGCAGCTAATACAGTTTAAATACTTACATAGGGTATATTATACTAGATACAGGCTTTGGCGTGCCAGGCTAATCGACTCTCCTCTCTGCCTACGGTGCCGCACCATGGAGGGCACCTTTATCCATACTGTGTGGCAGTGCTCAGCGCTCTCTAGGTTCTGGCAGAGTGTACATACATGTATGTCGGAGGTCCTAGGATGGGATATCCCGAACTCACCACGATTGACCTTACACCATATCACAGACGGCATTGGGGGTAACATATACAAACAACATTTATTGCTCCTTGGTTTAACACTGGAAAAAAGAGATATAGCTAAAGCATGGAAAGACGCCTCCCCACCATTAGTACCAACATGGAAAAAGGGTCTTGTTTTTTTCATGTGGTTGGAAATACCAGTCTATAAAGCGCGGGCATGCCCTCAAAAAAATTCTAAGATCTGGAAGAAATGTGCGGACTACTGGTACACTATTTAGAGCCCGTCCCGGAGGAATTAATGGACTAAAGATGGGCAAATGCCAAATGATGTGTGATAAATATAATTGTAATTGGTCCTCTACACAACCAGGAGGGTTATGTACAGCATGCAGTTGAACTTCTATCAAATGTATGACACTAATGTTCATCGTTGGGGACATGTGTTTGATTTTGGTTTTCAATGGTTGTATTTGAATACAAAAATCGACATCACTTATGTTATTTTATATATTGTACTGCCTGGAAACCTGGTCGTCTTAGATCAGCTGCAGCTGTCGAAAATAACATTTGTTGTGAAAAAAAAACAAATCCGGTCCCACATGCTAATTTCTCATTCTATGGGGTTAAACTCATAATTGAATATAGGATTACATCAGTGCAACTACCAAAGGAGCGAACTTCCAACTGAGCATCCTGAGAAAAATTAAACCCTTCCTTTTCCCTGACGACTTCAAGTCCACTGTGCAAGCTTTAGTCATCTCATGGGTGGAATATGGCAATGCAATCTTTGCAGTATACCTAGCTACAGATTGGCTTCTCTGAACTCCGCAGCTAGGCTCATCACAGGATCCATAAAAAGCAACCCCATCTCTCCGGGTTTAAAGTCCCTTCAATTGGCCCCTTATGAGGACAGGATACAATTAAAAATTGCCTGCATGACCCATGAAGTCTTTCATTTCAACACCCCCTCTGTACCTCACTCAAGAACTAGAACTATCTGGCGGTGGTCGATTGTCCAGGAGCCCCAGCACCTTGCAGCTTAAACCAAAAAAAAATATAAAAATGAAAAACATATAATCGGACCTTCTCTGATATTGCCCTGAGAATCTGGAACTCCCTGCCTATGGAAACCAGATTGAATCCTTCAGCAGTGTCCTTCAAAAAGGATGTAAAAGCTTTACTGATGAATACTTTTCTGAATCAGACTTTAGCCTCTGCCTACTGTCTTGTCAGCTTGGCTCTGTTAGGGCCTCCTTGCCCAGTGGCTTTGGTACATCCTTTATTGTTCTACAACATTTTGTGGTATACAACACCCATGTTCGTTTGCTTACTTATGCTATTTTATATTTATATTATACTGATCCCCTCCGTTAGTTCGGAAGTACCTCCCAGTATGTGCTATGACCATTTTGGTGTTTTGCCTCCTCTATCTCATTCTCATGTGTTCAGAAATCTTTGTAAAGCGCTCTGAAACCCTCCTGGGTCATGTTCACGCTATATAAAACCTTTTAAATAAAATACAAATAAATTGTATAATGTCCGTTATTAAAGAAAGACATTTGAATGGGCAGCTTCCTGTAGGCTCTAAAGTAACTTTAATGATGAAATATTTAAGACAACACAGTTTTCCACTTCTCAAGTATGTTGCTTTATTTATTAAACAATTGGAGCTTTTCTTTTACAGCTCTCTATACAGTTTGGTTTTACATAGAACATTTGAAATAAATCTGTCCTATGAAAAATTAGCATAGTTAAAACCAAATGTTTTCAACAGTGGTATAAAGGCCATCTTTTCAAATAGGGCCCCAAGCCCAAAAAAGAGTTGATACCATTTTGCACCTAGAGATGATAAACTCCAAGAGCATATTTGAAAGCATATTTCAACGGGGTCTTCAATCATCTAAGAATTATAGCTCTAAAAACATGAGATACTACTTTATAATTCCTACACTTGCTTTGTGCAGAGAACAGCAGGGCTCATGTGCTTTTCCAACCAAACTGACAAAACAAAAGGTTTCGGAACTTAAAAAACATAAAGAAGATATTGTAATCATCAAAACATTGTGTGCTGAAATGAATGACTGAGTGGGCGCCGTGATGGAGTTGCCGCTCTTGAGTGTGCAGACAGCTGAAGGCTTGTGCATGGGTGGTGCAGCTTGCCAGCATTCAGGCAAGCACCGCTGCAGCACTATGAAATCGGCTTTTACAAGTGGAATGCAGCTGAAGTATGGAAAAACTGAGCTGAATGGCAACAGCTGCACTGCTTCGGGCAGGATATCAATGAACGTAAAGAATGGCATGACACCAGACTTGAGGCCAAGATGGCCAGGAAGGCAATGAACCGGAGAGATGTGCTGCTGGTTAGTGATCTACTTTTCTACCCCGGCGGCAAAAACCTTGCTTGCCGGACGTCATAAGCTACCAAGATGTTCCCCTCAAATTTCTTCTAGCGTTCCACTAATGCCTCCTAATGCCTGCTAATCCCTGTCAATGTAACTAGATATATCCCTTTTATCCTCATGGCTTTGAACAGTGGTGCATGAAAGAGTTTACAGCATCCACAGCATGGCGAGAGGTGCATGCCGACAGTGTGCAATGTGTAGCCAATTTCCCTAGCCTCATTTCAGCCAAGAATTAGCAACACTCAAACAGGAGACATTTCTGATCCTTGGAGTTTACAGAACAGTCTTTTCAAGGATTACTCTATTAATCAGCCCTGCCCTGGATATCTTTACCTTGTAACTTTTCCTCATTAGAAAGCATGACACCTACATGTCACATATGGGGGACAAAATAAATTGAGGCCCTTCAGAGTTAAGCTCGGACCTACAATCAGAATCCAGCTAAAGGCCACTCACACCTTGCCCCCACCACGTACTCCTAATACTAAGACATCAACCATTACCCCTCACTACCTAGCTACACAGGAGCAGCGATGACTGAGGGGTTTAGTGGGTCAAGATTACCTACTCCTACAAGGAAGACAAAACACCAAAACCATTGCATTCCCATAGCAGTACAGGTCATGGTCATGAGTCGTCTCCAATAAACCCAACCAATAATAGCCACCAACAACTTCTAAAAAGGAGAAGAATATGTAAAACGACAAGGGTGCAAACCTAAAATGACAGATTTTCTTTAATACTTTTTATTTACTATCTTTTGTCAATGCCTTCACCTCAATGAAGCCAGTGACAACTCCATCATCTCCAAGAGGCACCATCACATCCCACAAGACATTGCATTTAGGTCCTTTTGGGGAACAGAACTAGGATGGGGAATTTGGAAGATGAAGTTAATGACAGGGAGAATTCTGTGAGTCTTTTCTTTGAATCCAGAGATTGGATATCCCTTCAGCAGAGACTTTCTACGGCATCCAACACTCACACCCAGCATTCTAGCCAACGATAAGCTTACACTAAAGGCAAGAAAGGCCAAAGTCGAAAACACCCAGAAATGTGCATACAGTAAGTAAATAAGTAAGTATCAATTTATAAAGCGTGCAATTGCTAAGGCGTCTTAGCACTAAGCCTTCCTGCTAGAAAGAGATTAAAATCAATCTGCTAATAATGAACAGGGAAAAGCCATGTCTTTAACAATTTTCTGAACAGCGGACCTCCTATGCCGCATCTTGTGCCAATTCCTATACGTACGTTCGCTGTGCAAACTACCCCTACGCCAGCCGTTGCGTGACGTCACTGTGCTCCAGATCGGAGAATATTGTAACAAACGGGGGTGCGCAGCTCAAGAAGTCCAATAGGCCAAGGTAGTTAGAAAAATACCTTCTTTATTCCAAAAATTCTTTTAAAATTCATTAAGTATAGCCAATCCAGCCAACGTGTTTCATTCCCATAAAGGGAACTTCCTCAGGGTAAACAATATATCACTTGGAAAGTACACTTGGAAAAAGATGCCAGCAATCATTGTTAATAGCGGTTGTTTTGCAGCAGTTGACTTCTCACATAGAACAATATACTCCTATGTAGGCCTGTATATGACAGAAAAAACTTCCACTGGGTATCTGGAAGAAGGGTCCAAATGTGGTAAGATAGTCCCACGAGAGAAGGTCAACAACCGGGTATTGGCTGTTGTGACAGCCAAAGACACTCCAAGGATTTATAGTGAATGAATCTGTATGAGAGATATAATACACCCTCACAGGAAGAAATCAATTGGAAAGGTAATTTGGAGCACCTCCATATTTTCTTAGCATCACCAACAATATATTCCAAATGTTCATATGGTACAGTGTATTGCACCGTGGCCCATATATATTATAAGTAGTAATAGGGATTCCTCAACGTCGCGAGCGAATCTGTACTTTTCTGTATTCCTACTGTACCATATGAATATTTGGAAAATATTGTTGGCGATGACAAGAAAATATATGAATAATAATTAATTTTAAAAGAATTTTTGGAACAAAGAAGTTATTTTTCTAACTACCTTGGCCTATTGGACTTCTTGAGCTGCACACCCCCTTTTGTTACAACAGTTTTTTGAAATAAGATATGTTTGGCTGCAATCTCAAGACAAAAGGTAAAGAATTCCACAGCCTGCAGGCCAAGAAAGAAAAACTTCTTCCTCCCCATTTTGCTTTCTTGATTTTGGGAACTGTTACTACTTTAGCAGTACAAGATCTTAAATTACGGTTTTGCACATGCCAAGAACACGATTGCTGAAAATATGCAAGACCTCAACTGTAGAAGGCCTTATGAACGATGCACATGGGTTGAGGGGCATGGTTCAAGATGGCAGCGCGGCGTTGAAGCTCCGATCGGCTGCTCCAGCAACATCCGTCTGTCTCCGTCAAAACTGCTCGCCACTGCGCTGTGACACAAGGCGCCTATCCAACTTCTGACGGTGCTGCATTGGTGCCGTTTTTGTCCCTGGAGCCCGTCCGCAACCGGCTGAAATCTGCTCCAGGCGCTGGAAGGGAGGAGCCTGCTTCAGCCTACGACGCGGCCTGCTGCCGATAGCCAGATCACGCTTGAGACTCCCGGTGGAGCCCACTTTGGAACTCCGGACCCTGGCCTTGGCGGTGGTGAGTGCAACATTGGCCGCCCATGCCACCCCTTCCACTCGCTCCTGCCGTCGCACCACGCCCCCTCTCCCAGCTCACGCGGGGGCCGCGCACACCATTGCCGACGCTGCCGTAGGCCCCTGGGGAGACAGGGTCCATGGGCGCACCAGGGAGCCTGCCACCCAGCTGCGTGCGGAGACAGTCGGGGGGTGAGCAACTGGGGACGCCGCAGGCCTGCCATTGTTGATCTACAGCTCGGCAGCAGAATGGCGGCTACCTGGAGGCCCCACCCTGGGACATGCAGTGCAGTTAGAGTGCAGAGCCGTTTGATCAGCACACTGCAGTGACAGTGTGGGTCCAAGAGGTCACACACCACACTAGTGAGAGAGGTCAAGTTCTGGTGCGTCAGGTAAAGCCATAAGGATTGCTTTGACACCTGTATCCCACACCATGCGGCATCAGACACCTGTGTCCGGCCTAACTTGCCACGGGTCCTATGCCCCATATTGCTGTGTGCCCTCTCCCTGAGGCTCACTCTCTGCAGAATGGTTCTCTCTCTGACTACCGGCCACACAAACATTAGATACTCTTCTGGAGCGTGCTGTGGCGACCTGGCGACAGAGTGGACCCCTGATTAGGCGCACAACAGTGGCCCTTACCCAGCGTGTTACGGGCTGCGGTGCTCCTGAGTCTCCATCTTGGAATTCCTGCACCGAGCCATATCCCCGCTTCTGGCAGGCTGGTGTCACTGGTGGCCTGCGATTCCCTTTGCCAAGGCCGCTCAGGTATGGGCAGGAAGGATCCCAAACAACAAGTGTTATTGTTTCCTGTCGCCACAGAAAGAACGCAAGATTGTATCGCCAACATGGCGGAGGGCGGCCAGGACTCGGCTTCTGTGCCGGATACTGCTTCTTCACACTCCGATTTGTTGGCGGAACTCAGAGCCGGATTCAAATCGATAGATAACAGATTCAACACACTGGACAAACAAATGGACTCACTAGGGGCAAAATCGACATCCAAGACCGACGGCTGGACACTGCAGAGGGACGGATCTCTGACCTCAAAGACGGAGCCGCTCAGTCCACAAAAAGACTGGATCGCATGGAAAAAAGTCTAAAATACATTGCCATCAAAAACAAAGACTTAGTAGCGCGCAGCCACCGCAACACAGGGAGAATGGACACATTTGTGGAAATGCTGCTTGTCTACATTTTTGGTAAAGAGGTCTGCATCCCTGGATTTGTTGGGGAACGTGCACACCACTCCTTGGGTCCCCGTCCCAATTCTGGCTGTCCATCCCCGCCAAACATAGCCTGCATCATGAGCTTCCAAGACAGGGACACTGCATTACAGCTAGCCAGAGAGCATTGTTCTCGGACATGGCAGGGCTACACAGTGTCACTATTCCCGGATTTCACAACCATGGTCCAAGAAGCTCGTCCAAAGTTTACTGGTGTTAAGGCAATGCTGCGGAGCCTGGGCCTCCGGTATGGCATGTTGTACTCTGCCCGCATATGGGTTGACATTAATGGTCGATCCCGCATCTTCGACAACCCCAGAGGACCTATAAAAACTCCGACTGCCAGAGGCGAGATGTTGGGACTGTATCCCCCCCCATAGGGGATCTGTTGCCAGCGTCAAAAAATGTTCTCATTATTGATCATCATGATTGCTCTGCGTTTGTTTTTGGCTTCTCTTGTTTTTCGATATAGCGTTATTGTGTCATAGCTGAACTAATATAATTATTGAGACAGTATGAGTAATATTTTTACACGCTACTCTGGTACTGCTGGGCACCAGTGGAGCATTGCTCCCTCCTAAGTGCGTAGCACACTGTTGAACTTAAAGATTACGATGCATCGTTCTGATATTTGTTATTTCCAAACAGGATGTGTACAGGATGCATTACGTTACTGGTTGGTTGGGTTCTGGCCTTGCGAACTGGGTTGCGTGGTTGGGTGGGGGTCTCGAAATTGTTAAATGTTATTTCTTTACCGGCTCCTTGCTCGACACTCGGTGGCCTCATGCCACTCACCACACTTTCATCACATTGCCCCACAACAAAAATGACTACTGCCTCTAACTTAGTTGACCATGCAATCTGACATTCATCACCTGAAACGTTAGGGAACTCAACAATCCCAAAAAAGGAAAAAAACGTGCTACATTATTTGCAACTTTAAATAAATAAGTAGTTGGCCAGCTAGTTTATTCAAATATACTCACACCACACTTAACCAAAGAGTCTTAAGTGGGCCCACTTGTCATTTAGTGATTTTTACTTTTTTGGCAAAATTACTTAATTCAGAGATCTCATTCAATCCGTTTAATGCTGTATTGAATTTCATAACTAAAAAGGCCTCCTTCTGGGTCAACTGTAAATCAGGGTCTCCTCCGGTGCCTCCAGCAATTTTGATAGATGACAGGATTGTCCATTTGAATTCATTGGGACCATGATTTCTTTCCAAAAAATGAGATACTAGTGGAGTAGTCACCACTTTATTCAAAAGACTCGAGTTCTGTTTTAAGGAAGACAACCGCTCTAAATGCTATCCTTTTGTTAACTCCCAGACCCGGATTAAACAACACGAAGTGCCATTCAGTTGAAAAGGTACGAGCGAATTGGGATACAATTTCATTAAGAAGCCCACAGGTATGTGATGACAAATAAAAACTCCTGCGTCACGATACAGCTGAACCCGGCTATGTGCATACGGAAAGCCTGATTATATCCATTATGAACTGTTGTTCACAGGACGGGTACCACACAAGCCACAGCGCACCACGGTGAAGCTACGCACATTACCGTGAGGTAGTAATTAGACAACTACATGTATGTAAACAGACATGCCAGTCGAGACCTCATTGACACTACTAAGGAGGTCCCTTGCAATTTTATTCTTGCAGATTATCGTTGTTTCAACAAGAGCCGACACAGTCGCCTTGGGGATACTGCATGAGTAACAGGTATACACATTAAGAGGTTTAAGGTTTCAATCAGAATGAGTATAATTTTGTTCAGCGTTCCAACACCAATCATGTATTTATTTGTATGTCCCACAGTACAGGCCACTTTCCAGTCCATGTCCTGAGGAGAACCCTCAAAAAAGCACTCGGGTTCGAAACGCGTTGACCCTGTGCTGGAACAGGATCTAGGAAGGGTATTTCAGGATAACAATTGAGGACATTGTCCACCTGTTTTTGGTCCCTTGTAAATAAAAAAGTTTCCAGCACAGTCAAACAAGCAGGCCAGCAAGAGAAGAAGCTAATGGTCGCTTGTCTGTTTGTATGTTATCAGGACTGGTGCCCCATGAATTGAATGTTTAGAGGCATCTTCTCCTTCCCTTGTTTGTATATGGTGTTCCCATGCATGTTTTTCATTTATGTCTTGCATTTATGTTTGTAAAATGTTTTTTGCGTAAGATGGTGTTTTATGTGAATTTTGCTATTTGAGTATCTTGATATTTGGACATATGCAAATGTTCTTCAAAAAATTTAGCAAAAAAAGTAAAAATCACTAAATGACAAGTGGGCCCGCTTAAGACTCTTTGGTTAAGTGTGGTGTGAGTATATTTGAATAAACTAGCTGGCCATCTTCTTTGTTGTTTAAAATTAGAGAGGTCTAGGCCAGGTAGGACATAGACCCAAGCCTGTTTTGATCACATTATTTGCAACGGCATAGCTTTGATGTATCATTTTTGCAGAAGACTCACTTGCCCAGGTCAGACACCACAAAATTTGCGGTTAGCTGGGGTGCTCACCGTTTTTTTTCCAACTACATTACCTATGATTGTGGCACGGTGATTTTAATCCACAAGCAGCTCCCTTTCTCCTTGCTCTGCTGCTACAATGAAAAAAGGGCCAATACACAATAGTAGTGGGCAAACTGATGGGCCATAACTTTATGCTAATAGGCATTTACGCCCCCAACACAGACAGTCCTGAATTTTTTCAAGTGTTGGATGCCACACTTCTACGCATGGGCACGGGGAGTTTGATAATAGGGGGTGATTTTAACTTGCTTCTTAACCGTACACTCTACAGCTCCTCTGGTGCCACAGACTCCAAACCCTGTGCGCGCCAGGTGCTACTGGATACATGTGATGTCTGATGTTTGGAGGGTCCGCAACCCGGCGAATCCGGGATTTAAACACTACTCAGCCCAACACAACACATGGACCAGACTAGATTACTGGCTACTCACCTCAAACCCACTCAGAAAGTCACAAATCTATTACGATACTTCCTAGGACCTACACCGATCATGCCCTAGTCGGTTGTGTATTCCCAGACCAGAAGGACATGAGCGTCAGTAGTGATTTCCGGCAGGGCATAAAATGACAACCTGTTTGACTCTGAAATTAGAGAAGCAGTTGAGGAGTATTTTGAATTAAATACGGGGTCTGTGGACACATGGGCAACGCTTTGGGAGGCCTTTAAGACCTGTATTAGGGGTAGGGCCATTTCGAAACACGCTGGGGTACTGAAAGATCTGAGAAAAAACGCTGGCCACCATCGAACAGCAGCTGACGGACTTAGTCACCTCTACTCTTCTCTCTGCAGACACGGCAGAGGGGGGACTGCGCCGACTGGCGTTACTGGCAGACTTTCAGGAAGCTGCATGGAGGGAAACACATTTCCTCAGCAAATATACAGTAGCGCATAGGTATGGCGAGGGCGAGAGACCGGGGCGCACATTAGCACAACTACTGAGACCCCCACACTCTAAATCATATATCACAGAACTCCGGACAGATACTGGGCTAACCTTAACAGAGACATCGGGTATTCGTGACACATTCTTGGCGTATTATGAATCACTATACTCCGCCAAGCTTGTGCACACTGCTGCAGAACAAGATGATTATTTTGCTAAGATTGCTCTTGTATATATGGAAAAATATATGCAGGACTTCCTTGCTGAGCCGTTTTCTACAGACGAAATAACAAGCTCCACTGCTCCTGGCCTTGATGGCTTCACAGGGTACTTTTATAAACGATACAAAGACATACTGGCCCGAAGCTCCCAGAAATTTATCACAAATCTTTAGAACAAAATCAGTTACCCCCAACCTGAGAGAAGCAGTGATCGTCCTTTTGCAAAAACCTGGCAAAAATCCCTTGCAGTACGGGTCATATAGACCGTTGTCACTATTAATTTTCGATTATAAAATACTGGCAAAAACGATCGCTATAAGCCTCGCCCTACTACTGGAAAAAATCATATCCTCCATCCAGTCGGCCTTTGTACGCCACAGATGTATTTCCCTAAACCTGCACACAATATTCGCAGTTCTGCATCGAATCAACCCAGAGACACCGGCTGCGGCAGTTATGCTGAACGCGGAGAAAGCATTCTACTCCCTGGAGTGGCCATTTATATGGGCAGTCATGCGCAGGCTGGGAATGCCCTTTGGGTTCGTCAACCGTACAGCACTGCTGTACTCGGCCCCCACTGCCAGACTGCATTTGAATGGCTCACTCTCCCGCTCCTTTACTTTATCCTGCGGCACCAGACAGGGATGCCCCCTGTCACCGCTCCTTTTCATATTATCAATGGACCTACTAATTCGACACTTCCAGGAGCGGCATCTGCAGTGGGGGCTCCAATTTAACACTGGGCCTCTACTAGTATCCCTATACATGATGACGTTATATTGTATGTCAGGGACCCCAAAACAATTTAAAACCACTAATCAGAGAGATCATTCAGTTTAGCAGTTTCTTCGGCCTTGGTATGAATTGGCACAAGTCTGTGATACTCCCCCCTCACCACGGGCACGATCAGATGGGAATGCAAATACCCACTTACCTGGTGTTCGGACTCCGTAAAATACCTGAGGATAAACATACATTTAAATACCACCGAAATCATACTGTCAAACTACGGCATGGCGGTCCACACAATGGAAAAGCAGGTAGACAGGTGGCTCAGACTTCCACTTTCGCTCGCTGGGCGAGTTGCGCTGATTAAAATGATTGTCCTGCCTAAAATCCTGTATCTATTTAACAATATTCCTAACGTGTTACGCCATTGATTCTTCAAATCAATATACACTCATCTTATTCGTTTAAATTGGGGGGGTGGGGGTAAAAGGCCCAGAGTTCGCTGGGAGGTTGTGACACTCCCATATCATAGAGGTGGCTTTGGAGTCCACAATTTTCAGCTATACTATTTGGGTGCTCAGTGCAGCTATACGCAATCCTGGTTCCATCTTGATGCTAGAATCACTTATTTACGAGCTGAAGCAGATTTGGTCCTGCCGAACACATTGAATACGGTGCTACCCTATGGGCTACCCACGTGACCCTATAGACATGCAGACAGTCTCCACCACCAGCTGGGCCAGGCAATAACTAGTCAGAGTACTGGGATCGCCAGTACCATTTTCCCTAAGCTTAGCGATTTCAAATAAATGATGGATCCCCATCATGGGTTAAAGAATAGTGCAGCGCACTCTCTCTAGGTTCGGCATGACCCCTATTGGCGATCTATACCTTGAACGCCAAGCTTTCTCAGTCTCTGATGGAGATAAATGTACAGAGGCATCCTTCATGGATAAATTTGTGCCTGCCCGCCTTCGCGCAGCCCTGAGAGCTAAGATCGCCGGCTTTCCCGTAGAACCTGATCCATTCACCCCACTTTCCACTATTCTAGACAGCACCAGTGGGGACCATTTGGTTTCCAAACTATACCGAGCCTGTGTTGAGATAATCCCAACACGTGACACCAAAATAAGGACCGATCTGGGACACCTTATTACTGATGACCAATGGGCTGCATTCTGCCTGCAAAACAAGGAGGTTTCATTAAATAGCCGCCATAAACGCATCCATTTCAAATACTTGCGCAGAATATACATTACCCCTATGATGGCACAGAAAATAGACCCAGACAGACCCCACTAATGTTTAAAATGTAAATCACCGCACGCAGACTTTGCACACCTTACCTGGACCTGTAGCAAAATAAGCAAGTATTGGGCCGAAATATACAGCACTTTCTGAGACATGGTTGGCCTGAGCCTAATCTCCACTCCAGAAGTAGCATTACTGGGATACGTAATTAATATCCCAAAGTCGGTCCGGAAGTTCACTGCCGTAGGGTTGTTGTTGGCCAAAAGAGAAATAGCACCCAAATGGGTGTGGAAGGCTGCCCCGACTTTCAAGGAATGGCTAAGCAGTCTGGCATATTGCAGCATCAACTACGATTTGTATGCCTCCACCTTGCCTAGTACATCGCGCCCGCAAGACATATGGGGCCCTTTTAAATGGTACACGGCGGTGACACAATCATAACCTGCCACTCAGTCAGAACACAGACTTGTGCCTGCGGGTATTGGCTAATCCGTTAAACACTGTACATTAGATGCAGACTTGAGATATTCTAATTGACTGTATGTATTTCTATTCATATCGTGGTTTGTTTTGCACTGTGGCGATAAGTACTTGCTATTGTGATCAGCGAGCATGCAGATTAGGCAAGTAAGACACCTATAGTCCAAACCGACTAAACTACTGTGGAGATAAATGTAAAGCAACGCCTGAACCATTGTCTCCCGTACTGTAATGTTATAAATATTAAGGATTTGGAGCTGGAAAACTTATTGTACTAAATTCTGAAAAATGTAAATTAAGTTTAAAAAAAACAAAAAAAAACGATGTACAGGGGTTTAAATCTGACCAGCTCAGTGACCAGTAACCAATGAAAGTCACAAATGCCCTTGGAGATTGAGGTAAACTTGAGAATCCTTATGATCAGGCACGCATCCGAATTCTGGAGTGACCGAAATAAGCATCTTCTGCAAACCCACCGGAATCAAAGGAAACACCTTCCTCAAAACCCTAAGAAGGTAAGAGCATGATGATGTGATCTTATTTATTTGATCTGAAAAGCAGAGGTGTTCATCAAACTAGAATCTAGATCTGTAGATTTCTGAACTGGACTGGGGAGGGTGCCTAACCAAGAAGGCCACCAAGAAGTCCCAGAAGGAGAGATCAGAACCAAAAAGGATTACCTCTATCTATGAAGTGACAATGGTCAGCATACATTCCTTACATTTGATAACTATCACATCAGCATCAGAAGAGATGTACACTACAATTTGTGAGTCACCTTCATAAGTGTTTAGTTATCCAGCACAATACCCTTTGTGCAACAACATCAACTGTTGCATGGCTAAAGACTTATAAGGTCCCAAAGGCGAGACCTATTGGCTATGCCAATGCTGGTTATTTTAGGCTGAGTTTGAAGGGCAGGCAGGGTGATCGGTTTAGTACAGGAGCCGACAAATGGTGAAAATAAAGTCCACAAACCTAAGCAGCATGTGAAAGTCGGTAATTGCATGCCGTGGTGGTTAAAAGAACATGAATATAGATTTGTTGGGTGAAATTTAGAGAATAACAATGGCCAGAATTAATGGTTGTTTACAAATAACACAGATTACAAATATCGCCAAATGCCTGGGTCGATATCAGAAGCATGTGGGAGACTGAACAATGAAGCACAAAAGGGGGGGGGAAGCACACGATGGACACGGTTAAAACATGTAATCATAAACAGGAAAGGGAACGAGATGGAGAGGGAACTGCTGCAAGATGTAAAGTGTACTATTGCTTTTGTACAGAATTTAAGTTTGAGCATATGTAACTTAACCAAGCGAAATGACTGTCTGATAACTGTCAGTATTGCAAATTGGATGATTGTCTTTAATAAAAATATATATAAAAAAAAAACATGTAATCATAAGACAAAGGCCTGGGGGGGAGGTGGGGTCCGTAAAGCATAGTGTGTGGGGGTGGTTGCTTCACGATGACAACTTTGAAATAGCATAGCTTGTACCTCAAACGGAAAAAGTAAAGTGCGCAGAGTGGTATCCAGTGTGTTGTGGGCCCAGTTTAGTGTAAAATAAAGAAATGATCTTAGTTTAATAGATCCCTGAGGCCTGTGTGCCCCAGCGCCATTGCACCTGCTGCACGAACGGAAAGCATGTCCCTGAAAGAGCGGGTGGAGAGGAGAGGCATGGTGAGCTGTGGTTGGTGTTTACTCAGGAGGACCAGTTTGTTGTGGCGTGATTTGTGTGGGCACCGGTGGCCAGAGTTGGCCAAAGGCCTTGCGCGGAGGCTGGACGCGCAGCAGCAAGGCACTCACACCGACACTGTGTCTCTGCTCGGAAGTGACGTGCTCGAGCGCAACGTCCTTCTTTTATTGACGCCGCAGGCCACGCCTGGCCTGCGGATGTGTGGATGCGTGTGCGTGTGTAGGCTAGACTGCTTACAGTCATTACATCCCTATCCAACTATGCAATTTGTTTTCTTTTAAATCAATGAAATTAAAATCAGTCTTATAATACTTCACATCAAAATGCCTGGGTACTTGCGTGTCCCTTGTTGACCGATTCAGGGTCTCAGCAGGCAGGCATAGTCTCTTCATTTCTGGCTCGGTGGTGGGTTAGGTCTCAAGTTGTATCTTCGGGTGCTTCCCCTGCCGCCCTCATCATTCTGATGAGTGTCTCTGATTGCAGCCGCCGATGTTTGGGATGATGCTGCGGATTCCTGATCGTCCACTTGGCATTCTGGGGGATTTGTATCTTCTCGTCCTGAAGTCGCCGCCCCACTTGACTGGCTTTCTTCTTCTGCTATCTCCGATCGTTGTCTACACTCCGGCTGGAGGGCTTTGAACCACGAGGTGTTTCATGATACCTCTTCTCCTCCCTTTTGGGCTGTGACCATGGTGCCTTTTGTTGCCGTCACGGTTCACGTGCCCGGCTCGTAGCGGGTTTGGAACTTCCCCCCCGGACGTCTGTTCCTGATGATCACTCGAGTCCCCGGGCTTAGGTCTCTTGGAGTGGCCCTCCACTGCATGCTGATGCGCTGATTCCCTTGCCGCCTCCGTGCCTGGGCTTCTTCTGTGTCAGCCAGGGGTGGTGTCCACCCCGGGGCTGTGGGGAGGAGGTCTCTCCGGGGTCCTTGGAACATGAGGGTCCATGGGCTCCTTTGGGTTATGCAGTGGGGAGTACCCCGATATTCTCGCAGGAACTGGTGCAATCGTTGTTCGGGATCGGCATGTTCCACTAAGGCGATTCGGAATACTTTGTTGAGGGTCCGCATAAACCTCTCCATGTCCCCGTTCGCCTCGGGCCACTGAGGTGTGATGCGGCGATGCTGAATTCCTCTTGTTGTGAGGAATGTGGCGAATTCAGCCCCCTGGAACGGTGGCCCGTTGTCGCTCCGTATTTCCACTGGGTAGCCGAACATGGAGAAGATCCTTCCCAGCGCCGGTCCTACGTGTGTGAAAGCAGTGGAGGCTACTCTCTCCACTATCGGGTACTTGGAGTATGAGTCGATGACTACTAGCGTGTGTCCTTCCCCGGGGAAGCTTCCAAAGTCTATGCTCACTTTGGTCCAGGGAGATGTACAGGCGTCTTCCGTGATTATTGGCACGGGTCTCTCCGGGTCGCTCGTCAGTTGGCAACTCATGCAATTCCTCACGTATTCTTCTACCCTGGTTTCCAGATCCGGGAACCATACCTTCTCCCTCATGCGTGCCTTCATCCTGGTCGTACCTTGGTGCCCTCCATGGGCTAGCTGTACTGCCCGGTGTTTTAGGCTTTGTGGTATGACCAGCCGTGTTCCTCTTAGCAACACTCCGTCGTCCGTGGCACTCAGCTCGTGCCGTATTCGCCAGAATTTCGTGAGCGATTCTTTATCTTCCGCAGCCCAGGAAGTGGGTGGACGCAGGTAGTCAGCCCATGAACCATCTTGGACGGCCTGAAGCGACCTCCGGTACGTATTGTCGGTGGCTGCTGCTTCCTTGATGTCTTCGATGGTCATGCTGTTCGGGCATGATGTGATGGCCACCCACCGAGCATACTCCTCACAGTCGTCGTCCGCTGGTTTAGGATCTTGTGAGGGATGGCGTGACAAGTAGTCCGCAGGATTTTTGGCCCCTGGGCGGTAGGTGACCTCCATCTCGTATGATTGTAATTGGATCACCCACCGTTCGATGCGAGGTGGCGGATGAGGGGCGGTTCCCTTGAAGAGGGGTACTAGTGGTTGATGGTCAGTGACCATTACGAACGGGTGACCTTGTAGGTATAAATGAAAGTGGCTGCAGGCCCACTTGATAGCGAGGGCTTTGCGCTCAATCTGGGCGTATCTCGTCTCAGTCGGGGTTAAGGCCTTACTGGCAAACGCTAATGCCGTCCACTGGCCAGGTTCATGTTCTTGGGTCAGGACCGCACCGAGCCCCACCGGGCTGGCATCGACGATCACCTCCGTGCGTTTCGTGGGGTCGAAGTAGGAGAGTGTGGCTTTCTCCAGGAGTGCATCCTTGATCCCTTGGAATGCTTCGTCTTCTCGCGAGCCCCACTGCCATGGGGCGTCGGTCTTAGTCAGTGCTCGTAGCGGCTCACTCCTGGTGGCCAGGCCCGGTATGAATCAGCCACAGTAAGTGGCCATACCGAGGAAGCTTCTCACTTCTGTCGGGGACTTCGGCGCTAACGCGTCCTTGATGGCCTTCGTTTTCTCGGGTCAATTTGGATGCCCTCCTGGTTGAAGACATAACCAAAGAATTCTATCGAGGGCTGAAAGAACTGACATTTCTCTTTATGGAGGGTTGCTCCGTGGGTGCTCAGTCTCTTCAGAACATCCCTCAGGTGCTTGTAGTGTTCCGAGGCAGCGGCAGAGTGTATCAGGATGTCGTCGCTGACATTTATGACTCCCGGCAATCCCGAGAGAAGTTCTCGGATGGTGTTTTGGAACACCTCCGCCGCCGAGGAGATGCCGAAGTTCAGCCGTTTGTAGCGTCGGAGCCCCATGTGGGTGCTAAAGGTGGTGATGAAGCGACTTTCCTCCGCTAGGGGCAGCTGATGGTATCCGGCATTTAGGTCTATCTTTGAAAACCACTTCGACCCGTTTACGTCAGCGACGATGTCATCCATGGTAGGAGTCAAATGTCTCTCCCTTCGGATCGCGGCATTTGGAAGCCGCATGTCGATGCATAATCTTATTGCGCCCGGCTGCTTGGGTTTCTCCACGATGACCATGGGTGACACCCATGGGGTGGGCCCTGTGACTTTCTCAATGACGCCCAGTTATTCTAATTTCTCCAGTTCCTTCTCCACCAACGGGCGTAGGTGGAAGGGTATCAGGCGGTGGCGCAATGCGGTGGGGGTGATCGATCTGTCAATGTGCAGTTTGACGGGTTCACATTTGATGCAGCCCAAGCCTTTGAATAGTTCAGGGAAGCGTGCCAATAGCTCGTCCACTTGATGTGCTCGTATGCGGTTTGCAAAAGCTCTAAGTTTCAAGTCCTCTGCTGTGTGGCTGCTTATCAATGTGTCGGCCTCCCGGTTGATGATGTGGATCGTTGCCATCACTTGTGACTCATCGGCCTGGATGGGTATCGTGATTTTGCCTTTGAGAGGTAGCGGTGTGTCCGCTCCATAGGCGAAGATTCTCGTCCTGGATGGTATTACCTCAGGCCGTGGGCGTAGTTTGTTGAATTGTTGCAGACCCATCACATTTACCGTGGCACCCGTATTGATTATGGCCTTGACCTCGTTTCCCGCCATCTGTACGATGCATGTGGGCTGTGGCCGTCGTTGTTGTTTAAGCTCTCGTGCAAATGAGACGATGTATGCCGCCTCATCCTTCGACTCCGAGTCGTCATACACGGTGGGTAGGAGTTTCTCTGCCCTTGCTGGTGGTGGGTCGTTTAGTGACAGTTGGCGGACAGCTTTTGTGGGCATCCGTGACTTTCTGAATGTTTTTGGGGTGTTTCTCCTGCGACACACTGATGCAAAGTGGTTCGGTATTCCACAATTTGCGCATGTTTTCCCTTGGGCCGGGCAGTCCTTGGCCGCGTGGGGTTCATGCCCACAGTATCTACATCGTGTTCGAGTTGGGTCCCTTCGGTATTCCTTTTGCGGTGGTCCACGCGGTTGGGACCGTACTGCATCCGCCCGTTCCACTTTGATATTTTCTATCTTGGTTGGTGGCTTATGTGGTGCCTGTTCCATGGCGGTGGCTCTGACGCTTGAGAGTTCGTGGGATCGAGCGAGGATTAGGATATCTTCCAGTGATATGCCCGGTTTCCGTAGAATCGCCCCTCTCAATGTCTTGGTTGGTCTTCGTCAGTAGAGCTGGCCAGCTCCCTGACACGGGCATGGAATTGGTCCATCGTCTCGCCTTCCCTTTGACGTGATTGCCCCAACTTGAAGACCTCGAAGTCCACATTCAGTTGGGGGTCAAAATGGCCATTCAGAGCGGCGACTGCTGCGTCATAGTCGGTCGGAGGCCCCGTATTGGGCAGGTGCTTGAACAGTCTAAATATTTCATCGCCTGCGTAGTGCAGCAAGAGTGACCGCTTCACTGCATTGTCTGTCTCTCTAGTCACCACAAAGTAGTTCTCCAACCTTTCAAGCCATATCTTCCATCTTGGGGAGGCTGTAGGTGGGTCGGTCGCTTCACTGAATGGCGGTAGCACCCCTGTGGCTGCATGCTGAAATGGGATGTTGATGATTGGCGCAGGCGCGTCTTCGTCCCCCATGGTGGCGGCGTGTCGGGGTGGTGTTCACGCCGTAGGCCGTGTTCCCCTCTCGGTGACGTCAGTCTTCAAGCAGCGTGTGGACGCTGCGCGCTGGTCCGGAGGCTGTCCACCCCTGGATGCAGGCAGAGGGTGCTCTGGGGTGCGGTAGGTACACCCCCCAGCGAGTTCCACAGCTCACCCACAATGCAGGAGCCTCCAGCAGGGTGAATTCCTATCTCACGCGCAATGTGTGAGCAATGGCAGGGTGCAGCGTCGTTCCGCGTCTCACGCGAGATGCGTGGGAAATGGCATGGTGTCGCCGAAGGCGGGCCGGCTTCGCGCGCTCCGGCGCCGCTGCCTCCGCAGAGCCTCGTGGGTACTGTCGTGTCCCTGGACTGAGGGCGGAGGACAGGCATGCAGGGCCCACGGTTGCAGGAAGGGCCGAACAGGATATACACGGTAGGCACCGCGGGGTGGAGCAGGACGCTCCGACGAGGCACAGGTGTGCAAGCGAGGGTTGGGCCCCCTCGTCGCCAATGTTGTGGCGTGATTTGTGTGGGCACCTGTGGGCAGAGTTGGCCTAAGGCCTTGCGCGGAGGCTGGACGCGCAGCAGCAAGGCACTCACACCTACACTGTGTCTCTGCTCGGAAGTGACGTGCTCGAGCGCAACGTCCTTCTTTTATTGATGCCGCAGGCCACGCCTGGCCTGCGATTGTGTGGATGCGTGTGCGTGTGTAGGCTAGACTGCTTACAGTCATTACACAGTTCACATACTTTGTAGGTGACAGCGCAATTCACCACAACATATTTAACACAAAATGCGCAGAGGCATAGTCAGTGTGTCAAGGGCTGTATGTAGTACAGGGAAGGAAATGGGCTCCTGTGCCCCTGCTTGAATTATGAAATGAAGCAGTAATCTGGATTCAGAGGATTTTTGGTGCACAGGGCCACTGCTACTAAGGAAGGTTTGGCCCAGGAAGTGCAGTTGAATAGGCTAGGGATGGGGGTAAGGGGAACCAAAAGTCCTCTTTGGGGTAAAGGCTGAGAAGAACATATCTTGCCCGGTGATGTGATGAAAGGACACATCTGTGAAAAAGCATACTTGGTAATTTAGAACGGATTGGAAGGAAATGCAGTATGGAGTGTCATTGCTCTAGTTACTACATGATTCAACAAACGGTGAAAATAAAGTCCAGGAACAAAAGCAGCATGCGAATGTCCATTTAAAATGTAATTGCAATTATGGCCAAAGGATAAGAAAACCCTGAAGTGAGATCGTGAAGCTTACAAATGGAAAAGGAAGACAGCAAGTCAGTGTGGGGGTGTGGGGAGGACGGGGGCTGGGGGGCTGTTTAGTGAAATTCTATGATCAGGGTGTGTAGGTTTTTAGAAATAACGGGTGACCAAAAGCACAACAGGCGTGGTTGAGCTCAAAAGCACACAGAGAGAAGTTTACCACAGCTGGGAAGTAGAACAAAAGTTGTAAATTGTGTTTAGTGACCAGAGTAGGAAATGCGAGGTTAATGTTTTTTTTTACTTTAAGGTATGTGCTGGAAAAGTGTGCTTATTGTGCTTTAACAAGAAAATAAAGTTAAAAAAAAACAAAAACAGATACTTATGTAGGATAAAAGGAGACCATCGGAGGCCTCATAATAAGGCTTTTTGTCTGTGGAACCCAACTAACTGCGGTGGTGAGTGGGCGAGGAGAGAGGTGCGCGCATGTGTTTACTGGCCCGGGAGTGGTGTGTGCGTGCATGGATGCGTGCGCGCAGTGTGCTCTTTTTCAAAGCACATACTCATGCTTGTGGTGCACCGCTGCGCATTCCCGCAAGGCGAATGTCGCCACAAGCACGAGTATGTCCTTTGAGAAAGAGCAGCATGATGGTTAAAGGTCTCCTATGCAGCACATGCGTGCTGCATAGGCTAGACCTAAAAAGAGCATACTGCCATATATGAACATGGCCTTTTAGTTGTAGCAGAAAATTAAGGTTTTATACTCTACTATTGCCGCCTTATGTTGCACTTTTTTCTCTCCTCTTCATAGTCAATTCTCCATCTTCTTTCAAGGGCCCTGCACTTTTGCTTAAGTTTTTCAGCTCAGGGGAGTACCACTGGACGGTGGGGGCTTTCCGAAAACATTTAAACGTTTTAAAGGCGCCATCTTCATGGCTGCTGCTTCAAGCTAAACATTAATATTGCCAGTAGTAACTCCAATGTTACCATTTAAATCAGGTTTCTGTTGATTCCACACTTAATCTAAAACTGTGTCACCGACTTTCCGCCAGAAGTGTTTTTTAGTAATTTTCAGGGAACTGGAGATAGCATTACCTTTCTTAGGGACTGTCAGACTGAAACAGACCATGTTGTGGTACGTCCAAGCCAGGGGAATCACTATCAAAGCACAGCCCCGGGTAATTGATAAATATGACATCCAATTTATGATTGGATTTGTGCGTAGGATGGCTCACTAGTTGGTGCAAGTCAAAACTCTCAAGACAGTCACGCAGCTGAGCTGTATTTGGACAATCATTCTTTTCTAAATGAAAATTAAAATCTCCTAATAAGGTAAAGTTTGCAAGCTCAATACTAGATTCCAAAAAAATGTCAGCACGGCCATAACGAAACACCCTTGTGGGCTCGGTGGGCAATCAACTAATGGCCCATGAAATGTGGAGAGTTCATTGAAACTAAAGGTGAATAACAAGGCCTCATCACAAAAGTGTAAAGCTGGACTAAAAGAAAACATAAATGACTGCGATATACCACTACGATTCCCCCTTCTGTTTATCTTCTCTCTCTACACAGGATATTTTATATCCATCCGGTATAGCAATTACCAAGTCCAGGTCAGAAGATATGTCAAGCCAAGTTTTTGTAAGGAATACAAGCTCAAGTAGATGAGAACATGAGTCAGCAAATTACTCATTATTCTTTACCAAAGATCTAACATTGAAGAGTACATACCTGAGAAGCTCCCCTGAGCTACCAGATAGTTGTGTTCCATTTGTAACCGCGTGTCAGCTCTGCCTGATGAATGCTATCATTAAGAACTGGTTCCAAAAATAAATCACATTGAGGACATCTAAACAAACTGGCTGTCATGTTACATTCATGAGTTTCACAAACATTACACTTGCATCTCTTACCAATGTCCAGTAATTTCTTCCTAGTATGCAGGGTTAAATGACATGGTGTACTGGTGCATGGTGCTGTCCGGCCGCGGACGTGCTTACCTTTGGGGCACCAGCGACGTGCCTAATGTAGAAATTATACTGAAGATATTGGTGCCAACTAAATCACCACCAGCCATCCATACTCAAAATCTGCACAGCAGGTCTAGCGTAGTTTTTCCATGGATAGAATGATTTATGATTTTTATGCGCCTTTTCTGACAACTCAAAGACTTCGAGAGGGAGGATGAAGACTTAGGGCTCCCGGAGTAGTGCCCGGACCGTCCCCTCAACAAATACCAAGAACGAGACATCAGGGGCAAACGACGCAGTGACATAGGCACACCAGGTGCGGATCCGTTACCGAAATGGCGCAGTGACAAGCGCTATCGGAAGCTTTTTTGGACATCCTACACATAAAAATGTTTGACAAAAAGTTGAAAAAGGCTTGTCAAAAAGGGACAGAGGGTAGCTTTCTTCATGAATCTATGCTAAATGTCACGGAAATAAAACATTAGGGCACCAAGGTGATGCCTACATAGGTGACACTAATGTCACAAAGGCGGACACATCGCTAGGTGCTGATCGACGCCACCTACTGGCACGTAAAGGCATTGCTCGAATAAAAATCGTTTGGCTCCAGTCTGACGCATGTGAAATTCAAAATTAAGGAATCTGCGACTAGATGCCTCTATCGATGGAATGCAAATAAAATAAGCAGACTACCTGAGGGTATTCTGCTATGCAGTACCAGCATTTATATAAGAGAGCCCAGTGTAATCGAGATAAATTTGGAAAGAATTTCATTGTCTCTATTTATTAAGGACAGAGGCCTAAAGGGCAGGCATAATCTACTATTTTTATCTGGTTTCAGTAATACCTGCTTCTCTAGCTTGGAGAATGCCATCAGTCAAGGCCTCCTCATATACCTCTATTAGGTATAGAGCACGTTTTTCTTTAAATACCTAACACATTCTGTAATTAGCCCTCCTGCTCCTATTTCTTTGCCCTATTTTATCCCTCTCCCCCAGCAGACTAATCAATAGCCGCTTTCACTTTGGCTAGACTAAAGGGCTACGACTACGTCATCCAGCCAAGTAAGCGTGATGCTATCGAAAGAGGTATCTAGCTGCAAGTCATTCAACGGTAATTTGGAAACTTGTACGTTTGATAATAGTTGCCAAACACTTGCTTTTGCGACCTCTAACCTCACACCCTGTTAGGCCTGACAGCTTTAGGGTGGTCTTACCCCAAAATGTTTGCCTCCCTCCTCCATGTTATCTGACCTCATTTTTGCTGGTATTAAGACATTAAAAGGATTGTGCTTTCTCCCTTAAATGTGGTAAAATTGGCTCATCCCCAATTGGCATATTTAATTTCCTTATAAGTCAGTAAAATGTACTACAAGTGCCCAGGCCCTGTAAAAAAAAGGCTGCTAGTGGGCCTGCAGCATTGCTTCTGCAACCTACTTTAGTAGCCCTTTAATCATGTTTCAGGACTGCCATTGCAGAGCCTATGTGTGCAGTTTACACTGCCATATCGACATGGCAAAGTACACCTTTTGCCAGGCCCAAACCTTCCCTTTTCATACATTTAAGCCACCAAGAAAAATGGGCCCTGGAGAACTCTGAGGGCTGGGTGCAATGTATTTAAAAAGGTAAAACATGTACTTTTAAGTTTTGCATGTCCTGGCAGTGAAGAACGTCTAAATCCATTTTCACAACAGCAAGGCTTATATCTCCCATAGTATAACATTAAGATTACCTTGTTACCTCTTCTATGAGTAATTTCCAAATGGGAAGACATAACTGATTCACGTCTGGTGTCTCTGGAATTACAATTTAAAATCCAAACTATGGTGAAGTTGGATTTTAAATTGCAATTCTTAAAATATCACTTTAAGAAAATTGCCATATTCTTGCTTTACTCCACCATCTGGCCCCATCCTGACTTTGATCTAGCAGTTCTGACCCCCATATTCTGCCCCCCTGGCTGAGGGGCCAGGCACTACTGATGTGGTGGCAGTAGGGGCAAGACAGACCTGGGGTCTGAAATAATAGTGAAGGCAATGCAGCCACCGTGAGGCATCAAAATGGAGGCCGGCACACATCAAATCTTAGGATACGGTCCTGCTGAGAGCTGAAGTGTGGCCCAAGAGTGGTAAAAAAAGAGGGAAGCAGGTCTCTGACCCTGTGAGATGAAGTGCGCTGCCGACGTGCGAATTGCACAGTTGCATGGCACAGCAGGCTTGCCACTGAGCTGTAAGTGAGAATACACTCAACTGTAAGAAAATAGGGAAGGTTGATGCTAAACTAAGTAAACGTTCCTTTGACTAGAAGAGACTTGCAGGACCTCCTAAAGCGATCAGGGCTGCAAGGGACAGTTTGGTCCTGCAGACATGGACATAAAAAAACCCCTTACTAGACATGAAATCCAGCCTGCAACGCATTGATGTAAAAATTGATCTTACAACATGCATGGACCAAATGAAAGATCATCTGAAGAAGGACAGTGATTGCACTGAAAAAGCATGTTGCGACAAAATAACATTGGAATTGCTGGTTATCTGGGACCCACAGACCTTGGAAACCCTGAAATCTTTGTTGAAGTGCTACGGAGACAATTGCTGGGGAAGTACAGACTTTTCTATAGTCAGGATTGTTGACTGGTGAATGGGGTTCTTTTTCCAGGCCTCCGCTGGGTGCCTTTCACAGGCCAATAAACTGTAGCGACTGCGGCACAGCAGCGTGACTTGCCAGTGAGAATGGACCCTTACAGAAATACTGTTATGCAATTGTATGTAAATGAAATGTACTGGAGGCCAGAAGATCCTACAAAGAGATGAAGAAAGTACTGTGCGTGTCCTGCTGCATCAGGAGACGGAGGCACTTTATAGGTCCAAACAATATAAATTATATGACGTGGTGCAACAAGGCTGGAAAGCTACCAGCATTGTTAGCACACTGGAAGGAAAGGCAGAGATGGGTCAATGAAATTTGCCCTGGGGAGGGACACACAGTCGAGATTGCCAAGACTATCGACAAGTCTCTGGGAGACCTATACTCCTCAAGGATGGACTCTGGTCCTCCCGAGGATCTATATCGATTCATCAATGATATTCCTGTCCTACAACTGGAAGGAGATATACAGGAAGGCGATATCGTGGACGCTCTGACGCATGTAAAATCAGGAAAAACACTAGGCCTGAATGGACTAACCCCAGATTTTTTCAAATGTGTACACTGCCAAGTGGTTAAACCAATTTGGGATATGCAGTATGACGCCCGCTCTGCAGGGGCACTCCCTCATGACCTCTGGCAGGCACACACTGTATTGATGCACAAACAACAGAAACCTCCTGAATGCTGTTCTTCCTACAGTATGATTTATCTTCTCAATGTCGAGACAAAAGTGCATATAAAGGTACTGGCATCCAAGCTGATGGACATGATCCATACAATGGCACCCATTGATCAATCCAGGTTCATGCCGTATAGGTCCACCAAGCATAATCTCTGATGCCTATTTAGTTGCCTGGCACGTGAGGAACGAGCACGGGAACCAGCCACTCTTCTGGCGTTAGAGTGAGCAAAGTCATTCGATTCTCTCAAATGGCCCTACATGCTCGCATTGCTGGAGAGAATGGGCTTTGGCCCTTCTTTCTGTGGATGGGTGTAGCTTCTCTTCACCAGACCATCCGCACAGGTTAGGGATGATGGTGCAGTGTCAGAGGAGTTTGAATGGAGAGAGGGATGAGACAGGGATGCCCCTCCTTTAATAGCGATGACACCCCTGGCTAACTGGATTAGAAGAGATGGCCTTCTCAGGGGATTGCGCTGGAACCCTGACTGAGAGGATGTTTTCTCGCTGTATGTGGACCACGTCCTCCTGTATCTGGCTGAGTTGAAGGACTCAGTCGACAGAATCATTGAGATCTTTAAAGTCTTCAGTCATTTCTCTGGACTGTGCGTTAACTGGGTGAAATCACAACTGAGGATAGCGGGGTGAAGATCCCCAATACCTATCTGGGAAAGGTGATTACGATACCTGGTTATGTACATTACCAGGGACCAACAGCTCTTCTTTGAAAATAATATGGGCAGAATCCTAGAGGAGTATAGGCGGGTTATGAGCCATTGGCACAGGCTATCGATATCCCTGTAGAGCTGTGCTGCCCTGTACAAAATTACGTGTCTCTCAAAATTCCTATACACACTCCAAAACTTGCTTTTCCCAATACTAGAGTGATTTTTAGTCCTGGATGACACCACCACCAGGCTCTCCTGTGGAATGGAGGCACCCCATGGATAGTGACGCCAGCACTTACACGGACGAGCTTTGACGGAGGCATTCCAATACCATCCCTGCGCCTCTACTACTGGCCGACCCAACTGGTAGAAAGAAAGGACTGGTCATTTGCAGAGCAGCAGGAGTCCATATTAATGGCGGTCCGACAGGCAGTAGACACACAGAGGTACATCTGACAGTTGTATTGGGGGGGAGGTTGGGGAGGCGGGGGGACTAGACTGAATACCATCCCCAATGATGATGTTAATCAGGACATGGAGAGAAGCCACTAATAAGATCGGTTGGGGAGGTAACACTAGAAACGCCACTGTGGGATGCAGCGGTCCTGATTCCACTGCACACTGTATAGGGTGGTAGGGAGTGGGACCTTTTGGGGATCTTGAAAAGGGGGGACATTTGGACAGAGTCCGGCATAATATAATTTGCAGATCTGCAGGCACAGTGTGAGCTCATATGGGCCCATTACTTGAGGTATTTACAAGTCAAACATGTCATGTATAGGCGTACCCGAGGATGTACCTGATAAACTCCCCCCCCCACTACAATATAGAGGACTAGGTGTCCTATTGCACCACCATGCTATCTCACTAATATATAGAATACTGCTCGGCACAAGGTCACGTTCCCCAAAGGCTCTACAGGACAAGTGGGAGGGAGATCTGGGGGCCATTGAATACTATGGGGCAAAATCTGTCGATACGCATTCAAGGTCGCAGTCAGGGCAGGGTTCAGACTAATTCAGTTTAAAATCCTGCACAGAGTATATTACACAAGGACATGACTATTAGTAATGGGCAAAGTTGCAACATATCTATGCTTGAGGGGGGCGCACACAACAGGGTTCTATTAGACACACTGTGGGACTGCCCTAAGTTGCGTCCATTCTGGATTTAATACAGGATATCACAAACTCTTGAACAGCCACTAGAGCTTAACCCAAGGTGGGTTCTGCTGGGAATGTGGGGGCAGCATACTTTGGACGGATACGCACCTATTTTTTGTAACATTGCTGTTGGACTTGGCCTTTTTTGCAGGGTCATCCCTGAACTTTTTGCCTTCCTTCTAGCATTTTGTCTGACATGGTGTTGGTGGTTCTAGGACTCTTGGCACTTTAGCACTGCTGTCCGGTACTGCAAGTGCTCTCTGTGGTAAACATGGGAAGATTGGTCTGCACCTGTTTGGCGTATTTAATTTACCTGTCAGTCCCCAGTAATGGGATATCTCAAATACCCGGGCAGGTAAATGTAATGCTACCGGTGGGCTTGCAGCGCTGATTGCGCCACCCACCAAAGTAGCCTTTCAAGCCTGTCTCAGGCCTCTACCATTGCAGGGCCTGTGCGCGCAGTCTTACTGCGGTGTGTGCCATGTACGTGATCCCTCTTTTACTGCATGTCAGTCACCCCTAAGGTAGGCTCTAGCTAGCCCTATGGGCAGGGTGCATTGTAGGTAAACGTAGGACATTAAGTGCGTGACATGTCCTGGTAGTGACAAACAGCCATTTTGGTTTCTCACCGCTGTGAGGCTGCACTGTCATAGGAATGCATTGGGGATTCCCTGTAAGTGTTTCAGTGGTAATTCCTGATATGAGAGGGGTATCATGGTCAAGTTTGGTATGGTTGGAATAGTAATAATAAATGCTGCGCAATGGTGTGCACAGATTTATATCACTATTTTAGAAATGCCACTTTTAGAAGTGGGCATTTCTGTGAGCTATGTGTATGCCTGCCTGATGTGTATTGCATGTCTGGCTCTGGGGTGACAGGGAGGTGTGTGTGGCTCCCGGGAGGGCAGGGTGAGTCAGTGCTAAGCTGAATGGGAGATCTGCATTTGTAGTAGTGGGAGGAGTAGTCCCCTGACCCTGAATAGATCTGTGCCTGCCTAGGTGAATGCTGGCTCCGCCCCCTGTGGTGTGTCTGTTGACCAAGCCCCCACCTGACAAAGGGGAAGAGGAGCCCGGTAAACAAAGTGCTCCACTACCCCCCAGAACCAGATGAGACTGGTTCCCAAATCCCTACGCCCAAGGGCAGAATAAAGGAAAAATATCCTATAAATATTGGGGCTGTGACACCATGTGTTTTGTGCTGTTCTGAGTGCTTGGATGTACTTGCTGGGCCCCAGGAGGAACCACCACGAGGGACTGCCTCCCTGCTGGAGGGTCTTGTGTGCTGGCCAGCTTGGACCCTGCTTTGCCCCATTGAAGCTCTTGGGTCCCCAGCGCTTCGTGAAGATCTGCATCTTTACTGCTGGAGCCCCAGAGAGGGGCACTCCAGCCCTGCCAGGACAAGAGGAGCGCTGGTGCCCTGTCCTGGCGTGGGGACTCCCCCGTGCAGCTGGGAAGGCAAGCGGGATCCTACCCTGCATTTTGTACCCTGTTGAGGGGCTGCTGCTTCACGAGCAGCGACCCAGGAGAAGCGCAGCCAGAGAGGAAGCCAGGCAGCTGTGCCTGGTTGGGTGCGTGGCCTGAGTTCTCCTGAACCAAAAGTAGAATCCAGGTGGGAGCCTACCCTGTGCTTGAAGGTGCCAAAGTAGCAGTGGAGTCATCGACCCCTGATTGCCAACGTTCTGGGCGGGGCACCCATATGCCAGGGAGAGCCCCGCGTTTGTGCCACAGTAAACATAGCAGGAGCCCACCCGCATCTCTGCGTTGCTGGAAGAGGCCGCCGCCCCCTGAGTGGCGACCTGGAAGTCAGGCGTCTTCTGCCTAAGAGTGGGCAGGGTCCCGTGCACCAAGGAGAGCCCTGCACGCCGATCTGAAGGAGACGGAGGCTTGTGAAGGCTCTCCGCCTTAGGGTGGACCGCTGGGGAAGTTGTTGCCAGACAAGGAGCGGAGCCCACCGGATAGCCCAGTGAGTGGGGCTGCCCGTGAGCCTCTCTTTGTTTTCTGATGGTGCCGAGAGCGGCACCAGAAGAGGCCCCGGCGAGTGGGGGCTGTATCGAAAAGTGTTGGCACGTGCGGCGAAGGCACCAGGAGAAGCCCCGCCGAGTGGGGGCTGAGCGGAGGAGTGTTGGCGCTTCCTGAGGCACCGTGGGGCCAGGGCTGAGTACATTTTTGGGCAATTTCGGTCCCCTGAGTCCCGGAATGGGACCTACGCAGCACAGTGGTGACAGTGCTCATTTTGCCTTTTCAAGCTGCACCGTAAGAGCCTGGGCAGCTGCAACACTGGGGCATTTTCTGTTCTTGAGAAGGAAGGGGTGCGAAGCACCCCTCGGCCCCCAGTGCATGATGCACATTGCTTTTTGCAGCAAGGCAGCCAGAGGGCCAGTAAAAGGCCCTACGTTTTGAGCCCTGACATTTTGGACAGAGGGCATTTGGGCCCCAAGGAAGGCCATTTGGCCTGTGGGTCATTCAGTGTGTAGTGGTTGGGCGCAAGGCTCTACACACCTGCATTATGTGTTTTAGTTATAATGAGAAGCATAATGTGTTTTAGGCCTAATGTGATGCATAATGTGTTTATGCCCACAGAGATTGCATAATGTGTTTATGCTTGTGATGTTTATGCATGATATGTTTTATGCCTAATGTGGTGCAGACATAATGCATTTTTGTTGCTAGTTATAATGCTGAGTACAGTATTTTGTCAGTAGTTACTGCTTATTTTACATTTGCTACTTGTGCTTTCTAAAGGTTCTGACAGTGGCCTGATTGGCCCTGTCATGTATATAATCCCCTGTAAATTATTACCTAGTGTCAGTTGGCACAGTGTACATGCGTGATTATGATTCTAATGTGTTTTGGATAATACAACAGCTATTTTTTATATAACCTTGTGTGGAGTTTCTTTTGTGGTGTGCCTAGTGTGTCGCTGCTGTATGTTTGTTGTGCAAATGCTTTACAAATTGCCTCTGGTATAAGCCTGACTGTTCGTGCCAAGCTACCAAGAGGGTGAGCAGGGGTTATCTTCAGCGTGTAAGTCCCTTGCTCTGACTAGAGTGGTGGTTTCTGCCTGGCTTAGGCGCAAGCCCTAGCCAACCAGAAATCCTATTTCTAACAGTTGCCTTAATGGTCTTTAGGTGAGACATCATTTAATTATGGGAGGCCAAGGGTGACAACGTGGGAATCCTGTATGGACTGATGTATTAAAGCTGGGCAGCAGATCTATAGGGTTAGAGCATGTCCGGGCAAATTCACCAAGATATGGGTAAGCCTGGGTGAATTTCTGCTACGCGGAACTCCGCCAAGTGCAAAAAAACTCTGTTGCGTAACGCGGAGCTCCTCAAGCAGTGGAAGTGTTGGATAAATGCTGTTTGCAGTGATTTTCAGTGCCAGGTGCTTGTCTGCACTGTGAAATCATCGCGAATGGCACTATGCAGAGCGCAAGCGGGCAGTCCTTCCTGTCTACTCCTCAAGTAGATTTTTTTCTTGCACGGCAGTTTTCTCAACGCGTACAGTTTCTCAACCCGAGCATTCGAGTGCATATGTGACCTCTCGCAATGAGAAATTTGACCGCCTGCGTTGCAAAGTCTTGCCGGGACGTTGATTTTCCACGCTCGCGCTCGCCAACTTGATGTTGACGGTCGCTAACGAGGAAAAATGTTGCCAGGAAATGGATTTTCCTCGCTCACGCTCGCCAACTTGCCGTTGACAAACGAGAGCGAGGAAAAAAATGTGGAGCGGAGCAACTCTGCGAACTGCGCAAAACGCGGAGTGTGAAAATCTCCGCAAAATATGCCAGCGGAGTTCAGTGCCCAGACTTAGATATGGGGCCCATGGCAAAGCCTAATGAAGGACAGATGGAGGACATGGAATAGATTACCTATCGCTGGTTCATTAGGTCTAGCTTCTAAAACGCGATAGTGACTTCTCTGTACTGTAGTAGCGTTTGAAAGCCGTGGTGAATGTTCCTACATCTCCACAGTACTCTCTGTGACTGCATTCTCGCTCATTATGACTTGATATGCCGGTACTATCCCTGGTTTGTTGGGGCGAGAGGAGATCATAAAATAAAAAGAAGGGCAGTTCCTTTGCATTTATGCATGTATTGCCAAGAAAACCTAAATAAAAAGAGTAAACACTTTTTAAAAAAAGCAGTACTATGAACCCTAGATATTAGGGATATTATTAGTGATAATAAGGACTCTGTGCTTTACCCAGCAGACTGAAGTTGCAGTACAAGGAGCTTACCTATCCTTTTACCTCCCCTAAATAGGCCATGACATTCGTGAAAGCTAATAACATGAAACGCAAAGGAAATTTTCCAACTGCCTCCACAAACAACTCCCCTGACTCCGAGTATAGCTGAACTACCTGTGAATCTTGGGGAAATTGGTCAACTGCATCAGAGACGGTATCCTTCTACTCTTGTATCAGTCTGGAGAGTGTGAACGTGTGAGGAGGTTGTAGAGAAGCCGGACTGAATATGAGAGACCAGTGTCCGGTGTCTTAACTTAATATATCTACTTTGCAGGCTGTTCTTAACTACAATTGTATACTCTTTCTAAAACAAGCTGCTTGGGATGGGCAATGGTGGTGTTCCTTTGCCTCCCAATGAGTGCAAAACAGGTATGTTTGCTTCTTACTGTATGCCTACTTCACAGGTTTAGCTTTGTTTAAAGCAGAACTATACCCGCAGGGCAGACTTCTGTACATTACCGGGGTGGTACAGTATACTCGTGTAACGTTGATTAATAAATATGCTCCTATCACAGGCTCTCAAGAGTGTTTTGAGAATCTTATATGACTGTGCAGACAACACAAAGTCTGCAATAATATAAGGGATAGGGATTTGAGTCTTGCTATGGAGCACCAAACAGGCAGTACTATACCCTGCATAGTGGACCATCTATATTTGGAACGGGCACTGGGGTACATGCTGGATATGGAGTCTGCGAGAAGTCGGGAGGGAGAAAAGGGGCAATGCTAAAGTTGACTTTTATTACTCTTCTGTGAATGATACACACTGAAGCATAGATGCGTGGCTTGCCTCTGCAGAGGAGTTAGCATGGGTTACCGGTTTGGAATATAAGCTATGTAAATTTTCGGACCACTGCCACTGCTCTGTTATGCTCATGATTAAGGGGCCTGGGCTGCTGCAGAGGATGCCAATTTGGCAATTCCTCTTGTTTCATGGCGCAGGTTTATTCTGAATTTTAGAATCAACTTTTTTGGTTGACATCTCTTTCTCATGGTGCCGTTTGCCATATTTTTCTGCTAACGCGTTAATGTGCTGCAGACGCACCTCTGATAGGCACTGACGCAATAAAGTCTGTACAGTTAGTTTCCTTTCTTTCTGTGCTTCTTAGGAGACACTTCATTGTAGTTAGTCGAAATCAAATGAGCTGCTCTGTGCCTCTGCCACAGTTACTAAGAGCAGCGTTTTATTATTTAAACGACGTCCCTGCTAAGGGTCTTTGAGAGGAGCATTTCCATGGTAGGATTATCACAGAACAGCTGCAGACTGTGACTGAGAGCAGCTCTGCTGACTCCGACTCCATCTTGCTAAGAAAATTAACCTGTGCACAGCAACGTGCCTCCTGACACCTAAAACCAAGATATGAGAAGTTAGGCTATCCCAATTGTTACAGAGCCCTGCAACAGGACAGACGTAGAGGCCCCATGGGAGCAGAGAAGAGTCAAGACATCCCAGGACATGAAGAAGAGGAAATCAGGAGTTAAGCACTCTACATGAAGGAAGAGGAGGAAGGTGACGGGGTGCAGCAGAACTGGACCGAAGACTGGTGGACACCCCCGGAGGACGCGCTCACGCCGCCGCAACTCTGGAGAGTTGTGGCATGTGACTTGTATGGGGGAGGGAGTGAAAGATTTAGTAATTAAGGGCACACAAGGTGGTTTTGTATTTCTTGTTGGGTGTCCCTCTGTGCACAGCTCGCAAAGTCTCATACTTGTGATTCATTTGTTTTGTGTAAAGAGCACTCAAGTTACCCCACAGCTGTGGCTGTAGTGTAAAAAGGAAAACTCAAAATAATTCTCCTTTGCAAGCATCTGACTCCCGAAAAGACAACAAGCTTTGTTTTTTGTCTATAACATACGACCCCTGAAGTTAAGGGGCCGGGGAAAAAGGGACCAAAACGTAGCAAAGATCTATAACTTCCAGATCTTGCTTCTATACACCTATTAGTCCTACCTACTTCTTTTGCACTCTTCGGGATGGTGAAGGTTCTCCCTCTTTTTCAGCCTAAGACTATCTAAAACAGTCATACTGATCACCATCTACTTCTTCTTTTCTCTCAGTACCCCGGGGACGGCTCACCACCAAAACGGCGGAAGGAGGAAAGAGGAAGAATAATCGCATCCATGAGAGTTTAATCCAGACTGTGACTTTATTTTTTTGTGATCTTATGTCTCAATAAAAAACGCCACAATTGAGCCACGCTTAAGGCCTCCGAAATTCTTTTTCTGACCATCCCTCTCACACCTACTAACACACACTGACGGTGTATGAAGACTGAGTCGCTAGCGTATAAAGTTCAAGCTTGTCTAATACACTGTTCTGCTAAATTTGTCACAAATGTGTCATTACAGTCCTGCTAAATTTGTTGGAACCGATTAATATAAAGATTTTCCTTCAAGCAATACCCTTATTCGCCGGTAGGTGGCGTCGGTTGTCTCCACCATTGTGACGTCTGCATCACCTATATAGGCATCACCTTGGCGCACTGACGTCAGTTACTTTTCAGGACTTTCCACACCAGAATTGGGGACCCATGAAGGGCACTGACATTGGTGTTTATGAATAATTAGGGCCCTAAAAGGCTGACCCTAAAAACCTATCCGCAGTGCGGGTCGGTAAGGAACCTGCATCTAGATCATGTCTCTACCAGATAAGGTGTTACCGAAGGTAAGTAACTTGTACATCTGACAGAGCCATCTAGCCGCAGATTCCTTACCTTGGAATATATATCCAAGCAATACCATCCCCGGAGGAGGGACTTCGGACAAGTTTAGACCAGAAAGTCCTGCAGGACAGAGTGGCCAAAAACGTCCGTCCCTTCGGACTTGACAGTCCAGGCAGTAGTGTGTGGTAAATGTGTGCAGGGATGCCTACGTTGCAGTCTGACAAATGTCTAGGACTAAAACACCACATAGCAACGCTGTGGTAGCAGCCTTAGCTTTGGTGGAAGGACCCTTTAAGCCATCAGAAGGCTGACCTTTGGCCAGAGCATAGCAAATTTTGACTCATAGGATGACACATCGTGGGATAGTCCTCTTCTGCACCGAACAACCTTTCTTTGACCCAACGTACCCCACGAAGAGTTGGTTGTCCACCCAGAACTCTTTAGAGCATTCAAGGTAGAACGACAACACTCTTTTATGGTCCAGACAGTGGAGTTGCTCCTCTGCTTTAGAGGGGTGCGGAGGCGCGTAGAAAGTGGGCAAGGTGACCAATTGCACCACGTGTAAAGGTAAGTAAGAGGCCCTAGTGCGAAGCACCAACATGTCAAGAAAGATGGTCAGGGTAGGAGGCTTGAATGACAGAGCATGCAATTCGTGCACCCTTCTGGCAGTATTTATTGCCACCAAAAAGGCTATTTTGATGGTGAACAGCTGAAGGGGGCATTTGAATAAAGGTTCGAAAGGAGCACACATCAGAAAGTGGAGAACCAAATAAAGTCCCACCGAGGCATGATAAAAGGGGCAGGAGGAAACATATGTGCAAGCCCCTTAAGAAATCTATTTACAAAAGGGGATTCAAATAAAGATGGTTGGTCTGGCAGTCTCAAGAGGGCACAAAGAGCCGAAAAGTACCCTTTGAGAGTGCCCAGAGCACAGCCCTGCTGAGCAAGGGTCAAAATAAAGAGAAGGGCTTGAGAGGGGGAAACAGAAAGAGGCTCAATAGATCTTTCTGTCCACTATTTTACAAATGTGTGCAACTGGCAGGCGTACACGGTCTTGGTTGCCAAATAACATTACAGACTTCGGGAGAAGGTTGAATGCTATCAATTGCAGCTGATCCATCTCCACGCAAGAAGACATAGAGTTGACCGGTTTGGGAGGAGGTCACTACCATACTGCTACAACAGAAGAACTTTCTAAAGGGGCAACCTGATTGGAGGATCAATGCTCAGCTGTAGAAGCTCTGGATACCAGAATCTCCGTGCTCAGTCTGGAGCAACAAGAAGACTTGGGCCCGGTCACTCCTGATCTTCTTGAGCACTCTGGACAGTAGTAGTAGTGTAGGCGGAAAGGCATACAGGAGGCCTGAGCTCCACTCTGGATGAACAGCGTCACCGAGCGAGTGCCGCCTTGTTTGCGTAGCAGACAGTACCACTGTCATGCAAAACTGCTGATATGGTGTGTTCTCAGCGGAGGCAAACATATATAACAAAGGCTCTCCCCACTGCAAAAAGAGACCTTGCGCCACATCGGCATAGAGACACCATTCTTGATCCGTCAGGCATCGATGGCTAAGTGTGCTCGCCCAGGAGTTCAGAGAACCTGGCAGGTGTTGAACCACCAGGGATATGCCCTGCTGTTCTAGCCGTGTCAAGAGACACATGGTCTCTTGACAAAGGGCTCAAAGTCCCAACTAAGTGGAAAATCGCAGATATATCCACTCAAAATGAAAAATCATAAGTGGTAACTATACCGAACCATAGCATGCCCCCAAAGGGCGGGAGAGGTAAAGGTTCAAATTGGGTATCTAAATGTATGTACAAGGATTATGTGTCATCATAATACTATTAACATAACAACAACCACATTAAAGAAAACACATTAAAAAAATCAGTGACGGGACCCCTACTGTAGTCCAATAATTAATGCACATATAATTCAACAATTGGAAAGACAGACGAATTCACAAAAAGTGTTTGGTAAAAAATTTGGATATACAATTTATTCATGCACTCGTTACATAATTCATAATACAAATTACAACATTAAAACATTAACGAAAAAATTAAAACATTTTGTCAAGAATAAAAAAGAATCAAAGAGTCGACGCGGCGTTTCGGTTTTCTTTTTGAACACCTTCTTCAGGACTGATTCTAGACAGTTAAAAAAACAGAATTACCATCCACTTTAGTTTAGTCACATATATAATTCGTCTGTCGTTTTTTTTCTACAATATCATCTTTTCTAAGTGTACACTATTACAATTTTATTCATGTCTAATCACTTCCCATATTATACAAACATTTTCGTATTCTCACTATATGCCTGAAAAGCACAATTTGTACAGTATTTCCATATTTCCTCTATGGGATCTTGCATTTTTATCCTTATCATCATAAAACATCTTCACCCTGTTCTACTTGTTTACCTCTCTCTGAGCCATATGGCCCATGCTACCAACTTCATTACTGCTTAGTTTTTATCAAGGCATCTTATGCAGCCCGCTTACCTTGTTCCAGATGGAGAAAATTATCTCTACTGGATGGTGCTTGTTCAATTTCGTTTTTAGGGGATTTTCTATGATTTCCCCATTGTGAAAATGCTTTGCTGAATGTGCAATTTCTTGTTGTTTCTAAATGGAAAAACAACAACATATCTGATCTAGATCGTATGTAGATAATTATCTTGGAATTTCTCATGTGAGTATTGCATTCCTTTATTTGATGACTGAGAGTTATATGGTAACACACTGGCTATGCGGATCCATGTTTATCTCAGTGTTTCTCCATCTATTGGGTTCCACCACCGAGCTTCTATAAATATAGACCACTCCCACCCTGTTTTAGGCATAATTCTTTGACAATAGTTTTTTAATATCCTCATACCATGCCTATTTGCCAAACCACATTGAGGTGAAAATTACCTTTTTGTTTTGATGTATGTGTGTCATTTGCTGCCAGGCGGAGCCACCGGTTTATTATCCAACCAACATCAATGGGAAGATTCCTAAGGAATTATATTATTAGACCATGGTTACTCTGCCCCCGTTTACTTAAACACCTCTCTGTTCATGGTTAGGTTCAGTTTAGTCACTCACCATACGTTTGAGCAACAGAATTTAGCCTCGAAACCACTTTCAATTCGGTTTGATTTGCTTGAATAGGCCCCTTGGTTTTGTAGGTTCCTAAAAACGGGGGAGAAAGCCCAAGTATTATTTAGTCTATGTTTTAGCCGAAGGCATTATTCCTTAATTTTTAATGATTATACTTCATACATTCTCTTCATTATAGTTTGGGTGTATTTAATTGTAAAAAATGCATGTAGCGGGGCATTTATAGAATAATTAGGCTCCCCCTACTCATACACGCTGTAAACTAACCGGCCCTCCCTCTTTTAATTGCTTTTCTCTTAGTCTCTGGCGGTATCTCATTATCATATTCTCTAAGAGAGATCTCCTATGTGGGGCAGCGCCTTACCTTTCCTTATAATATCGGCCTCCCTGCTCCTCTCTCCTGGCAGACGACCCTCCTGTTATTCTCCGGTATATGGAGTCACGAACAGAACAGACACGATCCCACCTTCCGGGTTTTTATGTGTTGTCCTTTTTAATTGGGCGCGCCTGTCCTCTTCTACATTTGGATCGATGTCACCCAATTAGAGCCGCGTTGCTATGGTAATATAACGCAGTCTTTGCGTCTGTAGAGGTCTTTCTATTGGATCAAAGTAACCTCTGTGGGCCGGCCCTATTGGTTCTTTTACTAAAAACGTTACTTAGGTGATGGAATGCATGCTCGATATTCGCGGTAAACCTACCAAAGCAAAACGGATGTATTAGTTTCGTTATAGGTTATTATCCCTATCAAGAGACCTACGTATATGACTCCACACTTAAACCCATGCGTCTGTTCAGTTGTGCGTTATTATTTACGAAAATCCCCCATTTCGTGTTCTTACCGCGTCATGGGTTAAGCGGGAATGCGTTCCGATATTACTAGAACGTGCTGGTGTTCTATATGTCTAGTTATTATGGAACCAACTGTGTGTCATAAAAATTATGCCCTTATTTTCTCATCAATCTGATTCAGGACCTGGGGATGTCTTACCTACTAAGTCTTATCCTCAATGTACCGCTCTGACCATATGTATCTTGTCATCGAGGATCCACTTAGTACCATTGTCCCTACCTAATTATCCTACATTATATTGTTGGTCTATCCTCTATCTGCCTATGTTTGCTATCCTGATTCCACATTTATACACCTTAATTCAACTCATATCAGGGAGATATTTCATAACTTCTCATATCGTTCTGTATGCACTATTGTCCCATCTAATTTTAAACGTTGTTATAGACTATCGCTAATTCCTACAGCAACTATCTTTTCTTTTATCTTCTGAGACCACTCCTGGGATTTTTAGGATTACTAATTCATTCGCAACTACCACGGATTTATTTAATGATCTTTTCCCAATCCTCTCTTGAATTCAAACCACACCTTACACTATTTAAGGTAGACATGTAGAATTGTTCTCTTCTCTTTCTCTTATTATCCAGATTCCCTCCCCGCTTGGAACCTGTTATTCTCTCTAGTCCACACCATTTTAAATCATCAAGTTTATGTCCTGCTAGTCTCCGATGCTCTGTAAGAGGTGCTCCTATTTTATTAGTTCTCAAGGCTGATCGGTGCTCATTTAATCTTAACCTAATTTCTCTAGAGGTTTCTCCTACATAGGATTTCTGGCAGGGACATTGGATCAGGTAGATGGCATTGGTAGTCCTGCAATTCATAAAGCTTTTTATGTACACTGGTTTCTCATTGGCTATCACCTTATTCCCTTTGATGATACTACTGCAGTTACTGCATCCAGAGCACGGGTGTGTTCCTGTCGGTATGGGATTGTCATCCAATGTCGTTTGTGGCTGTTTGGGTACTTCTCTATATGTGTGGACTAAGGAGTTTCTAATGGTTTTATTTCTCCTATATGAGAACATCGGTTTAGGAATTGGTATATTTGTTTTGTCTGTTATTAGGTGCCAGTTTCTATTAATAATGTTCTTAACTTTGTGGCTAACCGGCGAGAAATTAGTCACAAACGTGATTGGTTGTGGGCCTTTATTGTTCTCCTCTTTAGGTACAAACAAATTGTCGCGGTTGAAATATTTCGCCCGTTTATAGGCGTGCCTCACCATCCTCTTAGGATAGCCTCTTTCTAAAAATTTAGTTTTAAGCGTATTGGCATGCAAATCAAAGTCCTGCATTGAGGTACAATTTCTTCTCAGACGGAGAAATTGTCCGAATGGAATGTTATGCTTCTGTGATGCGGGATGGTTGCTCTCAAAATGTAGCATGCTGTTCCTATCTGTAGGTTTTGTATATAGTTCTACAGTAAGATGGTGCTCCGTATGTTTAATAATAATATCAAGGAACTCCACTTGGCATTTGCTCATATGTGCCGTAAACTTAAGGTTCTCGTCACCCAAATTGAGCCAATGTAGGAACTCATGAAGAGTGTCCATTTCTCCTGTCCAGATAAAAAATATGTCGTCAATATAGCGACCCCACTCCGTGATATTTTCATAGAATGGAGCCGCTACATTGTAAATGTGTTTCTCTTCAAATCTTGAGACATATAAACAGGCCAGGCTCGGAGCACAGGTAGCCCCCATGCTGGTCCCCTTTGTCTGTATAAAAAGTTCATCTTTGTACATAAAGATATTGTTTTTTAGGATCAGAATAATACAATCTATGATGAACTGTTGGTGATCATTTAAATCTTGTTGGTTCACACTGAGAATTTCTTTCATAATATTGATGGTGCTGTCCTGTGGTATGTTCGTGTATAGTGCTTCTATATCCAAAGTCACTAACACTTGCATTTCAGGGTTAAAGCTTAACCCCTCCACTTTTTTGATCATGGAGGTCGTATCTTTAATATAGGCTTTTTGTTGTTGTACTATGGGTTGTAGAAAAACTTCCACATATTTACTTAAAGGCTCAGTGAGTGACCCTATGCATGATACTATAGGTCTCATTGGGGGATCTTTAATGTCCTTGTGAACCTTCGGTAGTCCATATAGTGCTGGGATTAAGGGATCATTGTTAAGCATGAATCTGAATTCCTCCTCACAAATTATATCCTCATCTTTAGCTAATCTCAGCATTCTCCCTATTTTTTCTTTCAGCGTGTGCCAATCCTCTCTACACGATTTTTTATAATGTTTCCTGTTGTTTAAAAGTTTAAACATTCTATTATCATAGTCATTGCTGTTCATCAGGACTATACTACCCCCTTTATCAGCTGGTTTAACAGTTAGTGATGTGTTTTGTTCCAGGAGGGCTAATGCTTTTCTCTCCTCTTGTGTTAAATTAGTAGGGGTCCAGATTTTCTGTTTTAGTAGATTATCTATACTCTTATCAACTGACCTCTCGAAAGCTTCTACATCTTTGTGTACAGTGTTAAGGGATGGGGTCCAGGTAGATTTTGTTTTCAAACCTGATTTGTTAAATTTTGGTGGTTTTTGTTTGTCATCAAAGAAGATTTGTAGTCTCACCTTTCTGAAAAAATTTTGTAAATCCCTCTCCAGAGCGTACCTATCAACAGAAGAGCATAATGCATATCCTAAGCCTTTTTCAAATAATTTAGTCTCTGTGTTCGATAATACATGGTCTGATAGGTTAATAATGGATTCTCTTTTTGTGATATTTAGTCCCATTGTTTCTGACTCCGGGTACGAGGACGATGAGGGTTTTGGGTTTGTGGATATTGTAATTGGTGATTGTAGTTGTTGCGGCCTCTCCCTCTCCCTCGATTTTGTCCAAATGTTTGATTGCGTTTGTCTAAAAAAGAAAGACCATCATTTAAAATTGGGGGTTGTTGTTTACTTGCCTCACCACTCTTTTGTTTATCGTTTGTTGATTCACATTCCGAGTCTGAGCTCGTATAAGATGAATCAAAAAATCTTACTCTTTTACGTGGTTGATTTCTGGGTTGATTCTGCCACTGCCTTCTGGATTGAAATTGTTCTTTTGGACGTTCATAGAAGTCCTTCTGCAAGTATGGGTACACAAATTCAGGGTTATAATTCTCTATATCTTTTATAAGTTTATTGCTCTTCTTTTTAATCAGGTATTCATTGTAGCCCGCTACATCATTTTGAATTTCCTCTAACTTAGCTCTAGCATCCTCTAATGCTGTATTATCTTGTAATTGCCTCTCCAATATTTCTATTTCTTTCTTTTCTATGATAAGGAATTCATTAGCTATTTCTATTATTAATAGGATCCAATCGCTACTGCAGCGGTTTGCTACTAGGGTCCATTTTTCTATGAATTTCCTATCTGTTATAAAGATATCAGGTTCATTAGTGACCTGAAGACCTTTGGGAATAATTCCATTTTTGCAATATTCTACTAAAAACTCCGCGTGGAGCTCCGCCCTTACTACTTTCTTTTTAAGATTCCAAAGTTTCTCCCATTGTTCTTCATCTGATTTATCTAACCTGACCGTCGTGGTATTCCGGGATTTACCGTTTATAAGTTGGTTAAATTGATCTTCTGAGAAACTGAAAGTCTTAATACCTTCCATTGTTTTGGAGTACTGGTGGATTTATACACCATATGCTTATTTGCAGTGGAAAACAAGATACCTCCTCGGCTATCTAGCCGAGTGAAAAATGTAAAGAAAAAGGAGGACCCCACACAGGCTTATACGGGACTGGGGGGAAACAGAGTTATAAAAAGCTCAAAGTCCCAACTAAGTGGAAAATCGCAGATATATCCACTTGAAATGAAAAATCATAAGTGGTAACTATACCGAACCATAGCATGCCCCCAAAGGGTGGGAGAGGTAAAGGTTCAAATTGGGTATCTAAATTTATGTACAAGGATTATATGTCATCATAATAATATTAACATAACAACAACCACATTAAAGAAAACACATTAAAAAAATCAGTGACGGGACCCCTACTGTAGTCCAATAATTAATGCACATATAATTCAACAATTGGAAAGACAGACGAATTCACAAAAAGTGTTTGGTAAAAAATTTGGATATACAATTTATTCATGCACTCGTTATATAATTCATAATACAAATTACAATATTAAAACATTAACGAAAAAATTAAAACATTTTGTCAAGAATAAAAAAGAATCAAAGAGTCGACGCGGCGTTTCGGTTTTCTTTTTGAACACCTTCTTCAGGACTGATTCTAGACAGTTAAAAAAACAGAATTACCATCCACTTTAGTTTAGTCACATATATAATTCGTCTGTCGTTTTTTTTTCTACAATATCATCTTTTCTAAGTGTACACTATTACAATTTTATTCATGTCTAATCACTTCCCATATTATACAAACATTTTCGTTATTCTCACTATATGCCTGAAAAGCAGAATTTGTACAGTATTTCCATATTTCCTCTATGGGATCTTGCATTTTTATCCTTATCATCATAAAACATCTTCACCCTGTTCTACTTGTTTACCTCTCTCTGAGCCATATGGCCCATGCTACCAACTTCATTACTGCTTAGTTTTTATCAAGGCATCTTATGCAGCCCGCTTACCTTGTTCCAGATGGAGAAAATTATCTCTACTGGATGGTGCTTGTTCAATTTCGTTTTTAGGGGATTTTCTATGATTTCCCCATTGCGAAAATGCTTTGCTGAATGTGCAATTTCTTGTTGTTTCTAAATGGAAAAACAACAACATATCTGATCTAGATCGTATGTAGATAATTATCTTGGAATTTCTCATGTGAGTATTGCATTCCTTTATTTGATGACTGAGAGTTATATGGTAACACACTGGCTATGCGGATCCATGTTTATCTCAGTGTTTCTCCATCTATTGGGTTCCACCACCGAGCTTCTATAAATATAGACCACTCCCACCCTGTTTTAGGCATAATTCTTTGACAATAGTTTTTTAATTTCCTCATACCTTGCCTATTTGCCAAACCACATTGAGGTGAAAATTACCTTTTTGTTTTGATGTATGTGTGTCATTTGCTGCCAGGCGGAGCCACCGGTTTATTATCCAACCAACATCAATGGGAAGATTCCTAAGGAATTATATTATTAGACCATGGTTACTCTGCCCCCGTTTACTTAAACACCTCTCTGTTCATGGTTAGGTTCAGTTTAGTCACTCACCATACGTTTGAGCAACAGAATTTAGCCTCGAAACCACTTTCAATTCGGTTTGATTTGCTTGAATAGGCCCCTTGGTTTTGTAGGTTCCTAAAAACGGGGGAGAAAGACCAAGTATTATTTAGTCTATGTTTTAGCCGAAGGCGTTATTCCTTAATTTTTAATGATTATACTTAATACATTCTCTTCATTATAGTTTGGGTGTATTTAATTGTATAAAATGCATGTAGCGGGGCATTTATAGAATAATTAGGCTCCCCCTACTCATACACGCTGTAAACTAACCGGCCCTCCCTCTTTTAATTGCTTTTCTCTTAGTCTCTGGCGGTATCTCATTATCATATTCTCTAAGAGAGATCTCCTATGTGGGGCAGCGCCTTACCTTTCCTTATAATATCGGCCTCCCTGCTCCTCTCTCCTGGCAGACGACCCTCCTGTTATTCTGTTGCTCAAACGTATGGTGAGTGACTAAACTGAACCTAACCATGAACAGAGAGGTGTTTAAGTAAACGGGGGCAGAGTAACCATGGTCTAATAATATAATTCCTTAGGAATCTTCCCTTTGATGTTGGTTGGATAATAAACCGGTGGCTCCGCCTGGCAGCAAATGACACACATACATCAAAACAAAAAGGTAATTTTCACCTCAATGTGGTTTGGCAAATAGGCAAGGTATGAGGAAATTAAAAAACTATTGTCAAAGAATTATGCCTAAAACAGGGTGGGAGTGGTCTATATTTATAGAAGCTCAGTGGTGGAACCCAATAGATGGAGAAACACTGAGATAAACATGGATCCGCATAGCCAGTGTGTTACCATATAACTCTCAGTCATCAAATAAAGGAATGCAATACTCACATGAGAAATTCCAAGATAATTATCTACATACGATCTAGATCAGATATGTTGTTGTTTTTCCATTTAGAAACAACAAGAAATTGCACATTCAGCAAAGCATTTTCGCAATGGGGAAATCATAGAAAATCCCCTAAAAACGAAATTGAACAAGCACCATCCAGTAGAGATAATTTTCTCCATCTGGAACAAGGTAAGCGGGCTGCATAAGATGCCTTGATAAAAACTAAGCAGTAATGAAGTTGGTAGCATGGGCCATATGGCTCAGAGAGAGGTAAACAAGTAGAACAGGGTGAAGATGTTTTATGATGATAAGGATAAAAATGCAAGATCTCATAGAGGAAATATGGAAATACTGTACAAATTGTGCTTTTCAGGCATATAGTGAGAATAACGAAAATGTTTGTATAATATGGGAAGTGATTAGACATGAATAAAATTGTAATAGTGTACACTTAGAAAAGATGATATTGTAGAAAAAAAAAAAACGACAGACGAATTATATATGTGACTAAACTAAAGTGGATGGTAATTCTGTTTTTTTAACTGTCTAGAATCAGTCCTGAAGAAGGTGTTCAAAAAGAAAACCGAAACGCCGCGTCGACTCTTTGATTCTTTTTTATTCTTGACAAAATGTTTTAATTTTTTCGTTAATGTTTTAATATTGTAATTTGTATTATGAATTATGTAACGAGTGCATGAATAAATTGTATATCCAAATTTTTTACCAAACACTTTTTGTGAATTCGTCTGTCTTTCCAATTGTTGAATTATATGTGCATTCATTATTGGACTACAGTAGGGGTCCCGTCACTGATTTTTTAAATGTGTTTTCTTTAATGTGGTTGTTGTTATGTTAATATTATTATGATGACACATAATCCTTGTACATAAATTTAGATACCCAATTTGAACCTTTACCTCTCCCGCCCTTTGGGGGCATGCTATGGTTCGGTATAGTTACCACTTATGATTTTTCATTTCGAGTGGATATATCTGGGATTTTCCACTTAGTTGGGACTTTGAGTTTTTTATAACTCTGTTTCCCCCCAGTCCCGTATAAGCCTGTGTGGGGTCCTCCTTTTTCTTTACATTTTTCACTCGGCTAGATAGACGAGGAGGTATCTTGTTTTCCACTGCAAATAAGCATATGGTGTATAAATCCACCAGTACTCCAAAACAATGGAAGGTATTAAGACGTTCAGTTTCTCGAAAGATCAATTTAACCAACTTATAAACGGTAAATCCCGGAATACCACGACGGTGAGGTTAGATAAATCAGATGAAGAACAATGGGAGAAACTTTGGAATCTTAAAAAGAAAGTAGTAAGGGCGGAGCTCCACGCAGAGTTTTTAGTAGAATATTGCAAAAATGGAATTATTCCCAAAGGTCTTCAGGTCACTAATGAACCTGGTATCTTTATAACAGATAGGAAGTTCATAGAAAAATGGACCCTAGTAGCAAACCGCTGCAGTAGGGATTGGATCCTATTAATAATAGAAACAGCTAATGAATTCCTTATCATAGAAAAGAAAGAAATAGAAATATTGGAGAGGCAATTACAAGATAATACAGCATTAGAGGATGCTAGAGCTAAGTTAGAGGAAATTCAAAATGATGTAGCGGGCTACAATGAATACCTGATTAAAAAGAAGAGCAATAAACTTATAAAAGATATCGAGAATTATAACCCTGAATTTGTGTACCCATACTTGCAGAAGGACTTCTATGAACGTCCAAAAGAACAATTTCAATCCAGAAGGCAGTGGCAGAATCAACCCAGAAATCAACCACGTAAAAGAGTAAGATTTTTTGATTCATCTTATACGAGCTCAGACTCGGAATGTGAATCAACAAACGATAAACAAAAGAGTGGTGAGGCAAGTAAACAACAACCCCCAATTTTAAAAGATGGTCTTTCTTTTTTAGACAAACGCAATCAAACATTTGGACAAAATCGAGGGAGAGGGAGAGGCCGCAACAACTACAATCACCAATTACAATATCCACAAACCCAAAACCCTCATCGTCCTCGTACCCGGAGTCAGAAACAATGGGACTAAATATCACAAAAAGAGAATCCATTATTAACCTATCAGACCATGTATTATCGAACACAGAGACTAAATTATTTGAAAAAGGCTTAGGATATGCATTATGCTCTTCTGTTGATAGGTACGCTCTGGAGAGGGATTTACAAAAAATTTTCAGAAAGGTGAGACTACAAATCTTCTTTGATGACAAACAAAAACCACCAAAATTTAACAAATCAGGTTTGAAAACAAAATCTACCTGGACCCCATCCCTTAACACTGTACAAAAAGATGTAGAAGCTTTCGAGAGGTCAGTTGATAAGAGTATAGATAATCTACTAAAACAGAAAATCTGGACCCCTACTAATTTAACACAAGAGGAGAGAAAAGCATTAGCCCTCCTGGAACAAAACACATCACTAACTGTTAAACCAGCTGATAAAGGGGGTAGTATAGTCCTGATGAACAGCAATGACTATGATAATAGAATGTTTAAACTTTTAAACAACAGGGAACATTATAAAAAATCGTGTAGAGAGGATTGGCACACGCTGAAAGAAAAAATAGGGAGAATGCTGAGATTAGCTAAAGATGAGGATGTAATTTGTGAGGAGGAATTCAGATTCATGCTTAACAATGATCCCTTAATCCCAGCACTATATGGACTACCGAAGGTTCACAAGGACATTAAAGATCCCCCAATGAGACCTATAGTATCATGCATAGGGTCACTCACTGAGCCTTTAAGTAAATATGTGGAAGTTTTTCTACAACCCATAGAACAACAACAAAAAGCCTATATTAAAGATACGACCTCCATGATCAAAAAAGTGGAGGGGTTAAGCTTTAACCCTGAAATGCAAGTGTTAGTGACTTTGGATATAGAAGCACTATACACGAATATACCACAGGACAGCACCATCAATATTATGAAAGAAATTCTCAGTGTGAACCAACAAGATTTAAATGATCACCAACAGTTCATCATAGATTGTATTATTCTGATCCTAAAAAACAATATCTTTATGTACAAAGATGACCTTTTTATACAGACAAAGGGGACCAGCATGGGGGCTACCTGTGCTCCGAGCCTGGCCTGTTTATATGTCTCAGGATTTGAAGAGAAACACATTTACAATGTAGCGGCTCCATTCTATGAAAATATCACGGAGTGGGGTCGCTATATTGACGACATATTTTTTATCTGGACAGGAGAAATGGACACTCTTCATGAGTTCCTACATTGGCTCAATTTGGGTGACGAGAACCTTAAGTTTACGGCACATATGAGCAAATGCCAAGTGGAGTTCCTTGATATTATTATTAAACATACGGAGCACCATCTTACTGTAGAACTATATACAAAACCTACAGATAGGAACAGCATGCTACATTTTGAGAGCAACCATCCCGCATCACAGAAGCATAACATCCCATTCGGACAATTTCTCCGTCTGAGAAGAAATTGTACCTCAATGCAGGACTTTGATTTGCATGCCAATACGCTTAAAACTAAATTTTTAGAAAGAGGCTATCCTAAGAGGATGGTGAGGCACGCCTATAAACGGGCGAAATATTTCAACCGCGACAATTTGTTTGTACCTAAAGAGGAGAACAATAAAGGCCCACAACCAATCACGTTTGTGACTAATTTCTCGCAGGTTAGCCACAAAGTTAAGAATATTATTAATAGAAACTGGCACCTAATAACAGACAAAACAAATATACCAATTCCTAAACCGATGTTCTCATATAGGAGAAATAAAACCATTAGAAACTCCTTAGTCCACACATATAGAGAAGTACCCAAACAGCCACAAACGACATTGGATGGCAATCCCATACCGACAGGAACACACCCGTGCTCTGGATGCAGTAACTGCAGTAGTATCATCAAAGGGAATAAGGTGATAGCCAATGAGAAACCAGTGTACATAAAAAGCTTTATGAATTGCAGGACTACCAATGCCATCTACCTGATCCAATGTCCCTTGCAGAAATCCTATGTAGGAGAAACCTCTAGAGAAATTAGGTTAAGATTAAATGAGCACCGATCAGTCTTGAGAACTAATAAAATAGGAGCACCTCTTACAGAGCATTGGAGACTAGCAGGACATAAACTTGATGATTTAAAATGGTGTGGACTAGAGAGAATAACAGGTTCCAAGCGGGGAGGGAATCTGGATAATAAGAGAAAGAGAAGAGAACAATTCTACATGTCTACCTTAAATAGTGTAAGGTGTGGTTTGAATTCAAGAGAGGATTGGGAAAAGATCATTAAATAAATCTGTGGTAGTTGCGAATGAATTAGTAATCCTAAAAATCCCAGGAGTGGTCTCAGAAGATAAAAGAAAAGATAGTTGCTGTAGGAATTAGCGATAGTCTATAACAACGTTTAAAATTAGATGGGACAATAGTGCATACAGAACGATATGAGAAGTTATGAAATATCTCCCTGATATGAGTTGAATTAAGGTGTATAAATGTGGAATCAGGATAGCAAACATAGGCAGATAGAGGATAGACCAACAATATAATGTAGGATAATTAGGTAGGGACAATGGTACTAAGTGGATCCTCGATGACAAGATACATATGGTCAGAGCGGTACATTGAGGATAAGACTTAGTAGGTAAGACATCCCCAGGTCCTGAATCAGATTGATGAGAAAATAAGGGCATCATTTTTATGACACACAGTTGGTTCCATAATAACTAGACATATAGAACACCAGCACGTTCTAGTAATATCGGAATGCATTCCCGCTTAACCCATGACGCGGTAAGAACACGAAATGGGGGATTTTCGTAAATAATAACGCACAACTGAACAGACGCATGGGTTTAAGTGTGGAGTCATATACGTAGGTCTCTTGATAGGGATAATAACCTATAACTAAACTAATACATCCGTTTTGCTTTGGTAGGTTTACCGCGAATATCGAGCATGCATTCCATCACCTAAGTAACGTTTTTAGTAAAAGAACCAATAGGGCCGGCCCACAGAGGTTACTTTGATCCAATAGAGAGACCTCTACAGACGCAAAGACTGCGTTATATTACCATAGCAACGCGCCTCTAATTGGGTGACATCGATTCAATTGTAGAAGAGGACAGGCGCGCCCAATTAAAAAGGACAACACATAAAAACCCGGAAGGTGGGATCGTGTCTGTTCTGTTCGTGACTCCATATACCGGAGAATAACAGGAGGGTCGTCTGCCAGGAGAGAGGAGCAGGGAGGCCGATATTATAAGGAAAGGTAAGGCGCTGCCCCACATAGGAGATCTCTCTTAGAGAATATGATAATGAGATACCGCCAGAGACTAAGAGAAAAGCAATTAAAAGAGGGAGGGCCGGTTAGTTTACAGCGTGTATGAGTAGGGGGAGCCTAATTATTCTATAAATGCCCCGCTACATGCATTTTTTACAATTAAATACACCCAAACTATAATGAAGAGAATGTATGAAGTATAATCATTAAAAATTAAGGAATAACGCCTTCGGCTAAAACATAGACTAAATAATACTTGGGCTTTCTCCCCCGTTTTTAGGAACCTACAAAACCAAGGGGCCTATTCAAGCAAATCAAACCGAATTGAAAGTGGTTTCGAGGCTAAATTCTGTTGCTCAAACGTATGGTGAGTGACTAAACTGAACCTAACCATGAACAGAGAGGTGTTTAAGTAAACGGGGGCAGAGTAACCATGGTCTAATAATATAATTCCTTAGGAATCTTCCCATTGATGTTGGTTGGATAATAAACCGGTGGCTCCGCCTGGCAGCAAATGACACACATACATCAAAACAAAAAGGTAATTTTCACCTCAATGTGGTTTGGCAAATAGGCAAGGTATGAGGAAATTAAAAAACTATTGTCAAAGAATTATGCCTAAAACAGGGTGGGAGTGGTCTATATTTATAGAAGCTCGGTGGTGGAACCCAATAGATGGAGAAACACTGAGATAAACATGGATCCGCATAGCCAGTGTGTTACCATATAACTCTCAGTCATCAAATAAAGGAATGCAATACTCACATGAGAAATTCCAAGATAATTATCTACATACGATCTAGATCAGATATGTTGTTGTTTTTCCATTTAGAAACAACAAGAAATTGCACATTCAGCAAAGCATTTTCGCAATGGGGAAATCATAGAAAATCCCCTAAAAACGAAATTGAACAAGCACCATCCAGTAGAGATAATTTTCTCCATCTGGAACAAGGTAAGCGGGCTGCATAAGATGCCTTGATAAAAACTAAGCAGTAATGAAGTTGGTAGCATGGGCCATATGGCTCAGAGAGAGGTAAACAAGTAGAACAGGGTGAAGATGTTTTATGATGATAAGGATAAAAATGCAAGATCCCATAGAGGAAATATGGAAATACTGTACAAATTGTGCTTTTCAGGCATATAGTGAGAATAACGAAAATGTTTGTATAATATGGGAAGTGATTAGACATGAATAAAATTGTAATAGTGTACACTTAGAAAAGATGATATTGTAGAAAAAAAAAAACGACAGACGAATTATATATGTGACTAAACTAAAGTGGATGGTAATTCTGTTTTTTTAACTGTCTAGAATCAGTCCTGAAGAAGGTGTTCAAAAAGAAAACCGAAACGCCGCGTCGACTCTTTGATTCTTTTTTATTCTTGACAAAATGTTTTAATTTTTTCGTTAATGTTTTAATATTGTAATTTGTATTATGAATTATGTAACGAGTGCATGAATAAATTGTATATCCAAATTTTTTACCAAACACTTTTTGTGAATTTGTCTGTCTTTCCAATTGTTGAATTATATGTGCAATAATTATTGGACTACAGTAGGGGTCCCGTCACTGATTTTTTTAATGTGTTTTCTTTAATGTGGTTGTTGTTATGTTAATATTATTATGATGACACATAATCCTTGTACATAAATTTAGATACCCAATTTGAACCTTTACCTCTCCCGCCCTTTGGGGGCATGCTATGGTTCGGTATAGTTACCACTTATGATTTTTCATTTCGAGTGGATATATCTGCGATTTTCCACTTAGTTGGGACTTTGAGCTTTTTATAACTCTGTTTCCCCCCAGTCCCGTATAAGCCTGTGTGGGGTCCTCCTTTTTCTTTACACTCTTGACAAAGGGTCCACAACCCCACCTGACATGTTTGTTGCAGTACCACATGGCAGTGGTACTGTCTATGAACTCTTGAACCAGCTTTCCCTTTATTGAAGGAGGAAAGCTTTCAATGCCAATCAAATCGCTTTGAGTTTCAGCAAGTTGAAGTGGAGTCTGGTTTCTGATGGACACCAGTCCTCTTATCTCCACCTCTTCCAGATGGCCGCCCCATCCCAGGAGTAATGCATCTGTCACAACTGTGTGATCTGGTTGCGGAAGGGAGACGGGTCTGCCTATTCCCAATTCTGGTCTGTTAGCCACCACTGCAGGTCCTGTGCAGTTCTCTCCAAGATCTGGACCATGTCGGAGAAATTCCCCTGATGTTGTGCCCACTAGAACTTCAAGTCTCACTGCAGAGCCGACATATGCCATCTGGCATGTGTTACTAGCAGGATGCAGGCTCAGACTCATTCTCACTGAAATCCAGGATAGAGGCTGAAACACAGGTATCATAGCCTGAATATCCTGGACTCGCTGTTTGGGGGGATATGCCTAAAACTGCAATGTGTCCAGAACATCTCCAATGAAAAGGAGCGTCCGAGGCATCTTTTAAGGTGGTGGTAAGGGGTCGGTGTATGGCACAAACAGTGGGAGCCAGAAAGGAGATCAACCAAGAACTCAGATCTTTAGAGGACAAAATACAGACATAGGATCAGGAGACAGAGGCAGGAGAAGAGGCCAAGAAACTGCTTTCTGATGTAAAGAGCAAATACAACGAAACCTGGGAAAGTCTGAGAATTTAGAAGTCTGAGAGTTTAGACTCCCAAGCATATCAAGGGAGGCAGCACATAGAGGGAGGAAAAGCCGTGAAAAATTGGCCTGGCTAGTTCTCCCGGACGGCAGGGAGTCCTGATACCCAGTATCTTAGCTCCAAGAGGACAGTTGATTGTCTTCCCTAAAGCCAAAAATGACATATTCAGAGGATACTACGTAGACCTATATGGGAGGCCAGGAGAGGTGCAGGTAGAAAAGATGGTGGAATACCTGGAGGGCCTGGGTCTGCAAGGACTGGATCAGGCCTTACGGAAGAGCCTGGAAATAGCAATTACCGCACAGGAACTCAGCACAGCAATTAAAGAAATGGCCAGAGGGAAAACCCCTAGGGCTGGACGGCCTCCCAGCCGAATTATATCACACCAATGTAGACCTTTTGGCCCCACGACTAGAGAAGATGTACGCAGCTGCCTAGCAGGTTAGACCTTCTTCTAGTGTCCTCTAGGGAAGCGCTGGTGGTCCCAATGCCAACTCAGACTCAGCGGGTACGGCTGACTTCATTCGGCTATCAATGCTAAATCTCAACTTTAAAATACTTAGCAAAGTTTTAGCAACTAGACTCATGTCGCACATGCAGCGTCTGGTCCATACAGACCAAAACGGGCAGCGTCAGGTCCATACAGACCAAAATAGGTTCATCCTGACAAGGTCGCCCTCTAACAATTTGAGAAGGCTATATTACCTATTATTCCATAAGGAACTGGCCAAGTTCCCTGATGCTGTGGTGATGGCGGTAAACTCAGAAAAGGCTTTCGACTCCTTAAGATGTCATTTCTTGTTGTAGGTGATGTTAAGAATGGGCCAGGGTGATGAATGGCTGCGCTGGGTCCACCAGTTGCACACCACCCAACAGCTAGGGTCCGCACAGGCGGAGAGGTGTCCGCACCATATTTCATATACAGAGGGACCTGACTGGGCTGTCCGCTATCGCCACTGCTCTTCGTACTGGTGATGGAACCACTAGCAGAACGCTTCAGGCAGGAGGGCAGGGACCATGGAAAATAGTTAAACGGAAAAGTGCATATAATATCATTGTATGCAGAGGATACTCTGCTCTACATATGAGATGGCTCACAGGGCATAGAGAAGGCGATGCAGGTCTTGCAGGAATTTAGGGGGTTGTCAGGACTTCGAGTTCACACTCGGAAGACTCACATATTCCCAGCAAGGTCCATGCTGGTACGACAACTAGACCTCCCAGTAGGACCCACATGGACCCCGGAAACATTTAAATACCTAGGAATTCAGGTGTTCCATACACCAACAGACCTACTGGAGGGGAACCTTGGCAAATGTGACCTTCTAAAGTTCACTTAAACTCTTGGTTATGGCCAGAATAACTCTCTCCAAGATGGTGATGCTGCCCAGGCTACTATATTACTTCGTCAATCTCCCAGTGGTGAGCCCCAAAAAGTGTTTCAGAGATATGGATGCCTTATTGAGGGAGTTGGTTTGGGATGGAGGGCGAAATATGGTCTCCCTAAAAATTTTGCAACAACCCTTAATGGGGGCTGGGGGAGGGGGAGGGGTGAGTGGGGAGCTTGGTGCCCCAGACTTTGAGACATATTACCTAGCGGCACAGCTTCAATGGCTGGCCCAATGGCTGGAAGGGAAGGGGCTGGAGGCACTGGCACTCCCAGAACAGTCCTCCTGGGAGACATTGCTCACTAGGACGTTATACCCAAATATAAGATTAAAAACATGGAAGTGCTGCTTAGCGTAGCATTAGCATGCTGGGACATATGTACAAAACGAGCAGTGGGAACTCCCCTGTACGCACCTGACCTGCCAATACTGGGATTCCCACAGATGGAGATTGCCCCCCCCCCTTTCACCTAGGACCTGTTGTGGGGATGGGAGGAGGAAGGAGTAATTATAGTCCAGGACTGTTACCAAGATGAAGAGTTACTCCCACTAGCAGATATTCTGCAGTATCACAAACTATTTCAGGGGCAGTTCTTAAACTATCATGCGGTTCAAGGGACACTGGCCTTACTATGGGGCAGACACACACAAGCCCTCCACACACACAACCCTTCAAGCAATGTTGACTCTGTGAGAGCAGCGAGACATTTAGTGAAAATGCTGTATGCAGCGATAATGGAGTTGACGGAGATGCCCCTGCCTCAAGCACAGGACAAATGGGGGGATCTGAATAGGAGGTCATTGACTGGGTCTTATGAAGCCTGTTAGAAATGGGATCTCTGGTTGGGTAAGGCTTGCACCAAATCCAGGCAGAGACTACCACTCTAGTCAGGGCAAGGGAGTTACAAGCCAAAGAAAACCCCTGCTTACCCCTTGGTAGCTTGGCACGAGCAGTCAGGCTAATCCCGGAGGCCATGTGTAAAGCATTTGCGCACACACACAGCAACAACATCCCAGGCACACTAAAAAAGGAACTCCACATAAGGTTATACCAAAAATAGCCTTTGTATTCTCATAACACATTAGAATAGTAAACACATAATATACATTGTGCCACCTGGCAATATGTTATATCTACAAGGGATTATTTACACGTAACAGGGTCCACTGGACCACTGTCAGAACCATCACAAAACAGACTTAGTAAAAGTAATACATCTCATAACCGTACAACCAGTAACCACTGGTAATCACTGTACTTAGCATCAGCCTGAAACATAAACTACATTATGCACAGTATCACATCATGCGCGAATTACATTCTGCGCCCCCCTCACCAGCATGAATACATTATGCAATCCTCTCATAAGTCTAAAAACATTAGACCCTAACCTCCTAAGCGTAACTCACATTAGGGGCATAAATCACACAGTGATACATAATCTAACTAGCATAAACCATAATATGCAAAACAACCTCATAATCATAAACCTACATTTAGAGGTATAAAACAGGGTGCGTAAATCATACTACATGAATCACATTTCCTAGCACCACATACATCTCATTTAGCACCTAGTCTCATAACCCCTTGTATGCTCATGACGAGCTGAGCTCGTCATGGCATACAGTGCTCGAGACCCACCCACGGGGAGCGCTGGCGCTCCCCCGGTGGGTGCCCGATCCTAATCATGTTTACGGGGAAGGCAGGGGAAGACCTTCCCCTGCCTCCCCCCTCCGCGTCATCAATGACGTCAGCGTGCGAGGCGCGCTGACGTCATTGGAGGTTCCCTCTCTCCTCCAACGTGCAGGAAAGCCATTTGCTTCCTGCGCGTCGGAGGAGAAACAGGTACGTTTTGGGGCTGGGAAGGGGGAGATGAGAATGAAAGAGGCATCGGGGGAAAGGAAAGGGTTTTCCTTTCCCTCGATGCCTCTTTTGAGCATTCCTGCTGCACCATTGTGCAGCAGGAATGACCACTAGACGCCAGGGATTTTTTTTAGATGGTTCCAATGTTTGTTTGTTGGGGGAGTGGCCCCTTGGGCAAGGGTCGCTCCCCTTTGTGGGGGCAATTAAAATCGCATTGTCTGCCCCCCGGTGGGGCTGAATTTATTTTTTTTTTAAATAAAAATCGGCGCACTGGGCCATTGTTTGGGGAGTGGCCCACTCCCTTGGGGGCCATTTTAGGGAGGCCAGATTTAAATATTTAGTCTTGGGGAGCGACCCCTTAGGCAAGGGTTGCTCCCCTTTTGGGGGCAATGTTGATCACTTTGTCTGCCCCCTTGGGAGGCAGAATTTTTATTTTATTTTTTAAATGGTGCCATTATGCTGGGGAGTGGCCCCTTGGGCAAGGGTCACTCCCATGGGGGCCATTTTAGGGTGCCTATATATTAAATTTAGCCTTGGGGGCATTTTAAATCGCTTTGTCTTCCCCCCTGGGAGGGGCAGAATAAAAACATTTTTTTATATTGAGCCAATGTGCTGAGCTATGGACCCTTGGGCAAGGGTCCCTTCCATGGGGGCCATTTTAGGGAGCCCAGTTCATAAAATATAGTTTTGGGGAGCGACCCCTTATGCAAGGGTTGCTCCCCTTTTGGGGGCCTATAATGTTTCTTTGTTTGCCCCCCCGGGGGGGGCTGCTTTAAATGTATTGAACTCGGGTGGTGGAGCTAAAGAATGATGATGGATTAAACCCAGATTAGTTGATGGGGGTGAGAGTTAGATCTGTTGAAGCGCTCCGTCCATCATCCCTTTTGATATCACCCTGAGGGGCAGTTTGGCATATTCTTTTCTTTTTTTGTAGGGCCAGTAGCCCACCAAGTTTTTTTTGTAATGGTGGGGTGCCGCCTTTGGACATGGGTTACTCCTCTTTATGGGAGGATGATTGTGGTCAGTTCTGCCCTCTTTGGGTGGCAGAGTAGCAGTATGTTTTTAGGCCCATCTGCTCCCAAGGGAGGCAGAAGCCTTCAGACACCAGAGTTTTTTTTAATTTTTGTTTTGGGGGGTGGCCTCAAGGGTAAGGGTTACTACCCTTTTACGGGGGTGATATTTAATTTATACTCTTAGGCACACCTACCCCTTAGCTTGGATAGTGGTTTGGTGCATTGTTTGCATATGTGATTGTAATGTTTTTTTCTCCTTTTTATTCTAGTGTAAACCTTTTGATTCCTGTTTGTGGGTTCGACAGTGGTTGTTGTGCAGCTTTGCGTACTTGCAGTTTTTTGATAAGTAAAATATTTGTGTTGTATTTGCTCCAAATGAGTAATATTGTAATGTAGGATTGAATTTGTTTGTAAGTGGTCTCATAGTGGCAGCATATTTAGTTAGTGGGTTGAGCAAGAACATCTTTGTGATGTGGTTTGCATTGTCTAATGTGTCATTTTTTTTCTTTTTCTTTTTAGTGGGTTATTGTTGATCCATACTGTGTCTGTGCAGAGTATGTGGTGTAACTGCTTCATGCAAGTGAGTGGTATCGTTTTGCAGTGTATACGTTTTTTTGATAAAGGTGAATTTTGCTCATTGCTTATTTTACATAGTGTTTGTTGTTGTTGACTTGTGTGACAAGTTACCTTTATTAGTAATCATTATGGCTAGCCGTAGAATGACTGCTCAGCAGGTGGTTGGTATGCTTCTTGAATCTTCCTCTGAGCCGGATTATGACACTGACAGTGCGTCTGAGGGAGAGGAGGGAGGGGAAGATTCTGGCAGTGAGTTTTCTCTCCACAAGGAATCATCCGATGATGAAGGTTCTCTCAGTGCAGATGAAGGGCCTGTTTTAGAGGAGAATACTGCTGTGCCGATGGTGCAAGAGGCATATGGATTGCAGCCTGAGGCTGCTTATCTTCCTACTGGAAGTGCTGGACTTTGGATTGATCCTAACATGGTGCAGCCGGTGTTGCCTGCCTTTAGCGGTGATGCAGGGTGTAGAGTGGATTGTGAAATTTTTGCCTATACAGTATTTTCAGTTATTTATGGATGATGTATTTTTGGGTGAGATTGTTGAGCAGACTAATTTGTACGCTGAACAGTTTTTGAGGGACAACAGTGACAAACTTAGGCCCCACTCTAGAGCTACCCGGTGGACTCCCACAAATCTGGAAGAGCTGAAGAAGTTTTGGGGTTTGACTTTATTGATTAGTTTAGTAAGGAAGCCGAACCTGGCTTCATATTGGTCTTCCAGTCCCTTGATGGCAACAGCCATATTTCCAGCAGTTATGACTCGTGATCGGTATTTACCTCTGCTACGCATGCTGCATTTTGTGGATAATTCTTTGGCGTTGCCACATAGTCACCCTGACTGTGACCGTCTTTTTAAGATTCGGCCAGTTCTTTCAGAGATTTACATTCCAGGGAAAGAAATATCTATTGAATAGTCTTTGGTTTTGTTCAAGGGTCGTTTGGTTTTTAGGCAGTACATCCCTAGCAAGAGGGCACGCTATGGAATTAAACTGTATATGTTGTCTGAGAGTAAGACAGGATATGTTTTTAATTTTCAAGTGTACACTGGTAGAGATTCCACTATTGACCCCCCTGGTTGTCCGTCCACATTTGGAGTTTCAGATAAAATTGTGTGGGATCTTGCTAGAAGACTGTTCAAGAGAGGCCACCATTTGTACCTTGATAACTTCTACACTGCTGTGCAATTGTTTAAGGAATTGTTTAAAGTGGACACTTTTGCATGTGGCACAATCCGCTCTAACCGCAAAGGTTTTACGAAAGAGCTTGTTTGCAAACAACTTCAGAGGGGTCAGTGCAGTTCCTTGCGTAGTGAAAAACTACTAGCTGTGAAATTTGTGAACAGGAGGGATGTGTACATGCTGACTACCATCCATGATGAGAGTACTTCACCTGTGCCTGTTTGGGGTCAGGCTGCTGAAGTGCACAAACTTGTGTGCATTCAGGACTACAATAAGCACATGGGTGGTGTTGACAGAGTAGATCAGAGGTTGGAACCTTACACTGCTATTCAGAAGGATTATGTGTGGTATAAGAAGTTGGCCATCCATTTTTTCAACTTAGCAACTTTTAATGCTTTTTTTGTGTTCAAGGAGTGTTCTCCTGCGTCCAAGTTGACGTTTCTTTAGTTTCAGCACTCTGTGATATCTAGCCTTGTTGTTGTGGAACAAGTAAGTGTTCCTAGATTTGGAGTGATGGAGAATGTGGCTCGATTGAAAGATCGCCACTTTCCTGATTACATTCCTCCCACATCTACAAAAGACTTTCCCACTAGGAGATGTAGAGTCTGTTGGCGAAGAGGTTTGAGGAAGGAGACTAGTCTTTTCTGCCTGGGTGTCCTTCTAACCCTGGGCTGTGTATGCCTGCTTCTTATAGAGCTTACCACACACAAAAGACTTTTTGGGAGTATCCATGAGTGGTAAAATGAACTGCCTGGTCTGTATTGTTTAAAATTTGTATTCTGTTTTAAGGTTGGCATTAGTGCAATGTATTTAGTTTCAGATTTTATGTTACTAGATTTGTGTCTATTTGCAATTTGTTTGTGTTTGTTTTGTAAAAAAAATTCAAAATGTGATGGTGGTGTGTGTAGGCTGGCGCTTGGCTGGCGGTGTGTGTGGACTGGCGATTGGCTGGCGGTGTGTGTAGATTGGTGCTTGGCTGGCGGTGTGCGTGGATTGGCGCCTGGCTTGCGGTGTGCGTGGAGTGGCGCTTGGCTGGCGGTGTGCGTGAAGTGGCGCTTGGCTAGCGGTGTGCGTGGATTGGCGCTTGGCTTGCGGTGTGCGTGGAGTGGCACTTGGCTGGCGGTGTGTGTGTAGTGGCGATTGGCTGGCGGTGTGCGTGGAGTGTTGTTTGGCTGGCGGTGTGCTTGGATTGGTGCTTGGCTGGCGGTGTGCGTGAAGTGGCGCTTGGCTGGCGGTGTGCGTGGAGTGGCGCTTGTCTGGCAGTGTGCGTGGAGTGGCGCTTGGCTGGCGGTGTGCGTGGACTGGCGCTTGGCTGGCGGTGTGCGTGGACTGGCGCTAGGCTGGTGGTGTGTGTGGACTGGCGCTTGGCCAGCAGAGTGCGTGGATTGGCGCTAGGCTGACGAAGTGCATGGCCTGGTGCTTGGATGGTGGTGTGGGTGGACTGGCGCTCGGCTGGCGGTGTGTAGTTAATTTCTGTTGGTCACTACACACACTGCTAGCTGAACACCACTCCACACAGTCCATCACTTTGTGTAGTTGCTGTGTCAGCAATGTGGGCATGTGAAAGTGATGGGCCCTTGAATGGCGCTGTCTGCTGGTGTGAGTGTTGTAATGTGATGGGCCCGCGGCTGGCGATGTGAATGTTTTGTATGTGTCACACGTATGAAAGGTGTATGAATGGCCTGTAAAGAGGTTGGTGCCTTGACGTGGCTTTACAGCTCACGAGTTGCGAGTCACTGGTTCGGTTTTCATGCATTTAATTATTGACAGACCATTTCATTTGTGTGAAATCTCTTCTTAATAACATTTTATGTACTCAACCATCACTGGCCTCGTGCCAAATCCAACCAGTATGTGTGTGTGTGTGAGGAATAGATAGCTGTGCTGGAATGTTTGACTTTTGAGTGTCTCTGTTAAGGTGTACATTTCATCTAAGAATAACCTACTAAATGTAGATATTATTGTTAAACCATGGGAGTACATGGTGATGTCTCTCCTGTGAATTCCAAGTTATTTTTTTATCCGCAGTGTCCTGCAAATTTGAAAATGTCTGTCACAGTTTCCATGCAATATTGTCCTATTGTCCGCTGTAGAACTGAACACATAATTAAGTCAAAACAATTTGGTTTTGCAAGGGAGTACACCTGTGTTTTTGGCCAAGGAGGTATGGCTTGCATGGATCCCCCAACATTTCCTTACCCAGAATACCTTGCAAACCTCAATTTTAGCTGAAAAAATCAGTTTTTTCACACATTTTCGTGTGGGAAAGCGTGGCATCACTGGGCTCACACAAATTTCCTACCACCCAGCGTTCTCCCAGGTCTCCCAATAAAAATGGTGCCTCACTTGTGTGGGAGGCCCAAGTACCCGCGACAAGCAAGGGCCCAAAACGTAGTGAGGTGACTTCAAAATTGCCTTTGTCAAAACCACCTGCTTTTGCAAGAGGGGGGGGTCACCTGGGTTTTTGGCCCCCGTGCTCAAGGGTCATCTAGGGAAACTGACCAAACCCACACAATTCTGAAAAGTAGACACCCGGGGGGTTTCCAAGGGGGAATGGCTTGCGTGGAACCCCCAACGTTTCCTTACCCAGAATCCCATACAAACATCAATTTTAGCTGAAAAAATCAGTTTTTTCCACACATTTTTGTGTAGGAAAGCGTGGCATCACTGGGCTCACGCAAATTTCCTATCACCGAACGTTCCGCCAGGTCTCCCGATACAAATGGTGCCTCACTTGTGGGGTACCATTTTTCTCGGAAGACTTTGGGGAACGCGGGGTGGAATGAAATTAGTGGTTCTAGAACTTTCCATCACAGAAATGTGGGGAAAATGTGGTGTTTTTGTCAATTTTTTAGGTTTGCAAGAGATTCTGGGTAACGGAACCTGGTGGGAGGTAATCAAGTCACCCCATCCTAGATTTCCCTTGGTGTCTAGTTTTCAAAAATGTATAGGTTTGCTAGGTTTCCCTAGGGGCCAGCAGAGCTAGGGTTCGAAAACTACAGCTAGGCACTTTGCAAAAAAGGGTCATTTTTCACTGCGAAATTGAGATGCGACCACGTTGCATTTTGAGCTGTTTCCTATCGCATGCTCTAGGCCGACCCACACATGTGGGGTACCACTTTTCTCACAAGACTTTGGGGAACGCAGGGTGGAAGGAAATTTGTGGATCCACGTAGATTCCAGAACTTTCCACCACAGAAATGTGGAGAAAATGTGTTTTTTTTGTCAATTGTTTAGGTTTGCAAGGGATTCTGGATAACAGAACCTGGTGGGAGGCAGTCAAGTCACCCCATCCTGGATTCCCCTGGGTGTCTAGTTTTCTAAAATGGATAGATTTGCTAGGTTTCACTAGGTGCCAGCAGAGCTAGGGTTCAAAAACTACAGCTAGGCACTTTGCCAAAAAAGGGTCATTTTTCACTACGAAATTGAGGCGTGACCACGTTGCGTTTTGCGCCATTTCCGGTCGCAGGCACTAGGCCAACCCACACAAGTGGGGTACCATTTTTTTCGGAAAACTTTGGGGAACGCGGGGTGGGTGGAAATGTGTAGATCCACGCAGATTCCAGAACTTTCCACCACATAAATATAGGAAAAATTAGTTTTTTTGGACAATTATTTAGGTTTGCAAGGGATTCTGGGTAACAGAACCTGGTGGGAGGCAGTCAAGTCAACCCATCCTGGATTCCCCAGGGTGTCTACTTTTCAAAAATGTGTAGGTGTGCTAGGTTTCCCTAGGTGTCCTGGCAGTGTTAGGTTACAAAATCTACAGCTAGGAAATCTGCCAAAAAAGGGTCATTTTCCACTGCAAGATTGAGGTGTGACCATGTTGCGTTTTGCGCCGTTTCCTGTCGCGGGCACAAGGCCGACCCGCACAAGTGAAGTAACGTTTTTATTGGGAGACTTAGGGTAATTCAGATTTGTAAATTAACTGTTATTACCTATTGAGTTTTCATGCATTTCTCCCTTCCAAATGAAAGACATTGTGTAAAAAAAGTCATTTTGAAAAATGACCAATAATTCTCATGCTAGTATGAGTATTCCCAATTTTGAAAATGTGCAAATATATACTGTTTCTAAACTCTATAATTTGTACCCAATTCAGAAATACATAGGTGTCTTTCATACCGATTTTTCCATGTATACGTTTTCTCAGAATAATTGCTCTATAACCGGTACATAATAAAATACCATTGCAAGTTGCTGCTGAGTTTTTGGCTCTGGGTTCATCGGGTTCTTGGTGAACCTACAAGTCCTATATATCCCCACAACCAGGAAGGTCCAGCGGATGTAACGGTATATTGCTTTCAAAGAGCTGTCATAATTACAAGATGTTAAAGGTGAAAACATTGAGACAAAAGGCAGTTTTTTTCAACTAATTTTCAATTTTTCCAATATTTAACTGTTAGTTTCTATAAAGAAACCTTCGTGGATTTAGACAAATGATCCCTTTCTGAATTAAGAATGTTTTCTACTTTTCCAAAATGTATAGCTTCCTAGGATCCATTATTGCTTTCATACTAATTTTGTCCATTAACTGGAAGGAGGTTGAAAGTACTAAAAATAGCAAAAATAGGCTATGTCCCAGAAAAATGCCAAAACTGTGTGCAAAATGTTGGTTCTCTGACAAAAGACTGTCATTCCCTAAAAGCTGGGAAAATTGTGATTTCAGCCCCACAAACCCTTTTTTGATAACATTTGCAGGGAAAAACCCAGAGGCTTTCACTTGCAGCACTTTTTTCCATTTTTTCTGAAAATAAAATGTTACAGTATTTGGCTTAATTTCTGGGACCCCTCCAAGGGAATCCACAAACCCTGGGTACCTTTCCAATCCCAATGATGTTGGAAGAAAAGGACGCAAAATTGGTGTGAATACCTTATGTGGTCAAAACGTTACAGGGGCCTAAGCGCGCACTACCCCAAATAGCCAAAAAAAGGCTTAGCACAGAAGGGGAAAAGGCCTAGCAGCGAAGGGGTTAAAATGACCATAGTAGAGAGATAAATTACATTAGGGCCTGGGCCGTATTTACCTCACAGTGCCCTGGGCCAACTGACCATCTCAAAAAGGGGCTCAAATGCCCTATGTCCCAAGAGTCAGGGTGCGCTGCCAAGGCAGCGGAAGTCAAGGGTGCGCACTCTGCGCAGACCTAAACGATGCTGTTGATCACTACTTGCTGGGCAGCTGGGAATATCAAATGAGGGCCTAAACGGAGCAGCTGGCACTAAGTGCTGCGCAGCTGTGTATATGAAATGAGGGGCACTGGCACCAACTGTGCCCTGAAAACAAATGTGCCCACTGGCAGGAGCACAAGCACCAACAATGTGCACTGATCCGGGGACTTTACTCCCCTCAACGTTGCAGCTGCCCTATAGCAGATGGGGCATCTGCGGAGGACTGGCCATGCAAAGGGGGAAAAAGAACATGGGCCCCTCTAGGCCCTTTTAAAATGATTAAGCCTATCGTTGAAGCCACAAGGGTCTCAAAACCCATCATGCCCCCATTTGAGCCTAGCAGGCTCGGGAAACAACTGTGCCCCACGTTGGAGCCACACAGGCTCGGGAAACAACTGTGCCCCGCGTTGGAGCAGCTCTCTGTCAAGCGGGGCTGCTCAGGAAAGAGGCACTGGCATGATGCCTCGACTTTGCTCCCCCCAGCCAGCTCCAGTCACCGGCTCTCCTGGTGGGGTCTCCTCTTCTTCTCTCGCCCACTCATCTTCACCTGGGCCCCCTCCTGGAACCCGGGACTCTGCACCAATACAGCCGGCACGTGCGCTGCTTACTCCGGCCGCCTCTCTTCACCAGAGCCCCCTCCTGGGACCCCTCTCTTCTTTGGCCGCTACCGCGGGTCTCTCCCTCAAGCATCGGAGCCCCACATCACTACGTCGCACCTCCCTCTTCCTCTTCCGTCCGCAGGCCACGCCCGCAACCAGGTAGGCCGCGGATCGTGGCAGAGCTCTTTTTCTTTCTGGCGACAATGAGGGGTAGCGATATAAAGCGGGGTGGGCACCCGCTATTTCCACATAAATATACAGCAGCCATGTGGGGAGGGCACCCACGAAGCAGCAGGTGAATGTAGGGTGGGCACATGCGATATTAGCAAAATGCAGATGGGCACCCGCCATTAAGGCATAACAGGGGGAATCCCTACGTTGGGGATTCCTTCCCAACACGATCGCAGCCCAGCGCTGCAAGTGGGAAAAGAAGCACTCCTCCTCAGGACAAATAATGCACTCTGGAGAATTAGAAATAAAGCGCTCACTAGGCGCTAGGATCAGGAACAAGCTCTGCAGTAAAGGTGCTGGAGGTCTCCCTGGGGAAAAGTCCATGAGAGGTCTCACGGGCAGAGCTGGGCCCAAGGGCCAGCACACAGGGCCCTCCAGCAGGGAGGACGGTCCCATGGCCGTCCCTCCGGTGCCCCAGCAGCAGCAAGCCCCCTCCGTCAGGAACAGAACAGGAACACTGAACATTTTCATGGGGTCACAGCCCCTATATTTATATTAGTAAATCCCTTTGTGTCACAGCACAGGGCTTGGGGGATACCAGTCAGAACTGGTTTAGGGGAGATTTGGAGCACTTTGTTTTTCTCAGCTCTTCTCTCCTTTGTCAGGTGGGGGCTCAGTGATTAGGCGCACACTAGGGGGTGGAGCCAGCATTGTGGACGGAAGGCACAGTTCTATTCAGGTCCCAGGTGCAACTCCTCCCTCCCATCTGCAAGCAGATCTCTCTATTCACCACTTGGCTGACTCGCCCTGGCTCCTGGAGCCACCGACACCTCTCAGCTCCTGTCAATCACAAGCCAGACATGCAATTCACATCATGCAGGCAGACACACAGTACACAGAAATGCCAACTTCTAAAAGTTGCATTTCTCCACCAGTCACCATAAATCTGCGTACACCATTGCGCAGCATTTATCCTCATTAGTTCATACATACTAAACACGCCCCTGCACTCCTCTCATACCAGGAATTACCATGGACACACATATCCCCCATGCATTCCTATGGGAGGGCAGGCCAATCTCACGCACTCAGAGCGCACATGCACTTTACACTGGGCCACAGTGCTAAAGTGCGCAGAGGCCAAAAATCACTACCACTATGTCAGAGCTTAAGGCAAAAAGTTAAGGGGTGAACCTGCCAAAAGGGCCAAGCCCAAAAATAACAATGAGGAACGCCCATTTACAAATTATACAGTTTAATATAACACACATGACCTACCTCACACCACACAGGCTAAATGTCATATATGGGAAAAATGTGGCAGATGCGCAGAACTAGACGTCAATCTGAGATCTGAGGAGGTCTTTTCAAACTCTCAAAGCTTATACGCAGTCCTAATGGAAGCTTCTATCCATCCTGTAATAACTAGAGTTTTTCACATTTAAGATTGTTTTTCCATCAATTTTATTCATATAGTCTTCAAGAGTTTTGATAAAACAATATGACATGTCCAAGAAGAAAACAGCCTATGCGTTTCGTCCCTATTCACATGAGACTTATTCAGGGTGATTCTTAATATTGCGGAAAGTTCTATCTTAAAAAACAGAGTATATGTTTGGCACTCTGTATCAGCTGTTATATCCTCATGTGTTTCCTCTGTGAGTTCAACACATATTAATCAAGCCAACAAGGTTATCATGGTCTAGACCATGACACCGTTGACAGCTGATCCGTGAGAGGAACAGGAGGCATTACACGTTTCTTTGAGCGCAGATGTGTACAGGCAGGGCTGTTTGAATTGAGGCCAGAAGAAAAAGGACTTCTAGAATTTCTAGATTGCCTGACTATTGAAATATAAAGAGAGCGCAGGAGGGAACAGGACACCGTGAATGAAATTGATAACCTTGTTGGCTTGAATAAATCTGGTTATTACACGATGGATAGAAGCTTTTGCTGTCATATGTTTCATTAGGATTGTGTATAAGCTTTGAGAGTTTGAAAAGATCTCCTTGGATCTTCTAAATTCTGTACTCCTCAAATTGTGTATTTGTATCATTATGGAGTTGGTCAACGCCTTAGACCTGTGCACAGCGGTACTGCTGTAGAAAAGATTCCTGACTTAGTCTGCCACCTAGTGATAATTCCAAGGTAAGGAATCTGCGGCTAGACGTCCATCAGATCGACATGTTTCCATTGATTTAATCAGGGTCCATTTGTGTCCAGTCCTAAACAGAAGGCCATAAGGGTGTCTGGGTAGGTTTTTATCTTCTCTCCTTACCCTGCAAGAGATCCCTCGCCATGCACTAAGAAGTCCTAATCTACGTAATCCCTGGCAGGGGACTTCTGATGCTGTACATACAGTCCTGACTGTTTCTACTGTGGCACCAAACAATTACATTATATATCAACTGACTTTGGAGTTTCCAATATGCTCTCCTTTGCCCAAAGAGGTTCCTGTTTTTGTGTAGACTGCCTCCGGTTATTTTGTTGACATTGATGAACTTTCTTCAGATTCTTCACACTCCTCTTTGAATGGTGTATGTGCACTGTTAGATTGGTTTAAACAGACTTACTTGGTTCCGATCTGGTATTACCTTTGGATTTTCCTTTCCTTGGTTTTTCTCTTCATCTGGATTGGATATGTTACAATTTTTTCTGCTGTTAAATGGACACTACCTCCCAGAATGTTCTCCAGAATTGGTAGTTGAAGTACTTATGCCACATTCTTTCTCACATAAGGTCTGAAGAGACTTGCCCCTTGTGAAAATTACTGCATTTTCTGTCCATGATGGAATATGACATTTTGGTCACACAGAGACTCTACAAATTCCATCTGTTTTCAAAATTGCTATGGACATTTTAATTTCTCCAGGTTCAATAACTAATGAATGGGTCATTTTGAATGTATTAAACATATTACCTGAATTAGAATCCTATACAGTATTCGAAAATAAGGATTTGTATTTAAATTCCACAAAATATTGTGACAAGTTTTGCTATCATCAATATGCTCATCATCATTTACACAGAGCTAGTACACCATGTGCTGTTTTTAAATATACGTAGTAGAAACATAGCCTAACACCACCTTTGGGGAGCCCCTAGCAGTATTTTAAAAAGTGTCCTTACTTTACTAATCACTTCCACACAGTCCAGGTTTGTGTATTATTGTAAGCTGACATATTCCCAAGCAATAAAACATGCTGACACAAACGAAAGCATCTGAATAAATTAATTTTAATTCAAAACTTACCATGCAAGGTTATGATTCTTGTAAAAACAATATTGATTTGAAATCAATTTGGGGTACAAGTCACTGACAGGTCTAGGGAATATATGCCTTATTTAGGGCTTGCTTGATCCCTAGACAAATATTTTAAACAAAACAGTACAAAACAGTACAACAGACTATGTGTCTTGGACTAGCTGATGATAAGAATGTAAACACAACTAGCAAGGTTGCACAATTTGATACACGGCAATAAGACATTAATATCAGCAGGTTAATGAGATGGTGCAGAATGGTACATAAAACTCTTCACTTTACTGTTCAGATGGGTGGTTAGTGTGGCCTCCTAGCACGAATGGCTGCAACACACGTTTTTTAAACTCCTCTAAAGGTTTTAAAGCTACCAGACTAGAGCACAGATATGTCCAGTCACAACACTCGGGTATGGTAACTACCTATAGTGTATGTAAGTAATACCAACAATGGCTGGAGTACTCAAAATTGTCCGCTGTTAAGCAACATTAATCCCTTCTTTCAAACATGGACTGGCAGAAATTCTTATTAGGTGCCGGATATCCCCTTTCTAAACGTTTCATATATGTGACAAAAATTTGAACTCTGGAAAATTTCATAAGAAGCTGTTGAAAGGTTGAAACAATTTGATAAGGAAAATTTAGAAATAGTCTTGGCTATGGCCAATAAGGGCATTTCTACTCTTATTTATTCATTGAACTTGATATCATACGGAATGACATGTCGGCCCTTTTACATGCTCAAAGTCAATTAAGATTGATTTTGCAATTGAGTTGGCCATTACAGGTTTTCAGATTAAACCAAGTGCAATGGAAATATCTGACTGCAACAGAATTGTTTTTGACTTATAACGTGTCACATATGACACAAGCCATGGAAAAGAAAAGTGCAGCTTACACAATGCTTAATTTATTTCTTTAATCATCTCAATGTTTCTTTTTCCATCTTGTCTGAAAGACTTTCAAGTAGGCAGATGTGAAAGGATGGGAGGTAACTTTCTGGATAAGCCTGGTTTCTTACTATTGATCACAAATGTGCAGAGGGGCATCCTCTTCCTCTCCTCAGGAGTTTCAAGAGTCGCTGTGAAATGCTGCTCGAGGCTGGAGTATGCTGCGCCTGACTAATCTGTTTTGGTGCTTCTTCAACTGGCTATGTGGGAGTGAAGTTACCCTGACACACCACCGACTTGTCCCCTTATTAATCGGGATACGAAAAGCCCACTCTCTAAGACTCAGCAGTCTTATGCAAACTATGGCGCCAAGAGGACCAAAGGCACAGAAAGAGCAGAGAGAGCAGAAAGACGCAGCGGTCCACAGTGATCCCGGAGTCCCGGCCCCAGTATCTGCTCCCAATCTCAGAGCAGCAGCACAAGCACGGAGGCATGATGCAAAAAACCCTGATGAGACACGAGAGGGGCTCAGCAGTGATAGAACGAAGGAGAAAAAGGAAAAGGAGAAGGGGCCCATGAGAAAAGGGACTAAAACTCGCCAGAATGAAGGGGCCGCAGTAAAGGAAAACAGTCTGCGGCAACCAACCCTCTACAAATCCTTCCCCGCAACTGCATCACCAAACCCAGAGGCATCGCTGTCTGAGAACGCTTCCTCAGCACGCAGGATCACTGGAAGGCAAGGAGAGCCGAGCGATGACAGAGCGGATGACCGGAAAATAGACCTGCCCACACAGATGGTCAAAGACGAGCGAGGGAGCAGCTCGGATGCTGAGAATCGGATGGCTGAACCCGAGGAAACTGTCCGGCTGTCGATTCCCCTCGCGGAGCTGCAGCTTCCAGTGCAGACAGATCAAGTGGCAGAAGCAGAACACCAGTCGACGCATGCACAACAGGTATCAGGTGATAGTGCCGATAGTGCGGGGTCAGACCGGCAACCGCGTAGGACTCCAGAAGCTAGTGGGGCGGTGATGTACATTTTAATACAAGTGGTGGGAGGGAAGCAGCTCGGGACTTACACACGTCTGCGTTCAGCGCTGCTCTAACCAGCCCTGCTGATACCGGGGCAGGCGGACAGATTAACGAGGTCGCTAACGAAAATGAAAAAGACATTAATAGTGCCGTCAAGCTGGCGGCTGATAGAGTGGGTGATATAGCGGAGGAATCCTCCGAAAGAGAGCAACAACCGGTTTGTTAAAAGAAAATCTCTGCTTCAGCAAGAAATACGAATCCCTTTAGTAAGCAGACGGTCCGCTAGCTCAATACCGGGTTCACCCAGTGATGAATGTTTTTTTTCCATCAATGATGATGACTCACCTTGATCGCTGACCGGTACGAGCTGCACAGGAGAGTCAGACTCGGATTCTGACTTGTCAGCAGTTGAAAGTTCTTCAGTGCAGCGGTCCTCTGTTCACCAAAAGGGCTAAGTACACAAAAAACAGATCTTGCTCCAAGTCAAAGGTGGCAGGGAGCCCGTCACAGTCGGAGGTGGTTAAGAAGTTGGATTGGGATTACTCCGCTACCTCCCAGCTATTTCAGGAGGGCGGAGGAAGCAATATACATCACCTGCAGCCTACCACACCAACACAGACTACCACTATGGATTTGTTATATACAACCTTGAAACAAATGCAAGGGGACGCTAGATCAGAAAATCGAAGGGTCAAGCAAGCAAACAAAAAAATACAGGGGTCATTACGGAAAATGAACAAGCTCTATGCAGATATGGCAAGTAGAGTTACTGAAGTGGAGGAGAGGACAGGGAAGCTGGAGGACGAAGTTTTAAAGTGGCAGGAATTTAAGGAGGATCAGGAGAAAATCACGTCTGATGTCCAGTGGAAACTCGAGGATTTCGAGAACCGCCAGAGACAGAACAACATTAGACTCCTTGGTGTCACAGAAGGGAAGGAAGGGCTGGGACGTACGGACATATGTCATTGCTCTGCTCAGTGGGGCCTTTCCTGACATAACAGCATGGAACTGGGAGAATGAAATACAGAAAGCCCACCGGTTCCCTCTTGTCCAGAAGAAAGGATATGCAACATCTCAAGCTGATAAGCCCAGGGCTATACTGGTCTATGTGGGGAATTATCTACTTAGACAAGAGGTCATGGACAAAGCCAAACCTGAGGCCAGACGATCTTACAATGGCACAACATTCTTTGCCCGCCCAGATTTCTGCCACGCCACATTTGAGAGAAGGTGGCGAATGAGACAACTGATATCTCCCTTTCAAAAACTGGGGTGTGAGGCCTTTCTTCTGTATCCATTTTGTCTTAAGGTGTTAGCGAATGGCCAAGCTACGATGTTCTTTTCAGAAAAAAGGCACAAGCATACCTAGCAGAGATAAAGGAGAAAAGGGAGCAAAGTGGCACTGCTTTGAGATATCCATTACAAAAGGGTCACTGGTATTACCAGTGACTTAAGATCTGTTCTTGAGTTATCACACTATTATGTTTATGAGATAGAGGACCTTCACAGCACAAGGATACTAGTATAGGATATATAGGGAGGGGGGGATGAGACATCCTGGGGCTTTAGCTGTCACACATAGGTCAGGATTGACCTATGTGCCTGTAAGGGGGGAGGGGTTCTGAGGGAGGGGGTCTGGGGGGAATGGAGGGGGCACGGGTTCAGGGCATGATGCATATTGGCACTACATCACGTACGGATTAGGTAAAACTTGGAGAATACAGAACAAATTCAATGCGGAATTAGTATTAGCTGAAGCACTAAAGGATGAAGGAAATCTGAATATATTTTGGTTGGTTAACTGGTTAGGGCAACCGCCAGATGTTTTTTAATGGTATTCGAATAGTTACATTGAACGTGTGTGGCTTGAATGATCGCCTCAAGAGACAACGAGTAGCTACTCTATTGAAAGCTATGCGGGCAGACTTTGTGTGTCTACAGGAAACACACATCGAGGGAACAAAGGGGTTTTTACTAGAACAATTAGGATTACATTTACTTGCGAAACAAGGGGCTAGGACTAGAGGAGTGGCTATATTAGCCAAACATAAAGATGTTGTAACAAGGAAGAAGCTTGAAGACCAGTGGGGTAGATGGGTGCTGATAGAATGTCTGATTGACGATGAGTGGATCACACTGGGGTCAATTTATGGCTCAACGGAAGATGATCCGGAGATTTTTAATTTTCTAGATTTAGAACTGGCTACATGGGCCCCATGTGTTGTTCTTTCTGGGGATTTTAATATCAATGGGGCAGAGGGACTGGGCTTGGATTCCAAAGGGAGATACCAAGGCCGGAAAAAAAGAGTTTGTCAGGCAATCCTTAGCCTCGCAAGGAATAATGCACTGGTAGATGTCGGGGGAAAACTAAAACCTGATGACTACGGGTTCACTTACTATTCGGCTCCCCATAAGCTGTGTGTCAGGTTGGATTATTTTTTGGTATCAAACTCACTTTTATCAGAATCTCAAATCGAAAGGCTTCCCCGGATCATTTCTGATCACAACCCTCTGATTTTATCCTTAGATGTATCAATAAGATGCGGGCAGGAGCGGGTGTTGACTTTCGAGAGGGGGCTATTGAAAGATTATAACTTTAGCCGGCACATGACAGAGTGGATTAAAAGCTTCTGGGAGATTAATAGGGGTAGTACTGCACCAGGAATTACTTGGGATGCCTTTAAGGCGGGTATTCGGGGGAAGACGCTACGTTTTAGCACTTTTAGACAGAAGCAGGAGCGGTTGAGGATGGCAGAATTAACTAGGGTGCTACTAAATGCAGAACAGGATTTGGCTCACTGTACAATCTCAGGTGCACCGCTAGAGCAAGTACTCATTAAAATAGCCAGGGCAAAAGCGGAGGATGAAGAGAGTATAGCTACCAAGACTGCTAATATCTTTCTAGCAAAAAGGGAGCAGTGCTATGAACTTGGTGAATCCATAGGCCATACACTTGCGGTTCGAGCTAGGTAGAAAGCAGCTATAGGGGAAGTGAAGGAAATCACCTACACTGCTAGGCGAATCCTTACAGACTCTGAAGGGATCCGTGAAGTCTTTAGACAGTTCTACCTTACACTATACGATGAGGCGCAACCAAAAGAGCCCTCTGAAATACAGACATACCTACAGGATATTCCAGTTTCCACCCTTTCCGATGAGGATCAGAAAAGTTTAGATGCACCTTTGGAGGCAGAAGAGATTATGGCTGCCCTGTTAACCCTCCTTTCTGGTAAAGCAGCAGGGCCAGATCAGATCCCAATTGAATTTTTCAAAACCTTCTGGGATGTAATTAGTATGGATCTGGTCACTACAATACAGCAGGCACAGTTAGGGGCATCTGTACGAGATACCTGGGCAGGAGCTGATATAGTCAATATTTTGAAAAAAGGAAAGCCCCCTGCAGAACCAGGATCATAAAGGCCGATCACGCTTATGAATGCAGATGCGAAGATCTTTTCCAAAGCACAGGCAGTAAGATTTGTAAGGGTAATAGGCACACTGGTGAGCATTAATCAACATGGCTTCATCCAAGGAAGAGGCACATCGCATCACATACAAAAGGTGATTACCTTATTTGACGCCATGGAAGTTCCGGGAGACCCGGTGGCAGTTATGCTGCTAGATGCCGAGAAAGCATTCGATCGGGTCTCCTGGGATTTTCTATGGTTAACTTTAGGGCGAGCTGGTTTCAGGGAGGGTTTTATTAAAGCAGTACAGGTACTGTATAAAGCTCCTACAGCTCAAATTCGAGTGAATGCATGACATACACTCCCTCTGTAGATTAGACGAGGTACGAGACAGGGTTGTCCATGCTCTCCAATTCTCTTTGCCATGTACATGGATCCTCTAATTCGTAAAATTGAGCTGAATGATGGGATTCCCCCATTAGAGACCTATAGAGGACATTGCAAGATCCAGGCATATGCGGACGCCGTGGCGGTTATTACCCCAGCACCCACAGAGGCAATAAGACAGGTGGAAGTGGAAGCTGTGCGCTTTGGTCAGGTTGTAGGATATGCCCTGAATAACTCTAAGACACAAATTATTAAGAATGGGAACTTAGAGTGCTCAGATTCTCGCGTGGTGCAGTCTGGAGTTTATTTAGAGGTAAGCATTACCGCTGATTTGGGTAGCGTAGTGGAGACAAACATACGGCCAATAATTAATAAAGCCAAGAAGGATTTGGATAGGTTAAACAACCTTCATTTGTCTATAGTAGGGCACACCAACATTGTCAAGATGATGCTTCTCCCAAAGTTTCTCTATCTATTTAGGGAAATTCCGCTTATGTTTAAGACAAAGTGGTTCATGATCATAGAGCAGATGATAAACAGGTTTGTTTGGGCGCAGGGCAAGACTAGAAGAGCTTTGAGGTACAGGTCGCTTCCTAGGGAGAGAGGAGGGTGGGCCTTACCCGACTTGAAGTTGTACTATTGGGCAGCAGCCCTACAATATATGACAGGGTTGTTAGGGGGAGCAGAAAAGGAGGTGGAGGATGCGCTAGGAACTGTAGCTATATATGCATTGGTATTGGGTGCTGACGCAGAGAATGTCTTTTTGAAGTATACTGACCCTAGCTACTTTAAAAGAACTAAATTTAAAACTGTGATTACAGCACACAGCATATGAACGTCGTTCATGAAACAATTTGGTTTGGGGAGGTTTAATGCGTATACTAGACTGATTGGTAACCCCACATTCCCTCAGGAAATATTTTCAGATGTGGTTTTTGCAGAATGGTGGAGGCGGGGGCTAATGAAACTAGGAGATGTTATGGGGGTCGAGGGAATGAGGCAATTCTCTGATATACAGACATCATATGGCCTTGACTCAAGGAGTTTTTTCAAATACTTGCAGGTTAGAAGTTTTTTAGTGGCTAAAAAAGGTGGACCGGCTGGTTTTGGGAAGAATTCAATTCTGGAAGTAATTCCAGGTGGAGCAGACTGTACGATAAAAAGATTCTATGACGAGCTGATTGAATGTAAGCAAGATGACCTCGAGAAATATGAAACCAAATGGGTAGATAAGCTAGGGATAGAGTGTTTTCGCTTGTCACTAGAGCTGGGGCAGAAAATTATATGCTCAGCGCCCCTTCAGGCTCAACACTACAAAACACTCTACTCATTGTATTATACACCTGCAAGGATTGCGCAGTGGGGAGGAACAAGTGGAGTCAACTGCCCTTGCTGTGACAGCTTAAAGGCTGACATAGCGCATATGTTCACCACATGCTCACATTTGCAACCAATCCAGGGTGCAATAGAAATATTTCTTCAAAGGTCACTGGGAATTGAAACTACCTTAACGCCATCAATAATCTTGCTTGGGGTAAATGATGATGCCAGGCAGGCTCAATGTGGCCACTTTATATTTGTAGCTATGGCAGTTTTGCGCATTTGTATCGCCTCAGCATGGCTTGATTGACTTCCACCTACTTTTCATCAATGGCTGGCCCAACTTTTGTATGCTTATAATTTAGAGAAGGCGATTTATGCAAGGAGGGGTAAAAAGGGAAGGAATTTAGCGTTACAAATATGGGAACCCATAAATAAATGAAAGGAAAAGCAGCCTTGGTTCATTTTACTTACCATTTGATATTAATTTCGAGTATATATGAGTAAGGTAAGGTAAATGGTTATGGAATCCAATGAAATCAACCAAGACTTTCAATAAGCTGTTTCCTATGGGAAGACTTGGAAATCTTTTTTGTGAATCTGAAACACAAATTGGGTTTTGTTGAAGACCCTACTGACTCATCACCAAGTTCAATGGTACACTGCCTCTCTTTGGGGCTGCTGGTAAGACTGCCGTACCTTAGGCATAAACCTGAGCCCCATTTATGACCCTCTTTGGCCGTTTGTTCAACCATGGGTCCAGCCCCAAGAGTTGTCTTTATTACCATTATGTGTTGCACAGTCACCCATATGAAAATCGTTCACATCATGTGAGATTTGATGGTAATTGGACTGAAATCTGCAGGACTGTCTCATAAGAACAAAGGAGTTCTGACTCCTGCCCTTCACTGATGAATCAGAAAAACCAGCCTTTGCTCTGCTGAAGAAAACATAGTTGAGACATTCCAAAGAATAATATGCATGGCCTTCTCTGACTTCGGGCTGGAGCACAGCTGTTTTGTAGAGATCAGCTTGGGTCTAAAATGATTGTTACTGTATTTTATTTGCCAATACTCAATGCAAAATGTATATGGTTTTTACAGTACATGCACATCAAATTAATTTATAGCAGATGCTGTTTTCCCAATCAAAAGTGTCACTGTGTAAAATCAATAGTGCAATATTCTCCACTACATGTAATAGGCACTTTCTTTTGGAAGCTCATCTGATTGAATTAAGCAATAGGCTGCTCAAGGTAATTTTTTTGTAGGGCAAGTATATTTCTGTAACATGTTGTCCCGTGGGCAAGTACATTTTCTTAAATATTCCATATGTCCAGAAACATGGTTGACTATCCTCTTTCAGTGCTACCTAATAAATAAAGGTCCATTGGATAGGGACAGAATGTCATTTTTGATTTTACTCAGTGACAAACGTCTTTAGAAATTGATCAGCAGGTAGTGGTCGAAAAGTAAAAAATCTTGCTGTTATGTTATGGCTCTCCTGGGGCCCTGTAATGAAAGGTAGTGCTGGCTCAGAGCAGAGCCCAAAGCCTGTTTTTATAAGCCTTCATTGCCACTGGATTCAAGCTAGCCTGGCTGATGACGGTTGATTAGCCAGAAACCGGTCCCAGGATGCTTGTTTCCTGGCTTGGCAGTTCGGGCTGGACTGTTCTCATCAGGCACAGGGTCAGACTGATTTGCATATGGCCATGTCTGACCTGGTGTGGCGGAGTGAGCTAAAGAATGATGATGGATTAAACCCAGATCAGTTGACTGGCGGTGAGTGTTTGCAATGTTCAACACTCCATCCATCATCTTCTTTGGTATTGCTTTGTTCGCCCTAAGTTGGCAGGGTATGCCCAGACGTGGGTCCCTTGCTCACTTTGCCACTGGATTCAAGCTAGCCTGGCTGCTGACAGCTGATTCGCCAGAAACCGGTCCCAGGATGCTTGTTTCCAGGGAAGACATGGCTTGGCAGTTCAGGCTGGACTGTTTCCATGAGGTACAGGGTCAGACTGATTTGCATATGGCCATGTCTGAACTGGGGTGGTGGAGTGAGCTAAAGAATGATGATGGGTTAAACTGGGGATGAGTGCTTGCATTGTACAACACTCCGTCCATCATTCCCTTTGGTTTCGCTTTATAAGCCTTCAATACACAGACGACCCCCCCAAGATTTTGCAGCTTTGAGAGGCAAATTTCGCAGCCAAAAAAGCAAGATTTGTGGCCCAAAACCTCAAAATTTGCTGTTATATTGCGGTGGGCAAAATATGTGCCTGCCACAAAAATACAGTAGACTTGTGCTTTCTAATGGCCTGCAGGGTCCCCAGGGGTAAACAAAGGTGTGAGGCGGCCTTCAGGCTAATTGCTCAGGAGGGGGTAAGGTGCATTTCAAAGGCAGGCGACAGAGGAATTTATCACCTCTGCTACCTGCCTGTTGCTCACTGTCCTTTACTTGCTAAGTGGCAGCACGGAGCCAGTAAAGAGAGGGTAAATGTAAAAAAATGTTTTTAGATATTTCGCGGCCACTTGAGTAAAAGTCACAGCATTTTCATAAAAGTGCAGATTTCGCGATTTTTTAGCAAATTGTAAAATCCTGGAGATTCTGACATTGTTAATTCATTTAACCGGGTATGTCTCTGAATTAGAGCTTGATTTTCAGACAGTAGAGCTCAGAAACAATGAGCACTGCTTGTCTAAAACAATGCACCAAATATCAGGTTAAATTAATTAACTTTACAAAAGGGAAGCACAAAAACAGGTGCTTGGCTCGGTGCTATTCCAGCCCAGCACTTCTTGATATGACCCCTTATGGCCCAGTTTTCTTATGCTTTGTGGGATTTTCAAAATCACTGGCAAACTTCACAATTTCAATATCCCAATAATTACAAAGGCTCTCAAAGCTTTGCTTTATGCTATACAAAACATAACATGCAGCTTGCTGACACAATGGTCGCGCCTGGTGACATTGTGTGGCCTATCAACATAGCTTATTGTAACCTATGCAGTATTGTATTCTTGTATCTTGATGAACTGTCTTGAACTTCAAGATCTTCCTGACACATTAGCACTTTGAGAATACTTTTTTATTGAGACCCCTAATATGACCTCTGCTTTAGGAACAATTTCAAATCTTTCCGAATGTTCTATGGTGTTAGAGGAAAATCCTTAAATTACTTTATCCACCAACTCTTACAATTTGACCGGTGTTTTTGCTGAATTCTTTATATTGGCTTTACAACAATGAGTACTTTTCAACTGCCAACCAGTGCTATAGTGCATGTGCTTCCCCTAAACATGGTAACATTGCTGTATATACAATTGACATATTCAATTTACTTCTAAGTACCTTGTTAGTGGTATACCATATACCCAAGGCCTGCAAACTAAATGCTACTAGTGGCACCGCAGCACTGATTGTGCCACCCACACAAGTAGCCTTTCAAACCTGTCTCTGTCCTGTGTATGCAGTTTACTGCTACTTCAACAAGGCATTTCAAACCACTTTGCTAAGCCTTAAGCTCCCCTCTTATTACACCTATATCACCTCTAAGGTAGGCCCTAGGGAGCCCATACGACAGGGTGCTGTGTAGGTAAAAGGTAGGACATGTACTTTTGAGTTTTGCATGCCCCAAGGGGGCGTGGACTCTCCAAGCCGCAAGATGGCAGCGCAGTAAGCGAGCTCTACAGGCCGAGTCAGGGATCCAACAAATAATTTGATGAAGGGTCGTCAGTTTGCGGCATCCACACCCAGGGAGCCCTTGCTGATACGGGAGGCCCGATCAGTTTGGCTATTGGACCGAGGGGATCCCGATTTGCGGCACTTGCTGGTTCACCACTGAGATAGCGCTGCAGCCAGGCGGGGGTGTGGCCTAACTCACCAACATGAGCGAAGGGACCCTACTTGCACCTGGCTGGACGATCGAGTGGGAGGAAGCCCAGATGATCCACTCGCTTGACTGGGGACCACCGGAAGATGCACATCCCTGGTCATTGGGTAGACACCGGTGTTATAAGCAGTGGGACGTTGCCATGGATTCTCTCGACGCACTGGCCCGAGGGTCTGCTGGCACCATCCGTACGCAAGAGACCCCAGTTAACCCAGGCGGCCCCGGCCTGGAAAGGGGCTGACCGTACGAGACCTGGCACCACAGGACTTGTCTGTGGGAAAACGTAAAGACGGCTGCGGCCTGGACTGTCGGCCTGTTGGACACCAGCATGGGACACATCCTGGGCGAGGGGCCGAGCCTCAGACCACAGGACACAGAATGCTGCCTCTCCCCCCACCTCGCCTCCATATTAGCTGCTGTCCCTCGGGTGGCCAGATTGTCCAGCCACACATGGCGGCTACAACTAGAGGAGCAACCCAGCACCAGCCAACTCTTAAGTGTGCGGCCCGAGGCGGTTGAACAGAGTGGCACTAGACGGTGGGCTGCGCCGGCCGGACCTAACAGCCGTTGGCCCCAGCCAGAGGTAAGGCCGAACCGGATCACTGACATAATATCGACGACACAAATATCGAGATACACAAATATCGAGTCAAAAATATCGATTGACAAAATATCGACTCCCTATCTTCAAACAGGTAAGTACCAAAATATCGACTCCAAAATATCGACTTACAAAAATATAGACTGTCAAAATATCGATTTTTTAAAATGTCTTAAAAGTAAGTTAAAACTAATATAGTAATAAATATATTTAATATAAACTTAGAAATAATTATTAAAAAAATATAATTTTAATAAATAATTTATATAATTAAAAAAATGATATCACCAAAAATTACACACACACACATATATATATATATATATATATATATATATATATATATATATATATTTAAACATATTATTAAATAAACATATATAACATTTTAGAAAATGTTTAAAATTTATTGTTACAACTATAGTGAGTTCAACATTAGCAAAAGTGTTGGATAGCGTAGAGGTAAAATTTACTACTCCCACTCCAGTGGGTGCAACAGTAGGGAAAGCGCTGGATAGCGTAGAGGTTAAAATTACTATTCCCACTCCAGGGATGTATGACGTTACAACGCATACTTTTACAACGCCTACCATTACAACAAAACTTTTACAACGCAAAAACTTTTACAACGCATACATTTACAACGCAAGATTTTACAACGCATATACCTTTACAACGCATACCATTACAACATAAGTATTGGTAAGTATATAATAATTTTTTGAATATAAAATATTAAAAAATATTATAATATAATTTAATATAATTTAATTTTATTAAATAAATGTAATTTAAATGTAATTTTACTTTATTTTTACAAAGTACCCCTGTACCCCAAAAACCCAAAACTGACCCTGAACCCTAAAAATACCCCTTTACCCATAAACTGAAAACTGACCCTGAACCCTAAAAATACCCCTTTACCCGAAAACTGAAAACTGACCCTGAACCCTAAAAATACCCCTTTACCCAAAAACTGAAAACTGACCCTGAACCCTAAAAATACCCCTTTACCTACAAACTGAAAACTGACCCTGAACCCTAAAAATACCCCTTTACCCCAAAAACTGAAAACTGACCCTGAACCCTAAAAATACCCCTTTACCCAAAAACTGAAAACTGACCCTGAACCCTAAAAATACCCCTTTACCTACAAACTGAAAACTGACCCTGAACCCTAAAAATACCCCTTTACCCCAAAAACTGAAAACTGACCCTGAACCCTAAAAATACCCCTTTACCCAAAAACTGAAAACTGACCCTGAACCCTAAAAATACCCCTTTACCCAAAAACTGAAAACTGACCCTGAACCCTAAAAATACCCCTTTACCCAAAAACTGAAAACTGACCCTGAACCCTAAAAATACCCCTTTACCTACAAACTGAAAACTGACCCTGAACCCTAAAAATACCCCTTTACCCCAAAAACTGAAAACTGACCCTGAACCCTAAAAATACCCCTTTACCCAAAAACTGAAAACTGACCCTGAACCCTAAAAATACCCCTTTACCCAAAAACTGAAAACTGACCCTGAACCCTAAAATTAAAATATTTATCAATTAATCAATTATAATTAATTACCAATTATATTTTAATTAATTACCAATTAATAATTAATTAACAAATAATTTTTAAAAAATATCAATAAATAAATTAACATATTTAATTAATTATAATTAAATTACTTCCCACCCTATTCCCCTATAAACCCACAATCCGCTACAGAAAATAAATTACTAAAATTAAAATATTTATCAATTAATCAATTATAATTAATTACCAATTATATTTTAATTAATTACCAATTAATAATTAATTAACAATTAATTCTAAATTATTATCAATAAATAAATTAACATATTTAATTAATTATAATTAAATTACTTCCCACCCTATTCCCCTATAAACCCACAACCCGCTACAGAAAATAAATTACTAAAATTAAAATATTTATCAATTAATCAATTATAATTAATTACCAATTATATTTTAATTAATTACCAATTAATAATTAATTAACAATTAATTCTAAATATATATCAATAAATAAATTAACATATTTAATTAATTAGAATTAAATTACTTCCCACCCTATTCCCCTATAAACCCACAACCCGCTACAGACTTATATTACACAAAAAATAAAAATTATTATTAACTTACCTTAAATTCGATATTTTTGTTGTCTATATTATGTCTAGTCGATATTATGTCCATTCTATATTTTTGATTCGATATTATGTCCATTCTATTCGATATTAATTTTCTCTAGTCGATATTTTTGTTGTCTATATTATGTCTAGTCGATATTATGTCCATTCTATATTTTTTACTCGATATTCTGTCCAGTCGAAATAATTGACTCGATATTATGACTGTACACCGGCCGAACCATCCCCACAAGGGCAAGGGCCCGAATTCCTCTCTGCGCTGCAGCAGCTTCTACAGAGAAATCCTGCCACAATGTTTGCCCCCAAGGGACTCTATTGATGAACATTTGCCCGTGTTTTGAACTGCGACTTGAGGGGCGGGGTCGTATGGAGGTTTGTGCCCCCCTGCATTGCCTGAACGCTGACAAGCTACTGAAGCGGTGCTTGGGATACGTGGTGTAACGAACCAGTACTTGCGCTGCAGGGCTTGTAGACAACCACAGAGCGCTGCAAACAAGAGTATTGGCTTCCCCATCTAAACAATCACTGCCTGTCCCCAAACTCACCAAAGATGGGCAAACACGAGGGATTCCAAACTAAATTGACATTTGAAAAAAAGTGCAGCGCCAAACAAGTGGATCCTGCAAAAGGACATGGGGAGACATCCAACCAAGTGGAGGATGCTGACGAGCAGGAACTCAGACTGAAATAAATCATGTTAGACGTTAAAACAAGTCTAAAAAATATAGACTCGACAGGGTAAAAGGCAGGGTGAATGATCATGATGTACACCTCGAACAACTGGAGACCCGAGTCTCTGACGTGGACGATAACCAAACAGCAGCGAAAACAACTTATGCAAATAGACAAAGTGCTAGAGCTCATCAAACAAAAAAATTAAGACCTCGAAGCCCGCTCAAGGCAAAATAACATTCGCATAGTGGGGGTGTCGGAGAGTAATGTGATCACTAAAATGGAGGGCTTTGTGAATACTCTACTCAGGGACCTCTTCGGGGCTGATCTATCACTGGTAATTATTGTTGAAAGGGCCCACAGATCCCTCTGCACAAGGCCTCATCCTGGAGCCTCCCAGACCTATTGTGGTACGTATACTAAACTACAAAGACCGCGATGTTATACTCAAGCTGGAGCGAGAAAAAGGCCAAATCTAGGAGAAAGAAGACCATTTATCCTTTTATCCTGACTTCACAATGGCAGTATGGACCACCCAACGTGATTTCCTACCGGTCAAGCGTCTCCTACGAAAGCTATGTGTGCAGTATGCCCTTCTATACCCTGCCAAGCTCACTATTACGGAAGAGGGCAAGGCCCATTACTTCACAGACATGAAGCAGGATCTCAAATTCACAAAACAGAAAACAAAATCAACAAGACCCCAGGTGGGCTCATCACAATCTGCGGAAGCTCGATTAAGTGACAATGACTAGTAATCATGAACTGTTTATATCACAACAAAGGAGACAGTAGCCCATAGGGCGGACAATACAGCAGAGTCAATACCTGTTTTATACCTTGATCCGACATGTACTGTTGTGGGAGCTAACAGTCGTGTAGCCCCGGGCAAATATGGCCCCCTCAGTACTCTCAAATATGACTACCTTTCTCATCTGTTGCTGCAGCCGGAACGCCCTAATATATTAATACTCTGCCACCCAGCCTTCACAGCGCATAGTTAGCTCTGGGTTTCCACTGTCCCAAGGGATAAGTTCCATATATATAATGTTGGGGAGTTGGGTACCACAACCTAATTTGGGGGTTGATGTGGGCGGTGGGAAGGTGGGTTATTCCTTTAATGTTTCAGCGGAGTTGGGTGGGTGGGGGTTGGGAACGTTCGCAATTGTTTTTTGCCCGTATATCTAAATGGATGCCCTAGCATTTGCCACTGATAAGATTCTGACACTGACAACATGCATTCATGCAAGGATATGGCCTCTACGCCACATTACTCTCCCTAATTCCTCCAAAACCATAGGGAATGACTGCTATTAATTTCCTTACATGGAACATTCGCAGGCTAAATGATGGCAGGAAAGTCTGCCTAGTGCATGCTTACCTGCTTAGGCACAAGATCGACATTTGTTTGCTCCAAGAAACACATCTATCTGAGACCCAACTTCCCAACTTGCTCAAGCAGGGGTGGGGGATATTATACACATCAACCTACTCCAATTATGCGCGAGGGGTATGCATCCTTATATGCAAGAGTCTTGCTTGGAACACAACACAGTGTATTAGCGACACAGAAGGTCGATATGTCATACTAATAGGCACATTATTTAACCACCCCATAACAGTGGCTACAATCTATGGACCAAACGTAGATGACCCTGACTTCTTCATTAAAACATGGCACCTTATTGCTGACACTGACCCACAGATGGTCCTTTGGTGCGGGATTTTAATGTTTCCTTGGTCGACACATTAGATAGGCAAAAAGAACAATTGATGAATAGAATGCAGAACAATGTCATACATTCACCCCATTACAGAGATCTGGGCCTAAATCCATAGTTTTTTTGCTCACCATGCCATTTTAGTTTGGACCCAGCCATATGCAAAACTGCCAGGCCAGGTCCTCCCTGGACTGGAAACAAGCATCCTAGGACCGGTTTCGGGCTTTCAACCCTCATCAGCCAGGATAGCTTGACTCCAGTGGCAGGAGAGCACAGGACCCACATCTGGGTATACCCGTCCCACTCGGGGTGACAAATGCAAAAAGAACAATTGATGGACAGAATGCACAACAATCTCATACATTCACCATAGTACAGAGATCTGGACCTAAATCCATTGTTGTTTTGCTCACCATGCCATTCCATTTCGGACCCAGCCATATGCAAATCAGTCTTGACCCTGCACCCAATGGGAACAGTCCTGCCCAAACTGTCAGGCCAGGTCCTCCCTGGACTGGAAACAAGCATCCTAGGACTGGTTTCGGGCTTTCAACCCTCATCAGCCAGGATAGCTTGACTCCAGTGGCATGGAGAGCACGGTACCCACGTCTGGGAATACCCGTCCCACTTAGGGTGACAAATGCAAAAAGAACAATTGATGGACAGAATGCAGAACAATGTCATACATTCACCCCAGTAGAGAGATCTGGGCCTAAATCCATCGTATTGCTACAGTCAGTTATAGATGCTGATCCTAAACTACCGTCTGTGTTTGATTCATTTGAAATGTATCCATAGACTATACCGCACCAGCGCAACTATTTTGAATGCGGTTGATGTCTGATTCCCACTGTAATCGCTGTCATGCACTACACGCTGACTTCATGCATCTCGCGTGGGAATGGCAGCAATTACGACATACCGGGATGAGGCTTTTCACATACTGGGAGATATCATAGGAATGTCAGTCCTATCGTCGCAACTGCTGGAGCTGCTGGGATACGTTAAGGATGTCCCCCAGGAGCTTCGCAAACTGGTCGCACTGCTGCTCCTCCTCGCCAAGCGACAGGTGGCAATGCATTGGGGGAGATCCCGGGCCCCTAGAACTAAAGAGAGGCTCATAGATGTTGCTTACTGCCATGAACAATTGTCTGCCTCTTGGGACCGAGGCACCTGATGCCACAGGGGAGTCGTCCCTGAGATATATGGGAGCCTTTCATCTCCTATCTCCGAAATCGCAATATCTCATCCACTACACAAACCGTAGATGCCACACCCTCCTGATACAGCATTGTTTACATAACCTCACCTTGCCATATCACATGTGAGTTTTGATGCATGTAGACCACTACAAGCGTAATCTTGGGTCATGTAGGACTGTGCACTACTATACGAGATATAAGATGACGGCAGGGGGACAGGGGCTAAAGTGTCACTGATAAGTGTAATGTCAATGTAATGAGCAAGTCAGAGATACATCGGGATCCGCTGTTCATGGATATAATGATTTTTTGTAAGTGGCTAACAGTTTTGCTAATAAATCAATAAATATATATATATATATTTTTAATTTGCATGCCTTGATAATAAAAAACCCCGAAATGTGTTTTTCATTATGGTGAGGACTATTCCTTTCGTAGGTTAACATAGGGAATTCCTAATAACCTTTTGGGCTGTATTCCGGATCAGAAAGCAGTAGTTGCATCATGTTTTATAGCTTTGGCATGGTAATGATAAATCCTCTTCAATGGTAAAGTTGGATTTAACATGACTTTTTTTTAGAAATACCTATTTTAAGAAAGTGGGGATTTCTCTGCTCTTACTGCTCTGTGTGTCTGTTGCCTGTCTTTAATACACATCTGTGATGTGTGACAGCTATACTTTGTGCATTCTTTCTACACAACCACAAACACAGGAAGAGTAGGTGTGGCAGAGAAGTCATCTGCATTCTGATAACTCTTACTGGGAAGGAAGGGGTGGGGGGAGCTGACACCTACACCTGAAAAGGCAGGGTCCTGTTTCCCACACAAAGGGTTGAATACCCCCATCTGATAATCTGGAGCCAGGGTTTGGAAAAAAGGACCTATGTACACTACATAGACCCTTCTTTGAAGTAACCCTCACTTCAAAGGTTCAACAGGGTATAAGTACTTGGGCTCTGACCCCCATCAGGACAGTATACTACCGGACCTGTGAAGGACTCTGCCTGGAGTAAAGGCTGCTGTGCTACAAGGACTGCCATCATGCTTGACTGCTGTTCTGGAACAACTGCTTTTCTGCCTTGCTGTTCTGCCCTGCTGAGGACAAGGAAAGGACCCATCTCACTTGAACCCATTGTGTCTCTTAGGGCTTGCTGCCTTGGCCCCTGTTTTGAAGTCTCAGGGTCATTGTTAGACCTGGCACCATTGAGGTGGGTCTCCGTTCCATTTTTTGCTGGTGCCTCCTGTGTTTTTGCTGTGTGTTGGACTCCGTTTTGCTGGTCTAGATGCTTTGGGCACTTTGTCACTGCTGTTCAGTGCCAAAGTGCAAATGCTCCCTTTGTAAATTGTTGTTATGGATTAGTGATTCCATGATTGGCATATCTGATTTACTTGTCAGACCCTAGTATAGTCCGCTGTGTGTCCAGGGTCTGTAAATCAAATGCTGCTAGTGGGATGCAGCACTGATCCTGCCACCCACAGAAGCAGCCTGTAAAATGTAACTCTGTCCTGCCATTGCAGAGCATGTGTGCAGTCTGGGACTGCCAGGTCAACTTAGCATGTGCACACACTTGCCAGTCCCTAAACCTTCCCTTTCCTACATGTTTGTTGCCCCTAAGGTAGGCCCAAGGTACCTCTGTGGGCAGGGTGCATCGTATGTGAAAGGTAGGGCATGCCCTGATGTGTGTGGCATGTCCTGATAGTGAATTACTGCCAATTTAATTTTTCACTATTGCAAGGCTACCTGTTCCCATTCGACAGAATGGGGAGTTTGTTTAAAACATCGTATAAACATAACCGACCCTGGGAACAAGGTAGAAAAATAAAGTTTAGTATGTCTGAACTCAGAATGTTAAAGTGCATCTTTTAGTGAGAGTGACTTTTTCATTCTGTATTTGAAAATACCACTTTTAGAAAGTAGGTATTTTCTTACCTAACCATCCAGTGTGCCTCTGCTAGGTTTGGGTATTGCATGTCTGGCTTTTGGATGACAGAGGCTGGAGAGAGGCAGCGGCTTCAGAAGTCTGATGAGTGAGGGCTGGGCTGAATAGACCTGGGCTGCATTTAGAGTAGGGGGAGGAGATGTCCCTTCACCTGAATGGGCCTGGTCTGCCTTCAACAATGCTGTCTCCACCCCCTGCCAGGAAGCTGCATTAGTGAGGACAGAACTGGTTTTGGCTGGGTACAGACATCTCTGCCTTCAGAGAACAAAGGATTTTTGTATATAAAAAGAGGGCCCCACACTTTTAGATGACTTCTAGGAAATCAAAACAAACCTTTGCCAAGGAGAAGAGCCGGAGAAGCTGAGGAGGAATACTGCTCTGTGCTGTTTGTTGTGTGGAGCTGGCCTACAGTGGCTACTTGCTGCCAAGGAAAGGAGAAAAGGACTTTGCTGTTTGCTTTGTCATCTTGAGGAAGATCTCCAAGGGCTTGAAACTGAGCTTGCCTCCTGCCTCCTGCTCTGAAGTCTCAGTGACACAAAGACTTCACCAGCAGCACCCCTGAACTTCCTTGCTGGGAGTTCTGATCTACAAGAGGTGCCTGCTAATTTGGACCTCTAGGGAACCGTTTTTCGCTGGGTGCTGGAACATCGAGACAACATTGAAGAAGCGTGACGCATCCGTACATGTTTCCGACACTTCGTTGAAGAAATCGCCGCATGGAGTGCAATGACCTCCGAAGTCTGAGATCACCGCACTGAGCGCAACACAAGTCCTACTGTGCGGCTGAAAGAAACCATGCATCGCCTCCGGATCGTCACATGCATTGAGGTGTCAAGTCTGTTGCATTGTTGGGGAACGCAGTAAGAAACATACGCATCAACTCCCCAAGCAGTAAGAAATCGACGCATCAACTCCTCTCCGGTAAGGAACAGACGCCTCAACTCCCCTGTGCTGCAGTAAGAAACCAACACATCACCTCCCCTGGAGCAAGGAACCGGTGCATCATCTTCCCTGAGTGTTAGGAACCGACGAATCATCTTCCCCGTGGCCCGTTTTGTTTGTTTGCGTGACGCATCCAAGGTACTTAGTGAGAAAAGTGTCGCATTTACATGAACTGAACTATTTCTACCATTTGAAAGGCTTATTTTTAATACTGTATTGTGGATTTTTGTCGTTTGGTCTTGTGTTGGTTTGAATAAAGATTACCTATTTTTCTAAACTGTTGTGGTGTCCATTTGTAGTGTTTTCACTGTATAACTGTATGTGTTCATAAATGCTTTACACACTGCCTTTGAGATAAGCCTGTTTGCTAGACCCTATCAAGGGGGTGAGCAGGGGTTATTGTAGGAGTGTATCCCCCTTACCCTGACTAGAAGCAAGGATCCCTATTTGGACAAAGGTACCTATCTCTGCCAACTAGAGACCCCCATTTCTAACAGTCATCAAAGACTTCCTTCAAACCTGCAACAGCAACTGGACTCTGCCATCTGCGAGCCCTGCTCTGCCAAGTGGTGCCGATGAAGAAAGTTAGTTTCTGCTGTGCATATCCATCAAAATTGATACAGTGATGAGTTTGCATTGATTGTAACTGATGCATTGCCCTTCGACGCTGACACAGGAGTTGATCAACGACAACGTTATGTCGGACTGCACAGCTCGACGATGAGACATCGCCTGCATTGTAAAAGGGTTGGTCGATGAAGCCTTCATCGTCTGCGCGAAAGGGAACCAGCGCAGGGAGTCATCGACATAGACCCTTCCTCCATCCAAGGTACTTTTTCAACAGGACGTGCATGAGTCCTGTAGCAAACCTCCCCTCAATTGTAGTCGTCCTGAACTTTGGATTTGCCCCAGTCCAACGCAAACTGAAGTAAACCATAAGCACTAATTGCTTCTATGCATTATTTGATTTATTATTTAAAAATTCATAACTCAACTTCTATTTATTGGAGTTTTCTCGTTTTGGTCTTGATTAACTCATAAAATTGTCTATTTTTCTAACCCTGTTTGGAGTCTTTTTGTAGTGTTTTCATTGTGTTTCTCTGTGCGTGTATTGCACAAATACTTTACATATTGCCTCTTTAGATAAGCCTGACTGCTCTGTGCCAAGTTACCGGGGTGTGAGCACAGATTATCTTTAAGTTTATATCTAGCTTACCATGACTAGAGTGGTGGTCCCTACTTGGACAGGGTGCATATCTCTGCCAACTATAGACCCAATTTCTAACATTCTATTCAGAACAAGAATTCTCATTGAAAAGTAGTCTACTAAAATGGTGCTTGGTATCAGCTTTCAATGGGCACTCTCTTGGAAAAGAATAAAAAAAAAATATGGTAAACAGCAACACTCATTTTAGCTAAGAAAACCACTATTGATAAATGGAACAAAATAGGTGCTAAAACTGAAAGACAGAGAAGTGGGCATGCTTAAATCAACATTTCAACCAGCCATCATTTTGAAAGTCTGCGGACAGATCAGACAAGTAAGCCAACATGAACATTTATGCCTGTTGGAAAATAACACACCCTTCGTTTCATGTGTTGGTTCTACCACAATACATTTATGTTAGAAAAGGTATTTAAGAAGCTTATGCACTTTAATGCTGCAGTTTAAAACAGCTAATTTCAGTTATGCAAATCTTGAAATATAGCTTCTGATTACGATTTCAGACTTTGCTTTTTAAATGTACCTGATCAATAGGTAGTTCAACTTTCATTCGTTTATCTTCAGGAACCTCTGCTGCCCCACGAAATTCTTCTCTCCCACTATAAGCACGAAATATTCCTCGTTCTAAAAAGGTGATAAAGACAAATGTGATAATTAACAACACAGTGTGCTCCAGGAGGCTTTTGTAAAATATGTTTCGGGAAGCGAGTGGGCAAAGGCCCAGAGGACGATTAACAAATTCATACTAAATATATGGAAACATTATTCGACTGTAACCATAGTTCCTCATCATATATATATTACACTCATAACCTCATACAATGCCACCCAATCTCGGTTCACCAAACACTATTTATTAGGACAGAGAGGTCTCTCTCTTTTTTAAATTCTTTTTTTTATTGATAACAAAATAAATCACATTAGAGGAGTATATTTGTTAGATGAGCACAACAATCGTATACATATTCAATAAGCATTATTTGGACCATATCATATATTATCTTGCTGTTCATTCCAACTCTATCCTGTGCTAATCTACAACTTACTCACTTTGGGTGAAGAGCTAGTCTGGGGAGCCGCACAGATATATCCTCTATATACGTTCCACTTGCTCCACATTTGTTCCCATGTCCTCAGGCAAACCCCTAGATTCATAAACAGTCTTTAATGTTAGCATACACCAGTCAATGTCTTTTTTCCAAGCACTTATTGTTGGCGCATCAGGGGCACCCGATGATTTTGCTATGTTTCGCTTAGCTTCTACCATTTCCAGTGTCACCCAGGTCTTTTCCTTGCTTAGCAGATCTGTTGGTCCCCAGACATTGAGGAGGCACCATTTTATAAAGAGCCCCATTCTTGGCCCTAGCACCTCTGCCATACAGTGTAGCACTTTTACCCAATATCTTTTGATGTGTTCACACTCCCAGATGATGTGAATAAACATTCCCTCCTGATTGCACTGCCTCCTGAAGTTGGAATCTACCCTATACCCCATTTTATCTAGCGTATAACATGAGAGATAAAGTCTGTGTAGGATCGTGAGTTGAATTAACTTAAACCGGGAGGAGATTGCCACTTCTTTCAGGGAGGCTAATGCATCTTGCCAGACTTCCTCCTCCAGGTCCTCAATATAATTTTCCCAACTTTTCCATAGCTGGGCGAGAGAGTCAGGCGCATTATTAGGAAAATGCTACTTACCAATATGCATCTGTTCTTGGCATAAGGGCTGCTGACATTCATATCTTAGCATAGATCGCCGCCTAGTGTTGGGTCCGGATGTTTGCACCTTGTTGTCCTGGAAGAGTCTTCGAAGTATCACGAGATAGGTGACTCCTCCCCTGGACTACAGTGCGCATGGGCATTCTCTCCATCATCAGATTGTTTTTCGCCATTGTGGCAAAGATGGAGTATAGAAAAGTAAGAATGACCATGTGAGTGTATGTAGAAAGATTACTGCAGCTGTGACAGGCACCGGGGAGGAGGGTGGGCGATATGAATGTCAGCAGCCCTACGTGCCAAGAACAGATGCATACTGGTAAGTAGCATTTTCCGTTCGAGGAATGTGGGCTGCTGAATTCATATCTTAGCATAGACTGTATAGCAGTATCTCCTCTAGCATTGGTCACCAGCCCCAGCTGCAGCAGTTTGAAAAAGAGTTTTAAGGACAGCCTGGCCTACAGCAGCTTGCTGCTTTGTTTGCACATCGACAAAGTAGTGTTTTGTGAAGGTGTGTATGGTAGACCATGTAGCTGCCCTACATATGTCTTCTAGGGGAATATTTCCTAGGAAAGCCATGGATGCCCCCATTTTACGCGTAGAGTGGGCTTTTGGGGGAACTGTTAGAGTGCGCTTAGCTTTTTGATAGCATATCTGAATGCATTTAACTATCTATCTGACCATTCCTGATTTTGAAATGGGATTACCTTTATGTTGTGGAGAAAAAGCAACAAACAGTTGCTTTGTTTTCCTGAATGATTTAGTCCTGTCAACATAATATAGCAGAGCTCTTCCTACATCTAGTGTGTGTAGGGCTCTTTCAGCCACTGACTACGGGTTTTGGAAGAAAACTGGCAATTCTGTTGACTGATTGATATGGAAAGTGGATATAACCTTTGGCATGAACTTAGGGTTAGTGCGAAGTACTACCTTATTGCTATGTATTTGCATGAAAGGTTCTTGAATGGTTAGTGCCTGTAGCTCACTCACTCGCCTGAGGGAGGTAATGGCAACCAAGAATGCCACCTTCCATGTTAAGAATTGTAATTCACATGAATGGAGTGGTTCGAAGGGAGGTCCCATAAGTCTAGTAAGTACTATGTTAAAGTTCCAGACTGGTGAAGGTGGGTGCTTTGGAGGGATTATCCTTTTAAGTCCTTCCATAAAAGCTTTGATCAGTGGTATTCTGAACAGGGACATGTGTTTTGGAGATATGCTGCTATAGCAGCAAGATGTAGCCTTATGGAGGAGTATGCTAGATTGCATATTTGAAGATGTAGCAGGTAACAGATAATGTTTTGGATGGAAGCATCCAATGGATTGATTTGGTTATTATTGGAATAAATTACAAATATTTTCCATTCAGCTGCATAGCATGCTCTAGTAGTTGGGCGCCTTGCCTCCTTGATAATGGTCATGCAATCTGGATGCAAGTTAAGTTATCCGAACTCTAAGACTTCAGGAGCCAGATCGCTAGGTTCATCTGATTGAGATCTGGGTGCCTGATTTCTCCATGGTTCTGAGTTAAAAGATGTGGCGAGAGGCGCAGTCTTTGATGGGGAACCACTGAAAGTTCCAGGAGTGTTGTGTACCATGGCTGTCTTGGCCATGTGGGAGCAACCAGGATCATTGTGAGTGACTGTTGGCGTAGTTTGCGTGCCACCAGCGGAATTAGCGGGGCTGGTGGAAAAGCGAACGCAAATCTGCCTGACCAGTTCATCCATATCGCATTGCCTTGTGACAACGGGTGTGGGAACCTAGCGGCAAAGTACTGGCATTTTGAGTTTTCTTTTGTGGCAAACAGATCTATCTCTGGATGCCCCCATTCTTGGAAGAATGGTTGGAGAACTTGAGGGTGAATCTCCCATTTGTGTAGCTGTTGGCTGTGTCTGCTTAACAGATCTGCTATTTGATTGTCTTTCCCTGGCAGGTGTTCTGCGAGGAGAAAAATGTTTTTGGGAATTGCCCACCTCCATATGCTCTGTGCTAAGTGAGACAGCTGTGGAGAGTGTGTCCCTCCTTGTTTCTGTATGTAGTACATGGCTGTCATGTTGTCCGTCCGGATTAACACAGCCTTGTTGTACAAGTATTTCTGGAATGCTTTCAGTGCCAGAAATACTGCTAGCAACTCTAAGTGGTTGATATGCAGTGTCTTCTGTTTGATTGTCCTGAGACCTTGGACTGTGTATTGAAGTAGGTGGGCTCCCCAACCTGTCAGTGATGCGTCCGCGGTTAATACTACTTGTGGAACCGGCTCTTGGAACAGTCGCCCCTTGGAAAGGTTTTGTGGGTTCCACCACTGCAGAGAGTTGTAAGCGCGCCTGTACCTACACTAGGTCTTTTAGTTGTCCTTGAGCCTGGTTCCACTGCCGTGCTAGACATTCTTGCAATGGACGCATTTGAAGTCGAGTATGAGGGACAATGAATATGCAGGAGGCCATCATGCCTATGAGCTGCATGAACACTCGAGCTGGTAGAGAGTGTTGTGGCTGAACTTTTTGAATGAGAGTCTGCATGTTGGCTATCCTGGCTGGATTTGGATATGCATTTGCCACTGAGGTATTTATTGTAGCTCCCAGATATTGCTGTATGTGGGAGGGCTGTAGATGTGATTTTGGGTAATTTATGGAAAAACCCAGACTGTGCAGCAGCTGGATTGTCTGAGACGTATGGCTTGCACACTGCGCGTACGAGTTGGCCTTTATGAGCCAATCGTCTAGGTATGGAAACACATGGATGTGTTGCCTTCTGAGGTGTGCTGCTACTACTGCTAGACATTTTGTGAAAACTCTTGGGGCTGTAGTTACCCCGAAGGGGAGAACTTTGAATTGATAATGTTGACCTTCTATTGTGAACCTGAGATGTTTCCTGTGAGCCGGATGTATAGGTATGTGAAAATATGCATCTTTGAGATCTAATGTAGCAAGGAAGTCGCCTTGCTGGAGTAACGGGAGTACTTGTAGAGTAATCATATGGAAATGCTCTGAGAGTATGTATTGGTTCAGAGGTCTCAGGTCCTGTATCGGTCTGAGGGATCCGTCTTCTTTGGGAATTAGGAAGTATAGAGAGTATACTCCTGTTCCTTGGTGTTGAAAAGGGACTGGCTCTATTGCTCCCTTTTGTAGCATGGACGTGACCTCTAGCTGTAACAGCGTGATGTGTTCTTTGGACATAGGACAGTGTTTGGGTGGTATGTTGGGTGGAGTAGAAGTGAGTTCCAGGCAGTAACCATGCTGGATAATTTGTCTCACCCACCTCTCTGTGGTAATGGCGTTCCAGACTGGTAGGAATTGTTGTATTCTGCCTACGACCGGTGTTGAGTGGTCTGGAGGGAGTGTGATCAAGTCACTGTTTGGTGGTGGTGGAGGCTCTGGTGTTATTGCCGCCACGTCCCCTGCCTTTGTTATTGTTGTCTCTATAACCCCCTCTGTTTGAGCCTTTATTAAAGGAGCTTTGGGTGTTACTTTTGAATGTTGAGGAAGTTTGTGATGTGTTGCCTCTCCCTGAGCTTCTGAAGGAGGAGCGACGAAAGGAACTTCTAGGGTGTTGAAACTGTAGTGCGCCCATAGACTTAGCAGTTTCAGTGTCTTTTTTTATTTTGTCCAAGATGGTATGTACCGCAGGGCCAAAGAGGAAATCTTGGTTAATTGGTTGGTTGAGGATGGAGGAGTGCACCTCGTTCTTAAAACCAGAGATGCGTAACCACGCATGCCTGCGTAGTAATACGCTAGTATTAATGGACCTGGCTGATGTGTCAGCTGCGCCAAGCGCACATTTAATGGAAGCATTAGTTATTAATTTGCCTTCCTGTATGAGGTGGTTAGCTTTAGCTTTAGCTTTAAAAGGTTCTGGCAGGTGTTGCAGTAAACCTTCAAGTTGGTCGTAATGTGCTCTATTGTAGCGTGCTAATAGAGCTTGTGTGTTTGCAATCCTCCAGGAATTTGCAGCCTGTGAGGCCACTCTTTTGCCTGAGGCTTCCAATATCTTAGACTCTTTGTCAGGAGGGGGAGCATCTCCTGTTGTTTGTGAATTAGCTCTCTTTCGAGCGTTTGCTACAACTAGTGAGTCTAAAGGCAACTGGGACTTAATATAAGTAGGGTCTGTAGGGGCTGCTTTATACTTCTTCTCAATTCTGGGATTGAGTACACGCGCTCTGGCCGGGTCTTTGAATATGTGTGGCGCGTGTTTTAGTACCCCTTTTAACATAGGAAGTGTCCTCACACTTTTTTCAGAAGTAGGAAAAGTGTTGAATAGAAAATCTTCTATTGGGTCAGTGTGCATGTCTACACCATGGTATTTTGCTGCCTGGTTAAAAACAATGGTGTCGTCAGTAGGCGACGGCTTTGTAGTGTATGGGGAGGTGTCAGAGATGCGTTGTGGTTCATATGGATGATCATTCTGGTCATCACATGTGTCATCCTGTGCATCATGATCCTCTGGTTCTCCAAAATTATCCTGAGGATCTTCCCCCATGTTGTCACCCTCATCATAGTTTGAATGTGTAGGAGAGTAAGGCACAAAGGGCATGTTAGGAAAGAAAGGAGGAGGAGTAAAAGGCCTTGAGGGAGATGTTCCGAAGTCTTTTCTCTTTGGAGGAACAGGGGAAGGAGTGTCCATGTCCAATGGTCTCTTTTTCCGATGGTAAACTGTAACGTGTCCTGTTTCAGGGTCTATATACAGTTTTGGTTGTTCCTCACTCACTGGATCAGGATGGAAGAGTTCTTCCTCAACTGTCGGTGGCTTTGGTGCCGATGTTTTTGGCTTAGTCACTTTTTTGTGAGTCTTTGGCTCGAGGGCCTTTGGCTGTCGAGCTTTTTTCGGCTCGACTGCAGATTTTGGGTCGGCGACCTTTTTCGGTTTGACAACTCTGTTTCCCGCGACGTCTTTTTGTGGTTTTATTGCCGTTTTTGGTTTGGCGACCTTCTTTGGTTCGACGACCTTTTTTGGATCGACCGGAGTCTTCGGTTCGATACGTTTGGGTGTTTGGGCGTGTTCTTTGTGCTCGACGGCCTTTTTCGGCTCGATGTTCTTGGTCGAGTCGACGGCTTTTTTCGGCTCAACTGGATTTTTAGTGTGATCATGTTTTTGTGGATGGACACTTTTTTTATGCTCGACGGGCTTCTTCGGGTCGAGTGTTCTTTTTGGATTGAAGACCCTCTTTGGTTCGAGGCTCCTCTTTGGCTCGACAGCTTTCGGTTCGACAACCCTTTTCGGTTCGACGACCTTTTTTGGTTCGACAACCTTTTTCGGTTCGACAACCTTTTTTGGTTCGACAACCTTTTTTGGCTGGACGACCTTTTTGGGAAGAGTGTCACCCGTTCTTGGGCTATCAGAAGGCCTGGGTTGGGCTTCGGAGCCAAGCCGGAAGGCGGGGTCTCTGAAGGAGTTTGTTGATCTTGGCCAAGGCCTTTAGGCGATGCTTCAACCGGAGCCTTGTCTTTCGGTATAAGCGGGGTTGGGGGCTGGGTACTCACTGTTTGCCCTGGTGTGATCTGGTCATCGGAGTCCAAATGGTCCTCAACGGTGACGATTTCTAGATCCGAGTCCGCCGCTTCTGGGAGGTCGTGTTCATCATCGAAGATGTTCTCCGGTTCCGGTGCCTGCCGCTGCATCTCTTGCCTAGTGGCCCTTCGGTTCCGGATAGTCTTTTTCGAGCGGAATTGAGCACACGCTGGACAATTTTCTTCGTTGTGCTCTGGGGATAAGCACTTGTTGCATACTGTATGTTTGTCAGTATGTGGGAATTTGGAGTGACATTGTGGGCACCTTTTAAACAGGCTCCTTTCCATCGACAGCAGGCCCAGGTGGCGTCAAAAAGGCCCAACGGCCCGCGTCGACGACCGGATCGAGATGGAAAGTTTGATCGAGTCAAGGAGTACCGAACGAGAACAATACCGTCGAGGTAGAAGGCATTTTGGCCTTAGACAGTTGTTAAGTTTCGGTTTCAAAGTTGGAGTAGAGGAATAGCATCCGAACCCAATGGCGGAAAAAAACAATCTGATGATGGAGAGAATGCCCATGCGCACTGTAGTCCAGGGGAGGAGTCACCTATCTTGTGATACTTTGAAGACTCTTCCAGGACAACAAGGTGCAAACATCCGGACCCAACACTAGGCGGCGATCTATGCTAAGATATGAATTCAGCAGCCCCCATGCCTCGAACATTTGTTTTTAGTAGGTAATGGAGATGGCCTTTTTATGCATATAATCAAAAAGGATTCTATCCTCCAATGGAGAGGACTTGGGGAGCCTCTCTCCTTTGGGGATAGATGCCTGGAGGGCGTGCTTAATTTGTAGATACCTAAACTTCTCTGTGGCAGCCAGGTGCTCATCTAGTTGTAATTGGGCAAAGGAGAGAACATCTCCTTGAGTCCATAGGTCTCCCACTCGGGAGATGCCGATCATGTCCCAACCATTGAATCCCTTGATTTGTCTTGGTGTTCCAAATTGTTCCATATGCCATAGACGGGTGGCCTGAGTGATCTTCCCCACCCATCCCAAACTTTTGTTAATTGCATGCCATATTTGGACTGTGTGTTTGGTAGTGCTTGTGAGCTGCAGTCACGCTGGTGAGGTGTAGAGTGCCCTACTGTAGCTCTCTCCCAGCAGAACCCATTTGTCCATTCTAAAGCTAGGGTCATCATATGGCCTATATATACATTGATTGATTGCTGTTAGTTGTGCTGCACAATAGTATTTATGAATATCGAGGAGTCCTATCCCACACCAGTTTATGTATGGCTATACGGGGAGACTTTCCTACCCACAGAAGTTCTCTCTGTTGACTTTCGATTCAGTGGCGTAACAAAACTTGAGGAGGCCCCCCTGCAAAGTACAAGGAGGGGGCCCCAAAGCTCTGGACCCAGTCAGGAGCTCTCAGGCCAGGGCCGGACTGAGAACCCAAAGGAGCCCTGACATATTTTGTCAGACCAGTCCCTCTATGGTACGTAGCGAGCCAGCCTGACTCTTGCAAGTGGGCCTGTGGGGGTGGGGAGGTTCTCCCCCAATAATTAATGTTTTTAAATGGCAAAAGATGTGCATTATCAAACATATTTTTCATTGTATATTCAAATGTATTAACTTTTAAAACATAGTAAATGATGACCTTACAGTGCACCGGGATACCCAGTCAAACCCACGTTCTTACAGAGAGCTTGGAAAATAGACTAGAGAAGCACCACTAAGTCCGTATCTCTTTCTTTTGCATGCTTTCCATCAAAGGTCACTGCTTTGTCTGTAATGTTAGGCACCTGAAGGTAGAGCATGGGTGGCAGATAGAAGCCACATGGAACTGATACAGAGCAATCATCAGCACGGAGGGTCCGATCTAGCTGCTGTGCCGGAGCTGGTCAAGGCCCAACACCCATCAGGAAGCAGGATACCAGGAAAGAAAAAACAGGCCAGGCTGAGCCTAGCTACCTCCCACCAAGCCTCATTTGGAAAGCAGTCTGCGCAACTGAAGGCTGCCAGACACTGAAAACATCCCAATAGAAACAACGTTTTCCCACCACCTCTCCCTGAGAAGAGAAATACAGAACCCCCAAAGAGGAAGAATGCAAAGAGGTTCTGGGTCCACTTCCTGCTCAGGTGGAAATATGCGTCAGGGGAGCTGGTACTGCCCATGAAGACTGAGGCGATGCTGCTGGAAAACTGCTGGATGGTGCCCTTCACCCATGCAAGGGAGCTGGCTGTATAAACCTTTGTGTGTAAACCCTTGTGTTTCTTAGTGCACTTAAGCAGACCTCTATCTGCGTGCAGCACTCTTTAATTCAGCAATGGTATGCCATATCACAGCCTGGTAACATGACACAATATAAAAGCAGAACAACGTAATACATAGAAAAACTTGGCACACCATACTATTAACATATCATGCAATTTCTTTATACTATAGCCCAACATACATGACAATATAAGGTGGTCCGATTCTTACAATGTTGCTCTTATAGTTTTATGTTTAATATAACATTTCATTTAAAATAGCAGGATCACAGATTTGTAAAGTTTTCAAAATTATCTTTAGAGTTGCACTTTCATCAAACAATCTACTACACTCTGTCTCGTGTTAAAACAACAATGGTACAATCTCAAACAGGACTGGTCTGAGGCATGCACTCAAATATTGAGTCATGCCATTTATGGGGGTAACCCAAGGTATGATGCATCCGAAAGCCCTGCCAAGCTAACTAACACATAAGGCAGCCTCAAACATGCAACCCAGGGCATTACAAAAAGTATTTTGAAAAAACTTCTTTTATGAAAAACGGTCACGTTTTTTTTTTTTAATATAATATGATGTCAATAAAGCACAAGTTACTACTTGTGTAACGATATTTCTATAAGAGACATTAGTGAGTGATAGATTCCTTACCTTAGAATAATCCCCAGGCGTCACACTGGATCCGGAAAGCTTTCGTCAGCAGTACCCCTGCATGTCGATAGTCGTCGTCGTATGGCTCCGCATGCATCGTTTGCGTCGTATTCGCCGTGATTACGTCACTGGAGCTACTTAGACGTGCCCACGCGCGCTGACGTCAGTTCTGTACACCACTTTCCCCGACAGGAACGCAGAGCCATGTAAGATACTAACCACTGGTGCATAGAAACTAGGGCCCGAAAGGATGACCTTAACCCTAGAAATCAGTAAGCAGAACGGGGAGGATGGGTGGGGCGGTAAGGAATCTGTCACTAACTAATGTCTCTTACAGATATATCGTTACACAAGTAGTAACTTGTGCATCTGAAAGAGACACATTAGTGAAAGATTCCTTACCTTAGAATAGATACCCCAGCAATACCAACCCCAGTGGTGGGTCTGCGAATAAGATTACACCAGAAAGTCACGGAGAACAGAACAGCCAAAGAAGCCATCCCTCCAGACCTGACTGTCAAGGCAATAATGCTTTGTCAAAGTGTGCAGTGAAGCCCACGTGGCAGCCTGACAGATGTCTTGCAGGGGGACACCACGTCCCAATACCGTAGTGGCTGCTGTTGCCCTGGTAGAATGGGCACGCAGCCCCATCGGAGGTTCCTTTTTAACCATAGAATAACAGGCCTTGATACATAAGACGACCCAGCGGGAGATAGTCCTCTTGTGAACAGCCCGGCCTTTCTTGGCGCCTGTGTAGCCAACAAAGAGCTGGTCATCCACCTGAAATGCTTGTGTGCGATTCAGGTAAAAGGAGAGCACACGTTTTTGGTCCAGTCGGTGGAGCCTCTCTTCCTCTCTGGAAGGATGCGGAGGCGGAAAGAAAGTGGGCAAAGTGATAGTCTGCCCGATGTGGAAGGCAGTGACAACCTTCGGCAAGAAGGAAGGATGAGTGCGAAGCACAGCCTTGTCCGGATGAACTGACAGATAAGGAGGCTTACAAGAAAGAGCCTGAAGCTCACTCACTCCCCTGGCAGAGGTGATAGCCACCAGGAAGGCAGTTTTCAAAGTCAAAAGACGTAAGGGACAATTGTGAAGCGGCTCAAAGGGAGCACACTTGAGATAACTCAAAACAAGATTTAAGTCCCACAGAGGCATTATGAAAGGAACAGGAGGGAACATATGGGTAATGCCTTTTAAGAATCTCTGTACAACAGGGGACTTGAAAAGAGAATGCTGATCTGGAAGCCACAGAAAAGCTGAATTGGCCGAACACTGGTTCTTCCAGTCCCTGGAATTCTCTCTTTTGGCCCCCCACTCTTGGTCCCCCCCCCATCCCTTCAACTTCGGTTAAAACACTGGGTGTTAAAGTAAACAACCAGCTCACCCTTCATTCACAAATCTCCTCTGTAGTTTCTTCTTGCTTCCTCACTCTCCGCACCATCCGCACTGTCTCCCGTTTTTTTTCCCCTCAGGCACTCAAGCAGATCATGGCCGCACTGGTGATATCGCGGCTGGATTATGCCAATGCCCTTTACAACGGCATTCCGGCATACAGCATGCGGAGGCTCCAGATGGTCCAGAACCAGGCGGCCCGGCTGGTCTTTGGTCTCCCGCGATATCATCACTCTACACCGCTCCTTAGGGAGCTTCATTGGCTTCCCGTCAAGGAACGCTCCCTCTTTAAGACCGGCTGCATGGTCTTCCAGGCCCGCCAGGGCACTGCCCCTGCCTTTATTTCCTCGCTAATAAAAGATTATGCTCCCACCAGAGAGCTCCGCTCTTCCTCCAAATCTCTCCTCCAAATCCCCCGTTTTAAACGGAAAAAATGGGGTGGAACCAACTTTTCTACCTTAGCCCCTACATTTTGGAACTCCCTTCCTGATCACCTTCGCTTTGCCACCCACTATCTCTCTTTTCGTAAAGATCTTAAAACGTTTCTTTTTAAACAGGCCTTCCCCGTGTAATCTTCCTTTTTTCCTGACAGGTTGATTTTACCTCTGTTGCCGACTCCCATACTAGCGCCAAGAAACCGTACGGTGCACGCTGCGCTTTATAAATGTTTTAAATTAGAAATTAGGTAGCCCTTGATAGTGCCCAGAGCAGAGCCCTGCCGGGCCAGAGAAAGAAGGAACAAAAGGACCTCAGAAAGAGGTACAGAAAGGGGATCCACAGTCTTGGCTGTGCACCATGCCACAAGTTCCACCTGCAGGCGTATGCAGATTTAGTGGAGGGACGCCTGGCTGCCAGAATGACATCACAGACTTCGGGAGGCAAGTCAAATGGAATCAACTGTCGCCGCTCAATCTCCATGCATGTAGGTGGAGGCTGGGCAGGTTCGGGTGGAGAACTGTCCCCGGCTGCTGCAACAGAAGATCCTCCCGCAGAGGCATTCGGATCGGGGGATCCAGGCTCATAGTAGCTCGGGATACCACACTCTTAGAGCCCAGTCCAGAGACACAAGGATGACTTGGGCCCAGTCTTGGCTGATCTTCTTCAGCACTCTGGGCAAAAGTGGTAAAGGCGGAAAGGCGTACAGCAAACCGCAACTCCACTAGCTCCGAAAAGCATCGCCGAACGAGTGCCGCCTTGGAAATTCTAATGTGCAGAACTGATGACATTGCTCGTTCTCTTCGGTGGCAAATAAATCTAACCAAGGGTCTCCCCACTGTTGAAAGAGACCTTGCGCCACCTCCGAGTCAAGACGCCATTTGTGATCCATCAGACACCGGCAGCTGAGTTTGTCTGCCCTGGAGTTCAAAGAACCTGCCAGGTGTTGAACCGTCAATAAAAAGCTGTGACGTTCCAGCCATGTCCAGAGGAGCAGAGCCTCCTGACATAGGGTCCACGACCCACCCCACCCTGTATGTTGCAATACCACATGGCGGTGGTGTTGTCCGTGAACACCTGCACTACCTTCCCCCTGACAGAGGGGAGGAATGCCTTCAGTGCAAGAAGGGTCGCCCAAAGATCCAGAAGGTTGATATAGAGCTGGGACTCCGCCGGAGACCAGAGGCCTCTGATCTCCGCCTCTCCCATATGGCTGCCCCATCCCTGGAGGGTTGCATCCGTCACCACTGTGTGCTCTGGTTGGGGAAACGAAAGGGATCTGCCGCTGACCCAGTGCTGATTCGTGAGCCACCACTGCAGTTCTTGTGCAGTGCCCTCCGAGATCTGGACCTAATCGAACAGTTTTCCCTGATACTGCTCCCACTGGAACTTCGGGTCCCACTGCAGAGCCCGCATATGCCACCTGGCATGTGTGGTCCGCAGGATGCCATGAGTCCCAGCAGCCTCAAGGTCTTCCTGACCGAAACCCAGGACAAGGGCTGAAGATCGGATTCATAGCTGGAATGTCCTGGACTCGCTGTTTGGGAAGATAAACCAGAAAGTGCGCCGTGTCACGAACCGCTCTGATGAAGAGGAGCTTCAGGGAGGAAATCAAGTGCAACTTCTGCACGTTGATGGAAAATCCCTGCAAATGCAGGCGGTCGGTCGTAGTCTGGAGGTGGGAGAAAACTGTCTGAGGCGAGCCCGCCTTGAACAACCAGTCATCGAGATAGGGTAAGACTGAAACCCCTGATCTGCGCAGATGAGCTGAAACCACCGCCATCACTTTCGTGAACACCCGAGGGGCACTGGTAAGGCCACAGGGGAGCACGGTGAACTGAAAATGTTACTGGCCCATCGTGAATCGAAGGTAACACCGATGGGCCGGCAGGAAGGGAATATGAAAATAAGCGTCGTGCAGGTCCAGTGGCAACATCCATTCTTGTGGGTCAAGAGCAGACAAGACCTAAACCAGAGTGAGCATCTTGAACTTCTCCTTCCGGAGGAAGCGATTGACGTTCCGAAGGTCTAAGAGGGGACGTAGACCCTTGTCCTTCTTTGGAACCAAGAAGTAGTGGGACTAACAACTAGGACCTACTTCTGGCATCAGAACGCGCTCGATGGCCCCCTTGGCCAAGAGGGCCACCACCTGCTGGAGAAGTGCCAAAGGATCCACCAACATGCGGTGGAACTGCGGTGGCATGGCTGGGGGGGTAGACTCGAAGGGGAGGGGCTAGCCCCTTCGAACAATCTCCAGAACCCACCTGTCTGATGTAATGGTGCGCCAGTGGGGGAGGTGATGATGAATCCTGCCCCCGACTGGCGTCTTGTGGGCCTGAAACATCGGACTAGGAAGGTGTGGAGGCACTCGCAGCGGGGGTGTTGGTGGACTGACGTGCAAGCTGGCCCAGTGGCCCGCCTCTGCGAGCCCCACATCCGCAGCTGCGCTGGGACTGTTGCTGCGCAGGCTTGTTCTGAAATGAACGTGTTCGCACGCCTCTTCCGGAACTTCGAAAGCAACGAAAGTTAGAAGTGGAAGGAGTACGTGAGGCCGAAAGGCCTACGGACTTGGCTGTGGCCTGAGAGTCCTTAGAACGCTCCAATGTGGAATCCGCCTTATCATGAAAGAGGTGGGTGATATGGAAGGGCATGTCCATCAAAGTATTCTGGACATCTGCAGAGAAACCAGTCGTCCTCAAACAGGCATGACGACGTAACGCCACCGTTGTGAAAATCGCCCTACCCAGAGAATCAGCGATATCAAGACCACAACGTACAGTGAACTTAGCCGCATCTCTCCCCTCCAGAAAAGCTCAGGAGAGAACTGTCCAGGCCACCTCCGGACACTGAGGTAGCACCTGCTCAACCACATCCCATACAGAATGGGAATAGCGGCCCAAGAGACATGCAGTGTTCACTGACCGCAGTCCAGAACTTGCAGAAGAATAAATCTTCTTGCCAAACTGCTCCAATTTCTTGGGTTCCTTGTCTGGTGGAGCAGAAGGAAACACACTCAGGGACCTGGAGGCCTGAACCACCAAACTCTCAGGTGTGGGTGCTGGGTGAGGAAGGCAGGGTCGCCCGGAGCCGGGCGATTGCGTCGGGCCACACCCTTATCCACAGGAGCCTCTGTGTCGGGCCGGGACCAAGTGACCAGAAGCACATCAGTAAGTACCTCATTAAACGGCAACAGTGGTTCTGTAGAGGAAGAGGCTAGCCGATGCACTTCAGTCAATAGGTTGGTCCTGACAGCAATTGTAGGGAGCTCCAGGCCAAGAGCCTCTGCCACCCTACGTAGCACCGTGGAAAAGGAACCACTCTACTCCATAGTAGCTGAAGCGTATGGTGAACCAGGCGCCAGAGTGTAATCCGGGTCACCTGCCTCCGCCTCCTCATCCCAGTCGGGGACGGACTCGCACTGTGCTGCGATAGGGTCTTCAAACACTTCCCAGTCCTCCCCTTCCTCCACAAGTGGATGAGGCCACCTGCCCCCTCATCGGTGTCCCGCGACCGGCGAGGGGAGGACAAAGAGCGGTGACGCTTCTTTGACTTTTTGTGCTTCACCTTACCTGACTCCGAGTGCGAAGACTTCGAATGATGGTGCTTTCTCTGTGACCGGGCCCTCATTCTCCCACTGGACCGGTACCTGGAGTGATGTGGGGCTGACTCCTGGCCCTCCAGCAACTTTCGGGACCATGGCCCGGCAGTGGGAACATGGCTCGGTGTCGTGGTCACGCCCCAGGTAGAAGAGACATTCACTGTGTGGGTCTGTCAGCGACATTGTGGGCAGACAGGCCTTGCAAAGCTTGAAACAGGGCATCCCTATGCACCAGGAGTAAGTTTACTTACAATTTATATCAAACAAATAGTTTGATATAACAAGTGATGGGGTACCTCTCTCTCTGGATCTGCGCTTGCTGGCGTGGAAAAAGAAAGAACTGACATCAGCACACGTGGGCACGTCTAAGTAGCTCCAGTGACGTCATCTCGGCGAATACAACACCAACGACGCACGAGTACTGTACGATGACGCCTATCAACAAGCAGGGGTACTGCTGACAAAAGCTTTCCTGATCCAGTCTGAAGCATGGGGATTATTCTAAGGTAAGGAATCTATCACTAACATGTCTCTTTCAGATAATGCATCTTACTAATATGCTTCTCACTATTATGACCACATTATCAATACTTTCAGCCACTGTAAAACTATATCATAAATATTCCGACCCACACTTCCTGTCAAAGGCATGGGATGCACTGGCATGCTGGAGAAAGTATCTCTTTCTAATAAATATTACAGTCAATGGTGGCTTGCGTATTTGAACTGACATATTACCAACTAACTTGGTAGCAAACCATAGCATCTTAGTCAGTTGTTATCAAAATAGCCACATTGTGTATTTCTTAATCCCTTGCACCTTAGCAATGACAAGGACCAATTCAAGACTGCTTTATGACAGAAAGGCAGACATTGAGCTGGAGAAAATACAGGGGCATCCAAGGTAGGTCCAGGAGAGCCAGGTCCTAGCCAAATATTTAGGATATCCAAATAGAAGACATCCACATACAATGACTCTAAATTGCATTTGTGTACACAGTGCGTGGATAGCTGAATATCTTGCATGGATCCAGTTCTCGTAGACCTATGGTGGAAACCCCTGAGAGACTCAATGTTTGCATATCTTTCAGAGGAGGCACAAAAAGAAAAAGTAGCAAGAGAAGTTTTGTATTTCAAGTAGCTTCTGAATTTTAACAACTGTTGATTTTACAGCTCACAGGTCTATAAGCAAATCAGCTATAGTGCCAAATAACAAACCATGGACAGACTCACAGATAACCCAGGCTAAAAAGAAGATGCATGGGTAAAAAAAGTGCGGCTGGGTCTCGGATTAAGGCTCATGGTCTCATACTGTACAGAAGAGCGGCAGAAGTGTGGAAGCAGGGGCCTCTATCCCAGGTTCATCCTCCACCTTAGCTATTTAAAATACAGTTAGATGATCCAGCCAGTGCCAGATCAGTGAAAGGATGTAGCAGCCAGGCTCTCACCACTAAAGGCACACATCAATGGTTGAAGTAGCAAATACATCCAGCTCATGCAGTGCATGTTGCACTCACTGAATAGTGATTTCATCTAAATCTGTATTCAGCTTAATGTTATGGCCTATGACACAGTAATGTTACTCAAAAAGTAAAAATACTAAGACGACTTTCTGCAAACTGCTGCCCTTTGCAGCAAGTCTCTTTTATTATCCTTAAAAGGCATGAAGTCTTTCTGGAAGAAGTACGCATGCCAACTGCTGCACCAACATATGAGTTGGCCGACTTTGTGTGGCCTCCGACAAACAATGATGTACATATTAGCATGTTTCATTTATATTTCAAGGAGGAAAATGCAGGCGATTAGGCTGCTTCTGAGTTCTCTCCTGGCCTTAAAAGTGTGCTTGTAATGCTTAACCAGTTTAAATCGGTGTGGATGCGCGCTAAACTCCAGCTGACCTTTTGCTGTTATGATGACACACCCTTGCCTTGATGTGCGGGCCTATTCACTAAGTCAGACGCAAGAACTTCTATTGAGGGAGCCTGCTTAACACCTTTCAACCTATAAAACCAACAAGCGCAATTACCTTTTTCAGAATCAGACTGGCGCTCCGCTACAGGTTGTGCCATCTGCTATTGCGTGAGTGAGCGCAGCGTGATGTTGTCTCTCTTTTATTTCCGTGATGACTGACTTGGAAATAAAAGAGGGACAATGGCGTTTAGTTTAACCCCAGTGTACTACTTCTAAAGCTGGCATTTAGGCAGTGCCAAACACCTTTGATGGGTCAGATGGCCTGATGTAATATAGATCTCCAATAAGAAAATCCCCCCCGTAACAAAATCGGCCGCAGGAAACCCCAGGTACTGCCAGCCTGGGCCTGTCTCAGGGCAGGGGCCCGCCGCACATGCACAGTGCCAGAGGGGGCCCCCTGGAGCTTGGGCTTCCCTGCGCTGCGAGGGATGCGGGGGCTATTGTTATGCCCCTGCCATTAAGCACAGTGACAGTTAACTGGAACACTGATTTATTCAGCAACGCTCCAAACAACAATTCGATTAGCAAAGGAACTAATACAAAGGAATAGAGCGGGAAACAAAAACTGAACAATAAAGATAACAAAATGAAAGATGTATTGCAGTGCATGAGTTAGATTCATAGTTGGATCAAACACATTCATAACGAGGAAGCAGCAGTAAGGGAGGTGGAGACTGCCAGGAGAGAGTGACCGTCATTGATGAGAAACAATGCAGGAGGAAAGAAGCAGCAAGAAAATAAGAGGGGTCAAATAGCGAGAGACAGCAGGCCATAATGGATGTATTAGAGGAACAAGATATCTAAATAAACAAAGGGGGGAGGGTAGAGGTGTATCAGATAGAATCAACCTCCAGTTCAAGTATTTGCAATCAATAAGATTCTATCAATTTTTTGTTTTAATAAATATATAGTGAGATACACTTATGGTGAGTGTTGCTGATCCCTGTATTTGACAAGAAAAATCACTGTGTTTTTGAAATACCCCTCACACACTATGAATCCCATAGTGTCATGCTTCATCATTGGGGTCTTCCCGTCCCTTTACGGGGCGGGGGCGTGCTACTACCTACGGAATACGCGGGAGCACTTGTTGTTGTGGAGTCAGGCTATGTGCTTAATGAAAAGGATGTGAGTGGTAGGGGGTGAGAAATATGTGATAGATTAAGTTGTTAAAAATTCCCTGGCTAGTAGAAAAAACAATTTATTCACTTCTCTAGCTGAGAATATTAAAATGGTGTTGTGGTAGGGATATCTACTATGCCCTACTTGGTCGACATGTTTCGTAAGCAGTCCCCACTGCTTTACTCCTCAGGACCTAAGTTGATCCCTACTGCACTCAAAAAAATACTAAGTATTTATGTCATATGCCTACTTTCCTAAATCAGACTTGCAAAAATAGGCTAGTCTGTTTATTCCAGGGCTTGAATGAGCCCCTTGAGAAAAATAACCAAAATTGGAAAAATAAAGGGAAAAAATGAAACAAAGAATCACCTGGCATTGTGATATATTAGGTAACACATCACCTACAAGTGGATTATTGTTTTTTCAAACATATGATATATTTTTCCTATGTTGTTCTTCAAAATATGATATATTTTTCTTTCTTTTACCATAGATTAATTACTACAAAAAACATGTATTTTACCTGGCGAATTTCATCATCTTTTGAGGTCATTTCGCCGTTATATTGTCATAGAAAAATCACACACATCTCACTCATACACATCAGACATGGCAAAATGCCTTCTGCGGGTCTGTTTTTTACACACACGATATTTTCAAGTTCAGTATTGTTATTATTAGGCTTAGTTCTGGACGCAAGAGGGTTAGCGTCTGTTTTGGAAGCGATATATTGCTACATGTTCGCTTCGAGGACTCCCAAACCAATAATACTGAAAACGGAGCGAGCCAAAGGGAGAGGCTGATCTCAGCCCCCAGCCCAACATCAAAGATAAAGCTAACCCCGAACAATCAAACAGGGATTCGAAAATTCCTTTTTCTAAAAGATCCAATGGCAGCAATTTATGCCCCCTCAAAGGAATCCTCCATGCTACCAAGCCCAATGCAGCCTGCCAAATTTCAAGCCACTCTCCCGGGCATTCCAGGAACGTTGGCCATCGCACCACAGGACGAACCATCATCGGAGAGCAGGTTGGTCCATACAGATGTCAGGATGTCAGGAAGCCAGTGACAGTAACAGCTCAGGTGCATCAGTTTGCACCAGATACGTCAGTCAAAACCCTCAAAATAAAAACAGAAGCGACTGCTGAAGGTCTCAAAGCGTCTAGAACAAAAACAAGTACATTACGAGATCCTGCGGAACCATTGGAGTCAGAGACGGCCACGGGGGAAAGCAGAGATCATGAAAAACTCAACTACAGCTTAGAAGGAACAATAGCTGCATTGAAGGGTCTAACATCTGCCGCAAATCTCAAGGTCGATAAACCTCCCCCGCTCCCAAGGAATAGTGCCGAACAAATACAAGATGGTCTAAGGAGAAAAAAATCTATCTAATTAAATCCGCAGCAAACGCCGCGTCAAAGGAAGTACTGTGTAGCAAATCGTTCTCTAATATGAGTGACGCTAATCTGATTGCAATCCTGGAATCACTTGAAGAGAATGGACAGGAAAATGAACGCCTAACCCCCAGCCCAAGGAAAAGATCCCCACCAAGGAGAGCCAAATTGGTTTCGTCTACTCCCCTAAGCCCTCAGGGAGAACAAGATATTCAGTACACAGAGCTAGCAGAGGCTGGTCATAGCCCCATAACAATCAAGCAACCAATTCTTTCGTCACCAATAACCATCTCCTCCGAAAGTGGGTCAAGCTCTGGTTTGGTGGCTCTGGCGCAGCACATCGGAAACAATCCCAACATGCAATGGGCTCAAACACTGATCCATACCCTTGAACAATCTATAAAAGTATACAATTTTCAATCAGATAAAATGGACGTCCAAATCGACCTTATTAACCTCATCGCCAGTCACATTTCTGGCGTAAACACAAAATTAGACCTAATAACATCATTACTAACCAAAAGAGAAACCCTGGATCAGCAAATAGACAAAAACAATAAATTATCCTCCTGCTGCTGCAGCCCAATAATTGAGAAATTGGCAACCCTTCTGGAACTTTTAAAAGACGTTCTAGGGGCAGGAAAACAATCTTTTAACAACAAGTGGCACGAAAGACCCCAAAAATCTGTCGATCAAGAGGCAAGTGCAAATCGCATCAAAGCAAATACCGAGGGACCAAATGATACCAACATAGTATTAGTGAAATTAGAATTCGAGGCACAACTAAACCTAAGTGCCCCCCAACCAGCGGCCCTTCAACCAACAGCAGCGGTGGGAGTCAAACCCACAAAACGGGAAAGAAAGTGTGCGAGGAAGGCCCGGCTTAAATACAATATACAACCCAGCCCTGGCCCGGTCAAATTATTTTCACTTTTTGCAGTAATAACACCCATGGAAAAGAAAAAAACACTCCTCTCCCTGCCAGAGGCGGCAAACCTTGAAAGTGACCAAGCCCAATCTATTCAGCCCTCCATCTCAAAGCGACAGGGCCCCAGCCATACCGCCAAACTTCAAACTTTTCCCCAAACCAATCAAGGGCCGGAAGCTCATCTTTAAAGGATAAAGTCACCCAAAAAGCATTTCCGGCAGCGCAAGAACAAGGTAAAAAAACATCATTTAACAAGGAAGAGGATGAAGTAGAATGCAGAAAAAGCCGGCAAACAGTGGGAAATAGAAGTCCAGGGAGCTGCAATGGCGCGAGCATACAACAATGCGCATTTCAACAAGCAGCAACAAACAAGGGGCCTGATATAGAAAAGTACAATCCACCCTCAGCAAACATGTTGGATGTCCCAACCTCATTCAACTTTCAAAACCTCCCCAAAATTATCGCTGTAACAATCAGCGGAAAGGATCGCCACTGCAAGCTCCTCAACCAGGATCAAGTGGAGTCACAAACTGGGAAAGCAGTCCAAATATCATCGGGGACACTTATTGCAAGTTTAGAGGTGCCAACCACACACACTGCCGAGTATGATCAAGAATGTGGTCAAAATATCCCATTAATCTCAACACTAAATGGTGGAAGAAAGAAAATTGAACCCCTTTCGTACGAAGTGCAAGCCCAACCAGATGAGTGCGAATTGAAATTGTCTTTCATCTCGGAATACTCGACAAAAGGCACACAAAATATATTAAATAGGGGAAACCTTTTGAGACTGTTTTATGAAATTCCCGAACTAAAAGGAGTCCCCTCGTGTGACCTAACTTCGGTGGAATTTAAGGAAACAACCGGGAGGGGAGCGGAGGAGTCTCTGACAACTTGGTCGTCCAAGGACTTGGTGGAAAAAATAGTAGCTATGAGTGGAAAGTTTGGACAATGGGGAATCAGGCTAAAGGCACACCAACGCCCAAGGTACCCGCACCCCTTTCTTAAAAAGCCAAACGAAGTGAAAAGTCCAGGAAAACACCAGTCCAAATTCATATGTGGTACAAAAGGGGGTGGTGATGGACGGAGCATCTGAACCAATCAAACACTCACACCCAGTCAAAAGATCTGTGTTTAATCCATCACCGTTCTTTAGCCCACTCTGCCACCCCAGTTCAGACATGGCCATGTGCAAATCAGTCTGACCCTGTGCCTCATGGGAACAGTCCAGCCCGAACTGCCAAGCCATGTCTTCCCTGGACCGGAATCAAGCGTCCCAGGAACGGTTTCTGGGGGATTCGCCAGCCGCCGCAACATATGTGAGTGGAAAAGTCGCCTCAACAATTGACTTCACAATTATCAGCAATAACCTTCTCTCACAAATTAACAATTTCAAAATCATCCAACGAGCCGAAAGCGACCATCTCCCGCTCATTCTGAACTTGAAGAACAAAGTAAAAAGTGCTCAAAAAATCAATACCTTCATGCAGCCGCCTGAACGTTCAATCTTCGTAAGCTAAAATGGCGAGGAGCGGCCCCCCAATCCATTCAGGAGACAGTCAAGATTTTCCAGGAAAACCAAGGCCCCGTACTAGAGAACCCCCATGTTAGCCTCTGGGAGCGGCTGGCCCAGCTTTTGGTCTCTAAATTTCCAGCTTCTCCGGGACAGATTTCAACAAAACTCACCAGAAGGGACCCGTGGTTCAACCAAGATCTCAGAATGCAAAAAAGAGAGATCGCGAGAGAAGTGCGACGTCTATCTCGAGCAGGAAAAAAGGATCCAAAACAAGAAAAAACAAAGCTGCACGCACTAAGGCGCACTTATAGGAGGAACCTGGAAAGAGCAAAAACAGCACATGAAGGGTCCATCTGGCTGCAATTATTATCTGCAAGCAAAAAGTCCAACAGCAGCAATTTCTGGGGCATAGTAAATACATTAACATCCGGCCCAATACTTCAGCAAGAAGCAGGAATTGGTGCTGACATATGGATTGCCCACGTGAAAACCCTGTTTAACAAATCTAAGATTGGCCTCGAACAAAAGCCCTACGGGCTAGACCTCGAACAGAAAGAAACCCAAGCCTCCTCCACTCCGTCCTCTGCAGAAGACAGCACATCTCAATCAAACGCATTCACCAACGAGCCAAACTCTCTGACAAACGTGAAAGAGCTAAGCGGCCTTATAGCGAAACTAAAGTGTGAGGGAGCGGCCGGGCCAAACGGCATTCCAAATGCCATTTTTAGGTATAATCCAGAGCTGTGGTCTTCCATCCTCACCCCACTCTTCAATGAGATTTACATTCAGTCCAACATCCCAGCCTCCTGAAGGGGGTCTATCATCCACCCCATATTGAAAAAGGGAGATCACCGTAAGCCGGGAAACTATAGACTAATCTCACTGATAGACGTTGAAGCAAAATTGTATGCTTCGTGCCTGTTAATTCAGTTGCAAGGTTGGATAGAGGAAAAAAACATTGTTCCAAAATTCCAGACAGGATTTAGGCAAGGCATGGGTACAATATCCAACCGTGCCACCTTAGCACTCTTGACGGAAAAAGCTCAAAAAAGGAAACTCCGTCTGTTCGCCTGTTTCGTGGACATTAAATCCGCATTTGACAGAGTGAGCAGGAGTCAGCTATGGAAAAAACTCAACGCATGGGGTTTGCATAACATATTGCTTAATGCCATTATCTCTCTGTATACTGACACCTGGGCAAGAGTTAAGCTGGGTGATGGTTGAGCACCACCGCAAGCATCTACACTCAAAGTTGCCTAAAAGAAGGCCGTGTCCTTGCCCCCAGCCTTTTCAACCTGTTCTTATCTGACATTGCTCCATACATAGAAAAACCAGACTGTCACCCCCCGAAATTGGTCAACGAACCAGTTGCTATCCTACAATACGCGGGTGTCATAGTCTTGCTGAGTCAAACCCCAGTTGGGTTACAGAGATCAATAAATAATATAGTAGCCTACTTGGACAAGGAACAGCTGGAGCTAAATAAAGAAATCGTCCACCTAGTCAATAGCAAAAAATCAAAGTTCAAATGGATGGTCAAAGGGGTTAACGTTGAAGAAAACAGCTCATACAAATACCTGGGCGTAATAATCGGGCAGGGTGCAACTCATAAAGAACATAAACTGGCACTCAAAGCCAAGGCACAATCACTGATTTATGCTTACAGACTGATCCGTAAAAAAATGGACTGCCCGAACCATTCCCATTTGCTAAAAGTGATGGCCGCCCAAATCCAACCCAGTTTGTCCTACGGTTTGGCCCCTTGGTGCGGCGAAGACTTGCACCTATTGAATTGTAGTGTAGTTCCTATTTTCCCAATAGGCTCTGCGCATTGGAATAATACCTACAGCAGTAAAGGCCTAGGCCAGACGTTAACTAGGTCTACTACTGTCGATACTATACTTAAGTTTTTGGGTTTGCCAGCGTAGCTCAGAGTTCGCTAGAAACTTTCTCGAATGTTCAAGGAGGAATTAACTTCCCTGATTAGACAAGAAGGGATTTAGTTTCTGACAACCATAGAACATGACAACTTTGCTCTCCCCTAATCAAGAGTGTATCTCCAGAGTCGTGTGAGCACAAGGCAATTATTTTACTCAGTCAGTACGTGCATTCTTAGTCTCATCAGATTGTAGAGAAAAGGAAGAGACGGGCGTGTTCAATAAAAAGGTGTTATTTATTGATCAGTCTCTTTTCTCGTACAAGAGAAATGGATCGATATTATTGCAATACTTATAGTTAAGTAAAGTGCATACATTAAAAGCAATAGTATAAAATAATACTGTAAAAACATTGATATGGTTTCTGAGCCATATGATGTTTAAAATGATTAAAATATATTTACATACACATATACATTTGACTAAACGTACTCAACTGGTGTTTCTAAATACGCCTACCCCGTGTACCTGACCTAAGTCTAATGCATGGGCGGGAATAGAAAGTTACAGTTTAAGTTAAGTTTGTTTTTGCCAAGTGAATAACTAAAGAATTCTCTGTGAGGGGTTATTCAGTTCTGTACCTGGAATTTAGGATGAATGAGGAATGGTATCTCTTTCTCTGCTCTCGATATTCCAGGCTGCCTGCGAGGGCTGCCGAGAAGCGCCGGTGCTGGGTCTCTCGGCTTGAGATAGCAGCGCGTCTCTCAGCGCGTCAGGAAGGCGGGGCTGCTGCCAGCGGGGTCTGCTCCTGCTCTCGGCTTCGGCAAGTGTGGCTGCTCCGTCTCGTCACCACGCGTGTGTTTGCATAGGGCAAGATCGGCAATATTTATACCTTAAAGGTGCCGAGATTGACGTAAGGATGGACATAGATACGTCAATAAAGATGTCATACGACTTGCTCGTTAGCACATTCTTTACTAAAGTTCTCTGTGAAATCAAAACAATGGCCGCACGGATTTTCCAGGTTGTCATAGGTTTGATTTGTTATGAGAACGTCGTATGCCTTATCAGGGGCTGGAGGAATGTCGCTTGTCTAATTAGATCTCAAGCGTTATGACCTAATCAGATAACACGTTCCTGTGCCGTAGTGTGACTGCGTCAGATAACGGTATCTGCATCATGGGGGCTTTTCTTGCCTCATGGGCTGACTGTTAGTTAACTTGATAGTTAGTTTAACCAGAATAGGGTCAGGAATAGGGGGATTGATTCAGAACCTATAGGAATACATGACACCCACTCCACGCTAACTATGGTCATATTTACTAATCTATGCATAGTATAACATAGTACAACATACTATAGAGTATAGTGTATACCTTACCACCCCAAAATACATAAATGCATTTTGAAATTTTCAAATATACTGAAAAATTGCAGTCATATATATTGTATGCACTTAAGCCATGCTACGCATTTGTAGACATTATTGCTTATTTGGTATATGAGAAATACACATGAAATGGCTCTTAATATGGCTATACGGAAAGAAAGTTCGAGACCATTTCATCACATAATAAAATATTTGTGAACATCCCAGCGGGCAACTAAAGTTCATAAAGTATCTAAAAATAGAAATCTTAGTTCTCTAGGAATAGTTTCTTACTTTAAGCAGAAGATAAGTGTCCCGAAAAATTTGTCAAAAATAATTTGGGGCTGCTAAAAAATTGTTGTCCGTGAACTGGTGGGAAGAATTGTTCATGTGACTTTATTTTTAAAGTTGAAGGCCGAATTCAGGGAACGCCGTGTGCGAGCTTGCTCAAAAGTCTCTATTTCTGTTCCGGAGAGAACATCATATCATTAAGGCTTTCGAAAAAACTGTCAACAGCTTCATGGGAAAGTTCCACTAAGTCGGAAATAGGGGTAACCATGCATTCGTGCGCATGATTGTCTGCATTGACATTCTGTATCGCATTGCTGACAGAAGGTCGTACCTGTTCAATGCTGCTTTCATCTTGAACTTCACTACTCTTCAATCGTAGTGGTGAAGATTCCAGGAATGCCGTCATCAGGATTGGCAGCCTTTGAGGGCAGCACAAAGCGTGAACCTTGGTAGGAACCAACAATGTATCCGCATCCACTGGCGCATCCGATTGTAGCGTCAGACAGGTGTCTAACACGCATTCTTCTCCGCATAGCAGACATCTCAATACAGGTAAAACACATCTTTGCCACATTGGTCGAAATGATAGAAACCAAGTCATGTTCAGGTCTCTAAGCCGGGATAGTCCCAGCATTTTTGATATCCGGTCCCGGTATCCAATGGCTAGGATCGTTTCTTCCATTGTCGCGAGAGTTTGATCTGTGACATGGGTTGCCATAACGAAAAATAAGGACTAAGAATAGGATTCCTGCAATTAGTCCCAGGATCAGGGGAAGTCCGCCAAAAATCGAATGGACGAAATCTGGAAAAATACCCAGTATGGCTTTGAATGGTGTTAATGCCATCGAAAATACTGTCTTAAATACCTTTGAGACGCCAGTGGTATCAGAAATATTTAAGATTTCGCTCAGGATTTCCGCGAAATGTACGGGGGAATTAGTTGATAATAATGTATGTATCTCTGCAGTCGTCCTTGCGACTTGTAGATCATACGTTTCTTTTGATGACGTGAGCCTTGTCGGCGTCTGAAGAAGCACTGTTTTCATTCTGCTTAAAGTATCTATTCGAATAGAAGTAATTTTCAAACTGGGCCATGCCCTTGCCTCCCTGTCTGGAAAGGAGCTGGGGAATAAAGAACGTCCACAGCACTTGACCTTCGCCGTCGTAGTGACTAGATAAGGAGTCCCGGGCATAAGACTACAACATTTGCGGTCTACAATAAGAATGTAACTCCCATTATAGAGTCTTTGAAAGAATGGTTCTATTTCAGTTGCAGGTGCGCCTTGCTGGTGACATGAAAGGTTGTATGAATTCCCTTCACAGGCTCCATGCAAACTAATTCCGTTACACAGAAGCGTGCCGCTTAGTGACATAGCACAATTGTTGCCACTAAGAAACACTTTCTGTCCTTTATTACTGACACATGCATGTGAATAGGGCAGGTTCCAAGTTGTTTTAAGGTACCCCTTTCCCAATTTCTCGTACATGCCAGCCTGTATATATTTTTGGCAGTATTGAAACCTGAAGGTTGAGATTGGAATATTTATGATTCCGTGGATTATCCATTCACTGACAGGTCGTTCTGACATTGTCATTGGTAATCTTTCTAGTTTTTCAATGCTCAAGATTGTATAATCAGCACCCTTTTGCGCCATACCGATTTGTCTATCAGTAAGGTTAAAGATTTGGAATAGTGACGTGGTGTTGATTAAACGCCAAGGCACATAGCCTGAACGCAGATTTTGCAACGTCCAGCCAAGCTGTACAATAGAACGCAATTGTGACTGACCATGTTGTAATAACAGTAAGTCTTGCGATAATATATCGATTGCTGACGACACAATGCTGTCCAAAGAAAAAATTCTGGAGGACAGAGTCATTAACCCATTGTCCACTACAGAAAGTGATTTTTCCAAATTAATACGGTCAATTTCCCGTATTCTCTCTGCTGTTTCAATTTGAGTAACCTTCCAGGCCTCATTGTATGCTGCATATACAGAGGCTGCTATGAAACGCTTTTGACGCTGTTTGCGTGGTCCCATTATGAAATCACGCAAGTCAGCACCATCAGTAAGTAAAGTTAGGTGTTGCTTAATTTCGGGCAGTGTGGAAGTTTGTAGCCATTGAAGGCATAATTTGCCCACACTGTAGGTTGTTATTATCCCATGGTGATGTCTTTGGGGATATCTAGGGTCTGGCCTGGTCATTTTGAAACCGTGTGTTTTATTCAGGAATCTATCTTGACAGTTATTTGTATCTGTGGGCCAGATCAACCATTGTTTCCAATCAGGATGTGTTCTGTTTTGGTTTAATATATGGTTTACGTCTATCTCTTCCTCTGTATCAGAGTTATTGCTAAACATTATTGGCTTTGGAATAGACGGTTTATTTAAATCTTTGATTTTGGCTAAGCCAAGACAGGAGGTTTGTTGAACAGTGTCATTTAAAAATATCATTTGTTCTGGGATCATGCAGGCTCTAAACAAAGCTTCTATACCCTGTACTTGCCAATCTTTTGTACCCCAAACACCTTTCAAATCAACATTTTTGTCCCAATAATCAAATCCAAAAGTATTCATTTTTTCGAAGAATGAATCTGAATATATCAACTTTGTGTTGGTTATCATGGTTTTCATCCCTGTCTTGTTTGACATTTTATAATAAAATGTTTCAGCATTACTTGTGTTAAAACCTGAAAAATATGAATATTTGTCGTAAACAGTTCTTGAGCTCCCTTTTGGAGGTGTTGCACAATGTTCCCATTGATTATAATTTAAAACATTTCTAGGTTGTGCAGATCTATGTAAAAAGTGATTACCATAGTGGTTATAGCAATACATACTATCATAATTTGTAGAACCTTGCAAATAATCATGTTTTGTAAATTTAGCAGACATTACTAGATCAGACATCATGTTGTTAATACTTTCGAAGTCCCAATCATCAGCAAATGAGTTTGGTTTTGCAAAGTCACTCAAGGAGATCTTGGTTTGGTGTGGATATTTCAGGATCTCGACCGGACCATAAATTTCATAGTCAGTGTTGTCCCATGCTACCCCACCAGGTATAGGATTGGCTGTGAAGTTGGCTGAAGAAAGTTCTCTTTTCTCGACGTGTGAAGATGTGTGTGGTTTGAGGACCAAGTTGATGTTCTGGCTTGCTGTGTCCATTTTAGCATATTTTCCCTCAATGAAGCGTCCCAAAGTAAATACCATGATGAGCCAAAGTATGAGGATAAATGCACCAAAACCCACCCAAAATTTAATCCATGGAGAAATCAGATATGTTTCTTTCAGTCGGTTCAAAAGTTCCTTAGCTTTGTCTTTAAAGGATTTTGATGATGGCTGTGTCTTTGATTCACTGAAGCCTTCAGAGGAATCATCGAAGTTGATGAAGTACCCGGATGCCGTTCTGTCAATTGTTCCAATTGCTTCAGGATTTTTGTTTCTTGCATTGTCATTTGGTACTTCATTGTAGATTGGTGTGTCTCTGCTAAATGTTTTTATTTGGGTTGTCAGAGGTCTGAGTTCTATTGCATTGTTGCATAGTCCTTCTTGTTCTTCTGTAGGCGTGTCGAATGTGATGAGCCTCTTTGTTAGGACCTCTGTACTGGTAGCAAACCTTGGTGTTCTGCTACTTATTGGGAGTCCACTTGGCCTACTGTTTGTTATCGGCCACATGTTGTGGTTTTACCAGGTCGATGGATACAACTCTGTTCTCCTTTTTACCAGCAAGTGGCGGTAGTACAACTGATCTTGTCCCGTTGACAGACAAGACAGGAACTGCTTTTCTGTAAGAAGGCCCAAATTCCTTCTTTACCGCGATTTTCTCCCTGACTAGATCCCCGACTTTTGGAATCCAGACAGGTCTTGCTGGGACAGGTGGTGGTTCTTCAGTGGTTGTTGGCTGTTGTTTCAACTGTATGTTGCTCAGGTCTTTTCTTGTTTTGTTTAAGTCCTGCAAAATAGCCAAACGGTCTTTGACATCAAAGCTTTTTTCTTTAACCACTGAAGTCTGACTATCAAGGTCAGAGATTATCATTCTAGTTCCAAATAATAATTCGTACGGACTGAATCCCTTCAGAGAATTTCTTGGCAAGTTATTTAGACTACGTTGGACACTTATTAGATGTTTGACCCACCCAGCTCCCGAACCTAATATCCTTTCCATTATAGATTGCTTTCTGCCTTGGTTTTTTCTTTACACCATCCCGTACCCTCAGGAAGGAAGTGAGAAGATTCCCGCTGGGCTGTGCTCATTTGGCCATGTTTCCCCCCCGGCCGGAGGGCTTGAGTGAAAACAATGGTCAAACGTAACATGCTCTTAGCGTATATGCCATTTAGACTCGCAAATCTTTGTATAACAGTCCGGACGTCAGCCGAGTGCTGAGGATCGACATTATAAGTGGAAACTAGCCTGTATATGTTAATCGCAAGCCCTGCTTTTTACTGGTGATATTATCAGCCTTGATACGACGAGGTATTAAACTGTTTCTCTCCCCACTGCGATCTCTGTTGCAGTTTGGGCAGTTTTTTACAAACATGGTGTAATGCAGGCTCATGCCTGGCCACCAGTACCGTGATTGTAATTCTTCCAGAGAATCTTTCAGTTTGAGGTGTCTGAGACCCTCGCCCATATGTGCGTCTGCGATTAACAAGCTTCTCCTGTCCATGTTTGGAATCACTCTATCCCCCACTCCAGGGATTCGAGCAAAAGGGACGGAGTTTGCATCGATTATGTATGTATAATTGAGTGGATAGTTGATCGGTAACGCTGAGCAGTCGCCTTTTGATGACGTTTTCACTGCCAGCATTGTTTCACCGTCAATGTATTTTAATGTACGCTTTTTTCGATCTACGGGAGCCGGTATAGTGGCTGCCGCTGCGGCTGTTTCAGCCAATGAATTCCCTACAACGTGAACGCCATCACGCTGATGACTCAGTGAGTGAGTCACGTGAGTCTTTGGTAGTTCTTTTTGTAAAAGAGCTATTTGTTCCCAGAGCAGTTTCTGCTTTATCGGTGCATCTGTGTCATCTTTGTAACCGTTCTGAATCCATGTCTGCAAATCCTTGTTATATGCTTTGACGCAGTAATATGAATCTGACACTATAAGTGTCGGGAATTCGCGATCCGCATTATCTAGCGCCATTTTCAAAGCTATTATTTCAGTTTGTTGTTCTGAATTAGTTTCTACTGAGTGCGATTTTGTTAATAGAGGTCTTAGTTTACCTCCGCGCCACACTTCTTTTGTAATCTCACATGTGGGGTTGTATGCATGTTCTCCCCAAACGGAGGGTTGAGCATGTCCGTCTGTATAGATTACACAGGCGTAATGTCGTAGAGGCAGAATGTCGATTGGCAGAGGATACGTCTTTTCATACTTTAGATTTTTTAATTCTTCTAGTTCTGGATCAAAGTAGTAATATACTTTGTCCGTTGTGATTGAATTCACCCATTGTATCCATTCCGGATTCAATGTTGTTGTTGGTAAATTACACGGTGTTGTTAGTGCCTCAAAGGCTGATTCTGCTGTTCTGACTGTGATATGTCTACCGTCAGCTATCTCTTTTTCTCTAGCTATTGCGGTTTGAACTGCACGAATGATTTTTTCTGTATTACTGAATTTCTGTTCAGCATCTGTGTATAAGTGTGATTTGAATGCAATTGGTACCTTTTCTCCTTCATTAGAAGTCAGGTATGTGAATCCGCATCTCCCTGGGATGACTCGAATCACAAGATTGCGTGTGTTATCACGTGTTTCTAATTTTGTTTTTAATTAACATGTCTGTTTGTAAGGATCTCAAAATTTCTGTGTGTGTTTGAGTCCAATTGGATCTTTTAAAGTCTGGTTTAATTAGATCATAAAGGGGTTTGACCCTTTCTGCGTAATTTGCAATGTATGTTCTTCCGAAATTTAGGAAGCCTAGAATTGACTGTAGGTTTTTTAGTGTTTTAGGAGCTTGGATTACGGCACATTTCTCTAGGAAATTGTCTGCCAGGCTTTTACCTTCACTTGATAACTCATATCCTAAGAATAGGACTGTCAGATGGGCAATTCTGGACTTTTTAAAGTTGAATTTGTAACCCTCTGCTGCGAACCCAAGTATTATGGTGTTCACTCTTTTCAAGTGAGTATCCAAGTCATCATCTGTTAAGTAAATGTCATCGACATAAGATAACGCTTCATTATCATATAATTGTAGTAATTCTGTTACTCTCGCTGAGAATACCCCCGGGCTGTTCTTGTACCCCTGGGCTAACCGACAGAATTGCTTTTGAGTGCCATTTACTGAGAATGCAGTTAAATATCTGCTCTCTGGTGCTATGTTTTGACAAAAAAATCCATTGGAGATGTCCAAGGTTGTTTTGTATTTTTTGCGCACTATGTTATTCATTAGTGCAGCACTGTGTGAGTTTTGCACTGCAAAGGTTTTGCAACATGTGTTAAGGTGTCGGTAATCCAAAACTAGACGATATGAATTGTCTGGTTTGGAGACCGGAAACAAAGGGTTGTTCATTTGTGAGGTGCAAGTTTCAATCACCCCCTGGTATTCTAGCTGATCTAGTATTTCATTTACTTGTTTTTTAGCTTCTTGCTTAATTGGGTACTGCCTTTGTGCAGTAGGTTGTGATTTTAACTGGATTTTGTGAGGAGGAGAATCCTCATCCCATCCTACATGATTTTTATATAAAGCAGGTGCTAAGGCCACTGCCCACTTTCTAGCAAGTGTGTATTTTTTATGAATCGGTATTTGATTCGAGAAGGCAGGCATAATTACTTCTTCGCCATGAGGGCACTCCCTGACAAACTCTGGTGGCCAGTCTTTTTCAGCTAGAAGGATATCATAGCCCTTGGAGAGGTTATCCCAAAATAGTCCCCTTATTTTCCTAGTCTTATCTCCCTCTATACGTAATGTTATCTCGTATATCTTGTGGGGCTTGCTAACTCTGGTGTCTGCAGTTTCCACTTGAAGGTATTCATTCGTGTCCACTGTCTCCAGATGATTCATAAGGACTTTGCGAGCTATGCTCACCTCTGCTGCGCTGTCTAGCATTGTCTGAGCCCATTCTCCGTTTTTCAGTTGTGTCCTCAGTATTCTCGGCATTTTTAACTACCTTGATACTGGCTACCTTCTTTTTTGGAAATTGTAATTTCTTTTTTAGTTGAGCAGGTTCCTTGTCTTTGGACTTGGCGTGCTCTTCTCTTTGTTCTGATCGTCCTCTTCTTTCCGATTTCTGCGAGGAATTCTGAAAAGATTGAGAGGGACGTGTATCAATGTCTTGATATCTATCAGGTTTTTTAATATTATCCCTATTTCTAAGGTTATATCTATTCCCAGAGGGGTCACTCTGCGGTGACCTCTGTCTTCGGTTTGGAGATTTCTCCCTTCGCCTAGGAGACCTTCCTCGGGACTGGAATTTCTTTTCTTTTGGATTGGATTGTTTGTTTCCATCCCAGTTCTTTTTTGGTGAATTATTATTAAAAAATATTTTTTCTGGACTTTCAGTCAGTTGCGGTTTTACTGGTATTCCACCTAAACTATCTCTACCTAGTTCCTCATAGGATTTTTCTATGATTCTGGCAATTTCAGCTGGTTGGTCTGCTATATCTGTCTCTTTTAACCTCTGGCGGATTGCCACGTTTGCTGCTTCACCTTTTATATTGGCTAATAATATAGCCGAGACCTGCTTGAAGTCTTTCAGTAATTTCATACCAAGAGTTAAAGCTGGTTCTGGACCGTATTCATCTTGAATTTGTTTTAGCACATCTGGTATCACCGAAATGGATGGAACACCGTGCGTTTTTGTGTAGATGGAAGCAAAGACTGTACCCCAAGTGTCACAGTCCTCTATGTGTGGTGCGATTCCCATTGGGAGACATATAGTCAGAATCCTGTGTTTTTCTATCGAGGTGGTGTCAGGAAACACCGCCTCTATTTGGGTGATTTTCTGTGCCAACCAGAATGGTATCTGTTCCCGTTTAGCCGGAACTTTACCTAGGCAGGATTGGATGTTCTGTGGCGTGATTTTATTTGTGTTCCCCTGGTGAGGGGTCAGCTGTGGAAGTTTAATCGCTGGCTGAATTGTTGAAGTCCGCATTACATACTGAACTAATTGTCTATGAATTTTTAGTAATTGTTTTAGCTGTATTAACAGCTCTCCTGTAGACATTCCTTCGATGTCTGGGTGTGGTGTGTATCCGGCTAAGACCGGCCACGTTGCTCCTGGTCTACCTAAAGGACCGAGCCTTGTGATGTGATTATTATGTTTTAGGGCGCCATCAAATAAGAGCAAATGCTCTTGGAATTTGAGTGGTACTTCCACCTCCTCGAAAGGAGTGTACTCGTTAGGAGGTTCCTCTATTTTGTAATAGTGGAAGTACTTTGTTACAGCATTTGCTGCTGGAAAATGTATCCATGAATAGTATAACTCTGTCTGCCGATATTCGTGTGCCTCAATTACGAATATGACTGTGCCACCTCTAGGTGTCAGTCCATTTTCTATAAGTTTTAGAGTTATAGATTTTCTTTTGATGACCGGAATGAGTATTATATCCGCGTCTGCTGCTTGCATGGTAGCATCAGCATCTGCGATTTCAGTTGCTAATCTAACTGCCTCTCTTTCTTCATCACTTTCTGACATTTTACTGTTAGAAAGGTTATTTTGTTTATTTGCAGATCAGGTTTCTCAATGGAATAAAGATTAGATGCACAATATTTTGGAACAGTGTATCCTTCAACGTTGACTAAACCAAGAACCTTACATAGGAGTTCCCTCCTGCGAGGTTTTGGAGGATATTACCTTTCACCCACTCCAGACGTCTTTGGAGTATTTGGAAAAAGGGGTCTGAGTGAGAAAGCACGACTGAGTTACTCTAAATGTCTTACGTTAGTTTTATCGCCCTTTCCAAACGCGTTGGGCGCCATGTAGTGTAGTTCCTATTTTCCCAATAGGCTCTGCGCATTGGAATAATACCTACAGCAGTAAAGGCCTAGGCCAGACGTTAACTAGGTCTACTACTGTCGATACTATACTTAAGTTTTTGGGTTTGCCAGCGTAGCTCAGAGTTCGCTAGAAACTTTCTCGAATGTTCAAGGAGGAATTAACTTCCCTGATTAGACAAGAAGGGATTTAGTTTCTGACAACCATAGAACATGACAACTTTGCTCTCCCCTAATCAAGAGTGTATCTCCAGAGTAGTGTGAGCACAAGGCAATTATTTTACTCAGTCAGTACGTGCATTCTTAGTCTCATCAGATTGTAGAGAAAAGGAAGAGACGGGCGTGTTCAATAAAAAGGTGTTATTTATTGATCAGTCTCTTTTCTCGTACAAGAGAAATGGATCGATATTATTGCAATACTTATAGTTAAGTAAAGTGCATACATTAAAAGCAATAGTATAAAATAATACTGTAAAAACATTGATATGGTTTCTGAGCCATATGATGTTTAAAATGATTAAAATATATTTACATACACATATACATTTGACTAAACGTACTCAACTGGTGTTTCTAAATACGCCTACCCCGTGTACCTGACCTAAGTCTAATGCGTGGGCGGGAATAGAAAGTTACAGTTTAAGTTAAGTTTGTTTTTGCCAAGTGAATAACTAAAGAATTCTCTGTGAGGGGTTATTCAGTTCTGTACCTGGAATTTAGGATGAATGAGGAATGGTATCTCTTTCTCTGCTCTCGATATTCCAGGCTGCCTGCGAGGGCTGCCCAGAAGCGCCGGTGCTGGGTCTCTCGGCTTGAGATAGCAGCGCGTCTCTCAGCGCGTCAGGAAGGCGGGGCTGCTGCCAGCGGGGTCTGCTCCTGCTCTCGGCTTCGGCAAGTGTGGCTGCTCCGTCTCGTCACCACGCGTGTGTTTGCATAGGGCAAGATCGGCAATATTTATACCTTAAAGGTGCCGAGATTGACGTAAGGATGGACATAGATACGTCAATAAAGATGTCATACGACTTGCTCGTTAGCACATTCTTTACTAAAGTTCTCTGTGAAATCAAAACAATGGCCGCACGGATTTTCCAGGTTGTCATAGGTTTGATTTGTTATGAGAACGTCGTATGCCTTATCAGGGGCTGGAGGAATGTCGCTTGTCTAATTAGATCTCAAGCGTTATGACCTAATCAGATAACACGTTCCTGTGCCGTAGTGTGACTGCGTCAGATAACGGTATCTGCATCATGGGGGCTTTTCTTGCCTCATGGGCTGACTGTTAGTTAACTTGATAGTTAGTTTAACCAGAATAGGGTCAGGAATAGGGGGATTGATTCAGAACCTATAGGAATACATGACAGAATGAGTTGCAGTCAAAAATTTACAAAGCTGTCTTTGACCTGCCGAAATGTGCCTCGCCCGCCCAGGTCAGATTGGAATTCGGCCTCCAGCATCAGAAGTACAGGGGAATGAGCAGCTTTATAAAACTATGCCACACATTCCGCTCCTCTGACCCGGGCACTTTGAACAGCTTATGCTGAGACGAAATCAAGTCTCAGAGGGAGCATGAAACGCCAAACTCCTGGGGTAGCTTCCTGAGTAACTCTCTGGTCAAGATGGAACTACAATCAGTATGGGACAAAGGGATGGATAGAGGAACTTTCGTCAAAATAATCAATGTCGCAGCCAAAAAGAAATCTTTACTGGAGGACAAAATGGCGCTCACCAAGAGGCGGCACGGGTGGACAGTCATAAACTCGTATAGGTTTTCAAAGCCACAAGCTTATCTATCCGCCCATTTTAGCTCCTATTTAAAAACGAGCTTCATAAAGTTTAGAATGGGCGTGCATGACTCTAAGGACCTACACCCCTCATGGAAACCAGCTTTTAATTCAGAATCCTGTCGACTATGTGGATTCAAAAAAAGAAACCCTAATCCATCTATTATGCGCCTGTCCAGCCATTCAAGCCCAAAGGAGACAGTACCTGAAATCTATTTTTAATGAACTCAACATCCGGTCCAGCAGGCAAGCAGTGATACGCTGTTTGGAGGGCTTGTCGTGTATACTGGCTTGCCGAGGAGTTAAATTCATGAAATTTGTCAATAGTCTCCTATTGCAAGCTGACGTAGACTAAATATATATTCGCGTTAAAATACCCCAACACCTTTTTCTAGGGGTACATTTTGTTAAATCTGCTACTCGAGTTTTAAAATCAATAAAGCAATATTTTTAATTATTGAATTTTATTGTCACGTACTTTTTGTAATATAAAACAGTGACGTTTATCGATCCTTTTATTGCACGATAATGATATTCGCCTATGCAGCTTTTTATTCCTTTCTCCAAGGGGGTTTTTGTAATGATTTCAATTAATCAAACAATAAAAACTTGAACTTGAACATACATCTTCCAGCATGATAAGAGTTTTAAAATTAATTGGTCACAGATATCGTGGCATTGCACGAGCGACTGGATTGTGTTAATAATAAAAACGTCAAGCAGACTGGCACAGGAACTCAAAATTGAAATCCAGGCCATTGATGTACGTCTCAAAAGCTACAAGACACCAAGTAACTTGAAAAAACATTTGGAGGAACTCAATAAAACATTAAATGATTTTGAAGCAACTCTAAAACAGAGTAAATATAACAAATTGAAAAAGGACACTAACCACTTCAGCCATGAGAAGACATACCCATATATCAAAGATGACTACATACCAAATCGGGAGGAAGGGACTGATGATGACTCATCCGACACAGGATCTAATAAGTCGGATTCTAGCCGTGGCAGAAGCCCAAGATATAAAGGTACACGCAGCAACTGTAGATGTCCATACCAACACGGACCCAGAGGATGGAGTCATTTTCAAGGTCCACAAATGTATCCACCGCAACATTATCGCCCCCCTCCATTCTCGCATCCCCAAGGTGTGTATCCAACCTGGGCCTATCCGCCCCAAGAGTACCCCTTCTATGATCAAACTCATTTTTTAGGGTCACGCCAAGGGAGGAACAAAGGCAGGAATCGTAGAGGGAACAACGTCCACTGGACACCAAGAGAGACGAACAACCAAGGGTATTCACCCAGAGCATGACAAGAGCATCGACAAGCCGGAAATGAATTTGGTAGTAAACCTGACAGATATCGACCTCTCCAATGCACAAATTTCAGTATTGGAAAAAGGGTCTCGGATATGTACCAATATGCAACATGGATAAGTTCCTACTATGCAAAGAGGTCCAGGAATTTATGAGAAGAGTGAAATTACAAGTCTTTTTTCAAGACAAAGAAATGGATACACAACAAGGCGATACAGGCCTTAAACCCAAATCCAAGTTTACCCCTATGGATAGTACGTTACCTATAGAACTGCTCGCTTTCGAAAAGGCGGTCATGAAGGACCTCAATGATCTTGACCCACAAAGCAAACAGATCTTCCAAAATATCACTAAAGAAGAATGAAAAGCCATACAGGAACTAAGCAGCAATCTAGAATTGGTAATAAAACCAGCAGACACAGGGGGGGGCAACGGTCATACAAACAACAAAACAATTTGACCTTGAATGTAGACGACTCCTTCAAGACCGGCGCAACTACGAGGTTCTCCATCAAGATCCCCCTGAAAGGATCAAAAGAAAAATCACAACCATGGTAGAAGAAGCAATGGCACATAATTGGATGGCAAAAAAAAAGGCGAATTCTTAATTCAAGAAACTCCTATAACACCATACCTATATACTATTCCTAAGATTCATAAAAGCCTGGTAAACCCACCAGGTCGTCCAATTGTATCTGGAATAGGGTCAATCTTAGAGCTGTCTCAAAATTTGCAAATGCCTTTTTGAGACCAATGGTACAAAAAACATCTACCTACCTCAGGGATACAAAGGATGTCTTGAAGCTTCTGGAAGATCTCTCATTTGATCCCCAACATCAACTTTTGATAAGTTGTGATGTCGAGAGCCTATACACAAGCCTTCCCCATGATGAGACATTAAACATCATTGAAGATGTATTTTTTGAAGATGACTGGGAATACCAGACACCCAGAAATGTCATCATGGAATGTTACAATCTTGCCCTAAAAGAAAACTTTTTTGAATACAACACCTTGTATCTGCAGAAACATGGGACCAGCATGGGGAGCACATTTGCTCCCAGCATAGCTGGTCTCTACGTGTACCATCGTGAAATGAAAAAAATACTACACCCCAATAACCCCTTTTGGAAACATATCAATACCTGGAAAAGGTATATTGATGACATTTTCATCATATGGGATGGTGATGAAACAACAGCACAACATTTCATCTCTTGGTTGAACTATCAAGATGACTTTCTAAGATTCACGAGTACAATTTCGAATGAAGAGTTGGTATTTCTGGACCTTAACATAGTTCCCAAAGACGGCAGGTTGATGACAACCACACATTTCAAGTCCACATCCAAAAATTGTCTCCTTATGTACCACAGTTTACATCCAAAACATTTGAGAGACAACCTTCCCTATGGGCAGTTTTTACGATTAAGACGCAATTGCACTGAGATTGCCAATTTAGAATCACAATCCAGAGACCTACGAAAAAAACTCGAAACGCGACAATACCCGTAGAAAATAATAAATCAAGCATACAAAAGGGCACACAACAACTGTAGGGAAAGCCTCCTAGAAACTACTCAATCCAAACCAGAAGAAAAATGCCCCTTCTGCATCACCACGTACAATTCAACTCCAATCAGGTGACCAAAATAGTTAATAAACATTGGAAGATCCTGAACAGCGGAGGTCTAGACATCCCTAAACCAATGTTTTCTCACAGGAGAGGCAAGAACATTCGGGATATGCTTGTCCATACCAGGCCAAACAAGATGGAACAATCAAACCAACCGACAACCATGGGGAGCATACAAGGACATCATCCATGTGGTAGATGCAAAGCCTGTCACCTCAACAAAAAAAGCAAAGAACTAAAATTCCAAAATAGCACCACATGGGAACAAAGAAAATTCACCACATGCAACAGCCACAATGTTGTTTACCTTATCACTTGCCCTTTTCGATTCAAATACATCGGCATGACCACAAGACCAGTCAAAACCAGAATAGGGGAGCACAAGAGCAATGTAAAATGCAAAAAAAGCAGTACCAAAATGGCATCACATTTCCTAAAAAAAGGACACACTCCTGAAGACATCTCTTGGACTGTATTAGAACAGGTCAATAATGACAAGTACCTTTTTAAAAAGGAACAGAGACAGGTTTTCCGTTTGAAAACTAACCAAACCGGCCTGAATGATGAAATCCCTTGGAGACAATTGTGATCACAGTACATCCATACACTATTGAGCACAGTACCAAGGAAGATCGATCTAAATCCTGAACAACACACAAAGCGATGAAGGATAAGATAACAACTAGAACAAAAGCTTAAACTCAACTAGGAGTTTCATAAACAACTAAGCACATAACAGAAAAAACCCCGCCGAGATCCTTTTCATTGAAGATCAACATAGGCTCTGAACCGCTTAAGGAAACGTGAACTAAATAATTACATGCAGTGATAAAGCGAGTGTTGACTTACTTACAGAGGTCCACCACCAGCAAGTTAAAATTATAAAACCTCCATGACAGTAATCTACTGCTTGAAACAACAATTACAAAATCCACCACAGCCAATTACCATATCTAACCGGAATATACAAAAGCCCTCAACCAGCCAGTCTTACTATGCTGTTAAAAATAATTTTTCTAAAAATAATCTGAAACTATACCACAACCCCATTACAAAATCCACTGGAAATCAACTTGTGTACTATTAAGAAATGTATAATATAATCTTTTTCTCTGTACTACCTAATGAATCAAGTGCCCCACTCTACAAATGTTTTTTTTAACCAAAATCGAAATCGGCACATCATGGCAGTGTATTTGATATCTATGCGCTACAGCGCCAGGAAGTGTATTATGTATTCCCCAGAGGTTGAGCAAAACAACGGCGGCCATCTTGGTTCCCGCCCAAGTCTTTTTGGAAAAGCAAAGATCTCTTCCGCGTGCACCACGGAAGCAGAGGCTGCTGATTGGCGCTCAGGCATTCTTTAGCGGTCTTTTTCAGCCTTTAATGACAGATAAATACAGCAGGGTCAATAACACACAGTAACCCGACGGAGCGGCAATGAGGCACAATATTGGAGAGGTTGTATCCTTGGTGAATGTGAGTAAGACTAAGGCCATTTGGGCCCGATTCACAGAACTAACGTAAGACAAAATCCTAAACTTACTACCATTTTCGTATTCACAGAAGGCACTTACTAATTTTGGTATTCACAGAAGACACTTACTCATTTCGGTATTTACAGAAGTTAGGAGTCCTAACTTTAGGATTCCTAAATGCCTTCTGTGAATACCGAAAGTCCTAAATTTAGGATTTTTCTCAATTTAGTAGTAGTAAAGTTAGGACTTCTAACTTTAGGTCTCCTAAATGCCTTCTGTGAATACCGAAAGTCCTAAAGTTAGGATTTTTTCAATTTAGTAGTAGTAAAGTTAGGACTCCTATCTTTAGGACTCCTAAATGCCTTCTGTGAATACCGAAAGTCTTAAAATTAGAATTTTTCTCAGTTTAGTAGTAGTAAAGTTGAGAAAAATCCTAATTTTAAGATTTTCTGTATTCATAGAAGGCATTTAGGAGTCCTAAAGATAGGAGTTTTAACTAAATCTTGCATGCAAATTGAACCATATCTATCCTGGCCCATTTCCAGATATGAGCGCTTCCTGCTGACTAGATTTCGATTTGACTTGTTTCATTTGATGCTAGCTGTGCCCAGTGGAGCCCATAGGGGACAAGTGTTGCCAACTTGCGGCTGCGACAACAAGTCTCCGCAAGACTTGGTACACTTTTTATTTGTATGCTCCTATTACATGTTACCACGGAAAATGTTTTTAATACCTCTTTTTAAAAAAATGAACTTTGTGCAAATAAGACCAGCACTACTTCACCTTCAAATGCTGCACTGTGAAAACACTTTGTTCATATGTAACTTTTTAAAGACAGCCCTGACACACAGAAAAAGTATGGAAGGCTAACCCCTATTTTTATCCTTTCTTTGTAAATATGTCTCTGATTAATTGGTATACTTACATTTGTTTGAGCACTTACATCCTATCCTGTGATCCGTTGCCTTTGTTGATATGTCTTTTTAAATTAATGTTATATTTATGCACGTGTATTTTTTGGTACTTTTATGACTGTATTTCACACAGTCGAATAAAGAAATTTTGAATTTGAATTTGAATTTGAGTCCGAAAGTTAGGAGTCCCAACTTTACTACTACTAAATTGAGAAAAATCCTAATTTTAAGACTTTCAGTATTCACAGCAGGCATTTAGGAGTTCTAAAGTAAGGAGTCCTAACTTTACTACCACTAAAATTAGAAAAACCCTAATTTTAAGACTTTCGGTATTCACAGAAGGCATTTAGGATTCCAAAAGTTAGGAGTCCTAACTTTACTTCTACTAAATTGAGAAAAATCCAAATTTTAAGACTTTCGTTATTCACAGAATGCATTTAGGAGTCCTAAAGTTAGGAGTCCTAACTTTACTACTACTAAATTGAGAAAAATCCTAACTTTAAGACTTTCGGTATTCACAGAAGGCATTTAAGAGTCCTAAAGTTAGGACTCCTAACTTCTGTGAATACCGAAATGAGTAAGTGCCTTCTGTGAATACCAAAATGAGTAAGTGCCTTCTGTGAATACCAAAATGGTAGTAAGTTTAGGATTTTGTCTTAAGTTAGTTCTGTGAATCGGGCCCTTAGTCTTTAATCCTTGGCCATTCCTTCAGTGGAACTTTTGCTTTTCAAGGAACGAGTTAATTATTTTATACGCCTATTTCCCACAGTGACCATGAGAATAGACCTTACCTCTGATGCCAGACTCATGGGGCGCTATCACGAATAGAAAATGTATGTACCACTCGTAAATGACTATTTGCAAAGCTATGGCGTTTTGTGTGAACCATGATTTATTGCTCATATAGCTTCGTAAAAAACTCAGTTTCCCGCCCATTACGATAACAAGTACTCTGTTTTTTCAGACAGATCTTCTATCCGCACACATGTGGTAAAACTGTGCACTTATCATTCAACGAAAAGGGGAATTTTTACTTTTTACTTTCTCGAAGCGAACATGTAGCAATATATATCGCTCCCATAACAGACGCTAACCCTCTCGCGTCCAGAACTAAGCCTAATAATAACAATACTGAACTTGAAAATATCGTGTGTGTAAAAAACAGACCCGCAGAAGGCATTTTGCCATGTCTGATGTGTATGAGTGAGATGTGTGTGATTTTTCTATGACAATATAACGGCGAAATGACCTCAAAAGATGACGAAATTCACCAGTTAAAACACATGGTTTTCTTAGTAATTAATCCATGGTAAAAGAAAGAAAAATATATCATATTTTGAAGAAAAACATAGGAAAAATATATCATATGTTTGAAAAAACAATAATCCACGTGTAGGTGATGTGTTACCCAATATATCCCAATGCCAGTTGATTCTTTGTTTCTTTTTTTCCCTTTATTTTTCAGAGACCAATTTGGTTATTTTTCTCAAGGGCCTCATTCAAGCCCTGGAATAAACAGACTGGCTTATTTTTGCAAGCCTGTTTTAGGAAAGTAGGCATATGACATAAATACTTAGGGGTCCATTAGGATGTCGGGCGGTGGCGGGGCGGAAAAACAGCTTTTTCTGCCTGCGAGCAGCGGAACTCACGTCCGCCACATTAGGATAGATAAACATAGGTCATTTCCCGTCCGTCGCGGAGCGACGCGCACCGCCATCAAAGTGCGCCCGCCACCGCGGCGGCGGGAGCTAATCGAGACTCACCGCCGTGCAGAATGACGTCCTGTAGTGTAGTTCCTATTTTCCCAATAGGCTCTGCGCATTGGAATAATATCTTCAATAGTATAGACGTAGGACTGTGGTTAACTAGGTCTTCTACTGACGATATTAGACTTAAAGTTATGTGTGCCAGCTAGCTCAGAGTTCACTATAAACGTTCTCGAATAGGCAAGGAGGAGTTTAACCTCCCTGGATAGACAAGAAGGGATTTCGTTTCTGACAAACATAGAACATGACAACTTTGCTCCCCCCTAATCAAGAGTATATCTCTAGAGTCGTGTGAAAACAAAAGACAACTATTTTACTCAGTCAGTACGTGCATTCTTAGTTTCACCAGTTTGTAGAGAAATAAGAGATGGGCGTGTTTCAATAAAAAGATGTTATTTATTGATCAGTCTCTTTTCTCATACAAGACAAATGAATCGCTATTATTGCAATACTTATAGTTAAGTAAAGTGCATACAGTAAAAACAGGATTATAAAATAATACTGTAAAAGCATTGATATGGTTTCTTAGCCATATGATACTTAAAATGGATAAAAGATATACATACATATATACATTGACTAATCGTTCTCAACTGGTGCTTCTAACTACGCCTACCCCGGTGTACCTGACCTAAGCCTAATACGTGGAAGGGAGTAAGTAAGTAGCAGTTTAAGTTAAGTTTGTTTTGCCAAGGATCTGACTCAAGAATTCTCTGTAAGGGGTTAGTCAGTTCAGTACCTGGGATTTAGAAGGCTGGAGGGTTGGTATCTCTGTCTCAGGACTCGATATCCCAGTTACCCGCGAGGGCGGCTGGAAACGCCGGAGGCTGGATTTCTCGGCAGGAGAAAAAGGCAGCGTCTCTCTCAGCGCGTCAAAAGGGAGGGGCAGCGTCCGTGGGCTTTTCTGCATCAGCTGGGCTCTCCGGCAAGTAGCGCTGCTCCAAGCTCGTCACCACCGTGTCTCTGCTTAGGGCAGCGTTGGTATACTTATACCTGAAAGGTGCCGAGTTTGACGTAAGGATGGACATAAGACGTCAGCAAGAATGTCATAAGGACTGGTCGTTCTTACATTCTTTTCAGGAGTTCTCGAGCGAAATCAAAACAATAGCTGCGGGGGATTTCCCAGGTCTGCTGGAGGTTTGATTTGTTTTAAGAACTTGGTGTGCTTTCTAGGGGGCTGGAGGGATAGTGCTTGCTTAATGTGACAGCATGCGCTATGACCTAATCTGAAAACGGGTTTCTGTGCCTGTGTATGAACATTAGTGAATTAATAACCGGACAAGGGTCAGAAATAGGAGTATCAATATAGGTACCTAGATAAACACACTACACCCACTCCACGATTTTATGTACATATTTACTAAACTAAGCAATAGTAAACATAACTAACAGTGCATGTGTATACCGAACCACCCCAAAAACAATTTTTTTATTTTTGTGTATTTGAAAAATGGCGTATGCAAAATGCACGAAATGAGTATAGGTACTGTATGCATTCAAGCAGTATAATCATTCAAAAAGGAGATGTACATTTTATATCAGCATGAATGATTTGCGAAATTACACATGAAATGGCTCTTGATACAGAAAAAAATTGCGAGACCATCACATCACATATAAACAAATTAATTGCATATAACCTAGAGGTTGAGGTAATGTAATGTCTCTAGAATTCCTAAGAATAGAAGCTCTGTTCTCTAAGAATAGTTTTACTTTAAGCAGAAGATAAGTGCCAAAAAGGTAAATATTTTGGAATTGGAAAAAAAATGTTTTCGCCTTTCAGGGGAGAAGAGAAAAAATAGTTCACAGTCACTTTGTTTTCAAAAGACTGAAGGCCAAATTTGGAGTTCAGGGAACGCCGTGTGCAAGTTTGTTTAAAGTCATTCTCTCTGTTCCGGTGAAAACATCATTTCAGACAGCTCTCGAAAAAACAGTCTACAGCTTCTGGTGAAAGTTCGACTAGGTTGGAAAATGTCGCTACCATGCAGTCATGCGCATGATTGCTTTCAATGATGGTTCGATCAGAACTGCTTACAGAAGGTCGTACCTGGTCGATGCTGCTTACATCTTGTACTTCACTACCCTTCAATCGTAGTGGTGAAGTCTCCACAAATGCCGTCATCAGGATAGGTAGCCGCTGGGGACAGCACAATGCATGAGCCTTTACTGGACCCAACAAAGTATCTGCATCCAATGGTACTTCTGATTGTAGTGTAAGACAGGTGTCTAACACGCATTCTTCGCCGCATAGCATGCACCTTAATACAGGCATAACACAATTCTGCCAGATGGGTCTGAATGAAAGAAACCAGGTCATATTTAGATCTCGTAGCCAGGCTAAGCCAAGGACTTTAGTTATGCGGTCCCGGTAGCGGATAGCTAGGATCGTTTCTTCCATTGTTGCTGGAGTCTTGTCTGTGACATGGTTTGCCATAACGAAGCAAGAGTAGCAAGAATAAAATGCCTGCTACGAGTCCCAACAGGAGTGGAAGTCCACCAAAGATGGAAGGGACGAAATTTGGAAAAATACCCAGGATCGCTTTGAATGGTGTTAAAGCTCCTGAAAAACTGTCTTAAATACACTTGCTATACCACTTGTATCAGAAATATTTAAGATTTCGTTCAGCATTTCTGGGAAGTGTAGGGGGCAATTTGTTGATAACATTGAATGAATCTCTGCCGTTGTCCTTGCAACTTGGAGATCATACGTTTCCTTTGATGACGTCAACTGGGTTGGCGTTTGTAGGAGCACAGTCTTCATTCTGCTTAAAGTATCAATTCGAATAGAAGAGATTTTTATACTGGGCCATAACCTTCCCTCCCTGTCTGGAGCATCATTCGGGAACAATACTCTTTCACAGCACATGACCCTGGAAGTCACGCTTACAAGATAAGGTTTTCCTGGCAGCAAGCCACAACATCTGTGATCTACAATTAGAATGTAACTCCCGTTCGAAAGTCTTCTAAAGAATGGTTCTGTTTGTGTTGCAGGTGTGCCTAACTGGTGACATGAAAGGTTATTTGAAGTCCCTTCACAGGCCCCATGTAAACTTATGCCTTGACACAGAAGTATACCACTTAGTGTTTTTTCACAATTATTACCACTAAGAAATACACTTTGTCCCTTATTACTGTAACATGTGTGTGTATAAGGTAAGTTCCATGTTGACTTAATGTATCCTTTACCCAACCTTTCATACTGGCCTGCCTGTATATATTTTTGGCAGTATTGAAACTGGAAAGTTGTTATCGGAATATTTATTATCCCATGTATTATCCATTCAATGACAGGTCGTTCTGACATTGTCAATGGGAATCTCTCAAGTTTTTCAATGCTCAGAATTGTATAGTCAGCACCCTTCTGTGCCAAACTGATTTTTTTATCAGTAAGGTTAAAGATATTAAATAGTGACGTTGTGTTGATTAAACGCCAAGGCACATAGCCTGAACGCAGGTTTTGTAACGTCCAGCCAAGCTGTACAATAGAACGTAATTGAGACTGACCGTGTTGCAACATCAGTAAGTCTTGTTCTATTATATCGATTGCAGAAGATACAATACTGTCCAGTGAATATATTCGGGAAGACAGAGTCATTAACCCATTGTCCACAACAGAAAGTGATTTTTCCAAATTAACACGGTCAATTTCCCGTATTTTTTCTGCTGTCTCAATTTGAGTTACTTTCCAAGCTTCGTTGTAAGCTGCATATATAGAGGTCGCTATGAAACGTTTTTGACGCTGTTTGCGTGGTCCCATGATGAAATCACGCAAGTCAGCACCTTCTTTAAGTAAAGTTAAGTGTTGCTTAATTTCCGACAGTGTGGATGTATGTAGCCATTGAAGGCAGAGTTTCCCCACACTATAAGTAGTTACAATCCCTGGATGTTGTCTCTGGGAGTATCTTGGGTCTGGCCTGGTCAATGTGAACCCCTGTATTTTGTTCAGGAATCTGTCTTGACAGTTATTTGTGTCTGTGGGCCAGATCAACCATTGTTTCCAATCAGCATGTGTTCTGTTTTGGTTTAAAATATGGGATACGTCTATCTCAACATCCGTAGTGCTATTACTGGTAGGTGTTGGTTTTGGAATAGACGGTTTATTTAAGTCTTTAATTTTGGCTAGGCCAAGACAGGATGTCTGTTGAATTGTATCATTCAAAAATATAATTTGTTCTGGGATCATGCAGGCTCTAAATAATGATTCTATACCTTGCACTTGCCAATCTTTTGTGCCCCAGATCGTTTTCGTTTCAATGTTATTGTTCCAGAAATCAAAAGCGAATGTATTAATTTTTTCAAAAAATGAGTCCGAATATATCAATTTTGTGTTTGTAAGCATGGTTTTCACTCCTGTCTTATTTAACAATTTGAAATAAAATGATTCTGCATTACTGGTGTTGAACCCTGAAAAGTATGAATATTTATCAAAAAATTTCTTTGAACTGCCTTTTGGTGGAGTTGCACAATGTTCCCATTGGTTAAAATTTAAAACATTTCTAGGTTGAGTAGATTTATGCAGATAATGGTTACCATAATGGTTGTAACAAAACATTTGATCGTAATTTGATGAATCTTGCAAATAATCATGTTCTGTAAATTTAGCTGACATTACTAGATCAGACATCATATCATTAATACTTTCAAAGTCCCAATCATCAGCGAATGTGCTTGGTTTTACAAAGTCACTTAATGAAATCTTGAATTGATGAGGATACTTCAGGAGCTCAACCGGACCATAGATTTCGTAATCAGTTTTGTCCCATGCTACCCCACCGGGTATAGGATTGGCTGTGAAGTTTACTGAAGAAAGTTCTCTTTTCTCGATGTGTGAAGACTTGTGTGGTTTCAGGACCAAGTTGATGTTCTGACTTGCTCTGTCCATTGTAGCATATTTTCCCTCAATGAAATGTCCCAAGCATAGTACCATGATGAGCCAAAGTATGAGGACAAATACACCTAGTGACACCCAAATTTCAATCCATGGAGAAATGAGATAGGTTTCTTTTAGTTGATGAAAGAGTTCCTTTGCTTTGTCTTTAATAGTTTTTCTTGTCGGCTGTTCCTCAGGTTCACTTAGATCTTCAGAAAAATCATCGAAGTTGATGAAGTAGCCGGATGCTGTTATGTCAATTGTTTCAATTGCTTCTGGATTCCTTTTTGCTTTAGGTATTTGCTTTGTTTCATTAGCATAGTCTGTGGTTACATCATTGTATAATGGAGTTTCTTGATGTAAAGCTTTGATTTGGGTTTCAAGAGGTTTAAGTTCCATCGCTTTGTTGCATAGTCCTTGTTGAATCACTATAGGTTTATCAGGTGTGATTAGTCTTTCAGTTTGAACCTCTGTGTTTGTAGCAAACTTTGGTGTTCTACTACTTCTTGGGAGTCCACTTGGCCTACTACTTGTTATTGGCCACATGATTGTGGTTTAACCAGGTCGATGGATACAACTCGGTTCTCCTTTTTACCAGCAAGGGGTGGTAGTACTACTGATCTTGTCCCGTTGACAGGCAAGACAGAAACTGCTTTTCTGTAAGAAGGCCCAAATTCCTTCTTCACCGCGATCTTCTCTCTGACCAGATCCCCGATTTTTGGAATCCAGACAGGCCTTGCTGGGACAGGTGGTTTCTCCTCAGTGGTTATTGGCTGCTGTTTCAATATTTTTTTGCTCAGGTCTTTTCTTGTTTCGTTTAAGTCCTGTAAAATAGCCAAACGATCTTTGATATCAAAGCATTTTTCTTTAACCACTGAAGTTTGACTATCGAGGTCCTGGATTAACATTCTAGTCCCAAACAATAGTTCGTACGGACTGAGACCTCTCAGAGAATTTCTTGGCAGACTATTAAGACTACGTTGGACACTTATTAAATGTTTGACCCACCCAGCTCCTGAACCTAATACCTTTGCCGTTATAGATTGCTCTGTGCCTTGGTTTTTTCTTTACACCATCCCGTTTCCCTCAGGAAGGAAGTGATAAGAGTCCCGCAATGCAATGCCCAAGCTGGCCATACACCCCCCATAAGCTCGAGAGCTAAAAGCAGTGCAATGGTCAGAATGTAGCATGCCCCATGCGTATATGCCATTATAGACTCGCAAATCTTTGTATAACAGTTCAGACGTCAGCCGAGAGCTGTGGTCTACATTATAAGTGAAAATAGTCTCTACATGTTAATATGACGCATTATTCATACTGGGTATTTTATGTCGATAGCCTAATCCTTTATTTAGTGAAAAGCCATGGGAATACACCGTCTCGGTCACCACTGCGATCTCTGTTGCAGTTTGGACAGTTTTTTGCAAATATGTGATGTTGAAGGCTCATTCCTGGCCACCAGTATGTTGATTGTAATTCTTCTAGAGAATCCTTAAGTTTAAGGTGTCTAAGACCCTCACCCATATGTGCGTCTGCTATTAACAAGACTCTCCTGTTCATGTTTGGAATCACTCTATCCCCCACTCTAGGGATTCGAGCAAAAGGAACGGAGTTTGCATCGATTATGTATGTATAATTGAGTGGATACATGATGGGTAGCGCTGAGCAATCGCCTTTTGATGACGTTTTTACCGCCAGCATTGTTTCCCCGTCAATGTATTTTACTGAACGCTTTTTTGTAGCTACGGAAACCGATTTAGTTGTTTCCACTGTGGCTGTCTCAGCCAATGAATTCCCTGCAACGTGAACGCCATCACGCTGATGACTCAGTGAGTGTATCACGTGAGTCTTTGGTAGTTCTTTCCTTAAAAGAACTATTTGTTCCCAAAGCGATTTTTGCTTTATTGTTGCACCTGTGTCATCTTTGTAACCGTTTTGAATCCATTTCTGTAAATCGTTATTGTATGTTTTGACGCAGTAATACGAATTGCACACTATTAGTGTCGGGAATTCGCGATCGGCATTATCTAGTGCCATTTTTAACGCCATTATTTCAGTTTGTTGTTCTGAATTATTTTCCACTGAGTGTGTTTTTGAAAACAGAGGTCTCAATTTACCTCCGCGCCACACGTCTTTTGTAATCTTGCATGTGGCGTTATAAGCTTGCTCTCCCCAAACTAAGGGCTGAGCATGTCCGTCTGTATATATTACACAGGCGTACTGTCGTATGGGCAGAATGTCGCTAGGCAGAGGATATTCTCTTTCATATTCTAGATTTTTTAATTTTGTCATTTCTGGATCAAAATAGTATTTCACTCTGTCTGTAGCAAGAGAATCTTCCCATTGTATCCATTTTGGATTTAGTGCTATTGTAGGTAAATTACATGGGCTTGTTAATGCCTCAAAGGCTGATTCTGCTGTTCTGACTGTAATCCGTCTGCCGTCAGCTTGGTTTCTTTCTCTTGCTACAGCTGTTTGAACCGCATGAACAATGTTTTCCTTAATGCTGAATGTTTTTTCGGCTTCTGTGTACAAGTGTGATTTGTATGCTATTGGTACCGTTTCTCCCTCATTAGAGGTTAGGTATGTGAATCCGCATCTTCCTGGGATGACTCAAATCACAAGGTTGCGTGTGTTATCGCGTGTTTGCAGTTTTGTTTTAACTAACATGTCTGTTTGTAAAGATCTCAAAATTTCTGTGTGTTTTTGAGTCCAATTGATTCTTTTAAAATCTGGTTTTATTAGATCATAGAGAGGTTTAACCCTCTCTGCATAGTTTATAATGTAAGTTCTTCCAAAATTCAGGAAACCTAGAATTGATTGCAAGTTTTTCAGTGTTCTAGGTGCTTGGATTACAGCACATTTATCTAGGAAATTGTCAGCCAGGCTTTTGCCTTCACTTGATAATTCATATCCTAAAAATAGGACAGTCAGATGGGCAATTCTTGACTTTTTGAAGTTGAATTTGTAACCCTCTGCTGCGAACCCAAGTATTATGGTGTTCACTCTTTTCAAGTGAGTCTCCAAGTCATCATCTGTTAGATAGATGTCGTCGACATAAGATAATGCCTCATCATCATATATTTGTAGTAACTCTGTTACTCTCGCTGAGAATAATCCTGGGCTGTTCTTGAACCCTTGGGGCAAACGACAGAAATTTTCTGCGAGCCATTTATTGAGAAAGCGGTCAAATATCTGCTTTCTGGTGCTATATTTTGACAAAAGAATCCATTAGAGATGTCTAATGTTGTTTTGTATTTTTTGCGCACTATGCTATTCATTAGTGCTGTACTGTGTGAGTTTTGCACTGCAAACGTTTTGCAGCATGAGTTAAGGTGTCTGTAGTCCAAAACTAGACGATATGAATCATCTGGTTTAGAGACAGGAAACAAAGGATTGTTCATTTGTGAGGTGCATGTTTCAATCACCCCCTGGTATTCAAGTTGATCTAAGATCTCCCTGACCTGTTTTTTAGCTTCTTGCTTAATTGGGTACTGCCTCTGTGCAGTTGGTTGTGATTTTAACTGGATCTTGTGAGGAGGAGAGTCCTCATCCCATCCCACATGATTTTTATATAGTGCAGGAGCCTGGGCTAATTCCCACTTTCTTGCAAGTGTATATTTTTTATGAATTGGAATATGATTTGAGAAGGCAGGCATAATCATTTCTTCGCCATGAGGGCACTCCCTGACAAACTCTGGTGGCCAGTCTTTTTCAGCTAGAAGGATGTCATAGCCCTTGGAGAGATTATCCCAAACTAGACCCCTTATTTTCCTAGTCTTATCTCCCTCTATACGTAAGGTTATTTCATATATTTTATGAGGTTTGCTAACTCTGGTATCTGCAGTTTCCACCTGAATGTATTCATTCGTGTCCACTGTCTCCAGATGATTCATCAGGATCTTGCAAGCTATGCTCACTTCTGCTGCGCTGTCTAGCATTGTCTGAGCCCACTCTCCGTTTTTCAGCTGAGTCCTCAGGATCCTCGGCATGTTTGATTATTTTAATGCTGGCTACCTTCTTCTTTGGAAATTGTAACTTTTTACTCTGATGAGCAGGTTCTTTGTCTTTGGACTTGACGTGCTCTTCCCTGTGTTCTGACCGTCCTCTTCTTTCCGATTTCTGCGAGGAAGTCTGAAAAGATCGAGAGGGACGGGTATCAATATCTTGATATCTATCAGGTTTCTTCAAATTATCCCTATTTCTAAGGTTGTATTTTTTCTCAGAGGGCTCCCTCTGGGGAGACTTGTGTCCTTGGTCTGGAGATCTTTCTCTCCGCCGAGGAGACCTTCCTCTGGACTGGAATTTCTTTTCTTTGGGAGTGGATTGTTTATTTCCATCCCAGCTCTTTTTCGAAGTGTTTAGATTATTTTTAATAAATACCTTTTCAGGATTTTCAGTTAGTTGGGGTTTCACTGGTTTCCCACCCAAACTATCTCTTCCTAGGATTTTTCTATGATTCTGGCAAGTTCAAATGGTTGTTCTGCTATATCTGTTTCTTTCAATCTTTGGCGGATCGCCACAGTTGCTGCTTCCCCCTTTATGTTGGCTAGTAATATTGCCGAGCCCTGCTTGAAGTCTTTTAGTAATTTCATACCCAGAGTTAAAGCAGGTTCTGGACCGTATTCATTTTGAATCTGTTTTAGCACCTCTGGTATTACCGCCATGGACGGAACACCATGTGTTTGTGTGTAAATGGAAGCAAAGACTGTACCCCAAGTGTCACAGTCCTCCACATGTGGTGTGATCCCCATTGGAAGACAGATAGTCAGAATTCTGTGTTTCTCAACAGGGGTGGTATCTGGAAATACCACCTCTATTTGAGTGATTTTCTGTGCTAACCAGAATGGAATTTGTTCCCGTTTAATGGGTACTTTTCCTAGACAGGACTGTATGTTCTGTGGTGTGATTTTATTTGTGTTCCCCTGATGACGGGTCAGCTGTGGAATTTTAATAGCTGTTTGGACTGTTGAAGTCCGCATTGCATATTGGACTAATTGTGTGTGTATTTTAATCAGTTGTTTTAACTGTGCTAAAAGTTCTGGTATTGACATTTTTTCAATATCTGTATGTGGTGTGTAGCTGGCTAGAACCGGCCACGTTGCTCCTGGTCTACCTAGTGGACCGAGCCTGGTGATGTGATCATTATGTTTTAGGGCGCCTTTAAACCAGAGCAGGTGCTCTTGGTATTTGAGTGGTATTTCCACCTCCTCGAAAGGGGGGTACTCATCCGGAGGTTCCTCTATCTTGTAATAGTGGAACTCCTTTGTTACAGCGTTTGCTGCTGGGAAATTTATCCATGAATAGAATACCTCTGTCTGCCGATATTCGTGTGCTTCAATTACGAATATTACTGTACCACCTCTTGGTGTTAGTCCATTTTCTATAAGTTTAAGTGTTATAGTTTTTCTTATGCTGACCGGGATGAGTATTGCATCCGGGTCCTGCTCTAGGAGACTTCTGTCATCCGCTAGGAGTTGAGCTGCTATTCTAGCTGTCTCCCTTTCTTCTTCAGTTTCTGACATTTTACTGTCAGGAAGAGTTTTTGTTGCAGATCAGGTTTCCACGGAAACAAAGATTAGATGCACAATATTTTGGAACACTTTATCCTTCAACGTTGAATAAACCAAAAACCATACATAGGAGTCTCCTCCTACTAAGTTTGGCGGATTTAACCTTTCACCCACTCCAGACGTCTTTGGAGTTTTATGGGAAAAAAGGGGTCTGTGTGAAAAAGCACGACTGAGTTACTTTAATGTTTTGCGTTAGATTTATCGCCTATCCAAACCGTTGGGCGCCATGTAGTGTAGTTCCTATTTTCCCAATAGGCTCTGCGCATTGGAATAATATCTTCAATAGTATAGACGTAGGACTGTGGTTAACTAGGTCTTCTACTGACGATATTAGACTTAAAGTTATGTGTGCCAGTTAGCTAAGAGTTCACTAGAAACTTTCTCGAATAGGCAAGGAGGAGTTTAACCTCCCTGGATAGACAAGAAGGGATTTAGTTTCTGACAACCATAGAACATGACAACTTTGCTCCCCCCTAATCAAGAGTATATCTCTAGAGTCATGAGTTCAGTACCTGGGATTTAGAAGGCTGGAGGGTTGGTATCTCTGTCTCAGGATTCGATATCCCAGTTACCCGCAAGGGCGGCTGGAAACGCCGGAGGTTGGATTTCTCGGCAGGAGAAAAAGGCAGCGTCTCTCTCAGCGCGTCAAAAGGGAGGGGCAGCGTCCGTGGGCTTTTCTGCATCAGCTGGGCTCTCCGGCAAGTAGCGCTGCTCCAAGCTCGTCACCACCGTGTCTCTGCTTAGGGCAGCGTTGGTATACTTATACCTGAAAGGTGCCGAGTTTGACGTAAGGATGGACATAAGACGTCAGCAAGAATGTCATAAGGACTGGTCGTTCTTACATTCTTTTCTGGAGTACTCGAGCGAAATCAAAACAATAGCTGCGGGGGATTTCCCAGGTCTGCTGGAGGTTTGATTTGTTTTGAGAACTCGGTGTGCTTTCTAGGGGGCTGGAGGGATAGTGCTTGCTTAATGTGACAGCATGCGCTATGACCTAATCTGAAAACGGGTTTCTGTGCCGGTGTATGGACATTAGTGAATTAATAACCGGACAAGGGTCAGAAATAGGAGTATCAATATAGGTACCTAGATAAACACACTACAGTCCGCCCCGCTCGACAAATTAGGATGGCCCAAACAAGCTGACACACCGCAACGGATACACCGCCCAGCCTGAGCAGTCGGAAACTCGACAGCAGAGCAAGATAGGCGAGACCCGGTCGTGACTGCCATGAACCCAGCCCTCCATATGCATCCGGTGATGTTCCTCCTACAACACTATCGTCAGATGGGCCGCCGCGGACACCGCCGCAGGTACGCAAATACACAAATGCAACACACAAGACACAGGCCGACATAGGGTCCAATCACCACACAGACACCCTGCTGGGGGTCACAACACATCCACATGGGCACCCACACATCACCCACCTCACAACAAGGCACCCCTCAGCATCCGGGACACACAGCGACCGCCAACTAGCAGCAACGTCCCGGTCCCGGTCACGTCACCGCCACGGTCAACACATGCGCACTATGCAGAAGGCAGGGCCACTCCAAGGCATGGGCATGCCACAAACACCAGAGGGACACACACAGCCCCCAACCACACAGCAACACACCCCACCAACCCACAGGCCAGGTGCCCATCCCGTGCACCCCCATGCACACCAACAAGCACTGCAACAACAAGCACAATACACACCCTGCACCACACAACACACAACCAGGGAGACAGTCACTGCAGGAGTGGCTGACAAGGAACACACAACACCACTGCCACACACACTCTACGCTCACAATATTTGCCAACACACACACACACACACAAACACACACCCTGGGTATAGCCACAAACACCACACACAAACAGTGATGCCTCAAACGATGCCTGCACAAGAACAACACACAAACAATACAGGAACCAATACTGAATACAAACACAAACACACATACCCTGTCATCCAAACTGGGGAAAATCAATGGGAGCACAGACACAACAGGAGTACACAACAACATCACCCAGGAAATAAACCCACACACCATAACAGGAAACACACAAGAAGTGCATCTGGACCAACACACACAGCCACATCAAACCCATCACAGATGCACATGAAACCTCAATCAACAAACACCGCAAGACAACAGGGGATGTACATCAGGCAATGCCAAGGCCAAATACACACAGCACCGCCTGCACGACAAGCATTGTCTGCATAACAGGCATGATTGACACAACCGCATCACACACCACAAATCAGCACTGCACAGATACAACACCACACCCAGGAACTGAAGCTATACCACACCCTGCATCAACACATCCAACACAACAACTACACATGCACCACTCTGGGATACAGGACCAAGGCCACCTCCCCCACAACACTGGCCAGCACACACAGCTGAAGTGCACATGACCACTACAGAATGACCATTAGCACAAGGACAGCACACATAAACCTTTGGGGCAATGTCCAGAGTGGAACAACACATATGGCCCAAGAACTGCACCACAAAGCACAAGCCCAGATATGAAGTGGTGGGGAGGCACACACACATGGAAACCAAGGGGAAAGCTGACATCTAAGTTAAACAGCCTGCATGTCAGTAGCAGACATGTAAGGGGTGTACCGCACACAAATAGAGGGACGGAACACCCACAATGGCCAAGCACAAGTGGCACACATAGGGGATGGCCTAAAACCACTCACACCATGCCATACAGGAGTTGAAAAACCAACATATGCCTGCAATGCATGACAAACACAAACACAAAGCCAGTAGGGCCACACAGTTCACACAACAACACACAAGACACACAAGACACATTGAGGACCAATCAAACACAACACTAACGTGCAACTCACACACTTTGTACCCTCCAAAGTGAAAACACAACAAGGAAGAGTCTCACACAACACCATGGATACACCTACACAGCACAGTGCACTACAAACAGCTCACACAAGGGCATACAATCCTCTACCCAGGGCAAGACAAAACAAACAACAGGCATACAACTCCTGGGTGACATGTGTGTCTCACACAATACAGGGGCACACACAAATCCACTACAAACTGACACCCTTCACACTGCACACCTCTGCTATACCCAACAACACACATCTCATGTAGGCCATGGCACCAGGACCAAGGCCCAACACAAGATGACCATACACAGACAAGGCTGGGCACACAGAAAGCAATCCACACACATACTACATTACATATCCCAGCCAGCTTCGAAACATCTGCACAGCATCATACCCTGTGCTGGCAGTGTCCCCCAACCACACATGTGAACAGTGTAGGCAACAACAGCAAATCACTAACAAGATTGCTGCATGCAAGGTAAAATAGCCATCACAGATCACACAATTTTCAGGCTCAGAATGGACTTAAGACCCTGTCACCCCTGTCCAAAATTATGATGGCTGCTAAGGGCCTTGCAATGTTGAAGTGATACATGGAGCATGGTGCACAGGCAATCAAATGCGAACCCAAACAGAACTTTAATCAGCAAGGACACCAACAAAACACACACCAGAAGTAACTGTATTTATTCACATATTGCACAGATGCAGCGGAACAACAATAGTAGACAACAGCAAGGCTCAAAATGATGCAAAAATGCTATATACCATGCACAGGTGAAACACAAACAGGAAGGCCAGTGTCCATGGCAGGGGAGAGGCCACCACAGCAGAGCAACAGGGCCAGTGTCCATGGCAGGGGGGAGGCCAGCACAGCAGAGCAACAGGGCCAGTGTCCAAGGCACAGGTGAGAGCACGACACAGCAGAGCAACAGGGCCAGTGTCCAAGGCAGGGGAGAGGCCAGCACAGCAGAGCAACAGGGCCAGTGTCCAAGGCACAGGTGAGAGCACGACACAGCAGAGCAACAGGGCCAGTGTCCAAGGCACAGGTGAGAGCACGACACAGCAGAGCAACAGGGCCAGTGTCCATGGCAGGGGAGAGGGCAGCACAGCAGAGCAACAGGGCCAGTGTCCAAGGGACAGGTGAGAGCACGACACAGCAGAGCAACAGGGCCAGTGTCCAAGGCACAGGTGAGAGCACGACACAGCAGAGCAACAGGGCCAGTGTCCATGGCAGGGGAGAGGGCAGCACAGCAGAGCAACAGGGCCAGTGTCCAAGGGACAGGTGAGAGCACGACACAGCAGAGCAACAGGGCCAGTGTCCAAGGCACAGGTGAGAGCACGACACAGCAGAGCAACAGGGCCAGTGTCCATGGCAGGGTAGAGGCCAGCACAGCAGAGCAACAGGGCCAGTGTCCATGGCAGGTGAGAGGCCAGCACAGCAGAGCAACAGGGCCAGTGTCCAAGGCACAGGTGAGAGCACGACACAGCAGAGCAACAGGGCCAGTGTCCGTGGCAGGGGAGAGGCCAGCACAGCAGAGCAACAGGGCCAGTGTCCAAGGCACAGGTGAGAGCACTACACAGCAGAGCAACAGGGCCAGTGTCCATGGCAGGGGAGAGGCCAGCACAGCAGAGCAACAGGGCCAGTGTCCAAGGCACAGGTGAGTGCACGACACAGCAGAGCAACAGGGCCAGTGTCCAAGGCAGGGGAGAGGCCAGCACAGCAGAGCAACAGGACCAGTATCCATGGCAGGGGAGAGGTCAGCACAGCAGAGCAACAGGGCCAGTGTCCATGGCAGGGGAGAGGCCAGCACAGCAGAGCAACAGGGCTAGTGTCCAAGGCACAGGTGAGAGCACAACGTAGCAGAGCAACAGGGCCAGTGTCCATGGCAGGGGAGAGGCCAGCACAGCAGAGCAACAGGCCCAGTGTCCAAGGCACAGGTGAGAGCACGACACAGCAGACCAACAGGGCCAGTGTCCATGGCAGGGGGGAGGCCAGGACAGCAGAGCAACAGGGCCAGTGTCCATGGCAGGGGAGAGGACAGCACAGCAGAGCAACAGGGCCAGTGTCCAAGGCACAGGTGAGAGCACGACACAGCAGAGCAACAGGGCCAGTGTCCAAGGCACAGGTGAGAGCACGACACAGCAGAGCAACAGGGCCAGTGTCCATGGCAGGGGAGAGGGCAGCACAGCAGAGCAACAGGGCCAGTGTCCAAGGGACAGGTGAGAGCACGACACAGCAGAGCAACAGGGCCAGTGTCCAAGGCACAGGTGAGAGCACGACACAGCAGAGCAACAGGGCCAGTGTCCATGGCAGGGTAGAGGCCAGCACAGCAGAGCAACAGGGCCAGAGTCCATGGCAGGTGAGAGGCCAGCACAGCAGAGCAACAGGGCCAGTGTCCAAGGCACAGGTGAGAGCACGACACAGCAGAGCAACAGGGCCAGTGTCCATGGCAGGGGAGAGGCCAGCACAGCAGAGCAACAGGGCCAGTGTCCAAGGCACAGGTGAGAGCACGACACAGCAGAGCAACAGGGCCAGTGTCCAAGGCAGGGGTGAGGCCAGTACAGCAGAGCAACAGGGCCAGTGTCCAAGGCACAGGTGAGAGCACGACACAGCAGAGCAACAGGGCCAGTGTCCATGGCAGGGGAGAGGCCAGCACAGCAGAGCAACAGGGCCAGTGTCCAAGGCACAGGTGAGTGCACGACACAGCAGAGCAATAGGGCCAGTGTCCAAGGCAGGGGAGAGGCCAGCACAGCAGAGCAACAGGGCCAGTGTCCATGGCAGGGGAGAGGCCAGCACAGCAGAACAACAGGGCCAGTGTCCATGGCAGGGGAGAGGCCAGCACAGCAGAGCAACAGGGCTAGTGTCCAAGGCACAGGTGAGAGCACAACACAGCAGAGCAACAGGGCCAGTGTCCATGGCAGGGGAGAGGCCAGCAGAGCAGAGCAACAGGCCCAGTGTCCAAGGCACAGGTGAGAGCACGACACAGCAGACCAACAGGGCCAGTGTCCATGGCAGGGGAGAGGCCAGGACAGCAGAGCAACAGGGCCAGTGTCCATGGCAGGGGAGAGGCCAGCACAGCAGAGCAACAGGGCCAGTGTCCAAGGCACAGGTGAGAGCACGACACAGCAGAGCAACAGGGCCAGTGTCCAAGGCACAGGTGAGAGCACGACACAGCAGAGCAACAGGGCCAGTGTCCATGGCAGGGGAGAGGCCAGCACAGCAGAGCAACAGGGCCAGTGTCCAGGGGACAGGTGAGAGCACGACACAGCAGAGCAACATGGCCAGTGTCCAAGGCACAGGTGAGAGCATGACACAGCAGAGCAACAGGGCCAGTGTCCATGGCAGGGGAGAGGCCAGCACAGCAGAGCAACAGGGCCAGTGTCCATGGCAGGGGAGAGGCCAGCACAGCAGAGCAACAGGGCCAGTGTCCAAGGCACAGGTGAGAGCACGACACAGCAGAGCAACAGGGCCAGTGTCCATGGCAGGGGAGAGGCCAGCACAGCAGAGCAACAGGGCCAGTGTCCAAGGCACAGGTGAGAGCACGACACAGCAGAGCAACAGGGCCAGTGTCCAAGGCAGGTGAGAGCACGACACAGCAGAGCAACAGGGCCAGTGTCCATGGTTGTAAACAAGGGTCAGGACTAGCACACCTGTATGAGGCACAGGCGCATGAGGGGGATGCCAACTCACTCCTGGAAGTCATGCAGACTTGGACCTGGCTGGGTGCCCTTCCACTTTTTGGGAATATGATTTGGCTTCCCTGTCTTGGGGTTGATGGGAAGTGTTGATGACCCAACAGGCACACACACCAACTGTCCCACATCAGGTGCAGACACTGGCACTACCTCTGGTGATGTGCTGGATCCTGCGGAACGCTTGCTCTGGTTACGCCTCAGGTCCTCCTTCCCCTCTTTTCCTGGTGTACCCCTACAGTGCCCTGCTTTGCCTTTTTCACAGGGGTGGTCTCCACAGTGCCCTGCTTTGCCTTTTTCACAGGGGTGGTGTCTACAGTGCCCTGCTTTGCCTTTTTCACAGGGGTGGTGTCTACAGTGCCCTGCTTTGCCTTTGTGCCAAGAGTGGTGTCGACAGTGCCCTGCTTTGCCTTTTTCACAGGGGTGGTGTCTACAGTGCCCTGCTTTGCCTTTGTGCCAGGAGTGGTGTCTACAGTGCCCTGCTTTGCCTTTTTCACAGGGGTGGTCTCCACAGTGCCCTGCTTTGCCTTTGTGCCAGGGGTGGTGTCTACAGTGCCCTGCTTTGCCTTTTTCACAGAGGTGGTCTCCACAGTGCCCTACTTTGCCTTTGTGCCAGGGGTGGTGTCTACAGTGCCCTCCTTCACCTGCTACAATGGACTCAGAATTGGGGTAGAAGTGGTGGGTGGATGTGTCCCTGTGCTCTTCCTAGGTGTACCCCTGATATGCAACACCTCCTCAGTGGACACAGACACTGCATGGGTAGGTCTGTGTGAAGTTGCAGGAGACAGGAGAGTCATTTGCTGGTGATGCCTCTGCGGCATGCCAGCCTGATGTCAGCCTCATTGATCGCCTGGCCTTGGTCTTCCCTGACTGGCTCTTGTCTGTGCATTATGGGGTGGCCCTGCTCTTCAGTGGGGATGGTGTCTGTGGGCGGGAGTACCTGAGTTGTGTCTGTTGTGTGCTCCTTGTGCTGTATCATTTTGGTGACGCAGTTGACCTGTTGTCACTGTCACCTGATGTGGCCACTGACTGGGGGGTGGACAAAGGCACCTGAGCTGCAATGGGAGCATGTGCCTGTTGAATGGCTGACGTCACTGTGGATGAAAACGCCTGGACTGTACGGTGTAGCCCACCCACGTCAGAGTGTATGCCCTCCATGTATGCAACAACCTGGCCTAATTTCTTGTCATGGTCACTGAAGGCATTGTTAAATCAATGGGGTATCACCCATAGAATCAAAGGACCTGGGTATGAATTAGCGAAAGGGAAAACAATGGTCCTTGACTATCAATCGGAAATAGCCTTACGTGGAAATCATTTCTAATTTAGGAAATGCAATTAAATCTGCATGCTTTAACTCAAGCAAGATGGGGGAGATATTTACAATTTCACAATGATTTTATACACATTGAATGCAAAAAGAAAACAGTACCCTGATAAATAAACGCAACAAGAAAAAGATTGTAACCACACTCTGGATACTTGTACTACCAAAATTTTACATATTTATTTACAATTTTCATAAAACAATTATGATCATAAACGGCGCATGGACTATGAAGTATAGTCAGTGAGAAAGAAAGGGGTGCTCAAGTGTTTAGAAGAAGGAAGGAAAGCGTTTACAATGTACAATTCTGATATTTACAAAGAACAAAGCGGGAAACCTTCCGCTATTATATATGCCTGTCCACACAGTTTGGAGGGGGGAAGGGGTGGGACAATATAGGTACAGGCATACAAGTTAGAAAAGCGTCGACGTTTCGACCCTGGTGCTCTTGGGATATTTGGGGCCTCGGCTGCGGGTCTTCCTCAGGACAGGGGACAAGGATGGAATTGAAGGGGAACTTGGCCGTGATCCGACTGGTGGTCTGGATCGAACACCTGAAGTGTAAAGATGAAGTTACTGTTAGAATTTGTCTAATACTGAGTATTTACTAGAGTGTGGTACGGTATCAGATGTTGGGTACATTACCAATGAAGCTGGTCAGGTGGGAACTCAGTCCAAGCTTCCAGGGGGTAGATCACCTGTAGGGCACAGAGAAGATGGGAAAAAAGAGAGAGGTCAGTGCCCATCTCCCAAGAGCAACTGACTTGAGGAGACCGGTCTATTAATAAACATGGGTCTAGACTCACCTAATGTCTTGACGGTGATCTAGTGTGAATTCACTTGACTGTACAGCTTGTTCTTATGAAAAAGACCTGTGGAGGATGAACAATTGGTCAAACCCATCCAAGTGGTCAACTTATGTACCTGTTGGTAAGTGCGACTGGTAACTTACCACTAAGGATGGTGGAGTAGAACAGTCCTACCGGCGCCCCCACGGGCGACCCGGTGGTTGAAAGGGGTTAGTGATGCCAACGTTGCCTCTATACTTTAGGTTAATTTCTATATCGGTGTCCGGTACCCACGTCACCTGGTATGGGGTAAATAATCGAGAAGTATATTAATTACTTCATCTATCCATGTCCATGGGGTGTTCATGCTAGAACGCTAAAAAACGATCTAGCGAGCATTCACCCACATGGGATTACTAAAAAATTTTTTTTATTATCGAGCGTGCACCCTCCTGAGATTCCTATTTACTGTTCTTACCTCGGCAGGAATGGTTTCAATGCCTGGTAACCGCGAGCAGTTGCTTCCGTGATATGCTTCAAACGGAGAACAGCCTTCTAATACGACTGTTACTTCCGCGTTTGGGACTCATGTCACATGTACTCGTGATGGCCAATGAAAAAAGGGTTAGACATAAAAGAGGGACCGTGAACTAATTCGTCCGTCAAAAAGATCAACAAGGGACTAATCATGGAGGAGATCAGTATTACACCAAGTGAATTGCACGCATCATGCGTGTTGGGTGATAGGGATGTCTCATCAATTAGTGGTTAATCAAGATATTCGGCGCATTTCGATAATCCTCGATTTCTTTTTTGGGGCACATCAATTTCAAACAAGATTATTTAGTTGTGCACGAGTGCAGTTTGTACAACAATTTGTACGATAATTGAATGTTATTACAGTACATAATACATTGACACAAGATCATACAATACAATAATCAATACAGAAATTACATGTAACAGGCAATGTGATGTACAATGATACTGCAAGATGGTTCTTTACAAATTACCCTGGAGGAGGCAAAGTGAGTAGTTAGAGTGAATGGTTGTTTGATGGACATTTAGCCATTTCGAATCGAGACCATTTGTCTCAGGACTTCTTCACGGTCGTTAAGGCCGCGATTGACAGTATCAAAAATATGCATCCAGCGACATTCACGGGTACTCAAGAGTTTGGCATAATTGCCACCTCGGTTTTTTTTTTGTGACCTTCTCTATTATCCACCATGTGAAACTTTCAGGGTGATGGTTAAATTTCAGAAAGTGATCCACTAGTGGGGCCCCTTGTACCTTGCAGCGTATTTTGCTGCAATGTTGTAGGATGCGGGTCTTAGTTTTCTGGGTGGTTTGGCCAATGTACATAAAGCCACATGGGCACATTATAGGCATTGAGCAGGGCGGTCTGGCCCACACAGAGCTGGCGCAGGAGCTCTACACACTCTGCACTGAGGGCAGCAGGGGGGACAGGTGCAGGGGCAGCGGTGCCAGGTGTGAATGTCACACGTCCCCTCTTAGTGAGACGGATACGGGCAGCTCCTGAGGAAGTGGATGGGAGGGTGGGACAATGCCGCTGGGTTGTAGATGATGATGCTGACTCCCCATCCTCTGTGCCTGCCAACATGGATGCATCCCCACTGGCATCAGATGATGTGCTACTCTGTGTCTCAGCCACGGATTCCTCCTGCATACTTCTGTCCCCCTCAGATGCGCTGGTGGGCTCTGTGTCACTGGCCTCCGCTGCAGCTGTAGTGCTACTCTCGCCACCACTGCTTTCTGGCTCATGTCCCTCTGTGGTCTCTTGTGAATCTGCATGAGAGAGAGAAACAGGGTTGTGTAAGTGTCATCATCTGGTCACACGAATTCAAAGCAATGCAGTACAGGAGAGGTCCAAATGTACATGCTAACCACCACACCCAGCAATCACTGTGCAGCTACAGACAACATAGACCACACCACAGCCTGCAACGCTGAAAATCTGCCATGAGTGAGCCATGTTGATGCTACACAGCACTACACCCTGCCCATACATGAAGTGTGCCCCACACACAACTTGGCCTGCCCACACCTTGGGACATGATGAGGGTACAACACTTGTTACCACTAACTGACCGTCAGGGAACAGGAGGGGACAACGCACACACCTATTAGGACATCACAATCCACAATGCCACGTAGGCCATATCAAGCACCATGTGGTAATCTGGGGAACATCATTCGCATATGTTGGGGCACCAACGATCTTGGTGCAGGCAAAGTCGGCATATATGAATTCACACTCGGCAAGTGGACACTGCTGTTCACCCCATAACAGATCACCCACACCATCCCAACGCTGAATGACCATGTGGAGCCCAACACATCTGGCAATGGGAAAGTACAGCAGGGAGTATCTGCTCAGTAAGGCCAGGGTGGCACAATACCCGATACAAGCACACATCACAGCAGCCACTCACATGACACAGCACAGCAACACACACACATCACATGGCTCACCTCTACCACAGGCCCTGTACACATGCATCCACTCCAAGCAAAAGTCACGATCCCCAGATACTCACCAGCCCTGCCCTGCTCGCCATGCTCCTTCAGACGTGCATCCAGGTCTGGATGAGTCACTGCCAAGATGCGGCCCATCACTGGAGTCATGCTGCGCGTGCCAAACGTCCTGTGCGTGGTAGCATCCCCAATGTCTTCTCAGCCACGGTTTTTGCAAGCCGACTGATGTCATCCCACCTCTTGTGGCAGTGTGTGCTTCGGCGGTTGGATACCCCCAGGGCTTCCACCTTTCCCGCAATGGCTCTCCACACAGCCTTACGCTGGTTAACCTTGAGCTGCAGGTATGAGAGAAAAGAAGGTTAAATGACCAGTTCCACATTGTCAAGTAGCAACATCTATCAGTACAGTAGCAAGACCCAGACTCAGGACCTATTGTAACATCCCTCCCTCCAAAACTGGGGGACCCCTCACAAGGGCAGTGTGCATGGCCCACACAGATGTGATTGCATCCACACATTGGGGCGTATAGGGTCCAGGATAATCTCACAAATGCCAGATGCATCTACATTTTATGCATCAACTGAAGTGTGTAAGTCTGCTTTACACAGGCCACAGATCTGGCATATCTATTGATCATTGTGAAGGAAGTGGTGCAAGGAACATGTGAGTCTGGTGGTGTTTATCGTTTGTGTTGGCAGCCACTGCTCCGACTCCCTGGGTCACACTGAGTCACACAACAGGGGCACACAGAAATACTCACACAATCAAGTAATGTCCTGGCACCTACATGGCAAACATTTGTTGGCTCTGTATGGCTGACAATGTAACACTCCCCACTCACACATACAGGTATGGAAAAGACTGACATTGTGACACACACACTCCCTCGCCCTGGAGACAGCTTGTCTGTCAGTGTTCGACACAACCCCACACCCTCAGGCATATACTGCAGCAGCACAACTACACGTCTGACACCCCCCTGCCCGACAGCTACCTTCATGGTGACTTACCACGACATTGGGGCCACCAAATAGCCTTGGGTACTGTGCCAGCACCTCGTCCACAAGGACCTCTAGCTCCTCGCTGGTGAATGGACTGGCACGGATCTTCTCTGTCCTTGCCATCCCTGTGGACATGGAACACCTGTGGCGGAAGTGGGTGGTGAGCAGCAGGAGAGGGTCCCAGGCAGCAGACTCAGGAGGCAGCAGCAGGAGAGGGTCTCAGGCAGCAGCAGGAGAGGGTCCCAGGCAGCAGGCTCAGGAGGCAGCAGCAGGAGAGGGTCCCAGGCAGCAGCAGGAGAGGGTCCCAGGCAGCAGCAGGAGAGTGTCCTAGGCAGCAGGCTCAGGAGGCAGCAGCAGGAGAAGGTCCCAGGCAGCAGCAGGAGAGGGTCCCAGGCAGCATCAGGAGAGGGTCCCCTGCAGCAGGCTCAGGAGGCAGCAGCAGGAGAGGGTCCCAGGCAACAGCAGGGGAGGGTCCCAGGCAGCAGCAGGAGAGTGTCCCAGGAAGCAGGCTCAGGAGGCAGCAGCAGGAGAGGGTCCCAGGCAGCAGGCTCTGTGAGCAGTGGAAATGTGAGGCTCACTCCCACAGATTTATAGCCCCATGGGGTCATTTGGAAGCTGCAAAGCAGCAACAATTGGTTGTCCAGGTCTGCCTCTTTCAAAAGTATCCAATGACCGTCTCCGCCGTGGCGGAGCACTCCTTCCGCGACTTTCAAATCTGCATCATGCCACCGCGATCGTCGCTCCCATTGGCTGTAGGCAATACTCCATGGCGGCGATGCACCGCGGGTGCCTGGGGTGCGCTACCGCGATGGTGCATCATTCAAAATCATCCAATGACCGCCTACGCGCTGGAGGAGAACACCTTCCGCTACTTTCAAATGTGCATCATGCCACCGCGATCATCGCTCCCATTGGCTGTAGGCAATGCTCCATGGCGGTGATGGTCCGCGGGTGCCCGGGGTGCGCTACCGCAGTGGTGCATCATTCAAAATCATCCAATGACTGCCTACGCGCTGGCGGAGCTTGCCCACCACCATATACGACTGTCCATATGCCAATGGCTTCCGCACTTGTGAACGGGGTGGTGCTGGTGTCACACCGCCGGGGACAGGCGGTAGGTACCGCGATTCATGCGGTGGAGCTTGCCCACCGCCATGTACGACTGTCCATATGCCAATGGCTACCGCACTTGTGAAGGGGGTGGTGCTGGTGTCACACCGCCGGGGACAGGCGGTAGGTACCGCGATTCATGCGGCGGAGCTTGCCCATCGCCATGTACGACTGTCCATATGCCAATGGCTACCGCACTTGTGAAGGGGGTGGTGCTGGTGTCACACCGCCGGGGACAGGCGGTAGGTACCGCGATTCATGCGGGGGAGCTTGCCCACCGCCATGTACGACTGTCCATATGCCAATGGCTACCGCACTTGTGAAGGGGGTGGTGCTGGTGTCACACCGCCGGGGACAGGCGGTAGGTACCGCGATTCATGCGGCGGAGCTTGCCCACCGCCATGTACGACTGTCCATATGCCAATGGCTACCACACTTGTGAAGGGGGTGGTGCTGGTGTCACACCGCTGGGGACAGGCGGTAGGTACCGCGATTTCCATTACCACTAATGGCTATGTCAATCATGAAGAGTGTATCAGTACACAGCAGCAACATGCTAAAGGGCACATCATTGTACACACAATGCCATACTACCATGTCATCCACAGTTGTACGCACGTTATGTGTGACACACTTTGGTCTGTGCTCCCTGCCATGTTACTCATGCACTTAATGGCTGATGATGCTTGACACTCTTGAGCTTGTGTTCATGATGTGGTACAAGTCCATTAGTTGTGGGTCAGTGATGACCTTCACAAGGATTGTGTCACAGCATTGTATCGTATCAGACTGGTGCATTCACAACATCTCATGCACGCAACAGAACGTTTTCCTGCTACTGTGATCATTGTGTTGATGGATGTGTGCAGAGTTTACATGATGCATTGAGGTGTGACAGGTACAGCAGATGGGTATGATACAGACATGGTAATTTCTAAAACATTTGCGGGTGTTACTGCACCTTGCCTGCACATGTGAATTGTGTTCTCCAGTATGTGTGCATTCATATTGTCCAATGTGTTTGTGTCACTTGTGTATTGACAGTGGAGAGGTGTGCCCTCTGTGTGTATCACAAGGCCAGCCATGTCACCTGGTGTGCCATGCATCTCTCAAGCAGTCGTTTTTTCCCTATTACCTCATTGATGGTATGTGCTGTGGCCATCTCATGATGGTTGTCACTGACATTTCATATTTTACTTCTGTACTAGGAGGAGGCCAAATCTCCTACGTCATCTGACAGTGCTGGAGGACATGGAGAATGAGGCATTAATACGGAAATTCCGCCTGGATAGACCAACACTGAAGATCCTGTTTGATCTATTGGAGCCCCACCTGCAGCCTCACCGTCACTATCCAACGGCATTCACACCCACATACAAGGTGATGGCAGCACTCCACTTTTTTGCAACAGGTTCCTTCCAGGAAACAGTGGCTAACGCTGAAAAGATGTCACAGCCCATGTTCAGCATGGTGCTGAGGGATGTTCTTGCTGCCATGATGCAGTATCGGAATCACTACATCCATTTCCCTCAGGGAGGAGAATTGGCTGCCGTGAAGGGGGACTTCTATCCCCTTGGGCGCATCCCACATGTTGTTGGTGCCATCGATTGCACCCATGTAGGTCTGGTGGCACCACAGGCGACGGAGCACATATATAGGAACCGCAAACATTACCATTCCATCAATGTGCAGGTGGTGTGCCTTGCGGACATGACCATTTCTCATGTGTGTGCGAAGTATCCTGGCTCGGTGCATGATTCGTTCATCATGAGGAACAGCATGGTGCCACGGATGATGGAGAATCTGCATCCCCAGCGTGCTTGAATTGTGGGTGAGTATGCCTACTGATATGGCGTACTGTGTGTTACCTGATGTACCCTGGCTGTGCAACATTGCAATGGGTTTTTGTCATTCACAGGTGACTCAGCATATCCCAGTCGGCCATGGCTGTTGAGCCCCCTTAGGAATCCCAGGAGCCCGGCTGACATCCGCTACAATGACGCCCATGGCAGGACCCGACGGGTAATCAAACGCACTTTTGGGCTGCTGAAGTCAAGATTCCGTTGCCTTGACAGGACTGGAGGTGCACTAGCATACTCACCTGGGAAGGTGTGCAAGATCGTTGTGGCATGCTATATGCTGCACAACCTGGCCATCCACAAGAGGGTCCCCCTGCTCCTGGACGATGGTGAGGAACCAAGGCCACCACCCGCTCATGGACCGGAGTCCAGTGATGAGGACAGTGGAGAGGATGAAGGAGTAGACCTGCGCCAGCAGCTCATCGAACGCTACTTCACTTGAAGGTGGGTGACGAGGTACAACGTGTACATTGTCTGGTGTGGTTGCTGTTGTTGTGAAGGTCTATGCGCGGATGTAACTGACAGGTACACATTCTGTCACCTGTGTGTGGTAAAAGTGACATTGACGTTCCAAATGTGAACGTATGGTGGACCCTATTTGTTCACACCTGCAGCCCATTGTCTAGTATGCCTGTAGTGTCTTGTGTATGTTTAGTGTACTGTTCTGCCTGTGATGCCACAATGAGACCAGTGACTGTAGTTCTGTTGTGTCACCCTAGGTGCTACAGACGAATCCTGCACTACATACTGTTCATCATTTGGACACATAATGGACATTGTCAATATTGTAAATATTGCACTAATGACGATACAGCACACAAACTGGTGCATCAGGATTTTTCTTTTGACAGTGGGCATGTGATTTGTGTGGAAATATTTACATGACAGTGGGGAATGAGCAGTGAGTTGACAGTCCTGTTCAATGAGATGCAAGAGTAAAGTCCACATGGATGTGGTGACCCAGTCCAACAGACAGGTGCCACTGGCAAGGAAATGTGGATAAAGACAGTCCAAACAGTCAATGCAGTAGGGAAGAGGGTTGCCTTCACGGCTGGCTCCGTGACTGACATGTGGCAGGTGCTTTGCCTCCGGAGACTCCCAGGCTCTTCTTTGGACGCCCCCTAGATCTTTTTGGCGGTGGGGGTCCTGCTGAAGGGCCAGCGGCGTGAGGGGACGCGTCCCTCTCTGTTGGCGCAGGGGAGGATGGTGCACTGTCATCCTGCGGCACAACAGGAGGGGACGGAGGTGGTGGTTGGGACACAGGCCTGTCCCTCTGCAACGCCACTTGCTGGCCCATGAGGTCCACCATCTGTCCAAGGCGGTTGTCAATGGACCTCATCAGCAGGATGAGCTCCCTTAAAAGTTCATCCGACCGGCCACTTTGTCCCTGGACCTCTTGGTATGCCTCCACTACTCTGGTGAAGTGGTCCAGGGATGGGGTCCACTCCTCCCGAGGTCTGGTGGTGACCCTGACCCTCCCACCTGCTCTGCTGCCACAGACCTCTTGCCTCGCCACTGTGGGTCCACGCACTCTCTCCCTGCCCTCAACAGTTGATGCTGTGGCCTGGTCGTCCCCTGGGACAGGGAGGGTACTGCAGGTGGTACTGGTGGTAGTAGTGGTAGTGGCGGTGCTGTTGGCTGCGGTGGAGGCAGAGGGCGTGATAGCAGGGGTCTGCTGCGCTGTTGTTGCAGCAGAGGTGGTGGTGGGGAGGATGGGGGCCTGGGACCTCTGGGTCTGGGGCACACCAGATGGGCCGGCCTGGAGCTCATCGTCCAAACTGTCCTGGGTCTCCGCATGTGACAGTCCATGTGCCGGGGGTGGAGACTGGCTCTGCTGGTCGTTGGTGTGATCCTCAGCAGTGAGTTCTTCATCACCTGTGGAGTAAATGGGTAATGGTCAGTGTTAGGCACAGTGCAAGTATTGTCTCAGCTGGGTGTAGTGGACTGTCTGTACACTACACAAATTTGAATTCTGCAGTAGTACAATTCATGGCAACAGTGTGTGTAATTTCATATTGCAGAGGAACATCATTTACTGATATATGTTGGATGTCAATGCACTGCATGCAATTGTTGCTGCATTTCGGGATGCAGGTCTCCCACACACACATCAGGAAGAGTTGAGATAGCTACCTACCTGTAAGTTTGTTTGTTAACAGTGCAATGGCTGGCACTTGCTCCTGGGTGGGGGAGGCCTCCATGCTGCAGGAGTGTGGGCCAGAGGGCATGCTGGGAGTAGTGATACAGGCCTCCCACCCCCACACACCCTCCAAGTGAAGATGGCTACCTATCTGTAAGTTTGTTTGTTAACACTTCAATGGCTGACACTTGCTCCTGGGTGGGGGAGGCCTCCATGCTGCAGGAGTGTGGGCCAGGGGGCATGCTGGGAATAGTGATACAGGCCTCCCACCCCCAAACACCCTCCAAGTGAAGATGGCTACCTACCTGTAAGTTTGTTTGTTAACACTGCAATAGCTGACACTTGCTCCTGGGTGGGGAGGCCTCCATGCTGCAGGAGTGTGGGCCAGGGGGCATGCTGGGAGTAGTGATATAGGCGTCCCACCCCCAAACACCCTCCAAGTGAAGATGGCTACTACCTGTAAGTTTGTTTGTTAACACTGCAATGGCTGACTCTTGCTCCTGGGTGGGGGAGGCCTCCATGCTGCAGGAGTGTGGGCCAGGGGGCATGCTGGGAGTAGTGATACAGGCCACCCACCCCCAAACACCCTCCAAGTGAAGATGGCTACCTACCTGTAAGTTTGTTTGTTAACACTGTAATGGCTGACACTTGCTCCTGGGTGGGGGAGGCCTCCATGCTGCAGGAGTGTGGGCCAGGGGGCATGCTGGGAGTAGTGATATAGGCCTCCCACCCCCAAACACCCTCCAAGTGAAGATGGCTACCTACCTGTAAGTTTGTTTGTTAACATTGCAATGGCTGCCACTTGCTCCTGGGTGGGGGAGGCCTGTATCCTGCTGAGCTGTGGGCCAGGGGGCATGGTGGGAGTGGTAGTGCAGGCCTCCCTCCCTCACCCATTCAGGCCTCCTGAGCAAGAAGGCTAGCTACCTGTTGGGTGAGGGTGGACAGTGTAATGGTGCTAAAGTTTTGCAAGGGAGTACTTGTCAGTGTGTTGTTTGGCATTTGTTTGTACTTACCAGCCTCCGCTCCCCGGCTACTCCTGTGAGACTCTCAGGCAGCAGTATGGCAAGCCCCTTCTCCTCCCATGGTGTGAATGTTTTCGGTGGGATGGGAGGGCCACTGCCAGTCACGTTCACCAGCGTCCAGTTCTTACTCCTCCTCTCCTTGACAACCCTCTTGAGATCATGCCACCGCTTCATGATCTCCTTCCTGGATCTTGGGGTGGTCCCTACTGCATTCACCCTTTGGACTATCCTTTCCTACATTTGTGTCCTCGTGGCTAATGGTGTCTGTTGGACCAGGCTACCAAACAGTTGTGGCTCTACTCTCACAATCTCATTGACCATGACTGTCAACTCACTGTCGGTGAATTTGGGCATTTTTTCAGTTGTCATTGTGTGTGGTGGTTGAGGTGTTTGTGGGTGCAGGGGTGTGGGTGCAGGGGTATGGTGTTGAGGTGTTAGATGTGTTGTGAGCTGGGGCATTATTTGTGCTGGTGTAAAGGTGGTGGTGATGGTGGTGGTGATGGATGTGTGTGTGTGCTGTGCTCCTTTGCCTCTCCTGTTAGTTGTGGGGTATGGCCTTCTAATCTGGAGTGTTGCAAAGGATTGTGGTTAGTGAAGGGGGTGGCTTTATACTCAGCTGTGTGGGTGTGTCCAAGTGGATTTTGGGTGGCAGGTATGTTGTGGGATATTTCCAGGGTATTTTCGTATCTTTTTTCTTTCATTTTTATATTTTTATGTGTGTTATTTATTTTGGGGGGATGGCTGATTTTATTTGTGCACTGTTTGGCATCACTGCGGTGTTTTGGCATCGTCCGCCATGATTTTCATGTCCCGTCCGCTGCGGTGTCTATGCTGCAGCTCTTCCGCTATTTTTCCCATTCAGTCCTGTGTGCGACCGCGGTGGTCGGTGATGGCGGTTCCGACTGCGACACCCTCGGGAATATCCTAATTTCCTGTGCGGTATGTCCGCTGTCCTTGCGGCGGGTTGTTGCTTTTCCACAGCTTTTCCGACCGCTGCGGTCGATTTTTGGCCATCACCGCCCGCGTCGGACGCTTTGCTTGGCCCGCTACCGCCGCGGTCGGTCTTTAGTGGCAGTTGATCCTAATGTGGCCGCCGGTGGTTCCGCGGTGCAGGCGGGCGGTTGGTTTCCACTCCATGGCGGTTGGGGTGGTTTTCCGCACGCTATCCTGATGACCCCCTTAGTATTTTTTTTAGTGCAGTAGCGATCAACTTAGGTCCTGATGAATAAAGCAGTGGGGACTGCTTACGAAACATGTCGACCAAGTAGGGCATAGTAGATATCCCTACCACAACCCCATTTTAATATTCCCAGCTAGAGAAGTGAATACATTGTTTTTTCTACTAGCCAGGGAATTTTTAACATCTTAATCTATCATATATTTCTCACCCCCTACCACTCACATCCTTTTCACTAAACACATAGCCTGACTCCACAACAAGTGCTTCCGCATATTCCATAGGTAGTAGCACGTCCCGTCCCGTAGAGGGACGGGAATACCCCAATGATGAAGCATGACACTCTGGGATTCATAGTGTGTGAAGGGTATTTTCAAAACACATAGTGCTTTTTCTTGTCAAATACAGGGATCAGCAACACTCACCATAAGTGTATCTCACTATATATTTATGAAAACAAAAAACTGATAGAATCTTATAGATTGCAAATAAGAGGAAAGAGAGACTGAAAGAGGATGCAAGATGATACAGTCAAGGAAAGAGAAAGAAAAGGAGATCGAGAAGGACAGTCATAACAAACAGTGGGCATAGACAGTTAGTAATGGAGGAGCACTATTAAATAATGTGTATGAGAGAGAGTAAGTGAAAGAGTTAGGGATAAAGAGAAAGACTACTTAGAAAGTCAGGACTGTTGGCAAAGAGATAAAGGAATGAGTAAGAGAAACAGGTCGGAGAGGTAAGGGGAGAAAGGAGGGACATTTATGGGAAGAGAAGAAAACAAGAAAGGGAAAAAATAGAAAGAAACAAAAAAAACTAGAAAGATACTGGGGGTTTGGAGGGTAAAGAGTGACCACCTCTGAACAGATGCTGTAAAGAGAGTAAGATTGCCTGAAATGAGGGTCATTTACAGTGCATGAAGGGTAAAATATGGAAGAATGAGGAAGAGGCACAGAAGAACAGTACGTCATAGTAGCAGCAATAGTGAGGGGAGGAAAGAAAGTAAGATAGAAGCTACATGTTAGGAGATAACGGAGATCAAGTAACCAACAGAATAAAATGTGAGGCAACCAACAGGGAAAAAGACAGACGTTGTGTTGGGCGTAGATATTTGCAAGGTGATGGGACGACACTAGGAATAGGTAAATTGAATGCAGCATGACTATGGTATTTTATTTTGAGTAGCAGAGCTCTGAGAACTTTTACACAAGTTTTCAGTGCTTTTTCTACAACACAAAAAACCTACATTTTAAGGAAGTGCAGTGCACTCAATTTAGGGCAGTTTGAAAAATAGAAAAGCTGTCCCAGCTTTCTCACCCAGCTTTCAATAATTATGGAGGAAAAACATACATGTAAAAGGAGCAATGTCCACTATTCTGAGGATCATTGGGATAGAGCTGCAGGCAGGGCTCTGAGCCATAGGCCCACCCTGCTACAATACCTAGACATTGACAGTCTGAGCCGACAGCGCCACTGCCAGAGTCACAAGATCTGAACCTGATTTTAATCGCGAAGATTTTGCTGGTGGCCTCTAGTTCCTTCATCTGTAGCGATTTTACTTTGTAGCTTATCTTGTGGAGGTCAGCTCTGAAGAGCGTTCCTTCTGTAGTGATTGAATCTATTCTCTTTTCAAGCGATGTACACACTCCACATATTGCTTCCATAATGTCCTTCACGGTGGGATCTCCACCCTCTGAATTTGCTCAAGTCGATGTGTCCAATTCGCACAATGTCTCTGTGTCCGCAGGTCTGTCAAGCGTGTACTTGTCCAGCTTACTTTGGGGAGTCATTTTGGCCCTTAGTACCAGACATCTTGCCCGGGGGGAGAGAAGGAGTGCCAGTCTCTGCCCGTGTATTGTCTCACCCTTGGTGACACCCAACGCGTACACGCGAGGCATGGATATCGTTTTCCCCACCCGGCCTGTCGAGGTCCTCTTGGGAGCGAGTGTCTATCTTAAGCCCCTGCCGTTGGTTCCTCTCCTCCAACCACTTCTGAGGTTGTAGGCTAGGGACAGCATGACTACATTATGCTGTCCCTGGCCTTCCCTTATGACTCAGATGGAAGAGCACCTCTCACCAACTTCAGCACGGATACGTTTTAAAGAATAACTTGTCTCCTTGCAAGAGTCGAAAATGAAACAATGCCTATTGTTTGAAATGAGGTTTCTGATTGGCTAGGGTATGCACCCTAACCAGGCAGAACCCATCACTCTAGTCAGGGTAAGGGAGTTACACACCCAAGATAACCCCTGCTCACCCCTTTGATAGATTGGTACGAACATTCAGGCTTATCCCAGAGGCGTTGTGTAAGGCATTTGCGCACCAGTGACTCAATAAATACCACAAAAGGGACTCCACACAATATTTATATAAAATATGTTTCTGTATTGCATATAAACATAGACCAAAACAACATGAACCAATAGTTAGAATGTCGCTGGCTGAAATCAGGTGGCTGTAGCAAGCATGCCGGCTCGAGGAACAGGGCTGTTTCCTGAACAACTCTTCATCAGGAAAGTGAGCTACGATCGTCAAAAGCGAGCCTCCCACAGAGGTGCTGGCAGAAGGGAGAGGCAGGGGGCCTGACAATATTTCCTCACGCTGTGCTGTTCTTGCGAAGTGAAGACAAAATGCTCCATCGTGCTAATGGGAGAACTTGGAGGGCTCTCTCCACTACGATTGTACAATCCCCAGAAGTCAATCACTGACCCTATGGCCAGGAATGGCGCTCACAGCACTCTGCTAGAAAGATGATATTTTGAAACAAAACAGTACAGCATACTAGGGGCCAGATGTACAATCCTAAATTGCATGCAAAAACAGGTTTGCGACCCGTTTACGCATACAAAATGGCCCATGGCCATGTACAATTCCTAAATAGCGAGTCACAATTTTTTTGCGACTCGCTATTTAGGAATTGCGACTGGCTATTAGGAAGGTGTGTTTCCTTCCTAATAGCATCCGCAAAGCAATGTATGAATGTTTTTGTGACTGCAAATTTTTCAAGAGGGTGGTAATGCAGTCGCAATTTGGAAGGGGGCCCAAAGGGGACCCCTTCCACTTTGTGACTGTCGCTAAAAATATTTTTTGAGGGCAGGCAGTGGTCCCAAGGACCACTACCTGCCCTTAAAAAATTAAACGAAAACCTTTCATTTTTTTTTCCAAAGCATCCCGTTTTCCTTTAAGGAAAACGGGCAGCATTTTAAAAAAAAACGCTTTATGTAAAAGCAGTCCCAGATTACATGGTGGTCTGCTGAGCCCAGCAGGCCACCATCTCTGGGAGGGCCTGTCATTCCCAATGGGCTTGCAAATTGTGAGAGGCTCATTAATATTCATGAGCTTCATAATTTGCGACCCCATTGGGAATCACAAACAGTGTTAAACACACTGTTGTACATGCAAAATAGTACCTCGCAAATTGCAAGTCGTGAATTGCGAGGCGCTATTTTGCACGTCGTACATCTAGCCCTAAATCCCTTGGACTAGCTAATGCTAAGAATGTAAATACACGAAGCATTTCTCAGGTTGCACAAATTCATAAATGGCAACAATACAATAATATTACAGAAGAACAACTAAATGATACAGTGCATATTGCTACACACAGGTCTACATGTTACTGTTCAGATGGGGGGTTAATGTGGCCTCTTGACACTAATGGCTGCAATGCGCATTTTTTAAACTCCTCCAAGGGTTTTAAAGGTAACAGACCATACCCCAGATATGTCCAGTCACAACACACAGGTTTTGTAACGACCTATAGTGCAGGCCAGTTATGCCAGCAAGGGCTAGAATACACAACATTGTCTGCATTAAGCAACATTTATCCCTTCTTTCAGAAAATATGGACTTGCAAGATTTGTTTTAGTTCCCAGATGTCCCTGTTCAATTTCATATGTGCAATATATAATGAACGTCGGAAAATTTCACAACAAGAAGCTGTTGAAAGATTGCGACAAATGGACAAGGAACATTTTGAAAAAGCTTCAGCTGTTGTAAAAAATGTATGTCTACACCATTCATCCGATCGGCATGAAACTTTGGGAAGTTGTTGAGTGCACTCCCGCAAAAGGTTTCTGGCTAAAAAAAAAAAAGTAAAAAAAAATAATAAAAAAATATAAAAAATTGTGAAAAGTTTACACTTTCCGGTGTGACTCGCTTTTGCAACGACCATCAACAAAGCACAAGGACAATCACTGCAAGCGTGTGGACTAGATTTGGAGAATCCACGCTTCTCACATGGACAACTGTATGTGGCCAGCGCACGCGTCAGAAAAGCTTCTGAATTATTCGTCTACGCACCAGACGGAAAAACAAAAAATATCGTGTATCCACAAGCACTCGGATCAAAAAACAGAATTAAAACAACACTTTTAAATGTTTTCCATATTAAAATGAATAAGTTTCAATAAAAATGACACGATGTAAATTGAATGTTATCATAACAAGCTTCCTTAAATTTCCTTTCTTCTGAGATCGCTGCAACACGCGACGGGTACGCTAGTATTATATGATATGAAATGTCTGCACTTTTACATGGTCAAAGTCAATTAAGATCAATTTTGCAATTGAATTGGACATTGCAGGTTTTAAAATTAAACAAACTGCCATGGAAATATCTGAAAGCAACTGAATTGTTTTTGCCTCTTAACTTGTCACGTATGCAACAGGTCATGAAGAAGAAAGTCACAACTTATACAATGTTTATTAAAGAACATTTCGAAAAACTGCCCTTTACTGTAGCTGAAACAGCTTCAGATATATGGGTGATCCATAGTTTTATTTCTCTAAGAATATCACAGTTTAATTTCTCGTCTGAAACACTTTCAAGTAGGCAGATATGAGCAGACTGGTGGTAACTTTCTGCATAAGACCAGGCTTCTTGCATTCGATTACAAATGTTTTGTCATGTCCTTTAGAAAATTCCCATCATGTACATACCGATTACATACATTTTGTCGCATCCACACCACATAACGGTCCTACACAGGTGACCTTTTCCCTAGTAGCTTACTTCTTTCTCTTAGACACCAGGCTCTCGTTACCATATGTTAATCCCTGTACCTGACATACATAAACATGTCCACAGGCACAGCAGATTTATTCTGTATAAGGGCCACCACTTTTTTCATCCATAGCCAACTGTGCATGAGATTTTATGTTCAGAAAAGAATTAGTGAATGTTTTCGAAACATATAGATTGGGGAAGAAACCCCCTGAGTGACCAATTTAGTATAAAATACCCTCACTTCTCCTTACAGACACACAGGAGAATTCCTTCCAGGCTGGACCGAGACTCTGCAGGCTGATCCCTCGACAGACAGAGACCCGACATCCCTTGCTGGGTGCCATTCTCCACGCAGAGACAGGGTCCTGCATTCAGAACCATTAGGTGAGGGGTTAGCACTACCCCAGAGAATTCTTGGCTCCATTAGGATATATCCAAGCACTCACATACACATGCTTTACCTATACATAGGCTGGGGGTAAAGGTAGGCTACGCATCATAGGAGTACGCCAAAGCTATTGTTTTATATAATCTGCTTTTATTCATCTTATTAGCACTATGGTATAAATGTATCTGCTATTTACGATATTGGTACGAGCGATCACATTTGTCTGCTCCTGTCTTTTGATTGTCGCAGCAAATATGCTTTATACTCTACTGACGCTTGACCAATAAATAATTATCGAAACCATTCCAATCATCATTCTACGTGTATTCTGAGAAAAGTAAGCACGAATGACTGAGTGAAAGATTACATATTGTTTTCCACGATACCTGAGGAATCATGGTTGTCATGTTCAGTGGTTGCCAGAAACTACCTACACTGCTGTATAATACAGGGGGTGGTAGTAGCAATGCTGCGCTAGCTGGGTCTAACGCTGACTCATCATGTGGGGGTGTACAGCGTCTGTCTGCACACCAAACCCTCAGTTTAGGTCATTCAAAATGTGCAGGTCCTGGGGGGTCCTAGGAACTACTCGACATGTTGCAGCCAACTTTGGTTTGGTTCTTATATTAAGAGTAAAATCTGAGTAGTTCAGTCGTGCTTTCTCAGACAGCCCTACTCACACTTTTTCAGAGACATCTGAAGTGGGAAGAACTAGCCGCCTCAGCTGAGCAGGTACACCCTGTGTATTGGTTGAATGTTTAGAGAAGCTTGTACGGATTAAAGGTTCCAATATTGTGCTAAACCCTACCTCCTAAAACCTTTACTTTCTCCTCCTTTCAAAATGACTGAATCTGCGAGTAGCAGTGGAAGCGCAGAAGGAGACGAATTTGCTAACGTGCTAAACATCACAGAGAACTGCAGACAGGCAGTAACTCTGAGATTGGTAGAACATGGCGTACCTGTAACAGGTCGCCATGTTACTTTCATGATTGAAGCACACAAGGTGTTCGGATCAGAGGTATTCTATTCCTGTGTGAAATTCTCACCTGCAGATCCAAATACACATTTATTTCACGAATACATTGAAGTGGATCCACCGTAAGAATACATCCCACACGAGGACACTGAAGTTCCGTTAAGTTACCAGCAACATAAAAACTGGTTTAAAGGCCCCCTCAAACACACAACTTTGGTCGTAAGACTCGGTCCGCTCAGCATAGGAGGAGCGACATGGCCAGTCTTATCAACTTACACTCCACATCCTGAGATAGACACTCTCCCAGTAGGGGAAGTGCCTGCACGTTACAAAGAAGTAGTCAGGCTACACAGACACACTTTCCAGTTTGTCATGCGAACACTCACATTACAACCTGCGAGATCTGCTCCACCTGAAACAGTCCAGATCCAACACACACCAATAATTAGCCCAAAAAAACTAAAAGCAATTGGGTGCATTCCCATCAAAGAGGGATCAAGTACAAATCTGGATTGCTAAAAAAAATAGCACAGTTGGAAGCAGTATTTCCCCATACGGGTGCACAGAAAAAACACAGAAAGTTAACAATTTGCTTGCCAATGGGAATGGTTTCCTCAATTGAGGATTGTACCACATGGGAAACAATCTTTGCTGCAGTTTACAGTAGAATACACAGTACCCCAATCATATCAGTTATTCCAGAAATATTGAAACAGATAAAAAATGAGTACGGGGCAGGCCCTGCCCTGGACTTGGGATGGAACTAATGGGCAATGTTGGCCAAGTCTTGGCAATTATGCTGAGCAACACCAAGGGGGAAGCAGCAGCAGCAGAGGCTATACGCCAACACTTAAGGGAAACACCTCCTATGAATCAGGACTGTGCTTTACCAAAAATTATCAAAGACACCTATGCTTCACTAGGCAGAGATAGTTTGGGAGCCAAACCAGGGAAATCACAAGTGGTGAGTAGTTCTGAGAAGGATAACTTAAAGCAAGCACCTACTTCTTTTAAAAATAAATGGGATAATAATCAATCAAAAAATAATAATAATAAAGGAAACACTTCACAATCAAGGGGTGGGTCTCACCAACGGGAATCCTCTGAAAAGAGGTAAAACCTTAGGGTTCGTGAGGACATTAGAATACCTGACAGGCATCAGGATACTGATACACGTTCCTTTCGCTCCTTTTAGGGTTCATCAAAAAACTCTTAGAGGGTAGGACGGTCAGAACAAAAGACTGAAGATCGACTAAAAGGAAAAAAGGAAACACATCACAATTCAGTTTTCATTATCAAACAGGAAGAGCAACCTAAAGCAAATGCCCAATTCAAAAAGAAGAAGGTAGCTGGATTAAAAATCAGAAATGCCCAGGTTACTGAGGACTCAGTTTCTGAACGGTGAATGGGTTCTGACAATGCTAGACAGCAAGGCAGAAGTAACAATAGCTCACCAAATCCTGAAGGAATTTCTGGTGACAGCAGTATTGAATGACTACATCACGGTGGAAACACCGGATACAAGAGTGAGTGTCCCACTACGTCTATTACTAAGGTCTCTTTGGGAAAATTTGACATTTGGATAGGACATCCTGTTAGCAGAAAAAGATTGGCCACCTGAATTTGTAATGGATTGCCCAAAAGGTGAAAGCGTAATTTTGCCTGCCTTTTCCGACCTAGTTCCTGTTTTCTTAAAACACTCATACGCGCGGGAGTGAGTGCAAGCGCTAGCTCCGGCATTATACTGCAACTATGTACAATGGGACGTGGAGTCAAAACACCATGAAATCCCATTAAAAGCTACTCCAACTCCACAGAGATAGTAGTACCCTATTAAAAATGAGATGAAGAAACAGGTCAAAGAAATCTTAGACCAACTTGAATACTAAGGTGTGATTGAAACTTGCACCCCGCTAATGAACAACCCTTTGTTTCCCGTCATGAAACTTGACAACACATATCGTTTGGTTTTAGATTACAGACATTTGAACACATGCACCAAAGAATTTGCAGTTCAGAAACCACATAATGCCGCATTAATGAATAACATTGTACGGAAGAAATACAAAACAACACTATATAACTCAAATGGATTCTTCTGCCAAAATATAGCTCATAAAAGCAGATTTTGAAAGGATTTTCTGCTCTTGGCACTCAGCGTCAAATTTGTCGTCTGCCCCAAGGCTATGAGAAGAGCCACAGGTTATTCTCGCCAAGGTTGTCAGAGCTATTACTAACTTGCGATGAGGAGGCAGTGTCCTACGTAGATCATATTTATCTGAAGGACGATGAATTACTTGAACACTTGTGCAGGGTGAACAACATAATAGTTGGTTTTGCCAATTCGGGCTACAAATTTAACTTTAAAAAAATCAAATAAAGGCAAAAGCCTGGCCGCAATTTTATTTTTAGAGAAATGCTTGCTAAACCAACCTCCAAAGACTGTGAAGGATTATAATCCATTTTAGGATTTCTAAATTTCGGCAGAACATACATTCAAGACTACACAGACAGAGTAAAACCTTTCCAAGACCTAAACAGACCAGATTTCACAGCACACAAGTGGACTCAGAAACATACAGACACTCTACGTTCAGTACAAGCTGACATGATCGCTTCAAAACACTTGCAGACAAGAGTAAACGTCCGCAACCTGGTAATATGGGTCGTCCCCGGGTTATCAGGGTATACCCACATCACGTTCAATGAAGGTGAAACAGTTTGAATCGCATACAAATCTCATTTGTACACGAATGGTGAAAATCGGTTCGCAGCTACAGAAAAAATTCTGGCAGCAGTAGAGACTGCTGTAGGGAGAGAAAGAGCACTAGCACGGGGAAACGCATAATTGTGGTAACCTCGATACCGACTTTAGAAGCGATAACCAAAGCAAGCATGCCAATTGCAAAGGCATTGCATCCACTTTGGATACAATGGACTAATTCTCTCACTGCAACAGATGTAGAATATAGATATGATCGTACACTAAGAACAAAAGCATTTCTGCAGTACGAACAAGAATACCCTCCCCGAATGAAATCTTGCCTCTAGATCAGCATGAATACACCACTTACACTGACTGTTCTGCTCAACCTGCCGTTGGAAGTAAACAGCAATATAGCGCTGCGAATGGTATAGTAAAAGGTTGTATGCAGGATGTTAAGTTCCATCCCAGCAATACGACTAAGTAATCTCTGGGAGATTGTATAGCGCAGCTGGCAGAACAGAAATCCCTGATCCCAGCACTACAGGATACGGACCGGGAACTCCCCACACTGACTGTGTGATTCATTTTACTGTGTGCAATCTTACAATGAATATCTTCACTACTGTGGACAGAATGGGTTTGAAGACATCAAGGGGGGCAGGATAAAACAAATTGTTACGGGACAAGTGGCAAAAGCTGAAAGCATCCCTGCTACGGTCTCATGTTATTCACACCTTGAGTCATCAGCGTGTTGGCATACACGCTGAAGGGAATTCACTGGCTGATAAAGCATCAAAGCAGACTCTGCAAACTGCTGCTGTTGCTGCAATCACTCGTTCACACACGAGAATAGATGGAGATATACTAGCAGCTATCAATGCCACAAAGAACGGTTCAGCCGTACTGCCAAAAGGCTTTCCAATCAAGTACTCCTACAAGTTAGATGTGCAAAACACACAGTATGCTCAAATTCCAGGAGTGGGGGATAGAGTAATACAAAACAAAGATCGCAGGTTAGGTTTAATTCTAGCTGCACACGAAGGTTTGGGCTCTGCACACACAGGAGTCACTGCAACAATTTCATTATTGAAGCAGGGCTACTGGTGGTCTGGGCTGTGAAAAAAAGAAGAAGGACTATGTCCTGAAGTGCGATAATTACCAGCAGATTAAGGGTTCCACCACTCACAGGCCACCTCAGACACAATTACAGATTTCAGACAGACCTCTTGCATGTGTCTATTTCGACCACCGCAGTCCCTTAAATTCAGACAGGGCTTACAAGTAGATCTTGGTGGAAGTGGATTCATGCTCTAGATTCTTATGGGTTTGGCCCCAGGGCTCTGCTGAAGCTCGAACTGTTATAAAGGATTTACGAGTCATCATCAGGACATACGCATTTGGCACGTTACATTCCGACCGTGGCTCTTTTCAAGGCTACAAGCATAAAAACCAAACACAACGTACAGTTAGGACAACGTAACGAGGTATTTATGTCACGAATTGAAAGAGGTAACATCTACATGAGTTGTTTTTGGTTTTTATGCTTGTAGCACTGAAAAGAGCCATAGCACAATAAGTACCTAAAAGAGACGGGGCAACAATAAAAGTGAGTTACCAACTAGCTCTATAACCATTGGATGGGTGCATTTAGAATAGTTGTCTGTTAGGTTACATTTTTTTGCCTTTATTTTTAAGGTTTAGATTTAAATTACGGTGATCTCGCCCCCGTGAAAGAAGGGAAACCGGTAGTAAGGCAAAATATACAAGTTGACCTAAGGTGGGTGACGGTGCATATGAAACTATAGTTATAACAATTCCAATTGAGTCTAAAATTGGTCAAACAAAGGAGAACCCATAGTGGGTTCATTACTCAACAAGTGTAAAATTTGATTTATATAGGTGGCGAGCAGTTTAGCGTATCATGCAACTGGTTTATGAACCCACACAGCCAATTTGATAGCAGACTCTCCGCTATAGAGAAGCATAGAGAAGTAAGTTGGCCTATGTTATTAACATCATTTTACGTTGGTCTATGGCTATATGTATATGTATGGATATTACACAGTCTTCTGGTGACCACTGAATTAAAAGGTATAACCTTTTGTTCTTGTGTATGGTCTCATATTAGGTGCAAATTAGCTCGTGGTTTCTCCAATCAGAAACTTGGACCAACACATCAGTGGCCAAATAATATTTACACTCCTCAATGTAGCACATTATAAGTACGCATTTACTTATGGAGTGCTATTAAAATCATGGGTGAAATGGGTGGGATGAATGCATTTATGAATCTGTGAGCAGTATCATGACGAGTGATGCGATAAGTTTTAAATATGTATGTGGGGCACTGTTGGGATCAAATGGGCCATTGTGTTGACATCACAAACTGCAGATGTTTTTCCTGCTATTTTTCTTTTGGAATTAGAAATGACTAGTTAGAGTAATTATAGTAGTGTCTATGTTTGTATTTTAAAATAAAAATCCTATTGACTATGCATGGGTATAATATATGTGTTTGTGTTATAGATGTTTTAAAGCAACGAGAGTACAGTTCACTGAAGTGTTGAAAAAGAAGGTCCAACCAGATTATACCTTGAAACGTGTCGACGCCTGTTCACCATAAACTCACTGTTTTTAAATTACCCTAACGCAACCCGCACACACCACCAGCTGATCTGCACCACCAAAAGGACAATATTCAAAGAACGGCTGGACAACAACACCCACAACAGCAAGGAACTCTTCAGCATCGTCAAAGAGTTCTCCAACCCCAGCGCCGGAAACAACAACATCACTCCCTCGCAAGACCTCTGCGACTCACTCGCCTCCTTCTTCCACCGCAAGATCGCCGACATACACAACAGCTTCGGCGCACCAACCACGCACCCCACCACCGAACCAACGCCCCCCACCACCACCCTGTGCGCCTGGACCCCGGTCAGCACCGAAGACACCACCCGTACGATGAACACCATCCACTCCGGATCCCCAACCGACCCCTGCCCCCACCACGTCTTCAACAAGGCCGACTCCATCATCGCACCCCAACTCCGGGACATCATCAACATCTCCTTCAACACCGCCACCTTCCCGGAGATCTGGAAGCATGCCGAGCTCAGCGCCCTCCTGAAGAAACCAACAGCGGACCCCACCGACCTCAAGAACTTCCGCCCCATCTCGCTCCTCCCTTTTCCTGCCAAAGTCATCGAGAAGACCGTCAACAAACAGCTCGCCGCGTTCCTCGAGACGAACGGATCCCTCGACCCCTCACAGTCCGGTTTCTGAGCCAACCACAGCACTGAGACCGCCCTCATCACAGCCACCGACGACATCAGATCCCTGCTCGACAACGGGGAAACAACTGCCCTCATCCTCCTGGACCTCTCTGCAGCGTTCGACACTGTCTGCCACCGCACCCTAATACAGCCCCTCAGCAACATAGGAATCCAATAGTAGGCACTGGAGTGGATCATCTCATTTCTCGCCGGAAGAACCCAGAGAGTCCGCCTCCCCCCGTTCAGATCCGAGGACACCGAAGTTATCTGCGGCGTACCACAAGGATCCTCACTCAGCCCCACCCTCTTCAACGTCTACATGAGCCCCCTCGCAGCCATCGCACGCCAACACAACCTCAACATCATCTCCTACGCCGACGACACCCAGCTGATCCTCTCCCTCACCAACGACCCCACCACCGCCAGAGCCAGCCTACACGAAGGTATGAAAGACGTTGCCGAAACTGAACTCAGACAAGGCTGAAGTCCTCATCCTGGGATCATCCCCCTATGTCTGGGGCGACTCATGGTGGCCCCCTGCCCAAGCCAACGGACCACGCACGTAACCTGGGCTTCATCCTGGACTCCTCCCTCTCGATGACCAGACAAGTCAACGCCGTCTCGTCATCCTGCTTCAACACCTTGCGCATGCTCCGTAAGATCTTCCAATGGATCCCCACCGAAACCAGGAAGACGGTCACCAAGGCACTCGTCACCAGCCGACGGGACTACGGGAACACCCTCTATGCAGGAACCACTGCCAAACTACAGAAAAGACTCCAGCGCATACAGAACGCCTCCGCACGACTCATCCTGGACATCCCCCGCCACAACCACATCTCCGTCCACCTGAGAGACCTGCACTGGCTCCCTGTCAGCAAGAGGATTACGTTCAGACTCCTCACCGATACACACAAGGCTCTCCACGACCTGGGCCCCAAGTACCTCAACAACCGGCTCACTTTCTACACGCCCACCCGCCAGCTGAGGTCGACCAGCCTCGCCCTCGCCACAGTACCACGCATTCGCAGAGCCACCACCGGAGGAAGATCCTTCTCCTACCTGGTGGCCAAGACATGGAACTCCCTCCCCATCCACCTACGGCTGACCCAAGACCATCTCTCCTTCAGGAAGCAACTCAAGACCTGGCTTATCGAGCAGTAACGGACCCCTCCCTCCCAGCGCCTTGAGACCCTTCCGGGTGAGTAGCGCGCTATACAAATTGTTTGATTGATTGATTGATTGATGAATTATAATACATTAGGGTTATTTTATACATCTCATGGTGTTGGTTATGGGGCCTTATGACAAAGTTCAATGTCTTTATTAACTCTTGTATTGTGTTTTTAAAATGTAATGTATTGTAATTGATATTGTTGTATTTCTGAAGGAAAATAAATATTTATTTTCCTGGATGAACGGAATTCTTTTTTATCTTGGATTTTATTTTTAATACATTTGATATCATCAATTTATATTTTGTAGGTTTATGTGCCAATACTTTAACAATTAGTTTGAATAGTGATCCCTTTGGTTGGATGATGAATGTTTGATGTTGGAGAGAAAACATCAAGTATGGTGTAGTGTTGTTAAGTTAGGTCTGATCTCACTTCCAGAGGACACCCCCTTTTTTAAGTTTCTGCTTGAATCCTAGTCCTAAGTTTGTTAAGGTGTCCATTAGGCTATATCCAAGCACTTACAGACACATGCTTCACCTACATATCTAGGCTAGGTACATGTAGGTAGGATATGCATCGTAGGAGTATGCCAATGCTATTGTTTTATTCATCTTATGAGCACTATGGTAGAAATGTATCTGCTTTTTACTATATTGGTGCTAGCGATCACATTTTCTGCTCCGGTCTTTTGATTGTCGCAGTGAATATGTTTTATACTAGACTGAAGCTTGACCAATAAATAATTATTGAAACCGTTCCAATCGTCATTCTATGTGTATTCTTAGAAAAGTAAGCACAGGTGACTGACGAAAGATACAGTATTGTTTTCCATGATAGATGGGGAATCAGGGTTGTCATGGTCAGTGGTTGCCAGAAACTACCTACACCGCTGTAGAATACAGGGGGGGTGGTAGTGGCACTTTAGAGCTGGCTGGTCTAATGGCTGACTCATCCTATGGGGGTGTCCAGAGTCTGTCTGCACACCAAGCCCTCAGTTTAGGTCATCCCAAACGTGCAGGTCCTGGGGGTCCTAGGAAATACACGACAGTGTGAGTGGAGACCAAGAGTTTTTTCTAATTGGGAATGAAAGTGGAGTTTACTTGAGCCGTTCATTACTTTGTAAAGAACTAACAGTGCATGGAGCATGCAATGCGCCCATGGCCAACTTAGCGTGTTATTTGGAGGGAGTTCCTGCCCCCTTGATCAAGCCAGTTCTTAAGGACTTTCTAATGGACGTTACTTAATTCTGAGCGACTAAGGTTGCTGTGGAATGAAGCAAGATGTCCCTTACTTTATAACACCTTCCACGATTGTGAGTTGCTCTATAAATGTATTATAGCCACCTACACACACGGCTGGGGAACCTATCTTGTAGCCAACATTCCTTATTTCTAACGGTAACTTTGATGGGTTAAACCAACTTAAAGCTTTATTGTTTCAAAAAGACGTGGCACTAACATCTACCCGAGAAACCTTTGATGTCCAAGTTGCAAGGTATTTCCAAGAAGTCCAATAGCTTTTGCGCACTAATTTGCTGTTACATTTTGATGAACTCGGGCCCCGCATTTTTCATACTTTAAACACCACTGATGCTGTACACTTTTTGAAAACTGTTAGATCTGGATTTGTTTCGGCATTTCAGACTGTACTTGTAGTGATTCCATTTTTTATACATTGGTAATATTCCTGTAGGTTGCCGTTTTAGTCCTATTTTTGTTACTCTGCAATGAATATGCCACAAAACGGGAAAATGGTGATGGAATTGTCACACGTCCGTCTGTGCCATGAAGTTATGTACTTTGGATTCCCTTTGCAACTGGAACTAAACAATAATTGCTCTTTTTCTTTCCAGCCTATATGATTTCAAATTGTAAAGCCTGTGTTTAGCTGCCTCTGGTGCTCTTTTGAATGTGCACTAGACATTTGCCTTGCTACGCAATTGGTGCATACTATTGACATGGATCTTCTTGTGTATACGTTGAGGATGCATCTCCAGAGCTGTGGTATGTTGCTATTGTTGCTGCAAAATGCTTATTAAGAGGTGCCTGTGGCAAATTGGATGGATGCTTCCGCTCCAGGATCTATGGCATCTGGCTCCATGCTACACTTCTTGCATCTCTGCCCCCGGCTTCTGCTGATGTGGTTGAGGATGCATCTCCAGAGCTGTCCTATGTTGCTATTGTTACTGCAAAATGCCTATTAAGAGGTACCTGTGGCAAATTGGATGGATGCTTCCGCTCCAGGATCTATGGCATCTGGCTCCATGCTACACTTCCTGCACCTCTGCCCCCGGCTTCTGCTGATGTGGCTGCTACTGACCAAGTTGGTTCTTTGGAACTTTCTCTTCAGGCTACTGTGGATCTGTCGTCTGCAAATGCTGGTTCCTTTGAGGGCCCAAGTGACTCTCTGGACATGGTGGACCTTTTTGGGCTATCGTCTTGTAATACGGATGCCTCATAGACCATTTTAATTTGCAGGAGTGTGGAATTTAATAAAATATCTATTTGTCCTTGGGACAAGTTGCTTCATAAATCTACTTGTCTTGTAACAAAATCCTCATGTCCCTTTTGTGCCATGTAATGTGGCAACAAATTATGGCAGCAATCTCATTATATAAGAGCTCTGATAATAGCTTATCCAATTATGCCAGGGCTCATCCCATAGTAGGGTTTGAACACTAGCAGTTCCTACTAACTTGCATGTTTTAGGGGTTTTCACAAACTCTTCTCTAATCTTTTTCCATAATGAGAAAGGTTGGAGATTAACTCCTGACAGTGGCAGATGTAAAGGGTTGGGAAAAAAGTGATTGGTGGGAAAGTAAACTTGCAAACACTCGAATTTTCACCTGATCAAATCTACAGCAGCATATTTGCTCATGGTAAAATGAGGTTCACAAATATTTTTCAAGAGTAGTATTTCTTGCCCTACTTCTACAAACTCTTGCGACTTCACTGAAGCAAAAGATCTGCACTTAACGCACAGACATATACCATGGAGGCACTTTTGAGATTTTTTTTAATAATTTGGCCCCTAATTAGATCTGGCGTTAACCATGACCTTTTGTGTTTATTATTATTCTGTCTTTCTCTCTCTCTCTATCAGCTGGCTTCACTGCAAGTAATAGCATTCTGCTCTTTCACAAGGAGCATGTCAACACACAAAGTACGTTTGTTCAGTGCCAGAAACTACTGTGGCAATGTGTTTTTTAGACCAAAAAATGCTTTCCTTTTGCCAAAGTTTGTTATAATGGTCAGGGCCCAGCAGCTCCCACATCAATAAGATTTTACAAAACCATGCCAAAACAAGTCACGCATTGACAAAACCAAAACGCTGACCACCAATTTCAGCCCTACTGGCTTTGCTAATGCTTGTTTATTTTTGTTTCCCATAATCTTCTTGAAACTGGTTACACTGATTTCCTATTATGAATGTTTTGGGAAAATACTAACACATTTTACTAAATGATGCTTGTTAGAATTGGGGGTCTCTAATTGGCACAGGTAGGTACTTGTGACGAATAGGGTCGCCTCTCCTCTAGTCAGGATAAGGGGATTACACTCCTAAAATAACCCCTGCTCACCTCCTTGGTAGGTTGGCACGATAAGCAGCAAGGCTTTATCTCAGAGGCGTTGTAAGTTAAGCATTTGTGACCACACACAGTAACCCAGTGACAACACCACAAATGAACACCACACAAGGTTTTTATATCAATAATAAGTATATTACCACAAGACCAATGACGACACAAATAATCCACAGAACTATTAGAATTCAAGAGTCTGGTTGAAAAGGCTTAAATCTAGGTTCTATGCAAGTCGGTAGCCGGTCTGGCTACAGCGTTGTGAAATAACACAGAGTCTAACAGATCCAGCGGACCGCATCCGTACGGGCCCAGTCAAATGTCGACAGACTCAATCACAGTACCTTTTACTTGAGGAGGCCAGCACGGAAGTGCGAGCCGGTTCCAGTGTTCGTCGCGGTGCAGAAAAGAAGCGCTGCAAAGCGCGTTGTCCCTCTATGCGTTTGCAGGCAGCGTCCCGTTGACAGAGTTGGTGGATCCAAGCCGTGCATTGCAGGACGAGACGGTGCTTTGATGCGGTGCTTGCAGGCCAATCCCCCAAGCAGCACTTCAGCTTGGGAATAGTCTCTCCTCCGTTTCTTTAGGTTCCACTCCACAGCAGATGTTTCATCTTTTAAGTCCAGAAGTGATCTAATTTCTTGGGATCAGGGTCCCAATACTTATACCCCAAAATCCTTTGTTCGCTGAGGGGAGAGGGGCCTGTGCCCAGTCCAAACCAGTTCTGAAGCACTCTGTTTACCAGACTTCTCCTTTCCTTTCACAGCGCAGGGCAGGCACATCAGACGCCCCACAGGAGGTGGAGCCAGCATGTGGAAGGCAAGTACATGCCAGGAGCACTTTGTTGACAGTCTTACTTCTCTTCTTTCAGTGTGCAGGGCAGAGACATCAGAAGCACCACAGGGGGTGGAGCTGGCATTGTAGAGGGAAGGCCCAGCCCTATTCAGGTCCCAGGTGCAACTGCTCCCTCTCATCTAGATGCATATCTCTCTATTCACCACTGGGCTGCCCCAGCCTATCTCCTGGAATCCCCCAGCCCTGTCACTCGCAAAGCCCAGATAAAGGAATACACAACCTCGCAGAGGCAGGATTTAAAGGTTAGGCAAGCAAATACCTACTTTCTAAAAGTGGTATTTGCAAATACAGAATGTTAAAACCCACTTTACTAAAAGATGTATTTTATCATCCTGAGTCCAGGCATACTAAACTCGAATTTCTACCATGTTCTCTGAGTCAGTTAGGATTATAAAAAGTAATAATTCTAACAGCCCATTCTGGCCTATGAAGAACAGGTAGCCTTGCAATAGTGAAAAACAAAAATGGCTGTAATTCGCTATTAGGACATGCCACACACATCAGGGCTTGTCCTACCTTATACTTACAATGCACCCTGCCCTTGGGCCTGCCATTAGGGTGACTAACATGAAGAAAAGGGAAGGTTTAGGGACTGGCAAGTGGGTGCACTTGCCCAGTCAGCATGACAGAACCAGACTGCACGCAGGCTCTGCAATAGCAGACCTTAGATACAATTTACAAGGCCCCTTCTGTGGGTGGCACAACCCGTGCTGCAAGCCCACTAACAGCATTTGGATTTACACGCCCTGGGCACACTCAGTGCATTGTACTAGGGTCTGACAGGTAAACCTAATAGTCAATCATGGAATCCCTTATTAATACATTCATTTACAATAGGGAGCACTTGCATTATGGCACCAGACAGCAGTGGCACAGTGCCCAAAGCATCTAACACCAGCAAAAACACATGAGGCAACAGCAAAAAATGGAAGGGAGACACACGCCAATGGTGCCAGGTCTAACACGTATACCCTCCAGCTGAAATGTGGGGAGAACTACCCTACCTCCTGGGAGTTCTCATCACTAAGGTGGAAAAATCAGGACAGACCATCAGCGTTGGCGTGTTCTGTACCAGGGTGGTGTTTCACCGTAAAGTCCATACCCTGTAGGGAAATGGACCACCTCAACAGCTTTGGATTCTCACCCCTCATCTGCATCAACCATCTGAGGGGCATGTGGTCTGTCTGAACCCGGTAGTAAGTCCCAAACAGGTATGGGTTCAGCTTCTTCAGTGCCCAGACCACAGCAAATGCCTCACACTCAATAGCACTCCACGTATGTTCCTGTGGAAGTAACCTCCAACTGATGAAGACTACATGTTGATCTAGGCCCTCTTCATTCATCTGTGAGAAAACAGCCCCCACACCATGCTCTGAAGCGTCTGTTTGAACGGTGAACTCTTTGGAGAAGTTGGGTGCCAGGAGCACAGGCGCTGTGCACATGGCAGCTTTGAGGGCTTCAAAAGCTTTCTGACAGGTGTCAGTCCAAATCACTTTCTTGGGCTGCTTCCTGGAAGTCAGCTCTGTCAAGGGTGCAACAATGTTGCCATACCCCTTGACAAACCTCTTGTAGTACCCTGTGAGTCCTAAAAAGGCCCTCTCCTCTGTCTGGGTTTTGGGGGGTTCTCAAGCCAGGATGGTTTCAATCTTGGGTTGTAGGGGCGCACCCACCTGGCCGCTCCCAACTTGGTGTCCCAATTACACCAGAACCCTGCCCGATCTGGCACTTACTCGCCTTGATCGTGAGGCCTGCCTTCCACAGCGCCAACAACACTTCCCAGAGGTGGCACAGATGTTCCTCCCAAGTGACACTGAACACTGCGATGTCATCCAGGTAGGCGGCACTGAACTCATCCAGTCCAACCAACACCTGGTTGACCAACCTCTGAAAGGTGGCAGGTGCATTCTTCATCCCAAAGGGCATAACAAGGAACTGGAAATGCCCATCTGGTGTGGAGAATGCTGACCTCTCCTTTGCCCCATCAGTCAAGGCGATCTGTCAATACCCAGACATCAAGTCAAACGTGCTGAGGTACCGTGCAGCCCCTAACCGGCCAATGAGCTCATCAGCTCTGGGGATAGGGTGCACGCCGGTCTTTGTGACCGAATTGAGGCCTCGGTAGTCCACATAGAACCAGAGTTCGGGTGTGGCACCCGGTGCCGCAGCCTTTGAGACCAAGACCACTGGGCTGGACCAAGGACTGCAGGAGGACTCAAGTCAAGTCAAGTAAATTTAGCTTTATTCAAGATAGACTCATAAAAGCATAAAAAATTCCATATATTTCAGATACGCAATCAATAAAGATTTTTAAAATATAAAAATTACATACAAATAGATAAAAACACATTCCTTAAACAATCATTTAAAAAGTTCATCTCGATTGCTATGTACAAAATGACTTATAGTTCTAATTGAATTAAAAAAAATTACATAATCAAACTGGGTGAATCTTCCTAGCCAACAAACACACAATCAGCGGTCAATGCCTAAAATTTCTGTCTTAGCACCCATGCCCATCCTAAATATTTGGCAGTTGCTATTGAGATGGACAATGAAGTGCTGGTGCATATGATTCTTAGAGCTTCAGCACTACTAGTAGTACACAAAGACTTACACAGTGGGATTAACCAGACTCGTCTTGGAATTACATAGGCGGGACAAACAAATAGAAAATGAACAATGGTTTCCTTGTGGTCCCCACATGCAGGGCAGATGCTGGTAGTTGCACTAGCCCACCTGCCGGTCAAAGACTTGAGGGGTAGGGATCCTGCTCTGAGCTGGAAGTAGAGCTTCCTATCCCCTGGTTTGGTAATGGCGTCCCAATAAGGCTCTAACCTGGGGATAAGCTTTGCCTCTAGGAAGCCTCCAGCCATAGTTGAAGAACCAGTGCCACTCCAGATTCAGTATGCCACCCTCTCCCAGTAAATCTCCTTTAAAACTTTTTTTGATGGGAAAGAAGCTGTCTCTGGATTTTCCCACAGCATTTGCATACCCAGGCCTACTAAGCTATCTCTGAGCTCATTTAACCAGTTAATTTTATGGAAAACATCAGATTTAACAATATCCATGAATCCTGCCACATAATGCTGGAGCTCCGGAGTAGTCCAAAGCCTACGCCAATATGGGCAGAGCCTTGCTAGATCCGAAATAGTTTTCCTGCCAAGATCATACCTAAGAGGCAACAAAGGAGTACTCACAGGAAGTCCAGTGATACTACGAAAAAACTTGTTTTCAGAAATTATTAGTGGCCCTAATTTCTCGAACCCCATAGCTCCGCGCCATAAAGCGCAGAGCTAAGAGCCTTGGCCTCATAAACTTGGAGTACAGACTTTATTGGCTTTGTTAAAGATTTTTTATGCTCCATGTTTAAGGCTCCTGCAAGTTGTCTATGCCTGAGTGCCGCTATGTGTATATGTTGGGCCCATTTATTATCTTTCGCCACATGAATCCCTAAATACGATTGGCCATTCATAAAAAAGTTTACCTTTAAAACTATAGTGCGGATTAAAAACCATCAGCTTGGTTTTAGCCACGTTAACTTCCAAGCTGTGGTCCAAACAGAATTCCTCAAAAATTAATAGGGGACGCTGCAAGCCACTCGGGGTCTTCGATAAAATCAGCGTATCATCCGCAAACATTAAAATCTGTGTCTTAACGCCAGCTAGATTGGGAGCATCTATATTTACTGATGACATGCGGGCAACAACTCCATTAATATATAATGTAAAAAGTGTGGGAGCCATTGAGCAGCCTTGGCGGACACCACGCTCAACCGGGAAGTCAGAGGTAACCTTTCCCTGCCCTCCCCACTGTATCTTGGCATAGTTGGCTTCATGCAACCTCATCAGCAATGTTAAAATTTCTTCAGACAGACCCAGTTTTTTAAAAACTGCCCATAACTGGGACCTGGGGACTAGATCACAAGCTGCTCGTAAGTTGACAAAGGCAGCATAGAGACTGCCTTTGCCTAATACCACAGTCTTCCATTGTAATAAAGTAAAAAGAAAGACCTGGTCTACCGTGCTTGTTAGCTTACGAAATCCCGCTTGAAAGGAGGACAGAACACTATTCTCCTCGACCCAATCAAGTACCCTATTCAGGATCATCCTCCCGATCACCTTTTGGATAGTATCTATAAGGCTGATTGGCCTATAATTACCTGGCTGCGCTTTGTCACCTTTCTTGAATACTGGAATTATCACAGCTTCCTGCCATGATACCGGGACTGGTGCTCCCTGAGCCACATCATTAGCAAGAAGCATGATATATTTGCCCCAGCGTTCTTTATCATAAAGAAAAACATCCGCTGGCACCCCGTCTTGCCCCCGCGCTCTACCGCTGGCCACCGTACTAAAAGCCATCAGGACTTCATTAATGTTAAAAAATTCAGCCTTATAAAAGACAGGCCTAAAGTCATCCATCATATTATCTAGTTGATTATGTGCATATTGCGGTCTAAAATAATTCACCCAAACCTCCTGCGAGACATTATTTTCAGGAGGGTCAGACTGCTCCCCCCCCCTACCCCACTTGACAATGTTCCAGAATTGCCTAGAATCCTTACTATCACTTGCCTCCCTTAAATCCTGCCAATGGAGTTCATCCCACAGCTTCTTGGCATTTAGTATGCACCTCTTGTACTCCTTTCTGGCAGTACGAACAACGTCCACATCCCTCCCCTTGATAGCAGTGCCTAGTGCAATTCTAGCATTCCTACAATCGGTATTATACCACTTAAGCAACTTAGGGGTCGCTCCCTTGTTTTTCTTAACTGGTTTGAGAAAGTGGTCTCTGATGCCCACAAAAAGGCTATCATGCAGTTTAGTTACTTCAACCAGTTCTACAGGAGAATTATTCATTTGCTTGAGGACCAATGTGGCTTTGTCAACCTCCTCCCCAATATTGTCCATGACCTCTTGATTGGCCATGACATGCGCCCATTTAAGCCTGCGCAGATCATCTGTGGGGACGCGTCCAGGAGAGCAATACACAGCCATATCCAGTTCTAGTTGTTCTGGTTTCCACCATTGATGCACCACACACAACGGATTATGGTCACTTTCTATTCGTGGCTTACCCTCCATGTCTCCTACCAGATGCCACAGATTCATACTGCAAAGGACATAATCAATCCTACTACTGTAGCGCCCATTCTCAAATGTATTAGCCCCTGACATGTCGCTCACAGTTCTCCCATTTAATGCTCTTAATCCCTTTTCACAACAGGTCGCATTAATACAGATGACATCCTCAGACCAACTAGTCACATGTTTCAAATCCAGTTTAGGGACCCCCCATTGCCTCTCTTCCTCTTCTCCAGGATACAGGTCATAAGCAACCAGGGGCTCAAAGGTTAGGTTTAAATCTCCTGCTACAACTATATTATTATTCACCGAGTTAGATTCTAAGAGGGAATCCAAAGCCGCTATAACCTGGGACCTCCCTCCCTTATTTCCCCTAACATAGACATTATAGATATCTAACCAACCCAAGGGACCCAAATGTACTCTAATAAGCTGGATGTCATTACTTTTAGTCGATACCTCTTTGATAGAAAGTGATAAACTCTGCCGAACCCAAATAACTAAACCTCCCATTAGGCTCCCCTTTGGCCCCTTGATCACCAGGACAAAATAATTTAAATAACCCTGGGCAAAAAGTGGCTCACATAACCAAGTCTCCTGGAAGACACAAACATCGAAATCATTGATGAATGTGAGCCATTCCGGAGACTGCAGTCTGGGACGTAGGCCTGCTATATTCCACAAGATTAACTTACCACCCCCAGGTCTACTGCTGCTGACCGAACAAGAAAGTGCATCAATTGTAGGGATTATGCACGGTTCCCTCTCTTCCCCTGATTTTGGTCCTACATTTGGAAGGGTGGTAGAGTAAACCTCACTTTCCCTACTCAACGGCAAGTTCATAACCTCAGGGTAATCCGCACCAATATTGGAACTTCTAGCCATCACTTCATCCCCAGTCACTCCCTCACTTGGGCTGCCACCTGTGGTAGCTGATGATCCTGTAATCGGATCCCAAGAAAGTCAATCATTGTTATCTAATCCAGAACCATGGCTCCCACCCCAGTTGCTCTGTGTGTGGACAGGACGGGCCTGGAATGAAGGGCAAAACTTCCTTAGCTGGATCCGTGAGTGCGCTGGTGGACTTGTTCTGAATTCTAGAGCAAACAAATTTTCAACTAGGAGTTCTGAACGTAAGGTTAGTTCAATAGAGTTGTATTCTTCATAAGGGGAACTTAACCTTCTTGCCTTTGAGATGTCTTCCCTAATCACCGAGCGATATCCTCTAACGTGTCGCAACCAGTGGATTGCCTTGTTAGTAAGGGAATCAACATTCTCTCTATTACCATTATTCCCCGTACCTAATTTGGGGACATTAGTCATATATATTTAGTTTGGGCAATGAACTTCGTTCGAATACATGTTCCCCCTTCTAATATGTGCATTATTTTCTGATACTAGCATTCTAGCCGGTGCCCTATTTATATTATTACTTCCTCTTACGTCAATGATCCTAAATGCCTGATCTTGCTTTGGGTTAGAGCCCTTCGGCCTAATTGTTAGAGTTGATAGCTTATCTTTAGTTACATTCGGGACTAAGTGTCTACTTGCCCTAACTGCTTCGGCAGGTACATAAATTATTCCACTTCCACTGACCCCTACTTGTACTGGGTGTGCCTTCTTTTCTATGTGTGGTCTCAGAGGGAAGGAATTGCCATTAATTGTAATATTATCAGATAGAGTACGTGGCCCCCCCTCGAATACACAACCAACCATAGTAGTTAGATTTGTAATCAGCGTTTTCATGGACTCAATTTCATCTCGCAAGAGGGTGACTAAATTTGTTAAGGTGCTAACTTCTTGTACGGCAATTTTGCCCCTAGTAATGTCGAGGTCAGTGACCAAACTAGATGTAGAATTTGATACAGGAGCAAGGCTGGGCCCAGAAATTTGCGACATTTGCAGGACAGAGAGCTCTTCATGTACATTAGCCAGAACTGAAAATCTATTGGAGCAGGGTATTGGAGGGTCAGAGACAGATAAACTACTTTCTATTACAGTAATGGACTTGTCAGGAGCCATAGGATCGAGGGCCTCACTCGTTAGAATTGCTGGACCTTTGCCATCTGTGTTACTTCCCTTCACCTCCCTTCGTTTTACCCGAAACATGGCGGGGATAGCAGGTGATTGGTTGGCCTCAATTTCAGGCCCTTACACCCCTCTACTCTGCTGCCTAGAGCCCTCACCCATGGTAGGATCTTGACTGCCGACAAGACTCTCCCCACACTCACCAACAAGAGAATCAATTCGATCAATAACACAGTTCAAAGCGGCATGGCTAGGCGTTTGTTTAGCTTTCCTCCCCTTCCGATGTTTGGATGGGTTAGCAGACTCCAACCCTCCCCCTTCCATCGACTTCCGCTTACCCATGCCCCTAATACGTCTCACTTGCTAGGGATTCAAAGTGTCACAAGATAGCAATTGTCTCAGTTAGTCCCCGAGTAGTGAGATAATAGTATTCAGAACCCTGTCTGTACCACGGGAATCCTCAGCAAACAGACGCTACCTTCCCCAAGTAGACAATCCCCTGGAACAGGTCGTGCTTCCTCCGGGATAAAATAGAAATTTTCGGGGGGTGGCCCGGCCCGGCCTACGGCCCCGGACGGCCCGCCCTTTGCCCAGGCTTAGCCCGGCGTCGCCCACGCGCGTCCCACGACGCGGGGGCTGGCCTTGGTTTTAAAGCACCTCCAGGCGCGCAAATCAGCTGAGGCGGCTTCCCGCCACACGTCACTCTGGGGATTGAAGTCTCCCGCTCTCAGCGGCCGGGATGAAGGAGGCTGCGGCGGCGGGGGGAGACAGGAGCCAGGAGCTGAAAGCGTGACCGGTGGTGTTCAGTTGAGTCAAGAAAACCACAGGGCTGCAGGCAGAAATGTCTATAGTTTATAGGTCCATGCACACACAAGCCCAATCATAATGTGCCAAAAAGAAGCATTGTGCCAATAAAGCTCTTACCTGATAGGTAAATGTTCACTTCTTGTAAAGGAACAGGAATGTCAGAGAGGACTTCAGTATCCAGGATACCTCTCTTCTTAGGTTCTCAGAGCTATGTGCACTCTTAGGGAAAAACTCCAAGTAACAGAGAAAAACCCCATCTGATTAAGGCCCAATATAAAGAAAAGATCGATAAACTTACTATTTAGTGGCCACTAAAGTAAAAGGAACAAACAAACACGATGAACACTGTTCACTCGCGTTTTGACCCGAACTTCACAAAGCGAAGTTGATTGGTTACAAAAAACCAGGAAGTAAAGTCCAGAACGCGATTCTTGCACAGAATTCCTTCGTGTTCAAGACTTTCAGGCAAACGGTACAAAAATTCCAGGACAACAAGAGTCTTATTTAGGAAACATAAGACCCATATCCTGCTAACAGCATGCCTCAGCAATGTCCCGACACACAGCAAGGGAAGCTCACCCTCGACATAATGGAGGATGAAAAAAGGCAGTCCAATCCAGCTACAGCAGCGATCCAGAAAGGAAAGAAAATGTCCCAAAACAGCAGAGATTCCAGCAAACAACGAGGGGACTAGGAACTCCAAGTGCAATTCTCCAGGAAATTCCCAGGTGAGGCTCAGGCTCCAGAATACCAAGCATTCTCAGGATTGTGAAAGATAACTTTGGGGCTACGGGAGCTCAGCTATCCTGGACCTTCCACCTTCGGCTCCTTCAGTCACTTTGCATACCACTTAGAATAACGGGGTAGGCCAAACATGTAGGTCAATGACAGACATCCAGCTATTTGTACTGCTCCGGCGCCCGGAGATCTTTAAAAATCCAAACTCTCTGCTTCGCTTTCGACTCTTCCCGACTTCAACAAGCGAAGGTAGGGAGTGGCAATCAGAAAGCTAGTTTGCAGTGATTGACAGTCAGTGGGCGGGGCTATGTTGTGCCTGGTGGCTGGCAGGAGGACTCAATCACCCCCAGTGCAAGCATCTTTGAGACCTCCTCTTTGATGCAAGCCCTTACCCGGTCAGTTACCCTGTAAGACTTGTGCCTCACAGGTACGCTGTCTCCTGTATCCACATCATGGACACACCAATCTGTGATACTAGGAACCAAGGAGAACAGATCAGAAAACTGTCCCAGCAACTGGCGGGAGTCATTCTGTTGCTCATGGGCCAGGGTGGAAAGAGGTTAACACCATCCACTGACCCATCTTGCTCTGTGGCCAACAGGAGGTCAGGAAGAGGCTCAGTCTCCTCTTCCATCCCAGCATCTGTCGCCAAGAGCATGCCCACTTCAGACCTCGCTAAGTGGGGCTTAAGGCGGTTAACATGCAGGACCCTCAAGAGGTTCCTGGGAGACCGCAAGTCCACCAAGTAGGTAACTGGACTCTTGCGCTCCACAACCTCAAAGGGACCAGTCCACTTATCCTGGAGTGCACAGGGCTCCACTGGGGCCATGACCCACACTTTCTGACCAGGTTGAAGCTCTACCAGAGTGGCATTCTGGTCGTACCACCGCTTCATCTCCTCCTGGCTGGCTTCCAGATTCGCCTCAGCGAGTTGCCTGAAACGCCTTGTCTGGTTCCTGAAGGCCAGCATGTAGCTATATACATCCTAGGGAGGTTTCCTGGGAGATTGCTCCCAGCCTTGCTTGACCAGACTCAGAGGTCCTCTGACCGGGTGCCCATAGAGAAGTTCAAAGGGGCTGAACCCTAGAGATTTCTGTGGCACCTCCCGGTATGCAAACAACAGGCATGGTAACAGGACATCTCACTTACGCCTCATGGGTTCCTCAAGACCCATAATCATGCCCTTTAGGGTTCGGTTGAACCTTTCAACAACCCATTTCCTTGGGGGTGGTAAGTAGTGGTGAACTTGTAAGTTACCCCACACTCCTGCCACAGGGACTTCATATACTTGGAAATGAAGTTGGTGACCCGGTCAGACACTACCTCTCGAGGGAATCCTACTCGTGAGAAAATTCCCATCAGTGCTCGTCCCACCACGGGGGCCATCACTGTCCTCAGAGGTATGGCTTCCAGGTACCGGGTGGCATGGTCCACCAAGACCAGGATGAACCTGTTGCCCATGGCTGTCTTGGGGTCCAGTGGCCCCACAATGTCAATCCCCACCCGCTCAAAGGGGATACTGACCACAGGGAATGGCTGGAGAGGAGCCTTCTGCTTCCTCCCACTCTTTCCACTTGCCTGGCAAGTCTGGCACGTTCTGCAATGAGTGTCTGAACTCTTGCCCATTTGGGGCCAAAGTAAGTCGGCGACAAGCCTCTCAAAGGTGTTGTCCTGCCCCAAATGTCCTGCCAATGGCACATCATGAGCCAGCCCCAGTAGGAAGGCTCTGAAGCTCTGGGGTACCACCAGCACACAGGCTGACCCAGGTTCAGCAACCTTAGGATCACTATACTCTAGACCATTCTCCCAGTAGATCCAATGTGACCCAGACTGATCACCTGCTGCCTGCCTTGCAACCTGTTGCTGCAAGCCCTCAAGAGAAGGGCATTCTCACTGCTCCCTGCAGAATTCTTCCCTGGAAGGGCCTCCTTCTTGCTGCCAATGGGTCAGCTCAGGCAGGTCCCCCAGTTCAGCTACTTGCTCCCCGGTAGGCTCCAGGGCATCCCCCTCAGGGTCTACCTCCTCCTGGGCCGTGGGAACTTCGGGTGCTGGTTTCCCGCACCACCTGCCTCTTCTCTCTAAGGCAGGCTCCTCTTCAGCACCCCTACTGGCTGCCATTGCCCACCCCGGGTGGTCACGCACGCCCAGTCAGGCAGACACACCATCCTCAGGTGAGTACTCTTCTCCACCTTCTCCCAAGGGGAACTCTCTATATCGTTCCCTAACAAACAGTCAACAGGCATGGCGGGCCTCACAGCTACCTGAAGAGTACCAGAGATTCCCCCCCACACACACACACTAGAAGGGAACCTGAGCCATTGGACAATGGCTCTCTGTGTTGTCGGAGTTAACAACTCGGCAAAATGCATGCGGGACAACCTGCTCTTGAGACACCAGGTGACACCTGACAGCTGTCACACTGGCTCCTGTGTCTCTAAGAGCCTCCACCTTTTGGCCATTGATGGTCACCCACTGCCCATATTTCTTAGTGTTCCTGGGCAGTTGGTTCTTCTAGACCACCTCACAGTCTCCTAAAGAGCCAAGGGACATTTCTGCAGGACCCCACCCAACTTGGACATCAATCTCCTCCCCAAAGGCTACACTAGCCATCTGCCGGGGCGGAGCACCAGTGGGTGCTGCTTTTCCAAATAGGCGGCACCTGGGATCACTCGCCTTGTGACAAGGGTCCCCACATTTGTAACATCTCAAGGGTCCATGAGGAACAGGATTACCTGTCGGGACCCCTTGCTTTCTCTCAGGGGGAGGCTGGGGACCTTTCCCTTGGTTCCCTTGGGAATTACTTTGGGGCCCTCTGCGATACTCCCTCTGTTTAACCTTGTCCCCCCCCACTCGACATTGCAGGTAACGGAGACCGAATTGCCACATCGCTGGAGCGAGTGGCAAAGGGCTCCCATAGATTGATTTTAACCCATTGCTGCTCACCAGACCTTGCGCACTAGTACACTTTTTAAATCTGGAAAATATTGTTTTTAAATCACGCAGCTCTCACTGGCCAAAACACCCCCTTCCTCGGTCCACCACTGACGTAGTCAGATTGTTGTGGAGGGAAGGCGGGCCGGAAGTGACTACAACTTCCCCTTGCTTGCAGCGCGCAGGTTAGCAGGCTAGTTGTTCTGCCCACCAGGAGTACAAGAGCAGAGCACTCCCACACGCCGATAGACTCGACATTGCAGGTAACGTAGACCGAATTGCCATTTCACTGGAGCGAGTGGCAAAGGGCTCCCATAGATTGATTTTAACCCATTGCTGCTCACCAGACTTTGCGCACTATTGGGCTTTTTAAATCAGGAAAATATTGTTTTTAAATCACGCAGCTCTCACCTGGCCAAAACACCCCCTTTTCCGGTCCACCACTGACGTAGTCAGATTGTTGTGGAGGGAAGGTGGGCCGGAAGTGACTACGACTTCCCCTCGCTTGCAGTGCGCAGGTTAGCAGGCTAGTTGTTCTGCCCTGTCCTTCTATAAAAGAACAATGCCTTTCTGTTCATGCAGCGGACGCGCGCCAAAGGCAACCCCATCTGCGCCAGAACGGGCCCAGGGCCAGGAATGTCTGCCCCTGCCTCCTCAGGCCCCAGATTTTACACTCGGGAGACTCTACTTCAACTTAGGCAGGCTACAAACACACCATGCCTCCACTCACTCTCCCTGGAGGGATGACAAAGTAACTGCACCCACTGCTCCTACAGTCTCTCACCAAAGACAATCCCACTCCCTATCGAGCCCTCAATCAGCATGGCCCTGCTAAATTGCAGATCCCTGCCCAAACACTCTGCAGAAATCAACTTGCTTCTTCAAGACACAGAACAAGATGTTCTGTTCCTGACAGAGACATGGTTATCCCCAAGCTCTGAGAAGGACTTTGTGCAAGCCCTCCCTCCAGGATACCTCACCCAGCGCCTCGACAGAGTAGGTGGAAAGGGTGGTGGAATTGCATTCATCTATAAAAGCCACCTCTCCTGTCAATTACTAGATAGCCCGATCCTCGACTATGAAAACGCCCACTTCATCATTCAACTCTCCCCTTCTAAATCACTCTTGGGCATTCTCCTGTTCCGCCCACCAGCCATCATTTCACGCGCCTGCCTCTCTTCCAACTTCACATTACTAGGAGACTTAAACCTCCACTTGGATGACCCCTTGGACAAAGTGGTAGGTGACCTAACACTCGACCTGGCTACCTATCAGATTCACTTGAAAAACCATCATGCTACACATGTAAAAGGTCATTTACTAGACCCTATCCTCTCAACCATCTCCGGATTAAAAACTAGTGAGCCCCTACCTATCCCAGTGTGTGACCACTTCCTAGTACCATTCACCTGGCAAACCCTCACTGACCCCCCCTCACGGGCCATTACCTCGCCTACCAGAATGCCCTTGGTCAAAACTAGTCCTTGATGACTGGAGACGCAAACTCAAATTAACCATCCCCACACTCGAACCAGTCCCACTGTCCGCGGATAAGCAAATTTCAACCTGGATAAAAAAGTCTTTAGACCAAGTACTGTCAAGAAAAATCCTACCTAAAAAATGGAATCTTCAAATCCCCCTGGTTCACCCCAGAACTCCGCGACTTGAAAAAATAATGTAAAAAACTTGAACACTCATGGAGGAAGGACTTGGCCAATAACAAAAAAATAGAATACAGAGCAGCCATCAGGTCCTATAAAGCCACCCTGAAAACCACCCAGGCGGCTTTCTTCGAAGAAAAAATTCAAGCCTCCGCCAACTCCTCTAGGGAAACATTCCGTATCGTTAAAAAACTGCTGAAAGTCTCAGACCCACCACCCGTCACGGACCCCTCTGGTCGCAGATGTAACGAACTGGCCGAAGTTTTCTCCACCAAAATTCAAAATATCTTAAAAACCCTCCCAGCCTCCGACGACCTCCCAGGATACCACCCTCCGACCCCCGCAATCAATACCCCCCACCTAGACTCTTTCTCCCACCTAACCGTGGAGATGCTTCCCCACATTTTAAATTCAATCAAAAGTGGTTCCCTCCTTGACCCTGCACCTTTTAACATCCTGAAACTTGTGACACCTACCATCACCTCCCCCATCACCAACTTAATAAATGCCTCCCTAGAACAGGGTACTGTTACCCCCAACTGGAAATAAGCCACAGTAAGAGCACTGCTAAAGAAACCCCATCTGGATCCCTTAGAGCTGGGCAACTACCGGCCCATCTCCTTACTCCCTGGAATTAGCAAGGTGGCAGAGAAATTCGTTAACCAACAGCTCTCCACCTTCCTTGAATCTAATGGCCTTCTACACCGCTCGCAGACAGGCTTGTTGTTTTTGCTTCCGGCCTGGCCAGGGCACGGACACCGCCCTGCTGGCAGTTGTAGAAGAAGCGCGAAAGATCCTAGACTCGGGTGGATCTGCAGCAGTGATCCTCCTAGACTTAAGCGCTGCTTTTGATACGGTGGACCACTATATCCTTGTCCACCGTCTAAACAGAAAAGGAGTTACAGGGTCAGCCCTATCCTGGCTCAAGTCATTCTTAGAAAATAGAACCTTTCAGGTTTCTGAAGGCAACATTCGATCCAGAGCTATTCCACTCCAATGCAGGGTGCCTCAGGGCTCTTCTTTAAGCCCTACACTTTTCAATGTGAATATGTCCCCACTGGAGGAAATAGTAGCCCCTTTCGGCATTAAGCTGTTCACGTACGCAGACGACACCCAACTTGTTGTCTCCCTTTAGCAGACGGACCGCTCCTCAGAAAACCTATGCTACTGTCTCAAAGAAATCTCTAGCTGGATGAGCAAATCCCTCCTCAAACTAAACAGAGACAAATCAGAGATCCTAGTGCTAGGCAATCAATCTAAATCCTCCCCCAAACTGATGTGGCCAACTTGCATGGGACTAGCTCCCTCCCCGAAGAAATAAATAAAAAGCCTGGGTGTCTAGCTCGACCAGGACCTTACTTTTCAAACCCAAGCCTGGAAAACCGCGGGAATCTGCTTTGGTCTTCTACGCACCACACGAAAAATTCTCCCCCTCCTATCCCCCCACTCCAGAAAACTCCTTATTCAGGGTCTCATTCTCCCCAGACTAGATTACGGGAATGCCCTCTATCTTGGCGCCCCGAAATCAGTGATAAACAAACTCCAACTTGTCCAGAACTCAGCAGCTAGGCTGCTGACAGGCATAAAAAAACAATGCTCCGCCAAGCCTAACCTAAGTTCACTACACTGGCTCCCAATCCAAGAGCGAATTAATTTCAAATCCCTCTGCATAACACATACAATTCTCTGGGACAAGGGCCCCCCAATTCTGAAAACCTTGATCAAACCCTATGAAGCCAACAGGAAGCTAAGATCCGATCACCTCTTTCTGGCAAACGTCCCCAGAATCAAGAAGGCGTGGTCAGGAGGACGCCTTTTTTCCGTACAAAGAGTAAGAGTTTTTTATTTGCATAATTATTATCATTGCAATTTGTAGGGAAATAATAATAATGATTAAAGGTCATTCTTGGGGTAATACATTTTTGATTCCCAACATAAATTTTACGAAGCGAGTGGCCATCTGAGGTGAGTCGCCCCTTAAACACAGTTCTAATGCTTTGTGAAATGTCCTAATGTTGAAAGAAAGCCAGATCGGACGAAGCCAGAAGACCCGTAGGGCTATCAAAGGTCGGCAAATGCACAGGATGTGAATTAGATTTTCTTCCACTAGATTGCGAAAACGACAGTTTGTGGAAATTCCTTTTTTATACCCTTGTCCATATTTGTACGCCATTAGAGGAATTAGGCCAAACCGGAACCGCATTAATTAGTGCTTAATGCATGGTTTCGTTGGTGATGAAAGGTAGAGCGGTAGAGTTTTTGGAGCATAGAGTTTCGAGGCCCGACTGCAGTGGAAGAGCTTTGATACTGATTTGGCATCGTTTTCGTAGGACAAGATTTTTGCTTGTTTAGTCAGGAGTTTTTATGTCTTCTCTATGGGTAGCGATGCTGACCATATGTCTTGGGCTTTTAGCGAGTTCAAGCAGTATGACAGATATTTATGCCAAGATGTATCTGGATTGCTGAATAGTGACCATATTGTGCTCTTTAAAGAATGATGGCGAGCTAATTTTGTCTTTAAACTATATCCTATAAATCTTGCACTCGTGACCCAATGTTGGGAGGACAGAGAGAATTCCATTCGGATTTGAGCATGAGAGGTTGAATTTGGTAATAAAAACACTCTGCGGAAGCATGCTGATTGAGCTCTGTCTAGCCAGCTGGACATTTTGTCTTTGTAGGTTATAGCAGCAAAAGCTATCGTCGGTAGAAGTGTTGCTCCTATCAATCCTATTAGGGGGGTGAGATCTGGAGAGTGGAGGGCGCTCTTTGTTCTAATGAAAGCTCCCTCCAAACTTCGGGCAACACTCTGCATTGCGGTAATGTACGCGGTTGATCTCCCCTTGTGGTCTATCCAGACACCCAAATATTTGTATGTGGAGACTTTTTCCAGTGCCTTGCCCTCGATGAACCAAGTACTTTTTCTTATTTTCAAGGATGAGACTGTCATAACTTTTGTTTTGGCGATGTTAATCTCCAGAGTATTGATGTTACAGTACTGCACAAGGGAGTTGAATAATCTTTGGAGTCCCACCTGTGTCTGATCGAGTAAGATGGTATCGTCAGCATACTGCAAGGTTTGGATCTTTGCGGGGGGGAAAGCTCAACATCCGGCAAAGCATTTAGGGAGATCTGCTAGATACAGGTTGAAAAGTAGGGGAGCAAGGATGCATCCTTGATTTAGGCCTCTGGTGGTTAAGATTTTGTTGGTTGTAGTCCATCTCGAGGTGACTCTTATTTTCACCCAAGTATCTGTATGTAGCGAAATGAGAGCTTTCAATAAGGAAACTCCCTCCCCCTGAACACGCGGAGGGAAACCAACCTATCAAAATTCCGTAAGCTCCTGAAAACCTGGTACTATTTTCTATCTTCTTGCACTTCCTGAACCTCTGCCTATAGAGTTCAGGGGTCAAAGAATACCTAGTCATGAGTGCATCTTTCATGTGGCTATCGGAATTATGGACTTCCCCACAACCTCGCTCCCCAATCTCTCTCAGGGACCCGGTGGGAAGACATGGCTACCTCATAGGCTTTGAACCACTGCCCAATATCATCATTTTAAAATAACTCCTTTACCACATCTTTGCGGATGTACACTCTACCTTCCACAGGCGCTGACTGTGCGCTGCCACCAGAGGGAGTAATCTCTAGGCTCCTTGCTTTTAAATCCAACTCCCTCAAAACTTTGTCATGTTCCAACTGCAATCTCTTTTCCTCTAGAGCCATTTTCTTGCTTTCTAACTCCAGCTACCCATTCAATTTGAGCTTGGCCATCTCCATTTTATGCATGCTGTTTTCTTTCCTGTCTGCCAACTCTTCTGGGGACAGACCTCGGGCAGAAACACTGCTACAAACTGGGGAGGGTGCACCCCTTTTCTCAGGACCCAGTGGTCCACCAAGATGACTGACTGACTGACTAGATATTTCTAGAGCGCACTAATGCCGAGGCGTCTTGCCGCTGTGTAGTGTGAGTGACATTAGCGAGATTACAACAAACGTCCAAAAAGCCAGGTCTTGATAAGCTTACGGAAAAGCTGATGGTTGGGTATCAGCCTAAGATGCGTAGGGAGCGTGTTCCACAGCTTGACAGCTAGATGAGAGAAGTGTTTGCCGCCCCATCTTGCCCTTTTAAGCTTGAAAGTATTGTCCAGACCCAGGGAGGCGGATCTCAGAGAGCGGGTGGGTACATAGAAAGTGAAAAATAGCCTCATTGCATCTGCACCACCTCCGAACAATGCCTTGTGTACCAAGCAGAGAGCTTTAAAGTCAACACGACTCCTCACTGGAAGCCAGTGAAGCTACACAATTGCTTCAGACGTGGGATGGTGTTTGGGCAGATGAAGCAGAACTCTGGCTGCCACGTTTTGGATCGACTGAAGTTTGGCCAGCTGGCCAGTGTTCGCTCCAAGGTACAGTGCATTGCAGTAATCGATTCTTGACAGTATTGATGCTATTATCACCGTCTTTCTCAGATCGAACGGGATGAATGACAGTATTTCCGGAACCACTTTGTTAATCTGAGAAGCCCAGGATAAAGCCTTGTCAAAAATGAAACCCAGGTTTTTTGCCTTGCTAACTGGCGAAGGGCAGGCACCTGCTGTTAAGGGCCACCACAGCTGGTTCCAGATGGACTCCTTCTGCCCGAACTCCAGCACCTCGGTCTTATCCGCGTTGAGCTTTAGGAAATTGGTGCTCATCCAAGTCATCAAGGCTGATATACAGTTTCCGCCACTGACTCTTGTAAGGACACGATCAACTGCGTGTCGTCCGCATATGACACCAGTCTGAGTCCGAAAGTGTGCATCAGTTTTGCCAGTGGAGTGACATAGATATTAAAGCAGGTAGGGGACAGGGCCGAGCCCTGCGGGACTCCACCTGGGAGAGAAAAGTCAGCTGACTTAAGACCATCCCAAACGATAGCTTGTTCTCTCGTAGTAAGAAAGGAGGTGAGTAGATTAAGTGCTGTGCCAGTAATGCCAATTTCCTTAAATCTCTTTATTAGGACCACATGTTTACCGTATCAAATGCTGCGGTTAGGTCGAGCAGAACCAGAATAGCTCATCCACCCACATCCATTACCCTGCGGACCTCTTCAGTTGCCATTAGGAGGGCTGTCTCTGTGGAATGTTTTGAACGGAAACCATGTTGAGTAATGTCAAGGAGGCCATTAGTTTCTAGGAATGAGGTAAGTTCTATATTCATAGACTTCTCTAAGATCTTGGCCGGGATGGGCAAACAGGAGATGGGCCTATAGCTTTTTACATCAGTAGGGTCCAACGTTGCTTTTTTTAACAGAGGACGGATACAGGCCTTCTTCCACTAAGTGGGGTAGATACCAGAGGATACGGCAAGATTTAATACCGGGGCTAGCCGAGTGCTGATTTCCTCAGGGATAGTATGCAGAATGTGCAGCGGCCAGATTTGGTTTGTAGTAAGAGTTCTGCTACCCTATCTACTGTCAGGATCGAAAAGTGTGCTAGACCATTCTGAACGGTTGTGGTCAACGTGTTGTCTGAAATGATGTCACTATCCGTGTTGGGAAAACCCCTGTATACCGACTGCACCTTGTCTTGGAAGTGAGAGGCTAATTCATCAATAAACTTTTGGTCAGGGGTATAGGTTTCATCTCTGGGGCATTTCAGGAGAGATGCGAGTTTGAAAAAGCTCCTTTGAGGAGTTGATTGCCCCTTCTATCTTGTTCGTGAAATACGACGATTTTGCTTGAATGATGAGATTCTTATACTCCTCAAGCACTGCACAGTACGCTTTTTTTTGTGAGAGTTCATAATCCACTCTCCACAGTCGTTCTTGCCGCCTGCATTTATTCTGCTGCTGCTGCTCTGCATCCACATAATCCACTAAATCTCCAGAGCCATTCCTTGCCGCCTTCCGGGCCCTCAGCGCCTTGTGGTACTGCTCCTTCCTGGAGATTCCGGTCAGGGGAATTTTAAACTTTTTGCAGAAGCTCCTGAGCTGCTTGTTGGTGTAGCTTTCCATTTTCTCTTCCTCCCAATCACAGTCAACAGATGCTGCCTCTTCCATGATGGCTGAATCAGGCATTACTTTGCGAAAATGGAGATCCCTGGCAAAAACAAGTATCAGAAGTAAGTGGTTGGGTTATGGTCGGCACTCACTAAGTAGTGTTCACCAATCGCTGTATATGAGTCACAAATGCAAATCCAGAATCCCTTCCACTGACCACCAATGTTAGAATTGGGGGTCTCTAGTTGGCACAGGTAGGTACTTGTGACAAATAGGGACCCTCTCCTCTAGTCAGGATAAGGGGATTACACTCCTAAAATAACCCCTGCTCACCCCCTTGGTAGCTTGGCACGAGCAGCAAGACTTTATCTCAGAGGCGTTGTAAGTTAAGCATTTGTGACCACACACAGTAACCCAGTGACAACACTACAAATGGACACCACACAAGGTTTTTATATTAAAAAAAGTATATTTTATATAGAGTTACCACAAGACCAATAACACCACAAATAATCCACAGTACTATTAGAATTCAAGAGTCTGGTTGAAAAGGCTTAAATCTAGGTTCTATGTGAGTCGGTAGCCGAGTCTGGCTACAGCGTTGTTGAAATAACACAGAGTCTAACAGATCCAGAGGACCGTGTCGGTACGGGGCCACTCAAATGTTGACAGTCAGAGTACCTATTACTTGAGGCGGCCGGCACGGATGTGCGAGCGGGTTCCGGTGTCCGTCACGGTGCAGAAAAGAAGCGTTGCAGGACGCATTGTCCCTCGATGCGGTGCAGGCAGCGGTCCGTTGACGGTCGGTGGGTCCAAGGCGTGCGTTGCATGGCGAGACAGTGCTTCGATGCGGTGCTTGCAGCTTGCGGTGCGGCGACAGAGCCGGAGTTCGGGAGATGCCGTCAATCAGTCCGGATAGCGGTGCGAGTCGGTCGGTGAGTCGCGAAGCGTGCGAGGCGGTGCCCAACTCCGAAGTCGGCAGCAGTGACCGCGTCGGTCAGACCAGTACGAGTCGGTGTAGCGAGGCGTTGCACGTCGTGTTGTCCAACAGTCGCAGTGCAGGCAACGGCTCGGTGACGGCGTCAGGACGGAGTCGGTGAGCTCAGAGCTTGCGTTGTTCGAGGCGGACGTTGCTTGATGTGGTGCCTACAGGACGCCAATCCGGTTGTGAGAGTCGGTCACAGCTCCCTCCCTCTGTAGCCACTGAAACAGCAATTCCAGCAGCAATCCAAAAAGGCTGGTGAAGTCTACTGGTCCTGAGACTTCGGTCAGGGGGCAAGCTCTCTTCCAAGCCCTTGGAGATCTTTTCACAAGTTGAAAGTAAAGTACACAAAGTTCTTTCTCCTCTCTTTGGCAGTCAGGAAACCACTGCAGGCCAATCCCCCAAGCAGCACTTCAGCTTGGGAATAGTCTCTCCTCAGTTTCTTTAGGTTCCTCTCCTCAGCAGAGGTTTTGTCTTGTAAGTCCAGAAGTGATCTAATTTCTTGGGATCAGGGTCCCAATACTTATACCCCAAAATCCTTTGTTCACTGAGGGGAGAGGGGCCTGTGCCCAGTCCAAACCAGTTCTGAAGCACTCTGTTTATCAGACTTCTCCTTTCCTTTCACAGCGCAGGGTAGGCACATCAGACGCCCCACAGGAGGTGGAGCCAGCATTGTGGAAGGCAGTACATGCCGGGAGCACTTTGTTGACAGTCTTCCTTCTCTTCTTTCAGTTTGCAGGGCAGAGACATCAAACGCACCACAGGGGGTGGAGGGAAGGCCCAGCCCTATTCAGGTTCTAGGTGCAACTCCTCCCTCCCATCTAGATGCAGATCTCTCTATTCACCACTGGGCTGCCCCAGCCTGTCTCCTGGAATCCCCCAGCCCTGTCACTCACATATCCCAGAGAAAGGAATACACAACCACGCAGAGGCAGGCTTGAAAGGTTAGGCAAGCAAATATCTACTTTCTAAAAGTGGTATTTGCAATCCACTTTACTAAAAGATGTATTTTATCATTCTGAGTCCAGGCATACTAAACTCGAATTTCTACCATGTTCTCTGAGTCAGTTAGGATTATAAAATGTAATAATTCTAACAGCCCATTCTGGCCTATGGAGAACAGGTAGGCTTGCAATAGTGAAAAACGAAAATGGCTAAAATACACTATTAGGACATGCCACACACATCAGGGCTTGTCCTGCCTTATACTTACAATGCACCCTGCCCTTGGGCCTGCCATACGGTTGACTAATATGAAGAAAAGGGAAGGTTTAGGGACTGGCAAGTGGGTGCACTTGCCCAGTCAGCATGACAGTACCAGAACTTAGACACATTTTACAAGGCCGCTTCTGTGGGTGGCACAACCGGTGCTGCAAGCCCACTAGCAGCATTTGGATTTACACACCCTGGGCACACTCAGTGCATTGTACTAGGGTCTGACAGGTAAACCAAATAGTCTATCATGGAATCATTAATTAATACATTCATTTACAATAGGGAGCACTCGCACTGTGGCACTGGAAAGCAGTGGCACGCACAGTGCCCAAAGAATCTAACACCAGCAAAAACACATGAGGCAACAGCAAAAAATGGAATGGAGACCCACGCCAATGGTGCCAGGTCTAACATTGCTGCAAAGAAATGATACCTAAAATGTTAGAGCAGTTTAGCAAAATGTTTTTTCTCCTACTTGCCATTTATTTTGAACACTTTATTTTGAAAGCAAAGAATTGTCAATCTTGCTTTCATGCTTTTGCAAATATTTGCATCTAATCAGAGAGAATTCTGGGAGCATTACACATAACCTCATATTGCTAAGCTATGAAAACGTGTGCACATATTTTTATACTGAAACCACTGTCAGTAGTGCAGTCGGAGCTTACAACATTTACTTAGAGCGCTCACCCTAATAATAAAAACTGCATTAATGAACCAAAAATACAAGTTTAAACAACATTAATACATGGATACAAATGTTACCTTAACTTCAGATAATTTCCCACCACTGAACCATAATGTGGTACTGTAAACTGGCAGTCAAAGGGTTTGTGCTGCAGGAAGTTGAGCCTATTTGTCCCAAGGACAAAATACACATGAAATCTTGTTGCCCTGACCCCAAACAATATATCCTGGGCATCGGGCTATAGGAATTCCACATCCCTGATTCGCCATTTTTGTTATTTAACACAATTTCATTGATTTGTTTAGCAGTTTGCTGGCTTTTTAATTGCCATTATTTGGCTTTTATTGTGATTATATTATGGAAGTTTCACATTATATAATGCTATGCCTTTTAAATGCTTTTAGAAAGGCTAGCTTTTAGTGAGTAGGTCTCCTTCACAACTAAGGGGACGTGGGGTGTGCTGCATGGCCCACCTGTGTTCTCCATTTTAGATCCAACTCCTTAGGATGACATCTCCTTCTCATGGTGTCCTTTGCCACACTTTTATGCTAATGCTTGAATGTGCTGTATGTGCATATGTGATAGGCACAGATGCCCTGTGTACAGTTAGTTCCAGGGTCTTACATGAAAAACATAATGCCACTGTTTTCTTTTTGTTCTGTGCTCGTTAGGATGAGCTCCTCTGCCACAGCTGATAAGAATGGCACTTTATCATACAAACCGCTTCCGTGCTAAAGCTCTTTGAGAGGAGCATTTCCATGCTGGGGTTATCACAAACAGACTGACTGAGATGTAGCCCTGCAGACTCCAACCTCTATCCTGCTAAGAAAGATAACCTGTGACCAGCTTCCTGACCCCCTAAGACCAAGATATGGGGGTTTGGGCTATCCCAATTGCTCTGGCAGAATAGTGCACTCCTCTATCCTCTCTTTAGTATAGTATTAGATTCAGATAGGAGTGGCAAACATTAGCAAGAATTAACGTAGTTGAATTGTTCATATTGTTTACCATTCAAACAATGCCTATTACAATAACATGTCTTATCTTTCTAATAATTGTAACAGATGCTTTTTATGTAAGAATAGGATCATTTCAATCAGTGTTTGAAAATGTATTGTCATATCTTTCTTGTGTTTACCTTGGGCATGCAAGAGTGACAAGTGAAAGAGTTAGATATGTTTCCACTGATTTCTTGGGAATCAGAGTATCATGTTCGAGGTTGCCAACTACATCTGTTACCCTGGTTGGGTTAGGGGTTACATGTGGTACTATGAGCTGGCCAAAGCCCACTAACACGCATTGATGGTATATGTGAACTAAGTCTCTATACTATGAAGTTCGTATTGGTCTTATACACAGTACTACTATATTTGTCGGAACTGTATATCACATTTATGACACAATGTCTGAGTTTCGATTTGAGCATGAGCCAGAAATGGTGATACAATCTGTATCTCATTCCCTTAAACTGCAGAAATTCAGATCCTAGCATGAAATGCTTTCTCCTCTGTAGCAAGCCAAAAGTATTCAAATTTGAACGCCATTCTAAAGGATCTGAATCCCTGTGTGCAGATTGTTCATCAGCCTCTCGTTTTCTGTGAATTTGTGTAAACAAGCCAATATTGTAGGTGGACAGGACGTCATCCTTTGATGTTCAAGGGTTCCAGATAGAGACCAGAGTCTACTTTTATCAGCCGATCATTCCATACTTACACCAAGCCGTTCATGCACATAATGTGTTATGTCTTTACCTTCTAGTCATTTCAGGACTCCTCTAAAGTGCACAATTGTTGTGTCTAATCTATTCTCAAGATCTTCCTGCTTTTCCTGAAGAATTATGTGTTCTTCTAGATAAATAAGTTGTGGAAGGAGCTGCTAATAATCCAGGGTTCTTCCATCAAGCATTTGCTCTAAGCTATGCACCACTGTCATGGCATCTTTTCAAATGTCCTGCAGCTATTGTTTAAGCATCTCTTTTGTACAGCTGTGTTCTACCATAATATGTGAGAAAAGCTGCTTCACAAAGCGTCATCACTGTCTATGATGGCCTGTCTATGGCTTATGTGTGGGGGGGGGTTCCTTTTCCTTTCCCCTGGGACCTCTGCACTTCACCATGCTAAAAGATGATAGAGTTATCCTCCTTCCCTGTGCAAGAAGACTTCTCTTCTGGGGACAAGGTGGGGGATGTGAGGCCACCCTGATCTAAGTACGTACTAGGCTTCGGGGGATGGTGCAACTTCTGACCCCGCCTGCCTCCCCTGCCCCTGGGTGAATAAACAGCAAAGTCTACTTCCGCTACACCTAGTGGCCCATATCTCCAATTTGAGTGTGCACTCTCTTCACACTGCTTAGTTCTTACCTTTTCCAATTTCCTGTGCTGTTTAACTTTCTTCTGTATGTCTCCTTCTTCCGGGAGCCATCAATTTGTAGGCTTTGTCAAGGCACAGGGACCAGCCAGCATGCATCTTTCACTGTGCTTCACATCAACATATTCTCAAATGGCAAAATACGGACCCCATTCCTCTGCTTCCTGACTCAAGGCTTATGCTCTACTTCCTGTCTTCCATGATATGTTGCTTCTTAATGCATCCATGTGTTCACCTATTGTGGCTGGACACTTCTAGATCTCTCACTAAGAGAGCGCACTGTCTGTCTCTAAAGTTGCACTGCCTCCACTGAGGGCCACCTGCTGCCATTCACTGCAGGCATCTAGAAAAGAGACTACACAAGCTTGCATCCTATTTATGTCCCAATGTCTGGCGCGTGATATTCACCATCTGAGACTGTCAACATCCACCACAGTCTGTACAGGGTGCTAGCATTTTGGGCCTATAAGTCCCTCTTGCCAGTCTGCAGCTGCTGTCAATGCCTTGCTTCTCGCCAGAGCCTCACCACTATCTTACATTTAGCAACCAACAGTATGGGCAGCGCTAATTATGAGGTTTCTTGGTGGTGGGAGCTGGAATGAACCCTTAGGACTACAGGATTACTGCCATCTTATACACCCCTCATTTTGATAATTTTAAATTTTGTTTAGCACTGAAGAATATTATTGTGAAGAATATGTTGTATACCCTGAACATTTCTCAACTTCTTTATTTCAAACATGAATACTGTGGATCAAGGTTATCAGAATTGAAATCCTTGCGGTAAATCAGAATGAAAAGTTTCCTAGTTAAAGTAATGGAAAGTTTCAATTCTATTAAGGATACGGAGGCGAGGTTTAGGCTTTTCTCCCTTCAGTTTAATGTAATAAATTCACACCTGCAGCCATTTTAACTTTGTGAAATATTAATAGAAAAAACTACATCTCTCATAAACATCAGGGAGTGACATCATCACATTCCAGCCAATAATGGTATAGTCCATCAAATAACATCCTGTGGAGACCATCTATATCTCTCTTTATTCATGCAACAGTCGACAATCGCCATGTTCAGTGCTCTTGTTTATTGGAATAATCCCCTGCAACAAAGGGATACCCATTACTTGTCATGGTAATGAAAACATTTTAACATTATCATAGTGCAATAAGATTAAATCTAGAACTACAAGACAGAGCAACATAGGTTTCCATTTCATTAATTAGTCCATAACATCAACATTTCCCAACCACAAGGCAAGGGTGAAGTATTTGTCACAAGAATTCCTAGGGTGAGCAAATCCTCGCATCTGTGCCCTTAATAGAATTTAAACTTTCCTTTATGTTAGCTAGGAAATTTTTCATTCTATGGCAGGACCCGGAGACAAGGATTAGGCTAGTTCAAAGCTTATCCACTACCACGCTTGCCAGAGAGCGAACTGGTCTGAAATAAAAGGTCTTGAAGGTGGAGTCATTTGACCAGTCTGCTGCATTAATGATATCCTCAAGGGGAGCTACTATACAGAATGTTTTTGAAGCCATGGCCCCCCTGACTGAGTGGGCTTCGTAACGGGACATATCAATCCCTGCTTCTTGCATGATCCACCTGGCCCATCTGGCAATCGTAGGAGATGAAACCGCTTTGTGGGGTTTGGTTAATGCAATTAGCAATTGCTTCTCCCCATAAGGGCTGAGTTCTTCAGTCATAATCTCATAAGCTTTAATAACGTGAACCACATATTACTTAGAATTTGCTTGTAATGCTGCATATGAAACAGATCTAGAATTAGTTTTTGTTCTGCATGAAATATGAAACAAAACCCCTTTCGGGGTGAACACCCTACCTGTTCTATCCAATGCCTGGACATCCGAAACTCTGCGATATGATAATAGATATAAAAACATTGCCAATTTTGCCAACAGTTGTTTCCTGGTCAGATATTTATTCTGAGGCCATGATTGAAACAAGAATAGAACTTTGTTAACGTCGCAAATGGGTGTATACTTGGATTCAGGAGGAATTGAGAGTCTAATTCCTCTTAACAGTTTTCTGACCAAGGGGTGTTCCCCGACTGGACGGCCATCCACATGCAAATGTCCTGCTGAAATCGCTGATCTGTAAGTATTGCTTGATCGATAAAGGAAACCTTGGGAAGTAAGGAAGTTTACGACATGGACAACATCTGCCCCCAATGCGATCAGTTTGGTGTTGATTACACCAACATAACCATTGCGCCCAAGCAGAGTTGTACTGCCTACTTGTATTATTCGCCCAGGTTTTGGCGAGTAATGAGTAAGCTTCTGACGGAAGGCCTGGGATGTGCCAACATCGCCTGTAACCCTCCAGCCCATGAAACGAAGAGGCTCGGCCAGGACCAGCGGGTGAGGATTGTCTTGAGGATCCCAGAGGAGATAGGGAATGTGGGGTAGAGGGATTGGAGATTCCCAGGAAAGTTCCATCATCACTGGAAACCAAACTTGAGATCTCCAGATTGGTGTTATCACCACCACCTCAGGCTTCTGTCTGCGCACTTGCGCCGTGACCCTGGTTATCATAGTGAAGGGGGAAAAGGCATACGGTTGTTCCGTGCTCATATCCTGTAGGAAGGCATCCAAGGTTGTTGCCCGTGGATCCGGTCTCCAACTGCATTGGAGTACGAGTTGGAAGTCCAGTCGAGACGCAAATAGATCCATGGAGAAAGTACCCCACCTGTTTTAAATTTGCCTAAAGATCTGTGGATTCAGTTTCCACAGGCTGACATCTCTCCAATGACGAGAGTGCCAATCGGCCACTTGATTGGAGCTCCCCGGGAGATGCTCTGCCGACAAGGATATCTGTTTGATCAGACAATATTCCCAAAGGGTTCGGGCCCGATCCAATAGTGTCTGTGACTTCGTCCCTCCCAGGTGATTAACGTAGCAGACTGCTGCCACGTCGTCCACGTGTTTCACCTTCTTTTTTGATCCAACTGCGGATCAAATGGATCCCACCATCAACTCCAAACAGTTGATATGTAGAGAACGCTCAACGGAGGACCATTTTCCGCCTCTGAGAACTCCCCACACTGCGCGCCCCATCCGGAACCGTTGATGTCTGACTCGATTATGAGATTGGGTTGAGAGCCTAAGATTGCTCTGCCATTCCAGGCTTCTATGTGGTTTAACCACCAACCCATCTCTTCTTTGGCCTCAGATATTAGAGGAACCATTTGTGAGAAGAACAGTCCCTTTCGAAGATGTTCGAGTTTTAGACGTTGCAGGGTCCTGTAATGGAGAGGACCCAGAATGATCGCCTGGATAGAGGACTTGGCCATCGTTCTTCGTAATTTGTGTCGAATTTTGGATAGTTTCCTCGCTGGTAGGCTGAGAGTTGCTTCTGTTGCGTTCACTACAAAGCCCAGGAACTCCATTGACTGTGATGGGACTAGAGCTGATTTGCTCTCGTTTATCACAAAGCCTAAAGACTCCAGTAAGTCTATTGCCGTCTGTAAATGTTTGGACAGTCGAATCAGGCAATGATCCATAAGAAGGATATTGTCGAGATAGACTATTAGCCTCATCCCCTGAGCCCGAAGATGTTCGACATTGCTTCATCAGCTTGGTGAAGCACCCAGGGGCCAAGGAGAGGCCGAATGGAAGGGCAGTGAATTTGAAAATTTGGGACTCCCAGTAAAACTGGAGGAATCGTCTGTGTGGGGGAAATATGGGTACCGCCAAATAGGTGTCCTTCAGATCTAGGCGAACCATCCAATCTGAAATTTGGAGCAGGTCCTGTAGGAGGTGTATACCCTCCATCTTGAAATGCTGGTAGAGTAACCAAGAATTGAACTCTTTTAGATTGATAACCGTTCTCTGTCACTAGGAAAATGTTGCTGACGAAAACGCGTGGGTGGAGCACCGAATGCGTTATTGCCCCTTTCTGTAAAAGGTTGCCCACTTCCTGGGTCACCAGTGCTCTCTGTTCGGGAGGAAAAAACAACGGGGTGGGTGGGCGTGTATGGGACAGTGTCCCATAAAACTCGATGTGGAAACCTCCCACGGTCTGTATCACCCATGCATCTGAGGATAGATTCCTCCAGTTCGATTGAAAAAGGGCCAACCGCCCCCCCCCCCCCAATGGAAATCCCCATAGAATCCTGAACTCTCACCTTGTGTATTATTGAAGTTGCCACTCTGGCCGCCTCTGCCTCCACAACGACGGGGTAGGACTTTGATAGAAGTTTGCGAACTTCCCGGGGTCTTGCAATTGGTCACGTCTGGAGTCTCCACCATTGGAGGCTGTTTGGAATGGGCGGCCAGACGAGCGCGCCCTCCCTTGTCCGGCTGACGCAAAAACTCGGGGAGTAAAAATTCTCTTAATTGAGGATTGCGCCTTGTCTAAGGAATTAAAAGTATTGACATATTTGCCCAGTTCCTTTATGAAGGGATCCCCGAACAAATTCCCCTGGGCTATCGTCCCTGCCTCCCTGTGGAGATTTCCCCTAGTTTGGGGTCAATTTTAATAAGGCGTGACCTGCGCCTCTCAGTGGAGTTCGCGCAATTTCCATTTCCCAGAAATATTATTGCCATTGGGCCCAATTGGAAAGAATATGAGGGAGCCAGAGGCTTTGGCATCATCCTACATATCCACTATTTTGGCTAGGGATCCAGTGACATCCAGGAGTTTATCCTGGCATGAGCGTCAGGAACGATTGATCCCTTTTTTAGGGTCCTGTACAAATTTCGCAAAAAAGATGGCCATTTTGGGGTCTATCTTTGGGATCGTGGCTAACTTTCCATCCAGGGAAGGTCGAGGACATTTTGCCTTAAGGCAGCACCTTACCTCTTTATCCAAAGGTTTCCAAAGCCGGCTGCCCATGTAAGACGCTACCTTAGGGGCCGGACACCATTCTGCTGATCTAGGAGGTCATCAGGGTTAAGTAAATTCTCGAGGGGGGGTAGATCGGTGTCCGTCGGGAGGTCTGACCCTCCCAGGGAACTAGGTGTCGGGCGCCACGGTCGAGAACCATCCCCTTCCCCATCAGAATTGTTGGGAGAATCATGTCCATCCCCTAAATCCGTCTGTGGTGGAGAAGGTGGACTTTTGTCTGAGGGACCTGGTGTCCGAGTGTCTAGAATGGGTTGGGCATTTAGAAAAGCCTTTTTGAGGCTTGCAAAGGCGTCCAAATCAACACCAGGGTCGTCAGCTTGTTTACGCTGATCCACACTCTGAGGGGCAATGCAAGGTGGGTTAACCGCTGGTGTAGGAGGTAGCGGAGCCAGTGGTCCGCTAATACTGCGCTTGGAGCGCCGCCAATCTCTTCTCCAATGGGGCAACCACCTGCGTCACCACCCGTAGGATGGATGCGTCCATGACCTCCCAAAACCGGTCATCAATAGGAAGGTATGTTACCTCTTCCTCTTCTACATAGTCCCCAACCTCCCCATACTCCATGAGGGTTAAATGAGGTAAGGGAAACATTTCCCACTGAAAATTGAGGGTTTACAGTCACAAGGACAGTTGATGCACGTAGTGCACTTATAATAGGGAATGCCCCCTTAATGTATCGTGCGGCTCGCACTATTGCAAAGACACACAACTGTAATTGACAGAAGGATTCCCAGTCAATTACAACTCACCTGTGTCACTTTCATTCCGTTAGACACGTGCGCGCTCCTCAACACGCCCGCAATGTAAATTACCGCCGGAACACTGCCTCAGCTTCAAAGCTGACATGTTCCGGCCGCCGCGGGGGAGAGAGAGAGATGCGCTGCGCCCGTAACCAAAGCACGGACCCCTGCCGGTCGGTAGACCGCACTGCGCATGATCCTCGTAAGTACAGCTGCGTAGGAGTCAGGACTCCCGAGGTTCTTGTAATTACAACAGTGAAATAAGCAAAGACAGTGCTGGGAGCAATCGCGAAGCAAGACGACCCACAGAGCTCACAATAACAATTAGAAAAATAAACAACTGAGCACTTATCTGATTGCTGCTGGCAGAGAGGGATATAGATGGTCTCCACGGGATGTTATTTGATGGACTATACCATAATTGGCTGGAATGTGATGTTGTCACTCCCTGATGTTCATGGGAGATTTAGTTTTTTATGTTAATATTTCACAAAGTTAAAATGGCTGCTGGAGTGAATTAATTACATTAAAGTGAAGAGAGAAAAGCCTAATCCTCACCTCCAGGTCCTGCCATAGAATTAAAATGCTGTTTTTTTTTTAATTAGTCACTTTATTATTGTTAGTAGGCATTAAATCTCACCTGGTTTAGGCATGATAGGTGGAAGTTCTTTGGAATGTTTCAAATCTTTGGAGTTGATATGAAAAGCGTATTTTTCCTCTTTAGATGTAAAAGAAGGATCTTGGTACATTTGTTTGAAATACATATCACATTGACCATCTTCATGTCGACGGCTGCTAAACTTATCCAACTAAATAAAGAAAGGATAACGTACAATGATATTTATAATCCTTCCATAAATCTGAAACTGTATACTGTATTATCATATGCACCTGGCAATATAACTAAAAAGCGTTTCAAAGGGAATAATGTTGTTGCTTGCTTAAACGTAACAAAAATGTCATATAAAAAATAAAGAATTTTGAGAGTGCAAACGAGTCATACAAGTCATACACGTCATAATCTAACACCAGTCACTTGAAGATACCTAAACTCAGTTGTAAGCCCATGCTATTGCAACACTTCTTTTGACTTTAGAAGCACGATGTCTATGGGTTTTATTTGATGCATTGTGGGAGGGGTGAAGGTGCCGCTCAGGCAACAACTACAATCCTCCTCAGGGTGTACCACAAAATAAAAATCACTAAATTAATCTATGCTTAACCCTCTGGAAACTGGAACAAAGCAGTCAGGCTTAACTCAGAGGAAATGTGGAAAGTATTTATGCAGCACTCAAACAGTAATAAAGTAAAAACACAACACAAGAAAAAATCCCAAACCAATGTAGGAAAATGGAGTACATTTTAATCATAAATAATGTGATACCAGAACAACAAACATAACAATCAGTAAAACTGGATTTTTATTTTACTTTATTTTGAAAGTTTTGTATAGCGCGAACAAGACTCTTGCGGGTATCAGAGCGCTTAACAGGGCAAATACAGGTGATTAAAAGAAACATAAAAATACGATGAATTAAGCGAATACATTCCCAGTAAATGTAGGCGACTAGCAAATCTCAACATGAGTATATAAGCAAGATCAGGTGAATTTTAAAGTTCTTAGTTAATATAGAACCTAAAAGTCCGGAGCGCCACATGTGGTGATATGTTCGCGGGGTTAAATGCAGGGGCCAAGTTAGCCCTGCTGAAGACCTACTTTTGGACTCTGGCATGAAGAAAGTTCTGCGCATCATGGAAGAGGCCACAAGGAGCAGATGCCTACAGCAGGCCAGGCATTGTGGGCTGTTGTTGCTGTAGCATGAAGAGCTGGTTGGATGTCGCAGATGTTGCAGCGGTTGCTTTGCATTGGCAGTCACTGCAGGCTGTTACTGCTGTAGCCCGAAGTGCGGCATCCATGTTGCAGGTCCTTGCTGACGGACGCTGTAGCATGAAAAGAAAGTCTTTCAGGACCTTCGTGTTGGTGGTCGTCACAAGTCCATTAACACAGTCTTTGTGTTAATGGGTTTGCTTGCAGCCACATGGAGCTCAGAATTCAGGATTTAACCTTTTCCTGCAGAGTACACTCTGATGCCAGCCAAGGGTCTAGGACCTGGGAGGCACATCTTGGGTTCAGAGACCAACTCCAGCAGAGGCCAGCAGGGCTCCGTTTGGTCCAGTTGCAGCAGGCAATCGGGGCAGTTCAGCCCAAACTGCCAAGCCAGGTCCTCCCTCAACCGGAGCACAAGCAATCCAGGACTAATTTTGTCATAGTCACGGCATCATCAGCCAGGTACAGCCTGGTTCTTCTGACAGTGTGCACAACACCAATGTTCGGGCATACCAGACCCACTAAGGGTAGGGTGACCAGACGTCCCGGATTTGCCCGGACAGTCCCGTTTTTTTACCTACTGTCCCGGCAGATTTCAGGAAATATAGCTTCTGTCCCGGTTTTTATAGAGGGGGGACTAAAAACTGTGGGAGGTGCTTTTTATAATGTACAAAGCAGGGATAGTTAGCAGTTGTTTCAAGAAAGCAATTTAATTAACAGGCAAGCTACTGGGTTTAAAAATTGCATGTTATGTATGTTCTAACTGCCTGTTATGTAATTCTCTGCAGAGGAGCGCTGTCATTCTGTGCGCATCGCTTGAAGAAAAACTGTAGTCCTTCTATTTTTGTGAAATGTCCCAGTTTTTGGCTTTAAAATTCTGGTCACCCTAACTTAGGGCGATACATTAAAGTATACAAAAGTGATGGGTGGAATGCCTGAATTAATCTCAACCCAACCACTGGTAAATACTTGGGCAGTATCCCAATCCATCATTATTTTGCACATCATGGCACCAGGTTGCCTCAGTTCATTCACGTTGGACCCGGAAAATATATAGCACCCAAGATCAAAGGACTAACAGGTAGATTCATGAAAGAAAATTCGGCTCGCAAAGGGCCAGATTCTGCGAATCTGGCCCTTTGCGAGCGCAATTTTTGCATTTGGGATTCATCATCCTAAATGCAAAAATCGCTAATTGCAAAATTGCATATTTGCGAGGAATTGCATTTAAGGAATCTCTATTTGAGATTCCTTAAATGCAATTCATGAAACATTTAAAAATTGCGAATTCGCAAATTTGGGCCGCTATTAACCGCGAAGTCAAACCTCGTGGTAAATAGCGGAAACTTAGAAAAATGCACTTAAGTGCATTTTTCTAAGTTGCATGTTACACACAAACATGTCCCAAGGACATGTGTGTGCGTAACACCAGCATCTAATGTCATTTCAGGGGTGCAACAGGGTGTCCTTTGGACACCCCTGCACCCTTGAAATCGCAAAATCAAAATGCGAATCGCTAATAGCGATTCGTATATTGATATGTCTTCCCATTCATTCCTATGGGCCTTTAGGCCCATAGGAATGAATGGGGAGTTATTCCTTATTTGCGATTAGTAATTAGCTAATCGCAAATAAGGAAGCTGTAGGAATCACAGTAAATATTTCGATTCCTACATGAATCCCGTTTTGCGAGTCTGTAATAGAGATTCCTTATTATTCGCTATTACAGACTCGCAAAACATGCCGATGATGAATCTGGCTGAAAGTCCGGGCAGACAGAGTTGCCAAATATGTGGCCAATAATACCCACACGTCAATGGACAAGGAGGTGAAGGGCACCCTCAGGCCGGAATGTCCTAGGCTGTGTTTGGATGGCATAGTGGTCCTGACGCCTGAGATTGATGGCAAGATGCGCAAGTTTATTGCCAAGTTTATGAAATATCCCAAAAAAGGGATAGAAGAATTACCAGGACAAGTTAGAGAATGCTCTGGTGCCATTAACAAAGATTCTTAATTTGGCCGATGAGGCTAAAAACACTGGCAACCTACTTTCTCCTGACACTCGCTCAGCGTGGGCTCAGAAGGCTGTGTGTTTCTTTTAGCAATGCCAACTGTGCCCTTTCCATGAAGCAACAACACTCTATGTCGATTAAAATTGACCTACATTTAGGAGAATTGGCTATTTCTAAAGCAGGCACAGGTGCAGATAGTGGTGCCTTCGGAGAGCAGTTTGTGAAGGAGCTTTTCAAATTCGTTCTCGCTGGCCAAGACTCAATAATCGATGAAGCGTGTCTTTGACAAACGTGTTTTTGGTAGGGTGTTAGAGGTAGGGGGTGCTCCTCCGGCCGTCCCAATTCCCCTGCCTTCCAGTTGATTCTTCTAAACCAAAGGTGTTGGATGCAGTTGTGGGAGCAAACAATCCTTCCCTGGAGCCGCCAACGCCTTTGGTGGAACATCAGGTAAGGAGTACTCCCTTCTTCTCTTCCAAAGGTGGGAGAGTGCTTGGGTCTCTTCCTGGATAAATTGAGGGAAATTATCAGAGATGCTTGGGTGTTACAGATGGTTACAGGTTTTCAAATAGAATTCTACAGAACCCCACTACAGAGGCACAGACCAAGGACCGCTTGCCTTTTTGGAGACAGACAACCTTCTGATTGCTCAGGAGAATGCCTATGTTGTGGTCAAAAGAGCCACTGTTCCCTCTACACTACATCCTTGTGGTTTTCTCAGCACTCTCTACTTAGTCAAAAAGAAGAGCATGGCTCACACCCTGCGTTCAGATTGGGAGAGCTCAGTGGCTGGGTGGTTTACTGTCATTTCAAGTGGGAGAGCCACTATCTCTTGCAAAACATTTTCTTGCTGGGTGACTGGATGGTAAGGTTAGATCTCAAGGACGCATTCCTCATGATCCCCATCTAGCCGCAATTTCCTAAATTAACGTGGCCAGGCCAAGTAAACGAGTTTGTGGCTCTTCTGTTCGGTCTTTCTTCTGGTCCTTGATTCATGATCAAGGTGCTGAAACCGATCATGGAGTGGTTATGGACCATGGGAGCATAGTTGATCATTTGCCGGGGCGACATTCTCTCATCACATCAAGACCCATATCATCTTCAAGACCATCTACAGATGGCTCAATCTCTTCTGCGGGACCTTGGCTTTGTTGTTAACCCCTTCGCTGCTAGGCCTTTTCCCCCTCCTGTGCTAAGGCTTTTTTTGGTGTTTTGGGGTAGTGCGCGCTTAGGCCCTTGTAACTTTTTGACCACATAAGGGATCCGCGCCAAATTTGCGTCCTTTTCTTCCAACATCATGGGGATTCTAAAGGCGTCCAGGGTTTGTGGATTCCCTTGGAGGGGTCCCAGAAATTAACCAAAATATAGTGTTTTTTTTGTTTTTTTCAGAAAAATGGGAAAAACGGGCTGCAAATGAAAGCCTCTGGCTTTTTCCCTGAATATGGTATCAAAAAAGGGTTTGTGGGGCTGAATTCTCAATTTTCTCAGCTTTTAGGGAATGACAGTGTTTTGTCAGAGAACCGAAATTTTTCACTCAGTTTTGGCATTTTTCTGGGACATAGCCTATTTTTGCTATTTTTAGAGCTTTCCACCTCCTTCCAGTTAATGGTAGAAATGAGTTTGAAAGAAATAATGGATCCTGGAAAGCTTTACATTTCCGAAAAATAGACAAAATTCTGAATTCAGAAAGGGGTCATTTGTCTAAATCCATGAAGGGTTCGTTATAGAAACTAACAGTTAGATAATGGAATATTTGAAAATTTGTTGAAAACAACGGCCTTTTGTCTCAACGTTTTCACCTATAACTTTCTCTAATTTTGACAGCTCTTGGAAAGCAATATACCGTTACATCCGTTAGACCTTCCTGGTTGTGGGGATATATGGGACTTGTAGTTTCACCAAGAACCCGACGAACCCAGATCCAAAAACTGAGCAGCAACTTGCAATGGTATTTTTTCATTTACTGGGTATAGTGCACTTTGTCTTGGAAAATGTACACATGGAATAATCTGCATGAAAGACACCTATGTATGTATGAATTGGGTACAAATTATAGAGTTCAGAAACAGTATATAATTGCACATTTTCAAAGTTGGGAATACTCATACTAGCATGAGAATTATTGGTCATTTTTCATAAAGTTTTTTTTTCTACACAATATCTTTCATTCAAAGGGAGAAATGCAAGAAAGCTCAATTGGTAATAACAGTTGATTTACAAATCTGAATTACCCCAAGTGTCCCGATAAAAACGGTACCTCACTTGTGTGGGTCGGCCTTGTGCCTGCGACAGGAAACGGCGCAAAATGCAACGTGGTCACACCTAAATTTTGCAGTTACAAATTGACCCTTTTTTGGCAAAGTGCCTACCTGTAGTTTTTGCACCCTAGTTCTTCCGGCACCTAGGGAAACCTAGCAAACCTATACATTTTTGAAAAGTAGACACCCAGGGGAATTCAGGATGGGATGACTCGACTGCCTACCACCAGGTTTTGTTACCCAGAATCCCTTGCAAAGCTCAGATTTTGAAAAAAAAAACACATTTTCCTCACATTTCTGTGGTGGAAAGTTCTGGAATCTGCGTGGATCAACAAATTTCCACCCACCCAGCGTGCCCCCAGGTCTCCCGAAAAAAATGGTACCTCACTTGTGTGGGTCGGCCTTGTGCCTACCACGGGAAACGGCACAAAATGCAACGTGGTCGCTCCTCAATTTCCCAGTGAAATCTTAAGCTCTTTGGACAAAGAGACTACCTTTTGTTTTTGAGCCGTAGCTCAACCAGCACCTAGGGAAACCTAGCAAACCTATACATTTTTGAAAACTAGACACCCAGGGCAATTCAGGATGGGGTGACTCGTCTGCCTACCCCCAGGTTTTGTTACCCAGAATCCCTTGCAAACATAAATATTTGACCAAAAAAACACATTTTCCTCACATTTCTGTGGTGGAAAGTTCTGGAATCTGCGTGGATCAACAAATTTGCACCCACCCAGCGTGCCCCTAGGTCTCCCGAAAAAAATGGTACCTCACTTGCGTGGGTAGGCATAGTGGCTGCGACATGAAACCGCGCAAAACGCAGCATGGTCGCATCTCAATTTCCCAGTGAAATTTAGCACGATTCGGACAAAAAGACTACCTTTTGTTTTTGCGCCGTAGCTCTGCCAGCACCTAGGGAAACCTAGCAACCCTATACATTTTTGAAAACTAGACAACCAGGGCAATTCAGGATGGGGTGACTCGTCTGCCTACCCCCAGGTTTTGTTACCCAGAATCCCTTTCAAACAAAAAAATTTGACCAAAAAAACACATTTTCCTCACATTTCTGTGGTGGAAAGTTCTGGAATCTGCGTGGATCAACAAATTTCCATCCACCCAGTGTGCCCCCAGGTCTCCCGAAAAAAATGGTACCTCACTTGCGTGGGTAGGCATAGTGGCTGCGACATGAAACAGCGCAAAACGCAGCATGGTCGCACCTCAATTTCCCAGTGAAATTTTGCACGATTCGGACAAAAAGACTACCTTTTGTTTTTGCGCCGTAGCTCTGCCAGCACCTAGGGAAACCTAGCAAACCTATACATTTCTGAAAACTACACACCCAGGGCAATTCAGGATGGGGTGACTCGTCTGCCTACCCCCAGGTTTTGTTACCCAGAATCCCTTTCAAACAAAAAAATTTGACCAAAAAAACACATTTTCCTCACATTTCTGTGGTGGAAAGTTCTGGAATCTGCGTGGATCATCAAATTTCCATGCACCCAGTGTGCCCCCAGGTCTCCCGAAAAAAATGGTACCTCACTTGCTTGGGTAGGCATAGTGGCTGCGACATGAAACAGCGCAAAACGCAGCATGGTCGCACCTCAATTTCCCAGTGAAATTTAGCACGATTCGGACAAAAAGACTACCTTTTGTTTTTACGCCGTAGCTCTGCCAGCACCTAGAGAAACCTAGCAAACCTATACATTTCTGAAAACTAGACACCCAGGGCAATTCAGGATGGGGTGACTCGTCTGCCTACCCCTAGGTTTTGTTACCCAGAATCCCTTACAAACATAAAAATTTGACCAAAAAAACACATTTTCCTCACATTTCTGTGGTGGAAAGTTCTGGAATCTGCGTGGATCAACAAATTTCCACCCACCCAGCGTGCCCCCAGGTCTCCCGAAAAAAATGGTACCTCACTTGCGTGGGTAGGCATAGTGGCTGCGACATGAAACCGCGCAAAACGCAGCATGGTCGCACCTCAATTTCCCAGTGAAATTTAGCACGATTCGGACAAAAAGACTACCTTTTGTTTTTACGCCATAGCTCTGCCAGCACCTAGGGAAAACTAGCAAACCTATACATTTCTGAAAACTAGACACCCAGGGCAATTCAGGATGGGGTGACTCGTCTGCCTACCCCCAGGTTTTGTTACCCAGAATCCCTTACAAACATAAAAATTTGACCAAAAAAACACATTTTCCTCACATTTCTGTGGTGGAAAGTTCTGGAATCTGCGTGGATCAACAAATTTCCACCCACCCAGCGTGCCCCCAGGTCTCCCGAAAAAAATGGTACCTCACTTGCGTGGGTAGGCATAGTGGCTGCGACATGAAACAGCGCAAAACGCAGCATGGTCGCACCTCAATTTCCCAGTGAAATTTTGCACAATTCGGACAAAAAGACTACCTTTTGTTTTTGCGCCGTAGCTCTGCCAGCACCTAGGGAAAACTAGCAAACCTATACATTTCTGAAAACTAGACACCCAGGGCAATTCAGGATGGGGTGACTCGTCTGCCTACCCCCAGGTTTTGTTACCCAGAATCCCTTACAAACATAAAAATGTGACCAAAAAAACACATTTTCCTCACATTTCTGTGGTGGAAAGTTCTGGAATCTGCGTGGATCAACAAATTTCCACCCACCCAGCGTGCCCCCAGGTCTCCCGAAAAAAATGGTACCTCACTTGCGTGGGTAGGCATAGTGGCTGCGACATGAAACAGCGCAAAACGCAGCATGGTCGCACCTCAATTTCCCAGTGAAATTTTGCACGATTCGGACAAAAAGACTACCTTTTGTTTTTGCGCCGTAGCTCTGCCAGCACCTAAGGAAACCTAGCAAACCTATACATTTTTGAAAACTAGACACCCAGGGCAATTCAGGATGGGGTGACTCGTCTGCCTACCCCCAGGTTTTGTTACCCAGAATCCCTTGAAAACATAAATATTTGACCAAAAAAACACATTTTCCTCACATTTCTGTGGTGGAAAGTTCTGGAATCTGCGTGGATCAACAAATTTCCACTCACCCAGCGTGCCCCCAGGTCTCCCGAAAAAAATGGTACCTCACTTGCGTGGGTAGGCATAGTGGCTGCGACATAAAACAGCGCAAAACGCAGCATGGTCGCACCTCAATTTCCCAGTGAAATTTAGCACGATTCGGACAAAAAGACTACCTTTTGTTTTTGCGCCGTAGCTCTGCCAGCACCTATGGAAAACTAGCAAACCTATACATTTCTGAAAACTAGACACCCAGGGCAATTCAGGATGGGGTGACTCGTCTGCCTACCCCCAGGTTTTGTTACCCAGAATCCCTTACAAACATAAAAATGTGACCAAAAAAACACATTTTCCTCACATTTCTGTGGTGGAAAGTTCTGGAATCTGCGTGGATCAACAAATTTCCACCCACCCAGCGTGCCCCCAGGTCTCCCGAAAAAAATGGTACCTCACTTGCGTGGGTAGGCATAGTGGCTGCGACATGAAACAGCGCAAAACGCAGCATGGTCGCACCTCAATTTCCCAGTGAAATTTTGCACGATTCGGACAAAAAGACTACCTTTTGTTTTTGCGCCGTAGCTCTGCCAGCACCTAAGGAAACCTAGCAAACCTATACATTTTTGAAAACTAGACACCCAGGGCAATTCAGGATGGGGTGACTCGTCTGCCTACCCCCAGGTTTTGTTACCCAGAATCCCTTGAAAACATAAATATTTGACCAAAAAAACACATTTTCCTCACATTTCTGTGGTGGAAAGTTCTGGAATCTGCGTGGATCAACAAATTTCCACTCACCCAGCGTGCCCCCAGGTCTCCCGAAAAAAATGGTACCTCACTTGCGTGGGTAGGCATAGTGGCTGCGACATAAAACAGCGCAAAACGCAGCATGGTCGCACCTCAATTTCCCAGTGAAATTTAGCACGATTCGGACAAAAAGACTACCTTTTGTTTTTGCGCCGTAGCTCTGCCAGCACCTAGGGAAAACTAGCAAACCTATACATTTCTGAAAACTAGACACCCAGGGCAATTCAGGATGGGGTGACTCGTCTGCCTACCCCCAGGTTTTGTTACCCAGAATCCCTTACAAACATAAAAATGTGACCAAAAAAACACATTTTCCTCACATTTCTGTGGTGGAAAGTTCTGGAATCTGCGTGGATCAACAAATTTCCACCCACCCAGCGTGCCCCCAGGTCTCCCGAAAAAAATGGTACCTCACTTGCGTGGGTAGGCATAGTGGCTGCGACATGAAACAGCGCAAAACGCAGCATGGTCGCACCTCAATTTCCCAGTGAAATTTTGCACGATTCGGACAAAAAGACTACCTTTTGTTTTTGCGCCGTAGCTCTGCCAGCACCTAAGGAAACCTAGCAAACCTATACATTTTTGAAAACTAGACACCCAGGGCAATTCAGGATGGGGTGACTCGTCTGCCTACCCCCAGGTTTTGTTACCCAGAATCCCTTGAAAACATAAATATTTGACCAAAAAAACACATTTTCCTCACATTTCTGTGGTGGAAAGTTCTGGAATCTGCGTGGATCAACAAATTTCCACTCACCCAGCGTGCCCCCAGGTCTCCCGAAAAAAACGGTACCTCACTTGCGTGGGTAGACATAGTGGCTGAAACAGGAAACGGTTCAAATCGTACGGTGGTGAATTTACATTACCTTATTGCAAAACTACCTTGATTTTGGGGGGGGGGGATCTGAATTTGTGGCCCGGGGCTCGGTGGTATTCTTTGCAAAGTAGCAAACCTAAACAGTTCTGAAAACTAGACACCCGGGGGAGTCCAGGGAGGTATGGCATGCATGGGTCCCCCAATGTTTTCCTACCCAGAACTCTCTGCAAACCTTAAAATTAGGTAAAAATTGCACTTTTCCAAACTTTTTGGCGTGGGATCGCCGTGCCGGCAAAAAAGTCGTACCACCCTGCGTTCCCCTTGTTCTCCCGAGTAAAAGGATACCTCACTTGTGTGGGTGCCCCAAAGCAGAACACCCCAAAAATGAATTTTGAAAAAAGTAGTTTTTACTCATATTTACGTTTTACAAATTAAGCACCCCAGCCTAAGTCACTTGCCTTTGGCCCACCCACACAAGTGAGGTATCATTTTACTCGGGAGAACAAGGGAAACGCTGGGTGGTAGGACATTTGTTCCGGCAGCGAGATCCCACCCAAAAAAGTATGGAAAAGTTGGTTTTTGGACCAAAATTTCAGGTTTGCAGGGGTTTCTGGGTAGGAAAACATTGGGGGACCCACGCATGCCATACCACCCTGGACTCCCCCGGGTGTCTAGTTCTCAGAACTGTTTGGGTTTGGTAGTTTCCAAAGATGCCTGCCAAGCCCCGGGCCAAAAGCTCAGGTGACCCCCTCAAAAAATAAGATTATTTGGCTAAAGGTAATGTTTTCGTCTCCACAGTATGAATTGGGCCTTTTCCTAAAGCAGCCGCTATGCCTACCCACGCAAGTGAGGTACCATTTTTATCGGGAGACCTTGGGGAACGCTGGGTGGGAGGTAATTTGTGTGAGCCCAGTGATGCCACGCTTTCCCACACTAAAACGTGTGAAAAAAAAAGATTTTTTCCAAGCAAAAAATGAGGTTTGCAAGGGATTCTGGGTAAAGGAACGTTGGAGGATCCACGCAAGCCATACCTCCTTGGAAGCCCCCGGGTGTCTACTTTTCAGAAATGTGTGGGTTTGGTAGGTTTCCCTAGATGGCTGTCTCGCACGGGGCCAAAAACCCGGGTAACCCCTCTTGCAAAAGCTGGTGGACATGAATTCTCCAGCTTTTGCAAGAGGGGTTACCTGGGTTTCTGGCCCCGTGCGAGACAGCCATCTAGGGAAACCTACCAAACCCACACATTTCTGAAAAGTAGACACCCGGGGGAGTCCAGGGAGGTATGGCATGCGTGGGTCCCCCAATGTTTTCCTACCCAGTACTCCTTGAAAACATAAAAATGTGACCAAAAAAACACATTTTCCTCACATTTGTGTGGTGGAAAGTTCTGGAATCTGCGTGGATCAACAAATTTCCACCCACCCAGCGTGCCCCCAGGTCTCCCGAAAAAAACGGTACCTCACTTGCGTGGGTAGACATAGTGGCTGCAACAGGAAACGGTTCAAATCGTACGGTGGTGAATTTACATTACCTTATTGCAAAACTACCTTGATTTTGGGGGGGGGGGATCTGAATTTGTGGCCCGGGGCTCGGTGGTATTCTTTGCAAAGTAGCAAACCCAAACAGTTCTGAAAACTAGACACCCGGGGTGTGGTGTTGGGTTCAAATCAGGCCTACATACTCTGCTAAACTCTCGAACACCTTAGTATAGAAGTTGGCACGGACACTGGAAAAGGTAAAAGACAATTTTATTAAGACCCCATGGGGTGGTGATACATTCCAACAGCACCCTTCGGTAATGTAAGAAGTAGCACACCGAACATCGGTGCGCGACCTCTTTTATATAGTTTAATAGCAATAAAAAGATAGGCGGTTACAAGTTACACATTTTAGGTACATATAAGGTCATTTTTGGAACACAGCCAACATGTGGGAGGAGTTTCAACAGCACTGGTCAGTTAGCATGAACATTCCTGAAGAGTGACCAATTGGTACGTAATGCGCATGTGCGCTTGACCAGTACTAAAAATAGCCTGTTGCCGAGCAGACTAGTGACCATGGGTATCGAGAAAGGACGAAAGGGCACACTGACCACGAGGCAGCATGTTCATTGAAACGGAAGTCAGAGGGATTCAAAATGGCCCCCGTTCGTTTTGGTCAAGTATACAGAAAAGACCGTGTAGCTGTGCTAAACGCTAACTCAGGAGCTGCCAAAACACGACAGACGGCCCTTTTAGCGTTTAGCAAAAGCTACCTCATAGTGGACATAGTCAGAACGTTCATCCTCAATGTTAATAGCCATAATTTTCAATACTTCATCATTGCTCAGTTTCTCTTGCTTGACAATAGTTCGTTTGGACGGAATGCAGGCTGTGATACATATAGAACATAATGTAGGGCCACATTGAATACATAGACAAAGGAAAAATAGTACTCCAATAAAAACACAGAGAATCGTTAACAATTTCCAGCCCCAAGTACTAAGCAGGGTCCAGAACCAACCAGAAAAGGTCCAGGTTCCATTCTCTGGGTGGATCTCAGCAGCTATCTTGTGTAATTTTGTGATCGAATCATATACAGAAGGTGAGTTATCTGGTACGTACACGCAACAACTACTTCCGATGACGCGGCATGCTCCACCTCTATCAGCTAGTATCACATCTAGAACCATTCTATTCTGGAGCGCTACAATTCTGGTAATTTGCAATTCCTCAGTAATGTTCCCTAAAGCAGAAGCAGTTTCGTTGGCAACGGCTTCCACCACACGTGTAAGCCGCCTTATCTTTCTACTATTTAATGCAGCTCCTACGAATGAAAATAACCCCAAATTGAAATCTACATATTGTTGTAAAGTGGTATCAGTCTGGTCTATTTCATCAAGGTCTATTGATCGTTTCACTCTATCCAATATGAAATCATGGTACAAAACATAATCATTGTGATACATGGGAGGAGCGATAAACACAGGTGGTAATACAAATGCTACATAACACGTTCCTAACCAACCCAATGGTAGATGATGGTATCCCTTATTTCCACAAATGAAATATGTGTTATGCGAAGCTACAAATGCAATTCCGGTTGGTGTATCAAAGGTAAGTGTAATATTACATTCACTGCGACCTACGGGGATTGTACCTTTATTTCTAATACACAAATCTGCTTTTGTATCGATGACGGTTATTATATGCATGTTCGTAACATTTATAAATCTTTGATTCGTATACACACGAGGTGTAGAAACATTGTCCGGACGATATTCTTCCCATTCGAATTTAGTTCCTTCAGCGTGTGGATAGCCATCTTTATCGTTATAGCATATTTTATTCAACCGAAAAAGTAATCCACCTTTCGTTGGCCATCTCAAAGTAAAAAGAAGAGTGTACCAAGCATGACAAGAACCATTATGAGAAAACGGGAGAGGAATGAGTGGTGTTCCTCCCTTCTTCTGATGTCCGGGCAACATTCCACATACCCAACAATTGGACGTATTGGTCATGTTATGAGTATGATGCAAAATCTTAATAAAACTGTTGTTCAAATAAGTCTGCCTATGTCTTTCTTCGTGGAAAGGCAGAGTAAAATGAAAATGTTCAGATGGACTTGGAGTGGTGGGCAGTAAATGTTCTCGTACAGGAAACAACAGTTCTATAGTCCAAGCTAATACTGCGATCACCACTACGGTCAAGACAAACAAAACAGCACCAAGAATTCTCCCTTTTCGTGTCGAAGGAGATGCCATAGTTCATAAAACAATACTCTTCAAAAAGCAACACTAAGCGAGAAAAAATAAAACGATGGTTCTGAACCGAGGCTGCCGTTGATTTGTTCTCCGGGATTCAAGACGGGTGTCGCTACACTGGGCAGAACTGATCCCCCCCCCTTGATATTCCCGGCTTCCGTTTCACAAACCTCAGAGCGGTTACCAACCAGTTTCAAAAAGAACACAAAAGGAAGCTTATTTCCTGGGGCGTAGATTATATTTCACTTTATCAGAAACAACGTGGTCCGGGAAGGCTCCCTCCAATTCATCAGGCGTGACAGCTGGGCTCTTTTCTGTATCCAAAATCTTTCTGTAGTCGGATAGCACCACAGGGTTCACCAGATCCGGAGAGACACGTCGGCAGTGCGTTGAATGAATCCACCGCTTCTTGTTGGTGACTCTCACAGCAGTTCGCGTAGCCAGCAGCACTTGCTCAGGGCCATGCCATCTCGGTTCCAAACTGCTGGATCGCTCAAAGATTTTGACCATCACGTGGTCCCCAGGGCGGAGATCGTGAGCCTCACCAATGGAGTTATCAGGGAGCGCCTCTCGAACCTGTTGATGAATAGAAAGCAAATCATTTGTCAATCGTGCCAGATAATCGTTCATCATTATACAAGGCATATCATGTATCAGACGAGGCTTTGGAACCCCCCAAATATTCATAGGCCTTCCAAACACCACTTCGTAGGGTGTGAGGCCAGATCGAGAATGTGGCACTGATCGGATGGACAGCAATGCCAGAGGCAAAGCGTCCGGCCATTTCAGAGATGTAGATGCCACTATCTTTGCTAGCTTCAGCTTCAGAGTTGCATTGTATCGTTCTACTAAACCTGCTGATTGCGGATGAAAGACAGCATGGAATCGTTGTTTGATTCCCAATCCTTTCAGGACATATTCCACTACTTTTCCAATGAAATGAGGGCCATTATCACTCCACATAAGTTTACAAACACCGTAGCGCGGGAAGTACTCCTTCAGTAACACCTTAGCTGTTGTCAACGCTGTATTGTCTTTCGTAGGGTAAGCCTCAATCCATTTGCTGAAGGCACACACCACTACTAGAACATACTTGAGATTATTACAGCGTTCCAGCTGGATGTAATCCATTTGTAGTACTTCGAATGGTGCAGTAGGTGGAACAAACCCACCTTTAGGAGTATAAGTCCCTTGTCCAGGATTATGCTGCAAACATATCAAACAGGTCTGCACTACTCTCTTAGCCGTGCTAGCAATGTCAGCATTTTCCCAAACTCGTGTAAGCAATTTAGTAATTGCGAGAGCTCCAATGTGTGCCAGTCCATGTGTCATTTGCACCATTGTTTGTAAATAGGCCATGGGTAGTTTCCATCTCTCCATATCTTTACTACGCCAGCAACCCTCATCATCCAATACTCCCTCGGTGGCCCATTTCACAAGTTCTGCCTCTGATGCTGACTTCTGTATATCTAGTATTTCTTCTCTAGCATCATGCCACCGCTCAGCTTGTGACTTCACCACATACATGGGGAAATTATTTTGCAGCATAGCGGTCTCTCTCGCAATGCGGTCTGCAAAGGCATTGCCTTGCCCTATTTTGTCCGTCACCTTTTTATGTGCACTGCACTTGACTATTGCAACTTTCTTTGGGCATAACAGTGCATTCAGGAGATCGCGTACCAATTCTCCATGCATGATGTGTACTCCGTGTGAAGTCAGGAATCCTCGTTCCTTCCAAAGTAGGCCAAAATCATGCACTACTCCAAAAGCGTAACGACTATCCGTATAAATGTTCACACATAATCCAGCACTTAACTCACATGCCTTCGTTAAGGCTATCAACTCAGCCGCTTGAGCTGATTTTTGGGGTATCCGTGCTGCTTCTACCACAGTCTTAAGTGTCGTGATCGCATAAGCTGCGGAAGTCGTACCATCTGGTAGCCTCACGCATGACCCATCAACCCACAGTTCCCCATCTACATCTGGAAATGGCGTATCCTGTAAATCGATACGACCCTTTGTCTGTTCCTCAGTCAGAAAAACACAATCATGTTGTTCTTCCTTCTGGGTCTCAGCAACAGGATCCGGCAATAAAGTAGCAGGATTTAGTGCTGCGCATCGTTTTAGTGTGATGTGCGGCGCCAACAACGTTAGCTCATATCCTGTCAGACGGGCACTGGTGAGATGCTGTGTTTTCGTTTGATTCAGTAACGCATCTACGGCATGGGGAACTAGCACCAACAATTTATGCGACAAAACTATTCCCTCACTTTGTCGTATCGCAACTGCTGTTGCTGCAACTGCTCGAAAACATCCAGGCAATCCTCGAGCCACAGGGTCGAGTACCGCCGAGAAGTATGCACAAGGCCTCTGTTTGTCTCCGTGTGTCTGCACTAACATTGACAATGCGCACCCATCCTTCTCGTGTACATATAATGTAAAGATCTTCGTGTAATCAGGTGTACCCAACACTGGTGCAGAACAAAGAGCTTGTCTCAATTGCTCAAAAGCATTCTGACATTCATCCGTCCATTCAATGGGAATCGGTGTATCTTTAGACAATAATGCCAACAATGGTTTAACGACATGTGAAAAACCCAGTATCCATTGCCTACAAAAAGACGTCAGACCTATAAAGGCGCGAACATCCTTCTGAGTGCGAGGGACTGGAGTATCTAGGATTGCTTGAATTCGATCAGGTGTCAATGCACGGCCCTCCTTAGACAAAAGATGACCGAGGTAGGTCACCTTTGGTCTACAATATTGCAGCTTTTTCTTCGAAACTTTATGATTATGTTTGGCCAGGAAGGAAAGCAAAGCAAAGGTACTCTTCTCACATTGTTCTGGCGTGTCTGCAGCAAGTAAGATATCGTCTACATATTGAATGAGAACCACTCCCTCTTGTAAGTCAAAAGAATCAAGCTGTCTTTTTAATGCTTGCCCACAATGTTTTTGGTAAGGAGGCCAGAACTTCAGATTCATGGACAAAACACACTCGCTCAAAGTCTGGGTAATTCTCATTCAGCACAACTCGCACTCCTTCTGGGGCACAGCGAATGGTAGCTCGAAAGTGTTTTAACATATCGAGTCCAATAATATTATCGGGTGTATTTGGAGACAACAAAAAGGGACAAGGGGCAGCAAATTTATCAACATGAAATGCAACTGGTTGAGACAGTGGGCTAGAAGTAGGTGTTCCATCGAACCCTATTGCTGTAATTACCTCGCCAGACAGGGGAGCCCTTGGAACCAAGTGTTTGGACAAAGCGCTACGAGTAGCTCCTGTATCGACCAGAAATTGATCAGTAGAACCCAAAACATGTGCTTCTATGTATGGACCCCTCTGATCAACTGGTACCTCAACCGATTCCACACCCCATCCTACGCAATCCTATGCGTAATGCTCATCCCGTGGTTCAGCAGGATCACCCTCATTTATCTGATATTGATTGCGGTTATCAAACGTATTATAATCTGACTGACCACGACCCCTTGCTCCATATCCTCCACGATCGTTCGTACCATAACCTCCTCTTGAGCCTCCATAATAATTCCTAGATCTCCCACTTCCTCGTCCCCTCAAATTACGCTGCTCTCGAAACACCGGACAGTCTGCAATCCAATGCCCAAACTGTTTGCAGTATGCACATTGATTCACAGAAATGTCAGAACGAGGGGGAGGAGCATTACTGTACGATCCTCGCCCCCCTCTATTGTTCCCTCTCGTAGCCTGAACCTGAGCTAACATTACCTTCGTCTTCAAATCCTTCGCCTTCTTATCACTACTTTCTTTCGCCTCTAATTCCTGTCTTTCATAATATTGAGCCATAGTCAATAAAGAAGCAGGGGTTGCTGTGGTCCATGAACTTTCACTCGCTTTTAATCGTTTCGCAATCTCCGGTAGGAGATTAGCTACATACTTATCAACGAATAGATGCCTGCCAGTATCTTCTGTCAATAATTGACCACTGTAATCATGGAACGCTTCCTCGAAGCGAGAGAAAAAATCGGAAACTGATTCATCCGCTTTCTGCTTACAAGAGGCTAATATAGTCCAATCAATCTTTTTAGCGGGAGCAAGAGTCTTTAATTTTGTTAGTATGGCACCTGGAAGATCTAATATTAATTTACACGGTTTACATGCTGGTTCTCTATCTAAATCAGCCTGAACAATATCTTTCCAAGTGGCCCCGAGAGTCGTCTGGTCATCAAACCTACGAATCACTCTCCACATATCAGGGGGCAATATCAACCCGAAAAATAGATCAATATCAACTAACGTCATGATACATGAAGAGATTGCACTTTCAACATTTTCATAAAAAGCCGCAGGGTTTTTACGGGGATCAGGTAACGCATTCTTAAGCGCCATAACATCTGCTCTATTCCAAGGCGTATAAACCCAATTATATACAAAATACCCTTTCGCGTCTTTGGAGCTTTTATCATCATCTGTGCCATCCCCTTTATGAGGGACATATAAAGGCGCAGCTTCTCGCATAGGTCTAACATTAATCGCAGCGATCTTATCTGTTTCAAAGATAGGGCATTCTTTGGATATCCCCGTCGCTCCGGACGTAGACGAATTCTTCGATTTTTCCAACTCCCGTAGCCGTGTCGTCTCACTACGCAGTTCAAGCAAACGCTTGAAGAAGTCGTCCGCATCTGAAAGAACAAAAAGACCTTTACGAAAATTCTCACGAGCCTTAGATATCTCCTTAGGTTCTAACTCGGGAGAATATTTTCTATATCGCTCAACAACTTCATCTCCAAAATGATCTAAAAAATACAGTCGTTCCTTATCAGACCACTGTTCCATTTGTTTAGTAACATCAGAAACAGTAACAGTATTACTATTTAGCTTTCGCGCAATCGAGCGCAATTCCGTAGTTCGTTCCGTATATAACCTGGTACGCTGTGTTCGATCACTATCCTCGTCCGAGTCCTCGTTCGGAGCCGTAGGTGCGACGTACGGAGGCGGACAACGATCTAGTAATGAAAAATCATCCGTTTCATTAGTAAGGACTGGATAGAGAGGACGCCTGATAGGGAATTGACCATTAACCTGTAGATTACGTTCTCGTCTCTCCCTCTCTTTCTTTTCCTGTAATTCCTTCTCCTGTAGCTGTAAAGCTTTGTCATGTGCAGCCTTCCGCTGCACTTTCTCCGCCAAGGCTTCCTCACGCTTCGCTCGTTCACGCACCTCTTTCTCCCACGTACGCACACAATCAAACATCTCTTGTCTAGACCTTCGCTGAAACAAGCACTGCTCTACATATTGCACCTTTCGAAGGTCAAACGACCCATATAGTGGCCACTGTAATTCACGGTCAGTCTTAGTATACTTATGCCATAATGCACTATACATTATAGGTGGAATACCGTATTTAACATACATTTCACGATTTGGAGTCCCCTCTGGGGGAGCCGGCTGTTTTTCACTTAATCGATAATTGGTACCATTTTCAGAACAGCACATCCTACGGAGTGTGCTAAAAACAGGCATGTTTCAAAAAGTACCACGAAACCGCGATACTACAAAATGACACCTAACACGGTGCACTATTCAAATCAAATAAATCAGAGAAATATCCCTACATGCCTGCCTATGTGAGGTGCACTTCACATATTCAAATTCAAAATTCAAAGATTCAAAACGTTAGCTAACAGATTCAAATTCAAAATTCAAAGTTTCAAACAAAACACAGTAAGTGTCAGTAGACTACCTCACCACTCAAAAGCTTACCAATTTTCTTTTCAAACGTCCAAAGTCCAACTGCCAAGTTCTGTGGTCGAATCAGCCAAAACGGCACATCACGACAATCCAAGATCAGAATCTCAGTCGAGGACCGGCGCCACCTGGAAGGTCAGATCGGAAGGAAGGGAAAACACACCGTGGGTGCCGAGACTCGGGTCACTCAATGGCAGCGATCGCGTCCATGGCGAGTTTCCTAACCTTCGTCACGACCTCTCCTTCAGGCCTCCGAGTCGCCGATGAGTCCCTTCGTGGTCGCCAATTGTGGTGTTGGGTTCAAATCAGGCCTACATACTCTGCTAAACTCTCGAACACCTTAGTATAGAAGTTGGCACGGACACTGGAAAAGGTAAAAGACAATTTTATTAAGACCCCATGGGGTGGTGATACATTCCAACAGCACCCTTCGGTAATGTAAGAAGTAGCACACCGAACATCGGTGCGCGACCTCTTTTATATAGTTTAATAGCAATAAAAAGATAGGCGGTTACAAGTTACACATTTTAGGTACATATAAGGTCATTTTTGGAACACAGCCAACATGTGGGAGGAGTTTCAACAGCACTGGTCAGTTAGCATGAACATTCCTGAAGAGTGACCAATTGGTACGTAATGCGCATGTGCGCTTGACCAGTACTAAAAATAGCCTGTTGCCGAGCAGACTAGTGACCATGGGTATCGAGAAAGGACGAAAGGGCACACTGACCACGAGGCAGCATGTTCATTGAAACGGAAGTCAGAGGGATTCAAAATGGCCCCCGTTCGTTTTGGTCAAGTATACAGAAAAGACCGTGTAGCTGTGCTAAACGCTAACTCAGGAGCTGCCAAAACACGACAGGGGGAGTCCAGGGAGGTATGGCATGCATGGGTCCCCCAATGTTTTCGTACCCAGAACTCTCTGCAAACCTTAAAATTAGGTAAAAATTGCACTTTTCCAAACTTTTTGGCGTGGGATCGCCGTGCCGGCAAAAAAGTCGTACCACCCTGCGTTCCCCTTGTTCTCCCGAGTAAAAGGATACCTCACTTGTGTGGGTGCCCCAAAGTAGAACACCCCAAAAATGAATTTTGAAAAAGGTAGTTTTTACTCATATTTACGTTTTACAAATTAAGCACCCCAGCCTAAGTCACTTGCCTTTGGCCCACCCACACAAGTGAGGTATCATTTTACTCGGGAGAACAAGGGAAACGCTGGGTGGTAGGACATTTGTTCCGGCAGCGAGATCCCACCCAAAAAAGTATGGAAAAGTTGGTTTTTGGACCAAAATTTCAGGTTTGCAGGGGTTTCTGGGTAGGAAAACATTGGGGGACCCACGCATGCCATACCACCCTGGACTCCCCCGGGTGTCTAGTTCTCAGAACTGTTTGGGTTTGGTAGTTTCCAAAGATGCCTGCCAAGCCCCGGGCCAAAAGCTCAGGTGACCCCCTCAAAAAATAAGATTATTTGGCTAAAGGTAATGTTTTTGTCTCCACAGTATGAATTGGGCCTTTTCCTAAAGCAGCCGCTATGCCTACCCACGCAAGTGAGGTACCATTTTTATCGGGAGACCTTGGGGAACGCTGGGTGGGAGGTAATTTGTGTGAGCCCAGTGATGTCACGCTTTCCCACACTAAAACGTGTGAAAAAAAATGATTATTTCCAAGCAAAAAATGAGGTTTGCAAGGGATTCTGGGTAAAGGAACGTTGGAGGATCCACGCAAGCCATACCTCCTTGGAAGCCCCCGGGTGTCTACTTTTCAGAAATGTGTGGGTTTGGTAGGTTTCCCTAGATGGCTGTCTCGCACGGGGCCAAAAACCCGGGTAACCCCTCTTGCAAAAGCTGGTGGACATGAATTCTCCAGCTTTTGCAAGAGGGGTTACCTGGGTTTCTGGCCCCGTGCGAGACAGCCATCTAGGGAAACCTACCAAACCCACACATTTCTGAAAAGTAGACACCCGGGGGAGTCCAGGGAGGTATGGCATGCGTGGGTCCCCCAATGTTTTCCTACCCAGAACTCCTTGCAAACCTTAATTAGGTAAAAATAGCACTTTTACAAAAATTTTGCCGTGGGATCGCCGTGCCGGCAAAAATGTCCTACCACCCAGCGTTCCCCTTGTTCTCCCGAGTAAAAGGGTACCTCACCTTAACAGAGTTACTCAAAAGACAAACATTCAAGCACGGCTATCTATTCCTCAAAGACACACACATACAGGTTGGATTTGGCACGAGGGCGAGTGATGGTTCAGTATATAAAATTTTATTAACAAGATATTTCAAAAAAATGAAATGCTCTGTCAATAAATAAATGCATAAAAACCGAACCAGTGACTCGCAACTCGTGAGCTGTAAAGCCACGACAAGGCACCAACCGTTTTACAGGCCATTCACGCACCTTTCATACCTGATACAAACAAGACCACTGACACCATCTGGAATAAAAGCAACACATTACAACAATCACAATAAGGGACAAGGTACACCCTAATGCAGAAAGAGAAAAAAAACAATTATTACTGCACACCCATCTAATCCGCAAGCACACACACATACTGGTTGGATTTGGCACGAGGGTGAGTGATGATTCAGTACATACAATTGTATACGCAAGTAATTTCACAAAAATGAAATACACTGTGTATAATTGCAAGTATGATAAACTGAACCACTGACTCACAGCTCGTGAGCTGTAAAGCCACGTCAAGGCACCAACCTCTTTACAGGCCATTCATACACCTTTCGTACGTGTGACACATTCAAAACATTCACACCGCCAGCCGCGGACCCATCACATTTCAACACTCACACCAGCAAACAGCGCCATTCAAGGGCCCATCACTTTCACACGCCCACATTTCTGACACTGGAACTACACAAATTGATGGACTGCGTGGAGTGTCACTCAACAAGCAGTGTGTGCAGTGACCAACAGAAAGTAACTACTCACACACCGCCAGCCGAGCGCCAGTCCACCCACACCACCAGCCAAGCACCAGACCATGCACACCGCCAGCCAAACACTCAGCGCACACCACCAGCCAAGTGCCTCTCCACGCACACCGCCAGCCAAGCACCACTCCGTGCACAGACAGCTAAACACCGCTCCACGCACACCCTCCAGCCAAGTACCACTCCGCAAACACCACCAGCCAAGCGCCACTCCACACACACTGCCAGCCAAGCACCATTCCACACACACTGCCAGCCAAGCACCATTCCACACACACTGCCAGCCAAGCACCACTCCACACACACCGCCAGCCAAGCAGCACTCCACACACACCGCCAGCCAAGCACCACTCCACACACACCGCCAGCCAAGCACCACTCCACACACACCGCCAGCCAAGCACCACTCCACACACACCGCCAGCCAAGCACCAGTCCACACACACCGCCAGCCAAGCACCACTCCACACACACCATCAGCCAAACACCACTCCATGCACAGACAGCCAAGTACCACTCCACGAACACCACCAGCCAAGCGCCACTCCACACACACCGCCAGCAAAGCACCACTCCGTGCACAGACAGCCAAGCACCACTCCACACACACCGCCAGCCAAGCACCACTCCACACACACCGCCAGCCAAGCACCACTCCACACACACCGCCAGCCAAGCGCAACTCCACACACACCGCCAGCCAAGCACCAGCCGGCACACACCACAAACACATTTAGAATTCTTTTTTTGAAAATGACACTAAACAAATGGAAATACCTACAAATCAGGTAACACAAATTCTTAAAATAAAAACTTTGCACTAATGCCAATCCTTGAAACAAACTAAAAATGTTTTACAGAATGCAGACCAAGCAATTCACTTTACAGCTCAATCAAACTCCCAATAGTTATTTTGCGTGTGGTACGATTTAAAACAAGCTGACATACACAATGCAGGCTTAGAAGGACAGTCAGGACAGTATATACGAGACTCCTTCCGCACGCCTCTTCGCCAACAGACTCTGCATCTTCTAGTCGGAAAGTCTCTAGCAGTAGTGGAAGGAATAGATTGAGGAAAGTGGCGATCTTGCAATCTAGCCACTTCCTCCACCACTCCAAATCTAGGAACACTTGCCTGCTGCACAAGTACAAGGCTGCCTATTATAGACTCCTGAAACTTAAGAAAAGTCATCTTCGTCCCAGGACAAGACTTCTGGTACACAACGAAAGCATTAAATGATGCCAAGTGGAACAGATGGATAGCCAACTTCTTGTACCAAACGTAAGCCTTTCGAAGAGCAGCATAAGGTTCCAACCTCTGATCTACTCTGTCAACACCACCCATGAACTTATTGTAAGCTAGAATGCACACAGGTTTGCGCACTTCAGCACCCTGACCCCAAACAGGCACAGGTACAGTACTTTCATCGTGGATAGTAGTCAGCATGTACACATCTCTCTTGTCTGAATACTTCACAGCTAAAAGCTCCCCACATCGCAATGCCGTAGACTGTCCCCGCACAAGCCTTTTGCAAACAAGTTCCTTTGGGAAACCTTTACGGTTACTGCGCATTGTGCCACAAGCAACAGTGCCCACTTTGGCCAACTCCTTGAACAACTGCACACCAGTGTAGAAGTTATCTACATATAAATGATGGCCTTTGTTAAATAATCCTCTACCTAGTTCCCACACAATTTTCTCAGTTACTCCAAAAGTAGAAGGACAACCTGGAGGGTTAATGCGGGACTCCTTACCAGTGTACACCCTGAAATTGTAGACATATCCAGTCTCACTGTCACACAGCATATACAGTTTGATTCCATAGCGTGACCTCTTACTAGGAATGTATTGCCTAAAAACCAAGCGGCCCTTGAACAACACCAAAGACTCATCCACTGCAATTTCTTTACCAGGGACAAAAATCTCAGAAAAACGATCAACAAAGTGATCAAGGACAGGCCGAATTTTAAACAAACGGTCACAATCAGGGTGATCGCGTGACAACGCTAAACTATTATCAGCAAAATGCATCATCCGAAGAAGAAGCGTATACCGATCACGACTTATGACTGCTGGAAATACAGCTGTTACCATCAAGGGACTAGTGGACCAATATGAAGTAATTGATGACTTCCTTATCAAGCCCATCAAAAAAGTTAATCCCAGAAACTTCTTCATCTCTTCAACATTGGTGGGAGTCCACCGGATTGCTCTACAATAGGGCTTAAGGCTGGCACTGTTGGCCCTCAAATATTGTTCTGCATATAAATTGGTTTGCTCAACAATCTTTTGCAAAAACACATCGTCAAAAAACAACTGCAAAAAATTAATTGGCAGAAAATTCTCTGTATTCACTCTACACCCAGGAACACCAGTGAACTCTGGCAATGCCGGCTGCACCAAGCCAGGGGGAACCCAGAGGCCATCCCTATCAACGGGGGGAGCAGCCACCCCAGCCTGCAGCACCGAAACATCTTGCTGCTGTTCTCCAACGGGAAGCCTAACAGCCACAGATACTTCTGGCTGCACAACACCAACAGAAGACGTAGCATCCCCAGAGGGCTCTTCCTGCACTACACCAACGGGAAGCCCAGCAGCCTGAGATGCTTCTTGCTGCACTACACCACCGGGAAACCCAGCAGGCCCAGATGCCTCTTGCCGCTCTACACCAATGGGAAGCCTAACAGCCCCAGATGCCTCTTGCTGCACTACACGAGCAGGAAGACGAAAAGCACCAGATGCCCCTTTGCGCACCACAGCAATGTGAAGCCTTTTGGGTGCAGGCTCCAGCCCACATGCCTCTTGCCGACGTAAAAAGAAAGGAAACCTTGCGGCCCTAGGCAGCAGCACAGGTGCCTCTTGGCCCACTACCGGCAACACAATGTCCTCCTGTACCATAGGCCCTTCATCAGCACTAGAAGAAGAGTCATCATCCGATGATGATGATTCCATGCGAAGAGAAAACTCACTGCCTGAATCTTCTGCCACTTCCTGGGAGTCCGAATCGGACTCAGACTCTGAACCATGGTCCGAGGAAGACTCAAAAAGCAAACCAAGAACCTGCTGAGCAGTAATCCTGCGACTAGCCATTATCCTTACAAAGCAAGAAGACTGCACACACAAGTGAACAACAACCTACACTGTGCAAAGTAAGAAGTAAACAAGGTAAGGCTTTCACTAAAAGATAAATACAATCCAAAACAATTTCACTCTTACAAAATATAGCTACACTCACCAGCACCTACTCTGTTGAGACACAGCGAAAATAAATGAAATCCCACTAGAAAGAAAAAAAGAAATGACATTAGAAAACAAAGTGCACATCAAACACTAATCCTGAAAAAAAAAACACAGAGCCACACAAACTGCTAGAAGTACAACCTTTTTCAAAAAGACAAACATCAAGGAGAAGTAGTACAAAATACATTCACTTACCAAGCACAAGCAACTACACAAGCTGCAAACAGACACGCAACCTACAACAATCCAAACAGCAAAAGCCTGGAACAAGACAAAAATAGAGAAGAAAAAAAAATTACTACCACATTTCACAAACAATATAACAATTAAAAAAACAACACACAAATTTGCCCCCCAAATTAAAATTCGGCCAGATGGGCCATCAATTAGGGCTTAGACCAAATGAGATTAGATGAGTTTTAACATCAAGACACTGGATAATTTTTTGAATTTTTGTAAAGTGCCTGACCACTTTGGTGCCAGTCAGTCTTTTGCTACTACCAGTACCCATATCACACAGGGGCAGTAAGGACATTCATACACCTTTTGTACGTGTGACACATACAAAACATTCACACCGCCAGCCGCCCATCACTTTCACACGCCCACATATCTGACATAGCAACTACAGAAAATGATGGACTGCGTAGAGTGTCACTCAACTAGCAGTGTGTGTAGTGACCAACAGAAAGTAACTACTCACACACCGCCAGCAGAGTTCCAGTCCATCCACACCACCATCCAAGCACCAGACCATGCACACCGCCAGCCAAACCCCACTCAGCGCACACCGACAGCCAAGTACCACTCCACGCACACCATCCATCCAAGTACCACTCCCCACACACCGCCAGCCAAACACCACTCCCCACACACCGCCAGCCAAACACCACTCCACACACACCGCCAGCCAAGCAGCACTCCGTGCACAGACAGCAAAGTAGCACTCCAGCACACCACCAGCCAAGCGCCACTCCACACACACCGCCAGCCAAGCAGCACTCCGTGCACAGACAGCAAAGTAGCACTCCACGCACACCACCAGCCAAGCGCCACTCCACACACACCGCCAGCCAAGCAGCACTCCGTGCACAGACAGCAAAATAGCACTCCACGCACGCCACCAGCCAAGCGCCACTCAACACACACCTCCAGCCAAGCAGCACTCCACGCACACCACCAGCCAAGCGCCACTCAACACACACCTCCAGCCAAGCAGCACTCCGTGCACAGACAGCAAAGTAGCACTCCACGCACACCACCAGCCAAGCGCCACTCCACACACACCGCCAGCCAAGCAGCACTCCGTGCACAGACAGCAAAGTAGCACTCCACGCACACCACCAGCCAAGCGCCACTCCACACACACCGCCAGCCAAGCAGCACTCCACACACACCGCCAGCCAAGCAGCACTCCGTGCAGACAGCAAAGTAGCACTCCACGCACACCACCAGCCAAGCGCCACTCCACACACACCGCCAGCCAAGCAGCACTCCGTGCACAGACAGCAAAGTAGCACTCCACACACACCGCCAGCCAAGCACCACTCCGTGCACAGACAGCAAAGTAGCACTCCACGCACACCACCTGCCAGGCGCCACTCCACAAGCACCACCAGCCAAGCACCACTCACCGCCAGCCAAGCACCATCCAGCCAAGCGCCACTCCACACACACCGCCAGCCAAGCAGCACTCCGTGCACAGACAGCAAAGTAGCACTCCACGCACACCACCAGCCAAGCGCCACTCCACACACACCGCCAGCCAAGCAGCACTCCGTGCACAGACAGCAAAGTAGCACTCCACGCACACCACCAGCCAAGCGCCACTCCACACACACCGCCAGCCAAGCAGCACTCCGTGCACAGACAGCAAAGTAGCACTCCACGCACACTAACAGCCAAGCGCCACTCCACACACACCGCCAGCAAAGCACCACTCCGTGCACAGACAGCAAAGTAGCACTCCACGCACACCACCTGCCAAGCGCCACTCCACAAGCACCACCAGCCAAGCACCACTCACCGCCAGCCAAGCACCATCCAGCCAAGCGCCACTCCACACACACCGCCAGCCAAGCGCCACTCCACACACACCGCCAGCCAAGCAGCACTCCGTGCACAGACAGCAAAGTAGCACTCCACGCACACCACCAGCCAAGCGCCACTCCACACACACCGCCAGCCAAGCAGCACTCCGTGCACAGACAGCAAAGTAGCACTCCACGCACACCACCAGCCAAGCGCCACTCCACACACACCGCCAGCCAAGCAGCACTCCGTGCACAGACAGCAAAGTAGCACTCCACGCACAACACCAGCCAAGCGCCACTCCACACACACCACCAGCCAAGCAGCACTCCGTGCACAGACAGCAAAGTAGCACTCCACGCACACCACCAGCCAAGCGCCACTCCACACACACCACCAGCCAAGCAGCACTCCGTGCACAGACAGCAAAGTAGCACTCCACGCACACCACCAGCCAAGCGCCACTCCACACACACCGCCAGCCAAGCACCACTCCGTGCACAGACAGCCAAGTACCACTCTACACACACCACCAGCCAAGCGCCACTCCACACACACCGCCAGCCAAGCACCACTCTGTGCATAGATAGCCAAGTACCCCTCCACGCACACCGCCAGCCAAACACCACTCAGCGCACACCGACAGCCAAGTACCACTCCACACACACCGCCAGCCAAGCACCGCTCCACGCACACCATCCAGCCAAGTACCACTCCCCACACACACCACCAGCAAACATGCCCAAGGGGTCGCTTCCTAAAAACTTTGTGTTAGTGGGCATTTTCCGCCCCCCCTGGGGGCAAAACGGCAAAAAAAAACAGGCCGATTTGCCCCCAGGGTGGACAGAAAAACAAAAACACAATCATGTCCACCTGGAAGCGACCCTTACCCAAGGGGTCGCTTCCCAAAACAAACACATTGCCCCAACAAAAATCCCTGGTTCTAGTGGGTAATTTCTGCCCCCCCTGGGGGCAAAACGGCCGAAAAACGGGCCGATTTCCCCCCAGGGGGGGCAGAAAAACGAAAACATACTCAGACCCCACCTGGAAGCGACCCTTGCCCAAGGGGTCGCTTCCTAAAAACTAAAATTACATCCCTGGTGTCTAGTGGGCATTTTCTGTCCCCCCTGGGGGCAAAACGGCAAAAAAAAACGGGCCGATTTGCCCCCAGGGGGGACAGAAAAACGTAAACAAAATCAATGGCCGCCATCTTTGTAGAAATCTATATCCCTGGTGCTAGTGGGGAATTTCTGCCCCCCCTGGGGGCAAAACGGCCGAAAAAACAGGCCGATTTCCCCCCAGGGGGGGCAGAAAAACGAAAACATATTGCCAGCCAGCCTGGAAGTGACCCTTGCCCAAGGGGTCACTTCCTAAAAACTAAAAGTATATCCCTGGTGTCTAGTGGGGGCATTTCCGCCGCACAATCGCGACGCTGTGCGCGATCGTGAGGCAGAAATGCCCTGCAAAGAGACATCAGGGGAAAGGAAAATCTCTTTCCTCTCCCCTGATGCCTCTTCGCTGCCCCCAAACCCCCGCCAGCCTCGAGAAACCTACCTTCTTTCCCAGCGCGCAGGAAGCAAATGGCTTCCCGAGCGCTGGGAATCCCTGATGATGTCAGCGCGCGCTGTGCGCGCTAACGTCATCAGGGATTACCATGGGGGGGGGCGGGGGCGGCAGCGGAAGCTCTTCCACTGCCGCCCCCAGCAAAACAATGACGATCTGAGAGCCTCGGGGGGAGCGCCAGCGCTTCCCCCGAGGGTGGGGCTGATGACGAGCTGGCCTTGTCATCCGCGCAGGACAGGTAAGCGCGATGACGAGCCCAGCTCGTCATTAGCCCCGAAGGGGTTAATGAACAGAAATCTCTGTTTACTACATCTCAGTCAATCTGTTTCCTGGGATTTCTCATCGACTTGGCCCAACAGATGCTCAAACTTGTCCACAAGAAGATGAATTTCAGCAAGAAAAAGACATGATGGGCTCCGAGGAAAGAATCAGTTTCCCTCAGATATCTGGCTAGAATTGTGGGACTTCCAGACTCTTCAATTCAGGCAGTCTTTTCTGGCCCATTGCACTATCGAGCTGTGCAGTGTCTAAGTGTCCTATTTGTGGAATGGCCCTTCCTTTACGGTGATCATCCATTTATCAGAAGAAGCTAGGACAAAACTCCAGTGGTGGATGGACCACATGCTGACATGGAATAGAAAGGCTATCTTCAGGTCCACCACAGTCGTAGTGATTGAATTGGACGAAAGACTGTTTGACTGGGCGGATATCTGTGGTGGCGTTAACACCAGAGGACCTTAGTCAGAGCAGGAAAGCGGGTTGCCGGATCTTTAGGGGTGCACTTGCTCAAAAGACACATTGTCCTTCTCCATTTTTCTAAAGATGGACAGCATATGGGCGATACAGTATATCAACCGTCTTGGTGAAACAAAAGTGAAGATTCTGTCTGACCTAACCAGGGAGTTTTGGCACTTTTGTAGCAACCGCAAAGATTTCAGTCAATTTCAACTATTTAACAGACTGGAACTCCATGCCCCTGATGGATTACAGTGGTCATAGACAAGTAGGGTCCCTGCCAGTTAGTCCTCTGTGTGTCATGCCTAGATCAACAACTGCTGCTCTTCAGCTGGAGACCGGACCCTCAGGCATGGGCGACAGGAGCTTTCATGCAAGACTGGAGCCAGTTTCAGGGCTAGGCATTCTCTCCTTTCTCAATGATAGCCAGGCTGAAAGCGCAAGTTCGGAAGCAGTTTGCCTCGCCGATATTGGTGACCCAGGATTGGAGATCGCAAGCTTGGTTTCCAGTTTTTCTGGAAATTTCTCTGGATTCTCTAATCCCACTTCCCCTGAATGGGAAAATGTTGATGGATGTCAACGGCAGCCTTGACACGCTTGCATTGCATAGGTCACTCCACCTAATGGCGTGGCTGAATAGAGGAGATGCTGGAATATTCCCAGGCCTATTAGAGCAGGCTGTAAAACTCATTTGCAAGTCTTTGGCAGACCCAACCAACAGAGTATAGCTCCACTTGGCGCATATGGTATTGTTGGTGTTTGGGATGGAATCTGGATCCTGTGGAAGCATTTGTAGAACACATCTTGAATTTTCTATTGAAATTGTCACACAAGGGTTCGCTTATCGCATCATTAACACACTCATTTATATCAGCCAACCAATAACTTCCTAATGGGAAACAGGTAGGAATGCATACCCTAATCTGCTGCCTAATGAGGGGGTGTGAATGTCCAGACCCCCCCCCAAATATAAGTATTCACATCTATGGGATGCAATGTGGTTTGACCCATGTTAGAAGGGTGTCAGGACAACAGATTTCTGTCTCAAAATGCATTTTTCTTCCAAGTAGCTCTTTAGTGAAATATAAAGATAAATGTAAGTGCTACATCAAAACAACATTATTAGGTAATAAACAGTTTCATACATTATATCTGCTATGCAGTTCTAGACTCTATGATGCTGTCCAAATAAGGTGTAGTTCTCCACAGAGCCCAACGCAGATCACAGTACAACACACAACTGTATTACCTAGCACTCATAGAGAGAGCATCAATGTATGTCCTTCCTTCTCCGCCAGAGCCTATAAAGGAGCCTGATTGAAGGGAAACCAAATGAAGACTCAGGGAGGGGCCAGCCATGTATCAGAAGGAGCTGTAATGCAGCAGCATAACCAACCATGCAAAACAATTCTAAATCTGTTTGTGTGGGTGGGGTGCCCAGTAGAGTAATGAATGATAGTGGCAGATCGGAATAGTGGGAGGTGGGGAAGGCAGGGGGGCAGGAAGAACCGCTGACATCAACTTTCTCACGGTTGGATCGGCGGGGTGGGGGTGGACAAAAGACAAAATCTCCTGAGGAGGGACAGCCTCAACTTCGCCGTCCACTGGTGTGTCCCAGAAGGAAACCGTGTTAGTCCCGGTGTGCCTGATATAGTGTTAATGGTGGCTCAATGGCACCACCTCCAATCCTTCACATAGGGCCAACAAATTGACGTGAGCACTGGTCCAGAATTCAGTCAGGTCTCTCGTCTGTCTTGGCCTGTACCTTAGCAATGTAAGTGTCCCAGGCACTCAGCTGCCCCCCCCCCCCCCCGCTGCATGGACAGCGTTATCCATATTGCGACTTTGGCAGTCTGTGTAGGTTGGTAGACAAGTGCACAGCTAGTTAATCGAGTTTATGAGACAAAAGTTCAGTCTTTAAAGTAGGTGCTCCTAGGTATCGTCCTCTGCCCGGGGGACGAGTAGAAATACAAGAAACCAAGTGCTGTCAATTGAAAATTGATTGCATCCCTAGGGCACACTATTGTCTGGGGGTCATTACCTCCACAATCTTAAAGAAACAAGTCTTGACAATCTGTTTGAATTTCGAAAAGTAATGTTTTAATCCAATGTAGTCATTAGAGTATGTTTCTCCACATACTAAACACGAATCATAATATCCATAATTATTTCATCCAGCTCCAATGCATTTCGGGCGTGGCCCTTCGTCTGGGAGCATCTAAAAAAAACGACATATATAAGCACCTATGTATGTTGTTCCTAATCTTTAAGTAGACATATCAATTTAAATGCAATCAAAATACGTTCTAAAATGAAATCATACGTAGTGCGATAATACATGAATGATGTCAATATATCGGTCTCTACACGGTACAAAGTGCTAAAACATACTAATAACTGGTTACCGTTACTATCTGTACAAGAAACAGCTTTACAACAAGTGAAACACAAGGTGTGGTGTTACGCTCTAAGGAGAAGCCCAAATTTAAATAAAACAAAGGTTTTTGAACTGACCGGAGTTCTTAGGTTAGGGTGTCAGTTATATCGCTGTGTTGTGGTCAAATATCGCTTGTTGTAACTGGGCGCTGAGATCGGCTCTTATTAAACGTAACCGGGTAGATGCAAGCATGTTCGACGGTCGTTAGTAAAATTAAAATTAGAAATAAAAATAATAATAAAAAAAAAAATTAAAAAGTGCTTCGTAACTTACGTTTGGAAAAGATGTGTTCGCGCTTGTTCAAAACGTTCGGCAGTGCGGTATGAGGCTAATGCGGAAGTGTGAATTAAATCCAGTATGCCGATCACGTGACCGGGAACGTGGAGCTAAAAATGAGACTGAGTTCTGTAAGATTAGTGCGGGTGAAGTGTAATAGCGCTGACATTTTGCAATACTTGTCGGTACGAACATAAATACAAAGTTAACAAATCATGAATGGTGCAAAAAGACTATGTTACATAAACATATTTAAAGGTGCTGAATACTGTAACAAGGAGACTGTCCAGAACTAATGATCCCGACATGGGGGTTCATAAAAGTTATTATAGGTAGCAAGAAAATTCAATGCGTTCATTTAGCCCATATGGTTTCATGGACTGAAGTCTGTAAATCCAATAGTTCTCTCTTTGGAGTAAGTATTTATTGTTGTCTCGACCCTCTACTTTGTTTATGACTTCCAAAATGGTGTATTTGAGTTGTGAGACAAAATGTTTCATTTCATCAAAATGTATTGCTACTGTCTATTTTTGGTTCTTGGTGCGAATGTTGGACTTATGTTCATTTAAGCGTAATTTGATTTTTCGCTCAGTCTTTCCGACATAAGTCTTTCCACTTGGACATTTTAAAAGGTAAACAACATTACTAGTGTCACAAGTGGCTGTGACATGTAGAGAGATTTCATGCCCTTTCATTGGATGTGTTATCTTGTTGCCCATGATTGTGTTATGGCAATTGTTGCAATTGTTGCACGGTCTTGTTCCACGTGACTGTGGGCTTATTGTCTCGGTTTGTTTGAGGATTTCTCCCAAGTTTTTCCCTCTGGTGTAAGCAAGCAGTGGTTGAGATTTAAACATATCTTTAAAATCCGTCTCCAGTTGTAATATTGGCCAGTGTTTTACTACGATATTCCTGAATGTTGTGCTTACATTGGAAAATTTCGAAACTACCACCATGCGGTCGCTTTTGGCTTTTAGTCAGGGTTTATGCAGGAGTTCTTGACGATCAAGTGTTTTGACCTGGTTTTTAGCTATATCCAATATGGGGTCAGGATATCCTCTTAAGCGAAATCTATCAGTCATTTCATTGATTCGCATTTCAGCTGTTATAGGATCCGATGTGATATGTTTGACTCTGAGCAATTGAGACCTGGGTAGGTGCTTTTTGAGGGATGCTTGGTGAAAACTGGTATAATGTAAGGTATTGTTCCGATCTGTGGGTTTTCGGAAGATGTCTGTGTCAATGCGGTTATCTTTAAGTGTGATCTTCACATCCAAAAAATTGATAGATTCTGGTTGAATGTTCCATGTGAATTTGATGCGATCATTGTTGGTGTTCAAAGTTATCAGAGCTCTCTCCAAACTTTCCTTAGTATCCTTCCAGAGGATAAACAAATCATCAATGTAGCGTTCATACATTTTGAGGTTGTTGCTCCAATCGGGATTGGACCATATATTAATTTGTTCAAACTCACCCATGTAAATGTTCGCGTAGACTGGAGCCCATGCTGTTGTCTACTAGTTGCAAATACCAGTTGTTTTGATATTTGAAGTAACTCTGGTATAACGTAAATGTTATTAATTCCATCAGGAAAATTTTGGTTGATTCATCCATATCCAATTTCAAAATGGCTTGCTCCATGGCCTCAATGCCTCCTAAGTGCGGAATTGATGTGTATAATGCACTGACATCAGCCGTGCATAACCACAATGTTTCATTCAGGTAGATTTCCAGGTCTTGTAGTTTACATAAAAAATCTGTGATGTCTCGAATATAACTCGCCAATGATTGAACTGTTGATTGTAATTTTCGATCAAGATATTGACCCACGGGTTCGTGAATGCTTCCACGGGTGGATACTATTGGGCGTATTGGCGGGTTAGTCAAGTTTTTATGTACTTTTGGCATGGCGTAAATTGATGGACTTCTTGGATGAGATAATATTAAGACATTTTTTGTTCTTTGATCAATGATACCCTGTAAGTGAGCTTTTTCCACAATGTCTTTCAAAAGGGTAACAAACTGTTGTGTGGGATTACAGGGTAATTTCATGTAAATTGTTTCATCTGAAACGTGTTCATTCAACTTTTGGTGGTACATGGAGGAATTCATGACGAAGATCGCGCCTCCTTTGTCAGCTTTCACGCATATGATTTTGTCATTGTTAGCAATAGATTTCAAACGATCTTGACCCTTTTGGGTGATGTTCTTGTGTGTGACTTTTTTGTAATTAATTGTGGTCAAGTCCTTTTTGATAAATTGTTCGAATAGGTCAATGGTTTTATGACTTACAGGAGCCTGGAATGTGCTGGAAACCTTTAAACCCATTAATGGGTCTTCTTCTTTCTCACCTTGAGGGCTCATGATGTTGTCAAAAAAGTGTCTAAGTCTTAATTTTCTAATCAACTTAAACGTACTGATTTTCAATTCCAATAAATTAGATTTGGTGGTGGGTACAAAAGAAGTGACTTTTTACAATACAATGGAGTTACATTGGGTGTGCTTCAGGCTGGAGTTCCTGGACACCCTGCACCTGTTCCAATGCACCCGTCCATTGCGCATCAGTAAACTCCTGGCCCAGGGAGTGACACCATCTGTCCTTGAGAGCCTGGAGAGACAGCATACGAAGTTCCAGCAATGCGCCATGAAGCAGCGTGCCTGCACACCTACCAGTTCCATGTCCTAACAGCACCTGTAGCAATGAGGATGGGGCTGGCTCAACACTGTCTGGCCCCCACACTGTCCCAATGGCCACCACCATGTGTTACATGACAAAAATTGTCGTTCATGAATCTCCCGCCTCTCCTGTAAGTTTTGGAAAGACATCAGAAGTTGATGTTCAATCAGATCTCTGAATGTGAGAACGTCTGCTTCTACCCACGTGACCATGTTGTGATGAACAGCAATCTCTGGAATCACCGGGAGCATCCACAATGGCAGAGCAGGCGCATAAACCACTGGGATGGAGTGGGGAGTCACCTTTATCCGAGCAAGATTTTGCTACCTGCGAGACACTCGTCCCGCTGGGCCCCACATCGTTGGTTCATGAGCCAGTCCAGATTATTCCTTCACTCTAGATCCCTCAGGCCACCAGTCTGCTCCGGAATGGGACCTGCCACCAGACACGGCATTGGCCACTGTAGTTGGGCAGCCACATAGTATAACTTGTAGTATGGGGCACCTAATCCCCCCTCCCCCCTTTTCCAGAGGGGCAAATAATTTATGTAAAAACACATGTTTCCTCCCTGAGCCCCAGATCAAGTCCGAGAGAACGCTTTTCATTTCTGTAACGAAGCGCTGCGGCAGAGGGCCTGGTAGGGCTGAAAAATTATCTAACACCCTGGGCAGCATGAGCATCTTGGCGACGGATACTCTGCCCATCAGGGAAAGCAGTGGTGCATTCCAAAAAGACAGCGAGCTGCATGACCCACCAGGACCCTGCCTAGGTTGCCATCCACCAAGGCTCACTCAGCATGTTAGATATGTACTCCAAGGTAACAGAAGGTATCGTACTGCCAGATAAAACCAGAGCGCCGGGGGTCTACACGCTCTGTTCCAGGAATCTTGCACAGTGGGATAAGGCAGGACTTAGCCCAATACAAACAGAGGACAGACACTTCACTGACGACATCTAGTATTTTTATCACTTCATGGCGATCTCAACGGTAATCTAGGAAAAACACCAACACATTGTACACGTAATGTCAGATCGCTTTCCAACAAATCACAGCTCTGTACGCTCCAGTGGATCCTCACTGGTGGAATAGGCCAATGCAAATAGAACTGGAGAAAGAGGACTCCCATGCCTGGTGCACCTGCGTACCCTGAAGGCAGCCGAGGGTTCCCTGCCAGTAAGTACTCAAGCTACTGGTTCTATGTATAGCACATTGCTTCATTTGAGTATCTCTGGGCCAAGGCCCGTATGCCACAGTGCCCCATGCATATAGGGCAAACCCATGGAGTCAAAGGCCTTTTCAATGTCCAACAAAAAGGCCACGCCCGGAGGCACCTTGTGCTGCTGCTAATCCGCAAGACAAAATAAATTACAGAGAATGAGAAAGGTATTCCTCCGAAGCCACTCTGGCCAGGGTTGACTAAACCACTGAGGTACGGTAACAGTTGCCTCGCAATAACCTTACCAAAGACTTTGAAGTCTGTGTTAAGCAAAGAAAGCATCTAATAAGATTGGACCTCCAAAGGGTTCTTATCAGGCTTTGGTAGCACCATGATCAAACCCTTTCGCGTAGATGGTGTAAATACGCCAGCAGACTTAGCTGATTGGAACACCTACAGCTCAGTACATAGAGTAGAAGTCCACCGGGAGCCCATCTGTACCCTGAGTTTTGTTATGCACCATCTGGTCCAGGGCGAGACGGACCTCTGCGAGTGTCAGCCTTGTGTCGATAGCCCAGCGGTAGATAGGGTCCAAGCTAGGGATTGGCTAGCCATCGAGATATGTTGAGAAATGAGACTCTCGCCCCCACCATCCTCCTGGCACTGGGAGCTATAAAAGGCGAAGAAGGCTTCATTAGTTGCCGATTAAGATGCAAGCATGTCTCCCGTCGGGGACCTAAAGGCCGTCAACCGGGGCCTCTTGCTTTCGGAATGCAGCAGCCATGCCAGAACATGTCCAGCCTTGTCTCCCTCAGCATTTTTGGCTGTGTATTATGCATAATCTAGCCTGTCCAGTCTGTCCACCAAGGCCCTGTGGTCTACCCTGAGGGAAGTCAGCTCCCAGAGCCCTCTCCCACTAGCGCCAAATTTGGCTGCTTGAATAGCATCTTCTGCTCCAAACAGTTTGTACCTCAAGGATATTTTCACAACATAATCAGTTTTGATGCAGAGGTCACACAAAACCACCTGAAAGGCATCCCACTCTACTCCCTGGTCCAGCGCAGCCTACCGGTGGGAATTGGGGTCCGACACATACCCCACACCAGCGCCACCAGAAGAGGGCTGTGGTCCGACAAGGTACGATCTAGATATTCAGAAGTCAATGCAAAGGGGATCATCGCAGAATTACCCAGAAGGAAATCAACTCTGGAGTGGAGCTGATGGATGTGAGAGAATTCCCGTGCAACAGGGTTCAAGGAACACTAGATATTATGGAGCTTTTTTGGGTAAGCCAATCCATAAAAGAGTGCGCTGTGGAGATCACCTGCCCCTGGGAGCAAAGTCTGAGACATAGACAAATTAAAATCACCCCTCATAGGCTTGGTGCATCTAAATAGTTAAGCATAACAGGTAACAGGGGTGAGAGGATCAATGGAACTGACCAACAATAGGTGCATAGAGGGCCACTTGGGCACTAGGCGCTCCTTCCAGCTGCCCCTGTACTATAATGTCATCCCTCCGAGTCCACCCTCTGGTGCACAACCTGTATGGGAACCACTGGCACCACTCACATCAGCACTCCCCATGCATAAGCTGAGTAACCAGTACCCACTATTTCACCCCTCCAGCGGCCCTGCAGAGGTTGTGCTGGGTTTGACGAATGGGACATGATAGGGATCTCAACTGTGGGCGATTTATTGGTTAAGGGCAAGTTGGCATCGTTAACAGAGCTCCAAACTAAGTACCAATTAGCAGTGACGGATAATTTTCGCTACCTGCAAATCAGCCATGCCATTGACTCCGCCCTCCCTAAGGATACCCCCCTCCAGGACTACTCCTCCCTGGAGGACCAGCTATTGCTGCACCCTATGACCCGGAAGGTCGTCTCCCTCATGTATAAGAAATTGAATAATAACCGCACCGATCCAATGCTGAAGTTAAGAGAGGCATGGGAGGCTGACCTGGTAGAATTACCCGATGAAGACTGGCTGGATGCACTGTCCTCACCCCGAGAGGTAGTCATCCTAATACGGCTTCGCCTGGTACAGCTGAGAAATCTTCATTGTGTCTATTTTTATGCCACACTGCCGTACCAACTGGGTAGGCGACCCGATGCTCTCTGCCTCCGACACTGTAACCAGATGGGAACATTCCTACACATCCTTTGGGACTGCCCCCACATACACCAATACTGGACGGACATAAATCGACAACTAACTAGGACGTATGACAAGGCCATTCTCCGGCCCCCCACGCTGCGTCTTCTCAACATTTGGGAAGCAACAGACCTCACACAAGCCGAGCAATCATGGGCAACAATGGGATGGAGCATAGCGAAACGAAGCATACCTCAAAAGTGGGGTGTAGATACCCTACTGTTGCTGAGAGACTGGGCAAAAGATATGGATCACGCCATGATCGTCGAAAAAACAGTTTATAAAGATTGGGGATGTCCACGCAAATGGGATCACAAGTGGGGGCGCTGGGACACTGGGACACTGGAATAAATATAGGGGGGAGATATGTATCTCTCCGACAGTTGAATTAAGACGGGAAAGACTCCTGGTGTTGGAAGAAGAAGTAGATGAGAGCACGGCACATACTGTGGGCAATCAGAATTAATTGGACACGGGTGAAGTTTCCTGACCCGAGAACATAAAATTGACCCTCCCTGGATAGTCCTGTAATTGTTAGAATGTGCCGCCCCGGATCTCTGCTAATTAATATTGTGAAGACAGCGTTGCAATCTCTTGAACATCTTAACTTAAGCTGTCGATGTAATGTCTTTATTGCTGCTCTTCTATTCTAATAAAAATTGTTTACAAAAAAAAAGAATTGGTAGCCACTGGGGACAACACAGAGCATGGGCAGTTACTGGGTCCAGCAGAGTATCGATATCCGTAGGCATGACTGATGGGAATGTTAGACTGATGTGTAGCACGCGTTCTTCACCGCAAAGCAGGCAGTGTAGAACAGGGATTGGTCTGAATGACAGAAACCATGTGGTATTTAACTCTCGTAGATGAGGTAAACCTAGAATTTGAACGATGCGCTCAAGACACTTCATCTCCAATAGAGCTCTCTCTATGGAGCTTGGAGTGGTGTTGGTGATTTGGCTTGCTATATCGTAGCAATAGGAACAAAAATAGTATTCCTGCAACGAGTCCCAAAAGGAGGGGCAGTCCACCAAACACAGAGTGCACAAAGTTTTGTAATTTTTTCCGATGACTGCTTGAAAATGTGCTAACAGTTCTGAACACACGTTCTTAAATAGATGTACAATACCACTTGTATCAGACATGTTTAGGATACGACCTAACATTTCTGAGAAATGTATAGGGCACTTTGTATTCAAAAGGGCATGTATCTCGGCAGAAGTCCTTGTGACTTGTAGATCATAGGTTTCTTTGGCCGAGGTCAGTGGAACAGTTTTTTGCAAAAGAATGGCTTTCATTCTGCCTAGAGTATCAGTTTGTATAGAAGAGATGTTCAGTGAAGGCCATAAAGGCGACTCCCTGGCTGTCTTGGTTTGTGGCAACAATACTTGCATACAGCAAATGACCCTGGATGACACAGTTACTACATATGGAATACCTGGCAACATGCCACATCAGCTGTGATTGTTCTACATGAGGTAACTTCCATTTGAAAGTTGTCCAAAAATTGGATCATTCACTGCAGCTGGTGAACCTTGCAGGATAGGTTGTTAGAAGAACCATGGCAGGCCCAGTGTAAATTAATACCCTGGCAAAGGAGAGAACCACTTAGTGCGTTTTCACAGTTTGAACCGCTAAGAAACACTTCATGCCCCCCACTCCAACATCTGTGTGTGTATGGTAAATTCCAGGATGTCTTAATGTAGTCTTTGCACAACCTTTCATATTTGCCTGCTGGTATGTGTTTTAGGCAATACTGAAAATGGAAAATTGTAACCGGCAGAGTGATTGTTCCATGTATTATCCATTCAGTAGCTGTTTTTTCTGCCACTGTAAATGGTAATCTTTCCAGTTTTTCAATGCTCAGCACCGCACAGTCTGCTCCCCTTTGTGCCAGTTTGATCTGTTTACCAGTGAGATTGAATTCTGAAAACAGTGACGTAGTGTTGATTAAACACCAAGGCACATAGCCTGCACACAAGTTTTGTAGCGTCCAGCCGAATAGCATGATAGAACGTAACTGAGACTGACCATGTTGCAACATGACCAAGTCTTGTTCCATGATGTCTATGGCAGAAGACACAATGCTGTCCAATGAATATATCCTGGACGACAGAGTCGTTAACCCATTGTCTACTACAGAGAGAGATTTCTCGAAATTAATACGATCAATTTCTCTTATCTGTTCTGCAGTCTCTGCTTCTGTAATCTTCCATATTTCGTTAGATGCAGCATATATACCGGCATATATGAAAAGTTTTTGATGCGGTTTTCTTGGTCCTAGCAAGAATTCCCTAAGGTCTGCGCCATCTTTAAGTAAAGATAAGTGTTGTTTTACATCCTGTAGTGTAGCTTTCTGTAGTCAATAAAGGCAAAGCTTCCCTACACTGTATGTTGTTACTATCCCAGGATTCTGTCTTTGAACATATCTTGGGTCTGGCCTAGTGATAGTGAAACCCTGTGTTTTGTTCAGGAATCGATCTTGACAGTTGTTTGTGTCTGTGGACCAGAGCAACCATTTTTTCCATTCTGGATCTGATCTGTTGTGATGCAAAATAGTATGTACGTCGACCTCCCCATTGTAGTGCTATTTCTAGTAGGTACAGGTATGGTCGGTGTGTTCATGTCCTTGATCTTGGCTAACCCAAGGTAAGACATTTTTTGGACAGTGTCATTTAAAAACATAATTTGCTCAGGGATGATACAGGCTCTAAACAAAGCTTCTACTCCCTGCACTTGCCAATCTTTTGAACCTCAGACAGTTTTTGTCTCAATGTTGCCTTGCCAAAAGTTGAAACCTTGTCTAGACAGTTGGGCATCAAAAGCTGCAGAATACATCCGTTTTGTTTTGGTTAACATAGTTTTAATTCCTGTTCTGTTCACATTTCTAAAGAAAAATGTTTCTGCACTGGATACATTGAACCCTAATAAATATGGAAACTTATTCGCAAAAGTTTTTGAGCTACCCTTTGGAGGTGTAGGACAATGTTCCCATTGGTTATACATATATACATTTCTAGGCATTGTAGATTTGTGCAGGAAATGATGACCATAATGATTATAACAATGCATTTATTCATAGTCTGATGAACCATCTAAATATTCATGATTTGTGAATACTGCAGACATCTCTAGATCAGACATCATATTATTAACAGTCTCAAAGTCCCAATCATCTGAAAATGTACCAGAGGTAATAAAGTCACTTTATGAAATCTTGAATAAGTGTAGATTCTTCAACAGCTCCGACGGGCCAAAAATGCCATATTCTGTTTTGTCCCAAGCTATACCATCAGGTATAGGAACGGCTGTGATGTTTACTGCTGACAAGTCTCTTTGTTCACAATGGGATGATTTGTGTTGCTTCAGAAGTAAGTTCACTTGTGTACTTGCTGTGTCCATTTGTACATATCTTCCATTTATCAGCAAACCCAGAGTTATTACTAGAGCTAACCAAAGTAGAAGAAAAAATATTTCCAACACAATCCATATTTCACTCCATGGTAAAACCAGATAAGTTGTTTCCAAGTGATGAAAAAAGTCAGTTGCTTGTTCTTTGAAAGTTCTTTTTGCTGCCGTTATTTCAGGTTCGCTGGGATCCTCAGAAAACGTATCAAAGTAAATGAAATAGCCAAAAGCAGTTCTTGTCAATGGTTGGAATTGCATCTGGATTTGTTGAAATTGCTGGAACCACTTGATCACTTGTTACTTCATCGTAGACAGGTGCTTCAGGACGAACTGTTATTTGGATCTCAATAGGAACGACTTCCATAGCTTTGTTGCTTAGTCTTTCTTTTCTCACCGCAGATTCTTCAATGGTGATGAGTGTCTCAGTTTGAACCTCTTGGATTGTAGCTAGAGGAGTGTGTCTGCTACATTGTTGGAGTCCACTTGGTCTATTGCTCAGCATCGGCCACATAGTGTGGTTTGATCAGGTCGATAGACACAAACCTGTTCTCCTTTTTACCAGCAAGGAGCGGCAGTATCACTGTTCTTGTTCCAGGGATTGATAGGACAGGTACTGGTTGTCTGTAAGAAGGCCCAAATTCCTTCTTGTCCGCAATCTTTTCTCTGACTAGATCACCAAGCTTTGGGATCCAGACAGTCCTTGCTGGGACGGTTGGTTTTTCCCCAGTGGTGGTTGGCTTCAGGAACACGTTGCTTTGTTTTGTTCTCAGTTCATTTAAGTCCAGTAAAACAGCCAAACGATATTTGATATCAAATTTATTAGTTTCCACCACTGCTGTATGACAATCAAGGTCGGGAATCAACATTCTTATCCCAAATAGGACCTCATATGGAGTGATACCTGATCACCTCACCTCTGGCTCACACGGATGACGTTGCAACTGGGTATACCATCTTTTGCGCTTGGATTGTTAAAGTCCTTGACGTATTAATCCCAACCGGCTGGAGTAGGAATCGACATTCTCAGCCCAATCCCTGGTACACGGAGGCACTCAGGTGTATTAAAGCTACCTGCCGACAAGCCGAAAGAGCATGGAGGAAGAATTATGATAAAGACCTGAAAGTATGCTACCTGGCCAAGGTAAAGACATACCACAGAGCTGTCTGCCGGGCCCGAGCTGACTACTATGCACGGGAGTTCCAGGCGAGTTCTAACCCGTCCAAACTGGTTTTTAAAGTCTTGAAGGAGCTCACAGTGAACAGACTTCCTTTTACGGAGATCTGTTCCCTTGCCCACTGTGAGTCGTTAGCCAGCTTCTTTGTGGAAAAAGTAAATGCCATCTACCGCTCTTTTCCCAAAGCTGACCCTGACAGTACGACCATGACATTGCGTACTTCTCAGTGCTTGGCCTCTCTCTCTATACCATCGGAGCAGGAGTTTAATCTCCTAGCGGCCAAGGTCAAGTCTGGCTCACCGGATGACCCTTTGAGACCTGCCCAGTTTATGGACTCGGCGTCCGTTTGCCTTCCTCCTATCCGCCATCTGGTGGAGCAATCCCTTGCCATCGGTTCAGTTCCACCTAGTTGGAAGGCTGCCTGTGTCATGCCCATCATAAAGAAGCCTGGATTGGATCCGTTGAAGCCGGAGAGTTATCGACCCATCTCCCTTCTTCCCTGGGTGGCAAAGATTACAGAGGCCCATGTGAATAACATCTTAACAAACCATCTGGCATCTGCACATCTACTAGATCCTACACAGAATGGTTTTAGACCTGGACATAGTACAGAGACGGCACTTCTATTTATGGTTGAACACCTCCGCTCTGTACTAGATGCAGGTCAAACGGCGGCACTGGTCCTCTTGGACCTTAGTGCCGCCTTTGACACTGTATCTCACACCATTCTTATTCGAAGGCTTAGTGAGGCAGGTATTTCAGGCAGGGCGTTGGATTGGTTTCAATCGTTCCTTTCGGAACGATCCTTTCAGGTTGTAGTGCCACCGTTCAGATCCAAGCCCCACGCTATCACTCAAGGAGTCCCGCAAGGTTCGGCGTTGAGCCCCACTCTCTTCAACCTCTACGTTCAACCTTTGGCGGAGGTCGCGAAGAGTTGGGGTCTCACTATGGTATCATACGCCGATGATACCCAGTTGGCAGTGGCTCTTAATGGGGACTCTGACCAACTGGCATCGAACTTTGCGGATGGTTTGAGGGCTGTTGCTAGTTGGCTTACGGCCAACTGTTTACAACTCAACGCCCTCAAAACTGAGGTGATGGTGCTGGGGAAACATCCTGATCTGTGGGGTGCTAGCTGGTGGCCTAAGGAGCTGGGACCTCCTCCAAAACCTGTCTCTGAACTTAAAAATCTTGGCGTCTGGTTGGATTCCAAACTAACCTTCTCGTTCCACACTAAGAAGGTGGCATCCATGTGCTTCGGCATTCTGCGTGGCTTGAGGCCTATCCTCAAATTTTTTGATGCCCCCACCCGCCAGATGGTGATCCAAGCTAGCGTACTATCGAGGCTCGATTACGCGAGCTCACTGTTCTTGGGCGCCAACCAGGCGGAAGTCCTGCGACTTCAACGGGTGCAGAATGCGGCAGCTAGGGCCCTGGTGGGCCTGCCGCGCTTCTGCTCAGCCCGTAGCACAATCTTCAATCTGCACTGGCTGCCAGTAATCAGGCGCATAGAGTTCAAGGCCCTCTGCTTTGCGTTCAAAATTCTTAAATCTGACACCCCTATCATTCTTCAGCACCTTTTGTCTTTGTACACCCCTCTGCGCAGCCTTCGTTCTGCCGGCCAAAATTTGGCACTTGTCCCCCGTTTTCAAAATGTAGATTGGGTGGCCGATCGTTTACGGTCTTAGCCTCTAAACTATGGAACGCACTTCCTGCCTACATTCGCTCTTTGGATGACCTTTTTGTTTTCAGAAAAGCTGTCAAAACTCATTTCTTTCCTTTGTCTTATTAATCACTCCCTACTTTTTCTGTGTTGTTAGTTATGTTACCTTTTCCAGATATAGCGCCGGGACGCCCCTTAGCTGGGGCAGCTGTGCGCTTAAAAAATCCAAATAACATAACATAACATACCCCCTAGAAAACGTCTTAGCAAGTTGTTAAGAGCACGTTGAACCCCAATTATATGTTTGATCCACCGGCCACCCGAACCTAATACCCTTGCTGTTATAGACTGCTTTATGTCCTGGTTTTTTCTTTCCACAAAGAATTTCCCCCAGGATGGAATGGAGAAGAGTACCGCAATCCAATGCCCAAACTGGCCATGGCTTCTTTGTAAGCTCGAGAGCTTAATGCAGGGCCCTGGTCAGAGTGTAGTGTGCCTATTGCGTATGTGCCGATAAAGACTCGCAAATCTTTTATAACAGTTCAAGCGTCAGTCGAGCGCTGAGGCCACACCCAAAGGAACCTTGAATACGAATCCACTACGACCATGATATACTTATAGTTACCATCCCTTTGTAAGGGACCACAGTGGTCCAGGTAACGGAAGCTAAAGGTTTATCTGAAATTAACAGGGGCATCTGCACAGGACGTTTCACAGTAGAGACTTTCATCTTCTGGCATATTTCACAGTCCAAGACATAGTTTCTGGTCTGTTTTCTAATGACGGGCCACCAGTATCGTTGTTTTAATAATGACACGCGCTGCTACGACTAGTCCTAATTTATGTTCCATATTTGGAATTACCCTATCCCCCACTCCAGGAATTCAAGCAAACGGAATATTATATGTATCAGTTATATTTATGAGTATTTGAGTGGAAACCCTTTAGGTAACGTACTACCGCTGCTTTGCTTGTTGCATTGACAGCCAGTATTATTTCACTGTCTATTTTCGTTTTTGAACGAGTGATTGCAGCTACGGAAGCCGATTGCACAGCCCCCTTCGCGGCTTCATCAGGCAATGAATTCCCTTCAAAGTGAACGCCATCACGTTGATGACTCAGCGTGTGTATCACATGAGTGTTTTGTAGTCTGTTTCGCTACTGAACTATTTGTTCCCAAAGCATTTTATGCTTGATTGTACCACCTTTTGCATCTTTGAAACAATTTTGAAGCCAATTCTGCAAATATTCATTATATGATTGTAAACAGTAGAAAGAATCGCACACTATGAGTGGGGGAATTCGCGATTTGTATTTTTAAGTGCCATTATGAATGCTTGTAGTTCAGCTTGCTGAGCTGTACAATTTCCTAGAGATTGTGTTTTCGTGACCATAGGTCTGAATTTGCCATCGCGCATACGACCTTTAACAATTGTGCATGCAGCACTATGAGCTTGTTTACCCCCAGTACGGTTGTGCTGTTCCGTCAGTATAAATTCTACATTCATACTGGTCTAGAGGCAGAATTTCAGTAGGCAGAGGACATTCTTGTTTGTATTGCAGGAGTGCTTGTGTTTGCAAATAAGGATCAAAACATATTCAACACTAGTTACAGTAAGAGAATTAACCCATTGTATCCATCTCGGATGTAAAGCTTTAGCATTTGTAATGCTCGCTTTTGTCACTGCCTCTAAGGCAGGTACAGGAGTTACGACCATTATGCGTTTCCCCTGAGCTAGGGCTCTTTCTTTTGCTACAGCGGTTTGAACTGCTGTCAGAATTTTTTCTATAGAAGTGAATTTCATTTCTGCTGTGTGTACAAATATGATTTGTATGCGATTGGTACTTTTTTCACCTTCGTTAAAAGTTAAGTAGGTGAATCCGCGATGACCAGGAATTATTCTGATCACTAAGTTGCGTACATTTATGCGTGTTTGTAAATGTTTAGTTGCTAACATTTCTGTTTGTAGTGAATAAAACATTTCTGTGTGTTTTTGTGTCCAGTTTACTGTTTTTAAAATCAGGTTTGATTAATTCGTAGAGAGGTTTAACCCTTTTTGCGTAGTTTAAAATGTAAGTTCTTCCAAAATTTAGGAAACCTAGAATCGACTGTAAATTCTTCAGCGTTTTTGGTGGTTGGAGCTGCGCACACTTTTCTAAAAAGTTGGCTGCCAGGCTTTTGCCTTCACTTGATAATTCATATCCTAGAAGAAAGACATTTAGATGGGCAATTCTTGATTTTTAAAAATGTAACTTATACCCTTCAGAGGCGTAGCCCAGTATAATGGTGTTCACCCTGTTCAACTGCCTATCCAGGTCATCGTCTGTCAGATAGATATCATCGACATATGACAATGCCTTGTCATCATAAGTTTGTAGTAACTCTGTTACCCTGGCTGAGAATAACCCAGGACTATTCCTAAATCCTTTAGGGAGACGACAGAAGTGACGCTGTGTCCCCATTATTGAGAAAGCGGTCAAATACATACTTTCAGGTGCAATATTTTGACAAAGGAAACCGTTAGAAATATCTAAGGTGGTTTTATATTTTTTATGCACAATGTTATTCATTAATGCTGTACTGTGTGCATTTTGCACTGCAAATGATTTGCAACAAGAGTTTAAGCGTCTGTAATCCAAAACTAGACTAGGCCTTAAAACGTCTTTATGGCCTCCTCTATCATGCGTTAGGTTTAGGCCTAGTTTGGGTGTGTTGTGTTGCATGGCAAACAGTCAACTATTTACATCCGGCAAGTTGACTATGTGCCTGACGATTGTTGCATGCTCTGTAGCTCCTCTGTAAATCTTTGCACCAAGTACCGAACTGTCCTTAGGTAAATGCTGCATTTAGTATATTCATTTGACAACATGGCGGGTACGGGGCATGGCGCAGCAGTTCTAGTCAGTGTATAAACCAGAGCACAGTAAGGTCTTGCTAGTAACTATGTGACGGACTTTCAGTGAGGGGTGCAACGTCAAAATATCCATAAATCGCCCTGCGATGGACTTGGATACAATGGCCGTTCTGAAAATATTCTTTGCACAGACACACTATCCTGCACCAAAAATTGAAAAATACAGTTTTGCAAATGAAAATGTACATTACACAATTGAGGTGTAAGTGACCAGTTTCTGTTTGGCACAAAAAAATAGGGTGGATAGCTTCTCCATTTTTGAAGGTGTTGATTTGAGGCAGGTAGAGGTTAAATGGATTACCCTGGACCTCCAAGGTTTGGCCATTTGGTCAAGCCTGGGATATTCTGGTTCCACTGTTAACCTCTAGCACAAATTTTGCAAAATCATCCAATGTTTGTATAACATTTACAGACGCTTTGTTTCTTCCTGCATTTAATAGCTTTACTTCAGAATGCTGCAGATTTGATTGAATATACAGCGCTCTTTAACAAGCATTTGCAATGCAATAGGACTCGCATTTGCACAAGTTTGAGCTATTAGCAATGTAAATGACAATGCCTTTAATTATGTTTTGAAAACCTGCAAGCGGTGCCTAAACACGCACTTTGTACTTATAGTCTTTGCTTACGAGAAGCAAGACTGGCAGTGAAAGAGGTGCTGATACTGACAGCCCTGCTTTTCATAAGCAACAACTATGAGTACAAAGTGCGTGTTTACGCACTGCTTGCAGAGTTGGAAAACATATAAATAAGACATTGTCATTTACAATGCCAATAGCTCAAACTCTCGCAAATGCGAGACATATTGCATTGTTTAGCTTCTTGCTTAATTGGGTACTGCCTTTGTGCAGTTGGTTGATTTTTTAACTGGATTTTGTGGTGAGATGAGTCCTCATCCAATCCTACATGATTTTTATATAATGCTGGGGCTTTGGCAACTGCCCATTTCCTGGCATAAGTATATTTTAAAAGTACTGGTATATGGTTGGAGAAGGCTGGCATAATGATGTCTTCGCCATGTGGGCACTCCCTTACAAATTCTTGTGGCCAGTCTGGTGCTGCTAGAAGTATATCATAGCCCTTGGAAAGTCACTCCCAAAAGAGTGCTTTCACTTTTCTTGGTCCGGAGTGTTATTTCATATAACCTATGTGGAGAGATAACCCTGGTGTCTGCAGTTTCCAGAAGTCCCTTCAGGTTCTGGCCAACCATTGTTACTTCTGCTGCGCTGTCCAACTTTGTCTGAGCCCATTCTCCGTTCTTGAGTTGTGTCCTCAAGATCCTTGGCATGTCTAATTTTTAGAATTGAGGTTTTGGTTTACTTTTCTGAACGTGTTGATCGTCTTTGGACTTCACATGTTCTTCGGATTCTTGGGATGTCTGTGACGATATCTGGAAGGTACGAGAGGAACGTGTATCAGTATCTTGATACCTGTCAGGTTTTCTCAAACTATCCCTATTCCTGAGGTTATACCTCCTTTCAGAGGGCTCCTTTTGAGGAGACCTACCTCAGGAATGAGAACGCTTCTCTTTGAAAATTCGTTTGCTATTCTCCGACTTATGTTTAGAAGAGGTAGGAGTGTCTTTAGAAAAGACCTTTTCAGGACTTTCGGACAGTTGTGGTTTTACTGGTTTCCCACCCAAACTGTCTCTGCCTAATTCTTCATAGGATTTTTCAATTATTCTGGATAGTTCTTGTGGTTGGTCTGTTACATCAAATTCCCTTAATTTTGGGCGGATCGCCACTGATGCGGCTTCTCCTTTAATATTAGATAATATTATTGATGAGACCTGGCTAAAAGTTTTCAGTGATTTTATACCTAAATTTAGAGCCGGCTCTGATCCGTATTCATTTTGAATCTGTTTCAGGACAACAGGTATTTTCCGTAGCCGGAACACCATGTGCATTAGTGTAGATTGCAGTGTAGACTGTACCCCAAGTGGTGCAAGCCTCGAGATGTGGTGTGATCTCCATTGGTAAACAGATTGTTAAAATTCTGTGTTTCTCATTAGGGATAGTATGAGGAAATACTGCTTCGATTTGAGTAATTTTTCAGAGCTATCCAGAACAGAATGTGTTCACGTTTTGCGGGGAATTTACTCATGACTGCGTGTAAAGTCTGTGGTGTATTCCCCCTGGTGAGAGGTTTGTTGTGCAATAACTAATGGAGGTCGGACTGTGAAAGTCCGCATGACATATTGGACCAATTGTCTGTAGATCTTGATTAACTCTTTGAGTTGAGTAAGTAATTCTACATCTGTCATGTCTTCGATTTCAGGATGAGATGTGTAACCTGCTAAAACCGGCCATGTTGCTCCTGGTCTACCTAGTGGACCAAGCCTGGTAATGTGATTTAAATGTTTTAGGGCACCTGTAAACTAGATCTCATGCTCCTGGTATGTGAGTGGAATTTCAATATCCTCTAAGTGAATGTATTCCTCTTGTGGATCATCTTATTTGTAGAAGTGAAACAAATGTGTTACTGGATTTGATTCTGGGAATACTATTCATGAGTAGAACACCTCTGTATGGTGATATTCATGTGCCTCTATTACAAAAACTGCTCTACCACCTCTTGATCTTAGGCCATGTTTTATAAGTTTTAGAGTGATAGCGTTCCTTAAATTTGGAGGAATCATTACAGCATTCTCATCGGTTTCTTGGAAACCTGTTAAGTTAAAACCTGGTATGGCGTTGTCGCCTGTATCTCCATCGGTTTCGGTGTTGCCGTTTTCGGTCATTATTTAATGAAAGTTGCAGAGCAAGTTTCAAGGGAACAAAGATAAGGTGCACAATATTTTGGAACACTGTATTCTTCAACGTTGAACAAACCAAAAAACTAATACATAGGATTTTCATCCTACTCAGCAATGGAGGATATTATCCCTACCCACTCCAGACATCTATTGGAGTATTTATGAGTAGGGGTTTCTGAGAGAAGCACGACTGAGTTACTTCAGTATCTAGCATTAAATTAGTGCCTTACCAAAAGCGTTGGGCTCCATGTAGTGTAGTTCCTATATCCCTGATAGGCTCTGCGCATTGGAATAATATTCACTATAGTTTTGACATAGGACTGAGGCCAGCATGTCTCTATCGAGTACATTAAACCTAATTACTTGTGTGAGCCTGCTAACTCAGAGGTCACTAGAAACTTTCTTGAATGAAAAAGAAGGGATTAGTTTCTGACAACCACATAAACATGACAACTTTGTTTCCCTTAGAGTCGGAACAATATCTTCAGAGGAGTGGAAACAATAGATAACCATTTCACTCAGTCAATTGTGCATGCTTCGTTTCTATATAGAGTTGTTGCACAGAAATTGGGAGACGGGCGTTTCAATAAAAAGGGTTTATTGAACAGTCTTATATCTCATGCAAGAGATATGAACTGCTACAATCGTAAGACAGAATGCGAAGTATTATGCATACAGCATTAACAGTAATATAAAATAATACTGTAATAGCACGGTCTGTAGCTATGACATATATAAAAATACATACATAAATAACACAGGCTAAAATACTCAACTGGTGCTTCTAAAATAATCCTACCCCAGTGTCCCTAACCTAAGTCTCGTACAAGGGAAGAAGTAGGTGCTGTTCTAGCTATAGTTTAGTTTAGTTTAGTTGTGCCTAGAATTGCCAAAGGTTTCTCTAGGTTCTAATCAGCTCCATACCTTAGAATGAGAGAGGTTGGTATCTCTTTCCCGGGACTCGATCTCCAACACCCCGTAAGGGGTGTTAGAAACACTGGAGCTGGATTCTCGTTGAGGAGGATGACAGTGTCTGGTCAGTGTGTCAGTTGGGGAGTTGACTATCTTCGGGACTTGCTGTGGCAAGCCGCGTTGTGCAAGTAGGTAGCCGAACCACACCGTGCCTTGCCATAGCAAGTGAAGGTATATTTATACCTTGAAGGTGTTTAGGAATGCCAGTATTGACATAAAAGTCGGGCATAAGAACATCATGAATGAACCCCTAAGGAATAGATGTTCATGCATAATAAATGAGTTCTTGGAGAAATCAATATTCAAGCAAAGGGAAGTCCTAAAGGCTTAAGAGTCTGGTTTTCCAGGAACTTGTTGTGACGTAGATGAACGGATGTAAGTAGCCATTCCTGTATTTGGGTAGCAAGGACTATGCCTAAATAAGGACTGGATTTCTATGCCTAAATAAGGGCAATGTGAATTGTACCTATATAAGGGCATGAATCGGGAAATTCATACAGAATCTAAATCGATACACAACAGTCCTTGATGTACCTGAGACCGCGAGGAGAACACAGGGCAAGACAGCAAACCCTTGGAGTCACTCTGGCTGGAGTGGGGTTGTAGAGAGCAAGTCAGTCCTTCGTCACTGCAGAGGTAGCAGGCATCAGGTCAACACAGCAGAGCACAGTTCAAAGTGACAGTCCCTCCTGGCAGCACAGCAATCAGCTTGCAGTAGTCCAACACAGCAAAACAATGGCAAAGTGGCAGTCCCACCTGGCACTATCTCTCTCTCTGTCAATCTCACTCTCTTAGTCAGTCGCTCTCTGTCAGTCAGTCGCTCTCTGTCAGTCAGTCTCTCTCTGTCCGTCTCTCTCCCTCTGTCAGTCAGTCTCTCTCTCCCTCAGTCAGTCAGTCACTCTCACTCAGTCAGTCTGTCTCTCTATCTCTCTGTCAGTCAGTCAGTCAGTCTCAGCCGTGGTCCGTGCAGGTAACAGTGGTGGGGTAATGTAAAGGGGGATTTCGAGGGATGATGCAGAGAGAAAATTATTTATTTAATTTACCCTCTGCATCAGCCCTCGAAATACCCCTTTACATCGCCCCACTGCTGTTACCTGCACGGACCATGGCTGGTCAGTCTCTCTCTCTCTCCATCAGTCAGTCTCTCTCTCTGTCAGTCAGTCTCTCTCTGTCAGTCTCTCTCTATCAGTCAGTCAGTCTCTCTCTATCAGTCAGTCAGTCTCTCTCTCTGTGTCAGTCTCTCTGTCAGTCTCTCTCTCTCTCTCTCTCTCCCTGTCAGTCTCTCTCTCTCTCTGTCAGTCAGACTCTCTCTGTCAGTCAGTCAGTCAGTCTCTCTCTGTCAGTCAGTCAGTCTCTGTCTTAGTGAGTCCCTCTCAGGCAGTCAGTATCTCCCCCTTCAGTCTCTCTCTCTCTGTCAGTCTCTCTGTCAGTCTCTCTCTCTCTCTCTCTCTCCCTGACAGTCTCTCTCTCTCTGTCAGTCTCTCTCTCCCTCAGTCAGTCAGTCAGTCAGTCAGTCAGTCTCTCTCTCAGTCTCTCTCTCTCTCTGTCAGTGAGTCTCTCTCTCTCAGTCAGTCAGTCTCTCTCTTAGTCAGTCTCTCTCTGTCAGTCTGTCTATCTCTCTCTATCAGTCAGTCTCTCTCTCTACTCTCTCCACTATCTTTCTCACTCCACCCTCTCTCCCTCTCTCCGCGTTCTCTCTCTCTCTCCACTCTCTCTCTCCTCTCTCTCTCTCTCTGTCTTTCTCTCTCTCTCTCGGGAGCCTGCAAGGTCCGCGGGCCACCAAGGAAGGCCTGCCTGGCCACTGGAGGCCCGCGGGCCCTACTAGGAGTACCACGGGTCTAGAGGGAATGTACAAAGCCCAGCTGTTACCCTGACCCAGACGTTAATTCAGAGACAGGCAGAGGCACAAAATGGTTAAAGTAAGACAAGGAAACTTTCTAAAAGTGGCATTTTCAGACCTGCAATTTAAAAATCTACTTTACTAAAAGATGTGTTTTTAAAATGATAGTCCAGAGACACCAAACTCCAATTTTCCATCTGCTCCTAATGGGAAATTACATTTCAAATATGTTTTAAGGCAATCCCCATGTTAACCTATGGATGAGATAGGCCCTGTGGTGGTGAATAACAAATGTTGCAATTTTTCATTACCAGGACATATAAAACTCAAATCTACATGTGCTACCTTAGAAATACACTGCACATTGCCCGTGGTGCTGCCTAGGGCCTATCTTAGGGGTGACTTACATGTAATAAATGGGAAGGTTTGGGCCTGGCAAGTAAGTAGGTTCACTTGCCAGGTCAAAATGGCAGTTTTTAAACTGCACACAAAGGCTTTGCAAAGGCAGACCTAAGCCATGTTTGAAGGACTACTGAGGTGGTAGCACAATTAGTGCTATTTGATGGGAACATCTAGTGCATTTTACTACAGACTTATAAGTAATTTAAATGTGCAAACTGTGGATAAGCCAATGTTTTCATGTTTAGAGTACAGAGCACATGCACTTTAGCACTGGTTAGCAGTGGTATTATGTCCATAATCCTAAAGCCAACAAAAAAAGAGGTTAGAAGAAAGGAGGAAGGCAAAAAGTTTGGGGATGGCCCTGCAGAGAGGGCCATGTCCAACATATACCTAAACAGAAAACAAGAGAAAAGGGAGGCAGCAGGTGTGCGTTCCACATGCGGATGCCAAAAAACCCAAAAACTTACCTTCCACTTCACACTTTTCATAATTTAGGGATGAGTAAAACTAGATGAATAGAGAACTCAAGAGGGAGTATAGGCAACAAGATGCTGCTGAATAAAAGTACGAACCAACCCATTCAAGGTGTTGTTAAAAATACTAACCATCTTGAAGGCAATGAGAGCTTGGTTAGGTAGCCAGTGAAGGTATTCTAAAGAGAGAAATCCTACGACAATGCTGCAGGGTTAAAGGGACAATTCAGGCTGCATGATTGTCAAACAAATGAAGCTTGTTCAGCAGATAATATTTAATCCATAAATAGATACCGTTACAATGATAAAACCTGTATCTAATCAGTGTAGACACTAAGGATTGAAAGCCATCCTTAAAAAGGTGATGAAGTATAGTGTGTTTTTTCTCTTCACGTGGAGGTGACAGACAAGACTTTTGTATACCGAGGATACTTGCTTGATCCCTTCCAACAAGTCATCAATGTGTATTTCGAAACTTTTTTTCCAATCAAGATCGCAAACCGCAGGGGCAACAGAAAAAATTAAAAGAAAAGAGGTCAAGATATATAAATACGAGAGTGAGAGCCACCACCATTAACCAATATCTCAGTCTTATCATATAGGTATTTAATATTAGCCAGCGTTGATCAATCCATTTCCTGACATCAGAAAAGCAGTGCTAACTCGAGCAGTCATTGCTGTGATGAGCACTTTGTTTAAACAGTAATTGTGTATCGTCAGCAAAGGTTAATAACTGAAGTCCATGATAGTACACAATGGTAGCCAGAAATCTAACATACAAACCGAATAGGTAAGGAGAAAGAGCTGTCGCCTGAGAACTAGCAACATAAATAAAAGGACCTAGAGGTACTTTGAATACTTCCAGAGAGAAATTAGGAAAACCACTTTGCAACCATCCCTCCGATGTCAGCACTGCAACGTTCTGGCAGGTGTAGGTTACAGTCTACAGTGTCAAATGCTGAGGACAGATCTAGTAAGATCTGGGCATTGAGACTTCTGACATCAGACACCAAATTAAGATAATTTAGTATTGAAATAGGACAGTTCCATATCTTCTATTAGGGCGGAAAACAGCTAATGTATACTCCAGAGTGATTCAAAGAGACAGCAAAGCTGCTTTGCACACAGGATTCAAAATTTTGAGCAGTGACCTTCAAAGGAGGGATAATGTAAAAGTTAGATTTGGTAAAAGAGTTCCAACCCTGCTTTGGCTCAAAGTGTCCTTTTTAAAAACCATGGAGGCTGTGCCCACAGTGAGAAACAGATTGAAAAATACTGAGTGGAGGATTCGCAAGAGCACATTGTAGTAAAGACACTAGATAAAAAGTATATGTAGTATTCATTCAGTTGAAGTGGGGTAGACTAAACAAGTAACTCAAATTCTAACCAATGATAGAGAGAATCCTGTCTAGAATAAAGGACAGGGTAAGTAGTAGCAGGGGAAAATTCTCTGGCAATACGTTATTTAATTTTTAACATTTTAGAAATGCAAAACTGCTAATTTGTTGACTAATGATTCCAAGAAATACTGCTGGGAAGCAGGCTACACGGCTGGTGAGACCAACTCAGGAACAATTTAAATTAAAGTACAAAAATCTTTTTGGGTATTCGAAGTTGTCAAAATTCTAGATGAACAATTATACCAGTGGTTGTTTTTTTAGTGCACCCCTGTTAGACTTGACAGCCTTAGGGCTTTCTTCCCCCAACTTTTTGCCTGCCCCTCTCCAATTTTCTGACCACGTTTTTGCTGGCTTGGGGACTCTGTACACTTCAACACTGCTAACCAGTGCGAAAGTGCTTTTGCTCTCTCCCCTAAACATGGTAATCGGTGGGACATGTCCAAGATGGCAAACGGTCAAGACGCTCCTTTCAGACTCTCCGTGTCGCCACCACTATAGCAGTATCTTACAGCCTCCCAACCCCGTTTTCAGCATTACTGCTGGGTTTGCCTACTGCCCAGGCAACAAGGGCCGATCAAGAGTCAGACCGACAGCCGGAGGTATCACCCCAACAGCTGGACCGTGCCGTGCAGGGCCCTGCTGGCCTGCACAGTGACGGAGCTGCGGGCCCGGTGCTCTGGGGATATCAACCGCCCCCCCCCGGAGCGCGAGATTCCAGACGAAGACTGCTGCAGAGATCTCCAAGTGAGGAAGACGGAATTGCCAGCGGACCTGAGAGAGGTCCGTTGGGACATGGAGGCTGTGGGAAACAAAGTAGTCGCATTGGAGGACCGAGAAACGTCCAGGGAGGAGGAGATACAATGGCTCCAACAGGAAGTCCTCCGTCACAAAGAGCAACACCTGGATCCCCAGGCACACAACGAGGATCTGGAAAATCGCTCCCGCAGAAATAATGTTTGCATCCGGGGGTGCCTGTGCAGGCAGAGGGGACAGACCTCTGGAGGCCCGTCTCCACATTTTTCCATTAGATCCGAAGCACCTCAGAAGAATCGTCAATACAGCTTGATCGTGTGCATAGAGTGGGGCAGCACAGATCTGGAAAAGCTCCACCTGCTGACATACATTTATGTGTTTATGACTTTCAAACAAAAAAAGACATCCTTAAGAAAGCACAAAAGCTCACCCATTGCAATTCCAGGGGCACGCACCGATACTTTATCAAGATCACCCTCCAAAAACGTAAGGAATTCCGCCCGGTCACTGAATACCTGCGCAAAGCTGGCCTATCCTTCTCCTGGGGTCACCCATTTAGGATCATATTTCGCTTTGAATGGATGCTACATCAATTGAGATCCCTTAGAGAAGCCTGTGCCTTGCTTCACATCGATGAACGCGCGGAACCCCAGGGTCAGGGCAACCAGTGTGACCGAAAGTCGAACAATATAACTAAGGAATGTCAAGCTGCACTCAAGACACACTCAAGAGAATCAACTCTATCGGAACCATCCTAAATTAAGCGAGGATCGCTCAAAGCTCTAATCTGGAATAGGATTGGCGAGGGACAGAGAGGTGACGCTGGAGAGACCATGATACCACAAGGTCACTTCCCCGTTGGCCCGTCCAGTCATCTCTCACATCTTGGGGAATCCCTACTAGACACTCTTGACCGCCGTAATGGGACATTGCTCCCCAACAACCCAGTTATTCTGACAGACTATTGTCAGCCATTGCTGTTTTCGATGTTTATTGTTAGTCTCTACTGGGGTTCTTTCTATCTTCTTTTTTTCCCCTCTCCTCTGCACTATCGTCACTACTTAGGACCTTGGGCCAACACTTGGGGAATGGTCCTCACCCATATCCTGACTGCCATATTCTGCCCCTGCCTCGGCAGAGGAAGCTCTCCAGCATTCACTTTCCCTGCTGCATGCTACAAGATCTGCTTGTAGTTAGTCTAAACGTTAGGGTTCTATATAACCCAGTGAAGCGTGCTGCGGTCCTGTCATATCTAGAGCAGTCCCAGGCTGACATCTGCTTGCTGCAAGAGACAGTTTTGGCCAGCTGGCTCAGCAAAGAAACATGGGGTGGCTATTCTCCTCGCCCAGAAATTTTGAGGTAAAGTTATTTCCACTTTTATGGAACTCAAAGGGAGGGTTTGGCACTCAAGACTACAATGGGGCTCCTACACCTTCACACTGGTAATTTTTTTTCGTGCCAGACGAAAAAAAGGACCCTTTATCACTAATGCTCTGGCGTTGATTCTCACCTCGCCCGATTCAGCGATCTTAATAGGGAGTGATCTGAACCTGGTCATGAATCCCGACATGGATCGTTCTAGCCAACAAACCTCCCAGGCTGGGGCCTTCACTCCTGACGGTCTTCGAGGGCTTGCAGAGGGCACTCTATGCGATACCTTCACCCCTCTACAAGAGACTACACAGTCTACTCAGCAAAGCACAAATCCTACGCCTGAATCAACCACTTCCTCACTTCCCCTTCCCTCACAATCTGCGTCAGAGAGGCGAGCATAGAACCTTGATCCTTGTCGGACCATGAACCAATAGCAATAAAGATACGAATAAATGCCACACAGGCTCAATCCTCGCACTGGCGACTCTGTGACAATATGCTGCAATCCACTCAGACGGTAGCGGCAATACATGCGGTTATAAAGGACTATCTTATACACAATGACAACCTGCCGACTCGCTTCAATCTGAGAAGGGCTCAAGTTAGTACTCAGAGACAAGCTGATTGCTATCAATGCATCTGAAAACAGTCTGCACCGGGAAAAGAGAGAACAGTTGGAGCAAGCGAGCAAGCGGTCTCTGAACTAGAGTAGATATACAATTCGCACGGAAGCCCTGAGAATCTGGAGAGATCTCGAGAAACAGAGGCTCCTCTTAAAGCGCCTCGATTGGGATCAGGCAGAATACGCCCTCGTAAGGCTTAAGCACAAATTCTACATAAGCGGAGACTGAAGCAGCTGAATGCTGGCCCATAGACTACGCGGCAAGACGCTGGCAGGGGATGTTTGTCCAGTCCGCACTAGCAAAGGAACGGAAGTTTATTCCGACTCAGAGATACCTAAAGCCTTTAAAAACTTCTACTGAGACCTATACACCGTCCTTGATGTACCAGATGGAAATGCTGCGGCATATCTAGAAAATATTCCGCTGACAGGCCTCCCCCAGATATCGCGGCTGACTTGAACCAGCCCATACGTCTTGACGAGGTCATCACGGCTATACCCCATCTTAAATCTTCCAAGGCCCCGGGCCCGGACAGCTTTCCCCCCCTTATTATAGAAGACCCTTTGTCAAGAACTAGTCCCCCTCCTGACCCGGCTGTTTAACTCCTTTCTTGATACCAGGCTCTCTTACTGACACCTTGTTGGAAGCCTCCATGTTGGTGATACTTAAGTCGCAGAAAGACCCCAAGAACTGTGGGGCTTATAGGACCATTTCCTTACTTAACATTATTTGCAAGGATATTAGCTGCACGGCTTTATCTCATCATGGTGGGACTGATAGATCCTGGCCAATTGGGCTTCATCCCGACCTGCCAATGCGGGGACAACACGAAACGCCTCTTGCATCTCAAGGACTTTATGCAGAGGTCCCGGAGAGAGGCGATTTTCGTCTCCATCGATGCAGAGAAAGCATTTAATCGTGTTCACTGGCTGTATTTGTTTACAACTCTCCGATGATTTGAAATCAGAGACACATTTTTAGCCTGGATACGGTGCATATACAGCCTCCCTAGGTCCTCAGCCAGAGTTAACAGGGTCTCCTCTTCCATGTTCCCAATTGCCAGGGAAACCGATCAGGACTGTCCCCTGTCCCGCTTCAATTTGCATTATACATAGAGCCCATGGCTCAGAAAGTTCGAGATAATCCTCAAATTGCAGGGATCTGCCACGGGTTTGACTCCCACAGGATCAGCCTCTACGCAGAGGACATCATTTTGTCTCTAACAGACCCTTTGTCCTCACTCCCCCTATTGTTGGAGGAACTGAAGATTTTCAGTGAAGTATCAGGATTCAAGGTCAATCTCCAGAAGTCTCGAATCCTGAACCTCTCCATCCCAAAGGCCCTGACGGCCGCGCTTCAGATGCAGTTTCCCTATCACTGGGCTTCTGAGACCATACCATGCTTGGGCATCTCCCTGGCCTCCACATCATCAAAGACACTGATGGCTAACTATAGATCTCTGCTTGCACAGACCACTGATTCACTCTCCACCTGGAGCAGAACAGGTCTGTCGTGGTCTGGTTGATTTTCTGCAGTCAAAATGACAATCCTGCCGCACATCCCCTACGTATTCCAAACCATACCGCTAACTTCGCCACCGGCACTCCTTCGGAACTTGCAGCTAGCCATCAACCGGTTCATTCGGGCGGCAATAGCAACTAATTCTGTCAAAAATAGAGGGCAGTCTTGCACTTCCTCTAACAATGCGTTACTTCCAGGCCACTCAGCAGTGATACATAGTGAAATGTAATCGACAGCTACGGAAAAGCATTGGACCCTCATGGACCAGACAATTGGGGGGCAAAATTTGGAGGGAGATCTGGCACCCGCCTAAGCACAGGGCCTGGGAGCTATTCTCCTCACCGATAACGGCCACAATAATGAATATTTGGGATGCAACCGCTCTCAAATATAAGCTTCCCCAATGTCGTCAATTCCCGACAACCCCGACTTTCCGCCGGGCAGAGGTTTAGAGATCTTCCGCATCTGGCAGGAGCAGGGCAGTAAACGAGTGGGCTCTCTATACGATCCCCATGGGATCATCCCTTTTGAGCAGTTACAGCAAGATTACAAATTGTTGGATTCCGATTGATTTTCTTACGCGCTGGTAAGGCACTTGGTGACCTCCCCCGGGATGGCACCTTGACTTTAACGCACTCTAACCTGCTTTGAAAAATGGCTAATAACCAAGGATGGGGACAAACACTTTATCTCAGAACTCTACGCTCTTCTCTCTGACGAGGCCATGGCACTCAAAACCAAAGGACAGCTCCGCTGGGAAGAGGAACTGGGACACCCCCTTTTTAGCAAAGAATGTCAGGAGATACACCATAAGGTGCACCACACAGCGCACAACATGGCTGGTACAGAGGCAGTTTATAAAGTCACCGCCAACTGTTACCTCACATCAGCAAGAAAATACAGCTGGAATAAGGAAACGCTGACGAGTGCTGGCGGGTATGTGGACAAACATGCTCCCTCTTACACCTACTGTGGCATTGCTCCAAATTATTTAGATACTGGGACAGGGTTCTAGACAATATCGACCAGGTATTCTGCACATCCATCCTCCGCTTTCCTGTGGACACGATCTTGGGCCTGCCAAACCCCTTGACTTTCCCGCTGCGCTCGCTCTGGGGTAGACAGATGCTGCTGGCCCTAAACACTGCTCGACAGGTGCTGCTGGCAAGCTGGGGCCCAGAGGAGATCCCAGACAACACCTCATGGCTTTATAGACTATGGGTGGTACTCGCATGGAACGCATGTCCATAATGGCAGTTGATCGAGCAATCCGTTACCTAGAATTATGGGCCCATTTCATCTACATTCTGTCAAAGGAGTTAAGAGAATCATGTTTGAAATATTTACAAATCCTATGGCTGCTCCCAGGAGAGGTAGCCCAAAAGCCTTAGACTCACTCACATGTAACAGTCTGGTCGTGAAACACTTGAAGCCTCTGCTGTAGGGAGTTTATAACGTGGGTGCCTAGGTGCGGAGGAGACGGACGGGAGGGTGGCAGTGTGGGTGATCTTTCTCCTTTGTTTTCTCCTGGTTCTCGATCTTCTTCTTTCCTTCTTACTTGTTGTTAACCTTTGCCTACATTTTGTTAAAACCACACATCACAGCCAGCCCCAGGGGTGCAAGCAAAGAGCTGTATACCACATGGTGCATATGGCCCAATGGTTGTAGGCACATAGCTGTGTAAATGTGTGGTGGAATTCAATAAAAAAGAATTGTTCCATAATCATGGTAATATTGGTTCACCCCCAATTGCACATTTAATTTACTTATAGTCCCTAGTGATGGACCCAGGGCCTGTAAAGTAAACGCTACTAGTGGGCCTGCAGCACTTATTGTGCCACCCACTTAGGTAGCCCTTTAACCATGGTCAAGGCCCGCCATTACAGAGCCTGTATGTGAAGTTTACACTGCCACTTTGACCTGGCAAGATAAATCTCTTGCCAAGCCTAAACCTTCCCTTTTTATGCAATTAGGTCATCCTTAAGGTAGGCCCTATATACACCACTGGGAGGGGTCTAATGTATTTGAAAGGCAGAACATGTGCTTTTAAGTTTTACATACCCTGTAAAAACACCCAAATTAATTTTTCACCACGGCAAGGGCTATCTCTCCCGTAGGATAACACTGGAATAATGACCTTATTACACCTTTTTTTGTAAAAAAAATTTTAAACTTTGTTTATTGAAGGTAATCAGAAGTACATTACATGAGTGAATGTCATCTTGTACATTATCCGCATATTTCAGTTCAATTTTATACATAGATTACTTAGGATACATTTCTTATCATCCTCTCCTGTCTACACATTTCCATTTCCACCGTGGGTGAGACACAAAGATCTCCCCTGTATTTGTTCCAGTGTGACCATTTCCTGTCCCATTTCTTTGGGCAGCACCTTGCCTTGTAGACCTCTGTCTCCGCCAACATGCATCTATCCATTTCCCTGACCCATAGGTTGATACAGGGTGAGTTATGGTCTCCCCAACCCTTGGCTATTTCTCGCTTTACCAGAGTGTACCCCAGTGTTGTGAACAGTTGTTCGGTCTCTGTTAAGTCAGTGGTCTCCCAAATGTTTAATAGCCCCAGATGTGGCGTCAATTGTATATCTTTACCCAGGGCCTTAAACATGTGAGTCGTGGCTCCCTCCCACAATGGGTGTACCTTGGGGCATGTCCACAGAGAATGATAATATGTGGCCCATTGGCTCCAGCCCTTTACACACCTGTCATCAGGCCTGGTTCCTATTTTAGCCAGTAACACCCCAGTAAAATATGATCGGAGAAGTATTTTAAGTTGCATCAGGCGAAGTCTCTGAGGTATGGCTGCTTCACGCGGGGACATTAGTGCCTTCTGCCAGTCTTCGTCCTCTAGAGGGCCCAAGTCTTCCTGCCACCGATCCCTGAGTTTCGAGAATGAATCCGGGAGGTTATTGCTTAATTTCTTATACGTTAGAGATATTGCTTTGGATCTAAGGGGTCCATCAAGTAGGCGATTTTCGAGTGGCGACGACTCTGGAATGTCCGCGAGGGATGGAAAAGCTGTGTGTAGCGCGTGCCTGATTTGTAAATATCTATACGATTCTCCTTCGGATAACTGATATTTGTCCTGTAGCTCTCTAAAGGTCAAAACTGCCCCTTTCTGGACCAGGTCTTTCACTGTGGATATTCCTAGAAGGTCCCATTTATCAAATCCCGGGTGGTATCCCAGTCTTCCCAACTTCTGCGTAAACAACAACGGCGTGGCTAGCGAGAGAGTGTCAGCCTAGCCCAATTGAGCCTTGACCAAACTCCAAATGTCAAGGGTATGTTTGATTGGTCCAAAGAATTTCCCCAAATTCTTCTTATCAGAAGTGTAGAGAGCCCCCATATATACCAAACGGTCGGTTTGGTATCTATCCAGAGCATACGCCGGATCATCCGGGGGGAAATACACCCAATGGTTGACTGTCACTAATTGTGATGCCCAGTAGTACCGTTGTAGGTCAGGAAGGGCTATGCCTCCGTCGTACCATCCTTTTGTCAATTTCTGTCGAGCAATTCAGGGGGCTCTCCCATCCCACAGTAATGTGGTGACCTCACTCTCTACCGCTTTGAAGTACGAGTCTGGGATTCTGTGGGGGCAGTTTTGGAGGACATAAACAAAATTGCAGAAGGGCTAGCATCTTAAACAATGCCGCCCTCCCAACCAATGTTAGAGGTAGAGTTCTCTAGTGTTTCACGTCTACGCGTAACCTGGCAAGAGGCGGGGCCAAATTTGAATCGAAAAATCTGGATGGGACCGGCGTAATAAAGATTCCCAGGTAGCGGAAACTGTCTGTACCCACCGATAACGCACATCGTGGTGGGAGGCATGGCGTTACCCCTGTCAACATGAACAGGACTGATTTATGCCAATTTATTGCATGACCTGAGTATTTACCAAAGTTTGTAAATATGTCTAAAACTACACTGATAGACTTACACGGGGATGACAAATACAGTAGGATATCATCTGCGTACAGTGATATACGATCCTCCACCTCATCCGCCCAGCGCAGGCCACGCACCATTATGTCTCTACGTATCCAGGCCGCCAGTGGCTCCAGCACCAGGGCATAAATCAGCGGGGATAGCGGGCATCCCTGCCTTGTGCCCCTGCGGAGTTTGAACGTTTGTGATGTGAAACCATTAACCTTCACCTGCCCCAGCACTCACGTATATAGGAGTTTTACACAGGCCACATATTTGGGGCCTAGCCCCGTTCTCCGTAGCACCTCAAATAGATATGGCCACTCTATGGAATCGAATGCCATAGAGGCGTCAAGCGAGAGGATCGCTACATCTTCCTCAATGTACAGCCTTCTTGCCACCGCATTATGCACACAACGCAAATTGAGAGACGTGTTACGCCATGGCATAAATACGGATTGATCTGGATGGATCAGTGTCGTAATAACCGATGTTAATCTATTAGCCAATACTTTCGCCAATATCTTTGTCTCGGCATTAATCAAAGAGATCGGTCTGTAAGAGCTGCACATGTCTTTTGGTTTACCCTGTTTGTGGATAACAACGATCGAGGCCAGACGCTGATCCAGAGGCAGCTGACCCTCCAAGCTCTTGTCATACATGGCTTTCAAATGAGGATCAGTCAAGGAGGCTGTCGCTTTTAAAAATTCTACTGGTACACCGTTGGGTCCCATGGCCTTTCCTGATTTAAGCTGTCCCAGGGCCTTGCCGATCTCTTCCATGGAGAGGTCGGCATCCATCTCGTCCCTCTCCATGTCTGATTTACGGGGAACATTACTATCCTGGAGTAATTGACGGGAGTCGTCAGCTGTGTAGGTTGTAGAGGGGGTATATACCTTCTCCAAATAAGTTCGCTATATCCAGTGGTCTTGTTACCTTTTCCCCATCTATGGTTATCAGCATCTGGACCCATCTGGATCCCTGTTCCCGTCTCTCCAGCCACGCCAATGTTCTGCCGGGTCTATCCCCAAGTTCATATAGTCTATGTTATATCGCGTTTTGCTTGGCCACTGCCTGCTCCCTAGCCTTTATCCTAAATTCCTCTTGCTTCAGGAACAACCGATGACTTGTATCGGGCGATGGAGTAAGCGAATGTTCCATCTCCCTTTCTAGGAGTTCATTTTCCACTTTTACCAGGAGTTCATGTTGCTTAATAAGGTATCCCGTCTTTAACGACCGGGCCACCCCCTTGATAACCACCTTAAATGCTTCCCATATTATTTGAGCAGAATCTACTGAACCTACATTTTCAGTAAAATAGTTCCCCGTTTGCTTGCGGAGTTCATCTCAAATATCTGGGTTACGTAGTAACCATGGTTGGATCGTCAGGGTGGCTGCGGGTTGTCGTTCCTAATGTGTATATTGTGTGCAGACCGGCGAGTGGTCTGAGATCCCTCTAGGCAAGATGGTGTATTGTGCAAATGAACCTACTGATGTCAGATGCGTACGAAAGCAATCAATATGGGAGAGGCTGCGGTGTGTGTTGGAGATAAAAGTATATTGTTTGTCGGTTGGGTGGAGCGCCTGGCCAACATCGGCGAGACCTAGTGCTTGTATGAACTCTGGTAGTTGGTTGTTATCTCTGGCCTAGGTGGGTGTCGATACTCCGTATCATCTATCGTCAAGTTGTAGTCCCCCCCATGATTAGCACCCCTTCCTGAAGTCTGGCTACATAGCTGCCTAGGTCTTCCAACGCCGTCTTGGAAGCCGTAGGTGGAAGGTAGACCGATACTAGGTTAACAGTTTTCCCATCCCACTGTGCCTCCACCCCTGCAAATATGCCCATTCTATCCAATCATGTCTTATGTACGATTAGGGGTGTGGATCTCTTCATTAGGACTGCCGTGCCCCTGGAGCCCGTTGTGTAGTCTGAATGTGTCAAGAGTCTATATCCCCATCTCGTGAGGGCCTTGGCTTTCTGACCCAGTAGGTGTGTTTCTTGTAGCAGGGCAACGTCCGGTGAGTGTCTCTTTAGGTAGTGTTGCACTATGCCCCTCTTAATTTTATCTCCCACCCCATTAACGTTCCAGGACATCACAGTTAAAATATGTTTACTACCCATCCCCATGTCCATATTTTACCTTATGTCCCTGTTTACGGATCAATTCTGCGTAGGAGAGTACATCATATTGTATATTCGGCAACTGTCGTTGAATCTTCAATTTATAATTAACGTATTGTGAGTAAAGAAAAAACAGCTGTATCCCATGCAATTCTACATTAACTAACATGATCACATATTGTAGCTAAGCAGTTCGATCATCCATAAACAACCCAAGTCTATGCAACTCTACATTTACTAGCGTATTCAAACATTGTAGCAAGTCAGTCCGATCCTCAATAAACCCGACAACATTGAAAGAAACCCTACCCCCCGTCCTCACCTCCTCCCCCCTCCCTGCCCCTCCTGCCCCCCTGCCCGTGGATTCAAAACTACCCACCCCCAAACTTGGCAGAGTGCTTTTCTCCCTCCCCAGGAAGGTACTAGTGCACAGGGAAAGTTGCCCCCCCCCCATGGGTCAGATCATAGAAACTGAAGATATAGCCATCCACTCTGTTCACATCGGAGTTCCCCCATAATATCTGCAGATAAACAAACAGGGCATACCTGTATTTGGAAGTAACTCCACAATAGCAAATCACACAATTGTAAACAGAGACCCCCCTCTCACCCCCCCACCAAACCCCATTACTTGCGCTCTCCCGAATGTCCCAGTATGGGCCGGCCATGCCATGACCTCTGGGTCTCATTCTTATTCCTCCAGGTGACTAGGGTTAGCGTCCGGGGGGTTATTGTCCGGTCCCCCCTGACCATCTCTGCGCAGGTTTGGGCGGGTCTGTCGGTCTCTTCTTTGCTTTCCCACTGTGGACCAGCCCTCCATCCAATCCCAAACGACCTCTGGCGAATTGAAAAACCAGGATTTACCAGCCGATTCAACCCTTAGTTTCGCAGGAAATAACATTGCATACTTGATCTCTCTGTCCCTCAGTTCCCTCTTCACGGCCTGGAAGCTACGTCTTTGTGCCTGAACTTTAGCCGTAAATTCAGGGTAGAAGGCAACCTCGTAGTTCTCCATCTTTAGAGAGGGGTCCGAGCATGCCGTCTGTAAGATGATAACCCTATCGCGGTATTTGAAGACTCGTGCTATGATGGGTCTCGGAAGGGGCTCCAGGTTTCGGTCTGCCCCCTGGCACTATATGGGCCCTTTCAATCGAAAAATAGGAGGACAGAGTCTTCGGCTTGAGATGCTTCGTGATGAGTTCCTCCACAAATAGATCTGCAGTAGGCCCCTCTGATTTTTCCAGAACCCCTAAAATACGAACACTATTGCGGCGGGCTCTTCCTTCGTAGTTGTCTAGTTGCGAACGTTTTGACATCGGCGGGGGGTTGGGAGGCAAGTCCAGTCACCATCAGTCCTCCCAAAGGTGTCCTGTTCGCTATATGGACGTTGCTCCGCTAGTCCGAACCAGGGCAACAGCACGAGTCCGCACCCCTCCCTCTAGACCCGTTGCTGTTTATCCGCGTCAATGGTTGCTGGCATAGGCACCCTCCAGCCTGCAGTATCCCCCGTTGATTTATAAGCTGGCACGCTGCAATGTTTTTCTGTGCCGGAGTATCCTAGGTAACAAGGGGTCCCGTCAGAAACACGCAGATATACCTTTGGTTTCACCCTGCCAGGGCATCACAGCGTCCATCAAAGTAGCCTCAGGCTGAAGTCACGAAGTGTAACTGTTCCAAAGCCAAGCCGGGACTCTGCTTAGTGTTGTGGTCCCTCCTGTCATCTGCATAACATCCCCACAAAGACCACACCGACCCCAATCTGCCGGCAACATCCAGGGCCTGAGGGGCCGGTGGGGTGGAGGGGGCGGAGGCCACGACGCTCCTGTCGCAGGGCCGTCTCTCGCACGCGGCTCTCAAATTTGGCCCAGTCCTCAGTCGAAACGCATAGCGGGGCACCAGGGATCACGTGGCTGTCCGGGGCCCCCGCAACATACCTGCAGTATCTCTGCCTCCACTGATATCGTTATTTTCGCGGGCTCGCAGAAAAGGCCGGCGGCCGCCACCACTCATCCGCTCCCTCCTGGGCGGGCGGCGGTCTTCAATTCGGCTGCTACAGAGTCCTCCGTCTAGGCCCCAACGCCGGGGCCTCTAGGCCAGCTTCTCCCGGGCACCTCGGGGGGACGCCGATCACTTCAGCTGCGCTCCCCTGCTTCTCCACCTCTCGCAGCGGCACCACAGCTGATCCACCGCACCTCCGCTCCCTCGACGCCGGGTGCCCGGAACCGACAGAGCACCCCGGCGCGACTATCAGCGAGGGGGAGCCGCCATCTTTCCCCGCATTTAGGAGGCGCCGGTAGTCGGGCTGCGCCGATTGCGTGCCGATTGCGTGCCGTTTTCTCTTGGTGTGGGACAGATAGCTTCATAGGGGTCTTGGGAAGTGTACCCACACTGCCACTTTGATTACACTCGTGGATGACTGCGGACAAATTGGATTACGACCCAGGGGAGTCGGGAGCTCCTCTAGTCCGCGGCCATTTCAGTCGGCTGCTAGCCACTCCCCCCTTATTACCCCTTTTAAGTGTAATTCCCAATTATTTAGAGATAGAATTTTCAAGTTTGTTATCACTGATCTCACAAATTAAAATTACAACTGATGGTGAAGTCAGATTTTAAATTGCAGTGCTCAAAATGTCACTTTTAGAAAGTTGCCATTGTCTTACTTTAGTCATTTGGTGCCTGCTGCCTGACTCTGTTCAGTCTGGGTTGGGTGACAACTGGCTTAGTGTATTCCCTCTAGACTGCCACATACAAAGGAAGCTTCAGTGTGACTTGTTGAGCCATCCTGGGAGATGGGAGGGGGAATCTTAGTACAGCTTCACACATCTAAATAGGCAGTATCCTGTCCACACACAAAGAGAAGCATACCCCCTTGCAGTGAGTCTGGAGCCAGGAAGGGAAGGGAGTACCTCTGTGCACTTCAAAACCTTCTTTGAACTCTCCCCCATTTCAAAGGCACAACTGAGTATAAGACCATACCTCGGGCACCATGACTGCAGTACACATAGTACACTTCTGGACCTGTGACCACTCTGCCAGGAAGAAGAACTGATGTGCTGCTGAAGGACTTTCTCTCTGCTGAACAGTTGCTTTGCTGGACCCCTGCCTTGCTGTGTTGCCCTGCTGCCTTCTGTTCCCTTCCCTGAGTAAGAAGGACTAGACCTGCATCACTTCAACCCAGAGTGACTCCAAGGGCTTGCCTCCTGATTTGAAGTCTCAGGGACATAAAAGACTTTCATCTAACCTGCGTCTGCACCTGGACTCTGCCATCTGTGAGTCTGGACTGCCAAGTGTGCCTCTCCAGTTCTGAACCCTTGAAAGTGAGGCCTAAAGTGCTTCTTCAGGCTAACCCATGCATCTTCATTGTAACCGGTGCATTTTCGCCTTTGCATAGGTCAGAACTGGTGCATCTTCACCTTTGCGTGGATCGGAACAGGTGCATCTTCGTTGTTGCATTTAGTGGACCCGGTACATCACCTTTAGGAACCAGCGCATCACCCTCGGAACCGATGCATCGCAGCCATTGCGTGGAGAAAATTGACGCATCTCGTCCACTGCGTGGCTCAACACCAACGCATCGCTTCGGCTGCATCTCGCATCTTCTTCGACAGCGACTTTTATTTTTTTCACAATTTTAAATATCCTGGCACAACTTGGAACCAGACTTTATATAAATACTTTGCTGCTTTTAGCCACAAACGACGCGGAGAGGGCCCACAGTTTTGACTCGCTGCCCCCGACACTGGGGAGCACAGCGACATACGCCGTGACAACGTGGCCAACCGCGCTGGAAGGTGGACGGCCGCGCACTTGCTTATTGGGCGGAAAGGGGCTCCGCTGGCCTAAGGCTGCACCAAGGAGGCTGCTCCTGCATGGTTCCTTCTGCTTCAATGTTTAAAATGGTCCGTTCATAGCTGCCGGCCTGTGGGTTGAAGGCATTTAGGTGTGTACTATCTTTCCTAAGTTGATTACGCTGCGTGCCATTAGTTGTAGGCAGAAAGCTGTGTCATTGAAATTGCAGACTCCAATAAATAAAACTGTTCCACAAATATCAGTGCACAATCAGACCCTCCAGCATTTCGCGATTCACGAAAAAATCGCGAAATCGGCAGATTAGCGCAATGGCCGCGATATTTGCTGATTCGGCCGCTAAAAAGGGTCTCCCTGAAAAAAGGAAAAAATGAAGGCTTTTTATTGGTTGCAAGTGACACACACGTCACTAGGTGTCGCCGTGTAGCCATACAATAGCTGCTTCCTATGCATACCTCGGTGTAAAGCTGTGGTTCTCATTTTAGAGCTCTAGGAATGGGGCAGATTTTCACTCACTGTACCCAGAGCGGAAATTGAAAATATAAAAGTGCTGGTTTTCACTGTCTCGGAGTACTTGCTGCCTCTGAGAAGTACCAGTATTATTCTTTTAAAAGTGCTGCATTCCGGTCGAGGTTCTAAGTCACGGTGGCTAGGCCTTGGCACTGCCCGGGCGAGGCCTCCCGTAGCTTGTAGGCAGCAGCAGTGAATGGAACTGAGCCCTGTTGTTCCATGCCTTAGTGAAGGCTGTTCCACGCCATTTTAAAGCAACCCGTGCCATGTCACTGTTTATCCTCTATCATGTGCGTGAACATAACTTGACGAAGATTGTGCATGTTGTGCCACGTCACTGTCCTCATGTGTGATGTTTTTTTATTCTTTGACAAAGCTGTGCGCGCCGTTCCATCTCACTGTTTATTGTGTGCGATATGAATACATATATATCTTGTCAAAAGTATACACGCTGTTATAGTGCTAGAAAATATTATTATTATCACCCCAGGAAAGAAAAAAATGGTTATATGTTATTACAACGAACTCCGTTGTAACGCATGCCTTTACCACGCATGCGTTACAACGGAATACTATTTTCACGCATAACCTTCTCCACGGTTTTTCCGTGGTGACGTGTTATGTAATTAAAAAAAACGGCTGTTTCCTTCCTCTACGATGCCGATTCCCTGCACTTCTCTAATTAAGGTTAGTGGGTTTTTTTTAGGGGGGGGAACCCCCCTCACCCCCCATTTTTTAATTGTACCCTTTACCACACATGCCTTTACTACGTACCTCGTAGTAAACGTATGCGTGGTAAAGGTTTTCGTTGTAACCACGCATGCGTTGTAATGCATGCGTGGTTAAGCTTTTCGTTGAAACGGCCGCGTTGTAGTGGCCGTTTCCCGAAAAAAATAAAGTCTAAAAATTAAGTCCATTGTTCCTCTTGCAAGAATAGATTTCCTTAAAAACCGAGCACACTAAAACATTATCAATATGCTTTTCGACCCCCGAAGAAAAGTAGTTCTGATGGTAAAAAATCTAGTGACTGAGCATTTTCATACACTTGAGTGCACGGTGCTTCCATCTCTAGGTGTTATTTAGCTATGGTGGAACTGAAGAAAAAGATCTAATATAATAAAAGCCAATGAGGTATCAAGTGTATTCCAAGGGAATGAGAATTAGAGGATGTTCTTAGGGGCAGGTTGTTTTCAAATAGAGAGAGTCCTCGGTCCATAGGTACATGCAGGGTACAAGTTGGTTAATTTTCTATTCATGATATTCTGGTCCTACAGCACGTAGAATTGTATGGGTAAGCAGATAACATTGCTATGATCGCAGTATAATGGTGAGTTTGCTTAATGACTGCCTGAATAGTGAAACTTTTTCAAATTCCCTTTGTTCTCCGTATGTTTAATAGTAGAAATGGTAGTGTTTGGGGACACATAGGACTGTGGATTGAATCCACGGACCGCCAGGCATATAGACTACCACAAAAGAGTTTCCTGAAGTTAAAAGTATTTTCATTTGACACAGATTCACCCTTGTGTGACATTGATTGAGTAAAATCAATTTTTAAAACTCCGATTTGCCATCAAAGCCCTTGCTTTGCAGGAACCCAGGAACTGGGACAAGCAGTGTACTTTTAAAATGACTGTGATATCAGAATATGCAAATCAGCTACAACATCTGACCCCTATACTTTTCATGCACAAGATGTACTTTGTTTTAAGCTGTACAAGTTTTTAGACTAAGCAGTTTTAACAAATGTTTTATGAAGATTTTAATAACGGATTGATCTTATTGATAAACCCTTTTGCCTTTTCTACTTATGCAACCACAATATAATGGTGTGTAGTGTATGTTTGCATGTTTTATGGAACAATCTTCCGAAAATAAACAAATTGAATTGAGCAATCTTTTCAAACTGATCAAGTTACCCTTGAAAATTCAGGGGCATATTCTCAAGCCCCCATCGCCACCACAACGTCACTTTCAGTGACGTTGTTGTGACGCTAGGGTCTTAGCCCTATTCACAAGGCAGCGTTAAGCCACGTTAAGTGGCCCAACGTGACCTAACTCTGCCTTTAGAATAGGACCCCTTCACGCTGTATTTAGCCTGAAATGGGAGTGCGGTGGGTGTTGCGGTGGGCGTTCCACCGCAACACCGATTAAGTTTGGCGCTACCTCCTATTCACGAGGGCAGCGTAAATAGGAGGTAGTGCTAATCTTAAGACCAGGAAAAATCTGGTCTTAAGGTAGCGAAATGAGGAGAAAAGCTTTATTTCTCCTCGTTTTTGCTTTTTCAATGTGTGCTGCCTTGTGTCGCACACATGGAAAATGCAAAATGCCAAGGTTTGTTTATGTACAGAAGAGTGTCCCTTCCTGTACATAAACAAACCTTTTTAAAAAAAGCCATTTTGTAACTTACATGTGTGCTGCATGAAGCAACACACATGTAAGTTACAAACTGGCATTTAAGGTTTGCTTATGTGCAGGAAGAGACACCTTCCTATACATAAACAAACGCCGGAGAGGAAGGAGGAGGTTCACGCCAGGCCTTCTCTAGGATCCCAGCGTCGTGGAGGCGTGTTCGTAGTGTGTGGTGGCAGACTGTGTCGAAGGCGGGTGACAGGTCCAGGAGGATGAGGGCTGCTGTTTCTCCGTTGTCAGGTAGGGTCCTGATGTCAACGGTGGCGGCGACGAGGGCATTTTTGGTGCTGTGGTTGCTGTGGAACCCAGACTGGGAAGGGTCCAGGATGCTGTTCTCCTCAAGGTAGCTGGTCAGTTGTTTGTTGACTGTCTTCTCGAGGACCTTCACCGGGAACGGGAGCAGGGAGATGGGCCGGAAGTTCTTGAGGTCCTTGGGGTCCGCCTTGGGTTTTTTGAGTAAGGCGTTGATCTCGGCGTGCTTCCAGCTCTCCCGGAAGGTTGCTGTCTCGTAGGAGTTGTTGATGATTTTCCGGAGATGGGGTGTGATGGCTGTGCTGGCTTTCTTGAAGATGTGGTGTGGGCATGGGTCTGACTGAGATCCGGAGAGGATGGTGTTCATGATCGTGATGGTGTCGTCGTCGTTGATGTTGGTCCAGGAGAGTATGCGGTTGGTGCTGGTGGTGGTCGTGGGGGCAGAGGTCTCAGTGTTTCTTGGGGCGGTCGTGGCGTTGAAGCTGCTGTGGATGTCTGCGATCTTGCGGGCAGTCTTTTGCTTTTCGAAGGAAACAAGGTGTCTACATTGTAAATAAACCAAATATACATAGCTTCATGTTGTTAAATAACGAAAAAAACGAAGATATCTGTGTTTGTTGTAGGAAAAATAGCCAAATAAAATGCCGCAAAATTGCCGCCAAATTTCCATATTTGTGCCGCTAAATTTTCATTTTTGTGACGCTAAATTTGCTAATCCATGCCGCTATATCCTGGGGGGTCTGCACAATGAGTCTAGTGTGACTTCGTGTTTTGAGTAGACAGGCTTGTTATGCTTGGCTCCCAGGGTCAAACTTTCCTTCAAATGCATTGCCTGTAACTGTCCACAACTTGCACTACTGCTGTTTTTTTTAAATATCTTTCAGATTATCAACTGAACCCGACAGTGGGACCGCTACTGAGGATCGCACCAATCCCGTTATCCCCAAAGTTCTTGTGTTAGAGGCAATAGCCGTATGTATGTGATGTGCACACAGTTTATGCACCCTTTGCCAAGGTGTTCTTCCCTGCACATGTGAACTTATTTGTACTATAAAAAGAAGATTTTAAAATACAAATTGAATTGCTAATATGTTTTGACTTTCCTACTGTACAAACCTAATTTGGTACACCAGTTATTTGTTGTTTGGAATCTTTCATATTAAACATACAATAAAAATATTTGCTACTATTCAATAACGTTTTTAACACCATATTCTAGTTTAAGGATACATCAAAAGAGATCATGTCAGTTATAACACAGTTTATTGTTTGCCAATTGTGGTATAACTTTGCTAGAAAACACTTACTTGTTCATTTTTCTTCCTGTCTCCTTGTTTATTTGTTAATGTTCTATAAAGTAAAAAAAGAAAATAAATACTTTTACCCATCGAATACCCACCCATTCATTTTATTTTGCTATCGATTTATTGTATAAATTCAAGGTCAAAGTCACAAGGATCAAAGCACAGACCATATTTTAGCTTGCTCAAAGACAAAACCATCATGTTACATAATCAAATGTGGTGGGCCACAAATCTTACAACTATTTTTCTACTCTATAATAAGCATTTATCGATAATGAACAAAACAAGGGTAACTATTGGCAAATGAAGATGCAAAAAAGCAATATAGAAAGACAGGAAGGGTTGAAAGAAATTACAGAAAACAAAATCATGCGCATAGTTTGGAGAAAGCAGAGGTAATTGCTCATTTTAATTCTGATCATTAATTCCCTGATACATAACCTTTTATTTATTTCTTTTTAGGTCCCGCCAACTGTTGTTGAAGATCTTTTGTGGACAATACCAATACTTACTGTGAGTTTTCGTTCAGCCCGCTGCTTACCGTTGATAGGCTTTTTTGTCAATCTGTTTTACATGCATATTATTTGATCCCAGGCATCTGTGAGCTAAGATGTGTTTACATCAATCATTGGCGCCCATCCCAGGCCTCTGTGAGCTATGATGTGTTTTCATCAATCATGGCGCCCATCCCAGGCCTCCGTGAGCTAAGATGTGCTTACATCGTATGAGTGTTAGGGTTCTATTGCACTTTCTCGGTATCTCAGGGCCCAGCTGTCTGACATTGTTTGCTAAATTTAAAGCTCGATTACTAATCAGCCGAATATTTGTGGTGATGTTGGCTAGAGGTTAGCTTGTGTTTGTTCATTAATTGTATGGGTTTGCCTTCCTTTTCTTGTGTATGTGCTGTCCCGGAAGCAGAACATCGTCAATAGTGTGGTTCCACTGCTTACTTTTGTTTGTGTATAGTATCTGTCATCATTCACTTAAAGTGTTCTTCCAGCGGTGGCACACCATGCTGTGTTATTTTTAAATCACTTAATATCCTCTTCCTACAAAAACGAACGTGTTATTGGGTACAGTTATAAATGTTCACATATTGCTGAGCGCCACTCTTCCCTGTCTTTGTGCGGGTGTTTCCTACAGCGCGAGCCTCCACGAGCCGTCCCTTGGCCCGCGGCGTTGGCCAAGTTCTCCCGGGCACCCCTGGGGGGCTATGATCTTTACCACCCCCCCCCTGCCCCTGCGTCTCTCCTCTCTGGCGTCGTGCCCATCGGGCCAGGTTTCCTCTTGGGGCAACACTATTTTCTGGCGCCTCCGTCCCCGAGGATCTGCCTTTGCGATGTACAGTCGCGCACTGCCCCACGCACTCATTGGCAGGTACATGGCGTGGGGTGGCCTCAATTGTCGGGGCCCAGCGGCTTAGGCGTGAGCGGGGGCTTGGTCTGTAGGGTAATGGCCGACTCGCCCCGGGATCTTTTGCCCTGCTGCGTCGACTGGTGTATAGGGCTATGCCTCCCAGCAGGCTAGATGCGTTTAATTATACAGTAATGCAGTATGCAATTATTACAGTGCTGTAGGAGGCAATTGATACAGTGTGGTAGGACTTGTAGCAACTCCAGTGCGCCTTCTGCCCCCGCACTGTGTTCATGTAGGCGGCAGAGCGCTTCACAGTAGGAACAGTATTGACACAGGAGGAGAAAATTACTAGTGTACAGATTACAAGCTGTCTTTCAAGAAAAGAGTGGCGTGTGCAGGTTACACAATTGTACCAAGCTCTGGCGCAAACATTGCTCTAGGGGTCAGAGCGCCGCATAGAAGAACCATTTTCAATTAATACAAGCCATGGTTCATGCTTCCATCATGCTGCGGGGCAGGAGCGGTAGCTTTGTCTAGTTACAAGTTTTTATGTAGCGCGGCCTTTGCCCATAGGTGTCAGAGCGCATATAAGTCAAGATGATATATTCAGTATGTTTATGGGTTTGAGTACCTGCATTTGAGGTGTGCGGTACACCTAATCACCAGCTAGTGTACTCTGCATAAGGCCGCTAATGTGTACGTGTGTCTGGGTGCCCCTGTGCAAGACGTGTGATACTTCAGGCTATGCAGCAGGCTATAACTGTATGAGGTGAAGAATGTGTACGTGTAACTGTGTGCCCATATTAGAGATCTGTGTTACTCCAGACAAACAGTAAGCCAACCATGCATGAGGTGATCAGTATGTACAGGTGACCAAGGATCCAGTTCTAGGACTTATGCGATACACCAGCCAAGCAAATGCTACTGCATAGTGTGGACAATATGTACACACAACCATTTGCTGGTGTACAGGAGATGTGCAGTGTTTCAGGCCACCAGCGTACAGATACAGTATGTTGTGGCTAAAATATTTATGGGATTGAGTGCCCACCTTTAAGGGGCCTTTACTAGAGCAAGCCGTCCACTACATGATATATGTATTCAGGTGTCTGAGGCATGTTTGTCGTTATGTGCGAAGCACCTATCCCTGCATGCTGTGGTCGGAGGGCATGTAAAGGAGGGGCATGTAAATGAGTGGCCATGCAGAGGAATTGCGAGGACCAGACACGGTGTGAGGGGCGCGCAGCGCAAGTGTGTATGAGCGCCTGTCACCCGCAGGAGAGGTGCCGAACAATGGGTCATGTGTGCACAGCAGACTTATCGGTCCAGGAGAGGTGCGTAATTGTGCGCTCAGTTTACATGTATGTGATGGACGCCTGCTCTTGCGCATTTGTAAGGCAATTTTGAGCGTTTACTGGACTCCAACTATCATTATCTCAAAACAAGATAGTGCGACTGTCAGAACAGATGTACGTAGACCACAACAGTGTGGAATCAGTATGCCAAAGGTGTTAATTTTCAGTCACTTTTCATGTATTTGGCGTCTTTTGAGTCTCTTCTAATACTGTAGAGCAGGCACTCCATAGAATTACACGTCTAAGTGTGCTAGGGGGATCAACGAGCCGCGTTGTGACTCTTTAATGGCTGTGTGGAAATTCATATTGGCACCTGAATATCATACATATTGCAGATTTGCTACTGTGCTTACTCCTGTGGAGCTCAATTGGGAGGGGTCCTCTCTTTTGGGTATTATCTTACTGTACTGTCATGGCAAGATATGACTGTATGGAAGTCCGTCTAGGATGTGCCATAATTAGGATATTTAGCAAATTCTAGGTCTAGCCCTAAGCTAATAGGTTCATATTAACCCCCTGCGCATATCAATCTCCTGGGGCCTTAACCAAGAGGTATAGTTAGTCTTGTTTATGAACAATCCCGGGACCTGCACTGTTTCTAACTTACATGTGCAAAAATTCCTAGGCAATCATATTAAAACCAAGGGAACTAGTATAGGGAGGGACGGACACTGAGGTAAATGCACATAATTTCATATGTTATTTATTTAACAATCAAAACATTGTACACATAATAATTAGATTAAAAATATTTGTCACAATTTTAGATACACAGTTAAAATAAACTTAAATTAATAACAAAAGCCAACAATAATCAAAAAAACAGTTGGTATTTAAAAAAAGGAAGTGGCAAGAATTTTTATTCGACGCGCGTTTCGGCGTACAAGACAAAGCCTTCCTCAGGAGCCACACAAATTTTAAAAGCAGGGACAGGGTGCGTCTGTCTTTGATCTTTTACTCGATATGTACGAAACCTACAGTTTATATGGTCGGATTTTCTTGAAGACAATTGCAGTCCTTACATGAGTGTTGTGAACACCTTTATATAAAAATAACCACGATCATATGCTAAAGCGTCTGATGAATGAAACACAGCTCGGGTTGAAAAACCGTGTAAACAGACGGAAAATACCAATGATTTATGGCAACAGTTTTATCAAGGAATTGTAAAAGGTCTCTAATTTTTCAATGACCCAATCAACGCTACCGAAGCGGTATTTAAAAATGGAATTTCTTCGTCGGTGCGAAGCGGAAATGCATTCTACCGCACCTGCTCGTCTTTCATGACAGGATAATGCCGGATATACGAGTCAAGCTATAACTGGTGAGGGACGAGGGAAGATACTGCTGGCGTCTAGCGTCCGTTAAGGCGTTGACCCATGTTTCTAACTTAACCATGAGAAGAAAAGGTCACATGACAATAGTCATTTGCTCTTCCATAATACTGCTGTTGTCCGTCTGTTCATCCAAGGCTCTGGAATCTGGGAGGCAGCCTATCCGCTGAGCCATCAGTTCGGGAGCATCTGCTGCCTTTTAGTAGTATGTAGGGTCTACAGCCTGCAGTGTTACAATCATTTCACGTACTAGTGGAGCAACTGTGCAACCACAGCCTGAGCCTGGATTGCCAATAATACCTAAGAAGTGGGCCCCTAGAAGACTCTCAATATAGAGTTGCTCACGGAGTGAAGTAACAGCTGTTATGGAAACTCAGAATGTCTATCTGGTATTCCAACACCCCTTTTGTCATTTTCACTATTATGGGTGGTGGCTTTGCACGGGGCATGTGTTACCAGCTGTTTACCTTTGCAATCCTGTATATAAAATGTAAGTCCACCACGCAAGTTATGCTAAATTATGCATTGTGCACTGAAATATCCCTCTGTACTTTGCTTGAATAGTTGCACAAGCGTACACAAAGCACAGTTTACAGTTGAATGTTGAGAACTGCACTTCGGCAGAAGTTGTACATTACTGGGTGTAGTCTGCTGATGCTTTGTGTGAAGGTGTGTGGTGGGTCTCAGTGGCATGCGCTGGTTCTCCTATGGTATAGATTAGGGAGCGATATCAGCAGGGGAGGCTCCCTCCTCTATTGGGCTCTTTCCAGGGGTATGACCTCACGAACCTGGGATAGTCTACACTATTGCTGTAGAGGGATTTGTTCCCGGGGGTATATGCTGATTAGTTTCAGAGGGGCTTTTAGTTTCAGCGGGCGTGTCATGATGCAGGTCGGGATCTGAGGGGGCACTTGGTTCAGTCCCAGCAATCACGTGGCTGTCCGGGGCCCCCGCAACATACCTGCAGTATCTCTGCCTCCACTGATATCGTTATTTTCGCGGGCTCGCAGAAAAGGCCGGCGGCCGCCACCACTCATCCGCTCCCTCCTGGGCGGGCGGCGGTCTTCAATTCGGCTGCTACAGAGTCCTCCGTCTAGGCCCCAACGCCGGGGCCTCTAGGCCAGCTTCTCCCGGGCACCTCGGGGGGACGCCGATCACTTCAGCTGCGCTCCCCTGCTTCTCCACCTCTCGCAGCGGCACCACAGCTGATCCACCGCACCTCCGCTCCCTCGACGCCGGGTGCCCGGAACCGACAGAGCACCCCGGCGCGACTATCAGGGACGGGGAGCCGCCATCTTTCCCCGCATTCCCCCCCCCCGCCCCAGCGTCTCTCCTCTCTGGCGTTGTGCCCATCGGGCCAGATTTCCGCTTGGGGCAACACTATTTTCTGGCGCCTCCGTCCCCGAAGATCTGCCTTTGCGATGTACAGTCACGCACTGCCCCACGCACTCATTGGCAGGTACATGGCGTGGGGTGGCCTCAATTGTCGGGGCCCAGCGGCTTAGGCGTGAGCGGGGGCTTGGTCTGTAGGGTAATGGCCGACTCGCCCCGGGATCTTTTGCCCTGCTGCGTCGACTGGTGTATAGGGCTATGCCTCCCAGCAGGCTAGATGCGTTTAATTATACAGTAATGCACTATGCAATTATTACAGTGCTGTAGGAGGCGATTGATACAGTGTGGTAGGACTTGTAGCAACTCCAGTGCGCCTTCTGCCCCCGCACTGTGTTCATGTAGGCGGCAGAGCGCTTCACAGTAGGAACAGTATTGACACAGGAGGAGAAAATTACTAGTGTACAGATTACAAGCTGTCTTTCAAGAAAAGAGTGGCGTGTGCAGGTTACACAATCGTACCAAGCTCTGGCGCAAACATTGCTCTAGGGGTCAGAGCGCCGCATAGAAGAACCATTTTCAATTAATACAAGCCATGGTTCATGCTTCCATCATGCTGCGGGGCAGGAGCGGTAGCTTTGTCTAGTTACAAGTTTTTATGTAGCGCGGCCTTTGCCCATAGGTGTCAGAGCGCATTACAGAGAATCAGTTTCACTACAGGGCCTCCGGGCTAATATTTCGATATTAGACAGAAACGTCTACAGTTTCTTAGGAAAGGAGGTGAGCGGAAGTGTTCAATTACACAAGCTATGTTCTGCCATATGGTTTGTGTACACCTGTATTGAAAGTGCTTCAGTGCGTGTGAGGCAACCAGGCTAGCAGCAAGCCGACACTGCATGATATACTCAGCAGGTACATATCCTGGGTGCCTGCATATAAGTCAAGATGATATATTCAGTATGTTTATGGGTTTGAGTACCTGCATTTGAGGTGTGCGGTACACCTAATCACCAGCTAGTGTACTCTGCATAAGGCCGCTAATGTGTACGTGTGTCTGGGTGCCCCTGTGCAAGACGTGTGATACTTCAGGCTATGCAGCAGGCTATAACTGTATGAGGTGAAGAATGTGTACGTGTAACTGTGTGCCCATATTAGAGATCTGTGTTACTCCAGACAAACAGTAAGCCAACCATGCATGAGGTGATCAGTATGTACAGGTGACCAAGGATCCAGTTCTAGGACTTATGCGATACACCAGCCAAGCAAATGCTACTGCATAGTGTGGACAATATGTACACACAACCATTTGCTGGTGTACAGGAGATGTGCAGTGTTTCAGGCCACCAGCGTACAGATACAGTATGTTGTGGCTAAAATATTTATGGGATTGAGTGCCACCTTTAAGGGGCCTTTACTAGAGCAAGCCGTCCACTACATGATAGATGTATTCAGGTGTCTGAGGCATGTTTGTCGTTATGTGCGAAGCACCTATCCCTGCATGCTGTGGTCGGAGGGCATGTAAAGGAGGGGCATGTAAATGAGTGGCCATGCAGAGGAATTGCATGGACCAGACACAGTGTGAGGGGCGCGCAGCGCAAGTGTGTATGAGCGCCTGTCACCCGCAGGAGAGGTGCCGAACAATGGGTCATGTGTGCACAGCAGACTTATCGGTCCAGGAGAGGTGCGTAATTGTGCGCTCAGTTTACATGTATGTGATGGACGCCTGCTCTTGCGCATTTGTAAGGCCATTTTGAGCGTTTACTGGACTCCATCTATCATTATCTCAAAACAAGATAGTGCGACTGTCAGAACAGATGTACGTAGACCACAACAGTGTGGAATCAGTGTGCCAAAGGTGTTAATTTTCAGTCACTTTTCATGTATTTGGCGTCTTTTGAGTCTGTTCTAATACTGTAGAGCAGGCACTCCATAGAATTACACGGCTAAGTGTGCTAGGGGGATCCCCGAGCCGCGTTGTGACTCTTTAATGGCTGTGTGGAAATTCATATTGGCACCTGAATATCATACATATTGCAGATTTGCTACTGTGCTTACTCCTGTGAGGCTCAATTGGGAGGGGTCCTCTCTTTTGGGTATTATCTTACTGTACTGTCATGGCAAGATATGACTGTATGGAAGTCCGTCTAGGATGTGCCATAATTAGGATATTTAGCAAATTCTAGGTCTAGCCCTAAGCTAATAGGTTCATATTAACCCCCTGCGCATATCAATCTCCTGGGGCCTTAACCAAGAGGTATAGTTAGTCTTGTTTATGAACAATCCCGGGACCTGCACTGTTTCTAACTTACATGTGCAAAAATATTCCTAGGCAATCATATTAAAACCAAGGGAACTAGTATAGGGAGGGACGGACACTGAGGTAAATGCACATAATTTCATATGTTATTTATTTAACAATCAAAACATTGTACACATAATAATTAGATAAAAAATATTTGTCACAATTTTAGATACACAGTTAAAATAAACTTAAATTAATAACAAAAGCCAACAATAATCAAAAAAACAGTTGGTATTTAAAAAAAGGAAGTGGCAAGAATTTGTATTCGACGCGCGTTTCGGCGTACAAGACAAAGCCTTCCTCAGGAGCCACACAAATTTTAAAAGCAGGGACAGGGTGCGTCTGTCTTTGCTCTTTTACTCGATATGTACGAAACCTACAGTTTATATGGTCGGATTTTCTTGAAGACAATTGCAGTCCTTACATGAGTGTTGTGAACACCTTTATATAAAAATAACCACGATCATATGCTAAAGCGTCTGATGAATGAAACACAGCTCGGGTTGAAAAACCGTGTAAACAGACGGAAAATACCAATGATTTATGGCAACAGTTTTATCAAGGAATTGTAAAAGGTCTCTAATTTTTCAATGACCCAATCAACGCTACCGAAGCGGTAATTAAAAATGGAATTTCTTCGTCGGTGCGAAGCGGAAATGCATTCTACCGCACCTGCTCGTCTTTCATGACAGGATAATGCCGGATATACGAGTCAAGCTATAACTGGTGAGGGACGAGGGAAGATACTGCTGGCGTCTAGCGTCCGTTAAGGCGTTGACCCATGTTTCTAACTTAACCATGAGAAGAAAAGGTCACATGACAATAGTCATTTGCTCTTCCATAATACTGCTGTTGTCCGTCTGTTCATCCAAGGCTCTGGAATCTGGGAGGCAGCCTATCCGCTGAGCCATCAGTTCGGGAGCATCTGCTGCCTTTTAGTAGTATGTAGGGTCTACAGCCTGCAGTGTTACAATCATTTCACGTACTAGTGGAGCAACTGTGCAACCACAGCCTGAGCCTGGATTGCCAATAATACCTAAGAAGTGGGCCCCTAGAAGACTCTCAATATAGAGTTGCTCACGGAGTGAAGTAACAGCTGTTATGGAAACTCAGAATGTCTATCTGGTATTCCAACACCCCTTTTGTCATTTTCACTATTATGGGTGGTGGCTTTGCACGGGGCATGTGTTACCAGCTGTTTACCTTTGCAATCCTGTATATAAAATGTAAGTCCACCACGCAAGTTATGCTAAATTATGCATTGTGCACTGAAATATCCCTCTGTACTTTGCTTGAATAGTTGCACAAGCGTACACAAAGCACAGTTTACAGTTGAATGTTGAGAACTGCACTTCGGCAGAAGTTGTACATTACTGGGTGTAGTCTGCTGATGCTTTGTGTGAAGGTGTGTGGTGGGTCTCAGTGGCATGCGCTGGTTCTCCTATGGTATAGATTAGGGAGCGATATCAGCAGGGGAGGCTCCCTCCTCTATTGGGCTCTTTCCAGGGGTATGACCTCACGAACCTGGGATAGTCTACACTATTGCTGTAGAGGGATTTGTTCCCGGGGGTATATGCTGATTAGTTTCAGAGGGGCTTTTAGTTTCAGCGGGCGTGTCATGATGCAGGTCGGGATCTAAGGGGGCACTTGGTTCAGTCCCAGCAATCACGTGGCTGTCCGGGGCCCCCGCAACATACCTGCAGTATCTCTGCCTCCACTGATATCGTTATTTTCGCGGGCTCGCAGAAAAGGCCGGCGGCCGCCACCACTCATCCGCTCCCTCCTGGGCGGGCGGCGGTCTTCAATTCGGCTGCTACAGAGTCCTCCGTCTAGGCCCCAACGCCGGGGCCTCTAGGCCAGCTTCTCCCGGGCACCTCGGGGGGACGCCGATCACTTCAGCTGCGCTCCCCTGCTTCTCCACCTCTCGCAGCGGCACCACAGCTGATCCACCGCACCTCCGCTCCCTCGACGCCGGGTGCCCGGAACCGACAGAGCACCCCGGCGCGACTATCAGCGACGGGGAGCCGCCATCTTTCCCCGCATTCCCCCCCCCCGCCCCAGCGTCTCTCCTCTCTGGCGTTGTGCCCATCGGGCCAGATTTCCGCTTGGGGCAACACTATTTTCTGGCGCCTCCGTCCCCGAAGATCTGCCTTTGCGATGTACAGTCACGCACTGCCCCACGCACTCATTGGCAGGTACATGGCGTGGGGTGGCCTCAATTGTCGGGGCCCAGCGGCTTAGGCGTGAGCGGGGGCTTGGTCTGTAGGGTAATGGCCGACTCGCCCCGGGATCTTTTGCCCTGCTGCGTCGACTGGTGTATAGGGCTATGCCTCCCAGCAGGCTAGATGCGTTTAATTATACAGTAATGCACTATGCAATTATTACAGTGCTGTAGGAGGCGATTGATACAGTGTGGTAGGACTTGTAGCAACTCCAGTGCGCCTTCTGCCCCCGCACTGTGTTCATGTAGGCGGCAGAGCGCTTCACAGTAGGAACAGTATTGACACAGGAGGAGAAAATTACTAGTGTACAGATTACAAGCTGTCTTTCAAGAAAAGAGTGGCGTGTGCAGGTTACACAATCGTACCAAGCTCTGGCGCAAACATTGCTCTAGGGGTCAGAGCGCCGCATAGAAGAACCATTTTCAATTAATACAAGCCATGGTTCATGCTTCCATCATGCTGCGGGGCAGGAGCGGTAGCTTTGTCTAGTTACAAGTTTTTATGTAGCGCGGCCTTTGCCCATAGGTGTCAGAGCGCATTACAGAGAATCAGTTTCACTACAGGGCCTCCGGGCTAATATTTCGATATTAGACAGAAACGTCTACAGTTTCTTAGGAAAGGAGGTGAGCGGAAGTGTTCAATTACACAAGCTATGTTCTGCCATATGGTTTGTGTACACCTGTATTGAAAGTGCTTCAGTGCGTGTGAGGCAACCAGGCTAGCAGCAAGCCGACACTGCATGATATACTCAGCAGGTACATATCCTGGGTGCCTGCATATAAGTCAAGATGATATATTCAGTATGTTTATGGGTTTGAGTACCTGCATTTGAGGTGTGCGGTACACCTAATCACCAGCTAGTGTACTCTGCATAAGGCCGCTAATGTGTACGTGTGTCTGGGTGCCCCTGTGCAAGACGTGTGATACTTCAGGCTATGCAGCAGGCTATAACTGTATGAGGTGAAGAATGTGTACGTGTAACTGTGTGCCCATATTAGAGATCTGTGTTACTCCAGACAAACAGTAAGCCAACCATGCATGAGGTGATCAGTATGTACAGGTGACCAAGGATCCAGTTCTAGGACTTATGCGATACACCAGCCAAGCAAATGCTACTGCATAGTGTGGACAATATGTACACACAACCATTTGCTGGTGTACAGGAGATGTGCAGTGTTTCAGGCCACCAGCGTACAGATACAGTATGTTGTGGCTAAAATATTTATGGGATTGAGTGCCACCTTTAAGGGGCCTTTACTAGAGCAAGCCGTCCACTACATGATAGATGTATTCAGGTGTCTGAGGCATGTTTGTCGTTATGTGCGAAGCACCTATCCCTGCATGCTGTGGTCGGAGGGCATGTAAAGGAGGGGCATGTAAATGAGTGGCCATGCAGAGGAATTGCATGGACCAGACACAGTGTGAGGGGCGCGCAGCGCAAGTGTGTATGAGCGCCTGTCACCCGCAGGAGAGGTGCCGAACAATGGGTCATGTGTGCACAGCAGACTTATCGGTCCAGGAGAGGTGCGTAATTGTGCGCTCAGTTTACATGTATGTGATGGACGCCTGCTCTTGCGCATTTGTAAGGCCATTTTGAGCGTTTACTGGACTCCATCTATCATTATCTCAAAACAAGATAGTGCGACTGTCAGAACAGATGTACGTAGACCACAACAGTGTGGAATCAGTGTGCCAAAGGTGTTAATTTTCAGTCACTTTTCATGTATTTGGCGTCTTTTGAGTCTGTTCTAATACTGTAGAGCAGGCACTCCATAGAATTACACGGCTAAGTGTGCTAGGGGGATCCCCGAGCCGCGTTGTGACTCTTTAATGGCTGTGTGGAAATTCATATTGGCACCTGAATATCATACATATTGCAGATTTGCTACTGTGCTTACTCCTGTGAGGCTCAATTGGGAGGGGTCCTCTCTTTTGGGTATTATCTTACTGTACTGTCATGGCAAGATATGACTGTATGGAAGTCCGTCTAGGATGTGCCATAATTAGGATATTTAGCAAATTCTAGGTCTAGCCCTAAGCTAATAGGTTCATATTAACCCCCTGCGCATATCAATCTCCTGGGGCCTTAACCAAGAGGTATAGTTAGTCTTGTTTATGAACAATCCCGGGACCTGCACTGTTTCTAACTTACATGTGCAAAAATATTCCTAGGCAATCATATTAAAACCAAGGGAACTAGTATAGGGAGGGACGGACACTGAGGTAAATGCACATAATTTCATATGTTATTTATTTAACAATCAAAACATTGTACACATAATAATTAGATAAAAAATATTTGTCACAATTTTAGATACACAGTTAAAATAAACTTAAATTAATAACAAAAGCCAACAATAATCAAAAAAACAGTTGGTATTTAAAAAAAGGAAGTGGCAAGAATTTGTATTCGACGCGCGTTTCGGCGTACAAGACAACGCCTTCCTCAGGAGCCACACAAATTTTAAAAGCAGGGACAGGGTGCGTCTGTCTTTGCTCTTTTACTCGATATGTACGAAACCTACAGTTTATATGGTCGGATTTTCTTGAAGACAATTGCAGTCCTTACATGAGTGTTGTGAACACCTTTATATAAAAATAACCACGATCATATGCTAAAGCGTCTGATGAATGAAACACAGCTCGGGTTGAAAAACCGTGTAAACAGACGGAAAATACCAATGATTTATGGCAACAGTTTTATCAAGGAATTGTAAAAGGTCTCTAATTTTTCAATGACCCAATCAACGCTACCGAAGCGGTAATTAAAAATGGAATTTCTTCGTCGGTGCGAAGCGGAAATGCATTCTACCGCACCTGCTCGTCTTTCATGACAGGATAATGCCGGATATACGAGTCAAGCTATAACTGGTGAGGGACGAGGGAAGATACTGCTGGCGTCTAGCGTCCGTTAAGGTGTTGACCCATGTTTCTAACTTAACCATGAGAAGAAAAGGTCACATGACAATAGTCATTTGCTCTTCCATAATACTGCTGTTGTCCGTCTGTTCATCCAAGGCTCTGGAATCTGGGAGGCAGCCTATCCGCTGAGCCATCAGTTCGGGAGCATCTGCTGCCTTTTAGTAGTATGTAGGGTCTACAGCCTGCAGTGTTACAATCATTTCACGTACTAGTGGAGCAACTGTGCAACCACAGCCTGAGCCTGGATTGCCAATAATACCTAAGAAGTGGGCCCCTAGAAGACTCTCAATATAGAGTTGCTCACGGAGTGAAGTAACAGCTGTTATGGAAACTCAGAATGTCTATCTGGTATTCCAACACCCCTTTTGTCATTTTCACTATTATGGGTGGTGGCTTTGCACGGGGCATGTGTTACCAGCTGTTTACCTTTGCAATCCTGTATATAAAATGTAAGTCCACCACGCAAGTTATGCTAAATTATGCATTGTGCACTGAAATATCCCTCTGTACTTTGCTTGAATAGTTGCACAAGCGTACACAAAGCACAGTTTACAGTTGAATGTTGAGAACTGCACTTCGGCAGAAGTTGTACATTACTGGGTGTAGTCTGCTGATGCTTTGTGTGAAGGTGTGTGGTGGGTCTCAGTGGCATGCGCTGGTTCTCCTATGGTATAGATTAGGGAGCGATATCAGCAGGGGAGGCTCCCTCCTCTCTTGGGCTCTTTCCAGGGGTATGACCTCACAAACCTGGGATAGTCTACACTATTGCTGTAGAGGGATTTGTTCCCGGGGGTATATGCTGATTAGTTTCAGAGGGGCTTTTAGTTTCAGCGGGCGTGTCATGATGCAGGTCGGGATCTAAGGGGGCACTTGGTTCAGTCCCAGCAATCCCTTGGTGGTGGTCCTAAGTCATCCTTACAGACAAGCTATCTTAGAGGTAGCATGGCCTAAGCTGCTTCCAGACTAAAACCAGAGAGGGCAGGTGATGCCTGCTGTTAATACCTGTTCAATCCTGTATTGGCATATGCAAGGACATTGTCCAAGGTATATAGTATAATATGTATTGATCCCTTCTATGCCCCTGTGTTCTTTTGAGTATAGCAGCACAAGCGTTCTTCGTAGCACACTTTCTCTATGTTATGCGGAGAACGGCGTGTCAGCAGTAGCTGTAACTTGGCTGGGTATACCCTGCTGACGCTTGTTGTGAAGGGTGTGGTTGAGTTTCGGGGCATGTGCTGGAACGCCTATTGTTCGATACGAAGTGCCTTCAGCAGTAGGGGCCCCTCCTCATCACTTTGTCATTTCCTGGTAGTATGACTTCACAAACCGGGGATGGTTACACTAAGGTTGTAAAGGAATAAAAGACCCGGGGGTATCTGCAGATTAGTGGCAGAGGGGCCTGGGTTTCCTCAGGCATGTAATGTTCATGTCAGGATCAGGTCACTTCGAGGTGGAAAGGGTCCACCGCTCACCTGTCGTTTTGGTCTTGTTCCTTTGACTGACATGATGCTCTGCAGAGCAAGGGTTGCAGGTTTCCCTAAGAAGCGAAGTGGTGGGGGGCCCGGACGGCGACGGTGGCCGCCGGCCAGGCTGTGGCGGAGTTACTTGGCGATCCGGAAGCAGAGAGGTGCAACACTGTACTTAATCAGGCACATAGGGGGGCCAGAGCCTAACCTAGAACCTCATGGGAGGTCTAGGAACCCGTGTCGGCGCCCCAGTAGTCCTTCGGGCGGTCGTGGGCCTGTGCAACCGGGGGTTTGCCTAGATACGCCCCGCAAGGGGCATGAGTAGTGTGATTACCATAATGGTGCAGCAGTTGGGTGGTTCGCCACTGTGCTGATTGGCTCATCAGGCGGGCAGGTGGCGAGAATGCGGCCTGCCCTTGGATCGCCCGTAAGATAACCCACCGTGATTACATAATGTTGTATGTAATAATAAACCTGCAGCAACTTTTCCCAATCTTAACACTTGTGTCTGTGTGTTATTTGCGGGATGTTGTATATGTTGGGGCGGGGGGTTCCTGTTGCCCTGACGTGACTATGTTCAGGCCAGAGGGGTTTGAAAGAGCAGGCCTGGGCAAAGCGAGCGCTACCTAGCGCACAGCGCCACTATGGCAGTTGCGCTGGTTCCCGGGGGTGTTTGGGGAGGGGGGTTTTGCACGCCATCTGATGACTCGGCACCCCCCATCCCCTAAAGAACATCCAATGAGGGCATCGCCAGGGCCGTGAACCGGATTCACTTTAGTGCTTCCGGTTCACACGAACAATGAACATTGGGGTAGTCACGTTTAGACCGGCCTGCCCTGTGCCCCCCCCTTTAAAAGGGGGCAGAGGGAGCAGGAACAGTCTCTTCTTCCTCTCGCTGCACCGAGAACGGCACCCAGGCCATCAGGGGCTCCTTAATTTGTTTCTTTTATTCCCGTACAGGTTGGTGGTGTTCGTGGTCGCGGAGGTTTTGCGGCGCTCGGGACGTGCAGAAGTCCTTCGGCAGCCTCGATCAGGGAGAATTGCGGCTGCGTTTTGCAGGAAGTTCATCGTGCTGCTTTGCCCTGCTGTCCAAGAGGTGTTCTCCCGTGGCTATATTTTGGCGCCTTTCTTACAGTGAAGACTTGGGGGGTTCGAGGAGACCGGACAGGAGGACGATCAGGGGCAGTGCTTGGAGCGGAACTTTGTTAAGTATGCACGCACTGGCTGCATTCCGTGTCGCGAGTTTTGTTTAGTGGTCTGAGCCATCTGCTGGGATTTCGAGTGGCGGCAGCTAGCTCAGGTGGTGAGCGGGGAGGTGCAGAGGGAATTTTTTGTTTGAAGCGAGTTTTTTAGGGCATTTTTGGTATGCCTGTGTTTATTTATTCAACAGCCTGGGGGCAGTGAGCAGCCGTGGGCGTAATTTTCAGCCCGAAGCTGTTAATGTGTGTTTCAATTTAAATAATTGCACACAGTGGTAAAAAGGCATTAGGTGGCGTCATTGGGCGCTTGTCCTTCTTGCTTGAACACGCTAAGGTGCTTACAGGCACTGCAGCAGAACAGGTATCAGTGTGGCCCGGTACTGGTCATTTGTTTCTTTTTTATTTTCAGGCGCATCTCGTGGGAGTACGGCCGGGACAGGTCTCATTCGCTATTAGCGGATGACTAATTGGGTTGATCTTCACGGCAACACGGTCCACGGGGATTGCTCATTGATGGCAGCACCGGCAGGCCTGCACTTTCATCGCTTCTGGTAGCCACGCGGGTTGGAGTTCCTCACTTGACCCAGTGGACTAGCTGGTGGGTGTTGCTCTGGTTGCGTGGGTGCTGTGGTCGGCTGGTGGCTGCTACTACTGTCAGGTAAGGATTCGAGCAGTGTCACAGACTGGTGGGCACGGGTGAATTTGTGCTATCCCCAGGGGTCACAGTTAGACGTAATGGCCCCTAAGGTGAGACGTAACGAGAAAAGGTCCCGCACAGATGTTATGTTGGAGGCCCTGGTGTAACAAGTGCAGGTTATGGGGCAGGCTTTGACACGATTGCAGGAGAAGGTTGATGGTTCTGAGGGTGAAAGGAGGCCCAGGCGTCCTATAGTACCTCCTAGAGCTTGTGGCTAAAAGACGTTAGTCCAAGACGGGTGGTAACAGGTCAAGGGGTGACACGGGGACAGCCCCTAAGGAGTGTATACCCCAGCCTGCGGTTCCCACACCAGGCCCGCTGGGCAAAGAGGAAGCCCCTACCCCATTAATTGAATTACAGTCAGGAGACCACCCACAGGCTCCAGCTGTCCCTCCAGTGGAAGGTACAGGGGTGGCTACGCCGGTCCAGCAAGACATCTTGGCCAACCTGGCAGCGATATTGCCATGGCTTGAGACAGTGGGGAACTGATCCCCAGCAGCTGGGGCATCAGGCAGCGGGGGCGATGCCATTGAGAAGACAAGACAAATAATGCCTCAGATGGGGAAGGCAAAGTCAAATGGGGAGCCGGAGGGTCAACACCAGCAGTAACGGCGGGAAGAGCAAAGCCTGTGGCCGCAATGCCAGTAATTGGTGGTGGAGGTCCAGTGGCTGTATGCATAACAGCAGTTCCAGAAACACAGAAGGCAGCTGACACAGCAGCAGCAGCAGGTATAACAAAAACACTGCCAACGCTAGGTGTGGGGGAACTGGGTTCATCTTGGCAACAGTTGGGGCAGCATTTGTCGCAAGAAACAAAGGAAAAAATATGGATGGGGGCATATGTTAAAAACAATTCACTGTTTACAGACGAGGGAGAAAGGGAGGAGGCTAAGAAAAACAAGGAGTGGATGCTCCTCAGGGAGTGGTCGAATGTGGCCTTGAAATACAGAGGGGAAGAAAACTTGGCTAGTTGGGTGCAGGGTTTTACCATTTACACGGCAATCATGCTAGAACGTTTCCCAGACGTGGGGTCAGAGATGGCATGTTACTAGAACAGGATAACGGTAGCTCAGGCTTCTCAGGTGGGCGACGGGTGGAGGGAGTACGATAAGGAAGGGCAAAGGCGCAAGATAAAACTTTAAGATGGAATCAGATGTTTATTTATTCATTTTAGACACTTGGTGCAGGGCCAATCTGACAGCTTCCGGGGGCAGATGCCGGACAATGTTAGGTTTCAGCCCTTTCGCGCAGGCCCCTCAGGCAATGCGGGGGGCACCTCGGGGAGGATGGGAAGTGCAGGGAAAAGAGGGCTGTGTTTTGATTTCAATAAGCAGACCTGTATAGAGCCCCTGGCACGTGTCCGTTCAAGCATAACTACGGCTTCTGTGGTAACGCATCACACCCCGAGGCTAAGTGCTTCAAGAAGTCCAGGGAGAAAGGGGACAGAATGCAGAATTGAGGGAATATCACTTGAAATGACCAGATCCCCCATAAAGATCAGCGCCATGATCCCTTGGTTAAACATTTATAACTTCCCAAAAGCTGCACAAACGATCAGGGAAGGGTTCCTGACAGGTTTCAGAATCCCAGCGCAGGGTTACAAGGGGGTGGCACACTGCAGGAATCAACTTCCCGTCCGAGCCAATGGTAATATAGCAGCAGCAAAAATTGAGATGGAAGTAAGACTGGGTAGGGTAGCAGGCCCATTTGATGATGTCCCAATGGAAGATTTAGTTTGGTCACCACTGGGAGTGGTTCCCAAAAAGGTACAGGGTGAATTCCGCTTAACACACAATCTTTCAGCACTGAGGGGGAATTCTGTGAATGAAGCGATGTAGTGTGAAATATGCATCTTTTGACCAAGCAGTTGACATGCTGAAACATCTAGTTCAGGGAGCATTGTTAGGGAAGTGCGACATTGAGGCAGCTTTCCGATTGTTGCCAGTGCACCCTCTGGACTTTCATCTTCTGGGTTTCCAATTTCAGGGAACGTGCTATGTGGACAAATGTATGTCAATGGGTTATCCAGTATCTGGTGCCTATTTTGAGAAGTTTAGCCCCTTTTTGGAGTGGGTTTTCAGGCAAGACACAGGTCACCAATGGGTGTTACATTACCTCGATGACTTTCTCTTCTTGGGGGCATCAAGATCAGAGGAGTGCAGAACAGCATTAACAAAGTTCTGCGCCCTCATGCAGGAGTTTGGTGTGCCATTGGCACCCGGTAAGACAGTGGGCCCTATCACAAAGATAGAATTCCAGGGGATTGTGTTCGATTCTGCCGAAGGGGTGTCTAGGTTGCCGGCGGAAAAAGTAAATGATTTCAGGGCAGCTTTACAGCAATGCTTAACTAAAGAAAAAGTGACTGCATCAGTTACAGCAAGTAGTGGGTCCGTTGAATTTTTCACTGCGCATAATCCTGATGGCACACCCATTTTCCTGCACCATTGCACAGGCTATGTCCGGGGTCAGGGAGAAGCACCATCACATTAGACTATCCAGCAAGGTCAAGCCAGACATGCTCATTTGGAAGGCATATCTGCGTGATTTCAATGGTAGGGTTGTGTGGCCTAGCCCGCCCAGGTCTAGTCCCGAGTTGCAACTGATGACCGATGCAGCAGGTAGCAAGAGTTTAGGTGCCATTTTGGGGTCCAAATGGGTCGCACAGTGTTGGCCGGGGTGGTGGAGAGACTCTGGGCTCACGTGTAACATAAGCTTCCTTGAGCTCTTCCCCATACTGGTAGCACTGGCTGTTTTGACCGAACAATTGAGAGACTGGTCTGTGATATTCTGGACAAATAACATGGCCGTGGTGGATTGCATTAATGATCAAACAGCAAAGTGCAGCATGATCCTGCGACTGTTAAAAGAGATTGTGTTGCGGTGTATGAGATTGAATTTACTTTTTAGAGCCAAACACGAGCCGGGTATATTAAATCATGCTGCTGATGCATAGTCTCGTTTTAAAATGCAGGCATTCAGGTCACACCACCCAGAGGCAGCGGGACATCCAACACCTTTCCCAGAACTACTTTGGCAGCTTGGTCCCCCCAGTTATTGGACCTGGTGGCAGCTAGCCTAGCTGCCACGAGGGAGACCATGAGGACCAGGAGAGCGAATGAATCGGCGTTTTGGTCTTTGTCAGTTCTTAAGAGACAGTTGGGAGCAAAAATGGCACGACTCAGGTTCAGTGGTCGCTTATCTTCTTTTATTGAGGGATAAGGGGGGTGCAGTGGAGGGGGCTAGGCATCAAGTTACGGCCATCTCCTTTTTACTAAAGCAAAAGGAGAAGGTGAACCAACAAGGAATTTTACAGTGTGCCAGGCTTTAAAGGGCTGGCAACACTTGCAAGGGGCGCAGCCTGACGGAAGGAGACCCATAAGGTTGGACACATTAGCTAAGTTGTTGGTAGGCTTGCAGCGGGTTTGTAGCTTACCAGGGGAGGTTACTCTATTTCAAGCGGCATTCTGCCTAGCATTTTATGGTGCTTTCAGTGTAGGAGAATTGGTACCAAGGAACCAAAAGGACTGGCAGGGGGCTTACAGGTGGAACATGTTAAAATAAACAGTGACTTCGTGTTGATCTCCGTGCACAGGTCCAAAACTGATCAGGGAGGAATTGATGAGAGCATAGTGCTTCACAGGGCTAGGGGTAATGCTTGCTGCCCCGTTACCAGTCTGGAGACATTTATGGCACAGCGGACGTGGGTCACAGCAGGGCCACTTCTGGTACATAAGGACAGGTCACCCCTCACTATCTTTGGCCATGCAAGTCGCTGGCTTAGATTCGGCTAACTTTGGGACCCACTATTTTAGGATTGGGGCGGCAACGAAGGCAGTGGCCATGAGTCTTAGGGAGGAGCACATCAAGAGGATAGGAAGGTGGTCCTCTAACTGCTACAAGCGCCACGTGCAGATGCACATGTTATAGCCCCCCCCACCTCTTTGGGGTTCTGTTTCAGGTTAATTGCAATTTCTTCTTTCTGTGACTCAGAGGGAAGCTCGCGGTGATACTCAGTTACATAGTGCTATATGTAGTAGTGTATGTTTTAGCCTGTCAGTAGGGCGGTGCGCTGATGATTGCTCTATTTCATGTTTGCTTGCAGTTCCTTCATTCTGTGACTCAGGGGAAAAGTCAGCCTCAGTCCACCTTCGCGATAGGAAGACGTCACCTTCTCACTCAGAAGAACGGCGGTTAACGGTCCAAGAACAAACGGCTCAGGTTATGGCCCAAGTTCACTCTTGGGCCCTGGAACAGCAGGAAATCTGGGTCATTGGCCACTCATATGTCCATTGTTTAAAAACGTTCTTTTCAGGGGCCCACGAGGTCAGGGCGCCTAAGTTGGGAGCAAAAATTGTGTTTCATGGGCAGGGTGGAATGTGCATAGGGCAATTCAGGGACCTGGTGAAATGTGCTTTAAAAGAAAGTAAGAGACCACCAGTAATCTGGATGCTGCACTTAGGGGGTAACAACTTGGCTCGCCTGGCACAAATGGTGCTAGTAGAGGAGCTGCTCAGTGAGGTGGGGTGGTTGACAAAGAAGTGCCCGAGGCTGTAATCGTCTGGTCTCACATGATCCCAAGGTTCCAATGGAGTGCGGGTGAGTCAGTGCGGGCTCAGTAAAGCGGATCAACAATAAGTTTGATAAACTGTTGAGGACCCCGATACTGAAGTCAATAGGATATGGGTACATCCAGGGTGATCAGTTCTTTTTGCAAGGCGGGTTTCATCTATCATCCAAAGGGAACCAGGCATTTATGGAAGACATCTTAGCATGGTTGGAGAGCACAGAACTCAGGTCATGACCACCTCGTAAGCTCAGGGGGAGGCCAGATAGTCAGGCAACTATGCTGTCCTGTGGCGGTATGGTTATGATTGGTAAGCATAGTCTTCGGCCCTTAGCGGCCAGCACCATGTAACTCCAGGGGCAGTGACAGCCGGTCAGTAGGCTGTCGAGTGGGGGGCCAGGAGAGTCACTCTTTCCAGGAGGCCTGAGGCCACCCTAACACGCGCATGTGCATCAGGGCGCAAGTATGTAGAACTGCCGCCGCCGTTATGGAGTGTAAGGCTCAGGGTGTAGGAAGGGCCCGGGAGAATGTATCCATCTGATAAGCTGTACCCCCTACGCAAGCTTGCTCCGGTGGAGTAGTATTGTTTGCCGGAATCTGGGGCTGCCCGTCACTGACCTTGCCGTAGGCTCTATTTAAAGGGGACACGCAGAAAGTAAATACACATTGTTAGATTACATTAGGAACTGAGTTGTATTAGAGCATGTTAAGTTTAGACAAGTGACATCATGTATCTATCAATGTATCTGGACTTTCTGCGTAAAGTGTACATAATGTAAAATAATAAACAATGTTTTTCATATGTAATAAATACTGCCAGGGGATCACTCCCCTTAATCCAAAACAGTGTGGTATGAAATGCTTGCCTTGGGGGAGGGAAGGAGCACCCATCCAACCAAGGGTATACCGGGGGTTTCTACGGTAAAAGGGCACTTAGGCAGTACCAGTTTTTGTCTGATTTTGTTACAGGGCCGATTTTGCACCTACGCTGCAAAAACGGTCCTGTAAAAAAAACGGCCCACAAGGGCCCCAAACTGCCCCCCACCCTTGCAGCCGACTGGGGGATTGCCCGGTGCCCGCTACGGGCAGTCCGGCCCTGGTTTGGGGAGGGGGGGGTTTGTGCACCATCTGATGACGCGGCACTCCCCACCCCCTAACGCACATCCAATGAGGGCATCACTCGAGCTGTGAACCGGAAGCACTTTAGTGCTTCCGGTTCACACGAACAACGAACGCTGGGGTAGGCAGGTTTAGACCGGCCTGCCCTATGCCCCCCCTTTAAAAGGGGACAGCGGGAGCAGGAACAGTCTCTTGTTCCTCTCGCTGCACCGCAAATGGCACCCGGGCCACCAGGGGCCCTTTAATTTGTTTCCTGACCCTTCATCCCCTATGGCAGGCAGTTAGAAAGGTGCATTACAGTATTAGTGTTTTTTTTGAGACTAAGTAAATTGTGATGTGTTTGGTCAATTTGAAATAAAAGTGTAATTATATGATGCTTTTCTGTTACATGTAATTTTATGGACATGTGTTGTGTAATGTGTAATAAAGATGCAGTACAATAACGTGGTAATATGTAAGAAACGTGTCTGTAAAATGTTGTGGTAATTTAGCATGGCATAGCAGATTATTAGGTCTTTGTTGCAAGAATTTGTCGTATTTTAGTAGTGTGTCCTTGGTCAGCGGTAAGGTCATGAGTGGTAAGCATAGTATTCGGCCCTTAGCAGCCAGCACCATGCAACTCCAGGGGCAGTGACAGCCAGTTAGTAGGCGGTTGGGGTGTGGGGACCAGGGGAGTCACTCTTTCCAGTAGGCCTGTGGCCACCCTCACACGTGCATGCGCATCAGGGCGCAAGTATGTCGAACTGCCGCCCCCGTTATGGAGTTTAAGGCTCAGGGCATAGGGGGGACCCGGAGGAAAGTATCCGTCCGATAAGCTGTACCCTCTAAGCAAGCTTGCTCCGGTGGAGTAGCACAAGTTACTACTTGTGTAATGATATATCTGTAAGAGACATTAGTTAGTGATAGATTCCTTACCTTAGAATATCCCCAGGCGTCAGACTGGATCCGGAAAAATTCGCGTACCAAGACCCCTGTGCACCGGCAGGCGTCATTCGCGGCTCCACGTCCGTCGTCGGCATGGTTAGCGCTGGAATTACGTCGTCGGAGTACTTAGACACCGCCCATGCGCGCTGACGTCAGTTCTGATACACAGCTTTTCCGCGCCAGATACGCAGAGCCATGATAGAACCGACACTGGTGCCATGAAACTAGGGCCCTAAAAGGGGATGATCTTAACCCTAGATATCGGTTCACAGAACGGGGAGGATGGGTGGGTCGGTAAGGAATCTATCACTAACTAATGTCTCTTACAGATATATAGTTACAAAAGTAGTAACTTGTGCATCTGAAAGAGACACGTTAGTGATAGATTCCTTGCCTTAGAATAGATACCCCAGCAATATCAACCCTGGTGGTGGGTCTGCGAACCAATATTCACACCAGAAAGTCCTGGAGGACAGAACGGCCAAAGAAGCCATTCCTCCGGACTTGACTGTCCAGGCAATAGTGTCTTGCAAACGTGTGTAGCGAGGCCCACATAGCTGCCTGGCAAATGTCCTGCAAGGGCACTCCCCGGCCCAGGGCAGTGGTAGTCGCCGTGGCCCAAATGGAATGAGCCCTCAATCCAACAGGGGGCTCCCTCTTAGCCAAGGAGTAACATGTCTGAATACACAAGATGATCCACCGCGAGATGGTCCGCTTGTGCACCGCCTTTCCCTTCTTAGCGCACACGTAACCAACAAAGAGTTGGTCATCCACCCGGAACTGGCGTATGCGATCCAGCTAGTAAGAGAGCGCACGTTTTGGGTCCAGACGGTGGAGCCTCTCTTCCTCTTTCGAGGGATGCGGAGGCGGAAAGAAGGTAGGCAAGGTAATGGACTGCCGGATGTGGAAGGAAAGAGGGTCTTGTCCGCAACACAACCTTGTCCGGATGGACAGAGAGGAAAGGAGGTGTGGAAGAAAGAGCCTGGAGCTCACTCACTCTCCTGGCAGAGGTGATGGCAACCAGGAAAGCAGTCTTCAGAATGAGAAGACGGAGAGGACAGTTATGGAGCGGCTCAAAGGGAGCACACATTAGGTAAGTAAGAACAAGGTTCAAGTCCCACTGGGGCATCACGAAAGGAACAGGAAGGAACATGTGTGTGATGCCCTTCAAAAACCTATTTACAATTGGGGACTTGAATAAGGAAGGCTGATCAGGTAGCCTCAAGAAGGCGGAAAGGGCAGAAAGGTACCCCTTGATAGTGCCCAGAGCAGAGCCCTGCTGGGCAAGAGAAAGAAGGAAGAGGAGAACCTCAGAAAGGGGTGCAGAGAGTGGATCCACAGCCTTTGCTGTACACCATGCCACAAATCTGTTCCACCTGCAGGCGTATACCGACTTTGTGGAGGGACGCCTGGCTGCCAGAATGACATTACAGACTTCAGGAGGCAAGTCAAATGGCCTCAACTGCCGCCGCTCAATCTCCAAGCTTGTAGGTGGAGACTGGACAGGTTCGGGTGGAGGACCGTCCCCTGCTGCTGCGACAGAAGGTCCTCCCGAAGAGGCAGACGAATCGGGGGATCGACTGACATGCTGAGTAGCTCGGGATACCAGTATCTTCGTGCCCAGTCCGGAGCCACAAGGATAACCTGGGCCCGGTCGCGCCTGATCTTCTTCAGCACTCTGGGCAGAAGTGGTATAGGCGGAAAGGCGTGCAACAGACCGCAACTCCACTTGCGACGAAAAGCGTCTCCGAGCGAGTGCCGCCTTGGAAAGTCCAACACGCAGAACTGATGAGATTGCGCGTTTTCTTCTGTGGCGAATAGATCTAACCAAGGCTCTCCCCACTGCTGAAAGAGGCCTTGCGCCACATCCGAGTTCAGACGCCATTCGTGATCCATCATGCACCGACGGCTGAGTTCGTCCGCCCTGGCATTCAGAGAACCTGCCAGGTGTTGAACCACCAGGGTCACGCCCTGATGTTCCAGCCACTGCCAGAGGCGCAGAGCCTCCTGGCATAGGGTCCACGACCCCACCCGCCCTGTTTGTTGCAGTACCACATGGCGGTGGTGTTGTCCGTGAGCACCTGCACTACACTCCCCCGGACAGAGGGGAGGAATGCCTTCAGTGCTAATCGGATCGCCCGCAGCTCCAAAAGATTGATATGGAGCTGGGACTCCGCCGGAGACCAGAGGCCTCTGATCTGTGCATCTCCCATGTGGCCTCCCCAGCCCTGGAGGGACGCGTCCATCACAACCACGTGCTCCGGGAGGGGTAGGGAGAGGGATCTGCCACTGACCCAATCGCGGTCCGTGAGCCACCACTGCAACTGTCTTGCAGTGCCCTCCGAGATCAAGACATGATCTGACAAGTTGCCCTGATGCTGGGCCCACTGAAACTTCAGGTCCCACTGAAGAGCCTGCATCCGCCACCGGGCGTGATGCACCAGAAGGATGCAGGAGGCCATCAGCCCCAGAAGCCGGGATAAATGCTGAATGATCAGAATCAGAGCCTGAATATCCCAAACCCAATGTTCGGGAGGATAAACCCGAAACTGCACCGAGTCTAGAACCGCTCCGATGAAGAGGAGCTTCTAAGAGGGACACAAGTGCGACTTCGGCATGTTGATGGAGAACCCCAGCAAGTGTAGGAGGTCGCCGTAGTCTGGAGGTGGCTGACGACTGTCTGGGGCGAGCCTGCCTTCAACAACCAGTCGTCGAGGTAGGGGAAGACTGACACCCCTAACCTGCGCAGATGATCTGCGACCACCGCCATTACTTTCATGAACACCCGTGGGGCGCTGGTAAGGCCGAAGGGGAGCACGGTAAACTGAAAGTGCTCGTGGCCTACCGTGAACCGCAGGTAACGCCGGTGGGTCGGCAGGACGGGGATGGGAAAATAAGCGTCCTGCAAGTCCAACGCTACCATCCAGTCTCCAGGGTCCAGGGCAGCTAAGACCTGAGTCAAAGTCAGCATCTTGAACTTCTCCTTCCGGAGGAAGCCGTTGACGTTCCGTAGGTCCAAGATAGGGCATTGTCAGGACTAGGGTGGCTTGCGGTCTAGGGCCCGCCCCACGTCAGGTACCATGTCCTAGGCGTTTGTGTGGAAAGGTACATTGCTTTCCTTCAAAGGGGCGTTGGTGGTACCATTGTACAAAACTGTGATGTACTGTGATGTAATATGCTTTTTATGTCCTGCACTGTACACTTTATATGCAGTTTATCCTCCCCTGTCCGCCTAATGCGTGAGATTTGGCACCCTGAACGCGTCCGCGAGATGCGTGAGGTTTGGCAACCTCAACGCGTCAGCGAGATGCGTGGGATTTGGCATGCGGTCGCATCCGCGAGATGCGTAGGCGTTTCCTATGGACGCGTGTAAGGGGAAAACATCGGGCGTAGTCACGTCAACGTACGCGACCACGTCCAGACCCCTTTGCTCACTATTCTAGGTATTTTGAAGGTGTGGCAGCTTCCTCCTGATGCTCTGGTTTGGAAACAGAGCTTTGGGAAGCAATTTTGATTCTCGTTGCAGAAGGCAAGTTGTATCCGGCAGAAGGTCCTTTTGAGAAGGCGATTCCAGTTGAAAGGTGGCAGTGGAGAAGTTTGCAGTTCCTGTAAGTTAAATCTCCGAGGTTTTGGATTTCTGCAGCCACGCCCTTCTATTGAGTAGAGTAGGTCGTACTCTACAGGTAGGACCAATTGAGTTATTTAAAGGCTCAAATTTGGCGCAATCATTGCAAAAGTGTTTTTTAGAATGTTTCTTTGGGAAAATTAAAACATTCATTGTGTCCTTTGATATAATTCCGTGAGAGTTTAGACTCAATCTTTTTGAGTTCATCTTTGAATAGTTTAGGTCGCTATCCTCAACAGGCGCAATTCAGTTTATAGTGTATTAACAAAAGTATTCATTTTATTTAAAGAGTTATATTCATGAGCGTTTTTTTGGGTTTGAAGGTTACCAATGTAAAGTGAATATTTACAAGGTAAAGAGACATTTGAGGTTACCAATGTAAAGCAAATATTTACATGGCAAAGAGATATTTGTGGCTATGAATGTATAGAGGATATTTACAAGGAAAAGAATCATTAAGTACTTTGAAGCCTTGAGAAGATTGTGTGTTTGTTAATACGCAATTCAAGATATTGTTGCCTTTTGATGACTTTGGAGATAAGGCTGAATTTAAAGTCAAATAGCCTTTAATTTAAGAAGCAATTTTAGTTATTTGATTTGTTGCATAGTTTCGAAAATATTAGGAAAAACTTGCAGCATTAACTTTTCCTTTTCAGATCTCCCTCCCTGCTGTTCCCTACCTAACACCCTTTTCCCCCCGCTTGATCACTTCAATATTCTGTGTATTTACTACAATCAGAATTGGAGGTATCGAGAGGTGGGCCCTTATATCAACTCAACAGATCCTGAGGAAGACCTCGTCTGACAGGCGTAGGCCCCCTTTGCCCTTCTTGGGTACCAGAAAGTAGTGGGAGTAACAACCACATCCTACTTCCGGCCCAGGAACGCGCTGGATGGCCCCCTTGGCCAAGAGGGCCGTGACTAACTCTCTTGAAGAAGTTGCAAGTGATCCTCCAACACGCGGTGGAATTGCGGTGGCATGGCTGGAGAGGTCGCCTCGAAAAGGAGGGAGTAGCCCCTTCGTTCCTTAAAACGCTCAAGCGCATGGTCTGCCTTGTCGCCAACGAGAGGCGACGGCCATCGAACGGCATGTCCAGAAGAGTGGCATGGACATCGGCCGAAAAGTTGGTGGACCTCAACCAGGCGTGGCGTCGAACCACCACCGTCGTTGCCATCGCCCTGCCCAGTGAGTCCGTGGTATCCAGCCCACACCGGATGGAATATCGCGCTGCATCTCGACCCTCCGCAAGGGCTTGGGCGAGTTTAGCCCGGACCTCCTCCGGACATTGTGACAGCACGTCCGCGACCGTGTCCCACAGACCGCAGTCCCAAACTCAGGGACGAGAACACTTTCTTCCCGAACTGTTCATACCTCTTAGATTCCCGATCGGGCGGAGCCGTCGGGAATGCGGTCTGGAAGTGGAGGCCTGGATGACCAGGCTCTCGGGGGTGGGATGGGTGGACAAAAAGCAAGGGTCGCCCGGGGCCGGGCGGTAGCGTCTGGCCACGTTCCTATCCACAGGCGGACCTGTGGCGGGCTTGGACCAAGTGCCCACAAGAACGTCACACAAGGCCTCATTAAACGGCATCAGAGGCTCAGTGGAGCTTGCCTGCTGTTTAAGGTTAGTCCTCACAGCCGCGACGGGGAGCTCAAGGTGTAAGGCCTTGGCAGCCCGCGTCAACACTACACTGTAAGTAGCCCCCTCCTCCGTAGCCACTGTGGGAGGGGAGACAATCCAGTGTCTGGCGAAGTGTCAATACCACTGGCCTCCCCAAGCTCATATGTCCAGTCCTCTTGAGACTGGCACTCTTGTGCCAGAGGGTCCGCAGACCCCTCACAATCACCCTCGTCACCCATCTCCTGCAGATCACGGTCAACAGACGGGGCCGTCTCGTGGAAATAGAAATCTCCAAAAGCTGTTGGCGCCGCTCCAGCGCCAGAGCCAGACCCAAGGGAGGATTGGGGACGGTGTCCACAGTGGGCGCCGGGGGCGACACCCGCAGGGCTGGCGCCCGTGAGGTCGACCGGCGACGACTCGGATCCGGAAGCGGATCCAGTGAGGTCCTGCGGCGCCGGGACCGAAGTCGCCGGCGGCGCCGGGGCCGAAGCACCCGACGGCGTCGGAGCCGAAGCACCCGACCCGCTAGGGCCTCCAGCCGGGGCCGTTGGGCCCAGAGGGGCCACGGGACCCAGCTGAGAAGGGAGGGACCTCATGGCCATGTGACATCATGTATCTATCAATGTATCTGGACTTTCTGCGTAAAGTGTACATAATGTAAAATAATAATCAATGATTTTGGACTTAGGCAGTACCAGGCCATATTGCCCACCCCCAACAACAAAACAGATTAGAGGCTCTTTTGTCTTACCGCAGATTACTGGGAGGGAAATTATAAAACCTCAAGTACCCAGGTGAGACAACGCCCCACCTCTGGATGATGTTACTCTGCTTTTATGTGACTCTGATTCTTGTGACACAAAGAGGGAATGTTTGTATTGAAGAGAGAAGAGTGCAGCTACTTCGTAGAACTGACCTTATCAAAAGAGCATGGAGGAATGTACATCTGCATGTGCCTATTATCCATTCGAGATTGTTTTTGGTTTGGGGTTCATTTTACTTCCTGGCATCCGATCCATAAGGTGTAAGTCCCATCTTGAGCCCCACCACAAAGCAGCAGCTGCTGTGTGCTGCTCCAGTATCCTCACATTGTGACAATCCCCAGGGGGCGGAGCGGGAGACTCCCCAATGACGTAATTGCATCAGTGACGTGGTCACGTCACTGGCAGGATGGCAGGTTGGCACCCAGGAAAGACTTTGACTTCTCAGCGCTCCCATGGAATTGTGCTAAAAGGAGTTTTTTTTTAAAAAAGGTACTCAGCTTTTAAACAATACCTTCTTTTGTCGCCTGGCAATTCCGCTAGAAATTGATAGGGGAGTGGCCCCTTGGGCAAGGACTTGAACTCCATCCACAATCCCATATTCCATCAGTTTATCTGCCCCCTTGAGGGACTGATGGGAGGAATTACCACCAATCTGCACCCCCCCTCCCCCCGCCCCGGGAAAAAAAGCACTAAAGCGGAAGGGAAGCCAATTTAGTGACCAGCAGCTTATTACTGAATTTTCATCAGTTAACCATATATGTTGCCTTCATAATGCAATCTACTTAGAAAAATAGGGGTGTGGCCATAACAGTGAAGATGGTGGTAATTTAATCTGGGGTCTCTGCCATTGGCACCTCCAAAATCGCGATTAATGCCTCAAAAAGGACACCATCTGCTGCCCTAGGAAAACTACCTAGGTAGCCTAATGGCATCCATATATCGGTCTTTGTGAGGACAAGGTGAACTCAGAACCATGTATGGATGCTGGTGCTTGGTAATGCCCTTATGGGAGCAGCTGAACCTCGCACATAAAAAAGAGCAGTTGTAGCATAGACTCAGATGGTTTCCAGGGAGCCTGGCCAGACCAACGGAGGAGCGGCCTGACCCCTCTGCTCATAACAGAACTCTGTAGGTCCCCTCTACATCGATTAATACTCTCAACTGCTGACAGAGCTAAGCGGTGTGGCATGCTGGTGCGTATAGGCCTGCGCCTGACTCGACGGCATTGAGGGGCAGTCCTGGCCTGGGGAAGTCGTGGCTTCCCTCTTTGCATTGTATCTGCAATTTTCACTGTCTATCTGGGGGACTATCAGCCACCATTGTTGAAGACTTAGCCTAGCAGGAGCCTGGGAGCCAGTGCGAGGTCCAGCGAGAGGCAGAGTTCATCAAAACTGCAGTGTGCATGGGTGGCCCTAGTGGCCGGCCCGGGAGGAGGCCAGCGAAGGGCACTACTACACTGCTTGGCCCTCACATACCTGTCTCAGGACCCAGGCTGCGAACCCCCATCCTGACGGCCCACTGTGTGCTTTCCCAAGTAGAACTGATTGCATGGCTACGGAGGGTGCCCCACACAACCATGGACCACAGGGCACGTGTCCACAATTGGAACTGTGGCAATTTGGATTGAACAACTGACTTGACTTGAAATTGCATTGGGCCCTGCTAGTATCCCCTAGTTAGAAAGCGGGCACCGCTTTGTCGTTTTCACTGGAAAATTTGCTTGACTGCACACATTCATAAAATATCCAGTTTGGTGGATGATCTACAGTGGCACCTTGGTTGATTTGGAAGCAGGTCACAGAAAACTGCATAAAGCACTATCTACGCTACAATAGGAGACGAAGCACTGCTCGGGCCGACGGGAAAGGACATGCAATGGGGGGTAGCTCCACTGTCTCAAAGATCACCTCTTTCCCCCTGCTTAACAAGAGTCAACCCGTTTCCCTAGCACACGTACAAAATAACTTTTAGGAACATTAAGCTACAGCTCATTATAAATGTACAGTGTACAAACCTGGCACTAGGAAACTGGATGGTCTTGAACTTCATTACGTGTTTAAACAAAAGAGTGGTTCTGTTGGGTAAGACACGTTACTTTGAAACTGCTTGTTAATGCAATCAAGGTTCGATGCTCTCTGGTACACACATATAATGAGAAATAAATGCTCAAACAATATACAAATAAAAGTCGTGAGATCAAAAGCTTACTTCATGCAATTTACATCAGAATTCATTCATGTTTCGTCTGAATTACTTCATTCAATGAGAACATTTAATGCATGATAAGACCGTCAAAAGCAAGTGCAATTAAGTGACATTTAGTGAAAAAGTGCTCAATGAGTGAAACTTTTTACAGTGATAGCGGATTTCCTATATACAAATACATTTTTACAACCTAGTGTTTCTATTGGGATCCTGGTGGTTCTGGGCCTATGACAAGCATCGACGTTTTGACCCTCATGCGCCCCAGTTGGTGGTCGCGGCGGGTCTTTTTCAAGACAGATGTGGGAGTTGACAGTTCGTGGTTCAGGACTAAGCATGGGCGGATTTTGCGAATTGGCAATCCACGAAATTGCGTATTTACGAATTCGCAATCCGCAAAATCCGCGAACTCTCGCGAATTTTTTTTTTTTGTGTTCGCAAGGATTTCTGCCAGTTCGCGAGGATTTTGTACCAGTTCGCAAACGCGAACTTACTTTTCGGGTAGCAACGGTCGCGAACATGTTGTTTCTACATCTGGTTCATCACAGCACCCTCTGTTTCACCACTGCCACCCTCTGTTTCACCACTGCCACCCTCTGGCTCACCCATGCCACCCTCTGGCTCACCCATGCCACCCTCTAGTTCATCACTGTAGATTATGGGTGGAAAAGCACACCTGCCCTGCCTCAACTGACATAAATGAATTAGGGGCTGATTAATGTGTTTCTGAATTTGAACTTCCTGGCTGGAACCTGCTTCCTTATCTGTAATTGCTTTTTCTGAGCCTGCTGTGAGGGTCAGAGCAGGGTCATAGAATAGTTGCAAGTAGGCCAAGTTGTCTATGTCCGCCCGTTAGCGGAGGTGGCCAGAAGGAATGGAATGGCTTTAGTATCATATGCAGATGATACCCAGTTGGTGGTGGCTTTGAATAACAACAGTGGTCTGGAAGCCCGTCATTTCAAACAGACACTCATCGACATCACCAACTGGATGACGGCGAACTTTCTCCAACTAAATGCCGGTAAAACCGAGATTCTCCTCTTGGGAAAAACACCGCTTCCTGGGGAGATAACTGGTGGCCTGATATTTTGGGCTCTCCCCCTAAGCCAAAAGACTGTGTTAAAAATCTAGGCGTCTGGATTGACTCGGCTTTAAAATACACCATCCACACCAAGAAAGTGGCCGCCACGTGCTTCGGCATTTTACGCAACATCAGGCCCATCCTGAAGTTTTTTGACTGCCGCACCCGCCAGCTCATCGTCCAGGCGACGATCCTTTCAAGACTGGACTATGCCAGTTCTCTCCTTTTGGGAGCAAACCTGGCCGAAATCACTAGACTGCAGAAAGTCCAGAATGCGGCTGCCAGAGCTCTGGTCGGCCTACCTCGCCACTCTTCTGTTTCTGGAACTTTAAGGAAACTGCATTGGCTCCCGGTGGGAAGAAGGATCCAGTTTAAGGCTCTGTGTTTGGCCTTCAAGATCCTTAAAACCGCCTCCCCCCCACTGCTGAGCCCCCTCCTGTCTGAGTATACACCCAGCAGATCTCTCCGCTCAGAGGGACAACATCTAGTGACCATCCCACGCACCAGACTTGCTAGAGTTGGGGGACGTTCTTTCAGCCTCCTTGTTGCCAAACTATGGAACAGCCTGCCTGTTACCATACGGGGGATGCATGATCTTTTAGCCTTTAGGAAAGCCATTAAAACTCATCTTTTCCAATAATCCGTTCTTTTGTGCACCCTCATTTCGCACCCTGGTCAGTTCGCAGCGCCGGGACGCCCCTTGGCTGGGGCAGCCGCGCGCTATACAAATCCATATAACATAACATATAACATAACTCTGAAGGGGCCCCTCAGGAAGCACTACAGGGAATGGTTACTAATGATAAGATTGAACTTTTGCACCTGCTGAGTGCTTTCAGTTTTGCAAAAATCCAAATATCCAGCAGCATCCACAAAAAGTAATCCTTCCAGGCACTACAGGGAATGGTTACTAATGATAAGATTGAACTTTTGCACCTGCTGAGTGCTTCCAGGTCAAGATCCAAATCAAAGTGACCAGCACATGAAGAAAGCACTGAGAGGAGCCTGCTGGACAGGAACAGGAAGTTGGAGACTGTGGGGCACTTCCTTCCTCCCACCCCCCCCCCCTAAATGGACTCCTTGCAAAAAAAAAGTGCAGGCAAATGTCAACCTGAGGAGTTATTCTGATAAAAATCATACTTTTCAAGGTTTATGCTGCCTGCTGGTGGATTTCTTGTGCGAAATTGCGAGATTGTCGCTGCCCGCCGCATCTACGTTTTCGCAAGTGTTTACTCCCGCGAAATTGTATAGTATTCTAGTTGGCAAGTGCGACCAAGCAAAAAAATCCGCTTCGCACGGATTTACGAATTTTCGGTAAGTTCGCGAGAGTTCGCGGATTGCGAATTTACCGAAAATACGCAAAATCCACGAGCGGAACGGATTTTACGCCCATGCTTATTCAGGACGGTGAATCTCAGCCTGAATCTGCGTGGCACAATGGCCGGTCGTATCCGAATAAGTGCGATAAGTTGAGTCTTCCGTAGACGGAGGTGCTGCGTCCCTCCTGTCTGCTGCAAAATTTCAGGGCTCTGAAATTTTGCAGCAGACAAGAAGGACGCAGCACCTGGTGCCTCTCTCCTTGATGCAAAAAACACAGTTGATGGACAGAATGTAGAACAATGTCATACACTCACCCCAGTACAAGGATCTGGGCCTAAATCCATAGTTTATTTGCACTCCACACCACCCTGGGTTAGACACTGGCTATATGCAAATCAGCTCTGACCCTATGCCTCATGGGAACAGTCCAGTCCGAACTACCAAGCCATGTCTTTCCCAGACCGGAATCAAGCATCCAAGACCCGGTTTCTGGCTATCAGCCTTCATCAGCCTGAATAGCTTGAGTCCAGTGGTGTGGAGAGCCGGTCCTTGGAAGCTTGATTCCGGTCCAGGAAAGACATGGCTTGGCAGTTCGGGCTGGACTGTTCCCATGAGGCACAGGGTCAAGACTGATTTGCATATGGCCATGTCTGACCTGGGGTGGTGTGGAGTGCAAAAAACGATGGATTTAGGCCCAGATCTCTGTACTGGGGTGAATGTATGACATTGTTCTGCATTCTGTCCATCAATTGTTGTTTTTGCATTTGTCACCCCGAGTGGGATGGGTATGCTCAGACGTGAGTCCCATGCTCTCCACACCACTGGAATCAAGCTATCCAGGCTGATGAAGGCTGATAGCCAGAAACCGGTCCTTGGATGCTTGATTCCGGTCCAGGAAAGACATGGCTTGGCAGTTCGGGCTGGACTGTTCCCATGAGGCACAGGGTCAAGGCTGATTTGCATATGGCCATGTCTGACCTGGGGTGGTGTGGAGTGCAAAAAAACGATGGATTTAGGCCCAGATCTCTGTACTGGGGTGTATGCATGACATTGTTCTGCATTCTGTCCTTCAATTGTCGTTTTTGCATTTGTCACCCCGAGTGGGATGGGTATGCTCAGACGTGAGTCCCATGCTCTCCACACCACTGGAGTCAAGCTATCCAGGCTGATGAAGGCTGATAGCCAGAAACCGGTCCTTGGATGCTTGATTCCGGTCCAGCAAAGACATGGCTTGGCAGTTCGGGCTGGACTGTTCCCATGAGGCACAGGGTCAAGGCTGATTTGCATATGGCCATGTCTGACCTGGGGTGGCGTGGAGTGCAAAAAAACGATGGATTTAGGCCCAGATCTCTGTACTGGGGTGAATGTATGACATTGTTCTGCATTCTGTCCTTCAATTGTCGTTTTTGCATTTGTCACCCCGAGTGGGATGGGTATGCTCAGACGTGAGTCCCATGCTCTCCACACCACTGGAGTCAAGCTATCCAGGCTGATGAAGGCTGATAGCCAGAAACCGGTCCTTGGATGCTTGATTCCGGTCCAGGAAAGACATGGCTTGGCAGTTCGGGCTGGACTGTTCCCATGAGGCACAGGGTCAAGGCTGATTTGCATATGGCCATGTCTGACCTGGGGTGGCGTGGAGTGCAAAAAAACGATGGATTTAGGCCCAGATATCTGTACTGGGGTGAATGTATGACATTGTTCTGCATTCTGTCCATCAATTGTTGTTTTTGCATTTGTTACCCCGAGTGGGATGGGTATGCTCAGACGTGAGTCCCATGCTCTCCACACCACTGGAGTCAAGCTATCCAGGCTGATGAAGGCTGATAGCCAGAAACCGGTCCTTGGATGCTTGATTTCGGTCCAGGAAAGACATGGCTTGGCAGTTCGGGCAGGACTGTTCCCATGAGGCACAGGGTCAAGGCTGATTTGCATATGGCCTTGTCTGACCTGGGGTGGTGTGGAGTGCAAAAAAACGATGGATTTAGGCCCAGATCTCTGTACTGGGGTGAATGTATGACATTGTTCTGCATTCTGTCCATCAATTGTTGTTTTTGCATCTCTCCTTGATACAGCAGTATCCGGGAAGATGCACCAGACAGTCAGATCTTTCTCCAACAGACTGCTTGTGGTGCAGTGGTTGACTGTGCACTTAGGCACTGGCTGGCTACTGAAAGCTGGCCGGACCCCAGGTTTGATCCTTTGGGGGCTGAATAATAGCTAGACCACCTATATCTTGGACACCCACACTGATATTGAAATGCTCTTGCTCACTAGAAACAGTTCAAACATCAAAGTCTACAGAGAATATGGGTTGACTATGCACTACCATAATATCCCAACCTCTCCCGTGGCCTGTAACCCTCCAAGCCTACCGCCTTCCAGACCTTGATTGTGCCACTGAAGCCATGTGTTACCATGGACAAATTAGACACCATCCTGGAAGTCATCAGGAGCTCCGGAACTTCTCTCAAAAATATGACAGATACAGTGGTGACTGACCTCAACTTTTATGAGATGATCACAGAAAATTGTCTGATAGGGTCTTACAAACAAAGTGTCACTGACCTCCTGCCCCAAACAACTGAAACGGAAAAGCAGCTCCTACACCTGACTGATCGAGTTTGATTCCTGGAAGGCAGAGCTGAAGATGCTGATGGTCAGGACAGAAGAAGCAGCAGCATCAGAATTGTGGGCGTGGCCAAGGGTTTGGAGTGTGAGGCTACCATCAGCTACTTTGAGATAAGGATCAGAAGTTGTGTGCCCTCTCGTAAACTATCTCTTTTTCCCCTTGAAGGGCTCACCAGGGCCAAACACAGAGGCAGCCTCCTGGTTCTACACTATTGCCGGAGCCCTTCCCACCCCCCCCCCCCCCCCTCCTCACCCCCCTACCGCCTTGAGACCCTCACAGGTAACTAGCGCGCTTAAAGAATTCCTGCTTGATTGCCAATTGTCTCCAAGCTACTGCACTCGTCTGAAATCAGGATTAAATCCGACACATATCCTGACAAGTCATAGCCCGTGAAAAAGGCATCAATCGGATCCTACTATTCCCAGATTACACCTTGGCAGTGCAATACCAGCGTGCCTCCTTCACCTGAGTAAAATGCAAGCTGAAAGAAATGATATTGAAATAGGAGCTGTTGTTCCCTGAGAAACTCTGATGATCACGAAGGAGGTTTGGAACCGGTCTTGGAACCGGTCTTAAAGATCAGAAACTGCCACGCAACAGATACCCCCAGAAAATGTGTGCAAAGTGTACACAAACACGTCCGCAAACAAAGCATTCAATATCCATGCAGAGCGCACCGCATCCCCAGAGCAGGAGCCGGAAAATGAATGCTATGTTTTAGAGATCGACACTTTGTTCAGAGATTGCAGCCTGGCCAGGGACTCTGATCAAGACAGCTCTTCAGTTGATGAAGAATCCTCTACCTCCCAGAAATTCCTTCCAGTAAATCTCTTCAAGTTGTGACCCCCCATCCCCACCACACCCCCGACAGCAACCGATCTACGTGAAAAACTCATGTGTCATTCTTCTGAATCCCAAGAATCAGTTGCATAGGGTTTTATCCCTAATTGGCCGCTACCTCCTGAAGTAACAATTTCAATGAATTCTATACATGCTCACTTCAGCTTGAGATCAGAATTGCATCTACAGTTCATTATAAGTGTGGTAATCTAGCCTGCCTACTTTCGTAAACAGTCACATTAGAAAATGGCTCCTCCTTCCAGGCACTCATGTAATCCAGAAGCAGATGTTCCTGCGCTGAAATACTTTTGATTGGGTGCCTCGCAGACCCGCACTTAGTGCCGCACAGAACTCATACCCCAGAAGATACTATATAAACATTTAAATAAGTTAGGGTGGGGGGTGTTTGTCCTCTGTCCCAGGTATTCAAATTTTTGTGTGATCATACCGTCAATCTACACAACTCGCTTACAGGGTTACACAGGCGTATAAGTCAAGCACATTAAAATCCCTTCTCTAACATGATATTGTAGCCACTGACTAACATTAAGCTGATCCCGTGAAATATCAAAGGAATGCCCTGCATCAGTAACAGATACACCACATTTTCAAACCTTATGCGTAGAGGGGCTCACTGAGCTTTCCTTCAAGAATCCTGTCTCACTGCCCTAGAACACAAACTACAGGTTTTTAGGAACCAGATTTATAACAATGATATCACAGATGAACAAATAAACGTCCTGCGTTGCCGCTTTCCCATATCTGCACTGTGTCCCACAAAATCCCCCCAAAATGTTGTTTAAATTGTCTAGTGATTTAAACAAAAAAGTTCACCAATCAATTTCCTAACGGTCCAGTTTAAAAGTTAGGCTACTACCAAAAAGCAAAATGGATTTTGACAGATTCCACCTTGCTCGGAGTAAAAAATACATTGAAACTTACTTACTTTTTCCTCTTTTAAGTATGTCAAATATTGTACCAATATTCTCTATATTGCATAGTGTGATCGTGCACAAAAAAATAAAAAATATATTCATTCCAAGTAATTAATCATCTGATTTCTTATTTTTTGAATGTCTTAAATTAAGTTAAATTTCAACATTTTTACTTTTTCCATTTTGCTTTATGGAAGAAACCTAACTTTTAAACTGGGCCGTTAGGAAGATGATTGATGACGTATTTTGTTTAAATCATTAGAGTATTTAAACAAATATATTTTGGGGATTTTGTGGTTCATGGTACGGATAAAAGGAAGCAGCAACAGGGGCCGTTGATATGTTAATCTGTGAGACTATTGTAATAAATCAACGTCCTATGAAATCTGTAGTTTGTCTTCCACATATGACTTGGCTGGGCATCAATCTAGCCAGCTGAGAGTGCACTGGGCAAATAGGATCTTTTGTCCATTATCTCATCACTGCCATAGAAGCTCGGTAGCTCAAGAGGTTCTGTAGGGGGTCGATTTTCTCCACAAACTACTCTGAGTATGCCTGCGAAGCACCAATCTGGGTGAGGGCTTCGATCCCTTTCCAACCTTGTAGTACCCTCTTGGATAAGGAGGGCAGATATGCCTTAGTCGAAGGTCAACTGGACAGTAGTCTGGTTATCCTAGGGAGCATATATGCTCCAAATACAGACCAGGCCCCTTTCCTGAACTGGTGGTCTAACCAACTTTTACAATGGACTGACATTCCTTGGATATTAGTGGGGACTTCAACTGTGTACTGGATATTTCCCTATACAGATCATTAAACCCATTTATTTTATTTATTATTTATTTTATTTTTTGCATTTGTATGGCGCGCAGCTACCCAAAAAGGGTTTCCCGGCGCCGATGACTAAAGATGCACAGACGTGAGGGGCAGCACAAATATTGTGATTTTGATTATATTTTATTTCTGAAAAAGCCAGGTCTTTATGTTTTTCCTAAATGTGACGTAATTTCCTTCTTTGCGAATATGGGGGGGGAGGGAGTTCCACAGAGAAGGCCCCAATACAGAGAAGGATCTACCACCCATTCTCACTAGTTTGAATCGAGGGATTGCAAAGTAAGCTGCGGACCGAGAACGCAGCATTCTTCCCGGGGTGTATAAGGTCACTAGGGATTTCAGATACTTAGGAGCATTGCCAGATTTGATCCTAAACATGTAAGTCAGGGCTTTGAACCTGATTCGGTTTTCAACCCTGAGCCAATGTAGGTCCTTCAGATGTTTCGATATACTGGCTGTTTTTGGGATTCTGCAAAGTAATCTTGTGGCTGAGTTCTGAACCAACTGGAGCCGTTTAATGACAGCTTGGTTTGAACCCAGGTATAAGATGTTGCCGTAGTGAAGCCGAGATGTAACTAATGCATTGACTACGGTCTTTTGAGTAGCGAGGGGCAGCATCCATAAGATTTTTTTCAGCCATTTCAAGATTGTGAAACATATACCAACCACTTTGTTTGCTTGTTGTTTCATCGATAAAGCATCGTCGATTGTAACCCCCAGATTTCTTACGTGGGTGGTAGGGGTGGGGATGGTTCCAAGCTCGGAGGGCCAATGGACGGTGTTCCAGAGATCTTTATGTTTTCCTAGAACAAGGACTTCGGTTTTGTCACCGTTTAGTTTTAGCTGGTTGGAGGACATCCAGCTGAAGATGTTTTGAAGCCCTTGTTTAAGGATAGATGGAGCCATTGGATTTGGCTCTGAGAGTGAAAAGATGAGCTGAGAGTCATCTGCGTAGGTCATAAGGGAAAGTCCTGACCGGTCAGCTAAGTCCGCCAAAGGTTTGAGGTAGAGATTGAAGAACAGAGGGCTCAGAATTGAGCCCTGTGGTACTCCATGCGGGGCGTTAACCGCCTCAGAGGACGCAATGCATTTCCAACAGATAACCCACTTCGCTCAATGCCACCCACGTATCCCACTCATTGGAACACTGGTCTTTAGTTGACATTTGGAGGCAGCGCAATGGAGGTATCAGAAATGAACTCCTACTTGCCCCCACATGATCTGTACATAAGGATAGATCGCATTCTATGTTCCACCTTCATTTGCTCCCTCATCACCCAAATATAGTACCATCATCACGCTGTTTCTAACCACAATCCTCAAGGCTGAGATTAACTGAAGAAAGGTGCACCCCTCCCACCCACTCTAGAGTTCTATGCTTGAGGATGTTGTGTATTGGGCTATGCAACGGGAGAGAATCAAAAGCTCTTTTAGCATTAACCAAAGCATGGCCTAGTCCCCTTCAATAGAATGGGGAAAATGTAAGGTTACAATCAGGGGTCAATGCATACATGCAACGGCGGGCACCCAAAAAATCGTGGACAGAGAAATGCGGATAGTTGAAAATGTGATTATCTCACTGGAGAAGAAAGCCATAACAGACACTGCTACTAAAGATGCTCTTATGGCAGCTGATAGAAAACATAACTCCCTGTTAGAACAACTCTGACGATCAACACTGGCCAGGCGGTGAAAACCCACACTGAGGCGAACAGGACAATCACTCTGCTGGCATGGCTTGTTACACAGCAGAATACATACACTCCAATTTCCTCCATTCAGATAACGCCGGACACTTCTGTGTTCGCTTAATTACAAATAGCTGTGCAAGGTAGTTTAGAGCGGGAACTAGATAGGTTTCTAGATGGCATACTTTTGCCCCAGATCTCGGATAAGCAGTGTCAAGACTTGGAATCTCCCATCACTGTCAATGAAATAGGTGAGGTGATATATTCATTAGCAACAAGCAAAACTCCAAGATCTAGTGGACTTCCACTGGAGTCTTATTTTTTTCGAGCTTACTTAGATTTGTTGATACTGAAATTGGCAGAACTATAAGAAACTGTAGGTTGCCACCCCTATCTGTGAAGCTTTACTTGTATCTATACCTAAACCGGGAAGGGATCCAATTGACCTTGCTTCATACAGGACTTTAGCAATCCTTACCATTGATTGTAGAATCTTAGCAAGGTTTTTGCTGAGCATATATTGCCAATGCTCTCTAGCCTTATTCATCCTGACCAAAATGTTTTCATTGCAAAGAAATACCTCTCTTAAACTGTGCAGCCTTTTCAGGATAATGGAGTTTGCACCTCAGATTCTTGCTCTATGTAGCTTGTGTCATACTGGAAACAGCATTTGACGCCCTAAACCTACCAATTTGGAATTTTGACTAGAACTAGATTAGAAGAATGCATGATTCAACTCATTAAGCTGCTATGCTTCAGACCAACAGAATTTGAGATGTTTAGAGCCACTCTAGAATGTTGCCCACATCCCCTCTACTTTTTGTGCTTGCAGAGGGGCCTATGGCCATCAACTTGCTTCGGGAGGGGATTGGTAGGGGTATTCCGTCCCCTTGGGATAGAACTCATGCTGTGTCACTATACAGGGAGAATATGCTACTCTACATCAGAGATGTTACTGCTGCTCATGGTGGCATATTGCTTGCTCTCCGATCCTTCAGCAAGCTATCGGGATTACAGCATAATTTGAAAAGTTTTGCTGCTTTTTTTCTCCTTCTCGCTGATGCACCTGAGACACAACTAAATGTAGGTGGAGGGATACACAAATAACAAGGAGAGGGACTCAAGTACATGGGCATCAGAATATTCCATGGTAAGCAAAACCTGTTAGACGACAATAATATCAAGGCAGTTTCAGCGCTAAGGAGCCAAATCTTATTTTGGAACGCTTTACCACTCTGTGTGGTAGGGCGGATCACCTTTTCCAAGATAATGCTTCCCTGCCTACTATACTTTTTGCGCCATTCTCCCACTCTTCATATCAGGTAAGTTTTTCTGCAACTTAAACTTTTTACTGATCTTGTATGGTGTTATGGCTGCAGCAGAGTGGCATTAGTTAAGCTGCAATGCCCAACAGACAAGGTGGCATGTATCTCCCAAAGGTTGAGCCCTACTATTTGGTGGCGTAAATAAAATAACTATGCCAATGGCAATCAGGTCTATGTCTAGATGATACAGTCTCAACACAGCCTCCATGGAGCTTCTCAGAAGTACTGCAACTCTTGTTCCCATCAATACAACTGTACCACCTTCATTCTACACTTCTATGAGTAGGACACTATTGTTTTAATATGAAAGGATCGCCTTAGAGGAAAGTTTACCTTTTTTCATTTTAAAATATATTTTATTGAGTTTTTAAAGTACCTCGGGGGCAATTACCCGACATAAACCATTTTTAGACAGGATACTGACATATTACCAAATATGGAAATATAATCGGGTACATTTTATGTACATAACAAAAGTCAAAACCAAAACTTTACGCAGACTGTCCCACCCCACCCACACTGGCAAGCATTTTTAGATACAAAAATATGTCGAAAAAAGGAGAACACAATGTCATATAATATGGCCTCTAACATCCCGTGGAAACTGCTGTTTCAGATGTTTGAGAAGGAAGTGGAGGACGGTCTATGCCCCTGTAGGTAGCCCATTGGGACCAGATTTTTCTGTGCTTTTGAGGGCAATCCCCGTGCTTGGAAGACTGCTATTTCTGCACCCATGCAGTTGTCAAGTTCCTTTTGCCATTTCCCTATTGTCAGTGGGGAAGTTCCTTTCCATAGCTGAGCAATGTCACGTTTGGCAATTGTGAGTGCAAGGAAGAATAAGTGTTGTTTGTAACGATTCCCCCCTATATCATCTGTACTGTGGAGGAGGAATAGTCTAGGGTCAAGTGGGGAGGTCCCAGGACAACACCTCTTTGAGGCAGGTCAAGACTCTGCGCCAGAAGGGTTGTACTGCAGCACAGCTCCATACAGTGTGGAAAATCGACCCCTCCTCCCTATCACAGCGTAGGCATTGAGGGGATGCAATGACTCCCAAACTCCTGCAACGAAGGCGTGTGTAATATATACAATGGACATATTTAAATTGAGTGAGACGGTATCTAGAAGACACCACAGCACCCCTAGGACTAGCTATAGCTTCTGCCCAATCGTCATCGGTTAATTCTGGGATATCCTCTTGCCATGCCTTCCTAGTCTTATGAAGAGTCGTGGTGGGGAAAGCAGGTACCCCCGCCGCACTTGCCTTAGCCACCAAACTCCTCACCTCAGGGTCTGAACCGGGCCTTGGTAGTGTCCCCTCAGAGGGCCGGCGGCACCAGGCCCAATCCTGGTCAGGCAACTCCGTGTCCTCGCCCAATCAGCTGCCGGCGATCGGATCTCGCCACCGCACCAGATGCACCCAGCGATTAGGCAGTTCACAGGTCTTCGGATGGACTGCACCAAATCAATATATGTAGGATTTTTGACGGATTATAGAGGTGAAGGTGCTGAGCTTATTCAAGCTGCGTCTGCCATGTTGGCTGACCAAGCCACGCCTCCGGAAAGTTTACCTTTTGACTTAGAAATTTTATGAAGGAAAATTGATCGTCAACAGGGGAAGCTGAAAGCTGAATCAGAAGCAGGGATTAACAACAGTAGGTTACGGAATTATGTGGTCCTAGTGCAGTCGTCAGCACAGGATGGAAAGCTCTGAGCAGGCAAAGTCAATACACAGGAAGGCCTCAACATCTATCGGATGCAGCTTGGCTCTGGTCTTGATGAAGCCTGCTATGTTCGAACTTTGAAACATTTATGGAAGTCAGATCTCCTTCAGCCAGGCAAAACAGCAAGCTGAGGCCCACCAATGATTCTGTGCAGATGGCTGCGGCTTTGACAGCAGTCCCAGTCTCCCTCTGTGCTCCAGGCAGAAAGTTGACACACTAAGTCTAACTTCTTATAGGCTGAGGATAGGAGAAGTACTCTCTAAAAGTAGCCAAGAGGTCAAGACTTGGAAGGCACAACTTGTCTGGTGAGGACTCAATCCAATGGAGAACTGCAATAGGATCCAGGGCAGGTCCAGTTGGTACTTGCCAGCTAGGAAGTTGCAAGGAAAGGGCCTCTGGAAGCTTGTTGTGTCCTGTAGCTCAAACAGGAGGTCAGCTAACTGACTCTTCGACTCACAATAGGATGCTGGGTTCACCGGAAGCAGGTCCAGTCTTCTTTCTGGACAGCAGGAAAGTTCCTTCTTCTGATTCTTCACAGGTCCGGGAGTTCTAGTCTGTGGGTAGAAAGCAAAACTTTGTCCACCCCCTATACCAGTTCTGATTAGTTCCTCTTCCCAACTGGGTTTGGTGCCAGTCTGACTACAGAGATAAAGGGAGGCAGGCCCAGGTGTGAGCTTCATCTGCCAGTGACAAGGTAGGCACCCTTTGAAGCTCAGGGGCACATACCCCAAGTATAGATATCAGCAAGGAAGGTTTAGGCCTGGCAAAAGGTGTATTTTGCCAGGTTTAAATGGCAGTTTGAAACTGCACACCCAAGCTGCAGTAGCAGGCTTGGCGATATTGTACAGTACACAATGAATGCTGCCTCCCACCATTAGGCACTGGCCCTGGGAACCTGTAGTACCATTCTCTCTAGATACTTACAAGTGAATTAAATGTGCAAATTAAGGGTATACTAATTCCAACAGGTTTGGATGGAGAGCACAAATACATAGAGTTCTACGTCCAACACAATTATGGTTAAAAAAAGGCAAAAAGTCCCAGGTGACCCTGCAGGAAGGGCATATTTACAACCCTCACCATACATACTACTCCGTAGGTGCCAGCTATTCCCTTACTGGGTCTGCCGGGACAAGGTATCTTTTTGACCCCAACAGACCGGAGACACTAGAAGACTGTGGGTGTCGTCAAGTTAGGAGAGTGTTTCTAAAATGTTCAACTCCTTTGTTTTGATGGGCTTGCAGAACATTTTCATATCCACAGCGGTCAATGTTCAACTTGCAGACCACTGACCTATTCTTGCCACTGTGAATGTCGAAACCCCGCTGCTAAGCCATAGATGCATGCCCTTATTCAATCTCTTTACACAATAGGACATGGCCACTGGCTCATTGACTGAATTACTAAGGCACTTGGAGAACACACAGTCTCCCTGGAGGAGCTGCTCATTAAGAGAGAATCTGAACTCAGGGGATCCTTCACGATAAGGAATAAGAAAGAACACTATCATACCCAATAACTATCTCTAGAACTGAGAAATGTTAATGTTGGCAGGTTCACCCCTAAACTTTTTGCTTTTAATTGTGACCTGGTGTTAGTGATTTTTGGCTTCTGCGCACTTTACCACTGTGTCCCAGGGTAAAGTGCATGCGTGTAGGGAGGTTGGCCTGCCTTCCCATAGGAATGCATGGGGAATGTATGTGTCCCTGGTAGTTCCTGATGTGTGGGGAGGGCAGATGCGAGTTTGTTATGTGCGGACTCTTGTGATTAAATGCTGCGTGATGATGTGTGCGGCGTTATTGTGTTTAGTGTGGAAGTGCCACTTCTGGAAGTTGGCATGTCTGTGTAATTTATGTGAATTGGCTGTCTGGCTTGTGATTGGCTGGAGCTGGCTGGTGAGCCTGGCTCCAGGAGTCAGGATGGGTCTGCCCCGGTGGTGAGTGGAGAGATCTGCATGATTGATGTGAGGGAGGGGTGCACCTGGGAACTGAATAGGGCTGGGCTTTCCCTACACAATGCTGGCTCCGCCCCCTGTGGTGCGACTGATTACCCTAGCCTGACTAGTGAATGGGAAGAGTGGCTGTGCATAACAGAGTGCTCCAGAACCAGCTGCGACTTGTTTTTCCCTTCACCCTGAAGCCTAAATAACGGGATTTGGTGTATAAAAGAGGGGCTGTGACCCCATGTAAATGTTCTCTTGCTGATCCTAACTTGGAGGGGGCCTGCTGCTGCTGGGCGCCAGGAGGGAACCGCACTAGGGACTGCCTCCCTGCCTGGAGGGCCCTGTGAGCTGGCCCCTGGGCCCAGCCTTTGCCCCCCTGCCTTCCTAGGGACTTTGTGCCTGAGCTTTGCCCTATAGCGCCTGGGAGCGCTCTATTTTTCCCTACAGCGCCTGGGAGTGCTGGATTTGTTCTAGGAGGCTCTGCAGCGTCGCGCTGCTGGGGGAGAGCGAGGATTCCCCCCTTTTCTTTACTTTCGGCACGGGTGCCCACCCCGTTTATTTGCCGTGTTTCTTTTTATTTAGCTAGCGGGAGCCTACCCCGCGTATTTATACTTTCTTAAACCCCTGACGGGTGCCCACCCCGCCAGGGACGTGCGGCGAGTCTTTAATCCCTGACGGGTGCCCACCCCGTAAGGGACTTGCGCATTTAAACGGGAGCCTATCCCGTATTTTGATAAGGAAATCACCGCCATCGGCCCCGGGCCGCTACCGTCATCAGGGGGGCCGCGGACACCATTAGTTAAACTGTGGGAGGCGCGATGGAAAGGACGCACTGGGATTGGCCCAAGCGCCCCTGAGCCTCCCGAGGGCCGCGCTGCCATTGGCTGCCCACACGAGGGAGTCCCGGAGAGAGAGTTGCCTGGCGAAGGAGCCAGGAAGCAGACGAGGCAGGCAGGGCTTCCGTGTGGAAGGAGAGCCCCACACACTGCCTAACCCGGCCGGTGCCTGCCCGCCCACCGCAGTGACAGGAGCGCCGTCAGCCGTGAGTGCGGGTGTCCCGGTATTTGGTGGTAAAGCGGCCCCGGAAGGCATCGGGCCGTTACCACGTGGTTCTGCAGCAGATGCATGGGATGATTAAGAGCCCGAGAGGCTCCACGGACTTTGGGGGGCACATTGATTCCGAACCTGAGAGGCTCCTGATGGGCATTCCGCATCGAGAGCCAAAGAGGCTCCACCAAAGGGGGCATTGTTCTTTAAAGCCCACGAGAGGCTCCTACATTCCTGCGGGCATTTTGAAGGGTAGAGCGGCCCCGGTTGGCAGCGGGCCGCTCCTCCCAGCATGGTGGCATTTGTTCCTAGAGCCACGGGGCTCAACCTCATGAGGGGGCATTTTTGTATCTTGAGCTCACGGGGCTCCCACGTGTCCTTGGGCCCTATTGTTTGCTCAGAGCCCCACAGGCGAGCCAGGAGGACACAGGGCGTTTCAGCCCCTGAGAGGCCAGTTGGCCTGGGGGACAGTTCATGTGTTGTGCCCTTGCGTGGGGTATAGGTTTTTGCCTTAAGTGATTTTCCTGCGCAAATGTGATTACCTCTGAATGTGTTTTTAGGCATCATGTGAAAAGCTTCTTGCCCACACCTCTGAATGTGTTTTTATGCATCATGTACAAAGCTGCTGGCCTATACCTATGAATGTGTTTTTATGCATCATGTGAAAAGCTTCTTGCCCACACCTCTGAATGTGTTTTTATGCATCATGTGTAAAGCTTCTTGCCCACACCTCTGAATGTGTTTTCATACTTAGGAGGTTGTTTTTCCTAGTATAGGTTATGCTAGTGAGTTTATGATTCACTGCGTGATATATGCCTAAGGTGTTTAGGATTGCGTAGGTGGTACTTATCTTTTACCAGTGGTTACTGGTTGTGTGCTACATTTGTTATTTGGTGCTACAGTTTTTATATGTGCTAAGCTTTATTCCTACAAAGTGCTAACTCTACCAAGTGCTAGTTCTAAAAGTGCTTATTCTTGACAGTAGTCGATGTGGTCCTGTCCCATGTATATAATCCCCCTGTAAATTCTGCCCGTGCCTATGGCACATTGTAAAGTGTGTGTTTCTTATCTAATGTGTTTGGTATAATACAAAGGCTATTTTTACATATAACCTTGTGTGGGGTTCCTTTTGTGGGGGGCCTGGGATGTTGTTGCTTGTGGGTGCGTGCACAAATACATAACTTACATTGCCTCCGGGATAAGCCTTACTGCTTGTGTCACGTTACCTAGAGGGTGAGCAGGGGTTATCTTTGGCGTGTAACTCCCTTGCCCTGACTAGAGTGGTGGTTTCTGCCTGGCTTTGGCGCAAGCCTTAGCCAATTGGGAATCCCCATTTCTAACAGTTAAGTTTCTCCATAGAGCCTACCTCGCCCCAGATAATACAAACATGTTCTTTCTGTGGAGCTAAAGACTACTGCCCTCGTTGCAATTCTCCAATTGCTGACATACTGTACATTCTAATGAATGGACTGTAAGGATAAGTTACTTACCTGTAATCCTGGTTCTCTTCCAGGGGCATACTCATCAAAGTCATAAGCACTGAATAATCCCCGCCCATGTGCGGGACCCCGAAGCATATACAAAAATACATATATATGTATGTTTAGAACCCCAAGTACACAGTACTTCCAGAAAAAAAGCATACATATATACATGCATACACACACAGATATGCAGCATATAATATGTCTAATAGAATGAACAGCCAAAATTACATGGATTTCTTCTGAAAGAAAATAAAGTAGCAAAGAACATATACTGCAGTAGTTTTCAACAGCAACCCTTTATTTTCACAAAGAAAAACAGGCAATTGCAGGCAATTTGTTCTTAGGCTGCATAGATGAATAATTATCCCCGTATAACAAAAGACTTGGCACCCTGCCTTTAAGGCTCCAGAGTACCTTGACTGGGCTCCAGAGGCCTTTAAGACCTCCAGGAGCCCCCTGCTCCCATCAGGCACCAGAGGTGACAGTTGGGTCAGTTATTTTTGTACGTCATACTAACATGTAGGAACCAAGATATCAGATGCAAATAATACATTATCATACTGCTGCTGCTCAGCCGGGGAGGCGGGAGGGTTGCTTATGACTTTGATGAGTATACCCCTGGAAGAGAACCAGGATTACAGGTAAGTAACTTATCCTTCTCTTCCAGGGACTACTCATCAATAGTCATAAGCACTGAATAGACTAGCAAACCCATACCCACTTCCTCGCGGATGAGCGGACAGTTACAATAATATTAAAACATAGCATATAACAAGTATTTATCCAAACAGATTTTTGAGTGAGGCTTGCCCGAATTGGGCATCTGCCTGTGTATCAGAGTCCAAACAGTAATGGCGTGTAAAAGTATGCACTGAGCGCCATGTGGCTGCTTTAAAAATCTCTGCCATACAAATGTTTCTAAGGAGAGCTGGGGTCGAAGCTTTTCCCCTTGTAGAATGAGCTTTAGGCTTGCCAGGAAGGACTCTATAGGCCAATTGATAGCATAATGATATACAAGATACTATCAACCTAGAGATAGATCTCTTCGAAGCGGCAGAACCAGCATCTATGGACCCATAGTTTATAAACAGAAGGTCCGTTTTCCTTAAGCTTTTTGTTTTGTCTAATTAAAACTTCAAAACCCTCTTAAGATCCAAGGAGTGGAGGGACATTTTCGGAGGATTTGAAGTATTCGGAAAGAAGGTGGGGAGAGTGATTGTCTGGTTAATATGAAAATCTGAGACTACCTTCGGCAGAAAGCTTGGATGCGTTCTTAGGACCACTCTGCATGAAAAACGAGGTAGGGCACTTTGCAGAATAATGCCTGGACTTCACTTACTCTGCCAGCAGAGGTGATAGCCATTAAAAAGCAGCTTTCCATGTCAAATGTTGCAAGGAAGCTCTATGAATAGGCTCGTAAGGGCACTCATCAGTTTTGTTAACACAATGTTGAGCTCCCAAGGTGGCGATGGAGCTCTAACTGGAGGGTTAACCTTTTGTTTTGTTTTTTGAATGGGTAAACCTTTTGTAATCCCTCGAGAAAATCCTTGACTACAGGCATTTTAAAGAAGGAAATTTGATTAGGTGATTTTCTATATGGTGTAATAGCTGCAAGATGCATCTTAATAGATGAAAATTTCAAACCAGATTTGGCCAAATACAGCAAGTAAGGTAAAAGCACCTGTTCCTGACCCTGGACGGGATCATGTCCATTATTCGTACACCATAAGTAAAACCTCTTCCACTTAAAAGCATAGGATTGTCTTGTGGAAGGCCTCTTAGCTTCTTTTACAATGTGCATACATTCTGGGGTTAAGTCTAAATGTCCGTATTGAAGGACTTCAGGAGCCATGCCTTCAACCGCAGGGATGATAGGTTGGGGTGGAATACCTTCCCATTGTTCTTGGAGAGCATATCCGGCCGGCATGGTAGCCTCCGGTATGGACTACTGATAGTTGAAGGAGATCCTGATACCACCACTGACGCAGCCATTCCGGAGCTAATAAAATCATTCTGGAATTGGTTCTGTAAAACTTGTTGATTACTGTGGGAATCAACGGAATTGGTGGAAAGGCTTACATAATGTCTGATACCAGCTTATCAAAAGGGCATTGCCCAGAGATCCTGATTGGGGAAACCTGGATGTCAGACGGGGCATTTTGTGTTTACCGTGTCTGGAAACAGGTCGATGTCTGGTGTTCCCCATTCTTGGAAGATGCTTTGAATGACTTTGTCGTTGAGAGACCAGTTGTGTGCTTCGATGTATTCTCTGCTCAAGGCATCTGCTTGGATGTTGAGAGTCCCCGGAACATGCATTGCTAGAATGTTCAAGTCTCTTGCGAGAACCCACTTCCTGATGCTTTGTGAATCTAGAGAAAGAGGCCTTGATCGAGTACCTCCCTGCTTGTTTAAGTAATGCACTGTGGTCGTGTTGTCCATTTCAATCAGAAGGTGCTGAGATTGAAGTGACGGGTATAACGATTTGAGAGCTAATTGCACTGCTCTCAACTCCAAGAGACTGTTATGATAAGTTTGTTCTGTTTCCGACCATAGGCCTTGAACTTGAAGACCCCCCCACGTGAGCACCCCATCCATGAAGTGATGCATCCGTGACTATAGTTTATGCAGGAGGGTCCCGGTGAAAAGGAACTCCTTTCATGAGGTTGGAGCTCTTCATCCACCATTTGATGGAATCTTTGGACGATTGGGAGAGATGCACCTGATCATCCCAGCGCCCCCACACTTGCATCCATTGATCTTCCAGTAACTGCTGCAACAGACGCATGTTCAGCCTGGCATTTGGAACGATGAAGATGAACGATGCCATCGATCCCAGCAGTGATGACATCTGCCTGACTGTGGGATACTGAGTGAGAAGGAGATTGCAGCATTTCTCCTGAATTGAAGACAACCTCTCCTCCGAAGGATCCAAGCTTGCTTCTGCGGTATCTAATGAGGCTTCTAGATAATGGATCTTCTGTGATGGATTGAAGATTGATTTCTTGTAGTTGACATGGAGTCCCAACTTGTTTAGCAGCTGCCGACAATACAAGAGATGACTCAGAAGCAGAGCAGGTGACGAGCTCTTCAGAAGCAGTCGTTCAGATAGGGGTATATGAATATCCTTTGTTTGCAAAGAAAAGCTGCCACCACTGCCATGCACTTGGAAAAAGTTTGGGGGGCTGATCTGAGCCCGAACGGGAGAACTCTGAACTGAAAATGCTGAGCAGACAAACGAAATCGTAGAAAGTTGAGATGTCTTATGGACACTGGAATGTGAAAGTATAGGTCCTGTAGATCTACTGCACACATCCAGTCTCCCTGATGAAGCTGAGGGAATACTTGATGCAAAGCGAACATTAAAAATTTCTCTTTGCGAATGTACTTGTTCAGCATCCTTAAGTCGGGTATTGATCTGTATTCTTTGGTGGGACCTCTTTTCTGAAGCAGAAAATAGCGTGAGTAAATCCCTTGATTCCGTTGTGAAATAGGGACCCTTTCTATGGCATGTTTTTGTAGGAGCACTTTTACTTCTGCTTGCAAATGGTGGTGTATTTGAAGAATCTTTCATGGTGGAGGGATCGATGGTGGTGGGGATTTGAATCTGAGCAGATAGCCATTCTGCGCAATATTCGAAACCCACCTATCCTTTGTTAACTTCTCCCACTCCTCCAGATGTAACATAACACTTCCTCCCACCGGAGTAGTCATCCCTCATTGTTTTGCTGATGGTTTAGGAATGTTAGACTGCTATTTTGTAGATCCTCTGCCTTGTCCAAGTCTTCTCTGTGGATAATTGGTCCTGGATTGACCTTGGCCTTAATTTTGTGTGTTTCAATGAGGGGTTTGAACCCTCTGTTGAGAAGAACGCCAATCATAAGGACGGAATCTGCGCCTAAACTCTTTTCTTTTCTCTAATCCCACAGTTTCAAAGTGTCCAAATCGCTTTTAATTTTAGACATTCCGTCATCCACATGTGTACCAAACAGAGAGGATCCGTTAAATGGGATGTTTGTGATCCTTGTTTGCACATCGGGTTTAAGCCCCGTAAAGCGTAGCCATGCCGATCTCCTTGAACAGATGCCATGAGAATATCCATGGGCTGCCAAGTCCGATGCATCTGCTACTGCACTAATAACCTGGTTAGCTACCAGTCCGCCTTCCTGCAATATTTCTTGAAAGTCTTGCTGATCTTCCTTCTGGAGTTTGCTTGAAAATCTCACCAAGGAATCCCAAATAGACCTGTCCTAAAGACCCAGCAAGGCGGAAGCACTAGCCACCTTCATCATTGAGGCCAAAGTATTGCACATTCGAATACCTAGAGTCCATATTCTTACTATCCTTCTCAGGCGGTGCCATAGTAGAAGATGATGTGGAATCTGCTTTCCTGGCTGCAGCTACAATTACTGAGTCTGGAGGTGGAACAGCACGAAGAAAAAATTGATCCTTGTTAGGAGCCTTGTATTTCTTGGCAATCCTGGTAGGAACTGAACCCACAGTGGCCGGAGTAAGGAAGGTCTGCATTGCAGGTTCCAACAGTCCTGGAACCTAGGAAGAAGGGGCTTTGCAGAATACTTGAGATGTAAAGACTCAAAGATCACTGATGTAGAAACTGGTGGAGTATACATTGTGATACTGAGCTTGTTGGCACCCCTACAAAGAACTTAATTAAAAGTTCCTAGATCGTCTATAGGGTTCACCCTAGATGGGGGTGTAGTGGAGAGTGGGTGAGTAATCTCCGATCGAAGATCTGGTTGACGCAATTGTTATTGGAGATATAAGTCTTCTTTAGGAGAAGGAGAATGTCGAGAACTGGAACGCCCTCTTGACCTTGAGCGCCTTCTTGACCTTGAACGCCTTTTCACAGGTGATGGGACCTTCTTGGGGACCTATGTGGAAAGGATCCTCCAGAGGTTCTAGGTGGTGATAGAGATTTGGAGAATCCTGCGCCAGGAAGCCTAGGTGGCGCTTTCCAGTACAGAATACTCTCCAGCCATCGTGGCGATAAGTTAACAGGAGACTTCTGTCTTGGAGCAAGCGATTTTTCAGGTGTAACTTGAATGTGAAGACCAGGAGAAGATGACGCTTGACATCGACCCCTGTGTTCTCGATGTCGATCTGGGTTTTCCTGGTACTTCCTTAGTAGTGGCAACAATCCTTTCCCTCGGCGGTGAACGTTGTCTCAACGTCGAACCAGATAACGCCACCACTGACGTCGAATGCTGTGGCGACACACTGGAGGATTCATGCCTCTGTGAAGATGTCCTCGATGTTGGTCTCTTCGACAGCGAGCAGGATCATCTCCTCGACGTCGAACGTCGATGGGTATATGGTACCTTCGACGTTGATTTCCTAGTCACCGATTGTGCCCTCGACGTTGACCGTCTATGGGTCTCAGAGGGGTGTCTTGTCGTCAAATTCCTCAACGCCGACCTTCGACTTAGAGCTGTCTTCGTTCACATGCCTCTAGCCCGAAGCATGCCTCAACGTCGACTTTCTTTGTGTCGACGCCGGTTCTCATATCCTCAACGGCGATCTGTCCCTCAATGTCTAGAGTGGCTTACCCGCTTTTCTGAAGCCGATTTCGACACCAACAGAGAACACTCTGGAATCTGCTGTCTTCTGGAAGCAGGTGAAGGAGACTTGTTCTTCTTATGTTGTCCATGAGAGGAAGGCCTCTTAGAATGAGACCCAAGGCCACTGGTGGTTCTTCCTCTCTCCATTGATGCGTGCAGCCTGATCTTTTCTCTGTTACGCAGAGTTCTTTTAGAAAAATGTTGGCAGTAGTAACACTTCTGTGGATTGTGTGAGGATGGTAAACACACAATACAAACAGAGTGAGGGTCGGACTTCGCCATCTTCTTTTCACAGGAAGGACATTTGTTAAACAAAGCTGTCATTTTTTACATAAAAGATGGTCAAAATGTCAAAAAATAGTTAAAAACTAATACCAGCTGAGAAACACGTTGAATGAAGTTGCAGAAAATCAATTTCTGACTGAAAAAGTAAAAAAAGACCAAGCTCAAGCTCACAGAAGGAGCTGGAAAAAAGAACTGACCTAACTGTCACCTGTGGTGCATGATGGGAGCAGGGGGCTCCTGGAGGTCTTAAAGGCACGGTGTCCAGGTTCTCTGGAGCCTTAAAGGCAGGCTGCAAAGTCTTTTGTTATACGGGGATAATTATTCATCTATGCAGCCTAAGAACAAATTGCCTGCAATTACCTGTTTTCCTTTGTGAATATAAAGGGTTGCTGTTGAACACTACTGCAGTAGATGTTCTTTGCCACTTTATTTACATGTGATATTTTCTTTCAGCAGAAATCCATGTAATTTTGGCTGTTCAGTTTATTAGACATATTATAGGCTGCATATCTGTGAGTGTGTATACATATATATATAGGGAAAAAAAAAAAGAAAAAGAAAACCTTTTGGAAAAAGAAGGGACAATAATTGACAAGACAGTGATTAATCTCAGCGATGTTGAACTTTCCACAGCAGAACAACAACTACTTGCACTGGGACTGAATTATTGTCCAGGAGATAATTTAATTTATGCGAAAACGCGTATAGATGTTTACTGCTTTATTCGGAAACTAAAATTAAAGAAATTCTTTGCATCTAAAAATGATAAAGACCATTCTGTTATTCCTGATACTACCACAATGAGACAACCAGATACATCTTCTTTGTTAGTCTCTGACACTTCTACTGTACTTTTGTTGAATGAATGGAATAATGATGAATTGAACACAGCTACCTTGGATAATGCAGATTTATCGACACAAGATAGGCTGCGTAGAATAAATTGTGTGCAAAAGGGCGCTGGTTTAAGTCCATTCAAGCCGAATTCCGCGTTCGTGCCTATTATGCCTAAAGACAGTATCGATACTTATCATGACATGGTAGTGTCAGATATAAAAAAGTTAAATCATTCTGTCAGAAGCAATAGGTGGCAACGTAATGTGTTCTTTAAAAACTTAGCTTACACAAATTTAATGAAAAAACTCAGTGACAATAGTAATGTGATTGTTAAAAAATCCGATAAGGGCGGAAACGTCGTTTTATGGCCAAAAGCTGATTATATTGTTGAAGCACAAAGACAATTGGCAGACATCGCTTGTTATACTAAAACAACCATGAAAGAGTATGATAAAGCTAAAGAAAATATATACAAATTGTTGTGTCAGTGGAAGAGAGAGGGCCTCATTTCCAATGAGGAGTTTAAGTTTATGTACAATGAATTCCCTAGGCTCCCCATTTTGTATCTTATCCCTAAGATACATAAAGACAGAATACCGGTTCCTGGCAGGCCCATTATTTCCGCTATAGGAAGCATGGGAGAACATATAGGCCAATATATTGACCATTTTTTACAAGAGATAGTTGTCACCCTTTCCAGTTATATTAAAGACACTGGAGATTTTCTTACTAAGACAGACAACATCATTTGGTCTGATGGGCTTTTGTTAATTGCACTCGACATAGAGTCATTATACACTAGCATCGATCACTGCCATGGATTAGAGGCCATCAAATATTATTTGTCCAAGCGCCCCATAGAATACTATGCTCATAGCAAAGTTATTCTAACTCTGATTGAATGGTGTTTGCACAATAATTTCTTTCTTTTCAATGACATTTTGTATAAACAGCTAAGAGGAGTGGCTATGGGGGCCTGTTTCTCCTCCAGCTATGCATGTTTACATGTAGGCTGGTGGGAGGAGCAGGTCCTTAGGCGTATCCACCAAGATACATTTGAAAGACATGTTATCAGATACTATCGATACATTGAAAACGTGTTCCTGATATGGAAAGGGACAGAAGAAGAAGCAGAAACATTTATTGCCATCATCAATGATAATCGTATGAATTTAAACTTTACTTCTACGATTAGCACACTGCAAATTGATTTTCTTGATGTAAGACTTCAAATTAAAAATGGCATCTTAAACACTACATTATGTCGGAAACCCACAGCGGGGAATATTACACTACATGCGGCCAGTTCCCATCCGAAACATCTTGTTGCCAGTATCCCTTATGGGGAAATTTTAAGATTGAAGCGCATTTGCAGTAATCATGATGATTTCTTAGCATGTCAAGAATCTTTGTGTGCGCGGCTCAAACACCGTGGTTACAGTAATAAAATGCTTTCTACTGCCATTAGCAAAGCTAGTGAGCGCAAGAAACACTTTGTTTTCCACATCTGCAACTGAAATAAACACAACTAAGGAAGTTTCGGACAATCCTAGATTTATCACAACCTTTTCTAGGCAAGAGAGACAGATCAGAACTATTATAACCAAACATTGGCCAATAGTTTTGACGGATGTTTCATTACAAGAAAGGCTGCCCAATGTTCCCTCTATTACCTTCAGAAGAGGGAAATCTATGGGCACAGAACTCGATACAAACTCCCCAGAAACTAGAAAACCAGTGTTGTGGTTGCATGCTATCAATGTCTTCAGGCGCTGCACTACGTGCCGCGCATGCAAATTTGGCTGTAATAAAACAAGTTACCAAATACCCTTTCAAACATCCCCAATACCAATAAAAGGTAATTACAACTGCAAAACAGATTATGCTGTGTACGTGTTAACGTGCACTTGTGGGCTGAACTACATTGGTAGTACTAAGCAACCAGTGCACGTTCGAATATTACAACACATACGCGCAATTCTACATAATGACCCTGCTTATCCTGTGGCCAGGCATTTTGCGCACTGTCACAATAAGGACATTAATTGTCTTTCATACTATGTTGTCAGCGCTATCCCTAAATCCAAGAGGGGTGGCAACAGAGAACGCCAACTTAGACAACTAGAAACTAAATTCATACTAGAATTCGACAGTAAGTGGCCCCAGGGATTAAATAACACAGAGGATATGTATACCTTTTTATAAAGGCATTATGTTGTAAATAGTATTAACAAAATTGTCGATTTTGCTCAGTTGTTCTTATGCTCTTTTTAATTAACATTCTGTTAATTTTGGCAGTTCTGTATCGTGCATCAGTACTTTTTTTCACCTCTCCTTGATTGTTGTTTTATAATATACTGAGTTTTGGTGAGAATAACATTTTTGTACAATATTATCAATTTTAATATTTTACCCGGATGGAGTATCTTATTATTGATGAATTGTAGATATACTTGCTATAAATTTGGTATATTACATTTTAGAATATTAATCAAGGTTTTATCTTATTTATATTGCACCGAACTTCTTTATGCTCATTTGCACACCACTGCCTTTTGCACTGTCTCACTAGTCCTCATTGTTGGATTTGTTTGCACTTAGCACTTTTTACTAAGTATTGTTGTTGTTTGGATTTATCCGGCCTTATTGATTATTCACAAGGAGAATGCAATAACGGTAATTTACAGTGGCATATAGATACAAGATGGATTTAACCAGTTATTTATTAATTTGTATCTATATGACTAGCTTGATTTTGTAGATAATGCTACAAATTTACAATAGCAATACTGTGTGCAAAAAACAGCTCATTAGCATTTAAGGATATGTTTTTAATAACAATCTTAAATAATGTTTATAGCAAGTACTGTAGCCAGGAATGGAAGAAATACTTTATACATCCTGTTGAACTTAGTCTGTTTACGCTGTTAATTCACCTCGTGAATTCAATTGTAATGCAACTCAGGTGTGCACATTTCACTACTGGCATATATAAAGAAAAAAATGGCGCAGTTTAAGCTGAATGTGATCAAGGGCTGCATAGCCCGAAACGCGTCGTCGCGAGGAGTGACTTAATAAAAGTATTTCTTGCCTACATTCTGCTGCAGAGGCCTGAGTTTCCTTCTTCGCCGGGGTTTTCTCTGGAGTGGTCGGAATTGTCTGCATATATATATATATATATATATATATATATATATATATATATATATATATATATATATATATATCGTAAGTATACAACTCCGTCCACTTCCACCAAAACCTCGGCGGCGAAGAAGGAGAAACGAACCACTTCTTTGTTTAGGCAAGATGTTTTAATTCAACCTTTTCAGCAGCATTTCGACAGATGACGCGTTTCGGGCTCAGGCGCCCTTGATCACATAAAGGCTGTAAATGATTGAAGCCATTTTTAAATAATATGCCCTTCCCACTCAGGTCACATGTTCAGCAGGTTAGTAATAAACATAGCAAACAGACTGCGTGATTTTTAACAAAACAGTCAATGGAATATTGCTCATGTATTCGGTTCCTTATAACATCAGGACAATTTATCATGACCTACTATAACATTTCCGACTATGTAATCAAATAGCACGGAAAATTTTAATTAGTTATTAAACTAGCATCATGAAAGCATTTGATTGTAACCATAATCTAATCACAAAAAAAAGAGTCTGATTGGCAATTTAGAATCCCTGGATAAATCCATGTATACATAAGAAATATAAAGTGCAATAGTGCAATTTAACATAACTGCATAAATGCATGATTTTACTCGCTGATGCGTGACACTGAAAAGAAGAATGTGCAAATTGATGCAGAGCATAGCAGCAATATCTATAACTTTTTTTTACTATAATTTTTTCTAGCAAATGTGCAATAAACCATGTGCAAAAAGTGCATTATTGTGTGCATAGATAAAATGATTGCAAGACAAAAATGCGTCTTGCAACCAAACCAAGGCTGGGACATGACATCCAGAAAAGATGTGTAGCAAGATGGTAACAGCTTAACTATTGGGAGGCAATTCTAATCATCTTCAACTATGGTTGAAGAGATTACTTCTCTTATACTAATGATGCCCTACATCTAATCAATTTGTCTCAGCCAAAGTGTGAAAAAGTGAAATTAGGAATTGGCAATCTACATACATCATATATCGGTAGTTACCAAATATTCCTATCTATGTCTCAAAATAACAATATGTGCATAATAAAAAATATATAGAGTTATCTGCATCCAGACCAGCAACAAATTCTGGGATATACGATATATCCCACTCAGAACAATCAGAATACATTTATTACAGGCACGTGTACATGTCTTCGGTATTGTTCAGTCCATTTGGGCATTTGCTATCGAAGTTAAGAATGAATTTGGTTTCTAATCTTCTAAGCAAGGCCTCTCTATTCCCTCCTCTGCGTGGTTTAGGGACGGAAGATACCACATAATACTTCAAACAAGATAAATTATTTCCATGTACCTGTTTGAAGTGGCGTGCCACTGGATAATTGGGATCACTATGCAAGATGGCACGTAGATGTTGAAGGATTCTCTCATGAACCTGCAGCTTAGTACTACCAATGTAGTTAAGCCCACAGGTACAGGTGAGAACGTAAACTGCGAATTCAGTTTTACAATTGAAGTTCCCCAATATCTTATGTGGTATAGGACTGAATGGAGTGTGGTATTCTGTTGTATTTATTCCAAACTTGCACGCACGACATGTGGAGCATTTAAAGAATCCATCTTTAGGTTTCAGCCAGTTAGGTTTACTTTTAATTTCAGGACTCGTAGGATCTAATACTGCTCCCATGTTCCTTGCTCTACTGAAGGTGATAGTAGGGTTGGATGGCAGGTTCATTCTAAGAACGGGGTCAGTAAGAACTATTGCCCAATTCTTATTGATGATAGATCTTATCTTACATTCATTCTCGCTATAAGCTGTAATTAGCCTCGGACATTGATTAGCCTCAGATAGCCCAGATGACCTAGAGATAGCTGGTGAATCAGGTAAATCAGGCGGGGCTGGTTCTTCCTCTATAGGGGCTGGTAATAAACTTGCTCTTGATCTTAATGAGGTTTTGGACAGGGCTGATGTCAAGATTTTGTCAGAATAGCCTCTAGCCTTCATACGTCGCATGGATTCTGCAGCACAGGTATTGAATTCAGTCTCCGTGCTACATATCCTTTTCAAGCGTAATAGCTCCCCGTAGGGGATGCTCGCAATCAGGTGCCTGGGATGGGCACTCGAGGCATGGAGCGTGACATTACCCGCAGTGGATTTTCTAAACAGGGTACTTTCCACCTTTCCATCAGCTACATACAGCTTGACATCTAGAAATTCCAAACTGGAATTATCTATGTGGTGGGTAAAGTGGAGATTCAAACTATTTACATTGATGTTTTGAATGAATTCCAGTACTTTCTCTTTACTACCTTGCCACACGATGAAAATATCATCAATATACCTGTAGTAGTATCTGATGTTTTCCTTGATATATATATATATATATTGTTAGCAAAACGCCCGAAAGCTTGGGAGGGCACACGGCAGGGAGCCAGCCATCCGGCTTTCACTCATTCTCTCCTCGGCAGCATTGCAGCATATTTCCATCGCCTGACGCGTTTCGATGTTTAGAACATCTTCATCTGAGGCTGGCTTGCAGAACCGGAACAGATTGAGCTCTCTTTTATTTCTAATGTATGCATGCATACAGCGTGAATTATCACGTTGTGCTCAGTTCATTATGATGCATGCTGGGTGAAGTGGTTCCCATTCGAGCAAAAATCATCCCTAAATGGGTATCTGTAATCACGTTCATCAATTAAAAGCATTCTTTTTCCTTAGTAGGATGCACGATGTCAAGGAGAGTCTCTGTACTTGGCTTCCTGCGCTGTCTGGATGACGAAATAGTTTCGACCACAGCCTCTCAGTTTGATTGATAGAGATGGTGCTTTAACCTCCCCACGGCAGGGCAGCCGTGTCAAAAAATATTGTTAGCAAAACGCCCGAAAGCTTGGGAGGGCACACGGCAGGGAGCCAGCCATCCGGCTTTCACTCATTCTCTCCTTTGCAGCATTGTAGCATATTTCCATCACCTGACGCGTTTCGATGTTTAGAACATCTTCATCTGAGGCTGGCTTGCAGAACCGGAACAGATTGAGCTCTCTTTTATTTCTAAGTTTATGCATGCATACAGCGTGAATTATCACTTTGTGCTCAGTTCATTATGATGAAGATATCAGTTATTTGCTTTTGTTCTGAACTGCAATCTACCACATAACTACATTGTATGTTATTCTGGCATCCTGCCCTGGAATTCGTGTGTGTTCTACTGACTCACCAGCTTCTAACCCTTGGCTTCCCTGTCCACAAAATAATGCATCATCCGGTCCATGCATGCCAACTCGGTTGTTCTTCCCTTTCTTATCACAGTTTGTTCTAAGGTTAATCTTAACAAAAGCAAGCCATACTGGACTCGAGGTTCGCACTACTCTGCTTTCACAACTTCAGCTACAAATTGTTGATGTACTTGCTAATGATTAGTGACAAATGTATTGCTGTATCGCTTACTTTGTTTATAACACACTGTTATCAATAACATAATAAAAAGGAATTTAAAAAACTATCAAAACAGTGGTGAGAATTACGACTGCACTGGTATTAGCTAACTTAAATTAAGTGTACAGGGTAAGTAACTGCAGAGTATAAATATATAACACAAATTTAACTCGCTTTTCATTGAAAAGCAAAGCAGAAGTTAATTATGGTTCAGGAAACACAAACCTAAAATCCAATGAAATCCAATTACATTTTCAAGTTGAGGTAAGCAACCCACAAGCCATGTTCAATATATCACTTTGCTGAAGCATGAAGTGAGAGCAACATATGCTGGTAAGGTGCATTATGGTGTACCTTGTGTACTGCATACAGTAACTGGCAAATGTAATTGATTTTTAGGTGTTGCTGAACCATATCTAACCTTTAACAGTATTTTCGCTAGCGAATATATGTATACATTTGGGTATATGAAGATTTAGTATTTTCGACAGAATCTAGCACCCTAATTGCTGCTACCTAACATTATGAGAATCAAGATAAGAGAGCCGCTTATCAGCACAAACGATGAATACAGAAGAAGCTAGTATGGACCATGAGTAACTCCGGGCTATCGCTGGGTAGATTCCAGGTGCCCCTGTTGGTACAGCTTTACTCTCTTTCATTCTCAGAGTGGAATAAAGGAGTAAGAAGATGTTTGTGATGGGTGAGAATAATAGGAAAATAAATTGTTGGAAGAATACTAACATATATGGCCTGCTGGCTATATTCTGATTGTCTCGTGTGACTTTAAGGGCAGACCGTTTCATTACTAATAAGCATTTATACCACATATAGGTATTTTATACGCAAGATACAAGCACAGCATTGTAGACAATATAGTGCAATAATAAAACCTAGACATAGCATTACAATGATCAGAGCATTTTGCAAGACATCGTCATTTCAATTTTGGCGGGGTAGGGTGTCACAGGTCACAGAGGCTCTAGGTAGACCAATATGACATATAAACATGCAATATTACAAATAGATCTTCATGTTTTTACGCTCATACAAAATGTCACCTAATTCTTCTGAGAGGACACACTAGTCTGCTGCAGAGCCAAGTGGTCTACTGTGTCAAATGACAGAGGTAGGGGAGACTGGCTGCCTCACTGCTACAATCTGTATGCTCGATTATATATGCCATTAGGATTGGGTCGGCGTCTGAGCCATACAGGTCAAGGCTTTTTAGTACTTTTGTAAACTAGCATTCACCTGCTCTTTTCTATATCTTTGTTCCTCCAGTATTTGTTGGGCCTCCGTTCTGGACCTTTTGTAGTATTACTTTGATCATTGGAAAAGGCAGCTCTTTAGGAGGCACTAGCAACGCCAGAGCAAACACCAAGGGTACAATGGCTGGCATCAGAGGTTGTGTCAACATCGGTGCCAGAAATGAGTCAACCTCCGAAAGGCTTGACATTGGAGTCAGCATTTAGAAGCCTCCAGGAAGCACCAAAGACGCTCTGAGAGGAATTGAGGGGATAAGCAGCACAGAGGGAGGACCCACCCGTGGCACGTGATCAGAAACACAGAAGGTCCCATGGGGACAGGAGGTGTCCCAGTGGGGACTGTAGCACATCTAAAGAGCTTAATTGTGGCTTGAATGAAAAAGTTGATTGGCTCCTGGCCCCTGAAACTCATAGAATGCCTGAAGTGGCACTGGTGCGGGCACCAGCAGTGACAGAGCCGGAGCAGGATTTGGACCTAACCGAGGTGCAGGTCGTTTCCTTGGTAGAGGCTCCTCAGGGGAGTGATCGCTACCAACATATGGTTCAGAAGACGACTTAACAGAAGGTGGAGACCATTGAGGGGGCTTACGTTTTGAAAGACAGGAATACTCTACAGACGAGTTCCCATGTCTCCTCTTATTCTTATGCATTCTTTGTTCCTGAGAAGACTTAGAAGATGAAGGGGGTCTAGACTGGGATCTGGACCCAGAAAGTAAATGACGTTGAGCCAGAAATTTGTAGCAGGCATGAGCAATGAAAAGCTTGACTATGCGCTCCTTTATGGCCTTGGGATTTATATTGTGATAGAGGTTGTAGAACCTTGAGTCCAGCCTCGAGCCCAAGCATGACAGGCAAACTTTGTGGAGATCAGTGAGTGACATTTGCATGTCACAATTCGACAGGGCTTGAACCCTAACTTTTTAAGGGGTGAGGTACCTAAGTACTGTGTTGACATTTAGAAGGAATTCTCTGCGAAGAGCGTCAAAAGATGTATAGAGAGATATGGATTTGAAAGACATGAAAAAAATAAAAATGTTGTCTGGGCACTATATGGCGCCAGTCACGTCACCATGGCGTTGTTTCTGAAACAGTGATGAATCCAGCGTCACAGGAGTAAATATCTAGAAGGTCCTTTGGCCGAAAATGTGTAAAAGAGTGGTTAGGCTAGTGACACTCATTGCGGGTCTTTCTTTATTCCCCTCCAGTTTACAATTATCATGGGGGAAGGAAGTTTAAGGCATGGAGAACGGGAGGTTGCAAGAGAGTGATGATCTGTTTGATGAAAATGGAATCAAGTCTTTTATCCTCATCAAAAATGAACATGACATCCCAGAGGTGGAACACTTCAAATATTATCTGTTCAGATACAGGGTACTCCACAAATTCATCAGATCCCAAGCAAGTAGACAGACTTTGAGAAAAGGTTACTTACAAAATGAAGGGAACAAACAAAAACCAACAGCTTAGTAACAGGTAGCAAGGTACTGGTGGGGGTAAATTTCCACACAAATTTGCTGCTACTGTGTGATAAAACCACACCAGTACCATGCAAGTATGAACTAAGTCTCATTGAATGAGGAATTATCATATTGGATCAAATTTGCAAGTTGTAAAATCACACGAAATTCCCAATACTATGGGGTTTAATACATACACTTATCACCTGCTACAAGCAGGTAGTAGAAGTCTGCTTTTGCCTCTGGATGGGAGAGGGGTGTCGGGAGAAGGGGAGTGAAGGGAAGCCTCAATTAAAATCAGGGAAAGAGGTTTGGCTGCTGCTTCACCCAAAGCCTCATGTGATTTTTGGGTTAGAATTACAGGGGAACAATAGATACACATGTTCGGGAAAGCCTGCCCACTCTGAATTAGAAAGATCAGAATTTCATACAGCAATTCCACTCTGCCTAATTCATTATGAGGGATTTAGCCTCAGCCCTGCAAACAGACTCCTCCTGCAACATGGAGAAACCTTAAAAACACCAGGATATACATGATGGGAGTCTGAGCTGGTCAGAGTATGGCTACTCACAAAAAGGGTCTGGGGAGAATTTAAATGGCCAATTGTGTGCCACTCCCAAAAGCATAATCCACTGCACAAATAAAAGTGCACACGGTCCATGAAAAGGATCATATTACATCGGTCGCAAACAGGGTTGTCTCTGTACAGTTGACAAGTTCCTTTGTTCAGGTTGAAAACTGTGTCACTCACCCTTAGGTGGCATGCTTCATGATAAGGTTCCTTTTCACACCGGTCCCAAAGGCTTCTGGTGTGGGATATGACTCTCTTCAGCAAGGGAGGAGCTCCTGGAGGGTTTTTATAATGTTGCTGGCCCTGCGTGAGAAAGCTGTTAGTGTGGGCAGGGTAAGTGGAGTGCAGGGTAAGTGCTCAGGGTGAAGAAAACTACCCTTTGCAGGAATGAACAGTAACTTTAAGCTAGTGTCCCCAAGGGAATGATTAAAACAGAGGGGAGTGAAACTCACTAACAATTAGAGAGGTTCAACATGTTTCTGCTTGGCTCATGATCATACAAAGAGGTTCTAGGCATTCTTCAGGACCAATATCTTGAATCTGCCAAATAATGGGGACGAAGTGTGTATACAAGTGTAAAGGTGCACAAGTAAAGGAATAAATATGTTCAGTCTGTATACATCCTGCCCAAGGGCATCTCTGAAAAAGCCTGGTGGTGATGCAGTATGGCCGCCCATGGAAAGCCTTAGGCTTATCTGGCATCTCAATGCCTTGTATAGCGATAAGAAAGAGGGCCCAACGCAGCAAGCGGACCAGGCAACATTTTAAACAGTAGAAATCGGATTCCTCTTGGGAAGTACAACACCACATTTGTATACAACATCCAATCTTTCACCAGCATAGGCTGGACTTGTATACATTAGGTTGACCTAGACTTCAGTACCACTACAGCATAAAGAGACATTAGGCAAAAATAGATACATTCTCAAATATCTTTTGTTTTTTCATAGTTATGGACTCAAAACTCATACAATGTATCCATCACTAGTTTCACAGTAAAAAAGGGATTGTACCATTTCAGAAAGTTAAAAACAATTACTACATCAGACAAACACACATTTACAAACACAATTTATTTTACCACAATATTGAACAAAACAGATTAATACAATAAAATTAAAAACAAATGTATAAACAACTCAGGAAGAGACAAAGACAGACAAAACTAATGATCTATTCAATATTGCTGACCTGTTACAACATTATACATGATCCTTGATCTAAAAATCAGCATCAGTCAAATCAGGAATGTTTACAGATCTAGGGGCCGATTATGATGGCGGACGGACCTGATTCCGTCCGCCACTATAGAGTAGGAGGGACCGTCCGCAGGGGCAGCGGCGGTCCCTCCGTGCAAATTAGGATGTGACCGCCACCCTGGCGGTCACATCCTGTATTTTTAACATTGTGGCGGGTGCAGCTTCAAGTTGCACCCACCGCAATGTAAAAAATGCATGCACCGCATTTGCGTGCACAAAGCGGCAGGCACCGCGTGGTGCCTGCTGCTTTGTTCATGCAAATGCAGGGGGGTACCATAGGCACCCCCCATGTGCACCCCCCACCCCCCCTTCACCCAGGGGGCTCGCAACGGGCCCCCGAAGTGAAGGTCCGTATGCTTTTCCACGGCGGAAAAGCATACATTCTACTCCATCATAATATGGCTGGCGGTGTCTGATAGACACTGCCAGCCATGCTATTGCTTTTCCGCCGCAGTCGGAAGGCGACCGCGGCGGAAAAGGTGCGGACTGAAAAACGATCCCCCAGCCATCCTAATCTGGCGGGGAGTCTTTTTCAGTTCGCAGCGGTTTTCCCGCATCCTCCGGGCCGGCGGTGGCTTCCGCCAGCCCGGAGGATGCTGGAAAACCACCATCATAATGGGCCCCTTAGTCTTTATAACGTTGTCGAAGCGTTTCAGTAGGTCTTATGATTTGGACCACCTTCTTCAGGACAAACCTATTAATTCTCCCACATAAAATGAAAAATAATTAAAATCAGTAAAAGGACAGTGCAAATATTAGACTTCTCATGTTGGATTACTGGGTTAACATAACCTATGTGAGTATGAACAGTCTACCAATCACCTCTCCCACAAACTCAACACCTATTTTGAACTTAACAAGGACACCTAAGGGCACCATGTTGATGGCCGGTACGACGATAATACGGGACAGAGCCTGGGCATGCTTACGGGGCCAAACTTGTGCACACTATCTGCGGATGGCAGAGATTGAGGCAGAACTCCTACTTCTGGAGCTTTAGTACGGGTGTGCTAGGAGCACCCACTCTTTGAGACAGTTGGAGGACTGCAGAAATACCCTCTGTTAGACCTGGTACCGCTGGCGTGAAACTCCCTTCCATTTTTTGCTGTTGTCTCTTCTGTTTTTGATATGTTTTTGCTGGTTTACATGTATTGGGCACTGTGCCACTGCTATTCAGTGCCACAGTGCAAGTGCTCCCTATTGTAAATTGTTGTAATGATTAGTGACTCCATAATTGGCTTATTTGATATACTTCTCAGACCCTAGTACAGTGCACCATGAGTGCCCAGGGCCTGTAGATCAAATGCTGCTAGTGGGCTTGCAGCACTGATTGTACCACCCACAGAATCAGCTTGTAAAGTGTGTCTCAGGTCTGCCATTACAGAGCCTGTGTGCAGTCTAGTACTGACATGTTGACTTGGTAAGTGCACTCACTTAGCAGTCCCTAAAACTCCCTTTTCTACATGTTATCCACCACTAAGGAAAGCCCAAGAGCAGGGTGCATTGTAAGGAAAAGGTAGGACATGCCCTGTTGTGTATTACAGTGTATTATAGTGAATTACAGCCAATTTTGTTTTTCACTAATGCATGGCTACCTGTCCCAATAGGCCAGAATGAGCAGTCTGATGATTCAGGGCTGGGCTGAACAGGACCTTGGCTGAGTAGAGAGTAGGTGGCGGAGATTTCATTTCACTCCCCTGAGCCCTCATGGAATAGAGAGTAGGGGGAGGAGATTTCCTTTGAGCTACCTAGGCCAGGTCTGCTTTCAACAATGCTGTCTCCACCTCCTGCCAGGAAGCTGCACCAGTAAGGAGAGAACTGGTTTTGGCCAGGTACAGACACTCACTGCCTTCAGAGAACAAATAAATTAGTAGCATAAATATTGGGGCCCAGACCCCAAGACTTTAGATCACTTCTGGGAATCAAGACAAACCTTTGCCAAGGAGAGGGACCAAGGAAGCTGAAGGATTTGACTGCCCCTGTGCCATTGTGCTATTTTCTGGGGTTGGCCTGCAGTGGTTACTTATTTGCCATGGAAAGGAGAAGGAACTTTTAATGAACTTTCATCATCTTGAAGAAGAATCTCCAAGGGCTTGAATTGTGCTTGCCTCCTGTTGAAGTCACAGGGATAAAAGACTTCACCACCAGCTCCCCCCTGAATTTCCTTGCTGGGAATTCTGTATGCAGAAGCCTGCATATTGTTGGGAGCTGGAAGCGCGACGCAAAGAGAAGTGTGTCACATCCGCAGCTGTTGCCATCGCATCACCTGAGAAGCGTGTCTCCGTCGCAGCTGTTTGTCGTCGCATCACCAGAGTAGCGTGTCGCCACCGCATGGATTGACGTCGCATCACCGGAGAAGCGTGTCACAGGGCCTGTCGAGGCACAGACGTTCCTGAGTCGTCGCACGGCCATTGGGCATGCACGCATCACCTTCACTTCATCGCTCTGCATCAAAGACGCCATCTTGTCGCATTGAACCGGATCGTCGCATCGCATCGACGTGCCATCTTGTTGCATCGCAACCGGAACGCAATCTGAGATCGACGCATCACCTCCTCTCCAGTAAGGAACAGAGGCATCGCCTACTTTGTGCAAGCACTGAGGAACAGATGCATCGCCTTACCCAATGCAAGGGACCGACGCATCGCTCTCCCTGCGAACCTTTTCTTTATCTTTGTTACGCATCCAAAGGTACTTGTGAGAACCATGTCGCATTTACCATCAACTTTGAATCATCAACTTGAACTTTTTATCATTTAAAAGTAATTTTCCTAATATTGTATTGTGGATTTTTGTCGTTTGAGTCTTGTGTTAAGTCTATATGAAGAATACTTATTTTTATAAACCCTGTGTAGTGTCCATCTATAGTGTTTTAACTATTACTATATGTGTTCACAAATGCTTTACACACTGCCTCTGAGATAAGCCTACCTGCTCGTGCCAAGCTACCACAGGGTTGAGCAGGGGTTATTTTAGGAGTGTAGCCCCCCTTACCCTGACTAGAAGCAAGGGTTCCTATTTGGACAAAGGCACAAACCATTGCCTACTAGAGACCCCCAATTCTAACATTGGTGGTCAGCGGTGAGGATTCTGGACTTGCATTTGTGACTCATATACAGTGATTTGTGTACACTACTAGTGAGTGCAGACCAAACGCAACCACATACATTTCGGTAGAATTTATTTTCTCTTGGAGCGGTTATTTTTGCTAAAGACTGCCAATTCTTATTGCCATGAGCAAAACAGCACCCAATGCATCTATGGATCCATATTTTGAGGAAGAGAGGGTGGATACCTACACTGTGAAACAGCTGAAAGACTCCTGTAGAAAAATTAAAGTTGCTACTCCAGGCCTCACCAAGAAGGATGAGTTCCAAAAGGCGCTGAGGGCCTGGTTGGAAGCTAGAAATATCTCTGAGCAAGTGGAAGAGGCTGTGGCTACAGATAGGCAGCTAGATGGGCCAGCCAGCAGTGTTTCTTCCAAGGGCCTGTCCCCATGAGAGCTGAAGGACAGGGAGTTAACTAGAGTACATAAAATAGAGCTAGCCAAGCTCAAGATAGCGGGTCAAAAAGACCTAGAGAATAAGAAGCTGGAGTTTGAAAATAACCAGTTAGCATTGGAAAGAGAGAGAATGCGATTAGAACATGAGAGAATGTTGCGGGAACTGGAGTTCAAAGCTAGAAGCTTAGAAATGAATCCCTCTGATGGCAGCGCACCATCTGTGCCTGCAGAAGGAAGAGTATATTTCCCCAAGGATGTCATTAAAGATTTTTATAAGCATGAAGATATTGGGCAGTGGTTTGCAGCTTCTGAAATGGCAATGTTGACCCACTGGGTCCCTGAGAAGGATTGGGGAGCGGGGTTGTGGGGTTGCTTTATAAGTGATGGGAGGGATACATTGTTAGACCTGCCCAGTGAGACTAGGATGCGCTATGACCATATGAAGGAAGCCCGGATGACCAGGTATGGGTTGACCCCAGAACTCTATAGACAGAGGTTCAGGAATTGTAAGATACTGGAGACAACTACCTGGGTAGACTATGTATCTTTCTTTTGCAGGGCTATGGTTGGGTGAAGGGCAGCAAAGTAAATACTTTGGAGGAGCTCTATGATTTGTTTTCATGGGAGCACTTGTCTAGTAACTGTTTTCCAGAGCTACGCCAGCACCTTATTGACAGCAAGCTAACTAACCCTAGGAAGCTTGCTGAGAAGGCGGACCGCTGGGTCAGTACCTGGGTCCACAAGGGTCATATGGGAGACTTCATCAAAGGTGGGCAGGGTCCCCAGTAGAAGAGTGGGGGGGACAAGGGTAAACAGAAGAAGTCCCAGAAAGGGCCCCAAAGTAATCTCCAAGGGAACCAAGGGAAGGGTTCCCTGCCTCCACCTGAGAAGAAGCAGAGGCCTGACAGGTAAACCTGTTCGCAGGGGCCCCCTACATGTTTTAAGTGTGGTCTAGTGGGCCACTGTTGGTATGATCCCAAGTGTCCCCAGAGGGATCCCAATGCACCACCTCGTACACCACCCCGTCAGATGGCAAGTGTAGCCCTGGGGATGGGGGGGGGAATGGGTGCCCTAGGTGTGTGGGGTTCCGCAGAAATGTCTCTTGTCTTTTTAGGAGATTGTGAGATGGTCTCTAGGACCCAGCTGCCTGATAACACTAAGAAATACAAGCAGTGGGTGACCATCAATGGCCATAGGGTGGAGGCTCTGAGATACAACCGAGCAAGTGTGACAGCTGTCAGTTGTCGGCTGGTGTCTAAGATGCAGGTGATCCCCCATGCATTCTTCCCTGCAGTTGCTGCGGACACCTAAGACAGCCAATGTGAGGTGGCTCAGGTTCCCTTTGAGTGGGGGGGGGGGGTCTCAGGTACCCTTCAAGTAGCTGTGAGGCCAGCCATGCATATGGATTGTCTGTTGGGCAACGATTTAGAGAACCCCCTTGGGCTAAGGTGGAGAGAAGGTCTCAGTTAGAAATGTAGGGTCTGCCTGAGTGGGCGTGTGTGACCACTCGGTCTATGGCAGCCAGTAAGGGTGTTCAAGAGGACCTGAAGCTTGAAAGTATAGCCCAGGTACCTGCCTTAAAGAGAAGAGGTAGGGGGCGAGGGAAACCAGCCCCCACAGTTCCTACGTTCCAGGAGGAGGCAGACCTTGATGGGGAAGCCATGAAACCTACAGGGGGGCAAGTGGCTGATCTGGGGGACCAGCCTGAGCTGACCCATTGGCAACAAGTAGGAGGACCCTCCAGCAAGGAATTCTGTGAGGAGCAGAAGAAGTACCCTTCTCTTGTGGGTTTGCGGCAACAGGCCACAAACCAGGCAGCAGGTGATCAGTCTGTGATCACATTGGATCTACTGGGAGAATGGTCTCCTGTATAGCGAGCCTAAGGTTGCTGAGCCTGGGTCAGCCTGTGTGCTGGTGGTACCCCAGCGCTTCAAACCCTTCCTACTGGGTGTGGCTCATGTTGTGCCTTTGGCTGGACATCTGGGGCAGGACAAGACCTTTGACAGGCTTGTCACCCACTTTTATTGGCCCCAGATAGGCAAGAGTTCAGACACTCATTGCAGGACTTGTCAGACTTGCCAGGCAAGTGGAAAGAGTGGGAGGAAGCAGAAGGTTCCTCTCTAGCCATTCCCTGTTGTCAGTACCCCCTTTGACCAGGTGGGGATTGACATTGTGGGGCCCAAGACAGCCATGGGCAACAGGTTTATCCTGGTCTTGATGGACCATGCTACCCGGTACCCGGTAGCCATCCCTCTCAGGGCAATGATGGCCCCCATGGTGGGACATGCATTGATGGGCATTTTCTCCCGTGAGAGTTTCCCCAGAGAGGTGGTGTCCCCGACACTGGAACCAACTTCATATCCAAATATGTGTAGTCCCTGTGGAAAAGGAGTGCGGTGTAACGTAAAAGTTCACCACACCTTACCAACCCCAAGGTAATGGGCTGGTTGAGAGATTTAACCAGACCCTGAAGGGCATGATTATGGGTCTTGAGGAACCCAAGAGGCGTAAGTGGGATGTCCTCTTGCCATGCCTTCTGTTTGCTTACAGTGAGGTGCCACAGAAGTCCTTAGGGTTCAGTCCCTTTGAACTGCTGTATGGTCACCTGGTAAGAGGACTTCTGAGTCTGGTGAAAGAAGGCTGGGAGAAAGCTACCAGAAACCCTCCCTAGGATGTATACAGTTACATGCTGGCCTTCGAGAATGCAGTGAAAGAGGCACTCTTGTGGTTTGGCACCCTATGATGACCTTCAACTAGCACCATTTTAATTGACTTTAGTGTGTTATTTTACCCTAGCCTTAGTGCAGGACGGTCCTGCATATGCCTGCTTCTCTTCTTCCTTGTAATCTTGCAGTCTTTCAGTGGGAGCTGTCACGGAGTATAACTGTCTTGCCAAGAGCAGTGTGTGTGGGATGTGCATTTTAAAGTGAGGGAGAGAGAGGTGCGGAATGTACTCTTTGGGTTTGAAGTGCAGTGTTGTGGGCAGTGATGCACACATGTGCTTGGTGATGTACATTGATGACTTACTATTGGCTTTGACATGGCCTCATGTCATCTTCTTTTCTGCCTTTGCCTTGCTTCTGGGTGCATAGCAGTGCTTGTAAGTTGTTTGGGTTAATTATGAATTCTTACTATTGGCTTTGATATGGCCTCCTGTCATGCTGTTTTCTGACTTTGCCTTGCTGTAGTTTTTGTGCGTGCACAACAGTGCTTGCAAGTTGTTTGGGTTATGAAAATAGGCTTACTATTAGCTTTGACATGGCCTCATGTCATCTTGTTTTCTGGCTTTGCCTTGCTGCTCGCATGTAGCTGCAAAGTGGGGAGGGCATGTTTCTGCCCCTCTCTTGTTTTTCGTTCTTCATTGACCAGAGTGAACTGGATATTATCTGTAGAATGTGTAACTCAAAGCCAAAATACGGGAGCTTGGCCAGCCTTCGTCTTGGCCTTGACGCAAACTGGTACAGCCAGCTCGGGTTTTTCCAATGGGGGCGAGGTTTTCTAGAAGCTTCGCCTCATGTTTACCAATGATATGTAAGCTGGGAACCTTCGAGGGAAGGTGGAAGCTCGCCACAGAATAGACATATTGCTGTGGAGCTGACGGAATTTGAGTCCTGATCGAACTCCTTCCTGGGCTGGTGAAGGTCTCCCCCCAGCTTGAGTTGGCAAGGATGATTCTTATTCGATCAGTGAGGTGTTCCTAACCAATATATGTATATATTTTCTACTCTTTGCTATTTGTATATACTGCATTCTATTTCAATTGTTTATTTAATTGTTCACTTGATATTTGGAAGTCTGCATTTACTGATATATTTGGTCTACCGTTCTAAACATTGTATTAATAAATTTGAATGCTATTTTAAATGCACCTGGATTTGTTTTCTTGCCCCGCCTAAAGGGAGTGCTGCCTTTTTTCCTCATCTTCAGGGGGTGCTACTCAAAGTGTATAATTTAAAGGTGCAGTGGTATTTTAAATGCATCAGAATTTGTTTTCTTGCCTTACCTAAAGGGAGTGCTGCGTCCTTTCCTCGTCTTTGGGGAAGTGCTTCTTAAAGTGTATTATTAAAGGTGCAGTGGTAAATTTGCCTCCCAGGTGGGAGTGCAGGGTTTAGGTGTGTCCTTTTAGTGAAAAGCACATTCATTACATCTTGGTGTCACTTTCACAGGATTCGAAAATTAAAGAGGAAAAATGCTTTCTAAAATGCCTATGTGTTCGGATTCCCAGATGACAATTGAGTTATTTCAGAAGGAACTGGTCTCTCTCAAAGAGGGAAAACAATTTGGTATTTCAGACAGAAACAGTGGAGTCATTTTGAATGCATTATTTAGTATGAATCAAAAGTTTGAACACTTAAAAAAGGAATGTAGTGAGCTGAGACAAGTGTTGGCTGACGCTCAATTTGAAAACAAACTTTTGAAGACTGAATTAAACATGTACCAAGCTCTGAAGCCGTTTGTTTTGACCAGCTATACGATAGTCAGGATGATTCATATGTGAAAAATGTGAACTTAGAGAATGTGCCAGTTAATCGGCAGGCTTCACAGACGTCTTAATTAATTCTTTTGAGGATGTTCCTCAGCCAGAAATGAACCGAGAAAATGTGAATGTGCAAGAAAATAAACAGACCCGTTTTTTAGACTTAATGATCGCTGGTGGCAGGTATAAATCAAACATGGCAGTAAATTATGAATGTTGCTCTACATGGAAAAACTCTATTTTGAAAAAAGGAATGATTTTAAAAGCATGGTCAATTTAGAAAGGAGACAGTGTATCATGTGTGCCAGTTCAGAAGCAGTGTGCTATTTTACTTTTAAATTCAAATGCTGGACAAATACAGATGCTTTTGTGCTTTTGCGCATTGAAAGACACTGGGCAGATGATAATTAGACACAATGCGATTTGTCAATGGGATGAAACAAAAGTTATAAAGTGGTGTATACAGACAGAGACTGCTGTTTTGCATAAACAGTTTGTGCAGATCTCAATAGAAAGTCGAGGGTGGAGTTTGAGACACAGGACTCTTTCCTATTATCCTGTGTTTGGGACTGCGAGCTGCTGATTGTGTCTGTGCTCTTCCCGCTACCGCTCGCGGAACCCGCTGCGCGGGTCCCGCTTCGTGTGGGGTTTGAGCAACTGCTTCTCCAGAGTCCCTTGGGTGAGGAGGCTACGACATAACGTCTGAGGTGGTGATTTTGGACCTAAGCCTGAGCAGGGCTGCGAGCATTGCGGGCGCAGGACTACAAGTCCCAGGAGCGCCCGCCCGCCCTTACTGCCAACACCTGGGCTGCTCTCCCTGCAGGCTCCTCCCCATCATTTCTTCTATTAAGACCCAGTGCTCCCGGACATTCGCTGGATGACTCTCTCCTATTATCCTGTGTTTGGGACTGCGAGCTGCTGATTGTGTCTGTGCTCTTCCCGCTACCGCTAGCGGAACCCGCTGCGCGGGTCCCGCTTCGTGTGGGGTTTGAGCAACTGCTTCTCCAGAGTCGCTTGGGTGAGGAGGCTACAACATAACGTCTGAGGTGGTGATTTTGGACCTAAGCCTGAGCAGGGCTGCGAGCATTGCGGGCGCAGGACTACAAGTCCCAGGAGCGCCCGCCCGCCCTTACTGCCAACACCTGGGCTGCTCTCCCTGCAGGCTCCTCCCCATCATTTCTTCTATTAAGACCCAGTGCTCCCGGACATTCGCTGGATGACTCTTTCCTATTATCCTGTGTTTGGAACTACGAGCTGCTGATTGTGTCTGTGCTCTTCCCGCTACCGCTCGCGGAACCCGCTGCGCGGGTCCCGCTTCGTGTGGGGTTTGAGCAACTGCTTCTCCAGAGTCGCTTGGGTGAGGAGGTTACGACATAACGTCTGAGGTGGTGATTTTGGACCTAAGCCTGAGATGGGCTGCGAGCATTGCGGGCGCAGGACTACAAATCCCAGGAGCGCCCGCCCGCCCTTACTGCCAACACCTGCGCTGCCCTCCCTGTAGGCTCCTCCCCATCATTTCTTCTATTAAGACCCAGTGCTCCCGGACATTCGCTGGATTACTCTTTCCTATTATCCTGTGTTTGGGACTGTGAGCTGCTGACTGTGTCTGTGCTCTTCCCCCTACCGCTCGCGGAACCCGCTGCGCGGGTCCCGCTTCGTGTGGGGTTTGAGCAACTGCTTCTCCAGAGTCGCTTGGGTGAGGAGGCTATGACATAACGATTGAGGTGGTGATTTTGGACCTAAGCCTGAGCAGGGCTGCGAGCATTGCGGGCGCAGGACTACAAGTCCCAGGAGCGCTCGCCCGCCCTTACTGCCAACACCTGGGCTGCTCTCCCTGCAGGCTCCTCCCCTTTCACTTTGTCTCAACAAATTCTACAGGCTAGCCCCGCGGCGCGGGAGCGCCCGGGAGAAGCCCGGGTCAAGGGCGGGACCGTCTGTGGCCGTCAGGGGCCAAAGGAGGCCGGGCTGGGCCAGGTTATTGACATTTATTGTTATCTACTGTATGTTATTTTGAGCACCCTTGGAGTAGTTAGTTCGGGTTCGTGACTGGTTGATTATATATTGTTTAGCAGTTGATATGTCTAGCTCACTTCCGTCTTGTGTGGGTGTTTCTTTCCTTGGGCCTCTCGATAAATATTTCGAGAGGGCTCACAAGGAGATAGACAAGGAACTTCTTTTAAGTGAGAGACGCGCTGAGCGTCGTCGCTCCATTGAACATCTTAAGCAATTACCACTGTCTATTCAACCACATTTATATAACACACAGATTATGGCTGCGCAAGGGAAGACGGCCAATGAGGCAGATATTTCTAGCACGGACCAAATCCCCAGTATATTCAGGGTACCTAACGTCTCCCCTGCACGCTCCAGCACCCATAGTGAGGAACATACAAATAGTTTTTTTCTCTGCCTCCTTTAGCTTAATTGATCTTAACACTCCAATCACTCAGAGTATGGCACCCAACTTACACTCAACACTTACTAATCGGTCCTTAGGCTGTGTTGGTACTTGCGAGAACATTTTGCTACATAATAATAGTGTTAGCGGATCTAAGCCTACTAAAACAAATAAGGTTGTGTCTTCCCCCCCTAGGAAGAAAAGGAAAAAGGGTGGTGTCAAAAGAAAAGGTTCTTGTCAACAAATTCTTTCTCCTTTTCTAGCTAACCCTAATACCGATCCCATGGTGCTGCCTGTGGTCGAGGCTCCTACAACATCACAGGATCACCCAACCACTCCCGAGGTTGTTGCATCTGGGTTTAACAAGGAGAGTTTCGATATTTTTGAGAAACTAATCAAATCATATATGTTATCCCTGATGGAACGAGTAAGGTTACTGGGAGAAAAAATGGACCGTCTATTGGCTCCTGTTGCTACTCCCCATCCCATTAATTCTGATGGGCAGTCTAATCCCCCACTCTTGCCTAGTGTTTTAACTAATGCTACTAGTAACCAACTTCAAAATAATAAAACTGTAGGTTCTATAAAAAGTAAAGCCACGGTTTTGGTACCCAAACCCCCTTGTGTCACTAATTCTGCTAAAGCAAAGCCTATAGTGGTTTCCAACAAACCAACCACAGAGGGATTATTGCCACCTGCTAAACATGGGGCTGTTAAATCTGTCATCCTAAATCAGAGACAATCTACAAATCGTAGGAATACTGTGGAACTCCCACCTGAGTCAGCCAATTTTGTGATTATACTGACGGGAGTGCCCCCAATCTCTAATGGGAATCGGGAAAACAACGAAAATTTAAAAAATAAAGTCATCTTCTGGCTGAAAACTAATAGACCCCTTCCCGCGCATCTTAATGGGGATATTATCTCAGTCAGAAGATGCAAGTGGGTGGGTGTACGCCCTAAGGATATAGAGGGGGATACTGTGATTATTAACTTTAGGGACCATAGAGTTGCTCCCCATCTGTCTGACTGGTATGTAGGAAATAATGAGGGAGGTATCTCCACGCGGAATCTCAGCTATTTCTATCCTGAGACTCTTCTCAAACCTCCCGGTCATTATTGTCCCAAAAGAGAGCACCAGTCCCTTAAGTGGACTAATTTTACACCTAGTTTTTATGGTCCACCAATCAATCCAGAGGCCCTGTTTCGTTCCTATGCACAATCAAGCTACAATAGCTCCTCACATACCCCGAACTGGGTAAATCTCAAGCCCCAGTTTTTAGGTTTTCCCCCTACGTCAGCTTTCCCACACTGTAACAAGCCCCAAAGTTTTTTCCCAATCCGTAATAATCAAATTAAACACTCCCAGCCCTTGCTGTTATGAGAATTGTTGTCGAGACGGTCCTTGAATGCTGATTTCTTGGCGGATCGAATCAGTTGGTGGTGTTTGCGGGTGGCTGTCTTGAGGGAGGCCATGTTGTCTGAGGTTGGTTCTTTTCTCCAATTCTTCTCCAGGGTGCGGCATGTCTTCTTGGATTTTTTAAGGTCATCATTGAACCAGGGAGCCTTTTTGCTGGATGATTTCAACTGGTGTTTTTTCAGGGGTGCTAGTTCGTCCGCACTGTGGGTAATCCATTGCCTGAAGTTGGTGGCCGCTTGGTCTGGGTCCAATGCTAGGGTGGGAGGGTTTTGGTTGAGTGATGTGAGGAGTTGGTCGGTGGTGATTTTGTTCCATTTTCTCCGGGGAATGGGTTGTGGACAGTTGTGGGTCAGGGTGGTTTTGTAGCTGAAGTGAACACAGCTGTGATCCGTCCAGTGGAGAGCTGTAGTGTGATCGAAGGAGATGTGCTTGCTGGAGGTGAAGATAGGGTCGAGCGTGTGTCCGGCTGTGTGAGTGGGGGTGTCAACAAGTTGTTTGAGTCCGAGATTGGACAGGTTGTCCAGAAGGGTGGTGGTGTTGTTGTCGAGTATGTTTTCAAGGTGGTAGTTGAGGTCTCCTAGAAGAATGTAGTTCTCGGAGGCGAGGGCGTGCGGGCTGACGAAGTCTGTGATGTCGTCGCTGAATTGAGATCTCGTGCCTGGAGGCCTGTAAATGAGGGTGCCTCTAAGGGTGGTCCTGGGGTCGGTGTGGATCTGAAAGTGGAGATGTTCGGCGGTTGCAAGATAGTCGTCAGAGCTGGTTGTGATTTTGATGGTGTTTCTATGGACGATGGCGATGCCTCCTCCAGTTTTTTTATTGGTGCGGTCTTTTCGAATGATCTTGTAAGTGTCCGATATGGCTATGGCTATGTCGGGGGCAGAAGATGCGTTCATCCATGTTTCAGTAAGGAAGGCGACGTCAGGTGACGCAGTGTCGATTAGGTCCCAGAGTTCTGTTGCATGTCTGTGGACTGAGCGGGTGTTCAGTAGGATGCATTTCAGGCTGTTGAGTTCGGAGCTGTGTGTGGAGGAAGTGGGTTTGGTGAGGGTCCTGAAGCAGTTGAACTTGCAGGAGAGGCAGGTGAATGGGCCGTGGGTACGTCCTGGGGTAGCTTCGCAGCATATTGGGGTGCGTCCGGGGTTGAGGGCGAGGAGAGTAGTGGCATCATATGTGACACTAGAGGGTTGGGAGCGGCGGGGACCAGGGGGTCTGGCGCTGGGCGCGGTCCAGGCGTAGACGGGCTTACCTTTGGCGCACCTTCGGCGCGAATTGGGCGCGATCGCTGCGCGTGAACGCTGCGCGCAAGAGTATCTGTCATATGTGGATAGTGAGGGGGGGAGGGGCGAGGGAGGGGCAGCTGGGAGGCGGGTGTGGGTCGGATATCCGGTCAGGTAGGCACAACAATCTCCACAAAATGGCAGCGAGCCAAGGCGGGCACATACATCAATCAGAGCAAAGCAATTAAAATAATCGTACACCCAAGAGACCAGCAGGCAGCGCAGCACAACTGAAAAGCGCACTTTGTCAACTAGCGCTATAAAATGTTCAGCCAGGCGGAATACAAATAAGCAGCAATCTGGCCCTTTTGCGTTGCGAACTTAATTGAATAACGAGTAAATAATAAATTAATTAAATAATGTCGAGGCGCGTTAGTCAGCAAGGCGGGGTAGCGGTATGCAGTCAGGCTGGGAGCGCTACGATACCGTGCAATCAGGCAGGGTCGGGAGCAGTGTGTGGAGCGGCCGCGTCTGAGAGGATCAGGTGTATTACTGGATGTGAAATTATGGCCTAGGGTAGTGGACATGGAAATAAAACAACGTCCGGAAAGCAATCCCTTGGTGGTGGAACTAAGGGATTGTAGCTTCTTGAGGCCGGCTAAATGCCTGCCCAATATAGTCCAGGAGGCAGTTGTTCTCACTAACGATATGAGGAGGGTTTGTTGGCCAAAGATCTCTGTAGATATTGAACCTCGTAAAACGATTAGATCCTTGGTCTCTAACTCTCTGGATGAGATTTCCAAATGTGTCTCACAGGAGGTGATCAACACAATGATTACGGACACGCATACCAGCTTGTTTATGTCCTTAAAAGAACTATTTGTAAAGTCTATTTCTAAAAAGGGTAATAGGGGGAATAAGATACCGTCTAACTGGTTCAACAAAGAGTGTCGTCGGACCCATGTAGAACTCTTTAAAGCCCTAAAACTCAAGAACTCTGCTCTTATCAGGTCCTGCAGGAAGGCCTTCAATGCTGCCAAACGTTCTGCTAAGGTCACCTGAGATGAAGCACGGTGGTCAACTCTAACCGAAGCATGTGGCTCTAGGAACCTGCAACGGTTTTGGCACCTGCTTAAATGGGGTTTGTCTCAGGAGGATCGCCCGAGCCCTGCCTCGGTGGACCAACAACAATGGGTACTATATTTTGAGAAACAATTCAGGTGCCTCAGTGGCGCACATGAAAACATCTGTTGGCCATTGCCGGCTGAGCCCCTAGAGTTTACGGCCAGAGAGGTCGAATTAGTCTTGCAATCCATTCCAAGGGGTAAGGCACCAGGACCCGATTGTATTCCAGCTGATTTATTCCAACATGATCATGACCTTTGGGTACCATATCTAGTCCATCTGGCAAATGCTCTGGCCATAGGTGCCAGAATTCCTGAATCCTGGGCAGGTGCAGAAATTTTGCCCATCTACAAAAAAGGTGATCGGTCGGTTCCATCTAATTACCGGCCGATCAGTCTTATTGACGCGGTGCAAAAAATTATAGCCCGCCTGGTTCTTGCCAGGATCCAGGAATGGATTGAGGATTTTAATATCCTAACCTCTCTCCAAGCTGGTGTCAGATCTCATGTGAGCACTCTAGACCAGGCTTTCCGTTTCATGCTTCTTTATTGGAAGACGGTTCTTCTGGGCAAAGGCAACCTATACGCAGCCTTCGTGGACTTGCGATCTGCTTTTGATCTTGTCCCGAGGGCTGGGTTGTGGAAGTGCTTATTAGAGCTGGGCATGCCACCTCCTCTTGTTCGCCTCTTGGTGAACCTACATGCTGCACATACCTATGCTCAGGTTCGCTGGGGAAAACCAGGGGAGGTGACGGATAGGTTTCCTGTGGCCAAAGGTGTTAGGCAAGGGTGTGTGCTGGCCCCCACCCTTTTCTCCTTATATATTAACAGGGTTACCCAGTACTTTGAAAACTATCCCACGGACGCCCCATCCTTAGCTGGAATGAAAATTCTGTTGCTCATGTTCGCTGACGATACTCTTTTGATTTAAAAAACCAGACAGGGTCTTCAACAAGCCTTGACGAGGTTTGAGTATTTCTGCAGCGAACATGAGCTCGAGGTGAATGTGTCAAAGACCAAATTAATGGTCCTAAGAGGTCGCAACCAAATCACCGCAAGGGTTACTATGGGGGGGACCCCCTTGGAACAAACTAAGTTCTTCACTTACCTGGGTGTTACTTTTAGTGAGACCCTTAATTGGTCTCACCAGGTTGAGCTTATGGCTTTAAAGCACCTGCAGCTAGGTGGTGCCTTGATTAAAGAGCATAAAAATTCATTTACTCGGCCAATTTTACCGCTACTTAAGATTTATGGGTCCAAGGTTCTACCCTCAGTTTTATACGGGGCGGAATTATGGGGCTTTAGCAAATTGGATTCCTTGAGAACAGCCCAAAATAAATTCCTTAGGGTGGCAACGGGACTCCCACAGTCAACCCCACGGATCCCGCTTCTGTATGACCTTGGGTGCCAACCGGTGGAGGATCTAGCGAGGTTCCGCCCATTGGCATTTTGGGGACGCCTATGGACAACGCCGGAACTTCTTCTTTATGCTAGGGCTTGTCTGGAGGTCAAAGATCTTCATGGTTCCTCCAACATGGGCTGGTTTAAGGATCTAAATTCTTCCCTCCTTGCCCTGGGGCTTGGCGACCTGTGGTCAGGTCCCGAATCGGCCATCTTCCCTTCAAAAAAAGATCTAAAACTGCTCTAAGTGAAGTAGTGTGGCTCACTGGTTAGAGGCGGCAGACCCGAGAGCAGAGGACGGCCCGGGACCAGGGTTCGATTCCCGGCGCGGCAGGTTTCTGGACCAGAGTCAGCGGACTCGATAATTCTCTCGCCTCGGTTCCCACTCTGATCAGCGTTCACACTCGGCAACTCTGGGCATTAGCTTGCCTCATCTTCACTAACGGCCCCACCAGACCGCCGGGGATGCCTGGTCTCACCCTGGAGATACCCATTAAGGGACCATCTCTCAGGGAAGCCAGGAAGGGTTTCGCAGCGGTCGAAGCGCCTTGGGACCCTACGGGTAAGTAGTGCGCTATATAAATGCCTATACATACATATTGGGACTGGGTGGTTCACAAGAGACATTCGAGACTGTGCTCAAGCAATCTTACAGGTCTATTTATTGTCCATAAAGACATTCCCAAGCTTGAAAAATATTGGGACATAATTACAAAGCCCCTTGATCGTAAACTGTTTCACCAGTTCAGATGTGGCTCGTTGCCATTAAGGGATTTCACCAAAAAGTGGGGTTTTGGTGGGTCTGGGCACTGTCCAAAATGTTTAGGTCAGGGTGAAAGTTTAGACCACTTTTTGTTTGTGTGTCCTTTGTATACCGCCCCAAGAGCCAAATGGTTACGCTCGGTTTGTAGAACCTTAGGTACCCGCTCAGCTGCGGAAGCGAGTCGAATTCTAAAAACTAACCTGACCCCATTAATTGTTGTGGGGGTAGCAAAATATTTAGGCTGGGCTTGGTTACTTAGAAGCAGATTTATTAAAAATACTTAGCTGGGTTTTTTTTGAACATTGTTTCATGTTTACCTGCCTACGAATAGCTTATTATATTATATTCGTTGGTTATGCCTGTATTAATGTCATTTTGTTTTAATTCTTATGAAGTCTGTATCTGTGATTTAATACGGTCTTAGAGTATTTTACCTATGTATATATTGTATTTTATGTCTTTTATGATGCACTAATCGAATAAAGACTTCCTGACTTGACTTGACACAGGATTCCCCAGTGAAGTGGCAGATAGTACTGCAAAGCGCAGCTACTGTGCAAGACAGAACATTTAAATCCCTTAAAGATGAAAAGGCTAAAATCTTGGAGAAAGAGGTGGTGACACACGATTCAGATTTGGTTTACATGACTAAATTCGAGCATCCAGGAGATAAGGAACAGACAAACAGGTGGGCAGAAAATGAATGGATACATATCCCCCTAGATTTACTCAGAACTGTGATTCTTATGTGTCAGAATGCACAAGCCAGGCCAGTCCCACAGAAGGTGAAGGGCAAGTTGAAGAAAGGAAAATTACCAGAGCAGCCAGAGTGCCTTGGGTTTCTGCCAATTGATAAAGGGAGCACGTATTCAGCAGTGAGTGGAAAAATAGTCAGGAAGGAGACTGCCCCAGCCCTTCTTACTGTGCAGGAAAAAAGAGAGTTTCACTCCAATACCAAGAATTCATAGGGTAAAGCGTGGGTAGAATTCTCAGACAATTCCCCAGAGCCAGCAGTGAACCGTGCAGACAGGAATGATAATATTGTGCCCTTAGACTTAAAACAGGGACAGGGAAAAACGTGCGCTTCTTGAAAAATGTTTTTTGCAAGAAGAGTGAAGCTTGTTTCTTTTCCAGGTCATCATACTGCGACGTGTTGGTGTCCCTGATGTCGGTATATGTGTGCCCTTGGCCTGGAGGGATCACCGGACAGTGCAAGCTGACATCCTGTGACTGAACGGACCAGGTGGACCTCCAACACAGCTGAACTGATTTAGTGAACATGAAGTACAATGTACACAGCGACCATTTTAAATGTACTCTGGCAGGCTGTGTGTCTTTCACACAGGACTGTTTGTTTACAAGGAAAAGAACGACAAAAATGTTCTGCATTTGGAGAAAAATGTTTGTTAGCTAAAGAAAATAATAATCTTGCCCTTATTTTTTAGCACTAAACAATAAGTTTAGCTGCTTCAGCAGTAGAAGTTTCAGTATTAGCCATTTGAGACATTAGCAGCATTACTGAGTTCATATGCTTGATTCTATTGGCATAATTTATTTTGTGTATCCGTCAAACAATTATTCTTGCTGAGTATCTAGATATGCATGAGCTATTTCTAGATGCTTTGAAATGATTATTACATGCTTTTATGATTTCACAGTTTTAATGCAGTTTTCAAACATAGTTGTATTTTTTCAGTTAAGAAATGCAGTTCTTCAATGGTAGTTGTGTTTTTTAGTTAAGAAATATGGTGCTTCAATCATAGTTGTGTTTTTAAGTTAAGACATGCTTTGAAGTGATTATCACAAGCTATTATGATTTCAGTGTTTTCTAAACACAGTTATGCCTTTTAATTAAGAGTTTCAGTTTTGATATATGTAAATTATGATAGTCAAAGGTCATGGGGTGAAATGTAGTGAAAGAGGCACTCTTGTGGTTTGGCACCCTATGATGACCTTCAACTACCACCATTTTAATTGACTTTAGTGTGTTATTTTACCCTAGCCGTAATGTAGGACGGTCCTGCATATGCCTGCTTCTCTTCTTTCTTGTAATCTTGCTGTCTATCAGTGGGAGCTGTCACAGAGTAGAACAGTCTTACCAAGAGCAGAGTGTGTGGGATGTGCATTTGAAAGCGTGAGAGGGAGAGAGGTGTGGAATGTACTCTTTGGTTTTGAAGTGCAGTGTTGTGGGTAGATGCACACATTTGGACAGTGTTGTACATTGAGGAGTTCCTACTATTGGGTTTGACATGGCCTCAGTCAACTTATTTTCCTACTTTGCCTTGGTGCTGTGTGCATAGCAGCGCTTGCAAGTTGTTTGAGTTAATTATGAGTTCTTACTATTGGCCTTGACATGGCCTCATGTCATCTTGTTTTCTGGCTTTGCCTTGCTGCAGTTTTTGTGCATGGACAACAGTTGTTGCAAGTTGTTTGGGTTATTAGAATTATGCTTACTATTGGCTTTGACATGGCCTCATGTCATCTTGTTTTCTGGCTTTGCCTTGCTGCTCCCATGTAGCTGCAAAGTGGGGAGGGCATGTTTCTGCTCCTCACTTGTTTTCCGCTCTTCACTGACCAAAGTGAACTGGATATTATCTGTAGAATGTGCAACTCTGCCTCGAAGCCAAAATTCGGGAGCTTTGCCAGCCTCCGTCTTGGCCTTGACGCAGACTGATACAGCCAGCTTGGTTTTTTCCAATGAGAAGGGGCGAGGTTTTCTAGGAGCTTTGCCTAACCCTTAGTAATGATATTTAAGCTGGGAACGTTTGAAGGCCAGGTGGAAGCTCTCCCCAGAATAGACGTATTGCTGTGGAGGTGACGGAATTTGAGTCCAGATCGAACTCCTTCCTGGGCTGGTGAAGGGTTTCCCCCAGCTTGAGTTGGCAAGGATGATGCTTGTTCGATCGGTGAGGTGTTCCTAACCAATATATGTATATAGTTTCTACTCTTTGCTATTTGAATATACTGCATTCTATTTAAATTGTTAATTTAACTGTTCACTTGATTATTGGGAGTCTGTATTTACTTATTCATATTTGGCCTACCGTTCTAAACATTGCATTAATACATTTGTATGTTATTTTAACCCCTTCCACGCTCATGACGAGCTGGGCTCGTCATGGTGTAGCCTCCTCGCACGCTCATGACGAGCCCAGCTCGTCATGAACAATGGAAAATGTGGGATCCCAGCACCGGGGGGGAAAACGCATAGCAGCCAAGTGGTTAAATGCACCTGGATTTGTTATCTTACTACGCCTAATGGGAGTGCTGCGTCTTTTCCTCATATTCAGGGGGTGCAGCTCAAAGTGTATCATTTAAGGGTGCAGTGATATCTCAAATGCACCAGAATATGTTTTCTTGCCTTGCCTAAAGGGAGTACTGTGTCCTTTCTTCGTCTTTGGGGAAGTGCTCCTCAAAGTGTATTAGTAAAGGTGCAGTGGTAAATTTGCCTCCCAGGTGGGCGTGCAGGGTTTGGGTGTGTCCTTTTAGTGAAAAGCACATTAATTACAAGGAACCAGACTAGGTGTTTCAGACAGCTCCATCATGCGAATCTGGAAGCCAGCCAGGAAGAGATGAAACGGTGGTATGATCAGAATACCACTCTGATCGAGTTTCAGCCTCGACAGAAAGTTTGGGTCATGGCCCCAGTGGAGCCCTGTGCGCTCCAAGATAAGTGAACTGGATCATTTGAGGTGGTGGAGTGCAAGAGTAATGTCGGCTACCTGGTGGTCTTGGGGTCTCCTAGGAACCCTTTAGGGGTCCTGCACGTTAACCGGTCAGTGGATGGTGTAAGCCTATCTACCACCCTGACCCCTGAGCAGCAGAATGACTGTCGCCAACTTTTGGGACAATTCTCTGATCTGTTCTCCCTGGTTCCTGGTGTCACTGAGTGGTGAATCCTTGATGTGTATCTAAAAACTGAAAGGGAGATACCCTATAAGCCAATACAGGACAGGGTGAAAGGCAATAATCAAGTAGGTCCTGATAACAAGATCTAAAATATCTCTACTCTGGTGTTAGCGTCTGCTATAGTACCCATATAGGAGGTAGTAAATAACCATTACCTAAAAAATAGGTAGTAAAGCAATATTAAAAACACACATGAAAGTACCTTCTGGTCTGAAATCTACACAAAGTCACAGAATACGTGTGGGGAGAACCAGTACCTTATATTTATCCAAAAAAAACAATTATACATTTAAAAACATCAAGTATTTATTCTTAAAAAAACAAGGCATTGTAACAAATGAATTGTATATTGTGTAACTTACAGAACTATTGTATTACTTACAGAGCTTTTTAGATCTTGTTATCAGGACCTACTTGATTATTGCATCCTTGATGTGGACACTGGGGACAGTCCTCCTGTTAAGCACAAAGCGTACAGAGTGACTGACCGGGTCAGAGCTTAGGAGGAGTCTCCAAGATGTTTGTCTTAGGAGTGATTGAGTCCTCTAACAGCCCTTAGGCCAGACCAGTGGTCTTGGTCCAAAAGGCTGCCGCGCCTGGAGCCACACCCAAACTCCGGTTCTGTGTGGATTACCAAGGACTCAATTCAGTCACCAAGACTGACGCGCACCCCATCCCCAGAGCTGATGAGCTCATTGATCGGCTAGGGCCTGCACAATACCTCAGTACGTTTGATTTGACGTCTGGATACCGGCAGATCGCCTTAACTGATGGGGCCAAAGAGAGGTCAGCATTCTCCACACCAGATGGGCACTACCGATTCCGGGTTATGCCCTTTGGGATCAAGAATGCCCCTGCCACATTTCAGAGGTTGGTCAACCAGGTGTTGGCTGGACTGGAAGATTTCAGTGCCGCCTACCTGGCTGACATTGCAGAGTTCAGCGCCAGTTGAGATGGCTATCAGTGCCTCCTCTGGGAAGTGTTGATGGCGCTGCGAAGAGCAGGCCTCGCGTTCATGGCGAGTAAGTGCCAGATCCGGCAGGGATCCGCGGTATACTTTGGGCACCAGATAGGAAGCGGCCAGGTGGCGTCCCTACAATGCAGGATTGATACCATCCTGGCATGGGAACCCCCCAAAACCCAGACACAGGTGAGAGCCTTTTTAGGACTCACAGCATACTACAGGAGGTTTGTCAAGGGGTATAGCAACATTGTTGCACCCTTGACTGAGCTGACTTCCAGGAAGCAGCCCAAGAAAGTGAACTGGACTGACACCTGTCATAAATCTTTTGATGCCCTGGAGACTGCCATGTGCACAGCGCCCGTGCTTCAGGCACTCAACTTCTAAAAAACATTCATTGTTCAGACAGACCATTCAGAGCATTGTGTGGGGGCTGTTCTTTCACAGATAAATGAAGAGGGCCTAGACAAACCCGTAGCCTTCATCATTAGGTTACTTCCATGTGAACAGAGGTGGAGTGCAATTCAGTGTGAGGCATTTTCTGTGGTCTGGGCAGTAAAGAAGTTGAGATCATACTTGTTTGGGACTCACTTCCTGGTTCAGATTGACCTCAGGCCCCTCAGATGATTGATGTAGATGAGGGGCGAGAATCCAAAGTTGTTGAGGTGGTCCATTTTCCTACAGGGGGTTGACTTCAGGTTGGAACACCGCCCTGGTACAGAACACGCCAATGCTGATGGTCTGTCCAAATTTTTCGCCCTTAGTGAAGAAAACTCCCAAGAGGATGGGTAGTTCTTCCAGCTGGAGCGGACACGTGTTAGACCTGGTACCATTGGCATGAGTCTCCCTTCCATTTTTCGCTGTTGTCTCCTTTGTTTTTGATATGTTTTTGCTAGTTTGCATGCTTTGGGCACTGTGCCACTGCTATTCAGTGCCACAGTGCAAGTGCTCCCTATTGTAAATTGTTGTAATGGATTAGTGACTCCATGATTGGCTTATTTGATTTACTTGTCAGACCCTAGTACAGTGCAGCATATGTGCCCAGGGCCTGTAGCTCAAATGCTGCTAGTGGACTTGCAGCACTGATTGTGCCATCCACAGTAGCAGCTTGTAAACTGTGTCTCAGGCCTGCCATTGCAGAGCCTGTGTGCAGTCTAGTACTACCATGTCGACTAGGTAAGTGCACCCACTTTCCAGTCCCTAAACCTTCCCTTTTCTACATGTTAGCCACCCCAAGGTAAGCCCAAGGGCAGGGTGCATTGTAAGGAAAAGGTAGGACAAGCCCTGGCGTGTGTGGCATGTCCTGATAGTGAATTACACCCAATTTCATTTTCACTATTGCAAGGCTACCTGTCCCCATAGGCCACAATGGGCAGTTTGATTATAACATCCTATAATCCTAACTGACGCAGGGAACATGGTAGAAAAACAAATGTAGTATGCCTGTACTCAGAATGTTAAAATACATCTTTTAGTGAAGGTGAATTTTACATTCTGTGTTTTAAAAAACAACTTTCAGAAAATAGGTATTTTCTTACCTAACTATCCAGCCTGCCTCTGCTAGGTGGTGTATTGCATGTCTGGTTTGTGAGTGACAGGATGGCTTGGGCTCCAGCAGTCTGATGAGTCAAGGCTGGGCTGAATAGGACCTTGGTTGAGTAGGGGGCGGAGATTTCCTTTCACTCCCCTGAGCCCTCATAGAATAGAGAGTAGGGGGAAGAGATTTCCTTTCAGCAACCTAGGCCAGGTCTGCTTTCAACAATGCTGTCTGCACCTCCTGCCCGGGAGCTGCACCAGTGAGGACAGAACTGGTTTTGGCCAGGTACAGACACTCTCTGCCTTCAGAGAACAAATAAATTAGTAGTATAAATATTGGGGTCCAGACCCAAAGACCTTAGACCACTTCTGGGAATCAAGACGGACCTTTGCCAAGGAGAGGAATCAATGAAGCGGAAGGATTTGACTGCCCCTGTGCCATTGTGCTATTTTATGTGGTTGGCCTGCAGTGGTTACTTATTTGCCAAGGAAAGGAGAAGGAACTTTTAATGAACTTTCATCATCTTGAAGAAGAATCTCCAAGGGCTTGAACTGTGCTTGCCTCCTGCTGAAGTCTCAGGGATACAAGACTTCACCACCACCTGAATTTCCTTGCTGTGAATTCTGTCTGCAGAAGCCTGCGTATTGTTGGGAGCTGTAAGCGGGACGCAACGAGAAGAAGCGTGTCGTCGCAGTCGCAGCTGTTCCCATCACATCGTCGGAGACGCGTGTCGCCATCGTAGAGGTCTCCGTCACATCACCGGAGAAGCGTGTCTGTGTCGCAGCTGTTTGTCGTTGCATCACCGGAGAAGTGCGTCGCCACTGCAAGGGTCGCCGCCGCATCACAGGAAAAGCGTGTTACAGGGCCTGTCGCAGCTCAAAAGTTCCCGAGTTGCCACACGGCCATTGGGTGTGCACGCATCACCTTCACGTTGTCGCACTGCATCAAAGACGCCATCTTGTTGCATTGCACTAGATCGTCACATCGCATCGACGCACCATCTTGTTGCATCGTAACCGGAACGCAATCCGAGATCGACGCATTACCTCCTCTCCGGTACGGAACAGACACATCGCCTACTTTGCGCAAGCACTGAGGAACAGACGCATCGCCTCCCCCGAATCAAGGAACCGACGCATCGCTCGCCCTGCGTACCTTTTGTTTATCTTGTTACGCATCCAAAGGTACTTTGTGAGAAACGGGTCGCATTTACCATCAACTTTGAACTAAGCTATTTTTATTTTAAAATCATTTTCCTAATATTGTATTGTGGATTTTTGTCGTGTGGGCCTTGTGTAAAGTCTATATAAAGAATACATATTTTTTTAAACCCAGTGTAGTGTCCATCTGTAGTGATTCCACAGTATTACTGTATGTGTTCACACATTCTTTACACACTGCTTCGGAGATAGGCCTACCTTCTCTTGCCAAGCTACCACATGGTTGAGTAGGGGTTATTTTAGGAGTGTAGCCCCCTTACCCTGACTAGAAGCAAGGGTCCCTATTTGGACAAAGGCGCAAACCATTGCCAACTAGAGACCCCCAGTTCTAACACCCTCCATCAATTATGTATGGAGGAGGCTAAGCAGCGCTTGATGACTTTTACTAGGCGGGTCTAAAAATGGGGACACAAGTCCAGGAAGCGCCGTTTTTGGTTGGTGACTCATGATGTCACCTCAAAAATGATCCAGACAGTCCACACTGCTTCGGGTGCACGGCTTACCTCATCAGTTGAAATTGCTTCAGAATTCACCGATTTTTATAGATTCTTATAGCACTGTTGTGCCTGTCCTAACCAGCCGGCCCTATGCCCACTGAAAGCAGATCTAGCGTTGGCAACCCTGACAAAAGTAGACAGAACAGCCTTTAAACATGCCATGACTGGGGAGGAGATAGCCGATGCTATCAGTGGCCTCCACTCAGGCAAGATATCCAGACCGGATGGCTTCTCAATTGAATACAATCAGAAATTGCTTACACGCTACTTGGAGATTGTGTAAACTGGTCACTTACCCACTGACTTAGACCGCACCACAATTGTCATGCTCCAGAAACCAGGCAAACCCCCACAACATCTGTGTGTCATACCTTTCCATCTCTCTGATCAATGCAGAAATCAAAATCGCTGCCCAGCAACTCCTACCATTGCTACCCTCCCTTTTTCCCTCAGACCATTGCGACTTCATGCCTCAGCGAGGTAGTAGACATGGATCCATTACGTACACATCGCTTTGGAGCACCGACAACGTATCGGCGATCCAGCCACACTCCGGCTTCTAGATTTTCTGGAAGGATTTGATTCCTTGGGTCTTCCTGGCCCAGGTTCTTTCCTTTCTGGGATTTGGATCACAATTCCAAACTTTCATTTGGGTGCTCTACGAACATCCCCATGTAGAAAAAATGGAGGGGTTTGGTCCACTTGGGAAGGAGGGGGGTTGGACCACTAAATTTATACAAAGAACAATTTACCCACACCTCCATTCATTTGAGATCGGAAATCCAATCAAGAAACAAAATAGACTAAATTAATTATGTCTATCTTGGCAATGATGATTTGCCTCTTTTATTTTAAGTTATTTCATAGAGAAAAGATTATTTTTCACAAGGCTGAATTAGGAACACATTATCAACCAAACAAACTATCACATTGACATAAACTCCTACACAAAAATCAATTACTACATATTATGCATAAATTACCACACAATTTGACAATACATTTTAAACAGAACAAAATTCTCAAAAATTAAATGTGTGAATACATTCATGAAGCGTGTCAAAAAAAGCTGATTCTATATCCACTATTTACATATATATTCAATTCTATTGCTTTACGCATTGAATCAAACAAAATGTAAGAAAAAGATTCCTGATTTATAACAGGCAACGAATCCTCGTGTTTTGAGGTGGTGAAGCAAGAATCTTCACGTAGCCGACGCGTTTCGAGTTCTGGCCTTACAATTTACCAAACTCTCATCAGGGCAGCATTAATCCTGTCTTTGACAACTAATTTTGACAAGAAGAAAAAAGAAATAAAATCGTTTTTTAAAATAGCTTCTAGAAAGCCCCTGTAAACATCCCCAGGCACAAGTCAGAGTTGATGATGTAATATTCTCCCCCTTCAAGATCTACAGGGGTACCAGTCTTGGTTGCCCGTTCGCCCCCTTATTATTTGCTTTGGCTATTGAGCCACTGGCTGTCGCAGTTATGCTCAAATCTGGGGCTTCCAGTGACAGACCTGCCCAGAAAACCGCATCCTATTGAATCTCGATGATGTTCTGCTCTTTTTATGCCAGCCTCACATTACTGGACTATGGCTTCTCCAGATGATCTGCTTCTACTGTGATGCTTCGGAGCTGGTGGTCGACTGGGGTCAGTCGTCCCTGTTTGGGGGGGATGCGGTCAGGAGGTAGTTGATTGTCAAGACTGCATTCGCATTCGCAGATTAAGCTTTTTCCACTTAGGGATGACCATTACTTTAGAGCCCAAGCTCAATTTGAGGTTAAGCTTGTCAACAGTGTTGCGAGGGACTTGTCAGGACTTGGCTAAATGTGCCGAGACAAGTGGCGGCCGTGATAAATTAAATGAATTAGCCGAAAATCATTAGGCGGATCTTTCTAATAGTGTTACCTTACAGAAAAGCTTTAGGGCACAACAATATGATGAAGCTATTGTGACAATGTGGCCTTCAGAAATGTAATTTCACATTTCAGAATTAGTCAAATGCATCTGCAAATGCAGTGATTGTGACGGATTAGAGAGTAAGTAGGCGAGAAATAGGGAAAGAAAAAGAAACAGACAGATTCTACCGAAACTAATGATAAGCCACTGCCAGCACCCCTAGATGAAGATGATGCTTTAGCTTTTCCTATGAGGAACCATGGAGTAGAGGTGATCTCGCAACATTTATGAACAATTTTCCAAAATTAAGAGAGAATCCTGCACAGTGGTATATACAGGTTTATAGATTTATGAAAAGGTCAAAGGTTTAGTGTACATACTTGAAAACTTTGACACTGTGATGCCGAGTGATCTGTGGGCTGAATGCTAGATAACTGTTCAATGGCCACATTCTGAACATCCAAGGAACGTGCATACTTGTGCACCCTCACTTGTGGCAATGACTAAATACGATGAAGTGATTACCCTTTTGAAAGGAAAAGTTGCAGCAAGAGACACTGATTGGCTAAAGATTAACAGAACCACAAAAGAAGCTAAAGAATCAGTGCTTGATTAATATGAACGACAGTTGCAAGTGTTTAAACAAAACAGTGGACAAGAAATTCCTGGGGAGCTTTGTGTCACAGTTCATTCTCAGCTTCTGACCAGAGATCAGTATGCACATACAGCAGAATGGGATTTGATCGCAGACAAAGCCGTTAGTTGAGATCCTGAGGTATGCAAAATAGTGTACCGACGAGCAAGAAATTAATCACAAAAGACTTAATATGTTTATGCTTGCACAGAAAAAGGTTTGCTCTAAAGGGGTTTCAGAACCAATCGCATAGTGGAAATGTTGGCGGAACACACAGTGTTGGTTTTCAAGTCAGAAGTCAAATGGCGTAAGGTGGAGTTGGTGTTCCACAGGGTAGAGGTTGGAGTGTTTCGGTGGATCCAAACTCAGGAATAGACATTGCAACATTAAAGAAAACACCTCCTTGTCATTACTGTTACAGGCTCAGGCATTGGTAGAGAGAGAGTGTAGGCAGAATCTAAATCGAGTAAGTGGTGAGGGTCACATACAGGGTAGAAGTCAAGCACAGATGCAAAATATTCAAGTTCAAGTACCTGCCCAAAGAATGCAGATGCCTATGCAATCACAAAGTCCCATGATGCAGGTCCCGCAAGTACCGATGGCCCCACAAAATATGGGCCTAATGTCCAGCGAAGAGTGGCACTTTTCAGAATGATTGCACTCCCACAGTTACTTTACACCCTGCAAAATATTCCCCTCTTCATTCCCTAATCTTGGTTCAATGGTATATCATGGGCGCTATACTCATTTCTGTGGGCGAATAAGATTCCATGAATAGCGCTCTCGAACTGTGTCCAGTCACCCTATGACGGCATCATAGGGATGTCCAACTTTCAGCTATACTACTGGAATGCACCGCTTCTTACGGTTAATGACTGGCTTTTTGGAGACCCTGATGGCCCTGCATTCTGCCTGGAAATCCCCCTTCTTGGCTGACAGTGTATCCTGCAATACTTGTATGCTACCCGCTTTTATGCTCTTTGCCCGAGACCACAAGGACCACTCTCCTGTGCTGGTGATGGGCCCTTATTGGGGGAGATGGACGGTTGATGCAGATGACCCCCTCCTTTGGTTGAGCCGTTGGATGCCCCATCTCTCCACCTTGCAGGGCTTTACTCATTGAGACCTCGTAGGCATCTCCAACCTAAGGGATGTCTGCTGGAGAGGCTCCCCTATGAAGTCAGTCAGGGACCTTCAGGAGTATTTTAGCCTCCACAGACCCAATTCTTTCTACAGGCACCTGCAGCTAAACTATGTGCTGGCAGAATATCACTCGCTGCTGCGAGACCTGCCAGAATATAGTCCCTTAGAGGCCCAAATACTCTCTTCACCATAGGAACCTGTCGGCATTTCCCAAATATACCGCTCCCGGATTGTAAACTCCCCCAAAACCTTTGAGGCCATACCAGGCACGTGGCAGCACTGGATTGGTGACATCGATGATAGAAACTGGTGGGAATCTAAGATAGCTCAAAGGTAACTGCTTATCCCCTTTCATTTACTCCTAATCCAACTCAAATTCCAGACACATTGCATTCTGTACCCTGAGACGGCTTTGGATGATGGGCACTCTCCTTACGCCTGCCTGCATTCAGTCTGCAACCAAGGATGGTGACTTCTTCCATATGGTGTGGGCCTTTCCCATCATTGCTAAATACTGGTCCTCCATCTTAACAACACTATCTGAGATTCTGGGGAGATCCGCTGAGTACTCCCCTTGTGTGGCCTTGTTGGGTATTCTGGAGGATGTTGGGGGAGCCAGGGCGATCATGCCCCTGAAAACATGGGAGGATCTGGGGAGGTTTGAGGGAATACTACCGCCTTGATGAGGATTGACATGCGAGCGGCCAATCCTTTGATTGTCTGGTGCAACAATTAGGATCCCATTATGCAAATACTGTGCACTGTTTCCGATCTTTATTGTAAAATCAATCAAATTTGGTTTACAAAAAGTAAGGGAATAAATGCAGACAGTGATCTCCATAGTAGTTGTTAGATCTGGGGGTCTCTAGTTGGCAATGGTATTCACCTTTGTCCAAATAGGGACCCTTACTTCTAAGTCAGAATAAGGGGATTCCACTCCTTAATAACCCCTGCTCACCCCCTTGGTAGCTTGACACGAGCAGACAGGCTTATCTCAGAGGCAGTGTGTTAAGCATGTGTGAATATACACAGTAATACAGTGATAACACTACAGATGGACACAACACAGGTTTTATAAAAATAAGTATTCTTTATATAGACTTAAACACAACACCACAAACAACGAAAATCCACAATACTACACTTAAGATTACTTAAAAGATGATTAAAGTCTCTTAGTTCAAGTTGATGATAGATGCGACAAAGGTATCAACAAAGTACTTGGATGCGTAACGCAAATTAAACAAAAGGACTCGCAGAAGGGGAAATGCGTCGATTCCGTGACCTGGGGGAACGGTTGCATCCTTCCTCAATGCTTGTGCAGAGTAGGGGACTCGTCATGAGCCTTACCGGTGCGGAGGTGATGCGTAGATTCTCGACTCGTTGCGGTGTGCAAGATGGCACCTTGATGCGATGATGATGCGATGATCCAGTTGCGATGCGAGAAGATGGCGCCCTTGATGCGGCGATGCGATGTCGATGCGATGTCGCCCGGGCAGCCTTGCGGCGACTCTGTACTTTGGAGCCGTGACAGGCCCTGCGACGCGCTTCTCCGGCGATGCGATGTGACCCTCTCGATAGCGTCACGCTTCTCCGGTGATGCGACAGCAGGCAGCTTCGATGAACACACGCTTCCAGGGAGATGCGACGAAAGCTCGCTTCTCCGGAGTTGCGACGATTTCAGCTGCGCTTCCAGCTCCCAGCGGCACGCAAGTGACTGGCGTTAGAATTCCCAGCAAGGAAATTCAGGAGGGAGCTGGAGGTGAAGTCTTTTGGCCCTGAGACTTCAGCGGGAGGCAAGCACCGTTCAAGCCCTTGGAGAATATTCTGTAGTTGAAAGTCCTTACAAAGTTCCTTCTCCTTTCCCTTGGCAATGAAGCAACCACTGTAGGCCAACCCAGCAAACAGCACACTGGCAGAGAGGCAGTCCAAACTCCTGCAGCTTCCTTGGTTCTTCTCGTTGGCAGAAAGGTTTCTTGTTCCAGAAGTGATCTAAAGTATGTGGGACTGGGTCCTAATATTTATACCCCAAAATCCTTTGTTGTCTGAAGGCAGAAAGACCTCTGCCTAGTTTAAACCAGTTCCTGAGCACTTTGTTGACATGACTCTCCTCTTCCTTTCACTGTGCAGGGCAAATCCATCAGCCGCCCCACAGGAGGTGGAGCCAGCACAGGGGAGGGAAGATACAGCTCTGGAGCACTCTGTTGACAGGATCCCTCTTCTCCTTTCACTGTGCAGGGCAGAGACATCAGACAAGCCACAGGGGGTGGAGCCAGCATTGTAGAGGGAAGGCCCAGCCCTATTCAGATCCCAGGTGCACTCTCCCCCTCCCATCTGGATGTAAATCTCCCAATTCACCACTGGGCTGTCCCAGAATGTCTCCTGGAATTTCCCCAGCCCTGTCACACACAAACCCAGACAAGGAATACACAATTCAGTAGAGGCGGGCTCAAATGGTTAGGCAAGCAAATAACTACTTTCTAAAAGTGGTATTTGCAAACACAGAATATTAAAATAAACTTTACTAAAAGATGTATTTTATTATTCTGAGTTCAGGCATACTAAATTAGAATTTCTACCATGTTCCCTGAGTCAGTTAGGATTTTAAGAATGTAATAATCTTCACTGCTCATTCTGGCCTATGACAACAGGTAGCCTTCAATAGTGAAAAAACTAAAATGGCTGTTATTCACTATTAGAACATGCTACACACATCAGAGCATGTCCTACCTTATACTTACAATGCACCCTGCCCTTGGGCCTACCATAGGGGTGTCTAATATGAAGCAAAGGGAAGGTTTAGGGACTAGCAAATGGGTGCACTTAGCCAAGTCGACATGGCAGTGCTAGACTGCACACAGGCCTTGCAATGGCAGGACTGAGACATACTTTACAAGCTGCTTCTGTGGGTTGCACAAAAAGTGCTGCAAGCCCACCAGCAGCATTTGATCTACAAGCCCTGGGCACACTGGGTGCACTGTACTAGGGGCTGACTGTAAATCAAATAACCCAATTGTGGAATAACCAATCAGTACATCAACTTAACATAGGGAGCACTTGCACTGTGGCAATGATTAGCAGTGGCACAGTGCCCAAAGCATAAATCCAGCAAAAACATATCAAAACAGAGGAGGCAATCCATCAAAAATGGAAGGGAGACTCACGTCAATGATGTCAAATCTAACACGTGTCCCCTCCAGCTGAAATGTGGCGAGAGCTACCCTTCCCCTTGGGAGTTCTCTTCACTAAGGCGGAAAAATCTGGACAGACTATCAGCGTTGGCGTGTTCTGTACCAGGGCGGTGTTCCACTGTAAAGTCCATACCCTGTAGGGAGATGGACCACCTCAACAACTTTGGGTTCTCACCCCTCATCTGCATCAGCCATCTGAGGGGCCTGTGGTCGGTTTGAACCCGGAAGTGAGTCCCAAACAAGTATGGTCTCAACTTCTTCAGTGCCCAAACCACAGCAAATGCCTCACGCTCAATTGCACTCCACCTCTGTTCCTGTGGAAGTAACCTCCTACTGATGAAGGCTACAGGTTGGTCAAAGCCCTCTTCAGTAATCTGTGATAGAACAGCCCCCACACCATGCTCTGAAGCGTCTGTCTGTACGATGAATTATTTTGAGAAGTTGGGCGCCTGAAGCACGGGTGCTATGCACATGGCAGTCTTCAGGGCATCAAAAGCCTCCTGACAGGTGTCAGTCCAGTTCACTTTCTTGGGCTGCTTCCTGGAAGTCAGCTCAGTCAAGGGTCCAACAATGTTGCCATACCGCTTGACAAACCTCCTGTAGTACCCCGTGAGTCCTAAAAAGGCTCTCACCTGTGTCTGAGTCTTTGGGGGTTCCCATGCCAGGATGGTATCAATCTTGGGTTGTCAGGCGCCACCTGGCCGCATCCTACCTGGTGACCCAAGTACACAACGGAACCCTACCCGATCTGACACTTACTTGCCTTGATCGTGAGGCCTGCCTTGAGCAGCGCCATCAACACTTCCCAGAGATGCTGCACGTTTTCTTCCCAACTGGCGCTAAACACTGCAATGTCATCCAGGTAGGCGGCACTGAAATCCTCCAGCCCAGCCAACACCTGGTTGACCAACCTCTGAAAGGTGGCAGGGGCATTCTTCATCCCAAAGAGCATAACCCGGAATTGGTAGTGCCCATCTGGTGTGGAGAATGCTGACCTCTCCGTAGCCCCATCAGTCAAGGCGATCTGCCAGTACCCAGACGTCAAATCAAACGTGCTGAGGTACCGTTCAGTCCCTAACCAATCAATGAGCTCATCAGTCCTGGTGACTGAATTGAGCCCTCTGTAGTCCACACAGAACCGGTGTTCGGGTGTGGCACCCGGCGAGGCAGCCTTTGGGACCAAGACCACTGGGCTGGCCCAAGGACTGTTGGAGGACTCAATGACCCCTAAAGCAAACATCTTGGAGATTTCCTCCTTAATACGAGCCCTAACCTTGTCAGTCACTCTGTAAGCCATGTGCTTCACAGGAGGACTGTCGCCAGTGTCCACATCATGGACGCACCACTTTGTGAAACTAGGAACCAAGGAAAATAGATCATCAGAGAATTGCCCCAACAGTTGGCGACAATCTTGCTGCTGATCAGGGCTCAGGGTGGCAGAGAGGCTGACACCATCCACTGACCCATCTTGCTCTGCTGCAGACAGGAGGTCAGGAAGAGGCTCGGTCTCCTCCTCCATTCCATCATCTGTTGCTAGGAGCATGCCCACTTCGGACCTTTCTAAGTGGGGCTTCAGGCGGTTAACATGAAGGACCCTCAAAGGGTTCCTTGGAGACCGCAAGTTCACCAGATAGGTGACATCACTCTTGCGCTCCACCACCTCGTATGGACCGGTCCACCTGTCCTGGAGCGCACAAGGCTCCACAGGGGCCATGACCCAAACTTTCTGTCCGGGTTGAAGCTCAATCAGAGTGGCATTCTGATCGTACCACCGCTTCATTTCTTCCTGGCTGGCTTCCAGATTCGCCTGAGTGAGATCCCTGAATCGCCGAGTCTGGTTCCTGAAGGCCAGCATGTAGCTATATACATCCTGGGGAGGTTTCCTGGGAGATTGCTCCCAGCCTTCCTTGACCAGACTCAAAGGTCCTCTTACTGGGTGACCATACAAAAGCTCAAAGGGGCTGAACCCTAGAGACTTTTGTGGCACCTCACGGTAGGCAAACAGAAGGCCTGGCAAGAGAACGTCCCACTTACGCCTCTTTGGTTCTTCAAGACCCATGATCATGCCTTTAAGGGTCCGGTTGAATCTTTCAAACAGCCCATTTCCTTGTGGGTGGTAATGAGTGGTGAACTTGTAGGTAACCCCATACTCCTTCCACAGAGACTTCATATAATTGGAAATGAAGTTTGTGCCAAGGTAAGACACAATCTCTCTGGGGAACCCCACATGGGCCGCCACTGTCCTGAGCGGAATGGCTTCCGGGTACCGGGTAGCATGGCCCACCAAGACCAGGATAAACCTGTTGCCCATGGCTGTCTTGGGGTCCAGTGGCCCCACAATGTAAATTCCCACCAGTTCAAAGGGGGTACTGTCTACAGGGAAAGGTTGGAGAGGGGCCTTGTGCCTCCTTTCACTTTTCCCACTTGCCTGGCAAGTTTGACAGGTCCTACAATGAGTATCTGAACTCTTCCGCATTTGGGGCTAATAAAAGTGGGAGACAAGTCTTTCAAAGGTCTTGTTTTGCCCCAGATGACCAGCTAAAGGAACATCACGAGCCAAACCCAGTAGGAAGGCTCTGAAGCGCTGGGGTACCACCAGCTCACAGGCTGACCCAGGCTCAGCAACCTTAGGCTCACTATACAGGAGACCATTCACCCAGTAGATCCAATGTGATCCAGACTGATCACCTGCTGCCTGGTTTGTGGCCGGTTGCCTCAAACCCACAAGAGAAGGGCACTTCTGCTGCTCTTCACAAAATTCCTCCCTGGAGGGACCCCCTTCTTGCTGCCAATGGGTCAGCTCAGGTAGGGTCCCCAGTTCAGAAACTTGCTCACCAGTGGGTTTCAGGGCATCCCCCTCAAGGTCTACCTCCTCCTGGACCGTGGGAACAATAGAGGCTGGTTTCCTGCACCCCTTACCTCTTCTCTTTAAGGCAGGTCCCAGGGCCATATTTTCAGGCTCCAGGGTCTCTTGAAGGACATGCCCACTCAGGCTGACCCAACATCTCCAAATGCACCTTCCTCTCCACCTTCATCCAAGGGGAGTTTTCTAAATCATTGCCTAACAGACAATCAACAGGCATGGATGGCCTCACAGCCACTTGAAGAGTACCAGAGACCCCTCCCCACTCAAAGGGAACTTGAGCCACCTTGCAATGGCTCTCTGTGTTGGCAGCGGCAACAACGGGGAAGAATGCATTGGGGACTACCTGCTCTTCAGAGACCAAGTGACACTTGACAGCTGTTACACTTGCTCCCGTGTCTCTGAGAGCCTCCACTCTATGGCCATTGATGGTCACCCACTGCCTGTATTTTTTAGTGTTTTGAGGCAGCTGAGTTTTAGGGACCATCTCAAAGTCTCCTAATGAGACAAGGGATATTTCTGAGGGACCCCACCCACCTTGGGCACCCATCTCCTCCCCACCCAGGGCTACACTGGTCATCTGACGGCGTGGCACATATTGTCCTTTCTGAGGACACTGGAAATCATACCAACGGTGTTTCGCCTGCTTACACTGAAAGCAGGTAACAGGCCCCCTATGAACAGGTTTACCTGTCGGGAGTCCTGACTTCTTTTCAGGGGGAGGCTGGGAACCCTTACCTTGGTTCCCTTGGGAATTACTTTGGGGACCTTTTTGGAACTTCCTCTGTTTACCCTTGTCCCCCCCACTCTTCTGCTGGGGACCCTCCCCACCTTTGGCGGAGCCTCCCACAAGACCCTTGTGGACCCTGATACTGACCCAGCGGTCCGCCTCCTCAGCACGCTTTCTAGGGTTAGTCAACTTGCTATCAATAAGGTGCTGGCGTAGCTCTGAAAAACAATTAGCAGATAAGTACTCCCTAGCAATCAAATCATAGAGTGCTTGAAAATTATCAACATTGCTACCCCTCACCCAACCATCCATAGCTCTGCAAAAGAAAGACACATATTCTAACCAAGTGGTTCCCTCCAGTTTCTTACAATTTCTGAACCTCTGTCTATAGAGCTCTGGAGTTAACCCATACCTTGTCATCAGTGCTTCCTTCATGTGGTGGTAAGCCATCCTATGCTCACTGGGTAGGTCTAACAAAGTATCCCTCCCCTCAGTCAGAAAGCGGCCCCACAAGTCCGCTCCCCAATCCTTCTCAGGGACCCGGTGGGCCAACTTTGCTATCTCATAGGCTGCAAACCACTGACCAATATCTTCACCTTTGTGAAAATCTTTGATGACATCCTGGGGAAATGTACCCTGCCTTCTGAAGGCACAGATGGTGCGCTGCCACCAGAGGGATTAATTTCTAAGCCCTTGGCCTTGATCTCTAACTCCCTCAACATTCTCTCCTGCTCCATTCTCATTCTCTCTCTTTCCAAAGACAACCTGTTATTCTCTGTTTGCCACTGACCCTCCATCTTAAGCTTAGCCAACTCCAGCTTGAGTGCCCTATTTCTCTCCCTGTCTTCCAGCTGCCTGGGGGACAGGTCTTTGGAAGAGATGCTGCTGCCAGGTGGGGACGGCACCCCTCCCCTGGCTGGAAATTCTTGCCCATCAATTTGCCCATTTGCATCCCCAACAGGCTCCACCACAAGATCAGGGGAATTTCTTGCTTCTACCAAGGCCCTCAGCGCCTTTTGGTAGTCTTCCTTTTCAGAAATGCCTCGTGTAGCAACTTTCAATTTCCTGCAGAGATACTTGAGCTGTTTCACAGTGTAGGTTTCCAACCTCTCTTCCTCAAAATCAAGATTCATAGATGCAACAGATGCTTGTTTACTCATGGTTGTAAAAATTGGGAGTCTCCAGGAAAAAATTAACAGTCCAAGGAAAAAGGATTCTATAAAAAAAACATATGTGGTCGCGTTTGGTCTGCACTCACTAGTAGTGTACACCAATCACTGTATATGAAACACAAATGCAAAGTCCAAATCCCACCTCTGCCACCAATGTTAGATCTGGGGGTCTCTAGTTGGCAATGGTATTCACCTTTGTCCAAATAGGGACCCTTACTTCTAAGTCAGGATAAGGGGATTACACTCCTTAATAACCCCTCCTCACCCCCTTGGTAGCTTGGCACGAGCGGACAGGCTTATCTCAGAGGCAGTGTATTAAGCATTTGTGAATATACACAGTAATACAGTGATAAAACTACAGATGGACACAACACAGGTTTTATAAAAATAAGTATTCTTTATATAGACTTAAACACAAGACCACAAATGAGAAAGATCCACAATACTACACCAAAGATTACTTAAAAGATGATTAAAGTCTATTAGTTCAAGTTGATGGTAGATGCGACAAAGGTCTGGATGTGTAACGCAAAATAAACAAAAGGACTCGGGGGAACAGTTGCGTCCTTCCTCAATGCTTGCACAGAGTAGGGGACTCATCGTGAGCCTTACCGGGGCGGAGGTGATGCGTAGATTCTCGACCTGTTGCGGTGCGCAAGATGGCGCCTTGATGCGATGACGATGCGATGATCCAGCTGTGATGCGAGAAGATGGCGCCCTTGATGCGGCAATGCGATGTCGATGCGATGACGCCCTGGCAGCCTTGTGGCGACTCTGTACTTTGGAGCTGCGACAGGCCCTGCGACGCGCTTCTCCGGCGATGCGATGGCGAGCCTCTCGATGGCGTCACGCTTCTCCGGTGATGCGACATGCAACCACGCTCGTGAGAAACCATCGTGCACAGCGGATCCCGAGGGGCCTGAGGGTCCCGCTTAAACCTTTATTATGCACGAACAATTCTCGCTTTGTTGAGAAATGGTACGCGATGCTCGTTAGACTTGATTATTTTAATTATAGAGGAGCTATCTAAAGCATTAGAAGAATTAACCACAGAGATAACTACCATTAAGTCGGAGTTAGCTAGAAACATGGAAGCCACTGATTTCACCAAGGTTCTAGAGGACATCAACACTCAACTCAACAAATATACTCAAGAAATTCAAGAACGCAAGATACGTAAATTCAAACGGGACACAATTGACTACAAACTCGGAGAGGTCTACACTTGGGCAGAAGTGTATGCCCGCCGACGCCAACATCGTCCCTATAATCAATACTCAGAAACGGATACCTCATCCCCCGATGGAGACGCCAGATCACAAGCTACACAAAGACCGGAACGAGTAACCTCACAAACACCAACAACATCAACAGCTGCGGTTCATTTTTTAGAGGAAGGCCAAGGCGAGCAGGCCGACCCAGGCGGGGCAAAAACCGCAGACACTTCAAAAACTCCATTGGAGGTCAAGAAAAAGAGCAACCGGAGAAAATGATGGATTTCAATAACCTTGTGATTAACATATCATCTTATCAACTAACGCAACATGAGGTTCGGACCCTACAAAAGGGACAAACTTTTGTACCCACCACTACGACCAATACTCTAGAATTGGAAGTAAGTTTTTTCAAACTAATGAGAAACATCAGATTGAGACATTACTTTGAAAACATAATTCAAACAACCACACCAGATGATGACATCCTTCTAGGATTACGTCCTTGCAGCACTTTAATGGCTCCCATCAGCCACAAAGTAATTTACACCTTCGAACTACAAGTCAAACATGAGATTTCTGCAATGCCTTTTCAAGCCACTACCACACATCACAATTTTACCATGAAAGACGGAAATACTTTGAGAAAACTTTGCTAACAATCCATCTATCATGTGTCAGGAAAAGGGTGGCGCCCTTGTCATCATGGACAGTGCTTATTATCAAGAACAAGTCACCTTACACGTATCAGACATGAACACGTACGTGGCATTGGATGGAGACCCTACTAAAGAGTATGCATCTATACTGTTGACTATCGTTCAAAGAGCGGCAGACAATGGTACCATTAATGAGAGAGCCAAGAAGTTCCTCATCAAAGAGAATCCCAAAGCACCTTCGCTTTACATGCTGCCAAAGATTCATAAAGATGCCTGAAAACCTCCTTTTAGACCCATTGTGTCAACCAGGGGCAGCATCCACGAGCCTGTCGGGAAATTCCTAGACAAACATTTACAAACACACGTGACCACCAGCGGATCCTATATCAGAGACACTTCTGACTTTTTGTATAAACTCCTGCAGATTCAAATATCTGAATCAGAGGAACTGTGGCTATGTACAGTGGATGTCAAATCCCTGTATACATCCATTCCCCATAACCTTGGAATTGAAGCTATCGAACAAACTTTACTTAATTCGACCATCGATGCAGACCTCCAAGTCTTCTTGATGGAATTACTTATGTTTACCTTGTACCACAGCTACTTCAAGTGGAATGACAAATGGCACCTGCAATTATGTGGTACTTCCTTGGGCCGCTCCGGCATATGCTAACCTATTCATGAGACACTACGAAGAGCAACACATACTTAACCAACACATCTGGCAACAACATGGAAAGCTGTTCCTAAGATTCATAGATGACATTTTTATCCTATGGCCAGGCACAGGTCAAACCCTTGTTGACTTTCTACATCACCTAAACACGATTGACGACCGCATACAATTCACTTGGGAAATGCACCAAAAACTCATACACTTTCTGGATGTTGAGATTCAATTTAACGAAGGTAAACTCTCCACTACCTTGTTTCGGAAAAACACAGACCGCAACAGCATCTTGGTTTATAACAGGTTCCACCAAAAGGGCCTCAAAAACAACTTACCTTTTTCGCAATTACTGAGAGTCAACAAATTGATGCAATGTTAACTAGATTCAAAGATCGAGGATACCCGGAAGAGATCTTGAGATCGGCCAAAACCAGATGTGAATCATTGAATAGACAAGATCTACTGACCGTTAAGAAGAAGGACACCAACAAGAGAATAGTAGTGGTTTCTAAATACTCCACTACAAGTCATCGGTTTCGTAACATGATACTCAAACATTGGTCCTTATTAAGCAACGAAGCTGACTTCATGGGAATATTTGAAAACAAACCCATTTTCGCGTATACTCGGGGTAGCAACCTCAAAGACTTACTTACTAAACCCATTGAACTCAACACACCTCGTCAATACACAGGATTATCACCATGTTACAACCGTAGTAATTGTCATAATGTCATAAGAGGCAACACTTTCAACCATCCAATGAAAGGGACAAAAATCAAACTAAGAGTGAATGCTACCTGCAACACTTCAAATGTTATATACATGTTGAAGTGCCCATGTGGATCATGCTACGTGGGACACACAGAAAGAAAAATTCGCATCAGAATATTGGAACACAAAAGCCACATCAGGACTGGAAATCTCCGATCAACTGTTACCAGTCACTTTTTGGAAAAAAGACACAATGTTGCTCAATTAAAATTCCTTGTATTAGAGATCATAAAACCCAGTGAGGGCATAAACATCAAAAACAGACTACTCCAGAGAGAGAACTACTGGATTCGCTACATACGCACCATGCAACCCCATGGGCTCAATGATAGGATGGAGTTTTCATGTTACCCATAACTGTTTAATATGACTCTGCATATTAATTCTTTGCTTTTCAGGATCTTCATACACTCCATATGAACACGCTTTTTTTTTTTTCACAACAAATTTTATTGAGTGGTTAAGCAAAGCGAGATACGTGGCTCCCCACAGTCAGGAGATCACCACCAAGCATCATGACATTGTTTATCATTAGTGCAAAGTCCATTCAATAAGTAGACAAATAACATGAGCCCCCCCCCTCCTCCACCCACCGACCCCAACCACCCAACTACCCTGCTACCCACCCCTTATCCCTCCCTAACCCCATGCACGTGAGTATACAAGACAATCAGTATTTGGTCAAGGTGTGTTAGGTATGACGCACTTCCTAGGCCTGTACCGCATCATCTACCTGTATTTCCTCCTCTTGTTCCACTGGGGGGTCCAGTAGCAACCCCCTATATTCCGCCCACCGCTTCCAGATCTTAAAATGTTTGCAGGGGCATCCTCTTGCTTCATATACCGGGCGCTCCAATCCCATAAAGTAGTCTAGTCCAGCCTTCCATGCACTCGGGGGGGGGGGGGGCTCGCTCTCCCTTCCACGCTCGGGCCAGGTCTCTTTTGGCAACCACAAGCCCCAACAACAATAAGTGACGTTTATATATATTGCCACCTACACCCTCCAAGACATGGAGCAACCCTAATCGAGGGGTGCGGGGAAGATCCCATCTCAAAACCTCTGACAGGCAACTCCAAACACCTCTCCAGAATCTGACCAACCCAGCACACAACCACACAGTATGCAGCAGCGTACCTGTTGCAGCCCCACAGCGCAGACACTATGGAGACCCAATTAGTCCCGCCTTCCACAGCCGCACTCGGGTATAGTATGCCCTGTGTAAGTACTTGAATTGAATTAGCCTAAGTCGTATGGCAATGGCAGCTCCCCGCGGGGACTCCAGGGCCTCCCTCCAGTCATCCTCATCCAGGGGACCAACATCTTCCTCCCATGCCTCCTTAAGTGGAAGTAGCGTGGTTGAGCAATGAGTAACTAGTGTTTGATAAATTCGGGACACCTTCTTATCACCAAGATCTCCCATGAACACCTTCGCTTCAACTGGGCTAAATTCCGGGAGGGACTCCAAATTAGTGAGGCTAGGTGCTAAGGCATGGCGAAACTGAAGATATCGAAAGAATTGGGTATTGGGCATGTGGAACTCAGTGCTGAGCTCCTGGAACGATTTGAGGGTGACCCCGGTCAATACATGACCCAATGACGAGATCCCAATCGCGTCCCAGCCATCAAAGCCCGCCAACGTGGCCAGCGCGGGTAGTCGCCCATTTTTCCACAACGGAGTCTCCGCCGTTAACCTACCCCACCAGCCCATGCGACGCAGTGCCTGTCTCCACACAGCAAAGACAACTCGCGTGGCACACGGCAATGTCCGCCGCAGCCTAGCCGAGTATAGGACCATATGGAGGGTGGAATCGCCCATCAGTAATCGCTCCAAGGCATATGCCGGTTCTCCCCTGTCTCCATACCACCATTCATTGAGTACCAGTAACTGGGAGGCCTGATAATATGATAAGAGGTCCGACGTGGCCAAACCACCACAATACGTGGACAGGAAGCATGTCCGCAGCGCCACCCTGGCAGCACCACCAGCCCACAAGAAACGGCCCAAAACTGAGTTGACCTGCCGAAACCACTGGGGGTTAATTGGATGGGGGTAGTTTTGCAGCTGGTATAAGAGTCGTGGGAGCGCAACCATTTTGAAGATCGCGGACCTATCGAAAATAGTTAGGGGCATCCGGGACCACGTTTTCACATCCGTCTGGACCCTCTCCCACACTGGCACTATGTTACGCTCCCAAGCAATATCCACAGACTCTGAGAGGAACACCCCCAGATACTTCAAGCCACCGGCCGCCACCTGCATCTCCGATGCCCAGGGACCCGCTGCGGCCCCGCCACCCAACACCCACAGAGTGGACTTGCGTGGGTTCAGACAAAGGCCCGACACTTCTCCAAAAACACGCATAATTTCCAAGACTCGGGGCCCCGATCTGTGTAGTTCAGTGAGAAAGAAGAGGACGTCATCTGCATATAATGCAATTCTATCCGAGAGGTTCCCACTCCACTCAAAGCCCCGCATCTGTGCGTCAATGCGCACCCAAGAGGCCAGAGGCTCCATGGCAAGCGCAAATAGGTACGGGGAGAGTGGACACCCCTGTCGGGTCCCCCGGCCAAGCGGAAACTTTTCCGAGACCGCCCCAGAGACACGCACCGAAGCGGTGATATCTGTATATAGTAATTTGATGTAGGAAATAAACACGGGGCCCAGATTGAGACGGGGCAGGAGCGCAAATAGGTACGTCCAACTAACGGAGTCAAAAGCTCTATCAATGTCCGCTAGCAGCAGAGCCGCCCGCTCCCCCGTGGCTCCCATGGTGTCAACCGCTACCTGCGCTCGTCGGATGTTGTGCCGCGTCGCCCTATGGGGCATGAAGCCGGCCTGGTCTGGGTGGACGAGATCCGTCACATATGGGAGTAGCCGGTTCGCCAACGCTTTAGCCAGTATTTTAGCCTCTATGTTGAGGAGAGATATCGGACGATAAGAGTCATGTCTGTCCGGAGGTCTGCCCGGTTTCTGAAAGACTACAATTTCGGCATGACGCCAGTCAGGCGGCAGCCTACCCTGTGTTCGCGCCGCCTCTAGTGCATTCCGGTAACGGGACCCCAATTGGAGCTGGAATTTCCTATAAAATTCACTCGGGAAGCCACTTGGCCCAGGTGCCTTCCCGGTGTTGAGCTGTCCCAGTGCGTCTCCTAGCTCCTTCGCTGTAAGGGGAAGGTCCAGTGCCGTCTTGGTCTCATCCGAGACCGCCCTCGGCGGTAAGTCATCAATGAATTTAGCGACCTCATCCGCCAATAGTCTATCCTGCGGAGCATATTGCGCCTTGAAATAATGGGCGAAACTCGCTGCCAGCTCCCCGGGAGCAGTAATCGCCACTCCGTCCTCAGCAATGAGGCCCGGTAGCGTGAGCGGCTGGAAGGTACGCTGACACAGTCTATGAAGCATGGTACAGGACTTGTCCCCCCACTGGTATACCCTACTCCGTGTGGCCAGCCACGCTTGTCTAGCCTCGTCGAGCAACACAGATGCATATGACTGCTGCGCCTGCAAGAGCAACCTCACCGCTATCTCATCTCCCCCTCCTCGGCACCGCAGTTCCAAGGTTTCCACTAGCGTAGCTGCCTCAGCGATAGCCTCCCGGCGTCGTCGACGGGCCGCCGCACACCACACGATGTCAAAACCCCGTAAGGCGGGCTTCATCGCCTCCCAAACTACGACTGCGTCTATGTCTTCCACTAGGTTTTCCTGCCAGTAATGGGCAATCGCACCCCGTAGATGCTGGACGTAGTCAGGCTGCTGAAGGTGCCACGAGGACATCCTCCACCGGAATGGCTGTCGGTTCTTAAGTAGGTCGACCCTAACCACCACTGGGGAGTGGTCGGACAGCCCTCTCGGCAAAATCTCGGCCTCCCGCACCCTGTTCAGGTATACACTGGGCATAAACACATAGTCCAATCTCGAGAAGGAGCCATGCACCGCCGAAACATACGTGTACTCTCGTACCTTGGGATGCATATGTCGCCACACATCTACTCAACCCATCCCCTCCACCATCGTATTCAACCGGGTAGGGGGGGCAGCCGCTAGCGTCACCCGCAGTCGTTGGCGGTCCATACACACATCCATTACTTCGTTCCAATCGCCCCCCAACACTGCCATGGACTCCGGGATGTCCTCCCATACCGCAAACAGCCTCTCAGACAAAGACCACTGCAGGGGGGGAGGGGCGTATACACTACCAAAGACCACTGGTTTAGTACCCAGCATACCTTTGACAAAAATGTAGCGACCCTGGGGATCTGCCCATTGTCTCTCGTGGACGTAGGCCAACCTGCGATGCACCAAGATAGCAACCCCTCTGGACCCCCTAGCAAACCCGGCATGAAAGACTTGTTGGTAGCCAAACCTCTGTAAACTGAGCACTTTTGTTCCCAGCATGTGCGTTTCTTGCAATAATAACACATCTGCAGCTTCCCTCTTCCCCCATCGCAATATCGCCCCTCGTTTGATCTTATCGAGCATCGCCCTGACATTCCAGGTTACCACTCGCATGGACTCACTGGGGAGCCCTGGAGGCGCTTCAACCATAGTCAAGTGGGACGAACCATGTAGGCCCCCTGCGCCACACCCACACACTTAGCCCCAACATCAATATATCAGAAAAACTCACGTGCAGTCCACCCCTATGCCCTGTAAGAACAACAACTACCTCCCCCCCGTCCTCGACCACAGGCCCCCCCGTCCACCCCGACCCTACCCAGCCCCAACTCTTTCCACCCCCTCCCCCCTGTCACCCCGCGCCCCCCACCCCTATACCTCACAGAACTCTGAAGTACCTGTCGCGGCATGGGCAGCCACGGCCCAAAACAGAGGACCCAGGACCAACCATGCCAATGGATCCCAAACCCTTGAACAACAGAGGAAACATCCCCCCCCCAGTCAACTCCCACTCTAGTAGGAGGTAGGTAGCCCCTAAGAAGCAGCCACCCGAACCCCACCCCACAATCCCACACATGTCCAAGACATCATTCACAATCAGCAACAGAGGCAGTGGTTATGCATTCAAACGATGGAACCCAGCCATGCGACTCCCTTTAGCAGGAGCCCGTATCAGCAACTGAGAGGCAGCGTCCTTCAGAGGCCCTCAATGGTCCTTTCCAGAATGATCAGAGTCCACTGTCCCACTATCTTGTGTCCCACCGACTGAAGCGGATCGCTTCCGTGATCTGGACCTCCGGTTCCTCCTGCTCCGGGCCGGCTGGTCTCCTCGTTCCTGCAACGATTCTCTCGAAGGGCCTGGGTTCAGTCCCGGCTGGGCATGCGGCCTGATCCTCACCGTTTCGTCCGTCCATTTAAACACATCTTCCGGGGTGTCGAAGAAGTGCGTTCGCGACTGGAAGACCACCCTCAGGCGGGCCGGGTACAGCAGGGAATATTGAATTTTCAGTCCTCGCTGTTTCGCCTTGGCGGCTATGAAGGAGTGGCGCTGTTGCTGCACGAGTCTGGTGTAATCAGGAAAGATCATAGTCTTCTGATTCTCGAACAAAATAGAATCTCTGGTCCTCGCTTCCCACAAGATGGCGTCCCTATCATGGTAATTCAAAAGTCTAGCTATCACTGGTCTGGGCCGCTCACCCTCTGGTGGCCTCTGTGTCAGGGCTCGATGGGCACGCTCTATGACAAAACAGGTGGAGAGAGCCAGCTCTCCAGCCACTGGGAGAGAAACTGTTCCATGTTCCCTTTCTCACATCTCTCCGGAAAGCCGATGAAGCGGAGGTTATTTCTGCGCGCGCGCCCTTCGGCATCTTCCACACGGAGTGCCAGGCCCCTCTGAATGTTTTCCATCGCCGCCATTTTCTTTTTCAGGGACCCGACGTCGTCTTCCACCACCGAAATTCTGGATTCCGTCCTCTGTAATTCGTGCCACTGCGTTCCGTAGATCTTGACGCAGCAGGGTCACGTCCGCACCCAACGCACCAATCTTGGCATCCAGCATGTCCCTGGACTGGGTGATCGCTGCCATAAGCGCCGCATTATCCGGTCCCGTTCCATGCCCTCCTCCGGAGGGCCCGGGCCCCCCACTGGGCCCAGTAAATTTGTCAATGGTCCCCCGTTTGGAGGGACCACCTCCTCCTCTGGTCATGGTAGCAGTCTGCGTTTGGGCTGCTTATGATATGGGTGGTTGTACCAACACAGACTCTTTACACCGTCAGTAGTGTCCAGAATAGTCCCACTCAGCGTTTCTTCCACCTCTGGTTGCAGGCGCCCCCACCTGTATTGGCACGGCTCTGTGATCGGATCAAGAGTTTGTGGCGTCCCCCCAGTTCGAATTAGGCCCCGGGATCAGCACCCACGTCGTCGGCGGCCTCGTGGTCCCGCAGCCTCGTGGTCAATTCGCTGCCGACCGGTCTGCACCACAGTGCCGGGTGCTGCGAGCCCCACTCGCCCCAGCGGCCTGCCTCCCAGGACCAGCCACCGATGATATCGAGTTTGGGGCCCCAGGGGAGTCACTCACTGTTTATTGTCCGCCTCCGGGCAGCGCCATGCACAGGCCCGATCTCCGCAGGTCCGGTCAGTCACACCGTGGTCTGCCGCCAGAGAAAGTCCAGTAGCGGAAGCCCAGCCCTCCGGGCACGGCCACACACCAAGGGTCTCAGCTCCCCAGGTCCCGCCGTATGCCAGCTGCGGTCGAAATCCGATGTCGTTCCCACTGGGCGGGAACCACGAAACTCGAGGCCCCGGCTGCACCGGATCAAGTAGGCCGCTGTTCCCTTCGGGCGGCTTCTCTGCCCCAATCACCGCGGCCACCACCGGCGAGGCAACCAGGGGGACGCCTGCCGCTCCTCCGTCTCCAGTATGGTCAAGGCCCCGGGAAATTGGCAGTTCGGCCGGCCCTCTTCGAAGCCCCTGGCCAGGAGGCTCCAAAATCGAGGCCCCGGCTTCACCTCCCCGCACTAGGCCTCACGTCCCTTCCGGCGACCCAGCCTCACCGATCAGTCTAGGAGCGCCGTTGCCTGCACCGGAGGACTCCCGACACTTTCAGCCACACTTGCCCCACAAGTGGTTCGTAGTTTGGGCTCGGGGGCCAGGATAACCGGTCGGATTAATATCGGGCCGGCGGGAGCTCTAGAAAGCTGCAACCGCCATCGTCGCCCGCTAAGCCACGCCCCCCCTATGAACACGCTTTTTGTAATTATTTCTTTACATGCATTTTTTCTTGACGTTTATTGTTTCTACATTTACTGTTTCCCTTTCACACAAGATTATTCTCTTTTTTGAGTATCACCTAGGGTTCCCAACCATTTGTTATTTCTTCTCTACACCGTTTTAAGATGGCGCCCGCGCTTCCACAACCGAGTAGCCTCTTTTCTATGTTCACCACTTTGCACTATTAACTCCGCACAGCTAACTCGAGCGCACGGCGTTCGTGAGCTCCCGACCAGCCGATCAGACTAACCACTGAGAAATTGTTTTTCTCCTGCAACACGCCTCGTAACTGTAAGTACCGCTACCCGCGGACTTGTTAACTATCTTCACGCGTTTCACGCGTTGTTTGTTAACCTCCTAATTGGGGCCTTCATTCATTTTTTTCCGATAGAACGCTAAGTTCTCTGCACATACGTCCACACGTGAGAACTGGTTTTTACTTCTATAACATTGCGTCTTGTTAATTGCACTTTTTTTTTTTTTTTTAAAGACCTTTATTGTTCAATTGTGCAGAAAAACATAGCGGGCGGCCTACAACCCTAATAGGGCCGGCTCCAAAGATCCAATATGCATTGAATACAATTCAAATAACACAGCCCATCAGCCGACAACCAGCGGTCCGGCGGCATCGCAATGCAAAATTGGATGAGTCAAAATTAGCTACTGTAAGTCAGAATGTATCATCGGCCTTTCATTTATATATGGAATAACCAAACCAAAGAACCAACCATCCCCCCTCCTCCCAATCATCCTCGGAGTTCAGTTTGTTAGCAATCAGTAGTCAAGTAGAGCATAGTGCATAATAGGGCTGAAGCACATTGTTCTCAATCCCCAGCAGAGCCTGTACATTGCGCATGTCCTATAGTACATGCATCACTTACTGAGAAAGGGCGTGACAGACCAGAAGTGCAGGCGGGTGCCAATGCGAGGCATCAGTAGCCAGCGAGTCATACAAGGAGAGATGTTGATGCACAGTACCAAACCACATGTTAATGAATACCTGTTCAGGTCCACCTACCCAGCCGGGAAGATGCCTGCACACAAGTCTATAATGGTAAGAAGGTCACAGCAGATCATTGTAGGAATAGATACATGAGTACATCAGTCATCAGGAAGCTTGGACAGCATATAGGTCGAATAAGGACTCCAAATGTCTCTTGGGCCAACTCTTGCAACCATGTCTTCACATCAGGCGCTCTCCTCCCCCCCCCCAAGAAAAACGCCACTCTGCGCTTGGCCATCTGTAAGGCCAAGACCACCAATCGCCGCACACCATCAGGTACATTAGAAACAATGCCAAGCAAACAGACACGTGGGTCCATAGCTATTGTCACTGTCGTCATTTCAGACAGCGCCGCCGTCACGTCCAGCCAAAACGTATACACCCGGGAGCATACCCAAGCTAAGTGCATAAAGTCCGCTTCATGCATCCCACAGCGCACGCATATAGCCGAATCACGCAGCCCATATTTAGCTAGTTGCGCAGGTGTGTAGTACCATTGCTGTAGAAATTTGTAGTGCACGAGTCTGAAATTACCGTTAGCTGCAAAATTACCAGTCATAGCACAGCATTCCAACCAGTCATCATCCGTCAGGGGCTCCAGCAAACAAGCATCCCATCTAGCAGCCACAGTCGCTCCCCCCTCATCCTCCTGCGACGCTCGATACAGGCGTGAAACCAATTTCACACGACTAGTTGCAGTAGAAAGCAACTGTAAGGGGCCCAGCACTGGTGGTTCCGCAGGGAAAGATGGGTATAGATCACGCACCGCGGCACGTAACCTAACATAAGTAAAGGTAGCCATTGTTTCGTTAGTCTCGTGCTCCAGGAAGCTTTCTAGGGAGAGAAATTGACCCGACGGAAATGCATCACCCATGGTCTGAATCCCAGCACCGCGCAACAGCTGAAGGGCTCCTGCTTCACACGACACCGAGACTTTAGCGTGATGTAATAACGGCATGGCCGGCGCATATAGCGGCATACAATTTGAGCGTTTCCCTAATTCCCTCCAGGCGCTAGCAGCACATTGCACTGTGTCTACCTCGCCCTTCTCATATACCGAAGGAGGATTTACTATCATCGCTTGTAATGGCAATGGATATACTGCGCCCGCCTCAATCGCCACGTGAGGAGTATATGGCGGCGCCGAGATCCAGTAAGATGCGAAATGCGCCCGGGCACACAGAGAGTACAAGCGCATATCCGGTATAGCAAACCCTCCCAATTCATATGGCTTGATCAGGGTATCCCATTTCACCCGGGGCTTCTTACCACCCCAGGCCAAAGTGGTTAATAACGATTGCAACATAGCAAAAAAATGTGATGTCAGAGTCAGGGAGATATTAACAAAGAAATATAGAAATCGCGGTAGCACCACCATTTTAATCAGGGTCACTCGATCAGCAAACGACAGTGGTAGCCGCTTCCAACGAGTTACCTGATCCTCCAATTTCGAGATCGCTACACCATAATTAGCACGGATCATTTCTTGTGGATCTTTGTGCACCCAGACCCCCAGATAAAGAACGGGTCCGGTGGCCCATGCTAATGGGAATTCCAGCGGAAATGTGTGTGTAATATCAGTCAAGGGTAATATGAGGGATTTATCCCAATTTATCGACAACCCAGAAAAGCGTTCGAACCGGATATACTCCAGAATCACCCCCTCCAGGTACCTACTGGGCTTCCGCACATACAGGACCATGTCATCAGCGTACATGGATACCGCCAGTGATCTGAGAGAAACCGCAACGCAGATGCCGCATGTCGCTGCCGTAAGATACAGGCCAGGGGTTCTAGAACTAAGGCGAATAATAAGGGCGAGAGTGGGCACCCCTGCCTCGTACCCCGCTGTATAGGAAAGGGCGCTGACACTCGACCATTAACCCGCACCCGGGCAATTGGATTTGTGTAAAGTAAGGTGACCCAGGACGTATATATCAAAGGAACCCCCATACGATGTAATACTGCTATCATATATCGCCAGGCAACAGAATCAAACGCTTTGGCAGCGTCCAGTAGGACCGCTACCGCTGCAAGGTCTGGTTTGAGTAAATGAAGGACTGCAAATAAAGTTCTCAAGTTATGAGACGTAGAGCGCAGGGGGACAAAGCCAGATTGGTCCGGCAGTATCATAACAGGCAACAACAAGTGTAGGCGAGTCGCTAACACTTTGGCGAGTATGTTCACATCGGTATTCATCAGGGAAAGGGGACGATAGGGGTCACACCGGTCCTGTGGCTTACCCGGCTTCGGAAGGGCTACCAGAAGGGCCTCACGCATCGACACCGGGAGCTGCCCCTGTTCCAAAGCCTCCTCCAATACCTCGGCTAAATGGGGCAGAAGCAAGTCAATATATTCCTTGTAAAATTCAGATGGTAGACCGTCAGTGCCAGCAGCCTTGCCGTCAGGCAAGTCCGCAATCGCATCCCTGAGTTCCCTCTCCATAATGTGGTGCATTAAGAAATCCTGTTGTCCCTTCGACAACCAGACCAACGCCACATCTTCTAAATATTGCGCTATCTCATCCTCAGCAGCTGTTTCCCTGTGCTCGTACATGCATGTGTAATATTGCGCAAAACAAGTCAGTATGCCATCCACATCCGTCACAGTCCTGTCCCCATCCTTAATTTCTTGTACTCCACAATGCATAGCCCATGGCTCTTTGATTCTATTAGCCAGTCCACGCCCGGGTGACCACCTTCTCCATAATACCGTGCCCTAGTGCGTTTAGATAAATGTGAGACCTCTTGGTCCACTAGTTCATTATACTCCGTAACCTTCAAACATATCTCAGCCAGCAGGGATGCCGACGGCAGCACCTCAAATCGCCGTTCGAGTCCCAGCAGGTCACGCTCCAGTTTGGCCATGGAATCCCTCAGTGATTTAAGCACTCCAGCCTGTAAGCCAATACACGCACCCCTCACCGTCACCTTAAATGCCTCCCAGACAGTACACATGCTATCCACCGAGCACACATTCCTAACAAAGAAATCCTCAATTACACCTCGCAAGCTCTCACGGAACACAAGATCTGACAAAGCACCCGGCGGCAAACGCCACGAAAATGGCGCAGGCGCATGCGACGGCAGCCACATCACCATTAGGACAGGTGCGTGATCCGACAGCGAGCGGGGCAAATGTTTCACCTTCATCACCCAACCACTAACATCCTTCGTCACAAGCCAATACCTTCTTTCGCTCCTGGATGGCCAAGGCGCCACACATCCACCAAACCAAGTTCACTCATACCGCCCCTCACCGCACCAGCCGCATTTTTAGGCGAACTGTGCCGATCATCCCGTCTATCTAATTTGCCATCCAACGTCACATTCAAATCTCCATCACAGACAATTGCAGAGGGAGGGAGGGCAAACACCTTATTCCACAAATTGACATAAAATTCGGGGTCGTCAATATTTGGTCCGTAAACATTGACCAGTGTTATAAGCGTCCCACTCAGCTTGCCATGCACAATGATATAGCGACCTTCACTGTCAATATCCTCATGGTAACTTTCAAATGATATGTTTTTTTTTTTATCAATATCATAACTCCCCGAGCATACGAGGAATATGCTGTCGCCAGTCTAGTTCCCGCCCACTGTTTTGCTACAGTTTCCGCCGCCCGCCCCCTGAGGTGCGGCTCCTGCAAAAACGCTATCTGCACTTCATGTCTATTTAAATACGCTAGCACCTGTCTGGTCTTTTGTGGTTTGTTCAATCCCCGCACATTCCAGGAGATCCAAGAAACCTTACCCCCCTTATCCATGCGGCCTATACAAACATAAAACCTGAAATCTGGCCACCAGCCCTCCACCCAGTTGATAATACACAAGCACAAAATGCACCCTCCATACCCAGCACCCACGCTCACACTCGTTCCGCCAGTAATTGCCTCCGAGGAACCCCTCATAAACCCAAAAACATGTCAACCAATAGGCTCCAGTCCTGTAGCCCACCCACTCTAACCTACCACCCACTTTAGCGCCCACAACCTGCCAAAGCCATAACCCACCCCTTGAACTCCCCCCCTTCTCAACCTCAAGGAAAGTGTGAGGTACTCCCATATGTGGGGGCGTAGAGGCACTAAATTCCCGTGCATGGAAACGGGAAGTGACCAAGCCCCAATGATGAACATCCTACGTCTACCACCATACGTCTGCATCCCGCTATATCTGCAATACTCATTTTGCATAGGGAATGGGGCCTAACACCCCATGCATATCAATACAACACCTTCAGAGTATCAGAAGTACATACTTGACGTCCCTGGTAGCACGACTCCCAATAATGCATACATTTTGCAATGTCCCAGAATAAATTACAATTACCAGTCCTGTGTAGATCGATCACAGCACGACAACAGTTTTATGATCTTCTGTCAAGAGAACAAGCAACTCAATGAACCCAGGGTTGTTTTCAGCCGTCAGCATTCATGTCACCATCTTCCTCCTGTGCTACTGCATCAGCTCGCTTACGTTTCTTTTGTTTTTTGGCAAATTCCATGGCAGCTTTCGCCGACGTAAAGATTTTATTATCCGAAGGCGCTCCGATCCGTAGCCGCGCTGGGTATAACATGGCATAGGGAATGCCCTCCGTCCTAAGGAGCTGTTTCACTCCGTTGAATTCTTTTCGCGCCGTCTGGACAGCCAAAGTAAAATCAGGAAAGAACTCCAGCTTGCTTCCTTGATACTCAATAGTGCCTTTTTCACGTGCCAGCCGCAGCAGTACATCCCTGTCCCTGTAGTTGAGAATGCGCGCGATGATGGGGCGCGGCGGTGCACCTGCCACTGGTCTTTTCGCTAGCGAGCGATGCGCGCGTTCCACTATAAACATGCGGGAAAGCTGGTCTGACCCAAAGATATCCACAAACATACGCTCCATAAAATCCTCCATCTTACCCACATTTGTGGATTCCGGCAGCCCCGTGACGCGGATGTTATTGCGCTGGGACCGCCCTTCTAACTCCTCGTTCTTGGCTTGGATCACCGCCAGCACCCTCTCCATGCTGAATACTTTATCAGAGACTGTTGTAAGGCCATCCTTTGCAGCAGAAACTCTCTGCTCCACTTCGCCCATTCTCACATTCTGCCGGTCCAATTGCGTGGATAAATGATCAAGCCTGAGGTTCACCGATTCCATAGTTCCTTCAATTGACTGCAGTGTCCTTTGCATTGCAACAAGTGTGGCCTCCAATGTGGATGTACCTCCCGACGCACCAGCATTCTCAGTTTCAGTGGCAGCCTGTGATGAGGACGGCGCGGTTTTGCGCGCGTCAAAGTTAAGTTTAGGTTGATTGCGCTCAGGTCTGCCCATGTCGCTACCAGGATAGTGAACGTGAGTCAGGCGTAGTAAGGCCCTCACAAGGGAGTCCTAGCAGGCCACGCGGGGACCCGGCCAAGCAGTCCGTCACCCTGCAGCGCCTGCAGGAGAGTAACACCGCTGGGAGACTGATTAGCAGTACACCAGACCTAGAAAGTCAGATTGAACAGCGTTTCAGAGCGTCCTTCGGGGCCCCAGTTCCTATACCATGCAATCGGGCCCACAGATGTATCAGACAGTAATTCAGATGGAACAGCGTTTCGCAGCGTCCTTTGGGGTCCCAGTTCCTATACCATGCAATCGGGCTCACAGAGGTATCAGATATCGGTAGAAGTCGAGCCTCCAAAAATACCAGGTAGTCAGGTAGATTGCAACAGCCAGTATCCCATACCGGGTTAATGGAGCCCTCCGGTGCAACAGTCCGTAGGTGCCCGATGCTCCCAGGGTACCCCCGAGCACTCCGCTGCCACAGTCGGATCACTCCGGTCCCCGCTCTGCCCAGCCACCCGCAGCTCGTACAGCCAGGCCCAGGTCGGCCGCACGCCGCCTCCACAGCCCCGGCCTCCCTTAGATCCCAGCCCCACTCACCGCAAGCAGCCCGGACAGGAGCACAGGCCCAGCGCGGCCAGCCGGCACAGCACGGGGCCAGGAACCACCGCCCGCGGTCCGCGAGTCCCTTTGTCTCCTCCGCGGTGGGTGTCAATTCCCCGCTCTTCCTGGACACTGCCTCACCGGCCGACAGGCTGCAGCCACCGCACCCGGCCCCGGCAGGCCCCGACAAACACAGGTCGGCCTCGGGCACCACGCGGCAGAGTACGCAGCGGTAGCAACTGGTCTCCCCCACACGCTGTCAAATGGCTGCGCGGCCCGGAAACGCTCAAATCACCTCCGCAAATTATCGGGCATTAGAGACCAGCAAAATAGCAGGGAGTAGACGCTGGATGTGGCGGATATTGATCGGATATAGGCTCAGTCTGGCGAGCCTCACATGAGTGCGGCCATCTTGCCGTGCGCCCTCTAGCGCCCCCCTCCGTTAATTGCACTCTTGATGACTAATGTCTCACTCCCGTTTAGACACTGGGATTGTCCCCTTCTCACCCGCATGTCTATGTCCTGACACTGGTACGTGTTCTCTTTCATGGGTTGAAGTCTATATCTTGTTCACATATTGACGATCATCACGTGACTAGTCTGTTCCAAACTTCTAATCTACAATCCACACATGGTGTTTCTTATTTTTATTCACTAATCATTTATATTGTGGCATGATTGTCTATTTGCACCTCCATTCTTACTCAGTCACGTTTCGTGAGCTTCTTTTCACTTGCATGAATACCACCAAGCTGACTTTTAAAGCCAATTCGAGACTTTCCTCCTTTGAGAACCCTTCATTTTTGTTTTGTCCCCCTAGATTGATCCCCTGACGAAGGGCAACATCAATGCCCGAAATGCATTGGGATTATGGTTATATTCTTTTGGACATGTGTACATCATGAGTTATTTAAACTACAAAAGTTTTGAGGATATTCAACAATGAAAAATGGGATCATTGAAAATAAGTGATCTTGAATAAAAACTTACCAGTATCAAAAGACTTTGCCATTGAAATTTCGTGAAAATATTTGATCTAAACATTACTTCGTTTCATTACGCTGTGCACCAGGGGACAACCCCTATCTAGGGGTTGCAATACTTGGCCTTTGTAAGTGTTCCATTTCAAAGTGATTTTTTATAGTGTTGACGCAAAAAGGACAAGCAATCTGCCATAGTTGGAATGAGAGACACGAGAAACAGAAAACCTGGTCCAACTGGATCGTTCTGTGTAACACTTGGGCCTGAATGAATATTCTAGGAGGTTGGGGGAATAAACTTGACATTTTTAGCCTAAATCCAAGAACCTGCAGATGGGAATAACTTGAGAGTTGGAGTCTCGGGGCAGACAGAGGTCAGTCTGTGGCGTTTATTATTTTTGCAGGTGATGTTCTAATTGAAAGCAGAGAGAGGTTTATACATTAAAAGTCCTATTGAAGAGCATATCCTCTCTCCCTCGGTACAAGGGGCATAGCTCAGACTGGGCTGGGGAAAATTGGGAACAGGTTCAGGCGCAGCTGAGGCTAAAATGGAAAGTGGTCCAGGGCAAACCACAGACTGGAGAATTAAGTAAGAAACACGAGAGGGGCTCGCTGAACCCCACCCCTCAACAGAAAGACAAATGAAATGAACAGCTGCAGAGAAATGAAGGCAACGTGAGAGATATATATGGGTTTGGGAAAACGAGAATGTGGTCGGTGAGACTGAGGAATAAAGCAGCCCCCCATCTGCAACTGTATCTGGATGATCACATCCCCACCACCACCTCCTTCCTTCCCCACCTGTCATTCTGTACCTACCCTAGAAATCCCTTCCACACCCCCATCTGTGCTTTTCTCCCTGCGGTGCTCTTCAAGCTCCACCCGCTTTTTGGTGTAGGTTGCAGCTACTCCCTGCTTTCTATCTGCCAATTTGTACATGGGATCCGGTCAGCCGCCTCATTCCCCCCCCACTTTCACGGCAGGGCCATTCACACCCTTCATCATGCCCCTCAACCTTTTGGAGGTCTCCAAGGAGTGTACGATCAAGTGTATTTTGAAGGGTAAGCCCATTAGAAACAATGCGACCATTTTGGAAGGTCAGTCAAAGGAGGGTCAAACGCTTCAAGTGTGGGAGAGTTTATATTTAACTCGACACCGGGCACGCCACCCTTCTGTAGTGTACCTTCATACAGACCTGTGTCTGCATTATATAAAATAAAGCAAAAAACAATGCAATGGAATTGCAAAATGAATAAATACAGTAATTAGTACGCTTTTTATATCAAGGGTGACCGAGAAAATACCATAAATCACATGTTCTAGTGCTACAAGAAATATTACTTTGGCTATGGAAGCTCTCAAGGACAAAATAAAATGCATAGGCAATACCAAAATGGCCTGGGGTTGTCTGACTGCCTTTTGGCATTCTCAGTGCATGTTATGTATTGTGACGTTTTTTGTAAAACTTAACGGATGGGCTCTCCACAACATAAAAAAATGTAGATTAATTAAAAGCAAAAATATTTTAACTGTCTCACAAAGCACATCTGTTCGGCACTAGAGAAGAGAAAATAGATGGCTTTTAGCAATACTGTAAGCTGTAAGGCATCACACTTAGACCTGTACAGCAGGGGGAACATTTCTGCTGCAACACAGGGCCATTTGTTGCTTCTTTTTTTTTTTTTGTAAAATAGTTGCTAGCTTCACACATGTAAGCAATATATAAGAAATATATGTAAAGTTGTCAGAGGCTAAGCTTAGAAAATACACATAGACGCCATGGCAATAGAAAACCATAACATAAGCACACACACAGCATCACCGGTCATTATCACACGCTCTAAAACGTAATGACTCATACCAGCACACTTCACAGCCCATCAGACACTTGCATCACACAACATCACTTCAAAAGGCACTCTTCACACATGCACCCACACACACTGATCCGCCATCACACAAACATGTAGGCATTGACATTTGCATGACTGCTGCACATTCTATGCTTTTTGTGTGTTTTCTGTTACTGCTTGTGGGCTAACAGTCATGTGCTGCTTTTGTTACCAATTATGAGCAATTGAGGAAATATTATATTGGCACTGCACATGCTGCACTGTGTGTATAAAAAGTGTGCACTTAGGCCTCCTGTGCCATTACTGTTTTGTATATATGAATGAAGCTTGCACTGCTGTCGTAAGGGCTGTACGTGTTTTCATCTGCGGTAAAGCATGCACTGCCATCTGTGTTGTGAATATTCCCTTATATCGTATTGAATTCTGCACTTCTCCTGTCCGTGCTGTTAGTGTGTTGCTTTACTGGTGATTAAAAAAAATCAATATAGAAAAGCCAATACGGTTGGCTTTGTCGTGGTATGTTAATATGCAGGTTTCTGAGCATTTGGAGCAATCGGGATGTTGGTTCACATGTGTCGTTTTAGTTTTAATGAGTGTGTTAGTTACCTCCTCTCCGCTGGAAGTCCGCTGTGGAGCGGAGAGCAATTGTTTGAGAGCTGCTGTGCTGGCTGCTGGCGTGATCACTGCTCCTTTCGTGAAGAAGCGCTCCTGAACTAACTCTTGGCGTCGTCACTTGGCAAGCGCTATCTGGCAGCGCTGGTGACTTACTGCTCGCGTTTCCCGCTTCGCGGGAAACACTCGTTCTTGTGAGGCTGCAGGCGGCTGGGGCACAAGGAAAACAACACTGCCCACAAGCCATCGGGGTCAGGAACAACTCCCCGCCACGCCCCCCTCACCTGCCTTCATTACCGCTGGAAGTCCGCTGTGGAGCGGAGAGCAATTGTTTGAGAGCTGCTGTGCTGGCTGCTGGCGTGATCACTGCTCCTTTCGTGAAGAAGCGCTCCTGAACTAACTCTTGGCGTCGTCACTTGGCAAGCGCTATCTGGCAGCGCTGGTGACTTACTGCTCGCGTTTCCCGCTTCGTGGGAAACACTCGTTCTTGTGAGGCTGCAGGCGGCTGGGGCACAAGGAAAACAACACTGCCCACAAGCCATCGGGGTCAGGAACAACTCCCCGCCACGCCCCCCTCGCCTGCCTTCATTACCGCTGGAAGTCCGCTGTGGAGCGGAGAGCAATTGTTTGAGAGCTGCTGTGCTGGCTGCTGGCGTGATCACTGCTCCTTTCGTGAAGAAGCGCTCCTGAACTAACTCTTGGCGTCGTCACTTGGCAAGCGCTATCTGGCAGCGCTGGTGACTTACTGCTCGCGTTTCCCGCTTCGCGGGAAACACTCGTTCTTGTGAGGCTGCAGGCGGCTGGGGCACAAGGAAAACAACACTGCCCACAAGCCATCGGGGTCAGGAACAACTCCCCGCCACGCCCCCCTCACCTGCCTTCATTACCGCTGGAAGTCCGCTGTGGAGCAGAGAGCAATTGTTTGAGAGCTGCTGTGCTGGCTGCTGGCGTGATCACTGCTCCTTTCGTGAAGAAGCGCTCCTGAACTAACTCTTGGCGTCGTCACTTGGCAAGCGCTATCTGGCAGCGCTGGTGACTTACTGCTCGCGTTTCCCGCTTTGCGGGAAACACTCGTTCTTGTGAGGCTGCAGGCGGCTGGGGCACAAGGAAAACAACACTGCCCACAAGCCATCGGGGTCAGGAACAACTCCCCGCCACGCCCCCCTCACCTGCCTTCATTACCGCTGGAAGTCCGCTGTGGAGCGGAGAGCAATTGTTTGAGAGCTGCTGTGCTGGCTGCTGGCGTGATCACTGCTCCTTTCGTGAAGAAGCGCTCCTGAACTAACTCTTGGCGTCGTCACTTGGCAAGCGCTATCTGGCAGCGCTGGTGACTTACTGCTCGCGTTTCCCGCTTCGCGGTAAACACTCGTTCTTGTGAGGCTGCAGGCGGCTGGGGCACAAGGAAAACAACACTGCCCACAAGCCATCGGGGTCAGGAACAACTCCCCGCCACGCCCCCCTCACCTGCCTTCATTACCGCTGGAAGACCGCGCATCGCGGGACGCGCGCGGGCGACGCCGGGCTAAGCCCGGGCAAAGGGCGGGCCCTCTGTGGCCCTCAGTGGCCGAGGTAGGCCGGGCTGGGCCCCGGTATTAACATTTCTCATCTTGTTTTAGCTTTTTATTGTCTATGTTTGTATGAAAACACGCAGATTGGTTTTCTGCTACGAAATACGTTATCTATCTATACGAGCGTCACCCTCTCGCCCTGTGGATTCATATTTTACTAATTGTGTGTATATTTCCGGGACTGTGAATCCTGCTGTAGGGCCAGAGTTTTCTCCGGCATTATGACGGCAAAGAAATTACGTTCTGGGAAAGTCTTAGGGGAGAAGTCATGTATAACATCAGGATCTATTCCCCTGAGAAAAAAGCATGAAAATAGCGTACAATTGAAAGGTCAGATGCAGTTGGTACAAATTTGGGAAAAAACTGGGAATAAATCCATAGAAGTCCCAACAATAACTGATGTAGATACATTACCACAATCGCAAATGCAATCTAATGTGGAGAATGATCTCAATCTAGTCCCAACGACGGAAACAAATAAGCCTATTCAGAGTCAGTCAAATGAAGTAATCCTCCCAATATATACATTAAATGAAGATGTTTCTGATCCCATGATAATAAATTCGCAAGTACTTCATCACAACACTCCTAAGGGAAGAGAAAACGTGGAGGAAGACATGGGTGATGCATCTATTTCTACCAGTATTGATCTTGAACTCTGTGGTCGCTATATGGACAAGAGATCCTTGACTCATCTTGCGGACAATAAAACACCAATTAGAGCAACGCCATCAGGACTGCTGCTATATAGCAGCACTCCTTCCATCAAATCCAATGACAATCTTTCAATGCAGTGTGATTTAAAATCTCCACAATTTAATCTATCGGGGATTTGCTCTTTTACTCCATCTAGCTACCCAAAAAATGAGAAACCAATTTCTGAGTCTCTTATAGCACTTGAGCAAATTCTGTCTTCTATATTACTCCTACTTGGTAAATTTGCTGTGAGTTCCGATTGTATTCTGACTTCAGTTACCGAGATTTTGAAGGCACTGCTGGCTAAAAATGTTGAGAATGTGATTACTCCTCCCATTGAACCTGTTGTTCAAAAAGTCGTAGATAACACTAATGTTCTGGGGGAAAATACACCGTTGGGAAGGTCTATAAAGGTTGATATTCATAAGCCCCCTGCGACCCCTACCCCATCTTCCTTTTTACAGAGAAAAGATTTAGAGCCCACTGTGAAGGAAGAAAGCCTGGTAGAGGTATTACAAACGGTTGGAAACAAACTCTTTCCCATCTTTATCCAGGAAAAAAAAGAACCGGAAGGAACTTTGACGACTAATAAAACTATAAAAGTAAAATCTAAAGGGAAAAACAGGAAGTTGTTACGCAAATACAAAAAGAAAAGACCGAGGCAAATCATTTTCCAAAAACATATAATACCTGAATCGCCTGATGCTATAGAAAGTGGAGATAATTCACTATCGGATACTTCCGTTAAAGAGGTAGTGGAGTGTATCACTAACAATGTATTGGTGGGTACCCCGGCTGAAGCTACTATGAATGGGGTAATTCCATGCTCTGTGGTAAATGCTCTTGAACCCCTAGCATTAATTGTTGAAGATATTGGAAACACGCCGATAGTAGCAGCAGTACTTAATCCATCTGCACCCATTTTTCGGCCTCAACCTGACGTAGCTAGGAGCTCAATTACTCAGCCAGTAAAAAGTTCTATTGTAAGTGTGGATACTTTGTCATTGGATTTTCTCCCGCTATTTGATCTAGACCTAAAATTGAACAGATCTTGGTTGCTTAACTGCTTTAAAGAGATTGAAAGCTTAAAACTAATTTTATCAAATGATATTGATTTAGTTCTCCCAATAAGATCAGTAAATGGGCAACGAACAAGGGTAAAATTTTACTCTAAAATAATTGCTAATCTTGTTTTTCAACAAGCGGAAGTTTTTCAATGTAGAGGAATTGACGTGTTACCTTATGTTAATAGCGATCTGTGTATTTCCTCTAGAGAAAGAAATATAAAGGTGGTCTCTAGGCAGGATGATTCCTCTACCTGCAATAAAGACCTAAAAATCTGGGTCTCTAGAGGCAAACGAATGGTCTCTCAGGTACTTCCATTACCTGACAACATAGATATTCCTCTAACAGAAGACAATCAGATGTGGAACTGGTTACCAGGAGTTTTATCAAATAACACATCGAATAACCCACGACTATTTCAACATCTTTAACACTCAATTAAAAATTGTCTCTTGGAATGCTGCTGGCCTGTATAATTGCCCAGAGAAATTTGATTTTTTACTTTCTTTAAATGCAGATGTGCTATGTATCCAGGAAACATGGTGTAAAAATCTCCCATATGGAGGGAAAGATTATTTTGTCCTGGAGGCCCCTGCAACTCCTTCTAAAAAAGGCCACGCAAAAGGTGGAATTGCCTGTTTGTTATCTAACTCTTTACAATGGCAATTCTCCCACTATACGGACACCAGCAATCTTTTCCAATCTATACCTATTACTAATCTAGCCTCAGTGGGTAGACGGTCTTCGTTTATAATTTTAAATGCATATATTCCCCCCGAAGATATTTTTAATACAGTTTTAAAGCGAATGTTTTCCTATGTCAAACAATTACTAGAGGTTGATCACCCCCCCTATATATTACTGGTGGGTGACTTAAATAGCAAAGTGTCTAATTTAACTCTAGACATATTTAGAAATAAACCTAAAGAAGAAGTATACAATATACCTCAAGCACTCTTGCCCACTAAAATAAAAACTAATAAAAGAGGTAAGATTCTCCTTGAGGAACTTAGTCACTTAGAGGGGCTTATCGTAAACGGTAGGATGCCCTCTGATACTCCCGCTAACTATACACATGGATCATTTAGGGGTGAATCTATTTTGGATTACGCAATTACGGACTATGATACTTTCTCTTTTATTAAAGATATGGTGATCTCTCACTCTTCCCTGAGTGATCATAAACTGATTAACAGAACTGTCTCACTAATTCCCCCAGAAACTAATTCCTGGTCCTTAAAGAATAGAGGCCTTTCTATTAAGTGTAAGTCAGGTAGATGTTTTTGGGGATCTACCAATATGAAGGATGTACAAAATATTCTTGCCCAAACTTTATTAGAACTAGATCATTGGCAAGGTATGGCATTTCTACATCTCGAAAATTTTATCAAACAAGTCATCAAGATAGCTAAGAAAACGGGTAATCCTAAAAAGTTACATTTCTCTCCTAGCTCATTACTAATATTAAATAAGGAGATAAATAAACTCGTAAGAAAACAATACCTTAATAGATCTGGGGAAAACGAGTATCAGTTAGCCTTATTAAAAAGAAGGAGGGTTAGATTGAGATCTAAGCTAAAAAGAGAAAAAGAAGATTCTCTTTAGATCAAGTTAAGAGAGGCTTCAACCCACAATAAATCTAGAGACTTCTGGTCCATAATAAGGAAAGGATGTGGTTCAATAACAACTCCCACTCCAATCTCTATTGCGGAAGATGTCTGGACTCTATTTGTGACTACCTTATATGCACCCAATGGTGCAGTGGGGGATACATGGGATCCAGCCCCAAATAGAGAGTATAAAATAGAACTCCCTACCGAGAAATCCATAGCTACCGTGATAAAGAGTATGCGCTCTTCCGGAGCTATGGGACCAGACGAACTGCCCATGTCAATAATTAAGCAAGATGTTACCACCTGGAGTAGGATTCTTCTTCCAGTATTTCAAACATGTTTTAGATCAGGAACAGTCCCTGACTCCTGGAGGGGAAGTATACTAATCCCCATATTTAAAAAGGGTGATCGGGATAAGCCTTCTAACTATCGACTAATAGCTTTGTTGGACTCAATAGGAAAAATTTTCGCTAAATGTCTTTTAATGTTAATAACGGAATGGGCAGAATTAAATAGTATTTTACCCATGGAACAAACAGGATTTCGCAAAGAGCATGGAACTCTAGATAACTTGACATTATTACAGGTGATTATGGACAAATATGCACGTGTTCGAGGTGGTGGCATATACGCAGCATTTATAGATTTCTCCACGGCGTTTGACAAGGTGGACCGTCCAACGCTGTGGAGAAAGCTGGCTGTACTGGGTATGCCAGGACATTTACTCGAACTAGTCAGGTCTTTACACTCGAACACATGGTGTAAGGTGCTACAAGGTGGAGAAAGGGGTCTCTCTCAATCTATCCCCTCTCTGAATGGGCTAAAACAAGGGTGTATATTGGCGCCCATTTTGTTTTCTTTATATACGGCCGACCTACCATCCTCCATTGCAGCTTGTGAGGGACTGGCTCCGACAATTGGAGGGTCAGCTATATCGATCCTTATGTATGCGGATGATATACTTGTTTTAGATTTGACCCCGAAGGGTTTATCTAATCGTCTACATGCATTGAACCAATTTGCTGAAGCACATTACATGAAAATTAATATATCGAAAAGTACAATCATGTGCATTTTCGGTAAGAAAAAATGTAGGTCTGGAAGTTATAATTGGGCTATTGGCGGACAAAAACTCGAGGTGGTTAAAACCTATACCTTTTTAGGCAAAATAATATCAGCTAATCTTAGTGAGAATCCCCATATCGAACATAACTCACGTAAAGCGCTGGCCCATGGTACGGGGTTATGTTCTTTGTATAACGCTACCGGGAAGAGACACTTCTCCCTCTTTCTGGATGTATTCAGAGCGAAAATACCTGCAACTCTACTATATGGAATCGAATTAGTGGAGTTGAAACAATGGGGATTCATGCAAAAAATGGAAGGAAAGGTATTAAGAAAAATCTCTTCTTTTAACACAGCATGCTCTATATCTTCATGCAGGCTGGAATTCGGACTCCGAAGTTGTTGGGTACAGGGGTTGGTTGCCCTCGTAAGATGGGTAGCCTGTTTGGCCAGAGGTAAACCGGGTACCTTAAGAGAAGCTATCAAAAAGGAACTCCTGGGCAATTTTAACGAGTTCTCGCTGTTAGTAAAAAACTTTAGAAAAGCGGTATCTCTGCTAGAACTGGATGAAAGTACGTTATTCCTACTTTCACCCTCTGAGCTAAAGTTTAAACTAAAATGTACATCTTGGGAACTCTGCTATAAGTTGGATATACTTGCCCAACCTAGACAAAAAGAAAGGGAAGCCCTGGTAAAAACATATATCCCAAAGTTGGCCCAACAATACCTCATTTGGAATATTCCCCATAGAGTCCGTAGATTATGGTACCTTTTAAGACATGACTTGCTTCCACTCAATATTCTTTTAGCAAAATGGTATGGGGTATCTCCAATATGTAATCTCTGTAATGATGCTGTACAGGATCGTAATCACGTCTTGTTTATTTGTCCTGCATTGCGCCCATTGCGCCATAAATGGTTAAAACCAATTTGTTTACAATTGGGAATTGTAAATGTAAAAATGTTCTTCCATGCACTTTACTGCCCTCCAAATGAAATGTTTTGTTCCAGAATTTTTAAATTTTTTAAAGGGTTTTTAGATATTTATTAATGAAGTACAGGGCGATGTTGATGATTGCTTTATTCGCAGATAAGTCGTGTTTTCTTTTCGTTTTGTGTTGTTATTTGTACTATTCATATTGTATAATTGTGTGCTTATTTTTATGTGGCCCTCTTTGAGAGCCAAAAACATAATAAACTTTGACTTTGACTTTACCTCCTCTCTGCCCTAGGCTAGGCTTCCAACGAGGCCCTGGGGCGCCATTACGTCTCCAGACCCCCAGACAGTGGGCAAGCCCGGGGTCTGCATCGTGCAAGGGAGCAAGCATTGCTTCTCAGCGTATTGGCTTACGCGATCTCCACGGAGATGATTAGGCGTATGACAGAGGTCCGTTCTCACAGCCCTGCCTCCAGCGCTCTTCACAGGAGTTCAGTCTCAGAACTGATTCCCTACACTGAAGCAATGAACGGTGTTTGCTTGTTGAAGGTGATGTCTGACATGAGATGCACCTAGAACAAGAAAATCAACTTAATAATTCCATGTACTAACTTATTCCAGTCTACTGGTGATCTAGCATTGCTGCCTTCTCGAAGCCATTGTTAGCTGGATTTCAGGCCCACCTTTCCACTATGTCACCATTGGGAAAAGGAACCTTGCCCTTTAAACATTGGCAGCAGCAACCCCTTCAGACATGTCAGGCATCCCTCTACCTCCCTTCCTCCGGCTGCTTCTGCATGATGCTGATTACAGCATTTACCACTAATCCCCTGCCATATTAGGCTGTACCTTTGAGTGGAAGGAACAAAGCAACCAGCCACGGCATGAGAGGGTTCGTCTTACAGCAGCAAGGCTAATTTTTTTCCATCTCTACACCAATATCTAAAATGTGCTTGAAAGTTTGTGAATCAAGTCTACAGGAAATCTTACTATTTGAAATTCGAGTGTAGGTCTCACTTAGACCTGATTCTAATGTTTTTTCACACTTGTGCTTCAAAATACTATGTTTGGAACCCCCATTTTTTCAACAATTTGCAGTGAATATGTGGTGTAAAACCCACTATTTTAATCCATTTTTTTCAAAATTTTCTTGCAGGGGGAGAACCTTCCAGCACCCTCTTTTTGCAGTTTAGGCTCGCTCACTTCGCTCGCTCACTTATTACATTAGGGTACAACATTTTTCGCACCACCACTTTCAAAATCCACCACCCACCACTGATTTTTACCCCTACGCTATCCAACGCTTTCCTTATTGTTGCAATATGTGGAGTAAGTATATATATATTAATTTACATGTAAATGTTTAATTAATTTTAAAATTATATGTATTAGTTATTTTTTAAATATGTATTAATGTTTACATCTATCATTTTTTTCACGTATTTTTTACTTGTTTTACATTATTAAAGCATTTTAAATAAACAATATTTTTGACATCGATATTTTTGACAATATTTTTTTTCGATAATTTTGTACTTACCATTATGTAGATAGGACTTCGATATTTTTGGCGTCGATATTTGTGTTGATATTTTTGTAGGTCGTTTTTCTGTCCGTCGATATTCTGTCAGACATTCCATTCTTACGTGAGCACCGTAAAACGCATATGTGGTACTGGTGTGAGCACACTATTGTATCATCCTAAAATGTTTTGTACTTTACCCATTTAAGTTGTCCATTAAACCTCACCTCAAGCTTTATTAACAAAACAAAACAGGGCTACATATGTAAGAGAAGGAAGAAAAAAACTAAGGTATAAGAAAAACAAATCTGTAACAAAACAAACAATGAGAACAATGAGTACGTGCTGGCATTTCGAACAAACACCAGATGGTTTAATATATGTCCGTTAGTACTAATGAAGTGAAACAGATGGTATATCAATCTATTAAGATAGCGGCAACGATGTTCTTCCCCATAAAGGTTGAAGTGCTGCAGCTATCACTATTCTAAATGGGTGAGCACGTGATCAGTTTTCACTGGCTCCCAGCCTCCCACTTAACAAGAGAATCTCATTTAAAGCCAAGTGCCTCTGTCATAAAATCATTAATGGCAGGGGCCCCGAATATCTGTCCTTATTGGTACAGCCCTATTTTCCTTTGTGCAAACTTTGATCGACTTGCGCTAACTTAGCAGTAGTACCCCATGTAACCAGAGCATGGCTAGGGGCCCACTCTTTTGGTCTCCAAGAAGCAAAGATGTTGAATTCCCTGCCGACCCACCTGAGGATGGAACCACCTCAGGTGATCTTTTGTAAGAGGCTTAAAACCTGGCTGTTCTGTTTATCTTAGGGTAGCTTTGGGTTGTTTGTCTCTTGTTTAGCCCATGTTTTTCTTAGTATAGTGCCCTCAGCTCTAGAAGAGATTCTGTACCTAGCGCGGAGACACACGGCAGGGTGTAACCATTGCGCTTTTTTGAGACTCATTATTATTATTATTATTCAGGAAAGGTCAATAAAAATAAATCAAGAAAACAATGAGTGTAAACAAGCAGTATCATCAAGCATAGGACCAATACATGCTGTGGTCCGCTGTTGCTCCTTGTTTGCAGTTTGTCAAGGCAAAGAGGTAACACGTCCCACAGCAATGTGTTTTTCTATTACCTGGGGTTTGGATATCTGACGTGGTCGGCCGGCATCTCATGTGATGTGAAAATATGATGCCCCGGTGGTGGTGCTGGTAATTATAACAAGGGTCCTAGTGATCAGGGTCACGTATGTATAACGCTAGTGTACTCCGTAGTGCCAGCGGTTTTGAAGACTGAGACCCTAGTGATGAGTACATTTTGGGCTAAGTTTATAATGTTTTATTTTTATGCAGAAAAAGTTCAAAAAGAAAAAAAACAAATTCGGTTAAAAAAGGGGTTTTTATTCATAAACCTATGGTAAAAAAAAGGTGTCTGCCCCAATACAACTTGCAATCATCATAAGGGGGTGATTAATGTAAAGCAACTGTTTCCTAATTTATATTTATTTTACTTTGTTTATTTTACTAGACGTATACACTTAACTCCTGTAGGTGAAAGCAAATGACCCTGGTCCTTTAAAGCCAAATAAACAATCACTGAACTGTAAGGAAACGAGAGGCCTCCAGTAGAGAAAGACTACTCAGAATTAGGGAGCAAATGGGGATGGGGAAAACCACATTCATTTTTTAACATAGTGGGGAACATTTTAAAGACACGTGGGCTCCTTTCTCGGGTTCTCTAGCCTCAAATATTTTCAGGTTCTGAGGCGTGCAGCTCATGAGCCATCCTGAATAGCCACACAGCATACGTAACACAACTTAACAGAATGACACTGTTAAACAGTCCGATCACGGCCAACATACCCGAAAGGTATCGATAGATAGTTAAGTCTGGTGTCTGCAAGGTGGTGCTTGCAGAGGAAGGGATTACTTTGGGGATCTTTACAATTCGACTCAGATGGTATATTCGTTCTCCGACAGCCACCGATGAGAGCAAGTGTATAGATATGTTAAAGAGAAAATGGCAAATAATAAGATTTCATCCATAAACAACCTAATGCAGATTTTCTGTAACAAAATCTAACACGGAGGCTAAAAAACACCCCGGCTGTGAAAGGGTTAATGTCAATATCGGTGGTTTTAGTGTTACGGACGACTATTATTCTGATAATGTTACTTCTTTCAGTATAACAGATTTTGAAAAAAATGTCAAAACATACCTACCTTTGAGCTTCCACTCGACATCCTTTAGGAAGCCACTGAGAGTACGGTAAACGTTTAAACTTTTCTTTTCCCACTGCTACATAATACTGATTATTTTTAATGTCTCCTAGGCATACGCGTTGACCATCAATTGTGCACAGCCTGCAAGCAAAAAAGAAATAATCAAAAATATTGTGAAATTATGAATTATTCTAGACACGTTGACCATTAATTATGTACAGCCTGCAAGCAAAAAAGAAATAATCAACAAAAATATTGTGAAATTATTCATTATTCTAGACGGCTTTTAGTGAGCACCAGTTTAATGTAATATTTAGCTTACACTGAAAATAAGCGCTAAGACAGAACTACAATTTTGACTTTTTCTTCTTCAGGAAATAGTAGATTTGGAAAAAAATTCTTTCAAAATGTTAAAAAAAAGTCCCATAACCTTACCACTCCTAGCAACTTTAGCATTATTGCGCCTAGAAACATAAGGTAGAGGAATCGCGCAGCAGTTGAGTTCGCAAAAAACTGAATTATACACTGGCACAACTGTGACTATGACTAGAAGCTGAACGCTGCACAGCCTGAACCTCTGTGCAGTGTTTGGCGCCAGCACCTGACAACTTTTCAATTGCATTTACTTAAGTGTGCAAGATCCCACGAGATTACGAAAGCGGTATACAGTTCGTGACTGACTGTCTCAAAGATGCAAGTTCTCGTGCCCTCCAATTCTGCTCCATTGGCTTTGGTCCCCACTTTCCCAAGTTGGTGACTTGAGTGTAGGCACGTGGTTGAGATAGGACACATGATAGTGTATAATTGACAATATACTACCAATGGAACAAATAAACACATTCATAATGTCTAGATTATGCACCGTAATCTTCATTATTCTGAGTCCGTATTTCTCGCCTCACTACTTACTATTTGAAGTGCGGAAGTGCTTCACCCCCAATAACCAAACTTCCCATTTTACCACTTTTCTTTATGGCTTTACTTTGTAAAGGGATCCGTCCCTAAGGAAATCTAGATGTTCATATCTTCCCAATTCTAGAAAGAAGCTTAAGGGGATTTAGGGTGGAAACATATGCAATGGAGAGAAGAATGCAGACTCGGATTAATGAAGATTATTGGTAAAAAAAAATCTAGATATTACCTCTTCTTCTTCAAACCTCATACCATTTTTACTATTTGAACGAATGCCAAAGTATAAGTATCATCTTCCCGACAGGATGAACAAAAATACACTATGAGCCAGAAGTCATGGAAGAAAAAACCCTAAAGGTATTTCTCCTCAGAATTTATTTGCCATTTAGTTTATCAGACTTCGTCGCAGAGTCCTAATCATAGACTAGGGAGAGCAAATTGCTGACAGGGTGTACAAGATTTATTTGATAAGGCAGATCCAATAAGAGAACAACAGTGGTTCTCCTGCTGTTTGTTTTAAAGCCTCGGAAATGGAACCAATTAATAACTTCAACTGATTTCCTGACATGATGCTTGTTAAATCCTTGTGCCTGTGAGACAGCCTCCTGGAAACATCCTTATATCTCCTCTCCTCTTGAGGGGGAGAAGGAGATGCATGTTTCTGCTTCCCTGTATGCTTCACCCTCTCCATAGACTAGGAAGAGCACACCAGTATTCCGCTCTTTGATAGAGGCCTTAACTTTTTTCCTCAATACTCTTCACAATTCTTTAGGATAGAATCATAACAAAAAATTATATAAAACTAGCATTCGGGTCAAATAAAAGCGGATTGGCCTGTTTCATTTTCTGAATGATACCTCCTTACTCTTTCAGGGTATTTAGCTTTGTTTTGGTCCTTGCAATCCTTCCTGCATTCCCTTTCTGCTATCTTGCACATTTTTCTTTATAGAGTATTCTTAGGTGTGGGGTGTACCATGTGGCGGACTTTCTTTTGATTTTAAGAGTTAATGTTTTGATGGGAATGGCTTGATCTAAGAAATGGTGTATCCATTCCGAGAATGTGCAATTAGTGACATGAGAGTCAGAGCCCAGTAGGGGTAGGGTTTTGCCAAGGATGCGTTTTCAGTCATTGTGGTTTTGGTGGGAACAGAAACGGTCTATCCATGGCAAATGGCTTGGGTGGGCAAGGAATGGAAAGGTTAATCTGGATAAGGAAATGGTTGAACCAGATATTCGGTAGGGGATTAAGGACCAGTAAGTGGGAACCATTAGAGAAAACGAGATCTAGCTGGTGACCATTTTCATGAGTGAGGCCCTGGATTCTTTGGGTGAGTTGGATAGCGCTAAGGTCTTGCAGGAAGCCGATAGCTTGAGTGTCAGAAGCAGTATCATCTGTGGTAGGAGTAGCTGCCGGGCGGTGACGTGGGGAGGGGCAGGGTGGAGGGTAGTAATCTATGGATTACGGAGGATTACAGGTAAGTAAACATATAAATAAATAAAACGAATTTCGTTGCATGCACTGCATCGCATTTGGGAATGCAGTGCGCGCAACGAAATTAGTTTTCTTTATTTATATGTTTATTTACCTGTAATCCTCCGTAATCCACAGATTACTACCCCCACCCTGCCCCTCCCTGCCCCTCCCCACGTCACCGCCCGGCAGCTACTCCCACACTGACCGCTACTGGTCGGAAGACTCATCATGGACTCCGGAAAACGTGAAGGTGGGGGACAAGGGAATTGCGAATGTCATACTTTTGCAATAGGGAGATGAAAGGGGTTTGGCTATGCCTGTGAATGCTACCTTCTGTACAATTGGCAGACCTCCTCCCCTCTTATCTTCTCAATCAGTTGTCAAGGAGCAAGGCCGGGACAATATCAAGTCCGAGCTCTTCTTGGAGATCACAAGAAGATTACATCGGGTTTTTGTTCTTCCAAGAGTTTGGAGATTTCAAGCAATTTAGCAGGACCGTTTTCTAGCTAGGCCTGGAAAGGCTAGTATTCCTGGAGGGTGGGAAAACCCGAAGGTGGTGGGGAGGGGGAAAGTAGGGTCAGTAAAAGAGCAGTATTTACAGATTAGGTTTTGCTCGGTCAGATCGATAGAGTGGAGGCATGTGTAAGCGAGACAGCAGTTTTCTTCTCTGTAAATATATATTTTAATTTTATGGTTTCACAAGCGCTAGGTGCACAGATGTTGGGTTGTAGTGGACATCGGGTGGCAGTGCCAAGTGTAAACATTGCGTGGCCTGGTATAGGTGCTTAAGGCCTAGCAGATAGTCATTGGCACACTGGTCTTGAGTATTGGGCTCGCCTCTGAGTATAACTGCCCTAGGCACAGTGTCTCCCCTCCTCCACAAGACTAATATTGTCATCCTTGGGAGAAAGTCCAGATTCTCAGCAATTGGAGTCAGTAATTATCAGGGATTATTGAAATCCCCCTCATGCTCGGGGCCTTTGACCAAGGGTGGAACCTTGCATCCGTGGGGGTAACCAAAGCAGGTGGTGGAACAGTACTAGGCTACACTACTATTCCATCCTGCACCAGGGCTTGTTTGCATCTGGAAAGCAACACACCCGAGCTAGGGAGATCTGAGCCATCAGGATATATCGATCTATATCGGGTACCTTCAGTTTCCCCTCCCCCGGGCTCTTCAGCAAGGTTCTGGCCACCCTCAGTGACTTCCCATCCCATATAAAGACCCACATATTTTGGTTTAGATTTTTTTAAGGGTGCCTGGGATAGCGCAGACCGTGAGGGAGTGAAAGAGATACAACAGTTTCGGCAGCAGGTTCATCTTCAAGCAGTTTATCCTACCCACCCAGGAAATCTCAAGTCTGCCCCAGCTATACAGGTTCTTGAACAAGACATCCAGAAGGGTAAGGAGATTGCTAGAAAAAACCTCCTTGACTGAGGATTGAATCGTAACCCCTAGGTATCGGATAGCTCCTGGTGTCCACCGTAATCCGTGCTTCATCACAACCTCTTCACTGTCATGGCTACACCCTCCCGCTGCCATCATCATTGATTTTTGATAATTCAGACAGAAGCCCACAGCTAGGCAAAAGGGTTCCAACTCTTCTAAGAGTGCGGGTAACGCACTCCCTGGGTTGGTAAAGAAACATGGGTAGTTGTCTACAAAGGGTGCCAGCTTTGTTGGTCCCTGCTTGGTTGGCAAATATGTAATCAGTTGAATAGCCACGATCCTATGGTATAGGGTCCAAGGTGAGTGACAAAAATCACGGGGGATAGGGGGCAAACCTGTTATGTGCCCCAAGTTACAGGAATGGATTCTGAGAGACGAGAGTGTATTTAAATTTCACCAAGAGTCAGGCATAATTGGATAGCATAAAAGCCTTCATGTGTGGTACTTAGGACCTCATGTCAAGGGTCTTTGTAAAGAATGACCAATCAAAGCAGCCAAAGGTTTTCTCTGTGTCGAGCGAGAGAAGGAATATGCTACTTACCAGTATGCATCTGTTCTTGGCATGTAGGGCTGCTGACATTCATATCTGCGCATAGATCGCCGCCTAGTGTTGGGTCCGGATGATTGCACTTTGTTGTCTTGGAAGAGTCTTCGAAGTATCACGAGATAGGTGACTCCTCCCCTAGACTACAGTGCGCATGGGCATCCTCTCCATCCTCAGATTGTTTTTCGCCATTGTGGCAGAGATGGAGATAGGAGCTGCGACAGGCACCGGGGAGGAGGGCGGCAATATGAATGTCAGCAGCCCTACATGCCAAGAACAGATGCATACTGGTGGCATATTCCGTTCGAGGCATGTGGGCTGCTGAATTCATATCTGTGCATAGACTGTATAGCAGTATCTCCTCTAGCGGTGGCTACCTGTGCCAGCTGCAGCAGTTTGAAAAATAGTTTTGGGGGCGTGGCCAAGATGGCGGAGTGAGCGGACGTGGATCACCTCAGCTCCTGCCAACGGCCCTGTTTCAGCACCGGTTCCGACGCCTTTGCTCCCGCGGTCGGGGGCTCTGAGCTGTCGGAACCGTCCACATAGCAAACCGGACCCGGTGAGCGCGACGGAGGAGCAGCGTGGGGCTGTGCGGAACATCTGCGGACCCGGAGGCGCGAGGCGCCCCTCCCTCCTCCGGCCTAGTGGCGAGGCCGACTTAGGGTGGAGTACGTGGCCGAGCGGCGAGCTCCCTGCGGCGGCGAACCAGCGTGGCCTGAGGCAGGTGTCCCCCGCGAGCATCGGCAAGCAACACAGAGAATCGCGGCCGCGGCAGAGACTTCTGGACGGACGGCGGAGCTGACTTTCGTCCCGTCAGACGGCGGGGCGGTGCTTGGATGCCGCATGCCTCGAAGGCGACGGAGGCGCAACGCTGGTGACAGAGCCGGAGGTGAGGGCAGACCCCGGTAATCTCGAGCGGCAGAGTGGTGAGTCCCGAGTGAGGGCGGCGTGTGGGGCCCGGGGCGGAGGACCCCCTCGGCGGGCGTATCGGCCCGGTGGCAACAAAGTCCCCTCAGATTGAGGCACCCTCGACAAGGGCCTGGCGGATGGTGACCTCCGTGGCGGGGGCCGACACTGCGGGGCCCTGACGAGCAGTAACGAGTGGGGCCTTGGACTCAGGCCCTGCCGGGGCGCACTGACTTTCTTGGCTTTCGGGGGCGCACGCACCGGCACAGCGGCCGGGAGTGCCCCTGGCTTCAGAGGTGGGGGCGCTACAGTGCACGAAGAGAATCTCGAGGACATCAGAGGTGGCGGCTGAGCTCCCGAGGGGGCCCGACCCGCATCGAAGACAACTGAGCACCAGCCTGTGACAGGCCGCACGCAGGCCCACTCGCTCTGAGAGAGCCCTTGCAGGGGAGACAGGCAGGATCGCGCCGGCCCGTGGTGTACCAGCGCCACACCGAAGCCACGGTGAAGATTTGCATTTCCGGGGAACGCATGTGGAGATCATTGCACCGGGAGGCAAAGGCACCGGTACAGCGGGATGTCGTCAGCCAGGCCTCCCAGAGGCAAAACGGTGAAGGAGTTATTCGCGAAAACAGTGACCCCCCCCACAGAAGGACGCCGGGGCCACTGCACCGAAGAAGATGGACCAGACCTCCGACAGCGGGACGGAACCCATCACGAAGGCCTTTCTGGAATCCCTCTTTGCGTCCCTCCGGGACGACATACAGACCTTTAAGACAGAATTCACCAGTGAAATCCGGGAGGTGAGGCGCGAGATGGACGGTATAGGGGAGCGGGTGGCGGACCTAGAAACCAAGAGCGACGACAAGGACACGGAACTGGCGGCCCACCAGCAGGAGATTATCCGGCTACACGACCAGCAAGTAGACTTACAGCTCCATCTGGAGGACCTAGAAAATCGCTCTAGGCGCCATAACATTTGCATTCGCAATGTAGCCACATCCGATGCCACCCGAGATGTGTTTCGCTACGCTAGGGAGCTTTTCAACCACGTTCTGGAACGACCGCTGGACTCTCCTCTACAGCTGGACAGAGCTCACAGGACCGGACCACCTCGTGCGGGGACGGCACCCCCTCCGGACATTTTGGTGTGTGTTCAGGACTGCCGTACCAAAGAAGAAATACTACAAAAAGCGCGCCAGAAACAACCTATAGCATTCCAAGGTACGTCCCCGCAGTTATTTCAGGACTTGGCAGCGCTCACACTCCATAAGCGCCGACTCTTCAAACCCGTCACTACCTACTTACAGCAGAACAGCATTACATATAGCTGGGGCCATCACTTTCGCCTAGTTTTCAAACTGGAGAACAAACAATACCAGCTTCGTTCGGTATCTGAGGCCTGCGCGCTGTCAGGAATTGAGCAGCCTGAAGACGAGGCCGAGTCCCAGGGATCCGCGCCAGGCACAGTTGGAAGGAAGTCGCAGTGGAGCTATCAGAGAAGGCAGAAACGAGTTTGGAAACCCCCTGCGACGGAAATTGAAGCAGGTCAACGCGCCGCAGTAGACGCCGTGGCCACGGACGGCGGTTCCGGTGCCACGGGATGAAAGACACACTGTCGCCTACTGTCCTGGTTCTTCGTTCTGGCCGCATGGCCGTTGGCGGGAAGGCACCCCGACCAGACTAGTAAGACTACCCTATACTTACTCTTGTTACTTCTCCTTTTCATCCTTGGATGAGAGACAATGACAGTCTGCAGTTACTGGGGGGGAGGGAGAGGAGTTGGGGTGGGGGGGGACGTTGTGAGGGGCGGTTCTAGGGGGGATAGCTGGGTGGGGGAGGGAGTTGGGGGGACGAGGGGGGAAGGGTTTCTAGTTCGGGGGGAGAGGGTGGGGGAGGGGGAACCGGTGGTGGCAACCCACTTTCATCTGTACCGACTGACCCACATGAGCAGAGTGGAGGGGGGCCGGAGGCCAGCTGAGAAGTCGTAGAGTCATTTACTGCACCACGGAAGGGGGGACGGCCGTGATGCTGGATGGCTGGTCCCTGGGGAGTGAGGGGGAGTCACGACATGGGATGTGTGCCTGAGGACTTGAGTACCCAGCTCCACGTAGATACCCTTGATTCCAGGTTTCAATGCCTGTTACGATAGGAACATGGAATGTTAGGGGACTCAACTCCCCCCAGAAGAGGCAAAAAGTCTGGAAATACATCTTAGACCACCATATAGACATACTTGCACTCCAAGAAACTCACCTAATGAAAACTGAGGACTTCCGCCTGAAACATAAGTTGTACCCACTTATCTATAAGTTCTCCGCTCCTTCCAAGCACAAGGGGGTGACACTCCTATTCCGTTCTTCCACTCACTTCCAACCATTGGACATACTGAATGACAAAGAAGGTCGATGGCTGATGGTCAAGGGGCGACTGGGAGGGAGGCTTTGCACCTTTGCTACACTTTACGCCCCCAACAGCGGTCAGAATGACTTCCTGCATACTCTTTTGGGTAAAGTGACGGACTTTGCTGAGGGCCCTTTATTTCTAATGAGGGATTTTAACTTGGTCTGGCACCCTTCCCTCGACAGCATGCACACTAACCGCTCTGGCTTGGGCTCCTTTCACCCTGACACTCAGGGTCTCATTCACGACATGGGCTTGCTGGACACCTGGCGCGCCCTATATCCCCACACCAAAGACTACTCCTTTTTCTCCCACGTACACCACTCCTACTCTAGGCTAGACTACATTTTCACCAGCCAATCTCTACAGGGCGGGCTGAGGGAGGCTAGGCTATTCCCCATCTCCGTGTCCGATCACGGCTTGTACTCAATCTGCGTGACCTGGCTTGGCAATGCCCCCTCACCGACCCGGTGGTACTTCCCAGCATACTTGGCGCGGGATAAGGATTCGCGCACCCCCCTACGGGAGACTATAAGGGACTTTTACAACCAAAATAACCCAGAAGACACCTCTGAATATAATAATTGGGACACCCTTAAAGCAGTACTTCGGGGCAAGTGCATAGCGCTTAACTCCGCCCTAAATAAGCAGAGAGCGAAGGAAAGGGAACTGTTGGAGAAGGAACTGGAGTTGGTCGAACAGGCCCACAAACTTACACCCTCCCGACAGACTCTCCGCAGCCTCACAGCCATCAGAGGCAAGCTGCAGGCTATTTACAATAATCGAGCTGAGTTCACTCTCCTTAAATTAAGGAATCTATCCTACACCCAAGGCAATAAAATAGGGAAACACCTAGAGCGGCAGCTGCGTGACAAACGGGAGCGGGAATACATAGGTGGTATTCGGGCCCCCTCAGGGGCGCTATCCCACAAGGACGAAGACAAAGCTAATCTATTCTGAGACTTTTATAAAGCGCTGTACTCTACGGACGTTCTGGACCCTGACGCTCAGCAGAACTTTCTTCGAGGCCTACCTATTCCACAGGTCTCCCAGGCCTGGAATGATGAATTGACGGCCCCGATCACAATAGAGGAGGTGCTTTCTGCTATCAAAGCACTGAAACCCCATAAGGCACCGGGCACAGATGGCTACACTGAGCTTTTTTATAAAACCTTTGCAGCCGACCTTGGACGCCACCTGGTCCGGCTGTTTAATTTAATGGCCTCTGAGGGTGATGCGGCAATATCTATGGCTGAAGCGCTGATCTCAGTGATCCCTAAGGAGGGGAAAGACCCCACGCTTTGTGCATCCTACAGGCCCATCGCTCTCTTAAACATCGACGCCAAGCTCTACTCTTCGATCCTAGCGACTCAACTACGTAGCCTTATGCCGCTCATTATCCACCCGGACCAGCCGGGCTTTATAGCGGGACGGCAGACGCACGATAACACCCGGCGCATCATTCTTCTCATTGAAAAGGCTCAGAAATGTAAGATCCTTGTCGGGCTCGATACGGAAAAGGCCTTCGACCGTGTTGACTGGAAGTTCCTTACGGCCACGCTTCAGGCGTTTGGCTTCTCCCCCGCATTCATACAAATGCTCCAGGCCAATTATAAACTCCCGAGATCTAGAGTATCGGTGAATGGCATCCAGTCTGCTCCCTTCTATCACTCCCGGGGTACTAGGCAGGGGTGTCCCCTATCCCTCTTACTGTTTGCCCTTAGTATAGAGCCGTTAGCCATCGCCGTCAGAGAACACCCCGGAATCGAGGGCCTACCATTTACGGGTGAATCCCATAAAATATCACTCTTCGCGGACGACGTTCTCTTGTCCCTTTCCAATCCTAGCACATCTCTCCCGCACCTACAGACTACACTGAGCCGCTTCGAGGAAGTGGCTGGCTTCAAAGTCAATCTGACTAAATCCTACATCCTCAACCTTACCCTCTCCCCGGTAGAGGCCGGTCACCTCGAGACACTGTCGCCACTGGCGTGGGCGACCTCTTCACTCCTATACCTGGGAGTGCAACTTACACCAAAGGTGGAGCACTTGTACAGAGCCAACTTCCCTCCGATGCTGAACCGCATCCAGGCGGAGCTCACGAGGTGGAAGCCACTTTTCCTCTCTTGGTTAGGGCGTATCCACGCCGTAAAGATGACCCTCCTTCCTAGATTGCTGTACTTGTTCCAGTCTCTTCTCATAGATATGGACAGGGACTTCTTTAGTAAGGTGAAAACATTGATCCTGCGCTTTATTTGGCAGGGAGTGCGAGCGCGCCTACCTTTCCATGTGCTTCGACGTCCCCAGAGGGAGGGTGGTGCTGGCCTCACCGACATGCAGCTTTACTATAAGGCAGCTCAGCTTAGAATCCTTGTCGAATGGTCCCAGAAGGAATCCAAGAAGCACTGGCTCCACATGGACCGTAGTGTAGCAGGCAGGACGATCTGGGACCTTATTTGGCGCGCAAAGCGGGACAGGCCCAGGAATGCCTACCTTAGCACCCCGACACGTGCCACTCTGGCGGCCTGGGACTCGGTGGCGACACTGGAGGGCTGGTCTTCTTTTCCTTCGCCCTTTACCCCTATCCATTTCAACCCAGCTTTCCCCCCTGCGCTTCAAGAGGGGCCATTTGACACCTGGAGGGAGGGCGGTTGCCTGGCCTTGACCCACCTGTTTCACAATTATGATTCCCTTACATTTGATAATTGCAAGAGAGACTATGGGGTAGGAGACTCTGAACACTTCCACCACACTCAGATGCTACACTGGGCCCTAGGTCCCCAGGTACGGGATGGGGCGCCTCGCTCCGTCACCAAGTTGTCCTTCCTGGTTAAATCCTCAAGCATGAAGGGTGCCATTTCCTTCCTATATAAGCTCCTGCTCTCCTCAACGTCGTCCCCGCGGCCGCGATACATGACGCTATGGGAGGGACTGGCCCAACGAGACATTACTGACGAGGAGTGGTCCCATCTATGGTCCGATATTTTCAAATTCAACCAATCTGCTGAGCTACGGGAAGCACACTTAAAAACAATTACTGACTGGTACCTGTACCCCTCTAAATTGGCTCGTATCTTCCCAGGGACATCAGATAGGTGCTGGCGAGGGTGTGGACTCCTGGGTGATTTCCAACACATTTGGTGGGACTGTCCCTCTATTAGACCCTTCTGGGAAGAAATACTAGCGCAGATGAAAGACTTGTTGGGCTACCCTGTCCCGACCACCATGGCTGAGACTCTCTTGGGGATCCGAGACCCTATGCTAGAGCACCAAACCAGAGCAGACAAAAGAATTATGTGGCTCTGTATAGGGGCTGCTAAAACCACTATCGCGGCCGCTTGGAAGACAAAAGAGGACCCGGCGATGTCCCTGTGGCACTCTAGCCTCTGGAGGCTACTCAGTAAGGAGCGTATGTCGGACATCTTCCGAGAGGACTTCAAGAACTTTGAATTCAGATGGGGCCCACTGGTAGCCTTCCTGTCTCGTGGATTGCCCTCAGCGGTCTGTCCCCCCACTGTACGGGCTCTACATCTTTTCCAACTCTAAGTAATCCTACTCTTCCGACTCCACTCAGGGGTGATGCCACCATCGGGAGGGGGGAGGGGGGAGAAGGGGGGCTGGAGGGGTGGTGGGGGGTTTGGGGGGAGTTCAGTTCTTTGTTTAACTCATGATTGCTGTCAGTGGTTCTTCTCTCATGCCTTCCTTTTGAGCCCAGGGGGTGACCCCTAACCTCTTGGAAGCCATAACCTCTATCCCTTAAAGGCCCGACTGTGCACAGGCTCCTCACTAGGACCGTAGAAGCCCAGAACTCTTCTGTTGACATTGTTGCTGAGAAGACTTGCTGGCACACCTATTACTCTTTGGACTGTAAACTATCCAGGGATCTGTGCATTGGGAAGGGGGAAATGGTTCCAGATCCTTGGGCTCTTTCCTAGCCTGGTTACCTGTAGGCTTGTGATTTGGTCACCCCTGTGTGGGAAATGGGCGGACTGTGCCATGAGTTGTTTTCCAAAATCAATAAAAATATCTTTGAAGAAAAAGAGTTTTGAGGACAGCCTGGCCTACAGCAGCTTGCTGTTTTGCTTGCACGTCTACACAGCAGTGTTTTGTGAAAGTGTGTATGGTGGTCCATGTGGCTGCCTTACAGATGTCTTCAAGAGGAATATTTCCCAGGAAAGCCATGGATGCCCCCATTTTTCTTGTAGAGTGTGCTCCTGGGGGGACCGTTAAAATGTGTTTTGCTTTTTGATAACATATTTGAATGCATTTAACTATCCATCTGGCTATTCCTGATTTTGAAATAGGATTTCCTTTGTGTTGTGGTGCAAAAGCAAAAATAGTTGTTTTGTCTTCCTAAATGATTTAGTTCTGTCTATGTAATAAAGTAGGCTCTTTTCACATCTAATGTGTGTAGGGCACTCTCAGCTACTGACTGCGGATTTTGAAAGAATACTGGCAGTTCTACTGACTGGTTGATATGGAAATTGGATACAACTTTAGGCATGAACTTAGGGTTTGTTTTAAGAACCACCCTGTTAGCATATACTTGCATGAAAGGTTCTTGGATTGTTAGTGCTTGTAATTTGCTCACTCTTCTGAGTGAGGTAATGGCAACCAAGAATGCAACCATTAAGAATTGTAGTTCGCATGAGTGTAGAGGTTCGAAAGGAGGGCCCATAAGTCTGGTAAGTACTATATTTAGATTCCAGACTGGGGAGGTGGGTGTGTTGGAGGGATCACCCTTTTTAAACCCTCCATGAAGGCTTTGATTGCTGGTACTCTAAACAGCGAAAGGTGTTGCCTGTTTTGAAGGTATGCTGCTGTAGCAGCGAGGTGTAGTCGTATAGAAGAGTATGCTAAGTTACATCTTTGTAAGTGCAGCAGGTAACATATAATGTGTTGTGGGAAGCGTCTAACGGGTTGATTTGGTTGTTGTTGCAGTAAATAACAAATCTCTTCCATTTAGCTGCATAGCACGCTCGTGTGGTTGGTCGCCTTGCCTTCCTAAAGATGTTCATGCAGTCTGGGGGCAAGTTAAAGTATCCAAACTCTAAGACCTCAGGAGCCAGATCGCTAGGTTCATCTGATTGGGATCTGGGTGTCTGATTTCTCCATGGTTCTGGGTTAGAAGATGGGGAGCAAGGCACAGTCTTTGATGAGGAACTACTGAAAGTTCTAGGAACGTTGTGTACCACGGTTGTCTCGCCCATGTGGGAGCAACTAGGATTAGCGTGAGTGAGTGTTGTCATAGTGTGCGTGCCACCAGCGGGATCAGCGGTGCTGGGGGAAAAGCGTACGCAAATCTGCCTGACCAGTTCCTCCATATCGCATTGCCCTGTGACAACGGATGTGGGAACCTGGCGGCAAAGTACTGGCATTTGGAGTTTTCTTTTGTGGCAAACAGGTCTATCTCTGGGTGACCCCACTCTTTGAAGAATGGCTGGAGAACTTGTGGGTGAATCTCTCATTCGTGTAGTTGTTGGCTGTGCCTGCTGAGTAGGTCGGCAATCTGATTGTCCTTCCCTGGAAGGTGTTCTGCTAGGAGAAAAATGTTTTTGGGAATCGCCCACTTCCATATGCTTTGTGCCAGATGGGACAGCTGTGGAGAGTGTGTCCCTCCCTGTTTTTGGATATAGTACATTGCGGTCATGTTGTCCGTCCGGATCAACACAGTCTTGCTGTACAAGTACTTCTGAAATGCTTTCAGGGCTAGAAATATCACTAGCAATTCTAGTTGGTTGATATGTAGCTTTTTCTGTTTGTTTGTCCAGAGCCCTTGCACTTTGTATTGAAGGAGATGGGCTCCCCAGCCTGTCAGTGATGTGTCCGCTGTTAGTACTATTTGTGGAACCGGCTCTTGGAACAGTCGCCCCTTGGAAAGGTTTTGTGGGTTCCACCACTGCAGAGAGTTGTGAGTGCGACTGTCTACCAACACTAGGTCTTTTAGTTGTCCTCGAGCCTGGTTCCATTGCCGTGCTAGGCATTCTTGTAATGGGCGCATTTGAAGTCTGGCATGGGGGACAATGAATATGCAGGAGGCCATCATGCCTATGAGCTGCATAAAGACTTGAGCTGGCAGAGTGTATTGTGGCAGGAATTTCCGAATGAGCATCTGCATGTTGGCTATTCTTGCTGAGTTTGGATAAGCTTTTGCCACTGAGGTATTTATAGTAGCTTCCAGATACTGCTGTGTGTGGGATGGTTGCAGATGCGATTTTAGGTAGTTGACAGAGAACCCTAGGCTGTGTAGCAACTGAAGTGTTTGAGATGTGTGTGCTGCGCACTGTTGGTACGATTTTGCTTGTATTAGCCAATCGTCCAGATAGGGGTACACATGGATGTGTTGCCTTCTGAGATGTGCCGCCACTGTCGCTAAGCATTTTGTAAACACTCTTGGAGCCGTGGTAACCCCCAAAGGGCAAAACCTTGAATTGGTAGTGTTGGCCTTCTATTATGATCCTGAGGTATTTTCTGTGGGCTGGATGGATGGGTATGCGAAAATACGTATCCTTGAGGTCCAGTGTTGCTAGGAAATCTCCTTGTTGGAGCAATGGGAGCACTTGCTGTCGTGTGAACATATGGAAGTGTTCCATTAGTATATATTGATTTAGGGGTCTGAGGTCTAATATTGGCCTGGGGGAGCCGTCCTTCTTGGGAATAAGGAAGTATAGGGAGTATACTCCTGTCCCTTGCTGGTGGAAAGGGACTTGCTCTATGGCCCCCTTTTCCAGCATGCATTTCACCTCTTGCTGGAGCAGGGTGATGTGTTCCGTGGACATAGCACGATGTCTGGGTGGTATGTTTGGTGGGGTAGAAGTCAGTTCTAGGCAATAACCTAACTGGATAATTTCTCTCACCCACCTGTCTGTGGTAATTGCATGCCAGACAGGTAGGAACTGTTGGAGTCAGCCTCCGACTGGTGTTATGTGGTCTGGAGGCAGCGTAATGAAGTCACTGTTTTGTGGCAGTGGAGGCTCTGGTGTTATTGCCTCCATGTCCTCGTCCCTTGTTACTGTTGCCCCTATAACCTCCTTTGTTTGTGTTCTTTGTGAGGGAACCTTGTGTGAAGACTTTTGTATGAGGCAGATGTTTGCGAGGTATTTCCTCGTGTAGTTGCCCTGAATGAGGAGCGCCGAAAGGAGCCTCTGTGTTGTTGAAATTGCAATGCCCCCATTGATTTTGAGGTTTCTGTGTCTTTTTTCATTTTATCCAAAATGGTGTCGACAGCAGGGCCAAATAGGAAATCTTGATTGACAGGTTGGTTAAGAATGGTGGACTGGGAGGAGCTTGGCGGGCATCCGAGATGGCCGCGTGAGCAGAGCGCTCCCCGGACCCCCGCCGCTCCCGGCTTAATATCCTGATTTAATCCTGATTTTTGCGAGGATTCATATAGAGGACGTTGGGCTGATCTACCTGGACTTTTCATAAACGAATTTGGACATTGGGTGTCTGAATTATGTTCACTTGAACTTTTGGGCTCCGCCCTCGAAGTGCGCCCGGGACTGGGTGAGGTTTGGTGGCCGTCTTGGAGTTGAACAACAACGGCAGGGGGATTGGACGTCTGAGACCCCCTCTTAAGTTTCGGTTTCGTTTCTGCCTCGGACTGGGACATTGGTGAGAGGGCTGGGCCAGAGCTGCGGCCGCTCTCCACGTAGGTTGTTTGGCCCTTGGCTGCACTGTTTCTGGAGTGGGCTGCATCTATCCTGGTGCTACATCTCTTGTAGTCCTTTGGTCCAGGGGCCTCCGTTTCTGGTGCTCGGCCTGTCGACCCTGGTGACATTGCTTGTGACGCATCTTCAAAATGGCGGGCAGAGGGGACCGAGAGACGCGCAAGACGAAGGCACCTCTGCGCGGGGGTCCGGTTCAATCTAATGTCATGGATCGTTATACCCACTCTAAGGGGTCCCCCGGAGCTGCCCTGCCCGGTCCCGCTGCGTCGGACCAAGTACTAGATGCGTCGCCGGAGCCCTCCTTGCAAGACATCATGGGCGCCATTTCTGGCATGAGGGAATCCATCGGCCACCAGTATGAAACTTTGGCCCACAAATTGGACACTGTGGCGATTGAGGTCAATTTGATTCGAGCCGATCTCTCCAAGACGAACGAAAAGGTGAAATCGTTGGATATCAAATCTTCCAGCCTCACGACGGACGTCTCTGATATTCAGACGGAGATTGGCAATCTCTGCAGGGTGAACGATTTCATGACCCGGCGCTTGGAGGATTTTGAGAACAGGGCGCGTCGCTGTAATGTTCGCGTGGTTGGTGTGCCGGAGAATCCAGAACCTCACTCGGTTGATCTCCTGGTTGAAGATCTTATCCAGAATCACCTTTCACCGTCTGGCCTTAGTAAATTTTTCGCAGTGGAGCGCGCACATCGTGTCCCGGGGGGCCAGGGCAAGCCTGGCGCCCCGCCGAGACCTATTGTTGCCAAGCTTTTCCACTACAGAGATCGGGACGCTATCCTGCAGGCCTCGCGGGCGAAGGGCCCAGTAGCCTTTGAAAACGCCACGGTGAACTTTTATCCGGACTTTTCCCAACAGGTCCAGAAGCAGCGGATGGGATTTCGTGGTGCCAAGAAACGTCTTAGGGACTTGGGGATGCGTTACGCAATGCTCTTTCCGACCAGGCTGCGGGTGGAGCATGGTGATCGAACTTTCTTTTTTGATCGGCCAGAGGCTGTGAATGACTGGCTGGACTCCCTGCCTAATCGACCTCCTGAGACTGAGTCCGAAGCCCACCCGGGCGGTGCTGAAGGTGGTGTTGAGAGCTAAACGTTTCGTTTTTGACTGATGCCTTGTTTTGTATGACTTTTCTAGTGATGTAAGCCTTTGTTCCTCTACCTCATATTGTTTTGATGTATGGTCTTATTCTCGTTATTTCTTGATCGGGGGGCGGGTGGGCCGGAGCCTTTCCTCCTCCGGGGTCTTCGTGTAGAATAGGGGTTCTTGGGCGACAGGCACACTGCAGGTTGGGGTGGCTTTTTAGCTTTTTGCAGGGGTGCAGGGTGGGGGGTGTTTTCCTGTTATTTGGGGGGTGGGTGGTTGGGAAGTTCATTGTTTGTATGTTCTGTGTTCAAGGCGACTTTATTCTGTATTTGAATTGCTTTTTGTGGTCGTGCTCATTGATGGGGGGTTTGGGCTTTGTCGGGTGGGATGGGGGGTAGCGGGTTGAGATTTGTTTCGTGGAACGTTAATGGTCTGGGTGATCGTATCAAACGCAGTGTGGTGTTGAAATGTATACGACGTTTATCTCCTGACGTTGTTTTCCTGCAGGAGACTCATTTGATAGGCAATGTCTGTCATGCAATGAACAGGTGGGGCTATCGCCTCGTAGCACATTCGGGGTTCACCTCGGGTTCCAGGGGTGTGGGTATCCTCATTCGGGCTTCCCTCCCCCTGGCTATTGATGATGTTATACAGGATGACCGGGGGCGGTATGCTGTCCTTGTGGGTCGGTATGAAGGCCGTACCCTTTCCTTATTAACTGTTTATGTGCCCCCCGGCTTGCAGACTTCCACCTTTTCAGATTTGGGCCGTGTCTTGTTGGACCTTCCTGATAGTACTCTCTTTCTGGCTGGTGACTTCAATTCGGTAGTCTCTGGCATTCATGATCGCCACCCTCCTAGGGATACCCCGGCGGCTCAGCAGTGGTTGGGTGGCTTTTTGGATACCTTCGGCCTAGTGGACTGCTGGAGGCTTTTGCATCCTACGCAGCTGCAGTACACCTTTCACTCCGGGGCCCATGGGAGTTTGTCTCGGCTGGATTATTTCCTGATGCCTGCGGCTCAGTCCCCGGCTGTGCGTGAGATTGTGCACTTGCCCAGGGGTATCTCTGACCACTCTCCGCTCTGGCTTCGTTTTGAGGTTGGGGTGGAAGCAGCGGGCAGGGTGGCTCCCATTAATCCGTGGTATCTTACCTCCCCTGAGACCCGCACCCTTTTACTTAAGTCCCTCGACTCGTATTTTCTGGATAACGAGGGGTCGGTTTCATCTGCTGTGTCCCTGTAGGAGGCCTTTAAGACTGTGATTCGTGGGCAGGCCCTCTCCCTTATTGCTGAGGCTAAGAGAGCGAGGAATAGAGAAGTGGTTGATCTTGAGGGGGAAATTTCTGTACTGGAGGAGGGCTTGGAATCTGGTGTCACGCCTGAGAAGCTCCATGCCCTGGGTCTGAAACAATTTGATTATAAGTCCTTGGTCACGGATGCCGCCAAAGTGATGTTTCGGGAGCAACAGGGACGTTTGTATGATGTGGGTGATAAAGCGGGTAAATTGCTGGCGTGGCTGGATAAGAAGGAGAGAGCTAATCGTGTGGTACCCGTGATTCAGTCTGCCTGTGGTGTGAGTGTAACGGACCCGATTGGGGTAGTTGACCGGTTTGCCGAGTACTTCCGTGTGGTGTATACCCCTGTGTCTGTGAGGGATGTGGTTGACTCTCGCCTTCTGTTGCGTGATATAGCTCTGCCCATTGTTTCTGATTCGGACCGTGTGGCGTTGGACTCCCCCTTTACGGTTGATGAGATAGCTACTGCCATCCGTTCCCTCCGTTCTGGCAAAGCATTGGGCCCGAACGGGTTGCCAATCGAATTGTACAAATTGCGTCCGGATAGGCTTGCTCCGTATCTCCGCGCCATGTTTATGGAGTCCCGGGAACGGGGTATTCTCCCTTATGATCAGAGACTAGCCACGATAGTTGTCATCCCCAAGGAGGGCAAGCCACGTGATCTTTGTTCCTCCTATAGACCCATATCCCTACTAAATGTTGAACCCAAGGTGTTGGCGAAACTCCTGGCCACCCGTCTCTTGACGGTCATTAGTGACTTGGTCCATCCGGATCAATCTGGATTTATCCCACATCGCAACACGGCTCTGAACCTACGTCGTCTTCATGGCGCGATCGCGAGGGCGGGGCTTCTGACGGAGCCGGCCATTTTGGCATCGTTGGATGCATCCATGGCCTTCGACACGGTGGAGTGGCCCTATCTTTGGGCGGCTCTTGAGAAATTTGGTTTTGGGCCTGATTTTATTGGTTGGGTCAAGTTGCTGTACGCGGAACCTCTGGCGCAAGTGGTGGTGAATGGTAGGGTCTCGGCTCCTTTCACCCTCGGCAGGGGTACCCGTCAGGGATGCCCCTTGTCTCCATTACTGTTTGCTCTCGCCTTGGAACCGTTGGCTGCCTGGCTCCGGTGGGAACCGTCTCTCAAGGGGATTCGCTGGTCTCCGGACTTTGAGGACCGCGTTTCGCTTTACGCGGACGATATCCTTTTATACCTCACCTCCCCGCGTAAATCTCTGTCTGTTCTGTTTGATGTTCTTGCTTCTTTTGGGGCCAACTCGGGCCTCGTTATTAATTGGGCCAAGTCCTGTGTATATGTTCTTTCGGGGGTTTTGCCCCCCTTGCCGAGTAGACTTCCCATTCAAGTGGTCCATTCGGGCTTCAAGTACTTAGGGATTTTTATTACGTTGGACCCGACGCTCCGCTTTGAGCATAATCTCCTCCCACCGTTGCTTAGACTGCGACTGGATGTGGCCCGTTGGCGCAAGCTTCCTTTATCACCGCTGGGCAGGGCGGCCCTGTTTAAAATGATGTCCTTGCCGCGATTCCTTTACGCGCTTCACAACTCTTATGACGCTGTCCCTAAGACCTATTTCCAAGAGATTGAGAGTCTTCAACGGCAGTTGATATGGGATGGGCGACCCCGTATCGCACTCGCAAAGCTCACCATCCCCTGGTATGACGGGGGCATGGCGCTCCCCGATATCAAGCGATATTATTGGGCTTCCCAGTTGTCTGCCATTAATCATGTGATGTTTTCCCCGGGTCGTAATCCTGCATTCGAGATGGACAGACTCCAGCTTCCAGGTGGGGACTTTACTAGAGCGCTTTATTCCCGATCGGCCGGGCGCCATCTTGTGGGCCCATCCAGGATTGCAGTAACGGTGTGGCGGGCTGCGAGTGTGAGTTTGGGGTGGGAAGATCGATTGACGTTAGCGACACCGCTTTATGCATCCGAACGTTTGGGCGGACTCTGGTCTACCAAGGGTTTCGACCGCTGGGATGTGATTGGGATCTGTAGGGTGGGTGACGTGTACTCGAATGGTTGTGTGAAGTCGTTCCAGGCCCTCCAGGCGGAATATGGTTTGAGTGGTAGGGAATTTTTTCGCTACCTGCAGGTCCGACATGCCCTCGTCTCAGTCTTGGTTCCTGATGAGGCCTTGCCTGACTCTTCCCCCCTCGAGGACCGTATCCTTGATGGGCATCTTCCCGATAGCACTATTTCTCTGATTTACAAGAAATTGATTAATAATCGGGTGGACTTACTGATCCGACTTCGGGAGGCTTGGGTTCGCGATGGGTTGGAACTGGACGACGAGGATTGGCAATCGGCGCTCTCTTCTCCCAAGGAGGTGGCCATTCCTGCCCGTCTCCGTTTGGTTCAGCTTAAGATTCTTCATCGAGTCTATGTCACTGGTCCGCGTCTGGTTACGATGGGCTTTTCTTCGGATGGGCTATGCAAGCGTGGATGTGGCTTGAGTGCGACTTTTTTGCATATCCTTTGGGAGTGCCCGGTTATAGCTGCTTATTGGACTGCTGTGCTTGAGGTGATGACTGTTGTTACGGAGGTGGCCCTGCGACCGGAGCCTCGCAGGTGTCTGTTGAATGTATGGGAACCCACTGACTACTCTGTGGCCCAGACCAGATGGGCTACCCTTGGTTACATGATTGCGAAGCGGGATGTCGCGCAACTCTGGGGCGCTTCCAGGCCCCCTGAGGTCTCGAGGTGGGAGGACAATATGGACTGGTCCATGTTTCGTGAAAAGACGGTTTATGTGGCCAGGGGCAGACCCAGGGCGTGGACGAAGGTTTGGGGCCAGTGGAATGATTATCGTGGGGGTATTTGCACCCCTCCCCTTGAAAACACTGCTGAGATTGTCCTTTCTCCCTAGACTAGAGTTCCCGGAACCTTTCCGTAAGGTTTTTTATACTTCCGGTTCTCCCCGCTGCTCCCCTCCCCCCCCCTCCCCGACTTGATTGGAGCCTCCGGGCTCTGGGTGTGTTCTCCTGATCGTGGAACCGTCCCCTCCGCTCTTTGGGCTGACCTTACTTATCGTCCATTCGCCTTTAGTGTTTATGTTTTCTTTTTGTAAAAAATAAAAATACAAATTGTTCTGTGATGTCTATAGAGTAACGCTCTGTACTTGAGCTGTACCTATCCACGGGTGTATATTTTCTTACATGCATTTTGTCTTGTTATTAGCGGCCAGCCCGTGTGGTTGTAGGCCCATTCTTGTACTTTTCTGTGCTTACTCCAATAAAGGTTTTGAAAAAAAAAAAAAAAAAAAAGAATGGTGGACTGTACCTCATTCTTAAACCAGGAAATACGCAGCCATGCATGTCTGCGTAATAGGACGCTAGTGTTAATTGACCTAGCTGCGGTGTCTACTGCGTCAAGCGCGCATTTGATGGAGGCATTTGTTATAAATGTTCCCTCTTGTATGAGGTCATTAGCTTGTGCTTTAAAGGGCTCAGGCAGGTGTTGCATTAGGCTTTCGAGTTGATCATAAAGCGCCCTGCCGTAACGAGCCAGTAGGGCTTGTGTATTAGCAATCCTCCATGAGTTGGAGGCTTCCAGTATTTTTGACTCTTTATCAGGGGGAGGTGCTTCCTCTGTTGTTTGGGAGTTGGCCCGTTTACGTGCATTGGCCACTACCAGTGAGTCTAGTGGTAACTGTCCCCTGATATAAGTAGGGTCTGTCGGAGCTGCCCTATACTTTTTTTCTATTCTGGGGTTGATTACCTGTGCCCTGGCTGTATCCTTAAATATTTCAGGTGCATGTTTTAGAACTCCCTTTAACATGGGAAGTGTTCTAACACTTTTTTCTGAAGTGGCGAAGGTGTCAAATAGGAAGTCTTCCTCAACAGGGTCATTATGCATATCTGCATTGTGGAATTGTGCTGCCCTGTCTATGAGTTGATTGAAGACTATGGTGTCATCTGTAGGTGACGGTTTAGTAGGATAAGAGGGTACATCAGGGATGGGGTGGGTGTTGTAAGGGTCTGATGGCTCCTCCCATGGTTCCTCTTGTGGTTGAGGTTCTTGTGGGAAATCCTACAGAGGTTGTGGCTCATCCCCCGTGTTACCCTCATTGTCCCCATGGTGAGACGGTGAGTATGCAATGTAAGGATTAAAGGGTGTAGTAGGCATGATAGGCTGAAAAGGAATAAAGGGTCTAGAGGGAGAAGTCCCAAAGTCCTTTTTCTTTAATGGAATAGGGGAATGTGAGCCAGAGTCCACAGGCCTCTTCTTTCTGTGCAGGATGGTAACTTTACCAGTGTCTGGATTGATGTATATTTTAGCTTGGTCGTCTGATGGATCTGGGTGGAAGAGTTCTTCCTCTACAGTCCTGGGTTGGGTGTTAGACCTTTTTGGGTCCGTAACACTTTCTTTTTCGACGACTTTTGGTGATTTCCTTCTTTTCTTCGGCTCAGGCCCTTGTTCGGGGTCGACTGGAGCTTTCGGGTCGGCACGTTTTTTGTGCTCCATAGGCTTTTTGGGATGAGTGTCCTTTCCCGAGTCGACGTTCGTTTTCGGATCGACTGGTGTCTTCGGAGCACTTAGCTTTGGGTCGACAGCTTTGTCCAGTCGTGCTACTGGCTTCGGTACGGCTCCCTTTTTGTCCGCGACCTTGGACGGGTCGATGGATTTTGGAGCGGAAGTCTTGTTCGAGTCGGCGACCTTCTTCGGTTCGGCGCCCTTAGGCTGCGTGCCCTTGTTTGGTTCGACTACCTCTTTGGGGTCGACGTCTTGTGGTCGACAGTCTTTTTCGGCTCGACGCTTTTAGGCTGTACGGCCTTTTTTGGTTCTACGCCCTTCGGGTCGACAACTTTTTTAGGCTCTGGAACCTTCTTCGGGGCGATGATACTGGGCCCTGGGGTCTCTGAAGGTTTTGGTTTTAGTTTCGGAGCCGAGCCGGATGGCGGGGCTGGCAAAACTTTTTTATGATCTTGCCTAAGGCCTTTTGGCGATGCCTCTACCGGAGCCTTTGGTAACAGGCTTATTGGTGTCGGGGGTTGTGTACTCACGATTTGCCCCGGCGGGACCTCGTCATCGGAGTCCGAGTAGTCTTTGACGGTGACGATCTCTAGGTCCGAGTCTTGAGCGTCCGGTAGGTCCTGGTAATCATCGAAGATGTTGTCCGGTTCCGGTGCCTGTCGCTGCATTTCTTGCCTAGCGGCCCGTCGGATCCGTATCGTTTTCTTCGATCGAAACTGGGCGCAGGCCTGGCAGATTTCTTCCCTATGGTCTGGGGAAAGGCACTTGTTGCATACTGAGTGTTTGTCAGTATGTGGGAACTTGGAGTGGCATTGTGGGCACCTTTTAAAAGGGCTTCTTTCCATCGACAGTCGGCTCACGTGGCGTCGAAAAGGCCCAACGGCCCGCGTCGACAACCGATGGGAGATGGAAAGTTGGATCGAGTAGAGAGGTACCGAGCGAGAACAATACCATCGAAGTCGAAGGCCTTTTGGCCTCTAGAAAGTTTTGTTTTCGATTCCGAAGTTGGAGTTATGGAGTTAGCATCCGAACCCAATGGCGGAAAAAAACAATCTGAGGATGGAGAGGATGCCCATGCGCACTGTAGTCTAGGGGAGGAGTCACCTATCTCGTGATACTTCGAAGACTCTTCCAAGACAACAAAATGCAATCATCCGGACCTAACACTAGGCAGCGATCTATGCACAGATATGAATTCAGCAGCCCACATGCCTCGAATGGAGTATTTCCATTTCAGTGACACATACCTTACCAACTACTCTAAGGGCCTATCTAATGTTATCGTTAGCCTGCCTATTTCTGAAGAAACCCGCTTGGTATGGTGTCACCAACTGCAGTTAGGCCTTCCCCAGATGACCAGCTAATAGGTATGCAAAGATTTGTACATTACTATTCAAATGTGAGATCGGGTGTAACAGATAGCAGGGTCCTTGTCTGGATTGAGTATCAGTATAAGAAAAGATTCCATCGTCAAGGGAGTTACCTCTCAGGTATCTAAAAATGAGCAAACATTTTTCATTAGATAAGGATAAGGATAAGGATCTAGCAGGCTTGCAAAGGCTTTTCAGAAACAGTTCGTAAACCCACCTGAGCCAGGAGACTTGTTATTCGAAAATGATTTATTAGCAAGTAGGATTTCCTCTTCTGTTATCTTGCACTCCAAATCCTCCCTGTCCTCTAGGTCTAGATCGGGCAAGGGGACAGCTGTCAGGTAGCTATCTTGAGCACTCTGGGAATATGTTTCTGACTGTACAATGCAGAATAACACTACCTAATTTCTCAAGAATCTCTAGGTCCGTTGACTCGGGGGTGCCCTGGAGTCTAGCACTGCTTGACTGCGATTTGGCAGTCTGTGGGGGCATATTTTATGGGCAAGCAGTCGGTCTACTTTATCGCCACTCCCATAATATAATTACTTCATCTCTAATAATTTGTGTGGGGCATCGCAGGTCAAGATTGCTTCCAACTCCTCCTTATCCCTTCTCAGGGGCCTTTGGGTTTTGAAACAGGGTTTAGTTGGCAAATTATTTCCCCCCTATGACCTCCTTGGCGGACTCTGATATACTGTCCCACAACACACCCTCCATCTCATGTTCTTTGAATTAATTTGTTACTGCCTCCCATATATTCTATCCCAGAACTGGGTCCGGAAACACTATCTTGTTCATCTTCCGTAATTTAAAGGACGGATAGTTGGGAGGTACTACACTCATTGATTTCCTAACTAGGGGTGGTCTGATAGCATCCGTGTTCCTATCACCGAGGGATCCAATCAAAGATAGACAACGATAGATAACGGGAGAAACAAAAGTATAGTCAATCCAGGAATGGGACCAGTGGACATGAGAGTAATATGTGCATGAGTCAAAGAGGGAGGTGTGTGTCAATGATCGGCAAGTGGGGTGTGATCTATCCACAGCTGGTTCCAACAGCATATTAGGGTTTCCAACAAACTCTAAATTGTCTCCAACATGTGTTGCTAGATAGATAAACAGCTAAGTAAACAAATTGGTCCCTGTGTTCGTTAGGACCATAGAGGCTTATGACACTGTCTTGCCCCCTACAGTCCCTTTAATCAAGATTGCGCTCCCATCGCAGTCTTCGAGGTGAGGCAGAAGGGGACTCGTACTCGCAAGAGGATTTCAACTCTTTTTGTTTTGGTTGAGGAGGTGGAAAAAACTGGTTACAAAAGAATCACGAGGTACATCAACAGGTGGATCTCTTGAAGAAGGTCATTATAATAATACCTTTGTGGAAAGCCAGTGTAGGACTCACTTCCTTTTTGCCTGGAGAATTTAGACCTTGCATGTTCAGTGTCGCTATTGTCAGCCTCCGGAGGGTATGTCATGTGCGTGTAGTCGGGGGGGGATGTGGACATCGCATGTGGGTATCTTGTGGTGGCACTGGAGGGTCCTCCAAAGAAGTCTCACTCAGTGCTGGAATTCATACTAACGATCCCAGGGGAAAATAAAACAGAAAGACAAATAGTGAACGAAGTACAAACAACATATTGGGTACAAGCCAAGAGGCACTCAAAAATGGTAAAAGGTGGTTGATCCAGCTCCTGTTGCCCTCAGCGAGCTCCGCCTTGTGCTCCATTCTGGTGAGCCGCAGTAGGTCATCTGTGCCACTAAGTCCTTGTGGGCCCCTTCAAGGTGGTCCAGTCACTCATTTATGAGTCCAATAATGTCAGTTTATGAATGTGTCTGACTCAAGGGCTCTTCCTTCCTTGCGTGTCAGGTGTTCAGTGAGTGCGGTAATCTCATCTAAGGGATGGGGAGGTATGTAGATTTTGCAAGCTTCCCACCGTATTTTGTTTTTCCTCTACGTTTTATATAGCACAAATGTGACCCGAAATCAGGTATACGAGCGCTTTACATGAGCAACAGTTGCTGTACATGAGGACACATTCATTTTTGTTAGGCACAGGGAGATTAAGTGATCTGCCCAGAATCACAGGATGTTGAGCGTTAATGCAGAGACTCGAACCCGGTTCCCCAGATTTGAAATCCACCGCCCTGTTAGGCTACATCCTCTCCTCTATCTGCTTCCTCGTCTGCAGCCTTCTTCACCCCAGGCGATATCAATAAATCAGTCCTCCACCTGACGGGAGTCATCATCGAAGCTGAACAATGCAACCGCATCTTCGTGCGTGACCATGGCTGAAGAACGCCCATCAATAGGGGATTCTGTTATCCCTGAGGTAGCCAGTGGCTACTTTTAATGAATCTCATTTGGCTATGGTCAGGGCAGAGATATCCAGAAACAGCGCCAGGGATGAGCCTCGAAACACTACGGTTTTGCTTTCATAACTTCCTCCTATTTGCGGAAATAGTGTACCCTTGTTAGAACACTTAAGTGTCAGTTTGTTAGTCACTTGATATGCTTGTAAACTCAATGGGTCCAATCAAGTTCTATTACAGTGTCAGCAGTTTTTTGCAATAGAGATTTAAACAGGTCCTGGACATATTGCTGTATTTCAGAGTTGGGGACGGCCTTTAGGATCCCTCAGAGCCGTATGGTGTTCGGCATGAAAGCGATTCTTAAGTGGATGTCCGATATCTTTTTAGCTGAACCCAGGGAAAACAGAGATTACACTGTTGGGGAAAGCACATACCTTGTGGGCCCCGGCTTGGTGACCATCAAAGCTTGACATGGGTCCTATCCCTAGCAAGGTTGTAAAAAACGTAGGAATCAAGTTAGAGCTGGAACTTAATATGAAAAACGAAGCCCAATGTACAGCGGCCTCTTTTTTCTCTATGCTGTAACTATTGAAGAAAGTATTCCCATTTCTCCCCTTATCTGCTAGGAAGACCTTGGTACAAGCTCTTGTTTCTGAGTCAGCTGGATTATGGCAACGCGCTGCTGGCCTCTATCAATGTGTCACAACTATCAAAACTGCAGGTTGTGCAAAATACAGCAGTGTGGTTAATTTGTAATCAACCACCTAGATCAGCTACTGCTTCCCTCTTAAAAACCCTTCATTGGCTGGAAAGAACAGGCTAACATTCAAAATGTGCTGCCTAGCCTATAAAGCCCGGCTGGGCAAGGCTCCTGGGTATCTCTTTCAAAGGCTCAAATGATAACACCCTGCTAGGAACCTGATTGTAGCGAGAAACAAGTAGAGTCAGTCCCCCGTATCTGACGATATAGATGGGGTGGCGGATCCTTTTCATATCTGGTTCCTGCCCTTTGGAACAAACTGCCATTTCATGTCAGAACCTGCCTTGTCAACAAGAAATTTAGGAAAGCACTAAAAACTGTTCTGTTTTAACTCAGTATCTAACCTGCTGTATTGAATGTGCACCGAGATACCCCTGTGGTGGTGATTCATGCGAGTTATCACATTTTTTCATACATTCATTGACATCCCTTTTCCATTTCATCAAACAGGATTGCTAGCTCATCTCTCTCATCTGCGACAGCCACCTCCAAGTGGTCAGTTCTAAGGTCCAATGTTTGGATGGGATCACCTAGGTCGGTGAGCAACTTCATGAAGTCCTGGCTCAGCAGTTCCATCTCTTCTTTGAAAGCACTCATAAGTTGGATATTGCTTCTTGTAGTAGGGGCATATGATCACTTGTCTTCCTCAGAATGCTGAGAACATGCCCCATTGACTGTAAGCGATTTGTGGGCCATTGGTATATGGTTTTGGAAAAGTTCCTTTATCAAGGTGTTACCTCACGTTCCCAAGTAGGATTTCACTATTCGAGCTGAGTGGAACAGGAACAAGATGAGCCAGCAGTAGGGAACTGTGCTTGATTCAGACCTTTCGTTGTTTAATTGCCAGGAAAGAGGTCCGCTTACGCTGTGTGTCATATGCGTAATCCGGGAAGATGTTGACTTTACTGTTTTCCAACTGGAAGGGGCCGTTCAACCGGGCATTATGGAGCAGCTTGTCTCTGTCCCTGTAGTGTAGCAGCCGCGCAACCACCGGGCGTGGGGGGCGGCCTTGCTGTAGTGGCCAGGATGGGACTTCATGGCCCGTTCCAACGTGTAAAAGGGGGACAACCCTTCCGGCGCCACCACTGTCCTGAGACAATCTTCCAGAAAACGAACCATATCCCCCCCTTCAATTTTTTCCGGTAGGCCTACGATTCGAACATTGTTCCGGCGATTACGCCCTTCAGCGTCCTCTGCCCTTTTCTCCAGCGCGTCTATGCGGTCCAACACAAAAGTCATCGTGGCTGAAAGGGCCTTTTGCGCCGGCTCCAGGGTGCGAACTGTGCCTTCCATCTCTTTGACCCTATCAGAGAGCTTGCCGTGATCCGCTCTGAGCAACCCGAGCCCCGTTGCCACCTGTGCTATGTCTTGCTGGAGGGCCGCACGCGTATCCGTTATCGCCGTCAAGATCTTGTCCAATTGTCGTTGCAGTCGTGGATCCCTTGTCGTTTCCGGGTCAGGCTGATCTCCCTTGTCCGGCATCTCTGTATCCGACGTAGATTGCATGGTGCCCTTGGTTCCTTTCGGTTTCCCCATGATAGTGGCGGCGTCTAACTTCGTCCGCTACGAGCGGAGGGCGAGCCACCCAGCGATAGTTGAAGCCCACCAAGGACCACCGCAGCTCACAGGCCTCCGGCCGCCGGGAGGAATCTCGCCTGCATGCGCGCCGCTCAAGCTCCCAGGAACAGTCAGTGAGGGCCAATCCACAGTTAATCCGCAGGTTACAACAGGTACATCAATCCCGGGCAGCACCAACCAGAGTTCCGCCGATCTCCAGTGCACGGAGGCCCCAGCGGGTGGCGATTTGAAGCAATTGGGATCTCCACGGAGCACCTCAGTTCGCCCCGCGGCAGCGCCAGGGGCCAGTTCAGCAGTGGTCTTCCAGTCTCATAGAAAGGCCAGTCCCAGGCATCCGAAGGCCCATCAAAAAAGGGGGGGTCCGCTCGGTCCACTCGGCGAAGCCAGATGCGGCCAGTCTGGAGTAATTCTCCAGTTCCGGTGCCACTGCGCCACTGCACTGGGAGCAGGATAATGGATCTCTCCCCTGCAGTGACAGCCGGCTCGAGGCCCACGGTCAAGGCGGCGGCGCCCGGCGGCCCCCGGAGACTAGCCGTGCGGCGCGGCCCGGATCTTTCATCCACTTCCCGTCAGCTAGCGGGCGCTGGCGCGAAGAGTCAACCCGCGGTCAGTCCGCGCTTCAAACCTGCTCCCTCGCTCTGTAATGAAGGCCTCTCATTGGTGCAACTATGGCGTCCGGGTCGCCCAGGCCTCAGGTATCCAGGGGGCAAGCGGGCCCGCAGGTATGCGGGGCCCAAACGTTCGCGGCGCCACCTCAACAACCCGGCTCGATGAGCGTTACTCTCGCCAGTTCGATGGCCCCAGCAGAAACCCCCACAGGCCTCGGCAGTCCAGGAAGTGGCGGGGCAGGGAGGAGGACACCGCGTTCTCCGGCAGAGTCAAGCAATCCTCCAGTCTTAGTTCACTAGATGGGCCTCTGTGATGACGTCCTCCACCCTGTCAGGCCACACCAGAGCAATGGGAGCTTGCCGACTGCTTTCCGCACCCCGTTCAACCCTCAGCCGGCAGAGCAGGCCTCCGGAGCAGGCTCTCCCCGTTCGCACTCATCACCTCCAGCGCGATCCCCTCAGGCCGAGTGCACTCCGCCAGGTCCCGCCAGTGTTCAGGCCGGAAGCGCCTCTCCCCGTTCTTGGCTCTACAAGAGTCATGCCAATCTCATGGCCGCCATGTTAGGCGCCTTTCAAGGACGCACTGGCTGGGCGATCGGGTGTCCGCTCCCCCCCCCCGGAGCTCCGGAGGCAGGTCCTTTTCGGCTGATCCCAAGTCAGGGGGCGCCGCTCTCCCCTAGGGCCCGCAGGGCGAGCCCCGCAAGCCCTCGCCGATCCGCGAACACCCCTTTCGCCAGGCCTCAGTCGGGTGCACAGCCGCCAACACAGATCGTTCAGCAGGCGGGCGTAGGAGCCGCCGCACGGGAACCGCCCAGCGCCACCAGCGGTCCGGGCAGCCACCGCACCTCTCACCAGTGAGCGGGAGGGTCCAGGTCGGGTCACAGGCTCCACGGGTCCGCCAGTCTCTCGGGAGGGTTTAGGTTCGCCCAGCCGCCATTTTGGGGCACAGCTCCGTCCGGGACAGCCGAGCCTCACTCAGCCAGTTCTTTCATCTGCGGGCTCCACAAGGACGGTCCGTCACAGGCTCCTCAGCCAAGAGACCCCTCTCACGCGATCTCTCGTGGGTTAGGGATCAGCAGTCGCTAGTATTTCAGGATTAATGGCGGCTCGATCTCGGAGCTGAGCGCTCAGGCGACCTATACCATCGGCGCTCAAGCCACGCCCCCTTTATACAAGTATCAATCACCAAGATGGATTGAATGCTATTGATCACTTCCTTTCCAGCTGATAAGTTTGTTTCTACGAACATAACAAGATGTTGTTACGAATGACAGAACTATGCATTACAAACAATTTTCTCCTGTTTAATAGGGAGGTATTTCAACAATTGAGAGGTGTGGCGATGGGGGTATGCTTCTCCCCCAGCTATGCATGTTTACATGTAGGCTGGTAGGGGAGAAGCATGTCCTCGCCTACACCCATGCCAACGCTGTCTCTGGACACGTCATTAAATGGTGGAGATTTATCGATGATGTGTGTGTAATATGGAAGGGAACGGAAGAATCAGCATTAAAATTTATAGCAGAGATTAATGAAAACTCCTCAAATCTACAATTCACGGCCTATGTATGTAGTCTAAAGGTGGAATTTTTAGATGTGGAAATTTATGTGGAAAACAGTATCATCCATACCAAATTACATAGAAAGGTCACTGCTGGCAATTCATTATTGCATGCCAGCAGTGCCCACCCCAGACACCTGATCAGGAGTATCCCGTATAGGGAATTTTTAAGAATCAAAAGAATTTGCAGCAAGAAGGAAGATTTGGAAATCTGTTTATCCGAATCAGTGGAAAGATTTAAGGCCAGAGGTTACAGTTCCAAAAACAACAAGTGATGGACTGAATGTGGATCAATGTCACACACTCCCCCAGTCAAAAGATCTGGGCCCAAATCCATCGTTTTTTTGCACTCCACACCACCCTGGGTTAGACAATGGCGATATGCAAATCAGCTCTGACCCTGTTGCCCCATGGGAACAGTCCAGTCCGAACTACAAAAGCCATGTCCTTCCCAGAACGGAATCAAGCATCCGAGGACCGGACCGGTTTCGAGGTAACACCTCTCTTCAGCCCGGCTAGCTTGACTCCAAGTGGTGTGGAGTGCCTGGGACCCACGTCTGGGCATCCCCAGCGCACTTAGGGCGGCAATTGCAAAAACAACAAGTGATGGACTGAATGTGGATCAATGTCACACACTCCCCCAGTCAAAAGATCTGGGCCCAAATCCATCGTTTTTTTGCACTCCACACCACCCTGGGTTAGACAATGGCGATATGCAAATCAGCTCTGACCCTGTTACACCATGGGAACAGTCCAGTCCGAACTACAAAAGCCATGTCCTTCCCAGAACGGAATCAAGCATCCGAGGACCGGACCGGTTTCGAGGTAACACCTCTCTTCAGCCCGGCTAGCTTGACTCCAAGTGGTGTGGAGTGCCTGGGACCCACGTCTGGGCATCCCCAGCGCACTTAGGGCGGCAATTGCAAAAACAACAAGTGATGGACTGAATGTGGATCAATGTCACACACTCCCCCAGTCAAAAGATCTGGGCCCAAATCCATCGTTTTTTTGCACTCCACACCACCCTGGGTTAGACAATGGCGATATGCAAATCAGCTCTGACCATATTGCCCCATGGGAACAGTCCAGTCCGAACTACAAAAGCCATGTCCTTCCCAGAACGGAATCAAGCATCCGAGGACCGGACCGGTTTCGAGGTAACACCTCTCTTCAGCCCGGCTAGCTTGACTCCAAGTGGTGTGGAGTGCCTGGGACCCACGTCTGGGCATCCCCAGCGCACTTAGGGCGGCAATTGCAAAAACAACAAGTGATGGACTGAATGTGGATCAATGTCACACACTCCCCCAGTCAAAAGATCTGGGCCCAAATCCATCGTTTTTTTGCACTCCACACCACCCTGGGTTAGACAATGGCGATATGCAAATCAGCTCTGACCCTGTTGCCCCATGGGAACAGTCCAGTCCGAACTACAAAAGCCATGTCCTTCCCAGAACGGAATCAAGCATCCGAGGACCGGACCGGTTTCGAGGTAACACCTCTCTTCAGCCCGGCTAGCTTGACTCCAAGTGGTGTGGAGTGCCTGGGACCCACGTCTGGGCATCCCCAGCGCACTTAGGGCGGCAATTGCAAAAACAACAAGTGATGGACTGAATGTGGATCAATGTCACACACTCCCCCAGTCAAAAGATCTGGGCCCAAATCCATGGTTTTTTAGCACTCCACACCACCCTGGGTTAGACAATGGCGATATGCAAATCAGCTCTGACCCTGTTGCCCCATGGGAACAGTCCAGTCTGAACTACAAAAGCCATGTCCTTCCCAGAACGGAATCAAGCATCCGAGGACCGGACCGGTTTCGAGGTAACACCTCTCTTCAGCCCGGCTAGCTTGACTCCAAGTGGTGTGGAGTGCCTGGGACCCACGTCTGGGCATCCCCAGCGCACTTAGGGCGGCAATTGCAAAAACAACAAGTGATGGACTGAATGTGGATCAATGTCACACACTCCCCCAGTCAAAAGATCTGGGCCCAAATCCATCGTTTTTTTGCACTCCACACCACCCTGGGTTAGACAATGGCGATATGCAAATCAGCTCTGACCCTGTTGCCCCATGGGAACAGTCCAGTCCGAACTACAAAAGCCATGTCCTTCCCAGAACGGAATCAAGCATCCGAGGACCGGACCGGTTTCGAGGTAACACCTCTGGAGTCAAGCTATCCAGGCTGATGAAGGCTGATAGCCAGAAACCGGTCCTTGGATGCTTGATTCCGGTCTGGGAAAGACATGGCTTGGTAGTTCGGACTGGACTGTTCCCATGAGGCACAGGGTCAGAGCTGATTTGCATATAGCCAGTGTCTACCCCAGGGTGGTGTGGAGTGCAAAAAAACGATGGATTTAGGCCCAGATCCTTGTACTGGGGTGAATGTATGACATTGTTCTACATTCTGTCCATCAACTGTGTTTTTTGCAATTTTCACCCCGAGTGGGCTGGGTATGCTCAGACGTGAGTCCCAGGCTCTCCACACCACTGGAGTCAAGCTATCCAGGCTGATGAAGGCTGATAGCCAGAAACCGGTCCTTGGATGCTTGATTCCGGTCTGGGAAAGACATGGCTTGGTAGTTCGGACTGGACTGTTCCCATGAGGCACAGTGTCAGAGCTGATTTGCATATAGCCAGTGTCTACCCCAGGGTGGTGTGGAGTGCAAAAAAACGATGGATTCAGGCCCAGATCCTTGTACTGGGGTGAATGTATGACATTGTTCTACATTCTGTCCATCAACTGTGTTTTTTGCAGTTTTCACCCCGAGTGGGCTGGGTATGCTCAGACGTGAGTCCCAGGCTCTCCACACCACTGGAGTCAAGCTATCCAGGCTGATGAAGGCTGATAGCCAGAAACCGGTCCTTGGATGCTTGATTCCGGTCTGGGAAAGACATGGCTTGGTAGTTCGGACCTCAGTTCCCATGAGGCACAGGGTCAGAGCTGATTTGCATATAGCCAGTGTCTACCCCAGGGTGGTGTGGAGTGCAAAAAAACGATGGATTTAGGCCCAGATCCTTGTACTGGGGTGAATGTATGACATTGTTCTACATTCTGTCCATCAACTGTGTTTTTTGCAATTTTCACCCCGAGTGGGCTGGGTATGCTCAGACGTGAGTCCCAGGCTCTCCACACTACTGGAGTCAAGCTATCCAGGCTGATGAAGGCTGATAGCCAGAAACCGGTCCTTGGATGCTTGATTCCGGTCTGGGAAAGACATGGCTTGGTAGTTCGGACTGGACTGTTCCCATGAGGCAGAGGGTCAGAGCTGATTTGCATATAGCCAGTGTCTACCCCAGGGTGGTGTGGAGTGCAAAAAAACGATGGATTTAGGCCCAGATCCTTGTACTGGGGTGAATGTATGACATTGTTCTACATTCTGTCCATCAACTGTGTTTTTTGCAATTTTCACCCCGAGTGGGCTGGGTATGCTCAGACGTGAGTTCCAGGCTCTCCACACCACTTGAGTCAAGCTATCCAGGCTGATGAAGGCTGATAGCCAGAAACCGGTCCTTGGATGCTTGATTCCGGTCTGGGAAAGACATGGCTTGGTAGTTCGGACTGGACTGTTCCCATGAGGCACAGGGTCAGAGCTGATTTGCATATAGCCAGTGTCTACCCCAGGGTGGTGTGGAGTGCAAAAAAACGATGGATTTAGGCCCAGATCCTTGTACTGGGGTGAATGTATGACATTGTTCTACATTCTGTCCATCAACTGTGTTTTTTGCAATTTTCACCCCGAGTGGGCTGGGTATGCTCATACGTGAGTCCCAGGCTCTCCACACCACTGGAGTCAAGCTATCCAGGCTGATGAAGGCTGATAGCCAGAAACCGGTCCTTGGATGCTTGATTCCGGTCTGGGAAAGACATGGCTTGGTAGTTCGGACTGGACTGTTCCCATGAGGCACAGGGTCAGAGCTGATTTGCATATAGCCAGTGTCTACCCCAGGGTGGTGTGGAGTGCAAAAAAACGATGGATTTAGGCCCAGATCCTTGTACTGGGGTGAATGTATGACATTGTTCTACATTCTGTCCATCAACTGTGTTTTTTGCAATTTTCACCCCGAGTGGGCTGGGTATGCTCAGACGTGAGTCCCAGGCTCTCCACACCACTGGAGTCAAGCTATCCAGGCTGATGAAGGCTGATAGCCAGAAACCGGTCCTTGGATGCTTGATTCCGGTCTGGGAAAGACATGGTTTGGTAGTTCGGACTGGACTGTTCCCATGAGGCACAGGGTCAGAGCTGATTTGCATATAGCCAGTGTCTACCCCAGGGTGGTGTGGAGTGCAAAAAAACGATGGATTTAGGCCCAGATCCTTGTACTGGGGTGAATGTATGACATTGTTCTACATTCTGTCCATCAACTGTGTTTTTTGCAATTTTCACCCCGAGTGGGCTGGGTATGCTCAGACGTGAGTCCCAGGCTCTCCACACCACTGGAGTCAAGCTATCCAGGCTGATGAAGGCTGATAGCCAGAAACCGGTCCTTGGATGCTTGATTCCGGTCTGGGAAAGACATGGCTTGGTAGTTCGGACTGGACTGTTCCCATGAGGCACAGGGTCAGAGCTGATTTGCATATAGCCAGTGTCTACCCCAGGGTGGTGTGGAGTGCAAAAAAACGATGGATTTAGGCCCAGATCCTTGTACTGGTGTGGTATATAAATAAATAATACCGGATCTATTTTTGACTGTATATAGTAATAACAGATAGCTCAATAAATAAGAGTCAAGATTCGAGGTAGTAGGAGTTTGCAGGTTTAATACAGCATAAAGGACAGGAACAGGATAACCTGCACAGGACTAGGATGGCAGCGCTGCCGGGGGCAGGATCGGAATCGGCGGATCGGCGTAACATTTAATAACAGTGCACAAGCATATATACTAAAACAGTTGCATTACAATACATACAATAGGCGGAGCAGTGGGTGTGGTCAATAGCAGTCGCGAAAGATAAGGGTGAAAGTAGGTGTAACAAGAGGCGTGAACATAGACATGTGATGTAAACGTAACAGAATATGTCATAAAATGGGGCGGAAACATGGAGGGGGCTACCTAAGGAGCCGGGACCTCTAACCTAGTGGTGCGCGTAAACTGACAATGACGTGTTACTAGGAGAAGCTGGGGGCTATGACTTCTGCGCTAGGAGCAGAGACTGAAGTCTGCAGAGTCAGGGCGACATGTACCTAAACACTATCTAGTATCTGATGTTTAGAGAACATGTTGATAGAATCCAAAAGTTATCGGGGTAAAGGCTAACAGACACTAAGACTGGTGCATGCATTATTCTACATGTATTGCGTGTTGAAGAATATTAAATGACCATTAATACAGTATTTCTCTTACATGGAGACGTAAAGGCTAGACGATGACGGAAACTATTGATGCGATTCAGTAGCTTTAGGAATGCAGAGAAGGAGGGCTGGACTGATAACTAGAATCATAACATACTCTTGGCAGACTGGCAGGCAGAGCCAGGCCGAGCCGGGCACTGTGAGGCAGGAAGTAAGTGAAGGGTCAGGAACACAGGTGGGGGCTGTATCGCTCCTCAGCGAGGGCTCAGGAGACAGGAGCTGAATCTGGTGTCCGGGCCCTTTTGAGGCCTAGAAACGGGGACTTTTCAATGAAATAACGTGCACACTGAGAAACGTGGCAACGTAACTTTTACATAGGCCTAATACTCGTAGCTTTCACGAGAACTGGAAACTGGCATACTAGAGATGGACACAACTGTAATTGCGTCTTTAATCGATCATGGGGAATACATATGCATATTAATCATGCACATACAACATAGGATGGGGAACACGTAGGGACACAGAACATGGCAAAATTTACTTTTCCACATTCCCTCCTTGTCACTACGTTTCCATCAGGAAACATCAATATTCATGATACCATCTATCATTTCATATGGTATCATTTGCTCGTCTCGAATTGTCTTGGAACGGGATTTAGGACGGGACTTGGGACTAGGAATACAAGAGGTAGCACAAATGCCGCAAATCGCAGGGCCACATTGTATACAGAGGCAGCAACTGAATATGATCGCTACTGTAATACCTAGAAATGACAATACTTTCCATCCCCAGGCGGAAATTATATTCCAGAACCAACCGGACCATGTCCAGGTGCCTGGATTTTGGTGTAACAGATGGGCAATTTTATGGAGTCTGGTTATAGCTGAATAAACAGACGGCGCGTTATTAGGAATGAAAATGCAGCAACTAGATCCGATGACTCTACATGCCCCGCCCCTATCGGCCAGTATGACGTCAAGGACGAGATGATTCTGGAGCACGACAATTCTCATAAAAGATTGCTCTTCGGTTAAGTTACCTAGAGCAGAGGTAGTCTCAATCACTACTGCTTCAAGGGTTCTGGTTAATCTACGTATCAGTTTACTATTCACGACAGTACCTAAGTAGGGGAAGACACCTTTATTGATATCTATGTATTGTTCTAGAGCAGTTTCAGTATAATCGACAATCGGGAGGTCTCTCTTGTGTCTAGTATGTACTAGGTGGGAATTCCTATGATAGTCAGGTGGGGCTAGAAAAACTGGTGGCAGAAGGAATGCAATGTAACAGGTTCCCTCCCAATCGAGGGGCAGACGAACATATGCGGTCTGACCACAAACAAAATAAGAATGACGTGAAGCTTTGAAAATAGATTTCCTGCTGTCACTATACTTGACAATAGTAGTACAATCACTATGTCCTACATGTACGGTACCATTATTTCTGACACATAATTCGCCTTTGACTGGTAATACTGACATAGCAGGTAAGACTGGAGTAGTATCAGACTGAACATTCAAGACCATAAAATTCGAAGAATAATTACCCAAATTATAAACTTCATTTTCTAGATCTAACCCTGTTCTGTGGGGAAGACCTTGCTTGCCTGGAAAACATGTACTGTTAAGAAAGGACATATCATTTGAGGATAATGTTAACGTGGACCATGCTCCACACGAACCAGTATGTGAAAATGGATAAGGAAAGAGTGGCAGAACTCCCTTCGGTGTCTGGAAGGGGGGAGTCGACCACACACCCAACAATTAGTGGCATTGCTGGTCTGGTGTGAATAATGTAACATGCGGATAAAGGAATTATTTCGCATAGCGAGACGATAAGAGAGTTCATGAGGAGGCAGATCACTAAACGTATGCTCTACTGTAGTATTAGAAGACTTATTTACATGAGAAATAGGAAAACATAAATAAAATGCATAACTCGTGCAGGTAATCATAAGGCTGAGATATAGCAGGAAACATAAAATAATAATGCAACTTTTAGAGTTCTCACTAACTCTCTCTCTATGGGGGTCTATTTTATACATGTCAGAAACCGGTTTAACCGTTTCACCTAGGGGAGGACTTAGACAATCAAACTGGCTGACTTATTTTACTAGACCTTAATTTCTTCTTATACTCCTGTTGCGGAGTTTTCTCTAACAGGGAGGGTTTTGTATCATTGTCTTTTGCGGGACAGTCCTTGAGAATAGTACTTTGGCAGTCTTTAAAATCCTCGGAAATGTTCTTGGAAACAGTCTTTAGTCCATAAAATTTCTTTACGTGAGACAGATGGACCCACCCCTTCCTGCCTTCCAGCTTGACGGCAGTACGGGTGGCCAGGAGGACCTGCTTTGGCTCCTTCCAGCGAGGCTCCAGCGGACTTGAACGATCAAAGTTCCTTACAAGAACCAGACTTCCGGGAACGATTTCATGCGGTGCCACCTCGGTATTGTCTGGAAATGCGGCGGCAACCTGTGAACGACAAGAGTGTAGGGCAGACATCAAGGAAGCTAGGTAATCTGTCAGCATATTACTTGAAACATCTGTAATACTTCGGGGTCTAGGTGTACCCCACATATTAGGGGGGCGGCCAAAAACGACCTCGTACGGGGACAGACCTGATCTGGAATGTGCGACCATGCGCATATAAAACAGAGCGACTGGCAGAGCTACTAGCCAGTCCACACCTTTCTCTTTACAGACTTTGGCAATGCGGATTTTCAGGGTCTGGTTATGTCTCTCTACCAGACCGGCTGCTTCAGGATGGCGTACACAATGGAACTTCCACTGGTATCCTAACAACAGGGAAACGTGTTTCATCAGCTCAGATGAGAATGGCTGGCCGTTATCAGAATATACGAACCTTGGGAGTCCATAGCGGGGGAAGAATTCACGAACCAACTGCTTGGCAGTGGTCGCGGCTGTGTAATCCGGGACTGGATATGCTTCTGTCCACCTGGACAAAGCGCATACAACTACAAGGACATACTTGAAACCTCGACATCGCTCCATCTGAATATAATCCATCTGGAGGACTTCAAAAGGGTGGTCAGGGGGCTGGAATCCACCTTGTTCCACCGGGACACTTTTACCTGGATTGAACTGGCAACATATCATACAGGTACGGACTTTCTGCTTGGCTGCAGCTCGTAAATGCTTGTTGAACCAAATGTTCTGGATACTGTCTAACATAGCTTTTTCTCCTAAATGTGCTGGACTATGTGCGGTATTGATAATGACTTGAACCATAGAGTCGGGGAGAAACCATGTGGCTTTTCCCTTCGTCAACCATCCCTGATCTGTCTGGACCCCTCCTTGTTCGGACCATATCTTGATTTCTTCGGGAGTAGCATGTAACTGGATATCTATGACATCTTGAGTGGGGTCCTTAACTGTCATACAAGTAGTCTGTTCTAGAATGGATGTCGGTGTCTTGTTAACTGGTATATCTGGTGTCTGTGCTGTAAGCTTGGCTGTGCGATCTGCTAGATCATTACCCTGGGAAATAGTGTCAGTAACCTTCGTGTGTGCTTTGCACTTCATGATAGCGATAGATGTCGGTAAGTGTATAGCATCTAACAGAGCTTGAATAAGGAGACCATGCTGAATCTTGGTTCCATGAGAAGTCATGAAACCTCTCTCCTGCCAGAGCACTCCAAAGTCGTGTACGACTCCAAATGCGTAGCGTGAATCTGTGTAAACATTGACTTTCAGGTTCTTGGCGTGTATGCAGGCTTGGGTCAGAGCAACTAGCTCTGCTGCTTGAGCAGACAGGGTGTCAATACGGTGTGTTTCTATAACTTCAGTGTCAGTAGTCACTGCATACGCGGCTACTAGTTCTCCTGTACTTGTTCTCATACATGAACCATCCACATAAAGTGTCAGGTCAGGATCTGGTAATGGAATATCTGTCAGATCTTGTCTTGGCTTAGTCATGGTATTAACTACTTCCACACAGTCGTGTGTGGCAGGATTTGAATTAACTGACGGTAACAGTGTAGCAGGATTTAGAACGTTGCAGCGTCTGATTTCTATGTGTGGCTGGAACAGTGTCAGTTCATAACCTGTCAAACGTGCAATTGTCAAGTGCTGAGTCTGTGTTCGGTTTAAAAGAACTTCCACGGAGTGTGGAACTTGTACTGTCAGAGAGTGTCCTAATACTATGGAATCACTTTGTCTGATAGCTAGTGCTGTGGCTGCAACTGACTTGAGGCACGCAGGCAGAGCCTGGGCTACAGGATCTAATGTGCTCGAAAAATAAGCACAGGGCTTGTATTGTCCTGCTTGATCTTGTGTGAGAACAGATAATGCTGTACCATCACGTTCTGTAACAAAAAGTGTAAAAGGCTTACTGTAGTTCGGTGTAGCTAGAACAGGAGCTTGGCATAGAGCTTTCTTTAGCTCATTGAAACTAAGAGTATGTTCAGATGTCCAAGGGAGGACAGTCGATACGGCTGCCTCCTGTGTCGTTAACTGTATCAGTGGCTTAGCTAGAAATGCATACTGAGGAATCCATTGTCTGCAATAAGAAGTAAGGCCGATAAAAGCACGTACCTCCTTCTGTGTCTTGGGCTGAGGAAGACTCGCTATTAACTGGATACGGTCTGGTGTCAACTGCCTACCCCACTTGGACAGTAAGTGGCCTAAGTAGATCACTTGCTGGACACAGAATTGAAGCTTCGAAGGGGACACCTTGTGCCCCATCTCGGCTAGGAAATACAAGACTGTAAGTGATGCTCGCTCGCAAGCACGTTCAGAACGGGCTGTAATCAGTAGATCATCGACATACTGGAGCAGGGCAGTGTCAGTTGGCATGTGAATGTTGTCTAGTTGTCTCTTAAGTGCTTGACTATAAATACTAGGACTTTCTGTAAAACCTTGAGGAGCTCGTGTGAATTTATAGCTCCTTCCATTTAAGCAAAAACCGAAAAGGTACTGGCTGTCCGGATGAATGGGGACACTGAAAAACGCGTTCTTGAGGTCTATGACTGTGAAAAATGTGGCTTCGGAATCAATGGCTGTCAATAGGGAAGAGATATCTGGGACAACTGGGTACTGGGGAATAATACATTTATTGAGTTCTCGAAGGTCAATCACTAATCGATATACTGGGGGTGCATTTGGATCAGTACGTTTCATGACTGGAATGATCGGAGAATTACATACATTGGAGTCAGTCTCTACAACTACTCCTTGAGCAATGAGCTCGTCAATTATTTTGGATAAGGCTGCTACAGCCTCAGGTGGCAATCTGTACTGTCTGATTCGTGGTAACACTACACCTGGTTTGAGAGTCACACGATGGGGTGTGATTTGCATGAAACCAACATCAGTTGGACCTTGCGCCCATAGATGCTGCGGAACATTTGACAATCTTGGATCAAAATCTCGTAATACATAGTGACCCTTGAAGTCACGTAAAAACAACCGTATTCCCTCTGGGGAGCAGCAAATAACTGCACCTAATTCTTTCAGTGTCTTAATGCCTAACAAATTTTCTGGACATGACCTAGTAAGTAACAGATCAGTAGTACGGGACAATGGACCTACGTCTAGAGTAACTGGCTTAGATATCTCGTTTACAATAGGCTTTCCTGAAAATCCAAGGGAAACATTTCTAGAGCCTGAGAGCGGAGCCCCTGGAACCTCGGCGTGACTTATGGTAGTCCTGCTTGCCCCTGTATCAATCAGAAACTTTCTGTCTTTCCCTAATACTTGACTATGAATATAGGGACCTTCTTGATCTACAGGAATCTCGATGAGAGGCAAGCCTACCTCCCTCTCTAGGCTGTTTCATGAATACTGTTGGTACTCTGGATACTCTGCCTGAGCATACTGGTACATCTGCTGTGTAACATGCTGTGTTGCAGCAATAGGCTGCGGTGCTGGAACTGTCTGTTGTGCATTCTGTGGCTGAGAAGTCTGTGAAACTTGTTCTTGTCTAGGCGGACGTGGTCTTTCTTTAGTTTTACCGGTAGCTATATTATGTTTCAGAACTGCACACTCGTTTATGAAATGACCTGGCTGTTTACAATAATTGCATGTCCCTTTAACGGGAGCTGCAGGATGACTAGCTTGATTCGGACCCCTCTTCTGACTGTCTTGTGGAACAGATTGTGCAACTAGTACTTTCATTTTCGTGTCTTTCATACGTTTTCTCTCGTGATCTTGCTCTTCTCTGATTCTATTCTGGTGGTACTGGAGCATCTGTAACATCTGGGACGGGGTACTAGCTTGCCATGTACTTTCGACCTTTAAAACTCGATTCTTAACTTGTGGACTTGAATTCTCGACTAGTTTAGTAACAAAAAGATGAGGGTATGACTCGCTACTCGTCTTCAATCCACTGTTTATAATGAAACATTTCTCAAACCTAGAATAAAAATCACTAGTGTCTTCGTCTTGTTTCTGTTTACAGGCTGAGATTGCATCCCAGTCTTCCTTTTTAGTGGCTAACAATCTGGGCAAAACTTGTATTAACAGTTCTGGTAATTCTTTACATTTCTCTCCAAGACCGGTACCTGGTACTCGTATCTTATCTTCAGCTTCTAGAACTGCCCAATCGATCTTTTTCTCTCCCACCTCCCATTCTTTTTCCTTGAGTTTTTCGTATACCCCTGCGGGCAACAGGACCTTTAGCATTTTAATAATATCTGGATACGTGTATTCTCCCATACGGAGCATGTCCTTTAACTCTCGGTGGAACCCTGCTGGATCTTTGTCGTGACAGGGGATTAATTTCTTCATCTCTAAGAGTTCCATCTTTGTAATCGGGGTGTAAACAAATACTCGTTGCATTTCACCATCTGCTGTCCTGACTGGGTGTACTTCTCGTAACGGATTCTGTCTGTCTATGTAAAACGGTTTACTTTCTGGAGGTGAGACGTGAACAAAATGCGGGTTCAAAAACATACTATATTTATGACGCTGTTCTAGAATGACACTAATTAAATCGGTACCTAAACCTTTCCATCTATACTGGAGTAACTCGTTCAGGACATCATGTAACGGACCTGGATCAGAATGTTGACCCTCATACAATGTGATGAGGTGCTGAATCATATACATACCCACCAGTCGCTGTTCGGCTGGGGGCAGTTTCAGAAACATTTGTGCCACTATTTCGTCTGGAAAAGTGGTAGAATCAGTAGTCCATCGGACTGCTGATCGGGCTAGTTCTTGTTCATGCATAGTACTTAACTCACTATAACCAATTCGTGATTTCAAAATGTGATCGGTAGCTTGAAATACTTGTTCTAGAGAACCTTGTTCTGGTGCTGGATGATGAAAGACTTTCTTGTGTTCTAGGCGTAAATGTCGGCCTGGAAATCTAGATCTACCTACATACGCTATTCTGGCGGTATTCTCGTCCTCTACCTCTTCTGTAGGAGAGTCATTCTCTTTCTCGCTTACTTGTGCTGTTTTACGTTGTTCGTGTAACCTTATTATTTCCTTACGAATTTTCTTGTACATACTCTCTATACTACTGATGGTTCTGTGTTTACCCTCGGCTATATTATCACTCCACCTTGTCAGGGTTCTCATTTCTGTCGGATCTTTGGACGGGTAATCTTGTTCCCTTATTAAACAATTAATCAGAAACTTTAATATCATGAGCTGGATCTCAGCTTTCCTTTGGGACATGGTTTCGCCAATACTTTCTGGATCATTCCCTGTACGGATGAAACGATATATTCTGTCTAGATCCTCTTTCATATCCGGTAGGGTGTCCAAATACCCGGTCACCCGTCTTACACGTATGGAATATATAACCGTACTATCATCGCCTGTGACTGGATCATAGCGGCATTCAGTAAGAGCTCGTCGGATTTCTGCAACGGACTTATATTTGGGCGTACGCTGTAACGCACGTTCATGTAACTCGACTAATGTTACACGTTGGTGTGGCGGCGGGGTACCAGGAGGACCTCCTCCTGCGGCCCCTAAACCAGAATCGTCGACTGATACTCTTCGTGCTGGCGCGGCGGGAAATTGTAATGTGGGCTGGACCGGGGGTACCGTAGCAGATACTGCAACAGGTGCCCTGGTGACTGGAGGAGCAGGATTTACATTATTTACAGGAGCTGGTGGAACAGGATTTGCATATTCTGGGACTGTGTCGTCCAAATAGGACGAGAGAAAAATATCAGCTGCGGTCGGTTTGTGACGTAGCTTGGTCGGAACTAATGGTGGCGGAAAATTACTGGATGCCTCCGGGGTCGCTTTTGGCAAGCCCTCGGCAAGAAGAGGATACATACCCCTAATGAGGGCATTCCTCTGTCTGTCTGACTGTTCGGTTTTAACTCGTTCACCTATCTCGATTAGTTCCCTTTCTTGGGCTCTTTCTGAGGATTCTCTACTTAATTCTGACTTTCTGATTTCTTTTTCGGTTCTCTTATGAGATTCTTTGCGCCATAACTCGATGGCATCTTTCTGTGACTGTCTGGCTTTCTTTTTCCATAATGCTTCTTCTACTCGCATGATGCACTCGGCATCCCATGTACCCGATACGGGCCATCTGTACTTTTCCTCTAACTCTTTGGTGTACTCCACCCATAAATCTAGATACAATATGGCACTTATGCCATGCTTCTGATACATAAAATGACCTGGACTGTCCCTAGGCGGGACAGGAACTGCTTCTTCTAACAGACCTTTTCTAGTTCTTAACTGACGTAGTTTGGAAAACAAAGGCATGACTGGACTGTAATCTAGACACAATACAATACACAATGAGCACGATAATTACACCACTTTCATTCCACGACATTAAAATACATGAATGACATTTTAAAATAACAGTCTTGACAAAATACTACCTGGAATACTGAAAACAGGATACATGAATTTTCTCGAGAACAGAACTGACTAGAACAGAAACTAGATGCACTGCTAAAACAGTACGAACTTACCGGTCTCATAAAGAGACACGTCAGGACCCGCATCCACCGGAGTGGACACTTCGTGTTGGATCTGTGTACCACCAAACCCACGGACCAGAGTCAATTAGATTGACCCTGTCTAGATACTACCCCAGCAACGGTACTCACCGGGCAGCAAGAACGGAAGGCCTCGGACTGGACTGGACTGCTTCGACGCCGGACGGACGAACTTCGGACTTCAGTTACGGGTGGGCCTCCGGGTACCTCGGACCTTGGACTCTCGGCTTGGGCTCTGGTCGGGACTCGCCGCGTTCCTCCACCGCCTCGTCTGGATGCTGGACCGCAACCTCCGTCTCCTCCGTGGGCCTGAGGGATACTTGAAGCAGAAATATCTGCCGGTGCGCAGAAGAGTTCCGTCACGGCTGCAGAGGGTCAGGGGGCATACGTGGCTTCACCGGCGCGTGGGGAAAGGGCAAGTCCCTGTTCGGGCGCCATTATGTGGTATATAAATAAATAATACCGGATCTATTTTTGACTGTATATAGTAATAACAGATAGCTCAATAAATAAGAGTCAAGATTCGAGGTAGTAGGAGTTTGCAGGTTTAATACAGCATAAAGGACAGGAACAGGATAACCTGCACAGGACTAGGATGGCAGCGCTGCCGGGGGCAGGATCGGAATCGGCGGATCGGCGTAACATTTAATAACAGTGCACAAGCATATATACTAAAACAGTTGCATTACAATACATACAATAGGCGGAGCAGTGGGTGTGGTCAATAGCAGTCGCGAAAGATAAGGGTGAAAGTAGGTGTAACAAGAGGCGTGAACATAGACATGTGATGTAAACGTAACAGAATATGTCATAAAATGGGGCGGAAACATGGAGGGGGCTACCTAAGGAGCCGGGACCTCTAACCTAGTGGTGCGCGTAAACTGACAATGACGTGTTACTAGGAGAAGCTGGGGGCTATGACTTCTGCGCTAGGAGCAGAGACTGAAGTCTGGAGAGTCAGGGCGACATGTACCTAAACACTATCTAGTATCTGATGTTTAGAGAACATGTTGATAGAATCCAAAAGTTATCGGGGTAAAGGCTAACAGACACTAAGACTGGTGCATGCATTATTCTACATGTATTGCGTGTTGAAGAATATTAAATGACCATTAATACAGTATTTCTCTTACATGGAGACGTAAAGGCTAGACGATGACGGAAACTATTGATGCGATTCAGTAGCTTTAGGAATGCAGAGAAGGAGGGCTGGACTGATAACTAGAATCATAACATACTCTTGGCAGACTGGCAGGCAGAGCCAGGCCGAGCCGGGCACTGTGAGGCAGGAAGTAAGTGAAGGGTCAGGAACACAGGTGGGGGCTGTATCGCTCCTCAGCGAGGGCTCAGGAGACAGGAGCTGAATCTGGTGTCCGGGCCCTTTTGAGGCCTAGAAACGGGGACTTTTCAATGAAATAACGTGCACACTGAGAAACGTGGCAACGTAACTTTTACATAGGCCTAATACTCGTAGCTTTCACGAGAACTGGAAACTGGCATACTAGAGATGGACACAACTGTAATTGCGTCTTTAATCGATCATGGGGAATACATATGCATATTAATCATGCACATACAACATAGGATGGGGAACACGTAGGGACACAGAACATGGCAAAATTTACTTTTCCACACTGGGGTGAATGTATGACATTGTTCTACATTCTGTCCATCAACTGTGTTTTTTGCAAAGAGGTTACAGTTCAGCAGATTTACAGACTGCTTTAGGTAAAATACAAGATCAGGGACCTGAGTTGGAAACTCCTGAGGAGGCCAACATAGACTTGAGTATTCCTACACAGGGTGCTATAAATAAGAACAAACAATCAGTAATCAGATTAATTACTATATACAGCAACCAGGAGAAGCAGGTTAGGAAAATAGTCAATAAGCATTGGCCAATTTTAAAAACCGACATCATTCTAGCCCCTGAATTAGACATACATCCAGCTATAACATTTAGAAGAGCTCCCTCTATGAGGGATGCCATGGTTAGAACCAGTCCTGAAGTAAGGGAGACGAGCAACTGGCTAACCAATAGAAAGGGGTTTTTCAAATGCAGCTCGTGTAGGGCATGCAAATTTGGAGTGAACAGATATGAGTTTATTGATGCTTTTTCCTCCACACCATATAAAATACAAGGTCTGTATTCGTGTAAAACTAATCATGCAGTTTATGTGCTTACGTGTACATGCCAGTTGAAATATGTTGGCAGCACTAAACTTCCTGTATTTAATCGTATTTTACAGCACTTAAGGGCAATCGTCAACTCTGATCCTTCATATCCGGTCGCCCTCCATTTTAAACTAGTGCATCAGAACAATCTCAATGATCTCTTTTACTATGTGATCGATTCTGTTCCCAAATCAATACGTGGAGGCAACAGAGAGAAAAAATTACGCCAACTAGAGAGTCAATACATCATTCGGCTAGACACTAAAATGCCAAATGAACTCAATACAGGAGAAGATATGTATAATTTTTTATGAGATAATATGAAGGCCTTTTTAATACATATGTTTCACATGCATTCAATACAGATTGAAATATATTTTTTCCTTTGTACTTTAACAACTGCTGCTAAATGATGAATGTAATCAATAATCTTAAAAGTGTAAAGCACTTCTATATGAGTTTGGATGAAATTTGTGATACATTTTTCATATTGATTTTTGTATATTTGATATATTAGATAATTTTGATAAATTTTGTATTTCTAGTGTGTGTAGAGTTTGTCTATTTATTGGATTTTAGCCTCACTTTGTATCTGGATTTTACCTGATTTTACTAGTTCTTGGTTTAATCGGTTTTTATCTAGTGTCTGTGTGGTATTGGATCTGGTAGTAGCGAATTATGCACATGTTAGAAATTAAATGTTTTCTTCCGCTATGGGCATTTGTGAATGATTCTTTTTATAACGGATATATATTGCATTGCTTTACAACATACATAAATTCCAGTAAATACCACAAATGCATTCGTCAAACAAATCAAAATTGTTTTCATAATAAAAATGTTTTAATCTTATCAAGTTTCACTATGAAAGTAATAGTTATATTGATAGGATTTTTTCACTTAATTTGGTGTTATTTACTCGCTTTCACAACACGTTATTAAATGGTAATATTATGAACTGACAGTGTTGCTCGATGATTTTGGGCACTCGCCCTTTATTGCATATTTTGCACATCTATGTACTAATTATATATAAATGTATAATTATTTTTTAAAGCTGAAATAATTGGCATTAAAAAGGTTAGGTACGGACATTGGTGGCACAAACATTTTTAAAGATGCCCAGCTTTTAAACACACAGTAAATGTTATTTTAAAATTAACATTGACGTTATTTATATGTGTGATATATATTTAAAGTATATGGTACTTATTGAAATGCATAATTATTTGCTTTTTCTAAGTCTGTCTTTTATCTTTATGATTCTTAAAAAATAAGGGAAACTGTTGTGAATAGAGTATAAAATCACGCGGGATTTGATGCATGTCATGTGATCCAGACCGGGGAGACCCGGTCGAAACGCTTCATGTTGTGGAGAGGAATAAACGCACTTTAAAGAAACTATTTCTGAGTGGTGGTCCGTTCCTGAAAACTGGTGCTGCAGCAACTTGTGGACAGGAGTTATTTCGATATATATATATATATACACATTGGCATGTTGTTTTACCTGATTCCTTTGACATCTGGGAAAGTCTTTCTTTTGGAGAGTGTTGCATTATTAAACCCCTGCTTTATTTTGAAACTGTCTTTTGATTTGCCTCATTTTATGAGTGTTGAGCTTTCTTTCCAGGTGTTTTCTTCTCGTTTTACCGAGTGCCTCCCTTTTGGAGTGCTGAATTTCTTTTATTTGTGAGTGTAAGCAAGACAGGACTGTTACGCACAGGAGGCCCATGCCACCTCCCAAGCACCCTGCAAGACCTCCCAAGGCCCGTGCTTCAAGGGCCTCCTGAGTAGCTTGCCTCATGCCAAAACTGCTTTCTCTCTGGGGCCTGCAGATGTTCATTGCAGTTTCGGAGGGCATCTTCCATCTCAGCTGCACAGGCAGTAGGAAGGGGGAACCTTCTGAGGGCTTGATATCCACTTTCTCCAGCCCCTGAACCAGTTAAGCAGCACACCACATGTTTGCTCCATTACCCATACCTGTTCCTTGGGTCTTAAGGGATCATATCGCTGATTTCACAAGAACCAGGCAGTTGAGAGCCCATCATTCTGCGGAGCTCGGCAATGACACGTCTACATGGATCCTCACTGTGGTCATGTTCCATTGTTTTGTATTTAATAAAGGGTCATCCTGTTGTCTGTTCTTATGAGTAATCACAAATTGGCCAAGAAAGCCTTTGTGCCCTAGAATGTCAATCTCACTGTTATTTAGTCAGGACAATTATGTGAAGAGAAGTTGCTTCTGCCAACTAAAGCCTACTGGTAAGGGGTTTTGGAGAATGGCTCCCCAGTTAAGAAGGGACTCATCTGTTGGTAGGTACAATTGAGGATCTTCCAAGTACGAGGCCTGGCCTATAAAAATGTTGGCCCAGTTGGTCCACCATGCAAGGGCTTGTTTTGCTTTAAAAGCAAACAAAACAATATCGTCCCAACATCCTGTCATTTGTCACCATGGAAACTCTGGTTACTCTTTTGAAGGACACATTTAGAGGTGGCACTGAGGGATGCAAGTTGCCATCATCCCTAGCATGGTAGTGTGAGTGCAAAATGAAACCAGAGTATGTTCACTGAGTTCTTTTATCAAGCTATCAGTGAATTGCTCCTTTCCTGTGAAGAAGAAGCATTTGAGGGTGAGCATGCAGATGTGAGATAATAAAAATATTACTACTTGATACGTTATTTTTTACATTTAGCTATTTAGAGTCAGAGCCAGCTCTTTAGCATGTGTATGGTGGAATTCACTACTTGTTTTGAATGTTGCTGGTGATGGCCTTTGATGAGGTGTGCGGTCACTGGGGTCTGACATTTTGAGAAGATTCAGAGGCAAACAAATACGAAAGAGCAGTGCCTTGAACTGAAAATGCAGACCGTTGACCGTAAACCAATGTGATTTTGTTGGTTTATCAACTGTAGTATGTAAAGAGACAGTTCTGAAGGATTGTTTCTTTGTGAACTTGTTGTGCCCCCTCAGGTCCAAAAGTGGCTACTATTCCCAAATTTCTCATGCACCAGAAAGAACCCTGAATAAAATCCCTGATTGTATCAGGATTTTTTTCTTAAGATGTTTTGTTACCGCTATCTTTTTGGGGGTATATCAAACAGCTAGGAAATGAATTCAGGTGCGCCCATGCGAGATAACATCCAGTACCCAGGAGACTGGTGTTATAACAAACAAGCCTGGAAAACATGCCTGCATTTTATCTCCCACTGTCATTTTGTTCCTATAAATCTCTATAGGATATGCGGGTTTAGACAACATAAACTATGGGATTGGTATCCAGACTGATTCCAGTTACCCCCAGAGGATAGGTTAGACTGTAGTCCTGATAGCTCACAGTGCCCCTATGCACCGCTCTTACCATGGAGTGAATAGTTTCTGGAAACTATTGAACATGACAACCCTGATCCCTCAGAATCCTGGAAACAGAACAGTACTTTTCGCTCAGTCACTCGTGTTCTCTTCGTCTCAGAGGAATACAAAGAATAAATGGTGGGGACGTTTTTTAATAAGCATTTATAGACCCAGCGTCATTCTAATGTAAAATAGGTGTGATGAAACAATCATAAGACAGAACAGATATAAATGATTGTAAGCACCAATAGAGTAAAAGGATGCTAGATTCCTACCATAGTGCTAAAACAATGAATACTGGCAGGTATGAAAATACATGACATTAGACTGCGTACTACTACGATGCAATCCTAACTAGATGTATCTACGTGTACCTAGCTTGTATGTAGATGTAGATCCAAGAATTCCCCTAGGATAAAGCCAACCCCATTACCTGAAGTGAGAGACTGTGGGACCCGGTCTTGGTCTCGAGATAGACACCCCGCAAGGGACATCAGAACACTGCGAGCTGTCGTAAGTGCGTGCAGGAACCTCAGCGTCTTGTATCAGTGGGTCAGCATGGAAGTCCTTTTTCTCCTCTCCCTGCCGCACCAAAGATTGAATATGCTACTTACCAGTATGCATCTGTTCTTGGCATGTAGGGCTGCTAACATTCATATCTTAGCATTAGATCGCCGCCTAGTGTTGGGCTCGGATGATTGCACATTGTTGTCCTGGAAGAGTCTTCGAAGTATCCTGAGATAGGTGGCTCCTCCCCTGGACTACAGTGCGCATGGGCATCGGCTCCATCCCCAGATTGTTTTTCGCCATTGTGGCAGAAGATGGAGTGAAAGTGTAAAGGATGTCCATGCTAATGAATAAATACAATAGTATATCTGCAGCTGCGACAGGCACCGGGGAGGAGGGCGGGCGATATGAATGTTAGCAGCCCTACATGCCAAGAACAGATGCATACTGGTAAGTAGCATATTCAGTTCGAGGCATGTGGGCTGCTAAATTCATATCTTAGCATAGAATACATAGCAGTCCCTCCATCAGCGGCGGTTGCCCGTGCCAGCTGCAGAAACCTGAAAAAGTGTTTTGAGAACAGCCTGTCCTACAGCAGCTTGCTGTTTGGAATGCACATCAACACAGTAGTGTTTTGTGAAGGTGTGTGGTGTGACCCACGTGGCTGCTCTGCAAATGTCCTCCAAAGGAATGTTCCCCAGGAAAGCCATGGATGCCCCCAGTTTGCGTGTGGAGTGCGCCCTGGGGGGTATTGTTAAAGTGCGCTTCGCTTTCTGATAACATATCTGGATGCACTTAACAATCCACCTGGCTATCCCTGCCTTGGAGATTGGGTTGCCTTTGTGTTGTGGTGCGAAGGCAACAAAGAGTTGCTTTGTCTTTCGAAAGTGTTGTGTCCTGTCTATGTAGTACATCAACGCCCTTCGTACATCTAAGGTATGGAGCATCCTTTCCGCTACCGTTTGCGGGTTTTGAAAGAATGCTGGTAAGTCAATGGTCTGATTTAGATGAAACTGTGACACCACCTTAGGAAGGAATTTAGGGTTAGTGCGTAGCACTACCCTATTTGGGTGAATTTGAATGAATGGCTCTTGTATTGTGAGTGCTTGCAGCTCACTGACACGCCTCAGAGACGTAATAGCTATAAGAAAGGCCACTTTCCACGTAAGGAATTGGAGCTCACACGAGTGCAGTGGCTCAAATGGTGGTCCCATCAGTCTGGTGAGAACGACGTTGAGGTTCCACACCGGAGCTGGTGGTGTCCTTGGGGGAATGACTCGCTTCAGACCTTCAAGGAAGGCTTTAATGGCGGGCACTCTGAAGACAGAGAGGTGCTGCCTGTTCTGAAGATAAGCCGCTATGGCTGATAGATGTATCCTAATGGAAGTGTACGCCAGATTGCACTTGTAGAGATGTAGCAGATAGCAGATGATGTTGGGGATAGATGCATCTAGTGGGTTGATGTCATTGGACGTACAGTAGATGACAAAACGCTTCCACTTAGCAGCATAGCATGCTCTAGTAGTCGGTTTCCTCGCCTCCTTGATGATACTCATGCATTCTGGAGGTAGGTTAAGGTATCCAAACTCTAGGACTTCAGGAGCCAGATCGCCAGGTTGAGCTGTTGTGGATCTGGATGCTGAATGTCTCCATGGTTCTGCGTCAAAAGACTGGGCGTGAGGCGCAGTCTTTGATGCGGCACCACTGAGAGTTCGAGGAACGTGGTGTACCAAGCCTGGCGCGCCCACGTTGGAGCAACCAGGATGAGAGTCATGGAGTGCTGCCTTAGCTTTCTTGCGACCAGCGGTATTAGAGGGGCTGGCGGAAAAGCGTACGCAAATTTGCCTGACCAGTTCATCCATATCGCATTCCCCTGCGACTGTGGGTGAGGGAACCTGGCGGCAAAGAGTTGGCATTTTGCGTTCTCCTTTGTGGCAAACAGGTCTATCTCCGGATGACCCCACTGCTGGAAGTACGGGTGGAGAACAGAAGGGTGTATCTCCCACTCGTGCATCTGATGGCTGTATCTGCTGAGCAGATCCGCCATCTGATTGTCCTTTCCTGGGAGGTGTTCTGCCATGAGGAAAATGTTCCTCTGAATGGCCCACTTCCACATGCTCTGAGCCAGATGAGACAGCTGTGGCGAGTGGGTGCCTCCCTGCTTTTGAATGTAGTACATCGCGGTCATGTTGTCCGTCCGGACTAGCACGACCTTGTTGCTCAGATGTACAATGAAGGACTTGAGCGCCATGAAGATTGCCATCAGTTCCAGATAGTTGATGTGCATCTTCTGTTGCTGCGTCGTCCATAGTCCCTGCACTGTGTAAGTGAGCACATGAGCTCCCCATCCCTGGAGAGATGCGTCCGTTGTCAGGATAATCTGCGGCACAGGCTCTTGGAACAGTCGGCCCTTGCAAAGGTTGTGTGGAGTCCACCAATGCAGAGAGTCGTATGCCCGACTGGTAACCAACACTAGGTCTGTCAATTGCCCACGAGCCTGTGTCCACTGATTCGCTAAGCACTCCTGGAGCGGGCGCATATGCAACCGTGCGTGAGGGACTATGAAGATGCAGGAGGCCATCATGCCTATCAACTGCATGAACACTCTCGCTGGCAGGGAGTGTCGTGGTCTGAATCGTTGGATCAGCGACTGAATGCTGTCGATTCTGACTTGGTTTGGCTGAGCCATGGCTGTCAGGGTGTTGATCGTAGCACCCAGGAACTGCCGGACATGTGCCGGCTGAAGATGCGATTTTGGGTAGTTCAGGGAGAAACCCAGATCGTGAAGCAGGCGAATTGTAGTCGACATGTCTGCGGCGCACTGCTGCTCCGACTTGGCTTGTACGAGCCAGTCGTCTAGGTAGGGGTAGACATGGATATTCTGCCTCCTGAGGTGCGCCGCCACTGTCGCTAGACACTTGGTGAACACCCTCGGGCTGTTGTGACTCCGAAGGGTAGGACTTTGAACTGGTAGTGCCTGCCTTGAATAGTGAACCTGAGGTATTTCCTGTGTGACGGGTGTAGTGGAATGTGGAAATAAGCATCCTTGAGATCTAAGGTTGCTAAGAAGTCTCCCTGGTTTAGCAAGGGAAGAATCTGCTGCAGTGTAAGCATGTGGAAATGTTCCGATAGTATGTACAGGTTGAGGGGACGTAGATCGAGAATGGGCCTGAGAGAACCGTCCTTCTTTGGAATAAGGAAGTACAGGGAATATACCCCTGTGCCTTCCTCCCCCACCGGCACGAGCTCGATTGCGCCTTTTTGCAGCATCGCCACCACTTCCTGCTGCAATAAGTGCAAGTGCTCTGCGGACATAGGCCTTTGCCTTGGTGGGATGTTGGGTGGAGTGGATTTCAACTCTAGGCAATAACCATACTGGACTAGTTGTCGCACCCACCTGTCTGTGGTGATGTTTCTCCAGACGGGCAGGAACTGCTGCAGTCTCCCCCCGACAGGTGTTAGGTGGTCGGGGGGCAGTGACAGAGAGTCACTGTTTGCTTGGAGTAGAGGTGCGGGAGCTGTTGTTTCCTCTGCCGCGACCTCTGTTGCTGTTATTTCTGTAACCTACCTTGTTCTGTTTAGGGAACGAGGATTGCGCCCCACCTTTGGAGAACTGGGATTGTTGACCCATTTGTCCTCTGGTGACGCCACGTGCACCTGAGCGACGAAAATTGCTGCCACGAAACTGTTGGGACTGTAGGGCCCCCATAGACTTAGCAGTTTCTGTGTCTTTCTTTATTTTCTCTAGGGTGGTGTCAACATCCGGACCAAACAGACTATCAGGATTGACTGGCTGATTAAGAATTGTTGTCTGAATATCCTGCTTAAACCCTGAGATGCGGAGCCACGCTTGTCTTCTCAGCATAACGCTAGTGTTGATAGCCCTAGCAGCTGTGTCCGCAGCGTCAAGTGCACACTTGATGGCTGCGTTTGATATTAGCTTTCCTTCCTCAATAAGCATTTTGGTGCCTTCTTGGAACTGTGGGGGCAGGTGTTGTATAACCTGTTCTAGGGTGTCGTAGTGCGCCCTATCGTAACGCGCCAGGAGCGCCTGTGTATTGGCGATGCGCCAAAAGTTTGCTGCCTGTGCAGCCACTCTCTTGCCTCCTGCCTCTAGCACTTTGGACTCCTTATCCGGGGGAGGAGCTTCACCCGTTGTCTGGGAGTTGGCACGTTTCCTGGCATTGGCAACCACAAGAGAGTCCAGTGGCAATTGTCCCCGGATGTAGGCGGGGTCCGCAGGTGCAGGCCTGTACTTCTTTTCAATGCGAGGGTTGACCACTCTCGCCCTCGTAGGCTCCTTAAAAATGTCCCCAGCATGTTTGAGGACACCTTTCAGCATAGGAAGTGTTTTTACTGTCCTTTCAGATATTGCAAAGGTGTCGAAAAGGAAGTCTTCCTCAACCGGGTCGGCATGCATGTCCACATCATGATTGGCCGCCGCCCTTTCAATTAGTGCATGAAATCCTGCTGAGTCCTCAGTCGGGGATGCACGTGCATTAAAGGTCTGCGGGTCTTGGCCCACACCTTGGGTGTTCTGGTCACCAGTGTCATCGTATGAATCCGGTTGTACATCAGGTTCATCGATAGGGAAATTGTACTGCTCATCCTCATCATACCCCTCACCCACAGAGTGTTCTGGGGAGGGAGTGGGGCTCCGTCTTGGAGGAGGCTGGATCGGTTCCGTGAGGCCTGAGGCGTCAAGGGGCACCCTTTTTTTCTTCAGTGGGATGATGTAGGAGTCCACCGGCTCAGAAGTGATCTTCCTTTTATAGAGTGTCAGCTTGCCGGTGGCAGCATCGATGAACTGCTCTGAATCGTCTTCCGATTCGAGTACACGACGTGGAAGAGGGTCAGCCAGCGAGGAACCCTGTTTCGGAGCCGATTTCGTCGAAAACGCTTTCGGCGCCTCCTTAGGTGGCAAGAGAAAGAGGAGTTTTCCAGAAGGCTTTGCCGGAGTGTCCTTTTGCGGCTGCGGTGATGGCATCGGAGCCGATGGAGCAAAGGCTTTCTCCCTGATTCTCTGCAGTGACTCCGCAATGGGGGACGGTACACTGCCAGCGGGTTTCGTCGCCGACAAGGATGCTTTGAGCGGTCCCTCGGATCCGACTTCGTGGGCCTTGTGCGTTTTGGGCGCGGAAACCGTCTTCGGCACCTCCGATTCTTGAGGCCGGGGCGCAGACTTCTTGTGCGTAGCCTCTTTGGAGCCGACCTTGGCGGGCTTGGACGGCGCCGTAGCCGCTGATCCGTGCCGACCATCTTTCTTGGAAGCCCCTTCCTCGGGCGTCGGTTTCGATTTTGGAGCATCGGAATCGACAGACTTCCTCGGCTTCTGCGGACCGGAGGTCGACGGAGCCGATGGGGTGACGGGCACCGATTTCTTCACTGGCACGGCAGCCATCTTAGGGACACTCGAGTCCTTAGGTGTCAGTTTCGATTTCGGGTCGGCCATTTTGGGTGTGGACGACCCCGATGGTTTCAGTTTCGGTTTCGAAACAGCGTGCCCAGCAAGTGAGTCCGTAGCCGGGCCTGAAGGCGGGGCTGTGGCTTGCGGCAACGGGTCGTGGGTAAGGCCGACAGGCGATCCCGTGTCCCGGTCGGCATCTTCGTAACCTTCAGGGCAGAGCTCGTCCCCCGAGCTGTCTGCCGCGGCCCCATAAATCTCATCGTCGTCTCCTACCTCTTCGACGTATTCGAGGACTTGACCCGCGACTCCGTCGTCGTCTCCCGGATCCGCCTCGACCTCCGTCTGTGATGGGGAGATTTGTAGATGGTGACCCTGGACCTCCTCTTCCTGGTCGCCGAAGATGTTCTCCGGATCCGGGGCCGCTTGCCTAGCTTCCAAGCGCACCGCGCGCCGAAGCTTGAGAGTTTTCTTGGAGCGGAACTGTGCACAGGCCTTGCACTTGCCGTCGTCGTGGTCCGGCGAAAGGCACTTGTTACACACGGGGTGTAGATCGATGTGTGGGTACTTGGATCCACAGAGCGGGCAGTACTTAAACGGGCTCCGCTCCATGTCCGTAAAGGCTTGCAGTCGTGTCGCGATGAGAAGGCCTCAAAGTTCAGAGAGCGAAGAAAACTCCGCTTATTCCGGCTCCAAGAGACGGAAGACTCGAGACCGTGCGCAGACAATACCGACGCAAGAAAATCGAGGCCTTTTGGCCGCTAAAAGGTAGTTTTACTTGGTTCCGACAGTAAGACGTCGAGACCACATCCGAACCCAATGGCGGAAAAAAACAATCTGGGGATGGAGCCGATGCCCATGCGCACTGTAGTCCAGGGGAGGAGCCACCTATCTCAGGATACTTCGAAGACTCTTCCAGGACAACAATGTGCAATCATCCGAGCCCAACACTAGGCGGCGATCTAATGCTAAGATATGAATTTAGCAGCCCACATGCCTCGAACATAGTATTTATATACCCAAAGGGGTACCCTCAGGGATCTACCTTGCTGTGTCATGTCGGACTACGATGATGGAAGGAATGACCCTTATAAATAGTTATTATGCAGGAGATGGTAGGCCTGCTCAGATTCCAAGAATCCTCATGCATAATGAATGAGGCTAGTTTTCAGAGAAAAACCGACGTCATTTAAGCAGCACTGTAACTAGGTAAAAGCTCATTACCAAGAAACGTTATGTATTGTAATGGCAGGGGAAATATAGGTGAAAGATATAGTTACCACCTGAGCCTATATCGAGGTACCTGTATGAAACATAACACCACTAGTCTTAAAGTTGAGAATGATATGCAGTGAGAGAAGCCAGGCTCGTTAAATATTTGATTGCCTTCTTTTTTGCAAAGAGGTAAAAGAATTGGCTGTGTCCATGTCTGCTTTAATTTCTTGCAGTGTGTCACTACATTCTTTCAAAAAAGCTTTTGGGCAACGAAAGGCATATCCAATACTTGTATACTTCCAGGTAGACAGACCTGCTATTTAACAATCCACACAGTCGCAAAACTTCCTCTGAAGTAATCTGCCAAAATCTACTTACCATATTCACCAGTTATGAAAATACAACTTGAACAGAATCACTTTGAAAAACTTGTAGTGCTGAAGTGAGTAGGAAATCCACAGGGAGGGTGCCAGGGCCATTAGAGGGTACTGGGCCTTAACTGTAACATTGGGGTATTTCACCATTGTGTCATTGGGTCACCATTCTGTTGTCTCCCAAACTGGGACCCAAGTAACTATTCTCCTGCAGGATTCTCAAGACAGCGATGAAGAACAGTCCAATGTTTACTCAAAGGAAATGCAGTGAGCTAGAGAATGTTGGACCTGGTGTGTTTCCCCTGTCTTTTTGACTTCTGACCTCCTGTTTTTGATGGTATGCTGGACCTCGTTTTAGCTGGTTTAGTATTTCTGCACACTTTTTCACTGCTATTCATTGCTAAAGAGCAAGTATTCCTACTGTCAATTGTGTGATAATTTGTTTTCCATGAGTGGTATATTTGATTTACTGATAAGTCCCTAGTACAGTGCTCTGTGTGTGCCTAGGGCCTGTAAATCAAATGCTACTAGTGGGCGTGCAGCACTGGTTGTGCCACCCACCCAAGTAGGCTTTCAAAGGTGTCTAAGGCCAGCCACTGCAATGTCTGCACACAGTTGTTACCGCCATGATGACCTTGCAAGTGCACCCACATGCCAGGCCCTAATCGGCCCATGTCCTACAGGTAGGTCAACCCCAAGGTAGGCCCAATGTAGCCCCATGAACAGGGTGCAGTGTATGTGAAAGGCAGGACATATAGTAGTGTGTTTTACATGTCCTGATAGTGAAATATTGTACATTGCGTTTTTCACTATTGAAAGGCTGTCTTTCCCATAGGTGATCACTGGAGCTGATTTGTAACATTTTACAAGTGTAACTTTCAATTGGGAAAAGATAGAGAAATGGAGTTTAGGCTACCTGAGCTCAGAATTTCATAACACATCGTTTAGTAAAGGTGGTTTTTAAAGTGTGTGTTTGAAAATGCTACTTTTAGAAAGTTTAACCATTGTTGGTACCTCTGCTTTTTTGTGAATTCATCGTCTATTTTGGAGTGATAGGAGCTGGGAATGTGAATTCACTTTACACAGTCACAAGAGGGGGTTGAGGTGTGTCCTGCTTTTCCTGGGTGACTCATAGCCAGGCTGAATAGACCTTTCTGCATTTAGAGTGGTGGGAGTTGTTTTCACTAGCATCTGAATAGGCTGTGTCTGCTCTGTACAATGCTGTCTCCGCCTCATGTGGTAAAACTGGACTAGAGAGGGAAGGACTGGTTTCTACTGAGCAAGAGGTACTTGCTGCCTAAAGCTTCAAAGGGAAAATTATTATAAATATTGTGGCCCTGCCCCCAGAACTTTAGAACACTTTTGGACTAAGAGCAGTGAGGAGGAGTGTGGCCCCGTTGCTGTTTGTTGCTTTGTTGGCTTGGCCTGAAGTTGCTGCTTCTGTCTTGGGCAGTGAAAGTACTGGACTGAACCTTCTTGAATCCTGCTGTTAATGTTTCCCAGGGGACTTGAAATAGAGCTTGTCTCCTATTGGAAGTCTCAGTCTTTTCTTTTCTTGAAACAGACCCCTGACGAAGGGGCACAAGCCCCGAAATGCATTGGGTTTATGCAATCTGTGATGAAATTTAATTTATGTACTTTATATTTGGCTATACTGATAGATTGTTGAACTATACTCATGATATTAACCAGAAATGCAATATAACTTGTGATGCTATTTGATTTATTGTGATTAAATCTGTGATAAAAACAGGATTTATCATTTTATTGGAGAATTTGAATTACTGTTGGTGCGCGCTGGAGTCCTGGTCACTTCTGTCACCAGGCCATACATTTTGTCATTTACCTAGTGTGCAGGCACTAATCTAACGCGCACACATACCGTTCGAAGTGTTAAAATAGATTAAATGAGTGCAGTCCCCACACACATTCACTGTTCTTATATACTGTACAACAAGGGGCACTAGCACCAAGATTAAAATGTCTTTTGATTCTATTGCGGCAATTACAGATAATCGAGCAAATACCAAAGTTTATACACAGGATGAAGCTTCTCAAATTTACAAGCTTATTAAGGAAACTAAGACTTTTGATGCTCAAGGAGGTTCAGTTACGCAACAGCTCAAGCAACTAGAATATTTAACAAGGCGCGAATTGAATCAGCGCTTACACGCATCAACATTGATACAGTACCACCGTGTTAAGCGGATCCCGAGAGGACTCCGACTGGCAATACGACCTATGCTTTACAGACTAAACAACAACCCCAAATTCATGGAAAAGTGGTTTGAAATACTAAATAAATGTTCATTAGATTTAATACTCTTGCTAATTGAAGAGCTGGCAAAAACCATACATGATTTGAAAGAGGAGATTTTTAATGTTAAAAAAGAGCTCTCAGCTAAAATTGAAGATGAACCATGGTCTAAAATTCTGGAGGATATAGATATAAGGCTCGATAAGTACGGGAAGGAACTTCAGGAAACAAAATTGCGTAGGTTCAAGCGGGATACTATAGACTACAAGCTCAATGAAGCTTATACCTGGGCTGAAATATACGCAAAAAGAAGATATACTGGCAAGAAACAACCAGCAGCCTCATCAGATGAAAGCGCTATGTCCGACAATGATACGAATACATCAAGACAACCAATTTCCCACGATCCGGTCTTGAAAGTATCTATCTACTTACTGTTTCTACAGTGTGCTGAGATACTTCGTCGAACTGCCGTCTTAAAACGTTCATTGAACTCCCACAGGTAAACACGTTTCCTCCTTGTTCTGGAGTGCCAGTTAGAATTGTTTTTGTTGATGCAACAATTAAATGCTCAAAAGATTTCCTCATTTCTAATCCCTCAGGGTAAACGCGTTGCATCCTATGTCTCTCAGGTGAGCCTAGAGCCGTATTTACAGCAATAACAAATGATTCTTGAAAAACTCTAAAAACGCTTGCCCTAATATAAAGCGTTATGTCCTGTGTTTGTTTATTTTCAGCTTATGCAATTGCAAGTACTCAGGTAATTAACACTTCATGTGTTTAATATTCACAAGCACATATGTGGTTTAAATAGCAATGTGTTCATTTCAAGCACTCGTTTACTCCCTAGATTACATCGCAGTCGCGCGCCATGTCATTAGCCTAATCCATGATTGGATTTGAAAGTCCAAAGTTGCGGTAAGATTGACTTCTATACACTATATGTTGAAAAGCCATTTCCCTCCTAAGCACCGGAAGTAACTTAGTTTTCTTCTTTTTCTTTCTTTTTCTTTTCTTGAAACAGACCCCTGACGAAGGGGCACAAGCCCCGAAATGCATTGGGTTTATGCAATCTGTAATGAAATTTAATTTATGTACTTTATATTTGGCTATACTGATAGATTGTTGAACTATACTCATGATATTAACCAGAAATGCAATATAACTTGTGATGCTATTTGATTTATTGTGATTAAATCTGTGATAAAAACAGGATTTATCATTTTATTGGAGAATTTGAATTACTGTTGGTGCGCGCTGGAGTCCTGGTCACTTCTGTCACCAGGCCATACATTTTGACACCAAAGACTTCACCATCTTCAGGATACCCACATTTGGAAATGCGTGTTCCAACTTCCACAGAGGAAAAAGCAAGCCGCCGACATGAATTACTCCGCTGCTGGCTTCATGACCTGTTGGCACCACAGAGAGCACTGCCCCACCTTGAACCACAACCCTGGTCTCACTGATGCCATCACCGAGCCGCTGCTTGCACCGTGACCTGAAGTCACCGCACAAGCCGCCGCTGTCAATTAGGCCGCTGCCGGCTCCATGACCTGTTGGCACCACAGATAGCACTGCCCCACCTTAAACCACAACCCTGGTCTCACCGACGCCACCAGATGCCACCACCGAGCCGCTACTTGCACCGTGACCTGAAAGCACCACACTTCACACCCTCTTACTTCACATCACATCTCTGCCCTGGTATCCTTGACAATGCCGCTCCACACACGCCGCTGCCTGCAACGTGGCCTGGGGCACCACTTGTAAGTTACTCGACACACGACCCCCGTCACACACCGCAGCCTTGGCCCACCTACACCATCAACATTCAGATTGTCTACCAAGGACAGAACTTCAGCAATGACAACGCTGCTTGCAATGTGACCTGTCAGCACTGCGACAAGCACCGTCCCACTTTGCACAACTGCCTTGGTCACACCGTCGCTGCTGGATGCCGTCACCGAGCCGGTGCCGAGCCAGTGCCTTCACCGCAACCTGAGGGTACCGAATGCCGCATTGCTCCCCTTTGCCTTGCAGCCCCGACGCCTGCCAACGCCAATGCTCCTGCTTCAACCTAACAGAGTTCGATCTGCAACTTGTGTGACTCCAAGTGCCTGGAGACTCCTGCACTGACTTCTTATGTCAACACCTGCCGAGGCCACATCTTCGGATCTCATCGCAAGGTTCATGACGCCCTGTATTTCCAAGGTTCTGTTTGCGGGTCTTTCCGATAGCGTTGCTGGCTTGCGATGCAGCAGTTAGCCTGAACTGTTGGATTTGTTTTTCAGGATACCGTGATAGCCCCGGACTGAGCTATCGACTTCAAGGAACTGTATTTTAAGTCTATTTTTGCAATATTTGTATCTTGATTACTGTATGTTGGATTTTCATCATTTTGGTTTTGTTTTACACAGATAAATATTGACTATTTTTCTAAAACTGGTGTTGTGTCCTTTTGCAGTGTTTTCACGGTATTACTGTTGGTTATGTGCAAATGCTTTACACATTGCCTTTGATATAAACCTGACTGCTCGAGCTAAGCTACCAAGGGGGGGGGACTGCGGGGTTATTTTAGAAGTGTAATCCCCTCACCCTGACTAGAAGAGGGGTCCCTACTTGGACAGGGTACAAACCTGCCAACCAGAGACCCCCATTTCCAAAACTGGTTGGCAGCGGTGACGATAGAACTTGCGTTTGCACCTGACCTACAGTGATTGATGTACACTACTACCATATCGCAGACCACTACATATCCCATGCGTTTTTTTCTGGTCTATTTTTGATCATTCCATTTGTTGGAGCTTGAACTTTGTACTGCATCAATCCTGAATCAAGAACAGTGGCATCCTTTTTTTTCTTTTTTTACAACTTTATTGCTTTTTAAACCCCAACAGGTCGCTTGTACACAGCTCTTCAAAGCGATCATCATCAAGTCTTTTCTTGGAAGGAGCAGTTCTCTAGTGACACATGAATCAAGCACTTTAGTTATGACAAAAGGAAACAAATTGAGGTACATGCCATTATTATGAATGCGGATGCCTCTACCAGCAAGCAACTCGATAACATAATAAAAAACCTTTACGTTAAAAATTTTTACAAAAAAAAAAACCTTTACGTTACATATCGCTATTACTATCTGATGATTCAGTCTGTTCATTTCCATTTTCCGTCGCTTTAAGCAATTCTCTGCATAATTCTCTCCACGTTGCGATATCCTCAGCTAATTTATCATCCTTTCTGCAGGCCTTCATATGCAGCTCTTCAGCAAGGGACCACTCGCCTATATCCCTCGTCCAACCCTCTAATGTAAGTAGTCTTGAGCTCATCCAGCATATGGCTACCCACCGTTTGGCCACCACCATAACTAATTATAGCAGTTTATAGGCCATCTTACTATCCTATGCTTCTGTATCTGCCCCAAGAAACAATGCGCTGGATTGGCCTCCACTTGGACCCCCATACACCTTTGATACCACACTATTCCAATATTGGTGCACTTCCGAGTAGTCCGATGACAAATACAAGATCCCTGTGACATCTAGAGCATTCATGGGGTCGAGTTGGGTCTATACAATGCAGTCTCACAGGTGTCATATACACCCTCTGCAGGAAATTATAGTGTATCAATTTTAGACACACACTACAGGATATTTTACGTGTCCATGTGCATGCGTTCTCCCAATTTTTCTCTGTCAATGTGACCTGCAGGTCCTCATTCGATGCATTCCTTGCCCCGTGGACCAGTGGCCCCGAGTCCACCCCCATGGCCCTATATAGCAGTGAAACCAATCTGCGCAACACATCCAATATCTCGGTCGTTTGGGGCATGGTTGGGTACGTGGGCCATGTAACCCTAGCTAGATCCAGCAGACGTGCATACTGTAGGTACTGCCCACGCCCCAGACCAAAACTCACACGCCTGTTCGAATCTAATGAAAGTGTAGCTTGTGTATAAATCTGCGAGTAACTGGCACCCCCCCTCCCTCTAAGCCAGGAAGGACATACTCTCAACCATCTTATGCACTGGGGCCCATAGCCAAATGCTTAACTCCTGATGAAATGGTGCGTGCCTTACCATGTGTTCCACCAATTTTATCCATAAGAATGCAGTTTTTTTAACAACATATGGTAGATCCAAGCCTGCACCTGCCCCCCACTTCAGCACAACAGGAAGACTCTTCGGCTGAACATGTCCACTAAGCAGGCGCTTCTCCCAGTTGCCTCCCTCATCAAAACACTGCGCTGCATGCTGGAGGTGCGCAGCGTAATAATATAAATCCAATCCGGGCGCTTCTAGTACCCCCTCCTCATAACGTCTGGATAGGACCTGCAGTGCTACTCTGCTGCATTTCCCCGCCCAATATTGGGACACCAAAATTGATCTCAGTTGCCTCAATACCGACATGGGGATGTTGGACATTGAGTTCTGTAACGCATAGAGACATTGACGCAAAAGCACAATTTTTGCCAATATTGGGACACCAAAATTGATCTCAGCTGCCTCAATACCGACATGGGGATATTGGACATTGAGTTCTGTAAAGCATAGAGACATTGAGGCAAAAGCACTTTTTTGCCACCGCAATTCTGCCCATTAAGGACAGCGGTAGTTAATTCCAAAAAGCTAGTGAGCGCTTCAGGGAATCTAATACCTTAAATATATTCAGGGGATGAACTTGAACATCCTCATGCGTCACCTGGATTCCCAAATAACGGAATTGACCTGTTTCCCATCTCAGCCCTAAGTCGGTCAATTCCTCAGCCCTATGTCCCTTTAGTACAGCCAGCGGAAATACCAATGACTTATGCCTATTAAGGCGCAAGCCTGACTATTCTGCAAATTGATCCAGCAGCTTTGATAGCTCAGGAATCGCTGTCCGGGGGACACATTATGGAACAATGCATCATCAGCATATAGCGAGACCCGGTTAGGGACATTCCCCAATTGGACTCCCCATTGAGTAAGGTCCTGTCTGGCCCACACCGCCATAGGCTCTATGGTCAGGGCAAAAAGCAACGGGGACAGGGGGCACCAGTGTCGTGTACCTCGTCCTAATAACCACTGTGTGGACCTAGTCTGACCCAGCCGGATCATGACACTTGGTTTTGTATACAGTATCTTAACCCACTTGCAGAAGCTGGGTCTGAATCCCGTCACTCTCAATACCTCTTGCAGGTACCCCCAGTCCACAGTGTCAAATGCTTTTTCGAGAACAATTGATACCAGTGCCGTCTCCTCAGCATTTGCCTGCATCTCATGCATTATGTGTACCAAGTGCCAAATATTCATGCCTGTGTTACAACCCATAATGAAGTCACACTGGTCCTATGGACCAGATGGCCCATGTGCGGGCCCAGCCTCTTGGCCAGTACTTTGCACAATATCTTCACATCAGTGTTAATCATTGTGAGTGGTCTGTAGGCTGCAGGGTCCTGACTATTTCCACCCGGTTTAGGGAACATACAAATTTCTCCCTCATGCATTGCTGCCTGTAGTACTCCATTTTCAATGGATTCATTGAATGTTTGTAATAAGGGCTGCAACAGATTTGCAGAGTACGCCGGATAAAATTCGTTCGGGAATCCATCACTTCCCAAGTCCTTAGCCTTGGGCATGTTTGCTATCTCCGCTGCTACTTCTTCTGTTGTTAACTGCGCTTTTAGCTCCTGGCCGGCCTCCTCTCTAAGCTTCTTCAGTTGGAGGCCCTCCAGGAATGGGGTATAGAGTTCAGCCCTAACCAACGGGTCAGCTACATATACCTTCCGCATATGCTGCTTAAACTGTTCCAGAATGTCTAGCCTAGAGTGGACCTGTTAACCCGCCTGTGTACGTATAAATGTTATCAAAGGGGCCGCTTGTTCCCGCCTTAATAAACATGCTAGAAGACGACCAGACTCATCTCCCTGTGCATGCAGTAATTGCCGATATTTATTAAGTGTGTATTGATCCAGCCTATCCCATATCTGATATTTGCTCTTGCAGCATACGCTCCCGGTCCTGGGCGTCCCCCTGTCCCTGCATACTCGTCTGAACAACCGCCAAGGAGTCCTCCTTATCAGGCAGTTCGCATTGCAGTTGCCTTCGTACCCAGTATGTTAATTCCATTCCTGTCCCTCAGACCACCGCCTTCAAGGCATCCCACCCACTGGCTCTACAATCAGTGGTGTTTCAATAAAGGGATATGTAGTTTGTTAATGCGTCTGAGAGTGCCTCCCTGCCCACCAGGTCTTCCAGGAGATCCTGTGGGAGCCTTGAGGGCCTTGCTCCCTGATATTCCATTGTACCACGCAGCACACCGGTGCATGATCCGATAAAAACCGCGCTAAGTGGGTTATGCCTGCTGTTATTAATGCCGGAGATTCCATTACTAACACCCTATCCTGTCTACTGTATGTGTTATGCGTTGGCGTATAGCATGTGTACACCTTCAGTGTCGAGAGTCGTATCCTTCAGACATCCCTCAGCCCCAACTCATGCATCACGTTTTGCAATTGCTTAGTCATGCGCGGCTTGATGCCCCTCTATACGGGTGTCTGTCCGAGTCAGGATCAAGCATACAATTACAATCACCCAATCAAATAAGTGGAGAGTCCAAGTCCTCAGTGATCAAGTCATGCAGCATAATAAAAATGGAAGAGTCGTCAGTATTTGGGGCATATGTGTTCAGTATGTTTAATGAGGGGAATGAAGGCTAGTATGGACTTTTGGAGTACCCTCCCCTTGTCACTGGTTGGTAGGATATCATTGCTCAAAATAATGTCCCTCCCAAGGCTCTTGTACGTGTTTGGGGCTCTGCCAGTGTGGATTCCAGCAGAGAGATTCAGGCAGCTGCGGATGATGGTGACTGAGTTCCTGTGGAGAGCCGGCAGGCTTAGAGGAGCCTTAAAGACCTTAATGAGGCCCATATTGGAGGCGGGACTGGCAGCGCCAGATTTTGAATACTACTATATTGCAGCGCAAATGCAATGGCTGACGAAGTGGGTTGCAAGCCAGCTGTGAGGGACAAGACAGCAGGGAGATGTCAGGCCGGCTCTAGACCTCCTTTCTAGAATAGTGCTGAGGCTGCCGGTGCAGGAAAGGGAAATTACCTATGAACTGAGGGTGGCTTATAAATGCTGGGTGAGAAGCTTACAGAGGGCTAAAGTGAGACGTCCATATGCACAGGAGTTACCATTACAGTATTGTAAGGCATAACCGTACAGAGCAGACTGGAGGTGGTTGGGGACGTGGGAAGAGGCGGGGTGACCGCAATGGGAATGTTGTATAAGGAAGGCCCTCCACTGCCTTTTGACCTATTTAGTGAGAGGTATGAGAAACCAGGGGGCGATTTTTTGTTGCACACAGCCTTAACTGCAGAGATACGTAAACACTGGGGGTGTGGGCTAACTGAACCACCGCTGTCTGAGGGATGCCAATATGTAGTATCGGCAGCAGGGACATTCAAATCGGTTACTTGCTTATATCGACGACTGAGTCGTGCAATGCTCCCTTCATTTACTGAGCTACAACAGAAATGGGAAGATGACCTATGGGAACCAATAGAGGAGAAAGCGTGGTGGGTACTAACGGAGCGAATCAGCAAGGTCTCTAGAAACGCTAGATTCCAATTGGTGAATTTTGTATGTCTTTCCCAGGGCGTACCTTACCCCAGGGCGTATTAACAAGTACTTCAATACAGCAACAGTGGCGTGTTCCCATTGTAGGAGCAGAGTTTTTCCTTATGTTTTGGAACTGTCCAGAGATAAGGAGATTCTGGAGGGAGGTAAGCATGTCTCCATGGTACTATTTGCTCCATAGTTTCCCACATACCTCTAACAATAAGGTCACAAGTAGATTTCAGGACCTGTGTCTAGTTTTAGAAAAAAGAGACCACACCAGTCACTGGAAGGCAAGAGGAGGTCCCAATATAGGTAGATGGAGGAGAGAGTTCATACGATGGGCAGTGTACGAAGGAGCAGTGCGACTCAGAGACACCAGACATAGCAAGAATGAGAAAGCATTAGAGGCAGCCAGGGCATAGGAAGCTCTAGTAGTACAGCTTAAGCAGCTGGATGATACCTTAGCAGAAGAGAACCGATAAGCCCCACAGGAGGTAGAATCATGAACTACTTCACTATGACACTTGTAAAGAGGAGGAATGGGGAAGAACAGGAGGGAGGAACACCCAGATAACGGACCTATAAAGGGAAAACAGAGAGCGGGATAGCTAAGTAGAGGATCCTAGAGTACCGGCCTGAGAGGGCTGTTCTTGCACAGTAATCTATGACACGCCTGGTGGGAGGGGGGAGGGGATGGAACGGGTTGCCACTTCGCATTGGGAGGGTAGACGAAGTAGGTACCATAACAAGTGGGGTTTTACAGCTTGGTTCAACATATTACAACATCTGACGAAGTGTCAATAGCTGCAGTGATTGGTCATATAATAATGGAATGTTTATTGAGAGATATCTTGTACCCACAAGTTTATACGCGCAAATGATTGGAAACCTATGATCAATAAATGACCAATACAGTTTGTTTAAAAAAAAAATTGCTCAGTATGTTTATGTCTTTCCATCTAGTTTTCTCTTAACAACACATATCAGCCCCCAACATCAGCTTCCGTATACTGGAGCATAAATGGTGTACCCGGAGCCACCCAGCGTTCCCCTAGCGTAGGTAGAGTATGAAGAATGTAATACTTGGCCCAATCTGTTCTTTGCCAACCTCGCGGCTTGCATGTCATCCAAATGTTTTTCCTGAAGACATGCATAATTACATTGTGCCGCTTAAGAATAAAAGGGACTCTATGTTTCTTAGCACAGGTACTCAACGCTCTGACATTCCAACTAAGGAACTTTACCTCTCTCCCCATAATCATTTGCTTGCGTTTTCTGACTGACTGAGTCCCTGAATCTATTGCTCAAGTGTTTCAACCAACCCATTCTCATAACACAACTTATATTTATCCATGAACTTGAATCAAACCTGCCCCACCCCCCACCTAGAGACAATATTCGGCAATTATCACGGTCGAAACTGCCTACCCAACGCTTGTGCCAAGACGTGCACAGCATCCCAACAGCCCAACAGGGGCAACAAGTGCGGTTTTAGTCACTTCCCCAAGACCTTCCCAAGGGGGTCAACTGCATCACTGAAGCTGAGACTCGGTCGTGGAGGACATAGTCACAACCATTCATAAACAAGTCAACCTCCTGACTTTAATCACATAAGAACTCGCCGTAAGAGCCGAAGCTGCAGAGGGCTGCGCAAGACGCAACAACATGAGCTTTGTGGGCTTTCCTAAGAGCAGCGAAGGGGCCTCGACGACCCAAATCATAACACAGTGGCTGCGCTTGTTGATGCCAGAGGGTATCCTCTCTTCTTGTTTTGTGGTGGAGTGAGACCACAGAGCCTTGGCGGTGCACGACCCCATCCAATCATTGCCAAACTACTAAACTATATGAACAGGGACACGATCATGCAGGTCGCCCAAGGTCATAAAGATAAGTTGACCCACGACTCGCAGAATATTATGATATTCTCAGACTATACCCGCCTCGTACAGCAACAGAGTCAATATTTCATAGCTGCCAAGCACAAGCTGAGACACCCGGATGAGAATTATATATAAATCCAAACCGCTTTTCTTCAATACCCTGTAAGAGATTTTCAAATGGACAGATGAAACCACCTCACTCAAGCCGAACGCCTCCACAGGACTCAGGCTCCTCTCAGGACAACAGACAGAGCTGCCTGAAGGAGCATTCATCGAAGCGACATCATCGCTCACGACTGAATTGGCACTCTGTTATGTTATGTTATGTTATGTTACCCAGTGTTTTGTAGAGCGCTCAGCTACTCAGAGTGTCCCGGCACTAGGGGAAGACTCCCAGGCCAGTTGTTTACTACTCACGGTACCTTCCTGTCCATTATCTCCATTTCTGTCTCTGCAGTATCCTGAGATGGTTTCACCTCCATAGGTAGCGTTCAGCCGTATACATGATTGTTTGAACAGCTGGTACACGAAGGGAACATGGGTCACGGTGGGCCTTACCCAGTCCCACTTGCATTCTTGCATGACAGATAGTTGGGGAATGTAATTTTTAGGACTCCATTGGCATTGGGCCTCCCGGACCCCCCGTTAGGGTCCAGGAACTGCCCCTGCTGCAACCGATACTTCTTGTTTTCTGAAGTAGTGGCTGAGCATGGGCGCGGGCATTTCTCCACCTCCACACACTGCACTCAGAGACTGTCCCACTGAGGGCTCACCCAAGTGAAATCCAGGTGATGACCTGGAATGTGCGGGGTATGTTAGCCAGGATCAAGCGGGGCACTGTGTTAAAACATGGCAAGAGACTGGGGGTCGATAGCCTGTTATTACAAAAGGCCCACATGATGAGCAACAAGGCCCCATGCTTAGCACGCGTTAATTCGACCAGGTTTACCACACTTGTTTCATTCAGGGTTCACGGGGCACGGCTATTCTTATCCACTGCAGGATCCCTTTCAGATGTTCCCAGACATGGTCAGACTCAAGTCGGTGGTACGCTGTAATTGCAGGTAGATTATACGGGGAATATCTGGTACTGAGTAGTTTTTATGATACCCCACCACTTGGACATACATTTGTGGAGAGGACTCCAAGCTGTGTCTTTTGACGTCCTCCCTGGGCTGGGCCGATTTCTGGAGGGCGTATCACACGACTGCCGCTGAATACACCTTCCTCTTGCCCACGCATGGCTCCCTCTTGCGGTTGGACTACATCTTTCTCCCCTCACTGTATATTCATAAGGCTGCATCTACCTCTATTCTTCCGCAGGGCCTTTCCGACTACTCCCCGGTGGTCCTTAAGCTTCACATGGGACCTCTGCGATCCCGTCCCCGCTGGCGATGTCGCCAAGGCACCTGAGAGATCAGAAATACATAACAACCCTCCACCAGGCTATCACTGAGTATCTCTACTCCAACACAGGGTTCACAGCCTCCGCGGTGGTGCTGTGGGAAGCTCTTAAGCAACGCCTGGCTCAGAACGTATAAGTAGAGACACGACAATGGGGGTTGGAGGAGGAAATGCAGTTGGATAGTGGAATACAGGCCCAAAGACAGTTTCTTTTGCTACAACAACAGATCCAGCAGCTACTCACTAATGAAGACCAATTAGCGTGGCAGGCGACGCAACATCGAATATATTAGTGGAGACATAAATCGAGCAATACCCTACATGGGTTATACCAAGTAAAGAGTTCCCCGACCCCCACACCAATCCTCCGGGCATGGATGGCACCCTCCACAAATACCCGCACATGGTGGTTCATGCGCTTCCCACATATGGCACCCTCCACAAATACCCGCACATGGTGGTTCATGCGCTTCCCACATATTACACTGACCTCTATCAGCACAGGGTAGGTCTATCCCCAGATTTGACATGAGAATTCTTGCGGGACATACCCCTAAAGCAATTGTCAAATGAGGTGCGTGATCAAATTGACCCTTCCATTGCTTTAGAACAGCTTACCTTTATGACATTCAACAGGGCCGGGCCCGAGTCCCAATGGGTTCCCCAATGAGTTCTTGTGAGGTTGCATCTCCCAGACGGGTCCACCTCTCCTGCACGTGTTGCAGGAATCCTTGGAACTGGGGATTCTTCTGCCCGACTGGCGGCATACGGAAATCGTAGTTTTCCTCATGCCGGGTCGTCCCCCGGAGGACCCATCGTCATATCGCCCCATTTTGCCATTAAATCTTGAAGCAAAACTCTTAGGTAAGATCCTGGACAATAGACCGTTACCCAACATTACCAAACTGGTCCATCTCGACCAGTCCGGCCTCATGCCAACGCTCCACAAGTCATAATATCAGACAAGTACATAACACCCTGGCAATGGTTCCAAGGTTGGGAAGTCCAGCGAGGGTCCTCCTGACATGGCCTTTGATTCGCTGGACTGGGGCTAGCTATTCCTCCTCCTTCAGGCCCTAAATCTCGGCGCATGTTTTATCTCCTACATCCACCTCCTGTATACGGATCTATCTGCTTATGCACGCATCGCTGGTGTGGTGTCAGATCCGTTTCCCATCCGCAGGGGCACGCAGCAGGGGTGCTCTCCAGCCCATTAGAGAACTAGGGGCAAAGAGACCTGTTGGTTCGTGGGTTTCGGTGGTCCGAAGAAATATCAGATGGGATTGCATTATATGCGGAAGTCGTTTTCTTCCTTACGGGCACTATAATACTGCAGATTCCGAGGGTATTTGGGGAAACCTCGGGCCTCTGCACAAATCCGTCCAAATCCATTCTGTAGCAGATTTGCGGAGACCAGGGGCGAGGTACATGGGCCACCCAGTTGACACAGGCATCCGATGGCTTCACATATCTAGGAGTGTTTATATCATCTGATCCGGTGAAGTCCTTGGCCCACAATATGCAGCCTCTCTTGCCTAAGGTCAGATGTGAGGTGCGGGCATAGTCTACCCTCCCTTTGTCCTTCTACGGCCGGTCAGAGATTTTTAAGATGGTCTCGATTTTATATTGGCTTCAAAATTACCCAAACGACATTCCCCAATTGAACAAATTAACTCACTCCTCCTCACTGCTTTTCTCCGAGACAGTGGGTCTGCATGGGTCGCACTGTGGACTTGCACTCAGTTAGCCTATTGCGGAGGGATCACAACATCCGACATCTTTGCCGATTATGCCACCTCCCACCTCCTTAATATAAATGATTGGTGGTACTGTTCCCAAACAGACCCAGCCTACTCTGACAAGCTGTATAGATGTTGCCGTCTGGACCACCTGCCCCCAGCCGCTAGAGTCGTTATCCGGCTGTGGAGATGAGTAGTCAGTCCGATGGGATGGGCTGGCGGCCAACGCAGACAACTCCGTTGTGGCACGCTGACGATCTTCGCCAGGTGGCATCACTGCCTGGTTTCCAAACATGGGACCTTATAGGCACATCCACACTTGGGGACGTCATGAAGGGGGTGCTTCTAAAATCCTTTCAACAACTACATGAAGACTTTCACCTTCAGCAGAATCAATTCTATAAATACCTCCAACTGCGACATGCCCTATCCCCATATATCGCAACACTGGCAGAGCCTCCGGAATTCTACTCGCTAGAAGGGTGACTATTAATGGGAGATATTGAAGCCTATAAGATTAGACAAGTATATCAAACTATAGTTACCCACAACAGTACAACATTAAACATACTGCAACAGAATTGGGTCAGTGACATTCCAGACCTTTCGGATGATGACGGGCGGAGGCGTTGGTGAACTCCTGTAGTGCGGCCGTAGCGCCTTGCTATCGCTTGATACAGTTTACATTTTCACACAGAGCCTACTACACTCGTCATAGCTTCTGGCACATGGGAGTAACACCGTCGCCGGAGTCCTCGAGGTGTACACGGGAGGCGGGTACCTTCCTGCACACAGTGTGGAACTGCTCAAGTCTCTAGCACTACTGGGATAAAATACTGGTCTGCCTGGGTAGAGTGGTCTCATGGAATATACCGTCCGATCTCAAAATCATTCTACTACATAGCGCGGATGGCATTGGAGGCAACAGGTATAAACAACACCTGCTTTTCACTGAACTTACACTAGCTAAGAGAGATATCGCTCAGTACTGGAAGAGTAGTTCTCCACCGCCCCTCGGGAAGTGGAAAAAAGCTCTAGATTGGTGCATGGGGATGGAGCAAGCTGTGTTTCGGGCCAGGGGCTGCCCACAGAAACACTGAAAGATATGGCAGCGATGGGCAGAGTACAGGGGTATTGAATTGCCTGAAGTGGAATCCCTAGATACTGCCCTGCAACGTGAATAGTTACGTAACAATATTGCCCCTGATACTGGATACAACCATACAGTGATCATATAACATTAAGAATCAAGTGTTGTGGCGGGCGGGGGGGTGATGATTTGGATGCCTAGATCAGCCATGTTCTTACAAGTTTGCTCTTACAATTTCCTTTGTATTATCATCCTGGTATACTATATCAAACTGTAATGTACAACATAGGCCAACGGCCAACACATCAATGAAACATCTATAAAACTGAATAAAATTTGTTTTGAAAAAAAAAGGTGGTCAGAGTCCCAGCTAAAGAGTGTGGGGGCGGCAGGGGTAAAGCAAATTGTTTGAACTAGGCGTCTCTAGTTGGCAATGGTATACACCTTTGACAAACAAGGGACCCTTGCTTCTAAGTCAGGGAAAGGGAATTGCACTCCCGGATAACCCCTGCTCACCCCCTTGATAGCTTGGCACGAGCAGACAGGCTTATCTCAGAGACAGTGTGTTAAGCATTTGTGAACACATACAGTAATACAGTGAAAACACTACAGATGGACACAACACAGGTTTTTATAAAAATAAGTATTCTTTATATAGACTTATTACAAGACCATAAATGACAAAAATCCACATTACGGTAATCAATAATAATTCTTCAAGATGGTAAGAATAGCTTAAAAATAGGTTACTCACTTAAAAGCAGTCTTTAGCAACCGATAACCCCAACGGGAGTTATCACGACGTCAAGGTCAAAGAAATTCAAGGTTCGGCGCCGACCACGAGGTGTGCGGCATCGGGGCCGGAGCCAAAACAGACCCACAGAGAACAGTACCTTGGAAAAGCGAAAACAAAGACAGCTCACAGCTACGGGGAGGTGCGGCGTTGTTGGCGCGTTGCGGCGTTGGTTCCTTGCTTTGGGGGAGATAATGCGTCGGAATCCTGGATGCTGGCGCAGGCAGAGGAGGCTTCGGTTCCTGACCGGAGAGGAGGTGACGTCACGGTGGCGCCGAAACCACGGTTCCGTACAATGTCATGATGTTGATGGATTTTTTACCACCCACGTAGACAATCCGCTCCGCAATGATGTTGGCTTAGGAGTCAATGCAGCACAGCAGCAGGCGTCAGGCCTACGTCGCAGGTCGGAGCAGCACTCACAGCTATGGCAGGCTTGCGATGTCGTTCACTGGTGTCAATGTGGCAAGGCGGCCGGCGTCGGGTCTGCGTTGCAAGTCGGAGCAGCGCTCACGGCTCCGATGCAGATGACAGCATCGCTCGCCAGCGTGTGTTGCAGAATCCCTTCTGTAGCAGCTAGAACAGCATGTTCCAGATGCAGAAAAAAGGAGGGGTGAAGTCTGGTACCCCTGAGACTTCGGTCAGGAGGCAAGCTCAAATCAAGCCCTTGGAGTAATATTCTGCAAGATGATGAACGTTCTCAAAAAGTTCCTTCTCCTTTCCTTGGCAATGAAGGGACCACTGAAGAACAACCCAGCAAACAGCACATTGGCATAGGGGCAGCCCAAACTCCTGCAGCTTCCTTGGTTTTTCTCTTTGGCAAAGGTTTATCTTGTGTTCCCAGAAGTGGTCTAAAGGTGTGGGGTCTGGCCCCCAATATTTATACTGCAAAAAAATCCTTTGTCCTCTGAAGGCAGAGGGTCCTGTATCTAGTCCAAACCAGTTCTTCACAGTCCTGGAGCACTTTGTTTACATGACTCCTTCTTTCCTTTGGCAGGGTGGGGCAGGGTCTTCAGACACACCACAGGAGGGGGAGCCAGCATTGTGGCAGGCAGGCACAGTCCGATTCAGGTGCTACTCCTCACACCACTCTACATGCACATACGTCTATTCAGCCGTGTGCTGACTTGCCCATCTCCTGGAGCCCCACAGCACCTGTCACTCACAAAACCAGACATACAATACACAAGCTAGCAGAGCCAGGCTGGATGGTTAGGGCAGAAAATCCCTACTTTCTGAAAGTGGTATTTTCAAACATGAATGTTAAAACCAACTTCACTAAAAGATGTATTTTACCATTCTGAGTTCAGGCATACAAAACTCGAATTTCTACATGTTCACTGCGTCACTTAGGATTATAGGATGTTATAATCAAACTGACCATTCTGGCCTATGGGGACAGTTAGCCTTGCAATAGTGAAACATGAAATAGGCTGTAATTCACTATCAGGTCATGACACACACATCAGGGCATGACCTACCTTTTACATACAATGCACCTTGCCCTAGGGCCTACCTTAGGGGTGTCTGATTTGTAGAAAACTGAAGGTTTAGGGACTGTCAAGTGGGTGCACTTACCAAGTCGACATGGAAGTACTAGACTGCACACAGGCTCTGCAATGGCAGGCCTGAGACACACTTTACAAGCCTTCAATGGGTGGCGCAACCAATGCTGCAAGCCCACCGGCAGCATTTCATTTACAGGCCTTGGGCACACATGGTGCACTGTACTAAGGTCTGACAAGTAAATCAAATAGGCCAATCATGGAGTCACTAATCCATTACATCACTTTAACATAGGGAGCACATGCACTGTGGCACTGAATCGCAGTGGCACAGTGCCCAAAGCATCTAAACCAGCAAAACATATCAAAAACAGAGGGGGCAATCAGTGAAAAAAATGGAAGGGAGTCTCACGCCAATGGTACCAGTCTAACAAAAATGAGTTCTCAAAAGGGCCCAACCTAGTACCCAGCGTAAGGCTTTCCGCTCCCCAGGAGATAAGAAACCATGGGCCTCTTCAGAAAAGCCGGCAGGGACAGTACCCCTAATGTACTTTAAGGGTTACCAGGTGGGCCACATCAAGGAGGATCCAAAATGCCCCAAGTTGGAACAGCCACCCACTGGTGGGCAGTCCAATGTGTTCACTAGAATAGTGCTTGGGCAGGAGTTGGTGCTAGGTGATGGTGGGGACTGTGCAGCAATGGCCACTGTTTCACTAGGGGGCAGTGAAATGGTCCATGGAAGCCTAGTGCCTGAATACACTAAGAAATACAGTGACTGGGTGACAATCAATGGGCAAATGGTAGAGGTTCTCAGGGATATTGGAATCAGTGTGACCTCAATCCAATGTCACCTGGTATCGGAGGAGCAAGTAGTCCTTGCTGATTTCTACCAAGTAGTTGCTGTAGACAACTCCGAGCTCCAATGTAAGTGGCACAGGTTCTCTTTGAGTGGGGAGGTCTCAGACCGCCTGAGGGTGGTTGTGAGCCCCACCATGCCAGTTGATTGTCTGCTAGGTAACGACCTGGAGCAGTCCTTATGGAAGGATGTGGAGCTCAGGTCTCACTTGCAGATGCTGGGGTTGCCAGAGTAGACATGTGTGACCACTTGGTCCATGGCAGCCAGAAAGGGTAATCAGGAGGACCTGGAGCATGAAAGAGTGGCCCAGGTGCATGCCAAGAGAAAGGGAAAGGGGCATGGGAAACCTGCTTCTGAAGTTCCACGGTCCAGGAGGAGGATGACCTCAAGGGGGACGCCCAGGAACCTACAGGGAACAAGTGGCTGAAGTGGGATAGGGGCATGGTCTGGCACCGATGGAGTGAGCAGCAATGCTCGATAACTCAGCTCGGCAGGCCGCCATTCAGCACCATCCTGATCTGATATGCCCCAATAACTGGCAATAACAGACATCTTTGACCTGCCAGAGCCCTGACATCCTGCGGTCCTACAGCAGGGCGGCATACGGAAGTGGGAACGCTTACTTTAGAGACCGTGCTCAGCTGCAAGGCTCTGGCTAAAAATGGTGGCGGCCGTATGAGCGGACCGGTGGTCAGGGCGTTGCCAAGAGAGACCCGCCACTCGCACATCTCTGGGCACCAAAAGCCCTGGGACCCGGTCGCTGCCTGCTGAGAAGAAAGGTGCGACTGGGCAGGACAATAAAAGTTGTGCGCTCCGGGAGAGAAGATCATAATGGCAGTCGAAGAGTTGTGCAGGCAGAAAGTGAGTGCCCCTGCAGTTGCTGTGAGACGTGCAACATTGGAGACCTGGTAAGCCGCAACCTAGGCACTAGAGTGGGGACATTGGAATGGGAAGTCCCTGCAGCCTCCCAGGAGCAGCAGAGCATGGCCAGCTCATAACCCGGCTCACTGCCTGAATCACTGGAGGGCGTTATGGCTAACGGAGTAACCAGGTATCCCGTAGTACATGGGAAGTCAGTTGGTATGGAGAACAGTTGGTTCTGTAGGGTATTTATTTTTATAATACACTTAGTTCCCTATTTAATTGGGAGTGGTTACCTCTATGGCAAACTTCAAACCAAATTCATGAATCTTCAAATACATGTATACAATGAGTTTCTGACACCAAATAAAGTTAATGAAAAATTAAGTATATTAATATTCACATACCATGCAAGCTAACAATGGCACACAGGAACATAGGTTTAACATATACAAAGAATGCAGAAGAAAAAAGTGTACGAAAAACACTATGGGTGCAGTGTATCACAAATTTAAATGCACAAGACATTACATAATCCCATAGAAAATATTAATACAAAAATGATTTGAAGGGAAACATGGCGGCAGCAAGCTAAGCGGTCGCGGCAGATGCTCCCTTGCGCCCGTGCCTGGTCTCATTTAGGGGGGCCTCGGAATGATTATTTCAGTCTAATTTACTTCTCCAATACTCCTACCTTGAAGTGTTATGTCCCTTCTACTCTTTCTGTTAGTTTTCTCCTCCGTTTTCTCGGTCTCTGCCTAGCGTGGTGTATGGCCCCAGAACTACGTGGAGGCTCACCGGCGCTCCGAGCCTCGCGGTGGGAGGGCGCGGCTCGTGAGTAGCGGCGTAGCGTTATTGCCTGCTTCTAGGTCCGGGCTACAGGAGGCAGAGTCAGCACTGGGGACTACGTGAGTGTGAGGCCCGGCGGTGGTGAAGGAGACGGCGTGGCCGAGTTCGTCATCCAGGTAGGGCACCTGGAGTCCGGTTTAGGCAACAAGGTTGCGGTTGCAGACACTCAGAAGGAAGGTAAGAGCTCACTCGGGGTTCTGCTGGACTTTTATTCCAGTCATGTGTGTTTGTGTGATCAAGGAAAGTCTTTCTAGTTGGTTACCTGGGTGGCCAGCAAGGAAGAAGTGATCTACTATTGCATGGAGAAATGCGAAGAGCAGCAAATTGGTCTTTTGACACCTAAAGTCTTTAGATATACTTTGCTCGCCAGGGCAACTCAGTCTTCCTCTGACATTGATATTGCTCAGTCTACCCTACCTATTCGAGTCTCCCCACCTGTATTTGTAGCTTGAGTGTCTGCTAGGCAGGTCAAGATTAAGGGTGTTAACACCGATTCTGCCGTCAGAGCCAAAGGAAGAGGGCGAGGTAGGGGCAAGAAAACATCAACCTTAAAAGTAAAACTAACCCCCTCTTTAAAGTCGTTCTATAAGGTCCTGTCTTCAACCTCATCTACAACCTGAGGCCCAAATAAGGAAGGTTCTCTTAGTCCCAGCAGGCTGCATTCTGATATACTACCAGACTCCGTTCAGCTCAAGTCTAGTGGCATGTCAGTCTCCCCACAAAGCAACATGCAGTTGTCAGACACGCCTGGCCCTCAGAGTGATTTGGCGGTGAGTTCTGGGAACTTTCTCTCTGCCATCCATCCTGCAGTTGGCATTTCAAATAGGTTTACCGCTTTAGAGGTTTGCGATGCTTATGATGGTCAACAAGATCCTCTCCCTGGGCCTGTTAATCCAGCGACCTCATCAGGTTCTTTGGCAGAAATTTTATTGGCTCTTACGGACGAGATGGGGAACAGGTTTACCGTTTCTGAGACAAACCAGGCAGTGATTCAAGCATCCTGTGCGGTTTAGCACAGAAGTTGGAGGAGGTTTCATTAAGAACCGATGCATTAAAGCTAGAGATCCTGAAAATTAAGCCGGCACTCCATACCTCTACAACGGAAATGGCTGAACTAGCAACCCAGAATAAGGAACTGAAGGAAGATCTTGAGCGTCTGGAGAACCACACAAAGAAGAAGAATCTGAGACTTAATAATGTCCCTGAAGTGCTTGGAGGTGCAGGATATCAGGGGGTTTGTGGTATCCTTCTTAAAAGAAACAGTGCTAAAAAACTCTCCCAACATAGATCTTCCCAGGAAATACAACGGGCACATCATGACCCATTTAAAAGAAACCCTGCTAAACAGAAGCCTAGAAAATGTTTTATCAACTTCCTAACATACACTGTTAAAGAGGCAATTCTATCTTCGGCTTTAAAGGAAGGAAGCATAACATCTAAGTCCTTTTCTAATCCCTTTTCCTCTTTCATTAGATCGGATGAATCCCACATTACTGCTACAAAACAGTGGGAGCTGGGCAAAAGAATGGAGGTTTTAAATGAGCTGGGGGTTAAGGCTCAACTGAAGTTTCCTGCATCACTGTGCATCATGTGGAATAACCACATGTATATGTTCAGCTCAGTCGAGGAGGTTGATGCTTTTATAGACAAAATTAAAGGTGGTGTACAAGCAGGAGAAGGTGGAAGCAAGGGGGGGCACTAGCCAGTGAGACCTGCGATTGAAGCATTAAAGAAAAGTTTTTTCTTATATGGCCCAAGGGACAGAGGCCGAATAGGCTGCTGAGGTACTGGGTTTTTCAGAACCGGTACCGAACCGGTAACCCAGCGGTGTCAGGGTACACCCTAAGACCTCGAGTACTTTCCTGATTCAGACACAGAAACTCAAAGTCTTCTAGGTGAAGTCAAAGATCGAATTTATTGGCTGCAACCAAGTAACAGGCGTCCTAGAAGTACAACAGCACGGTGTGTATATTCTCAGGAGACTGCTCAATCTTACAAAGCCAGTCTTCTCCTTTTATACAAAATATTATGCTTCAGGCAAACATTCTTAGATTTACAGTAGACCATTCACATATTTTCACTACAAAGAAAAAGCAGAGTCATGATGGCAAACCCACATTTCAGTTCGTCCAGCCCACAACAAATTACCCGGCAAGGCCCAACATTTTCATCAGATATCGGTGGACCCACAATAAAAACGGGCACCTCCTCCTCGTAAAGCAAGACATATGTAAAGAAACAGGGACAGGTGTGAGCAAGATTAGGCAGGGTGTGTGGGCGATGAAAAGGTTTATGGCATGTTGTGCCTTGATGCTATCTCGCTCGGCCACTGGGAAAGGAACTGGCCGGGCAGGTTCGGCCTGGGGCAATGGTTTCAGCTTGCCCAGGTCAGAGAGAAGTCAATTAAGGTGTACGTGTCCTTTGGAATCGAATTTAGCTGTATTATAAGCCTATGTGAGGGCAACTCACAAAATGGCTGCCGTACACAAAATGGAAGCCAAGGGTTCAGGACGAAAAATGACGAATTTCGAGGTGAAATCGTTACTGGAATATGACGAAAATGCTTGTACATAGTGTATTAGCCATTCTCGGTCTTTTGATACCAAAATCATCATACTACGACAAAGTTTATTGCAGGAGTCCAGAATTTTCAGAACCACAAACCCTCCTTTTGCCCTTACATAGGCAATTTAAACCTATCCTCATGCTAATCTGAGTCCAGGTCTATATTCCTAAAGTCATTGAGATGTTGCTGTAACATCATCCTAGTACTTAGCTCGTCTCTTGATACAGGTTTCCTTACACATGATGTAGCACAGAGGCCACATATTGCAGGAGCACACTGCACGCACAGACAGAACAGGAAAAGAATGGCTAAGACCATCCCAATGACCATCAGGATTTTCCATCCCCAGGCGGATATCAGTTCCCAGAACCATCCCATTAACGACCAATCTCCTTTATCCACATGAATAGATTCGGAAATCTTATGCAGTTTGGAGATGGCCTGGTACACTGTTGGAGCGTTATCTGGAATGAAAACACAGCAACTCGATTGGATCAATTTACATACCCCACCTAGGTCTGCAAGTATGACATCTAATGCGACCCTGTTCTGAAGGGTCATGAGACGATCCGACTGGAGCTCAGCAGTCAAGTTACTAAGGGCACCGGCAGTTTCAACCACGGTGGATTCAACCACCCTTGTCAATTGCCTTATGTTCCTGCTGTTAACCATGGGTCCCCAGAACGGCAGAAAACCCTTTACGAAGTCCCCAAATTCTTGTCCTGCAGTGTCTTCTTTACTGAAGACACCTCTAACTATCCTTGTCTTATGGTAATCTGACGCAGCTGTTTAGGTGGGAGGCAGCAGGAACGAAACAAAACATGTGCCCGAAATGTCAGGGGGCAACCATGTATAGGCTCTATCATGGCAGATGAAATAGGTACCCTTAGCTGCTAAGAACGAAGGGGAAGTCTGGGCTGCAAAAACATACGTTTTAGTACAGATACTCTTCCCTAACTGAGCTCTGGGATTCTTGCCAGTACCTTGCAGACACAGGTGACCCTGATGGGGTACAATCCAAATCGGGGAAGATCTCTTAGCTTGCTGTTTCTCACTCAGAGTAGCTCCATATCCGGTTACGTTCCATCCTATGTATACTAGTGTCTCATCTCTAGGGATAGTCTCGTAGGAAATATCTTCCTTAATCATGTCTACTATACCCTTAACTAGAGCACTATTCTTAGGATTGTCTGTTACAGAACGTAGGGGGTAGACTTCATGTGCATGGATGAACATTGTTCTGTATGCCCACACAGAACCATTGTGGCTGAATGGCAGGACCAGATAGGGAAAATCTTTATCCGTTGTGTGAGGCATAAGACCACACACCCAACAGTTAGTCGTGTTCATTACTAGTTGGTGTTGGTGCAAAAGCTGAACGAAGGAGTTATTAATAAACTCTAATCTCCTAGCGGATTCATGTTCAGGAAGGGGTTGAAAAGAGTGTGGGGAAACAGTAGAAGGAGGAGGTATAGGCGATGTAGTGGGTGCAAATGTCACTCGAAAAGAGAATAAAACATATCCTATTAAAAATATCATTACACTGAATAACATGAAAATGCACAATATCAAAAGCTTTTCTTGGTCATCATTTTACATATTCTGCTTTTAAAGTTCGTTTCCTTGGCAGATCTCTCCATCTCGAAAAACTCCATCCTCTATAATATGCTGCTCGCGATGGTTGGGTGTTCTATGCTAAGGAATGCTTCTGTCAGTCCAGGGCAACTCCCTTAGACCAACCAGAACTGTCGACCTAACGTCTTCAGCTGCACCCCAAAGACTTTGGGCAACCGCGACCCTACAGCGGAACCCGGATGGTGGTTCGAAAAACAAAAATAAAAAAGTTTCTCAGATGGGAGGGCTGCACTTTCAAAAATAGCAAAAGGAAAATTGTATTTATTTGTCCATAGGTCTCGGCCTCAAATTATAACGTTTTCTCCCAGGTACTGTGTGGTCTTGGAAAAGGAGTTCAGGTTCTGTAGTGTCCAATCGAATTGACGGTGATACAGCTGGTTGCAAAATATTGTCACTTTCTTTCTCAGTAATTGTTCCTTTTATACGTGCATCACTGAAAGGCAGAAAACGAGGCACGGTTTCAGTCTCTGAGTCGGCGACACCCTCCTGGACCCATCGGTCGTACGGCAGAGGCAAAGGCACCCTCTTGCAATGTACACCGTGGATCCAGTGCTTCTATCTCGTTGAAAGAAGGACGAGGTGTAGGCCGGTCCACCTGGGCTGGTCGTTCTTTGTTCGCTGAAAGTTTTTCACTAGAACCCAGGATCCAGGAACGATCTGATGTCCTGGAGCTTCAGAGACCTGAGGTAGTGTATCATGCACCTGTTGGTGTAAAACACGCAATTTAGCCGTCAATTCGTACAAATAGTCAAGCAAAACAGGGTGTTTAATTTCACTGAATTTGGTGGGCCTTGGCACTCCCCATATGTTGGCCAGGCGGCCAAAAACTATCTCATATGGACTAAGTCCCACTCGCGAATGCACAGTCAGTCTGGTTGATAGGAGTGCTAAGGGTAGAGCGTCAGGCCATTTAAGACCAGAGCTCTCTTGAATTTTGGCCAATTTTAACTTTAGCGTGCCATTGTAGCATTCTACTAGTCCAGCTGATAGGGGGTGATTTGCAGCGTGGAACTTCTGTTGGATGCCTAGCCCTTCACATACTTTCTTCATCACTCGACCCACAAATTCACTCCCATTGTCACTCCAGACCATTCTCGGCATTCCAAACCTAGGGAAGAACTCTTTCACAAGGGCTTTAGCTGTGGATAAGGCAGTGTTGTCCTTTAGGGGATATGCTTCCACCCATCTTGATAAGGCACAAACAACAACGAGTATGTATTTTAAATTGTTGCACCTCTCCATGTGGATGAAATCTAGCTGCAAAACCTTGAACGGATACGTAGGAGGTGCAAAATGACCAGCTGGAGTTGGGGTTCCCCTACCAGGATTGTATTTCAGACACACCATGCAATTCTTGACCACATTCTCTGCACACTTAGGAATTCCAGCATTTTGCCATACTGGAGCCAACAACTTACAAATCCCTTTCACACTGATGTGAGCCATTCCATGGGCCATTGTAACCACTGCAAGCACATACGCATCGGGCAACAACCATCTCTGATGCTCTGTCAATTCTACCCAACATCCATTTGCATCCATTTTACCCGTACTTTCTCTCCACACACTCAATTCTTTCTCTGTAGCTTCAGCTTGAATAGATTTCACACTCTCTATCGTGTCTTCACACATTCCAACATCACCAGTCCATCTTGCAGGGCCTGCAACATACATTCGACTCATCACATTCCTTGCTGTTTCTTTTGCGATTTCGTCAGCAAATGAATTTCCACGACCAACATCATCAGTCACCTTCTTGTGTGCGCTACATTTCACAATCGCAACTTGCAACGGCAAAGTAAGTGACTCGAGAAGCTCATTCATCAACTGACCATGCTGTATCTTAGCTCCATGCGAAGTCAGGAACCCACGTTCTTTCCACAATCGTCCAAAACTGTGAGCCACACCAAATGCATACTGATTGTCGGTATAGATGGTCACTTTCATTCCTTTCGACAACACACATGCTCTTGTAAGTGCAATCAATTCTGCTGCTTGAGCTGAATTATGTGGGATACGTGCAGCTTCAACAATTGTATGCAAAGTCGTGACAGCATATGCTGCAGTCGTATGACCATTCGGAAGCTTGAAGCATGAACCATCCACCCATAAGGTACCATCACACTTTACAAGAGGAGTATCCTGGAGGTCTATTCTCCCTTTTGTTTCTTCTTCTGATCTAAGAAAACAATCATGCTGTTCTGAATCATCTAATTCCTCTACAATCGCAACAACGTAGCTGGGTTAAGTGTGTTGCATCTTTTTATATGCACATGGCTCGCTAACAATGTCAACTCGTAACCTGACAATCGAGCACTAGTTAAGTGCTGTGTCTTGGTTCTGTTTAACAACGTGTCCACTGCATGTGGAACCATCACAATTAATGTGTTATTCATCACTAACCCAGCAGACTGTCGAATAGAAACAGCTGCGGCTGCTGTGGCTCTTAAACAACTCGGCAATGCTTTAGCTACCGGGTCCAAAGTCGACGAAAAATACTCGCATGGACGCTGCTTGTCTCCAAACAGCTGTGTCAATACTGATAATGCACAACCTTCTTTCTCATGGACATACAGTGTAAAGGGCTTACTGTAGTTGGGGGTACCCAACACAGGAGCCAAACATAATGCTGTGCGCAATTCGGAAAAACTTTTCTGACAATCTTCAGACCATGGAACGGGATTCGGTGTATCTTTACAGGTTAATGCCACCAAAGGTTTGGCTAATAACGAAAAATGTGGTATCCATTGCCTGCAATATGATGTAATGCCCAAGAAAGCACGCACTTCTCTCTGTGTTCTTGGCACACTCAATTTTGCTATTGCCTGAATTCTTTCTGCAGTCAGTTTCCTTCCCTCCTTCGATAAGAGATGACCTAAGTAGGTCACTTCTTGTCGACAATATTGCAATTTTGAGAGAGACACTTTGTGATGCAAATCACACAAATGACGCAACAATGACAACGTGGCTTCTTTACAGATTTCCTCAGTGTCTGCAGCGACAAGCAAATCATCTACATACTATATAAGGGTAGCGCCATCAGGTAAAACAATCGTATCAAGCTGTGTTTTTAGAGCTTGACTATATATTGATGGGCTTTCACAGTAGCCCTGGGGAGCGCGTTTAAAGCGGAAGCTTCGACCTCCTAAACTGAAGCCAAAAATATCCCTACTCTCCTCAGCAATCGGGATGCTGAAGAAAGCATTCTTCAAGTCAATCACCGAGAGCCAGGTGGCAGAAGCTGGAATCATAGTCAATAGGGCAGTAATGTCAGGAACAACTGGAAATTGTGGCACAACTATTTTATTCACCTCTCTAAGATCAATCACAAATCTGTACACAGGCGGTTGAGAAGGATCAGTTCGTTTCAAAACAGGCAGAACAGGACTATTGCAAACGTTGCCTCTTGTCTCTTCAATTACATCTTTTTCAATCAAATCGTAAATGATCGCAAGCAACGCTTTTTCACCTTCACTAGAGATTTTGTATTGGGGAATTCGTGGCATTTTAACATTGACTTTCAATGTCACAACATATGGCGGTATTTCCAAAAGACCCACATCATTAGGACCAGTAGCCCAAAGAATATTAGGGAGAGATGACAATTCTGTTGGAAGTTTGTCCTTTGACAAATACATTTGAGAAATCACTTTCTTACCCAGTGTAAGTTGTACTCCTGAAGGAGAACAATATAACGTCGCATACAATCTTTTCAACAAGTCCAATCCTAACACGTTTTCACCACAACCTGTCGTCAGAATAAGGGGTGCTTCGAATTCGCAAGGTCCAACAGAAAGGGACAAAGGGTCCGAAATCGGGTTTCTAACTGGGGCGCCAGAAAAACCTACTGATACATTCGTTTTGCCAGACAAAGGTGCGCCAGGGAGTTTAGAGTGCATAATAGAACTCTTTGTAGCACCAGTATCCAACAGAAAAGGCTCTGACACACCTGATGTAATCACCTCAACATAAGGTCCACTCTGATCTACTGGAACCGAAATAACTCCCTGTCTTTGTCTATGGCTGTCCTAGCAATCATTACCTCCCATATGCTCATCCTCTGCATAGTAATCATCAGCATAGTACTGAGCTGTCCTACCAGACACATTATTCTGTTGATCAAAACTATTCATTGAATTCTGAGGCGGAAAGGAACGCCCGTTCTGGCGGAAATTTCCACGTCCTCTACCTCTAGGTGCTTGTGAAATACCTCGACCTCTTGCACTGGAAACACCATTCATGCGCTGGAATAAAGCAGGACAACTACTTTTAAAATGACCCTCCTCTTTACAATATGCACACTGATTAGGGCCTACAGGAAAACGTTGTTGAGGATATTCGGTCCTTTGCGTGTCTCTCTGAAACTGCTGAGGCTGCTGATAGTTACTCTGACCACCACGAGGCGGGTACGCCTGCTGTAAAAGGACCTTTGTTTTTAACTCTTTAGTTTTCTTCTCTGCTCTATCTTTCTCATCTTTGTCTCTATTTTCGTAGTACTGTGCAGTAGCCAATAACTGCGCTGAAGAGGAAATGGCCCACGAACTCTCTGAATCTTTTAACTTCTTACACAACTCGGGTAACAAATTATGCACAAATTTATCGACGAACAACCGTTGGCCACCTTCTGTAGTCATATCTTGACCACTGTGGTCGACAAACGTCTCTTCAAACCTGGTGAAGAAATCTGATACCGTTTCATCTTTCTTCTGCTTACACGCAGACAATTTATCCCAATTCACACGCATCGCGGGCATTAAAGTTTTCATATAATTAATGATCTTATCAGGGAGTTCTGCTACTAAAGGCTCGGGTTTAGCACCACCAACTTGGCGGGCATCTGCAGCAGCAATATTAGCCCATGAGTCACCTAACTCTTGATCATGATCTGCATGAAGAATCTTTCCCCATAAAGGCCGTGGAACAACATTCCCAAACAACATGTCTATGTCAGCTAAATTCATGATGCATGAACCTGCAGTCTGTGACAATTCCTTGTAATACCCTGCAGGATTTTTACGGGGATCAGGCAATGTCTGCTTAAGGGCCAATACTTCAGCTCGCTTCCATGGAACATGTACCCAAACACGCTGAAAATGTGGTGGAATGATCGGATTAGCATTCGCGTCCCCATCTCTCCAAACGGGGGGAACTTCTCTCATGGGATACTGTCTCACCTTCTTTTTAACAGAGGAATCAGACTCAAACAATGACCGAGAAACTCCTTCAGTTCTCAATGACAACAATGTCGCAACTGCTTTCTTAACATCTGAACCCACAATTGCGCCTTTTCCAAATTCGAACCGTACATGACACAACTCAGGCGGATTGGGCTCCAAATCATTTTCCTCTCTATCCTCACAAAGGAAAGTACACATTTTGTCAAAAACGTACCTCTGCTTCGGTTCTTCCCACTGATGGAAGACATCCATAACAGACTCTAGCCCATACCTCGTTGGGTCGGTGACCCATTTATGTGCCAAATAATTCAACGTTTCCTTCTCCCTAGAATCAGGCAGTTGGCTACGTAACTGTTTACGCTCTGTGTCAGGAGTTGCACTTGTTGCTCCAAAGAGAGGATATAGGAGACTAGTGACAGTGCTAGCCACTCTCTGGCGAACAGAGGGAGAAGTCGACGAAAGGACAGGCGGAAAAGCAGAGTGAGGTAAGGCAGACGCAGAGGCAGTGTCAGAAGGAGTACCAGGAGTGGTAGTCGATATAGTGGTCAAAGTTGTAGGAAGTAAAGGCAGAGCAGATGTCAAAGCCGGTGGCCCTTGAGGAGGCTGCACCGGAAGAGTAGGAACCAACTGAAGAGCAGCTGGTGGCTGTGGAGGAGCAGGAGGCAATACAACCAAAGGTTGCGCAGCTAAAGGCTGCGGAGGTGCCGTAGCATTCTGCGCATAGGGGGGTGGCGAACTCAACAAATGCGACATTAGGGGGTCTTTTTCAAGGTCTTTTGCTGCATCTTGCTGTAGAGGCGGCAAAACCGGATAACATTTATCGGTTACCATTTTACGTTGCCTGTGCAACTGCTCACTCATCTGTTCTTCTTCGTTATCTTTAAACTGCATAGCAGCTTGCATGATCGAAATACCCCTTTCGCTCTTATTTTTCTTCTCTAATTTAATTTCTTTCTGCTTGGCTTCCTTACGCCATAGGTGGAAAGAGTCAAACATCAAGCCGGCTGGGCTTTCTTCTTAAAGAGTTTAACTTCTAGGTTATCTAAGATTTCCGTGTCAAAGCTACCATATTGGGGCCATTTTAAAACACCATCTTTTCTGGTGTAGCGGATCCACACTTCATTATATGTGATGGGGCCTACTCCATGTTTCACATACAATTCATAGGAGGAACCGGACATGAGTCCTCCAATCGGGAATCCCTATTATTACCACAACAAAACAAGTTTCCAAGTCTGCTAAGACCAGGCATCTTCGCTCACTAGTCTAGCTTCAAACTTCAAAGGATTATCGAATATGATATTCTCGTGAATACACGAGTCCTTCGGCTTTGTTACTTGCAAGTTCCAAATCAAAGATCCCAAAGGGACACCAAACTAAGAACCAACTAAGGACTGGGAGACGCTCCACTTATACTTAACTGAGATATCCATGACGTCACCAGAAGACTCGTCTATCGTTTCGCTCTACCAAACATCAAGGGTCCAAATCAGGGCAATAGCCAGGGCAGCAGTCCTTCGTAGCCGTCGGGAAGCGGGGAACCTCGCAGCAAAGACATTCGGACCACTTCGACATGCAGGGGTCGATGAAGTGGCGGCCTTCCTCCAGAATTTTCACACGAAGCTCCTCACGAACCTCTGGCTTGGACCGGTACCACTGGTATTGCCCCACGTTGGGCGCCAGCTGAGGCACTGGGTTTTTCAGAACTGGTACCGAACCGGTAACCCAGCGGTGTCAGGGTACACCCTAAGACCTTGAGTACTTTCCTGATTCAGACACAGAAACTCAGAGTCTTCTAGGTGAAGTCAAAGATCGAATTTATTGGCGGCAACCAAGTAACAGGTGTCCTAGAAGTACAACAGCACGGTGTGTATATTCTCAGGAGACTGCTCAATCTTACAAAGCCAGTCTTCTCCTTTTATACAAAATATTATGCTTCAGGCAAACATTCTTAGATTTACAGTAGACCATTCACATATTTTCACTACAAAGAAAAAGCAGAGTCATGATGGCAAACCCACATTTCAGTTCGTCCAGCCCACAACAAATTACCCGGCAAGGCCCAACATTTTCATCAGATATCGGTGGACCCCCATAAAAACGGGCACCTCCTCCTTGTAAAGCAAGACATATGTAAAGAAACAGGGACAGGTGTGAGCAAGATTAGGCAGGGTGTGTGTGCGATGAAAAGGTTTATGGCATGTTGTGCCTTGATGCTATCTCGCTCGGCCACTGGGAAAGGAACTGGCCGGGCAGGTTCGGCCTGGGGCAATGGTTTCAGCTTGCCCAGGTCAGAGAGAAGTCAATTAAAGTGTACGTGTCCTTTGGAATCGAATTTAGCTGTATTATAAGCCTATGTAAGGGCAACTCACAAAATGGCTGCCGTACACAATATGGAAGCCAAGGGTTCAGGACGAAAAATGACGAATTTCGAGGTGAAATCGTTACTGGAATATGACGAAAATGCTTGTACATAGTGTGCTAGCCATTCTCGGTCTTTTGATACCAAAATCGTCATACTACGACAAAGTTTATTGCACGAGTCCAGAATTTTCAGAACCACACTCGAGCCTAATAGAAAGGAGTGTTTCCCGAGAGGGGGGTTACAGGAGGGGGTGGTGGAAGGATGCACGGGGTGGGGAGTAGTGGGTAAATATCTAAAAAATTTCTCTAATCTTACATTTATAAGTGACTGTCTGTTCTGGGTTTTACCCTCCGATTGCAGGTATCCTCCCTTTGAGTACCGAGCTTAAGTTTATCTCGTGTAATGTTAATGGGTTAAGATGCCCCCGTAGACAAAGACTGGTGCTGAAATAACTAGAGCTATCCCCCGCTCAAATTTGCCTTATCCAGGAGACACATTTAAGCTATGCAGAGTGTTGTATCACATTCCCCAAATATTCCTGGGTAAAATAATTTTGCTTCTCTGAGCAGACAGTTCACAGCAAGAGGGTGGCTATACTGATAAAACAGGGGGCAGGTTGTTTCATTCAATCCACTCATAATGACCAAACAGGGATGTGGATAGTGGCCACATTGAAATTTGAGGCTTAGAGTTAGCATGTGCTTCCTTCTATGGCCCCAATACCGATGATCCGACGTATATTTGTTAATTACAATCTAATTTGCTTGAAGTAGTCTCGCTGATGATTATCGGAAGTGATTTTAACATTCTTCTTGACCTCCTAAAAGATAGATTCAATCAGAGCCACTATGTGGGGGGACCTCGAGCTTTGAAAAACATGCTACATGATCATGGCCACTCTTCCAGAATTGATTATGTCTTAACTGACAGGTCAAGTCTGATTAATATGACTTGATAACTGTCTTGCCCAGGCATGTATCAGCTCACGCCCGGTGTTGTTTTCCTTTGCAGGAAAGAGGCATAAGCTACACCACAGATGACACTTAAAAGGTCCATGCTGTCAAATGTTGAGATAGGGATGGCTCTTAAATTGGCTACCATTGACTACTTTTCTATAAATATTGGTTCGACTTCTATGGACTACGTCTGGGATGCCTTTAAGGCTAACATAAGGGGCCTGCTACATAGTCTGATTTGCACGAAGAATAGGGCCGAGGCTCGGGAGCTACGGACCCTGGAGGGAAAAATTCTTCTATTGGAGGAAAGGACTCGGCTCAACCAAGGGAGCTCTGAAAGGCTCTTACAAGTTCAGAAAGACTTGGAAGCTGCTCGTCAGGAGTGTAGGGGTAGGTTAGATCACAAATGAAGGGCACAATGGATGACTAAATATATGCAGAACTTTGAGTATGGAGAGAGGGCAGGTGCCCTCTTAGCATGGAAAGCAAGAGTAGATCGTGCAAAGAATAACATCAATGCATCAATGACTTAATAATGAATGAAAGTGGGGAGGAGTCAAGTAGCCTAGAGGACATGCAAGCCTGCCTTCTCTCTCTATTATCGGAGCTATATAGAGAAGAGACAGGCCACACACTGTAACCCTTCAAACTTGGCTGAGAGAGAAATCCCTGCCGACCTTGACAGATGAGGGACGTGAAAGCCTAGACGCTCCAATCACTAAGAATGAAATCAAAGCCCAAATAGGCAAATGCAAAAATAACGAAGCATCAGGTACCAATGCGCATCCCAGTGAAGTCTGTAAACTCCTGAATGAATTGGTCCCGATATTGGGTATCCTATTCAACTCAGTGTAGAGTTCGGAAGGACAGGCTCCCAAGTCTTGGAAAGAAGCAACCATCGTACTTATCCTGAATCCTGGGAAGGATTGCCTAAAAGCGGATTCCTATAGACCAATCTCCCTGCTGAATGCTGATTATAAGATCGTCATGAGTGTCCTTGCAGGGAGATTGGTCAAGTTGGCCCCTCAGCTGATAAAGTCCGACCAGAAAGGTTTAATCCCCGGGAGATATACCCAGGAGCAGACGCACCAGCTAATTGGTAACATTGACTTGGCTATGGGGCGATCAGATCCCTTGGCCGTAGTGGCACTAGATGCAGCCAAGGGGTTTGATAGAGTCTGCTGGGTATATCTCTGGGAGGTACTTAGGCTGATGGGGTTTGGTCCTATATTTGTTCAGACCTTGATAAATTGTTACCAAGGAGCCTCCACAAAAATCTTGTTAAATGGCATGTTAACCTCTAGTTTCAACATCCAAAGAGGAACAAGACAGGGCTGGCCCATCTCTTTCCTGTTGTACGATATTTACATAGAGCCATTGGCACAGCAGTAAGATCAGACAACCTAATTTCCCCCTTTAAGTCTCAGCAATATTTTAGCAAGTTGGCTCTTTATGCCAACAATGTTTTGCTTTATACCAACGAACCGGGGGCGGTTATACCAAGGGTGGAAAAACTGTTGGATGAATTTGGCTCCCTTTCAGGATATCTAGCCAACACCTCCAAAACAGAGGTGATGTGTTGGAACATTGACAACTGGGAGGGTACTACGAGTAATGAGTTTAAATACCTGGGTATTACTATCTTAAAGATACTGATAAAATCCCCGAAGTTAATCTGAACAAGACCATTAAAGAAGTGGACCGTCTATTTGCTAGATGGAAAAATCTCCCCTTAATAATTTTCGGTAGGGTCAACTTGGTAAAAATGGTTATTCTACCTAAGTTGACATACCACTTTTATGAGAACCCTCTTGACTTCCCTAGTAAATATATCTGTAAAATCCAAAGTAAGATGGGAAGTTTCATAAGGGCGCTAGACTGTTGTGGAAAAAGTTGGGACACAGGCTCACCAAAGGGGGGCTAGCTCTTCCAGATATTGGCTGGTACTTTCCAATTTAAAAACATCCGGATTTTACTTGTAAAACCAGAAGAGACATCTTAGGGAGGCTAATGGGGGAAATGGTGAAGGCAGAGGGTGGTGGTGGGAGGAGAAGGCTTTCTGTATAAATTTGGGGCACCTAGGTTTTTCAAGAAAGTGTGCTTGAAAGTTGTGAGGGCCGCCCTTAGCCTATGGTATAAGGTCAGATGTAGATGGGGGATTGGGTACTATTCTGATTTTGCCCCAATCTGGGACTCCCCGGGGACCCCGTTATGCCTGAAGGATAGCCTGGCGATCCCAATAAAAAGGGCAAGCATTACTATCTAGTCAGAGCTTTTATCCTCAGAAGGAGTGTACCCCTGGGAGGTTTTAAGTGCGAAGGTTGGAAGTAGCCTTTCCAGATATAAATACTTGCAACTAGCCTCCTGGTTCATAGCAGAAAAGGAGGACATACGAGGAGATTGGGGGACGGAGCAAGCTTTGCAAGAAGTACATCTCAAAAGAAAGGAAGTTTCTATCCGGGATAAGAAAATCTTGGAGGTGGAAGATATGGAACATCCCCGCAGCATGCAGCCTGGAATCAGTCTCCCTTTGAGTCTGATATTGAAGACCTGTATAAACCCTCCCTGAAGCTTCTTTATAAATAGGTTAAACAGGCAAGCTTAAAAAAGGACCATTTCTTAGTTATTAATAGACTTTACTATACACCTGCTAAGATTGCTAAGTTTGCACCACTATCCTCCCCAAATGTCCAAGATGCAACCTTCTTAATGCTAATCATATTCATATTTTCTATGAATGCCTCTATGAATGCCTCGAACTCAGAGCTTTCTGGAGGGGGTGGGGGACGTTTTATGTGGCATTTTTAAATATGAAATCAAGGTTAACATCTCTCTGGTAATATTTGGGGACGACGGTGTGCTTGGGAAGAATCTTCAGAAGGAACATAGAGGCTTGTTATTATACCTGGTTTTAATAGCCCGAAGAAAAATCTGCATGAAGTGGAAAGAACCGTGGCCCCCACGTGTGAGGACTGGTTAAAAGCTGCGCTTGCCATGGCTCGTTTGGACCAGGGGGGAGATATTGAGAGTGGTGTGAACATCTGGCAGGCCCTAGTGTCCTGGGGTAGGGAGCTGAGTCTGGTATAGCTCCTCTTTGGTTCCTCTTGTTCCTATGATTACACCAAGCTTCCAACAAAGTGGCTGGTCTGGTTTGGCCTAAGCAAATGCAGCAGCAGCAGGGCACACAGTCTCGAATGACAGCTTCAATTTAAGAACTGCAGACGCTTATTGGTGAGATGAGGACAAAAAAAATAAAAATAAAAAAAAATGTTTTTGATGATGGTGTCCAACAATAGTTCTAATAGATTACAGCATATGTCATTATTGCTAGGATGTAAAGTATGCTAGATCGTGATGTGGGACACCTGTAAGTAATCATTGACGTTTCGGCCCAATTATGTTATGTGCTCAGATCTAACATCACCACGGGTCTTCACCAGGACAGGAGAAATGAAAGTATGGCCTGTGTAATAGAGAATATTTGGTGTCAATGTGGAGAATAAATCTAATGTGGTCTATCATGTGAAAAATGAGACAGTTGTGCATATGACAAAGTTTTGAATCCCTATGCACTTGTTTCCAAAATGTTTAAACAATAGTTCTAGGCTTAGAATGAGTGGCGCAAACACGATGCCTATTCGTGTCTTCAATTAAGTAACCAATGTGTGAAGGTAGCGTAACCTTTCACAAAAACGTGCACTCGAGTTAACATAAAACAATAAAGTTTCTTCACTTGGTATCACTATTTTCTTCCAATGTTATGAAATCCAGAAGTTTTGTCATGAAATCATTTCAATGTTTATTGATCATTTTCATTCCTTATTTCATTTCATAAGGGTCAACGGTAAATTTTTCTTCAAACAATCCAATTTTATAGCATTACTCTTCCGCCCAATGCATTTCGGGTCGGCAAGTACGACCCTTCGTCAGGGGCCTAAAAAGTAGAATAATACAGGACATTAGCAATCAGCGTAGATTAGTGTGTTTTTACAAACATCATTGTAGAGGTGTTCTGTAGAAGTAAAGTCAACAAAATAACCAAGTCTCGAGGATCCCAAAATGTAGTTCATGATTAGTAGTGAGAAGAAATGAGGCATGTGATCGGATTACAAAAGAATAGTATGAGCAAGTGATAATGTTGTTAATGAAAAAATGCCAAACAAGTGTTAACTGAGTAGGGTCTATCGAGTTTAGCGGAAGAGACCATGCGCCGAGTAGTGCTATTAATTTTAAATAAAAAGTGAGATAACAAGAAGCGCGATAGAGGGAAACTTAATTTGAGTCAGCTAAATAGTTCACAAAGTCGTGTTTTCATTAGTTAGGTTCGTGAAAGTCCGAGTTAGATTAAGCTTGGACCTCGCGGTCACGTGATATGAGTGTGTTAGCTTCAGTAGAGATAAAAGACAAGCTGTACGTGAGGCATAGTATGGTTAAAATGGTACTATATACATTTAGAAGTAAACGAAGGAAATGTAAATGATATAATCATGATATTTAGGACAAAATTAAAATGCACAATTAAACAATGTTTATGATCGTAATAATTAACGAGGTAGAAAGTGCACTCCCTTATCACGTGATCTCTACATGATGACTACAATAGAAATCGAAAACAGACTGATCGACCGGAATGATCGAATTTCATGAATATCGGCATTGCAAATCATCAAGGGAATAAAAACATGTTGAAAATAATAAAATCAAGAGTTTAAATGAACATATGGATAAATAAGATATTGGTGTGGTGTAAATTCTAAGAAAAAAATATTGAATGGGATCATTTAGTATGTTCACCTCCTTCATGATAGCCTTGCAATACAAATATACAGTTATGCTAACATATGTAGTGTTGCATCAATAGTTACGTTTGAGAATGAATCAAATATACAATATCTGCAAATAGAAGATATTAATGAAAAAATATACATTTTGATAGCGGTAAAATGAGGGGGGGGAATAGTCCTTTCTTCGTGCTGTCTATAGAAAACATGAATATTCGATGCGATCATTCATTCCTGTTGGTTGTAAAGAATTCAGTTTTTTTTATCCAGAAAAATTCAGCTTTCAGTCTCTGTTTAGTTGGGTCCATGTCGTTGCGTTGTGGGACTGCCTCCAGAATGGTGAATCTTAATTGAGATATTTGGTGTTTCGCTTCCATCCAGTGGGTGGCTATAGTAGATTTAGTATTGTGCGCTCGAATATTGCTCTTGTGTTCTGTTATGCGCACTTTAATTTTTATCTCGGTTTGACCCAAAATAATGACCTCTGAAAAGAAAACAGTATGTGTGTTAAAAAACTCAACAGAAGCTTCAAAAATCAAAAGAATAATTAACAAACATTGGAGTCTAATCAATATGGAACCTGACCTAAAAGATCTTTACAGTGACCGCATCACATTCGCTTTTCAGCGATCTAAAAACTTGAAAGAAATCTTAACAATGATGAAAGATCAAAAAATCACCTATAAAGGAATGTCAAAGTGTCTAAATTGCACTCATTGCAATAATGTTATGGTCGGCAACAAATTTATGCATCCCACTCAAGGATATGAATTAGAATTACGACACACCAGTACATGTGACACTAAAAACAGTATATACGCAATTAAATGTCCTTGCGGAAAGATTTATGTCGGTCAAACCGAGAGAAAAATTAAAGTGCGCATAACAGAACACAAGAGCAATATTCGAGCGCACAATACTAAATCTACTATAGCCACCCACTGGATGGAAGCGAAACACCAAATATCTCAATTAAGATTCGCCATTCTGGAGGCAGTCCCACAACTCAACGACATGGACCCAACTAAACAGAGACTGAAAGCTGAATTCTTCTGGATAAAAAAACTGAATTCTTTACAACCAACAGGAATGAATGATCGCATCGAATATTCATGTTTTCTATAGACAGCACGAAGAAAGGACTATTCCCCCCCCTCATTTTACCGTTATCAAAATGTATATTTTTTCATTAATATCTTCAATTTGCAGATATTGTATATTTGATTCATTCTCAAACGTAACTATTGATGCAACACTACAGATGTTAGCATAACTGTATATTTGTATTGCAAGACTATCATGAAGGAGGTGAACATACTAAATGATCCCATTCAATATTTTTTTCTTAGAATTTACACCACACCAATATCTTATTTATCCATATGTTCCTTTAAACTCTTGATTTTATTATTTTCAACATGTTTTTATTCCCTTGATGATTTGCAATGCCGATATTCATGAAATTCGATCACTCCGGTCGATCAGTCTGTTTTCGATTTCTATTGTAGTCATCATGTAGAGATCACGTGATAAGGGAGTGCACTTTCTACCTCGTTAATTATTACGATCATAAACATTGTTTAATTGTGCATTTTAATTTTGTCCTAAATATCATGATTATATCATTTACATTTCCTTCGTTTACTTCTAAATGTATATAGTACCATTTTAACCATACTATGCCTCACGTACAGCATGTCTTTTATCTCTACTGAAGCTAACACACTCATATCACGTGACCGCGAGGTCCGAGCTTAATCTAACTCGGACTTTCACGAACCTAACTAATGAAAACACGACTTCGTGAACTATTTAGCTGACTCAAAGTAAGTTTCCCTCTATAGCGCTTCTTGTTATCTCACTTTTTATTTAAAATGAATAGCACTACTCGGCGCATGGTCTCTTCCGCTAAACTCGATAGACCCTACTCAGTTAACACTCGTTTGGCATTTTTTCATTAACAACATTATCACTTGCACATACTATTCTTTTGTAATCCGATCACATGCCTCATTTCTTCTCACTACTAATCATGAACTACATTTTGGGATCCTCGAGACTTGGTTATTTTGTTGACTTTACTTCTACAGAACACCTCTACAATGATGTTTGTAAAAACACACTAATCTACGCTGATTGCTAATGTCCTGTATTATTCTACTTTTTAGGCCCCTGACGAAGGGTCGTACTTGCCGACCCGAAATGCATTGGGCGGAAGAGTAATGCTATAAAATTGGATTGTTTGAAGAAAAATTTACCGTTGACCCTTATGAAATGAAATAAGGAATGAAAATGATCAATAAACATTGAAATGATTTCATGACAAAACTTCTGGATTTCATAACATTGGAAGAAAATAGTGATACCAAGCGAAGAAACTTTATTGTTTTATGTTAACTCGAGCGCACGTTTTTGTGAAAGGTTACGCTACCTTCACACATTGGTTACTTACAGTTGTGCATATCACATTATATAAATGGCATCTGTATTGGTTCAAGTAAAAATGAGGCTCTCCTGGGTAATAGTCCTATGGTTAGGGACCTCTATAGGATAACAAAATTCCCTTAGAATGCATACAAAAACATCAAAAATGACTGCTAAGGAAGAAGAATCTACCATAGGATGACCTTACTGAGGCACCAGGATGGTTGCCCTGAGTTAGATTAGTTTAATGTGATGGGGAGGGCATCATGTGAGCAATTCATAAGAGGTTTGGTGCAGGGCCCAATAACTACGAGATCCCACAAGGATTCTCTAATGAGATAAACAACAGTAAAAAAGGACCCAAGTGAATTAGAAATAATTTAAAGTCAAAAGTACCGTAAGTTGAAAGGATTACTGCAGACTCGCACACAGTGTGCACGCTGGCCGAATCATCAGCGGGGACACTGCTGCATACAAGGAAACAACTGTTGTTTCGGTGACGCAGATAAGACCAGTTGGCATGGTTACAGCCCAGGTGCTACGATAGCGAGGTTCTTCTGAATAATGATAGTTCAAGGCATTCATGGATAGATCTGGTAAAAACGTCCTGGCTGCATTAATCAGATTAAATGGCCAAAAATCAATATTCAATCCAGGTTTAATTCAACATGTGATCAAAGGCCGTAGTGATCAGGAACCTTGGTTTTCATGCATAATGCCAGCCGGCCCTGTGAAAAACACTGTAAAGACCGTTAGTGATTCAGTGTGTGTGCCACATTGTTGACATTAACCAACCTAGTGGGAATATGATAGATCTTGAAGGGTAAACATGGGCATTCTCTGTAAGTACTTGTTTATACACATTTATCTCATGCTGTTTAGCTAACACCTGAGTAGTATATACCTATACATTCAAATGGACCATTTTAGAAAAGTAAAGCAAATTCAATCCAGATTCAACCGAGTGATCTATCATATAAACAATAATTGTTGTCACAAACTTGCCTCAGAAGTACAATCTTAAAAATGTATATATACAAGTAAAAACAAATGTTACATAGATACTCGTAATGCAGATATATTCACCCAGTATTGAGGAGAGAGGCCTGTCTAGAGATCTCCTCTGACCCATTGAGCCCATTGTTTATAGTGTCTAGTAAATGTATACACTTGGACTCTCTTAAACTCAAAGTAGCCAGCTGATCACCACCTCTTGGGTTGCGTACTACCTTCTCAAGGACCCACCAATGCTGACTTTTAGTTGTGTGGTTGGACTGTTGAAAGTGTTCAACCAAAGGGGCTCCTGGCGTCTTACAGCAGATCCTCAAGCAGTACTGTAGTATCCTCACCTTTACTTTTTATCTTCTGGCCCACATACAATTTGCCACAAGGGCAGGAAGTAGCACAGATTGCATCCACCGAATTGCAATTCTTGTGGTGCTTGAGTGTGTACTTACTGTTGGATCTTTCCACTCTACCGTAAGGTTAAAAGCTTTGCAGTTGCCACACTTAAAATGGATGGAGGTAGCAGCAAGAGGGACCTCAAGTCTGGGGTGGGAGTTGGTTTTAGGTAAGACTTGACTACAGAGTCTTTAATGTTCCTACCTCTTTTGAAGGCAATACGTGTTTTTTCTTGGATATCTAGCTCTTCTGAGACTAATTCCCAGTGATGGTTAATGATTTTCTTAATCTCATTACTTCTGGTGTTAAATGTTGTCACACATACTATTCTGGTAATCGAATCCTCACAGTTTTTACCACTAGGAGGGTCTCACGTGGGAAATGACTTGCCCTATTCCTTGATCTTTTGAGTAAGCCCTTAGGGTATCCTCTGTCATGAAGTCGTGCTAGAAGGTTGCCAGTTTCCTTGTAGAAATCAGACCTCTGTGTACAGTTCCTACGGAGACAAAAGAACTGTCCATATGGTAAATTGTCACACAAATTTCAGGGGTGGTGACTGCTATATCCCAGCAATGTGTTGCATTACATAGGCTTTCTAAAGAGGGCAGTATATAGCCTGCCTTCACTGGTCATAATGCTAAGGTCTAAGACATTAATCTCTTCCATGTGTTGTAATTTAGCAATGATTAGGTTAAGCATTAGCATAAGACATCTTGTATTTGGAGACTATCTTGTCCGTTTTACGGAATCCATTTTGTATTTCTGTCGGCCATTTTGTTTGCCCAGTGCTCTGTCCTACCTTCCTGTCAACTGCTCTTGAAATCTGCCTAGAGACAAGATATATTTAGTCGCCCCTGTTTTGCATATGCTCAGTTGAGCATACAGCTGTCTCCAACTTGTAAACTGTCAAGATGTGTCCACCAGAATTAGCTGTCAGCCCTTCCCACTTGTTGCTAGCACTCTCTGTATGACCTTATATGTATTTGAAACCAACAGTCTGTTCCTTGTACCACCTTCATTTGAGCCCCTGTGTGGGTATAAAAGGACCAAGCTCCTTCTAGTCAGTGTGCTACCTCATACTCTACCGAAAGGTGTTGTGTGAATGTCGTTGCACCTCATGAGGTTTAATAAACTCTGTTTTTTCTATTCCAGTTTCCGTGCAAAATTCTTGCTATTGGTCTAAGCACTCTGTGTAGAGAAGGGCAAATCACTTGCACTGGTAGGCCTGGCTGAGGCTTGCCACCACAAATTGGCGCTTCCAACGCGGGGCTCATCGGCGACTCGGATGCCCGAAAGAGTGGTCGAGACGAAGGATTGGAATCTCGCTTTGGACGTGATCACTGCCGAAGGTTACCCAAGTCTTGGCATCCACGGCGTTTTCCCTTTCTTTCTGATCTGACCATCCAGGTGACGCCGGTCCTCGACTGAGATCTCTTCTGTTGATTCGCTGTGCAGTGACCATTTGGTCGATTTGAGAACTTGGCAGTAGGAACCTGGACACCATTTGATTGGTAAGAGCCGTTTTGCGGCACTTGCTGTAGGTTTTGACGCCTTTGACTGGTAAGGTAGTTTAGAAACACTTACTGTGGCATTTGTTCATGGAATTGGCCAAATATTGAACCTTGTTCTATGTATAAATATATATGTATAAATATATATATATATATATATATACATATATATATATATATATATATATTACCCACTGGCGGTCGCCAGTAGGTATATATAGTTAGGATTTTTTCTCTATGGGATTTTTGAAAATTCTATGTCTAATAACTTTGGCGTTTGTGGACGGAATTGGCTGAAATTTTCAGGAAAATGGAACATTTTGTTTCTGAGCAGCCCCTGAAAATTTGGAGGGGGTTTCGTCAAGGGGGGGCTGAGAAAAAAGGGGGGTCCCAAAACGTGTTTTTAACATTGAGTTTTCCATAGGGCGGTTGGCCTCACTTTTAGCCCGAACGGCTGAATGGATTTGCACGAAACTTGGCAAAATTGTAGGGACTGGTAGCCCGATGTGCCTTTGCTAGGTCTCAATATATGTGCTCCAGTGGATTTTGAGAAATTAACGTTCAAAAAAAGATATATATCTGTAACAGCGGACCAGGCAGCGCTCCAGTTCGCGTACTTTTCGCGTTATGGAGCTTTGTGAAGCGAAGCTGATTGGTTCTCCGGCGTCTGTAAACATTCCAAACAGTCCGTAGCGGCCGCCATCTTGTCTCTCGGTAGGATCGAGAGACAAGAGGAGGCCAAAGCGAAGGGGCAAATGACCATAAGGGGGCATAGTAGATCCTCCCTGACCCCCTAGGTTTGATGTGGAGGTTTTAAAAGGGCCCCGCGGGGCAAAAAAAATAAATAATAATAATCGAACGGCTGAATGGATTTGCACGAAACTTGGCAAAATTGTAGGGACTGGTAGCCCGATGTGCCTTTGCTAGGTCTCAATATATGTGCTCCAGTGGATTTTGAGAAATTAACGTTCAAAAAAAGATATATATCTGTAACAGTGCTCCGCTTCGCGTACTTTTCGCGTTACGTAGCTTTGCGAAGCTGATTGGTTCTCCGGCGTCTGTAAACATTCCAAACAGTCCGTAGCGGCCGCCATCTTGTCTCTCGGTAGGATCGAGAGACAAGAGGAGGCCAAAGCAAAGGGGCAAATGACCATAAGGGGGCATAGTAGATCCTCACTGACCTCTTAGGTTTGATGTACCATTTTGCCAAGTTTGGTGTAATTCCGTTCAGCCATTCAGGCTGTAGACGTATCTAAATGTCCTATGGAAAATTGCATGGGGAAAACACATTTGAAAGTGTTGAAATTTAGAACCAATTAAAATGTTACTTTGGTTTTGTATTTGTGTGTGATGAAAGTTAATTGGGTATGTATATATCAAAAATGAGAGGAAACCACAGCCATTTTGTGATACTACTGTCTGAGGTACATTTGTGAGGAATTTTTGGTGCTCAATTTCTGGTGTTTGATTTACACAGTACTAACACTTCTCCTACTTTCAAAAAGGTGAGTTGTTAATTTGTAAGGGGAACTATGTTGTACACTTTAAGATAATTTGAAAAATGTTTTCTGTTATTCATTTTCAGTCCTTCTGTTATACTAAATACTTGATAAAGTTAGTTTTATATTATGTATTACTAAAAACGATAAATGAAAGTGATTATTTTTTTCTGCAATTTACAGCAAGAAATTTCAAAATAAAATGGATCACAATGAAGAGACTGTGGCAATTTCTTTTGAATTATCCACTACATTTATTGAAATTGACAGCACCAATAATGAAATATTCTCACAAGGAGGAGATGACTTGAATGATTTTTTTGATCAATCTCTTGACGGCGAATTTATCGAATGTTTGGAGACCATAGAGTTACAAGAATCATCATTGCAGACTTTTCATGAGGAGATTTCTGATGAGATGATTGAAGAGGAAATTCCTGATGAGGACATGTTACTAGTTCTTTCAAATTATGAAAATTCAGAAGAATAAATTTATATTTAGAAATCAAAAATTGTTTGAGACAATATTAATTTTTAATTTTAATTTATGAGGTTGTAGCGAAGTGATTGTAGTATAAAAAAAGACTTATAGTATAGAGTGCAAAAATTGGTTCTTTTTGGAGGGGCAAAAAAAAAAAATCGTTTTTTTGGTGGGGTGCGCCCGGTTAGCGTAACGGGAAGTGGACTGGGGAGCGTACTACAAGGAAAGAAGAATGATTGACTTTTAACTTATTGTATGTTTATAGACTTGTTTTTCTGCTGAGTGACGTGTCGGCCTATCTCCACGGGATGCAGTCCCTACCATCTCGGCGTTTAAGCCCAGGAGGACCGGTAGTGTGGGAGAGATAACGGGGCATATTATCAAGGGGGTTTATCTCCGCTTTTTTGGCTTTAAAAGCCAAGAAAGCGGAGATAAAATTATCTCCGTATTACGTAGCTGTCGCTAACACCAGTTAGCGACCGCTAGTAGGAGATAGCGACCATCTTGGGCTCCACTTTGCATGTCAGTGATATTTATCACTAATGACATGCAAAGTGGGCATGCCAAGATGTTAGCGACTGGAAACAGTCGCTAACATCGCTATCTCCTATTACCAACTTTTGGAGATATTCGCGCTAAGCGCGAATATCTCCAAAAAGTAACACCTGTCCTGAGCAGTTCTTAGCCATGTCATCCAATGGGAGGTGGATAACATGGCTAAGAGCATTAGCTCGGTAATGCAGGAATATCGCTGACTTTTCAGCGATATTAATGCATTGCGGCCGTTTTTTATGGCATTTGCGATAAACCTTGATAATAGCAAGGTTTATCTGCGATTATTTCTGACGATGCTTAGCGGTAAAAAATTTGTTGCTAAGCATCGTTAGGGATAAATATCGCTTAACTTTGGTAATATGCCCCAACGTCTGTTAACGTTCGATTCGAAGGAAATGAGGAAGTGTTGAAAAACATTGTCTGCGCCATCTTGCCTTTTTTCAAATGCCACACTTTTGTCGTGCACGGCAGCCATTTTAGATGCCTTGACCAGACCCACTCTCTGCACGCTGTCGATCCGTAGCATGGCTCCCCACCCTCGCAAGCATCTTCCCCAGGCACTGGTCACCCCCGCTCTCTGTCTTATGCATGGGCAATAAACCTCCCCCCATCTGCGCTGCTCTTCCCTGAGAATCACACCCTGTGCCCGCCCGACACCTACCTTTCGCCCTATTCACTACCGCACCCTCTGACACTCCTCTTCCTCTGTGTCCGATTGTCCAGGCCGGTCCCAGGCTATCAGCTAGCCCTGCAGATGTAGTTTATGGCCCCAGCTGTAAAGAACCACCCCTCTTCAAAGGAGTTATAGTAGATCAAGGCCCACACCCGATGAGATCCGTCACACCACACGCGTTCCTACTATCTGAAAACCATCCTGTATTGTGATTGGGGAGGGGACCGAGCCTGAAGCGGAAGATTCCAGGGATGACTCTTTGTACATCAAAGTTTTTACAATTATGTGTCACATTAAAAATATATAGCACTCCAACAAAGTAGTAGGAATATAAAACTTTAATAACTTATAAATATATACAACAAAACAAAAACAGTAAAAACATTTAAACAATGAAGAGACCGTGGTAATTTCTTTTGAATTATCCACTACATTTATTGAAATTGACAGCACCAATAATGAAATATTCTCACAAGGAGGAGATGACTTGAATGATTTTTTTGATCAATCTCTTGATGGCGAATTTATCGAATGTTTGGAGACCATAGAGTTACAAGAATCATCATTGCAGACTTTTCATGAGGAGATTCCTCATGAGATGATTGAAGAGGAAATTCCTGATGAGGACATGTTACTAGTTCTTTCAAATTATGAAAATTCAGAAGATGTTGCCTGGGTGCCGCACTGATTTGGGTATCCGGCGTGGGGCGTCCCGGGGGGTGGGTCGTCAGTAGTGGTCTGTTGTGCGAATAGTTCCAAGGCAGCAGAACGCGCTGAAATCTGGATGGCACCAAGGTGATGTCCAGTAAGTTGCCGCCCACCAAATAACGGCGTGGGGCGCCGCGGGGGGGGGGGGGGGGTTTGGGAGGCAGTCCAAAGTTCCGTTAAAAGGGCAAAGGAAAGGATCGGTGGTTTGAACCATCAGTCAAAAAGGGGAGGGGGTGCAACAATTTTTCCTACCGGGTCACACTGTGCTTTCACCGGAACTGAGGTCTGCAGGATTCTAGTCATTCAAACTGAGGCTGGAGCCAGCATGGGAGCGCCGACGTCCCGCGGCTACAGTTTCGTCACTCCACGGGCGATCATGGCAGTCATTCCCCATCGGGGGTGTCTGCGGGGGTCGGGGACTCCCGCGGCTCCTCTAGAATCTTCAAGGTCGTGGAGGACTACGGTGGTGGAGTCAACCAGTGACCGGGCCATTTCTTTATGCTGGGCCCGCTCTTGTCAGGTCGACCGCCATTTTGAGAGTTCGGTAGCTACCGGCGATCGCGGGGTCAAATGAGCGGACGGGCTCCACCCTGCCGGGCGAGACGTTGCAGCATCGCCACAGTGGAAGAACCCTTTTCCGGGCGCCTGGAGCGCTGAGGGTGCAGCTGGGAAGCCTCCACCTGGGGAGGCGGGAGAGGCCTGTTCGCACCGTCTCTCCCACCCAGTGCACCCCACGGCGTCTCGCTTGACATTTGTTATGGCCGGACCAGGTGATGAGGACGAGGGGGGGGGGGTCGGAGGCATGTGCAAGACATCCCCCCCCAGTGTTGTCGCAGCCATTATAAAAGAAAGAAGAAATGTCCCGTCCATCTTTGGGCCGGACCTCCGGTGGATGGCGGCCGGACGCCCTTTGCTCTGGCCCCATGAACGGGTTCCTTGGCTCATCCGGTGGGGCAGGCCTTGGCGTGTGGTGCCTCTCCTGGGCCTTTCGTGCAGTGGCCTCTCCACTCCCAGGCCCTCCATGGATGCTGGCCCAGACTGGGAGAGAGAGGGTCTAACCTGCAATTCTCCAGGGTTACCGCCACCGCGGCCGGATCCCGTCGGCCTCGGCCTCTGGTTGATGGTGGCCGGACTGGGAGAGAGAGGGGAGGGTCGAGGACACAGACATTCCCCCCTTTGCAACTCTCCAGGGTGGTCGTAGCAATCCCCCTGGACGGGTGCCATTGGCCTCGGCCTTTCCTCCGGCTACACCCTACGTGATGATCTTCTGCCGACGGTTGGCAGCAGGACCCGCCTTATATGTGTTGCTTCCGGCTGGGCGTAGCCGGAAACCTGTTGCACTTTGGAAGTTTCCAGAATGGGGCGGATGTCTGCTGACTTGTATCTTTCCCAGTTTGCCGTTATTTGGCCGTGGCAGGCGGTGGGACAGACACGTTTTGGGGCAGTGAGGGGCGATGAAGCCTCGTTGCCTTGTGGCCGTTGCAATGTCACACTTGGTTTCTCTTACTGTTTTCAGGTTTCTTATTACGGGCTTACTTCTAACGTTTCTTGTTTCTAGGACAATAATAGGTTTTATCATTACGTATTGTTATCGTTTCTTTGTTTGTTATTTAATAAAAAAGTTCATCAGTGGCCTACTGATTTTCGTTTTCCTATTCCTTTCTTTCCAGGTTGTTTCATGCTAAAGTTTCTGTTAACAGGATACAGTGATCACTTCGTTATTATTGCATATGTCCTTTTCACTAGGGGTGCTCTCTGGTCGGGCCAGATGACCTATCTCTAGTAAATGGTCCGGGTGAAACAGGTGCATCAATCAGTGGGGAGTAGATAGGCATGACAGATTACAACGGGGGACAAAGGTCCGCATTACCTACCCTTTCACTACTTGCAAAGATTTTCCTACGTTTATTTGCAAACAGGGAATACCTCCAAAAAGAACCAATTCCCAAACAGTCAATGTTCGGGCAAACAATCAATCAATGAGGAACGAAATAGGCACGATGTGTTAAAGGTTTGCGTTACCTACCCTTCACTATCTGCAAAGGGAGAGAGAATATTCCTATTCTTCCCCGTTTGCAGGCAGAGAAGATCCTTAAGAGAACCAACTTCGAACAATTCAATGCTCGATTCAATCAATCAATCAATGGGGAGAAAAATAGGTATGACGGATTACAATGGGGACAAAAGTCTGCATTTACCTATCCTTCACTATCTGCAAAGACTAAACAGAGTATGGCGATTCTGTGCTTGTTTGCAAATGCTTGGATAACAATCAATCAAATGGAGAGAGAAGCAGGCACGACGGATTACAACGGGGGCAAAGGCCTGCGTTAACTAACCTTCACTATCTGGAAAGAGAGAGTACTCCTAATAGAAATGAGGGGGGGGCAGCATTGAAAGCAGATCAGTGTGCATAAACACGAAAATGTTTTTTCTTACCACGTACTTGACAATCGACAGCTTATGATATTTGCTATTAAAAAACCATTGAAATTCACTGAAAAAACCATAGGTTATAGACCATATATAGTTAGGAATTAGCATTTACAAAACCTTGAAAATTCACTGAAAAAACCATAGGTTATAGACCATATATAGTTAGGAATTAGCATTTAAAAAACCTTATTTTACTCACACAAAACCATTGAAATTCCATATATAGTTAGTAGTACTAACTATATATCGCGCACCCGCAATCCACTGCTGATCATGTCACATATTACATCATTCATGACATGGTCAGTGACATCACTGATGACATCACTGATGACATCTCAAATGATATCACTGATGACATCACTGATGACATCTCAAATGACATCACTGATGACATCACTGATTTAAGTTACCAATGCAGAGTCTTAAATTCAATGTACACCGTCTCCTCTGTAGATATCTTGCATGTTGTTACAGAAGTTATTGTGGTATATGGAATCCGTACCATAGTCTGTCAGGAAAGCAGAAACAGATCCTTTAAGGACTCCCTGAGAAGGCCTAGGGGATCATGGGTAGTCTACCCTGCTCCCTTATGATGTTTTCAAGTATTACATTTTAATCTCTTCTGAATCTACACAAAATTGGCGGTGATATGGTGCATTAGAGATAGACAGTGAGAGAAAGGAGGCAGGAGATGAAAAAGAGATGTGAAAAACACATTGGAGATAATATAGTGGGAGAAAGGAAGTAACTATGAGCAAACTTACTATGTAACACAAAAAAGTTGCACAGTATACTGTAAGTCTCAGTTTATATTATAATCATTTTGGTAGTATTTCATGAATTACATATAAAAATGAATAATGTCTCGAACAATTTTTAGTTATTAAATATACATTTATTGTTGAGATTGTTCATAATTTAATAACACTTCTAACATTACATCATCCGGAATGTCCTCCAAATTTTCATTACATGATTCAATTGCTTCAAGACAGTCAATTAGTTCTTGATCCTCAGACTCATCCATGAAATCCAAGTCTTCGTTAAGAATGTCCTTATCCATAATTTCAAAAGGAATTGTATTGCTCTCCTCTTTACCTTCCATTTTTTTGCTGTAAATTGCATAAAAAATAACTATATCAGTAGAGTTAGGGCACTGTTGGGTTTAAGTTCAGACAGGTACTTCTGAGTTTTTAACAGTGAAGTTATCTTTGGGCAGTGTATGGTATCAGGCAGGAAGTAGAAATATAAAAAAGTGCATGTGATGAAGCCTAAGTAAATTCATAATTATACCAGAGAAGCCTAACTCAATCCATAACTATAACAGAGAAGCCTATCTCAATCTATAACTATAACAGAGGGACAGTAGAAAACGTTTTTCCAATTTAAGTTAAAGTGCAGAACATAGTTGCCCTTACAAATTAACAACTTACCTTTCAGAAAGGAGTTGATGTTTTCAAAGGAAATCTTTTATAAATGTACCTCAGGTAGTACTAGTCAAAATGGCCGTGTTTCCCTCTCATTTTTAATATATATTCATGTCTATAACCAATGAAATGTCAGCACAAAAAATACAAAATGAAAGTAACATTTTCATTTGTTGCAAATTCTAACACTTTCATATGTGTTTTAGTCATGTAATTTACCTCAGGATATTTAGACAGGGCTACAGGCCAAATGGCTCAATGGAATTCGACAAAATTTGGGAAAATGGTAGGGACTGGTATGTAGTAGGGCCTATTGTATATTTGGTGAAAATCTCTACAGAGGTTTTTATGTAAATTAACTTTTAAAAACTTTTGGGAGCGCTTACCGGTGCGCGCCCCGATACACGTACCGGTAGCGCTACGGAAGTCCTCCATCTTGTGTTTCGAAAGAATCGAGACACATGATGGAGGACAAACAACGTTGGGAATGGGTAAAAGGGGGCATGGTAGACACCCCCTGACCCCGTAGGTTTTCTGAGGGGGGCTTAGGAGGCCCATATAGGCCACAAAAAAAATAATTAATTTTTCGCGGGGGGAGCGCCTGGTACGCATACCGGGGAGCGTACTTTGGTGAAAAACAGTGAAAAAAGTTAGAGTAAAATAATCATTTTGAGTGATCAGAGGTAGGGGAGCCCTGAAAAGAGCTTTTGGGTTCTGTGGCTGATTTAGGTAGCTACAAGTAGGTTCCAATGCACAGTCCTAAATTTAGGAGGAATATTCTATTCCCCTCATCTGAGAAGTGCACACCATCTCCTCTGTAGATGTCTTGCATGTTGTAACGCAAGTTGTTGTTGTATATTGAACCCATTCCATAGTCTCTCATGTAAGCAGAAACAGATTTATTCACATGTTTCCGTGCTTTCTCAAATTGTGGACAAAATTAGTTGGACCACTTCCATTTCTGTCTTTGGCATATATTGGAATATACCAAGGCAGTTTGTGGAAAAAGTGTCATCAATTGCCCAAAGGTGTCCTTTAAAACCATTTCCAGACCTACCCCAGTCAAAGTGCCTAGGTCATTTCCACCACAGTGCAAAATTATGAGGTCAGGGTGTGGCAGATAGTAAAAGGTTTTCACCAATGGTATCAATTGATGACATTTCAATCCTCTCTGGCCAATCCACTTGATGTCTACATTTGGTAAATCAAGGTTGTGAAACTTTCTGATAGCTGCATACCTTTGAGCCCAGTGGATGTAGCTATGTCCAATAATCCAGACAGAATACATGGTGAGAGGAGGTTCTGGTGCAGTCAGATGAAGTGTAGGAATGAAATGGCAGTTGGAACAGTAGGAGTTTGCAACAAAAAAAACTGTGGAGTTTCAGCAATGATTGGTGGATTCAGATAGTTGAAAACTGAAAGTTAGGGTGCATGCTTCTGTTCTGTAAAAGAAGTCATTTGAATGGTTAAGAAAAAGTCATTTAAAGAAACATAGCACCGGATAAGCTGGTGTATTGAGAGGTCAAACATCCTTGCTGAGTTCATTTGCAACATTGTAGAATAAACTTTTAAACCTGAGAGTTCAGTGAGGAGGGAGTTGCTATGGTAACTGGTAGAAAGGGCTGAGGGGGGGGAAGGGTGTTGGTTTGAAAATAGAGAGGGAAGAGTTTTAATTGGTTAACATGAGGAATATGTGTGTAGAATTAGAGGTTTTCTGTGCCATTCATGGTTGCAGCGCCTGGAGTACATACCTTTTGCTCTGTTAAAGAAATATTGGTGTGTGTGTCTGACACTGTTCTCAATCTCCCAAAGCATGTGTAAAGGTGAGTAATGATTCATTTAATATAGATAGAGACTTGTATACTCTATGGAGAAGATTTGGAAGCAAAATGTGTTTTTTTAATGTGACTTTCTCCATGTTTTTTGAACATGCGTGATAAAAAGTTGTTGCCGGAAAGAGGAATTGTATTTTGTAAAAATGTGAAGTTTCAGTAGTGACCTGGAATGCTTGTACATATGACCTGCGCTTTGTTTCTAAAATGTTATTTAAAAAACGATTTTGGGGCAAATGAATGGCTTTTACATTTTTGAGAAGGAATAAATAGTGTCTGCATGATTAAATAAATATATTTGAACCATTCACAATCATGTCACCTGTGTTACCTTAGATTAGGAAGCATGTTGAGCTTCTTTGCTGTTGGTTTGTGTCATGTTTTTTGATAATGCTTGGTATCAACATTTGCAAGATAGAGGATTTGTATTTTGTGAAATAGTGAGGTTTCAGTAGTGAAATTGAATGCTTGTACATAGGACCTGCGCTATTTTTCTAAAATGTTATTCAAAAAACGATTTTGGGGCAAATGAATGGCTTTTACATTTTTGAGAAGGAATAAATAGTGTCTGCATGATTAAATAAATATATTTGAACCTTTCACAATCATGTCACCTGTGTTACCTCAGATTAGGAAGCACATTGAGCTTTTTTGCTGTTGTTTTGTGTAATGTTTTTTGATAATGCTTGCTAGGAATGTTTGCAAGAGAGAGGAAATGTATTTTGTAAAATATTGAGGTTTCAGTAGTGACCTGGAATGCTTGTACATAGAACCTGCGCTCTGTTTTTTAAATCTTATTAAAAAAACGATTTGGGGGCAAATGAATGACTTTTACATTTTTGAGAAGGAATAATTAGTGTCTGCATGATTAAATAAATGTATTTGAACCTTTCACAATCATGTCACATGTGTTACGTCAGATTAGGAAGCACATTGAGCTTCTTTGCTGATGGTTTGTTTCATGTTTTTTGATAATGCTTGGTATCAACATTTGCAAGATAGAGGATTTGTATTTTGTGAAATAGTGAGGTTTCAGTAGTGAAATTGAATGCTTGTACATAGGACCTGCGCTCTTTTTCTAAAATGTTATTCAAAAAACGATTTTGGGGCAGATGAATGGCTTTCAAATTTTTGAGAAGGAATAAATAGTGTCTGCGTGATTAAATAAATATATTTGAACCTTTCACAATCATGTCACCTGTGTTACCTCAGATTAGGAAGCACATTGAGCTTCTTTGCTGTTGTTTTGTGTCATGTTTTTTGATAATGCTTGGTAGGAATGTTTGCAAGAGAGAGGAAATGTATTTTGTGAAATAGTGAGGTTTCAGTAGTGACCTGGAATGCTTGTACATAGGACCTGCGCTCTGTTTCTTAAATCTTATTGAAAAAACGATTTTGGGGCAAATGAATGGCTTTTACATTTTTGAGAAGGAATAATTAGTGTCTGCATGATTAAATAAATATATTTGAACCTTTCACAATCATGTCACCTGTGTTAAATCAGATTAGGAAGCACATTGAGCTTCTTTGCTGTTGGTTTGTGTCATGTTTTTTGATAATGCTTGGTAACAACATTTGCAAGATAGAGGATTTGTATTTTGTGAAATATTGAGGTTTCAGTAGTGAAATCGAATGCTTGTACATAGGACCTGTGCACTGTTTATTAAATGTTATTGAAAAAATGATTTTGGGGCAAATGAATGGCTTTTACATTTTTGAGAAGGAATAAATAGTGTCTGCAAGATTAAATAGATATATTTGAACCTTTCACAATCATGTCACCTGTTTTTTCTCGGGTTAGGAAGTAGATTGCGCAGATGAGGTGAGGCATGTGCAGGGGTGCAAAGGAGATGAGGCCTGTGTCCATGAGTGCAGTGTAGAGGACTCACGTCCTCTGACTCTTGGACAAGACTCATCTCCTCTGTGCCCCTTGGACAGGCCTCAATGTATTGGGTATAATTGATGGTAACAGGGTGCAGATGAGGTGAGGCGTGTCCAGGGGTGTAGATGAGCTGAGGCCTGTCTAGGGGTGCAGATGAGGTGAGGTTTGTTCAGGGTTGCATATGAGGTGAGGATTGTCCAGGGGTGCAGAGGAGGTGAGGCCTGTGTTTAAGAGTGTAGTGGGAGAGAAGCCTGTCCAGGGGTGCAAAGGAGGTGAGGCCTCTGTCTAAGAGTGCAGTGGGGGAGAGGCTTCATGAAGTCCATTCCACTGCCCTCTTAGACACAGGCCTCAACACCTCTGCTCCCCTGGACAGGCCTCACCTCATCTGCACTCCTGCTTAGGCCTCACCTTATCTACATCCTGTTACCATCAATTATACCCAATACATTGAGGCCTGGCCAGGGTGCACGGAGGAGGTGAGGATTGTTCAAGGGTCAGAGGAGGTGAGTCCTATCCAATGCACTCTTCGACACAGGCCTTACCTCCTCTGCACCCCTGGACAGGCCTCACCTCATGTGCACAATGTACTTACTAATCTGAGAAAGCACAGGTGACATGATTGTGAAAGGTTCAAATATATCTTTTTAATCTTGCGGACACTATTTATTCCTTCTCAAAAATGTAAAAGCTATTCATTTGCCCCAAAATCGTTTTTCCAATAACATTCAAGAAACAGAGCGCTCGTCCTATGTACAAGCATTCGATTTGTAAGCATATTGTGCAGATAAGGTGAGGCTTGTCCAGGGGTGAAGAGGAGGTAAGTCCTGTCCACAGCACTGTTGGACACAGGACTTATCTCCTCTGCACCCTTGGACAGGCCTCGCCTCATCTGCACAATCTGCTTACTAATCTGAGGAAACACAGGTGACATGATTGTGAAATGTGCTAATATATTTTTTTAATCATGCAGATACTATCTAATCCTAGTCAATAATGTAAAACCAATTCATGTGCCCGAAATCTTTTTTTAAATAATATTTACAAATTAGAGCACAGGTCATATGTATAAGCATTACACTACTGAAACCTCACTCATTTACAAAATACAATTCCTTTATGCACCAACATTTCTTTACCAAGCATTATCAACAATGTATTAGTCTCTATTATATTCTCTTCCTGACATACTCTATTTTTCCACCTGTCCCCTTCTAACACCCTCTCTGACTTATTCCTTTTTACATCCTGACTCTGTGTTACACTCTCTTACACTCTCTCTTTGACTTACTTTCTCTTACACCCTGTCTCTAATTTATTCCCTCTCTCTCTTTTTAACAGCAATTTGTAAGTCATACTTTCTTCCTAAATCCTCTTCCTGATTTACTCCGTCTTACAACCTTTCTCTTTGTAACATTCTCTCCCAGACATACTCCCTATTACACCTTTTGTCTGTTTTACACCCTCTCTCCCTCTTTATGACTTTTTTATTTTCTTCCTCTCTTCGTGTTACACCCTCTGTCTGATTTACTTCTTGTTACATCCTCTCTCTGATTTACTTACTCTTACACCCTCTCTCAAAGTTACTATCTCTCTCTCCCTTTTACAGCCTCTCTGTGTTTTAGTCTCTTTTACATCCTCTCCCGTTCTAATACCCTCACTCTGTCTTACATCCTTACACCCTTTCCCTATCTTCCACCCTGTTACATCCTTTTTCTGACTTACTCCCTTTCTCCCTTTCTTTGACTTACTCCCTCTCCCTATTACATCCTTTCTCTGTCTTACAACATATTATACACTCTCTGTCTTACTCCTTCTCTATGTTTTACTCCCTCTACTTGTTTCTTTGTCTGACTCTCTCTGTCTCTTTGTGTTACTCCCTCTAGCTCTTTTTCTCTGTCTTACTCCTAGTTACATAGTTGCTGTGGTATAAACTTAGAAATGTTGTAAACTAGTGTTTATATCATTTGCTTATTGTCATTGCTTTGTTGTTTGGTAATAGTGGTGTATAATGTGTTTTATTTTTTTTGTTTACCACAGATTGAAAACAAGATTTCAATAGTAAGGAAATATGCCGTCAAGGCAGAGGAGAAGGAAAGATGCCAAGCGGAAAAAATCAAAAACAGCAACGGAATTAAAGCACTCGTCTACAACAAATACTTCAAAAACCAGCAAAAAAGCTCCTGGTAAGACAACTAAGTCTTTCTTTCGGAACATATGTAGATCAAAAAAAAATGTTGATGAGGATCGGAATATACAGAAGGAGAGAGCAAATTTGAAAAGGAAGGAGAGGCCCCCCAAAAATGTTACTACTGGAGCAGGAGAGAATAATATGTATAGGAATAGAAGGCAAAACCAATTTAGGGACATTCGTAAACGAATGTTTCGCAATAGGGTGGTTTTAAATTTGTTAAAAAATATTTAAAAAGGTAAACAGAGAGCTGCTTTTTATAAGAAAAAGAAAAGTGTAGAGAAGATTGTTGATCAGGCTTTTGAACTTAAGAAAAAATTATTTATTTTAGTAATCAATTGAATTAGGACACTTAACAAGACAATTGATGTTTTCAAATCAAAGAGTAGATGCAAAAGAGTAATTAATCGGACACATTTTTGTAAAGTTTTTTCTGGAGAATGGATGCATAGTTCAAATTGTGAGCCATTTTTTAATGAGGAGAGTTACTTCCAGGAGAATGATTTGGTGCATGCAGTTGACACCAGTGGTCGAGCATATGAGGTGAAAGACGGTTGTCCGATTGAAAAAGAGAAAGTTGTGTCTAGAAATGCAGAAGAGGTGTTAACTGATGAAGTTTTAGGGAGACGTACTAAGGGTCCAGTGTACACTTGGAAGTGTAGTAGTATTTGTAGTGTGCGACAGGAATCAATCGATTTGCTTCGTAATTTCTTACGTACATATAGTAAGAAAAGTCTAAAACAGAAAATGAAGATGTTGCAAGACTTAGATCCTTGCAGAGTGAGAGAAAACACAGGTTTGCAAGGGCATTCACTGGCTTGTCTTTCTAGAAAAGTATGTCAGAGTGTTTTTCATCATTTTAGGATGTTAGCAGTGCATCATAACAAAATGAGGAAATTAGTGAGAATGTTGTATTATGCAAAAAGTCCAGGACTTAAGCTTAAACAGTTAAACAGTGCTCTTTTGCATGGTACTGAATTAGATGTGAAGAAGATTTGTGAAGATATTGAGATTTGTTACTTTGGTGAAAAAGAGGACAGTGCAGAAATTGACACAGTTATAGAAGGTAATGCGGAAGACAATGTACACATTTCAAGTACAGAAAAGTTTGACCAGGAAATCACCAAGTTTAAGGTGAAATCAAGTGAAAGGCCTAATTTTACTTGTGTGTGTTGTCGACGAACTCATTATAAGATTCAGACTAGGTTAGTTGATTTATATGCAGAAAGTGAAATGGAAAATAATACTGAATGGAAGAATTTTGCAACTTTTTTGTTGGTGGAGAATTCTTTTGATTTGAGTTCTGATCAGCGTATTTGTAAATATTGTTATAATAAATTAAATGAAAACAGAATGCCTGCTAGAGCTGTTCACAATAATCTTGAGTTGGTAGAAATTCCTCCTGAATTGATGGATTTAAATACATATGAATCTTTTCTGATTCAATGTGTCCATCCTTTTCAGGCTATTGTTCGCATGGAGCCTAAGATAGGGAAATTGCCTCCTTCGGATTTACAGAGAGGATTAAAGGGAAGAGTTGTTTATTTGCCTCTAGATTTCAAGAAAAATATTAATACAATTGGTGTAGAGAAAGTGGAAGAGGAACCTCTGGTTGTTCTAGTTAATGGGGTTCCGACAAAGAGTAAGAAAATCTGGCAAGATTTAGTGGATGTTAGGAAAGTCAAAAAGGCAACGTTGTATTTGGTCAAAAATAATGAGTACTACAAAGATGTATGTGTTGGAGCAGACGAAACAGCTGCAGAAGAAGACAGTGATTGTTCAGCCGGCCAAATTGAAAAAGTTGATGTGTCTAGAAGTGAAGAAATATATGAACATTATACTGTTCATCCTTTGCATTCCAAAGAAGTAATGGGGAATGCAATTGACTTGTTTCAAATGAAAGCAGCAAAAGGAAGTCCCATTAGTGTATGGGAAGAAAGTTTGGAAGCTCGTTGTTTTCCACAGCTTTTTCCAACAGGTCGCGGTGGACGATATGACTATCGACCACTTCAAATTCCAGCATCTGAATACCGGACTTTAAGATTATATGCTGAAGATCCAAGGTTTCGTCAATGCATCCCATATTTGTTTCATCTACTGTATGAAAGTGACTTGTCTGGGCTTTCTTATGCAGTAAACCATATACTGAAAAGTGGAGCACATCTGCAAAATGTTTCGGCGAGGGACTTTATGGAGAAAGTCAATCTGCAATACAATATTTTGGAATCTCATCTAATCAATCTCATGGCATGTCAGCGTGGTACAAACGAGTATTGGTACCGTCGTCATGGAGAATTGTAATGTATGCTAAGAAACTTAGGAACTCCTACATGGTTCCTCACACTTAGCTGTGCTGAGTATGCATAGGACGACTTACTTCAATTTCTACGAGAGGCAAATGCAAACATTCAAAATATAGAATTCAAAACACCTGGAGAACTGTGTTCTTTGGATCCAGTGAATGTATGCAGATATTTCAATCATAGATTTGAAGCTATGATGTCTTTCATTACCAACAAAAAAAATCCTCCCCTTGGAGAGGTTTTGGATTTCTTTTGGAGAAAGGAGTATCAAGTGAGAGGTGCTGCTCACATACATATGTTGTTATGGATTAAAGATGCACCCAAATTTGGAACAGATTCGGATGACACAGTGATGAGTTTCATTGAAGAGTATTCAACATGTGCTGTTCCGAAAACTACAGAAGAAAACAGTTTAAGGCAACAAGTTTTACGCTTTCAATCACATCGTTGTGGAAAGTACTGTCGTCGAAAATTCAGAAACAAGGACAAGTTCAACACAAAATGTCGTTTCGCATTTCCACGACCAGTGATTTCTAAAGGAAGAGTAAATAATTTGATGTCTTCTCTGCGACATACTGTTACGAGGAAATCACCCAAAAATACATACAATTTAAAAAGAAACGAAGAGTCCAAGTACATCAACGACTACAACCCAGTGATTTTGTCCATGTGGAATGCTAACATGGATATTCAGTTCGTTGCTGACAACTCTATTGCTGTGGCTCGATATGTGACGTCTTACATCACAAAAAAAGAAAAGACAGAACTGAAGGAAATGTGGGAGGACATTTCACATTAAAAGAGTATAAGTAAAAAATGATACAGTCTCAGTTTGAAGATGTTGTCGCATTGAGAAATTGGAGCATATGAATGATCTGATCGGTTATCATCAGCAAGTCTCTACGCCAAGTCTAGAACAATTATTTGGGTGAGTCTAGGTCTTGCTGCAACACGAAACCGAGTTTTGAAATCTGTACAAGAAATTGAGTATTTGGCGGAGAAAGAACCAAACAGTACAGATATTTTGAAGACAAACATGTTGGATACATACTATCCAAATAGAAGTAGTCATCTTGAGAACAGTTGTTTGTATGAAGTTCTGCAAAACTATATTTATAAGAGGACCATTAGAGAAGATATCAATAATGGAATATATGCTATCATTGGGTGTGAAGGATGTCTAGTGAAGCAGAGAAAAGGCCATTTGATTAATCATTGAAAATTGAGTTGCGAAAATCCAGAGAAAAGGGAATTTTACTATTTAGCTCTTTTGCAACACTTTAAGCCATGGCGTACAGAAGAGGAAATACCTGGAGATTTTCTCTGTTACGAAGATTCTTTTAATGCAACCAAGGATACCATAGAATGTCCTGATTTTCCAAATTATCTGCAAATGTTGAACGAAGAAATAGAACAAGAAGCCACAATTGCTGCAGAGATTGCTAGAGACAGTTCTCAAGACAGTCAGAGTTCTGCTTCATTGAGTCAGGATCCACTAGGAGGACCAATTATCCAAAATGAAGCTGCCACTGCCATGGATGAGGTGGAAAGAGCCATGGAACAAGCTCAAGATGATGTAGTTAACTTACAAGATTTGGTGAAACAACTAAACCTTGAGCAGAAACAGATATATGACGAAGTCACAGAACAGGTTGAACATGGATTCAGTCATGAGAAAAAAGAGTGCTCATGTACATCATTTAAGCCTGTGCGACTGTACGTGAGTGGAGAAGCGGGAACTGGAAAAAGTTTTCTGATTAAAGCAATTGCAACTTATCTGCAGAAAAGGACTGAATCACCGCTGTCTTGTGTTGTTACCGCTCCAACTGGGCTGGCAGCACATAACATTAAAGGGATTACTTTACATCGTTTACTGATGCTACCAGTTGAGCATGATAACAAATTACAATACCACAAGCTATCTGGAGATGCTTGTTCTGAAGTTTCCAGAGTCCTGAAAAAAATGAAACTTCTTATCATTGATGAGGTAAGCATGGTCTCAAATCTAATGCTTGCTTTTGTGCATTTGAGAATGCAAGAAATTCTTAGAACAGACTATGATGTCTTATTCGGAGGAAAACACATTATTGTTTTTGGAGATCTACTGAAGTTGACTCCAGTGAAAGGACAACCAGTGTTTAAAATGCTCACGCATGAAGATACCAGGAAGTGCCTAGGAAGCATTGGAAACGTTAATATATGGTTAAATTTCAAATATGCAGAACTGCTTCAAAATATGCGACAGGCAAAGGATGAAGATTATAAAAATATTCTACAAGATGTAAGAATCGGAAAAGTAAGTGAGCATGGGAAAGAAGCATTACATGCACGATTAATTTCAAATTTGTATCCAAATGACAACATTCTTCCAGAGAATATTTTTAAGAAAATTACTGAGAACAAATCTGGGATATGTTTGATGCCAACTCTGCAAGAATGTTCCATCTTCAACCACAAAATGTTAAAGTTAGAAAATGAAAAGATTGTGAAACTGGAAGCTATAGATACAATAGAGCATATGGGAGCAACAATTATTTTGTCTGAAAATTTGAAATCAAAATTGGATTCATTAGAGAAGAGTATATCTAAAACTGCTGGTTTTGAAAAGACTCTGAATGTGTGTTTAAATTGTCGTATCATTTTGAGAAGGAATTTAAATGTTGAAAGAGGTCTGGTAAATGGAGCAATGGGTCATGTTGTTGATTTTGTGAATTACAAAAATAGAGATGGAATTGAAATTTTAAAAAATTCAATTTGATGGCATTGACGAAATAGAACAAATTTGTCGTTGTTCAGCTAGATTTTTGCTTGTGAAAGACTTATATGTTCGCCGAAAACAGTTTCCTGTTTGTTTGGCATATGCGGTGACAATTCATAAATCTCAAGGTTTAAGTGTAGATAGTGCTTTGGTGAACATTGGAAGTTCTGTGTTTAAAGAGGGTATGGCATATGTGGCATTATCACGAGTCAGAACTTTATCAGGATTGTATTTGATTGAGTGTGATGAAACAAAGATTTGTGCTGATCTAGATTGTGTTAAAGAATACAATAGGTTAAGAAGAGAGTATGCTCCACATTTGCCTCAATATCCTCTGTTTGAAAAACGTGTGGTAGGCCGAAAAAGAAGAAATGAGAATAATTGCAGTGAGGTAGTAGCAAAAAGACAAAAAGTAGATGAAAATGTAATTGTAAGCAGAAAGAAAAAGGATTCTGTTGAAGATGTTGTTGGATTTCAGTTTGAAAACAGTTCTGGTGTCAACTGCTATGCTAATGTAGTGGTTAATGTTGTTTTTTTTCTTCAAAATTTACAGGAACAGATTGTTGAAAATCGGGATCAAACATTCTGCTGTTTATTGAATTCTGTGTTTGAGAAATGTAGCATTGATAGAGGAAAAATAGAAAGTGTTTCAGAAATTCGAAATCTTCTAGACATATGTTCTGGTCAAAATCAATTTTCACAGAATATTCAGCAGGATTGTCAGGAATTTTTAATGTATATGTTTGATGTATTGGAAGATGAAGGTGTAGATATAAAAAATCTTTTTAGCCTTTCTTATCAATGGCAGCATGACTGTGACAACTGTAGTTTATCAAGTAGTACTACAATAGACACCGAAAGATTTATATATTTGACTTTACCAGACTGCAAATCAGTGCCTTTTAATAATCTAGTTAAAGCAGCGGATCACAATATGGTGTGTACCCAATGTAAGTCTGCAATGCTGTCCACATTATTTATACAAAATTATGGTCAGTATTTCATTTTAATGTTCCAACAATGTAGACCTGATGGAACTAAATTGACAACTTCTATTAAAAATGTCGTGGCTTTTCAGTTATCAATTTCAGGAAGAACTTTTGCAACTGTAGCTATTATTTATCATGACGGTCCTTCAACAACATCAGGGCATTACACATGCTATTTAAAATGTCGAAAAGGTTGGACTAACTGTAATGATACTCATTTGACTTTCAAACAACGTTTGTCTTTTGACTTAAAAAATTCATACCTAGTGTTTTTACAACCAAAATTTAAGTAAAGGTAATTGGCTTATGAAGACGGCAGCAGTTAATAAAAGTTAGTCTGCTGTTTAAAATTATATTGTGAGTAAAAGTGATGAAGATAATATAAAAATTATAGTTCTCATATAGGTATGGTAAGTGGATTGCATACTAAGTGATATCAGTATTATAGGAAATGTTCAACATGAGAGAGCCAGATATGGAATTATGAATATTTAAATATTGTGGAAATGTTGTTTGAGCCTTTCTTTCAGAATGTCGGGAAAACGGTAATTTTAGAGTTTGTTTTAAGTAATATGAAAATATACTGCTATATCTGACACTATTAAGGAAAGGTGAAGGAATGAGCAAAGAGTCATGACTGAACACAAGGAGTATATGAAAACATTGAAACATATTTGAGATGTTCTTGGAGCTTTTCTTCTAGAGAGTCGTGGAAATGGAATTTTTAGAGAACAGCAGAGTACCTTACAACGAAAAGGACCTTCATGATGTACTATTTGGCCTAAAGGAAAAGTAAGTGAATCAAAGATTAGTGTACATATGTGATTTGTAAGTTTATATGTTTTTTTTAACACAATCTTTTTGATTGTGTTTTTTTCCCGCTGTTATATGATGAATAGTTTGAACTCACTGTTTTTAGTGAAATTCATTATGTTCTGAGAACAGCAAAAATAAACTATCTAACATGTTGTACAAATTATTCTATAGTTTGTATTGTGTAATTTATATTGTATTCCCATTGTTTCACACTCATTTTCCTTTTTCCTCTCTCTTTCAGCTCTCTTTACTCACTCACACTGCCTTTCTCTCATTCTGTTTCACACCCATTCGTTTACTCAACTTCTTTCACAACCCCTCATTTCCATTTCAACTGTCTGCATCCCCTCTCTCCCTTGCACCACTTTTCAGCTTTCAGACTCTCTGTTTTACTTCCCTTTTCCGTCTTTTCCTCTTTTGCTCTTTTAGTAATTTCTCTTTACTCACTCAACAGTATTGGACTCACTCTGTCACTATAACTCACCCACTCTCCCTCGCTTATCTTTGTTTGCTACTTTTTTTTTACCTCTTCTCTCTATTTTCCGTTCACTACCTCTATGTCCTCAGTCCCTCACTCTCCTTGTGTTATGTTCACTTGTGTTTATCTACCTTCTATCATTTCTCTTAGAACAACTTCACTGCTCCTCTCTCATCGTTCTTCACCCCATTTCTTTTAGTCCGGTTCCATTACTACCCCTCATTTCCTATCTTTCAATGTTCTTCTCTTTACTTTCATCACCGAATCACTTTCTCTCAGTACTACTGCTTTAGTCCTCTTCTCCTCTCTTTCTTTCTTTTGCTCCCTTACTCATTTTCCTTTCTTCACTCATTGTACTCCACTTCACTCAGTCCTTCCCTTAGTCTCTCTGTGTACTAAATTCCTCACTCCTTTTCCCTCAATCCTTCTATATTATCCTCTCTCCCTTCATCCCTTCACTCTATGACTCTGCTTCACTTACTCTGTTATCTTCCATTCCTCATTCTTATAAATGCATCCTTAATTAGACTCCTTTCCCTCTCAGTCATTGTCTTTTTACTTACTCCTGTTTCCTGATTTAGTTTAGATAACTCACATTCTTTTAGTATATTTCTTACCTTCAGTTCATTTCTCTCTTCTTATCTTCCTCTCTGTCAGTGAATCTATATGACTTACTCTTAGTAATTTGCTCTCCTTCTATTTCTTTTACCCTCTTTTTGTCCTTATACATCACTTTATTTCCCTTTCTGTGTCTTTCACTCGTACTTTATTTCTTAATACACTGTTATGATTTTTAACCTCTTCATTTGTATCTTTTATTTTAAAATATATATTTTACTAATTACAACTTATTATTTCTTCTCTCTTTCACAGATACAAAGTGTAGTAAAAAAATGTAATTAAAGTTACATTAATTATATGGTAAGTGTGACTAAAAAAATGTAGTTTGTCATCACCCTTTGCTTTATCCTCACTATTATTCTCTCAGCCTACCTCACTCCTGTTTCCTTACTCTGCTTCCCTCACTTATTCTTATCCTCCATGTTTACTCCCCTTTCCCTAACTCCCCTTCCACATTCAACTTCTTTCAGTCCCCCTTCTTTACTTCCCTTAACCTCTGTTCCCTTCCTTTGCTCCCTCACTCATTCCCTTTCCCTTAATCATTTACTTCACTCCTGTCACTCCTTCTCTCAATCCGTCTGTCCTCACAGTTCCTCACTTCCGTTCCCTCAGTCTGTCTCTCTTACCGTCGCTGTCTCTGTCCCCTCATTCTGTCAATACTCTTTCGTCATGCTCACTCCCTACAGCTCACCCACACTCCTTCACTTACCTTTCTTTGCTGCTTCACTCACTCCCTTTCAGTCACTCCTTCCTTTACTCTCTCTCTTTCTCTCTGTCATTCCCCATGTCTTACCCTTATTCACTTTTATCCACCGTCTTTCACCCCTCTTTACTTACAGTCACTGCTTTTTTCTAATCCTCCCTCACTGTTTTACTATCTAATACACAGTCCCTTTGTGTTGCTCCCTCTAGCTCTCTTTCTCTTAACATCACTCTCTCTGTCCCTTTCCCTCATGCTCACTCCTTCATTCTTTTTTTTCTCTTTTTTTTTGGTGCGCTCAACGGTGCGCGCCCCGGTGCACGTACCGGTACGCGTACCCTGGAGAAAAAAGAATGACAGAGTTTTTTAAAAATGTTTTTTTTTTAATAAATTAGAGGTAGTTCTAAAAAGAACTGTTTTTTTATTCTTTTTGTTGTTTTATATTTTTTTATTGTTTTTTGAACATTTTTTACTTTTTTTGGCTTTTCTGAACAGTTTTATATTTTTTTTGTATTTTTTATGGGGAGAAACAAAAAACAGGGAATTGAAAACAAGCTCAACTGGAGCACAAAAAAAATCAGGAAAAATTATGGTTTCCTCGGGCATTTGTGGTTATCCATAGCAACATTGATTAGTGTAATGCTTTGCTGACCATAACTAATTGTTTTGTTACAATATATACAAACAATTTTGTATCCCCCAAACTTTGTTTGTATATTTGGAATCACCTTACTTGCCTCTGGACCCGATGGAGTGGGTTCTTTGGATGTTGAGGGTCTGGATGATGATTGGGGTAGGTTTCTGCAGAGGTCCCTTACCTCTGCTGCAGAATAGTTGTTAGGGTGCAAACACATCATGTGCCGAATCATAGTATGATTCCCAAAGGAATTTTTATTTTTAGGGTTCCCCCTGGATAGCACAGCACCACAGATGAGACAAGTCACCTTTTCAGCATTTACTTTTTTGAAACCCCTTGGGATTTTGTAAAACTCCCATATGAAGTGCTCTTTTGGTTTGTATGGGGGATTGTCTTCAGGCAGGAACTGCCTTCTCTCTTCCTCCTCTTCCTCCTCCTCCTCCTCTTCTTCTTGACCACCAATGTGATCTTCTGGTGGTCCTTTTGATGGTGGTGGTGGGGCAGATGCTCCAGCTGCTGATATGACTGTAGCCATATCTGTAAGAAAAAAGCAGGTCTTCCTCACTCAAAGAACAAAGTGAGAATGCGTAAAAAAGGTGGGGGCTTTCATCATTTGGAAAACAAAACTGTTCTGAACCAATGAAAAGTGTTATTTTCAAGTCACATGATCCGGGCTTTCATCATTTGGAAACCAAAACTGATCTGAACCAATGAAAAGTATTATGTTCAGATCACATGACCCGACGCGCTTACGCTACGGGCCCCGGTGCGTGCCCGGGGGCGCGCCCCGGGGCGCGCCTGTAGTCGCGCGCCCTGCGGCGCTTAAGTTGCGCGATCGTATGCGCTCGGGTGCTTCCGGGTGCGCTTACGCCGTGCGTCATATGACGCATCACGCGGCTACGCGATACGTCACGATGTTGTTTTCGTTCGCGGCAATAGCGCTAACGGGACGCTTACCGGTACACGCCCCGGGGCGCGCCGTAACAATGCGCTCACCGGTGAGCGCATCGGTACGCGCCCCGGGAGCGCTCCAGGGCAAAAAAAAAACCATTAAAAAAATAGTATTACATAATTATAAAATATAAAATTCATTATAAAAAATATTACATTTCATACCTATAGAGATTTGCTATTAAAAAACCTGTGAAATTCACTGAAAAAACCATAGGTTTCACATCAGTTATAGTTAGGAATTAGCATTTAAAAAACCTATAAAATTCACTGAAAAAACCATAGGTTTGACACCAGTTATAGTTAGCTGGAAATTTTACTCGCATAAAACCAATGAAATTCCCACGTTATAGTTAGTTGGACTCACTATAACTTGCGCGTGCAATGCACTGCTGATGACGTCACATATTACATCACTCATGACATGGTCAGTGACATCACTCATAGGGGGGACGCCTATTAGGGACATGTATATTAAGTATGGTATTTCGTCCATAATGTACAGCACATTGTGGAACAAATACACCCGTAAGGATCCTGAGTTGCGTTGGCCTATGCATGGGTCATTTGATCTATGAAAGATTCAGTATGTGGAGCAACGGATGTTTAAGCGAAAGGCTAGGCAAGATGTGTTTGACTGTGTGCGAATGTGGGTGAAAGAAGTGCGTGAACGAATGAAGCGTGAGCAGGCCTTGATTGAAAAAGAACAACGTAAGAGTGTACATGCGAAAGCATTAGAAATTAAAAATAAAGAGATTAAAGAAATAAAAGAGAGGGAAGATAGGGAGCATCAGCTACAGGTAAATGCCAATACGCTATTCGTAGGCCTCTTTACCCTATTCTTAATAAATCCCAAGATGACTCTCTCTTATTAGATCGTTGTCCACCTTCGTATACTCTTCCCTCTGCTCCTGATGAGTCAGATGAGGACTCTCCTACAGAGCAGGATAAAATCCGAGATACTTGCTCGATGTTAACTACCGAACATTCCTCTGAGATTAGATCTGCGGCGCGTAAAGCCGATCGTAGTACTATCACTGCTTCTGAACTTCTAGATACTATTAAGAATTGGTCGGAAAGGGAACAAAAATATTTCACCGAGATATTTGCTGCAGAGGTTCTGGAGCAATTTAGGAAATATTTGGTGGAAGTAGAGCCAGATGATACAGCAGCTGATTGTAAGCAATTACGTGAAGGTTCTTTTGTCTAATCCCAGGTGGCTGACATGATCAGACGCTTGGTTACTATGTGATGAAGCAGTCCGTTTGCGGGAGGAGAGAAAGGCAGCAGACGCAGTTGCACAAACATCTCGAATCAACATGGCACGAGCTCCGACGCTCAAAACAGATAAGAATGTTGTAGATGTGAAACCCATGCGGGAAGCCGCGCCTTTATATGTTCCTCCTAAAGGAACAGGTACAAGTGATGATAAGACTTCTGTTGACGCGAATGGGTACTTTCTTTATAATTGGGTGTACACTCCTTGGAATAGAGCAGATGTTATGGGCTCTCAAAAATGCATTGCCCGATCCACGAAATAATCCAACAGCCTTTTATGAGGAAATTGAGGGTTAAAGATTCACAGTGGAACCTCCGCGTGTCTGCAGGTGCCGTGTAGCGATCGTGGAGTGCCAGAATTGGGATGACGAAATGCTGACCGCAAGTACACTGGCACACAAGATGACGGACTGATTGCACTGAGCTGTGCCTCGGCGTGGAAGCAATCACTGAATCGCTTTCCTGCATCGGAGGCCTTGCTGCTGCATCGGCCCGCATACGGGAGCTAGCGGACTGACAATATCCGCTGCAGTGCCGGATTGTGTAACTGCGGTGCGGTGTGAAGACATGGCCAGGACGACAGTGAGGCACGGCCGCTAGGAGCTGTGCAGGTGGTCTGCTGTCTGACTGGGCCGGTGAGTAACATTGGGATCCCCCAGCCACGAGAGCTGTGACAGGCCGGGGGACAGCATCCTGAATTCCCGGGTCGGTAGGGGGATCCTGATTAAACCTTTGGCTGCTTAAGGAGGAGTGCAGTGGCCAAGCACTAATGGCCTATCTATCGTGCACGACCTGCGAAAATCCAGAGTGGAAGGTCGCCTGGCCGTAAGTTTGGAGGCGGCAGCCGGTGGTGTGCACCGAAGAAATCAGCGTTGCTCTATTCTGCTGGGGTGAGGCGAGCCACCCATAAGAGACTGATAAGGCCAGCCACGAGTCCTGCTATCCCAGGTACCTCCGGTGCACTGGCAGCAGGTGTGCTAGTTAACCACCGGTGGTGGCACATGTGGGTTGGGGCCTGGTGCTGGCGACAAAGCGGCGGTGCTTAAGCAAATTGGAGCACAGCGGCGAGCGGCATCCTTTTCATGTGTAAGGCGCAATTTGGAACAGCGCTGTATTGACACGGCTGCCCGGGTGCTGGGCTTCCGTCGCGAGGAAGGTAGCGGGGACCACTGCGGGGTGAAGACACGCGGCTGTGATACACTGCGCCTGCAGCATCTTTCAAATAGCTGACCGCACCGGCGCAGCCCAGACGGGACATCCCTTGGGCTGGAAGCAGGAACTTGGAGGGAAACACCAGAGGAGCGCTGCCAGAATTGCCCAGGCGACAACTAACGTCAGCCTAACCTCGGAGGCATTGTATTGCGGGAGATGAATCGGTTCTTGTCCTTGGTGTGGTGCACCAGTGCAGCGGAGCGCAGGGTGGCAGCCCCATTGAGGCTAACTAATTGAGGAGTCTGCTTTGGAGTGGGGTGCCTAAGCCTCCCAAACTACCTACAGCCATGGGAAAGGCAGACAAACAGCAAACAAAACTGTTCTTTGATTCTCAGCGGTCGACCCGTCCGATGGGTAAGCACTCTGACACGGAACTGGGGCAGCCGCAACCACAGCCAACCTTATTGGAGGCCTCTCTTCAGGCTATTCAGCAGGGCCTACAACCCATCAATGGCAAGAACAACGGTCTGTCCCTACGGATGGACAAAATGCAGGCCACGCTGGATAAGCAAGGGGAGAAAATCACAACAGCTGAGCAGTAAATATTGGCGGTGGAAGATGAATCGGATGCCAAGACGGGTCACTGCCGTGAAATGGAGAAGCTTCTGGAGGACGTCAGAGCTAAATCAAAGGACTTAGAGGGGCGCTCTCGATGGTGCAATCTGCGAATATCTGGGGTTCCCGAGAGTACAAAGATGGCGCCGGCTCGAGGACTATGTAGACGCAATGCTAAAAGCACTTTTTTGGGCGGAGAACCTCTCGCATGTGCTTATCGTGGAGAATGTGCATCGCTCGTTAGGGCCCTGGCCCCATCCAGGAGCTCCACCGCGCCCTTTTGTCGGAAAGATCCTAAACTATAGAGATCGGGACTCGGTCCTCCAGATGGCTCGGGAGAAGCAGACCACGTTTTATCAGGGCAATGTGGTGTCTTTTTTCCCTGACTTTACTATCGCAGTGCAAACGGCTCACAGGGAACACACTGAGGTGAAGAGTAGACTACACGCTTTAGAGATACCGTACGCAATGCTGTACCCAGCCCAGCTGAAGATCACGGTGGACGGCAAGGTAAAAGTGTTCCAGTGTCCGAAGGCTACTCAGGATTTCATCAAGCATACCTTGTCGCAACGGAAAGCCTCCAAGAGCAGCACATCCCCGGCGGCTCACTCAGCAAGATCGGGGCATGTCTCCCTGCATCTCTTTCTTGATGGCTGATCTGCACGGGACATGCTCTGTGTGTATATTGGGAGTATGAGCCGTAGTTCTGTGAGACCTCAATTATACTGCAGGGCAGAACATGCGAAGAGGAGGGTATTGCACATGACCAGTGTATCTATAGAAATGTACTATGCTCTGTGGTGGAGAATTCCGCATTAGAGTTCAAATTTCCCGCTGGTATGTGAATGTTAAGGGGGGCTATTCTTACTTACTATTGGTTGGAAATAGCTTCAATGTTACTACATACATGTGCCCGGTGGGTTGATGGTCATCATGCCCGACCACGCCTGCTTGCAGGTGGGGAAGGGTTCTTGGATGTCCCCCATGTGGGTATTACCCAAGTTGGTTTCTTCTTTGTTGAAACTGTTGATGGGAACAGGTCTTTGGCTTGATTGGGATGCTGAAGTGGGTGGGGCTGTTATCTGTTTTTAAAGTGTGACGCAATATATATATCAGGAATATCTGTTTTGGTATGCATGGCGAGCACAACAGTACATGTGCATCATCAACGCATATCAACAACCAGGGATGACAGACAGCGACATTCGTCTGATGACGTGGAACGTCAGGGGACTGAATAATCCCCCAAAAATTAGACAGGTGTTTGTCTATCTGGACAGAAACCACGTCCAGTTGGCTCTGTTACAGGAGACACACCTGAAACGGATGGGGGAGAATCGGGTGCGAGGAAGGTGGGCCATGGTAAGGGCGGCCGCTCCCTATTCTAGCTATGCAAGAGGGGTGATGATTTTGGTAAAAAAAGAAACGCTTTCAAGCTATTGTCGATGGAATCGGACCATCTAGGGCGATTCACCTTGGTGCGGGGGAACCTGAAGGTAACTGTTCTTACGATTATAAACACATATGGCCCCAATGTCGACGACCCAGACTTCTTCCATGGCCTCAAAGTTCAATTATTCGAAACGCAATCTGACCTAGTGATATGGGGGGTGACATGAATACATACCTCGATCCAGACAGAAGCGCAGACATGCCCGGGCAGGGGAAACGGTCCAGTAAAGTCATACATGACATTATGTGTACATACCACACGAGGGATATTTGGCACGATATACATCTGACTGTTAGGGAAGGCACATATACATCGGCTGTAAACAAATCATGGTCCCGGCTAGAGTATTGGATCCTCTCGAAGTCGTTGACAACTTGGAAGACTGGGGTTAAACATATGCCTCAAACACTTTCTGATCACGCTCCGGTAGTGTTAGATATCAATATCCCAACATGGCATCATCAACCATTCCAGTGGCGCTTGCAGCCTTCTTCAATACTGGATCCGATCTTTTGGGAAGGGGTACAGCAAGCCATGGAACTGTTCTTTGAGGACAATGTCGGTACGGTTGAAGGCGCCGGTACGCTTTGGGAAGCCTTCAAGGCGACCATTAGAGGGACATGTATTAGCTTCTAGGCCGGGATTTTAAAGGCCCTACGCTCACGTATGAAACTCCTGGAGGGGGAGATAGGGCGCCACAAAAGGGAATACGAGCGGAAGTTGGACGCACAGGCGTTGGCGGCGATCCGGCTGCTCGTAAGGATTAGTTACTTACCTGTAATCCTAGTTCTCTTCCAGGGGTATCCTCATCAAAGTCATAAGCTTAAGAATATTCCCGCCCATGTGCGAGACCCCGGAAACACTACATTATATGTGCCCCACATATATATACTCATATATATGTAAATACACATATATATATATATATATATAAACACATGCAATAGCAGCCAAATAAAATCAGAGCTGAAATATGCTGTGTAGAATTTCCACCATACATGAATAATAAGCATTAGAAACATGAGAAACAACAACAAAGTTTGTTTAGAAACTGTTTTAATGCTCAGAAAGCAGTAGAAATTCTCATAACTCACTGGAAGCATTAAAGCTCCCAGGCTGCATTGCAAACACACAGTCTAAAAAGACTGAAGAGCTAACCTGTAGCTGCATAGCAATAAACTGACACCGTGCCTTTAAGGCACCCATGACCCCCAGTATCCCATCATGCCTCAGGGGTGACAGTTAGGTCAGTTGTTCTTTTCGGAGACTGAAAACAAACCCAGTAACAAATAGGTTAACAATATCTCCTTTATAAAGAATGTTCTTTGCCCGCGGAGGCGGGAGGGTTGCTTATGACTTTGATGAGGATACCCCTGGAAGAGAACTAGGATTACAGGTAAGTAACTAATCCTTCTCTTCCAGGGGATCCTCATCAATAGTCATAAGCATTAGAATAGAATAGCGAGCCTCACCTCATCTCCCTGCGGGCAAAGGAGTAACAATACAGTAATACCCATACTAAGCCTAATAAAAACTAAGCTCGTACAGGCCGCAGGCTACCCAAATAGATTCCTCAAAGAGGCTTGTCCTACTTGAGTATCGGCCCTGGAATCAGATTCTAGGCAGTAATGCCTCGTAAAGGTATGAACTGATTTCCATGTCGCAGCCTTGCATATTTCTGACATTGGAATGTCGTGCAAGAAAGCTACTGTGGCCGCTTTCCCTCTAGTAGAATGCGCTTTGGGTGACATCAACAACGGCTTGCCTGCAAGCTGGTAGGCCAATTTAATGCAAGAGACAATCCATCTAGAGATGGACCTCTTGGCCGCCGGAAACCCTGTTCTCATCGAACCATAGTTCACGAACAGCTGATCCGACTTCATGATTCCCTTGGTTTTTTCCAAATAGAACTTGGGCACTCTCTTTAAATCTAATGAGTGCAACGACCGCTCTGCTGGGGTCGCTGGATTTGGGAAAAAAGAAGGGAGGGAAATGGACTGATTTATATGAAAATCAGAAACCACCTTAGGTAAGAAGGATGGGTGAGCCCTCAGGACCACCCTATTGTGATGGAAAACAGTATATGGTTCCTTCGCACAGAGAGCTTGTATCTCGCTTACTCTGCGCGCTGATGTGATTGCCACTAAAAAGGCTGCTTTCCAAGATAGATGTTGCAAAGAAGCCTTGTGGATAGGTTCGAAAGGATGTGACATTAACCTGGACAGAACTAGGTTCAATTCCCAAGGAGGAGAAGGATTTCGCACAGGGGGATAGACTTTCTTCAACCCCTGGAGGAAGTCCTTAACCACCGGAACCTGAAAGAAAGAAATCCGATGTGGCGATTTCCTGTACGCCAATATGGCTGACAGATGCACTCTAATGGAAAAATATTTCAATCCTGAAGTTGCCAAGGAAAGGAGGTATGGCAGGATTACCTCCTCCTGCCCTTTAGTAGGATCCAGATGATGATCCCTACACCATAAGTAAAACCTCTTCCACTTGAACGCATAAGATGCTCTCGTGGAAGGCCTCTTAGCCTCCTTTAAAATGTTCATGCATTCGGGAGGCAAGTTCAGATGTCCATATTGCAGGACCTCAGGTGCCATGCTGTTAGGTTCAGCGATGGGAGGTTGGGTTGCAGTATCCTCCCGCCCATCTTGCTCAACAGGTCCGGCCTGCAAGGAAGTCGTCTGTATGGACACACAGAGAAATGTAGACGGTCCGGGTACCACCACTGCCGTGGCCAATCCGGAGCTATTAAGATCATCTCCATGTCCGACCTGAGGAGCTTGGACACTACCTTCGGAATCAGAGCCAGGGGAGGAAACGCGTAAGCGAATGTTCCTGACCAATCCATCAGAAGAGCATTCCCCTGCGTCCCTGGTCGGTGGAATCTGGACGCGAAGGCGTGGCATTTGGCATTTTCGTCGTCTGCAAACAAGTCTATGGCTGGACGACCCCAGCAACGAAAAAGCTCTTCTACCACCTCGTCGTTTAGCACCCAGTCTGGCTGATCTTCGAAGTGCCTGCTGAGTGCGTCTGCTTTTACGTTCAACTCGCCTGAAAGGTGCACCGCCACTACTGTGAGGCCTCAAGAGAGAAGCCAGTGCCAGATTGTTTGAGCCTCTCGGGAGAGCGGGCGAGATTGTGTGCCTCCTTGTTTGTTCAGATAGAACATGGTGGTTGTATTGTCCGTCTGAACTACAACTGAGTTGGACTCGATCGCTGGAAGGAAAGCTTTGAGAGCTAGAAAAACAGCTCTGAGCTCCAGCATGTTGATGTGGTATGTCTGCTCCTGCGCAGACCACTGACCTTGTATCTGAAGAGGACCCATGTGCGCTCCCCAGCCTTGCAGAGAGGCATCCGTCACTATAGACTGGGATGGAAGAGGTTGGTGAAAAAGTACTCCGACCCGCGCATTCTTTCTCCGAGTCCACCATTTGATGGCATTCTTCGTCGCTTGGGAAAGAGTAATACAATCTTCCCAATGCCCCGTCGCTTGGTCCCACTGGTCCTCTAGAGCTTGTTGCAGAGGACGCATTCTCAGCCTGGCGTTTGGAATGAGGAAAATGCAGGACGCCATGGAACCCAGCAGGGATGCTACTTGTCGAGCTGTTGGAAACCGAGACTCTAGCAGAATCTCGCTTTTCTGAGTCATGGAAAAAAGTCTCTCCTCCGAAGGAAACGCTTTTCCCAATCTTGTGTCCAGAACGGAGCCTAGGTAGTGGATGGACTGTGTCGGCCGCTGGACTGACTTCTCCAGGTTGACATGGAGACCGAGTCTGTGCAACAGTTGTAGGCAAAGTTGCAGATCGTGCGTTACCTGAACCGGAGACGAGCCCTTTAGGAGTTAGTCGTCCAGGTATGGGTAGATGAAGAGACCCTTTTTGTGAAGAAAAGCCGCCACCACTGCCATGCATTTGGTGAAGACTCGTGGTGCGGACTTTAGACCGAAGGGTAGCACCTTGTACTGGTAGTGTTTGCTTCCCACTACAAACCTCAAGTACTTGCGATGCTGTAGAGCAATCGGAATGTGAAAGTATGCATCCTGCAGATCCACCAAACACATCCAATCGCCGGTTTGAAGATGTGGGCATATTTGGTAAAGAGCTAACATGCGGAACTTTTCTCTGACGATGACTTTGTTCAACAGACGCAGATCGAGTATTGGTCTGAACTTGTCTCGCTGATCTTTTTTGGGGACAAGAAAGTACTTGGAGTAGACTCCCTTTCCTCTTTGAGAGGGGGGAACCACCTCTATAGCTCTTTTTTGTAGTAGAACTTTCACCTCTCTTCGGAGTGAGCTTAGCTGGTGAGGGCAAGAGTTCTTTGGAGGAATGCTCTTTGGAAGCGCACGGAAACGAAGCTTGTATCCATTGCGCAGTATATTCAGCACCCACTGATATTTTGTGATGCTGACCCACTCTGCCAGATGTTGTGAAGCACTTCCTCCCACTGGAGTGGGCAATGGCGCCAGAGGAAGCCACTGCTCAGGCCTTTCCTCCTCTCGTGGTGTTAGAGGATTGTTGGTGACCTCCTCTACCTCTGTTGGCTTTGCCTCGAAACTAGGTCTTTCCCTGGTTCTTACTTTGGGACCACTGAGGGGTTTGAATCGTCTGTTGAGCCCCTCTCCCCCTGTTGGTCTTAAAGCGGCGTTTGAATTCTTTTTTCTTTTCCAAACCCACCGCTTTTACTGTGTCCAGTTCTGTCTTCATACGGGTCATCTCTTCGTCAGCATGTTCCCCGAAGAGAGAGGAACCCGAAAAGGGAAGATTGAGGATGCGATGCTGCGCATCCGGCTTCAGCCCTGTAAGGCGCAACCAAGCCGATCTCCTGGCACAAACCCCATGTGAGTAGGAATGTGCCGCTAGCACTGCACCATCCGCAGCTGTGCTTATTAACTGTTCGCCACCAGACATCCTTCTGTCATAGTCTCTTCATAGTCCTTCTGGTCTTCCTTTGGCAGTTTGGACTTGAACCTTTCCATGGAGTCCCATAAGGCTCTGTCGTATCTACCCAGCAGCGCAGCCGCACTGGAGACCTTCAGCGTGGAGGCAGCTGAATTGCAAACCTTGCGACCCCAGGAGTCTTGAGATTTGCTGTCCTTGTCTGGTGGGACTGAAGAGGAAGCGGCCACTGCATGTGTCTTTCTCGCCGCTGCCACTATCACAGAGTCTGCTGGAGGGTCAGATTTTACAAAAACTGGGTCAGAAGAAGCCGGTTTGTATTTTTTCTGTATGCGGGCTGGAACCGCTCTGATAGCCGCTGGGGTTAGGAAAACGTCCTTGACAGGATCCATAATCCCCGGGACTAAAGGCAGCAGTGGACGTGAGATAGATTTTTTGTGCAAAGTTTCAAAAATTACTGTTGTAGTAACTTGAGGGACAGACATTTCAACGCTCAGCTTCTGAGCTCCTCTTTGTAGGACATCCAGATAAGTGCCGATGTCATCCACTGGAGAGGATCTAGAGGTAGGACTATCCGTCAGCGTAGGAGAGTAATCTCTTTTGGAAGACCTGGTCGAAGAGGTAGATGAAGTAGACGGAGTCCTTCGACGTTTACGGTGAGCACTGTGCCTCCTCTCACGTGATCTTCTTGAATGCTCTTCCCTTCTAGGAGAGCGAGATCTGACCCGATCTTCCCCTCTGGGCGTACGAGGCCTGACCGAACTGTCTTTTCTGGGAGATCGGGGTCTAACCGGAAGTTCCCTTCTGGGAGATTTGGTTGGTGTTCTCACAGGCGATTTGCGCCTGGGAGGACTACGCTTGTCCATCTCCTCCACTAGATTCTGAAGAGGAGACCCGTGTTGAGAGCTGGCATACTCATACATACGTTTGGCTGCACCTGAATTTCGCCAATGATCTGTACCATCTAGGTGACAGTCTGACCTCCGCAGCCGAAGGGTCTGGCTGACGCACAGGAGATCTGCGGACAGGGCTTCTGGACCTCGAGGATGCTGTTGAGGAACCAGAAGACCGTGAAGTGGAATGACGAGAAGCTGACTCCGTAACCATGATAACAGAGTTTCTTTCTGAATGTCTCGACGTCGAGCGTTCTTTTCTCGACGCCGAACGCCTCTGGAGGGTCGGCGGGTCGAACAATCTCGACTTCGAATGCCTCGACGGCGACCGATGCGAGGATCTATGGTCTCTCGACGTCGACAGACGATGACCAGCATTCGACGGAGCCCTCTACCTCGACGTCGAACGGTGATGACCAGCCGTCGACGGAGTCTTCTGTCTCGACGTCGACCGGTGACGACCAGCTGTCGACGGAGTCCTCTGTCTCGATGTCGAACGGCGATGACCAGCCGTCGACGGAGCCCTCTGTCTCGACGTCGAATGTCTATGCGACGACGGCAGACGGGTATTGGACACCCTCGATGCCGAGAGTCGACGAGACGACGACGGAGACTGCGTCCTCGACGCCGATCAACGTTTCCCTGTCGACGGCGGAGGGGTCTTGGTCCTCGACGCCGAACGTCGTTTCTTAGACGACGGCGGAGGGGTCACACTTCTCGACGCCGGACGTCACTTGGATGACGACGGCGGAAGAGTGACCTCCCTCGACGCCGATCGTCGCCTGGTTGACGGCGGCGGAGTCACATTCCTCGACGCCGATCGTCGCCCGGTTGACGGCGGCGGAGGGGATTTCGACGACGGGACTGGATCCTTCGATGTCGTCGACGTACCTTGTCTTCTCTTCGACGGCGAGCCCGCCGTCGACGGTAGTTTAGACGAGAGCTGACCCACCGGTGGTTCTTTTCTCAGCGCCGAGCCCGACGCTGATGTTGAAGGATGTAAAGACTTCTTTTTTGAAGATGTTTGAGTCTTCTTGGGACCCTTCTTCACCGGAGATCTTCCTCTGGATGACCTGTGAGCCAGGCCATAAATGCGAATCCTCTCCCTGTCTTTAAGAGTTCTTCCTGACAGGTGTTCACAGTGAGGACAGGTGTCTGGATCATGATCTTCAGGCAGACACAAGATACAGACGTCGTGATTGTCTGATTTTGCCTTCTTGTTGCCACAAGATGGACATTTGTCAAAGAGTGAAGGCATTCTCAGAAGAAAATGTTCACTAAACTGACTAAAAAAGACAGTATCTTACGTGACTAGTTGTTAAATGTCAAAGTAAGTGTAAAAATAGACAAAAGTGAAGTATTTTTCTGTCAGAAAACAGAAAACTAGTGGAGCTGTGTAACCAGGATCCTTCCTGAAGGAGCCGGAAAGAACAACTGACCTAACTGTCACCCCTGAGGCATGATGGGATACTGGGGGTCATGGGTGCCTTAAAGGCACGGTGTCAGTTTATTGCTATGCAGCTACAGGTTAGCTCTTCAGTCTTTTTGAACTGTGTGTTTGCAATGCAGCCTGGGAGCTTTCTATGCTTCCAGTGAGTTATGAGAATTTCTACTGCTTTCTGAGCATTAAAACAGTTTCTAAACAAACTTTGTTGTTGTTTCTCATGTTTCTAATGCTTATTATTCATGTATGGTGGAAATTCTACACAGCATATTTCAGCTCTGATTTTATTTGGCTGCTATTGCATGTTTTTATATATATATATGTATTTATATATATATGAGTATATATATATATGGGGCACATATAATATAGTGTTTCCGGGGTCCCGCACATGGGCGGGAATATTCTAATGCTTATGACTATAGATGAGGATTCCCTGGAAGAGAACTGAATATAATGAAATAGCGGAGCAAGAGCTACGGCCCATGCCTCTGCAATGGCCGGCTTGCTCGTATGGTGAGGGCGGTCGCCTGGGCCGTACACTAACAGCAGAACTTAAGAGGGGGGCTGGGAGATCTCAGGCCTATGTCACCGAAGTAGAGGTGATCGATGGAACGATGCATCATCACTCTCCAGATATCTTGGACAGCTTCAGAGACTACTATGCCTTGCTTCATGGACTAGGAAAAGACGCAGCCAATGAGGAAATTTGTGAATTGATTGAGGAGATAGCTTTGGTCTGGCTCTCCGATGCTCATAGGGAGTACTTAATGCAACCAATTACAATAGAAGATATCATTGAAGCCATTCGGTCGCTTACATCGAGTAAGGCAGCGGGCCTTGATGGACTGCCCGGAGAATTTTATAAAGAATATGCTGATCTCTTGGCCCCACATCTGGTAAATATGTATGGTGAGGTGCATGAGTGTGGCATGGTCCCACCCACGCTCCGAGAAGCGTTAATTGTTATGCTGCTGAAACCCGGGAAACGGGCAGATTGCTGTGAGTCATACCATCCCCTATTGTTGCTGAATATTGACACAAAAATTATCAGCAGAATTATTGTCACTAAACTACGTCCTTTATTGCCGGTCATGGTGTTAACGGATCAATCAGGGTTCGTGCCCTCTCGTTGAACTTCTCATAATTTGCGCACGCTGTTTGCGGTCTTGCACAAACTGGATCCGGAGTGCAGAGCGACGGCGGTGTTTCTGGACGCCGCCAAGGCTTTTGATTTGGTCAGGTGGGGTTTTATGTTTGCCACATTACATAGGATGGGTCTGCCTCTTCCATTTATCAGATGGATGGAAGTCCCCTACACGGCACAGACAGCGAGCGTGCATATTAATAATTGTCACTCACAACGCTTTAAAATCGACAAGGGGACTAAACAGGGTTGCTCGCTGTCCCCCATCCTATTTGTCACTCACAACACTTTAAAATCCACAAGGGGACTAAACAGGGTTGAAGAAGCATTCCACGATTTTAGTGGCCAGTCATTGACAGATGTTTGTCGATAAATATGTCACAAACCTTTTGCCAGAAGTAGCTAGTCGCCTAAAGGCGAGTGAAAGTTCATGGACTACCTCCTCTCCGGTTTTTCTCTTAACTATGGCTCAGTATTATGAACAACAAGAATTAGAAGCTAAAAGTAAGGAGGATAAAAAATTCTAAAGAATCAAAAACAAAGGTTATGATGGCTCAGGCTTATGGCCCACCTTTTAGAGGTAATAATAGAGCTGGACGTGGATCTCATGGTTCGTCCTTTCCTCCCTATACTCGTCCAAATTTGTCTGTTGATCAGTGTGCGTATTGCAAGAAATTTGGACATTGGCTTTCTGACTGTCCAGTACTGTGTTCTCAGCAGGGTTCACATGGTCGGGGACAAATAAGAAATCGTTCAGGATATTCAGGGCCTAGAGGAAACACAAATGATTGTGCTCGGTTTGAGGTTAATACACGTGAACAAGAGGGGTCTAATACTTTTGACAGACGGAAGCAATATCGAATGTCCGACTATGAGCCGTCTGATTTGCAAGATTCTGCTTATGCATAGGATTGCCTAGGATGGGGTAAGGAATCAGTTGAAGTTCCAATAGATCAGAGGGGTCCCTATGTTACAGCACATGTTTTGGGTTCTACTGATCAGTTTCTGGTTGATACAGGAGCTACTCGTAGCGCCTTGTCTAAACACTTTATTCCAATGGCTCCCCTGTCTGGCTTAACTATTACATCGATAGGTTTCGATGGAACATCTTCCCTTAGCCCATTGTCACAGCCACTTGCACTCCATGTTGATAATTTCTCTGCTCCATGTCCGTTTTTGCTTTCCCCAAATACACCAGATAATATTGTTGGTCTTGACATGCTCAAATATTTCAGGGCTACGATACAATGTTCTCCGGAAGGAGTACGGGTTATTTTAAATGAGAACTACCCCATGATTGAGAGATCATGTATTGTTAAAGAGGACATTACACTAGCTTCACTCCCTAGTACTTTGTGGGCTACTTCAGACACTGATGTAGGACAAATGGTTATTCCACCAGCACATATTAGTGTCAAGGAGGGAGCTGTACTGCCGAGATTATAAAATTTCTCGAGAAGGAGAAGAAGCACTTACACGTATTGTACAGGTTTTGATTAAGGTGGGGGTTGTGGAAGAAGTTCCTTATTATGTTTGCAATAGTCCGATTCTTCCCATTTGGAAAAAAGATGCTGACACTAAGATTTATAGATTCAACATCGATTTGAGAGAAGTCAACAAGATTGTAGTACCACAGTACCATGTAGTATCTGACATAATGACATTGCTTACACTGGTCCCTCCAGCAGCAACTACATTTTCAGTAGTGGATTTGAAGAACGCTTTCTTCTCGATTCCTATTCATCCTGATAGCCGATATTTGTTCGGTTTCACTTTGAATAACAGATCATACAGATTTTGTAGAGTTCCTTAAGGGTACACCGAGAGTCCGAGTATTTACAGTCAAGCCTTAAAAAGACAACTCGATTCCTTTATTTTGCCTGAAGGAGTGGCTCTCATACAATATGTCGATGACATCTTGTTGGCAGCAGATACATCTGCGCAGTGTGAAACATTTACTTTGTCCTTACTTTCTTTTCTTGCTACACACAACCATAAAGTATCACGGAAGAAATTGCAATATTGTAGACCAAAGGTAACCTATTAAGGTCATCTTCTGTCTAAGGAGGGATGAGCACTGACACCAGATCGCATTCAAGCAATTTTAGACACTCCAGTACCTTCCACCCAGAAAGATGTCTGTGCATTCATTAGTTTGACTTCTTTTTGTAGGCAATGGATATTGGGTTTTTCACACATAGTTAAACCTTTGCTAGCACTCTTGACTAAGAACACTCCGATTCCTCTTCCTTGGACAGATGAATGTCAAAATGCTTTTCGTCAGTTAAGACAAGCTCTTTGCTCAGCACCAGTGTGAGGCACACCAGATTACACGAAGGCCTTTACACTCTATGTACACGAGAAAAATGGATGTGCATTGTCAGTTTTAGTACAGACACACGATGACAAGTAGCGTCCCTGTGCATATTTTTCTGCAATTCTTGATCCTGTTGCTCGTGCGTTGCCTGGATGTTGTGGTTCAGTTGCAGCGACAGCTGTGTCTATACGTCAGAGCGATGGGATAGTTTTGTCACACAAACTGTTGGTGCTAGTACCCCATCCAGTAGATGCCCTTTTGAATCAGACCAAGACACAGCATTTAACTAGAACTCGCCTGACAGGATACAAATAGACACTGTTAGCACCTCATATTACATTGAAGAGGTGTGCAACACTAAACCCAGCCACTTTGTTGCCATATCCTGCGACTCAGTCTCAATCAAAGAAGCCTCATGATTGCATATTCCTTACTGAGGAACAGACAAAGGGTTGCATCGATTTGCAAGATACGCCCCTTTCAGATGTAGATGGGGAGCTGTGGGTGGATGGGTCCTGTTTGAAGTTACCAGATGACACAACCTCAGCTGCATATGCAATCACCACACTTGAGACAGTAGTGGAAACAGCTCGTATACCACAGAAGTCGGCTCAAGCAGCTGAACTAATAGCTTTGACACGAGCGTGTGAGCTTAATACTGACTTATGTGTGAACATTTACACGGATAGCCGCTATGCTTTTGGAGTGGTTCATGATTTTGGCCTACTCTGGAAGGAAAGAGGCTTTCTTACATCCCACGGGATGCAGATAATGCACGGAGAATTAGTACATAATCTTTTGATTGCGCTTACATATCCAAAGAAAGTTGCCATTATGAAGTGTAGCGCACACAAGAAAATCATTGATAAAATAGGACAAGGAAATGCCTTTGCAGATCGTGTAGCCTGCGAAACTGCAATACAGCGAAGCACTACATCTACGTACGTAGTAAAATCACAAGCTGAACTTTGGCATGATGCTAGAGAGGAAGTATTGGATATACAGAGATCTGCCTCTGTGGAAGAACTTGAGCAATGGTCTAAAGAAGGAATGTTAGATGATGAGGGTTGTTGGCGTAACAAAGAAATGGATAAATGGAAATTGCCTGCAGCCTATTTACAACCTATGGTTCAAATGGCACATGGGCTGGCACATGTTGGAGCTCCAGCAATAACTAAATTGCTTACACAAGTCTGGGAGCATCCTGAAATTGCCAGCACAGCTAAAAGAATAGTACAGTCCTGTTTGATCTGTTGGCAGTACAATCCTGGAAAAGGGACACAAACTCCTACAGGAGGGTTTGCTACACCAACCGCACCTTTTGAAGTTTTGCAGATGGATTACTTCCAACTTGAACGCTGCAATAATCTAAAATACGTACTAGTGGTGGTATGCGCATTCAGTAAATAGATAGAGGCATATCCTACAAAGGATAATACTGCTCTTGCTACAGCAAAGGTGCTTCTGAAGGAATATTTTCCAAGGTATGGTGCTTGTAAAAATTTGTGGAGTGACAACGGACCTCATTTTATTGGGCAAGTTGTTGAATATGTCCTGAAAGGGTTAGGGATCAAACAGAAATTCCATACAGTCTTCCACCCGCAATCAGCAGGATTGGTGGAAAGGTATAACGCTACTTTAAAATTGAAACTGGCAAAAATACTGGCTTCCACGTCCCTTAACCCACCCACGCACACAAGGCCCTCTACAAACTAGGTCCCGAATGTCTCAACACTCGACTATCCTTCTACACACCCACCCGCCAACTGAGATCCTCCGAACAAGGCCTCGCCGCAGTTCCACGTATCCAAAGATCCACCATGGGAGGTAGATCCTTCTCCTACTTGGCGGCCAAGACCTGGAACTCACTCCCCACTCACCTCCGCCTTACACAGAACCACATCTCCTTCAGAAAAGAACTTAAAATCTGGTTATTCGACAAATAATGAACCCCCTCCCCAAGCGCCTTGAGACCCTCTGGGTGAGTAGTGCGCTATATAAATTCTTGAACTTGAACTTAAGTGGCCAGATGCACTGCCTTTGGCACTGTTATCCATAAGATCTGTGCCACACTCACAATCAGGTCTTACACCGTATGAGGTGGTATTTGGGAGACCGATGACCATTTGGGGAGTACCTAAGCCACGCCCCATACATGATGTACCTTGTGTTCTGTTGAATGATTATTTGGCACAGTTAACCGACAGTTTGACCTCTATTCATCACAAGGTTCGAGAAGCTCTTCCTGACAGATCTATAATCTTGGGTAGGGGAAGGTCGACGGTTCAGATTATCGTCCCTCCCGCCCTCCCAGGTTACTTAAGGGTCTCTCCAACCTCCGACGTGGTATTTGTTTAATTTCACCCTTGAGGCGGAAGCCGGGGGACCTTAGCGCTCTCTTGCGCTTCTTTATTTACAGCGTATGTTATTGATTGAGAATAACATTATTTACAAGTGCATCCTGAGCTCTCGTGTGCCTTTGCCTGTGAGCACGCGTTATTGACGGACTAATAACTTATTTTAAGAACTGTATATATTTTAACTCGCAGTTTTAAAAAAACGCTTGTTCCCCACCTGGTGCGAGATAGCTTCGCCCGAGGTAGCGTCAAGACCGGCCTCACACAGCGCCGCTCTTGCGAGACGCTGCTCACTCACTCCACCCACCGTAGCCGACATCTTGGGTAGGGGAAGGTCGACGGTTCAGATTATCGTCCCTCCCACCCTCCTCCCGCCCACTACAATCATGGATAAAAACAACAGACCTGCCCGACCGCGCAGCGGGCGCCCCAGCGGCGCGCCGAAGGCACGCTAAAGGCAAGCCCGTCTGCGCCCGTCCGCGCCTGGACCGGGCCAAGGGCCACTCCCCCTGGTTCTGACCCTTTGGCTCCGCAAAGATTTTATACATCGGACCTGCTCCTGGAGCTACGTCCTCCTCTTCACCAGTCTTGTATTCTCGACCCTCTGCTCTTGGTAGGAAGGGCCATTCCACTCTGTCCCCATTGTAAATCTTCGCTACCAACTGTCATGAACCCCCCCTCTATCATCAAGGCTACACCAACCAAAACCTACTCCATGGCTCTCGCCAATGTCCGCTCGCTCGGTAAACACCGTCAGGATATAGCGGATGTCATAGAGGATAGAAAACTAGACATCCTATTTTTGACAGAAACTTGGATGGACAATTCGTCCGATCCGGATTTAGTGATCGCAGTGCCTAGCGGATTCACTATCCATAGATTAGATCGACAACGTAAGAAAGGCGGTGGTATTGCTATTATCTCACGTGACGGATTCACCGTCAGAACTAACATTATTACCATACTGTCCTGCGAAGCTCTACAATTTTCTATTAAGTTATCTCCCTCCTACAATTTTAAAGGGATCCTTTTGTATCGACCACCCGGGTCAAGTACTGGATTCATCTCCGAGTTTAGGACCATCTTAGAATCATCAGCTCTGCACAGTTCCTTCTCTGTCCTTGGTGATTTTAATTTTCACTTTGATAAAACCGAGGATAAAGACACCGCCACTTTTTTAGCGGATATGACAACTTTTGGTCTTCCATTGTTAGTCAAAACTCCCACACACGAAGGTGGCCATATATTGGACGGTATTTTTACTAATCTGATGGATCTACATGTTTCACAAATTCTTCCCCTAACATGGTCAGATCATCACGCTATCCTGGCTACACTGACCATTAATAACTCTGGGGCCTATCGAGCTTCCAAATCGTCTTTTACCTCTCGACAATCTTTTCAGGCGTGGAATGACATTAATCATTCCAGCCTTGAAACACTTCTGATTAAATCTACCCCCCACTTATCTGCCGACCCCAACATTGCCATTTTGCAATTCAATAAGTGGGTCGGTCCTGCTTCTACCTCTCTGGTCCCGATCAAACAACATTCTCGTAATAGGCTCGCCCCATCAGCCCCATGGTTTTCCGAGGCCTTAAGATTACAGAAGCAGCAGTGTAGAAACAAGGAGAGGCACTGGCGGAAAGATTACTCGGGAGAGGCTAAAATAAAATATAAAGAAACGTTGGCTATATATAAAAATATGATTAGCGACACCAAGAAAAACTTTTACAGCGACAGAATTGAACAAGCTAAAAATTCCAACAAGGCACTATACGAAACCACCAAACAGTTAGCCAGGCTCTCTCAAAATTTGACTCCCCCTCCTTCCCAATCTCTCTGCGATGCCTTGGCCAACTTTTTCTTTAGTAAGGTCAATGACATTTACTCGTTTTTTGCCAATAATATTCACACTTCTTCTGAGCCATCCACCACATTCCGTACTGGTCCAACTCTTTCTCAGTTCGCAGATATCTCCATTACCCAGACTGCGGATATCCTATCCACCATCAGATCGGGTTCCGCTTTGGACCCATGTCCGGTTAAAGTTTTACTTCCTGTCATGGAAGCTGTTCTTCCTGCTATCACACTGATTTGTAACTCCATGTTCAGTACTGGCATTTATCCAGCCCCTCTAAAAAAAACCCTAATCAAGCCATTGCTAAAGAAGCCACACCTTGATATGGAAGAGTTAAAGAACTACCGTCCCTTTGCCAGCCTCCCAGTTCTGGCAAAAATAGCAGAAAAAGCAATGAACCAGCAACTCCCAGCTTTTTTAGAGGAACATCATCTTTTGGACGAATCCCAGTTTGGCTTTCGCCAATGCCACGGGACAGAGACGGCTTTGATAAAAGCCGCGGATGATATCAGAACTATCCGTGATTCCGGGGGGACAGCAGTTTTAATACTGCTCGACTTATCGGCAGCTTTCGACACGGTCGATCATGCCACCTTGATCGACCGTGTCGAGAACATGGGTGTTCTTCATAATGCGAAGAAACTTCTGGCCTCTTTTCCGGCTGATAGGACGCTGGCAGTTACACTGGGATCTTTCCATTCGCCTACCTTGTCTCTGCCATGTGGAGTACCGCAAGGCTCATCCCTAAGTCCGACACTTTTTAACATTTATGTGTCGGACCTCGCCAACATCATTCGGGCCCATGGGATGAGCCTTACGTCCTATAGACGACACCCAGTTAGTCCTCGCCATTAAGAATGACGGCCACAAAAGAGCAGATGACCTCAATTTAGGCATTCGAGCAATTGGGACCTGGATGGCTTCCAATTGCCTAAAATTGAATTCCGAAAAGACGGAAGTAGTAATCTTTGGGCACTTGATCCCGGAATGGTCCCCGCGTTGGTGGCCTTCGTCATTTGGCACCCCTCCCGAGCCGGTTGGCAAGGTCAGGAATTTGGGAGGAATTTTTGATGATCACCTCACTTTTCTTTCACATGCCAACCAGATCACCTCCTCGGCCTTTTTTAAACTAAGACTTATCAAGAAAATCCTCCCCTTCCTTCCCGATGCAGCTGGCAAAACCTTGGTTTCCTCTTTGGTACTGTCCACCCTTGATTACTGCAACGCCCTGTTTTTAAATGCTCAGGAAGGATTTCTGAACAAAATGCAAATTGTTCAAAACTCTGCTGCTAGGCTAATGGGAAGACTTCCCAAATATCAATCTGCCTCGAATACCATCAAAGACTTACATTGGCTACCTATCAGAAATAGGATAAAATTCAAATCCCTCTGTATAGTCTACAAGGCCTTGCATCAAGTGGGACCAGCCTTCCTGGCCCAAAATCTCACCCCCTACTGTCCTTCCAGAACCCTACGCTCCTCCAGCCTAAATGACCTTGTGATTCCTCGCACCAAATCTGTTGCATGGGGTGACAGAAGATTTCTTGTGTCTGCCCCCAAGCTCTGGAACTCCCTGCCTTACGCGATTAAAACAAGCCCTTCGCTATGGTGCTTCCGTAAACAACTTAAGACCTGGCTTTTTAATCAGTAAACACAGCCTGTGTCAGTAAACACTGCGCTTCCCTCTTGGGTTAATTTCTGCAGATACTTTAGCGCCGAGACGCCCACGGGCCATTGTTAGCGCTTTATAAATGTTATTAATAAATAAATAAATAAATAAATACAGGTGAGGCCCATGATCTCCGTCCCGGTGACCACGTGATGGTCAAGGTCTTCGACAGATTGAACAGCTTGGAGCCGAGGTGGCGAGGCCCGGAGCAGGTGCTGTTGGCTACAAGGACAGCAGTTCGATTGACGAACAAAAAGAATTGGATCCACACCACGCATTGCAAGCGTGTATCGCCCGCCTTGGTGGAACCTGCTGCGCTGACCGACCATCGAGAAATTCTGGAGACAGAGAAAGGTCAAGCTATCTCATCTGACGAGTCTACGGAAGTCTTCCCAGACCACACGATTCCTGGAGCATCGCGATACAATTTGAAACCGAGAAAAGAATCTGCAGTTTTGAACGAGACTGGTTGAGCTACCACCCTGGGTTTGTGAAACGGAGAGCCAATGAGGCAAGGGGGGGATCAGCCCTGCATTAGTGTAGTGACACCCGTCTTGGCCCGTGGTGAAGAAATCCACGGCTACCCAAGGGAGAAGAGCTCCAACGATTGTTTTCAACAGGTTCTTAGAAAGATTGATCATCGCTGTCATTGAAATGAATAATAAGAGAATCATTTGTGCTGTAGGGTTCGTTGTTGCCCTGGTGGTTTTGGCAATAACCACTTGGTTTGTTGAGAAAGCAGTTCCTGCTCGACGGCTTTTTGTTGCAACTACTCCAGCTCCACTGGAGCATCGTTACTATACTCTTCCTTATCATGAGCAGAAACATCAACAGTCCTATCTGAATAACACATTAATTCAGATGTTGAATCATACCCACAATGCTACGAATACTACCAATTGTTGGGTGTGTGGGATGATACCTGCACACCAGAAGAAAGGAGGAACACCTTTTATTCCTCTACCGTTTTCCCATAATGGTTCATGTCAAGCTTGATATGCCCTTTTGTTTGCTTATTGGGAAGCCTTCAGTAGGTGGAATCATCTTTCGGTTGAATAAAGAATGTTACCAAGATGAAAATGGTTAACCTCAAGCTAAAGGGACTAAATGGGAATGGGATGAATACCAACCGGACAATATTTCAACACCATATGTCTTCACAAAAGTGAGGAATATGAAAAACATTGGACTCTTTGTGATTTCTGTAACAAGAGCAAAAGCAGATTTATGTGTTGGGAGAATTCCCCTAGGACGAAGTGAATGCATTTCTGTACTGAACATTGAAGGTATGAATAATAGTAGTTTTACCTCGTCGCACAACACCTACTTTGTGTGCGGTAATAAAGTATATTATCAATTACCTGTTGGATGGTCAGGGGTATGCTACACATCATTTTGTTACCCCTCGTGTTTTTAGCTCCTGCATCATACCATCTTGACCTGAAGTTGTACAATGATATTTCTAAGAATAGATACAAACGAACAACAAGTACAGATGAGATTGACCAGACAGATACCGCTTTGCAGCAATATGTTGATTTCAATTTGGGTTTGTTTTTCTTTGTGGGTGCTGCATTGAATAGCAGAAAAATCAGACAATTGACTCGTGTTGTGGAAGCTGTCACCAATCAGACAGCCATGGCACTTGGGAACATTACAGAAGAACTGCAAATTGTAAGAATTGTAGCACTCCAAAATAGGATGGTGCTCGACGTGATTTTGGCTGATCGAGGTGGTGCATGCCGCATCATCTGTAGCAGTTGCTGCGTCTTTATACCTGACCACTCACCTTCAGTTTATGATGCAATCTCTAAGCTACATAAGATTGCTGAAGACATTCACCCAGAGACTGGTACATGGACATTTTCAAACTGGATATGGCCACTCTTTGTTACTTGGGGCTGGAAGCTACTGACTATTCTATGTATACTGCTGGTGATACTATTTACATGTTGTACTTGTATACAATGTGGCCCTATGATTTGCTCTATGTGCATCACTGCTTGTACACCTGCCAAAGGAAATATTACAAAAGAACAACAAATGCTAAATTGTGGAATTACTGAGATGATAAACATCAATGTACAGGATGCAGATCTAGATTACCCTAGATAGATGAATGTCTTCCGCAAATACTGAAAGGGTCGTCTGTTGTAATTTAGCAATGATTAGGTTAAGCATTAGCAGAAGACATCTTGTATTTAGAGACTATCTTGTCCGTTTTACGGAATCCATTTTGTATTTCTGTCTGCTATTTTGTTTGCCATGTGCTCTTTCCTACCTTCCTGTCAACTGCTCTTGAAATCTGCCTAGAGACAAGATATATTTAGTCTCCCCTGTTTTGCACATGCTCAGTTGAGCATACAGCTGTCTCCAACTTGTAAACTGTCAAGATGTGTCCACCAGAATTAGCTAACTGTCAGCCCTTCCCACTTGTTGCTAGCACACTCTCTGTATGACCTTATATGTATTTGAAACCAGCAGTCTGTTCCTTGTACTGCCTTCATTTGAGTCCCTGGATGGGTATAAAAGGACCACGCTCCTTCTAGTCAGTGTGCTACCTCATACTCTACCGAAGGGTGTTGTGTGAATGTAGTTCCACCTCATGAGGTTTAATAAACTCTGTTTTTTCTATTCCAGTTTCTGTGCCAACTTCTTGCTATTGGTCTAAGGACTCTGTGTAAAGAAGGGCGAATCCCTTGCACTGGTAGGCCTGGCTGAGGCTTGCCACCACACATGTTGCATGTGGAAGTGAATTGTATGTCCATAGATTTCTCGTTAATCCAGCCAAAAAAGTCTCTCAATCTGTCCTCTTCTCCTGACCAAACCTTTAGAAACATCATCAATGTACCTCTTCCAGAGAGTAATGTTGTCTAGAAAAGGGTTATTGGTACTATAGATGTGATCATTTTCGTATTTATCCATGTAGAGGTTAGGCAGATCTGGGGCAAGTCCAGCCCCCATGGCCACGTCTTTAGTCTGAAAATAGTATTCATTCTGAAAGATAAAGTAGTTCTTGCTCATACCGATCCTCAGTAGTTCCACTAAGAATTCTGTTGGCACCCAGGTAGTACAGTCTCTCTTATTAAGAAACTCACATACTACTTGTATGGCCTGATCTTGTGGAATGTTGGTATAGAGTGAGGCTACATCCATGGCAATTAGTATTTGATTGTTTTTATCAAAAGGTTGTCTGTCTATCAGCTTAATGACTTCCATGATGTCCCTGTTGTAGGACCTAGTCTTGACCACCCATGGCTGCAAAAAGAGATCAATATATTTGCACAATGGTTTTAAGATAGAGCCACAGCCAGATACAACTGGTCTCCCCAGTGGTTTACTCCTATCTTTATGTACCTTGGGTAGGCTATATATCATAGGGATGTAGGAGTTCTTCTTATTCAGGAATTCAAATTCATGTTCACTAAGATAGCCCTCATTGAGACTCTTTATAGTCAGCTGATGTATCAGTCAAACAACCTCCAAGGTAGGGTCTCTCTGAGTCTTTATATAGTTACCTGCTCCCTGCCACTGTGACAGGATTTCTCTACTATAGTCAACAGTGCCCTGGTGACAATTGTGCCGTCATTGTCTGCGGGTTCGATGACTGTGCTAGTGTCTTTCTTCAAAGCCTCCAAGCTGAGATGTTCACCCTTGCTGATGTTGTATCTTATGTATTTTTTCATTGCAAAGATTCTCATTATATCTTGCATGAGCACCTGTTCGAATGCTAATATTTTATGGGACATTAGATGTGCTGGAGGGACGAAGATGGATGGGTGTATCCGATTCGTTGCTGATGACCTTTTGTGTTGGGATGGATTAGGATAGTGTTGTAGTCGTACCTTACTAACCAATTGTTGAACTTCGATTTTAGTTAAAGCAAATAGGTGGTGTGGTGGTTACGAAGGATAATCCTTTTGATAGCACTTCCTTTTCTCCAGAAGAGAGTGTGTGTTTAGACAGATTAATATTAAGATTATTATGTTGTCAAATCGGTGAGCCCCACTGATCTCTATGGTTGATTGGTCCCTGTTTCTTGTTGATACTATGTCTAAGGTGGGTGTCACCACATGTAGGTTTGTCTCCTAGTCTGAATCTCCCTGTGAGTCTCTTGAGGGAAGAATCTCACTGCCTTCCTTGGTCTGCCCTGGTTCCACCCTTGGTTCTCACCCCTGTTCCATCCCTGATCCTGGGTTCCGCCTCCCTGTGGGATCCATCTGGCGTCCCCTAAAAAAGGCCCTCACGTAAGGTCATGAAAATTGAGACCCTGACCATATGCTTGGGCCCCAAGAATTGTACAAGGTTGTTCGTGATCAATGTCCGCAACACTTGACAAAAATGATTCCAAAATAGGTAGTGAATTGGTGACCTGAAGGTGGCGATCGTGTGCACGTCAGTTCGAAGCAGCAGAGCAGAAGCAGAAGCAGAAGCCGAGGCGGCGGAGGCATAGGCGGCGTGAAGCGCGAAGCAAGAGGGACCTTATATCGGGGGTGCCCAGCCCTGCCCCACCCTGCCTTGCCCTCGGCTCGTCCTTCCGCCTCAATCCGTGCAGACGGGAGACCGAGAAGTCGAGAGGGGGCCACACAGCAAAAGTGCAGGCGCGACCCGGGACTTGCTCCACGAACCGACCAGCCTGATCGAGGGCAGGAAGGAGAGGAGCGGTTGGCGTGCCCGAGGAGCGCGGAGTCTGGAGTTTGCAGGGGCAGGCGAGTAAGTAAGCAGGTGGCTGCGCAAACCAGCCGCCTCCCGCTATTGCTGTTGAATGATTGATTGCCGCTCATCGCTCCCCGCTCCAGCTTCGCCTCCATTGCTCCACTTGCTCCATTGACCCATTGCTCCTAGCTCGTTTCACGTTTGACGTTTGATGTCTGAGAGGTGATTTTCTGCCTCTCTGCAATTCAGTGACAGTGACAGGGACGCGGGGGGAGAAGGAAGGGAGGACCAGTTATCCCCTATTTAGCCCCAGCCTGCCACGTTAGTTCTCAGTTCTTAGTTTGCTTCGCGCAAGTTTTTGGCCCACCTGGCCCAGCGCAAACACTGTTGCTCCTCCTGTAGGAGCCGCCCTCGTTCCCCAAAACTTGTCCCGGGAGGCTCGAGAGCAGGGGGCTGAGTGCACGAGGAAAGGCCCTGGGACTTTGGGGGAGCTCAAGGGAGAGAGGCCGGCCAAGTATAGGGTGAGGCCCAGGGACAAAAGCACGAGCGCGGCCGCCATTGGAGGCAGCTGCTAAGTAAGAGCCCGAGGGGTCGCCCAGGCCAATCCTACTAGGTCTGATTTGGCTGGAGGGAGCTCCTGAGTGCCCCGTTCGTTTGCAGAAAACTGCCCCCTCGGCGCTCCATCTTGGTCCACCCTTGCTCTAACTAGCGGCCATCCAGCATCCGCGCCAGCCTCAACTTTTATAAAACCGTGCAGGACAAAAAAAGAATGCGCTCAGGTACCAAACGGCAGGCTTCAACAAACAAAGCCCCACGCAGCAAAAAAATTAAGAAGTCAGACGCATTAAAGCAAACACAAGTAACTCCGCCCCTAGTTGTTCTGCGGCAAGGGGGGTGCGATGGTGAGGGGTCAAGTGAATCAGTACGACCTCCCCAGCCCCCAGACAGCCCTGGCCGACTATTAGGAACCCAGCAAAAGATCAACACATTTTTCTTTCTGAAAGACCCCGTATCGGCAATGCTGGCAACAACTAGGGAAGCTAAAAATCTACCAAGCCCTATTCAACCAGACAAGACAACCAATCATAGCCATCCGGGAACCCCAAATCGTGGGAAATCATTGACGGCCCAAATTCAAATTTTAGAAACTCTCACGCAGCTTCAACCGGCTTTGCCAATTGAACAACCGCTCAAGCCACTTACAAAAAAAACAGAACTCGTGCAGGCAATGATTCATAACTTCAGTTCTCCATCAACCAAAATTAAATCAACCAAGACTGGGCATTAACTAGTCCTGCCCTCACCCATATCTCCTGGCCAGGATTCACTGGAAAATCTTTTCAACGATTCTAATAACAATTCGAACTTGGGGGTAATTAATCATGTTATCTATTGCAATAATCCCCAAACTGTTCTTGGCCCTAGATGACCAAAAACGCAACCAACCGTGGGCTCTATGAGGCTGGACGACCTGATTGACCCTTCGCCTGGTCATAACCTTCCTAATTTGGATAATGCGACATTGCCCCCAGTTCCAAGTCAATCCTTGCAAGAACTAAATCTAGATTCAAATCTGGACTACGACCAAATGGTTGAGGAGCAAAGCCGGAGCCAGGTAGCGTCCACGCCTCACAATGTAATTGACCCCTGCTCGAATCATAGAATCCTAATCGACGACAGCTCTGGAAGCAGCAGTCTCCAACAACAAAAAATCTACGCAGTCTCTTATATCAATCTCTTCAACAAGCACGGCCACACAACGGGAAGAGCGAAAAAAGAGCCACTGCAGCCAAGCGCCCTTCGGTCCTGGGGGAACACCTTGATCAGCACTTTGGACCAGGCCATAAAGGCCCTCAATTTTCAATCAGACAAGATGGAGGTCCAAATAGACTTGATAAATGTCATCGCAGAGCATATCGCCCAACTTAGCTCTAAAACAGACACAATTATCACCCTTCTGACCCAAGAAACCTTGGTCACTCCCCTTTTAAAACAAGCCCCAACCGACAAAGGCTCCACAAGCCAACCGTCCAGCTGTGGCTGTGAAAGCATTATCGAGAAACTGGCATCACTGCCCGTAATTCTAAATGACATTTAGGGAGTAGTCAAAAAAGGAAACAATCAGACGACAAACCTAGTTCCATCAAGAGAAAAATACAACACGGGTAAATGAAGTGTTTCAACCACTCATTCTTTACTATACAAGAGTCCAGACGGGGACGGAGGTCCCGCCTTGTCACATCATCCAAAGGCTCAGCTTAACGCATCTTCAAACTCGACTGTCCATTCATTCAAGGGCATGGAAAATCTTGATCCTCGGCCCCACGACAACCTTACGAAAAAGCAAAGGAAAAGAGCGAGAAAAGCCAGGTCCAAACCAGAAGGTAACCAAAGGATCACAATTGACAATTTCTTTGCAAAACCCTTGATCGATCCACCAAAAGACAAAGTAAATATCTCCTCAAACACAGCTATCAACACGTTGGAAGGTCAATACCATCTTCAGGCAAATGCCTTGTCTGAAAACTCTAAACTGTGGGTACATCTGAAGGTCTGAGTAAGTCTCAGCAAACTATGATTGCTTGTACAAACACAAAATCAGCTTTTACACTTTCACCGGAAACAACATCAATGGTGAAACGCCCCCGTCGAAGCACAAAGAGCATGCAGACACCAGCCCAAGGAAATTCAATTCCAGTCGGCGGCGGCCAGCTCAAAAAAACCCGCCAACCTGAGCCACTACCTACGATCACCAATGGAGCGACAACACCAACCAGGACGCAACGAAACAGTGATCAAACACACGTTCAGGCAGCATACGACCTGACCCCTATAAAGATCATTAAAACAGGGAACGACCGGCAGTGCAATAAACAGAAATCAATGGACCCAATGGGAACAAGTCAACATAAAATAGGAATCCACGACTCACTAAGGACCATTACCCCGATAGAAATAACAAAAACAGGGCAAAATCGCAACTGCACAGCTCTGACAAACCCCGTAATGCAATCAAAAAATAATCATCTGTTATGAACCACTCATTCTCCCATCAGGAGCTTCAGGGGTAAGGGCATTATAGGAAAGGCAATTCAAAAAACAAAAAACTGCAAGCAACTCCAACCATCCTGTCATAAGCTCACAAAGCAGTTCCAACTGCAGAATTAGAACCAATTCTGACATTCACTCCCGAATATGAGACAAAGGGCATGCATGACATCTTAAACAGAGGAAATGTATTAAAACTATTTGGTCTTGTTCCTGATCTCAGAGGTATATCCACCCAAGACCTAGTTTCAGTCGAGTTTGGACAAAAAAATGATCATACGAATACCGAAGTTTCTGTTACAACCTGGGCTTCCAAGGAGATAGCAGCAAAGATCTTTGAAAACAGAGGATCATACGAACACTGGGGAATTACCCTTATGCAACATACGCGCCCGAGATATCCCTTCCCGCTCGCAAAAAGTACACTGAACATAAGCAGGGAAGAGCTAATCAACCGCAAGCAAATCTCATGTCTCCAGGGCGCCCTTTCGACTACATCAGTCCAAGAGGTTGGTGGGATAGACACTCCCCAAATGCGTCCTCGCCCTGGTGGGTCTTCTACCCAGGACTGGTCATGGATCCCGTTAACCCTTAACCAAAAGCAGTCCTAAAAAAAATGAACATCTATTCCAACGCTCAAGGCCCAAACATGCAACAAAGGACAGGGTCAAAACTACTAAAATAGGCATTTGCAGTTGGAGCATCCACGGATTTAGTAGTATGGACCAAGACAGTGAGACACAAACGTTCTTTCATGAATATGACATCCTTTTATTACAAGAGACCTGGAACCTGGCATCCCCTACCATTCCCGGCTTTACAGAACATCATATCCTGGCCAAGAGAACGTCCAAGTTCGGGCACCCTAGTGGAGGGCTATCCACATACATCTCACAGAAATTTAATTGGGAGCCGGAAAAACAGGATGTTGGACTAAACTTGGTCCAGGTAACAAAGCTCTCCATTAAATCCAAACTTCAACTGCTATGAATAAATATCTACATTCACCCTGACCGCACTAAAAAAAAGAGAAACTGGCCGTTCTTATCAAACTCATAAAAACACTCCAGAAATCAAACTCTCAAAGTTTGCTGATACTATCAGGCGACTTTAATCTCAACCTAAATCATGAAGATTCGTATACTTATATACCAAGGCAAAAAACCCGGCCAGAGCCTAATCCATTAACCCCAAGACAACTTACAATGCTGGGACTAACAATTTTAAAACCTGCAATATAAGGCACATGTTCTTCAGTACCCCCGTACATGAGTGGCAAGGCTTCATCAACCATTGACTTCACTCTAATTAGTAACAACTTGCTTGACTCAGTGGAGGGCTACGAAATAGCAACACAAATCGAAAGCGACCACTTTCCTCAAATTACACGGATTAATATAGGAGTGTCGGAGTCTACACAGCTATCTGTCCTCTCTCATCAGCCAGAGAAGTTCAATTTACGAAGATTGCGATGGAGGGGCAATGGAACGAAAGCCATCTACGAAACTGCAAGTACCTTCTTTTCAAAACACGAAAATGACCAAAGTGAAGACCAGGTTTCAACTTGGGACAATCTGCTAGAGAATTTGTCTCTTAAACATTCGGTTGCCCTCGCTCCGCATCAAGGCCCACTAGTCCTACGGGAATCCTGGTTTAACAACAAATTAAGACAGGAAAAGAGAAAAATTGCCCAGGAGCAACGGAAGGCAACAAGGAATAACAATCAGGGCTCTATGTCATGTCTCCTTCTTGTTAGGAGTATGAGAAAAAACTATCGTAAAATGGTGTGGAAAGCCAAGACTAAACACAAGGAAGAAACGTAGGTAAAATTCCTAGAAGCCAGTAAAAAACGAAATATGAGGGATTTCTGGGGGATCATTAATAAACTAAACAACGCTGACGCAATGTCTCAGGATCCTGGCATTAGCAAACAAACCTGGGAAGCCCATGTAAAAAAATCTCTACTTAAAAAGGGACCCTCCCTCTCCTGAAAACAACCATTGTTCCATCACAACCACGAAACCAAGTTACACGAAAGGACCATCAGATAAGTTAAGAAGCCCCACCGACGTAGGAAGGATTAATAATCAGTCGATGCAGACGGAATTATTCTCCAGCGACAGAGTCAAAAGGTTCATTAACAATCTCAAAACCAAAGGTGCTCCAGGACCTAATGGCCTCCCCAACGCAGTTTACAAATATAATGCTGATTTTTGGGCACTTCATCTTTCTGCCCTGTTTAATCAAGTCTTTGCCTGTAAGCAGCAGCCCCCATCGTGGAAAGAAAACATCATCCACCCGATTTTTAAAAAGGGAGACAGGAGATCACCAGGGAACTATCAGCTGATATCTCTAATAGATATTGAAGCCAAATTATACGCCTCTTGCATTTTGGAGGAGATTCAGGAGTGGGTGGACAATAACAACTTAATCCCCAGCTATCAAACAGGCTTTAGAAAAGGGACAAGGACCATAACAAACCTTACTGCCCTAGCCCTCCTGATGGGAAATGCCAAAATGAAGAACAATCGGAAGCATGGAACAAAAAAATTGATCAAGCCAGTTTCTGCAAAATTGCTAATTCCATTGCCAAAAGGAAGTCATTATTGGAAGACAAACAAACATTGACACGTTGACGTCATGCCTGGACAGTTATTTCTTCCTATACACTTCAACAACCCCAGGCATATTTGGCAACCCATTTTAGCCAACATTTAAAAAAGACCCTCATCGACTTCCATATGGGCCTTCACGAATCCAAGGACTTAAGACCCCCCTGGAAACCCCAAGACGATTGCCCAAAATGCAGACTCTGCGGATACCAAAATGAATCTCTTATTCATTTGTTTTGTGTGTGCCCGGTTCTCCTGGTACTAAGAAGACAGTTCTTACGGGACATACTGATCAAATTGAACATAAGAACATGTCGGCAGGCCGTTATTATCTGGCTGGGAGGCTCATCCCCAATTCTGACTTGCCGGGGACTTAAATTTATGAATGAGATTAGAAAGCAGCTACAGGTCTGTTAACGATCATCCAATACTGTTTGACGCCTATCCTCCCACGTTGGTGTTTCCACGCTTACTTTACAATTCCCTAAGCTGCTAGTGGGGGGACTCGACGATCTGTTAAGGTTTCTCCCTTTTTTAACTTCAACATCAATTCTTGTTTTTTTTTATTTTAACGTTATTTGTCATGTGAATATTGGCTAAACTTACTGTTCGTATTGTAAGGATTTTTATTAATTCAACAATAAAAAACATATTGTATGGTTTGTAGTGAATTGGCTGGTGCAGTGCCTCGTCTACTGATTTATCATCTCCGGTTATCCTGTTTATAGTATTCTTCAGAGATGTATGAATAGATGACCTTATGGTCGTACGTACGAATGTCAAGTGCTAATTTATCAAGTTTCCTTGTCAAGGTAACTGTATTGAAGTATTCAATTGTTCTTTCTGATCTCTCTAGTGTTTCTTTCACATTGCTGAGTGCCCAATCCTCAAGAATTTCTTTCTTCAAATCGTGCAATCACACAACTGAAAGTCTGCGTTGGTGGACCCTTGATAGGGTAGTACGCTACCCAAGAGGTGGCAATCTGCTTGCTACTTTGAGTTTAAGAGAGTGCAAGTGGATACATTTACTAGGCACAATAAACAATGGGCTCATTGAGTCTGAGGAGATCTCTAGACAAGCTTCTCTCCTCAATACTGGGTGAATATATAAATTCATCACGAGTATCTATGTAACCTTTGTTTTTACATGTATACATACATATTTAAGATTGTACTTCTGAGGCAAGTTTGTGACAACAATGGATGTTTATATGATAGATCACTCGGTTGAATCTGGATTGAATTTACTTTACTTTTCTAAAATGTTCCATTTGAATGTATAGGTATATATACTACTCAGGTGGTTGTTACACAGAATGAGATAAATGTGTATAAACAAGCACTTACAGAGAATGCCCATGTTTACCCTTCATATTCCCACTAGGTTGGTTAATGTCAACCATGTGGCACACACACTGACTGACTAACGTTCTTTACCATTTTTTTCACTGGGCCGACTTGCCTTTTGCATATAAACCAAGTTTCCTGACGACTACCACCTTTGAACACCTGTTGAATTAAACCTGGATTACATTATTGATTGGTGGACTTTTAATTAATGGATTATTGCAGCCAGTACATTGTTTACCAGATCTATCCATGAATGCCTTGGACTGTCATTGTTCAGAAACCTTGGGGGCGCTAGCGAGCCCGAGGCAAAATGGCCGCACTCTAGTGAGGCTCTGCCGGTCGGGCTAACAATCCATCAATAATCTGCTGACCCGTCGCACATCGACTTGCTAAATTGACAGCACTACATTAAAGATTCACAGTGGAACCTCCGCGTGTCTGCAGGTGCCTAGTATCGATCGTGGAGTGCCAGAATTGGGACGATGAAATGCTGACCGCAAGTACACTGGCACACAAGATGGCGGACTGATTGCGCTGAGCTGTGCCTCGGCGTGGAAAAAATCACCAAACCGCTTTCCTGCATCTGAGGCCTTGCTGCTGCATCGGCCCACATAGGGGAGCTAGCGGACTGACAATATCCGCTGCAGCGCCGGATTGTGTAGCTGCGGTGCGGTGTGAAGACATGGCTAGGACGACAGTGAGGCACGGCCGCTAGGAGCTGTGCGGGCGGTCTGCGGTCTGACTGGGCCGGTGAGTAACATTGGGATCCCCCAGCCACGAGTGCTGTGACAGGCCGGGGGGCAGCATCCTGAAGTACCGGGTCGGTAAGGAGATCCAGATTAAACCTTTGGCTGCTTAAGGAGGAGTGCAGCGTCCGAGCACCAATGGCCTATCTATCGCGCACGGCCTGCGAAAATCCAGAGTGGCAGGTCGCCTGGCCGTAAGTTTGGAGGCGGCAGCCGGTGGTGTGCACTGAAGAAATTAGCGTTGCTCTATTCTGCTGGGGTGAGGCGAGCCACCCATAAGAGACTGATAAGGCCAGCCACGAGCCCTGCTATCCCAGGTACCTCCGGTGCACTGGCAGCAGGTGTGCTAGTTAACCACAGGTGGTGGCAGATGTGGGTTGGGGCCTGGTGCTGGCGACCAAGCGGCAGTGCTTGAGCGAATTGGAGCACTGCGGCAAGCGGCATCCTTTTCATGTGTAAGGCGCAATTTGGAACAGCGCTGTATTGACACGGCTGCCCAGGTGCTAGGCCTCCATCGCGAGGAAGGTAGCGGGGACCACTGCGGGGTGAAGACACGCGGCTGTGACGCACTGCGCCTGCAGCATCTTTCAAATAGCTGACCGCACCGGCGCAGCCCAGACGGGACACCCCTTGGGCTGGAAGCAGGAACTTGGAGGGAAACACCAGAGGAGCGCTGCCAGAATTGCCCTGGCGACAACTAATGTCAGCCAAACCTCGGAGGCATTGTATTGCGGGAGAGGAATCGGTTCTTGCCCTTGGTGTGGTGCACGAGTGGAGCGGAGCGCAGGGTGGCAGCCCCATTGAGGCTAACTAATTGAGGCGTCTGCTTTGGAGTGGGGTGCCTAAGCCTCCCAAACTACCTATAGCCATGGGAAAGGCAGACAAACAGCAAACAAAACTGTTCTTTGATTCTCTATGGTCGACCCGTCCGATGGGTACGCACTCTGACACGGAACTGGAGCAGCCGCAACCACAGCCAACCTCCTTGGAGGCCTCTCTGCAGGCTATTCAGCAGGGCCTGTAAGCCATCAATGGCAAGAACAACGGTCTGTCCCTACGGATTGACAAAATGCAGGCCACGCTGGATAAGAAGGGGGAGAAAATCACAACAGCTGAGCAGCAAATATTGGCGGTGGAAGATGAATCGTATGCCACGACGGGTCACTGCCGAGAAATGGAGAAGCTTCTGGAGGACATCAGAGCTAAATCAAAGGACTTGGAGGGGCGCTCTTGAAGGTGCAATCTGCGAATATCCGGGGTTCTCGAGAGTACGAAGACGGCGCCGGCTCGAAGACTATGTAGACGCAATGCTAAAAGCTCTTTTTGGGGCGGAGAACCTCTCGCAGGTGCTTATCGTGGAGCACGTGCATCGCTCGTTAGCGCCCTGGCCTCATTCAGGAGCTCCATCACGCCCTATTGTCGGAAAGATCCTAAAATATAGAGATCGGGACTCAGTCCTCCAGATGGCTCGGGAGAAGCAGACCACGTTTTATCAGGGCAACGTGGTGTCTTTTTTCCCTGACTTCACTATCGCAGTGCAAACGGCTCGCAGGGAATACACTGAGGTGAAGAGTAGACTACAGGCTTTAGAGATACCATACGCAATGCTGTACCCAGCCCAGCTGAAGATCACGGTGGACGGCAAGGTAAAAGTGTTCCAGTCTCCGAAGGCTGCTCAGGATTTCATCAAGCATACCTCGTCGCAACGGAAAGCCTCCAAGAGCAGCACATCCCCGGCTCACTCAGAAAGATCGGGGCATGTCTCCCTGCATCTCTTTCTTGATGGCTGATCTGCACAGGACACGCTCTGTGCCATATTGGGAGTATGAACCGATGTTCTGTGAGGCCTCAATTATACTGCAGGGCAGAACATGCGAAGAGGAGGGTATTGCACATGACCAGTGTATCTATAGAAATGTACTATGCTCTGTGGTGGAGAATTCTGCATTAGAGTTCAAATTTCCCACTGGTATGTGAATGTTCAGGGGGGCTATTCTTACTTACTATTGGTTGGAAATAGCTTCAATGTTACTACATACATGTGCCCGGTGGGTTCATGGTCATCATGCCCGACCACGCCTGCTTGCAGGTGGGTTAGGGTTCCTGGATGTCCCCCATGTGGGTATTACCCAAGTTGTTTTCTTTTTTGTTGAAAATGTTGATGAGAACAGGTCTTTGGCTTGATTGGGATGCTGAAGTGGGTGGGGGTATTATCTGTTTTTAAAGTGTGACGCAATAGATATAACATGAATATTTGTTTTGGTATGCATGGCGAGTGCAATAGTACATGTGCATCATCAACGCATAACAACAACCAGGGATGACAGACAGCGACATTCGTCTGATGACGTGTAACGTCAGGGGATTGAATAATCGCCCAAAAATTAGACAGGTGTTTGCCTATCTGGACAGAAACCACGTCCAGTTGGCTCTGTTACAGGAGACACACCTGACACGGATGGGGGAGAATCGGGTGCGAGGCAGGTGGGTCATGGTAAGGGCAGCCGCTCCCTATTCTAGCTATACAAGAGGGGTGATGATTTTGGTAAAAAAAGGAACGCTTTCAAGCTATTGTCGATAGAATCGGACCATCTAGGGCGATTCACCTTGGTGCGGGGGAACCTGGAGGGAACAGTTCTTACGATTATAAACACATATGGCCCCAATGTCGACGACCCAGACTTCTTCCATGGCCTCAAAGTTCAATTATTCCAAACGCAATCTGACCTAGTAATATGGGGGGGTGACATGAATACATACCTTGATCCCGACAGAAGCGCAGAATACATACCTTGATCCCGACAGGACCGTTTCCCTGGTAGGGGAAACGGTCCAGTAAAGTCATACATGACATTATGTGTACATATCACACGAGGGATATTTGGCACGATATACATCCGACTGTGAGGGAAGGCACATATACATCGGCTGTACACAAATCATGGTCCCGGCCAGATTATTGGATCCTCTCGAAGTCGTTGACAACTTGGGAGACTGGGGTTGAACATATGCCTCAAACACTTTCTGATCACGCTCCGGTAGTGTTAGATATCAATATCCCAACAAGGCATCATCAACCATTCCAGTGGCGCTTGCAGCCTTCTTCAATACTAGATCCGATCTTTTGGGAAGGGGTCCATCAAGCCATGGAACTGTTCTTTGAGGAGAATGTCGGTACGGTTGAAGGTGCCGGTACGCTTTGGGAAGCCTTCAATGCGACCATTAGAGGGACATGTATTAGCTTCCAGGCCGGGATTTTAAAGGCCCTACGCTCACGTATGAAACTCCTGGAGGGGGAGATAGGGCGCCACAAGAAGGAATACGAGCGGAAGTTGGACGCACAGACGTTGGCGGCGATCCGGCCGCTCGTAACTGAATATAATGAAATAGCGGAGCAAGAGATACGGCACATGTCTCTGCAATGGCCGGCTTGCTCGTATGGTGAGGGCGGTCGCCTGGGCCATACACTAACAGCAGAACTCAAGAGGGGGTAGGGGGAGATCTCAGGCCTATGTCACCGAAGTAGCGGTGATCGATGGAACGATGCATCATCACTCTCCAGATATCTTGGACAGCTTCAGAGACTACTATGCCTTGCTTCATGGACTAGGAGAAGACGCAGCCAATGAGGAAATTTGTGACTTGATTGAGGGTATAGCTTTGGTCTGGCTCTCCGATGCTCATAGGGAATACTTAATGCAACCAATTACAATAGAAGATATCATTGAAGCCATTCGGTCGCTTACATCGAGTAAGGCAGCGGGCCTTGATGGACTGCCCGAAGAATTTTATAAAGAATATGCTGATCTCTTGGCCCCGCATCTGGTAAATATGTATGGTGAGGCGCATGAGTCTGGCATGCTCCCACCCACGCTCCGAGAAGCGTTAATTGTTATGCTGCTGAAACCCGGGAAACGGGCAGATTGCTGTGAGTCATACAATCCCCTATCGTTGCTGAATATTGACACAAAATTAATCGGCAGACTAATTGTCACTAAACTATGTCCTTTATTGCTGGTCATGGTGTTAACGGATCAATCAGGGTTCGTGCCCTCCCGTTCAACTTCTCATAATTTGCGCACGCTGTTTGCGGTATTGCACCAACTGGTTCCGGAATGCAGAGCGGCGGCGGTGTTTCTGGACGCCGCCAAGGCTTTTGATTTGGTCAGGTGGGGGGATTTTATGTTTGCCACATTACCGTAGGATGGGTCTGCCTCTTCCATTTATCAGATGGATGGAAGTCCCCTACACGGCACCGACAGCGAGAGTGCATATTAATAATTGACACTCACAACGCTTTAAAATCCACAAGGGGACTAAACAGGGTTGCTCGCTGTCCTCCATCCTATTTGCCATTGTGATGGAACCGTTGGCCTGTGTCGTGAGACAGAGGTATGCGAGGGAGACTCTGCAGAGTGGCCACCATCCATTGATCATTTCCATGTATGCAGATGACGTGCTATATATTCGAGAGCCAGAGGAGAAATCGCTTGCTCTTATTCGGGTATACCTGAAGTATGAGCATCTCTCTGGGGTCCGACTCAGTTGGGGGAAGTCCTTTATCTTCCCTCTCAGGCCGAACACATTGCAGTTCCCAACGGAGTATCCTTTAGATTGGACGACGGAGCCCATGAAGTACCTTGGGGGTATGGGTGCACTCTGGCCCAGTGACAGTGTTGCAAGAGAATTATGGTAAGGCTACGTCTGCCACAGAGGACCAGGTGGCTAGATGGTTGGGGTTGCCCCTCTCCTTGGCTGACAGAATTGCAGTCATAAAAATGTTCATTCTCCCCCGGTTTTTACACCTGTTCACTAATGTCCCGATCAAATTAATGAAGGTTTTCTTCGATCAACTCTGTTCGGTTGTCTTACGCTTGATCGGGGCAATAAGGCCCCCAGATCTAGCTGGGAAACGTTGACCAGGCTGGTATTCGCAGGGAGGATTTGCGGCCCCGATTTCTATTTTTATTACTTATGTGCGCAAGCTCGATTTGCACATTTGGTTCTTTCCCCCTCCGTTCCTTCCGCATGTGGTGGTAGAGGCTTGTGAAATGGCTCCGGATCCCTTGGTGGCCCTCATCTCGAAGACAAAGTTCACCCACCCATTCAGAGACCTGTGTCCTGCAAATTGCACTGCACAAGCATGGTGAGCGATGGTTCGGAGCGTAGGTGGACAGCTTGTGTATGCCCCGGCTCTTCCAATAGCGAACCATCCTAATCTCTCAGTTACTCAGGAAAAACGAATGATGGACACACTCACTAAAATGGGGCTGGTTACAATGGAAGCTGTCTATCCAGAGGGCAATTTCATCCTGATGACAGACATAAAGGATAATCACGGATCAGTCCCAATGTCCGTCTTTGCATATTACAGGCTGCGGGAAGCCCTAAAAGTTTTTTTTTACAAACACCCTGCTGCACCAGACACATTAGCTCCTCTACAGACCTTACTATCAGGGCCATCACGTGGTAGATTGGTTACAAAACTGCATAACACCCTGCAAGCTGACACAGCACCCACTTCTAGCCCGGTGCGTGTGCACTGGGAACAAACTCTTAATGAACTACTGGACGAGACCGATTGGTACTTCTGTGACATAACCAGGCGCCTTACAGTCAAATGTAATCTGCGCATCATACATTTTAAATATTTCCAACAAATATATTAAACGCCACTTAAGCTCCACAGGTATGGGCTGCGGGATGTAGATAGCTGTAGACGTTGTGGGATGCGTGAGGATGATTTTCGCCATCTGGCTTGGGATTGTGCTAAGGTGCATGACTTCTGGTTGTCGGTTACGCAAGCTTTAACAAACATGGTGCTGGAGCCTGTGGACTGCTTGCCCCGGATCTGTTTGCTGGGGCTGATGAAGGGCTTACAACCAAAAAACAGACGGCTTGCCCTGATAGCCCTCTTCCTGACAAAAAGGAAAGTGGCTCAAATGTGGGACAGCAAATGGGTGCCGCATTTCAAAGACTGGATTAAAGGCCTTATGTTTTGCAGGGATCAGCTCGCGTGTTATGCGGAGGAGCTTCCAGCCACTTCCCGGCCAAAAGATATCTGGTCACCCCTGACCGCTTACTTGCTGTCCAGACCTCAGATTGCGACAGAAGTTCTGGATTCACACAAGTGAGGTTGATATGTACTGTACAATACGCTGGATCGCTATGTAAACTGAATGTACACTGCACTAAATAATACATTGTGTGCATGTCACACTGTGGGGGAGGGGATTCTGGGGTTTTGCACCATTGTCATAACTTGCAAAATGCAAAAGAAATGTTTTTTTAAAGAGAAACCTTCTGGAGAGCTTTGTGATCGAAGCTCCGGAGTTGTAACCATGCTAACGGGTCTCACCCGTGTCACTGAAACAACAGCTGTTTCCTTGTACGTGGCAGTGTCACCGCTGACGATTCAGTCAGCGTGCACACTGTGTACGAGTCTGCAGAAACCCTTTCAGCTTCCGGCGGCACATTGGTTATTAGTTTTTTTCATCTGGCCAGACATGACTGATCAACTTTCCCCGACTTTTATTTACACTGTGAGATAATTTAATATCGACATGTTTAGAAACGACTTAACCCTTGGTACTTTTGACTTTAAATTACATTTTTAATTTACTTGGTGCCTTTATTTACTGTTGTTTATCTCATTAGAAAATCCTTTTGGGATCTCATAGGTATTGGGCCTTGTACAAAACCTCTTACCAATTACTCACATGATGCCCTCCCCCTCACATCTACATCTACTAATCTAACTCTGGACAAAAGTCCTGGCGCCTAGGTTGTCTTATGGTTGATTCTTCTTCCTTAGCAGCCATTTTTGATGTTTTTGTATGCATTCTAAGAGAATTGTGTTCCCTAAAGAGGTTATTAATGGTGGGGCCATTACCCAGGGGAGCCTAATTTATACTTGAACCAATTCAGATGCCACTTATATAGGGTGAGATGCACAACTGTCTAATTTTTCACACGATTAGACCACATCAGATTTATTCTCCACCAAATATTCTCTACTACACAGGCCATACTTTAATTTCTCTTGTCCTGATGAAGACCTGTGGTGATGTTAGATCTGAACACATAACATAATTGGGTCGACACGTCAACGATTACTAGAGGTGTTCCACATCATGATCAAGCATACCTTACATCCTAACAATAAGGACATACGCTTGAATCTATTACTACTATTCTTGGACACAATCAACAAATCATTTCTGCATTTGTATTTTCTACTTGACTATGTAATGTCTTGTGGATTTAAATGTTTATATTAGTGACACACTGCACCCATAGTGTATTTTGTACCCTTTTTTCTTCTGAATTCTTTGTATATGTTCAGTGTGCTATTGTTAGCTCGCATGGTATATGAATATTAATATACTGTTGCGTGGATTCTGGACATACACCAAACTATGCGCAGGAAAACAGGACCTCGGTGTACAGGGGTTGTACCTTCCTACCAACTTAGCACCCAAAATCCCAAAACCGACTGGCTATAGTGTCTCATTTGTTCTCCTACATAATCAAGAAGCTACAAATCATTAGACAACCCAGAACACAACACTCCACTGTGTTTGAACAACATGCATCCCCGTAATATCAAAGACCGAGTTTCCAGCAGTGTAGCTGTGTTTAGCATGTTTTGTCTAGGTGCTAGGGACTGACCAGAAAAGAATCACAAGGGGCATGTTTATTGACCTTGCACATCGTGTTCAGATAAATTCCAGGAACAGGCAGAGAGCGTAGAAAGCAGACTGTGAAAGGCAAAAACAAAGTCTTGCAAAATGAAGTCATGTAATAACATGAGCAAAAGCAGCATCATGGCAGCAGAGCTCATGCTAACTTAGCAATGTCGACAATTACCCCAATGGCCATATAACACCCTCCCCTTGGTAAGGTCGTAGTATATAGACAAAAGACCAAAACAGAGTTCAAATAGAAGCAGAGTTCCATAGCCCTGGAAAAAAACGAATTGGAAAAAATGCAAAAGAATAAAAAAATGTTGTATGTTGTTTAAAATGAGATTAAGAAGGATGTAGAAAATCCATGAAAGTACTTGAACTTAAGAATGCAATTCATTCCAAAAGGTCATCCCTATCATTAGTTGAAAAAGGGGATGCCATCCAATTAAGTATGTCTAATGAACAGACATGCTCCTTGTAATGTGATGCTTCCAAGAGCATATCTGGACAACTTGCATGATATTCGATGAAAGTTTGTTGCAAGAGGTTATGTGCAGTCGGGCAGATATCCATTTCAGCCAATACCCCAAGTGCAGCTGCACGTGCCATATGGCCATCCCCAGAACAGACCTGTTCATGGGCCACTAAGGGCCCCATTAACTGGTTAAAATCCGGGTCTGAACATGACATATTGGAGAGATATAAATCCAAAGCCCAATAAAAGAGGCACCGCAACAGTAGAATACAGGTTGCATGCAAGTGAAATAGGCAAAGCGAAAAGTGAATCCATAACTCACGCTAAGCTTTGCTAATGGCAAGCATCCAAAAAGTTGTTGCATTCGTTCACGGTACAGTTGCAATTGGCCTAGTCTGGACATTACCACAAGATGAGCCGCCATTGTGTAGCAGGAGCAGAAGGATCAGAATTCCACTAGCAAGCGCAAGTAACAAAGGGAACCCTCCGAAGACGCTAGAAAAGATAGAATGAATAAAAGCCGGTATTATTCCAAATATCATCTGAAAAGAAGTCACAAGGTCAGATCCCACAAATTAAAAAAAATGAGCAAGGCCTTTGGTATCAGATGAATTGAATATTTGATGTATAAGCTCCCCACAATGAAGTGGAAGGTTAGTGATCAGAAGTGACTGAATCTCGCTAGATGTCCTAGCCACCTGCAACTCAAAGGTCTCTCGAGCTGAAGAGAAGGCCACTTGTTGTTGAAACAATAGCACTTTAAGCCTACTCAACTTATGAATTCTCTTTTTAAAGTAGGAATGGAAGGCCATATGGTACTATCTACTTTCCCATGCGGGGTAGAAATAGCATATTGCTACACCAAGTAACACGTTGAGAAATTGTTACTAAATACGGGATTCCTGCTCGTAAACCATAGCAGTTGTGGTTGTTCAAAATAAGATTACAGCGCAGTCGTGGTTGTTCAAAATAAGATTACTGCCATTAGTAAGCAAGGTAAAAGTGGTAATTATTGCTGGCACGGGAGTTCCTTTTAAAAAACAAGCAAGATTAGGCGCATATACATTACAAGTGCTGTGCAACTTAACATGTTTACAAACCAGTGAATGCCCTACTTTGGAATTGCAGTCCTCCCCTGATAGGAAAGCGTCCTTATCCTCCCGTTGACATCTGTAAGTCAATGGAAGGGACCATAATTCATGGAGAAATGAACTGCACAGGGGTTAAAAACAGCCTATCAGAAAATGTTTCATACATGATTTAAATTGAGAATGGGAGAGATATAACCCCATGAATTAACCAAACAACTGAATGGTCTCTGCCACAGAGAATGGCAAGGGTTCCAATCGTTCATTGTGTAATAGTGTGTATCTATGGTCATCTTTCATGGACATAAATCTCTGTTTATCTGTCAGATTAAAAGGTAAAACAAAGCAGAAACATTTAAATAATCCCAAGGGACTTTTCCCATCTTGAGAGTTTGTAACGTCCATGCAAACTGCATAACAGATCGTAATTGATTTTGACCATGATATAACACATATATATTATTCTGAACAATATCAATAACAGATGAAACAATATTATCTAGGGCATTAATGCATGAAGAAAGTGTATTAATACTATTGTCGACCACTGCAAGGACTTTTTCAAAATTTGCCTGATCAATTTGACGTAGACAAAAAGCTGTCTCCATCTGCGAAAGTTTCCAAACTTCATTATAAGCTGCATAGATAAACCTCTTATTTCTAGGAGTTCTCGGAACCAATATAAAATCAGCCAAATTAATGTCGCTCAACAAGAGTACTGACGACAAAGTGGAATGTTCCAACTGTGGTGACTTTATATGAATTTGGAAAACGAGGATCCGGTTGAGTCTGTGTGAAACCTGGTGTAACATTATAGAAACGCAGTTGACATGCATTTGAACTTTTTTGCCACACCAACGACCCGGATTGACCAAATTCAGAAACATTGAAAGTGTCATTTCGAAACAAAGCTTGTAGTGCATCGATCGTATAATTAGTTTATGCGCGCCACTTATCGTACTCCGTCAAGGATGGAATGGATGAGATATTTAAACTTTTAGCATTCGCCAAGCCAAAACAAGCTGTTTGGTGCACTGTATCATTCAAAAATAAAATTCGACTCAGAATCAGGCAGGCACGATGCAGAGCCTCAGTACCTTGAACCTGCCAAGCTTTAGTGCCCCAAATTGATCTTAAATCAATGGTATCTTTCCAGTGACCATAACCCTGAGTGGCTAATTCAGTCCTAAAGGAACTGGAATAGATTAATTTATTGTGGGTCAGAATACATTTGGATTGAGACGATGATTGCAAATAGGATTGTGGATCCGACGTTATAATCCGTGAAATAGGTGAACTTAACTCTAAGGGTTTTTGAGGTCCGCCATCAGGGGGCGTGGCTACGATGCACATGGAGCGAGACGTGCCTTGCTGAGTCTCCGTTCCATGACATCCCGTAACCACCTTTAATCCTGACCACTGGGCCTGCTATTGCAGCTGACAATCTGTACTGCAGCGGTGGTGTGGCGGAGGTGACCGGTCTGGCGGGGGACTGCCGGATAGACCCCGTGGGACTGCGACTCACAGACGACACAAGGCGTACTTCCCTTCAGGCGTCATCTTGGGTGATGGCGGCGTCGGCGTCCGGACAGACGATCGGCAGCCCTGCCCCTGGGCGCTGGGGGAATTCGCCTCCAGTGTGGTAGTACCAGGCGCTGCTTTCACTGTTGGGATGGTCTGGACCCCCGCTAGCTGATTGAGGCCTTCCCTGCTATCCTCGCTGCCTGGCCCGGGTGCCAGTGGAGGCCTCTCTACTGGCTGGTGTGCTTTCCTCCCGGGGACCCACTGCACCCGAAGACCAGGTGCGAGAGAGGAGACTGTTGCACTCGCACGCGGCTGGGTGGGCACCCGCTGGTTCTGCCTTCCTGCCTCTACCCCCTCCCCCCGACTCCCTTCCGCGGCTGCGACCAATGCCTGTGGTGCACCCGCCTCTGCCTCAGCGCCAGCACACGCTGGACTGGGCCGCTGATTTGAGCCCTTCCTCGTGTGGGTGTCTACACTGGGGCTCCCTGCCCTACATCGTCTGATTTCACCCTTCTGTCTCCCCCGCCCCATACTGACTGAGACGTTGTCCGAGGGGGCCGGGGGGTGCCTGCACTTGCTGTGGACTGTGCGCAGAAGGGTGCTGCTGCGCAGCTGAAGAGGGCCTCAAGGACAGCCCGGGGCCTATCTACACTCTGCGGTCCTGCGGAGCACCCGCTCTTTGAATTGGTCACCGGCTGACGGACCGCTTGCCCTTCTCGCTGCCTGGAACTGACACAGGTGAAATTCTCCTGTGCAGGTGAAATTCTCCTGTGCCGGTTCAAGCGTCCCTCAACAGGTGGCCCGCTGCATCTTGACGACATGTACGGGGGGAGAGGCTGTTGCGTTCGCTGGGCAAGCCTTGTTGATCCCAGCCTCCTGGTTCCGCCTTTATTTGTCTCGACCTAGACTGCGGTTTAAGGTGACCTTGCTTTTGCCTCAGTGATAGAGCCCACGCTGCTGGGCCGCGGACTCGGGCAACTCCTCAAGTGGAGGCCCAAGCAGACACCACACATCCAGTGCTGCCTGGCCACCCTCCCTGACCCCCCTGCTCTTTATTGACTGCACTTTCAGAGGGCCCACTCCGAGAGGGGTGCTACTGCACAATCTACTGGGGCGCCAGGGGGAGCACAGAGACTCACTGCATACTACAGCACTCTTCCTGGATTGCTCGCCTGGGCCCCTTGCTGGGGTCCCCTCTGTTGTTTTCGAGGTGTGGCAGGGGCCTGGGGGGTGGGGGTTTCTGCCTTTGGCTAAAGTGTGATGACCATTTACTGCCACTAACTGGTAATCTGCCCCCCTGCTTGGGGTCGGTCAGCCTCTCGAGATCCCCCGCCTGAAGCTGGCCCTACGGGCCTGCAGTGTCTGGCACTCACTCTTCCTCCTGCGGGGACCGACTCTGGTCAGTAGAATATTGAGGGGGGCCTCTAGCCTCTCGGCCCATCGTCCTCACCCTCCCCGCATGGCCTCACTTTACTCCTTCTCTACAGCTGGGCCCTTGGCCTCCCCGTTCCCAACTGTTATGCCTCCCAAGAACAGGGGCAACAAGGACACTGACTCTGTGGCCGCCCGCGACAATCCAGTTACATCTCTATGGTCTAAGGCAACCCACACTCGCAGGAGGACTCCTCTACTTCTTCAGCGCCTGCTGGGTCATCCGCCTCGGCTGTACAGATCACCCAGGCATTTATGTCATCCTTTCTGCAGGTGATTAAAGGTGAGATCGCGCCCTCCCACAGGATTTTAAGACCAGGCTCCAGGACATCTGCAAAGAGTTTATGGAGATAGGCGACGGGGTGGATAGTCTTCAACGCACAATGGACACCAGGACGGAAGACCTCGAACACCTCTGGAAGAAGGTATCTGAGCTCGAGGACCAAAACATCACCCTGCAGCTGAAGCAGAAGGATTTGGAGAACCGCAGTCAGAGGAATAACTTACGCATCGGAGGTGTTCCTTTGGGAACGGAGGGGAAAGATATCCTGACGTACACCGCGGACCTCCTGCATGCTGTTCGGGAGGGTGAAGATTTTCCCTGCCTATGCTGTACAGAGTGCACCGAATACCTGGTCCCCGCGACCACCCCAACTTCATTCTTCACATTATAACGAGAATCCACTTCTTCGGCGACAAAGAGGCCAGCCTTAGAAAAGTGCAGGGAATCAAGTCGGTCTCCTATAATGGACTTCCATACAAATCTTGCAGGACCTGGCTCCCTCCACACTTCGACGGAGGAAGGAGTTTAAACCCATAAGAGATAAACTCAGAGATCTTTAGATTAAATACCAATGGAGCCACCCGTTTGCTCTGATGTTCACCTGGGAGGGCCGACGGCGGGTCTTCTGGTCCCTGCGGGAGGCACAGCAGCTCCTCCACCTCCCTTTTGAGGCTGAGGACGAAGACCTCCCCTCCTCCTGAGTGTGACTGCCTGGTGTTCTTCACCCGGAGTGGTCTAGAGTTCCTCCTCCCAAATCCAGATGCCGATCACAGGATCTCGAGTCCTCGCAGGCCAAGCAGGAAATTATCAGCCACATCCGCTCTTCGAGTGGCTCCCCGTCACTTACAAACTAGACGCCTTGATTTCTGTTACTCTTCTCATTGCGGCCTCACCTCTGGCCCCCGTCTGGTGATCCCCGTAGCCCGGTGGGCTGGTTGCTCCTTGCTTAATCCACTGCTACACCGGATGCAGACAGGGGTGGCTCCAGACTCCCTGTGTGTCTGCTGCCACCTCACATCGGAGTCCCACAGGGGAGCGACGTCTCCAGAATGGTCCAACTTCGGGATCCTGGTCTGTCCTCATTAGACTCCGTACTCACTTGGCCCTGTTGGCCGGTTGTTTATTTTTCTTCTCTATTTTATTCTTATCTTCTTTTACTTTTCTCTCTCTATTGCCCCCCTTTGAACATGCTTCGGATAGGGGCTGTGTTGTTGCAACCGTTTGGGGGTGGGTTGAGGGGTTTTCTATAGCCTGGTGAGTTCAACTGTTCTTTTGCCTGTGCCCCCTTCCTCATTCTGTCCCTGCCTCTCCTGTCCACATGCTCACCTTTCTTTGCTGCGTGTCCATGGGGGACTGAGCCCTCAGCTCTTGGGGGTTGCCTTACGGGGGCCCGTTGGGGTGCACCGACTGGTGATGAGACCTGGGCTAACTTGGACCTTGTCTGGGCGGAAGGGGCACGAGCTACTCCCTTTCCTGTAGTATGACAAGTATGGTTACATTTCTCTCTCTCAATGTGAAAGGGGCTGAACTCCTCTAATAAGCGTTGCCAGATCTGGCGTTACCTGCTCCAGCAAGACCCCAATGTAGTTTTCCTTCAGGAAACCCACCTGCTTTCCTCTGACACCCGCCTTATGTCACACCGTAGGTACCCCATCCAATACTGGGCATGCTCTCCTTCCAAGACTTGCGGAGTGGCCATTTTCTTTAAGGCAGGCTGGCGAGAGGCACCCCCCAAAAGGTACAGCTGACAAAGAGGGGAGGTTTCTCAAGGTCCATATGGTCTGGGGGCGAGGTTCTTGCACTTTCGTTAATGTGTACGCTCCCAATCAGAAACAAGATGCATTCTTTCGCTTGCATCTGGGAGCCCTCCTCTGCTCCCTCACTACCCCTATCATCCTTGGCGGCAACCTTAACTTGGTTTGAGACCCTGAGAGGGATCATACTGCGCAGGCGCACCATGCGCCAGGGGCGATGTCAGCCACGCTGTGGGACACCATCACCGACTACGGCCTCATTGACACCTGGAGACACCTACACCCAGACTCACGCGATTACTCCTTTTATCACGTCCACCGCTCCTATTCACATATTGACAATTTTTGTATCGCTTCCCCTGATCCATAGGCTACGTTGAGTGGAAATCTCCGATATACCTATCTCAGACCACGCTCACGTCTTGCTTACGCTTCAACCTGCGGATGCTTGGCGAGAACCTCTCCCTCGGTGGCAACTGCCCCCCCAAGTCCTCTGCGAACCTGTCAAAAAGGCGCACGTTCGCAAGGAAATTGGGGTCTTCTTCATTGCCAACTCTCCTTGCGATACCCCTGAAGAGGTCCGCTGGGACGCCTTCAAAGCTACCATTCGAGGGGTCATTACCGCAATATCCATCGCCCAGTCCAGGGAGGTTCACCTGGTTGAATCCAACCTTTCCAGGAATATTAAAGATTTGGAGGGCAAGGACCATGCACATCCGTCCCTTAGTAACAAGCAACACCCCGCAGACCTACGCCTGCAGCTAACCAATAATGTGGAATGGTTCTTAGTCACTCTCAAACAAAAGTTGTATACAGGCGATGACAAGGTCGGACGTGCCTTGCAAGGCGCCTTCAGGCACAGACTGTTCTATCTCACATCGCTAGGCTCAAGAGACCGGATGGCTCCTGGGCCATCTCGGAAGCTGACAAGAACCTTACACTGGAGAACTTCTACTGGGATCTCTATGCACCTGCCCCTTGCCCCCCAGGGACACGAGTCCAGAAAAGCTGCAACAAAGTTGCAACTCTCTTGTGGCTTTTCTGGACTCGTGTCCCTGGGATCCCATTGATCCCTACTTCACTAAGTTGCTTGATGATCCAATCTCCCACGAAGAAATAGCTAAAGTGCTGAAACAGCCCCCAGTAGGCAAAACCCCGGGCCATGACGGTCTGCTGGTCACTTTTTACCGGGTCTTTTACCCACAACTGCAAGACCATTTGCTCCACCTCTTCAATAGCCTTACCAATCTCCCCCACGATGAACAAGGCCGAAATAGTTCTTATCCCCAAGCCAGGTAAGGATCCGACGCAGCCCGCCTCCTTCCATCCTATTGCCCTCTTCAACACGGACGCCAAAAATTCACGAAAATCCTGGCGAATCGCTTAGAGCCTCATCTACCGGGTCTCATCGACCCCAACCAGGTAGGGTTCATCCGCCACCGTCAGGGCCCGGACAATATTAGCTGGATTGCTCACCTAGTAGAGAAAGCGTGCATCAGAGATATCCCAGCCTGTCTGATGTCCCTCGACGCCGAGAAGCGAGAAGGCATTTGACCGTGTTGACTGGGGCTTCCTTAGGGCGGTTCTTCTCAAGGTGGGCCTGGGACTGGGGATGAGCTCTAAACTGATGGCCCCTTATGAGAAACTTATCACTCACATTCACTTTGGCTCCTTAACGGTCCCCATCCCCATACATCTTGATACCAGACAGGGGTGTCCACTCTCCCCCTATTATTCGCCCTTGTGGTTGAGCCCCTAGCTATCGCTCTACGTCGCAACCAAGATATATGGGGCATATCTATGGGTGGCATGGAGCATAAAAGCCTCCCTCTTTGCTGATGACCTTCTCCTGTCTTTGTCTTCCCCATCAACCACCCTTCTTGCGGTGGCAATGCTTCTGGGGACCTTCGAAGCCGCCTCTGGCTATCGAATCAACCACGCAAAATCCCATACCCTCAATCTTAGGCTCCCGGTCCCCGAGGTTCAGGGGCTGCCGGGTGCAGTGGACCGATGTTTCGATTCGCTACCTTAGTCTGGATCTAATTCCTACGCTGGCGTCTTAGACCTCATCTAACTGGCCAAGATATAGGAGGTCCATTCGGGAAGAGATGCGTAGGTGGAAGGGTCTTCCCCTGGCGACTCAACATTAAAATGTCTCTTCTTCCCAAAATTGTTTACCTTTTTCAATCTCTTCTTACTCCCATAACACAAACGGACATTCTTCCCAGTGATGTGGCGGCGTCTGTTGCGATGTCGATCCTCTTCTCCGGCGATGCGAGGCGCTTCGGAGGCCCTGTGAGGACTCAGCGGTTCTAGTGGAAGAGGATGAAGTCACCAAATTCAACAAAATAGCATTGCACGAAACTACAGTTGTGACACTATTCAGAATCGGCCAACTGATGTAACTTGACATTGTCCACTGAGCTGTATCTATTGTCTTTGCAGCCAGGTAAAGGTGGTGAAATGATTGTACGAGTACCCTTTAATCCAAGTACTGGACAAGGTTCATGATAAGGGGGACCAAATCATTTTTTTCTTCTCCAGCTTTTCTCGTGCCAGATCTCCAATCTTAGGAAGCCAGCCGGCAACCGAAATCAGCAGTGCTGCATCATTGGAAGAGGGTAAATGTTCAGTTATGTAGCTGTCACAGGTCTTTTGTAGGTCATGTAACATGGTAGAATGATTATCTACGTCAAAGGTTGCGGCAGTCGCCACAATGTCTAGACCATCAAGGTCTGGCACAAACATTTTAATGCCAAAGAGCATTTCGTATGGGGTCTGCCCACCCAGAAATCTTCTAGGGAGAATATTTAGTGCACGTTGATCCTCATACAAATGGGCCAGCCAGTTCCTGCCAGTAGTAAGATCCTAGTTGACAAAGATTGCTTTAAGTCACGGTTCATTCGCTTCACTATATAAAGACGAAAACTGCACAAGCACCCCCATTGACATAATTGTGTCCCTGTACGCCTTAGAGGCAAATGCTGGACCTAGGTCAGAATGGAAGGGGCCACAGGCAAACATCCCAACAAAATAAAGACTGTCAAAGACACTCCAGCATGTGAAGAAGCCATGCCTTCTTGTGCGGCAACAATCAAATCAAGTTTGCGGTCCTTGTAGAGAATCAGCCAATCCCAAACTGATGGAATTTTAGCAAAAGGAACTTGTTCGGGAGATAAATGATAAAAATACTTTGAAGGGAAGCCCTGCGGATAAGCAGTTCCATCCTTCGTAGCAGCAATCGCCGCCAAAATTTGATTATGTATCTTAGTCATGGACCTTGTAACTGCTGCTACGGAACAAGTGGCTACTGCAGATTTCGCAGCATCCTCAGCCAAAGAATTAACAACAGCATGTGCTCCCACCGAAGATGGGCAAGAATATGGATTACCTGTGCGAGTGGGAGACGTATTTTAAGTTCCGCCACTTGAACCAAAGCACCTTATACTTTATTGCGCTGCCTTTCGAATCACCATAGTCATTTTATGACCAAAATAATAAGTTGTCATTTAAAGACTGAGCACATGTGAGAAAGTGCCATCTTTCTTGCCTTGGAATGCCCCCACTTTTTTCTCAACTGCTGATGTACTTTGACTGAGTGTGCCCTGGGTCCCTGCCAATCAGGTACGCAGGGCCTGTGTTCCTTCCCTACAAAGAAAAGCTATGCTGAAACAATTAATCAATCACACATATTTGTAGAGCGTGCTACTCATCCGCTAGGGTCTCAAGGCGCTGGGAGGAGGGGGAGTCGCTATTGCTTGACCAGCCAGGTCTTGAGTTGTTTCCTGAAGGAGAGATGGTACTGGGTCAGCCGTAGGTGGGTGGGGAGGGAGTTCCATGTCTTGGCCGCCAGGTAGGAGAAGGATCTTCCTCTGGCGGTGGCTCTGCGAATTCGCGGGACGGTGGCGAGGGCGAGGCTGGCGGATCGGAGCTGGCGGGTGGGTGTGTAGCATGTGAGGCGGCTGTTGAGGTATTTGGGGCCCATGTCGTGGAGAGCCTCGTGTGCGTGGGTGAGGAGTCTGAACGTGATCCTCTCGCTGACGGGGAGCCAGTGCAGGTCTCTCAGATGGGCAGAGATGTGGCGGTGACAGGGGATGTCCAGGATGAGTCGTGCAGAAGCGTTCTGTATGCGCTGGAGTCTTTTCTGGAGTTTGGCTGTGGTTCCAGCGTAGAGGGTGTTCCCGTAGTCCAGTCGGCTGGTGACGAGGGCCTGGGTGACCGTCTTCCTGGTTTCAGTGGGGATCCACCGGAAGATCTTTCGGAGCATTCGCAGGGTGTTGAAACAGGATGATGAGACGGCGTTGACTTGCTTGGTCATCGTGAGGGAGGAGTCCAGGGTGAAACCCAGGTTGCGTGCAAAGAAAGGTGAGCATGTGGACAGGAAAGGCAGGGACAGAATGAGGAAGGGGGCACAGGCAAAAGAACAGTTGAACTCACCAGGCTATAGAAAACCCCTCAACCCAGGTCCGTGGGCTTGGGGACGGTGCCCAGTGCAGGGGGCCACCAGGAGTCGTCCCAGGCAGAGGGGGATGGACCCAGGATGAGGACTTCCGTCTTGTCCGAGTTCAGTTTCAGGCGGCTGTTCAACATCCATTTGGCTACGTCTGTCATCCCTTCGTGCAGGTTGGCTCTGGCTCTGGCGGGGTCGTTGGTGAGGGAGAGGATCAGCTGGGTGTCGTCAGTGTAGGAGACGATGTTTAGGTTGTGTTGGCGTGCAATGGCTGCGAGGGGGCTCATGTAGATGTTGAAGAGGGTGGGGCTGAGCGAGGATCCTTGAGGAATGCCGCAGATGACTTCAGTGGCCTCGGATCGGAAGGGGGGGAGGCGGACTCTCTGGGTTCTTCCGGAGAGGAACGAGATGATCCACTCCAGGGCCGTCCCTTGGATTCCGGTGTTGCTGAGGCGCTGTATTAGTGTGCGGTGGCATACGGTGTCGAAGGCTGCCGAGAGGTCCAGGAGGATGAGGGCAGCTGTTTCTCTGTTGTCGAGCAGGGACCTGATGTCGTCGGTAGCTGCGATGAGGGCGGTCTCGGTGCTGTGGTTTGCTCGGAAACCGGACAGCGAGGGGTCGAGTGATCCGTTTGTCTCGAGGAAGGCGGAGAGTTGTTTGTTGACGGTCTTCTTGATGACTATGGCAGGAAAAGGGAGGAGCGAAATGGGGCGGAAGTTCTTGAGGTCCGAGGGGTCTGCGGTGGGTTTCTTTAGGAGGGCGCTGAGCTCGGCATGTTTCCAGCTCTCCGGGAAGGTGGCGGATGCGAAGGAGCTGTTAATGATGTCCCGGAGTTGGGGTGCGATGATGGAGTCAGCTTTGTTAAAGATGTGGTGGGGACAGGGGTTGGTTGGGGAGCCGGAGTGGATGGTGTTCATCATGCGGGTGGTGTCTTTGGTGCTGACCGAGGTCCAGGTGCAGAGGGTGGTGGTGGGGGGCGCTGGTTCGGTGGTTGGGTGCGTGGTCTGTGCGTCAAAGCTGTTGTGTATGTCGGCGATCTTGCGGTGGAAGAACTAGGCGAGTGAGTCGCAGAGGTCTTGCGAGGGTGTGAAGTCGTTGTTGCAGGCGCTGGGGTTGGAGAGCTCTTTAACGATGCTGAAGAGTTCCTTGCTGATGTGGGTGTTGTTGTCTAGTAGTTCTCTGAATGTTGTCCTTTTGGTGGTTCAGATCAGCTGGTGGTGTTTGCGGATGGCGTTCTTGAGGGCTGTCATGTTTTCTGTTGACTGGTCGTGGCGCCAGGCTTTCTCGAGGGTACGGCAGGATTTCTTGGAGTTTTTGAGGTCGATAGTCAACCATGAGGCTTTCTTGCTGTCGGGTCTGCTGAGAGGATTCTTCAGCGGTGCCAGGTCATTGGCGCAGTTGGTGAGCCACTGTGTGAGGATGCGGGCTGCTTCGTTTGGGTCCGTCGTGTTGGTGGGAGGGTTCTGGCTAAGGGAGGTGGTGAGCTGGTCAGCGGTGATCTTGCTCCAGCTTCTTCGGGGAACCTGTTGCGGGTGGTGGTGGGTCGTGGTTCTCCTGAAGTTGAAATGGACGCAGCTGTGATCTGTCCAGTGTAGTCCGGTGGAGTGGCTGAAGGAGATGTGCTTGCTGGAGGAGAAGACGGGGTCAAGCGTGTGGCCAGCATAGTGGGTGGGGGTGTTCACCAGTTGCTTGAGTCCGAGGTTGGCGAGGTTGTCCAGCAGGGTGGTGGTGTTGTTGTCATTGTTGTTTTCCAGGTGGAAGTTAAGGTCCCCTAGGAGGATGTAGTCTGAGGAGATGAGGGCGTGCGGGCTGATGAAGTCTGCGATGGCTTCGCTGAATTGTGTGCGTGGTCCCGGAGGTCTGTAGATGAGAGTGCCTCTGAGGGTGGTCTTGGGGTCGGTGTGTATCTGGAAGTGAAGGTGCTCGGTGGCGGCGAGGGTGTCGTCGGAGTTGGTCGTGATACGGAATGTGTTTCTGTGGACGATGGCGATGCCTCCTCCGGTTTGGTTGATGCGGTCCCTCCGGGTGATCTTGTAGCCATTCAGGATGGCTATGGCGATGTCGGGGGCCGAGGAGGCGTTCATCCAGGTTTCTGTGAGGAAGGCGACGTCTGGTGATGTTGTGTCGAGGAGGTTCCAGAGTTCAACGGCGTGCCTGTGGATGGGACGGGTGTTGAGCAGGATGCATTTGAGGTGATTGTTGCTGGAGGCCGGTAAATTTGCAGGCTTGGAAGGTGAAGGGTCCGTAGGTGCGTTTCGGGGTAGCTCGGTGGCAGGTGGGGTTGAGTGCCTGGAGGGTGGCGGCAACGTAAGTCAGTCGGGTGGGCTGGTGACATTGAAGGCCAGGGTTCCTGGCGATGGGAGTGGTCCAGGCGCGGGCGGGCGAAGATGGGCTTGCCTTAGGCGCGGCCTCCATATGAGGGCAGAGGGAAGGAGGAGCAGCTGGGAGGTGGTAGTGGGGTGGCCAATGGGAGTAAAGGGGGCAGGGCCGCAGGGCGCAGCAGCGGGGAAAAAACGGCAGGAAAAGACGGCGGGAGGGGAGGACAGAGCACAGGGGTACAGAAGGCAAAAACACAGGGGCAGAGAATGCAAAAAACAAGGTGGCACTGGATGCCAAGCACAGGGGTACAAAATGAAAGAGGGAACGAGCAGTCAAGCGGCCAAAACGGCAACAGAGGTTCAACCCACAGGGGGCTGCGTGGCGGATGGGGGGAGCGACCTGCCTGGTGACAGGGTCAGTGGTCGCTCTCTCCCACCGCTTTGCGGCCTCCATATGAGGGCAGAGGGAGGGAGAAGCAGCTGAGAGATGGGAGCGGGGTGGCCAATGGGAGTGAAGGGGGCCGGGCCGCAGGGCTCAGCGGCGGAGGGAAAAACGGGAAAAAACGGCGGGAAAAGACGGCGGGAGGGGGACGACAGAGCACAGGGATACAGAAGGCAAAAACACAGGGGCAGAGAATGCAAAAAACAAGGTGGCACTGGATGCCAAGCGCAGGGGTACAAAATGAAAGAGGGAGCGAGCAGTCAAGCGGCCAGAACGGCAAAAGAGGTTCAACCCACAGGGGGCTGCGTGGCGGATGGGGGGAGCGACCTGCCTGGTGACAGGGTCAGTGGTCGCTCTCTACCACCGCTTTGCGGCCTCCATAAGAGGGCAGAGGGAGGGAGGAGCAGCTGGGAGGTGGGGCGGGGCGGCCAATGGGAGTGAAGGGTGCGGGGCCGCAGGGCTCAACGGCGGGGGAAGAACCGAGCCAAGCGCAGGGGTACAAAATGAAAGAGGGAGCGAGCAGTCAAGCGGCCAAAATGGCAACAGAGGTTCAACCCACAGGGGGCTGCGTGGCGGACGGGGGGAGCGACCTGCCTGGTGACAGGGTCAGTGGTCGCTCAAAATACCCAATTGGCATCTCTGGCCCCCGTCAGCCCCTAGTAAATGGTACCCTAGGTACCCAGGGCATGGTGACCAGAGAAGACACCTGAGGGCTGCAGCACTTATTGTGCCACCCTCAGGGGCCCTGTACCCTGGCTCCCACAAGTACAGAACTAAAGCAAGAGTCGACATGGGACACATCCCTGTGTGCCATGCCCACAGAACCCACTGTCCTGGCATACTTCAGTCACCCCTCTAGCTGGGTGCCCTATGCCAGAGGTGAGGGCCCAGGTGCATAAGCCCTGTGCCCCTACAGTACCCAGGGCAATTCCTGGGCACTGTAAGTGCAGTGTTGTCATTTATATGGTGCTGGGAGATTGTCATTCACGAACTCCACAGCACCATAATGGCTTCACTGAAGACTGACAAGTTTGGTACCAAACTTCTCAGCACATTAAACCCGCACTGATGCCAGTGTGGGATTTAATGCAACATGCACGAGAGGGCATATTAGAGATGCCCTCCAAAAACCCGAACCTACAATCCACGTCTGGGCTTAGTGGATGCAGAGGCTGCCACCCAGCAGACATGTTGCTGGACCCCTGGGTGGAGAGCCTCCGCTCTCCTGGGTCTGCAACAAAGCACATCCTGGGCGAGGTGCTATGTCTCCTCCCCCAGGATGGACAGGGGGAAGCTTCAAAGGCATACCGCCTCTGAGAGCTTCCCCAGACCATTTGCTGTACCCAGCAACCAGCCCCCCACCAGTTCTACCCCCACTCTGGCGGGAAGGCTGGCAGGAAAAACTACGTCAGGAAGGGGGGTGCCAACCTGTGCCAACTCCACCACTCAGGCGGAGGAGGCAAGGTGAAGCACAACCCCGGGCTCCGGCCATCTTATAGATGGGGAGTCCTGCCCAATCCCAGCTAGGCTCCTGCCCCCTCCCACAGGAGAGGAGCAGGCTAGGGGATGTACTCACCCCAGGACAGGGACCCATTGGTCCCTGCCCTTGCCCTACCTGCAACGCCCCTAAATTTAGTATTTGAACCTTCCTTCCTCAGATCCCGATATCAAAAAGAAGCAAGAAGATCAAGAAGAAGATGACCCGCCGTGCAGTTGCTAACAACAGGACAACAACAACTTACTTGGCCCCAGCCCTACCGGCCTGTTGATCCTGGAACCTGCTCCTGCCTAAACCCGGCCACCTCCGCGGACATCAACCTTGGGACACCCAGAGGACCTGCCTGCCTTGACCCTCTCGGCGATTGGGATTCCCATGAGCAGAGGCCCTGCTGCAACAACCCACCTGGTGCCCACCATGAAGCTCCGGACCAGCCCACTCTGCACAAGCCAAACCTGGGCCGGGCCAACCCGAACCAAGAAAACAAGGACGTCCCCCCGGCGACTGGGACCCGAAGTCCAGTGCCCAAAGACCCGCCTCGACTAACCAGCCGACGCCTGCAGACTCAGAACCAGGGGCCACCCAAACCGCGACCAGCCTAGGGTAAGCTTTTCCCGACACCCAAAGACACCCCTGCACCCGGCGCCCTACAGCCCCCTGTACCTCCCTTTGGGGTACCTACCTATGCTCCAACATCCCAACTTACCTCTCGAAGTGCTGGTCGCCCCTGGAGAGTCCCCGTCCCCGAGCCTGCAGCCTTTGTTCCTTTTTCAAGATCCTCATTGGATAACATTGAGCGCCCGACGGCTCAAAAGCACCCTGAACCCAGCCGCCCGAGTGCCGCTGGCTGTGACCTCTTTGCCCTATCCTACTTCCCCCCTTGCCCAAGTGTGAAGTTTTGAAAACTGAAAATATTCCTATAAAATCAGCCAAAGTCTGAATTCGAAAATACTCACCTGTGATCAGGAGAGAAGCCAGTAGCGTACCTTTCAGCCCAGTACTGAATCGCAAAAGTAATCCCTAGCGGGTTTACTAGTGACCTGCATTTTCTCTATAGGAACCCATTGTCTGCTTTTCTATGAAAATTCTTCTAAGTTCTACTTTTGAAAACTGCAAATATTCTTTGAAAAGCGTACGAAATACTGAAACGCAATTACCTACCTGTTTTGAGTGAAGCCCCCAGTGCTGGCCCTAGGAGACTAGTGCTGGGTTACAAAAGTAACGCGATCGTACTTCACCTGTAACCTGAATTTCCTCCCATTGAATAACATTGTGAGAATCACCTCGAAAAGTTTCTAAGTGTGAACTTTTAAAACAGCTTTATATTCAGGAAAAATCATCACTGTAACTAAAACGTTTTTGCTAATCTGGTTTCAGCTTAGACCCCAGGACCGAATCCAAGATCTAGTCCTGGGACTACCAAAGTAATCCATAAAGTAATCAACTGTACTTTCCTATGAAAACCCATTGAGTGTGCTAGAGTGTGTTTCAGAACTTTATTGCTGATTAGCTAACCAGTGATTAATGTGTATACAAACTTATTACTCCTCTGCAAAGTATTTACATGAGAGTATTCGTAATGTGAAAAGTATATGTTTATAACTGTTGGTTCGAAAAATAAAACAACCATATCTCTGGATATGCAAACAATTGGCCTGGAGTTCAGTCCTTGAGTGTGTGAAACCTTTTGCTGACTGAGTGTGTACATCAAATGCTTTACACTGTCCTCTGGTACTGCCTTACTGCTCGACCAAGCTACCACTTTGGAGACTAAGGTCAGTTCTGACTTTAACCTCTGTTATACCTCTGGGGTTAGTGGCCTCTATACACACGGTACTTCCTTCTAGTCCAGTTTATATAGAGCCACTTTCTCACAACACAGTAGTAAGAATTGGATACAATAAGAGTATTCACATTAGGATTAGCAAACTCAAGAGCAAGAACAAGAGCACACAGCTCCGCCAATTACGTTGTACAGTCCCCAAGTGCCTTTGTATGCACTATGGAAAACTGAAATTCTCCATTGACAATTGAACCAGCCACAATAGCGCAAGCCACTGAACGAGCATGTTTGGAACCGACGGCCGGTTGGCTCGATCTATCGGTACAGATGATACATTTGTATCCATCCAAAGGAAGCAACGACAGTGGTGGAGGATGAACATGTTCATACTGTAAAAAATCCTATGTCTGAAGAGCAGGATCAAAGATAAACTTGACATCAGCCCGATGCCAAAGAAGTAACCCATTGTATCCAACGGGGATGTAATGCCGTAAAGTTCGGTACACTCGCCTTAGTCACTGCTTCTAAGGCAGGGAGAGGCGTGAACATAAGAATGCATTTTCCCTGCACAAGCTAGCGTTCTATCAGAATCGCCATTTAGACCGCTGTCAGAAGAAAATGTTGGTTGTATCAACGCATACAGCGGTTTGATACGCTGGCCTTAATTGGGAATGTATGTCCTCCCAAAATTTAAAAATCCCAGCAAAGACTGAAGCTTTTTAATTTCTCCAGGAAGTGGGGGGCTAACCCCCTTCCTTTATTATTGAGCTTGTATCCCAAAAAGAGCACCGCAAAATGTGCGATGTGTGATTTAGCTAAATTAAATTTGTATCCATAGTCGGCAAACGACAAAATAATGTGGTCGAATCGGACAAGATGTGGCATGAGTTTATCCGATAAATATCATCAACGTGTGAGAACGCATCAGGGACTATGCTGTCTAACAAAGAGACAAAACATGCAGCAAAAGCCTCGGGCTATTCTTATAACCCATAGGCAAACGCGTAATTTTTTCTGATTCCCAAGTGCAGTAAATGCTTTCAAGTCACTGCTCTCAGGAGCCAAGTTGTGGCTATAGAAACCATTGAATATATCCAGTGTAGTTTTGTATTTCTTACGAATAAGACTGTTCACTAGCGCAGAGCTATGTGTATTCTGTTCCGCAAATGTACGACAATGACTATTCAAATTTCGATAATCTAATACAATGCGGTATGAGCCGTCAATTTTAGATACTGGAAAAAGAGTATTATTCATCTGCGATATGCAGGATTCAATCACTCCTTGATACTTCAACTGAGTTAGAAGAATATCCCAAACGGGAGCCTAAGCTTCTCCTTTGATTGGATATTGCGGTAGTGGTGTCTGTAACGGGATCTCATGTGCCGGGGATTCTCTAACCCAGCCCACCTGATTACAGTACACCGCTGGGGCAAGGGACAAGGGTCAAAGCCCACTCAGATGCGTAAGCCTTTGCATTTTCCTCAGGGACGTAACTCGAAAAACTCGGAAGTATCACATCTTCCCCCCTAGAAGTGGCTAGCACAAATGGTGGGGGCAAATCGGCCTCTGCCAACAAAATGACATAAGAGGAAGTCAGATTTTCCCCAAAAACCACTGTGATTGTATGCTGTATATCACCTTCGATTTGGAAGACAATTCCAAAGAGTCTATCCGGGGGGAGCTACTCGTGTATCATCTGTTTCTACTGTAATGAATGTATCAGTTGCTTTCATCTCCAGACAGGGACGCAGGGACGCAGTGCCTCCCACACTATGGTAACCTCTGCCGCGCTGTCAAGCAGAGTCACCGCTCATGTCCAATCTAGAAGACGTGTTCTCACCGTCTGAGGCATACATTACTATTACAGCTGCAACTTTTTTCTTCTGATACAGAGGTCTAAAATGAGGCAGATCCTCTTGTTTGGCCTTAACGTCAAACTGCCGAGGTTGATCCCATCCCTGTTGTGTCGTCGGACCTTTGCCAAGATCCTGGCGTTACCCACCACCGACTTGAGAGCCCGATGTGTCCCGTAAAGAAGAGGAGAGCGCTGATCAAGGACTTGAACTCTATCAGGAGTCTTAATTTTCGCACGGTCGCCCAAGTCGTAAGTACGCTCAGAAGACTCGGGTGTTGGTGAACCAGCACGCAAACCCTGCTTCTGTTGTAACTGTCCCTGTTTTTTATTTCTCCAGTTCCTTTTAGGAAAAAACAGGCATCCATCTTTATCAGTCTGGGCCTTTTGTTGAAATTGAGTTTGCGGTTGAGTAAAAGGTTTGGGGCCAGATGTAGGTAATTCATATTTACCGACTCTTAAATACCGAATTTTACCGATTCGGTATTTAAGAGTCGGTAAATATGAAGGGGGGAGATGTAGGTATTACAGAATCTGTAAATACCGAATCTTTAAGATTCGGTATTTACCGATTCTGTAAATACCGAATCAGTATTGTCCTTGATTCCTATGGGCCTTGAAGCCCATAGGAATCAATGGGCAATACCGATTCTGTAATTACAGAATCAGTAAATACCGATTTTAGCAAGGGTGCAGGGGGTGTCACTTTGACACCCTCTAGCACCCCAAAGACGGGCATGTTTGCCATGTGGCACACAGACATGCCCTAAGGGCATGTCTGTCTGTCACATGGCTAGGGGCCCGATGTAGGTGACCATTACCGGTCGGTAACGGCCGAATTCGGCCGTTACCGACCGGTAAATGGGTCAATGAGATGTAGGCGCCATTATAACAGTGAATCGGTAAATTTACCGAATCGGTAAAATTACCAATTCTGTAAAATACCGAATCGGTAATTTTACAGATTCGGAAAATTCCTGATGTAGGTAGCACTGTTTCCAGTGCTACAGGCCTTTTAGATTCGGTATTTTACCACCCAATCCAATTGGGTGGTGAAATACCGAATCCAGGTGTACATGCACACCTGTGCCATGTGACAGACAGTCATGCCCTTAGGGCATGTCTGTGTGCCACATGGCACACATGCCTGTATTTGGGGTGCTAGAGGGTGTCAAAGTGACACCCCCTGCACCCTTGCTAAAATCGGTATTTACCGAATCGGTAAATACCGATTCGGTAATGCCCATTGATTCCTATGGGCTTCAATGCCCATAGGAATCAATGGGCATTACCGATTCGGTATTTACAGAATCGGTAAATAACGAATCTTAACGATTCGGTATTTACCGAATCAGAAATACCTACATCTCCTCTCCTATTTTTTACCACTTCTTAAATACCGATTCGGTATGAATCGGTATTTATGAAGTGGTAAAAAAGATTTACCTACATCGGGCCCTAGGTGTGCATGCACACATGTGCATGCACACCTGAAATCGGTATTTTACCACCCAATTGGATTGGGTGGTAAAATACCGATTCTGTAAGGCCTTAAGGACTCTGAAGAGTCCCACCTACATCTGGAGGGTACTGAATCGGTAAAAATAACAATTCGGTTTTTTACAGATTCTGTACATTTACCGAATCTGTAAATTTACAGAATCTGTAAAATCTGGCCCCCTACATCTCAAGATGCCAAATACCGGTCGGAAACGGCCGAATTCGGCCGTTACCGACCGGTAATGGTTCACCTACATCGGGCCCCTAATTCCCAGACTATTGAGCCTTATGGTTTAATAAGCTTTAGCAATAATCTTTGGCAATTCGTGTTGCTTGCCTGTGTCTGCCACATCCTCCAAGCATTGCGCCACTTGTAAGCATTACAAACATTAGCAAGGATCATATCGCAAACAAAGTCGAACACACCCACCAGTCTCATGCCTGACTTGAGGGCCACCACGGCCCTTGTTCACGGATGGGAGAACGGTAATTGAGGGGGTGCCAAAAAACATCAAATACACAGCTGAAAATACTTTACCCCACGTATTTGCGCAGCAGAACCAGGTGGTCCCACCTGGAAGTTGTGCGACATGAACTGAATAACAGCTCTATGTATACGTGTCAATTAAGTATGTAATGCTCGAAGCTCTACAACTGTAGCAGTGAGATAAGTTGAGTGCGGGGTGTACCCAGCTAAAACGGGCCAAGTGGCCCAATCTATTGACAAGGGGCCTAAACGGACCGGTGCTATTGGGTGAGGGGCCATTAAACCATATTTGGTGATGCCAAGCCATTAGCGGAACTTCAAGAGATCTAAAAGGTCTATAATCCTGCGGAGTCGTGGTGGCAGTATACTCGTGAAACAAATTATCTGTTCCATCGACCGCCGGAAAGGTGACCCAAGAATAAAATACCACTACGTGGAATGCTGGATCCGCTTCTATGACAAAGACAAGCACAACACCAGCATCAGGTACTCCATATTGAGTCAAATAAGCCCTGAGCGGTGCGCGGTTAGGAGGTGCAATAACAACCGCCATTTCAACAATAGAGAAAAACAACCTATGCGTGGCAATGGCAGAGCAATAACGGGGTAATATAAACAAGAAAGACCTTTCAAAATCAAGCTTGAGCGAGAATACGTGGGAGGCATATGGGGACCCACGGGGGATCTTATATATAACGACGGGGGAAAAGCAGAGCTCTTTGGCGCATTCTATAAAGCACTCTACATTAGAGACCAATTGGATGGGGCGTGGCTTGGACCCCGATGTAGGCGGCAGCGGTTCCCGGGGCTCCTCCACAGCCGCCCTTCTCCCGACGACATCCTGGACATATTCACAGCTCCCCGGGCCCAGAACTTGAGCGGCTGTACCCTGTGCCCCCTCTGCGCTGGAGGACAAATGTGTTTGGCCCTCCAACGCGCAGAAACGGACGACTTTGCTGCCCCCGAGATGACGAGCTCGGAGGCTCCCAAAATGGCGGCGGCGGTCCCGCGAACTACAACCTGGCCGGGCCCCTCCTCCGTTGGCTGCTTGGACCCTGGACACTGGGACCATGGAGCGGGAGGTGAGGGGGCCCTGACGCGGTGCTCGCACCGTTCATACAGGCTGATGGTGCAGCGCTACGAGGTTAAGAGCTGCTGATGAGTGTCCCTGCCTGACCCTAAGATGGCGGCGCCCGCGTGATCCCAGGGTGGTGCTGGAGAGCCTGTTGCTTGCGGTCCCTGGTCGTCCGGAGGGCAGCGGTGCCGCACAGGAGCTAGTGGTGCATGATCTGACGGCGTTGCGAGCTTTTCCTGGACCCCCCAAGTGGTGCGAGGGCCCAGAACTCTTGCCACATCCTTGGCCTGCACCGGGGACTGCGACACTGGCCGGGGACATTGTACACCTGAGGTGAAGGGGCCTACGAGCGGATAGTGTTGCTCCCTGCCGCAAGATGGTCAGGGGGGCCAGAAAGAAGGGCTTTGATGTGCTGAGACTCGATGACACGGGTCATTCCATGGAGGGAGACGAGACGGCGTCTGGCTCTGGGAGCTCAGCCCCGCCACGAGACCCCTCCCTGAGTGACATTATGCAGGCCATTGTGGCATCACGCGAGGCCCTGGAGAAGCGGATAGACACCATTGGGTCTGACCTGTCCCTCTTGAAGGATGACCACAAGAAGCTGAAGAGCGAGTAACGACTTCGGAAGCGAACATGAAGGACATTCCTGGCGAAGTGGCTACCCTGAAGGCCTCGTTGGCGGAAGTGGCGCAGAAAGTTCGGGTGCTGGAACTCAGGGCCGAGGATAGTGAAGGGCGCTCCAGACGTAACAACCTCCGTATAGTAGGTGTCCCGGAGAGAGAGGAGGGCCAGGATGCGGTGTCCTTTTTGGAAACCTGGTTGCGGGCGGAGGTGGCGCCGGAGGGGCTCTCCCCATTTTTCGCCCTGGAGTGCGCCCACAGAGTCCCGACGCGCCCGCCTAGATCTGGTGGACCGCTGCACCCGATGGTGGTGCGCCTTCTGCACTACCGGGATCGTGATCACATTCTTCGGCGGCCAGGGGTTTACCGAATCTGCGCATTGGTAACAGCAAGGTCATGATTTTCCCGGACTTCACCAGGGACGTCCAACGACAACGGGCATCCTTCCTGGCGGTCAAGCGAAAATTGAGAACTATGCAGCTGCCCTATGCCATGCTGTTCCCGGCCCGACTGAAGGTCATTGCTGGAGGGGACACACACTTCTTCCTTACACCGCAAGCGGCTTGGGACTGGATAAAGGCTGGTGGAGGCACCCCCCCTTGCGACCACGCCTAGACGAAGCTCCACTGATCTGACACCGACGCGACGACCTGGCTCCCCGGCTGGGTGGCAACAGGAAAGGAATAAGGCGGTGCTGGCAGTGGCGGCCATCAGCCAGGGGGAGGTCAGCCCCTCCAGTAATGCTTCGGAGCGCTCGAAGAATGCTGATTTAAGTCCTGGCTCCAGCAGCGCTCATGGCCTCTCAGAGGCGGACCTACAGGTGGTAACTCCACAAACGGAGGATGGCACCAGCACCCTGCTCGACAACCTCGCCAACCTGGGACTCAAGCAACTGGTGTCCACCCCCACCCACCTCGCCGGACACACACTCGACGCAGTCTTCTCCTCCAGCACAGACATCGACTTCAGCCACGCCACAGAACTTCAATGGACGGACCACAGCTGCGTCCACTTCACCTTCAAGAGAACGACGACCCACCACCACCAACAACAGGCCGCCCGCAGAAGCTGGAACAAGATCACAGCAGACCAGCTCGCCACCTCCCTGAGCCAGCACCCTCCTGCCAGCTCAGCGGACCCCAGCCAGGCCGCCGACAACCTCACGAAGTGGATCAGCAACTGCGCGGACGAACTCGCCCCACTGAGGACCCCGCCCAGCAGACCCGGCAGCAAGAAGGCCCCTTGGTTCACCGACGAACTCAAGAGCTCCAAGAAGAACTGCCGAGCCCTCGAGAAAGTCTGGAGAAGGGATCCGACACCGGACAACAGGACCTCCTTCAAGCTTGCCACCCGGAAACACCACCAGCTGATCCGCGCCGCCAAGAAAACAGCATTCAAGGACAGGCTGGACAACAACGCACACAACAGCAAGGAACTCTTCAACATCGTGAAAGAGCTCTCCAACCCCAGCGCAGGAAACAACGACATCACCCCATCGCAAGACCTCTGCAACTCCCTCGCCTCATACTTCCACAACAAGATCGCGGACATACACAACAGCTTCAACAACCAACCAACGCACACCATGACCGAACAACCACCCCCCACTACCACCCTCCACGCCTGGACCCCGATCAGCACCGAAGACACCATCCGCACGATGAACTCCATCCACTCCGGATCTCCGACCGACCCCTGCCCTCACCACGTCTTCAACAAGGCCGACGCTGTCATCGCACCCCACCTGCGAGACATCATCAACACATCCTTCGACACCACCATCTTCCCTGAGAGCTGGAAACACGCCGAACTCAGCGCTCTACTCAAGAAACCAACAGCGGACCCCACCGACCTCAAGAACTACCGCCCCATCTCGCTCCTCCCGTTTCCAGCCAAAGTCATCGAGAAGACCGTCAACAAGCAGATGGCCGCCTTCCTCGAGACGAACGGATCCCTCGACCCCTCACAGTCCGGCTTCCGAGCCAACCACAGCACCGAGACCGCCCTCATCGCCGCCACCGATGACATCCGAGCCCTGATGGACAATGGAGAAACAGCGGCCCTCATCCTCCTAGACCTCTCCGCGGCATTCGACACGGTCTGCCACCGCACCCTAGTACGGCGCCTCAGCAACATCGGAATCCAGGACAAGGCGCTGGAATGGATCATCTCCTTCCTCGACGGAAGAACACAGAGAGTCCGCCTACCACCGTACAAGTCAGAGGCCTCCGAAGTCATCTGCGGCGTCCCTCAAGGATCATCTCTGAGCCCCACCCTCTTCAACGTCTACATGAGCCCCCTCGCGGCCATCGTACGCAAACACAACCTCAGCATAATCTCCTACGCCGACGACACCCAGCTGATCCTCTCCCTGACCAACGACCCCGCCGCCGCCAGAGCCAACCTGCACGAAGGGATGAAGGAGGTAGCCGAGTGGATGACGACCAGCCGCCTAAAACTGAACTCGGACAAGACGGAGGTCCTCATCCTGGGACCCTCACCCTCCGCCTGGGACGACTCCTGGTGGCCTCCCGCCCTGGGCTCCGCACCCAAACCAACAGACCATGCACGCAACCTGGGCTTCATCCTGGACTCCTCCCTCTCCATGACCAGGCAAGTCAACAACGTCTCCTCGGCGTGCTTCAACACCCTACGCATGCTACGGAAGATCTTCTGGTGGATCCCCACCGAGACCAGGAGGACCGTCACCCAGGCCCTCGTCACCAGCCGACTGGACTACGGCAACGCCCTCTACGCCGGTACCACCACCAAGCTCCAGAAGAGACTCCAGCGGATCCAGAACGCCTCAGCCAGACTCATCCTCGACATCCCACGAACCAGTCACATCTCCGGACATCTCAGAGACCTTCACTGGCTCCCCGTCAGCAAAAGAATCACCTTCCGCCTCCTCACCCACGCACACAAAGCCCTACACGACCAAGGCCCGAGCTACCTCAACAGCCGAGTCAACTTCTACGCTCCCAAACGCCACCTCCGATCAGCCAACCACGCCCTCGCCGCCGTCCCCCGCATCCGAAGAGCGACTACAGGAGGAAGGTCCTTCTCCTACCTGGCTGCCAAGACCTGGAACTCCCTCCCGACCGACCTGCGCCTGACCCAAGACCACCTCTCCTTCAGGAGGAAGCTGAAGACCTGGCTGTTCGAGCAGTAGCGGCACCCCCCCCCCCCCCCCCCCCCAGCGCCTTGAGACCCTACGGGTATGTAGCGCGCTTTACAAGTGTCATTGATTGATTGATTGGCATCTTTGGCTGATGTGGCTGTGAGGACATTGGACACGCTGATGTACGGTACTGGGATACGGGACGGGCCCTGCCTGCTGGTGCTGGGGGGCGGGAGGCAGCTGGCTTCTGTTGATCATTACTGTGATATTGGGGGGTGAGCTGTGGGTTGTTTCTGAATACTTGGGAGAGGGGGGGGAAGCTTAGGATCTGAATAAGATTGACGTTCCAAACAGCCTAGCCTGCTCTGGTTGATTTACGCTTGATTTGCAGGCTTTGGATGGGGTTACCACATTGGTTGTCTGTCCTGGGGAGTGGGAGTTGGGTAGGATTGTTTGGTTGTGTTTGTGGGGGGTGGTGGGTGGGATCTGGGCGTGTCAGAGGGACCTATGAGGGAACATGTGAACTGCGATGTGGGCTGCCATGGGACCCTACTTAGGCTACAAATGTCTCACGTGGAATGTGAGGGGGATGCATACCATGCATAGACGCCACAAGATTCACTCATATTTAATTCGGCGGGGCATTCATATTGCCTTCCTCCAGGAAACGCATCTTTTAGCAAAGGAGGGGAAAGCATTGCAACGGAGATGAAGGGGGCAAGTCTACCACACTGATTACTCGGCCTACGCTAGGTGGGTGGTCATCTGGATAAGGGCGAGGGTACTATTTCAATGCATGCAGCAGCTTATTGACCCTGAGGGGAGGTATACAGTGGTGAGGGGAAAACTAGATGGGATGGACCTAACGTTGGGTTGTCTATATGCCCCGAACGTGGAACAGCCTGCCTTCTTCTCCTCGTTGTCCTGCAAACTGGCCCCGTTTTTAGTGGGACCATTGCTCCTTGCAGGGGACTTTAATTGTGTAACTGACACTGCATTGGACCGCTCACATCCCCCCTTACCAAATGCACCGGCGAGCAAACTGGCGCTTGTGCGTTCTGACTGGCAACGTCAATGGGGGCTGATTGACTCATGGAGAGCTAACCACCCATTAGACAGGGACTATTCCTTATTTTCCTCCCTTCACAAACTTCACGTCCGTATAGACGCCTTCGTGTGTTCCCCGGAAGTGCACGGAGAGGTGTGCCACAGTGAATACCTTACGCGCACGATCTCCGACCATAACCCGCTGCTGGTGCAGCTACGATGGTCGCAGCGTCGCCTACGAATTCCCACCTGGAAACTACGCCCGGAGACGCTTGACGATCAGGTCTTCCGGACCGAGATAGCCTCGAGTATGGAGACGTATTTTCAGATCAATGCGGGGACCGCGGGGTCGGCCACTGTTGAGTGGGATGCCTTCAAACAGTGGTGCGGGGGCGATGCATTGCGACGGTGTCGGGGGTTCGGAAAACCTTACTAAGTGACATTCGCCGGGAGGACGAGAAGCTCGCTCGCTGGAGAGAGAACGACCTGAGCGACCGGACATTCATGAGGCCCTACTCGAGGCGAGGGACTCAGCGGCGGCGACTACAAATCCTACCTCACGCGTGCACATTCGGAACGGGATAGAACGGGGGCTCTCTTGGCCTGGCTAGCCGAGGTTCGGTCATCCTTGAACTCAGAGATCACACGGGAATGGCGCGGTTCGACCAACAGGGAATTAATGAACTATTCTATGATTATTACACGGAACTATACCGTAGTCGGGTCCTTCCGTCGGAGGACGAGTTCCAGAGATTCCTGGAGGGTTTGGGTTTGCCGGAGCTGGACGAAGAGGACGCAAAACCTCTGGGGGATAAAATTGAGGTGAGGGAGGTGAGAGTCGCCATCAAGAGTATGGCACGGAATAAAACGCCAGGCTCCGATGGTCTCCCGACGGAATTCTATCACACCTACGTCAACCTCCTGGCGCCTCAACTAGCGTGGCTCTACAATGAGGCTAAACGACTGGGCAGCTTACCAAAGACCACTGGCGAGGAGCTAATTGTCCCGCTACTGAAACCTGGCAAGCAGCCTTGGGACAGATCGGCGTATCGCCCCCTGTCCATGCTTAACCTGGAATACAAAATTTTGAGCAAAATTTCGGCGACGCGTCTACTCCCCCACATGTCCACACTGATCCACGTGGACCAATCTGGCTTTATCCCGACCCGCAACACCGCGCTTAATATACGACAGCTCCTCCACGTTCTGTAGGCTGACGCCTACGATGTGGATGAAGCGGCGGTGTTTGCAATCGACATGGAGAAGGCCTTTGATAGCCTGGAATGGCCCTACCTTTTCCATGTTATGCGCACAATGGGACTGGGCAAGGACTTTGTGGATTGGACGGCACTATTATACCGGAACGCTACGGCAAGGGTCAGAACAGGAGGTGTAATATCTGAGGCTTGTGCCGTAGGAAGGGGCACTCGTCAGGGTTGCCCCCTCTTCCCCCTATTATTTGCCATAGCGATCGAACCTTTGGCGGGGCGAGCCCGGTTGGGGCGGGCGTATCAGGGGTTGGACGTCTACGGGCAGGTGCACCATATCGCATTATACGCTGATGACCTCCTACTGTTTTTGGCGGACTCTGCTGCCTCCCTGCGGGGGGCTTAATCCCTCCTTAAGTCGCTGAGCACGGTGTCTGGCCTCAGAGTGAACTGGGCGAAATCGTACCTGTTCCCGACTCGTGCCGTAGAACATGCCCGCACTCTACGGAAGGAGTGACCTGGGAGGAGAGGAGTCTTCGCTACCTGGGTACTTTGATCTATCATAAAAGAATAGACATTCTAGAGGGCAATATCGGGTCGGCGATCACTTACTAAAACGAATTTCGACTTCTGGAGTACGCTTCCATTGTCACTGGCGGGGAAGGTGGCGCTCCTTAAGATGGTGATTCTACCGAGATTGCTCTATTTTTTCCGAACTCTTCCGGTCTGGATCCCGGCGAGTTACTTCCGGAGGCTACGGGCCATGGTGACTGGTTTTCTGTGGAGTTCGGATAGACGCAGAGTGGCACACAACACGCTTCTACGGCCTCGGGCTGAGGGGGGTCTCGCGGTGCCGGATTACGAGCTGTACTACCTGGCGGCCCAGCTACAGTGGTTGACACAGTGGGTAGCGAGAGCCACGAGAGAAGAGGACGGATCCGGTGAACCGGCGGGGCCGGTTCGGGTAGTATCCCGGATCGTTCTGGGCCTCCCGATGGGGGACCTCCATCTCTCCCAGGAATTCTCGACGGTCCGGAAGTGTTGGAATAAGTATCTGCGGAGGGGACATATTGCGGTTCCATACGCACCTGAGATCCCGCTCAAATTATGCAGGGCGCTCCCGCATGGGGTCACATGGCACCGTTTGGAAAACTGGGAACATCAGGGCCTAACGACCGTTGGGGATCTGTATGATGACGGCGTGCTACTGCCTTTCGATCTCTTGAGAGATCGCTTTCATCTTCCGGGGGGAGACTTCCTCCATCATGCGGCGCTGACAGCGGCGATCCGTAAACATTGGGGGACAGGTATGACGGAACCGCCACTATCCATGGGCTGTCAATACGTGGTAATGGCCGCGGGGACGGTTAAGGCCATTACGTGCCTCTATAAGCGCATGACTATGGAAGCTTTGACCCCGCTGCTAGCTCTGAAGGCGAAATGGGAGGCGGATTTAACGACGGAGATCCCTGAGGCTGCGTGGTGTGGTATAGTAGAGCGGGCCTGGAAAGGGACGCGCAATGCGAGGTTTCAGCTGGTGCATTTTTACATCCTACATAGAGCATACCTGACCCCTGACAAACTACATAAGTACTTCCCGACTCACTCGGCGGCCTGCCCGCACTGCCCGCACTGCCCGGCAGAGGTGACCGATTTCTAACACATGTTCGGGTCCTGCCCAGCACTGGGCTCCTTTTGGCAGGGGATAGTGGAGAGTCTGCGGGAGGTCACTGAGAGGGATTTAAAGCCCACAACGGCACACTGCGTTCTACACTAGTTCCCCACACACATCAAAGAACAAAATCACTAGTAAGTTCCTGGACCTGGGTCTGCTTTTAGCGAAACGAGCCATAACATCCCAATGGAAGGCGAGTAAGGGCCCCACGGTGGAGAGACGGTGGGCGGAGCTCAATAAATGGGCCAGGTGTGAGGGGGAGGTACGTCTGCAGCTGGCACTTAGGGCAGGTACTGATAATGCTCTGGAGCGGGCCCAGGCCTGGGAACGATTGGTTCTGGCACACTTTTGGACTCTGACAGCGAAGGCTCCCCCGCACGTAGTCCTGCTCCTTAGGTACCTTAGCCTGGGTTTGTGATCGTCCAGGTTCTTTCCCTTGGATTGCTCCACACCCCACGTGATGACTGCAGTCTCCTTTTGGTTACTCCTGATAGTCTGTCTCGGACCTGCACTGCCCGCAATGGATTCTAGCTTGCTCTTGTAGAACTCTGACACGCCTGGGGGTGGGGGCAGGGGGTGGAGGAGGGGGGTAGGGGTAGGGGGGGTAAGGGATATAGGGGCTTGGGTTGGGGAGTTGGGGGGGGGATGTTTGGTTTTGTTAGGGGCTCAATAGGCCGGGAGCGGGAGGACCGGGCGAAAAGAAAAGCAGCTGGATTGATCGACGAACTGGTTGTACAAACTATAACTCTGCAATAAAAATATATAAAAAAAAATTATTTTAAATTAGAGACCAATTGGATTCCAATACCAAACGGGATTACTTACAGACATTACACTTTCCTGAATGGAACGATATACTTACTGCCCCCATTACCTCCGAAGACTTCAACGCTGCTATTAAGGCTTTCAAACCACATAAAGTCGGACGCCACTCCACACCTCACACGACTCTTCAAAAAGATGGTGGAGGAGGGCGAAACCACTGAGTCCATGTTTGAAGTGGTGATTTCTGTAATACCCAAGCCAGGAAACGATCCCAACCTGCTGTGCCTCTTACCGACCTACCTCCCTGTTGAACCTTGACGCGAAGCTTTACTCCTCCATCCTGACTAGGCGTCTGAACGATCTCATGCCCGATCTTATACACTCGGACCAATTGGGATTTATCAAAGGTCGCCAAACACATGATAACACCCGCCGCATTATACATCTAATAGCAAACGCCCACAGACGTCATATCCACGCTGTTTTGGTAAGGCTAGATGCTCAAAAAGCCTTTGACAGGGTAGATTGGCCAGTCTTATTTAATACCCTCAGCGCTTTGGATTTTCACCCAAATTTCTTACTATGATTCAAGCTAATTATCTTCAACCCCGATCTAAAGTCACGGTCAATGGAGCACACTCACCCTCCTTCTTCCACTCTAGAGGCACCAAACAGGGTTGCCCTCTCTCACCCCTACTCTCTGCCCTTAGCATTGAGCCGTTAGCGATGGCGATTAGAGCCAACCCTGACATCCAAGGTATATCGTTTACTGGTGATCCTCACAAAATTTCATTTTTTGCAGACAATGTCCTACAGTCACTTTCCGACCCTGCTATGTCTCTTCCACCCTTACAATTAGAACTCCAACAATTTGAAGCTGTAGCGGGCTTTAAAATAAATCTTAGTAAATCGTATATCCTTAACACCACACTCCCACAGGTGGAGGTTCGCTGTCTCCAGCCTCTCACTCCCCTCCAATGGACCGCTACCTCTATACAATATCTGGGGATTCACCTAACACCTACATTAGAGGGACTCTACATGGCTAACTTCCCCCCCATTCTTACCCGTATCCAAACAGAACACACAACATGGAAACCTCTCTTTCTGTCCTGGTGGGGCCAGATACACGCAGTCAAAATGACACTCTTTCCTAAGCTTCTCTAATTATGCCAGGCCCTGCCCATTGAATTAAACAAAGAGTTTTTTGGGGGAGTTAAGACCCTGATTTTGCACTTCATTTGGCAAGGAGGACGTGCCCGCTTTTCTTCCTCCCTACTACGTCACTCCCGAGCGGAGGGTGGAGTAGGACTCCCAGATATTACACTATATTACAAAGCTGTGCAACTGAGAGTGATTACTGAGTGGTCCAAACGGGAATCCGATAAACACTGGCAACATATGGATCGCAGTGTGACGGGGAGGACTATCTGGAATCTACTTTGGCGTCCCATGCAGGACAGACCCAAAAGTGCATACGACAGCACCCCCATGCGTACCATTCTGAAAGTGTGGGACTTGGTTCCGGGGGACGACAGATGCACCTCTTTCCCCTCCCCATTTACACCACTTCATTTTAATCCAGCATTCCCCCCGGGCTTACAAGAGGGACCCTTTGATGCGTGGAGGGAGGGAGGATGTCTTGTGCTGACACACCTTTTTCATAACTCTGATCCCCTCACCTTTGACAACTGCAAGCGAGACTATGGCCTAGAGAACTCAGAATGATACCACTACATTCAGCTAATGCATTGGGCTCTCACGCCTCGGGTGCGAGAAGCGGCCACCCGTCCTCCTACTAGACTTGAGTCCTTTCTATCCAAAACCACACTATGAAAGGGGTGATCTCATTTATATATAACTTACTACTCACCACCACACGCTCTCCACGACCATGTTACATGTCTATGTGGGAGGGAATAATACAGCACGGCATATCCGACACCGAATGGGCACATCTATGGACCGACATCACCAGACTTAATCATTCAACAGAACTTCAGGAGACTCATCTTAAGACCATGATGGACTGGTATCTCCATCCGTCCCGGCTCAAGCAGATCTTTCCCAACACTACTGACAAATGCTGGAGGGGTTGTGGAAGTTTGGGTGACTTTCAGCACATTTGGTGGGATTGTACATCTATACGTGCCTTTTGGGAAGAAATACTCGCACACATTAAGGACATACTAGGATACCCCATCCCAACTACCATAGCTGAGGTCCTTTTCGGTCTCTGCGACCCTGCCCTGGAACACAAAACCCGAGCTGACAAGTCAATCATGTGGCTCCGTATAGGTGCGGCGCAAGTAACCCTAGCAGCCGCTTGGAACACAGAAGCAGGCTCCAGCACTTTCCCTCTGGCATTCTCGGTGTGGAAATTACTCAGCTTAGAAAGAATGTCGGATATCTTTAGAGATAACTACAAAAATGTTGAATTCAAATGGGGCCCGCTGGTCGCTTTCCTCTCCTGAGGTCTACCATCGGCTGTCTTTCCTCCTGCGATCAGAGCTCTTCACCTTTTTCAGTACTGAGTTACCTCTAATTACCACATATTGAATGAGTCACATTCAACTTGCCGCCACCATTGTTGAGGAGGGGGGAGGGGATAGGCTTTTTTTAATTTTGTTACTCCACTGTTGGGAGTAGTTTTTTGCATGTTTTTACTATATCTAATGCAGCACCTTCTGGTTGGAAGGAAATGGGGGCATACCATCACAAAAGAAAGATGGGCTATTATATACATTTTTTTAATTTCTACATGGATCACAAATGTTTGCCCCTAGCCCCCCTGTTGATAGAAACTGTACCCTTCAATTAAGCACCGTCATGAGACTGGGGCCGTGTTAACACCTATGCATTGTGTAACTCTGTACATCTTGCGTACTGCTGCAATCTTTAACACTCTCTGCACTATATGCAATGATGGTACTACCCTATGATGTCAATGGAACAAATTTCAATAAATATAACTTTGAAAAAAAATCCAGCTTGAAAAACCTATACAATATCAAAATATAGGGGGCTACACCGTCACAGCTGTCTCCGGAAACAGAAGTGAGGGGTTTGTGGACAAATACAAGCACTACTCAGGATTCTCGCAAATAAGAACCAAACCAAACGTTGGGCACAATGTTGCGGGGATTCTGCACATACTCAGAACTATGCGCAGGAAAACAGGACCTCGGTGTATAGTGACCAAAATCCAAAAACCGACTAGCTATAGGGTCTCATTCATTCTCCTACATAATCACAAAGCTACAAATGATTAGACAACCAGAACTCAACACTCCCGACTCTCTCAGAAATCGCGGTAATAAGACATACCCTTTCGCTCACACACTCATACTTGTCCACAATAAGGATTGCCAGAGTCACTGTATAGTTCAACATTTTTATTTTAACTATCATGATCTATAATGCAGTATATGAGCCACCACCAGCAGCAAAATGCATAAACTTAGAACAGTTAGCATGGTTACATTTCTACAGAATATAAAGGGGGATGTCATCATATACAGACAGTGGAAAAAAGACTATAAGGCCTATCGACCCTCCCCTCGGTAAGTTGAAGTTTACTATATAAAGGAAGATCTCTGGGCTTTGTCAGGAGACCCCATACCCTAGAGCCTAGATTGAAGGTTTACATCATAGGAACAGCATAGCTCTTTTCCAAGGAAAGGTCTCTCTCCAAGTGTGTGTTTGAACAACATGCATCACCGTAATATCAAAGCACGGGTTTCCAGCAGTGCAGCTGTGTTTAGCATGTTTTGTCTAGGTGCTATGGACTGAACAGAACAACATGGGGCATGTTTATCAACCATGCACATCGTGTTCAGACTAAACTCCAGGAACAGGCAGAGAACGCAGAGAGCAGACAGTTCTCCTGTGAAAGGCAACAGAGTCTTGCAAAATAAAGTCAATTAGCAACGCGCAAAAGCAGCATAATAGCAGCAGAGCTCATGCTAACTTAGCAATGTCGACAATGACCCCACTGGCCATATAACAATACCTAACTTTTCATTGGCTTTCTTTGGTGTCAATGACTCTTTGTATACATGTATTTGAAGATTCATTCATATGCTTTGAAGTTTGCCATAGAGGTGGCCACTCCCAATTAAATAGTGAACTAAGTGTGATATAAAAAAATACCCTACAGAACCAACTGTTCTCCATACCAATTGAATCACTCAAGGGTGCGGCCCTGGAGCCCTGAGGCCACATCGCAGCGTTGAAGTATGTTGCGATGAACGGCTTAGTTGCGAGTGGGAATGCTCGAGAATTGGTCAGCCGTGAAGTACACACTGACTAGTGAGGCGAGTCTTGACTACGGTGTAGCTGACTGGGGAAACTCGTGGCCGCTTGGTGCTGCCCTGTGTGAAAGCCCTGAATGGAGTACAGTGAGAATAGGGGCCTGGGAGAGTCTCTAACGAAGAAGCTCCGCCATGATTGCTTTACTGGCACCCAAAGGACAGTGGAGTGCTGAGAACATTGTGATAGAATCCAATGCCTTGGACAACAGCTGGAGTAACTTGTGGGGGACAGATGACTTTAAGAGAGAGGGCTACTCACCGATGTCCTTATTGCAGAGGTTGAAGGTTCCACTATATGAGGCCTGATGATGAGGAAGACAAGGGAAGCTGCCTGAGATCTGGAGTAGTGACATCAATTGCTTTGCACCATTAATTGCTTTGCTGGAATTTGCATTGCATTCGAAGGACGCCTGTCTCTTTTAATTCTAGAACCATTACATAACAGGTCTGAGGCGAACACCAGCATGCGACGAGGAGGGATTAGTAAGAGCTGCCCGCACCCAATAATGACGGGGAAATCAACCTGCAAACACGACCAGAGTGCTGACCTTGGGTCAGAGTCCCAAGACAAGACTGGGAGCTCTGCTGACTCGCCGGAGGCCCCCAGAACCCCACATTACATGCCTCACGGCCTCGAGTGAGAGACGTGAGGTGAAAATTGACTCTATCGGCACAGACTTGGGGCTCCTGCAAGGTGACCACCTTCGCCTAACTGAGAGGGTAACTGCAAATGAGCCACTGCTAACGGAGTCCGCCTCCACTTTGTCTGCCCTTAGAGACCACCTGTCAACAGTTGAAACTATAGTGCGCATGTTGGAACTTCAGGCAGAAGACGCAGAAAATTGTTCCGTCGACAACATAAGAGTAGTGGGTCTGCCAGAGAAATTAGAGGAACCATTAAGAAAATGGGGTATAACCCAGAAAAGGTCAACAGACCTGGGTATCGTTTAGTATAGAAAAAAAAGTGGTCCTAGACACAATTTACATAACATATTTAAATGTAATGTTCATTTTTGCATCTGAGTAATCTATGTAGGACTTAATCCTGAAAGAAAAAAAGAAGAAAAACAACAAGCCAAAAGCGTTTGCGGTCTTATCAAAAAATACCCACAACAGATTTTATGACACTGAGTTCTGTAGGGCAATATAAATACGCAATTTATTTCATATTCATATTCATATATACATATTTATAAAAACTCAGAGGTTGTGGGAGTTCTGCCAGGTGCAGTAGAAAGTGCAAAGATGTGTGCTCAAGTGAAAGAGGGAAAAATGAATAAAAAAGGATAATCCAATTAGTTATGACAAAGACTAAGGTTCTATTCCCTTAGTGTTGAGCCTGCCCCACGTATATCAACCATACGGTTTGATTATAGTCTTTCAAAGGGCGGGGGAAGAGGTGCATGTACAAGAAAGGGGGATCGTCGACGTTTCGACCCTAGCGCTGTGAAGGGAGGATCAACACCTCAGCTACGGGTCTTCCTCAGGACGGACTGAAGGTAGGGGGACCTGGGAGAAACCATATTGAGAATCAAACAACTAATATCTAAGGATTAAAAATATTAAGAAAACCCAGTCAAAGGGTTGCGTACTCCACCTAGATTGCAGAGAGACAGCTCCCCAACAATGAGGGTGGCCACCTAAAGACAAAAAACGCATATGGCTAAGTGCCCATAAAACCAAATACTGGCACTTGAGATCTACAAAATGCACAATTCCTTTGTGCATATTCCTAATAATAAGACAAAAGCACTCACCAATTAATGGTGTGCTCCAGTGTTCCAAATTTAAACACCTGATCTATCACTCATCCCTTAGTGAAGAGGTCACAAGCAGGAAATGTATCCAAATCACAAGAACATGTGGACAAAATAAATGTATTGCCCAGCATACAAAACAGACAACTTAGATTTGACATAAATACAACGTGTAAGCACACCTAGATTCAGAAAAACACTCACCCAACGGTGATTCTTGATAATTTATAATTGTTTATAGCAAAAAACGCCAGTCCTTTAATTCCAAGGCGTGGTCCTGAAAAGTTAAGCCAAAGGGACTGATTAACTGTTGTCCATAAATATAGATATACATAACAAAAGACTCATTGCTCTCCGCAAGAAAAATCACAGTCCTCATACCTGTAATTGACAACAAAAGACCTCCTAAACGGGTGCCATCGCCGCAGACAACCCGAGGGCAGTAGCGTTGTAGAAGATATATGCCTCGCGTGTGGCGTGCACGCTTCCAGGAGACGTGCAACGCACACGCAGCTACAGAATAAAAGTCCCTCAAGACAGAGCGTCTGCGCTCGGTGCTTCAAAATCAAAGTCCATAGTCAAAAAATGTGTATACTCGCAGCAAAGCGTGCCTTCAGGAGAGGGATAAGGCAAGCAAGGGTGCTCGAGATTTTAGGGTATGACATAGAATAAAGAGGACATAGTCAAACAATAATAATACAGTGTGAGACAAATTACATATGGTAGCCAAAAAAGGGGAGATACTGACATGATAAGTGTTAGAGTAATTACTTAGCATGATACCTCTCTCGGTCTATGTATGAAAACCTGATCTCAAAGGCATGTATTACATTGATAGTTTAAAAAAGAAAAATACTCATAGGCATGTGTAAGACGAAAGCTCAACATACATTTCATCATGCAAGGCAAAGGGTGTTGGAGTAATTACTTAGCTTGATAAATCACTACGTCTATGTATAAGATGCATGATCTCACAGGCATATATTATATTAATTGTTTACAGAGGAGAAATGCTACTATGCATGTGTAAGACGATATGTCAAAGCACATTGCATCATGCAGGCAAAGTCTACGTATTCGAGTCCCACATTCTAATAAATGTTACATAGGTGTGACAACATTAAGTTATTAAAAGAGAAAGCATGATCACAGGGCCCTGTAAACCTAAAGACCTTTCCATCCGGGACAAAATGGCGCCAGGGGACATGGTTGTAAAACAAACATACTCATTGAATCATATCAGCTAGTTGAAACATAGCGGTGACAAAATACCTGGCGGATGTAAGGAAGCTTTAACAGTACATAGGAGAGTATGTAACATTGAGAATATATACATACATTGTATTGTAGTGTAGTTCCTATATTCCCAATAGGCTCTGCGCATTGGAATAATATAAACAGCAGTGTAGACGTAGGACTGAGGTCGACTAGGTCTCTACTGACTATATTAGACTAAATTAGTTTTGCCAGCTAGCTCAGAGGTCACTAGAAACTTTCTCGAATGTTCAGGAAAGAGTTAACTCTCCGGATTCAGACAAGAAGGGATTAGCTTCTGACAACCGCATAAACGTGACAATTTTGCTCCCTTAGAATAAAGAGTATATCTCTAGAGTCGTGTGAAAACAATAGACAACTATTTCACTCAGTCAATCGTGCGTACTTAGTTTCACCAGAGTGCAGAGAAATAGAGAGACGGGCGTTTTCAATAAAAGGAGTTATTTATTGAGCAGTCTTCTTTCTCATGCAAGAGAAGTGAGTTGCCACAGTTGCAATACTTATCATGAAGTAAAGTACGTACAGTAAAAGGAGTATTATGAAATAATACTGTCAAAGCATTGATATGGTTTCTTAGCCATATGATACTTTAAAATGGATAAGATATATACATACATAAAAACATTGACTAACGTACTCAACTGGTGCTTCTAATCTACGCCTACCCAGGTGTACCTGACCTAAGCCTAATACTTTGGAAGGAGTAAGTAAGTAGCAGTTTAAGTTAAGTTGGCTGTTGCCAAGGAATCTGAGTCAAGAATTCTCTTAAGGGTTTAGTCAGCTCCGTACCTTGATAATAGAATGTAGGAGGTCTTGTATCTCTCTCTCAGGACACGATCTCCCAGCAACCCGCAAGGGTGACTGGAAACACCGGAGCTGGATTTCTCAGCAAGAGAAAAGACAGCGTCTCTCTCAGTGCGTCAAGGGAGGGTCGGCTTCCTTCGGCTCTCGCATCAGCTGGGCTTCCGGGCAAGTAGATAGCCGCTCTGCTCCAAACCACTGTGTGTTTGCTTAAGGCAACGTTGGTATATTTATACCTGAAAGGTGCCGGGTTTGACGTAAGGTTGGACATAAGACGTCACTAAGAACTAACAGTTCTTTCTGACTCTAGGAGTTCTTGTGCAAATCAAAACAAGAGCAGGGGGATTTCCCGGGCTGCTGGAGGCTTGGTTTGTTTAAAGAACGCGTTGTACTTTCTAGGAGTCTAGGGGAGTAGCCTTGCCGTATTTGGACTGCATGGGGTATTACTAAATATGGATATGATTCTTATGCCTTTATAAGGATTCTATTTATTATAACCATATAAGGGCATAAATCGGGAATATCGAATTAGGGTTCTAGATAGAAACACAACAGTATCAACCGTTATGAAGGGAGGCCATTTGTCTAGTGACCTCTTCATATTTGTTGAGACCTCTACTGACTGTGTCAAACATATGCATCCATTTGCACTCACGGGTGCTTAAGATACTAGCAAAATTACCGCCCGGTGGGTTTTTGGTAACCTTCTCGATTACCCACCACTTAAGATTTTCAGGGGGGTGGTCAAATTTCACAAAATGTTTCACTAGGGGTGCCCCCTGGACTTTACAGCGTACTCGACTGCAATGCTGCAGAATATGTGTTTTTACTTTCTGCACCGTCTAGCCTATATACATGAAGCCACAAAGGCAAAGGATAGCATAAATCACTCCCATTGTATTGCAATTGGTATGGTGTTGTAACACGTGGCTACGTTCATTGTATGAAAGTTTTTCAACTCCACCGCCATTGTACAGGCCTTGCAAGACCCACATTTATGGTGACCTACTATTGGGGGCATATTCCACAGCGTGGTCTGATTATCCATACTTCTTTTTGGGAGAAATGACTGGACCACAAAATCCCTCACACTCCTACCCTTGCGGAATGCATGCATCGGGGGTTCTGGCATGCCGATTTCGTCTGCTACTAGGTGCCAATGGTTATTGATAATCTGCTTTATTTCTGTACTCCGGGTGTTAAAAGTGGTAACACAAGTCATTCTTTCATTGTTTTTGGGTTTCACTAGTTTGGGTTCAAGAAGATGTTCTCTATAGCAGAACCATGCTCTTTTCCTTGCTTTTTTTAAAAGCCTCTTCGGATATCCCCTATCCAATAGACATTCCATTAGAATGGCTGACTCAGTGAAGAAATCAATATTTCTGCTGCAGTTCCTATGCAACCTCAGGAATTGCCCATAAGGGAGGTTATCCCTGAGGTTGCGAGGATGGTGGCTAGAGTATCTCAGCAGTGTGTTTTTTTCAATGGACTTTCTAAAGAGAGTAGTATGCAGTTTGCCTTCCTCCTCCCTAATTGTGATGTCTAAGAAATTAATCGCCTTGTTGCTATAGTCAAGTGTAAACTGAAGGTCTCTGTTTCTGTTATTGAGCCACACATGAAATGACGTAAGTTGTTCTTTACTGCCGTTCCATATCAACAACACGTCGTTGATATATCGACGCCAGAGTCTGATATTTGCACGGTACGGGTTGCAGTCATTGAGGACATGTTCATGATCAAAAGCATCCATTTATATTATAACCAAATCAGGGGCAAAACTTTCCCCCATGGCTACTCCATTGGTCTGTACATAATGATCCCCCTCGAAATAGAAAAAGTTTTTACACATAGCAATCTCAAGGAGATTTATTAAGAAACTGATGGGGATTCTGTGTGGTCTAGGCCTTTCATCCAGAACTTTATTGATCACATCCAGTGTTGCTCCCTGGGAGATGTTTGTATACAAGGATGTTATATCCATTGTGACTAACAAGTCCTGTTCCTGATTGAAAGATTGTTCATCAACTAGTTTTATCGCCTGCATTGTGTCTCTCAGGTAGCTTGGTGTTTCTTCTGCAGTGGGTTTGATAAATATATCAATGAACTTGAGCCACACCCGGATATAATAGGTCTACCAGGGAGATTGTTGAGCCGCTTATACACTTTCGGGAGTGTCTATAATGTGGGCAGTCTAAGGTGAGAGTTGTTTAAGTACTCAAACTCATGTTTGGTAATGTAACCCTCCTGTACTGCTGCCTCAGTAATAGCCTTTATAGAGGCTGCAATCTCTCTTGTTGGATCAGTGGGCAGTTTCTTGTAATTACTTTCAACTGCTAGCTGTGTGATGATTTCAGTTTTATAGTCCTCCCTATTCTGAATGACAATTGCTGACCCCTTATCGGCAGGTTTAATTACGATTTCAGAATTAGTTTTCAAAGACTCAAGTGCCTGTCGTTCCTATCGCGTTATGTTGTACTTAGTGTATTTCCTTTCTGTCAGAAGTTTATTAACATCCCTTATGACCACTTAGTCGTAAGCCAAAATCTTTTGAGGCATCATTTGTGAAGGTGGAGTAAAAGTGGAAGGTGGTTGAAGCCCAGTATTACTAAACACAGGCTGGTAAGGAATTTTGTTAAAGTAGTGTTTCAGTCTGACCTTACGAAAGAACTGGTAAAGTTCAATCCGAGGTTGAATGTATTCGGTAGACTTGTCGGTACGAAGGATAGACCCTTGCCAAGTATTTTCTCTTCCTCCATTGTCAGGTTATAGTCAGAAAAGTTGATTAAAGGGCTCCCTGATCTTGTCTCAATCTGTGGGTTTACCACCTGTAGTGTTGTTTGCGTGTCCGAATGTCCCCGTGTATCTCTTGCACGAACTGGACCTGTTTGGCCTGTCTGGCCCTGCCTTGGTTCCAAGCTGGTTGGCCTCGACCCCTGGGTCGTCCCAAGGGACGGCCTCGGCCTCGTGGTTCTGTCCATGGATCCTGTTCTAAAAAATCAGTTTGGTACTCCTGTTGGGCAGCACCACTTGTGCCGGGCTGTTCACTCTCAGATCCACTACAGAAAGAGGAGTTTGAGAAAGTATTGTACCTTTTGTACCCTCCTCGGCCCCTAGTGGAGTACCTTCCTTGCGACTCTTGGTTGTAGTAGCCCTCCGCTAGGTTGGGGTAGACTGTTTTTTTATCAAAGAATTTCAGATCCTTGGCAAGTTTGTCTAGTTTGGTGGATTGAGTGAACGTGTCAAAATCTTTTAGTGTTCTTTCTAGGCGTTCAAGTGCCTCTTTAGCGTTGTTAAGTGCTTTTTCCTCTATAATCTCCTTCCTGAGATAAGCAATTTATTTAATGAGACACTCGACCTCTTCAAGGGCAGTTTCAATTCCAAGCACCATCCAGTGCCTGTAACAAGTGTTTGAAATGAAACTGTAATTCCCCTTGAACTTAGGGTTTTCTACAAAAATGGCAGGCTCATTACGAACCTGCAACCCTACTGGAATTATATTTGCTTGTAGATATTGTGTTAGGACATGGCCGTGTAATCTAGTCCTAATAAGCTTCTTTTCTAATCTCTCAAGTTTGTTAACCTTATCATTAAGAGTTAGATCAATAATGGGAGTCGTACAACCCAGGAAACTACCACTACTCTGTGCTAGCAGCAGTCTATCAATGTACTCATCACTATATGCTAGTGTTTCCTTCCCAGACATATCCGATATGTTTCAAAATCAGTGAAGAGAAACTCTGGCGCTTTAACCTTAAAAGTGCAATGCTGGCACGGTTGAAAGTAATGACTGCAGAAGGGACAGACTTGTTTCGCTCACCACAGGGGACCTGGGATTGGCTGGAACATCAATGGGATGGTGGCTCTAGCAGGGACCCTGAGCGACGGAGGACACGGCGAGCCAGCGCCCGCAGCAGAAGGAAGAAGTGAGGTTCCATAGTCCCTTCTCAGGAGGTAGTACAGCTAGGAAGTCAGAGCGAGATGGAGGTGGGGGCATTAATCAGTGGTAGGGTCATGGGACGAACAACACTGGTGAGCAATGCACTGGCAAAAGACTCAGACTCTGATTTCGGTATTTCTGAGAGTCTGATTACGGAGCTGCCCAAGGTGACACTGAGGTCTTCTGGCGACATGGTCTGAGTAGTGCTACAGACTGTGGGTCCTTGGGCATGTTCTTGGAATGCTCGCACTGTGCTGCATATGTGAAGTAGGAAGTGGCAAGTATTGAGGTGTTTTGAGCTCGGTGGCTGACGGGCTGAGCGGGATGGTCATGGATCCATACACCTCCGCTGGACACTGCGTGGGCAAACCCTCGATTATATAGTGTTTGGGTAGTAGATACTTATCTACTTGTCCTGGGGAGGGGGAGTTGGGGTATTAGTTGTGTGCTTGTTAGTTTGACAGTTGGGGCTATTGAGATCATGGTCGGCTGTTGCTGCTTTATTTTTCTGGAATATCCGGGTTGAGCATGGGAACTCATTCCCTACTGGGCAGTACTGCTTGAGCTATGGTGGGCTCTCTAATGTACAATTTTCTATCCTGGAATATCCTGGGAATGATGTCCATGGCCAAGAGATCTAAGGTGTTTTCCTACTTAAACAGACGAGGTATCCAAATTGCCATCTCACAGAAAGCACATCTCACAGTTAAGGAGGACACCGCATTACAGCATAGATGGCAAGAGCAGGCTTATTATGCTACATTCTCAGCGTACACATGCAGGGTCCCTATATGGTTTAGAGAAGGGGTGCCCTTCCAACTGGTGGAACACACAGTACAAAGCAAAGTACTATTAATTAGACAGTGATACTAAACAATACAAAATATAAGGCATGCGTTCATACTAGAATACATACGTTTTTTTGGGATTTTTCCAAAAACTGTGAATAAAAAACACAACATTAATAGCGTTTTATAGCTCTCTTCAGAGGGGGATCACATCGTGTCTTCTCATGACGCACGCCTCTTGTGCTACTCAGGCACCACTGACTATATAGGCCAGTTGCCACTACCTGAGCTAGGTCCATGAATCCAGTAATTTGGATTCTTTGTTAGATAGTCAGTATCTGGAGGACGACCTAGACTCCTAATCCTCCTTCTCCCCTAGTACTTTGCTTTGGTCTTAGCAGCTTTCTAGCTGCGGGAGTATTTTCACTAGACACACTTATTGTGAGACCACACGGTGGACTTGTGTACACTTGAAACGCCAGAACAGTCTTAGAACTACCGAATAATGGCAGAAATCACAGGACTGTCTTATTCAGATGATGAGGTAGATAGAATTATTGCCTCAATCCTACCACACACAGGGGCTCCTAACAGAGAGAATAATGATGCGACCCAAATATGGGATGAAGTAACTGAACTGAAAAGAACACAGATTAAAACATTAATCCACGGGGTAATGATGGCTGAATATCTGAAGATAAGTACTGCTCCAAGAGGATTCATTGTTAGAAATGAGCCTTTTATCTTCCAACATGATAAGCAGTTTAAAAAAGACTGGTCGCTCATTTCATGGCACTGTACCAGAGATTGGTTAGTGCTTATAGTCAAGACAGCAGCACGCCTCTCTGAGACACTCCTTGAAGAAATACACACTCTAGAGGTACGCCTCAAAACATTCCAGACTCCAAGTGAATTGAAGAAAAGGCTGGACGAATTAAATAAAAACATGACTGATTTTGAGATCAGTCTGAAAGACACCAAGTATACGAAACTTGCAAAAGACCAAAAGGCATTCTCACATGACAAAGTCTACCCCTATATAAGAGATGACTACAGAGTAAGCAGTAGAAACCCGGGGTACAACACAGATACTGATGGCTCAGGCTCTGGCTCAGACAACTCAGGCCCTTCCTCCTATTCCTACAACCAACCAATGAACAGAAGACCTAGAAGAGGAAGAGGCAATGCAAGGGGCTACCGTGGAAATCAAGTCCCCCAATGGCCACCTTATCAAGGTCCACATCCGTTTGGTCCTCCATTTGCCCCTCCGCCTCCGGCATCTTTTTATTATGGTCCACCAATGTACCCACAACAACCCTACCAAAATTGGGGAAGTAATCAAGGTAATTCTAACCTTCCTTTTTTAGGAGGGGGCAAGCCAAACCAGCGGGCAAAAAACAAAGCAGGGCAACAAATCCAATGGGCTCAGCCAATAGCCACAGAGACACGCCACACGCGCAGCAAGGGCCCACCAGAGGCGACGACGAGCGGCCTGTAGACTTGGTAGTCAATCTATCCAGCGTGGAATTAACACCGATTCAAGTACAAGTACTCAACAAAGGACTTGGTTTTGTGCCAACTCCCTACACAGATAAATTTAAACTCTGCTGTGAATTGAAAGAATTCCTGAGAAAGTTGAAGCTACAGGTTTTCTTTCAGGATAAAGACCATCACAATCATTCTGAATCTGACACTGGCCTGAAAAAGAAATCATCTTTTGTACCACCCCCCGGTAGTTTACCAGTAGAAGCCATTATGAAAGAAGTGCAAGATCTTGATCCTCGTGCAACAAAGGTGTTCCAAAATACAAGTAACTTGGAATTCCAAGCAATACAGGAACTATCCAAGAACAGTCAATTAACAATAAAACCTGCAGACAAGGGTGGAGCGATTGTTCTACAGGATACTTCAGATTACAGGCAATAATGCCTACGACTCCTATCGGACACTAGGAACTATACTATCATAAAGGATGATCCAACTGAACGCTTGAGAATATCCATTGCCTATCTCATTGAAGAATCATTGGCGAACGATTGGATGAGCAAAAAAGAAACAGATTTCCTGGAAAATAAGAAACCGGTCATACCGTATTTCTACACAATCCCTAAAATACATAAACAATTGGAAAAACCACCGGGGAGACCCATAGTTTCGGGTATAGGCTCCATCCTTGAACCCCTCTCCAAATATGCTGACGCCTATCTGAGACCATTGGTACAAAAAACCAATACCTACCTAAAAAACACCAAGGATGTTCTATGTCTACTTAAAGAACTCAACTTTGACCCTACCTCGAGCATCCTCATTAGTCTCGATGTAGAAAGTTTATACACGAGTTTGCCACACAAGGATACACTGGAAATATTGGAAGAGGTGCTCTTTGATTCAGAATGGACTTTCAAAACTCCGAGACATGTGGTCTTAGAGTGTTGCCGCTTGGCACTGACGGAAAATTTCTTCAGGTTTGAGGAAACCTTATACAATCAGAGACACGGGACAAGCATGGGAAGCACATTTGCGCCGAGCATAGCGGGTCTTTATGTACATCATCTTGAGAAAACCAAAATCCTGAATGACAGCAAACCTTACAGACACCACATTAACATGTGGAAACGTTACATTGATGACGTTCTGGTCATATGGAATGGAAAGGAAAATGAGGCAACTCAGTTTTTTGTGTGGCTTAACCAACAAGATAGTTTTTTTAAATTCACCAACACCATGAGTAGGTCTAATTTGATCTTTCTGGATCTTAACATTCTGGCAAGCGATGGTAAATTAATAACAACCACGCATTACAAACCCACAGCGAGAAACTGTTTACTAACCTATGAAAGCTTTCACCCGAGACATTTAAAACAGAACCTGCCCTTTGGACAATTCTTAAGGCTCAGGAGAAACTGTTCTGAAAAGAATGACTACCTCAAACAAGCAGAGGATCTGAGTATCAAACTAAAGGAAAGAAATTACCCAACTCAGCTTATCAAGAAAGCGATGAAGAGGGCGGGTAACAATCATAGGGACGCCCTTTTGGAACCAAGAGAAAGAACTGTGGCAGATGTCAGAAGACCAATCTGCATTACCACGTTTAGCAAGGTGTCTGACCAGATCACGAAAATTGTGAAAAAACATTGGTCAATTGTCAACAGTGGCAACCTGACTATACCTGTACCAATGTTCAGCCACTGACGGGGCAAAAACCTGAAAGACCATCTTGTCCACACTCGCCCACAACTAATGACGCCAACAAACAGACTACAACCACTACCCACGGGACACTACCCTTGCAACAACTGCAGTGTGTGTCATTTGACATCGACCACAAAGAGCATCACTTTCAACGACAATACCACATGGCACCTAAAACAAATGTCCAACTGTAACACTAGCGGTGTAGTGTACTTAATAACTTGTGTTTGTAACCTACACTATGTGGGGATGACAACAAGAAAGGTCAGTACACGTATTGTTGAGCACAGGAGTAACATCCGGTGCAAACGGGCCACCACACGGATGACCAGTCATTTCCTGGAGAAAAATCACACACCCAATGATATGACCTGGGTGGTACTGGAGACTGTTAAAAACAGGGACAATCTAGAAAGAATCCTACATGAACATGAACAAAGATGGGTGTTCAGATTACGTACAGATACCAAAGGACTGAACGATGATATACCGTGGGGTGCGTTCACAACCTGAACTGATCACTTCTGTGAGTAAACCCCGACCGATATCCACTCCAAATCACAGAAAGGGTGACCAATAAAATATGCATTACTGTAAGTATGATTGCAGGAACCTCTCCATTCAATTGAGTTATTAAAAGTATGGTTTACCCCTTAGGTGTTATGCCAACAAGTTCCGTTACCAAAGATTATCCATCAAACACGATGGGACCACTATGATATCCCATATATTGCGGGCTCATTTTTAATCATACAGGGCCCCCCCCCCTTTTTTTTCTGTTTTCTCCAATAATCAATACCATACTGAACAGGTCCAGCTGTGACTGAACTCCCTAAATTTATTCACTACCAACTATCAACAATGGGTACAAACTGTCTATCATAATGTCAGAATGAGGACATGCTCACTCATTGACTAGCTGCATTACCGCTAAAAATAATAATAAAAATAAAAATAATGGCACTTCTGACCCACATAATAAGCTCCCATCTGTTTGTGGTCTGATCGTACTGAGAAACCATTAATGTCCAAACTACAGTACGAATATTCTGCTGAACATTTTATTGCTTATGGAGCATTTAACATTAATCCTGCAACATGGGATAAGTTTTTTAATCAATTACGAACATACATCAAGACCGCCTAATAGCAGTCTCGAACTCTGCTCTCTAGAGCTCCTGAAGTGGTGCCGACTCCTAAGATGGCCGCCACTACCGCGCGGTCTAGCAGCTCGATGTGCAAACCCGGAAGCTCACCTCTGATTTAATAACGCGAACGCCGGGCACCGAGCAAGATGCGGTCCTGAGGGGAGCAGCTAGTAGGTATTCCCTCGTGTTTTCATGACGAAGGAAGTAAGTGGAAGTGCCTGATAGAACCAAACCAGTATTAACATGTTGGTTTGTTTTAGGCTTAAAGTAGGACTGTGATTAACTTACCGATATATGTCTCTTTCCATATCGATTGTTTAGCATTGAGTCCATTGGTGAAAACGACCCCTTAGAGAGACCATGAAGTGCGATTGAGCACATCACCATGTAAATATCTTCAAACAGTTATTTCCTGGCTAAGACTGTATCTATACTTATGTGTTATGTGTGTCTATCGTCCTGGTCACATTAAGTCCTGTCTTGTTTTTGTGTGAATTCACAAACCACCTTTATTGTAAATACCATAGTGTATTCCACATTATGAGAGCCTGCACGCACCATTATGGTGTAAATTTTTCACCTTAGCACAAGAGGCGTGCGTCATGAGAAGACACGATGTGATCCCCCTCTGAAGGGAGCTATAAAACGCTATTAATGTTGTGTTTTTTATTCACAGTTTTTGGAAAAATCGCAAAAAAACGTATGTATTCTAGTATGAACGCATGCCTTATATTTTGTATTGTTTAGTATCACTGTCTAATTAATAGACCCAGGAGTGGCATATGTAGGGCTGGTCCCTACATGGTCCTGAGGAAATGCTAGGGGTAGCATGAAACATGTTGACCATTCACTAAACCAATCTCCATTACAAGTTGGTTACTAGTGATCTCACCCCATTTTTAATATACCTGACTAGGAGCAGAATAAAGTTATTGAGGCCCACTAATCACGGTATTTTTAATCATCCACACCCACTCCTACACCTTGCACCACACATAGTCTTTTCACATGAAAACTGCTCCTGCGTAGTTCGCGAGTCGCAGCACGCCCCTTTTCGTAGAGAATTGGGAGGGCCCCAATGATGAAGCATGTCACCGTGGGGAAACCCCGGTGAGTGAGGGGACACTAGAAAGAAATTTTTCTTTCTTGGCAGGCACCACTGACTATATAGGCCAGTTGCCACTACCTGAGCTAGGTCCATGAATCCAGTAATTTGGATTCTTTGTTAGATGGAACACACAGTACACCTGAGAGTCGATGTGTGATGGTACGTGGCCGACTAGGTCGGGATATATCCATGGGGAATGAATATGCTCTGAATACTGACCAGGGTACATATTTAGCGTCTTTATCCCGATGGGTGGCTTTCTATTTTACCTCAATTGTGTGGAAGATGTCCTTGTGGACTGCTCAAATACCCCCTGAGGGACTCACAGACTGTACATACGGCATGCGTCTTTCAGGAGTGGCAACACCAGTGGGGATGAATGAATGAATGAAACACATTTTTATAAAGCGCAACGTTCACTCCAAGGAGCATCTTGGCGCTGTTGGACAGAGACCGAAGGACAAACAGGGGGGGGGAAGAGGTGCAGAAAGAGGATGCCCGAATAGGGGTCAGATGAGTGCCAAGATTTCCTGGTCTGTGGTGCTAAAGATCCAGGTTTTTAATAGCTTTCTGAACACGAGTTCGTTTTTGGTGTGTCTTAGTTGGGAAGGCAGGTAGTTCCAAGCTTTTGATCCCAGTGTGGCCAGGGTTTTTCCCCCTCGTGTTTTCATTTTAAAATGAGGGTTGGAGAGTAAGTTCTTGTTGGAGGAGCGCAAGGTTCGTTGTGTTTTGTAGGGTCTCAGATGCTTTCTCAGATAGTGCGGCCCACTTCCAATAGTGGCTTTGTAAGTGATGGTTAGGATCTTGAACAGGATCCTTTTATGGATAGGTAGCCAGTGGAGGGTTTTTAGGGAGTTGGTCGAGGATGACCGTTTGTGGAGTCCCAACACCAGCCTAGCGGCGGAATTTTGAATCACCTGCAGTCGCTTTATCACCATTTTTTTTGTTCCTGCATATAGACCATTGCCATAGTCAAGGCGGGATAAAATCAGGGCCACTGCAACAGTTTTTCTAGCGTGCAGGGGAAGCAAATCAAAGAATTTCCTTAGCATTCTTATGATTTGTAAGCAGGTACCTGCGACTGTGAGAGCCTGTTTGTAAAAGGAAAGCGTGGGGTCGAATTTAAAACCTACGTTTTTGGCCGTGTCTACTGTGGCGGGCGGAGGATCTGAGTTGCTGGGCCACCACAGGATGGGTTTAAAGTTGTTAGCTTTCCCAAACAGCATAATCTCAGTCTTGGAGCTGTTGCACCTGAGATGGTTTGAGTCCATCCATTTCATGACCGAGGTGAGGCAGTGGTGAAATTTTTCTTCTGCTGTGGTAGAATTTTTATCCAGAGTGAGAATCAATTGGGTGTCGTCTGCTTAACTGATTGCTTCGATGTCAAAGGAGTCAATCAGTGTAAGCAATGGGGACATGTAAAGGTTAAAAAGGGTCGGACTTAAAGATGAGCCCTGTGGGACCCCTGAGGACAGTTGTTTCCCTGTTGATTTATATCTACCCAAAGTGACGACCTGGTTCCTGTTTCTAAGAAATGCGGTTAGCCATTCGTGGGCTTTACCGTTTATTCCCATTTGTTTAAGTCTGTTTATCAAGATGTTGTGGGAGACCGTATCAAACTGTGTGTTCACCAATTTCTCCGCTATTTTACTCAGACATGGGAGAAGGGAGATGGGTCTTAGGTTGGAAAGTGTGGTGGGTCTGATAATTTCTTTTTTTGGAGGGGTTTAACCGCAGCTGTTTTCCAGGAGTCAGGGATTTTTGCTGTTTTAAATGTAGAATTTATAATTTGATTTATGACCGGGTTAACAATCTCGATTAATGCGTGAAGGATCTTAGGCGGGCAGGGATCGAAAGGGGACCCTGATTTGATTGCTAGAATAGCCTTCTTAGATTCTTCTAAGCTAATTTCTTTGAAACATTGTAGTTCTACTCTTGGACCTGGGTTTTGGGCTAAGGGGTCCTGAGCTATACAGTCAGTGAAATTGTTTTTTAGCTCACTGATTTTGTTTTCAAAGTATTCTTCGATATCATTACATAGTTCCTGTGAAGGGGGTATTTCAGAGTCTAGGCTAGCTGGGTGCGTAAAGGATTTGACTATTGTAAAAATAGTCTTTTGGTTGTCATGTGCCCTTTCAATGAGGTGCGTATAATGCTTCTTTTTTCCAGCCTTATTTGTAGGTGGTAGGAGTTTAATCCTAGTCTAAAAGAATTCAGGTCCTCCGTTTTGTAGTGTTTTCTCCATATTTTCTCTAGGTTCCTGCACTTATCTTTCATAGCTTTTAATTGGGGTGTGAACCAGGGGGCTGAGTTACGTTTTGCATTCTTGCCTTTCTTCCACGGTGCTAGCGTATTTGCTATAGAAAGCATCCATTTATTAAACAGATCATTGTCCGTGTCTGGGTCGTTTGTTAGGGTGGGTTTAGAAGATTCCGCAATGTCTAGCAGATTGGGGATGGCTAGCAGATTTTTCCAGTTACGGACCAGGGGATTGGTGATATATTTCCCTTTTATGGGTCCGTATTCATAGCATAGGTTAAAAGGCACCAGTTTGTGGTCAGTCCAGATAAGGGTGGACGGGGGGGTGTTACTATATTGGTGGCATTAGAACATATCCCGTCTAGGGTATGACCCGCTTGGTGGGTAGGGCCTTTATTATGAATTTTAAGGCCAAGGGAGTTGGTGATTTCCCTAAAGTTCCTTGCATTTGGGCAGTTTTCAAGTTCTAGGTGTAGGACTGACCGATTCGTGGAGGCAGATGAACCTGGGAGGGATTACTCCTACTTTTCCAGGCTCCACGAAGTACATGTTCAGTTGGATACTTTCTTGTGTACTCCGGGAGCTCACAGTTTAGTCCAGACTAAAGAATATTTGGCCCGGACTATATCAGACCACTATCCAGTCATTTTGGGCTTACACTAGACTCAGCCTCTTCCAGCCATACTGACGTGGAGACTCAAGCCAGAAGTGCTGGAGGATCAGCCCTTTCAGGAGATGATACAGGAGTTATTAGTCAAATTATTTTGTTGATAATGCTCATACGGCATCCTCCCTGCAGGTGGAATGGGACGCCTTTAAGGCGGTACTCCAGGGCCATGGCCTGGTTGAGGCGAAGGGTATAAGATATACCCTGCTGAAAGAGGTCCAAGTGCCAAAAAAAAGTGCTTAGGGACGTAGAGTTACGGCATCCAAATCGACCGGAATTACAGAAGACGCTTTTGGAGGAAAGAGAGGAGGTGGCGGCTCAGGTAGAGCGGGTCAGGTGCTTGGAAAGTAAGCGTTATCTGGTCATAATGCTGAAAGGGATAAATCTGAGTCTTTGTTGGCCTGGCTTGCTAATCAGTCTAAACAAGAATTAGTGATTCTCGGCCTGGAAGATGAGAGGGGCAATAGAGAGTACTTCCAGGAGGGAATTAACAATATATTTGCCCAATACTACACAACAATTTACAGGAGTATTACCAAATCAAATGTGATGGCGGACCTTCTTGAGAGAACTTCAGTTGCCGCACCTATAGGAGGAAGAAGCAAGTGTCCTGGGTGAGGGTATTTCCCCACAGGAAATATTGTACACCATTAAGCACATGGTGCAGAATAAGACTGCGGAGACTGATGGTTTCCCGGTGGAATTTTAAGCCACCTACTCCTCAGAGCTATCGCCCAAACTAGCCGAATTGTATAATGTGGCTGATACTACTGGTATCCTGCCAGACACCACCAGAGAGGCAGTGATCATTCCCATAGTAAAGTCCGGAAAGGAGGTACAGGACCGCTCAGCATACAGACCTTTGTCGACGTTAAACATTGACTATGAGATTCTAAGTAAAGTTTTAGCAACCCGCCTGCTCTCCTATATGACGCAATTGATACACTCAGACCAGCCCTGGTTTATTCTGGGCCGCAATACAGCAACTCCTCCTAGTGATTATGGAAGTGACTGTCCCAAGGAGGAAGCTGCCATTTTCACTATCGATATTGAAAAGCCTTCGATAGTCTGAGTGGCACTTACTATACGAAGTCATGATGCTCATGGTACACAAGACCGACTTCGAGGTTGCGTACTGGGAAGGCCATCCCGGTGAGCTGTCCAGTCGGCGGGGAATGGGACATGGGTTCCCCCTGTCTCCTCTGGTCTTCACGATCGCAATGGAACCCTTGGTGACTTCTGCCAGAGCTGGAAGGGCGTTCCTGGGCTTGACAGGACATTAGGGACATTGTCAAAGAATAGCGCAATATGTGGACGATCTGTTACTGTTTTTGCGTGACACGGAGGAGGACCTAAGGGGGGGCTAAAGCTATGCTGGAGGAATTCGGAATCTTTTCTGGGCTGCGGGTTAACAGGCATAAATTGAAACTCTTTCCCATGACACGGAGAGAAATTCTGTGATCTGTATAGGGACTTTGAGATGCTCCCATTTGAGGACCTCAGAGCAGAAATTGACCTACCACATGAGCATTTCCTACTTCATAGGGTACTCATGACGGCGATTAAGAAACACTGGGGTGGAGGATCCACTAAACCAGCAACCTCCCAGAGCTGTCAGTACATGGCGCTTTCCGCAGGGGTTGTACAGACGATTTCCTGTCTGTACAGGGCAATATGAGCAGGCCAACAACTATGTCTAGAAGCTCTGAAGGCTAAATGGGAGGAAGACCTTGGCCCTCCTATTGTCCTGATAGACTGGAGTAAGATTCTAGAACACATACCGAAAGTCTGTGGGAACGCACGCCTCAAACTTATTAACCATGACATACTTCACAGGACATATTGCCACCTGAGAGCATAGGTAGATATTTCTGTGCCTGATACAACATGTCCCCAATGCGTAGACACAAGAGCCCACCTCCGCCCGAGTTGCACACTTTCTGGGAGGGAGTTATATGCACAGTGGAGGAAATCACAGAAATGGAGATCCCACGAACCCTGGGTCACAGTCTACTCAGTTGGTTCCCCACCCTGTAAAGGCAAAGATGATGGGGAGGTTTCTCACCCTAGCATATATTATTGCTAAACGTGAGATAGCGTGTAATTGGAAGGCAAAGAGGGGTTCGAGGCTGGCAACTTGGAAGAGTGATCTGGTAAAATGGGCGAGTTGCGAGGGAGGCACAGAGAGGCATGGGGAATATAGAGGGAGTCAGAGCCTGGGGTGCATTAGTGGATGCACTGACCAACCCAGAGCTGGCATCGCTGGTGGCCTCCCCAACGGAGTCAACTAGTTGAGCTATATGCATTGCAACCGAGGGCCCGCTTTGTGCTGACTACCTTTCATCACAGGACGTAGACTTGAGTGGGTTGTCCCCCTGCTCAAAACTTTTCATTTACTTCTCTCCCTTGCTTTCTCATATTCAACCCTGGATTAGGCAAGAGGATGTAATTTATTGACCTATGGTCGGTGTGGGGGAGGGGATAGTCTGATGGTTGTTTGTTCCTTTCTTGCTTAACATAGACAGATTGGGTTGCTCATTATGACAAGTCGAGCTTTGATACCGCAATGTGGAGCCGTTTTAATAAATGTTTTGATTGACTATGAAAACTCGATAACATTTTATTTTTTAAGTGGCTGCACTAGGGGACTCATCTGAGCTGACCCATTGGTATCAAGAGGGGGGTCCCACCAAGGAAGAGTTCTGCAGGGAGCAGGGAGAATGCCCTTCTCTGGAGGGTAGGCAGCAGTATGCTGCAAACCAGGCAGCTGGTGATCAGTCTAGATGACACTGGATCTACTGGGAGAATGGTCTTCTATACAGCAAGCCTACAGTCACTGCGCCTGGGTCAGCCAGTGTGCTGGAGGTACCCCAGCACTTCTGCTCCTTCCTAATGGGTCTGGCTCATGACGTGACTTTAGCTGGACATTTGGGGCAGGAAAAAACTTTTGACAGGATTGTCGCCCACTTTTTTGGCCCCCAAATGCATAGGCAATCTGATGCATATTGTAGGTCTTGTCAAACTTGCCAGGCAAGTCGTAAGAGTGGGAGGAAGTATAAGGCTCCTTTCCAAACTTTTTCGGTTGCAAGCACCCCTTTTGAAAGGGTGGGGATGGACATTGTGGGTCCCCCGGACGCCAAGGCAGCCATGGGCAACAGATACATTCTGGTCTTGGTGGACCATGCCATTCGGTACCCGGAGGCTATCCCTCTCAGGACAGCGACGGCGTCTGCGGTAGGCCGGGCATTAATGGGGATCTTTTCCACAGTGGGGTTGCCCAGAGAGGTGGTAGCTGACTGAAGTACTGATTTCATATACACATATATGACATCCCTGTAGGAGGAGAGTAGTATAACCTACAAGTTCACCACTTCTTACCACCGCCAAGGTAACGGTTTGGTAGAGAGATTCAACCAGACTCCGAAGAGCATGTTTAAGGGTCTGAGCATCCCCATGAGACATAAGTGGGACGTCCCCTTACCATGCCTTCTCTTTGCTTACAGGGAGGTACCTCAGAAGTTATTAGGGTTCAGTGCCTTTGAGGTACTGTAAGGGCACCCTGTGAGAGGACCTCTCAGTCTAGTGAAAGAAGGATGGGGGACAACTCCCAGGAAGACCCCCACCCAGGATTTATTTATCTACATGCTGGCCTTTAGAAACCAGACTACGCGCTTCAGGAAACTTGCTCAGGTGAACTTAGAAACCAGCCAGGAAGAGATTAAACGCTGGTATGACCAGAATGCCACTCTGGTAGTTTCAACCTGGCCAAAAAGTGCGGGTAATGACCCCAGTAGAGACTTGAACTCTGCAGGACAAGTGGACTGGGCCTGTTTAAGTGGTGGAGCGCAAGACTGACATCACCTACCTAGTAAACTTGCAGACTGCCAGGAACCTTTCGAGGGTCCTACATATGAACCCCCTCAAACCTCACTTTGAGAGGTCTGAAGTAAGCATGCTCTTGGCTGCAGATAATGGGGTGGAAGAGAAGAGTGAAACTCTCCCTGTCTTCCAAGGAGCACAATGGGTCAGTTGAAGGTGCGAACATCTCCCCTACACAGACCACAGAACAGCAGAGTAACTGTTGCCAGCTATTGGAGCAGTTTTCTATGTTGTTCTCCATGACCACAGGTGTCATCCACTGATGTGCCCATGATGTGGACACTGGACGGTCCTGTGAAGCGCAATATTCCATGCTGACTAACAGTGTCAAAGCCAGCATCAAATAAGATGCTTCAAAGATGTTGGTGCTAGAGGTGATGGAGCCCTCCAACAGTTTGGGCCAGTCCAGTGGTCTTGGTCCCAAAGGCTACTGCACACGGTGCTACTCCCGAATTTCAGTTCTGTGTGGAATACCGAGGGCTCAGTGCAGTCACCAGGACTGACGCACACCCCATCCCCAGTGCCGATGAGCTCATAGATAGGTTGAGAGCAGCCAAGTTCCTCAGCACATTTGACTTTATTTCTGGGTACTGGCAGATTGTCTTGACTGATGGGGCCAAGGAGTGGCCTGCATTCTCAACCCCAGAGAGGCACTACTAGTTCCGGGCGAAGCCAATACTGATGGTCTGGCAGAACATGCCAACACTGATGGTCTTTCCAAGTTCTTCCTCATTAGAGAAGAGAACTCTCAGGTTGGTGCGCACTTCTTCCTATTTTCAGCGGGAAGGGACATGTTTTAGACCTGGCATCTTTTGGTGTGTTTCCTCTGTCTTTTTGACTTCTGATCTCCTGTTTTTGATGGTATGCTGGAATTTGTGATAGTTGGTTTAGTGTCTCTGCCACCTTTCAGAGGTAGGTCAACCAGGTGTTGGCTAGACTGGAGGATTTCAATGCAGCCTACCTAGATGACATTGCAGTATTAGGTTCCAGCTGGGAAGATCATGTGAACCACCTTTGGGAAGTGTTGAAGGCTCTCCAGAGTGCAGGCCTCAATATCAAGGCCAGAAAATGCCAGATAGGGCAGGAATAGGTTGTGTACATAGGGCACCAGGTAGGAAGCGGCCAGGTGGCCCTCCTAGAACCTAAGATTAACACCACTCAGGCTTGGGAGCCCCCCAAGACCCAGACAGAGGTGAGAGACTTTTTAGGTTTTACCGGTTACTGTAGGAGATTTGTCGAAGGCTATGGCACCATCATTGCCCCCTTGACTGACCTAAGTCCCAGAAAGCAGCCAAGGAAAGTGATCTGGACTGATGCCTCCCAGACAGCTTTTGATGGCGTGAAGGCAGCCATGCATGTCAAGGCACCCAACTTCTCCCAAAAATTAGTTGTGCAGACAGATTCTTCAGAACATGGTGTGGGAACAGTGCTCTCACAACTGAACAATGAGGGCCTAGACCAGCCTGTAGTTTTCCTTAGCAGGAGACTATTCCCCAGGGAACAGAGGTAGAGTGTAATTGAGCAAGAAGCTTTTGCTGTAGTCTGGGAACTGAAGAAGCTAAGAACCTATTTTTTTGGGATACACTTCCAAGTTCAGAGAGAACACAATCCCCTCAGATGGTTAATGCAGATAAAGGGTGAAAACCCAAAACTGCTGAGGTAGTTCAGCTCCTTACAGGGAATGTTCTTTATGGTGGAACACCGCCCTGGAACGGAACATGCCAACACTGATGGTCTGTCCAGGTTCTTCCGCATTAGAGAAGAGAACTTCAGGTGGGTGGGCAATTCTCCCTATATTCAGCTGGAGGGGACATGTATTAGACCTGGCATCTTTTGTCATGTTTTGATGGTATGCTGGAATTTGTTTTCGCTGGTTTAGTGTCTCTGCGCATTTCTTTTACTGCTATTAAGTGCTAAAGTGCAAGTGCTGCTACTGTAAATTGTGTTATGATTGGCTTTCCATGATTGGTGTATTTGATTTATTGATAAGTCTCTAATACAGTACACTGTGTGTGCCCAGGACCTGTAAATCAAATGCTACTAGTAGGCCTGCAGCACTGGTTGTGCCACCCACACAAGCAAGTAACCCTTCAAATGTGTCTCAGAACTGCCACTGCAGTGTCTGAATGCAGTTTTTACTGTCATGTCGACCTGGCAAGTGCACCCACTTGCCAGGCCCTGACCTTCCCTTGTCCTACTTGTAGTTCACCCCTAAGGTAGGCCCAAGGTAGCCCCAATGACAGGGTACAGTGTATGTGCAAGGTAGGACATGTAGTAGTGCGTTTAACATGTCCTGATAGTGAACTATTGAAAGGCTGACTTTCCCGTAGGTGATCATTGGAGCTGCCTTGTAACATTTAACAAGTGTAACTTCCAATTAGGAAAAGATAGAGAAATTGAGTTTAGGCTCCCTAAGCTCAGAATTTAATAACACATTTTCAGTAAAGGTGTTTTTTAAACTGTGCACTTTTAGAAAGTGGGCATTTTCTGGTTTAACCATCCTGTGTACCTCAGCCTGTTTGTGTATTCGCCGTCTCATTTTGGAGTGACAGGAGCTGGGGATGTGCATTCACTCTAGACAGTCACAAGTGTGGGTTGCGGTCTGGTGTGCCTTTCCTGGGTGACTCCTAGCAGGGCTGAATAGACCTTCTTCATTTTAAGTGGGGGAGTCGTTTTTACTAGCAACTGAATAGTCTGTGTCTGCCCTGCACAATGCGGTCTCTAACTCCTTTAGTGAAGAAAGAATAGAGAGGACAGAACTGGTTTCTACAAAGGGACTTGCTACCTAAAACTTCAAAGGGAAAAGTAGTATAAATATTGGGGCCCTGACCCCATAACTTTATAACATTTCTGGGCTAAGGACCCTGCCAAGAAGAAGAGCTGGAAGAGCAGCCAGGAGGAGTGCTGCCCCTTCGCTGTTCTTGCTTGTAGGGTTGGCTTGCAGTTGCTGCTCCAGTCGTAGGCAGTCAAAGGACTGGAATGAACTTCATTGAATCCTTCTGTTAAAGTGTTTACAATGGCTTGAAGTAGAACTTGCCTCCTGTTGTAAGTCTCAGGCACAGTAAAGACTACCATCCTCTGGGTACCCGCATCTGGAATTGCGTGTTTCAGCTGCCACAGAGTAAAAAGCAACCCAACGCCATCAACGACACTGCTGTTCGCTCCGTGACCTGTTGGTACTGCAGACAACACTGCCCTGCTTTGCACCGCAATCCTGGTCTCACAAATGCTGATGCCACCACAAAGTCGCTCCTTGCACCGTGACCTGAGGGCACTGAACCTCGCACCACCACACTGCCCTGGTGTCCCCGACAATGCCGCTCCATGCCAACAGAGACGCCACTGCCTTCACTGTGGACTGGGGGCACTGCTCGTAAGTTCCTTGATGCACCACCCCGTCCTACACAGCAGGCTTGGTCCGTCGGCTTCATCAACTCCATATCGTCTACTGCCAGCACTTCAGCAACGACGCCACTGCTTGCACCGTGACCTGACAGCATCACAACGAGCACCACTTCACTTTGCACTGCAGCCCTGGTCTGACCGACTCCGTCACCGAGCCGATGCCTGCACTGCAAACTGAGGGCACCGCACACCGCAATGCGCCATTTCGCACCGCAGCCCCAACGCCTGCCGACGCCAGCCCTCATAACTTCAACCTCACAGAGTTTGATCTGCAACGCGTTTGACTCCAAGGCTCCTATGACTCCTGCACCAACCTCTGAAGGAGACACCTGCTGACGCAGCATCTTCGGATCTCATCACAAGGTCCCCAATGCCCTGCATTTCCAAGGTACTGTTTGCGGGTCTTCCCAACACTGTAGCTGTACTGTGACGCCACAGTTGGCCCGAACTGTTGGATTTGTTTCTTCACGATGCTGTGATAGTCCCGGGCGGAGCTATCTGCTTCAAGGAACTGTATTTATTAAAGTCTTTTAGATTTTCATTGTTTTGGTCCTGTTTTACACAGATAAATATTGGTTATTTTTCTAAAACTGATGTGGTGTCCTTTTGACGTGTTGTCTCTGTAATACTGTGTGTTACGTGCAAATGCTTTACACATTGCCTCTGAGATAAGCTGGACTACTTGTGCAAAGCTATCAGGGGGATGAGTAGGGGTTATTTTAGAAGTGTAATCCCCTTACCCAGACTAGAAAGAAGGGTTCCTACTTGGACAGCATACAAAACTGCCAACTAGAGACCCCATTCCTATCACAGATTCAGCACTGAGCATCAAAACAAACAATATTGAATAAACTGCTTTACGTGCAGCTTTTACTTCCAATCCAAAAATTATCTATTAAACATGAATATGTACCACACTAAACTAATAGATATATATAGAGGGACAAATGGAAATGGCTATGGTGACACACTCTAAAGGCCTCACAACAAAGTGTGGCACACATTATAGAACGGTCCCACAGATCAGATTAATTCCTAAAGGTACTTTGGACTCCCTGTGATGAAGGCATATTTAACGATCTGCGAATCAGCAAGACCTACTTCTCCTAAAAACACTGTACAACCAATATGTCCCTAACACAACTTGAGGGGTGCATTAATAACAAGGCCTACTGGCTTTGTTAGGAGGTACGCATGCTAATAAAATGCAGAATATAAACTGTGAAACAGAATAAAATTCAGTATTGAAATACCTTCAAAATGATACCTCCATCCCTGGATTTAGAAATAGTGTATGCTTTTAACTCTCAAAATGTGCACCTCAATTAAGTTTTTAACATTTACACCTTGATGCACATCTATGTCAGAAATTCCCGAAATTATGTTAGGCATTCCATTCCTTGATAAGATACAGTATCAAAGGGCCGCCAGTTCACTCTTTTTATAATTACACAAGATACTGGAGGACATGGTCTTGACTGCAGCCAACACATCAAGAAGATGCTGCATCGCACCTAATGCAAGGAACAGGCATCCAGGAGAAAGGATTCTGCCACAGCATGTATATTATGGAAGTGTACAATGAGTGAGACTCAATAGGTGACACTTATTTACAACAGAGGTCCAAAAATCAAAGGTCCAAATAAAAAAAAAAAAACAGCCGAAGTTTAATTGAGTACAACCTACTTCTTCCAGAGAGGCTGTATTGTGCATGAAAGAAACGCTATATCAATTTAAGTTATCTCGAATTGCTGGACTGAAAAGGGGCTGCAGAACTTGAAGTCAAACTGATTGACTCCAACTTATGTTTTAAACAATCTTGATCATACAAATGTCCTAAGTTGAAGGGAAGTGAATTCCATGTGGAAGCTGATAGCACTCCAAGAACTTGTTGCATCAGAGAGAAGAATGAGGACTAGTTAAGCCAAGCGAGTTTTTCTCTAACATGTAAGACTTCTTAACACATTAAAAATGGTCAAATTTCATGAAGGCCCTAGTATTTTAAAGACAAGTTTAGCTTCTACTGAGAGCTAGAGCCAGGTTTGGAGAAGTGAGTCAACTTTCTCCATTCATACTAACAGAATGCACATATTTTGTACATGTTAAAGTCTTGGCAACATATATCTTTTGGCTAATGTCTATTAGACGCCATTACAATAGTTGAACTGGACATTGACAACTTCCCCCTTAAGCCTCACATTCGAATCCTGCATTAACAACTGCCTACACTAAACTCTTTCAGGTTTGTGCAAAAAAACGAATAACTTTTCTCAGATGGACAAGGTAGAATATTAAGGTTTAAGTCACACTCAATCTGTGCGCTGAAGGAGAAAGTATTGTCCAAATGAAAGCCTAGATTTTTTCACTTTGGTTTTTGGCACTGCAGTCAAAGAATCACAATGGAACTAAATAAATGCCTTGAAAAAGTTTGCTTAAAAGGCACAGTGAGTATCACAAACGTTTACCCTCTTATCCACCCCAAAGCACAGGAGTCTTCACATACATGTACCACGTGCTCAGAGCAGGTGGTAAATGTGCGCTTAAAACCCCTGGAATCAGGAATTCCATGGGAAATTTCGCCAGCTAAATCCATGTCCACGGTAATTCCCCATTCCAGGAGATGTGATTTGTTAGCACAGCGAGATTTCGGTCAGTAACAAGAATTTTGTTCACCAATCTCCACACAGAATTTCATTTCTGCATTGTGTGGTCCAACCCGAGACCCCCATTTCTAACAGACTCAGAACTCAGCAACAGAACAAATAAAACTGAATAAAATGCTTTACAGACAGCTTTTTCAGCCAAACTAAAAATAATGTATTACACACGATTATATACAACATACATAACTAAAATATATATATAGAGGGACAAGTGGAAATGTCTATGGTGATGAAATACATCGAAAGAGATGCACTTCTCATCATCCTTATTTTAATCCTTCTTTTGCCATTGCAATTCTGACGACGTGCAAAAACCTGCTTCGTCCCATTGCGCTGCAACGTTACACCTCCACAAAGGGAACTTCATTTAAAGATTCCACCAGTCTGCACTGCCACATCTTTGTTTTGAATCAAATGAATCAATTAATTCTGCTTTACTCTCGTTTTTCATCATATTTAACAACTGGCAGACTGCGTCCATTTCACCGTTGTTTTATTAAAAAATCTTGTTATGTGGAACCCACCTCTGACTCCTGAGCTTTTGTGAGAGATCTAAGCCTTAAATAGACTTGAGTAAAATGAATTGAACATAAAGAAAAAGCAACGGATTAAAAAACGGTTAAATCTGATGAAAAATTAGAGTAAAGCAGAATTAATTGATTCATTTGATTCAAAATAAAGGTGTGGCAGTGCAGCCTGGTGGAATCTTTAAATGAGGTTCCCCTTGTGGAGATATAACGATGCAGCGCAATGGGACGAAGCGCGAAGCAGGTTTTTGCACGCCGTCAAAATCACAATGGCAAAGAAGGATTAAAATAAGGATGACGAGGAGTGCATCTCTTTCTATGTATTTCATAACCATGAATTTTTTTGGCTCAATCAAGATTACACCCAAGAGTACATGGAAAACATAAGAGTATAAGGAACATGATGTAAGAACACGATTACCGTAATCGTTATAGATGGCGACAAGCACAGGAGCAGGGTTCTCTTCCATGTTTGATTATTAGGAATGCAGTACTTTACTTAAAACAGTTTAGCAATTTTTTGGCAACAGATGAACTATTTTATATAAAAGCGTACAGACTCATTGAACATAATATGAACATTCAGCACAATAATGCGAGTACTACATAAATGATGTGTACAACGTAGAGGAGGAGGTGTATATGGTATTCTGGGAGTTGTAGTGACATTAGGTTTAAGCAACTGTGGATTTGAAGTTTGGTTAGTCCTTTGTTTATGTCAGCATGAAGTTTCGATGCACACAGGTGCAAACAAACATTGGGTGACGCAGTATACGGCGTGAGCATAAAACAGAATGTTTTTGCAGGTAGTAGGTTTAACTTGCACCAGAAGCGTTTCTATACGCTGAGAAGGAAGAAATTATTTATTTTTAAACAAATGCAGTGACCAATAAGCCATGGTAAGCTTAGAGTAATGTTTTTTATCTGTGATAATTATTATATGACGCAGTACACAGTGGGGGTAAATTGATTGGATAAACAACACATTAAATTTAGGGTACAATGGTGAAATGGACGCAGTCTGCTACTGTTCTCGAATGAGGGTGGAAATATTGTGTAAATGGTTTAAAAATATGCTTTTGGTTCTTCATCGATATAAATGCTGCTTTTTAAATGCAATCAAGTGCTTCATAAAGTGAATATGTCCTATTTTTGTATATTGTAGATTCCCCTGAAGAAGGGAATTTACTTCCCGAAATCCATTGTGTTGTTTTATTAAAAAATCTTGGTATGTGGAACCCACCTCTGACTCCTGAGCTTTTGTAAGAGATCTACGCCTTAAATAGACTTGAGTTAAATGAATTGAACATAAAGAAAAAGCAACAGATCAAAAAACGGTTAAATATGATGAAAAATGAGAGTAAAGCAGAATTAATTGATTCATTTGATTCAAAACAAAGGTGTGGCAGTGCAGCCTGGTGGAATCTTTAAATGAGGTTCCCTTTGTGGAAATGTCTATGGTGACACACTCTAAAGGCCTCACAACAAACTTTCCGTGCACAAGGACGCCAGCTGGACGCTGATGTCCCTCATCTAAAGCTATTTCAGTGAGAGGGTTCTTCCATTATGGGAGGTTGCTTCTCCAATATGCTCTAAGTGCATGAGGCAAGAGGTGAGATGATAAACGGCACACTTTACCCTAAAATCACTTGACGTTATGACTGAGACTTAATTCAATTCATTTTCTACACGGTCCAAGGAAGCATGATTGCACCTGCACATTGCCTAATTGTTTGTATGGAGGCTGTGCACCCCTACTGATTCCTGGAAGTTTTTGACTATTGATGAATGGGAATACACTGATGACCCCGAGCGCACGACGCTGGAGGTTAGTGGAGTTGAACATGGATTTCCTCAAATGATTATTTTTAACTCTACTCAGATGGCCGTAAGCACTTACTTACTAATGGGTAAATTGTGTATTTTTGTAGATTCTTTGAGGGCACGCTGTTCCTTTCGTCCTGGATAATTACCAGTGAGATCATATCGAAGAAAGTATAAACTCCTACATAAGGTATAGTCCATTTGTGGGTATGCTTCAAGCTATATAATTTATTTCTTGGCAACACCATAATCAGGTGTTTACTGTTATATATTTTTGATAGGAGGACTCCATCTGTACAAAATATATGCAGGTCCCCTTGCAAAGTCGGCAAGGTTTACTCTTTTGGTATTCAGTTGGAACAAACACACAAGGCGACCACATAAAAAGAGTCCTCACCTGAAGTTCCACATTAATCTTCTGTCTAAACACAGAATTTTAAAGTACACTCATTTTTCCTCCTATGCAGGCAGTACACAGATATTGTTTTTAGTCTGATGAAGACCCCATGATGACTTGTCCTTACTCGCACATAATCTAAAGGGGTTGAAATGTCATTGTGTAGTTATAAATCAAGCGTTGCAGCCCACCTGGCCATTACACACTAAAGGATAAATTCTATGTCTTGTTGAGAGTGGTTTCATCAGTAATTCCATGCTGGGCCTAAATGTATTTTTTGTTATATGTAGTATTAGTTATGTTTCAACTGTGTTGTGATGTATTTGTAAAACACTCTTGTTTCACTTCCCTTTTGTCTCACCTATGCAAAAAGTAGAGCTGGATAAATGATATCTTTGTGGGTATATGTCCTGTTCTTTATCAAAAATATGATTTTTTCTTATAAACTTTAATAAAATTTTCAAGTGGTGCAATTGGTTTGTTCCGCAAAAAACTGTGTTTAGATGTAGCCCTGTGTTTATCATTTATTGAAGTGCTACCTTAAGAGGGGACAGAAGAAGAGTTCATTGTAGTTCGTTTTTGTGGCAGAACATCAGCTTGATTAACGTATCTATCCCCAGGTCCTGCAACTAATTGGGCTACCCCAATGTCTAATAACGACTCACAACAAACTGTGGCACACATTATATAACGATCTCACAGATCAGATAAATTCTTAAAGGTACTTTGGACTCCCTGTGCTGAAGGCATATTTAACGATCAGGTTATGATAGAATACTGTTTTCGAACACTTACCTCTGGACAGATCCAATGGAAGGATGAACTTTTACTGCTATTGCTGCAAGAACATGGTCCCAGTCTTTAAGGGTATGCTTTGATATAAGCATCCTTAACGGTGGAACAAGAATATCACCATTCTTAAAAACACTGTTGGAAGAGGAATACATGTATGTATGTTTTATTAAAACATCAAACAACATATTTAATGTCCCAACATCATTGATTTGAATCTATTAAATGATTGAAGGACTTATTTAGAGTTTAGCCCAAAATATTACAACTGCACTATAGCCTATCACACTTGTAATACAGCAGACAGGACAGCCTTATGTTTTGATATCCGCCAAACTCCAAATACAGCCTGAAATCTTAAATAAAAAAACACAATGTTCCTAAGGTAAAATAACACATGATGTTTGAAAAAAAACACTCAACAAAACACATCACTTCAATAACAACAACAAAAAAGAATGCTTTATCTTACATTGGAATTGCTGTTTCACTGGTTACAGTGGTGACCATTTGCTTTCCTTGGTGACCCTATGCAGCTCGGAGACTCCAGTCTTCAGCTATCTCCCGACCAAAGCTCATATTTAAGAGGCCCTTGAGCTGCTGTTGTGTCACTTTGTGTGACACAGAGGTGCCGCAAACCACTAAATCATATTTATGCATCCATGCCAAACCACTCTGCAGGGCTTTAAGACATATTTATGAAGGCACACCAAGCCACTCTGCATAGCTTTGAATGGCCTCACAAATATGGAGTCAGACAAGGCAGCACAAACCACTGCGATACCCTACACTGCGCTGTGGAGGCACGCCATGGGTGTTGTGTGGGTGTTCCACGCAACACCCATGGATTTTGACACATCCTCAAATTTACAAGGCCTTGTAAACCTGGGGATGCACCACAACCTTACGCCTTAACCTTAATCCTCCCCAGGGGAGCTGCAACGAGGAGAAATATCACTATTTCTCCTAGTTTCTTCCACTATATGTGCTGCATTCTGCAGCACACATAGAAAGAGGAAAAACACTCCTAGGATTGATTTTGTGCAGGAAGGTACCCCTTCAGTGGTACGCTGAAGAATATACTTGACACTGAGAATTGCAACTTAAATATTGCATACAGAAATAGTTTTAGACATAAATATGGTCCTGTCTTCTACAAAAATATATTCTCCCATTGGGTATAGATTTTCAATTAATAATGCCAAAGGGGTGATACTTTGTAAAAGGTATTTAGGTCAAGGTATTTATGTCAGACAATATTATGCTAACAATATTCAGGTTCCATTCTGAATAGCACCTTTAGACCAAATGAGCTGTGACCACAGCACTTTCACACATACCCTGGCATTTCATATTACAACAGTGAACCAGCCAGCAGGCAACAACTTGGCAAATTTAGGAGCATGTGTGCCAAGTCAAATTGCTAAGGTACCTCACACTCCTAACCTACTGAGCATCGTCCATGCCATATTTTGCAAAATTCTAACAGACTGATCAGCACCCTCACATAACTGAGAAACACTCATATCCTACTGTTGGAACCTTGTAAAGTAGGCAGCAAACCTACTATTAAGAGTTCATTTGCATACTAAGGAGCTCCTTTACCGGGCTGCCATCACGCTGGGTAGGAGTATATTTTGCAATGGAGCAATAGCTATTTAATATTTATGGTTAAAATCGCATAAAACACCCCAAAAAATAGCAGGAGCCTTTTGGAGAACCTGTGCCAGGAAGGCACTGATCACAATTTCACCAGAAGGCCGAAGAATGTACACCAAATCAGGGTGGAAAATGCCCTCACCCCCAAATACATATGCTAGAAAATTAAGGATAATGTACAAACCTCAAATCTTGGTCCTTTGCTAATGACATGAAAGGAGTCAAAAAAATGAATAGAGGTTGGCTCAACATGCCTTACAAGCCAGAAATTAGTGGTTCACACGACAAAATGTAATTACATTCAGATATGGCCAAATTAGACGCACATCTGTTTCATCAGTTGCAACAATCTTTAAAGCGATAGCAATGACTTTCAATTTACAAACTAAGCTAATGTCAGTTTGAAATCATTAAAAAACTTTATATTAGGATTAACCAACATAGAAAGTTAACTGAATATACATCAAGAAGGACAAGTTGGGTAAACATTAAAAATAAAATACAGTTATGGTTATCGTCAGCAACAGAAACATAATCCATCTGCAGACACAACCTAATGGTAAGACGCATGGATTTGGACTACACAAGGGTGTAGATGGTGCTGCTAATCGTAACTTGACAATTTCATTGATATTCATGTGTCAAAGATAATGTACAATAGCATAGTTTTTTGTAAAAGAAACTGCAGGGCAAAATGTAAAAAACTCCATTCAAATAATCCTAAAATGTAAAAAGAACATTCAGTCTGAATTCCAGTATTTAACTCAGCCAGCAATATAAAACGAGAATAATGACAAATTCTTTATATTTCATTACACACAAACGAAGTCAAAGTGAAATCAAATCCAATTAAATGTAAAAGGGCAAGTGTAGGAAGCTGGCTCTGTATATACTATACTAAAATGGGGCATAGTGTGCACAGAGTCCAGTGGAACCCCAAAGGTAGGCAGAGGTAAAATTAGATAGAACCTTACTCTCTATTTGTAGTCTGGTAGAGCAGTAAGGCAGTATCAGAGGACAGTGTTAAGCATTTGTTGTACACACTCAGTCAGCAAATGAATTCACACATTCAAAGACTGAACTTCAGACCAATTGCTTTTGTATAAAAATATTATTTTAGTTATTTTATTTTCTATAACTAAGCAAGCCTGGCACAGGTAAGTTGATAAATACTTTGCAGTAAATATACAGTTTGAAAAGCAGTTGTACATTTACTCTGAAATGGTTACAGTTTGAATTACTGGTAATTCAAAACTGTGAAATGCTCTACATATACTTTGTATCGACTTTGCAATGAAAATTACAGGCTAACTTTACTTTTACCTTACTTTTGAGATTACTTTTTCTACTGCCTAGATATCACACTGGGACATTTCCTAGAGAAAAGGTAAGTAAAATCAGTTTTGCACTGAGGCTATAATGATGCTGAGACACAGAACAACATGTTCACTCCCCCCTCAGTAGCTAATGGAGATAAATGTAGATAATACAGTCAGTAAAGGTGTCGAAAGTAGAGGAAGTAGAGGATGTTAATATAACAAATGTCGATAGCCCAGAAACGTACAGAGTACACGGATAAAGCGAACTGAGTGAGAGGGAAAGTTGTGGGAGGGGGGGTTTAGGTTATTACATGAAACTAGATGTATGTACAAAGAAAACTGCATTCTTTCTTTTCCTCATATCCTTTGTATACAGTATATTGCACAGAATAAACACTATGGGATTTAATTGTTGTAATGCTGTGACAGATAATGCAGAACAATAAAGATATTTTAAAAAAAAAGTAATTATACCACCGCTGACTGTGTCCCTGGGGATCATAAATATGTTAGTGATTAACATTCTTCTAGAACCGTTAGAAATGAAATGTATATCAAATTTGTGTCTACTGTCCGTTACTTTGCCTTTGTGTGCTCTTTGGTCTCTTAACGTGCCCATAGTGGGAGACGGAGGCTCTGGCTTGCGCTTACGGCGCTATACAAGCTGGTATGATGTTGCACAAGACCATTGTAATTGTTGACTGTTATTCCTGGGTTTTTTCACTTTATATTTCTCCAGGGTAAATGTATCCTTTGTGACCTAAACATAAAATATCAATACAAAATAATGAAAAAAATTAATTAAGTCTTACAACTTTTACTTAAAAAAAAATCCGTTTTGCACAATTGTTACTTTTCAGGTTTCCATACAAATCAACTCTACACTTAAAACATTTTTCAGAGAAAAACAGTCAATGGATTCCTATGGAGAGAAATTAAGTTAACGTTTTCCAGGTAAGTAATCGGTCTTTGGCGTTGAGGTTCTGGGGCTAGAACAAGAGTTCTCCCAGGGTCAAGAATGCACTCTCGTTACACCCTCAGCAGCACTAGGGCGGCCGGGTGCAAAGTGCTGAGGCCCAATGTAGGCCAATGTAGGCAAATAGCGGGCCTTCGGTTGGCGGCTGCTGGCCAGCAGGCCTCTTGGTTGTGGGAGCAAAGCTCCTGGACTTTAGCTCAGGGTAAATGGGGAAACAAAGTAGCACCAAAGATGCACCCTCAGCGGCACTAGGGCGACCGGGTGCAGGGTGCTGTTTCGACGTCGGACGCCATGTTGGTTTCAATGGAGAACCTCCAGTTTGCAAATGACTGTTGGCAGAGAGAGGAGGGGCTTCTGGGTGCGACCACCACTTCGAGAGGTAAGTTGGGAAGTTAGGGGTTGGTTAGGCGCCATAGGTTTGGGCACACAAGGCTGTCGGATGCAGGGGTGCCCTTTGGGGTCAGATCTTCCTACCAGCTCCTGGTCATGGTTAGGGGGGTCTTCTGGATTTAGACTGCAGGTGTCGGCTGGATGCTTGAGGCAGGATCGCCGGGGTGACCTCCTCGTGGTGTTTGCCAACTCGAGCTTGGGCCGTGGACGGCGGGTATAGAGTGGTGCTGATTTGCGGTTTACGGCCAAGGCCGGAGGTTGCAGAAGAACAAATGCGGTGTTCACAGGAGACAACGTTTTTGTAGTTGAAGGCAGGCAGGACCTCAGGCGTGTCGAGGTTGCTGGCTGCAGGACACACCGGGATTTCGCAGGAGCAGGTTCGAGGTGGAGACAGGCAGGTAGGGCTGGGGCCAAATCAGTGAGCGTCTTCAAGATGGCGTGGACTGAGAGTTGTGCTTCACCTCGCCTCCCCCACCTGAGGGGTGGAGTTGGCAGAGGTGGGCAAACCTCTGTTCCTCACTTGTTTTTTCCGCCGGTTGTCCCGCCTGAAGTGGGGGTCAGAACCAGTGGGGACCAGTTGCTGAAAGCAGCAAGTGGCCTGGGGAAGCTCTACCACTCACTCTCTACTACTCTACTACTCATTCTCTACTACTCACTCTCTACTACTACTACTCTCTCCTACTCACTCTCTACTACTCTCTCTTACTCACTCTCTACTACTCTCTACTACTTATTCTCTATTACTCACTACTACTCACTCTGCTCCTCTCTCTACTACTCACTCTCTACTCTCTACTCTTTATTACTCACTCTCTACCTCTTTCTAACCCTCTACCTCTACCCCTCTACACCTCTACCTCTACACCTCTACCGCTACACCTCTACCTCTACACCGCTAGCCTCTCTACCTCTCTCTACATGCACACATATGCACATATATATGCATTTATATATATATGTGTGTATGTAATCTTCCCATATGTTCACCAGCTGCTTCTCTCGCGGCACGGGCGCATGAACCTCCACGTTGGTGAAACGCGAAACAAATTCCTTTTCGGCAATCCCTCTTATGATGTCATTTGAGAGGTCATTAGTGATGTCACTGACCATGTCATGAATGATGTAATATGTGACATCATCAGCAGTGGATTGCGGGTGCGCGAAATATAGTTAGTCCAACTAACTATATAGGAGCAATTTCAATGGTTTTGTATGAGTGAAATGTCCAGCTAACTATAACACCCCTAAAACTTATAGTTTATTGAGTGAATTTCCACCAGGAATTCTTACCTGTATCTCTGCCATCGGGCAGTGCCGTGAGGGAAACGGCGAGGCACAACACGACGGGGAGGCAGTAGGAGGCGGTCGAAGCCATCGGACCACACTCCCCAGCAACCCCTTGGCCGGCGGCGCTCCGGTGACGCGGACAGAGCGCCCGGAGGCGCCAGTAAAAGGCTGACCCCCCGGGAGCCCAGTGGGGGAACACCAGGAATTCTTACCTGTATCTCTGCCATCGGGCAGTGCCGTGAGGGAAACGGCGAGGCACAACACGACGGGGAGGCAGTAGGAGGCGGTCGAAGCCATCGGACCACACTCCCCAGCAACCCCTTGGCCGGCGGCGCTCCGGTGACGCGGACAGAGCGCCCGGAGGCGCCAGTAAAAGGCTGACACCCCCTCTCGCCCCGCGAGTCGCGCGCGGGAGAAGCCCGGGAAAAGGGCGGGGCCGTCTGTGGCCGTCAGGGGCCAGAAGAGGCCGGGCAGGGCCACCCCCCTTGGCAGGGACTGTGAGTACTATTGAAGGATAATTCCTGTACAAGACACTGATACCCTTGTATTTTAATTTGAGTTATACGGACATTGTCACAGTAACCCTTGAAAATGTCAGTTCAAAGTACATTGCCGGATAACTACCTATTGAAAGTGGTATCCAAAATCAACACCGACAGGAGGAAGTCTCTGGGAAAAAGTACTATTGCTGATCCTTCTCCCACTGATGTAATTATTCACGTAAACCCTGTTAATCCTAATAATACTGTTCACGAGATGGACGCACCTGTGGAACTTAATAACAGCACCAATAGTATTAATGTTGAAGTAACTAAGGCCTTAGACCAGTCTAAAATAGGGGATGAAGATCAAGGTAATAATTCCGAGGGGACACCCCAGCAATTTGGGAGGGCATCTAAATGTATGCGTGCCTGTAGAAAACCTATCCCTAAGCGAGGTAGTCATATCTCTAGAAGGAAAAAGGATACGACCCAAGTGGAACATACTAACGACTTAGTACCTGTGAATATTGATACTTATGTTTCTTTGAAGCCTGATCAAATTGACTCACTAACAAGTGTAATTCTTAGTAAACTTAGTATGGTGGTAGAGCCATTGTTAACTAAGATAGAAAATCTTCAGGAGGAAGTAGCCAGGTTAAGGGGCTTGGTGGGTAACCACGCAGACATTTTGGAAAAGTCCTTAGCTGACATCAAAAAATCAGTTGGTCTTGTTACTGCTCCTATCAGGGATAAGGAGCAGCCACAAGCCTCTACTAGTGCCACTCCCACTTTGGCCAGGAAACCCTCCACCAAAGATCAGCCGAAAATACAGAGGCCACCACCTATTCTGTCACAGGAGGGAGGAGGATCCTCAAACCCATCTAACCATGGGGCTATAGGCAATTCAACGGGTAGTAAAACACCAACACCCATGCAAGCCCCTATGCAAGTATCAGCACCTACGGTGACAGTTCCAACTGATACGATGGGAGGATTAAATAGGGAGCCTACCAGGATCTGTAGACGCCCTGTTGATCTACCACCCGACTGTGTACCTTATGTGGTGGTCCTAACTAATGTTCCCATTCTCACTCAGCCCCCAAGTGAACATGAGACACCTGATTCTTTGAGAAATAAAACCCTTTCCTGGCTAAATCGTCATTGTGGCTATCCAGTCGGCTATGCTGACCAAATAATCTCCATCAGAAGAGTAAATTGGATAGGTAACACCAAAAAAATAGGTGGGGGGGATTGCGTGATAATAAACTTCAAGCACCCACAACATGTGGCAACGGTCCTGCTTAAAGCAGCCTCAATTACACAGTCTGAGACTGAAGTAGTTGCTAGGCCGTTGGGGTATTTTTATAATCACCTTGGTGGGCAACCACCATCCAATTGTAGGGAAAAGGCTTTGAGCAATCCCACCTATCCTCATTTGATAAATAGACCAATGTTGCCTAACTTTTTCTTTGGCCCACAACATGGTCCATTCATTCCTTCGCTGCACATGGGGAACCCAATGTTTGGGGGGAATGCCCCTTTAATGCATACCCCTAATCCATTTGTTCCATTTGGCAACTCCCCTCTGTTTGATAATGGAATGGTGTACCAGGTCCCTACCCAGAATAGGTTTCAGTCCCTGAGTCACTTGGATCAGAATGATTGACATGAGATTGAACCCCCTAGTGATTTAGAGTCTAGGAATTTTAATGAAGCGGCCGTATTGTTAACTAATGAAATAAGTAATGTAAGTTTGAACTGTACGTTGAACGGGGGAGACACCCCAAACTCTATACCTAACATAGAGCTTTTCAATATTGATAATAACATGTCCATCCCTAATGTGGATTTGTCAAATGCTAACAATGAAAGAGAGAATATAACTTGTCATATCGCTAGTTGGAATATTGCGGGAATTATGGCCAAGGAAGATGCCTTAGGCTGGATTGAATTCGTGCATTTGTTTGACATCCTATGTTTCCAAGAAACATGGAGTAAAAAATTTAATGGCATTGACGGGTATGTGTCTTATGAGCTCCCAGCACTACCCTCACCTCACGGCAGAGCTAAAGGGGGTTTATTGGTGTTAATTTTTGTCAAACTACCAATTCTTGTAAAAAGATTTGTTAACGTGGGGGCGCATTCTCAAATCCTGTGGCTTACACAAGAACTAGGCAGAAATATCCTATTGATAAATTTCTACAATAACGTATTTGATAACACTAGATATATAGCGATTAATGAACTAGATATGGCGGTGAACAATTTGGTGAGGAATTCTAAAAATGTTTTTGAATTTATTTTTGTGGGGGATTTTAATGTTTCTGTGTGCCCATTATCCACCCTGAAAGTTTGTGGTGTGTATAATCGACAGGGGGAAGCTGAAGCTCATTTCCCACACCACACTTACGGGGAAACTTTGAACAATTTTATGATTCATTACGATCTAGAAATCTTGGAGAATGCTAAAAATGATATGGGCGGAATTATTCCAACTTTTAAAGGAAGGGGCGCTAATACTGCTATTGATTTTATATGTATGTCAGCAACTATTGCCCCGTTATGCCCGATGCCTAATGTGATAGATATTATGTTGAGTGACCATAACTGTTTGACCACTGAACTAACCTTTTGGGCTAAAAATCATGTCTGTGAATATGGTACTATTAATAACATTGAACCCCATAGACAGAACGGTTATAGATTGAGGTGGAAAGGAGATAAAGCCGCTTTGACCTCAGACTTGATTATATCTAGTTGTGTGACAGATATTGCGGCAATCTTAGAATGTGTAGACACCTCATCTGACAATATTGATCATTTCAACAATATTAACTCTATTATTAATGAAAAATTCACTAAAAAGGCGGGGTCTAAAGTAAGGTGCCCAAGAGGCTGGTTTGATCATGCCTGTTCCAATGCCCGCAGAGAACTCAAAGAGGCCCTTGCAGCTAAACCGAGGGACAAAGCTTTGGTGGTCCAACTTAGACAGGGTTTTAATACTACCCTGAAATGTAGAAAAGCTGAATTACAGCAAGAGGCCTGGGATAACCTCACCCTAGCGGCGGACACGAACAATTGTACCCTGTTCTGGTCCACGGTAAATAGCCCATTTCTAAAAGATGACAGGGTTCCTGAACTCACTTCTAACGTGAGCATGGACTCTTGGATCCAACATTTTTCTAAAATCTTTGATTCAGGTAATTCAAAAGATACCAATGGGGATAGGTGGCCCATCCTTGCCTTAGATATAACCATCAGTGAAACTATGGCTAGTATTAGAGCTAGCAAAGGAGGCAAGGCTCAGGGGCCAGATGGCGTTCCCATAGACGTGTACAAGACCGCCCCAGACATATGGGGGCCTTTGCTCACCAAAATCTTTAATACAGCAGTAAGCGGTAACATACCGTCTACTTGGGAAGAGTCAATAATCATCCCTATTTTTAAGAAAGGAGATCGTGGGGATGCAAAAAACTATAGACCTATATCCTTATTGGATTCATCAGTTAAAATCATGAGTAGGGTCCTCCTTGTAAGATTAGAAGAGTGGGCTGAATCTAATGAGATCCTAAGTAATTGCCAGTTTGGCTTCAGAAAAGGCCGTGGTACTATAGAACAGTGCTTGAATCTGGAGCTATTGGTGGGAAAATATACCAAGGCAAAAAACGGGTCGCTTTATCTCTGTTTCGCCGACCTTAGTAGTGCCTTCGATTTGGTAGACCACGAAATACTATGGGTCAAATTACTAGAGATGGGTGCCCCAGAGGGAATTATCTACTTCTTAGCCCGTTTATATGAAAAACTTCGCACCAGTGTTCGCTATGGACCAAATGGAGAGTGTACCACTAAGTTTGGGATAGGAAGGGGCATCAGACAGGGGTGCGTTCTTGCGCCCCTGCTTTTTACCCTTTTTATTAATGAGGTTGAATCTACCCTGCAGGCAGTCGCTGCAGATGCCCCTAGAGTTAATAATTTTAACATACCAGTATTACTCTATGCGGACGACGCAGTGTTACTGTCTAGGACACCATTGGGTCTCCAACGCTTAATGGATTGTTTTGTATCCTTTATTAAAAATAGGAAACTGGTGATTAATAAGGCTAAGACTTATGTAATGGAATGCAGCTCTGGAAAAGTTAAAAGAAATGGGAAAACCCATTATGTCATTGATGGTGAACCAGTGAAAAAAGTTGATAACTTTTGCTATTTAGGAATTACCTTTTCTCATAAGGGGAGCTGGGCCACTGAACATAAGGTGGTCAGAACTAAGATGACTAGGAGCGCTAACGGGGTCTTTCTGTTTGCCAAGAAATTAGGGAATAGACGTATTAAAGAAATGTTAAACATCTATAAATCAAAATGTCTTTCGGCTGCCCTTTACGGGGCCGGAGTCTGGGGGGTGACAACTGCTAAGAGCTTGCAGGTAGAGGAGAACCTCTTCCTGAAAAAGCTCCTATGCTTACCCAGGTCCACCTCCAACTCCTTGGTTTACAATGAAACAGGGACCCAAGCCTTAAATGACTTGATCATGTTAAGGCCCATTCTATTGTGGCGCTCGATCTGGCTCAGTGAAGGTACCTCACTGAACAGAGCAATCATTAAGGACTGCCTTTTATTGGACCAACACCTGAAGATTCCCTGGATCGGTTACATTATTGATCGTGTACAAAATTTATTTGGAATCAATGTTTTAATGGACCCCTACAGGCTCTCGGAAATTCCCAAATCTGATGTGAAAACAATATTTTTAAATCACTGTAATGAAAGGCATCACTTGGAGGACTCTAAACTAACAACTTGTGTACTATACAATAATATGAATGAATTTACTGGTTTCAGAGCATATTTATCACAGGTGACTAGAACCTCACACCAGTTTGTATTGACCAGGATGAGGATGGGTATAGTACATCATCTGGTCGCGTGGCCTAATATCAAATCGCGCCCTGCTGGTCCCTGTAAATGTGACAATAAGTCCAAACAATGTACTAAGCACTTTTTGTTAACTTGTGATTTGTACACTGAGTTAAGGAAATTCTATTTGAAGCCATTATTCATTAGATTTGGAGTAAGAGACACTACAGCGGCTATGAAATTGATTTTTAATTTGAATCATGCGGACATTTGCTTTTTTACTGCATCTTTTTTATATAAAGCGATTAGCGCCAGGAAAAGTATGTGCTTTTAATTAAATTTCTGTACATTTTAAATATTTATTCCATCCCCCTCTGGATATTATGTATATGTGTATTTCGTTTGCCCCTAAGTAATTGTATGAATTGTCTGTATTATTTGTGCTTTTATGGACATGTTTTTTAAATGTTCCGAATAAAGCTTTATGAAAATGAAATGAAATGAGTGAATTTCTAAGGTTTTTTAAATGCTAATTCCTAACTATATAAGGCCTGAAACCTATGGTTTTTTCATTGAATTGCAAAGGTTTTTTATATGCTAATTCCTAACTATATAAGGCCTGAAACCTATGTTTTTTTAGTGAATTTGCAAGTTTTTTTTAATGCTAATTCCTAACTATATAAGGACTGAAACCTATGGTTTTTCATTGAATTTGCATGGTTTTTTAAATGCTAATTCTATCAGCGGATAACGTTTATATTTTCAAACGTTTCTTTAATGCTAATTCCTAACTATATAAAGCCTGAAACCTATGGTTTTTTCAGTGAATTTCAAAGGTTTTTTAAATGCTAATTCCTAACTATATGAGGCCTGAAACCTATGGTTTTTTTTCATTGAATTCGCAAGGTTTTTTAAATGTTAATTCAATTAGCGGATAACGTTTTTATATATTCAAACATTTTTTTAATGCTAATTCCTAACTATATAAGGCCTGAAACCTATGGTTTTTTCAGTGAATTTTAAAGGTTTTTAAAATGCTAATTCCTTACTATATAAGGCCTGAAACCTATGGTTTTTTCATTGAATTCGCAAGGTTTTTTAAATGCTAATTCTATCAGCGGATAACGTTTTTATATATTCAAATGATTTTTTAATGCTAATTCCTAACTATATAAGGCCTGAAACCTATGTTATTTTCAGGGAATTTCAAAGGTTTTTAAAATGCTAATTCTATTAGCGGATAACGTTTAAATATATTAATATCCTAGTGGGACCACCTGAGCAGCCCTAGGGGGTCAGGGTGTTTCTACCCTGCCCCCTTTTTGTGTTCTATACGTTTGTTTTTCTGCTTTCTTGTGCCTCAGTCTACTGAGACCCAAGATGGATGCCAACACTTCCTGGTTAGAAGTGTTGACAGCCAATGAGCATGCAGCTTTCTCGGGAAGGCATGCTGATTGGCTGCCACTGTCTGTCAACACTCCAAACCAGAAAGTGTTGGCAGCCATCTTGTGCCTTGTTAGAACCAACGCACAAGAAAGCAGTGAAACAAAGGTGTGAAACTCGCAAAGGGGCCAGGGTAGAAGCACCCTGACCCCCTAGGCCTGCTCAGGGGGTCCCACAAGGACCCCAAGGCAAAAAAAAAAAGTGTTTTTTTTTAAAAAAAATCACGGGGTACACGTACCACGCAACTTTTTTTTTTTGCCTTGGGGGTCCTTGTGGGACCCCCTGAGCAGGCCTAGGGGGTCAGGGTGCTTCTACCCTGCCCCCTTTTTGAGTTCTACACATTTGTTTTTCTGCTTTCCTGTGCCTCAGTCTACCGAGGCACAAGATGGCTGCCCACAATTTCTGTTTTAGAGTGTTGACAGACAGTGGCAGCTAGTGGCAGCCAATCAGCATGCAACTCATGCACATAGGGGTACGTGTACGGGTAAGCCTATGGGTAAGCTTAGGGTGAGCTCATATAGATATATATGTGTTTTTGAAGTTAATTTTCATAAAAACCACTGGAGCAATTTTCACCAAATATAGCAAAGGCACATCTGCGTACCAGTCCCTACAATTTTGCCAAGTTTGGTGTAATTCCGTTCAGCGGTTCGGGCTGTAGACTTGTCAGAACGTCCTATGGAAATTAACATGGGGAAAACACGTTTTGGGACCCCCCTTTTTTCTCAGCCCCCACTTCACGAATCCCCCGAAACTTTCAGGGAAGGAGCGCAGCGGAGCTGGCCAAAGTGTTGGAAATTTACACGCAAATTCCTCAACCGGCGCCAATGTTATTCCCAATAGAATGTTGCGGATTTCCTATGGTAGCTAGGTCCTAACTATATATACCTACTGGCTATCGCCAGTAGGTAATATACACATAAATATGTATATTCTGCAGATCTATATAAATACAAATATAAATGCTTGGAAACATATACATATATGCATACATATGCATGTTATGTACATGAAAGTTTGAAAAACACTAATAAAAGCAAAGCTAAAAGGCCCCTAATTACAAACAGAAATGCTTTAACTTAAACGAGGGCGAGACCTATTGCATTTTCAATGCTTGTTTACTTTGGTTCCATCAAGAGGGCATTCAGACGTGTCACACATTTGCCATAAATTCTGAATGTTAGCACTCTAGTTGCTCATTAGATCACTGTAGTAAAGCTACTGCTCACCAGGGACGTCTGCTGCTAGTATTCAAAGTGCATGTTTCAGTCTGCATGTCAGATTTTTTTTTAATGACATAGAAGAGAATTTGAGAAGTCAAAATGTGCCCTACTTTTTCTTTCTGCATCACTAATCATAATTTCTATGGCAAAATAAACCCCCTCATTTTGTTCCTTTTTAAATTGAATGTTTTAAGTGTTACCACTTTATTCCAATCAAGATGGCTTCAGGTGTGCTATACTTTTGTCATAAGTAAGGCTGTTAGTACTCCAGTTGTTCTTTAGAACACTCTGGGAAGCAGCAGTAGAACAGAAAGAAATCAACTGACAGTCTCTGCCCTTGTTGGATGTACATGTTTTACTGAGAGAATGTCAGACTTCATTCTCACATGACAGTGAAAGATAACGTGAATTTACAGAAAATATGCTCTCAGTTTAGCTTATAGATCACCTTCCAAACCTCTGTGGGAAAAGCAAGAGAAAATAGTTTTCTCTCAAACATCATTCATGTTATCCCAGCAGAAGGCTTTTTCACATGGTAAAATCACCTTAGAACACACCACAATTCCTAAAATGAGTATGGTACCATCAACAAATGATTTATAATGTAACTAAAGTCTTAAAACCTTCTATTAACTGCAATGCTTTTTAATGAGGTGCTATCATGTATATTGGTCCCAAGATGACTGCCAACACTTCTTGGATGAAGTGCTGACAGCCAATCAGCTCTCACGATGAGATGTGTCATTAGGCTCCGCCTAGACATATATGTATTTTTTTTCTTTAATATCTAAAAAACTACTGAACAGAGTTACACCATTTAACCAAAAGGCACGAGTCTGAACCAAGGACTACCTCTTTGCCAAATTTGGTGTAATTCCGTTCAGCAGTTCGGTTTTTGGAGCCGTGATTAACGGTTCCTATGGAAAATTGCATGGGGAAAACACATTTTGGGACCTCCCTTTTTTCACGCCCACCGCTTGACAAATCACCCCAAGACTTTCAGGATAGGAGCAGGCCACCAGTTTTGAAAATGTCGCGAAGATTTGTCAACCTGCGCCAAAGTTATTCAAAATAGAATGTTGCGGTTTGCCTATGGATAATAGGTCCTAACTATAACTACCTACTGGCGACCACCAGTAGGTACTATATACAAGGAAGAGTGACGTCAAGTCAGGAAATCTCTACCCGCTGGCGGTCCGTGAAGTGCACCAGAAAGAACGTGAAATTTACTCTACTCTACGCCGAGCCGATTTGTCCAGTAACAGCAGAAGGCAAGAGAGAGGTACGGAGTGTGCAGGACTGCCAGGGCGCGCTGGATCATTAGAATCGTTAGAACGATCAGGTATGGAGATGGTCGGGAGACCAAACAGCATTCTGGACAATGGAGTTTTTAAAGGGGCGGGAAGCCTCGGCGGAACAAATTTTTAAAAAGAAAAACACCAACTGCGAGTGTGGGAAATGAGTCTGGAAACAATGTATCTGCAGCCCAAACATCGAAATGTCCTGGAAAGGTTAAGAAAAAAGGAGTTAAGTCGGTGGTGGGAGGCGACATCCCTCCATAACTATGTGGAGGTGGATCGCGTCCCCAGAGGACTAAGAATTTTCATTGTGCCCACGTTGAATAAACCTAAGCCTGAAGTATTAAAAGCCTGGCTAGAGAATACAAGTGCCTGCTCGAGGGTAATGATGGAACTACTAATCAAAAACGCATGGGAGGAACATAATGATCTGGTGAAAGAGATTCAAAAGATCCTGGATGATTTAGCGACAGAGACAAATCAAGCAGAAGTCATAAAGATCCTGTCAGCAGTTAATGACAGAATGGAAAAATTCGAGAAAGATATTATTGAAAGAAAACAGCGTAAATTCGATAGAGACGAAAGAGATTATTTAACTGGAAGGATCTTGACTTTTGCAAGGAAGTTCGATAAATTGCGCACATCCCTAGCGAAAGATAAAGTGTTGGGAGCAGCAGATAAAGAGAGATGGCAATCAGGAACAAGCCTGAGCTCCGAAGCAAGTTCTATTGACAGTAACGCACAATGCCTGACGGAAGTATCGTTTTTTTCCGAGGAGATGCGTCTCATGTTGGAGGCCAACGAACAATCTATTCGAGGGAGAACACGTTATCAAGGCCGAGGAGGCAGTGGAAAACCAAGAGAAGGAGACAGCGGAGGATTAAAAACAGACAATTCTGGAGTGGGAAACAAAAACCCGACAGCGAAAACCAAATAATGGATGAGCAAACATCAGAACTCACGGTGATTATTTTATCTAATAGACAATTATCTACTGCTGAAGAAAAAGTACTTAAGCTTGGACTTACGTTTTGCCCCGATAGTCAGTTTGATTATACCCAATCACGAATAGATATGTATATGTTTGCTAGGAAACTTAAACTGTACAAAGTGCATCACAATAGAGCTATGGGAACATTACCACTTGATATGAGTGAAAGAATATCACAGTCGGACAGTGAGCTACAAAGGGTGTTGGAAAGCTTAGAGGAAGAGGAGCCACCCGACTTAACACAACCCATTGAGTCACAGAATAACACACAAACATCTGTAAGGCAGAGGGAGGTCTCCTTAGAAATTGGAAAAGAGCTTAGAACTCAAGTAAACACCGTGCATACACACTTTAGAGCAAGATCCAAGTATAGACCGCAATTACCAAGAGACAACATCGATCTATTCCATGAGCTAGTAAACCAGGATATGTTACAACTTTTAAACAAACCTCTGGGGAAACAGAATCTTACCCCAGACATGAGAATCGCATTAACAAACATACGTAATGATGAGTCTATTGTCATTAAACCCTCTGATAAGGGTGGGAATATAGTCCTCTGGGACAAGAAATGATACATACAAGAGGCTATGAGACAACTATCAAATACAACATGCTACAGCAAAGTTGATCACTCTTATCTTATGAACTTGTAGAACAGGGTACACCAGCACATCAGAAATTGGGCAAGTGAGAAACTCTTGAATTGGGATGAGACTAAATTTCTCATCAATGAGAACCCTACAACACCCAGCTTTTACCTTTTACCGAAGGTTCACAAAGATCTCACACAGCCTCCAGGCAGTCTCTTAGAGAATGTATCCCATTATGTGGATCATTTTTTAAAAGAGTACGTAAAAGACCTAACTTCACACATCGATGACACAAAAGATTTTCTACAGAAGATAGATAACATAAACTGGGAAGAACACTTTTGGCTTGTTTGTTTAGATGTCGAAAGCCTTTATACCTCTATTCGACACACGGACGGGTTAAGAGCGTGTGAACATTTTTTGAAATCCAGAAGCGTACACCTTGAAGCACACTCTAGGATGCTATTACAAATGGTTGAACTGTGCCTAGTGGAGATTGTTTTTTTGTTCAATGGGTCCCTTTACAAACAAACCCAGGGCACGTCGATGGGCACCTGCTTTGCCCCCAGCTACGCCAATTTATTGGTAGGCTGATGGGAGGAGCGGGTGCTCAGAAATGATGCCCTGGAACACTGGACCACTAGGGTCAATATATGGCTCCGATTTATAGATGACATCTTCTTTGTGTGGGAGGGGAATGAGAGAAACCTCCTAATGTTCATTGAAGTACTTAATCAGAAAAGTCTCAATCTCAAGTTTACTATGAAGCACAGTCAGCTCAGCGTAGACTTCTTGGATATCAAGCACAGAATAGTAAATAACAAGATAGAGACTGAAATATTCAGAAAAGAGATAGCAGGGAATTCCCTGCTACACTCATCCAGTTGCCACCCCCTAGTTTTAGGTGGGCCATTCCTTTTGGAGAACTTGTACGCGCCAAGAGGAATTGCAGTACCAATGAGGCATTTGAGAATCACAAAAGAGAGATGCAAGGAAGATTCAGAGCAAGGGGATATCATCCCAACATGATCAGGAAAGGAGCTATGAAAGTAAAACCAATTGAAAGGAATATGGCGCTGTACAAAGCACCTAAGGTCACCCCCAGGAAAAATGACACCAATCAGACTGGTAACAGCTTACAATACCCAATCACCCTTATTTAGCCAGATCAATAGAAAAAGATGGGAAATCTTGAAACAGGACAAAATACTAGGACCAAAACTGGGACCCCATCCAGCGATTTCCTATAGAAAAGGAAAATCTATAAGAGATCTAGTGGTTAACAGTCACCTGGAAACCAAGAAGAAAAAATCATGGCTAACTGCAAAGGGAGGCTTCCACGAATGTGGAAAGTGTAAAGCCTGTAGTCACAGCACTAATGTAAGAGAGGTGACTCTTAACAGAATCAACAAAAGATGGAAAATTAACAAAGACATCCAGTGCAGTACAGACCATGTGATAAATGTGGTGACATGCCCGTGCAACAAATGGTACATTGGGTCGACAACGTTCCCCGTTAAAAAACGGATATTGGAGCACTGGCGTGCCATCACAAACAAGGATTTTTCATATAGCACAGCAAGGCATTTTGATTCACATCATGATAGGGACTGGTCCCAGGCAAAGTACTTTGCCCTGGACTCAGTCCCCAAAAATCCTAGAGGAGGAGATAGAAAGATGGCATTGTGAAGAGCAGAATCGAGATTCATCCTCCAGGCAGGGACCCTAGCACCCATGGGATTGAACATCGACGAAGAGATGTATATACATCTGTAAAAATGATGACGGGGAGAGTAGAGCTTCCCAAACCTAAGGAACTCGGTTCCACCTGTTTTTAACAACAACCCTTGATAAGAACTTTCAGGATTAGATTGTGCCAATCCCTCCGGTAACAATTAAATGTATATTGACATGGTGGTATCAACATTACAAATGATAGTTGTCAATAGTATTTTTTCCATACATTAGAAATTTTCCGAGAACAAATGACCATTGAAATCATAGAAAGAATTGAACCAGTATTGTTAACATTATGATGGGTAATAATGTATAAAATGTGAAAACTAATAACCTTATCTACCTCTCTTCTTGTGATTGTAGATTATTCTGGTATGGTGAAGGAATTACTTTCCTTAAGCGAAAGCATAACACAAAATGAACTACATCACCGTATGAATTACGAGCACAAAGCAAGGGGGAATAATCACTATAAATTGCACGGCCCGCTACTTCCTTTATCTTCTGTAAAAAAGTGATGTCATTTGAGATGTCATCAGTGATGTCATCAGTGATGTCACTGACCATGTCATGAATGATGTAATATGTGACATCATCAGCAGTGGATTGCGGGTGCGCGATATATAGTTAGTACAACTAACTATATATGGAATTTCAATGGTTTTGTGTGAGTAAAATAAGGTTTTTTAAATGCTAATTCCTAACTATATATGGTCTATAACCTATGGTTTTTTCAGTGAATTTTCAAGGTTTTGTAAATGCTAATTCCTAACTATATATGGTCTATAACCTATGGTTTTTTCAGTGAATTTCATAGGTTTTTTAATAGCAAATCTTTATAAAAATAATACATTTTAAATCTAATTTTATATTTTATAATTTTTTTATTTTTTTTAAATATTATTTTTAGTGCGCTCCCGGGGCGCGGACAGGTGAACGCACGGGTAAGTGCAATCTTGCGGCGCGCCCCGGGGCGCGTACTAATGCGCGTCCCGGAAGCGCTATTGCCGAGAACGAAAACAACATCGTGACGTATCGCGTAGCCGCCACGCCTTGCGTCATAAGACACGTATCGCGTAGCCGCGGGATGCGTCTTATGACGCACCGTGTAAGCGCATACGATCGCGCAACGTAAGCGCCCCGATGCGCTTACGATACACGCCCGGGACGCGCCCCGGGGCGCGTAGCGTAAGCGCGTCAAACCATGTGACTTTAAAATAACACTTTTCATTGGTTCAGAACTTTTTTTTTTCCAAATTGTGTGAAACCCACCCATTTCTCTCACTATTGCTTTGTACTTGGAGAGAGCAAGAGCTGTTGTGTCTACTCTATCTCCTACTTTTCTGATCTCCAGCAATGGCTGCAAGAGAGTCATCCAGCAGTGATTCAGAGGGATTTTTAGATGAGGACCCTCCTCAGCAAAAGAAAAAACCCCATTTCATCTGGAAATTTTACGAAATCCCAGAAGGACAGAAAAAAGTCAACGCTCCCAAAGTAACATGCAAAATATGTGGGAGTAGTTTATCCAGAGGCAATCCTCTGAAAAAATATAGTTTTGGGAATGCTAATTTGATCCGGCATGTGAAAAGAAGACACCCTAACAACTTTGCCAGGGAGAGTGTCAGAGAGCTGGCACGGAATGTACCCACAGATGGCGGCAGCACCTCCACTGGTGGAGCAACACCTTCGGGACCACCCCGTGGAAGAATGGTTCCTAACATTCAGCCGGTGTTTGCGGGCATCAAATTTTTGTGCAAAGAGTGTGACGAACTGCTCTGCTATGGGGAGCAGAGTGTTGAACTGATTGCCCTAAAGAAACAGCAACACCGCTGCTCTTCCAGTCCCTAAATTTTCAATTTTTTTTGCTCCTGTTGAGCAGTTTTGGAATCCTTGTTTTTGTTTTTCCCTTGAAAAAAATCCAAAAAAAATATAAAATTGTTTTAAAAAGTCTAAAAAAATATAAAACAACAAAAACAAAAAAAAATATATAAAACAACAAAATCAAAAAAAAAGTTCTTTTCAGAACTACCTCCAATTTTTAAAAAGAAGCTTTATTTTTTTAAAAGTCTGTCATTTTTAATCTCCATGGTACGCTCCCCCGTACGCTCCCCGGTGCGCGTACCGGGCGCTCACCCCCGCGAAAATCGAATTTTTTTTTTATTTTTTTTTTTACCCGCGGGAGCCTTTTATGGCCCCCACATGAAACCTAGGGGTTCAGGGGGTGTGTACCCTGCCCCCTCTTGCTCATTTCCCCCTTTGATTTTTGCCACCTCTTGTGTCTCAATCCTACCGAGACACAAGATGGCGGCCGCTGCGGACTGTTTCGAATGTTTACAGACACCCGAGAACCAATCAGCTTGCCGTGCGCAAGTCGCGTGGCGCGCCTGAAGCGCTCCCCGGTACGCGTACCGGGGAGCGCTCCAGGCGCGGCTCTAGATATATATCTTTTTTTGAACGTTAATTTCTCAAAATCCACTGTAGCACATATATTGAGACCTACAAAAGGCACATCGGGCTACCAGTCCCTACAATTTTGCCAAGTTTCGTGCAAATCCATTCAGCTGTTCGGGCTAAAAGTGAGGCCAACCGCCCTATGGAAAACTCAATGTTAAAAACACGTTTTGGGACCCCCCTTTTTTCTCGGCCCCCCCTGGACGAACACCCCCCAAATTTTCAGGGGCTGCTCAGAAACAAAATGTTCCATTTTCCAGAAAATTTCATCCAATTCCGTCCACAAACGCCAAAGTTATTAGACATAGAATTTTCAAAAATCCCATAGGGAAAAAATCCTAACTATATATACCTACTGGCGACCGCCAGTAGGTAATATATATATATATATATATCCGCAATACCTCGCGGCGCTCCACCTATTTAGGTGTAAAAACGAGGCATGGACCACTTCTTCGTCGCATATACTTTATTTGCCCCAACAGCTAGTCATGACGCGTTTCGGCCGTCCCTGCGGCCTTGGTCACATGACAATGCCATTAGCTCAGCCCCATTTAAATTGCAAGTGCATCACATGTGCAAATGAAACTGAAAGAAATACTAACTGTTTAAATACATTGTTGAATTTCTGGTACATTATCTCATTTCTCACCGTATGAATACGTATACTTTAAAAGAGACAATTAGTCACCTGCTTCAATTGTGAATATCTTTAGCATAGGTTGATGTCTGTAATCTATTTACAACTAATAGCATGAATGCTTATTCCACAATCCAAATCACCATTCACAAAATCAGTAACAATTTGCCAAGTCAATTAATTGAAATATGTGCTCACCACATCGTGCATAAACTATAAATCATAATAAAGACAACTTTTTGAAGAATCCTAAAAGATTATTATTATTATTATTTTTTTAAATGCAAATTCATAGGAGTTAACTTTGAAAGTATATCTCGAGTCATATAACATTGTTGACGAGTTATTCTCAGCAGTAAATTGAAAATACTTGTTACATAATTGTCTAACTTACATAGGAGGGTCCCCTCCTATGATACCGCTAAAAGCGTCCTCGTGCAAAGTGCAGATCTAATAAAGTGACTCATGCTTACAAGGTTAATTGAACCACATAAACTTATCAATTGTCAATTCATAATCATATAAGTTTTGTTCATGGTTTCTAGTGTAATATCGGATATATTGGGAGGGGAGAGAGAAAATTCATAGAATTTGATGTTCATTTGAAGATTGTGCTCACAAATAATTTATACAGTACTTCATTTGGTTGGCAGTATAATTAGCTTAAAACTAAACTATATGCCACCCTGGTTTGCGAGATTGTAATTGCGCTAAAACACATTTATACATACACTACATTGGTAAAACAGGGGGGAAGGATATCAGTGACACAATTAAAACCAACCATCTAATAGACATCTAGATAAAACCTACCCTGATATCTAAAAGAACAACTAGAATTGAATGTGGGTCACTTATAATAAGATTTCTACACCTGTACTTGTATCTAAAAAACTATAATTGTTTAAAAGAATTAAATATTATAAGTACAAAAATTTGTGCAAATCTAGCAAGTTGATATTTCAATTTAGCCTATTATACCATACTACATGTTGAATGTTTGTGTTATTTAGCTTGCAACCCCATATTCCTACTAAGGACCTCACATGTAACTTTACTTATTGATCTTTTATAAGTATGTGTGAAGGTCTTCTGTAGTATTCAATCCCCCAGGCCACATGGAGTCAAATTCCAGAATATAGTTGGTTTCAGTTTTACGTATGTGGGCCTCCCTATCCCCTCCTCGTTTTGTTACCGGGATAGATTTCAATTGCGTAATGTTTTAGACATTGGGGCTTACTGTTGTGACATGCCTCAAAATGCCTCGCAACTGGGTAGCGTTGGTCTTTATTGGTTATTGCATGTATATGCTGCAGGATTCTTTTATGAACCGGCAGCTTAGAGCTGCCCACATATTTCAACCGGCATTCACATTCAAGGATGTACACACAATATTCTGTTTTACAAGTCAGGTGTTGTTTGATCTCCCTGGTTGTCTTTGGGATGACTGTAGTATATTTTTGGGTGTTTATACCATACTGACATGCCTTACACGTAAAACATTTGTAGAACCCTTTACTGATGGGTCTCCAGGGTTCTTTACCGAGGCATCCCTGACTTTTCTTGGTTAGAATTGTGCCTAAACTCATTCCTTTACGAAAGGTTATTGACGGATTGGCGGGCATCAATTCCCCAATGATTGGATCATCCTGTACAAAGTGCCAGTTGCGTCTGACTATGCTCCTCAGCTCTTTTTCTTGTTTAGAGTATGTCAATATTAGGCGAACTGGGTTGGTATCTACACTCTGGCTTTGACTCACTTTTGGGCTGTATTTTAGGAGATCGCTTCTGGCTCTTGCTCGTGACTTTCTGATGGCGGTTTCTACTAGTCTAGTACCATAACATCTATCCACAAATCTAGACAGGCTTTCATTCTGTTTCGCCTTTATATCCTCCTCATTACTACATTTACGGCGGATGCGAAGCATCTTACCGTATGGGATTGACTTTATCAGATGTTGTGGATGGGCACTCGTTGCATGTAAAAGAGTGTTACCCGCCGTCGGTTTTCTAAAAAGGGTAGTACTAAGAACATTGTTAGCTAAAAAAAACTGCACATCTAAAAATGTCACCGATTCCTTACTAATACATGAAGTAAAATTCAAGTTAAGATCATTCATGTTGATTTCCTGTACAAATTTTAAAACACTTTCTTCAGTTCCATGCCACACTATAAAAAGGTCGTCAATAAAGCGAAGCCATGTTATTATATTGGATGTACAATAGTGCATGTAATTTCGCCTGAGGACCAGTTCCTCCCACCACTCCATAAAGAGGCAGGCATAACTTGGGGAGAAACTGGCCCCCATGGCTACACCCTGAATTTGTTGGAACATTTGACCATTAAACATGGAAAAGTTATTCTCCAGGCAGAAAGAAAGCATTTCAAGAAGCATTCTCGTATGGTGAGTTAGTTCCATTGGCCTGCTACTTAGATAATATTCACATGCCCGTAGGCCGTCCATATGTTTAATGCAGGTATACAAGGAACTCACATCCAGTGTTACTAGAAGAAAGTCTGATTTCCACTCAATCTTTTCAATCTTTCGCAGGAAATCACTGGTGTCTTGGACATATGAGTTCCATGATTTCATATGGGTCTGCCAGAAATAATCTATATATCTTGATAAATTTTCCAGGGGTCCACCATATGCCGCAATTATAGGTCTTCCTGGCGGTTTGGTAAGATTCTTATGAACCTTTGGTATAAAATATATATATATGGTGTTAGAGGGTTATCATTCTTGATGTATTTGAACTCATCCCCACTGAACATTCCTAACCCCTTCCAGGCTACCAAATTTTTACACAAAGTTTCCTGCATTGTCCTGTATTTTTGTGGATTGCTTCTTCTGTAGCACTGCATATCATCCAGCTGGCTATATGCTTCTTGAAGATAGTCTTTGATTGGCCATAGGACGATATTCCCGCCCTTGTCCTAGTTACGGATTACCAATTCTGCCTCATGTAGTTTGTTCACCAACTGATTTAATTTTCTTTCTTGGCTCGTGTATTTCTTCTCCCTTTTGTTGTTCTCGTAGGCCAGTTTTTTTATTTGCAACACCACTGCTTCACTAAAGGCATCTAATCCATCACGGGCTGCCAGGGGGATATATTTTTACTTTGGCTTGAATGGGGTCATTGGTTTCATTTGGCCACTTAGTGCAACTCTTTCCTGTGTCCCCATACTGTCCTCATTTCCCAATTGCAACAAATCATGAAAAAGGCCAATATCCTGCACTGTTAATTCTTCATTGCCCATTCTTGATTTAGGTGGTTCAGTAGTTGTATTTGAGGATCTATGGTGAAACTGTTTCTTCAATTTCAACTTACGTATATACTGATATACATCTGCTCTAGTTCTTGTATAGCAAAAGTTGGATTCCGGGCAGAAACTTAAGCCCAAACTAAGGAGTTGTTCCTCTGCTTTGGTAAATGTTGTGGTACTCAGGTTAATTATAGATTTAGATTTGGATTGGGTTATATTTGTTGCATCCTCTACCTGAGTATTGTCCCCAATTCCTGATTCTTCAGAGGTATTTACTGTCGTGGTTTCCGGGTAGCCCCCAGACCCTGACCACGCTTGCTTTGATCTCCTTTGTTTTGCGGCAATGCGCCTGCCCCTTCTGCGTTGGGATTTTGTTGCGCTGTTTTGCCCTTGAATCGCGACCTTAGGGTATCCCTTCTGCTGTCTTTTAAAATGTCCAATTCTTCCCCCAAGGTTAGTGTAACGCTGTTTTTGTTTCTTGGACCCTCATTGTCCGAACCACTTTCCATAGCAGAACTGTACACCACCGATTCATCATCTGTCGGTTGGCCTGCTTTAGAATTTTTTGTGCCCCGTTTACTTGCTGTGGCCGCTCTTAAATTGTCATAGCGTCTTGCAAATGTAAATATTTGCCCATTGGCATGATCGTCTCTATCTCTCTTAAATTTATGAATTTTTCTGGCCTTGATTTTTTCTTCTTCCTTATATATATATATATATATATATATATATTCCACAAGTTTGCTTTACAGCATGAGACGCACTCGGAAAGTTGCAGCATAGAAGTTTATTTGTCCAACAACACGCTACGCGTTTCAACAATAACTCTTGTCTTGTTCACACGTGATTAAACCCCTGTAGGTCACATAGATATAAGCACTTTGTGTCAGGTTCATAAACATAAAGGAAGGATTAGTAACAAACGGTCCCGTTGTGACTCCATACTACCGCCTCCCGCCATTTTGGAGTGGTGTACTCGATCATTGAAACAAGATAAGTAAAAGTACTTATTCAATTATTACACAGGAGCAGTAATATCGTGCAACATTATTACAAACCATTTGACAGTCTAAGTATTACATTCATACTCGACTAGAAGGCAAACATTGCAAATGCACAGAAAATATATTCGTAATTACGTTCGGTCAAGTGCCTTTAAACATATACTATTTGCCCATGGCGGTGGGTTAATCCAACAGCTCGTAACCCACTGGACCACAATACACAAGTTTGTGGTTTTGAGGACTAGTGCCCCACAATAATCAATCAACCTAGGATCATGAACATAATTTCTAATTGTTTTAAGGATATTTCAGTACTCAGCGCATATCTAATTGTCCTACAGGGAACGGTGCAGAAAATTAATAATAAAAAAAGTGACAGTTTTACTTTCATACTGGTGCAAGTGTCTTTCATCTAGATTTCAGGTGGGTCAAAGACCGTGACTATAGATGTGACAGGAATGAAACTCTTCCATTCTACCTACAAAAAACACATAATACAAACAGTTAAAAACTTCATTAAAAAATCAAGTTAAATGTTATTCAATGAGTATTTTAACTTATTCGAAACACACAGATTCTTCACTACAATGATAAATGTGATCAAGGGATATAAAGGGTACCTGAGAAACCCCTCAACTATCTACTCTTCATGTAGATGCGTTGCGAGCTCCTCATCCCAGTTATGTTCTCCAGGAAACTTAGTTTCAAGTTCCATGATCCAGCGTGATTCTTTCTTCCTCAACGCTAGCTCATGGTTCCCTCCTCTTCTCCCAATGTTGATCTGCTCAACTATAAAGTATATAAAAAGGGAATTATCAGACTGATGGTATTCCTGGAAATGCCTGGCGATGGGATAATGGTTGTCTACATGTGTAATGGCCCTGAGGTGTTCTTGTATCCTCTTCTTGGCCATGCATGTGGTGCTGCCCACATACCTCTTCTTGCACGGGCATTCAAGTATATAAACGACATATGTGGTAGTACAGGTCAAGAATTGTTTGATTATTTTCGGTTCCTTTTTCCCTGGTATGTCAATATATTTGACCATAGTACTAGTGACACACGCTTTGCAGTGCCCGCAGGGATAAAACCCTTTCAGACCTTGTATATGTTGTTTTTTCTCAGTTATGTCACCCTTGATCAACATGTCCCTGAGGTTTCTGCCTCTTTGATAGGTGATTTGGGGTCTGTCTTTCAGAAACGGAGACACTACATTATCTGCCTTGAGAATATTCCAATTCTTAGTGAGAATTTTACGTATTTTGTCAGATCTATGGTTGAATGTAGTTATAACCTCAAAACCACAAACTTGTGTATTGTGGTCCAGTGGGTTACGAGCTGTTGGATTAACCCACCGCCATGGGCAAATAGTATATGTTTAAAGGCACTTGACCGAACGTAATTACGAATATATTTTCTGTGCATTTGCAATGTTTGCCTTCTAGTCGAGTATGAATGTAATACTTAGACTGTCAATTGGTTTGTAATAATGTTGCACGATATTACTGCTCCTGTGTAATAATTGAATAAGTACTTTTACTTATCTTGTTTCACTGATCGAGTACACCACTCCAAAATGGCGGGAGGCGGTAGTATGGAGTCACAACAGGACCGTTTGTTACTAATTCTTCCTTTATGTTCATGAACCTGACACAAAGTGCTTATATCTATGTGACCTACAGGGGTTTAATCACGTGTGAACAAGACAAGAGTTATTGTCGAAACGCGTAGCGTGTTGTTGGACAAATAAACTTCTATGCTGCAACTTTCCGAGTGCGTCTCATGCTGTAAAGCAAACTTGTGGAATATTACGTTTTCGGCTGATGTGGTCCGCCGATATTGGAGACGCCACCTGGCTAGGGAGGAAGGATTCCGGAAGGACCCTATCGTTGTTTTGAAATTATTTGAGGGATCCAGTGCCTGCCGCCGAGCTAATTTGCAACGAAGGATTTGGATGTGTCTTGGAGAACCCACACCCCGATTCTAGCGGTAAGCCTCTTACTACTATTTGCCACGGCGGGACGGGGAGGAGGACACAGGAGTGTGTCGTGCTTCCCCCTTTGAAGCCGGCGGCGTTTGGAGGTCTGAGTGCTTCCGTGAATGCGGGCGGCTGTGAAGTGAATTTGGGACTTCTCGCGTAAAAGCAACCGTGTTGCTGAAAGACTTGATGTGCACTCACGCCTTCGTGTATATCTCCGAGATAAGCAAGCGGCATCAGGAACCGCTCATTGAGTGGGGAAAGGGGCAGCAGAATATTATAAATATCTTAGACGGTAGTTTTACCGCTTCTTTTGTCCAACGTAACTAAGAGTGCGGTGATCTGTTCGTCACACACAGAGACTTCACTATTATAAAAACAATCTCAGTACAGTCCAGATATGGATGAGGAGGGAGAGAGGCAACGGGAGGCGGCAACTCTATTTGCCAGGGCACCAGGAAAAGGCAGCATCCAGCATATTAACAACGATAAACCTGATAATAAGTCCCTGACTGTGCAGCTAAGGAAATATGAAAAGCTAAGAAAAAATGAAAGTGCCCGATGGTGGGAGGCAACTTCACTACAAGACTATGTGGATAAAGGGATGGTGCCGCGTGGACTCAGAATTTATATAACGCCTTCCCATGAATCCCCTAATCCACAGATGCTGGAGGACTGGGCACAAAACTCCGCAACGAGCAGTAAAAATATGCTCCAAATACTCATTAAATACGCATGGGAAGAACGGGAAGATATCCTTAAGCAACTTAAGGAATTGAATGATGAGTTTGCCAGCAGTCCTGACCAAGAAATTATTGCCAAATTTAAAGAAGAATTGAAAACTCGCCTAAAAAAACATGAAGATGACATAAAGTATCAGAAGCAACGCAAGTTACACCGAGACTGCGGTGACTACGAGAGTGGGCGTATTCTCACGTATAGTCCCAAATATGATCATCTTTACAACCAAACGGGATTACAAAAGCAGAGTACAACTGCAAGTAACCCAAGAGCAGAAGCGGGAACATCCGGTATGCAAACAGAATCGGATAGTGCTGCATCTCGACAAAGTACCAGCACTGCACCTGAATTGGAAATAATTACTAAACAAGCTCATTTTTTAGACGAGTTCAGAGTACTCAGGACACGACACAAAAAGACACAAGAGCCAACCCCGACATTCCAGAGGAAACCCGCACGGGGACGCCCGAGGGGAAAAGGAAAAGGAAGGGGAGGTCATTCAGAAGACGACTCAAGCTCCAGCAGAGGAGAAGAAAAGAAACAAAAACCAGTGGGAAACAAAAGAGGTGGTTACAAAAGCAAGAAATAACCATGGATGCACAAACGGTAAACAAAACCATTATTAATCTATCCTCTAGAACTCTTACTCACTATGAAAAACAAACACTTTGCTTGGGTCTCACCTTTTGTCCTACAGAACTCTTCAATTATTCAGACACTAGAGTGGATATTTTTAAATTCACCAGAAAATTAAAACTCAAAAAACGGCATTTTCTAAGACAAAATTGTAATGTCCCTTCTGGGGAGGATGGGGGTAACTTGGTTGAAACAACGTATGAAGAAGACGCCAATGACACCATTAACTTATCCATTTGGGATAGTCAGGGGGATGCCAATAACACGACGTCGGATGAAATTAGAACTGATAAACCAGCATGTTCCTCATTTAAACCTAAATCAGTGTTTTGCCCAATCATGCCCCACGATGCCATAGACACATTTCACGAAGTGGTACTAAAGAACTCATTAAAATGAAACACACTTCGGAAGGTTGGAGGAAAGGTGATTTTAACCTCACCAAAAACCAAAGGGATTTCATCCTCTCATTGGCGGAAGATACTAGTATCATACTAAGACCTGCTGATAAAGGGGGAAATATTGTGCTGTGGGGCAGGGACATGTATGTTAATGAAGCACTCAGACAATTGAATACTAGCAATTTTTATAACAGATGTTCAATGTTGCAATATAACGAAAGTGTAATGGAGACATGGAACTCCTTGATGGAATGGCGAAATAATGGTCTACTGACATGGCAGGAATTTTGTTTTTTAAAGAGGGACTATCCCAAATTACCTATTTTCTATCTGTTACCTAAGGTACATAAGGATGCAAGAGTCCCCCCGGGTAGACCTATCATTTCATCTATAGGAAGTGTAAATGAGAACCTCTCCCAATATATTGATCACTTTTTGAGAGACTATGTGTGTAAGTTACCAGCTTATATTCGGGATACTACCGATTTCCTGAACAAAATTAACACCATACAATGGGTAGAGGGCTCTCTGTTCATTTCTATGGATGTCAATGCCCTATACACTATTATCGATCATGTCCAGGGCATGGAAGCTAGTCTTCATTTCCTGAGACAAAGAGACACATGCTACCTTGATCATACCCACATGCTCATCGAAATGATGAAGATTTGTTTAAGAAACAATATTTTCATGTTCGATGGCGCCATGTACAAACAGATCCGTGGCGCGGCCATGGGTTCAGCATTCGCGCCTAGTTTCGCGAATTTGTTCCTAGGTAAGTGGGAGGAGGAACTGAGAGATGACATTGATCTTGTGAAAGATTTTGAGAAAGTCTCCACCTGGGTCAGATACATTGATGACCTGTTCGTCATATGGCTTGGTACTCGAGAGGAGGCTATCTCATTTATTGAGAAACTCAACATGAACATCTATAACATACACCTGACTTACAACATCGATGAAAAACAGGTAGAATTGCTGGATACAACAATAGAAGTAATTGATGGAAATCTTACTTCTAAATTACACAGGAAAGACACGGCAGGCAACACACTACTTCATGCCCTCAGTGCTCACCCGGATCCACTTAAATGGAGTATACCATTCGGGGAGTTACTGAGGGCTAAGAGAAATTGTAGTGATGAGGCAAGCTTTGCTACTGAACAAGATATCATGTTAAAAAGGTTCAGGGAAAGAGGTTACCCAGAGGGGGTCCTCAATAGAGCAGTTCAAAAGGTGTCAAATGTAAATCGGCAAGACACACTCAATCCTGAAGCTCCCGTTACCAAACAACATCTTGAGAATTGTCCTAGGGTTATAACTACATTCAACCATAGATCTGACAAAATACGTAAAATTCTCACTAAGAAGTGGAATATTCTCAAGGCAGATAATGTAGTGTCTCCGTTTCTGAAAGACAGACCCCAAATCACCTATCGAAGAGGCAGAAACCTCAGGGACATGTTGATCAAGGGTGACATAACTGAGAAAAAACAACATGTACAAGGTCTGAAAGGGTTTTACCCCTGCGGGCACTGCAAAGCGTGTGTCACTAGTACTATGGTCAAATATATTGACATACCAGGGAAAAAGGAACCGAAAATAATCAAACAATTCTTGACCTGTACTACCACATATGTCGTTTATATACTTGAATGCCCGTGCAAGAAGAGGTATGTGGGCAGCACCACATGCATGGCCAAGAGGAGGATACAAGAACACCCCAGGGCCATTACACATGTAGACCACCATTATCCCATAGCCAGGCATTTCCAGGAATACCATCAGTCTGATAATTCCCTTTTTATATACTTTATAGTTGAGCAGATCAACATTGGGAGAAGAGGAGGGAACCGTGAGCTAGCGTTGAGGAAGAAAGAATCACGCTGGATCATGGAACTTGAAACTAAGTTTCCTGGAGGACATAACTGGGATGAGGAGCTCGCAACGCATCTACATGAAGAGTAGATAGTTGTGGGGTTTCGCAGGTACCCTTTATATCCCTTGATCACATTTATGATTGTAGTGAAGAATCTGTGTGTTTCGAATAAGTTAAAATACTCATTGAATAACATTTAACTTGATTTTTTAATGAAGTTTTTAACTGTTTGTAATATGTGTTTTTTGTAGGAAGAATGGAAGAGTTTCATTCCTGTCACATCTATAGTCACGGTCTTTGACCCACCTGAAATCTAGATGAAAGACACTTGCACCAGTATGAAAGTAAAACTGTCACTTTTTTTATTATTAATTTTCTGCACCGTTCCCTGTAGGACAATTAGATATGCGCTGAGTACTGAAATATCCTTAAAACAATTAGAAATTATGTTCATGATCCTAGGTTGATTGAATATTGTGGGGCACTAGTCCTCAAAACCACAAACTTGTGTATTGTGGTCCAGTGGGTTACGAGCTGTTGGATTAACCCACCGCCATGGGCAAATAGTATATGTTTAAAGGCACTTGACCGAACGTAATTACGAATATATTTTCTGTGCATTTGCAATGTTTGCCTTCTAGTCGAGTATGAATGTAATACTTAGACTGTCAATTGGTTTGTAATAATTTTGCACGATATTACTGCTCCTGTGTAATAATTGAATAAGTACTTTTACTTATCTTGTTTCAATGATCGAGTACACCACTCCAAAATGGCGGGAGGCGGTAGTATGGAGTCACAACGGGACCGTTTGTTACTAATCCTTCCTTTATGTTTATGAACCTGACACAAAGTGCTTATATCTATGTGACCTACAGGGGTTTAATCACGTGTGAACAAGACAAGAGTTATTGTCAAAACGCGTAGCGTGTTGTTGGACAAATAAACTTCTATGCTGCAACTTTCCGAGTGCGTCTCATGCTGTAAAGCAAACTTGTGGAATATTACGTTTTCGGCTGATGTGGTCCGCCGATATTGGAGACGCCACCTGGCTAGGGAGGAAGGATTCCGGAAGGACCCTATCGTTGTTTTGATATATATATATATATATATTCACTGAAAAAACCATAGGTTAGAGACCATATATAGTTAGGAATTAGCATTTAAAAAACCTTGAAAATACACTGAAAAAACCATAGGTTATAGACCATATATAGTTAGGATTTAGCATTTAAAAAACCTTATTTTACTCACACAAAACCATTGAAATTCCATATATAGTTAGTTGCACTAACTATATATCGCGCACCCGCAATCCACTGCTGATGATGTCACATATTACATCATTCATGACATGGTCAGTGACATCACTGATGACATCACTGATGACATCTCAAATGACATCACTGATGACATCTCAAATGACATCACTGATAACATCATCCAGTGACTGTGTTTTTTTGTAAAGTTTAAATATGTTTGATATATTGAAGAATGAGTGGATGTATAAGTGTCTGGATGAAGGATTTAGTAGGTGCGTGACTGACTGTATGAGTGAGTGAATAAATGTGTCGTACTAAATGCATGGGTTAGTGACTAAACTGTCTGAATGTGTGCATCAGTATGTCTGTTGTGATGTAAACTGCTGCATGTGTTGATCATTAGCTATACGAGAGGCTATATGTGTTATTGATTGGTTGCCCAAGTATTTGTATGGGAGATTGAGTTTGTGTGGGGGTGGCTGGGAGGTGTGTGACTCTGTGCATAGATGTGTGAGCAGTTGATTCACTAGGTGTATGAGTTCAAGAGTGCATGTGGAAAAAGCTACATGGGCGGTTGACTGTGTGCATGAGTGTATTGATGAGTGAATGGATGTCTCAATGCTACATGTCATAGTAAGTACATATGTAAAACACAGTACATGTGAGAGTTGGCATATATAAATAACTGTGCATGAGAGCCACTGAATGTGTGAGTGGCTGTATGGATCATTGTGAACTTGTATCAGGGATTGTATAAGAGAGTAAATATGTGTTAGTATATGTTTGAATAAGTAAGGTGTGTATAACTGTATAGTTGAGGAAATGGAGGTGAGATTGTTTCTTTGCATGACTGACTAGGTGTGTGAGTAACTCCATGGATGAGTGACAGTGTGTGAGTGTCTGTATACACTGAGTGTATCTAAGGTTATATTAGAGTCTGAAGAGGTTTATCGTATTAGCACAAGAATGATGTCAAATGAGATGTCATCAGTGATGTCATCAGTGATGTCATTTGAGATGTCATCAGTGATGTCATTTGAGATGTCACTGACCATGTCATGAATGATGTAATATGTGACATCATCAGCAGTGGATTGCGGGTGCGCGATATATATTTAGAGCAACTAACTATATATGGAATTTGAATGGTTTTGTGTGAGTAAAATAAGGTTTTTTAAATGCTAATTCCTAACTATATATGGTCTATAACCTATGGTTTTTTCAGTGAATTTTCAAGGTTTTTTAAATGCTAATTCCTAACTATATATGGTCTCTAACCTATGGTTTTTTCAGTGAATTTCAATGGTTTTTTAATAGCAAATATCATAAGCTGTCGAATGTCAAGTACGTGGTAAGTAAAAACATTTTCGTGTTTATGCACACTGATCTGCTTTGAATGCTGCCCCCCCTCATTTCTATTAGGAGTAATCTCTCTTTGCAGATAGTGAAGGGTAGTTAACGCAGGCCTTTGCCCCCGTTGTAATCCGTCGTGCCTGCTTCTCTCTCCATTTGATTGATTGTTATCCAAGCATTTACTGTTTTAGAATTGGTTCTCTTTGGTTCATTCTCTATTTACAAACAAGCACAGAGTCGCAATACTCTGTTTAGTCTTTGCAGATAGTGAAAAATCGTGTAAAAAAACAAAAGGGATCGAGCAAAATCAGTAGGCCACTAATGGGATCTCTTTTTGACCTCGCTAAAATAGAAACATTAGGAACAACCCCTCATGAGAAATACGAAACTAGTGAGATGAACTGAACTCCACACCATGATGGCTGCAAGACAGCTCGGCTCCGCCACCCACCCCGCCCAAAATAACGATAAACTCTATGCAAATATTACAAATATATACAACACACCAGCAAAGTAACAGGGTAAAACATTTTATTAAATAACTATTTACATAACTATTTTATACTTTTTGTTGCCCGATCCGGCTAGCTCAATCGATCGAGCATGAAACTCATGCACTCTGATAGTTCAAAGTTTTGAGGAGTGCTTGTTAGACTGTCTGAAGCTTATTTGCACCTGCTACAGCTTCACTATTCTCAATGTAAGTGGGGGCTGTTTGAGGACGTGACTGCATTTGAAAACAATGTGATGCGGTGCCTCCCTGAAACGCTTGACGGAGGCCCCCGAGGGACGGTGTGATGGCGCGGACTCGGAGGGGGCGCTTGGCTCCGGCCCCCTCCCCAAGTCGTGTTGCCCTGGTGTGGCCTGAGATCGCCCCCGACATAGGTGGCCGGCTCCCGGGGTTAAGCAGAACTTTTTGCCTTTTGGTGACTCTTCCATTCTGGACCTTGTCCCACAATCCGTTTGACCTGAAGACACGCTGTAGTGGGGCGCCCCTTTACCGTTTCAGTTGCCATTCCGCCCACTTTTGCTACACTGTGCCTCTTCCGCTATTCAGCTGTTTACCGCCCGCTCTTGCGACTACAGCGTTTCGCTCACCATGTAGTTGAGTTGCTCCCGCTCTTGCGGTGCAGCGATAGGCAGCTGCCACAGGACTCTCAAAATGGCGGCCGGCTCTTCAGATTTGGGCGTGGTCCACTAAAATGGCCCTGCGACACCTTGGAACTCGGACGCTTGTCTGCTAGGGCTTGGGCTCCATTCTCGAAAGCGTCCCCTCAGCCTTGAAGATTCTACAAAAGTCTTGGGGGCCCCCGACTCCCGTAGGCTTCTGGTGGGGAGCGGCTGCCATGATTGCTCGTGGAATGGCCACGACGGAGCTACGAGATGGTGGTGCTCTCATGCTGACGCCAGCTTCAGTCTGAAACATCCAGAAACACTGTAGACTACCAATTTGATCAGTTCCGGTAGCGCCCCAACGTGACCCGGTAGAGAAGAACTTGCCCTCCCCTCTTTGACTGATGGTTCTTGTTGCCTGTCCCTTCTGTTGTCATTTAACAGAACTATTTAGCCTGCTGAAAGGGGTTGTGTTCCGAGCGCTGGTTGGTGGAGACATTTTGACTATATTCTGGACCTGCGTTGTCGCGTAATGCGTCATATGACGCGCCGCGTTAGCGCATCCGGAAGTGCTCCGATGCGCAGCTTCCCGGAAGCGATCCGGGGCGCGGCGCACAGCGCGTAACGTAAGCATAACAGGTCATGTGACTTGTTAATAAAACTTTTCATTGGTTCATTTTACTTTTCTTATTCTAATGATGAAAGGCTTGGTCATATGACCTAAAAATTACACTTTTTATTACTTTCGAACATTATTTTTTCTTAAACATATATGTTATAATGTTCCAGGCTAATGTACTTTCCCGGAAAATTTACAACTGTCCTGCAAGTAAAATATATTCCTTTTTCGAGAAAAAGGGCGTTTCTTCGTCCCATGACGGAGCTGTTGAGCAAAAGAGGCTCGGCCTGCTGTCTTAGTCGCCGATACGCCTGAATATCAGATTCTTATCGATCACTTTATGTTGCAGGAGTAGAAAACACAACAGCCCTTGACCATTTATCTTTACTGCGTACCTGCGTATTATACCTTTTACCCTTCATGTAATTGGACTGCTTTATTTCACTTGCCTTTTACTGATTCGAAAACAGTGACTATTATTAAAAACTTTACCAATGTAAATACTACTACCATGTTTTCTTTTAAAAACCTTTATTGTGAAAATGTCAGTATACAAATACGGGCCTATAACCACGTGGGCCGGCCACGGAGCAAACTGTAATCGTGTATGATGAGGAGACATTTACACTGTAGAGGGAAGTAACGGGCGGGCCATTAGGTTGCAAGAACTAAGGTGTCTAACAGTTGCGGAATCGGTGGACGTACATTTTATAATTAAAAAACGACAGGGCCAGTTACAATAAAATTATCTAGATATACATTTGCGGGCAAGTAACATGGGTGACGTTAATTCAAACTTTCAATAGTACAGTAATCAATAACACATCAGAACTTAATATCAATAGGGATGTCGAAATATTCAATCAATTCTCGTCCCCGCCCGCCATGTGCTTCAAAACTGCATACGTATCTCGTGATATCAAGGTTGTGCAACCAGTACACAACAAGGAGTTACGAGTCCCATTTATTCCGGCGCCATTTTGGGCGAGGACGGGCAGGTCCAGGATATAGTCAATATGTCTCCACCAACCATCGACTATGATGATGTTCATATGCTGTATTTATTAGAGTAACACTCATCTGTCCACATGAAATTTATTTGCCACAATTACCATAACTATATTTTTTTTCGGTTCCTCTGGAGAGTACATCGTGGCAGATGAGGCAGGTAACGTACCGGGCATTTACCTTTTTTGCATGTAGAGGAAAGGAAAAAAAATTCAAGCGTCCGAGTTCTAAGGTGTCCCAGGGCCATTTTAGTGGACCAGGCCCAAATCCAAAGAACAGGCCGCCATTTTGAGAGTCCTGTTGCAGCCGCCTGTCGCTGTAGCAGCAAGAGCGGGCTAAACTCAGCTAGACGGCGCTCCATTGAAGTAACATAGACTTGCTGAGGATCTTTCATCTTTTCAACACACACCAGTGCGGCAACTTGCTAGACACCACCTCGGAGCCATCCTGATCTCGGCGCCCCACTGCAGATGAAGTGCCTCCACATGGAGGGAGAGACTCGTTTGCGCCGCCTCCCCCCCGCTTCTCAGAACTCTCAACTATGACACCACCTCAGTGCCATCCGGATCTTGGCGCCTTGTGCTGGTTCCGGCCTATTCACACATCGGTCCGCTACTGACGCCACCTCACAGGCCAACGGGGCGCCCCACGCCGACTTTCGGCGCAGCATTGTAGGATGGCCACACCAGTGCGGCAACTTGCTGGACACCACCTCGGTGCCATCCGGATCTTGGCGCGTTGTGCTGCCTTCGGCCTATTCGCACATCGGTCCGCTACTGACGCCGCCTCATCTTGGGGGCGACGCACAGCATCACATTGCTTTCCAATGCAGTCAGATCCTCAAACAGCCCCCACTGACTGACGCGAACTCACAGGCCAACGGGGCGCCCCACGCCGACTTTCGGCGCAGCATTGTAGGATGGCCACACCAGTGCGGCAACTTGCTGGACACCACCTCGGTGCCATCCGGATCTTGGCGCGTTGTGCTGCCTTCGGCCTATTCGCACATCGGTCCGCTACTGACGCCGCCTCATCTTGGGGACGACGCACAGCATCACATTGCTTTCCAATGCAGTCAGATCCTCAAACAGCCCCCACTGACTGACGCGAACTCACAGGCCAACGGGGCGCCCCACGCCGACTTTCGGCGCAGCATTGTAGGATGGCCACACCAGTGCGGCAACTTGCTGGACACCACCTCGGTGCCATCCGGATCTTGGCGCGTTGTGCTGCCTTCGGCCTATTCGCACATCGGTCCGCTACTGACGCCGCCTCACGTGCCAACGGATTTTCTACGCTTTTTATAGCCCTATGCCGCATAACAGGTCATGTGACTTGTTTATAAAACTTTTCATTGGTTCATTTTACTTTTGGTTTCCTAATGATGGAAGGCTTGATCATATGACCTAAAAATACACTTTTCATTGGATTAAAAAAAAAAATTTCCCAAACGATGAAAGCCCCACCTTGTTTCTGGATGTTTCAGACTGAAGCTGGCGTCAGCATGAAAGCACCACCATCTCGTGGCTCCGTCGTGGTCATTCCGCGAGCAATCATGGCAGCCGCTCCCCACCGGAAGCCTGCAGGAGTCGGTGGCCCCCATGACTTTTGTAGAATCTTCAAGGCTGAGGGGACGCTTTCGAGAATGGGGTCCAAGACCTAGTAGACAAGCGTCCGAGTTCCAAAGTGTCCCAGGGCCATTTCAGTGGACCAGGCCCAAAAAGGAAAGAGCCTGCCGCCATTTTGAGAGTCCTGTGGCAGCCGCCTATCGCTGCACCGCAAGAGTGGGCGCAACTCAGCTGAATGGCGGATTTTGGCACAGTGTACCAAAAGCGGGCGGAATGGCAACTGAAATGGTAAAGGGGCGCCCCACTACAGCAGACGAGCCTCCACCTGGGGAGGCCCGTTCACGCCACCTCACCCCCCCCCCCCGGGGCGCCCCACGCCGTTATTCGGAGCAGCATTGTAGGATACCAAAACCAGTGCGGCAACTTACTGGACATCACCTGGGTGCCATCCACATCTCAGCGCGTTCTGCTGCCTTGGGACTATTCGCACAACAGACCGCTACTGACGAGGCCTCCCCCCCGTACCCCCCGGGACGCCCCACGCTGTTTTTCGGAGGATACCAAAAACCAGTGCGGCACCCAGGTAACATCACCTGGGTGCCGTCCAGAACTCAGCACGTTGTGCTGCCTTGGGACTATTCGCACAAAACACAGCTACTGACCATTGTTGCTTCTTTTTTAAAAAAAATGTTTAAATGTATTTACTGTTTTTGTTGCGTTGTATATATTTATAAGTTATTAAAGTTTTATAATCCTACTACTTTGTTGGAGTGCTATATATTTTTAATGTGACACATAATTGTAAAAACTTTGATGTACAAAGAGGCATCCCTGGAATCTTCCGCTTCAGGCTCGGTCCCCTCCACAATCACAATACAGGATGGTTTTCAGATAGTAGGAACGCGTGTGGTGTGACGGATCTCATCGGGTGGGGGCCTTGATCTACTGTAACTCCTTTGAAGAGGGGTGATTCTTTACAGCTGGGGCCATAAACTACATCTGCATGGCTAGGTGATAGCCTGGGACCGGCCTGGACAATCGGACACAGAGGAAGAGGAGTGTCAGAGGGTGCGGTAGTGAATAGGGCGAAAGGGAGGTGTCGGGCGGGCACAGGGTGTGATTCTCAAGGAAGAGCAGCGCAGATGGGGGGAGGTTTATTGCCCATGCATAAGACAGAGAGCGGGGGTGACCAGTGCCTGGGGGAGATGCTTGCGAGGGTGGGGAGCCATGCTAAGGATCGACAGCGTGCAGAGAGTGGGTCTGGTCAAGGCATCTAAAATGGCTGCCGTGCACGACAAAAGTGTGGCATTTGAAAAAAGGCAAGATGGCGCAGACAATGTTTATCAACACTTCCTGATTTCCTTCGAATCGAACGTTAACAGACGTTATCTCTCCCACACTACCGGTCCCCCTGGGCTTAAACGCCGAGATGGTAGGGACTGCATCCCGTGGAGATAGGCCGAGACGTCACTCAGCAAAAAAAAAAAAAAAAGGCTATAAACATACAATAAGTTAAAAGTCAATCATTCTTGTTTCCTTGTAGTACGCTCCCCAGTCCGCTTTCCGTTACGCGTACCGGGCGCACCCCACGATAAAAAACAATTTTGTTTTGCCCCGCGGGGCCCTTTTAAAGCCTCCACATCAAACCTAGGGGGTCAGGGAGGATCTACTATGCCCCCTTATGGTCATTTGCCCCTTCGCTTTGGCCTCCTCTTGTCTCTCGATCCTACCGAGAGACAAGATGGCGGCCGCTACGGACTGTTTGGAATGTTTACAGACACCGGAGAGCCAATCAGCTTCGCTTCGCAAAGCTCCGTAACGCGAAAAGTACGCGAACCGGATCGCTGCCCGGAGCGCTGTTACAGATATATATCTTTTTTTGAACCTTAATTTCTCAAAATCCACTGGAGCACATATATTGAGACCTAGCAAAGGCACATCGGGCTAACAGTCCCTACAATTTTGCCAAGTTTCGTGCAAATCCATTCAGCCGTTCGGGCTAAAAGTGAGGCCAACCGCCCTATGGAAATTAACATTGGAAAAACGCGTTTTGGGACCCCCCTTTTTTCTCGGCCCCCCCCTTGACGAACCCCCCCCAAATTTTCAGGGGCTGCTCAGAAACAAAATGTTCCATTTTCCTGAAAATTTCAGCCAATTCCGTCCACAAACGCCAAAGTTATTAGACATAGAATTTTCAAAAATCCCATAGAGAAAAAATCCTAACTATATATACCTACTGGCGACCGCCAGTAGGTAATATACATATATATATATAATTATATAGTTTTTTGCAGATAACATTTTAAACACCTCTTAACATCTAAAGAGTGTAAAGTCTTTTCAGCCAGTGACTGTGTATTAGGGAAAAAAGTCTTTAAGGCGACCGTCTCACTTAGGTGGAAATCAGAAGGCACTTTAGGGATAAATGCCAGGTTAGTGCGGAGCACCACTGGGTCCTTGGTGAATTGAAATAAAAAAGCGGTTTAATAGTAAAAGTCTGTATGTCGCTGACTCGTCAAGCAGAAGTAGGTGCTAGAAGCAATGAAGTCTTCCAAGAGATGAATTTGAGATCAGCCTTATGAATAAGCACAAACGGGGACTTCATGAGTTGAGCCAACACAACATTCAAATGCCAAGACGGAGGTGGACGTCGAATTGGCGGGAACATTCAAAATAAGCCATTGAAAAATTGCTGTATTATTCTAGAAGAATAAAGAGAGTTTGAACCATCATGTTGAAAACTGGAAATTATATATATATATATGTATATATATATATATATATATATATATATATATATATATATATATATATATATATATGCAGATAAACACACATATCTATACATATCAATATACATTCTGAGGAGGAGGAAGGAAGAAACAGAGGCTCACCTTATTTTAAAAGATTACGTAGCACTGTTTGCCCCACGGCTGTGTCCAGATGCTCTGCAGCTTCCAGACAGTAGTGCTTGGTAAAGGTGTGTCTGCTGGACCATGCTGCAGCTCTACAAATTTGATGAAGAGGCACCCCAGCATGGAGTGCAGCAGAAGAGGCGACTGCTCTAGTAGAGTATGCCTTGACCGTTGTTTGAAGTGTCTTTCCAGCTTTTTGCTGACAAAAGGAAATTGTACTAGATATCCAACGTGCAATAGTCTGTTTGGTTACTGTATATCCTTTACGCATTCTGCCGTAAGCTACAAACAGCTTATCAGTTTTTCGAACACTAGCTGTTTTTTGCAGATAACATTTTAAACACCTCTTAACATCTAAAGAGTGTAAAGTCTTTTCAGACAGTGACTGTGTATTAGGGAAAAAAGTCTTTAAGGCGACCGTCTCACTTAGGTGGAAATCAGAAGGCACTTTAGGGATAAATGCCAGGTTAGTGCGGAGCACCACTGGGTCCTTGGTGAATTGAAATAAAAAAGCGGTTTAATAGTAAAAGTCTGTATGTCGCTGACTCGTCGAGCAGAAGTAGGTGCTAGAAGCAATGAAGTCTTCCAAGAGATGAATTTGAGATCAGCCTTATGAATGGGCACAAACGGGGACTTCATGAGTTGAGCCAACACAACATTCAAATGCCAAGACGGAGGTGGACGTCGAATTGGCGGGAACATTCAAAATAAGCCATTGAAAAATTGCTGTATTATTCTAGAAGAATAAAGAGAGTTTGAACCATCCTGTCGAAAACTGGAAATTGCAGGCAGAAAAACCTTAAGAGTAGAGTGAGAGAAGTTGCAAAAGTTGCTCTGATGTAGAATGAACCGGCTGAACATTTGAATCTTCACACCAAAGACAAAACCGTTTTAACTTAAGTCTGTAGGTCTTGATAGTGGAGGGTGCCCTGACGTTAGCAAGGGCCTCTCTGCAGTCTGAAGGGATCACTAAGTTGGCAAACTCATAGTGTTCAGGTGCCAGGCTGCCAATCTCAGAGATGTTGGATTCCGATTGCAGATCTGTCCTTGGTTCATGGTAGGAAGCACTATTGGATCGCCCTCCGACAGGATGGGCAGGTCTGAAAAACAAATCTGGCAAGGACATCTGGGGGCTATGAGAAGAATGCGACATGGTTCTCTCCGCATTTTTAGAAGCATGCTTGGGACTAGAGGAATCAGTGGAAAAGCGTAAGCATACATTTTTGACCAGTTTATCAAAAAGGCATTCCCGTACGTCCCTTGTTGGGGAAGCCAACTTGCGTAAAATGGGCATTTGCGGTTCTGTATGGTCACAAAGAAATCCAGATTGGGGCGACCACACAGCTGAAAGATGTGGTCTAGAGTTGGTTGATGAAGTTCCCACTTGTGGTTGGACGAGATTGACCTGCTCAGGGAGTCCGCTAGAATGTTGGACACTCCTGGAACATGAACTGCTGTTAAAGTTATTTGATGTTCAATCGCAAATTCAAAATCTGCGGAGCTTGTAGGGACAGCAAAATGGACCTTGGCCTCCTTGTTTGTGTACATAATGCATGCTTGTCGTGTTGTCCGTTCGGGTCAACACTGCAGCTCCCTGAAGGAGGGTGCGAAAGGATTTCAGCGCTAGGAATATCGCCAGTTCCAAGAGGTTTATGTGCCAAGTTTGTTGCTGTGAATTCCATTTTCCATTCACTGTGAGGCCCCAAATATGTGGCCCCCCACCCCTCGATGGAAGTGTCTGTTGTAAGGATGAAGCTTGGAGCGTCCACTGCGAAGAAGCGGCCTGCTGAGATGTTTGGCATGTGAGTCCCCCATAGCAACGCCTTCTGCATCCAAGATGTGATGGTGACTACATCCTCAAAGGACCAATCAAAGGGGGACCCCTGTAGACAGTTAATAGGCAGGTGGAGCAGGGGAAAATTAGTAGAAACAAAAGGCACCTGCCTATATGTAAGGATATACATGGCCCAGGAGAGGGGTCCCAATATTATATATCACTACCTGGGGCTGACCCAAACATATTTTCAAGCCATATAACCACAAACTTGATTAGCGAAAATTGTTTTTCTTTTTATTGTCATAATATCAAAACATAATTATCAAGCTTAGGCAATGCATAAATAAATACAAAACAAACATCAGTGATACTATATAATGTCCCACACATCACTTCATTCATACTAGCATTTACTCATACTGGCATACCTTCATTTAACAAAACACACAGTATCCTAAAGACATAAAACATCAATTAGGGTGGTGAAACTGCCAACTGATGTTGAGATGGAAAATTACTCGTGCATCATCCCAATGGCAAGTGGGGGCAAATTCCAGAAACACGAAAGAGTTCAAACGCCTACGCTCGTTTCGGTGTACAGCCCAGAACGGGGCCACACCTTCATCAGGGCGGAAATGGATAGGTAGTGTGGGGGACACAAAAACACCTAGAAATGCAGAAAAACATAGCTTCAACATGTATATTGATATAATTATACAGACGATATGTACAAAGGTTTAGGCATACAAAGGTCAGTTCCAGAAGGAAACAAAATTTATTTATTCAAGATAAAAAAAGGGCAAATCTGATGCCGGAATAGTGTGCACCGGCAGAGGATTAAGAAACAGTTGAGAAAGGACAGACACAACCATGTTCGTGAAGATCTTATACATACTGGCTGTGAGATTCAGAATACCCCATGCACCCATCTGTGCTGTAGGTTGGATAGACCTATAGTGAAAACACCATAAACTGCGTAGGGCTCATAGAAGTGTAGCTTATAACATACTTCAAATCTACCTGAAGGATAAGGATATTCACTAGGGTTCTCTTTAAAAAATCAGGAATGCAACTTGAAGGTTTAATAATGCAGAATCGGTAAAAGAAATCAATCAATCAAGATCTGTTGCGAGTTCAATACAGTAAAAGTCACAGGTACAGCAATTCTGAATGGTAAAGGAGAGTGTTGAAGAAATCTTAAAGACACTAAAACGGGATTTAGCCACATGCTACACAACAGCGCTTCCAACCGGACTTTGAATGTAAGAATCAATAGATGACTCATAGTCAGTGCTTTAAATGGGCCGGTACTCACCGGTACTAAGTACCGGCACTTCTTATTTTTTCCAAGCTGAATACCGGCACTTCTCCTCTATCAAACAGAGTATCGGTACTCAAGGTTAGACTGTTGCGTGCCCTCTTTTTTGGCTGCATGATGGCTGTTTGCCATGACAGTCTTTCTATATCGCAAGCTGCCCGATGGGGTTCGAACAGCCTATTGGATGCCTGTCGCAGGGGGAAGAGGGCCTCTGCTCCGTTTCTAGCCAAAGGAAGCTCTTATTGTCCTCACCCCCCCCCCCCCCCGTCAGGCATCGATGCTGGATCGTGTTGTTAATTGTGGGTCATTGGCGGGGGACTGGGCCTGCATGTGGCCGTGGACGAGCCCATATAATAAGGGCCATTTTCACCCCTCGGCCCCCCCCCACTGAGTGTGACTGTCTTTACACATGACTCACTTGGCCCTTCAAATCCACACCTGCTGGGACATTGAATCCATGATGGGCGGGGATGAGGTGGTGAAGACGACCGAAGCTGCCACCTTGGTGGCAAGATGAGGTGGGAGGAGGTCAACTGAACTTCCCATCGGAGGCCAGAATTGTTGTTTATCTGCCCTCTACCCTGCTGCAATTCGCACGTGCTCAGGACCCAGCAGAGTTCACTGTCTTCGAATGCAAGCTCTACGGCCTTGGAGCCTTACACCAAGGTGAGAGAAGGGAGAATGGTGGTGGGTTCGTGAAGGTGAAGAGTGAGGGGGAAGGTGCAGAGAGTTTAAAGTAGGAAAAGATAGAGAGGCAGAAGGGGTAAGTGCAGATAGAGATAGGGAAAAGATACAGACGGCTATGGAAAGCAGAAGAGAGGGGCGGAGAGGGAAGATTAGAAATAGAAAGAGTGATAGGATACAATTGGGGTAACGAGAGTGGGACAGAATTTGCTACAAACGGGAGAGCAGTGAGTGCGGGAGGGATCTAGTGCTTAGAGATGTGAAGACAGATAGTGTATGTTTGTTTGTGAGAGACAAACAAAACCAGATAGGAAGAGAATCAGCAGGTATTGGAAAATAAATGTGTGGAATGGTTTTTTGTGTGTCTGTACTCCTGAATATATAAGGATTGAACCAAATGCAAGAAAGTAGGATACGGATACATTTCTCACATGTTTTGTTCTGCCCTGCAATCAGTGTAAGTGCCAGAGTCTCTCCAATCCTAGAAATCGATTATTAGCTTGAAAGTGCTAATAGTGCTCTTGATGGGTTGGCTCATTTAGGGTTTTAGCTGTTAATCTGGGCAAATCAAAAGTTTGAGACCCTATCCAGGGCAATGCAAGGTCAAAATGAAAACTCAATAGAAGTGTTTTGTGTCATCTTGTCTCACTCGCCTCTAGCCCCGCCCACTAGCCACGCCCCTAGCTGAATTTAATGAGTACCTGCACTTATTTTTTCCATTTAAAGCGCTGCTCATAGTTACAAAAAGTGAAGGGCTCACAGAGGAGATGGGAATCGAGCCAGCATGAGCGTAAGCCCCAGCTCGTTCTCATACATTAAAGAGGGCATAACTATGATTCGAGATGCTCGCCTGTCACCCGGTATAACACTCAGAGGCATAGCTAGAGCTTGTGGCGCCCGGGGCTATCCCTCAGATTGCCGCCCCTTGCATCCGTAGTCCTGTGATTGTGTGCGGTAAACTCTCGACTCGTATTTTGAATCTCACCTCATTGTCAGATGTCGGGCACAGATATTTCTCACATGTATCATTGGAATGCTAGTTTTACATTGGTCTATTAACTAGTGCAAGTAAGTGTTAACTATCTGAACTCGCAATTGTAGAGGGCTGCGCACAGCGCCCCGGGCCACTTGCTTAATTATACTGGTGTGATTTTTTAAATATTTTTAAACATATTTGTCAGCCTGCCTGACTGATACCGCTATGTGTGTCTCACAGGCTCTCCATCAACTGGGTTTTTTGCAATTTTCACCCCGAGTGGGCTGGGTATGCTCAGACGTGAGTCCCAGGCTCTCCACACCACTGGAGTCAAGCTATCCAGGCTGATGAAGGCTGATAGCCAGAAACCAGTCCTTGGATGCTTGATTCCGGTCTGGGAAAGACATGGCTTGGTAGTTCGGACTGGACTGTTCCCATGAGGCACAGGGTCAGAGCTGATTTGCATATAGCCAGTGTCTAACTCAGGGTGGTGTGGAGTGCAAAAAAACGATGGATTTAGGCCCAGATCCTTGTACTGGGGAGAATGTATGACTTTGTTCTACATTCTGTCCATCAACTGTGTTTTTTGCAATTTTCACCCCGAGTGGGCTGGGTATGCTCAGACGTGAGTCCCAGGCTCTTCACACCACTGGAGTCAAGCTATCCAGGCTGATGAAGGCTGATAGCCAGAAACCGGTCCTTGGATGCTTGATTCCGGTTTGGGAAAGACATGGCTTGGTAGTTCGGACTGGACTGTTCCCATGAGGCACAGGGTCAGAGCTGATTTGAATATAGCCAGTGTCTAACCCAGGGTGGTGTGAAGTGCAAAAAAACGATGGATTTAGGCCCAGATCCTTGTACTGGGGAGAATGTATGACATTGTTCTACATTCTGTCCATCAACTGTGTTTTTTGCAATTTTCACACCGAGTGGGCTGGGTATGCTCAGACGTGAGTCCCAGACTCTCCACACCACTGGAGTCAAGCTATCCAGGCTGATGAAGGCTGATAGCCAGAAACCAGTCCTTGGATGCTTGATTCCGGTCTGGGAAAGACATGGCTTGGTAGTTCGGACTGGACTATTCCCATGAGGCACAGGGTCAGAGCTGATTTGCATATAGCCAGTGTCTAACCCAGGGTGGTGTGGAGTGCAAAAAAACGATGGATTTAGGCCCAGATCCTTGTACTGGGGAGAATGTATGACATTGTTCTACATTCTGTCCATCAACTGTGTTTTTTGCAATTTTCACCCCGAGTGGGCTGGGTATGCTCAGACGTGAGTCCCAGGCTCTCCACACCACTGGAGTCAAGCTATCCAGGCTGATGAAGGCTGATAGGCAGAAACCGGTCCTTGGATGCTTGATTCCGGTCTGGGAAAGACATGGCTTGGTAGTTCGGACTGGAATGTTCCCATGAGGCACAGGGTCAGAGCTGATTTGCATATAGCCAGTGTCTAACCCAGGGTGGTGTGGAGTGCAAAAAAACGATGGATTTAGGCCCAGATCCTTGTACTGGGGAGAATGTATGACATTGTTCTACATTCTGTCCATCAAATGTGTAATTTGCAGTTTTTTAAAAGCAGTGAGGGCATAGCAGGTGTAGCGCTTCAGAGACCCTATTAAACAGACAGTAGACATCCGGCTTAGCAACGCGGCGTTCTTTGTCACAATCCTCACGCAAACAGTTGAATATGAATCCAGGCAAGTGGCTGGGGCACGGCCTATGGTGGTCCATATTGCGCTCCGTTTGCTTTCATAAAACACGTGCCATCTCACACACAATACACGCCAACATAACTGCATGAGCACACTATCGTTCCAGCGCGCATACTAACACACGCATAGGCGCAGCATTTCACACAGGCTTCACCACTGAACTCCATCAGACACAGTATAGCACGCATCTCACGCCCATACTGTCACAAAAGCACACACATCATCATAAACCTCAACGCTAACTCCACAGAAATGCACATTATTCTCATTTCACACATGGCCTTGCATATCACACCACAGACAGCATCAAGCCCACATATACCACCAGAAGCACTGTCAAACACACACACACCCCTGCTTGCCTTTACACCAGCAAGCTCCTTCATCACGCCTTCTCACAACAAACCTTCAAGTCATACACAAGCACACTATAAAAAAACACAACATTGCACATTAGGCGAAAAGTTTGCCCTGGTACCTTCTGCACTTTTACGTTTGTGTTTATTCAGTGGATGTATTCGTTCTGAGTAAACATTTATGTTTGCCTTGTATATTTTTCATCATGAATCACAAAACTCATGTGTCGCCGAATGCAGTAAAACTCCCACGCTGGTAACTACCACGCTGGCTGGTGGAAGCCGCGCCCGGTCTGGGGTGGGACACGACCAGTACAGAGAGCCCGTGTTCAGGTCTTCGTTCTTTCTTCACCAGGGAGTGGAAGAACAGATTCTGTTAAGCACCAAGATAAAGCGGCAAACTCTGACCCATGGTGGTCGATATGTCTACTGGGAAAAGTACCGAAGATTGCTCGCCTCATCGGTGTAAATCAATTGCTGGGGCTAATCTTTGGGGCCTGTGAGTAACAGCGGGTCCCGGCCGCCGCAATTCGAGTTTACCGCCCGGGTCCGGCCCGCCTCCAGTGATAAGTGTGCTGGCGGCTGCTCATGAGAGACGAGCGCGTGCGTGGTGGTGGAGCGCGTGACTCGCGCGAGGGCTGGGCAAACATTATGCCCAGGGCCATCATTGGTAGCGCTTTCGCACGCTACAAGATTGACGGCCCTGGGACGGGATCCGATCCACTGACAGCCACCACAAACTGGGTAAGACGCGCATGCTGCACTGCAGGCAGCATTTACAAAGTGCACTTGCTCTTCACACGTGGGCCGCGCGGCACTGGCGGAGGCCTTTATAATTTATTTTATTATAGAATTGACGTGTCCCCAAATAAATGATAAAGGCCTCCGCCAGTGCCGCGCGGCCCCATGTGAAGAGCAAGCGCACCTTGTAAATGCCACCGCTCTCAAAATTGTGCCACCCTGGGCGGACCACCCCCACTGCCCCCCCAAGCTACAACTCTGAATATAGAATTTGCGTGTCCCCACATAAATGATAAAGGCCGCCGCCAGTGCCGCGTGGCCCCCCTGTGAAGAGCAAGCGCACCTTGTAAATGCCGCTGCCGCCAAAATTGTGCTGCCTGGGGCGGACTGCCCCTACCGCCGCCCCCCGCCCCCAGCTACGCTTCTGATAAAACTTGGCGAAATGACGAGTAAACAACAGAATCCAAAGAACTCCCAGGGGTGTACAAGACAGGAAGGCGGGTGCGGTCTATTAGCACACAAGAGAGTAACATTCCCTTGCCCGCTACCATAGATAGAAGGGAGATATTTGGCCCTACGCTCTAAGAAAATAGATAGACCCGCATCTATGGTGGCATCCTTACTGATAGTTATTTAGACGTCCGTCTGGAGAAGAATTTTCTATGGCGTTCCACAAGGTGGGAAACCCTCCAGCCATGAAGATTCTAAAACGGCTCAACCATTTCAAGGGTTTCCGGTCCAAAAGCCTCCAATAGAGGAGCTGAATCACTTATGCATGGAGTTGGAAAGCGGACTGCACAGCAAAAACTTCCAAGCCGAGTTCAGCGGCATTTTTGGAAGTGGGGGGGTAACACTGTCCGGCATACAAAATCACGTCAAGCCCTCCTCATCGGAAGCCAGAGCATCATCGCAGTTCTGACCCCATCTAAAAACACAGTTCGAAAAAGAGGGATGAATATCGGAAATAGTCATTTTATGCACCCGTTCAGCGTCCCAGGGAAAAACGATGCCCTAGAAAGTCAGGATACAATCTGTATGATTGGATCACGAGGAGACTCTGCTTGGGCAAGAAAAGAGGATCAAAGTTACATTATGGCATTTTCCCAAGGGCAGTATTCATTCAAGCCCTTATTGTCAGAGTTTAGGAGATACATGCAAAATACCTCTCTTTTCTTTCTAATCAAGATTGGGTCTTTTCCAGGGGCAGCACGTATTTTCTCCAGGATAGACCACTTAAGGTCCATTTCAGTATGATCCTTTTCCAGCCAGTGACCCCCCCAGTGGGGCAGGGACCTTCTTAGTTTGAATATTGGATTTATGTTCCCCAATTCTGGTCCTGCATTCTCGTCCAGTTTCTCCAATATATATAAGATCACATGGACATGTGATAATATATATAATATTGGAGGTACAACAATTAGTCATTCCCTGCAGCGAAATGGAGAGCTCATTGATCTTAATAATGTGGCCCACGACGGCATTAGGGCAGGCTTGACATGTGCTGCAGCGATGGTTCCCCTTCACAGGTTTAAGACCCGAAATAGCAGTTTGACAAGGGTCAGATGACTCCAAAATGTTCACTTTTACAAGGTGGTTCTTAAGGTTCTTGTTTCTCTTAAAAGCTAAAAGGGGTTTAGGAATTTTGCTATCACCGTTGTCAATATTCAAAAGGTACCACAAGGATTTTATCGTTTGTTTTATTTTGTGGTTGATATTAGAGTGTTTGGTGACACATACCAGCATGTCCAAGGGTCTGGCCTCGTTGGTTTCAAACATGGCCTCTCGATTAAAATATCTTGTCCTCTTGCATGAATCTTTAATCAGTGTGCGTGGGTAACCCCGAATCAACAGTTTCTCTTTAAGGATGTCTGCCTGTGCCAGAAAATCCTTGATATCAGAACAATTTCTTCGCAAACTAAGAAATTGGCTAAAGGGGATGCTGTCCCTTTGGCATTGAGGGTGATAATTTCCATACTGGAGGAAGGTGTTTCTGGCAGTAGGTTTGGTGTACAGAGAGACAAAAAGTTCATTCTGGTTGTGCTCGATCCATACATCCAAAAATTCCACCGTACAATTGCTGGAATGTGCAGTAAATTTCAAATTAGCATCCGCTGCAATAATCCAAAAAATTAATTCATCTAAGGATGCCTGGTCCCCATCCCAGATAAAGAAGATGATATCCATGAGTCAAGACCAGGCTCAAAGGACCCTGAGACCTGTTGCCATGGTTTGTCGATTTCCTCCTGTAAGGGTCTCATTTTGATTGAGGCAACAGTTGGGAATTAGAGGGATGCAAGAAGATACCATTCCCAGAAACGACTTGACCTGTCAAACAGAAACTGACCTTTTTGCGCATAGGAGGGATGCTAGTTTGGAAATTCGTTGTTGTCTTTCGTTTGATACAAACATCTTTGCCATCTGCGTATTTATCATGGCTCCCAAGAAAGTCCGAACTTGAGAGGGAGTGAAGTTTGACTTCTCCAAATTTATGGACAGGCCCAGTGACTGAAACAGAGACCAGCATGTTTGAGTGTGTCTGGTAGCAACTGTAAACGACTGCACCTTTATACGGCAGTGGTCGAGGTAGGGAAATATTTGGACGCCTGCTTGACAAAGGTGTGCCGCCACCGGTGTGAAGACCTTGGTGAACACTTGGGCGCAGAGCGGAGGACAAAGGGAAGAACCTTGAATTGAAAGTTTCTGCCAGCACTCTGAAGCGCAGGAATTTCCTGTGTCTGGGTAGGATGGGGACATGAAAATAGGCATCTTGAAAGTCCAGTATTTTTACGTAATCCCCTTGAGACAGTAACTTGGAGAGACATCATCCAAAATAATTGTTTTTTGAGGAACTTGTTGAGGGAACGAAGGTCCAGGACAGGGCGCCATTCCCCCGATTTTTTCTTGATGAGGAAGAATCTTGAATAAAAACCTGCCCTCTATTGTAAGTTTGGAACCACTTTGATCGCTCCTTTTTTTTAACATGACTTTGAGCTGGCATAAAAGTTCTTTCAGATGGAGAGGAGGAGAACCTCTGGTATTAGAATTTGGGGGACTTTCTCAAATTCTAGGGTGTGTCCTCTGGACACTATGTAAAAAACCCATTGATCTGTAGTAATGGCAGACCAGTTTGAGAAGAAATGGGAGATTCGCCCTCCAACCTTGGTCGGGTTGATGCGTAGAGTGGTTGGCAGGTGGCGCCGGCACAGTTTTTTTTAGGAATCTCTGCCCCTGTAGAAAGATTTTCCTCTATACTGCTTATAAGAGGCAGCTGGTTGTTGACGGAAATACTGCTGTTGCTGGGAGGAAGAATGACGCTGTTGTCCCTGGTAGGATGATGCTTGGAACCTACCCGCGAGGTTTAAGACCCGTCCTAATAAACACTTACGATGATATTGTAAGAGTACGAGTACATGAGGGGTCAAAAAATGTATATAACGGACAGACAAGGAATATGGTGGTATTCAGTGCAGGAGCTTATATTGCACGATGTTGGATTTGGCCCTTTTTGCAGGGTAATCCCTGAACTTTTTGCTTTCCTCCTGTATTTTGTCTGACCTGTTTTTGTTGGTTTTAGGACTCTGGGCACTTTACCACTGCTGATCAGTGCTAAAGTGCATATGCTCTCCCTACTGTAAATTGATGTATGTATTAGTGATTCCATGATTGTCTGGTTTGGTTTACCTGTCAGACCCTAGTACAGTGCACCAGGAGTGCCCAGGGCTGGTAATCCAAATACTGCTGGTGGGCTTGCAGCACTGGTTGGGCCTCCCACAGAAGCAGCCTGTAAAAGTGTGTCTAAGGCCTGCCATTGCAGAGCCTGTGTGCAGTCTGGTACTGCCATGCTGACAGGGCAAGTGCACATACTTGCGAGTCCCTAAACCGTCCCTTTTCTTCATATCAGACACCCCTATGGTAGGCCCAAGGGCAGGTTGTGTTGTAAGTATAAGGTAGGACAAGCTCTGATGTGTGTGGCATGTCCTAATAGTGAATTACAGCCATTTTCGTTGTTCACTATTGCAAGACTACCTATTCCCCATAGGCCAGAATGGGCAGTTTGATTATTACATCTTATATTCCTAACTGACTCAGGGAACTAGGTAGAAATTCGAGTTTAGTATGCCTGAACTCAGAATGATAAAATACATATTTTAGTGAAATTGGTTTTAACATTCTGTGTTAGAAAGTAGGTATTTTCTTGTCTAACTATTCAAGCCTGCATCTGCTAGGTTGTGTATTCCTTGTCTGGAGTTTGAGTGACAGGGGCTGGGGAATTCCAGGAGACTGGGTGAGTCAGCCCAGTGGTGAATAGAGAGATCTGCATCTAGATGGGAGGGAGGAGTTGCACCTGGCACCTGAATAGGGCTGTGCCTGCTTTCCACAATGCCAGCTCCACCCCTGTGGTATGTCTGATGTCCTTGCCCTGCACTGTGAAAGGAAAGAAGAGAAGGAGTCATGTCACAGAGTGCTCCAGGACTGATCAGAACTGGTTTGGACTAGGCAAAGGCCTCTCTGCCGTTAGAGAACAAACAGAAACTGTGTATAAAAGAGGGGACCCAAACCCCAGAACTTTAGAACACTTTGGGACAAGAAGAAGAAACCTTTGCTGAGGAGTGGAACCAGAAGAAACAGAGGAGAGACTATCCCTAAGCTGAAGTACTGCTTGGGGGATTGGCCTGCAGTGGTTGCCTGACTACCAAAGAAAGGAGAAAGGAACTTTGTGTACTTTATTCAACTTGTAAAGGATCTCCAAGGGCATGAGAGAAGAGCTTGCCTCCTGCTGAAGTCTCAGGGACAACAGACTTCAACCACCAGCTCCCCAAAAGTTCTTTGGAAGTGCCTGCTGCTGTTTCGGGCTTTCTGAGGGACTGCGTGTCGCAAGGAGCTGAAAGCGTCTCGCAATTAAGAAGAAGCGTGTCGCAGACGCTGCCGTCGCATCGTGGATGTCGCCGCTGTAGCTGGGGCATTGCATTGCATCAAGAGAAGCGTCTCGCAACAAAGAAGAAGCGTGTCGCCGTCGCAGCCATCGCATCGTGGATGTCGCTGCTGTAGTGGTCGCATTGCACCGCATCAAGAGAAGCGTCTCGCAATGAAGAGGATGCGTGTCGCTGTCGCAGCTGCTGCCATCACATCGTGGATGTAGCCGCTGTTACTGTGGCATCGAGCGGAAGCATCTTGCATCATCGGAGAAGAGTGTCGTGGTCAAAGCCGCTGTCGTCGCATCACATAACAAGGGTGTAGCCAAGACTTCTCGCAACATCAGAAAGCGTGGCGCTTCAAGAAAACGTCTTTATTTCTTTGCACCAAAATTTCATCGCATCCCGGAGTTGCTCGCCGCATCGCCCCGGAACGCAGTAAGGTATCAACGCATCACCATCCTTGTACCAACACGTAAATAGGACCTATAAGCATACCAACAGGTACATAGAAGGGCCAATATTGTTAACAATAATATTTTTCTGACTACAGTTAATCAAAATGAGATGACAATCAGTCACCCTTATGTCCTCACTAATACAAAATGAGAGATTATCATTGCATCTTCATAAGGGAAGATATATAACCTTATGGAATGAAATCCAACTGAGTGCTTTTGCACCAGTAAGTTGACTAAGGATTGTAGGAATGCATAGTGGAATGGGTTATAATTGGTGGTGAATGTATTTTGTCATATGAGACAGACCTCTGCTGCGATGTTTAGAGTACTTATGGACCCCTAGAGCTAAATATAGTACATATAAAATGTTTAGCACAACAATAAACTTGTTATGGTAAAAAAAATTTAATACATGTATGTAAATGTACAATACTTTTAACCATTATGAAACAATTGGTCTTAGGCACGGATTATCAACTATGTTAGATATAAGATATCTTCTTTTATAGAAATATCTGTATGTTTTTTATTATATACATATTTTTCTCAACCTAGGTATTTGTAACATTTAATTGTGGAAAGGAATGAACTAAATCCCTTGTCCTGAAGACGGTGGCTTTAAATGATGTAGTGCCACAGAAACGCATCGACGCCTAAGAATTGTGTTAGATCTGTGGAAAGACAGCAGCAATACAAACATTTTACTCTTCTGGGTTGTGCTGTTTATTACTCCAGGACTAACTGTGTTAAAGACAAATATGAGTATCCCACCATTTTCCTTTCCAGGAATCTTTGTAGTGTAATGAGTATTGTAACAAAATTGTGTTACTAATGTAATATTGATGGATTTTAATATGTCTTGAAAAATCTTTTTTATTGAAATTGTTCATTTACACTTGTTTTTAACATATAGTGTTCTTGTGGAAAAAAATATTTTTGGGGAATAAGTGCTTTAGCATCCCGTGTAGAATTTTAACCCAATACTGTGTGAGTGTCTGTTTAAAAATCTGTTAGTGACTCAGATGTACAATACCTCCAAAGGGAACTATTATTTTTAAACCTTCCTGGTAGGATTGGTACTGCCTGCTCTGATTGTAGCCTACTCGAAAGGTATATGAGGAACAACGACCACTCGCACCACAAAAAGGCTGCTTCTTAAATTGTAAAGTGCCAGGAGCAAGTGCAGTGTCGGTATCCTTTTTAATTGCCTGGAGGGCGTCGTCTATGTGCTGCCTGAAAAGTGATTCGCCTTCATAAGACATCTTGATAGTTTTAGTTTGTACTTCCTGCCGAAAAGAAGTTGCTCTTAACCAGCCCTGCCTTCGGAGGACTGCCGCTCCTGCCAGTTGGCAAAAACTCATGGAAGAGACATCCATTGCGCAGTCAATGATCTCAGCAGAGATCCGCTCACCCTCCTGTAGAATCTTTAAAGCTTCCATTTTAGAGGCTTCAGGCAGCATGTCGATAAAACGGGAATGCCCGACCACATTTGCCTGTCATAGCGGCCTAAGATGGCAAGGGAATTAGCCGCCTGGACAGTTGTTGCCCCGATGGTGGAAAATTTCTTCCCAATGGAGTCAAGGTGTCAGTCCTCTCGATCGGGAGGAGCTGACAAAGGAGACGAGGGATTCCAGGCACAACGTTGTGCTGTCTGAAAAAATAACCAAGTTCGGCTTCGGTTGACCAATTAGACAGGCTGGTGAATTGTCTGGAGCCTAGTATTTCTTATTCAGGCATGGCAGGACTGCAGGAATAGAAGCAGGGGTTTTCATGACCTTGAAACCCTCCTACCAGATTAAATCAATTATCGGTATAGCCCAAACTTGTTACTGTGGCTGACGTTTGAAATCCTAAAGAAAACAATCCTCATCCTCGGAGACCATAGGGAGAAGGAATCTCCTGGCCGCTCTGTCCATGAGGAAATGAAACCCACCTATATCAACAGTTGGAGCGTCAACAGGAGTTGGAGTTGTAGGCGACAGAGTCTGGATTTGGTAATTGTCCCACTCAGTAAGTAAGGATCTATCGTGTAACTCCCCTTCTTCTCTGTCCTCATCAGAGGTATGTGTGTCCTCTATGTTTTGAGATATTAATGCCACCGGAGAAACAGGAGGGGGCAGCCCAAGGATTGATGAAGGTGGAGGAATAGGTGTCTGAGGGATCGATGAAGCTGGCTCCGAAGGAGTAAAACGGCGATAGTAGTCATCAAGCATATGTTATAAATTAGAAATGAGTGACATAGGCATCTGTGCATTCGGAATCTCCGGCTGTGAATGCATACTTGGCTCTGAATAATAGTCATACTCTTGATCATCTTCTATATCTTCTATATCTTGGCACTTGATGAGAAGCTCCAAAGGACTACGAGCAGCTCGAAACCTATCATCATCCTCTGAATCCTCCTCATCAGCCCCATAATCAAAAAGTTGTACTGGAAGATTAGGAGATGCTTGAATTGGTAATTGAAGGTCCATTGAAGACTGTCTACGTTGAAGTAAAGAAACCATTTGTGGTTCTGAAGGTTGCAAAAGAGCTGCTGAAGGCTTCAAAGGCACAGATTCCGCCGATGAAATTACAGCCATTGACGAAAAGCCTGTCTGAACCCCTGTTTGTGAAGGCTTGTTCACCGTCAACTAAGCAACCAGGCAGGCGTCGACGAGGCAGGCGTCAACGAGGGAAGAGGCAATGAGGCAAGCGGCTGATCCTTGGAGGGTCTTGTTGACGAAGAGGCATCTGTCGCCGAATGCTTCTTCTTTTTCGCCGTTGACAAAGAGAGAGAGGTAGTAGTTGACTTAGGCCCGTCACTGATACGAGCATCAATGGGGAAGACGCAGACAACATCACCATAGTAGGTTTTGACAAAGAGAAGGTGGCAGTCATCGTTGTAGTTGTGACGACGGAGGAATCGACCACGAGCTCATCAACGAGATGCCAATTTTCTGAGGTAAAAGTTTGTCAGGCAGAGATTTTGACGCCTGAGACTTAGCTCTCTGGGGTGTAGATGGTGGAGACTGACCCTTAGGGAGAGCAGAAATCCCTTTTGATGAGGAAGGCTGGCCTTCAGCTTAGAAGAGTGGTGTTTTTTCAGCACCTTAGCCTTAGGAGATGATATCTCCGCCTCACTAGCCCTTTTTAGAGGTAACAGTCTTGAGAGAGGAATCACTCTCAACATCAGATAATGGGTCATCCTTCATCTTGAGCTTCTGTAGCCACAGAAGTAGAAGTCCTTCTCTGTCTCTTAGGGTCTTTTGAGGTAAAGCCCTGCATATTTTACAATCTCTCACCTGATGATCAGGATGGAGGCATTAGATAAACTCTTTGTCTGGGTCTTAAGAATGAAGTAGCAGTTTATCACAAGACTCACAGTGTCTGAAGAGAGATCTCTTGGTAGTAGACATTGTGTTTAAGATGTAAGAATTCCTGAAGAGGAAAGTTGAAGTACTGAGCAGAGCTCAGGGAGACTCCCTTCACACAATGTGCAGTAGAAAATCTGTGGAACTGAGCCTCTGGGGAGAGGGTTCGAGAGGGCGCTGATGCCTGAGTGGCTGGAGTTTGGACTATATATAATGTCTTGGACAAGTTAATAACGTGACAAGTTTTTCCTATTGATCGCTATATTACAATACTTCCTATGGAATTTTTTAGGTATGCTATTGTTATATTATGTATATATATATATATATATATATATATATATATATATATATATTGCCATTTTATGTACCGTGGGACTCCCACTTCGACAACGAGGAATGATTCAAGCATGTGAATCTATGAAAGACACCCCAATACTGAAGAATCACTATTTCTATACTATAATTCTTATTTTATTTAATCAGTCAAAACAAAGTTTTCTGATATATATATATATATATATATATATATATATATATATATATATATATATATACCAATGAAAAAAATCTTTTTCAATCTCCATGTGTGTTTAAAGATTGATTTCTGGTGAAATAACATGAAATTGAAATTGTTTATGGTCCTTAGGAACAGATGTTGTGCGTATCGTATTTCTTAGCTTTTGTTAATAGGGTCATAGGCAGATCCCTCAGATCACAGCAGCACGTACGGTTGATTTTTTTACATTGATAATTTCTTTGGCATATCCATTGAAGTTAGATGTGCAGTTTGAAACCCACTTTTTCATAACACATCATGGGTACACAATTTGTCCGACCAGGGGTCAAGGAAAAGAGCTTAGCATACGGATGCAAGACTTGCTTGCAATCAGTCTGCTGTTGGGCAGTGAGGGTGTCTGAAAAGACAACTCCATTCACTGACCCATCTTTCAGGCTGTATGAGAAGAGGTCAGGGAGAGGGTCACTCTCTGTCTCCTGATCCTCATCAGTCACCATCAGCATGGTGATGTCAGCCTTGTCATGGTAGAGCTTCAGGCGGTTCAAATTTTGGGTGTCCTGCTTGTGCCCAGGTCAACCAAGTAGGTGACCTCACTCTTTTTTTCTAGTATAGGGTAAGGGCCACTCCATCTGTCCTGGAGAGCCCTTGGTGCCACTGGCTCCAAAATCCATACCTTTTGCCCAGGTTGAAATTAAGCCAGTACAGCGTTTTGGTCATACCAGTTCTTCTGAAGCTCTTGGCTGGCCTCAAGATTTTTGCATGCCTTTTCCATATACTCAGCCATTCTGGACCTTAGGCCAAGCACATAGTCCACAATATCTTGTTTGGGTTCTTGGAGAGTCTTCTCCCAACCCTCTTTTACAAGAGAGAGTGGTCTCCTCACAGGATGGCCAAACAGAAGTTACAGGGAAAAAACCCTACTCCCTTCTGTGGCACTTCTCTGTAAGCAAAAATCAGGCAGGGTAAGAGGATATCCCATCTCCTATTGAGTTTTTCAGGGAGCCCCATACTCATATGTTTTAATGTCTTGTTGAATCTCTCAACAAGGCCATTGGTTTGCGGGTGATAGGGTGTAGTAAACTTGCACTCCACACTCTTTCCACGTGTGTTTTAGGTAAGCAGACATTAAGTTGGAAGCTCTGTCTGAAACCACCTCCTTAAGAAACCCTACTCTGGTGAAGACACCAATGATGGCCTTGGCTACTGCAGGAGCTCTAGTAGTCCTAAGGGAAATTGCATCAGAGTACCTAGTGGCATGATCCACTACCACTAGAATTAATTTGTTCTCTGATGCTGTGACAGGTTCATGTGGACCCACTATGTCCACACCTACCCTTTTAACGGGAACTCCCACCACAGGCAGTGGTATCGGGGGGGCCTTTGAGGGGCCACCTGTCTTGCCACTGGCCTGACAAGTGAAACAGGGGGTGACAAACTCCTTTACTTTTTGGTGCATCTGAGGCAAATAATAGTGGCTACCTAGCCTTTCCCAAGTATTGGTTTGGCCCAGATGTCCAGCTAGGGGGATGTCATGAGCTAAAGTTAGGAGAAACTCCATGTACTTCTAAGGCACTACCACTCTCCGAGTGGCTCCAGGTTTGGGGTCTCTGGCCTCAGTGTATAGTAGTCCCTCTTCCCAATAAGCTCTGTGGATACAACTGACATCTCCCTTTTCCATTGCAGGAACTAGCTGCCTCAGGCTTTCAAGAGTTGGAACGTCCTGCTGTCCAAGGCACATTTCTTCCCTAGAGGGTTTCCCTGGGCCTGAGAGTTCAACCTGGTAAGTGTCAAGCTCCATGGGCTTAGTTCCCTCTGGGTGTCCAAGTCCTCTCCCCGAGGAGAGGGGTCCGGGTCCTTTTGCTGTACAGAAGCTGGTTCCCCTGACTTCTTACCTTTCCTCCTGGAAGGTTGGGCCATACTTCCGGGCTCCAACATTTCTTTTTCACTCTGTCTCTTGTTCTATGCTCTTGTTTTTACACACACCAATTCAGGGATGTCCACCATTGCTGCATGGCTTTTCAGTTCAACCACAGCCCATGCTGAGGTTTCCTTGTCATTGCCAAGAAGACATGCAGCTGGTAGCTTAGGACAGACCACTACCTGTTTCATGCCAGTAACCACCCCCACCCCTAGTCTAATGCAACTATAGCCATTGCATGGTTACTGTTAACACTGTCAGCATTGGTGACTGGGTGAGTTTTCCCAATCAAGTATTGCTAAGGGTAAACCAGTGTCTCTCTCACCATAGTGACACTGGCACCTGTATCCCTCAGAGCTTCTATCCTAGTTCCATTAATCCAAGGGTATTGTAAGTATTTTTTTAAGTTGGGTGGCAACACAGCTACAGTGGCAAACTCAACTTCCCCTTCTGAAACTAGAACCGCTTCAGTCTGCAACCCGATTTTCTTTTGGCACACTGTTGATCCCATCTGAAGACTTGCTATCCCAGGAGTAGCTGTAGTGGGACTAGGAGCCTTCTTGTTTGGGCAAGCAGTATCTTTAGTTAAGTGTCCCAACGTTTTACAGTTGTTACACCAATGCCTTTAAAGGATCAAAGTTCTTTCCCCTGTACTCATTAATGGACTGGGAAGAGTTTTGGGACCCTCCCAGCTGTGCAGGTTTTTAGGGCCCTTTAGAAGACTCAGGATTCTAACCACCTTTCCCTGGGGAGTTTTTGTAACACCTTTCTTTTGGTCACCCCTAGTGGTTCTTTTTGTCATCCTTGTCTTGACCCAGTGGTCTGCCTTCTTTCCCAATTCTTTGAGAGAAATTATACCTAGGTCTACCAAATGCGGATGTAACTTTTCATTAGTGCAATTACTTACAATATATTCTTTCATAAACAAATTGTAAAGTCCATTGAAATCATGCAAATTGTGTCCAGTTAAGAAACCATCTAGTGTTTTAACTGAGTAGTCTACAAAGTCAATTCGGGATTGGTTTTGGGAGCCCTCTGAATCTAATTCTATATTCCTCAATTGTGAATCCAAATCCCTCAATCAGAGTTTTTTTCATGATGTCATATGACCCAGCATCTGCCCCAGAAAGGGTCAGGAGTCTGTCTATGCAGATACCAGAGAACAGTTCCCAAATGAATGCCCCCCAGTGTGACTTCTTCACTTTTCACAGTTCACAAGTCCTCCTAAAGGCTGTGAACCATTTTGTGATATCATCACTCTCTTTATGTTTAGGGACAATCCCTTTGGGTATTTTAGGATCATAAGATTGCTCTTTATCCTTATTAAGTACATTGCTGCCACCATTGATGGGGTCTAGGCCCATCTCTGCTCGCTCCCTTTCTAGATCCAGAAACCTGGGCTCTAGATCCAGTCTTTTGGTCAGCCTTACTGAAAGCCTGTCCTCTTCATTGAGGCTGTCCTCGCTGATACCTGATCCACCTGTGTGAGATTTAGGCACTAAGAGGTTTACTCTTGGAGTCAAGGGTACTTGAACCCTCTTCTCCCTAGGAAGTGAAGGGGGTTGATCTACCTGGTCATCCCCTTCCTCTACTTCCTCATCTGACTGGTCTTCACCATTTTGAGATGGGTGGTCCTTAGCATACCCAGCCAACAGTTCCTGGAGATTTCCTTTGGTGGGATGGGGACCCATGGCTATGTTTTTAATTTTACTTAGGGACCTTATCTCCTTGAAAGTCAAGTGAAGATAAAGGGTGAGGTTGAGCTCCTCAACCTGGTTCTCTACTTCATTATGGTTATTTTTGCTAACAGCTGGGTACTTATTTTGAGACATTGTTAAAAAAAACTTCTAACCACTCTAACCCTAGCTACAGTGACTTTTTGATTTCTAAAATTCTAAAGGGACTTAACCAAGGCCCTAACAAGACTTTTAGTAATTTTGCATAAAATTACCAATTTGACACATCAGGATTCTAAAGACAATTTAAGAGATTTGTTGTGTGATCAGGTGGTAACCAAGTAGTCCAACAAATGCAAAGTTTGTATCCCACCACTGATCTACCAATGTCGGAAGCAGGCTCTGTATATACTAAACCAAAGTGAGGTATAGTGTGCACAGAGTCCAGTGGAACCCCAAGGGTAGGCAGAGGTAAAATTAGATGGAACCTTACTCTCTATTTGTGGTAGTGTGGTCGAGCAGTAAGGCAGTATCAGAGGACAGTGTTAAGTATTTGTTGTACACACTCAGTCAGCAAATGAACTCACACACTCAATGACTGAACTTCAGACCAATTGTCTTTTAGTTATTTTATTTTCTATAACCAAGCAAGCCTGGCAGAGGTACGTTGATAAATACTTTGCAGTTAATATACAGTTCGAAATGCAGTTGTAAATTTACTTTAAAAAGTTTACAGTTTGAATTACTGGTAATGCAACATTGAGAAATGCTGTACATATACTTTGTATCGACTTTGCAATGAAAATTACAGGTAAGTAACTTTTACATGCCTAGATATCACACTGGGACATTTCCTACAGAAAAGGTAAGTAAAATTAGTTTTGCACAATTGTTACTTTTCAGGTTTCCATACAAATCAACTCTACACTTAAAACATTTTTCAGAGAAAAACAGTCAATGGATTCCTATGGAGAGAAATTGAGTTAACGGTTACCAGGTAAGTAATCGATCTTTGGAGTTGAGGTTCTGAGTTTAGAACAAGAGTTCCCCCAGGGTCATGGATGCACTTTTGTTACACCCTCAGCGGCACTAGGGCGACTGGCTGCAGAGTGCTGAGGCCCAATGTTATCCAATAGGGGATAGGGGGCCTCCGGTTGGTGACTGCTGGCTAGCAGGCCACTTGGTTGTGGGAGCAAAGTTCCTGGACTTTAGCTCAGGGCAAACGGGGAAACACAGTAGCACCAAAGGTGCACCCTCAGCGGCACTAGGGATGCGGGGTGCAGGGTGCTGTTTTGACGTAGGACACCCTGTTGGTATCAATAAAGAACCTCTGGTTTACAAAAGCACTGCATGCAGAGGAAGGAGGGGCTTCTGGGTGCAAGCACCACTTCGAGAGGTATGTTGGAAAGTTAGGGGTTGGTTAGGCACTGTTGGTTTGGGCACACAAGGCCGTCGGGTGTCGGGTGCAGGGGTCAGATCTTCTTACCAGCTCCTGGTCGCGGTTATGGGGGCCTTCTGGATTTAGACTGCAGGCATCGGCTGGAGGCTTGAGGTAGGTCAGGGGTCGCCGGATCTCGGGTCAGGATCACCATGTTTGCTCGCTCGGGCCGTGGACGACGGGTGCAGAGTGGTGCGGATTTGCGGTTTCCGCCCAAGGCTAGAGGTTGCAAATGAACAAATCAGTTGTTCACAGGAGACAGAGTCTTTGTATTTGAAGGTAGGCAGGTCCTCCGGGGTTTTCGAGGTTGCTGGCTGCAGGACACACCGGGATTTCGCAGGAGCAGGTTCGAGGGTTAGACAGGCCGGTAGGGCTGGGGCCAAATCAGTGAGCGTCTTCCTCTTGTTAGCTGCTGCACGGCTGTTCGGTCCTTCTTCTTCTTCTTCTTCTTGTGGTTTCGTCTTGTCTGAGGAAGCAAGGTTCAGGGGTGCCTACATACTAGATGTAGGGGGGTTACAGGTAGGTAAAAGGCAGGAACCAATGGGTCCCTTCCTAGGGGTGGCTACACCCACTATTATGCCACCCTTCAGTGGGAGGTGGGCATGAGACTGTCCCTGGTTGGCTGAGTCCCACCATCTTCAAAATAGCAAAAACTGAGAGTTGTGCTTCACCTCGCCTCCCCCACCTGATGGGTGGAGTTGGCAGAGGTGGGCACACCGCTCTTCCTCACTTGTTTTTTCCGCTGGTTCTCCTGTCCAAAGTGGGGGTCAGAACCAGTGGGCACCAGTTGCTGAAAGCAGCAAGTGGCCTGGGGAAGCTCACAAAGGCAGCAAGCCTTTGAAGCTTCCCCTTCGTGAACCCTGCCCATCCTCGTCCCAAGATGTGAATTGTTTCAGGCCCCAGAGAGCAGCAGGCTCTCAACCCAGGGGTCCAGAAACATGTCTGGTGCTGGTAGCTGAAAGCAGCCACTCAGCCTGGACACTAGTAGTAGGTTCGTTTTCAGGGGCCATCTCTAAAATACCCTCAGTGTGCATTTTTCATTAAATCCCACACTGGCATCAGTGTGGGTTTAATGTGCTGAGAAGTTTGATACCAAACTTCTCAGTTTTCAGTGTAGCGATTATGGTGCTGTGGCGTTCGTAGTGACAAACTACCAGCACCATATACTCTTAATGGCAGCACTGCATTTACAATGTCTAAGAATGGACTTAGACACTGTGGGGGTACAGGGCTCATGTACCTGTACCCTCACCACTGGTATAGTGCACCCAACTAGAGGGGTGACTGATCTATACCAGGGCAGTGGGTTGTAGGCAGGGCAAACAGGGATGTGTGCCATGTTGACTCTTCACTTTGTTCTACACCAGGACATGCAGCCTGCAAAGGCAGTATGAGAGTGTCAGGGTACAGGACCTCTAAGGGTGGCACGATAAGTGCTGCAGCCCTTAGAGGCCTTCTCTGGTCACAGTGCCCTGGGTACCTGTGGTACTATTTACCAGGTGCTGACCTGTGGCCACAAATGCCAATTGGGTTTAGGCTTCAATGCAGTTTTAGGGAAAGAACATAGGCCCTGGGGACCTGATTAGCAGGAGCCAAGGACACACTCAGTCAAAGCACAAAAGCAATTCAGCAAAACGTGGGGGCAACCATGCAGAAAGAGGGCACTTTCTCACAGGAATGACTGGAGCTACATTTACGATTTAAAGCAATGAATGCCGACCATTTCATTTTAGTACTCCCTCAGACCTAAGACCAGTCCATCCTTCCAAAGTCAAGAAATAAGTAAACACACCGAAAGAACTGCATAATAGACTCAACTGTTGATCATATCTTTATCCAAGAGTCTAAATAATAGTAGATTTGTTGGATTTATGGACATGAGCTTCTGATTTAGTTATGCCTAAATATTTATTCATAATAATCATACAAGTAGAGGCACACAGCAAGCATTTGAATTCAATGCAAGACAATAGCAAAACAGCTGGAACGCATTCTATGATTTTTAACTTCTGGAATGTAAAGGCTAGATCAGGGACTTGTGACAAGAAAGACAAAAATTACAGGCTATTGCTAGCAGGCCAGCCCGAGAGGGAGAGGGAGAGAGAGACACACACATCATTACTCAGCAAACACACCCAAAATATGAGACCTGTTGCTTGGCGATGCACCCGACGTCCTCTTTATCACAGAGACCTTGCTCAACCCCTCATCGGCTCCCGAGATCGCCACGTCAATCCCAGTGGGCTACAAGATTGCTCGACAGGACCACCTTCACAAGCCAGGAGGAGGACTCACTATCATTTACAAGTAATCCATCAAATGCATAACATTCTATTCAAAATGTGAATCTCAGAAAACTTCACCCTGAACAGAACCCATACCTATCGATCACCCAGACCATGAGTCACCTTTACCAACTTCATCACCAAATTCGTTGCTCGACTCACCATCAACTCTAAAGCCTACATTCTCCTCAGTGACCTCAACTTTCACCTACAAGACCAAATCGACTCCTGCTCCACAGCACTCCTCGACAGCTTGAGCAACATTAGACTCACCCAGATCATTCCAGAATCAACACACACCCCATGACACACTGGATCCCATCTTCACTCCAAGCGACAGCATCAAGTACAACTCCACCACTTCGCTCAATTAGACCAGCCACTTCATCATCCACTTCCAAATCAACACACCTCAAGTCAACACCCCTACCTTGTTCAGTATTTAAAGCTGCAGCTGGGCCATATCACAGAAGAAGACTGGCTCAGTGCCCTCAGCACTGATCAACCTAGTGCCACATACAACCTTGACAAGGACATCAACAACTTCAATAACTGGATCAAGAACTGTGTGGACTCCATCGCACCCATCAAACCCAACAAGCACATTAGATTATACGAGCAGGCCAGCTAGTACACAGAACCTCTCCGAGACACCAAACAACACTAAACAGCTAGAAAGGAAATGGAAAGACAGTAATGACACCATCGACAGAACTAGCTACGAGGCTGCACTCAGATGCTATCACCAGCAAATAAGAGATACTAAGAAAAAAGCACTAGTGGACTGCATCAAAGGAAGCTTCAGCAGCTACCAGGAGATCTTCGCAATCTTTAAGGATTTCACCTCGCCTGCAGCCAATGCCACCAACATCGCTGTCTCCCAACAACTCTGACATCCTATCCAACTTATTCTAGAAACTCTGCATACCAACCCAACCACAGAAAACTCGTTGCTAATCTAGCCACCACCAACCAAGACTGCCAACAGACCAAAAGGACAACCTTCACCAGAAACGACACAGCAGCACTTATGCAAATCATCCACTCAGAGGCCCAAACGGACCCATGCCCCCACCACATCTACAACTTGGGAACACCACCAATCAGCACCAGCCTGGCCCACATCAACACTTCCATCAAAACCACCACTTTCCTAGAAGTATGGAAATTTGCACAAATAAAATGCTCTCTTCAAGAAGCCAACAGCCAACCTGAATCATCTGAGCAACTTTCAATCCATCTCCCCCTTCCATAACAAGCCAAATGGATTGAGAAGGCCATCAACAAGCAACTCACAACCAACTTCGAAATTCCCTATCTTCTAGACAACAACCAATCAGAATTCAGAAAGAACCACAGCACCCAAACAGCACTCATTGCTCCCACAATGTCATATGAATCATCCTGGACCTGGGAGAAACAGCGGTCCTCATCATGCTCAATTTCTCTGCAGCCTTCGACACGGACTCCCATAACACCCTCATCAGAGGGCTCCACGAGATTGGCATACAAGGATCAGCTATCAAATTGATGTGTTCCTTCTTCACAAGAAAAAAACAAAGGGTCAGGCTGCAAACCTTCACATCCGGAACCAAGAAATTGATATGCAGAGTCTCATAGGGATCCTCTCTCAGCACCACCCTTTCCAACATATACAGGGCACCGCTCGCCAATATAAACCGATCACAAGACATCACCATTATCTCTTTCGTTGATGGCGCCCAAACTCATCCTCTCCCGGATAGACAAAACAACCACCGTCAGAACCAACTTCATGACCATGGTACCAGAATGGGTGTGAACCAACTGCCTGCAGTTCAGCTCTGACAAGACAGAAGTACTGGTCTTCGGCAATAAGATCTACCCATCGGACTCCACCTTGCGGCCGTTGGAACAAGGACCATCACCCACACCCAAAGACAACACAAGAAATCTAGGGATCATCCTAGATGACAAGCTCAACATGACAGCTCAAGACAATGCAGTGTGCACCTCCTGCTTCCACATTGCTACATATGCTGCAAAATATGTTCAAATGGTTTCCTCATAACACCAGATGGACCGTCACACAAGCACTCATCACCAGCAGGCTGGACTACAGCAACACTTTCTATGCTGGAGTCTCCAAACAACTCCTGCACAGACTCCAGACCATCCAGAACACTGCTGCATGACTTGTACTAAACCTCCCACGCTGCCCCTCAGGAAGCTTCACTGGCTCACCATTACAAGCACAGCCAGTTCAACCTTCTCCTGCACACATTCAAAGCCCTACACAACACAATCAATCAATCAGGAAATTTGCAGAGCGCACTACTCACCCATGACAGTCTCAAGGCTTTAGGGGGTGCTGCTAGTGCTCGAATAGCCAGGTCTTGAGTAGCCTCCTGAAGGTAAGTAGGTCTTGGGTCTGCTGTTGGAGGTTGGGGAGGGTGTTCCAGGTCTTGGCGGCAAGGTAGGAGAACGATCTGCCACCGGCAGTCACTCTTCGGATGCGCGGGTTGGTGGCGAGGAGGCGGTCAGCGGTATGGGGTGTAGAAGTTGAGTCGTCTGTTGAGGTATGCTGGTCCAGTGTCGTGGACTGCCTTGTGTGTGTGGTTGAGGAGCTTGAAGGTGATCCTCTTGTTGACGGGCAGCAAGTGCAGGCCACTCAGGTGGTGTGTGATGTGGCTGTGTCGAGGGATGTCGAGGAACATGCGGGCAGAGGCGTTCTGTATACGTTGCAGTTGTATCAGCAGTTTGGCCGGGGATCCCGTGTAGGAGGCGTTTCCGCTGCTGACGAGGGCCTTGATGACCGTTCTTCTTGTGTCGGTGGGGATCCACCCGTAGATCCTGCGGAGCATGCGGAGGGTGTTGAAGCAAGAGGATGAGACGGTGTTCACTTGCTTGGTCATGGAGAGCGTTGAGTCGAGGATGAACCCCAGGTTGCGTGCGTGGTCGGTGGGTGTTGTGGTGCTCCCAGGGCAGTTGGCCACCAGGAGTCATCCCAGGCTGATGGGGGTGGAGCTGAGGATGAGGGCCTCAGTCTTGTCCGAGTTCAGCTTCGACGGCTGTTCTTCATCCATTCGGCGACGGCTTTCATTCCTTCGTGGAGGTTGGTTTTGGCGGTGAGGGCGTCTTTGGTGAGGGTGAAGGTCAGTTGTTTGTCGTCGGCGTAGGAGATGATGTTGAGGTCGTGCAGTCTGGCGACGTGGGCGATCGGGCCTTCGAGATATTGAACAATGTCGGGCTGAGGGATGATCCTTGGGGTACAAGGGACCAGAATATCTGAACAGCGCATACACTTTCACCAACCCACCGGACACCTACAATCTGCCTCACTGTCGCACACATTGCCCGCATCCACAAAAGCCAAACTGGAGGTTGCTCATTCTCTTACATTGCACCCAAGACATGAAACAGCCCCTCAATATGCCAGAAACTCCTCCTTACTTCTTGAGTTCCACAAGAAACGGATCACCTTGCCTTTCATGTAAGCACTTTGGGGACTATAAACCTACACATCTGCCAAAGTGCTTGGATACCCTCTCAGTTGATTAGTGTGCTATATAAATCAATATAACATAACAGAGAAATGGGATCCAACAGAAAAGCTCTGCACAAGTTAGAAAAGGGAAGCCAAAACTCAGAAAGTAAAAGGTAATTCAGCATTGATAGTCCCTAACAACAAAGGCATGATACCAAGTTTGTGGTCCAAACAAATCACAACCCACTTAAGTGGCTAATGGAAATAATGGGTGAACATCCCAAATTGCTGAGATGGTCTATTACAGTTGTTTCCAAACTTTTGAGAACCACCCCAAATAGTCACCTACACAGCAGTGTGACAGGCAACTTATAGTGTTTTTTTCTGTGAGGTGTTGTATGACTAAGAATTTGTATATAACTTTCCTTGCCATCTAGGCAAGGAAAGTGCTTCCGTAATATGGGTCGCAATGGCCAGTCTATATTCATGCTAAATACAAATGTGATTAGAGTTCACTATTCACTAGTGGTCCTGCCGCAAAGTTAATCGCATAAAGGTGCTGTCTGTTAGTTAATATTCTGCTCTTGTGGACACACTTGTCAGTCCCTAAACCTTCCCTTTTCTGCATATTAGTCACCCCCTATGGTAGGCCCAAGTGCAGGGTGCATTGTAGGTAAAAGGTAGGACATGCCCTGGTGTGTGTGGCATATCCTAATAGTGAATTACAGCCATTTCCGTTTTTCACGATCGCAAGGCACCCTGTTCCCCATAGGCCAGAATGGGCAGTTTGATTATAGCATCTTATAAGCCTAACTGACTCAGGGAACTAGGTAGAAATTCGAGTTTAGCATGCCTGAACTCAGAATGAAAAAATACATCTTTTAGTGAAGTTGGTTTTAACATTCTGTGTTTGAAAATGCCACTTTTAGAAAGTAGGTATTTTCTTGCCTAACTATCCAAGCCTTCCTCTACTAGGTTGTGTATTCCTTGTCTGGAGTTTGAGTGTCAGGAGCTGGGGGATTCCAGAAGACAGGGTGAGTCAGCACAGGGCTGAATAGACCTATCTGCATGTATAGTGGTGGGAGGGGAGCACCTGGGACCTGAATAGGGCTGTGCCTTCCTACCACAATGCTGGCTCCACCTCCTGTGGTGCGTCTGATGTCCCTGGCCAACACTGTCAGAGGAAAGAAGGAGTCTTGTCAACAAAGTGCTCCAGGACTGCACAGAACTGGATTGGACCGGGTACACAACCCTCTGCCTTCAAAGGACAAAGGATTTGCTAGTATAAATATTGGGACCCAGACCCAAGAACTTTAGATCACTTTTGGGAAACAAGAAGAACTTTTGCTGAGGAGAGGAAACTGAGGAGGAGACAATCCCTAAGCTGAGTGCTGTTTTGGGGATTGGCCTGCAGTGGTTGCCTGACTGCCAAAGAAAGGAGAAAGGACTTTGTGCAACTTTCACATCAACTTGTAAAGGATCTCCAAGGGCTTGAGATAGAGCTTGCCTCCTGCTGAAGTCACAGGGACAACATACTTCACCAACCAGCTCCCCTGCCTTCCCTTGCTGGGAATTGAAGTGCCTGTGTTGAGCTGGGCCTTCTGAGAGACTACATGTCGCTGGGAGCGCGACTCAAGACGAAGAAGCGTGTCACCGCCGCAGCCATTGTTGTTGATCAGCGGAGAAGAGTGTCGCCGACGCAGCACACGCTGTCGCATCACCGGAGAAGCGTACCGCCGTTGTTGCCATCGCATAACCTGAAGTGCCTCGCATCACGGGAGCAGAGTGTAGCCGTTGCAGCAGATGCCGTCGCATCACCGGAGAAGCGTGTCACAGGGCCTGTCGTGGCTCAGAAGAATCGTTGAATCGCTGCACGGCCTTCGGGCGTACATGCATTGTTGTCGCATCAAGAAGAACACGCCATTTTGTTTCATTCCACCAGGTCTTCATCGCATCACAGCACTGCTGGTCGCATCGCCACGGAAGCACAGTAAGAAACCGACGCATCACCTCCCCACGCGGAGAAGAACGGACACATCCCCTACACAGCAGTAGGGACCCGACACATCACGGTTCTTGCATGTAAGGAACCGACGCATCACCTTCCCTGCAACACTTTCTTTGTATAGCATTAAGCATCGAAAGGTACATTGAACTCAAAGTGTCGCATTTTACATCTAAAGAGAACTAAGCTATTTCTACCATTTTGAAGTACAGTATTGTGGATTTTTGTTGTTTGTGGTCTTGTGTTAAGTCTATATAAAAATACTTATTTTTATAATACAACCTTTGGGGTGTCCATCTGTAGTGTTGTCACTGTATTACTGTATGTGTTCACAAATGCTTTAAACACTGCCTCTGAGATAAGCCTGTCTGCTCGTGCCAAGCTAACAGGGGGTGAGTAGGGGTTATTTTAGAAGTGTACCCCCCAACCCTAACTAGACGCAAGGGTCCCTATTTGGTCAAAGGTACCTAACTCTGCCAACTAGAGACCCACAAATCTCCGGAGCTCTTCCGCGACCGCCCTTCTCCCTTATCCTGACATCAATACCGCGCCCCCAACCCCGGGATATAGAGCGGAAAGCCTAGTGACTCCATTGGAAGGTGCGGGACGCGCTAACGAGTGCTGCAACCGTGGTAAACAGAACTTTGCCCTGCACTCGGGGAGTCTCACGGAACAGGGTCTCAAGATGGCGGCCGCTGGCAACAAGAGAGCCGCCTGACCGGTAGTCGCCTGCCGCCACCGGGGGGGGCCCTGGGAGTGCCTGATAGCGCCAACGGATCCCGCTTGGAGGGAGGCAGACCCCGGTGACCGCCAACGGTGAAGAGACATTGAGTTTGGATGTCTGGTCCTCCTGTGCTGCCCGGCTGCCCTTCGCCTGACCCTAAAATGGCGGCGCCCGTGCTGTAATTTGGCGACCATTTTACTGCAGTTGGGGGAACTGCAGATTGGTGACTGGAGTCCAGCACCCCTGAATTACTGAGGGAGTGCGCGGGGGTGTGCTGGAGACGACCCTGAGACTGTAGAAGAGCATCCGCTGACCGACCTTGCGACTACCCACTGTCTGTGTGCTCCTGGTGGGAGCCCTTGTAATAGTTCGAACCTGCACTGCAGACCAAAGCCCTGGGAACCTGGTCAGCGAGCACAGGAGCAGCGTGGTGCCTACTGTGATCTCCTTTAAACCAAGGTGAAAAGAGGGGACCGGGGGTGACACTTCAGGGAGGTGCACTGGTTTTAGGGTGCAGGAGTCCCTTGCCCGAACTTCCTGAAGAGATTGTAGTTGAGGAATGTTGTGAGGTCTGTTTGGCTGGCATGACCTGAGGAACATTTCCAGACTTTAACACGCACTGCGGCGCTGAGGGTCGTAACTGCCTCAGGAGCTGGAATAATTGGGGTATAACGCCGCTGGCCTGCTACCAGTCTGCCTGTGCTGAGAGCTGGTAGAGACTACCCAGTGGAGTGCCCCGTGCAGGTCTACCTGGGCCCGCGGAGGGGCGTCAGGTTCCCACCCGAGGAGAAGTGTGTGCATAGACTCAGTTGAACTGGTCAGCTATTATTGTCAGTGGTCTTCAGAATGGGCAGAGTGTCCAGGAAGAAGGGATTCGAAACGTTGCAGATTGAAGAACCGGGACACACCATGGATGGGGAGTAATCTGCGCCTGGTGGTAGCGCGCCCACACAACCCAGGGACCCCTCCTTGGGTGACATTATGCAGGCTATCATAGCCTCGAGGGAGGCATTAGAAAAGAGGATGGACAACATCGGCTCGGATATTTCCCCGCTCAAGGATGACCATCGGAAACTCTAAGAACGGGTGGCGTTTAACGAGACCACCATGAAAGTCATTCCGGACACGGTCACTGCCTTGCAAAAGACACTGAATGAGGTGGTGCAGAGGGTCCACGTGTTGGAGGTGAGAGCGTAAGACAGCGAAGGACGCTCCAGGTGCAACAACCTCCGCATAGTCGGAGTCCCGGAGCGAGAGGAGGGATCTGATGCAGTCCAGTTCTTGGAGACATGGTTAAAAACGGAGGTGGCACCGGAGGGCCTATCTCCATTTTACGCGCTGGAGCGCACACACAGGATTCCGGCTCGCCCACCAAGACCTGGGACCCCACCCTGCCCGATGGTGGTGCCTGCTACATTACCGGGACCGGGATTTTATTCTGCAGAGGGCCAGAGAGCTTCAGAATCTGCGAATTGGGAGCAGCAAAGTAATGATCTTCCCTGACTATACAAGGGAGGTGCAGCGCCAAAGAGCCTCTTTCTTAGCAGTTAAACGGAAATTGCGGCAACTGCATCTCACTTATGCAATGCTGTTCCCGGCCCGACTACGAGTGTCTGCTGACGGAGGTACATATTTTTTCCTCACACCGCAGGCCACCTGGGACTGGTTGGAGGCTTGGGGGGAGTCTGACGCACACTTGCCACCTGCGGCCTCGCCTCGGAGTCGCTCGCCCACTACACTGCCGACGGCAAGGCCTGTCTCTCCCACAGACTGGCGCCAGGAGCGAGACAGGGCGGTGTTAGCGGTGGCGGCCATCAGCCAGGGAGCTCTCAGCCACTGCCACAGTAGCAACTCGGAGCGCGCGAAGCGTGGAGCAGAGAGACCCAGTTCAAACAGCGCCCATGGGTTCTCGGATGCAGATCTACCAGTGGTCACCCCGCAAACGGCGGATGGGGTATTTGGATAAGAGAGCAGTAAGAACGGTGTGACAGAATCTGTGAGGTTTTTGCGCTGACTGTTGGGCTTTGAGACTCCTTACTTGGGTGGCGGTGGGCTGATTGGACACACCACAGGAGACATAGGGGGCCATGGATGGAGACATTAGTCCACAGGGGGGATGGGGTTGGGAGAGTATCTGGAGCCATTCGGTTGGTGTCCCAAGCAGCCTTAACTGGATAGATTTTGTAAGCAAATTTTCATTGTTTGGATGGGGTTGCCTCGTTGGGTGCCTGTCCTGGGGAGGGGGAGTTGGGGTAGTTTGACTTCTGGGGTTGTGTTAGGGGGACCCACGCGTGTCGGGTGTGTAGGAGCAGTAGAACATTGTCAATGTCATTGTAAGCAATGGAACCCGCATTAGGCTACACATGTCTAACATGGAATGTACGGGGCATGCACACTATGAATCGGCGTCACAAGATCCACTCATTCTTAACTCGTAGGGGCATACACATCGCATTCCTCCAGGAAACTCACCTCATTGAGAAAGAAGGGCAAGATTTTCAACACCGTTGGAGGGGTCAGGTTTATTACACTACATACTCTGCGTATGCAAGGGGGGTATTATTTTGGATTAGAGCTGGGGTACCCTTCCAATGCACGACACAATTGATTGATCCAGAGGGCAGATATGTGGTGATCCAAGGGAAACTAGATGGGAGGGACCTTACGCTGGGATGTCTATATGCACCTCATGTGGAGCAGCCTGCCTTTTTCTCTCTTCTGTCACACAAGCTAGCGTCAGTCCTTGCAGGGCCACTGCTACTTGGGGGAGATTTTAATTGTATCACAAATCTTGATCCGGATCGCTCACACCCTCCTCTCCCGAATGCACCAGCACATAAACTAGGAGAGGCGCGTTCTGCCTGGCAATGGACTTGGGGATTAGTAGACACTTGGCGGGCCCAACACCCATTGATTAAGGATTACTCCTTTTTCTCCGCCCTGCACGAGTTACATGTCCGCTTGGACGCCATCTTATGTTCCCCAGATGTGCACGGAGAGATTTGCAGTAGTGAATATCTCACTAGAACTATCTCTGACCATAATCCGTTGCTAGTCCAGTTTGGATGGTCGAGGCTTCGCCCTAGAATTCCTACCTGGAGATTGCGCCCTGATGCGCTTGACGATCAAGTCTTCCGCACCACTATTGCCACGACAATTACAGAGTATTTTCAGTTCAATGAGGGAACGGCTGGACCCATGAATGTAGAGTGGGACGCCTGTAAAACAGTCGTCTGAGGGAGATGTATTTCAGCGGTGGCTGGAACGCGGAAGGCCACCCTACAAGACATTCAGAGGGATGATGATCGCTTGCGCACCCTGGAGAGGGAGCGCCCTGAAAACCCGGCTAAGCAGGGGGAATTATTAGAAGCCAAGGAAGCGGTGGCAGCGAATGTAGAGCGCTTCCGGTGCTTCGACTACAAAAAATATATCACACGGGTGCACTCGGAGCAAGATAAGTCGGGCCCCTCCTAGCCTGGTTGGCCAATCCGGCTCGTAGCGACTCGGTCATACTGGAACTCCGAGACCAGATGGGGATAGCCCACTTTGATCAGAAGGGGATAAACGATGTGTTTTTTGATTACTACACAGAGCTTTATCGCAGCCGTGTACTCCCGTCTGAGGAAAACTTAGAGAACTTTACGGAGGGACTGAACCTGCCACAGCTGGGTGACGAGGACGCAAAACTGCTAGGGCGAAGCATAGAGGTTCGGGAAGTGCGGGTAGTCAACAAAAGTATGGCCCGTAATAAAACTCCGGGCTCAGATGACCTCCCAGTAGAATTTTATCTCACTTACATCGACCTCCTAGCCCCTCGCCTTGCGCACTTATATAACGAGGCCAAAAAGATAGGTAGATTGCCGGATTCCACTAGGGAGGCGATCATTATCCCTTTACTAAAGCCGGGCAAGCAACCTTGGGCTAGAACGGCTTACCGCCCGCTATCCATGCTCAACTTAGACTACAAAATCCTGAGCAAGATACTGGCAACTCGACTGCTTCCTCACATGCCCACCCTAATACATGCCGACCAATCGGGATTCATCCCAGCCCGCAACACAGCGCTTAATATACGAAGGCTCCTACACATCTTGGAGGCCGATTCCTATGAGGTGGATACTGCGGCGAGATTCGCTGTCGATATCGAAAAAGCCTTCGACAGTCTAGAGTGGGAGTATCTATTTCATGTAATGCGGCGAATGGGGCTTGGTCCTGACTTTGTGCGATGGACGGTTCAGCTATACGCAGACTCGACCGCTAGAGTTAGAACGGGAGGGGTGATTTCTGAGGCATGCAAGGTGGGGAGGGGCACACGACAAGGGTGTCCCCTCTCCCCATTGTTATTCGCAATGGCGGTGGAGCCCCTAGCGACACATGCTCGATTAGGACGGGCGTACCAAGGCCTAGACGTTTATGGACAGATTCAGCATATCGCACTTTATGCGGATGACCTCTTAATGTTCCTGGCGGATACAGGTGAGGCACTGCAAGGAGCGAAGTCCCTGTTGTGGACCCTGAGCACAGTAGCTGGCTTAAAGGTCAAACGGACGAAATCGTGCCTCTTACTGGCGCGCAAAGGCAGAATTCGCCCTCAAAACATTGATGAGGTGAACTGGGAGGAGAGATATTTGCCCTACTTGGGCATGGTGATTTACCATGACCAGGAAGATATACTCGAAGGGAATGTCGGGAAGGCGATCAGGGGAGCCAGAGCTAACTTTGACTTCTGGGGTACCTTACCATTGTCGATAGCGGGACGCGTAGCGCTCCTCAAAATGGTGACCCTTCCGCGGCAACTATACTACTTTCGGGCCCTCCCGATCTGGATCCCAGCAAGCTATTTTAAGAGGCTTAGGGCAATGATCAGCTCTTTTTTGTGGGGTACGGGTAGGCGCAGAGTGGCTCTCACCACACTCATGAGGCCCCGAGCGGAGGGAGGACTAGCGGTCCCGGACTACGAAACCTATTACATAGCAGCCCAGCTCCAATGGCTCACACAATTGGTAGCGAGGGCCGCTGGGGGAGAGGCTGAACCAAGTGGACTGTCGGACCCCCTGTTGGTACTATCTCTAATAGTATTGCGGCTTCTGCTCTGGGACACCCACCTTACCCAGGAATTGGCCACGGCTCAGAAATGTTGGAATAGATATCTGCGAATAGGATCTATAGGGACCCCTTAAGCCCCTGATATACCATTGAAGATGTACAGGGCTCTGCCACATGGGGATACCTAGCAGAGGTTGGAAGCCTGGGAACAACAGGGATTATCGACGATAGGTGACCTATGCGAGGACGGTGCCCTGATACCTTTTGACAACCTCCGTGACCGCTATGAACTGCCGGGGGGGGTGACTTCTTGTTATATACTGTGCTCACGGCAGCGATTGGAAAGCACTGGAGGGCGGGCCTGACAGAACCATCAACTTCCATGGGCTGCCAATATGTTGTGGTTGCTGCGAGAACCATTAAGGCAGTAACATGCTTATACAGGCGCATGACACAAGAAGCCCTGACCCCATTGACAGCCTTAAAGACGAAGTGGGAAGCTGACATAGGGCAAGATATCCCAGATACGGCATGGAATGGAATAGTGGAGAGGGCCTGGAAAAGCACATGAAACGCGCGTTTCCAGTTAGTGCATTTTCACATCTTACATAGGGCTTACCTAACACCGGTCCGGTTGCATGAATATTTCCCAACTCAGTCAGCGTCCTGCCCTAGGTGCGCAATGGCTGACGCCGATTTCAAACATATGTTGTGGGATTGTCCGTCTCTTGACTCTTTTTGGAGGGGAGTGAAGGCCCTGTTGACAGATGTAAAGGAAAGGGACCTACAACCCTCCATGGCACACTGTATCTTCCATTGGTTTCCCCACACCACAAAGAACAAAATCTAGCGTACTCTCAGGAATGGTGGGAATCAAGAACACTCTTTCATTTTCATTCTCATACCAGTCCACAACGTGAGTAATCAGAGACACAGAAAAGTTTAAAATGTTTATTTATAACTACGTGCTCTAAAATGCAGTATTTTGGCTAACATAAGCAGGCATATGATTAGAAATAAAACAATCAGCATTGTTACAATTCCATAAAACACAAAGGGAGAAATAATGTTACAATGATAGTGGAAACAGGTCGTATAGTACCTTGTGAACCACCCTCCCCTGCTAGGAGGAGGGTGATTCACAAATGTGCACAAATGTGGATTATTAGGAGCTAGGTTTTATAAAAATAGAAGGTCTCTTAGGCTTGAATGGGGAACCCCATACCTCCAAGATGAGCAGAGGTGAATCACATCTCAGGATCAGCAATGCTCTCTGTCTCTGGAAAGGTTTTTTCTCCAAGTGCCGGAATCATGCATGCAATGCAGTATTAAAGGCACTAGAATTTCAGTTGGCTGCAGCTGTGTGCGTGTTGTGTCTAGAGCGTGGGCCGATAAAACCGAATCAACAGCATACATTATTATTATGACCTTGAAGTAAGCATGGGCGTAAAATCCGTTCCGCTCGCGGATTTTTCGGATTTTCGGCAAATCCGCAATCCGCGAACTCTCGCGGATGTGGCGAAAATACGCAAATCCGTGCGAAGCGGATTTTTTGCTTGTGTTCGCACTGCTCGCGGTCCGCGGCGCGGGCAGCAACAATCTCGCACTCGCGAAAGTACAAAAATTACAATTGGGGAGGGGTGAAGGAAGTGGCCCAGTCTCCAACTTCCTGTTCCTGTCCAGCAAGCTCCTCCCATAGGGGTGGGGTGAAGGAAGTGCCCCAGTCTCCAACTTCCTGTTCCTGTCCAGCAAGCTCCTCCCATTGCTTAGTCCATTTCCTGGCCACTTTGATTTCGATCTTGACTGGGAAGGATTACTTTTTGTGGATGCTGCTGGATATTTGGATTTGAGGCCTTTTGGATTACTTTTGGATCCGAAATTTTATTTCACAAGTAAGTTGATGTTGTTTGTTTGTGGTGATTTTTGTGTGTGTTGCTTGTTTTTCGACTTTTTGGGGGGGAAAATCTGCAAGTTCGCGAGCTGAGGATTTTTTTGCTTGTGTTCGCACTGCTCGCGTCCCGCGCAGCAACAATCTCGCACTCGCGAAATTGTAAAAATTACAATTCTGCACATGAATTGAAAACCACCAGGCTTAGTTATGGGTGCATGCATGATACAACTGTTTTGTTGAAATTTATTTTTAACATGATTCTGGCCAGGGCATGGATGGCATTGGATTGTGGTGATTTTTGTGTGTTTTACGACTTTTTGGGGTGGTGTTGGGGGCTTGTTATGTGGGTGGGGACCATTTTATTGCCTGGTCCCGTGTGGGTGGGGGTCTATGGGCCATTTTTAAGCCAGTTTGTGTGCTTTGTGCCATAGGCCTGCACCCAGTGTGCTCTGATTTCATCCATTATGGCCAGGGGGCCCAGAATCGGTCTGTTGGCAGATTTTGCTGGTTTTTCGGCACGTTCGTGCCGTGAAGCAACAATCTCGCACTCGCGAAATTGTAAAAATTGCAATTTTGCACCAGAAAACCACCAGCAGGCAGCATAAGCCTTCTGAAACTTCATGGATGGCATTGGATTGTGGTGATTTGATTTGTGTTGTGTTTTTTGACTTTTTGGAGTAGGGGTTGGGGGCTGGCTATGTTGGTGGTGGCCATTTTGAGGCATGGTCCTGGCCATGTGGATGGGGGTCAAGCGGCCATTTTGAAGGCAGGCAGTGAGCTTTGTGCCATAGGCCTGCACCCATTTTGCCTTGCTTTCACCCATTGTGCCCAGGGGGAGTCAGTGGTACATGAAACTATAACCCTCTCTGTGTGTGCTCTCTTGGATCAATGTTAAATTCCTGTTTCCCAAAAATTTAGCAATTCTTAATTTTGAAATTTCCATATTGTGTGGTGTGCACGAGTGTATTCATAAATGCCTACTTGCAAACTATTTATTGAAGTGCTACATATGCAACATATATTTACTGATGTTCCTCTGTCTTCGTTTGCTTGTAGGTGCATAAAGTCAATAAATCCGCATCATCGTTGAGCATCAGTGCCAGGAAGAAGTCCTGCTGCGGCCTGTTGTTCCGACATCTGAAGAAGATGGCTCCAAAAAGAGGTGCCCGTAGGTCCTCTAGCAAGAAAGATGTCTCTACTAAGGAGAAGAAGAAGCAAGTGGCACCACTTACCAAGGAGACTGGTGGCACCTCCACTAAATTTTTGTGGGGAAAACAAAGGCCCACCATGAGTGCTGCACAGGTAGCCTGTTTAGTGGTTACATCACCAACGACCAGTGATGTTGGCTCATCGCAAGAAAGTAGCAGCACACCATCAACACAGGTTGTAACTCATCTCACAAGTACTATTCAACAACCAAAGCTGCAACAACAACTGTATGGGTTACTAGTACAAGCACAAGTACATGCGCAAGGAGCTGTCAGAGAAGGAGCTGTCCGAGAAGGAGCTGTCCGAGAAGGAGCTGGCCGAGAAGGAGAAGGCCGAGAAGGAGAAGGCCGAGAAGGAGAGGTCCATGGAGAGTTGCAAGTAGCGATCAGTGAAGAGGCCCATGTAGCGGCGCATGGAGCGGTGCAAGTGCCCACAATGGTTGTTCTTCCAGAAGTAGGGGCACAGGAGGAAATTGACTTTGGAGCCGGGGTATCATGTCAGGAAGACGAAGGCACTCCTCCTGATGATTCATTTTCTCCCAGCTCCCCACCAAAGAAAAGATCAAGGAGTGTGTGTAGAAGTTCCTCTTCAAGCCCCGCTCCATCAGATGATGATCTGGATCTAGATTGGCACCCATCTCCGACGTCTGAGAGGGAGGCACACCATGAGCTGCGAAAGGTATCAAATGTTAAAAGGAAGGGCCCCGGAAAGCTCATACTTATGGATCCGAACGTCGGACTTGATGAAGTGGTTCATTCTGATGTTGATGAACAGGATGACAGCAATGACCTAGTCATCACACACGTCATTCCAGCCACACCGGCCATGCAGCAGACAGACATTTATACCCTATCCCGACGTCAGGCTGAGCGTGACCCTGGCGACGTGCCACTGGTAGCACCACCAATGCAGTCAAGTAGTACAACAAGTTCAACAAAACCTACAGCTCCCATATTTTCTCCCCAGAGGGGGACTCCATCCAGCTCGACTCCCTCAAGTAGGGTTGCTGAAATAATTGCACAACCCAGTAGATGTCTGCAAGGCTCATCCACCACTGCTTCATCTGGCATTGGCAGTATCATCTCGAGGTTTCAAGTCCCCAGTTTGGAACTTTTTTAGTGTCCATGCAAAGTATGATAACATAGCCGTTTGTTGCATTTGTAAGACTAGCGTTAGCCGTGGTAAGACTGGTACCAACTATGGAACCGGAGGCCAGATAGGTCATCTTGAAAGAAGGCACAGTGTCGAATGGTTTGCGCACCTAGCAAACATCAAGGGAAAGCAATCCCAAAGGGCAAGTGGCCAAAATATACCCATACTAGGTGTTTCATCTGAAGATGACGGGGAGGTAGAAGAAGCGTCAGACATGTGTCCGGTTGCACCCAGTACCCCTGGCAGCACCACACCCTCCGGAACACATAGGAGGCACACTGAGAGTCTGGGAGACACACCAATGCGGAAAATGTCAAAACTGATCAGAAGTGGGTCGAAGAAGGCATCAGCATCATCCCGTAAATTTGTCCAGCACACCATTTCAGCCATGTTCTCCTCAGATGTGCAATTTCAACGCAACCACCCAATTGTACGCCTGTATAACACTAAGCTGGCTAAAATGCTAGCGGTGGACCTTCTCCCTTTTTCGTTTGTCGAAGGTGTGGGTTTCCTTAAACTCGTGGCAACACTGGCCCCTAAATGGAAGGTTCCTAGCCGGTTCTATTTTGCCAGGGTTGCTGTTCCAGCACTATATAAAGAGGTGCTTGAGTTGGTTGGGGCTGCTTTGCAGAAGAGTGCTGTTCACACTATACACCTGACAACAGACATGTGGACCAGTTGCCAAGCCCTTGATTACATGTGCATCACTGCACACTGGGTCTCTTTTTCAGGGGTTGCACAACAGATAAATGCAGGTGGTGACTTGGTCGAGATTTTTAAGGGTGCTCGTAAACATGCAACATTAGCCATGTTTGGCATGGAGAAAAGTCATACTGCAGCCAACATTTTGGATGACTTTAACAAAAAGGTCTCGCAATGGCTGCCCCCAAGAAAATGCAAGGTTGGTTATGTTTCTACTGATAATGGCAGCAATGTAGTTAGGGCCATGGAGGACGGTTTCTATTTCAGAGTGCCGTGTTTGGCGCACTGTATGAACCTTGTCGTGCAAAAGTTCTTGAAAAAAGAACTTGCAGTCGACAAAATACTGACCATCTGCAGAAGAATATGCACACATTTTAACCATTCGTTTAAGGCCCGGAAGGAGCTGAGGCGCAAGCAAAATGAACGTAGTATGCCAGTGAAAGCACTTATCCAGGAGGTGGCAACACGTTGGAACTCAACCTTCTACATGCTTGAGCGTCTGCATGAGCTGTTTCCAGTAGTCAATGAGTATTTCTACAACCTGGGTGGTGATACGACAGAAATGATGCTAGTGGTGGAGCAATGGCAGCTAGTTAAAAACCTGACAGACATGCTTCGTCCTTTTGAGGTCTTCACGCGTGACGTCAGCAGGGAGGACTGTTCTTTGAGCAAAGCTATCCCATTGTTGCTGAAGCTCGAGCACCAAGTCAAGGTGGTGTCTTCACAATTAAAAGATGCTGGAAAGAATGAAGCATATGAGTTGGCGCAGAGATTATTACAACGCCTAGTTAGCAATAAACGGCTTGTAAATATCAAGAAACAACAGCACTACATTTGTGCTACTATTCTGGATCCACGTTACAAAAAGCCATTGTTTGGCAAAGTAATATTTCCTTTTGAAACATCAGATGTTACAGAGTACAAAGGTTGGCTAGCTCAGTCAGCCATTCGTTTTGAAAGAGAGCGGAAGGAAACTGTACGAGAAGACAGTACTACTAGTGAATCAGCAGGCCATCAGGCGTCCCAAAAAAGCACTTCTGCATCTGTGCCTGTGGCAGAAGTGAGTGACTTTTCCACTAAGCCGTTAACCACACCAGCAACCGTATCAGCTGCACCAGGCCCAGGCGATATGTCTGAAGCGGATTGGCTAAGTGAGCTAGGGTTTCCTTGTCCCAGAAAGGACACAGAAGTGCAAAGTACAGGAATGCGGGAGGACATTCTTTCAATGGTGCAGGCCTATCTGGATGACTCCACAGCGGTCAATATTACTGAGGACCCATTGGCGTATTGGCATGGGAAAAGAAAAATATGGCGAGAGCTCACCAACCTGGCTATCAATTACTTGTCTTGCCCACTCGCAAGCGTGTCTTCAGAACGTGTTTTTAGTTCTGCTGGTGGCATTGTGACTTGCAAAAGGTCCCGCCTCTTGCCCGCAAATGTGGAGCGGCTCACCGTGATAAAGATGAACCAGCACTTCATACCACCAGATTACAAAGTACGAGAATGCACGCAGGAAGAAGAGGACACCGACCTACCTGAGGAAAGTTCTCCTCAGTTACCAGAAGTACAACCGACTGATGAATTAGCAGAGTATGAGGACGAGTTCTGCTTCCCTGACAGCGAGTTCTGAAAATGAGTCAATGACTCATTAACTGTAAATTTAGTCCTCCTTATTCACTTTTATTCCTGTGTGTCTGTCTTTCTTTGTTTAGCAAGTGCTTCATCACATTCACAACAAAACTGTAATCACCCCATCACAAGCAACAACAAGCCCATCAGCAGAACTGTCTTGATTTTGATGCCGCAGCATTCCTCATGTTCACAACAGTTAGTTGACAAGAACTCAGTCCTGGTCGTCTATCCTCCTCCTCCACTCATCCTATCCATTTCCCGTAATGCTGATGCCTGGATTCTGCACAATGAAGAAACTTACGTTGAGTCCCATCGAGAGGGACTGGAAGTAGTGAGTCCTCATTTAAATACATTTTGCTAAGTGTGACTTTTTTTCCCCGATTTGCATTTTTGGCTGTTTGGGGGTGTCAAACTTGTTTGCGCTTGGGTTTACGGGTCTTGGCTGGGCCATTGCTGGCAAGGTCTATTAAGGGATGAAATTGGCCAGTTGTGGCCCTGCTGCAGAACGCTTTAGGACTCTGTGAATTCCAGGTGGAGCCAGCCCTCAAACACAAATTACAGGTAAGATAAGCGTTTGGATGGGAGGTAGTATGATGGAGTGTTCGGAGAGGCGAGAGAGTGACAGTAGTTCTAGTAGTAAAGTCCTAGGGCTCTTGAATTAACAAACTCTGTGACAGGCATTTACTTTGGAAAACATTTGGCCTATTGCACGTGAACGTTTAGGCGTTATTATTGCTCGCTTGCCTGTCTTAGGGGTGCTGTCTGTGGGGCTTCTAGGTTTTTGTGGTGTGTGAGCACCGCTGCCACATTTCTAATGTTGATTGCTTTTGTTTTGCAGAAAATCCACGCCGGGAAACTCCAGTTGTGGCCCTGCTGCAGAACGCTTTAGGACTCTGTGAATTCCAGGTGGAGCCAGCCCTCAAACACAAATTACAGGTAAGATAAGCGTTTGGATGGGAGGTAGTATAACGGAGTGTTCGGAGAGGCGAGAGAGTGACAGTGGTACTAGTAGTAAAGTCCTAGGGCTCTTGAATTAACAAACTCTGTGACAGGCATTTACTTTGGAAAACATTTGGCCTATTGCACGTGAACGTTTAGGCGTTATTATTGCTCGCTTGCCTGTCTTAGGGGTGCTGTCTGTGGGGCTTCTAGGTTTTTGTGGTGTGTGAGCACCGCTGCCACATTTCTAATGTTGATTGCTTTTGTTTTGCAGAAAATCCACGCCGGGAAACTCCAGTTGTGGCCCTGCTGCAGAACGCTTTAGGACTCTGTGAATTCCAAGTGGAGCCAGCCCTCAAACACAAATTACAGGTAAGATAAGCGTTTGGATGGGAGGTAGTATAACGGAGTGTTCGGAGAGGCGAGAGAGTGACAGTGGTACTAGTAGTAAAGTCCTAGGGCTCTTGAATTAACAAACTCTGTGACAGGCATTTACTTTGGAAAACATTTGGCCTATTGCACGTGAACGTTTAGGCGTTTTTATTGCTCGCTTGCCTGTCTTAGGGGTGCTGTCTGTGGGGCTTCTAGGTTTTTGTGGTGTGTGAGCACCGCTGCCACATTTCTAATGTTGATTGCTTTTGTTTTGCAGAAAATCCACGCCGGGAAACTCCAGTTGTGGCCCTGCTGCAGAACGCTTTAGGACTCTGTGAATTCCAGGTGGAGCCAGCCCTCAAACACAAATTACAGGTAAGATAAGCGTTTGGATGGGAGGTAGTATAACGGAGTGTTCGGAGAGGCGAGAGAGTGACAGTGGTACTAGTAGTAAAGTCCTAGGGCTCTTGAATTAACAAACTCTGTGACAGGCATTTACTTTGGAAAACATTTGGCCTATTGCACGTGAACGTTTAGGCGTTTTTATTGCTCGCTTGCCTGTCTTAGGGGTGCTGTCTGTGGGGCTTCTAGGTTTTTGTGGTGTGTGAGCACCGCTGCCACATTTCTAATGTTGATTGCTTTTGTTTTGCAGAAAATCCACGCCGGGAAACTCCAGTTGTGGCCCTGCTGCAGAACGCTTTAGGACTCTGTGAATTCCAGGTGGAGCCAGCCCTCAAACACAAATTACAGGTAAGATAAGCGTTTGGATGGGAGGTAGTATAACGGAGTGTTCGGAGAGGCGAGAGAGTGACAGTGGTACTAGTAGTAAAGTCCTAGGGCTCTTGAATTAACAAACTCTGTGACAGGCATTTACTTTGGAAAACATTTGGCCTATTGCACGTGAACGTTTAGGCGTTATTATTGCTCGCTTGCCTGTCTTAGGGGTGCTGTCTGTGGGGCTTCTAGGTTTTTGTGGTGTGTGAGCACCGCTGCCACATTTCTAATGTTGATTGCTTTTGTTTTGCAGAAAATCCACGCCGGGAAACTCCAGTTGTGGCCCTGCTGCAGAACGCTTTAGGACTCTGTGAATTCCAGGTGGAGCCAGCCCTCAAACACAAATTACAGGTAAGATAAGCGTTTGGATGGGAGGTAGTATAACGGAGTGTTCGGAGAGGCGAGAGAGTGACAGTGGTACTAGTAGTAAAGTCCTAGGGCTCTTGAATTAACAAACTCTGTGACAGGCATTTAGGGCCCGATGTAGGTAAAATAGATTTACCGATTTTTAATTACCGAATTGCACCGATTCGGTAATTAAAAATCGGTAAATCTAAGGGGTGGATATGTAGGAACATCCAGATGTTCCTTTTACCGATTCGGTAAATATCTGTATTTACCGATTCGGTAAATACCGACCGGTAATGCCCCATTCATTCCTACGGGCTTTGAAGCCCATAGGAATGAATGGGGCATTACCGGTCGGTATTTACCGATTCGGTAAATACAGATTTTGACAAGGGTGCAGGGGGTGTCACTTTGACACCCTCTAGCACCTCCAAAAAAGATTCGGGTGCCATGTGGCAGGCATACCTGCCCTAAGGGCAGGTCTGCCTGTCATATGGCACAGGTGTGCCTGCACACATGTGCATGCACACCGGAATCGGTATTTTACCATCAAATATATTTGATGGTAAAATACAGATTCGGTAAGGGTTGTGGGACTCAGAAGAGTCCCACCTACATATCGAAATTAACGAATAGGTAAAAATACCGAATCGGTATTTTACAGATTCGGTAAATTTACCGATCGGTAAATTTACCGAATCTGTAAAATATTTGGCCCTACATACCATTTTGTAAATACCGGTCGGTAACGGCTGAAAATACCGATTTTCGGCCGTTACCGACCGACCTACATCCGGCCCTTACTTTGGAAAACATTTGGCCTATTGCACATGAACGTTTAGGCGTTATTATTGCTCGCTTGCCTGTCTTAGGGGTGCTGTCTGTGGGGCTTCTAGGTTTTTGTGGTGTGTGAGCACCGCTGCCACATTTCTAATGTTGATTGCTTTTGTTTTGCAGAAAATCCACGCCGGGAAACTCCAGTTGTGGCCCTGCTGCAGAACGCTTTAGGACTCTGTGAATTCCAGGTGGAGCCAGCCCTCAAACACAAATTACAGGTAAGATAAGCGTTTGGATGGGAGGTAGTATGATGGAGTGTTCGGAGAGGCGAGAGAGTGACAGTGGTTCTAGTAGTAAAGTCCTAGGGCTCTTGAATTAACAAACTCTGTGACAGGCACTTACTTTGGAAAACATTTGGCCTATTGCACGTGAACCAACACGATGACAGTGTTCAGTTAAATGAACTTACTGCAAAACCACCACCCACCAAGCTCAAAAGTAGTAAAAAAACAGGTATGCTCAGATAAAGTTTGAAAAAGTATATTTATATCCCTAACAAAATAATCTCCCGCAAGACCCTCCCTAACCCCAACAAATAAATAGTCCTTCAAAAGTCCCCAAAAAACCCAACTCCCAATTCCCACCCCCCAAAAGTCTCTAAAAAAGGGGCAAGGGACACTCTAGGGATGAAAGGTGTTGAGTTTGGCCTCCAGGGCATCATGCCTTAGGGCCAGGGCATCATACTTCTCCTGGAGGGTGGCGTGATCTAGGCGGAGGCCCTCCACCACATTCTGATACTCGTTCCATTTCTGGACCTCCGCCTCTAGGTCGGAAACTCTGCGGAGTGCACGGCGCAAGCGAGCCTTAACAGTACTGTGAGGTGCAGCCTTTGCTGCTCGGCGGTGGCGTCTTCCAGCACGGCTCCGGTTCGCTGGAGCACTGCGCTTACCGGCAGAACATGGGGTCACGGAGGAGGATGTAGATGTTAGATTTGATGCACTGGAGTGCGTGTCGTCCCCCTCCAGTTCCACCAGCCGCCGATATTCGGCAACAGTTGCTTCCAGCCTCCGTTGCCGGGCCAGTACAGCCAGCATACTCCTCGTCGGTTTTGAGGTTTTAGTATTGCCAACTATATGAAGAAAGAAAGACATAATATGTAACCAATGCTCTTTAAGAATATGATTAACACAAAATAATTCAGCAGGAAGTTGTGTCACAGTACAACTAGCAACTAGCCAGCGCAGTACAAAACTATTCAGGCCAGTATCATGGGCGTCCGCAGGGAGGGGCAAGGGGGGGCGCTTGAATCACCATTTCCCTTCCCACAACTCACTTGTATCCTTGGTTTGATGCTCTCTCATATGAAAGAGATCTGGCAGAAGCCCAGGCGATATGTCTGTTTCCCTCTCTCTCTCTCTCTCTCTCTGTCTCCCTCTTTATGTCTCCCTGTGTCTCCCTCTACCTCGCTGTCTCTCTCTCTCTATCTCCCACCCTCACCCTCCCTCTGGCTCCCTCCCTCTCTCTCTCTCCTTCTGTCTTCCTCTCTCTCTGTCTCTGCCTCTATCTGTCTGTCGGTCCCAGCCTGCTGTAATTACCATATTGTAATTTGTCACTGGGCCACCACTGGATACACATCATATCCTATCTAAGAGTCAGATAGTACCATGATCCAGCTTACCTGTACTCGCCACCGCCACTGTCTCCTTCCTCACAGTCTGTACTTCTTGGTCCGACTCCTCTAGCGCCGCCTCCTCCCCAGAGTGATCCTCGGACTCAGAGTCAATGATCACCACCACATCCGAGCTGGCCCCGCCACCAGATGTTCCACCTACAAAGTAGATTTAAGAATGTTAGATTACACCACTCACTAGTATTTGGTCTATGAATGAAAAAATGTGAAAACAACAGAAAAATTAATTGACTGTCTACTCTAGTCTAAAGTAAAAATGTCCCTCCTTCCAGGGAAGGCTGTTGTCTTGCTTCACTTTTTTGTCACAATTGTTGAATGCTTGCTTAATTTTAACACACACCATTTTTCTCTGAACAGACAGAAACTGGACTTCTAAGGACAAGAGCAACATCAACTTCAAACCAGGTGAAAGCTCGGCTCGACCACAAGAAATGTGTTCCATTACTCATCAACTCAGCACCAAGCACTTTTCCATTTCCAACTAACTTTATTTTAATATATGTGTTTACTTAAACTTTTAATAAAGCTTTTAAACTTGAATAGACTCTGTGGTTTTTGGTCCTCCAGACTAGAGTGACTGAGCGAAAAGTTTTGAAATTTTTGCAAGGAGGAGTCCGTGCCGCTGACACTACCAGGTTTATACAGTGTGCCAAACACGCCACTCTGAAATATTATTACTCTGGTCTTTGGTGTCCATAGTTCGGTTTGTGGAGAATTGTCCCTGCAACAGTAGGATTATTGATTTTGCTCCTATCTAAACACTATTTCGAAACAATTAAATTAGGAACGCTTGGACAACAATAGGTCCTCTATATTTAAATGAAAACTTACTGGGGCCAGCAAAGGAGCACTCGCCGCCCTGGCCTGCATCCTCCTCCTTTGGAGCCACTGCATCCAATTTTTCGGTCCGCTTGCCCCTGGGTGGACCTGACGTACAACATGAAAGAATGAACAGAAAACATTGATGATTGCTGCTTGCCGATGTCCTTGTCAACCAAATCAAACATTTAGAAAGAACAAGAACCAACTATTTCATCCAAAATGAGGGCTACAAAGGAAGGACTGCACCTGAGCCTCTACTCTAGGGGCAGATTTACAAGCCCCTTGCAGCTCTTTTGCTCCATTCTTGCGTCAATTTTGTGACGCAGCGCCACAACAAGAGAGGCGCCATGGTGTGGCGTATATTAACAACGTGACGCATATGGGAGATGCATCCCATTCTAAAGCCCTGCGCCATTAGGGAGCGTTCCAGCGCAGGGGAGGGCGTTCCTGCGCAGGAACGCATGCTAAAAGTGGCTATGGGGAATATATAAAATTTCAATCAGTCATTTAGGACAATGATGCGTCACTGAAACCCTGCGCCTGCATGAAGCAGACTTACGGCTTGATGCAGCATTGCTGGAGCTGCGCCATCGTTGCAACGCAACTCCATCAATGAGCCGCCTTTACGGCACCGATGCGTAACGCTTCGGTGACGTTTTGGGACCATGGTGTGCCGCATTGTAAATACGGCGCACCATGGGTGGTGCTGGCGTGCCGCACACTTTGCAGGGATGCGCAGGTAATTGCTAATCTGACACTTAGGGGCATACTTACGAGTTCTGAGCTGGACACCTCCAGATGTGCACCAGAACAAATGCGTAACGCAAAACTAACCTTGCGTCACGGCAGATGCGCCGCTATTACAATGCGGCAAACCCTGGCGCAAGGGTAGGCAGATGCGTGACGCATCTCGTGACGAAAGAGGGGCGCATCTCTAGAGTCGCGTCGCGGGCGCGATGCAACTATAGCAATGCTCAGGGCTGCCCAATACTCAACATACCGCATCAGTCCTTACGCCTGCTTCAAGCAAGCAGGCATAAAGAATTGACATAGCAGCGTCGCGGAAGTGCCTGCGTTAAATCTTGTAGATTTCACGCAGGCACTTTTGCGAGGCGCACAGCTGCCTGACCGCCACCCCTCCCCCCCCTTGCGTGGGAACGCACCCATTGTGGCGCAGGCCCAGGCCTTCACGTGGCGCATCTCCTTAGATGGATCACGTTATACATGACTCGCAGGGATGCGCCACGTTTACGTCGCTGTGCGTCAGGTAAGGCAGCGTAAACGTGGAACAAGGGGCTTGTAAATCTGCCCCTTTGTGTCTAGCATTACGCAGTTCTGTAAAATACACTCATACATTACTCAGCCCAATTAAATGAACACAAAATAGAAAACTAATAAGCAGTGGCACCGCCACAGAGAAGGAGAACAGTGCACCTGAAATGCACAGAAGATTTTGAAATATTAATTTACCTCTCTTATCAATGTAATCAGCAGCATTATTGCTCTTTGTAAAAAAATTAAAGCAAACATTTGCAATATAACACAGTCACACAGAGCAGGAGAAAAAACAGAGTAGTGAGTGATGAAAAAATTGCTACTACTACTCACCAAGCCCGGGGACCTCCACTCCCAGCACGTCTAGCAGGTCACGCTCTCGGTCCAGGATATCGGTCCAGCGGTGGGTGACTTGATTGTAGGTGCGCTGGACCCCCGTGATCTTAAAAAGGGCCCGGCACACCTGCCCCCACCGCTTCCGTCGCTCCTGGCTGTTGGTGTAACCAGCAGCGATCCTGCCGCCTGCCGCGATGGTCCTGGGGAGACGGCGCTGCACATAAAAAACAAGTGCGCCCACCTCCTCAGGGCTGAAGATCTCCCGGGGCACCACCATTTCCGCCCTCAAGCGACCACACGGGAGCCGGGCACGGGCTGCGGTGCCCGTCTTGGGCAGCTTGACAGCTGTCTTGACCATGTTCTGGGCAGGTGTTAGCAGTAAAGAAGAGACAAAATGAAAAAGAATAAGAGTAGGGAAGAAGGAAATAAAAGTTTAAAAAAGTAGTTGAAAAGTAAACAAAAGTAGCCTAAAACACAAAAATATAGATCTAGAAAAATAGAGGGATAGAAAATAAGTTAAATAGATCAAAAAAATATTAAAACAAGCAAAGGATGGCAGAGATATACAGAGGATAGAAACACCATACCCAGACACATAGGAATGAATGAAAAACAAGATGGCGGCCCGATCACGTGCGCGTAAGTAAGTTCGCACGCGATTTCTCTCGCGAACTCGTGCGAACTTGCATTCGCAAGGCGCTCATTGCGCGAGATTACACATAGCGGGCGGAAACGGAAATACGTCACGCAAACAAAATGGCGGCGCCCATACTCAACCTTGGGGTAACTCGCACGAGTTCGCGGCTTCCACGGTCGAGTTCGCACGACGCCGCGCCTCGCGAATAGGGCGAAATTACCGAAAAACGAGTTTTGCAAAAGCAAAACCAACGAGCAGGTGCAAAAGTTCGAGCTCATCATTTGTAACCATTTACCTGTAGTGCTTCCTGAAGGGGCCCTCCAGAATCCGGTTGCCTACTTGCAACTATTGTGTGACCCTGCTCTGACAGTCACAGAATAGTTACAAGTATGCCATTGCATCCTGTTATTGCAACAAAAAGGAAAGGGAGCAGACAAGCAGGTGCCAGCCTTCAATAATGTCAGTTGGGGCAGGGCAGGTGGTGTTGTTTGCAAAACTTAGTGCAGGTGTGCTTGGCTTTGCCACAATAATGTACACTCACTAGTCAATCAGAGGGTGCTGTGATGACACCGAGGGTGGCATGGGTGTGCCAGCCAGAGGGTGGCATGGGTGAACCAGAGTGCCAGTGTTGACAGAGGATGGCAGTGCTTTGCTTTGCCCCAATAATGTACACTGGTGAACCAGAGGGTGCTGTGATGACACAGAGGGTGACATGGGTGAGCCAGAGGGTGGCATGGGTGACCAAAGAGAGTGCCAGTGGTGACAGAGGGTGGCAGTGATGAAGAAAGCCTTGCAAACAGGCTGGGCACGTAGAAACAACAATTTCGCAAAACTGGCGACCCGACAAGTAAGTTCGCAATTTGCGAAATTGTACAAAACCGTCGCGAACTTGCAGAAACCCGTGCGAACACACACCCCAAAAAAAATCCGCAAATCCGCGAGAGTTCGCGGATTTTGCGGATTTTCGCAATCCGCAAATACGCAAATCCGCAAATTCGCGGATTGCCAATCCGCAAAATCCGCCCATGCTTACCTTGAAGACTACTACACACAGTGTACAGACTAAGGTCGCGATGTAAGTCTAGGGATGTGTAAAACAGACCGTTCTCATGCGAAGAAAAAGCAAGCGGTTTAACTTCCAACAACAGTTACCTGTAGTGTTGTGTGCAAAAGCTGAAAAGTGTCAAAATGGTGTTTAAACTTCTAATACGCTTATGCTGACATAGCAATGTGTGCAAGCAGAACCCTGTCTTCACTACACCCACCCCTGATCGGACCACAAACAAAAAGGGGAGCAATTTAGGAATGCAGAGTTGCTGCAAGAAAAAAGTAAAAAAACAGGAAGGGGCGGTATGCTGCCCAACATAGAAAGAAAAATATAGTAAAAAAAATGTTTGGGGAGTACTGTACGCGTTGAAGATGGACGAGTGCCAATTTAATCCAACAGCATATAGGCACAGTATGTTGCCACAGCCTCTAAGAGGAGGTCATTGTTATTATCAGAAAATAATTCAGCCATCCAATTTAATGAATTTAAGAAACATTCATGTTCTTCGAATGCTGGAGCCTCTAGCACCATCAGAGGACAACTTATTTATTTGTGCAATTTTATATAGCGCGAACTTTACCCAAAGGTGTCAGAGCGCTTTACATAGGATCCAGTTGAAAACATAAGGACTGACGGTTACATGCGTAAAAGATTGCAAATTTTTGCATTACATAAGAACCAGTTGAAAGCATACGGACTTAGGATTACATGCGTTACAAAAAAGGTACAAACAGAAAAAAATGCAAATGTACAAGAAATAAAATCACACACGGAGGAGATACAAATGGATATACTCTAGGCCTATACTAGTGATATCTCTATCAACATAGGGAGGGGATACACATGGATATACTCTAAAAGTCACATAGGAGACTAGTCGTTAGAGTTATCTCTATATACATAGGGAAGGGATACACATGGATATACTCTAAGAGTCACATAGGAGACTAGTCGTTAGAGTTATCTCTATATACATAGGGAAGGGATATGACTGGATATACTCTAAGAGTCACATAGGAATGGTGGAGAGCACAACGGTCTACAGCATATACTAGTGATTAGAGTTATCTCGATATACATAGGGAAGGGATAGGACTGGATATACTCTAAGAGTCACAGAGAAGGGCAGGCACGTGAGATAAACGAGAGAGGGAAGAAGATAGTGGTGAATAAGACAGTGAGGAGTGTGTCAGAGGCAACAGGAGAGACAATAGGAAAGTTGAAAGGACAGAGGGGGAGGTCAGAGATCGCTAAAATGGCGGAGGAGGAAGGTAGACGAAGAGGCGAGTCATACAGAGAAAATGGCGGGGAGCACAAAGGTCCAAGTCCGAAAGTCCAGGAAGAGGGCTGACATAGCCAGCAGGTCCAGGGGGAGAAGGGCAGTCCGCAGCAAAGTCGCAGCCTCATCGTTCAAGAGGAGCTGGGGCAGAGGAGATCAGTCCGGAGACCAGAGGGTCAGGGGAGAAAGACCACAGACGCTCAGGCAGAGATGGGAGGCAGCAAAGTTTGAAACAAGGTTTGAAGGGAAGGAGGGGCCTCTCACCAGAGCCCAGTTAATCACAATGTGGTTGGTGGCGTTGAGCGTGTGGGGTGAAGGCCGTGTTGACGCTATGGATGCGGTCGCGCTGGTTCCCGGAGAGTTGTGTGTGGGTTCATCGGCCCTGTCATGCGTTGGTGTCCCTGGAGCCTGTGGCTGCCGGTCGTAGGAAGCGTGTCCCCAAGGGCGCCATCTTGGAGTCAGGCACCGTTGGCGCGAAGCAGCGCGGTCAGCAAAGGGGGGGGGGAGTTACCTCGAAGAACTTGCGTGTTCTTCGAGGTAACTTCGTGCCAGGAGGTCATGTGCAGACGCACATATATTCCAATTTCCTATAACTCCATGCTCAGCTGCGCAGGCCATAGTCCCAACACCAGAACAGACCAACTCATGAGCCACTAAGGGACTCATCAGTCGGTCATAATCCGGGGCAGGAGACACCGTATTGGAGTGACACAAATCCAAAGCTCATTCAAAACAGCAATCCAGGCAATGGAAAACGGATTGCATGCAAGTAAAGTACGAGAACCGGAAGGATAATCCATATGCCACACTCAAAGTGGCAAGAGGTAAAGTTCAATAGTACTCAAGCAACCAGTTGCGAAGCTGGGATAGCCGGGGCAGGCTGTCGTGTGACACAGATTGTGCAGCCATTTTGGAGCAAACAGATCAACAGCAGCAGCACCGGCATTAATGGTAACCCACCGAAGATGCTGGAAAAAATAGAATGAAAAATGCCGGTATCACACCAAATATTGTTCAGAACAAAGTCACAAGGCCGGAGCTCACAACTTTGAAAAACTAGGCCAAGACAGTTGTTGATGAGGCATTGAATATAGTGTGAATCAAAGCGCCAAAATGTAGTGGGAGATCAGTATTTAAAAGCGCATGCACCTGTTCGCTATGTGAAGGACAAATGTTTCACGGGAAGAAGTAAGGGCGACTTCTTTTTGGACAATAGAGCTCTTATTCTGCTCATCTTGTTGAACTTTGATTTCAAGGTCAGAATGGAAGGCTAGATGGATACATCGAGTCTCCCATGCGGGGACGGGAAAAGCACATTTTTACAGCAAACTACACGTTGGGAGACGATCACAATCCCTGCAAGCATACCGAAGCAAGTTACATTATTTAAAAGTAAATTGCTACCGTTAGCTAGTAGTGTGAAAGTTGGTGTTATAGCTGGCACAGGATTACCCTTTAAAATGCAAGCTAAATTCGGGGCTTGTGTGTTACATGAGCCGTGCAATTCTATGTTCTTGCAAACCAGTGAGTGATCAGGTGTAGAAGTGCACTCCTCGCCCTTCAAATAAACTTCTTTACCTTCTCTCAGGAACCTATATGTGAATGGCAGAGACCAAACTTCATGGAGATAGGCCCTTCCCAATGGTTCAAACCTACCTATTGCATAGTGTTTCATACATGAACTGAATTTAAACAAGGGGAAGGGCAGTGTTATTAACCCATGAATGAGCCATACAGCTGAGTTAATTTCAGCAACAGAAAATGGTAAAGGTTCCGATTTTTCAATATGCAAAAGTTAATATGTTGAATCCTTCATGGACATGAACTGTTGTTTTCCAGTCAGATTAAACGGTAAAAACAGAGGTGAGGTATTCATGTAGTCCCAAGGCACTTTCCCAGACTTTAAAGTTTGTAAAGTCCAAGCAAACTGCATTATAGATCATAATTGATTTTGCCCATGGTACAAAACAGATACTTCATCCTGTACAATATCCACAACAGATGACACAATATTATTTAAGGTGCAACTTTTGGAAGAAAGAGTATTTATGCTATTGTCAATGACAGCAAGCACTTTTTCTAAATTTGCTTGATCAATAGCTCTCAATCTAGAAGCGGCTTCAATTTGGGACAACTTCCAGACTTCATTGTAAATAGCATATACTCATCTTTTGGACCTGCCTCCTACAGAGCATTTAGCAAAGTCATTCAAATCAACATCGTCAGTCAATTGGGCCAAATTAAGTTTAACTGACGCTAAAGCAGAATGTTTAAGGCAGTTCTGACATAATTTGCCTACTGAGTAGGTAGTAACAGAATGAGCGTTTTCAAAACGGGGGTCCACCCTAACCTGTATATAGCCTGGGGCCAGACCCAGAAAACGTTGGCATGAATCCAAACCTTTCTGCCAAAATAACCGTGAGGATCCATGCTGGAAATATTAAAGGAGGAATTTGTTATTAGGGACTGCCATTCATCAAGGGACCTATCGGTGTTATTGTACCATGTGGTGTATTGCCCCAAATCAGGAATGAAAGGGGCATTACATTTTTTAGATGTAGCCAATTCAAAGCAAATAGTTTGTGAAATCGTAGAGTTCAAAAACAACATGTGGTTCGGGATGAGACATGCACGATGCAAAGCTTCAGTGCCTTGTACTTGCCAGCTTTTAAGATCCATTGTATCTTTCCACAGCTTATAGCCCTCTACGGGTAATTGATCGATAAAGGACTTTGAATTCAGGAATTTAGTGTGGGTGAATCTAACTTTGGAAGAGGACTTTGCAGTCATTTTAAAATAAATGGCTTCAGGATTGGATTGATTAAAATCAGTAAAATAGGTAAACTTTTTCAAGAGAGTTTTTGAGCTGCCTTCAATGGGAGCTAGGCAATGTTCCCATTGTGTATAATTAACCACATTTCGAAATGTGTTTGCTTTATGCAGGAAATGATTGCCATAGTGTTGGTAACCGAAAAAGTCTGCATAATTTGCAGAATCTAAGTACAAATCTTTAGCATCAAACGCAGCATAATATTTCAGAAAAAAGAGCCTCTACGCCGTAGAGTCTACGGCCTAGACATCCCAATCATCAGAGCGTATATTTTGTTTAACCACATACCCCATTCAAACACGAAGTAAATTGGGAACATTAATAACCTCTGTTGGGCCATGAATTTGACATTTTACAGCAACCCATACAATCCGGTCTAACACAGGCCAGGCAGTGAAGTTGACAGAAGACTGGTCACTCTTCATGATGTGGGACGAGGAGATGGGTGCCAAAGTTCCATCAATTAACTTAATTGTAGATCTTTCTGTGTGAAGCCTCGACGCGGTCAAGGTCAGCACTCCCCTCTATAGCCTGCTCCCGTCCACAGCTCTTCTGTTAGCCCCAGGTTCCAGCCAGCAACCCGCTCGGTGGCTACCGCTCCTGCCTTCCTCGGTTCATTTTGTACTTTGCTCTTATTTTGCATCTGTGCCACCTTCCTTTCTGTACCCCGTTTTTGTTAAACTCACCGCACCTGCACCCCGTTACCCCCGCCAGGCCCCCCCGCAGTTTCCCGCCGCTGCTGCCCTTTGCCCACCGATCCAGCCCGCTCCCGCCCCTCACTGCTCCAACAACCACTCCAGCAAGAAAGCGGCCTGGTTCACCGAAGAGCTCCAGACCTCTAAACGTGTAATGTAGTTCCTATATTCCCAATAGGCTCTTCACATTGGAATAATATATCCTGTAGTTTAGACGGAGGACTGAGGTCGACTAGTTCTCAACCGAATATATTAAACTTAATTGTGAGTGCCAGCTAGCTCAGAGGTCACTAGAAACTTTCTCGAATTCACAAGAAGGGATTAGTTTCTGACATACCGCATAAGCATGACCACTTTGTTTCCCAAGAATAAGAAATCAATCTCTAGAGTCGCGGAAACAATAGATAACTATTTTACCCCGTCACTCGTGCATGCTTTGTTTCACCAAAGGTGCTGAGAAAATAGAGAGACGGGCGTTTTCAATAAAAAGTATTTATTGAACAGTCTTCTTTCTCAAGCATAAGAAATGTACTGCTACAATCGTAATACTGGTTATAAAGAACAAGGCATATAATACGAAAAGTATTATAAAGTAGTACTGTAAAAGCATGATATGGTTTCTAAGCCATAAGCTGCCTAAAACATGTAAAATACATACAGTGATAAAACATTGACTAAAAGTACTGAACTGGTGCTTCTAAAATACGCCTACCCCAGTGTACCTAACCTAAGTCTAGTACAAGGGAAGAAGTAAGTGAGGAGTAGCTTAAGTTTAGTATTTCTATGCCAAGAATCTGTCCAAGAATTCTCTACGGGTCTAATCAGCTCCGTACCTTGGTTTAGATTGAAGGAGGTCTTGTATTTCTCTCTCAGGACTTGATTTCCCAGCACCCCGCAAGGGTAGCTTGGGAACACTGGAGCTGGATTTCTCAGCAGGAGAAAAGACAGCGTCTCTCAGTGCGTCAGCTGGAGGGTCGGCTTCCTTCGGCACTTGCGGCTGCAGGGCGTCAGGCAAGTAGTTAGTCGATCTGCTCCAAACCACCGTGTGTTTGTCTGGGCAAATCTAGGCATATTTATACTTTGAAGGTGCCGAGTTTGACGTGTGATTGGACTTAATAACGTCATCAAAGACTCAGTTCTTCGAAAAGTCCATGATTTCCTAGCTAAATTAGTATTCAGGCAAGGGGAAGCCCCTAGCTGCTGAAGGCGGGTTTCTCTAAGAAATCGTTGTTGATTCTTTGAATTTAATGGAAGTAGCCATGCCATATATGGCCTGCATAGGCTCAGTCTAAATATGGTAATGATTTCTATGCCTATATATGGATCGAACAATCTATACCTATATAAGGGCATGAATCGGGAAAAATTACACTAGAGTCCTAGATTCATTTACAACACCCACTCCACGACTTTAAGTTCAATAAAACTAAACGTAGAAGCACTGAACATATCTAAAGCTAGTGTTTACAATCCCACCCAAAATACAACATGCATATTGCATTTGAAAAGGCTTGTTTAAATGTAACAAGTATAGAACAATCAGTTCTCTACAGACATGAAGCATAGCATACATTCTATCATTTGTAAAATACACAATTACATTCATGAAACGTCTTGGAAGTTTACAGAAAGGAAAAATTTTTTATTTTCGAGACCATCCCAAAGCATAATATCTAAACCATTTTTGCTCTGATGATTAGGCTAAATTTTGTTATTTATGAGCTATAAAAAAGAAATGTTGTTCTCTAGGAATAGTTCTACTTTAAGCAGATTACTCTGTGCCAAAAGTTCTATTTTGGAAAAAGTTCAAATTGGTAGATGGTTTGTTTTGAAAAATGAAGGTTGAATTTCAGAGTTCAGGGAACGCTGTGTTCAAAGTTATTCTCGGAGTCAGGAGAAAACATCAGCTCGTCTAGGCTGGCAAATAAACCGTCTACCGTAGTAGGTGAAAGTGGAACCACTTCAGTTAGCAGATCAAAAGTGCAGAAGTGTGAATCATCGCCGTCAGCGTTTGATGCATTAGCAATGTCCGCAGTAGGTGGTACCTGTATGCCTGTAGTGTCTCGTATCTCACCCTCAGTTAGACTTGCCGGTGAGACCTCAATGAATGCCGTCATCAGAATAGGCAGCCGTTGGGGCCAACACGATGCATGAGTCATTACCGGACCTAGCAAAGCGTCAACATCCGATGGCAGGACTAATGGAAGTGTAGGACAAATGTCCAACACGCATTCCTTTCCGCAAAGCAGGTATCGTAGAACAGGTAAGATGCAATCTTGTCAGATTGGTCTGAATGATAGAAACAAAGTTGTGTTCAGATCTCCTAAACGAGCCAAACCAAGAATCTGTGAAATTCTCTCACGATACCTCATGGCAAGGAGGCATTGTTCCATGGTAGTCTGGGTGTCGCTGGTGACCGGACTTGCCATATCGGAGCAGAAGGAATAAAAACAGAATTCCTGCTACGAGTCCCAAGATGAGAGGCAGGCCGCCGAACACAGAGTGCACGAAATTTGGAAAAATGACGAGGACTGATGTAAATGGTGTTAACAGTCCCGAAAAAATTGTCTTAAATACATGTGCGATGCCACTGGTATCAGACATATTTAAGATTAGACTTAACATTTCTGCGAAATGTACTGGGCAGTTTGTTGATAATAATGCATGTATCTCTGCAGAAGTCCTTGCAACTTGCAGATCATACGTTTCTCTAGACGAGGTCAGTGGCACAGTTTTTTGTAAAAGAATGACTATCATTCTGCTTAAAGTATAAATTCGTATAGAAGAGATATTCAGTGAAGGCCATAATGCCGTCCCCCTGTCTGTCTTGTGCGTTGGATTCAATACTTGCATACAAGTGACCATGGACGAGAGACTGACTAGATATGCTTTTCCTGGCAACATGCCACAACAGCTGTGGTCGTTGAGCATAACGTAACTGCCATTGGGTAGCTGCCTGAAAATTGGTTCTATCACTGCGGAGGGTGTACCGTGCAGGTGGCAAGCGAGGTTATTTGCAGAACCTTCGCAGGCTCTGTGTAAATTAATACCGTGGCACAAAAGTGTACCAATTAGTGAGTTCTTACAATTTTTACCACTAAGGAAAACCTCCTTTCCCCCATTCCAACATTTGTGTGTGTATGGTAAAGTCCAGGTCGACTTAATGTATTCTTTACCCAACCTTTCATACAGGCCCGCTGGTATATGCTGTAGACAATACTGAAATTGGAAAATCGTCACTGGTATCGTGATGGTGCCATGTATTATCCATTCAATGACAGGCTTCTCAGAAACTGTCAATGGTAATCTTTCCAGTTTTTCAATGCTCAGCACCGTATATTCTGCTCCTTTTTGTGCCAAAGAGATTTGTTTATCTGTAAGGTTAAATACAGAAAATAATGACGTGGTGTTGATTAGACGCCATGGCATGTAGCCTGAACGGAGATTTTCTAATGTCCAGCCTAGCTGCATTATAGAACGTAATTGAGACTGGAGATGTTGTAATATTAGCAAGTCCTGCTCTATTATGTCAATTGCAGAGGATACAATGCTGTCCAAAGAATATATTCTGGAGCACAGAGTCGTTAACCCATTGTCCTGTCTTATTTATATTTTGGAAATAAAACGTTTCTGGATTTGTAACATTAAACCCTGTGAAGTACGGAAACTTTTCATAAAATGTTTTCGAGCTGCCTTTTGGCGGCGTTGGACAATGTTCCCATTGATTGTAAGTAAAAACATTCCTAGCTTGCAGATTTATGCAAATAATGGTGACCATAACGATTAAAACAATACATTTGTTCATAATCTGATGAACCTTCTAAGTATTCATGTTCTGTAAATTTAGCTGACATTTCTAAATCTGTCATCATGTTATTAATAGTTTCAAAATGCCAATCACCAGAAAATGTGCTGGGTGAGACAAAGTCAATCAAAGAAACCTTGAACTGGTGTGGAATTTTCAGTAGCTCCGCCGGGCCATAGATGTCATAATCAGTTCTGTTCAATGCTAAACCACCAGGTATAGTAACGGCTGTGATGGTCACTGATTTTGGAAAAGGGGGGTGGTGATGGACAGAGTTTCTGAATGATGCAGAATACTCTTACCAAGTCAATAGATCATGCTTTAATCCATCACCGTTTTTTAGCTCACTGCACCATCCCAGCTCAGAACCTGCAAATTAGTCTGTTCCTGTCCCAGTGCATGATGGGAACAGGGCAAACCAAACTACCAAGCCAATTCTTATACTGGGAAGGAAACAAGCTTCCGGGGACCGGTTTCTGGCATCACAGCCTTCTTCGGCCCGGCTTGCTTGAATCCTGATGGTGCAATGAGCAAGGGACTCACGTCTGAGTATACCCTCCCACACATGCCAGAAACCGATCCCCGGAAGCTTGTTTCCGGTCCAGGGAAGACATGGCTTGGCAGTTCGGGCTGGACTGTTCCCATGAGGCACAGGGTCAGACTGATTTGCATATGGCCATGTCTGAACTGGGGTGGCAGAGTGGGCTAAAGAACGGTGATGGATTAAACCCAGATCTATTGACTGGGTGTGAGTGTTTGATTGATTCAGATGCTCCGTCCATCACCACCCCCTTTTGTACCGCTTTTGGCCGCCATAAGTGTGGCAGGGTATGCTCAGACGTGAGTCCCTTGCTCACTTTGCCACTGGATTCAAGCAAGCTGGGCTGAAGACGGCTGGAATGCCAGAAACCGGTCCCCGGAAGCTTGTTTCCGGTCCAGGGAAGACATGGCTTGGCAGTTCGGTCTAGACTGTTCCCATGAGGCACAGAGTCAGACTGATTTGCATATGGCCATGTCTGAACTGTGGTGGCAGAGTGGGCTAAAGAACGGTGATGGATTAAACCCAGATCTATTGACTGGGTGTGAGTGTTTGATTGATTCAGATGCTCCGTCCATCACCACCCCCTTTTGTACCACTTTTGGCCGCCATAAGTGTGGCAGGGTATGCTCAGACGTGAGTCCCTTGCTCACTTTGCCACTGGATTCAAGCAAGCCGGGCTGAAGACGGCTGGAATGCCAGAAACCGGTACCCGGAAGCTTGTTTCCGGTCCAGGGAAGACATGGCTTGGCAGTTCGGGCTGGACTGTTCCCATGAGGCACAGGGTCAGACTGATTTGCATATGGCCATGTCTGAACTGGGGTGGCAGAGTGGGCTAAAGAACGGCGATGGATTAAACCCAGATCTATTGACTGGGTGTGAGTGTTTGATTGATTCAGATGCTCCGTCCATCACCACCCCCTTTTGTACCGCTTTTGGCCGCCATAAGTGTGGCAGGGTATACTCAGACGTGAGTCCCTTGCTCACTTTGCCACTGGATTCAAGCAAGCCGGGCTGAAGACGGCTGGAGTGCCAGAAACCGGTCCCCGGAAGCTTGTTTCCGGTCCAGGGAAGACATGGCTTGGCAGTTCGGGCTGGACTGTTCCCATGAGGCACAGGGTCAGACTGATTTGCATATGGCCATGTCTGAACTGGGGTGGCAGAGTGGGCTAAAGAACGGTGATGGATTAAACCCAGATCTATTGACTGGGTGTGTGTGTTTGATTGATTCAGATGCTCCGTCCATCACCACTCCCTTTTGTACCACTTTTGGCCGCCATAAGTGTGGCAGGGTATGCTCAGACGTGAGTCCCTTGCTCACTTTGCCACTGGATTCAAGCAAGCCGGGCTGAAGACGGCTGGAATGCCTGAAACCGGTACCCGGAAGCTTGTTTCCGGTCCAGGGAAGACATGGCTTGGCAGTTCGGGCTGGACTGTTCCCATGAGGCACAGGGTCAGACTGATTTGCATATGGCTATGTCTGAACTGGGGTGGCAGAGTGGGCTAAAGAACGGCGATGGATTAAACCCAGATCTATTGACTGGGTGTGAGTGTTTGATTGATTCAGATGCTCCGTCCATCACCACCCCCTTTTGTACCGCTTTTGGCCGCCATAAGTGTGGCAGGGTATGCTCAGACGTGAGTCCCTTGCTCACTTTGCCACTGGATTCAAGCAAGCCGGGCTGAAGACGGCTGGAATGCCAGAAACCGGTCCCCGGAAGCTTGTTTCCGGTCCAGGGAAGACATGGCTTGGCAGTTCGGGCTGGACTGTTCCCATGAGGCACAGGGTCAGACTGATTTGCATATGGCCATATCTGAACTGGGGTGGCAGAGTGGGCTAAAGAACGGTGATGGATTAAACCCAGATCTATTGACTGGGTGTGAGTGTTTGATTGGTTCAGATGCTCCGTCCATCACCACCCCCTTTTGTACCGCTTTTGGCCGCCATAAGTGTGGCAGGGTATGCTCAGACGTGAGTCCCTTGCTCACTTTGCCACTGGATTCAAGCAAGCCGGGCTGAAGACGGCTGGAATGCCAGAAACCGGTCCCCGGAAGCTTGTTTCCGGTCCAGGGAAGACATGGCTTGGCAGTTCGGGCTGGACTGTTCCCATGAGGCACAGGGTCAGACTGATTTGCATATGGCCATGTCTGAACTGGGGTGGCAGAGTGGGCTAAAGAACGGTGATGGATTAAACCCAGATCTATTGACTGGGTGTGAGTGTTTGATTGATTCAGATGCTCCGTCCATCACCACCCCCTTTTGTACCGTGATGGTCACTGATGACAGGTCTCTTTTTTCACGATGAGATGATTTGTGAGGTTTTAGGACCAAGTTGATTTTCTTACTTGCTGTGTCCATTGTACTTTATTTTCCATCTATCATTCTTCCCAAACTCAACACCAGTATGAGCCAGAGCAGGAGGAACAGTACACCTAGCACAATCCGAAATTCAATCTATGGTGAAACCAGATATATTTTTTCAAGTTGATGAAACAGTTCTGTTATTTTTCTTTTGAAACTTTTATTTACTGGCGTTTCTTCAGGTTCACTGGGATCCTCAGAGAAGGTATCAAAGTTGATGAAGTAGCCAGAGGCAGTTCTGTCAATTGTTGGAATTGCACCAGGATTGTTAAGAATCTTGGAGCTTCTTCTTCCTTTCTCATATTGGTATAGTCAGAGGCTAAATCATTGTAGACAGAAGTTTCCTGACGAACTGTTATTTGGGTCTCAAGAGGCACAAGTTCCATGGCTTTGTTGCATAGTCCTTCTTTTCTTACTGCAGGTTTATCAAAGGTGATAAGTCTTTCAGTTTGAACCTCTTGGATTGTAGCAGGATTTGGTCTTCTGCTACTTCTTGGGAGTCTACTGGGCTTACTAATTATTATCGGCCACATGATGTGGTTTGACCAGGTCAATGGACACAGCTCTGTTCTCCCTTTTACCAGCAAGGGGCGGTAGTACTACTGATCTTGTTCCAAGACAGGTACTGCTTTTCTGTAAGAAGGCCCAAATTCCTTCTTTACCGCGATCTTTTCCCTGACTAGATCCCCAATCTTTGGAATCCAGACAGGTCTTGCAGGGACAGATGGTTTTTCTTCAGTGGTCGTATCGTGTTACTCAGACTTCTTCTTGTTTCATTTAAGTCCTGTAAAACAGCCAAACGGACTTTGACATCAAAGGGTTTTTGTTCCACCACTGAAGTTTGACAATCGAGGGCTTCGATTATCATTCTAGTACCAAATAGTAGTTCATAAGGAGTGATTCCCCCAGAGAATTTCTTGGCAGATTATTAAGACTACGTTTGACACTTATTAGATGTTTGACCCACCCATCACCCGAACCTAATACCTTAGCTGTTATGGATTGCTTTATGTCACGTTTTTTTCTTTCCACTACCGCATTACCCTCAGGATGGAAGGGACTAGAATACCGCAATGCAACGTCCAAGCTAGCCATGGCCTCTTTGTAAGCTCAAGAGATAAATGCAGGACCCTGGTCAGAGTGTAGCATGCCGATTCCGTAGGTGTCGATAAAGACTCGCAAATCCTTTATAACAGTTCTGGCGTCAGCCGAGCGCTGGGGCCACATCCAAATAAATCTTGTGCTAATAGTTGTGGGACCGTATCCGTCCATTATGACTTTTGCATGTAGATAGTCTAATGCTGTCTAGCAATGGTATCGAAACTGAGCTGGCTAAACTGTAGTCAGGTATCTGATGGCTTTCGCTGCTGCGATCTCTGTTGCAGTTAGGGCAATACTTTGCGAAATTGTACACATCAACGCTCATTCCTGGCCACCAGTACATCTTTTCTAATTCTATTAGAGATTTTAAGATCCCTTGATGTCTCAGACCCTCTCCAATATGTGCTTTGTGACCCAAAGCACCTCTCTTGTTCCTGTTTGGAATTACTCTGTCCCCCACTCCAGGGATTCGAGCAAAAGGAACAGAGTTTGCATCAATTATGTATGTATTACTGAGTGGAAAGTTTAGAGGTAATGCTGCACAGCTGCCTTCTATTGAGGTTTTTACTGCTAGTAATGTTTCACCGTCAATTACTCTTTTCGAGTGAGTGATTGTAGCTACGGATGCCGTTCGCACAGCTGCCTTCGCGGCTTCATCAGCCAATGAATTCCCTGCAACGTGAACGCCATCGTGCTGATGACTCAGTGTATGAATCACGTGAGTCTTTTGTAGTTCTTTCTGCAAAAGAACTACTTGTTCCCAAAGCATTTTTTGCTTGATTGTGCCACCTTTTGCATTTTTTAAACCGTTCAGAACCCAGTTCTGTAAGTGCTCGTTGTACGATTCGACGCAGAAATACGAATCGCACACTATTAGTGTGGGGAATTTGCGATCGGTATTTTCAAGCGCCATCTTGAAAGGCTGTAGTTCAGCTCGCTGAGCTGTACAGTCTCCGAGTGATTGAGTTTTAGTGACCATAGGTCTAAATTTACTTTCGCGCCAGCGACCTTTAACAATCGGGCATGCAGCACTATAGGCTCGTTTACCCCCAACTGCGGGCTGCGCTTATCCGTCTGTATAGATTATACATCCGTAATGTCCTAGAGGCAGAATCTCGGTCGGCAGAGGACATTCATATTCGTATTGTAGGAATTCTTGTGTCTTTAAGCAGGGGTCAAAAACGTATTCAACGTCTGCTGCAACAAGAGAATTAACCCATTGTATCCATCTCGGATGTAAAGCCTTAGCATTGGGAATGCTTGCTTTTGTCACTGCCTCTAAGGCAGGTACAGGTGTAACGATCATTATGTGTTTACTCTGTGCGAGGGCTCTCTCTTTTGCTACTGCAGTTTGAGCCGCTGTCAGAATTTTTTCTGTAGAAGTGAATTTTATTTCCGCTTGTGTGTACAAGTGTGATTTGTATGCTATTGGTACCTTTTCACCTTCATTAAAGGTCAGGTTTGTGAATCCGCATCTCCCTGGGATGATTGGGATCACAAGATTGCTCGTATTATCGCATGTTTCTAATTGTGCTTTTGCTAACATGTCTGTTTGCACTGAACGCAACATTTCTGTGTGTGTTTGAGTCCAATTTGTTGGTTTGAAATCAGGTTTGATTAGTTTGTAGAGAGGTTTAACCCTTTCTGCGTAGTTTAGAACATAAGTTCTTCCAAAATTCAGGAAAGCTAGAATTGATTGTAAGTTCGTCAGCGTTTTTGGAGGTTGGAGCAGCGCACATTTCTCTAGGAAGTTGGCTGCCAGGCTTTTGCCTTCACTTGATAATTCGTAGCCTAAGAATAGGACGTTGAGGTGGGCAATTCGTGATTTCTTAAAATTGAATTTGTACCCTTCAGATGCGAACCCGAGTATTATGGTGTTCACTCTTTTCAAGTGCACGTCCAAATCATTGTCTTTAAGATAGATGTCATCGACATAAGATAATGCCTCATCATCATACATTTGTAGTAACTCTGTTACTCTGGCTGAAAATAACCCTGGACTATTCTTGAATCCTTGGGGGAGACAGCAAAATTGTCGCTGTATCCCCATTATTGAAAAAGCGGTCAAATGCCTGCTTTTAGGTGCAATATTTTGACAGAAAAACCCATTCGAAATATCTAATGTGGTTTTATATTTTTTCCGCACAATGTTATTCATCAGTGCTGCACTACGTGCATTGCATTTTCTACTGCAAATGTTTTGCAACAGGAGTTTAGATGTCTGTAATCCAAAACTAGACGATATGAATTGCCTGGTAGACAGGAAACAAAGGATTGTTCATTGATGAGGTGCATGTTTCAATCACCCCTTGGTATTCAAGTTGATTTAAAATCTCCCAGACTTGTTTATTAGCTTCTTGCTTAACTGGATACTGCCTTTGTGCAGTAGGTTGATTTTATAACTGGATTTTATGGTGAGGAGAGTCCTCATCCCATCCCACATGATTTTTATATAATGCCGGAGCCTGAGCTACTGCCCATTTTCTGGCATATGTATATTTTTTATGAATTGGAATATGATTTGAGAAGGCTGGCATAATTATCTCTTCGCCATGTGGGCACTCCCTGACAAATTCAGGTGGTCAGTCTCGTTCAGCTAGAAGAATGTCATAACCTTTAGAAAGCTTCTCCCAAAAGAGTGCTTTTATTTTTCTAGGTATGTCCCCCTCCATCCGGATTGTTACTTCATATAACTTGTGGGGTACACTAACCCTGGTGTCGGCAGTTTCAACTTGAATGCATTCATTCAAGTCCACTGTCTCCAGATGATCCATCAGGATCTTGCGAGCTAAGGTCACTTCTGCTGCGCTGTCTAGCATTGTCTGGGCCCACTACACGTTCTTGAGTTGTGTCCTCAAGATCCTCGGCATGTCTGATCTTTATGCTTGCTACCTTCTTTTTGGTGAATTGAGTTTTCTTATTTTTTGGAATGTGCTGTTCTTCTTTGGACTTCACGCGTTCCTCTTTTTGTTCTGATCGTCCTCTCCTCCCGGATTTCTGCGAGGAAGTCTGAAAGGTACGAGAGGAACGTGTATCAGTATCTTGATATCTATCAGGTTTTCTTAAAGTATCCCTATTTCTCAGGTTATACCTTTTTTCAGAGGGCTCCCGTTGGGGAGACCTACCTCTGGACTGCAAATGCTTCTCTTTAGGAAGTGTTTCTTTTTAGGAGTAGTGAGATTATTTTTAATAAAAACTTTTTCAGGATTTTCAGTTAGTTGGGGTTTTAATAGTTTCCCACCCAAACTATCTCTACCCAGTTCTTCATATGATTTTTCAATAATTCTTGCAAGTTATATGGTTGGTCTGTTATATCTGTTTTTTTAACTTCTGGCGGATTGCCACGGATGCTGCTTCACCTTTGATGTTGGCTAATAGTATAGCCGAGACCTGTTTGAAATCTTTCAGTAATTTCATACCTAGATTCAAGGCCGGTTCTGGACCGTATTCATTTTGAATCTGTCTCAGAACGTCTGGTATTACTATCATAGACGGAACACCATGTGTTTTTGTGTATATTGAAGCAAAGACTGTACCCCAAGTGTCACAGTCCTCCACATGTGGTGCTATCCCCATTGGTAAACAGATTGTCAGAATTCTGTGTTTCTCATGAGGTGTACTATCAGGGAATACTGCCTCAATTTGAGTAATTTTTTATGCTAACCAAAACGGAATTTGTTCCCTTTTGGCAGGCATTTTACCAATGACTGATTGTATAGTCTGTGGTGTGATTTTGTTTGTGTTCCCCTGGTGATGGGAGTGCTGTGGAATACTTACAGTAGGTTGGACTGTTAAGGTCCGCATGACATATTGAACCAATTGTCTATGTATTTTAATTAACTGTTTCAGCTGCGCTAACAGTTCTCGACCTGTCATGTTTTCTATGTCAGGATGTGGTGTATAGCTGTCTAGTACCGGCCATGTAGCTCCTGGTCTACCTAGTGGACCGAGCCTGGTAATGTGATTTTGATGTTGTAGGGCGCCTTTAAACCAGAGCTGATGCTCTTGGTAAGTTAATGGAATTTCAACGTAAGGAACGTATTCCGTTGGAGGTTCTTCTACTTTGTAGTAGTGAAACTCGTGTGTTCCTCCATCTGCTGGAGGAAAGTGAATCCATGAATAGAATACCTCTGTCTGCCAGTATTCATGTGCCTCTATAACAAAGATTACTTTACCACCTCTCGATGATACTCCATTATTCATCAGTTTGTAAGTTATAGTTTTCCTTACATTTACCGGGATGATTGTAGCATCCAGGTCATTCTCTAGGAGATTTCTGTCATCTAAGGCTGTTTGAGCTGCTGCTGCAGCTCTTTCTAATTCTTCATCAGTAACCATTATTTTTACTGATTGAAGAGTTTGCAGAACAAGTTCAAGGAAAAAAGATTAGGTGTACAATATTTTGGAACACTGTATCCTTCAACGTTGAACAAACCAAAAACTAATACATAGGATTTTCCGTCCTACTCAGTTTTGGCGGATATTAGCCTTTCACCCACTCCAGACGTCTTTTGGAGTTTTACGGGAAAAAGGGGTCTGTGTGAAAAGCACGACTGAGTTACTCTAGTATCTAGCGTTAAATTATCGCCTTACCAAACGTTGGGCGCCATGTAGTGTAGTTCCTATATTCCCAATAGGCTCTGCGCATTGGAATAATATATCCTGTAGTTTAGACGTAGGACTGAGGTCGACTAGGTCTCTACCGAATATATTAAACTTAATAGTGAGTGCCAGCTAGCTCAGGGATCACTAGAAACTTTCTCAAATTCACAAGAAGGGATTCATTTCTGAGAACCGCATAAACATAACAACTTTGTTTCCCAAGAATAAGAAATCAATCTCTTGAGTTGCGGAAACAATAGATAACTATTTTTTTAAAAGTATTTATTGAACAGTCTTCTTTCTCAAGCATAAAAATTTACTGCTACAATCGTAATACTGGTTATAAAGTACAAGGCATATAATACAAAAAGTATTATAAAGTAGTACAGTAAAAGCATGATAGGGTTTCTAAGCCATAAGTTGCATAAAACATATAAAATACATACAGTGATAAAATAATGACTAAAAGTACTCAACTGGTGTTTCTAAAATACGCCTACCACGGTGTACCTAACCTAAGTCTAGTATAAGGGAAGAAGTAAGTGAGGAGTAGCTTAAGTTTAGTATTTCCCTGTCAAGAATCTGTCCAAGAATTCTCTAAGGGTCTAATCAGCTCCCTACCTTGGTTTAGAATTAAGGAGGTCTTGTATCTCTCTCTCAGGACTCGATTTCCCAGCAACCCGCAAGGGTAGCCTGTGAACACTGGAGCTGGATTTCTCGGCAGGAGAAAAGACAGCGTCTCTCTGTTGTAAACAAATCTAGGACCCTAGTGTAACTTTTCCCGATTCATGCCCTTATATAGGTATACATTACCCTATCCTTATATAGGCATAGAAATCATTACCATATTTGACCTGAGCCTTACAGCCCAAATACGGCAAGGCTACTTCCACTAAGTTCCGAGAATTCACAACGATTACTTAGAAAAACCCGCCTTCAGCAGCTAGGATCTTCCCCCTGCTTGAATATTAAGTTTTCCAAGAAATCCTGGAGTTTTCTGGGAATTGAACCTTTGAGTGACGTTACTAAGTCCAATTATGCGTCAAACTCGGCATCTTCATGGTATAAATATGCCTACATTTGCCCAAACTAACACACAGTGGTTCTTGGAGCAGATCGACTAACTACTTGCCCGACGCCCTGCAGCAGCAAGTTCCGAAGGAAGCCAACCCTCCAGCAGACGCACTGAGAGACGCAGTTTCTTCTCTTGCCGAGAAATCCAGCTCCAGTGTTTCCAGCTTACCCTTGCGGGTATCTGGGAGATCGAGTCCTGAGAGAGAGATACAAGACCTCCTTCATTCTAAACCAAGGTACGGAGCTGATTAGACCCTTAGAGAATTCTTGATTAGACTCTTGGCAGATTCTAGGCAAAGAATACTAAACTTAAAACTACTCCTAAACGTATTTCTTCCCTTGTGCAGGCTTAGGTCAGGTACATCTGTCGCAGGGTTTCTGTTCTCACACAGAACTGTGCACAGAGGAGTGGAACCTCGGCGAATTAGGGTGTCCCAAAACTCACCTTAGCAACCACCTCACCCCTTACCGAGCTAGCTACAGTGTCTCATTGGACGTATCAAACTCCCAATGTTTAGACAAACCAGAACATGAACTTATAGTACCTCAGGGTACGTGGAACTCATGAACACTCTTTCGTTATATTATCATTACAAACCAGAACATGGAGTAAAGAAGACACATGTGCATTTGAAATGTTTATTTACTAATGCCGTCTTCTCAGGCGCAGTATCTTAGATAATACAAGTATACTTATTATCAGTAGCAAAATTATCAGCATAGTTACTAAGACATAAAAAGCGAATGGTGACAGCATGTTAACATGCTGTAATGAATAAGAGTTAACAACACTTATATCTCACCCTCCCTAACACATATATTATATTATTAGCTAAGAAGGTCTCTTTGGGTTGTTTTAGGGCGGGCCCATACCTTAGTGTCCTAGCATGAAGGAATCACATCAGCATACACCAGCTCTCTGCATGTGCACCGCATCAAGTGTGTTCTATGTGCCTCGTGCAAAGCAATATCAATCCCGCCTGAAGCCAGAGTTGGCAAAGGCTGCACTTGTGTTATGACTATGAAGGCGTGGAGATCAGACCTCATAACAATTCCATATCGTGTTGTTCCTGAAACTTCAGCACTCTTCGTGCAGACATAGTTTATTAAGCAAAGCTGATATCAGAGCAATAACATATTATTCTCACATAAACCACGGCAAACTACTAGGTTGAAAGCTAAGTCAACAATTAAGTGTCGTGTGCAGAAGTTGCAAGAAAGAAAAATGGCGTTTAAACCTCAAATGTACCTATGCTAACTTAACACGATATAAGGATATACAGGAGCTATATGACACCCCCCCATGATCCGAGAACGGACTAAATATGATAACAGAAGTGCCATCACATGAGAGCAGAACTCAACAGTAAACGAGCATGAGTCGAAACTAAACTTTAAAAAGTAATGCTAAAAAATAGCCCAAAAATATAACGTGGCTCAAGCCAATAGGCAAACGAAAATAAAAAGTTCTTGACAAATAAGTCAATAAAATCAATGAAATGCTATTAATCAGCACGTCAATCCGAAGCAGTGTCTATGACAAAACTGTATATGAAAAGTAAGAAGCAACAGCCTCCAATAGGAAGTCACTGTCCTCATCCGAAAACAGTTCAGCCATCCAATTTAAAAGATGAAAGGAACATACGTGTTCTTCCAGCACCGGATCCTCTATAACCATCAGAGGACAGCTCGGTGGGTTTTCAAGAAAACTCAGTTCCAAGAAATTCCGTGCTGCCGACAACACATCCCAGGGACCAATTAGTCCATGCGCCACTGCTAAGGCCATAATCCTCTCGTCAGAACAAACCAACTCGTGAGCAATGATAGGACTCATCAGTTGATTAAAATCGACGTCAGGAGAAACCGGTCCGCAGAGACACAAATCAATGGCCCACTGGAAATCACAGGTCAGGCAGTGAAAAACAGGTTGGACACAGGTGAAATAGGAGAATCGAAAAGATAATCCAAATGCCGTGCTCAAAGTCGCCAACGGCAGTGTGCCATAATATTCAAGCATGCGATTGCGGAACCGCGTCAGCAGCAGTTGCGCGTGGTCTTGCACAGGATGGGCATCCATATTTAAAAAGACAGAAAACCACCAGAGCGCCAGCCGCTACTGCAAGTAAAAACGGGAACCCTCCAAACAAGGATGAAAAGATTGAATGGAAGAAAGCAGGGATGACTCCAAAAATTTTCTCAAAGGAAGTCACGAGACCACTGCTAACAACTTTAAAAAAATGTGATAGGCCCTTTGTGGAGGATGCGTTAAAGATAGTACGAACCATTGCTCCGAAATGTAAAGGCAAATCAGTATTCAATAGAGCCTGAACTTCTGTACGTGTGTTAGCAACGTGAAGCACGAAAGTTTCACGGGCCGAGCTCAAGGCCACCTCTTTCTGGGACAAAAGAGCTCTTATTCTTGCCATGCCGCTGAATTCTGCTCCCAAGGTTGGTATTCTTGGCCAGATGGAAGAATCTCTATGTTCATGTGTGGGAGGGTAAAGCACATTTCTGCAGCAAATAACCCGCTCACTTACTGTAACTATGAAAGGGATACCTTTAATTAACCCACAACAGTCTTCATTATTGAGCATTAAATAACTTCCATTCTCTAATAATTTAAACGTGGGGATGATAGCAGGAACAGGCGTGCCTTGTAAAACGCAAGCCATATTCGGCCTGTCCTTGTTGCATGAACCGTGTAACTGTATGTGTCGACACATTAATGAATGATCTGGCGTCTCAGTACACTCCTCCCCATTCAGATAAACCTCCTGGTCATCCTTAAAACATCTGTACGTGTATGGGAGTGACCAGACTTCATGAAGGAAACCGCTACCCAAAGGTTCATAACGACCTATTGGCACATATTTCATACAATTTGAAAATGTATATAAAGCAAAAGGCAGTGTTATTAAACCGTGGATAAGCCACGTTGCAGCAGAGGCTTCTGCCACGGAAAAAGGTAAAGATTCTAACCTCTCAATATGTAACATAGAAAAGGAAGCATCACGCATTGAAAGCAAGCGTTGTTTCTCAGTCAAATTAAAATGTGCAAATAAAGAAGAAACGTTCATGTAACCCCAGGGGACTTTACCCATTTTCAGAGTTTGAAGGGTCCACGCAAACTGCATGATTGATCGTAATTGATTCTGACCATGGTATAACACAGATATTTCATCATGCACAATATCGACAACTGACGACACAATATTATCCAATGTGTAAATTCTAGAGGAAAGCACATTAATGCTATTGTCAACAACTGCAAGCACTTTCTCAAGATTAGCCTGATCAATAGCCCTAAGGCGTGTAGCAGCCTCAATCTGTGATAGCTTCCAAATTTCATTGTAAACCCTATATAACCACCTTTTCGACCTGCCACTAGCCGGGCCTTTAATGAAATCATTCAAATCCACTTCTGCATTCAATTTGGAAAGGTGATTCTTAACCGCAGGTAAAGTTGAATGCTTCAGCCAATTTTGACACAACTTGCCTACGGAATACGAGGTGACAGTATGACCTAAGTCAAACCGGGGATCAGATCTAACAGTATTAAAACCGTCAGTTAAGTTTAAAAATCTACTTTGACAAGAATCTGCACTACGGTGCCAAAGCAGCCAACCCTTAGGATTCATACTGGAAATGTTAAAGGAGGAATTGAGAAGCAGAGTCTGTAATTCTCTAATTGACAATTGAGTAAAATTACTCCAACCATCATATTCCTCCAACTCCGGGAAAGACGGGGTGTTTAACCTTTTAGATGTAGCCAATCCAAAGCATGTGGTCTGGGAAATTGTTTCATTTAAAAACAACATATGATTCGGGATGAGACATGCACGGTGCAAAGCCTCAGTGCCTTGTACCTGCCAGGCCCTTGAACCCCAAACCGATTTAAGGTCTATTGTTTCCTTCCATAGCTCATAGCCTCCAGTAACTAATTGATCTAGGAAGGCCTTCGAATACAACAATTTTGTATCGGTAAGTCTAACCTTGGACAGTGGCTGTTTGTGAAATTTAAAATAAAAGGACTCGGGATTGGACTGGTTAAAGTCAGTGAAATAAGTATACTTTTTAAGAAACGTTTCTGAACTCCCTTGTGTAGGTGCTGGGCAATGTTCCCACTGAGTAAAATTAACAGCATCCCTTCGGGAAGACGTTTTGTGTAAAAAGTGATTGCCATAATGTTGGTAACAGAACAATTCACCATAATTAGCAGATTCTAAATATAAATCCTCAGCATCAAAGGCAGCATAGTATTTTAAATCAGAAAACAAACTTTCCACAGCATTAACATCCCAGTCATCAGAACGAATGTTTTGTTTCACCACATCCCCCATATTCACTCTAAGTACATTAGGAACATTAACGACTTCCGTGGGGCCATGAATCTGAAACCGAACTGCATCCCACACGATTCCATCAAGGACCGGCCATGCTGTGATGTTAACCAAAGTGAAGTCTCTTTTTAATCTGTGTGTAGAATGTGAAGAGGAAAGAGGGGCCAAAGTTCCATTTAAATGAGTAATGCATGTTCTTTCCTCGACATAATGTACATTGATGATTCGAAAAAAATAAAACACAAAACCAATTGACATAAAAAGGTAAATCGAAACAAGGACTAGCCAAATGTAAGTCCAAGGCGGTATCAAAAAATGCTTTTTAAACAGGCTTGCATAAACTGCAACACGAGAGGGTTCCTTGGAGGCAAGAGAAACAGAGTCAAAAGAAAATCTGGAGTCTGTGGCTAAACGTGCTTGCAGGTCAGGTATGGACAAATCAGTGGGATAAGCATAGTCTGTCTCATCAATGTTAGTTCCAGGTAAATTATTTAATAAAGGACTGGAAAGAGCAGGTAATTCGATGGCCACTTCAGGTTCATTATTAGAAGCAGTAGGCATAACTGAATTTCTCACAATGGAAGGACAGGAAACAGCCGGTGTCATGCTAAGAAGAATCGGCCACTCTGTGTATCTTGACATTGTCAATTGAAATAAACCTGTTTTCCTTACGACCAGGAAGAGGTGGTAAAATGACTGTTCTTGTGCCCTTCACTCCAACGACGGGAACCGGAGCTCGATAGGAAGGACCAAATTCTTTCTTGTTATCGATCTTCTCCCGAACCAGTTCTCCAACTTGGGGTAGCCAGCCAACTACCGGGATCTGCAACGCATCATCCGACGTGGAGGGCAAATGTTCCTTTGCAAGACTGTCTCTGGTCTTTTGTAGATTCTGTAAAACATTGCAATGTTCATCTGCGTCAAAGGAAGTGGCGCGAACCACATAGTCTAGACCGTCAAGGTCAGGGACGTACATCTTGATTCCAAAGAGCATTTCGTATGGGGTCCGCCCACCCAGAGACCTTCTAGGGAGATTATTAAGAGCACGCTGCACGCCATAGAGGTGAGCCAGCCAGTTTCTGCCAGTGCCTATAACTCGGGCTGTCAAAGATTGCTTTAAATCACGGTTCATTCGTTCAACTACACTATTACCCTCAGGTCTGTAGGGTGACGAAAACTTGACTTGGACCCCCATCGAAGTCATGGCATCCTTATATGCCTTAGAGGCGAAAGCCGGACCCTGATCCGAATGGAAGGTACCACAGGCAAAAATCCCTATAAAGACACGCAAATCTCTAATGACAGTCCGTGAATCAGCGCTGCGATGTGGCCAAACCCACACAAAGCGTGTGCATGAGTCAACTGCTACTAAGATGTATTTATACGCAGTATCAGATGAAAAAGGACCGCAGTGATCTAAATAAACACAACCTAGCGGTTTATTAGAAATGTACAACTGAGTCTGTGGCGGACGCGTAGCAGTCGAAGGTTTAATCTGCTGGCATATGTCACAAAGCAGGACATAATCACGCGTCTGTTTGTACAGTCCCCGCCACCAGAAACGTTGTTGTAATTGAGTTACAGTGGCTGAGACGCCCGCATGCGCAGACGCCACACCTTCATGTGCCGCTGTAATCAAGTCTGCTCTGCGATCTGAGTTGGGAATCAGCCGTTCCCCAACATCAGGAATTGTCACAAAAGGAACCTTTTCGGGACTTAAGTGGTATTTGTACTTCGAAGGGAATCCCGCAGGATGTTTACTTCCCTTCTCAGAGGCAGCAATCGCTGCCAAGATGTCGCTATCAATCTTGGTTTTTGACCTAGTAACCGCTGCAACTAAGTATGTAGATACTGCTGATTTCGCTGCTTCATCAGCAAGCGAGTTGCCAACAGCGTGAACTCCTACACGTTGATGACCGAGAGTATGAATCACATAAACGAGTGGCAACATAGCCTTAAGCTCTGCCACTCGAACCCAGATCATTTTGTGTTTTATTGTGCTACCCTTGGAATCATGAAATTCATTTTGAATCCAAAAGAACAAGTTTTCATTGTAAGACTGGACACAGTAGTAAGAATCACTTACAATCAGAGTAGTAACACTTGGATCCGCGTACTCCAACGCTAGTAAGAGTGCACGAAGCTCTGCTAATTGTGCGGTGCAGTCACCCAGGGGCAACGTGTGCACTTCCCTGGAAATGAACTCATCATCCAACATAGCACCGACCACAATGGCGCATGCGGAAACGTAGGCATGTTTAGAGCCATGCGCAACCTGCGCCGACCCATCAGTGAAATGATGCAATGGAAGTCCTCCAAAGGTCGCATAGCAAGAGGAGCAGGATGAATGAATTCGTACTGCAAGTACTCCTGCGACCGTAAGGAGGCGTCAAAAATAAACGTGACATCCGTGGATGTCAATGACGCAGCCCACTGAATCCACCGAGGGTGCAAAGCTTTTGAATTTGGAACACTGGCTTTTGTGACTGCCTCCAAATGAGGACAGGGTGTTACCACTAACATGCGTTTCCCCTGCGACAGCGCTCGTTCTTTAAGAATCGCCATCTGTACAGCAGTTAAAACTTTCTCCACAGTGGGAAACCGCAATTCAGCCGAAGTGTACAAGTGTGACTTGTAAGCAATAGGTACTGTGTCACCTTCATTAAAAGTCAGGTACGTGAAACCCACCGCCCCAGGAATTATTCTTATCACCAGGTTGGTTTGGTTATCACGAGTCAGTAAGTATTTAGAAGCGAGCAGATCGGCCTGCAAAGATTGCAAAATGGCCGAATGCTCAGGCAGCCAGCATGATTTTGAAAAAGTGGGTTGTATCAAAGCATACAAAGGCTTGATACGCTGGGCATATTCCGGAACATAAGTTCTGCCGAAATTCAAGAAGCCCAGTAAAGACTGTAATTTCTTCAGTGTTGTAGGAGCGCGCAACTGGGCGCATTTTTCCAGGAAGTGAGGAGCCAATCCTCGACCTTCATTGTTCAGCTCATAGCCGAGGAACAACACTGTGTGTTCTGCAATGTGCGATTTTGCAAAATTAAACTTGTAACCCATATCTGCAAAGTTACAAATTATTGAATTCACCCGACACAGATGCATCCAAATTTCGTCGTCTGTGAGATATATGTCATCCACATAAGAACATGCATCTGGATCGATACTCTCCAATAGAGTGACTATCCTTGAGGTGAAGACGCCAGGACTATTTTTGTAGCCCATTGGAAGTCGCCGGAAGCTTTTTTGCACACCAGCGGACGTAAAACTTGTCCATTGGGAGCTGAAGCCTTCCAGTCTGTGTGCATAAAAACCATTGGATATGTCAAGCGTTGTCTTGAAACGCTTACGCACTAGACTATCCACTAGCGCAGAGCCGTGAGTATTCTGTACTGCACAGTTACGGCAATGCGAGTTCAAATGCCGGTAATCCAATACCAAACGATATGATCCGTCAGGTTTGGTCACAGTAAAAAGGGGATTATTCATTGGTGACACACACGTTTCAATAACTCCCTGATATTCCAATTGTTCAAGGATTTCTGCGACGGCAGCTTTAGCTTCACGCCGTATGGGATATTGAGGCTGAGGCTGCGGCTCAGACCGCAAAGGAATTTCGTGGCAAGGGGACAATTTGTCCCAACCACATTGGTTGCGGTAGAGAGCCGGTGCAAGAGCCCGAGCCCACTCTTCTGCAAAATGCTGCGCATGCTCAGCCGAGACAGTGTGCGCGAAACTGGGAAGGATTACCTCCTCCCCTCGCGGAGCTGCGAGCACAAAAGGTGGGGGCCAGTCAGCCTCGGAAAGCAAAATGTCGTACGTAGACGAAAGGTTCTCCCAAAATACCCCTCTGACAGTACGCTGTATGTCACCTTCAATTAACAGGACAATTTCAAAAAGTCTTTCAGGGGGAGCTAATCTCGTATCGGCTGTTTCTATGACAACAAACACTTCAGTCGCTGTCACCTTCAGTAGTGGACGGAGCGCCTCTCTGACTATGGTAATCTCCGCCGCGCTGTCCAGCAAGGTCAGAGCCCACGTCAGATTCCGAAGCCGCGTTCTCACTATCTGTGGCATATCTATGCGCTGTTAAGGCTGCGACTTTCTTTTTCGCAAACTGCGGACGCTTAGGCGTAGAATCCTCCTGCTTCACTGCGCCGTCCGTCTGGCGGGACTGACCACGTCCTTGTTGGCCACCACGTCCACGTCCACCCCCTCCTCCAGTGGTCTTCGGGACCGATGTTTCCTGAAAGGAACGAGGAGAGCGTTGATCAGAACCCTGAAATCGATCAGGTGATTTAATCATCGCGCGATCGCGCAAATCATAAACTTTTTCTGTTGGCGCAGGTGCTTGTACTACAGGAAAAGAACCCTGAGTCTGTTTATTCTGCTTCCCCTGTGTCTGTTTCTTAGGCCAATTTTGTTTTTTGGACTTGGGCTGGACATCTGTCTCTGCAGATTGTCCCTGAGGTTGTTTTTTCTCCTTTACTGGAAAATATTTCAGACCTCTACTTGTGCGGCCAATTGTCTTATAAGCGGCCACCACAATCTTTGCTAACTGGCGGGGTTTGTCGGCATCGGGCAGAGCAGCCAAAGCATTCGACACCTGAAAGTTAACTGCATCTCCTTTAACATTGGAGAGAATGAGATCACATACAATCTCAAAAGAACCACACAGGCGCATACCCAATTCAACCGCTGCCTCTGGACCGTGATCATTCTGAACACGTCTAATGATATCAGGCAGGGCAGTCATAGACGGGGTGCCGAAGCACCGTGTATAAACTGCCGCAAATGTTTTTCCCCAGCTTTCACAGTCAACAAGTTCAGGAGTTAAATCCTTCGGTAGAGTAATCGTTAACATTCTATGCTTATCAGCAGGAGTAGAATTCGGAAAAACCGCCTCCAGTTGATCAAACTTCTCTGCTAGCCAGAATGGGAAGTCATCGTTGTCAACCGGACGAGCACCAAAAACCGAATTAACCATCACTGGATTGAGACGCATTCCGTCTCGATCCATGGGAACGGCCGCACCCCCCTGGGGACCACCAGGCAGGTGGCGACCGATGTATTGCACTAATGCACGAATCACGGAAATGGAAACAACATGTAGCCTACGAATTTCCTGCAGGGTACAAGCGCCGTGATTCGGGTGCGGGGTAAAGCCACCCAACGCAGGCCAATTTGTACCTGGAATTGAGAGTGGACCTAACCTCGCAGCTGACAAAGAGTGGGGGAGGGCGCCATCAAACCAAACTCGATGCTGCCAATGATCAATAGGTATTTCCAATGCCCTGTACGGTGTATACACAGCCGGGACATCCGAGGCGGTGTAGGAGTGGAACAAACCAGTATTAGCGTCCACAGCCGGAAACGTAACCCAAGAGTAAAACAACTCGTAAGGGAACGCCGGATCTGCACATACCACAAAAATCACAGCCATCCCGTCTACCGGGACTTGGTACGTCTGAAGATGGTTGCGTACCGCTACGCGACTATGCTGCGCAATAGCCACCGCCGCCATGACAACACTGGAAACAAGAAAATACAAAGAATACTTTGTAGCACAACTGGGTAGTAATTCAAAGAAACCGTTTAAGAAAGAATCAAGTTTGAATAAGACCTATTTTAAAAAATAGGTAGGCTTCACCGACACCCCGCTTTCCGGAAACGGAGGTGAAGGGGTTAAGGTATGAACGATAAACTAATTGAGTGTCATGATATAAGACCACCGAAACCGTTGGGCGCCATGTCGCAGGGTTTCTGTTCTCACACAGAACTGTGCACAGAGGAGTGGAACCTCGGCGAATTAGGGTGTCCCAAAACTCACCTTAGCAACCACCTCACCCCTTACCGAGCTAGCTACAGTGTCTCATTGGACGTATCAAACTCCCAATGTTTAGACAAACCAGAACATGAACTTATAGTACCTCAGGGTACGTGGAACTCATGAACACTCTTTCGTTATATTATCATTACAAACCAGAACATGGAGTAAAGAAGACACATGTGCATTTGAAATGTTTATTTACTAATGCCGTCTTCTCAGGCGCAGTATCTTAGATAATACAAGTATACTTATTATCAGTAGCAAAATTATCAGCATAGTTACTAAGACATAAAAAGCGAATGGTGACAGCATGTTAACATGCTGTAATGAATAAGAGTTAACAACACTTATATCTCACCCTCCCTAACACATATATTATATTATTAGCTAAGAAGGTCTCTTTGGGTTGTTTTAGGGCGGGGCCATACCTTAGTGTCCTAGCATGAAGGAATCACATCAGCATACACCAGCTCTCTGCATGTGCACCGCATCAAGTGTGTTCTATGTGCCTCGTGCAAAGCAATATCAATCCCGCCTGAAGCCAGAGTTGGCAAAGGCTGCACTTGTGTTATGACTATGAAGGCGTGGAGATCAGACCTCATAACAATTCCATATCGTGTTGTTCCTGAAACTTCAGCACTCTTCGTGCAGACATAGTTTATTAAGCAAAGCTGATATCAGAGCAATAACATATTATTCTCACATAAACCACGGCAAACTACTAGGTTGAAAGCTAAGTCAACAATTAAGTGTCGTGTGCAGAAGTTGCAAGAAAGAAAAATGGCGTTTAAACCTCAAATGTACCTATGCTAACTTAACACGATATAAGGATATACAGGAGCTATATGACACATCGGGGTAGGCGTATTTTAGAAGCACCAGTTGAGTACTTTTAGTCATCTCTTTTATCATTGTATGTATTTGATGCATTTTATCTATTTAAAGCAACTTATGGCTTAGAAAAAATATCATGCTTTTACAGTACTACTTTATAATACTGTTTGTATTATGTGCCTTGTACTTTATAACCAGCATTACTATTGTAGCAGTACATTTCTCATACTTGAGGTAGAAGACTGTTCAATAAATACCTTTTATTGAAAACGCCCGTCTCTCTAATTTCTCAGCAACTCTGATGAAACTAAGTATACAAGATTGACTGAGTAAAATAGTTATCTATTGTTTCCACGACTCTGAAGATTGATTTCTTATTCTTGGGAAACAAAGTTGTCATGTTATATGGTTGTCAGAAACTAATCCCTTCTTGTACTTTTGAGAAAGTTTCTAGTGACCTCTGAGCTAGCTGACACACACATAATTAAGTCTAATATATTCGGCAGAGACCTAGTTGACCTTAGTCCTACGTCTAAGCTGCAGTATATATTATTCCAATGCGCAGAGCCTATTGGGAATATAGGAACTACACTACATTTCAGTGCGTCAGCTGGAGGGTCGGCTTCCTTCGGCACTTGCGGCTGCAGGGCGTCAGGCAAGTAGTTAGTCGATCTGCTCCAAACCACCGTGTGTTTGTCTGGGCAAATCTAGACATATTTATACTTTGAAGGTGCCGAGTTTGACGTGTGATTGGACTTAATAACGTCCTCAAAGACTCAGTTCTTCGAAAAGTCCATGATTCCCTAGATAAATTAGTATTTAGGCAAGGGGAAGTCCCTAGCTGCTGAAGGCGGGTTTCTCTAAGAAATCGTTGTTGATCCTTGGAATTTAGTGGAAGTAGCCATGCCGTATTTGGGCTGCATAGGCTCAGTCTAAATATGGTAATGATTTCTATGCCTATATAAGGAGCGAACAATCTATACCTATATAAGGGCATGAATCGGGAAAATTGACACTAGAGTCCTAGATTCTATTACAATAAACGCACATGCCGAAAACTGGAGAAGAAATGGCTCCACGATCACACACCGGACAACCACGCAGCCCACAAGGACGCCACCTGCAGACATCACCAACTCATCAGAACAGCCAAGAGATCCTCCTTCAAAGCCTGCCTGGACAACAACGCACACGACAGCAAAGAGCTCTGCAGCATAGTGAAGAAACTCTCCAACCCCAGCACCAACACTAACAACATCCCGCCCTCGCAAGATCTGTGCAACTCACTAGCCACCTTCTTCCATCGCAAGATCGCTGACATCCACGACAGCTTCAACACCTCGACCACCCCGACGACGGCAGACCCCACCCCGATCGCCACCTGCACCAACGAGCTGACCACCTGGTCCCACGTGACGGACGAAGAAACACGCAAAGTCATGAACTCCATCCACTCAGGATCACCATCAGACACCTGCCCACACCACGTATTCAACAAAGCAGACGCGACCATCGCACCCCAACTATGGAAGGTCATCAACATCTCCTTCGACACAGCGACATTCCCGCAAAGCTGGAAGCACGCCGAAATCAACGCCCTCCTCAAGAAGCCCAAGGCGGACTCCAAGGACCTCAAGTACTTCCGGCCCATCTCCCTGCTCCCGTTCCCAGCTAAGGTCATCTAGAAAATCGCCAACATGCAACTGACCCGCCACCTTGAGGACAACATCTTAGACCCATCCCAGTCCGGATTCAGACAAAACCACAGCACCGAGACAGCACTCATCGCCGCCACAGACGACATCAGCCGCCAACTCGACAACGGTGAAACTTCAGCCCTCATCCTCCTGGACCTGTCAGCCGCCTTCGACACGGTCTGCCACCGCACACTTAGGACACGCCTCCAAGAAACCGGTATCCAGGAGAAGGCCCTGGACTGGACCACTTCCTTCCTCTTCGGCAGAACCCAGAGAGTCCGCCTCCCACCCTTCCGATCCGAAGCCACCAACATCATCTGCGGCGTACCCCAGGGCTCATCCCGAAGCCACCAACATCAACATCTACATGGCCCCCCTCGCACAGGTGGCCCGCCAACATGACCTGAACATCATCTCCTACGCCACACAGCTCATTCTCTCCCTCACCAAGGACCCACACACTGCCAAAACCAACCTCCACGAGGGAATGAAGGCCGTCGCTGAGTGGATGAGGAGCAGCGGCCTGAAACTGAACTCGGACAAGACGGAGGTCCGCATCCTCGGCCCCACCCCCTCTGCCTGGGATGACTCTTGGTGGCCGACCACACTAGGAATGGGGCCCACACCCGCCGACCACGCACGCAACCTAGGATTCATCCTCGACTCCTCCCTGTCCATGTCGAAGCAGGTCAACTCCATTTCCTCCTCCTGCTACAACACCCTCCGCATGCTTCGCAGGATCTACAAGTGAATCCCGACCGAAACCAGAAGAACGGTGACCCAAGCCCTCGTCAGCAGCAGCCTGGACTACGGCAACACACTCTATGCAGGAATCTCGGCCAAACACCTACAACGGCTACAACGCATCCAAAACGCCTCTGCCCGCCTGATCCTCAACATCCTGTGAACAGCCACATCACCCCCCACCTAAGAGACCTGCACTGGCTCCCTGTCAACAAGAGGATCACCTTCAAGCTCCTCACCCACGCACACAAAGCACTCCACAACACAGGACCAGCCTACCTGAACAGCAGACTCAACTTCCACACTCCCGCCGGCCAGCTCCGCTCCGCAAGCCTCATCCCTCGCCGCCGTCCCGCGCATCCAACGAATGGCCTCCGGCGGCAGATCCTTCTCCTTCCTCTCCAAGAACTGGAACACCCTCCCCACCCATCTACGGCAGACCTACGACTTGCTCGCCTTTAGAAGACTCCTCAAGACCTGGCTCTTCGAGCAGTAGCTGCACCCCCCTCCCCTCAGTGCCTCGAGACCCTGACGGGTATGTAGTGCGTTCTACAAGTTACTGATTGATTGATTGATTCTTTAATTTAATGTCCATTCACTAGACGAAAAAATACAACTACAAATTCAATCGACATGAACAAAAAAGCACCAGCCAAATGTAAGTTCAAGGTGGTATAAAAAAATGTCTCTTAAACCAAACAGCAAAAATAGGAATTTTCGATGTGGCTTTCGATGTTGTAGAGTCAGTGTCAAACGATAAATGGCACTGGTCAACGATACTTGTGTGCACACCAGGCAACGACACATCTGTGGGATACGAATACTCAGTATCTTCATGGGGACCACCAGCCGGTGGATTCAACAATGGATTAGTAACTGTATGCATCTTGATGGCAATGTCAGGCCTGATGGTGTTTGCCGAGGCCAAAACTGAATTTCTCAGCAAGAGACCGCTGGAGTCATACTAGGAAGAATCGGCCACTCGTTTTAATTTTTTTTGTTGAAAACAATCTTTATTTGTCAATTAGCATAGACAACGTAGGGCTCTGAACACTAGAGGCATCTGCTGAATCAAACATAAGCAATCATGAAGGCAATCGACGTTTTTAGAAGTAATGTCAAGATGCATAACACGAGAATGCTGACTGAAATAGAACCCCCCAACGCCCATCCTCCCTCACCTCCCCCCCTGAAATCGCACACTGTCCGCATAGTTCTGTCCACAGCCTCGAAAAACCAAACAAAGAATCCTGCACTAGCAACATGCACCCCCATGGCCCACCCCTCCTCCCCGCTCCTGAATAACTCTAGCATCTACCACAGTGGATGGGTCTCAACCTCCGCTGGCGGCTCCAACCATAGGCCCCTGTAGTCCGCCCACCGTCTCCAGATCTTATAATGCTTGCGTGGGCAACCCCTGGCTACAAAGATAGGCTTTTCCAACCTCATGCAAAAATCTAAACCATTCTTCCATGCGGCCACCGAGGGACCCCGCGTCGCCTTCCACTCTTCAGCAATGTCCCGTTTTGCCAGTGTGAACCCTAACAACATGAGGTGTCGTTTGTAGACATTACCCCCTATACCCTCCATGACATGTAGCAGGGCCAGCGCAGTGTTCGAGGGAGCCCCCATCCCAGAACTGCCATGAGGCATGCAAAGACCCCCCTCCAGAAACAATCCAAGGATGTGCACTGCCAAACAGTATGTAGAAAGGTGCCCTCCTCCCGACCACAGCTAAGACACACCGGGGAAGCGATCAGCCCCGCACGCCACAGTCGTGCTCTAGTAAAATAAACCCTGTGGAGATACTTGAACTGAACCAGGTGGAGTCGCATTGCTATGGCCGCCCCCCACGGCGCCGCCAAGGCTCCACCCAGTCCTCCTCCTCCAGAGTGCCCACGTCATCCTCCCAATCTCCCCGAAGCTTTTGCAGTGAAGGGGAACAACGAGTAACCAGGGATTGGTATATCCAGGAGATCTTTTCTTGCAGGTCCCCCATAAAAACTTTTGCTTCCAACAGACTAAATTCAGGGAGAGACTCTGGGCCCTCCAGGCTAGGAGACAGGGCGTGGCAAATCTGGAGGCACCAGTAGAATTGTGACTGGGGCATTTGGAATTCCCTCCGGAGGTACTGGAAGGGCGTGAGTGTTGTGCCCCTCATGACATCTCCCAGGGTGGAGACACCTATGTCGTCCAATTCCCTGAAACCATGCAGGGCCACCAGATGGGGAAGGAGCCCATTATTCCAAAGAGGAGTCTCCTGAGTCAGGGTGTTCCACCAACCCAGGCACTGCAGAGCCTGCCTCCAAATCTGGAACATCACCTGTGTGGCCGATGGCATCACATCCCGCAATGGCGCTGAGTATAGGAGTGTGTGCAGCGAGTGACGCCCCATAAGGTGCTGCTCCAGTGCATATGCCAGGTCGCTCCTATCCCCGTACCACCATTCATTAAGAATCAGGAGATGCGATGCCTGGTAGTACGAGAGAATGTTTACAACATAGGGTTTTGCTATTTGTCTCAGCAATAGTTTGAGGATTTTGAAGATATTCTGTTGGTTTTGACCCTTCATCCTGGGTTGTCAATTGTTGTTTCTCAATAATAATTATGTGTGTGCCCTTCTCCTTCTCTCTCCGTTCCGGTAGATATTGGCTGTTATTAACCCTTGATGCACGTGCAATTGGACTTGGCAGATGGGCTTTTTCCTGGGTTGGCGCGTAAATGGCAGCCATTGGGTCCTTTAAAAAGAAAGTTTTTTGAATCCCGATAATTTTTCTTGGGCTGCTGGTAGAAATTTCGGGAGCTGAAACCAGCCTCTCTCTTCGTCGTATGGCCGCCTTTTTTTTTGATTCTTAACTGGCCCTTGATCTTCAATTTTAACATTTTTTGTTTCTTCGGTTGCCTCCTGTCGCACTTTACCTGATTTCATGATTTCTTATGGATAGAAGCAGCCCTGGCTAATGCCCCCGTTTTTTTTTAATGTCAAGCAATAGGGTTGAAAACCCGACACAGCGGTGAGTACTATTCCCCCGTGCGCTGCCCCTTTTACTCGTGATTCCGAGTGAGTTTTGGGCAGGGGCAGGGTGCAGTTTCCAGAAATGTATAATACCAAAAACAAGTAGGAAATCAAGGAGAGAAGGCAAGAATCTAACGAGGAATGTCCGGGCCAGAAAATGGTGATATTTTCCCTTTAGGTCCGGTGATTTCCGGTGATTTCCCAGCACTGGGCGATGGCTAATGTTTTTTTCTTTTGCTCTCCTTCGCGAGCGGAGCTCACGGGGGGCGCAGGCTGCACCTGTCCTAGACAGGTCGCCTCTGCGAACCACCCCCGGCTCTTACTTTGCGGCTACCACTAACGGCAGTTGCGCTCGCTGTTCCTACTACTCCTACCTGTACCAGGGGGAAAGACCGGCCGGGAGTAGCAGCTCTTATGTGGACTTTTGGTGGTTTTAGACCGTTTTGGCAGTTTTAGGGGTGCAAAGGTCTTTCAAAGGAGCTCGGCGGGGCTGTAGTTGTAACTTGAGCACGGCGACGGTGTGGCTGGGCAGAGGCAGAGGCCGAGGCCGAGGCAGAGGGTTGCTAAGTGCGGCTACACAATTTCTACAGCCTCTCGCCTGCCTTCCTTCACTGCCCGCTGCCCGCTCCTGCGCTGCCTGTGTTCACCAGCAGCCGTGGTCTTTCCGCCTCCTGCTCCCGCTCCTGCTCGCACCAGCTCTGTGCCTCCAAAGTCTCTGGCGTCTTTCGCGGCAGTGCGGTACCTGTAAATCTCCGCTGCCACTGCCGCTAAGGTTGGCGGCTGACGACTGACGGCACCCGGCAACTCCGGCAGCTCCGCAACAACTCCGCAGCTCGCCACTCCTCGCTGCTTGCTTCTCGCTGTTCGCTCTGCTCTGCTCTCTCGCTGTGCTCTCACGTCTCACGTGGTGGGGGCGTGGACTTTGTATGCTAGGAAAGACAGTTATCGTTCAATCCAGGAAGGGCTTGGCTCCAGAGTTAAGAAATTCAAATGGCAAAGGGGAAGGTCTCTCCCGATGCTGGCAGAAGTTAATCCAAATGCGAGTCTGCTTGACGCAGCTCAGGAGCCCCGCGTTTGATTTTATCCCGAGCCCCACGCACATTCCAACTGATAATGCGGAGACTGTCAGGGGTTACCCAGCCATCATCTGACACTCCAGCCATGAGGGGGGAATCTTCCCATAATGCAGATAACAAGCTGTGGTAATGCGTGTGTACAAAGCCGTAGGCATCTAGCGAATGTGCGATTTGGAAACTAAAACAACCCTCACCCTACAAACCTCCACTCCATACCTCTAAAACGCTGAAGTATCTGTCATGGTAGGGCTAGTCCGCAGGCCACAACGGGGGGATGAAGACCGCCCCCACCAATGGATCCCCATCTCACAGCCCTTGTCCTCTGGGCATGTCTCCGACCAGACCGGTCCTGGCGGAGAGGCCAGCCCACAACATGACTCCCCCTAGTAATATCAACCACGGCTCCACAGTGCCCCACAGAGTCCGTGCATCCGGGTTCAAGTGTTTGATGCCCCGAGGTAGAGCCCCCACGAGAGGAGGTGCTGCAGGACTCGGAGCGTCGCCGGGATCTGGATTGTCTGGAACTCTTCTGCTGTTGACCCCGGGGGCCTTTCCGGGCCATCTCGCTCGATGAGGAATCTGATTCCCTTCCAGGTGGCGTATGTGGCCTAACCAGCACTGTCTCATCTGTCCATTTAAACACCTCCTCCTGGGTGTCGAAGAAGTGGGTGCGGGAGCGAAATACCACCCGCAGGCGCACCGGATACAATAGGGCGTATGGCAGCTGAAGGTCTCTCAGGCGGGCCTTCGCCGCCATGAATGATTGGCGTTGTTGCTGGACTAGTCTCATGTAGTCAGGGAAAATGAGGATGCGCAAATTATTGTATTGCAGGCGTACCTTGGCCCGAGCCTGTTTCAGGATAGCATCCTGATCCTTGATATTCCAATTGTTCAAGGATTTCTGCAATGGGAGCTTTTGCTTCTCGCAGCATGGGATAATGGGGTTGTGGCTGAGGCATTGACCACAATGGAATCTCATGTCTGGGCGAAAGTTTATCCCAACCGACCTGAGTACGGTACAAAGCCGGCGCAAGCACCTGAGCCCAATCTTGTGTAAAATTCTACACCTGCTCCATTGGCACAGTGTGTGCGAAACTAGGGAGGATTACCTCCTCCCCTCTCGGAGCGGCCAGAATGAAAGGTGGGGGCCAGTCCGCCTCCGCTAACAAAATGTCATATGTAGAGGTCCGATTTTTTTAAAAAAATCCCTTTTATTACACGTTGTATGTGACCTTCAAGAAAACTTGCCCTATGGGCAATTTCTGCGTATTCGTCGCAATTGCTCCAACAAAAGCGACTATTTTGATAATGCGGAAATTCTAATGAACAAACTCTGCAATAGAGGATACCCCAGGAACTTAGTTAGAACAGCACTTAAACGTGCTTGGTACACACCTCGGGAAAGTTTGCTGACTCCCAAAGATAAGAAGGAGGGCACATTGTTAACTTGTGTCCTAACATTCAATCCGAAGGCAAATAAGGTGAAACAGATAATTTCAAAGAATTGGAAATTAATAGAACATCTGAACATTCCAAAACCGCTTTTGCATTTCGAAAAGGAAAAAATATAAAGCAACATTTAGTAAAGGCGAGTAGGGTGGTGACAAGCAAAAAAGATACTAGGAGCCTATTAGGGTTGTCACCCGTGATCGGACACTACCGCTGTATGAACTGTGTTGTGTGTCCTAACACTATGGACTTGAAAGAGATCGAAATCAATGGCCATACACATACGATGCGCACCTTCTCTAATTGTAACACCAAGAACGTTATTTATGTAGTGGAATGTCCTTGTGACCTGTCCTACATTGGGCAAACCACGCAAGCAGTTAAAATGCGGAATTGACAGCATAAATCGCGCATAAGGTGTAGGTACATTGGGGCCCCTCTAGTGCAGCACTACATGGAGGCAAACCATAATGAAGAGGAGTTGACTTGGCAGTTCTAGTTACCATCACGGCTAAAAATAAAACAGAATTAGAGACCAAGCTGAACCGCACAGAAGCAAGATTAATAGAGAGGTATCACACCTCTGACAAAGGACTTAATGAGCGGGATGAGATTTGGGCGTTGATTTGAATGCCTTGATCTTCTTCATTGTTTACTGTACTCTGTATATCTCTTTTGCCGAGTTCTTCGAGTGAGTATGAATTGCGATAAGGTTTGATACTGATTATTGAAGTATATGTACATATGTTGCTTTTACACACACTGTATATATTTGGTCTGTTTTTGGCTTTATAATGTGTACAATGTGTATTTATTGTGCTTTGCCCGATACTAACATGAGGGATCTTGACCGCCCTTGATCCTTTTTGATACTGTTCTTTCCTTTGTGTTTTTATCCTGGGATGTATAGTCTTGATGCCTTGCTTAGAATGGGAACCCAATAGTGGAAGTGCAGGAGTGACAGTGGGTGTGTGATGATTTGTGGATGTCACCTTGGGTCGTCTGGTTCTTTTGTTTTATTTCTTTTTTTCTTGATTTATTTCCAATAACATTTGTTTTTTCTTCTTTTTCCTCTTTGTAAGGTCGAAGTGAGATTGGCCATTAATTTGGAACATTGTGAGTACTTGTGAATTTCGAGCGCCGGTGGATAACTATCGGGAACATTTTGGATTTATAGTGCTTTTTTAGTGTTATCTATGGGGTGGACGCACAGTTTGACGTAAGACACGCATATTTAGAATGCGCGGTGTCAGCCGACCCGGATGCTCTGGTGGTTCGGCTGGAGAGGCGTTGGAGCGAGCACTGAGTTAACGTGCCACTGACCTTGTTTATAAGTTGAAGGTAATTTCGTCCTTTTTCGCCGCATAATAATGCGATTGCGCAGTACGGGCAGTGAGGTCCCTTTAAATTAAATTAGAGCAGAGTACTGAGGGGGTTGGTGGTTACGACAGTGGAGTGATAGACAGGTTTTGCCCCGACTGTTTCCCCACCTCGAGAGGCCCTCAGGGTTTTGAATTAGGCCGATATGTAGCCTCGAGTGAGAAACCTTCTGAGTTTGGTGGGCACGTACTGTATGGGTACTTTTAGTTGCCTGTGTCATTTGGTTTTTGATCCGCTCTGGACCGGCATTTTGCCACAAAGGATGAATTGTATGTAGCCCCGTTAGGATATTGGTGTAGGGGAATGAGGAGAGAGGGTCGAGTGATTGACGGTGTATTGTTCCTCTCTTCTCTTTTCTCCTGGGGTCTGGCATGATTATAGGAAGACTGCGAGACTTGAGCCACTTCAGAGAGTTTTTTCTACCTGGGCGGACATCACGAAGATTTAAGGTAGGTGTACCGTGCTGTGTGTTAGATACCCTGTTGTCAGGGATGGCGGTTGTGTGGCTACGTCCCCCCCTTTTTAGACCTTCCTTTGGGATTGATTGATTCCTTTTTTATATGTCCTCTTCATGTAGAGTCCACTGGAATAGAGTCTAGACGGTGGTTCCTACCCCACCCACTTTGGTGGCTGTGGTGGGGGGGCCGGCGATAACAGCCCGAGGTTTGGCCGGGGCCGCGAAGAATAGGTACTTATCTTTGGACACGTGTTGAGTTTTGATAGTATTTGGCGTGTATATGCATTTAACACTTTGGGGTATAAGGTGATTCGTTTGATTGTCATTAGTGTCTAAATCTTGTTGCACGCTTGAGTTGTTCACTTGGAGGTGTGGTTGGGGTCTCCTTGATAGTCTCCTTTATTATTTATCATTTATTATTTTCATTTATTGGATCATTATTTGTCCTTGGACCTTTCTTGGTTTGGGTTGTGATTTATCTTTCCTTGTTTTTTTCTTTTTTTCTTTCCATGACGGAATCACCCATTGACACTGCATTTCCACATGTGGGGGAGACAAAGTTCTTTAATTCTAGCAGCTGCAATGTCTTTTTGTTTAGGCAGAAAGAGTTAATATATGTATTTGTTGTTACTAGAGTACCCATGTCCTAATGAAGCCTATATCATCTGGCTGAAACGCGACCGCGACTGCGTCGACACCTTATGTTTTGAACGGAGCCCCCTGTAAAAAATGTAAGGAAGATTGGATTTTTTCCAAGGCACACCAACACAAATGTAGGCTGGGTTGATAAGTTAACCCCCTGGTGTTTTTTGTGTTTGGGACTACCGTTTTGTTATATACTCCACCCCAAATTGAGAGGAGGTACATATGTAAATTGGTGTATATATTCTTTTTTCTCAAGGGTACAGAGAAGTGTTTTTGGTATTGTATAGTGTTCTGTGTATTTGTATATATTGTATATGTGATGTGTTGTATATAGACTGTGTCATTTTTTGATATTGTGCCTCTCTGGCTGTTTGCTCATATATGTGTATATGAACTAATATATACTTATGCTGCGTATAATTCGCGTATCACAAGATAATTGATTGTTTCTTGATTGATAATTAAAAGTAGATTGATCCCTTCAGTACCTTTTTGTTTCTACTTTTTCATCCTTGGATGTCTCCTGCTCAGGTACGGGAGGGTAAGGTGGGCAGAACCCCTAACCATTTTTTCTAGTCTTCAATTAAAAGGACTATGTCATACAGTCTGTCGGGGGAGCCACTCTAGTGTCAGCAGTCTACTGTGGTGAACGTGTCAGTTGCTGTCGCCTTCAGATATGGGAGCAGAGCTTGCCGCACTACTGTAACCTCCGCTGCGCTGTCTAGCAGCGTTAGCGCCCATGTCAGGTTCCAAAGCTGTGTTCTCACTATCCGTGGCATACCTTGCGGTTAACGCAGCAACCTTCTTTTCTGAAACTGTGGAAGTTGACGTGGAAAGTCGTCCTGCTTGCCTTTACCTTCAGCCGGACGGGGCTGCTTACGTCCTTGTGGGGCACCACGGCCTCTGCTGCGTTCTCTTCCAACGGCTTGTGAGACCGATGTTTCTTGTGAAGAACGAGGAGAACGATGATCAGGAACCTGAAATCTATCAGGAGACCAAATTCTTGTGCGGTCGCGCAAATCATATGAGCGCTCAGTACACATGGGTATTGGGTATTGGTGATGCAGGACATGACCTTTGTTTCTGTTGCTGCTTCCACTGTTTCTTATTCTTCCAATTCTGGTTATGGAAAACTGGACGGTTGTCTTTAGTAGACTTAGCCGTCTGAGTTTGCGGTCAAGCTGTTGCTTTAGCAAAAGGCTTAACACCCAAACTATTGTGGCCAATGGTCTTATAAACCTCTGCAATAATTTTCGGCAACTGCCGGGGTTTATCGGCTTCGGCGACGAGGCGCAAAGCATTAGACACATGAAAGTTAACAGCATCTACCGTGGCGTTAGCAAGGATGAGATCAGCAACTCCATCAAACACTCCAACAAGCCTCATTCCCAACTTGACAGCCGCCTCCGGACCGTGTTGATCCTGAACGCTTGATCACAGAGGGCAGGACAGTCATAGACGGGGTGCCGAAGCACTTCGCATAGACTGCTGCAAATACTTTACCCCAGTTCTCACAATCAGTTGCCTCAGGCACCAGCTCTTTCTGCAAACTAATGGTCAGAATCCTGTGTTTTTCCACAGGAGTTGTATTAGGAAACACTGCGTCCTGTTGGTCAAATTTCTCGGCAAACCAACAAGGCATCTCGTCCTTATCCTGGGGGCGCTTGCCCATTACCAAATTAACCATGACGGGACTGATTGTTATCCCGGCCGGTCCAACTGGATGCACCGCATCCCCAGATACCCCCACCTGGATGTTGCGTGAAACATATTGCACTAAAGCCCTATGTACCACAACAATGAAGGTACAGAGTTGTCCCAACTCAGCTATAGGGACTGTTTGATAATGTGCATGTGGTGTGAGCCCGGCGAAGACTGGCCAAGTGGCCCCAGGAATAGACAAGGGACCGAACTGGAGTTACGTTGTGGGGGAGGGCGCCATTAAACGAAATATGATGCTGCCAAGCAGAAATCGTAATCTCCTGTGTCCTATATGGTGCCTACATCGCAGGCACCGCTGAGTGAGTGTAAGTATGGAACGTACCATCATTCGCATTCATAGCCGGAAACATAACCCAAGAGTAGAAAAGCTCAAATGGGAACGCTGCATCGGCACTCACCACACACCACCATACCATCAGTGGGCACCCCGAACTGCGTCAAATGATTTTGGAGGGGTACCCGACTATGCTGAGCTATATCAATATCACGCATAAGGACACAGTATGGAAAAAACAACTTAGATGAATTTTAGCACAAAAAGGTTAGTAATTCAAAACGTGAACCTTTTAATAAATCTCAAGCTTGAATGAACCTATAACACATTCGCATAGGTAGGTTAATCCTTCACGCCTGTCATCCGGAAACAGTAGTGAAAGTATTGTGGACAGATATAAGCACTAATCGAGCGTCTCGAATATAAGACCAAATGTTAGGGGTGCCATGTTGCGGGGATTCTGCTCATGTACAGAACTATGCACAGGAAACCTGGACCTCAGTGAATTGTGGTGTACCAAAAAAACTCACCTCAGTACCCAGGACCCCTATCCGACTAGCATCAGTGTCTCATTAGATCTCCGTACTATAGCGTAGCTACCAATGATTAGACAACCCAGAACATGTGACTTAGGGTACTCTCAGGAACTCGTACATTCGGCCGTGCATACAAGTCTGTTTTCTATGGTGACAACTACCTGACCGCTATGACTCGCGTGGGATGACATGCGCAGATTATTTCTTTTTTGAACATCAACACTCAGAGTACAATTATTTGATTGAGCTCTCAAGTCTCCTGTACGTCTGTAAATAACTCAGACAAGTTTGTTTTCTTGTACACCCGGCCGTGCACAGAAGTCTGTTTTCTATGTTGTTGATCACCTGACAGTAAAAAATGTTAAAACACAAAACAATGTTGTATGACACTCGCAAAGGACCAGAACACGGACGCCATTGTCAGACTTCGGTGAGTGTACATGAAATTTCCATAATTGTGACGCCTTTGCGCTCACTGTAAACTCCGAGTAATCACTCCTCATTCTTTTTCACAGGTCACATTTCGCAAGTGACGTTCTCTCACCTATACTCTAATTGTAAGTTGATCTCATACTTTTTACCAAGTCACTTTTTTACCACAGCGTTGTCACGACTCACTCAACTTTTATCTTTTATTCCACTTAGAGATGCCCTCGAGCATTTCTTATTGTGAAGCTTTCTGTTTACCTTCAATTAACGAGTCCATCGTAAAGGTCAGAATCACTTTGGCACAACATCACTGTGCATGATTCCGTAATTGCACATTGCAAAGATAACTAATGACCAAATATTTTCACGCGCTTTATTGTCTGTATATTACAAGATAGACAAGCATGTTTACCATCTCACGCTAACAACTTTGGACTTCAGGGTTCTAGTTAAACATCAATAGATATCATGAATAATATGCTATATGCGCGTCATACGAGAGGTTACTCTTTTTAATACATTATTATAACGGATGTACGTTCCATGGCACCAAGACTTTTTTATACAGCTCACACTATGGTTTCTTTTTCACATTCAGCACTCTGATTTCATGGTTGTTATAAATGATATCGACAACAGCTCAACTTGTACCTATGATTGAAATGTTTTATTATAATGCTTTCAGAATTTAAGTACCCTGATGAAGGGTAAGCCCGAAATGCATTGGTAAGCCCGAAATGCTTTGGGCAGAAATGTTTGAAAATAAATGATTAACGATGCAAGATTTGCATACTATGAATACAATAGTATGGAACTGAAAACAAAATAAAGAAATAAATCACAGCTACATGAAACTACCACAAAAAGCATTTTGTGAAATGTATTGAAACTCATTGGAGGAGTGCCCATCGGGCACGTTACTCTCACAGGAGAGGTTTGTCCTTTAGTTTGTCCACCCTCATGCTCAGGAGTAATCACCAATGAGGCACCCATAAACTAGTTACTTTCGATTGCCTAATTTACAAAGGAGTGCGAACGCCCATGTTCCAATCGGATTCCACAATGATAGTGGAAACAGGTTGTATAGCACCTTGTGAACCACCTTGTGAACCAACCTCCCCTGCTAGGAGCTAGGTTTTATAATAATAGAAGATCTCTTAGGCTTGAATGGGGAACCCCATACCGCCAAGATCAGCAGAGGTGAATCACATCTCCGGATCAGCAAAGCTTTATGTCTCTGGAAAGTTTTTTTCTCCAAATGCCTGAATCATGCATGCAATGCAATATTAAAGGCACCAGAATTTCAGATGGTTGCAGCTGTGTGCGTGTTGTGTCTAGAGCGTTGGCCGATCAAACTGAATCAACAGCATACATTGTTATTATTACTTTGAAGACTTCTGCACACAGTGTACAGACTAAGCATGCGATGTAAGTCTAGGGACGTGAAAAACAAGAAGTTTAACTTAAAACAACAGTTACATGTAGTGTCGTGTGCAAAAGCTGCAAAGTGTCAAAATGGCGTTTAAACGTCTAATACATTTATGCTAACATAGCAATTTGTGCAAGCAGAACCCTGTCTTCACTACACTCTCAACACTTAAAGAACGGCATGTCGATATAGTTCACACTAACAAACAATCTGACTTGTACATGGAGTTTCTCCCTCCTCAAAGTCACCCCAGGAAGCATTGGGGGCCATACCAGACTTACCTAAGTGGCAAGGAGACAGGAGAGATGGACGGCGAGGATGTATTAGTGATGGGGTAGAGTGATGAATATTGAGTGAGCAGTCCCTGCATGATAATGCCACGCATGTAATTAATGGTGATATGCCGATGTTATTGTGTCCACAAATGTTAGACCTGGCACCTTGGCGTGGGTCTCCCTTCCATTTTTTGCAGTTGCCTCGTGTTTTTGCTGGTTATAGATGCTTTGGGCACTATGCCACTGCTGTCCAGTGCCACAGTGCAAGTGCTCTCAATGGTAAATTGATGTATGGATTAGTGATACCATAATTGGTTGGTTTGGTTTACTTGTCATGAGTATGCCCAGGGATTGTAAACGAAATACTGCTGGTGGGCTTGCAGCACTGGTTGTGCCACCCACAGAAGCAGCCTGTAAAATTGAGTCTCAGGTCTGCTATTGGGGAGCTTATTTGCAGCCTGATACTGCCATATTGACTGGGCAAGTGCACCCACTTGCCAGTCCCTAAACCTTCTCTTTTCTGCATATTAGTCACCTCTAAGGTCAAAGGCAGGGTGCATTGTAGGAATAAGGTAGGAAATGCCTGGTGTGTGCATCATGTCCTAGTGAATTACAGCCATTTTAGTTTTTCACCATTGCAAGTCTACCTGTTCCTCATAGGCCAGAATGGACAGTTTGATTAGAACATTGTATAATCCTAACTGACTCAAGGAACCAGTTAGAAATTTGAGTTTAGTATTCCTGAACTCAGAATGGTAAAATACATCTTTTAATGAAGTTGGTTTTAACATTCAGTGTTTGAAAATACCACTTTTAGAAAGTAGGTATTTTCTTGTCTAACCATCCAAGCCTGCCTCTGCTAGGTTGTGTATTCCTAGTCTGGAGTTTGAGTGACAGGGGCTGGGGGATTCCAGGAGACAGGGTGAGTCAGCACAGGGCTGAATAGAGAGATCTGCATGCAGATGGGAGGGAGGAGTTGCACCTGGGACCTGAATAGGGCTGTGCCTTCCCTCCACAACGCTGGCTCCACCTCCTGTTGTGCGTCTGATGACCCTGCCCTGCACTCCATCGAAAGAAACGGCACCGCCAGGACGTTCACATCGCTCCATATCCAAGCCAATACAGCAAACACGCACCGTGTTCTTCCTTGTTTGCACTCATATACGACGAATAGATAGAATTTTGATTTACACATGTTTTATACTGACGGTTTTAGACGTTTTCGTAAACCATCACAGATATTCACAGGACTTTTTTTTCTTGCGCACTTGGACCCAGATAGAGGGCTGCCGGGTTGCAATTATCACCAGCATTCCGATCACGCAATACTGCTTCTTCAATCAACAGACGCCTTACTTCTTGGTACCTTGGATTCAAGTTTACATTTTAACCGTTGCCCTACCAGGTTAAAGTTATCACCGGTAGAAGGACACTACAGCGTTAGACAACTTCCTTAAGCCCTGAAGAGTCGTGGGGTGACTTTCCCCGACGAAACACGTGTTGGCTGGTTGCGTTTTCTATCAGAATAAAAAAATTACGACATCACCCAAGAATCCTGTACAAATTGCTTCGAAGGATATTTGCATGTCTTGTTGAGATTTTGTATGTGTGCACAGGATTTAGCTAAATTTGTTTGTGTAGGGTTTCCCTATACATAATAAGGGGTTACAAGGGTCTCCCCTTCCTAGGCAGCGCATACACACCATTGTGAGTCACACACTAACGTAAATTTGAGGTGCGCCATTACTTCCTATATACCAAAACCCTCAACCTTCATTTTCAATCCATCTGTAGTGTTGTCGCTGGGTTACTGTATGTGTTCACAAATGCTTTACACACTGCCTCTGATATAAGCCTGTCTGCTCGTGCCAAGCTACCAAGGGGGTGAGCAGGGGTTATTTGTACCCCCTTACCCAGACTAGACGCATGGGTCCCTATTTGGTCAAAGGTACCTATCTCTGCCAACTAGAGACCCCCATATTGGTAGACAACGGTGAGGATTCTGGACTTGCATTTGTGACTCATATACAGTGATTGGTGAACACTAGTAGTGAGTGCAGACCAAACGCAACCACATACTTTTTGGTAGATTGTTTTTCCTGGGATTTTCTATTTTTGCAAAGAACTGCCAAGTTTAACAACCATGGATAAAGCAGCATCCATAGCATCTGTTGATTGTGATTGGGAAGAGGAGAAACTGGAATGCTCAAAGGTAAAACAGCTAAGCACTTCTGCAGGAAATTTAAAGTTGCAATGACCGATCTCACCAAGAAGGATGAGTTCTAAAAGGCGTTGAGGGCCTGGGTTGCAGCAAGGAGTACCCCTGAGAATGAGGAAGGGGTTGAGAATGCAGAGGAGCAGCTGAATGGGCCATTGGGTCCAGGGGGAGGAGAGCAACCTCCGCAGCAGGTAGCAGTGCTTCTGCCAAAGGCCTGTCCCCAGAGGAGCTGGGGGACAGGGAGAGGAATAGGATGCATGAGTGGGAGCTAGCCAAAATCATTGGGCAGTTAGAGATTAGGAAATTGGCCATAGATGAAAAGAAGATGCAACTGGGTCATGAGAGAAGTTTGAGGGAGTTTGAGTTGAAAGCAAGGAGCTGGAGATTACTCCCTCTGGTGACAGCACACCCCGGCAGATGGCGAGTGTAGCCCTGGGGGAGGGGAGTGGTGCCCAAGGTGGGTGGGGTCCCCCAGAGATGACCCTTGTCTCTTTAGGAGACTGTGAGGTGGCCCCATGATCCAACTGCCTGATAACACTAAGAAGTACAGGCAGTGGGTGACCATCAATGGCCATAGAGTGGAGGCTCTTATAGACACAGGAGCCAGTGTGATAGCTGTCAAGTGTCACCTAGTGTCTCAAGAGCAGGTTGTCCCCCATGCATTTTACCCAGTTGTTGCTGCTGACAACAAAGAGGGCCACTGCAAGGTGGCTCAGGTTCCCTTTGAGTGGGGTGGGGGGGGTGTCTCTGGTACTCTTCAGGTAGCTGTGAGGCCCGCCATGCCTCTTGACTGTTTTTTAGGGAACGATTTGGAGAGCTCACCTTGGACGAAGGTGGAGCGAAGTGCTCATTTGGAGATGTTGGGTCTGTATGACTGGGCGTCTGTAACCACACGGTCCATGGCAGCCAGTAAGGGTGCTCAAGAGGACCTAGAGCCTGAGAGGAGGCCCAGGTACCTGCCTTAAAGAGAAGAGGCAGGGGGCGCGGTAAACCGGCCCCCGAAGTTCCCGCGGTCCAGGAGGAGGCAGACCCTGACGGGGAATGCCCTGGAGGCTACAGGGGAACTGGTAACTGAACTGGGAGACCTGCCTGAGCAGACCCATTGGCAGCAGGAAGGAGGACCCTCCGGGGAAGAGTTCTGTGAGGAGCAGTACAAGTACTCTCCTCTTGTGGGTTTGGGGCAGCATGCTGCAAACCAGGAAGCAGGTGATCAGTCTGGATCACATTGGATTTACTGGGAGAATGGTCTCCTGTATAATGCTAAGGTTGCTGAGCTTGGGTCAGCCCGTGTGCTGGTGGTACCCCTGCGTTTTAGAGCCCTCCTACTGGGGCTGGCTCATGATGTGCTGTTGGCAGGACATTTGGGGCAGAACAAGACCGTTGAAAGGCTTGTCACCCACTTTCATTGGCCCCAAATGCGCAAGAGTTCAGACACTCATTGCAGGACATATCAGTCTTGCCAGGCAAGTGGAAAGAGTGAGAGGAAGCAGAAGGCTCCTCTCCAGCCATTCCCACTGGTCAGCACCCCCCTTTGAACGGGTGGGTATTGACATTGTGGGGCCACTGGACCCCAAGACAGCCATGGGCAGCAGGTTCATCCTGGTCTTGGTGGACCATCCCACCCGGTACCCGGAAGCCATACCTCTGAGGACAGTGACGGCCCCCGTGGTGGGACAGGCACTGATGGGAATTTTCTCACAAGTGGGATTCCCTAGCGAGGGAGCGTCTGACCGAGGAACAAAATTTCATTTCCAAGTATATGAAGTCCCTGTTGCAGGAGTAGGGTAACCTACAAGTTTACCACTCCTTACCACCCCCAAGGAAATGGGTTGGTTGAGAGATTCAATCGAACCCAAAAGGCATGATTATGGGTCTTGAGGAAGCTATGAGGCGTAAGTGGGACGTCCTCTTACCATGTCTGCTGTTTGCATACCATGAGGCGCCACAGAAATCTCTAGGGTTCAGTCCCTTTGAGCTTCTCTATGGGCCCCCAGTGAGAGGACATCTGAGTCTGGTCACGGAAGGCTGGGAGCAATCTCCCAGGAAACCTCCCCAGGATGTATATAGCAACATTCTGGCCTTCCCGAACCAGACTAGGCATTTCAGACAACTCGCTGAGGCGAATCTGGAAGCCAGCCAGGAGGAGCTGAAGCGGTGACGCGACCAGAATGCCACTCTGGTAGAGGTTCAGCCTGGTCAGAATGTGTGGGTCATGGGCCCAGTGGAGCCTTGTGCGCTCCAGGATAAGTGGACCAGACCATTTGAGGTGGTGGAGAACAAAAGTCCTGTTACCTACTTGCTGAGCTTGCGGTCTCCCAGCAACCCCTTGCGGGTCCTGCATGTCAACCGCCTGAAGCCCCACTTGGAGTGGTCCAAAGTGGGCATGCTCTTAGCAACTGATGATGGAATGGAGGAGGAGACTGAGCCTCTTCCTGACCTCCTGTCGGGGACAGAGCGAGATGGGTCAGTGGATGGTGTGAACCTCTCTTCCACCCTGACCCCTGAGCAACAGAATGACTGCCGCAAGTTGCTGGGACAGTTTTCTGATCTGTTCTCCCTGATTCCCAGTGTCACAGATTGGTGCGTCAATGATATGGACACTGGAGATAGTCCTCCTGTGAAGCACAAAACTTACAGGGTGACTGACAGAGTGAGAGCTTGCATCAAAGAGGAGGTCACAAAGATGCTTGCGTTAGGGGTGATTGAGTCTTCTAACAGTCCTTGGGCCAGCCCAGTGGTCTTGGTCCCAAAGTCTGCCACACCGGGTGCCACACTAGAACTCCGGTTCTGTGTGGACTACTGAGGGCTCAATTCAGTCACAAGGACTGACGCGCACCCCATTCCCAGAGCTGATGTGCTCATCAATCAGTTAGGGGCTGCACGGTACCGCAGCACGTTTGACTTAAAGTCTGGGTACTGGCAGATCACCTTAACTGATGGGGCCAGAGAGAGGTCAGCATTCTCCACACCAGATGGGAACTACCAGTTGCGGGTTATGCCCTTGGGGGTGAAGAATGCCCCTGCCATCTTTCAGAGGTTGGTCAACCAGGTGTTGGCTGGACAGGAAGAGTTCAGTGCCGCCTACTTGAATGACATTGCAGTGTTCAGCACCAGTTGGGAAGAACATCAGCGCCACCTGTGGGAAGTGTTGATGGCGCTGCGGAGGGCAGGCCTCACAATCAAGGTGAGTAACTGCCAGATCGGGCAGGGCTCCATGGTGTACTTGGGACACCAGGTTGGGAGCGGCCAGGTGGCGCCCCTGCAGCCCAAGATTGAAACCATCCTGGCTTGGGAGCCCCCTAGACTCAGACAGAGGTGAGAGCCTTTTTAGGACTCACTTGGTATTACAGGAGTTTTGTCAAGGGGTATGGCAGCATTGTTGCACTCAGACTTCCAGGAAGCATCCCAAGAGAGTGATTTGGACTGACACCCGTCAGAAAGCTTTTGAGGCCCTGAAAACTACCATGTGCACAGCGCCCGTGCTCCTGGCACCCAACTTCTCCAGAGAGTTTATTGTTCAGACAGACGCTTCAGAGCATGGTGTGGGGGATGTTTTGTCACAGATAAATGAGGAGGGCCTAGATCAACCCGTAGCTTTCATCAGTGGGAGGTTATTTCCACGCGAACAGAGGTGGAGTGCGATTGAGCGTGAGGCACTTGCTGTGGTCTGGGCACTCAAGAAGCTGAGACCATATCTGTTTGGGACTCACTTCCGGGTTCAGACAGACCACAGGCCCCTCAGAATGCTGACACAGATGAGGAGTGAGAATCCAAAGCTGTTGAGGTGTTCCATTTCCCCACAGGGGATGGATTTCACAATGGAACACCACCCTAATACAGAGCATGCCAATGTGGATGGTCTGCCCAGATTTTTCTGCCTTAGTGATGAGAACTCCCAGGAGGTAGGGTAGTTCTCCCCACATTTCAGCTTGAGGGGACACGTGCTAGACCTGGCACTTTGGCGTGGGTCTCCCTTCCATTTTTTGCTGTTGCCTCATGTGTTTTTGTTGGTTATAGATGCTTTGGGCACTGTGCCACTGCTGTCCAGTGCCACAGTGCAAGTACTTCTTATGGTAAATTGATGTATGGATTAGTGATTCCATGATTGGTTGGTTTGGTTTACTCGTCAGACCCTAGTACAGTTGCAGCACTGGTTGTGCCACCCACAGAAGCAGCCTGTAAAAGTGTGTCTGAGGTCTGCCATTGCAGAGCATGTGTGCAGTTTGGTACTGCCATGTTGACTGGGCAAGTGCACCCACTTGCCAGTCCCTAAACCTTCCCTTTTCTGCATATTAGTCACCCCTATGGTAGACCCATGGGCAGGGTGCATTGTAGGTATATGGTAGGACATGCCCTGGTGTGTGTGGCATGTCCTAATAGTGAATTACAGCCATTTTCGTTTTTCACTATTGCAAGGTTACCTGTTGTCGATAGGCCAGAATGGACAGTTTGATTGTAACATCTTATAATCCTAACTGACTCAGGGAACCAGGTAGAAATTCAAGTTTAGTATGCCTGAACTCAGAATGATAAAAAACATCTTTTAGTGAAGTTGATTTTAACTTTGTGATGGAAAATACCACTTTTAGAAATATTGTATTTTCTTGTCTAACCATCCAAGCCTGCCTCTGCTAGGTTGTGTATTCCCTGTCTGGAGATTGAGTGATAGGGGCTGGGGGATTCCAGGAGACAGGGTGAGTCAAAACAGGGCTGAATAGAGAGATCTGCATGCAGATGGGAGGGAGGAGTTGCACCTGGGACCTGAATAGGGCTGTGCCTTCCCTCCACAATGCTGGCTCCACCTCCTGTGGTGCGTCTGATTTCCCTGTCCTGCACTGTGAAAGGAAAGAAGGAGTCATGTAAACAGAGTGCTCCAGGACTGATCAGAAATGGTTTGGACTAGGCAAAGGCCTCTCTGCCTTCAGAGAACAAAGAGAAACTGTGTGTAAAAGAGGGGACCCAGACCCCAGAAATTTAGATCACTTTTGGGAAACAAGAAGAAACCTTTGCTGAGGAGAGACTATCCCTAGGCTGAAGTGCTGCTTGGGGGATTGGCCTGCAGTGGTTGCCTGGCTGCCAAAGAAAGGAGAGAGGAACGTTGTGTGTACTTTCATCAACTTGTGAAGGATCTCCAAGGGCTTGAGAAAGAGCTTGACTCCTGCTGAAGTCTCAGGGACAACAGACTTTACCCACCAGTTCCCCAAGAGTTCTTTGGAAGTGCCTGCAGTTGTGTTGGGCTTTCTGAGGGACTGTGTGTCGCAAGGAGCTGAAAGTGCGACTCACGAAGAAGAAGCGTGTCGCAGAACTGCCGCAGTTGCTTCACAATGCAAAAGCGCCTCGCATCGCTGGAGAAGAGGATCAACGTCGCACCAGACGCCGACGCCTCATCGGAGAAGCGTGTCACAGCCGCTGATGTCGCACCACTGGGAAAGCATGTCGCCGCTGCAGCTGTCGCATCGTTGTCGAAGCGCCTCGCATCGCCGGAGAAGAGGATCGATGTCGCATCAGACACCGCCACATCACCGGGAAGCATGTCGCAGGGCCTGTCGCGGCTCAGAAGAATCGTTGAGCTGCCGCACGGCCGTTGGGAATGCACACATCGGTTCGCATCAAGAGAAGACACCATCTTTGCTTCATTGCACCGGATCTTCATCACAGCGGTGCGCGCCACATCGCCACGGAAGCGCAGTAAGAAACAGACGCCTCACCTCCTCTCGCATGGAAGAACCAATGAATCTCCTACGCATCAGTAGGAACCCGACGCATCACCGTTCTTGCGTTTAAGGAACCGACGCATCACCTTCCCTGCAACACTTTCGTTGTATAGCGTTACGCATCCCAAGGTACATTGAAAATGTTGCATTATACATCTTAAGAGAACTAAGCTAATTCTACCATTTTTAAATTGCAGTATTGTGGATTTTTGTTGTTTGTGGTCTTGTGTTAAGTCTATATAAAAATACTTATTTTTATACTACAACTTGTGTGATGCCCATCTGTAGTGTTGTCACTGGGTTACTGTATGTGTTCACAAATGCTTTACACACTGCCTCTGAGATAAGCCTGTCTGCTCGTGCCACGCTACCACGGGGGTGACCTGGGGCTATTTTAGGAGTGTACCTCCTTACCTAGACTAGATGCAAAGGTCCCTATTTGGTCAAAGGTACCTACCTCTGCCAACTAGAGACCCACAAATCTAACAACGACGTTTCTTGTTTACCATATCTTACAGGTATTGTGGCTCTCCAATGGGTGCTTGTCTTACTCTAATATTGTAATGTAAACTTAACCCTGGAGAACATTTAACTGTCAGCTGATATGCAACCTATCCTGATGTACATTGCTTTGTATTATTGTTTCCATAGTAACAGTTTTGAAGGACCCAAAACTGAGGATCTTAGATGGCTGCTTCTTGAACGTATTCACTGCCCTAAGGATGGTAATTCTGATGCCCTTACCAGTAAAAGGGAAGTTTACTGGATGTTTCTTCTTGGGACGGCTGTCTCAGGATTGAATGAATATATCCCATGGGAAAACGCGATCCATTGAATTTTGGGTCCTTAAAAACTGTTACTATGTCATGTATGGCGGTTAATTTGACACATGGGCTGCTTTGAAGCGCATAATCATCTTTGGCCGCACGGGTCATGTTACCACTTCGTGTCCTTTATAGCTGTATATCATGTTTTGATTATTTTTTGCATTCGCCTTTTTTCCTTTTTTATTTTTTTCTTGATTATTTGACTACACATATTCTATTTATATTCTTTGGGGAAATTTAATTTGCCCTTCTTATTTTCCTTCTTCATTCTGCAGTGTTACCTGATTAATTGTATTATATCCCAATAGATCCGTCTATGTTCTGTCCTCTCCCAATATGGCGGCGTAATTATATGCCTCTATCCGCCGTGGTCCGTAGGGGTGTAGTATTGTGCACACCATGTTAATTGAACTTACACAGGTGCCACGTATTACGGGACTTCCTGAGGGTATTTATACCCTCCGGGTTTCATACGGGTTTACTGTTCCCGTTGGCGGCAGAAGGCAGACCCGTTTGTCGTGGATCCTGACTCTCCTATTCACTTCGTGAGAGGTAAGCCCTTCTCGAGGCAATGGATTCTTCACCCTTTTTTATTTTTTTTTGTCTGTCTTGGCCGTCTCTTTAAAGCTGTGTTTCTGTTTTTCTGCTTATACTCGTAGAACTGTGCTGAGGCGATATGTTCCCCTCTCTATGGTGACTGCACCGGCTGGAGTTTTCACCCCGATGCTTGAATATGCCCCGCCTTTCTATATAAAAGAGGTAACCATTCTTCCTGCCGTTAAGTCTCCTCACTGTAAGATTCGGCCAGTGCGTGCTCTTTTTGACCGTCTGGCTGTAAACGGACATATATAGTCTTTTTTATGGGGGCTCATTACATGATCTGGTCCCTTTGTACCTCTTCCGTAAATTGAGTTATAACATTTCATCTGACGGTACTCAGAATAGTAGGGCTTTTAACACTTTTTTCGCATCTGTCTCTTTTACTGAGACACTGATATGAACTGATTGTTTCACTCATTGATTCCTATATCTTGGTACTAGCTATTTACAGGAGAATGTCTATTCGTTTGTTTTATACAGGGCACATCTATTGAATTCTTAACTTCGCGTTACGTGTACATTGAAAGGTTGCGAATTAATACATCTTTCGAATGCTTGTCCTCTGAACATACAGGTGAGCTTTTGGTGTTTTTTTTGGCTTGTCCGGTATACACAGTCTCAGAACTTGCTAGTTCGATATTCATTATCTTCTGACGATCTTAATTAAGATATGTTACAGAGATGCTCGCGGAAAGAGACAATGTATGATATCTATTAGGACTTGCGAGTATGATATTCATTATCATCTGATGTTTTGAATTAAGACATGTAACAGAGGTGCTTGCGTAAGGAGACACTGTATGTTATTTATTAGATGGCTTTTCTCTCTCTTTATTTACACGTTCTGCAGCACAGTTTCTCCTGATTTTTTCACGGTCTAAATTATTCTAATTCATATTGTGAGGCCGCCCTTCAACCACTCCCCTGGCTGAGGCTTCGTGAAAAAGCCTATTTTGGTGTGTATATACTTTAACATTTCTCTTTCTTCCAGGAGCCTAGCGATTATCTAACTTTAGGACCTTCTTTAACTCTTTTTTGTGATCTACTTTAATGTTCATATATCTCTATATATGAAACTTGGTAATCTAACTTCTCTTCATTGTATGTATGAGGACTGGGTGGATTTAGGCTGTGTTCTTAATTGCTTTACTCCATGTCTTGACCAACTTTCTTAGTGTACTTCTACACTTCTCTTTTGTATTTATTTATCCACGTTTGTTTTGCCCACAGACATGCTATGCTGTTGGCTGCCCAGAACTTATGAATATGTTGTAAATCAACCTACCTGGACATCTGGAAGATTATATGGACCATATTTACATGAATTACTGGCGCCCTGATGAAGGAATTCCACATTGTGGCACTGTTCCGGAACGCGCGTCGGCGCTTTTTTCTGTCTGGCTGTTGAGAGTTTTTGAGGTGTTTGAATTTTTTATGGTTGCATTGGTGTGGAAGTGAGTTTGTGATTGGTAGAATGAGTGATTGGTGTATGTATCTGTTTTACTGTTTTTTATGTTTCTGGGTTGACACTATATGAAATATATTTGTTGTCCTACGCTTTGAAGTATGAACTTGTCTCTATGAACTTTTTATATAAATGACAATAAAATAATTTGAATACAAACAACAACTCTGTGGGCAATTGTAACTATTGGAACCTTTTGGTCCTGCATATCATTGGGAACTGCCTTTTTATGTTGTTACATACAAGTTGTATTTAGTGCCATGATGCCAATGTCTGCATCGTCATTTGTCATGATGTACCACAAGTAAGGCAATTTTCACTATTCCAAAGTGTTTGAAGCACCATAGCGATGCCTACATCCACAATGACCCAGTATGTAAATCATCACCATAATCGGGTACATTTCTGTAATGAACCAGAATGTACAGCACCTAGCCAGGCGAGTGAGTCTAGGCAAGTATTGCACAGCAACCAAGTCAGTATTAAGCTAAAAGGTGAAGCACCACACCTAGGGCAGTTTCTTTAACCTGCTCCATCTGTAAATCACCACAGACTGGCCTGCAATATCCCAGTATGTGAAGCAACAGAGCCAGGTCAATAATGGTCCAGTATTTGAAGCACTACATTATGGCAATTATCTACATTGCATGTGTATGTAATGCATCTCAGTCAGTCCAGTACTTCTTTAGTATCCAAAGCACCCAGTCAGACTATAAAGTAAAGCATGACTGCCAGACCAATAACAAAATTGTTCTAGTATTCCAACACTATAGTCGGGTCACGCTTCACTGTGCCACTGTTTATATACAACCACAGCCAGCCCAGAAAACCCTAGTGATAAAGAACCAAATACTAGGATAACCACGCTGCATTTACATCTGGGACACCGTAGATCGCTCTCTTGAGGTAAAAGAAAGGGATGTTATTGGAAAGTGGGTTACTGGTAGGGAAGAGTATGCACCTGCTACTAGTAATAAAGCCACTAACACAGTATAGGGTCCAGTAATGGTCTCAGTAAATTAGTGTAAGACAAATTCTCCCTTGGAATGAACTAACATATAAACCACAGTCATATATCCAAAATACGCATCATTCTCATGAATATATACCAACAGGAGAGAAACCAAACACAATTATAGACTTACAGTAAATCACATATAACATTAAAAAGATTTTATTTGTTACCCATAACAAATACCTTTAACATATTTCCAATAGATCCTAATAAAAAAGTGACAACAAGAGACAACGGCGTGTGATATCTCAAAAAATCATCATAAAAAACATAAATTCGATTTAATCTATTACTGCAGAGTCATAGCCACAAAGGAAATTCCAGGCTCAATAGTTCCTCAAATTTAAAACAACAAGGGCGTCAACGCGTTTCAGTGTGCTGCCAAATAATGCACCACCTTCATCAGGACTTTCCAGGGTAAGTGTCTCTTTCTTAGAATTAGCACAAAGACATATATATCATATGGGGGTGAACTGGGTAAAGACGATGTAGGAAAGTTTTTCCACTGTCCACTTGGATACTTAAAAAAGTGGGTTAATTGTTCTAGTTACATCGAGGCGCACACAATCTTTCGAGTGCAAAGGTGCGTAGAGGGCAAAACTTCATGTTCGGCTGTATTCAAAATCCTAAATGACTCAGTTGAGTGTAACTCGCCCATCAATTTGTAAGATGTAATCAAAGGGAGGGGGAGCACCAAAAGCGCCTTTCAGTGTAGAACTTCACGAATCGAGATCCCGACGTTTGATACAGATAGGAGTGTAAAGCATTTAAAAACACCAAATAAGTGAGACACAACACACTATACAAATTCCATACGAATTTATATGTTCATAATAATATTTCATTATTTTTATAGACACCAAAATGACAAAAATAGAATATAGTGTACGGAAGATATAAATTTTCAAAGATTAATCACTTAATAGTGTTTAAAACCTGTAGCGCCAGCCTGGGACATCTGGTCACGCTTTACCGGGACTCAGTCAAAGTTTCAGGCCGACCGTGATGGAGTCCTGGTTGAATACACTAAGCCAAAGGCCCCGGTCAAAATGTTACCTTCACACTTCCAACGGCATCCAACCCTCCACACCAGGCCGGATTCGGAGAGGGTTCGCTGGTATGACTTTCGCCGAGGACCCGATCAAATACTGCAAGTCCGGAGCTTTCACCGTGACAAACCTGAAATCCTGGTGAGGTCGCAGTTGAAAGTGGTCTGCTTGACTTTCGCGGTTGGGTCTATCGCCTTTTGGAGCTTTTTCACAAAAGTTCTCCAAAGTCCCGCAGTCTTCAGGAGGAGCTTCCTGAAGGACTCCGTGCAGATTTAAAGTATGCAAAACACCAATACAAAGTTGTGGAATCTCCCAGATGGTCCTTGGGATGTCTGACTACAATCCCCACAATGCACCTGGCCAAATCCTTAAAAGGTCCACTGGACACACTCCAGGATGGGGATTCCAAGTGGAGATGATGCAGGTGGGCTCTGTTAACCTGTAGCATGTGGGGAGTCCACTCCTTAACCCTCTTGAAGTAAGGCACAGCCCCCAGGGCTGTAGTACAGGATTGTGCAGCAGGCACAGTCGTTCAGAGTGCAGGCCTTTGGGTGCAGATCCAGATTCCAGCAGGGCAGTCCTTTTCCTAATAGTTTCAGACAGCAGACCTGAAAGACTATGCAGCTCTCAGATATTTGTTCACTATTCTGTAGAGACAAACAGGGGGCACACCTGTCCAATGAGATGCTGGGTGCCACCCAGAAGCATGACAACTTCCTCCAAAGTGAAACATCTTCTTATCTCATAAAGCACTGCACTTCTAAAATCCAAACTCGATGATTTCTCTCCAGGGGAGTAAGAGCTAGCTAAACCAACCCATAGTGTGGTTCATTTCCATTAGCTCTGCTCCCCCTGATCTGGCTGAGGCCCAGGGTGTGGGGGTTGATAAGCCTGGCATTCCTCTTTGAACTCAGTTTGATTTACCCAGCCCATTCTGCAGGACCCATCCTCACCGCTGCAGAGATCTCACTATTAGATAATCTCAGCTCAGGCCAGGTCACTTAACAACTATTCAAAGCAGCCTGGCTAAGGCTGAAAAGGCTGACCAGTCAGCAGAAACAAGTAAAAGTCTGGATTTTAGCTTACAAAAGAGAAAGTCCCATAACTTTTCTTCTGTACTAGTTATGATAAATTCACCAGTGGTAGGTAGTTGGATTTATCACTACCAATCTTTTACGTCCTTGGATGAGATTTACTCCTTTACTCGCAATATTTATAACTAAATAAAATATTGCAAATGTTAGCCTATGGAGCTAGGTATCTATAATTGAGAACAATGAAATTGGCAGTTTTTCCCTAACCAGGGAATATAAAACATATTTCATAAGACCACTGCTTGTAGTTACATGACCCCCCACCTCTAGGACAGCCAGGGTAGACACTGGGGGGAACCTAATATGAACAATGTACAAATAAGATAGATTATCACTGGACCTGGTCATAGCAGTTGGCTAGTATTTAGCTCAGGATTTTGTGATCCGCCCCCAGGATGCAATCGGCCTATTGGAAGTAATCAGACACCGCTCCAGACTGATGAGAGGCTCCACGGTACTCCTCCTCGTCCGCCCGTTACTAAAAAGAAATCCATCCAAACTTGCTCCTTCTCTGGAAACGCTCTGAGCATCTGAATGCCCTCCCGAGGGCCCTGCACTGCAATCCCTCCTACCACAGCTTTAAAAAAGACCTAAAATATCATCTACCCAACAAGTATCCAGTATAATTTCTCTTCCGACCTGGCGAAATGTCTAGCCTGTTTTGGTTGCCTTTCTGCTAACCTGTTCGACCTATTGCTCTCCCTTTTGTTCTATTCCCTTCTTTGTACCCCTACCTTGTTCTCCCCTGCCCGCTCCTATCTGAGCAGCTCTAACTTATGCTCTGCTAGCTGTCTGAAGAAATTCTCCCCTGTCCCTGTCCATTGCTTCCCTCCCCCTCTCTCTGTTCCCCTGCCCTCCTCCTCTTCAATATGTGCTCTCCCTGTTCTTACTCTTACGTCTGCCTTGAGTCGTTACCTCCATTTTATTTTACTATGCACTTTAACTTGTCAATCATCCATAACCCTGGCTGTCCTTATGAATAGAAAAATGTGCTCTCTCCTGACTGCCGTTCTCCTTGCTCTGAATTAATTTTTGTTTTTGTTGACTGTTACTGCTCTTATAAAGCGCTCTGATACCTCTGGGTCTAGCCAGCGCTATATAAAACCTTTCAAATAAAACAGAGATGGGTCTTGCCTGCTTTCGGGGTCGAGACTGAGATGGACTCACAAAGCGAGTGGAGTAGTTTACCTCCCTCCAGAGCTGCCCCATACATTGCCGCCAACCTAGATACCATAAGAGTTGAAAAAACACTGTTGTATTCGAAGTGCAAGCCATTTAGGCTTGGGGTTTTATTTCGAACCAGGTAAAGCCTGCTTTACATCAGCCAGTGTGATTTCCGCGTCCAGGGAGGCCCGAGCGAGAAGGGGGATCTGGGGTTGGACGAAGCTGTCTAGAAACTGAACCACTTGTTCCGATTGGTCAGTTAGCGGTGCTCAGTAGATGACAGCGTGATAGTCGTAGAAGGCTAGCAAGATGCCAGATTGGGTGCGGATCCAGTCACTGGAAGGGGTGACCACCTCCGTAATGGGGCGAGATTTAGTGTCCTTAAGGATCAATCACGGCAAAATCGTACTAGGTCTGTCGCCCTTTTGGTGTGCCCTGGCGGCATGAGCCTTAAAGTTGTATCACCTCAATTCTCGAGACAACCTTGCAGTAGTCTCCAAGTGGGAATAGGGTATAAGGGGGGCCTCCACCTAAGGGTCAGAAGATTTGCGTTATGGTCAGAGAAGATTCGTCCTAAGTAATCCGAATGCGGAATTAGGGGGACAATTGTGGGAGAGCAGAGAAAACGGGTGAGGCACACATAATGGTTATGGAGAATGGAGTGAAATTAGTATAAATGTTGCCATGGGGATTTGGGATTACTATGCGTCCGCTAGCTACCAGTGATGTACCCAAGCAAAGAAGCGCTCCGTCTGCACGTGAGGCGGAGAATGGTGGAGGGGAGGGGATGACCTGTCCAAGGAAAGGCAGAGCACAAAATTGTAGTCTCCCCCTAGTATCAATGGTGTCTCTGTGTAGTGGGCCAAGTGCTGGACAGGGTTTCCCAGAATTTCCCCGGTCTGTGTTGGGTATGTAGATACTACCTAGGAGTACATATTGGCCATCTAAGTCTCCCTCAAGGAGTGCATACCGACCCTCCGGGTTGACCATCCTGTGATATTTTTGGAGAGGGACCCCGGGATGGATCCATCCCATGGCTCCTCGCATGAAGGTTGTGCAGTTGGTGGCACAAAAGATACTCCTCCATCGCTTGCGCAGTCGGCCCAGCTCCCCAGTGGTGAGGTGCGCCTCCTGCAAAAGCACTATCTGCGCCTTTTGACGCTTGATGTAATAGCACATCGTGTAGCGCTTATGAGCAGTGTGCAGTGTGCATGCTTGAGTATTAAGAGTGAGAATTCAGGTGGCAGAGTCATGACAAGGTGTTATGGGTATGTTGAGAACACACCGCTAGGTCTTGTTCCCTTGGAGTTGCGCCTGACCCAAGGACCAGTTCTAACTGAAAACCGTATTGTTGGGGATGGAAGGAGGAAAGGAGTACAGAGGTTGTGGAGCAACATGGTAGGGGAGTATTCCCAATACCAGGGTCCTACCGCAATCAACAGTATGTCCAAACGGAAAATGATGCAACTACTCTAATATATTGTGGGGAGCGAGCAAAGCATGTGCCAGGAGCAGAAGAGGTAAGCTGCCCATAAAAAGAACCTTAGTATGTAAGAAAAGCCGGGAATGCCAGGGAAACACAACAGCAGTGTTGAATTGGTACTAAAGATCAGTGGTGGCTGGTGACATTTGAAAGTGGTGACACGTAACATTATTGTCGTACTGCACTGCGGCGAGCGTACCGAGCAAGTGCGAACAACCTACGGGGTGTTGGGGGGGTTTACCCCCCAAGAAAAGTTTGAAAAAAGAGTGGACAAACGGTGCATTTTTAAGCAAATTTGAGGAAGCAGGAAGGTTAATAAAGCAACTAGTGCTGGGCATAAACTGGCCTCACAGGCTTATCTACAAGTTCCTCATCTCAGCACATCTTAGACACGGATAGGCTGGCCACCCAACCTTACTTGCAGATCTCACCAAAGCCTTGTTTGATGGTAAAGCCAAAGACTGGATCTCCTATCTCACCGATTGATCTTTCTTGGCCTTCTGCTGCTCCTCCACTTGCCACCTGCTCTCCTACCTGTTAGTGAGCCCCATGGTTTTTTCCTGGACCTGTCTTTTTTTACCCTTTACATGATGGTCATCTCAATGATGTTCTTCTTTCTTCCTCCTCTGCCTGGAACTTAAGGGCCCTATTTGATACTAGTTTGTGACGGCAGTTCTTCAGAGCATTCATAACTACCATGAGTTAATAACAGCTACTTAACAGAAGAAATAACCCCAAGCGCATTACCCATCACACTGCTAATGTTCTGATTAAGACACTGCTTGCTAATAGTAAACTAGGTACTGCAACAATCTAATACTGCAACCCAATATACTGTTTCTCAGCACAAGAACATTTTGAATTTTGCTACATACACACTGTTCAAATTGCACCGCTAATCACAAAGCACTGCACAATAAAAAGAGGGAGGCTGACTCTAATACACAAAGTGCACAGGACATGTTTTCCATTCAACCTCTCCCATCCAGAGCTAATGGCACCTCTTGGAAACCCCATGCCTAAATAGATGCACCCTGCATGAACGTACAAATATCCTCCCATAAGCAATAGTGTGCAAGCAGTACGGGAATTAGTGTATACATGTACCAACAGCTAACGGGTGTCTCGCTGCACATGTGTTCAATGGTGAAGCGCTTCTGTGCTTAATGTTTTAATTGTAACCTACATATGCAAACACCAGTTCAACACGTGCAGCACGGCACAAGTAGAATGTAATTAACTAAACAATTCCATGAGCATTTTTTTTCAAAAAGTGATAAGCGAAAGCATGGGATTAATAGATGGCCGGTAAATGAAAAGGAAGTGCTTATTGATTTCCGATCAAATATCATTTCGACAACGTAAATGGCCATATTTCTCTATAAGGGGGGGTGGAAAGGAAAGCAGCTGGAGATACTGAAAAGGGTGCGATCGCTGTGCATTCACATTCAAAGTGATACAAAGAGCAAACACAAGTAAATGTCTGTAAAAATCGGCATTTCTTATTAATCAGAGCAGATTCCTTAGTGCACACAGGAAGGATGGAAACTTCTTTTCAAGAGTTTCAAACTTTAAATAAATAAAGTTATAGTAATTCTGAGAAATCAAATATACAACTGAAAAAACACAAGCGACAAGAGACGAGGAGGAACGTTCTGGGCAGTAACCAGTTCAAGTTTCTCTACAAGGGATTGTGTTTTGGTGCCTCTCCTGCCACTGAACACTGACTGTCCCCGCAGCAGGACAGGTTAAATAAGGCAGTACTCGTTGTCCATACAATTGAGACGGTTGAACACTCTATTAACATTGGAACCACCTTCTGCCGCTCTGCACAAAAGAAGCAAATGGGGCAACTTTACATTTTCGTCGATGATTCTAGGATTTCCACCCCTTGCCTGTCAAGAACTGGGGTTGCGTTTAAGGCGCTGTGAAAGTTCACACAGATGACATTAAACCCAGGCCCAGTTTTCTATCAAGTTCAAGTTCAAGTTCAGGCATTTATAAAGCGCACTACTCACCCAGAGGGTCTCAAGGCGCTAGAGGGAGGGGTTCATTGTTTGTCGAATATCCATGTTTTCAGTTCTTTTCTGAAGGAGGTGTGATTCTGAGTAAGGCGGAGGTGGGTGGGGAGTGAGTTCCAGGTCTTGGCAGCCAGGAAGGAGAAGGATCTGCCACCCATGGTGGTTTTTCGGATGCGCGGGACTGCGGCGAGGGCTTGATTGGATGATCTTAGTTGGCGGGTGGGATGGTAGAAGGACAGTCGGGTGTTGAGGCATTCGGGTCCTAGATTATAAAGGGCCTTGTGTGCGTGGGTAAGAAGGCGGAAAGTAATTCTTTTGTTGACGGGAAGCCAGTGGAGGTTTTTTAGGTGACCGGTGATGTGCTCTTGGCGCGGGATGTCTAATATGAGTCTCGCTGATGCGTTTTGGATGCGCTGGAGCTTTTTCTGTAATTTGTTGTAATTCCGGCGTAGAGTGTGTTGCCATAGTCCAGTCGGCTCGTGACCAGTGCATGGGTGACAGTTTTTCTCGTTTCGAGGGGGATCCAGCGGAAGATCTTTTTGAGAATGCGAAGGACGTTAAAGCAGGAGGACGATACGGCGTTGACTTGTCTGGACATTGAGAGAGAGGAGTCTAGAATGAAGCCAAGGTTGCGTGCATGGTCTGTGGGTGAGGGCGCTGATCCCAAAGCGGAAGGCCACCAGGAGTCGTCCCAAGCTGAGGGGGAGGATCCTAGGATGAGCACCTCCGTTTTGTCTGAGTTGAGTTTTAAGCGGCTCTGTTTCATCCATTCGGCTACTTCTTTCATACCTTCGTGAAGGTTGTTTTTGGCGGTGTTGGGGTCTTTGGTGAGGGAAAGGATTAGCTGGGTGTCGTCGGTGTAGGAGATGATGTTGAGGTTGTGTTGACGTGCGATGGAAGCGAGGGGACTCATGTAGACGTTGAAGAGAGTGGGACTGAGTGAGGAGCCTTGAGGTACGCCGCAGATGACTTCGGTGGGCTCTGAGTAGAAAGGGGGGAGTCGGACTCTCTGCGTTCTCCCGGCTAGGAACGAGATGATCCAGTCCAAGGCTTTACCTTGAATGCCGATGTTGTTGAGGCGTTGTATGAGGGTGTTATGACAGACAGTGTCGAAGGCGGCAGAAAGGTCGAGTAGAATGAGGGCCACTGTTTCACCGTTGTCCAGGAGTGCTCGGATGTCGTCGGTCGCCGCAATGAGGGCGGTTTCGGTGCTGTGTTTGGCTCGAAAGCCGTTCTGTGAGGGATCCAGGGAGTTGTTGGATTCAAGGAAGGCTGCGAGTTGGCTATTGACGGCTTTCTCGATGACTTTGGCCGGGAAAGGGAGGAGGGAAATGGGTCGGTAGTTTTTCAGTTCTGAGGGGTCTGCTGTTGGTTTTTTCAGAAGGGCACTGAGTTCGGCGTGTTTCCATATTTCTGGAAAGGTGGCGGAGTTGAAGGAGCAGTTGATGACGTCGCGGAGATGGGGGGCGATGATGGAGTCAGCTTTGTTGAAGATGTAGTGGGGACAGGGGTCAGAAGGTGAACCAGAGTGGATTGAGTTCATGAGGCGAATGGTGTCTTCAATGGTGACTGGGTTCCAAGAGTTAAGGTAGTTAGTTGGAAGGGTGGGATCTGAAGGGGGTGGGATGAGTTGTTCATTGGGAGTATTCTTGAAGCTGTTGTGGATGTCGGCAATTTTGTTGTAGAAGAAGGAGGATAACGCATCGCAGAGGTCTTGGGAGTTAGTGATGTCGTTGGATGCTGCGGGAGGGTTGGTGAATTCTTTGACGATATTGAAGAGTTCCTTGCTGTTATGAGAATTGTTGTCGAGACGGTCCTTAAATGCTGCTTTCTTGGCGGATCGAATCAGTTGGTGGTGTTTGCGGGTGGCTGTCTTGAGGGAGGTCATGTTGTCTGAGGTTGGTTCTTTTCTCCAATTCTTCTCCAGGGTGCGGCATGTCTTCTTGGATTTTTTAAGGTCATCATTGAACCGTCCTGTGTTCCACAGACGCGGCCGCTCCTCCTCGCTGCTCCCCGACCTGCCTCCCCTCACAGCCTGGTATCGTTGCTCTCCTCAGCTGCTTGTGCACATTGCTATTTGTTTTAGAACTTGCATTACAGGACCGCTGTAATTATAAACATCGCTATTATTTATTTATTTTAGTAACATAGCAGGATCGTCTTGTTTTAAATTACTGTTGCCTGATAGCGCTAACCACCTCGCCTGCTAAATTGCTGCTTGTACCACTGTGCCGTCCCTGTGTTACCCTGACTGCCTTTTCATTGAGTTTATTCTGCACTTTGAACATTACTGTGGCTGCCTGCTCCGTTTCGCGCTGCCGGCCATTTTGGTGTTGATATTGTTGTTTGTGTCGCCACGCCCGAGTCTCCACCCCGCTCCCGCCTTCCCAGCTGACCCTCCCTCGCCCCTCCCCTTCCACCATCCTCATATGACAGCTGCTTTTGCGCGCAGCGGTCACTCGCAGAGGTCGCGCCCCAGTTGCGCCGAAGGTGCGCCAAAGGTAAGCCCGTCTACGCCCGTCCGCGCCTGGACCGCACCCAGCGCCCGTCCCCCTGCTCTATGCCACTCCCAACCCCCCAGAGTAACTTACGATGCCGCTACTCTCCTCGCCCTCAACCCCGGACGCACCCCACTGTGCTGCGCAGCAACCCCAGGACGTACCCACGGTCCATTCTCTTGCCTCTCCTGTAAGTTCAACTGCTTCAGGACCCTCACCAAACACACTTCCTCCACACACAGCTCCGAACCCAACGACTTGAAATGCATCCTACTGAACACCCGCTCGGTCCACAGACATGCAACCGAACTCTGGGACCTAATCGACACCGCGTCACCTGACATCGCTTTCCTCACTGAAACATGGATGAATGCATCTTCTGCCCCCGACATCGCCATAGCCATACCGGACACTTACAAGATCATTCGGAAAGACCGCACCGATCAAACTGGAGGAGGCATCGCCATCGTCCATAGAAACACCATCAAAATTACAACCTGCTCTGACGACAATCTGGCATCCGCCGAACACCTCCACTTTCAGATCTACACCGACCCCAGGACCACACTTAGAGGAACCCTCATTTACAGACCCCCAGGCTCCCGATCTCAATTCAGCGACATCATCACTGACTTCATCACCCCGCACGCCCTCGCCTCAGAGAACTACATTCTTCTAGGAGACCTCAACTACCACCTCGACAACATTCTCGACAACAACACCACCACCCTTCTGGACAACATGGCCAATCTCGGACTCAAACAACTTGTTAACACCCCCACTCACATAGCCGGACACACGCTCGACCCTATTTTCACCTCCAGCAAACACATCTCCTTCGATCTCACTACAGCTCTCCACTGGACGGATCACAGCTGTGTTCACTTCAGCTACAAAACAACCCTGACCCACAACCGTCCACAACCCATTCCCCGAAGAAAATGGAACAAAATCACCTCCGACCAACTCCTCACATCACTCAGCCTAAATACTCCCCTCTGGTGTGCTGGTGACTTTCTCATAAAACCATAATTAAACAAGCTCTTAGCACATGACAAAACAATGACCACACACAGCACCGTAGATTATGGCCACAAACCACCAAACTCAAAGAACGGACACAATGCATACACACGCGCACACACACATTCACATACATGTACATACATACACATTCAGCCACACACAAGTCACCACTCCGTTAAAAACAGGTGATTTCTCCACTTTCATAAGAACTCCAGGAATGACGGGATGCAAAACATATGCCTTTCCTGGGGTAATTCTTCAGTGCATTTGTTTTCAGATGACCTTGTAGCACATTATGCCCCCCAATAGCCTATTGGGGGCATAACATGCTACAAACAAAACACTGTTTGCAACCGCAAAACGTGAGAGTTCCACTCTCGGAATGCCGGCGATTAAGACAATACATCAGCAATACTCTTTACAGGACCCTCTGCCGAGCCTACCCAGCAATCCAGAAATGCATTTCTCAAGTCTGCGGAACTCCCAGAGGAGTCCTAAAATAGGCTCAAAAACAGCCCAGCTGCGCAAAATGTGCTTCGGTGATAAACAGCATCAAGAACCAGAAAACCGGATGACGTGAAAAGAAGAACACACATTACGTCTGATCTGCACAGTGTTAGTCTAAATTATGGCACAGTAGCAAACTCTTTAATTACCAGTAGACCATTTAATCTCGCCTATGTTTAGAGCAACAACAACATATATTTAAAATATAGATATGTTGCTGCTCACCCGCTGATTTATAAATGTATTCATGCTTTCAGTTTTTATACTGCGCGAACTCGACCTGAATGTATAGGAGCGCTTTACATGGGCACCAGTTACTTTACACTGGGTCACTTTGTAGGCTCGGGGAGACTGATGATTTAACCAGAATCACGGGATGTTGAGCCGACGCCAAGACCCAGTTGTAAAGTTGGCAGCTCTGGCTCTAACGCCACATCCTTGCCACAGGCATGCCAAGTATCACGCATCAGGCGTGACGCCAACGCATTTCAGTGTGGTGTTCCGCAACACCGCACTAAAATGCATTGTCACGCATTTTAATGCCACTGTCTGAGTCTCTGCTCTACCAGCACTGAAGTACTAGTGCGCGCCTGTGACCTGCGCCGGCTCTGCTGCTCCCCACAGCCTTGCCAGCATGGGCGCTACCACCAGTACAGGCTCGTCAGTAAGAGTTCATCTTTTGCCCTTACTGCTGTTACAAATGCAGCTTAATAGCTGGCTGCAGCACTGAAATACCCGCCAGTGGCTCTGGCGCAGCTGAGTGACTCAGACTACAGCCCAAGCCTGACGTCACCAGGCCAAGATAGTCGCTGTGCCCCTTACTGAGGCAGTAACACCTGCCGTACGAGGCCTGCCCTCAGTGGTTTTGTGATTTACTGCTGCGGCACCGCAGGGGGATGTGATCTCCGTTGGTTACACTCAATCAACAGCAAGTATCACTCTCACCACGATGCAAGGCAGCTTCACATCGCCAATACTTAAACTGATACAATCGGCTACTGACATTGAGACTGTGTAAAAGTGTATATGTGTAAAATAATTCGATGCTTGTAAGGTTCAGTATTAGTCTGAGAATATGAGCATGTGCACCTGAGGAAATGTGTGGGTGAGTATGGTGTATACTGATTGTGTGTGGAAGTGTAGGAGTGTGCCACTGAAGCAGTCTTTAAAATTGTGTGCGCGCGTGTTTGCATAAGTTTGATAGATGGTATAAGAGAGGCAGCGCAGCGTGTGTGCGCAGATGCGTGGATTTGAATGAATGTCTCAAAGTGTGTGCATGCCGGTATATGAGTCTGACAGAAATCGCCTGCATCGGACAGAGAATGCATTTGCGTGACAGTGTGTTTGGGTATTTGTGAGAAGTTGGCCTGATGTGTAGTGCTCACTGTTCTAGTGATCACTATATATCAGTCCAAACAACCCTTATAGATGATTGGTTGTAAGTCAACCTTATAGACCAGCTATCCTAGTAGCATGGATACGAGCAGTCTAAGGCTAAGACTCTAGAGGGCGTGTTAAGCCAGCTGTTTTACCATCACATTACCCCTTGAACACCCAGTGAAAGGACACCACACAAGTTGTTATGAAAATAAACAGTGTATTTATTTATAACAAGACTACCCTGGCTCTTTATGAGACAGGGAGCTAAGCACACAACAAAACTCTTATAAAAATACTTTAAGTCGCACAATTTACACAAATGCCCGAGGGGCACGAAAAACCATATACTCTAAAAGTGGAATGCGAATTACTAGCAGGTAAGTAACAATTCTCAGAGGCTTTAGAAACGCTAGGCCTACAATACTGAACACTCAGGTTAGGAGCAGGAGGCCTAGGGACACCACGTGCAGAGTGGGAACTCTCACGCGTAAGGCGGGAAAAAGCCTATGGAAGCTAGAACTCACAAAGTTACTGTTCTCGGGCGAACCCGACTAGGTAGGTCGAAAACGACAGTGGATCTGGACCCTTGGATAGTGAGGCTATGCTGGGGCACCGAAATGCCGAAGTTACCTAGCCCAGGGGCTGCGGCTGCATAGGTCTGAAAAGACGTCGGGATTCCTCGTTGACGAACCAGGAGCCTGAAGAAGAAGTTGCTGGCAGGCGGCCAGTGAAGAAAAGTTCGAAGAGATCCAAGCCTGGATCAGGGAAGAAGAAACCTGAAAGCAGAGGGGACCAAGTTCTTGAATCACTAGCCAGTGATTAAGTGGGCACCAGGATGGCACCGGGCGAAGTCACCGCAGTCAGGTGAGTGGGCGCTGCTGGGCTCTGTAGTCTCACGGACCAGGAGGCGTTGTCGGCGACCAGGATGGAGGTACGAGCTGTCCCACGATGGATGATGCTTTCGACGTCGCTGGACCCAGGATTGGGGCAACAAGTCTTGGCAAATTCAAGCCCACGCGGTGGACCTAAAATGGCGTCTGGAGTGGACCAGGAGGGTCCGGGGTGCTCCTCTTTTGGAAGGGAGCAAGGGCCAGTCTGGAGCAACCAGACCAGCAGCAGTGATGTCGTCGGGCGTCGTCAGGAAGGCCACAAGCCAGCGGGCTAGTAGCCAAACAACGCGGTGAGCAGAAAAAAGCAGAAGGGCCCCACGCAGATCGTGGAGATGCTGGGAGGCTGGACTTCGGTGCTGGAGCTGCTCCGGGTCGGGGCTTCTCGGTCCCCAAAGCACTCACCAGAGGATCCCTCGGCGGTCGTGCTGGAAAGAAGTCGTGCAGTCTTGAAGATGGCCGGTCCCTCGAGGTCTCGTCGCACCCACGGTTCTCAGCTTGGCTGTAGAGGTGGGTAGAGGTCAGAGGTGCCAGGGAAGCCGGTTCTCGTCGAGCTGGGCAGTCGGATTCCGGAGGAAGGACTTGCAGCAGACCGCAGTGTTCTTAAGATGGTGCCTGCGGATGCAGGGTGACTACTCCTTAGCCACAAGGGAGAATCTTGAAGAAGAAATCTTGATGTCCTTTCGTAGAAAGTCGTGTCTTGATTCCAAAGATGATCTAATTTGGAAGGGGGCCAGTTCCTACCTTTATCTGGGAAAAGGGGGCTGGCACGCGACTAAGTCCTGCCCTATGGGTGGGACCAGGAGGGGGGTGGTTACACCCCTCTCCTTTGGCGGGCTTTCCCCAGGCCAGGGGCTGGAGTGCCCCTGGAACTGGTTTCAGCCGGCCTATGCACAGTGAGCACCGGGGTGCCACTTGCAGTCACCTTCCTCTGTAGCCCTGCCTACCTGGAATACACAAAACCCTGTCTGGGACGGTGCTGGCACCGCCCCTGGCAGGAAACCCTTTGTCCTTGCCTCCTGCTCTGGGAGGACTCCCAGCAGCAGGAGGGCAGACTTGTGTCTCGGTGGCAGCATCCATTTTGTGGATGCTAAGGCTCTGTCTGACTTTAACCGGGGTTACAGGTTACATACATGTCGTGTCCCTCTAGAAGGGTGGAATGCTAACCCCGTCGCCAGAATTGGCGAGGGGTTAGTATTCCAATTCGTATGACACCTTACTCGACGTGTTTTGATAAAGCGATACCAGAGTTGGCATATAACCGCGAGGATTATAATGCACTTAAGAGTATATGGTATGCGATATCATGGAAACGGCTAAGGGATGGATCCCGAAAGCCGCAGACAGGCTCAGCTCATGCCAGAGCACTATCTCACACGATTCCAAGCACTCTGCCTTCAGGATTGTCAAGGCCTGCCATAGGAGTGACTGATAGGAGATCTGTGTAGATATAGGAATACTATATCTAAAGCAAAGGGTGATTACACCACCTTGCCCCAGCTGTCAAGCAGCCAGTTGTGTCAGATTTGGATGGCCAGCCAGGGGTGGCATAATACATGCTGCAGCCCCTGGTAGGCCCTGGGTACACCTATGCCCTGGGTACCTAAGGTACACTGTACAGGGACTGATAAGGTGACTCAGTATCCAATTGGATATGTACCTAGGGTACATGGAATCCATTTTACAGAGAGAGCAGTAGGCCTGGGGCCCTGAATAGCAGGGTCCCAGGTCAACTAAGTCAGAAAACCAGCAAAACACCAGGCAAAAAGTTGGGGGCAACCATAGTCAGGGATCTACCTTCCTACATAACCCCCCCCCCCCCCCCAAACGAAAGGAGATAAGGCTATCCTTGCCAGGTAAGCCTATATTGCCTGAGTGGCCATATAAGGAAGTACCAGCACTGGCATGGTTACCCCTTATCTCATGGTCCACTAAGCAATCCCTCACCCTAAGGGTATCTGAGGGTCTCCACCATAGGGAATCTCTACCTGTGGTGTGTTTTGGCAAAGGAAAAGGCTGGTGCTGAAATGGAGTACTGAAGTGAGGCTCCACTAATTTTGGGCTCAGCTTCCTCCAATCATTTTCCACCATAGAGGCCTTCCTTTCTAAGACCGAGTTGTTTTGGGCTCTCAGGGTCAACCTCTGGCTACCTACAGCTGGAGGTTGGGTCCCTCTGGTTGGCTTACTGGAGGGACAGGTCAGGTTTGGGCCCTCAGGTCCCAGGTTTGGCTGTGCCCAACAGTGTCCATCTGTGGGAGGTCCCTAACTAAATTTAAGGGGGATCCCTCAGGAGTTGATTTTATTTTCACTTGGCTAGGACTACTAGCTTCAGTGCCCTTAATCTGCTGATTGGGGAATTCTTTTGGACAGGGGGCCCTTTGGGGTCCCACACTGGCCTCCCTGACCTCTACAGCCCTGGGCTGACTGAGGCAGGGTAGAGAGGGGCAGGTTACCTGCTCCAGACTGGGTCCCACCTTGGAAGGGTCCACTGACATCAGGGGTTCTGCCAGGCTAGGCCTGACTACCTCTGTGGCAGTTTCTTCACAAGGGGTCAGATCAGTTCCCTGAGGAGGCTGACCCTTTCCTAAAGTCTGGTGGGAGGGAGATTTCTCTTCCTCCTCAATGCTCTCTGTCTGAGTGGAGTGATCCATAGTTTCAGGCTTCACAACACTATCATCTGTCTGAGTTTGAGCTGTGGCCATCACAACTCTCCCAACCTTTTCAGGAGGGGGCTCAGTTTGGGTGTGGGCTGTGACCATCACAGCCTTGACAACCTGTTCTGGGAAGGAAGTTGTCTGAGATTGGGCTGTGACTGGCACAGCCCTCCTGACCTGTTCAGGGAGGATATCTTGGACTGGGGCTGTGGCTACCACTGCCCCACTAACCTTACCATGGATGTTTACCATTCTAAAATGGGTTTCTTGCTCTACTTCAGCCCAGGCTGAGAGCTCTAAATCATTCCCCAGTAGGCAATCTACAGGCACGTTTGGTGACACTGCCACTCTCTTGTGGCCAGTGACACCTCCCCAGCTGAGATTGACCACTGCCATGGGATGATCTCTCTGTACTCCATCAATATTGGTCACCTGGTATGTGGCACCAGGTAAAAGTTGCCTTGAGGGGACTAGACTCTCAGTCACCATAGTGATGCTAGCCCCTGTGTCTCTATAGGCCTCAACTTTTATACCATTGATGAGGGGCTCCTGTCTGTACTTGCCCAAAGTGTTGGGACAAGTTGTGAAGTTGGCAACCCCCATGCCAGTCTCACAGACAAGAGTATCTAAGTTTGGGGACCTGGTTAGGCCAGATTCCCCAGGAACTCCCAAAGTAAATGCACCCAAATTCTTGGGGGCACTCCCACCACCTGGGGGATTACTACTAGTAGTAACAGGAGGTTTGGGAATGTTACTTGGGGGTATGTTCTCCTTATTGTTATTCTTTGGGCAACTGCTGTCAGTTTTCAAATGACCCACCTGTTTACAGGGATAACAATAAGGTTTCTTCTGGTTATTAGAAGGATTCTGGGACCCACCCCCCTCAGAGGATTTTTGGGGCCCTGATGTGGTTTGATCTGGAGATTTATTCCCACCCTTCTCTTGAGGCTTGGTTGATTCCTTTTTCTGGTCACCACCTTGGTTCTTGGGCCTAATCCTGGTTCTGACCCATTTGTCTGCCCTCTTACCCAATTCTTGTGGAGAGGTCAGATCAGAGTCTACCAGGTGCTGGTGTAATAACTGGTTCTGACAATTATTTAAGACTTGCTCTCTCATAATAAGATTATACAATCCTGTGAAGTCAGTAACCTTGCTACCCAGTAGCCAGCCTTCCAAAGCCTTAGTGGCACAATCAACAAAGTCAGACCAGTCCTGAGACTGAGTTTTCTGGGTGTCTCTGAACAGCAACCTGTACTGCTCAGTGGTTAAGCCAAACCCATCAACCAGTGCATTTTTCAGGACCTGGTAATCATTAGCATCCTCCACTCTTGTAGTGAGGAGCTTGTCTCTACCTTTACCATCAAAGGAGAGCCACAGTATAGCTGCCCACTGACTCTGGGGAATGCACTGCACAGTGCAGGCCCTCTCCAGAGCAGCCATCCATTTCTGGATGTCATCCCCTTGCTTAAAGGGGGGCACTGTCTTAGTCAGGTGTTTAGTGTCTAAACCCTTCTCTCTATCTCTTGGGAGATTGCTGCCACCAGTGGGAGCTAACCCACTCATCTGCTGCTCTCTAGCAAAGGCAAGCTTCTCTTTGGCCAGGGCAAGTTCTTCCCTTTCAATCCTCAGTTTAGCTTGTCTCATCCTTGCTTCATGCTCTCTTCTCTGAGGGGAAGTCAATCTCCTCTGGGGAGAGTTCCTTCTCCCCTGAGAAGAGGCATTAGAGTGCAGAGATCTAATGGAGTCCCTAGAAAGAGATCTATCTCTCCTAACTCCAAGGTTAGGCCTACTTATGGTCAGTACTGGGGGTCCCCCAGATCCTAGCCCAAGCAAGTCTATGTTGGCCCTAGTTAGCCTTCTGACTACCTCAAGACCTTTGTCTACCTCATCCCCAGAGAGTTCCTCAGGATCCTCCTCCCCAACTGCATTTACAGTGTTGTGGAGGTCTGGATCACCAAGGTGCCCCTCTAAGGCTGGCATATTCCCCTCTCCCTGAGATGCTCTACTAGCATCATAGGTCTCTAAGAGATCCAACAGGAAGGGAGTGGTGGGGTTAGCCCCCTGTTTCAATTTCCTGGAGGTACACAAGTGTCTCAACTCCTGGAAATTGAGAGCTGCATATCTTGAACTGACCTGTGGAGGGTCAATCACCACAAGAGGGGTCCCTGAGGACTCTCCCTGGGTAGACATGCTTTTCTAGTGAGGTGTAAGTGGTGCACTTACCTACACTATATGTTTACCTACTGATCCCTTGCTAGAGTTGTAGTTTAGGGTGTGCTAGGCCCTAGGAGCTACAACAGCTGGTTCAGTAGAACTCAGAGTATTCTAAGCTAAGTTATATGTACCTTTAGTACTTATGTGATCTTTCACAAGATATTCTTAGGATATGTGTGGTAAAACAACAGCAAGCTCAAATCCCACCGCTGCCACCAATGTGAGAAGTTGGCCTGATGTGTAGTGCTCACTGTTCTAGTGATCACTATATATCAGTCCAAACAACCCTTATTGATGATTGGTTGTAAGTCAACCTTATAGACCAGCTATCCTAGTAGCATGGATACGAGCAGTCTAAGGCTAAGACTCTAGAGGGCGTGTTAAGCCAGCTGTTTTACCATCACATTACCCCTTGAACACCCAGTGAAAGGACACCACACAAGTTGTTATGAAAATAAACAGTGTATTTATTTATAACAAGACTACCCTGGCTCTTTATGAGACAGGGAGCTAAGCACACAACAAAACTCTTATAAAAATACTTTAAGTCGCACAATTTACACAAATGCCCGAGGGGCACGAAAAACCATATACTCTAAAAGTGGAATGCGAATTACTAGCAGGTAAGTAACAATTCTCAGAGGCTTTAGAAACGCTAGGCCTACAATACTGAACACTCAGGTTAGGAGCAGGAGGCCTAGGGACACCACGTGCAGAGTGGGAACTCTCACGCGTAAGGCGGGAAAAAGCCTATGGAAGCTAGAACTCACAAAGTTACTGTTCTCGGGCGAACCCGACTAGGTAGGTCGAAAACGACAGTGGATCTGGACCCTTGGATAGTGAGGCTATGCTGGGGCACCGAAATGCCGAAGTTACCTAGCCCAGGGGCTGCGGCTGCATAGGTCTGAAAAGACGTCGGGATTCCTCGTTGACGAACCAGGAGCCTGAAGAAGAAGTTGCTGGCAGGCGGCCAGTGAAGAAAAGTTCGAAGAGATCCAAGCCTGGATCAGGGAAGAAGAAACCTGAAAGCAGAGGGGACCAAGTTCTTGAATCACTAGCCAGTGATTAAGTGGGCACCAGGATGGCACCGGGCGAAGTCACCGCAGTCAGGTGAGTGGGCGCTGCTGGGCTCTGTAGTCTCACGGACCAGGAGGCGTTGTCGGCGACCAGGATGGAGGTACGAGCTGTCCCACGATGGATGATGCTTTCGACGTCGCTGGACCCAGGATTGGGGCAACAAGTCTTGGCAAATTCAAGCCCACGCGGTGGACCTAAAATGGCGTCTGGAGTGGACCAGGAGGGTCCGGGGTGCTCCTCTTTTGGAAGGGAGCAAGGGCCCGTCTGGAGCAACCAGACCAGCAGCAGTGATGTCGTCGGGCGTCGTCAGGAAGGCCACAAGCCAGCGGGCTAGTAGCCAAACAACGCGGTGAGCAGAAAAAAGCAGAAGGGCCCCACGCAGATCGTGGAGATGCTGGGAGGCTGGACTTCGGTGCTGGAGCTGCTCCGGGTCGGGGCTTCTCGGTCCCCAAAGCACTCACCAGAGGATCCCTCGGCAGTCGTGCTGGAAAGAAGTCGTGCAGTCTTGAAGATGGCCGGTCCCTCGAGGTCTCGTCGCACCCACGGTTCTCAGCTTGGCTGTAGAGGTGGGTAGAGGTCAGAGGTGCCAGGGAAGCCGGTTCTCGTCGAGCTGGGCAGTCGGATTCCGGAGGAAGGACTTGCAGCAGACCGCAGTGTTCTTAAGATGGTGCCTGCGGATGCAGGGTGACTACTCCTTAGCCACAAGGGAGAATCTTGAAGAAGAAATCTTGATGTCCTTTCGTAGAAAGTCGTGTCTTGATTCCAAAGATGATCTAATTTGGAAGGGGGCCAGTTCCTACCTTTATCTGGGAAAAGGGGGCTGGCACGCGACTAAGTCCTGCCCTATGCGTGGGACCAGGAGGGGGGTGGTTACACCCCTCTCCTTTGGCGGGCTTTCCCCAGGCCAGAGGCTGGAGTGCCCCTGGAACTGGTTTCAGCCGGCCTATGCACAGTGAGCACCGGGGTGCCACTTGCAGTCACCTTCCTCTGTAGCCCTGCCTACCTGTAATACACAAAACCCTGTCTGGGACGGTGCTGGCACCGCCCCTGGCAGGAAACCCTTTGTCCTTGCCTCCTGCTCTGGGAGGACTCCCAGCAGCAGGAGGGCAGACTTGTGTCTCGGTGGCAGCATCCATTTTGTGGATGCTAAGGCTCTGTCTGACTTTAACCGGGGTTACAGGTTACATACATGTCGTGTCCCTCTAGAAGGGTGGAATGCTAACCCCGTCGCCAGAATTGGCGAGGGGTTAGTATTCCAATTCGTATGACACCTTACTCGACATGTTTTGATAAAGCGATACCAGAGTTGGCATATAACCGCGAGGATTATAATGCACTTAAGAGTATATGGTATGCGATATCATGGAAACGGCTAAGGGATGGATCCCGAAAGCCGCAGACAGGCTCAGCTCATGCCAGAGCACTATCTCACACGATTCCAAGCACTTTGCCTTCAGGATTGTCATGGCCTGCCATAGGAGTGACTGATAGGAGATCTGTGTGTCCATTTTAGGGTTAGATATAGGAATACTATATCTAAAGCAAAGGGTGATTACACCACCTTGCCCCAGCTGTCAAGCAGCCAGTTGTGTCAGATTTGGATGGCCAGCCAGGGGTGGCATAATACATGCTGCAGCCCCTGGTAGGCCCTGGGTACACCTATGCCCTGGGTACCTAAGGTACACTGTACAGGGACTGATAAGGTGACTCAGTATCCAATTGGATATGTACCTAGGGTACATGGAATCCATTTTACAGAGAGAGCAGTAGGCCTGGGGCCCTGAATAGCAGGTCAACTAAGTCAGAAAACCAGCAAAACACCAGGCAAAAAGTTGGGGGCAACCATAGTCAGGGATCTACCTTCCTACAGTATTGTAATATCGGGATGCATTCTAGTGGTTGGGGTGGAGCCAGGGAAGGAACAGGAAGAGGAGGAGCTGGGGGACACAGGAAAGGGGCAGTTAGAGTAGGGACAGGGTCATGAGCAGAAGTGGAATAAAGCTCTTATAAATGTACTCACATTTTGTCAGTCGTTATTGCTGCCACGACGTGACAACTGGCGACGAGGGTGGGATGACAAGATAACCATCCCAGAAAGATCCTGTCCCCGGGCACCACGAGAACGAGTCGTCTGCAGGACACGTGTGCCCCGAAGTGTGAGTAGAAGAGAAGGAACTGAGAGCCCACCTCAGTCCTCCTGAAGCGCCTTGAAGGAGTGGGGAGAGTCCGGGAAAGCGAGGGACCCCTACGGAGGCGCCAGAGAGAAAGCGCCGGTTCCGCCGACATCGGGTCTCACCCCCGATGCGTGAGAAATGGCAAGCGACATCGGGTCTCACCCCCGATGCGTGAGAAATGGCAAGCGACAAACGTAAGACGCTGGAACTCGCCCCTGGCCTGCCTGGACGGTGAAAGTGGCCTAGAAGTGGGAGCGGAGCTGCCAAATCCCTGCTGCTGGAAGAAGAGACCCTCGGTGAGTGCCAAAAGAGACCGAGTGTGATCGATGCTGAATGGGAACTCAAACCTTGTGGGTGACTGGTGGCGGCCATCTTGAAGTCAGGCAATACTAGGCCCAACAAGCACTGGCCAATACAAAGGTGTGATGAGACGTGCCTAAGCAAATGCAAGCAGAATAAGAGAACAGATCTAAGTAAATGCCAGAGACAAATGAAACCAACGGTGAGCACAAACAAACACTGATAAATGTAAACGAACAAGCATTGGTAAATGTAAGCAAGTGTAGACGGACAAGCATTGATAAATGCAAGTGAATAATAAGGAACCAGCCTTGGCAAGTGTGAATGTACAAACGTTGGCAAACATAAATGAACAATCACTGATAAATGTAAGCAGACAAAAAGAACAAGTGTTGACGAGTGTCAAACGCAATAAAACAAACCATGGTAAATGTAAAGGAACTAGCATTGGTAAATGCACAAGAGCAAGCACTGGTAAATATCAATGAACAAGCAAAGACAAGTGATGAGGCAAGGCAACATTCAATACGCACAGGCTCAGACTAGTGCGCTGAGTGAGATCAACAAGCACGAGTAAATGCAATCCTCTGAAGTCAACAAACACGAGCAAAGACGACGTGTGAGAACAAACAGACACCAGCGAAGACTATCAGAAAGGCAATAAGCACAAGCCAATGCAAGAGGCTGAACAAGTAAAACAAACACAAGCAACTGCAAGGCCTGAAATAGACGAGCCCGAGCAGAAACAAGCGTCAGATGTAAATAAGCACAAGGAAACGTAAGGGGCGATTACAAAGAACGCAGGCAAATATAAGTCACGAATGCAACACATAAGCCGATACCAAGCGCGAAGGCAACAAGCCCGAGCAAATGTAAGTCTGGAATGCAACAGGCACAAACGAATCCCGGTCTCAAAGTGAGTTCCAGCGCTAAGTGAAAGCAAGCGATTAAAATCAAAGAGGAAACAATTGTACATAAGACCTCGACTGCAGAGAGTTCTAGAATAACGCGGAAAAGCACAAGGAAACAGTCTCGTGACAGTAGCATACTAGGACTCTCCTCCGCCATGTCGGTGGGAAAAGGAAAACACAAATCCAATATCTGCCTTGAGGTGCCACCCCCAGTGACACAGACCAATGACCAGAGTCTGAGTTCTAGATGGAATCGGTGGCTAGAATCACTAGATGCATTTCTTGAAACAACCGGAGAGCAAAGAGATAGCAACCGTCTACTGTTACTACGTCGGCTGGTGGGTCACGAAGGCCGACGCCTGATCAGGACATTCTCAGCAAAGGACACAGAGACATATAGAAACCTCAAAGAGACGCTACGCGCTCATTTCAACGCACAGGAAAGCGTGGATCATGAACGCATGGTTTTCAATGCAGCACGGCAGGAACCAGGAGAATCATTGCCCAGCTTCATCACAAGACTGAAAGGTCTGGTACAATGCTGTCATTTCAACACATTCACAAATGAAGAAGCAGTTCGGCTCCGGATCATCGAAGGCTGTTCAAGTGCTGACACGAAGCGCAAGATTCTTCAGGGGCAGTGGTCGCTAAAGAGAATCATCAGAGGGGCCGAGGTTGGAGTGCGGATCAAAGCAAGAGACATATCAAAAGACGTGCACTCGAATGCAAGATACAAAGATGTCTGGAAGGAGACATCCCTCATGTCTGGGGGCAAGGCCCAGGAACCAAACATAACCAGAAAAAGGGAGGGTGAAGACAGATCAGAGCCAAGACAAAACAAGAGACAAAGTGTCATGAAACACTCAGAGCCAACAACACAAAAGACCAGGATGAGTCAGGATTGCGATAGCGGCACTGATACAACTTCAAAGAGTTATTCAACCTCAAGGAGTCATTCAGAGTATGGCACAACCTATTCTGACGAGGATGAAGCATCAAGTGGGACAGATCACACCCATGGACAAGATGACAGCCTGCACAACAAGCGGGTAAGAAAGACAAACTATAGAAGATTGGACCAATCATGTCAACACTGGAATTTGGCGCACAAACAACCCCGAGCATCCCACCATTCGCCGAAGTCTGCAGATGAGTCCGAGGAAGCATCAAGCAGCGCGACACATCATCCCCATGGCATGGATGCCAGTACACCAAACAAACGAGAAGACGAAGCACATCACATAAAGCGGAGTGATTCACTCAGACACCGGAGGGGCGGAGACAAACGCACTCATGACACCCGAGACAACGAGGAAACTGAGAAGAGGACATTATCATTATACGAGAGAGGCAGCGACGAAGTACCCTGGGATCAAACACCAGAAATAAACATGTGGTTAGCAAACAACCTCTCCAGTGAGATGGCGCCGAAGCCACTTCAAGAAAGGTACCTAGAGAAACATCCCAAAGAGAACTCCGACGCTAGGAGCGGCTCGTCACGGCCTACCTGTGTCAGAAATCCACTATTCAAGACACACTCAAAGGAACGTTCTCGAAGGAAATCAGCACAAGACTCCTCCGACTCAGAAAGCATGTCTGTTCGATCCCTCTGGTCGACCGAGTCAGGTTTCCGACAACATCCGTGGCATCAATCACCCGAACACACCATCGAACCAAAGGACATCCTTCCCGTCAAGGGCAAAACATCTCACGCCAATGCCTCCGAAGACAACATCACACCACAAGACAACCTGTCAGGTCAGTCACAGGTGTGTCGAGACATAAAGAACATACCGTCACCCCTGATGGGGTCAGCGAGGCTGACTCAAAGGACCTACCGAATGAAAACAGATCTAAGGGACACTACACACCGGATGAGAAAGGACTATCCAGTCACTCCTCAAGGAAAACTTGACATGTTGACAGAAACAAATCATCATCAGACGAGAGGGAAACCTGCACATGTTCAGACAGTCAAAGGGTTCACCAGTCCCAAACGCGAGTGGGAGTGGGTGAATCGACCAGCGGCAGCAAATGAGTCCCCGGATCAAACCAGGATGATCTTTCCAAACGGTGTATCACCATCTGGTATGCATGACGCTGAACCGGAGGACAGTACTGCCCTCGACTGGACAAGACAAAAGGAAGTAAAATTATATGCCGGTGCTCGAAAGAGAACCAGAACAACATCCTCCCACGAAGGAAATCATGAGTCAATTGAACAAGAGCCCCAAAGGAAGACAGACTGCTGCCATCACGCGGAGCCCTTCATGGTCACCTCACGAAGGGCAATCGTGATCGCCCCGGAGACTGAAGATGAGTGGACAACCCAGAAACCTATCGGAAACCGCCATGAATCTGGGAACAAGAAAATCACACAAGACATCTCGCAATTTCAAAGACGCACCCCTGTAGTCAAAGAGACTTTTGTCGAGGCAAGAGAAAGCCACGCCATGGAACTGGACATGTGTCTTCATAGCTTAAACGGGCGGCCTGCAGACCCGCGTGGCTGATTGAGGAACTACAGACATAGTGGACACTAAACCTATTTTGTTAACAAGGGGGGAGATGTAATATCGGGATGCATTCTAGTGGTTGGGGTGGAGCCAGGGAAGGAACAGGAAGAGGAGGAGCTGGGGGACACAGGAAAGGGGCAGTTAGAGTAGGGACAGGGTCATGAGCAGAAGTGGAATAAAGCTCTTATAAATGTACTCACATTTTGTCAGTCGTTATTGCTACCACGACGTGACAGGTATGAGTGAGAGAATGAATGAAAATGACAGTGTTTTTCATTGGGAGAATGAGTTTCAGATTGTGTGGGAGAAGATATATGTCTGCATGTTTCGTATGCATGTAAGAATCTGCTTGTGCGCCTGCACAATTTATTATTAGGAATGGACTCCGAAAATAAAAAAGAAACGTATCCAAGGTGGCACTTTCCCTGGGGAGAAAAAGCACCCCTCCACTGACTTACAATTCACGTTTACACCTCCTGGTTTACAGCAGATTTTAGTTGCTGGTTAAAATCCCGAATTACACTGTCCTGGACAGAATGCAGGAATCACGGAAAACGAACAGAGCAGCTGAGTTTAATTCCACGAGGGGCATGCATGGGACATTATAACACCTACACATATTTCACACACACCCGTGAACCAAGCAGCCGGTGGACAGTGAAGCAAAAACTCACAGATGTCTTAACTGGCACACGACCCCACTTCAAAGCTGCCCTACAGCAGACTCCGCTACCGGGCTCAGAAAGTAGCGCGTTTTAATTATTTATTTTGTCATCGACTGATCTCAAATGCTGGAATACCTAATGGGCGCGAGAGGTAAGTGTTCCCGAAATGCGACCAAATACATGGCCAGGGCAAAGAGGAACATGCTTTTAAAACTCGCCCATTTGTGAAGGGATAGCCGGTAAAGACGGCACAGATGGGAACAGTCGCGCCCCCCCGCAACTGTTCCCATCTGTGCCCCAGTGTCGCACAAGGGGGGGGGAGTTTTAAAATAAATAAATAAATCCTACCTGAGCAGGTCCGCGCCGCCTCGGATTCCGTTGGCGCCTACAGAAACAGAACAGCTGCATCACTGCTGGCAAGTGGGTGGCAACCTCTCTCAGCCAATCCTGCCGCTGCCAGCAGCGCCAGTATTGACTGAGGGCATGGTTACTCTCCGCCCGCCTGCCCATTAGGAGACCAAGGTTTGAGCGTTTGCTCAACCCTCGCTCTCCTAATGGGCATGCGCAGGCCAGTGCAAAAACAAGTGTGCATGACTGGGTAAGGCTGAAAAATTCGCCTACCTTGCCCACTCATGCGCACTTGTGCTGCTGCCTGCTGCCCCTGGTCTGACAATCATGTCAGTCAACATGACACCGGACTGCCTACCCCCTTCAGACTCTGAAGGGGGTGGGCGTTCTGACATCATGCTGAATGACATGATTGTCAGTTCTCCCTCGGCGTCTCTGAACTTAAGTAAACTAAGAGTTTACTTAAGTTCAGAGACGCCGAGGGAGCTTCGGGCAAGGGCGGGTGGCAACGCCCCAGCGCCCTAATGGACGCACCGCCCCTGCTTAAGTTGAGGCAGGGGTGGAGCAGCTAGGGACAGTTAGATGAGTTTCCATAGTCTGGGGGGGTTCACAATGGGAGGGGCTGGTGAGTCCGTGCAGGAAACGCCCGACCCGCTGGGGGCTTCCTCAGAGGTGAAAATGTGGGGGCCCCTCTCATCATCTGTGGCTGCCGAAGCATGCCCCAGGTTGCCGTCGGCTGCAGGGCACATTTCCGGTCAGAGATGACTTGTTCCAGGTTGGGAGAACAAGTCAGGGAACACCTGAGGCAAGGACCTCGTTCATGCCTGGGTAGTTTTCTTGCATCATCGATTGCCCCGGGACCACGGGCCCGCAGGGAGCGATCAGCATCTAGCAGCCGAGAGGCTTTTGAGTGCTTATCAGTCCAGTACCTGCTTCAGCGGGAACTGGTAAGAAGAATGTAGCCCCCTCGAAGATGATCTTGAGGCGTGCTGGAAACAAGAACAAGTATTGTATTCCCTGCTGGCGGAGGTGACACTCCACCTCTAGGAAAGAGGATCGCTGGCGCTGAACAGCGCAGGTGTAATCAGGGAATAACATGATGTTTACAAGTTTTATTTTATTTTGCATAGTTAATTAAAATCATTGCAATAAAATATTCCAAAATTCTTAAAACCTCCTTGTTTAAAACCAGTGCTTATCCAAGTTTTCGCTTGCTCTTGCCCAGCTTGACCATTTGTCGTGTTTTCCACATGGACCCTTCTTGTTGCACAATTTGTCCCCCTGGTGCTAAATGGACATCTTTGATAAGGTTTCGCTAAGTCCTTTTGCCCATCTACTGGTCGGCTTGGGTCGGCGGATTTTGTAGAGCATTTTTCACTGTTTTTGCCATTCTCCGTTCGACCACCATCAGAAATTTTACAAATCTGCAATTTAGTTTGGTGATTGACGGATTTAAGCAGGCCAGCACCGCTTGCCTTCTCTTGCGGATACCTTTCTGCTTGAATTGTTCTTTAAGGAACTGTTGCCGAGCTTGGTGCAGCTCTTCACATAGGCAGATTACGTGAAGGATGTCGCCATTTTTGATGTTACACAGCCTCTTGTCCATTATTCCACAGCCATGGTGGTAGGTGCCCAGTACATGGAAGAATCCCTAGTCTGTGCTTTAAGAAATTCAATTTTATGGCTTTGGGATAGCCCTGATTAAAGTATGTTTTTGGAGTTAGTGATTTGTAGGAGTTGAGAGTCATCCATGCGTGAGATCTTTTTGAGAAAACCGCCTTATCCTCCAGTAAGGAGAGTGCTTTTACATTTTTCCAAACTCATTTTTTGAAGCTGGGGTGACCAAATTGTGCATCCCAAAGATCAGAGAGTTTAGTGACTTCCAAGGCTAGCCGAAGATGATTTCTCGCCTCAGAGAAATCCCTGTGTTCTATGTCGCGCCACAGCAGATAGTTTAGCGTGTTTGTAGTGCCGCTTCTTATCTTGTGCCAGCAGATGATGTATGCCCCCTACCTGGCTAAAACTTGTTTTTGCAGGCTAAACTCAAGCCTTATTTGAGCCGGTGATGTGTAAAGCGGGAGGGAGAACATGGTTCAATAGGCTTTAACCTGCATACTATCCACGTCTTTAGCGTCTCTTCCCCGCAGTGCCTCGCTACCATAGGTGATCGAGGGGAGCAGTTTGGCCTGAATTACCTTCAGTAACGGGGTCAAAGTCGGGTCCATCAGTTGATTTGCCAGGTTTTTCATTGTCTTGGCGATCAATAAGCCTCTCCTTCTTATTTCCTGTTTCTGACGCACAAAAGACCGTTCTTTGTCGAATGTAACTCCCAGATATATGTACTCACAGGCTGGGTCAATTGTTGTTCTGCTGAGGAACCAGATCTTCTGTGGAATCTTTTTGTAATTTATTGACATTGTCTGTGTCTTGCTAAGATTTATTTTTAGGTTGTTTTCTGTGGCATATTTCTGCATTTCAGTCAATAGTCGTTGAACACTGTGTTGGTGTGGCTAAGCAGCACTACGTCATCTGCATACTTAAGATTGCTTAAAGTTTTCGCACCTACCCTTGGTGAGTGGGTGTTGCAGGCATCGAGCACTTTTGGGGGTCCGCCATGAAAAGATTGAATAAGGTTGGCGCAAGAACACATTCCTCTTTCAATCCTTTTGTAGTGAGCACTTTTGAGGACAGGTGAGTACCACCACCTAGTTTCACCTGCACCCAGATATCCGTGTGTAAGAGCATCAGCATATTTAGAGTAGTCTATGGTATGCACCATCGCGCCAATTTCCCCACTGTCTGCCTCTCTCGACATTGTCAAAAGCAGCGCTGAACTCAATGTAAATCAAATGTAGAAGAATCTTAGTTAATTTTGCTGCGTCGATTATTAGTGAGATTGAGAGAATATTTGTTGATGTTCCAGTCGTTTTGCGGAAGCCGGTCTGGCTCAGCGGTATTTTCTGGTTTGACTCAGCCCAAAGTGTAAGCTCCTCTAGTATGATGCCTGCTAAATATTTAGCTTCATTGTCAATAAGAGCTACTTGGCGGTGGTTGTTTGGGTCAGCCATGTCACCTTTTTTGTAGATTGGGACTATTGTAGATCCCCACCAGCATTTTGGAATTCTGTTTATCAGCCTGATTTCCAGGAATATAGGTTGCAGGTTGTCTGCCCACTCTTTGCTCTTTGCTTTATAGAGTGGAACAAAAGGAGCTAGGCCCATAAGGACAGGTGGGAAGGCTGGACCTTATCTTAAGCAAAAACACCAAAAACTTTGCCTAACCACCTACGTTTAGATCCACATTTGTGGAAAGTTGAAGACGCTCACTGTCAAATTCAACAAGGTACTTTTATTTATACCAAACAATTTTTCAATTTTATCAAAGTTTGTCGAAGGAGGTACATCAAAACACACAAAGACACTTATCTATTATACATATTTACACTATACAAAAATACGTGACATGTGATCAATAACTAATAATTTGAAAAAACCTTACAACAAAACAGAACAATATTGACATATGTAAAAAAAGAAATCTACAAGTATAGTGAATAAACAAAACATAAAAGAAAATAGTGAAGAAAGAAAAGTAAGAAAGGAGTACAGACAATTTATGAATGATTCTGCCACCAGCAGTTGCTGGTCAAAAGGAATAATTTCCAATTTTATCCTTTCTAACTAGCCGACGCGTTTCGAATCCAGTAAACGATTTTCTGGAGTCTTATCAGGGCGCAATTAGTCTGTCTGTTGAGAACAATTGAAAAGAGAAAGGAATTTAAATTATTTTAACTTATAGACTCGCCTTCCCAATGTGTGACACTCATACTGGAGGAGAACCTACCAGAATGAAAGACAAAGTAGTTTCAGGGGACAGAGCACGCTGAGTCTGGCTGTGTGGAACTGGGCATCTGGGGGTGCTGTCAAGGAAAAACAGTGGGCCACCTAAAAAGATCGGAGCGATAAGCTAATATCCTCATGTATATTTGCGCACAGTGTTTAAGTTATATATGAGCAAACTACCTTCAATGACTTAAAGAGGCCCTGGCGGCAATCGCCGTTCTAGCTTGGTATCCTGTCTGATTTCATCAGGAGAGAGGGATCGTAGGCGCTAAAAGCAAAGGGAAACAAGAAAAAAGTTTTGGTGTGTTTTCTCTTTGTAAAAAATAAATAAACAAATAAACCCCTAGACACCGGGTTTTAGCTGGTGACATACCTTTTAGTTGCACCATTAGCGAGTGGCTACGTCGCGTGTCAAATTTGCAGAAAATTGAATCCTCTCAGGTCAGTTTAGTTAAAACTTCCGCTGTAAGAGAAGCGGGACAGCAATGTTTATAAAATTCTTTTGGCGCGCGTGTGTCATTCGACTGAGCTAAAAGCGGCGGATTCCACGTACCTGTATCAGCCTAAGTCCCAGTCCACGGCGTTCTGTAGATGAACAAAGCAGAACCCGGAAGTGTTGGCCTGGATAAATCACTCACTGGGGTAGCTGTTGTTTGTGGGAATTGTAGTTTATTGTCTGAACGTGGGTCAGTTGCACAAAACCAGGAACGGAATTTGCGCAAGTGAATTGAGGGTTGCACCGCTTGAGTATCTATTGCAGGAATTGATCGGGAAAGGCAGATAGAGACGAGCAGAGCTGCCAAGGCCGCTGCGTGGCGTCAAGGCAATGGTGTCGTTACAATCTAGCAATTTCGGATAAACTATTAAGACCCTTCTGTACACTATTAAACTTGAGGATCAAGTATGCTTCTTTTTTGAGAAGCATTTTGTCCACATCCGCAATGCGGTTTGAAGGACGGATGATGTATAGCACAGTCCATTTCAGGTCATTTTTTTCATGTTTCGCTGTTAGGAAATGTTCGACCATTGGAGCAGTCATGATCTTATTTTTTATTCGTGACCTATGTTGACAAATCCGGGTATTAACCTGTTGCGTAGTTTTACCAATGTAAATCTTTTCGCAAGGGCATTGGACTAGATAAACCACATTTTTGGTCTTACAGTTTGAAAATTCTGTGTGCTTCCATCTGATGTCGCCCTGTTGGAACTCACTACCCTCGATTGTGTTAGGGCATACCACACTGGTACCACACTTGTGGTGCCCTGTGATTGGTTTTAGGTTCCATTGAGTCAATAAGTAGTTCTTCTTTTTTGGTAGGGATACATCAGCCCTCATGATTTGTTCGCCTATATTTTGATTTTTCTTGTAAGCGAACAAGGGGCGTGGAAAGGGGCATTCAAGGTTGTCCAATAAATGCCAATTACTCAACACCGATTTCCTTAACTTGTGAGTGTCAGGTCCAAACGTGGTGACACAGACCAGTCTCTCTAATGTGGGTTTGGGTCGAACTTGTAGTAGGGTTTCTCGAGGAGTAAAGCGCGCTCTTTTACAGGAGTGCTTTAATAGCTTTTTCGGATACCCTCTCTCTTTCATTTCATTGCTAAAGACTTGTGCGTTGGACGAAAAGTCTTCCACGTCGGTACAGTTTCTCCTGATACGCAATAATTGTCCATACGGGAGATTAGACTTCAAGTTACGGGGATGTGCACTCTTGCAGTGCAGGATAGTATTTCTATCCGTATCTTTTTTATAAAGGGAAGATTTTAAAACCCCTCTATTGCATGTTATTTCCACATCCAGGAAAGTCATCTTTTTATTGCTGTGTGCGATTGAGAACTTGATGTCTTCATGTCTATTGTTCAACCAATCGTGGAAAGCCAACAAGCTGGTCTGGCTCCCCTGCCACAGGAGCCAGACATCATCAATATATCGGTACAACTGCACAATATGTTGCTTATATGGGTTGTTTGTTTCGATAAATCGTTCCTCATATTGTGCCATATATAATACGGCCATTTCCGGAGCATAAGGGCACCCCATCGCGGTGCCCTTAACCTGCATGTAAAACGCCCCATTAAATGAGAAATAATTTTTCTTCAATGCAACCTCAGCCAACTTCAGAATAAAAGCAGTGGGAACACGATGCGGTCTTTCTCTCATCTCTAAGTAAATGTCCATCACCTCTAACGCTTCTTCCTGTGGGATCTGCGTATAGAGGGAGGTCACATCCATCGTTACCATTAGTTGGGTGTCTATGTCAAATTGGGTTCCTTCTACTTTCAGCAAGAAGTCCGTCGTATCTCTCAAGTAAGATTTTACTTGTGACAAAAAAGGTTTTAAAAAGAAATCCACATATTGAGATAGTGGTTCGAGGCAAGAATCGCAGCCTGAAACAATGGGGCGTCCTGGCGGGTCATGGAGGCTTTTGTGAATTTTAGGCAAAAGATACAAGACCGGAGTTCTGGGGTATTTTTTGGACAGGTATTCATATTCTTTTTTGCCAAGAAAGCCTTCTTGGAGGCCCATCTCTAATATCCCGGAAACAAGTTGTTGAATTTCATTAACAGGGTCTTCAGAGAGGCGCCTGTACCAGACTTGGTTATTAACCTGTTTGTTGCCCTCGGCTAAATATTTGTCACGTGCCCAGACCACTACCGCCCGCCTTTATCGGCCTGTTTAATAACTATTGAAGTGTCTTCTTTCAATGTTTTAATGGCTGCCAGTTGTTTTTGGCCCATATTTTGGTGCACAAAATTTCGACCCCTTTGTAATTTGTCAATAGATGATAGTAAAACTTGCTCAAACGCTAGGACTTCTTTGGGAATATTTTGATTGGGAACAAAGGTGGATTTGTTCCTTAAGCCAGTGGCTTCTATGTTAGTTGAAGAGGGACGATTCCAAAAGAAGGTTTTTAGTCGAATTTTACGACAAAATTCGATTACTTCCAACTTGAGTCTCGTTATAATCGGTCTTTTTACATGGCACGAACTTGAGTCCCAATTGTAATACAGACTGTTCTTCCATTGTTAAAACTCTATCAGATAGATTAACCACAGAGCTATTCTCACCTAAGATTTGTAGGAGCGGCTCCTGGTGCGCATTTCCCATGGTTGTTTGTACCGGGATTTTTTCTGTTGGCCCTGGTCTAAAAAAGCTACCTGTTTCTTAGAGGGGTTCCGATTATCTGATCCAGATGAATCAGACGACGAGGTATCCGAGAAAGTTGTGAAACGATTTCTCGACCTCCCTTGATATGTGGATAATGCCCTGCGAGAGTCTTGTTGGGTGTAATAATCCTCTTTGAGAAAAGGATACACCTGCTCGATTTTGAATGATTTAACGTCCCTTTCGTATTTAAACGTTTTATCATTAATAGTGTTGTCTTTGAAAGTACTGATTTCTTTATCTATTTTATCCAATAGTGCCTTGGCGTCCGCTACAACCGGGCTGCTCTTAATCGTCTCAATCAATGCCTCAATTTCTTTTTCTTCTTCCGCGCACAATCTCTGGGCTGTTTCTATGGTGTGAACCATAAGGTCCCGGCTGCATTTAGTGTTTATGAAACTGAAGCCCTTTTTATATTCAGCGTCTTCGATGAATATTACAGGGACATTTTTGACCTGTAGGCCCCAGGGGATAGTGCCTCCCTTGAGGTGCCTCAGGAGAAAATGACCATGCAATTCTGTACGTACATGCTTTTTCTGTCAAAAATGTCCCTGTAATATTCATCGAAGACGCTGAATATAAAAAGGGCTTCAGTTTCATAAACACTAAATGCAGCCGGGACCTTATGGTTCACACCATAGAAACAGCCCAGAGATTGTGCGCGGAAGAAGAAAAAGAAATTGAGGCATTGATTGAGACGATTAAGAGCAGCCCGGTTGTAGCGGACGCCAAGGCACTATTGGATAAAATAGATAAAGAAATCAGTACTTTCAAAGACAACACTATTAATGATAAAACGTTTAAATACGAAAGGGACGTTAAATCATTCAAAATCGAGCAGGTGTATCCTTTTCTCAAAGAGGATTATTACACCCAACAAGACTCTCGCAGGGCATTATCCACATATCAAGGGAGGTCGAGAAATCGTTTCACAACTTTCTCGGATACCTCGTCGTCTGATTCATCTGGATCAGATAATCGGAACCCCTCTAAGAAACAGGTAGCTTTTTTAGACCAGGGCCAACAGAAAAAATCCCGGTACAAACAACCATGGGAAATGCGCACCAGGAGCCGCTCCTACAAATCTTAGGTGAGAATAGCTCTGTGGTTAATCTATCTGATAGAGTTTTAACAATGGAAGAACAGTCTGTATTACAATTGGGACTCAAGTTTGTGCCATGTAAAAAGACCGATTACACGAGACTCAAGTTGGAAGTAATCGAATTTTGTCATAAAATTCGACTAAAAACCTTCTTTTGGAATCGTCCCTCTTCAACTAACACAGAGGCCACTGGCTTAAGGAACAAATCCACCTTTGTTCCCAATCAAAATATTCCCAAAGAAGTCCTAGCGTTTGAGCAAGTTTTACTATCATCTATTGACAAATTACAAAGGGGTCGAAATTTTGTGCAACAAAATATGGGCCAAAAACAACTGGCAGCCATTAAAACATTGAAAGAAGACACTTCAATAGTTATTAAACAGGCCGATAAAGGCGGGCGGTAGTGGTCTGGGCGCGTGACAAATATTTAGCCGAGGGCAACAAACAGGTTAATAACCAAGTCTGGTACAGGCGCCTCTCTGAAGACCCTGTTAATGAAATTCAACAACTTGTTTCCGGGATATTAGAGATGGGCCTCCAAGAAGGCTTTCTTGGCAAAAAAGAATATGAATACCTGTCCAAAAAATACCCCAGAACTCCGGTCTTGTATCTTTTGCCTAAAATTCACAAAAGCCTCCATGACCCGCCAGGACGCCCCATTATTTCAGGCTGCGATTCTTGCCTCGAACCACTATCTCAATATGTGGATTTCTTTTTAAAACCTTTTTTTGTCACAAGTAAAATCTTACTTGAGAGATACGACGGACTTCTTGCTGAAAGTAGAAGGAACCCAATTTGACATAGACACCCAACTAATGGTAACGATGGATGTGACCTCCCTCTATACGCAGATCCCACAGAAAGAAGCGTTAGAGGTGATGGAGATTTACTTAGAGATGAGAGAAAGACCGCATCGTGTTCCCACTGCTTTTATTCTGAAGTTGGCTGAGGTTGCATTGAAGAAAAATTATTTCTCATTTAATGGGGCGTTTTACATGCAGGTTAAGGGCACCGCAATGGGGTGCCCTTATGCTCCGGAAATGGCCGTATTATATATGGCACAATATGAGGAACGATTTATCGAAACAAACAACCCATATAAGCAACATATTGTGCAGTGGTACCGATATATTGATGATGTCTGGCTCCTGTGGCAGGGGAGCCAGACCAGCTTGTTGGCTTTCCACGATTGGTTGAACAATAGACATGAAGACATCAAGTTCTCAATCGCACACAGCAATAAAAAGATGACTTTCCTGGATGTGGAAATAACATGCAATAGAGGGGTTTTAAAATCTTCCCCTTATAAAAAAGATACGGATAGAAATACTATCCTGCACTACAAGAGTGCACATCCCCGTAACTTGAAGTCTAATCTCCCGTATGGACAATTATTGCGTATCAGGAGAAACTGTACCGACGTGGAAGACTTTTCGTCCAACGCACAAGTCTTTAGCAATGAAATGAAAGAGAGAGGGTATCCGAAAAAGCTATTAAAGCACTCCTGTAAAAGAGCGCGCTTTACTCCTCGAGAAACCCTACTACAAGTTCGACCCAAACCCACATTAGAGAGACTGGTCTGTGTCACCACGTTTGGACCTGACACTCACAAGTTAAGGAAATCGGTGTTGAGTAATTGGCATTTATTGGACAACCTTGAATGCCCCTTTCCACGCCCCTTATTCGCTTACAAGAAAAATCAAAATATAGGCGAACAAATCATGAGGGCTGATGTATCTCTACCAAAAAAGAAGAACGACTTATTGACTCAATGGAACCTAAAACCAATCATAGGGCACCACAAGTGTGGTACCTGTGTGGTATGCCCTAACACAATCGAGGGTAGTGAGTTCCAACAGGGTGATATCAGATGGAAGCACACAGAATTTTCAAACTGTAAGACCAAAAATGTGGTTTATCTAGTCCAATGCCCTTGCGAAAAGATTTACATTGGTAAAACTACGCAACAGGTTAATACCCGGATTTGTCAACATAGGTCACGAATAAAAAATAAGATCATGACTGCTCCAATGGTCGAACATTTCCTAACAGCGAAACATGAAGAAAATGACCTGAAATGGACTGTGCTATACATCATCCGTCCTTCAAACCGCATTGCGGATGTGGACAAAATGCTTCTCAAAAAAGAAGCATACTTGATCCTCCAGTTTAATAGTGTACAGAAGGGTCTTAATAGTTTATCCGAAATTGCTAGATTGTAACGACACCATTGCCTTGACGCCACGCAGCGGCCTTGGCAGCTCTGCTCGTCTCTATCTGCCTTTCCCGATCAATTCCTGCACTAGATACTCAAGCGGTGCAACCCTCAATTCACTTGCGCAAATTCCGTTCCTGGTTTTGTGCAACTGACCCCCGTTCAGACAATAAACTACAATTCCCACAAACAACAGCTACCCCAGTGAGTGATTTATCCAGGCCAACACTTCCGGGTTCTGCTTTGTTCATCTACAGAATGCCGTGGACTGGGACTTAGGCTGGTACAGGTACGCGGAATCCACCGCTTTTAGCTCAGTCGAATGACACACGCGCGCCAAAAGAATTTTATAAACATTGCTGTCCCGCTTCTCTTACAGCGGAAGTTTTAACTAAACTGACCTGAGAGGATTCAATTTTCTGCAAATTTGACACGCGACGTAGCCACTCGCTAATGGTGCAACTAAAAGGTATGTCACCAGCTAAAACCCGGTGTCTAGGGGTTTATTTGTTTATTTATTTTTTACAAAGAGAAAACACACCAAAACTTTTTTCTGGTTTCCCTTTGCTTTTAGCGCCTACGATCCATCTCTCCTGATGAAATCAGACAGGATACCAAGCTAGAACGGCGATTGCCGCCAGGGCCTCTTTAAGTCATTGACGGTAGTTTGCTCATATATAACTTAAACACTGTGCGCAAATATACATGAGGATATTAGCTTATCGCTCCGATCTTTTTAGGTGGCCCACTGTTTTTCCTTGACTGCACCCCCAGATGCCCAGTTCCACACAGCCAGACTCAGCGTGCTCTGTACCCTGAATCTACTTCGTCTTTCATTCTGGTAGGTTCTCCTCCAGTATGAGTGTCACACATTGGGAAGGCGAGTCTATAAGTTAAAATAATTTAAATTCCTTTCTCTTTTCAATTGTTCTCAACAGACAGACTAATTGCGCCCTGATGAGACTCCAGAAAATCATTTACTGGATTCGAAACGCGTCGGCTAGTTAGAAAGGATAAAATTGGAAATTATTCCTTTTGACCAGCAACTGCTGGTGGCAGAATCATTCATAAATTGTCTGTACTCCTTTCTTACTTTTCTTTCTTCACTATTTTCTTTTATGCTTTGTTTATTCACTATACTTGTAGATTTAGTTTTTTACATATGTCAATATTGTTCTGTTTTGTTGTAAGGTTTTTTCAAATTATTAGTTATTGATCACATGTCACGTATTTTTGTATAGTGTAAATATGTATAATAGATAAGTGTCTTTGTGTGTTTTGATGTACCTCCTTTGACAAACTTTGATAAAATTGAAAAATTGTTTGGTATAAATAAAAGTACCTTGTTGAATTTGACAGTGAGCGTCTTCAACTTTCCATAAATGTGGATCTAAACGTAGGTGGTTAGGCAAAGTTTTTGGTGTTTTTGCTTTGCTTTATAGAGGGCAGGTAGAATGCCATTTGGTCCCGGGGCACCTTCTTACCTGCCTTTGGCTATCTGTTTTCTTAATTAAGTCTGACTGCTGGCGCCTCGCTGCCCCCAAAGGATTGATTTTTGTGTCTGGATGGACCTGCTCCTATTTCTCTGAAGCGCTTGTTTCCAGTTGTCTCTCTGGAATCCAGCTGGTGGCCATTTGGACTCCTGCGTTTTCTGTATGGTCGTTTAAGTGGCTGGAGAGATATTTTATCCAAATTGCTTCAGAGATGTGAGACCCTATAACTTTGTGTTGTGGACGCATGATCCCGTTAACTGTTTTCCAGAAGTGGGCACTGTTTATTTATATCGTATAAGAGTTTCGCCCAGACTTCGTTCTCGCCATCTCTCTTGATATTACATTTTAATTGTTTGAGTGCTGCCCTTTGATGTTTCAGAGATACTCGTGCGCTAGTGTTCCCAGGGGATCTTATCAACTTGCGCAGAGTCGAATTAATTGAACTTTTGAGTTTGTTAGCTGTACTCTCTGCTCTTTCTTTAAGTTGTTGTTATTGCCCTCTTTCCGAAGGTTGTAGTGACTGCAAGCTTTTTTAGCCTCCTGCGAGCAGCTAGCTACTGCACCTCGAGGCAGCGCTCTCGCATTCTGACTGCCGATCGTGCAAGATGCATAGACGAAGCACCTGGTGAATGAACAGACCACCGGGGCAGTGTGATTCTTGGTGCACCCCCACGGCTAATCGCCGATCTGACGATCAGATTGAAAACACTAGAAGCAGCGACTGGAAGGCTCCTCGGACCCAGCTCCAATCTACAAACATAGGAACCGATGTGTGCCCTATCCTAAGAGCCATTGGATGGCCAGACGTAATGCGCTCCTGTCCTTTCCGTGTCCTGAAGAAGACCCCAGCATGAGGTTCCCAATAACCCTTACTACAGGGGTCGAAACGTAGACCAGATCACATCATCCCTCTAAACATAGGAGAGATCTTTGGAAATATTGGAATCCTATGTGAAAGAGTTTTATGGAACTTCTTTGATCTAAACTAGACTGTAAAGGCTGCACCAATTATCACTGTGATTGTTTTAAGGTCACAACACCTTTACCCAGTCCCCACCTGTATCCCATCACACCCATCCCATCCTACTACCTCCTTTCTCTTTATCACCATGAGCGCGTTGATACTTTATTATGTAAATACTATGTGACGACTCTTGACAATTACAAGCTATCCACATGAGGAAATTACCAATGAATTGATTTCTATCCTTGTTTTCTCAATTTATTTGATTCAATGAAGTAATTGATATGCTTGTATATACGGTTGTTTGATTCTATCTTTTTCCTGATATTTTTTTAATACTAAAGTACCCTATTGAACTACGTGCTGAAATAAAATACGCACTGTAACCACAGACTGATTATAATCAGGGCTAAAAAATGTATATTTGGGACATTTGATGTTTTCTAAAAGCAATAGACTCTGACCACTGCTTTTGTACCTGTCTAACTGACCCAGGCCAGATAGTTTTTAGGGTTTACCCAGTTAAAACTTATTATTTTTTAGCAGTGTGGCGATAAAATGACCCCAGTAAGTAATACGGCCATCTGTGGTCGAGGCTTGCATATTGAAGAGTTGTATTGCAGCTTCGGCCTGGAGGTTAGAATTGACTGTTGTGCATTTGGGGCCAGATGTAGGTAAATCTATTTTACCGACTCATAAATAGCGAATTTTAACGATTCGGTATTTATGAATCGGTAAAATAGAAGGAGCGAGATATAGGTAAATCCAGATGTGCATTTACCGAATCGGTAATATTCAGTATTTACCGATTCGGTAAATACCGACCGGTAATGCCCATTCATTCCTATGGGCTTTGAAGCCCATAGGAATGAATGGGCATTACCGATTCGGTATTTACCGAATCGGTAAATACCGAATTTCACAAGGGTGCAGGGGGTGTCACTTTGACACCCTCTAGCACCCCCAAAACAGGGTCGGGTGCCATGTGGCAGGCATACATGCCCTAAGGGCAGGTCTGCCTGTCATATGACACAGGTGTGCATGCACACATGTGCATGCACACCGGAATCGGTATTTTACCATCAAATTGAATTTGATGGTAAAATACCGATTCAGTAAGGCTTGTGGGACTCAGAAGAGTCCCACCTACATATCAAATTTACCGATTCGGTAAAAATACCGAATCGGTATTTTACAGATTCGGTAAATTTACCGATCGGTAAATTTACCGATTCTGTAAAATGACTGGCCCTACATCTCAAAATCCAATTACCGGTCGGTAACGGCCGAATTCGGCCGTTACCGACCGGTAATTGGCCACCTACATCTGGCCCTTGATCCTTTTTTGATTCAAGGTATGGACCGGCCCCATAGATGTATCTGGCCTGATTAGGCTCGGCACAGTTGCTGTTATATGAAATTCCTGGGGGCGGTGATCGCTGTCGCCCATATTGCCCATTCTGAACCCAAGAATATATGGGAACAGCGCAAGACTTGCGAACGTGTATTCCAGTATTGGAGCTTGTTATCATGGAATAAAAGAATTAACTGGAGGAGAGTCTGCTGGAAATCTTCCGTTTAATGCACAAATGTTTTGATGTTCTAAGTCGTCAAGAAAGCGACTATTGCGGCATTTTTTTTCTATCCTGTCTAGTGGGACACTTTGTGTAAGTATGTTGTAGAATCCAGTTAAAGCCAGAACCTTCTCCCCTTCTGCCGAGCCAATGAGATAATGGTTTAGGTCCCCTGTCAGGATGAATAGTGGATTTTCCATCTCAGTAGCGTACTCGGCCAATTGGTTGGCAATTTTGGTTGAGTCTTTTGCTTTGCTTTTTGGATGTACATACGAATTGATTATACAGACCTCCATTTCTTTTCCATCAAGGACAATGCTGATTTTGGCTGCTAGTATTGCACTTGTCATTGAGTCCATGAGGGTTGCTGAAGCTATTGTTGTTGTGGAGATATAGGTATCCAATCCTCCCGAGTGATGGCCAAACCTGCTGGTCCTGGTAGCTGGTGTGGCGAAGCAAGTATAACCCTTGATGTGCTGTGGGTCCTTGAGCCAAGTTTCTTGCAGCATTATTATATCAAAGAGTGTGACGTAGTTCAGAAACTCCGGATCTTCTATTTTTGTGGCTAAACCATTAACGCGCCACGAGCATAGGCCTAGGGCTGGTTCCTTTGCCCTGCTGTAATCTCTATCTTGTGGGTAGTGTCAATCCACCTTGGAGCGTATAGTGATCGTGCGAGACAATACTTCCCTTGTTGGGCCTTGTTTTAGATGAGTGACTGCCTTCGACCATAGATCTGGTCGATCCCATTGGCTGCTGGTGCTCCTTTCTGGCGATCTTCCTCATGCACCTCGGAGTACACTGTTTGAGTGTGCCTGGAGTTTTCTTATTACTGAGCTTGTCATGCTCAGAAATGGGAGAGGGTAGGCTGGTTTTTGAAAGGGGGTAATATTGATGCCCCAGTTTTCAAATAACTCCAGCTAAGCTAAAATTGAGTCTGCAATTTTGCTTGAAGACCAAGTTGTCTTTGTTGCCTCTGAGCTTTGGGGATTAACAACGGGTAAGAATTCTACAGAAAGTAGATCCTTTGAGCTTATGCCATCCAGCTTTCGTTAATCTGAGGATATTTCCTCGATTTAGCAAGTCCTGTTGTCCCTTTGAGGTGTATTAAGGATAGAAGACCAAAACCTCTGTTTCCTGCTATCTACTTTCTGATATTTGTTGTAACACTGGTTGTAGATGTATTATAGCCGTTAATTCGTTGTTTGGTTTTTTGAGCTGTATTTCCAATTGGTTGCTTGCTCCTTCTACCATGGGGTTCTTTGTATTTAGTTTTGGTGTTATATGCTTTAGAGGAGTTTGCTTTGATTCTAGCCCCCTGTCCTGTACCCTTTTGTCCGGTGGCTTCCACCTCGGGCTGATTGTGGTTGATGTGATAGACGTTTCTATCTCTCTAGATAATAATTCTTGATTTGGCCTAGTTATTGCTCCATGAATTTCTCTTCTGGCCCCTATGTTTGAGCTTGAACTGGTGTTTTTTTGCTTGCTTTCTAGCAAGCTTATTGCCGCTAAGTTGCACATCTGTACGCGTGCCTGCTCTGCAAGTGCAGGTTCATTGAATGAGAGACTTATTTCTCCGCTTTGATCTTGACTGTTTATTGACTGTTTGTTCTTACCACTGTCAGTTTTTAAAGATAGACACATCTTTCTTTTTTCTTGTTTTTGTTCTTGTTCTGTTTTGTCCCATAGTGGCAATCCTTGTCCCTTTGTTTCTCCAGGTTTCATACTTGTCCTACTTGGGATTTGCTATTGTTCAGAAATGGGTGGGAGGCAGTTGTGCCTGATGTGTTAGCCCTGCGTCTCTGTAGTTGGTTTCATGTTTATTCTGAGGGCCTGAGGAAATAGAGAAATATTTTGTTGTGTTTATTTGTGACTTTTAGTTGCGCACTTTCCTTTTTTGTTGACGACGTTGTTTGGTGTTGAGTTTTTGGAGTTCTCCGTCTCCAGACCATGCCATCTTCTCAGTGTGCACCTCAGGGTTGTCTTTTAGCACATTGCTGTTTTTTTTTCTATTGGTTGTTCCCGGTATGCTGTCAGCGGAGCCCAGGTCTTTTGTTGCGTTTTCTGCTGTTAAGTATTTGATATCGCTTATAAGGCCAGTTAGCAGTGAGGGCAGTGTGGATAATTTGTCGACAAACCGGTTGCAATTACAACTAAAATAGGTGTTCATTTGTGCTCTTGTTATTAGGCCGTTCAGGTTTCCCAGTTTTTCATCAAAACCTGCAGTAAAAACTTCCTGTGTGTTCAAAAGTGTTAGTTGTATCTCCATCTTTTCTGATTGGTATGGCAATGCTTCGACAGCTAGTTGGATTGTGTTTAATAGAGAAGTCCAAGTGCCAGTGTTTTGTTATTTTCTGAGCTCTTTCTCATTCGTGCTTTTATTGATGTTATGTTCTGCCAGGTTGTTGTCCCGGGGGGACTCCCGTGGAGTGTCTTGGTGAGGGTGCGCTCTCTAATCTGAGTTGTAAGTTGCGAGTATGTCTTCCCATTCTAGTGTGTTTAGGTAGGACACAATTGCCCTGCCTTCTTCTTTTTGGCTTGGATCCTGTGACCCTGCACATGATCCTCCTTGTTGGATAGTCACGCTACCTTGGGCATTAGCATGAGGATGTGGAGTTGGTGACTGTGTTTTGTTCGTTTGATCTGTTGTCTTGATAGGCGTGCTGTAACTTCTGATCAACATGCTGGTTGAGGGGCTGAAATTAAATTCCCGAATTTGTTCCTCTTCTTCTCTCCTTAGTTCTGCCCCAGGTTCCCGCTTGTCCTTGAGCTTTTCGGTGGGCCAGTTTTCGACTCTGGCGTCAAGTTGTGGTCATGTGATAGCTGTATTTTGTGGTTTGTGTTCTGCAGGTGGAGTCCTCTTGCTGCTGCACTGTCGACTGTATTTTTTAGGGACGCATCCTGAGTTATTGGTGCCGATTTGTGCCTTTTTTTCTCTCATTGAGTCTGTGCTGTCTTTGCTCTTGGTTTTGTTGGAGGCCCAGTCTTCCACTCTGTCAGCAATTTGTGATGGAGCGTCAGCTATTTCTTGGGGCTTTTCTCCTTTGATCAGGCTCCTCTAGTTGCTGCCCTGGTGTCTGTGATTTGGTGGCTGGCCTTGATACTGTGGTGCCACATGTTTGTCTGGGGGCAGAGAGCTTAAAACAAGTGCTTGTGTTTGTGGTGGTGATGATAATGGTAGCAGTGGCAATTGCAAGCCTTTCAGGGATTTGTTGCTGGAAAACAAGGCTGACCCTGCGTCCTTTAAGAAACTGAACTTCATGGTGATCTTTGGTTGGTAGCAGCATGTTGTGCTGGTAGCTTGCAATTGTGCTGTTGACTTATCCGGATCCTGCTCGGTTGTGATGACCTTTAGCTCGGCAAGGTTTTTTGCACTGGGGTTTGAATTCTTTTCTTTTTTCTTTTTGATTTAGGCGCAAGGGTCTCCCTGGTTCTTCCGGACCTTATGAGTCTGCCTGAAGACACAGAGATTGTAGATACATTTACAGCCCTTCAACAAGTCCTCAGTAGCTGGCTTTTATGCCTTCACACTTCAGAAGCTCCAGTTTCCTGAATGAGCGAGCGCACAGAATGGAATCAGAGAGGCACCAAGGGTCCGAAGAGCTAGAGGGCTAAGGGCTGGAGAGACACGCTGGGGTTTGGGGGTTTAAGGAAGCTGATAAGTGCCCAGATGCCTGGCCTACTATCTTGTTCTAAAGTTTGCTCTAAAGCCTAGGTCCCGGCTCGTTCGGCGCTCTACTCTGCTTCGCTTTCGTGGAAATGTGGACAGGATCTGCTACAGACGACCAGAGATCATCAAGAAAGTGCAAGGGGGGGAAGTTAAAATCTGAGTTAGACAGAAAATCAGAAAACCCTTGCGTCCATCCCAGTGTCAGCGCCTCACCGTTTGACACCCGAGCCAGCTGGTCGCTATCGGCTGACATCCTCCTTCCCGTTGGGGGGCAGCCCCCTACCAGGCTCTTGTTTGTTTGCCTTTATGATGGGCTCCTTGCCGAACACCACGACGTGACCAGTGCCCTCCATCGCTTTTTCTCCAGCTCGCTGCCGCCACCTCCTCACAGACCTCTGAGGTGCGGTGCGGGAGCCGCGGTTCGCGCGCAGCAGTTGTACGCCGATAGTGAGGGTGTGGAGCAGCGTGCCGCGGGAACCACACAGAGCCGCAAGTCAGCACGGCTCGGCGGTTTCACGCCACGGCTGTGCTCGGTTACGGCAGTTGTGCACAGCTGATGTCGATGGGGAGCAATGTGAGCAATGTGGAGGGCAATGGGCAGGCGGAGGTGAGCGATCGGCTCCCGGCTCCGCTCGCGCTCCGTGCTTCTCCTCTGATTCCTGCAGCTGCAACTTCAACCACCATTCAGTCTTACAGTCTCCATGATGTGCTTGTTTTCCACTTGGACACTCTAACTCCCCTGGCGGCTTGAAGCACCATGTCCCTATATTTGAAGTGAAGGCGTTTCACCAGCATCGGACAACGGGTGGGAGCCCAGATGTGGGCGGTGAGTGGGGATGCAAAGAGCCCTTTCGAGGGAGAAAATTGGGGTGAGCTCCAAGGCAGGCGTGAATGACTTGAACCAGGTCTCTAGGTAGGCCCCAGGGTCCTGCATCTGTGACCCAGTGGTTGAGAGTAGTCTGCCCATGGCATGGCGTGATCCTGCATCACCAGCTCGGGCCCTGCAGGGGATACCCGTGGCAGGGTAATTGATGTCGCGCCCATGATCCACAGCTCGTCGGGGAGACTGGCAAGATGAGTAGTCCTTCGTATCCAGACCGTAACGGGAAGCACCCGCTGCCACTCGCCCCCACAGGACCAGTGTCCGCGCCAGATGGGCCCCCCCAGGCTGCAAGTAGGGGCCACCTCCCTACAGCCACAGCCACTGGTAGAAGGGATCTGAAAAGTGAGAGACAGGAGTGCAGGGCTTCGGACGTGTGAGGTGTCCCAACATCCCAGTTAGAGCGTCGATTCAGGGGACCAAGACTCGTGCAAGGCCACCACCAGCGGTTCGGTGGGAGACCTCTCCCATCGAAGGTCAGGACGAATTGGGCAGGACCCAACTGAAAGACAGCAGGATACTAGGGCGTTACTGGTGTTACTGGATTCCAGCCACCCACAATATTGTGTACCTGATTCTATGCCCATGTGGACTGGAAGATGTAGGTGAGAAGGTCGTGAGTGCAGAGTGAGAATAGGGAAGCATATATCCAGTAAACGCAACAAAAGGGTTTCTGCTGTACTTGTCCAATATTGGCAGGAACGGGGTCACTTGGAGAAAGAGCTCAAGTGGACCATACTTGAAAGAAATCATCTAAAGGAAAATATGAAACAGCATACCACAAGAAAATAAAAGTATTTTGGAGTTTTCTACTTGATTCCCATAAGAAAGGCTTGAATGAAACAACCTTGTGGGAGAATACACTATAGATCTTTTTGATCATCCGAGGGTTGGTCTGCTCTCTGTTTCTGGCTCCCACTTTTCAGTGGGTGCATGTATGTGATTTCGGACACACTTTGTTCTCACCGGGTAACCAGTGTCATTTCCTGTAGATACCCTCCTTTTGGTATCTCTTTCATCTTTAAAGGCCCTCCTATTTTCTCTTTTTTATGTTTTTACATAGCTCATCGTGGATTTATTCTGGTTTGGCAGCTACACCGCAGATGGATGCCCATCTTTTGCCTCTTTCCATCTTTCCAAGATGGCGTTTGATATTACACTTTGAGGATGCTGTTGCACCTTTTGGTGCCTGGCTACCCCTTGTTTAAGGTTCATAACCTATTACTATACTCTGCTCTCAACATTTAAAATGGTATTTGTGCAATAGGATTTTGCCAGTCCTTGAATCATTCATTTTATTTGGGCTGTTTAATTTAGTTTGTACAAATGAGGATGGTCTGAGTATGGCAGATTTAATATACATATATATATAAATTCAGATAGGACCATGTTCACCTTAAAATTTAAACCAATCAAAAAGAGAATTTGATTATTTGTATTTCTTTCAGGCGTTTTATTCATTCATAGTCAAAATAGTGTCGAGCAATTTATGATAAAGACATGTAATTGTATCATCATTACATTCTGTATTCGAAATCGGTGCTCTCTGTGAAAAGGGAAGGGTAGGTGAATAAGTGAGGGGGACAGAGTAAAGGTGTTGTGACATAAATAGTTGCATCCAAGTTAAAAATGAAAAAAAACCTCTACAACCAAGCTAATGGGCAAAGGTTCCCAATTTTACATCACACATAGATATATGAGAATACATCTCTCAATTTGCTCCTATGGTGTGTCAAGGAAAAACGGCGTATTTCTACGTTTCGACCCCTGATACGCAAGAAGGGTGATTCACAGCCTCATGTTGGGGTCTTCGTCAGGAAGAGGAAAGAGAGCATCAGCCGACGGTCAATGAATGTGCCGTCTGCAGGAGGGGCTTTCAAATGCTCCAAGGGAATTGGTGTGCCGGCGAAAACTAGGCACAGGTAGATCAGTCCTCGATGGGGGTGATTTATCTTGCAGGGTTGGAATGTCAATGCCACCCTGTTATCCCAAACGCGTGTTCACTCGCGGTGGGGCTCTCAGTGCCGGTACGTTTTACTTTTTTTATGCGAGCACGCATCAGCGCTATTACTTCCCGGCAGCCTGCATCCGAAGAGACTCGCGGTGTAATTTAGTTTAGTATTAGATTTATTTTATTGCTCAAATATGGCATTCATCTTGATGACAATAGGGACTACAGATCTTACAGCGTGTGAGCGGGGTTTTCCGCACGTCTTCCTTCGATCATGTCAATCGCCTGGCCCATCCTTATATTTCGCCCGAGTCACTCTGTTGGTTTGTTGTGAAACAAATGACTGGACATGCATTGCAGTACGCGAGCCGAATCCTAAAATTGTGGGTATGTTTTGTTGGGACACGAGATTTAGCAGCAAGGCTTGACAGTCTGCTTCTCTGTTACGAGTGGCAGAGCACACCGGAATCTCAACGTTTGATTTTATTAACAGGACAATACGAATCTCCACTTTTGATTCTGGGATAAGACGCCACATGTGCCCTTTTAAGCTCTATTCCTTGTGTTTTTTTACTTAGAACGGGGCCTCCACACTGAGAATTAAGAGTCTTGGTGGTCTTCCTACTATTAGAACAATTTACGACTGCCATTTGAGACTAAAGCTAATCCATGCCTCCATTGTATTGTATTGTATTGTAAGGGGTGCTTATAGAGCGCACTGACACCATGGGTTTCCTGGCGCTGGGGGGACATGGAGAGTACAGAAAGACTAAACAGATTGGGGGAAGAGCCAGGATTTCAGAAGTTTACGAAAAAGAATCAAAGAATTAGCAACTTTAAGAGTAGGGGGAAAAGAATTCCAAAGCTTGGGGGCCAGGTAAGCAAATCTCCGGCCTCCAGATCTACAGAGTTTATAAGAAGGGACAGTGAGAAGGTGAAGGTGGGAGGATCTCAGATTCCGGGACGGGCAATAAGGTATAATCAGGGATTTCACAAACGCGGGACAAAGCCCGGATCGCGATTTAAAAACAAGACAGCCGATCTTGAAGGCAGACCTGGCGGTAACGGGGAGCCAATGGAGTTTGACAAGAAGGGGCCTGGCAGATTGCCACTTCGGGATCCCCAGGGCCAGTCTCGCCGCTTGATTTTGCACCACTTGCAGTCTCGCCACCGATGTTTTAGGCAGACCGTGGTAGATTGCATTAGAGAAATCTAAGCGGGAGAGGACCAGGGCCATGATGACCTGTAGGAGGGCGTCAGGGGTGAAAAGAGATGCCACTTTCCTGATCCTGCGTAGCTGGTAGATGCAGGACGAGACCACCGTCCCCACCTGTGGACCAAGGGATAGGCCGGAGTCAATGGTGACCCCTAAGCTCTTCACCGTGGCCACAGGGGTGGGAGAGGGACCAAGTTCCGCCGGCCAGAATTGTGGCCCCCAGGAAGTGGCGCTCCTACCGGGAAGGAGGAGCTCCGTCTTCCCGGGGTTCAACTTCAGCTGATTGTGGCCCATCCACTGGAGAATGTGGGACATGACTGCCTGGAAATTGGGGATAGCAGAAGGGGAGTTGAGAGGAAAGATGAGTTGCAGGTCGTCCGCGTAGTTAAACACGGTAACGTCCCACTGCCTCAAAGAGAAAAGAAGGGGGCGAAGATAGAGATTGAAAAGGAGAGGGGAAAGCGAAGAACCCTGGGGGACCCCACAGGGCGAGCACTCCCTGGGGGCCCTGAAAGTGCCAAGGCTAAGGGTCTGAGACCTGCCGGTCAAGAAAGACTTGACCCAGGCCAGCGCCAGGCCCTGGATGCCAGCCTGCTCGACACGGTGGAGAAGAATGTTATGGTCCACCGTGTCGAAGGCGGCGGACAGATCTAATAGTACCAGGGCCTGGGGGATACCCTTGTCCACTCCGTCTCTCAAGGCATCCAGCACCGCCAAGATCACAGTCTCAGTCGAGTGGCCGGGCCTGAAGCCAGCCTGATTGGCCACAAGGAAGTTGGAACTCTCGATAAACTGTGAGAGACAGGTGGTAACGTGGGCCTCCAGGATTTTAGAAAAGAAGGGTAAGAGAGAGATGGGACGGTAATTTGCTGGAACGGCGGGATCCGCCCCTGGCTTCTTCAAGAGAGGCACTAGAACGGCTTCCTTGAAGGGGCCAGGTACCGTACCAGAAGAGAGAGAAGAATTCAGCAGAGGGAGGATGCAGTCGGGTAGAGAGTGGCAGATAGCCCGGAGGATGGACGGGGGACAACAGTCGTCAGGAGATCCGGACTTAACGCGAGTGGCAAGAGTTGCCAAAGAAGTGGAGTCTAAAGAAGGGAATTGTGTAAAAGAAGCGAGGTTGTGAGGGGGGGAAACAGAACCAGCGCCAGGAAGGGTAGGTGGGATGGTGTCCTTAATCAATACAATTTTTTCTAAAAAATAGGTGCTGAGGGCATTACATGCTTCCTGTGTGGCAACCTGGGTGGGGAGCGTCCTGGAGTCTGAGGTAAATTCATTAAGAATTTTAAAAATTTCTTTAGACTGACACGGGGCCGATAACATTTTTCCAGATGCATAGGTTTTTTTTGCGGTGCGGATGGCAAGTTTATACCTGTTCCGGGCAGCCACATAGGCGTCTCTGCTTAAGGGGTGATAATTTCTCCTCCACTTGCGCTCAAGTTGACGGAGTTCCAAGTGGAGAGATTTGAGGTGAGGAGTAAACCATTTGTGGGAGTTACTGTGCCTGGATTGGGGAAACTTGATTAAGGGGGCAAAGATGTCGCTGGCTGTCGTGAGCCAGTCGGCTACCGACCCGCAGAGCTTATCGACATTGTTGTCGTCGGGCAGCACAGGGTGAGTGTGAGATAGGTGGGCCACAAGTTTGGGAGGGTCCACAGCCTTCCACTTACGAGCCATTCCGCCCACCCGCAGGGGGGCCCTAATCTGGCCGGCCACCGATATGGTGGTGTCGATCATAGAGTGATCTGACCACACACAGGGTGTAATTAACGGGGGAGAGGACTTGACCCCATGGATCCAAATGTGGTCAAGGATATGGCCGCCCTCATGGGTGGCAGACCTGACCAGTTGGGTGAAATCCAGGCTCGAAAAACCCTCGAACAGTTCGAGAGCATGCGGGCCGGCATCCTCATGCTGGAACCAGTAATTAAAATCACCAATGATGACAGTGCGGGGAGAGGAGGTAGTGATGTTGGTAAGTTGGTCAATGAAGGCTGAGGGGAACGACGGCATAGGGTGGGGCGGGCGATAGAGTACCACGAGGGTGACTGCCCCTGCCTCCGTCCCGAGGCTGAGGACCAGAGTGTCTACTTCCGGCAGGGTCATAATCGCAGAGGTGATGATCTTCAAGTCCTTGCGTATGACCGCCGCCACCCCTCCCCCTACCCGACCTCCTGAGCGATTAGTGTTTAACAGGAAGTAGTCTGGGGGGAGTGCAGCTAGGATGTCGGGAAGTGAGTCCTCAGTGAGCCAGGTCTCAGATAACAATAGGACATCAGGACTCTCGGTAAGAAGTAAGTGCAAGATGTCAGCTTGGTGCTTAACCATAGATCGGGTATTCAGATAGAGGACCCGTACCGGTGACTCAAGGGGAGCAGGGGCCGCAGGTACTGGTATGGACCCGAGGCAGGGAGATGAGGTACTGGCAAGACCAAGGGATGTGATGTGGGTCCAAGTATCGGGAGGGAGCGGGCTGGCGGAGGCGTGTAAGCGCCTCAGTATAGCGGGGGAGTAGGTAATAAGAGTAGCAGCAGACCTGGCCCCTGGGCACGGCCGGCCGCGGACGGGCGCAGACGGGCAGGACTCTGGCACGACTCCGGCGCGCCTCCGTCGCGCCCGCTGCGCTCGTCCGCTGCGCTGCCTCCTAGTGTCCATTTAAATAGGGGCGGAGCTGCGGGGGAGTGGCAGGTCGATGCTGGAAATTACTGCCCAAGCCAGAATGGCGCCCGTTACCACTGGGAGCCCCCGAGAGTGCAATCAGCCCCAATCAGCGACTCACCCCTGCAAACAAAATAAGGTGAGAACCTGCATAAGTTTGAAAACGATTAATAACAGTGCAGATTAAAATACAGATTTCCAATTTTCACTAAGAAGTCGCCAGCGCTCGTAGTCAGCGTGGCGGGAAGCAGGGGGAAGCAATGGACTCTCCAAGTGTGACCAGACGACCCACTGCCACCGGGTCACTGGACAAACACATTGTGGTGTTCAAGTAGTACATTTATTGTTTAAATAGTTTCTGTAATCTCGATATTTTAGCCTTGTACGTTCACATGGTTTTTACCTTCGCTTCATCTTTACAAAAAATTTCTCGAGCCGTGGTGCCAGCCAGTTGTCGGGCACATATGCTGGGAGAGAATAATAACTTAACAAAGAAGCATGGGATCTGGCTAATTTAACCTATCTCCTCCAATGTGTATTGGATTCCGTTAGGTTATGTGGTTCTTGGGGTGTCTGGACTACAATCCTCTCAATGCACCTGGCCAAATCCTTAAAAATCCACTTGATGAACTCCAGGATGGGGACTCTTTGTGGAGATAATGCAGTTGATCTCTGTTAACCTGTCCCTTGCAGGGAGTCCACTCCGTAATTCTTTTTGAAGCAAGGCAGTCGCCAGGGCCGTAGTACCATATTGTTCAGCAGACAAAGTCATTCAGAGTGCAGATCCAGATTCTAGCAGGGCAGTTCTTTTCCTTGTAGTTTCAGACAGCAGATCTGAGAGACTATGCAGCTCTCAAATATTTACTCAGTGTTCTATGGTGACAGGCAGGGGGGCTCCTCCATCCAATGTGATGCTGGGTGCCACCCAAAAGCATGACAACTTCCTCTAAAGTGTGTCATCTTCTGTCCCACAAAGCACTGCACTTCTAAAATCCAACATGGATGATTTCTCTACAGAGGAGTAAGAGCTGGCTAAACCAACTAACAGTGTGGCTTATTTCCATTATCTCTCCTTGCCCTGACCTCTGTAAGTTTCTGTTCTAAACCAACCATGTGGCTGAGGCCGAGGGTGTGGGGTTTGGAACGCCTGGCATTCCTTACTAATCTGGTCTCTCTTTGAGCTCAGGTTGATTTACCCAGCCCCCTCTGCAGGACCTATCCTCCTCAGCTGCAGAGATCCCTGCATCAACTAACCCCTCTTCACGCCAGGCCACTTATCACCTAATCAAAGTAGCCTGGCTAAGCCTGTTAAGTCTGACTAATCAGCAGAGGCCACTAGAAGGCTGGATTTTGGCTTACAGAAGAGAACGTTTCATAACTTCTCTTCTGTACTATTTATAATAAATTCATCAGTGGCAAGTTGTAGAATTTATCACGACTAATCTTTTTAGTCCTTGAATGATTTTCACTAATTTCCTAGCAATATTTATAACTAAATAAAATATTGCAATGTTAGCCTATGGAGCAGGTATCTACATTGGGGAAAAACAAAATGGGCAGCTATTTCCCTCACCAGAGAACATAAAACATCTTGTACAAGGCCCCTGAATATAGTTAAACGACCCACCCACCCTTGTGACACTTAGGAAAGACCCAGGGGTACCTAATATGCAAGGATCAGCTAGATTATCAGTTTTAAAGTGCCCATACCATCAGCGACGACTTTACACACAATTTAAATTTAAAGATAGTCAGCAAGGTCAAGCTGCCTTTAAAATGACAACAAGCCCTCAGCAGTACACACATGCAAGTGCAGGAAATCTGCTAGATCGCTAAACAACCATGCCCTATTACATACTAGGGACTTATATGTAGCTTGAACCCCATAGGGACTTAAAGGTTTTGTCAATACCAATTGTGAGAATTTACTTGTACAGACAGGCTGCAAGGCAGGACTGCCTTTAAAAGGACAGCAAGCACCCGGTAGTGCACACATGCAAGTGCAGGAAATCTGCTGGGCCTCTAAACCTCCATGCCCCATCATATACTAGATTAAAAGAAGGCCAGACATCCCACTGAATACTGGACTTAATTGCGCACTACTTCAAAAGATTTACTTCATGTTTCACAAACAATACTCCTTAATCAAGAATACTCTTAAGCTTTCTTCGGCTATTTAATGCACACAGAATATATCAATTGTTCAAAAGGCAAGTTATACAGAACAATTTACAGTGTGGTCTTAGCCTTTAACAATTCTACTGTTGAAATAACTTTCCAGTCCAGCCTTCTTTTCATGTATCATTTAGGTGTGGACAGGTACACATTGTCAGTTGCAGCACACTAAGCAGAATCTTGTTTTATACATTTGGGTATAGTTTAAAAAGGAAGGTGTGCATAACTCACATATATTCAATCCATCATATACTAGAGACTTACAGGTTGATTGCACACCCTGGCCCTATTATCTACTAGGGACTTATAGGATGGGTCATTGCCAATTGTAAGTACACCCTGTTACGTGTACCTTTTTAGGTCTCGCCTAGTGATGCAGCACGAATGTGCTGCCATCGCTTTGCGAGGCATGCAGTATATATTGTAGTGTGAAAGCTTCGTGGAAGCTCCGCCCACTCTCTGCCCATTGGATTTTGTCTTAAATGCTACCTTCAGATTGATTTGAGGCTTGTTAGTCCCTCCTCATTCATCATTTGTATCCTTCCACAGCTACTGAACCCTTTACTCCTAACACTATTTTCTTCCCTGTCTCCCCCCCAGTCACCTACCCACCCCCTCCCTCAGTCTGTGAATTCTCGCACCCCAACTCCAGTTCGTGTCTTCTTGTGTCTTCAATGCAATAGGACTCATGTAAATCACGACCTGTTTTGTTTAAGTTTAGCGCGCCTTGCGTGCTTTCACTTTCTAAGCATGTAAATCATGACCTACATAGTTTATGTTTAGCGTGCCGTTCGGCTTTCACCTTCTAAGCATGTAAATCACGACCTGCTTTGTTTATGTTTAGCATGGCGTGCGCGCATTTACTTTCTAAGCAGCCAGACAATCGAGCCGGTGCTGTTTGTGTCTTCAATGTAATAGGACTCGTGTAAATCACAAAATTCTTTGTTTACGTTTAGCATGGCGTGCCACTGGTCCGACTCCCTGTCGCTGTCTCAAGCCATGTGGGAGGCTCGCCAATTATCGTCTATAAAGAAGTAGCCGAGGGCAGCCCATTGTTTAGCACCTTTGCCACCGCGCCCCATCGTTGCAGTCAAAGGACTCCCCTGCTGAGAGACCGGAGGCAAAATAGATTCGACCTCCGAACAACCAGCCAGTGCCGCCGGTCCGTCCATTTTTACTTTCGATGCTCCGTGCACTATAACTGACTGAGTTTTCATCCAGCCTGAAATTAGATGCGCCCCTGAGGGGCCACAGACCCCATGCCAGATTTGGAAATTCATATTGTTGAAATATTTGCATCACCTAATTTTTGGGTCCTTGGTTGTGCGCTCGTTTGCAGTTGTGACTTTTGTGAGTGACGCTGTCAGTCAGCATCGGGGAACAACAGCTACACAGAGTGAACCGAGCCCCCCCCCCCCAAATAAAAGTAGGCGACTCCTGCTGAAAGGTTTAACAGTTTGGGGGGCCCAGGCTGGAGAGGAGGCGTCTATTCCCTCGAGCGCAGGTGATGCTGAGGTGATTTTAAAAGCCACACTGTGGGTAATTCCAGTAACTGTGTCCTGCCCAGCGAGGGCCCCGGGGCTCTGAATGCTCCGGTAATGAGGTGCTTATAGAAAGCAGGTGAGGGAGTGACAAGCGAGCTGTAAGAAACATAGCATTTAGGTTTCTCTGTTGCCACACAGAAAGCTTAAGTTTCACATTAAAAACATATCGGCCCTGCAGCGATAGTATGTCTTTGAGATAGTGCTGGATGACAGAAATCATTTTTTAAAAACCCCCTGTATTTTAAATATCATTTGTTTGAATTTGATTAATTGATATCATTGGTAAAGACGCCGCCATATGACTTTGTGTTCTATAATCTTTTTAATTCTTTCATTTTTTTCCCCTTCAAATTTAATAATTGTTGATGATGTGATGTGAAATATTGTTACTTTCAGTTGAGATCTAAATCAATAAATTAATATTAAGTAATCTTAACAGTCTCTGTTATAAATGTTATGGGTGTAGTGAGTGGGGTTACTAGGTGCTATATATCGCGCTATATGTTATGTTATGTTATGTTATAACGAGTTTTATTAAGTGCTCAGCTACTCGGACCGATAGTATATGCTATAATAGTGATTACTTTTAAAGTGCGTAAAACCCAGTTTTGTGCCTCCGAATGACATTTGGTGTTTACATCCATTCATTAATAGCCATCTCTTTTGAGCTGTGCTGTACCCCACCAGACTGTTCGTTATTTGTTGAATGTCAAATCAAATTGAGACCCACTGTTGGAGGTATTTGATAGGTTACTATCCTAAGCTTTGAAAGTGCTCTCGTAAAGCAATGCTTTTAGTTTTGATATTTTCTGCAACTTTTGTGCTTTATGTTCTACCACGGCACTTGCCTTAATTTAATATGCAGGGGAGCCACGTTTGAGGTTCTAGCCCCACGCCCACTGACTACATTATTATGATTTTTTAAATCATCCAACCTGGGCCTCCTAGTGCCTCATTTAAGCAAGGCACCCGCTTAATTTAATGGGAGCTGCATATCTGTCGGTCACCATGCCCGTTGCACTGCTGTGGAGCCCAGAGGGATTTGTGGGATAAGTAAGTGTGTTGCTTTTACTTTCTCAGGATTGAATCAGCAGGTGCGTGTTTTTCTGTATGCATTTGCTTGAACTGAAGCACTTTTGCCGATGCTAAACAATATTAGCAAAGGCAATATGTCTGCATTGGCAAAGACAGAATGTGGAGGTACTTGTGGTTTCTAGTGGCCCGCCCCTTCGGTTGTCCATCTGTAGGTGTTCAGAAGCTGTGTTGGGACAGTCCGAATAACAGTGGTCCTCTCTCCCCCGCTGGGCCCTGATGGGTGTCATGAAGACCTGTCACTGGCTCTCCCGTGTGCCTCCTTGTTAGCCAATTAAACCTTGGCTAACGATTTTACAGGTGATGAGGATTCAGAGCAAGTTAGCAGGAGGTGGGCGAGGACTTTGCAACGCGTCAAACGTCTGATTTTCCTACTGTTCAAGGCAGCACCAACAAAGAAGAACAGCCCCAAATTAAAATCAACATATTGCTGCAGTGCGGTGTCAGTCTGATCCACCTTGTTGTGATTTGGTGTCCTCTTCAATCTGTTTTTGGAAATGTCATTAAACAGTTTTGAGTCCTTGTTATACGATGCAGGAGCCAAAAATACAGGTGGCAATAAAAAGGACACATAGCAGACTCCAGACCAGCCAACAGGTAGATGCTGGTATGCCTTATTTCCACATATAAAATAGGTATTATGTGAAGACGTGAAGCTACTATTGTTAATATCAGCAATGTTCAGAACCAAAGTACATTCACTTCTCACCATTGGAATTTTCCTAACACTACTCACACATAAATCTGCTCGGGCTCTAGTTTCAGATGCTGAAATAGTCCACAGGAGCCGATGATGTTCCCACTGCCTCACCACCTCAACCTCCACCAAAGAATACGTTTGGTTGCGTCTAAAGCAGGGGGGGAGGGGAAGTGGAAGAAAAAGAGAGACAGCCTCTGAAAGTGTTATTGTGGCCTTCTTCACTCTTGGTCTATTGGGGTGTCTTCAATAAACTGCACCTGATGGAAGACACAATGTAAGAGCATGCAACTAGAACATTTCAAATTAATACTAACAAATTACTCAGTATTTTCATTATCCCTTTTGGACCTAGGCTCTAGCTTCTCTCTTGAATGATATTAATGTTTTCCTTAACAGTTCCCGCACTGAGAGACAAATAATATTAACACTTTTAATCCAATATTATCGTGTGGCTAAGTTCCTTTTTTAACAATTATTTATCTAAGGCACCCTGTTACCTTTTTGCTGTTAAGTGAGGCGTCCAATTACTTCAACTGAACCGTCACTCTTATAACTTATTTTTGGACGTCTCGGTGACCATGGATAGCTAAATCTACAAACACCTGAACAGGTTCCAGTCAAATGAAAGAATTCTTGGTACCTTGTTGTTTTATGGATAAGGTTGTCAAATACCGGTATGAAGACTTGCGGTGAGTTTTGAGCACCAATTGGGCGCCTTTGCAGCTTCAGCAATGTTTTATTCGCCCTCGTTGCCTTTTCGTTGCTGTGAGCTCCCTCATTGCGAATGCGTATAGTTGCCACAAACGAAGTTTCCGAAATTCTACAGCGCTATGACACCAGATAACGCTGTGACAAAAGAATTGCCTGAAAAATCATGCGTGAAGAGAAAACAGTTCTCGTCATGGAAACGCTACAGTTGAAGTGCGCAGTTCCTACGTGGAACGCGCACATTGTTCTTTCTGCCGGTCGAGTGCGGTAAAACACTAGACCGCCACCCAGCCTTTTCACAAACTCTTCTCTTTCCGCAATTATCTGCCCTGACATTGTGTAACACTTTCAAGCATTGTTTTAAAATAAGATTAGAACACAATTGTCTTCTCTTCCAGCGGGGGTATTTAGACTGTTCCTTAAAACATTAGTTTTTCTTCGTTCTGAAACTCGCATGATGGATGGCAGCCAGGGAAGTCGTGACAGTACCTCCCTCCAAAAAGGGTTTCCCCGATCTGGGTTTTGTGGGATGAGCCTTATGGAAATTCCTAATCAGCCTTGGTGCGTGCACGTTTGATGAGGGTTTCCAAGATCTTTCCTCTGGCCCAAACCCTTTCCAATCCACTAAGTAGAACAATTTGTTTCTAGAAATTTTGGAATCTAAAATTCTGCTGACCTCGAATTCTTCCCCAGACTCTACTCTGATGGACAAAGGTATTTCTTTAAGCCTTGCATTGACTGGGTTTTTCTTTAAAAGTGAGACATGAAAGGTCGGATGAATCTTTAATGACCCTGGGAGCTGCAATTTCACCACCGCTAGATTAATGATTTTTATAATCTTAAAAGGTCCAATGAACCTGGGTTGAAATTTTCTACTCCCCTTCAGTTTCAAATGTTTTGTGGACAACCAAACCTGATTTCCCACTTCAAACTTCGTACCTACTCTCCTTTTTTTGTCTGCTTGTTTTTTATAGGATTCTTTTGCTTTGAGTAAGTTCCTCTGAGCGCTTTCATAAGAGCCCTTTAATTCAGTCATTAATTCTGTGATTGCGGGTTGTGCTTTATTTTGTTTACCTATTATTAGACTAGGATGTCTACCTGTGTTTAGATAAAATGGCGAATACCCAGTGGAGTCATGAATAGCATTGTTGTAAGCAAATTCGGCCGTCCACAGTAACTCTGACCAGTTCCCACCCTGTTCCAACAAGTAGAGTCTTAGATACTGTTCCAACTCTTGGTTTACTCTCTCAGTTTGTCCGTCAGTTTCAGGATGGTAACTGGTAGAATAACGTGTGTCTATACCTAATGTGTGCATTAATTATTTCCAAAGTTTTGATAAAACTTGAGTTTCCCGATCAGAGATAATAATTTGAGGGACTCCATGAGCACGCACTACATGCTGATTGAAAATTTGCACTAACTGCGAAGCTGTGGGCACAGTTTTGATGGTAATGAAGTGACCCATTTTAATAAATGAGTCTACTAATACCAGTATGACTGTATAACCCTGACTAGGAGGAAGATCTACAATTAGATCCAATGACACCGTATGCCATGGATAAGGTGCATTGGGCAGAGGTTGTAACAGTCCCTGAGGGGCTTGCCTGCTTTGTTTCCCTTTAATACACAATTCACAGGTTGACACATACTGTCCCACCACAGCCGCCATGCCAGGCCACCAAAAATATCTTTTGATCAATTCCAAGGTTTTCTTCACGCCTTTGTGACCCGCCAAACGAACATCATGACATCCTCTCATAGCCTTTTATTGCATCTCCTTAGTGGGCAGATACAATTTTCCCTCGTAATAAGGAAGACCTTCCATAATAGTTTTATTTTTGTCTGTTCCAACGCAATTCTCTAATTCTTGATCTGAGAAATTCTTCTGAATTTCCTGGGTATATTCTTCTAAATGAATGGCTCCAATGATTTTGTTCAGAGGAATAATGGGCTCTTTAGGAGGAATTCTCACATCATCTGTTGGATTCAATCTGGATAGAGCTTCGGCCTTCCCATTCTTTGCACCAGGCTTATATGTGATCACAAAATAAAACTCTGAGAAATACAAAGACCATCTCAATTGTCGGGGCGTGAGTGTTTTAGCTGATTTTAAAAACTGTAAGTTCCGGTGAACACAGTCACACAATTTTTGGCTCCTACCAGATAGTGCCGATATCTTGAAATGCTTCTTTGACAGCGAACAACTCCTTATCAGCTATAGAGTAATTGATTTCTGGTTCCGACAGTTTTCTTGATCTGTAAGCCACAGGATGGAGTTGACCCGTCTGTTTGTCTCTCTGAGACAGTATTTCTCCTGTTGCAAAGTCCTAAGCATCAGTCTCCACATAAAAGGGCTGTTCCGAGTCGGGATGCATCAAAATAGGGGCGGTGGTGAAGGCCTTCTTGAGAAACTGAAAAGCTGTCTCAGCTTTCTTGGACCAATCACATTTCTTCCCCTTCTTTAACAGTTGAGTAATCGATGAAACTTTATCAGAGAAATTAGGAATAACCCTTCGATAAAAATTGGCAAAGCCAATGAAACTTTGTATTTCTTTTATTTTTTTTGGTGAGGACCAATCTTGAATAATTTGGACCTTCGAAAGGTCCGTAGCAACTCCTTCGGCTGACAAGACAAACCCCAGAAATTCTACCTGGTCTGCATGGAATGAGCACTTTTCTAACTTGACAAATAGATGATTCTCCAGCAGCCGCCGAAGAATAGCTCTCACATGCTGCACATGATCCTCCATGCAGTTTGAAAAAATCAATATGTCGTCAATATAAACAACAACCACTCAATCCAAAAATTCACAAAGAACATCATTGATTATGTGCTGGAAAGCTGCAGGTGCATTGCTTAATCCATATGGCATCACTTGGTATTCAAACAGACCGTATTTGGTTCTAAATGCTGTTTTCCAATCGTCACCCTCGGCTACTCTCACCAAGTGATAGGCCCTCCTTAAATCAAATTTAGTGTAGACCATGGCCCCTTTGACTTGATCCAAAAGCTGCGATATAAGGGGCAGTGGGTACCGGTTTTTAACGGCTGCTTGGTTTAAGGCCCTGTAGTCAATGCAGGGGCGAAGAGTACCATCCTTTTGGGTCGAAAAAACAAAGGTGATAACACTGGTAATTGGGACGGTCTAATAAACCCAATGTTCAAATATTCGTCTAAGTATTCTTTTAAATAGACACTCTCTGCCTCTGTCAGGGCATATATACGACTGCAGGGTAAATTGGCCCCAGGTTCTAGTTCGATTTTGCAGTCGTATTCCCGATGCAGAGGGAGCCTTTCTGCATTTCTTTTATCGAAGACACTCGCTAAATCCTTATATTACTCAGGAATCTCTTGTGTTTTCAGAACACATATGCTCTTGGCAAGCTGGGCTAACTATGTGGCCGAGGATCCTTCCAACTTCTGATTGGTTCATGAAAAACAGTTCTTCAGACAGTGCTGAGAGTTCATTTTCACTTTTCTTCTCTCCCAATCGATAGTGGGGGTATGTTCAGTTAACCACGGCAATCCAAGAATTAACTGAAATTGCAGGGCATCAATAAGATTGAATCTAACATATTCATGATTTCCCTGCAACCCAACCAATTCTAATGTTTCAGTTTCTTCAGTGACTGGACCCGAGGTAAGGTTAGTACCATCCACCACCTTGACCACTTCACAATGCTTTTTTCTGATGGCCTTAATTCCAATTTCCTGGGCATACTTCAAATCGCAGAAGTTCTCAGTTGTTCCTGAGTCAATCATGACTGACACCCCTTTTATTTCTTGAAATCCAAATTTTACTGTGAAGCCTACTGTTAAATGTGGGGCCGCCGATTGTAACATATTAACTAGTTGTTGATACTCCGGAGTTGACTCTTCTGAACATCCCACCAGGGCAACTCCTTCTACTGGTGGGATCTGTCTTTTAACCCCAAATTACTCTTGGTTTTTTTAGAACACTCCTTCATGAAGTGCCCCGAACCCCCACAATACATGCACAGGTTTTTTGTTCGTCGTTTCTCTCTTTCTTCCTTGGTAAGCAGGCCTCTAAATGATCCAATTTGCATTGGTTCCTCTCCTTGAGCGGTGTCAGTCTTGTTACCTTATGACTTGATGCAATCGAGTCGAGGAACATAGGTTCTAAAGTCTTTCTTCTTTTCTGACCGTCTCTCATAAAGTCGGTGGTCGATTTGGAGGACCAGATCTATTAATTCTGAAATTTCTTGTGGTCTCTTTGGTATCTGAGCGAGAGCATCCTTTAATTCATCCTTAAGACCTCGATAAAATAAGGCAGATCGTTTGCACTCTGGCCAGTCAGTCTCCACGATTAATTTATTAAATTGTGCAATGTATGCTACAAGATCACGGTTCCCTTGCTTGATATCCAGCAGTTCATTGTCTGTAGCTTGGTTTGCGGTTCTTTGGTCAAAAATTCTCAAAAACTCCTTCTTAAACAGCTCAAAATCATACGGAGCAGGGTCATTGCGGGAAACTAAAGGCATTGACCAGGCAGCGGCATCACCACTCAGATAGGACAGCATGAATGCAACCTTAGCTTGATCCTCCTTAAACACTACAGATCTGCATAAAAAATGCAAAGAGCACTGGGTAAGGAATATTTGAGCCTTGTGTGGGTCCCCACAAAACCTCTCAGGATTAGCTAGAGGAACAATCGGTGCCGCTGAATGTATGACTTGGGTAGCGACTTCTGCCGCAGATCTACGATTAGAGTCTAACCAAGGCAGAGAAGTAGTTCCAGCAAGGAACTCCCCCATTCTTTGTTTTATTTGATGGGTTTCCTGCGGAGATCTTTTAATCTCCTCCCTCAAACTCCTATTTTCCTCCGCTGACTGCGCCAATTGATTTTGTAACCCCTCTAGCACTCCTGCTAGTGTCTTTAAATCAAACCCCTCTGCCATATCGACTCGGGTGGAACTGGCACTTCAATCTGTCAGATGCCGAAATAGTCCACAGGAGCCGATGATGGTCCCACTGCCCCACCATCTCAACCGCCACCAAAGAATACGTTTGGTTGCTCCTAAAGTAGGGGGGAAAGGGGAAGTGGAAGTAAAAGAGAGACAGCCTCTGCAAGTGCTATTGTGGTCTTCTTCACTCTTGGTCTATTGGGGTGTCTTCAATAAACTGCACCTGATGGAAGACACAATGTAAGAGCATGCAACTAGAACATTTCAAAATAATACTAACGAATTACTCAGTATTTTCATTACCCCTTTTGGACCTAGGCTCTAGCTTCTCTCTTGAATGATGTTAATGTTTTCCTTAACAGTTCCTGCACTGAGAGACAAATAATATTACCACTTTTAATTCAATATTATCGTGTGGCTAAGTTCCTTTTTTAACAATTATTTTCTAAACCACCCACCTTTTTGCTGTTAAGTGAGGTGTCCAATTACTTCAACTGAACCTTCACTCTTATAACTTATTTTCGGAAGTCTCTGTGACCAAGGATTTGAAGTCTAGAACTAACTATGAGTAAACTATGAATAGCTAAATCTACAAACACCTGAACAGGTTCCAGTCAAACGAAAGAATTCCACAAACAAAGTTTCCGAAATTCTACAGCGCTATGACACCAGATAAAGCTGTGACACTAGAATTGCCTGTAAAATCATGCGTTAAGGGAAAACACTTCTCGTCACAGAAACGCTACAGTTGAAGTGCGCAATTCCTACGTGGAACGCGCACATTGTTCTCTCTGCCGGTCGCGTGCGGTAAAACACTAGACCGCCAACCAACCTTTTGACAAACTCTTCTCATTCCGCCATTATTTGCCCTAACATTTTGTAACACTTTCAAGCATTGTTTTAAAATAGGATTCAAACACAATTGTCTTCTCTTCCAGCAGGGTATTTAGACTGTTCCTTAAAACATTTGTTTTTCTTCGTTCTAAGACTCGCATGATGGATGGCAGCCAGGGAAGTCGTGACATCTAGTAACAGCTATAACAAATGGTCCATTACCCTTAGCAGTTCAAGTATTTGGGTAAACATAATGTGTAGAAGCATTTCCTCATCTGTACTCCTCCATCTCCCATATAGTCCCTTTATCTTGCGGATCACCTTCCTCATCAGGATAACAGGCTTTATTAAGATAGTAGTTCAATACCCCTACAGCAAAATCAGTAGTTTTAAATACCTCAGAAGTCAATAGAAGTGCAAACCAGGCTTGACAAGAACCATTATGAGAGAATGGAAGAGGGATGAAAGGTGTTCCTCCCTTTTTCTGATGAGCTGGCATCATTCCGCACACCCAACAGGTAGTAATATTCGTAGAATTGTGCGTGTGGTGCAACATCTGGATGAACATGTTGTTAAGATAAGACTGTCTATGCTTCTGCTCATGATTAGGGAGAGTAAAATTTTGGTGTTCAATCGGTGCTGAAGTAGTGGCAGTCAGTAATTGTCGAGCAGGAACCACTTCCTCTACTTGGAAGTGGAGGACGTTAGTACTGCCATAGTGATCATGGAGACAGTAAACCCAATAATACACATAATCCTCTTGTCGCAAATCCTCACAGCAGTTGATATCTTCTCCACAGGCATATTCATCGTGTTGTTGAAATAATAAAGCAGTTGGAGCTGTAAAGTCCTGGGCAGCCGTTGGTTTCTTCACTGAGGGTTGAGACGGGTGTCACTCCACAAAATATCCCCCTTCCTTTTCAGCTCAGTTTCTCACTAACCCAGGACGGTTGCTCAACCAGTCTTTTTCAACAATTAAGTTTCTTTCCGGGGCCGCAGTTGATATCGAGGTGCACCAGGGATCGTATGGTCTGGGAAAACTTCCTCAGGTTCTTCAGGTGATATGGCTTGACCTCTCTCTTTGTCCAGGATGTCTCGATAGTCGATCAGGGCAGCAGGTTCCACCAGTGTAGACGGCACCTTCTTGCAATGAGTAGAATGCACCCAGTTCCTCCTGTTCGTCACTCAGACTGCAGTTCTCGTTGCTAGGAGGTCCTGCTCTGGTCCGCGCCACCTAGGTTCCAAACTGCTCGATCTCTGGAAGGACCGGATCATCACATGATCGCCGGGCCGTATTTCATGGCCTTCACCTTTCAACCTGCCAGGAAGAGCTTCTCGAACCTGTTGATGAATAAAAATCAAGCTGTCAGTCAACTGTGACAAGTAGTCACTCATCAAGACACAAGGTACATCATGTATGGGGTGTGGCCTAGGAATTCCCCAAATATTCATAGGCCTTCCAAATACCACTTCATACGGAGTAAGGCCAGATCGTGAATGTGGCACTGATCTAATGGACAACAATGTCAAGGGTAGTGCGTCAGGCCATTTCAAGGATGTGGAAGCCTGAATCTTAGCTAGCTTAAGCTTGAGGGTAGCATTGTATCGCTCCACTAGCCCTGCTGATTGTGGGTGGAAGGCAGTATGAAACTTCTGATTAATCCCTAATCCTTTCAGGACATACTCAACAACTTGCCCAATAAAATGGGGTCCATTATCACTCCACATCTAGGGAAGAATTATTTTAGAAGCACCTTTGTGTAGTAAGAGCTGTATTATCTTTCGTAGGGTACACCTCTATCCACTTACTGAAGGCACATACCACTACTAGTAAATATTTCAGATTACTACAACGTTCAGGCTGGATGTAATCTATTTGCAAAACTTCAAAAGGTGCAGTTGATGTAGCAAACTCTCCTGTATGAGTTTGTGTCCCTTTTCCCGGAGTCTACTGAAGACAAATCAAGCAGGACTGCCCTATCTTTTTAGCTGTGCCTGCAATTTCTGGTTGCTCCCAAACTTGCGTAAGCAATTTCGTTATCGAGGAGGCTCCAACATGTGCCGGCCCATGTGCCACATGAATCATAGGCTGAAAATAGGCTGTGGATAGTCTCCACTTAGTCATGTCTTTATTCCTCCAACAGCCCTCATCATCCAATGTTCCCTCCTTGGACCATTGCTGAAGATCTTCTGCCGAAGCAGATCTCTGCCTGCCTGGCATCATGCCAACATTCAGCCTGTGACTTCACTACGTACATAGATGAGGTGCTTCGCTGCACTGCAGTCTCACGGGCTGTGTGATCTGCGAAGGCATTACCTTGTCATATTTTATCAGTCACTTTCTTGTGTGCGCTACAATTAACGATCGCTATTTTCTTCGGGTATGTCAAGCCAGTCAGAAGATTGTGCACCAATTCTCCATGCACTATTTCCATCCCATGGGATATAAGAAAGCCTCTTTCCTTCCAGAGTAACCCAAAATCGTGAGCTACTCCAAAGGCATAGCGGCTATCAGTATAGATGTTCACAGACAAGTCAGTACTAAGCTCACACGCTCTTGTCAATGCTATTAGCTCAGCTGCCTGAGCTGACTTCTGTGGGATACGAAGTGTCTTAACTATCGTCTGAAGTGTTGTGATTGCATACGCAGTTGATGTTGTGCCATCTGGTAATTTCAAACAGGACCCATCAACCCACAGTTCCCCATCAACATTTGAGAGGGGCGTATCTTGCAAGTCGACACGACCCTTTGTCTGCTCCTTAGTAAGGAATATACAATCATAAAGCACTTGTGACTGGGACTGAGTAGCTGGATATGGCAACAAAGTAGCTGGATTCAGGGTTGAACATCTTTTCAAGGTGATATGAGGGGCCAAAAGTGTCAATTTGAATCCTCTCAAGCTAGCACTAGTTTAATGCTGCGTTTTGGTTTGGTTCAAAAGGGCATTAACTGCATGGGGTACTAACACAAACAGTCTATGTGACAAGACTATCCCTTCACTCTGACGTACGGACGGAGGGACAAGTTACTTACCCTCGGTAACGATGTAAGAAACATTAGTTAGTGTTACATTCCTTACCTTAGAATATCCCCAGGCGTCATACTGGATCCGGAAAGTTTTCGTCAGCAGTACACACCTGCGCGTCGGTAGGCGTCGTCTGCAGCTCTGCATCCGTCGTCGGCGTCTGCAGCTCTGCATCCGTCGTCGGCGTCGTGATCGCCGGGATGACGTCGTCGGAGTACTTAGACACCGCCCTCTCGCGCTTAAGTCAGTTCTGTACATAGCTTTCCGCGCCGGGAATGCAGAGCCATGCAAGAAACTGACACTGGTGCCATGAAACTAGGGCCCTCAAAGGGAGATACCTTAATCCTAGATATCGGTTTGCAGAACGGGGAGATGGGTTGGGCGGTAAGGAATCTAACACTAACTAATGTTTCTTACAGATATATCGTTACCGAAGGTAAGTAACTTGTGCATCTGAAAGAAACACGTTAGTGTTAGATTCCTTACCTTAGAAAAAATACCCCAGCAATACCCACCCCGGTGGTGGGTCTGCAAACCAAGATCACACCAGGAAGTCCTGGAGAACGGAACGGCAGAGAAAGCCATCTTTCTGGACTTGGTTGTTCAGGCAGTAGTGCTTGGCAAACATGTGCAGCGAGGCCCACGTAGCTGCCTGACAGATGTCTAGCTGGCAGATCATTCCTGAGGTGGAAGCCGGGAATGCAACATTGCGTTCATATTTAAACTGTGATTTTTAAACTGTGATTCTTTGGTTTTAACATTGTTCCCTGCTTATTTGCACATACCTTCACTCTCGCTTCCCACCGCAGCCGATTAGGTGCTGTCGGGTGGGGATCTCTCTAGCCGCCATCTTAGATGAGGATTGGGTCGGCGGACTAGTTGCTCGCCCCTCCCGCCCTCACTGACTTAAAAGTCGCGCTGCTACCAACGAGCGCAGACTAGCTGGCAGATCAATCCTGAGGTGGAAGCCAGGAATACAACATCACGTTCATATTTAAACTGTGATTTTTAAACTGTGGCTCTTTGGTTTTAACATTGTTCCCTGCTTATTTGCACATACCTTCACTCTCGCTTCCCACCGCAGCCGATTAGGTGCTGTCGGGTGGGGATCTCTCTAACCGCCATCTTAGATGAGGATTGGGTCGGCGGACTAGTTGCTCGCCCCTCCCGCCCTCAGTGACTTAAATGGCCACACTCTACCGGACGCGCAGCGGGAGAGCGCAGCGGGTGCGCCAAAGGCGAGCGTGTCTGCGCCCGTCCGGGCCCAGGGGCCACAAACCCTGGTCCTCACTCTGCAGGCCTCATAAAGTATAGCTCACTTAATCGACATTGGCTGAGACCAGAAAGTGAAGCGGAATGTAGCCACACATTAAATCCTGCTAAGCTCCCTCTATACTGCCGTCACTGTCATCGGCATTATAAGTCATTCGACCATTTAGACCGAGACCCTGCCACCACCACATTGCGAAATATGGCTCTACTGAATGGTAGGTCCCTGCCTAAACATTGCACTGAAACAGCAATATTAATTGAGGAACATAAATTAGACGCCCTGTTCCTAACCGAAACTTGGCTGCAGACTAGGAATGACCCCGACATTATTCAAGTCCTGCCCACGGGATATGGAATATGTAGAACTGATCGTGTGACGCGGAGGCCTAGCAATTATTTATAAGGACACCTACAAATGCCGACTTCTACCGTCTTCAATCGATGACTGTGAAAGCATGGCTTTCTCAATTGAATTTTCACCTACTGATACCCTTTCTGGCCTTCTGATTTACCGTCTTCCAGAAGCATTAAAACCATTTATCCCTACATTTATTGATGCAGTTGCAGAATCAGCTCTGGCTATGGCAAATTTTACAGCATTGGGGGACCTCAATATACATTTAGATGACCAATCAGACCCCATAGCCAATAACCTTCTATTGAGCCTCCAGGCGATAGATCTTCATCAAAAGTGTTTTCTCCCAACACATGACAAAGGTCATCTCCTGGACCCAGTCTTCAGCAACTTAGACAATCTTAGTTCTGGGAATCCTATCCCCCTCCCTTGGTCGGACCACTTTCTAATCTCGTTATTCTGGGTCACGAGGTCTGCCCCATGTAGCCTGGTGCAGGAAATGGTCCAAACTCCCTTTGGCAGAATGGAAGTTGGCCCTAGAAGCCTCAAAACTCCCAAAGGGAACTAACACTGATGAGGCAAATGACAACTTTAATAACTGGATCCAGGATTCTCTTGATAGAATTCTTCCTAAAACCGTTATTCAAAAACAAATTAGGAAAATGCAGCCCCTTGGTTCTGTTCTGTTCCAAACTCAGGGTTTTAAAACAATCTTGCCGGAAACTAGAGAGGGTCTGGAGACAGGACTCCACACAGCATAGGAAGGAAGCCTATAGGAAGGCCATTAGGTTATTTAAAACTGAAATCAAAACTGCACAAGCCCATTTCTATGGAATTAAAATCAGCACGGCCGCTAACTCCCCCAAGGAGATTTTTCGGATAGCGAAATCCCTGATCACCCCGCCTCAAATACCTCCATCGAGGGAAGGGGCTCTGACCCGCTGCAACAAACTAGCGGTGTTCTTTCAACAAAAGATCCAGGCCATCTATATAGGTTTCTCCTTTAATCAGCCTGAGCCAGAGGAAACCGAGGCAACGGGTTCAGTCCCCATGCTGGAACAATTTTGCCTCCTGGACACAGATACAGATACATTGGATCACTTCATTGGGAAGGTGTCTTCAGGCTCCCCGTTGGACCCTGCTCCACCTCAATACCTCCTGGCGGCTGTCGACTCCGTCCGTTCAACAATCATCAAGGTTTTGAACTCCTCTATTTCAAGTAGTTCAGTCCCCTCCCAGTGGAAGTGCGCGATGGTCAAGGCCCTATTGAAAAAACCTAGTCTGGATCAATTAAATCTCTCCAACTATCACCCAATCTCGCTTCAGCCCTGGTTGAGTAAACTGTTGGAGAAACATATTAATAATATCCTGGTCAACCATCTAGAATCCAACAACCTGCTGGATGCCACGCAGACCGGCTTCCGTCCTAACCACGGGACGGAGACCGCTCTGCTGATGGTAACAGAGGAGGCAAGGAAATTGTTGGATGAGGGGGGAATGGCGCCATCATTCTTTTAGACCTCAGCACAGCGTTGGCCGACCGACTCAAGAGTGTCGGGGTAACAGGCGCTGCTCTGACATGGTTCTCATCCTTCCTCCGTGACGCCACTTCCAGGTATTCGAGGGGGACGTGGCCTCCTCCAGTCTACCTCTGGAATGTGGGGTTCAACAGGGCTCGGCCTTTCCAACGCTCTTCAATATTTACATGAAGCCGTTAGCAGGGATTATCCATTTGGCATTAAGATCGTCAGCTATGCAGACCATCTCCAGTTAGTGGTACCACAAGGGTTCGTCTAGCACTCTGGCTCCTTGCCTTGAAGCAGTGGCCAGATAGATGGAGCGTTCCTACCTCCACCTTAATGGGGACAAGACTGAGATCATGTTGTTGGGGAATCCATCACCCACTATCCCTGTCCCCATGTGGCCAGCATGTCTAGGTCCCGTACCATCTCCAAAGCCACAAATAAAGAGCTTAGGCATTTGGCTTGACAACTCCCCTAACTTTGGACACCAGGCCACCATGCTCTCATCAACCTGCTATGGATTGTTGAGGATGCTCCGTAAAATGATTCCCCTCCTTCCATTTGAGGCCAGAAGGATTATGGTCCAAGCCCTTATACTGTCCGGGTTGGACTATGGAAACATTCTGTACCTGGGAGCCCCTCAAGCCACAATAAATAAATTACAGGTAGTTCAGAACTGTGCAGCACGGATGCTCCTGCAGGCTCCACGGTGGCAATCAGCAAGGCCAGCATTGCAACAGTTACACTGGCTACCTATTGCTGCCAGGATACAATTTAAGGCTATGTGCTTGGCACATAAAGCCATGTGGAAGATCGGGCCATCCATCTTACACCCTCTATTAACTTCCTATTTGCCACCTAGGACTCTACGTTTTAGCTCTCTATATCTGGCTACCACCAAGAAAATTAGGAAGGTGAGAAGGGGAGGACGCTCTTTCTCTTTCACTGCTCCTAAATTGTGGAACTCCCTTCCCCAAACTATGCGGGGGAACAACAACTTGCTGACCTTTCGCAAGCTTTTAAAAACACACCTGTTTAGAATGCTCCCTTAGCGGTGTAGACTGATGTTATTCTCCTTTTCTTAAGTGCTACGAGGCCTCCAGGTAGTTAGGCGCTATAGAAATACTCTTCATATCATATCATGTCCTGCACGGGGACTCCCCGACCTAGGGCAGTAGTAGCCGCCGTGGCCCGAGTGGAATGGGTGCGCAGCCCCACAAAAGGTTCCTTTTTCGCCAAGGAATAACAGACCTTGATGCACAAAACGACCCACCGAGAGATGGTCAGCTTGTGCACCGCCCATCCCTTCTTAGAGCCCACATAACCAACAAAGAGCTGGTCGTCCACACGGAACTGGTGTGCGCGGTCTAGATAAAAAGAGAGCGCACATTTTGGGTCCAGACGGTGGAGCCTCTCTTCCTCTTTCGAGGGATGCAGAGTCCTCAGAACAACTTTGTCCAGATGGACAGAGAGGAAAGGAGGCTTAGAAGACAGGGCGTGGAGCTCACTCACTCTTCGGGCAGAGGTGATGGCAACCAGGAAAGCAGTTTTAAGAGTCAGAAGATGAAGAGGACAATTATGAAGTGGCTCAAAGGGAGCACACATCAGATAAGTAAGTACCAAGTTCAAGTCCCACTGAGGCATCACGAAAGGAACAGGGGGGAACATGTGTGTGATGCCTTTCAAGAATCTGTTTACAACAGGGGACTTGAAAAGAGAAGGCCTTAAAAAGACTGAAATGGCCGAGAGATAGCCTTTGACAGTGCCCAGATCAGAGCCCTGCTGAGCAATAGAAAGAAGGAAGAGGAGAACCTCTGAAAGAGAGGCAGAAAGTGGATCCACAGCCTTTGCTGTGCACCATGCCACAAATGTGTTCCACGTGCAGGCGTATGCCGTTTTTGTGGAGGGATGCCTGGCTGCCAGAAACACATCACAGACTTCAGGAGGCAAGTCTAATGGCCTCAACTGTCGCCGCTCAATCCCCACGCATGTATGTGGAGACTGGATAGGTTCGGGTGGAGGACCGTCCCCTGTTGCTGCGACAGAAGGTCCTCCCGAAGAGGCAGACGAATCGGGGGATACTGAGTAGCTCGGGATACCAGTATCTTCGTGCCCAGTCCAGAGACACAAGGATGACTTGGGCCCGGTCGCGTCGGATCTTCTTCCGCACTCTGGGCAGAAGTAGTATAGGCGGAAAGGTGTACAACAGACAGCAGCTCCACTCAAGACAAAAAGCGTCGCCGAGCGAGTGCCGCCTTGGAAATTCCAACTCGCAGAACTGATGACATTGCGAATTCTCTTCGGTGGCGAATAGATCTAACCAAGGCTCTACCCACTGCTGAAAGAGACCTTGCGCCACGTCCAAGTTCAGACGCCATTCGTGATCCATCATGCACCGGCGACTGAGTTCGTCCACCCTGGCGTTCAGGGAACCTACCAGGTGTTGAACCACCAGGGTGACACCCTGGTGTTCCAGCCATGTCCAGAGGCGCTGAGCCTCCTGACAAAAGGTCCACGACCTCACCCTGCCCTGTTTGTTGCAGTACCACATGGCGGTGGTGTTGTTCGTGAACACCTGCACTACACTTCCCCGGACAGAGGGAAGAAATGTCTTCAGTGCAAGCTGGATCGCCTGCAGCTCCAGAAGATTGATATGGAGCCGGGACTCCGCTGGAGACCATAGGCCTCTGATCTCCGCCTCTCCCATGTGGCCCCCCCATCCCAGGAGGAAGCATCTGTCACCACTGTGTGCTCCGGTTGGTGTAGGGAGAGGGATCTGCCACTGACCCGATCACGGTCCGTGAGCCACCACTGCAAATGTCTTGCAGTGCTCTCCGAGATCAGGACGTGGTCGGACAGGTTGCCCTGATGCTGTGCCCACTGGAACTTTAGGTCCCACGGCAGAGCCCGCATCCGCCACCTGCCGTGATGTACCAGCGGGATGCAGGAGGCCATCAGCCCCAGGAGCTGCAGCGTCAGCCTGTCCGAAACTCAGGATAAAGGCTGAAAGATTCAGAGCCTGAATATCCCGAACCCGCTGATCGTGAGGATAAACACAAAACTGCGCCAAGTCCCGAACCGCTCCAATGAAGAATAGCTACTGAGAGGGGCACATGTGTGGCTTTGGCACGTTGATGGAGAACTCTAGCGAGTGCAGGAGATCGGCTGTAGTCTGGAGGTGGGAGATGACTGTCTGGGGCGAGCCCGCCTTCAACAACCAGTCGTCGAGATAGGGGAAGACTGGAACTCCTGATCTGCACAGATGAGCTGCGACCACTCCCATCACTTTCGTGAGCATCCGAGGGGCACTGGTGAGGCCGAGGGGGAGCACGGTAAACTGAAAGTGCTTGCGGCCTACCGTGAACCGCAGGTAGCGCCGGTGGTCCGGCAGGACGGGGATGTGGAAATGTGCGTCCTGCAAGTCCAACGCTAACATCCAGTCTCCAGGGTCTGGGGCAGCCAGGACCTGAGCTAAAGTTAGCATCTTGAACTTCTCCTTGTGGAGGAAGCCGTTGATGCTCCGGAGGTCCAAAATAGGGTGTAGGCCCCCTTTGCCTTTCTTGGGAACCAGAAAGTAGTGGGAGTAGCAACCACGTCCTACTTCTGGCCCAGGAACGTGCTCGATGGCCCCCATGGCCAAGAGGGCCGTAACGTCCTCCTGCAGACACTGCAAGTGATACCCCAACATGCGGTGGTACTGGGGTGGCATGGCTGGAGGGGTCACCTCGAAGGGGAGGGAGTAGCTCCTTCGGACGTTTTGCAGCACCCACCTGTCCGAAGTGATGGTAAGCCAGTGGAAGAGGTGATGGCGAACCCTGCCCCCCACTGGCGTTGAATGGGCCTGAAAGCTTGGACTAGGAAGGCTTTGAGGCAGTTGCTGCGGAAGTGGATGTGGACTGACCAGGCTGCTGTCCCCCTACACCACCACAGTGGTTACCACGTCCGCAACCACGTTGAGGTTGGTTCCCCGGCCTGTGGCTGGACGAACGTTCGGGGGCGCCCCTTCTTTGGCCACGAAAGGGGTGAAAAGCAGAAGTCTGCTGGCGCTGGCCCGACAGGCCCAAGGACTTGGCTGTAGCCCTGGAGTCCTTGAAACGCTCAAGCGCCCTGTTGCTATGTCGCCAAAAAGGCGACAGCCATCGAAGGGCATGTCCATGAGCGTGGACTGGACATCCCCCGAAAAATTGGCGGACCTCAGCCAGGCGTGGCCACGGTTCACCACCGTCGTGGAAATCGCTCTGCCCAGCAAGTCCGTGGTATCATGTCCACATTTGATGGAATAACGTGCTGCATCCCTCCTCTCAGCAAGAGCTTGGATGAGCCCTGCCTGGGCCTCCTCCGGGCACTGGGGCAGCACGTACGCAACCGTATCCCACAAAGAGTGGGTGTAACGGCCCAAAAGGCAAGCGGTGTTGATGGACGGCAAACCCAGGCTTACTGAGGAGAACAGTTTCTTACCAAACTGGTCAAGCCTTTTGGATTCCCAATCTGCAGGAGCAGACGGGAATGCGGTCTGGGACTTAAAGGCCTGGATCACCAGGATCTCGGGTGGGGTGTACGGACAGAAAGCAGGGGTCGCCCGGAGCCGGGCGGTGGCATCCGGCCACGTTCCGATCCACAGGGGGCACAGTGAAGGGCTTGCACCAAGTGCCCATCAGAACGTCTGTGAGGGCCTCATTGATCGCCAGCAGAGCTGTGCTACCGAAGACCTTACTGGCGGTTGAAGCACCTCGGTGAGGAGAGTAGTCCTCACGGCCGCCGCAGGGAGCTCAAGAGCCAAGGCTTTGGCTGCCCTGTGCAACACCACACCATATGTAGCACCCTCCTCCGTAGCCACGGAGGGAGGAGAGATGAAGTCAGTGTCAGGCGAAGTGTCAAGACCACTGGCATCCCCCAGCTCGTCTGCCCAGTCCTTACTCAACTGGCACTGCTGTGCCAGAGGGTCCTCAGACCCCTCCCAGTCCTCCCCTTCATCTGTGTCCTGATAAACAGGCATGAATGACGGAGCCGGGTCATAGACGAATTGCACACCCACCGACGCCGGACCCGGAACGGGGCTGGAACCGGGGGCGTCGTCATCCGAAGATGGCGCCGGGAGTGACACCATAGGGGTCGGCGCCAGCGGAGGAATTTTGAGGTCAACTGGCATCGACCGTGATCCAGGCTGGATACCACGGGGGCCTGCGGCGTCGGGACCGAAGTCGATGACGGCACCGGGGCCAAAGCCACCGGCTCACCAGGACCCCCAGTCGGGTCTGCGGGGACCAAAGGCGTGCCGGCAGGCCTCAACGGAGGGAAGTGAATCCTCATGGCCACGAGGAAATCACAAATCTCCGCCAGTGAGGCACGCAGCCCAGGGACCGAAGGGTGTATGACCGGCTGCAACGCCTGTGGCTCCTTCGGCCGGGTCGCGTTACCGGCGAGGGGAGTCAGAAAAGCGATGCCGCCTCTAGGACTTCTTCTTAGAGTGCCTCGACTCACCTGAATGCCAGGACTTGGAGCCCGACAAACGGTGTGGGTTCCGGCTCCGCGACCTGCCCCTCGACTTCCTCTCCGACTGGGACCTCGAGCCGACTGCCGGAGCTCGAGGAGCTTGCGAGACCGCTCCCGCCTATCCTTCGACGTCAAGGCCCGGCAGTAGGGGCACGACTTGTCGTCGTGGTTGGCCCCTAGGCAGTAGAGACACCGGCGATGGGGGTCGGTAACCGACATCAGTCGGTGACAGGCGTCACACGGCTTGAAATTGGGCATCCCTACGGGCACAAGGAGTCGAAGTCGACTCAAAAAGAGATAGTCAAAAAGATCAAAAAGTTAGTCAAAAAGTGACTAAGGGTACTTGCTCTTCCCGGATCTGCGCTTGCTGGCGCGGAAAAAAGAAGAACTGACGTCAGTGCGCAAGGGCAGCGTCTAAGTACTCCGACGACGTCATCCCGACGATCACGACGCCGACGACGGATGCAGAGCCGCAGACGATGCCTACTGAAGCGCAGGGGTACTACTGACGAAAAATTTCCGGATCCAGTCTGACGCCTGGGGATAGTCTAATGTAAGGAATCTAACACTGATGTGTTTCTTTCATATACACCTAGGCAATGCACGAGCAACTGGATCGAGAACAGCTGAAAAATATGCACAAGGACGCTGCTTGTCACCGTGTGTCTGTACTATCTAAAAGCCTTAGTGTAGTCTGGAATGCCTAATACTGGTGCAGAACAGAGAGTTTGATGCAACTGTTGGAAAGCATTCTGGCATTCAGTCTTCCATGGAAGGGGCATTGGAGTATCTTTAGTCAGCAGAGCCAACAAAGGTTTAACAATGTGTGAGACGCCAGGGATCCATTGCCTACAAAAACAAGTAAGACCAATGAATGCACGAACGTCGTTGTGAGTACGGGGCACTGGTGTGTCTAAAATAGCTTGAATGCGGTCTGGTGTACGTGCATGTCCCTCCCTAAAAAGGAGGTGACCTAAATAGTTGACCTTCTGTCTACAATACTGCAATTTCTTCCGAGAAACTATGTGATGGTGTGATGCAAGAAATGAAAGCAATGACAGTGTTCCTTCTTTACACTGTTCAGGCATATCAGCTGCCAACAAGATGTCATTGACATATTGTACAAGAGCCACCCCTGTTGGCACAGGGAAAGAATCAATCTGTCTTTTTAACGCTCAGCTGTAAATACTAGGACTCTCGGTATACCCTAGGGGAACTCTACAGAATCTAAAGGATCAATTATTCAAAGTGAAACCGAACAAATATTGGCTGTCAGGATGAATAGGGATTGAGAAGAAAGCATTCTCCAAATCAATCACAGTAAATGTGGTCGCAGTCGGAGGAACCATAGTAAGGAGTGTTGTGATGTCAGAGACTACCGGGTATTGAGGCACTAAGATCTTATTAACTTCTCGCAATTCAATGATAAACCTGTATATTTTATTATCAGTGTCTTTCTTCAGGATGGGAAAGATAGTGGTATTGTAAGGGACTACCACAACCCCCACTTCAATCAGATCATGAACAATATGTACGAGTGCCTCTTCACCTTCTCTAGAAATTTTATACTGAGGCAATCGAGGTAATGAAGCACCCTCCTTAACCTGAACATGCACTGGTGGAATAACCATTTGCCCCACATCGGTATCTGATGTAGCCCACAGAGTACTAGGGAGTGAAGCCAAAGCAATATCCTCTCTAATGAGACAGGACTTCTCAACCACAGGATAGTTATCATTCAAAATAACACGCATACCTTCTGGGGAACAACGTATTGTGGCCCTAAAATACTTGAGCATATCAAGACCAACAATATTGTCTGGCGTGTCAGGGGAAAGCAAAAAATGGACATGGAGCAGAACATTTATCAACATGAAATGCAAGTGGTTGTGACAGTGGGCTAAGGGAAGGTGTCACATCGAAACCTACCAGCTCATAGTTTAACCACACGTTTAATTAAGTCAGCCACCTGGGAGGGGAGAAATAGACCGTCACGCAATTGTTTATAATCGTTTGCTATATCAACAGGCTCTAACTGTGGAATGCTTTCTAAACCGTGCAATTACTTCTGTGGTCAACATTTCTACAAAATATAACTGCTCTCTATCCTGCCATTGGTGTACATTGGCTGTAAGTGCTGAAGCAGAAATGTCATCCCGGGCTGCTTTGCGAGCAGCAGATATAAGAGTGGCTGCACGATCAGCCGCCAGAAAAGAGCAAGTCAGTTGTTGAGCATCTGATCCTAACTGATCCTGATCTAAAGGAGAAATATCATCATCAGAATCAAGGGTAGGGGCAGAGGGAAAAGTATATGGAGGCGGCGAGCGATCTTACAAAATGGAATCGTCCTGCAGTTTATTAAGTAGAGGGTAAAGGGGGGCCGGAGAGGGTATTGGCCATGTACCTGTAAACAACGCTCCCTATCCTCTTTCTCTTATCTCCTTCATTTCTCTATTTTTCAGTTCCAGCACTTCGCATGGATATTTTTGTGTTGCTCTTTTTCTACCAAAGCTTGTTCTCTTCTTACTCGTTCACGCGCTTCTTTCTCCCACATTCGTACACAGTCAAACATATCTTGTCTACTTTTGCGCTTAAACATACATTGTTCCACATACTGAATTTTTCTAAGATCAAATGACCCATTGATAGGCCATTGCAACTCAGGATCCTTGCTAGTATATTTATTCCATAGTGTGTTTTACATTATAGAAGAAATACAAATTTTAATATACATGTCCCTATTTGGTGTCCCCTTGGGGGAAGCCGGCTGATTCTGCTCTAGTTCCATATTGGTACCTCCAAGAAAGCAACATATTCTACGAAGTGTGCTACGAACAGGCATGCCAAGAATATTGCAGCATATACAATATTATTCGCCAAGTGGCACTTAACTCAATGTGTGCCGTTCAAGTTTTCAAAAGTTAGAGAAAAATCTCCTCATTACCTGTCTATATAAATTGCAATTTATATATATCCAAGCAAGTTCCAAGATTTTGGCCAAACATACAAGAAGTGTTGCATCAAACGACCTTGTCAAGCAAGAGTCTCCAGATTCCAAGTGCCAAGTTCTGAATCGACCAAATGGTCTCTGCACGGCGAACACCAGAAGGGATCTCAGTCGAGGATCGGCACCACCTGGAGGGTCAGATCGGGAAGAGTAGAAAAACCCTGTGGCTGCCAAGACACGGGCCTCCTCATGCAGTGATCATCTGCAGCGAGATTCTAATCCTCCATCAAGACCTCTATGTCGGGCATCCGAGTCGCCGATGAGCCTCACGGTTGGGCGCCAATCTGCAGAAGTAGTCCTCAGCAAGGCCTATCAGTGCTAGGGGTTCGCCCTTCTCTGCACACAAGTCCTCAGACCAGTAAATAGGAGTTGGCATGGAAACTGAAATGTCAAGAAAACAATTTAATAAAACTCATGAGGTGGAACTACATTCACATAACACCCTTCGGCAGTGTATGAAGTAGCGCAAGGAGTAGAAGAACCATGGGTCTTTTATACTCACACAGGAGCTCAAAAGGAGGCGGTACAAGTTCACATAGGAAGAGTTACATACATAGACGGTCATACAGAGAATGCACAGTTAACAAAGAAGGAGGGGGCATGAGTTGCTGACCTCAGTTATGACATCCTGACAGTAACAGACTAGAGCAGGAGCATGGGCAGATGCAGACTCTTCTGAGCATGTGCTGAGTAGCAGGGGCTAAGTGTAGACAGTTCTTGAGCAAAGCACAAGGGCAAGCAACAGCGAAGAAGGAAAGAGCACATAGCGAGCACATGGTCAGACAAGATGGCTGCCGAAAACAAGATGGCTTCAGCTAAATGCTAACAGCGATCTCTGCCAAATTTCCACACTGGGATAGGGAGCACTCCATTTTCATCCTTATAGGTAAATGGTTAAATTGGTCTTGAAGGATGAGAAGCGGAGGCAGCCCATTAAGATATTTCAAACCACGGGCAGCATTTTGGAAAGGCCATTACTGCAGCAAATGCATTAGCCCATACAGCATGTAAAGGGTTGGTTTGTTTCATGAGCCCTGCCTCTCCCTACACCGCTATCTCTACAAACTATGGCTTTCTAGCAACTGTTGCTGGAATAAATACATGTAAATTTGACCATAACCCAATTTATTTTATTTAAACAAAAATTGTCAGATAAGCTGCCCCTCAGCTTGCATGGTGGCTTGTGGTATGTGTAAGTTGCGTACACCACTTAGAAACAGTGCCCATGAACATTGCATTGCAGCACACTAGAAAAATAATTAAAGGGAACTTTGGTCAGGACACTCTGGGAAAGAATCTGAAGCACAAATATACATATAAAGGAACTGATTTTGAAGCCACCACAATAGGAGATGTGGAGAATGATTGTGCCCCCCAATAAAGATGTGAGGCTCGGGGTGCATCCACGTTGTGTATTTAGTTAAGTGAACTCTTGGGAAGAGCGCCAGGGACCGCACTGCTCACTTGCACTGGCAGCGCTAACATGGCCACCCAACGTTCCCAGCATGCCCGGGCCGTGACGTGGCAGTAAACGCTAGATCGCTACACCACAGGAGAGTAGGTCGACTAGACCATACTTCAAGGAGAGGTCTGTATTTTAGTGAGGAGGAGGACGTGCTCTGACAACACCCCAAAAAACACGGAGTAAGAATTGCACCTAATGACGGTGTGTGGAAAATGAAATGGATAGCAACGTCTGGAAGCTATGAAGAACAGCCACATGTGGGTGAAAAGCTCCCAAACAATTATTTTGAACCGTGAGCTAAAATTACCAAGGTGCTTAAAGTGGGGAAATTGTCCTTATTGATTATGTAAAATGGAGAGAAAACTCACCCCAAAAGGTAGAAAAATTACTGCCAATAAGCCGACAATCAACGTTGGTTGAACGTTGAAGATGCCCGCAGTTGTCAATAAAGCAGAAATATGAACATTAATGCGAGCAAAAGAAACAAATGGAAATCTTTCACCATCTAGTGGACGGAAAGCAGAACTTACTGGGTGCATTAAGCTGATGCCGGTGTTGTGTAATATCTGGTATCCCCTCAGGATCGTGTATCCCCTTCCATTCGGCAGATTCCGATGTCCTGCCTATTGGACAGCTCCGACGAGCCCCCAGCAGTCCCGCCCACCCCAGGAGAGAAGAACCTCGGCTCCAGCAGGCAGAACAAGCAGCGCGCCGAGCAGAGCTGCTGATAGAAACATTGCAGATGCGTGATTCTTATACAGCCATTGAATCCCTTACGTCTTGGAGACAGAAGAGGAAGTATTCACGGTGCTGAAATCAGCTCATATTATTATTCTTTTCTGGGCCAACTCCAACTTCTGGCTAAGCGTATTACATTCCAGGATGCCGAGTTCTTTTAGGAAGCACAATTACAAAGTGATTTACAGTAAAATATTCAAATGTTTTTCATGTTTATGTGCGCTAATATGTCTGCGGTATGTGAGCATATATTTGTGTCTGAGAAAAATCATGTATGCCTTTGTGCCACTTTCATCGTGAGCTGTGGAGGGCACACATGTTTGTATATCTACTTACTTTAGTTCAAGCACATAGCTGCCAAGGTTTCAGATTGCTATGTGAGACATTTTCATAATTTTAGTGTAATTAATGAGCAACACTTCAATGACAATGAGGGACACGTTCTCGCCCGCAAAGTTAAGCAATGAAGACATGAAAAACATGTAAATATCAGAAATTACTCCCATTTGAGCAGCGAGAACCTCTTCTGGCCCCTGACAGATATTAAATTATGACGCGGCATAGTGATGGAAACAAAAATGCACAGGTCAAGAAACAGTCACTAAAAATAACTTACATACAACAAAAGGGAATTATAAACTTGTATAGTGTGAGAAACAGTACCAGAGTGATAAGCACAGTCGTGCACAATTGTATAAAAGGTCAATTTGTATGCCAGCTTTTGTTTGGAATGTTGAGTGGGAGCTATTATAGAAAGGATCTACAGCCTGTCACCCTAACTGCATTACAATTAAACACTTTTACTTATTCACTGTGCCTGTGTTCACTTACATTCTTACTCAAACTCGAAGGTTTTGTGCCCTTCAAATAATTTTTACCTAATTTGTGAACATTTTTATACTGACGCTAGTTCAAGAAGTCCACTTTTTGATTAGATTCAGTTTCCATCACTTTGTAAGCTATCAAAAATATTGCACTATAGTAGTGTCTACTCAATTATTACATTCAGCCCACTTAACAAAATTATTATTTTGCGCAACACAAGTGATACATGCGAAATACACAAGAACAAACACACAGCTCTCATACAGCTTAAAAGCTTGTAGGAGGCTGCTCTATTACAGAGAGAAGGTGATTGGAGGAGGAAATGCTGCCTGAACGTCCAAAGCCAGGATAAGTGGCTCTGATTTACATGCACTCACACGAAGCAGACATTAAAGATTGTGAGCGCCATCAAATAATACTTTGCTTTTCTCTGGGGGGCCAGGGTCGGACAGACTTATAGAGCAGTACGGCAGCTCCAGAAGGGCATTGGTGCACATGCTTTTTGCCAGTGGTGGAAATGGATATGCCGTGTGTGAGAAGTTGGCCTGGCATATGCTGTCCACTCTTATAGTGGGCACCTTGCACCAGTCCAAACGACTCTTATTGATGGTAGGTTTAAAGACAACCTATATAGAAAGCTATCCTTATGGTAGCTGTGGAGAGCAGCCTTCAGGCTAAGTCTTGAAGGAATGTAAAGCAGCTTGTTTTACAAGTCTATAATCTTATGAATGACCAAATGAAAGGAGGACCACACCATGTATATATATATATAAATTATTCTAAACACATCCCCCTGGTCTCTTTAGGAGGCTAGAGGCAAAAGTACATTCAGTAAACTTATTTAGCACACAGTAAATTAGGACAATATATGTGGAGCCCTGCGGGCGTACCAAACAATATACTAAGAAAGTGGTATAAGAACCACGACTGACATAGATACAAGGCCTAGAGCCTTTAGAACCGCTGGGGCCACCAGGAACCACCCAAGGTAGTGACACAGGGGACCCACGGGGGATGCGTGTAGTGTCTAAACACAGCCGCGAATCACCATTAACTTCTATGGGGAAAGTCGCGGTTGGAAAATGACAGATTAAGGACACTTAGAAGAGGACTTGGAGCAAACCCCTTTAGAACTAGGAGGTTCTAGAGTCAACACCCACGGGAGCCACAGAGTACTCGAGTTACCTCACCCAGGGAAGCTGGATGCATAGGTGTCTTTTCGTGTCGGGTTTGGTGGTCGATTTCAATGGCGAGCTGGTGAAGAATGCTGCAGGCGACCAAGTGGAAAGTGTCCGGGTGTATCAGAGATCTGAAGAACCTGAAAGCAGAGGGGACAGAGTCTGGGTCACTAGCCAGAGACCAGGAAGGCGATGAGCAGATGCCCACCGAGGTGAAGGTGAAGTTTGACTCTTCAGCCACGAGGACCAAGAGGCGTCGAGGACAACCAGAAGCTGGATTCGAGCTGTACCACAAAGGATGTTTAGTGCTGCAATGTCAGTTTCCGGATTGGACCCAACAAGCCTTGGCAACAGCAACACACGCAGAAAGCAAAGATTGGCTTAGGTGCAGACCAGCAAGGTCTGAGGAACTCACCCGTTGGAGGGGAGTCAGGGCACATCTAAAGCAACCAGGGAAGCCCAAGAAACGGAAGAGTTACCTTCATGGGGACCTACCAGTCGACGGACCAGGGATCGCGAAGGGGCCTTAAGCAGAAATGCTAGAAGCCGGCTCACGGAACACTCGTGGAGTGTAGGCCCACAATCTTCGGTGTAAATAGTGCCCGGGGTTTGGACTACAAGCAGCCCAATGCACAGCTTCTGAAAACTCAGGAAGTTGATGCACTTGCAAATATGTGCCGTGTCTAGGACTTCCAGTCCCACATCACTCGTGAGGGCAGCAGGTCTCAGCTTTGCTGGGATCTCACGTCGGCCTCTGAAAAGTCTAGAAGTCCGTGTCCTGAGTCGCAAATCCATTGGGTTCCGGCAGGAGCCTTGGAAATACAGACCGGCAAGATGCTTCTTTGGTGCCAGTTTAAACAGGGGAGTCACTCCTTGACCTCAAGGGAGATTCTTCCGTCTTCAGTCTATGCAGAATGTCAAAGTTCCAGGATATATGTTGCAGTGTTTTGTCCAGGTGTAATCTGAAATCCTAAGGACTGAGATCCCATACTTATACTAAGTTAGGGAGTTGGACATACTCTATGGACTCACCTATGGAAGGTTCCAGGGAGGGGGGTGGTTACCCCCCTTTCCCTTTGTCCAGTTTCACACCAGAGCAGGGGCTGAGTGCCCCTGCAACTGGTTTGAACTGGGGTATGCACAGGGACACCAAGTGTGCCCCCAGCACTGTCTGAAAAGCATTCTATGAAGGACCCGCCCAGCCCCAATACACTAAAGCCTGTCTGGGAGATGATTACACCTCCCTGTGACAGGAAGCCTATTGTCCAGGCCTCCCCTGCCGGAGTTTCATCCAGCAGCAGGAGGTCAGACTCATGTCTGTGGCTGCAGCATCCATTTTGTGATGCTGGGGCTCTTTTAAACTATTACAGTTTAGGTAACATGTCTTCTCCCTCTAGAAGGGTGGAATTCTACCCCCACCACCAGAACTGGCGGGGGGGGTAGGATTCCAACGTGTTTGACACCAAACACAACATTTAATGACTTTGTCTCCCAAACAAATCCCCCCAGGGCCTTTATAACTCTGAGTCTTCAGGCCCTGATTTGGTGGAGGCAGTCCCTGAAGGCTATACTTTAACCAGGATGGATAGGATTGGGTGCAGAGGTGGGGGACTGGGAATCCTATTCAGAGATACCTTTACTTGTCGCACCGAGTCCCTCTCCTCTCCCTCCGATAATTTTGAGGCAATGCATTTCTCTATCAATTTCCTCCCCTCTGCCTCCTTTTCTGGGATTCTCTGTTACAGACCTCCGGGCCCTAGAACTACTTTTCAACAAAATATTCCTAACCCCTTCTGCGCTCATGACGAGCTGAGCTCGTCATGAGTTGTGCCGCTCGCACGCTGATGACGAGCTCAGCTCGTCATGTAACGCGGCTTTTTGAAAAAAGCTGCGCAGCGCAAAAATAGCGGCCGCACGCATGCGGTTAAACTCATTGCGCCGTTTGTCGACAAGCCTAATTTCAGTAACTTGGGCAATTTTAACTTTCACTTAGAGGCCTCTGACACCAAGGATACGATGACACTAATAGATGGTCTTGCCGCATGTGGTCTGCGCCAACTGGTCCAGGGCCCTACGCACTCCGCTGGCCACACGTTAGATGGCATTTTTAATAATGATGCCAGACTAACAACTGGTTCTCTCATCCTTCTTTCTTGGTCTGACCATAGAGCAGTTGCTTTCCATCTTAAAGTTAACTCGACGTCACTAAATACATCTAAGAGTAACATCTGGGAGACTAGAAGAAATTACGGAGCAATCAATGAAGTTACCATTGCCCCATTTATGGACGCTTTTAGCTCTCTCTCTTTATCTGACCCCAATACAGCTACACTGGGTCTTTCTAACGCCTTAGCCAACGCTATAGACACCCTAGCTCCGGCTAAACGTCATTACTCAGCGCGAAGGAGTCCTTCTCAGCCTTGGTTCCCTGACCGCCTAAGACTTCTACGCCAGAAGTGCAGACAACAGGAGAGATCTTGGCACGCACACCCTGACCCTCGGGGAAAAGCCCTACACAAATCCCTACTTAGAGATTATAAGAAGGCTATTGTTGAGGAAAAAGAAACCATTTTACCAATCTTACTGTTTCTCTAAAATCATCACGAGATCTGTTAAAAATCATTGACTACCTAGCGGCCACTAAAGTTGCTGATTCTATTGTCGAAACACAGGAGCTCTGCGATAATATCGCAAGCTTCTTCCAATCCAAAATTGCCGATATTTATAACTATCTTGAGATTTGCAATCAGGAGATGGATGTCAATTCAGTACTTTCTCTCCCTATGATCTCTCCTCCCCATATTGAGACCACCGAAGCATGTCCCAAATTGGGTCTCACCGGCTTCCCTCTCTTGACCCTAGAAGACCTTAACCAGCTCCTTGATGCCACCAAGTCATCCTTACCCTTAGACCCCTGTCCTTTAAGAATCTTAAAGACCTGCAGAGGGGCCGTTCTCCCTCCGCTACTAGAGGTTTTGAACATGGGCATCAGTGAGGGGATCTTCCCCTCCTCCTGGAAGAATGCTGTTGTTAAACCATTGCTCAAAAAGCCCTCTCTTGACCTAGGAGTGTTAAAAAACTTTCGTCCCATCTCCCTACTTCAGGCCCCAGCCAAGATTCTTGAGGCCCATATCAATCGAAATCTCTCTGCTTTCATCGAGAGTTCAAATCTATTGGATATCTCTCAACACGGGTCTCGCGCCGCACACAGCACGGAGTCTGCCCTTACCGTTGTGATGAACAATATCCGCCTGGAAGTCGACAGGGGACATCCTACTCTGCTGGTGTTGTTAGATCTCACAGCAGCTTTTGACACCTTGTCCCCATCAATTCTGATCTCCAGGCTTAAGGATATCGGGGTAGAGGGCACTGTTCTTAGTTTACGCTCCTCCTTTTTACATCTTAGGGAGCAGAGAGTTAAGCTGGGCAATTTTCTCTCCGCCTCCCAAGAAGTGCAATGTGGGGTACCACAGGGCTCTTCATTGAGCCCTTTGTTATTTAATATCTACGTTACCCCACTTCCTAAGGTGGTGAGATCCTTCGGTCTTGAAGTATTATCAATCAATCAATCAATCAATCATTTTTTTTATTTTTTTTATTTTTTTATTTTATACTTTATTGCTTATCCAAAATTGCACACAGCTCTTATCGCCTACAACCCGGAGGCCGGCAGCAATCCATATTGTCACATCACTTCAGTTAAGACAAATCTTACACAGCCTGAGTGCCAACATCCCAGAGGCCTGGCGGCAAATCGGGCAGGGAAGGGTCAAATAGGAATGTGAAGCATACAGTGAGGTCATATCAAGCACTTCCCATTCCTCCATTGTGTGTCCATGAAGGGAGATGTTCCCCCGCCCATGCTGCCGCTTGCCATGTAGTACATCCAGCCTCCCTGGCTGATAGGCTAGAAATAGTGCCGCTACCGTAACAGTTCAAACTACCCACCCCCCCAAACTACCCTCCCCACCCCAACAGCCACCCCCCAACCCAACGTGTGCCTGCTGTCCTAGCGTGTGCTACCGTCCTGAGCAATGCCTGTGTGTCGAGGATGCAATCCCTGCAGTCCGAGTTCCAACTATCGTCAGAGTGGGACCGGGCCCCCGAGTGTCACATCCCCCTCCCTCTGAGTATAACTCGTGTCCCCACAAGGAGCCCCTCACGCTGCGCACCACCAGGCAGCTTGTGTCCAGAGCCTGCGCCACACATTCAGAGTGTCCCTAAACACCTGCCGAGTCGCACCCCAGATGGTCCACCTCCCCGTCCAGAGTCCCCTCCTCCGCTGCGTCCCCCAGGTCAGATCCCGAGTCCGTACCATCACCAGCATCCAGATAGGCCCTGTACAGACCCCAGAAATTCTTGGGGCGACTCCTGGGAGGAAGCAGTTCGCTGTATATCTCCGACTGTGTACAGCAGTATAGTAAGTCCGTCTCCCATCTTTTTTTGGTAGGTAGTGGCCCCCTCATCCAACACAACGCTACCGTACGTTTGGCAGTTAGCAGGGCTAAGTCGGCCAGTCTCCGCACCGCCACTGGTAGTGGTTTGGAGTAACGCAGCAGTGCCACGGCCAGGTCAGGCAGGACTTCCGTCCCTAGAATCCGGCCCAATTCGGAGAATACCTCCGTCCAGAATCTCTGGATTCCTGGGCAGGACCAGGCCATATGTAGGAAGTCTGCACACGGGTGATGACAACGTTCACACTCCGCGGATCCTCTCAGACCAAACCTATGCAGTCTCTCCGGGGTGTAATATACACGCTGCAAGTATTTGAAGTGAATGAGCCTGGGCCTGCTATTCAAAGATACTTTCTTGGTCCTGCTGCAACAATAACTCCACATCCCGTCAGTGATCTGCGTCTGGAGATCCACCTGCCAAGCCGCTCTCGCCTTAGACTGTTGTCCGCACCTATGCCGGTCCCCCAGCTTTTTCAGTCTGGACACCAGTTTACCCGTGGCCGGGTTCTTAATGACATAGGTGAGTTCCGGCACCTCCGGAGGTTCGGCCAGTTCCGGACCGAGCAGTTCCAGCAGGGCACTGCGTACCCTATGGTACTGAAAACTATGAAGCAGCGACTTCCCTGACAGTGATTGCAAGACCTGGGGGAGAGTTTTCACAGTGCCATCAAGGAACAGATCTCCCAGCTTGGTAATACCCAGCTCCAGAAGAGCCTTCACGACTCTTTTCTCTGCCAAAGGGGGTATCCACACAGCCAATTCCACACACATGAGGGGAGAGTATAGTCTAACACCGTCCTGCTGTCAAAGCAATTCATGCCATGCATGATTCGTGGCTTTGATGGAGTCGAGCACCCCAATTCTACGGTCCACTGGGTGACAAATCGTGGCCGGGAGTGGGACAGGTTCCGCAAACAGCCGTTCCAGTTTTACATGCGGTATATCGGGATTACCATGGATCCACGTGTGAAGATGAGACGCCTGGGCTATTCGATAATACTGTTCGAGGTCCGGCGCGCCTAGACCCCCCTGCTCATAGGGAAGAGTCAGAGTCTGCCACTGGACTCTGGGCTGTTTACCTCCCCACGCCAACCTAATTAGGACTTGCGTGAGGCGTCGAAAGAAGGATTTAGACAGAACCACTGGTATGTTATTAAAAAGAAACAGGAACCGAGGCAGCACCACCATTTTCATAATCCCAATCCGCCCCATCAGCGACAGAGGTAGTCTACACCAGACCTCTACATCATCCACCAGCTTACTGTAGGCTCTACCAAAGTTCTCACGAACCAATAACTCAGGGTCGGTGTGCAGACGGATCCCCAGGTATCGTATGGAGTCCGTAGTCCACTGCAACGGGTATTCCGCAACAAACGGGACAGTCACTGGCGTCAGCGGAAGTGCAACCGATTTGTCCCAGGTCACGCGTAGCCCGGATAATGCCCCAAACCTCACCACCTCCCGTAGTACTGACGCAAGATTGGTTTCCGGTTCCCTGACATACAGCAGGGTGTCATCCGCATATGTGGATATACTGATCTTGTATGTAGGGAAGTTGATCCCTTCGTGTTCGTGGTATTCCCTAATCGCACACGCCAGGGGTTCTGCTACTAGCGCGTACAGCAGAGGTGACAGAGGGCAACCCTGTCTCGTGCCTCTACTTATGGCAATGGGGTCAGTGACGATGTCACCTAGTTTCAGGCGAGCAGAGGGCTTGAAATAGAGTGCACCCATCATCTGCAGGAAAGGTTCTCTCAGCCCATACTTCCGCAACACCCTTAGCATGAAGGGCCACTCCACGGAGTCGAAGGCCTTCTCCATGTCCAGAAATATCGCAACAGCTTTGTTGTCTGGCTTCACGTGTTGCATAGTGCCCAGGACCGTGTGGAGGTTATACGTCAGGTTTCTTGCGGGGACAAAACCCGCCTGTTCCGGAGCTACCATCTCCAGGACGACCATGGCCAATCTCGTAGCCAGTACTTTCGCGTACAACTTGGCGTCCACATTCAGAAGGGAAAGCGGTCTGTATGAGCCGCATTCCCTGGGGACTTCCCCGGCTTAGGGATAGTGATAAGAAGGGCTTCCCTCATAGATTTCGCCATACTACCCTGTTGACATATTTCATCGAAAAGGGACATCAGATGTGGTACAAGGGTCTCCTTGAAAGCCTTGTAAAAGGCTACCGTGAGTCCATCCGCGCCAGGGGCGCCACCTGATCTCATACCCTCTAGCGCCTCTAGGATCTCGTCTCTCTGTATGGGCATCATCAAGAATTCCCGTTGGAAACTTTCCAGAAAGGGCATTTTGATATAACTAAGGTAGTCGTCTATCTCCTCCTCCATACTCTCAGATCGGGATCTATAAAGTTTAGAGTAATAATCCTTAAATTCTGCAATGATATCAGCCTCCTCCGTAACCACCTCTCCAGTGGATGTCACTAGCTCCTCCACAACAAGCCTGGGTCTACTACTGCGCATCAATCTGGCCAGTAATGATCCCGGGCGGTCCCTCTCCCCATATACTCGTGCAGTGGCATACTTCCCCATATGTTTAACCTCCCTGTCAGCTTCCTCATTGAATTCCGTGATCAGTTTTTTAATCTGTTCTTCTGATTCAGCGTCTGATGTGTGCCTGTGACGCTGCTCTAGGTCAGCCAGTTGCGTCTCTAGACTTTTGAGTCTGCGTCTAATGGATTTGAGCACCCCAGAGTGTTTCGCCATCGTCATTCCCCTGATGTAAACCTTAAAGGTGTCCCACACCGTATGAAAGCTGTCCACCGACCCCAAGTTAGTGTCAAAGAATGTCTCTATGTCTACCGCAATCTCCCCTCTAAAGACCTCGTCTAGTAGAGAATAGGGCGGGAACCTCAAAGTAAACGGGGGGATTCTCCTAGCGGGAGCAGCAAGGAGCAGAAGCAGTGGGGAGTGGTCCGACAACATACGTGGGAGAATTGAACAGTTTTTGACCGAATTTAGTAGGGTGGAAGACACGAACCAGTAATCTATTCTCGTATGTATGTTGTGGTAAGCTGAGTAATGTGAGAACCCTCCCCGGCCCGGGTGCCTGTGTCTCCATATGTCTACCATGTCCAACTTGATCAGTTCCGAATGCATAAGGACGGCGGCCGCCGCTGGGCTGCGAGCCGACCCAGCCGACCGATCCAGGACCGGATGCAGCACGAAGTTAAAATCCCCACCCCATACCATTCTGGAATCGAGATATGTCCTGCAAGTGTCAGCAAGGGCTGTGTAGAACGCGGGGTCATCGTAGTTGGGACCGTAGACATTCACTACAATTAAGTCCTGTCCTCTACCCGTGCACCGTGAGATGGTGTACCTACCCTCCGGGTCCACATGCAAAGGTGTGAACATCAAATGTGAGCGGGGGTTCACCCATGTCACCACCCCCCTAGAGTGAGTGGTGAAACCGGCTGCTATACAATTGCCCTCCAAACCTCTCGCAGACAACATCTTACTAGTAAGTGGGAGGTGTGTTTCTTGCAGGAGAGCCACATCTATACGGTGTCTGGTAAGGTAGCTCATCACTTTCCTAAGCTTGCGGTAGTCATTGAGACCCTGTACATTCCAGGTCAACACCCTCAGTAGATCGGGACGAACGTCCCCAGATAAATCCTCATTGTCCGCCATCTAGCTTCAATACAAGAGGGCAGCGCATCGCAGAATGTCTTAAACCTCCAATATTTACAGGCAGGACCACAGTTGCAGTAACAAATAGCACAATACTAGGCATTGCAAACCCCTGAAACCAAACCCCCCATTGTTGCCAGGCAACACCCCCACACATGATCCATTCACAGTCACCCCCGCCCACAGCCGACCACCCCCAACCTGGTCAGACAGGAACCCGTGCCACCCTCCATCCCCCCTAGAAAAACCAACTTAAACAGACCCTTAACAGGCTCTCTCCAGAGCTCAAGTGCCAAAAGCGCAGGGGCAGACGTTGCCAGCCAAGAGCAGTGATCTACCAGTTCGAAACTGCAATGCTAAAGCGATCCAACGCCCTGCCCCCGCCGTGTATTTAGTACCAACATGAGTATCAAGTCCGAGAAATGCACCATGCTGACCTCCCTCCCCGTCACGAGGTTCGGCGTACCTCACAGGCCCACCCACAACCCGCAGCATAACACCAGCCAAACATATCCCCCCGGCAAGTGCCAGCAGCCCATGTAAGAGAGCGACCCCTGGCCTCCCCTGACACAGAAAGAAAGCAGAAAGATCTCACCCAGCGGGGAATCTTCAGGGTGCTGCCAGGGCCCCACCGCACAGGAGCAGACGCCGCCTAGCATCCACGCTGCTTACCACAAAGCCTGAGTCCAAGCAAGCCAAGTGGGGGGGGTGACCCATCCAGTACAAGGGACTGTCCATAACAAACGGGCATTCAGTGTTCACTCCTGTTCGTCCAGTTGTGAAGAGGCGTTGCCCTCTTCTCGGTCGCTCCTCGGGCTGTTCCTGCGGTCTCTGGACCATTCCTTCAGCGATTTCTGCAGCTCCCTGGGGTCAGTGAAGAAATGGGAATGTCCTTGCCTGTTGATCCGGAGCTTCGCAGGGTACATCATGGCATAATCCAACCCGAGGTCTCGCAGTTGTTTTTGGTATGGGGCGAATTGCCTCCTTTCCTCCTGCACTTTTGCGGTAAAGTCCGGATAAAGAGAGATGTCCATTCCTTCATATTGTAGCTTGCCTTTGTCTCTGGCCAAACGTAAAGCTGTGTCCCTATCACGATAATTGAGGAGCTTCGCTATTATGGGACGCGGATTTGCACCAGGCTTCGGCCTGGGCCCTAGTGTACGCTGGGCCCTCTTTACTATAAACAGAGGGGAGAAAACCTCGTCTCCCAGTAGCTTTTTCAGTAGTGTCTCCACGAAGAGCTCCATCCTGCCAGTTTGCGTGGTCTCCGCTACACCCGTGATGCCAATGTTGGATCTCCGCGATCTCGCCTCCAAGTCCTCCGACTTGTCTTGGATCACCTGCAGGAGTCTGCCGAATTGCTTGCGGTCTTTGTCCCACTCCGACTGTGCCTCCTCCGCTTCCGTTAGTCGTCTCTCCGCCATGTCGAGGCGTTCAGCATGCTTGTCTACTCGTTCCGACATGCGGTCCATGCGGTATGTCAGGGCATCAATTTTAGTACCAATGGACGTGATACTGTCTTGCAGCCCTTTTTCCATCGAGACCAGTAAGTCTCGGATATCGGCTCCCGTAGATCCGTCAGAGGTAGCGCCCCGCGGGGACGCCTCCGTGGCAGGCACCTCCATCCCCTTGGTTCGTCGCTGCTCAAAGGAGAGTTTGGGCTGAGTTCTGTCGTTCTTGCCCATGGCGCTTCTGCTGGACATCAAAGCGCAACGTGGCTCAAGCTCCCGAGGCCAGGTAGAGCAGGTCAGGGACGTCGCGCAGATTAGGGTGAGTCTCAAGTTCCAAGCCTCAGATCCCGGTACCCACGAGTGTGTTCCCAGGTGCGTGGGCAGCCTTTCCTGCGACCCAGAGCGCCGCACGCCACAATAGAACCAACTGGCAGTCAACTGTGGGTTCCTCCCGCCTGCCACGCAGCGACCGAGCAATGACTAGGCCCCACTGTGCCAACCTTCACCCACCAGGGTCTCCAGCCGTCCCGGTTGCAATGGGTATCCAGATAAACCACCACACTATGCAGCACCAGTTTCCAAGTGCCCTCTGTCAGGGCACACCAACACCCTCTTCGCCGCCGCCCGTGCAGAGCAGGATCTTCTCTCTGCGCTTCCGGTGCCCTAGCCACTATTCCAGGGTGCAGCAGCAGGCCTCGGGCGGTGCAGCAAACGGCCACCACCAAGGCGGGCCGGGCTCCAAAATGGCGTCAATCAGAGAGACGTACGCAAAGGTGTCCGCTGTGCAGGCCGTGCAGCGCACTCACCCTGTGTCTCCCGTCTCCGCTAGGGCCTCGCTGCTGTGGTCCGAAGCAAGTTCAAAACTGCCCTCAAGTGTTCACGTAGCCTCCTGGACCCAACAGGCACTCACCAATGGCGCTCCGGTCCGCAGTTGGAGCTGCGGCAGTCCTCCGCAGCCCGATAACCAGCCGCTTTGTCAGCGTCCCGCCCGAACAGCGGGTCTCCCCTCAACACCGCAGGGCTGTCCGCAGCTGATCCAGCAGGCAATGGCAGGCCCGGACGGGGACCGCAGCCGGGGCCGATCACCCGGAGCACTCCCGGACCCCCAGCTCCGCAACCCCTCAAATCGTCCTGCAGAGGCACGGTGCACTGTGCACGGCCAAGCGCCTCACTCAGGACACCACCCGACTCAAATGGGTGCACTAGTACTCCAGCCCCGGGACGTCCCAGATCTGCCGTATAAGGCGCGTCGCCGGTACTTCCGGCCCTGCACAGGCCGCACGCCAAGCGACGACGCTCGGACTGCTCCGCAGGCCAGGCCGGGGATGCAGGCCTGGTCCGCTGCCGCCAAATCCTCTCAGCAAGGGCGTCCCGGTATCGCAGTAGTCGGGCGCCGAGATGCCGTCGCACACACCCGGGGGCAGCTAGGGGGTGAGCCGAAGTCAGAAGAGTCTTTTTGGCACTCAGCAGGATAGGTTTGCAGGATATTTACAGGGCAAAAGCGAGGAGCTCCGCGCTCACGCGTCTATCATGGACGCCGGCAAGCTCCGCCCCCAATCAATCAATCAATCATAGCTTTTGTATAGCGCACTACTCACCCGGGGGGTCTCAAGGCGCTTGGGGGAAGGGGACTGCTATTGCTCGAACAGCCAGGTCTTGAGTTGTCTCCTGAAGGCGAGATGGTCCTGGGTAAGCCGAAGATGGGTGGGGAGGGAGTTCCATGTCTTGGCCGCCAGGTAGGAGAAGGATCTTCCTCCGGCGGTGGCTCTTCGGATGCGTGGTACGGCGGCGAGGGTGAGGCATGTCGAACGTAGCTGGCGGGTGGGCGTGTAGAAGTTCAGGCAGTCGTTGAGGTACTTGGGGCCCAGGTCGTGGAGGGACTTGTGTGCGTGGGTGAGGAGTCTGAACGTGATTCTCTTGTTGACGGGGAGCCAGTGCAGGTCCCTCAGGTGGCCGGAGATGTGGCTGCGTCGGGGGATGTCCAGGATGAGTCGGGCGGAGGCGTTCTGGATGCGTTGGAGTCTTTTCTGTAGCTTGGCTGTGGTTCCGGCGTAGAGGGTGTTTCCGTAGTCCAGTCGGCTCGTGACGAGTGCCTGGGTGACCGTCTTCCTGGTTTCGGTCGGGATCCATCGGAAGATCTTGCGGAGCATGCGAAGGGTGTTGAAGCATGATGAGGAGACGGCGTTGACTTGTCTGGTCATCAAGAGGGAGGAGTCCAGGATGAAGCCCAGGTTGCGTGCGTGGTCTGTTGGCTTGGGAGTGGTGCCCAGGGCGGGGGGCCACCAGGAGTCATCCCAGGCGGAGCGCGATGGTCCCAGAATGAGGACTTCCGTCTTGTCTGAGTTCAGTTTCAGGTGGCTGTTCTACATCCATTCGGCGACGTCTTTCATCCCTTCGTGTAGGCTAGTTCTGGCGGTGGCGGGGTCTCTGGTGAGGGAGAGGATCAGTTGGGTGTCGTCGGCGTAGGAGATGATGTTGAGGTTGTGTTGGCGTGCGATGGCTGCAAGGGGTCTCATGTAGACGTTGAAGAGGGTGGGGCTGAGTGATGATCCTTGCGGTACGCCGCAGATGACTTCGGTGGCCTAGGATCGAAACGGGGGGAGGCGGACTCTCTGTGTTCTTCCGGCAAGGAACGAGATGATCCATTCCAGTGCCTTCTCTTGGACACCTGTGTTGCTGAGGCGTTGGACTAGGGTGCAGTGGCAGACAGTGTTGAACGCTGCGGAGAGGTCTAGGAGGATGAGGGCTGCTGTTTCCCCGTTGTCGAGCAGGGTTCTGCTGTCGTCGGTGGCTGCGATGAGGGCGGTCTCTGTGCTGTGGTTGGCTCGGAAGCCGGACTGCGAGGGGTCAAGGGATCCGTTCGTCTCGAGGAAGGCGGCAAGCTGTCTATTGACGGTCTTCTCGATGACTTTGGCAGGAAAGGGGAGGAGCGAGATGGGGCGAAAGTTCTTGAGGTCGGTGGGGTCCGCTGTTGGTTTCTTCAGTAGGGCGCTGAGCTCGGCATGCTTCCAGCTCTCCGGGAAGGTGGCGGTTTTGAAGGAGATGTTGATGATGTCCCGGAGTTGGGGTGCGATGATGGAGTTGGCCTTGTTGAAGACGTGGTGGGGGCAGGGGTCGGTTGGAGATCCGGAGTGGATGGTGTTCATCGTGCGGGCTGTGTCTTCGGTGGTCGCCGTGGTCCATGTGCGGAGGGTGGCGGTGGGGGCCGTTGGTTCGACGGTTGGGTGCGTGGATGGTGCGCCAAAGCTGTTGTGGATGTCGGCGATCTTGCGGCGGAAGAACGAGGCGAGAGAGTCGCAGAGGTTTTGTGACGGAGTGATGTCGTTGTTGCCGGTGCTGGGGTTGGAGAACTCCTTGACGATGCTGAAGAGTTCCTTGCTGTCGTGGGCGTTGTTGTCCAGTCGTTCCTTCAGTGATTTCTTCTTGGTGGTGCGGATGAGCTGGTGGTGCTTGCGGGTGGCTTGTTTGAGGGTGGTCATGTTGTCTGTGGTCTGGTTTTCTCGAGGGTGCGGCAGTTCTTCTTGGAGTCCCTGAGTTCGTCGGTGAACCAGGTGGCTGTCTTGCTTCTGGGTCTGCTGGGAGGGTTCTTCAGTGGCGCGAGGTCGTCTGCGCAGGCGGTCAGCCACTGTGTGAAGTTGCGGGCTGCTTCGTTGGGGTACGTTGTGCTGGCGGGCGGGTTCTGGTTGAGGGAGGTGGTGAGCTGCTCGGCGGTGATCTTGCTCCAGCTCCTGTGAGGAACCTGTTGCAGGTGGTCGTTGTTCTTCTGAAGCTGAAGTGGACGCAGCTGTGGTTGGTCCAGTGAAGTCCGGTGGAGTGGCTGAAGGTGATGTGCTTGCTGGATGAGAAGACGGGATCAAGCGTGTGGCCGGCGTAGTGGGTGGGGGTGTTGACCAGTTGCTTGAGTCCGAGGTTTGCAAGGTTGTCCAGCAGGGCGGCGGTGTTGTGGTCCTTGTTGTTCTCCAGGTGGAAGTTGAGGTCCCCTAGGAGGATGTAGTCAGCGGAGGGGAGGGCGTGTGGGCTGATGAAGTCCGTGATGTCTTCGCTGAATTGTGTGCGTGGTCCCAGGGGTCTGTAGACGAGGGTGCCTCTGAGGGTTGACTTTGGGTCGGTGTGTATCTGGAAGTGGAGGTGCTCGGCGGCGGAGAAGGTGTCGTTGGAGTCGGTCGTGATGCGGATGGTGTTCTTGTGTACGATGGCGATGCCTCCTCCAGTCTGGTTGACGCGGTCCCTCCGGGTGATCTTGTATCCGTCCGGGGTGGCGATGGCGGGCGCTGAGGAGGCGTTCATCCAGGTTTCCGTGAGGAAGGCGACGTCTGGTGATGTGGTGTCGAGCAGGTTCCAGAGTTCGACGGCGTGTTTGTGGACAGAGCGGGTGTTGAGCAGGATGCACTTCAGGTGGTTGCTGCGGGTGCTCGGCTTGGCGGGTGCGGTGCAGGTCCGGAGGCAGGTGAATTTGCAGGCTTGGCAGGTGAAGGGTCCGTGGGTGCGTTTCGGGGTGGCTCGGTAGCAGGCGGGGGTTCGGCCGGCGTTGATGGCGTTGAGGGCGTCGTCGTCACAGGTCCATCGTGAGGGCGGGTTTCGTCGGGGGGCAGGGGTCCTGGTGCTGGGCGCGGTCCAGGCGCGGACAGGCGCAGATGGGCTTGCCTTTGGCGTGCCTTCGGCGCACAATCGGCGCACCCGCTGCGCGTCCGCGCGGTCGCCATTTAAGGCTAAGTGGGAGGGAGGAGCAGCTGGGAGGTGGGAGCGGGGAGGACACGGAGAAAAAGGGGGCATGGCCGCGAGATCACGGCGGCGGAAGTGGGGAGCGGGTCAACCAGGGGAAACAGGCAATACGGGATACAATGCCCAAAATTACAGAGAATTACAAATATACAGCAGGGGAAAATAGTGAGGCAGTACCAGCAAGACGAGCTGGGGAAACAAACACACGGAGCTAGGGAAACAGGCAAAAACGGCAGATCGTGACTGAGCAGCAGCGAGGGGCACACACACAGCTGGGGGGCCGTGCGGCGCGGGGGTGTCCTGAGAACAGGTCACACTCACCTGCGCCGCGCGGTCGCCATTTAAGGACAAGTGGGAAGGAGGAGCAGCTGGGAGGCGGGAGCGGGGAGGACACGGAGAAAAAGGGGGCATGGCCACGACATCACGGCGGCGGAATCGGGGAGCGGGTCAACCAGGGGAAACAGGCAATACGGGATACAATGCACAGAATTACAGAGAATTACAAATATACAGCAGGGGGAAACAGTGAGGCAGTACCAGCAAGACGAGCTGGGGAAACAAACACACGGAGCTAGGGAAACAGGCAAAAACGGCAGATCGTGACTGAGCAGCAGCGAGGGGCACACACACAACTGGGAGGCCGTGCGGCGTGGGGGGGTCCTGAGATCAGGGACACCGATGATACACAGATCCTGGTCTCTATCACCCAGTCGGCAAGCGACTCAGCCCTCAAGTTTAGAGCATGTGGAGGCAGTCTCTAACTGGATGGTACAATTTTTTTTTTAATTAAATGGGGATAAAACAGAGATCATGGTCTTTGGTGGTAGTCGGGACCTATGGTCAAAGGACTGGTGGCCTTCTTCCCTGGGGGAATGCCCTCTTCCCTCCCTCTCCGCCAGGAACCTTGGAGTTCTAATTGATCCCGCTCTATCATTTGACGCTCAGGTAAACAGAACGGTGTCCACCTGCTGTGCCATCATAAGAACGTTGAGGAAGATTGCTCCCTATCTATCCCATGCAGCCCGGAAACAAGCAACAGTTGCTTTGGTCTCATCGAGGCTAGATTATTGTAATGCCCTTTATAGTGGCATTAACTAGAGCTCCATCCACCGTCTGCAGATGGTGCAGAATGCTGCGGCCAGGATGGTCTTGAACCTTCCTAGGCTAGCCTCGGCAACTCTGGCCAGAAGGGATCTTCACTGGCTTCCGATTCCCTCTAGGATTTCGTTTGAACTCCTGTGTCTGGCTCATGGTGCTGTTCATGGCTCGGGCTCAGAGGGAATCAGGTCCCTTCTGTGTGTCTAAACTCCCGTAAGAACCCTTTGCTCTGCATCTAAGAACTTACTTTAGGTCCCCAGAGTTGTGAAAGCAAAATGGGGTGGTAGAGCTTTTTCCACCTTAGCTCCTAAACTTTGGAACTCTCTCCCTCCTGAACTCTCCAGCCAGGCCTCCCTGTTGATCTTCAGGAAATCCCTAAAGACCTGGCTTTTCTCTCAGGCTTACTAGAGGCCGTGCTTTTGGTGGTCATAATGATCTTCACTTGGTAGCCTGGACTCTCTGTTTGTTTGTTATCGCGCCTTGATGCCCTTAGGGGCTAAGTTTGCGCGTTATAAAACGCCTTTCATTTCATTTCATATACTAGGGACTCACAAGGGTAACCCAGTCCCCAATCTGGAGTGACGTCATATACATGCAATCATTTTAGAGAGGAAACAGTTAGGTTAGAAGGGCCCCAGCCAGACTAAAATAAAAAAAAACAGTGAAACACCGGCAAAAAATGCGGGTAACCATAGTAAGCAGATCCTACTCTCCTACACTGTGTTGTTTTTGCAGTGGTGTAAAGTTATCACAATACAGCCCTCGATAACAAACCTTTCCATTGGCTAAATGCCAAACCTTATGTGTCATAGTTCCTTCAGTCATGTTTGTTGGGGGGTAAATAAAACATTAAACACTGTAGGAACTAAGGATCACTAGCCTTGTTCCCATATTTAAACTCTCGCGCCTCACCTCCCCTCGACTGATGCTTGCTTGAGTTTGTCATTACTCTTTTCTATAATTTAGCGTCACTTATTAGAGCTTTGGGGAATGGGCGGTAATACTCCTTTTGTGTAAAGGTAATGTTGATTTAAGTGCCAGACTGGAGCCCAGGCCATGTGTGGAATGGTGAAAGCTGCTGTCTGCATTCCATTCAAGGTAATACAATATTTAGTTAAACGTGAAATGTAAACAGAACTGTCCCTGACACTGATTACCACAGGGGTTACACTGAACCACAGTCCCTGTTGCAGTTATTTGTTGTGCGGGCTCGGCTGGCGCTGCATCACTGCTCGCAGTCAGAACCGTCATCCGACCTGAAGGAAAGAGGGCTGAGCAAATAACAGTGAGCACCTCAAACTCCTCAGGCCAGTGCTGCCAGCTTGCCCCCCTGCAGCCCACCTTTACATGTCCCCTCTGGTCTGCACAGTAATTGGACAGATCCTTACAGTCACTCATGACGTTGGGTCACGTGAATCAGAATGTTGGGGCCAGGTAAAATGTATCCAGAGTCTGCCCCCAAGCCGCGAGCCCCGCGAACAAGCACTGCCAGCTTTGCTCAGACAGACACTGTAAATTAATATATGGCAGTGCTCCTGCTTGACACTGAGGAAGCGCTATAATGTGTGATGATTATTTTTAATGCGGTGATGCGAGTACTTGCCTACAAATGCGTTAGGATCACGTGTGATGCGTGGCACTTGGTAGGGCTGCAAATACGTGCTTTTGCTTGTTTCTGTAAGCTTCGGTGCATGTGCCTTTGTCTTTCATGGCACGTTTCTGTGTGTTTGCATGTGTGCGTGTTTGCGGGTGCATTTGTGAGGGAATGCATTATGTGGATGTGCATGTGTTTGGGCACCTGTATGCTTTTGTTTTGCTTATGTGAGTGTATGTGTGTGTGTGCCCTTATCTTCCACGGCAGTTCTCTGTGCTCATGTTTTCATTTGTGTGGGCATGCAATGTGGGTGCGTGTGTGGTTGCATGTATGCCTCATTTACAGACTGGATTTCTGCAATGTATCTTTCAAAGTTAAGATATAAGATACTAAATTACATCCTGAACTGCCATGTTCTGGTAAATAAGAGCAAATATAACAGTCTAAACAGTATGAGTCTTATTTAAAGTTTTCAAATGGATGGAGACATGCAGGTTTCTGCTCTCCTGATAATGAGCTGTTCCGCAAAAAAAGCAAATGAGATGCATATTAAGTGTATCATATGGAAATGATTTAGATGATTAGAATGAAAAGAGTTGAAAAAGATAGCTTCCTGTTTTTATCAAGTATGTTAGTGGCTCTAGGTGCTGTGCTCACAGAGTTTCTTGCGAAGTGATTGGGATTTACCATTAACTTGTAATAAGGGCCTTTCTTGTGTGTTGCAAAGATAAACTTGTTTGTTCCGATTTTCTCTCTCTGTCTTAAGTTTCTATGGGAAAGCCCTGCTCCTGTCACACTTTAAGTGCCCCTCCACATGTGGCCCATAGAAGAGGTCCACATGGCAGCAAAGCCCAGCTATTTACAAGATGTGAGAGGAATTAGTGAGAAAACCCTTTCATGCGGCACAAAGCTTTCTCATATTTCAGAATGGCGGGAGCAGGTGTGAACCTGGACTTCCTTGGGCATGCGCAGAGCCAAGGATGGGGTGCTTTATGTGAAATTAGATATTGAAAGGTAGTGCTACCTGTTGCAATCCGATATGGTGCGCTAATGCACCTGTAAAAGAAACTTGTGTATAATAAACAAATAATGAATTAGAATCAAGTTGGAACTACTAAACCTTGTATTTTGGTGTCTGCACTATGAGAAGGCATTGTCCAAGTCATTTAGTCTGGCTTACACCTGAAAGTACCTCTATGCTTTCATCCATGCAGTCACTCATCCGCACTCACATGAGAGTAGTCACTCTTTATCATACCGTCAAGCATCTGGCCTCACCTTACCAACCTATGAAAACCTCATGATCGGACAGTGCTGCACAGCTCAAAAGCGCGGAACACTGACAAATGAAGAAGGTGCTTGATATGCGTGAGGGCTCACTTTAGGAACAACCCGGACCCTTTTTATGAGAAACCTGGTAAAGTGCCATCAGTTCAGAAACCACCTTAGAACCTGCCTTTTCAGAGATGCATTCAATGTTCACCCTTTAAAACTTAGTCAATATAAAAACCAGACAAAAATGTCCTTCAAGACCTTTTTCTAGGAGGACCATTTACTTGTCTCCTAATGTGTACCATATCCAGGTGGTCCAATTCTTTTTCCTCACCATATAATTCTATTCCTTTCATGTTCTTTACTTTCATAGTGTTCTAAAGTAGTCATAGGGCAACACCTAAGAGCTTTGTAAAATTATTAAATGCATAAACACATCTGCACTTTAGTTGCGTTTCCATACCTAAATAAAATGATACATGTCCTATTTGTCTTACTTGCAGTGGGGCTCATACTCAGTAATTCAGTACTTTGCTTGATTGGCCAACAAGTGTGGAACCTGCTTTGTCCATTGCCAATTCCTTGCTGTCAGCCTGGTTTATAGAGTTGGAACTGCGCTACCCACAATCATCCATTCATGGTGGTCATGTGATGACTGCTGGTTTCGCTTGCATAGGCGGGGCCAGTGCAGGAACAAAGAAAGTACAGGTATTCCTGCTGACCCTCCTCAAGCACTATAACATGTGACACCAATGTGTGCCTCCTCCACCTTCCCAGAAGGCACAAGTGACTTACCGTCATTGATACTTGTCATTGTCCCTAACAAGTGCCACCTTCCATCATAACATTCACTCAGCAAATCAAGGCTGAGCCCAAGTGCATGTCTGTGCAGCACCTGCTGAATGCGATGACTGGTCTGTTGGTATTGAGTGGATAGGAAGCAAGCTGGCACACAGGCACCTAATGATTGACAGTACAGCAGAGCAGTACAAAACTAAAATCATCATTTTAAATTGGTGCTGATTTTACTACTGAACTTGTAGGCTGCATGGGCTGGGCCTCATGCACAGTGACAGTGCTCGGATAGGAAGAACAGAGGTGTCCCAATGACCACCAGCCTCACCCTCGCCAATGGTGACCTGTGACCCCTGCTGAGGGTATAACACTGGTGTGTCATCAGCGCAAGACATAGTCATGCCACACCTGCAGCAAGTGGTGTACCTGTTCAAGGCAGATTACATCAATCATAGTGGAGATGCAGATGCCCCATCTATATCACGCGAAATTAACCTCAGGAAGAACGGTCCAGCATATTGTTTTTTCTTTCCAAATGTGTCTTTAGACATGTCCAGCTTCTTCTACTGCTGCACTGTTCTGGTAAATAGCATCCTTTGTTAGCATGTTCATTTCCAATGAGTGTTAATGTTAACCCATTTGAAGTGAGTAGCTTATATTTGCCTTTGAAAGGCTAACTCTGTCCTCTCACCTGCTTGGCTGTTGATGCCTTGCAAGAAAAAAGTCAGTCAGGGTGTATTTTCCTTCTTGCATTTCACAAGCCTGCCAAGTAGCACTATGACATACGATACTATCAGCCATTCTTGGCTTTTCAGACCACAGCATTGCGGGCCATGTAGTTTTCCTTTTTACACTTTCATTAAGGGCTCATAATCATAGCATTCAAAGTGCTGCTGACTAAAATGCCAGTATTGGCCCGGCGTTTTTATACATGATCTTGAGACACTTGTCAGCTAAGTTTAAAAATAAAATCAAAGCAATTTATTTTGTATTTTTTGTATTTATTGAGTTTTATATAGCGCTGGCTAGACCCGTAGGTATCAGAATGCTTTACATAAGGAACAACAGCGAGTTACAAAAATAATAATTTTAAACATTTTACACGTAAATTAAAAGTGAATGACAAATCATAAAGAGGCAGAAAGGGAAAGGGGGGACAGGAGTATGAGTAAAACTATAGGTGGGGGGAGGGAAACTGAGGGAGGAGGGAGGAAAGGCAGACGGGTGAAAAGAGAAATACGTTTGACTCAAGAGTTAAGGAATCATAGCGATTAACATAAGGTCAATGTACAGTAAATTAAAGAGAGAGTTACGTTACAAGTTACATCAGTTACAAGAACATAGCAAAGTACAGTATAAAATCAATGTTGTGAGAGTTCGTGGGAGGGAGGGAGAGGAGGAAGGAGCCAAAAGCAGAGAGATGAGGAGGAACTGTGTCCAAAGTCCGGCTGGGTAGGTGACATTTGCGGGGGATACCAGGGCAAATCTCCTCTTTAGCTGTCTAGCAGCTCCACCGGGCATCAGCCATGTTGCTCAGGTCTCAGCGTTCAGGTATAAAAACAGATTAGACCCGAAAGTATCAGAGCGCCTTGCATGAATTCCACATTGTTCCAAAATAATATCAGTTACAGGAAACTCATAAATATCTTTGAGGACGATGTCAAAGGAGCGTAGAGGGTAAGGGGTAGGGTAACGGGGTAGGGGGTGATACGATGGAGATATGAAGGGAAAATCTGCCCAAGGTCCGGCAGGGTAGGTGAAGGCTGAGGGGGAAGTCAACAGCCCACAGAACAATATTTAAAAATCATAGAAGACAGGATGAATGGGTGGTAGGGTGAAGGGGAAGGCGGGAGGTATGACAGAGAGATGAAGTAAGGTCTGACCAAGGATCGGCTGGGTAGGTGACTGCCGAAGGGGAAGTCCACAACCCATCACCTCTTTAGCTATCTAGTAGCTCCACCGGGCCTCAGCCAGAAGGCTAGGTCTCCACTGTTGGAGGACAGATCAACAAAGTCAAAGTCCTCACAGGTAATAATGATGGGGGATAGGTTTACGGTCAGGTCGAAGTTCGGTTTATGTCCCAGGGTGCCTCCTATATCCCCCTTACTCTACTCTTAAGGATAAATTAGCCTCAACAAGAATGAGGACAAGTCTTGAGGCGCTGTTGGTTAAAAGTTAGTGGAAGGCAGGGTAACAGCGGGATATAAAAATTCTAATGGTCCCGGCCATGGGAGCTACTTGTCCAGCTTCAGATCGTCGGCCATCTTGGTACTGTCTGCCTTAGTGCTGAAGTCCTTTGGTGTTCAATGGACCAACTCTAACTCTAAGTTGCAGTAGAGCAGTGTCTCCAGAACCATATAGTAGCAATCTAACTGTGGAGCATGATCATGGCTATCATTCTCCCACGCAGCATTGACACAAAATACCTTGCTTGGTCCTCGCAATAGGTAGGGATGCTTCTCATCGCCACTCAATTCGTTGTCCTGTGCTGCACTATATAATCAGGCTCAGCAGTCTCAAATCCATTTCCGCAGTGTAGAAAAAATGCAGTGTGTTGTCTCCGGCTCTTCGTTGCTGTTCCCGGGGCCACCATCTTAAGGACAGGCAACCGGGTGTTCATGTTGCTGTCCCTGGGGGCCACCATCTTAAGGACAGGCAACCGGGTATTCCTGTTGCTGTCCCCGGGGGCCACCATCCTAAGTTCAGGCAACCGGGTATTCCTGCACCCTGCGTAGCCGTTCCCGAGATCAGCACTTTGGCTGCCCCTAGACCTGGGACCCGTGAGTAGGCTGTTTGCTTTCCTTCTGAGGTACTCACAGCGTGGTCTTAGATTCCGGGCGCTTCAGATCCGAGCAACAGCGCCGGACCGGAGCCACGAGCGAGAGGAGGCCTCGCTCTCCGTCACCCCCGGAATCAGTCACTGATTATATATATTACACCACTGACATTACACAACAGAATCAAGAGTTCATGGTTAGCAGTGCAGAGTCTCACACAGGATGCAGAAAGCAGAAGCAGAGGCAGGACCTTGGAGGGCGCAGTTGGAGCGTGAAGCTTATGTTGTTTACAGCCGCTGAGGTGAGGCTGAGGAGAACTGTGCCACAAGAAGCTAGTGGCAGCACAAGAGACATCTGCGGCTCACAGGTGGTCTATTTGGGGCTCCCAGTCCACACGGGCCTCCGGAGCTGTGGCCCCCAGACTGCTGCCCGCTGACACCACTCCCTCCCAGCTCTTGACTTCCACATCACTTGGGGAGCACATGAGTTTCCACAGTATTTGATGGTGGCTAATGCCAGTGATCAATATATCTGCCAAATAACACTGCTTCACCCCAACAGCACTTAGCATTCTGTGGCTGTTGTCCCCCTGCGTTACCACAGAACATTAGCCACCATGCCAGCTGGTGGGGTTGCTTGTCGCTCCTTGCAGCAAGGAGGCGCGATGTCAGACAGAGACACATACTGTGCTGCAGCCAGTTCCCAGGAAGAGGAGGTTAGCGCCAGAACTATCAGGACCTCCCGCATAGCTTGCAAGCCTGCGTCTGCCTTGAAGGTCAGCAGAGCACGCATTGGAGATACTGAGCCTGCAAGACAACAGGGCTGCAAGTGGAGAAGGTGGTGAATCCCACATGGAGAGCGATGCAAGCCAAGGTCTAGAGAAGCTCCAAGGAAGAAGGAAACTAGGCTGGCAGAGATTCCTGAGCTCTGGTGTGGAGGGTGGAGTATGAGCTAAGGTAAGGTAAGGCCATAAAGGAAGAAAGGAAATGTCAAACGCTCAGGACTGGGAATGGGATCCCATAACAACTGTTCAACTCCACCTGGTCGTGCTGTGGCTGCGACTATCCCCCCCCCCCACTGTGCTGAGCCCTCAGGAAACAGTTGACAATTAAGCTGGTACCAACAATGAGAACCAACAAACTCCAGCCCAAACCCAAAAGGAAGCAAGAACTCACAAGGGGCCTTATGGACAACCATGTTAAGGATTCTGCAGGGCTCACAAGAGGTACTCAGTTTTCAAGCAAACAAAATGGACATACAAATTAGCCTCCTGAATGCTCTAGCAATTTATGTGTAAGGCATTGATGAGAAAATTACGAACCGAAAATTGCAAACCAAAAGAGAGCTCAGGCTGACACGCAGGGAATAGGGCAGAGGTGTGGGTGCTCTCCTGTCTTATACAAGCTATCAATACTTCCGGTGACGATGTTGAATCTACTGGTTGTATAAACACAAAGACGGGGGGAAGGGTCCCGGGGGATGTTTAACGACCAAACAAAGCTACTACCCCTATTATAACAATTATACCAACAAACAAGTAGCAGAGGGTCAAACAAAAAGGAATTACAAACTAAATGTCTGTGTAAATAGAAGAAGGAATGAAGTCATCGACTAAACCCATGAGAAAATCACCTAGGGTATTCATTCATTGGGGAAAAAAAGTGCTCCCATCAGTTGTCGACCTGAACCGCCCTTCATCATCTGGGATCCTTCATTCCATGAAGGCAAGAATGTATACCCACAGTGGATTGGCAGATGTATCAGCCTAATCTAACCTGTGGGTCCCAGTGATCGAGGTAATGCATGGGGGTTTAAAGGTATCAACTGAATAGCAGTGCAAAAGTATAGTGAGAAAAATAATAAGTGATGAGACGTGTGTCTGTAAATAAAATTGGATAGTGAAGAGGTGAGAAACTTTAATATGCACCTTTTCAGTCCCAAATCTAAAAAGGAGTGCGAAAATAGTAGTGTCAACAAATAACTACTAATGAGAATGTAAGGTCAACATGTTTCTGCATACAAACTGAGCCAAAAGGTATCCTGCTGCTTCATCAGGACCGTTAGCGCTACTGCTATATATATTAAAAGGATATCACCTGATTGTGATTTGAATCATCCTTCTCCTTGCTATTTGGAAGGAGAGGACTGGTCCACCTCACCTGGCTGCAGCGCAGGTAAATAGAGCACCGCTCTGCCCGTCGGTACTCCAGACGTCCCTCTGGGCTGTCTTGGGGAGGTGACAAATCACAATCAGGTGATTTGTCTGCAGAAACATGTTGACCTTACATTCTCATTAGTAGTTATTTGTTGACACTACTATTTTCGCACTCCTTTTTAGATTTGGGATTGAAAAGGTGCATATTAAAGTTTCTCACCTCTTCACTATCCAATTTTATTTACAGACACACGTCGCATCACTTATTATTTTTCTCACTATACTTTTGCACTGCTATTCAGTTGATACCTTTAAACCCCCATGCATTACCTCGATCACTGGGACCCACAGGTTAGATTAGGCTGATACATCTGCCAGTCCACTGTGGGTATACATTCTTGCCTTCATGGAATGAAGGATCCCAGATGATTAAGGGCGGTTCAGGTCGACAACTGATGGGAACACTTTTCTTCCCCAATGAATGAATACCCTAGGTGATTTTCTCATGGGTTTAGTCGATGACTTCATTCCTTCTTCTATTTACACAGACATTTAGTTTGTAGTTCCTTTTTGTTTGAGCCTATGCTACTTGAATCTACTGGTTGACCTCAAAGACATGAATAAAAACAGGCCCCAAACGAGCATAGGACCCCAGAACACTAAGGCAGTTGCTTCAGAGGCATAACTTCCTGTAGAGTCAGAAGGGCTGATGTGTGGCTACCTTTCTGGCTTCAACAATGAAGGCCTGGGGACTGCTGGATCCAACACTGGAGTGGCACCTTCACCAATGGCAGGCTCCCCAGATTTAGACAGGACCCAATAAAACATGGACAAATCACAAAAACAGCAGAAAGCAAAGAAGAGAAAGGGTCGCAACAAAAAGCTCCTACGGCTTAGCATGCTGGCAGCCTAAGCAGTCTTCAATACAAGACTCAGGTCACACTCCGCCCCCAGGGATGCAGATCTCTATGAGAAACTGACGGCTTAGGACAGGGAAGACGTTGTAACATTAATGACCATTTTTAAACAAACCAGCCCTGCGAACAGATAGATGTAACATCCTCAAGCTCATTCGGACAATGGATGAGATGGGGGAACCGCCTCACATAATATAGTATCAATTGAATGTATTGACCAGGTGCTGGTCAGTGAAATTAATCAACTAAAGTAGTGTGTGGCTCTATGGAGAAGATCATGAGTGAAGCCGATATATTCCAAGACTGGAGGGGTAGCATAACACCATTCAAGGGAACAGGATATCCCTATGTCCTGAGTCACAAAAAAAGGTTGACTTAACATCAACCTGACAGAGAACTGTCTACTCTGTCCTGAGAAGCGCAAGAAGCAAATTGAATGGGCTGAACACCTTGGTTTAATTGATTTTCAATCTGCTTTTGATACAGTGGATCAGGGTAGGCTCTAAAGAAAATTGACAAACCTAAAAATGCCAAATGGTTTGTTAAGAGCCCTGGAAATACTGCACACAGACATCTGGGTCATGATCAAGGTAGGGGATGGTTCCCATTTATCAAGGAAAATAAAAACCATGCAAGGGTTAAAACGGATGTGTTTTGGCCTCAACCTTGTTTAACCTGCTCCTTGCAGACCTCACACCTTCACTAAGTGAAGAGAACTTACACTCACCAAATTGGTGGGCTTCCAGTTATCGAACCTACTGTATGCAGATCATTTAGTCCTTGCAAACAGAACCAAGGGCGGCCTACAGTGCTTGTTGAATGAAATCCTCCCCTACCGTGAATAACAGAAAAAAAAAAAAAAGTATTACCAGTGCAAAGAAAAATGGAACGGATGCATACCTGGCGTCTGGGGGATGAAAGAATTGAATCAGTAAAAAGCTTCAAGTACCTTGAAGTTTATTTCAATGGGAAAGGGAGCTAAAGCGTCCAGCTGGAGGAAATCAGGAAGAAGGGCAAAGCGTCGGCCCTCACTTTGAGGTCTCTTTGCAACAAGCTTAAAGACCCCACGCTTACCCCATCTTACAGGTAGAACAAGCTAAGATCCTTCCCACCTTCACATATGGGAGGGAGGCTGTAGGCTCTCAGGGGCAGAGACAGTGCAAATCTGAAAAGAATGATTCTCAAAATATATGGGTAAATTTTCCAACTACCTCCGAACACATCACCTGCTCAAATAAGGCTGGAATTTGGTATCCCCAAACAGTCAATGGTTCAGAAGGCAGCCTTTGTGTCCTGTTGCCACAATTTTAGGAAGGCTCCAGAGGGCTCCCTGGGCAGCCACCTCTGGCAGGAACTGTAACTCAGGCTGAGCACCCGAACAGTCTATGTAAACCAGGCATTGAGTTCACAAAGCTTAACAAATGTTTGGGGTTTATCTCTAGGCCTTAGCAAACTAACCAAATCTAGTGCACAGTGGTTATCAATGTTTGAGGATAAAGATAAACTGTCTAAACGTAGCTATAGGTAGAAGACACCAGGTTAAAATCACAGGGCTACCTTGGTGAAACCTATTGCAATTGGGCCAAGATGCATTTCCTGAAGTACAGATTGGGTTTATAACCATTATTAAAGCTCACCTCCCATGGAAAAGAAGGCCAGGGCAAGCCATTTGCCGGTTATGCCTGTAAGAACTGGAGAACATCGTCCAAGTCATATGCCTGTGCCACACCAGTATGGGAGATCTACGTGAGCGTTTGTGCAGGAACAGGAAAAACCTGTCATAAGGTCTTGAAAGGAGGCGGTGCTAGCCTGTTTTGATCCTACAGATATCAGTCTGAACTGTGCCATGATCAAATTCCTTCAGAGATTTGAAAAGAGGGCTGCGAGTAAGGCGTAAGTAGCTGGTGGAGATGCAGGAGCTACTAGAGAAGTCAACACTTGGGCATTAACACTCTTAAACCCTTGCAATTGCCCGTAACTAGGCTCAAACCAAAGGCCCAATACTCAAAGGAGGGAACAATCGCACTTCAACTTTGAACTGCACCACCTCAACCCCCTTGACAACTGCTCTATCAGTTTACTTACTCCTTTTTTTCAGCAATTAACATTAGTCTTAATTTTTAGAAAAAGGGTTTTTATGAACTGATATCTTGCACTTTAATGTTTTATTGCTTACAAATGCCCGCACCGGAACAGATCTTATATTTTACTTTTTAAAGTAACATTAAATGCTTTAAAAATTGATTCCTGCTATGAAATTAGTCTTTTGATGTGCTTTGTATAGGTGTTTTATCATGCATTTTACTGCAAAGATTTTAACAGATCATGAATGAAAGATTTGCTTACTTAAAATAGTTCATGAGTGTTAGACCTGGCACCATTGGCGTGGGTCTCCCTTCCATTTTTTGCTGTTGTCTCATGTATTTTCGCTGGTGTTAGATGCTTTGGGCACTGTGCCACTGCTGCCCAGTGCCACAGTGCGAGTGCTCCCTACTGTAAATTGATGTATTGATTAGTGGTTTCCTGATTGGATATTGGGTTTACTTGTCAGACACTAGTACAGTGCACTGAGTGTGTCCAGGGCGTGTAAATCCAAATGCTGCTAGTGGGCTTGCAGCATTGATTGTGCCACCCACAGAAGCGGCCTTGTAAAATTTGTCTAAGGTCTGTCATTGCAGAGCCTACATGCGGTCTGGTACTGTCATGCTGACTGGGCAAGTGCACCCACTTACCAGTCCCTAAACCTTCCCTTTTCTTCATATTAGTCACCCCTATGGTAGGCCCAAGGTCAGGGTGCATTGTAAGTATAAGGTAGGGCAAGCCCTGATGTGTGTGGCATGTCCGAATAGTGAATTACAGCCATTTTCGTTTTTCACTATTGCAAGGCTACCTGTTCTCCATAGGCCAGAATGGGCTGCTGGATTGTTACATGCTTATAATGCTAGCAGACTCAGAGAACATGGTAGAAATTCGAGTTTTGTATGCCTGGAATAATAAAATACATGTTTTAGTGAAGTTTATTTTAATATTCTGTGTTTGCAAATGCCACTTTAAGAAAGTAGGTATTTGCTTGCCTAACCATTTGAGCCTGCCTCTGCGAGGTTGTGTATTCCTTTGTCTGGTTTTGTGAGTGATAGGGCTGAAGGATCCCAAGAGACAGGTTGGGACAGCCCGGTGGTGAATCGGGAGATCTGCATCTAGATGGGAGGGAGGAGTTGCACCTGGGACCTGAATAGGGCTGGGCCTTCCCTCTACAATGCTGGCTCCACCCCCCGTGGTGCGTCCAGTGTCTCTGCCCTGCACACTGAAAGAAGAGAAGGAAGACTGTCAACAAAGTGCTCCAGGACTGTACTTGCCTTCCACAATGCTGGCTCCACCTCCTGTGGGGCGTCTGATATGCCTGCCCTGCGCTGTGAAAGGAAAGGAGAAGTCTGGTAAACAGAACTGGCTTGAAATGGGCACAGGCCCTTCTCCCCTCAGAGAACAAAGGATTTTGGGGCATAAGTATTAGGACCCTGAACCCATGAAATGAGATCACTTCTGGACTTACAAGACGAAACCTCTGCTGAGGAGAAGGAACCTGAAGAAACTGAGGAGAGACTATTCCCAAGCTGAAGTGCTGCTTGGGGGATTGGCCTGCAGTGGTTGCCTGACTGCCAAAGAGAGGAGAAAGAACTTTGTGGACTTTTCTTTCAACTTGTGCAAAGATCTACAAGGGCTTGGAAGAGAGCTTGCCCCCTGATCGAAGTCTCAGGACCAGTGGACTTCACCAGCCTTTGTGAATTGCTGCTGGAAACAAGTGGCTACAGAGGCAGGGAGCTGTGACCGACTCTCATGACCGGCCTGGTGTCCTGCAGGCACCGCATCAAGCAACTTCCGCCTCGAACAACGCAAGCTCTGCGCTCACCGACTCCGTCCTGATGCCGTCACCGAGCTGTAGCCTGCACCGCGACTGGTAGACAGGCGATGTGCAACGCATCGCTACACCGAATCGTACTGGTCTGCGGTCACTGCTGCTGACTTTGAGTCCTGTGACCGCACCGGAGTTGGGCACCGCCTCGTGACGCACTGCCTGACTCGCACCGCTGTCTGGACGGATCGACGCCAGCTCCCGAACTTCGGCTCGTTCGCCGCACCGCAAGCTGCAAGCATCGCATCAAAGCACCGTCCCGCCCTGCAACGCAGCCTTGGATCCACCGACTGTCACAGCATCGAGGGACAACGCGTCCTGCAACGCTTCCTATCTGCACTGCGACGATCACAGGAACCGGTTCGCAAGTCCGTGCCGGCCGCCCCAAGTAAAAGGTACTGTGACTGAGTCTGTCGACATTTGAGTAGGCCCGCACCGACGCGGTCCGCTGTAGCCCGCCCGGGCTACCGACTTGCACAGAAACTTGATTTAAGCCTTTTTAACAAGAACTCTGGAAATCTAATAGTACTGTGGATTCTTTTTGTCGTTTATTGGTCTTGTAGTAACTCTATATAAAATATACTTATTTTTTATATAAAACCTTGTGTGGTGTCCATTTGTAGTGTTGTCATTGGGTTACTGTATGTGGTCACAAAGGCTTAACTTACAACACCTCTGAAATAAAGCCTTATTTTAGGAGTGTAATCCCCCTTACTCTGACTAGTGGAGAGGGTCCCTATTTGTCACAAGTACCTACCTGTGCCAACTAGAGAACCCCAATTCTAACAATGAGCTTTTCGTTAACTTCCAAAAAAGCTTCAAAATCCACAGAATCATGTAATCAGCTTGCTGTTTGGTCACAGAGAGGAAAAGGTGGTTAGGTGCAGAAGGATGGGCGTTAATAGGACATGAGAGTTATAGGTGACACGTCAGGTTTTGGAGAGGTGGGCAAGGCTAAGAGACGTTGGGTGTAAAGTACAGAGGTGACATGAACCAGAGACAAAGGTAGTGAAAAGAGGGAAGGGCTGCAGGAGCAGGGCTTAATATACAACGTATTAAGTTCTCTGAAAAAGGAGAAGCAGCTACAGAATTGAATCAAAGGGCAGGCAGCAGCGTAGCTTTGGTGTTCAACATGGGTCTGTGGAATTAGCCCATCCTCTATGAGGAATTTGGGGCTGGTCCTACCCATACCCACGGTGACAAAATGGCTACTCTGTGACATGTGTCAGCCCTCATTCAGGTAGATTAGTCGAGACACAAAGAGAAGAAGAAAGATTAAGGCCTCAATTACGATAGGGCTCCACAAAATGGGTGCACAAATGAGGTGGTATGCAATTTGTGCATGGTTATCGGTAAGGCACCTTGAATTGTAGAATGTGATGTGAAAAGTTCATGCTGTTCCATACTGGGGTGAACAAACATGGCATGTGCTTTATTTGGTTCCACAATTTGCAGCAGGTTTCACCTCGCATAAATCCCGATAGCAAACCCTCACAATTTGCGAACAAAGTTTTGTTATCAGCTCACTCTTAATAGAGGCCTGAGAGTGATACAGAAGGGAAAACACGTTTTTATTTAGCAATTAGTCAGCCCATATTAACTAATTTCTTATTGGTGCATCAATATGTATCAAACAATTCAGTGAGTCACACAGTTTCAAGTAGTAGAGAAATGTATTTTATATGTATGTATGTGTTATTTATGGAGCACCAAAAGGTAGTGGAATTCTCAACACAGGGCAAGGCAAAGACAAAGTCAGCATGTGATGGGAGGGCTGCCAAGTTTTTAGGTCTCGCGACCTGCGTTGCACTGCGCAGCAGTCCCCGCGCAAGTCACAAGACCTTAAGTAAGTGAAAAACGGGGAAATGAAGCTGACCTAGGAATCAACCACGCTCGTGCTTGTGCGTTTTGTTTCAGCTCCCCCATTGGCCTTTGCATGTGTCTTATTCTTAAAGACTGCAAGCATGTGGCCCGAGGCACGCACATAGCGCCTCCCATGGCCTATTGGTGTCTATTAAGCGCACCAAGCACGTAATAGACTCCAATAGGCCCTGGGAGGAGGTATGATCGTGCCCAGACACAGGCATGACGCGCGCGCCACTTGTTTTTCTTTACTTTTGGTATAAGCCCGGGACCCGCGCTGTGGTAAATAAATAAATAATACCTCTATTTTTGACTAGATATAACAATAACAGATAGCTCAATAAATAAGAGTCAAGATTCGAGGTAGTAGGAGTTTGCAGGTTTAATACAGCATAAAGGACAGGAACAGGACAACCTGCACGGGCAAGATCTGGGATGGCTAGCCAACAGGGGGGCCCCCGACAGCTGTCGGGCAGGATCTGGAATGAGCGCGCTGACTTTTTAATAACAGTACACAAGTATATATACTAAAACAATTGCATTACAGTACATACAGTAGGTGTGACAGTGGGTGGGGCCTGTAACAGTCGCGAAAGATAAGGCAGAAAGGAGGTGTAACAAGAGGCGTGAACAGGGCGTATACATAGACATGTGATGTAAACGTAACGGAATATGTCATAAATGGGGCGGAAACATGGATGGGGGCTACCTAAGGAGCCGGGACCTCTAACCTAGTGGTGCGCGCAAGCTGGCAATGACGTGTAACTAGGGAGAAGCTGGGGGCTATGGCTTCTGAGCTAGAAGGAGAGACGAAAGTCTGGAGAGTCAGAGCGACATGTACCTAAACAATATCTAGTATCTGATGTTTAGAGAACATGTTGATAGAATCCAAAAGTTATCAGGGTAAAGGCTAACAGACACTAAGACTGGTGCATGCATTATTCTACATGTAGTGTGTGTTGAGGAATATTAAATGACCATAAATACAGTATTTCTCTTACATGGAGACGTAAAGGCTAGACCATGACGGAAACTATTGATGCGATTCAGTAGCTTAGGAATGCAGAGAAGGAGAGCTGGACTGATAACTGGAATCATAACATACTCTTGGCAGACTGGCAGGCAGAGCCAGGCCGAGCCGGGCACTGTGAGGCAGGAAGTAAGTGAAGGGTCAGGGATACAGGTGGGGGCTGTATCGCTCCTCAGCGAGGGTTCAGGAGACAGGAGCTGAATCTGAGTCCGGGCCCTTTTGAGGCCTAGAAACGGGGACTTTACAATGAAATAACGTGCACACTGAGAAACGTGGCAACGTAGCTTTACATAGGCCTAATACTCGTAGCTTTCACGAGAACTGGAAACTGGCATACTAGAGATGGACACAACTGTAATTGCGTCTTTAATCGATCATGGGGAATACATATGCATATTAATCATGCACTCATAACATAAGATGGGGAACACGTAGGGACACAGAACATGGCAAAATTTACTTTTCCACAGCGCTTTACTTTTGATGTTATAAGTAAAGCGCGGGTGCCGCGATTATACTAGAGGTAAAGAAATAGAAAAAAACATCTATTTCTTTACTTTTGGTATAATCGTGGCACCCACGCTTTACTTATAACATTAAAAAGTAAAGCGTGGGTGCCACGATTAGACCAAAGGTACAAAAAATAGATGTTTTTTCCATTTCTTTACCTTTGGTAAAATCGTGGCACCCGTGCTTTACTTTTAATGTTATAAGTAAAGCACGGGTGCCGCGATTATACCAAAGGTAAAGGAATAGAAAAAAACATCTATTTCTTACTTTTGGTATAATCGCGGCACCCGTGCTTTACTTTTAATGTTATAAGTAAAGCGCGGGGGCCGTGATTATACCAAAAGTAAAGAAATAGATGTTTTTTCTTTTCCTTTACTTTTGGTATAATCGCGGCACCCACGCTTTAATTATAACATCAAAAATAAAGCGCTGATGCTGCGATTATACCAAAGTTAAAGCATTTGCAATGCAATAAGTCTTGCATTACTGAAAGTTTGGGCTATTGGCTTTGCAAATAATTATGCAACACCAATAACTCAAACTTTTAGTAATGCTAGACCTATTGCATTGCAAATGCTTGTTTTTTATACCACTATAATTTTTGCGACTTTCACAATTGCTACAATTCATAAAGTTTGTAAAGTTTCTGCTCAGTTAAACTTCCTCATTCACCATATGCAATAATAAAATGTGGTTCAGATGGAAAAATGTTGCAGAAATGTTACCTGCAGGTTTACCTTGTTCAATATTTTTCTTAGCACAGGGACAGATGCATGTAGGGGTTTTGTCCACATTTGCTTTTTTTGATTCAAACAAACAGAATAGTTTGTTCTCTTCGGTCTCAATACTTGGGTCGCTTCTTGTAGGAAGGTGGCTACCTGACTATGGTTACCCCAGATTTTTTTCCTTGTGTTTAGCTGGTTTTCGACTTAGTTGACCTGGTTCCCTGCCAATCAGGGCCCCAGGCCATCTGCTCTCTCTGTAAAATGGATTCCATGTACCCTAGGTACATACCACAATTGGAAATGGACTCCTTGTCAGCCCCTGTAACAAGCACTATAGGTGCTCAGGGCATAGGTGCCACCAAGGCCTACCAGGGGCTGCAGCATATATTTTGCCACCCCTGGCTGGTTCTTAAATTGACACAACTGGCTGATCACTCAGCTGGGGCAAGGTGGTGTAATCACCCCTTGCTTAGGTATAGTATCCCTATATCTAAACCTATATCTGGACACATATAAACCTGTGAGCCACTCCTATGGAAGGCCTCATCAATCCTGGAGGCAGAGTGCGTGGTTTAATGTGAGATGGAGCTCTAGCATGAGCTGAGCCTGTCTGCAGCCGTTGGGAACAAATCCCTAAGCTGTTTCAGGATAATGCCATACCATATACTATTAAGTGCATTATAATCCTCGCGGTTATATAGCAACTTTGGTTTGGCTTTATCAAAACATGTCGTGTAAGGTGTCATACGATTTGGAATACTATCCCGGGGATAGCATTCCACCCCTCTAGAGGGAGAAGACATGTTACTTTGCTGAAATGCGGTTAATTTTAAAAGAGCCTCACATCCACAAAATGGATGCTTCTGCCACAGACACAGGTCTGACCCCCTGCAGCTGACCGAAACTCAGCCAAGGGGGCCTGGACAAAGGGTTTCCTGTCACAGGGCGGTGTTACACCCCCTCAGACAGGAGATAGTGGATTGTAGCAGGGAGGTTTTGAAAGAAACCAGACACTGCATGGGGAGCACAAGGCTGCCCCTTGCATAATCCGGCCAAACCGGTTCTGGGGCACTCCAGCCCCCGTCCCAGCACGGCCAGGATCAAAGGAAGGGGGTGTATCCACCCACTTCCTGGGTCCCACCCATAGGAGGGGACCTAGCAGGTAATCCAGCCCCCTAGATTCGAATAAGAGTGGGAGCAGTGCCAATGCACTTCAGATTATCCTGATGAAACATAAGAAACGAAACTCTGGACCCTTCGACATCCTACTCAACGTAGAAGACTGAAGAATCTCCCTTGTGGTCAAGGAGTGACCACCCTGTGCAAACAGGCACCATCCAGCCTTCGACGTCTGCTTTGTTGCAGTTCCCGCCGGAACTCGAGCGACAGAGATCGACGAGATCAAGCTTGCCTGCCTTCCAACAGCCCGATTCACAGTCCCTGCAGAGCTGAGACCCGCGGAGGCGACCGGAAGCGTGGGGCACGCCATCTTGAATTGACCACGAGACGCTGACCGTGCAGCCCACGAGTGACCCTCGAAGCTGTGCACCGGGGTTTGAGAAGCCCCAACCCTGAGCCACTCTTGCACCGAAGTTCAGCCCTCCACACTCGACGAGTGCTGCGTGGGGCCCTTCTGCTCCATTTGGCTCAACGCGTTGGTCCGGTCACTTGCCAGCCGGCTTGTGGCCCCTGTACCGACGAAACTTGAAATTCGACCTGCGATTCTGGTTGCTCCAGATTTGCACCGGCTCCCCTGAAAAGGAGCCCCCACTCTGACCCTCCTGGTTCGAGTGAGAAGCAATCTCCCGGTTTCGCGTGGATTGCTTTTGCCAAGTGTTGTTTGCTCCAATCTTGAAGCCGACAGCGCCGACGGCGAGAGCCTACGTGGGACAGATCGTGACCCGCTCCTGGACGTCGCAGATGCCCCAGAGCCCACGTGGCAGCGGAGAGAAGCTCCTCGACAACCACCTGATTGCGCCCGACATTGCCTGGTTCCGTCCTGGTTCCACCCTGGTCACTGCTGAGTGACCCAGACTCTGTCCCCTCTGCTTTCAGGTACTTTTCAACTTGAGTCCACCCTTGGACTCCACCGGACACTTCTCTTTCACCTCGCCTGCAGCCCTTTCAGCTCCAAGCACCAAGAACCAGCGTGACGAAACCCGACTCAACTTCGACCCTGTGCACCCACTTCCTGTGGGTGAGGTAACATTGCAATGCCGGTGTCCCCACACTGGTACACACCTCTAGGGTCTGTGTCTTAAGTTTTGTTCCTCTAGGTTCAGCGGAAGTGTCCTTAATCTCTAACTTTGTAACTTTTTACGCACCATTCACGCACTTTTTACGCACCATTGACTTTACATTGATGCAGCATTGGTGCTGCACCCGAATCCCGCGGGCTTTTCCCGACTTCAGCATTGCTAGTCCTGACTGCTCCCAGCGATTCCCTAGGCCCTAGGCCTAACCACTGATCGATTGGTATCTCTTATACCATTTTTTTAGTATATGGTTTGAGTGGCCCCTAGGCCTCATCCAAAATTGTGCAACTTTGTATGTTATACTGTGCTTTTGATTTAACGCTTGTGCCCCTTCATTCATAAAGAATACTGGGGGTTGTTTTTAGTAATAAATACATATATTTTTATAATATATACTTGTGTGGTGTCCTTTCATTTGATATTACAGGATTGTATGTGGTAAAACAGCTCGCTTAACACGACCTCTTAAGTTAAGCCTTTAGGCTGCTTAGTCCATGCTACCCCTAGGATAGCTTGTCTAATAAGGTTGACTTACAACCAGACACCATAAGGGTTGTTTGGACTGATACACAGTGGTTCCAGAATTGGAAACATTATATATCAGGCCAACTTCTCACATTGGTGAGCAGCGGTGCGGATTTGAGCTTGCTGTTGTTTTACCATTGCAATCTTTTTATCAAGTTGAAAGATCACATCAAGTACCTCTAGGTACATATAAATCAAAAGCTTAGCATATTAAGTTCTACTGAACTTAGTAGTTGTAGAGTAAAGGGATTAGCACACCCTGACTACAACTCACTAGTAAGGTACAGTAGGGAAACACTTAGTGTAGGTAGGTGCATCACTTACACCACACTAGAGTCATGTCTGACACAGGAAAGGCCTCAGGGTCTGGTTCTGTGACAGTTGACCTTACCAAGGCAACTTCCAGCTATGACAAGCTAACCCACAAAGACTTGGTTGCCTTGTGCATCTCAAGAGGGTTAAAAAGGGGCAGAAGTCCCACCAGTCCTTCCCTGATAGCCATTCTAGAACAGGATGACTTAGAAAAGGCGAATGCAGTTCCCTTAGAGTCAGGAGATGGAGTGAACCCCCCTGTAACTGATACCACTCCAGAGGAGGAAGAAGAAGAGGAGGAAGAGGAGGAGGATGGTTCAGACTTAGATGAACCTGAAGATCAGGATCAAGGGGTTAACCAGGTTGTAGTTGCCAGGCTGAACCAGGCCAACTTAAACCTACTGGGAAATGGAGAGGGCCAGCACCTCCCCAGGTCCCACCAGAGCATTCTCCCAGGCAACAGAAGAGTGAGATCTCCATCAGGGGACTCTCATATTTCTAGTGCCTCCAGAGAATCTCAGAGAGGCATGACTGCCTCACAAAAGATAGAGCATAAGGCCAGGATGAGAGATGTCAAACTCCAAATAGAGAGGGAGGAGGTAGCCCTGGCTCAAGCTAGACTTGCCTTGGCAAGAGAACAGAAAATGTGTGGCTTAGATGCCACTGGTGGCAGCAAAATTCCTATAGAGAAACCCAGGTCCTATGATAGTAGAAACCTGACAAAGATTGTGCCCCCCTACAAGGAAGGGGATGACATCCACAAGTGGATAACTGCTCTTGAGAGAGCCTGCATGGTACAACAGGTTCCTGAGGAACAGTGGGCAGCAATCTTATGGTACTCCTTTTCAGAGAAAGGGAGAGATAAGCTCCTCACTGTTAGACATGAGGATGCAAACAATTACAAAGTCCTGAGGAGTGTCCTAATAGATGGGGTTGGCTTAACCACTGAACAGTACAGGTTGAAATTCAGAGACACCCAGAAGACACAGGCACAGGACTGGACTGATTTTGTAGATTGTGCTACTAAGGCTCTGGAGGGTTGGCCACATGGCAGCAAAGTGCATGACTTCACAGGATTGTATAATTTGATTATGAGGGAGCAGATCCTAAGTAATTGTCAGAACCAGCTCTTACACCAGCACCTGGTGGACTCAGATTTGACCTCTCCCCAAGAATTGGGAAAGAGGGCAGATAAATGGGTCAGAACCAGGATTAGGCCTAAGAATCAGGACAGTAACCAGAAGAAGGAGTCTACCAAGCCTCAAGAAAAGGGTGAGGATAAAAGTAAGGAAAAGACTTCCCCAGGGCCCCAAAACTCCAAGAATGGGGGTGGTTCCCAAGACACTTCTTCAACTCAGAGAAAACCTTATTGTCATGTCTGTAAACAGGTTGGGCATCACAAAACAGACAACTGTTGTCCCAATAATGGCAATAAAGAAAATATACCTCCAAAGCCAGTTCCAACACCTCCTGTTACTGTCAGCAGTAATCCCCCAGGAAGTGGGAGCACACCCAGGAATCTGGGTGGGTTTACTTTTGGAGCACAGGTGGACCCTGGCCTATCCAGGTCCCCATCACCCAATAATCTTGTTTATGAGACTGGCATGGGGTTTGCCAACTTCTCTGATTGCCCAAATACTTTGAGCAAATATAGACAAGAACCCATCATCAATGGTTTGAAAGTTGAAGCCTTTAGAGACACAGGGGCTAGCATCACCATGGTGGCTGACTGTATAGTCCCCTCTAAGCAACTTTTACCAGGTGCCACATACCAGGTAACAAACATTGATGGAATCCAGACAAATCATCCCATGGCAGTAGTAAGTCTCAGCTGGGGAGGTGTCACTGGCCCAAAGAGAGTGGCAGTGTCATCAAACTTGCCTGTGGACTGTCTACTGGGTAATGATTTAGAAATCTCAGCCTGGGCTGAGGTTGAACAGGAAACCCATTCTAGAATGGTAAATTCCAATGGAAAGGTTAGTGGGACTGTAATGGCTACAGCCCCAATTCAAGATGTCCTTCCTGAAAAGGTTGGTAGGGCTGAGCAACTCACTGCCCCATCTTTAGCAGAAGCTCTTCCTGAACAGAATAGCAAAGCTGTTATGATAACAGCAGAAACCCAAACTGAGTCCCCTCCTGAAAAGGTTGGTGGGGCTGTGATGGCCACAGCCCAAACTCAAACTGATACGTGTGTTGTGAAACCTGAAAGGATGGATAACTCCACACAAACTGAGAGCACAGAGGAGGACGAGAAATCTCCCCCTCACCAGACTTTAGGAAAGGATCAGCCTCCTCAGGGAACTGATCTTACCCCTGATGAAGGAACTGCCCCAGAGGTGGTTGGGCCTAGCCTGACAGAGCCTCTGATGTCAGTGGACCCTTCTCAGGTGGGACCCAGTCTGGAGCAGGTAACCTGCCCCTCTCTACCTTGCCTTAGCCAGCCCAGGGCTGCAGAGGACAAGAAGGACAGTGAGACCCAGATGGCCCCCTGTCAAATAAAGCACCCCCATCAACAGATTAGGGGCACCAAAACTATTAGCCCTAGTAAGGTGAAAACTTTAAAAACTCCTGAGGGAGCCCCCTTAAAAATAGTTAGGGACCTCCCACAGATGGATTCTGTTGGGCACAGCCAAACCTGGGACCCAAGGGGCCCAAACCTGAACTGTCCCTCCAGCAAGCCAAACAGAGGGACCCAGCCTCCAGCTTTAGGTAGCCAGAGGTTGACCCTGAGAGCACAGTGCAACTCAGTTGAAGAAAGAAAGGCACACATGGTGGAAGATACTTGGAGGAAGCTGAGCCCTAAATTAGTGGAGCCTCACTTCAATACTCCATATCCAAACCAGCCTTTGACTTTGCATAAACACACCCAAGGTAGTGATTCCCTATGGTGGAGACCCTCTAATACCCCCAGGGTGAGGGACTGCTTAGTGGACCATGAGACAGGGGGTACCCATGCTAGTGCGGGTACTTCCTTATATGGCCACTCAGGCAATATAGGCTTACCTGGCCAAGGATAGCCTTATCTCCTTTCGTTTGGGGGGGGGGTTATGTAGGAAGATGGCTACCTGACTATGGTTACCCCAGATTTTTTTCCTTGTGTTTAGCTGGTTTTCGACTTAGTTGACCTGGTTCCCTGCCAATCAGGGCCCCAGGCCATCTGCTCTCTCTGTAAAATGGATTCCATGTACCCTAGGTACATACCACAATTGGAAATGGACTCCTTGTCAGCCCCTGTAACAAGCACTATAGGTGCTCAGGGCATAGGTGCCACCAAGGCCTACCAGGGGCTGCAGCATATATTTTGCCACCCCTGGCTGGTTCTTAAATTGACACAACTGGCTGATCACTCAGCTGGGGCAAGGTGGTGTAATCACCCCTTGCTTAGGTATAGTATCCCTATATCTAAACCTATATCTGGACACATATAAACCTGTGAGCCACTCCTATGGAAGGCCTCATCAATCCTGGAGGCAGAGTGCGTGGTTTAATGTGAGATGGAGCTCTAGCATGAGCTGAGCCTGTCTGCAGCCGTCGGGAACAAATCCCTAAGCTGTTTCAGGATAATGCCATACCATATACTATTAAGTGCATTATAATCCTCGCGGTTATATAGCAACTTTGGTTTGGCTTTATCAAAACATGTCGTGTAAGGTGTCATACGATTTGGAATACTATCCCCTCGCCAGTTCTGGCGACGGCGATAGCATTCCACCCCTCTAGAGGGAGAAGACATGTTACTTTGCTGAAATGCGGTTAATTTTAAAAGAGCCTCACATCCACAAAATGGATGCTTCTGCCACAGACACAGGTCTGACCCCCTGCAGCTGACCGAAACTCAGCCAAGGGGGCCTGGACAAAGGGTTTCCTGTCACAGGGCGGTGTTACACCCCCTCAGACAGGAGATAGTGGATTGTAGCAGGGAGGTTTTGAAAGAAACCAGACACTGCATGGGGAGCACAAGGCTGCCCCTTGCATAATCCGGCCAAACCGGTTCTGGGGCACTCCAGCCCCCGTCCCAGCACGGCCAGGATCAAAGGAAGGGGGTGTATCCACCCACTTCCTGGGTCCCACCCATAGGAGGGGACCTAGCAGGTAATCCAGCCCCCTAGATTCGAATAAGAGTGGGAGCAGTGCCAATGCACTTCAGATTATCCTGATGAAACATAAGAAACGAAACTCTGGACCCTTCGACATCCTACTCAACGTAGAAGACTGAAGAATCTCCCTTGTGGTCAAGGAGTGACCACCCTGTGCAAACAGGCACCATCCAGCCTTCGACGTCTGCTTTGTTGCAGTTCCCGCCGGAACTCGAGCGACAGAGATCGACGAGATCAAGCTTGCCTGCCTTCCAACAGCCCGATCCACAGTCCCTGCAGAGCTGAGACCCGCGGAGGCGACCGGAAGCGCGGGGCACGCCATCTTGAATTGACCACGAGACGCTGACCGTGCAGCCCACGAGTGACCCTCGAAGCTGTGCACCGGGGTTTGAGAAGCCCCAACCCTGAGCCACTCTTGCACCGAAGTTCAGCCCTCCACACTCGACGAGTGCTACGTGGGGCCCTTCTGCTCCATTTGGCTCAACGCGTTGGTCCGGTCACTTGCCAGCCGGCTTGTGGCCCCTGTACCGACGAAACTTGAAATTCGACCTGCGATTCTGGTTGCTCCAGATTTGCACCGGCTCCCCTGAAAAGGAGCCCCCACTCTGACCCTCCTGGTTCGAGTGAGAAGCAATCTCCCGGTTTCGCGTGGATTGCTTTTGCCAAGTGTTGTTTGCTCCAATCTTGAAGCCGACAGCGCCGACGGCGAGAGCCTACGTGGGACAGATCGTGACCCGCTCCTGGACGTCGCAGATGCCCCAGAGCCCACGTGGCAGCGGAGAGAAGCTCCTCGACAACCACCTGATTGCGCCCGACATTGCCTGGTTCCGTCCTGGTTCCACCCTGGTCACTGCTGAGTGACCCAGACTCTGTCCCCTCTGCTTTCAGGTACTTTTCAACTTGAGTCCACCCTTGGACTCCACCGGACACTTCTCTTTCACCTCGCCTGCAGCCCTTTCAGCTCCAAGCACCAAGAACCAGCGTGACGAAACCCGACTCAACTTCGACCCTGTGCACCCACTTCCTGTGGGTGAGGTAACATTGCAACGCCGGTGTCCCCACACTGGTACACACCTCTAGGGTCTGTGTCTTAAGTTTTGTTCCTCCAGGTTCAGCGGAAGTGTCCTTAATCTCTAACTTTGTAACTTTTTACGCACCATTGACTTTACATTGATGCAAGCCGCACTTTACGTGCTGCACCCGAATCCCGCCGGCTTTTCCCGACTTCAGCATTGCTAGTCCTGACTGCTCCCAGCGATTCCCTAGGCCCTAGGCCTAACCACTGATCGATTGGTATCTCTTATACCATTTTTTTAGTATATGGTTTGAGTGGCCCCTAGGCCTCATCCAAAATTGTGCAACTTTGTATGTTATACTGTGCTTTTGATTTAACGCTTGTGCCCCTTCATTCATAAAGAATACTGGGGGTTGTTTTTAGTAATAAATACATATATTTTTATAATATATACTTGTGTGGTGTCCTTTCATTTGATATTACAGGATTGTATGTGGTAAAACAGCTCGCTTAACACGACCTCTTAAGTTAAGCCTTTAGGCTGCTTAGTCCATGCTACCCCTAGGATAGCTTGTCTAATAAGGTTGACTTACAACCAGACACCATAAGGGTTGTTTGGACTGATACACAGTGGTTCCAGAATTGGAAACATTATATATCAGGCCAACTTCTCACACTTCTCCACCGTTTTTATCCTCTAGGTGCCACTTTTCACACTTCTCTACCTTTCAATTTTCTGTGCCTATTCTCCCTCTTTGTGCCACATTCCCACATTGGGTCTTCCACTGTTTTTTCGGCCTCATTTTGCTGCCTCCCCCTCACTCACTCTTTCAGCCTTTTTTTGCGGGTCCCACAGCTGCGCCAGTTGCTGCTACGCACTCACCTCCCCACTCTTGCACGTCTTCCTGCCTTCCCCTCTCCTTACTGGCTCTTCTGCTTATCTCCTTCCCACCTCTTATTCCCATGCCTGCAGGTCTCTGCACTCCTCCCCTCCTACATTCTTTTTGCTAATATCTTTTTATTCCAAATCTATTTTATTTAATGAAGTATTTCCCCTGACAGGGGCACATAGACACAGCGTTAAGCCTACAACCTCGTATCAAGGCCGGCCGCGTATAAAATAGCAATTAGGTCATAAGTCCTGCATAGAAAAACAAGTTAACACAGCGCCTTGCCTACAACCCCAGTGGGGCCGGCCGCGTGGCCCAACATCAGCTGTCATACCTACACCATGCATATGGAGCCCAAGCACCGGGCCATTGGGAATAGGAAAGCGGGCAACTAGCCCACTACTTCTGAACGACCCAACGGCGGGCACCAAACACACGTAAGGTCTAGAGATAGAGAGAGGAAGGAGAAAAGTGTGGAAAGAGTATGGGAAGCGAGAGACAGGGAGAGCGTCGTGTGGACAGGGTGTGCGTGCTACTCAATGGGGGGGGTGTCAGCTAGCTAGAAACAGCCTCGACAGCTCTCGCGCCTTGCAGGGTGTCTAAGGGAGCAATCTATTGGGGTCCGCGGGAGTGACAGCGTCATCAAAAAGGTGCAGCGTCCGGAGTCTAGTGGGCATGTGTCGCGCATGTTCTATTGAGCAGAGGGAACGTACTAAGGGCTTCCAGACTGCGCTAAAGCACGTGTTGCGCGCCTGTATTTGCGCTGTGAGGAGCTCCATTGCTAGAACGTGCCAGAGCCTCACAAACCAGGAGGCTATGGGAGGTGCTTCGGCCCTTTTCCAGAACAAGGCTATAAGCTGCTTGGCTGCTCCCAGCATTTGGAGCGTCAAAATCCAGTCGCTGCGGGTGAGTGCCTTGAGATCGGGAGGTCTAATGCCAAGGAGGATTGTGCTTATGGCTTCAGGCAAAGGGAACCCCAACACCCCTCTAATGTGACTGAGGACCTCCTTCCAAAAAACAGTTAAGAGTGGGCATGCCCACCATATGTGTATGAAATCCCCTGTTGCAGTCCGACACCTCCAGCACAGTGGGGAAACAGTGGGCAACATCTTGTGCAACCGCAGAGGAGTGTAGTACCACTGAGTTAGGAGTTTGTAGGCATTTTCTCTCTGCGGGATACTCCGGTATATCTTGGGGATATCTCTCCATACTCTGTCCCATTGCGAAGGTTCAATGTCCGTGTCAACCGCCAGTTGCCATTGGCGCTGGTATGGGTGGGTGAGTACAAGCGGCGGATGCTGCAAGATGTGATAGATCTGGGTAATCAGCCTCTTTAGTCCCCCAAGGGAGCGCACCAACCTTTCAAAAGGGGTGAAAGCTTGCGTGGCTGCTTGGCTTATTTCCCCATTAGAAACCCAGTGGCGCAGCTGAGCATACTACAGCCTTGCCGTTGGCGGTAGTTGGAACTCCTCCCGGCATTGGTCGAACGATTTGAGTGTGCCCCCTTCAAAGAGATCAGAGGCCACCTTGCAGTCTCCTTGTGTCCATTTCTCAAATACCCGAGATTGATGAGCCGGCGGAAATTGCGGGTTTGCTGCTATAGGAGTATGTGGGGACGGAAACGTAGTGAGCCCTTTGGACACCGCGATGTTGTCCCAAATGTCTAGTACCGTCTTCGTGGGCACCGCCATGTACGTGCTCTTAGAGCGGGCTGTCTGATGGAGCCACGGCAGATCCCAGATAGAGCCTTCCGTTACCGCCCTGTCCATATGTAGCCATCCTTTTTCACTCTCTCGCACCCCGCACCCTATCACAAAAAGGAGGTGTGCAGCCCAATAGTAGTTCACTAAGTTGAAGCAAGCTAAGCCCCCCCTGTCCCTTGGTGCCATAAGGATCTTCTGCGAAAAACGGGATCACTTACCGCCCCACACAAAAGACATGAGCTCGCGTTGCAGTCCCCGTATGCAGTGAAGTGGGATTGGGGTGGGGAGGCATTGGAACACGTAAAGGATTTTGGGAAGGATCGACATTTTAACAGCGTTGAGCCGGCCTAACAACGACAACATCAGAGGCTTCCACCTTCGTAGATCCTCTAGAACCGCGTTTTGGCATTCCCGCCAGTTCACGGATGACCAGGCGTCCAGGGAGGAGGTCAGAGTGTGGCCCAAGTATCGACTATGGCGTTCAGCCCACTACTTCCTGCAAAGAGGGAATCTCCTCCGCCGGGATGGTGAGGTTGAGAGCCCAAGACTTATCATGGTTGATCTTGAGGCCGGAGGCCCTCTCGTACAAGCAAAGCACCTTATGAATGGCCGGTGAGGATCAGGTCATCTGCGAACAACGCCACCTTGTTGTCCCGTCCACCATGAACTATTCCGTGGATGTCCGGCTCGTGTCGTATCATCTCCACGAGGGGCTCCACTGCGAGGGCAAACAATAGGGGCGATAGGGGGCAGCCCTGTCTGGTGTCCCTATGTATCGCTAGTGGTGGGGTTAAGCCGCCGTTGACCCGGATTCTGGCCTGTGGCCCTATATATGGGGCCATAATCCTTGTGATCATCTTCGGACCCAAACCAAATTTGTGGAGTATCGCCCTAAGGAAGGCCCAGTCCACCCGGTCAAACGCCTTCTCTGCATCCAGGAATAGAAGGCAAGCCGGGATTTTCCAGTGGTGCACCTTCCCCACGAGGTGTGCGAGCTTACGTACGTTGCCCGCTCACTGTCGGTCTCGAATGAATCCAGCCTGATCAGGGTCCACAAGCCCCGGCATATACAGATCTAGACGTTTGGCAAGGAGTTTAGTATATATTTTAGGATCAGTATTCAATAGGGCAATAGGGCGATAGGTAGCACACATTGTGGGGTCTTTCCCAGGTTTTGGGATCAATGCAATCTCCGCCATGCCCATATCAGGGGACGGCCCTATGTCATCAGTAAAGGAGTTGAACAGCCTTAGGAGATAGGGTCGAAGCTGAGTCTGGAATGTGCGATAGAAAGATAGGGGTAGGCCATCCGGTCCAGGCGTTTTCCCCAGAGGAAGATCTTTAATCGCCGCCGTGACCTCTTCTTCAGTAATGGAGCCTTCCGGTTTTGACGCACTCCCCGAAGGCAGTGACGACCCCACGTAGTCGCCCAGGACAGCCGCGATCGCGTCCGCCGAGGCGGGCTCCCTCCCGTACAAGGTGGTGTAGTAGTCCACAAAAGCAGCCTGTTTAGCCTTCTCCGAAACAGCTCTCGACCCGTCCGGTAGTTGGACACTAGCTATGTGGGCCTTAGCTGCACGTGCCCTCAACATCCCCGCCAGCAGTCGCCCTACCTTATCACCTCCCTCAAAGTTCTTTTGCTTCAGTGCCAGCAAAGAGTGCTCCGCCTTATTGGTGCGTAAAAGCCGAAGCTGCCCCCTGAGGTTAGCCAATCTACTCCTAGTTTCTAGTGACGAACGTTTCCGATCGTGCTCCTCGGCTTTCTTGATGTCCCCCGCCAGATCGGCTTCCAATTTGCCAGCGGCACGCCTCCGAGCAATTGCCAGGGAAGTGATGTGTCCCTGTATCGTGGCTTTGAAGGCGTCCCATATCACCGGGAAGGACATCTCCGGGGTGTCGTTAGAAACAAAATAGGAATCTATGGCCTCCCGAATGCTGTCGACATCCGCTGCATCCCGAAGGATGCTTGGCGGCAAAAACCAACATGCCTCTCGGGCGGGGCGCGCGGCGGAGCAGCTCGACATGGGCGTGGGCCGACAGTGATATGTCCGAGATGGAGGCTCCCAACGTCTCCCGTAGCAGTTCCATCGACATGAATAAAAAATCTATGCGGGAGTAGGACCTATGGGCATGCAAGTAAAATGAGTAGTCTCTCAGTTCCGGGCAGTGGTAACGCCACACATCAATTAACCCCAAGTCCGCAATCTGCCTGCGCAGCGTAGAGGACATCACTCCGGTGCCATTGAAAGCGGCATCGCTACGGTCCATGTCCGGGTCCCAGACTAAATTGAAGTCCCCTCCCAATATCATGTTCGGGTCAACACATGGAATCTGATCCCGCAGAAGTGCCTGGAGATATCTGTCCTGCAACTGGTTGGGTGCGTATATGTTACATAGGGTAAATTGGCGCCTCCCCATGTGTACTGTAACTTTGAGAAAGCGCCCATCCCCACTTCTATAGGGCTTTGTGTCTCCGCGCCTGAAGCCAGCTCTGCACAATATGGCTACTCCCGCTGTTTTAGTGTCCGCAGCCGCCCAAAACTGGATAGGGTACTTGGGATGCGCCATGCGTTTTGTGTCTCCCTGCAGTAAGTGTGTTTCCTGAAGGAATATAATGTCGGGCTGTTGTTGGAGAAGATAACGCCATACCTGCTTGCGTTTATATGGGGAATTCAAGCCCTTGATGTTGAATGTCAAGACCTTCAGGGGCCTAGGGATGTTCACGGCCATAGCGCGCAGCAATCAGGATCCGCCCACGCTCCCCACTCCCGCCATTGTGAGGGGTAAGGTACAGAGGCATTCCCTCCCTGCCCATCCCACCCAGGGGACTGTAACTGCTCTGTCTCCACCCCGCCAAACAGAGAAATGGGAAGGAGGGAAAGAAGAAAGGTCTGAACGAAGAAGAGTAGGAAAGGAGGATAGGAGGAGAAAAAAGAAGGGGGAAGAGATTCGATAGGCGGCCAAGCAGGCCCCGTAACTACCAAGGTCAACAAAGGCCAACAGGGCCACGTCGGACTGCCCCAGTCAGCGGGCATCCTCTACCCAAGGGTTTGGACGCACTCAGGAATGTCACTCCCTATGCGACAGTATGGGGGGACACCCACAGAAAATAGAGGAGAGAACAACCCCGGTATCCCCGCTGCCCAGTGTGGAGTCGGGGGTTCAATGTAGCTGCACAGACCAGGATAACATGACATTTCTCATCATATGTCCTTCCAGAGTGGATCAGGCAGGGTGGTCAAGACAATCCTCCTGCGCTTCCAGACGCACAGCACGAGTGGTATGAGTAGGGAGCCTTCTTCTGCGTCTGATACTGCTGCAACCGCATGCGTAGGGAAGACCAAGAGGCTGCAGAGGGCACAGAGCATACGCACAGCAAGGGGATCAGAGTCGTATCCTGCGACAGTGGTGCATGGCATAAGTTGAGGTGGTGCAGAAAATGTCATCTCAGCCAGCTTGCAAGTAGATTAACTCGGTCGGGTGGGGTGTAGGCACCACTTATCGCTGTCAGGACCGGGGGGCAGGGGCGGCATCCACAGCGACAAAAGCCGCAAAGCTATTAGTTCCCGTCGGACTTTGGGTCACGTGGTAGACGGATGTGACACCAGGCCTTCACAGTCACCCTCAAGAGAGCGGATGTGCGCTATGATGTCTTGCTTGGCCTGCGAGGAAGATTTCTCATCTACCGGAGGGGAGCGGCGTTGACGCTGAACCGTGGTCCAGTCCGGGCGGGGACCCTCTCTTGGTGCCTCGGCCGAGAAGGGCTGCGCACCGGTGATTCCGGTAGGACAGTATGACCCTGCGTTTGTCCTCCCAGCGGAAGATGAGGGCGAAGGGATGGCCCCACTTGTAAGAGATGTTGATGGCCCGCAGCCTCACCGTCACCGGTCTAAAAGCCCTCCGTCGGCGCAGGGTATTGGGGGCCAGATCCTGGAAGATTTGGATCTTGTGGCCTCCATAGGTGAGGTCTGGCTTGTCCCTCGCCACTTTCAGGATGGCCTCCTTCTCAGTGAAGTAGTTCACGCGTGTCAAGATGTCCGGGAGGAAGCCTGCTCTACCCGCCGGCCCGGAGACTCAATGGGCACGGTCCAAAGTCGGGGGTAGCCGTCCTCGTCTCCCAGACCTCATGGAGGAGCTGAGCTACATAGGTCAGGATGTCTTTCCCCTCCGCTTCGAGTGGAACACCCCGAATGCGGAGGTTGTTCCGACGGTTTCTGTTCTCAAGATCTTCCTGCTTGACCTGTAGTTCAATGTTCTGTTCTTCCAATGCCGCCACTCTCTGCCACAGCTGCTCTTGGTCTTCCGTGCGCGCATCGACTATTTTCTCGAGCCCGTCAACCCTATCTCCTATCTCAGTGACCTCCTTTTCGTAATTCTTTGACGCATGACTGCACCTCCGAGAGTAGGGAGCCTATCTCCGTTTTGAGCTCAGACATGAAGGAGGCCATAAAGGCGTGAGTCACCGGGGGCAAGTCCTCAGCAATCTGTGAGGAGTTCTCAGCTGGTGCCGCCACTCCAGCCTTGCCCCACATGGCCATCACCGATGTGTCCCTGGACGTCGCCGCCTGGTCTGCTCTGCCCCCCATGGACCTCGTCATCGCCAGGTCTGCAGCTGAAATCCGTCAGCACGTGTCGCTGAGTATAGTCAGGATGTAGCACCGTAGACTCAAGGGAGCAGGCGGGAGGGAGGTTCCGCACCAGGCCGTGCCTCTTCAGACCTCCTCACCTCCCCAGCAATGCTCCCAAAGTACAGCTCCTTTGCGGCAAGCAGGCACTATGCATAGGCCACCCAGTCTGTCAGGCCCTCCCAGACACCCCAGGTGACAATAGCTCATGCAGCAGGGGCCGGGACTCCCCAGGTCACCCCGAGTCAGCGTCGGGGAGTGCCCCGAGGGAGCACAACCATAGTAAGGCCACCAGGCAGAGTCCAGCAACACAGAGTAGCGACCAAGCTGCTACGCCAGGGGAGAGAGAAGCAGAAGGCAGGGACTCAGGGCACAACAGCGCGTACAGCTTGCGGGTCCAAGTTTCCGGCCAAAGCACTGCAGCCAACACCACCGCAATGCACACCAATCCGCGCTTGCAGGCCGGGTGGGGCCCACCTCCACCGCCGAGGGCCCGGGTCTGGTCTGCGCCTCTCACCTCAAGTTCACAGTGGCCTGCCCGCGCGCCGCTCACCGCTCCCCGGCCCCAGCCCTGCCACCGACTATCAGGGCCTCTGCACTCCCTCGCCAAGTCCTCGCTTCCAGCTGGGGCCCCGGGACCACACTGCCAAGCAGGGGGGATAGGGTGCAGCTTCCCAGGTCTCAGCTCACCAAGCGGAGCACTGTGCCTCTGTTCGCACCACACAACGCCGATATGCAGGGCAGGGCCCGCCTTGACCACCAGGGGCCCGGATCCGCTCCGTGTCTCCCCCCAGGGGGCCTCGCAGCACTCCACCGCTCCTCACCGCTCAGTCCAGCAACAGGCCCCGGGGCCCCCAGCAGGCGCAGCTCACCGTTTCGTCCGTGCCCTCCACACCTGCTCCGCCTGGGCCCGATTCAGTGTTCCCTAGCGGGACAGTCCCGCCGTCCCCGTGGCCTCCGCACCAGCAAGGAGCACAAAATGGCGGGCGCCACTCCTCGTCGGGACGTCCGCGCTCAAGGCAGCTCGTCTCGCGCCTCAGCCTCCAGGCGAGTCACCGGTAATCTTTCCGGGGGCCTCCGCCCTCCAGGGGCTCCCCGACCGCCTTGAGGGATCCTAGCCCCAGGTTCCGCTGTCCTGCCCAGCTCCGGGGCGCCGGGAGCACCGCAGGCCGGGGCTTCTACAGGCCGTGTCAGGCCTCGGGACCTCCTCCCAGACAGCCAGCACCACCGGGCGACTTCAGCGTCTCCGCTGGCAGCGCCACACTCCGGTACACTTCTCCGCTCGGCTGGACCCCGGCCGGGACCCGCGAACAGGGAGCAGCCAGGTCCTGGATGTGAGGGCCCGCCGCCGTCCGGTCAGCCACGATGGCGGGCTCGGCTGCCCGCGAGGATCCCACCGGGCCACTGCAGCTCTGCGGGTGGGGTATCCAGCCTCTCTCGCCACTTCTCCAACACCCCTGCTTTCTAGGGGTCCTCTTAGCGCCCGGGATCTTCGTGCAGCCCCCAAAACTCTGCTGAAAATCGCTTAAACAAGCAGCGGGGCACCGGAGCTCTCGGAAGCGACGCCCCCTCCTACATTCTTATTGGCAGCTGCGATGCAACCTTGCACAGAGCGTGTGCAGAGGGTGTGCCGCGCAAAAGGCAGGCCCCGCCGCTCCCACCCATGCCTGGACCTCTCCCAGTACCACAAACCCAGGTCTAATCAGCCCCCACCACTACACCACTGGGACCCTTCGCTCACTCGGCTCTGCAGCAGTACACCCACACATATCCCCCATGCACCATTAACTTCACTGCCCACTTGCGCAAATGCCACACAAAACAGCAAACCAGCACTTTAAAAGCCACTTGCATGCAGGCTTCTCAATACCCGCTCACTCAGCAAACACACCGCAGAGGTCTGGGATCTCTCAGCAACAGCACACCGGATCGCCTCTTCCTCATGGAAACCTGCCTCAACCCAATGTCAACACCGGACATTGCCGTGGCTATCCCAACAGGTTGCAAGATTGTACGTCAGGACCACCCTCACAAGCCAGGAAGAGGACTCAGAATCATCCATAAGGACACCATCAAATGCACCACATCCATGGACATCAATACCCCCTTCCTAGAGCACATGCACTCCAGTCTGCAAATGAACAGCAGCTGCACCCTGAAAGGCACCCTCGCATATCAACTACCAAGACCATTAACAAACTCAAGCAACCTCACCACAGACTTAATTGCTCCCTTCACTATCAGCTACAAGGACTTCATACTACTTGGCAACCTCAATTTCCACCTTGAAGTCCCAATGAACCCCTGCTCAACATCCATCCTCAAAAGCCTCAACAACATTTGACTCACCAAGCTCATCAAAGACCTTATACTCATCTCAGGACATACTCTGGTTCAAATCTTCACCACCAGTGACAGGGATCACAAATGACTCTGCCTCATCACTCACATGGACGACCACTCCATCATACACTTCCTAGTCACCACACATTGAGTCAACGCTCCCGCCATTATCAACCTTCCCAGCCGGAAGTGGTGCATAGTAACAGAGGCCCACTGGCACAGCAACCTCAAAACAGACAAACCCATCACTACCAATAACCTCAACAAGGACATCACCAACCTCAACGTATTGATGAACACCTGTGCAGACTCCCTCGTATCTCTCATAAACAACAGACAAAGAAGAACCAACAAATAAGCCATCTGGAATGCGAACGACCTCTGGAAATCTAACAGCCACTGAACGCAGCTAGACAGAAAATGGAGGCCCAGCCACAATGCAGATACTAAAACTACCTACAAGGCTACACTCATTTGCTACGACCAACTCCTGAGAGACACCAAAGGACAGCACTGACCAAATGCATAGAGGTGCCTTGAAACACTGCAGCGCGGGACACGCTGCTACCAGACACCACACCGCTGCCAGTGGGGACTCCAAGTCCCAGGTTTCTGTTTTGCCCAGAGGGAGGAGGCTGCCGTCACCGCTGTGCATAATAGCGCCTTGAAACACCACAGGGTGGGACGCGCTGCTACCAGACACCACACCGCTGCCAGTGGGGACTACAAGTCCCAGGGTGCTGTTTTTGCCCAGAGGGAGGAGTCTGCCATCACCGCCGTGCTTAATAGCATCTTGGAACATCACAGCGCGGGATGCGCTGCTACCAGACACCACACTGCTGCCAGTGGGGACTCTAAGTCCCAGGGTGCTGTTTTGCCCAGAGGGAGGAGCCTGCTGTCCCCGCGGGCCAAGGGCAGGCCCGTCCTTGCCCGTCACTGTCAGGAAGAGGCAGGGCAGAGCCAACCCTCTAACATCTGCCACAGAACACGACGAACTTGAATGAACTTAGGGTACTGTTTTTTTGTGTGGTTGGGATGTTACAGGCATCAGTAAAGGGGACTCACCACCTGGATTAACAACGTGTACAAGGGTCAAAGTGCAGTAGTTACTCAAGTACGAACTAAGTCCTATTTGGACTGCAGTGGGTACTGTCATCCCTGAAGAGACTATTTAATGAACATTGGTGGTCCATCCCCGTAGTGATTAACCGCATGCTGATATTAGTCTTGTGTAATATTATAATTATTTTCCACTCTTGAACAACTGATTGTAATTGTTATAGCAGCATGGGCAAAAGGAAGGCAGTGGAAGTACCAGGAGGTGGAGTTACTGGGAGGGTTAGGAAGCCAAAGAAATCAGCCAAACGTTCTAAGCATGCAACAAACAATTGTGTCAAGAGTCGCATAGACGCAATCATTAGTGATTGTGAGGTGATATTAACTACTCCTCCGGGTATTGGAAGTGGGACCCACGTTGTTAATGAAACAGACAGGCCACTATCCCTGGAGCCAGCCAAATTCATTCCAGAAATGTTTAAAAGAGTAATACACCAAGCGCCTCCTCTTTCAAAGAAGGGAATCACACCATCTAGTGAGCAGACTGCCCCCGAACACTGTGCACAATTGCACAAATCAACACAGTCTGTGAGCTGCAGTGCAGTAATAGATTTGCACCCTTGACGGACATAGCTGAGGACAATCTGCCCTCACAATCGGTTAATTCCATCGAGCGTACAGGGACTGTAGGGCCTACTACAACTACTACTCCAGTAAAAGCATGCAGATGCTCCTGCCCAGGTCAGCCAATTGAGAACCCAGGGACCCAGACAAATTTGCTCATTAAACTTATCACTACCCTTAAGGTGCTGGTCATTAAACTGACAGACACCCTTAACATGTCAACATATGAGAAAGCACTGAGTTCCTGCAGACTGGTAACATCCAGGAATCCGAAAAATAGTGTTGTTGATCCAACCAACATAGGCCGAATGGGTAGAAGACATACAGAGGAATGTGCTGCCCCTAAAACAAGCTCCCATTCAATTACTAATGGAAGGTATCAGCCAACCAACAAAAGGCCAAACCCAGAAATTAATGTAAATTACATCAATCGTAAAAGTTCCAGTCAGCAGCTAAAGGAATCTGGCCGCTAAGCAAATTCATCTCCCAATCCACCTAGAAATTCAGGGCTATCTACACACAAGGACCACAGTTTCACTAACTCCCTGATGGTAGGCCCCTCAAGAGCAAAAATTATTCTGACCAACATCTCCAGAATTCCATCCAAACCCTATGGGGAAGATGAACAATCTTTGATCAACAAGAGCATCCATTGGCTACGCCATACAAGGAAGTGTACGTCTGTACTTAGAGAAGACATATTGTCAACCAAAAGATGTGTGACTCCTGGCCTTAACACAGACTATATATGCCTAAATCTAAAATCAGAGGATCTTGCAGATACCTTAGTGCCATTTGACCTAAGAACATCCCATCTGATCCCAGGTAACATTAGGATCAAATATAATCCTCCTGCACCAACCAACAGCAAGAATTGCCCCAAAACATTCTCAATAAGCAATGAGGGCTCAGATTTGGATAACAATGATTGATGTTTACAGATTATTCCCCCTCCAGCCACTGCTTGAGGTTGCGGCAACCGTAGGGAAGGATTCCACCAACATGCCAAATGACCTGGGAACTGACAATCAGGAAGTTGCACATACTATAAGCTCTGAATTGTCCAAACCCATACGGACCTTTGCTCCTTGGAACCTAACGGGTCTCCAAAATAAGACAGGGTCAGCCGAATGGTCATTGTTTATAGAGGGTCAAGACATGTGGGCTTTTCAGGAGACATGGTCTCAGAGTCCAATTTTCCGTGTAGGGTATCTAAACTTTACCAAACCTGCAATTGTTGGTCACAAAGGGAGGCCCTCTGCTGGGCTTACCCTTTGGGTACGGCACCAACTGGTTTTAGGGTTAAAGAGTTAACAACAGACGGCCCAATATTTTGCCCAATATTTTACGGTTTAAACATGGTCCAAATACAATACTGATTAATATATATACCAGAGGGATGGTGGGTGGGAAGCTCTCTAGCACAGTCTCCCTACTGGAAGCCTTCACAGAGAAACATAGGGGTAGACACAACTTGGTCATAGCAGGAGATTTTAATTGTACATTTGAACCGCTTGACCATGAAGATGGAAGCCTAAGTAGCGAGGAGGATTCTCAATGGGGCATTCCATCCCTCTCTTTGACCCCGATAAAAAAATAGAAAGAGGCAGCACTTCAACTAAAGAGTCTGTGCATGGAAAGGCACGTTAGGGCTGTAAACGGGAGGACAACATCAGATTGTAAGGGCCTGCACACTTTCAATAATGGCATAAGAAGCAGCAGAATTGATTATTTCTTAATTCACCTGGAGCTGTGGTCTTGCCTCTTAGATATGATGGTACAAGAAAGAAGTGAGAGTGACCACAACCCACTATTGCTAACAATGCAGATGCAGGGGTTGAACACACAGTCACAGTTAATTGAGAGGGTGACTGGAGACGTAATTCCAACAAATGACTTGCGCAGGGTGAAGTGGGTGATGCTAATTGAAAAAGAGAACATTCTAGAGCAGATGAAGGCAGAGGTAGGGAATACTTTATTAACTATCTCCAACATAAGTACCCAGGAAAATAAAAATGGTGCTATTATACAGGCTCATGAAGAACTGTTCAACAAGCTTAAATGCTTTTTTATTAAGACAAAAAAAAACTGGTATCAGAGACAACTTAAAGTCACCAAATTGGTACAACAAGGACTGTAGAATAGCTTACAAGAATCTGTCCCAAGCTATAAGAACTCAATGGAGGAAATAAAATTGGCTTGGAAATTGTACAAAGAAACTCAAAACATAGCTAAAAAGAAGTCAGATGAAAAACGATGGAATGATCTTCTGCTTGCGAGCAATGACAAAAGCATGCAGAAATTCTAGAAGACGGTAAAATGGGGCAGTGGGGACTTTGCTAAACACTAGGCAATTATTTAGCACCTGACCAGTGGGTTTCATTTTTTGAGGCCCAATTTACCGCTATACCTGATAACTTAAACCATCAACCTATATCAGAATCTGATACCTTTGTGACCTTTGGGATTGGAGAGGTTGAAATTGCCCTGGATGCGATTCCAGAGGGTAGAGCGCCTGGCCCGGATTGCATCCCTGCCGACCATTTAGGCACGATAGAGCTAACTGGCTCAAGTATATCCATATACTAGTAAATGCAATAGCCAGTGGGGATCCCATTCCAGATTCCGGGCGAGGTGCAGAAATTATACCAATTCATAAAAGAGGGATCGTACACGCCCAAGCAACTACGGGCCTAAAAGCCCAATACACTCGATTAAACAAATCATAGCCAGGCTTTTACTGAGTCGAACTCAAACATGGATCTGTGAACACGATATTCTATCAGCTTTCCAGGCTGGTTTCCGTTTGCATGTCAGCACTATCTACCAGGTTTTTAGATTTATGCTGCTCTAACGGCATTCTGTAATTATTGCTGGGGGCACCTTGTATGCAGCATTCATAGATCTTAAATCTGCGTTTGACTGTGTCCCCCGTAATAAGCTAAGGGATGCCTTGAAGGAATCAGGGATGCCACCAGAACTCCTTGTTTTAATTGTCAAATTGCACGAGTTCAGTTGGGGCTCTCAGGGAAAGATCACGGATAGGTTCCCGCTAACAAAAGCAGTCGGTCAAGGGTGCACCCTTGCCCCAGCCTTTTTACATTGCCTATTAATAGGGTAGTTAATTATTTTTCTACATATCCCACAGATGCACCCACACTCGCTGGCACGAAGGGAACCCTTTTAATGTTTGCGGATGATACCTTTATTTTATTTAAAACACAAAAAGGTTTGCAACGAGCTCTAGGCAGATTTAAGGTCTTCTGCAGTGACCATGAGCTCGTAGTTATTGTAGATAAAACAAAATGTATGGTTTTACATAAACATAAAGTGGTGAAAGGAAGTGTACATAGACAATGCTCAGCTGGAACAAACCGATACCTTTACGTACCTGGGGGTAACCCTGGAAAAGAAGCTAAGCTGGAAACCCCAGATCGATATATTGGCCCTAAGGCATGCCCAACTAGCAGGTGTCTTACTAAAAGAGCACCGGCTCTCGCAAACAAAGCCGGTGGGCCCTGCACTAACGATATATAATGCTAAAGTTAGGGCCTCGATTCTATATGACGCAGAGCTTTGCTCCCACAATCAACTCCCTTAATTCTCCTATATTTTGATTTGATTTGCTGTGAAATAGAGGAGATAGCTCGGTTCCAGCCCATAGCATACTGGAGAAGGCTCTGGACTACTCCGGAGCTGTTGTCCTACGCAAATACAATAAATCATGTAAGAGAAGGCAACACATCTTGTAAAATTACATGGCTACACAAAATCAAGGGTACATTGGTGGACATGGGGTTCAGCCACTTGTAGAAGGATCCAGTAGGCAGCACATTTCCATAAAAAAAAAGCCTTTAAGGAAATCTATAGGAATATGGCTAAATTAAAGTGTATGTCATCCGTCCAGAATACTTCCCTCTCACAAAAACTCTTGGAGCATAAGCACAGCACTCAGTTTGATGCCTACTGGAACTTTAGAACCAAACCATGTGGCAGGAAATTGTACAATCAGTTTAGGGCTGGCTTCCTTCCGATAAAACCATTTACTGCAAAATGGCAAAACACAATGGATATTATATGTCCTTCATGTCAAATGACTGTTGAGTCAATCTCTCATATCCTTTTCAAATGTCCAGCATACAAATGCCCTAGAGACAAATGGCTTAAGCCGATCTGCCAAAACCTGGCCACTAGATCCAACATACATGCACTGCCTATTCTCAAGCCCAACACGAATGAACACATAGTAATAGCTACAGCCAAGTTTCTGAGCTGGTTGTGGGGGATACGATCAAACAATTTGAAGAAACAAGGTGCAATGTGTGGCAATCACACATAACAGAAATGTTTTATGCATACAACTTATACCATTTTATGTTTATCTGCTGATGTGTAATAGGAATGTGTTCTAGTTCACTCAATCATGGAAATGAGAATATGGAAATGTGTATCACCCAGGTCACTCACATTATATCAGTGTGAAAAAGTCTGTGACCCACAACCATATATATTTTTTTTAATCCATCCTTTGTTACTGGTTTTAATATTTTAGCATTTTATGAACTTTAAAAAAAAAAAGTACTTTTTAGCACTTTATAAATATATAATATGCATTTGTGTAGGTTTGCACTGTTCTGTTTTGTTGTGTCTTTAATGACTGAAAAAATAAAGACTGATTTGATTTGAATTGCATAGAGGCTAGCTCCAACAGTTGAAAGGAGATCTTCTCTATTGTCAGAGAATTCACTACCACCCTGGTCGCAGCCCACACCATCACAATATCAAAGAAACACTACAACAACCATTTTAACTTCTTCCACAGCAAAATAGAAAAGATCTACAGCAACTTTGAACAACAATCAGACCCCAAAGATCTAATTGTCAACCGGAACACCACCAACCGAGACAAACACCTGACTTAATGGAAAACAGTCACTGAAGAAGACACCACAGCGATCATAAAAAAAGTACACTTAAGTGCCCCAACGGACCCATACTCCCATCACATTTACAGCGTGGGAGGACCCCAATCATCAACACCCTCACCCACATCAACACCCATCAAATCGCCACCTTTCCAGAAGACTGGAAACATTCAGCGGCCAAGCCCTCCTCAAAAAACCATTGGCCAACTATCTTGAACTCCACGACCTACTGGACCACACCCAATCAGCATTCTGTAGCAACCACAGCACAGGAATGCCACTCATCATGGCTACAGGTCAGATGTGCACCACACTGGACAATGGAGTGACCACAGCCCTCATATTACTCAACCCATCTGCTGCCTTTGATACAGTTTCCCACCATACCTTCATCAGAAAACCGCAGAATGGAGGCAAAAATGACTGGCCCTCAACTGGATAAGCTCTTTCCTCACTAGAAGAATATAGTGGGTCAGACTACCACCCTACACATCGGAATCCAAGAAACTGGTCTGCTCCCTAGGGCTCCATACTTAGCCCAACCCTGTTGAAAATGTACATGACATCACTCTCCAACATCATCAGATCACAAGGCATCTCCCTCATATCCTACACTGATGACACCCAACTCATCCTTTCTCTGACAGAAAAGTCCATCAGAGCCAACGTCTCCTACTGTGTGATCAACGTAGCACACTAAGTGGCATCCAACTGCCTGAAACTCAACTGCGACAAGACGGAAGTGCTGAACTTCTGAATACAAAAACTCTCCTTGAGACTCAACCTGGTACCTATCATAGCTCAGACCTACACCAACCTTCCACGCCAGAAACATGGGAATTTATCTGTACAACAAGCTCAAAATGACAGCACATGCCAACACAGTCAGCTACTTCTTCTTCCATATTCTCCACATGCTCCACAAGATCTCCAAATGGCCCTGAACACCAAACATACCGTCACGCAAGCCCTCATGACAAGCAGATTAGACTACAGCAATGCACTCTACACCATGATCTCTAACCATCTCCTCCACTGACTCTAGACTATCTAGAACACTGCAACAAGACTCAGTATTTACCTCCCACGACACACCCACATTTCACCACTTCTTGGAGGGCTCCAATGGCTCTCCTGCCACATATGCAGTCAATTCAAACTCCCCATGCACGCATACAAGGTACTGCACAACACTAGGCCAACATACCTGAACAACCACATTTATTTCCACCAAAACACCAGACACATATGCTTAGCATCACTTTAACTCACACACACACCCCACATCAACAAAAGCAGAACAGGAGGCCAAGCATTTTACTTTATCGCATCCAGAATCTCCCTGGCTCATCAACAAATTCTGTGGGCCGAACACCCAACACCATTAGTCTATTGCCTACACGCCTGCTCAAGCACAAGGATACCCTCATGAGTGATTGGTTGCACCATACAAATCCACATACCAGAACAGATTTTGCATGCAAACCTCTAGAAAGCGTCCAATTGTGCAACTTTGTGAAGTTTTCCATTGACTTTCAAACAAATTGAGTGTGGAAAAGAAATTCCAGATTCCAGGAGTTGTAACAGCAAGCAAGGATGCTGTACGTAGGACTGATGTTGAGACAGTCAAGCTGTGCTTGCCAGCACCTCCTGACACAGTGATAGAGTGGTTCTATCAGTGATGCTGTTGATGTAAAACAAGGTTCACATGTGGCAATGTGGGCCACTGTGGTGAGAAAGAGGCTGAAATATGCTAATTCACACAAAGCCAGGCAAGAGCTTGCCGATGCACATAGCACATACTATGTTTAATGGTGCATGCTAGTATGAAAAATGTAAAGCTGGGATATTTGATTCAGGTTTAACCCACTAATCAACATTCCACTATGCTGAAGTAAAATGCTTTTTGTTTGTGTGGCATCCCATCAAAGAACAAAGCAGGAGCTACACATAGAGACAATTTATAAAGTGCATCTGCTGTTCTTAGCCTTACTTGCTAGGGTAATCCCTGCTCCCTGGAAATATCCAGTTGGGTGGATATGGCTACTGGTACCATGACTGGGGGTGGGCAAAAATTTAGCCAATTTGTGAACATAAGTATTCAAATTGTTCAGTGTGCCTGCTCAGAGAAAACGGTTTGAAAAACTTCTAAACTCACCCAAAGGTGTCTTAAAAAAGAGAATGGGAGAGAAGTTAACTCTATCCACTGACCCATCTTGTTCTGTGGCTGTAAGGAGGTCAGGAAGAGGCTCAGTCTCCTCCTCCATTCCAGCATCTGTTGCCAAGAGCATGCCCACTTCGGACCTCTCCAAGTGGGGCTTAAGGCGGTTGACATGCAGGACCCTCAAGGGGTTCCTGGGAGACTGCAAGTCCACCAAATAGGTAACAGGACTCTTGCGCTCCACAACCTCAAAGGAGCCGGTCCACTTATCCTGGAGCGCACAAGCCTCCACGGGGGCCAAGACCCACACTTTCTGACCAGGCTGAAGCTCTACCAGAGTGGCATTCTGGTCGTACCACCGCTTCATCTCCTCCTGGCTGGTTTCCAGGTTTGCCTCAGCAAGTGCTCTGAAACACCTAGTCTGGTTCCTGAAGGCCAGCATGTAGCTATATACACTCTGGGGAGGTTTCCTGGGAGATTGCTCCCAGCCTTCTTTGACCAGACTTAGAGGTTCTCTCACTGGGTGTCCATACAGGAACTCACAGGGGCTGAACCCTAGAGACTTCTGTGCCACCTCACGGTAAGCAAAGAGAAGGCACGGTAAGAGGGCGTCCCACTTACGCCTCATGGGTTTTTCCAGGCCCATTATCATGCCTTTGAGGATACGGTTGAATCTCTCAACCAACCCATTTCCTTGGGGTGGTAAGGTGTGGTAAACTTGTAGGTTACTGAAGTGAATATGGGGGAGAAGCACACCTCTATAAGTTTGAATTTTAGATATTCAGTGATTTTGTTTTAGGCAAATATTCATATGTGTGCAACAGTGGTAGCTCGTTTGTCCTCACGTGCCTGAACTGAACCTTCCTACCTCGAGTGAAATCACACCCGACCACTGTGCACTGTGGTCGGGTGTGATTTCACTCGAGGTAGGAAACTTGTAGGTTACACCACACTCTTGCCAAAGGGATTTCATATACTTGGATATGAAATTGGTACCCCGGTCAGACATCACCTCTAGAGGGAATCCCACTCTGGAGAAAATTCCCCATCAGTGCACGTCCCACCACGGGGGCCGTCACTGTCCTCAGAGGGATGGCTTCGGGGTACCGGGAGGCATGGTCCACCAGGACCAGGATGAACCTGTTGCCCATGGTTGTCCTGGGGTCCAGTGGCCCCACAATGTCAATCCCCACTCGCTGGAATGGGGTACTCACCACAGGGAATGGCTGGAGAGGAGCCTTCTGCTTCCTCTCACTCTTTCCACTTGCCTGGCAAGTCTGACAGGTCCTACAGTGAACATCTGAGCTCCTGTGCATTTGAGGCCAATAAAAGTGGGTGACAAGCCTTTCAAAGGTCTTGTCCTGCCCCAAATGCCCTGCCAATGACACATCGTGAGCCAGCCCCAGTAGGAAGGCTCTGAAGCTCTGGGGTACCACCAGCACACGGGCTGACCCAGGCTCAGCAACCTTAGGCTCTGAATACAGGAGGTCGTTCTCCTAGTAAATGAGATGTGATCCAGACTGATCACCATTGGCATGGTCTGCAGCCTTCTGCCACAGACCCACGAGAGGACATTCTTTCTGCCCTCTGCAGAATTCCTCCCTGGTTGGCCTCTTTCCTGCTGCCAATGGGTCAGTTCAGGCAGGTCCCCCAGTTCAGCTATCTGTTCCCCTGTAGGTTCCAGGGCATCTCCCTCAAGGTCTGCTTCCTCCTGGACCGTGGGAACTACAGGGGGTGGTTTCCCGCGCCTCCTGCCTCTTTTCTCTAAGGGCGGTCCCTGGGCCTCTCCCTCAGGCTCCAGGACCTCTTGAGCACCCCTACTGGCTGCCATGGACAGGGTGGTCACGCACGCCCAGTCAGGCAGGCCCACCATCCTCAGGTGAGCACTCTTCTCCACCTTTTCCCAAGGGGAGCTCTCCAAATCGTTCCCCAACAAACAGTCTACAGGCATGGCAGTTCTCACAGCTACTTGAAGAGTACCAGAGACCCACCCTCCACTCAAAGGGAACCTGAGCCATTGGACACTGACTCTGTGTTGTCGGCGTTCACGACTCGGCAGAATGCATGTGGGACAACCTGCTCTTGAGACACCATGTGACACTTGACAGTTGTCACACTGGCTTCTGTATCTCTAAGAGCCCCCACCTTTTTGCCATTAATGGTCACCCACTGGCCATATTTCTTAGTGTTTGAGGGCAGTTGGTTTTCTTGGACAGTGCTCTGAGCAGCTAACATAGGCAAAACACATGAGGCACAGTAACAAAAAGTGGAAGGGAGACCCACGCCAAGATGCCAGGTCTAACATAGAGCTTCAGAGACAATTTATAGTTGCAGTACTTACAGCTGTTGCCCACCTTGTGCATATCCATTGCGTGACTGCAGACATTACACTCCTCTTAACTCAAATAAGGAGTTTCTACAGTACATTCTTGTTTCTGTGGGTGATGAGGCAGAGACCCTGGCCCCTGGTCCCAGTCGGCATAGATGGGTGCATACAGGCTTGCCTTTGGCACATCAGGGGAATGCCCGCTGCGCTCATCACAACAACTCTGGGACAAAATAGATATATACCTTTGGAGAAATACGCTCCTTTTATGTGGCAAGCCCCCTTCTGTTACTGTCGACCCTACAGACATCTAGTCAACCCCCAACACTCCAGATAACCTCTGAACATGACAAGGGTAACAATAGCGTATTTCTGAAATCAACTTAACCTCTTATATAATCAAGACTCTAGCTATCGCAACCACTCCCCCTTTCTCATTTTCCCTTTCCTCACCTGCTTTTGGCTCTGTGACTTTCTGCTTTGTTAACATTTACAAATCAAGTCAGATGGTAACCACTGGACAACTATTAGAAGGCCAATTAAAGATTATGGCAAAACAACCGCATAAATAAATGTACTGCTGTTCCTCTCTGTAGTAAAGTGAAGAGTTTAATGGATATACTATACACACTACACCATATGACGCTCTAGTATGTTATTTCGATAAAACTTAAAATAATACATCTTGGTACTCATCAAGCTTAGTACCCATTGTGCTGTGCGCACATCCCTGGTCTGATACCATAAAAACATGCAAGTGTACATTTTCAAAACAATATTAACCAAATACAGTGGTTTGGTAGGGTCTATCAGCACAGAAATGTTTGAATTACAAAGAATTATTGAATTACTCATGATTCACTGAGCTAGTGTGGCCCTTCTTGTTCTAAATATTAGGATTTCTCCTACTTTGTTTTCCATGAGGTATTTTCACTTATTACTGTTGTCTATTATTAGTGATTTTTAGGTCTCGTAGAACCAACATGCATGCGTTGTTACGCCAGAGTATAGTAGGGCTTTCAAAAATGCTCCCAAAGTCTGCAGATCGGACACAGTGCATGTGCTCGGGCGCGTGCACCATTTGACCGCTTGCAGCTTTGGGAGCAATTTTGCGGCTGCTTTGATGTTCTCAGTCAGCCACGCGGCTACTGGGAACATCAAAGCGTCCGCGAAATGTTTACCATTTGTCATCCCCTCCCTTCCTGCTGGCATTCCCCCCTCCCTTCTAGCCCAGTCCTTGTTTTATTCGAATCATACCCCACGCACTCCCCTTCTACTATTTATTCTGTAACAATCCATTGCTCTCTCTAGGTCTTACCTTTTTGTGTGTTCTCTCCTGCAGGCTTTCCCATACGAACCGCTTGCTCTTCCTTCTGTCATGCCTGTGCTCATGTCTAATTTACGCTCTTTTTTCTGCACACTCGTGTCTTTTTGTTTGTTCTCTTTAGCATCACCCTCATCACACTCTCCTACCGAGTCTTCCTTCTCCCGCATGTGACCCTACTTGCACCCTCTCGGATCCATCTCCATTCTTTTCTACTTTTCCCTGTTTCCGCCACACACTCCACTCCTTTGTGTCTCCTTTCTGGCCTCTTTCCTACTTAACTTTTCATCCTTTCTCCTTTAATCCCATTTCTACCTTCTCACAACCCCTTCGAGCACTGTTATCTTAACATTTGTGTTTCTCTCTGTCTTATGATGTCTGACCTGCCACCATTTACTTCGGACCCTCACACACCCTCACCCTCACACCTCCTCACCTTAACACACCCTCACACCCTCTCACCCTCACACACCCTCACTCACCCTCACACCCTCACCTGCACCCACCCTCACACACCCTTACTCACCCTCACACCCTCACCCTCACATCCCCTCACCCTCACACCCTCACCCTCACACACCCTCATCCCCTCACCCTCATTCACCCCCTTCACAGCCCTCTCACCCTCACTCACCCTCACACCCCCTCACCCTCACACACCCTCACACTCCCCCACCCCCACCCTCACACTCCCCCACCCTCACACTCCCCCACCCTCACCCTCACACCCCCTCACATCCCCTCACCCTCCCTCACCCTCACACACACTCACCCTCACACACCCCCACACACCCCTCACCCTCACACCCACCCTCACCCACCCTCACACCCCTTCACCCTCTCACACCCTCACCCTCTCACTCACACACACCCTCACCCTCACATCCCCAACCCTCACACCCCCACATCCCCTCACCCCCACACCCCCTTACCCTCACTCCCCCTCACCCTCACACACCCTCACCCTCCCACACCCTCTCACCCTCACACACCCTCTCACCCCCTCATGCCTCACCCTCACACACCCTCACAACCCTCACCCTCACACTCCCCCACCCTCACACTCCCCACCCTCATCCTCACACCCCCACACCCCCTCACCCTCACATCCCCTCACACTCCCTCACCCTCACACACCCTCTCACCCTCACACACCCTCACCCTCACCCTCACAAGCCTCACACCCCCTCACCCTCACACACCCTCACACTCCCCACCCTCACACTCCCCCACCCTCACACTCCCACCCCCTCACCCCCACACCCCTCACCCTCACATCCCCTCACACTCCCTCACACACACTCACCCTCACACCCCCTCACCCTCACACCCCCCTCACCCTCTCACCCACCCTCACACACCCTCTCACCCACCCTCACACCCCCTCACCCTCTCACACCCTCACCCACCCTCTCACCCTCACACCCCCCCACCCTCACTCAACCTCTCACCCTCACACACCCTCTCACCCACCCTCACCCACCCTCACACCCCCTCACCCTCTCACACCCTCACCCTCACACACACCCTCACCCTCTCACCCCCTCACCCTCACCCCCCCTCACCCCCACACCCCCTCACCCCCACACCCCCTCACCCTCACAGACCCTCACCCTCACTCAACCTCTCACCCTCCCACACCCTCTCACCCTCACACACCCTCACACACCCTCACACACCCTCACACACCCTCACTCACCCTTACTCACCCTCATCAGCATAACAAAACACAGCATAGCATAGCAGAACAAAGAAAAGCATAGGATAGCACAACATAGCATAGCATAACAAAACAAAGCATAGGATAGCAAAACAAAACATAGCATAACAAAACAAAACATAGCATACCAAAACATAACAAAGCATAGCATAGCATACCAACACACAACAAAACATAGCATAGCAAAACAAAACATAGCACAGTATAACAAAACATAGCATAGCATAACAAAACACAACAAAACATAGCATAGCATAACAAAACACAACAAAACATAGCAGAACAAAACCTAGCATAACATAACAAAACATAGCATAACATAACAAAACAAAGCATAGCATAACAAAACACAGCAAAACATAGCATACATAACAAAACATAGCATAGCAAAGCATAGCAAACATTGCATAGCATAACACAAAACAACAAAACATGGCATAGCATAACAAAACACAACATAGCATAGCATAAGAAAACAAAGCTTAGCATAGCATAACAAAACATAGCATAACAAAGCATAGCATAGCAAAACAAAGCATAGCATACTAAAACACAACAAAACATAGCATAGCATAACATAATATAGCATAGCATAACAAAGCATAGCATAGCTGTGACGGGGTGGGTCCGGGGTGGCCTGAGTCACCTGTCTCCCCTCTTTTTGTGCAGCATACCGACGCCTGGAGGAGCGCGGAAGACTCGGACGGTCTGGATCACGAGGAGGCTGGAGAGTCCTGCTTCTTTAATTGGGCGGAACTGGACAGTGAAGACGTCACCTCATACGCCCCCTTTGAGCAGGTAAAAGCCGCCCAAGACACCACACAGGTGTGTTACACACCCGGAGGTGAAGACGGAGAGGCGGACGGTTGGAGAGGCGAGGACGAAGGCGAGAGGAGCACGAAGGCGGAGGAGAGACAAGAGCAAAGGAGCGAGGGAGGCATCGGAGCAGAGAGGAGCCGGGAAACCAAAGAACATCTGAGACCCGAGGCCGAAGTAAGAGCGGGAGAACGGAGGAGAAGCGCGGAGGCGAACCCAGACGAGGAGAGGGAAGGACGCACGGAGGGTCGACATCGGAAGGGAGAGACCGACAAGCCAGGAGGCCACCAGGAAGGCGCTTCGCCCAGCCACACTTCAACAAGGGAAGTGTGGCTCCCAGAGGTACGTGCACGGCTTCCAGGTTGGGCGGGCTTAAAGTGGTTTAAACCACGAAAGTAGTACACACTCACATCCTGCCGCACTACCCCTCCCTCACCTCTCACCACCGTAGTCCTTAGGAGTTGTGCACGTGTGAGCCCTCACTCCCTTCCCCGTGATTACGACACCGGCAGTCAGCTGAAACGCTGTTCTTCTTTCTCCCTTGCACGGCGGACGACTTGGCATCGTGGAGGACGGCTCCAGGACTCCCAGTCCCAGAAGCCACCGGGACGTGCGAAGAGCTGCCGCGGAGAAACGCCTACAGAGACTGACAGAGGAGGCGGAGACCGCGCTGCCATACTACAGAAAGACTGCACCTCGCAAACGAACATTTAAAACAATAAAACCTGCGTTACCCCGCACACCGGTCTCTGTGAGTCTGTTTGAGGGGGCGGTAGACCCGACCCCGACCCCCCTAGACGTTCACCCTGACCCGAGGTGCCACAAGTGGTGGAGAATGTGGGCACAGTAGCCATCTGGGATACAAAGATGGAGGAGCTACTACAGCGTCTGGTGAAAGGGCAGGAGCAGCTGGGCTGGGCCGTGGAACAGCAGCTTGTCACCGCCCAGGCCGACAGGGTTGCCCTACGGGAAAGCGTGGTGAAGACAATCGAGGAACTACAACCGCTGAGGATCGACCCAGCTGGGAACCCAGTGAGGGAAGTGGTAAGACAACACACCCCCACCCCCTCAGGCATCTCTTTACAAAAATACGTGGCTGGGGACGACCCGGATGCCTTCCTGATTAACTTTGAGAGAGTCGCCCTGGCGTGTGGTTGGCCATTGGAGAAGTGGCCGTTCTTCCTTGCCCCGCTCTTGACAGGAGAGGCCCAGGCCGCGTATCAAGTGGCCAACGGAACGGGACAGACCCCATATGCCCAGATAAAGACTATCATCCTGGATCACTTAGGGCTGGATGCAGAAGCATATCGCGCCCGTTTTCGCAAGGAGAGAGGAACACCGGGCGAAAACCCCAAAACCCTGTTTTTCCGGCTGAAAGCAGCGGCTGACAAGTGGTTGACCCCCGCCCTGAGCACTAAAGAGGCCATAATGGACAAGATCTACCTGGAGCAGTACCTGGAGGCTCTGCCGTTTGGGACCCAGCGCTGGTTGCGACAACACTCCAACTTGACCACAGCCCAAGCGATGGAGATGGCCTCCACCTATTCAAGGGCGCAACCCCGGTTACACCCGATGGAACCGGAAAAACCCACAAGACCACCGGTTCGAGTAGACCGGAAACCCAGACCTCCTCCCGGGTTTCCTGCACCCAGACCATTGAACCCCGATGTGTCCACTATGAGAGGCCCTCAATGTTTCGATTGTGGCACCTGGGGCCACATAGCCCGGTTTTGCCCAAAGAAGAGAACACAAGAGGAACCCATGGAGGTCGGCTACCTGCCTCGGGCTGTTCTGTTTTCCGCGGAGCTGGGTGGCGCTTATCACGTGAGTGTCCTGGTAAATGGCAGGACGGTAAAAGCCCTGTTGGACTCTGGCTGCAAACAATCGGTGATACAGGGTAAGTTTGTGTGTGACTCCCAGGTAATGCCCGACTCATTGGTACACATTAAGTGTGTGCATGGTGACGTAAAGAGCTACCAGGTCGCCAGCGTCCCTATAGAGTTGGAAGGGGGGCGGCAGGTGGTGGTAAAGGTGGGGGTTATGGACAACCTTCCAGAGGAACTCCTACTAGGGACTGACAACCCCCACTTTCTGGACCTGATTGCGGAGAAGCTGATGGGCGGGAGGGGGGACCCCAAAACCGTGCTCGTGGCCCCTGACCCATGGGAGGGAGACCGGAGTTTCCAATTCGCACAAGCCAACGATTCAACGTTGTTCAACGCCTGGGAACAGGCCCATGCAGAACAGGACAACCCGAACCCCCGCTACCCTCGGTTTTTGATACAGGAGGACCTGTTATACAGACAGGCGAAGGAAACCGAGCCAAAACAACTCTTGGTCCCGGTATGTTTCAGGGAGCAGATACTGTTCTACGCTCACACCCATCTCCTTGCAGGGCACATCGGGAGCGAGAAAACCACCCAGAACATCCTGAGGAATTTCTACTGGCCCGGGGTCTACCAAGACATCAAGACCCACTGCCAGGTCTGTGACGTGTGTCAACGCAAAAACGTACACAGACCCCCAGCAGCCCCCCTACAGCCGCTACCGATCATCGGGACCCCCTTCGAGAGGGTGGCAATGGATCTCATCGGCCCGCTCCCGAAAACGAACAGGGGAAACCAATACGCCCTGGTCATTGTGGACTATGCCACCAGATATCCCGAGGCCTTTCCCCTTAAATCCCCCACCTCCAAAAACATAGCCGAGAAGTTCCTGGAACTGTTCTCCCGAGTCGGCTTCCCGAAGGAGGTGCTTACTGACCAAGGCACCCCCTTCATGTCCCGCGTCATGAAAGAGGTGTGCCACCTGTTGAACATGCATCAGATCAAGACATCTATATACCACCCACAGACGGACGGTCTCGTGGAGCGGTATAACGGGACCCTCAAGTCCATCCTGAAGAAAATGCTGACAGCCAACCAAAAAGACTGGGACCGGCTGCTTCCTCTTGCTCTCTATGTCATCAGAGGGCAAACCCAGAGCAGCCTGGGGTGTTCTTCCTTTGAAATGCTGTACGGAAGACAGCCCCGGAGCCTGTTGGATATGACAAAGGAGTACTGGGAGGCCGAGCCTATAAGAGATACGAAAACGCTCCTAGAGTACAGCCAAACCCTAAAAAACCAAATCGGGAAAATACGGGAGCTGGCTTATTCGCAACTGGAGAAAAGTCAAACCAAACAAAAACACCACTACGACAAAGGAAAGAAATGGAGAAAGCTGGAAGTAAACGATTGGGCTCTAGTGTTGCTGCCATCCACCTCGAAAAGGTTCCAAACGGAGTGGCAGGGACCATATCAGGTCATCGACAGCATCGGTAACACAACCTACCGACTGCGGTTATCAGGGAGAAGAAGCCAGGTGTTTCATATCAACGTCCTAAAAAAATGGCTCGGAGCCCCTCCCGTCGTGGCCTATTCACACCCGGCGAAAGACACCCAGAAGGAAAACACCCTACGCCATCTTGTCATCAATGAAGAACTGTTCCCGGAGCAGCGAGAAGGGCTACACCATGTTCTTACTCGGCGGGCGACCATCTTTTCCGACCTCCCGGGATCTACGAACCTGGCCGAACACCGAATCGAGACACCAAGTGGGACCATAGTCAAACAGCGTCCGTACAGGATACCGGCCGCCAAACGGGAAGCCATAAGCAAAGAGGTAAAGGAAATGCTACGCCTGGGTGTCATCCGCCCCTCGCGGAGTGAATGGTCATCCCCGATCGTGATGGTACCCAAACCGGACGGGAGCAGCAGGTTCTGCATGGACTTCCGGGCCTTGAATGCTGTGTCATCTTTTGACGCCTATCCAATCCCAAGGATAGACGAATTAATCGAAAAATTGGGCGAAGCCCGATTCATCAGCACCCTAGACCTCACCAAGGGATACTGGCAGGTGCCACTACGGGAAGAGGATCGCAAGAAAACAGCATTCTCAACCCCGGACGGGTTGTACGAGTTCACTGTCCTCCCGTTCGGGCTACATGGAGCACCAGCAACCTTCCAGCGGTTAATGAACGAGGTACTACGAGAACACCAGGCTTACAGTTCAGCGTACTTGGACGACATCATCATTTTTAGCCCGGACTGGGAAACACACCTCCGACACCTGGAGACCGTCCTGCTGCGATTAACCGAAGCCGGGCTCCACATCAATGCTAAGAAATCGAGGATCGGATTCCAGAAGGTGAAATACCTGGGCTACGTGTTGGGAAGGGGACTCATCGAACCCCAGAACGAAAAAGTGCGTGCCATCTCGGACACCCCCTTTCCCACCAACCTCCGCAAGATGAGGGCCTTCCTGGGGTTGGTGGGGTACTACCGGAGATTCATCCCCGCCTTTTCCGACATTGCAGCCCCCCTCACAGACACCCTGAAGAAAACCCCGAAAGTGGACTTCCGGAGACCCACACCGGAGATGAGTAAAGCGTTTTACACGCTCAAAAAGACAATCACCTCCCGACCGGTTCTCATATCCCCCGATTTCTCCCGTCCCTTCGTGTTGCACACGGATGCCTCCGACTTCGGGATCGGGGCTGTCCTGTCGCAAGCGACGGAGGACGGACATGAGCACCCTATCCTCTTTATCAGCCGGAAATTGTTCCCCAGGGAGGTGAGGTACCCAACCATAGAAAAGGAATGTCTGGCGATAAAGTGGGCTGTAGATAAGCTGAGGTATTACCTGGAGGGTCACACGTTCACACTGTACACCGATCATGCCCCGCTCCTATGGATGAGCCGCAACGCTTCCAACAACCCGAGGGTCATGAGGTGGTTCCTGTCATTGCAACCCTTCTCCTTCCAAGTACTGCACCGCAGGGGGAAAGACAATGCCAATGCGGACTTTCTCTCCCGGTTTCCTCTCCCCGATCGGGAGAATCTAAGGGGGGAGGGGTGTGACGGGGTGGGTCCGGGGTGGCCTGAGTCACCTGTCTCCCCTCTTTTTGTGCAGCATACCGACGCCTGGAGGAGCGCGGAAGACTCGGACGGTCTGGATCACGAGGAGGCTGGAGAGTCCTGCTTCTTTAATTGGGCGGAACTGGACAGTGAAGACGTCACCTCATACGCCCCCTTTGAGCAGGTAAAAGCCGCCCAAGACACCACACAGGTGTGTTACACACCCGGAGGTGAAGACGGAGAGGCGGACGGTTGGAGAGGCGAGGACGAAGGCGAGAGGAGCACGAAGGCGGAGGAGAGACGAGAGCAAAGGAGCGAGGGAGGCATCGGAGCAGAGAGGAGCCGGGAAACCAAAGAACATCTGAGACCCGAGGCCGAAGTAAGAGCGGGAGAACGGAGGAGAAGCGCGGAGGCGAACCCAGACGAGGAGAGGGAAGGACGCACGGAGGGTCGACATCGGAAGGGAGAGACCGACAAGCCAGGAGGCCACCAGGAAGGCGCTTCGCCCAGCCACACTTCAACAAGGGAAGTGTGGCTCCCAGAGGTACGTGCACGGCTTCCAGGTTGGGCGGGCTTAAAGTGGTTTAAACCACGAAAGTAGTACACACTCACATCCTGCCGCACTACCCCTCCCTCACCTCTCACCACCGTAGTCCTTAGGAGTTGTGCACGTGTGAGCCCTCACTCCCTTCCCCGTGATTACGACACCGGCAGTCAGCTGAAACGCTGTTCTTCTTTCTCCCTTGCACGGCGGACGACTTGGCATCGTGGAGGACGGCTCCAGGACTCCCAGTCCCAGAAGCCACCGGGACGTGCGAAGAGCTGCCGCGGAGAAACGCCTACAGAGACTGACAGAGGAGGCGGAGACCGCGCTGCCATACTACAGAAAGACTGCACCTCGCAAACGAACATTTAAAACAATAAAACCTGCGTTACCCCGCACACCGGTCTCTGTGAGTCTGTTTGAGGGGGCGGTAGACCCGACCCCGACCCCCCTAGATGTTCACCCCGACCCCGAGGTGCCACAATAGCAAAACACAACAAAACAGCATAGCATAACAGAACACAACAAAACATAGCATAGCATAACAAAACAAAGCATAGGATATCAAAACTAAACATAGCATAGCATAACAAAACAAAGCATAGGATAGCAAAACAAAACATAGCATAGCATAACAAAACATAGCAAAACACAACAAAACATAGCATAGCATAACAAAACATAGCATAGCAAAACAAAGCATAGCATAGCAAAACATAGGATAACAAAACATAGCATAACATAACAAAACACAGCATAGCATAGGATAACAAATCAAAGCATAGGATATCAAAACATAGCATAACAAAACAAAACATAGGATAGCAAAACAAAACATAGCATAGCATACAGCATCACTCAGCACCACCACACCATCACTCAGGGGCACCACAACTTCACTATGCGCTACCACCGCATCACTGAAAGCCACAGCATCACTCGTTCGCCATCACAACATCACTCAGCGCCACCACAGCATCAATCTGTGCAACCATTCAACAACAACAGGTTCAAATTTGTTCTCTCAATGTTTCAAGCTTTATTACAAATGTAACAAAAAGATGTTAATATTTCACTTCTGTTCTTGGATTTTCGTCACAATAAAATACACTGAACATAATCTTCACAAACGTTATTTACAAAAGTTTAAGCTATTGCCATTATAAATTATAATAAATTTTATTTAAGTATTAATTATTTAAAAAAATTAAAAGCCATTGTTATTTGTAATATCAATACATGTAAGTGACGTAAATACAACACATATTGCATTACAAATGCTATAGGTGTCACATTTGCGAAACTTATAACTATTGGCATTGTAAATGACAAAGCTATTAATTTCGCTATTTTCAAAAACAAAACATAAATAAAAGAATTGTCATTTACAATACCAATAACTAAAACTTTGCTAATGCGAGACCTATTGCATTGCAAATGCTTCTTGATATATTTATTAGTGTTTTGCATTATATGTACTTTTGTAAAAATGTACTATCTCTAACATATATACACACTACACCATATGACACTCTTGCATGTTATTTCGATAAAACTTAAAATAATACATCTTGGTACTCATCAAGCTTAGCACCCATTGTGCTGTGCGCACAATCCCTAGTCTGATACCATAAAAACATGCAAGTGTACTGTTTCAAAACAATATTAACCAAATACAGTGGTTTGGTAGGGTCTATCAGCACAGAATGTTTGAATTACAAAGAATTTTTGAATTACTCGTGATTCACTGAGCTAGTGTGGCCCTTCTTGTTCTAAAAATTAGGATTTCTCCTTTGTTTTCCATGAGGTATTTTCACTTATTACTGTTGTCTATTATTAGTGATTTTTGTTATATTTATTAGTGTTTTGCATTATATGTACTTTTGTAAAAATGTACTATCTCTAACATATAATTGGACTCTCCACAGACAACCTGGACTAATCTTTGGCTTCTCGAAGATTCCTGTAGCAGGGTCACACATCTGGCTTGGAAGGGTTTCACTCTTACACACTGCCAGGAATCAAGCCCTTTTAGAGACATAAATCAAGCTCTTCTAACTCTTAATCACAAGCACCATGTAATGTAACATAGTTTGCCTAACTGCAATGAAAGAAATCTAAACTGTTGAAACCAATGCCAAGTTTTCATCACTGTATGTTAGAATACTTACTTTATAGTGCATGAATCCCGTACATAGTTGGCCCACTTGGAAGAAACAACAATACCACTGTGGACAACTGGTTTAATCTGAAATGTAAAAAAGTATTTGTTATCTGAAGAAATATGTTTTAGTACTTAATATTTCAGATAGTTCACGAATGTACCATACAGTATTATTCTATAAACTGCAATATGCTTTACTGGACCGACAAATAAAAATAAAAAACTCAAAGCTGGTGGTTTATCTTAAATTGTGGTCCATGCAGATCTCATCTATAGATGCTCTGGCATAGAACAAACCTTCATAAAGCATTATATTTTATTTGCATTCTAAAAGTAACGGAAATCTGTTATTTATGCGGGTTTACAAAACAAAAAGGCAAAAGCCTGTGTGACATACGAGTTTTAATACTTTTGGAGCACACCATGTCCCTTACAGAGTTGAGGCCGTAAATTCCCTTTGTACACACCCTTACTTACAAATGCTTACTTCACATGTAGATCTGCAAATACGAGTAGGCTTAAGTGTCTTTCCTGTCCTCTAATCTCAAAATATATTGCCTCCCTAACACCCCCCCTTGAATATTTAGTACAAAACAGCAGCTCAAATAAAAGAGCTATTCCAGTGTAACTGGTAGCCCTTTTCAGTCAAGTTACAGGCAGCTTTGGCCGTCTAGAATACCAAATGTGTAGGTCTAGCTGCAGACACCACTTTAATTGCTTGAAAGACTTAATGTAGTCAATTTTTCAAAAAATTCCAATACGAAGTATACAATGAACGAGTGTGCTTTGAGTCAGCCCACTTCAGCCACTGGCTTCCATGTGTTTTTAGGTCTCGCGACCAGGGCCGGACTGGCCATAGCGGGCACCGGGCCATTGTGCAACATTCCGTCCATCATTTTGTGTGTTTTGCTGTTCACCCTATGTGGGAAGGGTATGCCCAGACATGGGTCCCGTGCTCACTAAACCACTGGAGTCAAGCTTTCCTGGCTGAAGACGGCTGATAGCCAGAAACCGGTCCTAGGATGCTTGATTCTGGACCAGGGAAGACATGGCTTGGCAGCTCGGGCTGGACTGTTCCCATGAGGCAAAGGGTCAAGACTGATTTGCATATGGCCTTGTCTGAACTGGGGTGGCTTGGTGAGCAAAATAACGATGGATTGAATGTTTTGCCATTGTGCAACATTCCGTCCATCATCTTGTGTGTTGTGCTGTTCACCCTATGTGGGAAGGGTATGCCCAGACATGGGTCCCGTGCTCACTAAGCCACTGGAGTCAAGCTATCCTGGCTGAAGACGGCTGATAGCCAGAAACCGGTCCTAGGATGCTTGATTCTGGTCCAGGGAAGACATGGCTTGGCAGTTCGGGCTGGACTGTTCCCATGAGGCACAGGGTCAAGACTGATTTGCATATGACCATGTCTGAACTGGGGTGGCTTAGTGAGCAAAATAACAATGGATTAAACCCAGATCTGTGACTGGGTGTGAATGTTTTGCCATTGTGCAGCATTCCGTCCATCATCTTGTGTGTTTTGCGGCTCTTATCAGTAACAATTGCTGAAGTACTCTGTTCATTCGCTTTTGTGTGGATTTTTTTTTGTTTACTTCCCCTGGCTGCATGCATTTATGATACTTCTACAAAAGCTATTCACACAGTTTGAGCCCCATTTACTGTCAAATTATGATCGCTTCCCACAAAATGGCAGGCAGCTTTTAATAGTCTGATGGAAGGCTTGCTTTTTATTGCTTAGGAGCTCATTACGATGGCGGACGGACATCAGTCTATCCGCCATTGCTTGGGATTTCAGACCGGCCGCCTATGAGGTGGCCTCCCACAATCCGAATTACGTCGCATCACCTATACTTTGTATTGTGATGGGGATGCGGTCAGCAGCCCCGCCACAATGCAAAAAAAGGCACTTGCGTATCCCTGCACTACGTGGCAGGCACCGAAATGGTGCCTGCCACATGGTTCAGGGATATGTACAGGGGCACCATAGGTGCCGCCTAGGACCCTTGCCCCAGGCCCAGGGATGAAGGAGGGCCCGCTACGGGCCCCCAAATCTGTTTCCGAATGCCATTTCGTGGCTGTTTGACTGCTGTTAAACGACCAATGGAACGGGATATCATAATCCCAACGACGGTGCCTACAAGTGTAGTTGCCTTGCAGGTACAAGGGTCATGATTTCAATGGTGCAGCAGGTTCAGTGACACCAGGGCGGAAAGCTCTAGGGACCCCTCTAAACCCATATTATTGCAAAATGTTACTACTAAACAATATAGTCACAAGTGCATTTATCTAGCAGGCAAAAGGGTCATGATTTGAATGGTGCAGCAGGTGCTGGAGCACCAGAACCAAAAGCTCTAGGCTCCCCACTAAACACCAAATATTGCAATATTTTACAACTAAACAGGCAGTCACAAGTTCAGTTAACCTACATGCAATAGGGTCATGATTTGAATGGTGCAGCAGGTGCAGTTGCACCGGGGTGAAAAGTTGTCATAACACATATTATTGCTATTACATCAATTAATTCTATTTCTCTTTCATTTTTCAAAATGTTACTATTACTTAGCCGCACTATACCACAAGTAACAGCACATTATATTGCCTATGTGTACATAAATAAGTCATAACACTTTAACAGACTATATTGTACAACTACTCCGCAAGTTACAAGTTACAACTACAGAAAAGCTTATTATTAATCACATAGGCGAAATGTAATATTTACCAATGATTGTTATTATTAGTAAGGCAAAATGCATGCTGTGCGTATTGCTGGTGGCCAAGATTCTCTTTAGTTTTTGAAAGTGTGTGGTTCTGGGAACCGCAAACTTCTGTCAATGAGCGCATGCTGTGACCGCATTCAGTTACAGACACGCCCTTAGGAAATTCACTCTTTTTCTTGGTGTTTTCCGAGGCCCAAGTTAGCCGCAGACTCTCTAAAATGTATGTCGGGAGCCGCGTTGGCAGCCTTGAAAACACTATCAGCCTGATTCATGAAAACCGGACTCTGCGAGTCTCAAATTGCGAAAAACTGCGAATCGCAATTGAGAAACCGCAGAACGGAATTCATGATGCTTTGCAACAAAAAAAAGCGAATCGCACGCGGCCGCAAAAGCCGTTAGCGATTATCGATATTCGCAGAAAATTCTCTATTTCCGGCTACATCCGTGTCGAAATTGCGAATTCGCTAAAAGCGGGATAGCAAAATCGCGAGATCGGGAAAACGGGAAGTCGCTTTTCGAGCACAGTGATGACATCACAACCAGGAAGCAGCCCGTTCCCAGCCCCATTCACCACAGTGAGGCAGACCTCGAGTCAGCAACTGGGAGAGCTCCTGCTATTCTGTTTGGATACAACTCTGAAAGTACAGTGCAGCAATGTCTGAGGATGCAGTTCCTGGGCCCAGCAACACCACAGGGCGGAAGAGAAAGTTAAAATTCTCCGAGCAGGAGCTGGAGCATTTAATAGAAGGGGTGGTGGCCAACCACTCAAAACTGTTTGGGAAGGACTCTACGAGGGTGCCGGAGCAGGAAAAACGCAGGATCTGGCAGGGTATAGCGTCCACGGTGAACTCCGTGGGTGTGGCTGATAGGTCACTGGACGAACTTAAAAAACGCTGGTACGACCTCCGAGGTCGTGCCAAAGAGAGGGTGGCTGAGCGCCTTGGAGAGTCATCGGGCACTGGAGGGGGAGGACCTACAGTCCCTCCAAACACCCCCATGGAGGACCAAGTAGAGAACACCCTGGAGACAGAGGCGGTCATCGGAGTGACTCATCTGGACTCATCCTGCCCCACCCAAGACAACCAAGGTAAGTGGCATGCGACTGCGACCCTGTCCCCTATGAATGTCCATGACCAATTAGCCTCCCATATTGTTCCATAGTCATGCCATCGTTCCACATCAGATAATGCCCTGAAGCATTGTGGGACATGTAGTGTGGCCACAATGTAGATGTACCACAATGCAGCTAGACAGGTTCCAAAGTACGCAAAGCCATAGCCAGTCAGGGAATGTCACCCAGCATGCATGTAGCAACTGCACGTGTGACAGATACATGCAACTAATGAACGTCCACTTCCCCTCAAAGGTGGTGCAGACAGCAGCGACAGCGAGAGGCTGCAAATAGATGAGGAGGCACAGGATGAGGAGGAGGTGCCGCCACATACACAGCCACCAGCCCCTGCCCCAGCAACTACTCCCGCAGCCCGGTCCACCACCAGTGTGCCTCCTGCGTCTGGCGCAGCAACTACTCCCGCAGCCAGGTCCACCACCAGTGTGCCTCCTGCGTCTGGCGCAGCAACTACTCCCGCAGCCAGGTCCACCACCAGTGTGCCTCCTGCGTCTGGCGCAGCAACTACTCCCGCAGCCAGGTCCACCACCAGTGTGCCTCCTGCGTCTGGCGCAGCAACTACTCCCGCAGCCAGGTCCACCACCAGTGTGCCTCCTGCGTCTGGCGCAGCAACTACTCCCGCAGCCAGGTCCACTACCAGGGTGCCTCCAGCCCCTGCCGCACCAACAACGCCTGCCGTGACACCACCAGCAGCTGGTGCTTCAACATCAGGGCCTGCGACAGCGGCAACACAGCGGCCACCCACTGTGTCAGGCCAGCAGAGCAGGCGTGGCAGGCCTCGCCTGCAGACCAATGCACCTATCAGCAGGAGGGGGAATGGACAGGAGCTGGTGAGAATGAGCGTGGAAAGACACATGCTCCGTATTCATCAGCTGCAAGCACGCCAGCAAGGTGCCATACAGCTATAGCTGTACAACATTGGGCGCAATGTGGCCGAAGTGGGGGACCAGATGGACCGCATGACGGCAGCCATGGAAGGTGTGGGGGAGGGAATGGCCCGCATGACTGCAGCCATGGCAGGTGTGGGGGAGGGTATGGCCCGCATGACTGCAGCCATGGAGGCCAGCACTGCTGCAAATACATCGCAGCGCAACGCAGCACGCCGCAGCCACCGTCAGCTATTGACCCGGCTGACCGCCTACACCAGGTCCAATTATCTCATAGGCAATGCCACATCACAGTTGTCGCGGCGGTCCCTTGCGCAGCAGCAGCAGCTCATCCAGTGCTGTGAGGATGTGGCCAGGGTCCTTGAGCACCTGACCAGTGCCGTGACAGCACTACACCCTCCTGCTCTACCTGCCACTGTTGGGGGTGATGATGCCAGTGAGGGGACATCGAGTGTGAGCAGCCACTCTGCCTCACACGTAGGGGCACTCAGGCGCAGCACCAGGCCCACAGCAGCTGCACGTGCCTTGGATGAGGATGATATTTACAACAAGGGGTGGTGTTGGACAGAGTCTCTGAATTAAGCAGAATACTCTCACCCAGTCAAGAGATCAGGGCTAGATCCAACACCGTTTTTTAGCTCATTGCACCATCCCAGTTTCAGAACCTGGCTGTATGCAAATTAGTCTGTCCCTGGCCCAGTGCATCATGGGAACAGGGCAGACCAGACTACAAAAGCCAATTCTTACACTGGGAAGGAAACAAGCTTCCGGGGACCGGTTTCTGGCATTTCAGCCGTCTTCGGCCCGGCTTGCTTGAATCCTGATGGTGCAATGAGCAAGGGACTCACATCTGTTGGCTGGGTAGGAGTGTTCTGATTAACTCAGATACTCTGTCCATCACCACCCCCTTTTTGAATCGTTTTGGCCACCACAAGCGTGGAAGGGTATGCTCAGACATGAGTCCCTTGCTCACTGCACCATCAGGATTCAAGCAAGCCGGGCCGAAGACGGCTGTAATGCCAGAAACCGGTCCCCGGAAGCTTGTTTCCTTTCCAGTAAAGAATTGGCTTGGTAGTTTGGCCTGCCCTGTTCCCATGATGCACTGGGCCAGGGACAGACTAATTTGCATATAGCCAGGTTCTGAACTGGGATGGTGCAGTGAGCTAAAAAACGGTGATGGATCAAGCCCTGATCTGTTGACTGGGTAGGAGTGTTCTGATTAACTCAGATACTCTGTCCATCACCACCCCCTTTTTGAATCGTTTTGGCCACCACAAGCGTGGAAGGGTATGCTCAGACATGAGTCCCTTGCTCACTGCACCATCAGGATTCAAGCAAGCCAGGACGAAGACGGCTGTAATGCCAGAAACCGGTCCCCGGAAGCTTGTTTCCTTTCCAGTAAAGAATTGGCTTGGTAGTTTGGCCTGCCCTGTTCCCATGATGCACTGGGCCAGGGACAGACTAATTTGCATATAGCCAGGTTCTGAACTGGGATGGTGCAGTGAGCTAAAAAACGGTGATGGATCAAGCCCTGATCTGTTGACTGGGTAGGAGTGTTCTGATTAACTCAGATACTCTGTCCATCACCACCCCCTTTTTGAATCGTTTTGGCCACCACAAGCGTGGAAGGGTATGCTCAGACATGAGTCCCTTGCTCACTGCACCATCAGGATTCAAGCAAGCCGGGCCGAAGACGGCTGTAATGCCAGAAACCGGTCCCCGGAAGCTTGTTTCCTTTCCAGTAAAGAATTGGCTTGGTAGTTTGGCCTGCCCTGTTCCCATGATGCACTGGGCCAGGGACAGACTAATTTGCATATAGCCAGGTTCTGAACTGGGATGGTGCAGTGAGCTAAAAAACGGTGATGGATCCAGCCCTGATCTGTTGACTGGGTAGGAGTGTTCTGATTAAGTCAGATACTCTGTCCATCACCACCCCCTTTTTGAATCGTTTTGGCCACCACAAGCGTGGAAGGGTATGCTCAGACATGAGTCCCTTGCTCACTGCACCATCAGGATTCAAGCAAGCCGGGCCGAAGACGGCTGTAATGCCAGAAACCGGTCCCCGGAAGCTTGTTTCCTTTCCAGTAAAGAATTGGCTTGGTAGTTTGGCCTGCCCTGTTCCCATGATGCACTGGGCCAGGGACAGACTAATTTGCATATAGCCAGGTTCTGAACTGGGATGGTGCAGTGAGCTAAAAAACGGTGATGGATCAAGCCCTGATCTGTTGACTGGGTAGGAGTGTTCTGATTAACTTAGATACTCTGTCCATCACCACCCCCTTTTTGAATCGTTTTGGCCACCACAAGCGTGGAAGGGTATGCTCAGACATGAGTCCCTTGCTCACTGCACCATCAGGATTCAAGCAAGCCGGGCCGAAGACGGCTGTAATGCCAGAAACCGGTCCCCGGAAGCTTGTTTCCTTTCCAGTAAAGAATTGGCTTGGTAGTTTGGCCTGCCCTGTTCCCATGATGCACTGGGCCAGGGACAGACTAATTTGCATATAGCCAGGTTCTGAACTGGGATGGTGCAGTGAGCTAAAAAACGGTGATGGATCAAGCCCTGATCTGTTGACTGGGTAGGAGTGTTCTGATTAACTCAGATACTCTGTCCATCACCACCCCCTTTTTGAATCGTTTTGGCCACCACAAGCGTGGAAGGGTATGCTCAGACATGAGTCCCTTGCTCACTGCACCATCAGGATTCAAGCAAGCCGGGCCGAAGACGGCTGTAATGCCAGAAACTGGTCCCCAGAAGCTTGTTTCCTTTCCAGTAAAGAATTGGCTTGGTAGTTTGGCCTGCCCTGTTCCCATGATGCACTGGGCCAGGGACAGACTAATTTGCATATAGCCAGGTTCTGAACTGGGATGGTGCAGTGAGCTAAAAAACGGTGATGGATCAAGCCCTGATCTGTTGACTGGGTAGGAGTGTTCTGATTAACTCAGATACTCTGTCCATCACCACCCCCTTTTTGAATCGTTTTGGATGAGGATGAGCCACAGAGGCGCTTGGGTGGTACGCGCAGGAGGCGCACATGACTTCATATGACTATTACAGGCACAGGCTAAGTATAAGCCTGCCCTGTCCTTTCACACAGCAGTATGCTGAAATACTGTTAGCAATGACAACATTTAAAGTGGTACCATTATTGTGAATGAAACAATAATATTTATTTTAGCAGCACACATTGGCGTTGTGTCATTATTACTTTTTGCATGCATTTGTGATTTGTGGGGTGAGGGAAGAGGGTGCATTAGAAACTGTTCAGTGTGATGTGGTTGCGACGTTTGTGGCCTTCAGCTGCATTCTCCCCGCGTGCATGGCGCGCATGTGCAGGTGGCCGGTCGTCCCCTTCAGATTCACTGCCAGAGATGTCGACAGGTATCCGGCGCTTGGTTGCAATGTTATGTAGTATTGCGCAGACAGCCACAATGCGGCAGCACACTGCAGGACTGTAATACATGGCCCCACCTGTCTTGTGCAGTATGCGGAACCTGCTCTTGAGCAGCCCAAATGTCCTTTCTATGCTATTCCTTGTCCGAATGTGTGCAACATTGTAGCGCCGTTGCTGGGGTGTAGCAGGGTTGAGGTATGTAGTGAGGAGGTAATCACGGAGGGCGTAGCCACTGTCACCTGAATGAGAGGAGCAGAGGGTGAGTGCCTGTGCTGCGCTGCTACTTCATAGCAATGTGACATTGTCGACAAAGTGTACTTACCAAGTAGGTGTCCTTCCCCAAAGTCTCCCCTGGCCAGTCGTGTGTGGAGGCCGCTGTGCCGGAATATGTAGGAGTCATGGGTACTCCCTGGGTACTGGGCCACAATGTCAGTGATGTATGTCTTAGCATTGCAGACCATCTGTATGTTGAGGGAGTGGTAGGACTTGCGATTGCGGAACATATACTCCGTGGCAGCTGGTGGGCAGATGGCGATGTGGGTACAGTCTATGCATCCGAGTACATGTGGAAAATGGGCTACATTGTAGAATTGTAGCTTGGTCAAGTCCAATTCCTGTTGGCTGGTGGGAAATTTGATGTGTCGGTGTAGCTGGGTAAGCATAGCGTCAACAAAAGTCTTGAGGCAGCGTGACATGGTGGGCTGGGATATCCCCCCAGCAGCCGCTACTATCCCCTGGAAGCTCCCGGAGGCCAGGAGGTGCAGGCTACACAATACCTGCACATGTGTAGGCACCGCATTGGTACGCCTTGTTGGGTGCTGCATCAGGGGGTCAAGGTCCTGTATTAGCTGGATTATCATTTCCCCATTCAGCCTGTATTTTGCATATATCTGCTCTCTGGTTTGGCCCAGCAAGGTGACCCGCTGGCGGAATATCCTGTCCTGGATCCGGCCTCTCCTCCGTGCTGCTCGCTGTAGCCTTCGCCGCCTGACCACCATGTACATTCCTGGCATTGTGGAACTCCTAATGCTGCTGCTGATTGTCCTTATGTGTGATTGGTCAGGCCTGAACCTGTTACTGATTGGCCAACGTTTTTTTGAAAAATATTTTTGAATGGCTTTTATGGTTACCACCTGCTTTGAGTTGTCCTTAATTTGCGCCGCGCAAACTGCGATTTTTGGGTTTTTCGCTATTTGCGGATTTTTATGATTACCGATTGGGACTGTATAGCGAAATCGCTATTTATTTCGCAGGATCCGTGGATTGTCGCATTTTCCGATTCGCTAATGCTCTCCTACCGGGATTCTGCGAATATTATTGCTAATTCGCTATTATGTGTTTGCGATTTCATGTTGAATGCCGATTACGGACATTGCGCCCGCAATTGCATTTTCGCAGCGATTGCGGGCGCAATTTTGCTTCATGAATCAGGCTGTATCTGCCGAACATGGTGTTGCCAGCCCTGGAAAATCTACGAACAGGAGTAAGAGGCAAAGGACAGAGCTCGTTTTCTAAGAAGTGTTTCCTCTTTGATTCCGGTGTAAAGATCCGTTTATTTGTTAAGAGGACTTTTATTGCAAATAACATTCATGTGTGTTAGCAGGAGCCTAGGTGTCTATCTTGAGTTAAACGGGAAAAAAACACAGGATGCATGTTTTATTATTTGTGAGGTGGCCTCTTAACTCCCTGAAATGTTTGTTTTTAAAGGATAAGTACTAACCAATTATGGTACCTTATGCTCTGTTTATTTAATGCGGAGCCTTTTATTTATGAGATATTTATTTGTATTTTATTGTTCTTTCAGTCTTTATTTTAGCCTTGCATTCTAGGACCTCGGGTGTATATGTAAGAGGGTTTCCTGCGCTCTTGTGTATCTGTATGTTTTGCATCCGGTTTTAATACGGACGAGCAGTCACAGAAGAGTCATAATCTTTCCTCTTCTTAGGAGAGAAGGAACTGCATGTAGTCAGAGGTCACTCTTATACTAGAGCTGGAATCTCACTAGTTTCTGAGAAAAAGCTGCAAGAGACGGTTAAATCATGGTCTGCTGCATATGGGGGATATAGGGGACGGGCTGTTCTGCCACGCCGGTCTTCTCCCTCTTCAATATCTTCTCAGTTTTAAGTTTTTCCTCTCCTTGTTTCCTCGCAGTCTTCTTCTGACTATGAGGAGGAGTTGGATTGCCCTTATAGCTCCGCGTTCAGAAGCAGATAATCACCTAGGCTACCACTCTTCTAAACTAAAGCGTCCAATGTAAGAAGGAGACTCTGGCTAAAGCAGACACGTAGCTTCCTCAAATATCATCCATTGCCCTCCTTTTGTCTTATTTGGCAGACAAGCCTACTTTCCAAACCAAAGAGATTATAGTTTCTGATGCTGTGGATAAAAAAGCGGAGGACGCTCGCAAAGAAGAGCTTATGCGGTACTAAGGCTTTCAATGAGATTAGAAGAAATATTCTGTTTATGCTCTCAGTCTTCAGTTAAAGATTTTCAATCACTTTGTAATGCAATGCAAGAGAGTGAGGATTATTCCCAGTTGCTAACATGCATGGAGGTTCATGCCAAGTTCATATTGGATGTGGTGTTTGCCAGTCTCAGAACCTATGCTATGGCGTTCGCAGGAGTGGTGGCTGCTAGGCGTCATCTTCATTTGAGATGCTAGAAAGTTGATTCTATGTCAGGACCGGAGGTGAGGATTATGCTTTAACTTTCTTTGCTTTATTGCATACATTCATAAACAGCAGCCACTTTAGTATCACTAAAATAAAAGCTAACATTCCCAGAAGCACTTTGGAACTACAATATTATCAACAACCAATAATATATCAACAGTCCAAATAAAGTCCTTTCTCTTTGTAGAAGCTAACTCTTTCTTCGCTGCTCAACAACCTCAGATAAGTCATGCTCCAGGCTTGCTCTTTCTGCTGGAGCTACCTGAGCCTTGTCCCCGGCTGGAGACAAATGTCCTATGTCGGCATCTGTATTAATATTCTCTAACTTATCTGGATGCCCCACGGGGGTCAGTATTATACTTTTCTATGCCCTTTGGGGTCTATAGTATATTAAGTGGCTGTGCAGGCCTCTGTGGGGAAATGGTATCAGGCATTCCCCAGCAAACCTCAGTGGGGAGCGTGTCCCTGGGCTTAGACCCTCAAAATTGTGAGGTCAATGGAACCCACATATATACTACTGCGCTTCCCAGTGCCACATTAGTCAGCGCTGCGCCTGCTTGTATAGCTCTCAGTGCAAACGTCATACAGATGTTGGAGGCCACTTATATAGAGGAGGATACCCTGTCCTTCCTCCCATGGGACAACAACTTTTAGGAGACGGTAGATGCCTCTATAGAAAGGGAAGTCTCTGAGGCAATGCCCCCCCTACCCAGAACAACACCTCTCATGGCAAATAGCTCAGCAATGCACCAAGGCTCCCAGATCACACTTAGCAGCTTTGGGGCCTTCTGGGTCCTCAGTCCCTCCTCAGGTTACCCAGGTGCCAGGCCCTCCACCCAAAAGGAGAAAACGAGACACCTGGGTGGGTCACAATGCATTAGCTTGTTTAAAGAGGGCCTTCCTGACCCAATCTATGCCCCCAGACAGGCCCTGTGGGCCATCTGATGTTTTCCCAGGGTCTCCCCATCCTCACTCTCTGGATAACCCAGACAGGGAAGACTCCCAGCAGGATTCCTATGAGGAGGTGGGCCACTCCAGGCCCCTGGCACCCATCACCTGATTCAGTCCCATCCCTGGGACATTCCTCCTCAGACACAGTAGCAGATATGCTGAACCCCAACAATATCATACACCCTAGATCCTCTGATTAGGCTTCAGTGGATACGTTGGCAAAATATGTGGCAGGGCGCTTGCGCAAACCCTTGGAGAAGGAGATCCACAGCTGACTTCGGGCAGAATGTCCTCACCTTTCTTTGGAGGGAGTTTGCCCTTACCCCGGAGATCGACCCCAGGATGGCCACCTTCCTGGCAAGGTTTATAAAAGATCCCAAGAAAGGCATCAATAGGTCTTGGCACTCTTGTCAAGACAAATCCTGGATGCTGTAGGTCCCTTACCAAGATTTTGGAAATGGCTGAGGAAATCTAGTTGTCTGGGTCACTAATCTCTCCGCATTTCCTCTCTGGCAGGGTGCAGTGGGTAGGTATCTTTTTGAGAAACGCCAACTGCGCGCTCTCCACACAGCACTGCTACTTGTTGTTTACTAAGGTGGACCTGCAGTTCGGAGATCTTGTGCCATCAGAAGCGGGGGCAGTATCCCAAGGTGGTCCTTTTTGTGACCCGCTTCATTAAGGAGTTGGGGAAGTTTGTGGCAACATTCATGTCCCAGATAAGGCCTAATCTTCCATTAACAGGATCTTCCACCCTAGGGTTTTCCAAAGGGCCAATTGTGGCAGGGGTCGCTTGGCCGACCGTTTCTCTTCCCAGAACCCCTCCAGGGGAGAAGGCTCAGCCAATGGCAAGCTCAATCTCGCTTTGTGTTATTCTACCCCACCACGTGCCAGAGATTCTGTGGCAAAGGAGGCTTCAAGGGACAAACATTCACACCTCCATCAATGGTGAGTGATCACCTTTCTTCCCCACAAAAAGTAGGGGGCCTGCTGGTGTATTTTTCCCATTTATGGGTGTCCATCACAACAATGCATTGGTCATACAGTCAGCTGTTTGCAGATCAAGTTGTATGGTTTCCTCTGCTGCTTGCAATTAGTTTTTCTGTTTACGCTGCCAGTCTCATCATCACAGAGGTCGAGGTTCTCTTAGACAAAGGGATAATTTGCCCATCCGTGACACACCACAACGGTTTTATCAACAACCTGTTCTTTATAGACGAAAGCAATGGCAGGCAGAGACTGGTCATTAACATCAGGGAGTTCATTGAGTGGCTAGTCTACAGAAACTTCAAGATGGAGAGTATTCATCTATTCCGGGATGTCCTGCGACCATTTGATTGGCTGGAGCATCTGGATCTAAAAACACTTACCTGACACTCCCTATCTTTCCCCTCACTGATGATTCCTCCAGTTTCTGTGATGTCACCAGATGTTCGTGTTCTTCATACTTCCGTTCGCGCTCTCGCCAGCCCTATGTTGCTTCACAAATGTCCTCAATCCGGTTGTTGAACACCAGTGAGCACAAGGGACAAGGCTCATTATCAATTTAGATCACATTCTGTTACTGGATGCCCCACAAAACTGTACCGTTAACTGCAGAAAGCGATGAACCTCCAAGAAGGTTTGGGGTTTGTACTCAACAAGAAAAAGTCACTCCGGTCTCCTTCCCAGAGAACAACCTTCCTGGGTTTCATGATAGTTTCTACTATGGCCTCCTTGAGCTTTCAATCCAGGAAGGTGGCAAAGAACTGACGCAAACTGCAGAAAAATCTCCCCAATCAGCACACATCTCTCTGGCAAATTGCTCGTCTGGTAGGCTTACGGTCTCCCTCCATCCAGGAAATCTTTCCGGGCTCCCTACATTATCAGGTGTTACAACGCCTCAAAGCACATAATTTTTGGAAGGGTCTAACTTACTACCAGTTAGTGCCCGTGTTGGAAGATGTGAAGAAACACCTTGGGTGCCAGCTGGGTTTGTCTGCCCTACCATTCAAAGATCGCACGATTGGCAGAGTAGAGAACCACCCTTTTCCAGTATGAGGACATAACGGTTTTAACAGCCATCCCTCATTTACAGGACACAGACCCTCTCGAAGGCTCCTTTGGCCAAAAGAGCCTGCACTTCTTAGCACAAGATACACAATGTTCTTCTGAAATACTCTGATATGGACAGGAAGAGTTCAATGATCTGCAGGACCCATCTGTTGGATGCTATCCTTTGCCATCTGTGGATTAAATGTCTGATGATACCTCCCACAGGGTGGTTATGTGCCATGAAGGGCAAACTAACAAGGCCTGGAGGTTGATGACATAGGGGGAGGGGACTCAGAAGTGCTTTGCCTCTTGTGAGCTAGGGATTGTATGTGTGAACCAATCCTCAGACCCTGAAAGGACTGGTGTCTGATGGTAAGGGAGCTGCGTCTTGGCGTTGCCAGAATGCTGGTCTTCTGGAATAGTATCGAAAGGCATGAAATTGTAAAGGGTACTGTCCTGCAGGGTGGTAAGCAGTGGCGGTTTCTGCGTCCATTACCTGTCCTTTCTCAAAATCTGGATCCTGTCAAAGCAGATTTTGCCAGCTGCATGGCTTCCATCCGTTTCGAAATCCACTGCACCTGCGGAGCTGGAGCCTTTAGTTGAACCCACACGCTTAGTCAGCCTCAGGAGTGGGGGAATCATATCGCCCAATGCCCGAGCCATGTTGATTTTTACCACTGGCAAGAAGATTTCATATCAATTTTGTCCGATGGACAAGTAGACATTAAACCGTATACATAATACAGGCTGTGGGCACTCTGGGACTTGCAGCCAATCAGAAAGGCTGCCACAGAGCAGGAGACGCTTTTGAGGCCTGTGATAGGCTAGCAGCCCATGACTGGGCTCTAGCCAGTGATTGACTGGGGGACTGAAACGTCAGTCGCAACAAGCGGTAGTCTCAGCAATCGGGTGTCTCGCTTTCTCAGGCTCAACGGAGTGGACATGCAGAATCACGAGGAAGCGGTCTCAATTTTAACGCAAGAGGGTAGCAGAAATATCTCGGTACTGGTGGCGCGACCCGAGACAGAGGTGAGGAGAAAGGGTGGCATTAATGTTAACAGTTTAATGCCAAGTGAGCCTGCGGCACCCGGGGGCGAGGCCTAGGAGTACAGTTAACTTTATCCTCTCTGCTCGCGAAGGAAAGAAGAAATGCAAAGATCCTGCTGTGAGCTCAACAGATTGCAGTCAAAATAACACATTATGCTAATGCTCAGTTCAGATTCCACGAGAGAAAACAGAGCGCACTAACTTGGGGCTTGGAGCGGACTGCTCTGCAAGTGGAGCTCTGCTATGCAACGGCTCATATTATACTAAATGTGGAGTTAAAGAATTGTACCGGGTTGTAAACATTTCAAATTCCCGTGATCAGTATCTCAGCTACACCAGACAGTAGCATTAAATTAAATGAGCAATATGTTTGTTTTACCTCGTATTGCCCGTAACAGCTGGTGTATTTTAAAAGTGATGGGGCGGATGGGTTATTTATATTAAGCTGCTATCTGTTACCTGCAAAGTGCCTGATCGAAGTCTTCTACTTTTTGCCCGAATGAGAATTCAGGTGGTGAGCAGGGAGCCGCTGTATGCTGTTACATAATATATGTAAACACGAAAAGATGTTGAAATTCCAGTGTCCCGAGTCAGTCACATATCTCAGAAACTCATTCATTGGTGGGTGTTGGAACCTGGGATGTCAGGTCACCTAGGGTAGCCTGGCCTAGGGTAAGACACATTCACTAAAGGCACAGATGTGAAGGTTGCAGACCACCCAGCAGTAAATCAACGCAATAACACACAAAAATGACGCTACACCAATGTATGGGAAAATAAGAGCTGGTTTATAAAAATACTTTCTGTTCTCCTATTCTTAGTATTCACAATTTAGTATTATACATTGCGTCAGGAGAATTAATATTACTCTTATGTCTTTGGAATAATCACAGCTCAGTACATACAGTTAACATGAAATCAGTAGCCATACCTTCAGAAATGCTAACTTATATCATTAATAAACATCCATAGTACATTTAATTAGACTCCAGGATTGATTAGATTTGACTTCAATGAGGTGCCCTAAACTTTTCTCCCACCGCACCTCTAACCTCCCATCAGGTACACAGTTGCTGAGAGGTTTCACATATACCAGAATTCTACATTGACACCAGCAGCCTCAATGAGGAACTTGAACCTTTACTTAAACAACAGGCACCATCAGCGCTCTCTTTGCAGTTTGTTTCCACAGGCTACTCCCCACCCCTTGTATCACAGTTGAGGAAGAATGACCAGAGCTTAAGTTACTTCTTTGTCAGCTCTAGTACCACTTTCCCCCTTCTCTGTCAGAACTCTTAAGGACCCCTCCCCTCTGCTTCTCGAGTAGATGAGGTCAATTCCTAGGGCTCAGTCTTCCCTCCTTTCCCACGCTCTCCTTACTGTAACGTGGAGACGATGCTTCCCAGGTCTCCACGTGTCGCTGTTAATCTGAAGCTCCACAGAAGTCCCAGCTGCCGAGTCCGCTACTTCCCGCCCAGCCAGCTGCTCACTCGGTGCTGGCGCGGGGAAAAGCGGGGATACCAATTCCCTTAATTAACGGACGATACCGCTGCCGGTTCCACAGCTTCAGGCCACGCAATCACGGGCAGGCACCGCCGAGGCTGATCTGCGTAGGAAAGCGCCGCTTCCGCTTCTATTTCTCAGCTGGCTCCGCCTCACAGAGCCCGGCGGCTCAACGGGGCATGCGCGAGGGAGCAGTGTCTCCACTCTGGAGATCGCGCTCTCGCGTTGGCGCCTCCCCTCGCTCTCCTCACACTCCGGGACCGGGGTAAGCACTACAGGGCTGCTCTTGTGACAAGCGATGCCTCGCTACCTTTCTCCCCTACTCACATTACCAGCGACCACAGCGCTGATCTTGCGCTGCTCACCAGGCGCTGGCTCGGGGGTAACCCTGCTCAGGTTCACTCTGCGTCCGCCCCTCCAAAGGTTGGCCCCTCTCCACAGACAGAAACAGCCACAGCGAGTAAGTGATGAAACTCCGGGGGATTCTGTTGCTAGGGGAAAGTCACGGCAACCAGGGGCAGGATTCAGTTGACAACTGCACAAGGGGCCACAAAGATTAACCCTTCTTCTTCTAAGCACTGCTCAATAAAAGTCTCTCTACTGGGCAGAGGACTGCGCTCCGCAGCACCGCAGTCTCCTTCTCCTCTTCACACCCCTGTATTTCTAGACTAGGGGGTGGTCAGGCGCCCAGGGTCCCCAGCCATCTAAATCAGCAGGGTCAGGTCAGGTAACCCAAGGGAGGAAGGGTGGTGAATCAATAGGACAACACTCTGACTATCCTACCCCCACCTTCAGCTACAGCCTGTCCTCTAACTGACTCTCTCCAGTAAGACAAAATGGCTGCCCAGCATTCCGCCTTTTATAGGCTGACCCTCAGAGGTCCAGAAGGGACCAGAAGGTTCTGGAACGCCCTATTCTACTCTATGGGACAGGTTCTAGGTTTGGCAGTTAGTACAGTTGGTAGCCACCATTTTGTGACTCCAACTATATTCCTGTCAGAAAAGGCCTCTAGGCCTGAGGTGAAAAGCTATGAGGGTGAAAGAACACCTATCCCCTAGACCAACACCTTGAAAAATCTAGTGGACACAAAAATTAATAAGGGCAGGAGGGGCAAAAAGGGGACAAAATAAATAATAACTTGGAGGGACTACGCAAAAGGCCAGACAGGTCTAACACACGTCCCCCCCAGCTGAAAGTGGGGAGAACTACCCAACCCCATGGGAGTCCTCATCACTAAGGCGGAAATACCTGGAGAGACCGTCTGCATTGGCGTGGTCCACTCCAGGCCGATGTTCCACCCGGAAGTCCATTCCCTGTAGGGAGATGGACCACCTCAACAGCTTGGGATTCTCCCCCTTCATCTGCATGAGCCAACGAAGGGGACGATGGTCAGTCTGAACCAGGAGGTGCGATCCAAACAGGTATGGCCGCAGCTTCTTCAGAGCCCACACCACCGCAAAAGCTTCCCTCTCAATTGCACTCCACTTCTGTTCCCGGGGAAGCAGTCTCCTGGATAAGAAGACCACAGGCTGATCCAGGCCCTCTTCATTCAGTTGCGATAACACTGCCCCAATGCCATGTTCTGATGCATCTGTCTGGACAATGAACTCCTTGGAGAAGTCTGGGGCTCTCAGGACCGGTGCTGCACACATTGCCTGCTTCAGTTTCTCAAAAGCTTGCTGACAAGCTTTCGTCCAAACTACCCGTCGAGGTTGTTTCTTTGAGGTGAGCTCTGTGAGGGGCGCTACAATAGTGCCATATCCCTTCACAAAGCGACGGTAGTAGCCTGTGAGGCCCAGGAAAGCTCGGACCTCAGTCTGTGTCTTGGGGGGTTCCCAGGCCATGATTGCCTCAATCTTTGCCTGCAGGGGCTGCACTGACCCCCTACCCACCAAGTGTCCAAGGTACACAACCGACCCCTGCCCAATCTGGCATTTGCTGGCTTTGATGGTCAATCCATCTTGTTTCAGGGCCTGGAGAACTGCTTGCAAATGTTGCAATTGGTCCTCCCAACTGCTACTGAAGACAGCAATGTCATCCAGGTAAGCAGCAGAGAAACTCTCCATTCCAGAGAGGACCTGGTTCACCAGCCGCTGAAATGTGGCAGGGGCATTTTTGAGCCCAAAGGGCATCACGCAAAATTGGAAGTGTCCCTCAGGCGTGGAGAAGGCTGACCTTTCCTTTGCTCCATCTGTCAAGGAGATCTGCCAGTACCCTGAAGTGAGGTCAAAGGTATTTAGATATTGGGCAGCTCCTAGCCGGTCAATTAATTCATCCGCCCTAGGGATCGGATGAGCATCAGTCTTTGTAACTGAGTTCAGTCCTCGGTAATCCACACAGAACCTCAGTTCTGGTGTGGTGCCTGGTGGAGCGGCTTTTGGCACTAGCACCACCGGACTGGACCAAGGGCTGTTGGAAGGTTCTATGACTCCCAGCTCTAGAATCTTGGCAACCTCTCCATGGATGCTAGCCTTCACCTTGTCGGACAGCCGGTAGGTCTTCGACTTCACTGGTGGGCTGTCCCCTGTGTCCACATCATGGGTACAGAGGTGGGTTCTTCCCGGGACAAGGGAGAACAACGAAGAGTACTGCTCCAATACCTGATGGCAATCCTCTCGCTGCTCAGGAGTTAGGGATGGGGAGAGAATCACTCCCTCCACCGACCCATCCTTCTCTTGGGACGAGAAGAGATCAGGGAGAGGCTCGCTTTCTGCTTCCTCGGCACCATCAGTCACCATCATCAGGATGACCTCTGGCCTCTCATGGTGGGGTTTGAGGCGATTGGCATGCAGCACCCGAAGGGGCTGTCGAGGGGTCTTAAGATCCACCAAGTAAGTGGCCTTACCCTTCTTTTCCAACACTTCAAATGGGCCTGTCCAACGATCTTGAAGGGCACTTAGCTCTCCAGGTTCCATCACCCACACTTTCTGGCCAGGCTCCAACTCCACCGGGTGAGAATTGTGGTCGTACCATTTCTTCATTACTGCCTGGCTGGCCTCCAAGTTGTCAGAAGCTTGCTTCCACAACTTTGCCATTTGGCTCCGAAAGGCCAGCATGTAGCTCACCACATCCTGAGGAGGTTTTCTGGGAGACTTTTTTCATCCATCCTTCACCAGGCTGAGAGGTCCAAGCACAGGGTGCCCGTACAACAGTTCAAAAGGGCTGAAGCCCACTCCCTTCTGCGGCACTTATCGGTAGGAAAACAGCAAGCAGGGCAGGAGGACGTCCCATTTTCTCCGTAGGCTCTCAGGCAGACTTCTTATCATGCCCTTCAGGGTCTTATTGAACCTCTCTACCAGTCCATTCGACTGGGGGTGATAAGGAGTGGTGAACCGGTAAGTCACTCCACACTCCTTCCACATCGCCCGCATGTAAGCTGACATAAAGTTGGTCCCCCTGTCGGACACAACTTCCTTGGGGAATCCCACTCGGGTAAAGATCCCCATCAGGGCCCTAGCCACCACAGGTGCAGTGAAAGTCCTCAGAGGAATGGCCTCTGGATACCGTGTGGCATGATCCACCAGAACCAGGATAAACCTGTGACCAGCTGTTGTTGGTGGATCCAATGGCCCTACAATGTCGATGCCCACCTTTTCAAAGGGGGTGCTAACGACTGGAAGTGGTTCCAGGGGAGCTTTCAGCTTTACCCCTGTTTTCCCACTGGCCTGGCAGGATACACATGTCCGACAGTAAGTGTTGGACGCCACTTTCATCTGAGGCCAGTAAAAGTGGAGGACAAGCCGAGCAAAGGTCTTGTCCTGGCCTAAGTGTCCTGCCAAGGGTATTGCATGAGCCAATTCCAGCAGAAAGGCTCGGTATTGCTGCGGGACTACCAAGGCCCTTGATGAGCCAGGTAAGGGTACCTTGGGTTCACTGTAGAGGAGTCCATCCTCCCCGTAAATATGGTGGTGTCCCGTAGCATCACCTGCTGCCTGGGCTTCAGCCTGACGCCTCAGTCCCTCAAGGGTAGGGCACTCCCTCTGCCCCTTACAGAATTCCTCTCTGGTAGGTCCTCCCTCCACATGCCACTCAACAGGGATGGGTAAATCCTCCAGAGAGTCTACCTCCCCCTCCACGGACTCCTGGTCCACCACCACAGGTGGCCGATCTGTCACATGGGGCGTGGAAGCCGAAGCAGGCTCTTCCTGTCTCCGGGTCTGTCCCTTTTTGGCAGCGGGTTGGGCCATTGTTCCAGGCTCCAACCCAGGCGAACTCCCTCTTCGGGTAGTCGCAGACCGTGTGCTCACACAGGCCCAGTCAGGTGTACCCAGCATCGCAGAGTGCGTCCGATATTCCACCTCTCTCCAAGTGTTGTGCTCCATATCATTTCCCAGCAGACAATCAACTGGCACGGCAGGGCTTACGGCAACTCGAAGTGAACCTGCAACCCCTTCCCACTCAAAGGGGAACCTCAGCCACTGGATAGTGGCCCATTCTGCCGTCAGCCATCGCGGCGGGGTGGAGTACATGGGGAACCACCTGCTCTGGAGACACCAGTTGACTTCTCACCATAGTCATACTGGCTCCTGTATCTCTCAGAGCCTCCCCTCTCTGGCCATTGATGGTGACCCATTGCCCATACTTTGCAGTATTTGGGGGCACCTGGATCTTAGGAACCATCTCCCGTTCTCCCAGGAACACTAAGGTGACACCCGCCCACTCACCCCCCTTATCTAAGGGCAACTCCTCCCCGAGCGCTACACTAGCTACTCCCGGTGGTTTTCCTCCGGTGGGAGGGGGTGGTCTCTTTGGGCATCTGACATCTCCCTTATAATGTCCAACACCACCACACTCAAAACAGTGGAGAACCTTTGGCTGCTGGCTTTGGCCAGGATTAGGGTTTCTGGACGGGTTTGCCTTAGGGGTGAAATCTGTTCCCTTTCCTTGGAAATTGTTTTGGGGACCTTTAGAGAACTCCCTCTTTTTATCTCCCCCCTCCTTCTTCTGGGGGGCGCCCTGTCCGGCCTTTTAGGAATCCCCTCCAGTCCCCTTTGAGGACACCCGGGTACTTGCCCAGATGTCCGCCTCCTCTGCAAGCTTCCGGGGATTGGTCAGCTTGCTGTCCACCAGGTGTTGGCGCAGCTCGGGAAAACATTTCTCAAGGAGGTGCTCTTTCAAAAATAGATCATACAACCCCTCATAATCCTTCACCTCGATGCCCTTGACCCAGCCCTCCAATGCCTTATGTGCGTAATCAAGGAAGTCCACCCAGTTCTGGGTGCTTAACTTGTGGCTCCCCCTGAACTTCTGGCGATACCTTTCTGGGGTAAGCCCAAACTTCCTTACTAATGCTAGCTTCATGGTGGGGTAGTTGGTTTGCTCCCCTGGTTCCAGGGCCAGCAAAGTGTCCCGACCAGTAGGAGGCATGTACTTATACAAACCACCCCCCCAGTGCTTCTCCTGCACCCCATGGGCTCTTAAGGAGACCTCATAGGCAGCCAACCACTTGGCTATGTCATCTCCCTGACTAAAGCTAGCAATAAGGTCTTTTGGCAAATAGGGTCTGGACTCCCTAGCTGTTTCTTTGGATTCGCTGCCACCATCTATTACAGGAGAGGGCCCCCGTTGCAGGGCCTGGAGTTCCAACTCTTTCAACCTGAACTCGTGAGCCATCCTCCGCTCCTCTTTCTCCTGCTCCAGCTTAGCCAACTCCCATCTCAATTGCCTTTTTTCCCTCCTGTCAGTAAGCTCGGCTTCAGATAAGCTTCCCCCAGAGGCGCTACTGCCCTTCCTGGAGTAGGACACTGGTCCTGGGAGTAGGTTTTCCCCCTCAGAGTGGAATAATCCCTCTATCTCCACAACCGTGTCCCGGTCTGCCCCTTCATCCTCCTCCTTCCCTTCTTTGTGTGCCTCCACCCAAGCCCTGAGACTGGTCTGGAGTTCCCCCTTCTTGGCACCATGCTTAAAAAATACCCCCATTTTCTGGCAGAAATCTTTCAGCTGAGCCACAGAATAGTTATCTAGGTTTTCTAGTGCAAACTCCATTTTACAACAGGAAATACCAAGTTATACACACCAGGAAATTAGAGTTGCAAGGGCAACCTAAAGCCACCTCCACCCCACCACCAGGAACAAATTTGGAAAAACAAAAGGACAAATTAGGAGGGCCGCTAGGAGAAAACTCCTGGTGTAGTCTAGTGAATTACGCTCAATTACTACTGAGTAGCTGCAACCACAGTCAGGATCCCACCGCTAGACACCAACTTGTTGGAACCTGGGATGTCACGTCACCTAGGGTAGCCTGGCCTAGGGTAAGACACATTCACTAAAGGCACAGATGTGAAGGTTGCAGACCACCCAGCAGTAAATCAACGCAATAACACACAAAAATGACGCTACACCAATGTATGGGAAAATAAGAGCTGGTTTATAAAAATACTTTCTGTTCTCCTATTCTTAGTATTCACAATTTAGTATTATACATTCCGTCAGGAGAATTAATATTACTCTTATGTCTTTGGAATAATCACAGCTCAGTACATACAGTTAACATGAAATCAGTAGCCATACCTTCAGAAATGCTAACTTATATCATTAATCAACATCCATAGTACATTTAATTAGACTCCAGGATTGATTAGATTTGACTTCAATGAGGTGCCCTAAACTTTTCTCCCACCGCACCTCTAACCTCCCATCAGGTACACAGTTGCTGAGAGGTTTCACATATACCAGAATTCTACATTGACACCAGCAGCCTCAATGAGGAACTTGAACCTTTACTTAAACAACAGGCACCATCAGCGCTCTCTTTGCAGTTTGTTTCCTCAGGCTACTCCCCACCCCTTGTATCACAGTTGAGGAAGAATGACCAGAGCTTAAGTTACTTCTTTGTCAGCTCTAGTACCACTTTCCCCCTTCTCTGTCAGAACTCTTAAGGACCCCTCCCCTCTGCTTCTCGAGTAGAGGAGGTCAATTCCTAGGGCTCAGTCTTCCCTCCTTTCCCACGCTCTCCTTACTGTAACGTGGAGACGATGCTTCCCAGGTCTCCACATGTCGCTGTTAATCTGAAGCTCCACAGAAGTCCCAGCTGCCGAGTCCGCTACTTCCCGCCCAGCCAGCTGCTCACTCGGTGCTGGCGCGGGGAAAAGCGGGGATACCAATTCCCTTAATTAACGGACGATACCGCTGCCGGTTCCACAGCTTCAGGCCACACAATCACGGGCAGGCACCGCCGAGGCTGATCTGCGTAGGAAAGCGCCGCTTACGCTTCTATTTCTCAGCCGGCTCCGCCTCACAGAGCCCGGCGGCTCAACGGGGCATGCGCGAGGGAGCAGTGTCTCCACTCTGGAGATCGCGCTCTCGCGTTGGCGCCTCCCCTCGCTCTCCTCACACTCCGGGACCGGGGTAAGCACTACAGGGCTGCTTTTGTGACAAGCGATGCCTCGCTACCTTTCTCCCCTACTCACATTACCAGCGACCACAGCGCTGATCTTGCGCTGCTCACCAGGCGCTGGCTCGGGGGTAACCCTGCTCAGGTTCACTCTGCGTCCGCCCCTCCAAAGGTTGGCCCCTCTCCACAGACAGAAACAGCCACAGCGAGTAAGTGATGAAACTCCGGGGGATTCTGTTGCTAGGGGAAAGTCACGGCAACCAGGGGCAGAATTCAGTTGACAACTGCACAAGGGGCCACAAAGATTAACCCTTCTTCTTCTAAGCACTGCTCAATAAAAGTCTCTCTACTGGGAAGAGGACTGCGCTCCGCAGCACCGCAGTCTCCTTCTCCTCTTCAAACCCCTGTATTTCTAGACTAGGGGGTGGTCAGGCGCCCAGGGTCTCCAGCCATCTAAATCAGCAGGGTCAGGTCAGGTAACCCAAGGGAGGAAGGGTGGTGAATCAATAGGACAACCCTCTGACTATCCTACCCCCACCTTCAGCTACAGCCTGTCCTCTAGCTGACTCTCTCCAGTAAGGCAAAATGGCTGCCCAGCATTCCGCCTTTTATAGGCTGACCCTCAGAGGTCCAGAAGGGACCAGAAGGTTCTGGAACGCCCTATTCTACTCTATGGGACAGGTTCTAGGTTTGGCAGTTAGTACAGTTGGTAGCCACCATTTTGTGACTCCAACTATATTCCTGTCAGAAAAGGCCTGTAGGCCTGAGGTGAAAAGCTATGAGGGTGAAAGAACACCTATCCCCTAGACCAACACCTTGAAAAATCTAGTGGACACAAAAATTAATAAGGGCACGAGGGGCAAAAAGGGGACAAAATAAATAATAACTTGGAGGGACTACGCAAAAGTCCAGACAGGTCTAACAGTGGGCTAATAGAGTGTGCGCCTCACATTGCACACACTGTGACATGAGTTAACACTATTGGTCTCGTTCACTCTCCCTCGCCTTATTTTTCTCTCACGGGCCCAGGTTTCACTCTCTCTTTCCAGCTATTTTTCGGAACATGTGTCTGTTTAACTACATTTTGAAATAACTGCTTGGCTCGTGAGGATCGTGAGTGCTGCCTGGAGCCACGTGCTGCAAGCGCATCGACCCGGTCTCTCCCCCGCCCCAAAGCCCCCTCGTAAGATGTTTCTTGCACCTCATTACTTGCAGTTTCACTGTTTGACTTGTATTGTTCAAACGACATCAGTCCGATCAGAGGACGCTTGGCACCCGCCCCTTTTGCACATTACGTGTTGCGTGTTCGGAGGAACACATAGTCTGCTTTCTTCCAGGAGGCTACAAAAAAAATGTTTCCAACTAGAGCTCTAACGTCATTTGTGATAATTGTGTGTATTTACGAGCTACGACGGAATTGGTGGAATTTATTTTATTGCATTAAAAATCGGGCAATTTCCCCTAACACTCACCTGGCACAGAATGTCCTTTCTGTGGCCTGCACAGGAGGCATGCAGAATATGCAAGAGACACCCTAGCATGGAGTATCATAGTGAAATGTACTCCTTTCAGTCTTGGAACCCACAAACCTTAGTTCTATTCTGGTTTTAGCAGGTGCAATTCTGCTCTAAAATGACTCTCTCCCTGGTGCTCAGACTGTGTGCGTCATAAAAAAAAATGAAAAATATAAAAATTAACTGTACATGAGTGCACAACCCAGTAATACCCCACTGACTACTGGTCCTTGCACCGTTTTCACTGACTCCATGCACACAATTCGGTTCTTGCTAAAGCACCTCAACGTAGGGTGCTCCTGCTGTTATATAAATGTTCTCCAATCCCCCCTGTTGCCCCAGGGAGTTAGACTATATCAACTACTAAACATGCAATAAAGATGCCAAGGACTCCACACTTCCTTGCACTAATACAGGCTCACATGCAGTCTATTGCTCACATTCTCCCTCTCCCCTTCTCCTTTTCCAGCAGGTGCATCAACCCTTCAAACTAGCATACTGGCTTTGGAGCCTGAGACAGGCACATTACAAACAGATCACTGAAGAAAACACTGACCCTGTTGATCTAACCCACTGGGGTCGGAGCAGGGGAACTGCAGGTGTCTATTTACCTTGTATGTGATAGCAGGTTCAAAATCCCACCAAATTACCATACTCATATCGATCTATGGCACGTAGGTTACAATCCAATCACTGCAGCAGACTCTCGACCTCCTTAGTTGTCCTCCTATCGTAAATGGAGGCTGTAATCAGAAAGTGTCACAGTTTGCCTTTGATGCGATCAGATTTTCTCAAGCTATCTTTAGGCACAGAGCCCTGAATGCTTGGGTACCTTAGAGGTACATTAAGAATGTTTCGACTGTTGTCCTCCCCCCTATTGCTTGCTGCCCCTGAACCTTAAAATCATGAATGACTTCACCAATGATGACAGAATTTTACCTGCGCAGGCCCCTACTCAAGGGACATGTAATTCTATAAACACCTTCTTCGTCGAAAAAATCGTGAATATCAAGAATAGCATCCCCCTTCCCACTTCCGCCAGCTCATCGGACCCTACCCTTTTCAATCCACTCTCATTTACACACTTCCCCGCCATCAGCCCGAGCATCCTCTCAGAGCTCTTAACCCACATAAAATCGGGCTCTCCAAACGACTGCTGTCCTCCCCCCGTCCTCAGGGACATCTTCTCAACCCTACATCACAGCATCCTCCCTTTTCTGAACGAACCCCTTGGCCAGGGCTTTGTTCCTAGTACCTTAAAGGAGGCTATACTGGTTCCTCTACTGAAGAAACCTGGGGCGGACCCCACTAACCTTTCTAACTACCGCCCCATCTCCCTTTTGCCTTATTTGGCAAAGATTCTGGAGGCCCATGTAACTAGTTCATCGAAAGCTCCAGTTTCCTCGAACCCAACAAAGCAGGCTTTAGACCTGCACATTCTACAGAGACCGTCATCTTAGCAGTATTAGATACTCTGAGGGGAAACGCCGACAAGGGGGCTCCACAGGCTTTGGTGCTCTTGGATCTTTCAGCCGCGTTCGACACGGTGGACCACAACATCTTGCTTCAAAGTGTCGGACAAGCTGGCATCCAGGGCCCTGCCTTCGAGTGGATTAAGTAATTCCTTTCAGGTAGATCACAAACGGTCCGACTGGGTCCCTACAGGGCCACCAAGACACCTACAGTATGCGGAGTACCCGAGGGATCCTCTCTCTCACCATTACTATTTAATTTGTATCTCCGGCCGTTGATCCACTCACTAAAAAATTGGAAGATCACGGTTTTCAACTACGCGGATGATCTTCAGATCATCTTCCCTCTGGATTCCCCTAACGCCGTGACAGAATTCCAAGCAGTGATGCTCCACATTCAGCAGTGGATGAATCATAATCAGCTTAAACTTAATGCTGGGAAAACTGAACTCATTTTGCCAGGAAACAGTGTGGCATACTGGGGTCCACACTTCTGGCCATCTGTACTAGGCCCCCCTCCCACACCTTCAGGCTCGGTGAAGAGCCTAGGGGTGGTTTTCGACTCCGACCTCTCCCTTAAAGGACATGTAGGGGCAGTGATCTCCTCTAGCATGTTTCAGCTGCGTAAAATTAGAAAGATTTCTCACCTGTTATCGCATGCGGCCCTTGTGCAAGTGGTGATCTCCCTGGTGCTATCTCAACTTGACTTCTCCAACTCCCTTTACCTCGGTTTACCTCAGTCCTTGCTTCACCGCCTCCAAATCGTTCAAAACCAGGCGACAAGACTAATATACAAAACCCCCAGATGGAAATCGGCCAGGCCCCTGTTGCGTAAACTACATTGGTTACCCATTGAAAAAAGAGCTGCTTTCAAGACAGGCTGCCTAATTTTTAAAACACTCCATTGCAATAGCCCTGAATTCATGAAGGGACTCATTGTAAAGCACTGCCCGACCCGCAATCTCCGCTCAGCCTACCTCCACTTACTCGTCACCCCCACCATCAAACAGAAGAAATTAGGCGGTCGCAGGTACACATACTTGGCACCCAGGCTTTGGAAATCCCTCTCCTTGGCGATTAAGACCAGTAACAATTTACTGAGATTTAGAAAGGGCCTAAAGACCTGGTTATTTTCTCAGCCCTGTTAACCTGCTTTGCCGCGCCTTCTTCATACATACCTAGCGCCAGGAAACTTATGGTGTCAGTGCGCTTTACAAATTCATATTAACATAACATAACATAACATAACCTCATGCCCAGCCCAAAATCCCTCTCGATGCTTGCACTGCCCCATCCACATTATTTTTTATTCTGACTACAGAAATGATTTTCAGGGGATCTCAGGGTCATAACCCAACATTGTCACTGGTTCAGTGTCACTACTATGTGGCATCAAAGCCTCCAGGACAGGTCCCTGCAGATAAAGAGCTGTTTCATTGCCCCTTTTACCTGCGGTGACCAGAAACTCCTTCAGCAGAGACACTGTGTACATGCAACTCACAGCCTCCACCTCTACTCCAAGTAATCAATGTCTGGCCCGGCTCTTTTGACAGTTTGTCTCTGGTGGAGTTCAGTGTCCTGCAAAATGAATGCTTGTGGCTAGCATCAGAACTCTGCAGCAAAACCTGCACAGTCACTGTTGCATAGGGATGCATGTGCAGTCTGCACATGTGGAGGCCAGTGCCTAGTGAGGAAAATGAAATTTTGCCTGACCAAGATGCCCCCTACGTGTACCCTATGTTACATATGTGTGCATGTCACCCATGCATATTTCTCTCAGTGGCCTGAATCACAAGGCCTCTGCAATCACGTCCTGTATTAAGGTGCCTGTCATCAAGTTTCCCAAACATTAAGCTAACATGAAGGCCCATGTATTTGCATTGTGCACTTTTAAATAAAATATCGTAATGAACCACTTTCTGAATAAGGGTTTTTCATGACTCCTGACACACTGAAAGCTGCAATTACGTATCTCTGACCTCGCATGCTTCTAGCTCAGCCGAAAGAAATCCAGCAAGGGCTGCCAAGACAGTATATTTTGTTTAATAGTTATCTGCATGCCCGGTGAAAAAGGTAAACAGAACCCGTCTGCTGAGATAGGGCCCAGCTTTTCTGTCTCTGGTTAAATGAAATCACAGTGCTTGCATCCATAGAAAGCTCACAGCCCCAGGCAATGAACGAAGAAATATATGCTTTTTCTGATTCCTAGTGACGAGCAACCTTTACTTCAGATAATACATCCCCGACTCTAGATATCTCTAAGATATCAGATAGTACAAGACGTGCTGGTCGCCTTGACACTAAAGGCTTCTCTACTAGACTTAAAGTCAGCTCTCCTCCCAGTTACACGTCAATTGCACGTCATGACCAAGTTGCACACAAGTAGGGCAAAGTTCCAGTTGGTCATGCAAACTCATCCTCTGTGTACCACCCACCTATGACACCTACCTATCACCTACCTATGACTCATAAAGTGTACACCCACATGTACGCCCACATGCTCTTATCTGTTTCTTTCTCTGCTCTGCGTTCCTTCCTACGCCCTATGTACAAGACAAAATGTATATATGTTATTCATTGTTATTAAATGTTAGAAGACCCTTCCTGAACCTCAGTGGTGATGGAACAGATTCTCCCTTAACTCGAGTTATTGGAATAAAGCCCTTTTAACTTGGACACCACGGACTCTCTGCCTCTCATTTGATACATGCTAATTGTTAATGCCTAGAAATTATGCCAGGGTAATTATTTTATTTACCACACTAGGACGGTCTGTCAGAGATTCCTGCCTTCTCTGCTCTGCTAAATGTTAATGGGTTGGTCAGTGAATGAACTAATAGAGGTTTTATAATATTTGGATAGGGGAGTTAGCCTAACGGCTGGGGCGGTCGACCTCGAATCTGGGGAACTGGGTTTGAGTCTCGGCAATGACGCTGAACATTCTGTGGTTCTGGGCAAATCACTTAATCTCCCCGTGCCTAACCAAAATTAATGTGTCCTCATGTAATGCAACTGGTGCTATGTAAAGCTCTCTGATACCCGTTTCGGGTCAAGTTCACGCTATATATAACTCTGTAAAATAAATAAAATAAACAAAATCCCACTGATTAACATAACTTTAATTTCAACTAAAGCTGTCCATTATTATACATGTAGTTACCTGAAGGTGAAAGACCACAAAAAGTTTGAAAATATTTGGGGGGTTTCTAGCCACTACTTTGACCCTGCCCCAGACTCTCTAACCCTGCTTCCTCAGTTTCGTGTATCATATGCTTTATTTTATGCACTTTAGCCAATGAGAGACAGCTCGCAGGCTGTGCCTGCTACCACTGCTGCACTCACACTGCCCTCTGAATACAGTATTCAGTACTTGCTGCCATGGGGTTTGGAGAGCAGGGCAGGAGAAGGGGTAGGCGGAGGGCCTCCTGTCAGACTCCAGACTGAGTGAAGGGAGCAAAGAGTCCCTTATTTTAAAGAGAGTGGGGCTCTCAGTGTTTCCAACTCTACTGTGACTGAGCCTAGGCATCCTTGCTAGGTGTGACATGACATTTTGAGTGGTTGCAGTTACTCACTAGCCCCCGTCTCAATGATGCTCAGCTCTGCACTTCTGGATTTACTGTCTTTTCAACGTAACACTCCTTCCCTTCGCTGTGACACTATTTAAAAAAAAAAAAACTTTATTCGTGAATGTATATTTCCAGCACAACATATATTTACCATAAGCATGTCATACATCACGGTTTTAATTTTTCTCCAAACCTACAATTAAAGTTCAGAGCTGTAACCGTTTGTATTTAAGACTCAGTGTCGCTTCCAATAACAGTAGTCTCAGTAAACTTCATAGATTGTCCCCGCCCACCCCATACCCTCCCCAACTAACCCACCCCCACCCATCCAACTTGGGTGCTTAAGTCCTCCTATCTACTCGGTCTGCGCTTCCCAGCGCTGTTCTTTCTCTACCAGGATTTGCAATGAAACGTTCTCCAACCAACCCCCACACATCTCAGTGCCTTTCTCGTGCTGACATAGTTCCTCCAGGCCTCAGTACGCTCAAGTGTCCTGGGACTGGGGCTGGTCAATATCTTCCAATGCTAGGAGCATAGTCTCCCTCCCAATCCAGTGCCATCAGGATTTTCCGCCTCCCCCCTTCCTCTAAGGGTGGCACTCTCTGCTCTACCCAATTTCACTACTTCTGTTCGCCATGTCTCCACCCTAGGCGCTCTCGGGGATTTCCATTGCATTGTGATTTTCCTGATCGCTAGGAGTAGGGCCAAGTCTACAAATCTCAGTTTGGGCTTCAACGTCTTAGGGCGAGGCCTGGCTCCAACCAGGTAATACAATGCACTGTCCTTTACCTGAATCTGAGTTACCTCTCGTAGCGTCTGGCACACCTCACTCCAATACCCTCGCAATCTCGGGCATGACCAAAGCATATTTAGGAAGTCCGCCTCGTCCGTTCCACATCGTGGGCATTGGTGGGAGGCATTGGGGAACATCTTGTGTATTCTCTTCGGGTGAGGTATGCCCTATGGAGGATCATGGCCTGAATGTATTTAAATTTCGCATTTCTGGAGACCCTCCTTGGGTGTTCTAGAGCCACCCGCCAGGTCGTGTCCGTGAGTTCCTCCCCAGTGTCTCGGGACCAGAGCTCTCTTAGGGTGTCGAGGGATATTGCGGCCTGGGCCCTGATTCCGGTATACAGCCACCGTACCAAATGTCCACCGATCCCCATGTAGTGCATTAGATGTACTAGTTTGTGCTGCTTTGGGCGGTTGCGTTGAGGCGCCCAAGTTGCGGGGGTGTGGGAAGAGGAAGTGGGTGCACTGGAGGAGGAGGACTGGAGGGAGGCCCTGGCTGCTCCACGGGTGGGTGGCTATAGCTATGCGCCTCCGCCTCATCCAATTTAAATACCTCCACCGAGTTTACTTTACCTGGGTTCGGCTGTGGCAGGCGGGTCTGGTTGCCTCCCCGTAGTGCCTCCGGTGCGGCCGGGAGGAGGGCACATTCTTGCACACCGTGTGACATTGTACCACGTATGATCGATTTTGGAGGGGGGTATTTTCATGCTTATCGGAGGTCTTGGGGTGGACACTCCAACGCACACCACGGTTCACCTTATTGAATGTGAAGGAGGGGATTGGGGGCAATACCTACAAACGTCATCTTCTGCTGCTGGGCCTCACCCTGGCGAAACGGGATAAAGCGGTGGAAAAACGGCTTTGACTTCTGTATGGGGTTGGAACGGCCCATTTTTGTGGCCCGGGGTTGTCCACATAAGCACTACAAAATATGGAAGCAGTGGGCGGACTACAGGGGGTTGTGGCTAGATCCTCCGATTGCTGCAGACGATCTCCCAGGGGATTGAGGACAGGGGCTGGTCGGTCAGGTCTGGCACAAGTTGGTGGGGGGGGATTTGGAGGTGTGTGTGTGCTAGGGCGCCGGCCCCAGCAGCTGTTTTTATGTTTGCATTAATGCTTTTCCTTTTCAGCTGTCCCGTACTCGCATATGAACTGGACTCAGTGGACTCGGGGGGAGGCGAGGGGGGAAGGTTGAAGGGGGAGGGGGAAGTTGGGGCAGGTGGGGCTTAAATCCTACTGGCCAGCTTAGGTCAAATATTTTGGTTGTTTGGTTGCTCAGAAAAATGTCAATTGCTCTTCTGTGCTTATAACATTGCTACTGCAGTGGCTTCTGGGGTACAGAGCCCTGCGACTTATGTGCAAATTGGCAATAAAATGTGTTTAAAAAAAAAATGCAGTTTCTCGTCAATGATGACTCCTAGGTTTTTCACCTTCCTCACGGGGGTTGGAAGAGTCCCCATATCTTCTGGCCACCACCCTGGGGTCCAGAAATTGGGATAGTTTCCAAATAGGATGACCTCGGTCATTCCTGAATTCAGTTTTGTGACATCCAGCTCCAGATTGCCACCATGCAATCATGGAACCTGATATCAATTCCTGTTGCTGCCGCAGAGCCACCACAATTTTAGTGTTGTCTGCATACGATGTCAGGCTGAATCCAAATGAACTAATCAGAGTCGCCAGGAAGGAAACACATACGTTAAAAAGAGTTGGGCTAAGGAAGGACCCTTGAGGCACTTCACACGGCAATGAGAATGGAAACACAAAAACCCATGGATGTAAAATGCAGGCAATGTCTTATGGTGAAACCAGCACTTCAAGAGGATGTTCCAAATAATTTATTGCACATAAAGTACCTTTGGACTGCCGACCTAAGAAGTCATAAGCAGACCTCTCTGCCAAAGGTTCAGGTGAGCGCTAGGGAACAGGGGAAAAAGTGCGGGTAACGCGTGCACTTGGGCAATGGCCAAGGGGCCGGTATCAGAGTTCCAGCTGGGGGCTGCTTTTTTGGGCAGCCTGGGGGCCGATTTGGGGAGTGTCTGTGTTGTTCCGATGCCACCAGCGCCCATCTTCTGGGGAAGATGGGCGTCCATTACCTCCCTTTTATCAACGGGCAGAGGTGTCACTCCCTTTTCTCTCTCTGGGCCGGCCCATTAATGTATGCATATTGGGGGGAGGGGTGGCCTGAGCAAAAGTGGCCTCACTTGTGTTAAGGTGTGTTTACCAATGTGAACTAATCCGTGCTTTTTAGGTTTTGCCTTAGCCATGCGTACGAAGTACGCATGCGCTAGCAAAACCTCTTGATTTCTATCTGGGGTGATGACCCGCCTCTGCCTATCATTGGCTAGCTCCATAAATGGAGGCTAGCCATTGGGAGGCAGAGGCTGTCAATCGCGTTTTCTCTCGAAAACGCGATTCGGGGGCGTTTCTGGTGCTTTTTTTAAGCCCTGCCCCTTTGTCCCGGGCCGCGCTGCGATTGGCTGCCGGCCCGGGACACCCCCGTGACGTCATTCCCGGGCCGCGCTGTGATTGGCTGCAGGCCGGGACACCCCCGTGACGTCAGCCAATCACAGCGCGGCCCGGGACCTGACTTGTTTTCTTAGTTGCTGCCTTTCCGCTAAATGACTGGCAGCTGATGGTGCAAATCACAAACATCATGAGACTGGTGATAAAACACTAGTATAAATGCATTCGTTTTCAAACAAACAGTAGGATTTTCACATTTTTTTGAAATCAGAGACGTGGCTACTTTTGATGTGGCGGCACCGGTACACAGAGGCGTGCTTGGTTGGCACGGTACTGTCTGAAACGAGTGTCATTTTGGGACTACGCGAACACACCATGGGTGGGAGGGCCTCCCTCTCAAATGCGTAATACTCACTTCTAGTGAGTGGCGGATGAGCGCGTGGGTAGGGCACTGTCTGGCTGTGGTGAGGTGTGCGCGGGCTCCTTGGTTCTCCCTCCCGGGCTCACAGCATCTGCTCAGTGCCGCTGCAGGGTCGGCCCCCGTGTTTCTGTTTCCCGCCCACAGCGCGAGAGGAGGAGCCACGGGGAGCGCTGGAAGTCTGCGCTGCTCCCGGGTGACAGCAGACTGGGAGCCCAGAGAGGAACTCCCGCAGCACCCGGGTGAAGCAAGGCGGGACTGGCCTGCAGTGCTGCCACTCCGGCCGCCTCACTTGGAAGTAGGGAGCAGCGGGCGAGGGTGGAGGGCTTACGGGAGCAGGAGCGGAGGACCGGCTAAAAGTTAGCACTGGAGGAGCCTGGGAGAGGAGGAAGGAGCCGGCGCTTGAGGAACATGCTGCGGCCGCCGGGGAGCCAGGAAGCCGGCCGGGGCTCCCTCCTCCTGCTGCTGGTGCTGGGCGTGCTGCCGCTGCACTGCCTGCTGGCTGACACCCCAGGTGAGTGCGTCCAGGGTCTGGTGGAGGTGGGGGTGGGGGTGCAGTACTGGCAGTGTCGTTGGAGCAAAGTGCCATAGAGCGCGAAGTGCTGCAAAGTGCTTACCGGGCATACAGCGCTAAGGGGCACCAGAGAAGGCGAGTGCTCTCTGTGCACTTGTCGAGCCTTTAGGATTGGGGGGCTAGTGCCTGTAATGGGGCAGTGGCAAAGCACGCCTTGCTGGGGGCAGATACAGTGTTAAAGGTGCACATGCGTTCTTGTAAGTGCAGTGCATTAAGTGCCGGGTGCAAAGGGGTAGCGTGAATGCACAGTGTGTGCAGTGTGTGTCTGCCCCATGGGGGTGCAAACAACGGCGGGTGTGATGCCCGAACGGTCCTCTTTTGGGGGCGGCGGGCACATGTGTGGCGGCTGGTGCTGAGCAGCCAGTAGTACGCACGTGTATGAATGTGAAAGTGCTTGCAAAAAAAATCCGGCGCCCCCTAGCATAGTGGTTTCAGACGCCACTGACTAAGACTTTTACCGGACCCGGCAGTACAGAAACCTCGTCGATTCAGCGCCTTGTGCCCGGCTGCCCAATGACGCCGCAGACTTCGAATGTCTGCGGCGCGAACAGGTGACATGTTTTGGAGTTTACACTAGTGGGCAATCATGGCGCTGAAGCATTTATGATCCCGCAAGCGGGATTATCATTACTACCGGCGGCAGTCTTCGCTTGTGAAAGTGCTAGCAAAATTGAGAGGCCCTCGCACAGTGGCAGTATTTGTTGATTACATTTATCCAGGCTCCACGACCGGATTGACCTGACCCCACACTTGAGGCGAGGCTGAGAAAGAGCCTCGGACCGCGGCAGCCGCAGGAGTGGTTGTCCTCAGCTGCTGCAGAGTGCATCGATTCATGAAGCAGCAGTGCACTCACGACCTGGGAACTTCAGAGACTCTGAACTCTACAAAAGGGTGAACAATTTCATATATTTTCAATGAGATGAGAGGCTGATTAAACTGCTGTTATCGATAATATTTGCAATTGCTGCCACGTCCTACGAAGTGAACCTTTATAGGTTAATTATGACTCGGAATATTCCAATTGTGTTAGTCACTCCTTCGAGGTGCAACGTAGTACGTCAGCTGAGCTCATAAATGACCTTCACTTACAAGCGTGCGTGCGCCTACGAGCAGGTTTTCCTATTTCCCATTGTTTTCTTTAACTTTCCATTCTTGTCCATATGTGCGAATCTGTGTATAGTGTGTGTGTGCATCTGTGTGTGTGCCTGCCTGGCCTGCTTGGGTGTGTGCGCATCTGTGTATGTGTGCGCCTGTGTATGTGTGCACATCTGTGTGTGTGCGTTCCTGGGCGTATGTGCGCATCTGTGTGTGTGTGCGTGCCTGGATGTGTGTGCATCTGTGAGTGTGTGTGCCTGTGCGCATCTGTGTGTGTGTGCGCCTGTGTATGTGTGAGCATCTGTGTGGGGGTGCGTGCCTGGATGTGTGCATCTGTGAGTGTGTGTGCCTCTGTATGTGCGCATCTGTGTGTGTGTGTGCGCGCCTGTGTATGTGTGCGCATCTGTGTGGGGGTGCGTGCCTGGGTGTGTGTGCATCTGTGCTGTAAATAACGGGTGCCAGGCTACATATTGTATAGTTGATGCAGTGCACAGGGTTAGTACAAGAGCGATGTGCACTAATGAACAGGTGTTAAAAAAAAAAAGACCTATATATCTACCATGGGCAAACATTTTTGGACTTGTCGGTGGGTGCAAAAGTGGACAGTGCCAATCTTCCACTGGCTGATAGGTCCTTAAATTAATGAGATGATTGTGTCACTTATCCTATTATCAAACTCGCTTGGGTCAATGTGGGCCAGTTGATCATAACTCAGCCCAGCACTAAAAACGACGTTTTAGAGGCATTCTAAAGCAAATAAAATATAAGATGGGATGGGATGAAAACTGAAGTTTATCTTGATTGAGACAAGTTGCCAGTCGGATAACACCAAGGGAAATGCATTACATCTAGTCTTCCGGTCTAGCTTAAATGCCACTTTATTGCCATGTATGGCACATCTAGATTATATCTCCAAGAGGGACAACAGGCTTGGGGTTAGGATGTAAAATTGTAGGCTTTCTAATTGTTGCTGACAAAAATGAAATGTGATGTTTAGATGCTGATCTGTTAGTTTTTTTTCCTTATGTCACTGCTGTCATATGTTTTTATTTATTATTTTAAAGTGACTGTATTTATCCAGTCCATAATGGAGTCTGTCAATCATTGTAATTGCCTTTGTACAAATGTAGCAAAGTCTTTACTCAATTTAATGAATTTGGCAATATGAAGGGCTGAGTTGGCCCTGCCATAAGGGCACAAGAGATTTCAGCAGCAGTCGCTTAATGTGCAGAATGAGCTTACCAGTTGAGATAAAAATTTGTCATAAACAATGTCAATAGCTCTAACTTTTTAAAAGGCGAAACCGTTGCATTGTAAATGCTTGTTTTATTATCTAAGTGAAGTTAAGAAAACATGCCTCTGTCTGAGATTCCCCACCCACCCCTTCTTTTTATAAAACTACGCCAAAGCAGTGGTTTACGGAAAGGCAATATGCAAATGTGGGCCACTTTTTTTTTGCGTGCCCCGGACGATTTTGTAATCTCAATCCAACCCTGCAGCTACCATTTGTGGAGCTGGTTCAATGCGCCTGGGCCCAGAGGTGGAAGGGGGCCCAGACTGCCCTGCACTCGCTGTTGTTATTTCAGAGGCTGCCTGTTATTAGTTTGTTTTTTCAGACACAGTGCATGCCATGGGTTTGGCTGTGTTTACTTTTCAGGAGTAGGAGTACAGAGGGAGTAGAAGAGAAGGGAAAGGAAAAGTAAAGAAGACAGATGAAAGGAATAAAAGAAAAGGAGAGGGTGAAAGAATGGAGAGGACAGGAAAAGGTGAAAGAATGGAAGAAGGAAATAAGATTGAAAGAGAAAGGCAATAGTTATGAGGGAAAGGCAAGAGAAAGAAACCAGAAATAAGGAAAGAAAGGAGATAAGGGTGGCAGAGACAGAAGAGAGTGACTGAGGAAGAAGATAGAGTGGAGAGCATTACGCGGAAGTAGGTGAGAGAATAGCGATCTGGTGATAGGGAGGCAAGAAGGAAAGACGAGTCGAATTAGGAATTTGGAGACCAGTAATTTACATTAATGTAGCAGGTGCAGAGACTCTGAGACCAAGGTGTGGGATGGGCGCGCTGCACCCCATTTTTACAGGCTTGGGGCTTCGTTTCATTGCTTGCACTATGCGCCATAACTAATGATGAATATAATGATGCACTATGAATTGATTCGTTCTACAGTGCAAATTTCAAATGCAAAGTGTAATTATGCTGCAGGATTGGTTGTATAAATATGGTATTGCAGGCTTGCATTTCACCACTGGCTCAACACTTAAATACAACAATTTAAAAACATTCCCGATGAGATACTATAAAAAGTTCTAAATAAATATCAGAATCCATAAAAACAATAAAAAATAAAAAATGGATGATTGGTGATTTTAATACCTAACTACTTACAACTTCTTCCTTCTTTGCTTGAAATTTTCTTGGAGAAATTTGCAAATAACTGAAATAAAAATAGGAAGCAGTCAAATAATACAAATGTTATGTTTTTTTACTGGAAGAAATATCCTTGCAAGGACTCATTTCACTACATATTTCTTTTTGCAGTTTTAAATGTAAATTGAGATGTTTAAACAGTACGACTCTTGTATGGAACTGTTAGTCCAATACACTGTGTTATACTGTGTATTCACACTAGAATATGCATTAAGAGTTCTCCTGATACAAACAAAGAGAATGGTAAGGGGTAATTACATATTTTTCCATATACTGGGGAATACATTATCAATGTTCTGGTGAAAAGAGTGCCTCAGATTTCTCGAGTGTGCATGCCAGGTAACAGGCATAGGAAGCCATAGTGTACATTGAAATGTATTAAATAATAGACAATGAGAATAACCTATCCGACCTCAGTTAATGTAGCACCATCCTGAATTATGCCAGTACATTTTCAAGCTGAGGCACAGCAGATACAACAATGCCCTTCAATGTCACAACTGCCTTAAAAAACAAAATACATTTCAAATTGGTTACTAAATTACCCCATTAGGTCTCAGTTATAGACAAGATTTAGCTGTCTTTTTGCTGACCTATTTATTGTTTCTTGAAACATAACAGTTACATATAGTGTCAGCCCCTTGCTTAGGATGGCATGGCATTGTTCTTGAGATCAGATGACTGCTCTTCATTTGATGGTTTTCCTCCATATTTTTGCATATGTGGAATCCAGAAGTATTTCAGTCTCATGGTGTTATGAACTGAAGAGTTGTACTGATAATGCCAGGAGAGTTTTTCTCACTTCCCACAACATGGCGCCACCATCAGGTGAGGATAAAAGGGGGAAGTGCATCACAGAACATAGTGAGATTACCAAAGAAAACCCAGAAAGGAAACAATCACCAAACACAAAACTCAGGGAGGGAGGGAAGGTCTCAGGAATGGGACAGGAAGACTGTAGGTTACGATATATCAAAATGTGAGCACAAATTTTGCCTCTAAAGTCGAGGTGCTGTTATGGTATTAGAGTGTAACAGTAGGGGGCGGCAGGTTAAGGAAACATTCTTAGTATATAAGATGATTTTAAGTAATCATGCCTGATAAGTGTCAATATCAGGATTTGGAAATAGTACAGGCAGCACTTCACAAGTGTATTCTGATAACATATCCCACAAGTGTAATTCGATAGTATATCTCCCTTCTTAGTGGTGGAAAGGTCCGTGGCAGACTGCACATAGCAGTGCACTGATTGTTAAGGGAGGAAAATTGTCTATATGCTCTTAATATCTTTCATTGTATATATATGTGTGTCTATATATGGGAAAATGCATATAGCTGGTAGGGCTGTTCAAAAGGGAGAACTGAGAATAGTTAATGGTCTGTATGTGAACATTGTTCATACATACTGTTGGCTCTGTTCATTTATTGAGCTGGCTCCACGCGATACTATCGTTTAATCCTGTTTCATGAGTTTTCAGATGGTATATCCAACGTTGTTCTTTGTCTAGAAGTCTTTTTTGAAGATTACCTGTTCCTTTAACCTTCTCGATGACTGTCCACCGGATGTCAGTATAATTGTGTTGTTTCTCTACATAGTGGGCTGTAGGTCTCGTTGCAGTGACTGCACTCCTGATAGTGCTTCTATGTTCACTAATACGGATCTTGACTTTCCAGGATGTCATACCCACATAGAGCAGATGACATTGACATTTGATGAGATAGATTACTGCCTCTATGTTACAATTAAGGCTCCCGGTTTTCCATTTAAACGGATTTTTACATATAAATACAGACAGAAAGCTTTTTGGTTTTTGTCTGTATTTATATATAAAAACGGGAAAATACTAACAAAGCTAATGCTCCTCCTGCCTCTGTGCTCCTCTGTAAAATCTGAGTCAGAGCCTCAGAGGTGCACAGGGGCGTCCAAAAGAAATGGGAAACTGCTGCCCTGAAACTGCTCCAGAGACAGGAAGGGGAGGGGTGGCTGCCGTGTATGCAGAGACATTCCAGCACCCCCTCACAGCGGCAGTTCACGCAACATAATTGATGGAGCAGTGCACGCAGCGATGTCCATTAAGAGGTGTGAAAACACCCCAGGACATTGGCTGCAGCTCCAGCAACCTTTTGTTTGTAAGGTCTCACGTGTGGGGGATATATTGCACAACTTGAATTGGAAGAATTTTGCCACAAATCGGAGTGGGCCTGTGAGAAGGGTGGGTTGCTTAGTGAAAGGCTGGACGTTTTTTAAAAGAGGTGGCCGTGGGTGTAGTCAATGTGATCTAAACGACCTGGGGACATAAGCAAAGTGTTGTGGCACATAGGAACTACAGGCAGGGAAGAGCAAAGTTAGGTAATCGCCGTTTGAGGCACAGATTGGGAGCTAGAGCTGCAAGGGGTGATGTGACAAGGGAGAAAAATCCACAGGGGTTTACATATGCCGTAGGAAAGTGATTTTTAGGAACTGTGATGTGCACTGGGAGCAATTGGCAAAATATGTCTTGGGAAATATGCACTGTTTTGCTAAATAGTTGGAGAGAGTTGTGCAAAGTCAATATGACACGAGAGCGAGCGCTAACAGCAGTGATAGGATGGGGGGGTCGTTCAGAGACAGTAATTTGCTCCTTGTGGGAGGATGGAGAGACTGGTATGGGAGAAAGCTGCAGGCGGTGTTGTGCTTAGTGGAGGAGTGAGAGACATGCTTGCTGGTATGTGGGCAGAGTTCGAGAACTGCAAGTATGTGGTGACTTGGTACAGAAATCTGCTGGCTAGAATGTCCCCGGAGGCTGGGTTTGTTGCAAGCAATGATGAGTTTTGGGAGAAAGAGATGCAGTGGGTGAAGTGCAATGGGAGAGAAAGCTTCAGGGAGTGTTGCAGGGGCGTAACACAGGCCCCTGCAGCCCCCGCAGTGCGGGGGGCCCTAAGCTCCAGAGGGCCCCCTCGGCACTGCACTCTGCCCAGAGACCTCCTGATTGAGCCTGGAGGGGGCCCCTCTGCATCCCGTGCAGGGAGGCCCCCTCAATTTTCGTTACGCCAGTGGAGTGTTGTTCCAAAAGTGAAACAGCTGCAGAGGAAGCGCGGTGCCATGGAGACAGAGAGAGGCCCAGAAGAGATGTGGACGCATCCAGGAGATACAATTCTGCAAGGTTGATGTGCTTTGCATGAGAGCTCCAGGGGTAAGACAACCTGGGAGCGAGATCTGAATGGTGCGAGCTGCATGTGTGCTAGAAACGAAAGACGCAGGAGGCAAGGCGTGACCTGGGAGAGAGATCTGCGGGGGTTGGTGCTCTCCAAGAAAGCTTTGAGCTTGGAGATGCATCCTTAGGGAGAGAAACATATCTGTAGGCTGTGACATACCCTAGATAGATACCCAAAAGTAGTGGGATGTGCCTTAAGAGAGACGGCTGCAGTAAAGAGCGATGCCCCTAGAAAACGTTGTGAAGCAGATCTGTTCCTGGAAAGATAGTTAAATGCGCAAATGAGACCTACTCAAAATCACTAACTCTACGCAGCTTTTCTTAGAGGACAGGGAAGAAATTTGCTCCCAATATGTAAAGTGCACTTAGCATAGGCTCCAAGTAAAAAACAACTATAACAACCTAGTGCAAGTGTGCATGCCAACTTAAATAAATTTGGAAAAATACTAGCTTTAGCGTTTTTTTTCTTGCGTCAAAAATAAATGTGGATAAATACAGAAAAAATTACCAAAAAATAAATATGGATAAATACAGACGGAAATGTGAAAAAAAAAATACCATAAAACCGGGAGCCCTAGTTGCAATTAGTATGGTATGTTTGTTACCATGGAGTGTGTAAGCCCAGGTCGAGGTATTTCGTGTGTTCAGTGAATTCGCACACCACGCATTACCCACATGGAAAATGGCCGGTGACATGTGGGGCATTCAACAATGTGAGTTGATTTTCGACTCTAGGCTGGTATGAATCTGTGTGGACAAGGGAGTCTTTTAGACTTCTGTTTTTTTTAAATGAGAACATTGGATTCTCATAGGTCAGTTTATTTGATGTTAGTATTGTCCATATTTTGTTGATTATCTTCTTCACCTGATTTGATGATGAATTAAAGGTAGTGACGCAAATCGGTAAACAACCTTTACAACGCAACTTTTACATCGCAGAGCCTTTACAACGCAACCATTACAACGAAAACTATTACAACACATTGCTCTGGGGGGCACTATAGGATAGGGAATAGGTTAATTTACTATCCAATAACCTTCCCTAGTGTCCACGGGGACTGGAGTTGGAATAGTAAATTAAACTATTCACTATCCAGCAACCCAAAGCACTACGCGTTGTAATGGACTGCGTTGTAATACTTGCGTTGTAAAGGCATGCGATATAAAAGCATGCGTTGTAATGTCATACATCCAAATCATTTGTTGTGGCTGAGTCTTTTCATGGGTTTCTAGAAGGGCCTCCCTAGGGGTTTTGCATGCTCTCTTTTTAGCGCTTTCAATGATTTTGCTGAGGTATTTCTTCTGTTTCAGTTATGCGTAAGGATCCGTGCTTCCTTTTTGTAATCCTGGAGTTCAGAACAATTTCTCCGGATGCGCAGAAACTGTCCCACCAGTAAGTTTTCTCTGAGTGACCGTGGGTGTGCACTATCAAATATTAACAGGCTGTTCCTGTCGGTAGGTTTTGTATATTAGGAGCTGCTCAATGTACCATTGCCAGCAACAACATTGATGTCCAGGAAGGAAACTTTTTCTCTATCTTTATTCATTGTGAAGCGTAAATGTGGATTGAGCTAATTGATCCTGTTGCTGAAGCCCAGGAGGCTCTCCTCATCTCCCTTCCAAACCATAAGGATATCATCCATGTATCGGTACCACTTACAGATGTTCCTGGTATATGGGTTAGTCGCCCATATGTGTACGTCCTCAAAATGACTCATGTACAGGCAGGCGATGCTAGGAGCAAATGTGCTGCCCATAAATGTTCAGTGGGTCTGAAGGTCCAGTTGGTTTTCAAACTTAAAAAAGTTCTCAGTACGTGCTAGCCGTATGAGGGTGATTTTCCATTCAACAGGTGCCGTCCACTCCCAGTCTTCATTGTTGAGTAATTCCTCTATGACCGCAATGCCTCAACATCAAGGTAGTCCAAGATATTATCATTTGGATCATACTCACTGCTGGTTAGGAGGGTCAGTAGGTGTTTGGTGTCTTGTACAAATGATGTAATACATTTTACTAGTGGACGTAGAAACCAATCAGTATATTTGGACAACGGTTCAAGGATTGATCCAATTCCGGATACAATCGGTCTGTCAGGTGGGGGTATTTTCCCTTTGTGAATCTTCAGGATTGTATAAAACAGCGGAATCCGTGGTTTATTCTGGTTGAGGAACTCATGTTCTTTCTTGGAGATCCAGCCCTTATCCAGGGCATCTGTTGTTATGGTACAGATGTTTTTTCTTAATCTTTTTGTAGGATCTTTGTTGATTTTTTTACAAAACTTGGTGTTATTCAGGAGAGTGAGGCAAGCTGTTTTGTATGCACAGGAGTCTTGAATCACTGTGGCACCCCCCTTGTCAGCCGGTTTAATGATCAGTTCAGATCAATTTCTCAGTTTCTCCAAGGCGGTCCGTTTGTTGTTGCTCGTTGTTGTAAACATCCCTCTGTGGTTGGAGTTCTTCCACCTCTTTTATTACTGTCTCTTCAAATGCGAGGACTTCTGGGGGCATAAGGTTAGATGGAGGGTAGAAGGTAGATTTGAGTTTCAGGTCAGTGTAAGTTCCCTCTTTGGTAGTCTCATCTTTATTCAGAAAAAAGGTTTTTAGCCTGATCTTCCTGAAGAAATCACCCAGTTCACAACGCAGGCAGAATTTGTCGAGGTGGGTGGTGGGGATGAAACCCAGGCCCTTTTCCAGAACGCTCATCTCGTCATTGGTAAGTGTAGTGTCTGTGAGATTCACTATCAATCCCTCGTCCTGCTGGTCCCTGGTTGTTGTTGGCCCCTGGTGTTGCTCCTCGTGTGTGGTTCTGGTCTGTCTTCCTCCCATTGTATTCTTCTGTTGCCACATCCAATGACGGTGATCTACATGCTGCAATTTTGAGACTGTTTTTATTGGTACAAACTTCTTCTGATAACTCATTCTAACACGAAGTTAGTGTTAGAATGCGAATAATATCGCCACTCCATAGGTCTGTCAAATAGAATCAGTATGTCACATTATGACCATGATGAGTGGCACAGTGAGGTGAATTTTCCTCCCATAACGGCATGCGCACAAAGATTGGCATGATGTCCACGATACACCTATTGGGTAATAAGCACCTGCAAAAATGTTTTTTATTAAACTATATGTTTGTGTTCATTTCTGTTTCCTACTACAGATGGAGCCTGGCAATACACAAACATTCCAACACTTCACACACCGCGAGGAATAGATACTCTTCCCTCGCTTCACAGAGAGGTAGGGACTTCCCATCCTACAATTCCTTGCACATTTAGGGGGGTTTTCTCCTCTTGCCCTGAAGAAAGTCCTGGACCTTTATGGCCGCATTGGACTGAAACATCAGCAGAAAGCAGCAAATCTCTATGTCCAAGTTCTTTTTCAAAAGATGTTTTATTTTATGTGTCACACTGTCTTGTGGTTGCGAGAGCTTTGCTGTTTTACAGTGTATGGTAATCTTTGGATTGTCTGAGAACGGTTTTAGGGTCATTCCGTTCGCCCTTAACGCACCACACAATTGAACTCATTTCCCCACACAGTATAACGTATACTTCAGGTAGAGCGCCATCATCTGAAATTTCTCTAAAACCCTATCAGCTGTTTTTCTGTTGGACTGAAACATGTCGGCACTAGGGTCTTAGGAGAATTAAACTCCAATAAGACCCGTTTTTAGATTTTTTATTGGCCCAGCCAGACCCAATAATAAAGGGATACCCGGGGTTTGACTAAAGGTTTTTTATCTTTAAACCTCACAGTCTTCATTTATCTGAAGAGCTCCCAACCCTGTGGTTGAGCCCACCCGGACTTTTAGGGATTGGTTGACATTTTTGTGTGGGAAAGTGTGGCATCACCGGGCTCACACAAATTTCTTACCACCCAGCATTCCCCCAGGTCTTCCGATAAAAATGGTGCCTCACTTGTGTGGAGGCCCAAGTACCCGCGACAGCCAAGGTCCCAAAACGTAGTGAGGCGACATTAAATTTGCCTATCTCCAAACCACCTGTTTTTCCAAGGGGGGTCACCTGGGTTTTCGGCCCGTGCTCGGCGGCCATCTAGGAAAACCTACCAAACCCACACATTTCTGAAAACTAGATATCCGGGGGCTTCCAGGGAGGTATGGCTTGCATGGATCCCCCAGCGTTTCCTTACCCAGAATCCCTTGCAAATCTCACTTTTTAGGCTGAAAAATTCACTTTTCTCACACATTTTTGTGTGGGAAAGTGTGGCATCTCTGGGCTCACACAAATTTCCTACCACCCAGCGTTCCCCCAGGTCTCCCGAAAATGGTGCCTCACTTGTGTGGGAGGCCCAAGTACCTGTGACAGCCAAGGGCCCAAAACGTAGTGAGGCACATTAACATTGCCTATCAAAAAATGTTTTGGGCCCTTGGCTGTCGCGGGTACTTGGGCCTCCCACACAGGGGGGCAGGAAGGCAGGGAGGGGGTTGGGGCATGGGCATGCCTGTTTGGGGAGCCACACCCTAATTAAAATTTGGCCCCAAAAAATCCCTGGCGTCTAGTGGGATTTTTGCCCCGCCCCTGGCGGGGCAGATTGGGGGCTAATGCCCCCATCTAGACGCCAGGGAGTTTTTTGGGCAAATTTTAATTAGGGTGGAGCAACCTACCTGATCCGGTGAGGGAGCAGACAGAGCACAAATCTGGCCTGAGGCGAGAGACGGCGGTGCAGTTTGGAGAAGGGTTTGATGTGCGGTGAAGCGGAGGGAGGCGGAGACGCGAGCGCCGACCCGGCTGCCGCCGGACTGTCTCCAAACTCGAGCCCGAGGCGGCTGGTATAGCTGCAGGCCGCAGGTCAATCAGCACGGAGCGGAGGCAGCGGGATACTATGAGGTGAGGGGCCGGGACTGTGCGCGATACGGAGCTCCTCCCGCATGAAGTCTGCACGATAGACTGTTGAGACGTCGTTAACCGGGAGGCAAGAGACGCGGTGCTGCAGTGGATGGAAGGACAAAATGGCGGTGCCCTGAGGACCTCACACACGGAGGTAGATTTCCTCTGGTGCGGAGACCCTGAGGCCATCTAACGCCGGGGTGTGCTTTCTGTGGAGCTGCTGTACGAGCGTGGGGTGCAGATCCTTGCTAGAGCTGGCTGATTGGACTGAGATGCACAGTGGTGAGAGCGCTGCGTAGACTTGCACTGATACTAATGGACGCATAGGGCGTCGAGTCATTCCTGCATACGTGGGTGGCTCACAGGGTCCTGGAGCATTGGATGGACGACCTGAAATTCACAATACTATGTGCCCAGCTGTGGGATTTTCTTTTAGCGATCTACTTTTGAAGAGGATTGCGGCACCGCCATTTTAAATACAGAGGTGCGGATCCTGTTCAGTCTGGCCTGTATGTCAGTTGTGGTATACCTGGCCGAGCCTGAAAGCTCCTTGACGCCCGTGGCTGAAGAGGCACATGAGTTGATGGTGCAGCGACACGTGAGAGACTGTGGGCGTATGATGGTAGTGAGAGTCATATTTCCGCCTTGTGCCCAGACCAGTGGGACCCTCTAAGAAGAGAAGTGGCGGTGCTGGTGGTGATTAGGAAATGGCATAGGGCTGAAAACACTTGCAGCGCTCAGGAACCACTCGGAGGGAGAGAGTGGTGTACTGGTGTGACTGGCGTTGGTGAGCTGCAGCATGACGGCACCACGTGTCACGAAGATCTAGAGGTGATAGAGCCGCCGCGCTCCTTCGTGCCCTTGCGCCAGAGTGTAAATCGCGTCTTAGTGCTCTGCTGTGAGAGCAATTGAGGGGAGCGAAATAGGAGGTTCGCTGGGTGCCCATTACTCCAGTGCATGAATACACCCCTGGGAGCAGTGGCTGGGGCAGGCAGTCCAGTCTGGTGTCGATATGTGGAAGCAAGATCCTAAACAGCCGAAGATAACTTTTGACGCCCGTCGCTCAACCAGGCAAGCTGACACTGAGGCTGGAGCATAGGGTGGTTTAGACATGGATGTGCAGTCTGGAGCGGGGGGCAATGATGTGAAGGCCCTACTATTGGAAATGCGCACAAGTCTCAAAAGTATTGACTCTAAGCTGGACACGCTAACTCAACAACTAGACACTGTGAAAACTCAAGTCTCTGAGCATGAGACGCGGCTAGACGGCCTTGAAAACCGGCAAGTAGAGATCCACGAATTCCAAATGGAGACTAAAGAACAGCTTTTACATATGGATAAATTATTAGGAGTAATAAGAGCGAAGAACGATGACTTGGAGGCGAGATCTCGCAGAAGTAATCTCCGTGTCACAGGCATTCCGGAGACGACAGCGATGTCCAAAACGGAAGACTACATGGCAGATCTCCTCCACGCGCTATTTGATCCACACCTCTCAAAGGTGTTCACTGTGGAGAGGGCGCACAGAGCATTGGGCCCAAAGCCACCAGTGGGTGGTACACCACAGCCTATTTTGATTAAACTGTTGAATTACCAAGAGAGAGACACCATTTTGAGACTGGCGAGGGAGAAAGGTCAGATCACACATCAAGGGAACTCCATATAATTTTATACAGACACCACTGGTGCAGGCAGCTCGGAGAGAATTCCTACCAGCTAAGAGACTCTTGCTACAGGCGCAGATACCATGCTCCTTGCTGTATCCAGCTAAATTGAAGGTGTCTCATGACGGAACAGCGCACTACTTCACGGATGCAAAATCGGCGCTCAAATTCGCTAAACATATTACACACGCACTGCAGTCCCTGATACCACCAGACACGAACCCGGAGGACTCCTCCCCGCTGGAGGATAGACTCCTAACAGATCACCTCCAGAAAAAAGCGATATCACTGACATACAAGAAAATAGTGAACAATAGAGCAGACCCCACAGGGACCCTGAAGGCTAAATGGGAGTGTGAGGTAGGAGAGATCGACAAGGCAGAATGGAGAGAGGCTCTAGCTTCCCCTAAGGAGGCTGCTATTCCATCAAGGCTCAGGCTAGTGCGGCTCAAAAAATATTGCACCGAACATACTATACCAGGGCACTCCTGCACAAAATAGGTAAGGGTGCTTCGCCGCTCTGTCTTAGGGAATGTGGAGAAACGGGATCCTTCTACCTTACTATCTGGAGTTGCCCAGTGATTGTGAGATATTGGATGGCAATCAGGAGGACACTCTCTCAAGTTACACAAATCGCTGTACTGCCAAGACCAAGATGCTGCCTTCTTAACATTTGGGACCCAACGGACTTAAACAAGACGACCCAGGACTGGGCAACGTTAGGAATGACTGTAGCAAAAAGAAATGTCGCACAATGCTGAGGCTCCAGAGCTAGTCCCACTCTCACTCAGTGGTGTAGGGATATGGACTTGGCAATGGTGGCAGAAAGATCAGTGTATATATATAGGGGCTGGCCAAGAAAATGGGAGAAGATATGGGGAAAGTGGAACACGTACATAGGTGGTATCTGGGAACCCCCACAGTCTGAAGACTCTGACTTAGATGGAAGTATGTGATTGTATTATGATATGTGGCTCCCTTAACATACCTGTGAATGGGGGGATTGGGATGAGAGGGATGGGAATGGGTGTGCTAGTTCACACAACTGTAGCAGAAGATGTGGTTTTGATAATTATGATTTTACAAATGAAGAATGTCATGCTGTCATTGGAATGCTCTGCAATATATCTAGGCTTTCCTGTTTTCAGTTTCTATTTTTGGTAAATTCTGGTGGGGGGGTTTTCAGTGTTTTCCAGTGATTTCAATACCTTAAAAAAACAGTGATTATCAGTGGTTACACATTTCCGCACCATAAAAAACAACAGAAACAGTGTTTTTCCGGTGTTTATGAACCGTTTCTGCACTGATAGAGCACGGTATATTGACATTAAACGTACAGTGTATATGAGGGTCAAATACATTTATTACAAATTAAACTTATTGTAGTACACCATACAATACTTCCTCAATGAGTCTTCGGCTTGCGTGCTCGCTCCTTCCTTCCCATGTAAACTTTTATCTATGAAAAGGCCCTCTCAACATTAATCATCAAATAAGGGCCTCAGCAAACTGTGGCTGAGTTCAGACCAGGGCACATGAGAATGGCAGGGGTTCACCCACAGCAGAGGCAAGGAGAGGCCCTTTGTGTGCACAATAAGGCTGCCCTATTCTATTGACGGCTGTTCTACATGTTTTACCAAATTTATTTACTCCTGTATTCTCAATTTACTTCTCGATTGCAGTAATATTATTACTGCATGGGGGCCCTACCCCCCAAAGTTAAAGCTCAACTGTAGATTAGGGCCTCAGTAGGGTCTGCCTACAGCAAGCACCTCTACCAACCCTTGCGGTCATACACAACAGAGTAGCTACTTTCTTGACCCACCAGAAGCACCTTGGGGCCTCTACAAGATGTAGGAGAGCACTACAGCAATTCTACAATACAATGCAGGCAAGGGTCTGATTGAAAGGCCTGGAGGCCACGATTTCCAGCAGCCTGGATCTGTCAAGCTCTACGTGTCCATCGCCCAGAGGAAGCGCAGAAGTCCTGGGTGCTAGGGTAGTCCAGTGTCAAAGCGGGTGCTTGGGGGAAGGGGTATTGGACCAACAGAAGGGGCACAGAGAAACTCATAACTTATTTCAAATACCCTAGCAACAAAAGCCTTGTATCCACTCACACTCTTTCAAATATTATAAAACACAAACACGCATACACATTCTGCAGATCTAACAAATGCCCTTATTTTTGTGGATAGTAAAACAGCATGCATGTGAAATCCTCTGTATCACTGTGTCTTTATCCATTAATAGATGTGTGTTTATCTTTGCATGCATGTTGAGGTGATTAAAACATAAACACAGGTACATTCTAGATTGTTCCTGCCGCCGCGGCTAATTTGCCCTCATCCTCTCAGTACAAAGTTAACTGTTTGTGCACATGCTTCGCCGTTTCCCAGCTCCGGACATGCTGAGCGGGTCCCAAAACTAAAAATATCAAAAGAAAAAAAAGTCTAATGGGAAGCTGTAGGACTCAGGCCTTCCTTCCTCACTGCCCTTTGTAGAGGCATTTTCTCTTGCCAGTGTGAAAGACATCACCCACTTAACTTAGCTAATTTAGACACACATAAGACATTGAGTCTGGGCCCTGGTTTTAACCAGAGTACCTAAGCCAGGATGTAATGGGGAGGTGGGTGGGAAGATATAATTACGAAAATAATAGATTCAATTGGTTGTCACTTATTTTAATTTCCTAAATGTACAAACTAGAACGTGTGGAACAAAAGTTATGTGCCCAGGATTACACCATTTTTACAAAAGTTCTAAATCTGGCATTAGGGATCTTTGCCGACAGTCTACAGTCATCATTGGTGCATTTTGGATGTGCTTCCAAAGATCTCAAATCACTACATGTAAAGTGTAGGCAGCTGAGCCAATTCTGATTTTTGATGCTAGAAAAGTTAGTGTTCTTTAGTCGATGGATATATGAATATAGCCAGGCTTTACTTATGTGCTGCGTGTAAAACCTCCTGATGTATATCACAACTACTTTGTGACTCGGTTTGCCACTCTGTGGCCTTTTGTCTTGAGGGACACTTGTTGTCAGATCTGGCTTCATAGGGAACACCATTATGGAACGTGTTGTTTTACTTTCAAAATAAATACAGGCTGAAAAAAACAAGTATGCGTAGTGCTGAGGGGTTAGAAGTCACGAACACCTTATGCTATGGTACCATATTGTGAAGTCTGTATAGTTTGCAGTACTCCAGCTGGACACAAAGTTACAAGCGATATCTTCCGCCAGTCCTGAACTTTTTTCCAAAAGCAAATCACATTCTGAAACATATAGCTTTGCTTGTAACAATACAAGTGTGGGCTTACAAATCTTCAGCATAAGCCCATATGTTTTTATAAAGCGCTTTGTAGATTTTTACAGTATCTCAGCACTGCACATAATGACACAGACACCCAACTGAATGTATGTAGTGGTATTTTGCTGACCTACTGGGAAAAGAGACATGTGCACAGAAATAAATGGACCTAGAAAAAAACAACGTGCAGAAAGGCATAAGGGGCCCTATTTGTGAAGTAAAAAAAAAGAGATTTACACAGCAGTAATGGGGCCTGCCTAGGGGACATAACTGAAGTAATAGAACAGCTTTATGCAGTATAAACTGACCTGTCTATGGCAGTAAAAGAGTGACAGGTGTAGAAATAAGGAGACATTCCCCGGAAGTTTAAAAAAAAGCAGCTGTCTACACGAATAAAGGGGACTGCTTGAGAAGTAAAAGAAAACAGTCACAAGAAAAGGGAAGTAAAAGAGAACTGTACACAGAATATAGCAATTAATGAAGATAATTTTTTTCCCCAGAACACAAAAAATCTCACTCGTGCATAGGAACTCCTGCGCCATTTATGCATGAGGATTTTCAATTACAGATTTCCGGGTAACAGTTGTTTTTGTGAATTATATAAAAGCCCAACACCTCTTCAAATTAAGCCGTTTGTCGAGAGTGAACTCAAGAAAACACAGTTTATCAGAAGCATGAGAGACCAAGTCATCCCTGCTAACATACCTTTGCGAGACGTTCTTTTATGACAGATTTCTGAGCAACACCCTTAGTCTTAGAGACATAAAGGTAATAAAGAGTAGGCATCATATTAAGTGTGTGGGGAGGGTGACTTGAAAACCCTGTGGGACAAAGGCAAAGATATTCACGAGCCAGTCTGTGTATGGAGAACACTCACCGGGACTCCAGTTGCACAGACATGTCAAAACGTCTCCCTGTTCCTCTCTGTAAGGAAGTCCTCTTGTGTTTACATCAACATCGTGAGCGTCTAAGAAACTGTAACTGCCAGAGCTGCCGACTTTGAAACTGTGCTGGGGAACCGGGTTTGAGTCTCGGCAGTGGCTCAACATCATGTGATTCTGGGCAAAAAAGTTAATTTCACTGTGCCTACACAAAATTAATCTGTCCTGTCTGTAATGAAACTGGTACTCATGGAAAGCACTCTAAAGCCTCTAAAGTCAAGTTCGCGCATATAAAACTGCCCAAAAAAAGAAATACGGTACAGAAACACACGACAAGCAATCATTATATACAGCCAGAGGCAACTAGAGCCAAATTTCGGTGTGGGGTGGAGGGTATTTTTAAGACAAAATTTCGGGCGATGGGTGCTAATTGTTAAAGCAATCGGCAGAGTGGAGATCCTGGGGCTCTAATTAGACGTGAAAACATAACAAAGCCTCCTGAATAAGTAGATGGTCTTTTAAACACCTGTGAAGAGCTCACTCTGGTGCGGCTGTGTGTGTGTCCGGGGAAGCTGTCCCACCCCGGGCTGACACGGCGTGGGGGAGCAGGGGGGTTGGGGGGGAGAGCTGAATCCCTTCCAGTACAATGGGCGTTGCACGCCTGTATGCAGCTCAAGGGGACAAAAGAATTGTACTGTTTTTTACCCATCAAAGTCTAGTATAGGGCTAACAAAAATGTAATGTGTCTGACTTATCTGCTTGATCCCAGTAGAGATTTAAGTCATAGGGGCTCGAGCTCACATCATCGCGGCCGATGCACTAGCTCACTGAGCTGCTTTACAATTCACGCTGCTGCTAATTGCCTGTGGTGAGACTGCAGAACCTACAAAATATTTTGGTACATCCAGTATTTACTTCTACAGTGTTGGGTGTTTATATTGTACTAACTAATGTGCATCACTCATAACAAAAGCAATGGTACTGCTTTTACCAACCTCCAAAAGATGGACAGATGAGTCAGCCCCACTAAACTTCAGGTAGATTTTGGCACCTGATTGACTAACCCACTGAGCTTTCTTGCGGAATGGATGACTCACACTGGCCTTTAAACTGCTTGGAAGGGAGGGCCAGGGTAGGGCTGCTGTAACTTCTGAATCGCTGACGGGGCCAGCTCCTTCGAGGAGTCCCAGCACCAGTCCTTCCGTCGGTCGGAGTCAGAGGACGGAGATATCATTACGTAGTGGGCGTGGACCAAGAGGTGGTGCCAAATCCAGATATGTCACACGTATCATTTTACTGGACTGGAGAAGAAACGCTGCTGATTTACGGAGCCTGATGACATAAAGGTAGCGTGATTACACCAGGCTCAGATTGCCAGGATCTCCGCTGCAGGCAAGGCTGGCCTGTGTGTATCTTTGTTGTCAAGGAGATAGGAGATGGGAGGGTGCACACGGGGAAATTGGGCTGGTCCAATCCAGTCTCTCCCAGCAGGGCCATGGAGTTTGAGGGAGGGCGGGGGCACTCGGGTCCTCAGCTGCTCCGGAGTCTAGATTGCACACCCGCAGAATCAGTGATAGTCGTTTAAACCGGCTCAGCTCATTTTCAGCCGGTAGTGTACTGTCGGTTGCAATAGTTTTAAACCGAATTCCGGACAGCCTAAATATATCTAATAAAAATTGTTTTAAAAAAAAAAAAATGTCGCTAAACATGTTGCTGGCAAGGTGCCCAAGAAGAGGAGTGATGGAAATGGGCCATCAACGGACAGGTTGAGTGATAATAATTGAAATGTTTTTACTTTACATGTTAGTATTGATGATCTGTATACCATAGTACGCTATCCTGCATTCCGCATAAACAATACACTGATGGGGGTTGAAGTAGATATCTGTGAGGTCCCCTCGCTTGGGGAAGGATACACATCTTCAGTTGACCCCATAACATATGAGGAACGTATGTTGTTGTAACCCCAGCCAGCCTGCGAAAGTGGGGGTGTACGCCGGTCTACCCTCGCCCCCTCAGGAAGGTTTCCTGTGGTCTGTTTGATGTTTGCAGAAGTTGTTCTTGGGTGGGATATGCTACAACCTGATTGGGGGGTTGGTGTGGGCGGGGGGTGGGGAAGGGGTTGGTTTGTTCTTTTTTACGAGCCAATATGTCACAGACATGAACGTAACACAAGAGTATGGTCGGTTCCATGTTTTAACCAGATTGGACAGTATAGTAAAGCTTGTTTGACTAAAGAATGTCGCACAGACAAACTCTGAATGTTGCAACTTGGAACGTCAGGGGTTAAATGATGGACTCAAGGCGAGACTAGTCCATGCATATCTAGGGAAGCATGCTATAGATACTTGCTTTTTGCAGGAAACGCATATCAATGTGACGCCGTCGCAGAGACTTAAGCACAGTAGGTGGGGGGAGATATACTCAGCAATATATTCTAATTATGCTAGGGGGGTTGCTGTTCTGATATGGAAGGGATCTGATTGGAAATGTGTATATTCCTTCGTGGACCCGGAGTGTCGGTTTGTTCTATTAAACGGGAGACTGGGTGGTAGGGAGGTGACATTTTCTGCTGTGTATGGTCCGAATACAGTCTCTCCTGACTTTTTTAGACGACTGTGGTCTAGAATTAGAGCAATAGGCTGTCACACTGTAATCTGGGGTGGAGACTTTAACGCAGTACTCTCGGACACTGCAGACAGATTGGGGACTGCTAGATCGTTACATCCCCAAGCACGCACAGCCCTACACGACATAACGATGGATGGGGGTCTTTTGGACATTTGGAGAGAACGGAATCCTAATTTGAGAGAGGGTACGTGTATATCAACTCATCACCAGGCGTGGTCGAGATTGGACTTCTGGTTGATATCGCGGGATGTAGCAGCTTGGACGGTGGAGGTCTCCCATATGGCACGGTCGCTGTCAGCTCACGTACCTTGTGTCCTCTGACTGTCCTTATCCGGGGCTCCTCCGCGTGCTTTTAACTGGCGGCTGCCTCAGCATGCACTATTAGATGAGGCATTCAAGGAGGAGATACGTTCGGATATTCAGTTGTACTTTGACACGAACACCGGTTCAGTGGACACTGAGGCCATTCTAGGGGATGCATTTAAGGTCGTCATAAGGGGACAATGTATTGCTAGGCAGGCGGGGGTGATCAAGACCATTAGAGGGACATTAGCTGGGTTGGAGAAAGAAATCAAAGACTTAGAGAGCCAGCTATATTTGCATACAGACCATATGATGGCAGGCCTTCTGAAAACTAAGCTACATGAATTTGAAGAAGCTAACAGGGAGGTGAAATTCCTAGGTAAAAATGCGGAGGCCAGGCGCTGCAGCGAGGGTGACAGGCCGGGACACACATTGGCAACTATGGTTAGGCCTACGAGAGATATCACATTTGTGCACGAGATCAAAAGTATAGATGAGGAGATTGTCAGGGGCCAGAACGGGGTGCTGACTGCATTTCATGACTTCTATTCTAGTTTATACAGAACAGCTGGGGCGTCGGACGTTGACAATATGTCGGAATTCCTAGAATCTATTGCACTTGCGTGGTTTAATGACAATCACAGATTATACATGGATTTGCCCATCACAAAAGAGGATGTGACATAAGTAATTAAAAGTCTTCCGATGAATAAGGCCCCAGGTCCGGATGGCCTTACAACGGCCGTTTATAAGGCATATGCTGAGGAGTTGGCGCCCAGATTACTTGCAGTATTTGAGGAGGCTTTGGAGGCGGAAATCTTGCCCCAATCCATGAGAGAGGCCATGATAAGTACACTACTAAAGCCAGACAAGGCAGAAAAAGAATTAGACTCCTATAAACCGTTGTCTCTGATAAATGTTGATATACTTAACCCGGAGGTGAATCTTGCTCCAGTGCTGCAGGAGTTTATAAGATTTGGGGGTTTTGCAGGCATATCCATAAATTGGACCAGGTCAGTGCTTTTCCCACCCACTGATGGTACGAGGGAGGTTTGTTCTGATGGGAAGCCACAGAGGTTAAATATTTGGGTGTGTGGCTAAGCAGGAACCTTCAGGACATTTGGAACCTGAATTTTGTCCGGGCCTATTCGTGGCTGGAGGGAAAGGTTGCTATTTGGTCTAAGCTGCCTCTATCTGCCTCTATCTGTGGCAGGTAGGGTGGCCCTGGCGAAGATGGTTATACTGCCCAAATTCCTGTATTTTTTTGTGAACGTGCCGATTTCTCTCACCAAACATTTCTTTGGGCTCCTGCGCTCGCAACTGTTATCCTTGATATGGGCGAATGGGCAAGCCAGGGTATCCTGGAACCTTCTGACCCTCCCCCTGACGCAGGGTGGATTGGGAGCCCCTGATATGCACCTATACGCCCTATGTGCGGAAGCTCAGTTTATTTATTTTTGGGTGCATGAGACTCCATTTCAACCTCATGTCGCGGTTGAGAGAGATGCGGTGACTCAGGTACCACTGGCTGTCGCTTTGTATCGGAGTGCGAGTCGTCCGAGAGAAGATGTTGACACTGCTGGAACATTACGCTGGGTGTGGCGTGAATTGCAGAAGAGGGCGGGTGTCCTGACGCTGTATGCGCCATCAATGATATTGGAGCATAACCCTATGCTGCCATGTATGGAGAGAGGTAATAGTAAGTCACTACTTATCGCAATGACGTTGAATACGTTTGCTGATCTTTACCCTGACTGCACTTTCCGACCTCCTCCTCTAGATGCGGACGACCATGTGGTGCCGTTTGCAGAATTTTTTTTATATCACTAGATACACACTGCGTGTCATGCGCTGTATCTGGGCTTTCCCGAGGCCCCCCCCCCCGACGATGCTCGCACTGGGAAATGTTCTTAAAACGCAGTCGTATAGAAAACTGGTCACAAGGCTCTACACGGTCATGCAATCTGAATGTCCGATTCTGAAGCCCAAGTCCATGGAGCTTTGGAATAGTGAATTAAACCTGCAGATGACGGAGGAACAATGGGATGATTGTTGTGGTCAATTATCTGTTTTATCCCCGAACTATCGCCTGAGATTGATACATTTCAAATTCCTACACAGATATTACCGAACGCCAATTAGCCTGCACCGTATGCGTTTAAGGGAGGATGCGAGATGTTGGAGATGTGGATATGAGCAGGCTGCTTTTGTACATGTGGCTTGGGAATGCCCGCATTTACAATTGTTTTGGGGTGAGATAATTCATGCAGTCAATCAAATAATCGGTAGGGATGATCCACCTTCCCCAATGCTGGGACTTTTAGGATACGTGCGTGACACGATACCTAAACGACGTAAGTTAAATGCCCTTCTGCTACTCTATGCCCCTAGACAGGTTGCTCTCCGTTGGGGTAGGAGGCGGGTCCCAGACTTCAAGAGTTGGTTAACAGATGTGACTTATTGGCACACTCAACTAGAGCTATTCTGGGATCAGATGCCTTCCGCGTCCCGTCCGACTGATATATGGGGGCCCTTTTTTTGACTGGGCAAGGTTGAATACTAGCCAGGCTGCACAGGATGAGGATTCTGCAGGTCACGATGTGGGGCTAGCTGAAATGTAAAACTGATATGTATGTAAATGTACGGCGATGTCATGGGAATGCCCAAATTATGGTTTATTTACTGCTCTGTATCTGTAATATGCGGTCTGTCACGAGCCAATGTGATGAACGGTTTGCATTGCTTGTCAATGACCTTACCGAGAGTAGGATTTTATGTTTTTCTCTGCAAATGAAGGGAAGAATGTCTTGAAATCTTGGATTAAAGTACCTACAGATTTTTACTGAAACCATGGAGCACAATTCTACAGATATTTTAACATTTATACCAGTAATACTTTAGTTAGCTTGCCTGAGTAAGTCATGGAGATCATCCCAAGCATGCACAGCTGAGTTACGAACCAGATAAGTGCACCTAGGTGACGCAACACTTACTTTAACTCAGCATGCTGACGGAACTAGTACTTATTTGTACCACGTTGACAAGACATGAGATTCATACGGTTGCACCCAAGGGTTTCATCTTAGGCATAAACCTTTCGAAGAAATTCTCTGCCAGTCATATTAAGAATCACGCTCCTGTTTTTACAATGTGTGCTACAGCATGGCACACCACAGTCAATTAAACTTTCAAACAGAAGATGAAAAAGATAATGAATGTTCTGACTGAACTGTGGACCTTCAGAATAAATTTTAGTTGACCTGTACAATAAAGCAGGAATCTGAACTTGACGATCATCATACCAACCTCCTTCTCCTAAGAAAAAGAGAAGTTGAAAGCAATGGGCTTCAAAAGATATTTCTTCTTCTTTTGCCTGCCTCATTTGATATAATTCTATAACATCACACATGAAATCTCTAAAGTGTAGAGGGTGAGTACTTAAATGTTCAAACTGACCACTCTCTGTAGAATTTGAAGGGTGTGTGCGTAGTGAAGTTAGATGATTAGTCTACATCTAGAACTTTGTAAAAGAAAATGTACTTTTAAATATGATTTCTTTGCCTTATCAATCCTTATATATTCCAGCCAAATGTTTTTAATCTTGGTTGGCACACTGTGGATTAGAATCGCTAGTGGTTCTTCTACTTTTCAATCTACCCCAGGAGTTTCAATATTCTCCTTCAGGTCTAGTGGAAGATATACACCTTTGCCCTCAAGCCTTTCACGAACTCTAGTAGAGGCAATTGTGTAGTTTTCGTCTGTATACATTATATAGCTTGGAAATTAGAAATATGGCAGTCCATCGTTAACAACGTGAATGCAGTCGGTGTGTTGAGGAGGTCGATGGAGGAGGTCAAGAGGTGCTGGCATGATGTGCAAACCCAAACCAAACAGAAACTCCCTGCCAACAGGAAAGCAGCAAAGGTAACTGGAGGTGAGAGTCCTGCGCCACAGGAGGAGCTGGATGATCTTGAGGAAACGGTGGCCACAGTCACCAGTGCGGAGACGGTGTAAGGAGTTGGGAGCCCAGGCACAGCTCGATATGACCTGACCCAACAGCAACAGGGTGAGTAAAGACCAGTGCTTGGGGAGACGGAGGGAGATGGGCACAATGGCACACATGCACAAACATGTGTAGCACACTGCACACCCACAATGATTGTGGAACATGTCCCTGATACCCTTGACACACTGCAGCACACTTAGAAACACCAAGTAGGCCCCCGTCCACTATGTGCACAAAGGGGCTCCCCTCCCTATCACCAATCCCACAACCTACCCATGCACATGTGCTGAATCTAGAAAAGCAGCGACTCTGTGAGCCACACTGACAATGCAAGTGACACTGCATGACCGATAGCATGGCTGCAGCCAAAATACATGACATGGTGCACAACACTGAGGTGGCCCAGTGTGGATCACATCCCCAAAGTAGCAGGTCACACTCTGACACATCCACATGCACAGACAACCCCTGACGTCAACAACACATCTGCAGACAAACAATGCACAAGAGTACAAAAACCGTCCAAGAGCACAAATGCCCCAAGCCCTCCACACCTCAGCACCCGAGAAGCACACAAGTCAAAGGCACACCGCCTCAAAGGGATAAGAGTCAGCTAAATCAGAGCTGCAGATGCGACTCTCCAACAATGCAGCACACACACATATCTATCACAGCACATCAACATAGACGACAATGTGGAACAAAGTGCAACACTTACACCACAGGACAGAGGACACAACTGGTGCTGCTTGTGCGTAGAAACTGGCCAATCACATATGGCATTGCATGAAAGTGTGGGATGATAATGTACGAGTACAACCGCATATCCATCATGTAGTCGAAATGTCCACTGTCCCCCCATCAAATAGCCAGCTTCTCCTAAACAGTCACAATGTACATTGTCATGCTGTCTGTCTGGAAAAATGTACAATGCGTCAACATACATGGGACACACGGTTAACCTGCATCTCCCCTTTACAATGCAGAGAGACAATCAACACCTCCTGCAGAGCACACCAGACATCCTTTCAGTGATGATGAAGAGGACCCCCTTGTCATCTGCTCCGACACCCTCTAACGGTTCATAGACAGCCTCGGCACTCCACCTCCAGGAGCAGGTCAGCCCAGCTGCATCGAAGTGACCCCACCTCCTGCACAGACCACACAGCAGGAAGCACACACACCACCACGGCTGTCTCCCAGGATCCCAACGACCAACACATGGCCTTCCAACGCTGTGTGTTAGGGTGCCAGGAGGAGATGTCTAACCAGCTGCAGGTGGGGTTCGACCTCATGGCAGCCAAACTAGATGCCAAACATGGGTGTCTGACTCCCATTAGGAACCACATACAGTCCCTAACGGACACCCACTGTCCGCTCCATGCTCTCCACCAATACTTGGCTGACATCGCTGGGGCCATTACTCGGATACTGTCAGTCAGATAGGCTCCAGCAACGACAGAACAGATTTGGCGGAGATGCGGAGGACAATGGAGACCATGGAGCCGATGCAGGCTGGAAGTATGGCTACCACGGCTGAACACCAGCAAGATGTAGCTGGGATCTTACATGCCCTGCAGATCCTCATCTTGCCATTGCTGCCACAGAGCCTGTACCAGATAGCTGCTGCAGGAACTTCGACACACACATCTCCGCCCCCTGATGTGTTATTGGCACACAGTAATGCAGCCATACCCCCTCCGCCCCCTGATGTGTCAGTGGCACACAGTGATGCAGCCAAAACACCACCAGAGACACCTGACACACCGGACAACAAAGACATATCAGAAGAGTAAAATGTGGATGGTAATGACTGTGAGGTTGGAGGTAGTAGCATCCATCCCCGCCACATGGCCTGCCCCTGCCTGGTTCAATCCTATGCATCATGCTCTGGAACAACACCTCCCACTGTCCCCCGTAACACTCTGCGACATTCACCTGGACCCCGACATGGACTGCCATATCTGCTCTGGTTACCAATGAAACAGCAATCCGGCTGCGGACTGAACTCTTCCTCTTCTGATTAACTTTTCATTCCCCCAAGGACTCTGGTTGGCACACTACTGGGCAACCATGTAATGTGGGCTTGGCATGGCCATGTACTGCTCCAGCTCCGACACTCCACAGAATGTGAATAAAACATTCCAAATCACACAGATGTGTCATGTCTATGTTCACTCAAGTATAAAAGGATGGATGAATGTTGGGAAATTGATTGCACTAAAAGGTACACCCTGGTAAAGGACATCAATGTGCATGCTTGACCCTGACCCACATGGCCAACTAGATGACTGTGAAGGTGTGAACTAGCTGTGGCCTCATTGTACATGAACAACAATCTTGCAACCCCCCAATGTAGCCTCACGTCCATGTATTAAATAGGGCTGCGTGTAGAAATGTCAAATTCTGTAGCAGGCCTGAAGTAGTGTCCCCCATCACATCCGTCACTCACCCAAAAACACGCCCCCGATTCCAAACAATTCGGAGCTTTGCGGCAGCCATTTCTGCCCGACCGCATCCGGCCCTTGCATCCATCCGCTACTCCGTAGAGTCATAGGGTCGTTTTCTACCAGGATCCTCTCGACATTTTCAATTGAGAAGAAATGGTGGAGTGGAGTTAATGCGAGAACATACACCCTACCGCCTACAAATCACACGCACATTGCCCCTTTGCCCTCAATTGACGTGTTAGGGCAGAAAAGCTACAGACAAAGCGCCGACTAGCGAGCGGAGCGGGACCCAGGCGAGCTGGCATCCCCAGGCAGAGCGAGGAGGCGGCGGCAGGCACAGTATGGCGAAGGCGAAGCAGAAAGAGCGGGGGCGCGGTCCCAGGCATTGCCGCGCAGAGGGGTCACGCGGGGTTGTGGCGGTGGCGCCCAAGAGTCCCCTGGTCAGTCCAGGCAAGAGCTTCAAGGCGACACCGCTCAAGACCCCGTCCTGTAACGTTGCAGAGTGTCCTGCAGCCAAGAGCCGTCCTCCCCCCAAAGTGCGGACACCACCAGACTCCAAAACACAGAAGTCTCCGGCTAAGTCCCAGGCGAACCCTGCGAAGATCAAGTCCCCTCCGCCGAAGTCCGAGGCGACACCGGCGTAGGTGAAGCCCCCTCCGGTGAAGCCCCAGAGCACTTCGGTGAAGCCCAAGTCGCCTGCAGCGGCAAAGTCCCGGCTGCCATTGGCGAAGTCTTGGCCACCCCCCATGATCCAGACACCCCCTCCTACCAAGACCCCCTCGCCGGCGACGTCCCAGTCACCACCGCCCGCGATGCCCCAGTCCCCACCTCCTGCCAAGTCCAAGCCTCCTGCCCCCGTGAAACCTCAGTCCCCTACCCCGAGCAAAAATCGCCCTCCACCTCGGGTCAGGTCGCCCCCACCTACAAAGCCATCGCACACTGTCGAAAAATGACCACGGTGCACATTTAAGTCGCAGACAGTAGGAAGTTCAAAAAACAATAGAGAGGCTTTTTTTCCTAAGAGCTGCACCATGTTTTCGAACTCTCAAAGCATATTTCTTCTTCTTCGTAGGGGGATAGCCATTGTAATATAAATATTATGTAGTACAAATACATGCGTAATGCCGTTATCCTTTCTCGGGCCAATCTCTATGCAATCTTTGGCGAGGGACATCACGAGTCACGACTCATGAAGCATAATCTAATAGTTAAGTTGTTGCGTCATTGAGAATTTGCAGCCACATAGCAAAGCAGTCTCGCGCGACAGCGGCACGAGGCCCGTGCACGAAGGAAATAGCTGTTGTTCGACGCCCGATAGAAGGGATATGCAAGTGAGTGAGACATGCCCGCAAGCAGAGAGACATAATTATAGCATTTAGGTGTAGTCAACGATCTAGAAACACGCAAGCTGGGCTTAGAGTGAGTTGGGGCAATAAATGCGAAAAGAATGTGGCTTCAACTGCCGGATGGAAGTTTTGCTCGAATGCTTGTCAGAAGCAAAAATTGAGCGGAGTAATATAATGATATAGATACACTTGACAGTCATTGTTTTTATGAAAACTATATATTTGGACGTAAGGGGACGAACACTAGTAATACATCAGATAATTTAATCAATGAAATGGGAATTGTTTTATTACATGCTAAATGTCATATGCGTTTGTTTAAATTAAGAGGATTGTAATTGTAAAGAAGAAACCATACATATATTAATGCAATGTTTTGTTACTATTGACTTTCAGTTACCCCCGACAAAGGGCTATAAATAGCCCGAAATGCATCGGGTTGAAATAAAGATTCGCTGCTTTGAACTATTGTTTGTATGGGATCGTATTTCCAAGGAGGCCTGGATGGGCACATGTTAATACGTGAAGTTTCCTAAATACAATTTGTTTAACATGTGGATAAATTTCGAAAAAAAGAGAAAGAATGGCAACATAATGGTGAAAAAAGGACGAATATAATGAAGGTGTAAAAGGATGATAAATTGGTTGGATTTGATATCCACAAATATGCTGTGCGTCTGGGAGTGGAGCAGTGTTGAAGCGCTCCCCACATGGCTTTTCTTAATGATCTGAACTGAAGCATGTAGCCAGAAAGCATGTTCCATCATGGCGTCAGACGACTGTATTGGTGTCAGCAGTGTCGAGTCAGGTGTGAAAGATGTAAGCTTCTCGTAGGGCGAGCCGAGCATCTACGAGTTATTCTGAGGTTGTCATTCAAGTCTGCCCTCTAAATGAAGCCCCTAGTTTCTATAGGAGTGCTTTGACAATACTGTGTTATGCTGTGTCAGATTAGCATACCTCTACAGCACCCCGGGGTAAACGTTCTCTGCTTGCTATTTCTACTTCTGGCAAATCAAATGCACAAATTAAGCAACTTGATTGTTGAACTGCAATTAAATAGAATCTTTGGCCTCCCAATCTCCACAAACTTGTAATCTTGTATCTGGACACATTAGGAGTGCTTAGAAACAGACGTGGCTAATGTAGCAAGAGCTATAAACAAGCATTTACAATGCAATGGTCTCGGCATTATTAAAGGTAGAGCTATTGGCATTGCTCATGACATTTTTTTTACATTTTTTTTTTAAAACATAAATAAATGGTATTGTCATTTAAAATGGCAATAGGTGAGCATTAGACAGTAGTAGAGAGTATTCCCGGACACTGAGCCACACACACATACACAGATAGAGCCGCGCACACACACACAGGCGGCTCAGTCTGTGTGTGTGTGTGCGTGGCTCTGTCTACGTGTATGTGAGTGGCTCTGTCTGTGTGTGTGCGTGGCTCTGTCTGTGTGTGTGCGTGGCTCTGTCTGTGTGTGTGTGCGTGGCTCTGTCTGTGTGTGTGTGCGTGGCTCTGTCTGTGTGCGTGGCTCTATGTCCGTGAATACTCTCTACTGCTCTCTAATGCTCATCTATTGCCATTGTAAATGACAATACCATTTATTTATATATATTTTTTAAAAATGAAAAAAATGTTATGAGCAATGCCAATAGCTCTACCTTTAATAATGCCGAGACCATTGCATTGTAAATGCTTGTTTACGTATGTGTCAAGGCCATCCCATGCAGGTGTACCTCAAGGAGGGATAACTGTGTGTGGGGTGTGGACACATTGGTCTTTTATTAGCGCAGTTCATGGGGTGGGAGTCGTCAAAATCTGGTATGGTATCTCACTCAGGGGGTGCCAGCCGCATTCGAGACCGAGGTCGGAGGTTCAGATGTACTTCCGCCTTGTGTATTGAGACAAAGGAGCTTTCATACTTAATGTTAGTCTCACTACTGCTTGCATTTTTTAAATGAGATGTGGCCTTCGCGCTGCAAGTGATGCTAGGCCTTAGACTTAGGGTGCACCAATAGCGATACACACGCAACAGTTGGCATGTATGAGCCAAAAGCCTGATTGGCCTTGCGCTCCTTGTACAATCTCTCTCTTTCTCTCTCTCTTCCCCTCTCTCTCTCCCTCTGTCCCCCTCTCTCTCTCTGCCCCTCTCTCTGTCCCCCTCCTTCTCTCTCTCTTTCTCTCTCTCTGTCCTTTGATAAGTGCCTGACACACCTTCTTATCTTGAATTTTGTCTTGCAGGCTGTGACTTACAGATTGTCCAGGTATGACCCGCCATGACTCTTCCAAATAGTTGTTTAGAGTCAAATTTGATTGTGGTATTTTGTTTGGACTTTCAATGGTGAATAACCCGTTCGATGCTGATGATGGAACCGCTCCGTCATCAGCTGCGGTGGCGCTGTGCTGATGAAGGAGCGGTTCCGTCATGGCCCCGCCGCCGCAACTGCGCGGCGCTGATTTCGCGCCTGCGCGGCGCGTTTTATTGAGTGGGCGGGGCCATGACGGAACCACTCCGTCATGAGCACAGCCCAACCGCGGCTTTTGACGGAGCGGGTCCTTCACCAGAATGCGGCCGCCCCGCCCCCTTAGCGCTGCGGCGGAATAGCCGCTGCAGCGATGCGGTTAAATGATTCTCCTTTTTCTGCCCACACATGAACATTAATTGTTGTAATTGTGCGACATCAGGAGAATGATTTTGTTCATGATTTCGTGAAGTTGATGTGCAATATCTTGGTCTGGGGGGTGGGGGGACGGTGCCCGGGGTAGTGCCCCAGGGGTGGGTCCAGGGAGGTGGAGGGGGCATTGGCAGTGGGTGTTATGGCCCTCTTCGGTGTCCAAGCTGCAGGATCGTTGGCTCCATGGCATCTGTTGTTCTTCAGGTGTGGCTCTGGCGGGGCTCCCCGTTATGGTGCAGGTTGTCGTCAGACTTTACACCAGGTAAGAGTAGGTGTTAAGTTCCTGCTGCTAACGCACCTTATTGCCTGTTTTGTTATCTTATCGCAAATCTGGCTGGTCGTTGAGAATGTTGTGAGGTGGTGCTGTTGCAGCTTTTTGCACTGGAACGCCTACTCTGCATATCATTAATATTAGTTGCTGGGGTCATCTGTGGCGATGTTTTTTGCAGCTGCTATCGAAAGGTAAACGGGTGATATGGGCTGTTAGCACCAGTTTGTGAATGGGGCGATAAATTTATTGTGACTTTGGCTGCGATAAAGTGACGCTAATTTAGCGATAATTCCTTGAGCATATGCCCCAACATGCGGTAGGTTTGACATATAAAGACTTTGGGTGGGGTAAGCCATGATGCATAGTCGGGTAGAGAGATCAGCTGTAAACCAGTATGGCAGACTGAACGTTCACGGAAGGTGATGACAGTCGGCTGATAAGAACCAAATTGAACAACAATCTGGCTAACCAGATATCTGAGGGATGGAGAGCAGAAACAATGGATAAGGACTAAGGGGGAAGTGTGGTATGCTCGTAGTATAGTTAGGGGAGTCGAGAGTTTAGGAGGGAGAAGAGGCCCTCATTCAATTAAGAACCCAAAATGCGTAAACAAGTTAACCTGATACATCCCATCAATGCCTTACAAAAAAAACGTATTCTGCATGTACAATAAACAAGACTAGTGAGAAAATAAATACAAAAGAGAAACAAACGGGCAACTATAAAATAAACATTACTTTACCCTCTTCCTTTTTTAACTAACAGAATTTAGTATGCTGGGATTTTTAACAAAACTACAAGTCACAGAATGCAACGCACTATTGTTTTAATAGCCAGGCCAGACAGCGGGTCCATGCCTGACGACGGGACACTTGAAACCTTAACCTAGGAGTTTTGGTGAAATACACCAGCCATAATTTGACTTGCTGCTTCTGCACTGTTGACCACATCAGACGGTAACCTTGAGTTGCATGTTGGATAGGGGACAACCATCTTTGATACAGTTTAAATACAAACAATTAGGCGAAACAAAAAGCTTTGAAGAACACATTTTGTCCCAACCATCTTCGACGAAGTTAATTTAAACAATTAGGAAAAAACAAGCTCTGAAGAACAACATGTAGCTCGTCTCACTTACTCTATCTTCTTGAAGCACTCCTTGCCTGCCGCTACCACACGCTGGCCCTGCTTCAGTTCTTCCAGTTTGCGCACGCGGCTTCCATGGCGAGGGGTATAGATGCGCTGCGCAGCGCCCAGGTCTAGCGGCACGCGTCTTGTCACCTCCACCAGGAAGTGTTCAAAAGTGGGTATATGGCGCTTGTTCACCACGAATTTACGGCCAACAAAAAAGGGGTCGCCGTTGCGGTGCACAAAGACAGTCTTCGCTGGTGTTAACTGGGAGCTGTGTTGACGATAGTAGTGGTGTATTCCCGGCGTCTCGGGTGGCAGATAGCAGTAGGAGGTCGTGAAAGGTGTTTCGTCGACGGAGAATGCCCGCATACCCGCCAGGTAGATGAATGCCTTAGAATAATTTGCTGAGGAAATTCTATTTACGACAAATCGAGAAAAAATTGTTAGGGACGAAAAGTCTGCGACTCGCTCTAAATTCACGGGAACAACGTGACGTCTTATAATGGGGGGAAATGAAAGTTACGTTACATGTCGCACGTCTCTTGGTAGCTTTCCGTGGCATATTACTGCGAGCCGGGGCCTTTTTCCAGGAGGATGCGGGACACGGAAGCGAGCGGCCAAGCCGCTTGGCCCGCATGGCACTGGCAGTCATTGTTCTAATGTGACGTCGACACGCAGTTGCTGTGTTACCGGGTGAGAGGAGAGCTGGCGTCATACAGTCACCCTTGTAATGCTGTATCTTTCAAAATTATTTTTGGGGTTATTCTTTTTTATTAAACTTGAATAAAAGCACATTATATTAGTAACGTAACCATTAAGGGAAAACTTGAAGAGTAGCGCAGTACTACATTCCGGCGATACGTTCATGAGAAGCAGAACAACGTTACGCGAAGCAAACTTGCTCGGGTAGTTATACACTGCAAGGGCGTAGGAAGGAACTGTGGGGGATGCGGAGGATTTACCCCCCCCCCCTGAGATTTGAGGTGAGGGAACACGGGGGGGTGGGGGCAACAAACGACCCTGAAGTTTACACAGAGACAGCTATGCAGTCAAAGTTTACACAGAGACAGCTATGCAGTCAATGTTTAAACTTCATTTGTTTTTAAGTGCTTTAAAAGCATGGGGACTGAAAAACGAATTATGTTTACACAGGCTGCTGACAAACAGTGATTTATGTTTCATGTTTGAGTTTATGATTTACAGGTCGATGCATTGCGAATTACGCAAATTATTGTTTATGGTTTTGATATTCGATAAAGATAAGGCCGCAATGTGGACCAGTGATGTGCCATATGCTTTTTTTAAAACATTTTTTAATTTCTTTATTGGTTCCAGGCAACATCAATCATAGCATCCTCTACATTATGTCATACTCATGTTACAGTATAAGATTAAACCCCATAGTATACATTCATAGTCGTGTGGTTCTTTTTTTTTTTCCCTGTATCCAGGGGGATCACATATCTTTGTCAGCATCACTTAGGTTACTCGACTTCTCTTCTAGAATCCATTAAACGTACCTCCATACAATTTACTTTTTTGCACATTTCTGAATCACATTTCCAAACAAAACCTCTGGTCCCCTCCTGCCCGGAGACTAATGGGATTTTCATATATTCTACTGTCCCACTATTTACCATGATATTTCCTAACTGTCTGCCGTCTGCTCGTGCATTTTGGCGATATTGTATCAGGGGTTCCCAGTAGTCTCTAGGTCTGGATGCTTGCGGTAGTTCTTCCACATAGACCTCTAAGGTGTCTCTACAGAATGACATGTCCTTGAGCCTGTCTCTGAATCTGGGAGGGTGTTTACTACCCCATCTGATGGCAACCCAACGTTTTGCTAGTAGAAGCGATACAGCCAAAAATCTCCGTCTTTTTACAGGTGTCAACTTATATATACCGAATAAGCATACCAGTGGTGCATTTGGTATTCTTTCGGATAACATGGTTGTGAGTGCTCCTGTGACCTCCTCCCAGTATTTATGTACCTGTGGACAGGCCCATGCCGTATGTAAGAAGTCTGCTCGTAGATTCTCACACTTATCATTTGGTCGAAGGCGGAATGCGTGTAATTTGGTCGGGGTATAATAAAATTGATGTAAAAATTTAAAGTGTACTATGCGTAAATTAGACTTTGGTGTCATTAGTTTCAACTGCATACAACTATATTCTCAATCTTGTTCGCTTATAGTGTCTCCTAGCATCTGTTCCCATTTAGTAAGCGATCTGTTCTCAGGCCCTCCTTGCTCTGATTGTGACGTGTTTTAAAAGCGGTTGATCAACTTCCGGTGGCTAGGTGCAATTATCAGTGTTTGCAGGGCTTGCAATGTGGGTGGTTCCTCCGGAAATGAGTCATATAGTTCTCTCATCGCCGTCTTTAAACGCATATGGGCAAACAGCTTCATGGGTGTGTAGTGTGTGCTCAGCGATGGGTCCTCCCTCTGAATAAACCTTCCAATGTGGGAATACATCTGCCATAGTATGTCATTTCATCTCCTCTAGCAGCTGTAACATCCCCTTTTCCTGCGTGACCGACAGCTTCGGATGGTGCGCTATAGGGAGTGACGGTGCATAGACTGGAAGTTTCTCGGCACGATTTGCTAGCATATACCAGGCTCTCGAGGTACAGTGTACTGTTTGAATCCTATCACTGTGGGTAAACGACTTAGGGTCCGATATATAGGCTGTCTAGTGCCATATGCTTTACCTAAAAAAAGTGTTATAAGCAACAAGCTGAACATGTTAATGACTGCCCCGGTTACTTACCGATAATCTTCGTTACTCCGAGTATTGTTTTCCTTGCCACATGAGTTACGTAGTGAACTTTAGCTCCACATGACAACCCTCTGGAGCAAATTAGCATCCCATCCCTCCCCAACATGGTCAACCACCGTCACCCTTGACTCAGTATAAGAGGAGGGTCGACCCATCCCACTTCCTGTAGTACTACCAAGTCCCAAGAACTACATGAAGCCGATAGCCAAACAATCATAAGAATTTGTATAGCGCGCTACTCACCCGTAAGGGTCTCAAGGCGCTGGGGGGGGGTCGCTATTGCTCGAACTGCCAGGTCTTGAGTTGTTTCCTGAAGGAGAGGTGATCCAGGGTCAGCCGTAGGTGAGTGGGGAGGGAGTCCCATGTCTTGGCTGCCAGGTAGGAGAAGGATCTTCCTCCGACGGTGGACTTCCAAGTTCGTGGGATGGAGGCGAGGGCGAGGCTGGCGGATCGGAGCTGGCGGGTGGGTGTGTAGAAAGAGAGGCGGCTGTTGAGGTACTTAGGGCCCATGTCGTGGAGAGCCTTGTGTGCGTGGGTGAGGAGTCTGAACGTGATCCTCTTGTTGACGGGGAGCCAGTGCAGGTCTTTCAGGTGGGCTGAGATGTGGCTGCGGCGAGGGATGTCCAGGATGAGTCGTGCTGAGGCGTTCTGAATGCGCTGGAGTCTTTTCTGGAGTTTGGCTGTGGTTCCAGCGTAGAGGGTGTTTCCGTAGTCCAGACGGCTGGTGACGAGGGCCTGGGTGGCAGTCTTCCTGGTTTCTGTGGGGATCCATCGGAAGATCTTTCGGAGCATGCGCAGGGTGTTGAAGCAGGATGATGAGACTGCGTTCACTTGCTTGGTCATCATGAGGGAGGAGTCCAGGATGAAGCCCAGGTTGCGTGCGTGGTCCGTTGGTTTGGGTGCGCTGCCCAGGGCAGGGGGCCACCAGGAGTCGTCCCACGCGGAGGGAGATGGTCCGAGGATGAGGACTTCCGTCTTGTCTGAGTTCAGTTTCAGACGGCTGATCTTCATCCATTCTGCAACGTCTCTCATTCCTTCCTGGAGGTTGGCTTTGGCGGTGGTGGGGTCGTTGATGAGGGAGAGGATAATCTGGGTGTCGTCGGCGTAGGAGATGAAGTTGAGGTTGTGTCGGCGGGCGATGGCTGCGAGAGGGCTCATGTAGACGTTGAAGAGGGTTGGGCGGAATGAGGATCCTTGCAGGACGCCGCAGATGACTTCGGTGGCCGCGGATCGGGACGGGGGAGGCGGACTCTCTGGGTTCTTCCGCCGAGGAATGAGATGATCCACTCCAGGGCCGCTTCTTGGATTCCTGTGTTGCTGAGGCGCTGTATCAGGGTGTGGTGGCAGACGGTGTCGAAGGCTGCTGAGAGGTCCAGGAGGATGAGGGCAGCCGTTTCTCCGTTGTCGTGCAGGGACCTGATGTCGTCGGTGGCTGTGATGAGGGCGGTTTTGGTGCTGTGGTTTGCTCGGAAGTCGGACTGTGAGGGGTCAAGGGATCCATTGGTCTCGAGGAAGGCGGAGAGTTGTCTGTTGACGGTCTTCTCGATGACTTTGGCTGGAAAGGGGAGGAGCGAGATGGGTCGGAAGTTCTTCAGGTCCGTGGGGTCCGCGGTGGGTTTCTTGTGGAGGGCGCTCAGCTCGGCATGTTTCCCGCTCTCCGGGAAGGTGGCGGATGCGAAGGAGCTGTTGATGTTGTTCCGGAGTTGGGTTGCAATGATGGAGTCGGCTTTGTTGAAGATGTGGGGTGCGCATGGGTCGGTGGGGGAGCCGGAGTGGATGGTGTTCATCACATGGGTGGTGTCTTCGGTGTTGACAGGGGTCCAGGTGCAGAGGGTGGTGGTTGGGGGCGCTGGTTTGGCGGTAGGGTGCGTGGTTTGTGCGTCGAAGCTGTTGTGAATGTCGGTGATCTTGCGGTGGAAGAACGAGGTGAGAGCGTCGCAGAGGTCTTGCGAGGGAGTGATGTCGGTGTTGCAGGCGCTGGAATTGGAGAGCTCTTTGACGATGCTGAAGAGCTCCTTGCTGTTGTGGGTGTTGTTGTCCAGTCTTTCTTTGAATGCTGTCTTCTTGGTGGTGCGGATCAGCTGATGGTGTTTGCGGGTGGCGTTCTTGAGGGCGGTCATGTGTTCTGCTGTCTGGTCGTGGCACCAGGCTTTCTCGAGGGTGCGGCAGGTTTTCTTGGAGTTTTTGAGGTCGGTGGTAAACCATGAGGCTTTCCTGCTGCTGGGTCTGCTGGGAGGGTTCTTCAGTGGTGTGAGTTAGTCGGCGCAGTTGGTGAGCCACAGCGTGAGGTTGCGGGCTGCTTCGTCGGGGTCCGTCGTGTTGGTGGGCGGGTTCTGGCTGAGGGTGGTGGTGAGCTGGTCGGCGGTGATCTTGCTCCACCTTCTGCGGGGAACTTGTTGCGGGTGGTGGTGGGTTGTGGTTCTCCTGAAGTTGAAATGGACGCAGCTGTGATCTGTCCAGTGTAGTCCGGTGGAGTGGCTGAAGGAGATGTGCTTGCTGGAGGAGAAGACGGGGTCAAGCGTGTGGCCAGCGTAGTAGGTGGGGGTGTTCACCAGTTGCTTGAGTCCGAGGTTGGCGAGGTTGTCCAGCAGGGTGGTGGTGTTGTTGTCATTGTTGTTTTCCAGGTGGAAGTTGAGGTCCCCTAGGAGGATGTAGTCTGAGGAGATGAGGGCATGCGGGCTGATGAAGTCTGCGATGGCTTCGCTGAATTGTGTGCGTGGTCCCGGGGGTCTGTAGATGAGAGTGCCTCTGAGGGTGGTCTTGGGGTCGGTGTGGATCTGGAAGTGAAGATGCTCGGTGGCATTGAGGGTGTCATCGGAGTTGGTCGTGATGCGGATGGTGTTTCTGTGGACGATGGCGATGCCTCCTCCGGTTTCGTTGATGCGGTCCCTCAGGATGATTTTGTAGCCGTCCGGGATGGCTATGGCGATGTCGGGGGCTGAGGAGGCGTTCATCCAGGTTTCCGTGAGGAAGGCAACGTCTGGTGAGGTGGTGTTGAGGAGGTTCCAGAGTTCCACGGCGTGCCTATGGGCGGAGCGGGTGTTGAGCAGGATGCACTTGAGGTGGTTGTTGCTGGTGCTCGGCTTTGCGGGTGCGGTACCGGTTCGGAGGCAGGTGAATTTGCAAGCTTGGCAGGTGAAGAGTCCGTGTGTGTGCCTCGGGGTGGCTTGGTAGCAGGCGGCGTATCGGCCGACGTTGAGTGCGTGGAGGGTGGCTGCGTCGTAGGTCCGTCGGGTGCGCTGGCATCGTCGAGGACCAGGGGTCCTGGGCGCGGTCCAGGCACGGACGGGCGTAGACGGGCTTGCCTTTGGCGCATCTTCGGCGCACAATCGGCGCGCCCGCTGCGCGTACGCGCGGACTCTGCCATAAATAGAGAGTGGGAGGGAGGAGGGGCGAGGAGCAGCTGGGAGGCGGAAGCGGGGTGGCGAATGGGAAGGGGAGAGGGTCCTAGAGAAAAGGGGGTGGGCCGCAGGGGAGCAGCGGCGGGGAGCGGGGTGCAACGGCGGGAAACGACAAAAATCACTCAGTCAGGGGCACCACACGGGGAGAAAAACAACAACTGCTGGCACAGAGAGTGAACGAAAAACGGAGACACAGGAGTCACAGCCTCAGGGGCGGTGGCGAGCGGGCGGTGGTAGCAGGGAGACCGGGTGCACTCAGGAGGAGCCACGCGGCGGGTGGAGCGACCGGCTCTGACGAGGTCTGGTCAGGTCACCGCTCCCCGTCGCGTGGAAGCGCCTTAAATGTCCAGTGGGGGGGGAGGAGCAGCTGGGAGGCGGGAGCGGGGTGGCAAATGGGAAGGGGAGAGGGTCCAAGAGAAAGGGGGCGGGGCCGCAGGGGAGCAGCGGCAGGGAGCGGGGAGCGGGGTGCAACGGCGGGAAAAGCGGGAGACGACAAAAACAGAGAGGGAGGGTTGGAAACTCATGTGGCGAGGAAGACAATACTCAGATTAATGAAGATTACCGGTAAATAAAAGGGGCATTACCTCCTTGTAAGTCTTCCTCACCACCTGAGTTACGTAGTGAGCGCATACCGAAACCAAGCGGCTTCATTAAAATTCACAGGAAACCACAGACAACGGGATAAGGCAAAACAGGAGGCTGAAACCAAAAAATTAAAAGACCCACGCAGAAGGATCACCCAACAACACCCAGTAGCGAACCAGGAACATAAGCGTGGAGGACCAGGAAGCGGCCCCAGAGTAGAGATCTCGTTGAACGTGGCCAGGAGACAGACTGTGTTGGGTAGTTCCTATAAACCTATATAGAATCTGCGTCTTTAGACAACATACACTGCAGGATTGGTGTCCAGACTGATTCTAGACACCCCTACCTGGTATGTTATACTAGCTCACAGTGCCACTAGAAACCCATCATACCAAGGAGAGAATAGTTCTTGGCAACTATCGAACATGACAACCCTCATCCCTCAGGACTGTGGAAACAGTGCTACTTATTGCTCAGTCACTCAGGTTCACTTTGTCTCAGAGAGATACACAGAATAAATGGTGGGGACGTTTCTCAATAAGCATTTATTGAGCCAGCATCATTCTAGTGTAAAATAGGTGTGTTGAAACAACCATTAGACAGTAACAGATATAAATGATTATAAACACTAACAGAGTAAAAGGATGGTAGATTTCTACCATCGTGCTAAAACAATTAATACAGGCAAGTATAGAAAATTCATGACAGTAAAATGCGTACTCCTACGATGCGACCCTAACTAGATGTACCATGGTGTACCTAGCATGTATATGGGTGTAAAGCTAAGAATCCCTCTAGGATAAAGTTGAGCCCGTTACCTGAAGTGAGAGACTGTGGGAAACCGTCTTGGTCTCGAGATGGACACCCCGCAAGGGATGTCAGACCACTGCAAGCTGGAGTGTCTGCGCGCAGGAGCCTCAGCGTCTCGCGTCAGTGTGTCGGCATGGAAGTCCTTTTACTCCTCTGACTATCTCAGCAAGGTATGATGTATATATACCCAAAGTGGTACCCCCTGGGGATATAACTTGCTTTGTCATATCCGACTAGGATGATGAAAGGAATGTCCCTTGTACATAGTTGTTATGCAGGAGATGTTAGGCCTGCTCTTATTCCAAGAATCCTCATGGATAATGAATGAGGCTTAAGCTTTTTGGACAAAACCCTATGTCATCTTTGCATTATCCAAACTAGGTAAAAGGTCAGTACTAAGAACCGTTATGCGGTGTAATGGTAAGTGAGAAAATAGGTGAAAGGTTAGGTGACTACCTGAGCCTATATTGGGGTATCTATATGGAACATAACATCCACTCCTCATCCGGCTGGACGACATGCTGAAAATTATAATGTACGGCTAAATGTAGTATGCAAAATAAGTCCATTAAAAATAGTACTTAGCAAAGCCAAATATTATTGCATGTGATAAGTCTGTACTAAATATGTACGTAAATAGAATCCGAACAATGAGTGACTGAAATCCATGCAGTTTAGAAAAAGTGTCTTTTGTTTAAAATTCTAATTTTGGTTGTTTTTGAAAAAGGCCAAATTTTCCCAGCACGCGATGAGCCAAATGTTTGTGTCCTGGCTGGGAGTCGCAACATCACTGTTGCCTGCAATCACAAATGACGGGGTCTGCAACACCTTGCAGATCAGGTCAATTGAGCACAGATGTTCCTCCGTATTCACCACACCCGTTGCTGGGGATGTACTAGTGTCATCCAAGGCCTGAGTATTTGTTGAGGAGCCGGTATCCTTCCCGACAGGAGCTGAAGCATCCTTTGGTGGCTCTAAGAATGCAGACATCAACATTGAGATACCCTGAGGGCACTGCAGAACATGGGCCATTATCGGGTCCAGTAAAGCATCAACGTCCGGTGGCGCAATTGTTGGAAGTGTTAGACAGAGATCTAACAATCATTCGTGTCCGCAGAACTGGCATCGGAGAACATGCAAAATACAGTCGATCCAGACTGGTCTAAATGACAGGAACCAAGACTTGTTTATACGTAAACAAAAATTCCCAGGCATGCACGAACGTAACTAGCAAGTACACATGTAGATAGAATTATCTACAACAACATTAGGCAACTGCTTTCTCCAATAAAATTGGTTTTAATTTCTTTCAAGTATTCATAAAAAATTCATACGATAAAAATGTATTACAATGTTCAGAGTAAATGCAAACTTCATTGTAACTATACATGATTTGTCATGGTTAAAATTTCATTAGACATTATAAAAGCTGATGGTTTCCTGTCGACGGGTTTCGACACGTAAGTTGTGTCTTCTTCAGGACTGTACCATCGATATTCTGTAAAAATAATAATTATGGACATTTTTTACTTTATAGTTCTTTTCCTGGTGAAGCAGTTTTCAATCGTTTATAACATGTTCGTTGTACCGCTAGTCATTTTTTCATACATATTGATGTACCGCATTAATGCTCTAAATCTCTATAGTGAACCCAGTAACTGTGTCTATTATCTCTATAAACATAGGCATCTTCAAGGTAGAACATAAACATGCTTCAAAGGCTAATTGCAGTGTCAGCATTTGTTGTGTAACATCATCAAGATAGAGCATAAACATGCTTCATAGTTCTTCACATTGTTAGCATTTGTCATATACAATCCAGATTTTCTAGTTACTCTGGTCATTTGTTAAAAACTCAAAGATAAGCCTATGTCAGGACAGGCTGGCATGGGTGTATACTGTGCTGTACATATATTCCATTCAAAAACAGAAGGCCGGAATTACCCATGGAGGAATGACGTATAGGTCTGCACAGTCGTGGATGGAGTTCTACCGACTGTACAGAGTAAAACGTGGTAACACCCGAATGTGCAATCGGTGCACTACCCTGCAGGAAGGGTTATCCAGCGTAGCACTGCAAGGAATGCGCACTAATCTATTGGTGGATATGTGTTAGAAAGAATAACTCATGCATGTATACCTATATCTGCATATGTAAATTGATTCACACATATTAATCTTAGCCTATTCCTATTTAGGGGACAAATACTACAGAAGTATATCAAGACAGCTCGTCTATCCCCCATATAAAGTGATCGCTTTCTAATTCACTATTTTTACTCACACATACAAGTGTCTCACCTTCTAGTATGTCAAAAAATGGCGTAGATATATGATAGGTTTAGTTTTCTAAAGGCGGGTTACCCAACGAAGTACTCCAGTCACAGGGATATAAAGACACTTAATATCTGGAATGGTATAAAAACAAAGAGTATCATATAAAGTGTTCTAGTTTAATTAGGACGGCACAAATGCATTACATTTTGGCACTGGTGCATGTTACCTTGGATTCGGTGACTCGTGACTGGTTGCATGTGCTGTTATGATAATAGTTAAAATATCCTCTTTCCAGTCTATGATATATCAGAACGCTGGGCACGCTGTAGAACGCTCGTATTGCCGACCCTGAAGTTGAAAACATTGGCTGTTATAGCGTGTATTTACTTTTCCCTAATATTTAGATTAGAAAGCACAGCGATTCTTACCGACTTGGTTTTATTAGCCACACCTACTCAGAGGGTTCGGTATAACATGTGGATGGGCATTGACGGAAAGGAGTTCGTCCGTCTCGTGGCGGATAAGATGAAAGAACGCTCTGTGCGGAAACCGGCAGCTGTAAGAGTTGAGTAGTGATATCAGAGTAGTGATATCTCTAGCCTCCCCCCTTAAAATTAATGGGCATGTATACCGTGTAGACAATTCTTACCGGTAAACTTTCATAGATTTAGTTGATTGTCTGGAGCGGTGCAGCGTGTAGATTGATAGCGGTGACGTTTATCTGTATTATAAGGCAAGGGAAAGAGGGTGTTACCCAAACAGAGTTGCAAACTAATCTATTTGTGTGCGGAACAGTTAACGCTACTGACGCCTTTCTTCTCTTACCGTTATCCCAGGTCTGTGAACCGTGTATGCTGTCTTCCTTCGTTCGGTCAAGGTTTGAGTGTGTGACTACCCGGGCCTTTTATATAAACGGTCTAGCTATTGGTGGATGCAATCCATTTTGTTTAAAGGGATATAGCGTCTTTTGCAAGGCGACGGTCGTTCTCAGCCATAGACTTTAAACTTTTCGACGATAACACACGTATATGGTTGTAATTTATTTTCTCATGGAGCAAATATAGCGTTATTTATCTAACCCTTAAGGGGTTTTTTTGGGAACTTAATTTGTTTCTTTTATTTAATCGCGACATAAGTATTTTTTCCACATTGCGATCATTTTGTGGTGTGCATCAACAGGGGGGGTTTTTGGGCGGGGGGGTAGGGGGGGAGGGGAGGGGGGGGAAAGAAAAAGGGGTTCGGGTGGTATAAATGGAAGATAGAAGGGGGACACACTTCATCTTTAAATCCATCATGGATTTAAGACGAAATTCCCTCATAGATATCATTTGGCATTAGTTCGTATATCAGAAACAGTATTTGGGCTCCTAGACATCTCATTCGACAGTAGTTGTGTATTGGACTATTATTCCTGTTAGAGGATGGCATTTGACCATGGTAGATCATTATTCAGGCCTTGAGAAAATGTCTTAAGCGAAAAAATCCAGAAGACTTCTTTCTTCTTTCTTATTTTATCGCCGCCCGTATTATCGGGTGTGTGTATTTTCTCAAGAATACGCCATCTGATGTCAGTTGGGGCATGGCGATATTCTATGTAATGACTCACTAAGGGAGATGTTAGTTTCTGTGTCTTGATCGCTGATTTATGTTCCGTCAATCGTGTTTTGATCATACGGGCAGTTTCGCCAACATACCCTTTGTTGCACGGACATAAAATCAGATAGACAACATTGCTTGTCTTACAGGTCCAAAGTTCCCTTGCTGTTATTTTAAAATCATTATGTATTAGAGTATCTCCTGGGATGATTCCATCACAAGATAGGCATGTGCCACATCGAGAGGTGCCTTTGAAGGCATCAGTACCTGTTATTGACTTCTGTATAAAGGGGGTTCTTGCCATTGGGCTGTCAAACCGCGATCTGACTATCAGATCTTTCAGATTCTTATTTCGCCGATGCGCATACATCGGTTTGGCAAGTTTGGGTCTGGATGGATCTGTATTCAACAGGTGCCAGTTGGCATTGATAGTTTGTCTGATGGTGGCATTCAATGCGGTACAACGAACATGTTATAAACGATTGAAAACTGCTTCACCAGGAAAAGAACTATAAAGTAAAAAATGTCCATAATTATTATTTTTACAGAATATCGATGGTACAGTCCTGAAGAAGACACAACTTACGTGTCGAAACGCGTCGACAGGAAACCATCAGCTTTTATAATGTCTAATGAAATTTTAACCATGACAAATCATGTATAGTTACAATGAAGTTTGCATTTACTCTGAACATTGTAATACATTTTTATCGTATGAATTTTTTATGAATACTTGAAAGAAATTAAAACCAATTTTATTGGAGAAAGCAGTTGCCTAATGTTGTTGTAGATAATTCTATCTACATGTGTACTTGCTAGTTACGTTCGTGCATGCCTGGGAATTTTTGTTTACGTATATTCTCTACCCTGACCCAGGATTGCTATTCGCACCAGGGGGCTCCTATTACTTTACATAGAGGAACCAAGACTTGTTCAGTTCTCAAAGACGGGGTGTGCCCAGATGGATTACCATGCGATCACGGTATCTGCGCTCCAAAAGTGTTCTTTCCATATCCTTGGTGACTGGGATGTCCATTGCATAGCAGAACAATTACAATCAGGATACCTGCTATTAGAAACAGGATCAGCGGAAACCCTCCAAAAATGCTTCAGAATACGGAGTGTATGAAGTTGGGAATGACTTCGAGGATTGTCTGAAAGGTGCTTAACAGTCCAGAACCTATGGTCTTAAATAGGTGGACAATACCTGTCGTATCAGACATTTACCATTTCTGTGAAATTGAAAGGGCAGTTTGTTCGTACTAGTGCCTGTATGTCAGCCGAGGACCTTCCAACTTGGCGATCATAAATTCTCGGGCGGAGCTTAAGGGTACGGTTTGCTGTAGAAGCATGGCTTTCATTCGGCACAGAGTATCAAACCATATAAGGGAAACATTCAACAAAGGCCATAACGGGTCCTCCCTCACTGTATGGGTTGGTGGAAACAATACTTGCATAAAGCAAGTAACCCTGGAGCTTACAGTGACAAGATATACAATGCCTGGAGTATCCCACAACAACCTTGATCATTCGGCATCAAGTGGCTAACATTTGAAAGCAGCTTGAACATCAGATTAATCATGGCTTAAGGAGATCCTATCAAGTGACAGGATAAGTTAGCAACTGAACCATTACAGGCCAGTGAAGCAAGATATCCTGGCATTTGAGAGATCCGCTTAAGGAGTTCTCGCAGTTGGTACCTCTTAGGAACACTTCCATGTCCTTATTCCTACATCGAAATCTGTATGGTAATTTTCAAGATTCCTTGATGAATTCCCTACCCATTGCTTTATTTATACCTCCCTGTTCTTGTTCTAGGCAATATTGAAGCTGCTAAGTTGTGACCAGTAGTGTTATATGGCCATGGATTAACCATTCTGTGGATTGTGATTCTGCCACAGTAAAATGTAATTTATCAAGTTTTTCAATACACAGTATTGTACATTTTGCTAGCCTTTGTGCCCTGGTAATCTATTTTTCAGTTAGATTATATGCTAAAAATAGAGACGTACTGTTGATAATTCACCAAGGCACATAAGTAGCGCGCAATGATTGCAGCGTCCATCTTAATAACATAATAGAACATAGTTGAGATTGTCCGTGTTGTAGTATGGATGTCAATGTAGTCATACCATTGTCAACTACAGCAAATGCCTTTTCAACGTTAATTTTATCTATTTCATGAAGTCTTTCTGCAGCTTCTTGTTGAGAGATTTTCCAGAGTTCATTATAGACAGTATAATAGAAACGTTTCTGACATGGCTTTCGGGGACCTAGTAAAAAATCCCTTAAATCCACCTAATCTGAGAGTGAGGATAAGTGCTGTTTCACCTGGGACATTGTCGCAGTTTTTAGCCAATCAAGGCACAACTTCCCAACACTGTAGGATGACACTACCCCCGTATGTTCTTTTTGTACATATCGTGGGTCTGGCCTATGGATACTAAACTCTTCGGTTGTACCCCTAAATCTTGATTGATATCTGTTTTGTGTCAGTGGGCCAAACTAACCATCCCTTGGGGGTCTGAAGTATTGTACTGCATAATGTCATCTATTGTATCCCTTCCACATGTTGTAAAATTGATGTGTGAAGTTGTGGGAATCCGAGGTGTATTCAAATCCTTGTTCTTGGCTAGTCCAAAACAGGAAGATTGTTGCACAGTTTTATTCAGATATATTATTTGTTGCTGAATGAGACACGCTCTAAATAGTGCTTCTGTTTCCTGAACTTGCCCCTCCTTTTAACCCCAGACTGATTTTGTGTCTATATTGTCCTTCCCTAGGTCAAAATCCTGTTTAGACAGTTGGGCAATGCAGAATAAATCTGTGTGGTGCTAATCAGCATATTTTTCTGTGCAGGTGTAGGTGCAACCTTATAGTAATATGAGGTTGGGTCAGAAGTGTTAAGCCCTAAAAAATATGAAAATTTCTGTGCACACATTTTCAAACTAGCTTTTGGTGGTGTCGGGCAATGTTCCCATTGATGGTATCGGAAAATATTACGTGGGATACTGGATTTGTGTAAAAAGTTATGACCATATAGTTGGTAACGTTACGTGCTATAAAAGTCAGACGGATTGTTCCAAATCAGACAACATATTATTTACAGTTTCAAAATACCAATCATCAGAAAATGTAATGGAGGTAATGATATAATTTAGAGGATATTTTCAAAAAGTTCAGTGGAGCCAAATACATCATAATCAACCTTGTCCTAATCTATACCATCAGGAATTGGAACAGCTGTAACGTTCACGGAAAACAAGTCTCTTTGTTCACAGTGAGATGACCTAAGAGGTTTCAGGACCAAGTTCACATTGGAAACTGCAGAGCGTTCTGGGAGATAATTTACATTTATGAGTAAGCAAAAAACAGTCACTAGGCCAATCCCGAACAGAGAAAACAATATTCCAGTTATGATCCAGAGGTGGAGCCAGGGTGATACTAAGTAAGTCTTTTTCAGAAAGGTGTAGAATTCACAAATTTGTTGCTTACGGGAAACTGGAGCTGGCATTGTCTCAGGTTCACTGGGCTCAAGAGAGAAGATATCAAAATCGACGAAGTAGCCAGATGCAGTTCAATCTATCTTTGGTAGCTCAGCAGGTTGTCTTGAACTGGTACTTGTCTATGGTTGAGACATATTGATGTAGACTTCGGTGTTAGGTCGAATTGATATTTATCTTTCATTAGTAGGTTCAAGTTCTGGTTCCAGAGGAACAGTTCCATTTCATTATTGGAAATTCCATAATTTCTTATTGTTGATTCTTCAAATGTTAAGAGTCTTTCTGTCTGAACTTCCTGTATGATAGCGAGAAGAGAGCGTTGGCTACCTAGGAGCTCACGAGGCCTGCTATTCTGTATCGGCCACATAGTGTGGTTTGATCTGATCAATGGAAACAAATCTCTTTTCTTTTTTGCTGGCAAGAGGCGGAAGAAGTACTTTTCTTGTTCCTTCGACAGCAAGGGCAGGTACAGGCTTTCTGTATGATGGCCCAAATTCCTTCTTGTCCTCAAACTTTTCTCTGACCAGATCCCTGACTTTTGGGACCCAGACAGGTCTTGCCGTGACCACCGTTCCCTCTAGGCCGCGCGCGCGCACCTCCTCCCAAGTCAGCGCGCACCACCTAGCGTGGAGCGCGCACACAGGGCATCGCAAGAAGTTCGCGCCGCTTGCCGCTTTTAAAACGCGAGCGGCGCGAACATGAGCACTTTTTCAGTGGTGGCGGCGGGCGTGAGGAGAGCAGGTAAGGAGGCGGGGGGCTGGTGGGGGTTATGGCGCTTGCGGTGCTTGCGGCTGTGTGGGAGTGGGGCAGAATGTGGCCTTTTGTTTAAATATTGCTGTTAATCGGAGCCCCTTCAAACCTATTTGACTAGTTAGCCGGCAGAAAAACAGTTAACAGATTCTGTCTTAGCCAGCCTTTTGCTGACTGGTCCCCCTAGCTCCTCCCTGGCAATAAATTGTCCAGCATCAGTCTGGACTACAGTCCCGCCGCTCTCTATGTCCTACATGGGACTCAGCCTGAGTCTGTAGTAGGATGTGAGGTCCCCCAACACGATCTTCTCAGGTGCCTAAATATCATATATTAAAATAGACAGCAGTCAGCTGACTCCTGAGCACCCGCAAACAGCATAGGCATTGGAAAGCCTCAGGAGAGTGAGACGCACACATTACAGCCAGCCAGAACACTGTATTTCAAAGACTTGACTTCTAGCACAGCTCAACCCTAATAAATACGATTAACGACTAAGACGTTAAGATGCTCGCATGTTTGTTCACAGTTTAGTTATTCTTCTCGGTTTCTTCAAATGGGATGATATGTAGTGTATTCCCCTTTAAGGCATCGGCTAACCACCTGAGTTCTAATGTTCCATATTATTGGATGAACGTTGTTGTTGCTAGTTGAGGGAAGGTGTTTGAGCACCTCTGTCACTTAATAAACTACATGCTTGAATTTATGGAAAGCAATATATTTTTTTTTACCACATGAGACCTCTTGCAAGACTGTGTGCGTCAGTGCTAACAGTCTGGGCCCTGCAGTCTGTCTCGGTAGTTGCTATTGGGCACTACCAGGGGTGCCCGTGACGTCTGGCTGTCTCGCTAAGAGCGGCGCTGCGCCACAAAATTTAAGATACATGCGTTAGTCGATGGGAGTGCCCCAAGCCTGAGGGAAGAACGGAGGCAGTCACAGGTAGCGTGCTGGTAGCTGCCACACACCTATTTACTTCCAGCACACTAATGACAGTTGATACATCAGATATGCGTGACAATGCATTTCAGTGCGGTGATGCACATCACCACACTGGAATGCGTTAGTCTAACGCATGATGCGTGATACTTGGCAGGGCTGCAGAGGACAGAAAGGACAGAGGACAGAAAGGCACACAAAAAACGAGTGGGACACAGACAGAGGACAGAAAGGCACAAAAAAACGAGTGGGACACAGACAGAGAGGCACAAAAAACGAGTGGGACAGAGGGCAGAAAGTCACAAAAAACGAGTGGGACAGAGGACATAAAGGCACAAAAAACGATTGGGACAGAGGGCAGAAAGACGGACAGAGAGCAGAAAGGCACAAAAAAAGAGTGGGACAGAGAGCATAAAGGCACAAAAAACGTTTGGGACAGAGGGCAGAAAGGTACAAAAAACGAGTGGGACAGAGGGCAGAAAGGCACAAAAAATCGAGTGGAACAGAGGGCAGAAGGGCACAAAAACGAGTGGCACAGAGGGCAGACGGGCACAAAAAACTAATGGCATAGAGGCAGAATACAGAAATATAGGGGCAGCTAAGAACAGAAGGCAGAACGGGCAGAGAGGCCTGGGTGCAGTGAGAGAAACAGAAGGGAAAACTGGGCAGAGACACGGGCAGCGAGGCGCACAGAAGGAAAGACCGTGCAGAGAGAGCATGGGGATAGCGAGGGGAACAGAGGGAAGAAAACGGGGCATGGACCACGTACAGGCAGCGGGGAAGACAGACAACAGCAGTCAGAGACACAACAATGAAAATACAGGCAATACAGTACATTTGCAAACTGCCCTTAAAACCCTTATTGTGGCTCTGTATGTGTGAAAACGCATCATCTTTTCACTTTTTAAAGTAAACGTTTTGAGTGCCATTTGGTGCCGCAGACACGCGCGGTTTGGTTCCTGGCGCACATAGCCATGGTTGCAGCGCACAGAGACCCTCCAGTGCCGCACACAGAGGAAAAAAATTAGAGGGAACATTGGCCGTGACTGATTTGACTTACTTGCACATTGCTTAGTAGTGCTCTGGATTCGTTCAGATCCAGTAAAACAGCCAAACGTTTATTAATGTCAAATTGTTTTTCATCCACCACTCTGCCTTCACAATCAAGATAAGGTACCCACATTCTCATCCTAAATAGGACCTCATAAGGAGTGACACCACCTAGAGAACGTCTTGGCGAATTATTAAGGGTTCGCTGGACCCCATATAAGTGATTGACCCAACTACCATCGAACCTAATAATCTTGCTGTTAAAGATTGCTTTAAGTCTTGATTTTTCCGCTCCTCAGCCGAATTTCCCTTGGGATGGTACAGAGAGGAGTACCGCAATGCTACACCCAAACCTTCCATGGCTTCCTTGTAAGCCCTAAAGCAAAACGCGGACCACGGTCAGAATGTAATCTGCCAACTGCGTATGTCCCAATAAAGACTTACAAATCTTTTAAAAGAGTTCGAGCGTCAGCTGAGCACTGAGGCCATACCCATAGGAATCTGAGCATGAATCCACTGCCACCAAGATATACTTGTAAGCCCCATCTGAGTGTAAGGGGCCGCAGTGGTCCAAATAGACACACGCTGTGGAAAAGTGTAAATTCTATGTTAGCATAAGCGGCAGCCATTTTAACTATTTCGTCTATTTCATTTCTGTCGTGTTCATTTTACTCTCTGCTGTTCGTCTTTTCACCCAGCCTGTGTCCTCTAACTTTAGCTGACCTCTTTGACATGGTCAATCTGGTGTACTTACTTGGGGGTTGCAGCTGCCAGTGCCCCTGGTCTCAGAGGATATTGATTGATAGCTTATTGCCGCCATAAACATTCCTTACTCCCCCTCCTCATCTCCTGACCATTTGGTCATCTTTTGTTCTTGTTTGCCTATAGCTATTTCCGTGCTTAAACCTGTTCCCTCCAGTTTTCCTTCCCAAAAGATTGCATTGCAACAAACAGTATATAAGTACGATGGTTTTCACATTATGGGTACTTCCTCCCAGAACACTTGAGGGTGTTGTTTGGATGCAGTCCTGCTCATGAGCATTTAATAAACTTGGTTTGTTTTACTTCACTCCAATGCCAACCTCTCTTTTGTTAGTCTTCGGACCCGTGGACGAGTGGGTGACCCTGCACCAGTGTGCCCTCACCGGGTTACATTTCCACAATGCGAGTGGTCCGTCTGATATTAGTAAAGGTGTCTGCGCTGGGTGAGCTATGGTGGAACCCTTCATCGGCTGGCAGATGTCGTACTTTAATATAAAATTCTTCGTCTGTTTAGTAAGTCCTGGCCACCAATAGCTCTATTTCAATAATTAAACAGTTGCGGTAATCCCTGCGTTTGCAGAACCTAGACCCTTATGTGCAGCTAGTATTAAACCTAATCTGCGATCCATATTTGGTATTACTATAGCCCCCACTCCTGGAATCTGAGCATATGGAATGATGTTTGCATCTAACTTGTAGGAGTACTTGAGTAGAAAACCTTTCGGTAAGGCTGTACTCTTTTTGAGTGAAGCAATGACAGCTACCATTATCTGTCCGTCTATTCTCGTTTTTGAGTGAGTGATTGTAGCTACGGCAGCAGTACATACTGCCCCCTTTGCGGCTTCATCGGCCAATGAATTCCCTTCAACGTGAACGCCATCACGTTGACGACTCAGTTAGTGTATCACGTGAGCTCTTGGTAGTTTGTTTTTCAACTCAGCTACCTGTTCCCATAACATTTTATGATTAATTGTACCACCTTTTGAGTCTTAAAACCCATTTTGAACACAGTAAAATGAATCGCACACTAGAAGTGTGGTGAATTCTCGATCCGTATTTGTTAGTGCCAGTAATAGGGCTTTTATTTCTGCCAGCTGAGCTTTGCAGTCTCCTAGAAACTGTGACTTTGTATTGCCAGGATGGAACTTGCCACCCTGCATAAGACTTTTTACAGTCCACAAGCGGCGCTGTATTGCTGTTTACCTCCTATGGCGGGCTGAGCAGATCCGTCAGTGTAAATGATATATTCATACTTATCTAGAAGCATTATTTCATTTGGGAGAGGATATTTGTGTTCATATTGCAGGAATGATTGTGTTTTTAGCCTTGGGTTATATCTGTATTCTACAGCTGTTGCAGTGAGAGAATTAGCCCATTGTATCCATCTTGGATGTAAGGCTTTAGCATAAGGAATGCTTGCCTTTGTAGCAGCCTCTAAGGCTGGTACTGGATATACGACAATTACTCGTTTCCCCTGAGCCAGTGCTCTTTCTCTTACTACAGCGGTCTGTACTGCTGTTAGGTTTTTTTTCAGTAGAAGCAAAGTGCATTTCAGCGTTTGTGTTCAAATGTGATTTATAAGCTATGGGTAATGTTTCGCCTTCATTGAAGGTTAAGTAAGTATACCAAGATTGACCCGCTATAACGTGGATCACTAGATTGCGTACGTTTACGCGTGTCTGTAAATGTTTTGAAGCTATCATGTCAGATTGTTGGAAACAAAAGATATCTGTGTGTTCCTGTGTCCAATACCTAACAGAAAAATCAGGTCTGATTAAGTCGTTGAAAGGTTTTACTTTCTCTGCGTAATCCAAAATGTATGTTCTGCCAAAATTTAAAAATACCAATATGGATTGTAAGTTCTTCAAAGATTTAGGCGGTTGGAGCAGCGCACACTTTTAAAAAAAAGTTAGCTGCCAGGCTTTTTCCCTCACTTGATAACTCATACCCTAAAAATAGGACATTGAGGTGGGCTATTTTCAATTTTTTTTAAGTTGAATTTGTAGCCCTCAGAGGCAAAACCCAAAATTATGTTACTCACCCTGGTCAAGTGATCCTGTAAGTCATCATCCGTCAGATAAATATCCTCTACCTAGGACAATGCCTCTTCATCCAAATTCCGAAGTAATTCTGTTACCCTAGCGGAAAACAACTGACTGACTGACTGAAGTACTTATAGAGCGTGCTTATGCCAAGGCGTCTTGGCGCTAGGTGAATGTGGTCCAAGCAGATAGATGATCTTAAGAACTTAAGATAAAGCCAGGTCTTTATCTGCTTCCTGCATAAGGCCCTATTAGCTTGTAAACTGATTGTCACAGGGAGGGAGTTCCATAGGATGGGTGCTTGGTAAGAGAAACCCTTACTTCCCCATCTAGGTCTTTTTATTTTAGGAACACATACAAGTCCTGTATTGGCGGACCTGAGACGGCGTTGGGGCTGGTATACAGAAAATAGGGATTGAATATCCATAGCCCCTCCTCCGTATAAAGCCTTATGCATTAAGCATAAGGCCTTGAAGTTCACTCTCTGATGGACTGGAAGCCAGTGTAGCTGCTTAATCACCGCTGACGTTGGGTGGTGTAAGTCAAGCTGAACCGGAGGCGCAGCATTCTGAAGCGACTGAAGTTTTGTGATCTGTCCTTTGTCAACCCCTAAGTACAAGGCATTACAATAGTTGACTCTGGACAAAACCAGAGCTCCGACCACTGTGACAAAGGTATAAATGGCAGAATTTTGTGAAGGACTTTTAGTGTGAAAAACATGCAGAGAAAACTTGATTTATTTGTAAGTCAAGCACAAAGCCAAGGTTCCTGACCTTGTGCATGGGGACAGGGCAGTGGCTGCTTCAGGAGGCCATCAAGCCTGGCTCCATATTGATGGTTGTTGACCAAACTCTAGGACCTCAGTGTTTTCTGTATTAATCTTTAGAAAGTTGGCATTCATCCATGCCATCACGTCCTTGAGGCAATTACGAAACCTGTCCGATGTTAGTCCCACACTGTGTGTCACTGACACCACTAGTTGCGTGTCGTCGGCATACGACTCCAACATAATGCCATGGTCTTCAATTACTCGTGCCAAAGGTCTGACATAAAGATTAAATAATGTCGGGGATAGGGCCGAACCCTGTGGGACTCCACATTGAAGGTGGAAGATTCCCGATTGCAGGCCATTCCAGTGGATCAGTTGTTCCCGAGATGTTAGAAATGATGTAGGTAGGGTCAGAGCCAGCTCTTCGATACCTACTTCCCTCAAATGCCGCAGCAATACTGCATGATTTACGGTATCGAAGGCTGCGGTCAAATCAAGCAGGATAAGTGCAGCTCCGCCCCCCACCCCGTCCATCATTTTACGGATCTTCTCCATGGCCATGATTAAAGCTGATTCAGTGGAGTGCCGAGTGCGGAAACCATGTTGGGTGGAGTCAAGAATGTTGTTACTATCAAGGTAATGTGTCACTTTCAGATTCATGGCTTTCTACAAGATTTTTTAAGGCAATGGAAGGCAGGAGATAGGGCGATAATGTTTTGCCTCCATTGGATCTAAGGAGGCCTTTTTAAGATGGGCCTGATACATCATGCCTTTTTCCTCGAGGCTGGAAATTCCCCAGAACCAATGATCTCATTCAATAGGGGGGTCCGGGAAGAACTAACTTCTTCAGATACCAGATGTAATATATATTGGGGCACGGGTCCAGAGGTGAGCTCGACTTTGTTTGCAGCATCAATTTGGGTACTTTGTCTGCCTCAAGAACGGAGAACCGCGCCAGCTTATGTCCTGATGACAGGTTGTACAATAGATCTACACTGTGCATTTCCAGATCACGTGCTGAAGTGGCTAGCGCGTCATAGACCGTCTGAACTTTGTTCTGGAAAAATACGGCTATCTATTCCACAAAATTCTGGTCTGGCAAAAAAGTGCTGTCACACGGATGTTTTGATAGCGCCGTCACAGTTTTAAACAACTCCTTAGAGGAGTTCTTCGAATCCAGAATTTTTGCGGTATAGTAGACAGATTTAGCAAGTTTTATAGTTGCCTTATATTCTTCTAAGGCTCTATTGTATTCCTTTTTATGATCAGCACTGTAGTCAAATCTCCATATGCGCTCCTTGCGTCTGCATGTTACCTTAATTTGCCGGAGCTCAGTGGAATACCAAGGTGAGGTAACACGCTTGTTACGAGATTGTTTGGTATTTACCGGGGCGAGCATGTTTACTGCTAAACTAAGCCAGCTTTCAAAGTTTCTGGCTGAGTTCTTGGAGTCAGATGTCACCTCCGGAGATTCTTCTCCAGGGCAGTTGCCAGATCACTTTTTTGGACGGATTTCCATGGGCGTGAAATAAAAGTGCCTGTCCTTTTCCGACGCCCCCTGGTTGGTAGAGGGTTCTTTAGGCAAAAGTGTATTGCGGAATGATCCGACCACGATATTGGTTGCACGCTAACTATCTTGAGATGTTCATTGTTAGTAAAGATACCGTCCAGTGTGTGACCTGCTAAGTGTGTCGGCTCCGCTACAATCTGCCTCAAACCAAAACTTGCAAGAGTATCTATCAGGTGAGACGTATCAGAGTTGTTATTGACTTCCAAGTGGAAATAAAAAATCCCCCGGGACCGTAAAGGTTGGGGTATCCAAACAGGACTCTAAAAACATCTGGAGTGAACTTGAGAATGGTGATCTCACCCCTGGTGGCCGATAAATTCATAGCCCCTGAAAAAATTCCAAATTATTGGTCTTAATACTAAAAGACAGATCCTCGGCCTGTAACCTTGCTTGCGGTAGGATCCGAACTGTGAAGCAAGATCGGTATATAATGGCTATCCCTCCACTTTTGGTTTTAACTCTATTCACATGTGCTACTAGGTAGCCTGATGGAATAGCTACATTCCAATCCGGTTCTGATGCCTCATTGGCCCAGGATTCTGCGAGAAACACAAGATCCGGGTTTGCATCTTGGATCAAATATTCCAGGTCATATTTGTGTTTGCTCATTGATCTGGCGTTTAGTAAAATGCCACTAATTGCCTGAGCGCTAGGGCGTGGGATGTTCCAGTGTTGGTACGAGGAGTTTTGAGAGGGTGTGCCTATGGCTATGTCCAGCCTAGTGGTCCCTTGCTAAAGTAGGAGTTATTAACCATATTCCGGTTCCTGCTCCTCTCTGCGGCCAGTTTCTATGTGTTGACAGTATTTTACAAGTTTTTGTCCAGGATCCCAAGGCCTGCATTCTGTACTGCAAATGTTTTTGTGGATGTGTTCAGATGCCTGTAGTCAAAAACTAGATGATATGAATGATCAGGTTTCATCACGGGAAACACAGGATCATTAATTGCAGAGGTGCAAGGTTCTCTTACATCCTGGTATTTAAGTTAATCTAAGATCTCCCTGACCTGTTTTTTCGCTTCTTGTTTTATTGGGTACCGTCTCTCTGGAGTTTGAGTAGTTGTTACTGGGATTACATGGTGAGGAGACTCAGCATCCCACCCAACATAGTTGCCATATAAGGCTGGAGCAAGGTTTACCACCCACTCCTGCGCGCATATGTGTTTTAAGTATATTGGAATGAGGTCAGAAAAAGCTGGTAAAATTACAGTTTCTCCCTTTGGGCAATCCATACCAATTTGAGGCGGTCAATCGTTCTCAGCTAAAAGGATGTTATAGCCAAAAGTCAGGCTCTCCCAAAAGAGACCTTGAATTTTTCTGGGTTTGTCCCCTGCCATTTGAAGAGTTACCTCATGTAACCTATGCGGGACACTTACCCTCGTATCAGGGGTTTCCACCGTGATATGCTCATTCAACTCCACTGTCACCAGAAATGCCATCAGGTTCTGGTGAGCTATTGTTACTTCTGCTGCGCTGTCTAGCATCGTCAGAGCCCATTTCCCGTTCAGAAGTTGAGTCCTCAGAATTCTGGGCATGAGTAACTTTGAGTCCTGCTACTTTCTTCATTTCAAATTGAGGTTTAGATTTTGGCTTCTCTTCTTTTTTGGAAGTATAGCTTGAAGCGCTTGGCGTCTCTGGACTTTGTACACTCTTCTTGTCTGCGTTCTGCCCGTCCTTCTCGCTCAGAGTTTCTTGGTGAACCTTGAAAGGAACGTGTAACAGTATCCTGATACCTGTCAGTTATTTTTAATGTTATCCCTATTCCTAAGGTTGTATTTCCTTTCATGGGGTTCCTGTTGAGGAGACCCACTCCTGGAATGAGATCTATTCTTTTGTTTTTTATTGTTATTATCCCATTTCTTCTTGGAAGAATCAGGTGCTTGCTTGGTGTTATCCTTTTCAGGAACACCCACGAGTTGAGGTTTTGTTGCTCTAGCTCTCAAACTATCTCTACCTAATTCAGCATAGGTATCTGATAATTGCAGATAATTCATGTTCCTGTTGTAAAGGAGTGAAATCTCTCAGGCGTTGGCGTATTGCCACTGCTGCTGCCTCCCCTTTTATATTTGCTAATATAATAGCTGATACCTGGGCAAAATTATGTAATAATTTCATCCCTAAGTTCAGAGCAGGTTCTGCTCCATACTCAGTATATATTTGTCTTAATACGTCTGGTATTACTGCTAATGAAAGAATACCATGAGTTCTGGTATATATGGCAGTGAAAACTGTACCCAAAGTGGTACAATCCAGATTGTTAGCAATCTGTGTTGTTCTTGTGGGCTTGTGTGTAGAAATACTGCTTCTAGCTGTGTTGTTTTTTAAGCTATCCAGAATGCCATTTGCTCACGTTTAGTGCATTCTATCCATAAATGCGTATAGCGTTTGTGGTGTAATTTTAGTAGTAGATCCCTGAATTTGACTTGTTTGTGTAGCCCTTGTTGGCTGAAGTGTGAGTATTCTCATCACAAACTGTTAGGTTTCTGAAGAGTTTTATTATTTCTTTGTGAAGTGAATATAGGTCGCCTACTGGCATTGTGTCAATGTCCAGATGCAGTGTGTAAGACACAAGGACTGGCCAAGGGGCTCCATCTCTTCCGAGTGGACCTAGTCTTACCTTCTCTTTTGTGTGAAGAAGGGTGCCTTTAAAGCAGTTTATGTCCTCCTGGTAGGTGAGCGGAACTTCAGTGGACAGTATTCATTTGGTGTTTCATCTTCAGTGTAAGAATTAAATGTATTTGATTATGCATCTGCTTGTGGGAACTTAATCTATGAATAGAATACCTCTGTTCTATATGACTCGTGAGCCTCAATCACGAAGGTTACTGTCCCACCCCTAGCTGTGACTCCATAGTCTGTTAACTTTTGAGTAAGGGCATTTCTAATATTTTCTGAAATTTTGATTTCACCTTCCTCTTCTTCTTCCCTGTCTATAGCAGGCCCTGCTCGCACAACTGCGTTTTCATCAGCCATTGGTTGACAAAGACTTCTCAAGGAAGAGTTTCAAGGAAAATGAGATAAGGTTTTATGCACAATAGGAACTGTTTGTCCTTCAAGCTTGATAAACCTACAATGGACGGACCACAGCTGCGTCCACTTCAGCTACAGAAGGACCACGCTCCACCATCTCCAGCAACAGGCTCCCCGCAGAAGCTGGAACAAGATCACTGCAGACCAGCTCACTACTTCCCTGAGCAAGAACCCTCCCACCAGCACAACGAACCCCAGCCAAGCGGCCACCAACCTCACGAAATGGATCAGCGACTGCGCAGACGACCTCGCCCCTCTGAAGACCCAGTCGAGCATACCCGGCAGCAAGAAAGCCCCATGGTTTAACGACGAACTCAAGAGCTCCAAGAAGAACTGCAGAGCACTCGAGAAAACCTGGCGCAGAGACCCAACACCGGACAACATGACTGCCCTCAAGCTCGCCACCCGAAAACACCACCAGCTGATCCGCGCCACCAAGAAAACCGCATTCAAGGAACGACTGGACAACAACGCACACAACTGCAAGGAACTCTTCAACATCGTGAAAGAGCTCTCCAACCCCAATGCCGGAAACAACGACATCACCCCTTCGCAAGACCTCTGCAACTCCCTCGCCTCCTACTTCCACAACAAGATCGCGGACATACACAACAGCTTCAGCACTCAACCAACGCACGCCACGACCGAACCACCGCCCCCCACCGCCACCCTCCGCGCCTGGACCCCGATCAGCACCGAAGACACCATCCGCACGATGAACTCCATCCACTCCGGATCTCCAACAGACCCCTGCCCTCACCACGTCTTCAACAAGGCCGACGCTGTCATCGCACCCCACCTGCGGGACATCATCAACACCTCCTTCGACAGCGCCACCTTCCCGGAGAGCTGGAAGCACGCCGAACTCAGCGCTCTACTCAAGAAACCATCCGCAGACCCTACCGACCTCAAGAACTACCGCCCCATCTCGCTGCTCCCGTTTCCAGCCAAAGTCATCAAGAAGACCGTCAACAAGCAACTGGCCGCCTTCCTCGAGACGAACGGCTCCCTCGACCTCTCGCAGTCTGGCTTCCGGGCCAACCACAGCACCGAGACCGCCCTGATCGCAGCTACAGATGACATCCGAGCCCTGCTCGACAACGGAGAAACAGCGGCCCTCATCCTCCTGGACCTCTCCGCGGCCTTCGACACTGTCTGCCACCGCACCCTAGTACAGCGCCTCAGCAACGTCGGAATCCAGGAGAAGGCACTGGAGTGGATCACCTCCTTCCTCGCCGGAAGGACACAGAGAGTCCGCCTCCCCCCGTTCAGATCGGAAGCCACCGAAGTCATCTGCGGCGTCCCTCAAGGCTCCTCGCTCAGCCCAACTCTCTTCAACGTCCACATGAGCCCCCTCGCAGCCATTGCACGCCAGCACAACCTGAACATCATCTCCTACGCAGACGACACCCAGCTGATCCTCTCCCTCACCAACGACCCCGCCACCGCCAGAGCCAACCTGCACGAAGGGATGACAGACGTAGCCAAATGGATGTTGAACAGCCGCCTGAAACTGAACTCGGACAAGACGGAAGTCCTCATCCTGGGATCCTCACCCTCCGCCTGGGACGACTCCTGGTGGCCCCCCGCCCTGGGCAGCGCACCCAAACCAACTGACCACGCACGCAACCTGGGCTTCATCCTGGACTCCTCCCTCTCCATGACCAGACAAGTCAACGCCGTCTCCTCGTCGTGCTTCAACATCCTGCGAATGCTACGCAAGATCTTCCGATGGATCCCCACCGAAACCAGGAAGACGGTCACCCAGGCCCTCGTCACCAGCCGGCTGGACTACGGCAACTCCCTCTACGCCGGCACCACCGCCAAACTCCAGAAGAGACTCCAGCGGATCCAGAACACCTCAGCACGACTCATCCTGGACATCCCCCGCCACAGCCACATCTCCGGACACCTGAGAGACCTGCACTGGCTCCCGGTCAACAAGAGAATCACCTTCCGGCTCCTCACCCACGCACACAAAGTCCTACACAACCAAGGACCAGGATACCTCAACAGCCGCCTCAACTTCTACGCTCCCACGCGCCAGCTTCGATCGACCAGCCACGCCCTCGCCGCCGTCCCCCGCATCCGAAGAGCCTCCACAGGAGGAAGGGCCTTCTCCTACCTGGCTGCCAAGACTTGGAACTCCCTCCCGACCCACCTCCGCCTGACCCAGGACCACCTCGCCTTCAGGAAGCAGCTCAAGACCTGGCTGTTCGAGCAGTAGCGGAACCCCCCCCCCCCCCAGCGCCTTGAGACCCTCCGGGTGAGCAGTGCGCTATACAAATGTTCTGATTGATTGATTGATTGACAGCCAATACATAGTATACGCCTACTCCGTTGTGGCAGATTGTTCCCTTCCCACTCCAGAAGTCTCTGGGGATATGTGAGTAGGGGTCTCTGAGAAAAGCACGACTGGACTACTCAGATTTGACTGTAAATAAGTACCAAACCAACGTAGGCGGCGCCATGCCTGTAGTTCCTATAAACCTACATAGGATCTGCACGTTTAGACAACATACACTACAGGATTGGTGTCCGGACTGATTTTACACACCCCTACCGGGTATGTTAGCCTGTATACCAGCTAGCTTTCAGTGCCACTAGATACCCCTCTTACCAAGGAGAGAATAGTTCTTGGCAGGACACGAGTCAGGGGTACACGCGAATGGACAGCGTCCACCCACTATTTTCACAAGGTGAACGCCGTCCACCATGCCAAGAATTTGGGCCCCACTGAATAATGTGCTGAACTTATCCCAGTGTAATTTCTAAACACCGGGACACTTTCAGCAGCTCCTGCACATTGTCTGCTTTCCATCTGCAATAACGTGCAGGCGGGAGCGGGATATTTAAGACACCTGCTGGGCCCATAACAAAAGCCCAATATGAGGGGGACATCAGGCCTCCTTCTGTTCGAGTCTCTTGGCTGGGAGCAGTCAGGGGCCTCACACCTGATGCAAATGAAACAGAGGGGAAACAAAGGCTCATACCTTGTTAGCACTTCACACTTCCTAAGAGAGGCAGCTTTTCACTTTGTTCAGTCCCTGTTTAAAAAAAGATGTGTTGGTCTTTCCCAGTATTTACACACAGCAAATTGCATTTATATAGAGCTTACTACACCTGAGGAGGCGTTGAAATAATTTAAGTACCACTTTTTTTTCTTGTATAGCCCTTCTCATCCAATTGCTGGGTGTCAGAGCGCTGTACATCAACATGTGCATATTACAGGTACAATAAATTATATAAGTTTGTAAATGAATGTTCAGGATGTGTTACATAAAACTGAGGGATTGCAAGGTGTAGAAGTAACATATCATCTTCCATAGCTCACTGTGGTATTATCCTCGCAATACGCTCAAACATACACATGATAGACCTGCTAAACATATATGTGAGGGCTTTAGATCTGATGTCACTTCTTGTGATGCGACTTCCTGTAAAGTTGTGGCTTGTGATGCCACTTACTGTGAAGTCGATTCCGTGATGCCATGTGTGATATCGTGCGCCGTGATGTTGTGTGCCGTGATGTCACTTGCATACTGCCTAACTAGGTTAGTCCCCCCACTTCTTTTTTTAGGACTTGTGCCCAGGTTCTTGGCAACTATCGAACATGACAACCCTGGGGGCGTGGCCATCTGCTGAGCAATATGGCCGCTTTCTAAGGCGGATCCGACCGAGTGCACCCGTTCCAGCACAAATCCGCCCATAACTCCGCTCCTAAACTGGTTCTCAAAGATACTATAGGCACCGGAACACACCACGGACCAATTGAGCCGTGAGACCGCTGATTCCAGCTGGCGACTCTGGCTCTCGGGCTGAGGACGCACGCCGTGGCCCGGCGGAGGGGCTGCGGGGACTACGCATAAGAGTAACCCGAACTGCCTATTGAGGCTCCATCCCAGGCGGTCTGATTCGCCGGAGACGGCCGAGTCTCAGCCTCCTTGAGAGGGGGGCCGGGGGATGACTGGAGCCTGGATGGCCGCCCCGGGGCCTAAGATGTGACGAGCGGTGGCCGCTGATGCAAGTGCCACACCGCTACTTCATTAACAATTGAGCTGGCCTCGGAGCTCGCTTCCCGCAACACAATTGGGGTGGACCAATACGGCGCCCACTAACACGCTGTGCATTGCAGTCGCTGGTCATAGAGGGCACTCGCCTACAACTTGGGACTGCAGAAGCCTACCACCCCACTGCTCTAAGGAGGTGGCAATGAGATCAACTGTTGGGCCCTAAGGCGTAGTAGAGGACCGACTGCCCCGGGACAGCTTGTACCGGCTCTGAACGCTGCCCGCTGTTTGAGGCGGGAAACAAGGGGACCTCGATGGTCCCTCGGCCCCTGGGCCTCGCAGACTGCCTTCCTCGCTGATCACAGCTCTGGCCCAAGGCCACCACAGGATGCAGTAGCGGCCGCTGCTGGACACTGCGCAGATGACGAGTTTACCCCCCTAACCCCCCAAGGTGGCGAGGTAAGCTGCCAAGAGGCCTTCTTGCCGGTTTGGGCTCTGAGCAAGTGGAGGGAGCTGAAGATCGAGACATTGCAAGCTGAAGCCCGGCCGCCACCACTATTTCTGTGCACTTGTCGCACACGGTGACTTGCGCAAAGTTGGGGTGTTAACCAGCCTACTGGAGGAGGATCTGCCGCCTTGTTCCCGGGGCTGTGTTATAGCAGCCCGATAACATTGCCTGTTTCCAGACAGCCCTCGGCTCACATTACCATACATAGCCCCGCAGAAAAAACTACATTGGCAATTGGTAGTGCTCACCAGCTGCTCAGAACTGGTCTGCTCCCCGTTCCCCCGGATCACACACTGATCAAAACAGCTTGGTCATGGCTGGGGGTCGTGGTACAAAAACGGCAGTCCAGGCCAAGCTGAATAAATTTGCATGGGACTAGACCCCTGGTGCGAGCCCGAAGGCGGGAGCGGCCGCAATGGAGAAGCAACAGTCCAGAGAAGAGGCGAGAGAACCTACACTGCAAGACATTCTCATGGCCATCATGACTGTCCGTACATCGTTGGAGTTACGGGTTGAATCTGTGTCCACTGAAGTATCCCATATTCGGGTGGATATGCGCTCCATGAACACATGACTGAAGGAAGTGGAAGTCAAAGCAAGCTCCTTGGTCAAAGACACTTCTGAGCTGCAGCGCAGGATGGATGACCTTCAGGCCCACACTACTAAGCTAGAAGGGCAGCTGAATGATTATAACGGCTCTCTAGACGTAATAATGTATACATACTGGGGGTTCCGAAGAGGGCAGAGGGGCCGTCAGTGGACCTGTTCGTACAGGAACACTTACCTCAAACCAAACAGACTCGCCAACTTCTTCTGCGTGGAAAGTGCGCACCGGGTGCTGGGCGGCAGGCCAAAGCCAAGAGATCCCCTCCATAGCCCTTTTTAGGATTTTTAAGAGACAGGGACATCATCCTTTAAACAGCTAGTCTGTGCCACCACTGAACTTCCAGAACAGTCAAATTACCTTTTTTCCTGACTTCACTCTTAAAGTGCAGTGACAGCGCCGTAGCTTCCTTGACGTCAAAAGGGCGCTTCGCAAGAAGGATCTGAAATGTGCCATGCTTTTCCCAGCCAAACTGAGGGTGGAATAGAATGGAAAGGCTTGGTTCTTCATCACCCTCGAGGAGGCCTGGGACTAAATGGATGGATGGATGGTGCACTGCGGGCCGGAAAGGCAACCCCATGCCCGCTGAGCGAGGGGCTAGAAGGGCACTGACGAATCCGACGGAGGCACCCTGCTTGGCGAGCAAGATGCGGTGACGGGAGGGTCTGAATGACTGGTCTGTATGCTATTCTCTTTGTGGGTTGGGAATCTATCCTCTAGCCGATGGAATGAGTTGCCGTCCGGGCCCTTTCAGTGGCCGAACCGATATTGATCTGTGATTCCCAGACTCCTTTATGATGGACACAAAGTGTTTTGGATACTGAATGGTGGCCTAATGCTTATTTTTGACTAAAATGTATGTTTACCAGTTGCTCACGTGTCTGGGATGGGTGCCCGGTTGGTCCCACGCACCCATAAGTTTAAGGGGTGGACAATAGGCACTCTGCAAGTTTGGGTGGGCGGGAGGTTCTTACACCGCCATGCTGGGAGGGGGGGGTTCAGTTGAATGTTTTCGGGGCTCTGGCGAGAGCAGGGTTGTTTTTTTTTTATAAATCTTTTTATTAAACAAAAATACAAATAAACCCTCAAAATAACTCTCAGGTGAATGTCTCAACCTCAACGCATGAGTTAATACGGCACATTACAGAATTAAATGCCCAACAGTCAATCCTAGGGTCTAGTGGATTCTTGCTCTTCCAAATCAAGGCCTGACATGGGCGGTTCACAGATTCCCCCACGATTGCTACTCCACGCCCCCCCAAATCTTACCCCACTTCTGCGGGCAGCCCCGGGCCACATACACTGACTTTTCTCTTAACATACACCAATCAAGGTCTTCCGTCCATTTGTTAATTTGGGGAGGCTGGCTTGCACCCTAAAGTTGAGCGATGTTGCACTTGGCTACCATATATGCTAACGTAACCCACTGTTTCTGATACCCATGGAGATCGGATGGCTCCCAAACATTTAACAAATATCTCCGGGCTTCTGGCCTCACCTCCAGTACCTCTCCCAGCTCCTCGTGAATCTTCGCCCAGTATGCTTGTATCTCATCGCAATGCCAAAGGGTGTGCATCAAGGTGCCCACTGCTCCACACTCCCTCCTACAAACTCCACTCACAGCACGCCCCATTCGTACCAGGCGAGGCACCGTAATGTAAGATCTATGCAGGATCTTCAGCTGCACCAAACGTAGCCGCATCTGGATAGCAACTACCTTGGGGGAGGACACTGCCTCTGTCCAATCCTCGTCATCAAGTTCTAGGCCATCCGCACACCACTGAGCCCTAATCTTCAACAATGGATTCTCTGAGTTAATAACCAGTTTCCGATATATCAATGAAATGGTTTTCTCCGGGATATGCCCATCCAGTATGCGGTCCTCAAGAGGGGATGCCTCCGGGAGATCAGCGCCCTGGGGGACATGAGTGGTGAGAGCATGTCTCACCTGCAAATATCGGAAGTATTCATTTTGGTGTAGACTATATTGCTTCACAAGGGACTCAAACGTGTGCACCGAGCCCTTCCCCCAAACGTCCTTTACCCGGGTGATTCCGATGAGGTCCCATCTATCAAAGCCTTTGGTCTTCCACATACTGCCCAATTTCTCAGAATTAAATAAAGGGGTGGCCAGTGTCAGCTTACCCTCCCACCCGAGACTTTTGTTGGCCGCGTGCCACACCTGTGTCGCATGCGCAGTAGGACCAGTCAAAGGAAATCTTCCAGGTCTAGAATACAGCGCTCTATCAATCATCCCACCGGGGGCTTGACCCCGGTCCATGGCGTAACCCGGATCTCCCGGAAGTCCGTAAATTAAGTGGTTTACTGCGGCCAGCTGCGAGGCCCCGTAGTACTTGCGTAGATCTGGAAGTCCAATCCCGCCGTCATACCACGGGAGGGTCAATTTGTTAAAAGCAGTACGGGCGCCGCCGTCCCAGAGGAGCTGCCTCTGGTGGGCCTCCACCTCTTTGAAATACGCAGCTGGCACCGGGTCCATCCAATTCTGTAAAGCATACAGAAACCGCGGCCGCACCATCATCTTGAAGAGAGCGGCTCTCCCAAGCAAAGAGAGAGGAAGCGACTTCCAGCCTGGGGGGTTGTTTTAATTTGCATTGTTTTTTCGTTTCACAATTATGACATATATGATTGGCTCTGTGTAAGGACAGTTACTGGTTGCATGCTTTTGGTATCTCTATTTGTGAAGGGGAAATGGTCTACTGGTGTGTCTCCTCCTTGGCGCTAATGGGTGGTTCCCCCGCGACTGAGTGAATGCATAATAAGGCGTGATGGGCATGACAACTAGACAGGGGCTTAAGTTGCTGTTGTGGAATATCAATGGGCTGGGAGATAAGATCAAGCGGGGCATAGTGCTCCAATTTTTAAAAAGACACTACCCAGATGTAGTCCTACCACAGGAAACCCACTTGCTTGGGAATGCTTGCAAGGCCTTGTCGTGATGGGGTTTCCAGCTGGTGGCGCATTCAGCCTTCGGTGCTGGTTCCCGGGGAGTGGGTATACTGGGCCGAGGATCATTCCCCATGACAATTGACTTGGTCCGCACTGATGTCCTAGGTAGATTAGTTGCTGCCCCCGGGACCTGGGAGGGGCGCATGCTCAATCTTCTTTCTTTCTGCATACCACCAGGACTGCACACTCAGGCCTTCATAGACCTTGGAGATCTCCTTTTAGACTTGCTGGATGACAGAGTGTTGATCAGGGGTGATTTCAACTCTATTGTTTCTGATTCCCTCGACCAGTGGCCCCAAAGGGCCTTGCCGCCCTCCCACAGGCGGATCCACAGCTTTCTGGGAGCAATGGGCCTGGTGGATGTCTGGAGGGGACTGCAGCTGGCCAAGCAGCAATGCACCTACTACTCAGGCCCACAACACAGTATTTGCCATATAGGCTATGTGCTGACTCTAGCACATCAACTCCACACAGTCAAAGAAATACAGCACCTGGCTAGGGAATCTCTGATCATTCACCCATCCAGTGTCGCCTAGAGGTGAGAGAGCCCACGGTCGGCCGTACTGCCCGTTAAACTCCTGGTACCTCACAACTCCCCAAATCAGGGAGAAGGTCTTGAGTGAGTCAGACTTACTTTCAGGGAACGAAGGGTCGGTAGACTCCATGACAACGCTTTGGGAGGCCTACAAGGTTGTTATACCGGGGGTGGTTTTGGCCCAGATCGCAGGACAGCATAGAGAGAAGGGTGCAGACTTGACTCGCTTAGAGGGGGAAATCTTAGACTTAGAGAATGCACTCCGAATACAGGACTCGGCAGAGGTGCGCCAGAAACTCCGTATTAAAGACAAAGAATTCACTGACCTGGCTACTGAAGCTGCCAAAACACACTATAGGGCCACGCTCAGCAGAATCTATGATGTAGGCTAAAGGCTGGCAAATTGCTGGCTTGGCTAGATCGCAGCGAATGGGCTCATCGCGTCGTGGTTGAGATAGAAACAGACTCCCACCTCACTGCACCCCAAGATATAGTGGAAGCATTCGGCAAATACTATCAGACACTTTATATATCCCACACACCGCATACGGAGGAAGAGGCTTCCTCGCTTCTACATGATATTTCAATGCCGTCATTCTCTGAAGAGGAGTGTTCTGATCTCAACCTAAACATCACAGTCGCGGAGGTTGAAAAAGCCATCAACGATTTACGAGGGGGAAAGCATCGAGCCCTAATGGCCTGCCCCTAAAGCTTTTCAAGCTCACAGCGGGCAAGACAGAACCCTAGCTCACCGAAATGTTCCGCGAAAGTAATAAGGGGGGTATCCTGTACGAGGACCAGAGACTCACCGATATTGTTGTCATTCATAAAGTGGGCAAGCCAGCCAACATGTGTTCATCCTACAGGCCCATCTTGTCAAGTCAAGTCAAGTCAGAATTTGTATAGCGCACTACTCACCCGGAGGGTCTCAAGGCGCTTGAGGAGGGGGGGGGGATCGTTATTTATCAAATAGCCAAGTTTTGAGTTGTTTTCTGAAGGAGAGGTGGTTCTGTGTAAGGCGGAGGTGGGTGGGGAGAGAGTTCCAGGTTTTGGCCGCCAAGTAGGAGAAAGATCTTCCTCCCATGGTGGTTCTACGGATGCGTGGAATCGCGGCGAGGGCTTGATTGGACGATCGTACTTGGAGGGTGGGGGTGTAAAAGGTCAGGCGCGTGTTGAGGTATTTGGGTCCTAGGTCGTAGAGGGCTTTGTGTGCGTGGGTGAGGAAACGGAACGTTATTCTCTTGTTGACGGGGAGCCAATGAAGGTCTCTCAGGTGACCGGAAATGTCATTGTGGCGGGGTATGTCTAGGATGAGTCTGGCGGAGGCGTTCTGAATGCGTTGGGAGTTTTTTCTGTAATTTGGCTGTGGTTCCGGCGTAGAGGGTGTTTCCGTAGTCCAGTCGGCTTGTGACAAGTGCTTGGGTGACCGTCTTTCTTGTTTCGGTGGGGATTCATCGGAAGATCTTTCGGAGCATGCGTAGGATGTTAAAACATGATGATGAGATGGCGTTGACTTGTCTGGTCATCGAAAGGGAGGAGTCTAGTATGAATCCCAGGTTGCGAGCATGGTCCGTTGGTTTGGGCGCGCTGCCTAGGGCCGGTGGCCACCATGAGTAGTCCCAAGCGGAGGGTGATGATCCTAGGATGAGGACTTCCGTCTTGTCTGAATTTAGTTTTAAGCGGCTGTTCTTCATCCACTCGGCTACGTCTTTCATCCCTTCGTGTAGGTTGATTTTGGCGGTGTTTGGGTCTTTGGTGAGGGAAAGGATCAGCTGTGTGTCGTCAGCGTAGGAGATGATGTTGAGGTTGTGTTGGCGTGCGATGGATGCGAGGGGGCTCATGTAGACGTTGAAGAGAGTGGGGCTGAGCGATGATCCTTGTGGTACGCCGCAGATAACTTCAGTGGCCGCTGATCTGAAGGGGGGGAGGCGGACTCTCTGGGTTCTTCCGGCGAGGAACGATATGATCCAATCCAATGCTTTTCCTTGTATCCCGATGTTGTTGAGGCGGATGAGGGCAGCTGTTTCCCCGTTGTCGAGTAGTGATCGGATGTCATCTGTGGCTGCGATGAGGGCGGTCTCAGTGCTGTGTTTGGCTCAGAAGCCGGACTGTGAGGGGTCGAGGGAGCCGTTAGACTCAAGGAAGGTGGCTAGCTGATTGTTGACGGCCTTCTCTATGACTTTGGCAGGGAAAGGGAGGAGTGAGATGGGGCGGTAGTTCTTAAGTTCAGTGGGGTCTGCTGTAGGTTTCTTCAGTAGGGCACTGAGTTCGGCATGTTTCCAGCTTTATGGGAAGGTAGCGGTGTTGAGGGAGCAGTTGATGATATCCCGGAGGTGGGGTGCGATGATGGAGTCGGCCTTGTTGAAGATGTGGTGAGGGCATGGGTCGATTGGTGATCCGGAGTGAATGGAGTCCATCAAGCGGATGGTGTCTTCGGTGCTGATCGGGTTCCAGGCGCAAAGGGCGGTGGTGGGGTGCTTCAGTTCGGTGGTAAGGGGGGTGGACTGGACGCCGAAGCTGTTATGTATGTCAGCGATTTTGCTGTGGAAGAACGAGGCTAGCGAGTCGCAGAAGTCTTGAGAGGGAGTGATGTCGTTAGTGTCGGTGCTGGGATTGGTAAGCTCTTTGACGATGCTGAAGAGTTCCTTGCTGTTGTGGGCGTTGTTGTCGAGTCGCTCCTTGAATGCTGATTTCTTGGTGGATCGGATCAGCTGGTGGTGTTTGCAGGTGGCCTCCTTGAGGGCGGTCATGTTGTCTGTGGTTGGGTTTTTTCGCCAGGCTTTCTCGAGGGTGCGGCAGTTCTTTTTGGAGTTCTTGAGGTTGTCATTGAACCAGGAGGCCTTTTTGCTACCTGGCTTGTTGTGTTGTTTTTTCAAGGGTGCTAATTCGTCGCCGGAGTGGGTGATCCATTGTGCGAGATTGACGGCTGCTTGATTTGGGTCTGATGATTTGGCGGTAGGGTTTTGGTATAACGATGTGGTGAGCTGGTCGGTGGTAAGTTTGTTCCAGTTTCTGCGGGGGACTTGTTGTGGGTGGTGGTGGGTCGTGGTCTTTCTGAAGTTGAAGTGGACGCAGCTGTGGTCCGTCCAGTGGAGTCCTGTGGCGTGATTGAAGGAGACGTGCTTGCTGGAGGAGAAGATTGGGTCGAGCGTGTGTCCGGCATGGTGGGTGGGGGTGTTTACCAGTTGTTTGAGTCCGAGATTGGCGAGGTTGTCCAGAAGGGTGGTGGTGTTGTTGTCGTTGTTCTTCTCCAGGTGGAAGTTGAGGTCCCCTAGGAGAATGTAGTCCTTAGAGGGGAGGGCGTGAGGGCTGATGAAGTCAGTGATGTCTTCGCAGAATTGTGTGCGGGGTCCTGGTGGTCTGTAGATGAGGGTGCCTCTAAGTGTGGTTTTGGGGTTGGTGTGTATCTGGAAGTGGAGGTGTTCGGCGGCTGTGAGGGTGTTGTCGGAGCTGGTCGTGATGCGATGCCTCCTCCTGTTTGGTTGATGCGGTCCTTTCGGATGATCTTGTAACCGTCCGGGATGGCTATGGCGATGTCGGGCGCAGATGAGGCGTTCATCCAAGTTTCTGTAAGAAAGGCGATGTCCGGCGTGGAGTTGTCTAGAAGGTTCCATAGTTCAATGGCGTGTCGGTGGACCGAGCGGGTGTTGAGCAGGATGCACTTCAGGTGGTTGTTGTTGGAGTTCTGTTTGGCATTTGTGGATGTAGTGTGGGTCTTGAAGCAGTCGAACTTGCAGGATTGGCAGGTGAAAGATCCATGAGTGCGTCCTGGGGCGGCTTGGTAACAGTCGGGGAGACGGCCGGTGTTGAGTGCAGAGAGGGTTGTGACGTCGTACGTTATGCGGGTGGAGTGGGTAGTGCGGGGCCAGGGGGACTGGCGTTAAGCGCGGTCCAGGCGCGGACGGGCGTAGACGGGCTTACCTTTGGCGCGCATTGGGCCCGTACGCTGCGCGCAAAAGCATCTGTCATAAATAGAGGAACGAGGGGGGCGGAGCGAGGGAGGAGCAGCTGGGAGGCGGTAGCGGGGTGGCGAGTGGGGAAGGGATTGCTTTGGAGCTGCTGTAGGGGACGGGGGTGGGGCCGCGGGGGAGCAGCGGCAGGGACAGGCAGAGGGGCACAACAACAACAAAATGGCACCACAATAGTAATGCAGCCGAGATCGGGGCACAGTCAGGAGGTCACTAGCATTGATACCAGCAAATACAAACGGAAGCACAGATGCAGGGGTGCGGAAACAGGCGGATGAAATTAGCACTAATATTAAATTGAAGCTGAACAATGCAATGCTATTCTGGGCGCAGGGGTACGATACCAGGCAGCCGGCACTAATAATAAATTGAAGCTGAAGTCAAGTCAAGTCAAGTCAAGAGATTTATATAGCGCGCTACATACCCGTAGGGTCTCAAGGCGCTTGAGGAAGGGTGGGGAATTACTTGTCGAATATCCAAGTTTTAAGTTGTTTTCTGAATGCTAGGTGGTTCTGAGTAAGGCGAAGGTGAGTGGGAAGTGGGTTCCAGGTTTTGCTGCTTAACTGCGAAGCAAAAATCCTAGCGAAGGTTCTTGCCACCCGACTGCTCAGGGTCCTTGCCCGCCTGGTCCATCCGGACCAATCGGGATTGATGCCTTCTAGAAATACCTTCTTCAACTTGCGCTGGCTCCATTGAGTGCTGTGCCGTGTTGAAACAATCAGGGAAGACGCCGTTGTGGTATCCCTTTATGCTGCTTCAGCATTCGACACCATTGAGTGCCCCTACTTGTTTTCAGTCCTTCATAAATTGGGTTTGGGCCCCAAATATATCAGTTGGGTGCGGCTTCTATACAAACAACCGCTTGCCCAAGTGGTAGTCAACAATAGGAAGTCTTCCGCTTTCACTCTCGGCAGGGGCACCAGACAGGGCAGCCCCTTGTCTCCGCTTCGCTTTGCCTTGGCCCTTGAGCCTCTGTCAACGTGGGTCCGTCAGGACCCCGTCATAAGGGGCCCTAAATGGATGTGTGGATGGGAGGACCACATATCGCTATACGCGGATGGTATTTTGCTCTATTTGGCCTCCCCGGCTGCATCCCTCAACGTGGTCCTGGAGATGTTTCATGTGTTTGGTAGGTTTGTGGGCTATTCTATAAATTGGTCTAAATCAGTGCTTTATGTCCTTTATGTCCTTTATGGCAAGCGGCCTTCACTTCCTCTGGGCTGCCAATTGATGGAAGCCATTGATGGCTCCAAATACCTGGGGATCTGGGTCTCTAAAGATCTATCCAGATTTTACAACCGTAATGTCCTGCCACCTATAGTGCGTCTTAAATCAGATTTCCAACACTGGAAATCACTTCCATTGTCCCTTTTGGCACGTGCGGCCCTATTCAAAATGATTTCCCTTCCCAGATTCTTGTATGCGCTACAAAACACTCCGTTCCCTGTCGGCTCCTCGTACTTTAAGGAACTCTACTGTATTGTACGGGACTTGCTGTGGGAGGGTAAGCCACCTCGGATTGCAACACACAAACTCAAGCGAGGGTGGTTTGATGGGGGCATCGGACATCCAGACATAAGGAAGTACTACTGGGCAACGCAACTCGCAGCAATCAACCAATGTATGTATCGGTGGCAGGACGACCCGGCCTTTCAGATCAACAGATGGCTTCTCCCGGGTGGCAGCTTTGAGGGTGCTCTATATGTGCGGTCTTTGAAGCCTTCTCTGACTGGTCCGACCGGGCCTGCGGTACATGTGTAGAAAGTGGCTACTAAAAGCTTTGGATGGAAAGGGAAACTCACACAGGCCACACCACTCTGGCACAGTGAGCAATTGGGCAGACTGATCCGCTCGAGGGGCTTTGATCGATGGGAGCTCATAGGTATATCCAAGGTGGGTGATTTGTATAAGTCGGGTGAGGTGGTCCCTTTTCCAGGCTGCCGCAAGAATACGAACTAGCCAAGTCTGAATATTTCAGCTATCTCCAAACTCGATACGCCTTGCTTGCGTTTCTTCCTAAGGGTAGTGCACTCCCCAAATCCTCCCCACTCAAAGACAGAATTTTGGACGGCGACCTACCGGAGAAGGCCATATAACTCATTCACAAAAAAGCTCATCAAAGACATGACAGATCGTCCAGGCTCCATCTGGTGCAGTTAAAGCTTCTCCATAGATCCTACCTGTCTGGGCCCCTGATGGTTAGCATAGGTTATAGTTCAGATGGTGGCTGTTTGCGACAATGTGGGCAGGAGGGAACTTTTATTCAAACACTCTGGGAGTGCGCAGTGATCCAGACATACAGGGAGGCGGTTGTGTGCCTGATGGAGGAAGCGTTGGGGCAGCAGATTCATTGCACTATTAAATTGGCCCTCCTGAACACATGGGGCCCGACTGACCTGAACTCCAGGGAACGAACGTCGGTTACCTTGGGGCTGATGGTGGCCAAAAGGAACATTGCAAGTTTGTGGAGGTCTCAAAACCCACCGAGTACAGCAGAATGGGGAAAAGATATGGACCGGTGTATGGTCACGGAAAAGTCCATTTACGAAGCCAGGGGGTGCTCGACCAAATGGACGCAAACATGGGGGCAATGGAAGGTCCACGGGGGGGGGGGAGATCTGTGAGCCTCCAAGGTCAAGAGAGGATATTATCAGTGGGACCTAAATATGTACATTTGGAAATGTCACTTTTATTTCGAGACACGTATGCTTCAATGTACCACTTGCAATGTAACATCTTTTGCCAATCTGCGTGTAACTGAATTACCTATGTGTTATGCCTTGTTTTGAATAAAACAAAGAGTTATAAAAATGTATTTTAAAAAAGAACATGACAACCCTGATCCCTCAGGACCGTGCAAACAGTGCTACCTGTCGCTCAGTCACTCGTGCTCACTTTGTCTCAGATAGATACATAGAATAAACGGTGGGGGCCTTTCTTAACCACTTGGATGCTAAGCCTATTTGCTCTTCTTCATGTAATTTCCATTGAAATCAATGGAAACTCCATGACGAGTTACCCTTGTCATTAGCACTGAAGGGGTTAATAAGCATTTATTGAACCAGCGTCAATCTAGTGTAAAATTGGTGTGCTGAAACAACGATTAGACAGTGACAGATATAAATGATTATAAGCACTAACAGAGTAAAAGGATGGTAGATTTCTCCCATCGTGCTAAAACAGTGAATTCAGGCAAGTATATAAAATACATGACAGTAAAATACGTACTCCTACGATGCAACCCTAACTAGATGTACCTAGGTGTACCTAGCATGTGTGTGGGTGTAAAGCCAAGAATCCCTCAAAGATAAACTCGACCCCATTACCTGAAGTGAGAGACTGGGAGGCCCCGTCTTGGTCTCGAAATGAACACTCCGCAAGGGATGTCAGACCACTGCGAGCTGGAGTATCTGCGTGCAGGAGCCTCAACGTCTCACGTCAGTGTGTTGGCATGGAAGTCCTTTTTTTCCTCTGACTATCTCAGCAAGATAGGGTGTATATATACCCAAAGTGGTACCCTCCGGGGATATACCTTGCTGGGTCATGTCAGACTAGGATGATGTACTTGTACATAGTTATTATGCAGGAGATGTTAGGCCTGCTGTCCTGCTGTGATTCCAAGAATCCTCATGCATAATGAATGAGGCTTAAGCTTTTCGGAGAAAATCCCATGTCATGTTTGCATTACCCAAACTAGGTAAAAGTTCAGTACTAAGAACCATTATGCAGTGTAATGGTAGGGGAGAATATAGGTGAAAGGTTAGGTGACTACCTAAGCCTATATTGGGGTACCTATCTGGAACATAACAACAGACCCCTGGTAGACCAACCCTGCACCTGGGCAGACACCTCAGAACCTGTGCAACCTATGACAGCAAGATGGACAGCTGAGTCCAACCACCCAGGGTGCAGAGACAAGGCTAATAACCAGATTGTACAGGACCAACAGTGACAAACAAGACGTCACAGCAGCAAAAAGATGCAGTTTGTGCTAAATACAGCAACACCACAGGTCGGACAAACAAGAGCGAGAGAGCAGAATCCACCCCAGACCCAATGACCGGAGGGGGGAAAGTAGGAAACACTACATTCCGGGACTGGAGGACAACTGAGGGCAGAAGCCCAGGATCCGGATGCAACACAATATGGACCTTCAGGACCCGCAAGAAAGGAGAAGAGCACAGAAAGCACCCCAGCTCCCCAAACCGACACTCAGAAACGAAGACCACCAATAATACCACCTTCATAGTGAGGAACCAGAAGGCCACAGACCCAAGGGGCTCAAATGGACCCCCGGAAGGGACCGCAACACCAACAGAAGGATCCAGGATGGAACAAGGCAAACTGCCCTAGGACTCTGCAGGAAACCACCCCGAAGCAACCCGGCCACCAAGGGGCCGGCAGGACCCGCAAGAACAGAGGAGAACACAGAAAGCACCCCAGCTCCCCAAACCGACACGCAGAAACGAAGGCCGCAAAAAATACTACCTTCATAGTGAGGAACCAGAAGGCCACAGACCCAAGAGGCTCAAACAGACCCCACCGGATGGGACCGCAACACCAACGGAAGAACCCAGGATGGCGCTAGGCATACTGCCCTAGGACGCTGCAGGAAACCACCCAGAAGCAACCCGGCCACCAAGGATCCAAACCATCCAGCTGAGGACTGCAGAACTCCCGCAAGGCCTCCCACTGAGCCAGAAGAGTAAAGGGAATCAGGCCCAAGGCAATGTCATCAGAAAGGAAAGCGAACAGCCCTCTCTGGCCACAGAAACAGATGCAAACCCCCACAGAAAAACACCATTGGCACGAACAAGACCGAAGAGAAGCCTGGAGACAAGAGCCTGAAGCAACACTGTTAGATTTGGGGGTCTCTGGTTGGCACAAGTAGGTACTTGTGACAAATAGGGACCCTCGCCTCTAGTCAGGATGAGGGGATTACACTCCTAAAATAACCTCTGCTTACCCCCTTGGTAGCTTGGCACGAGCAGACAGGTTTTATCTCGGTGGCGTTGTGTTAAGCATTTGTGACCACATACAGTAACCCAGTGACAACAATACAAATGGACACCACACAGGTTTTATATAAAAATAAGTATACTTTATATAGAGTTACCACAAGACCATAAACAAGAAAAATATACAAGATGGTAGATTAAGCTTAGTTCAGTTCAGTTCTTAGATGCAACACTTTGCGTCAATGTACCTTAGGTTGCGTTGCGCTTCCACGACAAGCAAGGTCGCAGTGAGGGAAATGCGGCAAAGTTCAGGTGCAAAGAAATAAAGACGTGAAGATCTTCCAGATGCGGCACGCTTGCCGGGGATGGGCGAAGTTCTTGGTTCGATGCGTGGACTGCAGAGGCGACACTCTGATGATGCGACGGCAACAGCTCCAGCAGCAACACTCTTCTCCCACGATGCGTGAAGCTTCCGCTCGATGCGACAACTACAGCGGCAACATCATCGATGCGACGGCAGCAGCTCCGACGGCTGCACGCTTCTCAGGGATGCGAGGTGCTCTTCTTCGATGCGGTGCAGTGCGACAGTTCCAGCGGCGACACTCTCCTTCAGAGTTGCGACAGCAGGCACAGCAACGGCGACACGCTTCTTCTCGCTGAGTCGCTCTTCCAGCTCCTTCCGGCACGCAGTTCCTCAGAAGGCCCAAAACAGCAGCAGGCACTTCCAAAAAACTCTGTAGAGCTGGGGGTTGAAGTCTGTTGTCCCTGAGACTTCAGTTGGAGGCAAGATCTTTTCCAAGTCCTTGGAGATCCTTCACAAGTTGAAAGTAAAGTACACAAAGTTCCTTTCTCCTTCCTTTGGCAGTAAGGCAACCACTACAGGCCAATACCCAGGCAGCACTTCAGCTTGGGAATAGTCTCTCCTCAGTTTCTTCAGGGTCCTCTCCTCAGTAATGGTTTCTTCTTGTAGTCCAAAGTGATCTAATTTCATGGGATATGGGTCCCAATATTTATAGCCCCAAATCATTTGTTCCCTTAGGGGAGAGGGGCCTTTGCCCAGTCCAAACCAGTTCTGAAGCACTCTGTTTACCAGCTTTCTCCTTTCCTTTCACAGTGCAGGGCAGGCACATCAGACGCCCCACAGGAGGTGGAGCCAGCATTGTGGAAGGCAAGTACAGTACTCGAACACTTTGTTTACAGGACTCCTTCTCTTCTTTCAGTGTGCAGGGCAGAGACATCAGCCCCTCCCCAGGAGGTGGAGTCAGCATTGTGGAAGGCAGGCACAACCCTATTCAAGTTCAGGTGCAACTCCTCTCTCCCATCTAGATTCAGATCTCTCTATTCACCACTGGGTGACTCAGCCTGTCTCTTGGAATCCCCCAGCCCTGTCACTCACAAAACCAGACAAGGGATACACAACCTAGCAGAGGCAGGTTTTGGATAGTTAGACCAGCAAATACCTACTTTCTCAAAGTGGTATTTGCAAACACAGAATGTTAAAACCAACTTCACTAAAAGATGTATTTTATCATTCTGAGTTCAGGCTTACTAAAGTCGAATTTCTACCATGTTCTCTGAGACAGTTAGGATTATAACATGTAATAACTCTAACAGCCCATTCTGGTCTATGGAGAACAGGTAGCCTTGCAATAGTGAAAAACGAAAATGGCTGTAATTCACTATTAGGACATGCCACACACATCAGGGCTTGTCCTACTTTATACTTACAATGTACCCTGCCCTGTGCCTACCATAGGGGTGACTGGTATGAAGAAAAGGGAAGGTTTAGGGACTGGCAAGTGGGTGCACCTGCCCAGTCAGCATGAGAGTACCAGAATGCACGCAGGCTCTGCAAAGGCAGACCTTAGACACATTTTACAAGGCTGCTTCTGTGGGTGGCACAACCAGTGCTGCAGGCCCACCAGCAGCATTTGGATTTACACGCCCTGGGCACACTCAGTAGACTAGACTAGGGTCTGACAGTAAACCAAATAGCCAAACATGAAACCACTGATTAATACATCAATTTACAATAGTGAGTGCTTGCACTGTGGCACTGAATAGCAGTGGCACAGTGCCCAAAGCATCTAATACCATCAAAAACACATGAGGCAACAGCAAAAACATGGGAGACCCACGCCAATGGTGCCAGGTCTAACACGTGTCCCCTCAAAGCTGAAATGTGGGGAGAACTACCCTAACTCCTGGGAGTTCACATCACTAAGGCGGAAAAATCTGGACCGACCATCAGCATTGGCGTGTTCTGTACCAGGGCGGTGTTCCACCATAAAGTTCATACCGTATAGGGAAATTGACCACCTCAACAGCTTTAGATTCTCACCCCTCATTTGCATCAACCATCTGAGGGGCCTGTGGTCTGTCTGAACCCGAAGTGAGTCCCAAACAGGTATGGTCTCAACTTCTTTGGTGCCCAGACCACAGCAAATGCCTCACGCTCAATAGCACTCCACCTTCAGTCTTCGTGACTGTATTGAGCCCTCTGTAGTCCACACAGAACCGGAGTTCGGGTGTGGCACCCGGCGCAGCAGCCTTCGGGACCAAGACTACTGGGCTCGCCCAAGAACTGCTAGATGACTGAATCACCACTAGCGCAAGCATCTTTTAGACCTCCTCTTTGATGCAAGTCCTCACCCTGTCAGTTACCCTGTACGTTTTATGCTTCACACATAAGCTGTCTCCTGTGTCCACGTCAACGACACACCAATCTGTGACACCAGGAACCAGGGAGAACAGGTCAGAAAACTGTCCCAGCAACTGATAGCAGTCATTCTGTTGCTCATCGGTCAGGGTGGAAGAGAGGTTACAACCATCCATGTCATTTGGACCCTCAAGGGGTTCCTAGGAGATTGCAAGTGCACCAAGTAGGTAACTGGACTCTTGCGCTGCACAACCTCAAATGGTCCGGTCCACTTATCCTGGACCGCTCAAGGCTCCACGGGGGCCATGACCCACACTTTCTGGCCAGGTTGAAGCTCCCCCAGAGTGGCATTCTGGTCATACTATTGCTTCATCTCCCCCTGGCTGGTTCCTGATTCGCCTCAGCGAGTTGCCGGAAACGCCTAGTCTGGTTCCTGAAGGCCAGCATGTAGCTATATACATCCTGGGGAGGTTTCCTGGGAGATTGCTCCCAGGTTTCTTTAACCAGACTCAGAGGTACTCTGACCGGTTTCCATAGAGCAGCTCAAAGGGACTGAAACCTAGAGATTTCTGTGGCACCTCATGGTATGCAAACAACAGGCATGGTAAGAGGACGTCCCACTTACGCCTCATGGGTTCCTCAAGACCCATAATCATGCCCTTTAGGGTTCGGTTCAACCTTCCAACCAACCCATTTCCTTGGGAGTGGTAAGGAGTGGTGAACTTATAAGTCACTCCACACTACTGCCACAGGCACTTCACATACTTGGAAATGAAGTTGGTGCCCTGGTCAGACACTACCTTGCGAGGGAATCCTACTCGTAAGAAAATTCCCATCATCGCTCGTCCCACCACGGGGGCCGTCACTGTCCTCAGAGGTATGGCTTCCGTGTACCGGGTGGTATGGTCCACCAAGACCAGGATGAACATGTTGCCCATGGCTGTCTTGGGATCCAGTGGCCCCACAATGTCAATCCCCACCCGCTCAAAGGGGGTACTGGCCACAGGGAATGGCTGGAGAGGAGCCTTGTGCTTCCTCTCACTCTTTTCACTTGCCTGGCAAGTCTGACAAGTTCTGCAATGAGTATCTGAACTCTTGCGCATTTGGGGCCAATGAAAGTGTGCCACAAGCCTTTCAAAGGTCTTGTCCTGCCCAAAATGTCCTGCTAATGGCACATCATGAGCCAGCCCCAGTAGGAAGGCTCTGAACTTCTGGGGTACCACCAGCACACGGGCTGACCCAGGATCAGCAACCTTAGGCTCACTATACAGGAGACCATTCTCCCAGTAAATCAAGTGTGACCCTGACTGATCACCTGCTGCCTGGCTTCCATCCTGTTGTCGCAAGCCCACAAGAGAAGGGCACTCTTTCTGCTCCTTGCGAAATTCCCATCTGGGGGGGGGCCTCCTTCTTGCTGCCAATGGGTCAGCTCAGGCAGGTCCCCCAGTTCAGCTACTTGCTCCCCCGTAGGCTCCAGGGCATACCCCTCAGGGTCTACTGCCTCCTGGGCCGTGGGAACTTCGGGGGCCGGTTTCCCGTGCCCCCTGCCACTTCTCTCTTCTGCAGGTTCCTGGGCCTCCCTCTCAGGCTCCAGGTCCTCATGATAACCCCTAGTGGCTGACATTGACCGGGTGGTCACGCACGCCCAGTCAGGCAGTCCAACCATCTTCAAGTAAATTGTTTTCTGTACCTTTTCCCAAGGGGAGCTCTCCAAATCGTTCCCAAACAGACAGTCAACTGGCATGGCGGGCCTCACAGCTACCTGAAGAGTACCAGAGGACTCCCCCCCCCCCCCACTCAAAGGGAACCTGAGCCATGGGACAAAGGCTCTCTGTGTTATCGGCGGCAACAACTCAGCAAAATGCATGAGGGACAATCTGCTCTTGAGACACCAGATGACACCTGACGGCTGTCACACTGGCTCCTGTATCTCTAAGAGCCTCCACCTTTTGGCCATTGATAGTCACCCCCTGCCCATATTTCTTAGTGTTCCTTGCCAGCTGAGCTTCTGAGACCATCTCACAGTCTCCTAAAGAGACAAGGGTCATCTGTGCGGAACCCCACCCACCTTGGACATCACTCTCCTCCCCCAAGGCTACACTAGCCATCTTCCGGGGCGCAGCTCCAGTGGGTGCTGCTTTACCAAACAGGCGGCACCTGGTATCATTCGCCTTATGACCCAGGTCGCCACAATTGTAACATTTCAGAGGCCCCTGGGGAATAGGACTACCTGTCGGGCCCCTTGCTTTCTCTCAGGGGAAGGCTGGGAAACTTTCCCTTGGTCCCCATGTGGACTACATTGGGGCCCCTTTGCGGAACTCCTTTTGTTTACCCTTGTCCCTCCCACTCTTCTGCTGGGGACCCTGCCCACCTTTGGCTGAGTCTCCCATGTGACCCTTGTGGACCCGGGTGCTCACTTAGCGGTCCGCCTCCTCAGCAAGCTTCCTAGGGTTACTCAGCTTGCTATCTATCAGATGCTGGTGTAGCTCTGGAAAACAATTAACAGAAAAGTGCTCCCATGCAATCAAATCCAAGAGACCTTGAAAATCATTAACCTTGCTGCCCTTCACCCAACTATCCAGTGCTCTGCAAAAGAAAGTGACATATTCAACCCAGGTACTGTTTTCAAACTTTTTGCATTTCCTGAACCTCAGTCTATAGAGTACAGGGGTCAAACCATATCTAGACATCCATGCATCTTTCATGTGGCTGTATGAATTGTGGACTTCAGAAGGCAAGTCTAACAGTGTGTCCCGCCCCTCACTAAGGAACCTTCCCCACAACCCCGCTCCCCAATCTCTCTCAGGGGCCCGGTGGGAAGACATGGCTACCTTATAGGCTCTGAACCACTGACCAATATCATCATTTTTGTAAAACTCTTTCACCGCATCTTTGGGAATATACACTCTACTCTCCACAGACACTGACATTACGCTGCCACCGGAGGGAGTAACCTCTAAACGTTGGGTTTTAAACTTCAACTCCCGGGGGCGTGGCCATGATGGCGGCGTGAGCGGACGCGTTCTTCCGAACTCCCGCCGCCGGCCTCTAATAGCGAGGGCCCCAGTTCAACGGGGCCCCTTTTCTGCACCCCCAGCAGCCAGTCCGGCAACCCCCCGCGACACTGAGGCTTAGCGGGGGCCGATAGTGAGGAGACGGAGTGGACCGGACGGCGGCGGCTTCGAAGTCTAGTGCGTGGCCCGTCATCGCGGCCTGCGGAGGAGGTGTGGCCGAGGGTCTCCTATGCAGCCGCCGCGCGGAGGGGCTGTGGAGCGGTGACGGTCTACGTGAGGACCGTGGTTGAGCTGGCGGGCCCGGCCCACGCATATTCTCGGAGCGAGGTGCCGGGCGCTGACCCGCTTGGTGGCTACTGCGGGCCCGCCACTCCATGGGCTCATTAACACAAGGCGGAAGCTGCCGTGGGCCTCACAGGTGAGGAGGAGGGAGAGGCGGCAGACCGCTGCGGGTACTCCCGAGCGCATGGGCCCGAGCGGACCGGGTGACAGCCAGCTACTGGAAGGGAGGAGACACTGCAGAGGACAGCTCACCTGAGTGACCGGTCGGCAGGGAGGTGAGGTGCAGCAGTTCTTGTACAGCCGGAGGCGGGGGACACCCGGTGCAGCACTCCGAGGCACTCCCAGTTGGTGGGGGCGGGGGCCCCGGGACGGCCTTGAAAGGAGAGAGTGAGAGGAGCTCCGCGGGAATGGCATCTGCCCTCACGGCCCCAATGCTTTGCCTTGGCAGGCGCCTTACCTAATCAAGAGGCGGGGGAGTACGGACCAGGCCCTGGTGCGGTTGGGCAGACCGGGGAAGAAAGGGCGACCTCTGGCTTGCCACGACGCGGGAGCTCTACAGCTAGGAAGTACGTGGGTCTACGCAGCTAGGGAAGGCTGGGCAGAAACCCAAGACCCGAGAGACGATCGGTGATTGGGAGGACCCCCTTCCATGCCACTAACCGGAGGAGCGGCTGTCATGTCGGGAACAAGGCCCCGCAAGGAGAAAACGGTGAAAGACCTGTTCGCCAAGGCCCAGCCGTCCCCTACGCCCAAGGACAAACCAGCAATGGAGGCGCGGCAGGCCGATGGGGTGACGGCTGGCGCGGAGCCCATCACAAAGGCCTTCCTGGAGTCTCTCTTCTCGTCTCAGAGGGACGACATCCACACCCTCAAGAAGGAATTTTTTTCGGAGGAAATCCGGGCAGTGCGGAGGGACATGGATGGTATTGGTGAGCGGGTGATGGAGCTCAAAACAAAGCAAGATGGCCGCGATGTCGAGCAGGAGCCGCTGCAACAGGAGATCATACGTCTCCATGATCAGCAGGTAGACTTGCAATCGCATCTCGAGGATCTTGAAAACCGTTCTCGGCGACACAACATCCGGATTCGGGGGGTGGCGATGTCGGAAGATACTAGAGACCTATTCAAGTTTACTAGGGAGCTTTTCAATCACATCCTGGAGCGCCCACTGGACACTGACCTGACAATCGACAGGGCGCATAGAGTCGGACCACAGCGATCAGGGACGGCACCCCCCGCGGACATTTTGGTCTGTGTACAAGACTTTCGCACCAAAGAAACCATCCTTCAGAAGGCGCGGCAGATGCACCCCATCGCCTTCCACAGCCATTCGCCAACGCTCTATCAGGACCTGTCGGCCCTCAGGGTGCAGAAACGCCGGGCCTTCAACCCCGTTACGACTCATCTTCAGCAGCAGGCTATCTCTTACAGCTGGGGCCACCCATTTCGGATTGTGTTCAGATTCAACAATAAGCTCTACCAGCTCCGCTTGTTGAAGGAGGCCTGTCAGATGCTAGGCATCGATCTGCCTAAGTAGGAGGAGGAGCCGGCAGCGCATTCTGGGGAGTCCGGGGGTCCGTCGTCCCAGTGGCGCCAACAGCGTGGACGGCGTCGGGTCAAGAAACCCCCAAAATCTGAGATCGAGGATGGCCAGAGAGCAGCAGTGGTAGCGGTGGCATCGGATTTAGCTTCCTCGCAGCCGGGATGAGAGAACTGATTGAGCACCTTGAGACTGGGGTCTGTTGGTCACTTCTATGGTTTCGGTGGTGGGGGGTAGGAGGGATGCCCTGACTGGATTTACCCCCCACTACTTTTCTACCAACACCGCTAAGATGATGGACAATGGTTTGGTATTTGACTTCTTTCTTTTTGATTTCTCTGCTTAGGGTGTTACACGGGAGGGGGGACGGGGGGCTGGGTGTTGGGGGGAAGGTGGGTGGGGGTCTCAGGGAGGTTGGGGGGACGGGGGGAGTGTTGTGGGGAGGTCCCAGGTCCTGGGGAGTCCTCCGAGGTACCCTTTATTCCAGCAAGGTCCAGGTTTTAGGATGTATACAGCCCAGATAGGGGTCTTTATGGCCCACACGCCTACCTATGCCTCCGACTGAGTTACGAATCCTCACACTAAATGGGCGAGGACTCAACAATCCGGTGAAAAGGAAGGCTGTTCTCTCCCTTTTGGAGGCCTCTAAGGCCAACATCTGCTTGCTGCAAGAGACCCACTTACTACTGAAAGATTGCCACAGGATGCGCTCTCGCTATTTCCCTCACCAATTTTACTCTTCTTCTTCCACTAAAACTGCGGGGGTGGCTATATTGGTGGCCCACAGGTTCAGGGGAAAGGTCCTGCAGAAGGGAGTGGAGGTGAATGGGAGGTTGTTGTCTTATAGATTTTCCCTCGGAGGGGCGGCCTTCACGATCTGTTCCATATATGCCCCGAATGAAGGTCAGGAAAAGTTTTTTCACTCCGCACTCACGGAGGTGGCCACGTCTCCTGACCGACATGTACTGGTGGGAGGGGACTTGAACCTAGTTATGGACAATTTGCAGGATAGGTCAGCTCAGCGATCCTCTCAAGCCGGGATGCTCTGCGCCGGGGGGTTGGCTAGACTGGGAGACCTGGGCATGGTAGATTTATGGCGTCGGTTTCATCCAAATGAAAGGGAATACACTTATTATTCAAATGCCCACATAACCTATGCCCGATTAGATAATTTCTTGGCTTCCCCTTCCTAGCATGCACTCACAACAGAGGTGGAGATAGGAGCTGCGTCCCTCTCTGATCATTCACCCATGGTGGCTGTGTTTGCCCTACCCCCGTTATCATGAACACCGCGCTGCTGGAAGCTGCGCGATACTTTGCTACATCGCGCTGAAGTGGTGTAAAGGGTCCAGTGGGCTATTAGAGACTATTTGGCACACAACAGCACTGACGACACATCTTTGGCTACTCACTGTGCGGCGCTAAAGGCAGTACTGCGCGGTGAGCTAATCGCGGTCTCAGCCGCCGAGAACGCGGAACGTGCGCGGAAGTGAGAGGAACTGTTGCTGAGGACGTGAGAACTTGAGCGCATGCACCAACGGACCGGGGCGCCGAGGATCTGGAGGCAGTTGCGACAAGTTAGGCAACAATTGGCAGCGCTTGACCAAGATCGGGCGGAATACGCGGCATTGAGGGTGAGACACTTATATTACACAGGGGGAGACCGTTGCGGGAGATTGCTGGGTCATGCGCTTCGGGAGGCACGACGAAAACAGTCAGTCCAGGAAGTTGTCACGCAAGAGGGACGGGTGGTTACCAAGGACGCAGAAATTGCGGGGGCATTTAGCGCCTTTTACATCTCACTGTACACTGGGTCTGTGTTTGACCCGCAGAAAGGAGAGAGGTTCCTGGCTTCTGTCTCCCTCCCTGCGTTGACCCCAGAACAGGCGGATCTTTTGGAACGACCTATCCAGCCGGAGGAGGTGATTGCAGCCATTTCACCCCTCAAATTGGCAAAAGCGCCCGGCCCGGACGGCTTCTCGGCGATCTTTTATAAGATATTTTGTGCGCAGGTGACACCGCTGTTGACTGCCCTCTTTAATTCCTTCGCGGACGCCGGGGCGACCCCGAGAGACCTTTTGGAAGCCACCATCTCGGTCATCCCCTAAACCGGGGAAGGATCATTCGAAGTGCGATGCATACTGCCCTATATCTCTACTCAATGTAGACCTTAAACTCTACACCAGCATTCTGGCGGCCCGACTCGCACCGCTGATGCAGGGGCTGATCGACCCGGATCAGGCAGGATTCATCCCAGACGGTAGACAACACTAAAAGGGCGCTGCACCTAATTGAGAAAGCCTCGAGGACGCCGGGGGAGTACATGTTGCTCGCGATAGATGCTGAGAAGGCATTTGACCGAGTCCACTGGCCTTATCTCGAACAGGTGATGGTGAAGGCCGGGTTGGGCGACAGATTCCGTACGTGGGTCCTTAACTGCTACTCCTGCCCCTCCGCGACGGTCAAGGTCAACGGATTCGCCTCGCCCCGATTCCCTATAGAACGAAGCACACGACAGGGGTGCCCACTGTCACCCCTGCTCTTTGCCTTGTACATGGAGCCACTAGCACAACGGATGCGAACCACCCCGGAGGTGCGTGATATCAAATTTGGGGCATACGTCCACACCATCAGCCTGTATGCTGACGATATCCTCCCGTCCTTGTCCTCTCCGGCACATCCTTGCCGACCTGTGTGGAGGCCTTGGACACGTTTTCCAGGGTGTCGGGGTTCAAGGTGAATATGAACAAGTCGGAAGCGTTGGACCTTTCTCTGATGCCGCAGACGCGGACCCAACAGCAGAGGCGCTTCCTGTTCCGCTGGGCGCAGGCATCAGTTCCCTATCTGGGAATTCAGCTGGCACCGACGCTGGCGGACACGGTCGGGATCAACTACACACGTATGCGCCGGCTCATTCGTAATGAGTTGAGCAGATGGAAGCACCTCCCTATGTCATGGCTGGGCAAGGTGGCGGCCATCAAAATGACAGTCCTACCACAGATCCTTTACGTATTCCGCGGCATCCCCCTACGTCTGCCGGATGGCTGGCTTCGCCAGATGCAATCAGAGCCATCCCCCTACGTCCGCCGGATGGCTGGCTTCGCCAGATGCAATCAGAGCTGGCACAATTTATCTGGAATGGCAGGAAACCTCGAATGAAGACTCACGACGTTGCCTCCTGAGAAGGGGGGTCTGGGTCTTCTGGATCTCCTGCTTTATTATTAGGCGGTACAGTTGAGAACGCTGGTGGAATGGAGCAGGTGGGAGTCAGATAAACACTGGCTCTTTCAGGATCAGGCGGGTTGCGGGCCGTCCGCTCCAGGAAGTGCCCTTTCTTCGCCGTCAACACCGACCCCCCAATCTTTACGCCTCATACATCACAAGGGTGCCACTAGAGGTGTGGGATAACACCAATCTTAAGTATGAACTGACCACCTTTCCGTGTCCGCTCACTCCCATAATCGAGAACCCGGACTTTACTCCTGGGCTGGATGTGGTGGCATTTGCGAGGTGGCGCCCGGCGGACTGCAGATCCCTGTTCCATTTGTGTACCCAGGAAGGAATCATCCCATTTGAGACTTTTAAACAAGAATACGACCTGCTGGAAACGGAACGACTTTGGTATTTACAAGCTCGGCACTGGGCGCTTCATAGTCAGGTGCGAGAAGGGGCTGATCGACAGCTGCGGCCATATGAACATTGGCTGATTACGAGAACCGCGGATAAGCACCTCATTTCTGACCTATATCGCACACTTCTACACCAGTACTCTCGGGTGTACAACTCAAGTAGGGCTCGTTGGGAGAGGGAGTTAGGACGCACCCTCAGCACCAAAGAATGGGACAGTATTTATTACCGCGTGTGACACTCTGCTTATCATATGCGGCTAACCGACACGCTCACTAAAATAGTAACATACTGGTACTACACCCCTGAGAGGCTGCACGAAATGGACAGTAAAGGGGAGGGGACATGCTGGCGAGGGTGTGGGGAGAGGGGGTCCTTGGTCCATCTTCTTTGGGACTGTGTCCATCTACGGGAGTACTGGAAATTAGTGTTAGATGAAGTAGACACCCATTTTGATACCAAATCCCTCGCTTCCCCTCCTATGTACTACTGGGTTTGCCCAATCCCATCACGTATCCATTACGATCCCGTAGGGGCAGATTGATCACTATCGCTTTGGGATCAGCATTGCAGAACATTGTGTCTTACTGGCGCACCACACACGTTCCCACTTTTCAGGGGTGGCTTTATCGTCTGTGGGCGGTTCTGGGCATGGAAAAGCTGTTCCTGACCAGGGCGGGGTAGGGGGTGAGATATGCAGAATTATGGCAACCATTCCTCTCCCTGATAGCCACGGAATTTAGAGAAGTCACGTGTCCTAAGTATCTGCGCCTGCTGCGCCTGGCCCAGAATCCTCACCGCTGACCACCAATGTTAGATTTGGGGAACTCTAGTTGGCACAGGTAGGTGCTTGTGACAAATAGGGACCCCTGCCTCTAGGCAGGATAAAGGGATTCCTCTCCTAAAATAACCCCTGCTCACCACCTTGGTAGCTTGGCACGAGCAGACAGGCTTATCTCAGATTCAGTGTGTAAATCATTAGTGACCACATACAGTAACCCAGTGACAACACTACAGATGGACACCACACAAGGTTTTATATAAAAAATAAGTATACTTTATATAGATTTACCACAAGACCATAAACGACAAAAATACACAATACTGTTACTTTAAGATGGTAGATTTATCTTAGTTAAGTTCAGTTCTTAAGATGCGACACTGCGTCAATGTTCCTTAGGTTGCGTTGTGCTTCCACGGTAAGCAATGTCGCAGCTAGGGAAATGTGGCAAAGTTCAAGTACAAACAAATAAAGACGTGAAGATCTTCAAGATGCGGCATGCTTCTCCGGGGATGAAAGAAGTTCTCGGTTCAATGCGTGGACTGCAGCGGCGACACCCTTGTTCAGCGATGCGACGGCAACCGCTCCAACTGTGACATTCTTCTCCCACGATGCGTGAAGCTTCAGCGCAATGCGACAACTACAGCGGTGACATCCATGATGCAACGACAGCAGTTCTGATGACGGCGCGCTTCTCGGTGATGCAAGGAGCTTTTCTTCGATGCGGTGCAATGCGACAGTTCCAGCAGCGACACCCTCCTTCGGAGTTGCGACGGCAGGCACGGCGACATGCTCCGACCTCATTGTGAGACTCTTCTCTCGATGCGGAACAATGCAACAGCTTCAGCAGCGACACCCTCCTTCGGAGTTGCGACGGAAGCAGCAGCGACGGCGACACGCTTCCTCTTCGTTGCGGCACGCTTCTCTCGATGTGGTGCAGTGCGACAGTTCCAGCGGCGACAACCTCCTTCGGAGTTGCGACGGCAGGCACTGCGATTGTGACACGCTTCGTCCTCGATGAGTCGCACTTCCAGCTCCATGTGACACACCGTTCCTCAGAAGGCCCAAAACAGCAGCAGGCACTTCCAAAGAACTCTGGGGAGCTGGGGGGTGAAGTCTGTTACCTTGAGACTTCAGCAGGAGGCAAGCTCTTTTCCAAGCCCTTGGAGATCCTTCACAAGTTGAAAGCGAAGAACACAAAGTTCCTTTCTCCTTCCTTTGACAGTAAGGCAACCACTGCAGGCCAATCCTCCAAGCAGCACTTCAGCTTGGGAATCGTCTCTCCTCAGTTTCTTCAGGTTCCTCTCCTCAGTAAAGGTTTCCTCTTGTAGTCCAAAGTGATCTAATTTCATGGGATCAGGGTCCCAATATTTATAGCCCAACATCCTTTGTTCTCTGAGGGGAGAGTGGCCTTTGCCCAGTCCAAAACAGTTTAGAAGTACTCTGTTTACCAGACTTCTCCTTCTCTTTCACAGTGCAGGGCAGAAACATCAGACGGCCCACAGGAGGTGGAGCCAGCATTGTGGAAGGCAAGTACAGTCCTGGAGCACTTTGTTTACAGGACTCCTTCTCTTCTTTCAGTGTGCAGGGCAGAGACCTCAGCCGCTCCCCAGGAGGTGGAGCCAGCATTGTGGAAGGCATACCCAGCCCTAGTCAAGGTTCAGGTGCAACTCCTCCCTCCCATCTAAATGCAGATCTCTCTATTCACCACTGGGCTTACTCATCCTGTCTCTTTTAATCCCCCAGCCCTGTCACTCACAAAACCAGATAAGGAATACACAACCTAGCAGAGGCAGGCTTGAAAGGTTAGACAAGCAAATACCTATTTTCTAAAAGTGGTATTTGCAAACACAGAATGTTAAAACCAACTTCACTAAAAGATTCATTTTTTCATTCTGAGTTCAGGCATACTAAACTTGAATTTCTACCATGTTCTCTGAGTCCGTTAGGATTATAAAATGTAATAATTCTAACAGCCTATTCTGGCCTATGGAGAAGAGCTAGCCTTGCAATAGTGAAAAACAAAAATTGCTGTAATTCACTATTAGGACATGCCACACACATGAGCGATTGTCCTACCTTATACTTACAATGCACCCTGGGGTGACTGATATGAAGAAAAGGGAAGGTTTAGGGACTGGCAAGTGAGTGCACTTGCCCAGTCAGCATGACAGTACCAGACTGCACACAGGCTCTGCAATGGCTGACCTCAGACACATTTTACAAGGCTGCTTCTGTGGGTGGTACAACCAGTGCTGCAGGCCCACCAGCAGCATTTGGGTTTGCATGCCCTGGGCACACTCAGTGCACTAGACTAGGGTCTGACAAGTAAACCAAATAGCCAAAAATGGAACCACTGATTAATATATCAATTTACAATAGGTAGCACTTGCACTGTGGCACTGGACAGCAGTGGCACACTGTCCAAAGCATCTAACACCAGCAAAAATACATGACGCAACAGCAAAAATGGAAGGGAGACCCACGCCAATGGTGCCAGGTCGAACACATGTGTTCTAACTGTTCAGGCTATTTATACTTTGAGAGAACTCTTTTCTTTGTTGTGCTGTGTCCTTACCTCTTAAGGGGTCTGTTTACTTGTGTAATAAGATGTCCATGGCTGCATTTGCTTGCCCACTGACCCTTGATCACCCCATGCCTCCGCCCTCTCACAACACTGCTGCAGGCCCCCACCACCATCGGAGTCCACTGCTGTTTTGGTCAGGGCACTCCTTTTCTAATAACAATAATAATAATATGGAAGCTTATAAAGCGCCTGGTTACGCACACTGGCGTGTCCCCGCGCTATAGTGAGTGTCAGCGACAAGTACCCTCCCTATGCTCATGTACAGAATTATTGTCGGAACAAAAACGTTTTAAGATTAGCTCTGAAACTGGCCTCTGAGGGTTCAAGACGAAGCTCCAGCGGGAGGTTATTCCGCTCTTAGAAGCTAGGAGCCTGAAGGATCTACCCCCCATGCGGGCCTTGTTGAAATTAGGAATCATTAACAGGCCAGTTCCGGAGGATCTGAGCGACCGCATAGGCCTATATGGTGCAACAAGGCTCTGTAGGGGCCTAGGTGCCTTGCCTCCGATAATGCGGTGACATGTAAAGAGAGCCTTGAACATAATCCTTTTCCTGACTGGAAGCCAGTGGAGTGCTTCCAAGGTGGCCTTTGAGGCAGCTCTTCTAGGAAGCCTCAAGATCAGCCGGACCGCGGCATTTTGTAGCACCTGCAGGCGATCCAAACTCCTAACCGTGGCTCCTAAATATAAAAGGTTGCCATAGTCTAGTCGCGAGGTAACAAGGGCGTGCACCAGCATCCGCCTGGCCTCAGTAGGAAGGAGGTCCAAGATCTTCCGCAAGCCTTTAAGGATGCAAAAGCACACCCCAACCACACGACCTATCCGTGGTGCAAAAGTAAGGTCGAATCGATCCATACCCCTAGGTTTTTAGCCTGCTGACAGGGTGCGGGAGTCGTTCCTAGGCAGGACGGCCACCATGCCGAGGACCACACAGACGGGCCTCCCCCCACCACGAGCACCTCAGTCTTGCTGCTATTCAACTTCAGGCAGTTGATGGACATCCAGGAGGCAAGCTCCTGCATGCAAGCACTGAAGTTGGACGCCGCAAGGTCGGGTGCCTGAGATGACCAGCTGTGTGTCGTCCGCATATGACGCAATTCGCATGCCGTAACCCTCCACTATGCTAGCCACAGGCGAGACATACAGATTAAATAAAGTCGGGCTCAGGGCCGAACCATGCGGCACCCCCTGATCCAGGTTAATCACTCTATATTAATAATCACCATAATCTTCCATAATACTGCTCCAGGCATCCACCACCCTCGGAGGCCACTGCTATTTTACATTTCATTTTACATTTCTAGCTGGCCACTGCTATTTTACATTTCAAGCTTTTATTTAAATAGCGCTGGGGGAATTAAACGAGCTCCCCATCTCTCGCCACTGCACCATATGCTTTCTTTAGCTAGGTTGCAGGGTGCCGAAAGAGGTCCCACAGGACACCCAGTGGCATCCTGTGGTACTGCACCCACACAACACTGCTTGTTCAATCTGCGATGAGCCAGAAATTCAAAACTGCATTTTGATTTGATTCTTTCCTGATGGGTTCTGAAATCTGGAAGCCATTGGCTCTCGGGGAAGGCCTTGTATGACCATTGCCAGTCCTTCTCGTGGCACTGCGAGTGGTATCTGCACGGTGGCCCCTTTAAGCATTTAAGCACTTGAGCTGTTGCTGTGTCTCGCGAACTGATGCAGCGGAAGTGTCGGGTTTTTTTTTTGTCAGTTTACCTATCCACACCAACCACTATATCATATCAGAAGCAGAAGCGTAACTCTAATAACGGGCCCATAAGTCATTGTCACACAGTTAGCAATATCAAAGGTCCTCCGATGAATCTTTGGTAGAGCTAAAAGGGACCTAACAATAAAAGACTGAATGCTATATCTCCACAAGGACCTATAATGAAGAAATACGCTAAATATTAGTAATTACAAACATCTCCAAATAACTCAGTAACTCAGTAATGAAGACAAACCCTATTCTTTCTATTAGTTTTCTTTTCATTTCATAATATGAATGGTCAAGCGGAAATACAAGTTAGAATGTCATAATGTGGTTCACAAAATACAGAATAGATTCACAAGCATTACCACAGAACATTTACAAAAACATCAGAATTCAGGTATAGAGGAGTGAGAGAGAAAACATCAGTGAGAAAGATTCACTTACAAGATGAAGTACTAATGCACAGCGTGCAATTAGTCTGAAAAGCTACCACGTCCGTTAGAGTATAGCAAAGGCAGCATCAACAGCCGATGATGTGCAAAGTCTTTAGGAAAGTCTCTTGGGTACCGCAGGATCTGTAAGCCAGAGAATCCGGAATCAGCACAGCATGCAGCATACCACGGTTGCAGGACTGGTCACGAATATTGTGAATGAGACGAGGAATGCTTTCACACAGTACGCTACTTCCTTTCTTCAGCTAAAATGTTGCTTTCTCTCTCAACAGCAAGCCACTCCATTGGTTATTCACGATGGTCCGACCATCTTCTGACAGTAACTTTACTTCTATTTTCTAAACACTCTTTGTCTAAAAATTGTACAGCTTCCAGGAGAGGAAGAAGGAAGAACCTAGATACATTTGCATTACTAAATCTAGCTATAGTTAGATTCATCATTCTACAACCCTCGCCTAGGCAGGAAAGAAATCTAACGTTTTATTCAGAAAAACGCTAAGGATCTGCATTCTAAGGAAGTATTTGAAACAATTTGGAGGACAGAAACTCTAAGGAAACACTTGATACATTTTGAGGGACGGGAGCACAAGAGCACAGAAGTTCATCCCCTAACATTTCTTAAGGCTAACATTTATTTTAGCAAAAGAGAGACTTATTTCTAAAAGCCTACAATACTTTCATGAAGAATAAAAGCAGATTCTTTTGTCGTTTATTTTTCTGCAGTTAGGAAGACAGAATAACATTCAGTTAGCATCATTCTCATCATAAAATCAAACAATTTTGTCTTGTGCACATTTCACGCTGTACACTCTCATGTTCTTGTTAATACTCCAGCGCATTTTAGTAAAAAACGTGCATTTGGGTGAATTTCTTCTAGCAGTTTTTATTTACAAAAATTGTGCTCCATCACAAGCCCGTTGGCCTAAGAGCTCGGACAGGCTTGGTCCACACCCCCTGTCATCAACGCCTTCTAGAGCTCAGGGTTTGCGCCAGCAGATCACAGGTTTTAGCCTGACCACCAGCGCACGCTGCACGTCATGGATTGCAGAATAGTTGGCACCACTTTTGGTCATAGGACTTTGGGGATTCTGAGAGCCGGTGTCTGCATCCTGCACCTCACTAGCAGATGTGCTATGAAGTTTGAAAAGATTAATGCCTCAGCGCCAGGTGCTCCTAGTGTGAGGGCATTTAAAATGATGTGTTTCTGGGGTTTGGAGGAACGACGGACCCCGCTCTTCTAACAATTCCAATTCATTGTGTGTGCACTCTGCACAACAGGTTTATTTTTCTAGAAGATAGCTGAAATGTTTTCTATCAGAGCTGCAAGCTGTATATGTGTGTTTTGTTGGTATTTTACATTTAAACATTGCGTGAATTGCCCAAAATCTCCTGTTGCGAATCCTTCTCACTAACACTGGAGCCTACCCCCAGATTCATCAAAGTTATGTTTTGCGAGTCCCTAATAGCGAATTTTAAGGATTCGCTATTAAAGACTCGCAAAACCGGATGCATGTAGGAATCGCAATGTTATTTGCGATTCCTACTGATTCCTTATTTGCCAATCGCAAATAAGGAATGCCTTATGAATGGGGAGTCATTCCTTATTTGCGATTAGCAATTAGCGAATCGCAAATGTGCCGCAATTTCAAGGGTGCCAGGGTGTCCGAAGGACACCCTGTTGACACCTGAAATGGCACGGTTCACTGGTGTTGCGCACACACATGTCCCAAGGACATGTGTGTGTGTAATATACAACTTAGAAAAATGCACTAAAGTGCATATTTCTAAGTTTTTGCTATTTACCACGTAGTTTGACTTCGGTAAATAGGTAAATAGCGGCCCCAGATTGCGAATTCGCAATCTTAGAATGGTTCATGCATTGCATTTAAGGAATAGCAAATTGCGATTCCTTAAATGCAGTCGCAATTTGAGAACTCGCAATTATTTGCGAATTCTTAAATTGCGAGTGCATAAACCCTTGATGCATCTCAAATGCCATTTTTGCGGGCGCAAACGGCCGAATTTTGCGATTCGCACCGTTTGCGCACGCAACAATGCTTGATGCATCTACCTGTAACAGGCATGCATCGACTGTTACAGCTTATTTTGTTTTGCAAATATAGACTTCTGTGCGTGTACTAGCTTTATTTACTGTTCAGAGAAAGCATTATAAAAATATATTTCCCTATCCTCCAGCTGTTATTGGAACAAACGTTGTGCTATATTAAATAATCCCTACTTAACTGGAAAGACATAGGGGTTGGTGCGAATTGTGGCAGTCCTTAATTATCCTCGCCGTTATTTAATTTTGTTGTGATAATTTATAAACCGTTGCATTGGGCTAATAAAGGTTTCTCTCACCAGGCCACCTCTAACGACTGTCCCCACTATTTTGTTGTAAAACAAACATCCGTTATTTTATTTTGTTGTGATAATTTATAAACCGTTGCATTGGGCATTAAAGGTTTCTCTCACCAGGCCACCTCTAACGACTTTTCCCACTATTTTGTTGTACAACAAACATCTGTGCGTGCTTTGGCCTGATTCACTGTGTTGGAAAAACATATGTATTATACATTTCACAGTTTTAAAATTCCAAAGTTGAAAATAATTAATGCAAAAATGAATGTGATATAAATGACCCTAAACAGTATCCTGTTTTTTTTTTTAAGCAGGCCCTCCCGTTTGCTTCTGTGCAAAATAGAAGGCTGCTTTCCTTTCTATTTTTATTTATGTATTTATGTTTTGCACTGCCTTTCTGTTTGGGCCATTATGGATATCTCTTTACAGGTGTATGATCCCAACTGTTACAACTTATTTTGTTTTTAGGTTGAGCCTGGGCAGGTAGGGACTTTAAGTTCCCTCTACTCTCTGCCCATATTTTTCATTGGCTTGTGTCATTGGCCACTGTAAACTGTGGCTGTTCATTGGTCAAAAGTAGTCCCTCCTTTATACCACCTTGTCTCATTTTGTAACCTTCCATGGCGACACCCCCTGTTACGGATGTTGTTACTTGGTAGGCTTTAATTACAGAGTCCGAGCACTATTTTCTCAAATAGCGTTCCTGACACACTCTCTGCTAATGCTTTCTTTTTTTATTTTTAGAGTACGCATTTGCAATGCAATAGGTCTCGCATTTGTGAGAGTTTAAGCTATTGGCATTGTAAATGACAATGCCTTTTATTTATCTGTTTTTAAAAACAACACACAAATAAAAGGTATTGTCATTTACAATGCCAATAGCTCAAACTCTCGTAAATGCGAGACTTATTGCATGGCAAATGCTTGTTAAAATAGACTTCTGAGCGCGTATTGGCTTCATTAATAGTTTAAATAAAACATATACTTCACTTTTTTTTATTCGTAAAGTTAAAATAATAAAAAAGCAACTTGGCTGTGATATACATGGCCACACAGTTCCACGAAACACCTCTCCAATACACACCACATAATTCCACAGCACACCACATACCCACAATACTCACCACAAATATCCACATTATAACATAAAATTTAACAGTCCATTACATAAATCAACTACACAACATGTCACTGCACAGCACACAACGCCATTCCATTTAATTTCATTTCATTTCAATATCTTTATTCGGATACAAATATATATATCCATAAAAGTACAGACAGGCAACAATATACACAATAAAAATTAACCAGCAGCAGAGAGGTCATTTGAAAAATTCCAATTAAAAACTGGTCTTCCAGCAATACAATGTGCATAGAAAAAACATGCTAAAGAACAATTCATCAATATGTTAATTTACCATGAATTAAAATGAATGAATATAAAACAGGGTGGGGTGAGCAAAAAATTCATGGGGGGCACATAGACTTGTGAGTGCGCAATACCGCTTTAAAAAAAAGAGCCTACCCGGAAAATTAGTTCCACATTTGCCAGGGCAATGACCTTCCCATAGGCGGCAGTATAATCAATCACACATTTTTCCTTAAAATAAGGTATCAAAAACATTTTTGTAAATATTAAATAGTAGCTACAGAAAAATAGAAAATGCAGCATAGATTGTTTATATTGATTATTGCTTGGGCAAGGCAGATGATCAAGATTAGGATTATATCCTACTGGAAAACAAAGCATACATTTCATGGTGTCGATCTTAAAGCGGAAAAGTAAACCCCGTTCCCAACGGCCAATGGGTTTTAAAAGGTAACCAGACGGGGCATGGGAGATTTTCTTGATACACATGTATCTTGTAACAGACGATTTCTTGGACTCCTTATCATACCTAACATTCCTGTACGATGAGTATAAGGCTGTTTGGAGGGATTTTTTGTTAACAATACCAGGGTCTGAGGGGTTAAAAAAATAACCGCTCATGGTTCACGCAGATTAAACTTTAGTTGACAGCGGCCAGCCATGGTATAAACCTCCCCTATCACATTTTAAGCAATCTGATATGATCTCCCTAGTGAGTTGAGCAGCAGGGTTTCTCCAAACTCGGAGCCAAAATAATGCGGGCGAGCCTTAATATAATCTTCAATGTATGGCAAATTGCGATGGCAAGCATAGTGTGAAGAGGGAATGGGGGCACCCAGGATTGCGCAACAGAATCTATTCTCTTTTTCCTGGATACCACCACAGTTAGTAAATCCCCATACTTCAACGCCATAAGTAGCGATTGGGATACATTGAAGTTTAAAGATCTTGATGGTAGCAGAAACAACCTCTGTATTCCTAGGCTTGGGCAAACCAAGTATTATATTAGTAGAATTAGAAAACTTTCTCCATCAATAGGCCACGTGTTCAGCCCACAATCCTTTAGAGGCAAAAACCAATCCTAAATAAGGAAAAGTGTGAGTGCTTTGTAAACTATTTGACTCTAAAACAATTGATGAGGGGGCGTGGCCAAGATGGCGGAGTGAGTGGTCGCACTCTCCGTGAGCTCCTCCGATCCTGGGCCCTTAGACCGCTAATATTCGCTGATCTCCCCCCACGTTGCTGAAGCTCAGCGACGGGAGGTGGGGGGCACCCAACGACGCTACCTGGAGCACCGACAGACTCCGTGGCTGCTGTGGAGGGGCCTCGGAGGCGCTGCCGGGAGCGGCGGCGGCACAGTGCATGGGCCGGAGGTGGAGGCAGACATCGTCTCGGCGCTGTGGCGTTGATCGAGAGGCGCCTTGGAGCTGCATGGCCTGCCTGGCGGCGACGGCTGCACCTGCCCGAATTTTCGAAGGGTTTGGGACGACCACCACCCGGGAGCGGAGGGCCTGAGGCGCGGGCCCCGGCGTGAGACGCTACGCGAGGCCGGGGCTGCAGCCTGTGCGTCGGTCCCTGGTGTTGCTCTGGGGTGCCCCTCTGCCTGCCGCGACTTACCAAAGGAGGCGGGAAGGAACGGAGCGGCTTCCCTGAAGCAGCAGGTGATCCCGGTGGCGGAGAGGAAGCCCTGAGAGGACGATCGAGGATTGCGGCGCCGCTGGGCGAGTGGAGCTACGCGACGCCGCGGCTGCGGCCTATGCATCAGGTCCCGGTGTTGCTCTGTGGGTGGCCTTTTGCCTGGCGAACCTCATTGGATGAGGTGGGGAGGACCCGGTCGGCTTCCCCACCATAGCGGACGACCTTGGCTGCTGTGCAGACGCCCGGGAGGACGATTGGGGATAATGGCGGTGCTGAGCTCCAGTGCACGGACAGTTGAGGCCTGAGACGGAGTGGATCTCCCTACAGCACAGGCGTGCCCCGGCTGATTGCCCAGCGGTCGATAGGGGGTGCATACAGCGGAGAGCGGGTTGAGGCATGCCCGAGTGGGAGAGCCGGCGCTGAGGCAACACACGGGACCCCGACGGCGGACAGGGGGACAGCTACGATCCCAGCACGGGTGGCCGGGAGGGCCTGCGGCGGCGCCGTGCGGGCCTGCTGGGGGCGGGCCGGCCCTGGACCCGGGCAACCTCGCCTCTCACTGCCCGGTTAGGCATCGCATCGGCCTGCCCGGAGTTAGCACCTCCATGTTCGTCTGAGGTGGCGTGGTGGACAGGGAACGTGGCGCAGATTGACCCGCCCTACTAGTGGCCCGGACCCAGGACACAATAGCCGTCGGAGGAGGTGGGGTGCTGCTTGCGCTCGGACTGAAGCGCCGGTAGGCCTCCTGAGGCCGTAACAGATCGAGGGGAGACCAGCACCGAGGAGGAGTGCTCTGGGGCCAGTGGCCGGTCTGCGCGCTGGTGGCGGACGCTTTGTGCACCGAGTGCCCGGGGACCCAACGACATCTACGTGGAGATGGAGGGAAGTCTCCTATCGTGGCCACCCTGGGGCTGGTGCCAGGCCGGGTTCCCACATTTGGGGCTCGGGAAGACATACTAGGCCTATAACTGGAGGTGAGCGGACCGCTGGGTCCTCTGAACGTGCCGCTGTGGAGCTGGGTTTCCCGGAGGGCCGTGCGTACCGGTCTGTTGGTGGCCCCGGGGCGGTGTGAGCTACCGCGGCCAAACAGAGACACAACAGGCTGCCCAGGAGTGCGCTCTCGCTCACAGAATGGCTGGCAACAAAGGGGTCAAGAAGGAAGAGCGGACTTTGCCGGACATGCTGGGTAGAGGCTCCGCGAAGCAGGATCGGGGGCAGCACTCTCCGGGCCACTCGAGCGGCTCCCAGGGGGCGAGCGGAGGGGAACCCCCGGTCACCAGATCTTTCCTGGAATCTCTTTTCAGCTCCCTACGGGAGGATTTCCAAGCACTGAAGCAGGAAGTGGCCGGAGAAGTTCGAGAGGTGCCGAGGGAGGTCGATGGCCTCGGTGAGAGGGTGACGACGGTGGAGGAGGCCGGACACGCACAGGATGAGGAGATCACGCAGCTGCAGCAGGAGGTGGTACGATTGCGGGACCAGCAACTTGATCTTCAGGCGCACAATGAGGACCTTGAGAACCGGTCCCGGAGAAACAACATCCGGGTCTGGGGAATTCCATCCAGAGAGGAAGGGGAGGACGTGGCTGGATACCTGAGAGACTTGTTCAGAGAGATACTGGGAGAGCCGGTCGACTTCCCCATCCGGATAGACAGGGCACATAGAGTGGGCCTACAGCGTCGGACCTCGGCGCCTCCCCCCGATATCCTAGCCTACCTACCGGACTACCCCCTGAAGGAGCGGATCCTCCGCGAAGCACGAAAGAAGCCATCCTTGTGTTTTCGGGGGCACAAGGTGGCCCTCTTCCAGGATCTATCGACAATCACATTGCAGAAACGCAGAGCCTTCAAAATAGCAACTGACTTCCTGCGGGAGCATGACACACAGTACTCCTGGGGCCACCCCTTCCGGCTCATCTTCCGTTGGAACGGGACTCTGCATCAGCTCCGCTCCCTACAAGATACCTGCGGGGTGCTGGGAATCACCGCGACGGACGAAGACGCGCCCATTCGCGCAGACGACGCATCACTAGAGATGGCTGGCAGACGGTCCCTGGTCGGCGGTCCTCTACTTCCTCCGCACGACCAGACTCACCTACTATCCGAGCGGAAATGGACAATGCTGTGCGGGAGGTGGCCAGGGACACGGCATCTGGTGATACTGCACTGACGGCCTGAGAGAACTCCGGGGGGAGATCTACATCGCCTCATCAGTAATGCAGGTTTGAGGGTGAGGGGGGTGGGTGCGTAGTGGCTGGACGTCCACTTCAGTAACTTTCCACAGACTTGTCCGTTGAGGACCGGACTTGGACACTGGGGTTCTGGGGACAGTTTGGGGGTTGGGATGGGGTGGGGGGGGAGTGTTGGGTCAGTTTTGGGGTTGGGCTTGGAGTGACGGTGTGGGGGGTGGGGGTGGAGTGTTGTGGGTGGGGAGAGGGGAGTTGGAAGGGTGGGGGGGGGTCGTCCAGTGCGCTATGCAGGTTCTAACAGTTTTGACAGCACTCCTATACCTTGCCTGGTCCAGGCGGGGAATTTATGCTTCCATGAACACCCGTTTCTATGCCTCCCGGCACTTTTAAAGTAGTGACCCTTAATGTCAGGGGCCTCAACAACCCGGTCAAACGGAGGGCGGTATTATCCCTTCTAGAGAGCAATCAGGCGGATATCTGTCTCCTTCAGGAAACGCACCGACTATCACGAGACACACATAGATTGCGCTCACATAAATTCCCAACACAGTTTTTCTCCTCTAGCACCACTAAGACGGCGGGGTTGCAATCCTAGTAGCCAGACACTTCACAGGGGAAATCCTTCACAAACAGGCAGAACATAAAGGCCGACTGCTAGCTTATCGGTTCAGGACTGGGAATATCACTTTTACAGTTGGTTCTTTGTATAGCCCTAATGAACAGCAAGAACGCTTTTTACAATCAGCGCTGGTAGACTTTACTGCTTCGGAAGATAGGCACATCATTATCGGGGGTGACTTTAACATGGTCTTTGACTCAGCCGTGGATAGATCGGCGCAACGCTCCCCTCAGGTCGGGGAATTCTCAGCTGGGTGTAAGGCACAGTTAGCGGAAGTGGACCTACACGACCTTTTGCGCCACATGCATCCCACTGACAGGGGGTATTCGTATTACTCCCATGCCCACAAGACATACGCGAGGCTGGATCATCTCCTGGTCACGACTCCGGTGCGGACCCTGGTCTCGGCGTCAGACATGGGAGTGTTGTCCTTATCGGATCATGCCCCGGTCTCCGCCACTCTGCGTCGGCCGGCGGTGGCGGGTCCTCCCAGAACATGGCACCTCCGTTACACTTTGCTACACAGGAAAGTAGTGGTTGGCCGCATCGAGGGGGCAATCCGAGAGTATCTGTCCCACAATGACAACCCAGACACCACGCTGGCGACGCGGTGGGCGGCCCTGAAGGCAGTCCTAAGAGGGGAATTCTTGGCCATCTCCTCCGCTGACAATAAAGAACGACAGGCCAAGAGGGACAAACTCACCCTGAGGGCCCGCGAGCTTGAACAGATACACCGTAGGACGGGTGCCCCCAGAATATGGAGACTGCTTAAGGAGGCGAGGAAACTCCTGGCGGCCCTCGATCTAGACCGTGTCGAGTATGCCGCGCTCCGCCTGGGCCATGCATACTACACCGGGGGGACCGTTGTGGCAGACTGCTGGCAAACAGGCTCCGAATGGCGCATCAGAGTCACCTAGTGCAGGAGATCTCTGACGCCACGGGGACGGTGGTGACGGAAGACGCCCACATAGCTGACACGTTTCGGCAATTTTACGCGGATCTATATACCGGAGACTCATTGGATGACGCAGCGATGTCCACATACCTGGACTCGGCTGCATTGCCCTCTCTGGACCCCTCGCAGGCAGAGCACCTGGAGAGGGACATTCGACCAGAGGAAGTGATTTCCGCCATTGCCAGACTTAAGCATGGCAAGGCTCCGGGGCCAGACGGGTACACCCCACTTTTTCATAAGACGTTCTGCACCACCTTGGCTCCAATCCTCACCCGCCTTTTTAATTCGTTCGCTACTCCGGGAGCCATTCCACCTGACCTTTTGCGCGCCTCCCTCACGGTTATCCCTAAGCCCGGGAAGGTTCGAAGGCACTGCGGCTCCTATAGGCCGATATCCCTCTTGAACGTGGATTTGAAGCTGTACACGGGGATCCTCGCGGCCAGATTAGCCCCACACCTCCCGGGACTCATAGATCCGGACCAGGCGGGATTTGTTCCGGGGAGACAGACAGTAGACAATACCAAGAGGATTGTTCACCTCCTGGAGAAGGCCTCCCGGATTCCTGGGGAGAGAATGATGTTGGCGGTGGACGCCGAGAAGGGCACATTGGCCTTATCTCGAACGGGTATTGATGAAAGCGGGCATAGGAGACAAATTCCGCTCCATGATCCTTAATTGTTATAGAATGCCGACCGCGGTCGTACGAGTGAATGGCTACAACTCAAGGAGCTTTAATATCGAGAGGGGTACCAGACAGGGGTGCCCGCTCGCGCCATTGCTCTTCGCCCTCTATATGGAACCCTTTGCCCAACGGGTACGTGATAACCCGGCGGCGACGGGGGTGCGGTTCGGGGGCTTTACACATACCATAAGCCTCTACGCGGATGACGTCATATTATCGCTAGAGGATCCCCAGACGGCCCTGGCGGCCTGCATCAAGGAGCTGGACTCCTTTGGTGCTGTTGCGGGTTTTAAAATGAATGTGGGGAAATCAGTGGCTCTGGACATCTCCCTTAAGCCGGCCACTAGAATACACCTACAAGGCCAATTCCCCATGCTCTGGTCGTCGGAGCTGGTGCCTTACCTGGGGATCACAGCTGGCCCCTACCTTGCCGGCCATGGTAATCGCCAACTATACAACACTAGGCAAGAAGATCCAAGAGGAACTGGGACGATGGAATCGTGGCACTCTTTCCTGGTTAGGCAGAATAGCTGCGGTCAAAATGACGGTCCTACCCCAGGTCCTTTATCTATTCCGAGCCTTACCGCTCCAGCCACCGGTCGGGTGGATCCCACAGCTGCAAGCAGACCTCTCCCGATTTATCTGGCAGGGTAAGAAACCCAGGATGCGCAGGGCTCTTTCCACGCTAGCCCCGGAGGCAGGAGGACTAGGCATACCGGATCTTCGCAAGTATTTCCAAGCGGCGCAGCTGCGCTACTTGGTAGAATGGAGCAGGTGGGAATCAGACAAACACGGGCTGTTCCAGGATCAGGCAGTGGCGGGCCGACCTCTGCAGGAAGTCCCGTTTTTGCGCCGACCACACCGCCCCGCAAATCTGTATGCCTCCTATGTCACCAGGGTGCCGCTGCGAGTCTGGGACGCCACCAACCTTGTATACAATCTCACTACGTTCCCGTCGCCACTTACACCGTTGGTAGACAACCCAGACTTTACGCCGGGAATGGAAAAGGGGGCCTTTACTCACTGGCGAGCGGCCGGGTGCCGGGCCCTGTGTCATTTATATGGCCCGGAAGGAGTCATCCCCTTTCCGCAGTTTCGACAGGAGTTCTCACTCCCTGAATCCGAGAGACTCCGCTATTTACAGGTCCGCCACTGGGCACTACACCCGCAGACGCGGGAGTCGGCCGACAGACGACTCTCCCCATATGAGAACTGGCTCATGACTCGCTCGTCCGACTCGAAACTGATCACAGACCTCTATAGGCTATTGCAACCACCTTCCTCACACCTTTACAATCCGGGAAGAGAGCGCTGGGAACGGGAATTAGGCAGGACACTGACCCACAAGGAATGGGAACAGATATCCTATAGGGCGAGACATTCGGCATACCACATGGGCCTTACTGACACGCTGACTAAGGTATCTACCTATTGGTACTATACACCAGAACGGGTCCACGAAATGGACCGTAGCAAAGACAACACCTGCTGGAGAGGGTGTGGGCATCGGGGCACATTGACACACATTCTATGGGATTGTCCGCTTCTAGAACCCTACTGGAAGGAAGTGTTAGACGAAATCGACTCTCATTTTGACATAGAACTGCCACGCTTCCCCGCATACACCCTATTGGGACTCCCGAATGGGTTGATGTACCCCCTCAGATCCCGCAGGGGTAGACAGATAGCCATCGCACTGGGTTCCGCAGTTCAAAACATTTTAATACATTGGCGCACTACCACAATACCCTCTCTCACGGGCTGGCTACACAGACTATGGCACGTACTAGGCATGGAGAAATTATCACTCACAGTGGCGGGGGACACTGAGCAATTTTGTGACCTCTGGCAACCATTTCACTCCTTGCTACTCACTGAATTCAAAGAACTTACCTGTCCTAAATATCTACGTCTCCTGAGACTCACGAGTCCGGCAGTGCCGGCCTCTTGAGTGGGTACGGGATCCTCCTCTCTCCGTGAGGACGACCGAGGTAGACGGCTTGGGGATGGCCTGCGCACTGGACGATGGGTGGGTGGGGGTGGGGTAGGGTATGGGGGAGTTGGGTGTTGGGGTTTGGGGGGGGAGTTTGAATTAAAAATGGTACTTTAACATTGTAACAATGCATACCCTTCACTGCTAATGCGGACTGGCCCATGATTGAACTGTTCTTTAACGATCTACCGCTGTGGGTACGTGCTGACTTATTGCTTCATACGCTTTGTATGTTTTTCCATGTATGTTACACTGAATAAAATATTTTAAACCTAAAACAGTTGATGAATTGAAATACTTCTTCGATCCACACGCCATTAAAAAAGATTTTTTTAAATTGGTACATAAGTCCAAACTGGCCATAAAGTCGGCAAAACCCCGCACCGGGGTGCGAAGAGCTTTTGGGGTGCGGCCCATTAGGACGGTGTCTTCAGTGTATAACAGGGCGGGAATTATGTTGCCATTAATATAGAGGACATCATGGGTGAGTGTTACCAGTGATTTATTCAAATCATTGATATAGAGAATAAATAGGAGGGGGGCTAGGACGCACCCCTGCCTAACCCCTCTCCCGACTTCAATATCTTTAGATACCTCACCATTTATTTATTTATTTTGAAGGTTTTATATAGCGCGAACAAGACTCTTGTGAGTATCCGAGCGCTTTACAAGTCATAAGTAGAAGGCAAGATATAGTATACAAAGATCTATGTGAATATGCTATACATAGTTCTTAATCGAAAGAAAACAGTACTAAGCTAGCGCAAAAAACAGAAGGTCGAAAATGGAGCGCAAGGACACAACAAATAATAAAATACAGTGAATAGTCATAGAGTTCACATGAATTGTGCCATGAGGGTAGCTTTCACTTCTCTTTTGAAAGAGGCAGTGGAAGGGTTCATTCTTGTTTCACTGGGCAAAGCTTTCCAAATCCTCGGAGCCATACCAGAAAAGGACTGGGGATAAGTTTTTTTTCTTGGCAAATCGTTGAGGTTGTAGGAGAAGCGTCTTGGCACTCTTGGAGGCTCTGCTGCCCGCAGAGAGCACCAGTTTCTGAGCTAGGTTTTGTGGGGCGTTGTGTTAGAGGACCTTGTGTGTCATACAAGAGGTTTTTAGATGGATTATGGCTTCAAACGGTGGCCAGTTGAGGGCTCTCAGGTCTGGGGATATGTGAGTGTTTCTCTTAGAACCTGTGATGAGTCTCGCAGCTGAGTTGATCGTGGCTCTTAGCGAGGCTGTCGATGACCTTGGGAGGCCGCATAAGGATACTGCCCATATTTCACGTGGAGATTACTAGGGCTTGAACTGCTTGTTTGAAATCGTAGGCGGGCAGAAAGGGTTTCAGTTTTCGTATATGTCTTTAGGTGGAAGTTGGCTCCTTTTGTTGAGGCGCTGTTGTGTTTCTGCATCTTTAGGTTACTGTCCAGCGTTACCCCTAGAGATTTCGCTGAGTCGACTATGAGCGGTTGTCCATTAAGAGCGGTTAGGTGCTTCATCCAATCCAGGATAGTGTGAGTTTTGTTTGGGGGAGCGATTAAAAGGAATTCTGTTTTGAGGGAGTTAAGTTTCAAGTGGTTTTCGGCCAGCCAAGTTTGGGTTTTTTGTAGTGTGGTATTGAGCGATTGGATGTCATCAAGTGAGTGGATCTTGATGTATATTTGGGTGTCGTCTGCATACATGTGGAAGTGTATCTTGGTGAGGCTGAGAAGATCAGTAAGAGGTTCCATAATACGGTTGAACAGGGTGGGTGAGAGGGAGGAGCCTTGAGGAACTCCTAATGTGACTGGAATGGGGTTGTACAGGGATTGGTTGACCTTGAATCTTTGGGATCTATTTTGGAGGAAGGAGGTGAACCAGTTAAATACAATTCCAGACATTCCAATTCTGTGTTTCAGGAGATCGAGCAGGTTGTCGTGTTTGACGGTGTCAAAAGCTGATGACAGGTCGAGTGGGATTAGTAGACAGGCTTCATTTTGGTCTAGGATTTTTAGAGCGTTGTCTAATACATGTGTCATGGCTGATTCGGTGCTGTGACCTGCTCTGAAGCCTGATTGAAATTGGTTCAGAAGGTTGAATCAATCAATGTGATTGTTCAGCTGTATGTTAATGCATTTTTCCAGGAGTTTGGCTTACATGGGGATGTTAGAGATCGGACGATAGTTATTAGGGTCCGAGGGGTCCGCTGTAGTTTTCTTTAGGATAGGCGAGACCTGCCAAGTTTTCAGGATATCTGGAATGGATCCTTGAAGGAGGGATGTGTTAATGATCTTGGTCCAGAGGGGTAGGAAGAGAGGAATGAAGTATTTTAGATAGTTCGCCGTGTGCGGGTCATGTGTAGTGATTGGAGGGTTTCAGCGCGTTTAGTGTCTTTAATATGGTGTCTTCACTGTAGGCGTTGAAGTGGGACCAAGTTGCATTGTTTTTTTGTTTAAATAATGGGAGGTCATTAGTTAGGGCACCAGCCAGCGGCAGTGATGAGCTCTTTTTCAAGTCTGAGATGGATATTAGTTCCTTGAGTAGGTCTGATTTAACGGATGTGGCCTTAGAGGCGAAGAAGGAAGCAAATCCATCACAGTTGGGTAGAGAGAGTGGGCTGGCGTTGAGGACATTAGGTAGGCTGTTGGTTTGGGCTTTGATAAGATCGAATAGCTTTTTGGGATGGTTCTTGGCTAGGTCTAGTTGAGACCTGAAGAAATCGGTTTTAGACTTACTGATCTTTCTAAAATAAGCGTTTCTGGATATTCTCAGAAGTTTGAAGAGGTCAGCTAAGGGTGCAGCTCTCCAGCATTGTTCAATTACTCTAAGAGAGCGTCTGTCATCATTTAGCCTCCCATAATACCACAGTTTTGAGTCTTTTGAGGAGGTTCTTTTCAGTTGCAACGGGTCAATTTTGTCTAGCAGGGTATTCATGGAGTGAAAGTTGTGATTTGTCAGCCCCTGTACATCGGTCAGGTCTTCCTGGGGGCATAGAGGGTTTGAGTTAGCTAAGGCTGTAAGGTCAGAGCCGACGTTTTTCAGGTTTCTCTTCCAGATCTTAGTTCTCAGGGGTTGTGTACGGAGACGTTTAATGGTTTCCAAGACTTGGAATGTAATGACATGATGGTCAGACCAGTCGCATGGGAGTATCAAGTCGAGCTGTGTGGAGTCCGCTTTGGAGATTATTAGGTTGAGAGTTGCACCCTTGTCGTGTGTAGGGCTGTTACATAGTTGGTTGAGATTGAGGTCCATGAGGAAAGCTTTGAGGCTGTTTACCACTTGGTCATTCTGGTCATCCCAGTGAAGGTTGAAGTCCCCCAAGAAAATTTGCTTAATATGTTGCTTGTCATTTGATGCTAGAATGTCCATGAAGCGTTCTATGAAAGTGAGGTAATCTCCCGGAGGATGGTAGAAGGTGTGTAAAGAGCATATTTGTTTGCTGTTGTTGGTGATGTTTTAGACTAGGTATTCGCAAGATGATATAGCGGGGGCATTGGAGTTGGTCACTGTTAGGCTAGTCTGGTGTATGCAGGCTATCCCACCGCCTGGCCTGTCGGTTCTGTCTAGTCTGATGTCATAGTTAGGGGGTAGCAAGATGTCCATGATGGGAGTAGATGTTTCATTTAGCCAAGTTTCTGTCAGGATCATAATGTCTGGTTCGTTCGTGATAAGTAGATCAGCTATATCAGCTGCATGTCTAGAGGTGGACCTGCAGTTTAGGAGGATACAGCTTAGCCGTGGCTGGGTGAATACTGTGATGGGTTCGGCTGTGAGGGGGATTCTAGTGAGGTCATTTTCGACACTGCCTCTGAAATTGAGTCTGGTGGCTCTGTGTGTGTTGATCGGAATAGATTGTATTCAGAGTCTGAATGAGGGCTAACTGGAAGTCCCGCGCCATGTGGAGGGTGAGGTAGCCCGTAAGGACTGAGGAGAGCCCCTAGATCTAAGTTAGATAGAGGATTTAACCCCCTGATAGGGTGGGATATGGCATTAGGGTGTGGGACTGTGCTCCAACGTGGAAACCCGTGAGGCTGGGAGTTTGCAGGAAGATGTTGGATGCGACTGTAGTTCTTAGGGTGTGGAGACGGACTGTATTGCTGTTTAATGCAAGTGGACTTGCTTTGTAGTAAAATAAGGTTGTTTAGGGGTCCGATGTCCGATTTGACTTGTTGAAGGGCTGATAATATCTGGTCAAGTCTGGTGTCAGGCGTGATAGTTTCCTTATTGGATGGATGGACAGAGGGAGTAGACGGTGTAGTAGTTTCTTTAGATACAGCTGTGTCAAGAGAAGTGGGGGTATGGGTGGGGCTGATGGGCCTATGGGAGGAACTGTGAGTAACGGAGAGGGGGGAGGGTGAGATATGTAGAGCAGGGTGAGTGGATTGAGGGGTGTCAATGCTGGGATCCATGGGGGTATATGTGGGGCTGTTAAGCTGAAGGGAGATGTTGGGAGTAAAGGTGAGGGGGGATGGAGGGGGAGAAAGTGCAGTGTGGGGAGGGATGGTGAGTGAATTGGTGACATTATGGCGTGAGGTGGTTGTAAGGTGGAATGTGTTGTTGGGTGGGTTGTCGTTGAGGTCTAGAGATAATGGCGGGCGGATGGGGTCAGCTGAGAACTCTGACTTACTTCGGGAGCTGGATGGGAGTAGAAGATATCAGAGTCATTGGATGGAGAAGATGGGTGTGTTAGAGCAACTCTCTCCTTAATGAGCGGAAAAATGTGATCAATCAAGTTGAGGTTATGGTTGGTGGATTGGATTAGGATGATACCATTATGATAGATAGTGACGTTGGCAGCTGCATTGAAGAATAGGGAGGGGAGGATAGATAAGGCAAAACTGTGTGCTGTTTTCTTCATGTTAGAGACCTTAAAGACAGCGAGAAAGGCTTTTCCCCATTGAACTCTTCTTTTAGTGTAGAATATGATGTTATTCTTAATGAACCCTTTGTTCATTGAGAAGTAAGGGTCAGAGATAGGGGTTTCCGGATGAGATTTAAAATTATGTGTTTGAAACCTTTGGCTGCTTTTTTAGAGTGATTAGTGGGGTATGTGATGGAGTAGGTGTATTTACCGGTGCGCTCCATAGTGTAGGTGAAAATAGATTAGAGGAGGATAGACCGATGGGAAAACGTCTATGCAAGATGTTGCCCTTAATGGGGACAGTTAACAGGGTTATGAGGGATGCTACCTTTAGGGGGGAAGGGAGACAGGGTAGTGAGGGATGCTGCCCTTACGGGGGGAAGTGTATCAAGGCTGAGAGAGAAGCTGCCCTTGCTAAGGAGAAGGTAATAAGGTTGTGATAGAGGTAAGACAGTCCAAGATGGCTATATTGTTACCTGACTAGCGTAGAGCTAGTAATGTAGTCCTTTTTCTATTTCAGGTAAAGAGTCTCAGTGGGGCAGTCCTTTTACTATGATAGTTAGCTGCGGCCATTATGAGTGCTCTGTGGAGGAGGCAAGGAAGTCTTCTTTCTATTTCATTTGAACAGTGTCTTATGGGAGGTAGTCCTTTTTCTGTGTTAAACCAGTTATGGCCATTTTGATATCTAAAGAGGAAACCTGTGATATTTCCCTATCTTGAAGTTCCGGTTCAGGGAGGAATTCTTAGAGTTAAAACCCTCTGGTGAAGTGCCATGTGGCAACATGAGTGATGTTTTGAGTCTGTAAAAGCCTATAGGAGGCCCATTGTCCTCTAGCCCCTATTCTGATCCGGTATCCACCTCCTAAGCCAAGAGGAGGACCGGAGGCTGTCTCAAAGGGAGAGTGGGAGGAGGGGAGGTCTCGCCCTGAATGCACGGCACGTGCTGCAGAGAGCCGGGGCGGGAGGGGGGGGTCTGGCTAGATCGGGCGCTGCCCAGTTACCTTAATGCATCCCAGGTGAAATTGAGACCGCAGCAACATTCGCGCTTGCTGTGCTCCTTCTTCCAAGTCGGGAAAAGTCTTCTGTGTCTTCCAAGCCGGGAAAGGTCTCCTGTGTCTCCGTGTGATTTGTTCTGGTGCCTGCATGTCTCACGCAGCTCTGCAATCCGGGATGACCACTGCATGGTTCAAAGCTCCTCCGCTTTCTCCAGGATGTGTCCCAACCTCCCTAGTGCTAGGAGGGCAGCTCAGCCGGGAAGCTCCAGAGCCCGCAGTCTGCAAGCAGCTCGAGAATCCTACGACTGCGAGGATGTTCAAGAGCTCCCCCGCTCGGTCGATAGAGGTGTCCAGGACATCCAAGCGCTCCGAGGACAGCTCCGACCAGTTGTCGGTGAAGGGAGAGGCGTCCCGCACTCAGGAGCGCTCCAGTTCAGTAGATGGTTCCAGCATCACGGGAGGGCTAGCATCCGATGGAGGAACACCCTCAGTCAGCCGTGCCCCACGATTGGAATCCTTAGGGGACCGTCCGTGTCCGCCACGTCATCCGTGTCCTTGGGCACCGTCGTCTCATCAGAGGGGGATGTCCTACGAGCTTAGGACTCTGGAGACTGCCCGGTTCAACTTCGGTAAGTCATGATAATGCTCCTGTTACTCTTGATATGATCTCCTTAGTTTGATTCCAAATGGGGCGTCTGATGGAGCTAAAATCAGGGATATTTGGAAGATAGATCCCACAGCTAGCGGAGCTCTCCTAGTGAGCTCCTCTCCGGTCGGCTATCCCTGCTAATACGCACCCGGGCGTGTTGATCTTTGTGCAGATAAGCTAAAAAGTGTACAAGGGACTCGTCCAGACCGTAGTTTAAAAGAATATTCCAGAGCCGTGACCTGTTGACATAGTCAAAGGCCGACGTAAGATCCATAAAGTTGAGGTTAAGACACTGCTCAACAGTGCCGATGTTACTTCTAAACCCCAACTGACAGGGATGTAAGATCTGATTTACCTCGGCCCATGACCTAATCTTATTATACAGGACCCACCCTAATATTTTCAGCGTGTTATCGATCAGGGAGATCGGCCTCTAACAACTTGGATTTGATCTGTCCCCTTTTTAAAAAATCGGTACAATAATGCTGGAGGGCCATGTTTTGGGTAAAATTGAATTTGTTAAATTATTAAAAACGTTCAGCAACAGAGGTGCCCAAAAGTGAGGCTGCCTTTTGAAAAGATCAATGGGTAGGCCATCAGGGCCAGGGGCTTTATGTCTCAGGCTCTGATCAATAGCCTCCTCCACTTCTGAAAAATGAATCAAAACCCTAGTTGGGATTCCACACTCGTTAGTTTGGATAGATGGGACTGGAGCTAAGTAAATCTTCGGAAAATGTGCTTCCCATGCCTCACTAGAGATATTACAACTGATTGTGGTCAAGGGATGTCCCAGGGACCTCACGTCTTTAAACGCTGACCAGAAATCCTTCCCATTTTTTTGCGTACCTGCCCGGGCAAGAATGTACCAGCATTCTCTTATAATTCCTTCTTTTCTGGCAGAGATAGCTAGTTTATAAGGTTGTCTCAGGGATTTGATGATAAAGCTATCTCTAGGTTTGCTAACAAGCTGCGGAACAGTCGGCATCAAACCAGCCTGGACCCGAGTGTGTTTCTTTGATGGGCCTAGACAACAGAGTGTTGACGCCCGAACATAGCTGTGTGAAGGCGTTAACTGCCTTAAAATCGTGTTCTCTAAAAGATAGGCAAATACCGATTAATTCAAGGTATGCTCTTACCATCTTTGCAAATAATGCTTTGTTGTCTATACCACTCCAGACCAGCCTAAGATTATCAGTGGAGGGGGGATAGATCCTTGCACCACACTCATTATCATGAATCAGCCTGGGAGCAAAACTCAAGGTTAGGTTGATGGGGTTATGATCCCCAAAAACTGTAGGCACTACCTCGGCTTTCAACACATAACAACGCCATTCCACATTATTAACTCCATAACACACATTCTCACTATACATAATTCCAAAACACTTAATACCATTTATGTAACATCCACATCATTTCACAGCGCATCATGCCACATATCTCCACTACAGAATTTAACACCACACCACACACTTCCACAACAGACAATTACAATACAACACATTTCTCCCTTCCATTTCCACCAACCCTGTCATCTTTCCCTCACACTACTATTACTCCTTTTCATCTCGAAATCCCACTGCAACATCTCATCCCTCCCTCACACTCCCTGTCTCCTCTCTATACTGCCTAATCACACATCCTACCTTCCTGTACCTCCTCACAAACTGACTAGTCCAACTACCGCCCCCAGATGCTCCTCCAACTGGCCCCCCTATATCTCTCTCCCACCTCTCTCTAGCTCTCTCACACACTGTTCCCACCTCTCTCATATGGTTTACGTCAAGCTTCAAACACAATTTCTTTACCAAACCTTTTCAAGGTTTTCGTTCCTCAAACCCATGCTCTCCTCCTCTTCTTAGGCTGTTTTCTGCGTACACAGGTGCTCTCTCATTATGCGTCTGTAGCCTGCTCTACTCTTCTTTCTCACTCTCACACCATTTTCTGCTCCTCTGTCCCTATTTCATTCACCACTTCCTCAACAAACTACCTAGCCTTCTCGCTCTTCCTTCCTTTCTATCTATTCTGTGCAGCTCTCACCACTATCTAATCACCATTCCACATTTTTCCACTACACAAATACACTACACACCACACAATTCCACAACTAAAAATTCCAATTCAACTTACATACTTCCACTCAACGCCACGTCCATCCATTCCATTCCAAACCAAAACACATGAGTAAAGAACATTGTCATTTACAACGCTAATAGCTTTAACTCTCATAAATGCGAGACCTATTTCATTGTAAATGCTTGTTTTTTAATTGCTTCTGGTGCTCCTTGCTGTCTCACGCTCTCTTCAGCCCTGCTTGCAAGGTATCAATTAAAGACTTAGTGGGGACAGAAAAACAGTGATGAATGGCTCCATTAGCATATCTCTCCCCATTGACAGATACACTGTCATGGTGCCATGTCACACTCTTAACTACTACAAAGGAGAAGCCATTTCAGTTTCCTTTACAATATAAATGAGCAAGACTGTTACATTATAATATTATATTGGTATTTCTATAGTGCTCTCCTAACCCTTGTGAGTCCCACGTAGCTATTAAATATTTATGAGATAATATAAATGATAAAGGCTTTTTTTCTTTCTTAGAGCCTTGAAACCATTCATAGCATTAGACATTATTTCAACAGAATCTTTAATGAAAACAGTTATATTCAGTCGTCCGGTTCTAAAAATGATTGTATTTAATAGCCCAGCCCTTCATGTCCATCCGCTCTTGAAGATTACAGGTAATTGTTGCATTTAGCCAAGTGTATCGTGGTTGCTGTAGGCCCTTGTTGCATTCTAAGGAGCATGTTGCATTTCCCTCTATGGAAGCTTTGAGGGGGATTGGGTGACTTTATGGGCATTTTAACTGCTCAAAGCACTGGATTTGAACCTCTGAAGGTTGGTACCCTTCCTCTCATACCAAAATAGTTCAAACATAGGCCACAAGGCACTCACAGACTTTTATCCATCCATACATTAGAATCAGTCTAGAGCATCCTGTCTCTCACTCATTTTCACCTCAAATTGGTGCATAAGAGCAGCGAAACCACATAATAGAAGCACATCTCTGATCATCACATACAATATATATGCTCCCTTTGGGCATTAAACAGATTCTAATGAGGAGAAACCTTTGTCCATAACATTATTAGATGTTGCAACAAGCATTTGCAATGCAATCAGTCTTGCCTTTTGGACCTTATAAGTATTTAGCCATACAGCACATTATACTGAGTACTGCAACATCTACTGTTCATTAAAATGGAATTCTTTCCAAAGTTGGGGGTTGCCTGCTTTATTTAAGGGGAGAATGAAGAATAAAAAAGCTACTGTTTTCTTACACCTGCTCAAAATGTCGATGGTCACTGGTGATGGGATGTATCAGATAGGGCAAGCTGAGGGTGTGCGTGAGAGAGCTTTAGCGAGAGTGTGTCTGTGAAAACTGTGTGTGAGAGAAGGGAGGGGTGTCTGAAAAGCATGTGCAAGACAAATGTATGTGTGAGTATAAATTGGGTGCATCTGTTTGAGAGAAAACGTGTGCCTGAGAATGTGTTTGATAAACAACTTAAGAAGCATCATATTTCAGTCCTTTTAAAAGCCAAGTTTGCTCTAAGAGAGACCTGAAGGTTTCTGAAATGTCCAAGCCTGTTTCTCGTTATTCCACAGCTTTGGTTAGAAGCCCCCACTATATAAATCTAGGAGACCCCAAATAAATCTTCTAGGAATTTTCCAATATAAAGTTGGCAAGTGATTGGAAGAGATGGATTGCAGCGGCACAGGTCAGGGCCAAGGACTGAGTTTTAAAGAAATTGAATCACTCGAAGGACAAGGTCGAGAAATCAGGTGAAAGGGGCAGCGCGAGACTGCAATTTACAGATTCTGAAGCCAGATATCCAGTTTTCATTAAATAAAGGGGCTGCTGTAAGACAAATGGACCCACCGGAGAGCGCGGATGAATACAGAACACAGGTGTGTCCAGCACACTGAGGGTACAGGGCAGGCTGAACAAAACCCAATGGGATGTGCACATTAATAACAGTACTGTGACACCACCGCCCCAATCTGCCTCCAACGCCCAGGAGGCACTGTGTTTAACAACTGCTAACCCAGAGGAGCTATGGGGCTCATAGTATGAAAAACACACTAAACACGCTACTTTTCGGAATGCTACTCCAGACCTAGGTGCTACACGGTTGGCACTACACTCATAAGCAGCGCTTTAAGTGGGATGAAAAAACGGGGGGGCTCTCAAATGGGCGTGGTCGATGTAATTAAGGGTGTGGCTTCAAAACACAAACAAAATATTCAGTGCTGCCAAGTATCACAGGCAGGCAGCTCTGGCTCGTAACAGTTAAGGATTATGTAATAATCCTCAGCGCTGGCTGAGTCAGAGTGCTCTTCTGCAGTGCTACAATGTAACAATTTACGGCTTCACTGCGCCAAGGTAGGCTGTCAGTCACTGACTGACACAGCCCACACTTTGCCGATTACACCAGGGCACCGGGGGCTGTCCATTAAATCTCGGATGTCTGACCTCACGCGGTCCTGCACTGCAGGAAGTGAGGTCGCCAGAGAAGCACCGCCAAGGCAGGGGAGACTCCTCGTCGGAGTGGTCAAGTGCGCTCGCTGCTTCAGCAGTGCTCACACTCTGATGACTGGCATGACCACAGGCGCTGCGGGGAGTCTGACTCCAGTGTCAGCAGAGTGACTGCTGGTGACAGTGCGCCCCCCCATCAATCACCACGGGTTGCCCCCGTGCGGCTCACCGCTGCGGCCGATTGATGAGACCGATGTCTGTCGGTGTGAGATGACACACAGTGAGGGAGGCTTGCCTGAAGACCACCGACTGTTACCGACGTTGTTCAAGTACGTTTTTACTGTTTGAGTTTTTCCTTACTTAGTTTCAGCCACTGCCTGGGCAGAGGCACTGCTGCCAGTGTCGTCACGTAAGTAACTAGTAGTCTGTCACTACAGTGCACTAGCACGAGCCGAGTGCACCGTTACACATGCTGCAAATGATCTCAGTTTCAGACAAAATCTGCAGGTAGGGCTGCTCTGACTCTTCATGATATAATCTGCATGCATTTCATCGGTTTAATCTGCAGGCCAAGCAGCAAGGCTGCTCTGTGACTCATGTTCAATACCACGTCTATGCCGATGACACTCAAATATACCACAAAATCAAATCACCTAAGGATATCCAACACCTCAATTCCACGCTTATTAAGATCCAATCCTGGTTTAACGCAAACCATTTAAATCTGAATCCGGACAAAACGGAATTAATACTGTTCTCTCCGAAAAGTAACCACCGACCTATCCAAGGCTGGCTCAAGAATCTTAATGCTCTAAACTGCTCCTTTGTCCTATCGGATTCAGTAAAATCTCTAGGCATTACCCTGGATAAGCACCTGTCAATGAAAGACCACAACAAGAACTTTGCAAAAGGTGCACTTTACTCTCTAAAACACGTCAAGAAAATTAAACCTTTCATTCCCCAGGATGATCTTAAGACAATTTTACAATCCCTAGTCCTTTCTAAACTAGACTATGGGAACGCCATCCTAACAGGTGCACCAGAAGCTCACCTCGCCCCATTAAGGTCAGTCCTTAATATGGCGGCTCGACTCATAACTGGTGGAAAAGGATTTGAACACATCACACCTACCCTCAAATCTCTCAACTGGCTCCATATGGAAGGCAGATGTATTTACAAACTGGCCTGCATCACTCACAAGGCCCTTCACACCCAATCCCCCTGAACAACAAACTGGTTAAAGCAGGAAAATCAAGAACTCTGAGAAGCACCAACTCACTTCTTCTCATCCCCCGAAACTGAAAAGAAAAGTGACCCAGTGCCGTTCCTTCTCTCTGTTCCCAGGATATGGAACACACTCCCTACTGAACTCAGATGCAACCCCTCCTTCACTGAAACTACTGCTCATTAACCAATACTTCCCTGAACAAGTCAACCATCCCAGGCATCAATAGACTAATGATCACTAGGATGGGGGTCATCTGACTGTTTCAATCACCTACATTCTTCACTCCCCCAAAGTATATTTAAGTGTGATGTCTTTGCTTATATATTGTATGATTCCTCATGTTCTACGATGTAGTGCAACTTCTTTCTTTCTTGTGTATGTAAAGTGCTCTGATACCCCTGAGTCTAGATAGCGCTAAAACTTTATAAATAAATAAATAAAATAAACTGAGAGGGTTTCCGTCTTCAGACAAAACCATTACCGCGACGGGTGGTGGGTGTTTTGCCAGGCAGGGCTCACAGTTTGTCGGTCTGCTCTCATCCTGTGTGTGTGTGTGGGGGGGCTAAAGACTCGCACAGTTGTTTTTCTGCCGGCAACAGGGTCTCTGAAAGAAAACGTGAGAGAGTTAAGCAATTAATAGCCCGGCCCAGGCTGCATGATCATTTACAAGGGAGGAGGACTCAGAGGCCCCACCAGCACAACACAGATGGCCAGGCAGGTTCGCTTTCGGTTCAGCCTGCCTGGCCAGGGCCTCTCTACTCTCACAAGACAGACACATCCTGTTTGGGCCGGCTCAGGTGGTGGGGGTGGGTCGACTCCCACCACGTGACAAGAGAGAGAGACCCTGAAGTGTCAGATGGCCACCAGCCCAGGTTCGTTTTCGTTTCTCATCCTGGCCTCTCACATTCTGTTGTTTGGGCTGAGAGAGTGAGAGAGGCCCTGAACATGATGACTGACTCGGTCTCGGGACAGTCAGATCCCAAGAGGAGAGCCTGGACACTCTCTGTGTGTCAAGTTGGTTAGCGACCTCCCATTTTTGGTGATTTGCAGGTGTTTTAAGATGATCTTATAGTTTCTAGATGCTCAAAGGGGTGTAATTTCTGATATTTATGTTTCCCTCGTCTTCATTGCTTGATTTTGCTTGTGGCGGTAAAGTGTCACTCATAGTCCTCGAATGTCACTCATAATTACACTGAAATTATGAAAATGTCACACATAGCTATCTGAAACCTTGGCAGCTATGAATATAGGGCTTAGCATAGTGTATCGCCCAGCTGGTATTTTGCTGCTTCTGGTATTACCTCCTCTTATATAAAACAACAAGTAAAATTACACCAAGCCAGGAGTATAGGCTTTGTCATTGGTTGTTAGTAGAGTAAGATAAATAAACAACAGCTATGGCATTGTTGTATATATTATACAAATCCTTTAGTTCTGACATGAGACTGAGAGAGAACTACAACGAGTCTCTTTTGAGTGCATCTATATATATAACCAAACATAAAGATACATTACCTTCAAGTGGAAATGCTGAAAATGTTAATATCTAATCTCAAGGGACTCGAATCATCACTGAACTATGGGAGACTGAGGGGGCTGAATATGAAGGACACACACAGGCAAAAGATAACCCAGGTGATATAGATGATTCTGGTAATCGTTTATCTATAACCACCCCATTCAAACCCCCTTTTACTTTTACCCCGATACTCCCTAGGGATGCCATAGACATCTTCCATGAGAATGTGGTAGGAGAATTAAAAGAACTGAAATACAATGTATCCAAATCGAAATGGAAATTTGATAGATTAACACAAGGATACAAAGCACTAACGACCCGCCTAGCAAAAGAGAGAGAGATAATTGTCAGAGGAAGTGACAAAGGTGGGAATATAGTGCTAATGACTAAATTCAACTATGACAAAGAGGCATTTTCGCAATTAAACAACAGAGAATGTTATGAGCGCATTAAAGCACAATCAGTGGCTATTATGAAAACGGAATTTCACCAAAAACTTGCTCGCTGGAAAACACAAAAATTAATCCGCGAAACGGAATACAAATACCTCAAAGTGGATAATCCTATAACACCGATTATGTACTTTATCCCCAAGGTACACAAGGATCCATTGAACCCCCCATGGCAGGCCAATCATTTCGGCCAGGGGTAGCCTACTTGAACGAGCATCTATTTACATAGATTATTTTTTACAGGGCTATGTGCAATCGCTGGATTCTTATGTGCGGGATACCAGTGACTTTCTTTTGAAAATAAGAAACATTGAGTGGGTACCTGGGGACTGGCTGGTAGCGTTAGATGTCACCTCGCTATACACCAGTATTACACATGAACATGGATTAACAGCTGTCAAGCATTATTTGTCTAGACGTTCATCTATATTTGATGCACACAATTTGATGATATTAAACATGTTGGAATTGTGTGTACAAAATAACATTTTCATGTATAGCAATCTCTTATACCGACAACTACAAGGAGTGGCGATGGGAGCCAGCTTCTCCCCGAGCTTCGCTTGCTTACACATGGGAGCTTGGGAGGAGCTGGTTCTCAGAACCTCATATCAACAAGTCCTTGACAATAATGTGATTGCCTGGTATCGTTTTATTGACGATTTGTTTATTGTTTGGAGGGGCAGCAAAGAATCTGTCTTAACTTTCATTGATAACATCAACTTCAATTAACTCAATCTCAAGTTCACTGCAACGATTAGTCAAAACGCAGTCATTTTTTTGGACACAGAGGTGTACATAGAGAATAATCAAGTGGAATCCAAAATCTTTCGCAAGTCTACGGCAGGAAATGGTAGTCTACATGCGGCTAGAGCACACTCTAGGCACCTTGTAGCAACTATCCCGTGTGGAGAGATGCTCAGGATGAGGCGTGTGTGCAGTAACACAGTTGAACTGAAAAAAGCCCAAGATGAGAGTAAGGAGCGCTTTCTTGAGAGAGGGTACTCAGGTTTGACAATTGAAAAAGCCATTACCAAATCCATGGCAAACACTAGGAATGAACTCCTGGAGGGGGATCCCAACAGAAGTAAACTGATTAGTAGTGGCAATAATGAGTCAGCTAAATTCAGAATCATTACTGGTTTTAGCAGACAGCATCGTGATATCTATAGGATTGTCAACAAACACTGGTCCCTAATCAGAAGTGACCCCATCATTGGAATGGGATTACCAAAGCGAGTGTCTTTAACGTATAGCAGAGCCCCATCTCTGAAAGATCGAATTGTAGACACTAACCCTGAACCCATCAACAAAAGCACTTGGTGGCAAACAAACAAAGGTTTCTATAAATGCAAGACTTGCAAAGCTTGTAACCATGGAGTTAACACCAAAACATACATGGACGAATTCAGTGGAACACATCATCTGATCTCTCAGGTGTTGACTTGTAAAACTGAATACGCCATATATGTATTACAATGTCCATGTTCCCTCAAATACGTTGGGAGTACAAAACTCCCAGTACACCAACGTATTTTACAACATTTGAGGGCCATAACGAATGGAGACAACACGTACCCTGTAGCCAGGCATTTTCGTGCTCATCACCAAAGCAATAACAACTTACTCACTTATTATGTGATTGACACGATTACTGCAAATAGACGGGGAGGTGACAGAGAGTCCAGACTAAGAAAGTTGGAAACAAAATATATCCTTCTGTTGGACACTAAGGCTCCAACTGGATTAAATGTCACGAAGGACATGTACACTTGTCTACCTTGATTCAATGGATTCTTTAATATTACCCCATGGCCGTTTAACCTATAGACCTGATATTATACCCGGCTGGGATATATCAGTGCAATGGGCCAATGGAAGTGTGTATACGTAGGTTGATGTTCTGTTATGACTACTGCTGTCTGATTTGATAAGATGTTTTTAAAGGATAACGACATATGGTATTGTGTTAAACCTTATGGGTCCTAATGCCCTAATGGTTGAACTTTTTTGAACATAAAATTATCATCTATGATGAGTTTTATGCACTAAAAAAAATATATTTTTTGCACTATCACAAAATCTATGGTCTCTCCACAAAATGCAATATAACTACAATAACTGCTTGATAAGGATACGTTTTAATTGAAGTAAACTCGTATAGAGGAAAGTAACTAAGATGGAAGTGTATTATTATCATCTTTGAAGAGCAAATGTCTTAAATATTTGTGATGTGATATTTCATTATAATATATTTATATACATGCGATGCTTTGCACTAAATTTGCAATTTGCACAAATGCGATATTTGCACGTTGTATTTAACATAAAGCACTTTAGGCACTTGCACTTTGGTTGTAAATAATATGAAAATGATTTTTAAATATATATTTATTAATTATATTTATAGGTATTGAATTATATCACATCCAAAGATGGACATTTGTAGGCTCAATCTAAAACTATTGACCTATATTACGTGTGATAAATACGTCCAATAGGTATTTGACCATGATTTTTTCCTTGATTTCAGGTATTTTACTTCAATGAACTTGTCAAAGTATGAAGATATGAGATAAAGTGGATAAACACAACATTTTATATTGTAAAATACACAAGGATATGAATGATGTGGAAACCATAGTATTTTTACTATATCTATGTTCAGTTCTACATGTGATTTAATTTGCACCAATCACTGGCACTTTAAAAGAACGTATCACGATTAGGAACACTGTCATGTGAACAAGGCTCCTCGGAGCCGAAACGTCATGCGGCGAATTTGCACTGAATAAATGAAAACAGCACCTCAACTGGTCCGTGTCTGCGTTTTTCTGTGGTGCGGAGGATTCCAGGTACATGGAAACAGGACGCTGATGCTTTGATATATATATATATATATATATATATATATATATATATATATATATATTACCTACTGGCGGTCGCCAGTAGGTATATATAGTTAGGATTTTTTCTCTATGGGATTTTTGAAAATTCTATGTCTAATAACTTTGGCGTTTGTGGACGGAATTGGCTGAAATTTTCAGGAAAATGGAACATTTTGTTTCTGAGCAGCCCCTGAAAATTTGGGGGGGTTTCGTCAAGGGGGGGCCGAGAAAAAAGGGGGGTCCCAAAACGTGTTTTTAACATTGAGTTTTCCATAGGGCGGTTGGCCTCACTTTTAGCCCGAACGGCTGAATGGATTTGCACGAAACTTGGCAAAATTGTAGGGACTGGTGGCCCGATGTGCCTTTGCTAGGTCTCAATATATGTGCTCCAGTGGATTTTGAGAAATTAACGTTCAAAAAAAGATATATATCTGTAACAGCGGACCAGGCAGCGCTCCAGTTCGCGTACTTTTCGCGTTACGGAGCTTTGTGAAGCGAAGCTGATTGGTTCTCCGGCGTCTGTAAACATTCCAAACAGTCCGTAGCGGCCGCCATCTTGTCTCTCGGTAGGATCGAGAGACAAGAGGAGGCCAAAGCGAAGGGGCAAATGACCATAAGGGGGCATAGTAGATCCTCCCTGACCCTCTAGGTTTGATGTGGAGGTTTTAAAAGGGCCCCGCGGGGCAAAAAAATAAAAAAATAATAATAATCGAACGGCTGAATGGATTTGCACGAAACTTGGCAAAATTGTAGGGACTGGTAGCCCGATGTGCCTTTGCTAGGTCTCAATATATGTGCTCCAGTGGATTTTGAGAAATTAACGTTCAAAAAAAGATATATATCTGTAACAGCGCTCCGCTTCGCGTACTTTTCGCGTAACGGAGCTTTGCGAAGCTGATTGGTTCTCCGGCGTCTGTAAACATTGCAAACAGTCCGTAGCGGCCGCCATCTTGTCTCTCGGTAGGATCGAGAGACAAGAGGAGGCCAAAGCGAAGGGGCAAATGACCATAAGGGGGCATAGTAGATCCTCCCTGACCTCTTAGGTTTGATGTACCATTTTGCCAAGTTTGGTGTAATTCCGTTCAGCCATTCAGGCTGTAGACGTATCTAAATGTCCTATGGAAAATTGCATGGGGAAAACACATTTGAAAGTGTTGAAATTTAGAACCAATTAAAATGTTACTTTGGTTTTGTATTTGAGTGTGATGAAAGTTAATTGGTTATGTATATATCTAAAATGAGAGGAAACCACAGCCATTTTGTGATACTACTGTCTGAGGTACATTTGTGAGGAATTTTTGGTGCTCAATTTCTGGTGTTTGGTTTACACAGTACTAACACTTCTCCTACTTTTAAAAAGGTGAGTTGTTAATTTGTAAGGGGAACTATGTTGTACACTTTAAGATAATTTGAAAAATGTTTTCTGTTATTTATTTACAGTCCTTCTGTTATACTAAATACTTGATAAAGTTAGTTTTATATTATGTATTACTAAAAACGATAAATGAAAGTGATTATTTTTTTCTGCAATTTACAGCAAGCAATTTCAAAATAAAATGGCTCACAATGAAGAGACCGTGGCAATTTCTTTTGAATTATCCACTACATTTATTGAAATTGACAGCACCAATAATGAAGTATTCTCACAAGGAGGAGATGACTTGAATGATTTTTTGGATCAATCTCTTGATGGCGAATTTATCGAATGTTTGGAGACCATAGAGTTACAAGAATCATCATTGCAGACTTTTCATGAGGAGATTCCAGATGAGATGATTGAAGAGGAAATTCCTGATGAGGACATGTTACTAGTTCTTTCAAATTTTGAAAATTCAGAAGAATAAATTTATATTTAGAAATACAAAAATTGTTTGAGACATTATTCATTTTTATTTTTAATTTATGAGGTTGTAGCGAAGTGATTGTAGTATAAAATGAGACTTATAGTATAGAGTGGAACATTTTTATGTTACATGGTAAGTTTACTCATATTTACTTTCCTTCTTCCACTATATTATCTCCAATGTGTATTTGACATCTCTTCTTCATCTCCGGCCTCCTTTCTCTCACTGTCTGTCTCTGATGCATCTTATCGCTGCCATTTTGTGTAATTACAGAAGAGAGTAAAATAAAATAGTTCGGAACGTGAAAAGGGGGCAAAGTAGAGTACCCCTCACCCCCTAGGCCTTCTCAGGCGGTCCCAAAAGGATCAGTTTCTGCTTTCCTGAGAGATTATGGTATGAGTTCCATATACCACAATAACTTGCATTACAACATGCAAGATATCTATCTCCTATTACCAACTTTTGGAGATATTCGCCCTAAGCGCGAATATCTCCCAAAACTAACACCTGCCCTGAGCAGTTCTTAGCCATGTTATCCAATGGGAGGTGGATAACATGGCTAAGAGCATTAGCTCGGTAATGCATGAATATCGCTGACTTTTTAGCGATATTCATGCATTGCGGCCGTTTTTTATCGCATTTGCGATAAACCTTGATAATAGCAAGGTTTATCTTCGATAATTTCTGACGATGCTTAGCGGTAAAAAAATTCGTTGCTAAGCATCGTTAGCGATAAATATCGCTTAAATTTGGCAATATGCACCAACGTCTGTTAACGTTCGATTCGAAGGAAATGAGGAAGTGTTGAAAAACATTGTCTGCGCCATCTTGCCTTTTTTGAAATGCCACACTTTTGTTGTGCACGGCAGCCATTTTAGATGCCTTGACCAGACCCACTCTCTGCACGCTGTCGATTCGTAGCATGGCTCCCCACCCTCGCAAGCATCTTCCCCAGGCACTGCTCACCCCCGCTCTCTGTCTTATGCATGGGCAATAAACCTTCCCCCATCTGCGCTGCTCTTCCCTGAGAATCACACTCTGTGCCCGCCCGACACCTCCCTTTCGCCCTATTCACTACCGCACCCTCTGACACTCCTCTTCTTCTGTGTCCGATTGTCCAGGCCGGTCCTAGGCTATCAGCTAGCCCTGCAGATGTAGTTTATGGCCCCAGCTGTAAAGAATCACCCCTCTTCAAAGGAGTTATAGTAGATCAAGGCCCACACCCGATGAGATCCGTCACACCACACGTGTTCATACTATCTGAAAACCATCCTGTATTGTGATTGGGGAGGGGACCGAGCCTGAAGCGGAAGATTCCAGGGATGACTCTTTGTACATCAAAGTTTTTACAATTATGTGTCACATTAAAAATATATAGCACTCCAACAAAGTAGTAGGAATATAAAACTTTAATAACTTATAAATATATACAACAAAACAAAAACAGTAAAAACATTTAAACAATGAAGAGACCGTGGCAATTTCTTTTGAATTATCCACTACATTTAATGAAATTGACAGCACCAATAATGAAATATTCTCACAAGGAGGAGATGACTTGAATGATTTTTTTGATCAATCTCTTGATGGCGAATTTATCGAATGTTTGGAGACCATAGAGTTACAAGAATCATCATTGCAGACTTTTCATGAGGAGATTCCTGATGAGATGATTGAAGAGGAAATTCCTGATGAGGACATGTTACTAGTTCTTTCAAATTATGAAAATTCAGAAGATGTTGCCTGGGGGTGGGTCGTCAGTAGCAGTCTGTTGTGCGAATAGTTCCAAGGCAGCAGAACGCGCTGAAATCTAGATGGCACGAAGGTGATGTCTAGTAAGTTGCCGCCCAGCAAATAACGGCGTGGGGTGCCGCGGGGGGGGGGGGAGGCAGTCCAAAGTTCCGTTAAAAGGGCAAAGGAAAGGATCGGTGGTTTGAACCATCAGTCAAAAAGGGGAGGGGGTGCAACAATTTTTCCTACCGGGTCACACTGTGCTTTCACCGGAACTGAGGTCTGCAGGATTCTAGTCATTCAAACTGAGGCTGGCGCCAGCATGGGAGTGCCGACGTCCTGCGGCTACAGTTTCGTCACTCCACGGGCGATCATGGCAGTCATTCCCCATCGGGGGTGTCTGCGGGGGTCGGGGACTCCCGCGGCTCCTCTAGAATCTTCAAGGTGGTGGAGGACTACGGTGGTGGAGTCAACCAGTGACCGGGCCATTTCTTTATGCTGGGCCCGCTCTTGCCAGGTCGACCGCCATTTTGAGAGTTCGGTAGCTACTGGCGATCGCGGGGTCAAATGAGCGGACGGGCTCCACCCTGCCGGGCGAGACGTTGCAGCATCGCCACAGTGGAAGAACCCTTTTCCGGGCGCCTGGAGCGCTGAGGGTGCAGGTGGGAAGCCTCCACCTGGGGAGGCGGGAGAGGCCTGTTCGCACCGTCTCTCCCTCCCAGTGCACCCCACGGCGTCTCGCTTGAGATTTGTTATGGCCGGACCAGGCGATGAGGACGAGAGGGGGGGGGGGGTCGGAGGCATGTGCAAGACATCCCCCCCCCAGGGTTGTTGCAGCAATTATTCAAGAAAGAAGAAATGTCCCGTCCGTCTTTGGGCCGGACCTCCGGTGGATGGCGGCCGGACGCCCTTTGCTCTGGCCCCATGAACGGGTTCCTTGGCTCATCGGCTGCAGCCGGATCCCGTCGGCCCCAGCCCCCGGCCGTTGGTGGCCGGACCGGGAGAGAGTGTGGAGGGACAACCTGCAACTCTCAAGGGCCACCGCGGCCGGACTGGGAGAGAGAGGGGAGGGTCGAGGACACGGACATTCCCCCCCCCCTAAAACTCTCCAGTGTTGTCAATCCCCCTGGCCGGGTCCCGCTGGCCTCGGCCTCTCCTCCGGCTACACCCTACGTGATGATCTCCTGGCCGAGGCGTGGCAGCAGGACCCGCCTTATATGTGTTGCTTCCGGCTGGGCGTAGCCGAAAACCTGTTGCCCTTTGGAAGTTTCTAGAATGGGGCGGATGTCTGCTGACTTCTATCTTTCCCAGTTTGCCGTTATTTGGCCGTGGCAGGCGGTGGGACAGACACGTTTTGGGGCAGTGAGGGGCGATGTTTTCAGGTTTCTTATTACGGGCTTACTTCTAACGTTTCTTGTTTCTAGGACAATAATAGGTTTTATCATTACGTATTGTTATCGTTTCTTTGTTTGTTATTTAATAAAAAGTTCATCAGTGGCCTACTGATTTTCGTTTTCCTATTCTTTTCTTTCCAGGTTGTTTCATGCTAAAGTTTCTGTTAACAGGATACAGTGATCACTTCGTTATTATTGCATATGTCCTTTTCACTAGGGGTGCTCTCTTGTCGGGCCAGATGACCTATCTCTAGTAAATGGTCCGGGTGAAACAGGTGCATCAATCAGTGGGGAGTAGATAGGCATGACAGATTACAACGGGGGAGAAAGGTCCGCATTACGTACCCTTTCACTACTTGCAAAGATTTTCCTACGTTTATTTGCAAACAGGGAATACCTCCAAAAAGAACTAATTCCCAAACAGTCAATGTTCGGACAATCAATCAATCAATGAGGAATGAAATAGGTACGACGTGTTAAAGGCTTGCGTTACCTACCCTTCACTATCTGCAAAGGGAGAGAGAATATTCCTATTCTTCCTCGTTTGCAGGCAGAGAAGATCCTTAAGAGAACCAACTTCGAACAATTCAATGCTCGATTCAAACAATCAACAAGGGGTACTGTGAACACAAATGAACGCCGCTTATGTACATACACATTGCTATTTTCAACAGGTTGTTCCTAATGTTTCTATTTTAGCGAGGTCAAAAAGAGATCCCATTAGTGGCCTACTGATTTTGCTCGATTTCTTTTGTTTTTTTACACAATTTTTCGCTATCTGCAAAGACTAAACAGAGTATTGCGACTCTGTGCTTGTTTGTAAATAGAGAATGAACCAAAGAGAACAATCAATCAAATGGAGAGAGAAGCAGGCACGACGGATTACAACGGGGGCAAAGGCCTGCGTTAACTACCCTTCACTATCTGCAAAGAGAGAGTACTCCTAATAGAAATGAGGGGTGGGGGGCAGCATTCAAAGGAGATCAGTGTGCATAAACACGAAAATGTTTTTACTTACCACGTACTTGACATTCGACAGCTTATGATATTTGCTATTAAAAAACCATTGAAATTCACTGAAAAAACCATAGGTTATAGACCATATATAGTTAGGAATTAGCATTTACAAAACCTTGAAAATTCACTGAAAAAACCATAGGTTATAGACCATATATAGTTAGGAATTAGCATTTACAAAACCTTGAAAATTCACTGAAAAAACCATAGGTTATAGACCATATATCGTTAGGAATTAGCATTTAAAAAACCTTATTTTACTCACACAAAACCATTGAAATTCCATATATAGTTAGTTGCACTAACTATATATCGCGCACCCGCAATCCACTGCTGATGATGTCACATATTACATCATTCATGACATGGTCAGTGACATCACTGATGACATCACTGATGACATCTCAAATGACATCACTGATGACATCACTGATGACATCTCATTTGACATCAATGACCACATCACTGATGATATCATTCATGTGACAATACAATACATCTCCTCACATTTTAATATAACCTTTGTTACACCCAGTGTTAAATACAGAGTATAATTTTTGAAACCATTCACACACCAATACTAGTTACTACATACGCACTCACTGATTCCTACGTCTACACACACATTCACTTATTCACCCATACAATCATTCATACATACAATCACTCATCTTTACAACACTATCATATGCACTCATACACCTATACAGATACTCACACTCTGCCACTCATCCATGGAGTTACTCACACACCTAGTCAGTCCTGTAAAGAATCAATCACACTTCCATTTTCTTGTCTATACAGTTAAACATAGAGCACCTTACATTTTCAAACATATACTAACACATACTTACTCTCTTATACAATCATTGATACAAGTACACATTGATCTGCACAGAGTCACACACCTCCCAGCCAGCCACACACACACTCAGTCTCCCATACAAATACTTGGACAATCAATCAATAACCCATATAGTTAATCATATAGCTACTGATCAACACATGCAGCAGTTTACAGAACAACAGACATAATGATGCACAAATTAAGACAGTTTTAGTCACTAACCCATGCACTCAGTGAGACACATTTAATCACTCACTCATACATTCAGTCATGCACCTACTAAATCCTTCATCCAGACACTTATACTTCCACTCATTCTTCAATATGTAAGACATATATTAACTTTACAGAAACATACAGTCACTGGATGTTGTCATCAGTCAGTCAGTCAGTCATAAGCTTTTATTCGATACGCAGAGATATCTTATAAGCACATACATAATACAGTCAATACAGTATACAAAAATTTTATGCCATAAGAAGTCAGTAAGAAATGTTAGAATATTAAAAAGTGATAAAAGGATATAAAGTCCGTTAATAAATTAGCTAAAACAAGGATTAAACAGCTACTGACAATCTCTTACATCGAATATGCCAAAACTGCTTTAAAAATTTAGCTATTCCACAGACTATGGGGGGGGAAGTGTCCGTGCTTAGGATACGCAAGGCTACTAAATGACTGCGTGTGCCCATGTTACGGCAGAGTGGTTTCAGCCAAGAGCTCCTAGGCCTTGCATAATCCGGGCATTCAAATAAGACGTGCGCAATAGACTCAATCTTACTCGGGCAACATGCACAGTTGGGAGAAGTGCGATCCGCTGTTGACCATTTCGATACCAGGGCACCTAGCGGGAGGGAACCAACTCTAAATTTAAAGTAAAGAGCACGGTCAAAGGGGAGAGTAATCAAGTCCAAGTAAGGTTCGATGGCCACAGTGTCTTTAATTTGTAAAAAGGTGGCAGTGGACCTGCAGTGATTGGGCTAGAGATTAGACGCTCAGCAGTCCATTTCCAAAAAAGCGCCTTGACAACTTCTTTTGGAGGGGCTGAGCGGGATGACCAACAATCCCCTAGTCCTATATTCTCCAACAGCTTTTTGGTGTCCTTTAACCATTTTATCTTGGCCCAACCCCCCTGGCTCATTATGTCTCTCAGGGCATCAGCATAGGATTTTAATTCTTCGCACCTCCAGATCCGTGTCCACAACAGAGTCATACACCTCCCAGTCACCCACACACACACTCAGTCTCTCATACAAATACTTGGGCAACCAATCAATAACCCATATAGTTACTCATATAGCTACTGATCAACACACGCAGCAGTTTACAGAACAACAGACATAATGATGGATAAATTAAGACAGTTTAGTCACTAACCCATGCACTCAGTGAGACACATTTAATTACTCACTCATACAGTCAGTCATGCACCTACTAAATCCTTTATCCAGACACTTATACATCCACTCATTCTTCAATATGTAAGACATATTTTAACTTTACAGAAATACACAGTCACTGGATGTTGTCATCAGTGATGTCATCAGTGATGTCATTTGAGATGTCATCAGTGATGTCATCAGTGATGTCATTTGAGATGTCATCAGTGATGTCATCAGTGATGTCACTGACCATGTCATGAATGATGTAATATGTGACATCATCAGCAGTGGATTGCGGGTGCGCGATATATAGTTAGTGCAACTAACTATATATGGAATTTCAATGGTTTTGTGTGAGTAAAATAAGGTTTTTTAAATGCTAATTCCTAACGATATATGGTCTATAACCTATGGTTTTTTCAGTGAATTTTCAAGGTTTTGTAAATGCTAATTCCTAACCATATATGGTCTATAACCTATGGTTTTTTCAGTGAATTTTCAAGGTTTTGTAAATGCTAATTCCTAACTATATATGGTCTATAACCTATGGTTTTTTCAGTGAATATATATATATATATATGTCATATATATATATATATATATATGTTTGCACAATTGTCCCTCAGCTCTGAGAAGAGCGCAAGGGTTCAGCCACGGCAGAAGACAGCGCACATACCTTATGCATACAGCCACGGGCGTCCCCATGAAAGATGATTGTGTGTTCGTGCTCCACAGCAGTCAGGCGGGTGTCTGGGCACTTCAAAATGGCAAATGCCTCCAGAGTGTTATTGATAAATTCCACACGTGAGCAGCTACACATAACGAACTGTTCTCCGTCTCCTCCGGGATTTATTTCTGCGTTGAGATGATAACGTCCCTCATAACTTCTTAAACCAGCTCCATTTAATTGCAGCTCCTTGGAAACAAAGCGAAAGTTCACAGCCGGAAACGGAAGAGTCAAGCAGCACAAAGCCCAACACAGCGCTCTGTGAAATGAGCCCACGAAATATTAGCATCTAACTGAACGCGGGAACTGCTGTCCAGCAGAGAAAGAAGAGTGCAGAGTTTGGTTGGCAGAGTCCGGCCTTCCCGTTTTTTAATTGTGCTTTTTTCAGCAACAAATGAGCCAGTTAAAGTAACAGTACTGCAAAGAGCACACAAAGCGCCGAAGGGGTCAGGCGGATGGGCATAATCTGCAGACTCCCGGGCTGTGTTTATTGTTTTGCTCTTGGTGCTGGGGTCGCAGTTAAGGAGCTGGACAAAGGGAGGTGAGAGGCAGAAAGAGAAAGTAGTTTTCATTAAACTCCACGCTGAATGTTGCAGGAAAGCATGTCATGCCTGCAGTAGGAAAAACTAGAGGAGAAAAAAATAAAGTAGTGCTTGCAGACTTAAAAAGATGTACTGTGTAACAACCAAAGTAAAGGGGCCATTAGCCATGGGAGGTTACAAATGAAGATAAGGAGGGACTAACAAGCAAATTGCTAATCAGAGGCCAGCATTTATGAAGGACAAGGACACAAGCCAATGAAAAATGTGGGCGGGGCTTCTCTTCCATACTCTTCTACAGAAGATCGCCATAGCAGCGCATGCATGCTGACTCAGGCTCGACCTAAAAATGGCAATGTAATAAAGGAATACCATCACAAAAAGAGTCACATTATGCTGCGCAATTTGCTTTTTACTGCTGCATAATTTAGTCAATGGTGTCACATATTTTGGTCTTCTCTGTTCTACGGGAAATCAGTTGTTCTGAGAGTAAAGCTCAGTTTGGTAATATGGAAGTGGCGAGCCAACAAATTGAGTCAGAGCACAGCCAATGGTCTGGCTTGCCTCTTAGAACCTATGCCCAAGCTGAGAGCTGAATATGTTTGCCATGAAAATCATGCACCAAACATCATATAAAATATGATAAAGTCTCTTCAAAATTCAAAAAAGCATTGCACTGTGAAGTATTTATTAAAAGTGACATTATTTAAACATAAAATTAGAACCATTCCTGTCCTGACAGTTGTCACGTGAATCCTTTATGCAGACCATATTCTTATAAATAGAGCAACATTATCGTCTATTAACTGAAACAGAAGAGGTTTTGTAAAGCTGGTACTCTGAACTCATTCATATGCAATAGTGAAGAAAAACTAAGATGTCTAAAAAACCAAAAATTTTGCAGAATATCACACAATTTGGTTAAGCAGAGAGGCCATGATTAAGCCAGGTTTTCTGATTTCACTTTGTACGAATCAGCAATTAAATCGGTATTTATTTGTCTCTCCTTTTTACCTACAATGTTAATGTTTTGTTTTTATCTTTTTGTGCATGATGGTAGAGTGGAGGTGGGAGGCAGAAGCCACATGAAAAATTGGCTCGTTTTGGGATTGAGATTACAGCACAACCCTGACCTCACCCAGGGCCGGCTTCAGGCTCGAGCCTGCTTGACCTTTCAGTGGATCACCCACCACTAGGTAAATATGATTAATTCAGATATCTGTACATATAATTGATTGGTGCACTTGGAACACCTGACTTGTCTGACTTGACTGTGTGTGTATAGATCTATGAGGTCCCAGCCTGGGGGTGAAAGCACTGTGAATATGTTGGACAACTTAAAAAGTATTACAGGCTGCACACAGTATAAGATAGACTGCCACAAAATGTGCAAAAAGTTTTAAGGGGAAACTTAATAACTTTTTCCCCCAGACTTGTGTCACGGACAAAGTGTTGTGCTGTAATTTACTTTCCAACACACATCCTGATTTGCGTTGGACATTTACCTAACATAAAGCAAAGTATAGCTAAGCGCTACTTTTGCAGCAAGTGTATGTTGCATGGATTGTATCTGGGCATTCCCATTAGAGGTGAGCGTGCCAACAAATTGACAGGGAGAGCCGAGTCAGAGCAGAGCCAAGGGTCTGGTTCGGATCTTACAGCCCATGCAAGAGCCACGCCCTGAAAATATTTGCTATGTAAATCATACAACAAATATCATGTCAAATATGATAAAGTCTCTTCAAAATACAAAAATTTGTATTTCTTTAAGATGTGGAAGCTCTGACATTAACAAGGCACGTTAAAGAACTTCACCGAAAAGTACTTGTTAAAAGTGATCATTTTTACCATGGGTAGTCTGAACTCTGATATTTGAATGAGCTTTCATAGGTGATAATGAAGGGAAACGATTTTGGGTGAAATAAAATATTTGCCCAAGAACACACAGTTTAAGCGGGGAAGCCACAATTTATTCAGGTTTTTTGGTTTCAGTTTGTACAAATCAGCCAGTAAATGGTTATCTATTCGTCTTTTTTATGTTAAGGCTTTATTTTTACCTCCAAGTGCATTTTTCTACAGTTTTTGAAATATAGTGCAAATGTGACCTGAAGGTTTTGGAGCACTTTATATTAGCACCAGGTACATTGCACAAGATCACATGCATTGTTTATTGGCATGGGGAGATTAAGTGATAGGCCCGGAATCACAGGATGCTGAGCTGACACAGTGGGCCCGATTCACAGAACTAACTTAAGACAAAATCCTAAACGTACTACTTTTGGTATTCACAGAAGCCAATTAGTAGTAGTAAAGTTAGGATTTAGTCTTAAGACAGACTTAAGACAGACTTAAGACCGACTTAAGACAGACTTCTTAAGACAGATTTAAGACAGACTTCTTAAGACAGACTACTTAAGACAGACTTAAGACAGGCTAAAGACAGACTTAAGACAGACTTAAGTTAGGATTCTGTCTTGAGTCTGTCTTGAGTCTGTCGTGAGTCTGTCGTGAGTCTTTCTTAAGTTTGTTTTAAGTCAAATTTAAGACAAAATCCTAACTTTACTACTACTAAATGCCTTCTGTGAATACCAAAATTAGTAAGTTTAGGATTTTGTCTTAAGTTAGTTCTGTGAATCGGCCCCGGAGACTCTAACCTGGTTCCCCAGATCCACAGTCAGCAGCTCTGACTGTAACACCCCATCCTGGGTAGACGTAGGGTGGCAGGCAAAAGCCAAAGCTCAACTCGTTATGAGCTTTCGGTGGCTTGCCCACCTCTCATTTCCATACAGCCGACCATGGTTTTTTAGTATTAAATCTCTTTATTGACAGATCATAGCACATACGTGAAAAACATGTAACCACATAGCCCCCAATACTCATTGCATTGCGAGATACAAGGCTCAAAAGAAATGGACAGGCCCAAGCCACGCTGCAGAAAGAGGCCCGGTGTATGTGCAAGCAACCAACATTAAATAGAGGAAAAAACATAATCAAGCAAAACCCCCAAACACCCACCCAACCCTCCTCTTCCCACCCTCCTCCCTCGTTCCAAGTCCACCACGAAAGTCATCCAAGAGCACATCCCCATTAACCCGTCTTCGGCTGTTCCACATCGGATAGGCGCAATAAGCTCAGGTAGCAAGGGCAGGTGACCTCCTGAAATTCCGAGGCCAGTAGAGACAGAAAGCGCCGCCACACCTCTGCATACTTAGTACCCTCTCCTGCCAGTGTCAGGGAAAGCTTTTCCATACCCAACACGTGCCACAAGCGATGGAGCCAGCCCTGAAATGTGGGGACGTGTGTGGAGCGCCAATGGGAAAGCATATTCTGAATGGCGGAGCCCAGAGCAATAGCAATCAGGCGGCCCCTGTGGGAGCACAGCGGATATGTGACTGGGGTCGGCAGGCCTAACAGTACGTAAGAGGGGAATCGTGGGATCTCCGTATCAAAATATGCATCAACTTCATTCAGGATTTGTTTCCAATACTCCTGAAGATGGACACATTCCCAAAGCAAATGTACTAGAGTGCCTGTCTGACTACAACCTTGCCAGCATGTCGCCTCTCTAGAGTGATTCATCGCATGCAGCCGCTCAGGCGTATAGTACCAGTAGGTTGCAACTTTAGTGAATGTGTCCGTGAGTCCCATGTGATATGCAGAGTGTCGAGCCCTATAATAGATGCCCTCCCATTCCTTATGGCTAAATACCCTCCCCAGCTCCCTCTCCCAGCGAGCCTTCCCAGCACTATAAATATGCCTGTACTTAGCTTGTAACCACCTGTACCGACCATTATTTATATTAAAAAAAAAAGGTAGATAATACTTTTTTTCCAAAATGTACATCCACCTACTTGAGGCAGGCATAAAGAATGAGCAAAATTTGTTTTCCTCTAAACTTTTTTAACTTTACGCATGTACAGCACTTTACAGCATACATTCAGTGATAAAAATATTATACCTATGTTCAAGCATAGTTTTTGTACAGAAGGGTATCCTTCTACTACAAAAACCTACGCTTGACATTATACACACACACAAGCACACACACACCCATACACCAAAGTGCATGGTTGTGTGCATTGGCGCAAGGCAGCTAAATGTGCACCAGGGAGAGACAAAACTGGCGTCATACCTTAGTAGATATGGTGCTGTTTTACTCTCTCCTATCGATGCCGGAAAACAACTTTGGGTACAATGCCACATTGTATCAAAACGTACAAATGTGTCCCTTAATGTGTAATGCGCTTTCAAAAATAATTTTCCTTAGTATGAATCATTGAGAATGCACCTAGTGCAGTGAGGAAAGCAAGACGGTGACCGCGTAGGTTCACCGCCGCCGAGCTCCCACCCTAGCTCCCTCTATCAATCAATCAATCAGTGACACTTATAAAGCGCGCTACATACCCGTAGGGTCTCAAGGCGCTGGGGGGGGGGGGGGGGGGGGGGGGGTGCCGCTACTGCTCGAACAGCCAGGTCTTCAGCTTCTTCCTGAAGGAGAGGTGGTCTTGGGTCAGGCGCAGGTCGGTCGGGAGGGAGTTCCAGGTCTTGGCGGCCAGGTAGGAGAAGGACCTCCCTCCTGTAGTCGCTCTTCGGATGCGGGGGACGGCGGCGAGGGCGTGGTTGGCTGATCGGAGGTGGCATTTGGGAGCGTAGAAGTTGACTCGGCTGTTGAGGTAGCTCGGGCCTTGGTCGTGTAGGGCTTTGTGTGCGTGGGTGAGGAGGCGGAAGGTGATTCTTTTGTTGACGGGGAGCCAGTGAAGGTCTCTCAGATGTCCGGAGATGTGGCTGGTTCGCGGGATGTCGAGGATGAGTCTGGCTGAGGCGTTCTGGATCCGCTGGAGTCTCTTCTGGAGCTTGGCGGTGGTACCGGCGTAGAGGGCGTTGCCGTAGTCCAGTCGGCTGGTGACGAGGGCCTGGGTGACGGTCTTCCTGGTCTCGGTGGGGATCCACCAGAAGATCTTCCGTAGCATGCGTAGGATGTTGAAGCACGCCGAGGAGACGTTGTTGACTTGCCTGGTCATGGAGAGGGAGGGGTCCAGGATGAAGCCCAGGTTGCGTGCATGGTCTGTCGGTTTGGGTGCGGTGCCCAGGGCGGGAGGCCACCAGGAGTCGTCCCAGGCGGAGGGTGAGGAGCCCAGGATGAGGACCTCCGTCTTGTCCGAGTTCAGTTTCAGGCGGCTGGTCGTCATCCACTCGGCTACCTCTTTCATCCCTTCGTGTAGGTTGGCTCTGGCAGCGGCGGGGTCGTTGGTCAGGGAGAGGATCAGCTGGGTGTCGTCGGCGTAGGAGATTATGCTGAGGTTGTGTTTGCGTACGATGGCCGCGAGGGGGCTCATGTAGACGTTGAAGAGGGTGGGGCTCAGAGATGATCCTTGGGGGACGCCGCAGATGACTTTGGAGGCCTCTGACTTGTACGGTGGTAGGCGGACTCTCTGTGTTTTTCCGTCGAGGAAGGAGATGATCCATTCCAGCGCCTTGTCCTGGATTCCGATGTTGCTGAGGCGCCGTACTAGGGTGCGGTGGCAGACCGTGTCGAATGCCGCGGAGAGGTCTAGGAGGATGAGGGCCGCTGTTTCTCCATTGTCCATCAGGGCTCGGATGTCATCGGTGGCGGCGATGAGGGCGGTCTCGGTGCTGTGGTTGGCTCGGAAGCCGGACTGTGAGGGGTCGAGGGATCCGTTCGTCTCGAGGAAGGTGGCCATCTGCTTGTTGACGGTCTTCTCGATGACTTTGGCTGGAAACGGGAGGAGCGAGATGGGGCGGTAATTCTTGAGGTCGGTGGGGTCCGCTGTTGGTTTCTTGAGTAGAGCGCTGAGTTCGGCGTGTTTCCAGCTCTCAGGGAAGATGGTGGTGTCGAAGGATGTGTTGATGATGTCTCGCAGGTGGGGTGCGATGACAGCGTCGGCCTTGTTGAAGACGTGGTGAGGGCAGGGGTCGGTTGGTGATCCGGAGTGGATGGAGTTCATCGTGCGGATGGTGTCTTCGGTGCTGATCGGGGTCCAGGCGTGGAGGGTGGTGGTGGGTGGCGTTGCTGCGGTCATGGTGTGCGTTGGTTGGTTGTTGAAGCTGTTGTGTATGTCCGCGATCTTGTTGTGGAAGTATGAAGCGAGGGAGTTGCAGAGGTCTTGCGATGGGGTGATGTCGTTGTTTCCTGCGCTGGGGTTGGAGAGCTCTTTCACGATGTTGAAGAGTTCCTTGCAGTTGTGTGCGTTGTTGTCCAGCCGGTCCTTGAATGCTGTTTTCTTGGCGGCGCGGATCAGCTGGTGGTGTTTCCGGGTGGCAAGTTTGAAGGAGGTCCTGTTGTCCGGTGTCGGTTCCCTTCTCCAGACTTTCTCGAGGGCTCGGCAATTCTTCTTGGAGCTCTTGAGTTCGTCGGTGAACCATGGGGCCTTCTTGCTGCCGGGTCTGCTAGGCGGGGTCCTCAGTGGGGCGAGTTCGTCCGCGCAGTTGCTGATCCACTTCGTGAGGTTGTCGGCGGCCTGGCTGGGGTTCGCTGAGCTGGCAGGGGGGTGCTGGCTCAGGGAGGTGGCGAGCTGGTCTGCTGTGATCTTGTTCCAGCTTCTGCGGGCGGCCTGTTGCTGGTGTTGGTGGCTCGTCGTTCTCTTGAAGGTGAAGTGGACGCAGCTGTGGTCCGTCCATTGAAGCTCTGTGGCGTGGCTGAAGTCGATGTCTGGGCTGGAGGAGAAGACTGCGTCGAGTGTGTGTCCGGCGAGGTGGGTGGGGGTGGACACCAGTTGCTTGAGTCCCAGGTTGGCGAGGTTGTCGAGCAGGGTGCTGGTGTTGCGGTCGCTGTTGTTCTCCAGATGGAAGTTGAGGTCTCCCAGGAGGATGTAGTCAGCGGAGGGGAGGGCATGCGGGCTGACGAAGTCGGCGATGTCCTCGCTGAATTGCGTGCGTGGTCCAGGGGGTCGGTAGATCAGGGTGCCTCTGAGGGTGGTGTTCGGGTTGGTGTGGATCTGGAAATGCAGGTGTTCGGCGCTGGTCAGGGTGTTGTCGGTGCTGGTCGTGAGACGGATGGTGCTCCTGTGGACGATGGCGATGCCTCCTCCCATCTGGTTGGCGTTTCGGTCCCTCCGGACGATCTTGTAGCCCTCTGGGATAGCGATGGCGATGTCGGGAGCTGAAGAGGCGTTCATCCAGGTCTCCGTGAGGAAGGCAACGTCCGGGGCTGTGGCGTCTAGGAGGTTCCAGAGTTCGATGGCGTGTCTGTGGACGGAGCGGGTGTTGAGCAGGATGCACTTGAGGTGCCTGCTTGCCGTACCTGCTTGCCGTACCTGTTTTTATAACTGCACTGAAGTACCTCCTGGTGTGGAGTGATAGTGCTATTTTGAACTCTAGAGGGCTGAAGTTAGCATGCCATACAACTCAGGATCAGGACTAAGGGGGTTGCCAATTTAATGAAAGGAAATACTGTTACATCTGGTCGAAAGGCGGCAGGCAAGCATGGCAGATGGGCGATAATGGAGTGTAGAGCTGGCAACGGTTCCTTTACACTGTGCTCAATTAACGCCCCAATCTAAAATGACCCTGGTCTATTTACTTTTTTAGCTATTGAACTACCTTTTTGGCCTGCACCATATATAGTGTGTGGAGACCTAAATTTAAATTGGTCTAGAGGGGGTCCTGGGGTTAGCAGACTTTGCTATACTGGGCATAAACATCTAGATCTTTAAAAACAATTCTGAGGGATATTGCTTTAATCGATGTCTGGCCCAGTCTGAAAGCTCCTGAGCCTAGAAACACTTATTATTCAGTCTCCCATGGCAAGCTTGCCAGCCTGGATTATTTCTTGGTGTCACCGGTTTTGGTCAAGGTGGCCCAGGTTGAACTCTTTCTCAGAGCAATGTCTGACAACAACTCTATTGTGTTTGAACTCCCACTTGATGGATTAAGAAGGGTGACGAGAAAATTGACTTTTGAGAGAGCCCTTCTATAGGACCTAGAATATGTTAACCATGTGAAAGGCTGAATCTCGGGATATTTTAATACTAAGAAGGGTAGCTCCTCTCCTGGAATGGCTTGGGATGCCTTCAAGCTGTTGGAAGAGGGGAAACCCTGAGGTTCAGTATGGCTAAACAAAAGCAGGGCCAGGGGCAGATAAAGAACAGATATACAGTGCTTTTTGCACTGTATATAGATCCCCTTCTTATGAGGTTGGAAACCTCTCTCGACATCTCTCCCATCAGTCTACAGGGCTGGTGTTCGATTTGGTGGTCTCTAGTTGGCACAGGTAGGTACTTGTGACAAATAGGGACCCTTGCCTCTAGTCAGGATAAGGGGATTACACTCCTAAATAACCCCTGCTCACCCCCTTGGTAGCTTGGCACGAGCAGACAGGCTTATCTCAGAGGCAGTGTGTAAAGCATTTGTGACCATATACAGTAACCCAGTGACAACACTGCAGATGGACACCACACAAGGTTTTTATATCAAAAATAAGTATACTTTATATAGATTTATCACAAGACCATAAACCACAAAAATACACAATACTGTTACTTTAAGATGGTAGTTTTAGCTTAGTTAAGTTCAGTTCTTAAGTTGCGACACATTGCGTCAATGTACCTTACGATGCGTTGTGCTTCCATGACAAGCAATGTCGCAGCGAGGGAAATGCGGCAAAGTTCTGGTGCAAGAAATAAAGACATGAAGTTCTTCCAGATGCGGCACGCTTCTCCGGAGATACGAGAAGTTCTCGGTTCGATGCGTGGACTGCAGCGGCGACACCCTTGTTCAGAAATGCGACGGCAACAGCTTCAGCTGCGACGCTCTTCTCTCACTCTGTGTGAAGCTTCCGCACAATTTGACAACGACAGCGGCGACATTCTTGTTCAGAAATGCGACGGCAGCAGCTCCGACGGTGGCATGCTTCTCTGAGATGCGAGGCGCTTTCCTCGTTGTGGTGCAATGTGACAGTTCCAGCGGCGACACCCTTGTTCATAAGTAAGACGGCAGCAACAGTGACGGCGACATGCTTCTACCTCGTTGCGAGACTCTTCTCACAATGCGGTGCAGTGCGACAACCCCAGCGGGGACACCCTTGTTCAGAAGTGCGACAGCAGGCAGCAGCGACGGCGACAACCTTTCTCTTCGTTGCGAGACGCTTCTCTCAAAGCGGTGCAGTGCGACAACTCCAGCGGTGAAACCCTTGTTAAGAAGTGCGACGGCAGCAGCAGCGACACGCTTCCTCTTTGTTGCGTTGCGCTTCCAGCTCCTTGTGACACGCAGTTCCCTAGAAGGCCCAAAACAGCAGCAGGCACTTCCAAAAGAACTCTGGGGGGCTGGGCGGTGAAGTCTGTTGTCCCTGAGACTTCAGCAGGAGGCAAGCTCTTTTCCAAGCCCTTGGAGATCCTTCACAAGTTGAAAGCAAAGTACACAAAGTTCCTTTCTCCTATCTTTGGCAGTAAAGCAACCACTGCAGGCCAATCCTCTAAGCAGCACTAAAGCTTAGGAATAGTCTCTCAGTTTCCTCAGGTTCCTCTCCTCAGCAGAGGTTTCTTCTTGTTTGTCCAAAAGTGATCTAATTTCTTGGGATCAGGGTCCCAATATTTATACCCCAAAACCCTTTGTTCTCTGAGGGGAGAGGGACATTTGCTCAGTCCAAACTAGTTCTGAAGCACTCTGTTTACCAGACTTCTCCTTTCCTTTCACAGTGCAGGGCAGGCACATCAGACGCCCCACAGGAGGTGGAGCCTGCATTGTGGAAGGCAAGTACAGCCCTGGAGCACTTTGTTGACAGGACTCCTTCCCTTCATTCAGTGTGCAGGGCAGAGACATCAGCTGCACCCCAGGAGGTGGAGCCAGCTTTGAGGAAGGCAGGTACAGCCCTATTCAAGGTTCAGGTGCAACTCCTCCCTCCCATCTAGATGCAGATCTCTCTATTCACCACTGGGCTGACCCATCCTGTCTCTTGGAATCCTCCAGCCCTGTCACTCACAAACTCCAGACAAGGAATACACAACCTAGCAAAGGCAGACTTGAAAGGTTAGACAAGAAAATACCTACTTTCTAAAAGAGGTATTTTCAAACACAGAATGTTAAAATCAACTTCACTGTAAAATGTATTTTATCATTCTGAATCCAGGCATACTAAACTCGAATTTCTACCATGTTATCTGAGTCAGTTAGGATTATAAACTGTAATAATTCTAACAGCCCATTCTGGACTATGAAGAACAGGTAGCCTTGCAATAGTGAAAACGAAAATGGCTGTAATTCACTATTAGGACATGCCACACACATCAGGGCATGTCCTACCTTATACTTACAATGCACCCTGCCCTTGGGCCTACTATAGGGGTGGCTGATATGAAGAAAAGGGAAGGTTTAGGGACTGGCAAGTGGGTGCATTTTCCCCGTCAGCATGACAGTGCCAGACTGCACACAGGCTCTGCAATGGCAGACCATAGACACATTTTACAAGGCTGCTTCTGTGGGTGACACAACCAGTGCTGCAAGCCCACCAGCAGCATTTGGATTTACAAGCCCTGGGCACACTCAGTGCACTGTACTAGGGTCTGACAAGTAAACCAAATAGCCAAACATGGAACCACTGATTAATATATCGATTTACAATAGGGAGCACTTACACTGTGGCACTGAACAGCAGTGGCACAGTGCCCAAAGCATCTAACACCAGCAAAAATACATGAGGCAACAGCAAAAATGGAAGGGAGACCCATGCCAATGGTGCCAGGTCTAAAAGCTAGGATACTAAAATGTTGTCCTACGCCAATGACGTGACAATAATCACCACTGACCCAGACAGGGCTCTCCATTCTGTGGAAACGGTAGCGGAAGAATTTGGGAATCAGTCAGGGTTTCTGTTAAACAGAGCTAAAATCCAGGTATTTATAAACAAAAACACGTCCGCCTCCAATATCAGGATTGTTGAGGAAGCTACATATCTGGGAGTCTGCATCACAGCAAGAGTGGAATGTATAGTCGATTTAAATTTAATCCCTATTATGGAAAAAATCAAGAAGGATTTCATTTGATGGTATAATCTGAAACGCTCAATAATGGGGAGGTGGAATCTTGTAAAAATTATGTTTTTCCTAAAGTTATTGTATGTTTTTCGTACTGTTCCTCTGGGGGTTCACAATGTCTAGTTTAAATTAATTGAGAGATTGGTGGCTAGATTCATCTGGTCCTACGGAAAGAGTAGGAGGCCTAAAGCATTCCTGTGCCTACCCAGATATAAGGTGGGTTGGGGCTCCCCAATTTTAAGTTATATTATCTAAATGCAGCTCTGCAATATTACGGCCCTTAATTTAATAGAAGGGCAGCTGAAGGAGATATGCCAGGCTATGTGCCCTCAATTTATGAGCTTCTTATTGGGGCAACCGCTAAGGGCTGTCTGTTGAAGTTTTTGAGCCGAGCTACTTTAAAAAAACTTATTTTAAGACTTACTGCATTTCGAAACAGGGCAGGTGTTCGGAAAAAACTGGGGGTGGGCAGATATTGTAGGAACGATCAGCTCCTCAGGATATTTCAAGATAACTGTTTAGTTAAATGGGAACTAGGGGGCATTGTTAGGATTGGGTATCTATTAGCAGGGGACCATATTACGTATTTTGAAGTGGTTACGGGTAGATTTGATATTGGGCCTCGGAATTAAAAAAAAATATTTACATTTGAGGGATTTTCTTTTGAGGAAGGTTGGGGGTGCAGCTGGTTTCGCGCAGATTACCTTGATGGAAATGCTAACAAAGGGTATTGGCCTCTCAATCTCGCAATTATATGGCTGCATGTTGCATAGGGTCCCAGATGATCTGGATAAGCACAATGAGAAGTGGCAGGTGAGGCTTGATCTGTCGGATTCTGCCTTCCTGAATTCACTCGAGCTGGGTGAGTCAATTCTGTGTTCATCAAATCTGCAATTAGAACATTATAGAACACCAGCAAAAATTGCTAAATTCGGGTGGGGATGTGGGGATTTGCTGCTTTAGATGCCATGCATCTAATGAGGATCTGGTTCCCATGTTCTCCACTTGCCCTAGCCTAAAATCACTCAGCTTGGAAATAGTCAGTTTTTTAGGTGAAGCCCTTAAAGTTAATATCTCCCCGTCACCTCAGCTTATGCTGTTGGCGGTGGATGAATCTGACAAAAGGGTCGGGGAAGGTCTAATTTGTATAACTATGTCGGTTTATAGGCTCTGTGTGGCTTCAGCATGGCTTGATCCTTACCCCTGACCTTTCAGCAATGGAAGGGGCGCTTCCTACATATCAACGATTTAGAAACAGTACATTGGGGGTGTGGCCAAGCAGCTAATGCAGTGAGATGCACTTCTCCGTGTCTCTGCACCCCGGGGTTTAAGTTTTAGCTATCCAGAGGCATCGAGGTTGGTGAACCCCCACTTTGGGCTTCCAAAGTACAATAGGAGGCAAGGGGAGTCAAAAGAGTGGACAATACTTCACTGGCTCCCTAGGAACAGACCTGATTGTGCTGCGGCTGTCCGTGTCGCTCGCGGCTCGGGAGGCCTGAGCCCCTCCCATTATTCTGAGGCTGGTGGAGACTGCTATGACGCACCCACATCCCTGGCCCATGGAGGAAACCTGCACCCTGAGCTGCATCATGGGACGACCCGGGGATGGAGCTGGGTCCACTACAATGCTTGGTGTGGTCGGGCCTACTTCTGAGTCCACCGCATGCATCTGGCCCCAGCTGCACGGAAGTCTGGTGAGGCACCAGCTTGGGGTCTTCCACTGTGCTAGAGGGCCTCCACTCTGCATCGAGGCCCTGAGTGTGCCTGACACCACTGCTCTGGATGGCCACTGCTCTGGGGGGGCCTGCCTCCGGTGCTACGTGGCCCACTGGGGTTGCATCCAGGGGCTGGGCTTGCTGCAGGAGGACTCGTTGCCATTGTATACTTACCTAGGGGCCCTTCCAGGGTGGTGCTCTCTCCCCTCTGGACTGCAGGCGGCTACCGGGGACTCACTCGGTCCTGCTATTGGACTTTGGAGGTTTTCATTGGCATTGGGCACCTATCCAAGGCCGCAATCATTTTCTGGCGGTAAGGAGCGATCAGCTATAGGGGTCATGCAGCAGGCCTGGCTCCCACTCTTTGCCGCTGGGTCCCTGCCTAGTCCTTTTGCATACAGCCTTACCAGACTCTGATCTCTCTGGCACCCTGGCCGCCTTCTAGGCCTGGAGACCCCCGACAACCTGGACTACCCACTGGAGCTGTCATCGTGGCACCAGGTGGGAAGTACGATTGACTGTAGGACCGCGCGTGAGCCTGGGCCTGCCTCCTACTCCTGATCTGTTGCACAGTCTCCATCTATTTCGACTGAAAGGATCAATTGTGGCCACAGTTAAATCACTACTGTCCTCCTTGTGTGCCTAATCCTGCTACAGAACTTTACTTGCTCTGGGCGGATGTAGGGTGCATTCCCCAGGAGTGGTGGGCCTGGGTGGTGATCCAACAGCATGCTGAAAGGGGTGTTCTCCTGGAAATATGCTGCGTACGAAAGCTTGCAAGGAACTCACATCAACGTTAATGAAAGACAATCCGGTCACTTCCCTGTGGCTTAAATCCGGCCCCCTAACCTCTGCCCAAATGGAGTCCATCCCTGAGGTGCGGGCTGAGCTGATCACTCAAGTATATATGAACTCCTTCCTCCAAGAAATCAAAACGGAGATTTTATCTCTCAAAACAGAATCCAAGACTGGTCTTAAGGAGCTGAAGAGAGACATCACAGAAATTGGGGACCGAGTAGGTGACCAGGACTGCACCTTAGATAATCGGATGTAAGATCAAGAAATCTGCTGGAAGCTGGATGGCGGCTTTGGAAGACCAGCATATCGAGCTCCAAATCAAGCAAGAGGACTTGGAAAACCAAAGTAGAAGTAACAATATCCGAATCAGAGGGGTAACTAGGGAAGCGGAGGGTTCAGACATTATGCTTTCACTGCAGACCTGCTTAACATAATCAGAGGTGATGATGATACCTCCTCGCCAGCCCTGGACAGAGCCCACTGAGTTGCCGTGCCCCCCCCCACCAACGTCCAGACCTTGTACCGGATATCCTCACAAGAGTACACTTCTTCACTGAGAAGGAGGCGATTCTGAAGGCCTCGCGGTGGAAGACGGAACTAACTCACAAGGGGCACACCGTTCAACTCTACCCCCAGCAACACTGCACCACCGTAGGGATTTCAAGCCAATCACAGACAAGTTATGGGACTAGACCTCAAATATCACTGGGGCCACCCTTTTGCCTTGGTCTTCACTTGGGAAGGTAGTCACTGAGCAATGCGCTCCCTACGAGAGACCAAACAACTCCTACAGCTCCCAACGTCCTCCAGAGAGTCTAGTCCTCCTTCGCCACTTGCTTCCTCTAGGGAACACACGTGCCTGGATTGCTCCACAGTGATTGGGCCATGGAGGGGAGCACGAGCCAGGGAACAATCTTCGGCACAAACCACATAGGATATCATACAGCACCTACGGACTCTGGATGGAGGGGGGGTCACCTGTCAACTCCTCAACACTCTACGCCCTCAGTCATACCTGACCCATAAACTGCATGACTTTTCTAAACATACCCTCAACTTAACATCCTCGGCTCCCCTCCATTGAGGGAAGCCATGCCGAACTCCTCCATCTAGAAACGATGTCTCCCAAAGCAGACACCCCTATCTGTCACCGGAGCCCCACACTGAACATAAAATGTTACAACGAGGGGGCTTTTACCTTACCCTAATGCAGGATGGCTGTGGGGGACGAGACCCCAACATTGGGATAAGTCTTTCTCTCTTGGCGAACCCTGACCCTGCCCAAGGGAGAGTGAAATCTCTGGAACGGCCCAAGCCCTTTCATCTGAGCCTTCCCTGGACTGGAAAGGATGCTGTTGGCCCTGTTGGCCACTTGTTGATGATTCTCTTTTATCCCTTCTCTCTTTCTTTTCCTACTTTCACGAGGGATGGAGGTGGAAGGAAAACTCGAGCTGGTCGGTTTCAGGAACGGTTTCACATTGGGTTCACTGAGACTCTGGTCCTTGATTATTAGCCTTGGCCCATGCTCCCACAAGTTTATTTTACTCCTCTTCTTCTACAGATGCGCGGGCTGTTAGATTATGCTCACTGATGCTCTTTAACGTCATGTATAAGTTAGCATTCGCTACACCATTTTCTTTGACTGCCATTTCTAATGTAATGTTCAAAACCAATCCTGTTCAATTTCGAGAAATGACTCTTGCTAAATTTCATTTCTGTAACGAAGAATTGTCCGTGCCAGTGCATAGCTTTCTCTCGACAAAGGTCCTCTTCCACCGGTCTGGCAGTTTGATTACAGCCCAAGGGTGGAACAGCCTTCAAAGTGTTCTGAGCTGTACAAGAAAGGAGAGTAGAAACCTTTTTTTCCTTTACGCTGTTCATCCACATCTGTTTAGAAAATTCCACTGTGAGCGTGTTATGGATTGACCATGTAATGCACATAATGTATGATTATGCTTACTGTTCCTTAGTTCCCTCTGTTGCACTCTCTCGGGACTGTGCAGATGGGCCTCCGCTCTGAGCGTATACAATAAATGATTATTGGTGTATATTCCCCACTGTTTCTCTAACTCTTCATTTAGCATAGAAGGCTGAGAGGTGGTCAGTGGTGACCCAGGTGGCCAGAATTGGGTCATTGTCTTCAGTTGGAGCCCGAACAGGACTTCTTCGGGGCATGAACCATCCATTTTCCACAGACAGAGGGTAGGACGAGGATATCATCAGATCGGACTGATGGCTCAGGGATCCCTGCACGAAGAGATATGTTTCTCGCAGCTGCTGCCTCTGTTCCACTGGAGGGTGCCTAGCCCAGCAGTCATCCCGACTGGAGTCCTGAACAGTGAACCCGCGATCTGACTGTTTGGTCTGAAGAGAATGCAGTGGAGAATTAGTCCATCGGTGCGCCTGACACAAGGTGAGTCTGTTTCAGTTTATGTGGTACCACTGTAAATGGGTTTTGTTTCAGCATTAGGACTGTTGTGGTGAAAAGTGTTTGCAAATACTTTGCCAGGTAAAATAAGGACCTTTTTTTTCTTTTCTTTGCAATGCCTGGTTTCAGTAAGAATCTAAGTTTGTGCTTTTATTGTTGTTCTAAAGATGCACAGTTGGAAGAAGCCCAGCCTGCACCTCCTGAAGGTAGTCCTAATTTTGATATGTACGTAAAACATGGTCACGGCCCTATTATGTTTAGTATGTTATGGCACAAATATATGAGAGACAATGCAGAGTTGCAGTGACCTTTGACAGGCTCTTTTAATTAACAGAATAAAGGATTTCGTCAGGTTTAACCACAACACCCCATGGAGTACCTGAGGAAGGGAATTAGAGGCACAGGTGGTAGGAGTAGGCAGCCTCCAAACTATAATGTTTAACACAAAGAGCCTCTCCTAGTGTGATGACCTAAGTGCTACAGTGTTATAGTGTTATCTTGTGAGTGCAGGCATATCACAAAAAGTGAAAGACTGGTCTCACACACCACCTGGTGCCATGCTTCATCATTGACCAGTCCTCGCCCTCTAAAAACTTGGTTTGATAGAAGGCGGGCATACGCCTGACAACAGGAACGCACTTCTAAAGCGAAGTGGGGGCCCTTACAAAAAAAGGTGAAGTTAAAAGTCCATTACAGATGTCATACTCATTTTAATGTAACTGGCATCTGTATGGTGTTTAAAATAAATGGTTGGTGTGTTGGGGATTCTATTGTTCCCCCACCGTACTATAAGTGGTCGACATGTTTCTGCCTACTGGCCCCAGGGGTCCGTGGCATTCATCAGGAACTATACTGCACAATCGGGCTCCACCCTTACCGTACTATGATGGTGAGGGTTCCCGTTGGTGGGGTGAACAATTTCACAATCCACCGTATGTGCGGCTAAAGTATTCAGGCCTGTAGGAAAAGAAAACAAAGTGAAATCCAGACAAAAGCTTTATTTTAGCGAGTCTGGTGAAGGTCATCTGGTATGCCACATACTCATGCAAGATTAAGTGCGTGGCTGTAAGTGCATCAAGCTGTGACATTCATCTGTGCACTTAAGTATAGATAGAGGTCCGTCATGCCCATACCGCCATCAAAGGACGGAATGCGGCAGCGATCAAGAGACATCCGCGGTCTTCCCATTCTCCACAGGAACCGTATGATCATGACGTCGATCTCTCGGAACCAACTGCGGGATAATTGAAGGGAGTATTTTGGATAATATATAAAAATCGGGGAGGATCATCATTTTAAATAGTGTCACCTTCCCGAGTGGGCTAAGTGGTAAGGCTTGCCAGCGATTAAGATCCTTCCTGGTCTTTTTGAAAAGTGGAGTGACATTCAGTGCCCATTCTAATTCAGGGAGTAGAGCAACCCATATGCCGAGATATTTAAACGACTGTCGCCTAATGGGTATGTTAGTTTTCCAGTCGAAGCATTCCCTAGTATGGATGGAGAGGCACAAAGGTCGATTTGACTGGGTTCAGCTGAAGGCCGAGACCTTCTCGAAAGGCTTGAAGAGATTGGAGACATCTGTTGCCAAAGTGGGCCGGGTTGACGAGGAAAAGCAAGACGCCATCCGCATATAGTGTGATTTTATCCACGTGGTGGCTTGCCCATGCCCAGCCCTGAATCAAGTCAGGCGCGGATGAAACATGCCAGGGGCTCCATCGCCAGGGCAAAAAGGAGCGGGGAGAAGGGGCAGCCCTGCCTCGTGCCCCTCCGGATTGGAAATATCTCAGAGAGGGTTCCATTAATCAGCACCCTGGCTCAAGGTTTAGAATACAGGACTCGAACGAAGCGTCGGAACTGTAGATCTATGCCCATCATTATAAGTACCTCATCAAGGTAATGCCAGTCCACCGTATCAAAGGCCTTCTCAAAGTCTACAAGAAGCGTTAGATAGGGGGTGCTTGCCTAGTGGTTAGCAAGCGCCAAATGGAGGTGTCGTAGGCAGTGCCTGGTGCCCCTAGCTGGCATAAAGCCACACTGATCTGGGTGGATCTGCTTGGTAATGAGCAGGTACAGGCGTTGAGCTAAAACCGTAGCGTAGACTTTGATTTCGGTGATGATCAGGGAGATCGATCGGTAGTCCGCACAAGATGACGAAGGCTGTTGGGATTTAGGGATGACCTATCCGTCTCTGGGGGAAAAGCCCCGACTTCTACCATGTGGTGGAAAAAAGCCGAGAGATGGGGAAGCAACTGCTCATGGTAGGAAGCGTAATATTCTTGGGGGAATCCATCAGGACCTGGAGTCTTACGGGACGCCAGCTGGGAGATCGCCGCACCTATCTCCTCTGGAGACAAGGGAAGGTCCAAACTAGCTGCTTCTGAATGTGACAAGCAGGGAGTGCAGATTTGTAGAGGGCGTGAGAAAGTCTGCAAGAGTATCCTCCAGCCTGCGTGACGAATATAAATGAGAGTAATATCCTGCAAAAGCCCGGGCAATATCAGATTAGGTGCGGCAAATGGTTCCTGATTCTCGGATCTCGGGTATTATCCAAGTTGCCAAGGGATATGAGGCCAGCCTATGCAGGAGTCTCCCCTCAGGCATACACACGTGCGTACGTGATCTCCTCACGTACGGCTGCTAGTTGCCTCTCATGGGCCCGTCCGGGGATCTGGCCAGGTCAATCTCCAACCGGAACACTTGCGTTTCGAGGAGGGCAAGGCGACTGTCCTGGGTCTGCTGCTGTGCCCGAAGGTGGCTTTTGGCCACTCCCCAGATGGAAGCTTTACTAGCTTCCCATAGCATGCCTGGTAAAGTCACTGAATCCAGATTTGCAAAGAAGCATTGTTGAAGTTCCTCCCCTATGGTCTTGCGGAACTCTGTTCTAGAGCAACCTGGTGTTCAATAGCCACATAGGGCACAGCCCATCGGGGTGCAGCCTAGGTGCATTAACATTGCTGAGTGGACTGAGATTCCCTGGGGAAGGATGGATATAGTGGTCACACGTTGACAGTCAGGGGCTGGCATAAAAATAATGTCAATACGTGCATGGGAATGGTGCACCGCCGAAGTATGTGTGTATTGGGGGTTCCAGGGTTCCAGATCCTCCATATGTCCAGTCAGTCAGTTTCTTGGGGTGGATCAACCTGGTAGGGAAGGGGGTGCCTGTAATGTCGAGGGTGGGTTGCATAACCATGTTGAAATCCCCTCCCAGGATTACATGACCTTCAGGCAAAGTGGAGATAGCGTCCCTGAACTTTTTGCCTTCCTCCTGTATTTTGTCTGACCTGTTTTTGTTGGTTTTATGACTCTAGATACGTTACCACTGCTGATCAGTGCTGAAGTGCATATGCTCTCCCTATTGTAAATTGATGTATGGATTAGTGACTCCATGATTGGCTTATTTGATTTACTGTCATACCTAGTACAGTGTACTGCAGGTGCCCAAGGCTGATAAATCAGATGCTGCTGGTGGGCTTGCAGCACTGGTTGTGCCACCCACAGAAGCAGCCTGTAAAGTGTGTCTCAGGTCTGCCATTGCAGAGCCTGTGTGCAGTCTGGTACTGCCATGTTGACTGGGCAAGTGCACCCACTTGCCTGTCCCTAAACCTTCCCTTTTCTGCATATTAGTCACACCCTATGGTAGACCCAAGGGCAGGGTGCATTGCAGGTAAAAGGTAGGACATGCCCTGATGTGTGTGGCAGGTCCTGATAGTGAATTACAGCCCTTTTCGTGTTTCACTATTGCAAGGCTACCTGTCCCCCATCGGCCAGAATGGACAGTTTGATTATAACATCTTATAATCCTAAACTGACTCAGGGAACTAGGTAGAAATTAGAGTTTAGTATGCCTGAACTCAGAATGATAAAATGCATCTTTTAGTGAAGTTGGTTTTAACATTCTGTGTTTGAAAATACCACTTTTAGAAAGTAGGTATTTTCTTATATAACTATCCAAGCCTGCCTCTGCTCGGTTGTGTATTCCTTGTCTGGAGTTTGAGTGACAGGGGCTGGGGGATTCCAGGAGACAGGGGGAGTCAGCACAGTGCTGAATAGAGGGATCTGCATCTAGATGGGAAGGAGGAGTTGCACCTGGAACCTGAATAGGGCTGTGCCTTCCCTCCATAATGCTGGCTCCACCTCCTGTGGTGTGTCTGATGTCTCTGCCCTGCACTGTGAAAGGAAAGAAGGAGTCATGTAAATAGAGTGCTCCAGGACTGACCAGAACTGGTTTGGACTAGGCAAATGCCTCTCTCTCTTCAGAGAACAAAGAGAAACTGTGTATAAAAGAGGGGACCCAGACCCCAGAACTTTAGATCACTTTTGAGAAACAAGAAGCGCGACTCACAAGAAAGAAGCCTGACGCCAAACTGCCACTGTCGCTTCACAACGCGAAAGTGCCTCGCATCACCGGAGAAGAGGATCGTCACCGCAGAGAACGTGGCATCCCCGGGAAGCGTGTCGCAGGGCTTGTCGTGGCCCAGAAGAACCGCTGAGTCATCGCAGGGCCACCGGAGCACCTCGCATCACCGGAGAAGAAGATCGACGTTGCATCAGATGCCGCCGCATCTCCGGGAAGCATGTCTCAGGGCCTGTCGCGGTCCGCATCATGTCGCAGTAAGAAACCAACGCATCACCTCCCCTCGCAGAGAAGAACTGACGCATCACCATCCCCTACGCAGCAGTAGGGAACCAACGCATCACCGTTCTTGCGTGTAGGGAACCGACACATCACCTCCCCTGCAACACTTTTTGTTGTATAGTGTTACGCATCTTAAGGTACATTGACTCAAAGTGTCGCATTTTACATCTAAAAGAGAACTAAGCTAATTCTACCATGTTAGGTACATTATTGTGGATTTTTGTAGTTTGTGGTCTTGTGTTAAATCTATATAAAAGATACTTATTTGTAATATGCAACTTGTGTGGTGTCCATCTGTATTGTTGTCACTTGGTTACTGTATGTGTTCACAGATGCTTTACACACTGCCTCTCTGATAAGTCGGTCTGCTCATGCCAAGCTACCAAGGGGGTGAGTAGGGGTTATTTAGGAGTGTCACCCCTTAGCCTGACTAGACGCAAGCCTCCCTATTTGTCACAGGTACCTACCTATGCCATCTAGAGACCCCCATTGGTGGTCAGCGGTGAGGATTCTGGACTTGCATTTGTGACTCATATACAGTGATTTGTGAACACTACTAGTGAGTGCAGACCAAAGCGCAACCACATACTTTTGGTAGATTGTTTTCCTGGGATTTTCTATTTTTGCAAACTGCCAAGTTTAACCACCATGAGTAAAGCAGCATCCTTAACATCTGTTGTTTGTGATTGGGCAGAAGAGAGAATAGAATGCTACAACTTAAGACAGCTTAAGCATTATTGCAGAAGATTTAAAGATTCAATGACTGGTCTCACCAAGAAGGATGAGTTCCAAAAGGCCCCGAGGGCCTGGGTCAAAGTAAGGAATACCTCTGAGGAAGGGGCTCCGAATGCAGATGAGCAGCTGCAGGGGCCATTGGGTCCAGAGGGGAGAGTACCCTCTCCAGCAGGTAGCAGTGTCTCTGCCAAAGGCCTGTCCCCAGGGGAGCTGGCTGACAGGAAAGAATACAGGATGCGCGAATTGGAGCTGGCCAAGCTCAAGTTAAGTGGGTAGTTAGAATTTCAGTTGCAAGTTAGGAAATTGACCCTAGAGGAAAAGAGGATGCAGTTTAAGCATGAGAAAAGTTTGAGGGAGATGGAATTGAAAGCCAGAAGCTTAGAAATTACTCCCTCTGGTGGCAACACACTGTCAATGCCTGGAGAATCTAGGGTGTATATTCCTAAGGATGTGATGAGAGAATTGTATTAGAATGATGATATTGGGCAGTGGTTCAAAGCCTATGAGGTAGTCATGTCTTCCCATCTGGTCCCTGAGAAGGATTGGAGAGCGGGTTTGTGTGGGGGGGGTGGGGTTCCTTAGTGAAGGGCGGGATACACTGTTAGACTTCCCTTCAGTAGTCCATAATTCTTAAAGCCACATGAAAGGTGCATTGATGTCCAAGCATGGTTTGACCCCTGAACTGTATAGGCAGAGTTTCAGGAGTTGCAAGAAGATAGAGATCAGTACCTTGGTGGAATATGTCACTTTCTTTTGCAGAGCCTTGGATGGTTGGGTGAAGGGCAGAAAAGTTAATTATTTTCAGGAGCTCTTTGATTTGATTGCATGGGAGTACTTGTCCAGTAATTCTTTTCCAAAGCTAAGCAAATGCCTGATTGATAGCAGGCTGACTAACCCTAGGAAGCTTGCTGAAGAGTCAGACTGCTGTGTGAGCACCCGGGTCCACAAGGGTCACGTGGGAGACTCAGCCAAAGGGGGGCAGGGTCCCCAGCAGAAGAGTGGGGGGGACACGGGTAAACAGAGGGACTTCCAGAATGGGCCCAAATTAATTCCCAATGGAACCTAGGAAAAAGTTCCCAGACACCCCCTGAGAGAAAGCAAGGGGCCCGACAGGTAACCCTGTTCCTAGGGGAACCCTGAGGTGTTTGTTATAAGTGTGGGGACCCGGGTCATAAGCTCAATGATCCACGGGACCCCCAGTTTGGAAAAACAGCACCCTCTGAGCTCCACCCCGGCAGATGGCGAGTGTAGCGCTGGGGGAGGAGATTGATGTCCAAGGTGGATGGGGTCCTGCAGAGATGTCCCTTGTTTCTTTACGAGACTGTGAGGTGGTCCCTGGGACCCAACTGCCTAACAACACTAAGAAATATGGGCAGTGGGTGACCATCAATGGCCATAAAGTGGAGGTTCTTAGAGACACAGGAGCCAGTTTGGCAGCTGTCAAGTGTCACCTGGTGTCTCAAGAGCAGATTGTCCCCCATGCATTTTGCCGAGTTGTTGCCGCTGACAACACAAAGAGCCATTTTCCAATGGCTCAGGTTCCCTTTGAGTGGGGGGGTCCCTGGTACTCTTCAGGTAGCTGTGAGGCCTGCCATGATTGTTGACTGTTTGTTAGGGAACGATTTGGAGAGCTCACCTTGGGGAAAGGTGGAGCGAAGTACTCACTTGGAGATGTTAGGTCTGCTGGACTGGGCGTGTGTGACCACGCGGTCCATGGCAGCCCGTAAGGGTGCTCAAGAGGACCTGGAGCCTGAGTGGGAGGCCCAGGGACCTGACTTAGAGAGAAGAGGCGGGTCGCTGGAAACCGGCACCCGAAGTTCCCACGGTCCAGGTGGAGGTAGACCCTGAGAGGGATGCCCTGGAGCCTACAGGGAAACAGGTAGCTGAACAGGGGGACCTGCCTGAGCAGACCCATTGGCAGCAGGAAGGAGGACCCTCCAGGGAAGAATTCTGCATGGAGCAGAGAGAATGCCATTCTCTTGTGGGTTTGAGGCAACAGGCTGCAAGCCAGGCAGCAGGTGATCAGTCTGGATCACATTGGATATACTGGGAGAATGGTCTCCTGTGTAGTGAGCCTAAGGTTGCTGAGCCTGCGTCAGCCCGTGTGCTGGTGATACCCCAGCGCTTCAGAGCCTTCCAACTGGGGCTGGCTCATGATGTGCCATTGGCAGGACATTTGGGGCAGGACAAGATCTTTGAGAAGCTTGTCACCCACTTTCATTGGCCCCAAATGCACAAGAGTTCAGACACTCATTGCAGGACATGTCAGACTTCTCCCGAGTGGGATTCCCTCGAGAGGTAGTGTCTGAATGAGGTACTAACTTAATTTTCAAGTATGTGAAGTCCCTGCGGCAGGCATGTTGGGTAACATACAAGTTTACCACTCCTTACCACTCCCAAGGAAATGGGTTGGTTGAGAAATTCAACCGAACCTTGAAAGGCATGATTATGGGTCTTGAGGAACCTATGAGGCGTAAGTGGGACGTCCTCTTACCATGCCTGTTGTTTGCATACCGTGAGGTGCCACAGAAATCTCTAGGGTTCAGTCCCTTTGAGCTTCTCTATGTTCACCCAGTGAGAGGACATCTGATTCTGGTCAAGGAAGGCTGGGAGCAATCTCCCAGGAAACCTCCCCAGGATGTATAGAGCTACATGCTGGCCTTCAGGAACCAGACTAGGCATTTCAGACAACTTGCTGAGGCGAATCTGGAAGCCAGCCAGGAGGAGATAAAGTGGTGGTACGACCAGAATGCCACTCTGGTAGAGCTTTAGCCTGGTCAGAAAGTGTGGGTCAATGCCCCGGTGGAGCCCTGCACGCTCCAGGATAAGAGGACCGGACCATTTGAGGTGGTGGAGCGCCAAAGTCCTGTTACCTACTTGGTGGACTTGCGGTCTCCCAGGAACCCCTTGCGGGTCCTACATGTCAACCGCCTGAAGCCCCACTTGGAGAGGTCCGAAATGGGCTAGCTCGTAGCGACAGAAGCTGGAATGGAGGAGGAGACCGAGCCTCTTCCTGACCTCCTGTCTTCAACAGAGCAAGATGGGTCAGTGGATGGTGTGAACCTCTCTTCCACCCTGACCCCTGAGCAACAGAATGACAGCCGCCAGTTGCTTGGGCAGTTTTCTGATCTGTTCTCCCTGGTTCCCGGGGTCACTGATTGGTGCATCCATGATGTAGACACTGGGGATAGTCTTCCTGTGAAGCACAAAACTTACAGGGTGACTGACAGGGTGAGAGCTTGCATCAAAGTGGAAGTCTCAAAGATGCTTGCGTTAGGTGTGATTGAGTCCTCTAACAGTCCTTGCGCCAGCCCAGTGGTCTTGGTCCCAAAGGCTGCCGCTCCGGGTGCCACACCAGAACTCCGGTTCTGTGCGGACTACCAAGAGCTCAATTCAGTCACGAGGACTGACTCGCACCCCATCCCCAGAGCTGATGAGCTCATTGATCGGCTAGGGGCTGCACGGTACCTCAGCACGTTTGATTTAACGTCTGTGTACTGGCAGATCGCCTTGACTGATGGGGCAAAATAGGTCAGCATTCTCCACACCAGATGGGCACTACCAGTTTTGGGTTATGCCCTTTGGGATGAAGAATGCCTCTGCCACCTTTTAGAGGTTGGTCAACCAGGTGTTGGTTGGACTGGAAGAGTTCAGTGCCGCCTACCTGAATGACATCGCAGTGTTCAGCACCAGTTGGGAAGAACATCTGTGCCACCTCTGGGAAGTGTTGTTTGCACTGCGGAAGGCAGGCCTCTCAATCAAGGCGAGTAAGTGCCAGATCGGGCAGCGTTCCGTGGTGTACTTGGGACACCAGGTTGGGAGTGCCAAGGTGACGCCCCTACAGCCCAATATTGAAACCATCCTGGCTTGGGAGCTCCCCAAAACCCAGACAGAGTTGAGAGACTTTTTAGGACTCACTGGGTATTACAGGAGGTTTGTCATGGGGTATGGCAACATTGTTGCGCCCTTGACAGAGCTGACTTCCAGGAAGCAGCCCAAGAAAGTGATTTGGACTGACACCTGTCAGAAAGCTTTTGAGGCCATGAAAGCTGCCATGTGCACAGCGCCCGTGCTCCTGGCACCCAACTTCTCCAGAAAATTTATTGTGCAGACAGACGCTTAGGAGCATGGTGTGGAGGCTGTTTTGTCACAGATGAATGAGGAGGGCCTAGATCAACCCGTAGCCTTCCTCAGTAGGAGGTTACTCCCACTGGCACAAAGGTGGAGTGCTATTGAACGTGAGGCATTTGCTGTGATCTGGGCACTGAAGAAGCTGAGGCCATACTTGTTTGTGACTCACTTCCAGGTTCAGACAGACCACAGTCCCCTCAGACGGCTGATGCAGATGAGGGGTGAGAATCCAAAGCTGTTGAGGTGGTCCTTTTCCCTACAGGGGATGGATTTCATGGTGGAACACCGCCCTGGTACAGAACACGCCAATGCTGATGGAATGTCCAGATTTTTCCGCCGCAGGAGAACAGTTGAGTCATCGCAGGGCCACCGGAGCGCCTCGCATCGCCGGAGAAGAGGATCGACGCCACATCAGACGCCGCCGCATCACCGGGAAGCGTGTCGCAGGGCCTGTTGCAGCTCGCATTGTTGCCGAAGCACCTTGCTTTGCCGGAGAAGAGGATCGAAGTCGCATCAGACACCGCCGCATCACTGGGAAGCATGTCGCAGGGCCTATTGTGGTCCGCATCGTGTCGCACCAAGAAGACGCCATCTTTGTATCTTTGCACCAGATATTCATCCTATCACGGCGTTGCGGGCCGCATCGCCACGGAAGCACAGTAAGAAAGCGACGCATCACCTCCCCTCGCAGAGAAGAACGGATGCATCACCGTCGCCTACGCAGCAGTAGGGAACCAACGCATAACCGTTCTTGCGTGTAAGGAACCGACGCATCACCTTCCCTACAACACTTTTCGCTGTATAGTGTTACGCATCTTAAGGTACATTGACTCAAAGTGTTGCATTTTACATCCAAAAGAGAACTAAGCTAATACTACCATTTTAATTACAGTATTGTGGATTTTTGTCGTTTGTGGTCTTGTGTCAAATCTATATAAAAGATACTTATTTGTGATATACAACTTGTGTTGTGTCCATCTTTAGTGTTGTCACTTGGTTACTGTATGTGTTCACAAATGCTTTACACACTGCCTCTGAGATGAGCCTGTCTGCTCGTGCCAAGCTACCAAGGGGGTGAGCAGGGTTTATTTTAGGAGTGTACCCCTTTACCCTGGCGCAAGGGTCCCTATTTGTCACAGGTACCTACCTATGCCAACTAGAGAGCCCCAAATCTAACATAAACGTTTTGTGTATACCATTTACAATGAACTTTGGAAAATCTCCCAACAGGAAGCTGCTGAAAGACTTTGTGAAATAGATAGAATTAACATAGAAAAGGCCTTAGCTGTGGTAGACATTGACATTGTGTCCTCAGCTATCGACATAATCGAACAGGATTTGTCTATCTTACAACATGGACAATCACAGCTTCGCGCTATTATGCTTCTAAGCTGGACGCTTCAATCATTGTGTTCTAGCCTTGTTCCATGGCGATACATTAAAGACACAAATCTGTTTTCTGCTTACAATCTGACCGACAGACAATTGACCATGGCACGCAGAGATGCGAAGTACACCGTGCTGATCATGAAAATCTAGAGAAGTTGCCTTTTACTGTAGCAGAGTCACCGTCTACAGAATGGTTAATCAATGGCTATATCACACTGCCAATCACGACATTCCAGTTCCAATAATGCTTGAGATACTATCCAGTAGGCAGGTATGAAGCGTTGGGCAAAGAGTACATACGAGAAACCTGGGAGTTACCGTACACATATAGGTGCAGGAGCAAAGACAATGAAGTTTTTCTGAGTGGTTCAAACTGCAAAAAGGCCTTAAGTGGGGATTTAGTGTGTAAAGAAATATCACTACACAGAGCATGTAATGCGTCAATAGCGAACTTGCCCTGCTAGCTTAAGCGTTCCCCAGCTGCTGTAATTCATCCAGTCTTTGAGTTACTTTTAAATGGGAGTTACTTGATGCTGAATGACCAAGGCTGCTGTGGAATGACGTCCAGCATTGCTTATCTAGTGACCATCAACTCCAGGGTTGTTTGTTGTAAGCAATTATTGTTTCCCCCAGCTCACACAGTAAGGGAGGCACCACTGTGGCCTTCACTGAATGTATCCAACATAGGGTTTGATTATCTGAGCAGACTGAAAGCGATGCTGTTTCAGCATAATGTGGCCTTAACTTCAGCCTGAGAGAATTTTTATCTCTATATGGCAAGGCCTTCGGCAGAGATACTGGCGTATCAACTTCTCTCTCCATTTCGAGGAAATGGTCCATCGTATCTTTAAACTGTCTAATACGAGAGGTATCATTCACTTATTTAAGGGGATTGGATCAGGTCTGTTAAACACCTTTCAAACCATTTTCAAAGTAATTCCATCTTTCATGCACCCCGAACTTGGAATCATTTTTGGAGGGCTTCCTTTGGTCCTGCTTTCATTAGCGTGTATCCCTATTTTAAGCCTATTGCTTCGCAGTGGATGTCAGCATCACTCAAGACTTGGAGAGAGCACTGCTGGAGCGACGTTGTCGTGAGCGATTGGTGTTCTTAATGGGGTTACCTCTGCTTTAAGAACTGAGTGAGCATTGGTTCCTGTCTTTCAGACTGGCCTGGCTTGAGTGCATTCTACCAGTATTCCGCTGCCTCTTTTGCGGATTCGGACGCGTGTTGAAGATCTGTCTAACACTTCCATCGGTTGCGCCGCCAGACATAGACATGCTCCTGGCACCTTTACGGGCACATGTGCACAGTTGTCCACAGCGTATTCCCATGTTGATGATGGCATTCCTAGAGCCTCCACAGGACGCTTCAGCTCCTGTTGGACCGGAGAACAGCTCTACAACGGATGGGCAAGCATCAGCCTCAGGCACGCAGGCTACTTCTTCCCCGATGGCTACCGTGGGAAGCAGCGATGACCACCTCTGCTCACTTGATATCATACTAGAGTTATTGAAGCGACTGCCTCCTGTGAATGCCATGTACAGTGATTTTAAGTCTTCCGCGCGGGATTCTTAAACAATCTGGTCTTTCCTGTGCTGGAAACCGTTCAAGCAATTTTTAAACGTACCAAATTCGAGGTCGAACAGACTTTGTTTTTCTTCTCTGCTCTAGATGAACATAGTGGCTTTCAAGGTGCTCAGTAAAACAAAGGAGAATAATCTAAATATATAATGGACCTCTTGTTGAACGCTTTGTAGAGAAGAATACTTTCACTACAGACTTTACCTTTATGAACAGTTTTAAATGCTTTTAAATATGCTTTTAATAAGAAGGATTTTCTATGCCTTTTTATGCGGTTTACTTTCATTGCCTAGCTGACTTTGTTGCCCGTTTTATGAGGAGTGGGTGTCATGTCCCTTAGGTTGGTCTCATCATGTACATACCGATTACATACATTGCGTTCCATCCACACGACATAACAGTCTTACTAAGGTGACCTTTTACCCAGTAGCTGACTTCTGTCTCTCCGAAATCTGGCTCTTAGTACCATATCTTAATCCTTGTACTTGATGTACACAAATCATGTGCCCAGGCACAGTAGATTTATTCTGTACAAAAGTAAACACTTTTTTCATTCATGGCCAACAGCCAGCTGCATATGCTCTTGTTTGTTTAGAAAAGGATTAGCAGGGGATTAGCGAATGTTTTCAAAACATATTGATTCTAGAAAAACCCCAGAGTGTCCACTTTACTATAAAAGACTCTCACTCCCCCTTACCAGACAGAGGAAAAATTCCTTCCAAGCTGAGATGAGGCTCTGCCAGCTGATCCTTCGACAAGCAGAGATCAGACATCTCTTGCGAGCTGCCATCCTTGACGCAGAGCAAAAGACACACAATTGATGGACGGAATGCAGAGCAAATCAAAATATTCACCCCTAGTCAAGAGATCTGGGTTAAATCCATCATTCTTTTGCTCACCATGCCACCCCAGTTTATACCTGGCTATATGCAAATCAGTCTTGACCCTGTGCTTCATGGGAACAGTCCAGCCTGAACTGCCAAGCCATGCCCTCCCTGGACCGGAAACAAGCATCCTGGGACCAGTTTCGGGATTTCACCCCTCTTCAGGCAGGATAGCTTGATTCCAGTGGCACAGTGAGCCCAGGACCCACGTCTGGGCATACCTTGCACACTTAGGGGCACATGCATCAAGGTAAATTGCATTCGCAAACGGTGCGAATCGCAAAAATCGGCCGTTTGCAAATGCAATTTCCTTTTTTGGGATGCATCATGTTTTTTTATTTTTTCGCAATTTAAGGAATCGCAATTATGTTGCGATTTCTTAAATTGCAATTGCATTAAAATGCAATGCATCACACTTTAGAAATTGCGAATTCGCAAATAGGGAGAGGTAAATTACCATGAAGTTCACCTTCATGGTAATTTGCGAAAACTCTGAAAAATGCAGAAAAGTGCATTTTTCAAAGTTTCATTTTACACACACACATGCCCTTGGGGCATGTGTGTGTGAAAAATGTTCTTAAAGTTAAATTTCAGGGGTGCAGGGAGGGTCCTTTGGACCCTCCCACACCCTTGTAATAGCATTCTCATTTTGCGATTCCTTAATTGCGATTCGCAAAATGAGAATGGCTTCCCATTCATTCCTAGGGGCCTCTAGTCCCATTGGAATCAATGGGAAGGGATTCCTTAATTGCGATTGGCAAATTGTGAATCGCAATTAAGGAAATTTAAGAAATCACAAAAACAATTGCGATTTCTTGATGCATAGCCGTTTGCGATTTCTTAATTGCGATTCCTTAATTTTCGCAATTAAGAAATCGCAAACGGCAACAATGATGCATGTGACTGTTAGGGCGAGAAAGCCAAAGACACACAATTGATGGACAGAATGGAGACAAATCAAAACATTCACCCCCAGTCAAGAGATCTGGGTTAAATCCATCATTCTTTTGCTCACCACGCCACAGACACAGGGTCCTTCATTCAGAACCAACAGGTGAGGGGTTAGCACTTTCCCGGGGAATTCTTCGCTCCATTAAGTTCCATTAGGACATATCCTAGCACTTACACATACATGCTACACCTACACTTCTGGGCTATGCACGGTTAGGTAGGATACGTATTGTAGGAGTACGCCAATGGTATTGTTTTATGTAATATGCTTTTATTAATCTTTTTTGCACTAGGGTAGAAATGTATCTACTTTTTACGATATTGGTACTAGCGATTACTTTTGTCTGCTCCTGTCTTTTGATTGTCGCAGCTGACATGTGTCATACTAGACTGACGCTTGACCAATAAATAATTATTGTAACCTTTTCCAATCGTCATTCTATGTATTCTGAAAAAAGCAAGCACAAGTGACTGAGCAAAAGATACGGTATTGTTTCCACAATACCTGATGAATCAGGGTTGTCATGTTCAGTGGTTGCCAGAAGCTACCTACTGCACTGTAGAATTCAGAGAGGTGAAAGTGGCACTGATGAGCAAGCTGGTCTAATGGCTGACTCATCCTGTTGGGGTGTCCAGAATTTGTCGGCACACCAAGCTCTCAGTTTAGGTCATCCAAAACGCGCAGGTCCTGGGGGGTCCTAGGAACTACACGACACAGCTTCCTACAGCGTTTTTGCCGCAGTATCTGCCATAATGTTAAGTACCATTAAAGGGGAAGCAGGAGTGCATTTATATGCCACCGACTCATAAATTTAGCTCTGGGAGACCAGGAACGTGATTTACCTAAATTTATTGAGGAAACCTATGCAACAGTAGGTAGAGATAATTTGGGAACCAAACCTAGTAAAGCACAAATTAAGAGTAATTCTGAAAAGGATAACTTGAAGCAGGAATCAGAGGGCCAGATGCATCAAGCTAAAAACCGGTCGCAAAGGGGCAGATTCTCAGAATCTGCCCCTTTGCGACCGGTATTTTTGCATTTGGGATGCATCATCCCAAATGCAAAAATCGCTAATAGAGAATTCGCTAAATTGCGATTGTTTGCATTTAAGGAATCTCAAATTGAGATTCCTTAAATGCAATGCATGAAAGTTTCAAAAATAGCGAATTCGCTAATAGGGCACGCAAATTACCACGAAGTACAACTTCGTGGTAATTTGCAAAAACTTAGAAAAATGCACTTTAGTGCATATTTTAAAGTTTCATGTTGTGCACACACATGCCCTAAGGGCATGTGTGTGCGCAACATATGTGCACAGATCAAAATCAGGGGTGCAACAGGGTGTCCTTTGGACACCCCTGCTCCCTTGAACTCACAATCTCAATTTGCGAATCGCTAATTGCAATTCGCAAATTGAGATTGTCTTCCCATTCATTCCTATGGGCCTCTGGGCCCATAGGAATGAATGGGGAGGTATTCATTAATTGCGACTCACAATTTGCGAGTCGCAATTAAGGAATTCTAAGGAATCGCTATTTATGTAGTTATTGCTTGATGCATTCCATTTTGCTATTCCTTATTAGCGATTCCTTATTTTTCGCTAATAAGGAATCGCAAAAAGGATGCATGATGCATCTGGCCCAGAGTCTTTTACTAAGAAGAAGTGGTATAATAAGAGAAATCAAGAAAAGACTAAAATGCGGGGTATGTCTCCTCAATAGTCCACTGAAAAACGCGACAATGTGCGTAACCGTGATAATATTGAAACTCCTGACAGATATCAGGATACTGATACACGTTCTTTTAGGATACATCCACAAAATGCTCTGGGATGATTGGAGCACAGAACGTGAAACCAAAGAAGGACTTTTCTGACTGTGTAATAAAATAGGAAGACAAACCTAAATAGTCCAAGCCTCAATTTGAAAGAACGATGTAGCTTGAATTAAGGTAAATCAAGCCAAGAATATTGAGTATACTGCTTCTAAGCGGGGATTTGGCTCTGACCACCCTGGACAGCGTGGCAGAAGTCACAATAGTTTGCCCAAATCTTTTAACATGTCTGGCAGTGGTAGCAACAAGTGACTATATCCAGGTGGACCACCAGATAGGAGAGTGAGTGTCCTGCATCAATTATATGAAATGCAACTCCAAATGGAGGGTGATATACAATGTCCAACAAATGTTCTGATTTTCTCTCACTCGGCTATGACATTCTCTTGGCTGAAAAGAATTGGCCACCAGAATTTGTCTTGGATTGCAACGGATGAGAAACAGTCATTTTACCTGCTTTTTCTGACCTCGTCCCAGAGGAAGTAAAACATTAATTCGCCAAGGAGTAGGTCGTATCGCATGCTCCTGCGTTATACCGCAACAATGTGGGGTGCAATGACGGTTCCCCTTATCACATCATACCTGGGAGGTCAATCCCACAACCTCAAAGACAATACCCAATTAACAATGATGCTTAAAACAAGTTAGAGATCCTCTCACAACTTGAATACCAAGGTGTAATAGAAAGTTGCACATCCCCTATGAATAATCCGTTGTTTCCAGTTAAGAATTCAGACAATGGGGCGTGGCCAAGCAGTGAACCAAGATGGTCGTATAGCTTTGAAGCTCCGCTGAGTCCCCAGGGTAAATTTACTCCACGGGCGGCTACAGCGCAACATGCTCAGCATAACAACAGCGGCAGCACTCCTGATATGAATGCCTAGCCAGCGGTCCAACTGGCAGCGAGTTTTGCGACCCCGTCTCCAGTGGATTGGTAGAGACGCAGTGAGGCCAAGGGATTGGGATACAGCCGGGGAATCAAGTTTTCAACACGCCCACAGTGCGAGACAGGGATCCGGTAACAGCCTAAATCGAGCCCCCTGAGCACCGAAGTGCGGTGCGGGGACGGCCAGGCACCTCAAGAAAGGAGTGATTGCAATCCGGATGGTTACAATCAACACGCAACAGGCAGAGAGGAAGCAGATGGCTGGGAAGACCTTTTGGCACCAGCAGGTATTCTCCAAGTGGTAGGCCCTAAGGTCCAGTGATCAGCGAGAGGGCCGTATATCGGACAAAGGCAAGACTGGTCCCAGCACCCTGAGCCCGCCTGGCGGCTAAACCCGAACTGCTTATCAGGTCGATCCTTCTGCCGTTCCTGTTCCGTTTGCTGGGCTTGGGGGAACAGCATCAAAAGGGCCCCGCCCCAGTCATCCATTGATGCAGCGCCTTTAACAGCCTAATTAATGCAGTAAGGTCACGGCCTGGCACCTTGAGAAGGAAGCATCCTCAGCTCGGCCTGAGACGTGAAGAACACTCAAATAAGCAAAGTGGGGGCAAACTATGAGGAGCATCTCCTGGCCCTGGCAGGTACATACACACTACAGCCCCAGCAGTCCAATGGGAGGCAGGAAGACCGGGGACAGTACACAAGCAAAATACGCTGAAAAATCCCAACACCTACTTAGCTGCAGAGACTCGGCCTGCGCGGTGGTTCAATCCTTCTCCCTTCCCAGCACAGTGCGCCAGGTTGGTGTAAGCTGCGCCAACTGTGACCAGCCACCAAATGCAACACTCAACACTAAATTACTCTGCAGTACTAGTAAACAAGGAGGAAGTTGCAGGGTGCTGGCCCAGGGTCAAAGAACCACGCAGGCCACAGCGGATGGCATAAATAGCCTCAAATCGCGACACTCACAGGGGTGGGTCACCCGAAGGGGCATGGGAAAGAGCGACCCTCGGCAGAAGAAACTTCCATTTGAAAAGCTAGGTGGAAGAGCAGAAACAACGGGTAATAGTATGGCAGAGGGAGGAGATACCACAGAACCATCCCATGCTGCCCCACATGGACATGATGCACTAGTGGCGGAACTATGTGCAGGCTTCCGAGTACTGGACACTCGCTTTGATGCATTGATGGCAGACTGGATAAAATGAGAGCCAGGCTCGATCAGCAGGAAGGTCGGTTAGATAATGCAGAGGGTAGAATATCAGACCTAGAAGATGGTTCAGCTCAGGCAAGAAGACAGAGAGGATGGAACGGGTACTTAAAACTATAGCCATAAAGAATGAAGATTTGGAGGCAAGAGGAAGACGTAATAATATTTGCGTACTTGGGGTTCCAGAATCTACAAACATGGGCCGCCTTGATGAGTTTGTGGAGAAACTCTTGATAGACTTGTTTGGACATTAATCCTTCACCTCCACGTTTGTGTTAGAAAGGGCTCATCGTACCATCGGACTGCGACCGAATCCTGGCTGCCCTCCTCAAACGATCCTGGCCCGGCTTTTGAATTTCAAGGACAGAGACACAGCGTTGCAATTAGCTCTAGAAAAGGGAGCATTAAGTTGGCAGGGGTCCTCAACCTCCCTGTACCCGGACTTCACGGTCATTGTGCAAGATGCAAGGAGGAAATTTGTAGCAGTAAAGGCAGCACTACAGAGAGAAGGGCTGAAATATGGGTTGTTGTATCCTGCTAGATTAAAGGTGGATATAGATGGCCGGTCCAGGATTTTTGACAACCCCACAGCTGTCCAAGACTTTCTCAAGGCAAGAGTCATAAGGGCTTATTATTTGATACATATACTCGGGGACAAGGTGTAGCGTTGTCACCCCTGTGCATAGGCACCTTTATTTGATAAATAGTGTTAGTATAGTTAATGACAGATGCTCATGAGGTTACTAGAGGGTAGGGGTTTCCCCAGTAGTAAAGGCAAGGGAGGAATTTAGGGAGCAGATTTGTTTATCTTCTTTTTTATTTTCACAAGTACAAATAAATAGGGTACAATGTTAATGTCGGTTCACACTGTAGACTGATCATGCGGTTCTACTATGACACCTGATACTAGAAGCAATGGAAAAATTCAACTTATGTCCTGGAATGTGCAAGGGCTTAATGATGCATGCAAACGCAAACAAGTACTACACTATTTACAATGTCACCATGTAGATAAAGCATTTTTACAGGAGACAGACCTTGCCCCGCATGCCTCCCCAAGTTTGCCGCCACTTGGGGCACTGCTCACTATTTTGCAGGTTATAGCTCCTATGCAAGGGGAATCTCGATGCTTATATATAAAGGCATACCCTTCAAGACAGTGTAAGTATACACGGATCAAGCAGGCAGATACATGTTGGTAAAGGGGTGGCTCATGGGGAACACAATGGTATTGGTTAATATCTACGTGCCTAATGTTGATGACTCAGAGTTTTTTTAGAGCTCCACTCCCACATAGATAGGATGAGGCAGAACATATTTGTATAGGAGGAGATTTAAATATTCTGTTCAACCCGAGATTGGACAGTACTGCAAAAACTGATACAAAGCCAAGGGCCAGACAGGCACTGACTAGCTTGATAGTATCATATCAGTTATCGGATGCTTGGCGCCCTCTCCACCAAGATACACCCGCATATACACACTATTCGGCCCCTCATAACACTTGAACCAGGTTAGACTATTGGTTACTATCCCCTAGTGTAACTACATGGCTGGGGGAAATCACGCATTTACCACACACATTATCAGATCACGCCCCAGTGGTATTAGGGCTCCAGGTTCCAGGAGCAGCTGGGATGGCACATCAGTGGAGGTTTCCCGACATGGCCCTTCGTGACCCAGTCTTTAAATCTGAATTGAGTCTAGCGACAGAGAAATATTTTGAAATTAATACGGGCACATTAGAGATCAAAGCTATGCTGTGGGAGATGTTCAAACATACATACGGGGTCTGCATTTCAAAAGGGGCTGGGATCCTCAGAGACTTACGGCGCATACTGTCCAGGCTCAAAGCACAGTTGAGGGCAGTAGATGCAGATCAACAGACAGCATGTAACACTACGGATCTACGACAAAGGGCAATGCTATTGACTGAATCATCTGAGGCAGCGAAGAGGGAAGCCCATTTCTTGGGAAAATATGCAACAGCTTAGAGGTATGGGGAGGGCGAGTGTCCTGGACGCACTCTGGCAAGGCTCATAGAACCCAACAGGGGGCACACATACATCACAAGTCCATTAGGAGACGACAGGATTCCTATTTCAGACTGTGAGGGTATTAAAGAGAGGGTATTGTCATATTATAAAGACCTGTATACAATTAATAAATTATTTGTAAAGCACACTACTTACCCGTGAGGGTCTCAAGGCGCTGAGGGTTGGGGGAAGGGGGAAATGCTGCTACTGTTCGAAAAGCCAGGTCTTGAGAAGGTGCTGTGTCTGCCGTAGGCGGAAGGGGAGTGTGTTCCATGTCTTGGTGGCGAGGTGGGAGAAAGATCTGCCGCTGGCGGTCACTCTTCAGATACCGGGGACACTGGGGAGGGCGAATACCACCAAAGTCTCACCAGATATGGTAGCTAGTAATGCCTACTTGGATGAAGTGGCCATGGCTTTGCTAGAGAACGCACACAAGACATTTCTGGCTTAACCCTTTACAGTTGACGACATAGTCCAAGCAATAGAGGACATGGATGGCCCAAAGGAGCTGGGCCTGGATGGGTTTTCGGGATGTTTTTATAAGGCATTTAAGAAAGACCTAGCCCGCACCTCATAAATGTCTACCAGGAAGCGATTGAGGTCGCCGGTCTTCCCGCCTCCCATTGGACTGCTCGGCCTGAGACGTGAAGAACACTCAAATAAGCAAATTGGGGGCAAACTATGAGGAGCATCTCCTGGCCCTGGCAGGTACATACACACTACAGCCCCAGCAGTCCAATGGGAGGCGGGAAGACCGGGGACAGTACACAGGCAAAATACGCTGAAAAATCCCAACACCTACTTAGCTGCAGAGACTCGGCCTGCGCGGTGGTTCAATCCTTCTCCCTTCCCAGCACAGTGCTCCAGGTTGGTGTAAGCTGCGCCAACTGTGACCAGCCACCAAATGCAACGCTCAACACTAGATTACTCTCTGCAGTACTAGTAAACAAGGAGGAAGTTGCAGGGTGCTGGCCCAGGGTCAAAGAACCACCCAGGCCACAGCGGATGGCATAAATAGCCTCAAATCGCGACACTCACAGGGGTGGGTCACCCGAAGGGGCATGGGAAAGAGCGACCCTCGGCAGAAGAAACTTCCATTTGAAAAGCTAGGTGGAAAAGCAGAAACAACAGGTACTAGTATGGCAGAGGGAGGAGATACCACAGAACCATCCCATGCTGCCCCACAGGGACATGATGCACTAGTGGCGGAACTACGTGCAGGCTTCCGAGTACTGAACACTCGCTTTGATGCATTGATGGTAGACTGGATAAAATGGGAGCCAGGCTCGATCAGCAGGAAGGTCGGTTAGATAATGCAGAGGGTAGAATATCAGACCTAGAAGATGGTTCAGCTCAGGCAAGAAGACAGAGAGGATGGAACAGGTACTTAAAACTATAACAAAAACACTGAGAGAGGAGGGCCCTAGGGGAGGTTTACAGACTCACAGACTGCTATAGCCCCTAATTAATCAATAACACCGACAATGGATAGCAGTAAGTCAAAAACATAAATGAAACTTAAGTGTGTATCTGGATCGGAAAATCTACTCAGTGGGACATCATCTAAATGTACGAGTTCCCATCAGTCAACTTACGAGACCGCCCTTCATCATTTGGGGACCGTGACATTTCCACAAATAGATTGGCTGATATTTTTAAAGCCTAATCTATAACAAACTAAAGAGGTTAGCGGGACCGGCATGGGCAGCGTTTTTGCTCCTAGTCTCGCTAACCTTTATGTACATAAATTTGAGGGCGACCACACTTAAAACTATAGCCATAAAGAATGAAGATTTGGAGGCAAGAGGAAGACGTAATAATATTTGCGTACTTGGGGTTCCAGAATCTACAAACATGGGCCGCCTTGATGAGTTTGTGGAGAAACTCTTGATAGACCTGTTTGGACATGAATCCTTCACCTCCACGTTTGTGTTAGAAAGGGCTCATCGTACCATCGGACTGCGACTGAATCCTGTCTGCCCTCCTCAAACGATCCTGGCCCGACTTTTGAATTTCAAGGACAGAGACACAGCGTTGCAATTAGCTCTAGAAAAGGGAGCATTAAGTTGGCAGGGGTCCTCAAGCTCCCTGTACCCGGACTTCACGGAATTGTGCAAGATGCAAGGAGGAAATTTGTAGCAGTAAAGGCAGCACTACAGAAAGAAGGGCTGAAATATGGGTTGTTGTATCCCGCTAGATTAAAGGTGGATATAGATGGCCGGTCCAGGATTTTTGACAACCCCGCAGCTGTCCAAGACTTTCTCAAGGCAAGAGTCATAAGGGCTTATTATTTGATACATATACTCGGGGACAAGGTGTAGCGTTGTCACCCCTGTGCACAGGCACCTTTATTTGATAAATAGTGTTAGTATAGTTAATGACAGATGCTCGTGAGGTTACTAGAGGGTAGGGGTTTCCCCAGTAGTAAAGGCAAGGGAGGAATTTAGGGAGCAGATTTGTTTATCTTCTTTTTTATTTTCACAAATAAATAGGGTACAATGTTAATGTCGGTTCACACTGTAGACTGATCATGCGGTTCTACTATGACACCTGATACTAGAAGCAATGGAAAAATTCAACTTATGTCCTGGAATGTGCAAGGGCTTAATGATGCATGCAAACGCAAACAAGTACTACACTATTTACAATGTCACCATGTAGATAAAGCATTTTTACAGGAGACAGACCTTGCTCCGCATGCCTCCCCAAGCTTTGCCGCCACTTGGGGCATTGCTCACTATTTTGCAGGTTATAGCTCCTATGCAAGGGGAGTCTCGATGCTTATATATAAAGGCATACCCTTCAAGACAGTGTAAATATACACGGATCAAGCAGGCAGATACATGTTGGTAAAGGGGTGGCTCTTGGGGAACACAATGGTATTGGTTAATATCTACGCGCCTAATGTTGATGACTCAGAGTTTTTTGTAGAGCTCCACTCCCACATAGATAGGATGAGGCAGAACATATTTGTATAGGAGGAGATTTAAATATTCTGTTCAACCCGAGATTGGACAGTACTGCAAGAACTGCTGATACAAAGCCAAGGGCCAGACAGGCACTGACTAGCTTGATAGTATCATATCAGTTATCGGATGCTTGGCGCCCTCTCCACCAAGATACACCCGCATATACACACTATTCGGCCCCTCATAACACTTCGACCAGGTTAGATTATTGGTTACTATCCCCTAGTGTAACTACATGGCTGGGGGAAATCACGCATTTACCACACACATTATCAGATCATGCCCCAGTGGTATTAGGGCTCCAGGTTCCAGGAGCAGCTGGGATGGCACATCAGTGGAGGTTTCCCGACATGGCCCTTCGTGACCCAGTCTTTAAATCTGAATTGAGTCTAGCGACAGAGAAATATTTTGAAATTAATACGGGCACATTAGAGATCAAAGCTATGCTGTGGGAGACGTTCAAACATACATACGGGGTCTGCATTTCAAAAGGGGCTGGGATCCTCAGAGACTTACGGCGCATACTGTCCAGGCTCAAAGCACAGTTGAGGGCAGTAGATGCAGATCAACAGACAGCATGTAACACTACGGATCTACGACAAAGGGCAATGCTATTGACTGAATCATCTGAGGCAGCGAAGAGGGAAGCCCATTTCTTGGGAAAATATGCAACAGCTTAGAGGTATGGGGAGGGCGAGTGTCCTGGACGCACTCTGGCAAGGCTCATAGAACCCAACAGGAGGCACACATACATCACAAGTCCCTTAGGAGACAACAGGATTCCTATTTCAGACTGTGAGGGTATTAAAGAGAGAGTATTGTCATATTATAAAGACCTGTATACAATTAATCAATTATTTGTAAAGCACACTACTTACCCGTGAGGGTCTCAAGGTGCTGAGGGTTGGGGGAAATGCTGCTACTGTTCGAAAAGCCAGGTCTTGAGAAGGTGCTGTGTCTGCCGTAGGCGGAAGGGGAGGGTGTTCCATGTCTTGGTGGCGAGGTGGGAGAAAGATCTGCCGCTAGCGGTCACTCTTCGGATACCGGGGACACTGGGGAGGGCGAATACCACCAAAGTCTCACCAGATATGGTAGCTAATAATGCCTACTTGGATGAAGTGGCCATGGCTTTGCTAGAGAACGCACACAAGACATTTCTGGCTTAACCCTTTACAGTTGACGACATAGTCCAAGCAATAGAGGACATGGATGGCCCAAAGGAGCTGGGCCTGGATGGGTTTTCGGGATGTTTTTATAAGGCATTTAAGAAAGACCTAGCCCGCACCTCATAAATGTCTACCGGGAAGCGATTGAGGTGGGCCTACTTCCGTTAACAATGCGGAAAGCAGTAATCACTCAACTCCCTAAAGTAGGGAAGGACCCACTACACTGCGGCTCATACAGGCCCCTTTCCTTATTGAATTTCGACTATAAAATTCTAGCCAAAATGATGCAGACCAGGCTGTCTCTAATAGTTGATTAAATGGTATCCCCGGCCCAGGCAAGCTTCATCCCACATAGATCCACTGCATTGAATTTATGGACCCTATGCACAACATTGCACAGGATCAACCCCTCGCTTCCAGCCGGGGCAGTCCTATTGGACGCTGAGAAGGCCTTTGACTCGTTGGAGTGGCCCTTTCTGCGCGCCACACTGAACCAGTTGGAGATGCCCCCTCGCTTCATTTTGGTGATATCACGGCTTTATACGCGCCCACCGGCACGTGTGAGAGTGAATGGCTCACTAACAGACTCCTTCACACCAATGAGAGGGACCTGTCAATCCTAGCAGCACATGAGGGCCTGGCATCTGCTCATGCAGGGCTGGCGGCTACAATTTCACTATTGCAGTAACGCTACTGGGGGGCAAGTTTATACAAACAGACCAAGGGCTTTGTCCTTATATGTGACATCTGCCAACAAACTATGGTTCCCACAATAGCACGCCCACCACAGACACCTCTTTTGATCTTAGACAAGCCTCTTGCTTTTGTCTATCTGCACCACTTGAAGTCCTCTACATTCGAATGAAGCTTAGAAATACATCCTGGTAGCCGTGGGTTCCTGCTCTCCATTCTTATGGGTTTGGCCACATCTATCGGCTGGCGCCCGAACTGTTATAAGAGGCTTGCAAGTCTTCATCAGCACATATGCAGGAGCTACATTCCATTCAGACCAGGTTCCAGTGTTAGCCTCTAAGGCTTACAGAGACTCCTTGGTGAAATTGGGTGTGACTATGCGCTACTCCTCCCCCTATCATACAGAGGAAAACGCAATAGTGGAGAGGAAGAACCAAGACTTAAAGCAGTCTAACAGCTAGGGTAGTAGGTTCAGGTCGCAGTTGGGTTCATCACTTGTATGGGGTCCAGAGAGCCCTCAGTAGTCTGCCTTAAAAATCCCTAGGTGGCCAGACTCCCTATGAAATCTTGTTTGTGTTAAGATGTGGGTTCCAGACCTCGAAATACCCAGTGCAGTGGTGGTGGAAACACCTTTGGACATCAATGAATGTTTTGATGTTTTACAGGAACTGAATGACTTTGAGCTGCACAGAGCAACATCCAGTTAAAATGTACCGCCACTAGAGAAGTGAAGGAAGTCCCAGCAACTCCTGGTTGGATTCAAAAGATCAGCGATCTAGTCCGGTAGAATATTGTGGATAAGAAGGAATCCTGGCCATCCTACTGAGCGCCTGTGCCTGTCCTGCTGTGGAAGGTACCAGAACTGTATGTTTACTGCCTCCTGCTGGCTGCAAACACAAGAGATTTGTGTCAATAGAGCTCATCAAACCACATCATCTGGCCAGTTCTAAACAGTAGGCCTCGAGGGCTCCTGAGTAGTTACCTGTTTCCTCTCACTAACCTACAGGAGGTCCCTTTGGAAGCTTTGATCAGCGATGAAGCTTCTTCGTCCCAGCTGGGGACCGATAACGCTGAAGCATCATTTCTTCCTGTTGAATTAACAAATATCATACAATCAGCATATACGGAAACACAGATTACAATTCTGAAATCAGACACTGATGGTGTCTACCTCAATGTACCACCATTCGAGTCAACTCAGAGTTCCACACAGCCTCCAGAACTACCAAAAATAGAGCATACTGTCTCTGGCTACTTAATCGACTATGATGGTTTTTGTTTGAATTCATCTGAACAAGAACTACCTCCAAAAACTGAGCCATGTAAAGTTTACATTTGGCTCAATAAAACATCTTATACCTCCATGGATAAACACTTGGATTACAATTGCATCAATCCTCTTTATCTGGATTTGTTTTGTGACTGTCTTGTTTCTGCTTCTGAACGAACATTGTCTCTCATAATTCTCTGCTGTTGAACACTTCATTCTTCATCACTTCAAGTGCAAAAAGACCTCTCCCTGGCGAACATGTCTGCTGTTCAAGTTCCAGATGGAATTGTTTGGGATAAGGTATCATATGATATATTTGGACTGACTGAAACTTTTCAGATTCCATGTGGTTTTAGAAATTCCTTACATGATGTGATCACTCCTATTACTATCTCTGATGATTGGGATATTGATACAGTGCATGAAATGCTAGATGATCTAGAGTATTCTACTCTTTTTAACACTGAAGAAATGTATGATGGTACAGCTAATTATGGTGAAATCTTCTGTTTTCAACCTCATGGTCACCATTGTGTCATGCAAACCACTCACCTGAACTCCTGGTTCTTCTTTGAGTGATGAACAAATCTCTATCTCCGCAGAAGCTGTCCAAACAGCAGAGGTTGTACATTTGCTTCCATTGAACAATGCATAGTGTACTATATCAGTTATACTAATAAGAACATATTCTTCTCGGGTGCAGGGTCAATCTAGAGCTTAGTAACGGTGGTTTTCGTACCGCCAAAGTGGGATGTATATGGGTAACATCCCAAACCTATTGCACCGAGGTTAGGAACCAACTAAATAGACCTACTTGGTAGTGACGACTGATGCTGGAACCTTTAAAAGCTTTGACCCTCATTCTCTATAAATGATCTACAGCTGTCACCAAGCTTTTAACTTTGTATCAATTGTCTAGGCTATCACCATACTGCTGTCTCAGCATGCTCCCCCTTTTCCAAAATCTTCTGAGTAATCGCAACAAGCCCTCCAAAACTTTTCAAATCCAGTTTCTATATTATGCCATTCCTTCTTCTCTACAGTCTATCGTCTCTTCTTCATCCTCCAATCCCCTATCAACAATGCCTCCAATTATCCTATGCTCTGGGGTGGAATTTCACCTCCTTGGGCTCCCAAACAGTCTTGGCCTCTTATCTCCAACATTTCTTATGTTCTACATCCTGGTGGCAACTGCCTCTTGCTACTTGTATATACCTCTGTGCCCACCTGAATGCTCCAACTTGCTGCTAGTGCTCCTGCCTGTGGGCTCATCCCTGGAAAGGCTGTCACTCCTGTCGTCTTGTACTGCCCTTGCCACCAATATGCTTCAAACTACTTCTTTGGAGGGTGTTGCACTGCCAGTAGGCTTGTCCCCATCACAGTTATAGGGCTGTCGGCTTTTCCTTTCTTCAAACTCTCTTGTTCAGAAATGTCCTCCTCTAGTTCCAGAATGCTGTCACCATTGGACACCACGTAGATCAATTGCTGCCCCAAAGTCCTCCTCTTGATGTTGGCCAATTGCCCCCAATCCCAGGTGCACGATCTGTCTGCCTGTGTCTTCTTTTTTGTTCCTGGTCTGTACCCTTGCCCATTACTATACTTTAACACGAAAACTGTCTTTGTTATCTTTGTTGTTTCAAATTCTATTTTTGCTGAGGAGAGCATTATCCCATCCACCTCCCCATTTCTGCTGTTGGTCAGACTGTAAAACATTACTACCTGACTTGCTGTGTTGCGCCGGGAGTGTAAACTTTAGTTAACCTTTCCCTCCTTACTAGTATCTTCACCCTATACCTGGATCACTCTCTTTTTGAGCTACCTCCTTCTTGTTTTACCCTGTCACGTCTCTCAGCCCCTCCTTCTATCCTATCCTCATTCCACGATTCTGTGACTCATTCTTTGCAGCCTCCTCTGCAACCATCATGTCCTTAACCTTAAACCTTGTTTTGCCCGGGGATGCCCTACTAATGCCCCCTGACTCACGGGTGTCATCACCTTGTGCTTGGGGTCCGCTTGTGTTGCTGCTTGGCTCTTCCACTTTTCAGTGAAGGTTCTAGATGGCTGTCTGTCCTTAATTTCCTGGTTTATACATTACACGCAAACTGCAAACATCGACATGTTACATAGAAGTAAACTGAAAACTCGGAGGCCCTGCCTCCACTGTTTTATCAGACGAATGTTAATAAAGTCTATACCCTGGAAGAGTTGGGAAGGAAGAAAAATGTCTGGATGGTGTTTCAAAATCATGTATACAATTAGCTTACCTTTTGGAACATCTAAACTAGACAAGAAAAGAAAACTGGCTAAAATGAGGGTGAATGCCTGGGTGAAGTGGCGGTCCTGGGAGCTCATGGTGATGAAGCGTGTTAGACCTGACATCATTGGCATGAGTCTCTCCTCCATTTTTTCTTTTTGCCTCCTCTGTTTACGATGTTTTTGCTGGTATATTGCTTTGGGCACCGTGCCACTGCTGATCAGTGCCACAGTGCAAGTGCTCCCTATGTGAAATTGCTGTATTGAATGACTTCCATGTTTGGCTTATTTGGTTTACTATTAGTCCCTAGTAGAGTGCACCAGGAGTGCCAGGGCTTGTAAATACAAATGCTGCTAGTGGGCTTGCAGCACCTGTTGTGCCACCCACAGAAGCGGCCTAGTAAAAGTATGTCTACAGGTCTTCCATTGCTAGACCACGTGCAGTCTGACTGCCACGAGGACTGCGCAAGTACACCTACTTGCCAGTCCCTAAACCTTCCCTTAACTTCATGTTAGTCACCCCTATGGTAGGCCCAAGGGCAGGGTGCATTGTAAGCATAAGGTAGGACAAGCCTGACAAGGTTGGCATGTCCTAATAGTGAATTACAGCCATATTCGTTTTTCACTATTGTAAGGTTACCTGCTCTCCATCAGTTAGAATGGGCTGCCAGGATTATTAATGCTATAATCCTAGCGGGCTCAGGGAGCATGGTGCAATGTCGAGTTTGGTATCCCTGAACTCAGGGTTTAATAACGCATCCGTTTGGGTGGATGGTTTTTGGACTCTGTGTTTGAAAATAGCACTTTTAGAAAGTAGCTATTTTCATGTCTAACTGTCTACCGGTCTCTGCTGGTTCTGGTGTGCGTGTGACAGGAGCTGGGTGGCTCCAGAGGTCTGAATGAGTCAGTGTGGGGTGAGTGGGGCATTTGCATTGAGAGTAGGGGAAGAGTAGCTCCTGATAGCCTGCCCTGCCTGATACAATGCTGGCTCCGCCCCCCTGCCAGGCGACTGATGACTCTGTGCCTGCCTGGGACTTTCCTGGCCCACCTCCTGCCGGGCAACTGATGGCTCTGCCCCTGCCAGTGACAATGCTGGCTCCGTTCCTGCTGGGCGGCTGAAGACTCTGCCCTGCACAGTGAATAGGCCAGGTGCTTCGGCCTGGCAACACCCACAACAAACCCAAGATGGGGGGAAATTCCCCTGCATGGACAAAGGGATCAAAACCAAAAAGGGGTATAAGAGAAGGACCCCTGAACCAAGAATTCAGATCACTTCTGACAAGGAAACCTGAACCAAGGACAAGAAGCCTGCTGATCTAAGGACTGCCTACCCCTCCTGCCAGAGTGCTGTTTGTTGGGGGAATCCTGCATTGCTTCTTTATTTTTGCCAAGGAACCAGGAGAGAGGAACTGTGTGTGTACTCTCAAACTTTGCTCAAGAAAATCTCCAAGGGTTGGAAGAAGTGCCAGCCTCCTGTTGAAGTCACAGGGTCAAAGGACTTCATTTATTTGCTAAAAGTGCTTGTTGCTGGAACCTGAAATCCAGCACCTCTGAGGGAATCCAGCAATCTCGACGCCGACGGACGCCGCCGAATCCAGCCCGACATCTTGAGTAACGGCTCCAGTGTCCCGCACCTTCGACGCCGGCCGCCGGGCCCGATCGACGCCAGTAGCGACGCCAGTGAGTAGCGAGTTCAGCTCCAGCTCCAAGTGACCCTGTGTCGACGCCGCCGCTGCTCGCATCGACTTCGAGCCCTCTCGACGCCGTGAGCGCTGCTCACTCTTGCAACCTCGACATCGACGACGCCATATCCTGCTTCACCTCGTGAGCGCTGCTCCTGCCTGACTTCGGTCGACGCCGCTGCAGATCGCCCCGACTCCGAGGCCCGATCGACGCCGAAGACGCGACGCCGGACATCTCGACGCCGCTGATCATCGAGTGCTTCACTTTTCCAAGGTACTGTGTTGTGGGGGTCTGTGGGACTCCGGGCTTGACGTAGCGCTCCTCGCGGTCGACGCCGAACCTTTGGACTAACTTTGCCTCGACGTCGTGTGACTCCCGTGTGGGTTACATTGTTGCCAAGAACTGTGTTTTAGAGAAGAAGAGTTGCTTTTGATACTAAAGACTTTGTGCTAAGAAGAAACTACGCTTGAACTATTATTTTTCCTTCCAAGAGTATTTATTAAGATTGTGGTATATTTTTGTCGTTATTTGGTCTTGTGCTAAGCCTTATATAAAAATCCTTATTTTTATAATACTACTGTGTTGTGTCCATTTGTAGTGTATTCACTTTATTACTGTATGTGGTCATCAATGCTTAACACACTGCCTCTGAGATAAGCCTGTCTGCTTTGCCAAGCTACCAAGGGGGTGAGCAGGGGTTATCTAAGTGTGTGATCCCCTTGCCCTGACTAGAAAAGGTGTGTCCCTATTTGTCAGAAGTGTATACCTCTGCCAACTAGAGACAGCCGCTTCTAACAAAGCGCAACACCCGCAATAGGCTCTCTACTGCTCCGAAGACCACCTGAACCAGATAAATATCCACACCGAAATTCTGGTGGCCCATAGCAAGGTCAATGAAGGCAAAGTTGCTGGAGAACATGTGGGAGGGAATCGAAAGAGCCCCGTCACAATGCTCTGGTTCAAAACACACATTTTATCAGATGAATCTCGTAAAACTGCAACAGGCGATTCTAAACAGGACTGCACGTGGTGGTGGGCCCAGGCCGCGAGCATGGAAAAGGCCAAATGAGTTATGTATGGGCTGCTTCAGCAGGATTCAGTTCAATGTGTGCGAGCTGATAAACAGTATGCTATGCACTTTTAATTTACTCTGATGTCACATTAAGTTTGTGCGGAGACATGAACTTTTCCAGTCTTCCTCACCCCAGCTCACCCATGAGCCTGCACTGTAAGCATAAGTATCCAACTGGAATAACATGCTTCTTAGTGTAAGGCAGGTGTGCACTGCTGACATCACTAACGTGATGCAGTCATCATGCCTGGAGATTGCTTGGCCGTCCTCTGGACATATGCCAGACAGGTATTCGAACCGACGGAGATCAATAGAGGTATATTTATTTTTAATAATAACTGGGCCTACCGCCTAAGGGGACAATTCAATAGACTCTGCCCTGTTAAATAAGTGCCAATGCTAAGCACCAGAAACCACTGGCACAAATTAGGCACTGTCTCCAACAAATCACAGTTCAGTTTGAGGAACGATTCAGGGATTCATACACGCCAAGGAGCAGGACGTCAGGGATCAGTGGGTAATCTATCTATCTATCTGATAGCCCTTTCAGATGACAGGTCTTAAAGGGCTATCAGATAGATTTCATAAAGGGTTGCCCAGAAACAGGGATCCTCTGAAGTGCAAAACCCTTTGGGCTGGATCAGGGACCTTTTCAAGAAGAAAACCATCTGGCAGAACCCCTTTTAGAGGGCCATGGGGTAAGCAGGAGTCACTGGGCCCACCTGTGGGGGTTGAGGCCTTTTACTCCTAATGTCCTGGGGCTTGACATACCCTGGTTCCTAAGCAACAGGGCAAGTGCTACTCCAGCACTTGAATCTCAGTCCTAGTGTGGGTCGAGCAATCCAAGGCTTCTCGAGGAAGACCGATATAGGAGTTGAACACAGGCTTACAACTCAAAACACATTCAATAACAGCAATACATGATTGTCCAGTCATATATTTGCTTTTATGAACGAAGGAGTATTTATATACGAACACAAAGTAAAATATGGTATACAGAAATAATACGCATAGTCCTCCTCAGGTCAGTATTATAGTGACTGATAGGCAGGTCGCTTAGTCCCACTTCCCCCTCTCTGTTGGTAGTGGTTATTCCCCATTCATGATAGGTAAAATTCAGGTTAGACCCCACTAGAAGTCTGTGTCTTAGGAGTCCCATTCAGGCTTTCCTAAAGTCAAAGGTTCCAACTGTGCTATGAGGCACAAAAAATGTCTCCTTTGTAGGAAGGTGGATATCTGACTATGGTTACCCCCAAACTTTTTACCTGGTGTTTAGCTGGTTTTTGACTTAGTTGGCCTGGGATCCTGCTATTCAGGGCCCCAGGCTAATTGCTCTCTCCTTAAAATGGACTCCATGTACCGTAGGTACATACACAATTGGAACTGGTTCACCTTATTGGCCCCTGTAACAGTGTACCCCAGGTACCCAGGGCATAGGTGCTTCCAAGGCCTACCAGGGGCTGCAGCACGTATTGTGCCACCCCTGGCCTGGCCTCCATATTTGACACTACTGGCTGATCACTCAGCTGGGGTAAGTCGGTGTAATCACCCCTTACTTAGGTGTAGTATGCCTATACCTAACCTAAAATGAACACATGTTCCTATCAGCCACTCCTATGGAAGGCCTCATCAATCCTGGAGGCAGAGTGCTTGGAAATATGTGAGATGGTGCTCTGGCCTGAGCTGAGCCTGTCTGCAGCTTTCGGAACCATGTCCTTTAGCTGTTTCATGATACTGCCATACCATATACTCTTAAGTGCATTATGAACCTCGCGGTTAAATGCTATCTTTGGTTTGGCTTTATCAAAACATGTCGAGTAAGGTGTCATACGAATTGGAATACTACCCTCTCGCCAGTTCTGGCGACGGGGGTAGCATTCCAACCTTCCAGAGGGATACGACATGTACCTAACCTGAACCCCGGTTAAAGTTAAACAGAGCCTCAGCATCACAAAATGGATGCTGCCACCACAGACACAAGTCTGACCTCCTGCTGCTGGGAGTCCTTCCAGCGAGGGCAGCTTGGACAAAGGGTTTCCTGCCTTGGGAGGTGCTAGCACCACCCCAGACAGGATTTTGTGTATTGGGTAGGACAGGGCTGAATAGAATCAGACATACCTGGGGCACACAAGGTGTCCCTGTGCGTATGCCAGTTCAAACCGGTGCTGGGGCTCTCCAGCCCCAGTCTTGGCGCGAAGCTGCACAAAGGAAAGGGGGTGTAACCGCCCCCCTTCCTGGTCCCACCCAGAGGTGGGACCTAGTAGGTGATCCGGCCCCTAGAATTTGGAATAAGAGTAGGAGCTGTGTCCTAAGACTTCAGATCATCCTTAACTCGACTTGAAATACAGAAGAAACTTGGACTTCGACATTCTGCTGCACAGAAGACTGAAGAGAATCTCCCTTGTGGCCAAGGAGTGACCACCCTGTGAATACAGGCACCAACCAGCAACTCAACGTCTGCTTTGCCGCCGCCTCCTGCTGGAGCCCGAGCCCAGAGCCTGACAAGACCCAGACTCCCAGACATCTCAGAGCCCGATCCACAGTCCCTGAAAAGAAGAGACCTGTGGAGGCACCGAGAGACGTGGGACCAGACATCTTGGAAGACCCCCGAAGAGCTGACTGGGCAGCACCCGAGGCACCCTCGACGCTGTGCTTTGGGGTTTGAGAAGCCCCAACACCGAGCAGCATTTGCACCGAAGATCAGCCCCCCAGCATCTCCACGATCTGCGTGGGGCCCTTTTGCACTTTGCCACTCGTCGCGCCATCCCGGTCACTTGCCACGCGGTTAGTGGCCATCTTGGCGACGAAAACTACGACTTACACCGCTGGTCTGGTTGCTCCAGACTGGCCCTTGCTCCCCTGAAAAGGAGCACCCGCTCTGACCTTGCTGGTCCGAGTGAGAAGCTTGAATCGATTCCTATGTGACTTGCTTTTGCCAAGGCCTGTTTGCTCCAATCAAGTTGCCGACACCGCCATCAGCGAGAGCCATCGTGGGACAGCTCGTGATCGACTCCTGGACGTCCTTGACCTCTTCGTGTCCACGTGGCTGCAGAGACAATCTTCACTTCTTCACCTGTTTGCACCTGACATTGCCTGGTTCCATCCTGGTTCCACGGTAGTCACTGGCTAGTGACTTTGAACATTGTCCCCTCTGCTTTCAGGTCTTCACCTCTTCAGATTCACCCTTGGATCCACCGGAACTCTTCTCGACGACCCGCCTGCAGCATCTTCAGCTCCAAGCACCATCGACCTGCGTGACGAAACCCGACACTACTTCGCACCTGTGCACCCGCTTCCTGTGGGTGAGGTAACTCAGCAACGCCGGTGTTCCCACACTGGTGTACACCTCTAGTGCCTGTGTCTAAAGGTTTATCCTTGTAGGTCCATCGGAAGGTTCCTTAAACACTAACTTTGTAACTTTTACGCACCATTGACTTAACATTGGTGCATCCGTGCACTTTGAGCACTGCACCCGAGTCCCGCGGGCCTTTCCCAACTTCATCACTGCTAGTGTCGAACAGCTCCAGCGATTCCCCAGGCCCTAGGCCTCTTCACTTTCCCCATAGTGGTTCTTATACCACTATTTTAGTATATGGTTTAGGGGGCCCCTAGGGCTCATCCGCATTTGTGCAACTTTTGTATATTTAAACTGTGTTTTGTTTTAACGCATTTGCTTCTGTGCTCATAAAGAGTATAGTTTTTTTTTGTAGAAATAAATCTATATATATTTTCAATATATATCTGTGTGGTGTCCTTTCATTTGGTATTCAAGGGGATTGTGTATGGTAAAACAGCTTGCTTCACATGCCTTTACAGAGTTTAGCCTAAGACTGCTTAGTCCATGCTACCCCTAGGATAGCTTGTCTATAAGGTTGACTTTACAACCTCCACCATAAGGGTTGCTTGGCATGATACAAGGTGATCACTAGAACTAGTGAGCATCATATATTAGGCCAACTTCTCATATCCTTGGCCCTTCGTTTTTGTTATCACACTTGCCCACTCCTGTGTGGTTGCTCTACTAGTCCCCGGAAGCATTCCTCTCTCAAACATCGTGAAGGTCTGCAGCAGCTGCCGGTGGTGAGTAACACTCTTGGGTTTGCAGGGGCAGCAGTAGCTGGCCATTTGCGGCGCTCCCTCTGATGACACAGTGTGATCTCTCTCACATGTACATGGTCGATCGCTCAGGTTCTAATGCTTCAATCCGGGCTCGGACACTCACATTTCAACATGGTAGCCTTCACTGGTGGCATTGGTAAACGCAGGCGTCGACCCTTACTTTTCACGGTGGTCCTTCCTCTGGCATTGGGGGTCGCCAACTTACTCCACGCACAGTGTATGGATCGATCGACATGACAGTCATGCACTCTTCACGGCAGCCCCCTCTGGCATACAGGGTCAACGACTTTACTCGGCACAGCAGTAATGCACCCTTCGCGGCTGCCACCTCTGGCACACTGGGTGCTGACTTTACTCTGCATAAGGGCTATGGTCCGTTTGGCATAGCAGTAATCCACTATTCACAGCAACCACCTGTGGCATATGGGCTCGCTGACTTGAATCTGCTCAGTGCAGCAGTCGCTTCCTCACACCTTACTACAGAGATTCACCTACCAGAATTCCCCCCTAGATGTCTCTTCCTTAAAGCACTTTTATTTTTTCTCACATAGCATACTAGCCTTGGCAAGCAAGCAAGCAGGCTCTGGTGATCAAGGCTCCGGGTCAGGTGGTCTTTGATTTCCCCATGTGATGTACCCTCACCCAGCTCAGCAGATCTTAGCACCAGTGCTGTTTACGGGTAGAAGTCTTGCAGAGCTCCTCTTCCTCGATATACAGCCTAACTGGATGCTTGGCAGTTGACAATTGTGGCAGTCTCACCTTCCCCTTCATTAATTTTTAAAACCCACTTTACTGAAGTTTGACAGCAAGTGTTGCATCATCATATTCAGCTGGAGCGGTGCAGTGAGAAGCATACCAATACAACATGGTCACAGTAAAAATCAACCATTTACATCGATAATTCATAATAGGAAGAGCATTTTCCACATACCATGTCATGATTGTAGGGACACCCCCATGTAGCATAAATGGGCTTTTTTTGTTGGGCACACCAGTCTACTCCTGTGCGCCACCACTGGAGTGAGGGGAGGTGTAGGCTTGTTCCACAATTAGGCTACATCTCTCTTGGCCACCAAACATGCCACTCTAACAAGGATCTGTTCAGAACAAGGGCCCCCAATTCCTCCACCATCCCAAGCAGAGCGGTACAGGGGTTCAACTCAAGAAAACGACCCAGGAATGCCAGTAAGCTCCCGGTCCACTCCTACCCAAAAGGAGCGCAGTGCCCGGCAGTTGTAGGACATAACGAAATCGTCCACAGGTTGTATGCAATATTCACTGTATGTGGAGTGGGGTGATGTAGGTGGCATGAAGATAGTCACCTGAACCATGCGCAGGCGGTAGGAAATCGCCAGCTCCTTGGGTGCAAAGCAGGCCTCACTCCAATCATCTGTATCCAACCTGCGCACCCAGTTCACCTATTTCTTGATGAAGGGAATCAAATCCATCGGGACCCTGGACAATCAGGGAGGGATAGATCACTTCCCCAAGCGCCCCAGTAAAATTTTGGCCTCAAGTGATCTGTACTCGGATAGCGGCATGTCTTGGGGATGTGCAACTGCAGTGCATGCCGCAACTGATGGAAGTATGGAAGTGGTAAAACTGTGTGTTGGCGGGTGTGTATTGGTCCTTCAAATCTTGGAAGTTGTCTCCTCTATAGACGTCCCCCAAGTATGTGATGCCTATGCAGTCCTCAAGGGTGGAAAGCTGCTGGATCCATTTATCCTGCATAGGGTAGTCATACCCGTCAAGTGACGGTCACACTGAACAAGACACAGGGCCACTTTCCAGTACTAGATCTACACCCGGGTGCAGGGTGGAAGTGTCTAGAGCAACCGAGATCCATAGAGGAGGCAGAGTAGTCCCTCAGAGCCCACCAGGTGAAGTTCCAGATTATAGGCAGGGTAATACCACCCCGATAAACCAATCGTTAATGGGTACCAGCTGCACCGCCAAATAGTATGCAAAGATGTTGGACAGGCCAAGGCCTCAGTCAAAGGGTAATTTGCACACCGAGTGGAATGCTACTCTGTGATGCTTGCCATTCCATATAAAAGCTGTAAGTTTTGAGGTCGGGGATTGGAACCACTTAGGGGGCATAGGGTAGGAAAAGTTCACCAAGACATATAAATAGCGGGGGAGACACAGTATCGTGAAGAGCGCAATGCACCCCATGAGATTCAAGGGATTTGCCTGTCCATGCAGGTCCCAATCAAGAGCCTGGACTAGGTGTTGAAAGTTAAGAGTCCACTCCAGGTCCAGAAGATGGGAAATGCGGATTCACAGATATTTAAAGGAGTTCTGTCGTTTTGGGATATCCGGATACCACCATCCCCTGCCCCTCCACCAAGATGGATTTACCTGTGTTAATTTGGAGGCCTGAGGCCCCTCCGTAAAAATGGAGAATCTCCAGGCATTGAAGTCCTCAGGGTCACCAAGGAACATGAGTATGTCATCAGCGTAGAGTTCTATTTGGTCCTCAAAACCACCCCCCATCTCCACCCCTGCACTTGTGCATCACAGAGAATGAGGCACAACCAGGGTTCAGGGTTCTATAGCTCGCACAAATAGTAACGGGGAGTGGTGGCAGCCCTGGCACTGGATTGGAAAGGGAGCAGACAACATACTGGGTCATTATAGAGGTGGTGAACCATACTATGGAAACTCACCCCCAGGGCCGTCCGCAGCCGGACAGTGTCCAGGAAGACCCAGGAGACCGTGTCAAAGGCTTTGGAAAAATCTATAATGAGTCGTGCGAGAGTGCCATCTATTATCTGCATCTGGGAGAGATCCGCCTGCACTCTACAGGTACAATTTGTGTGCTCCTGCCCGGCATACACCCACACTGGGCCGGGTGGACAAGAAGTCAGAGTGTGTTGGCCAGCTTGGTCGCCAAAACCTTAGCGCAGATCTTAATATCTGTGTTAATGAGTGAGATAGGGTGATAGGAGGAGCCTTGGGGAGCACCTAGGGGAGAACCACAATGGTGGCACAGTTCAAGTCTGAAGGGAACGATCCCTGCTGAATTGCAGTGTCATCAGTTTAATAGGTGAGGGATCAGTGTATACCATCATTTCTCATAGTACTCAATGGGATAACCATCGGGGCCTGCGGTTTTCCCCAATTGGAATTCTGATATAGATGAGTCTATTTTCTCTACCATCAGTAGTTGGTCTAACTTCATGGATTGAAGTTGGGATGGAGAGCATCAGGATGTCCCAAAGATTGGGGTTCTCTGAACAGCGGGTGTAGAGATTTTGATAGAATGTTGCGACCATTTGGGTGATTCTATGTAGTTTTTCTAGGAGGCGGCTGATTGGGTCTCATATGGCAGGCACCACTCTGGTGGAGAGGTCATGGCTCGCTAGCCAGTATAGCAATTTTCCAGATTCATCACCCCACTCATAGAGCCGCTGGGTAGAGGTCCTGCAGCATTGTTTGTCCTGCTCTAAGGAGACCTGTCACAGCTCAGTGCGTGCTAGAGCCAGGAGGTGACGAGTCTCCTCTGTTTTGTAGTGCTGAGAGCAGGTTTCCAATTGGAGTATCCATTTTTCAAGGTCTTTCACACATGCCTGCTGATGAAATTTACAGTGACGCACATAGCCCTTCAAGACTAACCATGGGCGGTGAACTACGCTCCACTTGCGGAGTTTGTGAAGTTGCGGCAACTTCGTGCTTCGCAGTGAACGCGAAGTTGTCGAATACTTTGCAATCTATAGCGTAGCGTAGTTGTTTTCTTCCTCGCGCGCTCAATAGCGTTCTCGCGTGCGCGGTAACGACTTACCGTGGTTCTGCATTCGCCTTCTCGATTTTCTCTCCCGGTCGCGTGCGCCACGAGGTTTGGAATCCGCCCGCACAATCCCGCGAGACTGTGCAAACACGATCATGTCATTTGGACGCGCGATCACGTCATTAGGGTGTGCGATCTTCCTTCCGGCGCAGTGTTGGTAAGATCACGTTTCCGAACACGCAGAAACTACAATCTGGCACAGAATATCTCTTGAGCATGATAAAACCTTCTCGAAAATGATCATTTTGCTCAGAAAAACCCCTCAGATTGTGATTTAGCTGTAGTCTTTTGTGCAAGGAGTCCTCTTTTTTTCTACTCTTTTTTTCCAGAGTAATGAAGTGCCCCTGAGTCTCCAACTTCCTGTTCCTGTCCAGCAGGCTCCTCCCAGTGCTTTGTCCATGTGCTGTCCACTTTCATTTGGATTTGGAGCTGGAAGGATCACTTTTTGTGTATGTCTGCTGCATCATATCATTGGATTGGATTTGAGGACTTTTGAATTTGAAATTTTATTTTAAAAGTAAGTTGGAGAATTGGTGTACATGTTTGTTTGATTTGGGCTTTTATTTATCTACAGTTTTCTGGGCTTTTCAATCCTTGTTAAAATTTATTGTTGAGGGAGGCCTGTACTTTCATGAGGGTCCAAGTTGTATTTCTTTGACATTTCATCCAGTAGGCCCAGAGGTACCCATGGGTCCAACCATGTTTCTGTTGTGTCTGTTGAATTTCAAGTCTTTAAACATCATGGATGGCATTGGATTCAATTGCAAACTCTGTATTTTGGAGTGGAATTTCTGTTTTTGGGTGTGTGTTAATTAAATATTGGCTTTTCAGCCAATAGGTAACCCTAGGAGTTCAAATAGTTAGTGTAGGCCTGCTTGAGTACATTGTATGTGCGTTCTGTGGGTGGCCTGGTCATGTGGTGGCGGCCATTTTGTGGGACCAGCCACTGTGCTTTTGCCATAGTCCTCCAAGCTTGTGGCCTACTCTGCGAGTAGGCCCATAGGTACTACTCGAGTCATCATGGGTGCATGAAAGTTAAACAACTGTTTTTGTGGTGTTTGTTTAATTTGTAACATCATGTATGGCATGGATGCCTTTCGATTAATTTGCAAAATGTGTTTTTTGGGGGGAAATTTCAGGTTTTGCGTGTGTGTTAAATAATATGGCTTTTTCTGCCAGTAACCCTAGGAATTCAGCTTGTGTAGTTGTGGTAACTTTGCACAGTGCGCCAACGTGCCCTTACAGTTTTTGTCTTATTCGTGCGCTCAATCTGCGTGCTCGGGCACGCGATAACGACTTTTTGTACTGTTCGCGCTGCCCAACACGCCGAATTTGCAATCTCGCAAGCAATATGTCTCGAGTTGCATAAAACCTTCTCAAAAATGATGATTTTGTTCATTTTGCAAAAAAAATCCTCAAGTTGTCATTTGGTTGTAGTTTTTGGAGCATAGAGTCATTTTTCTGTTTTCACTTTTTTTTAAAAAGAGGAAGGAAGTTCCCCAGAGACCTCAACTTCCTGTTAGTGTCCTTTGTATGAACTTTGTTGTTTGAGGGTGGGCTAACCATGTGGGTGGCAGCCATTTTGTGAAGCCAAGCATTGTCCTTTTGCCATAGGCATGCATTGCCTGTCTTCTCTTTCTTTTCATGTTATTGTGGGTGGAAAGGTCAGGTGGTGGCGGCCATTTTGTGTGATCTTCCACTATGCTTTTGCCATAGGCCTCCAAACGTGTGGCCTATTCTGCCAGTAGGGCTAGAGTCCCAGAGATAGTCATCGGGGTGCTTGATGTAGCTATTTCTATGTTGTCTGTTGAATTTAAACACCATTTAGGGAATGGATGGCATTGGATTGAATTCCCAAATGTGGTGTTTGGGGTGTAGTTAACTTTTTGGATGTGTGTTAATAAATGCCTTTGTTGTATGTTTTGTTGTTGTGTAACTTTCTAACCTTTTTAGCCATGCGGATTTTCTTTTTTGCATTAAGCTGTGATGTATAAATAACAGGCATCCTCCTTTGTCTGGCCATATAGGGATATAGGCCTGCTTAAGTTTATTGTATGTACTTACTTGTTGGTGGGCTGATCATGTGGGTGATGGCCATTTGGTGAAGCCAGGCATTGTGCTTTTCCCATAGGTCTGCATTGTCTGGTTTTTATTTCTTTTCTTTTTTTTGTGAGCGCTTAGCTATGTGGTGGCAGCCATTTTGTGGGACCAGCCACTGTGCTTTTGCCATGGCTTCTCCAAGCTTGTGGCCTACTTTGCCAGTAGGCCCAGAGGTGCTACTCAAGTTATGATGGGTGCATGAAAGTTAATCAACTGTTTTTGTGGTGTTTGTTTAATTTGTAACATCATGTATGGCATGGATGGCTTTGGATTGATTTGCAAAATGTGTTTTTTGGGGTGGAATTTCAGGTTTTTCCTTTGTCTGGCCATATAGGGATATAGGTCTGCTTGAGTTTATTGTTTTCTGGGCTTTACCCATGTGCCTGTGATGAGTGACCATGTGACTGGGGGCCGTGGTGGTGGTAGTAGTAGTGTGCTGTTTTGTTTTTGCCACATAGGCCTGTGTGTCTTTCCATTGTTCCTGTTGGCTTACTGTTTCCATCCCCATTGCTATCTGCTGCAGGTCACTGATGCTGCATCCATCCGACATGATGCACAAATTAAGGATAAACAAGTTCCACTTCCACTACATTTGTATTTTAGTTCTTTGCTATTCTTAGTCTTACTTAGTCACAATTGGTGGGCGCCATCTTGGGTGGGTCTGGGGAAGCGCTGCATTAGTGGGCGCTCTAGTAGGCAGGCAGAGCAGCCAGAGCCCTATATAAACCGGACCCATGGCGCGCAGCGTGTAAGCCTGCGCCACGCCGGAGTCACGCCAGAGTCCAGCCCGTCTGCGCCCGTCCGCGCTAAGGACGGGCTGGACGTCTGGCCGGCTGGTCAAAATGAGGCGGGTCCATCGGCCGGTAAGTACTCGTGACAGGAGATGTTAAGGCTTAAGCCCTTAAGATTATTGTGTTATCATAGACGCTCTCCTGAAGATCTTCTTTCATCTCCTCACTGCGGTTGCTTTATGTCCTGCCCTAGTGGCCCTGCTCTACCTCCCTCCACTCATTTATTATACCCTCCGGTGGACATAGGAGTCAATATGAGGCAAGAAGACTGTATTCTTGTTAATGCCCGCTCACTTATTAAGAACAGCATTATGTTTAAGGAGCTTGTACTCGACAGAAAGCCTTCGTTGGTCTTTGTCACGGAGACTTGGGCAAAGGACTCCTCTGGCCCTGACCTTATTGAAACAGTCCCGGAAGGGTATTGCCTGGCACGGCATGATAGAGTGGGCCGGGTGGGTGGGGGGGTTAGCTGTTCTTTATAAGGAGTGCTTCCACTGCCTCATTACACCGGTGAAGGTTCCCAGGGATACCTTTGAAGCACTCTATTTCTCTTTGACAGGCCCCCATAAATTCACATTTAATGGACTTCTGGTCTATCGCCCTCCTGGCCCCAGAGCCGACTTTGGACAGCAACTGCTCCATACTCTAGAGCCTTATTTTGGCTGTGAAAACCTAACGGTTCTAGGAGATTTTCATTTCCATCTCGAGCTGTTAGGGACCCATGACACTCTCTCCCTGCTGGATATTATGTTGGCTTGTGGACTTTCCCAACTGGTGAAAGCTACCACTCATCGAGCAGGACATACGCTCGACGGAATTTTTTCTAACGATCGGAGGTTGACAGTAAAAGATCCCTTTTTTCTGTCATGGTCAGATCATCTGGCCGTACCATTTACTATGTCCTGTCCAATCTTGGATGGTTTTAGAAATATTCCAAGTAAAACGGAACTACGTAGGAACCTGAATAATATTAAGGAAGGTTCCTTTATACCTTGGATATCGAGCATGCCTTCCCCCCTGGGGGACAATGTTCAGTTAGCTGTCCTACAATATGATAAGACCATTACAGAGGCCTTGGAAGTATTGGCCCCTATACGGCCATGCTATTCTGCTAGGAAAAGACCTTCAGCCCCGTGGTTTACGGAGCATTTAAGATTACTCCGACAAGAAGCCAGGAGACAGGAGCGTCTATGGCATACCAGCTGGGATCTAAGGGATAAGGATACCCATAAGATCTTGATAAGAAAGTATAAATTGGAAGTTATCAGGGTAAAACAAGAATACTTTACTGCCCTGACTTCCTCACTTTCCTCTCCTAAAGAGCTCTTTAGGATAGCGGATTCCCTTACTACCCTTCAGACCCCCGACCCGGTGATTGCGTCCCAGGAGCTCTGTAACAACATAGCGTCTTTCTTCCAGACTAAAATCCTGGACATTTATACTGCTCTAGAGTTACTGAGACCTGTTACCACCGAGCCCGCTGTCCCCGCTGCCCTGGACCCTGCTCTTTCGGAGAGACCTCAGGCATGCTGCCTGGAATCCTTCCCTTCTCTCCCCCTACAGGATGCAGAGACACTTCTTGATAAAATTAAATCTGCCTCTCCTCTAGATGTTTGCCCGCTTAAGATCCTAAAGCAGTGTAGAAATTCTCTTCTACCCCCTCTTGTAGACATCATGAACAGGGCCATGAGGGAGGGTATTTTTCCTCAGCAGTGGAAAAATGCAGTAGTTAAACCTTTACTCAAGAAACCCTCTCTCGACCCTGGGGTACTAAAGAATTTCCGTCCCATCTCACTGCTCCCAGCCCCCGCGAAGATGTTAGAAATCCATCTGAACAAACATCTTGCGGCCTTCGTGGAAAATTCGGGCTGCTTAGATCCCTCCCAGCATGGATTCAGGAGGGAACATAGCACCGAGTCTGCCCTCACCATAGTACTGGATAACATCCGCTTGTGTGTGGATAGGGGACAGACCTCCCCCCTGATCCTTTTAGACCTTACAGCCGCCTTCGATACCCTTTCTCCCTCAGTCTTAACATCTCACCTGAGGGAGATTGGGGTTCAGGGGGAGGCATTAGCTCTACTTACCTCTTTCCTCGATCAACGAGAGCAAAGAGTGAAGCTGGGTACATTTCTATCTCCATCCCTGTCTGTGCAATGTGGGGTCCCTCAAGGGTCGGCGCTGAGTCCGACCCTTTTCAACATCTATGTGACCCCCCTTGCCAGACTAATTAGATATTTTGGGATGGAGGTAGTCTCTTATGCGGATGACACCCAGATCCTCGTCTCTCTCTCCCAGCCAGTTATTCCGACAGCCTCCAATTTTAGATCTTGTATGGAGGCTGTCGGACAGTGGAGGATTCACAATTCGCTGAAACTGAATGGGGAGAAGACTGAGGTGATGGTGTTCGGAGGTAAGGAGGAGGTATGGTCAGCCGATTGGTGGCCAGACTCACTGGGAGCATGTCCTGTCCCTGCTGCATCTGCTAAAAATCTCGGGGTAGTGATTGATCCAACCCTCAGTATGTGTCAACAGGTAAACAGGACCATCTCTACCTGTTGGGGTATCCTCCACATACTGAGGAAGATCAGGCACTATCTCTCGCAGCAGGCTAGGAAACAACTGGCAGTTGCTCTAGTGGGCTCTCGTCTTGACTACTGCAATGCGCTGTATGCGGGACTGAATAAAAGTCTGCTGCAGCGCTTGCAGGTGGTCCAGAACGCAGTGGCTAGGTTTGCTCTGGATCTACCTCGAGGCACCTCGTCCACCCTGGCCAGAAAACGACTTCATTGGCTCCCCATGGAGGACCGTATTTTGTTTAAAATCTTGTGCCTGATCTATAAGGCTTTAGCGAAAAACAACCTTGTAGAAATTGGATCTATCTTGTCCTGTTATAGTCCTTGCAGGACATTACGTTCCTCAAGCAAGGCTTTTCTATCAGTCCCTCGTATTCGAAAAGCTAGATGGGGTGGTAAAGCCTTTTCCACCTTGGCACCCAAGTGGTGGAATGTTCTCCCGGGGGAATTGAGGTCTCTCCCTACCCTGCAGTTATTTAGAAAGGCCCTGAAGACTCGTCTTTTTGCGCACGCATACCTGTAGCCTGATTTGCCATTTTTTGATTCATTTTGTTAGGCGCCTTGATACCTCAGGGTTTTAGTTGTGCGATATAAATTATTTTCAATCAATCAATCAATCAATACTGAGTGTACTAACACTACTAGTAATTAAAATTAAAGCGCAACAAATTCCACATTTGACTGATGTTCTTCTGCCTTCTTTGCTTGTGGGTGCACAAAAGACTGAGGAGGAGGTGTCTGTCATCATTCATCGCCCGTTGTACTGCCAGACGGACGTCCTTCTGTTGTACGTGACATGTGGTGTAACCTGACCAGACATCTCTGCAACTTGTGCAACTAAGTGCTGCTGACATCTGAAGAAGATGGGCCCAAAGAAACCAGGTACCAGGTCCTCCAAGACCAAGAAAGGTGCTGAAAAGAAGGAAGAACAGAAGAAGGAAGTGACCCTTAAGTATGGTGTTGACCCCAAAACCTTTTTTGGGAAACCAAAAACTACACCTGCAGCAGCGGTGTCCGGGGGGCAAGCTGGGGCCAGCACCTCTGCCACAGTGGGACCAACCCACCAACTCAGGCCCAAGCAGATGAGTGCGGAAGAGGTAGCCAACCTAATGGTGGAAAGCAGTGATGCTGAGCCTGACTTAAACTTGTCGCTATCTCAAAGTAGTACACAATCAACGCATGAGGGAACACAGCAGATAAGTGGTGAACAACAAGAACCGCAAACACCACCCGCAATAGAAGTTGTTGTTCCTCCCAAAGTAGGGGCAGTTCAGGAAATTGAGCCTCAGGCAGAGCAAGAAGAAGAGGAAGTCACTCATGCAGGAGATCTATTGTCTTCCAAATCCACACCAAGGAAAAGGAGGGTTAGTCCATTGAGTTCTTCGCCAAGCATCCCTTCTGATGATCTAGATCTGGAGCCACAACCACCTGAGCATGAGAGGGAGACACATCCCAAGACCAGGCTAGGGAAAAGGAAGGTTCCAGAAAGCCTTACACTTATGGAGGTCGATGTAGAACAGCAGGATAATGATGATGATGAGTCTGACCCAGTCATCACAAGCATCACTCCCGGCCCCGAGGACATGGAGACCAACATTTTTAGCCTATCCAGAATGGTTGCGACTAGTAGGGATGTAGCACGCATACCTCCAACACAGGCAACACCAACACGACCTCCAGCTTCCATATTTACATTAGCAAAGGGCCGGCAGAGTCCTACATCCAGCACAAGCACCACCTCAGCAGAATCAGGTAGTGGTACTACTGCGTAGCCACATAGTCAAATACAACATACACCCTCCAGTTCATCCGGCATTGGAAGAGGCACCTCTAGCAGGAGACAAAAGTTAAGCTCCCCAGTGTGGGACTTGTTTACGGTTAGCGTAAAGGAGGAGAACATTGCTGTATGCTCCATTTGTCATTCCTCTGTTAGTCGTGGTAAGCTTGGTACAAACTATGCTACCGGAGGCCAAATGACCCACTTACACCACGCAAACAAGTGGGAGGACCACCTTCGTAGCATAAAAACTGGAACCATTGATGTTGGTGGGGATAAACTAGTGCAAGGTCCACTCACGGTCGAACAGGAAGAAGAAGAAGAGGGAGACATTCTATCTGGTAGTGGTACACAAAGTAGCCCTGTCCCCAGCACTGCAGTGGTACAGCCCACATCCTCCGCATCAGCAAGATCTCAGTGGCACAAGAGTAAGAGTCAGCCGGAGACACCAAGGAGTACCGCGATGCAAAGTGCTGCGTCGAGCCAAACAGAAAGAAATACCACGCAGCGTACCATTCTTAGCATGTTTACTAGGCAGGAGGGAAAGTATGAACACAACCACCCAATAGCACGCTTGTACAGTGCTAAGCTGGCTAAAACGTTAGCACTGGACCTTCTCCTTTTTTCTTTTGTTGAAGGGGTAGGTTTTCTGGAATTTGTGACAACCATCTGCCCAAAATGGAGGTTCCCAGCCGCTACTATTTTACCAGAGTTGCTGTTCCAGCACTACATCACGACATGCTGGAATTGCTTGGAAAAGCCTTACATCAGAGTGCTATTCATAGTATCCACCTGACAACAGACATGTTATTAATATTATTATTATTATTAGGGTTTTGTAGAGCGCATAGTAACCCGTAAGCATCCCAGCGCTGAAACCAAGACAGTCGCGAGGGTGGGTTGTCAGGGAGAAAGGAAGAAGGGGGATCAGGGGAAGAGGTGCGTTTTCAGTAGTTTCCTGAATTGGAGGTGATCTGATTCCATCCTTAGTTTCCGGGGGAGGGTGTTCCATAGGCTGGCCGCGTTCACAGAGAATCGCCGTCCGCTTGTGCGGGCCTTTTTCACTCTGTGAACTGTGATGAGGTGTTCGTGGTCCGAGCGGAGGGATCTTGTGGCTTTGTAGGGCGTGATATAGTTTTTAAGGATGGGGGGCCTTTGTCATGTAAGAGTTTATGGGCCAGACAGAGATCCTTGAATTTAACTCTTTCTCTTACTGGCAGCCAGTGGAGGTGCTTCAAGGCTGGTTTGGCCGATGATCTGGCCGGGGTGTTGGTGAGAAGCCGGGCCGCGGCGTTCTGAATTCTTTGTAATTTGTTGAAGGTAATCCAGCCTAGATAGAATAAGGCCTTGGATAAGCAATTTCCGGAAGATGGAAGGGAGCAAGGGGAGGATTTTCCTGACTGATCTAAGAAGCCCAAAACAAATCCCAGCAGTTTTTTTAGCTTGGGTTTTGAAGGACAGGTCTTTCTCTAGTCAGATTCCCAGGCTCTTGATATCGGTTTTGGGGACCGGGGGTTCACCCAGACAGGGTGTGGACCAGTTGCCAAGCCACTGATTGCATGTGCATCACTGCACACTAGATCTCTTTTTCAGGTGTTAGAGAAAAGCTATCTGTAGGCGTTGACACTGTTGAGATTTTTAATGAGACTTGCAGACATGCAACTGTAGCCATGTTTGCTATGGAGAAATCTCATACTGCTGCAAACATTTTGGCTGAGTTTAACAGCAAGGTCTTTGAATGGCTGCGACCAAGAGGGCTTAACATTGGTTTTGTTGCCACGGACATTGGCAGTAATGTAGTTAAGGCCATGAAAGATGGTGGCTATTTCAGGGTCCCGTGTTTGGCACACTGCATTAACATTGCTTTCATTTTTCAGAAAGTCTTGAACAACAAAGTCAGCAACTTACTGACCACCTGCAGAAGAATATGCACACATTTCAACCATTCTTTTAAAGCCCGGAAGCAGCTAAGGGTCATTCAACGTGATCATAAAATGCCAGTCAAAGCACTCATCCAGGAGGTGCCAACACGTTGGAACTCAACTTATTACATGCTTGATCGTCTCTTTGAGCAATACATACCACTTAATGCCTATGTCATGACAAGAAGATTAGAGGATCCTACTGTGAAAGCCATGACCGTTGAGTTGTGGCAATGGGACCTCATTAAATGTCTGACAGAGATGCTACTTCCTTTTGAGGTCTTCACACGTGCAGTCAGCAGGGAGGACTGTTCTATGGGCCAAGCTATCCCATTGTTGTACATACTAGAGCAACAGCTGAAGGAGGTGTCTGAAACATACAAAGGTGTGGAAGAAAAAGTAGACGCATGTCATTTGGCGAACGTCTTAGCCGCCCGCTTATCTGAAAATACAAGGATTCAAAATAAGATTGTGTCACGTCGACATTACATTACTGCCACAATTTTGGATCCACGGTACAAATTATTTCTGAACAGTAATGCAGTAATTCCTTTTTCAGAAGGGGATGTTGCCAAGTACAAAACTTTAATAGCTGAGGAAGCCACTGATTTAGAAAACGAACGGCTCTCAATTAGAGGCCTGCCAATGCCAGCCCAGGACAGTGCAAGTACTACAGGGCATCCTCCAGAGTCAAGTTCTTCTTCAGAGCATGAGAGCAGTGCATTTGCTTCCCAGCAGTCACCAACACTACCGATAACATCAACAACAGCACCAACAGGATCTGATTCATCAGACACAACAAAAAAAAATAGCTGCTTGGTTTCTACAGAAAGGGATGGGTAAGTCCGTTGCTGTTGCAAAGTCAAAAGAGGCCAAGCAAATTGGAGCACCACTGAACATTAAGCGAATGGTCCAGGCCTATCTAGATGACACAACTGAGGTGTTCATGGAGCAAAGCCCATTGGTGTATTGGTATGAGAAAAGAAGCCAATGGCCAGTGCTCAGCAGGCTGGCGATAAAGTATCTGGCTTTCCCTGTCGCAAGTGTCTCTTCTGAACATGTTTTCAGTGCTGCTGGTGCCATTGTAGCTGTGAAAAGGACCAGTCTCTTGCCCAAAAGCGTGGAGAGGTTAACCATGATCAAAATGAATCAGCACTTCATACCACCGGACTACAAAATACGTGAATCACAGCAGGAAGAGGAGAGCTACTCTGAAGACATAACTAGTGGATTACATGTCCTACTTCTATCCGAACCACCAGGGTTTGAGAACGAGCTCCTCTTCCCTGACAACTAGGCTTTCAAATTGTTACTTTCTCCCTTCCTTTATTTGTGTATATCTGTCTTTCTGGTTCAAACCAAACCACAATAAATCCATCACCACCATCTCTTATTTATATTGACCTATTGGAGTTGCATGTCTGTGCATTTAACTGTCCACTCCACTCCTCAGAGTCCTGCTCCATCTTCCTGACTCACCCTAAATACATTTCCATCTTGCCAGAAATTGGATGGAGATGGAGAATAGTACAATAATGTAGCCTCTAACAGTCCCTCCATAACAAGTGAAACGCACGTGACTATAGCCATCTTCTGTTTTGTTTCCAATCCGAAACTCATCACTGTCTTAAGACTACCACCTCTGTCTGCAGGCATACACAACTCTTCACTGTCAGAACTTGAGCAGGCATCCAAAACTAAAGTAAACACGGCTTCACTTTTTAGAAGGCTCGGCATCTCTGATCTGACAGCCAAAGAGAAGAGCAAGACCGGTATATCTATTTATTTATTTATTTTGAAAGTTTTATAGAGCGCGAACAAGATCCTTACGGATATCAGAGCGCTTTACAGACAGAGTGTGAATAAGAATGCAAATGACTAATGATTAAGCAAAAACGTTTGAGAAAATAGATGAAAATGGTTACAACATAAAGGCAAGCAATGTAAGGAGGTAACGATGCAAGGAGGTCAATATACATACAGAATACAATATAAATAGTCTCAAGCTGAAAAGTATTGAGTTACTAGATTACATACAAAAATACAATATAAATAGTCTGAGGAGAAAAGGTATTGAGTTATCAGAATACAATAGTCAGAGTTCATGGAAATTTGGCTAAGAGGAGAGCTTTTACTTCTTTTTTGAAGGATGCTGTGGATGAGATAAGTCTGATTTCTGGAGGGAGGGCATTCCATATCCTGGGAGCCATTCCTGAGAAGGAACGCTTATAGGTTTTTTTCTTGTGGAATCTCATAGGTTTCAAAAGAAGATTGTCTGCGCTTCTTGTCGCTCTTGATCCACCAGAGATTGTCAGTTTCTGAGCGAGATAACTGGGACACAATGTATCCAAGCCGCCTCAGTCTGAAAGTCTTCTAGCTCAAGAGTCTTGTCTTTTTGCACTATACCGTAATTGATGTTTTTTTTCCATTCATTTATTTTTTAATACTCCTTATGTTTTTCGATCAACACCTACAGGCCGGCCTTTTACCCAGTGCTATTATACTTGGAGCAACAACTCACAATTACCTTACCAATCCTCATCAGCCAGCCAGCGGCACCCAAGAATGATGTGCAGAGTGTCCATGGAATGGAGGACCAAGATGAATGACAAGATACAACTATACATTTGGACCTGGATAATACAGTAACTTTAGTATCATTTTCGTCTTTTTTTTTTATTTTATTTTTTTAAACTGTTTTTATTGACACATCGGCATAAATCACAGGTTGTTTACATTCACCATGCACAATTAGGTTATTTGACCCAAGACAAGTATTCGAGTTCACCTCTCCATACTTTTGAATAACATCACTCATGAGCTTGGGCAATTTGTTTACAATTATCACTCTATTCTTCCCCAGAGTCATCGTCAGATTTGCCTCCATCAGAGTCTGGTATCGGATCGCATATATCCCCCCGGTATGCATTCCATGTAGCCCATATTTTAGTCCATTTCCGTGGGCACTTACGGTTTATGTAGACTGTTCTCATTTTTGTCTTTTTAATGATTTGATTCCTTTTTTCTCTGCATTCATTTTACGACTGTGTTACTCTGTTTGCTAATTGCTCCCTACAACTATTTTTTAATTTGCTAGCTTTCAGCCCGGTACAGCAGGTAATTAAGGTTTCTCTGAGGGCATACAGCCAAGGCAAATTTCATATAATACTACTTCCCTGTACTGTCTAATTGTGTAGTAATAGTTACGTACCACTCATCAACCATCAAGTTATCTTCATCATGCATGCATTTCCTTTTTCTACCTTTATAGATTTATTGGATAGTGGATCATCGTCGTCTTCAAATATTGTTTTGCTTTTGTTGTCTCTATGCGTACTGTTTTTCTTTGTCAAACCTTTCCCCAAACCCCCTTCCCATCCATTCATCAAACCGTAACCATCTTCCCCTGGGCTGTGTGATTTTATATTGAGGTGTGATGTGACTACATTAAATCTACACCAACAATTGATCACACGCTTGCTGGGGCAGATGTGGTGAAAGCAACACTAATTAAATGTCAATGAGGCAGGGCGAGGATCTTCTTCTGCTTGCCCATCCATGCTCAGTGTATATACAAGCCAATTAATTTTCCAAAGGGACCCACGGAATACATCATAATTAATTGCCGGAATTGATTGGATTTACAGCATTAAAGTTTACGAATTAGGATTGTGTTTAAGTCACTCCTTCAACACAACTACAGTTTAACTTCTTAGCTTCTTGTACTAGGCTGTCCCCGCCACCATTGTTTTCTTTTAATTTAGCAGTTACAATATTGTTTGTTTGGCAGTCTTCTTATGTACTGTACTTTTCTACTACTCCCACAGTCTCTCTCAGGCAAAAGACTGTCTCATTTTTTTTTGTTTGCAAATGCTAGTGCCAGTGTCTACTACTACCACCACAACCACGGCATATTCTCCATTCTCTTGGGAAACCATGTAGCCATTGCTGTGCCGAACTTAATCCTCATCAATCATAGGTAAGATAAGTTTGCTGGGAGGTATAATGGACTAGGAGGAGCGACTGGTAGTACTAGTTGGACAAATATAACTCAGTGAGGGGTACCGCATCTATCTGTTTGCATGTTACAAAATTGGCAGATTATTTAAATCAAACACTGGCTGCTGCCCTGCATCTGCAAGTTAACCTTGTGACGTACATTAATTTGTGAAACAGTAACCCGCCCCACAAAACATTAACATCGTATGTGTAAGTATAAATAACATTTATTTCCATAACAAAAATAGACTATCCCACACCTCACCCACCCATCTCCCTAACCCCAACCAATGTCCATGTCCAACCAATGTCCAAAAAATAAGAAACGCCAACACCCAATTCCCACCCACCAACAGGCTTTAAGGTGTTTGTCCACCAGGATTTGTACGCGCTCGTCTAATTGGTCCTCCAGCGGAGCCATCCGGAGGAGAAGTTGCTGGCGAAATGCACGGCACTTAGATTTGCATCCATGTGGGGGGGGGAGCAGATGTTGACAAACGGTGGGCAGCTGCCTGATCGCGGCTTCGTACTCCTGCAGGTGGGGCCTGGCTGGGGCCCGGGGCATTGGAAGAGGCAGCAGCTGCTGCGCCGTCTTCTCCTCCTCCTCCTCCTCCTCCTCCTCTGCCTGAGCCACCAGCTGGTGGTATTCCTCAACGATGGCCTGCAGTTTCCGTTGCCGGGCCCTGGCTGCCAACTCCTTCCGTGTTGGTTTTTGGGAAGGAGGATCTATAAAGAAAGAAACAGAATTGTAACCAAAACTCTTAGTAAAACAGTAACACAAAATGAATTCAACACATAGTGGCACAGTAGCACTAGCAAGCGCAGTACATAACATTTGTGGTAAGTATCTATCCTCCTGCTTCCCCGGCCTCTAACATTTGTTGGAGTTTTTTTCCGGCATTATACTTGCCCTAGTACTATGGATGGACTCCAGTACACCGAAGAACACCAGTCTTTTTCTTATCTCTAGTTTAGATAAATTACATAACCTTGTTGTAGGCTGTAGCCGGCAAGCCAGCTCAGGCAGCTAAGCTTGCGTCCAAGACCAACATACGAGTCAATACGCAGACGCCTGTTACTTTTATTTACTAAGCTGCAGGTGGGGAAGCTAGTATATTTTTCGATTACGGGTGGCACTGGCCATACTCTCTCTGTTACATGAAGGGCAATTGCTCAATTTCACTTTCATTGTGCCCTGGTGACTACAAAAAGGCAGATTAATAATAATATAATATACTTCTGATCCAATGATCATTACTTATATAGAACAACATATCAGTCCAGTAGCGGTCAGAGGTGGGAGTGCTGGCGGGCGGTGACGTGGAGAGGGGCAGGGTGGGGGGAGCAAACTGTGGATTGTGGGCAATTACTGGTAAGTAAACATATAAATAAATAAAACAAATTTTGTTGTGCGCACTGCATTCAGAATCTATAGTTTACCACCCCCCACCCTGGCCCTCCCACTCCCCACATCACCACCCTCCAGCACTCCCACCACCGACCGCTAATGCATAAGGTACTTTATTCATTGATTGTGTAACCAACAAATAGGCCGCCCTCTGCAGGCTGGCTCAGCTGACACAATCGGAAAAAAATTAACATAGGTAGGAAGTGATCCTTGGATTCAGAGGAAGGCGCTTGATAATATATATGATGTGCTTGCAAACTACAGAGTCATTAACTGTATTCTGAAATGAAATCCTTATTTTATATAATATATGATGACCTTCTGCTTTGCTACTCTGGCACAGTTTCTTTTACATTATCTTCAAAGTAAGACTCGTCTGCATCCAGTGACGGTCTCCACCTATGATGAATACATCCAGAGGGCATCCATCCATTAAAAGTAAATGTCTATCATTCTTTTGTTATATGTATCACTTAACAAATCTTAGTTGGTTTCCCTTTCACCAACAACCACACATGCCTCCACTCCTTCCTTCCTTGCCTTGGCTTTGGGTGTGACACAAACACCTCTGATTCTTGCTATCCACTATCCACCCACATTGTGTCGCCTACCCAGGCAGGCATCTTCTTTCACCTTCCACCCATCCTTCAACAACCCATGCATCTGATTCCTATCAGCCACCTGCATGCTGCTTCCAAAGTATCCTTCTCTGCTAGTCGTATTACATCTCTTTCGTCCTTCCTCATTCCACCCTAGTTCTTTCCCTTTTTGTTCAACACATCCATCAAGGTCATCTGATCTGACTTTTAGTCTTCTCCATAACTTTCACAGCTGAGTTGGAGTCTGATAGAAGAGGCCTTTGTTTACATAACTCACGCTGGTAATGCTATTACTAATGCATTGGTAATGCTAAGTAAAGGGTGTCTTCTTCAACCGTTGTATATTGTTCAGTACAACTTCAAGTTCATACTTATATAAGTCTCATAGTACAGTGAGTGAAGTGTTCCCCTTCCAGCTAGTAATACCAATAAGTAATGAATATAACTTCCCACCGCTGCTGTTTCCTCCCCCACTGGTGCTCCTGCAGCTGCCGCATCTCCTGCCCTCTCCTGAATGGCAGCATTGGCATCGCTGCTGGCCCCGCCGGCACTGGTGGTTGGTACTAGTAGTGCACCTATAAAAACAAGTACACCTTTTTAGATGCATGTACACCTCCCCCTATTTTACTCGTTTTCACCAGGAAGGAAGATTGAAAAAACAGTTAAAGTACAACATATATCATCACTAGTCCAAATTGCGTACTACAGTAGAGTCAGTAGATAGACATTAGTAGTATTATTATATGGTCCCTAAGGTCATCTCATCTCTACTCCTACTCTAGTCTTTGGAAAGTTAGCCTGAGCCAAGTAACCATTTTAGATTCATGTCTACTCTTTTGCGCATGTTACCTCGCAGCTTGATGCGCAGTAAGACGCCTTTGAGGCCACATGAGTGTTTCATACAAGTGAAGAGGTTGAAAAACAAGCCACTTTTTTTTAATGGAGTTTGGTTAGTCCCTATTGCTTAGCCATAATGTTACACTTTTTGGCATGACTGCAAAAAGCTTGCATAATTGTATTATACTGTCTAACGTGCCCCATTTTTCTCATAATAGGCAGAAGATTCCCTTCTACGAACCAGAGATTTGCAGAGCTTATGAAAGATGCCTGTAACCAGTATACGTTCAATGGTGAGGGGTCTCCCAATATTCACACAGATCTCTATCATGCACTACTTGTTCAAATGTTTAGTTTTAATCTTCTTTATTTTGCATGTTGGAGCTGGATGTAATTTCATGGAACAACTTACAAAGCTTGTTATTATTTGAAAAAATAAACCTTTTGAACTTGCACATAGACTCTGGTATATTTGGTGTGGTGTTGTGGACTTACACGAGTGAGTGAGCGAAAGGGTGTTATGTTCTGGGTTATGTAATAAAATCATTTAGTATCTTCGTGTGGAGGTTCGGGACATAACGACTAATGACTGAGACACTATAGCTTGTCGGTCAGTGAATTCTGGGTTCTGAGTTCTGACTGAGGTGTAAGTAAGGTCCAACCTCCCATCACCAACATCCTATTTTCTTGTGCATAGTTCTGTATGTGCAGAATACCCACAACAGTAGTAGTATGTACTACTATCCTAACAAAAATACTAGACAAACATCTGGTTGCGCATTTTGTTGGTGGGAATTGTCAAAGCCTATAGATTAAAGAGGACAACGCAAAGGACAGGAGTTGACCGAGTGGCTACAGCTATTGTTCTATCACAGCTTTATTCAAAAGAAAACCTTAACTAAAGAGTGGCCAACAGGGCAAGCTTAGCTACAGACAGTGTAATAGTAGTAGAACAGAGAGTCATAGCAGAGGCAGTTTGAAGGAACTGAAAGGCGGGGATAACCAAAATTTGGAAAACAGATAATGAAGATCAAAGAAGCTTTTGTTAAAAATTGAATTAGGAAGCGTAATTAATAGTTTGGAAAAAATAAGGTGCGTTAAAAGTTAGGGAAATATAATTGTTAATAATATAAGCACTGTAGGACTTACTGGGGCCAGCAGCAGGATCCTCGGTAGAGGAGCGCTCCTCTGGTGGTTGTCCCGCCGACTCGGACCTCGTCTTTTTGCCCCTGGATGCTGATCATGTAAGAAATAAGAAAGAAAGAGAGAAATATTGAGTGCTGTGAAACAAATAAATCATTAAAAAAGGGGGGGAGCTAGCCGCGTAACGAAATGGCCGCACTGTAAGTGAGCTCCTCTGAGGGTTCGCCTAAATCATCCCAATCCTGCACCACAAACGCGCACATCGTACCAAAACTGCAACAACTGGGCTGACCGACATGCCACCAACACTCGGTAATGATAAAGCAGAGCTCTGAAAACCAGAACCTGAGTCCAAGGATTTGGAGACCTGCTGCGGCCTACACGGGAAGACGGCAAGAGCGAAGCAACGGCCTTGGGTGACAGCCCACACCGAGATGCAAGGCACACAGATCGGCCACAGAGAGAGCCACGCCCACTGCGGCGGCTCGAGGGGTGATTTGGGCGCCGCCGGCGAATGCGGGCACTGACCACGGAACCAGCAGTACACGCCAGCAGCCCCCAGGTACGGTTGACACCGCGATCGGGGAGAGAACGTGGGCGCCGCCGAGAATTAGCCGCCAGATGCACTAAAGAACTAGGTAAGGCCGTGCTGAGCGCACCATAAATTCAAAGAGCCAACGGCCATAGATCTGCAGGCGACGCTGGCACGGATCATCGTTCAAGACACTGAGCCCCACTAAGTGCGCGATTACGACTATCAGGCTGCCGATAATTATACAATTTACAGCAACCTGGCGGTCATATTGCGCCAACAGCAGACAAAGTGGTAGACGTTAGAGAAGCCGCCACGTGTGCAGGAACACATATTGGTGATGGAAATAAAGGGGTCCGTAGTCACCAGGCATGGCCGCTGGCACGGGGACACACCAGCATATACCAGTAGACTATTAGGAACAGCAGCGGCCTGTAAGACAATCAAAAGGCGTGCAACTTATCGGGCCCTACTACCTAACCGACAAAGGAGGAATTAGCAGACTATGTGCCGTGGGGGCCACACAGAGTCACAATCATAACCAGCAAACACCGCCGACGGCCTGAAGACACGATTTGAGAGAATGAGACTAACAGGAGCACCTGGAACTGGCGGCCGGACACCATCAAGAAGACCTGCAGCATACGGTGTCCATACAAATTATACAGCGCTGAATCCGGGCCGTGAGAGCCTATTGAAACGGTCACTGGGAAGGAACAAGATGGGCAAACCAGACAAAAGTCAGCCGAAAATTAACTTCGAACAAACCAAGAAAGTACAGGAACAAAATGGCGACGACGCTCAGGTGGACCCGCATTCGAAGCAGGTGGTGGGCGGCCTCACAACAGATAGTAGACAGGCCATGTTTCTCACAATTCAAACTGCGCTAACGAACATTGATGGGAAAATAGATAGCCTCACACATAGAGTACAAAAACAAAGGAAGAGTGTCCGTCAGTAAGGCGTGAGTGTGATCGAGATAGCACGTATTAATATGAGGCCAGCTGTAGTTGGTCAGAAGGCTGGGCTAACTTTCAAGAAAAAACTCATTATTTCTTCAAGAAACCCTCACTCACCCTAGTGGTGACATGCTTCTTCATCATCGGGTGCGTGAAAATACAAACCAAAAGGCTTGGGGATTTGCCTCTATTGCGAGGAGCCCAGAAGTTTGTATTCAGTATGAACCACGCCCCATAGATTCAGAGGGGGGGTGGGAGCGACAATGGCACACCGCCCGCAACGCTCAGCACCCTCTCGGCACCTAGCTGTCCCCGCTGGATCTCGTGGATTGTATTTTCACGCACTTATTTTTACACATAGTGCCACTGTTTTTAACTTTCACAACCTACAGCAGGGTAGGCCTTAGCGCGCCTATACCTGTTGAGGTAACACCCACTTACTGGTCCTGACGAAAGCCCTGTAAACTCACACACTTAAAGGGCAGAAACATGTTGACCTTCCCCTAACAGGGAAACACCTGTATTTCTTGTGGATAGTTTCCCTGCACATAGCTTTTACTTTTAATATGTCAAGTTGACCAGCGAATAAATGATTTTTTGGGACAACCGCTGACATTTTTAACTACACCCTTTTTTTCACATTCACTCTCACAACAACCTGCTCCGCAGTCTCCTGGCGTCGTAGCACACTCGGGAGGTACTCGATCTCCCTAGTGGACCCGATGATGAAGCATGTCACCACTAGGGTGAGTGAGGGTTTCTTGAAGAAATAATGAGTTTTTTCTTGAAAGTTAGCCCAGCCTTCTGACCAACTACAGCTGGCCTCATATTAATACGTGCTATCTCGATCACACTCACGCCTTACTGACGGACACTCTTCCTTTGTTTTTGTATCTATTGATTGGGGACTAAGAGTGCCCTTGAACCCTGTCTCTCCCTTTGTTGATCGGGGTCACACATAGAGTAGACTGAATGTCTGAGAGGACGGACAGGCACACCGAACGGATAGACATGGCAGAACGTAGGATTTCTGATGTAGAGGATACGAATAATCAAATCACCGCCAAGCAATCGGGGGTGGACAAGCAGCTTGCTGCACTGACTGCCAAGACAGAAGACTTGGAGGCCCATTCTCGGCAGAGCAACATTCGTATCATGGGAATTGCAGAAACCACAAACACGGGCCCCATGGAAAAATATGTGAAGCAACTACTGATATCTCTGCTGGGGAGGGAGACATTCTCAGAAGTCTTCCTCGTCGAGAGAGCCCACAGATCTCTCGCCCCGAAACCACCGGTGGGTACCAGACCGAGACCCATCATAGCGAAAATACTAAACTACCCCGAGATGCAGCGCTCCGGAAAGCCCGCGAAAAAGGAACATTGCAACATGAGGGAACGGAAATTGCTCTATACCCGGACTTCACACAATCTGTCCAAGAAGCACGGAAAAAATACATAAAGGCAAAGCAGAAACTACGAGACCTTCAAATACCATACGCCATGCTGTATCCCGCTAGGCTAAAGATCACGGATGACGGCTCAATAAAGATATTTAATGACCCTAAAGAGGCCTTAAAATATTTGCAACTAAAGAAACAGAGAGGCGAACGCAGACGATCACCAAGGGACAGACAACAAGATCAAGGACAAATGTCGGACGTGGAATGAGGGCCGCCATTGCCCGGGCTGCGGATAATGCAAGGTGGCAATGCTGCAGTCTCGTACATGCTTCAGCTACAGTCATTGGCATTACGACACTTTGCTGTTCCACACCTGCGAGGGGCAGGAACAGGCGCAGCAGTCCATATGATCTGCAGCAGAGAACTACACTTGCATCGAGAAATCTGAGATGAAGACAGGCGGCTCAGATAAGTTGTAACTTACAGACTAAATGCATAAATCTCTGTATGCATTGTTGAAATTCATGTGTTCGAGGCATGTGGGCTGCTAAATTCATATCTTAGCATTAGATCGCCGCCTAGTGTTGGGCTCGGATGATTGCACATTGTTGTCCTGGAAGAGTCTTCGAAGTATCCTGAGATAGGTGGCTCCTCCCCTGGACTACAGTGCGCATGGGCATCGGCTCCATCCCCAGATTGTTTTTTTCCGCCATTGGGTTCGGATGTGGTCTCGACGTCTTACTGTCGGAACCAAGAAAAACTAACTTTTAGCGGCCAAAAGGCCTCGATTTTCTTGCGTCGGTATTGTCTGCGCACGGTCTCGAGTCTTCCGTCTCTTGGAGCCGGAATAAGCGGAGTTTTCTTCGCTCTCGGAACTTTGAGGCCTTCTCATCGCGACACGACTGCAAGCCTTTTCGGACATGGAGCGGAGCCCGTTTAAGTACTGCCCGCTCTGTGGGTCCAAGTACCCACACATCGATCTACACCCCGTGTGTAACAAATGCCTTTCGCCTGACCACGACGACGGCAAGTGCAAGTTGTGTGCACAGTTCCGCTCAAAGAAGACTCTCAAGCTTCGGCGCGCGATGCGCATGGAAGCTAAACAAGCGGCCCCGGATCCGGAGAACATCTTCGGCGACCAAGACGAAGAGGACCAGGGTCATCATCTCCAAATCTCCCCACCCGAGACGGAGGTCGAGGCGGATCCGGGAGACGACGACGGAGTCGCGGGTCAAGGCCTTGAATACGTCGACGAGGTAGGAGACGACGATGAGATTTATGGGGCCGCGGCGGATAGCTCAGCGGACGAGCTCTGCCCCGAAGGTTACGAGGATACCGACCGGGACACGGGATCGCCTTTCGGCCTTACCCAAGACCCGTTGCCGCAAGCCACAGCCCCGCCTTCGGGCCCGGCCGCGGACTTACTTGCTGGGCAGACTGTTTCGAAACCGAAACCGAAACCATCGGGATCGACAACACCTAAAATGGCCGACCCGAAAACGAAACCGAAAGTTAAGGACTCGAGTGTCCCTAAGATGGCTGCCGTGCCGGTGAAACCAACGGTGCCCGCTACCCCATCGACTCCGTCGACCTCCGGTCCGCAGAAGTCGAAGAAGTCCGTCGATTCCGATGCTGCGAAATCGAAACCGACGCCAGAGGAGGGGTCCTCCAAGAAAGATGGTCGGCACGGGACAGCGGCTACGACGCCGTCAAAACCCGCCAAAGTCGGCTCCAAGGAGGCTACGCAGGCACACGGAAAGAAGTCTGTGCCCCGAACGCAGGAATCGGAGGCGGTAAAGACAGGATCCGCGCCCAAAACGCACAAGGCCCACAAGGACGTCGGATCCGAGGGGAAAATCAGGCCATCCTCGTCAGCGCCGACACAAACTGTGAGTGTGCCGTCCCCCATAGCCGAATCACTGAAAAGAATCAGGGAAAAGGCCTTTGCCCCGTCGGCTCCGATACCATCAACGCAGCCGCAAAAAGACACTCCAGAGAAGCCGTCTGGGAAACTTCTCTTTATTTTGCCGCCGAAGGAGGCGCCAAAAGCATTTTCAACCAAATCGGCACCGAAACAGGTGATTTCTTCACCGACTGGCCCACTTCCACGTCAGGTACTCGAATCCGAGGACGATTCGGAGCATTTCATCGACGCTGACACAGGCAAACTGACCCTCTATAAGAGGAAAATCACTTCGGAGCCAGTGGACCCCTATGTTATCCCACTAAAGAAGAAGAGGGTGCCCCTTGACGCCTCAGGCCTCACGGAACCAATCCAGCCTCCTCCGAGACGGAGCCCTACTCCCTCCCCAGAACACTCTGCGGGTGAGGGGTATGATGAGGACGAGCAGTACAATTTCCCAATCAATGAACCTGATGTGCAACCGGATTCATATGATGACACTGGTGACCAGAACACCCAAGGTGCAGGGCAGGACCCGCAGCCTTTTAATGCACGGGCATCCCCGACTGAGGATTCAGCAGGTTTTCATGCACTACTCGAAAGGGCGGCAGCCAATCACGATGTGGACATGCATGCCGACCCTGTTGAGGAAGACTTCCTTTTCGACACTTTTTCAGTCTCTGAAAGGACAGTAAAGACACTGCCTATGCTTAAAGGAGTCCTCAAGCATGCTGGGGACATATTTAAGGAGCCTACGAGAGCGAGAGTGGTCAACCCTCGCATTGAAAAAAAGTACAGACCTGCACCTGCAGACCCCGCATACATTCGGGGACAATTGCCACTGGACTCTCTTGTGGTCGCCAATGCCAGGAAACGTGCCAACTCCCAGACTACGGGTGAAGCTCCTCCCCCGGATAAGGAATCCAAAGTGCTAGAGGCAGGGGGCAAAAGAGTAGCTGCACAGGCATCAAACTTTTGGCGCATCGCCAATACACAGGCGCTCTTGGCGCGTTATGATAGGGCGCACTACGACACCCTAGAACAGATTGTACAACACCTGCCTCCACAGTTCCAAGAGGGCACCAAACTGCTTATTGAGGAAGGGAAGCTAATCTCAAACGCAGCCATCAAGTGTGCACTTGACGCTGCGGACACAGCTGCTAGAGCTATCAACACTAGCGTTATGCTGAGACGACAAGCGTGGCTCCGCATCTCAGGGTTTAAACCGGATATTCAGACAACAATTCTTAATCAGCCAGTCAATCCTGATAGTCTGTTTGGTCCGGATGTTGACACCACCCTAGAGAAAATAAAGAAAGACACAGAAACTGCTAAGTCTATGGGGGCCCTACAGTCCCAACAGTTTCGTGGCAGCAATTTTCGTCGCTCAGGTGCACGTGGAGTCACCAGAGGACAAATGGGTCAACAATCCCAGTTCGCAAAAGGTGGAACACAATCCTCGTTCACTAAACAGAACAAGGGAGGTTACAGGAATAACAGCAACAGAGGTCGCGGCAGAGGAAACAACAGCTCCCGCACCTCTACTCCCAGCAAGCAGTGACTCTCTGTCACTGCCCCCCGACCACCTAACACCTGTCGGGGGGAGACTGCAGCAGTTCCTGCCCGTCTGGAGAAACATCACCACAGACAGGTGGGTGCGACAACTAGTCCAGTATGGTTATTGCCTAGAGTTGAAGTCCACTCCACCCAACATCCCGCCAAGGCAACGGCCTATGTCCGCAGAGCACTTGCTCTTATTGCAGCAGGAAGTAGTGGTGATGCTGCAAAAGGGAGCAATCGAGCTCGTGCCGGTGGGGGAGGAAGGCACGGGGGTATATTCCCTGTACTTCCTTATTCCAAAGAAGGACGGATCTCTCAGGCTCATTCTAGATCTACGTCCCCTCAACCTGTACATACTATCAGAACATTTCCACATGCTTACACTGCAACAGATTCTTCCCTTGCTAAACCAGGGAGACTTCTTAGCAACCTTAGATCTCAAGGATGCTTATTTCCACATTCCACTACACCCGTCACACAGGAAATACCTCAGGTTCACTATTCAAGGCAGGCACTACCAGTTCAAAGTCCTACCCTTCGGAGTCACAACAGCCCCGAGGGTGTTCACCAAGTGTCTGGCGACAGTAGCGGCGCACCTCAGGAGGCAGAACATCCATGTCTACCCCTACCTAGACGACTGGCTCGTGCAAGCCAAGTCAGAGCAACAGTGCGCCGCAGACATGTCGACTACAATTCACCTTCTTCACGATCTGGGTTTCTCCCTGAACTACCCAAATCGCATCTTCAGCCGGCGCATGTCCGGCAGTTCCTAGGTGCAACGATCAACACCCTGACGGCCATGGCTCAGCCAAACCAAGTCAGGATAGACAGCATGCAGGCTCTGATCCAAAAGTTCAGGCCACAACACTCGCTTCCAGCGAGAGTGTTCATGCAATTGATAGGCATGATGGCCTCCTGCATCTTCATAGTCCCTCACGCACGGCTACATATGCGCCCGCTCCAGGAGTGCTTAGCGAATCAGTGGACACAGGCTCGTGGGCAATTGACAGACCTAGTGTTGGTTACCAGTCGGGCATACGACTCTCTGCATTGGTGGACTCAACACAACCTTTGCAAGGGCCGACTGTTCCAAGAGCCCGTGCCGCAGATTGTCCTGACAACGGACGCATCTCTCCAGGGATGGGGAGCTCATGTGCTCACTTACACAGTGCAGGGACTATGGACGACGCAGCAACAAAAGATGCACATCAACTATCTGGAACTGATGGCAATCTTCATGGCGCTCAAGTCCTTCATTGTACATCTGTGCAACAAAGTCGTGCTAGTCCGGACGGACAACATGACCGCGATGTACTACATTCAAAAGCAGGGAGGCACCCACTCGCCACAGCTGTCTCATCTGGCTCAGAGCATGTGGAAGTGGGCCATTCAGAGGAACATTTTCCTCATGGCAGAACACCTCCCAGGAAAGGACAATCAGATGGCGGATCTGCTCAGCAGATACAGCCATCAAATGCACGAGTGGGAGATACACCCATCTGTTCTCCACCCGTACTTCCAGCAGTGGGGTCATCCGGAGATAGACCTGTTTGCCACAGCAGAGAACGCAAAATGCCAACTCTTTGCCGCCAGGTTCCCTCACCCACAGTCGCAGGGGAATGCGATATGGATGAACTGGTCAGGCAAATTTGCGTACGCTTTTCCGCCAGCCCCTCTAATACCGCTGGTCGCAAGGAAGCTAAGGCAGCACGAGATGACTCTCATCCTGGTTGCTCCAACGTGGGCGCGCCAGGCTTGGTACACCACGTTCCTCGAACTCTCAGTGGTGCCGCATCAAAGACTGCGCCTCACGCCCAGTCTTTTGACGCAGAACCATGGAGACATTCAGCATCCAGATCCACAACAGCTCAACCTGGCGATCTGGCTCCTGAAGTCCTAGAGTTTGGATACCTTAACCTACCTCCGGAGTGCATGCACATCATCAAGGAGGCGAGGAAACCAACCACTAGAGCATGCTATGCTGCAAAGTGGAAGCGTTTTGTCATTTACTGTACAGCCAATGACATCAACCCGCTAGATGCATCTATCCCCAACATCATCTGCTATCTGTTGCATCTTTACAAGTGCAATCTAGCGTACACTTCCATTCGGATACATCTATCCGCCATAGCGGCTTATCTCCAGAACAGGCAGCACCTCTCTGTCTTCAGGGTGCCTGCCATTAAAGCCTTCCTTGAAGGTCTGAAACGAGTCATTCCCCCAAGAACACCGCCAGCTCCGGTGTGGAACCTCAATGTCGTTCTCACCAGACTGATGGGACCGCCATTTGAGCCACTGCACTCGTGTGAACTCCAGTTCCTTACGTGGAAAGTAGCTTTCCTTGTAGCTATTACGTCTCTGAGGCGTGTCAGTGAGCTGCAGGCGCTCACAATCCAAGAGCCATTCATTCAAATCCATCCAAATAGGGTAGTGCTACGCACTAACCCCAAATTCCTTCCGAAGGTGGTGTCACAGTTTCATCTAAACCAAACTATTGACTTACCAGCATTCTTTCAAAACCCGCAAACGGTGGCGGAAAGAATGCTCCATACCTTAGATGTACGGAGGGCGTTGATGTACTACATAGACAGAACACAACCCTTTAGAAAAACAAAACAACTCTTTGTTGCCTTCGCACCACAACACAAAGGCAACCCGATTTCCAAAGCAGGGATAGCCAGATGGATTGTTAAATGCATCCAGATATGTTATCAAAAAGCCAAGCGCACTTTAACAATACCCCCCAGAGCGCACTCCACACGCAAACTGGGGGCATCCATGGCTTTCCTAGGGAACATTCCTTTGGAGGATATTTGCAGAGCAGCCACGTGGGTTACACCACACACCTTTACTAAACACTACTGTGTTGATGTGCATTCCAAGCAGCAAGCTGCTGTAGGACAGGCTGTTCTGAAGACACTTTTTCAGGTTTCTGCAGCTGGCACGGGCAACCGCCGCTGATGGAGGGACTGCTATGTATTCTATGCTAAGATATGAATTTAGCAGCCCACATGCCTCGAACTGAATATGCTACTTACCAGTATGCATCTGTTCTTGGCATGTAGGGCTGCTAACATTCATATCGCCCGCCCTCCTCCCCGGTGCCTGTCGCAGCTGCAGATATACTATTGTATTTATTCATTAGCATGGACATCCTTTACACTTTTCACTCCATCTTCTGCCACAATGGCGAAAAACAATCTGGGGATGGAGCCGATGCCCATGCGCACTGTAGTCCAGGGGAGGAGCCACCTATCTCAGGATACTTCGAAGACTCTTCCAGGACAACAATGTGCAATCATCCGAGCCCAACACTAGGCGGCGATCTAATGCTAAGATATGAATGTTAGCAGCCCTACATGCCAAGAACAGATGCATACTGGTAAGTAGCATATTCAGTGCATGAGATAAGTTATGCCTGTTGGAGGCGGTTTGCGAGTTCAGTTTGAGAGACATACCAATTTGATGTTCATAAAAAGGTGCACTAACATGTTGTTAAAATGGCCACCCCTCTGGTCACCTACGTGGAGGGAGTTCGGTCCTGGCTACTTCCGCCCACCAGTGTACATCACACCTGTTCTAACAGAGGGGAATTGTTTTAGCCCTATGCATACACGGAGGAGGGAAGAGGACATGATAGCGCTGGGGGAGATGTCTTCGTCATGGGGGTTACGGTGAAGTGGGCGGGGGAGGGAGGGGTGTTCATTGTTGAAAATCACCTGGTGGCAGATGACGACACCACTACTTGCTTGCAAAATTTTACAAAAATGAGACCTGTAAGATATATATGTACGACTAACTGTATTTGGGGACGAAATGGCAGATGGGGCACGACAGGTTAGGACACTAACCCTCATATCCTGGAATGTGAGAGGCCTACAAGACCCGCGTAAAATCAGAAAAGTATTGGCCTACCTAAATAGGCACAAGATTGACATTGCATGCATTTAGGAAACACACATCGCACCCCAGAGAGAATGCAGGGTTGGATATCGGTGGGCACAGTTCAAGGTAATGTCCTCCCACTCGAACTACGCTCGGGGAGTGCTAATACTGATTAAACATAACATCCCATTTACCCTTCTTAACACAATTACGGATGATCAGGGGAGATACATAATACTTAGAGGAAGTTTCGGTGGTACAGACCTTACACTAATCACGACATATGGACCTAACACGGACGATCCCCTTTTCTTTGATGAAATCTGGTCCAAGCTCCGAGATACGCAGCCAACAGCAGTAATATGGGGTGGAGACTTCAACACATGCCTAGATCCACTGCTAGATAGGGCCTCAGGGGCGGACAGACATGGAAGACGTGCAGCCCGAGTTATAGTTGACTGGGACATGATAGACATATGGCGACAAAGACACCCGGGTAAAAGGGAAGGCACATGCACATCGCTGACTCACAACACATGTTCGAGACTAGATTTCTGGCTAACCACAAGGGAAGTGAGCACTTGGGCTACATCAGTAGAACACCTGCCAAAGACGCTATCAGACCATTCCCTGGTAAGATTAGTGCTGGAAGTACCCACTCACACCCCGAGTTCACGTGGAGGCTCCGGCCAGAAGTGCTGCAGGACCAGGTATTCCGTGGGGAACTAAAACAAGCTATAGAGGACTTTTTCCAACATAATATAGGGTCGGTGGAGAGTCAACACACAATATGTGAGGCTTTCAAAGTCACCATAAGTGGACACTGCATCAGCAAACATGCCGGAATTCTCAGAGATATCAGGCAACAACTGCCAATGGTGGAACGTGACATCCAGGCGTTAGAAACAGAATACGCCAACACACTGCAGGACTCCATTCTGGCAGACATTAGGAAGAAAATAGATACATACGATGAATATGCTGACACAGAACTGAAATACCTATCCAAACGGTATACAGCCAGAGCATATGGGGAGGAAGGGCGCTGTCGCAAAAAATCAAAACCAATGCAGAGCGCCTCCCTAATCACACAAATAGAAGATGCTAGGCATGAGCGAGTATATGATACCCCTTCTATTTTGGAGCGCTTCAGCACATACTATTCTGAGCTGTATACCACAAACATAGCGCACTCACAACCAGAAATTCATGACTATCTGAATGACATCGGGTTAGCCTGGCTGTCAGACACTCACAGGGAATTCCCCGGCCATGTGAATGTGGGTGTACTTGTAAAGCGCACTGCGACTCCATGGAGTATCCTGGCGCTGAAGACCGCTGGGGAAGCCGTCCTGGTTTTCCCTGTGAGATGGTCCCTTTCTGGGTATCTCCAAGGTGAAACCAGGCATCCCCGGCGGGCCGTTGTAGAGATGAGGCAAGCTTAATGCCCAGAGTTGCCGAGTGTGTTCCCTGGTTAGAGTAGGCACCGAGGCGAGAATTATCGAGTCCGTTTTGACCATGGTCCACGACCCTGCCGTGTCAGGAATTGAACCCTGGTCCCGGGCCGTTCTCTGCTTACGGGTCTGCCGCCTCTAACCAGTGAGCCACACCACTCCACCATCATATCACAGAAGATGAGTTTAGAGAGGCAATCAACTCACTACCCAATAACAAAGCCCCGGGGATGGATGGGCTGCCGGGGGAATTCTATAAGGAGTATAAAGACCTGCTCATTCCACAGCTGGCTCTTATTCTCAAAGAGGCATATGAGGAGGAAGCCCTTCCACCGACGTTACGCGAAGCGCTGATGATAGCGCTTCCAAAGCCTGGCAAAGACCCCAACCAATGCGCATCATATCGCCCATTATCACTTATTAATATAGATGTCAAAATAGTGGCAAAAATACTAGCAAAGAGAATACAACCACTGCTGAAGTTTCCTGTGCTCCCAGACCAGGCGGGCTTTATACCCACGAGATCCACAACCCAAAATATTAGAACCATATTCACGATGTATCATAGCCTGCACCCAGAGCTGTCGGCAGCGGCCGCGTTATTAGATGCGGCGAAAGCTTTCGACTCTGTGGAATGGGATTTTATGATGACTGTCCTAAAGAGGATGGGGTTCCCACCCGCTTTTCTGAAGTGGATTGCGCTGCTGTACGATGAACCTAGGGCGTGAGTACTTATCAACGGCCACACCTCACACCCATTCAGGATAAGCCGAGGCACGAGGCAAGGTTGCCCTTTGTCACCTATCTTATTAGCGCTCATGCTGGAACCGCTGGCCTGTAAAATTAGACAAAAACACCCAGAAACGGCGCTTCAATTCAACCTCCGCCCGGTGAGCATATCTCTCTACGCGGACGATATGGTCCTGTGCACTAGGCATCCGGATAAGAATCTAAACGCACTAATCCGAGAATACATAAAATTTGAGCAATATTCAGGTCTAAGTATAAATTGGGACAAATCAGTTGTGAGCCCTCTGACGGCTGGGACCCCGGAGCCGATCTTAGAATATCCACTGCAGTGGAGTACCGAACCGGTAAAATACCTGGGAGTATGGGTACACAGGGACCCAGAGATGGTGATAAGAGCTAATTACGGAGTAGCAGTGAGTAGACTGGAAGACCACATTGAAAAGTGGATTAAACTGCCGTTCTCAATGGCGGATCGCATTGCCCTACAAAAAATGATAATATTGCCACGATTTCTGTACCTATTCTGGAATGTTCCCATTTGGCTCCCACAAGCTTTCTTCGCGAAACTACGAACATTGCTACAAAAGCTTACATGGGCCAGGAAACAGCCCAGGGTGAGTTGGAAAGTTCTGACCAAGCCATATCATCAAGGAGGTTTTGCGGCACCTGACCTGCAACTATATTACTATTGTGCACAGGCACACCATGCGCATTACTGGACACAGCACCACGCCCACATCCCCCATATAGCGGTAGAAACGGATAGCGTCCACCCGAACAAACTGACGCAATATATATCAGACCCGGTAGCGACTTATCCCGGCCATATAATACATCCCGTAATGTGCACGTCACGAGCTTGGCACACGCAGGCACAACGAGCGTGCAAACTACCAATCTATACACCGGCGCTACCACTGGCGTCCCACCCCAAACTGTCGGTCACACAAGAACAGAATATGATGCGAATTCTTGAGGAGATGGGACTCAGAACGTTAGGAACACTATTTCCGCACAACACATTCATCAATTATCAGAACCCGTCCTTAAGCGCACATCAAGCACAGCTTAAAAAATTTGCCTATTACAGACTAAGGGCGGCAATAAGAGATCTATATGACGTTTTCCCAACTGAGCCAATCCCACTGCAAGCGCTACAGATACTACTTACTGCGCCGTCTAGGGCGGCATTGGTAACAAAATTATACACTTCGTCGCAAAACGAGCAACATACAGACACAGACAGGGCAATGACACGATGGGAGATAGCACTCTGGTCCTCTGTTTCTGAAGATGAATAGAAATACAGCTGCACACAATTACATCTGCTCACGCCAAATTGTAATCTACGCATAATACATTTCAGATTCATACATCAGACATATTACACACCAGATAAGCTCTACAGATATGGGCTCAGAACAGATGACAGATGTAGAAGGTGTAACACCCCTAGGGCTGACTTCATCCATACAGCATGGGCGTGCCCGGCCTTGGAGACATACTGGCGGGAGGTGGTGGAAGCGTTAACTCAAATGCTAACAGAATCAATACCGAACACGCCACTAACATGTCTCTTAGGAGCTTATAAACTCAAATCGCCTAGACGACGCAAACTACTAGCAGTGGCACTCCTGCTGGCGAAAAGACGCATTGCCATTAGACGGGGAAGTAAACGCCCGCCTCGGTTCAAAGAATGGCTATCAGACATGGTATACTGCAAAGAGACATTGGGCACCTTTGAAGAAGAACTTCCACAGGCCGCGAGGCCGAGAGACTTTTGGCAGCCCCTAATGGAATACTTGCAGCGACAACCAGAATCACCTCTAAGAGACAATGAGGGGGAAACGGGTGGAGTTGGACCAGTTCCGTCAGCAGAGACTCCAATTGTAGAATATGAGAATGTATAACACACAAAATCACATGTCACTATACTGCCGAATTGCATACCTACCGCACGAGAATCAGAGTCCCTTAAATGTAATATCGACTTTCTTCTGCTACATGTGTCGTAATGTTAACAATATGTCGGAGAATCAAACAATATGCTGCATGAAGGTCTAACTGTGAGAAGCACTGAAAGTCTACATATGTGTACTAATGATTGATGTGTTTGTGTATTGCTACCAGGTGAACCAAAACTAAAGAAAAAAAAAACGTTAAAACATTTTAGGAAACAACAATTGCAATAAAATTGACCTATCTAAACGACTACTGGCTTGCAGGATTCACGGACCGTCTACTTATATGAACACTAATCAAATGTTCCATAGTCATTCTGATTGCAGAATACTAACGGAGCCAGTACCACCTGACCTACACCACCTATTTCAGACGGGCCAATTGTTCAGTAAGTCTGCATTTCCATATTATTTTTGCCAGCAAAAATGCATAGATGAGATGGGGGACACATGCATAATTTTGTGCATACACCAAATTGTTGGTTGGTTGCATTGTTTGTTGTTCTGCTACTGACTGACAATGCTATTGCTAAGCCTACCACTCACTAAACAAACTACAAAAAGGTTCTATGGAGGACTGGGGTAAGAAGCATTCAGTGACAGAGGAGGTGTCACGCAGACCGTAAAAGAAATATGAACTAATACTAAGTAAACCTATTATCCATCCACCACTATTTCACTGAAGGACAATGGAAGGACTAGACTCTAGCAACTGGGTGAGAGTACTCTGCTTAATTCAGAGACTCTGTCCATCACCACCTCTTGTTGTAAATAATTTTGTCCACCCTAAGCGTGGAAGGGTATACTCAGATGTGAGTCCCTTGCTCATTGCACCATCAGGATTCAAGCAAGCCGGGCCGAAGACGGCTGTAATGCTGCCAGAAACCGGTCCCCGGAAGCTTGTTTCCTTCCCAGTGTAAGAATTGGCTTTTGTAGTCTGGTCTGCCCTGTTCCCATGATGCACTGGGCCAGGGACAGACTAATTTGCATACAGCCAGGTTCTGAAACTGGGATGGTGCAATGAGCTAAAAAACGGTGTTGGATCTAGCCCTGATCTCTTGACTGGGTGAGAGTACTCTGCTTAATTCAGAGACTCTGTCCATCACCACCTCTTGTTGTAAATAATTTTGTCCACCCTAAGCGTGGAAGGGTATACTCAGATGTGAGTCCCTTGCTCATTGCACCATCAGGATTCAAGCAAGCCGGGCCGAAGACGGCTGTAATGCCAGAAACCGGTCCCCGGAAGCTTGTTTCCTTCCCAGTGTAAGAATTGGCTTTTGTAGTCTGGTCTGCCCTGTTCCCATGAAGCACTGGGCCAGGGACAGACTAATTTGCATACAGCCAGGTTCTGAAACTGGGATGGTGCAATGAGCTAAAAAACGGTGTTGGATCTAGCCCTGATCTCTTGACTGGGTGAGAGTACTCTGCTTAATTCAGAGACTCTGTCCATCACCACCTCTTGTTGTAAATAGACTCTAGCAATAGCATTAACTAATTTCAGTTCTCTAAAGTAAACTCCAGCATAAATAATCAGCCCAAGCTAGCGCAAAGTTACAAACAAGTGAGATAAGTGCCGAGCAGCACATGTCATACAATCACAGAAGATTTTGAAACGGAATTGATCTGCAGTGTAACTAAGCGCACCAGTAATCGTGTTATTTTTTTTAATAAAAAAAAAAAAATAATTACGTTTCAAAAACCTTTATTAGGAAAAAATTTAGCATGGTACATCAATGCAATTCAATCGGGCAATGAAATGCCAGGTAGGTTACAAAGTGTGAGCATCTTCCCATGCCAAATGTATTCATGAAACTAAACAGTAAACGCATTCCCTCCCCCTATCTGTACATCACATAAGCAAGAAAGAGAAAAAAAACAAAAAACGTCCTAGACAAGCAGTACAATCATGTAAAGGTGCAACTAGTACATTCAGACCATGATTAGATGTTCGCATATGCACAGTTCACTTATAGATTTAATAAGGCACAACGTGACCCCAGCTAGCCGTAGCCCGTGAGTTTGCAACAGTATACAGACATAGCAGTTCGTAGCATAGAAACATTATCCCCTGCAATTGTGCCAACATGAGGTTGCGGGTGTGTACATTACCAGTGGTATGATCATGGGTGTGAAGCGAGCGGCGTTCCTGTGTCCCCAGTGGTCGGTTCCACCCCGCCGATGTCAGTGTCCTCCTGCTGTTGTTAAAGAAAGGAAGTGAGGGGGCCCCATATGTCTTTGGGCCTGGACTTCAAGGGCAACAATTCAGCGTAATCGTGTAAGCGTTCTTGCCAAGTGGACATGGATCCAAGCCAGCACTTAAATTTTGGGGCTCTGCCCCTAACCCCATCTACATGCCACCAAGCGCTTGGCCAGTAAGAGTCCTAGTGCCAGGAATTCTTTATGTGGAGTATCCACGTCTTGCGTCAGTCTCAGCAGTGCCTTTAAAGGACATGGGGTCACCGTGACGTTCAGCATAGTGGAGAACCCCTCAAAGACCTGCATCCAATAAGTAGCAACCATAGGGCAGGTCCAGGCCAGGTGCAGGAAATCTGCCCCAGCTGAACCGCATCGGAGGCAGCAGTCCGAGTCGGGTAGGTGGAATCTGTGTAACCTAGCCGGAGTGTGATATGTCCGGTGTAAGAATCTGTAGTGAATGAGCCTCAATCTATTATTGCTAGTGATCGCTTTTGTTTGCGTGCAGCTGAGTTCCCACTGTTCATCTGTTAATGACTCCATCAAGTCCTCGTCCCAGTCCCGTCTGGCCCTCAATGAGGTGAGTCGTGGCTCCTCTTGTACGTGTTTGTAAAGCTGTGAAATGACATGGCGTGGTGTGTCAGAGTGTACAATAGCGTGCAGGGGTCAAACGTGTCAGGCTCTGTGGGAAAAGAGGGAGTGAGAGCACGCAAATTTTGACGTACTCTGGTAAATAGAAAGGCCCCAATAACTGAGGCTGGTTCTCCATGAAAAAACTGTTCCTTAGTCCAGAAGGTACCGCCTACCTAAAGGTCGCCCCACTTGGAGTAGCCCAGTTCCTTGAGTATTTTGCGACCTATTGCCTCGCATGTGACCTGAAGCCTGGGGTCATTGTCCAGTGGCAGCTTGGGCGAGTATAAAAATGAGCAGTCGAGGGTACGTGCAATTCTACCCCACGCAGCCAGAGTGCAATCCACAGTGGTTGGGTCTCGTTCTCTGGGTTTCACTGGTAAATGAATGTAGCCAGTCAGGGAAGCGGGGGCCATATGGCCATCCTCAACGGCTAGGTGAGCCATGAATGGTGGAGGATGGTACCAATATATAGCAAAGTGCGCCTGAGCGCAGTCATAATACTTTTCAAAGTTGGGGACCTCGAAGCCTCCTAGGTGGAAGGGGAGCATGAGCGTATCTAGACTGAGGCGCGCTTGTCTCCCGCCCCATATGAGCCTCGTGAGCTGGGATCTCAGGGAGCTAAAAAAAAATCTGCCTGGATTATACGGAATGTTGATAAAAGGTATAAGAGCTTGGGCAAGATTATCATTTTAGCTAGAGCTATTCTACCAGCCATTGATAGCGGGAGGTGGATCCATTTGGTGATACTATCAGTTATTTTATCGAGGGCGGTGCCATAGTGTGCGCGCATCATGACATCCTTTCGCCTGGAGATGTGAATACCTAGGTATTTCAAGTCATCTTGTTGCCATTCAAGAGGGTACTCGAGTTGGTGTGGGAGGATAATGTCTGTCAGTGGGAAGATAGCAGATTTGGCCCAGTTGATTTGTACGCCCGCCAGTCCTCCAAATTTGGTAATCTCCCGGAGCACTGGGTTTAGATTATCCTGGGGGTTTTCAATGTAAAGCGTAATGTCGTCCACATAGAGCGATACAAGCAGTTGTCGGGATGGGTAGATGAGAGCACGGTGGTTGTGAAGTTGGCGGAGTTTGGCAGTAGGGGCTCAATCGCGAGTGCAAAAAGAATGGGGGATAAGGGACAGCCTTGGCGAGTGCCTCTTTGGACAGTGAAGGGGGCAGTTCTGGCACCATTGAGCAGGACAGTAGCCGTTGGTTGATGGTACAGTAGCTTAATCCAGTCTAGAAAGCTAAAGGGCATTCCCATGTGTCGGAGAGTTCCCAGCAGATAGTCCCATTCAAGGGAATCGAAGGCCTTAGTGGCATCCAAAAAAAACGCCACAGCCTTACATTTTGGGTTAATATCTTGCAGTACTGCCTGAAGAGTACGGAGGTTGTGTGAAGTCGCCCTGTTCGGGACAAAACCCGCCTGATCTGGTAAGACTAGTCGCTCCATGATAAGATTGAGGCGGGTGGCTAGTACTTTAGCTAGAATCTTGGTGTCGCAATTTAATAGGGACAGGGGCCGGTAGGAGTCACAGTGCACGGGGGGTTTACCTGGTTTGAGTAGGGAGGTAATAAGCGCTTCACGCATGGTGCGGGGGAGGCAACCTTCCTCAAGCGCCGCATAGTATACCTTTTTCAAGACTGGGGCCAAAATAGGAGAAAACATTTTGTAAAAGTCAATAGGGAGGCCATCGGACCCGGGGGCTTTGCCAGAACGCATGCACATTATGGCGTCCGTTATGTCATGCAGCTCCAGTTCTGAATGCAGAAATTTCTGTTGAATGTTGCCTAGCCAGGCTAGGGCTATGTCTTCAAAGTATACCGGGAGATCCAGGGGTTCCCTACTATGAGAGGAGTATAACTCCCGATAGTGTTCCTGAAATGTGTGGAGTATGTCTGGTAGATTTCTTTGTACGTTACCGTCAGGGTCATGTACTTCCGTGACGTAATTGTGGAATCGCGAGGGTTTGATCGAATTCGCTAGAGCCCTACCTGGTCTGTCCCCCTCCCCATAAATACGAGCCATGTGTGGACAACCGAGGAATTTACATTCCCTATCTGCCACTTGAGTGTATTCGTGAGTTTGTCTCGAATGCGGGCCTGTGTTGTGTTGTCATTGGGATTCTGAGCAGCAGAGCGTTCAAGGTCTTTCAAGTCTTTTTCTAAGTTATTTAAATCTGTGCGAAGGGATCTGAGGATCCCGCATCCTTTAGCTAAGCACCAACCTCGGACCGTGACCTTAAAGGCCTCCCAGACTGTGGTGACACTATCGACCGAGGACATCTTGCGTTCAAAAACATCTTTAATGTCTTGCTCCATGTCCGCCTTAAAAGCGGTATCTTGTAGGTGTGCCGGGTTGAGCCGCCAGCTCAAGAAGGGTGAACATGCCACGGGGACCTGAATTTCCAGGAGGACTGGAGAGTGGTCCGAGAATGTGCGGGCCAGGTGTTTCACATGTCGCAGCCAGGGAGCCAGTCCCGTCGATATGAAAATGTAATCGAGCCGCGCCCAGGTGGAATGCACGGAGGAGTAGTGAGTGCCTACTCTAAGGGTGGGGTGGGCGTGTCGCCAAGCATCAATCAGGGCATTGTCATCCGTTATGCTGCACAGCATCCTTTTTGAGGAGTTGAAGTGGGTGGGTAACGACCTAGACCTGTCCATCAGGGAGCGCAGCGCCGTGTTGGAGTCCCCGCCCCAGGTGATGTGTGTGATGCCCAGTGTTTGGATTTTGCCCCAAAGTACGAGTAGGTCAGTAGGATTGTCTGTGTTCGGCCCGTAGTAGTTGGCAAATAGGACATCGTGGGTTTGTAGCCGTCCCCACATCAAACAGAATCTACCTTCTGCATCTTTATCGACCCCGCTGAGCGTAAATGCCACCCCTCTTTTAATGAGCATAGTGACCCCTCTGGAGTAGCTGGAGTAGGAGGAAAAAGTGCGGCTGATGGCCCATCCGGACGCAAACTGCAGGGTCCCCCCAGGAGTCAGGTGCGTCTCTTGAAGGAGTGCAATGTGGATCCCATGTCTGTGAAGGTAACCTAATATCTGTCAACGTTTTCTGGGGTCGTTCAAGCCACGTACGTTCCAGGAGACTATTTTAAGAGGCGGTGGTGTTCCAGCTTCACCCGCAGTACCCCTGGTTGTGCGAGTAGTGCGGCATTAATGGTGAATATACGATGCGTGTAACAGTAAGTAGTGGGTGGTCCAGAGAAGCGGTACTAGAACTTGCCTTTGGGTCGGACATCGCTTTGCTATGATGTACAGTATGTCTTACAAGAATCCCTCCCCCCTCCCACTCCGGCTTCCCCAACTTGCCGGGCATGACTATCCCTCCCAACAAACGTAAACTCATCTTGAAACAGTGAGTTTGCAGAACAGCTAGAAATACAGAAATCAGGGGTTCGCCCTGTGTCAGTGATAGAGTCACTAGGGGCAAGTGACCTGCCCATCCATCTCCTTACTTTCACCCACTGGTACTCTGGCTAGAAGCAGGGTACACAGGTGTGGGACGGAGACGAAAGTCTGAGCATTATAATGAGTGCATAGATAAAATGTTTACATAGTTTATACATCACCACACCGTTCTGAGTCTTTCATCACGGTGCGCGGGGTGAGGTCTTCCTCCGGGATCAGTGTATCATCGTGCGTTAGTCTTGCTGCGACCTGGTGGCCTCTTGTTTGTGACTTTTCAGGTAGTCCTCAGCCTGTTGCGGAGATGTGAAGAAGTGTTGCCTTCCGCGGTGAGTGATTTTAAGTTTTGCTGGGTATAACATAGCATAAGGGATGGAGAGAGACTGCAGCTTTTTCTTGACTCCTATGAATTTACGACGCGCCTCCTGCACCGTGGTTGTAAAATCCGGGTAAAACGACAGGGTAGTGTTCTCGTATGGGACATGTTGCTTCTCACGTGCCAGTCGCAAAACGGCGTCCCGGTCCCGGTAGTTCAGGAAACGAGCAATGATAGGCCTGGGCGTGGCACCGGGAGGGGGACGGGCTGCCAGAAAGCGGTGCGCTCTTTCTATGGTGAGGTGTGTAGAGAAAGAGTCTCTGCCAAATAGTTCCACCAGTAGGCGCTCAATGAAGTCTTCCATGCGGCCAGTGTAGGTTGACTCTGCAAGGCCCAAAATGCGAACGTTGTTCCTTCGGGACCTGGCTTCAAGGTCCTCGTTCTTGTCGGCAATGATTTTAAGCAGTCTGTCCATCTGAGAGATCTGGCGGTTATTGGAGGAGGCAGTGTCTTCCAGTTCAGATATTCTGCTCTCCGCTTCTTTCAAGCGGGTATCATGTTGATCCATTTTAGCCACTACAGTGTCCATTCTGGAGTTTAGTGCGTCTATCTTGGAGTCAATGGAGGTCAGGCTTTGTTTCATTCCTATCAGCAGTGCCTTCCAGTCGTCGTCTGGTGGGGCAGTCGCCCCATTGGCAGCCTGATCACCAGGCTGGGACTCTGAAGTTTTCCTAGTTTCATAGGGCAATTTAGATTGTCTGGGGTCGTTACGCCCCATCTCACCGGTCTCGGTGTGAGAGCTGTTGTACAAGTCGCAGGAGGCCCAAGAGTACGTGCGGTCAAAGCTGTTTTGTGGGAGGCTCATATAATGTCCAGCAGAGGCAGTGGGGAAGGGGAGGGTCCCCTCGGGTGGTGCACGGGGCACAGTTGGGAAGAACAGGCGCCTGAAGTGATTGGGGTTAACTTGTGGCATGAGTGAAGCAGTGGCGCATGGAGCTCAGGAGTTTCACGTAAGGATCCAAAGCAGGTGCGATGGAGCGCTGGGATGTGGGCGTTATGCAGGTTTATCCCGTGATGGACTGGGCAGTGCCGGTGAGGCGATGTACGCAGGAAGCCGCACCTGGCCGTGATGATATCTTAGCTAGGGAGGGGATGATTAGCACCAGCCAGCAAGGTAAAATGGCTTCCCGTAGGACTGCACCCTTGGCTCCGTGCGGCGCTCAACCAGTACTCCCCCGAAGCACCCAGCGCCGCCTCCGGGGGGGGGGTGCAATCCCAGGACCGGGTCGCCGCAGCCGGGGCCGCACCCTCCAATGCCGCTGCAGTGGTAGTTGTGCAGTGGGTGCCCACTGCTGGGCAAGCTGGTCTAGCGATCTTCGATGACGCAGGCACGGCCACCCGTAAAGGCGTGGGATCACCGGAATCTGAGTGGCACTGCCTGCAATATTCGTGAAAATAAGGGGGGGAAGGAGGGGTCCGATGTCTGACCAGTTCGCCGCCTTTACCCCCTTTCTCCCTGCTGTTTATAACCTGGCGCCCCTCCTTCCAATGTAATAGAGGCCGTCTTTCCGTAGGTCTCGGGTGCGTGGGGGAGCGGTGGTTAAAATACGTGACTCGTCTTAGCTTGCGGGAGGGAAGGCCCAAACCGTGCTCTGGATTAACGCCGCAGGCCGCGAAAGGCTGATCCCGGCGGGACACGCCAAGGCGCGCTCCCGCACGGACCGTAGGGCAGCGGGAGCGGGACCAGAGCTGGCCAGCGTCTCACCTCGATGTTGAGCAGTCTGATCGTCGGTGATTGGTAGCAGGATGACAGCTCCAATGTGCCCGCAAGTTCAGGCCGTTAGCTCCTCGCGGTCTGATGGGCCCAAAAGCCGCAGCCTCCAATAGCAGCCGCGGCTGGGTCCAAAGCTCCGAAGGGGACAGTCTCAGCCCGCTGTATCGATCCGGCCGTCCCGGTGCGCCACTCGGATTAGGAACAGCGGCATGTGTGGTATCGCCGGAATCCTCCTCACCTCCCGAATCAAGAGGTGATGTTTTCGGGCATATTGGTGTACTTGAGGATGGTGTGTCAGATAGGAATTGGCTCAGAAGGGCTGGAGCCTCACAGTAGCGCGGCCATATTGGTCAAGCGCCACCTAGCGCCCCCCCAGTAATCGTGTTATTTGTCCAAGAATTATACACAATACTTATATTTCTATATATTACTAGCTACTCACCAAGCCTCACGACCTCAACACCTAGAAAGTCTAACAGGTCCTGCTCCTGGTCCAGGATGTCTGACCACCGATGGGCCAGCTGGTTGTGGCTTCGCCCACCGGCGGAGACGCTCCTGGGTAAGGTACTCGGAGCCTGGCCTGCCGCCTGCTGCCAAGTTCAAGGGGACGTGGCGCTGGATGAAGAAAAGCAGGGCGGCCACCTCCGCCTCTCCGAAAAGTTGTCGGGCCTGCACCCCTGCAGGGCGCATTCTGCCGCAAGGCAGCCAGCTCTTGAGTGCAGACGCCTTGCCCTTGGAGCCGGTATTGCTGCCCTTGGCCATGGTTCTGGGGTGGAGAAAGAAAAGAAGGAAAAGATAAAGTTAGGGGGAAGAAGTAGGAGTTTGAATAAAGAAGTCAAATAAAACAGCAGAAAAGTAACAAAAACACAGTGAAAGTAGAAATAAATCACAAAATATAAACTTAGGGACAGAGATGATAAAAAAAAGTGAGAAAAACCGTGAAAGTAAGTAAAGGTTGCAAAGATTAAGGCTGGATAGAAAACTAGGCCCAGAACCATAGCATAGAGTGAAAAACAAGATGGCCGCGCACGTCGCGACAACGTGGGTAAGTTCGCATGATATTTCTCGCTAACACGCACTTGTCGTCGCGAACAAGTAGATAGCGTTCCCGAACATGACATGCACAACGCGAACACGTTGTACGCGACCAGGAACAGGAAATAAGGCAATGCGAGCAAGCGGGACAATTGAAAAAACAAGATGGCCGCACCCACAGCCGACCGCATGGGTAAGTTTGCGAGCTATGATCCCCCGAGCGTGCAGACAGCACCCCAAACACACACATCGCGCTCCCGAACAAGAAAAACGCATCGTGAATGGGTCCGACAAGCAACTACGCACGCTTGCGAAGCTCACGTAGTGCGAGAACGTCTTCTGTAGCTTCGCATAGCGCGACTACGCGTACTACGCCCAGGCCTATTCAAGACACCCCCCAGTGTCGACTTGAATATCGATGCTGAGGGCACCAAGCCCTCATTTAGTCTAAAAAAAGCTTGCAGCTCCTCTTCCACGAACAAGTCGTAGTCTGGTTCTTTCATGTGCCATCCACTGTAACGCCAGATGGACGTAGAGGCTGGGGATGAGCACCCCTTTCCATCAATAAGGGAGTATGGTCAGAAGTGCCCATGTAAGGAATGGACTGAAGGAAGAGTAGGTCCTCAGCTGGTAACCATATCAGGTCATTCCACGACTCTGTGTTATGAGCCACGGACTGATGCTTGTAGGACCGCTATGTGGAGTGCTCGGAACGCCAAGCTTCGCACAAACCCATTGAGCTGGCCCAGTTTGAGAAGCGTATCAAGCGAGTACACCGGCTTGAGTGTGGGGGGGTTGGGGTATCAAGCTCGAGGTCGGCAATGGCATTAACATCTCCTCCAACAGCAGTAGTCCCAGGGGGGCGAATTAAGATCAAGGACTGGAGTGCCTGGAGAGTGTGCTGCAGCAGTGGAGGAGGAGCATAGCAGGAAACAAGATTATAATGCCCAGCGTCTATACGTCGCTCAATCCCCACATTTCTCCCATGTGGGTTCCCGTGGACTTTAGTGACTGTCAATGGAAGGGATTTGTGTAACATCAGAGCCACCCCCGGATGTTCTTCACAGAACCGGAGCGAGAGACTCTATCATAACCAAATCGTCCCAGAAAGGAACTCTGTGATCCAAGTAAATGGGTATCCTGCAAGAAAACAACTGCCGGTTTATACCTCTTAATGTAACGCAATACCACGGACCTCTTTATCCGGTCTAGATGACCATTGGTGTTCCAAGAGAGTACTGCCAAGTTGAGAGCAGGCATTGTCGGGAGAACAGGTAACTCAATGGGTTTGCCTTGGGAGCAAAGTGCTCAGGCAAGGCGTCCCCCGCACAGTCGGAGGGTTGCATTAAAGTACAATGGAGAGCTTGGTGTTTAAAAAACTGAAAGGAAAGGACATGGTTAGAACAAAGAACCTACCCCATACTTCCTCACATGAAGCATCTGTCGTCCCTGAACAAAACGTAGTGGTAGCGAATCAGAGCAGGGGAAGAAAGAAAATCAGCAGTTACATCGGTGCCCATTGAACAGAAGAACGTGCCTAACAGCTTGCAAATAAAGATTGTGAGCAAGAGAATTTGGGCAGAGGTAGTCTGCACAGTATCAAAGAAGGTTGCTAGGCATCATGGTGTAGTGCCTGAGTCTGAGCGGAAGACTTCTAGTAGTCCCATCTGCCGACAAGGCCAATGCCAGGCCCCACAGCAACCGTGGATCGATCAGCAGGCGACGGGACATCAGTTGTTCCCTGCCCATTAGTTAAATTCATAGGCTGTGGTCTGGTGAGTGAGGACAGTCATGGCGATGAAGCTGGGATATCATCAAAGGATCGAAAATCAGTGGAACGTCCATCAGGGCCTCATCCGGTGCTACTGACACCGGGGTCCCTCTCCTCCTAGGCCGGCCCCGGTGAAGTGGCCATCTCCAGGTCTGAAATTTTGGGAATTCTAGAACGAGAACACCTTCCCTTGGGTTTTCGCTGAGGGAGAGGCAAAGAGTGCTCCCTGACTCCCCGTTGCACTGCTCATTGTGTGTGGCTCACTGCAGTGGCCGCTGTTTTGTAGCCCATTCCCAAGCCTGTTCAGGGGTATTGAAGAAATAAGTTTAAGACTGGAAGATGACCTTCAGCCAGGCCAGGAAAAGGAGCATGTAGGCATGCAGCTTCAGTTTCACCTCCTCGAAGGATTGACGATGCTGCTGCACTACCCTGGTGCAGTCAGGAAAATCAGGACCCTAGAGTTCTGGTTGGGCCCTTGCTTCGCGCAAGATAGTGTCTCGGACCCGGAAGTTAGGTAAGCATAATATCAATGGTTGAGGAAACCCGGTGCGGGCTTGGGGGCACGAGATCGGTGTGTCCTTTCAATGACGGATATGTCAGCGAGTTTGCCTGCCATGATCCAGGGCCAGAACCAGGTCTCCAGACATTCTGCGATCAAGTTCCTCTACTTACAGACATTTTCCAGACAGAAAAATGTGATTTAGTGTGTGAGTCTTTGAAGTTTGTTCTTGGAGTCTGCATCCTTTTAAAGTGCTACAACTCTGTACTGCCCTTCCTCCAGAAAAGCAGCCTGTCACAGCAGAAGAGATTTTTAATTTGATAGCCCCACAACTTAGGCCATGGGAGCAACTTGAGGTTCACGCCTGGATGTCAACCACAATGATATATGCATCAAAGAATTATCAAAGGGCCTGTTGCAGGGATTGTCCTCAGTAAGAGAACTATGCTTGGGACCATAGAACACCAGTGGGTAGGAGATTGACTCACCATCCCACATCAGTATCTATAAGCCTGAGGTCGACTAGCCATAGTGCCTCACCTGCCCTCCTAACCTTCTCAGAGAGACAAGTGATTTGGCACCCCAGAACATAACCCTCTCAACCCTCTCGGGGATCGCAGTAACAGGACACACCCTTTCACTCTCTCACTCATACTTGTCCACAATTAGATAAAAAAGAGACACAAAGGAAGTTTACAATATTTATTTAAACGATCCTGCTCTAAGACGCAATAATTGCACCACAATTAAAATGCAAATACATGTCAAAATGTAATTAGCATGGTTAATAAACCAAATATAATAAAAAGATGTAATCTTATCTGAGAGATCTGCCTAATCCCTCCTGTACTACTGAAGCTAAGTGGTTATAATTTCTCTAGGTTTACTGGCAGACCCGTACCTTAGCATACATAGATGGATGTTCTACATCTCAGCTGATGCAGCACTCTAGTCTCAGGGCCTTCACTCTGTGTTCCTGTTTTCAGAACCCCTGTCCTCCATTATATGACAGGATTTGTGTATTCATAACAGCAGCTGCATTCTTTTATTATGTCCAGGTCCTGGTGTCTGACCAGAGAGAATAACAATAAGTAATGTTGTTTGATCTTGCTTAGGTTGTTCAGACTAAATCCCAGGAAAAGAATAAAATACAAAAACATGTGCTAGTTATGTGTGAAAATACAATGTGGAACAAAGACAAGTATGATATATAGTAACGTGCAAAATAAAAGCGGCCTACAATGTGCATAATTAAGCTAACATGGGGAAAACTGCAATGGGCAATACAAGAAACACACAACAGGCCCCAGGCCTACTCTTTATGGTTCTCTTATCAGCCCAAATACTGCCTAAGATTTGCCCAGTCCCCTTCCTATTGACCTCTCTCCGAATCAAAGTGCATCCTTTGTAGTGTACTGAAAAGCCTGGCTCGTTCTTCCTCCAGTATGTGTCCCACACAGCTGCCAGGAATGCAGAAATCCACAAATCTGTCTTTGGGTTTTCCTCTACCTCTCCATGCACCTCCAGTCAGCCCCGGGTCTCCCTGAAGGGAACCCAGAGTCCTCCATATTTTATGACTCTTACAGGCACACATACACACAGCACACTTGTGCAACCACACGTGCTGAACAGTGCTACGTACTAACTTGATGTAGACCAAGGCTGAGTTAAGTAAACAGCAACCAGCAAACTCGTTCTGTTTGTTTACTCCTGGTGAAGGGGCACGCACTCCATTATATTTCTGGTCCAAAAGTAATTGGGTTCCTTCAGGGTAGTTCAGGACCTAAAGTAAGTTAACTTTTGGATGAGAACTGCTTATTTCAAGATGGTGAAGCTTCCATCCAATATTCCCATGGTAAGTGAAAGGGAATTTCTAACTAGAATAGACTTGCTGGATTCCTACCTCCATGTTCCTATCTTAAAAGAGCATAAGAGATTTTTGCATTTGGAATTAGGAGGCCTTCATTTACAGTTTACTGTTCTCCATTTCTGCCTAAGATGTGCGCAAGGGTATTTACTAGGTTATTTACTAGGTTGCTCGCCCTGAGACACTGGCTAGTGGCTCTTTTTCATCAGGAGAATATCTTCCTGCACACAAATGTTTCTTGCATTGATTTCTGATAAATCGGGATAAATCAAGGTTAACGCTGTTGCCGGATACATTCTTCATCGGAGCAAAATTCTGAACAGACCAGGGTTGGTCACTCTTTCAGTGGAAAGAATAATAAAGGTCCAGTCTTTCATAAGGAATCTTCTTTTTCCAAACTTAATACAGGTGCAGGGCGAATTGGCATCTATGATATTTCTAGTTCCCTTGGCAGGATTTCACCTGCAGACTGTGATGAGATTCATTCTAACTTGCTGGAGTTCACTGTCTCTGATCTTTAAATCAGAGGCTTTCTCTGTCACAGGAGATACCTCAGTATCTTCATTGGTGGATAGACTTGTCAAACCTACTGAAGGGTGCCTCTCTATCTCTCCCAGCTCCTCTTGTCTTCACAAAATATGCCAGCTTAACGAGATGAAGAGAGCATGACTGGGTCTCCGCCAGGCTCAGGAATTATGGTCATTGACCCAGAGTCAGAATTCTTTGAATTGGAGGGAGCTGGAGGCGGTTTGACAGGTCTTGAAGGCCTTATCTCTCCAGATTGCATAAAAGATTGTGCTAGTGAGCACAGACAATATCACCACGACAGCCTACTTAATCAAGCAGGGGTAACTATATTTGCATCCCTAGTGAAGGTTTCAGACCGGATTTTTTAGTGGGCATAGAGGAGGATCGCTTTCATCTCTGCTATCTAGAGGATAACATTCCTGATGAGCTTTCATCTGGGCTTGTTTTAATTTTTTCCTAGAGTGTCTAGAGACAGGAGTCTCCTGTAACAGACCTATTTGCTTCCAGTAAAAAAGTGTTGTTCCAGGAGGAGGGACCATCAGACATGGGCGGTGGATGCCCTCTCATGCAGGTGGCCTCTTGGTCTCCTGCATGTCTTTCCTTCTTTTCCCCTTCTTCCCAAATTTCTTCTTAGGGTCAGGAGGGAGAGGGCTTCTGTGATAGTGACAGCACTAACATGGCCCTACTGGAGTTGGTAATGGAGATTCCCAACAATCCCTTTCCTTCCCTTTTTCTAATATTATGGCAGGACCATGTGGGGAGGCTCAGACTAGCGGCTTGGAGGTTGAGAGGTTAGGAATGAAGAGAAATATGTTTTCACAGCATATCTTCCACCTTGCAGACCCCCTAGGAGATTGTCTACCTTGAAGGCTTAGTCCAGGCACTGGGGAATATTTAGTAAGTGGTGTGGTTTACGTCATCTGAATCCCTCTATAGCTGGTCAGGTGATGTATTTTCTACAGGATGGGGCTAATTTGGGTTTAAGAAATTCACCCATAAGATTCAAAGGGCTTCTATAGGGGCATTCAGAGTTTTATGGGGCAACCTTTTGTAGGAGGAGGAGCTGACATCCAGGCTCTTTAGGGGCTTATCTAGTATCCATCCATCCCTGCCAAATCAATATCCACTTGGAATCTATTTTTAGCTTTGGAGACATTCAAAAGCCCTCCTTTTGTACCTCTGTAGGTATATATCAAGACCTTGACATTTAATACCTTCTTTTTGGTTGCTATCACCTTCGCAAGAAGGATAGGGCAGTTAGGAGCTTTGTCATACAAACACCCTTTTGGTTGTATCTTTGAGGACAGGGTTATTTTACGGCTTCTCACTTTCAGTATCCTTGAAGTTAATTTCTCTTTCCACAAGTAGCTAGAGGTGATCCTACCTGAATATTTCTGCTTCTCAGTTAGAGGAAGAAGGAAAGCTCTATGACTTAGATGTTAGGAGAACTCTCTTCATTTAGCGTGAGAGGGGGTTTCCTTTAGGATAGCCAAATCCTGGTTTGTTAACTTTAGGCCGGCAAACAGGGAACATAGCCTAACAGTTGCTTATTTGTGTCAATGGATCATATCCCTAATTGTGCTGGCATATAAGGCTGTGGATCAGTCCGTGCCAGGTGGTGTCCAGAGGAGATCTACTTGGGGAATGTCACACTCTATGGTCAAGCTGCAGGGGGGGCTCACTTTCAGAAATATGTAGATTGGCCACCTGGACAACTTGAAAGAGTTGGCCTATATGAACCAATTGAGGCATTTTATCACTGTGTATTTATATGTTTCTGTATTAAACTTCTGTTTGTTTTTTGGGAGCATGCAATGCTGAGCTGTCCTTTTTTTTTTTGTAGATCTCAAAGCCCGTAAGTAAGGAAAGTGGTAACTAGATTACTCTGAGCCTTACCCCTCACTTTCAGTACTTACAACCCTCCCTCTCTGTATTCTATGCCAACTAAACAGAATGATATGTGGTGCTTTTTAACAAACATGAATGATGGGGGAAGGTACAATGTATTTAACACATTACTTCACAATGATTGGCTGTCTGGTGAGGCAGGACTGCCTCAAACCCATAAGTAGTTAAAGTGAGAGGTAGGACTCAGTGTAATTTAGTACCGGTAAGTAGTTGGGGTGTTTGTGATCTTTCCTGTAGAGTAAAATTATTATAATCAGCATTTATGTGCAGTGGATTTCCAGTGTAAATTCTTAGCTATACTGTGAACTTTAGCTGTCAGTTTTGTAGGAGAAGGTGAGCAAATAAGTACAAATAACATTTGAGTTGGGAATGACTAAGTACATGCATCAGCCTTAAAGTTTACTGCGACCAATATTTTGATTTTTTGCTTTTGTTTTTTTATGTTGCTTTTTAACAGACACAACAGTCTAATTCCATATGAATTTCGGCAACATTATAACAGGAAATTTACCATGTTGCACTTGGTAAAGGAGGATTTGGGAAGTATATGCATTGTTTGAAAAATATTTTGCCTTGAGAAAATTGTACAACTGTATTAAGAATGTAACAACACCAATAAAACCGATGAACAGTGTGCTATTATCTAAAAAGTCATCTGAAAACTTAACAGTAACATTCATCAAACATGTGGATTTGTTTGCTCTTTTCTGTGCAAAATCATTAAGCTTGAGCTTGAAGACGACTCATTTGAACTTGTTTGTTTGTAGAGGGTAAAGCTCTGTTGAAGCCCCAGAGACGCATTCTGCTGATACCTCCATCAGGAGCCATGGTCAGTCTCACATGAGTGACGACATCACGACTTTCTAGAGTTGTTTCATCAAAGAAATGCCTCTTATGAGGACTAAGCTGCAAGGAAAAATATATGTTTAGTATTATTAGCATAATTAAATGTAGCATCTATATTATGCAAATTGAAACTATAGTTTAATCAAACTGTCAGGTACTCGGATATGCGTCTGCACTGTACAGATGAGGCTTAATTTATCGCCAAGAAATCTGACCAGCCCTACAATAAAAGCAGAGGCTCAGCAATCTAAAGGGAAGCCAGGCCAAACGGCTCATGACCCCTATGGATCCAATGAGCTGAAGAAAGCGGCAGTTTCTACATAGGGGCATTGACACCCTGACTGCAGCCATAGCCGATACATTACTTGCCTGCACATATACAAATTGTATGTATGCCACTGCCCAGAGCTGCCAGTTTTTTGCAGTCAGTTGTAGGCATTGCTTTATTGCTGATTAGCAGCTAGGGTTGTTTGACTGAACTGCGCATGTCGGGTTCGCCAGTATTTTGCTTATGGCTAACCCGACTTGCGCAATTTATAGTTTCCCCTTAGACATAGCTGTGAGCTAGCTGGATAAGCAACACAGCCCCATCGGTCTCAGATGGAGCGCGGTGGTCACCTGTCCCAGCCAATTCTTGCACTGCTCCTATGCTGTTTACTATTATAAACAGCAGGAGAGCAGTGATTTTATTGACTGAGATGTGATGTTTTCATTTCTCTTTGCTCACCCAGCATGCATTGCTCAGGTTTTCACAAGGAGTGAATAGAGTCGGCCCGCTGGTGTAGAAGATCTATTTCAGTCATGAGGTAAGCTGATTTTTGGTATGTTTATTTTTTTATAATACGTCAAGTCTGTTTATTTTATGCACTCCCTTTCCGTCACACACTTAACTCCTGTTATAGCGCTCTAATTGGTGAGGGTAATTGTTGGCAAAGGGTGTAGATAAGGGCTCACCCAGATTCGCTGTTCCCAAGCTCCCCAGCACCGGTGAGAAGAATCAATACATACCTTGTAGTCAGCATGGAAAAGTCATATCGAAAGGTAAGGGCCTTTCACACATAATTTTTGATATAGCTCTCCCCATCCCCCTTTAAGAAATCAGTTAAAAATCAAACAAAATATCTAAAATAGATTAGTTATGGTGCAAAGTAAGGGCCAAGAAATCTAGAGACTGAATGAATTAATGCACTGAATTTGCAATAATTTTATTACAATGCCACTGTGGAATGAGTTCAGCCAAGTCTTATTATGGTGGGTTTTCCCCTCTTTTTTTCACTTATTCTTATGTCTCGCATGTGGGTATTTAGAGGATTTATCATGTATAGAAATAAATGCTATATAGGGATTATGTGATATTTGAATTAAAATGAAGAAAAAAGTGTTTATTGTTTGTAAATATAATAATTACTTATGTATGTTGTTGTTGTCCTGAAATAGTCCGATAGGACAAAACGCGTTAGTTATGTGTTTTAACTCACTTTGAAGATGAAGATTTAAGAATAAAGGATCATAAAATAAATATGTCCAATTGGTGTTTTGTATAAAGAAAACATGGAATCTGTGTTATGCCATCTAAAGTGTTTTTGCTGCACTCCACTGAAAAGAAAATCATTTGCATGATATGTTGATGGGTGCTGAACCAATACAGTTGATTGATGAGTTAAGGGTTGTCTGAACCTAGGAAGTTTAGGGGAGTTGAACTTCCAGTTCCGTGCACCAAAAATGTGTTCTAACTATACCCACAGTTAGATAAGTGCAGTCCTTGTTGCCTCAATCCCTGTGGAGTTAAACATATTTTACCGTAACGATATGTTGGTATTCCAGATCCTACTGTTGACTAATGGGCAAATCGATATTTTTAAAATTGATATTTTGATATGCAACCGTCTATTGGGTGGAATCTCATCAGGCAACTTTCGAACCACGTAGTATAACGCAGCTTGTCTTTATTTCACCCATTTATTGTATCCCACTTTCACTGCACATGATACAGAGTTCATTGAAGCAGTGCACCTCTGGTACACTTTGGAAACTTAAATCCAGCATGAAATGTGTGCCTTTTTGGATTGCAGAGTGCTCTTTTAGAAAATGATAGAAACAGTACCCTCTGCACGTCCTGTGATAGCGCCTTACTCCGCAGTGACATCTATTAAACAGCTTATGATACTGTAGTGCTCCTGCCTTCTTGAGAATGCCTTCTAGTAATTGCATGAGGTATGTAGTCTTGAACAATATAATACAATCAACATTTCAAAATGTATTATTTCTATTATGTATTACACACAAGCATATAAGCTAAAAGCATCCTATAAACTCCTACAGTCTCACATTATAAAGAATCACTTGTAGTAGTTGCGGTTAGAACATTTAAATGTGATACTTAGCATTCCATTAGCTAATTTTCTCATGAAAAGCTTTTAAATTCAAAGCACTAGTCCCAATCAGTAGGTAAAAAAATGTCAGCTGGATGACTATTAATTTACATTTATGCAGATACAGCAAAGGTCGAAAAAAACACTACCTGTATTATGTAACAGTCACCCTGTTTCTGTTGTCACCAGAGTACACCCTCAAACAGGTGCGCAAAGCACAAACAGGGACAGTGCGCCTTATTACAATCAGTGTGCTACCACCAGGGCAGATGCTAACTTGTGGCTACCTCCAGGACAGTGCATTAGTGAAAGACTGAGTAGCATGAAACTCTGCCATAGGTTTACAGAAAATGGGTGCCCCCTCCTGTTGCGCACCCAAGGCCCTCTCTGTAATGTGGCCCCAGTTTGTTGGTCAGTATAACTCTATTAACACTTTTATGTCAGTTTTTGGCAGTTGTGGTAAAATCAGTTTACAAATGGAGAAAGTGTAAGTCGTGTACAATAGAAAATAGCAAACATTGTCAAAGCCAGTATCTCTGTCTATACACCCGAAGAAATAATGGGACAACACACACATAGTGATGCACAGTTGTGCTCTGCAACTCTCTAGGGGTATATGCAGGATTCCTTTTCACTCCTGAAAGCTCAAGCAGGTGACTCTCTAGGATTGCTGCAGCATAGGCCATCCTCTTCTGTTCGGTAGAGCAGTGTTGTATAGTCAATTAGGGGGAAGGAGCCTTTAAAAGAACTGACCTCGATAGTTGCCCACTTCTAATTACACTGGTGGATATTACACAAATCACATTATTATTTTTCAGATCAATAACTGCTCAGAATAGCAATAACATAACAACTCTTTTGAGACTTCCTAAACTATTTTTTGAAGACTCACTTGTTCCCTGCATTCCTGTCTTCACCATTATGAAGTTCCCTGAACACAAAATTCCATGTCCCTGAATAAGGAGACAGTCCAGTAGCACCTTTCGGATGAACCATTGGCTTGTGGTATGACAAGCTACTTTAGTTGAAACATAATATCCATGCTCTCTGGCCTTTCAAATGCACCGACCGCTTTCGTAAAAAGGCTGGGGTAATAAAGTACATACACATGATACTGATAATCCCTGCCAATGCATAATCCCTGCCAAGTGTCATCATCCAATTATTAAGTGCCAGGATCTTTCATTTAATCCCTTGTCTCTGTCCTGGGAATCCTCTTTCTTCGGTGTTCGCAGACAAGCTAACTACCGTTTTTACTTTCCCTTTGCCAAATAGTGTAATTTTGGATTGATGCCTTCTTTGGTGTGAATGTTTGTGCGTTTGCAGGACCGCTTCTGCGCTCCTAATTGACAGTTACAGTATTCCCTGGATTGGCAGAGTGTGGTGTTACTCTCCGACCTCTAGATGGCACTGTTGTAGCACAATTTTTCTATGTTTTGCGACACGTGATTATGGAATTCCTTTCAGGTGCCAGAATCTTGTGCCACTTGCCTGTGCCTCTGCCTGCCCCTGGAGAGTGACGCCCTCGCTTTAAGAGGGCCTGTACAGGCAGTGAAGCATGCGCGTCTCCCTGAATGCCCTGTGCAAAGTCCAGGGTACGTGTGCTTGATATTTATAAACCCCACAAGGTCTGTCCTGTTCTGTAGTGTCCTGCAAGACACGTTCTAGTGTCGCGCAGGAAGCTCTCGTCCCAGCCACTCCCTCGGGGGCTGGACACACTGCACCCCCACACCCATCCATCACGGGTGCCACGAGTGACGTGGCCCCGTCAATAAAAGGGCCAGAGTGCACGTGCCTGTGGCCAGTTACTGCTGCACACTTCCTGGTGTCTGTGTCAATCTGTTAATTAATGTGGGCCGGAGGCCCAACACCACATTGGCGACGAGGCGGTTAGCTAACCCCGCATGCCCGCTGTTTGGCATTTCCTCACCCCCATGAGATGGTAATGAGCCGCCGCCGTGATGGTGGTGTATGTCGAGCTCAGCATTGCCTTGAAGGAAGGTGGCACAGAGACTGGCTGTCTCCCACTCACATTGCCAGGAGTGGACGAGCACCCCCACAGCGGCCGCCTGAACGCCAAGGAAAGCGTGAGTCTCCCCATCATGCTCGTGGTATGGCCACCGCCACACTCAGGCAATCGCCGCCGCAAGTAAAGAGCAAGAGCCGTGCGATCCTCACTGCACAGTGCCCAAGAGCGGGTCTGCCAACCCCGAGTAAAGCACTGTTCCGCCGACTGCGCTCCCTGTGTCCGCAGCTCAAAAGAAAAGGGAGGCGCCGCAGCGACACCGGTGTGCACACCCCCAGTCACTGCCTGCAGCCAGAAACAGCACCAGCGCAGGGCATGATGAGGCCCGACCTGCGAGTGTAACGTACACAGCCTGCAGCTGCCTCACAGCACGCTACGGCACAGTCTTTCACAACGGCTGGCACCGTAGGGAGGGTGGCGAGTGCCCCATTCCTCCTCCGTCTGCAAGCCCCAAGCGACCGCACTGGCGAGGAGCGGCGCCCACTGCACATGTGTGCAGGAGCAAGAAGACCACCAGCCGCTAGCCTGGCACACACCCAGCCAGTGAGGAAGAGAACTGATGCTGTTTTTCTCCCGGTGGGACACCTGCACTGATGTGAGCCAGGGCACAAAGAAGTATACTGCCGCGGGCCCCGTGCTCGAGGCACCTCCGTCGCTGCCAGCAAGCCGCCCAGCCCATATGCACCGCCCCCACTGTGCCCCCCTACCTTCCTCCAGCGATCAACATGGTCCGGAGGTAGGCACGCAACCGTGGGTTCAGTTTACCAGCAAGCGTCTAGGCCCAGTGCCGGATGCCACCTCCGAACAGCCCCAAGCTCCAGCAACAGATGGAGAGAAGCGTGGCAAACCCAGCGGGCTTCAGGAATTACCCACAAGCAAACTCCAGCCAGCAGCTCCAGCCCGTGTAGCCTGCCTTTGAGAGAGGGAGCTGCTTCAATACACGGCACAAGCGCCGGCTGCACCATCTAGTGTCTACAGCTCTGCACCGCCCTCGCTCAAGGAAACCGACACTGCAAAACACAAGCCCCGTCATCACAAGAGAAAGGCCAGCTGTTAACTGCATCCCCTCAAGAGAACTGTCCCAGTCGACAGCACAAGAAAAGACTGGTGCACAACACGCACCACCCGTGGCCGCTCAACGCCACCACCGACAGCACAGACATCGCGTCAGGTGCTCCTCCCAGTGTACAGGCACACCAAGTCCCAGAAGAGAGCCTCCAAGAAGAAGACAAAAACACGCAAAGTCAGAATCGCGCAGAAGGCTGCGCCATTGAACCTGGCACCATGGGCAGGCGCCCGAGTGACATCTCCACAAGGAAGCACTGCTGAATGCAGGTAGGAGAGCACCCAAGTCTCCCCGCATCAGCAAAGCCCGCAGAAGGCCGAAGACCACACACTGGTCCTCCCTCACACTGCCTCAAGACAGAGTTGGCCGCGACCCAAGGCAGGCAAGAGAGGAGGCGCACACCCCACGTGGCAAGCCGCCACAGCTACATGCGCTCCAACAACCAGCGACACGCGACCGGACGTCACATTGCCCTGCAAGCAAGGAGTGCGCCGGAGCGAAGGCAGATGCCGGTGCCATGGCAGTGCCTCCTCAAGGTCCAAGCGCAATGCCCTCAAAGAAAGAAGAGAGTGACAGCCCTGTCACCCTGAAAACCGGATGAACACAGACCAACAAAGGGAGCAGACCGAGGACTCACAGCAAGCCAAGAGCACACCCTGACACACCAGACAGCCACCAAGGCGGACCGACGTCCCAGGGTACAGCCTCATGGATGAACCGAACATAAGCCGCAGCAAGCGCAAACCGCGTCTCATCCCAACGCTTCCCCAGGCGACCGTCCAACCTTGATCATCGGCAGTCTAAGTCAATCGGCATCCCTGCTCCTGTCCGCAGATGCCACAGTGGCCCCAAAACAATCCATACACTCTATGGGTCAGGCCGCCAGCAAGGATCAACCTCAAGAAGGCGGAGACACCTGGCTGCTGATTCCCCCTGACATCCAAACTTTCCCAGGAAGTCACCACCACCTGTCATTCCGACTCACCACATGGCTGGCAACCCCCATCATGCCAGCCATCAGCACATGCGTCAAACACCACTCCTCGAGTATCGATGGACTGGAGTCTGACACCGTTGCCACACCAGCCAACTACAAGAAATCAGAAGCCACCTGTGAACCTGGCCTACACCGGAACCGCAGCAGCGAGTGCAAGTGTTGGCCAAGACTCATCTACCCGTGAGAGTTGTGCATGCAACTAAGTAACGGCTCCTCAGCAGTCCTGCAGCTGCCCCAGACGGCACACAAGCGGCCCCCAGCGCAGCCCTCCTACAGTCCCGCAGCAACCCCGACAACGGGCCTCCCCAGGCGGGAGAGCAAGAAGAGACATTGCCCCACCGACAGGTTACCGGTCACAGCCAAGCAGATCAACAGGGACAGTTGGTCAAGCAACACCTCTGTGAATTCTCACTTGGGACTCCATCCATGTTCACGACGCAGCCCACTAAAAGGAACTGTTTAGAACTCACCACAGACCATCACAGACGTCAGCAAAGTGGAAGCGATGCAAGACAGCAAGACATGTCATCGTCAGCGAACTGACGGTATGCAGCGGACGTCTCCGAGCCAGCGGTCGTGTCCTGAACCTCTCAGGTTAAACTACAGGTGCCGGCCGAGAAGGTTCTGCTGCAAGCAGTCACCAGCCCATGTCTGATGTTGTCCTGCCACCTGACTCGAGAGACTGATGGACCCTGTGGTATTTAGTTAACTGTTTGTTTTATCCCCACAGGTTGGACTAACACTTTGTTTGTTCCTCAATAAAGTTGGGGAGGAATGTAGTGTCCTGCAAGACACGTTCTAGTGTCCCGCAGGAAGCTGTCATCCCAGCCACTCCCTCGAGGGCTGGACACACTTCACCCCCACACCCATCCATCACGGGTGCCACGAGTGACGTGGCCACCGTCAATAAAAGGGCCCGAGTGCACATGCTCGTGACCAGTTACTGCTGCACTCTTCCTGGTTTCTTTGTCAATCTGTTAATTATTGTGGGCCCGAGGCCCAACACCACATGTTCCTTGCAGGTCTACCTGCATTGAGCGGACATGCTCCCAGGTGGTGCAGTTTACCCTGGATGTTCGTATTTTGCCACGGAGGGTAGTGTCCCTGGGGCTTGGACCCCTCAGTGATTGTGGCTCTGCCCAGTATTGATTGCTGCCCTCCACCTCCAGCACCTAAAACTGCAATTCACTGATACTGCTTGGAGGCTTTTTCTTTGTTCAGCTCTGGTCATTGTGCATTAGGTGGTAGTAGTGCCTGATAATATTAAACCTGTGTACCATTTGGTGAGGTACCCTATTCACCCTATTGCAGTGAGCATGTCAAAGCACGAGCGACCTGCAGTGGGATGAGGATCCCCTAGTCCAGTTACCTTGGGACGATTACTTTTTTGATGTAGTAGATGCATCAGTCTACAGGGCGGTGGAGGCACCCATTGAGCAACATCTGGTGCAGCAAATTGCACGGGAATGCACTTGGTGGTCCCAGACCTCAGCTGACGCAGCCCCAACTCACCAGGCTGTGGGCCAGTCCCTAGACGACCAACCTACCCATGGCAAACGACCGCCTGAGGATGGGGTAGATCGTGATACCTTTGCACATTTGCTTGACGCATTTTTGGCCCAAAACCTTCTGATGCTGCTCCCCTGCCAAAGGCGTCTCCAAACTCGGTTACGGACAATCAGCTCGGTATGATGTCCATGGTAACACAGATGAGGAACCTGGTCCCTCTAGGCCTGTGTGCCTTTTCGAAATACACTTGCCCACTGAGCCCCGGGCAATGGATGATGATTCTGATGTGCGCAGCCCAGAGCAGATCCTACATCCTAGATCGTCTGAATGGACATCATCCACAAAGGTACCAAACTATGTGGCTAGTAAAATTAGCACCCTGATGGGGAAGGAAGCACGTAGTCACCTCAGGACAGAATGGCCTTGTCCCATGCTGGATGGCAAGGTAGCTCAACCCCGGAATTGGACCCTAGTATCGCCACCTTTTTAGCAACATTTTTTGAAGAGATGGAGAAGGGAACTGACCGATCCTGGTGGGAGTGCCGGAATCAGCTTTTGGTTGCCTTTGGCCCCATGACCTTGATTCTGAATATGGCAGAAGATGCCAAAGCTTTGCGTTCCCTCATTTCCCTAGAGGTACTCTCTGGTTGGGCTCAGCGCCGTATTCCTGGGTAACGCCAACTACATGCTTTTCTACTAAGCAGAGGCGCTCTTGTCTCGTCAGAATAGATCCCAAGTTGGGGGCTTTTTGGTAACCCTTTTATTAAAGAGCTCGGAAAATTTGTGAATACTTTTACATCTTTAGACAAATCCTAGTCTTCTATTAAACATGTGTTCTCCTCCTGGGTTTTCCGGGTAGGAGCTGATCAACCAGCCCTTCCAGCATCCCAGAGGGCAAGGTTCCATGTGTAGGCAGTTCCAAGACCAAGCTCGCTATGGTAATTTCTACCCAACCTGTGGCAGGCAGTCAGGAGGCCAAGGTTTCAGACGTGCAGATGTTGTCTTAAATTCCGGTAAGTGTGTATACTATTTCCCTCTTAAGAGTTGGGGGTCGCCTGGCAAATGTTGCCCATGTTTGGGGCATACTCATGAATGATGCTTGGGTCTTGCAGACTGTACAGGGTTTCCACATAGCGTTCTGGGGGCTCCCATGTCAGAAGGCGTGTCTCAGGCCTATTCAGTTTTCAAGGCACGAAGCAGAGTTGGTGGACACAAAGGTTGCCTCACTCCTGGAGAAAGGAGTTATTTGTCTTACCTCCGCTCACCCAGAGGGTTTCATCAGCATTATGTTCTCAGTAGGCAAGGCAGACTGAAGTCAGCGACCAGTGTTGAATGTACATGAGTTCAATGAATGGATGGTTGACTGCCATTTCAAAATGGAGAGAATTCATTGAATGGTCCGACTTGACTTGAAAGATGCATACCTGGCCATGCTAATCTTGCCTCCCCAAAGGAGGTTCCTACAGTTGGCTGGTGTCAGTAAATATCCCACTTCACAACTCTACCTTTCGGTCTTTCTTCCTCTCCTTGGTGCTTCTCGAAGTTGCTCAAGCCAATTGTAGAGTCTATTTGAGCACGGGGAATTTCCCTTATTGTGTATGTCAACAAAATGCTTCTTTTGGCATACAACCCTCAGCAATTGGCACTGCAACTGCAGCAGGTGGTCTATCTTTTGGAGAGCCTTGGTGTGTGATAAATGTCAAAAAATCCCTTCTGGTACCTTCTCAGAAGGCCACATTCCTGGGTTTTGTCATAGATTCTACCGAAGCTATCCTCAGCCTTACGCCTCGGAAGATATCCAAGATTCGGCACGAGCTCTGCAGAACTTTGACCAGAGGGTGTCCTTACAGTAGATCGCTTGCCTGGTAGGGCTCTTGCCGTTTTGCATCCAGGCCATCTTTCCAGGACCATTGAATTATCGGGCATTGCAGAGATAGAAGGCAGTGCACCTACCGAGAGACCTCACTTATTCTCAGTCAATTGTCCTGTCTGACGAGGCGCAAGAGGAAATCCCACATGGAGGCATGGAACAGGAGAGCAATTTTTGGATTGGTCCCGGATCTTATTACAGAATCCGATGCCAGCAGGTCAGGCTGGGGCTCTCGGTGTAGAGAATTTTACACAGGGCGGTTGTGGTCTCCTCGGGACCAGGCTTTGAACATCAAATATTTGGAGCTTCTGGTGGAATCCTTTGTGATCTCGTTTTGAAAAGGGACAGGATTCAGTCTTGTGTCCTTCTCAAAATGGACAACATTTCAGCTGTTCTACGATTAGTTGACATACTAAATGAAACACTAAGGTTACTGAGTACTCAGCTTTCCCTAAGTCGCCTAAGCTATACGTGGTGCAGTGTTTTAAGGCCTATGAGGAAATGTCAGCAGACTGTAGGCCTTAAGGAGAGAGGCAACTCCGTATTGCTCTTCGTAAACCTCACAAGTGGTTTTATTCCCCTCTATTGCACATTGAGTGCCGTGGGTCATGTCGGAGGCTGGGATATACCTCAAGATATTTGAGGCACATTCCTCTAGAGGGGCTATTGCCTCCAAGGCTTGTAGTCTAGGCGCATGAATAGAGGACATTATGAATGTGGCTGATTGGTCCTCAGATTCTACCTTTAAGAAGTTCGTTTTTAAGCCCATTTTGGATGATTATCCCACTCGCGGATACCTAATCTGGGAAACCCTCCCTGTGACTAGTAAGTAATACGTTTCTGACCCTTGCTTTTATGCAGTGTGTTTCTAACTTCTTGATATTGATGGGTAAAAGCTTTTCTCTGTGCATGGATTTTCTAATGCACACTTGATTTCTTAGCAGTTGTTCCTTTAGAGTAAAATTCTAGTGGTAATATTACTTTTTACGTGCCATGCGTGAATACTGGAAAGCAAGATGCGTAGGAAAAAGAAAAAGAAATAGAAAATAGAAAAAGACCGATGGCATGACTCGAGCGAAGATAGATAGATGATTTCAAGGACAGAAACATGGGGATATATGAAGGATCCTGGCACCTGACTGGATGATGGCAATTGCTGGACTATGTTGTCTTTGTTCGTTTTTACCAAATTCCCTGTTGTTTCTGGCAAATGTGGTTTGCTTAACACTTTAAAATGGCTGTTGTGTAATAAAGTGGAGAAAGTGTAAGCATAATCCTCGCCTCTGAGTCCTTAATAGAATTGAAACTTTCCGTTATGTTAGCTAGGAAATTTTTCATTATAAGGTAAGAGTCTACAATGGACAAACAATAGTGTATTTCATATTACCATTTGTAGAAGTAAAGGTTCACAAGTCACCTAATCCACTGCAGTTATTAGTGGAGTCATGTTCCCAGCTGACTCCCGCTCATGCCGGCCAGGTAATCACTGATTCAGTTAGGGTACAATTCACTTCATTTCCAATAAGCATGTTTTATCAGTCTCTCAGTGCGCACCTATTCCATATGAATCTACTAATCTAGCATCCATTCACACCCATGCCTTTTTAGGTCTCGCCTAGCGCTGCGCTGCCATCGCTTTGCGAGGCATGCAGTATATACTGTAGCGTGGATGCTTCATGGAAGCTCCGCCCACTCTCTGCCCATTGGCTTGTGTCTGAAATGCTGCCTTCCGATTGGTTTGAGGCTTGTTAGTCCCTCCTCATCCATCATTTGTATCCTTCCAAGGCTATTGGCCTCTTTACGCCTAACACTATTTTCTTCCCTGTTTTCCCCTGCCCCCTCCCTCAGTCTGTGACTTCTCGTACCCCGCCACCCCCCCCACACCCCCAGCCGTGTCTTCTTGCCTGCCGGCGCTTCCGCTTTCAATGCAATAGGTCTTGCGTAAATGCGAGTCCTATTGCATTGCCAATGTTTGTTTTTTATTCTTCTAAGCACTATTTCTTTATATGTCACGACGTGCTTTGCTTACGTTTAGCGCGCTGTGCATGCTTTCACTTTCTAAGCAGCCAGACAATCAACAGCCTTATTCCTCTTCCGTTCCCTCATTCTGGTTCTTAAAGCCCCTTTCCCACGCCCTCTTCTAGTGAGCATTTCCCCATATCCATTGGCTCCTTCTCTCATCCCCAGTTCCTCCTCAGTCTCCTCTCTCTCCACCGTCCTTTTCCCTCTCCCGTCTTCTCAACTGTCCCCCCTCCCTCGCCACAGTGATTATAAGCTGGAGGCTTCGGGTGTTATCTCTGAGCCCACCAGCCCCTGCTCCTCTGCCTGCATTGGAGAGAGGGGCAAAAGGAAGCGGCTGAGGACGGGTGGAAGCCAGGGCTGCTCTGCCCTCCGCGTCTGCAGAGGAGCCACGGAAGCAAAAGGTACAGCCCCTCACAGGGACGGGAACTAGCCCCACACACTGCCCCCGCCAACACAGGTGTGCCCGTCTCTCCCCCGGAGAGGGACCCGCCACCCTACCCCAGCAGGAGACCCCACTGGGAGTCACGAGACCCCCAACATAATCCTCTAAGTCACCTTCCCACCGAACCCCCAACAGGTACCAGGGAAATCCCTCGAAGGGAGCCGGGCCGGCTCTCCTACTGGAGACACCAATGGAATCCACCAACAATTAAAAAATACTTTAAAATACACGTATACCTCGTGAGGCTTGTACTTTGTCTCTTTTGGGCAGTTACAATGCAAAGTAATCCCCTTTCCTGATTTAAAAAAAAGTTCCAAAAGCCCTTTTGTTTAAGTAGTTATTTGATAGAAATTCAAAAACATGGGAAAATGTGACAGAAAAAAACATCGATTTTAACCGGCTTATACGTCAAGCAGTGGGAGGTAAATGACGTTTAAAGATTTTACTTTATCAATACAATTATTTAAAGTTGATGCAATGTTTCCACTCTATTGGCTGGGAAGACGTATTAAAAAAGAGAGAGCAGATAAATATCCTGGCAGTAGTGGTGCCCAAGTCACTCCAAACCGTGAAAAATATGGGCACCTAAAGTCGCTCAGACCCCGTTCATTTCATTTCATTTCACATCAGTGTCACTGAGGGCCATATGTATCAAGGCCAAATGGGTTCGCAAACGCTGAAATTCCCAGAATTTCAGCGTTTGCGAACTCATTTTCGCAAAATGGTATGTATGAAAGAATTTAGGTGCAAAATAAGGAATCGCAAAATTTGCCATTCCTTATTTTGCGATTGCATTTAAGGAATCGCAAATTTTGAAATTCCTTAAATGCAATGTATTAAGCAAAAATTCCAAAATGCCTTTAAGGAATCGCAAATTACCACCAACTTCTAGTTGGTGGTAAGTTGCGATTTCCTTGAAAAATGCACATTTCAGCATTTTTCAAAGTGCCATGTGACGCACATACATGCCCTTAGGGCATGTATGTGCACCACATGTGCACCCATACTTATTTCAAGGGTGCAACAGGGTGTCCTTGGGACTCCCCTGCACCCTTGAAATTATTCTCAATTTGCGATTAGCAAATTGAGAATCGCAAATTGAGAATAAATTCCCATTCCTTCCTATGGGCCAGGAGTCCCATAGAAATGAATGAGAAAGTATTCCTTAATTGCGAATTCGCAATTAAGGAATATCAAGAAATCACTAAAATATTGTGATTTTCTTGATGCATACCAATTAGCGATTCTGAAATAGCGATTTCTTAAAAACCGCTAATACAGAATCGCTAATTGGTATCTTGATACATATGGCCCTGAGTCACGACGCAAGGAAGTAAAAATATACTTTTAAAGCATCAGAGGGAATTGGGGTTTTGATGTTTTTTAAAAGTATACGTCTCCTGTTCGTCTAATAAACGATACCCCGAAGACTTTAAACAACACCCATCAATGTTTTAGAAGATTTGCTTAAATGTGCCCTAGTAGCAGACATTCAGGGAAATGTTCGAAATTGTATACTTATGCAAGTTAGCTTTCTTTTTCCGCCAAATAAAACTTTAGTCACGTAAAATGCACTGTTTCCCTCAGGTGCATGATAAGTCATAAACGCTTTGCGTTTCTATTAATCTGTTTAGTGACGCAAAGTGTTTTCAGTGGTTGAAATATAACAAAAGAGTAATGGCCGTGCTACCGATGGAGTTACGGGGAGCAGAGGGGTGCTCTGCGAGGAGTCGAGATGCATTCCAGTTCAGATGCTTCTCCCCTTCTTTTTGTATGTGCGCTGCATACATCACTTCTGCAGTTTCTAAGCAGTGCACATAACATATGCGACTATATAGCATTTATGTCCGCAAATTTACCGATCTTGGAAGGAAGGAAGTAATATCATGGTGCCCTGACAGATTGCACCTCACAGACCCCAGAACACCGCACTTGTCAGCTGCAAGAGTTAGACCGAATAAGCATCTTTCTTGATAGAAAACGACCAGCAGTGGTCATTAAAATATAAGAATCGCTGTAGCATTCTCTAGATTCCAGTCCATAGAAATTGCCTTCCACGAGCACCCGTAGACAATAATATTTTTTTAAAATATTGGATTTTTAGTGATATGACCACCATAGGCACTGATTTTATAATAAAAAAGGAGCTTTGGACTATACCATTATCCACTGAAAGGCAATATTCTTTCCATGTGTTCCCATACCAGGCAACTCACACAGTTTTCTGCTTACTTTCCCTCCGTGTTAAAGAACAGTAGATGTTCCAGCACCCAGGCTAATGGGCTGCATAGCTAAATACATATAAGGTCCCAAAGGCGAGACCAATTGCATTGGAAATGCTTATTCTAGTCAGACATTGCTGCTGTAACCAAACATTCCAACATGAGCCAGTGGAAATAACTGCCAATGTATGTGCCCAGTATTGCAGTAAACTGGCAAAATGTATCAACACCGTGTTAATAGGCAGGAAGCCTTGTCTAGTGTGGAATTCTAAACCCTGTGGAGGCCCCTAAGAAATCGAAATTTCGGCCCACCCCCTTCGCAAATTATCTCCGAATACATTTTAAATTTTACCAACTAACAATTTTAATAAACTAATTTTATTAAACAAAACTAACAATTATTCATGTTAGTAAACAAAAATGAATTGGAAACAATTTAGAAAGCTTGATTATAATTTTCTTTCAAAATCAAATCAATATTGTTTTGAACCGTTGTCGAGGGGCCCCTAAACAGAGTGGGGCCCATAGACAGTGCCTACTTTGCCTATTTGATAATCCGGGACTGGATTCTGTACTCTGAGAAAAGATTCACTAGAAAACTTGTCTTTAAAATGCAGTGATGCCCACGTGTAGTGTCTGGCTTTCTTGCTCTCCAGTGCCGTGAAGTTGTGAGTCTGGGACCCGTGTGTGGTGGTACATTTTTGAGTCTGACTGGAGTTACATGGGGCGCGCTCCTTCTTTACTCTTTGAGAGGGTGCGTCCATGTCTATACAGTAACAATTGCATAAATTTGACGTGAACAAAATCTGTTAAATCGTAACAAAACATGTCAGCTCCTTCAAACATTTGCCAGTACACTGTCATCTAATTCACAAACCCAGTGATACTGTAAAAAGACATCCTAGCAACTACTGTCACATATGGCCATTAAAACCACCAACGACATGCTGCCATCTGCAACGAACATACCAGTAAATAAAAACCACCCTCAACCTAGCGCTGTAACTCCCTTCGCCACAACAACCCAGGCTAGTAATCAACACTTTCTGACTAATAGGTAAATTGGAGGACGACCGGATACAGACACGTTCTCGTAACCCGGTCAACAGAGAGAAGCCTACATTTACTACATTTGAAGTGACACAACCCAGCTCAAAAACCAACTGAGTTGCCCTGCAAAAATACACTTGTTTAGCACAGCACCTTCTTTTTTTCAGATCACCCAGCAATGATCAATTTGCCTGCACGCATGCTAAGAAAATTGTGTGACATGCCATTTGTGTCACACAGATGATAAACAGTCCTGTGCGATGCAGTCATGTGCCAAATAAAAATCACAGAAGTGGAGAAAAGTAACTGGGGAGTGATGGATGTGACTAGGAACCCTCTCCCCCAAACAAATGAGGATCTGCAATATAAACTAGGAAGCTAGGACAAACTATTTATCTCCCCCTAGCACCCACCATCCAAATGATGCCCTCTGGAACAACATTCTGGGAGAAATACATGTAATGGCACCAACATGAAGGTCTGTGATGAGCTGAAGAAATGCTGGCATGGCAAGCACTGCCAAAAGTGTTTCCAAAACAGGAAGGCAGCAAGGCCACAGGTGGTGGACCAAAGACACATGAACACCTTACTGCCACTTTGAGATAATCATGATTTGCTCCCATCAGGAAGATTAATGTAGGGCTCCCAATTTGTAACTTTTGTGACTAAACACTCTGGCTGCTACTTTAGGAATACTTAGATACATTGTTGGTATGTTTTTCATTATATTTATGGGGAAGAGGCATGTACTTGCCTTCCCTTAACGTCTCTCACACCTATACTGTTAGAGCTTAAACATTCCTTTCCTTTCTAATGTACCTAACTATTATACCCACCATTTTCCTTACTATTTACCTGGCCCTTTCCATTTTTCTCCAATATTTGTGTTTTCCAGTTTGAAATTCCTCATCCAAAAGTAATGTATGTAATGAAGAAAAGAACTGTACATTAACATATTTCAATATATTTTATTGGAATCTAAGTGTGAGGCGTTTCCTTGGATACAAATAGGCCCCTGTCCCTGAGTTAAGTGGGACAAAGGGTGGCAGATCGGGTACCAAAGTGGGTATCCTCTTCAAGGCCCTGATACCCAACAACATGTATACTTTTGATCTTCCATGAATATTTCATGAGGACCAATAATTAGGACTGAAGACATCATTTAACTATCACGTACCTACATTTTTTAATTGGGACCTTAATTGTGGAACTCTGTGCCTGAAGAGTGGAGTTGTCTCTAGGACCAACTTTAGTTCTGTAAAAATACAAAAAAAATCCGCAAAAAAATATATATCTGAACACTCACTTGATCCTTAAATTATTTGACTTATCCTTTTCGTCGTTCACCATTTTCTCTAACCCACCCTGCATTCATCTCCTCTACCCATATAACCAATTTGATTTCTATTTACCCTCCTCTCACCTGTCACCCATCTCATTAATTAGAACTGTTTTAGACTTTACACTTATCTCCCTCTATCTATTCCTTATCCATCCTTACTAAGCCATCACATTCTCTCAATCCATCTCTGTCTGCACTTTCTTTCACTTCCAGCTCTGTCTGCTCAATGTATACGCTTATTTGGTGTTGTACTGTTCTGAAAAAAAGTATTTTACTCTCTTCTTTTGATACTTTGGATTAATGACTGCTCCAAGTGTTTGTAAAAGGTTAACCCATCCCAGATAGGGCTTAGTTTTATACAAATAAACTTATATAACCTCATGAAGATTGCTCCCTTTAGTTATAATAGATACCTCTCTATTGCAAGGCAACTCTGTGTCAGTCCAACCACTTCAAACTTTTCAAGATGCGCTGAATTGCTAGTTTAGACCAATGGCTCTAATCCTACTAAATCTAATTTAAGTTATACTCACCAATCTCATCCTGCCTCACAATCACCCTCCTTCTCTCGTGTCTTCCCTGATGCTCTTGAATATCTCCTGCCATACTAAACACATGCCAGACAGCCAGCAATGTGATACTGTTTAAGTCCCTGCTTTGATCAATTACGCCTCTCCAGTGATTCTATACAGCTCCCAGAAATGCTCCAAACCACCACATGCTCTTGACTCCTGTTTTTAGGTCAAGCATGGGCAGCGCAGGCGCTGCTCTGCGAGGCATGCTGTAATGAGCTATGGCATAAAACCTCTGCCATTTCCCGCCCATTTTTTCAATTGGCTCCTGTTACTGTCCTTGTGAAATCCTTGCTTTTCATTTGTGAATAGGCTTAGTAGTCCCTCCTTGGTAACGCCTGGTCTGCATTTGTAGCCTTCCATAACGACTGGGTACTTTAGACTTGTGTTGTTAAATGGTCTGCGTTATGTAGTCTGTGAGCCCTATTTTCTTTAATGATATAATCCTTATTCCACCCACAACATCACAGCACGCCGCATGCTTTTATATTATTATTATATTATATTATTAGTAATGTATTTTTAGGTCGAGCGTAAGCGTACAACCTCTTGTATACTTTAGTGTGCATATATCTTTGTGGGCCAAATGCCATTCCTTGCTTCTCATGTACTTTAAAAATCCTTTCTTACCAATGGCAAGTCCTGCCTCCTTGTCCTTCCTTTTTCCTCCAAGGAGCAGGGACAATATAATTACACTTTGTTTTGTTGATCTGCTCCACAGGGACTATTTTATTATGTTTTCAATCCTCGAGTTACACTGCGGCTGCTCAGACCCTTAGCTGCTTATATTTTATTGCAGCAATCACACTTACAGTCCCTTCCATGTGGCTGGCTTCCTTTTGTAGTCTTCCCGGAGGCAACTCCCAGGCAGGCTTGGAATGCACACAATTAATTATTTGTTGTTTGCTTACTGTTACCATGGTGGCAATCGAGCTGTAGCTGTAAACATCATTGCTTAAAAAGTTATGAAATGAATTTTTTTTCCAGTTCTTTATTTTTTAAGCAATCTCGGCATCCGCGCTTTAGCATCTGCCTTTCCATTATTTCTTGCCAGCCGATAAGTTATCACAAAGTTATAATCGGCGAAATACAGGCACCACCTAAGTTGACGTGGTGTGAGCGTTCTGGCTGACTTCAGAAACTGTTAATTCCGATGATTGGTGAATACAGGCACCACATGTCTTGCTGCAAGAAGGTAATGTCGCAACTCTTGGAAAGCAACTTTGATAGCGAGGAGTTCTATATCTGAAATAGTATAATTTATTTCCGCTGGTTGTAGTTTTCTAGAGTAATATGCCACCGGATGCAACTGCCCTGTCTCTTTGTGTCTCTGTGAAAGTACTCCTCCGATGGCCTGCTTAGAGGCATCAGTCTCCAGGTAAAACGGCTGAGTTGGATCCGCATGCAGCAGAATGGGAGTAGAGGTAAAGCTCTTCTTCAAGAACTGGAAAGCATCTTCAGCCTCGGAAGACCAATGAAAAGGTACTCCTTTTCGTAGTAACTTAGTAATAGGTGCTTACCGTCAGGGAAATATCTCGAATGTATCTGCGATAGTAATTTGCAAACCCGATGTAGCTCTGTATTTCTTTCAGAGAGGTTGGAGGAGGCCAATTTAATACCACCTCAATCATTTTAACATGCATGGTTAGACCTTCCGGAGTAATTACAAATCCCAAGAAATCCATGGATTTCACTCCAAAAGCATATTTTTCAAGTTTTACGTAAAGCTCATTTTCCTTCAGACAATGCAAAACTCTTTTGACCTGTTGCTGATGTTCTTCTTCTGATGAGGATTAAATCAAAATGTCGTCGATGTAGACAATAGCGCATTGATCAATGAACTCTTTCCGGACATCATTAATGAAGTACAGGAAGGCTGCAGGGGCATTGCTTAAACCGTAGGGCATGACTTGGTACTCATACAATCCAATATTTCCGCTGGTTGTAGTTTTCTAGAGTAATATGCCACCGGATGCAACTGCCCTGTCTCTTTGTGTCTCTGTGAAAGTACTCCTCGATGGCCTGCTCAGAGGCATCAGTCTCCAGGTAAAACGGCTGAGTTGGATCCGCATGCAGCAGAATGGGCGCAGAGGTAAAGCTCTTCTTCAAGAACTGGAAAGCATCTTCAGCCTCGGAAGACCATTGAAAAGGTACTCCTTTTTGTAGTAACTTAGTAATAGGTGCTACCTTCAGGGAAATATCTCAAATGTATCTGCGATAGAAACTTGAAAACCCGATGTAGCTCTGTATTTCTTTCAGAGAGGTTGGAGGAGGCCAATTTATTACCGCCTCAATCTTTTTAACATCCATGGTTAGACCTTCCGGAGCAATTACAAATCCCAAGAAATCCATGGATTTCACTCCAAAAGCACATGTTTCAAGTTTTACGTAAAGCTCATTTTCCTTCAGACAATGCAAAACTCTTTTGACCTGTTGCTGATGTTCTTCTTCTGATGAGGAGTAAATCAAAATGTCGTCGATGTAGACAATAGCGCATTGAGCAATGAACTCTTTCCGGACATCATTAATGAAGTACAGGAAGGCTGCAGGGGCATTGCTTAAACCGTAGGGCATGACTTGGTACTCATACAATCCATACTTCGTTTTAAATGCAGTTTTCCATTTGTCTCCACTTCAAACTTAAATTAAATAGTATGCCCCCCGCAAATCCAACTTCGTGAAGATTTTGGCATATTTTAGTTGATCTAGAAGAACTGAAATCGGGGGAGAGGATAATGGTTCTTGATTGTAATCTTGTTCAAGGCACGATAATCTATACACCTTCTCAAATCTGTGTCACATTTCGGAACAAAAAATAACGGTGAAGAAACTGGGGACTGTGATGGTCTTCTAAACCCGTTTTCCAAATATTTCTGAATGTAACCCTTTAGATGACGGTTCTCAGCTTCATTAATTGCATACATTTGAGGAAGGTTAGATTCAGGTTCCAAGTCAATTTTGCAGTCATATGACCGATGTGGGGGCAACTTCCTCGATTCCGATTCACTAAAAATGTCAGCGAACTCTTGGTATTCTACCGGTAGACTCACAGTCTGCACCATACACACCATCATCTTTTGTTCGCATAATAAGGCTGCTGGGTTTCTATCTTGTTCTTTCCGCTTTTCTCAGAAGCAATTCTCCAAACAATAGCTTGAGTTTAACTTCATAGTTCGATTCCTCCAATTAATTGTTGGGTTGTGTTCAGTTAATTAAGGCAAACCCAAGATGATTCCAAACTGCGGGGCATCGATCAAGTTGAATTGAATCTCTTCCTTATGACCTTCGACAGAGATGAGCTCCACAAATTCCGTATGCCTGGTTATGGGACCGGAAGATAAACGTGTTCCGTGAACAGCTTTGATAGCTTCGCTTCTCTCATTAGGTAAAACCTTCAAACCAATTCTCGAAGCATATTTGAGGTCTCAAAAGTTCCCCGTAGCTCCAGAATTCAGTATCACGACCACTCCAGAAAGAACTCGATCTCGAAACCTTATGGTCGTCGTCAGGATGAGGTGTGGAGCGGAAGAGTGTAGGGTATTAGCCACTTGGTGAGAAATTGGAGTTGTATCCTTGTTAGCAACCACCAGCCCAACTCCTTCTACTGATGGTGCAGAGAGATTTCCTTCTTGAAGGTTTTTGGCTTCTTGGGACATTCCTTTACAAAATGTCCACTGATTCCACAATAAAGGCAGAGATTATTTAGTCAATGCTTTTCTTTCTCTTGTTTGGAAAGGGGACCTCTAATAGTTCCAATTTGCATGGGTTCGACACCATGCTCTTTATATCCAGATTTAACAACATCTGATCTGACCTGATCAAAGCGTGGTAGACCGGGCAGAAATTGCGGTCGTCTTTCACCCCTTCTTTCCGTTTGTCGATAGTCTATTTCTAAAACGATATCAATCAAAGCAGAAACTTCTGTAGGGCATTTTGGGATCTGTGACACAGCATCCTTTAAGTCATCTTTCAAGCCCCGATAGAACAAGGCTGCCCTTTTGTCCTCCGGCCATTCTGCTTCTACAACAAGTTTGTTAAATTGGGCAAGGTAAGTGACTAGCTCTCGATTCCCTTGCCTCAACTCCAGTAATTCATTATCCGTAGCCTGTACCACCTTCTGACGGTCACAAATTTGCGGAAACTCTTTCATGAATTCCTCAAAGTTATATAGAATTGGCGAATCTTGGGTAACCAAGGGCATAGTCCATGAAACTGCGTCTCCATTGAAGTATGACAAGATGAAAGCTATTCGAGATTGTGCATCTGGGAAGACAGTGGGCGTACACATGAAATGCAACGAGCACTGAGTCAAGAAAATTTAGCCCTTTTGGGGATCCCCACTGAAGCGCTCAGGTGGAGCCAATGGAATGGTGCAAAGGAATGAATATCCTGCGTGGTAGACCCCTCACTGGTCGCTGAACTCTGATTAAACATACTGGTCCCTGAAGGAGAGGAGTGGAACCTATTCCCTGACTCCTCGCTCTTCATTTGGGCTGCCATTTCTTTGGTCTCACGTCTAGTGGCCTCCATCTCAAATGTGATTACATTATTTTCCTCCCTGACTGCCATTAACTCTTGCTGAATCTCCTTAAGAATGTTTCCTGCATTTTTTAAATCGAACCCTTCAGTCATTATGCTCGGTGAGTATTGACGTGGGCCCTTCACTCTGTCAAGGTTCGTGGTTACTCAAAATGCCGACACTCTCAGGAGCAGAATGATGAGATTTTCCAGATTCCACCACTGGTCTTCTCACAGTCACCAACTCAAAAAATAAGCTAGTGGCCGTGCGAACACTGCCGGGGGGAGGGGAATGGGACAGAGAAGAGACTGCCTGACTTTCTGGCTCTTCCACTCAGCTTTCTTCTTTCTGCTGTATTCTGTTTACTCCCTCTCTATCTTCATAGCATTAGTGGAAATCACTGTAACAGAAAAGCCCACATTACTAATTCCCTTCTATACCCCTCTTCTCTCCCTCCACCTTCTTACACTTTCTCTCCTTACCCAGAGTGCCTATGGCTTTTGCTCCTCTTCTATTCTTCTATGTAAGTTTTTTTATTAATCTGAATCCTGTATTACAAACAATAATTTAGTACTCTTAATCTCTGTGGCTTTTATTGTTCATTTGCACGCATTCCTTCATTCACCCACTCACTCTCTGCCTTATTTTCTCATCTTCAGAATTCTTCTTTGTTTCTCCCGTAGGTTTCTCTGAAGTTTATACTATCAACCGGACGACGAATGAAATCAGGAACTGAGGTCCCGAAAGGTAAGTGTTAAAATGTTCTTAATATTCTTTTTTCCTATTTACTCTAAACTGATAATTTTTCCTAAGTCCTAAATCCTAACTAACTAACCGACGCACAGAGGTGCTGTAACCTGTGACTAAGCCTGGCACCAAAAACTGCTCTATTTCTATCTAATTGAATTTCTGTAAAGATGCGACCTAACCCTGAAATTCCGTTGGTGAAGTGCGCGGTTCTAAAATCAACCGGCGCACTTCACAGCTGGTCTAGGCCTCGCGCCCGTGTCCAGGAGCGCAAGGCTAGACTGGCAACTTCTACTGCAGGTCTCCCTGTAGGTAGTACAGAGGAGAATGCCCGGTTGCACGCTACGATCACCCACAACCTTTTGCGAGCGGGTGATCTTTCAAATACCGGCTCATTGGCAGATACGCCGGAACATTGGAGTGCCTTAATTCCTTTTCTCTGCACCCTGACAGCCACCCATGCAATACCACTTGTTGCAATGCCACTCTACTCTACACAACACCACTTCATGCAGCCTCACTCCTCTCCACACAGTACCACTCTGTTCTGTGCAACACCACTCCAACCAACTGCACTCCACACAGTGCTACACAGCTGCACTCAACTTTACTCCACTCAATGCCACACTACTCTTCTCTACGCAATGCCACGCCACGCAACACTACTCATTAAAATGATAATCCACACAACCACACCACGCAACATAATTAGAATCCACATAATACCACTCCACACCACATAATTCAACTCCACCTAATTACACACTACTCAATACTACAAGAAATAAATCCCACATAAATCAACTCTATACCACATAATGATCCACATAAAAGCACTCCACACCATGCCACTTAATTCCACTAAACATAATTTAACTCTATACCACACTGTTGAATGCCACACTATTCAACTTTACACAAATCTATTCCACACCCTATAATTAATTTAAAAAATCATTATTCCACAACACAATTCCACTACACACCACATCTATCCAATGTACAACACATAATTCAACATCATACCATAAAATTCAACAGCACACCACGTAATTAGGCTCCACTACATAACACTCAACACAAAATGCCATTCATCATTATTACACACCATTACACACAATCCCACTCCACATAATTTTAGAAAACTCAAGACCACATATTTACTATCCATATAAGTCAACTGCACACCTTGCCACATAATTCCACTGTACAAAATCCACTCTACACCACACAATTCCATGTCAGTCAATGCCACAAATTAAAAAGGCCAATCCAACCCACATAATTTCACTAGAAATGACATACATCCACTTAAATTCATAACATATAGGTAAGAGACATTTACATTTACAACACCAATAGCTCTAACTCTTTTTTTAACATAAATACAGATCTGAAGCTTAGCTCCTACCTTTGTCTTCTTTTTCGTCACCAAATAGGTAAAGCTATCCATACAGTTCCACGCCACACAATTCAATTTCACACATTTGCAATCCACACCACATAATGCAATTCAACACAATTACACAACTCATCATATACATCTAATCTACACCACACAATTCCACGTCATGCCACAAAATTCAACAGCACAACATTTAATTAAACTACGCTACATACCACTCCACAACACAAAAGATCATTCCACATAAATTACACTCCATAACACACAACCCACTCCACATAATTCCAATACACTCAATACCTCATATTTACTATCCATATAATTCCACAGTGCACCATAACACATTCTTCCACTACACAAATCCAATCCACTCCACACCACAGAAGTCCAAGCCACACAATCACACAAATAAGTAATCCAAGTCAACATACATAATTCCACTACACACCACATACATACATTCCATAACACAGGTAAAAGACATTGCCATTTACAATGCTGATAGCTTTAAGTCAAACAAATGTGAGACCGATTGCATTTTCAATGCTTGTTTTCTATAATTGAGGCAAGGTGCCTGCCTGTTGCAGCCTGTGTGTGTGCGTGCATCCGACCCTGGGTGTGTGTGTGTGGGTGTGTTGGTGTGTGTGCGTGGTTTGTGTTACTATCCTTGTGGGGACTTGGGTGTGATAACACACTCACGCTGTGGGGACTTGATTGCACTGTGGGGACCTGAACCCAGGTCCCCACAAGGCAATGCCCTTTAAATAACAAAAAATGACTTCAGGAACATCTGTGTCAATTTTTACAACTTTTAAAAAAATTGCCTTGTGGGGACCTGTGTTTCATGAAGTGTGTTTATATTTTTGCTCGCTCTGCCCCTGTAGAAAGGAGACGGTACTGCAGCCTTAAACACACTTTGCATTTAAACACACTTCCTTCACCAGGAACACATGCTAGCAGCAAAAAGCACAGACATTTGAAAGGAAAAGCTGCATAACAAAGTGTTAAAAATATTTATCATGCAAAGTAACCTTTTCCCTCTTTATTAAAGTAAACCTTTATTCACATGAAGCTTTTGAATTCAGACCATTTGTGTCTAAAATTGTTAGTTGTTTTATAAACATTTCTAAAAGCAATTTGGGTCACTTTCAAGTTAAGAACCTGTGAAAGTGCCTTGATACCGTTACAGGATAGTCAGTGTTATGTAGACCGACTTACAATAATAATATAATACGATCAACACAGAGCTGAAAATGACAAATTACGCAGTTGTGATTAATCTTGTTAAATAGATAAATACGTTATGTATTCGGGGTAGCACATGAATGTAATAATTGGGACAGCTAACGTTGCAGGCGTCTGTTGTGTGTTCACCCCTTCTTACAGCCACTCTGTCTAAATTCGGACGGATTAGCCCCCCCAAAATATTTTTCCGCACCCCCCCCCCCCGGCTTTCCCCCCCCAATTTGGCTCTGGTGGCCCGCCTGACAACTTTTACCCTGTCTGAACACAACCAAAATAAATAATACAAGCCACTTTTGTTAGTTTTAGTAATATTGATTACCTATTTTGGTGAAAAGCCCTTTTACAACAGTAAGTGTTTTATACATATGAAACGTAAAGACTTCACAAATACTTAATTTGATAATAACTACATCCTGTTTAAACTATCTTGAACACACTTGAGGAACTGCTGATGTCGACTAAAAACGGCATACAATGGCCCATGTTCAGTTTAAACACAATTTATTATAGCAGAGTAATACAGCACATTTTGTAAGTATTTTTGTTAAGTGTTCACATTCTTTATTTACATATATAGTGAAATTATACATAAGCATGTTGCCAATCTCAGGTGACTTCTGATTGTGTAGATGCGAGAATTGTTAACTTGGTTGGTTTACTGCAAAAAGGTCAAACTTTGCGCAGTGTGCGCGCACACAGGGCTCTCTTTGGAATCCTCTGCTCTGTGTCTCTTTACATTACAGAGTTTGAGAGCAGGCAGCTGAGGTGTGGCTGTGGCAGGAGGAAGCGCTGATCCATAAAAGCGGGCGCTTTGGAGTGCCTTTCGCCTACACACACCTCGGATAAACGATTACATTAGCATATCTATAGCAGGTGGGCAGACGTCCCATCCCCCAGAGCAGCCCCTGTGCTTTCAGCATTCCCCCCAGAAAAGCTTTAAGAAGCAGTTTTCAGCCTCAGAGTTCCCAGTCATGGGAAGTAAACGGTGGTAACACAGAGAGGCCTCACAGGTGCGCAGTCACCAAGAAGCCTTAACACTGTTTAGAAATAAAATATATTTATAAAAGAACTAAAAAGTTAAGTTAAATTGCTCCTTTATTATTCTCGGCACGAAAGGGTGCTTTTCGTCCTTCGGTTTACTACTTCCTATTTTTTTTAAATGGACAGAAATATTACTATGAAATGATGACTTTTATTTGGTAAGATAGTTTACCCGACTGCATGTTAAGTTAATCAATTGTGCACTTAGCAATTCAAAGAGGGCACTGAAGGTTGTTAGTAACCCCAGCAGTAGGCAACAGTCTGACATTTGATCACATTTTTGTTTTTTGTGATCATACACAGGCACTTTGCATCACATCACATTACCATCAGCCTTGAGTTGAAACAGAATGATGGTACACAATTTAAGAAAATAGCTCTTAAGTGACCATCGTTCTATAGGTCGAGCCAGGATTTCACACAAATGCCCTAATTAACGACTTATTTTATAATCCTCCATAATATAAATTTACAGCAATACTGTCTCTGTGTAAACTCTATTTTTTAGTTATTTTACTTCTCAGAATGATCAACAACAGACGCAATCCAGCTGCATGAGGTGCTTATATACTCTATAATCGCACCATCTGACACAGTAGTGTAACCTGAAAGATGGCTCCACTGTCTGTCTGTATGCCTTGTATTTTACAGTTTATCTGAGCCCTGCAGTCGTAAGCAGAGGCTGTGTGATGTACGTTATAGAAGAGAAAAGTATTGCAAGTGCAGAGTGTAAGAACTGTATTTGAAGGGATAGCTCTGCTGTAATTTATCTGGATTTTGCACCTTTAGGACCCTTCATGTGTCACTGATTATTGTAATCAGTACACTAGGGTTAGACCATTTGTACTCACAAACATTTTCCCAGGGCCTGCAAAGTTTGGTCGTTTGTGTGACCGAGGGCCGCAATGATGCCAGCAGGGGGGGCGTAAAGTCAGTGTAGGGGAAGCAAAGCATGTATATTTAGTGGCTGAACAAAACTGCTCAATGTAAAACCGGAATACCTAGGATGAATCCTGACCTCCACTTGACCAAATTGTGTGACCATGGGAAATTGTTTTTGTTTTTATTTCCCTCCGTTTTCTTTATTATCATATAAGAGGAACTTGAAATACATGACCTAAGGATGCATGCTATTCAAAACCATCTCCTGTGCTTGGATGTAGTCACTAATGGCAATGAAATACTTCTGAATGCACTGCTATACTTTGATTTACTACGGTGAAATAGTTCTACAGGTCAATTAAATACAATTTTAGAATTTTGAAAAGACTCGTATTTTTACACATTTGCGGTCTTTAAAAATGATGGTGTTCCTAAAGTTAAGGGCCTTGTTACTGCCTTTCCCTAACTGCAGTTAACCTTTAAATGTGTTCTTGCTATATATTTAAAAATGTTCTTCATGTTATTGCTGAGTCGAGTAAACAGCATCCCAGTGCTGCTGCCCAGGGGCTGCATACAAAGGACAGGAGGGCCGTCATTGCACACCAGACACCAGCACTTTTCAGGGCACTACATCCCCCAACAGGCCCAGCGGCAGGCAACGCTAACGCACACCAGCAGTGCCAGGAGGCACATAAAGGCAGCTCAGGGCACCTGCGGCATGGGAGCCCGTCATTGCACACCAGGCACTAGCAGTTTCCAGGGACTACATCCCCCAACAGGCCCAGCGGCAGGCACCGCCAACGTTTCCCCACAGCGCCAGGAGGCACATAAAGGCAGCTCAGGGCTCTTGTGGCGCAGGAGCCCGTCATTGCACACCAGGCACCGGCACTTTCCAGGGGACTACATCCCTCAAACGGCCCATCGGCTGGCACCGCCAACGTGTACCAGCAGCACCAGGAGGCGCATAAAGGCAGCTCGGGCTCCTGTGACTCCCGCGGAACGAGATGCGCGCTGGCCAAGGGCAGGCCCATCTACACCTGTCAAAGCCCGGAGGAGGCTGGGCCGGGACACCCCTCTAACCCCAGTATTTCAGGTCGTCTGGAGCCTGCATCAAGCTGGGTAAGAAAGATCCAACCCTGAATTCTTGTCTAACTATCTCTATTATTGACTCAATTTTATCCAAAGCTACTAAAGCCATATCTAAAGCGATAGCCCTTACGGAGCGCAGACTCTCTCTGGGGGATGGTGCTCACGGCTCCAATGATGGTCTTACAGTACTCTCTACCAGTACACCTGCTTCCTCAGAACTCAGTATCAAGACCAAGTCACGGCTTAACATTCAGGGGGCTGCCGAACATTGTGACCTCCCATCCAGTATCACTGCACCTGTTATTGACATCCCTCCCTCCCGCACCCACTAACCTCACTGTCCCCAAGCCCCATCCCTTTCTGACTATGAACGGTAAGAGGAAGAAAGGTCCCACTAAAGAATCTCCCTCAACCCGAGCAAAGAAACTCAGGAAATCATCTCCTCAACAACCAAGATCTAAGACCGGTTCTGATGTTTATGAACTTCAACGGTCGCTGGTCCCATTGGAAGATTCTCTCTACTAATTAGCCTAATATTATCACAATTGGATAATATTGAACAAAAAATTGAGGAGTTACTAGGCCCCAGTAAAGTTCCAACACAGCCACCCCTTACACAACAACCAACTATTACACCATATGCACACCACAAATAATACTGTTTGTACCCTTTGTTCTCAGTCAGGATGATCATTAGTCGTGGTCAATCAAGGGTGTGTCCCGCAAATAGGGACACTACAAAGAGGGGGCATTCAGTTATTGTCAAGTGAACCTAACAACACTCCCTTCCCACTATCTGTAACACCCACCTCTCAGAAACCTGTGCTCAGATTGGTTATCTCTAACCCTCCTGATGGCTCTGGAAAAACCATTCAAAGATATGCCAAGTAGCCATCATTTGATCTCACGCAGAGATATTCTAAACATCAATACCTTGATCTCCCACCCACAGCTCGCCCATATGTATTAGTTTTATTGAATGTTCCTGCTCTTAATTCCTCACAAAGTGAATCTATCACCCAGCTCATGGCCGAAGCACGCCACTGGTTAAACATTCACATGAGGCCATGACCTATGATACAGAACCATCTCTTAATGGCGCGAATAACCTCTTGGGTGGGCCCTTCTCCAAAATCTTATGAGGACGATTGTGTTGTTTTAAACTTTGACAGCCTCCATTTGGTAAGAGATTTACTCTCACAACCCATTTCTGATCCGAACCTATTTACTATGATCGTCTCCTCACCTCTGGATTTCTTTTATAAACTACAAACCCTGCATCTGGGAGGGGTCCAGCATACAGTTTCAGATCGCCATCCACATGTGAACAGGATTCCTATGATTAATCCTGTACATTATTCCACCTCCAATAGATTTGCCCCTTTATCAGGTCTAGATTCTTCTGATTGACATACGGGTGATAACCAGTTGTCTAACAGAATACAGCTTGAAGGGGTGAAGCAAATGGATGTTTGCCAGCTCTTACCGGAGGGAAAGGAACATCAGAGTTGTGCTGTCTCACACATATCAGCTCCCGATCAATGCACTAATTTATCTCTTATTAGGGAGACACAGACCTAAAATACTCTTTTGCATACTGGAACATAGCTGGATACAGCAGCAAGCTTAACAATGAGGAATGGCTTTCTGTTCTGTCTAATTACCAGATTATCCTTATCCAAGAAACCTGGGAGACAGACCCAATTTACATCGATGGATATAGGTCTTTTCAAACTTTGGTCTTACCATCTACAGGGGGTAGGCCCAGGGGTGGCTTATTAACACTGATTTCCAACGTGGTGGCACTTAAAGTCCGGACTTATATAAATAATTCTCCAAATTTTCATTTTCTGGTTATTAAAGGCACTGACACCTGGGATCTATTATTGGTAAACTATTATAATAAGTTTGTGGACCCAGTGGTGGTACCCCAATCACTGGATAATTTGTTAGAGGATTTAGTGGAGTCTCATCTCAAACCCCTATATGTAATTTGGTTGAGACATTTTAATTTGAAACCTTGCTCTCGAAATTCTGCAGAGCTATGAAGAATTTTGGATCACAAAAATGCCTGTATCCCTCATTTTCATCACGACACTCAGGGGAACGTCCTCAATACCATACTAGTGAAATGGTAACTTTTGATCCATAACGCCATAGATACACACACGGGGACTTTCTTTCCAACTTTTCATAGAGGTGAATATCTATCTACTCTAGCTTATATCATCTAATCTGAGATCCTAAGTTCAAGGCTTTCAAAACCAAAAATGAACTTCACTGAATTTAGTGATCATACCACACTGTCCAGTGGTCTGTTATGGCTGGTGCCTTAGTCCCAAAATGCCCCCAAATTTCCCAAACCAATTATAAGTAGATCCAATGGCATCACTTTGAAATGGGAGAAGGTCGATGTGGTCACTCTTTTCATGACTTTTGTTTTGGCTAACCCGGAGGGCATAAAAACCTGTCAGGATCCATCACTAGACCAGATCTGTATAGCTGAGGCGTTTAACAAGTTACTAATGTATCTAAAATCACAATTGATACGCCCGCCCTCTACTAGAGATTCCATATCTCATCGATAGTTTGTTAAGAATTGCACGATTGCTTCCTCAAATCTGCGCTAGGCACTCAAGTCATCACCTAGGAATGCAGATCAGATCCACATGCTGAGGAAAACCTATAAGCTAGCCAGGACAAACAGGCTGAGTCAGCTGAAACTAGAGCCATGTGACAATCTAAAGAAATGTTCTTCCCTTCGAGTTAGCATGGCCTTCTAATAAGTTATGAATACTCCCTTCCTGTAGGACAATAATGGCCCATCCTTAGATACCAATATTGAAGAACATTCTTGGGCAAAACGCTTTCAGGGTATTTTTCATGGGATAGAGGAATCTACAGGCGCAAATGTTAGCCTTACTATTGATTCCCCTATGCGCCTCTTATTTGACTTTGATGAAATCAAACTTGCCCTGACCCCCCAATCTCCTTCTGGCAAAGCACAGGGGCCCGGTGGGGTACCTATGCATGTTTTTCTAGCCAATATCCCTTTTTGGTCTCCTCTATTAACTGTGGCTTTTAACGCCATAGCTGAGACTGGACCTCCCCCCTCCTGGAAAAAATCAGTAATCATCCCGATACACAAAAAAGGGGATGCTTCGGTCACTGCCAATTATTGTCACATTTCTTTGCTCGAAAGCTCAGCCAAACTAATGGGTCGGTTATTGTTAAATAAACTAGATATATGGGCAGAGGAAAGGGACATCCTCACAGAAGTTCAGTATGGGTTTAGGCAGGGTAGGGGAACACTGGACCAATATCTCAAATTGACTCACAATTGGTAAATACACGAGCGCAAAAAATGCCCAAATTCATCTGGCATTCATGGATTTATGTAAGGCCTTTGACTGTGTGGTTCACAGCAAGCTATGGGAAATGTTAAAGGAGATGGGAGTGGAAGAAGCTAATAACTTTATTAGGGGGCTATATCTGGATGCTACCGCTGTGGTACGATACAGTAAAAATGGTGAATGCACCAAACCATTTAAAATTGAAAGGGGTGTCAGGCAAGGCTGTATCCTGGCCCCCTTTCTATTCGCTCTCTATAAAAATAAACAAAATGACGTCCTGATCAGGAGTGCGAAAGATACCCCGCTAGTTTCATCTTCTCCTCTTCCTATCCTCATCTACACAGATGATGCTGTTCTGCTGGCAAGGACACCCATGGCATTACAAAATCTAATCACACACTAAACAGATTTTATGCATAACCTGGATCTGCACGTTAATAAAGCTAAATCCTACGTCATGGCAAAAGGCAGTGACAAAAAGAAGAAACTGAGATATAAATTAGATGGGAAAATAATAAAGCAGGTACATTGTTTTAATTATTTAGGGGTTGTTTTTGATTAAAAAAAATTTGAAAGGAGATGATGCAAAATCGAGTTACTTTAATGATTCAAAGTATCGAAGCCTTATTTGATTTTCCCAAAAACTAGGCCATAAGCCGATACTTGAAATGTCTACTATCTATGTGGCGAAAACACTCCCAATGGCCACCTTCGGAGCAGCAATATGGGGTATCACTGATGTAATACCACTCCAAGTACAAGAAGATAAATTCATAAAAAGACGGTCGTCAATTTCACAATCAGGCAATAATGTTATAACCCATAAAGAAGCTGGTATGCCTTTTATTACAGATGCCATAATATTAGCACCCCTTTCTCTCTGGCTATCAGTTTGGAAAAGGGAAACTGTGGGTTTTAACCAAAAATTCTTCAAAGATGTCCTGAATTTGGACTATGCCCACAGAATCCCCTGGATATCATATGTCAGAAAAACCCTTATTTCTTTGGGTCTTGGGTTTTTGTATGATACCCCCCATCTTGCAAACATTTCCTCAAATCAAGACTAAAGGTGATCTTTCTAAATCAACTCACACAGGATATGTGGAATACCCACAAAGGGAAACAAACCGTAAAGTAGTATACATCTATACCGCAGATATTAAATCATTCGCACTCGTACCTACGGATAGTTCAGAATAACTAGCATCGATTCATTCTGACTAGATTCAGACTGAACCTTATTCCGTTAATGCTTGGTTATCCAAATAATCAATTTGTTCTTAAGAACTTACTGCCTTGTCCTTGTGACAAAAAGACAGCCCAATCGACTTTACTTCTCCTTGTGACAAAAAGACAGCCCAATCGACTTTACACCTCCTCCTTTTCTGCCCATTATATCTAAACGAGAGGAAGATGTTTATTGTCCCGCTTTTAAGAAAACTATCAACGCGAACTGTAGCCTCAGCTCTCTTTTCATTTTTCTCATTAGATACCCCATTTGTCTGTTTTGCACTAGCCTCCTTTTTACTGGCTGCTTTAAGAACTCGCAAGGCCTTTAGCACTACTCTTATAGCACCATAAGATTAATTCTCTTACCATCATATTCAGCCTTTTTATATCTTCTGATCTTTTAGATCTAACCTAATTTATGTGAAGGATATTATTGTGGGCTCAGTATTGTTTTTAAATTTCGAATTTATTGCATATCTAATTTTAATGTATTCTATGATGTCTTTTTATATGTGAACTTTCATGCATTTTAATGAAGTGCAAAATATAAAGTTGAATGGTGAGGAGTATCACTGGCTTAGACTATAGAAACATTACTCAAAGAGCACTGTTAGCGAACTCTTCTACGGTAACAGATGTTTGAATGTTTTTCATTAAGATTTTAATACATTAACAACTTAAACAACCAGGCAGCACTAAGTAATCTCAGTATTTCATTCATGAATTATTTGTGACAGATGCAATGTAAAATAATATAAAAGTAATTAGATCTAAGGACTACAGGGTTGGGGGACACAAGACAAAATGATGGCAAGTAAGAGTTTACACAGACATTACATCATCAGGGTGGCTCCACCATCGGCCCCACGTTTCTGTGGTGCGCTTTGGGGTTTGTATACCAGTTTCTCTGATTTTGCACAAAAATCCATGTCTCTGGTCCATTTGCACAGTTCAGAGGCCTCTACACATCAGTGATGGGCCACATCTCTCTTGGTAACCTGCAGGTCAATTGCAATAAAGGCATGGATATGGTGAGGACCGCCACCTGATTTGCTAACCTTTGATGCAATGCAATGCAGAAAGACAACTTGCTGTGCTGTGTCAAATGGAGAGAGCAGGAATCCACCATATTTACAAAGACATGGCGCTTTCCTGCTCTCTTTCTGCGCTTGCGCACTGAGTGCTGCCTAGCTCCAACTCAGGCACTCTTGTGCCATGTTGCAAGGGTGCCTGCATTACAGGCAACATTGTTTTTGTGCAAGTGACATCTTCCTGCAAAAAAAAAATCCTCAGAGGCATTTTCTTCTTTCTATGTGTGCTGAAAAATAAAGCATACATAGAAAGAAGAAATAACGAGGATAAATAAACATATTTCTCCTTGTTACATCTCTGTTCGGATGACATAGCATTTTGACACATTGCCAGGTTTGCTACCCTTAGTAAATCTGGGAATACACTAAAATCCATGGGTGGATGCTTGGGAATGCCCACACTCCACCCATTGAATGCCTTCCCAACACAGCGTAATGAAGGGGACGATTTGTGCTGCCTTGAGTTACTCTGCATTTACTAAGCCACGCAAGATGGTTTTGAGTGGCTTAGTAAATATCACTTCAACCCTTGCGTTGCTTGGCATCACCTTGTGTGGTGCAATGACAATGGCAATGCAAGGGCTTAGTAAATTTGAAACCAGGTGTCTATCGGCCCCAATAGGATCATTTTTGGGCGAGTTATATTTCTCGCCCAATGGTGGACCCAAAGATAAAGCGTACAGTGTTCCAGTATCTACCCTTAAAAAGCCTTAACCAAACTATATGAAGCCAGCCCCTGCTTGGCAATATCTGATTTCCCCATGTGCCACAGTCTAGCAGGAGTGTAATAAAAACAATGGAGATATTTGAACTGGATTAAGTGCAGGCACGAGGATATGGCAGTCTGGGAAGTCATCCATCTCACCCAGGTCGGCTTCCCATATCCTCCTTAGTGTCATCAATGGGTCTGGGACATTATTCACTAATACACTATGCTGATTAGAATTAGCTTTCTGCTCTAGTACACCTTAGCTCACTTTAGCCTTGATTAGATGAAACTCTCCCAGGTGTCGTACTTGAAGATAGTAAAGAATGGCATAGAAAAGTGTTTAGTGACCTTTTCATAAGATTTAATGTGATTGGTATACTATATATCTATGATGGTAGACATTCGGGTGAGGTTCTTCTTGATAAATGCAATTATGCTGCATTACCTGGGGAATCCATGTGCCATGCCAAAGTGGGGTGGCTGCGGTGGAAATGGCATCCAATTTGTAAGACCTCAATGCATCATGATAATTGACTAATGGCGGTTGGGCAGTAGTAGTGGGAAACAGCCATTACAACGTGGCTATAACCACGCAGTACCTATACCACCCATGCATTACAAGTCATGCACTGTTACCACACATAGCCAATACCACACATTTTTTAACAGCGCATATGCCTTTATCACGCATGCCCTTAAACACAAATTAACATTGTAAAGGTATAAATGGTAATGGCATGTATTTTGCACTGGTGGTAAGGGCATATGTTGGTAATTGTGGTAAAGGCACCTGCGTGGTCAAGGCTATAGGCTTCGTTAGAGGAAATGGAGAGCCACTTCTGTTTCCTCTTGACAACCTCTGCCGCACCTCGCCTCAGTACAACTGCCTTGTCATTCTGTGGAGGTAAGGGGGAGTGGGCCTGGGGCAGGGTGGTACAGATTAGGGATTTAGACTGGTGCAGATTTTTTTTTTATCCGGGACGGTGTGGAGTCTGGTCTTAGGGCTCATGGCAGGGTTCGAGTAATTTTAAAAAGGGCTTAGGGCCTGGGAGAGGTCATGCTGGGGTCCAGTTTTAGGGCTTAGGGCAGGTGTCGGGTAATTTAAAAAAAGGGATGGGGGCCATAGGGGTCGCGTTGGGGTTTAGTTTTAGTTCTCAGGGCAGGGGTCGGGTATATCTAAGAGTCTGGGGGTGTGTTTGGGGTATACTTTTGGGGCCCTGGGCCTGGGGTTTGGGGATTTTAACAAGGGGACGGGGTTTGTGCTAGGGCCGGTTTGAGGCCAAGGGTCAGTAATAACCTTTACCATGCATAGGCCTTTAACATGCATGCCTTTATAACGAAATTTGTTGTAAAGGCACGTGTGGTAAAGGCATAATCATTATAAAAAAATGTGTGGTAAAGGCATTTGCGTTGTAACACATGCATGGTAAAGGCATACGTTGCAACGAAATGCATTGTTCCATCATAAATTCAGTAATAGTAGGTAGTAGTAAAACGCATTCTGAAAAATGGCCTGTAAAAGTCTAGTACTTTCGGTCTTCACTTTCTTGGTCACTAAGTAGTGGTAAAAGTATTAAATAGCACAAGAAATTGTGATATTCTTCCCTAAATTTCACTGTTTTTCGCTAGTTTTTCCAAATCCCTGATACATGTGAGGGCCAAACCCACATGCTTCCCACTACTCACACAGTAGGCACTTGTATGATGTCAGCATCCAAACTCAGGGCTGGACTGGCCGTAGCGGGCACCGGGCAATCCTCCAGTGGGCCGCACGGGTGGGGGGCCGGTTTGGGGCCCCTGGAGGCCGTTTTTGTTACAGGGTCGTTTTTGCAGCAAAATCGGCCCTGTAACAAAATCGGCCGAAAACCGGCCCCGGCAAAGAGCTCGGCAGCACCTCCAACGCCCCCACCCCTGGGGGGAGAGGGCGGCCGGCCGAGCACTTTGCCAGTGCCGGTTTTGGTTCCCAGTCCGGCCCTGTCCAAACTCGAGCAGTTCTCTTCAGGGCCGGACTGGCCGTTGCAGGCACTGGGCAATCACCCGGTGCGTCTCAAGGGTGGGGGCCAGTTTTGGGGCCGTTTTTGTTACAAGACCATTTTTGCAGCATAGCTGCAAAATCGGCCCAGTAACAAAATCGGCCGAAAACCGGCCCCGGCAAAGAGCTCGGCAGCACCTCCAACGCCCCCACCCCTGGGGGGAGGGGGCAGCCGGCCGAGCACTTTGCCAGTGCCGGTTTTGGTTCCCTGTCCAAACTCGAGCAGTTCTCTTCAGGGCCAAACTGGCCGTTGCAGGCACTGGGCAATCACCCGGTGCGTCGCAAGGGTGGGGGCCGGTTCTGGGCCCCCTTGGGGCTGTTTTTGTTACAGGACCATTTTTGCAGCATAGCTGCAAAATCGGCCCTGTAACAAAATTGGCAGAAAACCGGCCCTGGCAAAGAGCTCGGTCGCACCCCCAACGGACCCCCGGAGGGAGGGGGTGCGGCCGAGCACTTTGCCAGGGCCGGTTTTCGTTCCCAGTCCGGCCCTGGTTCTCTTCCATTTCAGACTGCAGCCCTGCACATTTACTGTTCAGGAAGCAAAATTCAATTGTAAGCATATATATATATATAAAAAAATGTGTAAATTAATTCCTGGGTGTGCCAAGACTAGTCTCGTTTCTTTAGTGAAAGCGAGATGTGTGATGCATAGGCCCTGCATATAAAGAAGTAACCAGAGCTAACCGTCCTGCTCTATCTGATCCAGGATACAACGCGATATGTGAAAACTGGCTTAATCCCAGGTATCTGCCTTTGATTTGAGAAAATACAGGCGCACATTTGTTTTTTGGAATACTAGATTGAGAATCACTTAATTAACCCATCCAGCACTTTCATTTTCATAGATCAAGTTAACAATATTAGCCGCTCATCCCTTCCGTTATTTTTCTTTGCATTTTACGGCTTGCAATCCTGCTTTTGTAATAGCAAAAGAAATCTGTAATTTTCAGAATTCAAAGAAAAACACTTTTGCTACTACATGATTTAAAGAAGATATTATTCAAAGAAAATATTTACAGATATTAAAAACATTTTCCGTTTCATGTGCACTTAATAATTTTCCTAAAAGCGGATTACAATTGCTAGTTGATTTGTACACTACGTTTCCACCAGACGCATAAAGGCGTCCAAATGCCCATTTACAAGCATTCCCTTCTCCCGTCTTTTGCTTAGCAGAGAACACCATTTAGTTCATGTACCTTTGCAAAAGCTTTTCCTACTTTAAAAGGGAAGGCCCCTTTTAGTGTACCATCTTCTGAACCAATCCGCCAACACTTGCAATTGTGAGGTGAGAGTTTCTATTGTAGCGCCTGTGGCTGAAGAGCAGGTGTGAATGGGCGCTGTCCCAGCTCTGCATAACAAAGCGCCGAGAGCTTGACTCTCTTCAGTGCGACCTATTTCACCTCTTGGCTACCCCAGCAACACAGAGCCATAGCTTTATGAGGAGGCGGTGTAGCCGGCCCATGCTGATCCGTGACCCTTTCCCTCATAAGCATATTTTGTTTCATTTTGTTCTTTTTGCAATCACTCGAAACAGTGGTGGTAAGTAAATGTAACACTAAATGCTGTTCCTAGAAAATAATCATTTTCAAAACTGTAGGTTTATAACTTCCTTCGACAGGAGGAAAGGATGGCAGATGTCCAGTAAAAGGATGAAATCATGATTTTCCATGCAATACCATGCGAAGACTAAATCGCAATTTAAGAAAAAAAACCAAGTTATTGTGTATTAGCTCAAAGTAGGCCGTGTTTTCCACATGTGAAACGCTGTGCTATTGCAAGATGCTCCTTGTTTAAGTTGGACTTTATCGTAACTAGTTTGAAAATATAAAATGTTTACAGCTCTGCTGAAGGGCACAGTAATCTGAATTAGATGAAGGTATGTAAATGTGCTTCAAGAAGGGCGATCATTCAAATACATAATACATGTTTTAACACAACACGAGTTATTTGCAAAACGAGAAATCAGTAAAATACTTTTTTTTAATGTAAATGAGCAGCCAAAGCATAAATTAGGGGTTATCAGCATTGAATTATCAGTGGTAATAGGAGAAGGTGATCGATAATTCACTGACTTTTACACCTGGAGACCTGAGTTATAAACTATTTGTGTACTACATTTTATATTTAGGAAAAAATCATCCAGTGTGCCTGTGATACTACTCTCCAGCCACAGGTACTCATAATGTCCTAGCTTCTGTAAACATTCTTTTCTGGCCCAGCGGTGCACGCACACATTTCTGTGTACAGCACCTCATCTTCGAGATTCCCTTTCCAGAATGTATGTACAGAGTCTCGCCGTTTTCTTAAAATTAGGGCTGCACTTGATCAAACAAAAACAAATTATATCCAGAGATAGGGTTTCATATTACTAGAAATTATAGGTAGTACTGAAGCACGGCATTTCAATTTGCTGAGAGTTCCTGGTCAGAGATTGAAAGATGAGGAGGCCTAAATTTGTTAGGTAACTTTTTGATTTGTTCTGAATAATAACAATGATTTGTATAATCAGTACTTCAAACTTAACTGACTTTAGTTCCTTGAATAGCAGATCCTATTATTCTCTAACTCACTAGTACCAATATCATTATATTTGTGAGGCTGCAATGGTTATTCAGGAATTTGAACATTTTGGATACATTCTCTGGAATGGTGACTGGTCTGTTCAGATAAAGTCAGCATCAACAGCAGCACAATATTATCACAGTGCAGCATTACCAGCTTAGTATCTGCCAGAATGATGGCTCAGTGAGTTAAGGCTTGTTGCGACAATCTATTAATCTGGATATTACAAGTTCAAAATGTAGCAATATAGTCTTAGTACTCCATCCTTCTAAAGTCAGTAAAATGAGTACCGTTAAATGGGTAACAGCAAACTCTGTTTTTACAGCCCTTGAAAATGGCAACAGTTTGACATTAAGTGCCAGATAAAAACACATTATCATCATTCACTTAAAGTAACCAGTGATGCAGCATCACAAGTGTTGTATTATCAGCTTCACGGTATTGCCAGAATCTTGGTACCCAAGTGGTGCAGTATTGCCAGTGTCCCAGTATCATAGGTGGTTTAGTATTTCAGGTGGCACAATGTCAATGGTGGCAGATAGTTAAAAGTGGATACATTATCACAACAGGCATAATATCACCACTGGCACAGTATCACAGGTGGCTCGACTTAGACATGGCAAAAATCTGTGACAAAGGCTACATAAAATAAGTTATTATTACCAGCAATTCTGGGCCAGGCAAGTCTCAGTATCATTTTTAAAACCTCCCGTTTCTTATTTGCTTTAATTTATTTTATATTTGCCCTGTTTTTAACTGCGTGCTCCCTCCCGCCCACCTACCTGCATTATAATCTGGTGAATCACCGCTGTTCGAGCGGGTCAGGTTCCGGGGATCTTCATTTTCGCTCGCCATCTTGGGAGCGAAGGGGTCATTCTTGGGGGCCATTTTTGAGCGTTCTAGCGCTCTTGCGAAGCGTGATACGTCTACTTAAGGCGTCTGCACCTGAGGGATTTGCCCTGACAAGGTAACCTCACCAGCAATTTACCAGCGCTGTTGTGCTTGCGTCTGTATTTTTAAAACCTCCCGTTTCTTATTTGCTTTAATTTATTTTATATTTCCCTGTTTTTAACTGCGTGCTCGTGCTCCCTCCCGCCCACCTACCTGCATTATAATCTGGTGAATCACCGCTGTTCGAGCGGGTCCGGTTCCGGGGATCTTCATTTTCGCTCGCCATCTTGGGAGCGAAGGGGTCATTCTTGGGGGCCATTTTCTAGCGCTCTTGCGAAGCGTGATACGCCTACTTAAGGTGTCTGCACCTGAGGGATTTGCCCTGACAAGGTAACCTCACCAGCAATTTACCAGCGCTGTTGTGCTTGGGTCTGTATTTTTAAAACCTCCCGTTTCTTATTTGCTTTAATTTATTTTATATTTTCCCTGTTTTTAACTGCGTGCTCGTGCTCCCTCCCGCCCACCTACCTGCATTATAATCTGGTGAATCACCGCTGTTCGAGCGGGTCCGGTTCCGGGGATCTTCATTTTCGCTCGCCATCTTGGGAGCGAAGGGGTCATTCTTGGGGGCCATTTTCTAGCATTCTAGCGCTCTTGCAAAGCGTGATACGCCTACTTAAGGCATCTGCACCTGAGGGATTTTCCCTGACAAGGTAACCTCACCAGCAATTTACCAGCGCTGTTGTGCTTGCGTCTGTATTTTCAAAACCTCCCGTTTCTTATTTGCTTTAATTTATTTTATATTTTCCCTGTTTTTAACTCCGTGCTCGTGCTCCCTCCCGCCCACCTACCTGCATTATAATCTGGTGAATCACCGCTGTTCTAGCAGGTCCGGTTCCGGGGATCTTCATTTTCGCTCGCCATCTTGGGAGCAAAGGGGTCATTTTCGAGCGTTCTAGCGCTCTTGCGAAGCGTGATACGCCTACTTAAGGCGCACTACTGAGAGCGCAGCGGTGACGCACAGCGGGTGCGCCTTCCCTGCGCCTGAGTCGTGCCAGAGTCCTGCCCGTCTGCGCCCGTCAGCGCTAAGGAGGCGTTTGGCGCGGCGGTACTCTAGTTACTTTTAACCTTCTGATGGCTCTCATATACTCTAGGGAGCAAATCCTTATATTACGAGATACCGTCACTCCATGTCATATCACTCCCGTACTCCCTTTATGTGGTCCTTATGTTTGTCCCTGTGGTAAGTTGTGCCTTCCTATTCCCTCTCCTATATCTGTTTGTATGACATCCCACCGTGTAATGGACTCTTTACCAGCCATTCCCGCTCCCCACACTCCGGCGTCTCCACTTTTAAAAATCTGGCACCTTAATGTTAGGTCCCTGCCTAAACATCATCAGGACATTCATGACCTGCTATCTCAGGAATCTCCTGATATATTTTGCATGAACGAAACTTGGCTTCAGGACGATGCCTTGGCTATAATTAATCTTGCTCTTCCTTCCAATTACGTGATTTTTACGCTTAATCGTCATTCCAGAGGAGGAGGTATTGCCATGGCTGTAAAATCCTGCTACCCTTGTATTTGGAAATCGATAGATAAAGCTGGCTGTGAATGTGCTTCCTTTGCTATTTCTATAAACCATCATTTTACTCTGTCTGGTTTGGTGATTTATCGACCACCAGGCAGTGACTTAGCATTTAGGAAAGCACTTCCCGAATTTGTTAGCTCTTTGCATCCGCCCCAGCTAACTTTACCATCATTGGGGATCTTAATCTTCATTTTGATGCTTGTAACACTCCAGTGATAAGTGGTATTCTTGCTGACCTGGAGGCTCTTCAACTATCACAGATGATCTCCCATCCCACACATAAATGTGGCCATATTCTGGACCCATTGGTTACTAATCTGAGTGCGGTGAAGGTTAGTATGCCTAGACCTATAGCCTGGAGTGATCACTATTTGATCGAGTTTCAGGTCGCTACTCAGGACCCTCTGTATAAAACATCTGACAGAGCTATTTTTAGACGTCCTTGGAAAAAACTCAAACTTGCAGAGTTTCACCACTTCCTGGAGTCCTTTCCATTGGCTTCGTTTGACGATGTTGAGTCTGGTTATACCCTTTTTTGTGACTGGATCACCAAAGCTCTTGACGCCCTAATTCCTACGGTATGGAGTAAGAGCCGCCGGCTTATATCCAGCCCATGGTATAATGACTCCTTACGTCTTCTGAAAGCCACTTGCAGACAAGCAGAGAGAGCCTGGCGTAAGACCTACGAAGCAGGATTGAAAATTGCTTATCTTGCTAAAGTCAAATTCTATCACCGAGCTGTCTGCAGGGCTCGCGCAGCTTACTATTCTCTTGAATTCAACACTAGCCTTAATCCCACTAAACTGATTTTTAAAGTTTTAAAAGATCTTACTGCTAACAGAGCCTCAGTGTCCGAGGTCTGTTCATCATCTCACTGTGAGGCTCTCGCAGCTTTCTTTGTGGAAAAAGTGTCTAACATCTATCGCTCCTTCCCTAGTACTACGCTTAGAAGTGAGGAGTCGTTATCCACTTTTAGTACCAACTTGAGTCTTTCAACTCTTCCTGCTATTTCGATGGAAGAGTTTGAGAAATTGGCAGTTAAAGAGAAATCTGGCTCTCCTGCTCCCTTTCTTTGGGTAAAGTTCCCTTGAGATGGAAACAAGCTCATGTCACTCCCATCCTGAAAAAACCATCACTGGACCCCTTAAAGCTGGAGAATTATCTTCCTATCTCCCTCCTCCCGTGGACTGCGAAGGTGACAGAAGCCCATGTGAACGGCATTCTGTCCAGTCATTTACAATCTGCTAACATTCTTGACCCTTCGCAGAATGGCTTCCGTGCTGGGCACAGCACTGAGACAGCTCTCCTTTCCATGGTAGAACATCTGCGCGCTGTGTTGGATGCGGGTCAAACGGCGGCCTTGGTCCTTTTAGACCTCAGTGCCGCCTTTGACACTGTTTCCCATGCAATACTTCTGCAGCGGCTTGATGAGGCGGGTGTTATGGGTTTAGCTCTGGAATGGTTTCAATCATTTCTTTCTGATCATACCTTTCGAGTTTCTACACCTCCCTTTGAATCTAAATCCCACCTCATCGAACAGGGAGTTCCGCAGGGTTCAGCACTGAGCCCCACGCTTTTCAACCATTATGTGCAGCCGCTGGCTGCTGTCGCCAAGCGTTGGGACCTTACTATGGTGTCCTACGCTGACGACACTCAGCTTGCGGTGACACTTAGTGGCAACTCTGATCTTGAGGCCTCTAACTTCCGTGAGGGTCTCAGTGCGGTGGCTGGATGGATGACGGCGAATTGCCTGCAGCTCAATGCGAATACAACCGAGGTATTGATCGTGGGTAAACAGAGCAACCTCTGGGGTGACAGGTGGTGGCCAGGTGACCTCGGCCCTACCCTGAGTCCGGCCGTTGAGGTGAAAAATTTGGGTGTTTGGCTGGACTCGATGCTCAGGATCTGGAAGGAATATGGGCCAGAGTTGTTTCCTTGGATGCACCGGATCTGTCGCCAATCCCTTGAGGAAGGCATAGTGCCGGAAGCATGGAAGCAGGCAGTGGTTACCCCCCTGCTTAAAAAGCCTTCGTTGGATCCTACTAATCCGGCACACTTTAGGCCTATATCCCTCCTGCCGTACCCGATAAAAATAGTGGAAAAGGTGGTCAGTAAGTCCCTGTCAGGATATCTGGAAGACAATGGCTTATTGGACAGGGACCAATTTGGCTTTCGCCCAGGCCACGGAACAGAAACTGCATTGGCAACCATGCTGGATACCCTTCGAATGCGAGCCGACAATGGCAATCCCTCAGTCTTGGTGCTGCTGGATATGTCGGCCGCATTCGATACGGGTAGCCACACGGTTCTGTTAAGTAGATTGGAAAAACTGGGCGTGAAGGGTAAGGCCCTGAGGTGGATACAATCTTACCTAACAGACAGACAACAGGTGGTGACCTTAGCACCCTTCTCATCTTCCAAGTCCAAGGTCTGTCATGGAGTTCCTCAGGGCTCCTCAATCAGCCTTATTCTTTTTAATCTTTATTTGCAGCCTCTGATTCCCATGATCAAATCCTATGGAATTGATTTGATAAACTACGCCGATGACACCCAATTGGTGTTCTCCCTAGAAGGAAAACAGGCAGTGACCATGGAGACCTTTCAGGACTGCATCAGTAGGGTCTCCAGGTGGCTGAAAATAAACTCCCTCCAATTTAACGAAGGGAAGACGGAGGTGGTTTATTGTTCGTCAGCCAAATTGAGTCACCAACCTTCTTGCGAGATCAGGCTTGCGCCGGGAGCTGATCCCTGCATCCCAGTGAAGACCGTGCGCAACTTAGGGGTACTGTTTGATGCGGATCTCCAAATGACCTCCCAGACCAATAAAACCATCAGTGTCTGTTTTGGATTGTTGAAAGCACTCAGACAGATTTTGCCCCTTCTGCCTGATGAGTCTAGACCGCTAGTGGTCAGGAGTGTGATCCTGGCCAGACTGGACTATTGTAACTCTCTATATCTAGGGGCCCCCTTATACATCTTATAGGGGCTCCAGAGGGTCCAGTCTATAGCGGCTAAGCTGGCTCTCAATAGACCTCGTAGTTCTTCCACTACGTTGGCGCTTAGAGATTTACATTGGCTGCCAATCGAGAGCAGAGTTGCTTTTAAGTCCCTATGTATTGTATATAGAGCCCTGCACAACATGGGACCTATTCCCTTACAGGAAAGGCTCACCTGGTATAAGCCTACAAGGTCCCTGCGCTCCTCTAGCCTGGGTCTGGCAGCAACTACCAGGATTAGGAGATCAAGGATGGGAGGCAGAGCTTTCTGCACTTCTGCATCTAGGCTGTGGAATGAGCTCCCCCAGAATATCAGGCAAATGGACACCTTGTTGGGGTTCAGAAAGAGCCTGAAAACATGGTTGTTCGTCAAAGTTTGATTTTTCTTGAGTCCTTCTAACAGTCCAGGCGGCTGCTTTTTGTAGGACATGACAGCCAGTATATTGTTGTTTCCATCTGATTATTTCCTGTTGGCGCCAGGATACCCGTAGGGTGACAGTTGCGCGTTATAAATAATAAATACAATACAATACAATACAATTCAGTTTCTCCTGCCAAACTAAAAAAGTCGCTGCGACTTGTTTTGGCACTTTACGTGGGCTTAGGCCGGTGTTGAAATTCTTTGATGCTCCGACTCGTCAACTGATTATTCAGGCAGTTATACTGTCTAGGCTCGATTAGGCGAGCTCTTTGCTGCTTGGGGCCAATCAGGCCGAAATTCTGAGGTTGCAGCGTGTTCAGAACGCTGCAGCTAGGGCCTTAGTTGGCCTTCCCAGATTTTGTTCTGCTAGAAGCACTATTGCCAAGCTCCACTGGCTGCCTGTGCCTCAGAGGATAGAATTTAAGACTTTAGTTTATGCCTTTCTTTTAAGATTTTAAAACTTGCTTCTCCTCTGATTCTGGAGCACCTTATCCTCCCTTACACTCCCTCCCGTCAGCTGAGATCCTGTGGACAAAATTTTGCTATAGTCCCTCGATTTCTGCGAAGCAGGTCTGGTGGCCGCATTTAGAGGGCTTGCCCCCAAATTATGGAACTCCCTTCCTGCCCATATTCGTTCCATTGATGACCTCTTGTTATTTAGGAAGGCTGTAAAAACTTTTATCTTCCCAGATAGCTGTTAATTTTTCCCATTCTGTCATCCCTTCTTTTTTGTTAGTGTTGTGTTCCTTTCCAGGCGCAGCGCCGGGACGCCCCTTAGCTGGGGCAGCTGTGCGCTTAAAAATGGAGTTAACATAACATAACATAAAAATGGAGTTAACATTGGCGCATTATCACAAGTGGCTTTATCACACCATAATTTTGTCAGTAGAGCATTACCAGGAGCTCAATTTTCAGAGCGGTGTGGTGATTCAGCATCACCAGTCAGTCAGTGTTATCAGCTATATCAGTATCACAGGTGTTGCAGTATCGAAGGTGGCTCAGTATCAAAGGTGGCTCAGTATCAAAGATGAAGTATGGTAGCAGTGAAAATCTAGAACTCTGATTGAATATTGATGAGCACACGATGGCCAATAGTGTGGATGACTGCTGACAAGTCAAGTAGGAAGATGAAGCAGGGGTCACCCTTATCTGCAACTACTGTTTGTCTACAGCCAGAACGGTGGATATTATGGTGTTTCATCAAGGTCAAAGCCTTATTGATAATCGTGTGGGTCGCAATTAGTCTTCAAACAGATATATGGAAGCACATTTTCTTTACTGACTTTACAGATGGTACTGCCCATTGGGACCGAGGTTAGAATTGCTAAGCAGTAAGAGGCTTTCTCCTGTTTTGAGTTTGTCCAAGAAAATAACTTACATGAAGGAAGGAGACAATGATTATATTGAAAAGTGGTGGGGGGACATCACCTTCCAGTGATTTCAGTTAGGGTGAATGAGGGAACGAACTGGCCTTGCAGATGCTTTACTTGAAAACAGAGTGATGGCAATCATGCATTGAACAGGCCCAGTGAAGTGTTATTCTTACACCGGTAATTTATAGCTTTTTGTGTTGTATCCATTATTTAATTTTAATATTATATCCCAATGCTTTCTTAAAGAACAACAAACACCGCTACAGTGAAAAGAGCTTTTAGGGCTTTTTCACTGTTGAGACATGTTTATCATTAAACTTCTACTTGTTCTACTGTTAAATACCATGCAACTTTCCTTAAGGGAAGTAAGGCTTAGTTAGGGAAAACATATTGATATTTAAAAGGAGTGTCTAGTCCTCTCAAAAGGGGATATTTTGATGGGTCAAATTTCCAGATTTTAATTGCATAATGGATGGAATCCATAGGTGAGTGGGGGAGTCAGTTCGTGGCTTTCTCGTGGCTGGATTGTGTACCATAGGGTACGGCGAGAATTTGGAGGATTTTTTCTTTGCCTCAATTCTTTTTTATTTAAATGTTGTTACCTGCTTAAAAATATTTGCTGACACTAATTTTTAAAAACTTTGAGCACTTACTCGCACTCATGCACCATGCAAACACTGGAATACCGGTATGACGATCTAGGCTGCCATCTTGCGAAGGGCGCGCTCTAGTTGTTGGGGGCATTTACCATTAAAAACATGCGCAGACGGGGGGAAGCGTTGGACTTCTCACTAACTATCTCTCCTCACTTTCTATTGGGAGCCACGCTTGTTTATCGCCCCCCCCCCCCCCCAGGCCACCAAATGCCTTTTTTAAAAGCTTTAGATTAAGTCATTGTGCCTAGAGCTTTGCACTTCTCTAATTATCTTTTGCTTGGTGATTTTAATATCCATTTTGATTGTAGAGAGGCTTCTGAGACACACACTTTTAATGACTCCATGGATCTTGCTCAGCTGACTCAATGGATTAACTCTCCTTCTCATAGTGGGGGTCACACCATTGATGGGGTTTGTTCCAATTTCCCATTAGTTATACAGGATCCCCTCCATTACCCACCATAAACCCAACAAAAATTCCCTTGCCAACAAAAAACCCGCCCCACCCTAAACCCTACAAATTCATGTGCCGCCCAAAAAGCCAGACCCACCCTAAACCCTAAAAAAGCCCTTACCACCAAAAACCTATACCCACCCTAACTAAACCCCAGAAATTCCCCTGCCACCCAAAAAACATACCCACCCTAAACCTCACAACCAAAAACCCATGCCCACCCTAAACCCTAGAATTTCATTATCACCAAAAATCCCATACCCACCCTAAACATTAAAAATCCCCTACCACACAAAACACCATACCCACCCTAAACCCTAAAAAATTCCCATGCCTCCCAAAAACCCTTACCCACCTTTAACCCTAAAAAAGCCCTTATCTAAAAAACTATACTCACCCTAAACCCTAAAAAATGCCTTACCACCAAAAACCCACACCCACCCTCAAACATAGAAGTTCCATTGCCACCCAAAAACCTATAACCACTCTAAACCCTAAGACAAACCTCACAACCCAAAAACCCATACCCACCCTCAACCCTAAAAAAATCCTTTTCATTGAGAAACTCATAACCAACCTAAACCATAAAATTTCCCTTTCCCCAAAAACTCACACCCACTCTAAACCTTAAAAATTGTCTTGCCACCCAAAAACCCATACCCACCCTAAACCCTAGAAAGTGCCTTGCTGCCGAAAAACCCATATGCACCCTAAAACCTAAAAATTCCCTTGCCAACCAAAAAGCCATCCCCACCCTAAACCCTACAAATTCCTGTGCCGCCCAAAAAGCCGTACCCGCTTTAAACCCTAGAAAATGCCCTTACCACCAAAAACCTATACCCACCGTAAACTCCAGAAATTCCCTTGCCACCGAAAAACACATACCCACCCTAAACCTCACAACCAAAAACCCATGACCAACCTAAACCCTAAAAATTCATTATCACCAAAAACCCATACCCACCCTAAACCAGAAAATTTACCTTGCCCCCTAAAATCCCTCACCCACCCTCAACCTTAAAAATTCTCTTGCCACCCAATAACCCATGCACACTGTAAACCCTACAAAATTCCTTCCCACCAAAATCCCACACCCATCCCAAACAATAAAAATACCATTGCCACCCAAAAAACCCATACCCACCCTAAACCCTAAAAATTCCTTTCTGCCCAAATACCCATAACCACCCTAAATCTAAAAAATGCAGTTGCCACCTAAAAACCCATACCCACCCTAAACCCTAAACAATAACTTACCACCCAAAAACCCATACCCACCCTAAACCCTAGAAAGTCCCTTGCCACCCAAAAACCCATATGCACCCTAAAACCTACAAAATCCCTTGCCAACCAAAAAGTCATCCCAACCCTAAACCCTACAAATTCCAGTGCCGCCCAAAAAGCCGTACCCGCTTTAAACCCTAGAAAATGCCCTTACCACCAAAAACCTATACCCACCCTAAACTCCAGATATTCCCTTGCCACCGAAAAACACATACCCACCCTAAACCTCACAACCAAAAACCCATGACCACCCTAAACCCTACAAATTCATTATCACCGAAAAACACATACCCACCCTAAACCTCACAACCAAAAACCCATGACCAACCTAAACCCTACAAATTCATTATCACCAAAAACCCATACCCACCCTAAACCAGAAAATTTACCTTGCCCCCTAAAATCCCTCACCCACCCTCAACCTTAAAAATTCTCTTGCCACCCAATAACCCATACACACTGTAAACCCTACAAAATTCCTTCCCACCAAAATCCCACACCCATCCCAAACAATAAAAATACCCTTGCCACCCAAAAAACCCATACCCACCCTAAAAATCCTTTTTTGCCCAAATATCCATAACCAACCTAAAAAATGCAATTGTCACCTAAAAACCCATACCAACCCTAAACACTTGCCACTCAATATCCTATACACACTGTAAACCCTGCACAATTCCTTCCCACCAAAACTCCCACACCCATTCCAAATGATAAAAATACCCTTGTCACCCAAAAAACCTATACCCACCCTAAACCATAAAAATCCCTTTCCGTCCAAAAACCCATATCCACCCTAAATCTAAAAAATGCAGTTGCCACCTAAAAACCCAAACCCACCCTAAACAATACCTTACCACTCAAAAATCCATACCCACCCTAAACCCTACAAATTCCTGTGCCGCCCAAAAAGCCGTACCCGCTTTAAACCCTAGAAAATGCCCTTACCACCAAAAACCTATACCCACCGTAAACTCCAGAAATTCCCTTGCCACCGAAAAACACATACCCACCCTAAACCTCACAACCAAAAACCCATGACCAACCTAAACCCTACAAATTCATTATCACCAAAAACCCATACCCACCCTAAACCAGAAAATTTACCTTGCCCCCTAAAATACCTCACCCACCCTCAACCTTAAAAATTCTCTTGCCACCCAATAACCCATGCACACTGTAAACCCTACAAAATTCCTTCCCACCAAAATCCCACACCCATCCCAAACAATAAAAATACCATTGCCACCCAAAAAACCCATACCCACCCTAAACCCTAAAAATTCCTTTCTGCCCAAATACCCATAACCACCCTAAATCTAAAAAATGCAGTTGCCACCTAAAAACCCATACCCACCCTAAACCCTAAACAATAACTTACCACCCAAAAACCCATACCCACCCTAAACCCTAGAAAGTCCCTTGCCACCCAAAAACCCATATGCACCCTAAAACCTACAAAATCCCTTGCCAACCAAAAAGTCATCCCAACCCTAAACCCTACAAATTCCAGTGCCGCCCAAAAAGCCGTACCCGCTTTAAACCCTAGAAAATGCCCTTACCACCAAAAACCTATACCCACCCTAAACTCCAGATATTCCCTTGCCACCGAAAAACACATACCCTCCCTAAACCTCACAACCAAAAACCCATGACCACCCTAAACCCTACAAATTCATTATCACCAAAAAACCCATACCCACCCTAAACCAGAAAATGTACCTTGCCCCCTAAAATCCCTCACCCACCCTCAACTTAAAAATTCTCTTGCCACCCAATAACCCATACACACTGTAAACCCTACAAAATTCCTTCCCACCAAAATCCCACACCCATCCCAAACAATAAAAATACCCTTGCCACCCAAAAAACCCATACCCACCCTAAAAATCCTTTTTTGCCCAAATATCCATAACCAACCTAAAAAATGCAAATGTCACCTAAAAACCCATACCAACCCTAAACACTTGCCACTCAATATCCTATACACACTGTAAACCCTGCACAATTCCTTCCCACCAAAACTCCCACACCCATTCCAAATGATAAAAATACCCTTGTCACCCAAAAAACCTATACCCACCCTAAACCATAAAAATCCCTTTCCGTCCAAAAACCCATATCCACCCTAAATCTAAAAAATGCAGTTGCCACCTAAAAACCCAAACCCACCCTAAACAATACCTTACCACTCAAAAATCCATACCCACCCTGAACCCTAAAAATTCTTATGCCGTCCAAAACCCATACCCAACCTAAACCCCCAAATTCCTTTGCCACCCAAAAACCTATACCCACTGTAAACCCTAAGAAATCCCACATAACCTAAAAACCCACACCCACCCTAAAACATAAAAAATCCCCTACCACACAAAAACCCATACCCATACCCACACTAAACCCTAAAAATTATTATGCCACCCAAAAACCCATACCCACCTTTAACCCTAAAAAAGCCTTTATCACCTAAAAAACTATACTCGCCCTAAACCCTAAAAAATACCTTATCACCAAAAACCCATACCCACCCTAAACCCTAGAAGTTCTATTACCACCCAAAAACCCATAACCACCCTAAACCTTAAGACAAACCTCACAACCCAAAAACCCATAACCACCCTACACCCTAAAAATTCCTTATCATTGAAAAACCCATACTCAACCTAAACCTGAAAAATTCTCTTGGCACCCAAAAACCCGTACCCGCCCTAAATGCTAAAAATTCCCTGGCCACTCAGAAACCCATACGCACCATGAACACTAGAAAGTCCCTTGCCACCCAAAAACCCATATGCACCATAAAATCTAAAAAAGCCCATATCACCTGAAAACCCATACCCAACCTAGAACCTAAAAAATCCCTTACCACCCAAAAACCCATCCCCACCCTAAACCTTACAAATTCCTGTGCTGCCCGAAAAGCTATACCCACCCTAAACCCTAAAAAAGCCCTAAACACCTAAAAACCTATACTTACCCTAAACACTAAAAAATACCTTACCACCAAAAATGCATATGACAACGAAGCGCTATACCACTCACTGCAAATGACAACGCAAGCGCTATAGCAATCACTGCAAATGACAACGCAGCGCTATAGCAATCACTGCAAGTGACAATGCAGCGCTATACCAATCACTGCAAATGAGAATGCAGCGCTATACCACTCACTGCAAATGACAACCCAAGCGCTATAGCAATCACTGCAAATGACAACGCAGCTTTATAGCAATCACTGCAAATGACAACGCAGCGCTAGCAATCACTGTCTGCCACCTTTCTGCTGCGCGTCGCCTAGAAATCAATTATAAAGCGGGAGTGTTTGCTCCCCTTCGGTCTAAAGCTCGCTCTTCTTCTCTTTTTTTGATGTTTCCTTCTCTGTAAACCTCCTGAGCCCTTTCCCCCCACCCCCACCCTATCCTGCACATGCACAAACGGACCTCGGCAGAGTGCACGCACCTCGCTCTGCCCTCAGTGCAGTGTCACTGAACATGGCCAGTACCTTGTACCTTTGAGCTAGCTGGGTGGGTTCATGCACCCGCTCCGGAGCTCTGTGCTGCGCTGATCAGGGCGGGGCAGACTCGAGCTTTCATGCTTTGGAGGTCCATGAAACGACAGTTCACGTGCTGCAGCACAAATATTGATCCGGCGCCACATTTGATGGCTCAGTAGAGAATTCGTGTTCAGGAACTCATCCTTCAAAGTTGTCACACGGAATACCACTAAAATAGGTAACGCCTGAAGTTGCAGAGATTAGAAACTAAAGTAGGGAGTGCTGCTATGCAACACATCTTATTGTCATGCATACATCTGTTACACCTTTTGGATTTATTCACTTTTTTTTTAAAGAGTGAAAATGCATATGGCGCGCGGCAGTCGATTTAAAAGCCCGTATGCTTTATTCAGATTATATTTTTTATTCTTATTATGTATTCCAACAAGCAAGTCTAGAGGAGAGGGCTGGCATGACCAGTCTTTGAATGTCCTGGCTGGTACAACAAGCATTGGCATAGCCAATAGGTCTCGCTTGTGGGACCTTATAAGTATTTAGTTTTGCAGCACAATATCCTTGGTGCAACAAGGATATTGCGATACAAAAGGGGATGATGGACGGATATTGTGCTGCAAAACTAAATACTTCTAAGGTCCCACAAGCGAGACCTATTGGCAATGCCAATGCTTGTTTCACATCTCATGGTGTTCTTCTCTATCGTCAATGACATATAATTGTACATTAGTAGGAAGTAATGCTGCCTTTAAAAAAAAGGTGGATAGCTACTTCTCATAGTACCAACTCCCATCATTACAATTTGGCATAATATTGATACCTGGTTGAAATTTAAATTAAGCTGCTTGGGTCATGCAATTTCTAGAATTTCATGCTACACTTGTTATAACAATTCCAGTGCCACCCCACATAAGTATATGGCATTGGTGGCAAAAGTTTTTCGCAAATTCATGGGACTAATACAAATGTCCAGAACAAGAGAGCCTTTTCCTTATGCCGCTTATGTTTTTTCGTGCTATGTTTTTACTGCAAAATTGCAAAAACTCATTTTGTGCTCAAATATAGCACTACATAATGCATTTTGCATGTGTGTAATGTTATGATTTCGCATAATTTTCCTGAACTTTTGCATAATTAAACAAAAACAAACAAAGCAAATAGTGTACACGCTATAATTTTATACACTTTTTTAAATTATTTTTTTATTGACATTTTAATAATACTAAACGTACAAAACATTTTGGAGGTCTGTTGCTCCACATCACCCCATGAAGTATCATTGTGCAATTAACATGGTATAACTTTACAAGCTTATTATCCAGTTTGTCTTGAAACTTTCCCTGTAAATCCAGCCAAAGCACGTTACACATTGTAAATGCATTATTCCCCTGGTATGTACAAAAACATTTCCTGCTTACAGTGCTAGCAGCAAACGCCCTGTTATGGTGTGCTGAAGGGTTGTGCATCGGCGTGTTTGGGTGATCCGGTTCTGCCTGTTGTCATGTGCGGGCCCACTCCTGAAAGGGGCCCCATATGTCACGTGGCCGGGATGCTGATGGCATCAGCTTCCAGGAGGTTGATAACTGTTCCTGACTAAATCTTACATCACAAATCCAATCGTTCACAGTCGGGGACCTTCTCCTCCCCCAAGATATAGCAACTCTATGCTTGGCCAGTGATAACAAAAGAGCGTGTCATTTCCAGAGTCCCTGTGGTGTCGCCTTTACATATCCCAATAAGCCCAACAGGGGGTCTGTGTCATTTGCCATGCCCAGTATGTCATGTATAATTTTAAAAATGGAGGTCCAAAAATCATCTAGTTTGGGGCAGAGCCATGCCATGTGCGAAAATGTTGCTTGAGTGAATCCACATCTCCAGCAGCCGGCATCTTCCTTAAGTCCCATGCGGTGAAGTTGAGCAGGAGTTCTATAGAATCTATGTATACATTTGAAATGAATAAGGCGTAGCTTATAGTTCAGGGACAGTGCCGTAAGCTGATTGCAACAACATGACCATTGTTCCTCAGATAGATCAGTGGGAAAGTCCGCATTCCATGCTTGCATGGCTTTGGTCATTAACAAAGGTGCCGTGTTTTGCATGTTATTGTAGAGTCTGATGATGAGTACATGAGGTGTGTCAACCTTAAGAAAATTTTCGAGCACTAGCAGTGTGGGAGTGGACTTGGGAATGTGTTGTGTAATTCTCTGCACATGGCCTTAAGTTTGTGATAGAAGAATTGTTCCGAAAATCGGACCGGACGTCCCTCCTCTGGCTCAGGAGGAGCTCTAAATGTCTCCCCTGGGTATAGGTCCGTGAAAGTGCGCAGTCCCTATCGGAGAGCTAGTGCCCTACTTGTACCATCTCCCATGGTTGGTAACATCAGGTTGTGTGCTAGGGGGATAGATGGGGCATACAGGAGTTTAAGGTGCGCTCTGACCCGTAGTTTGTCCCATGCCCACCTCAATGTCTCCACCGTGTCTATTTCCCCACAAAGGCATATACCTGACTGGTATAATGCCACCAAAAGTTGGATAGGCCTGCCACGTCCAGATCCACAGCAGTATGTTGCTGGAAGGGGGTCGGGTGCAGCCAGAAGTGTAGGAATTGCACCTGAGCACAGAAGGCATACAATTGGTAATCCGGGGTGCCCATCCCTCCCTGAGACAGGGGCAGTGTCAGTAGTTCCCATGAGATATGCGCCTGTATGCCAGGCCATATCATAGAGATCAGTAAAAAAATGTTGCAAGAGCTGAATTAGGAAATTGACAAACGGGTAGAGCAGTTTTGGTAGGATCACCATTTTACAATTGCTATTCTCCCCGCTAGGGAGAGCGGAAGATTGGCCCAGGCATCATTTTACACACTTGACGGGATGTCTGCCTTGCAGACGTTGCTGAAAGGATTACTAGGCCTTTTTTGGCTATCCCTATAGTGTATTTGCACACATCACCCTGCTGTCCATCTGACTAGGTGAGTGCTGCCTATTTATTTTTGTTCTAACTATATTATAATTTGCGTATATTGGAGGAGGGTGTTATACAGTGGACTGTCGTACAATGAAGTGTCCTAGAGTAGGGCGTTGTAGAGTGGAGTGGCATGCAGTGGAGTGGAGTGTTACAGAGTGGAGTGTTACAGAGTGGAGTGTTACAGAGTGGAGTGTTACAGAGTGGAGTGTTACAGAGTGGAGAGGCATAGAGTGGAGAGGCATAGAGAGGAGTGGCATAGAGTGGAGTGGCATAGAGTGGAGTGGCAGAGAGTGGAGTGGCATAGAGTGGAGTGGCATAGAGTGGAGTGGCATAGAGTGGAGTGGCATAGAGTGGAGTGGCGAACAGTAGAGTGGCGTGTAACGTAGAGGTTTACAGTGGAGTGGAGTGGTGTAGGGTGTCATGCCGTAGAGAAGAGTAGAGTGGCATGTCGTACATTAGAGTGGAGTATTGCGCTATAGAGTTGCGTGTCGTACAGTGTAGTAGCGTAGTGTAGACCAGAGGAGAGTGTCATACAGTGGACTGTTGTAGAGTGCCGTAGAATGAAGGGTCGTACAGTGTAGTAGAGTGAACTAGAGTGGAGTGCCATAGAGTGGAATAGTGTACAGTGAGGTGGCATAGAGTGGAGTAGATTGAGTGGAGGGGTGTGTTGTAGAGTAGAGAAAAGTGGAGTACAGTGCATTGGTGTGTCAGAGTAGAGTGGAGCTTCGTAGAGTAGAGTGGTATACCATATCATAGAGTAGAGTGGCGTGTTATAGAGTGGCATGGCATACGGTGTAGGGGCATAAAGTGAAGTGGTGTGGAGTGGTGTAGAGTAGTGTTGTGTAGAGTGCAGGAGAGTGTCATACAGTGGACTGTTATAGAGTGTAGTGACAACGTGTGGTGCTGTGGAGTGTTGTATAGTGTTGTATAGTGTTGTATAGTGTTGTATAGTGTTGTATAGTGTAGTGTGGAGTAGAGTGGAGTGACATACAATGGAGGGGACTCCTCTAGAGTGGAGTGGCTACAGTGGAGTAGAGTGTTGTACATTGTGGTAGAGTAAATTGGCATAGTGTCTTAGAGTGGAGTGGCATATAGTGGTGTAGAGTGAAGTAGTTAAGTACAATGAAGTAGAGTGCAGTAGTGTTTCATTGACTACAGTGAAGTAAAGTGGTGTGGAGTGGCCTAGCTGGAGATGTATTGAGTGTTGTAGAGTGGAGTATAGTGGTATAGAGTGGAGTAGAGTGTCGTAGAGTGGCACAGAGTGGAATAGAGTGTAGCAGTGGAGTAGAGTGTTATGGACAAGTGTAAAATGTCATAGTGTAGAGAAGAGTGTTGTATTGTGGAGTGATGTGTTGCAGAGTATAATAGGGTTGTGTAGTGTTTGTGAACCTAAAACCTGCATTTGAGCTATCCCACGAACAAAACTCTGGTCAGTTTTGGGGAGGATGGGGGTCCCTAGTAACATACCAACATTAATTTGCTTGCTCAATGACAGTTATGTCCAGGTGTGGAGGGCTAGTCAGGGTTAACTGGCAGAATGCATCACCATGAATAAAGGGGTGCGGCAGGGATACATGCTTACTCCATTATTTTCCTTTTATTTATATAATCTAGTTGCATAGTTCGTGCTAATGCATCTCCAATACATGCAGATAGCAAACTCTGTGGGCCCGATTCACAGAACTAACTTAAGACAAAATCCTAAACTTACTACTTTTGGTATTCACATAAGTTAGGATTTTGTCTTAAGTTTGTCTTAAGACAGACTTAAGACAGACTTAAGACAAAATCCTCACTTAAGTCTGTCTTAAGTCTGTCTTAAGTCTGTCTTAAGACAAAATCCTAACTTCTGTGAATACCAAAAGTAGTAAGTTTAGGATTTTGTCTTAAGTTAGTTCTGTGAATCGGGCCCTCTCTGTTATTGTTTGCGAAAGATATACTGCTTGCCTCAAAAACCATCAGAGGGTTACAACTTTTAATTAAATACTTTTTGCTGATCTGCATAAAGAGTAGACTGGGGACAAACTCCTCCAAAACAGATTATATAACCATCAATCTTCAAAAATCATACCAGGAGAATATCCTTGAGTGGAGTAAATCTTAAAAGGGAAAAAATTGACTTTGAGTATTTGGGACAAAGATAATGGCACATTTGTCTTTGACAAAGCATTAATCTGAACCTGCTTCTGTCTTAAATTCCTTGGCCCAACGTTACTCAACTCTTCCACCTAGTTTCCAATGATTCAGCATGAATATGTATTTCTTAAAATGTCCATGATCACATACATTCTCTTTGTCAACCATGGTTGACACACCATCTCTGTGGGGACTTCGACATCTCTATAATCACACACTATCTCTATGGGGACCTGGACATCTTTATAATCACACACTATCTCTGTGGGGACCTGGACATGTCTATAATCACACACTATCTCTGTGGGGACCTGGACATGTCTATAATCACACACTATCTCTGTGGGGACCTGGGCATGTCTATAATCAAACACTATATCTGTGGGGACCTGAGCATGTGTATAATCACACACTATCTCTGTGGGGACCTAGACATCTCTATACTCACACACTATATCTGTAGGGACCTGGGCATGTGTATAATCACACACTATCTCTGTGGGGACCTGGGCATGTCTGTAATCATACACTATCTCTGTGTGGACCTCAACATCTCTAAAATCACACACTATCTCTGTGGGGTCCTGGGCATGTCTATAATCAAACACTATATCTGTGGGGACCTGAGCATGTGTATAATCACACACTATCTCTGTGGGGACCTAGACATCTCTATAATCACACACTATATCTGTGGGGACCTGGGCATGTGTATAGTCACACACTATCTCTGTGGGGACCTGGACATGTCTATAGTCACACACTATCTCTGTGGGGACCTGGGCATGTCTATAATCACATACATTCTCTTTGGCGACCGTGGTAATATTATAGTCACACACCATCTCTGTGTGGACTTGAGCATTCCTGTAATTAAACGCAAGCTCTGTTTTGGCTTGAGCATCATCAGCTTTTCATTCTCTGTATGGGGCTTTGAAAAACTGAAAAGTAGTCAAGTTAGACTTTTGGTCTAAGTTTACATTTGTGAAACTGAAAAGTAAAAAAGTTAGATTTTGTGCCTAACTTTACCTTTGTGAATCAGGCCCTATTTTAATGAGGACTTAAACACAATCATCTTCATGCACTATCTCTGTTGGGACTTAAAGATCGCTGTAATATCACACTATCTTTGTGGGGGCTTGAAAAAACTATAATAAAATACTATCTTTCTGGGGACTTGAACATCACTATAAAAACATATCATTTCTGTGGGGACTCGACCTTTCCTGTAATTAAATGGAAACTCTGTTTTGACAGGAAGCACCAGGGGGTGTCACGATGCACAGGGTCAAGGCTGATTTGCATTTAGCTCGGTCTGAACTGGAGTGACGAAGTAAGCTAAAGAACGATGATGGTTTCAACCCAGATCTGTGACTGGGGGTATGTGACTGAAAAGTTTCAGCACTCCGTCCATCATCTCCTTGTGTTTGCTTCGACTTGAACATCATCAGCTTCACATTCTCTGTACGGGGCATTGTGAATATTGAAAAGTAGTAAAGTTAGACTTTTGGTCTAAGTTTACCTTTGTGAATTGGGCCCTATTTTAATGAGGACTTAAACACAATCACCTACATGCACTATCCCTGTGGAGACATAAACATTGTATAATAGCACACTATATTTGTGGGGACTTAAACAACACTGTAATAACGCGCTATCTTTGTGGGGACTTGAACATCACTATAATAACACACCATCTCTGTGGGGACTTGAACATCTCTATGATAACACACTATCTCTGTGGGGACTTGAACATCTCTATGATAACACACTATGTCTGTGGGGACTTGAACATCACTATAATAACACACCATCTCTGTGGGGACTTGAACATCTCTATGATAACACACTATCTCTGTGGGGACTTCAACATTGCTATAATAACAAACCATCTCTGTGGGGACTTGAGCATTCCTATAATTACACCCAACCTCTGTGTGGACTTGAACATCATTAGCTTCACACTCATTATAATGGGATTTAAGCTTTGAGTGTACACACTATTGGTATGGAGACTTAAACACAATGATCTTCACCCACTATCTCTGTGGGGACTTGAACATCTATTTTGGCAAACTTTTTAGCAGCTAATCAAGCTCTAGGTTTCACTTGACCATATTAATTAGTTCCATATGTTAATTTCTTTGTGTTCATTCCCTTATCTCCTAAGATTTTAAGCACTAATAAATAGGTTAAATACAGCTTTAAGGGTCTTTCTTTAAGCGTGATATGATGTTTTCTGGCACATTAACAGAATCTGTCTTTAATGTATACCCCTAGTATATATGCAGCAATTCGTATATGAATAGATTAAAATGTTGTTTGTGTATATTGTTGATAAAATAAACATTTAGCCATGTACCTTTGACTGTATTCAATCACAAATAGTGTTACAGACTAGGTCCCCACAAGGATGGTAGCACGTGTTCAAGTCCCCACAAGGATGGTGCTGTGCGCACGATTAAATAACAATATATTTGCAAATTTGAAGCAGGATCCTGTATAATGAATTTTTTCTTAACATTTTTCTGTTATTAGTGTATTTTAAAAACATTGGGAAAGGTTAGTCCCCACAAGGCTGGTATTCACACATAGTCCCCACAAGGATGGTAACACGTGTATGTGTGTGTGTGTGTGTGTGTGTGTGGGGTGAGTGATTTGGGCCCGCTGATCCTCTTAATGTCTTGACAACTTGCCTATTTATGAAAACAACACTGACATATGTAGCAAGTCAGCATCGCTGTGCTGACTTTTGGGCAGTCTTCTGACTTTGTAGGGTAAATTGAATTCTACTCTGTAAAGAGCAGGCAGGATATGTTCAATGTAACCGAAACCTTGCCATATTTGGCGTTTCTCTGCTGTACCCCTCGCACTTCAAGTCATTCACTTTCCAAGTATCTGCATTCCACATCTGCCTCCCACCTGTCTATAAATACTCAGAGGCAGTAACTGTTTCTCACTCAATAACACCATATATTATGGAGATCAGTCTGTCTCTCTGTGTAAACAATCCAGCCAATACTGGTGACTCAGGCAGTCTACTCTTGGAAATGTTCCCATGTTTTTCTTGCCGCTCTTGTTACCTTGGTGTGCACCAGCAACTGACCTGCTTGAACACTAACGCGAGGGTTTGGCGTTGTCAAACAGCAAGCAAGGGGTAATGTGAATATATGGCTTTTTGTGTTTGACAAATTCCCCTTATCCATCTTGCCAGTTCTGTTTCCCGATGCAGTTTGGTGAATGCCAGGTATCCTCAAATGTCAAATGCAGACAGGAATGGGGCAATTTTCATTATTTTCCGATTTGTTCAATTCGAGATTGCAAAGATCAAGGAAATCATGTGTGGGATCTTCGGATCCAGCTTTTTCAGAGACACGAATAAGCGGTTCAACAGGGTCCTGCAGGACAGAATCTCTTAATCATTTAGGTTGGTCCAATTGAACGTATCATTAACTGCAAAGATTGTATTATATATCTCATAGTACTGCTTCAGGGCATTAAGAAGAAAGAATTACGAGAACAGATATGAATGCATCGGCATGCCTTTTAGCTATGGCTACTAGGATTTGAGTTTAATATTCGGGTTTAGTCTTAAAGGTAAGGTTCACATAAGTAATCATTGTTTACATTTTCTTTCATAGACCTATGAACACTCTTTCTGTCCTTACTGCATTAAACACATGACCCATGTCACTGAAATTCACATATACTCAGATGTATATTCTGTGCACACTAAAATTATTGATCTAAGGGTCATTTCTTGCCTTTTGTTAGGCCATTTCCAAATTCTTATAGTGTCAGCTGAAAATAGTTTTGAAAACATGGCTCTATCACGATTAGCGAGCCTTAATGTCAAACCTAGGTGGCCTGATAATGTTTGGCACTGTGTCTGTGTTAAAACCTAGAGCTGTGATTCTGACACTAGGCTCATATACCTGTAAAATAAAAGAGGCATACTGGCTTGTGTTGACAAATTTTCTTATGTATAGCTCTTAAAGAAACTGTTGCATGCCTAACTTCAGAGGCATTCTGTGCCGTTGATTCAGGTTAATCTCTACTTTTGAGCTGCATTGCTGAGTTGTTTAGTGTTTCAAAAACACAAGCTGTCCTACTTTCTAACCCTCTATTTAATTAGTGAGCATAGAAAAATATTGCGTAATGTAGCAAAATACCTTTATAAGGGAAAGAAGAGGTTTCCATTTCCCTTCATTCATTTTACTCCATTTCTGTAAAGTTTTTTCTTTTTCTTCTTGCGAGTTCAAAACACAGGCATCAATTTTACATGAATCTGGGAAGTTACCTGTTAAGGAAAAGACAGTTTATCAAAGGCCAACATGTATATATGGTAATATTAAACAGATCTTGTAACCAAAGTCCTCCTTAAACTCTAGGCATAAAACAAGTCTGTTCGTTTCTTTTGAAAACCGTATATAATTGACACCATTTTAAAACGGAGTAAAATATAACATCTTTTAAAGAGTAGATGCTTATTTGTTTGTCCATGCACGATACTGTAGGAGAAGCAGACAGTTAATTTGTGCTCCACTAGACAATAGGCAGGCAACCCTGAGTACTCACTCATTGTTCAGGTAACAGGCCCAGAAATGTAGGGGTTGACCTCATCAGAGTAATGGAAAGGAATTAGGGTCGTGATGCGTGCCTCTGGATTGTTTATGGAAGATAATTCACCATATAGTTTTATGTTGTGTGTTTTGGGGATGAGTGTGTGTGTGCGCGCTACACCCCTGAACTCAGAACCACTCGGGTGAAGTAAATTTGACTATGAACCTGGAAAGACAACTGCAGGGGAAGTGGGAGAGAATTACTGGCAACTTACGACACCATAATTAGTATGCTTGGGAACAAACATCACGAACTAAGAATAAACATTCTTCACTATGTATGCCACCGAAAAAACAAGGTACTAGCACAAGTCACTCCGAAGATGCAATTGTTCGCTCGTAGCTATTTTTTCAGTCCTTCATTGATACTTACTATTATACTGCACAGGATACTGAATGCCCTTCTTTTAGCGTTCTTGAGAATCATACCATGGTGTATTTGGTTGGAATAGGGTAGGATGATGGTATATCACCATCACCCTAACTATGGGAACTGTGCAGAGGGTCTGAACCATGTGAGGAAGCGAGGCTCTAAATTCAAGTGGTAGAAAATACGGAACAGCTCAGAAAGTCAAAGGCTTTTTGGAAATCAATCGAAATAATGGCTAAGGACCGTCGAATTCCTGTGCAAAGGCCCACACAAGATGAAAATGATGGAGATTACGTGTGTTTGTATGTTGTGGCATAAACCCATTTTGGTCATGCTGTATCAGGATGTTCAATTAGCCGGACAAGAGAAGAGGAAAGGGCCTCTGCCAAAATGTTTCTTTCAATATTAATTAGTGAAATTGGTTAGTAGATATGCCTCTATCTGGTGCGTGCTCCATTTGGGTACCAGTGTAATCCTAGTTATAAAGAGATCATCTCTAATTGTTGTTCCCTAGTCGCCTCCTCCGTCACGGTCATTAAATACTGGCATTAGAGTAAGATCATACAGGAACAGTTCAGTTGGTGGGCCAATTTCGCCCTGGGGGTTTACCGAACTATATGAAAGACAAGGCACTAGCTAGTTCCTCCCCCATCAGTGGGTGATCCTGTGCCTCCTAGGTCTCGTCATCCAGGCTCACTACTGGAAGTTTGTCTATCCGCATTACCATGGTAACCAGGTTTGCCAGAACATCTCTGGCATAGTGGTGTTTCTAATAGGCAACAAAGGGATGACTGCCCCAGTCACAACTCACTGAATTTACAACAGCTTCCAGGGACAATACGTACCCTACCATTATAGCAATATAGTATCTTGCCAGTCTTGTCCTCAAATTCATATATACAACACTGTGATGCTATCCAGTCAAATTTGCAGCATCAGTACTCATGTCAAAGGTAAGGTGAGTTACCTCAATCTGATGAGGAAGAGGAACCTCTTGGATGACAGCAAAGTCCTGTTCCAGCCAGGAAGTTCAGTGTCCAGGCAAACAGTGGCCTCCTCCTTTGTCTTTTCTTGATTCCCGAGATAGTCCAACATACCACAAATCACTGCCTTTAAGGAGTCCCAGATAGTATGAGCGGATGAAACAGAGTTAATATTGGACTTGAAATTGGTCTCATCCTCCTGTCTGAGACTGGTGTAAAAAATGGCATCATTTATGGTCATGAAACATGAACACGTACCGACTCGTTACAGTGCACCACAGAAATAAGACATGAGTCCTCAATTAATAGTTTTTTCAATTATAGTTATTGCAGTTATAATTTCTAATATGTTTTTAGAATATTTCATGCAGATGTAACAATGACCATATTGAACAGTGTAATACGTGATGATGTAAACATGCCACTGCCTTTCTCTGACATAAAACTAATCAACAGAATTGCATCAGGTAGGCACCAGGCGTTTACACGCCACACCCCTCATGGTATGTCCTGATTGTGCCTGATACATAGCTCATTCAGGACATGGTCAGACACTGTGAGATAAAACGCAGGAAGTAAAGCCTATTGGTTTCTCCCTATTCACACCTCATTAAAGAGGTAACTACTGCCACTGGAGTACAGAGAGCCTATTAGAATTTAATTAACTACTGCCCGGTCTTTTAGACAAAAATAGCATGTTTAAAGAAGTAATGTATGGTTCATATTTAATAAAATCTATATTTATCAGTATTAGACCAGACAGCCTTTGGTGTGGTCTTCCTACAAACTTTTAGCCTTCTACCATCCTGTTTGCTGAAATTCGTTTTTGTTGGCTTTAGGACTCTGTGCAATTTGCCACTGCTAATCAGTGCTAAAGTGCTTGTGTTCACTCCTCTAAACAGAGTAAAATTGGCTAACACCCAGGGCCACTGGAATTATGCAGCAGGAGAGGGCCAAATTATATAGCAGGCTTGAGTGATTTATGTGGCAAGAAAATCCAAATTATGCGGCATAATGGAGTACATTTTGCAATAGGATTGCTTCATTGGTTTTTCATTTTTAATCTTGGTAACACTGTACAGGCATTGGTTGCACCTCATTAATACTTGTTATAGCAATAGGCAGCAGAAAGTTGACCAGTCTGGCATTGCAAAGGGCCTTTCACTGCACAGCAATACATGTTGCTATATTTTTAGTAACTTTTAAGTTTAAAGTATTTTATTTGGTGCAACATACATGGACAAACATACATAAGTTATGAGGCATCAGGTCAGCGCGGACGAGGCCGCACCTATAGCATAATATCTTTAAAGGACAGTTCGACCATGGGCCAGTCCGCAACGGCATTGAAGGATATGCATGGTTGCAGTGTTAAATACTTTCCGTTCACAAACTCCCCCTCCAACCCCAACTTCCAAACCCCCATCACCCCCGCCCCCCCCCATCCACCCATCGTCCAGTGCGCAGGTCATGTCCAGGCCGTCTACCTAGTTCGCCCTTGGCGAGAGAGGCGTATCCCTTATCCGCTCAGGAGGTTGGTGCTGCAGGACTCGTGAGCCGCAAGAGGCGGAGGTATTTGGGACATGTGAGTTCCTTTAATTCAGTGAGTAGCAGAGAGTGGAATGGTTGCCAGAGATCGTTAAATTGCTCTATATCCCCTGCTACTGTGAGTGATAATTTCTCCATGCCCAGAACATGCCATAATCTATGTAGCCAGCCCATGATAGAGGGTATCGTGGTAGTGCGCCAGTGTAATAAAATGTTCTGAACTGCTGAACCCAGCGCAATAGCTATTTGTCTGCCCCTGCGTGACTTGAGAGGATACATCAACCCGTTTGGGAGCCCTAACAGGGTATATGCGGGGAAGCGTGGCAGTTCTATGCTGAAATGGGAGTCAATTTCGTCTAACACTTCCTTCCAGTAGGGCTCTAGAAGCGGACAGTCCCATAGAATGTGTGTCAGTGTGCCCCGGTGTCCGCACCCTCTCCAACAGGTGTCTTCCTTGCTACGGTCCATTTCATGGACTCGTTCCGGCGTATAGTACCAGTAGGTAGAGACCTTAGTCAGTGTGTCCGTGAGGCCCATATGGTATGCCGAGTGTCTTGCCCTGTAGGATATCTGCTCCCATTCCTTGTGGCTCAGTGTCCTGCCCAATTCCCGTTCCCAGCGCTCTCTTCCCGGGTTATAGAGGTGTGAAGAAAGTGGTTGCAGTAGCCTATAGAGATCTGTGATCAATTTCGAGTCTGATGTACGTGTCATAAGCCATTTCTCGTATGGGAGGAATTGTCTATCAGCCGATTCCCTTACCTGTGGGTGTAGTGCCCAGTGGCGAGCCTGCATATAGCAGAGTCTTTCAGATTCAGGGAATGAAAATTCCTGTCGAAATTGCGGGAAGGGGATGACTCCTACTGGGCCATACATATGGCACAGGGCCCGATACCCGGCCACACGCCAATGGGTAAAGGCCCCCCTTTCCATCCCCGGAGTAAAGTCCGGATTGTCCACCAACGGTGTAAGTGGTGACGGAAATGTAGTGAGAGTATGCGCGAGGTTGGTGGCGTCCCAGACCCGCAGGGGTACTCTGGTGACAAAGGAGGCATACAGATTCGCGGGCCGATGAGGCCGACGTAAAAACGGGACTTCCTGCAGGAGTCGGCCTCACACTGCCTGATCCTGGAAGAGCCAGTGCTTATCCGACTCCCACCTGCTCCATTCTACCAGATAGCGTAACTGTGTTGCTTGGAAGTACTTACGGAGATCTGGTATCCCCAGCCCTCCTGCCTCTGGGGCTAACATAGAGAGAGCCCTGTGCATTCTGGGCTTCCTGCCTTGCCAGATAAAGCGCGAGAGGTCTGCCTGTAGCTGTGGGATCCATCCCACTGGTGGCTGGAGTGGCAAGGCCCGGAGCAGGTAAAGAACCTGAGGCAGAACCGTCATTTTAACAGCCGCAATTCTGCCTAACCTGGAAAGAGTGCCACGATTCCATCGCCCTAGTTCCTGCCGGATCTTCTTGCCCAGTGCGGTATAGTTAGCCCTCACCATGGCCGGCAGGGTGGGGGCCAGCTGAATCCCCAGGTAAGGCACCAGCTCCGACGACCAGAGCATGGGGAATTGGCCTTGTAGGTGAGCTCTAGTGGCTGGCGTAAGGGAGATGTCCAGAGCCACAGATTTCCCCATATTCATTTTAAAACCCGCGACCGCACTGAAGGAGCCCAGCTCCTCGATGCAAGCCGGCAGGGCAGTCCGGGGCTCGTCTAGCGATAGTATGATGTCATCCGCGTAAAGGCTAATGGTGTGCGTAAAGCCCCCGAACCGCACCCCAGTCGCCGCCGGATTATTACGCACTCGTTGGGCGAATGGTTCCATGTAAAGGGCGAAGAGCAGTGGTGAGAGCGGGCATCCCTGCCTGGTACCTCTCTCGATGTTAAAGCTCCTCGAACTATAACCATACACTCGCACCATCGCAGTCGGTAATCTGTAGCAATTAAGGATCATGGAGCGGAACTTGTCTCCTATGCCCGCCTTAATCAATACTTGTTCGAGATAGGGCCAATGCACTCGGTCAAACGCCTTCTCAGCGACCACCGCCAGCATCATTCTCTCTCCGGGTATCCGAGAGGCCTTCTCCAGTAGGTGAACGATCCTCTTGGTGTTGTCCACCGTCTGTCTCCCCGGAACAAATCCCGCCTGGTCCGGATCTATAAGACCCGGTAGGTGGGGGGCCAGTCGGGCCGCAAGGATCCCAGTGTATAGTTTCAAATCCACATTCAAGAGAGATATCGGCCTGTAAGAGCCGCAGTGCTTCCGGTCTTTCCCGGGTTTGGGGATAACCGTGAGTGAGGCCCGCAGGAGGTCAGGCGGAATGGCCCCCGGGGTAGCGAACGAATTAAAAAGGCGGGTGAGGATCGGGGCCAGCGTCATGCAGAACGTTTTATAAAAAAGGGAGGTATACCTGTCCGGTCCCGGGGCTTTGCCATGCTTCAGCCTGGCAATGGCGGAAATTACTTCCTCTATTCTGATTTCCCTATCCAGGTGCTCCGCCTGCGAGGGATCCAGGGAGGGCAGGGTGACTGAGTCCAAGTATGTGGACACCACAGCTTCATCCGGTGGGTCTCCGGCATATAGATCTGCATAAAATCTGCGGAAAGTTTCAGCTATATGGGCGTCTTCCGTCACTCCCGTCCCTGTGGGGTCAGAGATCTCTTTCACTAGCTGACTCTGATGCGCCACTCGGAGCCTGTTGGCCAACAGTCTGCCACAGCGGTCCCCACCCGTGTAGTATGTATGGCGCAGGCGAAGTGCCGCGTACTCCGCGCGATCCAAATCTAAGGCCGCCAGGAGTTTCCTTGCCTCCTTAAGCTGCCTCCATATTCTGGGGGCCCCGGTCCTGCGGTGCATTTGTTCGAGCTCCTGGACCCGCTGGGTGAGTTCATCCCTCTTGGCCTGTCGTTCTTTATTTTCAGCAGAGGAGATTGCCAAAAATTCCCCCCTAAGGACTGCCTTCAAGGCTGCCCACTGCGTTGCAAGGGTGGTGTCAGAGTTATCGTTGTGGGACAGATACTCCCGGATCGCTCCCTCGATGCGGTCTATCACCACCTTCCTGTGTAGCAAGGTGTCACGGAGGCGCCACGTTCCGGGAGGACCGGCCACCGGCGGCAGACACAAGGTGGCGGAGACCGGGGCATGGTCCGATAAGGACAGTACTCCCAAGTCCGACGTGGAGACCAAAGCTCGTACCGGAGTTGTGACCAGGAGATGGTCTAGCCTCGCGTACGTCTTATGGGCATGGGAGTAATACGAATACCCCCTGTCAGTGGGATGCATGTGTCGCCAGAGGTCGTGTAAGTCGACTTCCGACAGCTGCGCCTTGCACCCGGCTGAGAACTCCCCTACCTGCGGGGAGCGCTGCGCTGATCTATCCATGGCTGAGTCAAAAACCACATTAAAGTCTCCTCCGATGATAACATGCCTATCCTGCAAAGCAGTAATGTCTACAAACGTTCTTGCTGTTCATTAGGGCTGTACAGAGACCCAACTGTAAAAGCGATACCCCCAATCCTCAACCGGTATGCTAACAGCCGACCTGTGTGTTCTGCGTGCTTGTGAAGGATTTCCCCTCTAAAGTGTCTGGCCACCAGAATTGCCACCCCTGCCGTGTTAGTGGTGCTAGAAGAGAAAAACTGTGTCGGGAATTTATGTGAGCGCAGCCTGTGAGTGTCTCGTGGTAGTAGGTGCGTCTCTTGAAGGAGACAGACGTCAGCTTGAGTGCCCTCCAGGAGAGACAGTACCGCACGCCTTTTGACCGGGTTGTTGAGACCCCTAACATTAAGGGTCACTACCTTAAAAGTGACGGGAGGCATAGGAGAAGGTGTAAGTGAAAGCGTAATTTCCCCGCCCGGGCGAGGTTAGGTATATGAATGCCGCCGAAGCTGCTAGGACCTGCATAGTGCACTGGATGACCTGCCCCCTCCCGTTCAACTCCCCAACCCCTACCCAAAGCTCCCCATCCCCACCCCTCCAACCTGTTCTCCCAAATCCTAACCCGGAACTACCCCAACAACCCCCCTCCCCTCCATCCCATCCCCCCAACTGTTCCCAGAACCCCATTGTCCCAGTCCAGTCTGCGGTTGACAAGTCTGTGGAAAGTTACTTAAGTGGACGTCCAGCCACCACACACCCACCCACCGCCCCCTCTCCCCCGAACCCCCAAACCTGCATTGTTGAGAAAGCCATGTCGATCTCCCCCCGGAGTTCTCTCAGGCCGTCAGTGCGACGTCGCCAGATGCTGTGTCTCTGGCCACCATCCGCACCGCGCCTGGGGATATCTCAGGCCGTCAGCGCGACCCCAGTCAGGACGGCGTCGCCGGCCGCCTCTCGTAGTGCCCGTTCCATTCGAGCTCGGATGGTGGGCGAATCCGGTCTAGCAGAGGCGGCCGCGGACCGATGATCAGGGACTCTCTGCCAGCCGTCTCTGGTGATACGCCGACGTCGAGGCGTGTGAGCTTCTTCATCTGTCGCGGTGATCCTCAGCACTTCACAAGTGTCCTGAAGGGACCGAAGTTGATGCATGACGCCGTTCCATGGAAAGATGAGTCGGAAAGGATGTCCCTAGGAATATTGCGTCCCATGGGACCTCAAAAAGTCTGTCGCTATTTTGAACGTTCTACGTTTCTGAAGCGTAATCGTCGACAAGTCCTGATAAAGAGCAACCGGATGTCCCTGGAATTGCAACGATTGCTGTTTCCTTGCTTCACGGAGTATTTGCTCCTTGAGCGGAAAGTCTGGGAGGAAGGCCAGTATGTCAGGCGGGGGTGCCGAGGTCTGGCGCATCGTACCCACCCTGTGCGCCCTGTCGATTCTTATAGGGAAGTCCTCTGGTTCACCCAGTATCTCCCGGAACATGCCTTGCAGATATCCGGCGACGTCCTCCCCTTCCTCCCTTGATGGCACTCCCGGGACCCGGATGTTGTTCCGGCGGGACCGGTTTTCAAGGTCTTCATCGTGTGCCTGGAGGTCTAGCTGTTGGTCCCTTAGGTGCAGCACCTCCTGCTGCAGGTATCTGACCTCTTCATCCCTGGAGTGTCCGGATCCTTCCATAGTGGCCACCCTTTCACCTAGGCTATCGACCTCTCTCCGCGTCTCCCGGACTTCTCCGGCCACTTCCTGTTTTAGCGTCTGAAAATCATCCCGCAGGGAACTAAAGAGAGACTCTAGGAAGGACCTGGTGACCGGTGGCTCTCCATCCCCTGCATCCAGCGATCTCCGAGAAGGGCCAGGGGAGTGCTGTCCCTTGTCTTGTTTCACCGCCCCCCTGTTCATCATCTCTGGCAATGTCCGCTCCCCTTTCTTGTTTCCTCTGTTGTTGGCCATTGCAAATGTGGGCACGTCTGGAGCAAGTCCCGTCCGCTCTCTGGGTTCAGTCGGCAGCCAAAAAATGCGCAGGGGTGCCGCCCACCGGGGGGGGCCCCCACCTCCGATTCCGTTGTACAGTCCGTCAGCCCCAGCGAGCGCAGCGGACCATTCTCCTTTGCCCCAGATCTCCAATGCACTTCTCGGATGCAGTCACAGCGTGGCAATCACCCGCAGCTGTTGTCCAACCACGTGGTGGATCGGCCAGTCCGGCGCGGTTCGGCATCGAACCCTCTACGGGCCTCAGGCCTCTGTCGCCACTACTTCGGCTCCCAGGCCCGTCTGACTCCCTCTGTTGCCAGGCAGATCTCTGTCTGAGTACCCCGCGAAGCACCGACCTGACCGTGAGCTTCCGTCAGTCGTCTTCGCCGTCGTAGGGGTTTGTGTGTGCTCAATCTGCTGATCCGTGTGTCGGGATAGGCCTGAGGTGCCCCTGTCGTGTAGGCCCGGTCACAGCTCATGATTCCCCGGTCCCCGAGCACCCGAGCACGCAGCCCTCTAAGCTCGAGCCCCCGCAGTCTCTCTCATGACCCAGCCGGTGTCTTCGGCCGGGCTTGGGTCCCCCAGGTCACCCGGTCGGTGTCCTTCTCGCGATGCGCCCGGGGGGTTGTGAGGATGGGGGGCCAGCCGCTCCTTACCGGCACCTCATCCGCTCTGTAGTGCGTGTCCCGGGGCCGAGGGCCCGCCACCGGCCGCTCCTCACGGCCACCAAGGGCCCAGCCAAGTCTGTGGAGGCGCGCTAAGTCTCTCCAAACGTTGTGGTGCAGGCAGGCCTCCCACGTGGTCGCGTCTCCTCGAGCCTCCGGTCTCCGGGTGGGTTCGATCTCTGGGCTATTTCTTCCTCTGGCCGCCGAACCTCCGTGCCCCAGGGCAGTTGTTCATCGCCGCTCCCCTCGCCGTTGTCGGCCCCTCACCTGCCCGCCCTCGGCGGCCGGAGTTGCTTGTGCCCGGTCCGCTGCGGGGGTCGGCTCGCTCCAGCCGTAGGCCGCGTCCCCGGCCTCGCGTATCAGCCCCCGCCGGCTGTATCGCTCCGGTGCCGCTGCTAGTCCCCACCGGCCGTACTCCGGGCTCAGGAACTCTCTCGAGGCTCTACTAATGCCTCACTTGCTCCGTCGAGGCTGGCTCCGCACTCCGGTCCGTCGCGGCCGGGGTCGTAAGGCCTCCTTGTCCGCCTGAAGGCGATCGCCTCAGGCCCCTCCTCTGCTCGGCTCCGTTCTCCGCTTGGCTGCCGGTGCTCCGCTGCTGCGGTCTCGGCGTCGGGCTGGGACTATAGGCGCGCCAAGGGTGCTTCTTCGCTCCCGCTGCGATTTGAGCAGCAGATCGGGGGGAGATTCGTGCACTTTTGCGGCTTAGGGGCACAAGGTCGGGAGAGCTCGCGAAGAGTGCGACCGCTCACTCCGCCATCTTGGCCACACCCCCGTAACTTTTAAACCATTTGAGCTAGAAACATTTTTTTTGTTACAAACATCAGATGACGGGGCGGATGATGGATTATGTGGCAAATGCAACAAATCTATACTTATGTGAAAATCGCTGCAGGCGCACAAACCCATATTTCCAGTGGCCCTGCTTACACACAATTGACACCTTTAATTTACTTATAAGTCCCTAGTAATGTGGTGCTATATATATATATATATATATATACACAGGGCCTGTGAATTAAATGCTACTAGTGGGCCTGCAGCACTTACTGTGCCATCCACTTAAGTAGTTCTTTAACATGTCTCAGGCCTTGCATTGCAGCCTGTGTGTACTTTTAAATTGCCAATGTGACCTGGCAAAACAAACGTTTGCCAGGCTTAAACATCTCTTTTTTTAATACACATGTCACCCCTAACAGCCCATTGAGCAGGGTGAACTGTATTTAAAAGGGTAGGAAATATGTTTTTCATTTTTATATGTTCTGGTCATGGAAAAAGTATCAAATTCATTTTTATTACTACTGTGAGGCCTACCTCTGCCCGTAGGATAACATTGGGTTACCTTATTACATGTAATAAGTGTTAACCTTTGATTGAGAACAGGTAGAAATATCATGTTTAGTCGTAAATACCCTTAGGAAAGTTAGCATTTTTGCCCTAACCATTAGGTGCCTGCAGCCTGTGCCATGGGACACAGGACTGGGTGTAGTTGGAAGTTGGCCTTTGTGTATTCCATACAGATAGTGAGCAAAAGGGGGGCTAGGTTTTGGCAGAATGGGAGTGCAGCTGTTCCCTGCCCCTCCTTAGAGTTCAAAGGGCTACCTCCAGCACCCTCACAAAGGAGCATGAAACCACCCTTTTGTCACCCTAGACAACTTGGAGCCTGGGCAGGGGAAGCAAGGAAATTTCCAGAATCAGATTTGGGGGCAGTCTAGACGTTTAACGTACTTCAAAGGACAGCACCAGCTATCAATATTGGACTTCCTGATCCACTTTTCGGTTCACTGTTGGACCTACTTAGGATCCCCAGAAGGTCTGCCTTGTACTTCAGAGAACTGCCCTGATGCTTAAGTCTTGCTTTGTACCACAGAGGTCTGCGCTGCTGCTACCAGAGGACTTCCCTGCTGCTTAAAGCTTGCCTTGTACCCTCAGATGATTGCCTCCTGCTTGAGGCCTTCCTTGCTGCTTGATCCCAGGTCTACTAGAGTGACTCCAAGGGCTAGTTGGCTGGCCACCTGTGTGAACTACAGGAAAATAACACGCTACAAAGACCATGAACCTTGACCTGGCCTCTGCCTGTCATGAGACTTGCCCCCTTATGCCCAAAGTGGTGCCCACCTAGTCCTGGTCCCTCGGGGCTTAAAATATTTTCCACCCATAAGTGACCTGAGAACCAACAGGAGGCTGGGATCAACCTCCGAGCTGATCTGCTCGAGGTGCATCGCTGGTCAGTCTGACTTTGCGGTATCTCCTGCTACGTTCTTCTCTACACCAGCAAATCCTGTTCTGCGGCTCCCCTGAAAGGGGTATCCAGCCTCATAAAGGCCTCATCGGGTACAGCCTGCAGCTTCGTCGTGCTGGAGATTTATGACTTCCAAAAGTGACAAAGTCTGAAGGTAGAAATCTTCACTGCAACTTCCCCCAGCTGCTCCCTGACGACGCCTCTTCCTCAGTAACCAGCATCTGCCTTGCCTGGCTGAACTTTACTTCCTCAGGAGCTTTTCTTTGAAATTTCTTCTAAATCCGAAGGTAAACTGAGCCCGGGCCCAATCCAACTTGTGTATCCGATCATTGCGGTTGGTCTTAACCTTTCTCCTTACCCCGGTCTTGCGTAACCAGATACCTGTGGTTGGCGCTAAGATCTTTTAGGAACTTTTTTTCACTTCAAATTTTAAATATTCATAACTACGATTCCCAGAGAGGGTGGAGGGAAACAGCATAAAATAGTTGCAATTTCTGGGAGAGTGGTTAAAGTTTGTTATCCTAGAGCTAACTTTTTTGTCCTGCTTTGTGGTCGCTAAACCCCAACTCAGATTGCCACTGAGGCCCATGATCCCTAAACTACTCAATAACAAGACAGAGATGTGAATTGTTTAACAGTAAGGAGCCTGGAGGCCACAGTTCAAACCATAAACTGATCTTCCCTGACTATTCCAAGGTAGTTCAACAGGAAAGAAAATCCTTTGGTGGCATAAAACAAAAATTCTGTCTCATTTTCCTGTAGTATATGATTAGGCTATCTGGTTTTAGGTTTAAACCTATAATAACTGATAAAACCCCACTGAAAGGAAAATAGCCATCACTGGTGTAAACATTGTGGGCCCGATTCACAGAATGAACTTAAGACTAAATCCTAAACTTACTACTATTTGGTATTCACAGAATGCACTTACTACTTTCGGGATTCACAGAGTGAACTTACTACTTTCGGTATTCACAGAATAGATTTAAGACTACTAACTCTAAGTCCGAAATCGGGGAGTAAATTCCGGCCCGGAGGCGGAGCTTGCGGCCCGGAGGCGGAGCTTGCGGCCCAGAGTTGGAGATTTCAGCATGGCAAAAATCCCCACCTCCGAGCCGGAAGCTCCGCCTCCGGCCCGTAAGCTCCGCCTCTGGGCCGTAAGCTCCGCCTCCGGGCCGGAATTTACTCCCCGATTTCGGACTTATAGTTAGTAGTCTTAAATCTATTCTGTGAATACCGAAAGTAGTAAGTTTATTCTGTGAATCCCGAAAGTAGTAAGTGCATTCTGTGAATACCAAATAGTAGTAAGTTTAGGATTTAGTCTTAAGTTCATTCTGTGAATCGGGCCCATAAACACTGAAAACACACCTTTGCAACCACAAACTAAGTACCGTTCAAAGAAAGGAAAAGATGAGTGAAAGTCATTTTTATTTCTTCCTGAAAGGGCCAATACAATGTAACTTTGTTATACAAGGTAGCATCAAGAAGGACTCGCCTAACATTATTCTGCTTGAGGTTTGTTGTTTAGGTATGTCACTAAAACATTGTCTCTTCCCCCTTCTGCTTATTTCAGTTTTGTGGTCTTTGGTCTAAAGCTGCAGTGTTTAGAAGCATGTTTTACGTCTTATTTAGTTATTTTATAAACTGTAGAGAATCAGGAAATATCAAAATCATATTTGAAATTTTGGCTACATTTGATTTCACTGATAGGTAAAATGGCTGGTTTCATAAGAATCTTTCCTAATATGTAGCATCACATGTACCCACAGACCGAGAATGGGTGAAATTCTTTGATACATCAACTCCCTTTTCTAGTGGGTCAGTATTGATTGTAAGTGAATTGCCAAACACCCCAGTCTTTAAACATTCAATACAAGACGTAGGGACAGGTATATGTAAAAAGAATGTTGTCACCATGCATCTGAGATAGTGGTGAAACATGACACCAGGCGTTTGGTAAACATGGACACAGTGTCACTTGGAATGCTGCTGAAAAAAGTTCCTACCAAGTTCAATAAAGATTGGAGTGATATTGTTTGTATTTGCAGTAAAGCAGCTACGTATATGAAAAAAGTTGTGTGATGGCCTGTCAAAATCGATACCTGAGCTGAAGTGTTTCCCTGTAACAGATCCTTGTCACTTGCTAGATGGTATGCTGAAAGCATCTTTGCAATTTTCAGGGTTAATGAAGAATGCTATGGACTTTTTAGTCCATTCTGGTGCAGTAAAAAAGTATTTGATCCTCATATACCCTGTTCACACGCTACCTATACACATGCAATATCAGTGCAGAAAGCAAGCAATAATTAAATTAAATTAAAATTCCATAAACACCAGAAAAACACTTTTTCTGTTGTTTTTAATGGAGCAAAAATGTGTAACCACTGATAACCACAGTTTTTTTAAGGTATTGAAAAAACAAAAAAAAAACACCAAAATTTACCAAAAATAGAAACTGAAAACAGGAAAGCCTATATATGATGCTCTATTCCAGTGGTTCCCAAACTGTGCGCCGCGGCACCCCGGTGCGCCGTCAAATCCAGCGAGGGGCGCCGCGCACCAAGCACACAGTTTGGGAACCACTGAGCGGTGAAAGACATGCATTTCCTTCGAGGACCGTGTTTGTGCGGTCTTTTTATTTCTAGGACTGCAAGCATTTCGAACAAGCTCAGTCATTCCAAACTGCAGTTTTTTACATGTTAGAGGCACGCCAGGCTCGATGCAGTACAGGATGAGTATTCTGAGGCAGAAAGGTCTCTTACAGTTCTTGTCCTTTCCCTGCTGGTTTTCTGCAGTATGAAGTCAATCTGGCAACAGCGGTTCCCTTTGCACTGTGCAACTCAAGGCTCAAGTATTTCTGGCGTGGTGCAGGATGTCGTTGTTTTGCAGCCTGCTTGGCCCATGTCCTTCTAAGTCCCCACGCCAGCCCGGACACAGTTTGCCAAGAGATTGTTGACAAAGAAAGCCAACTTTACAGCTCCTGCCCTCCGGTTGTGTGTGCTTCAGGGAACCAGAGGCACAGTATTGTCTCAACATAATACCGGGCTCTGACAGTTAGCAGAGTGCCCAGGTGTTTAAGCACAGTTGTAACCAGTGCTGTTAACATCTCCAGTCCCAAGGCGTCAGACCGGCTCCCTCCCAGAAAAAAGCAACCTGGCTGCACAACCGAACCTGCAAGGCACCCAGCCTAGTGTGGCAGTCAGCCAGCCTGCAACAATTTATTTATTTATTTATAGTATTTATAGAGCGCGAGCGAAGGCCCTTGGGCATCTCGGCGCTAAAATCTCTGCCATATTCAGCCAAGGAGGGAAAGAGGGAATCACTGATTAAAGAGCCAGGTCTTGAGTTGCTTTCGGAAAGACCAGAGAGACGGGCTAGTTTTGATAGCATGTGGCAGTGTATTCCAGAGTCTAGGTGCTGACACAAGGAATCTTCTGTCACCCCAAGACACCAGCTTGGTACGAGGTACCACTAACTCGTGTAGATTGGAAGATCGAAGGGGTCTGAGGGGACGATGGAGAGTGAGATTTTGGATCAGAAAGGCTGGTCCTTGGTTATGCAAGGCCTTATAGACAATGCAGAGGGATTTAAATTTAATTCTATTTCTGATGGGAAGCCAGTGGAGTTCCCTGATGGTTCCTGACACTGAGTGGAATTTGGGGACACCTCCCAGAAGCCTGGCAGCCGCATTTTGGATTGCTTGCATTTTATTGAGAACTCTTTCTTGAGTGTTCAGAAATAGAGCATTGCAATAATCCAGAGTGGATAATACCAAGGATGTTATCAAGGTTTTACCCGCTGTGGCCGGGAGAAAAGGAAGAATTTTTTTTATAAGTCGTAACTTATGGAAAGCGGAGGAGGTGATCTGATTAGCATGGGGGAGAAAGGTAAGGCGGTCATCGAACATAACTCCCAGATTCCTCACCCTGCTCACAGGGGTGGGAGGGGACCCAATGACAGTGGCCACCAGCGGGAAGACCATTCCGGCATCAGATTTCCGAAAATAACAACTTCGGACTTGTCAGAATTCAATTTAAGGCAATTGGAAGCCATCCAATTCCCTATTGCTTCCATGCCCAGATTGAATTCGTCTGATATTTTTTGGCCATTATTCCTGATGGCAAGGACCAACTGGGTGTCATCAGCATAGGATGTAAGGCTCATCCCATGGGCTCGGATGACACTGGCCAGGTCCGACACGTATATATTGAAGAGTGTCGGACTCAGGGATGAGCCTTGGGGTACTCCACATGGCAACGAAAGGGTGGAGGACTGAAAAGATCCTATGGTGACCACCTGTGTCCTTTGTTCCAGGAAGGAGGCCAGGAGAGTCTTAGCCCTTTGCTGAACACCCATGCTTTCGACACGGTCGGGATGAGTGTGCATCGTGCAGGCTGGTGGCAGCTGGATTGGCAGTAACTGCAGCATTTCAAAGGCACTGGTAGTGTTAGTCAGTCGGACACAGCTTTCTATGGTGGTGAAGAGAACTATGTTAGTCGTGATCATTCATAAGTGTAGTGGGAGCATCTCACTTTGTTTCACACCCTAAAGCAGAAGCCTCTTGTTAAATGAAGCTCAAGAGTACAATCCCCAAAAGACTAAAGTTGCCTTCCATCCTTTAGAGATCGGAAAATTGTGGGTCATTAATTTGGGGTAATACGAACAGATATCAATTGAAGTACTTTGGATTCCCAAACTAGCATTACATTTTTTTTTATCAAAATGTATATCTAATTCACAGATGAAAGGCTCTATGAGATAAGACAGCTGCAATTTGGTAAAGATTGCCATCTGCATTTATTTAATGCAACTTAAAATATTAGGGGAAGGTACGCTGGTACAAGACACAGGGCAACTTCAGAAATCACAAGATATCCGATTTCAGGTAAGGATGGTTTATTTAATACAGGTACTACACTACATTTCATGAGACAAGATTTTAATTTTGTAAACGTTTCTTAATCCAGTGCTCGTGATAGTGTTAAGAAAGGTGTCACACGTGAGAAATGTGAATGTCACTCATGGGTGAGCAAAAAAAATGGAAATGTCACTTGTGCACACTGAGAACTTGGCTGTTAAGCCAACGACATCCCATTCTGCTGAGGTGAGCTGGATAATCTCTTTACACTAAACAGCTTGCCTAAGGAGCGTGCTCTCTGTTTTTCATTTCTGGTTTCTAAACCTCCCATTGCACTTCATGTACTAATCCCCACATTGTCCCTTGTATATTTGGGGGAGGTGGTTGTGCCTATTCTACCACATTTGCATCATGGCACATTCAGAAGGCTCTCGCTTGGAGGAAGATGAACCATAGCGTTTACCCTCTCCATGCTTTTCTAGGATTTCTAAAACGCTAGACTGCATCGTACAAACACTGACCAAGTTGGGTGTGGGCAAGGGGACCAGTATCCTCTGTGCAAGGGAAATTCTTTGACTCATACTCACGGTTACAGCTAAATTAAATTGTGATGGTCTAGTCATATGATTATAATACCTTCATTGGCATCATTCCAATTATTCTCACGGATTAAAATGGAAGTACTCCTGAGGGAGGGCTTACATCCCCACCCTAAAAAAAAAAAAGTAACATAATGGGGAGCCGCGGCCGACGGCTAATAGGTCAAGGAAGCCGTGGGTTGAAAAAGTTTGGGAACCACTGCTCTATTCCATCAGACTCAAAGTGCTCCATCAGAGTAAGTCCTTTCTCAATCCCCCAGAAGCACCATGGGCATCAGTTAAGAAAAGGCCCAATTTTAATTTGCATTTGGCAATGGCCCAGCTCACATCTACCACATTTAACACCCAGAACCACAATCCTCGAAGAGGCACCACTCACCTGAGAACTATGTTATGTTATATAGTGTTGTGTTATGCGCTGCAGATTTGTAGAGTGCACTATCACTTGGGAGGATATCCGAGAGTTGAGCAGGTGTGAGTCCAGCCAAACCCAGGACCTAGTTGGACTACTCGAAAAGCCAGGTCCTCAACTACTTGCGGAAGAAGTGAGAAGTACGTTCTTCTGTGTAGCGGCAGGTGGTTCCATGCTTCTGTAGTAATGTAGTAGAAGGCTTGACCGCTGGATCTGATTTTCCATATGAGTGGGAGGTGTACAGACGGGTGGAGGTTGTCTCGAAGGTTTGTGAAAGTAGATGCGATTGTTGAGGTATGCTGGGCCAGTAAGCTGTAATCCCTCGAAAGTGTGGGTCAGGGGTTTGAATTGTGCTTGTGTGTCAATGGCAAACCAGTGGAGCACCTTTAGATGTGGTGTGATATGAGTCCAAAGTGGGAGATTGCAAGTGATAATGGCTGCTGAGTTCTGAAGGGTCTGCATCCTTTTTGTGAGTTTTTGTTCATCCTGACATACACAGTAATCCTGTAGTCCAGCTTTATAGTGACAAGGGCATGTTTGACAGTTTATACATCGTGTGATTGGGAGCTGTTTAAACATCTTCAAGGTATGAGGCAGTGACAACGTTGTCTTGTGTGGTCATTTCAAGTTTGTTGTCGATTACAATCCAGTGGTTCTTGGCATGGGTATTAGGGGTGGGTGTTGGTTGTAACTATTTTCACCACCAGGTGGTGTCTCATGGTGTAGTGCCTGACACGAAGAGCACGTTTTCGGTCTTTGCGGTGTTCAGCTTAAGTCAGTTGGTCTTTATCCAGTGGGCAATGTCAGTCATGCAGGCGTTGAATTTGATACAAGCTCTGGACGTCTTGTCCATGACAGAAAGAGTTAATTTTTTTTTTTTTTTTAAAGTAGATTTTATTAGATTTGCAAAGAAGAATAAGAGTAAGACAGACAAAGACAAAACAAGCGGCAATGTTACAGCAGTATAGACAGGAGCTCTGTAAGAGCCTCAGGGGCAACCTCGGAAGCCTCACACAGCAGCAAATCCCAGGAAGCAAAAAGTCCGTAATGACGGCGCTGGGAGAGTTCCAACCAGCAGGCGCCACTCAATGTTCCTGTCGTATGTTCCTCGAGGAGGGGAAGCTGCATACGTAATGTCACAAAGAATATCTAAGCGTGTAAAGTCCATCCTCAGCTCTGCAGTGCCGCGATAAAGAAAACAAAAGCCCCCCAACTTCCCCCCGAACCTCCCTTCCCCAAGGCCCCCCCTCCCCCCAGGTGGTAGCGCCAACCTGTATCACATCTCACATCATATACTCAGCATTCGTGCTGTTAGATTTGGAAGAGGTGAAGTGCCCTCAGGGCCGGTGGACAGACAGCTGACGGCAGACCCTTCGACAAAAATCTAACCAAGGGTCCCCAGCGGAACATAAAGTTCTTAAAATTGCCCATAAAGATGTCCGCCATTCTCTCCATGCTCATCAGCCTCCATAACCTTGCATGCCATAATGATATTGCCGGGGCCATCGATGTCTTCCAAGCCGCAGCTAGCGTTAATTTAGCTGCCCCCAAGCACAGCCACATAATTCGTTTATCTGCGGTCGTCTGATGGTCCAACAGTGGGTCTCGAAGACCCAGTACCACAAAGGACAGCAAATCTGGGATCGGGTACCCCAACATATCCTTGATGTGAGATAGGATTTTGGCCCAGAACGGTCTAATAATCGGACAATCCCACCAGATGTGACGAAAGTCACCCAGAAGACCGCAGCCCCTCCAGCAGCGATCCGTGGTCGCCGGAAATATGCGATGAAGTTTTGAGGGGTAGAGATACCAGTCAAACATGGTTTTGAAATGGGCATCTCGCAAGTCCGCCGAGTGGTTGTGAGACTGAATGTCTCGCCAGAGAGCCCTCCATTCCGTCTCCGCTATGTCCCTACCCAACTGGTTCTCCCAGTGTTCCATATAGCGAGGACGAGGAGAGATCACAGTGTCAAGCAAAAGTTTATATAAGAAGGAGATCGTTCCCTTCATTGTGGCAGTCCGCAGTAAAAAGGCTTCGAATTGCGAAGGTGGTCTCGTAGCAGCCTCTCTCAGCCCAGGTGAAGTTGCCCAGTGGATCAGTTGGGCATACCGATAGCGTTCCGTGGGTGGCAGGCCGTAATCCCGCATGCAATTTGCAAAGGTGAGGGGCTCCGTGCCATGAAAGAGATGCGTAAGGGCCCTACAGCCTCCCTCCCTCCATGGCCGGAAGGGTCCCTCCTGGAGCGCCGGCGGGAAAGCCGGATTGAAGTGCAAAGGAGTGAAGGGGGAGGGGAACGTCGTCCAGCGTTCGTCCCCTGTTACCGTGTCCCATACTTTTAGGACCGTGCTCGTGGGGGTGCTGATGTATGCATTCCTAGGTCTATCGGGTTTGGGCTTCCATGCCAGGTCCCAAATCGCCCGTCCAGCCACACTCCTCTCCATGTGCAGCCAGTGTTTTTCAGATTCTTGCTGCGACCACTCCACCAAGACCCTCAGCTGCGCTGCTTTATAGTACAGGTGCAGGTCCGGGAGGCCCACACCTCCTTTCTCCCTTGGGCGCCGCAGCGTCGCGTAAGAGAGGCACGCTCGCCCGCCTTGCCAGATGAATTTCAGGAGGAGGGTCTTCAGTCGTTTGAAGAAATCCACCTCCATTGGTATTGGGAGGGCCTGGAAAAGGTACAGGAATCACGGAAGGAGGACCATTTTGATAGCGTGGATCCGACCTAGCCAAGTTATGTACTTCGGCTTCCATTTGTTCAATTCCCCCCGCACTGCTTGTAACATGGACGGAAAGTTCGCTGCGAAAAGGGAGCCTACAGAAGGTGTCAGGCGAACCCCCAGATATAGCAGAGAGGTCGGCGCCCACAACAATGGCGTAAGCGACCGCAGGCCCTCGGCCTCAGCCGGCGGGAGCGTCAAGTTTAGGATATAGGACTTATCAAAATTGACTTTGAAGCCAGCCACAGCTTCATATTCAGATAGCAGAGTTTGTATGTGCGGCAGGGAGTGTGCCGGGTCCCCAACTGAGAGGAGCACGTCATCTGCAAAAAGGGAAATTTTATGTTGTTCCCCCGAAAAGGGGATACCCTTTATCTGCTCCTGTTCTCATAGCGCGATGGCAAGAGGCTCAATACTTAAGGCAAAGAGCAGCGGCGAGAGGGGGCAACCCTGTCTTGTACCCCTGGTGTGAGCGAAACTAGCGGATCGATGACCGTTTACCATTACCCTGGAGCAAGGGTTGCTATAATTCGCGCGTATCATGGTGAGAAATTGGTGCGAAAAACCAAAGGCCTTCAAAGTGCGGAACAGGAAAGACCAGTCCACCCGATCGAAGGCCTTCTCCGCATCCAACCCAACCAACACCGCCGGGAGGCGAAACCTCGTAGCTTTCTCAATGAGGTGAATCACCCTCCGCAAATTATCGTGTGTTTGACGCCCCTTGATAAACCCAGATTGGTCCGGGTGGATGATGGCCGGCATCAGATCTCGAAGCCTACGCGCAAGGATTGCGGAATATAACTTGGCATCCACGTTGAGGAGCGCTATCGGGCGGTAGGACGTGCAGCAGGACGGGCCCTTCCCTGGTTTAGGGATTACCGAGATCCTGGCCTCGGCCATGGATACCGAAGAACTTCCCGAGGTTGCCATTTTGTTAAAGAGGGGTACCAAAAACTCGCAGAGCTCTGTAGCAAAAGACTTATAAAATAGCGCTGTGTAGCCATCCGTTCCAGGAGCTTTGTGAAGCTTCAGTTCCCCGATGGCCTCCAGCACCTCCTCTCTAGAGAAAGGGGCTGCTAGTAACTCGTTCCATTCTTTTGACACCTTTGGTACGGGGAGGTCCGCTAAGAAGCGATCCTGCGCCGCCTGGTCCAGGGAGTCACCCCTGTACAGCGCCTCATAGAACCGTCCAAAAAGGCTTGCCTTGTCCGTATCGCTATGGTGAAGCGTTCCGGAGGGGTCCATGATGCCACCCACATACTCCCTTTCCCGTTTATCACGCAATTGGCGCGCCAGATGGCTACCTATCTTATTACCCTGAGAGTAGGAAGTGCGTCGCAGCCGGAGCAGCGTAAGCTCAGCACGGTTAGCATAGTGCGCCTTCAATTTACCCCTAACCGCTGTTTATGGTCTCAGAGTAAGCCTAGATGGATTGGCTTTGTGGGCCTGCTCCAATGTGGCCAGCTCCGCTTCGAGGTCCTCCCGTTCCTTCCTCCGCAACCGATTAAGGTTGGCGTTAAGGTGCAGGCACGTGCCCCTTATGGAGGACTTACATGCGTCCCAGGTATTAAAGAGGCAGGTATCTGAGACCGGATTGAGGGTTTGAAACTCCCTCAGAGCCTTACGCAGTTCCCTACAGGAGGCATCACCCCGGACGAGTGCTGGCGGAAAATACCAATTCTTCACGCCATCTCCCCCTGATGGCCAGAGTAGCGTCAGTACCAATAAGCTGTGATCCGAGACAGATAGGGGGAAAACACTAGAGGCTCGAATATCCCCTCGAAGTGCCTGGCTTGCAAAAATATGGTCAAGTCTAGAGTAGGAGTGATGGACATGTGAGAAAAACGTGTAGTCGCGGGATTGGGGATGCAGGGCTCTCCAGCTATCAATCAAGCCAAGGTCACTAATCAATTCCTGAGTCTCCACTGAAAACACTCCTGCTCCCGCCCTCTGCACTCGCGAGCTATCTATGTTCCCATCCCACACCATATTAAAATCACCCATCAGCACTACAAGCCCCTCAGCAAAGTCCCCTGCCCTATCCAACAGGTCCCGGAGAAAAGCATTTTGCCCCGAATTGGGGACATACACCACCACAAATGTACATGTCACTCCGCCAAGCACCCCTTTAACCATAAGCCACCTCCCGTCCTTGTCACCGCTAATCCCCAAAGGCTGAAAGTGTAATGAAGCTCGAAAGAGAAGCGCAACCCCCCTATGTTTGGTGGAGGCAGAGGCCCTATAAATTAGTGGGAAGTGCCTATGGCGCAGCCGAAGCTCATCCTTACGTGCCAGGTGAGTCTCTTGGAGCCCCACAACATCCAAATTGTGATCAGTAATATATTTCCAAATCTTTTGGCGTTTCTGTGGGGAGTTAAGACCTTTGACGTTCCACGTCCCTATACTAAGCGGCATACTGGGATGCCAACACCCACCTCCAGCTAACCACTGCTAATATCTCCTTGCCCAACCTCCCCCCAAGAAACTCTTCCGCTCGATCCAACTGACCCCCCTCCCCCGTGTCCCCATAGAACTGTGTAATCCTTTTCAGAGGGCAACAGTTCGACAGCAGGAGTACACTCCACCCAGGCGACCAGGTCCCGGCTACACACTTCATTTAAGAACCCTAAGAGGTGAGCCACAGAGATGAAAAAGCACAACATACAATCACACCAGGCGCCACCACCCCCGCATCCCCCAACCTCTTCCCAACCAGGCCCCCCCAACAGTTCCCGCGACCCACCTCCCACCCCAATCCCCAGACCAAAAACAAACAGAGATACTTAACAGACTCAACGAAGCGTCCCAGAACAGTGCAGCGCACCGTGAAGTCACTGGGAGGGGGGTGGAAGACCTCAGGAGGGTCTCCCAGGGCCTCGGTCCGGGGTGTCTTCTCACAAAGTACTTGCATACCCACGGAACCAAAGAACGCGGGCCCCTCCGGCACCCTTAGGCCTGCAACCTTCAAGTCAGGCCGCTCCAGAGCTCTGCTGCAAAGATGTCAACGTTGCCGAGGCAACGGAGGCCACCGCATCTCCTCTTTCCTGCAAGCTGGTCGCTCGATCAGGCCGCCCACGATCCGGTGCCGACCCCACTCTTTGCCAAGAGGAGGATCGATGTCGCCGTCTTGGTGAAGGGCTGCCTACCCTCGAAGCTGGAGAATCATCCCAGATGCCCAGAAGTTCTTTTGCCACTTGCAGCGAGCGTATCTGCGCTAGCTTATTCTGCCAACGGAAGACTATGCGGAATGGATGGCCCCATGAATAGGAGATGTTGTGGTCTCGCAGAAATGCCGTGACTGGCCTGAACTCCCGCCGCTTCTAAAGGGTCGTCGCCGCTAAATCTTGATAAAGCTGTGGACGATGATCACGGAACTGCAAAGAGGGAGCATCACGTGCCTTCCTAAGGATTCTCTCCTTGAGCTGAAAATCATGGACACACACCAGGATGTCCGGTGGCGGACCTCCTCCCCTTCGTGGTAGACCTACTCTGTGGACCCGATCCATCCGAATCTCATGTACCTCCTCGTCATCCAAAATCTGACGGAAGAGGTCCTGGACGTAGCCGCGGAGGTTCCCTGCTTCTCCATCGCACGGTACCGCTCGTATGCGAATGTTGTTCCTCCTAGAGCGGTTCTCTAAGTCTTCCGCATGGGCCTGCAGGTCCAGGTTCTGTTCCGTGAGTCTCAGCACGTCCTGTTGCAGCTGGTGGACGTCATTTGCCATGCTGAGATCGTGATCCTCAAGTGTGGCCACTCTTTCTCCCACAGCGTCCACGTCCCTCCGCACTTCTCGAAGATCAGAAGTCAATTGCGCTCGGAGGTCCGAGATGTCTTCCTTGATGGACTTGAAGAGGTCAGCCATAAATGCTTTGGTGGCCGGAGCCTCGTCATCAGAGCACTTAGGAGAAGAGCTTGGGCCAGGGGAAGCCGGTTGCTGGGTGTTCTTTGATTGTCCATCCCTCCCATTCTTCCCCTTGCGCAGAGCGTTAGACATTGTGGCCCCCTCCGAGTTTCTTGTAAGGCACCACGAACTGTACCCCTCCGCCACCAGACAGAATCCACACAAGGGCCCGGCAGGGTACCCACACCCGTGGCCCAGGGCACCAGGTACAGCCTCTGGTCATTGCACAGGCAGAGGCAGTCAAGTCCAGTAGAGGCTGCCTCAGTCGCCCCAGTCCGGCACCAACAGCTAGGGGTAACGCAGCGGTGCAGGTCGTGCGCAGGGGAAGACAAGAGGGCAGGGGCCCCACAGTCCACTATGCTGGTAGGGGCACCGGCGAGCCAAATCGCAATCCTCGGGGGCTACCCGTCCCAGCCTGCAACCCGACCTTGTTTGCTCCCCCGGTGCACCAGCGCCTCATTTCCCGCGCCAAGAGGGGATGGGGGCGTAGAACCAGTAACGATGGAGACCGCTCAAGTGGCGTCCGTATGGGCCCGTCACAGCAATGCACTCTAGGTACGCCTCACCGGACCTCCAAATAGCCGAGTCTGCAGTCGCGTTCCTCCACTTCCCAATCCAGCTCTCCAATGTAGTGCTGTACCCCTCTGGGGTCTAGATCTGCCTGCCGTCTCGAGCCCAGGCGCCGTTTCGCGCTATTGCCGCCACGTGGTCTGATCCCAGCCCATGGCCGCCGCATTCACCGCTGCCGTCCAGGAGCACTCACACCAGTGGGGGCCGGGGCACTCGCCCTCGGTTTAGTTCTAGTGCTCAGTCCAGAGCTCCGTCTCGGTGTACGGGCCCGTGGAGCAGCGCCGACGCTCCCTCTACTAGGCCTCAGACCACGGTCTCAGGTAGAGAGCTAGCCGCCCGCAGCTCCGGGCGCTCGCCGGCAAGAGGCTCCTCCCCCGCCGGGGAAGCTCGGGGAACGAACCAGCGCCAATACGGCGCCCTCTCGCTGCAGCCCGGTCCCGGCGGCCCCCACCTCAGTGCCCGGGTGGGCTCGCCGACTTCTGCTGCCCAGGAGGTCTCGGGTCTCCCTCGTGCGCTACTCCTCTCCGCACCGCTCCGGTCCCGGGAACCTCCTCCGATATCGGAGCCGCGGGGACGGCTCCCGTGTCTCCGGTGCGCTCACCGCTGTCGGCCACTACTCTGCAGCAACGTCCGAGCGGCCAGGTGCCAGAAATAACTCCTGGAGCCACGCTAAACAAAGCTTCTGTAGGGCCTGGGGCCGGAGGGGACCAGAAACACGTCCTACTCCGCCGCCATCTTGGCCATGCCCCCAAAGAGTTGATTTTTGTCAACATAGGAGAGCACTTTGATGTTGTGTGGAGTGGATGCTGGCTAGATGGATCATGTATGTGTTGAAGAGGGTCGGGCTCAGGGAGGATCCTTGCAGAACTCCGCAAAAGATGTTGCAGGAGTCTGAGGTGTACGGTCCCATGCTGACTGACTAGGTCCATCCAATCAGAAAGGAGCAGATCCATCAAAGTACATCCCTAGATTCCAATGCCATGTAGGCGTTGGGTGAAGATGAGATGGGTCACCACATTGAACGATGTGAAGCGGTCCAGTACAAAGAGAGCTGCTGTGTCTCCTCTGCCCAGAGTCATGCAGATGTCATCTGTTACGGCGATGAGAGTGGTTTCTGTCTTGTGAATGGGTCAGAAACCAGACTGAGTGGTGTTGCGGAGTTGGTGGTCGTTGAGGTATTCAGTGAGGTGCCTACTGAATAATTTATCTAAGACTTTGGCTGGGAATGGTAGCAGTAAGTTTGGTCTTTAATTGTCGAGCATTGAAGGGTCTGCGTAGGGTTTCTTCATCAATGAGTGGACAATTGCAGATTTTCAAGTATCTGAAAGGTCACAGAAGAGGTGGAGGGGTTGAGAATGGGTCTGCTCATGGTGCTGATGGATTGCAGTCCTTTGGAGTAGGCGTGGTGGGGGCAGGAGTCAGCTGAGCCCCTGAGTAAATGGACTTCATGGTGGCAATGGTTTACTGTTAGGTGATGACAGGCCATGTGGTTAGCATTGGTTCTTTGGATAATATCGTGCAGCTTTTGTTGGGTCCGGTTGCGGGTATAAGTTGCTGCAAATTACGTAATGTTGTTGCTGAATAAATGAGAGATTATTGCAGAAGTCGTGCAAGTGTGTGATTGAGTTGGAGGCGGCCACTGGTGATGTGAAATCCCTCACAGTGTTGGATGGCACCAACTGGGAAGAATCCTAGAACCAACCGTTCACATGGAACTCATTCAAGAGAAAATAATGAATGTCACAGATTTTTGAGTGGGGTCTTAATCAAAATAAACCAATATTAATTAGACATTTGGGAAAGCAGTAATAGCACAGCCAGTATTTAGGTACACAACCACGGTTTAGCCGAACTGAGTTTTTATTGAACTAGCATCATTTTGACCAAAAATATATAATGACAAAGCATATAAATGAGCGTTTTTAAGAAAGAAATATAGGATAAGAGAATCTCAGTTGTGTGATCAAACCAGAACCAAAGTAAAACAGAAAAATGTGAGGTGAAACGTCAGCATAAGAGGTTTATTGGTTGATACATTTAAGAGGCAGCAGTTTCTAATCAAAACACTCTTGGGTACAAAGAATCAATCATTTTATAAGCAATACGGACATTTTGTCTGTCTCTTTAATTGTGTCAATGGTGTTTCGACCCTTTAGTAGGACTAAGATTGCCAGGGGTTGGCTGAGTTGGAAAGTGCAGCAATTATTCAAAGTAGAAACCTCTGAGGTAAAGGAGTCAGTTTTTGTTTGTGGAATAGTCACTGTCTCTTGAGGGCGGCAATACCTTGTGGTCTGCTGAGTGCAGCTCTCAAGTGGATACATCAAGTTAAACAAAAGAAGGTATATTCCTTTTTAGAGGACTGTGTTCAATACTATAGTCCCTGCAGTGCAGACACCGAAGAGCATAAACACTCCTCCTGGTCGCACACCGCTCCCTGCTGCATCTACGCATGGGAAGGAGCTGAATCCATAATTGTGGTCCATTAGCTGCGTAGTACTATGTCCTAAAAAAACTACCTTGAGTTAAATTGTGCGTGAGGTAACCAGAGCTGATAACCCAAATGAGACAAAAGACACCACCTGAATGGTAAAACCAAGTAGATGTGGCTCAATAGTAAGTTTCTGTAAGTACTTTGTAGACGATTACTTTTTTACATACTGAATGAGGTGCAGAATGAACCTTCTGCTGCCCCCCGTTTTTTTCTCTTCATTTTGCCACTTTATATATGGATGGGGTAAAATCAATGTTCTAAACAGGGGATCTGGTTCTTGGCTGCTTTAACTTTTCATGGGAATTCAAGCAGTATCTCAGCACGGGGCAACAGATGGTTCTGTTTGAAAGTGTGAGGTGGGGGTAGTTTGGATTTCAATTCAGTATTTGTGCTTACTACATTTAAGGCTTTATCTTTTTCTTTCGGGTGAAGAATCTTGACATTACAGGAAAGATATGTAAGCATCAATCCCAGTATGCACATGCCTCCTATACAGCTCTGAGGAACTATACAGTTCCAGAGGAACTCATAGCCACAAATATTAGTGTCCTCTCTACCTAGCTCATGCAGATTTTATCCTGGAATGTCAATGGTCTAAATAAAAAAATTAGGAGGCAGTATTGAAAGCACTAGACAGCAATTCCCTGATTTCCTTTTGCTCCAGGAAACCCATTAATTGGGAAACAATTCCCCTTTTCTATGCTGATATGATGTCAGGCATGTCCTCTACTTGGGCTTCACTAGATGCTATTGGGGAGTGGCCATGTAGGTGCAGAGGAACTCACCCTTTCAAGTGATAGGCATGGAAGGGATATAATGGTATCAACAAGCATCAAAGGGATCACTATCGCAAGCTGTAATGTTTATGCCCCAGCACCAGTTTCAGCCACCATTCTCTTCTCGCTGCCCTGGTGGACCTCTCCAGTATCCTTTTTGATCCCAGTGGATTGCAACTGAGTGACAGATTCAAATTGGGATGTTCCTCTGCCAGCACTGTCCCTCGTGGTGAAAACACACCCTAATCTGGATTTACCTCCTCTTTGGGCCTATTAGAAACCTGGCACTTACACTACATTACTAGAGCTTATGCATTATTTTCTGAGGCGCACAACTCATTGTCCAGGCTGGGCTACTTTTTATTGCCACTCTCATTAACCACATGGTATCTGAAATTACGAATCTCCAGAGGGGTATCTCAGATCATGCTCTAGTCCGTCTTATTCTTCGAACCCCACATCTCTGCTTGGATGGCAGACAGTTGTCTTCAACTGAACTCTACTAAATCAGAGAGTCTCCTAGGAAGAGACCCTCAGCTCGGGGGTAGCAATTGGTGGCCTCCTGAGCTTGGCACAACCCACTGCCGAAAACTGTTGTCAAGAATCTTGGCGTCTGGGTGGATAACGCCCTCTCCTTTGACTTCTCAGGCCAAATCAGTAGCAGGTACCTGCTTAAGGCCTAAAACCCATATTAGGACTCTTTGACCTCCACACTTGCCAGCTGATTGTCCAAGCCACTGTCTTGGCTAGCCTGGACTATTGTAATGCGCTGCTCCTTGGCTCTAATAAGTCAGTGACCAAAAGGTTACAGCTCGCCCAAAACACCACAGCCCGTACACTGTTTACTCTCCCCAGGCATTGCCCGGTTTCTGCTCTTTTGCGGTTACTTCATTAGTTGCCCATAGAGAATTCAATTTAAAGCCTTTGCCTCACTCATAAGATTCTCTCTGGTATTTGCCCAGTGATTCTTAGTGATCTGTGCCTCCCTTACGCCCCCACACGTGTTGTACATCCGGCTCGGGTCCCCCGGTTTTGTAGAGACGGAGGGTGCTCATTCAAGGTGATCACTCCCGCCCTTTGGAATCCCTTGCCTCTCTCCACCAGAAGTATCTACAGCCACTTGGCTTTCAGAAGGGCGGTGAAGACCTGGCTCTTTTGCTGACCGTTAGACCCTTCCAATCACTTCCCTCTTCTAGCTGTTTAGCACTGTGACGTCCCATTGCCGGGACAGCCATGCGCATATGAATATTTTAACATAACTTTGCTTCGACTGGGTTACTTGGAGACTTAACATTTGATGGTTTGCTGATGAAACATTCATAACACACCTTGCAGAGGAAACTAAATACTGCTTTCAACAAAACAAGGGGTATATTGCATGTCAGACTGTTGAATCTGGTGAGGTGGTAGCAGCTGGATTATAGCTGAGGCATTTGTCTTCTATTATACTTGCCTATAAAGCAGTGATGTTCAGAAGCAGATGGGTGATGTGGAACGATGCTCTGATGTTTAACAGACCATATAAGAGCCAGGAGAGTTAGACTAAGAAATGATCATAGAAGAAGTGGTGGGTGCCATATCCAACTTGCGTCTGGGAAACCCTTGGACCCAATGGGTTACTTATCAGACTCTTTCAGGGTCTCACCTCTAAATTGACCCCACATTTAGCAAACATTTCTCCAAGCCTCAGAGGATGGAGCTCTGCCTCCGAACATACAAGAGGCTGCCATAAATGCCCTATTAAAGCCTGATAAACCACCGACTGATGTGTGTTATACAGGCCCATATCACTGATCAATGCCAAAACAAAAATACTAGCCAAAGTGTACTTGCTAACTAGCTAATATCTCACATTAACTAATTCTTGCCAACCCAAAAAGATTTTGTGCCAGGCCCACCCACCTGTCATAATATTAGCAGACTTCAGGACACAATCAACTTTATATTGACTGGGCCATTCGCCCTTCTCCTGGTAGACATTGAGAAGGCATTTCACTCAGTAGGGGTAGACTGATTATTCTCTGTACTCACGCCATGGAACTTCATCCCATGTTTCTAGCCGATACTCGTCTGCAACACCTATGTCCAGTGGCTAGTGTTCAAGTGAACAATATTTGTTTGACCACTTACCGATTGAGAGAGGAACCTATCATGACTGTCTTCTGTTTCCCCTGTTGTTCACTTTAGCTGCTGAACTATTGGCCAGGCTCATAAGGAAGACCAGGAAATATGTGGATTCCATTAGAAAGCTGGACTCGAAGACAGGTTGTAGTGTAGTTCCTATATTCCCAATAGGCTCTGCGCATTGGAATAATATAAACAGCAGTGTAGACGTAGGACTGAGGTCATCTAGGTCTCTACTGACTATATTAGACTTAATTAGTTTTGCCAGCTAGCTCAGAGGTCACTAGAAACTTTCTCGAATGTTCAGGAAAGAGTTAACTCTCCTGATTTAGACAAGAAGGAACTAGTTTCTGACAACTGCATAAACATGACAACTTTGCTCCCTCAGAATAAAGAGTATATCTCTAGAGTCATGTGAAAACAATAGACAACAATTTCACTCAGTCAATCGTGCATGCTTAGTGTCACCAGAGTGCAGAGAAATAGAGAGACGGGCGTTTTCAATAAAAGGTGTTATTTATTGAGCAGTCTTCTTTCTCATGCAAGAGAAATGAATTGCCACAATTGCAATACTTATCATGAAGTAAAGTGCGTACAGTAAAAGTAGTATTATGAAATAATACTGTAAAAGCATTGATATGGTTTCTTAGCCATATGATACTTTAAAATGGATAAAATATATACATACATAAAAACATTGACTAACGTACTCAACTGGTGTTTCTAATATACGTCTACCCCGGTGTACCTGACCTAATACGTGGGAAGGAGTAAGTAAGTTGCAGTTTAAGTTAAGTTGGTTTTTGCCAAGGTTCGGAATCAAGAAATCTCTTAAGGGTTTAGTCAGCTCTGTACCTTGGTTCTAGAATGTAGGAGGTCTTGTATCTTTCTCTCAGGACTCGATCTCCCAGCAACCCGCAAGGGTGACTGGAAACACCGGAGCTGGATTTCTCGGCAAGAGAAAAGACAGCGTCTCTCTCAGTGCGTCAAGGGAGGGTCGGCTTCCTTCGGCTCTCGCATCAGCTGGGCGTCGGGCAAGTAGATAGCCGCTCTGCTCCAAACCACTGTGTGTTTGCTTAAGGCAACGTTGGTATATTTATACCTGAAAGGTGCCGGGTTTGACGTAAGGTTGGACATAAGACGTCACTGAGAACTAACAGTTCTTTCTGGACTCCAGGAGTTCTTGTGCAAATCAAAACAAAAGCAGGGGGATTTCCCTGGCTGCTGGAGGCTTAGTTTGTTTAAAGAACGCGTTGTACTTTCTAGGAGTCTATGGGAGTAACCTTGCCGTATTTGGACCGCATTGGCTATTACTAAATATGGATATGATTCTTATGCCTTTATAAGGATATTATTTGTTATAACCACATAAGGGCATAAATCAGGAATATCAAATTAGGGTCCTAGATAGAATCACAACACCCACTCCACGTATTAATGTCCATCATTACTAATTACTAAGCAAAACTAAACATATAACGATGCATGTGTTTTCCAGCCCACCCCAAAATACATAAATTGCATTTGAAATGGTGTATGGTATATACCCGAAAATAAGTATTGGTACTGTACGTTTTTTAAGCAGTGGTATCATTCAGTTAAATGCATATATATCTCAGCTGAATGAATTTGCGAAAATTACACATGAAATGGCTCTAAATACAGAAAAGAAGGTTGAGACCATTTCATCACATATTTATACAATACTGTACATGTGCTAGAGGCTGAGGTAAAGTATTGTCTCTATTATCTCTAAAAATAGAAGCTCTGTTCTCTAAGAATAGTTCTACTTTAAGCAGAGTACCATGTGCCAGAAAAAAGATAAATATTTTGGAAATAGAAAAAATATTTTCGCTTTCAGGGAAAAAATAGTTCCAAATGTTTTCAGTAGTTTTGTTTATCAAAATTGAAGGCCGAATTCAGAGTTCAGGGAACGCTGTGTGCTCGTTGTTTTAAAAGTTATTCTTTTTGTTCAGGGGAGAACATCATATCAGACAGGCTTGCGAAAAATTGGTCTACAACATCAGGTGAGAGTTCGACCAAGTTCGAAAATGCTGAAATTGTGCATATGTGAGAATGATTGCTATCATCGATGTCTGGATCAGCAATGCTCACAGAAGGTTGTACCTGTTTGGTGCTGCTTTCCTCTCGTACTTCACAGCCACCTAATCGTAATGGTGAAGTCTCAACGAATGCCGTCGTCAGAATAGGTAGCCGCTGGGGGCAACACGTTGCATGAGTCGTTACCGGACCTAGCAAAGTATCGATATCCATTGGTACTGCTGATGGTAGTGTAAGACAGACGTCCAACACGCATTCTTCTCCGCATAGCAGACATCGAAGTGCAGGTAAGATGTAATCATGCCAGATTGGTCTGAATGAAAGAAACCATGTTGCACTCAGATCTCTTAGCCGTGCTAATCCGAGGACTCTAGTGATCTGGTCTCTGTAGCGTATTGCTAAGATCGTTTTTTACATTGTAGCTGGAGTTCTGTCTGTGGCTTGGCTTGCCATATCGGAGCAGAAGGATCAAAAATAAAATTCCTGCTACGAGTCCCAAAAGAAGAGGCAGGCCGCCGAAAAAGTAATGGACAAAATTCGGGAAAATGCCCAGAACTGTTTCAAAGCGTGCTAACGGTCCCAAAAAATTGTCTTAAATACATGTGCGATGCCACTGGTATCAGACATGTTTAAGATTTGACCTAACATTTCTACGAAATGCACGGGCAATTTGTTGATAATAGGGAATGTATCTCTGCTGCTGTCCTTGCAACTTGCAGATCATACGTTTCTTTGGACGAGGTTAAAGGCACAGTTGTCTGTAAAAGAATGGACTTCATTCTGCTTAAAGTATCAATTCGATTAGAAGAGATATTCCAAGAAGGCCATATTGCCGCCTCCATGTCTGGATTGCTGTTTGGATACAATACTTGCATACAGCAAGTGACCATGGAACTAACGCTCACAAGATAGGCTTTTCCTGGCACCATGCCACAACAGCTGTGGTCACTTATTAGAACATAACTGCCGTTGGAAAGCTGTCTGAAAAATGGCTCTATCTGGGTTGCAGGAGTGCCGTGCAGGTGACATGAAATGTTATTTGATGAACCTTCGCAGGCTCCATGCAAGTTAATACCCTGACACAGGAGTGTACCACTTAGTGATTTTTTACAATTGTTACCACTAAGGAATACCTCTTTTTTTCCTTCACTATAACATTTGTGTGTATAAGGTAAATTCCATGTTGACTTGATGTATCCTTTACCCAACCTTTCATACAGCCCTGCTGGTATATATTTTTGGCAATACTTAAACTGGAAAGATGTTATCGGAATTGTAATTGTTCCGTGTATTATCCATTCAATGACAGGTCTCTCTGACATTGTTAATGGTAATCTCTCAAGTTTTTCAATGCTCAGAATCGTATAGTCTGCTCCTTTTTGTGCCAAACTGATTTGTTTATTAGTAAGGTTAAAGATAGAGAATAATGACATTGTGTTGATTAAACGCCATGGCACGTAGACTGAATGCAGGTTTTGCAACCTCCAGCCAAGTTGTACAATAGAACGTAATTGGGACTGACCATGTTGTAACATTAGCAAGTCCTGCTCTATTATATCGATAGCAGATGATACAATGCTGTCCAGTGAATATATTCTGGAGGACAGAGTCGTTAACCCATTGTCCACTACAGAAAGGGATTTTTCCAAATGTATACGATCAATTTCTCGTATTTTTTCAGCTGTTTCAATTTGCGTCACTTTCCAAGCTTCGTTGTAAGCAGCGTATATACCGGCGTATATGAAAAGTTTTTGACGCTGTTTGCGAGGGCCCAGTATGAAATCACGCAAGTCAGCCCTGTCTTTAAGTAAAGTCAAGTGTTGCTTAATTTCAGCCAGTGTAGATTTCTGTAGCCTTTCGAGGCAGAGTTTCCCTACACTGTATGTTGTAACTATCCCTGGATGTTGTCTCTGGGAATATCTTGGGTCTGGCCTGGTCTGTTTGAACCCCTGTGTTTTGTTCAGGAATCTATCTTGACAGTTTTTAGTGTCTGTGGGCCAGATCAACCATTTTTTCCAATCAGGATTTGTTCTGTTTTGGTGTAAAATATGGGATACGTCTATCCCCACATCTGTAGTGCTATTACTATCAGGTATGGGCTTTGGAATAGACGGTTTGTTTAAGTCTTTTATCTTGGCTAAACCAAGACAGGTTGTCTGTTGAATGGTGTCATTCAGGAATATTATCTGTTCTGGGATCATGCAGGCTCTAAATAATGCTTCTAGTCCTTGTACCTGCCAGTCTTTTAAACCCCAGATGGTTTTTGTTTCAATGTTGTTTTTCCAAAATTCAAAACCAAATGTAGTCATTTTTTCATAAAATGTTTTTGAATATATCAATTTAGTATTTGTCAACATTGTTTTCATTCCTGTCTTATTCAACATTTTGAAATAAAACGTTTCTGCATCACTTGTGTTAAACCCTGAGAAGTATGAGAATTTCTCATAAAATGTTTTCGAGCTGCCTTTAGGCGGAGTTGCACAATGTTCCCATTGGTTATAATTAAAAACATTTCTAGGTTGAGCAGATTTATGCAAATAGTGATGACCATAATGATTATAACAGTACATTTCTTCATAGTTCGATGAACCCTTTAAATAATCATGTTGTGTAAATTTTGCTGACATTACTAAATCTGACATCATATTATTAATATTTTCAAAGTCCCAATCATCAGAGAAAGTACTTGGTGTCAAAAAGTCACTTAAGGAAAACTTAAATTGGTGTGGATATTTCAAGAGCTCAATCGGGCCATAGATTTCATAATCCGTTTTGTCCCATGCTACCCCACCGAGTATTGGATTGGCTGTGATGTTCACTGATGACAGTTCTCGTTTCTCAATGTGAGAGGATCTGTGAGGCTTTAGGACCAAGTTGATGTTCTGACTTGCTGTGTCCATTGTACTATGTTTTCCATCAATAAATCTACCCAAACATAAAACCATGACGAGCCAAAGCAGGAGGAAAAGTACACCTAACACAATCCAAAATTCAATCCATGGTGAAATCAGATATGTTTCTTTTAGTTGATGAAAGAGTTCAGTTACTTTGTCTTTGAAAGTTTTTGTTGCTGGCGTTTCTTCATGTTCACTTGGATCTTCCGAAAAGTCATCGAAATTGATGAAGTAGCCCGATGCAGTTCTGTCAATTGTTGGAATTGCTTCCGGATTCTCATTAGTCTTTGCATTTTTCTTTGTTTCATTAGTATAGTCTGAGGCTACATCGTTGTAGACAGGTGTTTCTTGACGAACTGTTGCAATTTGGGTTTCAAGAGGCACAAGTTCCATTGCTTTGTTGCATAGTCCTTTTTTGTTCACTGTAGGTTTATCAAATGTGATTAGTCTCTCAGTTTGAACCTCTTGGATTGTAGCAAGATTTGGTCTTCTGCTACTTCTTGGGAGTCCACTGGGCCTACTACTTATTATTGGCCACATGATTGTGGTTTTACCAGGTCGATGGATACAACTCTGTTCTCCTTTTTACCAGCAAGGGGCGGTAGTACTACTGATCTTGTTCCGCTGATAGCTAAGACAGGTACTGCTTTTCTGTAAGAAGGCCCAAAATCCTTCTTCACCGCAATCTTTTCTCTGACTAGATCCCCAATCTTTGGAATCCAGACAGGTCTTGCTGGGACAGGTGGTTTCTCTTCAGTGGCTGTTGGCTTTAACTTTATATTACTCAGACTTCTTCTTGTTTCATTTAAGTCCTGTAAAACAGCCAAACGATCTTTGATATCAAAGGCTTTTTCTTCTACCACTGAAGTGTGACACTCTAAGTCCTGGATTCGCATTCTAGTGCCGAACAATAGTTCATATGGAGTGATACCTTTTAGAGAATTTCTTGGCAGATTGTTAAGACTACGTTGGACACTTGTTAAATGTTGGACCCACCCATCACCCAAACCTAATACCCTCGCCGTTATAGATTGCTTTATGTCACGGTTTTTTCTTTCCACTACCGCATTTCCCTCAGGATGGAAGGGAGAAGAGTACCTCAATGCAATGCCCATGCTGGTCATGGCCTCTTTGTAAGCTTGAGAGCTAAACGCGGGACCCTGGTCAGAATGTAGCATGCCAATTGCGTATGTGCCGATAAAGACTCGCAAATCTTTTATAACAGTTCTGGCGTCAACCGAGCGCTGGGGTCTACATTTTAAGTGAATCTAATCTTAATAATTATGGGATCGCCTTTCTCCTTCTGGATTTTTGCGTATAGATCGCCTAATGCTTTCTAATAAGGGTATCTGGGCTGGTGTTTCATCTGGTTCACCACTGCAATCTCTGTTACAGTTCTGACAATTAGTTGCAAAGTTGTAAATTTGCACGTTCATCCCCGGCCACCAGTATTGTTATTGTAATTCTATTACAGATTTCAAGATCTCTTGGTGCCTCAGACCCTGTCCCATATGTGCTTCTTGAATCAAGTAAGCCCTCCGGTTCGTGTTTGGAATTACTCTATCCCCCACTCCAGGGATTTGAGCAAAAGGAACAGAGTTTGCATCAATTATGTATTTATTTCCGAGTGGATAATTTAGAGGTAATGCCTTTTAATGAGGCTTTTACTGCGAGTAGCGTTTCACCATCTATTTGTTTTTTAGTACGCTTTTTTGTAGCTACGGAAGCCCGTTTGACCGCTGCCGCTGTGGCTCTATTAGCCAATGAATTCCCTCCAACGTGAACGCCATCATGTTGATGACTCAGTGTATGTATCACGTGAGTCTTTCGTAGTTCTTTCTGTAAAAGAACTACTTGTTCCAAGAGCTTTTTATGCTTTATTGTGGCACCTGTGTCATCTTTGTAACCATTTTTGACCCATGTCTGCATGTCACTATTGTAAGACTTGACGCAGTAATAGGAATCACACACTATTAATGTGGGGAATTCGCGATCGGTATTTTCAAGCGCCATCTTTAAAGATCTTATTTCAGCTCGCTGAGCTGTACAGTTTCTGAGTGATGCAGTTTTTGTAATTATCGGTCTGAATTGACCTAAGCGCCAGCAACCTTTAACAATCGCGCATGCTGCATTGTAAAGTTGTTTACCCACTACGTAGTGTTGTGCAAATCTGTCTGTGTAAATCACATAGCTGTATTGTTCAAGAGGCAGAATTTCGATTGGCAGAGGATATTCATTTTCGTATTCTAGATGTTCTAGTCTTTTCATTTTTGGATCAAACGCGTGTTTCACGTCTTCTGCAGCAAGAGAGTTTTCCCATTGTATCCATTTTGGATCTAATGCCACAGCATTTGGAATGCGTGGTCTTGTCACTGCCTCAAGGGCTGATACTGCTGTTAAAACAGATATGCTCTTGCCTTGGGCTATGGCTCTTTCTTTTGCTACAGCAGTTTGAACCGCTGTTAGAATTTTTTTCAGTAGAACTGAATTTAATTTCAGCTTTTGTGTACAAATGTGATTTGTAAGCTATTGGTACAGTTTCTCCCTCATTAGAGGTCAGGTACGTGAATCCGCATCTTCCTGGGATGACTCGGATTACAAGGTTGCATATGTTCTCGCGTGTTTGCAATTTTATTTTAGTTAACATGTCTGTTTGTAATGATCTTAAAATTTCTGTGTGTTTCTGAGTCCAATTGATTGGTTTGAAATCAAGTTGTATTAATTCATAGAGAGGTTTAACCCTCTCTGCATAATTTAGAATGTATGTTCTTCCGAAATTCAGGAAACCTAGCATTGATTGTAAGTTCTTCAGCGTTTTTGGTGCTTGGAGTACAGCACATTTCTCTAAGAAATTGTCTGCTAGGCGTTTGCCTTCACTTGATTATTCATATCCTAAAAACAGGACAGTTAGATGGGCAATTCGTGACTTTTTAAAGTTACATTTATACCCTTCAGCTGCGAACCCAAGTATTATGGTGTTCACTCTTTTCAAGTGAGTCTCCAGGTCGTCGTCTGTAAGATAGATGTCATCGACATATGATAATGCCTCATCATCATACATTTGTAGTAATTCTGTTATCCTTGCTGAGAATAATCCCGAGCTATTCTTGAATCCCTGTGAGAGTCAACAGAATTGTTTTTGTGACCCCATTGTTGAGAAAGCGGTCAAATACCTGCTTTCAGGTGCAATGTTTTGACAAAAGAAACCATTTGAGATATCTAATGTTGTTTTATATTTTTTGCGCACAATGTTATTCATTAGTGCTGCACTGTGTGAGTTTTGTACTGCAAATGTTTTGCAGCAGGAGTTTAGGTGTCTGTAGTCCAAAACTAGACGATATGAATCGTCTGGCTTGGAGACAGGAAACAAAGAATTGTTCATTTGTGGGGTGCATGTTTCAATCACCCCCTGATATTCAAGTTGATCTAAGATCTCCCTGACTTGTTTTTTAGCTTCTTGCTTAACAGGATACTGCCTTTGTGCAGTTGGTTGATTTTTTACCTGTATTTTATAGTGAGGAGAATCCTCATCCCATCCTACATGATTTTTATATAATGCAGGAGCTTGGGCCACTGCCCATTTTCTAGCAAATGTGTATTTTTTATGAATTGGAATATGATTTGAGAAGGCAGGTGCCATGAGGGCAATCTCTCTGACAAACTCTGGTGGCCAGTCTTTCTCAGCTAACAGGATGTCATAGCCTTTTGAAAGGTTATCCCAAAAGAGACCCTTTATTTTCCTGATTTTGTCCCCCTCTATACGCAATGTTATTTCATATAATTTATGGGGTTTGCTAACTCTGGTGTCTGCAGTTTCCACCTGAATGTATTCATTGTGTCCACTGTCTCCAGAAGATTCATCAGGATCTTGCGAGCTATCGTTACTTCTGCTGCGCTGTCTATCACTGTCTGGGCCCACTCTCCGTTTTTCAGTTGTGTCCTCAGAATCCTCGGCATGTTTTATTTTAATACTAGCTACCTTCTTCTTTGGAAATTGTAATTTTTTAGTTTGATGAGCAGGTTCCTTGTCTTTGGACTTGACGTGCTCTTCCTTGTGTTCTGACCGTCCTCTTCTTTCCGATTTCTGTGAGGAAGTCTGAAAAGATCGAGAGGGACATGTATCAATATCTTGATATCTGTCAGGTCTTCTTAATTTATCCCTATCTCTAAAGTTGTATCTTTTCTCAGAGGGCCACCTCGTTCTGGAGATCTATCTCTCTGTTGAGGAGACCTTCCTCTGGACTGGAATCGTTTTTCTCTGGGAGTGGATTGTTTATTTCCATCCCAACTCTTTTTTGGAGTGTTTAGATTATTTTTAATAAACGTTTTTTCAGGATTTTCAATTAGTTGGGATTTTATTGGTTTTCCACCTAAACTATCTCTTCCTAGTTCTTCATAGGATTTTTCTATGATTCTGGCAAGTTCAAAAGGTTGTTCTGCTATATCGGTTTCTTTCAATTTCTGCATGTATTTTATATTGTCAATTGCCAATTGAACTAATTCTCTATATGCCTTTGTTAATTCTTTTAGTTTAACTAAGAGTTCTTCACTTGACATTTTTCAATGTCGGGATGTGGTGTGTCGCTGGCTAGAACCGGCCATGTGGCTCCTGATCTACCTAGTGGACCTAGCCTGGTGATGTGATTTTGATGTTTTAGGGCGCCATTAAACCAGAGCATGTGCTCTTGGTAAGTTAGTGGGATTTCAACGTCCTCGAAAGGAGCGTATTCCTCTGGAGATTCCTCTATTTTGTAATAGTGGAATTCGTGTGTCACATCGTGTGCTGCTGGAAAATGTATCCATGAATAGAATACCGCTGTCTGCCGATTTTCATGGGCCTCTACCACGAATATTACTGTACCACCTCGTGATGATACTCCATTTTCTATACATTTTTTAGTTATAGTTTTTCTTACATTTACCGGAATGATTATAGCATTCGGGTCATTTTCTTGGAGACTTGTGTCATCCGCTAGGAGTTGAGCTGCTAATCTAGCTTCCTCCCTTTCGTCTTCACTTTCCGTCATTTTTACTAACAGAAAGTTTTTGTTGCAGATCAAGTTTCAAGGGAAACAAAGATTAGGTGCATAATATTTTGGAACACTGTATCCTTCAACGTTGACTAAACCAAAAACTAATACATAGGAATCTCTTCCTCCTAAGTTCCGGCGGATATTAACCTTTTACCCACTCCAGACGTCTATTGGAGTATTTACGGGAGAAAGGGGTCTGTGTGAAAAGCACGATTGAGTTACTCTAGCGTCTTGCGTTAGATTATCGCCTTACCAAACGTTGGGCGCCATGTAGTGTAGTCCCTATATTCCCAATAGGCTCTGCGCATTGGAATAATATAAACAGCAGTGTAGACGAAGGACTGAGGTCATCTAGGTCTCTACTGACTATATTAGACTTAATTAGTTTTGCCAGCTAGCTCAGAGGTCACTAGAAACTTTCTCGAATGTTCAGGAAAGAGTTAACTCTCCTGATTTAGACAAGAAGGGATTAGTTTCTGACAACCGCATAAACATGACAACTTTGCTCCCTCAGAATAAAGAGTATATAGACAACTATTTCACCAGAGTGCAGAGAAATAGAGAGACGGGCGTTTTCAATAAAAGGTGTTATTTATTGAGCAGTCTTCTTTCTCATGCAAGAGAAATGAATTGCCACAATTGCAATACTTATCATGAAGTAAAGTACGTACAGTAAAAGTAGTATTATGAAATAATACTGTAAAAGCATTGATATGGTTTCTTAGCCATATGATACTTTAAAACGGATAAAATATATACATACATAAAAACGTTAACTAATGTACTCAAAAGGTGCTTCTGATATACGCCTACCCCGGTGTACCTGACCTAAGCCTAATACGTGGGAAGGAGTAAGTAAGTTGCAGTTTAAGTTAAGTTGTTTTTTGCCAAGGATCTGAATCAAGAAATCTCTTAAGGGTTTAGTCAGTTCCGTACCTTGGTTCTAGAATGTAGGAGTTCTTGTATCTCTCTCTCAGGACTTGATCTCCCAGCAACCCGCAAGGGTGACTGGAAACACCGGAGCTGGATTTCTCGGCAAGAGAAAAGACAGCGTCTCTCTCAGTGCGTCAAGGGAGGGTCGCTTCCTTCGGCTCTCGCGTCAGCTGGGCGTCGGGCAAGTCGATAGCCGCTCTGCTCCAAACCACCGTGTGTTTGCTTAAGGCAACGTTGGTATATTTATACCTGAAAGGTGCTGGGTTTGACGTAAGGTTGGACATAAGACGTCACTAAGAACTAACAGTTCTTTCTGGACTCCAGGAGTTCTTGTGCAAATCAAAACAAAAGCAGGGGGATTTCCCGGGCTGCTGGAGGCTTGGTTTGTTTAAAGAACGCGTTGTACTTTCTGGGAGTCTATGGGAGTAGCCTTGCCGTATTTGGCCCGCATTGACTATTACTAAATATGGATATGATTCTTATGCCTTTATAAGGATATTATTTGTTATAACCACATAAGGGCATAAATTGGGAATATCGAATTAGGGTCCTAGATAGAATCACAACAAGGTCTCTCTTTGCAATGATGGCCTGCTGATATACCTGGACCCACCCAAGACTTAAGGCCTACAGGTTTTTAAACTTGTTGACTACTTTGAACTGATAGCTTGTCTCAAGATAAAATAATTAAAATCAATTCTTTGTCCACTATGAGGTATCTTGGATATTTCCAACCAGTGTCTGGAGCTGGAAATGGCCACACAAGGATTCCAGTATTTGGAAATATTTCTCTCATCATCTGTGGACATCAGCATGCAAGGTAACATCCATCCACTCCTGGATGTCCTACTGAGAGACATTGCCCATTGAAACCTGCTCATCTTATCCCTGATGCACCACTTGGCCTTCAATTAAATGGTGTAATTTCCTAAATGATCACACAACTCACAAAACTATGCCTACTCCATCCTTCTTTCGGAAGGTGAATGCACTGTATCATTGTTTACTATGTGGGGGATACGAATGCCTCAGGTATCTACAATAAAGGTACCAAAATCTCTTTGATGGAGAATTTGGGGTGATGAACATCATCTCTTAGTACAGGGTCTCCCACGTAGTGTTCGTGAAGGACACTTTGTATGACCTCTGAGATGACCCCTGATATAACACTGAGATATGGGCAATTGCTCGCCCCTACACTACCTCAGTGTTATCCATTCTCCTCAGGACATGCCAGCTGCCACTAAGTTGATGATCAATCATCATTTGGTAATACCATGAATATTTGTTTTGGTGGCTTGACAAACTGATGTGAAACTGCCTTGTAGATATGGATGTAGCTAGAGAATGTTTCTTCAATTGAGGGCTTTGAGGAATGGGATGGGATGCCATTGGTGTATCGTAACTCAAGGACGTGGTGTTAGAATCGCACCTTCACTTGTTCACAGATTTCCAACCACAGTATGACCTGCACACCATCACCTCACACTTCAAGGAACTAGATGAAATTGCAGACTTCACTTCACTAAAGGCCAAACTTACGATGAGTGGTAGCTATTTTCTCATTTTAGCACATCATCCAGCTTCAATACACCCACTGAATTTATTACTCTCCAGATTGATGGCAAGGATTTAATAACTGATGGCAGCTGATTTTTACAGCAAGTCATACTGACAATACAATACTTTTTTGGTTTGAATAGCTCAGCGCATAGCTATCTTCATAAACAATATTCTTATTGCTTCTTCAGTAGTGTTACTCCTTGTTTGCTTTGTATAAAAGTCTTAGGATTTGAACTCTGCCATAATGCTTTTCAATAGTTAACTTAGCCTGATATGGTCTAGGTAAATGCAAACTGCATGACAGGCTCCAGCATATATATATATATATATATATATCATCCAAAGGTGCCTCTGGCTATAAGGACGCCACTCCACACAAGAACGATTAACAAATCCTTTTATTTAAGCAGCCACACATCAAGGTTGGCAATTATGGCAAGTCCCAACGCGCTTCAAAGCACCAGGCTTCTTTATCAAGGGGGCAGGCAGCAAGCAAACGAAAGAAACTACATGCGTCACTTCCCATTATGTATGCGCTCTCCAGTGAGGCATACTGGTCGATGTAGTTCATTTTACTCCCCATGCTGGGGTCCGTGTGCATGCTGAAGTTCAATTCCTGCTTTAAAACCAATTATTCAGCCCTCCAGTGGGCCCCAAACCTTTGATGCTGCTGCTACAATTTCCAAAGTCTTGTGCGCTGTTAAACGGCTGAAAGCTCCCAGCCATCCAAACCCGTTTCCAGTACACCGGGCGGTGCATCCTCCGCGGCTGAGGCCGCCGCGTAGTCATAACATCCAAAGGTGCCTCTGGCTATAAGGACGCCACTCCACACAAGAACGATTAACAAATCCTTTTATTTAAGCAGCCACACATCAAGGTTGGCAATTATGGCAAGTCCCAACGCGTTTCAAAGCACCAGGCTTCTTTATCAAGGGGGCAGGCAGCAAGCAAACGAAAGAAACTACATGCGTCACTTCCCATTATGTATGCGCTCTCCAGTGAGGCATACTGGTCGATGTAGTTCATTTTACTCCCCATGCTGGGGTCCGTGTGCATGCTGAAGCGTTGGGACTTGCCATAATTGCCAACCAGCCGCGGAGGATGCACCGCCCGGTGTACTGGAAACGGGTTTGGATGGCTGGGAGCTTTCAGCCGTTTAACAGCGCACAAGACTTTGGAAATTGTGCAGCAGCATCAAAGGTTTGGGGCCCACTGGAGGGCTGAATAATTGGTTTTAAAGCAGGAATTGAACTTCAGCATGCACACGGACCCCAGCATGGGGAGTAAAATGAACTACATCGACCAGTATGCCTCACTGGAGAGCGCATACATAATGGGAAGTGGCGCATGTAGTTTCTTTCGTTTGCTTGCTGCCTGCCCCCTTGATAAAGAAGCCTGGTGCTTTGAAACGCGTTGGGACTTGCCATAATTGCCAACCTTGATGTGTGGCTGCTTAAATAAAAGGATTTGTTAATCGTTCTTGTGTGGAGTGGCGTCCTTATAGCCAGAGGCACCTTTGGATGTTATGACTACGCGGCGGCCTCAGCCGCGGAGGATGCACCGCCCGGTGTACTGGAAACGGGTTTGGATGGCTGGGAGCTTTCAGCCGTTTAACAGCGCACAAGACTTTGGAAATTGTGCAGCAGCATCAAAGGTTTGGGGCCCACTGGAGGGCTGAATAATTGGTTTTAAAGCAGGAATTGAACTTCAGCATGCACACGGACCCCAGCATGGGGAGTAAAATGAACTACATCGACCAGTATGCCTCACTGGAGAGCGCATACATAATGGGAAGTGACGCATGTAGTTTCTTTCGTTTGCTTGCTGCCTGCCCCCTTGATAAAGAAGCCTGGTGCTTTGAAACGCGTTGGGACTTGCCATAATTGCCAACCTTGATGTGTGGCTGCTTAAATAAAAGGATTTGTTAATCGTTCTTGTGTGGAGTGGCGTCCTTATAGCCAGAGGCACCTTTGGATGATATATATATATATATATATATATATATATATATATATATATATATATATTACCTACTGGCGGTCGCCAGTAGGTAGTTATAGTTAGGACCGAGTTTCCATAGGAAATCCGTAACATTCTATTGGGAATAACTTTGGCCCTGGTGGACGAATGTTTGTGAATTTCTCAAAGAAGATGGCTCGGTCCGCTGCGCTCATTCTGTGAAAGTTTTGGGGGGATTGGGAAGTAAGGGCTGAGATAAAAGGGGGGTCCCAAAACGTGTTTTTCCCATGTTATTTTCCATAGGACGTTTAGACACGGCTACAGCTCGAACGGCTGAATGGATTTATAAGAAATTTGGTAGAAAGGTAGAGTGTGGGTCGCAGATCACGCTTTTGTTTAAATAGTGTAAATCCGTTCAGTAGTTGCTGAGAAAATTGAAGTTGAAATCAGTTATATATCTGTAAGCGCGCACGAGTGCGCGCACCTATGCGGGTGTGCGCGAGCGGCATTGTGATTTGCTGTTTAACGTCTGTCAACATTCGATTCGGAGGAAATCAGGAAGTGTTGTCCTCCATTTTGTTAGTGCGAGTGAATATATTGTACCGAACAAAGGGTTAGTATATGGAAAGGGGAGAAGGTAGAGATTGTCTGGCTGGGTAGGTTTTCTAAGGGGGTGCAGTATGGACCCTGAACGCGAAAAGACCATTTTTTTTGGAGAAAAAAGTTGCGGGTTGCACACACTCAGTCGCGCACCCCTATTTACAAGACTGTGAAATACTATAGTGGTGAGAATGGAAAGGGAGCAGGGTGGAGAGTGTTTGATTTCGTAGGTTTCTTGAGGGGTTTATTAAGGATGACAAAAGTCTAAAAGTAGCTTTTTTTTACAAATAAGTTACGTGGTGCGCGCACCCGGTCGCGCACGGCGATCAAAAAAACATAAAGAAAGATGGAGATAAATTACAAGTTTGAGTGTTTAGATCTAAGGTGGCTCTTAAAAGAGCCCTTGTGTTAATTGAGTTTTTTCTGCACTTATTAGTAAGTTCCGATGCAGAATCTCATGTTACAGAGGAAAATTCTATTTCCCTCATCCGTGAAATGAACACCATCTCTCCGATAGATGCCTTCCATGTTGAAACGCAGGTTGTTGTTGTATATAGAACCCATGTTGTATTCTCTGAGGAAAGCAGAAACAGATTTATTTACATGTTTCCTTGCTTTCTCAATTTGTGGACAACGTTGATTGGACCAATTCCATTTTTGTCTTTGGCATATATTTGAAAACACCAAGACAGTTCGAGGAAAAAGTGACATCAATTGACGAAAGGTGTCTTTTAGAAGCATTTCCAGACCTACCCCTGTTAATGTGCCTAGATCATTCCCACCACAGTGCACAATTATCAGGTTAGGTTCAGGGAGATGCATAAAAGTTTTCACCAATGGTATCAATTGGTGACATCTTAATCCTCTTTGGCCAATCCACGTAATTTGCACATTTGGTAAGTCAAGGTTAGAAATTCGTCTGTTTGCAGCATATTTTTCACTCCAGTGAATATAACTGTGTCCTACAAGCCAAACCTTCATTTTCAAGGCAGATGCAGTAGTACTCCGATGGGTTCTGGAAGTGGAATGGCAAGTAGATGGTGAAAGTCACGATAAAAAAGTGTATGAGGTGTCGTGTTGATAAAAAACTGAAAATGATTGGTTGATTGTTATACCTCAAGATTGAAGACTACGTTGAATGTTACTGTTTTTTTAAAACGAAATGTTCTATTGGTTGTGGAAAAAAAGAAATGTAAAAAAACAGTGGATAGGCAGGTGTGTTTGCAGGGAATTGCGCCTTTTTGCTTTGATTTAGAACGTTGAGATATGAACTTTTGACCTGTGCCTTCAGCCAGGTGCAGAATGAGCTGTTACCATGGTAACAGGCAGAAAAGGCAGAGGGTGAAGGGTGACCGTTATGTGACTTTGAAAATATTGAAAGGATAACCAAATGAAATGCTAATTTGATTATGAAATTGTGCGGGAACAAATATGATTGGTTGGAGAGACATATATGAGTGTGTATTGACAGGAAATCTATGCCATTATTCTTTGGTTGCAGTGATAGAAGTATTATTGAGAGCTCCGTCAAACGGCTATCGTTTTGCTACTATCATTGTTCTACATCTGATAAAGCATTGGTAAAGGTGAGTGTATAAATGTTTGTTTTATGATGTACCGTTAAATGTGGTTTGATCACTATATTAGATTATTTGACTTACAGTGTCTAAGCAAACACATTTTTGACTTTGTTACGGTTTTATATGTTTTCAACTACTGTTCCATTTTATTACATCACTGTTTTTAAACATTGTATCTTTGTTATTATTAGTTTAAAATTACGATTAATACATTTGATTAAGGTTAGTGGACTTCAGTCATGTTCTTATGCTATCAACTACTGTTAGGTCTATGAATTAAATGTAAGTTAGAGACGGATCTGCAATGAATTTTGGGGGGGACGAAAAAAATGATTTTTTTGTAGGGGGACATTAAAGTGTAATCAGTAGGTAGAGTAAAGCTGGAGGGGCTCTTAGAATGGGTAAAACAAGTGCAAGGCCTAATTAATATTGAAATGGTTCTTTATACAGATGTTAAACATTCAGGTCCGGCTCTGTGTGTATCTGGGATGTATGTTCGGCTTCCACAGCAGACGTGAGGGGGGGGAAGGGGGCTGAATTTCTGTGAAGTTAATGGGGGTTGTGCGCCGTTTTTTCACTTTCTTTTAAGTGTGAATTATAGTTTTGAATGTATTTATGGTATACTGAATAAACGTAATATAAAATTTAATAAAATAGACAGAAATAAATTGAGATTTGGGAGCGTTTGCACATAATTTGTAAAGTTGGTTACAGATCATAAAAAATAAATTAGCAGAGACACTGATAATGCAGGTAGAGAGAAAAATAGTAGATTATATGTGATATCGTCGACAAAAAGTGGGAATGCTTTAGGTATTTTAAACTTTAAGCTTGAGGAAAAAATTACAGTGTGGTTTGCGGCTGAGGGATGCAGTGGTGGGGGTGGGGTGAGAAGGAGAGGTGTCCCAGTACAATCAAATGAAAAATTGTGACCATGAGGTTGTACACAGGTTCGTGGAGTATATGCCTTCATAAATTGATGTAGAAGACCAAATATATATAGAGGTTTCTGTGTTCCGCCGTGTGACTGTATTTTCATCTCACTCCTGCTTTCCGTATCAGTTGCTTTGTGTTATCTTAGTGTGTGTATGTGTGTGTGTGTGTGCGTTTAGTCTGGGCTGAGGAAGTTTGTTCTGCAGGCAGACACAGATAGTCACATCAAAGTACTTGGCAGGTTTTGAAAATATTATTTATATAATTGAGATGTCTTTTGGAACCGTTAGTCAGTGTATGTCGAGTTTCAGAATTACCGCTCGGTGGGCTCCACAGAGCTGAGGATTTGTTGTGTTTCTCTTCTTAGTCCGTTTGGTTTCTCACTTTGTTGTCTGATGGCTGGCAAAGAAGTGTTTGTTATAGTGGAGATGAAAGGGTGATAAGTACTGAAATACGAGATAGTGTGTGCTCTGTGGAAGCGGGGGAGCAGTGATTAACAGTCTGAGTGAACCACAACTGCGGCGGTGCTTGGTTACAGTAATAAATTATTTTTTTGCCAGAGGTACGATTGATGCTATGGTTCACAACCCGCAAAGAAAGGCTTGAGTGACCGTCGCAGGCCAGCGGGTTGAACTATGAATAATTCAGGTTGACAAAAGAAAACATGAATTGAGTACAGCTGAGATTACGTCAAACACATGAATACAGTTTTAGTATACATTATTTCAGTTGTGAATATTGGATAAAAGAGGGAACGTATATATTTCAAATTTTTATTCACTGATGCAGTGCTTTGAAGCGAAGTTTTTGATGTAATACAAGTAAACATATTATAAAGAAAGTAGTGGGCATAGTTACTAGTCCATACAACACAAATGATGGAAATGTAGTATGAAGCAAAATGAATAACGTTTAAAAAACATATTGTACAGCCCCGCAATCAAATATATTAAATTATATTGCATGCAAGAAGGTGTCTTTTGATTTTAAGTTCAGTAATCATATATGAAAATGCTAGTGGTTAAACATCACCTCATTAACAATTAGTTTTCTGCATACGAAGCAGTAACAAGCTTGTTGTATGGTATTGTGAAAGGAAATGAAAAACGCGCCAAAGCGAGAACTTGGCTGGAGGTGCATGTATGTTATCTGCCGGTACGTTTGAAAATTAGTACTCAGAACATCTACTGTATTGAGATAATTTTTTGAAAGTTTTCAGTACTCGATGTAACATACAGGTTGATAAGCATGGGTAACATCAGTGTAATCATATACTTTTCAGTTATGAATCAAAAATCTTTCAATAGGCATAAAACAAAAACAGCACATATGTGTGTAAGGCAAAAATTGGAGTAGAAAGGGAAAATGGTGATAAACGATCTAAAAAGTCATTGTAACTATACACATTTATCAGGGCACATTTAACCATATTTTACGCAGCCTTGCTTCGAGAATATTTCAAATCAGATAAGATAACATAAGGTAGTGATTTGTTGAAATTAGAGCATCATGAAATGTTTTGAAGAAAATCGAGTAGGTGTGGAAAAAAAATTAACTCCACAAAAAATAAAAAAATCTCACCAGCAGGAAATTCCAATGCCCAATGTCAGTAAAGCCAATAGGTCTGTTTATATAAAATATAAAAATAAAAAAATAATAAGAAAAATTAGGAAGGGAAAAAACAGTCAAGATATCAATGGCTTGCATAACAGTTATCCTTCCATTGAATAGGCAAATTAAATGGCAACCGCTTCTAAAAGAAAGTCATTGTTATCATCCGAAAACAAGTCAGCCATCCAATTGAAAAGAGGAAATGAACATACATGGTCATTAATTACCGGAGCCTCTAGTAGCATCAGAGGAGAACTCGGTGAATTTTCAATGTAGCTGTGTGCCAAGAAATCTTGCGCCGCTGCGAAAATATTCCAATGACCCAGAATTCCATGTATCGCTGCAAAGGCCATAATCCCTCCGTCGGAACAAAGCTGTTCATGATCAAGTAACGGATTCATGACATGATTGTAATTCACTTCAGGAGGTACGGGGTTGCAGAGACATAAGTCCAGGGCCCACATGAAATCACAGCTCAGGCAATGAAATACAGGCTGCACACAGGTGAAATAGGAAAATCGAAACGATAATCCATATGATGCACTCAAAGTCCCGAGTGGCAGAATGCCATACTGGTCAAGCATCCTGTGGCGAAATAGTTCTAAGTGTTCCAGCTCGTTTGCGAAGGCAGGACGGGCATCCATTTTGTAATAACGAAAATAGGAATACAAAAGTTGCAGCTGCTGGTAGTAGATGAGGAAGTTCAGAAACATAGATCTGAGAGTATGGAGTGAGAGTAGCAGAATGCCTTTAAATGATTTGGTGCAAAAAAATCACCAAACCATTGGTTAGTAGTTGCAAAAAACAATAGTGCAGCTGGGAAGTGGAGGAGCATTAATAATTATGAGAGTCACCTCAGAAAATTGTAAAGGAAGGTCACTATTTAATAAGGTATGCAGTTTTCTGCGAGTGTTAGCTAAGTGAATGAGATTTGTTTGTGAACAGATGCTTGGTAGCTTCATTTAGGGACAATAAGGCTGTTGTTTAAGTCTTGGGATGGAACTTTGAGTTCAAGGCCGTATTTTGCGGCCAGATGGAAACATCAAGGTTCCCATGCGTGGGTGGATGAAGTTTATTTTTACAGAGAGGCATATGCAGAGTGACTATTACAGACTAAAGCTTGTCGTTTAAAAAGTCATAGTACTTGACATTGTTTGAAAATATATAATTACTGCTGAGTGTTAAGGTAAAATTCGGCATTATAGGAGATACCGGTGTACCTTTGAAAAAACATGCAACATTACAGCGCTTCCTGTTAATTAAGTCATGCAATTGGTAGTGCCTGGATGTGAACGATTATGTGCAGCATTGATATTTTTGACACTGTGTACTTATGAGTAGTGGAGAAGTGACGCAATGAAATGATGTTGTGAATGTAGTGTGGTTACGGAACGGAAAACCTTTAAAGAGAGTTACATTTAGTATGGAATACTTTTTATTTTTTAACAAACTTAGGTATGAGAATATTGCTATAGTGTCAGCGGGACTGTAAGTTGAAGTTTGATAAACATTAGTGAGATAAGTAAATTAAGGTTTATTTAACATATGCAGCTAATAATCTGTGAGAAAAGGCAATAGTCTACAGTCTTGTATATAGGGGTGCGCGACCCAGTGCGCACCCCGTAACTTTTTACGGCGAAAAAACATGTTTCTTTCGCGTTCAGGGTCTATACTGGACCACCTGAGAAAACCAACCTGTTAGATAATCTGTACCTTCTCTCCTTTCAATGTTCTAACCCTTTGTTCAGTAGAATACATTCACTCGCAGTTACAAAATGGCGGGCAACACTTTCTGATTTCCTCCAATTCTAATGTTGACAGACGTTAAACAGCAAATCAGAATTCTGTAAACTGTATATTTTTGCAATTTTAAACAATAGGCAAAATAACTAAACTTAAAGTTCTGAAACTATCTTCAAGTGTCGTCTGCCTTTGCACCATTAAATTTTATTTTTAAATCACGTGAATCACAGTCTTGTAAATAGGGATGTGCGACCGAGTGCGCGCATCCCGTAACTTTTTCAGAAAAAAAAAATATTGTTTTCGCGTTCAGGGTCTATACTGCACCCCCTGAGAAAACGTACTCGGTTAAATAATCTGTACCTTTTTCTCTTTCCATGTTCTCACCGTTTGTTCGGTAGAATATATGCACTCACACTAACAAAATGGCGGACAACACTTTCTCATTTCCACCGAATCGAATGTTGACAGACGTTGAGCAGCAAATTATAATTCCGCTAACTGTACATTTTTGCAAATTTGGAAAAGAAGGCAAAATTATAAAACTTTAAGACCTAAAACTATCTTCATGTCTCCTCTCCTTTTGCACCATTAAATTTTAATTATAAACCACGTTTCCTTTTCATTACACAGGATTGTTTCTCAGTTTTGCACATTCAATGCATAGACACTTTTTCATCCTTTTTAGTCAGTTATGCGGGTGTGCGTGAATGGCATTGTGATTTGCTGTTTAACGTCAGTAAAGATAGCAATTCGGGGGAATTCAGAAAGTGTTGACCGCCATTTTGTTAAAAAACACCCAGCACATAATCTATGTATTTAGGAAATAAATATAGAAAGTAAGATTGTGTAGCAGTGCATATCAAAAATATTGCATGTAGTATCCTGGTAATGTATGGTAGATTATATTGTAAATGATGATTGATTTTAAAAAAATGTGGGTGAAAAATTTGGTAAATAAATGTGGTTCACAAAGAAATCTGAAACTTAGGCTTTACGATATATATTGGATAGAAAATTAGGGAATGTATCTGTTAGGCATGATATTTGGTAGAATGGGTGTATGTTGTCCAATACATATGTCTGTATTATGTTAAGTAAAATTCAGTTGTTTATTTTTTTTAAAGAGTGTTTGGTGCTGAAAAGCAACAACCTGAGGTGAACGTGAGAGTATACAAACAGAAAATCCTTTTTTACAGGTGAGTTGATAATTTTTAAATGATAATTTAATTTTTGAGCAGATTACCATAATATGCATGTTTTTTACGAAAATTTACACTGCTTCTCTTTTGCAGGAGGATTTTAATTTCTATTATAAACATGTCTGTACATGCTTGTAGTAGATATGTATTTTGAAATACGGTTCCATTGTTTATTGCTACAACCTTTTTATGGGTGGGGTCCATGTGTTATTTTCTATGCAGTTTTGGTTAATCTATTCTTTGACTGTAAGAGTTTGCTGTTTACGTGGATTTATTCTTGCTAAGTCATCATTATGTCTCTAACGTATGCTGTATCATTTGTGTACAGTCATTTTTCTGAAATTATAGAGGTGTATTATGACCTGGCTGTTGGCGTGATGGGCATTTCGGATGCATTTTTGTGACTGTACTATCTATTTGCACTCTATTATATGCATTTGCACAGGTGTATTATGATGAGGTCAGTCGGACGCCATGGAGGGACTTACGGTGGGGCAGGGAGGGAGGGAGGGGCAGGGGTAGGGTGGAGAGATCTAAAATGTGGCCTATAGATAAATTCAGGAAAGTATACAATTTAATTAATAGAATACATTTTTTAGTGTACACAGCATCGCATTTTGGAATGCAGTGCACACTGCAAAATTCATTTAAATAATTAAATTATGTACTTACTACAAATTATCTATATCCTGGTTTTTAGGTCCCTCCACCGTAGACCTCCCCCTCCTCGTCTGCCTGCCCCAGCATAATTCCTTCCACGAGTTTACGGCTGAATATGGTTTCATATGGTTATGATGAAATGTTTTCCATTAGATGAAATTTACATGTTGAGTATGCTGTTAAAGGTAAAAGCAACTGCCTCTGTGGGAAGTAGCAATCTGTTCAGTGAATGTTTAATTGGTATATTGTGAGTCACTTCTTCAGTTTGCATAGAGTTTGAATCACAGTTTGTAGAGGTGAAGTTAGAAAATAGATCTCTACAATTAAATTAGAAAGTGTATACATAGTTCTACAGCACAGAAATGCAGAAAACAAATTTCACTTTGAAATGTGTTTTTACAGCATAATTTCAATTCAAGAAATTAAAAGGGATAGTGTTAATGTGTAGGATCATAGTATCAGTTTCTTTCTAAAATAAAGAGGTAGGTCCTATATTAATCAATGTAGTTAATGTCTTAAAAAGTTCAAAGATTAGTTAAGGTAATTTTTGGTTAACTAATCATAAACAAGATATAATTTAGTCTTTATATTTTTTTAAAAGGACACAGAAGATAGAAAATAAAAAATAAAATGGAAGATTACTCAGAAAATATGAATGTCCATTTTGAAATGGCAACTGAACTGATTGAAGAATTAATAGAAGGAGTATTTGTAGAGGAAAATGCAACAGAAAATGAGGAGTTTTTAGACTGCACTTTTGATAGTGCATATTTAGAAATGGTGGAAGAAGAAGAGAATTTGGAAGAGGAAAACAATAATGAAGTATCTGATGAAATGATGCTACATGTGCTTCTGGAATATTAACTATTAAATCAATAAAATTAGTTTTGTTTAAAAAAAAAACCTTCAAGACATTATTGTTGTACTATTAATCGGTATTCTCTTTTTTGAGAATGACAGTAAAAGTTGTGATGAGGTGCATAAAAGATTAAAGTTATAGAAATAAAAAGCATTAGGAACAACTACAATGCTTCAAAGTTAGAATAGTACTTATATGCCTGAAAAATTACATTCATTTAATACATGTGTAATGATAACACAGATATGGAGTGTCATACATTTAGAAACAATATTCACTATAGGATCTTCTACTCTGAGCAGAGACTGTTTCTTTGTCTTTATTCAAGTTATAAAATCAAGCAGTGGTTATAATTTGTATGTTATGTGGTAGTAGGGGTCTATAATATTTTTTTACTTTTTTCCAAACAGATTGTCATTTATATCACAAACATCAATCACTATGCCAACGAGAAATGAAAAAAGAAAGCTGTCTAAAAAGACATACCATTTGAAGAGAAAAGAGGCACAAGATTTACCTAATCAACAAAGGACGGAGAAAAACAAGAGTGCTCCTGGTAAGAGCAGCAAGGATTTAAAAAAAAAATTGTGTCAAAGGAAAAGTCAATTGGATAATGTTGAAAAGGAAAAACAGTTTTTAGTATCTACAAGGAGAAATGGAAGAAAACGGTGTCTGAAAACAGTGGTGAGGAAAGTATGTACAGTAAAAGACGTACGAATCAGTTTGCGGAAATAAGGAAACATATGTTTCATAAGAGAGTTGTTATAAATTTATTACAAAAGGAAAAAGTTTCTAAAAGGAAATCTGCTTTTTATAAGAAAAAGAAATATATAGAGGAAGTTGTGGATGATGCGTTCGAGACAAAAAAAATTGTTTATTTTAGTGCTTAAAAGAATAAATACACTAAATAAGGCAATCAGAGTTTTAAAAGCTAAGAGTAAATGGAAGAGACACATAAATAGAACTAATTTTGTAAAAATTATTCTGGTAAATGGATGCATACTTCAAATTCTGAGCCATTTTTTAATGAAGAGAGTTACTTTCAAAGTAACGATTTGTTGCATGCAGTTGACACCAGTGGCCGAGCGTATGAAGTGAAGGATGGCTGTCCTATTGAGAAAGAGAAAATTGAGGTCAGAAATACAGAAGAGGAAATAGGTGGAGAAGTTTTACAGGGACGTGTTCATGCTCCTGTTTATAGTTGGAATTGTAGCAGTATTTGCAGTGTACGACAGGATTCAATTGATTTCTTTCGCAATTTCTTACGTAAGTACAGTAAGGAAAGTCTAAAAAAAAAAATTGTAATGTTGCAAGAATTAGATCGTTGCAGAGTGAGAGAAAAAACTGGTTTGCAAGGCCATTCTCTGGCTTGTCTGTCAAAAAAAATATGCCAGAGTGTTTTTCATCACTTTAGGATGTAACCGCACACCCCGGGGGGTGGTCCGATGCCTCTGTATTCAGCTCAGCTAGCGGTTCTAGGCACGTCCGCGGCCAGGTCCGGTGTCTCGTCCTCTCCTCTGGTCAGGTCAGCTGCGTTGTTGTGTCCTCGGGACCCCAGACAATGGGTGGGCCCGTGATGGGCACCCTGTGCGACGGGTGAGCGGCGCAGAGCGCAAGGCGATGAGCCTCTTGCGTCGGGGCGTCCAGACCGCGACAGGTCCGATTCAGGTCAGTTTAATGATCGGACAGCGCCAGTGACTGTCCAGTGATCGGCCCCCACCGGTCACGGGCCGTGGCGTAGCTCTCCCTATGCCTCCTCGGTCCTGCCACAACTCTCGGCACCCCTGGGGCAGGGTGGGGGAGGCCTCACCATCTCAGTCCGCTCGGCGCTGCTGCTGCAGCCGTTCGGGGAGGAAAGCCTGGCACGCCGGTGAGTGGTGAACAGTACACTCAATTGTCCCGCAGGCTAATGGCTGGGCTCGGCCATGCAAGTGTCCCCCTGGCTCTGTATTAAGAGCCCGACCCGGACGGACCACGTGGGCTGCCTCCGTGCATCAGGCCCCGTCTATGGCTTGTCTCGCAGCCCCGCCAGACCCAGCCAGCAATTCCGTCCCTCACAATATGTGCTCCTCGGCAGTGTGCAGCGCCGCGGGCAGGCGCCGGCCGCGGTCTCGGGTGCCCTAGCCCTCGCCGTGTTCCCGGGCCTGGATGCCAGTCGTCCCTTGTCTCCGGCGGCTCTCCGGCAAGTTCCGATGGTCGCTAATTACACCGCAGGGTGCCTCAGCAGTGGAAGAGCTCTTAGCGGTGCTCCGGCGGGTCCAAAACATCCAGAGCTGCTCCGCCGTGCTCAGCGCCCTTCACTCAGCCGGGCTCGGATCACTTCCGGTCCGCCCGTCAGCGTACTGTGGGCCGCGGTCTCCACGGCAATGGCAGGCCTCCCTTCTTGTGTGTGACGTCCGCAGTCGGCGGTGCTTCGCAGGGCTCCCAGTGCCGGTAGCCAGAAACCGACAGCGCGGATCAGGATTCAGTAAGCTGCATGCGAGGGGTAGGGGCCAGACCCCACCGTTACAGGATGATTTCCAGGATTTCAGGGGAAACTTGGACGGAGCGAACCTAGCTCACGTCCACCATGTTCGGCTGTTGGCCACGCCCCCGATTACCATGTGTGAAGGAGTATAATAGGTTAAGAAGAGAATATGCTCCAAGTTTACCTCAATATCCTTTAATTAAAAAGAGTATAGTTGGTCAGAAAAGGAGAAATGAGGAACAATGTACTGAAGTAGTAGAGAAACGAAGAAAAAAAGATGAGACTGTCATTGGTAGGAGTAAGAAAAAGGTTAGTACTACAGAGATTGTTGGATTTAAATTTGAAAATAGGTGTGGTGTCAACTGCTATGCAAATGTAGTGGTTAATGTGGTTTTTTTTCTAAAAAGTTTACAGCAACAGATTAGAGAAAATCAGGAGCAAACATTTTGTTGTTCTTTAAATTCTGTGTTTGAAAAATGTACCAGTGGTAATAGTGAAGTAGGAAGTGTTTCAGAAGTAAGGAATGTTTTAGACATATGTGCAGGACTAAATCAATTTTCTCAGAATATTCAGCAAGATTGTCAGGAATTTATTATGTATATGCTTACAGTTTTGGAAGAAGAAGGTGTAGGTATTGATAGTCTTTTTGGCCTTTCTTATAAATGGGAACATATTTGCCATAATTGCTCATTTACAAGTAGTACTGACATACACACAGAAAGATTTATATATTTAACATTACCCGATTGTAAAACAGTGTCCTTTAATAAACTAGTTAAAGATGCGTATCAGAACATGGTTTGTTCTCAATGTAATTCAGAAATGTTATCAACCTTATTTATCCATAGATATGGACAATATGTAATTTTAATGCTTCAACGATGCAGAGCTGATGGAAGTAAATTGTCAACTTTAATTAAAAACTATGTGGCTTCTCAAATATCTATTTCTAGAAGAACATTTGTAACTGTAGCAATTATTTTTCATGAAGGGCCATCAATATCATCAGGACATTACATAGCTTATTTGAAGTGTTCAACTGGTTGGACGCTCTGCAATGATAGTCAATTAAGTTTTAAGAATCGTTTGCCTTCTGAGTTAAGAAATTCTTATCTGATATTTTTGCAACCAAAATTTCAGTGAAATTACTTGGTCTAGTCAGAGTAATACTGTAAAGATATGAAAATGTGTTGTTTAGAAATATCATGTGTTTAAGGGTGTTCAAATATAGAAATGAAACTTTTATGTGCCAAAGAGATAGCATAAGGTAAGGTTTCCTTAATGTTGATGGTACAGGACATGTTGGAATTAACTTATACTATTTGGCCACGCGGAAAACAATGAGATATGAAAATGTGGACTTAAGATAAATGTTTTTAGAGTATACTTACTTGGAAGCTTGTTGAGAGGTACTCAAAAGAAACGAATTAGCTCATACTATTTGGCCATGCGGAAAAGTATGAGATATCTAAATCTGGATTTGAGATAAATGTTTCTAGAACATACTTACTCGCAATTTCGTTGACAGGTACTCAAAAAATAACGACTTTACTCATAGTATTTGGCCATGCGGAAAAAAATTAGATATCAAAATGTTGACTTGAGATAAATGTTTTAAGAACATAGTTGTACGGTTATTTGTGGAGAGTTATTTAAAAGTAACTGGTATACTTTAATTAGTTTGTAATTGTGGAGTATGTGCTGTGCTTACTCAAGAAATTGCGATTTAGAGAAAAACATTTAAGACATGTTTTTTTCTAGGTATTTATGGTATGTATAGAGATCTTGTACGGGTTTTTTTAAATACAATCATTTTGATTGTGTTTTTTTTTTCCCGCTGTCACATGATGATTACTATTGAAATAACTGTTTATAGTGAAAATCAATTAATCTGAGGACAGCAAAAATAAACCAGTAAATATGTTGTCTAAGTTATTTTGTTACATAGGATTTAGAAATATGTATTATAACAGATTTCTTTATTGTCTTCCACAGATATTACATTTTTAAGGTAAGAACAACTAATCATATCTGAGAGTTTCGTGTACCTCTCTCTTATCCTTATTTTTTTCATCCTCTTCCTTTGTTAGTGGTGTTTACATTTGGTTATTCCCTTTAACTCATGCTTTTTATCTTACATCTTTTCTATTAGTATTCTATTCAGTCTTTCTTACTCTTCAGTTTGTTACTTATGTTGCTTTAAAGAGAGTCACCTTTATTGATCCTTTATCACCTTTGTTTCCTGAATCTTAACTTCTTTGCCTTACTGTACCTTACAATTTGTTCCCTTACTCTGGTTTCTTTAATTATACTCAATTTCCAAGCTAAAATCTATAGTTTAGTTCTCTCACCCTACTTCTTTTCTCTTTATCTGTCTCTCTTACACTCTATGTCTGTTTGTATTCCATTCATCTTCTGGTACTCAACCTTTTTCACTCTTTTTCTGTTAGTGTTGTTTCTTTATTTTATCTATGTCTTAGAGACATTTAGGTACTCTTAGTCTGTGTAGTTCACAGACTGTTTGTTTCGTGTATTATCAGTGATCATACTCTCATTTTGTCTCTCACTTTACTTTCCTTTAGACAGTCATTCTTTGAGTGCTATTATTTCTTTCAAATTATTCTGTCTCGGTCTTTTTTTGTCCCTCAGTCTTCTTTTCTTTCACTTTCTGTTTCATTCACTTCTACTTTGTTTTGTTTTATAAAATAGCACTATAACCATATTTGTACTTTCCTTCCACAGATACCATGTTTTTAAAAGATTTTAAGTTTTTCTTTATTACTATTTCTTAGGTAAGTATAAATAATAAAAATACTTTTTCAACACTGTGTCATTTCTTTGAGTATCCTGGTCATACTAGTGTTGTGTTTTATGTGAGCACTTCCATGGAGGATTGACTGCACGGTCACAAGGAGCCTCTTAAAAATTAATTTAAGAAATCAGCAACATTTCAGTGAGTTAGTTCACAAATGCGGATGTGTCAAAACATTACAGGTAAATGATATGTTTATCAATGGGGTTTTATTCTGCAATTTTGAATTTAAAAGCCAAGGTAGCAGAGATAAAATTATCTCCCTATTACCTAGCTGTCGCTAACACCAGTTAGCGACAGCTAGTAGGAGATAGCGACCATCTTGGGCCCCACTTTGCATGTCAGTGATATTTATCACTAATGAAATGCAAAGTGGGCGTGTCAAGATGTTAGCGACTGGAAACAGTCGCTAACATCGCTATCTCCTTTTACCAACTTTTGGAGATATTCGCGCTAAGCCCTGAGCGGTTCTTAGCCATGTTAGCCAATGGGAGGTGGATAACATGGCTAAGAGCATTAGCTCGGTAATGCATGAATATCGATGACTTTTCAGCGATATTCATGCATTGCGGCCGTTTTTTATCGCATTTGCTATAAACCTTGGTAATACCAATGTTTATCTGCGATAAAAATCGCCGCAGCTCTGCGGTAAAATTTTGTCTCTAACCATGCAATAGCGATAATTATCGCTTTTGTTTGGTAATATGCCTTACTGTTTCCTAATATGGCATGCTGGTAGTTTTACTTTTTTTTATCTGAGGCAATGCCTTCCGTTCGTTGAGGCGGGAAGCTCCTTTGAGAATTCCAATGTGCGGGAGGGGTGCTTCTGGTGCAGTAAAATCCAAGGCCGTTCTAGCATGGGCTGTGAGCCTTATCACAGGGGAGGAGCGCGCAGCTCTCTGAGATGGATACAGTTACACATAACAGGGTAGTGACGTCTGTGGAATTTACGGACGGTTGGTCACCCTAGTGTGCGCCGTGCCCTTGGCACCTCAGTACGGTGGACTGTGGAGCCGCGGTGCCCAGTTTGGGAATCAGTAGTTTTAGAAATAAAGTTTGATAATTTTAACACTCCTAAGCGTTAAAAATCGCCGTTGGTTGACGAAAAATTATTGGAAGTAAGCCAACAGAGTGATAATTATTGCTAGTTGTTTACGGTAAGTAGATTTCTAAACGCAAAAAACGGGACATTAAATAAAAATAGACTATGACTATGATTTTACTTCTAGTGATGATAGTGCATGTTAACATTACCGCGTGAAAACAAGCGTTGTTTTTATGCACTAATGTGTGCTTTGTAATTAGGAGAGGGGGTTGATTTAGTTTTATTTTCCATACCTCCATGTTAACGCTGCCAAATGCTTTATCAAAGCAGCCCGTGCAACTCGTACGATAAACAAGTTTATTTAAACTGTTTTCCTAACAATAGCCATGTACGTGATAGTATTTTCGCCTTCAAAGAGATTTTGCTTGTAGTTTAACATACGCCTACTATGCCTGTCATTAACTGTCTGTGCTGCACACATGCAAAGTGCTTTTACCTCAGGCGGTGTTATGACGTTCTAACAAAGGTGTTCAGGAACATTTACAAGGATACGGAAGACTTTATCGCTGCTTTGAACGGCAGGAAGTTCCCGATATAGGAGCGAAAACGGCGTCCATAATATGCTTTATAAATTGCAGTCGAACGTTATGTTAGATATAAAGGCTTATAACATACGTTTCAATTTGAATTTTTTAGAACATAGGGGCATATTATCAAGGACGGTCGATACATTTTCGCCGCTTTTATCGACAGGAAATTGCCGATAAAGCGGCGATAATGGGTTTGATAATATGCCGTATGGAAATCTTATCGAAGCCCATGTGAGATGTGAAAACATCTAATATGGGATTCGATAGGAATTCCATACAGCATATTATCAAGTCCATTATCGCCGTTTTATCGGTAGTTTCCTGCCATTAGAAGCGGCGATATTGTATCGTCCGTCCTTGATAATATGGCTCATATTATGAAGGCGATTATCGGCGCTTTTGTTACTGCGTTCTGCCGATAAAAGCAACGATAAATTATCACGTCTTCTTCATAATATGCCCCAAGTATTGCCGCATTCTTTAATTATTGTTCTGAAAATGCGGCGATACTTTAGCTTATGAATAGAGCTCTTTTTGGTATAATGAGATAGTTCTGAAAAGAACTGTTTTTTTTTTCCAAAAAGTTTTTTATTCTTTATAATTTGTAAAACTGGAACCACATTTTTGAACTGTAAAACAGGAACATAGGAAGTTGTTGAAAAATTAGCTGCATTCGAATCTTACATGGTCATTATATCTTCTTTCAACAAGAATGAGGCTCTGCTCCCCGTACACAATCAATCCTTTACACTTGTTGCATTTTATATGCACTTTCGACAAAAATGGTTTCAACTCCATGTCTGCAGTCAATGGAGATGTAGGTCGTCTGGTCGATGAAGTACTGGCCTCAGCTGGTGGTAGTTCTGTTACCAGAGCTCTTGTCGCTGCCTGTGCATATTGCACAGGGTGGACTTGGCTCATATGTCTCTTCATGGTATGAATTGAAAAGGAATATTTTTTGGAAGGATTTCCTCTTGAAAGTACTGAGCTACAAATTGTGCAAGTTACTTTCGGAGCATTTACTTTTTTTTGGTCCGGAGGAAAGGTAAAGAATTGCCAAATGAAAGATTCCTTCTTTTTTTTTAAAGGAAGATGAACATTTTCTTCAGATTCCGAAGAAGAATTGCGTGCGGCAGCCATTTTAGCGAAGTCTCAAGAAAGATGATAAAGGTTGTTTCTCTCTTCAGCGCCAAATAGATAGTGAGGGAAGTTGGTGGTTTCTGGAAAATTGCAGAATAGAAACTACTATGAACCAATCGGAAGTGTTCTTTACAAGTCACATGATTTGACATGCGCGTATTAGGACGTATACGCGGTGACGTATTCCGGACACCGACGTCAATTAGAAGTATCGGTCTAATTTAATGAAGTTTTAAAATGTGAAAAGGAGGAAAGGTATACATTCTCAAATGTTAAATACCTTCATATGGGGTCACAAGAACAATGCCGATAAAGTTTCAAACCTTTTTTATTCTTTCAAAATACCGGGGTGCGCGCACTCGGTCGCGCACCTCAGTACGTTTTTCAACATTTAGTGACAAGTCTGAAAACGGTAAAATGAAGGTAAGGTAAAGATGTTGTAAACCTTTTGAGACTTACAAGGAGTCCCCAAGCAATTCTGACAGTGAAGAAAAGTTTGTAATACTGTGAAAAAAAAAAATTCTCAAAAATCTATGATAAAACTATAGAACACATAAAAAAAATATTTTATATTTCACAATTAAAAAAACCAATGAAATATAATGAAAAAAAAATAAGTTATAAACAGCTTATACTTAGGAAGTAGCCTTTAAAAAACCTATGAAATTCACTGAAAAAACAATAGGTTTTACACCAGTTATAGTTAGCTCTAAATTTTACACGCATAAAACCATTGAAATTCCCACGTTATAGTTAGTTGGACTCACTATAACTTGCGCGTGCAATGCACTGCTGATGACGTCATATATTACATCACTCATGACATGGTCAGTGACATCACTCATGACATCACTGATGACACCATCATTGTGACAGAGTGACAGACCTCCTTTCACTGTAATGTAACCCTTGAAACACATATTCAAAAATAGAAACTAAAATTTTCAAACAAAATGGAGATACCCATACCAGTTACAACAACCAATTCAATAATTCCACCATCTATATATACATCCACTCATTCACCAACAGTTCTATTTAGTCACTCATACATATACTCACTCATCATATGTAGTGATACACCTATACATCCTGTTACACACTGACAGTCATCCACAAGTTACTCACACACATACTCACACATGCAAATAAACTATTGAACATCTATTCATTTGCATATATAGCTATATACACACTACCACTTTACTTCTAAGGAAACTTACACATACTTACTCTCTTAAACAATCACTTCTAGAAACACATAGTAATTTAAATAGGAACTCTTAGAATCCCTCACTCTCACATATACTCACTTATATACATCAATATTCACATATACTAGATTAAATCATATGTAGTTACTGATAAAGACACTAGTGAGACAGTTATTCACTCACTAACACACACATATACACACTCATCCACCCATACAGTCCTGCACATGTGCAGTATTCAAAACACATACAAACAGAAAGTCAGTCATTTATGCATCTATGTGCTAAATAATACCCCACCAAACCATACAAACACTTATACTGCTACTAAGAAAAACATCTAATAACCCATATACCTACACATGTAGCTACACACCAACCCATGCAGCCACTTATACACAAAGTGTTACATTAATACATATATTTAAACATTACTCACTAATATTTATTTTTCAGAAAGACACACATTCACTGGATGGTGTCATCAGTGATGTCATGAGTGATGTCACTGACCATGTCATGAGTGATGTAATATATGACGTCATCAGCAGTGCATTGCATGCGCAAGTTATAGTGAGTCCAACTAACTATAACGTGGGAATTTCAATGGTTTTATGCGTGTAAAATTTAGAGCTAACTATAACTGGTGTAAAACCTATGGTTTTTTCAGTGAATATATATATATTTTCTACTTTATTTATCCCAAGTTTTGCATACAGGAATAAAATGGTCAGTACATTGCAGAGCATAACATCAGCAGCAGTAAGAGAAACATGCACATCAAACCAAGCGTACAGAATAGCAGCAAATGATGTAAATGGACCATACATTGGGGGCATATATCAATGACAAGACAAATGCGACCAAAACAGAGATTTGCAGTATTAGAAGACGACGTCTCCCAGAGAAACGGAGATGTCATATGTAACACAGCAACGTCATCGGTATCCATCGAAGGTTGATCGTTAATACAAACATATGTACCAAAACTCTCGTCTAGCCAACCCCCTCAAGAACAATACCGTTTGCTGTCTGTGAGAGTTGATCAAATCTTTTCTTGGCAATATATTCCCTATACGGGCCCCAAATGTCCACTGGTCGCGACGAGCTAGGAATCAGAGTGGAGTATTCTTCGCAGTTTACGCTACAGAATGCCAAACTACTAAGCCATACTCTCAGTGTTGGGGATCTCTTGCTGCCCCTTAGCAAAGCAACCTCCCTTTTGGCCAACAGAAAGCCCATCGCTGCTAGTTTCCTGACTGTCCGAGGGAAGTTGGCCACGTAACCCAGCAATGCGATCTCAGGGGTGGGTACTAGCTGCATGGAGAGTATGTTGCAGAGTGTGGTATGTATCAAGGACCAGTATTGGTGAGTTTTAGGGCATGTCCAAGAGTGGTGAGCAAAATCCGCAAAAGGAACTCCTCATTTCTGACAGTGGTGAGGCCTATTGGGGTCAATTCTATATGAACGTGCAGGTGTATGATACATTCTGTGAAGAAACTTAAAATAGAGAAGTTTATGCCTACTGTTTAAAGAGATCTCTTTTGTTGCCCTACAGCACTGTTGCCCATTGGTCATCAGTAATGGGCTTACCCAGATCCACCTCCCACGCAGCACGCACCTTAGTGTCAGAGATAGGAATGGATGCACTACATTTGCTTGTACAATTTAGAGACCAAATGTGCACCGGTAGGGTTTTGGATAAGCAGTGTCAACGGTGGGGTCGGTTCAGGGGCAATCAGGAATGAAGGAAATGTGGCCCTAAGCATGGATTGAACACGTGTCAAAACAAAGGTGTCCATAAAACAGCGTTCCGAGAATCGGGCATCCTCCAACACCGAGAAGGCGTGGTCTTGGGGGAACAGATCGCCTATCGTGTGAATGTAAAAATGTTCCAGCGTGCGTTGAATCAGTATCTCACCCATTATAGGAAACAGAGAGGGGTTTGGTAGGGGTAGTGCCAGAGAGTACAGCCGTTCAAGGCCCAGCATCCTGTGCAGTCTGTCCCATGCCCAGCATGTGGTCGATACCATTTGAATGTCAAGGGGGTCCTGAGGGAATCCAGTAGGTAAAATAGTGGAAAGGTGACGAGGGAGCACCAGGTCGGGCTCTGGCTTCAAATATGGGATGCGGGCATCCGGATGGAACCAGACATGTGCGTAACAGCATTGTGCTATCAGATAATATAGATAAAAGTCTGGAACCCCGAAGCCCCCCTAGTATATGGTAAGGTCAGAATCCGCCAGCTGACCCGAGGTGTCTTATCCCCCCAGACGAGGCGCAATAATAATGTACGTAACTGCAAAAAGAAGGACTTAGTGAGCGGGATGGGAATGTTATTAAAAAGATACAAGAACCGCAGGAGGACTACCATTTTAATAATGGCAACTCTCCCAGCCATTGACAATGGCAGACGCAGCCATTTCACGATCTGAGATTCAAGAGAACTGATCGCCCTACCGTAGTTTAGCCTAATCATGGTAGTGGTATTCCAATAATCTCCTATCTTCGGGCACTCCCACAGTATGTGTTCCAACTCCATTTCCTCCTTCCTACATCTGGGACATACCGCTTCCTCTACCTTGAAATATTTCTTAATCTTTCCAGGCATCAGGTACGCTCTGTGCATTATATAAAAATGCACTAATTGGAATCGTGCACTCCTCGTGCCCTTCCAAGCTCTACGCACTATGTGCTCCCATGCAGTTTCTGGTATCGGTTTCCCAACTCCCACTTCCCATTTTACCCTCAGATCCTCTAGGGGCGCTAAATCTTCATGTAACATTCTGGAATACAAGCACGTGACCGCCTTGAAAGTTCCCGCCGCCATCACCAAATATTGGCATGCCTTTGTCGTTTTGGGTTCTCTTGGTCCTTGCAGCCGTATGGCATGCGCCACCGCCGCAAGCAATAAGAAGCCTCCCCTGGGAAGGTCATACCGGTCTCGCAAGGCCCCGTATGGTGCATTTCACCGCCTTCATACAGATCCTCAATCATCTGTTTCCCTGCTTGCTCCCAATCCATCAAAGGTGTCCAGTCACTCCCGTGTGGTAACGCCGTAAGCATCCCCAACGGTATTTCCGGCGTATAAGGATGTAGCACTCCCGCTTGGCGCTGGCTGCGATTTCAATACAATCGTAATATTCTCTCCTCCTGGGTAAGGTCGGTTAGGTCTAATTTCTGCTGTAGGATTATGTAGGACAAAACATGTTGTGGTATTCCATTCCCCCTTTTATTATCGGGGCCCCTAAACTCCCTCTCAACCTCCTGTGTTAGCACCTGGAGTTGTGCTGCCAAGTAATATAACTCAAAATCCGGAACCACTAGGCCCCCTTCAGCTTTCGGACGTATCAAGGTGGCCAGTGCGACCCTTCTCCTTCCTGCACCCCATAGAAAGCCTGTTATCAGGGAGCGCAAAGACCTAAAGACTAAAGTCGGTATCCAAACAGGCAGGGTCCTAAAGTAGTATAACAGGCGCAGCAACGCTACCATTTTCAATAAAGCAGTGCGGCTTATCACAGACAATGGCAGTGTGGACCAAAAGGTCATGTTACCCTTTAAGGCTCTCACACATCGTCCTATATTTCCCTCCAGGATGTCCGCCACTCCATGTTATATATTCACGCCTAGTATACCAGGCACTTCGGTTCCCAACCCACCACGTTCGGCCTCTCCGTTGGGCGCCCCCCAAGCTTTATCGGGAACAGGCATTTCTTGGCCCAATTTACTCGGAGTCCTGCAACATCTCCAAACCCCAACAACAGGGCCGCCGCTCCATCCAGCGCCGCATCAGCATCTCCTAAAAACATCAGCAGATCATCCGCGTGTAGCGAAATATACTGCTGGCCCCCCCTGAAGTCTAGGCCCTCATAGTGTCTACCCTGTCTCGCTCTCGCCGCCTGGGGCTCTATTGCCAGTGCCAATAGTAACGGGGAGAGCGAACATCCTTGTCTCGTGCCGCGTGCAACTCCATATTGGTGTGATATCAACCCTCCTACTCTCACTCTGGCCACCGCTTCATTATATAGCACCCTCGTCCAGTTCACGAAGTCCTCCCCTAGCCTGAAACGCCCCAATGTTGCACGCAGATACCTCCATTCTAAACTCTCAAAGGCTTTTTCTATATCCACCGACAGGACCATCGGATTCAGAGCGTCTGGGTGTATCTCTCCCGTAATCCGTATCAACTTCCGTATATTGTTGGCTGTATTCCTGGTAGGAATAAACCCCGCTTGGTCATCATGGACCAGGCCTGTCATTGTTGCAGCAGGCGGGTCGCCAATATCCTGCTCAAAACCTTGTAATCTGTGGTCAACATTGATAGTGGTCTATAAGCCACAATATCTGTGCTATCCTTCCCAGGCTTTAACCCCTTAAGTGCTGCCGTCGGCCAACGGTCGTCACGGGCACTACCTCCCCAGTGCTGCGTGCGACCGCTGGACGTCCAGTTCAGCACCGGTTAATGGACAGCGCAGCACTGGGGAGGTTTGTTTACTAGCTCCCAAGTGGTTAACCACTTGGGAGCTAGTAAACAAACCTCCCCAGTGCTGCGCTGTCCATTATCCGGTGCTGAACTGGACGTCCAGCGGTCGCACGCAGCACTGGGGAGGTAGTGCCCGTGACGACCGTTGGCCGACGGCAGCACTTAAGGGGTTAATAACGGGATAACAAGCGCTTCTCTCATGGTACTAGGGAGACATCCCAGCTCCTTTGCTTCGTTATAAACCTCCAGCATTCGGGGAGCCAAAAGATCAATAAACTGTGAGTAGAATTCTATCCGTAGCCCATCTACACCTGGCGTCTTATTACTGGCCATATGTTTAATGGCGCACCGAACCTCTTCCAATGTGATCTCCTGTCCTAAACATTTCGCTTGCTCTTCTTCTATCTGCGGAAGGGGTACACTCTCCATAAAGGCTTCTATATCTGATTCCATAGCTACCAATGTGCTTTCATACAGCTGCTCATAATAAGTTAAAAACCTATGCAAAATTTCTCGTTGCGTAAAGACCGTGTCACCTCTTCGGTCCGTTAAGGCCAAGATCGGCGATCCCCGTGACATTGGATTGGCTAGCCAGGCCAGCAGCGACCCTGCCTTATCACCCTCATCGTACGTTTGTGTAAGATATGCCTTGTGGACATAGTTCCTCAGTCTTTCCACCTCCCCCGCCACAGTTTCCTTGGCTGCCACCACCTCCTCCTGCATTTCAGTGTGGCCAGGTCGAGCTCATTCAACTGTCTTCAGCTTACTTTCCGATTTTTCTACTTCCTGTAACAAGATCTTCCTCACCCCCATTTGTTTACTGATGCAAATCCCCCGTGTCACTACTTTAAATGCATCCCACTCTATCGCCCTGGTGGTTGATGTGTTCGCGTTCTCATGAAAATAATGTGTTATTCCCTCTCCTATGGTGCTATTAAAAACCGGGTCGTCCAACGTTTCAGGCCAAAGCCTCCATGTCGGAATGTCCGACCGCGCTGTCATCCAACGCATGTCAAATAACAGTGGATTATGGTCGGATAACGCTCGTGTGAGATATTCTGTGTGCGCCACCGAGGGAGCTATCTACGATGAGCACAAAACTGCATACAATCTAACATGTAACTCGTGCACTGCCGAAAAGTAGGAATAATCTCTGGCCTGCGGGTGTTGTGTGCGCCACACATCTATCAAACCCCATTTAGCCTGCCAATTCAATCGTCCCTTGGCCAATCTATGCACAGGAGAGTCCAGTAAAGGTGGGTGCGATCTATCCAGTGACACATCAACAATCAAGTTCAAATCACCCCCATTATCACTGGCCCTGCGATGTAATGTGCTAGCGAGCCAGGCAGCCGTTCAAAAAAGCCAGCCTGTTCAGTGTTTGGAATGTAAATACTACACAGTGCAACTTCCTTCCCTCTTAGTCTCCCTTCCACTGCCACAAATCTGCCCTCAGGGTCAATATTTTGCTTCGTGACCTGGAACGGCACCTCCACCCGTATCCATATCAGTACTCCTCTAGCAAATGTTGAATACGCCGTGCTGAATACCTGCCCTCTCCATCTTCGTTGCAGGGCTATTCCCTCCGCCTTTGTGAGGTGCGTTTCTTGGAGCAGCGCTATGTGTATTCCCCTTCTAACCAAATAGGCATGTATCTTGTGCCTGCTAGTCATCGTGTGCAAGCCCCTCACATTCCAGGTAATACTTAAATCAGGTGTTTTCCCCATTGCTGCTCAGTACCGCCCTCATTGCCTCACTCCTCGTATCCGACACACCGGTGGTTTCCCTATTCCCCCCTTCCCCAACTCCCCTGAGCCCTTCCCCTCCCAAGAACAGGACCTACAACAACAGTGCTAGCCCCCATCCAAACCTTTGTAAGAACTAAGTCATCACTTAGCCCACCAGTCGTTGCTGACGGCATGCCTTAAGGGCAGCGGGGGGAGCTCGGTTCCGGCCGGTGACTCTGTGCCTTTCGGTTCTAAATCTGCCGCAAACCCGCTCTAAAAACATGGCATTCCCCTTCCCCAATGCCCCCTCAGGACACTGTGCCAGTCCTCTACAATTTCTCCACCTTTGCTCTGGTTCGCCGTTGTGGGCTCCGACCCTAAGGTCATGTCTACTATATGTCCAGGAGGCTCATCAAGTAATCTGCATCACTATTCAGCCATCAACCCTCGCTCCCAACAACCCCATTGCACTCGGTCATTATATAAGTCTACTCATCCAGCAGTTCATCCCCTGTTCCCGGAGTGACCGATGGTGCTTGTACGCTTTCGGCTCCTGATGTGTCAGTGTCCGAGTGCTCAACTCCCTTCTCAGCGTCCGTGTCTTTCTGTGAGTTTCCTAGCAGTTCACTGGAGCTATCCGTTACTGCCTTCATGACGTCCCATCGCTCCTCCGCAGTCTGTGACAACGACGGTTTATGCAATCCACGCCGTCGGTGTCGTATCCTCTGCGACTTGCTGAGTTGTTGGCCCTCCACACGTTCAAACGTTCTATGCTCTGGGCCGTCTTTACCAGCTCTGTAGGACTCTAGCCATTCCCATGCTTCCTCAGGCGTTTCGTGAAAGTGAGTCCTTCCATCCAGCGCTATCCTCAGTTTAGCCGGGAACAACAAAGAATACTGTAAGCCCTCCGCCCTCAATTCCTTTTTGATCGACTGGAATGACCCCCTTTGGCGTTGGATCGCAAAGGTATAGTCCGGAAACAGGGTTAACTTACTGTTACCTACATGGAAAGGGCCATCAGTACGGGCTTTCTGGAGCAACCACTCTCTGTCCCTGAAGTGCAGCAGCCGTGCTATCACCGGTCGAGGGGGTCGTCCCTGTTGCAGAGGTTTCGCGGGAACCCTATGTGCCCGTTCTAGGGTATAGTAGGATGACAACCCCTCAGGAGCTACCACCGTTTTCAGCCAGTCCTCCAAGTAGCGCACCATGTCAGGCCCATCCGTTTTTTCCGGCAGCCCCATTACGCGTATGTTATTCCTTCTGTTCCTACTTTCCGCATCTTCGGCATGTTTTCCCAGCACTCCAATACGCTCCAGCACCTCAGCCACAGTCGCAGTCAGCGCGGTCTGTGCTGGTGCCACCTCCTCAATTGCCCTTTCCACTGTCTCCACTCTATCCTTTAGTTTTGAATGGTCCGCTCGCAAGAGGCCTGGGCCTGTCGCCACTTGCGCAATGTCTTGTTGTAGGGCTGCTCGGGAATCCGCAATGGCCGCCAAAATGTTGTCAAATTGTGATTGTATGCCCGATTCCCGATGCGTCTCCTGCAATTCCTGCTCATTTTGGGACTGGGGATCATTGTCCGACTGCTGCTGCGACTCCTCTCTTTTCGCTCTTGGTTTGCCCATGGTAATGGTTGGTTAATATCCTCAACGAAGTTTTATGCTCCTTCCCTACTCTCGTTGATATCCGCGGGACCCAGTGACATCCACTTCACAGGTTCGCCTTGAGTGTGCAGCCCCCAGTCTTTCTCCCTTCAGGCACCTGTTCAGCCCAGCGCCACTTCTGCAGGCGTCCTCACACTGAACGCCCCTCATTCGCAACGGCTCCTGTATGTCGTTCTAACGGTCGCGGTCTCACCTCTGTTTTGAGATCGCCCTTGGGTTGTAGTGTAGCTCTCCTTCAGGATACGCAGTTCCAAGATTCGATCCGTGTATCTTTGTCATACGTCACTCCTTGGGCCCTCATAGGCCCTGCATCCCGGCCCTACGTTGTGGCGTTTCGCTTGCTTTCCGACGCAGACAAGATGACGCCCCTTTGTCCCCCCGAGCGTCCCACAAACGTCCTACTGCATGGCCCGTTGGCGCCGTGGGCCCTGTGTTTCTGCCCCTCTTGTGCCTTTCTGCCGCACACTGGGGACCAGTCAGCCTCCCACAGCACTCACAGCTCTCAGTACCATGCCCAATCCAGTGCGCAGACCTCAGTAGTTCCGGAGCTCCTCCTCCGCCTCCAGGGTCTGCCGCTCTGTCTCCTGTCCGTGCTCACTCACTAGATCTGGGCCGCCTGTCGTCCGCGTGGTCATTTGTCCTCCTCCGCGATGGCCCGTCACTGTTCTACCCGCCGTGGGATCTGCGCTCCGGTGGTGTCCGCGCTTCCACTCTCAGGGCGCAGGGCTCCAGCTTCCGTTCTCCCCTTGTTGCTGACGGTCCCCCGTGTGTTTCCTCCATGAAGCATGTACCGCGATCCTCACCTCCTGCCACACACTTCTGGATTTTCTGCTCCTCGTGAGCCTTCTCCCTGCCAGTCGTGCTCCGTGCCCTCCTCTGCTCGCTGTAATGTATATACGAGGGGGTTTACCCAAACATAGTCACTGGGACCTGGGTTCAATGAGTACTAAGATGAAGGGGTCCCAGGGTGAATCACAAGGAATAGACAAATCAAAACAAAAATATAATTCAGCAAACAATTAATGAATACACACTGTTTTAATTCACAACGGGATATGGTGTATAACAATGTACAAACAATTTATGAAATTTTGCGGCGGTTGCAGGTGTGGAGGAGGGGAGGAAAGGGGAAGTGAAGTGATGGTCAAGTGAGATGGTGAGGATAGAAGGATTGAGTGACAATCAAATCGGGCAATTTACAGTATTGTGAATTTGCTGAATTATATTTTTGTTTTGATTTGTCTATTCCTTGTGATTCACACTGGGACCCCTTCATCTTAGTACTCCTCTGCTCGCTGGCAGTCCCGGCTCTTCACTCTCGCGGCCCGACTCAGTCGTCTCCCTTAGTTGTTCGCCTCCATTTTCTCCGTCTTCTCAGCCTCCGCCCTTATTTTAATTATATTCCCGATAGCCGCGATTTATCCCCGGCTCGGGAACGAGTTCCTGTCTCGACTCGGTCCCCCTGCTCTCCCTCACCGTCCTGAGGGGGTTCGGGTCCGGTTTAATAACTTTTCAGGATTTCTGCGGAGGTTCTCAGCGGAGCTCGGCGCTCACGTTGCCATCCGCATCGGCCTCCAAGCCACGCCCCCCTTTAACAATGACTTTTGACTCACATTTGCTTGCAAGCCCATACGGGATGACATTCTCTCAAATGGATTTGCTCAAATTTACATTTCTTCGCAGACATATCAGGGCCTTGAATATTCTGTTCCTGGACTAAGTTCACAGCACAAAATATTGATGTTTGTTGTTGTCTGCTTGGCAATAGCTCTGCAAAGGTAAAATCAATAATGAAGGCCTGACTGGAGCTCCGGCATGGTAACATGGGTGAAGTTTTATTATATAAGCTACATCAATCATTTGTTGATGCAGAAGAGCATGTCACTGTCACTGTCGAGGTCAACCCATACCGGAATTCCAGCCCAGCTGAATCCTGTTACCATCCTGAGAAGGATGGTGGTCTGCTTTACATCAAAGACTGGCTCCCAGATGACATGCACCCTCAGGTAAGTAGGGAGTTAGCCCACTCTAATGAATTCTGGCAGATCTGCATACCATATGCATATTAGGAAAGGAAGCGCTAGGTAGGAGTCTAGATATAATTATATGTATTTATATAATCAATGTAACAGCACAATTTTTGAATTGTTTATTTTCTTTACCATTCTTTTAATACTGTTTACTTCTATTAATCATTGCAACGCATGTATTTTACAAAAGAATCTTATTGCATCAATAAATGTTTGAAATGCCAATTTGAGTATTTCGATTGTTTACCTTTGGGCATGCCCGGGTTACTAACGAAAGGGTTAGTCCTGTTTCCACGATTTCCTTGGGGAGTCAGGGCTGTCAAGGTCTGAGGTTGCACATTTCCATCCGGCGGTAGGTTGTAAAGTTTAGAAGTCCAGATGGAGCACTGTGAGCTAGCCAGGAGTAAGATCAACATACCCTGATGGTGTGCACTGACTCAGTACCAAATAGTTTTTAAGTTTATGTTGTCAAAACATACAGTCTTACTGAAATAGTATGAACTGTATGACAAAAGCATGAAGTGCTAATGATAGTCTATGGGAGTGGTAGACCAGAACCTAGGTGCAATTTGAGGCCGGCCGTGAAGGAGCCCTTGTCGAATACAAGTGGACTGATTCCTGTGAAAAGTATGGAAGTCAAAAATTTTGCATACTTTCTCTGGTGTCCCAACAAAGACAGTGACGTGAGTTTTATTATGGCCCAAACACAAAAGCTTCCATTTTACAAGTTCAGGTTTAAATTTGACATCTTTTTAGACAGTGACCTTTAACATACTTTGCTTGTACATGATAACATACTTAGAAAGTATTCTACTTTCAAGCACATTTTTTCGTAAGCATTTTATCACAACACTACATTCTTTGCCAGTATAAAGTACACTGAGCACACTGCCCTTGTAGTTTGTTGTCTGTTTGGAGACAGTTCTGAATCAGAATGACAAATATTAACATTAGTAAAGGACACTGTGAACAGAACTGGTTTTAATAATAATAATAATGAGTTGCTTCTGCACTTTGGCCAGTCAGAGGAGGACTTCTATTGGTTATCCTCGAAGGTTGTGTGTGACTGATTGCCAGCCCTGCTGACTCCCATCACTGTCCTTCAAAGGACAGCAGCCTGTTCTAGGCCAGACTGGCTTCCTGATACATCACACACACACTACATACTATGCTCCCTAGAGCATAGTCATTGTTCGGTAAGGTTATCATTATATTTTCATATATTCATATAATCACTGCAACGTTAGAATGATTGAATTATTCATCTTATTCATCATTCTTGTAATGCTGGTAACAATGCGTTGCTTCCTTCTACTAATAATTGCAGCTCATGTATTTTACACAAGAATCCAATTGCTTCAATAAATGTTTGAAATGCCAATTTGTGGATTTCTTGTGTCTCTTTTTGGGCAAGCCTAAGGTAACCATGAAAGGGTAGCCCTGTTTCCACTAATTCCTTGGGGGAATTAGCATGGTCTTGTTCTGAGGTTGCAGACACTATCCAGTACCCTGTTAGGTTTAGGGGTCCAGATGGCACACTGTGAGCTAGCCAGGAATTGAGTTTGCATATTATGATTATATGCATGGACTCTGTCCCCATGTTTTGATGCATATGTTGTCCAAATACACAGTCTTATTTGATTAATAGGAACCGTATGACACTAAAGTGCACTTATGAGGGACCCAGGATCTCAAGGGAAAGTCCAGTCCATGTCCAGTTGCCAAAGGCTAGCTGGACACTTTTGGGAAAAGCCTTGTGCAGTGTGTTGTGTCCATATACCCACACAGGTTAGCCAACTGATCCTTAAAATCCACTTCTTTGACCATGGCACACAAGTGAGCAGGTCCATTCCTCTTCTGTTCTTCTGCAGGTCCAGAAATTGTTCTGAAGATGGTACCTTTGTGAGTAGCATTTATGATTGCAACCAGATAGTGGGTAGGGATGACTCCTATGCACTCCCTAACCAATGGGGTAAAAGTTTCCAAGGCAGACCCACTCACATTTGAAGTAGTTCTGGTTTGCTTTACTGCAAACAGGCCTCAAATTCCATGTGCCAGGACATTTTTTCAAGATGGCATAAGTCTATGGCCACACTAAACTTTGGTGCTGGGTGTGTGTGTGTGTGAATGTTCTAAGGGAATCACTAATGTCCTCCCCAACGGACCACCAAAAACAATTGTATTTTATTGATTTGAATAAAATTAAAAAGAACAAGGAAACATACATTGCGAGATTGCAGCGCCAGACATATTCTCCCAACAATTACATATCAAGACCAGCGACAAACATAATCATTATACAGTCATTGAGTTCAGGAACACTTGTCAGCTCAGCCAACGATCAATGCAGTTTGGGAATGCTACCAAGTCTAAGAGTCGGTCGTTATACAAGAATCACAATTACACACTTGATCATCATAAAATTTGCGAGAGTGACATCCATTTATACAACAGCCCTCTGCTTCAGAACTTACTCTCATAGCCCGAATTACTGTCATCCTGGAACATTCTCAGCATTTGGGCCCATAACATTGACTCATAAGCTTCCTCTTTGTAGGTATGCAACACTCTCATGTGGTGTTCTTTCTGCCACTCCACATTCCATTAGGCCCCACAACCAATGATCCAGCAGCGAGACTCAGGGCCCAGACATCCAATGGCCAAACAACGCTTTGCCAATAAAAGAGCCAACTGGGCAAGTCTGTACGGAATTTTTTGCCCCTTAGGTCAAGCCACCACATCCACCAAACCAAAATCTAATTTGAAGCAGGCCCTGGACACAATAAATCAGGAGACAATCGTTTGGTATGACAAAAGCAGGGAGCTGGAACACCCATTCCGGAAATACAAAAGAATTGTCCTGGCATCCATATTGCTCCCTTCATGCGTGCCAGTGTTACAGGTAGATCAAATGACATTTCAGGCAGGATTTGACACAGAGGTGTCACCAGAATGCCCACAGCCCTACCATGCATATTCTATTGAGTGCAGAGGACTCATCTCTACCCATTCAGGTCAGCTTATTGTGTGCTACCGTGAGGAATTTCACTCCTTTTTCACACTTCATCCTGGGCAGAGCACAGGCTGGGAATCACTGGAGAGCTAATGCAAATCAGCCTCCAGAAACTTCAGGCAGGGAAATTATAACTTTTTAAAATAACTTTTCCTTATTATGTATTAAAAAAACGACTTCACAATTGCATTCATTTATTAATACCTATTACCGCTTGACTGACTGACTAATAACTATTAAAAATAATAGTTTCATTACTTTTTCTAGCTGATCCTATTGCTGACACATCGCAATATTATTTTAGTCTGTACTCTGGTTTTCTACATATGACAGCTAGACCTGCTACAGTGAAAATATTTTTGGGGCCTTTTCAGATAAGGGACATAATAATATTAATTTGCAGGCAATTTAAATGGGTCAATCAATAAGCCAATGTAACCATTTTAAAGGGGAAACCTGTTTTTTTACTCCAGGTTAGAAGGGGTAAAGTGCACAGAGATCTAAAGCCAGCAAAAAAAGTGTCCAGGAGCGACCACACATAAAAAGCAGGTGTCATACAGCATCTTTATCACTTTGGATCCTGTATAAAAAACAAAGCACTATTTGAGCAACTTAAGTATAAAAGAGTGCACTGAGAATTTTTTTCTTCATGGTACGAGGATCCAGGCTCCCACACTAGAAGGAGAAACCCTTCCACCAGGTACTGCTATTGTAGTGGGAGAATTTCACCAGGGGTAATAAGCGACCCATCAGCATTGGTGTGTTCCTGTCAGGACTAAGCATGGGCGTAAAATTTGTTCCACTCGTGGATTTTGTGGATTTTCCGCAATTTCGCGATCAGCGAATTGCGCGAAATCGCGGCAAAATCCACGAATCCGCGAGCGGGATGAATTTTGCTCAGGAAGCACTTACAGGGTTAAAGCAGGCGCCCAAGTTGAAGCTAATTTCTTTGTAACCATTTACAAAATGGTTACAAAGAAATTAACTTCAACTTGGGCACCTGCTGTAACCCTGTAAGTGCTTCCTGAGCGGCGCCTCGTTGCCTACTTGCAACTATTCTCTGACCCTGCTCTTACCCTCGTAGCAGGGTCAGAGAATAATTACAATTAGGCAATGAGGCTCCTGTCACTAAAATTAAACCTCAGCAGGAAGCACTTACAGATAACAGGTCCCCGAGTTGAAGCTCAAATTCAGTAACGCATTATAATCAGCCCAAGAATCTAGTGAGCACGGTCGATACTAGGCAGGTGTGCTTTCTCCCCAGATCTACCATCTACAATTAGCTTTAATCCGTGATGGGGGTCTAGGCATCCACGAGTTTCTCGAGCGCAATCCCCCTGTACTTCCAGTGACCAGGAGGCTGCTTTCTCCTCATCTGCTGTGCTGATCGGCCTCTGACCTTTATAAACAAGAGGCATGTGAACTCGCACAGGAGCCTGGCCCCACACACACTAGGCTATGCAACCTCTTCCCGCCCTTTCCGCCACTGTGATGGACAGCTCACTCGAGGGACCTCGGCGCCTATGGGCGCGGTGGCAAAGTTACAGACACAAGGAGTCACTGGAGACAACTCTTCTGGGCCTTTACACAGCTGTAGTGCAGCAAAAGCACAATACATTTACCCAACGAGGTAGCACTTACTGCTTTCTCCTCATTTGCTGCTCTGATCGGTCTCACTCTGACCCTTTATAAACGAGAGGCATGTGAACTCGCACAGAAGCCCGGCCCCAGCCCACACACACTAGGCTATGCAACCTCTTCCGGCCCTTTCCCCCACTGTGATGGACAGCTCACTCGAGGGACCTCGGCGCCTATGGGTGCGGTGGCAAAGTTACAGACACACGGGGTCACTGGAGACAACTCTTCTGGGCCTTTACACAGCTGTAGTGCAGGAAAAGCACAATACATTTACCCAACGAGGTAGCGCTTACTGCTTTCACCTCATTTGCTGCTCTGATCGGTCCCTGACCCTTTATAAATGAGAGGCATGTGAACTCGCACAGAAGCCCGGCCCCAGCCCACACACACTAGGCTATGCAACCTCTTCCTGCCCCTTCCCCCACTGTGATAGACAGCTCACTCGAGGGACCTCGGCGCCTATAGGCGCGGTGGCAAAGTTACAGACACACGGGGTTACTGGAGACAACTCTTCTGGGCCTTTACACAGCTGTAGTGCAGGAAAAGCACGATACATTTACCCAACGAGGTAGCACTTACTGCTTTCTCCTCATTTGCTACTCTGATCGGTCTCTCACCCTTTATAAACGAGAGGCATGTGAACTCGCACAGAAGCCCGGCCCCAGCCCATACACACTGGGCTATGCAACCTCTTTCCGCCCTTTCCCCCAATGTGATGGGCAGCTCTCTCGAGGGACCTCGGTGCCTATGGGCGCGGTGGCAAAGTTACAGACACACGGGGTCACTAGAGACAACTCTTCTGGGCCTTTACACAGCTGTAGTGCAGGAAAAGCACGATACATTTACCCAACGAGGTAGCACTTACTGCTTTCTCCTCATTTGCTGCTCTGATCGGTCTCTGACCCTTTATAAACGAGAGGCATGCAAACTCGCACGGAAAGCCGGCCCCAGCCCACATACACTAGGCTATGCAACCTCTTCCCGCTCTTTCCCCCACTCTGATGGGCAGCTCACTCGAGGGACCTCGGCGCCTATGGGCGCGGTGGCAAAGTTACAGACACACAGGGTCACTGGAGACAACTCTTCTGGGCCTTTACACAGCTGTAGTGCAGGAAAAGCACGATACATTTACCCAGATCTTTTGACTCACATTTGCTTGCAAGCCCATACGGGATGACATTCTCTCAAATGGATTTGCTCAAATTTACATTTCTTCGCAGACATATCAGGGCCTTGAATATTCTGTTCCTGGACTAAGTTCACAGCACAAAATATTGATGTTTGTTGTTGTCTGCTTGGCAATAGCTCTGCAAAGGTAAAATCAATAATGAAGGCCTGACTGGAGCTCCGGCATGGTAACATGGGTGAAGTTTTATTATATAAGCTACATCAATCATTTGTTGATGCAGAAGAGCATGTCACTGTCACTGTCGAGGTCAACCCATACCGGAATTCCAGCCCAGCTGAATCCTGTTACCATCCTGAGAAGGATGGTGGTCTGCTTTACATCAAAGACTGGCTCCCAGATGACATGCACCCTCAGGTAAGTAGGGAGTTAGCCCACTCTAATGAATTCTGGCAGATCTGCATACCATATGCATATTAGGAAAGGAAGCGCTAGGTAGGAGTCTAGATATAATTATATGTATTTATATAATCAATGTAACAGCACAATTTTTGAATTGTTTATTTTCTTTACCATTCTTTTAATACTGTTTACTTCTATTAATCATTGCAACGCATGTATTTTACAAAAGAATCTTATTGCATCAATAAATGTTTGAAATGCCAATTTGAGTATTTCGATTGTTTACCTTTGGGCATGCCCGGGTTACTAACGAAAGGGTTAGTCCTGTTTCCACGATTTCCTTGGGGAGTCAGGGCTGTCAAGGTCTGAGGTTGCACATTTCCATCCGGCGGTAGGTTGTAAAGTTTAGAAGTCCAGATGGAGCACCGTGAGCTAGCCAGGAGTAAGATCAACATACCCTGATGGTGTGCACTGACTCAGTACCAAATAGTTTTTAAGTTTATGTTGTCAAAACATACAGTCTTACTGAAATAGTATGAACTGTATGACAAAAGCATGAAGTGCTAATGATAGTCTATGGGAATGGTAGACCAGAACCTAGGTGCAATTTGAGGCCGGCCGTGAAGGAGCCCTTGTCGAATACAAGTGGACTGATTCCTGTGAAAAGTATGGAAGTCAAAAAGTTTGCATACTTTCTCTGGTGTCCCAACAAAGACAGTGACGTGAGTTTTATTATGGCCCAAACACAAAAGCTTCCATTTTACAAGTTCAGGTTTAAATTTGACATCTTTTTAGACAGTGACCTTTAACATACTTTGCTTGTACATGATAACATACTTAGAAAGTATTCTACTTTCAAGCACATTTTTTCGTAAGCATTTTATCACAACACTACATTCTTTGCCAGTATAAAGTACACTGAGCACACTGCCCTTGTAGTTTGTTGTCTGTTTGGAGACAGTTCTGAATCAGAATGACAAATATTAACATTAGTAAAGGACACTGTGAACAGAACTGGTTTTAATAATAATAATAATGAGTTGCTTCTGCACTTTGGCCAGTCAGAGGAGGACTTCTATTGGTTATCCTCGAAGGTTGTGTGTGACTGATTGCCAGCCCTGCTGACTCCCATCACTGTCCTTCAAAGGACAGCAGCCTGTTCTAGGCCAGACTGGCTTCCTGATACATCACACACACACTACATACTATGCTCCCTAGAGCATAGTCATTGTTCGGTAAGGTTATCATTATATTTTCATATATTCATATAATCACTGCAACGTTAGAATGATTGAATTATTCATCTTATTCATCATTCTTGTAATGCTGGTAACAATGCGTTGCTTCCTTCTACTAATAATTGCAGCTCATGTATTTTACACAAGAATCCAATTGCTTCAATAAATGTTTGAAATGCCAATTTGTGGATTTCTTGTGTCTCTTTTTGGGCAAGCCTAAGGTAACCATGAAAGGGTAGCCCTGTTTCCACTAATTCCTTGGGGGAATTAGCATGGTCTTGTTCTGAGGTTGCAGACACTATCCAGTACCCTGTTAGGTTTAGGGGTCCAGATGGCACACTGTGAGCTAGCCAGGAATTGAGTTTGCATATTATGATTATATGCATGGACTCTGTCCCCATGTTTTGATGCATATGTTGTCCAAATACACAGTCTTATTTGATTAATAGGAACCGTATGACACTAAAGTGCACTTATGAGGGACCCAGGATCTCAAGGGAAAGTCCAGTCCATGTCCAGTTGCCAAAGGCTAGCTGGACACTTTTGGGAAAAGCCTTGTGCAGTGTGTTGTGTCCATATACCCACACAGGTTAGCCAACTGATCCTTAAAATCCACTTCTTTGACCATGGCACACAAGTGAGCAGGTCCATTCCTCTTCTGTTCTTCTGCAGGTCCAGAAATTGTTCTGAAGATGGTACCTTTGTGAGTAGCATTTATGATTGCAACCAGATAGTGGGTAGGGATGACTCCTATGCACTCCCTAACCAATGGGGTAAAAGTTTCCAAGGCAGACCCACTCACATTTGAAGTAGTTCTGGTTTGCTTTACTGCAAACAGGCCTCAAATTCCATGTGCCAGGACATTTTTTCAAGATGGCATAAGTCTATGGCCACACTAAACTTTGGTGCTGGGTGTGTGTGTGTGTGAATGTTCTAAGGGAATCACTAATGTCCTCCCCAACGGACCACCAAAAACAATTGTATTTTATTGATTTGAATAAAATTAAAAAGAACAAGGAAACATACATTGCGAGATTGCAGCGCCAGACATATTCTCCCAACAATTACATATCAAGACCAGCGACAAACATAATCATTATACAGTCATTGAGTTCAGGAACACTTGTCAGCTCAGCCAACGATCAATGCAGTTTGGGAATGCTACCAAGTCTAATAGTCGGTCGTTATACAAGAATCACAATTACACACTTGATCATCATAAAATTTGCGAGAGTGACATCCATTTATACAACAGCCCTCTGCTTCAGAACTTACTCTCATAGCCCGAATTACTGTCATCCTGGAACATTCTCAGCATTTGGGCCCATAACATTGACTCATAAGCTTCCTCTTTGTAGGTATGCAACACTCTCATGTGGTGTTCTTTCTGCCACTCCACATTCCATTAGGCCCCACAACCAATGATCCAGCAGCGAGACTCAGGGCCCAGACATCCAATGGCCAAACAACGCTTTGCCAATAAAAGAGCCAACTGGGCAAGTCTGTAAGGAATTTTTTGCCCCTTAGGTCAAGCCACCACATCCACCAAACCAAAATCTAATTTGAAGCAGGCCCTGGACACAATAAATCAGGAGACAATCGTTTGGTATGACAAAAGCAGGGAGCTGGAACACCCATTCCGGAAATACAAAAGAATTGTCCTGGCATCCATATTGCTCCCTTCATGCGTGCCAGTGTTACAGGTAGATCAAATGACATTTCAGGCAGGATTTGACACAGAGGTGTCACCAGAATGCCCACAGCCCTACCATGCATATTCTATTGAGTGCAGAGGACTCATCTCTACCCATTCAGGTCAGCTTATTGTGTGCTACCGTGAGGAATTTCACTCCTTTTTCACACTTCATCCTGGGCAGAGCACAGGCTGGGAATCACTGGAGAGCTAATGCAAATCAGCCTCCAGAAACTTCAGGCAGGGAAATTATAACTTTTTAAAATAACTTTTCCTTATTATGTATTAAAAAAACGACTTCACAATTGCATTCATTTATTAATACCTATTACCGCTTGACTGACTGACTAATAACTATTAAAAATAATAGTTTCATTACTTTTTCTAGCTGATCCTATTGCTGACACATCGCAATATTATTTTAGTCTGTACTCTGGTTTTCTACATATGACAGCTAGACCTGCTACAGTGAAAATATTTTTGGGGCCTTTTCAGATAAGGGACATAATAATATTAATTTGCAGGCAATTTAAATGGGTCAATCAATAAGCCAATGTAACCATTTTAAAGGGGAAACCTGTTTTTTTACTCCAGGTTAGAAGGGGTAAAGTGCACAGAGATCTAAAGCCAGCAAAAAAAGTGTCCAGGAGCGACCACACATAAAAAGCAGGTGTCATACAGCATCTTTATCACTTTGGATCCTGTATAAAAAACAAAGCACTATTTGAGCAGCTTAAGTATAAAAGAGTGCACTGAGAATTTTTTTCTTCATGGTACGAGGATCCAGGCTCCCACACTAGAAGGAGAAACCCTTCCACCAGGTACTGCTATTGTAGTGGGAGAATTTCACCAGGGGTAATAAGCGACCCATCAGCATTGGTGTGTTCCTGTCAGGACTAAGCATGGGCGTAAAATTTGTTCCACTCGTGGATTTTGTGGATTTTCCGCAATTTCGCGATCAGCGAATTGCGCGAAATCGCGGCAAAATCCACGAATCCGCGAGCGGGATGAATTTTGCTCAGGAAGCACTTACAGGGTTAAAGCAGGCGCCCAAGTTGAAGCTAATTTCTTTGTAACCATTTACAAAATGGTTACAAAGAAATTAACTTCAACTTGGGCACCTGCTGTAACCCTGTAAGTGCTTCCTGAGCGGCGCCTCGTTGCCTACTTGCAACTATTCTCTGACCCTGCTCTTACCCTCGTAGCAGGGTCAGAGAATAATTACAATTAGGCAATGAGGCTCCTGTCACTAAAATTAAACCTCAGCAGGAAGCACTTACAGATAACAGGTCCCCGAGTTGAAGCTCAAATTCAGTAACGCATTATAATCAGCCCAAGAATCTAGTGAGCACGGTCGATACTAGGCAGGTGTGCTTTCTCCCCAGATCTACCATCTACAATTAGCTTTAATCCGTGATGGGGGTCTAGGCATCCACGAGTTTCTCGAGCGCAATCCCCCTGTACTTCCAGTGACCAGGAGGCTGCTTTCTCCTCATCTGCTGTGCTGATCGGCCTCTGACCTTTATAAACAAGAGGCATGTGAACTCGCACAGGAGCCTGGCCCCACACACACTAGGCTATGCAACCTCTTCCCGCCCTTTCCGCCACTGTGATGGACAGCTCACTCGAGGGACCTCGGCGCCTATGGGCGCGGTGGCAAAGTTACAGACACAAGGAGTCACTGGAGACAACTCTTCTGGGCCTTTACACAGCTGTAGTGCAGCAAAAGCACAATACATTTACCCAACGAGGTAGCACTTACTGCTTTCTCCTCATTTGCTGCTCTGATCGGTCTCACTCTGACCCTTTATAAACGAGAGGCATGTGAACTCGCACAGAAGCCCGGCCCCAGCCCACACACACTAGGCTATGCAACCTCTTCCGGCCCTTTCCCCCACTGTGATGGACAGCTCACTCGAGGGACCTCGGCGCCTATGGGTGCGGTGGCAAAGTTACAGACACACGGGGTCACTGGAGACAACTCTTCTGGGCCTTTACACAGCTGTAGTGCAGGAAAAGCACAATACATTTACCCAACGAGGTAGCGCTTACTGCTTTCACCTCATTTGCTGCTCTGATCGGTCCCTGACCCTTTATAAATGAGAGGCATGTGAACTCGCACAGAAGCCCGGCCCCAGCCCACACACACTAGGCTATGCAACCTCTTCCTGCCCCTTCCCCCACTGTGATAGACAGCTCACTCGAGGGACCTCGGCGCCTATAGGCGCGGTGGCAAAGTTACAGACACACGGGGTCACTGGAGACAACTCTTCTGGGCCTTTACACAGCTGTAGTGCAGGAAAAGCACGATACATTTACCCAACGAGGTAGCACTTACTGCTTTCTCCTCATTTGCTACTCTGATCGGTCTCTCACCCTTTATAAACGAGAGGCATGTGAACTCGCACAGAAGCCCGGCCCCAGCCCATACACACTGGGCTATGCAACCTCTTTCCGCCCTTTCCCCCAATGTGATGGGCAGCTCTCTCGAGGGACCTCGGTGCCTATGGGCGCGGTGGCAAAGTTACAGACACACGGGGTCACTAGAGACAACTCTTCTGGGCCTTTACACAGCTGTAGTGCAGGAAAAGCACGATACATTTACCCAACGAGGTAGCACTTACTGCTTTCTCCTCATTTGCTGCTCTGATCGGTCTCTGACCCTTTATAAACGAGAGGCATGCAAACTCGCACGGAAGGCCGGCCCCAGCCCACATACACTAGGCTATGCAACCTCTTCCCGCTCTTTCCCCCACTCTGATGGGCAGCTCACTCGAGGGACCTCGGCGCCTATGGGCGCGGTGGCAAAGTTACAGACACACAGGGTCACTGGAGACAACTCTTCTGGGCCTTTACACAGCTGTAGTGCAGGAAAAGCACGATACATTTACCCAACGAGGTAGCACTTACTGATTAGCCAGTAGAAAGTACTCCAGTTAAGTATGGTGCAAATCGCAAAAAAATCCGCGATTTCGTGGGAAAATCCGCGAATTTGCTGATTTTTTCGCGATTTCGTGTGAATTCGCAGACAGCTGATTCGCAAAATTCGCCCACACTTAGTCAGGACAAAGTGATATTTAGCTGCACTGCTGGATCTGGATATCTTTAACAACCAACAGGGGCTGTCCAACAACCCTGAACCAGGGACAGACAATCGATATACCTAACAAAAGGTTCAGGAAGAGCGGTCAAATGGATTATCCAACTTCATACATACAATTAAAATCAAAAGGAAAAAAAGAGAAAAAGCCTATACAGAAATTCAAAAAAAGAATTCTTTCAAATTTCAGAAAACAGTACAATTTATTACATATTTTAAGGATTAAAAAGAACAATTGCGCTCAAGACAAAAATGTTGGTAAACAAAAAACATATATCACAAACCAAACATGTGGCTTAACAAAAAAACATTACATATATAAAGAAACAACACAAACAGAAGTAAATATGTCCTTAAAGAATTATGGCCACAAAAAGCGTCGACGGCGTTTCGACCGCTGAGTTACTGCACGGTCATCATCAGGACTTGAAGTCGCTTGAGCGTTATACAACTGTACAAAGGAAATATTAAAATTGTATAGATTACCAATTGAATGGTGTAGGCTTCTTCAAAGGAAAAGACTAAGAGAAGTCAAGAAAATCACCCAGTGATGACCACAGAACAAGAGAAAATAAAAATAATTTTTGAAAAAAAGGGGGGGAAGGGGAGGGAAGAGAAGGGAAACTCCTACCACACCAGTCGTGATACCATCAACCAATAAAGTAATAGGTTAAAATCACCTTGCTAAAAAGAAGACGGACCAATGATAAATTGATGGCTGTCAAAACAATTCAAGCTCTGTGATAAAACAAAAATAAGAATCAATCCCCCTGCGCCAATGGAATGCGACGGGACAGGATAATCATACCACCAGTAATAGGTAGATAACTTACTGCGAAAAGTAATTTTTCAGAAAGGACACACCGTGTCCACAGATTGCGGTTCAGCCGATAAATGGTGTATCTAATCCACCATCCAGTATGCCCAGTAAATCGGCTGAAAATAGAGGGAGAGGCAAAAACTAAATAATACTCCCACCCGGAATCGGGGATACATGTCATGGTCTAGACTCAGCAATAGCAGTAGACCTGAACTGGTAATTCAAAGAGCCGACCACATAACAAGGTCAAACTCAAACTTTGTATCAATAATATACAAAGGACACAAAAGTTAATCAGTGGTATCTAGAAGATTACCACCGCAATGTTATTTGCATCAATTAAGCGAACTTAGGCAATTACAAAACCATGATAAGGATGCAATATGGTGTTCACAGCATCAGTCCCGGTCTAGAACAATGCTTAGTCGATCTTTAGCCAAGTAATTCAAAAAGAAGAAACCAATTGCAACATGAGAGTTGCAGTAAAACGGCCCTGTGTTTTTTATAAACTTAGACAGCCACATTTACGCAGTTGTCAGAGTACGGCAACTAGCGAACTAAATTAGTAACAAAGTTACCATTGTGCATAAATAAGGCAAATTAACCACCTCCCGAGAGGTCAATTGCAACACGAGAGTCACGATAAAAATGCCCCGTGTATTGTTTAAACTTAAACAGCACGATTTACACAATTGTCAAATGACTGATACAATGCGGTAACTAGCGAGCTAAGTTACTAACAAAGTTACCGTTGTACATATATAAGGCAAATTCTACAAAGTTATGGACCACCTCCCAAAGTTAGTGTGCTTACCAGTGTGTATCCACGTCACATGCCTAAGGATCAAAAATTAGCTAGCATTCGCGCCAAGAATTTTCAATTCTATTAAGGACACGGAGGCGAGGATTATGCTTCTCTTTCTTATATTTGCCACTCACAGCAGCCAATGAAAAACGTTTTGTATGCAAATAAAAACTACATTTCCCATGATGCTTGTACATACATCACATCCTGTATAGCCCCATAATAGCTGCTGTACCCTGTGTCTCCTCCTCTTTCTTTGCTCGAACATATATAGTCCATACATTAATAAATCCAGTACATTCCACAGAATATGAGTCTCAATAAACATCCTTCAACATGGAGAACCATCGTCAAACTGGAAAGATTACGCCTTCCAAGCCAGAAGAACACCTGCTCCTTCTTCTTTACTCGAAGCTGAAAGGAATGAGTCAGGAAAAACCCGTAACTTCTGCTGATACAGAATATCAAATACATGCGGGTGGGTAATTATTACCAATACTGTAATAAACCGGGTGGGATAATCCTCGCCTCCGTGTCCTTAATAGAATTGAAAATTCTTGGCACGAATGCTAGCTAATTTTTGATTCTATTACAGGACCGGAGGCTTCGGATTATGCTAGTTTAACGCTTATCAACACAACAACAGTCTTAAATCTCCCACCGGTACATACAACACTGTTTAAATAGAGTCTGAGAAACTCCATCAAAAGAATTAAAACTTGCACAACAATGGGAATTAGCAAAACAAGAATGATAAGTATTGTACTGGAGCAAACTGCGTCTCACAATTGGTTCTAACACCCAATTCGGCACAAGGCCCTCAACCATCGGCTGTAATAGCCTAGTACTCACATATAACATGCCAATAATCATCAACAATCATATGAACATATACGCGAAAACCTCAGATAGTAAATCCGAGAATCATCGTCGCAAGCCATGAGGCATGTGAAGAAACACCCATAAAGTGTATTATCTCGAATTCGTGTGACCAGGCCCTGACCACATGCAGTTCAGACCTCGCTGACAGAGCAACTTCCTAGAGTATATACTGTACCTGTAAAACGCGGGCTTGCCTCGCCATAGGAACACCTGAAGGTGGAATGCTTCGTAACACAGCCTGATAATATTTAATGTCCAGTCAAAATACTATTATATGTCTAGTAATAAAAGGAAATCACGAGGATTAGTCCGATTTGGAATATTTACGCCACTAAAAAAGAATCCGAAATAAAAAACCCCGACTCAAGTTCAGCAACCTGCCCTGAACCTAGAATGAGCCGCAGAAAACTGCCAAAATGGACGCAATAAGGCCAACGTTACTGAAGTCCTCATACATTATTTGATAAATAATTCACAAGTAGAGAATCAGTCCTGACCCAGCCGCCAAATGGCGAACATATCAACAAAGCGACCCTCTAACGCCAAAACGTATGTCGGGAATGTAAGGACCCAGAAATACGAAATGAACGCCCTCAGCGCGTTCGAAAATCAGGAAAGTATTGTAGATACTAGAAACATGATCGTAAATAAAACAAAGTCGGAATACATACCACCTAGGGAGACTGTACTTACCACATTGCCATGTGTCAAACCCAGACCCGTGCTTACTAAACGGCAAAGATGAATCTGCGGGCCTTAGCTCCCTGGAGAGCCACAAAGGCATCTGCCTTGATCTACATGAGTACTACTTCATGAGAAAAGGGAAAATTGTAAGGTAAAGCAGGAACCGAGCAGGCCTCCGCCGACCCAAGGGGCATTGGAATTTTTTCTTTTTAAAAATGGAGTCCACCCTGCATGAAAGTTGCGACCCAGTCGCCGGAAATACAAGGAAACCGGATGGAACAATCCTTTACTGCCATGTAGGCTAAGGAGGTATATCGCAACAACCTAAATAGGAAAGGTTCGGCAGAATGGCCTGAATCCTGGAGCAAGTCCACTAAGAAGATGATCTATATGCCCATATCCGCTGATCGTTCTCGCAGTGGAGATATTGCGCATGCTGAACAGTAAGCCTCCAGAGGCGTGCACGATAAAGAGCCTGAATAACTGAAGGATCGGAAAAAACTGGTTGAAAGACGGTGCCCCACACACCACTACCGTGGCACTCACCCGAAGGGAAACTCTTGCACCGATACTATCGGAAAGTCATCCTCGCATTGTAGATAGGGTCTTACAACCACTGAGTCGCGTAGGATTGAGATAAACCTGGAAACCTAAACTAAGAGCCCCAAATGCATGAAGGTTATAACCGGGCTATTCCAGCCCATCAATCTGATGTCTGGAATGTGAGGCCAAGGCCTGATAAGATAGACCAACCATACATAAATGTATCCAATTAGCTTGAGAGGTAAAATAACACGGTACTCGGAGGGTACTAGAGAGCTGAGAGCTTGGGATAACCTATACCTCGCATCAACCATTAGAACCGCCACCGGAACAGCTGCCATTGTAGGGAAGGAGATCACCAGACTCTCCACCTGAGCGCTATATGCCAGAAGCTGCGGAAAAACGATGGAAAAGAACCGACCAACTAGTATGAATGTGACCACAAGCAAAAAACGTCTACCCTTTATACACTCAACGATAATAAATCTGTCCCATAGGGGCCTCTGGTGTCCAACCTTACGAAAGGGTTTTGCGCATCTCGGACGATATGGCGCAAAATGGCATCAAACCGACGCCTATCGCCGAACGTGGCTGACTGCGACATTGAATTGCAGCCTGTCAAATCTGGGAATCCCTTTCTGAGACGACTAGGAAAAGAAGCCTGGCGACGTCGTCGGGCAATTCCTCAGCTAAATCCCTTCACACACGCGCGCCTGCCTTACGTGTTGGCTAAAAAGAAATACGAAATAAAAATAATAAATAATAAAATAAAATTATAAGTAATTAGACAAAAAACAAAACCATGCTCAAGGATTTGTGGTAGCAGAAGGACAATGGGCGTCAATCAAGCCCTGTCACCCTGAGTCGGGTAACGTCATACTCGAGGCCCTGTTGACCACACAAGAACGGGAAGAACCTGGGTGTCAACATAAGTAGTTCAGGAGGCTCTTGCGCTCCTATCGGTAGTTGTCATCCTCCAAAATATAAATATATAAATATATATATATATAAATATATCCCATCATCACCCTCAAGGGATATCCGTATTCAATATATATAATAGTGCAAAGCACAGCGCAATGGAGGAGTAGAGGGGGAGCCAACCCTGTGCACACTAATACAGAGAAATGAATAACGTATCGGCTCCTCAGCAAAGCTGTAGTCATTATACCAGCCCAAAGGGCGTCGGAGTCTTTGTAAAATACAAGGAGCGTGTGCGCACTCCGAGGGCCAGCCTATTGTTAAAGCCTGGAGGCTACCAGGAAATCTGCTCAGGTAAAGCAGGAGGCACTGAGACCTCAAAACAAAACAAACAGGGGACGCCTGCGACGTGCGTAGGCCAAAGTGCCCAAAATTAAATCCAAAATTGTGCCCAAGTGGGTTACGCACACTGGAGCGTTATGACTCCAAAACCGCACTCGGCTACTAGGGAAAGCCTTTGGCGGAGAAAGCGCGAGACCGCGCAACAATTCAAACAACCCTATGGGAGTGACAGGAAAACTTCAGCAATGTGGAAACAACATGTTGGAACCTAAGCTAGGAGCAAAAATTCTAGACACACGCCAGTTACCCATTTCATCATGGCGCAACGCTAGCGCCGCATTTAAGCTCCGGAGGGAGCGTTTGATTCAGCTGGCGGCCGAGGCCAGGCCTTCCATGAGGATCAATGTCGCCGGCATACGTAGAGCGACCTCTCTACTCCTGCAGGAGCAATGTGCAAGTTGCATTGGCGGGTGAAACCAAAACGCTACCAAGTGCACTAATGCATTCCAGTATAAATAATAAAACATACACCAGGAGAATATTAAACATAAATGTAGGCAGAACACGAATAAATAAACTATAAATAGTAATCACCATTTGAGAATCGGAAAACCTGGGATCGAACCCTGCACCACAGGATAAGAGGTAACTGCCCTGTCCCGAGGCCACGTGTAAAAACCAATAATCGCGAAGCTGATGAGGCCAGAAGACCCTGGCAATGGGGAGCGAGGCTTGCGAAGAGCAGCGGGAGAATAAGTAAGCCTGATAAGGCCACCCGCATAGCGGAGCACCGCCGTGCTCTCAGTCCCAGAAGGAGATCATCAAGGCGACGCGCGCCTGTCTGTTTGTTAGATGAGCCATGACGCCGTGGCATTCCGCGGGCAGCAGGGACTGAAGCTGCGCCCGAGCGGGCCAACCGAGCACTCCACGTGGAGACTCTGCTGCGGGAGAAGGCGCAACACTCGTAAGCCGCTCCCCGCTAGAAAACTCGACCATGCCCGCAGGCCATCAGGGGACGAAAATCCTGGCCGGAGAGGCCGCAATGGAGATCAAGCAAAGCTTTCACGGAGTAAGCCGCTCCCAGCGGGAGCCACTCCGTCCCTAATAAACATAAAACCAAGCAATGGCGCCCGCGAGCGCTGACTCAACAAAAATACGGCAATTCCGGTTAAGCCGACAAATACAGTAACATACTCATAGCATCAAAAACACCTTCTGCATCAACATAGCGCGATATAAGCGCAAAGTAATTAACATAGCGCGATAAAAGCGCAAAGCATTTAATATAGCCATATGATTGCAAACACGCTGGTAACATCATAAAAGATAATCCAACTGTCAACTAAGACATAAATCATAGCACAATGTTCGGAGCACTTAACTGTCTGCGTGAGCAGCAAAGAAAGAGGAGGAGACACAGGGTACAGCAGCTATTATGGGGCTATACAGGATGTGATGTATGTACAAGCATCATGGGAAATGTAGTTTTTATTTGCATACAAAACGTTTTTCATTGGCTGCTGTGAGTGGCAAATATAAGAAAGAGAAGCATAATCCGAAGCCTCCGGTCCTGTAATAGAATCCAAAACTCGCCTCGATAGAATGATAGCCGTGAGGCACCACGGACGGTCCAAGAAATAGAAAAGGGACCGGAACTGAAAACGTGGCTGGCGCTGGTGAGCGCCATATTAGAAGAGGATAAACGCCCATGTACAAACCCCTGCAATAGTAATTGCAAAAGCAAAGACACGGTGTGCATCTGCGCCACGGAATTGTAAAGCACGTATATCATTACCATAATTCAGCAATGTACTATCACCCACTAAGTTGTGTGCGCATCACATCGGAAATATTAAAAACCGAAGGGGAAGATACTAGGCAATAACATGGACATAAACAAGGTACTACGTTATGTCTCGATATCGGGCAAAAGGAATTGTTAGGGGAGGACAGCTGTATACAGAGAGTGTTTTCCTTTGAACAGGTCTAGGTACAAGAGGTAAAACAACACAGCCTCATGTGCATTAATCCGCAACATGTGCAACATACACCAATTTATCTAAAAACAGTGTGTGTACACCATATCATCAAATGAAGGACACAATGTGTCTGATATCCAGCAGTATTTGTGTACCATATCAGACACAATTCGATGTGCAATATGAGGACCGATATACCCACTAGTTATAACAGTCAATATAAACACATCTGATAAATATACCCAACATAAAAACTCAAAAACAAGTTATCACAACATGCAGCTTAGTGTATAATCTTTCAGAATCCATCACAGAAACAAGCTGTCACAACTTGGTGTATAATCTATCAGAATCAAAAAATGCAATATTTACAGTTCGATCACAGAAACAGCACATTCAACGTGGTGAACCATCAAGCAGAATCAAAATACAGTGTATGCCATTAAATCGAATCAGCTGGTTATGACAGAGTGGCATTCCTCCATAGAGTTAAGGCCTTGATGAATGCTGTTACAGCGAAGCATCCAACGACATTCAGTCTTATTCAAAATGTTGGAAATATTGCCCCCCCCGTGCTGGAACTTGTACCACTTCAATGACCTGCCAACGCATATCTCCAGGGGCATGATTGTTCTTTTTAATCCTTAAAATATGTAATAAATTGTACTGTTTTCTGAAATTTGAAACAATTCTTTTTTTGAATTTCTGTATAGGCTTTTTCTCTTTTTTTCCTTTTGATTTTAATTGTATGCATGAAGTTGGATAATCCATTTGACCTCTCTTCCTGGATCTGGATATCTGGCAACTGCCAGTAAAGAAAGGTCACTAGGCTATCCCTAAATTAAAGTACTTAATTTAAACCGAGGTTCATCTTTTGAGGAGCAAACAAATCTCAAACAGACCTCAGCATATCCTTGCTAGAATAACAGAAGAATTTTGCAGTTAAGCAGTACTAGAAACACCTGAAGTGGGAGTCTCCCTTAATACAGTAAATCAAAAGAGGTATTTCGGGGTTGGGAGAGCATTCTAAGTAAAGAACAAAAGTAAAAGAACAGTACTCAACTTCCAGCTGGAAAAAACTCAGATGACTCCATACACATAAAATATAATGTTCAACAGGTAATAAAGAGTATCCTTATGAAACACTTTGAAAAATATTCCAATTTCCTCCTTTCTTGAACCTCTAAACCAAAGGCAATTCCTAGATCAGACCAAATTAACTACAATTGCATCGTAACCTGAGTTTTCGAAATATTGCCCTTCACTTGTCGCTTACCACAATGAAGGTAGTCTTTAGACTGGTAGCTCTCCTCCCCCAAAACACTAAGACTACCCCCATTTCTGTGATCTCACGTTTTCTAGTGCAGATGATAAACTACAAAAACTGTGTGGACAGGACCCCTTCGTCTGTAAAGAAGATTTTGCTTCCGAATCAACTAGACAGCAGATCTCAATGAACTTGAGTGAAGCCACTTCCTTCTCCACAAGGCTGTTCATCATTCTAAATACGACGGCCAACCACCTTCACCTCCGTTGCAGTAAAACATCTACTTCCTCCTTCTTCATCCCTAATGCAGGAAGTTTTCTGAAAGCACCATCTACTAAATGTACTTTTGCTAACGTCCTGTTTTCAAAGCGCGATGTCTGTGGTTATTATTGTGGTCATTTTTAGAGCTCCCTGATGTAGGGTTGAAAATTACCATCCAAATTTACGACTACAATAAATACATATCCATTTGATATGTTTTTGTTTACCTTTAAAGTGATTTGTGTCGATCTCGATATAAGTTATAACACCAGAGTGGCCCAGTCGGAAAATAGTCCACTCACTACCGGGCACTTGAAGAATGCCTTTGTCATTGGTCTGTAATTCAAAGGATAGAGAAAATCAATTAGGCACATTTCATGATAGTCAACAAACAACATAAGGTAAATTATTAACTTGTATGACACGTCCAGCAGATTCAAACTGTATGTTTGTTCTTCTTTATAAGCATGATAAGAATGCATTGAATGTATATACCTGATCACATTGTACCTCTTATACCATATACCATGTGAAAGCTGTATCAATATTATAAAAACTGCAGATAAAAATGCAAATGAAGACATTTAAATAAATAAGGTAAGTTATTAACTTATAAGAATACTTTCCCAAAGCCGAAATATTTTATTGGATTCACATCAATATATTACTTTATTAGTAGGAGGTTGTCAGAAATCATTTTATTTGTGTTGTCTTTTGGCGACCGTTACTAGAAGACATTTTGGCCTTGTGTCCTCTTCTACCTGCAATCATTTTTGGCCTTTCTGCTTCTGCATTTTGGACCTCCGTTTAGGACTGAGACAATGCTTATTTTGCTCGGTCCTCGTGTTTTAATTTCCTGTAAAGTACAAGCAAACTGGTGCCATGAATTTGTAAGTATGTAAGTAAGTATGTGTATACAGTCAACTAATGCGTTGCATCATTTTCCAACTGTCATAACTTGTTTCCTGTGATGTCAGTCCACAACCTACACATAGTGTGAGATCAGCCACTGATACTGAACTCGTACTACTCACAATTGAATATTTTGAAGTCATCAATGGCCTGCATTTACTTACATTTCCACCAAACACACACACCACCTGGAATATTACAGTGCATGGAAGACTACGTATTTGTCCACAGAAACAATTATCCTACAGAACGAGTAGAAGGTCCTCTTGCCGGCAGCCTCCCTATTGAGAGCGTAGAAAGACGCCTTGCCATCTCAAGGGAAGGTATATGCTGTAAGTGTTAATGAAAACTCAGATGAATAAAACAAATGCAGACTGTTGTTTCCAGAGAGACTGAAGTGCTATATCATGTTAGAAATATCTTGAAGAAATACTGTGATGGAGAATAAATCGCTTTGTCAGTAAACGCAAAGTAACGCTAGAAATCTTGTAGTTAACTTTGCACAGGTGGGAAAAACCAGGCAAATTAAAGTTTCGCTATTTTGCCGTAAGTGTGATGCAGAATGTGGCAACTACATTTTACTTCAATCCATATGAGAGAAATGTTTTTGTTTTGCACCTTGGCAAAACTGAAAATAGTAGATCAAACCTGTTATACCACATCGCCAATCTATAGTCATTACGTTTTTGTTTTCCGAGATGACCAGCGTGTCATCTCTGCGCTATTTTATCTTTTGCTTTCCAAGATGGCTGCCATGGAGGGGCACACTTGGGGCCATTTGGGAATTTATAAGAGCAAAGCCTTTTGATCTGCACCATGGTGTCACAGGCAGGCCTATTCCCTTTGCCAATTCGTGTTAAAATATTGGTACTGTTTTGTACATTTTTATTTTATTAGCATGTTGCTTCCTTTAGTTGTTTCTAGATAGTGTTCATTTGGATATAATTTCATATTGCTTTTCTTATTTCTATCTCTTTACTATCATTACAAATATTTATCGTACCATCTCATATTATATTTGTAAGCATTTTGTCCTAAAGCAATAGAAAAATACTGTAGGAAATTGCCTTTTTTGACATGGTACCAAGGGCCTGAGGTACACAAGAGGGTTCCTCAGGGCAGCAGCACGAATTGTGGCTGCAAGCTGCTGATCCTCCAAATGCCTGGGAGGACTGCCAGCACTTCTCCAAAGACATAGTAACTTCTGTGGAACTGCAGAGCTGTTTCCCTGCATCTTGTAGGTACCAGAGACTGAGCTGTGAGGCTCCAAGACAGCGAAAACCCGATACCGGTTGCACCACTGCACCGAGCATCGTGAGGTTTGACCTCAAAATGCTCGGGTGCGGTTGTGCATCCCCTGTCAGTTCAGCCCAACAGGTTGCCCAGTCTGACACTGCTATCTATTCACGAAAACCGCTCCCCATTGACCAGCCTTGGGTACCTGACGTTGCCTGGCACCGCTGCACCCGTCCTCTCTCGTGCCACTGGAGGTGATCTACTTGTGCTACCTTGGACTTTGCCCCATACACACCTCAAGTCCCGAAGTTCGGTCTCTTGAGTTGCCGCAAAGACTTTGTATGATATATTTTTTTTGCTTCCATAGAATTACATTGACTGTTGCAAAAGTATTTCTCTGGAAAAAGTGCTTACCTTATGCTACTGATTCTGGTGCCGAAACATATATAAAGATGTGTTATTTTTATAAATTGGTGTGGATCTCCTTATTTAGTCGTGTGCATCATTTATTGACATGTGTGTGTATTTGCAGATGTCTCACACACCTTCCTGCTAAGCTTAAGGCTGCTCAACCACACTACTCCCTAAAAGAGCACCTTGGGATTGCTAGGCAAGCCCTGTCCACTTGTACGGGAAACCCCGGACTCTGCACAGCATATCACGTTTTGATATACTACATAAAGAGTCTGCTTCCTACAAATACCATAAATAAATAATAGACACACATGACCACAATTCTTAAGAAATAATGTTCTATGAACAATGTATTAGTGAGTTATTGGTGGACATTTTCATCTCATGCCTAATACCTAGCGTAAAATAGTGAAACAGATATTGTGTCCCCTTTTAAGACAATTCAATTCTTTTATTCAAGTGGGTTTTCTAAGAGAGAATCTAGGGGCATATTACCAAGCAATAGCGATAATTATCGCTATTGCTTGGTTAGAGACAAAAAATTACCGCTGAGCTGCGGCGATTTTTATCGCAAATAAACCTTGGTATTACCAAGGTTTATCGCAAATGCGATAAAAATCGGCCGCAATGCATGAATATCGCTGAAAAGTCAGCGATATTCATGCATTATCGAGCTAATGCTCTTAGCCATGTTATCCACCTCCCATTGGATAACATGGCTAAGAACTGCTCAGGGCAGGTGTTAGCTTTTGGAGATATTCGCGCTTAGCGCGAATATCTCCATAAGTTGGTAATAGGAGATAGCGATGTTAGCGACTGTTTCCAGTCGCTAACATCTTGGCACACCCACTTTGCATGTCATTAGTGATAAATATCACTGACATGCAAAGTGGGGCCCAAGATGGTCGCTATCTCCTACTAGCTGTCGCTAACTGGTGTTAGCGACAGCTAGGTAATAGGGAGATAATGTTATCTCCGCTTTCTTGGCTTTTAAAGCCAAGAAAGCGGAGATAAACCCCCTTGATAATATGCCCCCTAGTCTTTTGAGTTCCACTCTTAGTCGTTAGTGGTTTAAAAGGAAAGTAACATCGCCAGATTTCGATCTCAAAAGTGAATAGAGGATGGATTTTTAGCTTGAATGGTTTTTAGAAGTGGATTAGCATAACGTGTTGAATTTAACAGCAGTACATTGATACAGTCTAGTAGACAAAGTTCGACGCCATGGTCTGAAGTCAGGAGTGACTCATAGGGGCTTCAGTAAATGTTCATGTATAGAATATTTAACAGTACCCAAGAATGGCAAAAGAGACTTATCTTAATCTTCAAATCGTTTTAAGATTGCTGTGTCAAGGGTATAAAGTAATGAGACTCATGTGAAAATCAACGGGGAAGGTCCAAATGCCCCAACAATAAAAGAATAATATAAATGGTTTGTATTTCGGAATATCATGGGCACAATCTCAATGTACAGATTACTAAACATGGGTTGATGAATGGTATTTAAATTTCTGCCACTGGAATTCTGATGCGATTTTAACTGTCTCATGAACAGCTGTAATGACTTTGGTCAAAAAGGGGAGCAGTACAGGCCACATATTTGCTTTCTTTGTGTCAAAAAGGCTGCTTTATTCAAGACAGGTGCACATTGCCACAGTAATCCTAGGCCTTTGCCTTACAAAACTAGGTGTCACTATACAACAAATCTCCTACGGTCACTTCCCCCCAATTTATTTATTTGTAGGTTTGTATAGCGCTAGAATCGACTCCCGGAGGAGTATCTCTGCACTCAAATGACAGATAGAAAGTGGATGGACTAGAGATCTAGGGAAGGTGCTAAGTTTGAAACAAAAATGTTTTTAACAGTTTCCTGAATGCAAAGTGATCCATGCAAAGCCTAAGGGTGGCAGGGAGTTTGTTCCAAAGGCAGGGGCCAAGATAGGAAAGAGCCTTTCCACCCAGTCTTGCCCTTCTGATGGGGCAGATTTGGAGAAGGGACTGATTGCTGGAGCGGAGAGCACGCACTGGGTTGTAGGGGACAAACTTCTCCGCTAGATACGTGGGGCCCAGGCCGTGTATACCCTTGTGGACGACACAGCAGGTTTTGAATTTGATCCGTTGGTGGATCGGCAGCCAATGGAGCTTTTCCAACAAACGGCGTGATGGAGATCTAGGTGGAGCATTTTCAGACTAACCTTGCAGCAGTATTTTGAACCACCTGGAGCTGTCGTTTGCTGAGATCAATAGCCCATTACAATAGTCCAGATGACAGGGCCTGAACAAGGGTTTTTCTAGTGAGGTCCGGTAGTAAAGGAAACACTCTTCGGAGTAGTCCAATAACATGAAAACAGGACCCGACTGTTTGATTTACATGCTCTTTTAGAGATAGACCTTGATCCAAACAGACACCCAGGTTTTTCACCACCTGCTTGGGGCTGGGGACGGGGCCCAGATCTAATTGCCACCAGTACGGTGTCCACAACAGTGTGGCTTCCCCAAAGAGCATTACCTCTGTTTTTCCTACATTGCACTGTAGGAAATTCGAGGCCATCCATTGTGATACAGCCCTCATGCCCTCTGAAAAGGAGTGTTTAACCACCATGGTTAATGACTTAAATGGGAAGAGAAGCTGAGTGTCATCAGCGTACGACACTGGGATGAATCCGTATGATCTCATGAGACTGGCCAGGGGGGCCACGTAAATGTTAAAAAGTGTGGGGCTCAAACATGAGCCCTGTGGCACCCCCTTGGTAAGCTCTACAGTTGCGGTAACGGAAAGAGCCCATACTGACACACAGTGTGCGGTCAGATAGAAAGCTCCTCTTCCAGGAGAGCGTCGAACCCCCGAGCCCCACCTCCTCCAAACGACTGAGCAGAATATCATGGGATATCATGTCGAACGCTGCGGACAGGTCCAACAGCACCAGAATCATAGAACTCCTTTTATCCTGGAACATTTGGATGTTATCAGTCACCGAGAGGAGCGCTGATTTGGGTGCTATAGTTGGGCCTGAATCCGGACTGGGAATGATCCAGACCACCGGTTCGCTCAATAAAGTACGACAGATGAGTATTGACGTACTTTTCCGTTAGCTTGCTCAGATACGGAAGAAGAGATATGGGTCGGAGGTTGGATAATTCGGTCCAGGGGATGCTAGAGTTCTTGCGAATGGGTCTCACCTGGGCCATCTTCCACTCCTGTGGTACCTGGCCCTCAGAGAGAGAGAGGTTGACAAGGGACTGGATCATAGGACCGAGTGACTTGCCCAAAGATGGAACAACTCTTGCAGGAATAAGGTCTAAAGGGGATCCAGTCTTGATTTGACCAATTAGAGCCTCTACCTCACCCAAGGTCGCTGCAGGAAACGCAGTAAGCAGGATGGAGTTGGTGGCCCCAGGATTCTGTTGTGGTAACAAAGGGCAGCTCGTAGGATTGCTCGTCCTAGTGATCTTATAATAGATCATCTCAATCTTGTTGGTAAAATATAGAGAGATATCATCACATAATTGTTGTGAGGACAGATCAACCCTCCCACCGTACCTACGACGCCGCAACCCTCTCTACACTCAACCCCGGCCGCCTCCACGACTGCCACCAAGACGCCCCAGGACATACCCATGGACCCTTCACCTGCCAATCCTGCAAGTTCTCCTGCATAAAGACCCACACTACACCCACAAATGCAAAACAGAGCTTCGACAACAACCACCTAAAGTGCATCCTGCTCAACACCCGCTCAGTCCACAGACACGCCATTGAACTATGGAACTTACTTGACACCACATCGCCGGACGTCGCCTTCCTTACGGAAACCTGGATGAACGCCTCATCAGCGCCCGACATCGCCATAGCCATCCCGGACGGTTACAAGATCATCCGAAGAGACCGTATCAACCAAACAGGAGGAGGCATCGCCATCGTCCACAAGAACACCATTCGCATCTCGACCAGCTCCGAAGACACCCTCATAGCCACCGAACACCTCCACTTCCAAATACACACCGACCCCAAGACCACACTCAGAGGCACCCTCATTTACAGACCCCCTGGACCCCACACACAATTCAGTGAAGACATCGCTGACTTTATCAGCCCACACGCCCTCCCCTCCAAAGACTACATTCTCCTTGGAGACCTCAACTTCCACCTAGAGAATAACAACGACAACAACACCACCACCCTGCTGGACAATCTCACCAATCTCGGACTCAAACAACTGGTGAGTACCCCCACCCACCTAGCCGGTCACACGCTTGACCCAATCTTCTCCTCCAGCAAGCACATCTCCTTTAATCACGCCACAGGACTCCACTGGACAGATCACAGCTGCGTCCACTTCAGCTTCAAAAAGACCACGACCCACCACCAACCACAACAAGCTCCCCGTAGAAACTGGAACAAAGTTACCACCGACCAGCTCACCACATCTCTGAAACAAAACCTTCCCACCATATCACCGGACCCAAATCAAGCAGCCATCAATCTCACACAGTGGATCACCCACTGCGCCGACGAATTAGCACCCTTGAAAAACCATCACAACAAACCAGGGAACAAAAAAGCCTCCTGGTTCAACGATGACCTCAAGAACTCCAAAAAGAACTGCCGCACTCTCGAGAAAGCCTGGCGAAAAAACCCAACCACAGACAACATGACCGCCCACAAGGACGCAGCCCGCAAACACCACCAACTGATCCGCTCCACCAAGAAAACAGCATTCAAGGATCGACTAGACAACAACGCCCACAACAGCAAGGAACTCTTTAGCATTGTCAAAGAGCTCACCAACCCCAACGCCGACACTAATGACATCACTCCCTCTCAAGACCTCTGCGACTCTCTAGCCTCGTTCTTCCACAGCAAGATCGCTGACATACATAACAGCTTCGGCGACCAGACCACTCCCGTCACCACCGAACTGAAGCCCCCCTCCACCACCCTTCGCGCCTGGAACCCGATTAGCACCGAAGACACCATCCGCTTGATGAACTCAATCCACTCCGGATCTCCAACCGACCCATGCCCCCACCACATCTTCAACAAAGCCGACTCCATCATCGCACCCCAACTCCAGGATATCATCAACTGCTCCCTCAACACCGCTACCTTCCCGGAAAGCTGGAAACACGCCGAACTCAGTGCCCTCCTGAATAAACCCACTGCAGACCCCACCGAACTTAAAAACTACCGCTCCATCTCACTCCTCCAATTCCCTGCCAAAGTCATAGAGAAGACCCCTCACAGTCCGGCTTCCGAGCCAACCACAGCACCGAGACCGCCCTCATCGCAGCCACAGATGACATCCGGTCACTACTCGACAACGGGGAAACAGTTGCCCTCATTCTCCTGGACCTCTCTGCAGTATTTGACATGGTCTGCCACCGCACACTGGTACAACGCCTCAGCAACGTCGGGATACAAGATAAGGCTTTGGATTGGATCATCTCGTTCCTCGCTGGAAGAACCCAAAGAGTCCGCCTCCCCCCTTTCAGATCAGAGGCCACCGAAGTCATCTGGGGCGCACCACAAGGATCATCGCTCAGCCCCACCCTCTTCAACGTCTACATGAGCCCCCTGCAACCATCGCTCGCCAGCACAACCTCAATATCATCTCATACGCTGACGACACACAGCTGATCCTCTCCCTCACTAAAGAGCCAGACACCGCCAAAACCAACCTACACGAAGGAATGAAGGACGTAGCCGAGTGGATGAAGAACAGCCGCCTAAAACTTAATTCAGACAAGACGGAAGTCCTCATCCTAGGATCATCCCCCTCTGCATGGGACGACTCATGGTGGCCACTGGCCCTAGGAAGCGCACCCAAACCAACAGACCATGCTCGCAACCTGGGATTCATCCTAGACTCCGCCCTCTCGATGACCAGACAGATCAAAGCTGTCTCATCGTCATGCTTTAACATCCTACGTATGCTCCGAAAAATCTTCCGATGGATCCCAACCGAAACAAGGAAGATGGTCACCAAAGCACTGGTCACAAGCCGACTGGACTACGGAAACACCCTCTATGCCGGAACCACAGCCAAATTGCAGAAGAGACTTCAACGCATTCAAAACGCCTCCGCTCGACTCATCCTAGACATACCCCGCCACAATCACATATCCGGCCACCTGAGAGACCTTCACTGGCTCCCCATCAACAAGAGAATAACGTTCCGTCTTCTCACTCAGGCACACAAGGCCCTCCACGACCTAGGACCCAAATACCTCAACACGCGCCTGACCTTTTACATCCCCACCCACCAACTACAATCGTCCAACCAAGCCCTCGCCGGTATGCCACGCATCCGAAGAACCACCATGGGAGGAAGAACATTCTTCTACTTAGCGGCCAAAACCTGGAACTCCCTCCCCACTCACCTCCGTCTCACACAGAACCACCTCTCCTTCATAAAACAACTCAAAACTTGGCTGTTTGATAAGTAGCGAACCCCTCTCCCCCATGCGCCTTGAGACCCTCTGGGTGAGTAGTGCGCTATACAAATTTTTACTTGACTTGACTTGACTTGATCAAGACTCTCACAGGCCGTAGGCTTAGTGAAAGATTGTAGGATCCGATACAAAACCTTGGAGGAGTTGCCTGCCTCAGTTAATTGTGAGGCAATGGGGTTCTTCCGGGACAGTCTGATGTTTTTATGATATGTGACCGGGGCGTGTTGGTAGCGGTTTTTATCTTCCTCAGAATGAGATTTTCTCCAGACCTTTTCTAGCTTCCTGCATGCTTGTTTGTGAGAACGTAGTTGGTCAGTAAACCAAACTTCTTGACAATGTGCGGGACGTCGCCTACATGGTTTCAAGGGAGCTATGGAGTCGACCGCGGTGGAAATGGCAAGATTATACTTAGATAAGGCCAACTCGATATTGTCAGAGGCTACAATTCGGGGTTCCACTAATGCCTCCTGAAAAGTTCCTAGTGACATTTTGTACCATTGTCTGCGCAAAAAGGGTAGAAGTGGGGACCGTTTACTGAATTTTACAATGCCAAGCATGGAGAATTCAATAACAAAGTGGTCGGACCAATTCACCTGCATGGGAGGACTACATACAATCTTGGAGGAGTTGGAAAAAATCATATCTAGTGTATGGCCAGCTGAATGGGTAGGGCCCTTATTATGCTGTGTTAGTCCTAATAGGGATAGATCCGCTAGAAAGGACTGAGCCTCAGGGTTGTCCGCCAGATCACTGCGTACATTAAAATCCCCTAGCAATAGAAAAGCATTGCCGGGTTTAATGTGCGGGGCCAGTATTTCGACTAATGAGATGGCAAAATTAGCACTTGGGCCAGGTAGACGGTATACCAGTGCCCCTTTCCAGCAGGCCTTTGTGGGAGTGTTAATCCTAAAGACCATTACTTCCATACTGGAAGTACTACTTTGATCCAGTATGGAAATGGTGATCCCACTTTTGTAAATAATGGCAATGCCACCTCCAGTTTTAACAGGTCTGTCCAGTCTCACCATTTTAAATGCCTCTGGAATACCCAGAGTGATAGCCGGGACCGAGTGTGGCTTCAGCCACGTCTCTGTCAGGAAGCAAAGCTCAGGCTGAACAGTGGAGATGAGATCCCAAACCTCTGAGTAATCCCATTCCCCTTTACAACTTTATCTTGCAACATTGTAACTCCTAACCTGCTGTTGAACTGTTGACCTTCACTCCCTTAACACTTTGTCCTACATCTATAAGCATCTAAATATCCTAAATCTTAACTTTTAATTTCGTGTTTCATCCAGGTGTAACTTTATTTTTACCCCCATAGTCCTGATTCACCTATGTCCTCAACAATAATCTTAATCTGGAACCATGGCAATTTAAACTACCAACCGGTTTGCAACCTGCTCCACTCGACATCCATATACAGCAAACCTCCCCTTGCACTCCGGTGCTCAACAACAAACAGCCTAGCCAACCGCAATCCACTCATATGAACCTCTTTTTTTTTTTAAAGAGGCGGGAGAAAATTGCTTGCTGAGCACGCCTAGTGTATCGCTTTTCCCAAAATGGTGGCCGAGGCAGCAACAATGGCAGGTTAGATTTTGGACTACCAGCCCAAAATATTAGCCCACATGTAACCCGGGATGTCCCATTCACCATTCTCCCCGGGGGGCATACCTCCAAAGATAGGCTGCCCCCAAAAGCCCTTTGGGCTAAAAGGGGAGCAGCAAAGACTACATACTTGCTTTTTTTTAAATCTATGACAGAATATCGAGAATGCAAATATCGACAGACAAAATATCGGCGCTGGAATATCGAAGGCAAGTATATCGACACCCTATCTACAACATGGTAAGTACAAAAATATCGAAAAATATATTATCGATGTTAAAAATACCGTAATTAAAAATATCGTTTTTTTTCCAGTAAAAAAAAAAGTTACATTAAATAAATAATACTTATATATCATTTAAACTTATTTAAAAATGTGTTATAATGTTTAAAATGAATAAATAATACATATTTATTATTAAACATTTAATTAAATATAATTATAATAATATATACTTAATTAAGATATATATATTTATTAAATTAATTAAAAATATTAACAAATACTATAAATTAAAAATACATCAACACTCATAAAATATTAACATAAATAATAATAAATAATGGTATTTAATAAATAACAACAATTAAATATACTTTCAATATTTTAAAAATTAATTTAAAACAACATTAAGTAACATATAAATACATAAATAAATATAAATAATATTGGATAGCGTAAGGGTAAAAATTACTATTCAAACTCCAAAGGGTGCAACAGTAGGGAAAGCGTTGGATAGCAGGTGGGGAAAAATTACTATTCCCACTCCAGAGATTGCAACAGTAGGGAAAGCGTTGGATAGCGGGTGGGTAAAAATTACTATTCCCACTCCAGTGAGTGCAACAATAGGGAAAGCGTTGGATAGCGTACGGGTAAAAATTATTATTCCAACTCCAGAGGGTGCAACAGTAGGGAAATCTTTGGATAGCATTGGGGTAAAATTACTATTTCAACTCCAAAGAGTGCAACAGTAGGGAAACAGTTGGATAGCGTAGGGTGAAAAATTACTATTCCTACTCCAGAGAGTGCAACAATAGGGAAAGCGTTGGATAGCGGGTGGGTAAAAATTACTATTTCCACTCCAGTGAGTGCAACAGTAGGGAAAGCGTTGGATAGCATAGGGGTAAAATTACTATTCCAACTCTAAAGAGTGCAACAGTAGGGAAACATTTGGATAGCGTAGGGGGAAAAATTACTATTTACACTCCAGAGAGTGCAATAGTAGGGAAAATGTTGGATAGCGGGTGGGTAAAAAATACTATTCCCACTCCAGAGGGTGCAACACCAGGGAAAGCGTTTAATGGCGTAGAATTTTATTTTAACATACTTATAAATTATTCTTATATTTGAAATAATGTATAAATAATTTTTTAAATACATCAACATTAATAAAATACAATTACTAATTAATAAAACCAATGAAATGTAAAAAAAATAATCGACAATAAATTAACAACAAACACCATTAAATAATAATAATTAAATATTACTCACCAAATAATGAAAATAATAAAAATAACTATTTATCATAAAAATAAAAAATAAATTACATTTAATTTACCAATAAAATTTAAGAAACAATATACAAAATATAACATTTTTTTAAAAAAGTTTACCAATTAATTAATGATATTTTCTAGCTATTAAAAAATAAATACGATTTAAAAATATTAATTCCCAATTAAATAAATGTATTATGTTTAAAAATAATTATTTGCCAATTAATAATTAATTAATACATTAATTATCAGTAAAAAAATTGTTTAAATAATTAAATATTTACAATTAAATTACTTCCCACCCAATACCCCTATAAAACCACAACACGCTCCAATACTAAAACATCACATTTAATAAAAATTAACAATAATTACCAATTAAATAATTAATTTATCATTTAAAATAATTAATTTCCAAATAATAAATAATTACAAAATACATTATACATCAAATAAATTAATTAATTACAATTAAATTACTTCCCACCCTATTCCCCTATAAACCCACAACCCACTCTGGTACTAAAACATAACATTTAATAAAAATTAACATTAATTGCCAATTAAAAAATAATTTATCAATTACAATAATTAATTGCCAATTAATAAATAATTACTAATTTAATTATACATAAAAATAATTAATTAATTATAATAAAATCACTTCCCACCCTATTCCCCTATAAATCCACAACCCGCTCTGATACTAAAACATAACATTTAATAAAAATTAACATTAATTACCAATTAAATAATTAATTTATCAATTAAAATATTTAATTGCCAATTAATAATTAAATTAAACATTATTTACACATAAATAAATCATTAATTATTTACAATTAAATTACTTCCCACCCTATTCCCCTACAAACCCACAACCTGCTCCGGTACTAAAACATAACATTTAATAAAAATTCACATTAAATACCAATTAAATAATTAATATATCAATTAAAATAATTAAATGCCAACAAAACCACAACCCGCTCCGGTACTAAAACATATAATTTACTTAAAAATTAATTTATTAATATATACAAAATATACACATATAATATAAATTTATTTAAATACTTAACAAATACATATAACACATACATAATAAAAAAAAAATAATACTAATATCGATATTAGTGACATCGAAATTAGTTACATCGATATTAGTGACATCGAAATTAGTAACATCGATATTAGTGACATCGAAATTAGTTACATCGATATATATGCTATCGATATTACTAACTTCGATATTACTTACATCGATATAAATAAATTCGATATTACTTACCTTAGGATCGATATTCTGTCCAACGATATTCTTGACATCGATATTCATGACCTTCGAAATTTCAAACACGATATTTTGGTAGGTCGATATTTAAAACTCAATATTTTGACTGTGTACCCTTTTTTGTGTGTGAAAAGGCTGCTTTATTGAAGACCGGTGCACATTACAACAGTAAATGTAGGCCTTTGCTTTAAAAAACTAGGCCTCACTATACAGCAAATCGTCTATGATCACTGACCCCCACCCCTAATAATCCTGGCCCAGCTTTATAACTTTATCGTGCAACTTTGTAACCCCCTACCTATTGTTGAACTTTACTCTCTTAACACTTTAACCTACATCCATTATCATCCAACTTTTACTTTCATGCTTCATACAGGTGTAAATCTATTTCTACCCCCCCATTGTCCTTATTCGCCTATGTTCCCAACAATGATATTAATCGAGAACCATAACGACTAAAACTGCCAACCGCCACTCAGAAAAGGTTCCCCCATGGCTTTTTTTACCTCCCCCCCAGGACTCGCTGTTTCCCTGCCTCACGCTCAATGTCCTCTCCAACACTCCCCTTCCTTGCATCAAGTATAGCTCTATTTTGTAGTGAGACAAGTGAACCTGTCATCTCTAAATAATTCCATGGCATCATATTTCAGTTCTGGGTGTTCCACCAGTCCAAAACCCTTGTCCCTACAAAAAAACGTGCATGTCTTTATCAATCTTGCGTCTGACCTAATTGAAGGATGGAAGGCTTTTTCTCCCATCTGTGCCTCTTCAACAACATATTCAAACATTTCAACAGTTTGTACCACCGCATACCACCTTTTCCATGCCAGGGAACTTTAAACAAGCATTCATCATGCCCACAATTGGTGCCTTGACCTTTCTGGATTTTGTACTGCTCCGCACATTTAACAAAAGAATGTCCTACTATCTAAATAGACAGCTCGACTGACTCCGGACCAGCAACCACACCTGAAAGAAAACAATATATGTGACATACAATGGAAAACATGATAGCTTTAACAATCCCCTTTCCCCAACCTTGAGTAGTGATGAAAGCACTCCAACTACAGTCCCACTTGCATAAACCTGTCCCTGCCCCATCCCCGCCATGCTGCTTCCACGACTACCCCCAATCCTAAAAGAATGGGTGCCATATGCCCCCTGAGGTTCCCCCAGTGTTGTCAATGCTTTATGCAAAACCCATAAGAGCTGGAAAGGGGTCACTCGCGTCCCATCTGCGCGCTTAACAACCGCCCCCTGTGCCGCTCAGCTAATGGCCCTCAATTTTGTAGCCCACCTCACTGGGCATAGGCCCAGAACCTGGAAGGCCTGCAACACCACTGTCTTCCCTTTATACCTCTGATCGGTCTTAGAATGGCAAAAGTGCAGCTCCACGCTGTCACTCGTACCCCGTACATCCTCCCAGTCGAACCCTGAAATCCCTTTGCGCTACAACAATTCTGAGACCCGGAAATCCCCAAAAAGCATCCATTACATTAACGCTGAAAACAAAACTGTCTTCTCCAAGCCTTAACATATAGCTGGCAGGACCCCCCATTAGCTTTCCAAAAATTTGCCTTGACAATGCCCTCCTCACTCGAAGCCGTCGATACAGTTCCCTCAATCACCCCTCCAGCATCCTCTTCCCCAGTGCCCCTGCCAATGGCGCATAGCCCCACAGGAGCTTGCCCATAAATGCAACTGCTGCCAGCTTCCCTGCAATCGGAATCCTTGATAAACCTTTGTCAATCAGGGATAGAATGTACTGAACGACATCCCCCTCCTTGTCCCAAACCTCCGTCTAGCTCCCAAAGCTAAGAATTACTGCCAAGCCTGCGCATAAGAGTTCCTGGTGGTCTCCGCCAGAGACCCTACCACCAACTGAAGCATCCTTTTCCACCTATGGTCCACGTTCCTACCGGCATCTGTGTCTTGACCTTGTCCGCTTCCGTGGCCAGCCCATGGAACCTCTCCCACTTTGAATGAGACAGAGCATCTGCAATGTCATTGTCCACTCCAGGCACATGTCTAGCCATGAACACTACATCATGCAGCAAACACCCCATCACAAAAACCCTCAGTAGTTTGAGCACCTGCTCGTCCCTTGCAGACTGTCTGTTGACAACATGCACCACCGCCATGTTGCCAATTCGTAACAATACCTTCTTGTGCACCAATTCTTGAGCTAATAGCATTACTGCCACCACCAGTGGAAAAAATTCCAGGAAAGCGATGCTCCTGCCCCCTCCCTTCCAGTCAGTTGGCCACTCCTCTGCACCACACCTGCCCTGCCAGTATAGACCGAAGCCCACTCCTCCCGCAGCATCGGAATAAATCTGGTCATCCCAGTCTCATTCCTTCGGGGCTACCATCGGGACCCCAATGAAATCCACACAAAACCTGTGAGACATCAATCAATCATTACATTTATAAAGCGTGCTACATACCTGTGGGGGAATCAAGGCGCAGGGGGGGGGGCACTATTGATCGAAGAGCCAGGTCTTGAGGAGTCTTCTGAAGGCCAGCAGGTCCTGAGTCTGTCGTAGGTTGGTTGGGAGAGTGTTCAAGGTCTTACCGGCGAGGTAGGAGAAGGATCTTCCGCCGGCTGTGGTTTTCCGGATACGAGGGACTGTGGCGAGGGCGAGGTTAGCTGAGCGGAGGCTTCGGGTGGGGTGCTGAGGTAAGTAGGTCCGGTGTTGTGTAGTGCTTTGTGTGCGTGGATGAGGAGTTTGAAGGTGATCCTCTTGTTGACGGGGAGCCAGTGCAGGCCTCTCAGGTGGGGTGTGATGTGGCTGCGGCGCGGGACGTCGAGGATCAGTCGAGCCGAGGCGTTCTGGATTCGTTGTAGTCGTCTCAGGAGCTTGTTTGTAGTTCCTGAGTAGAGGGAGTTCCCATAGTCGACTCTGCTGGTGATGAGGGCCTGGGTGACGGTTTTTCTAGTGTCGATAGGGATCCATTTGAAGATTCTGCGGAGCATTTAGAGGGTGTTGAAGCAGGACGCGGAGACAGCGTTGACTTGCCTGGTCATGGAGAGGGTGGAGTTGAGAATGACCCCCAGGTTGCGTGCGTGGTCCGTGGGTTCTGGGGCTGTGCCTAGCGATGTGGGCCACCAGGAGTCGTCCCAGGCTGATGGGGAGGGTCCGAGAATGAGGACCTCCGTCTTGTCTGAGTTCAGCTTCAGTCTGCTGTCCTTCATCCAGTCGGCTACGGCCCTCATTCCTCTGTGGAGGTTGGCTTTGGCGGTGTGGGGGTCTTCGGGGAGGGATATGATCAGCTGGGTGTCGTCGGCGTAGGAGATGATGTTGAGGTTATGTTGTCGTGCGATGTGGGCGAGAGGAACCATGTAGATATTGAACAGCGTCGGGCTGAGGGAGGATCCCTGTGGGACGCCGCAGATGATCTTGGTGGTTTGTGAGCGAAAGGGTGGGAGGCGGATGCTCTGTGTTCTGCCGGAGCGAAAGGATGTGGTCCAGGCCAGGGCCTTCTCTTGAATATCGGCATCATGGAGGCGTGCTGTCAGGGTGTGGTGGAAGACTGTGTCAAAGGCTGCTGATAGGTCCAGGAGGATGAGGGCGGCTGTTTCTCCTTTGTCCATCAGGGTCCTGATGTCATCAGTGGCGGCGATGAGGGCGGTCTCGGTGCTGTGGTTGCTGCGAAAGCTGGGTTGGGAAGGGTCCAGGATATTGTTGTCTTCGAGGTAGCGGGTTAGCTGTTTGTTGACAATCTTCTCTGTCACTTTTGCTGGGAACGGGAGCAGGGAGATGGGCCGGAAGTTCTTGAGGTCCTTGGGGTCCGCCTTGGCCTTCTTCAGAAGAGCGTTGATCTCGGCGTGCTCCCAGCTTTCCGGGAAGGTGGCTGTCTCGAAGGAGCAGTTGATAGTTTTCCGGAGGTGGGGCGTGATGGTTGTGCTGGCCTTGTTGAAGACGTGGTGAGGGCAGGGGTCCGATGGGGATTCGGAGTGGATCGAGTTCATGGTTTTGATGGTGTCTTCGTCGCTGACGCTGGACCAGGTGGTCAGGTGGCTGGTGCGGGTGGTAGTCGCAGGGGGGGTGGACTCGGTGGGTGCGGGGCGGTTGGAGTTGAATGAATGAATGAAAAGATGCTTGCTAAAGCGCACTGCGGCCAAGCGGCTTCCTGGCGCTGGGGGGGGGAGGTCGGATTCTACAGTGCTACCAGGGGGCTAAACCGGGAAGGCCTGGGAATTTTTTTTAGTTTTTAAAGCTTTAAGAAAGGAGGGATAGAGGGGGATGGACCGAATGGACAACGGAAGGCTGTTCCAAAACTGGGGGGCCAAAACCGAGAAGCGGGTACCACCGGTTCGAGATTTGCAGAAACGGGGTACTTGGAGAAGAAGATGAGATGAGGAGCGGAGAGTGCGAGTGGGGGTGTAGGGGGTGACTAAGGAAACAATAAAGGCAGGGGCGGAGTGAGTGTAGGCCAGATAGGCTAAACAGGCTAGTTTGAAGAAGGAACGGAGGTGCACCGGGAGCCAGTGAAGGGATTTAAGGACAGGGGTGATGTGAGAGAATTTGGGGAGATGGAAAATGAGACGGGCTGCTTGATTTTGGATTGCCTGTAGCCGTCGTGATTCGAGAGCTGGGATGCCAACATAAAGGCAGTTCCCGTAATCAAGACGGGAGGTGATAAGAGCCATGATAATCGTTTTAAGGGCAGTGGTAGAAAAGAAACGGGAGATTTTCCGAATGAGGCGGAGGGACAAAAAACAAGATGAAATAACGGAGCTGATTTGGGCATGCATGGAAAGGTCGTTACTAAGCTTAATGCCCAAGGTGCGTACAGAGGAAGCAGGTGAGGGAGGGGGGCCAAAGGAGGGGGGCCAGTGAGAAGGGGACCAAGGGTTGGAGGGACCACCCGTGAGGACAAGCTCCCTCTTGTCCGGATTCAGCTTGAGATGATTCGAGATCATCCAATCCGAAATGTAGACTAGGGTAGAGCTAAGAAAAGAAGGAGAGTCAGGGGTGGACAGATCAAAGATGAGCTGAAGGTCATCCGCGTAGTTATACACGGAGACCCCCAGCTCCAGAAGAGAAAAAATGAGAGGGTAGATATAAAGATTGAAGAGAAGAGGGGAAAGAGAAGAGCCTTGAGGAACTCCGCACGCAAGAGGGCGGGGAGGAGCGGAGAATCCTGCAAGATGAACTGCCTGGGTTCTGCTCTGGAGGAAGGAAGCTATCCAAGAGAGTGCATCACCTCTAATGCCGGCTGCGCTGACACGGTCGAGAAGAATGGCGTGGTCGACCGTGTCAAACGCAGCCGACAAGTCAAGGAGCACCAGCGCCTGGGGAAGGCCAAGGTCCGCCTTACCCTTGAGCTCATCCAGAACGGCGGTGACAACAGTCTCGGTGGAATGGCCGGGGCGGAAACCCGCCTGATGGGAAGCTAAAAGGCAGTGCTCCTCGATGTGAGAGGACAGACAAGAGGTGACATGTCTCTCCAGGATCTTTCCCAGATAAGGGAGAAGGGAGATAGGCCTAAAGTTAGGGGGTGAAGAGGGATCCAGACCCGGTTTCTTGATGATAGGGAGGACAATAGCGGAATTAAAAGAGGAAGGGACGGAACCGAGAGCCAGGGAGGAGTTGAGCAGAGTGAGAGGGGGGCCAGGACAGAAAGAAGGTGAAGAGGGTTTGAAGGATCCGAGCCGGGGCACAATCAGCTGGGGAGCCGGACTTAACTTTAGCAAGCAAAAGAAAAAATTGTTCAGCGGTGATGGGGGGAAAATGATCCAGCAATAAAGGCGGCGGAGGGGGAGAGAAGGTAGCTTGAATTTGAGAAACTGTGGAAATATTGTTTTTGATGAGAGTGATCTTATCAATAAAATAGTTGTTGAGAGTTAGGCAGAAGGACTGAGATGGGGCAGTTGTGGATGTCGGTGATCTTGCAGTGAAAGAAGGCAGCCAGGGAGTCGCACAGGTCTTGTGATGGTGGGATGTCGTTGGTGTTGGGGCAGGGGTTGGAGAGTTCTTTCACGATGCTGAAGAGCTCTTTGGTGTTGTGTGCATTGTTTTCTAGGCGGTCCTTGAAGGCGGTCCTCTTGGCGGTCCTGATGAGTTGGTGGTGTCTGCGGGTGGTGCTCTTGAGGGCTGTGTGGCTGTCTGGTGTTCGGTCATGGAGCCATTTCTTCTCCAGCTTCTGACAGGTTTGCTTGGAGATCCGGAGGTCTTCGGTGAACCAGGTGGCTTTCTTGTTGGTGTGGTTGTTTGTGGAGGTCTTGAGAGGGGCGAGGGTGTTGGCGCAGTCATTGATCCACTGTGTGAGGTTGGTTGCTGCGGTGTCTGGGTCGGTAGGGTTGGTGGGTGGTCTCCGGGCGAGGGTGGTCGTCAGTTGGTCCTCGGTGACCTTGCCCCAGCAGCGGCGCGGCAGCTGTTGGGTGTGGTGGTGCGTGGTGGGTTTCCTGAAGGTGAAGTGGACGCATCTGTGGTCGGTCCAGTGGAGTTCGGTGGTGTGGTTGAAGGAGACGTGGGGGTTTGCGGAGAAGATGGGGTCAAGTGTGCGTCCAGCGGCGTGGGTGGGTGTCGTCACAAGCTGTTTGAGTCCGAGGTTGGCGAGGTTGTCGATCAGGGCGGTGGAGTTGGCGTCGTTGTTGTTCTCGAGGTGGAAGTTTAGGTCCACGAGGAGGATGTAGTCCGTGGAGGTCAGGGCGTGGGTGCTGATGAGGTCGGTGATGGTGTCGCTGAACTGTGGTCGGGGTCCGGGAGGTCTGTAGATGAGTGTTCCTCTGAGGGTCGTCTTGGGGTCGGTGTGAATCTGGAAGTGCAAGTGCTTGGCGGTGGTGAGGGTGTCGTCGATGTTAGTTGAGATTCTGATGGAGTCTTTGTGGACGATGGCGATTCTAACTCCTACTCCTTTGGCGCGGTCTCTGCGGGAGATCTTGTAGCCTTGTGGGATGGCTATGGCGATGTCTGGTGCTGAGGTGGTGTTCAGCCAGGTCTCTGTCAGGAAGGCGACGTCGGGGCGGTGGAGTCAAGGAGGTCCCAGAGTTCGATGGCGTGCTTGCGAGCGGAGCGGGTGTTGAGGAAGATGAAGCGGAGGTGGTTGGGTTCTTTGGCTGGTGTTTTGGTGGGCTGGATGCTGGTGTAGCTGCAGTTGGGGCAGGTGAAGGGTCCTTAGGTGCGCTTCGGGGTGGCCCAGTTGCAGGGGTGGGCTCTTCCGGTGTTGAGTGCGCGGAGGATGCTGGAGTCGTAGTGCAGTCTGGCGTAGCGGGGGCTTGGGGTCCAGGGGTTCTGGCGCTGGGCGCGGACGGGCGCAGACGGGCTTTCCTTTGGCGCGCCAGCGGCGCGCCAGCTGCACGCATCCACTGCGCTTCCGCGCGGCATCCTCCATAAATGGTGAAGTGGGAGGGAGGAGCAGCTGGGAGGCGGGAGCGGGGTGGCCAATGGGTGACAGAGGGAGCGTGGCACAGAAGGAAAAGGGGCGGGCTGCAGGGGAGCAGCGGAGGGCACAGAAGCGGGAAACAGTCACGGAGAGCACAAAATAAACAAAATAAACTGGCAACAGGCACCAAACAGGGCACAATGCAGGAGAAAAACACTAGGGGCGGTCAGCAACAATACTTCAAGAGTGCGGGTGCAGCGGCGAACTAGCGGCAGCAGCGGTGAGGGCAGGAGTCCTGGTCACACATGGGGGGAGCCGTGTGGTGTGTGGAGCGACTGGCCCTGCGAGCAGGGTCAAGGGTCACAGCTCACCACCGCGCGGCGTCCTCCATAAATGGCCAAGTGGGAGGAAGGAGCAGCTGGGAGGCGGGAGCGGGGTGGCCAATGGGCGACAGAGGGAGCGTGGCACAGACGGAAAAGGAAAAGACATGCGTAAATCCTCTTTCACACCCATTGACAATCGCATGTGACGATGTGGCAGCAACAGCTCTGCCAAGGACAGGCTGAGTCCTCTGCAAAAAATCCTCCTAGCCCTCACTACCCGACAAGCAAAGTTGAGGTGGTCTAACAAAACATGCACTTTCCTGACAGTCACTTTTTGTTTCTTTAACATAACAACTAGCAGCAGCTGCCTGTGCAGTTTTTTGTACACATGAAGACGTGCTTCCATAGATACTGAGTGCAGCTCAATGCCCAAGAAGTAGGGCACTATGTTTGGCCCCACTGTCTTTTCCGGGGCACACAGATGTCACCAATGAGCTATTGAAAATGTACCAACTGCTGCTGGCAGTCTGTAGAACGTGGTTGACCCACAAAAAACAAAACATCCAGGTAATGTGTCAAATGCGCTCAAAAAGCATGCAAGCGATGGAGCATCCCATGGACAATTCTTTATTCACATACCATGTCTCTTCAAACTGTATCCCCAACAACTGGAAGTCCTCTGGATGCACTGGCAGCAGCCAAAAAGCCTACTTGATATCGCAGTTTGCCATCTGGGACCCATAACCCACTTGCTCCGACAATGCAAGTGCCACATCTACTGACAAGTAGGAGGCTGATGAGAACTCCTGCAATATGAAATCAGTGATATAACTCCCCTTCGGCCAGGACAAGTACTGTATGAATCGAAATTCAACTTCTCTTTTTCAGACACCACACCAATGGGTGAAACAATCAAGTCCGGCATCAGCATCAGCCATATGCTGAAAGGCCCCTCCATTCTTCCCTCCTGCACCTCCTTTATGAGCTTTGCTTGCAACACCTGTTTGTGTGACTGGACTGACTTCAAATTCTCAGCCTACCGACTTGACCTCAGCCCTTCATATTTTAGCCTGAAACCCTCCTGAAAGCCTGCACTCAACAACTCTGCATCTTCTCTGTTATGATACTTGGCCAACCAGTAATCCAATCGCTTCACCTTAATTGGCATATGAGCCCTGGCTCAAATTCCCCTAGGACCCATGCCTTCCTCTGTTCCCCATTCCCTGTGGCCTGATTGCTCTGTAGCCTGTTGGAAGGCCCTTGGTATTTATTTCACTGCCCAGTCTGCTGCCCTTGCTCACTGCCTCCTTCCTAATAGCAGTGCAGGAGGGTATGTCTCCCTGCACACTTTGAGCACTTGTGGCAGAACTTACAGTACTCTCTTGTACATATGCCCTTGTTAAAGTTTTAGAATTCCCTGATCACACCCCCTTGCATCTTAGCTCCTGACCCCACCCCTCCGCAAGTGGGTCAGGCTGAAAGGGCCAGTATACCAGTGGATATCCACTTGTGATAAATATTGTTTTACCAAACTTCTCTCGGCCCATTGTTTGATGCCACAAGTCATTATCAATCTCTCCACCACTTTACCTCAGAATCCCTCGCTAAATGTGCGCAAAACTTTGCATCTTATTGCACCCAAACGTGTTCTCCTGATCACGTCCATATATTTAAATATGGACACGCACCTTTCCAGATATTTTTTGCAGAACACACGTGCAAAATGTAAAAATCCTCTAGGTCAATTCTCTATGTTCGCTGGCACATTGGGCCTCTTGGACTTCTTATCCTTTTCCTCCTTAGAACCTTCTTCACCCTCAGTTCCCTGTGGAGCAACTTCAACAACTCGATGTACTCCCCCTACCAATTTTTTACTTTTGTTGCCAATACTAAGTGGGTATCGAGGGGTTTCATCACCCCCATGTAGGTCAGCTTCTTGACTTAGAGTTCCTTGCTCTGTTCGGTTCCTGTGTCCTGCACTCCCCTCCTTGTCTTGCCCCTCCTTTCCCTCACCATCTTCTCACGGAGTAACTTGTGTGCTCTGGGCCCCCTTGTCTGACGTGCGCACCAGCGGTGTCTCAACCGCTTTATCCCCTTTTTTGGCACGGTCGAGCCGCCCCCACCTAATCTGCTGGCAGCTGCACCTCTGTCACATGTACAGCACAGGACCTGTTCCTGCGGTGAATATACTCCTCCTAATTCTGGCCAACCAATAAAAATTTTTAGTTGGGGCAGCGGCTATCAATTTAGCCATCTTATCTTACTAGACCCTGATCTAGTAAGATAAGATGGCTAAATTGATAGCCGCTGCCCCAACTAAATAATGTTATTGGTTGGCCAGGATTAGGAGGAGTATATTCACCGCAGGAACAGGTCCTGTGCTGTACATGTTATGGTGAGAGGGGGACGACCTGTTCCTTATCCCCTTAGCTCCTTGTTGTAATTAGCTGCACCTCTGTACCTACCCCTACATCTTTCACATGGTGCACAGACATAATATCGACTCCACAATATCGAATGGACAAAATATCGAGTTTTAAATATCGTTTGGAGAAAATATCGACAGGACAGAATATCGACAGCCAAAATATCGTTTTTAAGGTAAGTGAAGTAATATCGACTGTAAATAATATCGAAAGTAAAAAATATCTTTTTTTATATAATATGTAATTATTTATAGTGTTTTTATGTTATAATATGTGTGAAAAGTGTCATTTTATGTTATAATTATTTTTAATTAATGATTTTTTTAAAATTATTGTGTAATTTTATTCTGTAGCGGGTTGTGGGTTTATAGGGGAATAGGGTGGGAAGTAATTTAATTATAATTAATTAAATATGTAAATTTATTAATTGGTAGTAATAATTAATTAATTGGTAATTAAATATTATATGTTAATTATTTAAAATTTAATTGGTAATTAATTTAATTTAATTGATTAATTGCTAATTATGTAAATTAAAATAATGTATTTCCTGTAGCGGGTTGTGGGTTTATAGGGGAATAGGGTGGGAAGTAATTTAATTATTATTTATTAAATATGTAAATGTATTAATTGGTAGTAATATTTAATTAATCGGTAATTAAATAATATTTGTTAATTAATTGAAATGTAATTGGTAATTAATTTAATTTAATTGATTAATTGCTAATTATGTTTAATTAAAGGGGTATTTTTAGGGTTCAGGGTCAGTTTTTAGTTTTTGGGTAAAGGGGTATTTTTAGGGTTCAGGGTCAGTTTTTAGTTTTTGGGTAAAGGGGTATTTTTAGGGTTCAGGGTCAGTTTTTAGTTTTTGGGTAAAGGGGTATTTTTAGGGTTCAGGGTCAGTTTTTAGTTTTTGGGTAAAGGGGTATTTTAAGGGTTCAGGGTCAGTTTTTAGTTTTTGGGTAAAGGGGTATTTTTAGGGTTCAGGGTCAGTTTTTAGTTTTTGGGTAAAGGGGTATTTTAAGGGTTCAGGGTCAGTTTTTAGTTTTTGGGTAAAGGGGTATTTTTAGGGTTCAGGGTCAGTTTTTAGTTTTTGAGGAAAAGGGGTATTTTTAGGGTTCAGGGTCAGTTTTTAGTTTTTGGGTAAAGGGGTATTTTAAGGGTTCAGGGTCAGTTTTTAGTTTTTGGGTAAAGGGGTATTTTTAGGGTTCAGGGTCAGTTTTTAGTTTTTGGGTAAAGGGGTATTTTTAGGGTTCAGGGTCAGTTTTGGGTTTTTGGGTAAAGGGGTATTTTTAGGGTTCAGGGTCAGTTTTTAGTTTTTGGGTAAAGGGGTATTTTTAGGGTTCAGGGTCAGTTTTTAGTTTTTGGGTAAAGGGGTATTTTTAGGGTTCAGGGTCAGTTTTGGGTTTTTGGGTAAAGGGTTTTTTTAGGGTTCAGGGTCAGTTTTGGGGTACAGGGGTACAGTGTAAAAATAAAGTAAAATTAAATTTACATTAATTTAATTTAATGAAATGAAATTAAATTAAATTATATTTAAATAATTTTAAATAATTTAAATAAAAAAAATTATTATATACTTACCAATACTTACGTTGTAATGGTAGTGCGTTGTAAAAGTTGCGTTGTAACGTCATATATCCACTGTTGCACTCTTTGCAGTGGGAATAGTAATTTTTACTCTTTTGTATTTGTACGTTAATAATATTGGCTATTATTTAATTAAATTTTGTTACTATATATATATATGTTTTAAGAAATATGATTAAAAAAATATTATTTTTTTACTTTCATTAATTATTTAATTATTAAAAGTTATTTTAAGTATTGTTAATTATATTTTAGTAATTAATTTTTTATATTAATGTAATTAAACATTGTTTTTATTAAAGTCGATATTTTTTACAACTATATTTTTGTTAACGATATTTTGTACTCGATATTTTTGTACTTACCTGTTTGTACATACAAACTCAATATTTTGGTTGTAGATATTTTCTCGTCGATATTTTGGGTAGTCGATATTTTGGTAGTCGATATTATTTCAGTGATCCCTTTCACATACATACCTTTTCCAAATCGTACGTCTGCTACCCCTATCACCACACATCCACCTCAATTGACACCTTTCCTGTGCGCCCCCCTGGTCCCCTACACAAGGTTGGCTTCCACACAAAATACAGTCGCCTAACCAGCTGCATAGCGTCCACACCAACCACGGCTTTGCAATAGGTTCCCTGCTTGCCCTGACGCTCCTGTAAGGAACCCACACCTCACATGCACCTCTCTGCCAGTATCTGCATTCCTTCCGCCCCCAAGGGCTCATCTCCTACCACTTCACCTTCTTTAGGATTCAACTCATCAAAGTCCAACTGATGATGAGGGTCAACGCCATCCCACAGCCCTGTGCTATCACATCCTTTTCATCCATCATCAATGCAGCCTTTCTCTTAAGCACCTCTACACCACCAGAGAGGTGACAAGGGCCCGGCTATGTTCCTGTCTGCCGATGCTCCGCGTGGCATCCCTCCATTCTGGGGGGGCATAGCGACTCGTCCTGGTTGCTGCACTGTCAAGGCCATACCAGACCTTCATATGGCAGCGTCGCCAACGTCCCGCATCGGAATCCGGCTGGCCGCACAAGACCCTACCATCTTTTTCACTCAGGGCCATGGAGCCGCATAAAGTGATGGATCCCAAGTCTGCATAAACGATGTGCCAACGAGCCAAGAAAAGAAAGGGTAGGTTTGGGGTTTATTGTCCCTGCCTGCCTGTTCCCTGCTTTGATCTGGAACCCAAAGCCACCGCCTCGTCCCCGTCCCTGGTACCCTCTGCCCTCCTCATTACTCTGCACAGCCTGACTCCCTGTCTCATAGCTCTCCCTCACCGCCCTTGCTGAGGGTCCTCCCCGCTGTTTGGGTGGATATACCTGCAGGGGTATCTGACCGCCCCCTGACTTGCCCGATCCATGCCCCCGCTTACCTTATCCTGCCCCTCTACCTCGCTCTACTCCAACATGGCTGCCACCAATGCAGTAGCGGGGCCCAACACACAATCCCACATTGTCCTCTTCCCATCCAAAAAGCTCCCCCTCCTGCCCCCAAGGTAAACTTGGATCACCCCTCTGCCTCACTCATCCTCCCCAGGGGGCCCTTTCCAACCAACTCCCTTTTTGATGATGACACTGGCCTTGCCAACTCCTTCCCCATCGTGCCCATCTCACCCAATGCTCAGAAGCTTAATCTATGGCCCCTGTACCTCCTCTCCTCTGTAGCTGAATATTCTCCTCCTCCCTGATGGCCCCCTTTTCTTCATCCACTTCTTCCTGCACAACCTGCCTCGCTCCCAGTGCCCCCCCCCATCACCCCTTCAGTCCTTGCCAGGTCTCCTTCTAGCTCCTCTGACTCCCTGGCCCCCACCTTTAGCCCTCCCTCTGGCAAAACAGGCCTGGGCCCACCTCCCTGGCACTTACCCCACTACTCTGCAGTCTAGACACCTCGTCAAGGGAGGAAGCTGCCTCCCGCACAGCAGCCCCACCTCCCGCTGCTCCTGGGTCCCAACCGTTGCTTTATACCGAGCGCAGGCCGCGCCCCCCAGGGCCTATAAATGCTAACAGAGACCACCTTGCAGTGCCTCTCACACTGCACGTGCCACTCGCTATGGGGGGCTGCGCTTGAGCAGCACCTGCCACTCACCTTGACCCTAAGCTCATCGGAGGCAGTGAAAATGCTGGTTATATTTTGTAATAACAGCCCAAAAACCATCCCAAAATAATCCCACATGTTCCCGTGGTTTTCCTATTTGCCAATTTCCCCGGAGGGCATACCATCCCAGGTTGGCAGCCTCCCAAAGCCCAATGGGATCGGATTGGCCTATGGGGTAATCAGGCAGTGCCAGAAGGACTTTTGCTTTTTGGTAGTTTGTGGGCCTATTATGTGTTCTCGTGGACTGGTATTTACTATTGATTTTCTTGATATCACTACAAACATGTCCTGCAGCAACCACAAATGCTACAGGCTTTCTTTCCCCTCGAAACGCCTATAAAGTGTATGTTAAGTTAAAAACTGCGCTGATTTATAAATGTGGACCACTTTTTTTAGCTATCTGAATTGCTAATGAAACCCACTTTTATTTTTGTGACATGACCTACTTTCTGTCTCAGTCGGAACCTGGTTACTATGGGGTCATTTAGAGCTTGACGGAATCTTTTGAACCATGTTTACTTTCCCAATAAGGCTGACAGGACAATTGTCAAATCGGCTGCATGTCCGCATCTGCCAAACTCTAAATGATCCTCTTAGTACTGTTTTTGAAACTGAAGCCGTTTCTCCTTGGTTTATCATTGTCATTTTCTCCTGATATGTACACAGATAGACCGTGATTATTCCGTGGCATAAATATGTGTCTCTTGTCATGGCTGTCAACTGGCCTTGTAGGATGATGATAACTCGGAGGCATTTTTTGTTTTCTTAAGTGTTAACAACATACAAGAGCATGCTTAGTGCTGCTGACTGAAACATAAGGGTCGGATGCCAGTTAAGGGATTTATTCAAGCGATGTGTTAGTTGTAAGGAAACAGGCATGTGGTCATTTGGAGGGCTGTGGCAGTGGAGGGGTGGCTTTACCCAATAGTACTTTTTATTCAACCATGGAAGGATGTGGTAAAATGAATGTGCAGAGCTTCGAATTTATGAATGGATATTGTGCACAAATCCCTGCAATGCGTAGTTAACCCACTGAGCTAGCTCAAAATATGAAAATGACCAAATAAACATATCAATTAAGTAAATTTGCAGTGAAATGCAGCAGTTCTGTGCCTCAAAATAGCTCCAGTTCTGTGCCATGCAAGCTGACACCCTTCTGCAAATCTTGCAGTCTGTGTGGCAGTTGTGCATGAAGAGTTGCAAGCATCACTCAATTACCTGAGAGATACATTACAACCTTTGCTTTTTTTAACAAGTGATCTTGTGAATCATGACACATACTGCAGTACTGGAATATATTTTGTGATTTCCCCTCAAAATTGCCTGTGCAACCTTTAGCATTTTGTCAAATGTATCTAATTGAAAATTAGTTTTAGTGGAGTTATACCCCTTTACTCCTCTCCTCGAGTCCCTGGAGAGGCCTAGGGTCGCTATGTTCAATATTGAGTTAGGTTTATTGCACTATTTTCCTGGGCTACTTTGGGTTTTTGGCTGTCTTAAAGTAAAAGAAGCATTGGGAAAGCCAATAGGTCTGGTGTTTGGGGCCTGCCTTTTGGCGATTCTTATTTGTTTTGCCATGGTTTTTGCAAACCTTTATTGTTTGGGAAGCTGCCAGGACCTCATTAAATCTTTTTTTTTTTTTAAACAATGGCAAAGGTGTTTTTCTCTTCTCAAAAAAGTACACATCACTATGGTACACACAGCACTGTAGGGAACTACCTTGTATTTGGATGTGTTACTTGTTAAAGGGCAGGATGCTTTAACTCCCAGGGAAGTCAGTCACTGGCTGAAGTTGGCTAACACTGCACCTTGATGCATGTTGTAGTTGGTGTAAGAAAAATGTGAGTTACACAATCACATATTAATGGATGGTGAACAGACATAATATCGGAGGAAAATATAGAATGGACATAATATCGAATGGACAGAATATAGTGGGTAAAAATATCGAATTGAAGGTAAGTAATATCGAATTTTAAAATATAGAAAGTCATAATATCGAAGTAAGTAATATCGATTTTTAAAATATAGAAACTTAAAATATCGAAGTAAGTAATATCGATTTTTTAAATATAGAAAGTCAAAATATCGAAGTATATAATATAGGTATTTAAATATATCAAATTTTAAATATTTTCTAATTTTTTTAAGTGTTTTTTTATGTTATTTAATTTTTGCATAATCTACTTCTGTAGCGGGTTGTGGGTTTATAGGGAATAGGGTGGGAAGTAATTTAATTGTAATTAATTAAAAATGAAAATGTATTTATTGGTATTTATTTTGAATTAATTGTTAATTAATTTTGAATTGGTAATTAATTACTTTTTAATTGGTAATTGATTTTTAATTGGTAATGTATTTTTATTAATGAATGAAATGATAATTATGTTTATTTTATTAATTTATTTTCTGTAGCGGGTTGTGGGTTTATAGGGGAATAGGGTGGGAAGTAATTTAATTGTAATTCATTATGTTAATTTTTTAATTGGTATTTATTAAGAATTAATTGTGAATTATTTTTTAATTGCTAATTTATTAGTTTTTAATTGGTAATTAATGTTTATTAATTGATTAATTGATAATTATGTTCATTTAATTTGTTTTTGTAGCAGGTTGTGGGTTTATAGGGGAGCAGGGTGGGAAGTAATTTTATTGTAATTAATTAAATATGTTAATTTATTTATTGGTATTCAGTTTGAATTGTTAATCAATGATTAATTAATTAATTTTTAATTGGCAATTTATTTTTATTAATTGATTATTTGATAATTAAGTTAATCTTATTAATTTTTTTTCTTTAGTGGGTTGTGGGTTTAGAGGGGAATAGGGGAAGAAGTAATGTAACTGTAATTAAGTAATTTTTACCCCTACGCTATCCAACGCTTTCCCTACTGTTGCACTCTCTGGAGTGGGAATAGTAATTTTTACCCCTAGGCTATCCAACACTTTCCCTACTATTGTTCTCTCTGGAGTGGGAATAGTAATTTTTACCCCTACACTATCCAACGATTTCCCTACTGTTGCACTCTCTGGAGTGGGAATAGTAATTTGTACCCCTATGCTATCCAACGCTTTCCCTACTGTTGCACTCTCTGGAGCGGGAATAGTAATTTTTCCCCTCCCGCTATCCAACGCTTTCCCTACTGTTGCACTGTCTGGAGAGGGAATAGTAATTTTTACTCTTACGCTATCCAACGCTTTCCCTACTGTTGCACTCTCTGGAGTGGGAATAGTAATTTTTACCCCTATGCTATCCAACACTTTCCCTACTGTTGCACTCTCTGGAGTGGGAATAGTAATTTTTACTCCTACGCTATCCAACGCTTTCCCTACTGTTGCACTCTCTGGAGTGGGAATAGTAATTGTTACCCCTACTCTATACAATGCTTTCCCTACTGTTGCATGCTCTGGAGTGGGAATAGTATTTTTACCCTCCCGCTATCCATCGCTTTCCGTACTGTTGCACTCTCTGGAGTTGGAATAGTAATTTTTACCCCTACCCTATCTAACGCTTTCCCTACTGTTGCACTCTCTGGAGTGGGAATAGTAATTTTTACCCCTACGCTATCCAACACTTTCCCTACTGTTGCACTCTCTGGAGTGGGAATAGTAATTTTTACCCCTACGCTATCCAAAGCTTTGCCTACTGTTGCACTCTTTGGAGAGGGAATAGTAATTTTTACCCTCCCGCTATCCAACACTTTCCCTACTGTTGCACTCTCTGGAGTTGGAATAGTAATTTTTACCCCTACGCAATCCAACACTTTCCCTACTGTTGCACTCTCTGGAGTGGGAATAGTAATTTTTACCCTCCCGCCATCCAACGCTTTCCCTACTGTTGCACTCACTGGAGTGGTAATAGTACATTTTACCCTTTCCGCTATCCTACGGTAAAAATATTGTAATTATTTTATTAATATTACGTTTATATATATATATATATATATATATATATATATATATATATATATATATATATATATATATATGTATTAACAAATCAATTTGTATGTTTTTTTAACTTACATTAATTATTTATTCATTTTAAGGTTATTTAAGTATTTTAAGTATGTTTAAGTTAATTATATTTATTATTTCATTAATTTAAAGCATTTAATAAAATTCGATATTTTGACTAACTATATTTTTTACATCGATATTTTTGATTTGATATTTTTGTACTTACCTGTTTGGAGATAGGAGGTCGATATTTTTGTATTCTATTTTTTTACCTCGATATTCTTGTAGTTCTATATTTTTGACATTGATATTGTTTCAGTGATCCCTAATGGATGAAGTGTGGCTGAGAACCCCTATAAGTAACTGATAGAGCAGAGATTACATCAAAAGGGTTTTATGATAAAGAAATGATCTAGGGCACCTTTTCACAAGAAAATTGCAAATTTGTGCTAGTTACACGTAACAAAACATGACACTATTTTATGAAATATAGTTACTGCGTCGCAAAAGCATGCAGAAGAAAGGTTTATTAGACATGTATTATTCGTGCAAATAACATAGGGGTCCATTTGGATGTCGGGCGGATTTCCACCGCCAGGTTGGCGGTGGCTACCGCCAGCGTGGCGGAGGAAATCCGCCCGACATCATCAGTACAATTCCCCTCCGCCATATTAGGAAGGCGGAGGGGACCGTGGCGGTGAGAAACACCGCCCACCTGTTTTCCGCCCCGGTCGCCTAGCGGCCGGGGCGGAAAATCTGTAACATGGTGGCGGTGTCTTGTAGACACCGCCCGCCATATTACAATGTGCTTTGCAATTTGCATTTCCGTGGCAAAGGCATGCTGAGACTCCCTGTGGGGGCCCGTTGCGGGCCCCCTGGGAGTCCGTGGCTTGGGGGGTTGCACATGGTGGGTACCTATGGTACCCCCCCGCATTTCAAGTGCATCATGGCAGGCACCGCGCGGTGCCTGTCATGTTGCACTTTGAAAAGCTAAACGTGCACTTTTCAAATGGCAGCGGGCGGAGATTTCTGCTCCGCCGGCCGCAATTGCACCCATACAGGATGCGCCTGCCTGTGTGGCGGGCGCATCCTAATGCCCTGATCGGGACCCCCGCCCTTAAGGCGGGCGGTCCCGGGTCCCGATGTGATGGCGGGCGGACTAAGTCCGCCCGTCATCATCATCATAATGGACCCCATAGTTGTGATTCTATTAATGAAAATACATATTTTTTTTGTTTTAACAAGTATCACAACTTCTGAGGCTCGACCGAGCTCTGACATATGCCAGTATCATCAGGTTCCTATTGATAATATACAGTTTCCCCATAAGTTCTTGGCATAACTATTTACATATCCAGGTGCCAACATTCCTTTAGCACAATATATCTATTGTATAGCCTACACATCCCTTGATGCGCCCATGCATTACGAGCGAGCACAAATGATATAAACAAAATGTAAAACAAGGTAAACAAACAGTCCTGTGGAATCTATTGTACCATGAAGTGATTAAGGGCTTCAAAGGGGGACATAGATCAACTTCTAACATCAGCTGATTATGTTTGAAAAAGGTGGAGAGCCCTCAAGCGAAGGCCACAGGCGAATAGAGGCAAGCCTTCCGACAGATAACCCACTAGAGGACTCCATATGTAGTCAAAGCCTTTTCAGGAGTCCGCAATGATATCTGTTATGCGTTCCAGGGCCAGGGCGCAACACAAGCGGGCATGCCACTGGGTGAAAGAGGCAGCCTCCAGCTTTTAACATCAGACGTAGCGCCTGACTGGTGAATATATGGTCTATCATAGAGTATGGCCTATGAGAGTGGGAAAAAAAGAAGTAGTCGTATGTTGAGGGATTGAGGGCCCTCCAGCTATCTATCAGCCCTAGGCGCTGTATTGAAGATTTAAAGGACTTACTAATCACACCTGCTGTTGCTCTATGTGACTGAGCAGAATCTATTTTAGGGTCACAGACAAGATTAAAGATACCCAATAGTAGAATGTCCCCCACTGCAAATATTTCTAGTGTTGATAAGAAGGAATGGAGAAAGTCAGATTGACTGGAATTAGGAGCATGGACCGTGGCTATAGTGCACGTCCGGACCAGCAAAATACCCTTGATCCTAAGAAATCTCCCTATTTTGTCATCCTTTGGTTCATGGAGTTGAAAATGGATGGAGGAGTTGAGCAGAAGAGCGACTCCCTTTTGTTTGGTAGTTGTCAAGGATCTAAATATCAAAGGGTAGCTTTTTCTATTTTTTTGTCCTCATACGCCAGAAGATATTCACGGAGTATATTTATTTAACCGATACCATCCACTGCGCAGCAGATAAACTCCAATATATGTTTTGTTATAGACTCCGAAGATCTTATTGGATGCACTTTACGCAGATACCCTTATAATACAAAGGTCAATTCAGTTCTTCTATGTTGCCTACCCTAGAACTGATCCTAGAGCATTTTATTCTGCAAAAGGCATAATAATTGGACAATTTTAGGTCGATGCTACAGCTTATCCAACCAGGCAATGCAAGGAAGCCAAAACTGTGTTTTCCTTTTCCAATCTGCCCTGTCTAAATTCAGTGTATGTTTGATTGCATTAATCCAATCTAAATATGTAGGTGCGGTATCTTTTAACCACGATTTACAAATTTCTCTGCGGGCAAGTATAATTAAGTATAATGATAACTTGCTAACATCTCTAGGAAGTGACTCGTAATTAGAAAAAATACCAAAAAAGATTAATGTTTGGATTGTGTGCCCCAGACCTGAAGCTTTATGCGTGGACATTGCTACTTAAGGCAGGGATAATGCTCTTTAACAAGCCAGATGGATCGGAAGCAGGCACTATGTTTAAGGAAATGTTGACAGAAATTCAAGGAGGATCTGATGGTTTCTTATATAAGTTTGGCGACCTGCGGTTCTTTAAAAAAGTCCGATTGAAGCTGCTGAGGGACATGGCCTTTACTTGGGCAAGAGTAAGGAAATCTCTGAACTTTGCATACTATACAGCCATGGCTCCTATCTGGGAGTCCCCTGGATCCCCAGAGTGGACTAAAGATATCCTTGCAAAACCTTTGTTGGCTGCTGATATAAAATGCTGGTTCCAGCTAATGCCCGATGGGTCGCTGCTGTGCTGGGAAGGACTTTCCATTTTGACTGAAAATAACTTATCTAAGTTTAAATATCTCCAAATAAAGAGCTGGAGCCAGGCTGTGGGATCGGAAGTGGGAGTAACGATTGTCTTGGAAAATCTGCTCCGGGGGAAGAGTGGGAAGGTAAAGACAGCAACTTTGTATTGGACTATCCTGGAAGCAGAGGAGGGCGATTTTAACTTGCCAGTCCACCTATGAGGAGACCATGTTCCGGATGCAGATCTAGAGGAGCTATGGCAAGTATCCTTTGACTTACTACACACTACAGTATCTCCTGCCAATTTAAAACGCAACCAACTGTTTTCTCTTCACAGAGTATACTGGTCCCCTGCTAAGCATTCTAAATTTTCAAAAGGTACTACTCCCTGCTGTCCAAAGTGCCAGCAGGAAAAAGCGGACGACCTCCACATGTTTTTAACATGTCCTGTCTTGCATAATTTTTGGTCTGCGGTATCGGAAGGTATGAAAGTTTTGTTCAATTTCAATATACAGGTTAGCGTAACATTAATCTTTTTCAAAGGGTAGCTTTTGTTGCATAATCTAAGGTCCTCATCTCTCTTAAGGTGGGTTTCCTGAAGGGCCATTATATGGACATGATGGTCTCCAAAGAATTTCCAAAGGGGTTGCCTTTTGTTGGGGGGAATTTAATCTCCTAATGTTCCAAGACATACAGTTGATTGGCATTAAGACATTGGTAGGGACCACCTCTTTCGTGGATGTGAACCACCCCCTGACCATTGATCCCTCACATGACTCCCCACCCTGCCCCCCCCTCCCCCGACTATCCATCGACCCCCCCACCCCACCACCCCCTCCTCCCATCTGGCCAACTATAACATCAAGTCAACACCACGGAATAAACAAAACTAAAACACATTATCATTTTTAACAAAAGAGACTCCAAAGCGAACAAAAGATCACACTGCTGGTGGCTCTAGGGGCGGGTCCAGTACCACGCCTAGAGCCCCGCATGTATACTTATATGAGCACTCAATGTCACAACATTCGCTAATGTTAGGACAAAAGTAAGCGAATAATTCTCTGGGCCTATAGCCAAGGGCCGGAGGGACCACCTTGTATCGTCATTTGGCATCTCCAGTCCTCGGAACTCAGAGTACCCTGACAGGATCATCACCACCCCTGAGCAGCATTCACAAGTGTCCAACAGGCTGGAGGAGATAAACCAGATAGAGGACTTCAAAACCTTTTGTGGCGTCTGCCATGGGCCCGGGGAGCTCCGCTCTGATGACTGGGCCAGGCCTTCCTCCCTTGATATCATTGCTGATTGGGGTGAAGGAATGATTGAGACCAAGTAGAGTCACTGCCCCCTCAACTTTCGTGAAGTGATGCTGTCTATTACCAAGTGAGAAGGCAAGTCCCTCACTTCCTTCCTCCAGGCACCTCACTCGTACGTTACCTCTGCGAGAGCGATTCTTTAGGTGTGCACACCTTAACAGGGCAGCGTGCAATTGAGTGGATATGCTGGCAGGACCCTCCTTTCACTCATCCTTTGAGCTCCTGGCATTTCACTTCTAGGTCTAGAGTGCGGGCCCCCACTGAGTCCTCATCAGCTTGTAATGACACCTGCTTCGTCCCCATCTCTGAGCGGAAAGCCTTGACTGTAGCGCCAATGTCTGCCTTATTGTCTTCCATGGGTTCCTTCTTGGTCACCAGCAGGTCCTCTCTGGTCAGCACCATGTTGTCCTCTGCGCATTCTCTTACCTCCTTCTCCGGTCGGGAATCAGCAAGGGTAAAGTAGCTGGAGACTCTATTAGATTGGGTCTTTTTAGGTGGCATATGGGCAGCGCCCCTTGTCGATGTGTTGTCGTTCCGAGTTGGATGGCCACTCAGTTGAAGGAGTTCAGGCAAGAGTAGTAGGAGCTGTCCAGAGATAACCAACACAGGTTGCAAAATAACAGAGATCGCACCAGTCCCCTCTGGATCGCACCGGTAAAGCCCACTCTTGATTGTGGTTGCACATCCCGAGCCGGCTGCCGGCAGAGTATGTTTTGTGAGTACACCACTGCAAGGTCAGCCCTCCTTTAAGTAGGCCACTCCAGCTTACTAGAGAGCCATGTGTATCAGATTATCTCCTTATCGCAAGTTCATCATGCACCATCTTAGGGACAGGCAACCACAGATAGCTTTGGGGCGGCTCCCCCCGCTTGCTCACATGGGTCCCAGCACTGGAGGTGTTGCACAATTCTTGGGGGTGGCAGCTTATCCTCACCATGTCAATTGTGCACAGACCCTGGGTCTCAGTGGCTAAATGGCATCAGGCACATTGCTCCTTTTTACCCCCAGGGCGCTCCTCCAAGTGCCATTTTTAAGTCAGACAGCACAAACAGTCCTGTGGGGGCCACTCCTTCTCTGCCTTTTCAGGGGCCCAAAGTCTTTGCTCCTGTGAATTTCACGGGCGGGGGAGGCACGCGCTTCAACCCCCCAGACCCAGGTGCCCCCTGTCAAGGTTGGGCAGCGGGATATCTCCCTTGCTGCAATTTCACCCAGAAGAGTGTTCTCAAGTGGCAGCGCGTCTGGGGCTTGGGTGGTATCCCAAAAATATTGTGTGGGACACGCTGCACAGCCACTAAATGCGGGGCTTGATGCAGAACCGATCTGGATCATGTCCGCGCAACCCTGATGGTTGGCCACGCCCAGAAATACATCATTTTTATTAACATGTGGTGAAAATGTAAAATGGTAGACTCTCATGTTATGGAGTTTATCATTAATTAACTTGACATTCATATAGGAGTGTGAACATTATTAAGACTACATTGAAAACATATGAATTAACTTGGTTCTTGTTTGAAAAATTAATGAAAATGGCATTTCATGTAATAACGAGTACACCGAAAATGTCATGGTCATAATTGACCGTGGTTTCATGAAACCTCTCTAGAATGTATTTCAAATATATGTTAATGATTTAGATTACAAAGGAAAATGTTTAGACAAAATATGAGTTATATGTTGGTATTTTAAAAAATGTATGAGTACCCTGTACTTACATGTATTAATTTGAACTGTATTGAAATAATTATTGGTGCATCAATGATATATTTGAATTTATATGCTTTAATATTTTTTTTAATGCCTGACTCACAATTAATATAACTTTGCCATATATAATCTTAAATTCATGTAGGCCTCATTCTTACAGTAAAATCGTGGACTGGTATAACCAAAGCGTATGGGAATATTCCACACTATTGCCAGTAGTATTGAATTAATAAGTGTTTCCTTTGACTTCTCCTGTACTTTGCAGGGCACTTGTTTCAATCATTGCTACAATTCAGAACAGCTGCCTGGAAAATTGTACTTTTGAACCAACCATGTCTTTTCCTCAATGTGCCATGGTTCAATGTGTCATATGTGGGATATCTTAAGGAACTGCATTATCGACCCACCTATTTTTCGAGATTTTGTGTCTTCTTTAAAGTTGAATCACCCTCATTCTATACGAACTGACCGATGGACTAAGTGGTTTGACAAATTAAAGGGATGCCAGGAGGTGGCACCCCGGAGCTGACTGAGTATAATTGCCTATCCTAAGGAAATTTGGCTGCCGTCATTCGCCGTTCTTCTGGGGCTTCTTCTGCTGCTTTTCATGTACCTTTATCGAGTGAAGCAAGTGCGGAGAAGTTCCATTCGTGTAGCTATAACCTGTGCTGGTACAGCTGCAGACTAAGTCAGATCTCTAACCGCCCTGCCACTACTCACTAAGGAGTCCCTAACCACACTTACGGGCCGGGTGAAATTATGTTCACCAGCGAACTCCTGTCCACCCAAGATTTTCAAAATGGACCTCTCGGGAATTGAGGATGAGGTGCTTTCTCTCCTTAATCAATCCCTAGAATCAGGGCTGGTCCCGGTCAACTTCAAGGAGGCCAGGGTTATCCCGCTCTTAAAGAAATCAGGCACAGACACCACAAACCTAAAACATTTTAGGCCAATGTCATAGCTGCCTTTTCTGGCCAAAATATTTGAGCAGCACATTCTGCAGTCTCTCTCTCACCACCTTGAAGACAACCACCTCCTAGAATCGAATCAGGCTGGCTTCAGGGCCCATCACAGCATGGAATTAGTCATGCTTTCCGTGCTGGATGATCTGAGACTCGGGGCTGATAAAAAAATGCCATGTGCTCTGGTATCGTTAGACCTAACCGCGGCATTTGACATGGTCAATCATGACCAACTATTGGCGCGGATTACGGATCTGGGAATCCAGGGTACTGCACTTGCCTGGCACACCTCCTTTCTCAAAGACCGGTCACAGAGGGTCCAGCTAGACGACCTGGTGTCCAACCTGGCCACCCTATCATGTGGAGTCCCTCAGGGCTCGGCACTCTCGCCTCTTCTCTTTAATGCTTATTTACAGCCCCTGATCTCTGCATTGAGTCAGATGGAGTGTTCGATCTATACCTACGCCGATGAGACCCAAATCATTGTCCCGATTGACAGCTCACCATCAGCTCACCTAAAGATGCAAAACATTCTAAAATTTACTGTCAACTGGATTGGGGCAAACTCTCTAAAGATAAACCCCGATAAAACCGAGGTACTGGCTGTCACTACAGCCTCCAACCCTTGGAACAACCTCTTCTGGCCCAAGGAACTTGGCCCTTTTCCAGAACCAGCCGTGGCCGTGAAAAGCCTGGGTATCAAGATCGATGCCAAACTATCCATGGCACAACAGGTGTCGGCAGTCATTGGAACTTGTGTCGGACTGCTGAGAAAGCTGCGAAAACTGCCCCCACTCCTCACCTTTGCCACTTTTAGAGGGGCGATCACAGCTCTGATCCTGTCGCGTCTGGATTATGGCAATTCCCTGTACTCTGGCATCCCACAACAGCTACTGGCCAGACTACAGGTTGTCATGAATGACACAGCCAGATTGATCTTTAAAAAACCAAGACGGGCTCATGCCATGCCCTTACTACGCGAATTACACTGGCTCCCGGTCAGGCAGAAAATCAAGTTCAAAGGTCTCTGCATTACTCATAAATCCTTGTATGGCCAAGCCCCAAGATACATCAAGGACCACCTGACCAACTACGTCCCTAAGAGGGTGCTTCAATCAGCAGAAGCCAACCTACTGGTTTGCCCCCGCTTCAACCTGTCCTCTATGGGCGGGAGAGCGTTCTCGACATCCAACCCCCAACATCTAAGCAGCTCTCCGCTCACTTCTCCAGGCTTTGGTGCACCCTCTACACAGCGCTTAGAGACCTCTGGGTGATAATGTGCTCTATAAATTTCTTAGACTGGTTACTTGAAACTTTGCTGAACTTTCCTGAACAAGCCTATTCATACCGACGCCTGACGTAAGTGCTTGGGGGTCTACATTAGCTGAGGGAGACTGCCCCTCTCGGACCTCCCTACCTTTCCTGAATCTGGAGCTTTGCTGTTCATTAAATCAATATAATCTGAATTGAATCTGAATGCTAATATTATTAAATATAAATTGTTTCCATTTAATCTGATAAACCAAATACTAACTTGACCTGACTCTGCTATTCTGACTTATTGTCTTTTGTGAAAGTGGATTTATTCTGGGTTATCCTATGACCAGACAGAAATGCAAGAATGAAGTTTCTGATCATCAAATCCTGATACTAATATTCTTTATTGCTATAACGGAACTACTGGTCTGTATGATCCTCGTCCGCCTATGGTTTGCAGTGATTATATTTTATATATATATATATATATATTCACTGAAAAAACCATAGGTTATAGCCCATATATAGTTAGGAATTAGCATTTACAAAACCTTATTTTACTCACACAAAACCATTGAAATTCGCATATATAGTTAGTTGTACTAACTATATATCGCGCACCCGCAATCCACTGCTGATCATGTCACATATTACATCATTCATGACATGGTCAGTGACATCACTGATGACATCACTGATGACATCTCAAATGACATCACTGATGACATCACTGATGACATCTCAAATGACATCACTGATGACATCACTGATGACAACATCCAGTGACTGTGTATTTCTGTAAAGTTAAAATATGTCTTACATATTGAAGAATGAGTGGATGTATAAGTGTCTGGATAAAGGATTTAGTAGGTGCATGACTGACTGTATGAGTGAGTAATTAAATGTGTCTCACTGAGTGCATGGGTTAGTGACTAAACTGTCTTAATTTATCCATCATTATGTCTGTTGTTCTGTAAACTGCTGCATGTGTTGATCAGTAGCTATATGAGTAACTATATGGGTTATTGATTGGTTGCCCAAGTATTTGTATGAGAGACTGAGTGTGTGTGTGGGTGACTGGGAGGTGTATGACTCTGTGCATAGATGTGTGAGCAGTTGATTCACTAGATGTATGGGTTCAAAAGTGCATGTGGAAACAGCTGTATGGGCGGTTGACTGTGTGCATGAGTGTATTGGTGAGTGAATGGATATCTCAGTGCTACATGTCAAAGTAAGTACATATGTAAAACACAGTACATGTGAGAGTTGACATATATAAATAAATATGCATAAGAACCAGTGAATGTGTGAGTGGCTGTATCGATCATTCTGAAATTGTATCAGGGATTGTATAAGAGAGTAAATATGTGTTAGTATCTGTTTGAATAAGTAAGGTGTGTATAACTGTATAGTTGAGAAAATGGAGGTGTGATTGATTTTTTGCATGACTGAGTAGGTGTGTGAGTAACTCCATGGATGAGTGACAGTCTGTGAGTGTCTGTTTACACTGAGTGTATCTAAGGTTATATTAGAGTCTGAAGAGGTTCATCGTATTATCACATGAATAATGTCATCAGTGATGTGCTCAGTAATGTTATCAGTGATGTCATCAGTGATGTCATTTGAGATGTCATCAGTGATGTCATCAGTGATGTCAAGTCAAGTCAAGAAATACTTTATTCGGTTCAATTTACAAAAACCATAAAAGTACACAAGCATGAAAAACTGGTCCACAAGTCAACAGTGATAAAATACAGCGTAAAAGGAAGGGAGTACCCATTGAGATATGCAACACATAAGGAAAAGAGTTTAAAAACAACAATATATATGGCAATAAAAAAAAACTCATTATGAGAAAATTTAAAAAGACTTGATTCAGGTAACAATGGTCGACATTTGTGAGGGGTCATCTAGGACCAGGTGATCTTTTTGCTAAGTCTCACCGCTATTGTTAAAAATTTAGCCACGTTATAGATTTCCCAGATTTCAGCTAAAAGTTGAAGGTACAACAAAGCTGGCTTGACTTGCCTAAAACCTTTCCCTTTTAAGAAGGGTATGATGAACTTTTTCCTAATGCCTTTAAAGTGCTCACAGAAGAACAGAAAGTGAACAGTATCCATAATCGAACAACCGTCACATTTGCACAGATCTAGGTCTGTACCCCTGGTCCAGCCAGGGCGGCCAGAAATTAGTAAGTGAATCTTGTTCAATCGGAACTTAGTTAGAAGATACCTGTGGTTGGAGTTGTTAACAACCTTAAGGTAAAGTTCCAGATCATGGCCAGAGGAAACAATCAATTGATGGGTCCTGACAGAGGGCTTTAACAGCTCCCTGCCTTCTCTATCCATTCCTCTGGTCAACAAAAAAGTGTTTTTGACCCATTTCAAATCACCTTTCACCAGACTCGAAGGTTTGTTAAACAATTCAGGCCGACCCAACTTCTCGCACATCTGTTGTACATATTTCAACCAAGGGATCTTTTCCCAGTGATCTAGCATTAGGTAGTCTTTTAAGATTTCATGATTCACTTCAAGCTCTAGATTAAGCCAGACTGATATCCATTTTAAAATGGGAGCCATGGCAATTCTATCCTCCAAATAGTCCACGCCGCATTCCTGGTGGACAATGAAGCTTGCCGTGGATCTTGGGAGGGAAAGAAGCGTTTTAAAAAAATTATCTTCCGTAACCTGAAGCGATGTAGCTGACCTGAAGCCCCACAGGTCAGCGCCATACATAGCGATGGCAGTACATTTGGCAGCATATACTTTTAAAACTGCCTCAATGGGCTTCACCCCTAATTTACGTGAAACGCCCAGCACCGCAGAAATGGAGCGTGCCAGGGCTGTTTTTTTCTCCAATATTTGTGGGTGCCACGTAGAACATTCATCAAATACAACCCCCAAATAGGGAAATCTGGGGACTCTTAACAACTTATGCCCATTGCAGTACAGTGACATCACATTTTTTTTGGCCTTCGCTTTAAGGCCCACCACCATGACATGGGATTTACCAAAGTTAATACTTAAATCAAGATTATTCATAAAAACATAAAAAGAGTTCAACTGGCATTGAAGTCCCACTGCAGTTCTGGCTAGGAGAGCGGCGTCGTCCGCGTACAGTAAGGCTGGCAGTAGGTATTTCCCTGCCCTCGGGATGTCCTTACATGCTGCGCCCAGGTCTCTACCTAAGTCATTTATATATAGTGTAAAGAGCAGGGGAGCAAGAATGCATCCCTGCCTTACACCATTAATAATACTATTTTTTTCCGTGCAGTTCCCCTTTCTGTCGTAACGGACCGTAGCAGTAAGGTTCCTATGGAAGTCAGCTAGGAAGTACACAATATTTGGATCTATTCCAATGTTAAGGAGCTGGCCCCACAACTTGGATCTGTTTACTCGGTCAAATGCCGAGGACAGATCCATAAAGGCAATATACAAAGATCCTTGCTTAGCTAAAGTGTACTTCCCAATAAGCAGTTGTAAATTTAAGCTTTGGTCAATAGTACTGCGCCCCTTTCTGAAACCGTACTGTAGAGGAGAAAGAGTATTAGTCTCCTCTAGCCAATCGGTCAGTTTACCTAGGACCACTCTCCCTAAAACCTTGACCGCAGAGTCAATGAGGGATATAGGTCGGTAATTGCCAGGGTCACCCCATCCCCTTTTTTGTAGATAGGGACAATTACCGACTGAGTCCATGACTCTGGAATGCCTGTCCTAGAAACTCTATTAAAAACATTCGCTAAGACTTTGGACCAAAATAAAATGTCAACTTTAAAAAGATCAGAGGGAACGCCATCTGGTCCAGGAGCTTTATTACTGGTCATCATACCAATGGCCACGGCCACCTCTTCCTCGTTCACGATCAACGTATAAGGCAATTGGGGGAATGCAATCGTGCCTTCTACCCCCAAGGACTCTTGTTCGTAAACGGACCTAAAGTGCAAGTGCCATTTATCTTCTTGGATTCCACAATCCAATTAATTGTTACTCGGATCTGAAAAATAGGGTTGATTAACCACAGCCCAAAACTTGGTGCTATTTTTCAATACATCGATTGAGGTCAGGTCGGCCCAGGCATCCTCTCTAATGTCACGCCGCCTTCTTTCGATGGCAGTCTTATATTCTTTCCTGAGAGTGGCCACGAGCAATCTATCTACTGGTTTGGACTTGAGTGCTACCTTAAGTTTATGGTTAGCCGCTGAGCAGTTCTTGTCAAACCAGCCTTCCTTCCCTTGTGTTCTACCTTTACCCTGACACATCAGGTGTGAGAGAATATCGAGGCAAACCTTTTTATACGCCTCCACTACTTGACTGTCCCCAGCCTGGTCATCCATACATAGCTTTAAATCCTCCCTACTACTAAGGCAGAGGTTACAGAAAAACTCTTCTGGAATTAGCTTACACCATTTAATCCTGCGTGCTTGGTCAGTCAACCGCATATCCTGTTTGTCTACCAAATTTGGGTGGCTTTCCTTGGTAACAATTATGTTCTTAGCTTTTAATACAACAGGATTGTGGTCACTGAAGTGGGACCGCACAACCAAATAGCTACTAATTTGGGCTCCACAACTACTACTAAGAAAGATATAATCAATCACAGAGCCGCTACCGTGGCCTATAAACGTGGGGATATCCTCATCACACCCATTTGGGAGTATTAACCCATTTTCGGCCAACAATGATTCTAAGAAAATACCCTGCTCTGAATGTTCGAAATGGATATTTTCCTCATCCGGGGCGCCAAATAACACATTTGGGGGGCATTTATCCTGACAGCAATGGACATTAAAATCTCCCATTAACAAGATGGTACATTCATACTTTATAGACTCTTTAAAGTTTACCAAGAAGGAACTTAACATCATCAGGTTACTGACTGGGCTATCTCTGTCAAAAGAATTGTAAAAATGTATAACCAAAACATTATGATAACCCCTATGAGTAATTAAAACTGCAAGACAATAAGGACAGCCAGTAGCTATTTGCGTATATATACCGGGGATTTTAGCAGAGATCAAAATAACCAGTCCCCCTCTGGCCCGCCCCCGCATTGATCCGACAGCCAGTAGGGAGAAAGTGGTAAAACCATCCACTGTCAGTATGTTTTGAGTGTCCCAGGTCTCCTGTATAGATATTATGTCCATGGAACCTATGAAGTCCCGCCAAATCGGATCATCCACTTTATTCTTGAGACCCGCAATGTTCCATGTTGCCAGGGTAATCTCCCGTCTGCCCGGTGCCTCATCCGTTTTTTTGCACAATGGGGCCCCACCTTCGACGCCCTCGTCAAAGGTTGGAGTTAGATGTAACACCTGCATATCCAAAATACTGTTTTCCTTTTGCAAGGAGGTGGGGGGAATATTAAGCCTCTGTGTCAGTGGTGAGCCCTGTGTTTGTCAATCGACCCAATCCAAGGTTGGCAGACATTCATATCGATTAGCAGTTGGGCAGTTAAAAAAATTATCATACCCATTTATAGTCTGATGGTAATGATATGGATGACTATTCTGAGGCCCCGTGACAAATGGCAGCGGTCTGCCTCTTCTTCTCCCAACCAAATTCCATTCCTCATCGCCACCCTTATCCCAGCCATAAGGTTGCGCCTCCCATGGGGGGTTAAACCTCTGTCTGGCTTTTTGCTCATGTGGGCCCCTTAACCAACTCCATCTTTTATCTACTTGATTCCCAGGTAGGTAGAAATAAGAAAGAGGCCTAGCAGTAACAGTACTTGCTTGGAAGCAAGAGGTTCCTCTACATATGTGTTCTACCACCTGTGTGTTCTCAAAAGTAACCACAATACAATCCCCTTGTAAGTTTTTTCTATTCCCGCCCACCCATGGGGTTCTCTCCACCATTAAAATATTACTTGGAATATTCGGCGGTAGGGGATGATTTTTAGAGAGCCAATGGCACACTTTATTTTTCAGAGCCTGGTAGGATTCTACTTCAGAAGGTGAAATTTCCGTAACTCCACTAAGAATCACTACATAAGGGCAGGCATCAGGGGGAAGATGGATGTTTCTTCGGGCCGCTGCCTTGACTCTTGGGGCCGGGTCCGGGTTTGGAGTCGGGGGTGTGGGATCATTAGATTTGACTTGGGGAGTTGTCTTAGGTTGAGTTGAATTCACTGTTTGTTTAAGATCAGGGATCTTTATTTTAGCGTCTCCCAAGTTTGAGGTATTGCTAGGGTTCTTGGGAACGTTATTATTAACCACAGTGACGCTTTTACCAGCCAAAGATGGCTTATTAGCTGTATTTGCCACATGTGGTGCCTTGGTGTTCAGGTTAAAGCTTGGGGCACTTATATCCTTGTGAATGTTTTTCAATACAGTTTCTAAGCAACGTAGCCTAACCTCTATGGGTTCGAGTAGGGCTTTTAACATATTAAAGATGTTATTATTTACCATGCTTAGCCCACTCCTATCCTGGCTACATTTGGCTAAATTATTGACTTCCCCACTTAGTTCCAGAATTTCCTCCAGACTATTGTCTATGATGGTATCATCTGGGAGACTTAGTGGCAAGCCAATTTGTGTCGAATGCACTCCCCCAATGTCATTTGCACAGACTGCTAAGTTATTATTCACAGTTACCGGTTCTAAGATGGTTTCGTCCCGGGTGTGAGCAGTTTGTGCTTTCTTCTCTTTATCGGTGGTGGATTTACTAGCCCTTTGTTTAGGGATTGCCCCCTCTTTCAAACCCCTTTGATTTGTGGCACTGACCAGAGATTGATTATCTAGCTCATTACTATCTGAGCCACTCTCTATCATAAGGTTAAGATTAGGGGTGGCCTCCAAGTCCTGTTGTGAGCTTGAGACGTCAAGATCCCCAGCATTATGTATCATCGCAAGAGTATTGGGACGGGACTCGCTATTGGGCGTACGAGCCTGGGCAATGAGACCTAAAGAAGATCTCTTAGCCCTTGCTAGGTCTTGGGACACCCTCCTGTCCATTAATACAATCCCCTCGTCAATTAAAGCATTTGTGCGAACGATAAAATCGTCCAGAGTGCCGGTTAATTTTTTCGCTCCTGCAACAGCCATGCTTCTGGTATCCAGACGATTCATAACAGACCCCACTGGTAATCACAAATAACAGTTACAAATATTAACACTGAGATAACAGGCCCATATGATTAGCACTTAAAATGATGATCAAAATAACAACCCTGTTGCTTGAAGTGAGATATATACAAGCTTACTGTTTTCTATGTCCAAATGTTACTGGGCTGAAGGTGATCGGGTAGGGGTTGTGGCCCAGGCCAGGCTCCTCGGGCCTCTGAGGGCCACAGAGGGCCCGCCCTTTGCCCGGGCTTAGCCCCGGGCGCTCCCGCGCAGCGTGGGACTCTAGTACTTATGGGCTAAGGACGTAAGACCATGAGAGTGGAGGTGGGGCGGGGCGGTCAGGGAGAGCGGGGCCAGGTGACTCGGCCACTGGAACACCGGGACTCCTGGGAAAGTGAGTCCCGGTTTCACGCTCGCAGCCCTGCAGCCAAGAGCACACCCCACAGGAACAACTGCAGCCAAAGGGTTAATGAAACAAAACGAAGTGGGACCCGCGAAGCGGGTACCGCGAGGCATAGGTCCGAAGTCCGAAGTCCTTGGTCCTTGTAAATGGCAGCAACAGCAGGTAGGTGAAAACAAAGGGCGACATCTCAAATGACATCAATGATGTCATTTGAGATGTCATCAGTGATGTCATCAGTGATGTCACTGACCATGTCATGAGTGATGTAATATGTGACATGATCAGCAGTGGATTGCGGGTGCGTGATATATAGTTAGTACAACTAACTATATATGCGAATTTCAATGGTTTTGTGTGAGTAAAATAAGGTTTTGTAAATGCTAATTCCTAACTATATATGGTCTATAACCTATGGTTTTTTCAGTGAATTTTCAAGGTTTTGTAAATGCTAATTCCTAACTATATATGGTCTATAACCTATGGTTTTTTCAGTGAATTTCATAGGTTTTTTAATAGCAAATATCTATATGTATGAAAGTAATAATTTTTATTAGAAATTTTAAAATGTGTAAAAAAAAATTTTATTATTTGCCCCGGTACGCGCCCTGGGGCGCTCCCGGGGCACGTACCGGTGAACGTACGGGTGAGCGCCCCGGGGCACGTACCGGGGAGCGTCCTGTGAGCGCTTTTCCCACGAACGAAAACAACATCATGACGTTTCGCGTAGTCGCGTGATGCGCCGCGTAAACGTGACGCATCGCGTAACCGCGTGATACGTTTCTTCGGCGCGCTCCGTAAACGTACCCGGAAGCGCTCCGTGGCGCGACCCGGAGCGCGCAACGTAAGCGCTCCTGTGCGCGTAGCGTAAGCGCGTCGGGACATGCGACCTGAAAATAACACTTTTCATTGGTTCTCAACTTTTTTTTTCTACAAATGATGAAAGCCCCCTCCTTTTTTCCTCATTCTTACTTTTTTCTTTGAGAAAGCAAGAGCTATTTGTGAGACATGGCTTCAGTAGTAGCTGCAGCTGGTGCACCCCCACCACCACCACCACCACCCAGAAAGGAAGGTCCACCACCCCAGATCCTTCCAGGAGTTGAAGAAGAGGAGGAAGAAGATGATGAGGACCAACAAACCAGAACATACTTGCCTGAAGAACTAAGACAAAGCCATGTCAAAGTTAATTATATATGGCAGTATTTTTCCATCCCTGCTGGGCAAAAAAAAGTGAATGCCCCGAAGGTGACATGCTTAATTTGCAACGAGGTCATGTCCAGGGGCAACCCAAATAAAAAATATTCATTTGTGAACTACACAATGATCCGCCACATGCAGAGGTGGCACCCTAACAATCTGGCACAAGCTGAGGTACGGGATCTGGCTCAGAAAAAAAGAGACCATCGGGCCAGCACCTCCTCAGGTGAATCTTCATTTGCAGCACCAGAAGGGCGCGAAACAGTACCAAATATACAAAAAAAATTGGTGTAATAAAAATGGTCTGCATTTTTTGCGGAAAGACCCTCTGCTACGGGGAACTAAGCATTCACCTTATTAATGATTCCATCGACAACCACAACTGCAGCAAGAGAAGAAAGCAGTAGTTTTTTTATTTTTTTTTTTTGCTCCTCTCGAGCCACTGTTAATTCCCAGTTTTTTGTTTCTTGTTTTTTGTTGAGCCCTTTATAATGGCTGTTTTTCGTTGTTTCCCCCCCAAAAAACCAAAAAAAACATAAAATTGTTCAAAAAATACAAAAAAAACAAAAAATGTTCAGAAAAATTAAAAAAAATATAAAACAACAAAAACATTAAAAAATAAGTTCTTTTCAGAACTACCTCCCATTTTAAAAAAAATACTAACATTTTTAGCACTCTTGACTTCATTTTTCTCATTGGTACGCGAACCAGAAGCGAACCAAAAAAAAAAAAAGAAGAGTTAGTATAAGGGAAGGAAACAGAGAGTAATGTTAAAAGAAAGACAGCTAGAGGGAGTAACAGAGAGATACTGTTTAATAGATCTATTTACCGAAGAAAAGATGGAAGAGGGTATAATTTTGAAAAACAAAATAGATAAGGAAGTGAAAGAAAAAAAGGAGAGTAGAAGAATAATAAACAAGAGTTTCTTAGAGAATGTGAGTGAATGTTCAAAATAAGAAGAAAAATAGTAAAGGATGTGGAATGAGAGGTGGGGATAGAACCGGACTAAAAGAACAATCCTGAGGGAAAGTGTTAAGAAAACAGTCAGCAAAAGTAAATAGGATTAAAACAAGATGTATGATAGTGACTAAGGTTAAAACATGTGGAATAACAGAGAGAAAAAACAGAAAGCAGAAAAGAAGAAGTGACAGAAAAGGAATGATTGAAACAGAAAAGAAATGTAAATAACATAGGGGCATATTATCAACACAGGCGATAAAATTTCCGCTGCTTTTATCGGCAGAAAACTGCCGCTAAAGCCGCTTTTGCAGCAGAAAACTGCCGCTAAAGCCGCTTTTGCAGCAGTTTGCTGCCAATAAAAGCAGCGATAATTTTATCGCCTGTGTTGATAATATGCCCCTTAGTGTGCTTGAACTACAGGGAGAAAGCATAATGAACAAGTAGTGAAAGAGTGATCAGTCAGAGACAGTGAGAGTAATAGAACAGGAGTGAGGAACTATGAGAACAGAGGGGCTGAGAAAAGGAGTGGAAGGAGTAGAGTAAGTAAGTAATAGAGAAAGGAATGAGGGAAGTAGCAAAGGCAGGAAACTGAGGGTTAAAGAAATGAAGCAGTGGAACTAATAGAAGTTAAATGTGATAAAAATTTAACGAAAAGAGTACAAAACATTTACCTTATAATTGTCGTTAACTTAGTCACTTGTTATTTTTATACTTTCAATCTGTGAAAGAAAGAACAAAAATTTGAAAAATATTAAAACATGTATTTAAAAATTAGAAAAGACAAGGGAAAAGATTGACAATCATCCAATTTTACAAAGAAATAAAGTTAGAGATAAACATGCAGAAAAAAAGAGAAAGAAACGGTGATAGACAGTCAGACACAAAAAGAAATTGAAATAGAGTAAATTACTAAGAGAAAAAAAAGAAGATACTTTCAGTGACAGAAAAGAAGGATAGAAGAGAAAACTAAATTGAAGTTGTGTAAGCTACTAAAAGAAAGTTCGTAAGGTAAACTATGTAAGGAAAGGGTGAATAAGGAAAAGAGAGTGAGGGAGAGAGGAGACAGAGGAAGTGAAGGAAAGAGTGTCAGATACAGACTGAGTGAGGCATCTACACAATGTGATTCATAATGTTAGGAAACACAGGTAATGTAATTGAAAAACGTTCAATTTTTTTTGCTCATTCCACAATCACATCACCTGTGTTTCCTTTGCTTAGGTATCTCATTGTGCAGATGTAGTCTAGCATATGAAAGACTACGCAGAAGGTGAGCACTGTATGCAACAACTTTGACACTTACAGAAGCCTCTGCTTCTCCATGCCCCCTACACAGTCCTAAATATATACATTTTAAACGGACAGTATCTTGTTGCAGATGAAGTGAGGCCTATCTGGCAACATGGTGCATCTTTTGCACTGCTGCTGTGTCACAAAAGTGACGCAACGGCGGCGCAAAAGAGGCACACGGCCATCATAAAACTGCCCCTAACATTTTAAATGATTGTTTCAGGATGCCGATAAGGTGTGGCCTATCCAGAGATTTGTTTGAGGTGAGGCCTACTCAGAGTTACAGATTAAATTTAGGCTTGTTGAAGAGTACAGAGGAGATAATACATGTGCAGGCCTACCAACGAAGTGAGTCATGTCCACTGCACTCTTGAACAAAGGCCAGACCTCCTCTGTCTCCCTGGACAGGCCTAAACCTCATCTGCACAATGTGATTCGTAATGTTAGGAAACACAGGTGATATAATTGAAAAACGTGCAAATATTTTTTCTCATTTAACAATCACATCACCTCTATTTCCTCAGCTTAGGTATCTCATTGTACAGATGTAGTCTAGCATATCCAAGAGTATGCAGAAGGTGAGGACTGTATGCAACAGAGCAATGTACATTACTCACCTCCCTTGACACTTACAGAAGCCTCAGTTTCTCCATGCCTCCTACACAGTTCTAAATGTATATCATAAATACAAAAAGTACAGAATTAATTATACATGTTAAATGGTTTATTTTTGCTGTTCTCAGAATATATCAAATTTCACTAAAAACAGTGACTTGAAGGTATTCATCATATAACAGCGGGGAAAAAAAACACAATCAAAATGATTGTGTTTAAAAAACCCATATAACATAACCAATCAGAAATCAGAACTCCTCAAAAGTAACGTACTTTCCATGACGTTGAAGGATGTCCTATGAACAGCTTATACTCTGTTGTGCTGTTATTATTTTCAGCCCGCCACTTTCTGAAAGAAAAACTCCATCGTTTTGACAAATATGTTACATACAATAAATGACTTCTCACTCTCTACCGCACTTCTCCTCAAGGCCAAATCGTGTAAGAGCCATTTATAACTCTTGGAATTCTTCTAAGCAAATCCCGTCATTTTCTTTTTCCGCAACTTTCAGAAAGAAAACGTTCAAGATCACTTTCACAATCCTGTACTAGTAATATCTCACCCTTCTTGCTCACTCATGTTCCACATTTCCTATGACACTGATACTGCTTACTATGAAGCAGACTTACACTACCTCTATGACTACTACAATTATTTAATTCTCTACATCACTTTTAATCACAAAGCAATTTAAAACAGTACATAAAATTATATCAACTCCTGGAATCATTATAGGCCAGTTACCTACCCTAAATTCTTTCTTCTGAAAACAGAAAGTAAGAATATTTTTAAGTCAAAAGGCAACATTGTTTCATAGACAAATGTGAATCATTTCCGAAACATCAGCTTTTTTTACATTTTCAATAAGCTGTGTAATAAGCGGATGTTGTCAAAGGACCATCATGTCATATAATAGCTGCAGTTAGAAATGTTCTTCCTAAAATCAACAACTGTGTAGCCACAACATTTGTAATTAAAGTTGAAAACTTACTTTCATCAGGTTTATATAGTTGGAATTTTAAAATGACATAACCAAAAGTTTGTTCAAAAAATGTGTACACCATTGCAGACTTACATTACCTCTACTCCATGTTTTGATTGGCTGCTTGAATTAGCTTATTAAAAGAAACAGTTTTTCTGAACTCATTCAAAGTGCAGTTATTTTTCCATGACGTCAAGTGTTATGGTGAGAACACCGTTTGCTTTGGGGAATACTCTGTTGTCCTTTAACTAATCCGTGCCCACCACTTTCTGTAAGAAAACCTTCTTTTTTTTCAGGAACTACTTAAAACTCAAAAATAACTTTTTACCCCTTACTACACTTATCCTCAAGGCCAAATAGTGTAGGAGCCATTAGAACCTCTTGAAATTCCTCAGACCAAATCCCGAGATTCTTTCCCTAAAATTTTGGTTGTAAAAACACCAGGTAAGAATTTTTAAGGTCAAAAGGCAATTTTTTTTTTAAAGTTAAAACAGAATCATTGCAGAATGACCAGCCGTTTCTAGACTTCAAATAAGCTGTGTAATGTCCTGATGTTGTTGAAGGACCGTCATGATATATAATTGCTGCAGTTACAAAAGTCCTTCCTGATATTGACAACTGCGAAGCCACAAAATTTTAAATTTAAGTTGTCAATTTTGTTCCATCAGGCCTACATCGTTGGAACATTAAAATGACATACTGGCCATATGTTCGTATAAATAATGTTGACAACATTGCAGACTTACATTGGCTACACTCCATGTTGTGATCAGCTGCTTTTACTAGCTTATTAAAGGACACTGATTTACTGTCTGGCAAAGTTAAATATATAAATCTTTCTGAGTCTACACTAGTAGTACTTGATAACCTACAGTTCTCGCAGTCATGCTGCCATTGATAAGAAAGGCCAAACAGATGATCTACATCTACACCTTCATCTTGCAATACATCAAGCATATACATTAAAAACTCCTGACAATCTTGCTGAATATTTTGAGAGAATTGCGTTTGACCTGAACATTTGTCTAACAGATTTCGAATTTCAGACACACTTTCTATATCAGTGCTACATTTCTCTAACACAGAATTCAACAAACTGCAAAATCTTTGATCCGAATCGACCACAATCTCTTCTTTTAAAGTTTCTAAAGAAAAGACAACATTAACCACTACATTAGCATAGCAGTTGACACCAGAACTATTTTCAAATTGAAAACCAACAACATCTTCAACAGAATCTATTTTTTTTCTGCTTATAATTTTGGGTTCATCGACTTTTCGTCTTTTTGCTACAACCTCCCTACTATTGGTCATATTTCTTCGTTTCCGGCCTACCACACGTTTCTCAAACAAAGGATATTGAGGCAAATGTGGCGGATACTCTCTTCTTAACCTATTGTATTCCTTAATACAATCTAGATCCGCACAAATGTTTGTGACATCACACTCAATCAAGTACAATCCCGATAAAGTTCTGACTCGTGACAATGCCACATATGCCATACCTTCCTTGAACACAGAACTGCCAATATTCACCAATGCACTGTCTACACTTAAACCTTGCGATTTATGGATTGTCACCGCATATGCTAAGCAAACAGGAAACTGCTTACGGCGAACATATAAGTCTTTTACAAGCAAAAACCTAGCAGAGCAACAACCAATTAGCTGTACTTCCTCAATGCCATCAAATTTAATTTTTAAAAATTCAATTCCATCTCTATTTCTGTATTTTTCAAAATCAACAACATTACCCATTGATCCATTTACCAGACCTCTTTCAACATGTAAATTCCTTCTTAAAATTATACGGCAATTTAAGCACACATTCAGAGTCTTTTCAAAACCAGCAGTTTTAGATATAGTCTTCTCTAATGAATCCAATTTTGATTTCAAATTCTCAGACAAAATAATTGTTGCTCCCATATGCTCTATTCTGTCAATAGCTTCCAGTTTCACAATCTCTTGGTTTTCTAAATTCAACATTTTATTGTTGAAGATGGCACATTCTGCATGAGTTGGCATCAAACATATTCCAGATTTCTTCTCAGTAATTTTCCGAAAAATATTCTCAGGCACAACGTCTTCTTCTGGATAAAAATTTGACAGTAATCGTGCATGTAAAGCTTCTTTCCCATGCTCGGTCACTTTTCCGATTCTAACATCTTGTAGAATATTCTTATAATCTTCATCCTTCGCTTGACGCATATTTTCACGCAGTTCAGCATAATTGAAGTTTAACCATATATTGACGTTGCCAATGCTCCCTAGGCACTTCCTTGTATCTTCATGCATGAGCATTTTGAACACAGGTTGTCCTTTCACTGGTGTCAGCTGCAGAAGATCACCAAAAACAATGATGTGTTTGCCACCAAATAACACATCATACTCTGTTTTGAGAACTAATTGCATTCTCAAATGCACAAAGGCAAGCATGACATTGGAAACCATGCTTACTTCGGCAATGATAAGAAGTTTCATTTTCCTCAAGACTCTTGAAACTTCACAACAAGCATCTCCAGATAACTTGTGGTATTGTAATTTGTTATCATGCTCCACTGGCAGCATCAGTAGACGATGCAAAGTAATACCTTTAACCACTTGGATGCTAAGACATGTCCAACGATTTCAATGTAATTTCCATTGAAATGAATGGGCACTCCATGACGAGCTGAGCTCGTCATCAGCATGGAAGGGGTTAATGTTATGTGCTGCCAGTCCAGTTGGAGCGGTGACAACACAAGACAGCGATGACTCAGTCCTTTTCTGCAAATAATATGAAATTGCTTTAATGAGGAAACTTTTTCCAGTTCCCGCTTCTCCACTCACGTACAGTCGGACAGGCTTCAACGACGTACATGAGCACTCTTTCTTCTCATGACTTAATCCATGATCAATTTGGTGTGTAACTTCGTCATATATTTTCCTCTGCTCAACGTTGAGTTGTCTTTCCAAGTCTTCTAAGTTAACCGCATCCTCCTGAGCATGTGCCATGGCTCTTTCCACTTCAATCATGGCAGTGGCAGCTTCATTTTCGATAACGGTCCTCCTAGTGGATCCTGACTCAATGAAACAGAACTCTGACTGTCCTGAGAACTGTCTCTAGCAATCTCGGCTGCAATTGTTGCTTCCTGCTCGATTTCCGCATTCAACATTTCTAGATATTTGGGAAAAACAGGACATTCTATGGTCTCCTTGGCGGCATTGAAAGAGTCTTCGTAACAGAGGAAATCTCCAAGCAGTTCCTCTTCTGCATGCCAAGGCTTGAAAAGTTGCAAAAGTGCTACATAGAAAAACTCTTTTCTTTCAGGAGATTCGCCACTCAATTTTCGATGGTTTACCAAGTGGCATTTTCTTTGCTTGACCAGACATCCCTCACTTCCAATTACAGCATACACTCCTTTATCAATATCTTCTTTGATGTTCCTCTTGAATATGTAATTTTGTAGAACCTCATACAGACAAACATTCTCGAGGTGACTGCTTCTATTTGGATAATATGTATCCAACATGTTGGTCTTCAAAATATCTGTACTGTTTGGCTCCTTTTCCGCCAAATACTCAATTTCCCGTACAGGTTTCAGAACTCGATTACGTGTTGCAGCAAGACCAAGACTCGCCCAAATGATACTCCTAGATTTGGCATAGAGACTTGCTGAAGATAACCGGTCAGAACATTCGTAAGCTCCGATTTCTCGATGCGACAACATCTTCAGACTGAAACTGTACAACTTCTTACTGAGGCTCTTTTCATGGGAAATGTCCTCCCACATATCCTTCAATTCTGTCTTTTCTTTTTTGGTGATGTAAGATGTCACATACCGAGCCACAGCCATACAGTTATCAGCCACAAACTGTATATCCATGTTAGCATTCCACATGGACAAAATCACTGGGTTGTAGTCATTGATGTACTTGGACTCTTCGTTCCTTTTCAAATTGTATGTATTTTTGGGTGATTTCCTCGTCACATTATGTCACAGCGAAGACATCAAACTGTTCACTCTTCCTTTAGAAATCACCGGTCGTGGAAAGGCGAAACGACATTTTGTGTAGAACTTGTCCTTGTTTCTGAATTTACGACGACAGTACTTTCCACAACGATGGCTTTGGAAGCGTAAAACTTGTTCTCTTAGGCTTTTGTCTTCCTTTGTGTTTGGAACAGCACATGTAGAATACTGTTCTATGAAACTCATCACTAAGTCATCCGGATCTGTTCCAAATTTGGGTGCATCTTTGATCCATAGCAGCATATGTATATGAGGAGCACCTCTTGCTTGGTACTCCTTTCTCCAGAAGAAATCCAACACCTCTCCAAGAGGTGGATTCTTCTTGTTCATGATGAAAGACATCATAGCTTCAAATCTATGATTGAAGTATCTGCATACATTCACTAGATCCAAAGAGCACAGTTCTCCAGGTGTCTTGAATTCGATATTTTCAATGTTTCCATTTGCCTCTCGTAGAAATTCAAGTAAGTCTTCCCAGCCATACTCAGCACAGCTGAGAGTGAGGAACCATGTGGGAGTTCCTAAGTTCCTCAGCATACATTTTAAATCACCATGACGACGGTACCAGTAATCATTAGTACCACGCTGACACGCCATTAGATTAATCAGGTGAGAATCCAAAATACTGTCTTGCACATCGACTTTATCCATAAAGTCCCTTGCCGAGATATTTTGCATCTGTACACCACTTTTCAAAATGTGGTTCACTGCATATGACAGTCCAGACAGATCACTTTCAAACAGTAGATGAAACAAATAGGGAATGCATTGACGAAACCTAGGATCTTCTGCATACAATCGTAAAGTCCGGTATTCAGAAGCAGGAATTTGATGAGGTCGCTCATCATATCTTCCTCCTTGACCTGTTGGAAATAGCTGTGGGAAACACCGAGCTTCCAAACTTTCCTCCCAAACACTAATGCGACTCCCTTTGGCTTGTTTCATTTGAAACAACTCAATAGCATTCCCCATGACTTCCTTGGAATGCAAAGGATGAACACTATAATGTTCATATATTTCTTCATTTTTAGAGGCTTCTACTTTCTCAATTTGTCCAGCACACAAATCGCTGTCCTCTTCTTCACTTACTTCCTCTTCTGCAACATATACATTCTTGTAGTACTTATTGTTTTTCTTCAAATACAATGTTGCCTTTTTGACTTTCCTAACATCCACTAAATCTTGCCAGATTTTCTTACTCTTTGTCGGAACCCCATTAACTAGGATAACCAGAGGTTCCTCTTCCACTTTCTCTACACCAATTGTATTAATGTTTTTCTTGAAATCTAGAGGCAAATAAACAACTCTTCCCTTTAATCCTCTCTGTAAATCTGATGGAGGCAATTTCCCTGTCTTTGGCTCCATTCGTACAATAGCCTGAAAGGGATGGACACTTTGAATCAAAATAGATTCATAAGTATTTAAATCCTTCAATTCAGAAGGAATCTCAACCAATTCCAGATTATTATGAACCGCTCTAGCAGGCATCTGGTTTTGATTTAATTTGTTACAACAATAAGTACACACACGTTGATCCGATCCCAAATCAAAACAATTTTCTACCATCAAGTATGTTGCGAAATCCTTCCATTCACTATTATTTTCCCTTTCACTTTTTGTATATAAATCCACTAACTTAGTCTGATTCTTATAATAAGTGTGTCGACAATACACACAAGTGAAATTAGGCCTCTCACTTGATTTCACCTGAAACGTGGCAATTTCCTTCTGAAAATTATCTGTACTGGAAACCTGTACACTCTCTTCCACATTACCTTCTTCATCTGGGTCAATTTCAACATTCTTCTCTTTACTTGCAAAGTAACAAAACTCAATTTCTTCACAAATATTCTTCACATCTACTTCAGAACCATGCAAAAGAGCAGTGCATAATTGTTCAAGCATAATTGCGGGACTCTTAGCATAATACAACATTCTAACTAATTTCCTCACTTTATTATGATGCACTGCTAGCATCCTGAAATGATGAAAAACACTCTGGCATACTCTCCTGGAAAGACAAGCCAGTGAATGAGCATGCAAACCTGTCACTTCTCTCACACTGCAAGGATCTAATTCTTGCAACAACTTAATTTTCTGTTTTAAAGTTTTCTTATTAAATGTCCGTACAAAATCACAAAGCAAATTGATGGAATCCTGTCGCACACTGCAAATACTACTACACTTCCAGATATACACTGGTCCCTTAGGACGTCTTCCTAAAACCTCATCCTAACACCTCTTCTGCCTCTGTTGACACAAGTTTTTCTTTTTCAACCGGACAACCATCTTTCACCTCATATGCTCGACCACTGGTGTCAACTGCATGCACCAAATCATTATCCTGGAAATAACTCTCCTCATTAAAAAATGCCTCACAACTTGATCTATGCATCCATTCTCCTGAAAAAACTTCACAAAAATTACTACGATTAACTGTTCTCTTCCATCTACTATTTGTTTTGAAATCATAAATTACCTTGTTTAGTTTCCTAATTCTATTGATTATCAAAATAAATACTCTTTCGCTTAATTTCGAATGCCTGATCAATAATTTTCTCAATGTTTCTCTTTCTCTTATAAAAAGCCACTTTCTGTTGACGTTTCTTAAAATTTTTTAACAAATTGCCAATTATCCTGTTGCGAAACATTAGTCTACGAATGTCCCTAAACTGATTTTTCCTTCTACTACCATGCAGAGAGTTATCTCCTGCTCTAGCAGTAACATTTTTGATTGGCCTTTCCTTTCCGTTTAAATTGGCTCTCTTTTTCTGCACTAAAACATGTTCTGTACTGATATTTTTCTTTCTGCAAATGTTTCTTATGAATGATTTCGTTGTCTTACCCGGAGGTTTCTTGGTGACTTGACGAGTTTTTATTGTAGAGGACTGCTGCAAGCATGTAGTAAGCTGCTGTCTTTGACGTTTTGTAGCCTTTCGGCTTCTTTGCTTCGATGGCCTACTGTAGTTTTGAAATGATCTGCAGTTGAATCTGTGGTAAAATATAATAAAAAATGTTATTAACCACTATTACCAAACAGTAAATCAATAACAGTCGTCAAAAAATTAACACACTACTTGTCAATTCTACATACAATAATTTTTAGTGCATTGGCAAATTTAGTACTCACAAATAGTAGCAAAGAAATAGAATGCTTCTACATTTGACCTTTGCTCTTTTATATGTGAATCTGAACTAATTTTATCAGCATATTTCACTATTTTATTAAAGACACTTCACACAAGCTGTTTTTGAAGTTGTGTTTAATTTTAAATGAAACGGTTAACATGGTTACTTTTCATTTCCAGTAACTTTTAAAAATAACTGTTTATAGTTCCATAGGCTCGAGCAGGTCAGCTTCCCACCCTATGTCATACAATTCTGACAAATCGGCATCCTCATCATGTTCTTCATCATCCTCAGGATTTAAATCATCCAAGGGATCTACTTCCACTGATGTTTCAATGACAATTTCACTGATAATATCGAGATCAACAGTTTGCTCATTATAACTCATGCTTGATGTTGTCGTTATCTTTAAAAAAAGAGAACAACAATGAGATGTTGCAGAGTAAGAGAAAAATCTCAGAGACTATAATAGTAAAATTGTTTAACAAGAGTAACATTTTGCCGATATTATTTAGCCATGTCCAGCGATGCTGAGGAGGTGAGGCCTATGTCCAAGTTTTCAGTGAACAGGACTCATCTCTTCTTAACCTTGGATAAGCCTCACCAACTCTGTGTCCCCTGCTCATACTTAAATGTAAAGGGGCAGATTTATGTTAACTGGCGCATCCGCAGGGATGCAACAGTTAACGTGCGCTGCTGCTCTGCCACCCATGATGTGCCGTATTTACAATGTGGAGCACCATTGAACAAAAATAGCACAGATGCGTCACGCATCTGTGCCGCAAAAGTGGCACATTGCAGGAATCACGTCATAAGCGCGACATGTCTACTACAATGCACAGGGGCAAGCCACACATTGCATGGTGCGTCACTCCTTATGGCTGTTTCAAACAGGCGTAAGGATTTGATTCAGCAATGCCATAAAGCTGACTCAGTGAAATGTTCTAAATTTCACTGTGTTAGTTTTACAGGGCTTTCATGCAAATGAATGCCCACCCTGCAACAAAACGCCCACATGAAACCTGACGCAGGTTTCATGTGGCACAGGACTTTACACCGTGACACATCTGCCTAGATGCGTCAAGTTGTAAATATGTCTCAACATAGCGCATCTTTTGCACCGCCGCTGCGTCACAAAAGTGACGCAACAGCGGCGCAAAAGAGGCGCACGTCCATCATAAATTTGCCCCTAACATTTTAAATGATTGATTCAGGATGACGATAAGGTGTGGCCTATCCAGAGGTTTGTTTATGGTGAGGCCTACTCAGGGTTGCAGATGAAATTTAGGCTTGTTGAAGAGTACAGAGGAGATAATACATGTGCAGGCCTACCAATGAAGTGAGTCATGTCCACTGCACTCTTGAACAAAGGCCAGACCTCCTCTGTCTCCCTGCACAGACCTAAACCTCATCTGCACAATGTGATTCGTAATGTTAGAAAACACAGGTGATGTAATTGAAAAACGTGCAAATATTTATGCTCAATTCACAATCACATCACCTGTGTTTCCTCAGCTTAGGTATCTCATTGTGCAGATGTAGTCTAGCATATCCAAGAGTACGCAGAAGATGAGGACTGTATGCAACAGAGCAATGTACATTACTCACAATAAAGCATTGATTTAAAAAAAAAAACGATTTTCTGGTCATAATTTGAAAACACAACACAGCTCCTATGTAGAAGCACACCCTGTCACTACTTAAATTTGCCAAGCACACATGGGGGCGTATTTACAAGGACCTTGCACCACGGGGAAATGACTTAAATTAAAATGGGGAAAATAACGTCAAAGTGACTCAAAGGCCTCGTAAATATGCCCCAAGCAGCCTATGAAACTCTAGCAGTACATTTCAAGAAACCTAATTGACTTCAAGAAACGTTTTTAAACACATGAAGTAAACTATTTATTCACCCACATTCATGGGGAAGTGACTTAAAATGCCCTAACGCACATGAAAGCGTATTTTTAAGGCCCTTGCACCATTTTTGCATCACTTTTAACATGGCTATGTAACTCAAAGAAACAAAGTCTAAATTTGCCAAGCACACATGGGGGCGTATTTACAAGGACTTTGCACCACGGGGAAATGTCTTAAATTAAAATGTGGAAAATAACATCAAATTGACTCAAAGGCCTTGTAAATATGCGTCAAGCAGCCTGTGAAACTCTAGCAGTACATATCAAGAAACCTAACTGATTTCAAAAAACGTTTTTAAACACATCAAAAAAACAAATTATTTTCCCACATTCATGAGGAAGTGACTTAAAATGCCCTAACACACATGAAAGCGTATTTTTAAGGCCCTTCCACCACTTTTGCGTCACTTTTAACATGGCTATGTAACTCAAAGAAACAAAGTCTAAATTTGCCAAGCACACATGGCGGCGTATTTACAAAGACTTTGCAGCACGGGGAAATGTCTTAAATTAAAATGGGGAAAATAACATCAAAGTGACTCAAAGGCCTTGTAAATATGCCTCAAGCAGCCTATGAAACTCTAGCAGTACATATCAAGAAACCTAATTGATTTCAAAAAACGTTTTTAAACACTTCAAGTAAATCACTTATTTACCCACATTCATGGGGAATTGACTTAAAATGCCCTAACACACATGAAAGGGTATTTTTAAGGCCCTTGCACCATTTTTGCGTCAGTTTTAACATGGCTATGTAACTCAAAGAAACAAAGTCTAAATTTGCCAAGCACACATGGGGGTGTATTTACAAAGACTTTGCACCACGGGGAAATGTCTTAAATTAAAATGTGGAAAATAACATCAAAGTGACTCAAAGGCCTTGTAAATATGCGTCAAGCAGCCTATGAAACTCTAGCAGTACATATCAAGAAACCTAATTGGTTTCAAAAAACGTTTTTAAACACATCAAAAAAACAAATTATTTTCCCACATTCATGAGGAAGTGACTTAAAATGCCCTAACACACATGAAAGCGTATTTTTAAGGCCCTTCCACCACTTTTGCGTCACTTTTAACATGGCTATGTAACTCAAAGAAACAAAGTCTAAATTTGCCAAGCACACATGGCGGCGTATTTACAAAGACTTTGCAGCACGGGGAAATGTCTTAAATTAAAATGGGGAAAATAACATCAAAGTGACTCAAAGGCCTTGTAAATATGCCTCAAGCAGCCTATGAAACTCTAGCAGTACATATCAAGAAACCTAATTGATTTCAAAAAACGTTTTTAAACACTTCAAGTAAATCACTTATTTACCCACATTCATGGGGAAGTGACTTAAAATGCCCTAACACACATGAAAGCGTATTTTTAAAGCCCTTCCACCACTTTTGCGTCACTTTTAACATAGCTATGTAACTCAAAGAAACTAAATCTATTTGTAAAACACTTGACACAAAGCAACATTTTAAATACACAACTTTCTTCATAAATTTATCCCTAAAGCATAATATTCTCTATCTAAATTAAATGAATCTTTTCTCACCTTAGCAAATACTTTTTGAGTTTCAAAACAGTCTCAGACACACACCAATTTTTCTTTAGCAGAGCAAAGGGTATGCACTCCAGAGGTTGCAACCATCAATGGCACAGAAATGCTGTAATTCATAACACATATCTCTCATGTCACCCAATCAAAACTCTTCCCTCACTTTTTTCAAATCAACACCCTTCCCCCCTCTACCCTTTCTGCCTTTTTTCCATAGCAACCACCTCCTGAAAGACCTGTCATGTTTACAAGTTCACACAACAATGTTTCAATTGAACTCTGAACTCTCAGTACACCTGTGTATCCTGTGCAATCTTTCATAAAATGATTTTTTCTTGCCCATTCAAATTACATCTTTCAAAGAACTCATCCATGCACCCTAACTTTCTGTTTTCAGCAATCAAAATCCACCAATCACTGCTACTGAATCATTAGCACAGAAACTCCACACTTTTTTTCATTACATACTCCTACTATTTCAACTGCCATTTCATTCCCACACTTCATCTGACTGCAGCAGAACCTCCTCTCACCATGTTTTCTGTCTGGATTGTTGGACATAGTTACATCCACTGGGCTCAAAGGTATGCTGATAACAGAAATGTACACAACCTCAATTTACAAAATGTGGAAATCAACTGGATTGGTCACAGAGGATTAAGATGTCACCAATTGATACCATTGGTGAAAACCTTTTTGCATTTGCCAAACCCTGACCTGTTAATTGTGCACTGTGGAGGAAATGACTTGGGTACTTTGACTGGGGTAGGTCTGGAAATGCTTTTAAAGGACACCTTTGAGCAATTGATGGCACGTTTTCCTCAAACTGCCTTGGTATATTCAAATATATGCCAAAGACAGAAATGGAAGTGGTCCAACCAATTTTGTCCACAAATTGAGAAATCGAGGAAGCACGTAAATAAGTCTGTTTCAGCTTACATGAGAGACCATGGAATGGGCTCCATCTACAACAATAACTTGCGTTACTACATGCAAGATATCTACAGAGGAGATGGAGTTCACTTCTCAGATGAGGGGAACAGAGTTTTCATCCTGAATTTAAGACTATGTATTGGTACCTACTTATAAGTACCTAAATCTACCACATACCCAAAAGCTCTTCTCAGAGCTACCCTAACTATGATCACTCTAAACAAATTTTAAATGTAACTTTTTTTTTACTAATTTTCACGATTTACGCTTTCCGGAGCGCTAACCGCGCAAAAATTTGAAAAAAAAATGTTTTTTTTTCACACATATGGGCCTCCTCAGCCACCCTCAGAAAACCTAGGGGGTCAGGACACGTCTACCGTGCCCCCTTCTACCCATTCTGAACATTATTTGCCCTCCATCTTGTATCTCAATTCTACCGAAACACAAAATGGAGGACTCCCGTAACGCTGAAAAAATCCTAACTATATATACCTACTGGCGACCGCCAGTAGGTAATATATATATATATATATATATATATATATATATGTGTGTGTGTATGTGTATATATACATATATATTTGTATATATATGTATATGTATTACCTACTGGCGGTCGCCAGTAGGTATATATAGTTAGGATTTTTTCTCTATGGGATTTTTGAAAATTCTATGTCGAATAACTTTGGCGTTTGTGGACGGAATTGGCTGAAATTTTCAGGAAAATGGCACATTTTGTTTCTGAGCAGCCCCTGAAAATTGGGGGGGGGTCGAGAAAAAAGGGGGGTCCCAAAACGTGTTTTTAACATTGAGTTTTCCATAGGGCGGTTGGCCTCACTTTTAGCCCGAACGGCTGAATGGATTTGCACGAAACTTGGCAAAATTGTAGGGACTGGTAGCCCGATGTGCCTTTTGTAGGTCTCAATATATGTGCTCCAGTGGATTTTGAGAAATTAACGTTTAAAAAAAGATATATATCTGTAACAGCGGACCGGGCAGCGCTCCGGTTCGCGGACTTTTCGCGCAACGGAGCTTTGTGAAGCAAAGCTGATTGGTTCTCCGGCGTCTGTCAACATTCCAAACAGTCCGTAGCGGCCGCCATCTTGTCTCTCGGTAGGATCGAGAGACAAGAGGAGGCGAAAGCGAAGGGGCAAATGACCATAAGGGGGCATAGTAGATCCTCCCTGACCTCTTAGGTTTGATGTACCATTTTGCCAAGTTTGGTGTAATTCCGTTCAGCCATTCAGGCTGTAGACGTATCTAAATGTCAATAATCGAACGGCTGAATGGATTTGCATGAAACTTGGCAAAATATTAGGGACTGGTAGCCCGATGTGCCTTTGCTAGGTCTCAATATATGTGCTCCAGTGGATTTTGAGAAATTAACGTTCAAAAAAAGATATATATCTGTAACAGCGCTCCGCTTCGCGTACTTTTCGCGTTACGGAGCTTTGCGAAGCTGATTGGTTCTCCGGCGTCTGTCAACATTCCAAACAGTCCGTAGCGGCCGCCATCTTGTCTCTCGGTAGGATCGAGAGACAAGAGGAGGCCAAAGCGAAGGGGCAAATGACCATAAGGGGGCATAGTAGATCCTTCCTGACCTCTTAGGTTTGATGTACCATTTTCCCAAGTTTGGTGTAATTCCGTTCAGCCATTCAGGCTGTAGACGTATGTAAATGTCCTATGGAAAATTGCATGGGGAAAACACATTTGAAAGTGTTGAAATTTCGAACCAATTAAAATATTACTTTGGTTTTGTATTTGTGTGTGATGAAAGTTAATTGGTTATGTATATATGTCAAATGAGAGGAAACCACAGCCATTTTGTGATACTACTGTCTGAGGTACATTTGTGAGGAATTTTTGGTGGTGAATTTCTGGTGTTTGATTTACACAGTACTAACACTTCTCCTACTTTTAAAAAGGTGAGTTGTTAATTTGTAAGGGGAACTATGTTGTACACTTGAAGATAATTTGAAAAATGTTTTCTGTTATTTATTTGCAGTCCTTCTGTTATACTAAATACTTGATAAAGTTAGTTTTATATTATGTATTACTAAAAACGATAAATGAAAGTGATTATTTTTTCTGCAATTTACAGCAAGCAATTTCAAAATAAAATGGCTCACAATGAAGAGACCGTGGCAATTTCTTTTGAATTGTCCACTACATTGATTGAAATTGAGAGCACCAATAATGAAATATTGTCACAAGGAGGAGATGACGTGTATGATTTCATTAGATTGATTGAAATTGACAGCACCAATAATGAAATATTGTCACAAGGAGGATATGACTTGAATGATTCCACTACATTTATTGAAATTGAGAGCACCAATAATGAAATATTGTCACGAGGAGATGACTTGAATGATTCCACTACATTGATTGAAATTGAGAGCACCAATAATGAAATATTGTCACGAGGAGATGACTTGAATGATTCCACTACATTGATTGAAATTGACAGCACCAATAATGAAATATTGTCACAAGGAGGAGATGACTTGAATGATTCCACTACATTGATTGAAATTGACAGCACCAATAATGAAATATTGTCACAAGGAGGAGATGACATGAATGATTTTTTTGATCAATCTGTTGATGGCGAATTTATCGAATGTTTGGAGACCATAGAGTTACAAGAATCATCATTGCAGACTTTTCATGAGGAAATTGCTGATGAGGACATGTTACTAGTTCTTTCAAATTTAGAAAATTCTGAAGAATAAATGTATATTTAGAAATCAAAAATTGTTTGAGACATTATTCATTTTTATTTTTAATTTATGAGGTTGTAGCGAAGTGATTGTAGTATAAAATGAGACTTATAGTATAGAGTGCAACATTTTTATGTTACATGGTAAGTTTACTCATATTTACTTCCCTTCTGCCACTATATTATCTCCAATGTGTATTTGACATCTCTTCTTCATCTCCGGCCTCCTTTCTCTCACTGTGTGTTTCCGATGCATCTTATCGCTGCTATTTTGTGTAATTACAGAAGAGAGTAAAATAAAATAGTTCGGAACGTGAAAAGGGGGCAAAGTAGAGTACCCCTCACCCCCTAGGCCTTTTCAGGCGGTCCCAAAAGGATCAGTTTCTGCTTTCCTGAGAGATTATGGTATAAGTTCCATATACCACAATAATTTGCATTACAACATGCAAGATATCTATCTCCTATTACCAACTTTTGGAGATATTCGCGCTAAGCGCGAATATCTCCAAAAAGTAACACCTGCCCTGAGCAGTTCTTAGCCATGTTATCCAATGGGAGGTGGATAAAATGGCTAAGAGCATTAGCTCGGTAATGCATGAATAGCGCGGACTTTTTAGCGATATTCATGCATTGCGGCCGTTTATTATCGCATTTGCGATAAACCTTGATAATAGCAAGGTTTATCTTCGATAATTTCTGACGATGCTTAGCGGTAAAAAATTCGTTGGTAAGCATCGTTAGCGATAAATATCGCTTAACTTTGGTAATATGCACCAACGTCTGTTAACGTTCGATTCGAAGGAAATGAGGAAGTGTTGAAAAACATTGTTTGCGCCATCTTAGCTTTTTTGAAATGCCACACTTTTGTCGTGCACGGCAGCCATTTTAGATGCCTTGACCAGACCCACTCTCTGCACGCTGTCGATTCGTAGCATGGCTCCCCACCCTCACAAGCATCTTCCCCAGGCACTGGTCACCCCCGCTCTCTGTCTTATGCATGGGCAATAAACCTCCCCCCATCTGAGCTGCTCTTCCCTGAGAATCACACTCTGTGCCCGCCCGACACCTCCCTTTCGCCCTATTCACTACCGCACCCTCTGACACTCCTCTTCCTCTGTGTCCGATTGTCCAGGCTATCAGCTAGCCCTGCAGATGTAGTTTATGGCTCCAGCTGTAAAGAATCACCCCTCTTCAAAGGAGTTATAGTAGATCAAGGCCCACACCCGATGAGATCCGTCACACCACACGTGTTCCTACTATCTGAAAACCATCCTGTATTGTGATTGGGGAGGGGACCGAGCCTGAAGCGGAAGATTCCAGGAATGACTCTTTGTACATCAAAGTTTTTACAATTATGTGTCACATTAAAAATATATAGCACTCCAACAAAGTAGTAGGAATATAAAACTTTAATAACATATAAATATATACAACAAAACAAAAACAGTAAAAACATTTAAACAACGAAGAGACCGTGGCAATTTCTTTTGAATTCCTGATGAGGACATGTTACTAGTTCTTTCAAATTATGAAAATTCAGAAGATGTTGCCTGGGGGTGGGTCGTCAGTAGCAGTCTGTTGTGCGAATAGTTCCAAGGCAGCAGAACGCGCTGAAATCTAGATGGCACGAAAGTGATGTCTAGTAAGTTGCCGCCCAGCAAATAACGGCGTGGGGCGCCGCGGGGGTGAGTGAGTCCAGTAGGCACCACAGCTATTCTTACCGGCATTGCAGAATTACTGCTGGGGACAATGCCTGTGCTGTAGCAGGGTCACAGCAGAAACAAAAAGGATTCTGTTGAAGATGTTGTTGGTTTTCAATTTGAAAACAGTTCTGGTGTCAACTGCTATGCTAATGTAGTGGTTAATGTTTTGTTTTCTCTAGAAAATGTAAAAGAGGGGGAGGCAGTCCAAAGTTCCGTTAAAAGGGCAAAGGAAAGGATCGGTGGTTTGAACTATCAGTCAAAAAGGGGAGGGGGGTGCAACAATTTTTCCTACCGGGTCACACTGTGCTTTCACCGGAACTGAGGTCTGCAGGATTCTAGTAATTCAAAGTGAGGCTGGCGCCAGCATGGGAGCGGCGACGTCCCGCGGATACAGTTTCGTCACTCCACGGGCGATCATGGCAGTCATTCCCCATCGGGGGTCGGAGACTCCCGCGGCTCCTCTAGAATCTTCAAGGTCGTGGAGGACTACGGTGGTGGAGTCAACCAGTGACCGGGCCATTTCTTTATGCTGGGCCTGCTCTTGCCAGGTCGACCGCCATTTTGAGAGTTCGGTAGCTACTGGAGATCGCGGGGTCAAATGAGCGGACGGGCTCCACCCTGCCGGGCGAGACGTTGCAGCATGGCCACAGTGGAAGAACCCTTTTCCGGGCGCCTGGAGCGCTGAGGGTGCAGCTGGGAAGCCTCCACCTGGGGAGGCGGGAGAGGCCTGTTCGCACCGTCTCTCCCTCCCAGTGCACCCCACGGCGTCTCGCTTGAGATTTGTTATGGCCGGACCAGGCGATGAGGACGAGGGGGGGGGGGTCGGAGGCATGTGCAAGACATCCCCCCCCAGTGTTGTCGCAGCCATTATTCAAGAAAGAAGAAGTGTCCCGTCCGTCTTCGGGCCGGGCTTCCGGTGGATGTCGGCCGGACGCCCCTGGCTCTGGCCCCATGAACGGGTTCCTTGGTTTATCGGCTGCAGCCGGATCCCGTCGGCCTCGGCCCCCCGACCGTTTGTGGCCGGACCGGAAGAGCATGTGGCGGGACTACCTGAAACTGTCAAGGGCCACCGCGGCCGGACTGGGAGAGAGAGGGGAGGGTCGAGGAGACATTCCCCCCCCTGCAACTCTTCAGCGTTGTAAAGGCAATCCCCTGGCCGGGTCCCGCTGGCCTCGGCCTCTCCTCCGGCTACACCCTACGTTAGGATCTCCTGGCCGAGGCGTGGCAGCAGGACCCGCCTTATATGGGCTGCTCCCGGCTGGGCGTAGCCGCAACCCTGCCCCACCTTGGAAGTTTCCAGAGTGGGGGCGGATGTTCTACTGACTTGCATTTTCCCTAGTCTATCGATTTTTTTGGCGTGGCAGGCGGTGGGACAGCGAGGGGTGATTTGGTTTCTCTTACTGTTTTTCTGGTCTCTCACCACTGGCATATTTTAACGTTTTCTTGTTTCTAGGACATTAATAGGTTTTATCATTACGTTATGTTATCGTTTCTTTGTTCGTTGTTTAATAAAAGTTCATGTTCATCAGTGGCCTACTGATTTTCGTTTTCCTATTCTTTTCTTTCCAGGTTGTTTCATGCTAAAGTTTCTGTTAACAGGATACAGTGATCACTTTGTTATTATTGCATATGTCCTTTTCACTAGGGGTGCTCTCTGGTCGGGCCAGATGACGTATCTCTAGTAAATGGTCCGGGTGAAACAGGTGCATCAATCAGTGGGGAGTAGATAGGCATGACAGATTACAACGGGGGAGAAAGGTCCGCATTACGTACCCTTTCACTATTTGCAAAGATTTTCCTACGTATATTTGCAAACAGGGAATACCTCCAAAAAGAACCAATTCCCAAACAGTCAATGTTTGGGGAAACAATCAATCAATGAGGAACGAAATAGGCACGACGTGTTAAAGGTTTGCGTTACCTACCCTTCACTATCTGCAAAGGGAGAGAGAATATTCCTATTCTTCCTCGTTTGCAGGCAGAGAAGATTCTTAAGAGAACCAACTTCGAACAATTCAATGCTCGATTCAAACAATCAACAAGGGGTACTGTGAACACAAATGAACGCCGCTTATGTACATACACATTGGTATTATCAACAGGTTGTTCCTAATGTTTCTATTTTAGGGAGGTCAAAAAGAGATCCCATTAGTGGCCTACTGATTTTGCTCGATTCCTTTTGTTTTTTTACACGATTTTTAGCTATCTGCAAAGACTAAACAGAGTATTGCGACTCTGTGCTTGTTTGTAAATAGAGAATGAACCAAAGAGAACAATCAATCAAATGGAGAGAGAAGCAGGCACGACGGATTACAACGGGGGCAAAGGCCTGCGTTAACTACCCTTCACTATCTGCAAAGAGAGAGTACTCCTAATAGAAATGAGGGGTGGGGGGCAGCATTCAAAGCAGATCAGTGTGCATAAACACGAAAATGTTTTTACTTACCACGTACTTGACATTCGACAGCTTATGATATTTGCTATTAAAAAACCATTGAAATTCACTGAAAAAACCATAGGTTATAGACCATATATAGTTAGGAATTAGCATTTAAAAAACCTTATTTTACTCACACAAAACCATTGAAATTCCATATATAGTTAGTTGCACTAACTATATATCGCGCACCCGCAATCCACTGCTGATCATGTCACATATTACATCATTCATGACATGGTCAGTGACATCACTGATGACATCACTGATGACATCTCAAATGACATCACTGATGACATCTCATTTGACATCATTCTTGTGCTAATACGATAAACCTCTACAGACTCTAATATAACCTTAGATACACTCAGTGTATACAGACACTCATCCATGGAGTTACTCACACACCCAGTCAGTCATGCAAAGAAACAATCTCACCTCCATTTCTTCAACTATACAGTTAAACACACCTTACTTATTGAAACATATACTAACACATATTTACTCTCTTATACAATCCCTGATACAAGTTCACAATGATCGATACAACCACTCACTCATTCAGTGGCTCTCATGCATAGTTATTTATATATGCCAACTCTCACATGTACTGTGTTTTACATATGTACTTACTATGACATGTAGCATTGAGATATCCATTCACTCATCAATAGACTCATGCACACAGTCAACTGCCCATGTAGCTGTTTCCACATGCACTCTTGAACTCATACACCTAGTGAATAAACTGCTCACACATCTATGCACAGAGTCACACACCTTCCAGCCACCCCCACACAAACTCAATCTCCCATAGGAATACTTGGGGAACCAATTAATAACACATTTAGCCTCTCGTATAGCTAATGATCAACACATGCAGCAGTTTACATCACAACAGACATAATGATGCACAAATTAAGACAGTTTAGTCACTAACCCATGCATTCAGTGAGACACATTTAATCACTCACTCATACAGTCAGTCACGCACCTACTAAATTCTTCATCCAGACACTTATACATCCACTCATTCTTCAATATGTAAGACATATTTTAACTTTACAGAAACATACAGTCACTGGATGTTGTCATCAGTGATGTCATCAGTGATGTCATTTGAGATGTCATCAGTGATGTCATCAGTGATGTCACTGACCATGTCATGAATGATGTAATATGTGACATGATCAGCAGTGGATTGCGGGTGCGCGATATATAGTTAGTGCAACTAACTATATATGGAATTTCAATGGTTTTGTGTGAGTAAAATAAGGTTTTTTAAATGCTAATTCCTAACTATATATGGTCTATAACCTATGGTTTTTTCAGTGAATATATATATACATATGTGTATATATATATATATATATATATATATATATATATACATATGTATATATATATATATATATTACCTACTGGCGGTCGCCAGTAGGTATATATAGTTAGGATTTTTTCTCTATGGGTTTTTTGAAAATTCTATGTCTAATAACTTTGGCGTTTGTGGACGGAATTGGCTGAAATTTTCAGGAAAATGGCACATTTTGTTTCTGAGCAGCCCCTAAAAATTGGGGGTGGTTCGTCCAGGGGGGGTCGAGAAAAAAGGGGGGTCCCAAAACGTGTTTTTAACATTGAGTTTTCCATAGGGCGGTTGGCCTCACTTTTAGCCCGAACGGCTGAATGGATTTGCAGGAAACTTGGCAAAATTGTAGGGACTGGTAGCCCGATGTGCCTTTTGTAGGTCTCAATATATGTGCTACAGTGGATTTTGAGAAATTAACGTTTAAAAAAAGATATATATCTGTAACAGCGGACCGGGCAGCGCTCCAGGACGCGTACTTTTCGCGCAATGGAGCTTTGTGAAGCGAAGCTGATTGGTTCTCCGGCGTCTGTCAACATTCCAAACAGTCCGTAGCGGCCGCCATCTTGTCTCTCGGTAGGATCGAGAGACAAGAGGAGGCCAAAGCGAAGGGGCAAATGACCATAAGGGGGAATAGTAGATCCTCGCTGACCCCCTAGGTTTGATGTGGAGGTTTTAAAAGGGCCCCGCGGGGCAAAAAAAAAAAATAATAATAATAATCGAACGGCTGAATGGATTTGCACGAAACTTGGCAAAATATTAGGGACTGGTAGCCCGATGTGCCTTTGCTAGGTCTCAATATATGTGCTCCAGTGGATTTTGAGAAATTAACGTTCAAAAAAAGATATATATCTGTAACAGCGCTCCGCTTCGCGTACTTTTCGCGTTACGGAGCTTTGCGAAGCGAAGCTGATTGGCTCTCCGGTGTCTGTAAACATTCCAAACAGTACGTAGCGGCCGCCATCTTGTCTGTCGGTAGGATCGAGAGACAAGAGGAGGCCAAAGCGAAGGGGCAAATGACCATAAGGGGGCATAGTAGATCCTCGCTGACCCCCTAGGTTTGATGTGGAGGTTTTAAAAGGGCCCCGCGGGGCAAAAAAAAAAAATAATAATAATAATCGAACGGCTGAATGGATTTGCACGAAACTTGGTAAAATATTAGGGACTGGTAGCCCGATGTGCCTTTGCTAGGTCTCAATATATGTGCTTCAGTGCATTTTGAGAAATTAACGTTCAAAAACAAGATATATATCTGTAACAGCGCTCCGCTTCGCGGAGATAAAATTATATCTGTATTACCTAGCTGTTGCTAACACCAGTTAGCGACGGCTAGTAGGAGATAGCGACCATCTTGGGCCCCACTTTGCATGTGAGTGATATTTATCACTAATGACATGCAAAGTGGGCATGCCAAGATGTTAGCGACTGGAAACAGTCGCTAACATCGCTATCTCCTATTATCAACTTTTGGAAATATTCGAGATAAGCGCGAATATCTCCAAAAAGTAACAGCTGCCCTGAGCAGTTCTTAGCCATGTTATCCAATGGGAGGTGGATAACATGGCTAAGAGCATTAGCTCGGTAATGCATGAATATCGCTGAGTTTTCAGCGATATTAATGCATTGCGGTCGTTTTTTATCGTATTTGCGATAAACCTTGATAATAGCAAGGTTTATCTGCGATAATTTCTGACGGTAAAAAAATCTTTTCAATGCATCGTTAGGGATAAATATCGCTTAACTTTGGTAATATGCCCCAACGTCTGTTAACGTTCGATTCGAAGGAAATCAGGAAGTGTTGAAAAACATTGTCTGCGCCATCTTGTCTTTTTTCAAATGCCACACTTTTGTCGTGCACGGCAGCCATTTTAGATGCCTTGACCAGACCCACTCTGTGCACGCTGTCGATCCTTAGCATGGCTCCCCACCCTCGCAAGCATCTCACCCAGGCAGTGGTCACCCCCGCTCTCTGTCTTATGCATGGGTAATAAACCTCCCCCCATCTGCGCTGCTCTTCCCTGAGAATCACACCCTGTGCCCGCCCGACACCTCCCTTTCGCCCTATTCACTACCGCACCCTCTGACACTCCTTTTCCTCTGTGTCCGATTGTCCAGGCCGGTCCTAGGCTATCAGCTAGCCCTGCAGATGTAGTTTATGGCCACAGCTGTAAAGAATCACCCCTCTTCAAAGGAGTTATAGTAGATCAAGGCCCACACTCGATGAGATCCGTCACAGCAGAAGCGTTGCTATTATCTGAAAACCATCCTGTATTGTGATTGGGGAGGGGACCGAGCGTGAAGCGGAAGATTCCAGGGATGACTCTTTGTACATCAAAGTTTTTACAATTATGTGTCACATTAAAAATATATAGCACTCCGACAAAGTAGTAAGATTATAAAACTTTAATAATTTATAAATATATACAAGAAAACAAAAATAGTAATAACATATAAACATTTTTAGGGAAAAACAACGAAGTAGCGGTCGGCTGTGCGAATAGTCCCAACGCAGCACAACGTCCAGATTTCCGGCGTGGGGCGTCGCGGGGGGTGGGTCATCAGTAGCAAACTGTTGTGCGAATAGTTCCAAGGCAGCAGAACGCGCCGAAATCTAGATGACACGAAAGTGATGTCTAGTAAGTTGCCACCCAGCAAATAACGGCGTGGGGCGTCGCGGGGGGTGGGTCATCAGTAGCAAACTGTTGTGCGAATAGTTCCAAGGCAGCAGAACGATGGCACCAAGGTGATGTCCAGTAAGTTGCCACACTGGTTTTGGTATCCTACAATGCTACTCCGAATAACGGCGTGGGGCGCCCCGGGGGAGGCGGCGTGAACGGGCCTCTCCAGGTGGAGTGTCATCTGTTGTAGTGGGGCGCCCCTTTACCGTTTCAGTTGCCATTCCGTCCGTTTTTGGTCCACTGTGTCAAAAGCCGCAATTCAGCTGAGTTGCGCCCACTCTTGCGGTGCAGCGATAGGCGGCTGTCACAGGACTCTCAAAATGGCGGCAGGCTCTTTCCTTTTTGGGCCTGGTCCACTGAAATGGCCCTGGGACACCTTGGAAATCGGACGCTTGTCTGCTAGGTCTTGGACCCCATTCTCGAAAGCGTCCCCTCCGCCTTGAGAATTCATCAAAAGTTTTGGGGGCCCCGACTCCGGCAGGCTTCTGGTGGGAAGCGGCTGCCATGATTGCTCGCGGAATGACCACGACGGAGCTACGAGATGGTGGTGCTCTCATGCTGACGCCAGTTTAGTCTGAAACATCCAGAAACAAGGTGGGGCTTTCATCGTTTGGGAAAAAAAAAAGTTTTCATCCAATGAAAAGTGTTGTTTTTAGGTCATATGATCAAGCCTTCCATCATTAGGAAACCAAAAGTAAAATGAACCAATGAAAAGTTTTATAAACAAGTCACATGGCCTGTTATGCGGCATAGGGTATAAAATGCGGAGAAAATACGTTGGCACGTGAGGCGGCGTCAGTAGCGGACCGATGTGCGAATAGGCCGAAGGCAATACAACGCGCCAAGATCCGGATGGCACCGAGGTGGTGTCCAGCAAGTTGCAGCACTGGTGTGGCCATCCTACAATGCTGAAAGTCGGCGTGGGGCGCCCCGTTGGCCTGTGAGTTTGCGTCAGTAGCGGACCGATGTGCGAATAGGCCGAAGGCAGCACAACGCGCCAAGATCCGGATGGCACCGAGGTGGTGTCTAGTAAGTTGCCGCACTGGTGTGGCCATCCAACAATGCTGAAAGTCGGCGTGGGGCGCCCCGTTGGCCTGTGAGATGGCGTCAGTAGCGGACCGATGTGCGAATAGGCCGAAGGCAGCACAACGCGCCAAGATCCGGATGGCACCAAGGTGGTGTCTAGTAAGTTGTCGCACTTCTGTGGCCATCCTACAATGTTGAAAGTCGGCGTGGGGCGCCCCGTTGGCCTGTGAGATGGCGTCAGTAGCGGACCGATGTGCGAATGGGGCCAAAGGCAGCGCAACAATATTTTCTGACTGACACCACAAGGCGCTGAGATGCCAAGATCCGGATGGCACCGAGGTGATGTCTAAGTTGCGGACTGATGTGCGAATGGGGCCAAAGGCAGCGTAACAATATTTTTTGTATGGAAGATACCCCTAGGCGTTGAGATGCCAAGATTCGGATGGCACCGAGGTGATGTCTAGCAAGTTGCTGTACTGGTGTGGTCATCCTACAATGCTGAAACTCGGCGTGGGTCGCCCCATTAGCCTGTGAGATGGCGTCAGTAGCGGACCGATGTGCGAATAGGCCGAAGGCAGCACAACGCGCCAAGATCCGGATGTCACCGTGGTGGTTTCATAGTTGAGAGGCACTTCATCTGCAGTGGGGCGCCGAGATCCGGATGGCACCGAGGTGATGTCTAGCAAGTTGCTGTACTGGTGTGGTCATTCTACAATGCTGAAAGTCAGCGTGGGTCGCCCCATTAGCCTGTGAGATGGCTGTTCTTTGGATTTGGGCCTGGTCCACTAAAATGGCCCTGGGACACCTTAGAACTCGGACGCTCGATTTTATTTTCCTTTCCTGTACATGCAAAAAAAGGTAAATGCCCGGTACGTTACACGCTTCATCTGCCACGATGAACTCTCCAGAGGAACCGAAAAAAAATATAGTTGTGGTAACTATACCATGCATCGTCATATGGAGAGGTGGCACCAATTAATTATAGTGCTGCATAAAAGAGAGATTTGGAGGAGAACCCCTGACCTGCTAGTACATTCATCAAAGAAGTGGCACTGAGAGCTTCAGAGGCAAGGGAAACGGTCCCAAATATTTAGAAGAACTTTGGAAAGATTAAAATGACATGTTTAGATTGTGGCAAATTAATTTCATGTGGACAGATGAGTGTTACTCTAATAAATACAGCATATGAACATCATCATAGTCGATGGTTGGTAGAGACATTTTGACTATATCCTGGACCTGCCCGTCCTCGCCCAAAATGGCGCCGGAATAAATGGGACTCGTAACTCCTTGTTGTGTACTGGTTGCAGAACCTTGAAATCACGAGATACGTATGCAGTTTTGAAGCACATGGCGGGCGGGGACGAGAATTGATTGAATATTTCGACATCCCTATTGATATTAAGTTCTGATGTGTTATTGATTACTGTACTATTGAAAGTTCGAATTAACGTCACCCATGGTACTTGCCCGCAAATGTATATCTAGATAATTTTATTGTAACTGGCCCTGTCGTATTTTAATTATAAAATGTACGTCCACCGATTCCGTAACTGTTAGACACCTTAGTTCTTGCAACCTAATGGCCCGCCCGTTACGTTCCTCTACAGTGTAAATGTCTACTCATCATATACGATTACAGTTTGCTCTGTGGCAGGCCCACGTGGTTATAGGCTCGTATTTGTATAATGAAATTTTCACAATAAAGGTTTTTAAAAGAAAACATGGTAGTAGTATATACATTGGTAAAGTTTTTAATAATAGTGACTGTTTTAGAATCATTAAAAGGCAAGTGAAATAAAGCAGACCAATTACATGAAGGGTAAAAGGTATAATACGAAGGAAAGCAGTAAAGATAAATGGTCAAGGGCTGTTGTGTTTTCTATTCCTGCAACATAAAGTGATCGATAAGAATCTCATATTCAGGCGTATCGGCGACTAAGACAGCAGGTCGACCCTCTTTTGCTCAACGGCTCCGTCATGGGACGAAGAAACGCTCTTTTTCTCGAAAAAAGAATATATTTTACTTGCAGGACAGTTGTAAAATTTCCGGGAAAGTACATTAGCCTGGAACATTATAACATATATTTAAGAAAAAATAATGTTCGGAAGTAATGAAAAGCGTAATTTTTAGGTCATATGACCAAGCCTTTCATCATTACAATAAGAAAAGTAAAATGAACCAATGAAAAGTTTTATTAACAAGTCACATGACTTGTTATGCTTACGTTACGCGCTGCGCGCCCCGGATGACTTCCGGATGCGCTAACGCGGCGCGTCATATGACGCATTACGCGACAACGCAGGTACAGAATATAGTCAAAATGTCTCCACCAACCAGCGGTCGGAACACAACCCCTTTCAGCAGGCTAAATAGTTCTGTTAAATGACAACAGAAGGGACAGGCAACAAGAACCATCAGTCAAAGAGGGGAGGGCTAGTTCTTCTCTACCGGGTTACATTGGGGCGCTACCGGAAGTGATCGAATTGGTAGTCTACAGTGTTTCTGGATGTTTCAGACTGAAGCTGGGGTTAGCATGAGAGCAGCACCATTTCGTAGCTCCGTCGTGGTCATTCCGCAACCAATCATGGCAGCCGTTCTTTATCGTTATTTTGGGCGGGGTGGGTGGCGGAGCCGAGCTGTTTTGCAGCCATCATTGTGTGGAGTTCAGTTCATCTCACTAGTTTTGTATTTGTAATGAGGGGTTGTTCCTAATGTTTCTATTTTAGCGAGGTCAAAAAGAGATCCCATTAGTGGCCTACTGATTTTGCTCGATTCCTTTTCTTTTTTTTTACACGATTTTTCGTTATCTGCAAAGACTAAACAGAGTATTGCGACTCTGTGTTTGTTTGTAAATAGAGAATGAACCAAAGAGAACTAATTCTAAAACAGTAAATACTTGGATAACAATCAATCAAATGGAGAGAGAAGCAGGCACGACGGATTACAACGGGGGCAAAGGCCTGCGTTAACTACCTTTCACTATCTGCAAAGAGAGAGTACTCCTAATAGAAATGAGGGGGGGGGGCACCATTCAAAGCAGATCAGTGTGCATAAACACGAAAATGTTTTCACTTACCACGTACTTGACATTCGACAGCTTATGATATTTGCTATTAAAAAACCATTGAAATTCACTGAAAAAACCATAGGTTATAGACCATATATAGTTAGGAATTAGCATTTACAAAACCTTGAAAATTCACTGAAAAAACCATAGGTTATAGACCATATATAGTTAGGAATTAGCATTTAAAAAACCTTATTTTACTCACACAAAACCATTGAAATTCCATATATAGTTAGTTGCACTAACTATATATCGCGCACCCGCAATCCACTGCTGATCATGTCACATATTACATCATTCATGACATGGTCAGTGACATCACTGATGACATCACTGATGACATCTCAAATGACATCACTGATGACATCACTGATGACATCTCATTTGACATCATTCTTGTGCTAATACGATAAATCTCTTCAGACTCTAATATAACCTTAGATACACTCAGTGTATACAGACACTCACACACTGCCACTCATCCATGGAGTTACTCACACACCCAGTCAGTCATGCAAAGAAACAATCTCACCTCCATTTCTTCAACTATACAGTTAAACACACCTTACTTATTGAAACATATACTAACACATATTTACTCTCTTATACAATCCCTGATACAAGTTCACAATGATCGATACAACCACTCACTCATTCAGTGGCTCTCATGCACAGTTATTTATATATGCCAACTCTCACATGTACTGTGTTTTACATATGTACTTACTATGACATGTAGCATTGAGATATCCATTCACTCATCAATACACTCATGCACACAGTCAACTGCCCATGTAGCTGTTTCCACATGCACTCTTGAACTCATACACCTAGTGAATAAACTGCTCACACATCTATGCATAGAGTCACACACCTTCCAGCCACCCCCACACAAACTCAATCTCCCATAGAAATACTTGGGCAACCAATTAATAACACATATAGCCTCTCGTATAGCTAATGATCAACACATGCAGCAGTTTACAGAACAACAGACATAATTATGCACAAATTAAGACAGTTTAGTCACTAACCCATGCATTCAGTGAGACACATTTAATCACTCACTCATACAGTCAGTCACGCACCAACTAAATCCTTCATCCAGACACTTATACATCCACTCATTCTTCAATATGTAAGACATATTTTAACTTTACAGAAACATACAGTCACTGGATGTTGTCATCAGTGATGTCATCAGTGATGTCATTTGAGATGTCATCAGTGATGTCATCAGTGATGTCACTGACCATGTCATGAATGATGTAATATGTGACATCATCAGCAGTGGATTGCGGGTGCGCGATATATAGTTAGTGCAACTAACTATATATGGAATTTCAATGGTTTTGTGTGAGTAAAATAAGGTTTTTTAAATGCTAATTCCTAACTATATATGGTCTATAACCTATGGTTTTTTCAGTGAATTTTCAAGGTTTTGTAAATGCTAATTCCTAACTATATATGGTCTATAACCTATGGTTTTTTCAGTGAATATATATATATATATATATATTCACTGAAAAAACCATAGGTTATAGACCATATATAGTTAGGAATTAGCATTTACAAAACCTTGAAAATTCACTGAAAAAACCATAGGTTATAGACCATATATAGTTAGGAATTAGCATTTAAAAAACCTTATTTTACTCACACAAAACCATTGAAATTCCATATATAGTTAGTTGCACTAACTATATATCGCGCACCCGCAATCCACTGCTGATGATGTCACATATTACATCATTCATGACATGGTCAGTGACATCACTGATGACATCACTGATGACATCTCAAATGACATCACTGATGACATCACTGATGACATCTCATTTGACATCAATGACCACATCACTGATGATATCATTCATGTGACAATACAATGCATCTCCTCACATTTTAATATAACCTCTGTTTCACCCAGTGTTAAATACAGAATATAATTTTTGAAACCATTGACACACCAATACTAGTTACTACATACGCACTCACTGATTCCTACGTCTACACACACCTTCACTCATTCACCCATACTATCATTCATACATACAATCACTCATCTTTACAACACTATCATATGCACTCATACACCTATACAGACACTCACAGTCTGCCACTCATCCATGGAGTTACTCACACACCTAGTCAGTCCTGTAAAGAATCAATGACACTTCCATTTTCTTGTCTATACAGTTAAACATAGAGCACCTTACATTTTCAAACATATACTAACACATACTTACCTTGTTATACAATCATTGATACAAGTACACATTGATCTGCACAGAGTCACACACCTCCCAGCCAGCCACACACACACTCAGTCTCCCATACAAATACTTGGACAATCAATCAGTAACCCATATAGTTAATTATATAGCTACTGATCAAAACATGCAGCAGTTTACAGAACAACAGACATAATGATGCACAAATTAAGACACTTTAGTCACTAACCCATGCACTCAGTGAGACACATTTAATCACTCACTCATGCATTCAGTCATGCACCTACTAAATCCTTTGTCCAGACACTTATACTTCCACTCATTCTTCAATATGTAAGACACATTTTAACTTTACAGAAACATACAGTCACTGGATGTTGTCATCAGTGATGTCATCAGTGATGTCATTTGAGATGTCATCAGTGATGTCATCAGTGATGTCACTGACCATGTCATGAATGATGTAATATGTGACATCATCAGCAGTGGATTGCAGGTGCGCGATATATAGTTAGTGCAACTAACTATATATGGAATTTCAATGGTTTTGTGTGAGTAAAATAAGGTTTTTTAAATGCTAATTCCTAACTATATATGGTCTATAACCTATGGTTTTTTCAGTGAATTTTCAAGGTTTTGTAAATGCTAATTCCTAACTATATATGGTCTATAACCTATGGTTTTTTCAGTGAATTTCAATGGTTTTTTAATAGCAAATATCATAAGCTGTCGAATGTCAAGTACGTGGTAAGTGAAAACATTTTCGTGTTTATGCACACTGATCTGCTTTGAATGGTGCCCCCCCCCTCATTTCTATTAGGAGTACTCTCTCTTTGCAGATAGTGAAAGGTAGTTAACGCAGGTCTTTGCCCCCATTGTAATCCGTCGTGCCTGCTTCTCTCTCCATTTGATTCATTGTTATCCAAGTATTTACTGTTTTAGAATTAGTTCTCTTTGGTTCATTCTCTATTTACAAACAAACACAGAGTCGCAATACTCTGTTTAGTCTTTGCAGATAACGAAAAATCGTGTAAAAAAAAAGAAAAGGAATCGAGCAAAATCAGTAGGCCACTAATAGGATCTCTTTTTGACCTCGCTAAAATAGAAACATTAGGAACAACCCCTCATGACAAATACAAAACTAGTGAGATGAACTGAACTCCACACAATGATGGCTGCAAAACAGCTCGGCTCCGCCACCCACCCCGCCCAAAATAACGATAAAGAACGGCTGCCATGATTGGTTGCGGAATGACCACGACGGAGCTACGAAATGGTGCTGCTCTCATGCTAACCCCAGCTTCAGTCTGAAACATCCAGAAACACTGTAGACTACCAATTCGATCAGTTCCGGTAGCGCCCCAATGTAACCCGGTAGAGAAGAACTAGCCCTCCCCTCTTTGACTGATGGTTCTTGTTGCCTGTCCCTTCTGTTGTCATTTAACAGAACTATTTAGCCTGCTGAAAGGGGTTGTGTTCCGACCGCTGGTTGGTGGAGACATTTTGACTATATTCTGTACCTGCGTTGTCGCGTAATGCGTCATATGACGCGCCGCGTTAGCGCATCCGGAAGTCATCCGGGGCGCGCAGCGCGTAACGTAAGCATAACAAGTCATGTGACTTGTTAATAAAACTTTTCATTGGTTCATTTTACTTTTCTTATTGTAATGATGAAAGGCTTGGTCATATGACCTAAAAATTACGCTTTTCATTACTTCCGAACATTATTTTTTCTTAAATATATGTTATAATGTTCCAGGCTAATGTACTTTCCCGGAAATTTTACAACTGTCCTGCAAGTAAAATATATTCTTTTTTCGAGAAAAAGAGCGTTTCTTCGTCCCATGACGGAGCCGTTGAGCAAAAGAGGGTCGACCTGCTGTCTTAGTCGCCGATACGCCTGAATATGAGATTCTTATCGATCACTTTATGTTACAGGAATAGAAAACACAACAGCCCTTGACCATTTATCTTTACTGCGTTCCTTCGTATTATACCTTTTACCCTTCATGTAATTGGTCTGCTTTATTTCACTTGCCTTTTAATGATTCTAAAACAGTGACTATTATTAAAAACTTTACCAATGTATATACTACTACCATGTTTTCTTTTAAAAACCTTTATTGTGAAAATTTCATTATACAAATACGAGCCTATAACCACGTGGGCCGGCCACGGAGCAAACTGTAATCGTATATGATGAATAGACATTTACACTGTAGAGGAACGTAACGGGCGGGCCATTAGGTTGCAAGAACTAAGGTGTCTAACAGTTACGGAATCGGTGGACGTACATTTTATAATTAAAATACGACAGGGCCAGTTACAATAAAATTATCTAGATATACATTTGCGGGCAAGTACCATGGGTGACGTTAATTCGAACTTTCAACAGTACAGTAATCAATAACACATCAGAACTTAATATCAATAGGGATGTCGAAATATTCAATCAATTCTCGTCCCCGCCCGCCATGTGCTTCAAAACTGCATACGTATCTCGTGATTTCAAGGTTCTGCAACCAGTACACAACAAGGAGTTACGAGTCCCATTTATTCTGGCGCCATTTTGGGCGAGGACGGGCAGGTCCAGGATATAGTCAAAATGTCTCTACCAACCATCGACTATGATGATGTTCATATGCTGTATTTATTAGAGTAACACTCATCTGTCCACATGAAATTAATTTGCCACAATCTAAACATGTCATTTTAATCTTTCCAAAGTTCTTCTAAATATTTGGGACCGTTTCCCTTGCCTCTGAAGCTCTCAGTGCCACTTCTTTGATGAATGTACTAGCAGGTCACGGGTTCTCCTCCAAATCTCTCTTTTATGCAGCACTATAATTAATTGGTGCCACCTCTCCATATGACGATGCATGGTATAGTTACCACAACTATATTTTTTTTCGGTTCCTCTGGAGAGTTCATCGTGGCAGATGAAGCGTGTAACGTACCGGGCATTTACCTTTTTTTGCATGTACAGGAAAGGAAAAAAAAATCGAGCGTCCGAGTTCTAAGGTGTCCCAGGGCCATTTTAGTGGACCAGGCCCAAATCCAAAGAACAGGCCGCCATTTTGAGAGTCCTGTTGCAGCCGCCTGTCGCTGTAGCATCAAGAGCAGCCGAAACTCAGCTGAATGGCAACTGAAACGCTAAAGGGGCGCCCCACTACAGCAGACGAGCCAGGCCCAAATCCAAAGAACAGCTATCTCACAGGCTAATGGGGCGACCCACGCCGAGTTTCAGCATTGTAGGATGACCACACAAGTACAGCAACTTGCTAGACATCACCTCGGTGCCATCCGGATCTCGGCGCCCCACTGCAGATGAAGTGCCTCTCAACTATGAAACCACCACGGTGACATCCGGATCTTGGCGCGTTGTGCTGCCTTCGGCCTATTCGCACATCGGTCCGCTACTGACGCCATCTCACAGGCTAATGGGGCGACCCACGCCGAGTTTCAGCATTGTAGGATGACCACACCAGTACAGCAACTTGCTAGACATCACCTCGGTGCCATCCGGATCTCGGCGCCCCACTGCAGATGAAGTGCCTCTCAACTATGAAACCACCACGGCGACATCCGGATCTTGGCGCGTTGTGCTGCCTTCGGCCTATTCGCACATCGGTCCGCTACTGACGCCATCTCACAGGCTAATGGGGCGACCCACGCCGAGTTTCAGCATTGTAGGATGACCACACCAGTACAGCAACTTGCTAGACATCACCTCGGTGCCATCCGGATCTCGGCGCCCCACTGCAGATGAAGTGCCTCTCAACTATGAAACCACCACGGTGACATCCGGATCTTGGCGCGTTGTGCTGCCTTCGGCCTATTCGCACATCGGTCCGCTACTGACGCCATCTCACAGGCTAATGGGGTGACCCACGCCGAGTTTCAGCATTGTAGGATGACCACACCAACTTGCTAGACATCACCTCAGTGCCATCCGAATCTTGGCATCTCAACGCCTAGTGGTATCTTCCATACAAAAAATATTGTTACGCTGCCTTTGGCCCCATTCGCACATCAGTCCGCAACTTAGACATCACCTCGGTGCCATCCGGATCTTGGCATCTCAGCGCCTTGTGGTGTCAGTCAGAAAATATTGTTGTGCTGCCTTCGGCCTATTCGCACATCGGTCCGCTACTGACGCCATCTCACAGGCCAACGGCGCGCCCCACGCCGACTTTCAGCATTGTAGGATGGCCACACCAGTGCGGCAACTTGCTACACACCACCTCGGTGCCATCCGGATCTTGGCATCTCAGCGCCTTGTGGTGTCTTCTACACCGGAAATATAGTAGAAAATATTGTTGCGCTGCCTTTGGCCCCATTCACACATCAGTCCGCTACTGACACCATCTCACAGGCCAACGGGGCGCCCCACGCCGACTTTCAACATTGTAGGATGGCCACAGAAGTGCGACAACTTACTAGACACCACCTCGGTGCCATCCGGATCTTGGCGCGTTGTGCTGCCTTCGGCCTATTCGCACATCGGTCCGCTACTGACGCAAACTCACAGGCCAACGGGGCGCCCCACGCCGACTTTCAGCATTGTAGGATGGCCACACCAGTGCGGCAACTTCCTACACACCACCTCGGTGCCATCCGGATCTTGGCGCGTAGTGAAGCTGCAGCAGCTGCAAATAAGCTTCAGACAGTGTTACAACCGCTGCTCAGAACTCTCAACTATGACACCACCTCGGTGCCATCCGGATCTTGGCGCGTTGTATTGCCTTCGGCCTATTCGCACATCGGTCCGCTACTGACGCCGCCTCACGTGCCAACGTATTTTCTCCGCATTTTATACCCTATGCCGCATAACAGGTCATGTGACTTGTTTATAAAACTTTTCATTGGTTCATTTTACTTTTGGTTTCCTAATGATGGAAGGCTTGATCATATGACCTAAAAACAACACTTTTCATTGGATGAAAACTTTTTTTTTCCCCCAAACGATGAAAGCCCCACCTTGTTTCTGGATGTTTCAGACTGAAGCTGGCGTCAGCATGAAAGCACCACCATCTCGTAGCTCAGTCGTGGTCATTCCGCGAGCAATCATGGCAGCCGCTCCCCACCAGAAGCCTGCAGGAGTCGGAGCCCCCAAAACTTTTGATGAATTCTCAAGGCGGAGGGGACGCTTTCGAGAATGGGGTCCAAGACCTAGCAGACAAGCGTCCGATTTCCAAGGTGTCCCAGGGCCATTTCAGTGGACCAGGCCCAAAAAGGAAACAGCCTGCCGCCATTTTGAGAGTCCTGTGACAGCCGCCTATCGCTGCACCGCAAGAGTGGGCGCAACTCAGCTGAATGGCGGATTTTGACACAGTGGACCAAAAGCGGACGGAATGGCAACTGAAACGGTAAAGGGGCGCCCCACTAAAACAGATGAGACTCCACCTGGAGAGGCCCGTTCACGCCGCCTCCCCCGGGGCGCTCCACGCCGTTATTCGGAGCAGCATTGTAGGATACCAAAACCAGTGCGGCAACTTACTGGACATCACCTTGGTGCCATCGTTCTGCTGCCTTGGAACTATTCGCACAACAGTTTGCTACTGATGACCCACCCCCCGCGACGCCCCACGCCGTTATTTGCTGGGTGGCAACTTACTAGACATCACTTTCGTGTCATCTAGATTTCGGCGCGTTCTGCTGCCTTGGAACTATTCGCACAACAGTTTGCTACTGATCACCCACCCCCCGCGACGCCCCACGCCGGAAATCTGGACGTTGTGCTGCGTTGGGACTATTCGCACAGCCGACCGCTACTTCGTTGTTTTTCTCTAAAAATGTTTATATGTTATTACTATTTTTGTTTTCTTGTATATATTTATAAATTATTAAAGTTTTATAATCTTACTACTTTGTCGGAGTGCTATATATTTTTAATGTGACACATAATTGTAAAAACTTTGATGTACAAAGAGTCATCCCTGGAATCTTCCGCTTCACGCTCGGTCCCCTCCCCAATCACAATACAGGATGGTTTTCAGATAATAGCAACGCTTCTGCTGTGACGGATCTCATCGAGTGTGGGCCTTGATCTACTATAACTCCTTTGAAGACGGGTGATTCTTTACAGCTGTGGCCATAAACTACATCTGCAGGGCTAGCTGATAGCCTAGGACCGGCCTGGACAATCGGACACAGAGGAAAAGGAGTGTCAGAGGGTGCGGTAGTGAATAGGGCGAAAGGGAGGTGTCGGGCGGGCACAGGGTGTGATTCTCAGGGAAGAACAGCGCAGATGGGGGAGGTTTATTACCCATGCATAAAACAGAGAGCGGGGGTGACCACTGCCTGGGGGAGATGCTTGCGAGGGTGGGGAGCCATGCTAAGGATCGACAGCGTGCACAGAGTGTATCTGGTCAAGGCATCTAAAATGGCTGCCGTGCACGACAAAAGTGTGGCATTTGAAAAAAGACAAGATGGCGCACACAATGTTTTTCAACAATTCCTGATTTCCTTCGAATCGAACGTTAACAGACGTTGGGGCATATTACCAAAGTTAAGCGATATTTATCCCTAACGATGCATTGCAAAGATTTTTTTACCGTCAGAAATTATCGCAGATAAACCTTGCTATTATCAAGGTTTATCGCAAATACGATAAAAAACGAGCGCAATGCATTAATATCGCTGAAAACTCCGCGATATTCATGCATTACCGAGCTAATGCTCTTAGCCATGTTATCCACCTCCCATTGGATAACATGGCTAAGAACTGCTCAGGGCAGCTGTTACTTTTTGGAGATATTCGCGCTTATCTCGAATATTTCCAAAAGTTGATAATAGGAGATAGCGATGTTAGCGACTGTTTCCAGTCGCTAACATCTTGGCATGCCCACTTTGCATGTCATTAGTGATAAATATCACTCACATGCAAAGTGGGACCCAAGATGGTCGCTATCTCCTACTAGCCGTCGCTAACTGGTGTTAGCAACAGCTAGGTAATACACATATAATTTTATCTCCGCGAAGCGGAGCGCTGTTACAGATATATATCTTGTTTTTGAACGTTAATTTCTCAAAATGCACTGAAGCACATATATTGAGACATAGCAAAGGCACATCGGGCTACCAGTCCCTAATATTTTACCAAGTTTCGTGCAAATCCATTCAGCCGTTCGATTATTATTATTATTTATTTTTTTTTGCCCCGCGGGGCCCTTTTAAAACCTCCACATCAAACCTAGGGGGTCAGCGAGGATCTACTATGCCCCCTTATGGTCATCAGCCGTTCGATTATTATTATTATTTTTTTTTTTTGCCCCGCGGGGCCCTTTTAAAACCTCCACATCAAACCTAGGGGGTCAGCGAGGATCTACTATGCCCCCTTATGGTCATTTGCCCCTTCGCTTTGGCCTCCTCTTGTCTCTCGATCCTACCGAGAGACAAGATGGCGGCCGCTACGTACTGTTTGGAATGTTTACAGACACCGGAGAGCCAATCAGCTTCGCTTCGCAAAGCTCCGTAACGCGAAAAGTACGCGAAGCGGTGCGCTGTTACAGATATATATCTTTTTTTGAACGTTAATTTCTCAAAATCCACTGAAGCACATATATTGAGACCTAGCAAAGGCACATCGGGCTACCAGTCCCTACAATTTTGCCAAGTTTCGTGCAAATCCATTCAGCCGTTCGATTATTAATATTATTTTTTTTTTTTGCCCCGCGGGGCCCTTTTAAAACCTCCACATCAAACCTAGGGGGTCAGCGAGGATCTACTATGCCCCCTTATAGTTATTTCCCCCTTTGTTTTGACCTCCTCTTGTCTCTCGATCCTACCGAGAGACAAGATGGCGGCCACTACGGACTGTTTGGAATGTTGACAGACGCCGGAGAACCAATCAGCTTCGCTTCACAATGCTCCGTTGCGCGAAAAGTCCGCGAACCAGAGCGCTAACCGGTCCGCTGTTACAGATATATATCTTTTTTTAAACGTTAATTTCTCAAAATCCACTGGAGCACATATATTGAGACCTACAAAAGGCACATCGGGCTACCAGTCCCTACAATTTTGCCAAGTTTCGTGCAAATCCATTCAGCCGTTCGGGCTAAAAGTGAGGCCAACCGCCCTATGGAAAACTCAATGTTAAAAACACGTTTTGGGACCCCCCTTTTTTCTCGGCCCCCACTGGACGAACCCCCCCCAAATTTTCAAGGGCTGCTCAGAAACAAAATGTGCCATTTTCCTGAAAATTTCAGCCGATTCCGTCCACAAACGCCAAAGTTATTAGACATAGAATTTTCAAAAAACCCATAGAGAAAAAATCCTAACTATATATACCTACTGGCGACCGCCAGTAGGTAATATATATATATATATATATTTATATATATATATATATATATATATATATATATATATACATATATATATGTATATATATATATATATATATATATACATATATATATGTATATATATATATATATATATATGTGTGTATATTACCTACTGGCGATAGCTAGGACCTAGCTACCATAGGAAATCCGCAACATTCTATTGGGAATAACTTTGGCGCCGAATGAGGGATCTGCCTGTAATTTTCCTTAACTTTGCCTCGCTGCGCTCCGCTCCTTCCCTGAAAGTTTCGGGGGGATCCGTCAAGCGGGGGCCGAGATAAAAGGGGGGTCCCTAAACGTGTTTTCCCCATGTTAATTTCCATAGGGCGGTTGGACTCACTTTTAGCCCGAACGGCTGAATGGATTTCCACCAAACTTGGCAAAATTGTAGGGACTGGTACCCCGATGTGCCTTCGCTATGTCTCAAGATATATGCTCCAGTGGTTTTTACGAAAATGTCATGAGTGATGTCACTGACCATGTCATGAGTGATGTAATATGTGACGTCATCAGCAGTGCATTGCACGCGCAAGTTATAGTGAGTCCAACTAACTATAACGTGTGAATTTCAAAGGTTTTATGCGAGTAAAATTTCCACCTAACTATAACTGGTGTGAAACCTATGGTTTTTTCAGTGAATATATATATATATATTACCTACTGGCGGTCGCCAGTAGCTAGTTATAGTTAGGAGCTATTATCCATAGGAAATCCGCAACATTCTATTGCCAATACCTTTGGCGCTGGCCAAACGGCTGAACGGAATTACACCAAATTTGGCAGAGAGTTGATTCATCAAGCTGATTTGCGCTCGCAAAGGGCCAGATTCTGAGAATCTGGCCCTTTGCGAGTGCGATTTTTGCATTTGGGATTCATCATCCCAAATGCAAAAATCGCTATTACCGAAATCGCATATTTGCGAGGAATTGGATTTAAGGAATCTCTAATAGAGATTCCTTAAATGCAATTCATCAACCAATTAAAAATTGCGAAATTGCAATATTTGGTCGCAATTTACCACCAAGTCTGACTTGGTGGTAAATTGCGAAAATAGTGTAAAAAGCACTTAAGTGCATTTTTTTCTTTTGTATGTTACACACACACATGTCCTTTGGACATGTGTGTGCGCAACACCTGTTCAAATGTGCATTTTAGGGGTGCTACAGGGTGTCCTTTGGACACCCCTGGCACCCTTAAAATCGCTATCTGATTTGCGAGTAGCAAATTGCTACTCGCAAATAAGGGATACTCCCCATTCATTCCTATGGGCCTTTTGGCCCATAGGAATGAATGGGGAGTTATTCCTTTTTTTGCGAGTAGCAAATTGCTACTCGCAAATAGAGAACATGTAGGAATCGCTATTTTTTTAGCAATTCCTACATGAATACCGTTTTGCGTGTCCTCAATAGCGAGTCGCTATGATTCGCTATTAGGGCCACGCAAAACGGCCCGTTGATGAATCAGGCTGTTAGTCCTCAGTTCCGACTTGTGCCTTTTGCTTATATGGTGTCAATCTGTTCAGTAGTTCCTGAGAAAATACGGTTAAAGCCATTTATATATCTAAGGGCACGGTGGATCCGCAGATTGTGCGAGGATTGTCATAAGCGCACTGTCCCGATCACGCGCTCAATGATGTTGTAAACATTCGAAACCAGGAACTGTTGGCAGCCATTTTGTGCCTCTGTAGAAGCGAGGCTGAGGAAGTTAGTGGAATATGTGTTAAAAACAGAGAAAGGGGGCAGGGTAGACATTTTTTTATCCTCTAGACCTGCTTAGAGGGTCCCAGAAAGACCTCAAGGGCTCACCTTTAAAAAAAACAAAAAACTGTAGGTGCGTGTAGGATGCATGGACTGTGCGATAAAACAAATAAAATAAAACTGAGGTTTTTTAAATATTTTGTCTCCGGGGAGTAAAATATTGGGGCAAATTTGTAAATTTCATGTAGAGCCCAGAGGGGCCCCCCAGCCTCGGGGATCGTCACCCCCCGGGGCTAAAAAGAAAAAAATGGTGGGGGGAGGGGTCAAAGGTCCTCAAAGCCATGAGGATCATCACCCCTCGAGGGTTTATGTATTGTGGGAGGGGGGACTACGTGGCTCCCCTCCTGGAGCACTCAAGGTCCCTGTTATCCCCCTGGGCTACAAAAAAAATCATGGCTGGGGAGGGGGGGCTGTAAGGTCTCTAAAGCCCCGGGGACCACCACTCCCCGGGGCATTATGTAATGTGGGAGGGCCAGCTTTTGCAGTGTCCCGGGGTGCCCATCCCACCCTCTCATAGCAAGGAAATATGTTTTCTCTTCCAAAATCTAAATCCGATTGCTTTTCCACATGGGGAGCTGCATGTTAGTAGCTCCTGCTCAGAAAAAGTAATGCTGGCTCCCAAACGCGTAGAGGTTGTGCACCAAAGGCGCTGGAGTCGCGCAGCCTACAGATTATGAGTCGTGCATCCAGCGCTTGCACACCAGGGGGACGCACAGAGCGCTGCGGTGGTGCGCAACTTTTACTTTTTCAGTAAAAAAATAGCCCCTATCAGTACTTTCTAATATTCCCAGGGATCGTATCCTCCAGGTCTTATAAAAAATGTTGGGGACCGTGTGGGGAACCACAATGCCCCATGGTCCTGCCGGCTTCCCGCGTTCTTCGGGAGCCGGCATTGCTTTTCTGCAAGGGGAGATGCTAACTTGCACATGGAAAAGCAATCTGCATTGGATTTTGAAAGTGAGAACAGATTTCACTGCTCTGTCTATAAAAATGCAAACTAAGTTTGCTATGGGAGGGCGGGAGCCGTGAGAGTCCCGCCCTGTCAAAGCAAACAGCAGTGTCCCGGGGTTAGGCATCCTGGGACACTGCAGGAGCCGGCACTCGGGCGTGGTGGTCCCCAGGGCCCTCGAGGGCACCAGGTGGAAGGCCATGCAGCCTGCCTCCCACAATACACAAATTCCCGGGGGTGGTGGTTCCCGGGGCTTGAGGGCGTCGTTGAGGCCCACACACTTCTAATTTTGTAGGGGGGGGCCTTGGACGCGAAAGTGGTTCAAGGGGGTTACAAATCTGGTACACAGTGTTTTGTTTTACTTTGCTTTCCTTTTTGTCTTGTAGAGGATCCAGGGTTAATATAACGTTTTTTGTGCAGCCGGTACCTTTCAACCCTACCCCCAAACAGCTTTCTACCTGTTGCCATAGTAAGAGTTCATGGAACACTTACGTGAGCACAAAGGTTAGAAGTTCACCACACTATGTTGCTAATGGAAAAAGTTACTGTGCTGGAGTTTTAAAACTTTTCCATAGGAACTGTTAGTTGTAGCTAAAGACTCTGGTAAAGATCTGGTAAAGAGTTAGCCTCACAATTATACAAATTATAAATATCTTTTCAATTGGAGACCGCTACCCCGCACCTCCCCAAAAAAGACGTATATACTTTTTTTTATGAACTTTTATTGAAACAACAATAAATAACTGGAAACGTAACTTAAAGATAACAATGTAATAAATAACTAGAAACATAACTTTAAAAAAACAATGTGATATAAACTCTAATAGAAGTAGGGTAGGGAATCTGCAAAACAAAAATGAAAATAAGTGTTCAAAATTAGATAAATGTGACTAATTTGAGGTCAAACATTACAAGTTAAGGTAATACTTGCCAATAATTTTTAATTTGCACTTCTGCAGTGTGCCTGATACATTCCACCTCTCTTATAGGCCTGCGTTCAAGAGGTGTCTGTACGAAGTGCCTACTGCGTCAGATGTACAGTCTGGACCAACAGGTCTTTAAAATGATTCAGAGATGAGACAAAATTAGGTGAGAGATCAAGTCATTATGCAGGACCATATTCTGTAGGGCTTATTTACAAGCCTCTTGCGCCACTTTTGTGTTACTTTTCCCATATTAAAAGTGACGCAAAAGTGGCGCAAGGGGCTTGTAAATTAGGTCTTTTATTTCTAATGCATTTAATCGGAGGCATTGTATATCTAGGCCGCTCTGCTTACCTTGTGTAAACACTGTGACCAACAGAGTTCACAACTTGAACTCAGCTTTGGTTGTACACGGTAGAGTGGACAGCAGCGTCCATAACTTTAAAAGAGAAACAATGTGAGAGAGAGTGAGAAAGATAAAGAGAGAAAAAACGACATTAAAACATGGGAGAGAGAAAGTTATAGATGGAGCAGTTAACACTGGAGAAAATACCCGTAGCTCACCTTTTGCCTCCGTTGTGTGTCCAAGCAGGTGCTGGTTTATAGTGCACCCTCCAGTTTAGTTATCTGAAAGATAGTATATAGAGTTAGTAATCGCATAGTACATACAAATGCACACTTATATTTTTGGTTTATTTTTTTGTACACACAGGATACTATATTACAACAAGTTCCACTGTAAAGAGGAGTCTGTGTGTTGTTTTTCTCCAAAGTACTATATACCATGCATTGTCACTGCATAGCGGTGAGTTCTCAATATTGGGTATCTACACTGTTGCACCCTATTGACTTGCAGAGTACGGAGGTGAATGTTTTTCTTGGGAAGTCAGAGGCAGATTTAGAAGCTCCTTGCGCCAATTTTCCCATGTTAAAAGTTTTTTGTGGCACAAGGGGTCATAAATCTGTCCTTCAAACTGTTGTAACTTATCTATTCTCACTGGCCGGAGGTAATTGTACATTCCTACGCAGTGAAGCTGCTGCACACTACACACTTTCTCATCTTACTGATGACTTGTCGTTGTTTTGGAAACAAGCTTTTTTGCTCACCTTGTGTCATTGGCCTGATTCAAAGAGGGTGCACTACGTGTCGAAGCAGCTTTCTCAGAAGTTGTTACAATGGCCACGCATCATCGCAGAAACCTCGTACGTTCAGTTTTAGAGGTGTTGGGGGGCACCAATTTGTGAAACACAACATGTAAGATAAAAAGGAAAGTTAACATTGTGTGTAATGTTTTTAACAAAGGAGAGAGGATGTGAGAGAGTGACTGCAAAGAATATTCGCAGCTCACCTTTCTGTCACCAGTGTGTTTTTCACCACGTGCTGGGACATAATGCACCCTGAAGCTCTACATCTAAAAGATAGTAAAAGAAAGATGTTATAATTTGGTAATTGTTACTATCTTAATGTGGATTTGAATAACATCACCGTTTCACACACGTTCCCTCTCATATTTAAAGGAACTATTTGTATAGTTTATATTCCGGATGTTTGAGCGATTATAAAAACGTTCCTGCTATTGGAAAAAAATATATATACATGTAATTTGATACACTATATAGGACTGCGTTCGTCTAAATTGCTGCGTCGCTTTTTTGTATCCAGTCTTCTGCACCCCATCAACTCCCTCTGATGCTCACCCAGGCCTCACTGCTCACCTTTTTGTAGACAGGACACCTTCTACATCATGTAGTCCTGATCTACCACTAAGAAGTCTCACATATGGTGCCGAATCTTGATATTGGTATGGCTAACGACATACTTATCATCATCGCAGGTTCTTCAGCCACTCAGTCCTTCCGGTACCACTAACTCAGTGATCAAAGAGGCCACGCACGTAGTGGTGGGCCCCCTGTTCGGTGGTTCGGGCCTACATGAGGTGCCCGAACCACCAGGATGGGCCATCACAGTGCTTGCGATGGGAGAAACTGTAAAATGGCGTAGAGCACGTGCGCCCCGACTTTTTTATAGGTAGGGTCACGTGTGTAGTGATGCATGTGCTGGATGGGTGTGGTGTGGGTGTATACCAGCCATGAGGGAGTGTGTTTGCCATTCTGACAACTAGACCTGGAACTAAGAAATCACTACAATGGAAATCTAGGCCATGTAGCGTTGTTGTGTTTTCCTGGAAGCGTAAGTGCAGTAGGCTGGCCTGATGTATGCCGGTGCTGCGTGAGGCTCTGAACCATGACTCCGGAGCTATGGGCGTGGTCCCGTCGTGAGCTATATTCGGGTGTCCGTTTTGTAGTGCTGACGTCACCCAGGTTTTAAAAGCAAATGTGTCATTATATCTGTAAAGTTCCACAACTTGGCCAACATGGAAGGTACGGGGCATCACTGACTCTATATTCGTTCGTTCATAGTTGCACACATAAAAGATGGTGGAAATGACGCATTTCTGCGATTATGAATGTTTGTTGTACATTCAGTGGATTGTTCTAGCTGTTGTAATACAGGGCTATGAAAGGTTTAAGTTGTAGTTTTTGGCACATGAAGGGCAGCTAATTTATATACGTATGTGGTCATTCAGGTACACTGTACAACTTGATGCTGAAAATCATTGTTCGAGTCTCGGAGTTGCATGCACATCCTGTTATTGTAGAGCGACCCTTGACCCTGCTTGCAGGTCAGGTCGCCCCCCACACCGCACAGCTCCGCCTGTGTGCTCCTGCCTCCTAGCCAGCTGCTGCCACCTCGGGAGTTCGCTGCTCCCCCTCTCCGCTAGTATCGCTGCTCTGTGCCTGCTACTCCCGTTCTGCGCCCCCGTTTGTACTGTGCCTTTTTCGTTTTATTTTACTTTCTGTAACTGTGCCATTTGTTTTTAATTGTATTTTTCACTGCTCCTGTTGCCCTGCGTCATTGAATAGCGCCCCTGCCCCGCCCCCTTTAGCCTTCGGCTTCTCTCCGTCCCACTCTTCCCACCGCTGCCCCCTTGCGGCCCGCCCCCCCCCGCATTCCCATTTGCCGCCCCGCTCCCACCTCCCAGCTGCCCCTCCCTCCCACATCCCCTTATATGGCGGCCGCTGCTGATAACCTCGCCAACCTCAGACTCAAACAACTCGTGACGACACCCACCCACGCCGCTGGACACACACTGGACCCCATCTTCTCCGCAAGTCCCCACGTCTCCTTCAACCACACCACCGAACCCCACTGGACAGACCACAGATGCGTCCACTTCATCTTCAGGAAACCCACCACACACCACCGCACCCAACAGATGCCACGCCGCTGCTGGGGCAAGGTCACCGAGGACCAACTGACCACCACCCTCGCCCTCCGACCACCCATCGACCCCGCCGCCATCAACCTCAAACAGTGGATCAACGACTGCGCTGACACCCACGACCCACTCAAGACCTCTGCTACCAATCACACCAACAAGAAAGCTGCATGATTCACCGAATACCTCCGGACCTCCAAGCGCACCTGTCAGAATCTGGAGAAGAACTGGCTCCGCCACCGAACACCAGACAGCTACACAGCCCACAAGAACGCCACCCGCAGACACCACCAACTCATCAGGACCACCAAAGGACCGCCTTCAAGGATCGCCTAGATAGCAACACACACAACAGCAAAGAGCTCTTCAACATCGTGAAAGAACTCTTCAACCACAGCTCCAACACAAACGAAATGACATTCCACCATCACAAGACCTGTGTAACTCACTGGCCACCTTCTTTCACCGCAAGATCACCGACATCCACGACAGCTTCGACACCGCCACCCCCACATCCACTGCCGAGACCACCACCCGCACCAGTCGCCTGACCGCCTGGTCCAATGTCAGCAACAAAGACACCATCAAGACCATGAACTCCATCCACTCCGGATCCCCATCTGACCCATGCCCTCACCACGTTTTCAACAAAGCCAGCACAGCCATCGCACCCCATCTCTGGAAAACAATCAACATCTCCTTCGAGACAGTAACCTTCCCAGAGAGCTCGAAGCACGCCGAGATCAACGCCCTAGTGAAGAAACCCAAGGCGGACCCCAACGACCTCAAGAACTTCCAGACCATTTCCCTGCTCCCTTTCCCGGCGAAAGTCACGGAGAAGATCGTCAACAGACAGCTGACCCGCTACCTCGAAGACAACATCCTGGACCCATCCCAGTCCGGCTTCCGCAGCAACCACAGCACCAAGACCGCCCTCATCGCCGCCACCGACGACATCAGGATCCTTATGGACAAAGGAGATGCAGCCGCCCTCATGCTTCTGGACCTATCAGCAGCCTTCGACACAGTCTTCCACCACACCCTGACAGCACGCCTCTATGACGCCGGAATCCAAGAGAAGGCCCTGACCTGGACCACATCCTTCCTCTCCGGCAGAACCCAGAGCGTCCCACCCTTCCGCTCCAAGACGACCAAGATCATCTGCGGCGTTCCACAGGGATCATCCCTCAGCCCGACGCTGTTCAATATCTACATGGCACCACTCGCCCACGTCGCACGACAACATAGCTTCAACATCATCTCCTACGCCGACGACACCCAGCTGATCATATCCCTCACCGAAGACCCCCACACCACCAAAGCCAACCTCCACAGAGGAATGAAGGCCATCGCCGAATGGATGAAGGACAGGTGGCTGAAGCTGAATTCTGACAAGACGGAGGTCCTCATCCTCGGCCCCACCCCCTCAGCTTGGGATGACTCCTGGTGGCCAACATCGCTAGGAACAGCCCCAGAGCCCACCGACCATGCAGGCAACCTGGGGGTCATCCTCGACTCCGCCCTCTCCATGACCAAGCAGGTCAACGCCGTCTCCGCTTCCTGCTTCAACACCCTCCGAATGCTCCGCAGGATCTTCAAATGGATCCCCTCCGACACGAGAAAAACCGTCACCAAGGCCCTCGTCACCAGCAGACTGGACTACGGGAACGCCCTCTACGCAGGAACAACAACCAAGCTCCTGAGATGGCTGCAACGCATCCAGAACGCCTAGGCACCACTGATCCTCGACGCCCCCCGACGCGGCCACATCACACCACACCTGAGAGGCCTGCATTGGCTCCCCGTCAACAACAGGATCACCTTCAAACTCCTCATCCACGCACACAAAGCCCTACACAACGCCGGACCAGCATACCTCAATGACCGACTCAGCTTCTACACCCCCACCCGCAGCCTCTGCTCCACCAATATCGCCCTCGCCACAGTTCCACGCATCCGGAAAACCACCGCCGGCGGCAGATCCTTCTCCTACCTCGCCGCCAAGACCTGGAACACTCTCCCTACCAGCCTACGACAGACCCAGGACCTGCTGGCCTTCAGAAGACTTCTCAAGACCTGGCTTTCCGATCAGTAGCAGCCCCCCTCTACCCCACCCAGCGCCTTGAGACCCTCACGGGTATGTAGCGTGCTTTACAAATGAAATGATTGATTGATTGATTGACATAATGTAAGTGTGCCTGAAAATGTATTGTAAATATGGTGCTAATGTAAATAGCTGGTATAGTTTTGAGTTGATTTTGCGCTATATAAATATACTTTTTTTAAATGACTGTCACAGGTAAGTTGGTTGCATACGCTATTTATAGCACAATTTAAAGTGGTAGGGCGGAGGAGCAATTTACAAACACAATAAATACACAGAGACAGACAGATAGATAGTTGAAGTGGGTACGGGTATGTGTGCTCGACTCCATTTTATTACGTTGTTGTTGGTAACAATTAGAATAGTAATCATATCATACACAGATATTTAATCATAACGGTTTATGACTTCTGTTGTACAAAGGTAGGAATATTGTATCTGAAATAATGTACAGAACATTCTATCATAAAGGGTTAATGAGTTGTGGCGCACTGAAATAGGTGCGGTTTGTGAGGAGCCTGCGATGATGCGTGGTTCAGGCAGACAGCACTGGTAAAAATGTGTTTTGACTATTGAATTTTGCTTTAACAAGGGCACGTGGCAATTATTTACGGTGTACTGAGTTAGTGGTACGTGTGGTGTTTATTGTGTGCTCACCCTGCGATGATGCGTGGTCTGAGCGGGCTGCACTCAAACAATTCACTGTTGCATACTGGACTATATGAACTTTGAGGGGGGAACTAGCATCGATGGTTATGCTCCGTAAACTAGGTCTACTGATTGCACCCCATAACAAATTAAAGAATTTCTTTTCACGTAGTGCATTCTAACTTTCTCAAAATGGGCACATGTGTCTGGTGGCGATGTTGAAGGTGATGTCCCAGAGGTACTTGTTATTGCCGGTGGTGGAGGTACATTTTGCCGCAATTTTCTACATTCTCAGTTATCATAGTTCACAGAATGCAACAATTGAAGGAGCTTGCGCATACTAGCAGTGCAACAGCACTTTTTCTTTCTTTGCTTTAAATTAATCGAGGCTGAATTTAATTTTGTCTGCAGTGTAGATGAAAAGGTAAATTCAAGTCGTGAACCCTACTGTGCACAGTGTATATGGAAGCTAGTAGTCAGAACAGTTGTAGAACAATGCTTTTTTTTAACTTCTTTTAACAAAATCTGAATACATACAGTATAATTATCTTTGCATTAAATAAATCAAGGTTGAATTTCGTACTTTCTATAGTGTAGATTCAAAGGTGAATCAAAGTTGTAAACCCTGCTGTCCACAGTGTACATCTTAGGGTGGAGTGCATCATCAGCAATCATAGTGGAAGTGGAAGATCAAACATGTATGCAGCATGCATTTGAATTGATTTTTTTGAATTTTTTGAATTTAAACTTTATTGTTTAGTTAATTAAAACCATAACAATTTGATGTATATCGCACAACCGTTATTAAAATTTATAAGATTCTCATTAAGATAGTAGATGATTAAAAAAAGAAATAGAACAACAAAAACAAAAGAAACATCTTGTAGATCAGGTAGTAAAACTCAATAATTTTCCTACTGTTATTCACATCATTATAAAAATCAGAATGGCAAAAAGTCAAATCATTCACAATTAAAATCTTCATGTTTTTTAAGGTGTTTCTCAAATGCCTGCAGGAACTTCACCAACTTGCAATGTATTCGAGGGGCAGTTGAGTCCAGGCTTCCAATAATGGCAGATCTACATGTTCGTAGCCTCTCAGTCCGAAAACTATGCTTTAAAAAATATGTCCGTTCCTTGGTCCACATCTTGCAATGACAAATTATATGTATTAGATCTTCTTTAGGGCTGCCACACAGTCGACATGAAACAGCTGCATGTGTTTCCAGGTTCCTCAGCTAATGTCGGAAATTTGCCAAATCTCAGTGCCATCAGCTTTCTCTTAATAAAAATTGAATAGTTTGATTCCAAGTACAGTGCTGAGGTTAACGTCTTATAACCATTTATCACAACCCAAGAGTGGGAACGATGGGAGAAAATTTCTTTATCCAAAACCATTGAATGAAGTTTGGCCACTTTGTTTAGCGCCTGTTTTAATACTGCAAATGACAGATTTTTATCCCAAAGAGTTTTTGAGCAAGTAGCCTCCAAAGCATGCGTAAGGAATTGATTTGCTTTTGATTTTTTTGTGATTTCAGCTCTTGCCATAGATAGGTATTAAGAATATTATTGATTGCCTTTTGCTTGATCTGATACCACACATTGATGTATGAATATAATCTGCCCAGTGTTTCATTTTTTAAGCCAAATACAAGTCGCATTTGCGCTGGTGATGACATGCTCGGTAAGCAAAGAACCTTTTTGTAAATTTTGGTTATTAAACTGTTTAGTAGATCCGCATCCTTTCCATGCATTGCCACGCTTGCATACGTCAGGGTTGAGAGAACTTTGTTGGCCATCACGAATAATAAAGGTTTAAGTGACGGACCTTCCAATTTTTTTGTCAAAGTACTTAATCCAAATATCAAGGCTCCCGCTCTTTGTATCAGATATTTCTTCTGATCTTTTAAATCATGCTTATCGTCTAGAAAAAAAAACAAATATTTGTATGTTGAGACTTTCTCTAGTGGTTTTCCTTTAAGCCAAATATCATGATGTGATCCATGGCGGTTGGTTATCAACATGGTTTTGGTTTTTGTGACGTTTAAAGCCAACTTGTTTGCCGACAGAAAAGCTGAGAGTTCAGTTACTAATCTGGTTAGGCCCACCTTCGTTAAGCTCATGAGTAGTATATCATCGGCATAAGCCAGATGGGTGAGATGTAAACCACCTAATTTCGGTGGATGAGCATTACAATTATTCAGTTTACCGGAGACATCTGTAATAAAAAGATTAAATAAATGAGGCACAAGGACACACCCCTGTTTAAGTACAATCGATGTAAAAACTTTTCTCGACAGCCGTGTGCCATTCCCTATTTTTACTTGGGACCAGGTATCAGAGTAAAATAGCAGCAAACCCCTTAGAATACTCTCCGGTATGGCCCATGCTCTCAGTTTTGACCACAATAAATTACGATCTACACTGTCGAAGGCGGCCTGAAGATCAATAAAACACAAGTTCAGGTCCTGTTTGCTACTCATGCACTTCTCCGCAATCATAGTGATGGATAGGATATTAGCTGTTGTTCCTATCCTTTTCCTGAACCCCGTTTGAATAATGGGGATCAGCTCTTTTTCACTTGACCATGTGACCAGATCGTTTAAAAGAAGCGATGCAAAATATTTTGCCTCAACGTCCTGCAATGCTATTAGACGATAGTTGTTCGGATTTGATCTTTCACCACCTTTATAGATTGGCATAAATATGGATCTTTGCCAGCTTTCGGGTACTCTGTTCCTAATTTGCACATCTGCGAACAGTTCCGCCAGACATGGTCCCCAAAATTCAGGTGCATATTTGTACGCTGCTTGTGGGATGCCGTTCGGGCCTGGCGCCCCATTAGATTTCGCTTTTTTGATTACTTTAATTATCTCTTCCGTCGTATATAAGTTATTCTGAAGCTCGATACTTAGAACGTTGCAAGGATTGATGGTCAAAGGTTGACTCCCTTGTTCTTCTACGGAGCACAATTTGTTTTGACTTATTGAGCAAAGATCACAACTAAGAGTTTTTGTCAAGGTATCTGTAAACTTTGTCGCAAGAAACGTTGCCCACTCCGATTCCTGCACATTCGATGTAAGTACGTTACAGGGTCTTGTTAGCTGATTTATGATTTGGCAAAATGTATTAGTGTTCTGAAGTTTTGAACTAAAATTAGTTTTAGACCAAAAACTCTCATTAGTTATCCTTTTATGTTCCCAGACTCTATTTTTATATACGTTTCTTTGCGCACGAAAGGTGGCCCATTGACCTCCACCACGGTCAGCAGACTGTAACTTCTTTTGAGTTTTTCGAAGTTGTCTTCGCATATCGTGTAGCTCTTTCGAGTGCTTTTTCAGTGAGGTAGCTTCATTTTTTGTTTTAGTTTTAACAAGAAAAGAGACCATGCTTGGATCGCATTCGTTGCTGCATTCCCGATATCATTCAATGTGTCCTTCATTGTGATAAACCACTCGTTTTCATTTGTGTTGGACCAATTTATGCATATCAGGTTGACAGAACTTAGATGACCTTCTAGTATGTATGACCGTTCCAATCTTTCCTTATTGAGGTTAAATATGGTGTGTTGCATAGCATGATCACTCAATAGGGTAAACTCTATTTGAAAGCTGATTACCAATGGAATTATTGAGAGGCTGACCAATGTGAAGTCCAAGGTAGATTGTGAATGTGGACCATAGTACGTTTTACTGGGGGGTTGGTCTTCAGGAAACCTCCCATTCAGTAAACACAACCCAAGAAACTCTAATTCAGTCACTAATTGAATTGCTAGTTGATCCTTCCGTGTTCCTGCACCACCTTGTGTCTGTTGAGGAACACCCCAATGGATATTATCAGCGGTTAGCTTATCATCTTCTTCTGGGATTAGGATCAGGTTGGAGTTGAAGTCCCCAGTAATTATGATGTTGGATAGCGGGTCTGTAGTGCGTAAGTCCATAATAGTGTTGCACAATATCGCATTCTTTCACTTTTTCTCCTTAATTTTAGGTTGCGTGTAATAATTAACCAAAATTGTTGACTTGGAATTATTGATGTTTTGATCTGTTAGTTTAATCAACTGAATACTAGGATCTGGTGATTGTAGTTGTACTGAGTTCATTTTTAAGGATGTTGACACGTATACTGATAGGCCGCCAATGGCACGGCCATAGGTCTTACATTTTTCAGCAGCTACACTATGGTGTATAAACCCAACTAGGGCAATTTCTTCCCGTAGCCAGGTTTCCTGTAGCGCGATTATGTCACATCCGCTCCATACTGCCAATGGTGATCCTCCTTCTAGTAATCTTTTTGCGCCTGCAATATTCCAAGATAACACGTGTATATCCTTATTTTTATCTTGTTTCTGTTTACCTTTGAACAGTCAGACCTTCCATTTTGCATTTAACATACCAGGAAGCCATTTCCAGTTATCCATAGTGTTTTGCGATTCCCCAAAACCCTGTTTTGTTTCTACACATGCTAGTGGGGATTCACTTCTACCCTTTGCGTTGAATAGAATTGAGTATACAGGCTTTTGTTGATTTGTATGTACATCGTCAGTTTTCCTGATACGTTGAACTCCAGCCGACCTCTTCAGTGGCGGCGGGTAGAGTGGGGAAATTTGATGAGATATTTGAATACCCCAAGATTGAAAAATATCCGATTTCCCCATAATTGCTTCGGCTATTCAATTGATTTCCAGGTTGTCAAAGTTTGATCAGTTGATGTATAATTATGGCCTTCGAGAAACTGAACTAGCTCAAGGTCGGCTGTATTAATTCCTTTAAGGTCCTCAAATTCAGCCAATAACGTCAGGATATTGCTCCTATTCAATATATCGTGGGCCCCCTGTGTCTTATACTCTGGAGACCAAATTATTTTGTGCAACTCTATTCCGGATTTGGGATTGACTGTCCATTTTGAAATACCAGATTCCGTCTTTGCTTGAACCACATCTGGATTCTTTACACAAAATTTTCATGATTTCTGCGTCGAGTTGCTTAACTCCGTGTTCAGTCCTTGATGCTCACAGTTAAGTGAATCCTTTCTGGTTTGAATAGTATGATCTATTATTAATTGTGTAGAGGAAGCTGGAATTGCCTTTGGACCTTCATCACTACACGCTGACATTTGTGCATGGCTAATTAAACTATTTAGGGCAGTATTTTTTTTTGCCGGTTGTTCGTCTTCCTGTGATTTGGATGGTATTGATTTCAAAATGGTGCTACTTGATTGCAATTGCCCCTCCTTATTATCATTACCTGAGTCTTGGACAATGGCTTTGTTAGGCTTGGTCCTATGCTTTACTATTGACTGCATGTACTGATCACCAATTTTATTGCACTTTTTATAAGAATTTGGAGTAGACAAATGATTTGTGCTAACCTTCTCAGTTTGCTGCGTTTTTGCAACGGGTAGAGATTTGGTCACAGTGCCTGATTGCTGATGGCTTTTAGGTGCGTTTTTAGTCAATGATTTTCCTCCATTAGACAAGTCATTGCTTACTAATGTGTCTGCATGACTTCCACTAGTGTCAGCATTTTTTAAATGGACTTTGTTTCAGGTTGGAAAAGATGGGATAAACTCCATTACCCAGGTTTGAAATTACCTCGCTTTTCTTGTTTCTGGCTTTCCTCTCTTTTTTCCTTTGTCTCTTTGTTAGCATTTGCTTTGAGGTCTCGTTATTTCTAGAGTCTTTCTCGTCTGTTATATTAATGACTTCACTCATATTGGACTTAACAAAGGCCGTATTGACCTCGATGGTAGTTAACACATTAGGGGTATTTTCGTCATCCTGTAAGTTTCTTTCGGATTTAGGACTAATCAGACCATCCAACTTCTGATCCGCATTAATCAATCTTTGATTTAAGGTTAGAATCTGTTCAAGGATGATGGGAAGAGAGCTCAATTTGTCCAAGACGGGGCCACAAGTGCAGGAGGATTGTGACTGATAGGTATGTGCTTGTGCTCTATTTAATAGACTATTCAAGTTGTCCAACTTTGTATTTATCCCTGCAATATTGGACGCAATAATGTTCATTAAATCGATTTGAATGTCCAACTTGTCTGATTGCATTATCAAAGTTGTTGTTGACCTTTGCAAAGCTTTCAACTAAATCTATAAGTGATATAAAAATAATTTTTTGAAGGAAGCATACTAAAGGGATATTGTCTCAGTTTTGATAGGTGTTATACTTAGTTTCCACTGAGTTAGTGGTACCTGAAATAACAAGGTTCTGAGGAGCCTGCTTTGATGTGTGGACTGGGCAGGACGTACTGATAGAAATGTTTTTTGTCTTGTGATTTCTGGCTTAGTAAGGGCAAGTGGCGATTTTGTGTAGGTTTGAGGGAGGTTACCTTATTTGGAACTGCACTTTATACATAATGAATGAAGAATCCGTTAAATTCTGCCTGAATACGGCCATGTGGTGATGAATTATGTTGCACTGAGTTAGTAGTACCTTTGGGACTGAGCGTATACATAACCTGCGATGATGCATGGTCCGGATAGGAAGCACTGGGGATAATTTTTTTGGACTAAAGAATTTTGCGTTAATAAAGGCTCATGGTGATTATTTATGGTGCACTGAGTTAGTGGTATGCCTGGTGTTTAACGTGTGCTCATCCAGAGAAGATGCGTGGTCTGAACAGGCTGCACTGAAACAATTGAATGTTGCATACTGGATTGTATGTATTTTGAGGGGGAAAAAGAAAGTGCTATCGATGGTTATGAATTCTTCAGCAACAAAATTATCAGAATCAGATGATTCTTCCATTGGTGTAGCCATTTTTGTCTCCAAAAAAGAAATTCAGGTTTCCAATGAAGAAAAAGTGAGGTTCAAATTGTGACCTATGCTATCCACAGTGTAGACTATCATTAAGTGTACCTTTAAGCTTGCAGAGCGAAATGTATTATTCAAGAAAATCTATATGTGATATAAAAAAAGTTGTTAAAGGAAGCATAATAAAGGGATATTGTATAGGTGTTGATAAATGTTATACTTAGTTTGGTATTGTAGTCTGCAAATAATAAATCAACAGTGTAATTAATTGTACGCTCTGATGACCGCAGTGTAGGCAGGAGGCAGCAGTTAGCATGAGCCCACGACTATGTGACATTGAATAGAGCTGCACAGTATTGGTAATTTAGTGTGTGTGCACGCAGCGATGATGGTGGAAAGAGTTAGTGGCACCTGAAGCAACAAATTTCTGTGAAGTCTGCGATGATGCGTGGTTCAAGCAGGACGCACTGGTAGCAAAGTCTTTAAAATCAAGTTTTCTAATAAATATTGGTTGTCCATTCGCAGAAGTAATTTGAAGTATATCTCCAAAAACGATTACATATTTTCTTCTAAATAAGTCATCTCATTCAATACGGTCACGTGGCGATGATTTCTGGTGCACTGAGTTATTAGTACCTTTGGCGCTGAGCTTGTACGTACCCCGCGATGATGCGTGGTCGGGGGGAGGCACAGTAATTGAAGTAATGTCTTTTGTCGATTGAATTCTGCATGAATTCCATTTAAAAGTGACAGTATGCCTCACTGTGACATACAACTGTTCAATATTCTTTGGGATGATTTATGGTTCACTGAGTTAGTAGTATCTTTGGCGGTGAGCTTGTACGTACCCTGCGATAATGAGTGATAAAGGGGGGCCGCATTCTGACCAATGTCTTTTCTCTATTGAATTCTGCTTGAATATGGCTACGTGGCGATGAAATATGGTGCACTGAGTTAGTAGTACCTTTGGGACTGAGCGTATACATAACCTGCGATGATGCGTAGTCCGGGCAGGCCGCACTGAGAGCAATGTTTTTGCCTAGTGAATTCTGCCTTAATAAGGGCACGTGGAGATGACTTGTGGTGCAGTAAGTTAGTGGTACCTGAAGAACTCAGCGTGTGCGCACCCTGCAATGATTCGTCGTTCGGGCGGGTCTCACTGGTACAATGTCTCGTGGCTATTGGAATGCATCATGCGCAATCACCATTCCACCTGAATCGTGAGCCCTCACAATGTAGATCAAAGGCAGTTGTCAGCACAGATATCGACGAAAGATTTTTGTGACTTATGTAAAAAATATCTCCACATATACAAGAGAATTGTCTCTACATTACATAAACCAAGGCTGAATTCCCTACTGTTCATAGTGTAGATGGAAAGTTGAATTCAAGTGGTGAACCCTGCTGTCGGCAGGGTACATTTTGGCAAGAGTCCACAGAAACATCGACGAATGCTTTTTTGACACATACGTTAACAAAATCTGATGACACAGTAGAACTGTCTCTGTCTTCAATAAATCGAGAATGAATTCAATGTTGATTGTAGTGCTTCACCGCTTCTGGTATCAAGTGGTGAACTCTGTTGATCGCAGTGTACATTTGAAGGCAGTACTTAGTACAGACATAGATGTGAGTTTTTTGTGGCATCCATTAATAAAATTGACTCTTCCTTTCATAAATCAAGGCTAACTTGCATGCTTGCATGCTGTCCGTAATTGTCTGGCACTTAAGCACTGCTTAGTGCCATTGTCCTACACACCTTTTTTTTCTCCTTTTATCCATTCTGCTAAAAACTTTGTCTTCTTCTGTCATAAGCGCCTAGAGACCTGACGGTGATTCGGCGCTATATAAGCTGTAGTTAACATAACATAACATAATGAAGGCTACTGTTCAAACTTTAACAAAATCTGAGGACATAGTGCAATTGTCTCTGTTTTAAATAAATCAAGAAGTCCAACCTGCTCAGGCAGCGCAACCTCAATTGGCTACTATTGGTATTAGCCCCCAAAGGCTGAACGCCATTATGGGAAAGATTCCCACCAGTCTGGAGCAAATCCCGTTCTGGATAGCAAAGAAAACAGCACAGCTTGAAGCGTTTTTTCCCCCATATGGGCCCGAAGAAAAAACACAGAATACTAAAAAATGTGCTTGCAATGGGGATAGCTCCCCTGATAGAAGATTGTGTCACTTGGGGTACAATCTTCGCTGCAGTTTACAGCAGAACACATGGTACCCCTTTGATAGCAGTTATACCAGACGTACTAAAACAAATACAAAATGAGTACGGGTCAGAGCCTGCCCTAGATCTGGGGATGAAATTGAGGGTCAATTTTGCCCAGGTTTCTGCCTTTAGGTTAAGTAACATAAAAAGGGGGGAAGCAGCAGAAGCTAAGCGCCAACGCCTGAGGGAATTCACTCCTGCACAGCAGGAGCAAGAATTGGCTAAGATTATCGAAGAAACATATGCTTCACTAGGTAGAGATAATCTGGAAGATAGACTTGGGAATCGATAGTTAAGAGGAATTCTGAAAAAGATAACTCTAAGCAAGCACCAGATTCTTCAAAGAAGAAATGGGAGAACAAAAAAAGAAACAAAACAAAACGCAGTCACAGGGTGAGTCTCCTCAACAGGAACACACCGAGATAAAATACAATTTGAGAAACTGTGACAATATTAGGAAGCCTGCCAAGTATATGGATACTGATACACGTTTCTCTCATTCCTTTCAGGAGACATCCGAAAAAAAGGACGGTCAGAACACAGATCGGAAGAGCGAGTCAAGCCAAAAAGGGAAAAACACCATACTTTGAACTACATCATTAAACACGAACATAAAGAAATGCTTCAAAACCTCAGTTTAAAAAGAAGGTAGCAGGGATTAAAGTTAGAAATGCCCATGCTACTGAGGACTCTCCTTCTGAATGGGGAATGGGCAGTAGACAGCGCTGCAGAAGTCACGATAGCGCGCCAAAACCTGGTGGATTATCTGGATGCAGTAGGGCTGAGTGAGCATATCACAGTGAAAATACCAGATGTAAGTCCCACATAGGTTATAGGAAATAATGCTCCAACTGGAGGGGGACATACCCAGGCAAGTAATGGGTCTCTTTATGGAGAACCTGACCTATAGTTACAACATTCTTTTGGCCGAAAAAGATTGGACACTTGATTTCGTAGTGGATTCCTCAACGGGGGTGTACGTTATTTTACCTGCTTTCTCCAACCTTGTACAAAATCACATTATAAACAATTCCTCAACCAAAGAGACAATACCCAATAACGCATGAAGCAAAGAAACCAGTTAGGGAGATCCTAGATCAACTAGATCAATTTGAGTACCAGGGTGTGATTGAGAATTGCAGCTCATCTATGAATAATCCCTAGTTTCCGGTAATGAAACCCGAAAATTCATAAGCGCAGGAGTGGGCATTAGCACTACCTCCTGCACTTTACTGCAATCATGCTGGTTGGGATAATGCGTCACCTCATTACAAAAGTGCGGCCCACTCATCCTGAAACTAAAGATTCCTGGGGCTGGGAGGGGGTTCGGGTAGGTTTTAGGGCAGTGAAAGGGGTTTACAGTGACTATTTTCGGTCATAGGCACTGTTTATATGGTTCATTTCCATAAGGGCGTCGCCGGTGTTTCGACCTACAGAGGGATGTAGGGTCTCGTCGGGACTTGGGGGATGTGGGACATCTGTGAAGGTGAGAACATAAGGTGAGGGTTTGAACACTATGTGTAGAGAATTGTTTAACTAGAGAGAAAAATGAACTTGGAGGTATGGTTACCTGAGTCAGTGTATGCTCAATGGCTAGTTCGCTAGTAGTGAAGTGCCAACCATGCATGATAACTTAGAAAGTAAATTGACTTACAGTGAACCCGGCCGGGAACTGTGGCATGGAGGGAAGGAAGACGACAGCAGTCAGGACAGAGCATAATTGTGTTGCACATTAAACAGTCGTGGGCCGCCTGCAGTTGAGGTACTTACCACTGTAAGTGGTGGCGGTGGGGCCTGCTCGGTGGCAGGGTGTAGGAGTCTTTATTATGAAGCAAACCGGGATAATGCCCGGTTTGCTTCATACTGCCGTACACAATGTTGCACTTTAATCAGTTAAAAATTCATATGATCTAGCATTAGGTTACAGACATTGAAACACATCCACATGTACATTTGCAGTACAAGATGCATAGAGTGTTGCACTAATGAATAACATTGTGTGGAAAAGACATCTCAAATTAATTTTTTGTGCCAAAATATAGCGCCTGGGAGATGTTTTCTGTAGTGCTGATGCGCAACTGGTATCAAGTTGTCAACTCTACTGACCGCAGAATAGATTGAAGGCAGTTCTCAGCACAGATACTGAAGACAAATTTAGATCCAAAGTTCAATTCGCGGTCATGGCAGCAGCCACGTGGCAGGGTGGGGACCTGGTCTCAGTCTCTTCTCTTTGCAGAAGTGAACCACGCCCAAGGCGTAACCTAATTATTTATAGTCTTACGTTGACATTGTTTACGTTGGACTAGCCCACGCCGCTTCTGTTTCAAAGGAGGGTGGTGAACACAGATACATGACCGTAATATTCCCCAGTGCCTGAGATAATATGGTTGCGTCCACTATTCAGTACACTACACGTATCAATGGTATATGTACACACTGAAAAGTTTTTGATTTCTATAGTGAATTGTGTATAGTATTTCACTGGTAGTCTTAGCGTTGTGTACATTATTGTTGATGTTCGAGTTCTTTCCCTTATACATACTTGGTTGCCACATCTCTGTAGATTGAGCTAGTGTACTGTTGAGGAGATATATTATTTTGGAAAGGTCTGTAGTACTGTTTTGTGCTGCCTCTGAGGTCGTTGGGGGAGGGGTCCGTGGGTATGGTTGTGGTGATCGTGGCGCTGGGTATTTTGATTTTGTTGGGTGTGGGAAGTGTAATATTAGATACTCTATCACATATTGCTCTTTAAACATGGGTGTGAGTTGAATGTAATTCACACAGTACATATTCGACGTTCTTACAGTACTTAAATGTTGATGTTAATTTGTTAGTGGTAAGTGGAACTATTGCCTGATTTTTAGGTAGCATTGCAGATTTGGTTATTTGTTGAAAATATGGGAAAGTGATCTACATTATAGGTAGAAATTGTCATTTAAAAAACCTTCGAAATTCACTGAAAAAACCATAGGTTTCAAGCAAGTTATAGTTTGGAATTAGCATTTAAAAAACCTTCGAAATTCACTGAAAAAAACATAGGTTTCAAGCAGGTTATAGTTAGGAATTAGCATTTAAAAAACCTTAGAAATTCACTGAAAAAATCATAGGTTTCAAGGGTGTTATAGTTAGCTCGACATTTCACTCATACAAAACCATTGAAATTCCTCCGTTATAGTTAGTTGTACTAACTGTAACTCTGGCGCCCGCAATCCACTGGTGATGATGTCGCATATTACATCATTCATGACATGGTCAGTGACATCACACCTATGGTTTTTTCAGTGAATATATATATATATATATATATTATATTACCTACTGGCGGTTGCCAGTAGGTAGTTATAGTTAGGACCTATTATCCATAAGAAATCCGCAACATTCTATTTGGAATAACTTTGGGGCCGGTTGACGAATCTGCGTGAAATTTTCCAACCTTTTGGCCAGCTCCGGTCCGCTCCTATCCTTAAAGTTACAAGATGATTCATGAAGAGGGGGCTGAGAAAAAAAACTACTGCAAAACATGAAAAGGGTGCAGGGTAGAGACACCCTGAGCCCCTAGGCCTGCTCAGGGGGGTCTCACAAGGACCCCCAAGGCCAAAAAATATATATATTTTTTTTAAATCGTGGGATGCGCTTAGAATCTGCGCATCCCGCTGCTGAAAAAAAAACAAAGCATGGGCTCCCGTGCTTTAAAGGTGGGGCGGTTCCAATCCCCCCACACTGCCCCGGGGACCGCCATCCCCCGGGGCTCTAAGTTAATATATGTGCGGGGCTTACGGGCCCCTCCGCAGCCCCGGGGACTGCCACCCCCGGGGCTTGAAAAGATTAAGTGAGGGGGGCTCTGAGGCCCCCCAGCCCCGGGGACTGCCACCCCCGGGGCTTCTTGAAAGTTTGGGAGGGGGCCACACAGCCCCCCTCATGGAGCAGTTGATGGCCCTGGGGACCACCACCCCCCAGGGATGGCTCCTGCAGCATCCGACACTGTAGTTTGCAATGACAGGGCAGGAGCCTCGCGGCTCCCACCCTGTCATTGCAAACTGCTTTCCTATTTGTAAGAGAGAGCAGGAAACCTGCTCTCTCTTCCAAATAGGAAAGCAGATTGCTTTTCCTCAGGGAAAGCAGCATGTTAGCTGCTCCCCTTGTGGAGAAGCAATGCCGGCTCCCGCAAGACGCGATGAGCCGGCTGGGACCATGGGGGAATTGGGGCTCCCCCATGGTCCCCAATATTTGATATAAGCCCCGGGGGTGGGGTCCCCGGGGATAATACAAATTAGTGATAGGGGCTATTTTTTTTACAGTAAAATTAGGAGTCGCGTACCCAGCGCGGCACTCAGTGCGGCCCCTGGTGTGCACGCATTGGATGCACGGCTTCTAACCCGCAGGGTGCGCGACTCCAGCGCGTGTGGTGCACGACTTGTATACATAGGCTGCACGACTTTGGCGCATTGGGTGCACAACTTCAAGCCAAAAAACAAATAATATTTGTCAGATATACATCAAGCTTATGTATTTAGTTCTTAGGTGGCTCAAAAAAGAGCCTTTGTGTTTATTGAGAGATTTTAGTACCTACAAGTAAGTACCGATGCAGAGTCTAAAGTTCAAGAGGAAGACTCTGTTCCCCTCATCTGTAAAATGTACACCATCTCTTCTATAGATGCCATGCATATTAAAACGCAGATTGTTGTGGTAAATGGACCCCATCCTATAGTCTCGGAGAAAAGCAGAAACAGATTTCTTCACATGTTTCCTTGCTTTCTCAATCTGTGGACAAAATTGATTGGACCAGTTCCATTTCTGCCTTTGGCATATGTTAGAATAGACAAAGGCAGTTTGGGGGAAAAGTGACATCAATTCTCCAAAGGTGTGCTTCATAAGCATTTCCAGATCTACCCCAGTGAAAGTGCCTAGGTCATTGCCACCACAGTGCACAAGTATGAGGTCAGGGTGTTGGAGATGCAAAAAGGATTTAACCAATGGCATCAATTGGTGCCACTTTAACCCTCTCTGTCCAGTCCATTTAATGTCTACGTTTGGTAAACCTAGGTCATTGTGAATTCCTTTGTTTTCTGAATACCTTTGGCTCCAGGAAATATAGCTGTGTCTCACAATCCACACTCTAAGAATCTTGAAGGGAGGTCTGGATGCACTCAGATGGTCTCTGTAAGTGAAATGGCAGTTTGAAAACTAGGATTTTTCTAAAATGGTGGATAAGATGCAGTTTTGAAAAAAGAAAATAAATGATTGGTTGTTTGACAACATTCTACACTGGAAACTAGGGTGCAAGTTTCTGTGTTTTAAAAGCGTGATTCTTATTGGTTAACAAAAACTGATCGAATAGAACAGTACATACGATTAGCTGATATGTTGAAAAGTCAAGCACACTTGCTGTTTTGATTAGCAACATTGTGTGATGAACATTTGACCTGTGTGCTCAGTTAAGTGTTCCATGAACTATTTCTATGGTAACAGGGAGGAGGCAGATTGAGGGTAGAGTTTAAATGTATGTCATTTGGAAAGGGTTGAAATGTGTATCCAATAGAAGTTTGTGTTTGCTTTTGAATTAACGTGGGAAGCAATGTGATTTGATGTTCAGGTGTATATGAGCTCAAAATGAGAGGGGAACTGTGCCATTCTTTGGTTCTGGTGAGAGGTGTACAAAACAGAGATTCTGCATAAAAAAATCTGGCGTAAGACTGACATACTTCTTATTCTACAAAATAATTTGAAAGGTGAGTTACTAATTTGTGAGTGGATGTATGGTGGTGCATTTTGATTTTAATCAGACTAATTAGTTTCTCTTGCTACAGTGCAGGGAATACTTTTTTTCTCTAGAATTTTATTGTGAGTGTATGTGCATTTAGAAATCATTCTGAGATAAGCATTTGTGTATTTCATGAGTTTGCAGAACTGTGCTGTTCTCATGTTTTGGTAGAATTAGAAACCAGTCATTTATTTTATGTATTTGCAAAAAGATTTAAGTTTCAACATTAAAATGCAGTACTCCTTCTAGACTATGAAATGTACTTTGGTAAAAGGCAAGGAATAGTGTTGTTTGTTTTAGGAATCACTCTGAGAGAAGCATTTTGGAACTTCATGTGTTTCCTGACATGTAATTGATTAAAAACGTATTGTGTTCTCACATTTTGGTAGAATTAAGAAATAGTAATTGGTTATGTGTTTCCAAAATGAGTTTAGCTTTAATAGTAAAATGCAGTTATGAAATATATGGGATGGATGCTTGATGTGTTTGCAGATAAATAAGCACATGTACTCTTGCAGTGACACTACCCCCAGCACAATTCCCTACACTACACAAACACCACTGAATTACCCTACACCCTTAATATACCTCCAGTACAACCACCTACGCTCCCCATTCACCACTGTACTACCCTAAATCCTAAAACACTACCCAAGCATGACCCCCTACACTACCTAAACACCATTGAACTACCCTAAACCATAAATCTACCCCAGCACGACCTCCTACACTACCCAAACACCACTGTATTTTCTTAGAACAGTACCCCAGCACAACCGCCTACACTACACAAACACCACTGCAATACATTAAACTCTACAACACTATTCCTAGCATGACCCTGTACACTACATAAACACCACTGCACTATCCTAGAACACTACCCCAGCACAACCCCTACACTACCCAAACACCATTGCACTACTCTAAACCTTAAATCTACCACAGCACCACCTGTTACACTACCCAAACAGCACTGTAGTACCTTAGAACACTATCCCAGCACAACATCCTACACTACCCAAACACCATTGCGCTACCCTAAACCTTACATCTACCCTAGAATGATCCCTTACTCTACCCAAACACCACTGTACTACTGTACCACTCAATTTATAAGAAATATTGTTATTTGTCTAGAATGACACTGTGAGTCAGTGTCCATTTGGGAAAATTGAGAGAGAATGATTTGGTTGGTTGATGTGTTTGCAGACATATAAGTACATGTACTCTTGCAGTGACACTACCCCCAGCACAATTCCCTACCCTACACAAATAGCACTGCACTCCCCCAAACCCTTAATCTACCCCCAGCACGACTACCCACACTACCCATTCACCACTGCACTACCCTAAACCCTAAAACACTATCCCAGCACGATGCCCTACACTACTCAAACACCATTGCACTACCCTAAACCTTAAATCTACCCCAGCAAGACGTCCTCCACTACCCAAACACCACTGTACTTTCCTGGAACACTACCCCAGCATGAATCCCTACACTACACAAACACCACTGTACTACCTTAATCCCTAAAAACACCATTCCTAGCAAGGCCCCGTATACTACATAACCACCACTGTAGTACCCTAGAACACTACCCCAGCACAACCCCCTATACTACCCAAACACCATTGCACTACCCTAAACCTAAATCTAACTGCACGACCTCTCACACTACCCAAACACCACTATACTACCTTAGAACAGTATCCCAGCATGACCTCCTACACTATCCAAACACCATTGCACTACCCTAAACCTTAGACCTACCCGAGCACGACCCCTTAAACTAGTCAAACACCACAGTGCTACCCTACCACTCCATTTATAAGAAATATTGTTATTTGTCTAGAATGACACTGTGAGTCAGTGTCCATTTGGGAAAATTGAGAGAGAATGGTTTGGTTGGTTGATGTGTTTGCAGACATATAAGTATGTGTACTTTTGCAGTGACACTACCCCCAGCACAATTTCCTACACTACACAAACACCACTGCACTCCCCTAAACCCTTAATCTACATCCAGCACGACCACCCACACTACCCATTCACCACTACACTATTGAAAACTCTAAAACACTACTCCAGCACGACCTCCGACACTACCCAAACACCACTGTACTTTCCTAGAACACTACCCCAGCACGACCTCCTACACTACATGAATACCATTGCACTACACCAAACCCTAAAACACTACTCCAGCACAACCCCCTACACTACCCAAATACCTGTGCACTACCCTAAACTCTAAAACACTACTCCCAGCACGAACCCCTACACTATTGTAACACCACTGCCCTACCCTAAACCCTAAAACAATACCCCCAGCACGACCTCCTACAATACCCAGACACCACTGCGGTACCCTAAACCCTAAAAGACTACCCCAGCACAACGCCCTACACTACTCAAGCACCATTGCAGTACTCTAAACATTAAATCTACTGTAGCACGACCTTCTACACAACACAAACACCACTACACTACCCTAAACTCTAAATCTACCCCTAGTACGACCCCATACACTACATAAACACTACTGTACTACCCTAAACACTAAAACACTATACAGCACGACACCCTACACTACCCAAACACCATTGCACCACCATAAACCTTAAATGTACTCCAGTACGACCTCCTACACTACCCAAACACCACTGCAGTATCCTAGAACACTACCCGAGCAGGAGCCCCAACACTACACAAACACCACTGCACTACCCTAAACCCTAAATCGATCCCCAGTACGATCACCTACACTAGCCATTCACCAGTGCACCACCCTAAACTCTAAAACACTACCCCAGCATGACTCCGTACACTACTCAAACAGTATTACACTACCCTAAAATTTAAATCTACCCAGGCACGACCTCCTACACTACCCAAACACCACTGCAGTACCCTAGAACACTACCCCAGCAAGACCCCCTACAGTATACAAACAACGCTGCACTACTCTAATTCTAAATATGTACTGTTGCAAAACCATAGTGACTGTTTATGTACCATATAGTATTCTATTCACTAAAGTAAAAGTGAACCAATTATACATTCACTCAGTGTCTTTCCTTATAGTATTGTGATCGTTTAGTAAATATGCATGTACTCATACAGTGCTTCAGGTTTTAGTGTTATAGAGTGCTTCAAACTGCTATGCACTATGTATGTAGTGCTCTTATCACCTTCTCAGTTGTGCTTCAGGCCTACAATTTGTTAGTCAGAATTTATATGGAATGTGTTTGTATAGTAATAAAAAAGTATAATATATAAAGTTATTAATAAATATTTATTTATATTTATTTTTTGCCGATTCTGTTTATCATCATTAAAATAAAGTAAACATGCCGCAGAAAGAAAGGAGAAGAAAATGTCAGAAAAAGGATACTTACTTGAAAAAAACTCAAACACAAGTATGGGAAGAGCAACATAATGTGGCTAAAAAGAGAAAAATGTCTGGTAAGATCACAAAGGACTTCATTAAAAATATTACTAGATTGAAGAAAAAAACTGCAAATGTAGAAAGCACTGAAAATGTTCCAAGCTCAAAAAAAGTGTTAAGAATAAGAAAGGAAAAAAAGGCAATGTACGTACAAAGGATACAACTTCTAGTAAAAGAAGAGAAAATCAATATAAAGAAATCAGCAAAAAAATGTTTACAACAGAGAGGTCCATAATTTACTGAAACATATAAAGAAATGTAGAAAGAGAACACTATTTTATAAAAAGAAGAAACATATCGAATCCATTGTTGAAAAACCTTTTGAAGTAAAGAGGAAACTGTTCATTTTAGTATTAAAGAGTATTCGATCACTAGATAAACCAATCCATTTAATGAAGACCAAAAGTAAGAGGATATGAGTAATTAACATAAGTAATTTTTGTGATATTTTCTTAGGGCAATGGAAACACAGTTCAAGTTCTGAGCCATTTTTTAATGAAGAGAGTTATTTACAGAGCAATGATTTGTTGTATGCAGTTGACACCAGTGGTCGAGCTTATGAGGTTAGAAATGGTTGTCCAATTGAGAAAGAGCAAATGGTTCCTAGAAATGCAGAAGAATTGATAGCTGATGAAGATCCAGGCAGACATCCTAAAGCCCCAGTGTACACTTGGGATTGCAGTAGTATTTGTAGTGTACGACAAGAATAAATTGATAAATTACGCAGTTTCTTACATGCATATAGTAAACAAAGTGTTAAACAAGCGATTAAGGTGTTGCAAGGACTAGACCCTTGCAGAGTGAGAAAAAATACTGGTTTGCAAGGTCCCTCCCTGGCATGTCTTTCTAGGAAAGTATGTCAAAGTGTTTTTCACCATTTCAGAATGTTGGCAGTACATCATACTCAAATGCGGAAGTTAGTGAGAAGATTGTATTATGCAAAAAGTACAGCACTAAAGTTAAATGAGTTGAACAGTGCTCTTTTGCATGGGTCAGTATCAGATGTGAAAAAGGTTTGTGATGATATTGAGTTTTGTTACTTTGGTCCTGAAGAAGAGAGTAAAGGAACTCAGACATTAATAGAAGAAAATGTTGTAGAGAATGTTGATCATAGTTGTACAAAAAATGTTGAAAGTGAAATTATAAAGTTTAAGGTGGTTTCAGGTGAAAGGAAATTTTTCTTGTATTTGTTGTCGCCGAACTCACTACAAAAGTCAGACTAGGAGTGTTGATCTGCATTTAAAAAGTGAAAAAGAAAATGATGATAAGTGGAAAGAATTTCAAACTTATTTGTTGGTAGAGAATTGTTTTGATTTGGGTTCTGAGCAGCGTATTTGTAAATATTGTTATAACAAACTAGATGAGAATAAAATGCCCGCTAGAGCTGTTCATAATAATCTGGAGTTGGTTGCTATTCCTCCGGAACTGATAGATTTAAACACCTATGATGCTATTCACATTCGATGTGTGCACCCGTTTCAGGCTATTGTTCGTATGGAGCCTAAAACAGGTACATTACCTCCTTCAGATTTACAAAGAGGATTAAAAGGTAGAGTTGTGTATTTACCATTAGATTTAAAGAAAAATATTGAAACCATTGGTGTAGAGAGTGTAGAAAGTGAACCACTAGTTATTCTTGTTAATGGTGTGTCGACTAAGAATAGAAAAATCTGGCAGGAGTTAGTGGATGTTAGGAAAGTGCAAAAGGCAAGATTGTATTTGATAAAAAAAAATACATACTAGAAGAATGTTTATATGGGAGAAGAAGAAATAGTTTTAGCAGAAGATACTGAAACGTCAAGTGGACAAATTGAAAAAGTGGAAATGTTAAGATGTGAAGAAATCTATGAACATTACAGTGTGCATCCACTTCATTCAAAAGAAGTGACGGGGAACACTATTGATTTGCTCCAAATGAAAAAAGCAAAAGGAACTCCCATGAGTGTATGGGAAGAGAGCTTGGAAGCTTGTTGTTTTCCACAGTTGTTCCCATCTGGAAAAGGAGGACAATATGATGAACGTCCTGTGCATCTAAATATAGGACAACAAGATTATATGCAGAAGATCCAAGATTTCGACAATGTATCTCTTATATATTTCAGGGATCACTGAAAGAATATCGACAGTCAAAAAATCGACTTGCCAAAATATCGAGGTAAAAATATCGAATGCCAGAATATCGACTTCCTATCTACAAACAGGTAAGTACAAAAATATCGACTCCAAAATATCGATAGGAAAAAATATAGACAGTCAAAATATATAATTTTTTAAATATCTTAAAATTAATATAAAAATAATATAATAATACATATAAATAATTTAAACATACTTAAAATATTTAAATAAACTTAAAATTAATAAATAATTAATGTAACTTAAAATAAATAAAAATATATATTTTTTAAAACATATATATATATATATATATATATATATATATATATATATATACATATATATATATATATATATATATATATATATATATTACCTACTGGCGGTCGCCAGTAGGTATATATAGTTAGGATTTTTTCTCTATGGGATTATTGAAAATTCTATGTCTAATAACTTTGGCGTTTGTGGACGGAATTGGCTGAAATTTTCAGGAAAATGGAACATTTTGTTCCTGGGCAGGCCCTGAAAATTTGGGGGGGGTTCGTCAAGGGGGGGCCGAGAAAAAAGGGGGGTCCCAAAACGCGTTTTTCCCATGTTAATTTCCATAGGGAGGTTGGCCTCACTTTTAGCCCGAACGGCTGAATGGATTTGCACGAAACTTGGCAAAATTGTAGGGACTGTTAGCCCGATGTGCCTTTGCTAGGTCTCAATATATGTGCTCCAGTGGATTTTGAGAAATTAACGTTCAAAAAAAGATATATATCTGTAAGCGCGCTCCGGGCAGCGCCCCGGTTCGCGTACTTGACGCGTAACGGAACTTCGCGAAGCGAAGCTGATTGGCTCTTCGGTGTCTGTCAACATTCTAAACAGTCCGGAGCGGCCGCCATCTTGTCTCTCGGTAGGATCGAGAGACAAGAGGAGGCCAAAACAAAGGCAAAAATGACCATAAGGGGGCATAGTAGATCCTCCCTGACCCCCTAGGTTTGATGTGGAGGCTTTAAAAGGGCCCGCGGGGCAACAAAAAAATGTTTTTGTTTTTTTTGCGTGGATAGCGCCCAGTTCGCGAACCGGGAAGCGGCCCGGGGAGCGTACTATGAGGAAAAAAGAATGATAGACTTTTCAAATACTGTATGTTAATTGATTGTTGGTTTTGTTGATTATTATTATTTTTTTTTAAGCAATTATTTATTGTGTTTCAAAATTTAATAAAATGTCTAACATTTCACTGTCTGAAATGTCGTTATTTTCATTGAACATAGCTTGTAATGTTTGAGTGTGTAAAATGTCCTCATTTTCAAGGAGGACATCTACTGCTTGCACACATTGCAGTTGTTCTTGGTCCCAAGTTTCATCCATAAATTCTATATAATTTGGATCAATTATTTCTTGGTTGGTCTCTTGCAGGACAATTTCAAATGAAACTTTGTGTTCGCCTTCCATTTTGTCTGAAATTTGGATAAAAAATATATTAGTAGAGATAGGGCACTGTTGGGATTAATTTTAGATAGGCAGTTTTTAACAGTGAATTTATCTTTGGGCAGTGTATAGTATCAGAGTGGAAGTAGGAATATAAAAAGTGTATGTGATTTAACGTAAGTAAATTCATAATTATACAAGAGAAACCTAACTCCATCCATAACTATAACAGAGAAGTCTATCTAAATCTATAACTACTACAGAGGGATAGTATATAACTATCAGAAAATGTTTACCATATTAACTTATAGTGCACAATATACTTCAGTTTTTAAAATAACAACTTACTTATAGTGCACAATATACTTCAGTTTTTAAAATAACAACTTACCTTTACAAAGAAGTTGAAGTGATTAGTGAAAATCCTATTGAAATGTACACCAGGAAGTAGTAGTCAAAATGGCTGTGTTTCCTTCTCTTCCTTTATATATATTCAGGTACATAACCAATCAAATGTCAGGTAAAAAAAAAATAGAAAATGAAAGTAACATTTTAATTTGTTGTGAATTCCAACACTTCAGATGTGTTTTGTGAAGTAATTTACCTCAGGGTATTTAGAGAGGTCTACAGGCTAAATGGCTAAATGGAATTTCAACCAAATTTGTGAAAATGGTAGGGATTGGTATGTAGTATGAGCAAATCTATATTTGGTGAAAGTGTCTCAAGGGTTTCTTCTGTAAATTACTTTCCCACCTTTTTTAACGGAGCGCTTCCCGGGGAGCGCCCCGGTACGCGAACTGGCGAGCGCCCCGGTACGCGAACCTTAAGCGTTACGGGAGTCCACCATTTTGTGTTTCGGTCGAATTAAGATACAAGATGGAGGGCACATAATGTTCAGAATGGGTATAAGGGGACACGGTAGACGTATTTTGACCCCCTAGGTTTTCTGAGGATGGCTGAGGAGGCCCATATGTGCGAAAAAAAACAATTTTTTTAAAAAATTTCGCGCGGTTAGCTTCCGGTTCGCGTACCTGGTAGCGCTCCGGGGAGCGTACTTTGTTGAAAATTAGTGAAAAAAGTTAGAGTAAAATAATAATTGTGAGTGATCAGATGTAGGGTAGCTCTGAGAAGAGCTTTTGGGTTTATGGTACATTTAGGTACTTATAAGTAGGTACCAATGCACATTTTTAAATTCAGAATGAAAACTCTGTTCCCTTCATCTGAGAAGTGAACTCCATCTCCTCTGTAGATATCTTGCATGTAGTAACGCAAGTTATTGTTGTACACGGAGCCCATTCCATGGTCTCTCATGTAAGCTGAAACAGATTTGTTTACATGCTTCCTCGACTTCTCAATTTGTGGACAAAATTGGTTCGACCACCTCCATTTCTGTCTTTGGCATATATTTGAATATACCAAGGCAGTTTGAGGAAAAAGTGCCATTAATTGCTCAAAGGTGTCCTTTAAAAGCATTTCCAGACCTACCCCAGTCAAAGTGCCCAAATCATTACCTCCACAGTGCACAATTAACAGGTCAGGTTTTGGCAAATGCATAAAGGTTTTCACCAATGGTATCAATTGGTGACATTTTAATCCTCTGTGGCCAAACCACTTAATTTCCACATCTTGTAAATTGAGGTTAGGTAAATTTCTGTTCTCAGCATACCTCTGAGCCCAATAGATGTAACTATGTCCAACAATCCAGACAGAAAACATGGTGAGAGAAGGTTCTGCTGCAGTCAGATGAAGTGTGGCAATGAAATGGCAGTTGAAAAAATAAGAGTTTAAAATGAAAAAAACTGTGGAGTTTCTGTGTTAATGAAGCAGTAACAGTGATTGGTGGATTTTGATTGCTGAAAACAGAAAGTTAGGGTGCATGGATGAGTTCTTTGAAAGATGTATTTTGAATGGTCAATAAAAAATCATTAAATGAAAGATTGCACTGGATATGCAGGTGCACTGAGAGTTCAGAGTTCAATTGAAACATTGTTGTGTGAACTTGCAAACACCAAAGGTCTTCCAGGAGGTGGTTGCTATGCAAAAAAGGCAGAGAGGGCAGAGGGGGGAAGGGTTTTGATTTGAAAAAAGTGAGGGAAGAGTTTTGATTGGGTGACATGAGAGATATGTGTGAAGAATTACAGCATTTCTGTGCTTTCTATAGCTGCAGCCTCTGGAGTGCATACCCTTTGTTCTGCTGAAGACAAATTGGTGTATTTCTGAGACTGTTTTGAAACTCATAAAGTATTTGCTAAGGTGAGAAAAGATTTATTTAATTTAGATAGAGAATAGTGTGTTTTAAGGAGAAAATTATGGAGAAAGTTGAGTTTTTAAAATGTTGCTTTGTCTCAAGTGTTTTACAAATAGATTATGTTTCTTTGAGAAATTGTAATTGGAGAAAATGTGAAGTATTAGTACTGACAGGGTGTTTTTGTGCATAGGAGCTGTGCAGTGTTTTCAAATTATGACTTGAAAATCGTTTTTGAGGAAAAGGAATGCTTTTAAAATTTATGACAAGGAAATAATGGTGTCTGCTTCTTTATAAGGCATTTGAGTGTCTCTGATGTTATTTTTCCCATTTTAATTTAAGACCTTTCCCCGTGGTGCAAATTCCTTGTAAATATGCTCGCACCTGTGCTTGGCAAATTTAGATTTTGAGTCTTTGAGTTACATAGCCATGTTAAAAGTGACCCAAAAATGCTGCAAAGGCAATCAAAAAACGCTTTCATGTGTCTTAAGGACATTTTCAGTCATTTCCCCATGTGCAGTGTTTTCAAATTATGACTGAATATAATTGAAAAATGTTACTCTTGTTAAACAATTTTACTATTATAATCTCTGAGATTTGTCTCTTACTCTGCAACATCTCATTGTTGTTCTCTTTCTTTAAAGATAACGACAACATCAACCATGAGTGACAATCAGCAATCAGTTGATTATGACATTATCATTGAACTTGTAATTGAAACGTCAGTGGAAGTAGATCCCTTGGATGATTTAAATTCTCAGGATGATGAAGAAAATGATGAGGATGCCGATTTGTCAGAATTGTATGATATAGGACGGGAAGCTGACGTGCTTGAGCCTATGGAACTATAAACATATAAAAATTTATAATAAATGAAAAGTAAAAATGTAAACCGTTTCATTTAAAAATAAAGACACCTTCAAAAACAGGTTATGTGCAGTGTCTTCAATAAAATATTAAAATATGCTCATAAAATTAGATCAGATTCACATATAAAACAGCACAGGTAAAATGAATATGAATTCCATTTCTTTTCTGCTATTTCTGTATTCTAAATTTGCCAAGCACTAAAAAATATTCTATGTAAAAATGTGAAGTAGTGTGTTAAGTTTTTGATGACTGTTATTGATTTACTGTTTGGTAATAGTGGTTAATAACATTTTTTATTATATTTTACCACAGATTCAACTGCAGATCATTTCAAGATTTCAGCATGCCAACCAAGGATAGACTTAGAAAGGCTGCAAAACGTCAAAGACAGCAGGTCCATGAAATAATGCAGCAGTCCTCTACCAAAAAAACTTGTCAAGTCACCAAGAAAGCACCGGGTAAGACCACAAAAACATTCATAAGAAATATTTGTAGTAAAAAAAGTATTACTACAGAAAATGTTTCAGTCCAGAAAAAGAGAAGCAATTTAAACGGAAAGGAAAGGCCAATCAAAAATGTTACTGCTAGAGCAAGAGATAAGTCTGTGCATGATAGTAGAAGGAAACAACAGTTTAGGGACATTCGTAAACGAATGTTCCGCAACAGGATAATTGGCAATTTGTTAAAAAATATTAAGAAAGGTCAACAGAAAGTGGTTTTTTATAAGAGAAAAAAAAAGTTGAGAAAGTTATTGATCAGGCATTTGAAATTAAACGAAAGTTATTTATTTTGATAATCAATAGAATTAGTAAGCTAAACAAGGCAATTTATGATTTCAAAAGAAATAGTAGATGGAAGAGAATAGTTAATCGTAGTAATTTTTGTGAAGTTTTTTCCGGAGAATGGATGCATAGTTCAAGTTGTGAGGCATTTTTTAATGAGGAGAGTTATTTCCAGGATAATGATTTGGTGCATGCAGTTGACACCAATGGTCGAGCTTATGAGGTGAAAGATGGTTGTCCAGTTGAAAAAGAAAAACTTGTGACAACAGAGACAGAAGAGGTGTTAGGTAATGAGGTTTTAGGAAGACGTCCTAAGGGTCCTGTGTACACCTGGAAGTGTAGTAGTATTTGCAGTGTGCGACAGGATTCCATCAATTTGCTTTGTGATTTTGTACGGACATTTAATAAGAAAAGTTTGAAGCAGAAAATGAAGTTGTTGCAAGAATTAGATCCTTGCAGAGTGAGAGAAGTGACAGGTTTGCATGGTCATTCACTGGCTTGTCTTTCCAGGAGAGTATGCCAGAGTGTTTTTCATCATTTCAGGATGCTAGCAGTGCATCATAATAAAGTGAGGAAATTAGTTAGAATGTTGTTTTATGCTAAGAGTCCAGCAGTTATGCTTAAACAATTATGCGCTGCTCTTTTGCATGGTTCTGAAATAGATGTGAAGAATATGTGTGAAGAAATTGAGTTTTGTTACTTTGGAAGTAAAGAGGAGAATGTTGAAATTGACCCACAAGAAGAGGGTAATGTGGAAGATAGTGTACAGGTTTCCAGTACAGATAATTTTCAGAAGGAAATTGCCACGTTTCAGGTGAAATCAAGTGAGAGGCCTAATTTCACTTGTGTGTGTTGTCGACGCACTTATTATAAGAATCAGACTAAGTTAGTGGATTTATATGCAAAAAGTGAAAGGGAAAATAATAGTGAATGGAAGGATTTCACAACATACTTGATGGTAGAAAATTGTTTTGATTTGGGATTGGATCAACGTGTGTGTACTTATTGTTGTAATAAATTAAATCAAAACCAGATGCCTGCTAGAGCGGTTCATAATAATCTGGAATTGGTTGAGATTCCTTCTGAATTGAAGGATTTAAATACTTATGAATCTATTTTGATTCAAAGTATCCATCCCTTTCAGGCTATTGTAAGAATGGAGCCAAAGACAGGGAAATTGCCTCCATCAGATTTACAGAGAGGATTAAAGGGAAGAGTTGTTTATTTGCCTCTAGATTTGAAGAAAAACATTAACACAATTGGAGTAGAAAAAGTGGAAGAGGACCCTCTGGTTATCTTAGTTAATGGGGTTCCGACAAAGAATAAGAAAATATGGCAAGATTTAGTGGATGTTAGGAAAGTCAAAAAGGCAACATTGTATTTGAAAAAAAATAATAAGTACTACAAGAATATATATGTTGCAGAAGAGGAAGTAAGTGAGGAAGAGGATAGCGATTTGTGTGCTGGTCAAATTGAGAAAGTAGAACCCTCTACTAGTGAAGAAATATATGAACATTATAGTGTTCATCCTTTGCATTCCAAGGAAGTCATGGGGAATGCTATTGAGTTGTTTCAAATGAAACAAGCCAAAGGGAGTCCCATTAGTGTTTGGGAGGAAAGTTTGGAAGCTCGGTGTTTCCCACAGCTTTTTCCAACAGGTCAGGGAGGAAGATATGATGAGCGACCTCATCAAATTCCTGCTTCTGAATACCGGACTTTGCGATTGTATGCAGGAGATGCTAGGTTTCGACAATGTATTCCCTATTTGTTTCATCTCCTGTTTGAAAGCGATCTGTCTGGACTGTCAAAAGCAGTGAACCACATCTTGAAAAGTGGTATACACATGCAAAACATCTCGGCAAGTGACTTTATGGATAAAGTCAATGTCCAAGACAGTATTTTGGATTCTCACCTGATTAATCTTATGGCGTGTCAGCGTGGTACTAATGAGTACTGGTACCGTCGTCATGGTGATTTAAAATGTATGCTGAGGAACTTAGGAACTCCCACATGGTTCCTCACTCTGAGCTGTGCCGAGTATGGCTGGGAAGACTTACTTGAATTTCTACGAGAGGCAAATGGAAACATCGAAAACATCGAATTCAAGACACCCGGAGAACTGTGCACTTTGGATCCAGTCAATGTATGCCGGTACTTCAATCATAGATTTGAAGCTATGATGTCTTTCATCATGAATAAGAAGAATCCACCTCTTGGAGAGGTGTTGGATTTCTTCTGGAGAAAGGAGTACCAAGCAAGAGGTGCTCCTCACATACATATGCTGTTGTGGATCAAGGATGCACCTAAATTTGGAACAGATCCAGAAGACTCAGTGATGAGTTTCATACAACAGCATTCTACGTGTGCTGTTCCAAACGCAAAGGAGAAGAAAAGCCTAAGAGAAAAAGTTCTACGTTTCCAAAGCCATCGTTGTGGAAAGTACTGTTGTCGTAAATTCCGAAACAAGGACAAGTTCTACACCAAATGTCGTTTCGGCTTTCCACGACCGGTGATTTCTAAAGGAAGAGTAAACAGTTTGATGTCTTCGCTGCGACATAATGTGATGAAGAAATCACCTAAAAACACATACAATTTGAAGAGGAACGAAGAGTCCAAGTACATCAACGACTACAACCCAGTGATTTTGTCCATGTGGAATGCTAACATGGATATACAGTTTGTGGCTGATAACTGTATGGCTGTGGCTCGGTATGTGACATCTTACATCACCACAAAAGAAAAGACAGAATTGAAGGATATGTGGGAGGACATTTCCCATGAAAAGAGCCTCAGTAAGAAGTTGTACAGTTTCAGTCTGAAGATGTTGTCGCATCGAGAAATCGGAGCTTACGAATGTTCTGACCGGTTGTCTTCAGCAAGTCTCTATGCCAAATCTAGGAGTATCGTTTGGGCGAGTCTTGGTCTTGCTGCAACACGTAATCGAGTTCTGAAACCTGTGCGGGAAATTGAGTATTTGGCGGAAAAGGAGCCAAACAGTACCGACATTTTGAAGACCAACATGTTGGATACATATTATCCAAATCGAAGCAGTCACCTCGAGAATGTTTGTCTGTATGAGGTTCTACAAAATTACATATTCAAGAGGAACATCAAAGAAGATACTGAGAAAGGAGTGTATGCTGTAATTGGAAGTGAGGGATGTCTGGTCAAGCAAAGAAAATGCCACTTGGTAAACCATCGAAAATTGAGTGGCGAATCTCCTGAAAAAAAGGAGTTTTTCTATTTAGCACTTTTGCAACTTTTCAAGCCTTGGCGTGCAGAAGAGGAACTGCTTGGAGATTTCCTCAGTTACGAAGACTCTTTCACTGCCGCCAAGGAGACCATAGAATGTCCTGCTTTTTCTAAATATGTAGAAATGTTGAATGCGGAAATCGAGCAGGAAGCAACGATTGCAGCCGAGATTGCCAGAGACAGTTCTCAGGACAGTCAGAGTTCTGCTTCATTGAGTCAGGATCCACTAGGAGGACCTGTTATCGAAAATGAAGCTGCCACTGCCATGAATGAAGTGGAAAGAGCCATGGCACATGCTCAGGAGGATGCAGTTAACTTAGAAGACTTGGAAAAACAACTCAACGTTGAGCAGAGGAAAATATATGACGAAGTTACCAAGCAAATTGATCATGGATTAAGTCATGAGAAGAAAGAGTGCTCATGTACGTCGTTGAAGCCTGTCCGACTGTACGTGAGTGGAGAAGCGGGAACTGGAAAAAGTTTCCTCATTAAAGCAATTTCATGTTATTTGCAGGAAAGGACTGAGTCATCGCTGTCTTGTGTTGTCACCGCTCCAACTGGACTGGCAGCACATAACATTAAAGGGATTACTTTACATCGTTTACTGATGCTGCCAGTGGAGCATGACAACAAATTACAATATCACAAGCTATCTGGAGATGCTTGTTGTGAAGTTTCAAGAATCTTGAGGAAAATGAAACTTCTTATCATTGACGAAGTAAGCATGGTTTCCAATGTCATGCTTGCCTTTGTACATTTGAGAATGCAAGAAGTTCTCAAAACAGAGTATGATGTGTTATTTGGTGGCAAACACATCATTGTTTTCGGAGATCTTCTGCAGCTGACACCAGTGAAAGGACAACCTGTGTTCAAAATGCTCACGCATGAAGATACCAGGAAGTGCCTAGGGAGCATTGGCAACGTCAATATATGGTTAAACTTCAATTATGCTGAACTGCATGAAAATATGCGTCAGGCGAAGGATGAAGTTTACAAGAATATTCTACAAGATGTTAGAATTGGAAAAGTGACCGAGCATGGGAAAGAAGCTTTACATGCACGATTACTGTCAAATTTATATCCAGAACAAGATGTTGTGCCTGAGAATATTTTTCAGAAAATTATTGAGAAGAAATCTGGAATATGTTTGATGCCAACTCTTGCAGAATGTGCCATCTTCAACAACAAAATGTTGCATTTAGAAAAGCAAGAGATTGTGAAACTGGAAGCTATTGACAGAGTAGAGCATATGGGATCAACAATTATTTTGTCTGAGAATTTAAAAACAAAATTGGATTCATTATAGAAGACTATATCTAAAACTGCAGGTTTTGAAAAGACTCTGAATGTGTGCTTAAACTGCCGTATAATTTTAAGAAGGAATTTACATGTTGAAAGAGGTCTGGTAAATGGATCAATGGGTAATGTTGTTGATTTTGTGAAATACAGAAATAGAGATGGAATTGAATTTTTTAAAAATTAAATTTGATGGCATTGAGGAAGTACAGCTAATTGGTCGTTGGTCTGCTAGATTTTTGCTTGTAAAAGACTTATATGTTCGCCGTAAGCAGTTTCCTGTTTGCTTGGCATATGCGGTGACAATCCATAAATCGCAAGGTTTAAGTGTAGACAGTGCATTGGTGAATATTGGCAGTTCTGTGTTCAAGGAGGGTATGGCATATGTGGCATTGTCACGAGTTAGAACTTTATCGGGATTGTACTTGATTGAGTGTGATGTCACAAACATTTGTGCGGATCTAGATTGTGTTAAGGAATACAATAGGTTAAGAAGAGAGTATGCGCCACATTTGCCTCAATATCCTTTGTTTGAGAAACGTGTGGTAGGCCGGAAACGAAGAAATGTGACCAATACTAGGGAGGTTGTAGCAAAAAGACGAAAAGTCGATGAACCTGAAATTATAAGCAGAAACAAAAAGGATTCTGTTGAAGATGTTGTTGGTTTTCAATTTGAAAACAGTTCTGGTGTCAACTGCTATGCTAATGTAGTGGTTAATGTTTTGTTTTCTCTAGAAAATGTAAAAGAAGAGATTGTGGTCAATTCTGATCAAAGATTTTGCAGTTTGTTAAATTCTGTGTTAGAGAAATGTAGCACTGATAGAACAAAAATAGAAAGTGTGTCTGAAATGCGAAATCTGTTAGACAGATGTTCAGGTCAAACACAATTCTCTCAAAATATTCAGCAAGATTGTCAGGAGTTTTTAATGTATATACTTGATGTATTGCATGCTGAAGGTGTAGATGTAGATCACCTGTTTGGGCTTTCTTATCAATGGCAGCATGACTGCGAGAACTGTAGGGTATCAAGTACTACTAGTGTAGACTCAGAAAGATTTATATATTTAACTTTGCCAGACAGTAAATCAGTCTCTTTTAATAAGCTAGTAAAAGCAGCTGATCACAACATGGAGTGTAGCCAATGTAAATCTGAAATGATGTCAACATTATTTATACGAACATATGGCCAGTATGTCATTTTAATGTTCCAACGATGTAGGCCTGATGGAACAAAATTGAGAACTTTAATAAAAAATGTTGTGGCTTCACAGTTGTCAATATCAGGAAGGACATTTGTAACTGCAGCAATTATATATCATGACGGTCCTTCAATAACATCAGGACATTACACAGCTTATTTAAAGTCTAGAAATGGCTGGTTATTCTGCAACGATTCTGTTTTAATTTTCAAAAAAAAATTGCCGTATGACCTTAAAAATTCTTACCTGGTGTTTTTAAAACCAAAATTTTAGGGAAAGAATCTCGGGATGTGCTCTGAGGAATTTCAAGAAGTTCTAATGGCTCCTACACGATTTGGCCTTGAGGATAAGTGTAGTACAGAGACATAACTTCTTACCATAACACTGGACGTCATGGAAAAATAACTGCACTTTGAATGAGTTCAGAAAAACTATTTCTTTTTATAAGCTAATTCAAGTAGCCAATCAAAACATGGAGTAGAGGGAATGTAAGTCTGCAATGCTGTCTACTGTTTTATATTGCTTTGTGATTAAAAGTGATGTAGAGAATTAAATAATTGTAGTAGTCATAGAGGTAGTGTAAGTCTGCTTCATAGTAAGCAGTATCAGTGTCATAGGAAATGTAGAACATGAGTGAGCAAGAAGGGTAAGATATTAGTAGTCCAGGATTGTGAAAATGATCTTCAACATTTTAATTCTGAAAGTTGCGGAAATATAAAATGACGGGATTGGCTTACAAGAATTCCAAGAGTTATAAATGGCTCTTACATGATTTGGCCTTGTGGAAACGTGTGGTAGAGAGCGAGAAGTCATTTATTGTATGTAACATATTTTTCAAAACGATGGAGGTTTTCTTTCAGAAAGTGGCGGGCTGAAAGTAATAACAGCACAACAGAGTGTAAGCTGTTCATAGGACATCCTTCGACGTCATGGAAAGTAAGTTAACTTTAAGGAGTTCTGAATTCTGATTTGTTATGTTGTATGGGTTTTTTAAACACAATCATTTTGATTGTGTTTTTTTGTTCCCCGCTGTTATATGATGAATACCTTCAAGTCACTGTTTTTAGTGAAATTTGATACATTCTGAGAACAGCAAAAATAAACCATTTAACATGTATAATTAATTCTGTACTGTTTGCATTTATGATGTACATTTAGAACTGTGTAGGAGGCATGGACAAGGAGAGGCTTCTGTAAGTGTCAAAGTTGTTGCATACAGTGCTCACATTCTACGTAGTCTTTCATATGATAGACTACATTCCCACAATGAGATACTTAATCAAAGGAAACACAGGTGATATGATTGTGGAATGAGCAAAAAAAATTGCACGTTTTTCAATTATATTACCTGTGTTTCCTAACATTACACATCACATTGTGTAGATGAGGTTTAGGCCTGTTCCAGGAGACAGAGGAGGTCTGACATTTGTTCAACAGTGCAGTGGACATGACTCACTTCGTTGGAAGGTCTGCACATGTATTATCTCCTCTATATTCTTCAACAAACCTAAATTTCATCTGCAACCCTGAGTAGGACTTACCTGAAACAAATCTGTGGATAGGTTACACCTTATCGGCATCTTGAAACAATCATTTAAAATGTTAGGATCAGATTTATGATGGCCGTGCGCCTCTTTTGCGCCGCTGTGGGTCAGTTTTGTGTAAAAGATGCACCATGTTGCAAGATAGGTTTCAGTTCATCTCCAGCAAGATACCATCAGTTTGAAATGTATATAATTAGCACTGTGTAGGGGGCATGCAGAAGCTGAAGCTTTTGTAAGTGTCAAAGTTGTTGCATGCAGTGTGCATTTCTGGGTACTGTTTCATATGCTGGACTACATCTGCACTATGAGATACCTAAGCAAGGGCAACACAGGTGATGTGATTGTGAAATGAGGAAAAGAAACTCCACATTTTTCAATTACTTCACCTGTGTTTCCTAAGTTTACGAATGACATTGTGCAGATGAAGTTTAGGTCTGTCGACGGACACAGAAGAGGTCTGGCCTTTGTTCAAGAGTGAAGTGGACATGACTTACTTCATTGGTAGGCCTTCACATGTATTATCTCCTCTATACTCTACAACAATCCTAAATTTCATCTGCAACCCTGAGTAGGACTTACCTGAAACAAATCTGTGGATAGGTTACACCTTATCAGCATCTAGAAACAATTATTTAAAATGTTAAGGGCAGTTTTATGAAGGCTGTGTGCCTCTTTTGTCACTTTTGTGTAAAATATGCACCATGTTGCAAGATAGGCCTCAGTTCATTTCCAGCAAGATACCGTCAGTTTAAAATGTATATAATTAGGACTGTGTAGGGGGTATGGAGAAGCTGAGGCTTCAGTAAGTGTCAAAGTTGTTGCATGCAGTGCGTACTCTTTCATATGCTGGAGTACATCTGTACAATGAGATACCTAACCAAAGGAAACACAAGTGATGTGATTGTGAAATGACCAAAAGAAATTGCTTGTTTTTCAAATACATTACCTGTGTTTCCTAACATTACGAATCACATTGTGCAGATGAAGTTTAGGCCTGTCCAGGGAAACAGAGGAAGTCTGAACTTTATTGGTTGGCCTGCACATGTATTATCTCCTCTGTACTCTTGAACAAGTCTAAATTTGATCTGCAACCCTGAGTAGGCCTCACCTGAAACAAACGTCTGGATAGGACACACCTTATTGCCATCCTAAAACAATCATTTAAAATGTTAGGAACAGTTTTATGAGGATTGTGCACCTCTTTTGCGCTGCCATTGCGTCACTTTTGTGAGACAACAGCAGTGCAAAAGATGCACCATGTTCCAAGATAGGCCTCACTTCATCTGCATCAAGATACTGTTAGTTTAAAATGTATATCTTTAGGACTGTGTAGGGGGCCTGGAGAAGCAGAAGCTTCTGTAAGTGTCAAAGTTGTTGAAAAACTGTTTGTCCTTCAATCTTTTCTCTTGTCTTTTCTAATTTTTAAATACATGTTTTAATATTTTTCAAATGTTTGTTATCTCTTTCACAGATTGAAAGTATAAAAATTACAAGTGAGTAAGTTAACGACAATTATAAGGTAAATGTTTTGTACTCTTTTCGTTACATTTCTATCACATTCACCTACTATTAGTTCCACAGCTTCATTTCTTTAACCCTCAGTTTGCTGCCTTTGCTACTTCCCTCATTCCTTTCTCTATTACCTACTTACTCTACTCCTTCCACTCCTTTTCTCAGTCCCTCTCTTCTCATAGTTCCTCACTCTTGTTCACTCACTCCGTCTCTATTACTCTTAGTGTCTTTGACTGATCACTCTTTCACTACTTGTTCATTATGCTTTTTCTGTGTAGTTGAAGCACACTAAGGGGCATATTATGAACACAGCCAATAAAATTATTGCTGTTTTTATCGGCAGAAAACTGCTGCAAAAGTGGTTTTAGCGGCAGTTTTCTGCCGCAAAAGCGGCTTAAGCGACACATTTCTGCCGATAAAAGCTGCAAAACTTTTATTGCCTATGTTGATAATATGGCCCTATGTTATTTACATTTCTTTGCTGTTTCAATTATTCTTTTTTTGTTACTTCTTCTTTTCTGCTTTCTCTTTTTTCTCTCTGTTATTCCACATGTTTTAATCTTATTTTGAACATTCACTCATATTCTCTAAGAAACTCTTCTTTGTTATTGTTCTACTCTCTTTTTTTTCTTTCACTTCCTTATCTATTTTGTTTTTCACAATTATATCCTCTTCCCTCTTTTCTTCGGTAAATAAATCTATTAAACAGTATCTCTGGTTTAGACCCTATAGCTGTCTTTGTTTCAACATTACTCTCTGTTTACTTCCCTTATACTTACTCTTCTTTTTAAAAAAAAAAAGAAATTTGGGTTCGCTCCCGGTTCGCGTACCGGTGAGCGAACCAGGAAGCGAACCAAAAGAAATACAGCTTGCCAGAGTGCTAAACATTCTAGCAATTTTTTTTGAAAGGGGAGGTAGTTCTGAAAAGAACTTTTTTTTAAATGTTTTTGTTGTTTTATATTTTTTTTTATTTTTCTGAACATTTTTTGTTTTTTTTGTATTTTTTGAACAGTTTTATGTTTTTTTTGTTTTTTTGGGAGGGGAAACAACAAAAAAACAGGCATTGGAAAGGGCTCAACAGGAGCAAAAAAAAATGTACTTTCTGGGGCGTTTAGAGCACTTGTGATTTTCATAAGCTCGGTTGATTAAGGTAATGCTCATATTGCCACATGAGAGTAATGCACCGCAATACAAACAGGTAAACTTCATATGGACAAAGTTGTCCTGAATGTTTGGCACGGTTTCCCGTGCCTCTGGTCCTGTCAAATATACCTGTGTTGATGTCGTGGCCACAGGAGTTTGAGGATTGTCCTGAAGGTCACGCATCTCTGCCCGGCTGTAGTTTAGTGGATGCCGCCTGCTCATGTGACGATGCATGGTGTAGTTGCCGAAGCTATACTTTTTTAAGGTGCCTCTAGATAACTCCTCTTTACATATGAGGCACGTCACATATCTAGCATTAACTTTCTTCTGCCCTTCAGGGATTGAAAAAAACTGCCAAATAAAACTGATTTTACGATGAGAAACCCGGGGCTCCTCTTCTAAAAACTGTGGTCCCTCTGTCTCCTCTTCCTCTTGTTCATCCTCTTCCTCCTCTGTGTTGCTGATGAACTGTGGAGGTGGTCCTCTCTTCCCATGAGGAGGTGGTGGTGGTGGTGGGGGTCCACCAGCTGAAGCTACCAATGAAGCCATTGCTCAAATATCAAAAAAGGTCTTCCTCTCACAAATATGAAAGTCAGAGTGAGGAAAGAAGGAGGGGTTTTCATCATTTGGGAAAAACAATAGTTCTAAACCAATGAAAAGTGTTATTTTTAGGTCACCTGACCTAGCCTTACATCATTATGAAACCAAAAGTGAAATGAACCAATGAAAAGTTTTATTAACAAGTCACATGACCTGTTACGCTTATGTTACGCGCTGCGGAACGCGCCCCGGATCAATGTCATCAGTGATGTCATTTGAGATGTCATCAGTGATGTCATCAGTGATGTCATTTGAGATGTCATCAGTGATGTCATCAGTGATGTCACTGACCATGTCATGAATGATGTAATATGTGACATGATCAGCAGTGGATTGCGGGTGCGCGATATATAGTTAGTACAACTAACTATATATGGAATTTCAATGGTTTTGTGTGAGTAAAATAAGGTTTTTTAAATGCTAACTCCTAACTATATATGGTCTATAACCTATGGTTTTTTCAGTGAATATATATATATATATATTCACTGAAAAAACCATAGGTTATAGACCATATATAGTTAGGAATTAGCATTTACAAAACCTTAAAAATTCACTCAAAACCATTGAAATTCCATATATAGTTAGTTGTACTAACTATATATCGCGCACCCGCAATCCACTGCTGATCATGTCACATATTACATCATTCATGACATGGTCAGTGACATCACTGATGACATCACTGATGACATCTCAAATGACATCACTGATGACATCACTGATGACATCTCAAATGACATCACTGATGACATCACTGATGACAACATCCAGTGACTGTATGTTTCTGTAAAGTTAAAATATGTCTTACATATTGAAGAATGAGTGGATTTATAAGTGTCTGGATGAAGGATTTATTAGGTGCATGACTGACTGTATGAGTGACTGATTAAATGTGTCTCACTGAGTGCATGGGTTAGTGACTAAACTGTTTTAATTTGTGCATCATTATGTCTGTTGTTCTGTAAACTGCTGCATGTGTTGATCAGTAGCTATATGAGTAACTATATGGGTTATTGGTTGATTGCCTAAGTATTTGTATGGGAGACTGAGTGTGTGTGTGGGTGGCTGGGAGGTGTATAACTCTGTGCATAGATGTGTGAGCAGCTGATTCACTAGATGTATGGGTTCAAAAGTGCATGTGGAAACAGCTGTATGGGCGGTTGACTGTGTGCATGAGTGTATTGGTGAGTGAATGGATATCTAAGTGCTACATGTCAAAGTAAGTACATATATAAAACACAGTACATGTGAGAGTTGACATATATAAATAACTATGCATAAGAGCCAGTGAATGTGTGAGTGGCTGTATGGATCATTGTGAACTTGTATCAGGGATTGTATAAGAGAGTAAATATGTGTTAGTATATGTTTGAATAAGTAAGGTGTGTATAACTGTATAGTTGAGGAAATGGATGTGAGATTGATTCTTTGCATGACTGACTAGGTGTGTGAGTAACTCCATGGATGAGTGACAGTCTGTGAGTGTCTGTTTACACTGAGTGTATCTAAGTTTTTATTAGAGTCTGAAGAGATTCATCGTATTATCACATGACTAATGTCATCAGTGATGTCATCAGTGATGTCTTTTGAGATGTGATCAGTGATGTCATCGGTGATGTCATTTGAGATGTCATCAATGATGTCATCAGTGATGTCATCAGTGATATCATCAATGATGTCATTTGAGATGTCATCAGTGATGTCATCAGTGATGTCATTTGAGATGTCATCAGTGATGTCATCAGTGATGTCATTTGAGATGTCATCAGTGATGTCATCAGTGATGTCACTGGCCATGTCATGAATGATGTAATATGTGACATGATCAGCAGTGGATTGCGGGTGCGCGATATATAGTTAGTACAACTAACTATATATGGAATTTCAATGGTTTTGTGTGAGTAAAAAAAAGGTTTTTTAAATGCTAATTCCTAACTATATATGGTCTATAACCTATGGTTTTTTCAGTGAATTTTCAAGGTTTTGTAAATGCTAATTCCTAACTATATATGGTCTATAACCTATGGTTTTTTCTGTGAATTTCAATGGTTTTTTAATAGCAAATATCAAAAGCTTTAAAATGTATTGTTCTTTAAATCAAAAAATATATTTTATATGTTTAGTAATAAAAAAAAAATGTATTATTATGTTTTGGTTCGCTCCCGGTCCGCGAACCGGGTAGCTTCCCGTTAGCTCAATTTGGTGCCGCGACTCGGTACGCGAACCGGTAAACGTTCCGTTAGCCGAACTGCCGCGTTAGAAATCAACATCGTGACGCGTCGCGGAAGCGCGACGTATCGCGTTGTCGCGTAATGCGTCTTATGACGTGCCGCGTTAGCGCACCCGGAAGTGCTCCGGTACGCGAACCGAGGCGCGAAGCGCAGCTCCCCGGAAGCGATCCGGGGCGCGGCCCGCAGCGCGTAACGTAAGCGTAACAGGTCATGTGACTTGTTAATAAAACTTTTCATTGGTTCATTTCACTTTTGGTTTCCTAATGATGTAAGGCTAGGTCATGTGACCTAAAAATAACACTTTTCATTGGTTTAGAACTATTTTTTTTCCAAAATGATGAAAGCCCCCACCTTTTTTCTCACTCTGACTTTCAACTTTGTGAAAGGAAGACCTATTTTGCTTAGTAGAAAATGGCTTCAGTAGTAGCTGCAGCTGGTGCACCCCCACCACCACCACCACCACCAAGGAAGAGAGGACCACCTCCACAGTTCCTTCCCAACACAGAGGAGGAAGAGGATGAAGAAGAGGAAGAGGAAGTACAGCCAAGACAGTTTTTACGTGAGGAGCCCCGGATATCCCACCACAAAAATAGTTTTATTTGGCAGTTTTTTTCTTTTCCTCAAGGACAAAAAAAAGTGAATGCTCGCTATGTGACATGCCTCATATGCAAAGAAGATTTATCTGGAGGCACAAATAAAAAGTATAGTTTCGGCAACTATACTATGCACCGTCATATGCAGAGGTGGCATCCGCTGAATTACAGCATGGCAGAGATGCGTGACCGCCAAGACAACCCACCAACTCCTGTGGCCAGTACATCGGCACAGGTAACTCTGTCGGGGCCAGAGGCACGGGAAACAGTGCCAAACATTCAAGAAAATTTTGTGCACATGAAGATAGTGTGTCTTTATTGTGGTAATGTCATGTATTCCTATAGGTCCTGAATCGATCCCCCTATTCCTGACCCTATTCTAGTTAAACAAACCAACAAGTTAACTAGCAGTCAGCCCATGAGGCAGAAAACCCCCATGATGCAGATACCGTTATCTGACGCAGTCACACTACGGCACAGGAACGTGTTATCTGATTAGGTCATAACGCTTGCGATCTAATTAGACAAGCGATATTCCTCCAGCCCCTGATAAGGCATACGGAGTTCTCATAACAAATCAAACCTATGACAACCTGGGCAAAACCCTGCGGCCATTGTTTTGATTTCACCGAGAACTTTAGTAAAAGAATGTGCTAACGAGCAAGTCGTATGACATCTTTATTGACGTATCTATGTCCATCCTTACGTCAATCTCGGCACCTTAAAGGTATAAATATTACCGATCTTGCCATATGCAAACACACGCGTGGTGACGAGACGGAGCAGCCATACTTGCCGAAGCGAAGAGCAGAGCAGACCCCGCTGGCAGCAGCCCCGCCTTTCTGACGCGCTGAGAGACGCGCTGCTTTCTCCTGCCGAGAATCCAGCACCGGCGTTTCTGGGCAGCCCTCGCAGGCCGCCTGGAATATCGAGACCAGAGAGAGAGATACCATTCCTCATTCATCCTAACTTCCAGGTACAGAACTGAATAACCCCTCACGGAGAATTCTTTAGTTATTCACTTGGCAAAAACAAACTTAACTTAAACTGTAACTTTCTATTCCCGCCCACGTATTAGACTTAGGTCAGGTACACGGGGTAGGCGTATCTAGAAACACCAGTTGAGTACGTTTAGTCAAATGTATATGTGTATGTAATATATTTTATTCATTTTAAAACATCTTATGGCTTAGAAACCATATCAATGTTTTTACAGTATTATTTTATACTATTGCTTTTAATGTATGCACTTTACTTAACTATAAGTATTGCAATAATATCGATCCATTTCTCTTGTATGAGAAAAGAGACTGATCAATAAATAACACCTTTTTATTGAACACGCCCGTCTCTTCCTTTTCTCTACATTCTGATGAGACTAAGAATGCACGTACTGACTGAGTAAAATAATTTGCCTTTTGTTCACACGACTCTCGAGATTGACTCTTGATTAGGGGAGAGCAAAGTTGTCATGTTCTATGGTTGTCAGAAACTAAATCCCTTCTTGTCTAATCAGGGAAGTTAAGTCCTCCTTGAACATTCGAGAAAGTTTCTAGTGAACTCTGAGCTAAGCTGGCAAACCCAAAACTTTAAGTCTAGTATCGACAGTAGTAGACCTAGTTAACGTCTGGCCTAGGCCTTTACTGCTGTAGGTATTATTCCAATGCGCAGAGCCTATTGGGAAGATAGGAACTACACTACATGGCGCCCAACGTGTTTGTAAAGGGCGATAAAACTAACGTAAGGCATTTAGAGTAACTCAGTCGTGCTTTCTCACTCAGACCCCTTTTCCCAAATACTCCAAAGACGTCTGGAGTGGGTGAAAGGTTATATCCGCCAGACCTCGCAGGAGGGAACTCCTATGTATGGTTCTTGGCATAGTCAACGTTGAAGGATAAACAGTTCCAAAATATTGTGCATCTAATCTTTGTTTCCATAAGAAACCTGATCTGCAAACAAACAAAATAACCTTCAGGACAGTAAAATGTCAGACAATGAAGAAGAAAGAGAGGCAGTTAGATTAGCAACTGAACTCGCAGCAGCTGATGCTACCATGCAGGCAGCAGACCAGGATATAATACTCATCCCGGTCATCAAAAGGAGATCTATAACCCTGAAACTTATAGAAAATGGACTGACACCTAGAGGTGGCACAGTCATATTCGTAATTGAGGCACACGAATATCGGCAGACAGAGGTATATTATTCATGGATACATTTTCCAGCAGCAAATGCTGTAACAAAGTACTTCCACTATTACAAAATAGAGGAACCTCCTAATGAGTACACTCCTTTCGAGGAGGTGGAAGTACCACTCAAATTCCAAGAGCATTTGCTCTTATTTGATGGCGCCCTAAAACATAACAATCACATCACCTGGCTCGGTCCTTTAGGTAGACCAGGAGCAATGTGGCCGGTCCTAGCCGGATACACACCACACCCAGACATCAATGGAATGTCTGTAGCAGAGCTGTTAACACAGCTAAAACAATTAATAAAAATTCATAGACAATTAGTATAGTATGTGATGCGGACTTCAACAATTCAGCCAGCGATTAAACTTCCACAGCTGACCCCTCACCAGGGGAACACAAATAAAATTACACCACAGAACATCCAGTCTTGCCTAGGTAAAGTACCGGCTAAACGGGAACAAATACCATTCTGGTTGGCACAGAAAATTACCCAAATAGAGGCGGTGTTTCCTGACACCACCCCGCTAGAAAAACACAGGATTCTGACTATCTGTCTTCCTATGGGAATCGCACCACACATTGAGGACTGTGACACTTGGGGTACAGTCTTTGCTTCCATCTACACAAAAACGCACGGTGTTCCATCCATTTCGGTGATACCAGATGTGCTAAAACAAATTCAAGACGAATACGGTCCAGAACCTGCTTTAACTCTTGGTATGAAATTACTAAAAGACTTCAAGCAGGTCTCGGCTATATTATTAGCCAACATAAAAGGTGAAGCAGCAAACGTAGCGATCCGCCAGAGGTTAAAAGAGACAGATATAGCAGACCAACCAGCTGAAATTGCCAGAATCATAGAAAAATCCTATGAGGAACTAGGCAGAGATAGTTTAGGTGGAATACCAGTAAAACCGCAACTGACTGAAAGTCCAGAAAAAATATTTTTTAATAATAATTCACCAAAAAAGAACTGGGATGGAAACAAACAATCCAATCCTAAAGAAAAGAAATTCCAGTCCAGAGGAAGGTCTCCTAGGCGAAGAGAGAAATCTCCGAACCAAAGACACAGGTCACCCCAGAGTAACCCCTCTGGGAAAAGATATAACCTTAGAAATAGGGATAATATAAAAAAGCCTGATAGATATCAAGACATTGATACACGTCCCTCTCAATCTTTTCAGACTTCCTCGCAGAAATCGGAAAGAAGAGGACGATCAGAACAAAGAGAAGAGCACACCAAGTCCAAAGACAAGGAACCTGCTCAGCTAAAAAAGAAATTACAATTTCCAAAAAAGAAGGTAGCCAGTATCAAGGTAGTTAACAATGCCGAGAATACTGAGGACACAACTGAAAAACGGAGAGTGGGCTCAGACAATGCTAGACAGTGCAGCAGAAGTGAGCATAGCTCGCAAAGTCCTTATGAATCATCTGGAGACAGTGGACACGAATGAATATCTTCAAGTGGAAACTGCAGACACCAGGGTTAGCAAACCTCACAAGATATACGAGATAACATTACGTATTGAGGGATATAAGACTAGGAAAATAAGGGGACTATTTTGGGATAACCTCTCCAAGGGTTATGACATCCTTCTAGCTGAAAAAGACTGGCCACCAGAGTTTGTCAGGGAGTGCCCTCATGGCGAAGAAGTAATTATGCCTGCCTTCTCAAATTTAATTCCAATTCATAAAAAATACACACTTGCCAGAAAGTGGGCAGTGGCTCTAGCACCTGCTTTATATAAAAATCATGTAGGATGGGATGAGGACTCCCCTCCTCACAAAATCCAGTTAAAATCACAACCTACTGCACAAAGGCAGTACCCAATTAAGCAAGAAGCTAAAAAACAGGTAAATGAAATACTAGATCAGCTAGAATACCAGGGGGTGATTGAAACTTGCACCTCACAAATGAACAACCCTTTGTTTCCGGTCTCCAAACCAGACAATTCATATCGTCTAGTTTTGGATTACCGACACCTTAACACATGTTGCAAAACTTTTGCAGTGCAAAACTCACACAGTGCTGCACTAATGAATAACATAGTGCGCAAAAAATATAAAACAACCTTAGACATCTCCAATGGATTCTTTTGTCAAAACATAGCACCAGAGAGCAGATATTTAACTGCATTCTCAGTAAATGGCACTCAAAAACAATTCTGTCGGTTAGCCCAGGGGTACAAGAACAGCCCGGGGGTATTCTCAGCGAGAGTAACAGAATTACTTCAACTATATGATGATGAAGCATTATCTTATGTCGATGACATTTACTTAACAGATGATGACTTGGAGACTCACTTGAAAAGAGTGAACACCATAATACTTGGGTTCGCTGCAGAGGGTTACAAATTCAACTTTAAAAAATCCAGAATTGCCCATCTGACAGTCCTATTCTTAGGATATGAGTTATCAAGTGAAGGCAAAAGCCTGGCTGACAATTTCCTAGAGAAATGTGCCGTACTCCAAGCACCTAGAACACTAAAAAACTTACAGTCGATTCTAGGCTTCCTAAATTTCGGAAGAACATACATTGCAAACTACGCAGAAAGGGTCAAACCCCTTTATGATCTAATTAAACCAGATTTTAAAAGATCCAATTGGACTCAAATACACACAGAAATTTTGAGATCCTTACAAACAGACATGCTAATTAAAACAAAATTAGAAACACGTGATAACACACGCAATCTTGTGATTCGAGTCATCCCAGGGAGATGCGGATTCACATACCTGACCTCTAATGAGGGAGAAAAGGTACCAATTGCATTCAAATCACACTTGTACACTAAGGCTGAAATGAAATTTAGCCCAACGGAAAAAATTCTTACGGCAACACAGACAGCTATAGCAAAAGAACGAGCCCTGGCACAAGGTAAACGAATAATAATCGTGACACCAATACCAGCCTTAGAGGCGGTAACAAAGGCAAGCATTCCAAATGCTAAAGCACTCCATCCGAGATGGATACAATGGGCTAATTCTCTTGCTGCAACAGACGTGGCGTACGAATTTGATCCTTACTTAAAAACACAAGAATTTCTCCAATATGAATTTGAATGTCCTCCGCCGACCGAAATTCTGCCTCTAGACCACTACGGCTGTATAATATATACAGATGGATCAGCACAACCCGCAGTGGGGGGTAAGCAAGCTTACAGTGCTGCGTGCGCGATCGTTAAAGGTCGCTGGCATGAAGGAAAATTTAAACCAGCAATCACTAAAACACAATCTTTAGGAGATTGTACAGCTCAGCGAGCTGAACTACTGGCGTTCAAGATGGCGCTTGAAAATACCGATCGAGAATTCCCCACACTCATAGTGTGCGATTCGTATTATTGCGTTCAGTCTTACAATGAATACTTGCAGATCTGGCTTCAGAATGGTTTCAAGGATGCGAAAGGTGGCACAATCAAGCATAAAATGCTCTGGGAACAAGTAGTTCTTTTACAAAAAGAACTACCAAAGACTCACGTGATACATACACTGAGTCATCAACGTGATGGCGTTCACGTTGCAGGGAATTCATTGGCTGATGAGGCCGCGAAGGCAGCTGTGCAAACGGCTTCCGTAGCTGCCGTCACCCGGTCAAAAACAAAAATAGACAGCGAAATATTACAAGCTGTCAGCGCTTCAGAAAAGGATTCGATAGAACCACTCCCTAAAGGCTTTCCAGTAAAATACTCATACATAACTGATGCAAACAATGTTCCTTTTGCTCGAATCCCTGGAGTGGGGGATAGGGCAATTCCAAACATGGAACATAGGTTAGGACTAATAATAGCGGCACACAAAGGGCTTGCTTCTATACATGCTGGCGTCTCAGCCACAGTATCATTATTAAAACAGAGATACTAGTGGCCACAAATGAGAAGACAAACAAGGAACTATGTTCTAGAATGTGAAATATGTCAAAAAATGAAAGTATCAACGGTGAGACGTCCAGCTCAGACGCCCCTTCTAATCTCGGATAAACCATTAGCATGTGTTTATCTAGACCACTGCGGTCCCTTACAAAGGGATGGTAACTATAAATATATCTTGGTCACAGTGGATTCATGCACAAGATTCATATGGATGTGGCCCCAGCGAACGGCTGACGCCAGAACTGTTATAAAAGATTTGCGAGTCTTTATCGGCACATACGCAATTGGCATGCTGCATTCGGACAATGGTCCTGCTTTTAGCTCTCGGGCTTATAAGGAGGCCATGGTCAGCATGGGCGTGCAATTGCGGTACTCTTGTCCATTTCACCCTGAGGGGAACGGAATTGTTGAAAGAAAAAACCGTGACATAAAGCAATCTATAACGGCGAAGGTATTAGGTTCGGGAGCTGGGTGGGTCAAACATCTAATAAGTGTCCAACGTAGTCTCAATAACTTGCCAAGAAATTCTCTGAAGGGATTCAGTGCGTACGAATTATTATTTGGAACTAGGATGATGATCTCTGACATTGATAGTCAGACTTCAGTGGTGAAAGAAAAAGCCTTTGATATCAAAGACCGTTTGGCTATTTTGCAGGACTTAAACAAAACAAGAAAAGACCTGAGCAACATAAAGTTGAAACAAAACCCAACAACCACTGAAGAACCACCACCTGTCCCAGCAAGACCTGTCTGGATTCCAAAAGTCGGGGATCTAGTCAGGGAAAAGATCGCGGTAAAGAAGGAATTTGGGCCTTCTTACAGAAAAGCAGTTCCTGTCTTGTCTGTCAACGGGACAAGATCAGTTGTACTACCGCCACTTGCTGGTAAAAAGGAGAACCGAGTTGTATCCATCGACCTGGTAAAACCACAACATGTGGCCGATAACAAACAGTAGGCCAAGTGGACTCCCAATAAGTAGCAGAACACCAAGGTTTGCTACCAGTACAGAGGTCCTAACGAAGAGGCTCATCACATTCGAAACGCCTACAGAAGAACAACAAGGACTATGCAGCAATGCAATAGAACTCAGACCTCTGAAAACCCAAATAAAAACATTTAGCAGAGACACACCAATCTATAATAAAGTACCAAGTGAAAATGCAACCAATGAACCAATTGGAACAATTGACAGAACTGCATCCGGCTACTTCATAAACTTCGATGATTCCTCTGAAGGTTTCACTGAATCAAAGACACAGCCATCATCAAAATCCTTTAAAGACAAAGCTAAGGAACTTTTGAAACAACTGAAAGAAACATATCTGATTTCCCCATGGATTGAATTTTGGGTGGGTTTTGGTGCATTTATCCTCATACTTTGGCTCATCATGATACTAACTTTGGGACGCTTCATTGAGGGAAAATATGCAAAAATGGACACAGCAAGTCAGAAAATCAACTTGATCCTCAAACCACACACATCTTCACACGTCGAGAAAAGAGAACTTTCTTCAGCCAACTTCACAGCCAATCCGATACCTGGTGGGGTAGCCTGGGACAACACTGACTATGAAATTTATGGTCCGGTCGAGATCCTGAAATATCCACACCAAATTAAGATCTCATTGAGTGACTTTGCAAAACCAAACTCATTTGCTGATGATTGGGACTTCGAAAGCATTAATAATATGATGTCTGACTTAGTAATGTCTGCTAAATTTACCAAACATGATTATTTGCAGGGTTCTACAAATTATGACAGTATGTATTGCTATAACCACTATGGTAACCACTTTTTACATAGATCTGCACAACCTAGAAATGTTTTAAATTATAATCAATGGGAACATTGTGCAACACCTCCAAAAGGGAGCTCAAGAACCGTTTACGACAAATATTCATATTTTTCAGGTTTTAACACAAGTAATGCTGAAACATTTTATTTTAAATTGTCAAACAAAACAGGGACCAAGACCATGATAACCAACACAAAATTGTTATATTCAGACTCATTCTTTGAAAAAATGAATACTTTTGGTTTTGAATATTGGGACAAAAATGTTGAATTGAAAAGTGTTTGGGGTACAAAAGAATGGCAAGTACAGGGTATAGAAGCTTTGTTTAGAGCCTGCATGATCCCAGAACAAATGATATTTTTAAATGACACTGTTCAACAATCCACCTGTCTTGGCCTAGCCAAAATCAAAGATTTAAATAAACCGTCTATTCCAAAGCCAACAATGTTTAGCAATAACTCTGATACAGATGAAGAGATAGACGTAAACCATATATTAAACCAAAACAGAACACATCCTGATTGGAAACAGTGGTTGATCTGGCCCACATATACTAATAACTGTCAAGACAGATTCCTGAACAAAACACAGGGGTTCAAAATGACCAGGCCAGACCCTAGATATCCTCAAAGACATCACCCAGGGATAATAACAACCTACAGTGTGGGCAAATTATGCCTTCAATGGCTACAAACTTCCACACTGGCAGAAATTAAGCAACACCTAACTTTACTTACTGATGGTGCTGACTTGCGTGATTTCACTTTGGGACCACGCAAACAGCGTCAAAAGCGTTTCATAGCAGCCTCTGTATATGCAGCATACAATGAGGCCTGGAAGGTTACTCAAATTGAAACAGCAGAGAGAATACGGGAAATTGACCGTATTAATTTGGAAAAATCACTTTCTGTAGTGGACAATGGGTTAATGACTCTGTCCTCCAGAATTTTTTCTTTGGACAGCATTGTGTCGTCAGCAATCGATATATTATCGCCAGACTTACTGTTAATACAACACGGTCAGTCACAATTGCGTTCTATTGTACAGCTTGGCTGGTCGTTACAAAATCTGCGTTCAGGCTATGTGCCTTGGCGTTTAATCAACACAACGTCACTATTCCAAATCTTTAACCTTACTGATAGACAAATCGGTATGGCACAAAAGGGTGCTGATTATACAATCTTGAGCATTGAAAAACTAGAAAGATTACCAATGACAATGTCAGAACGACCTGTCAGTGAATGGATAATACATGGGATAATAAATATTCCAATCTCAACCTTCAGGTTTCAATACTGCCAAAAATATATACAGGCTGGCATGTACGAGAAATTGGGAAAGGGGTACCTTAAAACAACATGGAACCTGCCCTATTCACATGCATGTGTCAGTAATAAAGGACAGAAAGTGTTTCTTAGTGGCAACAATTGTGCGATGTCACTAAGTGGCACACTTCTGTGTAACGGAATTAGTTTGCATGGAGCCTGTGAAGGGAATTCATACAACCTTTCATGTCACCAGCAAGGCGCACCTGCAACAGAAATAGAACCATTCTTTCAAAGACTCTATAATGGGAGTTACATTCTTATTGTAGACCGCAGATGTTGTAGTCTTATGCCCGGGACTCCTTATCTAGTAACTACGACTGCGAAGGTCAAGTGCTGTGGACGCTCGTTGTTCCCCAGCTCCTTCCCAGACAGGGAGGCAAGGGCATGGCCCGATTTGAAAATTACTTCTATTCGAATAGATACTTTAAGCAGAATGAAAACAGTCCTTCTTCAGACGCCTACCAGGCTCTCGTCATCAAAAGAAACGTATGATCTACAAGTCGCAAGGACGACTGCAGAGATACATACATTATTATCAACTAATTCCCCCATACATTTCGCGGAAATCCTGAATGAAATCTTAAATATTTCTGATACCAATGGGGTCTCAAAGGTATTTAAGACAGTATTTTCGATGGCATTAACACCATTCAAAGCCATACTGGGTATTTTTCCAGATTTCGTCCATTCGATTTTTGGCGGACTTCCCCTGATCTTGGGACTAATTGCAGGAATCCTATTCTTAGTCCTTATTTTTCGTTATGGCAACCCATGTCACAGACAAAACTCTTGCGACAAGGGAAGAAACAATCCTAGCCATTGGATACCGGGACCGGATATCAAAAATCCTGGGACTCTCCCGGCTTAGAGACCTGAACATGACTTGGTTTCTATCATTTCGACCAATGTGGCAAAGATGTGTTTTACCTGTATTGAGGTGTCTGCTATGCGGAGAAGAATGCGTGTTAGACACCTGTCTGACGCTACAATCGGATGCGCCGATGGATGCAGAAACATTGTTGAGCCCGATCAAGGTTCATGCTTTGTGCTGCCCTCAAAGGCTACCAATCCTGATGACGGCATTCGTGGAAGCTTCACCACTACGATTGATGGGTAGTGAAGTTCAAGATGAAAGCAGCATCGAACAGGTACGACCTTCTGTCAGCAATGCGAATCAGAATGTCAATGGAGACAATCATGCGCAAGAATGCATGATTACACCTATTTCCGAGTTAGTGGAACTTTCCCAGGAAGCTGTTGACAGTTTTTTCGAAAGCCTAAATGATATGATGTTCTCACCCGAACAGAAATAGAGACTTTTGAACAAGCCCGCACACGGCGTTCCCTGAATTCGGCCTTCAACTTTAAAAATAAAGTCACATGAACAATTTCGCTCCAGTTCACGGACAGCAACTTTTCAGCAGCCCCAAAATATTTTTTCATATTTTTCGGGACATTATCTTCTGCTTAAAGTAAGAACTATTCTTAGAGAACTAAGGTTTCTAAATTTTAGATAGCTTATAGACATTAGCTGCCCGCTGGCATGTTCATAAATATTTTATTCTGTGATGGAATGGTCTCGAAACTTTTTTCTGTATTTAAGAAACCATTTCATGTGTAATTCTCATATACCATACAAGCAATAATGTATACAAATGCGATTACTTTGGCATTATTCTACAGCTTGAGTGCATACAATATATATGTCTGCAATTTTTCAGTATATTTGAAAATTTCAAAATGCATTTATGTATTTTGGGGTGGTAAGGTATACACACTACTCTATAGTATGTTGTACTATGTTATACTATGCCTAGATTAGTAAATATGTCCATAGTTAGCGTGGAGTGGGTGTCATGTATTCCTATAGGTCCTGAATCGATCCCCCTATTCCTGACCCTATTCTAGTTAAACAAACCAATAAGTTAACTAGCAGTCAGCCCATGAGGCAGAAAACCCCCATGATGCAGATACCGTTATCTGATGCAGTCACACTACGGCACAGGAACGTGTTATCTGATTAGGTCATAACGCTTGCGATCTAATTAGACAAGCGATATTCCTCCAGCCCCTGATAAGGCATACGGAGTTCTCATAACAAATCAAACCTATGACAACCTGGGCAAAACCCTGCGGCCATTGTTTTGATTTCACCGAGAATTTTAGTAAAAGAATGTGCTAACGAGCAAGTCGTCTGACATCTTTATTGACGTATCTATGTCCATCCTTACGTCAATCTCGGCACCTTAAAGGTATAAATATTACCGATCTTGCCATATGCAAACACACGCGTGGTGACGAGACGGAGCAGCCATACTTGCCGAAGCGAAGAGCAGAGCAGACCCCGCTGGCAGCAGCCCCGCCTTTCTGACGCGCTGAGAGACGCGCTGCTTTCTCCTGCCGAGGATCCAGCACCGGCGTTTCTGGGCAGCCCTCGCAGGCCGCCTGGAATATCGAGACCAGAGAGAGAGATACCATTCCTCATTCATCCTAACTTCCAGGTACAGAACTGAATAACCCCTCACGGAGAATTCTTTAGTTATTCACTTGGCAAAAACAAACTTAACTTAAACTGTAACTTTCTATTTCCGCCCACGTATTAGACTTAGGTCAGGTACACGGGGTAGGCGTATCTAGAAACACCAGTTGAGTACGTTTAGTCAAATGTATATGTGTATGTAATATATTTTATTCATTTTAAAACATCTTATGGCTTAGAAACCATATAAATGTTTTTACAGTATTATTTTATACTATTGCTTTTAATGTATGCACTTTACTTAACTATAAGTATTGCAATAATATCGATCCATTTCTCTTGTATGAGAAAAGAGACTGATCAATAAATAACACCTTTTTATTGAACACGCCCGTCTCTTCCTTTTCTCTACATTCTGATGAGACTAAGAATGCACGTACTGACTGAGTAAAATAATTTGCCTTTTGTTCACACGACTCTCGAGATTGACTCTTGATTAGGGGAGAGCAAAGTTGTCATGTTCTATGGTTGTCAGAAACTAAATCCCTTCTTGTCTAATCAGGGAAGTTAAGTCCTCCTTGAACATTCGAGAAAGTTTCTAGTGAACTCTGAGCTAAGCTGGCAAACCCAAAACTTTAAGTCTAGTATCGACAGTAGTAGACCTAGTTAACGTCTGGCCTAGGCCTTTACTGCTGTAGGTATTATTCCAATGCGCAGAGCCTATTGGGAAGATAGGAACTACACTACAGTAACTTACTCTCATGTGCAAATATGAGCATCAATTTGATAAACAGAGCATATGAAAACCACAAGTGCTCAAAACGCCCCAAAAAATAAAAAAAATGTTGCTCCTGTTGAGCCCTTTCTAATGCCTGTTTTTCGTTGTTTCCCCCCAAAAAACCAAAAAAAACATAAAATTGTTCAAAAAATACAAAAAAAACAAAAAATGTTCAGAAAAATAAAAAAAATATATAAAACAACAAAAACATTAAAAAAAAAGTTCTTTTCAGAACTACCTCCCCTTTATAAAAAAAATTGCTAGAATGTTTAGCACTCTGGCAACCTCTATTTCTTTTGGTTCGCTTCCCGGTTCGCTCCCCGGTACGCGAACCGGGAGCGAACCAAACATTTTTTTTAAAAAAAAGAAGAGTATGTATAAGGGAAGTAAACAGAGAGTAATGTTAAAAGAAAGACAGCTATAGGGACTAAACCAGAGATACTGTTTAATAGATCTATTTACCGAAGAAAAGATGGAAGAGGGTATAATTGTGAAAAACAAAATAGATAAGGAAGTGAAAGAAAAAAAGGAGAGTAGAAGAATAACAAAGAAGAGTTTCTTAGAGAATGTGAGTGAATGTTCAAAATAAGATTAAAACATGTGGAATAACAGAGAGAAAAAACAGAAAGCAGAAAAGAAGAAGTAACAGAAAAGGAATAATTGAAACAGCAAAGAAATGTAAATAACATAGGGGCATATTATCAACATAGGCAATAAAAGTTTCGCAGCTTTTATTGGCAGAAATGTGTCGCTAAAGCCGCTTTTGCGGCTGAAAACTGCCGCTAAAGCCGCTTTTACAGCAGTTTTCTGCCGATAAAAGCAGCAATAATTTTATTGGCTGTGTTCATAATATGCCCCTTAGTGTGCTTCAACTACACAGAGAAAGCATAATGAACAAGTAGTGAAAGAGTGATCAGTCAGAGACAGTGAGAGTAATAGAGACGGAGTGAGTGAACAAGAGTGAGGAACTATGAGAAGAGAGGGACTGAGAAAAGGAGTGGAAGGAGTCGAGTAAGTAAGTAATAGAGAAAGGAATGAGGGAAGTAGCAAAGGCAGGAAAGTGAGGGTTAAAGAAATGAAGCAGTGGAACTAATAGTAGTTAAATGTGATAGAAATGTAACGAAAAGAGTACAAAACATTTACCTTATAATTGTCGTTAACTTAGTCACTTGTTATTTTTATACTTTCAATCTGTGAAAGAGAGAACAAACATTTGAAAAATATTAAAACATGTATTTAAAAATTAGAAAAGACAAGGGAAAAGATTGAAGGACAAACAGTTTTTCAACACCTTTGACACTTACAGAAGCCTCTGCTTCTCCAGGCCCCCTACACAGTCCTAAAGATATACATTTTAAACTAACAGTATCTTGATGCAGATGAAGTGAGGCCTATCTTGGAACATGGTGCATCTTTTGCACTGCTGTTGTCTCACAAAAGTGACGCAATGGCAGCGCAAAAGAGGTGCACAATCATCATAAAACTGTTCCTAACATTTTAAATGATTATTTCAGGATGGCAATAAGGTGTGTCCTATCCAGACGTTTGTTTCAGGTGAGGCCTACTCAGGGTTGCAGATGAAATTTAGGCTTGTTGAAGAGTACAGAGGAGATAATACATGTGCAGGCCTACCAATAAAGTTCAGACCTCCTCTGTTTCCCTGGATAAGCCTAAACTTCATCTGCACAATGTGATTCGTAATGTTAGGAAACACAGGTAATGTATTTGAAAAACGTGCAATTTCTTTTGCTCATTTCACAATCACATCACTTGTGTTTCCTTTGGTTAGATATCTCATTGTGCAGATGTAGTCCAGCATATGAAAGAGTACGCACTGCATGCAACAACTTTGACACTTACTGAAGCCTCAGCTTCTGCATGCCCCCTACACAGTCCTAATTATATACATTTTAAAGTGACGGTATCTTGCTGGAAATGAACTGAGGCCTATCTTGCAACATGGTGCATCTTTTACACAAAAGTGACGGAACAGCGGCGCAAAAGAGGCACACAGCCTTCATAAAACTGCCCTTAACATTTTAAATGATTGTTTCTAGATGCTGATAAGGTGTAGCCTATCCACAGATTTCTTTCAGGTGAGTCCTACTCAGTTTTGCAGATGAAATTTAGCTTCTTGAAAAGTACAGAGGAGATAATACATGTGCAGGCCTACCAACGAAGTGAGTCATGTCCACTGCACTCTTGAACAAAGGCCAGACCTCCTCTATCTCTCTGGACAGGCCTAAACCTCATCTGCACAATGTGATTCGTAATGTTAGGAAACACAGGTAATGTAATTGAAAAATGTGGAGTTTCTTTTCCTCATTTCACAATCACATCACCTGTGTTTCCTTTGCTTAGGTATCTCATTGTGGAAATGTAGTCTATCATATGAAAGACTACGTAGAATGTGAGCACTGTATGCAACAACTTTGACACTTACAGAAGCCTCAGCTTCTTCATGTCTACTGCACATTTCTAAATGTATATCATAAATACAAAAAGTACAGAATTAATTATACATGTTAAATGGTTTATTTTTGCTGTTCTCAGAATTTATCAAATTTCACTAAAAACAGTGACTTGAAGGTATTCATCATATAACAGCGGGGAAAAAAACACAATCAAAATGATTGTGTTTAAAAAACCCATACAACATGACAAATCAGAAATCAGAACTCCTTAAAATTAACTTACTTTCCATGACGTCGAATGATGTCCTATGAACAGCTTACACTCTGTTGTGCTGCTATTATTTTCAGCCCGCCACTTTCTGAAAGAAAACCTCCATCGTTTTGAAAAATATGTTACATACAATAAATGACTTCTCGCTCTCTACCACACGTTTCCACAAGGCCAAATCGTGTAAGAGCCATTTATAACTCTTGGAATTCTTCTAAGCAAATCCCGTCATTTTGTATTTCCGCAACTTTCAGAAAGAAAACGTTCAAGATCACTTTCACAATCCTGGACTAGTAATATCTTACCCTTCTTGCTCACTCATGTTCCACATTTCCTATGACACTGATACTGCTTACTATGAAGTAGACTTACACTACCTCTATGACTACTACAATTATTTAATTCTCTACATCACTTTTAATCACAAAGCATTTTAAAACAGTAGATACAATTATATCAACCCCTAGAATCATTATAGACCAGTTACCTACCCGAAATTCTCTTTTCTGAAAACAGAAAGTAAGAATATTTTCAAGTAAAAAGGCAACATTGTATCGTAGTCAAATAGGAATCATTTACGAAACAGCAGCTTTTTTTACATTTTCAATAAGCTGTGTAATAAACGGATCTTGTCAAAGGACCATCATGTCATATAATAGCTGCAGTTAAAAATGTTCTTCCTAAAATAAACGACTGTGTAGCCACAACATTTGTAATTAAAGTTGAAGACTTACTTTCATCAGGTTTATATAGTTGGAATTTTAAAATGACATTATAACCAAAAGTTTGGTCAAATAATCTAGACAGCATTGCAGACTTACATTACCTCTACTCCATGTTTTTATTGGCTGCTTAAATTAGCTTATAAAAAGAAACAGTTTTTCTGAACTCATTCAAAGTGCAGCTATTTTTCCATGACGTCAAGTGTTATGGTAAGAACACCGTTTGCTTTGGGAAATACTCTGTTGTCCTTTAACTAATCCGTGCCCACCACTTTCTGTAAGAAAACCTTCTTTTTTTCCAGGAACTATTTAAAACTCAAAAATAACTTTTGACTCTGTACTACACTTATCCTCAAGGCCAAATTGTGTAGGAGCCATTAGAACCTCTTGAAATTCCTCAGAGCAAATCCTGAGATTCCTTCCCTAAAATTTTGGTTTTAAAAACACCAGGTAAGAATTTTTAAGGTCAAAAGGCAATTTTTAAAAAAAGTTAAAACAGAATCATTGCAGAATGACCAGCCATTTCTAGACTTTAAATAAGCCGTGTAATGTCCTGATGTTATTGAAGGACCGTCATGATATATAATTGCTGCAGTTACAAAAGTCCTTCCTGATATTGACAACTGTGAAGCCACAAAATTTTTAATCAAAGTTGTCAATTTTGTTCCATCAGGCCTACATCGTTGGAACATTAAAATAACATACTGGCCATATGTTCGTATAAATAATGTTGACAACATTTCAGACTTACATTGGCTACACTCCATGTTGTGATCAGCTGCTTTTACTAGCTTATTAAAGGACACTGATTTACTGTCTGGCAAAGTTAAATATATAAATTTTTCTGAGTCTACACTAGTAGTACTTGATACCCTACAGTTCTCGCAGTCATGCTGCCATTGATAAGAAAGCCCAAACAGGTGATCTACATCTACACCTTCATCATGCAATACATCAAGCATATACATTAAAAACTCCTGACAATCTTGCTGAATATTTTGAGAGAATTGTGTTTGACCTGAACATCTGTCTAACAGATTTCGAATTTCAGACACACTTTCTATTTTTGTTCTATCAGTGCTACATTTCTCTAACACAGAATTCAACAAACTGCAAAATCTCTGATCCGAATTGACCACAATCTCTTGTTTTAAAGTTTCTAGAGAAAACAAAACATTAATCACTACATTAGCATAGCAGTTGACATCAGAACTGTTTTCAAATTGAAAACCAACAACATCTTCAACAAAATCCTTTTCCTTTCTGCTTATAATTTCTGGTTCATCGACTTTTCGTCTTTTTGCTACAACCTCCCTACTATTGGTCACATTTCTTCGTTTCCGGCCTACCACACATTTCTCAAACAAAGGATATTGAGGCAAATGTGGCGCATACTCTCTTCTTAACCTATTGTATTCCTTAACACAGTCTAGATCCGCACAAATGTTTGTGACATCACACTCAATCAAGTACAATCCCGATAAAGTTCTGACTCGTGACAATGCCACATATGCCATACCCTCCTTGAACACAGAACTGCCAATATTCACCAATGCACTGTCTACACTTAAACCTTGCGATTTATGGATTGTCACCGCATATGCCAAGCAAACAGGAAACTGCTTACGGCGAACATATAAGTCTTTCACAAGCAAAAACCTAGCAGAGCAACGACCAATTAGCTGTACTTCGTCAATGCCATCAAATTTAATTTTTAAAAATTCAATTTCATCCCTATTTCTGTATTTCACAAAATCAACAACATTACCCATTGATCCATTTACCAGACCTCTTTCAACATGTAAATTCCTTCTTAAAATTATACGGCAATTTAAGCACACATTCAGAGTCTTTTCAAAACCCGCAGTTTTAGATATACTCTTCTCGAATGAATCCAATTTTGATTTCAAATTCTCAGACAAAATAATTGTTGATCCCATATGCTCTACTCTGTCAATAGCTTCCAGTTTCACAATATCTTGGTTTTCTAAATACAACATTTTGTTGTTGAAGATGGCACATTGTGCAAGAGTTGGCATCAAACATATTCCAGATTTCTTCTCAGTAATTTTCTGAAAAATATTCTCAGGCACAACGTCTTGTTCTGGATACAAATTTGACATTAATCGTGCATGTAAAGCTTCTTTCCCATGCTCGGTCACTTTTCCGATTCTAACATCTTGTAGAATATTCTTGTAATCTTCATCCTTCGCCTGACGCATATTTTCATGCAGTTCAGCATAATTGAAGTTTAACCATATATTGACGTTGCCAATGCTCCCTAGGCACTTCCTGGTATCTTCATGCGTGAGCATTTTGAACACAGGTTGTCCTTTCACTGGTGTCAGCTGCAGAAGATCACCGAAAACAATGATGTGTTTGCCACCAAATAACACATCATACTCTGTTTTGAGAACTTCTTGCATTCTCAAATGCACAAAGGCAAGCATGACATTGGAAACCATGCTTACTTCGTCAATGATAAGAAGTTTCATTTTCCTCAAGACTCTTGAAACTTCACAACAAGCATCTCCAGATAACTTGTGGTATTGTAATTTGTTATCATGCTCCACTGGCAGCATCAGTAGACGATGCAAAGTAATACCTTTAATGTTATGTGCTGCCAGTCCAGTTGGAGCGGTGACAACACAAGACAGCGATGACTCAGTCCTTTTCTGCAAATAACATGAAATTGCTTTAATGAGGAAACTTTTTCCAGTTCCCGCTTCTCCACTCACGTACAGTCGGACAGGTTTCAACGACGTACATGAGCACTCTTTCTTCTCATGACTTAATCCATGATCAATTTGGTTGGTAACTTCGTCATATATTTTCCTCTGCTCAATGTTGAGTTTTCTTTCCAAGTCTTCTAAGTTAACCGCATCCTCCTGAGCATGTGCCATGGCTCTTTCCACTTCAATCATGGCAGTGGCAGCTTCATTTTCGATAACTGGTCCTCCTAGTGGATCCTGACTCAATGAAACAGAACTCTGACTGTCCTGAGAACTGTCTCTAGCAATCTCGGCTGCAATCGTTGCTTCCTGCTCGATTTCCGCATTCAACATTTCTAGATATTTGAGAAAAACAGGACATTCTATGGTCTCCTTGGCGGCATTGAAAGAGTCTTCGTAACAGAGGAAATCTCCAAGCAGTTCCTCTTCTGCACGCCAAGGCTTGAAAAGTTGCAAAAGTGCTAAATAGAAAAACTCTTTTTTTTCAGGAGATTCGCCACTCAATTTTCGATGGTTTACCAAGTGGCATTTTCTTTGCTTGACGAGACATCCCTCACTTCCAATTACAGCATACACTCCTTTATCAATATCTTCTTTGATGTTCCTCTTGAATATGTAATTTTGTAGAACCTCATACAGACAAACATTCTCGAGGTGACTGCTTCTATTTGGATAATATGTATCCAACATGTTGGTCTTCAAAATATCTGTACTGTTTGGCTCCTTTTCCGCCAAATACTCAATTTCTCGTACAGGTTTCAGAACTCGATTACGCGTTGCAGCAAGACCAAGACTCGCCCAAATGATATTCCTGGATTTGGCATAGAGACTTGCTGAAGACAACCGGTCAGAACATTCGTAAGCTCCGATTTCTCGATGCGACAACATCTTCAGACTGAAACTGTACAACTTCTTACTGAGGCTCTTTTCATGGGAAATGTCCTCCCACATATCCTTCAATTCTGTCTTTTCTTTTTTGGTGATGTAAGATGTCACATACCGAGCCACAGCCATACAGTTATCAGCCACGAACTGTATATCCATGTTAGCATTCCACATGGACAAAATCACTGGGTTGTAGTCGTTGATATACTTGGACTCTTCGTTCCTTTTCAAATTGTATGTGTTTTTAGGTGATTTCTTCATCACATTATGTCGCAGCGAAGACATTAAACTGTTCACTCTTCCTTTAGAAATCACCGGTCGTGGAAAGGCGAAACGACATTTGGTGTAGAACTTGTCCTTGTTTCTGAATTTACGACGACAGTACTTTCCGCAACGATGGCTTTGGAAGCGTAGAACTTGTTCTCTTAGGCTTTTGTCCTCCTTTGCGTTTGGAACAGCACATGTAGAATACTGTTCTATGAAACTCATCACTAAGTCTTCTGGATCTGTTCCAAATTTAGGTGCATCCTTGATCCACAGCAGCATATGTATATGAGGAGCACCTCTTGCTTGGTATTCCTTTCTCCAGAAGAAATCCAACACCTCTCCAAGAGGTGGATTTCTCTTGTTCATGATGAAAGACATCATAGCTTCAAATCTATGATTGAAGTACCTGCATACATTCACTGGATCCAAAGAGCACAGTTCTCCGGGTGTCTTGAATTCGATATTTTCAATGTTTCCATTTGCCTCTCGTAGAAATTCAAGTAAGTCTTCCCAGCCATACTCGGCACAGCTGAGAGTGAGGAACCATGTGGGAGTTCCTAAGTTCCTCAGCATACATTTTAAATCACCATGACGACGGTACCAGTACTCATTAGTACCACGCTGACACGCCATGAGATTAATCAGGTGAGAATCCAAAATACTGTCTTGCACATTGACTTTATCCATAAAGTCACTTGCCGAGATATTTTGCAGCTGCACACCACTTTTCAAGATATGGTTCACTGCATATGACAGTCCAGACAGATCGCTTTCAAACAGGAGATGAAACAAATAGGGAATGCATTGTCGAAACCTAGGATCTTCTGCATACAATCGTAAAGTCCGGTATTCAGAAGCAGGAATTTGATGAGTTCGCTCATCATATCTTCCTCCTTGACCTGTTGGAAATAGCTGTGGGAAACACCGACCTTCCAAACTTTCCTCCCAAACACTAATGGGACTCCATTTGGCTTGTTTCATTTGAAACAACTCAATAGCATTCCCCATGACTTCCTTGGAATGCAAAGGATGAACACTATAATGTTCATATATTTCTTCACTTTTAGAGGGTTCTACTTTCTCAATTTGACCAGCACACAAATCGCTATCCTCTTCTTCACTTACTTCCTCTTCTGCAACATATACATTCTTATAGTACTTATTGTTTTTTTCAAATACAATGTTGCCTTTTTGACTTTCCTAACATCCACTAAATCGTGCCATATTTTCTTACTCTTTGTCGGAACCCCATTAACTAAGATAACCAGAGGTTCCTCTTCCACTTTTTCTACTCCAATTGTATTAATGTTTTTCATCAAATCTAGAGGCAAATAAACAACTCTTCCCTTTAATCCTCTCTGTAAATCTGATGGAGGCAATTTCCCTGTCTTTGGCTCCATTCTTACAATAGCCTGAAAGGGATGGATACTTTGAATCAAAATAGATTCATAAGTATTTAAATCCTTCAATTCAGAAGGAATCTCAACCAATTCCAGATTATTATGAACCGCTCTAGCAGGCATCCGGTTTTGATTTAATTTGTTACAACAATAAGTACACACACGTTGATCCAATCCCAAATCAAAACAATTTTCTACCATCAAGTATGTTGCGAAATCCTTCCATTCACTATTATTTTCCATTTCACTTTTTGCATATAAATCCACTAACTTAGTCTGATTCTTATAATAAGTGCGTCGACAACACACACAAGTGAAATTAGGCCTCTCACTTGATTTCACCTGAAATGTGGCAATTTCCTTCTGAAAATTATCTGTACTGGAAACCTGTACACTATCTTCCACATTACCCTCTTCTTCTGGGTCAATTTCAACATTCTCCTCTTTACTTCCAAAGTAACAAAACTCAATTTCTTCACAAATATTCTTCACATCTATTTCAGAACCATGCAAAAGAGCAGTGCATAATTGTTTAAGCATAACTGCTGGACTCTTAGCATAATACAACATTCTAACTAATTTCCTCACTTTATTATGATGCACTGCTAGCATCCTGAAATGATGAAAAACACTCTGGCATACTCTCCTGGAAAGACAAGCCAGTGAATGACCATGCAAACCTGTCACTTCTCTCACTCTGCAAGGATCTAATTCATGCAACAACTTCATTTTCTGCTTCAAACTTTTCTTATTAAATGTCCGTACAAAATCACAAAGCAAATTGATGGAATCCTGTCGCACACTGCAAATACTACTACACTTCCAGGTGTACACAGGTCCCTTAGGACGTCTTCCTAAAACCTCATTACCTAACACCTCTTCTGCCTCTGTTGTCACAAGTTTTTCTTTTTCAACTGGACAACCATCTTTCACCTCATAAGCTCGACCACTGGTGTCAACTGCATGCACCAAATCATTATCCTGGAAATAACTCTCCTCATTAAAAAATGCCTCTCAACTTGAACTATGCATCCATTCTCCTGAAAAAACTTCACAAAAATTACTACGATTAACTGTTCTCTTCCATCTACTATTTGTTTTGAAATCATAAATTGCCTTGTTTAGCTTCCTAATTCTATTGATTATCAAAATAAATAACTTTCGCTTAATTTCAAGTGCCTGATCAATAACTTTCTCAATTTCTTTTTTTCTCTTATAAAAAACCACTTTCTGCTGACCTTTCTTAATATTTTTTAACAAATTGCCAATTATCCTGTTGCGGAACATTCGTCTACGAATGTCCCTAAACTGATTTTTCCTTCTACTACCATGCACAGAGTTATCTCCTGCTCTAGCAGTAAAATGTTTGATTGGCCTTCCCTTTCCGTTTAAATTGCTTCTCTTTTTATGGACTAAAACATTTTCAGTAGTACTACTTTTTTTTCTACAAATGTTTCTTATGAATGATTTCTTTATCTTACCCGGACCTTTCTTGGTGACTTGACAAGTGTTTATTGTAGAGGTCTGCTGCAATAATTTTTTAAGCTGCTGTCTTTGATGTTTGTAGCCTTTCGCCTTCTGTCCTTCGAAGGCATTCTTTAATTTTGAAATGATCTGCAGTTGAATCTGTGGTAAAATATAATAAAAAATGTTATTAACCACTATTTGCAAACAGTAAATCAATAACAGTCATCAAAAATGTAACACACTACTTGTCATTTTTAGTGCATTGGCAAATTTAGAAATCACAAATAGTAGCAAAGAAATGGGATGCTTCTACATTTTACCTGTGCTGTTTTATATGTGAATCTGATCTAATTTTATGAGCATATTTTACTATTTCATTAAAGACACTACACATAACCTGTTTTTGAAGTTGTGTTTAATTTTAAATGAAACGGGTTACATTTTTACTTTTCATTTCAAGTAAATTTTCAAAATAAATGTTTATAGTTCCATAGGCTCAAGCAGGTCAGCTTCCCACCCTATGTCATACAATTCTGACAAATCGGCATCCTCATCATATTCTTCATCATCCTCAGGATTTAAATCATCCAAGGGATGTACTTCCACTGACGTTTCAATTACAAGTTCAATGATAAGGTCAAGATCAACTGATTGCTCATTATCACTCATGGTTGATGTTGTCGTTATCTTTAAAGAAAGAGAACAACAATGAGATGTTGCAGAGTAAGACACAAATCTCAGAGATTATAATAGTAAAATTGTTTAACAAGAGTAACATTTTGCAGCTATTATTTAGCCATGTCCAGCGATGCTGAGGAGGTGAGGCCTATGTCCAAGTTTTCAGTGAACAAGACTCATCTCTTCTTAACCTTGGATAAGCTTCACCGACTCTGTGTCCCCTGCTCATACTTAAATGTAAAGGGGCAGATTTATGTTAACTGGCGCATCCCCACGGATGCACCAGTTAATGTGCACCGCTGCTCTGCCACCCATGGTGTGCCGCATTTACAATGTGGTTTTTCACACAAAAATGCCGCCCCACCTTATTTGTTAGCTCTTACTTATAAGCAACACATCAATCCTAATTAGATATGTTCGGTATATTTATTTTTACCTTTTCTTTCAATATTTTTTTAAAACAGTCTTTGGTTTTATGTCAGAGTAGAAACACAACACATATAACATATACATACATCAACTTAACCATAACATTTATCAAAAAAAGGGGACATTACTAAATAAAAATACATTCACTATACACAACATAGCATATATATCTATTTCCAACTGTTCCAAAAGGCAAGTCACAATTCCTCGCCTAAATGACCATCAGTGATTTGAAATATGAGGAACAGTAATGGACACAATCACAGTTAGAAGGAGATATCAAGACACATCAGTTCTATGAGTCAGTCGTTATTAATATTTTTAGTTTCCATCTCCTTTTTGCCGACGCGTTTCGAACTCCATACAGCAGTTATGGGTTCTCCTCAGGGCCTTGTCACTTCTATCTGCATGTGTGTAAGGAAAAAAGAACACTGTTTCAGTGTCTATTCCCATAGCCTCATGTTCACATTCCGCTTATACTACCTTTAAAAACCATATTACCTTAACTGTAGCCAGCCGTGGTTATCCTATGTCTGGGTCTGGGTCTTTTGAGCTGCAATCTAAGGGACATTCAGAAATCCCGTTTAGTGTCAGTCTCACTACTCACCCTGCGGTCACTTTTTGCAAAAACACTGCAAAACATACCTTCAATTTAACTTAAAGGTCCGTGTACGGGCGTCTCCCTATGGCACGGTGATGCTTTTGACCTAGGAGGAAGGCGAAATCGATTTACTACTAATGGGTTTATGTCAAATCTCACCCGTGTTGGATAGCTTATTGCCACCTTCATACCTGATGCGGTACACCGCGGGCCTCGGGGACGACTTATATCCGTTTCGCAACTTTATCTGAAATGATCAGACTCCCGTTATGTGCACCGCGCACTCACTTCCGTGTTTTTTTCTGACTCCGGTTCCTGTACTGTTTAAAAGATAAACCGGTGTGTATTTTAGTTCCCATTACGGCTGTCATTCTCGATATGCGCAACTAAACCCCTCTCCGGGCTCACCTTCTTTTGTGCAGCTTGCTTTTGCTAATCCGGACCTTCCTTATGTGCCCCGCACACTTACTTCCGTGTTTCTTCTCTCCGGTTCATGTGCTGTTTAAACGATAAACCAGAGGGCATTTTTAGTTCCCCATTATGCGTGTCAGCCTCCGGATGCGCAAATACACCCCTCTCCAGGCTCACCTTGTTTTGGGCGGCTTGCTCTTGCGAATCCTTCGTTCACTGTGGAGGGCGGCGGCCCGATTGTCTAGTTACTTAAAACGGTCACATGACCGTTTGAATTCTGGGATATGTAGTTTTAGGGTTGCAATGCGACTACCTATGGGCCCACACCAATTTGGGAACAACGCTGTGTCCTTCACTCAAAGAGGAATTAACCAAACAACAGAGGAGCCCCACACAATTCTCCCGTTACAATCTAGACACCTCAGAAAGGGTGTTCAGCCCATTTTGTGTACTGTTAAATTTCAAGATGAGGTATGCCTCTTTTCTAAGGAGTGTATCTTCAATGTCAATAGGACCTTTGCTGCCTGATTGCATTATGGTACATAGAACAGTCCATTTAAAGTCCATTTCGCTGTGGTTTGAATCCAGAAAATGTTGGACCATTGGAGCGCTCACGACCTTTTTTTTAATTCTTGACCTGTGTTGGGTGATTCGGCTGTTAACCTGTTGCGTCGTTTTTCCTATGTACATCTTTTGACAGGCGCAAACAACTGCATAGACCACGTTTCGTGTCTTGCAGTTCGAGAAGCTGTTGTTTTTACATTTTACTCCCCTGTGTTCAAACTCTGACCCTTCAATTGTGGAGTCGCACGATATGCAGTTTCCACACTTGTGGTGCCCTTCTATTGGTTTCAAGCCCCATCTTGAGAGTAAATCGCTTTTAGGTTTGGGGGTTAGTACATCCGCTCTGATTACACATTGGCCAATGCTCTTATTTTTCTTATAGGCGAACAAAGGTCGCGGGAACGAGCATTCAAGTTCCTCAAGCAGGTGCCAGTTTTTTAAGACCATTTGCCGTACTCTATGTGTGTCTGGTCCAAAGGTTGTAACACAAACCAACCTGTCCATATCTTGTTTCAACTTCCTTTCAAGTAAGCACTCCCGAGGGGTATAGTGTGCCCTCTTCTTGGAATTGCTTAACAGTTTCTTGGGGTACCCTCGATTCTTCATTTCTTCACAGAACCTAGTCGCATGTTTCTCATATTCATTCACCTCAGAGCAGTTTCTTCGAATCCGAAGCAGCTGCCCATAAGGCAGATTATCCTTCAAGCTTCTGGGGTGTGCACTCTGGTGATGAAGGATCATATTTTTATCCGTCTTCTTTCGGAAAAGAGACGACTTCAAATGCCCATCCGTGCAGTTTATCTCAATGTCTAGAAATGTCATCCTCTCATTACTGGACTCCAGTGAGAACTTAATGTCACGGTGCCTCCTGTTGATCCACAGGTGGAAGTCCATCAACTCCGCGCGGCTCCCCTGCCACAGGAGCCACACGTCGTCGATGTACCTCAGCCATTGTTTGATGTGTTTGCTGAAAGGATTATTGGAGTAAATGAATCTGTTCTCATACTCCGCCATGTACAGTATGGCCATCTCCGGCGCATACGGACAGCCCATGGCCGTACCTTTGATCTGCATATAAAATTTGTCATTAAACCTGAAGTAGTTTTTCTTTAGTGTTATTTCGGCTAATTGCAAAATAAATGAGGTAGGGACTTGATGGGGCCTATCCCTCTTTTCAAGGTAAAGTTCTAGCACCTCTAGTGCCTCATCTTGAGGAATTTGGGTGTACAAGGACGTAACGTCCATTGTCACCATCAATTCCGTCATTGGGTCAAATTGCATTCCCTCGATTTTGAGGAGAAAGTCAGTGGTGTCTTTCAGATATGATTTGACACCATTGACGAAAGGCTTCAGAAAGAAATCTATGTATTTCGAAAGTGACTCCAAACAAGACTCACACCCGGAGACAATTGGTCGTCCTGGGGGCTCCTCCGGGTTCTTGTGGATCTTGGGTAGAAAATATAAGATGGGCGTTCTTGGAAATTTCTTTATCAAGAATTCACTTTCTTTTTGCCCCACAAATCCGTCCTCCACACCACTCTTTATGATTTCAAAAATTTGTCCCTGGATGGCCCGGACTGGGTCTTCGGGAAGTTCTCTATACCACTCAGCATTGTTCACCTGTGTTGCCCCTTCTTTAAGGTATTTATCTTTAGACCAAATCACCACTGCTCCGCCTTTATCCGCGGGTTTGATGACGACCGAAGGGTCATCTTTCAAGTTTTTAATGGCTATACGTTGGCCTTTCGTGATGTTCTGTTTGACATATTTCTTGCCTTTCTCTAGTTTATTAATTGACGAAAGCATGATCTGTTCGAATGCCACAACCTGCTCGGGGATATTTTGGTAGGGGATGAAGGTGGATTTATTCCTCAGACCTGTCACTTCCGCGTCAAGGATAGGTGGTTTGTTTGCAAAAAAAGCTCGTAGGTGAATTTTTCTGCAAAAAGCAATAGTATCCAATTTAAGTCTGGTGAAATCAGTCTGCTGGCTGGGAACAAATTTCAAGCCAAGATTGAGGACAGATTCCTCGTCTCTGGTGAGTACCTTCGAGGAAAGATTAACTATTGAGGATGGTGTGGGTTCTAAGACTTGTAATAATTTCTGCGGGTGCGCACCAGAGACGAGGAATCTGTCCTCAATCTTGGCTTGAAATTTGTTCCCAGCCAGCAGACTGATTTCACCAGACTTAAATTGGATACTATTGCTTTTTGCAGAAAAATTCGCCTACGAGCTTTTTGACGCTGTGATTGTGTCCATTACTGTTCCTCATATTTCAAATCACTGATGGTCATTTAGGCGAGGAATTGTGACTTGCCTTTTGGAACAGTTGGAAATAGATATATATGCTATGTTGTGTATAGTGAATGTATTTTTATTTAGTAATGTCCCCTTTTTTTGATAAATGTTATGGTTAAGTTGATGTATGTATATGTTATATGTGTTGTGTTTCTACTCTGACATAAAACCAAAGACTGTTTTCAAAAAATATTGAAAGAAAAGGTAAAAATAAATATACCGAACATATCTAATTAGGATTGATGTGTTGCTTATAAGTAAGAGCTAACAAATAAGGTGGGGCGGCATTTTTGTGTGAAAAACGTTTATATAAGGTCCAGCCTCTCCCACATTGTTAAGGGCCTAACTCCTTCATATCAAAAAGCATTTACAATGTGGAGCACCATTGAGCAAAAACAGCACAGATGCGTCACGCATCTGTGCTGCAAAAGCAGCACATTGCAGGAATCACGTCGTAAGCGCGACATGTCTACTGCAATGCACAGGAGGAAGCCTCACATTGCATGGTGCATCACTCCTTATGCCTGTTTCAAACAGGCGTAAGGATTTGATTCAGCAATGCTATAAAGCTGACTCAGTGAAATCTTCTAAATTTCACTGTGTTAGTTTTACAGGGCTTTCATGCAAATAAATGCATACCCTGCAACAAAACACCTATATGAAAACTGACGCAGGTTTCATGTGCCTAGATGCATCAAGTTGTAAATATGTCACAACATAGCAAATCTTTTGCACCGCCGCTGCGTCACAAAAGTGACGCACAGCGGCGCAAAAGAGGCACACACCTATCATAAATCTGTCCCTAACATTTTAAATGATTGATTCAGGATGACGATAAGGTGTGGCCTATCCAGAGGTTTGTTTAAGGTGAGGCCTACTCAGGGTTGCAGATGAAATTTACGCTTGTTGAAGAGTACAGAGGAGATAATACATGTGAAGGCCTACCAATGAAGTAAGTCATGTCCACTTCACTCTTGAACAAAGGCTAGACCTCTTCTGTGTCCGTGGACAGGCCTAAACCTCATCTGCACAATGTCATTCGTAAACTTAGGAAACACAGGTGATGTAATTGAAAAATGTGGAGTTTCTTTTCCTCATTTCACAATCACATCACCTGTGTTTCCTTTGCTTAGGTATCTCATAGTGCAGATGGAGTCTAGCATATCAAAGAGTACACAGAAGTTCAGCAGTGTATACAACAATTTTGACATTTACAGAAGATTCAGCTTCTTATCTTGTTGGAGATGAAGTGAGGCCTGTCTTGCAACATGGTGCATCTTTTGCATCACTGCTGCATCGGTTTCATGTGGCACGGGACTTTACAGCATGACACATCTGCCTAGATGCATCAAGTTGTAAATATGTCGCCACATAGCAAATCTTTTGCACCGCCGCTGCGTCACAAAAGTGACGCACAGTGACGCAAAAGAGGCATACACCTATCATAAATCTGTCCCTAACATTTTAAATGATTGATTCAGGATGACGATAAGGTGTGGCCTATCCAGAGGTTTGTTTAAGGTGAGGCCTACTCAGGGTTGCAGATGAAATTTACGCTTGTTGAAGAGTACAGAGGAGATAATACATGTGAAGGCCTACCAATGAAGTAAGTCATGTCCACTTCACTCTTGAACAAAGGCCAGACCTCTTCTGTGTCCGTGGACAGGCCTAAACCTCATCTGCACAATGTCATTCGTAAACTTAGGAAACACAGGTGATGTAATTGAAAAATATGGAGTTTCTTTTCCTCATTTCACAATCACATCACCTGTGTTTCCTTTGCTTAGGTATCTCATAGTGCAGATGGAGTCTAGCATATCAAAGAGTACACAGAAGTTCAGCATTGTATACAACAATTTTGACATTTACAGAAGATTCAGCTTCTTATCTTGTTGGAGATGAAGTGAGGCCTGTCTTGCAACATGGCGCATCTTTTGCATCACTGCTGCATCGGTTTCATGTGGCACGGGACTTTACAGCATGACACATCTTCCTAGATGCATCAAGTTGTAAATATGTCGTCACATAGCAAATCTTTTGCACCGCCGCTGCGTCACAAAAGTGACGCACAGTGACGCAAAAGAGGCATACACCTATCATAAATCTGTCCCTAACATTTTAAATGATTGATTCAGGATGACGATAACGTGGGGCCTATCCAGAGGTTTGTTTAAGGTGAGGCCTACTCAGGGTTGCAGATGAAATTTACGCTTGTTGAAGAGTACAGAGGAGATAATACATGTGAAGGCCTACCAATGAAGTAAGTCATGTCCACTTCACTCTTGAACAAAGGCCAGACCTCTTCTGTGTCCGTGGACAGGCCTAAACCTCATCTGCACAATGTCATTCGTAAACTTAGGAAACACAGGTGATGTAATTGAAAAATGTGGAGTTTCTTTTCCTCATTTCACAATCACATCACCTGTGTTTCCTTTGCTTAGGTATCTCATAGTGCAGATGGAGTCTAGCATATCAAAGACTACGCAGAAGGTGAGAACTGTATGGAACATGGCTATGTAAGTCAAATAATCAAAATCTAAATTTGTAAAGCGAACATGGGGGTGTATTTACAAGGACCTTCCACCACGGGGAAATGTCTTTAATTAAAATGGGAAAAATAACATCAAAGGGACTCAAATGCCTTTTAAATATACCCCAAGCAACCTATGAAACTCTAGCACTACATATCAAGAAACCTAATTGATTTCAAAAATCGTTTTTAAACACATCATCTAAATCAATTATATACCTACATTCAAGGGGAAATGACTTAAAATGGCCTAAGACACATGAAAGCGTTTTTTTAAGGCCCTTGCACCATTTTTGGGTCGCTTTTAACATGGCTATGTTAGTCAAAGAATTAAAATCTAAATTTGCCAAGCACAGATGGGGGCATATTTACAAGGAACTTGCACCACGGGGAAAGGTCTTAAATTAAAATGGGAAAAATAACATCAGAGAGACTCAAATGCCTTATAAATATGCCCCAAGCAACCTATGAAACTCTAGCACTACATATCCAGAAACCTAATTGATGTCAAAAAACGTTTTAAAACACATCATCTAAATCAATTATATACCTACATTCATCGGGAAGTGACTTAAAATGCCCTAAGACACATGAAAGCGTTTTTTTTATGCCCTTGCTCCATTTTTGGATCACTTTTAACATGGCTATGTAAGTTAAATAATCAAGATCTAAATTTGCCAAGCACAGATGGGGGCGTATTTACAAGGACCTTGCACCACAGGGAAAGGTCTTAAATTAAAATGGGAAAAATAACATCAGAGAGACTCAAAGGCCTTATAAATATGCCCCAAGCAACCTATGAAGCTCTAGCAGTACATATCAAGAAACCTAATTGTTTTCAAAAATCGTTTTTAAACACATCATCTAAATCAATTATATACCTACATTCAAGGGGAAATGACTTAAAATGGCCTAAGACACATGAAAGCATTTTTTTTAAGGCCCTTGCAACATTTTTGGGTCACTTTTAACATGGCTATGTTAGTCAAATAATTAAAATCTAAATTTGCCAGGCACAGATGGGGGCATATTTACAAGGACCTTGCACCACGGGGAAAGGTCTTAAATTAAAATGGGAAAAATTACATCAAAGGAACTCAAAAGCCTTGAAAATATGCCCCAAGCAACCTATGAAACTCTAGCAGTACATATCAAGAAACCTAATTGATTTCAAAGAACGTTTTTAAACACATCTTGTAAAGCAATTATATTCATACATTCATGGGGAAGTGAGTTAAAATACCCTAAGACACATGAAAGCATTTTTGTAAGACCCTTGCACTATTTTTGCGTTACTTTTAACATGGCTATGTAACACAAAGAAACAAAATCTATTTGTAAAACACTTGACACAAAGCAACATTTTAAATACACAACTTTCTTCATAATTTTCTCCCTAAACCATACTATTCTCTATCTAATTTAAATGAATCTTTTCTCACCTTAGCAAATACTTTATGAGTTTCAAAACAGTCTCAGAAACACACCAATTTGTCTTTAGCAGAGCAAAAGGTATGCACTCCAGAGTCTTCAGCCATAAAAAGCACAGAAAAGCTGTAATTCATCACACATATCTCTCATGTCACCCAATCAAAACTCTTCCCTCACTTTTTTCAAATCAACAACCTTCCCCCCTCTGCCTTTTCTGCCTTTTTTGCATAGCAACCACCTCCTGAAAGACCTCTGATGTTTGCAAGTTCACACAACAATGTTTCAATTGAACTCTGAACTCTCAGTACACCTGCATATCCAGTGCAATCTTTCATAAAATGATTTTTTCTTGACCATTCAAATGACATCTTTCAAAGAACTCATCCATGCACCCTAACTTTCTGTTTTCAGCAATCAAAATCCACCAATCACTGCTACTGCTTCATTAACACAGAAACTCCACAGTTCTTTTTCATTTTAAACTCTTATTTTTTCAAGTGCCATTTCATTGCCACACTTCATCTGACTGCAGCAGAACCTCCTCTCACCATGTTTTCTGTCTGGATTGTTGGACATAGTTATATCCACTGGGCTCAAAGGTTTGCTGATAACAGAAATTTACCTAACCTCAATTTACAAAATGTGGAAATCAAGTGGATTGCCCACAGAGGATTAAAATGTCACCAATTGATACCATTGGTGAAAACCTTTTTGCATTTGCCAAAACCTGACCTGTTAATTGTGCACTGTGGAGGTAATGACTTGGGCACTTTGACTGGGGTAGGTCTGGAAATGCTTTTAAAGGACACCTTTGAGCAATTGATGGCACTTTTTCCTCAAACTGCCTTGGTATATTCAAATATATGCCAAAGACAGAAATGGAGGTGGTCGAACCAATTTTGTCCACAAATTGTGAAATCGAGGAAGCATGTAAATAAGTCTGTTTCAGCTTACATGAGAGACCATGGAATGGGCTCCATGTACAACAATAACTTGCGTTACTACATGCAAGATATCTATAGAGGAGATGGAGTTCACTTCTCAGATGAGGGGAACAGAATTTTCATCCTCAATTTAAGACTGTGCATTGCTACCTACTTGTAGGTACCTACATCAGCCACAGGACCCAAAAGCTCTTTTCAGAGCTACCCTACATCTGATCACTCACAATTATTATTTTACTCTAACTTTTTTCACTAATTTTCAAAAAAGTACGCTCCCCGGAGCGCTACCCGGTACGCGCACCGGACGCTAACCGTGCGAATTTTTTAAAAAAAATGGTTTTTTTTCGCACATATGGGCCTCCTCAGCCACCCTCAGAAAACCTAGGGGGTCAAGATACGTCTACCGTGCCCCCTTCTACCCATTCTGAACATTATTTGCCCTCCATCTTGTATCTTAATTCGACCGAAACACAAAATGGTGGACTTCCGTAACGCTGCCGGTTCGCGTACCGGGGCGCGCACCGGGAAGCGCTCCATTAAAAAAGGTGGGAAAGTAATTTACAGAAAAAACCCTGGAGACAATGTCACCAAATATAGATTAACTCATACTACATACCAATCCCTACCATTTTCACAAATTTGGTTGGAATACCATTTAGCCATTTAGCCTGTAGACCTCTCTAAATACCCTGAGGTAAATTACTTCACAAAACACATCTGAAGTGTTGGAATTGACAACCAATTAAAATGTTACTTTCATTTTCTACTTTTTTTACCTGACATTTGATTGGTTATATACCTGAATATATATAAAAAAAGAGAGAAAAACACAGCCATTTTGACTACTACTTCCTGAACTACATTGCAAGATCATTTTCACTCACAACTTAAACTTGTTTTTAAAAGGTAAGATATTATTTTATAAATTTGAAAACATTTTCAGATAGTTATATACTATCCCTCTGTAAGAGTTAGACATTGAGAAAGGCTTGTTTATTAAAATTATGGATTGATTTAGGTTTCTGTGGTATAATTATGAATTTACATAGGCTTTTTCACAGGCACTTTTTAATAGTACTACTTCATGCCTCAAAAGTACCTGTCTGAACTTAAACCCAACAGTGCCCTATCTCTACTGATATATTTATTTTTTATTCAAATTTCAGCACAAAAATGCAAGGAGAACAGAACGTTTCCTTTGAAATTGTCCTAGACATGAGCAATGAGGAAATAATTGAACCCATTGACTTGGAATTCATGGATGAATCACGAGACCATGAACTTCTACAATGTGTAGAATCTGTGGATTGTTTGCTTCATTATGATGACGGTCAAATGTGGGAAGTTATGTTCACTCAACAAGAGGACATATCGGACAGTCAAATGTAGACGTTCTATTAAATTTTGAAAAACAATCCGAAAAATAAAATTATATTTAATATTAAAAAATTGTTTGAGTCTTTAATCATTTTTATATGTAATTCATAAACTAGTACCAAATTGATTATAATGTAAATTCATACTTATAGTATACTGTGCACAATTCCAAAAATACATTTATATTTAATAATCATTAATACTGCTACTTAAATAAAAAATTTTTAAAAAAACAACAAAAAGAACAATCAATAAACATACAATATTTCAAAATATCATAGTCTATCATTCTTTTTTCCTTATAGTACGTTCCCCGGACCGCTTCCCGGTGCGCGTACCGGGCGCTCCCCACGCAAAAAAACAAAAAAAAAATGTATTTATTTTTTGCCCCGCGGGGCCCTTTTAAAGCCTCCACATCAAACCTAGGGGGTCAGGGAGGATCTACTATGCCCCCTTATGGTCATTTCCCCCTTTGTTTTGGCCTCCTCTTGTCTCTCGATCATACCGAGAGACAAGATGGCGGCCGCTCCGGACTGTTTAGAATGTTGACAGACACCGGAGAGCCAATCAGCTTCGCTTCGCGAAGTTCCGTTACGCGTCAGGTACGCGAACCGGGGCGCTGCCCGGAGCGCGCTTACAGATATATATATTTTTTTGAACGTTAATTTCTCAAAATCCACTGGAGCACATATATTGAGACCTAGCAAAGGCACATCGGGCTACCAGTCCCTACAATTTTGCCAAGTTTCGTGCAAATCCATTCAGCCGTTCGAGCTAAAAGTGAGGCCAACCGCCCTATGGAAATTAACATGGGAAAAACGCGTTTTGGGACCCCCCTTATTTCTCGGCCCCCCCTTGACGACCCCCCCCCAAAATTTCAGTGGTTGCTCAGAAACAAAATGTTCCATTTTCCTGAAAATTTCAGCCAATTCCGTCCACAAACGCCAAAGTTATTAGACATAGAATTTTCAAAAATCCCATAGAGAAAAAATCCTAACTATATATACCTACTGGCGACCGCCAGTAGGTAATATATATATATATATTATATACATATTATAAATTTACTATTCCTACTCCAGAGAGTGCAACAGTAGGGAAAGCGTTGAATAGCGTAGGGGTAAAAATTACTATTCCCACTCCAGAGAGCGCAACAGTAGGGAAAGCGTTGGATAGCGTAGGGGTAAAAATTACTATTCCCACTCCAGTGAGCGCAACAGTAGGGAAAGCATTGGATAGCGTAGGGGTAAAAATTACTATTCCCACTCCAGTGAGCACAACAGTAGGGAAAGCATTGGATAGCGTAGGGGTAAAAATAACTATTCCCACTTCAGAGAGTGCAACAGTAGAGAAAGAGTTGGATAGCGTAGGGGGAAAAATTACTATTACCACTCCAGTGAGGGAACCAGTAGCGAAGGCGTTGGATAGCGTAGGGATAAAAATTACTATTCCTACTCCAGAGAGTGCAACAGTAGGGCAAGCGTTGGATAGTGGGAGGGTAAAAATTACTATTACCATCCAGAGACAGCAACAGTAGGGAAAGCGTTGGATAGCGTAGGGGTAAAATTTACTATTCCTACTCCAGAGAGCGCAACAGTAGGGAAAGCATTGGATAGCGTAGGGGTAAAAATAACTATTCCCACTTCAGAGAGTGCAACAGTAGAGAAAGAGTTGGATAGCGTAGGGGGAAAAATTACTATTCCCACTCCAGTGAGGGCACCAGTAGCGAAAGCGTTGGATAGCGTAGGGATAAAAATGACTATTCCTACTCCAGAGAGTGCAACAGTAGGGAAAGCGTTGGATAGCGTAGGGATAAAAATGACTATTCCCACTCCAGTGAGCGCAACAGTAGGGAAAGCGTTGGATAGCGTAGGGGTAAAAATTACTATTCCAACTCCAGAGAGCGCAACAGTAGGGAAAGCGTTGGATAGCGTAGGGATAAAAATTACTATTCCAACTCCAGAGAGTGCAACGGTAGGGAAAGTGTTGGATAGCGTAGGGGGAAAAATTACTATTCCCACTCCAGTGAGGGCACCAGTAGCGAAAGCGTTGGATAGCGTAGGGATAAAAATTACTATTCCTACTCCAGAGAGTGCAACAGTAGGGAAAGCGTTGGATAGCGTAGGGATAAAAATTACTATTCCCACTCCAGTGAGCGCAACAGTAGGGAAAGCGTTGGATAGCGTAGGGGTAAAAATTACTATTCCAACTCCAGAGAGCGCAACAGTAGGGAAAGCGTTGGATAGCGTAGGGATAAAAATTACTATTCCAACTCCAGAGAGTGCAACAGTAGGGAAAGCGTTGGATAGCGTAGGGATAAAAAATACTATTCCTACTCCAGAGAGTGCAACAGTAGGGAAAGCGTTGGATAGGGTAGGGATAAAAATTACTATTCCCACTCCAGAGAGCGCAACAGTAGGGAAAGCGTTGGATAGCGTAGGGATAAAAATTACTATTCCAACTCCAGAGAGTGCAACAGTAAGGAAAGCGTTGGATAGCGTAGGGGTAAAAATTACTATTCCCACTCCAGTGAGTGCAACAGTAGGGAAAGCGTTGGATAGCGTAGGGGTAAAAATTCCTATTCCTACTCCAGAGAGTGCAACAGTAGGGAAAGCGTTGGATATTGTAGGGTTAAAAATTACTATTCCCACTCCAGTGAGTGCAATAGTAGGGAAAGTAAATACTTCATATATAAATATAAATAACAAAAATATTAATACCAATTACAAATTAATTAAAATATTTTACAATTTTATAAAATATATTAATTAATCAATTAAAATTACAAATAAAAATTAACTAATAATAAAAATTACCTACAAATACTAATTATTTACCAATTACCAATACATTAATTTACAATATAAAAATAATAAAAAATTAGACACAAATAAAAATATTAAAAAATGTAATTACTTACAATTAAATTACTTCACAAGCTAATACCCTATAAACACACAACCCACTACAGAAAATAATGTAATAAAAGTAACATATTTATCAATTAATCAATTACAATTAATTACAAATTATATTTCAATTAATTACCAATTAATAATTAATTAACAATTAATACTAAATAAATACCAATAAATAAAATAACATATTTAATTAATTATAATTAAATTACTTCCCACCCTATTCCCCTATAAACCCATAACCCGCTACAAAAAACAAAATACTAAAATTAACATATTTATCAATCAATCAATTAAAATTGATTACCACTTATATTTTAATTAATTACCAATTACTAATTAATTGACAGTTAATTTTAAATAAATACGAATAAATAAAATAACATATTTAATTAATTATAATTAAATTACTTCCCACCCTATTCCCCTATAAACCCACAACCCGCTACAGAAAACAAATGACTAAAATTAACATATTTATCAATTAATCAATAAAAATTAATTACCAATTATATTTTAATTACTTACCAATTAATAATTAATTGACAATTAATTTTAAATAAATACCAATAAATAAAATAACATATTTAATCAATTATAATTAAATTACTTCCCACCCTATTCCCCTATAAACCCACAACCCGCTACAGAATTATATTACACAAATATTAAAAATTCTTATTAACTTACCTTAAATTCGATATTTTTGTTGTCTATATTCTGTCTAGTCGATATTATGTCCATTCTATATTTTTGATTCGATATTATGCCCATTTTATTCGATATTAAAATTTTCTAGTCGATATTTTGGTAGTCTATATTCTGTCTAGTCGATATTATGTCTATTCTATATTTTTTACTCGATATTATGTCTCTATACATTATTTCATCTTTTGTTTGAGAGTGACTTGTCTGGACTTTCATATGCAGTCAATCACATTTTAAAAACTGGAAAACATCTGCAAAATGTATGGATAAAGTGCACCAGAGAGATGATCATCTAGAATCTCAGCTCATTAATTTGATGGCATGTCAGCGTGGGACTAATGAATATTGGTACCGTTGTCATGGAGAACGGAAATGTATGCTATGGAACTTAGGAACTCCTCTTGGGGAGGAGCAAGATGGCGGCCTGACACCACGGAGCTCGCCGCATGGGAAAGCCTCTCCACACCCTGGTAGCTCGCCGAAATTGCACTTCCTCGGAAGCGGAGGAGATAACGAGCAGCTGGCGCTTTAATATGGAGAGTTGAACTTACCGGCCTGAGAAGTTGAAGAAAACTGCAGGGGTCAAGAGAATCAAGGGCGCATGCAGGCGTTTGGTGTAGCTAGCGGCAGACGTGGGCTGCTGGCGTTTAGACTGCTACGGTGTCTGTCAGGTTACTGTTCGACTTGCAACTGGCCAGGGCTGTTCTTTGGTTTCCTGGTGACGCTGTTTACGAGGCAGGACATGGCGCCTCTGAAGAATCCTCCCAGGGGGACACGGGCTGGCCAGGCTCTCGCACTTGCTAATACTAATAATGATGTAGGAGGGGACGCGAGTGGAGCTGTTGCTGCTGCTGCAAACAAAGCGGTACAAAAGGGGGGATGATGGACGGAGCATCTGAACCAATCAAACACTCACACCCAGTCAACAGATCTGGGTTTAATCCATCACCGTTCTTCAGCCCACTCTGCCATCCCAGTTCAGACATGGCCATATGCAAATCAGTCTGACCCTGTGCCTCATGGGAACAGTCCAGCCTGAACTGCCAAGCAATGCCTTCCCTGGACCGGAAACAAGCTTCCTAGGACCGGTTTCTGGCATTTCAGCCGTCTTCAGCCAGGCTTGCTTGAATCCAGTGGCAAAGTGAGCAAGGGACTCACGTCTGAGCATACCCTGCCAACCTATGGCGAACAAAGCGGTACAAAAGGGGGTGGTGATGGACGGAGCATCTGAACAAACAAGCTGGAGAATAAAACTGGAGGCTAGGTTCTCGGTAAACCAATGCTGCGTCTGTTTCAGATGGGAAAGGCTGCTGAGCTGCTTGCGGATGGGCCGGTGAGTCTGATAGATGATAGCAACAAAATATCAGATACATTGTTGGAAGCTGTCCCGACGTTAGGGATACAGTGTAGCATTGAGGCCAGCACTGGGGATGCTGCTGATACACAAAGAGTTGCAGACACTGAGACTAAGACTGAGGTGTTTATAGAGGGCAGTCAGGCTATTCCTGTACCAGTGAACGTACCGGATGTGGATACGGACATGTGTGAATCGATGAGCCAGTCTCCATTGGAGCTGAGGGGTGGTCTACCTGAGAATAATAAATTGGGGTTCACGGATAACAAAGAGACTGATAATGTTGACGCTGATAGTGGAAAGACACAGATTAACGCCTTGGATGAAAAGGACGAGTTGGCGTCCCATAGCGATGACATTCTGGCAGCTCCAACAGTGGAAGTGGGAGCGGGAGTCGGAGTAAGACCAAATAGGTCCCCTCCCGGAAAGAAAATCAAGGCTAAAAATAAAAATAGGAAAACACCCCAGAGGCAGGACAACTTACAGAGCTCATCCCAAATTAATATGCATGGGAAATGTAATTCAGAAAATATCTCTCTTCGTAAGTGGGTCCAAGCAAGGGGAGGAGTAAAAAGTGTGGTCTCACGAATTTCTGACAACAGCCCTAATGATAATAATTCTGAATCTATCATGGTGGGCAATAATCCGGTCAGAAAGCAGGCTGAAAGTCGAGTAGAGATGGGGGCTAGTTCTCAACCGGCCTCTATCTTGGCAGCTACAGCTACACCAGTCACAGTGGGAACAACACAGTCCTTGGATTCCCAGGCTGATCCCGATTCTGATCCAACACTCGCTTCGATAATGCAGTTTTTGGGAGACCAACAAACTGAGGCTCAAGGTCATTATACGCAGGCAAAATCAGATACAGATAAGATGTCACAACTCTTGCAGGAGATGTCAGTAAAAGTTGGAACTGTTGCTAGTGATGTATCTGAGCTACAACAGAGAGTAGGAGAGACGGAACAAACTGTAAGCCATACAGACACTATGGTCCAGAAGCAGGCTAATCAAATTTCTACCCTCCAGCTTAAACTTGAGGAGTTCTAAAATCGACAACGATGTCACAACCTGCGTTTATTTGGGGTTCCCGAGGGAGCGGAAGGAGCAGACCCCAGGGCCTATCTCGTTCAGTTATTTCAAAAGGCGTTTCCTGACTTATCTGATTGGGACTGGGATTCTCAGTTGCAGAGAGTACATAGGCTCCCAGCAGTTAAGCGAAATCAAGAAAGTAGATACCCCCGTCCATTTATGGTTTTTTTTGGGAACTTTTTACTGAGACAGGCGGTTGCCTTTAAAGCTCGATCCAATACACCAGTTACTGTGGAGTCTGTTACTTTTTTTGCTAGATCGGATTTCTGCAAAACTACAACGGATAGGCGCTGGCAACTCCGTCAGTCAATTGATGCGCTAAAGGCTCTCGGGGCCCAAGTGTTTTTACAAGAAGTGGCACGCTTGAAGTTCTTCAAAGATGGACGTTCTTACTTTTTCAATGAGGAACATGAGGTTAAATCGGCCATTACTAAATGGCAAATGGAAGCTGCTCAGAAGTCCGAAAAATTATACATATGTTTTTCTAGTGACTTGATAATTAGTGTTTTCGGATTAGTTTAAAGATAGTTTTTCTCCTGTTATTTTTTTTCAACGGGGGTGTGTACTTGGGTGTAGGGTGGTTCCCCATTGGGGTGGCTCTGGAGGGCTGCCCATTTAACGGCAGCTGGCTAAAGGGAGGATTCCTCCTTCAAGTAATAGGGAGGGGGTGGGGTTCTCTACGGTCTCTCGGGTCAGAGGGAGGTCTAGATGGGGCACAGGGGTGGGGGGGCAAAAATCAAAAAAGACATCACTAGGGTAAAATGTAGGCATCACAAGAGTTAAGTAATAAGTTATCAGGCTCTGGTTTCTTCTATGTTTCTTTTAAATCTAATTTTCATATGTAGGGGAATACTGATAAAGAATCTACTTCAGTATGGCTAAGATAATATGTATGGCATGGAGCATGTCTGGTCTCAATAGTGCCAACAAACGGCAATTAGTGCAGGAAGAGTTAACATTGCATCAACCGCACTTAGCTCTGATAACTGAAACTTATTTGGCTTATAAGGACCGTCATTTGTTAAAGCATCTGGGATATGAGACAATTGTTAGCACTTCCCAAACAATATCTATGAAAGGAGTTGCTATATTAAAAGATAAAAGGTTTTATTGTAACGTTGTTAAGACAATGGTTGACCCAAAGGGCCATTGGGCTTTGGAACAAATTGAAATCCGAGGCAACAAATATGTTTTTGGCTCAATATATGGACCAAATACTGATGATCCTGGTATGTTTGACTTTTTTAATCTAGAGCTGCTGAATTGGGATGGAATACGATTGATAATGGGTGATTTTAACTGCGTTATGAATTATAACATTGAGTCGACAAAATGAGGGACTAATATTAGAATACGAAAAGTTAGGGCTGCTATATTTGAATGACCCAATTACATTCTTTGCAAGATGCTTGGAGGCAGGTATAGCCACCTATCCAGGGTTACACTTACTATTCGGCACCGCACAAATCTTATTCTAGAATCGATATGGCTTGGGTCTCTGACAGTCTTATATCAGGGCTAGATATTGCTATATGCCCCCGGGTGACATCTAACCATAACCCTATTTTGCTATCTTTTACAGTTATTCCTGAAGTTAAAAATGTTAGACCATTTTCATTTCCTAGATACTTGCTCACTGATGGGGAATATGTATCCAGTATAAAGCAACAATTAGAGGTTTTTTTCAAAGAAAATGTAGGGACAGCTTCCCCACTGATTATCTGGGACACTATGAAGGCTTATGTCAGAGGAGTGACTCAACAATATATCTGGCAACAGAACAAACAAAGGAAAAGTAATATGGAGAATCTGATTATTGTTTTGCAAAATAGGGAAAAGCAATATGTTGAGGCGGTAATACAATGTCAAACAGATCAGGATCAGCTTTTGCTCTCTTTACCAGATGCAAGAATAGCAGTGAAAAGACTATTTAGGGGTAAAATAGCGGAAAGGTACAATAAATATCTTCACGGACAATATGAATATGGGGAGCATATTGGTAAAGTCCTAGCTTTTCAATCAGCTAAAGCAAAAGCTCAAACTAAAATTAGTGCTTTTAGGTGTGCAGATGGTACTTTACATAACCAAACCTCAACTATTTTGGAGCAGTTATCTTTTTTTTATCGGGACCTTTACTCGTCTTCGGCTATAGTCGATAAAGAGGATATCATACAATATATTGCTGAAAGTAACCTTCCGGTTTTAAGTGATGATAATTCAACACTATTAGACGATACCGTATTATTTAAAGAAATAGGTACAGCTATTTCTGCACTACCTTCAGGCAAACCTGCAGGGGTGGATTCAATACCTATTGAGGTCTATAAAGTTTTTAAATGTATATTGCTTGCCCCACTTAGCGCAGTTATTCAATATATTGGTATAGACAGTAAGATGCCGGAGTCATGGAACATGACTCAGATTGTTTTCTTTCTTAAAAAGTGCAAAACGCCTTCAGATTGTGGATCATACCGACCCATCTCCCTCATAAATACAGACGCGAAGATCTTTTAGAAAATTCTCGCAAATCGACTTGCCCCAATGATGCCAGGCTTGGTGTCCGATATCCAACACGGTTTTATACCTGGTAGAGATACTACAGCACATGTGAACATGGCCATTGGTGCATTCGACTATGCTGAGAAAGAGGGGGTGGGTCTAGGTATGATCCAATTGGACGCCGAAAAGGCCTTTGACAAGGTCGGGTGGGATTTTCTATGGGCTGTACTGAGCGCATTTTGCCTCGGGAGGCAGTTCAGACAGTGGGTGCGTGCCTTATACTACCAACCCACAGCTAAGCTTTCATATTCTGGATCATATTCTACCTCATTTGATATTTCTTGTGGGACGAGGCTGGGTTGCCCTCTCTCCCCGCTTTAATTGCTTTTATACATACTTTACAAGCTAATAAATACATTAAGGCCCACATGCATCAAACAGAATTGCATTCGCAAACGGTGCGAATCTCAAAATTCGGCCATTTTCGAATGCAATTCTTTGTTTTGGGATGCATTAACCTTTTTTGTTTTTTCGCAATTTAAGAAATCGCAAATTATTTGCGATTTCTTAAATTGCGATTGCATTTAAGAAATCGCAATTTTGCGATTTCTTAAATGCAATGCATCATCTGAAAAAGTTTGCGAATTCGCAAATTAGAAGTGTTAAATTAGCATGAAGTCAACCTTCATGGTAATTTAAGAAAAGTTTCAAAAATGCACAAAAGTGCATTTTTGACACTTTCATTTTACACTCACACATGCCCTTGGGCATGTATGTGTGAAAAATGGACTGTAAGTTACATTTCTGGGGTGCAGGGGGGTCCTTGGGACCCCCCTGCACCCTAGAAATTGCATTCTCATTTTGTGATTCCCTAATTGCGAATCGCAAAATGAGAATGCCTTCCCATTGATTCCTATGGGCCTCTAGGCCGATAGGAATCAATGTAAAGGGATTCCTTATTTGCGATTCGCAAAATTGGGAATCTCAAATAAGGAAAAATAAGAAATCGCAAAAAAAATTGCGAATTTTTAATGCATAGGTATTTACGATTTCTAAATTGCGATTCCTTAATTTTCGCAATTTAGGAATCGCAAATACCAACAATGATGCATGTGGCCCATAATCACTTAGAACTTATAGTAGCAGTCAGAAAATAACAGCATACGCGGATGATCTGGCAATCTTCTCTACCAATCCAGTGGAAGCTGTTCCAGCTATTGAGAGGGCTGCAATTAAATTTGGATCAGTATCGGGGTACAAATTAAACACTAACAAAACACAGGTTCTTATTCATGTTAAACCTAGCTCTCCAATCTCAGGGAGCTGTACTACAGCTACGTATGTGGGTGTTAAGGTCTCTACTAAGGTACGCCAAATAATATCTTTAAACTATACTCCTCTATTAGATGAAACATTTTTTTTAAATGGCATAAACTCCCTATAGGGCTTTTGGGGAGATGCAAATTAATAAAGATGAAAATACTTCCCAAATTCTTATATTTTTTTAGGTCTATTCCTTTACGTCTTCCTAATATTTTTTTTTTAAGAAGTGGATGGAGTCCTGAGTAGTTTTATTTGGGGCTTCAAGAAGGCTCGGCATGCTATTGACCTGCTTAAATTAGCTTATAAACAAGGTGGTCTTGGTCTGTCAGATTTTAGAGTTTACTTTTGGGCAGCGTTCACTGGACGTTTTCGTCATCTTCTAGGGATTGGTCAGAAGGACTCTTTATTTAGACTGATGCTAAGTGATGATAGCTTATGTTTCCTATATTAACGACCCAAATTATTTTAAACGTGTCAAATTTGAGACAATTAGAGACCGTGTGTTTATATGGCGGGCTATGGCTGCTAAAAGTGATCTGTCTTTGATTCATACTAAGCTCCCACTTTGGAGAAACTCAATGCTCCCGGAAATATTTCAAGATGAAAGGGGCAGATCTTGGTCTAAATGTGGGATTTTATGCTTGAGTGATCTGTATGATGTAAGAGGGATTAAAACATTTGAAGTCTTACAGTTTCAATATAAGCTGCCTACTAATTTACTGTTCAAATACTTACAGATAAGGGATTATTTGCGGAAGAACGTGGATCTAAAATTGATTACTAAATCCCTGATATGGGATCTTTTACATACCAAGAAAACTAGGGGCCAGATGTAGGTAATTTCCATTTACCGATTCTAAAATACCGAATTTTACCGATTCGGTATTTCAGAATCGGTGAATGGGATGTAGATAAAGATTTGGTATATTTTACCGAATCGGTAATATTCGGTATTACCGATTCGGTATTTACCAAATCAGTAATTCCCATTCATTCCTATGGGCCTGTAGGCCCATAGGAATGAATGGGAATTACTGATTCGGTATTTACCAAATCGACAATAGGGGGACCATTTACAAGGGTGGCAGGGTGTCACATTGACACCCTGTTGCACCCCTGAATAGTGCATGGATACACATGTGGCACACATTCATGCCCTAAAGGCATGTATGTCTGCCACATGGCACTTTAAAAAAAGCAAATAATTGCTTTTTTAAAGGTATTCGGTATTTACCACCAACTTGTAGTTGGTGGTAAATAACGAATCTTTAAATGACAAATGCACTCAATTGAGTGCTCCCTACATTAAGGATTCGGTAATTTACCGAATCGGTATTTTAAGAATTCGGTAATTTACAGATTCCGGAAATTACCGATTTGGTAAATTACTGAATCCTTAAATATGGCCCCTACATCTCAGATGCCTAATACCGGTTGGTAACAGCCAAAATTCGGTAATGTCGGCCGTTACTGACCGTTATTGGGCTACCTACATCCGGCCCTAAATCCCTTATAGGTAATATGTACAAACTGCTGATGAGTTTTAAAGTAGATGGCTGTGTAAAATTAGCGGCACATTGGAGCCAAATGTTAAATATTGTTATAACAACTGGTTCGTTCACTCAGGCTTTGGGTAATATAGGCGACTTGGTTCATTCTGTGAGTCTGCAACTACAACACTTTCGTACAATTACTATGTTGTACTATACACCTGAAAGGATTGATAAATGGGCAGGAGGTAATAGCAGGGAGGAAAAGACTAGATACCCTAAATGTGTGACTAAGGCTGCAAACCTTATTCATATGTTTGCAGAATGTCCGAAATTGCAGTCTTATTGGCAGAAGATTGGTCAAGTACTGTACAGCAAACTTGGATTGGGACCTACTTTGACGGTCTTGGAAATCATGTTAGGATATCAGGTGGATAAACCAGCTGCGGCACGGTCTTTTGCAATTATGATGGTGGCAGCTAGGTTGGCTATTGCTCGGATGTGGGTCTCTCCGCATCAGTGACTGGTGGTCTATTGTCAAAGGAACTTACGATATGGAATTGGCTCTACGATTAAGAATGAGAACATTTGGGGACCTATGGATCTTGCGATATAGCTTATATTAGGATAAAGATTTTTTTTCTTGCTATCATGCATAAAGGTCTGCAAAGATGCAGTAAAAAGTTTACTTTGTTTTAAAAACCCAATATTTGGAATCTATCTGATTAGTTATAGCAGATTATGGTCAGGATTATTATTCATTTTGGTTTTGTTTGTTTATTTCCCTTATGTGTATCTTTTTGGATCTGTTCAAAGTACTCTAAAGATAACTATATATATCTTTTTGTATGTTATGAATTGATTTGTATACCCTTATGTGATGCCAATAAAATAATTTTTTTAAAAAGGAACTTAGGACTCCAACATGGTTCCTTACCCTAAGATGTGCTGAGTATGCTTGGGATGATTTACTAGAATTTCTTAGAGAGGCAAATTCCAATATAAAAAATATTGGGCCCGATTCACAGAACTAACTTAAGACAAAATCCTAAACTTACTACTTTTGGTATTCACAGAAGTTAGGATTTTGTCTTAAGTTTGTCTTAAAACAGACTTAAGACAGACTTAAGACAAAATCCTAACTTAAGTCTGTCTTAAGACAAACTTAAGACAAAATCCTAACTTCTGTGAATACCAAAAGTAGTAAGTTTAGGATTTTGTCTTAAGTTAGTTCTGTGAATCGGGTCCCTAGAATACAAGACACCTGGAGAATTGTGCTCTTTGGATCCTGTTGATGTATGCAGGTATTTCAATCATAGATTTGAGGCTATGATGTTTTTTATATGCAATAAAAAAAATCCTCCTTTTGGCGAAGTTGTGGATTTCTTTTGGAGAAAGGAGTATCAGGCAAGAGGTGCTCCTCATATACATATGCTGTTATGGATTAAGGGCGCTCCCAAATTTGGAACAGATGCGGATGGTACTGTTTTGAGTTTTTTTTAACAATATGCAACATGTGCTGTACCCAAAAGCACAGAAGAAAACATCTTAAGAGCACAAGTGTTACGATTCCAAAGCCACCGATGTGGAAAATACTGTTGACGAAAGTACAAATCTAAGGACAAGTTCTACACCAAATGTTGTTTTGCATTTCCACGTCTTGTAATATCCAAAGGAAGAGTGAATAGTTTTATGTCATCTTTGCGACATACTATTACAAGAAAGTCTCCAAAAAATACCAACAACTTAAGAAGAAATGGAGTCAAAATGCATAAATGACTACAACCCAGTTATTTTGTCCATGTGGAATGCTAACATTGATATTCAATATGTTGCAGACAATTCCATTGCTGTTGCTCGATATGTAACGTCCTATATTACAAAATCAGAAAAGACAGAATTGAAAGAAATGTGGGAAGAGATTTCTCACGAGTAGACTCTTAGTAAGAAATTAAACACTTTCAGTTTGAAGATGTTATCCCATCGAGAAATTGAAGCATATGAATGCACAGATTTGTTATCATCTGCAAGTCTATACTCCAAATCTAGAAGAATCCTTTATGTGTGTCTAGGTCTTGCAGCAATGCAAAATCAAATAGTGAAATCTCTACAAGAAATTGAATATTTAGCAGAAAAAGATCCAGAAAGTACAGATATTTTGAAAATGAATATGTTGGACACATATTACCCAAACAGAAGTTATCATCTTGAGAACATGTGTCTCTATGAAGTGCTGCAAAACTAAACTTTTAAACAAAATACTACAGAGAACATCAATAATGGAATATATGAGTCATTTTCTGAAGGATGTTTGGTCAAATAAACTAAAAGAAATTTGATTAATCACAGAAAGCTGAGTTGCGACACTGCTGATAAAAGGGAATTTTACTATTTAGCCCTTTTACAACTATTCAAACCATGGCGTTCAGAACTAGAATTACTTGGAGATTTCCAAAGCTATGAAGATTCCTTTAATGCTTGTAAAGATAGCATACAATGCAGTGCTTTTGCAAATTATGTGAAAATGGTGAACGATGAAATTGATCAAGAAGCTACAATTGCAGCTGAGATTGCTAGAGACAGTTCTCAAGACAGTCAAAGTTCTGTTGAGTCAAGATCCACTAGGACAACCAATTGTTGAAAATGAAGCAGTAATCGCCATGAATGAGGTGAAAACAGCAATGCATCAAGCTCAAGAAGATGTAACTAACTTAGCAAACTTGGAAGAACAACTAAATGTTGGGCAAAAACAAATATATGAGCAAGTGAGACAACAGATTGACCATGGATTACTTCATGAAAACAAAGAGTGCTCATGCACGTCATTTCAACCTATCCAAATGTACGTGAGTGGACAAGCTGGAACAGGAAAAAGTTTTTTAATTAAGGTAATTACAAGTTATCTACAGAAAACAACTGGGTTGCATTTGTCTTGTGTTGTCACTGCTCCAACTGGGTTGGCAGCACACAACATTAAAGGAATTACTTTACATCGTTTACTAATGCTACCAATAGAGCATGAAAACAAATTGGAATTCCACAAGCTATCTGGAGAATCTTGTTGTGAAGTTTCAAGAGTGTTGCAGAAAATTAAACTTCTTATTTTTGATGAGGTAAGCATGGTATCAAACTTAATGCTTGCTTTTGTGCATTTAAGAATGCAGCAAATTCTGAAAACTGAGTACGAGGTATTATTTGGAGGAAAACATATCATAGTTTTTGGAGATCTACTGCAACTGACTTCTGTGAAAGGACAACCAGTATTTAAATCACTTGCGCATGAAGACACCAGAAAGTCTCCGGGTAGTGTTGGAAATGTGAACATTTGGTCATATTTTGAATACAAAGAACTCATTACAAATATGCGACAGGCAAATGATGTTGATTATGGACCTATTCTCCAAAATATAAGAATTGGACTATTGACTGAACATGGCATAGAAGCTTTGCAGACTCGATTACTTTCCAATTTGATTCCAAATGAAAACGTAGTTCCTGAGAAAATATACATGAAAATTGCAGAAAACAAATCTGTAATCTGCTTAATGCCAACACTGCGTGAGTGTTCTATATTCAACGAACAACTTTTGAAACTGGAAAATGAAGAAATAATAAAAATAGAAGCCATCGATAAAATAGAGCATGAAGGAATCACTATTATTTTGACAGAAAAATTGAAGACAAAATTGGATTCTTTAGAAAAATCAATATCTAAAACTGCTGGTTTAGAAAAAAAATCTATATGTATGTAGAAACTGTCGGCTCATTTTAAGGCGTAATTTGAACGTAGAAAAAGGTTTAGTTAATGGAGCAATGGGGAAAGTTGTGGATTTTGTTAATTATCAGAATAAAGATGGTATTGAATTCTTAAAAATTTAATTTGATCAGATTGAAGAAGTTAAACAAATTGGTCGTTGTTCAGTTCGTTTTTTGCTTGTTAAAGATTTATATGTCCGTAAAAAAACAGTTTCCATTTTCTCTGGCATATGCAGTGACTATTCATAAATCTCAAGGTGCTTTGGTGAACATTAGAAATACTGTGTTTAAAGAGAGTATGGCATATGTTGCTTTGTCGCGAGTCCGAACATTATCTGGTTTGTTTTTGATTGATTTTGATGATGAAATGAAATGAAATGAAAAAGAAAGCGCACTGCGGCCAAGCGGCTTCCTGGCGCTGAGGAACACAACCGTATCTGCCAGGGGTCCAGAGGATTTAGCCAGGGAAAGCCTGAAGAAAAAGGAAAGTTTTGAGAGCTTTACGAAAGTGTGAGAAGATAGGAATGGAACGAATCGAGAGGGGGAGAGTATTCCAGATCTGGGGAGCCCGCACCGAGAAGCGGGTACCTCCGGTGCGGGATTTGCGGAAGCGGGGAACGTGAAGAAGAGAGAGAGAAGACGAACGAAGAGAACGGGAAGGGGCGTGAGAAGAGATTAAAGAATTGATAAAAAGAGGAGCGGAGCGGGCATGAGCCCGAAAAGCCAAACAGGCAAGTTTAAATTGGGATCTGAAATGAACGGGGAGCCAGTGAAGGGATTTAAGGGCAGGAGTGATGTGGGAGAACTTAGGGAGACGAAAAACAAGACGGGCCGCCTGGTTCTGGATGGCCTGGAGCCGGCGAGTTTCGTAGGCCGGAATGCCTACGTACAGGCCATTTCCATAATCCAGTCGGGATGTAATGAGGGCAGAAATGATGGCTTTGAGGGCATCAACAGAAAAAAAACGGGAAATTTTTCGAATGAGGCGGAGGGAAAAAAAACAGGAGGAGACAACGGAGCTGATGTGCGCATGCATGGAAAGATCATTGCTGATCTTGATGCCCAAGGTCCGGACAGAAGAAACTGGGGAGGGGGGAGGACCAAAGGAAAGGGGCCAGTGAATAGAGGACCAGGGGTTAGAGGGACCACCAGTGAGAACAAGCTCTGTCTTGTCAGGATTGAGCTTCAAATGATTGAAGCTCATCCATTGGGAGATGAGGACAAGAGTAGAGCTGAGCTTGGGGAGAGAGTGAGTAGGAGAAGATAGGTCAAAGACGAGCTGGAGGTCATCTGCGTAGTTATACACCGAGACCCCCAGCTCAAGAAGAGAGGAAATAAGGGGGCGGATATAGAGATTGAAGAGAAGAGGGGAAAGAGAAGAACCTTGGGGTACCCCACAGGTGACCGGGAGGGGAGGTGCAGAGAAATCAGAGAGGTGAACAGCCTGTGATCTGCCCTGAAGAAAGGACGCGATCCAGGAGAGGGCGATGCCCTGGATGCCCGCTGCGCTGACACGGTCGAGAAGAATGGCATGGTCAACCGTGTCAAACGCAGCGGACAAATCCAAAAGGACTAAGGCCTGGGGGAGATTACTGTCAGCCCTCCCTTTCAGTTCATCCAGGACCGCAAGGACCACACTCTCAGTAGAGTGGCCAGGTCGAAATCCGGCCTGGTGAGAGGCCAAGATGTTATTTTCCTCGATGTAATTAGAGAGACAGGATGTGACATAGCTCTCAAGGATCTTCCCAAGATAGGGAAGAAGGGAGATCGGCCTGAAATTAGATGGAAGGGAGGGGTCCAGGCCAGCTTTCTTCAGGATGGGAAGCACAATGGCAGTTTTAAAGAAAGAGGGGACAGAGCCCAGAGCTAAACAAGAGTTGAGAAGAGTTAGAGGAGGGGTAGGACAGCTGGTGTATAGGGTTCTAAGGATCCGAGCGGGTGCACAATCCGCCGGAGAGCCGGACTTGACCTTAACAAGAAGGTCGCGGAAAAGCTCAAGTGAAATAGGCTTGAAATGATCCAGGACAGGAGAAGAGGAGAAGGAAAGATCCGGCAAGTTAGGTTGGAGCACGATCGGAATGTTAGACTTGATGGTGATTATTTTATTGATAAAATAATCATTAAGAGAATGGCAGAAGGATTGAGAAGGAGCAGGGGAAAGGCTAGCACGGTCGGAGGTGGCAAGACTACGCACCAGAGAAAAAATCTCGCGAGATTTATTGGCCGAGAGGGCTACGCGCTCCGTAAAATATTTGGATTTGGCCGCTAAAATGGCCAATTTATAGTTGTTTAAGAGAGCCTTGTAATTGAGGCGGAGGGTGGGGCAGTAGTTACGGCGCCAGCGACGCCAGAGCTCCTGAGCTCTAATTTCAGGGATCTGAGGTCGTTGGTAAACCACTTGTGGGCGTCGTGTGGGCGGGCTGATCTGATCTTTTTTAATGGAGCAGCCTGGTCACAAGCCGAGGAAAGCCAGGTGTTAATGGCAACCGCCTGATTCTCCACAGAGAGGTCGGTCAGGGTAGGAGCCGATAAGGACAGAGTGGAAGAAAGATCATTAAGATCAGTCTTATTCCAACTCCGGGCCCAGATGTTTTTGGGCAGAGGAGCTTTCTCGGGGTGACCTAGGAGGATAGAAAAGAAGATCAGAAAATGGTCTGACCAGACACAAGGAGAGATCGAATTGACCGAGAGACTGCAACGTAAAGACCAGATCTGGTCCAAAGTGTGGCCATGGGTGTGGGTGGGAGCCGAGACGTGAGGCAAAAAGTTAAGACAACGGAGGGTGGCAGAGAAGTCTTTAGAGGAGGAATCCTCCCTCGGGTCACCTGGCCAAAAATTAAAATCCCCGAGCAGAAGTAACGAAGAGTTATTTACAGCCAGAGTGGCCAGGAGATCCTGCAGGGTGGACACAAATTATGGCATGTTTTGAGGGGGGCGATACAGAAGGATGACCGTGAGGGGAGCCGGGAGATTAAGCGAGCGGGCCACCAGGAAATCAACACCAGAAATACTAGGATGTGACAGGAGCTGAAATTGTAAAGAGCGACGGACTATCATGGCCACTCCACCACCAGTTTTTCCATCGGGGCGGTCAGCACGGAGGGCGTAGTGGGTGCCAGGGAGGATGGCCAGAAGGTCAGGGAGGGAATCCGAAGAGAGCCAGGTCTCAGTGAGGAAAAGGAAATCCGGGGAGGCGGTATCCAAAAGATTGAAAAGAGCAGTTTGATTTTTTACGGCAGAGCGAGTGTTGAGAAGAACAGCAGAGGCAGCAGGGAAACCAGGGGTAGCACAGGTGAGGGGGGACGTGGGAGGGGTTGAGGAAAGGGGGGTAAGTGGAACTGGACCAGTGAGGGGGGGGACATAGATACCATGCGAGGATAGGTGTTCGACTGTGGACGGGGAGAGAGGGGTAGAAGCAGAGAGAGAAGACAGTTGGGCAGAGGAGTACATCAGTGGAAGGGCAGAGTCTATGGCCCCTGGTCCCGGCCCGTCGCGGACGGGCGCAGACGGGCTTGCCTTAGGCGCGCCTTCGGCGCTCAAACGGCGCGCCCGCTGCGCCCGTCCGCTGCGCGTACGAGGAGCGCACATGATTTTAAGGGGCAATCAGGGCGTGGCCAGTTGTAAGTGGGCGTGGCTTGTGTGGGTGGGACGCCGAAGACGGCGAAGAGCAGAGCCTCGACCCGCTGCAGCGACCACCTCGGCTGCGCGGAGAGGACAAGGCAGGCAAAGTGCGAGCAAGCTGAGAGAGGTAGGACTGTGGTAAAAGGCAACAGAAATTAAACAAGGAAAAAGGATTTTAAAAACAGAGCGCTACAAACTAGGGCTCCCGCGGAAGGCAGGGAGTGTCCAGGGACGAGGTAGCAATCAGCTCCTACTTTATGCCCGGAGGGGGCGTGGCCAGTTGTAAGTGGGCGTGGCTTGTGTGGGCGGGACGCCGAAGACGGCGAAGAGCAGAGCCTCGACCCGCTTCAGCGACCACCTCGGCTGCGCGGAGAGGACAAGGCAGGCAAAGTGCGAGCAAGCTGAGAGAGGTAGGACTGTGGTAAAAGGCAACAGAAATTAAACAAGGAAAAAGGATTTTAAAAACAGAGCGCTACAAACTAGGGCTCCCGCGGAAGGCAGGGAGTGTCCAGGGACGAGCTAGCAATCAGCTCCTACTTTATGCCCGGAGGGGGCGTGGCCAGTTGTAAGTGGGCGTCGCTTGTGTGGGCGGGACGCCGAAGACGGCGAAGAGCAGAGCCTCGACCCGCTGCAGCGACCACCTCGGCTGCGCGGAGAGGACAAGGCAGGCAAAGTGCGAGCAAGCTGAGAGAGGTAGGACTGTGGTAAAAGGCAACAGAAATTAAACAAGGAAAAAGGATTTTAAAAACAGAGCGCTACAAACTAGGGCTCCCGCGGAAGGCAGGGAGTGTCCAGGGACGAGCTAGCAATCAGCTCCTACTTTATGCCCGGAGGGGGCGTGGCCAGTTGTAAGTGGGCGTGGCTTGTGTGGGCGGGACGCCGAAGACGGCGAAGAGCAGAGCCTCGACCCGTTGCAGCGACCACCTCGGCTGCGCGGAGAGGACAAGGCAGGCAAAGTGCGAGCAAGCTGAGAGAGGTAGGACTGTGGTAAAAGGCAACAGAAATTAAACAAGGAAAAAGGATTTTAAAAACAGAGCGCTACAAACTAGGGCTCCCGCGGAAGGCAGGGAGTGTCCAGGGCTACTAAGATTACTGCAGATGCCAACTGTGTCAAAGAGTACAATAGGTTAAGAAGAACATATGCTCCTAATTTAGGTCAATATCCTGTATTTGAAAAGCATGTGGTTGGTTGAAAAAGAAGGTATGAGAATATCTGTACTGAAGGTGTAGAGAAGGAAGAAAACAAGATAATGTTGTAATTGCAAGCAAAAAAAAAAAGGACACTGTTAAAGAGATTGTTGGTTATCAGTTTGAAAATAGTTCTGGTGTCAAGTGCTATGCTAATGTAGTGGTCAATGTTGTATTTTTTCTTGAAGGTTTGCAACAGCAAATTATGGAGAGTCGGGGAAAAAGATTTTGTTCCTTGTTGCATTCTGGTTATGAAAAATTAAGAACTGATACAAGTAAAATACAAACTGTTTCTGATGTTCATAATCTTTTAGATGTATGTTCTGGTTCTACACAATTTACACAAAATATCCAACAAGATGCTCAGGAATTTCTAATGTATTTGCTTACTGTATTGGAAAATGAAGGTGTAGACATAGAGAATATTTTTGGCCTTTGTTATAAATGGGATAATTATTGTGAAAATTGTATGTATACATGTAGCACTAATGTAGACACTGAAAGATTTCTATATTTGACATTACCGGACTGTAAATCAGTGTCTTTCAATAAATTAGTTAAATGTGCAAATCAAAACATGGAGTGTAGCCTACGCAAATCAGAAATGTTATCAACATTATTTATATAAATATATGGACAATATATAATTTTAATGATGCAAGGTTGTACAGCTGACGGAAGAAAATTGGACACTTTAATGAAACATTTTGTAGTTACACAACTATCAATATCAGGAAGGACTTTTGTAGGAGTAGCAATAATTTTTCCTGATGGTCCTTCCACAACATCTGGACATTACACTGCCTCTCTAAAAAGTGAGAAAGGCTGGACTCTTTGTAATGATGCTGATTTGGTTTTCAAACAACGTTTGCCTTTCGAATTATCAAATTCCTACCTAATATTTTTAAAGCCAAAGTTTTAGCAAGATAATTCAGCCTCTGAGGAATTTATTATTATGACTTAACAGGATTACCATTGGACAATTTACATAAAAAAGACTGCAAAAATAAGATTTGGCCTCAAGGAAAGGTATTTCTTTGAATTATGGACTTTTTGTTGCACATTGTCTCTGTGTATACTTTTAACTGACATCATTTACAGTGTTTATAAATTTATATTATAAAATTTTCTTAGCAGTATTCATTTTATATATGTGTGATTTGTATTATCCAGTATTTTACTATAGATAGATTGCTGTTATTTTTTAAACAATCTCATTGATTGGTTTTTTTTTGCCCGCTGTTATGTGACGATTACGATTGAAATCACTATTTCTAGTGAAATTCAATATATTCTGCGAACAGCAAAAAAGGCAAAGAAATTACAGATCCTAATTTTAAGATACTGAATTTACCACAATTTAGATTATAAAAAACAAGTGAATAAAATATGTAGCGTTTTTTAGGTGTATTACTCTTGAGGTAAGTTTAAGTAAGTCTTAAAATGCAGAAAGGACTGTGTTTCCACATAGTTGAAAAAAAGGTAGTTGGATGGAATAGATTTGCGCCAGAGAAATCCACTGCAGGCAGGTATGAAATAGGGGACAGCTTCAGAACACCTGTCTGCAAGATATATGGTATAGTACACAATAAACCAAAATCCATACCCGACTCTTTTTTTAGACAGAGGCCGACGGGGCAGGAGGGGACAGAAGGGCAATACCCAAGTTCATTGGGAACAACCCGAGGCAGTCGGGGGCAACACCCGGAGCAAGTTGGGGGACCAGAGGGCAGGTCCAAGCAGCGCGAAACCCTAAGTACCAATGTATCTTCCCACATACTTAGTGCGGCCGAAAATGATGTCCTGGAAAAAGGGCTGGGCTTTATACCCACCCCCCGCCTAGATAGGTTTAAACTGCAATGTGAATTAAGTGAGTTTTTCAGAAAACTACGACTAAGGAGTTTTTTTGAAAATAGGGAGAATGACCTAACTGAAGTGACTAAAAGTGACACTGATTTTAGATTAAAATCCTCATTCATTCCTCTGCCACACACAGTCCCACCAGAAATCCTTGCATTTGAGCAAGCAGTCTTTCAGGAAGTGGAACTATTACACAAACCGGTTCCCTCCAAGAATCTAAATGCAGAAGAATTTCAAGCCATACAAACTTTCAAACAAAACAAAGGAATAATTATAAAAAGTGCGGACAAGGGTGGCGGTGTGGTGATTCAGGATAAGGCAGATTATGACACCGAATGTAGGCGCCTACTGAATAACACCACCAACTACGTCCCTTTGAGGGTGGACCCAACCAATGATTTGAAGGACGAAATTTGTGAACTAGTGTCTACAGCAGAGAGAGATGGGCTAATTTCTAAAAAGGAGATAGATTTCCTTACAACATCTGAGGGGAGGGTACCGTATTTTTATATATTACCCAAAACACACAAGAATGTGTTACCACCTCCCGGGCAACCTATTGTCTCAGGGATAGGTTCCCTCTTGGAACCCCTCTCCAAGTATTGCGATTTCTTCTTCAGACCCATTATCCAGTCCACGAGCACTTGTTTAAAAGACACAAAGAGTCTTCTCTATCTACTCAGAACGATTACAATGCCTGCTGAACCTTGCTTTCTTGTCACTATGGACATTGAAAGCCTTTAAACCTGCATCCCACAGGATGATACCATTAAGGTGTTAAGAGAGGCTCTGGACAGAGCTCCGTGGGACTTTGAGACAACTCGTTCATTTGTGGGAGACTGTGCTACCTTGGCATTAAAAAGGAACTATTTTGAATATGAGGGCAAGATCTACCTCCAAGTAACGGGCACCTCGATGGGCTGCACATTTGCCCCTTCAGAGGCAGGCCTGTATGTGTTCAACTTTGAGAGTAACCACATTTTGAGCCCGACAAATCCATACTCAGCAAATATCATCTTATGGCAGCGCTATATAGATGACGTTCTCTTGATTTGGCAGGGTGAAGAGATTTTATTATTTAATTTCTTTGCCTGGGTTAACACATGTGATAAACATCTCAAATTCATACATGAGCATTCAGTGGATTCCATCACTTTTTTGGATGTCACCATCAACAAGCAGGGTGACCATTTGGGGACCAAAACCTACTATAAGCCAACGGCCAAGAACAACTTACTGCATTTCACAAGCTATCATCCCTGGGCCTTACGGGAGAATCTCCCGTACGGACAGTACCGCCGGATACGCCGAAATTGCAGTAACCTGTCTGATTATAAACAACAGGCAGGAGAGTTAACAACTAAGTTGGAACATAGAGGGTATCCCAAAGGAATAATTGACAAAAGTCAGAAAAGAGCCAGAAATCAGCAGAGGGACATACTCTTGGATGACCATCCCAGGACTACCAACAATGAGATCCCCTTGACATGTATGACCACATACAATCCCTTATCAAATGCAGTTAGCAAATGCATTTCAAATAACTGGAAAATACTCACCAGTCACAAACATAAATGGGATACGCCTCTTTTCTCATATAAAAGAGCTATGAGCTTAAAAGATTCACTGGTCCATACACGTCCTAGGGACACGAAAACAGGAAAACGGGAAGCGACTGTCCTGAATGCGTGGGGCCTACCTGCAGTTACTGGGCATTTTCCTTGTGGGAATTGTAATATCTGCCACCTCACAACCCACACAAAATCACTAGACATGACTGATGGTAGGCATTGGGAACAGCGCAGACATACAAACTGCAACACCACCAATGTTATTTACTTAATAACATGTCCATGTAGCCTACAGTACGTAGGCATGACAACCAGACGCATCAAGACAAGGATATGCGAACATCGCAGTAATATCCGTTGTCACAGAGCAACAACCAAGCTGACTGCTCATTTTCTTGAGAAAAAGCACACTCCCAATGATTTACATTGGACGATTCTGGAGTATCTGGAAGCTGGTTCTGAGGCAGCGTTGTTTGAGAAAGAACAACGCTGGATTTATCGTTTGGCCACTAATAAAAATGGACTGAATGATGATATCCCATGGGGCTCAGTCATGCGGCGTTAATATGATAACAATCTATACAATGCTTGTGTCCTGGACAAGTGCAATAAAGGAGTCCTATCAAGCAGAGTAAGAGAGACAATAATTGGCCACTGTAGACAGACCCTTGCTGTTATGAATACTAACTGCCGAGTATTTGAATAAGATTATTTGCAATAGAGGCGCTCCCTTTATTGTTTTTCAACACAAGTTATGTAGATAGATGCTTGCCTGACTTGTTGATCTAGAGGAGGCTGCAAGAACACTCGCAAAGATAATTATTCCAATTGGGTCTATCTTTTCAAATGAAATTTCATTTACACACAAGTTTCAAGAATATCATTTTGGGTGGGTACCAGTGCCATATAAATACGTGAGTCGAACAACATTGGGGTTCTGACATCGTGGTCTGCAAATATGCTTGACATAATTAGTTGTTTATAGTATGAAACCACTTTGTATTTATATTTTCATAACCCCCCCCTTTTTTGGACAATTTTCGGTCTTACACATTTGAATCATGATTGGGGATGCGAACCCCGGTCCAGAGTGGGAAATTAGATTGTTTCCCTTTTAAGAGAAGGAGTCCCAATACATAGACGCAGGATCAGGTTGTACATGTGATCGGACCGACCGCGAATTGAAATACGCGACCCCGGCTACTTGCATTCACTTCCGGGCTGACGGCAACCCAGAGTGTAGGTACTAAGCGGGGAGTCGCGTGTGTACACGTAAGTTACGATTTACCGCAAATACGAGCAAGCGGTTTTATGCTAGAATGACGATGTTGGGATGCCGCTTGAAGGTTAACGCTGCCTTTTTCTTTGGTTAGAATTAACACCGCGTGAAGGTATCCCGCGTCGTCAGAACCCAGTGAGAGAGCATTTTTCTGTCGCCATGTGAGTGCATTTGTTTATGTGTATACAACGACACTGTATCCCTCAGAAGGAGACGTCTTGGTTTCTTAGCCTATTGAGGGTGGCCCAATTGTTTCGAAGACTTAATGCTATTGCTACATTGATTTCAACTAACACTGTAGGCAGCATAATGATGTGATCAGTAGGGAATTCTCCCACGGCACCTTGCCTCTGTTAACATAACGCTGCTTCAATTGAGCGCTACCGGTCTCACAACCCTTTTGGAGATTAATTATAAGCCCAAATAAAGGGGGAGACCTGATGCTCCATTTTCACTTAATTGGAGACTTTGCCAAAGGTTATTAAGACGGAACAATGGCTTATATATACCACTTGGCAACGAGCATAACATGTTACTATGGAATAACTGGCAATTATTAGAAAGTTAACTATATGTCAGTATGTGTCAGTATATGTTATTGTGTTTTGTCTTCTTTCCTCCCATTTCTACAGGTATTTTTTGCTCCTGTGAATCTCAGTGAGCTGCCACGGGTAATAACCGTGAGTAACACCTTTTCACATTAAGAGCCTCACGGGAGGGTGCGCCTTAGCGCGCGCATACCACCGAAGGACCATCTTCTTATCGTATCTAGGTCCTGACGAATGCTGAGCGAAATTGCACAATTAGCAGCAGAAACATGTTGACCATCTATTTTAATTAAGGACACAGGTTTCCTAATATAGAACCTAGGGGCATATTACCAAGCAATAGCGATAATTATCGCTATTGCTTGGTTAGAGACAAAATTTTACCGCTGAGCTGCGGCGATTTTTACCGCAGATAAACCAAGGTTTATCGCAAATGCGATAAAAAACGGCCGCAATGCATGAATATCGCTGAAAAGTCAGCGATATTCATGCATTACCGAGCTAATGCTCTTAGCCATGTTATCCACCTCCCATTGGATAACATGGTTAAGAACTGTTCAGGGCAGGTGTTAGCTTTTGGAGATATTCGCTCTTAGCGCGAATATCTCTAAAAGTTGGTAATAGGAGATAACGATGTTAGCGACTGTTTCCAGTCGCTAACATCTTGGCACGCCCACTTTGCATGTCATTAGTGATAAATATCACTGACATGCAAAGTGGGGCCCAAGATGGTCGCTATCTCCTACTAGATGTCGCTAACTGGTGTTAGCGACAGCTAGGTAATAGGGAGATCATTTTATCTCAGCTTTCTTGGCTTTTAAAGCCAAAAAAGCGGAGATAAACCCCCTTGATAATATGCCCCCTAGTCTGTCCGCTCACATTGTTTTTAATCCAATACGGGTTGGCCTTTATTTAAAGTTTTTTTATAGGCTTCAACCTAGTATTTTTTAACTCTGCACTCACAGTTATATTCACATTTCAGTTAGAGCACTGTTGCACTCACCACCATCCTGCTCCGCTGTAATTCAGGCGTTGTAGCACGCTGGGGAGGCACTCGGCCACCCCAGCGGGGACCCTATGATGAAGCATGTCACCAATTAGTGGTGAGTGAGGGTCCTTTTATAAAGAGAAAGATTTGTCTTTCCCTTTTCTTATAAACACACAGGGACATAGGTTGCCCATTGTGGTTATTTCTTTAAATCTGATTCAACTTTGTTTTTGGGGGGTATCATAACATTAAATAAAAATATTTTTTTCATCCTTTTTTCACTGAGTCACTCCTTAGTTGTTTATGATAGATTGATAGGGGTATAGGAGTGTCTACTCATGCCCTCTCTCTCCTGTTGATATTTTCAGTTCATAGTACACAATAGACACATATGGTGGTCTTGTAGGTCTTGGTAATTTTAGGATTATAAGAAATAAAACTATTTAACTCAAAGCACATCACTAAGGGCCATATGTATCAACACCCTCATTTGCAATTCTCAAATAGCGATTTATTAGAAATCTCTATTTGAGAATTGCAAAAAGGGATGTATGTAAAAAATCACAATTTTTTAGCTATTTCTTAATATTCCTTAATTGCGATTAGCAAATTTTCATATTCACAATTAAGGAATACTTTCCCATTCATTTCCATGGGCCAGGAGGCCCATAGGAATGGATGGGAAGTTATTCTCAATTTATGATCCGCAATTTGAGAATCGCAAATTGAGAATAATTTCAAGGGTGCAAGGACACCCTGATGCACCCCTGAAATTTACATGTGTGCGCATATGGCGCACATAGATGCCTTAAGGGCATATATGTGCGCCACATGGCACCTTCACAAATGGCAAACAGTGCATTTGTGAAAGAAATCGCAAATTACCACCAACTTCAAGTTGGTGGTAATTCTTGATTTCTTAATGTGAAATTGCACAACTTGGGTGCTTCATACATAGCATTTAAGGAATTGCAATTTGCGATTCCTTAAATGCTGACGCAAAATTAAGGAATCACAATTTTTGCAATTCCTTAATTTTGCAGTGCGATTTCAATCATACATCGCATTTTCCGAATTTTTAGTCGCAAACGCAGTTTTTTTGCGAATTGTAGCATTTGCGTCTAAGAAAACGGATGATACATGCCCCTAAGTGTTTTTCCACATGTGACAGTAGGCTCCATCTCTTCTTTAAGTCACATATAAATATGTGGTATAGGTTTTCTAAAACATACATTCTTACAAATGTATCTTGTTTTCTGTTAGCAGTACAGAAATGTACTCCTATAATAAGAATTGGCCCAGCCATGAACTCTCTTTCTAATTTACAAGGTGAGGGAAAGGCATTTTGTATACCTTTTGTTTTCCATGTAAATATAATCTCATTATACATACAACCTTGTGTTGAAAAAGTGTTCTATAGGTTTAGCTGTGCGTGTTTGCACAGAACACTTATAGAACAAGACACATCTCCAGATTTATCAGAAATCATAAATCTGGACATGTTTGTGAATGCTGCACCATCTTGCAATTGGTGCACTAAAGCACAACAAGGAAAATTGTTTTAACTTCTCCTCATTTTTTCACTTTCAATATATGCTACAATACATAGCATATATTGAAGGAGAAAAATGCCTTTAGTGATTGTTTTTGTGCAGGAAGGTGTCCCTTCATGCACAAAAAGAATCTCCGCATGACACGGATATCCTTGCACCTTGGTGCAAGGGTGCCTGTGTCACCACATGGCTGCAGTTCAAGCAGCTGTGCAGAGGGAAGCACAGACCTGCAACATATTTATATACATATGTTGCATCTCGTGCTTCGAAAGTACCACAGCATGCTGTAATTAAACAGTTTACAGTGTCATGCTGCAGCACTTCCTCATAATTCTGCACTTATGCATTCACCACACATCACAAATTTATTTTTTCACTCAATTATGTACTACACATACATTCATCTAACCTTTCACACAGTAAATATATATATATATATAAGTTTTTCAACATAAAAAAAATTGCGGAAGTCGCGCACCCACCGTGTCCGATATGTATATGACGTCACGTGCTACCATCGCGTCATGTCACGTGCTACCACGCGCGTCCATCACGTCGCGTAATACGTACATCTCGCGTATGCGCCAGAAGTCACGTACCAGTCGCTTAGTGTCCGCATTGGAAAAGTCTTACTCGTCGCACACCCTACGCGGATCCTGTACAGCATTCCTACAATGGCAGACACGTTTCATGTAGTGAACGAGCAGGGTGCGCGACTCCAAAAAAAAGGAAAAAAAATAAAAATAATTTAAGTATATTATAAACAATATAAAATAATTAAAAATATATATTTTTATTTTAAAACATTTTTTTTTTTAAATGTGTAATATATTTTTTAAATAACATATCCCAAAAAAAAAGATTAAAACAATGTAGTTAAAAATATTTAAAAAAACAAGAATAAATATTATAAAAAATTATCATCTAAAAAAACCTTTAAAATTCACAAAAAAAACATAGGTTTTAGATATGTTATAGTTTGGAATTAGCATTTCAAAACCTTTGAAGTTCACTGAAAAAACCATAGGTTTCAGACATGTTATAGTTAGGAATTAGCATTTAAAAAACCTTAGAAATTCACTGAAAAACCATAGGTTTTAGGAGTGTTGTAGTTAGTTAGACATTTCACTCGTGCAAAACCATTGAAATTCCCCCGTTATAGTTAGTTGTACTAACTATAACTCGTGCGCCCGCAATCCACTGCTGATGATGTCACATATTACATCATTCATGACATGGTCAGTGACATCACTGATGACATCTCAAATGACATCACTGATGACATCACTGATGGCATCATCCAGTTAATGTGGTTTGGTTCGATATTTAAATATTTAATATGTATTGGTCCTCTGCTTGATATAAAGGTGGAGGGTTTAGAAGCATGTTTTCGGTCCAATCTTGTTATTTTGCACTCTGTATAGAATCTGGGAATACGAAAATCATATTCTATCTTTTTCAGTGTTTAATTATTTCACAGATTAGTGAAATGGCTGGCTCATAAGAATTGGTGACCAATATGTACTACCACATTTGTATTTTAATTACCAGTACCAGTGTGCAGGGCATCCACCTTGTCTCCAGACTCCTGAGGACAAGAGGAGGAGGGGGCAGAGGTTTGATCCAGCCACAGAGTGTTGTTTCAAAATCTAATACACTGTAGCTGGATGTTTAGATTGTGCATGTCTGTGGGGTGTAGTTCAACTACGGTCCCCTCGCGCAGGCACAAACCTTTTTATTTAGCTAACATACTGCACATGCCTTAGGCATCACAGTATATCAGGTAAAATATGGCTGTTGGCACATATCAGTATATCTCTGAAAACCAATGAAAAGGCAGAGAGAACAGCAGGGGTAGGATCAATAGCACTAATCCAGCTTCTAATAGGGCTGTGCTTCCAGTCTTATCACGAAGCTGGGAGAGGGCCTTTTCAATCATGCCCTTGCTGCTTCACCTGGCTCCTCGTTGAGCATCCTGGCTTGCTGGTTCCAATGCTCAGTACCAGATTGCTGGTCTGCTGATGCCATGGAGCTACCAAATTGCCAGCGAAGTAAACAGGGTAATTTGATTTTTTTTTCCTCTATGCATGTGTGTATGTTTGTGAGTGTGTGATTGAATGGAATTGGGAGAAATTATGTTTGTGTGTGAATTTGAGAATGTCAATGAAAGTGAAAGTTAATGAGAATCTTCTTTGAGTATGAATAAGTGAAAGTGAGTAAGAGGGACTGAATAAAGGATTATGAGTGTGGTAGAATGAGTGATTGATTGGAGGTTGCGAGAGGAAGTGCAAGTGAGTCAGGGGTGTAGCTATCAATTGTGTAGGAGGCGGGATAGCAACAGGACCCAGAGTTACTGAGAGTGTGTGTGTTATTAAGTGAGAATGAGTGCCAGTGAGTGAGTACAGTTGTGTGTAGCAGTGAGTGGGAATGAGTAATAGTGAAAATGAGCAAATGAGATAATGTGAATTAGAGTGAGTTAGAAGAAGAGATTAAATGTAGGAAAGAGAATCAGTTAGGTAAATGTAGAACAAATTAGATGAACTTCTTGCCAGTATAATTCCTCACCAATTTCAAAGGTGACCAGCCACCACTGCTGTCATCAGAGTCTTGCTATCTGCCTCCGTCAGATATCAGACTGCCCCGTAATGTGAGCAGAATAGATGAATAAATTAACAAATATACTTGGTTAATGCAAGGAGTGTCTTCCACCTGAAAAGTGTCTACTGTGCTTTCTCTTGACTTTTGTGTATGCTGCCACCGCCACTAAATACTTTTGTTTAATGCCCAACCCAATATCCCCATACTGCAGGCTAGTCTACATGTTTTTGCATTTTCCTTCCAGTGTCTTGCCCATGGTTGGTCATTTTTTATTGTAGATTCTGTCCTTTTACAACTCTCCGCTCCAAAATCAACAATTCATAAAACCCAGCAGTCACTTGAAATACCAACCGTCTGCTGCTTCCCTTTCTTTCTGTGTCTCCTGTGAAAGCAAAGCAAACGTGAAGAGACTAACTCAAACATGGCCCTAGGTGGAATGGGTCCTAGGCAGATATTCAGATGTCTACTGACTAGTGAATACATTCAATATAGAGTCATTCTGTGTTGAAAAATCTAATTTGTATATCCCAAATATTTGCATTGGATCTAGCTCTCATGGACTTATGTTGAAGACCCCTGGACAATTATGTTCATTAGGTTAGTGTTTTCTTTTGCCTGTTTACCTTGTCAGTGCTTTACACTTTTTCAACACTGGATTCTCACATGTTGCCTTACTCACATTTTTTCATTCATGTTAAACTTTCTTGTTTTACTGCTGAATACTTGTATCATAGAGAACTAATTGCATCTCTTTCATCCAAAATAGGACACCAATGGTCTCATGGGCATATCCAACAATAATGTAACAGGTGCATTGGCCCAAATTTGTGAGGGACCCACTAGGCCAACAAATATAGCTGTGATTTATTACTAAACCAGGGTATGGGGTGCCATTTTCTTCTTGCTTGCATGTCACCTTTGGAGTGCCACTGAGTAATCAGGCCATCTAAAATTCAATGTTCATGGTCTAAACAAACGTGGGTTACTCTAATTTTTTTATACCCACATTTTATTTATTTATAATAACAAAAAGACAAACAAATTAACCCTTCCCCAATTCCCACACTGGATCTCATTATTGAATAAATCGGAACGAGGATCGCCCTCTCAACCATTAGAGGCAACATTACTGAGTCCATAATAAGTCCACCTTCGACCCCATACATTGGCATACTTATGTGGTACCCCCCTGGCCCAGTAAATGGATTCCTCCAGTTTAGAGCACAAATCCATCGCCACATGCCAGTCCATAATCTTGGGAGGGCATGTGAAAGAAGTGTTTCTGTCCGGTTTTGAGACGGGGATTTTCACATGTGAGGCAAGCATGATAATCACTACCCTACGGAAACTCTAATCTCATATTTGTTATCTAATTTGTAGTCTTTCATTTTATCAGCAGAAGCCAACTGTTCAAAATGGGAAAATAAGATGTAGGTTGCCTATCAATACACCATTTTGGTGTCTACAAATATCGTTCTAATGATGCCTATCACTATCTGCACTTAGCATATGTGTCAGGGGTTACTTGCTTAAGGGTTTTTACTATAACAATAAAACTGTAAAATCATATTTACAGCCATAATTGTGGTTTCCAAAATACATAAAAGCTACGCCTTTTCTGCTATCCCTTTCTGCATCTAGCTAGAGTAAGCAGCAAAAAGACTTAGCACTTACATTGTGCTGTAGCTGGAAAGTAAAGCCAACATCTGAGGGCAGAAAATGGCTCCCGCCAGCCCAACAAAACTCCTTAGAAATGCTGCTTGGTCTCCAACTTTGTACTTGGGTCCTAACTACCAGTATGTCCAGTTGACTGTTCCTTACCTATTTGAATTTACTTCCTTTCACCACTCTCACCATGAGGCAGAACCACTCATGTTGACCCCTTTTGAAAGCAAAAAGAAATTTAGTCAGATTTCCCAAGGACATTGTGAAGGGAATAAATAGTGATGCCACAGAGACTGTCAAGAGCCAAGGACTGATATACTGTATTAAACTTACGGCCTGTTGTGAATAAATATGGCTCCATTTGGTCATTTATGAGGCTTGATAAATCATGGAACTCCATCAATGTGCCTCTGCATTAGTCAGCTTTAGGGCCCTAGACTCCTGTTGCTATAAATCTAGAGCACAATGCTTTCATGCTCTTCTGTTGTCCTCAGGAGTACTCTTCTATCTTACAAGGGCCATTTTGATTCTGCAGTACTTGGTTTCTATTACATGGTGCAGAGAGTGATGGTGAGTGTGGGGTCCTCTTCTATGCCTCATCAAAGCTATGCAGAATTTGCACAACTCTTCTAGTTATGTGATTTGTTGTTAAGACTCATGGTGAAATTTCAGCACTGCGCTTGAATATGCTATCTAGTGTAGTGGTGTCCAGTGTAGAACGAGGAACACTGGACACAACGTATTTTCCAAATAACCACTAAATGTATAAATTAATTTCTTTTAGATGAATTGCATGTACATTTTTCTAAAGTAGGAATCCTGCAAACCGGTATGGAACTGGCCGTCCTGGATCTATGTTGATCATCTCTGGCACCTCAAGAATCTGGGGGAATCATCAGGATTCTTCTCTATTCTTTTGAAAAAGAGTCACATTTACTCTATAGTGTTTGAAGTGTTTACTCTCCATGCATAGCACATTGTGGGCATTCTTGAAATAGGTATTCCCATCCTTGGTGCTTGTAGAAATCCATGTCACATGATTGGCATCACTGGTGGTGATACATAGCATGAAAGGCAGTATGTGTCCGTCCATGGTGTAGTACATATGCCTACTGAATGAAAATGAAAAACATGTATTTACTAAAGCTTAAAGACTGTCATTTCAGGATAAATATTGTTTTGCTTAATGAACGTTTTGGGGACAATTGGGCTTATTTATCCAAAATGAAACATCGTTATTAAGTGACAACATGTGTGCCATTAAACAAGGTGATGTCTTCATTTCACAACATATTTACAGCTCATATTTGATTAAAAATATATGCTGTTTTGGAATTCTTTGTTGATGTTTTCTCTTTGCTGAAGAAGCTTCTTGATTTGGCTGTTATTTCATGACTCAGGTGGAACTTTCTATGACAATATCACTTCAGATTTCAGAGACATTACTCTGCAAGCCTGATGTCTGTTGCCTGCATCTGTAAGGTCTTTGTCACCTAAATAGTAGTATCGTTGTATGGGCCTGTAAGATCTTTCTGGAGCTGCTGTCTACATCCTGATATTATGTGATCAGTGTAACTTAACTGTTTCCATCATGTCAGTTTCAAGTAGATTACAGTCACAACAGATGATGGAGAATAAACCTCGAAAGAACAGTATGGAAAAATGTAAGGAAGTGGAATAACTTAATACTGGTGTATCAGTACATAGTGAAAGACAAAATTAGACAGCATTGTGAGAGCTGTGTGAATGTCTCAGTCACAAGATAGCAGTGTATGGTGCAGGTCAGTATAGAGGTGCATTGTGAGTACCCTCTGAATGTCTCAGTAGCGGTAAATTTATTTGGTCAACAGACAGATAAATACGGTAACAGCTATGTTCCTGCTTTTGGGGGACACTCTGTCACATAACCACTGCTTCGGCTAAGTCACAAATGCCAAAGAAGTATTTGTGGGCTGGGCACCCAGTATTTTGTAAGGTACAATGTGTCATAATCACATACTTGATATACTGCTATTGAGAAATATTGTTCATTAGTACAATGGCAGATTCTTAAGAACTGCAATAGTTTATTACTTCAATTTCAGAAGTGTTCCTAAGACATATGACTTTTTAGCCAATTGATTAGGAACATTTTGCTATAAAATACACCATTGGGCTTTAATGTTTCCAAAATTGTCTTGGAGTGAGAAAGGCATGCTCAGTCACTTCACTTCATCACTGCAATCTGGTTTTTGGATGCCTTTGGGCAGTGCCAGAGATGGAAGTGGGTGTTAGCCTCCTAAGAAACATTTTGGGAATTATATGTTTTTTTTATTTACAAATTAAGGACTGGTTTGAACACACAGTGGGACCATATTCCAAGCTACGAATATTTATTAAAATGTATTTACTTTGTATTCAAATTCAGTTTTTCAAATATGGCTTGCTTTCAGTAGCTGTCTCCGACCCAAATAAGTTCCAACTTGTTCGTACCTTTAGAATTGATGGTCTGTCCAGTCTTCTTGCTGTTTCCCAGCCATCCCCCATATCATTTGCCCTTCGTATGCCTATTGAAGAAACAAAAAAGCATTTTTAATTGTTATTCATGCTATGAAAACAAATGAATGTCATCATTAATGATGCAGATGCTTTAAAAACAATGGAAGTGAGCAGTGGTTATTATTATTAATTCTATCAACTCAGCACAACACTTTTTGACTTCTTAAGGTTGCCTCCTTACGTACGTGAGAACGAGATTCTCAGGCATGATTCCCAAGCTTCTTGTGCCCTAGGGACTGCCCAAGCAGCATTTCATTGATGAGCTATAACAAGACTGAATGCATCAGGCCTTGCCTGCATTCTAATGAGAGGGAAGGAGTCCTCACAGCTTCTCCTGAATTGCCTGTCTTTAGATGCATTCAGGCTAAAGTGGTTGGTTTCCATCTATAATGGTGCAGAAAAGCTAAACAGTACTGGAACAAAAGTTTACTTAAAAAATGTTCAGGAATAGGATAAATTCAGGAATTGCCATCTCTTGTTTAGTGCAAAGCCTGACGTATGCAAAAAAGCAGATGATCAGATTCTACATTTGGTGGACAAGAATGCAGGCCCAGGAATGGTAGTCTTCGGTGGTCACACTGGATCAAATGGATGAACGGACGATGAGAGGCCTTTGCATGACAGCTCTGCCCTTCCTGCCCATGTGGTGTGAGACTTCTGCCATTGGCGCCCCTCCCTCCACTTCTCTACGGCGACCGAGTGTAAGCATCTCCCACCGGTTCCCTGCTCTGGCACAGTTTTGCTTTCCGTATTGTGACAATGTGGGTTTCATACACAGCTTTACTTCATGATATCCTGCCAGATGTAATATTGCGATATTTTCTTTTGTTGAATATTTTCCTTCCTGTGGTCTCTTTTCTGTCCTTTTGCTTTTATCTGTATCTGTTCCCTCCCGGATACACTGACCTCCATGCACCACATACTGCATACCGAGATGATTCCTGACGCTTGGTTGTCCCTCACTTGGTGCATAAAACCTATGACACGCCTCAACCAAGAAAGGTGCCTGGCAGTCGGTTCTTCATGAGGTCCCTGAGTGGTAACTATGTCAGATTGGTCCAACGCAGAGCCCAAGGTCATCGGACGAGGGGTTTTTCAATTTCGTGCTGGACTGTCCCAGGCGATTGACTGCGCGTACTCCCTGTGAGCTATCCCAGATGAAGGTATGTGCATATCTTGGTTGTGCACTGTTTTGAAGGATTTTGTTAAATCAGGAGTATTATGATTTATTTTGAACGATAGAGGAAGATGGTTCTTCTGGAAATATGGGGAATAGTGTGTGCTCCATTGATTTGACTTGTCTATTACGGCGACCTTTTTATTGACTGATCGCTAGATTCTAGAAGCCTGGTGCCTATGGGCTCTCTGGTTGTATCCAGGTGCAGAATGCCCTGGCTAGAAGAGAAGGGTGACAAGAGGAGGTTAGGGTGATTTTTGTTTTATTATTTGTTGATTATGTCTTTGCCACATTGTACCAATAATGTACGGTGTAGCATTTTTTGTATTGCCACATGGTATATATTAAGTATTTAATTTCTGTGCGAGTGTTTAAGTTTATTTATTTTGCTTGATTAATTAAAACCATTGCATACAAAAGATAAAATATCTCACAGTTTGGATAAAATCATGATATAATAAAAAGATTTTGCGTCACGTTAAAAAAAAAGTGCTCAAATTATAAAAACATTCTGCACGTTAGCCGCGTTAACTGTAAATATTATTTTGACTGTGGCTAATCTTGTAAAGTTCCAATCCGTTATTGTAATGAATAGTCTTTTTGGCGCTCGATCCGGTGCTTCAGTCTTTTTGCGGTTATGTCGAGAAATTTAATTAGCCGGCAAGTTCACTGGACCAGCTCAGGGTTAAAGCACAGCATTAACATTTGTCTGCACAATCTAGCTCCGTACTGTTTGAACGCTGGCTTTAGCAGAGTGATCCTTATATCTTTTAACATATTACAAATGTATATAACGTGAATTGCGTCTTCAACGCCGCTGCCGCATAAACGACAGAGTTGGACTCCTCACTTTCTCTCCCAAGGCGGCAGAAATTGATTAAAGGGGCCAACCTCCAGTCGGAGTCTTAGGAATTTTTCCTTGATGTTTATTTTTAATCCCATTTTCAGGTAGGACTGGGGTTTTAGCATTTTGTATGTATGTAGGACCATCCAGCCGTGCGATCGTTTGGCTAATGTTTTTTTGTCCTCTATTGCAGATAGTAAACGAGTTACCTTTGTCACAGTTTTTTTTATGTTAAATGGTTTGCCTGGACGTCCCACAGCTCTGTTAAACCTAGATGTGTGATGGATTCCTGGAGATAAAGACTTGCTGGTGATTTTCCTGGGTGGGAAAGCTCCGTCCACAGTTGGTCGTTCAGGGTTCCCCTTTTGTCGCCTTTAATTTTGTGCCAACATTTTGCATATGCTCCCATGCGTTCAAGGGACTGTTTTTGTAGCCCGCATTCCAATCGTATTTGGGCCGGGGAGGCCATTCTGGGGAGTTGGAAGATTCCTCGGTATGAGTTGGATATTATATTATCAAGAGTTGTTGCATCTTTCCCTTCAAAACTTTGCTCCCGTAGGTAATAGTTGGCTGGAGTTTTGCTTGCAAAACCCTTAGCAAAGGGTCAAGCGTCAAGTCCTGTAAAAACGTCTTTAGGTGCTTTATGGCTAAGTAGGTCGTTACCCCTTTCTCTGCAAGGCTTCTAATTGCGGTTTGGTTGATTTATTTTGGTCCAGTATTACCCCTAGGTATTTATAGCTTACTCCTTGTTCCAAACGATGACCATCGAGGAACCAATTAAGGTGTTTCTTCTTACGGTAATTAACTGCCATTATTTTTGTTTTATTGTAGTTTATTTTTAGAGCGTTTTCTTGTGAAAATTGGTGGGTAACGTTCAATAGATGCTGGAGACCAATTGGGATCCTACTTATCAGAACTAGGTCATCCGCATATAGCAGGTTGGACAGAGTTGCGTTCCCTAGTTTTGGTGCGTGGGCTGCACAGCTATTCAGCTTCTCCGGTAAGTCTGCTAGGAAGAGATTGAATAGCATGGGTGCTAGAACACACCCTTGTTTAAGCCCTTTTATATTTGTAGACCATCACCGAGCTTTATCCTGACCCATGTTTTGGTGTGTAAATTCCTTAATTGGTGTAAGAGGTTTGAAGGGGAAACACCCATCGCAACGCATGCGTCGCATTGCATGCGTCGCATTGCATGCGTCGCATCGCATGCGTATACGTCGCGTGCTGTCACAAAGCACGCGGCGTTACGACGCGTGCGTTCACTACGCATGACATTAGATCGCGGCCGCCATTACATCGTGGCCGCTTTTAGAACGCAGGCGCTGGGGCATGGATGGCGGGGAGACAACGTAGAACCACTGCGAGAGACAGGTAAGGTCGAGTTTAGTGGAGGGGAGGGTGTAAGTGCAATATGGGAGTGTTTTAGGCTTTAGGGCTAGGGCTTAGGGTTAGGAGCATATATGGTTGTGTTTTAGGTTTTACAGTTAGGGCTTAGGGTTAGGAGCATATATGGTTGTGTTTTAGGCTTTAGGGTTAGGGCTTAGGGTTAGGAACATATATGGTTGTGTTTTAGGCTTTAGGGCTAGGGCTTAGGGTTAGGAGTCGGATATGGCACTGTTTGGGCTTTAGGGTTAGGGCTTAGGGTTAGGAGTACAATATGGGAGTTTTTTAGGCTTTAGGGCTAGGGCTTCGGTTTAGGAGTATATATGGTGTTTTTTTAGGTTTTAGGGCTTAGGGTTAGGAGTCGGAGGAGGTACTTTTTTAGGCTGCATGACAGACATTAAATTAAGACTTACACAGCTAAAATAAGGTTCATGTGACCGCCCTTGTTCCAGCTGTGACCACTGACCACCCGGGGGCTTCAAACTGTGTTTAGCGGGGCAATTACGGAGTTTTTGGCGGTGTGATAGCATGCCTGGTCGTAGTGTGCGATGCCAACGTCTTTTGCATGCTTGTGAATGTGAGTCCGATGTAGTGGTTTGCGTGGTGAATGCGTGCGATGTAATGGTGTGTGCGATGTAAGGAATGCGATGTAATGGTGTGCGTTGTGTTTGTTTGCGATGGATCGTCATACATCCGATTGAAGGGATCCCCCAGCCATCCAAGTTTGCCAAAGTTTTGTATGATCAACGTGATCGAATGCTGCAACAAAGTCTATGAAAACAGAGAAAAAGCAGATATTTTCCCTGTTTGGCTGCATCCATGAGCAGGGTCAGGGCCATTATGTTTGTTATTGTTCCTTGCCCTTTCCGACACCCAGTTTGTGTTAGCGGTATTATTTGATTCTCTTCAGCCCAAGTGGTTATGTTGTTTAAGAGGAGCCCTGCAAAATATTTAGCCTCGATGTCGATCAGAGTTATTAGGCGATAGTTTTTCGGCAATGCCCTTGCTCCTTGTTTGTAGATTGGGCTTATAATTGAGCCTCTCCACGACTCAGGGATTGTACAATTTCTAACTGCATACTTAAAAACAGGCTCAAGTGCGTTACTTCAGTAGTCCGGGTCGTTTTTAAACAGCATTGGAGGAATGCCATTAGGACCGGGGGCTCCTACCAGTAGACCCCTTGCTATTTGTTTCGTTATCTGATTGGTTGGTTGGGTGGTGTGTCCCTCCCTTAGTCTCCGGTCGGCCTTTTGTGCAGAGGTTACAGTCGATACCCGTTGTTGTTGATTTGGTACTAATCTTTCGCTATCCTCAGTAGAAGGTAGGCAGAGTGATATTGGCTCCTTTGCTGTCCTGCTGGAACTCTCAGGCCCCAAGCATTTGGGGTGTATGACTATTTCAACTGTGTCATTAAAGTGATTAAAGAGGAAGTATGACCAAACCTCCTAAGAAATGTGAGAGTTGATTCCGTGGTGATACGGCCGATGTGTTTTATTTACAGATTGCCAAAATTTGGCACTGTTTTTCTATTTAGCATTGTGAAGCAATTTAGCCCAAAAATCATTGTTCATGGCCGTTTTCCTGACCCATCTTCTTCTCTTAAAAAGGGCCTTTGAGTCACGAAAGGACTGCTGCATACTTACATTTCCAGGTGCTCTCCGAAGTTGTCGTAGTAATTGATTTATTGTTAATTTCAGTTTCTTGGAGACTGGGCTCATTAATGTCGAAATTGGAGGATCATTTACGTTCTTTTGCTTTGAGTCTTTATTGGTGGGAAATTTGTTGCCAAGGGCAGAGATGAATTTTTCCCAGATTTCCACCGGTTGACTTAAGTTGTCCTGTACTTGCTTAAACACTTCTTTGCTACTGCTGCTACTGTTTCTATGTTTATTGAGTTGCACCTAATGCGATTGAGGTTTGTTGTTCCTACCGAAACGAGGGAGTGTTCGGCCTCCTGAAGTAATGTTGATGCAGAATGAATTATCATTTCTTGTGGCATGTGATCGCTAAGTATGTAGTTGCCTATTTGAAATGAGGCTACCTTGTCAAACATCGATAATGTAGTGAATGTAAAGTCCGGGTAGGAGGATACTTTGGATGAGTGAAATGTCGGTGCCGGTGGGTTATCTTCCTTGAAGTGGCCGTTAACTTAACTACCCTCAAGTTCAGGTGCTCTAATTCTGAAAGTAGATAGCTTGAACTCTTTGTTGGTTTAGTTTCCTTAGAGGGACCTTGAGTCGGGATTCCCCATATATCAGTCAGATCCTGTGTAAGCTAATCATCCTGGCTGTTCCCTAAAAGGTGCACGTTGAAGTCTCCTGCCAGGATGATTTTGTCTGTGTCCTCCTCTTCTATTATTCTTGTTACTTCTTTAATCACTTCCTTGGATGTTTGTAATTTGTGTTTAGGGTGTAGGTAGATGTTTATCAGTATTATCTTTTGTACTGTCTGATTATGAAGCAACTGACTGTTGAAGCCTGAATACAGCTTGGAGAGGTGATATGTGTTTTTATAGGGTACCTTTCACCAATTTTTGTTATAGAAGAGAGGAGGAGTAAACCCCCGATCGGCGTCCAAATATGGATCCCTTAGTAGCTGGGGTAAAGCCTTAAGTATATCCCTTTAAGTTGAAGGGTTTATCTTCCCAGGTCTCCTGGAGTACAATGATGTCGAAGGTTTTAGGATAGTTCAAGAAATCATGGTTTCTTACTTTGGAATTTAAGCCGTTAATATTCCAGGTGCAGATTTTGACTTCGTTGGAGCCCAATTGAGGGGATGATGGAAACAGCGTCCTGTGTCAATTTGGGTGCGTTAAGAAGATAGTGCGTTGTAGCCCTTGCCTTCCATTCGTAAACAAAGATTCCTTTGGGGGGATTGACCGACTGTAGGAGTTCGGCCCCTTGCTCCCCTTAGGACTGAAGTCACTGATCTAAGTAGACTGTCTGAAATTAGAAATGGAGCTGGGTGTTGTGGTTTAAGCACTGATTTTAGAGTGATCCCCCAATTTTGGAATCTTTTGCTTTCCTTAGTAATTCTACTAGCTATCTCTGGTGTTTTCCATCTAGTTTTGGAGGCTTCAGGGTTCGGCAGACCATTGTTTGGTAAAAATTCAACTTACAATAGGTCAGAACAAAGAATGTTAGCTAACTTTGGGATGGCTTGCCGGAGTCGTAGTATGTTCCCTCTGTTTAAGTTGTCTATACAGCCTCACGACTTGTATAGGGGGCCCAAGATGATCATATCAGACTCCTCATCTTAGTCGGGTTCCTGGGTCGGATTTACAAAGTAGTGACTAGTAACACTTCCAGCCTGATGTAGCCTGAAGATGTCAGGGACGAAGGTATTATTACCGGTGCTATCATTGTTAGTATGCAATTAGGTTCAACGATCCCAAGCTTTTTCTTCTGTGTCTCTAGTTAGTAGTGAGTTTGTGGTGGTAATACATGCCATGGTTCTCTGGGCGTGGGCTCTGATGTTATTAGCCTCTCATTTTCCGTTTCTGGGTTGTGTGCCTGTGATAGCTGGACTGGGGCTCTTATCATGTGTGAGGACTCCTGGGCTTTGAATTTTGAGGGCATTTCTAGTAGGCTGCTAGGATTATTTTTTACCATTGCTTGCGCACTAGCCACTGTTTGCTTTACTTTTGGTAAAGAGTGCGAATCGCCTTGCGGCGTTTTTTGCAATTGAATAGAGTTGTCTGTAATGCCTTCTTCCGATAATGAAGCTGGGAAACTTTGATTATTTATAGCTTTGGAATTTGTGTCCGCTGGTTGCCGTGGTAACCAATTAATCAGGTGTTGGGCCTGAGCAGTGGTTTTCTTTTTCCTCCCCTTCCTTTTGTTCCTGCGACCGTTATACGTTGGTGTAATTTTTTCGATTAGTTCAGATGGTTCTGTTACTACTTTTTCTGGGGTGGCAGCCTCGCGATGTTGCGGGACCCTGCTCTCTCCTATTTCTTCAGTCCCAATTGGAGATAACTTCTTGGTAAGTTGGGGCTCTGTTTTTGTTATCCCCCATTGCTGATAAGTCCTGGCTTCCTGCTGTTTGGATTGCAGTTGTTGCTGCAGTAGAAAGTAAGTCACTCAGTAGTGATGGTAGCATGGATAGTTTATCTATAATTGGGGCGCAGGTACAATCTTGCTGAAGTAATTTGTCATTGAGTGCTGCTTCCTGTCCTCTTTTTATCAGACCGTTTAGGTGGCCCAGCTTCCTATCAATTGCAGAGGTGAAATCTGCCAAGGTTTAAAGCACTGTCAATTGTAAATCCATTTCACGGGATTGATATTGTAGTGCTGCTGTTGAGTATTGCATCGTGCTAAGAACTGTTTCCCTAAAAACGTCTTTGGTCAGTTTGCTTTTATCACTAACTTCTATCTTTACGGAATTTGGTTTGTTTTGGACGTCATTGCTGTATGAAGCCACTAGCTCCTCCCATTCTTGGGAAGCTAGAAAGGACATGTCGCAGTTGGAATTATGGTGAGTCACCTGACTGTGCCCCAGCTAGATGTTTTCGTCAGTTATTCGTACTGCATTCTCTTGAGAAGTTGGCCGGTGATGAGGAAAGCCGCTGGTAATTTGCATCTGACTGTGCCCCGGCGTGATGTTTTCGTCAAATGTTCCTGCTTCATTCTCTTGAGTAGTTGGCCGATGTTGAGAAGAGCCGCTGGTAATTTGCACGCTAGGTGATTTTGATATTTAGTCTACTTTTTGTACTGTGTTGTTTTCTATATCAACATGCTTAGCGGAGTCCCCTAGTTCCACTTTTTGATTAGTGGAGCCGGGTTCCGCTATGTTTTCTAAGTCCATTATCTTTTCTGGGTTATCATTTAGTTCGTACTCTTTAGTGGTCATGGTGTTAATTAAGTACCTGTTGCTTGATCCATTTAATTCTGGTTGTTGTTTTTTATGTATTTTTTGTGGTTCCGTTGTGTGGATTTGTACTACTGTTTGTTTTAAATTTAGTTTTGTGTCAGACACGGAGGGCAAATTAAAATTGCTTGGTTGCAGAGGAGTTTGCAATCCTTTAATGCCGCTAGTTTTTGAGAATATTATAGTGCCTGGATCTTTCAAAAACGCAAATTTGGTATAGATCTTGGGCTGGAAGTAATGTGGACTTTTCCGTTGGGAGGAGCCCTCTATTGTAATTAAGTTTTTGGTTCCCGGACTCAGCCTAGGAGTGGCCACTGGGTTTAACTTGGTTCCTTTAGTCGTTGCTTTTAATGGTATCCTGGTCTGCGTTGGAGAGGCATTGTAAGAAGTTCGGCGTGGGCTGTGGTTTTCTGGACTATCAGCTGAGGCGGTTGTTACGACACTGTAACACTCTTCAAGCGATAGTATGTCGCTATTTTCCCCAAGCTTACCACATTTGACTTTCTGAGTGTCTGAATCAGAGCCAAGGGGATCGTCAACCTTGCTCCCATTGCTCCCGTTGTCAGACGCTTTTTTCCTTTTTGTTGATGTTGTTGTTTTTTGCATACACTTAGGGATGGGTGGGTTCTTTCTCACTCTGCCGGACCTCATGTTTCCCCAATTGGTATGCTCAGTTTAAGTACTGGCTTTGACAACTAGTTTTGTCTCCCTGCGCCAGTTTTTGTTTTTATAATTTGACTTTATTTAGATGTCAAAGTGTTGCTGTTGGGTTAAGTGAGTTAAGTGGGTCACTGGTACCTTGCTTGGCACGAGCCTACTGTGCGTGGTGAAATGAGGAAAGAACAAGGTAGAGAGAGGTAGCCGTGCCCAACTTAAGGCCCTTTGATCCAGAGTTTGTGACAGCTCGTAGCTGGAGGGTTTCCGGAACGTTCGCTGGGGAAGCACTTGACTGATGTCAACAATTGTCACGATTCGCGATTCGCGATGGGCCCCTACGTCCACTGACAGAGGCTGCTGGCTCACCCAGCACAGAGTCACAAACCCCCCCCACTTGTTGCTTGCCGTTCTCACCTGCAGTGCCCCTCTCACCTACAGTGCCCCTTGCCCAGCAGTCTCCTGCGAAGCAGCTGCTCCACTGCCCCTCCGCCCCCGGCCACCGGCGTTCTACGGCGTTCTGTGGATGCTCCCGGGAGCCCCCACGGCAAATGCTGCCGATGCTCCACTCTGTCCACTCTCCAGGCCCACGGCAGCAGGGCGGGGCCGAGGGAGGTCGAGGTCGAGGCACTGAGTCCTGGAGGGTAGCAAGAGTAGTGCTGAAAACAATGGTGAAAGCTGCGGCGGCAGAGGCAATGGAACAATGACGCCCAGCCAGCTGCTCTGCTCTGTGACCACCGTGGTGGAAGCGGGTGGTTGGGTGTGCACCCAGACAGCTCCGGTCGTCACACCACCGATCCTCCTCCAGTTCGGGTGGCCCCCGCCGGGAAGGGGAAGCCACGGCAGCTGTCCTGCAGCACGTCCTTCGGTGGACCACGCCAGACCTCGCCCTGACCTCTCCAGGCCCCCCCTGGCTTCTCCGACCACTCCGGGTGGTGCCCCGCGGCTGAGGAGGTGGTGTGGACGATAGGACGGAGGACAGAGGGCGGTGAGTTGAGTCGAGTGCTGAACAAAGCTAATCAACTTCGCAGCTAGAAACCTGCAGCCACTCACTCTGTGCGAGTGATTTTTCTAGTTAGAATGCAGTGACCATTTAGCTTTCCCTTCCATTTCTCCCCGGTATAGGGCTTTGGGTGTTTTCCGTGTGTGGGTAGGACACACCTAAGATATATAGTGCCAGCTCTCCCGCTTCTCTGTGTGGTTGTATATTTGACTGAAAGAGTCAACACTATCTGCTTGTACTCTTGGATGTATTTACTGTCAGAGGATTTCACTGGTTTCAGTTTTTGAACCTAGCCACACCTGCCCCAGGGCAGAAAGCAAGGAGTTTCAGACACTTTGCTTATTACTACTTTTCTGTCTCCTCCATTTTGGCTGCAAGGACATGGAGAATACCAGCACCTCCAGCCTCCTTTTCTTTGCAACACCTTCCTACTCATGTGATGTACATGTGCTTTATGGTGAATTAGTATCACAAGATCCTGTCCGCAGAAAGTGGTTACATTGACAGCTTCTCTTGCTTTCTTTAATGACATTGCACTGGGCTGACTGCACATGAAATGTATGTGAATGTTTCTCCCTTCCCTGCATGGGTATGAGCTTGGGGAGCTAGTACCAGAGATATCCTACTGCTTCCTTTGTCCAGCGTGAGTGAAGTTGTTTTTTATGCTAGGACAGTGACTATGCTACTAGATACAATGAGTTGTCTCATGAGTATAAAGTATTCAGAGCAACAGTAAGCTTGTCCTGCCAAACATTTCTCCTGCCTACCATCATTGTAGGGAAGGGTGGCAAGAGGAAATAGAACAAATATCTGTTCTTCTTTAACGATTTCAAGTGCACAGAATTTGAGAGTCCAAAATGGAGTTGAATTGGTAAAACCAAAGAGACATCCACAAGGTGCCAGGGTGCCTGAATTGAATATGGGAAATGTATTTTCTAAATTGGTGCATAAGGAGCTTGCAACAAACGCACCCAGCGATCCATGCGATATTACACATAGGAGTGGGGCGTCATTTGGTCACTTTTGGTCTATAAGGCAGTGCGTGAGCTGATCCTCCCATCCCTTCAGCCCTTGCGTCAAAAGTGGGAAACGGACATAGGAAGGGTAGTCCATGACAAAGAATGGACCACAGCTCTGGAGTACCCCAAAAAAGTCTCCAGAAATGCGCAATATACAGTTCAATATCCTCCACAGAACCTATCTCACACCGCACCGCCTCCACCAATTCTTCCCAGATACACACTTTGCATGCCCCCGCTGTCAAGCCCCGGCAGCAGACTTCAAACACATGTTTTGGGACTGCCCTATACTCAATGCCTTTTGGGACAGTGGTCACCGGACACTCACAGTAGTCACCAACAACACGACTATGTCCACATGGGAGGCATGTGCGCTCGGGATCTTCCACAGGCGGAAAACCGAGAAAGTACAACTTCGATTCATGTCCCTAGCTATCCTATTGGCAAAAAGGGGTATAGCCATGCACTGTAGGCCCCCCATGGGGCCTCCGGATGCAGCCTAGATAGGTGCCATGAACAAATGGGCAAAAGCTGAGGAAGAGATACTCCGAGAGGAAGAATTGAAAGGGACCCGCAAACACCCTATTTCCTTAGAATGGGCACAATTAATGCACAAATTAACACAGGCAACAAACCCACCGGAGACACCGGCGGCCTCACAGTCCCAGACCCAGCCAGCAGCTCCAGCCCCCAGTACCCTAGAGGCGCAACAACAAGGTCCGCCACCCCAGACACAATCAGGAGTGCTACCCACACAGAGTAGTCACCCCTCGGCTGAGTGAGGGTCCCAACAAAGCCTTGAACTCTCGGCCCCCTCTGTCCTACACACGCTACCGTCCCTCCACACCTCATCGGAACAGGTATCCAGGGATAAGAGAAATCCCACCGAAACACAGTTAGAAAACTCCCGCTCCACCTTAGTTCCTCCCTTCCTATAGTTTGCTCCAATGGTTTGAAAAGTTAGCAAGTACACGCTGGAGGGGTACCCCCCGCCAGAGATTTATTGGGAACTCATATAGACAAGACTGGCATGGCAGCACTAAGGGATGTGCATCACGACGACCCCGGCAAGTACACCCAGAGCGACAGATTGCACCTAACTGTGACGCAGGGTCGTAATGTGCTAAAAGGGAGGGGCTATGTTCGCCCGACAGGTCTTTCCTATCATAATGTGTGCAACACTGATGCTGCAGGAGTACAATGTATGTAACAATGGACCAAACAGTTCACAAACGGTAGGACAACACAATGTCCATGTATAAGAATGTATACCTGTAAATTACTATATGTAAGTATACCCATGGCGACAGATTAAACCTATATGTGACGCAGAGTCGCTATTGTGCTCAGAAGGGTGGGTTACCTTTCCCCGACAGGTCCCTACTATCATAAGGTGTACAACACTGACATTACAGGAGTATTAAGAATGTGACAATGGACCAAACATTTCAAAACGGTTGGACAACACAATACTCATGTATAGGAATGTATACCTGTTTTCTTTTTTGTCTTTTCTCTTTGCTATTGTGTGTTCACAACATCGCACTTATGTGTTGAACTATAACTGTCATAATGAATGCTAAAACCCAATAAACAAATAAAAAAAAAAAAAAAAGGAGGTTGCAACAAGTGATTTTCAGCTTTTTCCGCATAAGGGTACACTGTGCAGCATGTTCCAGACTGCTCATTGTGACGTGGTGAACGCCCATCATTCTCTAAATGATATTATTAACCAGTAATCTCAAGAAAGTGTAAGAGTTCCCTCCTGTGTCACACATGGCTTTGCTCAGAATTATGATGATCCTTATTTTCTACCAACAAGAATGGCCTCTGCACGTAATTGTCTCCTGTTGCTAAAGTGCGAGAATGGCGTACATATCAGTATAATTGTTCCAAGAGTTGAAAAAAGATAGAAATAATACAAGGGAGAAGAATGAGGTTGAAAAACCTTGTCCCATACAAATGCTTTGTTATAATGGGTCTTAGTCTTCCTTCACTCATCACCTTCTGTGTCAGGTGCTCTGTGGAATGTGGGGTTGATGACATACTGGGGTTCTATATCAGTTGGGTTTGTGGAGACTGTTGTTGTCTGGCTCTTCAGGCACTGGGTTCCTATGCTTCAATAAAGAAGAAGATTGAAATGTCCTGAGCCTGCATTGTTCTTGGATGTATGGAGTCACTACATTTTTGGCAACAGGATGGGATGTGCCAGACTCATGTCCCTGTGAAGGGGAGCACAAGTAAAGGAACCCTGTGCCCTTTCTTCTATACTTTCACTGCTGTGACCAGTGCAGTAGGATTGTATGCACATTAACTCCTGCTTCATAAAATAATTTTATATGTGCTGCCCTGCTCATTTGCGATCAGACCGTATCAATTAGTTTGCTAGCTGTCAAGTCAAACATCTAAACCACTGGTCCTGATTGTGCCCCTCTACCTCGCGGTTCCTGTTCTGGTGACCCCTTTTCCTTCTTCAACGAATGTTTGGGCTCGCACCTCCTTCCATTTTGCAGCCCGCCCTTGAGCTGCCTGCCTTTGTTCTTCAGCAGGCGCCTCTGACATCAGCGCCTGCTACGAGTACCACTATCAGCAAAGCGGTTGTTTCCTTCACAATTTAATCCTGCATTTGTGCCTGCCGCGCACATCTTTGTCACTTCTTAACAAAGCAGATGTATTATAATCAATTTAGTTTGCCTCACCTGCAAAGCCTATTCTCTGCTGCCATTTTTTCATATGTTCCAGTCGTTAAAAAACATAGAGCTCAAGCCTGTTGAGGAATAGCTTCATTGTAACCACTGCCATTGTGTGGCCATCATACACATTACATGTTATTCTTCAAAAGACTAGTACGAGCAAGAAGTGATAATTGGGACAGCAATCAGTGAATCCAGTGTTTTGGTCTAATATCAAAGACACCCTTCACCATGAGTATTATTCAGGCTGTCGTATGCTACAAGATGAACCACCCATAGAATGGGAAGATTAGAAAGAGACATTTGAAAAGTATATTGTAGCACTAGGAGGGTCTAATTTTTCACCAATTAGAAAAAAAGCCTTGTTAATAGGATGCATTGGCACAGAGGGTCAACATATTTTCAAATATCTGCCACAAGTAAACGAAGACAACGATGATGTAATGGAAGATGTGTATAAGGAGGCCAAATTGCGTATTCACAAACGTTTTGCTAACACTTTGAACATTGTTATGCAATGACACAAATTCTATGCCCAAACGCAAAGACCAAGAAAATCTGTAGATGAGTTTGTGGCGAGATTAAGGGAATCAGCCATGAAATGCAAGTTTAGTCCCATGATGGAGGAACTCATAAGAGGCCAATTAATTGTCCAATGCAGTAACAAGAAAATGCAGGAGCTTTTGTGGGCAGCTGCTGATCCTACATTAAAGGAGGCCATAAACATCGCCAAAGTTGTACAAGAATCGGAGAAATGCATGAAAGAAATGCAAAAAATGGGGGCATGTAGACATAACAGTGGATTGCGAAACTGACTTGATTAATTTTGTCAAGAGGAAAGCAACAATCTCAGCTGCACCTTCCACAAAAATGCAATTTCAAGAACAACAGTATTCATGCAAGGCAGACCCAACAGACGCCTCTGCTATAGTTGTAGTAGCAACCTCCACATAGCTGATTAAAAATTCTGTTTTGCTTTGGGAAAAGAGTGTTGTTCGCGCGTGAGGAAGGACCCTTTTGCTTGGATGTGCGAGGCAAACAAAGGAAGGGTAGCTGATGTTGAGGAATCGGCTGAACTCATGGAACACAAAATTCTCATGGTGGATTCAGAACACATAGGCTCTCACTTCCCAGAGCGATCTTTGTGGTGGATGGGAGAGTTGTGACACTGATGGTGGACTCTGGTTCCTTATACATCATTATTTCAAAAGAGTTGTTTCATGCAGTGTGGCCTGGTAACTTGTTGAATACCACTAACGTGGTATTGAAAGGTTATCAATGAGCCAATATTGATGTGATAGGGTATTTTGATGCTGACATCCTGTTTCAGGAATGACACACGAAAGGGGAAAATATATGTTGCAACTGATGGTCCACCTATTTTGGGTTGGTCTCATCAGTATGACTTACACATAGTGGTCAATCCAAGAGCATCAGGTCATGGTTGCGAATGAGGGTGATGTGAATAAAGTTCTAGAACAGTTTGCACCTGTGTTCAATAACAAGCTAGGAGTGGCCAAAGATTATACCCACAAGATAATCTTAAAGAAAGATGCTATTCAAGTGAGACATAGTGAGACATAGTTCTAGGAAAATATCCATTGTCATGAGAGATGAGGTTAAAAAGATAATTGATTAAATGGTTTGTGATGGAGGCATCAAATCTGTTGAGGCAACACAATGGCTATCCACTGTGGTGATCACAAAAAAAGCTGATGGGTCCTTGAGATTTTGTGTTGACCTCCGCAGTTTGAATCAGAATGCGGTCATGGATCGTTTTCCCCTTCCTAACATCACAGAGCTGGTCTTTTGACTAGCTGATCCACATTAGATCTCACCACCAGGTAATGCTACATCCAGATTCGAAGTATCTAACTGCCTTTGTCACAGCCAAAGGTATCTTTCAATTCAATAGATTGCGCTTCGGTTTGTCATCCACAGCTAGCGTGTTTCATAGACTTATCTCAAAGGTGTTGGCTGGTGTAAAAAATGTCATATATTTTTTCAGGATGACATTTTTATGTTTTGGAGATCGCATTTACCCTCACAATGACTCGTTACGTGAAGTACTCAGTAAATTGTTAGAAGCTGGTCTCACTTTGCGAAAGAGAGGTGCAAGTTTCTGGTGAGTGAGGTTGAGTACTTTGGGTACTGTATTTCCAGTGAGGGAGTGAGACCGAAATTGAATCTTGTATGTGCCATTGTCGATGCACAAACACCCAATGACAAGGACATGCTGAGCTCATTTATGGGAATGGTACAATACTATGCCAAATTTGCGAGGGATTTTGCCAGCACATCTGAACCGTTGAGGGAGTTACTTAGGAAAGGAAGGAGGTTTGAGTGGGGAAGCACTCAAGAGAGAGCTTTCTCTAGTATTAAAGAAGAGATCTCTAATGCCAGGATTATAGCCCCATTTCAGTGCAATTTGAAGTCAGTGCTTAATGTTGATGCAAGTTCAGTCAGGTTGGGTGCAGTTCTTTTGCAGATACATGGTGGGGTTGAAAGAACTGTAGCCTTTGCGTCCACATCTTTGACGAATACTGAAAGGAATTATTCGGACATTGAACGAGAGATATTGATGGCATTGTGGCCGACTTCCCATTTCAGCACTTTCATATGGGGTTCTAGAGAGATTCTCAGAACTGATCAAAAACCTCTGTTAAAAGTGCTAGCACCAATGGGTTTAAGAATTGTTCAGCTCGCCTGGCCAGAATAGCTGTCAAATTATAGGAACGTGATTTCACAGTGAAAAATGTGCATGTCTGGAAGAATAGAGTAGTTGATTGTTTATCCAGGTTGCCTAACAAAATGTGTGAAGGAGGTGAAGGTGCCACTGAGGAGGTGGTGGCAAGTGTGGATGAGGGATCACTGACAAAATATTGTGTCCTAAAATATCGGGACATAAATATCGATGTAAAAAATATCGACATCCTATCTACATAATGGTAAGTACTAAAATATCGAGAACAAATATATAGTTGTTAAAAATATCAAAGTTAAAAATATAATTTTTTTAAATGTATAAAAATAATACAAAATACATTAAATAATACATATAACAAAAATATATTTAAATCATTATAAAATGTTAACAATTACAAGTCATAAATATAATTTAAAAATAAATGTAACTAGCATTTAGAACATTTAATATTTATTTACTTAATAATAATTCATAAATAATTATTTTAATAAATCATAACATGTTAAAAATATATAAAAAAATTATAAACATATATATATATTTATATATATATATAATACACCTGTAACATTAACAAAATATATATATATTATAAATTACATTATTTAAATATTTATTAGTTTTTAAAACGACATTTTACACTACATTAAGTGTAACAGTAGGGAAAGTGTTGGATAACATAGACGTAAGAATTACTATTCCCACTCCAGCAAATGCACCCATTAGGGAAAGTGTTGGATAGCAAAGGGAAATAATTTACTATTCCCACTCCAACAATTGCATCAGTAGGGAAAGTATTGGATAGCGGAGACATAAAAATTACTATTTCCACTCCAGAGAGTGTAACAGTAGGGACAGTGTTGGATAGCGGAGAGGTAAACATTACTATTCCCACTCCAACGGGTGCAACAGTAGGGAAAGTGTTGGATAGCGGTGGAGAACAGTTTACTATACCAACTCCAATGAATGCAACACTAGGGAAAGTGTTGGATAATGGAGGGGAATAATTTAATATTCCCACTCCAGCAAGTGCAACAGTAGGGAAAGTGTATGATAGTGGAGGGGATAAAATTACTATTCCCACACCAGGGAGTGCAACAGTAGGGAAAATGTTGGAAAGCGGAGGGGTAAAAATGACTATTCCCACTCCAGCAAGTGCAACAGTAGGGAAAATGTTGGATAGCAGAGGGATAAAAATTACTATTCCCACTCCAGCGAGTGCAACAGTAGGGAAAGTGTTGGATAGCGGAGGGAATAAAACCAAACATTACAGCTATTGAACCTAAATCCCCAAACAAAATAAAAACAAAACAATTACCAAAAATATTTATCAATTAATAAATAAATATTAATGATCAACTAATTATAATACATTTAAACTAAATTACTATCCACCCTTTACCCCAATAGACACCAAAACACACACTTACATTTTGTTACCCATTTTCTATTACTAATTTTACATGAATAAATTAATAACAATTAACATCAAATCATAAATTAATTTTTAAAACATTTCTTCCCAAAATGTACAACTATAAACCTCACAACTCAGACATCAAAATTATTCCACACTCAGCATATTTAATTTGAATTAATTAGCATGAATTAACAAAAAATGTATTATTTATAAATAATTTACCTTCCACCATATTCCTCTATAAAGACACCACCAATGTTGAAAAACATGACGCAATTAACATAGTTAATTAACAATTAATTAATTAACAACAATTAACAAGCAAATTAAAAAATATAAAAAATGAATTCACACAATGCCTTTTCCACAAAACATACTATTTTAGCAGAAACAGCATTTCGTCATTTAGTGATTTCTCGAACATGTAATTTCATTAGCCTGGTTTTGTCAACCTGACTTTCGTCAAAAAGGTGCATGTAAATTCTCTCAGGTAAATTCAAGTCTATTTATGCAAACAGCCTCATCCTGTTTAGTGCAATCACATCAGCTCCTCCTGTCACTGTAACAGTGGGAGATTTATCTCCAGTGAAAACGTGATATCAATTATCGATATTTGTGTTATAATTGTAGAGAAATATATCAATTAACACCAATGGCTAGCGCTTTAAAAAGGTTAATGCTCTGTATTAAATAAAATACGCAATATAAAATCATAGAAATATATTTTGAATTGAGAACAATATATTTGAACTATTGAAGTCCAAAAAATTACTACTGTGTTCATGCATTTACCTATTAGGTTTCTTGGATGTCCAAAATGTGCATTGCTGAATCCAAGGCAAACTCCTCCATTGACCATTGCCACCAGGTCCACCAGATCATTTGTACCAATCTCTGACCAGTCTCTCTCTGCTACTCCGTAGATCCTGAAGCGTGCAATTCCACCATCTACACGAGAACCAGTTACAGCAATATATGTTAAGTCGGGGAACATACAAGAGAGCATAGTTTAATAAGGTGGTCTGAGGGCAGTAGAAAAAAACAATGTAACAAATCAAAAAATAGCCAATGTAGATTCTCTCTGGTCCTGTAATGGAATCTGAAGAAGATCCTTATTTACTACAGCCAATAAGTGGGCGACATAAAACAATGGACATAAAAGCAGTATACAGAAAATACATGCTAGATTGACATTAGTTAAGATGCACATGTGAAAAACACAAAAAGCTGAGAAGTGATGATTTTAGCAGAGTTCAAAAAAATAGTCCAGGTTATGAAAATAAATTAGATATTTGCTCGATGACAATTCTGTTTTTATGGAGCCCATGATAAAATTAAATGTCCCCTTTGCCCTCAATTGTGATTAGTGATAGGGACTTTGAAGAAAAAGCATATTAGGAAGGGACTGAGTTGATCATATTACCTGCACCCGGAACAATACCTAAGAATCTATAATTGAGTTCAAACATAAGCTGGCCGGCTGACAATCTCAAAAAGCTTTGGCAAAGTCAATAGATGTGGCCTTGGCAAGCTAATACAGTGGTTATTTATTTATTTGTTTTTATTGCAAGCATATGCCATAAAATGAAACATAAGAAAATAAAAAGACAGCATGCCACCATCTAAACTTGGCTGACATATGCTTAAGTAAAAATACAGGGGCAGATTTACAAGCCCCTAGAGTGACTTTTGTGCAGCTGTTGCGTCACTTTTGTGACTGTGCTGCAGCGTAAATGTTGCAGCCCATTTACAACGTGACGCATCTAGGGAGATGCGTCACTTTGTAAAGCAATGCGTTACATTATACCTGCGTTAGGTATAATGTATGCAGGGTGGGTGTTCCCATGCAAAAAGCCATGTATAACTGACGCAGTGAAATCTACAAGATTTCACACCTTCACTGTGCCAAAATCCCTACGCCTGCTCAGACCAGGCAGAAGGAATGACGCAGGGCTTTTTGAATGGGACTCACCCATCTATTGTGGCGCATTGCTGGAGTTGCAGTACTTCCATGAGCAACTCCAGCAATGCGGCACATTTGCGCCAACAGATGCGTCAGAATTTCTGCCGCATCTGTTAATCCTTGCGCCATTGAGCACTGTATTGTAAATACAGCACATCCATAGTGGCGCAAGGACATTCGGCGCTGACGCAAGGAAACTGGGGCATCTATGCAGATGCATCAGTTCCATGTAAATCTTCCCCACAGAATTTAAAAAGAGAACTAACATTGACGTAGAGTTGTAATACAACAGCATGGCTGCTCATTAGCAAGCAGGTGAACGCAGCACACGTTTCGCACTCCTTTCCTGTTTTAATTCAAATCACAGGAAAATATAATGCTTAATGGTACAAAGAAAAAGTACGACTGAACTTGAAATACTATAAACTTTAAACACAAAAGGATGACTAAAAAATAAAATAAGGATAATAGAAAGAAAAAAACATTGGCAAAGAAAACTAGTAGCCCACCAACTCTTGCACTGTAGTGCACTTTCATATATATGGATGAGTTCATGTGATAAAGGCAAAAAGCTCCCACTGACAGTACAAGAAAGCTATGGCTGAGGTAGGCTGACCCATTGCTTTATGTTTTAAGCCTTGGTCGATGGAAGCAATATGTGAATGAGATTACCCATGTATACATGAATGTATCAACAAACCCGCAGCCAGTACACCAGAATACTCCAGACAAAGATGAGTAAAAAAGAAATTAAAAGCGAAAGGTCTTTTCTATCTAAGCACCCAGGATCTGGAACTGCATCTCCCTCTTCATTAAATCTTACTCAACATTGCTTCAATTTAGGAAAGAGTTGAAGATGCACCTCTTTAAATACATCTAGTTCACAATGTATTTACAGTCCTCAAACCAGCTATCTTTCCTCTCAAGCATTGTCTTTATGCTGGGCTTTAACCATGTACATCGCTCTGCTGGATATTGGCTATATTTGCTCTGTAGACAAATCACTTGCATACTTTTTTATTTTATTTATGATTTTAATATTACATGAGGCTGGCAAGACAGCAAATGCTGTCTCTTCTGAACTAATACTCACTCCAGAGCAGCCACCACTACACTTCACCAGGAAAAACCTGGCAGTAAGGGACAGGAAAAAAGACAAAAATGAACCCCACACACTAGGAGAGCGCTTCCAGGGCATGGCGGCCACCGTTTCTTTGTTTTTTTTTAAAAACTCCTGCTTTGGGAGTTTGTTGTTGTATCACAAAAATAATTGAACATTTTGATGAGCTGGCAGTCATGGCTGACGGTAGTTATAAGAAAGTGGATTATTATTTCGGGTAGGTGACTGCCAGCCTCAAGGAATGACACTTCTTATCTGGGTCAATCCTCACAGTCGCTCAGTTAAACCGATCTTAGCCCTCTTGAAGGTATAGCACAGAGCAGACAGGCATAACGTAGGGCAATGTGTAAAGTTTTTGTATGGAGTATCACGCAGTAATAAAGATAAAATACCAAGCAATAAATAGAATAGAATAAAAATAGAGTATAATTTAAACAAAAGTCCAAAAAATCCAATAAGGAAAACAGGAGATATAAATTTACATTTTTTAAAGAAGCATTGGCACCAAAAAGCACTTAGTGCCAATGATTGTCTATGGAAGCATTAGACCAGGTCCTAAGCATGATTGGAGTATGGCCGCTATGGAGCTCTGGTTGGATACATCAAGGGGATTGGTCCTGGTGAAAGTGTGGAGTCCAACTTCAGAAATGAACTCTGTCACTTTATTGAAGAAAAGTGTTGAAATCTATTCTAAACACTAATGCATAATGGGACTTTGTCCCTTCTTGAGAAGAATCCACCACATGCAGAATGCTGATAAAACTGTAGCTGCCATCATGGAACCGAAGGCCAGATACCTAAAGCAGGTTGGTCCCGATGGTGCTTAGGAGCTTTGGAGGTTTCTGCCTGAAAATGTTCCAAACACAAAGCAAAAAGACACTTTTTTGGAGGGATGGAGATGTCCCGGCAGGACAAAGGTGAATTTGAATCCAATGCTGTGAAACTGCTGATCGGATACTTTTTTCAGCTGGTTCTGCGTAAGCTCTGGAGGAAATATTTTCAAAAGTTTCTAAACTTTTTCTGATTCCCTAACAACCATAGGAGTACATTTCTAGGACCTCTCAGGGTGTTAGACAAAGGCCAACAGCAAAGACCAGTCCAGCGCCAGTTGCCACTGTCAGCTGGGCACTTCAGGGAAAAGGCCTCTAGCAGCAAAGTCTTCGGCCACACTAAACTTGAGCTGGGGCTGTGCAAGGGAGTGTTCTATGAAAATGACTAGTGTCCTCCCACACCCAGCACTAAAATACAAGCTGAAGCATGCCCTGGGCCCATAATGATACTGAAGTCTAGTAAGAAAAAGCAGGGTCATTCAGCAAGAAGGATGATGCATAATAATTGTGTTCTGGTCCAGTTTGATCTCCGTCCATTTAGGCTCACCTGTCATTCACAGTGTAATATTATGTAGCACCTCATTAGGGTTATGCACTTGATTTATAGCTGTTGGACAGCTAATGGAAATTAGGTACAAAAGCTAAAGGCAGGGAAAAGGAAACTGCCTAAAAGAGATGTTTCCTAAATATTTATTTAAAAAAATCTAATTTCACTATGGAATTGATCTTTTAATAAATGTTAAAAAGAGGGGTTGAATTATTTTTCTATATGGTCCCCAACCAAAGACACAGATTTATTCCTTTAGTCTGTACTGGTTTGTTGCATAGGACTGCCAGGCCTGCCACAGTGAACATAGTGTTTTGGGCCTTGTTGCTGTAGGAGAATGGTGACATTAATTTTCAACAATCGCCAGTTTTCTTTTAATCTTTTTACTCACTTTTAATTATAAACAGATAAAACAATAACCAATGTGCCCATCCCGCACTGTCCATGATCCAGAGTTTAGTAAGGTTAAAGTATATTCTATACAAATATTTAAATTGTATGAACTTCACTTTGGCAGAGATGGTTATACATTTCTTGAGCATCCTCCTGTGATTTCGGCCTCAAGAATTTCAGGGGATCTGGAGTATTGACCACCAATGCTCTATATGTGTGAGATAGGCTCTTTTTCCCAGCGGTTTCATTGTATTTTCAGGCACCAGGGACTGCTGACAGCATATAATTGTGCTGTAAGAGTGCATGACAAAGATACACATATTGGAGGAATTGAGACCAGTGCAAAGCAAATTCCTGGATGAGGTGATTGTATGACTTAATATGTATGGGTGCCTGCCCATACAACCCTTACCTTTGAAATAATTATTAGATCCCATGATACAAACATCTTAAGGCCCAACACATGTGAAAGCCAAGTGCCCTGGCAGAGGGGAGTCTCCCCTGTAATTGACTTAGGCCATTTAATGTACCTTAAGGTCTTATACCAACAGAGGAGAAGGACCCTGGTCTGCTTATCATCCCCCTGGGGAGAGAAGAACCATTCTGTTTGGCCTCGAGGTTCCAAGACTGGGAGAGATCAATCTGCAGCTTGTATGCCAGATCCTTATGGTGGCCAAAGATCCACTCACTGATGACAACAAGCTGGGATGCCTAAAAGTAAAGGTTTGTTATAAACTCGTGGTTGGCTGAAACATGCACCCAGGCAGGAACCACCACTGTAATCAGGGTAAGCTAGATACACACTAACAGATAGCCTGTGCTCACCCTCTGGGAGCTTGGCACAGAGCAGTCAGGCACATCTAAAGAGACAATGTGTAAAGTATTTGCGCAACACACTTACACAGTAAAGCAATGAATACACCACAAAAAGACTCCTCACAGGTTTAGAATAGTAGACTATTATATTCTGAACAAAACAAGCCCAAAACAACAAATATCTAATAAGTAGAAGTCAAGATATACATTTTTAAAGAATAAAAATAGTTCTAGCACTTAGATGCAATAAGCTCCAATGGGGTTATCTGGTTGCGCTGGGCAGGAACAAAGTCCCAATTTCAGGCCAACTATATTGAAGTGTAGGCCGGCCATAGGGACCCACTTGGGCCCGCTGAACCCAGTCCCCTGGATCCTGGGGGGAAGTCTTCATTGCGAGGCTTTGTTTAGTTTGGCATGGGTTCTTGTCCAGTGAGGTTTTGCTTCATCCAGCGTCAGTTGTGGGAGGCTGTGCGGCGAGGCTTTGCGTCATCAAGCCTTGGCTCTGAGGAGCTGTCAGCTGTGCAGTGAGGGTTTGCGGGGCTTCGCGTGGATGCACATTGATGCAAGTTTCAGGGTCCACTTCCAGTGAACTAGGCACAGGAGTAGGGGCAGGGAGTATAAAATTCCCTGAGTCTCAAGCAACAGGAGGCAGGCCTGCAAGCCCTTGGAGCACACTTGAAGAAGTCAGAGTCCAGCTCTCCTTCAGCAAAGTCAGAGAGCAGCTGGCAGCAGAGCAACAAACAGAAAAGGAGGCCTTCCAGATCATCAATCCAGTTGAGTCATTTAAGCAGCACAGCAGTTCTTCTGGAAGAGCTTCTGTTACAAGTCCAATCCAGTCCAATCAGTAATGTCTGATTTTAGGGGGTCAGAGTACTTATACCCTAAAGTATCTTTTGATGTGAAGGTGACTTCAAAGTAGCTCTCTGAAGTGCACTATTATTCCTTTAGACCCACTCCTGTCTGCCAGGCTATCAGTGGGGGGTAATCAGTCCGTTGTATGGGGACAGGACACAGTCTATTCAAGTGAAGTGTTAGCCCCTTCTTTCCATCCTGCCCACACAAGGCCATCAGAATGCAGATGTATATAGATGGGGACTCAGACACACCTATTCTTCCTGTGTTGTTGCTGTCTAGAGGAAATTCACAAAGTGCAGCCGTCACACACCCCGGATATGTATTGGAGACCGGCTGTCCGAGAAACAGAGTAAGTGTAGAGATGTGTCCATTTTCTAAAAGTGGCATTTCTAAAAAAAGTAATGTTAAATCTAACTTCATCATTAAGGAGGATTTATCATTACGATTCCAAAGATATGAAACATGAAAGAGCTACTACTCTTTGATCAGGAATTTCAGCTTAAAAGTGTATTAAGTAATTCCCAATGCTAGCATATGAAAGGGGTAGGCCTCACAATAGTGAAAAACGATTTTGGGGGGTTTGTCACTACCAGGACATGTAAAGATTAAACACACCCATCCTACCTTTTCCTTACATGGCAACCTGCCCTTACAGTTGATTTAGCCTACTTTAGGGGTGACTAAAATGTAATAAAATGGGAGATTAAGGCTTGGAAAGTATTTTTAAATGCTAATTCGAAGTGACAGTAACTACATGCACAGGCACTGCAATGCCAGGCCTAAGGCAGGTTTGAAAGGGTGGCACAATCAGCGATGCAGGCCCACTAATACCAATTGGCTTATAGACCCTGGGTATATGTTATACCACTTTACAAGACATTTACTAATACATCAAATATGCCAATCAGGTATACACCAATGTCACCATGTTTTAGGGGAGAAGCAGATGCACTTTAGCACTGGTTAGCAGTGGTAAAGTGGTCAGAGTCCTATGATCAAAAAAAAGAACCAGCAAAACAGGAAGTACATGGCAACATGTCTGGGGAAAGACCACCCTAGGGATGTAAAGTCTAACAAGGTAGCTATCCTGTATGCCCAGCCTCATGGCACTTGTGCCCATTTGGTGTGTGACATTCAACATTGGAAATAATGATTTTGAAATATTGAATTGTATTTTTACTGTGCACTATGTGTCTTTGAACTTCAGGTCATTGCTAAATAAATAAATCTCAAATCAAGAACCGAAACCAAGGTATGTGCGATAGGGAGAAAACTAACTGTGGGCAGAGAACTCTGCTTCATCCACGGAGTGTGCAGAGTTTTGCCTACTCAGCGTTCCACGGAGAACTTGGAGTAGGCAAAAGCCTGCACACTCCACAGTGGAGCGAGTTGGCCTGCCGCCCGCCTCCACCCCCTATTAAGATATACGTTAACAGTAATGTAAAACAATTAAAAACCACTTACCTATTCACTGCCGCGTACCCAGAATGCCCTCCTCCCGAGAAATGCACATGGGCAGTTTTCTTAAGCAGTATCTGAATGGTGAGGAACAGGAGTAGGGAAGCCCGGGTATGCCGCGGTAAAGAGTTAAGTGTTTTTTAATTGTTTTAAATTACTACTAACGTATATCTTAAATAGGGGGGTGGAGGCCGGAGGCGTAGTGGAGCTACGCGGAGTGCCACAGAGTTTGTTGCCAACCCTGTGGCACTCCGCGTAGCCCCGCTACTCACACTACGCCCAGGGTTAGAGAAAATCAATGAACCCATATATTAAAACTCCAATCACTAAGGAGATTAGGCTGATATTGGTCCTGATGAATAGCTACTAGATCATCGTTATGACTAAACGGAAGCTAGAAACATGTTGACCTATAGCTATCTACTCTAATATAACTAAAGTCTAATAGATAGCACCACACATTTTTAATATAGGTAAGAGAACATGTTCATTAAAAGTTTTCCCTGAGAAGTACCTCTGTCCCTATTTTTAACCTCACACCTTCACACCTCAACACCAATCTACTCCTTAAGCCCCCACACTTCACCAAACAGCGGACAAGAAGATCTCCGGCAAAGAGCCCCCATTGAGGGTGCCCATCTGAGGTTCCGTGACGATTTTACTCGTGTTTGTAATCATTGTCGTAAATACATAATTTTGGTATCAGTGAACCGCAAATGATCCATTTAGTATATCCTGGTGTTTTCGCTATGCTGCGAGCAAGAGCACTCCTGTTACCATCACATTTGTGATTTACCCATGGCATCCATCTTAGAACACGGAAGCCATTTTGTATTCCTTGCCCTCACATAGTCAATGGACACGCAATGACTTCTTTCATTTAAGGACACGTAGGCCTTAACCGGCGATTCACCTTGCTAGTGACACGTGCACCTTAGGCCAGCAACGCTGTGGCAGCATGACTCGGCAGAACTGCCTCCCCAGCCTGAGGCCAGTCCTGCTATACTGGTTCTTGTGTTCGTTGGCCTGATCATGATTAGGCGGCCGAAGCTGGTAACCGTGCCCATTTACGACCCACAAACATTTCTTATCCTGTCTTTCTATCTTCTGCACCTGGCTCTGCTCCTTTCCTTCTGGGCCTTTATTAGGGGGAGGTAACGAAATTTACGATGAGGCGGTCCGGGTCTTGAATAAAGAATTGACATGGGATTATGATGGACTAGTGGGAACCCCTCATTCGTAATGTTTTGACATCAGATACTGTTGACGATTCCTGTGCAATGCCAAATATTTATTGTTTAAGACACGAATGTTTAGAACTGTGGTAACATGTAAAGAATTTGCCTGAAGCCCAATATTTAGTATATAAGGAGCAACCCTCTTTGTACAAATTGAACAGGCTCCTAGATACTGCCCATGTGTAGTTTCTGTGACTTCTGTGTCCCTGCAGTAATAAACCTTTGGTCTTTGACGCCACCATCGAGAAGCCCGTGTTTCTGTTTGTTTGTGCACCAAGACAGGTGGAACTCCGGGGTCTTCGGGTGTTATCCCTGACACCTCTGGACGGAACTAAAAAGTCCAGAACTCCAATTGGCGCCCAACGTGGGGCGACGTCATTCGGTACCGGTCCAAAAGCCTGAAGAGTTCGAGGAGCTTCGTGTGAAGATTTCAGAGGGAGGCGCCCCACTTCATCGATCCCGGCATATCGCAAAAGTGGCCCCGACGTTCTCTTCCACGAGGGTTCCCGTTCAGACGGCTGCAGTGGTCCGTTGCCTTGACCGTCGCCCTGTCTTGGACCCGAGGTGCAGTCCTCAGTACGGCGAAACGTGACGGGTTTCTCCTTGGTGACGTCTTCAGTGCCTCAGTTAAGTATTCAGTGGTTGCTAGTTGGTTATTTTGTAAGGGTTGCTCCTATTTGGATAATCCTTTTAGTTCTCAGTTCAGTTCAGTTCTGTAAGGTTATCACTGGTTATTCTGGTTACGATAATCATTCTGTTCAGTTCAGGTATCGATACATTTGTCAGTTCTGGTAGGCCTAAGTTCTTGATTCGAGTGCGCATCTTTTCTGTTTGTGTCTTGTTTGTTTTGTGTTCCGGATTATAAAATGGTAAGTCGGAAAAATTGTATGTTGTCTTGTTTTAGTTGCAACAGTGATTCCCAGTTGGAGGACTCGTGTTTGGTTCCTCCGATTGGAACTCCCCTTTATGATCTATATTGTAAGTTTGGTGTGGGCCCTATCTCTTATAACGAGATATGGATCCACTACACAGAGAAAGATGGTGTCCTTAGTTGGCCACTACATGGTAGTTTTGAACCTGAAGTTCTCGATAATCTAGAAAGAAGGTTGTTTAAGAAGAAAGCCCGGCCGGCAATGTTTGATTCTTTCCGTTATTGGCGAAAAGAATCTAAACAGAGAGAAATTAAAAAGTTGAAGAAAGAACAGAAAGAGCAAGAGTTGACTTTAGAACAGTCTGCTAGGCAGCTGCAACTCAACGAGTCTGAGAAAGCGATGGAGGTGGCCGATAGAGAGCGTAATTTAGCGATAGACAAGTGCTATCCTGCTTTGCCATCGAGTACGGCTAAGATAGTAGAGGACCCTGAAAAGGATCCCCTGTTGTCTTACTTGTTACGATCACCCCCACCGTATGCACAGGGTGCTACGGCTCCACCTATACCGAATGTTCAATTACCGGTTGCTGGACAACCTGGTGTCCCTGTTCCCGCTCCCCTGAATCAAGTTCCTGTACCTCCTGTGGTCAATATTAATGTTCCTTCGACAACCCCTCTTCTAGGGTTGCCGGCTTCTTTACCTATGCCTGTGTCGCTCACACCTGCTACTTCACAAGCTATTTTTCCTGCTACTCCTACTGTTCCTGATCTATCTGTTCCAACTGCTACTCTATTCACTGCCTCTGCTAATATTATGACTCCGCTTTCTGTTCGTCGAAGAATCACTGATTCTGTCTCCAATATTCTATCTCCCTTCTATAAAACTCTGATTAAGACTCCTACCTCTGACTCTGTGCAGAGACGTAGTCAGCTTCCCAGTACTGAAGAAAAAGGAATATTAGATTCCACTGCTCTTAGATGGGTTTCGAAAGTTGGAAGATATAATGTACAAAATGTATTAGATACATTTATGCAATGGAACGAACCGACACAACGATATGTGTTCGATGAAATGTGTTTCCTTCTACGTGAGGAATTGGAAGAGGATGACCCTGAATCAAATCTAGGAGAATTAATTAATGTTCAGAAAGAGTTTGCTGCAGGTATGATAGTTGGACAAAATATAAAAGAAGCGATGGAACTGATTTTAAGTTATAGGAATGACCCATCCCTTCGTTCACCGAGAGAATTAGAGAAACGTAGTACGAAACGAAATCGTCAATATCCAATGAGAGAGGTTCCACCAATTTGGCGTGAAGCTGTGCAAGCTAATGCAAACCTTGGTATTGCAGCCGCTCCGGCCCAATTCCAGAGAGTCTGGATACATATTCCATGGAAGCGAGCTGAAGTATTAGCAGTGAAACAGGCCTTGCCAGATCCGCGTAAAAATCCTGCAGGGTACTACAAAGAGTTGGCTCAAACAGTTGACGCTTGTGTATTGAATCTTGCTGACATAGATCTGCTATTTGGTAATGTAGTACCGCAACCAATTTGGGCTAAAATTCGTAAAGAGAATCATCCAGTTGCCCTAGGTGGGGACTGGGCAGCTATAATTGCAGCGGATGGTCAACAAATAGGTGGTTCCAAACCTGAACCTTTAATTGCTAATTTGCCTGGTAGAATAATCGATTTAATGAAAACCTTGATGCCAGCATTGCGCGTTAACTGGGACAAATTGTCCGCGTGCAAACAAAAGAAAGACGAAAGCGTCTCCGACTTTTTCACAAGATTCGAGGAGACTTTCGTGGATCATAGTGGTCAGGATATGAGCACAGAAGGAGGCCAGAGATTATTTGTTGATAAATTTGTGCACAATCTGTTGCCAGAACTTAGTAGTAAATTAAAGAATTCTGAAAGTGCGTGGGCTGTCTCTACGACTGCGCAAATACTTGCGACTGCTCAGTACTATGAAAATAGAGATAAAGAAGAGAAGGAAAAATCAGATAAAAAAACGAAAGATTTAAAAACTAAAGTACTTTTACAGCAAGCTTATCCGCCTTGCATGAATCAAACTAATATGCAGCAAGGGTCATATCAAAGAACGGATTATAATTTTCAAAGGCCACAATACCAATGGAATCAATGTGCTTATTGCAAAAAGGAAGGTCATTACAAAAGTGAATGTCCAGTTTGAACGCAAAATAATGCTGCGGCAGCTCAGAGAGGTCGTGGTAGTTCTATGCAAAACTCTAGAGGTCGAGGACGAGGTGCTATGCCTCCGCAGACGAGTGATCGCCCCTCTAATTATTTCGACCAGCGAAATGGACAATCTGCCCAACAGAATAGGTCTCCACAGTATCATGTCGAAGACTATTATGAAACTAGTGAGGAAATTCAGCAAAGTGAGTACTAGGACAGCCATGGACAAAGAGAGGGAGTAGTATCAGTTCCAGTAGATCAGAGTGGGCCTTATGTCGCAGTAGCAACATCAGGTATAGTCGAACCGTTTCTGTTGGATACTGGTGCAGCAAAAAGTTCTATCATACATGCGAAACTCCCTGGCGCACCTTTGTCTGGCTCAACAAACGTTTCAGTAGGTTTTTCGGGCGCCCCTGTTCACAACCCTGTTTCTGGTCCTTTGTCTATTTCAGTTGGACCCCGTCAATTGAAAGCACCCCTGATTTTGACGACAGGTTGTAACGAAAATCTGCTTGGTTTAGACTTGTTAAAACGCCTGTACGCGACATTGTACTGTTCTCCAGCAGGAGTACAGCTTACGTTGGGTAAAAGAATAATATCCCCGATGTACTTGTCGATGGATGCGCTCCCACCAGAGCTGCGTTCACTCCCTGATACTCTTTGGGCGACTGGTCCTAATGATGTAGGTCTATTGGAAATTCCACCCTATGTAGTAACTTTGAAAGCAAATGTTAAACTTCCACGAATTCCACAATACAGAATCTCTAGTGAAGGTGAGCGTGCGCTCCTACTGATAGTACAAGACCTGATCAAGAAAGATGTTGTAGAAGAGACTAGAGGTAATGTCTGTAATAGTCCTGTACTGCCTATTTTGAAACGAACTGACCCTACAAAGCCTCCAGTATATAGGTTTGTAATTGATCTTAGAGAGGTTAATAAAATTGTGATCCCACAGTTTCCTGTGGTTCCAGACATTACTGCATTGTTGACGTTGATTCCTGCTACAGCAGCATGGTTTTCAGTTGTCGACTTGAAAAATGCCTTTTTCAGCATTCCGATAGCCGAGGAAAGCAGAGATATCTTCGGTTTCTCTCTAGGAGGACGAAGTTTTAGATTTAAACGCGCTCCACAAGGTTATTGTGAAAGCCCATCCATTTACAGTCAAGCATTAAAAAGCCAGTTAGATTCCTTCGTACTTCCTCGTGGTTCTGCTTTAGTACAGTATGTCGATGATCTTCTAGTGGCTGCCGATAACAAGGAAACTTGCAAAACAGCTACGATTTCTTTATTGCATCACTTGTCAGATTTGAATCACAAGGTGTCACCTTCAAAAATGCAATACTGCTGCCAAGAAGTGACCTACCTAGGTCATCTCTTGTCAAAGGAGGGAAGGAAGTTGACCCCAGAGAGAATAAAAGCAATTACACAGATGAATGTTCCTAGCACGCAGAGAGAAGTACGTGCCTTTTTTGGGTATTACCTCATATTGTAGGCAATGGATCCCAAATTTTTCTCTTCTAGCAAAACCATTGGTAGCCTTGACTGGGAAAGGTGTTCCGAGTCCGGTACCATGGTCTGCTGAATGTCAGCAGAGTTTTTCTGAGTTACGAAATGCACTGTGTTCAGCACCTGTATTGGGTACACCCGACTACAGTAAGCCATTCACGCTCTATGTCCACGAGAGAGAAGGTTGTGCATTGAGTGTTTTGACGCAGAAATTTGGTGATAAACAACGCCCTTGTGCGTATTTTTCATCAACATTAGATCCAGTAGCTAGAGCATTGCCTAGTTGCTTGAGAGCTACAGCCGCAGCTGCAGCTTCCATTCGACAATCTGCTGGTTTAGTAATGAACAACATGCTAGTAGTTATGGTTCCTCATGCTGTGGATACACTCATGAACCGAACCAAGACGCAACACCTTACCAGTGCTAGATTATCAGGTTATGAACTGACACTGTTAGCTAGTCATATTCAGATCAAAAGATGCAATGTATTGAATCCAGCAACATTGTTGCCGACTAGCCAAGAGTCGAGTGATTCCGAACCACACGACTCTTGTTTCAAAACTGAGGAAGAAACAAAAGGACGAATCGATCTAAAAGACACTCCGTTGTCAGATCCAGATGGCACGTTGTATGTTGACGGGTCTTGCTTCAAATTGGAGAATGGTGATGTGACTGCTGCTTATGCAGTAACAACTTTGAGTACGATTGTGGAGACTGCAAGAGTGAGTCAGAATTCTGCCCAGGCTGCAGAATTGATCGCGCTAACAAGAGCGTGCGTTTTAGCTAAGGGAAAGAGAGTGAATGTGTTCACAGATAGTCAGTACGCGTTCAGCGTGGCCCATAGTTTCGGCCGTTTGTGGAAAGAAAGAGGTTTCATTACGTCCCATGGGACTAAGATTCAACATGGTCAGCTAGTTAATGACTTGTTGGAATCTCTAACCTTGCCGACTGAAGTTGCGATTGTGAAATGCAGTGCTCATAAAGCAATCACGGATGATGTTGGTCGTGGGAATGCTTTCGCTGATGAGATTGCAAAACAGACAGCTAGAAATATGATGAGTAGAATGTATGTTGCAACGTCTGCAAGATGGATTTCTGAGTCTGGAATGTGTGAAGACACAGTGGAAAGCGTGAAGGAAATTCAGAAAGAGGCGACTGAGGAGGAAAAACTTGCATGGAGAGAGAGCACGGGTAAATTGGACTCGAGTGGGTGTTGGATTGATTTGTCGGAACAACAGCGTTGGATGTTGCCTGATGCGTATGTGCTTGCAGTAGTAACGATGGCACATGGAACAGCGCACATCAGTTCAAAAGGGATTTGTAAGATGTTGGCTCCGGTCTGGAAGAATGACGGGATTAGTAAGTGTGCAGAGAGAGTGGTGAGAAATTGTATGGTATGCTTGATGCATAATCCTGGCAAGGGAATCCCCACACCTGCAGGTCACTTCGCTCCTCCTTCCTGCCCCTTTGAGGTGATCCAGCTAGACTTCATTCACATGGATCGTTGCAATAATCTGAAATACGTCCTAGTGGTAGTTTGTGCTTTCTCCAGATGGATCGAAGCATACCCACTGAAGGACAATACTGCCTTATCCACTGCCAAAATTCTTCTTAAAGAATACTTCCCCAGATACGGAATGCCACGGATTGTATGGTCAGACAACGGAAGTGAGTTCGTAGGGAAAGTTATGCAGAGTGTGTGTGCCGGCCTAGGGATTAGACAGAAATTTCATAGTGCGAATCATCCCCAGTCCGCGGGTTTAGTCGAGGGTTACAATGGCACCCTTAAACTGAAACTCGCTAAGATACAAGCATCCACGGGTTTGTCCTGGCCAGACGCATTGCCTTTGGCTTTGCTATCAACAAGAGCAACTGTACATTCTAGAGTAGGGCTTAGTCCTTACGAAATAGTTTTTGGCCGTCCTGCAAATGTTTGGGGGGTACCTAGACCGAAAGAATTTAAGCAGCTGGAATACCCAATGTTAATTGATTACCTTTTCGACTTGACTGCTAAATTGAGTCTTATTCACCAACAGGTTTTCGATGCATTGCCAAAGCCACCGGAGAGTCCAGGCCATCAGCTGAAACCGGGTGATCAGGTGGTCATCAGAAATTTTGCAAGAACAAAAAATCTTCAGCCCAGATTCATTGGCCCTTTCCAAGTCCTGCTAGCAACGAGAACTGCTATTCGTGTGGCCGGAAGGAAAAACTGGATCCATACGACACATGCTAAACGTGTGCCTCTGCCACTCCCGTACGACAACTGGGTAAAGAAAGGAATCGGTGCCTCTGAAACGGAACAAATCCCCAGGTTCATACCTTTCAGCGATGCAGAACTGATCACGGATTCACCAAATTCTGACTCTCCTCCTGAAACTGCTCTTTTGAACCCTGAACATTTGTCATCCACACCCAATGAACATTTGCCATCTGCGAACGTGAACATTGCAACGTCAGCTGAAAATACATTGTTTTCCAGATCAGACAGCTCCTGCAAAACTGAGATACAACTTACGTTCTCGCAATATGGACAAATAAAGCAGGAAACTGCCTATTTTCAGATTTGAATTTGCTATACATTGCCTCCAGCCAGGAAGTTTGCTAATACTTTGTATTGTTTCTTTTTGTTTTAAAATTGCCTTGCCGTCTGGGTAGCCGTAGGGTCGTGGCTGTGTGCCTAGTTGAATCTGCGGGGGTCAGACACAAGGTCGATCTTTCTGTTAGTTCTGGGAACTCCCAGGGCTGATAGAGGCATTTTCATCTACGTACACATCATCAGTGGTCGCGAACGGTCGTAGAAGATGGAGCTTCCTGAGCTACAACGAGAAAATGTAATTTATGTTCGCAGAAATAGACTGTACAGAATACTACACAGCAAATGCTTTCTAATGCAATGTGCAGTTACATTTTTAATTGTTTTGATAACGTTGGTGGGTGGAATCGTCTTTGGTGTACATTTGATTTTTATGCCAGTAACTACAGTACCTCCCCTTGATCCTACTACTTCTACGGTTTCTTCTATGCATTCTTTTCACTCATTTCCTGAACACGAACAAGCTCGACGCTCAGAATTTATTAACAATACATTTGTACAGCTCTTGCATCAACACCAACTGATAGTTAATACTACAGACTGCTGGGTGTGTGGCTTGATACCTCACACTATGGATAAAGGCATTCTTGCATTTAGTCTATAATGGATCATTTCAGGCCTTTCAGACCATTTTTTCATATGCCCTTGAGACCTATCCTCCGCGTCCACCACGGTCCACTAAATACAACTCAGCCAACAAAGCTTTAGTACAGGGAATTATTGATATGATTAAAGACGTCAATAATACTCCTTCTTATCCTAGAGATGAATTACTGATGTATTTGAGTTGGAACTCTACAGAGTATCGCCTTAGTTTGGGAGAAAGCAAGCGTAAAAGCTCCACTTCAGTTTGGGTCGTGCCTCACCGAGGTCAGGTCTGTTTGCAAGGAAATGGGAGAAATCCGAGAGCTCAGCTAGGGAGGAGTGAGTGCGTTGAGACTTACGTATTTCCGTCTAACTCCTCCCCTGCCTTTCTGACTGCTAGGGGTACCTACTTCATTTGTCAGGACAGAGCATATACATGGCTGTCTGCTGACTTTTCAGGTTCATGTTATATTGCTCGATTGTTACCCCCGACATACACTGCTTCTTCAGATTATCACAAAACCAGAGTAGCAAGAGGTGTCTTCAGCAAGGAAGATACCGCTGGTCAAGAAGCTGGAGACTTTTTCAAAGGTTTCCTTCCGTTTTGGGGGCCTATGGCCAATAGTAGAAATCTTCGTCAACTAACACGGGTAGTTGAATCTACTATTACAGAAACTGCTGGTGCCCTTAGTAACTTAACAGCTGAGCTTCAGGCGGATCGTCTCATGACGTTGCAGAACCGTATGGTTCTAGACGTAATACTTGCAGATCGAGGTGGGGTATGCAGAATGATCCAATCGAGCTGCTGTGTCTTTATTCCAAATAATGCTCCAACAGTCTATGAAGCAATCTCTAAGCTACATAAGATTTCCGACTCTATACACGTAGATAAGGGAAACTGGTCCTTCATGGAGTGGTTTTGGACTCTGGTATCAGCGTGGGGATGGAAGGTTCTGATGGTCATTGGTGTCATCCTAGTATTTCTGTTCTCGTGCTGTCTTATTATCCAATGTGGTCCCGCTCTGTGTAGCCTCTGTGCTGCAACCTGTTTCAGAAAACCACCTACATTAGGAGAAAAGACACGAGACAGGATGATGACGCAACAACATGTTGCTGACCTAATGAGCATAGAATTAGACTCTGATATAGACTGAGTAATTGCCTATGTAAGGGCAAAAGGAGGGTCTGAGGTTCCGTGACGATTTTACTCGTGTTTGTAATCATTGTCGTAAATACATAATTTTGGTATCAGTGAACCGCAAATGATCCATTTAGTATATCCTGGTGTTTTCGCTATGCTGCGAGCAAGAGCACTCCTGTTACCATCACATTTGTGATTTACCCATGGCATCCATCTTAGAACACGGAAGCCATTTTGTATTCCTTGCCCTCACATAGTCAATGGACACGCAATGACTTCTTTCATTTAAGGACACGTAGGCCTTAACCGGCGATTCACCTTGCTAGTGACACGTGCACCTTAGGCCAGCAACGCTGTGGCAGCATGACTCGGCAGAACTGCCTCCCCAGCCTGAGGCCAGTCCTGCTATACTGGTTCTTGTGTTCGTTGGCCTGATCATGATTAGGCGGCCGAAGCTGGTAACCGTGCCCATTTACGACCCACAAACATTTCTTATCCTGTCTTTCTATCTTCTGCACCTGGCTCTGCTCCTTTCCTTCTGGGCCTTTATTAGGGGGAGGTAACGAAATTTACGATGAGGCGGTCCGGGTCTTGAATAAAGAATTGACATGGGATTATGATGGACTAGTGGGAACCCCTCATTCGTAATGTTTTGACATCAGATACTGTTGACGATTCCTGTGCAATGCCAAATATTTATTGTTTAAGACACGAATGTTTAGAACTGTGGTAACATGTAAAGAATTTGCCTGAAGCCCAATATTTAGTATATAAGGAGCAACCCTCTTTGTACAAATTGAACAGGCTCCTAGATACTGCCCATGTGTAGTTTCTGTGACTTCTGTGTCCCTGCAGTAATAAACCTTTGGTCTTTGACGCCACCATCGAGAAGCCCGTGTTTCTGTTTGTTTGTGCACCAAGACAGGTGGAACTCCGGGGTCTTCGGGTGTTATCCCTGACACCTCTGGACGGAACTAAAAAGTCCAGAACTCCACATCAGGCATTGCAGCACCAGCCCGACGTGGAGCAAATGCCCTATGATGAAGCTTGACACCAATCTAGATGTGTGAGGGCATTTAATTGTTGTAGGGTCACCGCGCCAGCGTACCCTAAAGAATAGTCTTTGACCCACATAGACACTCGTTCTTCTTTAGGAACTGTATACCCCACATAGATTTTTGGGAATATTTGGAGCATGTGTGCTGGACTTGGATGCGCTCTAAGTCCCTCCCTTCGTTAGACACTCGTGGATGGGTACCAGATCGAAGGAATCTCCTGAGGAGAGAATTAATGTCTAAGTACAGGATAGCAGGAAGGGTGTATGGTTAGTTCTAGACTATATAAAGGAAATGTGGGAAGGCAATAACCTTAAAGGTGTGCCCCTTGCCCATTATGAATAAGGCAAAGTCTCCCAGGCTGTCAGCTCTTTCTTAGTTTGGGTCAAAAGTGGAGCATGTTGAGGTCCCAGCACTGTATGGGCTCTCTGGAAATATGGACTTCCAGGTATTTATTCAAGGCTTGCTCAGTGCTTGGGGCAGAAGTCAGAATGCAGCCCAACAATGGGAATGTAATGTGACTTGCCCAATCGACCCCAGAGGCCAGCTGTATCCCCATTGAGTGTCAGATTGTCCATCAGCCTTAGAATGGAACATTGTAGGCACTTTATATAGAGGAGCAGGATGTTTGCATAAAGCGAGACTGAGTCTTTGTGCCTGGACTATCACCTAATTCTCCGCACCTGAGCATCGCGGCTCATCAACTCTACAAGTGGTTCCACTATCAGGGCAAAAGTAGCAGGGAGAGGGGCACACTTGGTGTGTACTTCGTCCTGTTAGGAAACGAGATGATAACATTCACTTCACCATTTCCTGAGCTCATAGATCTGTGTATAAGGTCTGGATATATCTGGGGAACAATGGACTGGAATTCATTTTCTGTAGAATTTGGGTCATGAAAGTCCAATTTACAGAGTCTAACACCTTTTCAAGGTCAATAAGAAAGCAAAGGCTTCTGACAACTTATTTACCCACAGCCAGTACTACCAGCAAACGATGAAAGCAGAGACGGATACTACTGTTCAACATAAAGCTGTTCTGATCTGCACAAAGAAGTGGTTATATTACCTTCACCAGCCTATCGCCCAAGGGTTTGATGGGGATATTTATTTCGATATTGATCAATTAAATCAACTGGCAGGAGGAATATTCATTAGGATGATTGCCAGGCTTAGTGGTAAAAAGCTTTTGTGGCACCATGCAAATTGTGTGGAAGCACCCCACACTGCCTGGCCTATTTGTAAAGTGGCAAAAGAGGTGAGACAAGTAGCGAGGACTATTTTCCTAAAACTCTACGGGGAAGCCATTGGGGCCAGTAGTTTGCCATGTGTGAATGGAGGCGATATCCTCCTGAATCTCTTCGTACGGGATCATAGCATCCTGTACCTCTTTGTTTTGGGATCTAGTGTGCTCGTGATGAGGTCTGCCGCTATCAGGTGGGACTGCTCTTTAGCCGGGAGGGGGTTCTGTGGTGAAAAACATTGCAAATTTTAAGTTGCGAAAGAGTCACTGTATGGATGTGCAGGCTTATTCTAGTTTCAAGCTTGTGAGCAAGTCTGAAGAGTAGCTTGCTGACTTTGTCCCCCATTTCATAGATCCTGTGTTGAGAAGCAGCGTAGGACAGCATGGCTGGTTTCAAAAGTCGCTGATATAGTGCCGCCGTAGCTAATGTCATACCTACGCCAGCTATCTGAGAGGCTAGCCATTCCTTGATTGGGAATGCCGTTGCTCTAGGCCTAAGTGGTCCAAAGGCTTCAATCTCACGGATGCTATCTATCTTTCGACCATCAGAGAAGGATGCGGTCACCCCATCCCATTCTCCGGGAGACCCTTTGAGGGTCCTGCTGCTCACAGATTATGTCAGACCCAGTACTAAACTTGAGCCAGTGCTTTCCAGGATTCAGCACCGTCACCAACTTATTTGGAATTAACAAACAACCCTTGTTGCTCTTGTCTCTAAATTATATAAACAGCACCACCATGTGGCATACTGCCATAAGCGCTTTGTGGCAGTATGCCACATGGTGGTGCTGATTATATGATTTAATTTTAATTCGAAATACCTTAAATGGAATAGTCTGAATTGTCACACTTGGAGAAGTGTGATGCATAGTAGTTTTGTTAGTACGGTCACTGGCAGCACTGGCAGATGCAAGCTACACTGGTCTCCTGACAAGGGCCCCAGCACTATTTATTTCTCAAATTAAGCACTGGTCATACACACCTGTACACCCCACCCACCTGTCCCCCCCCCTCACCCCGTGGCATGGTGTGCTCTTTTCCACCCAGCTCCAGGCTTCCTCTGCAATTCCAAAAATGTATTTTCCCCAGCGAATAGTTTCAAGCTATGCTGGGTACAGGAGCATGTCTTTGATCTGCATTGCCATGAACTTGATTTTGACCTTGACAAAGGTTTTCCTCTGCTATTGCACCAGTGCTGTATAGTCCATGAAATTCATAGTGTTTATAGACGTCTGTGAAGTAGTCTTTTGATTGCATGCCCCTTTGAGTAGTGCGTCTTGATCCAGATAATTAAGCAGGATGATGGGAGGGGGGGAAGAGTGCTGAGCATTGATTTTTATTGAGAGCCCAATGCGCTCCTTTGATCATTAAGCAATAAGAGAATTCTTTATCGGGGACCCACGGTTTACACCAGTTGAAAAAGTACTGCTCTTGGTGTTCACCCTCCAGGCTTCTGAGATCTCCCCAAAGCACAAATTATTGTATCTGGATGTGCCCTCTGGATACCTCTCGAGGTGCTCTGTTTTCTGTTGGAACCGGGCAGCGTCCTGCTTGAGGGAGTGCAGTTAATCTTCCGCTGAGGAGACCTGAATCTCCACGTGAATCATGTGCTCTGCTACATTATGCAGACTCTGCCAAAAAAGGGAGATCTCCACATTAACACCATCTATCCTCCCCTTGGCCACATGGAAATTACATGTGGCCTGGAGGATTGCAACCTAGGGTGGGTCTAAGCCAGATCCTCCAGCTGGGTTCCTCTGGACTCAAGTCGCAGACATTGTGCAGTAATTTAACACGCCTGGAATCGGAGCCATTGCTCCTCCCTCCCTTCACCATGATGCTCCGGTAAAATATTGTGAACTAGACTAGGGTAATATTATCAAGGACCGGTGTTAAAATTATCGCCGTTTTATCGGCAGAAAACTGCCGATAAAACAGCGATAATGGGCTTGATAATACGCCCTTGTTAATTCCCATAGAAGCCCAGAACATGGGCTTCTATGGGAATTAACATGGTCGTATTATCAAGCCCATTATCGCCGTTTTATCTGTAGTTTTCTGCCGATAAAACAGCGATAATTTTAACACCGGTCCTTGATAATATGCCCCTAGATTTTTTACACCACGCTGTCTTCCTAGTGGCCTTCTAGGGCTCCCAATCCTGCATGAGACCGAGCTGGTGAAGCCCACCACAGGAACAAGCCCAAGGTTGTCCAGCAAGTCCACTCCCTTGGAGCCCACCCCCCATCCAGGGCCCCCTGCTTCCTAAAGCCTCAGCAAAGTAGCATTGCCACACAACTGCCCAAAATGTGGCTTTACTGAAGTGGATTCTGCCAACAGTTTCAGCCAGACAAAGGGAGGGAAAATTCCCAAGGGATAGGCACACCCAGCCCACCTAAGGTTATGTAGTGTATGAGCAGGTATATTGTTGAAGCCAGGTCAAAGTTGACCAGCCTTCATGCCAGCCACCAGCACCACCAGTGGAGTCCCAGATGCTCTCAGATGCAGAAAGGCCCGGTCAGAGACGCAACTAGAGCCAAATTTTGGGGGGGGCTAAGAAAAATTTCGGGGGGGGGGGGCTGAAACTTAATGCAATAGACAGAGTGGAGCTGCAGGGGCTCTTAGAAGGGGTGAAACTACACCATAGCCTCATTCACATGCAAATAGTCTTTAAAAGACCTGTGAAGTGCCCGGTACCACCTCCGCATCTCTGTCTCAGTGTGGGGCAAGGTCTTTGTGGCCCTTCAATGCAGGAGGTTCAGACGATCGCGGGTCTATTGCCGTAGATTCTCAGGTGCTGACTGATGTAGGAATGTCCAGTACCCCTCAGGGTTCCCGTGACTCTTTCTGAGTGTGGGGGGAGGGGCTCTGTGGCCCGTCAGTTCAGGAGGTGCAGATGTTCACTGCTATGCATCGGGGGAGGAGTGGTGGGGAGATAACGTGGGGCATTTTGTTTCTATGTGTGGCCTAGTGGTACAGTCCCAGTCCAAGAATCTCTGATCTTCGCAAGCCAACTACTTCCACCTTTATCATTAAAGGAGGTCCGTGCCATCCTGTACCCCCATCTCCTGAACTGCCCACCCCTAGGCACATGCCAGCTTAAAGAGAGAGGTCACTGACCAGCCATTGCCTGTTTTTTCATCCTGCCTGCCTCCCCTCTCCATTCAGTCTGCAATCTCCGTAGGCCACATCAAACTGGAACGGTCACAGGAGAGGCACATACTGCAGCCAGTGTGTGTTACCATCTAGGAGGGACTCAGAAACCTGCAAGTGTGTCCAGGTGTCCGAAAACAAGTACCATGGCCTGCCTCACTTCTCTGTTTGGCCTTTACCTCCTTCAGCCCACACAAAGACAGGTGCGCCACAGGAGGGGCACAGGCAGCTGTCACCAAAGGATCTGTTGGTCCTGGGAGCCTCCGGGTACTCTGTGGCCAATATACAGGCCCAAATGGCAGGATCAGATAATGATTTATAACAGGGTTAACGGGGTTCAGAGAGAGACTCATAAAAACATGTCCGCCATCTTGGGTGGCTAGACCAAATCATCTGCATGAACCACTTTTAAATACCATGCACCCTACATGGTGGGCCACAAGGCCTATATAGTGGTGACATATTAATATTTAAAAGGGAGGTCTTTGCCTGGCAAAAAGTTATATTTGGTAGTTCGCACTGCAGGTTTTACACTGCAATAGTCAGGCTACAATGGTAGGCCTGAAGCCAAGTTTTGTAGGCCCACTCTGTGGATGGCACAATATGTGCCGCTGTCCACGAGTGGCATTTTACTTCCAGGCCCTTGGTGTATTTTCTACACCATATACTAAGGACTTATGAACAAGATAAATGTGTCAATTATGAATAAACCAATTTAACCATGTTTAAATGGAGGGCACAGGAGCTTGTGCACTTTGTAATGAGAAGTAGAGTTCTGGAGTCCAGAAAAAAAAAATCTGTCAAACGTTTTATACATTGAGAAGAACTTTCATGATGGGATGGAGGCATTATTACGGAATAAGCTCAGTTCACCAAACTCTAAATTAGGCGCAATCTCCCCCTCATTCACATCCACACACACAAAAGACCCGTTCAATTTGAAACACATTGGCCCAGTCAGTATTTCAGTATTATTGTACTTCCTTCACACCCTTTCACATATAGTCACAGGTACGATTGGCACACACCACCATTGCTCTGTGCCCTCTGCAGAGAGGCCAAGGAGTGAATTTCAAGTAGTCATTCACAGCTTTTCCTTATGTGACATGAGTGTACGCAGGGGCGCTACTGTACACAGCCAATGCATCACATGGTTGTAGACAGCTTGGGCTAGCGCTTGGCACTCTAGCCGGTGGACCCTCCGAGAATGCATCAAGGACCCCCAATGTCCTGTGAATTACAGTTTAAGAACCTCTGTGCCGCAGGATCTATGGTGGCACGTTAGGCTATTCTCTCAATTAATTTCCCATCCCAGAACCCGAACAGTTGCAGAAATCAACCTGTGTCTAACTTCAAGATGACCTTCCCTCCTGGTGGGACTTCTACTCTGTTGGTAAAATACAGGCTCAATATGGTTAATGCAGCTCTTGGCACAATACACAGCTTAGATAGATCGTCAGCTGCGGGCTCAATGATGTCTGTGGGGAGGGTCCCACTGGAGTCCCTTCCACACCCGCATTACTGCCTCAATCAATAAACTGAACCACGGTCACCGACAAGTGCTTTCCACATGTGCCTGGCCCTGTGTTTCAGACACTTATCCTTATCAGATCCCATAGGCTATCTTTTCGCTTCTGTAAGACAGAGGTCAAAAGGTTGCATGTCTGCCCCCAATATCTTGTCGATCATCAACATGGTCTACTCTACCCGCCTCATTCCAATGCCAAGCATGATTGAGGGTTCTCTCCACTCCAAGATGGCCAATGGCCATTTTCAAATATGAAATTGGGCCATGCCAAAGCAAACAAGCATTAGCAAAGCCAATAGCCCTGTGCTTGAATGTTCCAAGCAATACTGATTGGGTTTGCTAATGCTTGTTAAATTTTTTTTAATTGCTTTTTCAGAGATTGGGGAGAAGTTCCTCATGGAGCTCAGAGAAATGTGGGAGTCGTCACGGATGACTGCCTATTGCTCCCAGAACATACCACATTTTAATCTGAATAGAATATAACTGTCAGACACCAAAGATAACTCCTAATGTTTACTTTAGTTCAAATAAATTTATAGCAGAATACAATTCTTAGCATTTACACAACTCATGCTACATCATATATTTACACTTTGAACTGTAAGCAACTTATTTGTAAGAATGACGGAACTAATTTTAGCATGAAAAGTAGCAGCTCCTGGAGGTAGTGCTGCGGGGGCGGTGAGGCGGGGCAGGGGAGGGGAAGGGTGGGGGGTAGTAAACTCCGGAATATGGCAGAACGGAGGTAAGTGCATAAATAAAATGAATTAGATTGCGCACACTGCAACACCAAATGGCGATGCAGCGTGCGCAATGTAATTCATTTTACTTACTTATTTATGTACGTACCTCAGTTCGTCTGTATGCCGGAGTTTACCACCCCCCACCCTGCCCTCCCCTCCCCACCCCACCGCCCCGCAGCACTCCCTCCAGGAGCCGCTACTGAGCATGAATCCTTCATACAAAAAAAGTAAGTTAAAATGTAACTGTCATATACAATTGCATGACTACACATCTTACCCGGATACATATTAAGTCTTATGTGAGTCCACCTCTGTTGAGAACTGACAGGAAAATAGTTGTGATTGGTCTCGGGGTTCCCTGCTTTTAGCTGTACCATTGGAAGCAGAAGAGTCCAGGAATCAGACTTCAACTGTAAGCAAATATGAAGAAATAAATTTGTTAGAAGGCAATCTGCTTCTGAATGAACTATGTTAATTAATGCTAGTTTACAGTGAAGGATTACATTAATGCTAGTTTACAGTGAAGGATTACATATCTTTCATTTGAGTTATTCATTGCGTTTCCATACCAAATATATAGAGCCCCATTTACAAACCTAAACTTGTATGTGTAGATCTACTCCTCCACTGTGGTATAACTCTCCACTCTTGTGGTACTCACCATTTCTGTGTGGAGATTTCCAATGAGGTGAGAGTGTGGAGTCACCTATGAATGAATTTATGAGTATAACGTTACTATTAGTAACTTTTCACCTCTTTGGGGAAATCACGACTAGAAGGGTGAGTTCTCCCTATGAGAAAGTATAAGAAAATTAATTTATGTAAAAATATAATTAAACATTTTATTTTAATGTCAAAAATAAATATAAACAATCATTTTAAATAATTAAAATGAATCTGGAACTAGTAAAAAAAAAGTAGGTGAGCATGCACATTAACTCCTCAAATGGAATCTGTGTTAAATAATAAAATGTGGATATATTTCATTTATAAATATTAATCTTTAGCCAATATTTTTAAATAAATACACTCCATCACTAATATTATTATTTGTATTTAATTTGTACTAAACATGTTCAAATGTATCAGTGTAAAGAGGTTTATTTTGAACATTTCACCTAATTTTTGAATAAATCAATAATTATACTTAATTAACTTAATTGTATGTGTATATAGTAGTTTCTCATTTTGACAGAATGTTAATCCCAGTTGTAGTGTTTCTTCCTCTTTTTTTGATAAGTTCTTTTCAGTCATGTTAATTATAGTCAGATTGGCTTCCAGATCTACCGTCTGTTGTTCCTCTTCTTGCGGATGTAGTTTTGGGGGGGGGTTTTGGCTCTTCCTCTTCCCCTTCCAGCCCCCTCTCCGAGTTCTTCTTCGTCGTCCGGTGGTCTTGTTTTGCCATCTCTCAGCCAAGACTCGCGTATGATGGCCACACGATTTGCATGTTAAATGAGAGGTCCCAAGCCGTCATCGCTTTCAATGTATAGGTCGCGATGACGTGCTTAAATACAGCCACCTTACACACGCTATGTTGAAACACAGACGAAGGACTAGACGTCCGAAACGCGTCTGTGCACACTTTGCTGTTGCTGGATTAAGCAACTTTGACCGCTCACCACGGAGTGCTTTTGCTTTGTTTATGGAAATATAACGAGGTTCCGAGCCTTGATTGTGACACGCGGTACCGGCGTGTTGGAGCACCCGCCCATGAGTGCCCTGGGATTGTTTGGTACAATTGGAGCTCCATATATAGATATATATATAAATGTATATATATTTTTTTCTAAGAGAGTACTGTATTAACAAAAGCATTAGCACTATTATGTTAATTGGTTATTTATAAAGCAAATGTCTAAACAGAGCACTAGCACTTTGAAATGTTAATAATCTTTGCCATATTAATAGTTTCATATTGGCACCTAGGAGAACAAGTGAAAACAGCCACATGGCACATTGAGATACAAGGAAAGGAACGTTATTCTGAAATTGTATGCAAGTAATTAATGTTGCTGCTCAATACAAAAAATGCAGAATGATTGCCTAAATGAAACAATTGTATATGAGAGGAAAAACGTCTTTGAATTGTTTTCAAACTGGCTTGAAATCAAATGAATAACTGGGCAAAGGTTGATTGCCTTGTATAACTGGTTGTCTAACACGTACTAAGATGGCGCCAGTAGAGACAGTGCAATAATCTCCTTTTCACTAAACAAACTGTTGTCCTTCGCTTATGTTAATGGCTGTAATGAGTATTTTAACGTGAAAAAAATGGCGCTTCTACATCGTGAACAAGGTAGCGTCAAGCCACCGAAACGCGTAGATATTGTTGTTTGAATTTAAATAAATCCGAGTGAATATTACCCTTTGGAGTGCTGGATGATCTTTGCTGCAAGCTGTGATCTCATGTGAGAGATTTGAAAACATGGCGTACATTTCTTAACCAGCACCCCTGACGTTCTGGATGAACACCAGTATAAGCGCTGAATTAATTTGGTAACAAAGGGACAGGCGTGCCCCCCATAGAACCATACCAATGCCGCCCGGAATCTGTAGGAGTGTGGACCACGAGGAGGAACCCACAGCCTGTGATCGGAGAATCTCGGCAGTGAGGCTGACAAATCGCGGCAAAGCTCCGGTAAGAAGGGCGAGCGAGTGGGAGGTACGGGAGTCAGGCTCTGCAGCAAGAATATCTCGCGATTTGTTACCTGAGAACATAAATATCGCTAAAGGAGCAGGAGGGAAAATACCGGTTGAAAAAATGAGCGTCGAGGAGTGTGCGGCTCGAGAGCAAGAAATTCTGAAATTGTTTGAGGAAACTGCTTTACCGGCAAATAGGGATAGGAGTGCCCCGATTCCAATAAGCAGTAATGATCTGGGGAAACAATTACAAGAACTGGAAAAACTCAAGAAAAGAGAGATTTCCCGATGATGGGAGGTAGCCTCATTGTGTCAGTACCTGCAGGTGGGAGGGGTGCCACGCGGACTGCGCATAATGATCACACCCACCTATGAGAATCAGCAGTCTGAAATGCTATGTGAATGGGCAGAAAACAGCACAACAAGCTCAATCAGTAGGATACGCATCTTATTGAAATATGCTGCAAAGGAAAGGCAGGAAGTAATAAATAAAATAAAGGAATTAAACGGTATATTGGAAAATAATGGAGACCAAACTAAGGTGGGAAAATTTAGAGAAGGTATGAAAATAAGGTTGGAGAAATCTGAAAAACGTATAAAAGATAGAAAAGCAACAAAATTCCTACGTGACCATCTGGATTAAGAGTCAGGGCGTAATCATACATTCGCGAAAAAATTTGACTTAGTGAGACGACAGAAGATCCAAAGTGGTACAACTCAACAAACAGATATTTCCCAAAGTGAAGCAAGCTCAGACACCGGTTCTGAACAAGAACAAGATGACCAAAGAGGAGGAGGAGTAAAAGATGTGAGGCTAGTCGTGACAGACGAATTCCATTTATTAAAGTTGGAACAACAGACAGATCATCGTACCACAAGGGGTCACAGGAGAAGATGAGGCAGAGGAAGAGAAACCAGAGAAGAGGAGGAGAGATATATAGAAGGAGAACAAGTATGGCAATCAAAAAAGATCAATGCGCTCCAACTCAAAGAAACAGGCGAAAATGGAAATGACAACCAAACAATTGTGAATTTAGGTACTATGAGCCTAACAGATGAAGAGAAATCTGTACTCGAGTTGGGACTTCATACTGTGATGAGAATGACTTTAACTATCCCAAGAGCAGAATGGATTTATATCGATTTGTGAGGAAACTCAAATTATCCAAAACGCACATCAATGAAACTGACATAATCCAACAATCCCAGAAATACGGACAATCCATCCAGCAGAACTGAATTTACTGAATGCAAATGATGCACCCACCTTAGAAAATCTACTTTCTTTGTACAATGAAAACAATGATGAATTAGTCAATATAAATGAGCTCCCGGCGAGTAATGATACAGCAGACCATCTGACATTTAATTTGGAAAGAGAAGATCATGCCCCATTTCGGCCACCTTGAAGATTTGTTCCACAGACAATAAGGGACAATCTGGATATTTTTAATGAAACTATAACAAAAGATTTGAAATGCTTGTATTATAAAATAGCAAATCAAAAGAATAAGATCAACTCCAAAAAAGCTCTGATACAGAAAACTGTGGGTAAAATTGCCAATGACGACAGAGTGTTAGTAAAACCTTTAGAGAAAGAAGGAAATGAGTTGTGGGGTTGGGAGCTATACAATAAGGAAGCTCTGAATCAACTCAATGATACAGAATGTTACCTCAGAATAAACAGAAAAGAATATGAAGTGGTAAAAGAATTACTGAGCTGTGACGAGTACAAATTGATAAAACAAGAGAACCCAATACTACCTGTATTCTATATGCTCCCAAAGGTGCATATGAGCACCACTACTCCACCTGAGAGACCAATAATATCTTTGTGTGGCAGCTTATTTGAAAACGTTTCTAAACACATCGATTATTTTTTTAATCCGATTGTACGAACATTGACATTGTATATTAAGGACTCTACGGATTTTTTAAAGTGTATTTATGATATACGTTGGAATGAGAGCACTATGGTTTTACTAACGCTTGATATTGATACGCTTTATAGTAGCATAAGGCATACTGACGGTCTAAAGGCTACTGAATATTTTTTAAACAAAAGACCCATTAGATTTTAAAAACACAATCAAATGATTTTAGAAATGATGAGATGGTGTCTGACTAGAAAAAAAATTCATTTGGTGAAGATCTGTTCCAGCAGGAACAGGGAACGGCCATGGGCACCTACTCCCCCCCAAGTTATACCAATTTACATCTGGGCTGGTGGAAGAAGCAGGTCCTCAGAGGGCCACTTCTGGAACATTGGTCTGAACATGTCCTTTTGTTGCTGAGGCAGGCACTGAAACGGACATAACATCATTTATCAGGGACCTGAATACAAATGGCCTGAATATTATATTTGTAGGACATTGGAGCAGAACCTCCATAGATTTTTTGGACATCAGAATAAACCCAGTGGAGGGTAATCTTGAAACAACCATCTTTAGGAAGCCTACTGCTGTTAACACTATTTTCCACGCAGGAATTGCCCATCCAGCACCTCTCATAATTAGTATACCTTTTGGGGAATTTTATGGGGGACAGAGGTCATGCAGCAGTGATGAAGAGTACTATAAAGTGGAGCAGGAAATGACCAGTAGATTCCTACAGAGAGGATATTCACCAAAGATTATGCATGGGGTCGCTTTAAAAGCCAAGAACCTAGAAAGACAAAGAATAATATTCTAACTATCTTGAATACAACAGAGAGAGAATAATCATAAAAAGTTCAGAACTACATTCAGCTAACCACTTTTTTATAACTACTTTTAATGTGAAACATAAGGAAGTGAGGTCAATTTTAAATAAACATTGCTATCTGGTGAAAAATTAACCAGTAGTGGGCCCAAAAGTAAACATCCGAATGTCGTTTTTAGAAAATCTAAATCATTGAGAGACAGGATTGCGAAGAGTGAATATCAAGAACAAAAGAGGGGGGAGCCCCCTCTTGGCTTCTGCAAAAAATGGGTTTCAGGAAGTGTTTTAGGTGTAAGGCGTGCACTCATGGATTGAATCGCACGCATTTTAAAACATCTTTTAACAAAACCCTTACGATCAGAGGTTTTTTAAGTTGTAGATCAAGTTTTGTGGTCTACATGTTACAATGCCCCTTCCAAAAGATCTATATAGGTAGTACAACGGTACCTGTATTTAAAAGAATACTACAACATCGGAGAGCAATTGTCATTCAGGATAAGACTTACCCTATCGCCAGACATTTTCAAACTCATCACCAAAGTGATCCCGTAGGCTTACAGTACAGCTTTATAGCCACAGTACCCAGAAAGAAAAGAGAGAGAAATAGGAAGAAGGAACTCCGTCGACTAGAAAAGTATTTTATACTGGAGTGTGACAGCAAGGAACCCCATGGGTTTAATATAGATGAGGACTTGTACACTTGTCTGGAGTAAATTGATGATGAGTCAGAATGAACAATAATAATGAAATGAGAACGAGCGAGCACATTTAAGTACCATTTATTTTCAAGTCTCTATGTTGAAATTTTAAATTTTGGATGAAAAGAGACGGAAATAGTGAGACAAAGATTTCTTGGACATAGCACTTTATTTGTAGGATAATACAGTGAAAAACTCTTTTAGCAACCATTTGTGGAATGGTATGGAAAAAGAAAGAAGGAAAATGACGAAATAAATTTGAATTTGTATGTAAAATATATAATTCTATATTTTAAAGTGTATTTTGTAAAGTATATGATGATGTTTATTGTGGTTTTATATATAAATATTATACAAGAGAGCACTTGCACTTTATGATTATCTAGTACTGTAGACAAGTATACTGGTACTGATTGAAATGAAAATGAAACTAGTATACATAAGCACTAGCACTTTTTCTAAGAGAGTACTGTATTAACAAAAACATTAGCACTATTATGTTGATTGGTTATTTATCAAGCAAATGTCTAAATTGAGCACTAGCACTTTGAAATGTTAATAATCTTTGCCGTCTTAATTTTTTATTTGCTGTTGCTGGATTAAGCAACTTTGACCGCTCACCACGGAGTGCTTTTGCTTTGTTTATGGAAATATAACGAGGTTCCGAGCCTTGATTGTGACACGCGGTACCAGCGTGTTGGAGCACCCGCCCATGAGTGCCCTGGGATTGTTTGGTACAATTGGAGCTCCATATATAGATATATATATAAATGTATATATATTTTTTTCTAAGAGAGTACTGTATTAACAAAAGCATTAGCACTAATATGTTAATTGGTTATTTATAAAGCAAATGTCTAAACAGAGCACTAGCACTTTGAAATGTTAATAATCTTTGCCGTATTAATAGTTTCATATTGGCACCTAGGAGAACAAGTGAAAACTGCCACATGGCACATTGAGATACAAGGAAAGAAACGTTATTCTGAAACTGTATGCAAGTAATTAATTTTGCTGCTCAATGCAAAAAATTCAGAATGATTGCCTAAATGAAACAATTGTATATGAGAGCAAAAAAGTCTTTGAATTGTTTTAAACTGGCTTGAAATCAAATGAATAACTGGGTAAAGGTTGATTGCCTTGTATAACTGGTAGTCTAACACGTTCTAAGATGGCACCCGTAGGGACAGTGCAATAATCTCCTTTTCACTAAACAAACTGTTGTCCTCCGCTTATGTTAATGTCTGTAATGAGTATATTAATGGGAAAAAAAATGTGCTTCTACATCGTGAACATGGTAGCGTCAAGCCACAGAAAAGCGTAGATGTTGTTGTTTAAATTTAAATAAATCAGAGTGATTATTACCCCCCTGGTGGAGTGCTGGATGATCTTTGCTGCAAGTGGTGATCTCATGTGAGACATGTGTATATGTATATATATATATATATATATATATATATATATATATATATATATATTACCTACTGGCGGTCGCCAGTAGGTAGTTATAGTTAGGATCGATTTCCATAGGGAAATCGCAACATTCTATTTGAAATATCTTTGGCGCCGGTTGAGGAATCAGCCTGAATTTTTCAGCAACTTTGCCTCGCGGCGCTCCGCTCCTTCCCTGAAAGTTTGGGGGGCATTCGTCAAGCGGGGGCCGAGATAAAAGGGGGGTCCCAAAACGTGTTTTCCCCATGTTAATTTCCATAGGGCGGTCTGTTGCACTTTTAGCTCGAACGGCTGAATGGATTTTCACCAAACTTGGCAAAATTGTAGGGACTGGTAGCCCGATGTGCCTTTGCTATGTCTCAAGATATGTGCTCCAGAGGATTTTGAGTAATTTAGGTTCAAAAAAATGTATATATCTAGAGCCGCGCCCCGGTACGCGTACCGGGGAGCGCTCTGGGCGCGCCACGCGACTTGCGCACGGCAAGCTGATTGGTTCTCGGGTGTCTGTAAACATTCGAAACAGTCCGCAGCGGCCGCCATCTTGTGTCTCGGTAGGATTGAGACCCAAGAGGTGGCAAAAATCAAAGGGGGAAATGAGCAAAAGGGGGCAGGGTACACCCCCTCTGACCCCCAAGGTTTGATGTGGGGGCCATAAAAGGGTCCCGCGGGTAAAAAAAAGAATTTTTGATTTTCACGGGGGGGAGCGCCCGGTACGCGCACCGGGGAGCGTACCATGGAGATAAAAAATGACAGACTTTTTTTTTAAAAAAATAGCATTTTTTTATAAATTGGAGGTAGTTCTGAAAAGAACTTTTTTTTGTTTTTGTTGTTTTATATTTTTTTAGACTTTTTAAAACGATTTTATATTTTTTTTTATTTTTTTCAGTGGAAAAACAAAAACAGGGATTCCAAAACTGCTCAACAGGAGCAAACACATGTGAAAATTTAGGGACTGGCAGGGCAGCGGTGTTCCTGTTTCTTTATGGCAATGAGTTCAACACTCTGCTCCCCATAGCAGAGCAGTTCGTCACACTGCGTGCACAGAAATTTGATGCCTGCAAACACCGGCTGTATGTTAGGGACCATTCTTCCACGGGGTGGTCCCGAAGGTGTTGCTCCACCAGTGGAGGTGCTGCCGCCATCTGTGTGTAAATTCCGTGCCAGCTCCCTGACACTCTCCCTGGAAAAGTTTTTTGGGTGTCTTCTTTTGACATGCCTGATTAAATTGGCATTTCCGAAGCTATATTTTTTTAGAGGATTGCCTCTGGATAAAGTACTGCCACATATTTTGCAGGTTACTTTTGGAGCATTGACTTTTTTTTGTCCTTCAGGGATGTCATAGAATTTCCAGATGAAATGGTCCTTTTTCTTCTGGTGAGGAGGGTCCTCATCCAAAAATTCGTCGGAATCACTGCTGGATGACTCCCTTGCAGCCATTGGTGTAGATCAGGAAAGTAGGAGATGAAGACAGTACACAGAACAGCTCTTGCTCTCTCCAAGTACAAAGCAATAGTGAGAGAAATGGGTGGGTTTCACACAATTTGGAAAAAAAAAAGTTCTGAACCAATGAAAAGTGTTATTTTAAAGTCACATGGCTTGACGCGCTTACGCTACGCGCCCTGGGGCGCGTCCCGGGGCGTGTATCGTAAGCGCATCGGGGCGCTTACGTTGCGCGATCGTATGCGCTTTCGGGTGCGCTTACGCGGTGCGTCATAAGACGCATCTCGCGGCTACGCGATACGTGTCTTATGACGCAAGGCGTGGCGGCTACGCGATACGTCACGATGTTGTTTTCGTTCGCGGCAATAGCGCTATCGGGACGCTCACCTGTACGCGCCCCGGGGCGCGCCGTAACATTGCGCTTACCCGTGCGTTCACCGGTACGCGCCCCGGGGTGAAAATAAATAAATAAATAAAATGACATAATTATACAATATAAAATTCGCTTTAAAATTTATTATTTTTTATAACTATAAAGATTTTCTATTAAAAAAACATTGAAATTCACTGAAAAAACCATAGGTTTCACACCAGTTATAGTTAGGAATTAGCATTTAAAAAACCTATGAAATTCACTGAAAAAAACATAGGTTTTACACCAGTTATAGTTAGCTGGAAGTTTTACTCGCATAAAACCATTGAAATTCCCACGTTATAGTTAGTTGGACTCACTATAACTTGCGCGTGCAATGCACTGCTGATGACGTCACATATTACATCACTCATGACATGGTCAGTGACATCACTCATGACATCACTGATGATTGTTCCTCAGACACAGCTCAATCATTTCTTCGAGCATCTGAGTATGTTGTAATTCCTGTTTGGGCTTCTGTTTTAGAACAAATGTGACAGCCTGTACCCCAATGTTGTGGCTTACTGATGTATATAAAGATGTTACATCTATGGTTACAAGTAGGTATTCTCTTTGCCATCTAGTTTCCGTTAAGACTCTTAAAAAGTCCCCAGTATCAGGTGGAGTAAGATGGCTTGAATAAATGAGTAAAGAAAACCCCAACGAGAGTGCTGCTTTATATTTTGAATTTGGTGAGAATTATGTGTGAACAAAGGCACTTGATGCTTGAAACGTCAACGAGAAAGGTCGAAATTAAATAAAGGAATCGACTTGCCTGAAGCTGTCTGGGTCTGCTTCTTCATTTCGCCCTTGAGGAGGTTATGAGGATTTTTTCGTGCTGATATATATATATACATATATATATACAAACAAAGTTTGCCACTAGCTTCGAGGCGCACACAAAAACTCAAGTAGGACTCACTTATTGTTTGTCAAGGGGTCCATTTATTCATTGGAAACAGCAATCCTTTCAATGTTGTTTGTGCAAGGTCCTACGCGTTTCGAGGCTCCTGCCTCTTGATCACGGACCGGAACTGATTGTGGTAGCTGCCTCGCTGCAAGTTCCTAATTTTTAAGCCGCAGTAACTGCCCCCAGGTGGACTGACTTTGATTTACAGCCTGCAGGTTTGCTGGAACTTGTAGTTCAAAGTTCGTTGACATTTTCACGAAGTAGCTGCCATTAATCCTGTTATTTTTCACTGCTTTTCACCCTCCAGTGGGTGTTTGAAGGGAAGGGCCAGTTTCCATATTTGAATTGGGCTCGGTTTTTCCGCTTTGCGGGGCTCTCGTGTCCCACTGCAGTCCATAATTTAATTTCACGGCGGTGCGTTCCTCACGACCTTGGCAGGCCGTAATATATCAAACAAAGTTTGCCACTAGCTTCGAGGCGCACACAAAAACTCAAGTAGGACTCACTTATTGTTTGTCAAGGGGTCCGTTTATTCATTGGAAACAGCAATCCTTTCAATGTTGTTTGTGCAAGGTCCTACGCGTTTCGAGGCTCCTGCCTCTTGATCACGGACCGGAACTGATTGTGGTAGCTGCCTCGCTGCAAGTTCCTCATTTTTAAGCCGCAGTACCTGCCCCCAGGTGGACTGACTTTGATGTACAGCCTGCAGGTTTGCTGGAACTTGTAGTTCAAAGTTCGTTGACATTTTCACGAAGTAGCTGCCATTAATCCTGTTATTTTTCACTGCTTCAGTGGGTGTTTGAAGGGAAGGGCCAGTTTCCATATTTGAATTGGGCTCGGTTTTTCCGCTTTGCGGGGCTCTCGTGTCCCACTGCAGTCCATAATTTAATTTCACTGCGGTGCGTTCCTCACGAAATGACTTTGTGCAAGTTAGCTGCCGTTTTTCAAAAGGGAATAAAGAACTCCCACTCAAGAAAATGAGTCCTGTTTTGTTCTTGTGAGCGCCTCCAAGCAACATGGCAAACTTGGAAACAATTATTACGGCCGGCCACGGTCGTGGAGTGCGCACTGCCACAGAAAGTGAAGTGGACTGCCACTAGGCACCGGTATCTCGAGGGGCAGAAGAACATTACCCGCTGCAAACGGTAAAATCGGCATCTTCTTCACAGTGGCTCACTGGAGAGCGTCATTATTAAATTAAATGAACAGCCCTGGACAGCCGGTATCTGCGAGGAAGAGGAGGGGCAAACCCCATTCCTACACGTTCCACAATGCCTGCAGCCTGACACCAGAGCCAGCCCACCTGGGGGCAGGTAATTAACACCAACACGTGACTCCCGTAGATGCTGCTGCTTTCCTGTGCAGAGGTCCGTGAGCAAGAGGCAGGAGCCTCGAAACGCGTAGGACTATCAAATGACTTTGTGCAAGTTAGCTGCCGTTTTTCAAAAGGGAATAAAGGACTCCCACTCAAGAAAGGTAGCCCTGTTTTGTTCTTGTGAGCGCCTCCAAGCAACATGGCAAACTTGGAAACAATTATTACGGCCGGCCACGGTTGTGGAGTGCGCACTGCCACAGAAAGTGAAGTGGACTGCCACGAGGCACCGGTATCTCGAGGGGCAGAAGAACATTACCCGCTGCAAACGGTAAAATCGGCATCTTCTTCACAGTGGCTCACTGGAGAGCGTCATTATTAAATTAAATGAACAGCCCTGGACAGCCGGTATCTGCGAGGAAGGGGAGGGGCAAACCCCATTCCTACACGTTCCACAATGCCTGCAGCCTGACACCAGAGCCAGCCCACCTGGGGGCAGGTAATTAACACCAACACGTGACTCCCGTAGATGCTGCTGCTTTCCTGTGCAGAGGTCCGTGAGCAAGAGGCAGGAGCCTCGAAATGCGTAGGACTATGAAATGACTTTGTGCAAGTTAGCTGCCGTTTTTCAAAAGGGAATAAAGGACTCGCACTCAAGAAAGGTAGTCCTGTTTTGTTCTTGTGAGCGCCTCCAAGCAACATGGCAAACTTGGAAACAATTATTACGACCGGCCACGGTCGTGGAGTGCGCACTGCCACAGAAAGTGAAGTGGACTGCCACGAGGCACCGGTATCTCGAGGGGCAGAAGAACATTACCCGCTGCAAACGGTAAAATCGGCATCTTCTTCACAGTGGCTCACTGGAGAGCGTCATTATTAAATTAAATGAACAGACCTGGACAGCCGGTATCTGCGAGGAAGGGGAGGGGCAAACCCCATTCCTACACGTTCCACAATGCCTGCAGCCTGACACCAGAGCCAGCCCACCTGGGGTCAGGTAATTAACACCAACACGTGACTCCCGTAGATGCTGCTGCTTTCCTGTGCAGAGGTCCGTGAGCAAGAGGCAGGAGCCTCGAAACGCGTAGGACTATGAAATGACTTTGTGCAAGTTAGCTGCCGTTTTTCAAAAGGGAATAAAGGACTCCCACTCAAGAAAGGTAGTCCTGTTTTGTTCTTGTGAGCGCCTCCAAGCAACATGGCAAACTTGGAAACAATTATTACGGCCGGCCACGGTCGTGGAGTGCGCACTGCCACAGAAAGTGAAGTGGACTGCCACGAGGCACCGGTATCTCGAGGGGCAGAAAAACATTACCTGCTGCAAACGGTAAAATCGGCATCTTCTTCACAGTGGCTCACTGGAGAGCGTCATTATTAAATTAAATTAACAACCCTGGACAGCCGGTATCTGCGAGGAAGGGGAGGGGCAAACCCCATTCCTACAAGTTCCACAATGCCTGCAGCCTGACACCAGAGCCAGCCCACCTGTGGGCAGGTAATTTACACCAACACGTGACTCCCGTAGATGCTGCTGCTTTCCTGTGCAGAGGTCCTTGAGCAAGAGGCAGGAGCCTCGAAACGCGTAGGACTATGAAATGACTTTGTGCAAGTTAGCTGCCGTTTTTCAAAAGGGAATAAAGGACTCCCACTCAAGAAAGGTAGTCCTGTTTTGTTCTTGTGAGCGCCTCCAAGCGACATGGCAAACTTGGAAACAATTATTATGGCCGGCCACGGTCGTGGAGTGCGCACTGCCACAGAAAGTGAAGTGGACCGCCACGAGGCACCGGTATCTCGAGGGGCAGAAGAACATTACCCGCTGCAAACGGTAAAATCGGCATCTTCTTCACAGTGGCTCACTGGAGAGCGTCATTATTAAATTAAATGAACAGCCCTGGACAGCCGGTATCTGCGAGGAAGGGGAGGGGCAAACCCCATTCCTACACGTTCCACAATGCCTGCAGCCTGACACCAGAGCCAGCCCACCTGTGGGCAGGTAATTAACACCAACACGTGACTCCCGTAGATGCTGCTGCTTTCCTGTGCAGAGGTCCGTGAGCAAGAGGCAGGAGCCTCGAAACGCGTAGGACTATGAAATGACTTTGTGCAAGTTAGCTGCCGTTTTTCAAAAGGGAATAAAGGACTCCCACTCAAGAAAGGTAGTCCTGTTTTGTTCTTGTGAGCGCCTCCAAGCAACATGGCAAACTTGGAAACAATTATTATGGCCGGCCACGGTCGTGGAGTGCGCACTGCCACAGAAGTGAAGTGGACCGCCACGAGGCACCGGTATCTCGAGGGGCAGAAGACCATTACCCGCTGCAAACGGTAAAATCGGCATCTTCTTCACAGTGGCTCACTGGAGAGCGTCATTATTAAATTAAATGAACAGCCCTGGACAGCCGGTATCTGCGAGGAAGGGGAGGGGCAAACCCCATTCCTACACGTTCCACAATGCCTGCAGCCTGACACCAGAGCCAGCCCACCTGGGGGCAGGTAATTAACACCAACACGTGACTCCCGTAGATGCTGCTGCTTTCCTGTGCAGAGGTCCGTGAGCAAGAGGCAGGAGCCTCGAAACGCGTAGGACTATGAAATTACTTTGTGCAAGTTAGCTGCCGTTTTTCAAAAGGGAATAAAGGACTCCCACTCAAGAAAGGTAGTCCTGTTTTGTTCTTGTGAGCGCCTCCAAGCAACATGGCAAACTTGGAAACAATTATTACGGCCGGCCACGGTCGTGGAGTGCGCACTGCCACAGAAAGTGAAGTGGACTGCCACGAGGCACCGGTATCTCGAGGGGCAGAAGAACATTACCCGCTGCAAACGGTAAAATCGGCATCTTCTTCACAGTGGCTCACTGGAGAGCGTCATTATTAAATTAAATGAGCAGCCCTGGACAGCCGGTATCTGCGAGGAAGGGGAGGGGCAAACCCCATTCCTACACGTTCCACAATGCCTGCAGCCTGACACCAGAGCCAGCCCACCTGGGGGTAGGTAATTAACACCAACACGTGACTCCCGTAGATGCTGCTGCTTTCCTGTGCAGAGGTCCGTGAGCAAGAGGCAGGAGCCTCGAAACGCGTAGGACTATGAAATGACTTTGTGCAAGTTAGCTGCCGTTTTTCAAAAGGGAATAAAGGACTCCCACTCAAGAAAGGTAGTCCTGTTTTGTTCTTGTGAGCGCCTACAAGCAACATGGCAAACTTGGAAACAATTATTACGGCCGGCCATGGTCGTGAAGTGCGCACTGCCACAGAAAGTGAAGTGGACTGCCACGAGGCACCAGTATCTCGAGGGGCAGAAGAACATTACCCGCTGCAAACGGTAAAATCGGCATCTTCTTCACAGTGGCTCACTGGAGAGCGTCATTATTAAATTAAATGAACAGCCCTGGACAGCCGGTATCTGCGAGGAAGGGGAGGTGCAAACCCCATTCCTACACGTTCCACAATGCCTGCAGCCTGACACCAGAGCCAGCCCACCTGGGGGCAGGTAATTAACACCAACACGTGACTCCCGTAGATGCTGCTGCTTTCCTGTGCAGAGGTCCGTGAGCAAGAGGCAGGAGCCTCGAAACGCGTAGGACTATCAAATGACTTTGTGCAAGTTAGCTGCCGTTTTTCAAAAGGGAATAAAGGACTCCCACTCAAGAAAGGTAGTCCTGTTTTGTTCTTGTGAGCGCCTCCAAGCAACATGGCAAACTTGGAAACAATTATTACGGCCGGCCACGGTCGTGGAGTGCGCACTGCCACAGAAAGTGAAGTGGACTGCCACGAGGCACAGGTATCTCGAGGGGCAGAAGAACATTACCCGCTGCAAACGGTAAAATTGGCATCTTCTTCACAGTGGCTCACTGGAGAGCGTCATTATTAAATTAAATGAACAGCCCTGGACAGCCGGTATCTGCGAGGAAGGGGAGGCGCAAACCCCATTCCTACACGTTCCACAATGCCTGCAGCCTGACACCAGAGCCAGCCCACCTGGGGGCAGGTAATTAACACCAACACGTGACTCCCGTAGATGCTGCTGCTTTCCTGTGCAGAGGTCCGTGAGCAAGAGGCAGGAGCCTCGAAACGCGTAGGACTATGAAATGACTTTGTGCAAGTTAGCTGACGTTTTTCAAAAGGGAATAAAGGACTCCCACTCAAGAAAGGTAGTCCTGTTTTGTTCTTGTGAGCGCCTCCAAGCAACATGGCAAACTTGGAAACAATTATTACGGCCGGCCACGGTCGTGGAGTGCGCACTGCCACAGAAAGTGAAGTGGACTGCCACGAGGCACCGGTTTCTCGAGGGGCAGAAGAACATTACCCGCTGCAAACGGTAAAATCGGCATCTTCTTCACAGTGGCTCACTGGAGAGCGTCATTATTAAATTAAATGAACAGCCCTGGACAGCCGGTATCTGAGAGGAAGGGGAGGGGCAAACCCCATTCCTACACATCCCACAATGCCTGCAGCCTGACACCAGAGCCAGCCCACCTGGGGGCAGGTAATTAACACCAACACGTGACTCCCGTAGATGCTGCTGCTTTCCTGTGCAGAGGTCCGTGAGCAAGAGGCAGGAGCCTCGAAACACGTAGGACTATGAAATGACTTTGTGCAAGTTAGCTGCCGTTTTTCAAAAGGGAATAAAGGACTCCCACTCAAGAAAGGTAGTCCTGTTTTGTTCTTGTGAGCGCCTCCAAGCAACATGGCAAACTTGGAAACAACATATATATATACATATATTTTTTTTTCATTGAAAAAAACATAGGTTTCACACACGTTATAGTTAGGAATTAGCATTTAAAAAAACATGCAAATTCATTGAAAAAACCCTAGTTTTCACACATTATAGTTAGCTGAACATTTCTCTCATACAAAACCTTTGAAATTCCTCCGTTATAGTTAGCTCAGCTAACTATAACTTGCGAGCCCGCAATGCACTGCTGATGATGTCACATACTACATCACTCCAGACATGGTCAGTGACATCACTCATGACATCACTGATGACATCTCAAATGACATCACTGATGACATCATCGAGTGAATGTGTGTCTTTCTGAAAAATATATTTTTTATATATGTATATCTAAAGGTCGATGGAACAATAAATGAGTAAATAAATGTCTAAATTGATTTTTTTTGTTAAAATTGATTCTATAAATGACTTATTAAGTGTATCTTAGTGAATAGATGTATTAACGAGTAATGTTTAAATATGTAAATATCTGTATCAGTGTCTCACTTTGTGTATAAGTGGCTGCATGGGGTGGTGAGTAGCTACATGAGTGTGTATATGGCTTATTAGTTGTTTTTTTGAGTATCAGTATGAGTGTCTGTATGGTTCGGTGGGGGATATTACTTAGCATATAGATGCATGAATGACTGACTCACTGTTTGTATGTGTTTTGAAGACAGCATGTGTGCAAGACTGTATGGGTGGATGAGTTTGTGTATGGGTGTGTTAGTGAGTGAATGACTGTCCCAATAGTGTCTTTATGAGTAAGTACATATGTTTTAAACTAGTATATGTGAGTATTGATGTATATAAGTGAGTATATATGAGAGTGAGAGATTGGAAGAGTTCCTGTATAAATAAGTATTTGTTTCTATAAGTGATTGTTTAAGAGAGTAAGTATGTGTATGTTTCTGTGGAAGTAAGTGTAGTGGTGTGTGTATAGCTGTATATGCAAGTAAATGGATGTTTAATAGTGTATTTGCATGAGTGAGTATGTGTGTGAGTAACTCGATGTATAGATGTATGAGTACATATGATGAGTGAGTACATGTATGAGTGACTGTATAGAAATGTTGGTGAATGAGTGGATGTGTATGTAGATGTTGGAATTACTGAATAGGTTGTTGAAACTGGTATTGGTATCTCAATTTTTTTGAAAATTGTATTTTCTATTTTTCAATGTGTGTATATCAAAGGTTATATTAGGGTGAGAAGAGGTCTGCCACTCTTTCACAAGGATGATGTCATCAGTGATGTCATCAGTGATGTAATTTGAGATGTAATCAGTGATGTCATGAGTGATGTCACTGACCATGTCATGAGTGATGTAGTATGTGACATCATCAGCAGTGCATTGCGGGCGCGCAAGTTATAGTTAGCTGAGCTAACTATAACGGAGGAATTTCAAAGGTTTCGTATGAGAGAAATGTTCAGCTAACTATAATGTGTGAAAACTAGGGTTTTTTCAATGAATTTGCATGGTATTTTAAATGCTAATTCCTAACTATAACGTGTGTGAAACCTATGGTTTTTTCAATGAATTTGCAAGGTTTTTTAAATGCTAATTCCTAACTATTACGTGTGTGAAACCTATGGTTTTTTCAGTGAATTTCAAAGGTTTTGTAAATGATAAATTATAAATGTAATAATGATTATGTCTTTCTTTTTACACTAATTTCTTATCTTTTTAATATAAATATTTATATGTATATAATTTTTTAGATTATATTTCATATTTTTATTTTAAAATAATAACAAAACTAAATTTCAAAGTAATTTTTGGATTAATTATTGCATGACTTCGGTTGCAAGTATAACACAACTCCAGCAATGCTCTGGGGCCCTATGCTCACAAAGCTGTATCAATCCTTACACCTGCTTCAAACATGTGCAAGGTTTTGACGCAGCATAAGCTCAAAAGTGACTGAATGAAATGTTATACATTTCACTCAGTCACTTTTAGGATGCGTTGCTGCACCCCCTTCTGCACAGGAAAGCCTCTTCTGGCGCAGGGCTTTACAATGTAATGCACCCTCCAGATGCGTCACATTGTTAATAGCACACACCATGGCACATCTTTTGCACCACCGCTGTGTCACAAAAATTACGCAACGGCTGTGTAAAAGAGGCACAAGGGGATTGTAAATCCGCCCCTAACACATACAAATTCACCCTGGCAGTTTCACCAGCAGCGCAAATTGAAGCATAGACTTCTAACATATTTATGTACATATGTTACATTCAAGAGCTTCACACATACTACAGTATACTATAGGTAAGCATCTTATAGATTTATACTGTAGCACTTCCTTATAGCTCTGCACTTTCACATTCTCCATACACTAGTAATATACTCATTCATTCATTTATGAACTACATTATCAACCTTTGTTATGTTATGTTATGTTATGCTGGTTTTTTTATAGCGCACGGCTACTCAAAGAGTGTCCCGGCGCTTTGGTTGCAGACCTATCTCATAACACAACAAGAAAGAAGAGAAATTAAAAAAACAGAAGATACAGAGAAGAGAGAGAAACAAAACCCAGGGCGCAGCTAAGAGGTGAAAAGCCAAGTTTTAAGCCCTTTCCTAAAAGCCAGTAGGTTAGACGTGCTGCGTAGCACCACTGGCAGCGTGTTCCAGAGCTGGGGGGCTAGCAATCTGAAGGAACGGCCTCCAATACGTGCCCTTTTGACACGCGGAACATTGGCAAGGTACAAGGACCCTGACCTCAAGGACCTGGCTGGATGATAAAAAGCCAGCCTTTTTTGAAGGTATTTCGCTCCGGTGAAATGCAGCGCCTTATGTGCCAACGTCAAGGCCTTAAAGATTATCCGCTTCCGAATGGGAAGCCAGTGCAGTGCCCGCAGGAGGCCCGAGGCTCTAGCACGGCGAGATAGTCCAAAAATAGCCCGTGCTGCCGAGTTCTGGACCACCTGTAGCCGTTGAAGCAGATATTCCGGCAGGCCAAGGTAAAGAATGTTCGCATAATCAATACGTGAGCTCATGTTAGATGTGAAGGACATCTGACATGAGATTTGATTGGAATTCCATAGAGCATATTATCAAACCCATTATCGCCACTTTAGCGACACTTTCCTGCCGATAAAGTGGCAATAATTTTTGTCACCAAAGGCTTGATATTATGTAAATGTACAGGAATTTATATAGCGCAAATCACCAAGCGGTTTCTAAGCGCTTGCTTAGGGAACCCGTCCTGGTATTCCCCTGTGAGATAACCCCGGCAGGGTATCCGCAAGGTGAAAGCCAGGCATCCCGCCGCGAGGGGCCGTTGTGGAGATTAAGCAAGCTATTGCCCAGAGTCGCAGTGTGAACCCGTGAATCGAGTAGGCACCGGAGCGAGAATTGTCGAGTCCATGGACATTTTAGGACTCAAGACCCCGCCGAGCCGGGAATTGAACCCTGGTCCCGGGCTGACCTCTGCTTCCAGGTCTGCCTCCTCTAACCAGTGAGCCACACTTCTCCACACTTCTCCACATTATGGCCCAGAGTGTGTAGTGTATAGAAGCTTCTCTGTAAAATGTATAATTAGCTCCGAGCAGTGACAACAGATAGGTTACAACAGTCTGAAAAACAGATCATCAACCTTATTACGCCACTTTTGAGTCACTTTTAACCTCCATTATCGCTTCAGGCAACCACCATATGGAACCTATAGCCTAAGGAGTACCAGACAGTGGTTCGATAAGGTGCATGCCAAGTGCTTCACTTCAGTAGACGTCACAGGATGGAAGACGTCACCAGTGGAGCACTTAAACCTTATTTAAATCAATTTAACAACAGCAACTTCACAAGGCTGTGCACCAGTACAAATTACAATTCATGATAGCAGCTGTGTCACTTATAGCCTTGGGCCCCGTCTCCCTATTCGTGGGGGTCGTCCGTGTCAGAGTGGGAACTCTGACGATTCATCGGCTTGGATTGAACAAAGAGCATATTGTGCTGTTCTGGTTGCTGTGACGCATCATGAGGGTCAGGCAGTGGAAGTATCAAGTAGGCAGACAAGCAGTACAATGAAAGTAGAAGAACTGCGGCCAGCAAACAACTGGTAGAACTGCGTAGGCACCCCTAACCACCATGGAGCCACACTCTAGTGTATCCGTTATTGGAGAGAAGGATGGGGAAGTATGCAGCAGGACTGTTGCAGGAATCCTCAAAAAAAGCCCCAGCCAGTCCACAGAATGCTAGTCCAGGTGCACACCGCAGGGTGCACAAGGGGGCTCAAGGGTGCGGCAGATCGGCATACCATGGAATAACTATGCAGAGTGGGGGGAGGTAAAATATTACGGTGCTTGAGGCACAGATCAATCCCCACAAGAGACAGTTCAAGGAGGCCTCTTGCTAAACTGGCCACAACACAGCAGATCTTCACCCAGCGCCAGTCTCCAGGTGGTGGTATGGGCCGCCAGCTCACGCTTTCCACTATGCCCAGGATCCCCTATGACCAGAAGGAGGAACTCACCGGTGAGGCAGTGCACCTGCAAGGTTGATGAGGTACTCTCGCACTGGGCTCTCATAAGTAAGCAATTGTAGTGGTGAGCCCGCCAGCAGTGCCCCGTGGCACCAGTAGTGGTGGTGAGTAATTCCCCACAAGGCAACAGGTCGAAGTCCGGCGGCACCAGTCAGGGATCACCGAGCGCCATGTCAGGAGACCGCCTAGTACAAGTGATGAGGCATCCAGGTCAGGGGTGCATAGTTTGGAGAGACTCCCTCTACCACCGCAGCACAGCGCACTCACCAGCGGCCGGAGTGGTCGCAGTCAGGCCCAGGAGCCAGTGGGCCATTTCAGAATAGCAGGCAATGTGGGTCCGCAGCCGTTGCAGTCAGCAGGCATGGAGGCAAGGGCTCAGGTCTGTCGACCCTCGACCGCTCTCCAGCCTGTGGCACCGGTGAGTTTCAGCAGTCTCTACCTCGGGCTCACCCAAGGACCCTGTCTCCTTTGGGCTTCCAAGGCTCTGCCTGGCCACCTTCGTGCACGCAAGGTAAGAAGGGGCCCCAGGACTGGGAAAACAGCAGTCTGCATTTCCGCAGCAGCACCCTCACATGTGAGGAAAGAGATCAGAGGCGAAGATGGTGGCAGTTCTTAAAGATTGTGGGCCATGGCCACCAGAGCTTCACAGGGAAGTGGCCATCTTGGTCACAGCCACGCCCTCAAAATTGCTCCTCCATGCTTCTGCAAGCATACGCATGGGTGCGGACGCACTTCAGCCATCTTTTAATTTTATATGTAATACTTTAATAATTATTTACCATTCCAAGATGGTTAACCAGCGTTTTCAAATGGAAAATGATTAATGAATTGATGACAATGCAAACAAGCAATGGACAAGCTAATAGCACTATGCTTGAGTATTATAGATGAGACTGAATAGCTTCCCCAATGCTTTGTATTTTGCCACCTTCTGACCAATACCATTATGCTAGAAATATATTTGGTTTGCTATTGGTTATCCATCTTTCTTTTACTGAACAGCAAAGCAGTAAGGTATTTTGCTTTTCCTTGATCCCTATGCTAATCTCAGTAGAGCTGCACTGCTGAATCACGTGATGGTATTTGTTAAAGGATAAAATATGACACTGAACCCAGATCCATGTGGTAATGGGGACAGTCCCTGGCACAGGAGTTACTGAGCCTACAAGTACTGCATCTACAGTGATATTTATTTTTCAATGAGCATGAAATCCTTATTTTTGCTAGCACCTTTTAGAAACTGTTTCAAAAACAAACCCGCTGTGGGGATATTTAAAATGTGCACACTTTCTTTAGCAGGGCACCTCTTTAATGCATATATATGTATATATTTCTGCAATTCAAGGCCTGTTCCCCTTCTCACAAGAGCACATTGTAGTGGGACCTTCTACAGAATAATGAAATATGCATTTCACGTAAGAGTAACACATAATATGCCACATGTTTCTTTAACTGAATGAAGCATATTGTATGCAACATTTCTTTCTAGCGAGCTTCTACCGATATGCTTGGAACACAGCTAAACTACATCTTCCATTTTAATTTAATTTAATTTAAAGCCATTTGTAAAGCGCCTGGTTACTCAAGAACAGAGTGTCCCCGCGCTGAAAACTGCATAGACGCTAGAGGAGGGAGAACGGGGGAGCCAACTGAGGGGAGGATGGTTAAGTTCGTGGAAATAAGAGGGTTTTCAGTTTTCCCCGAAACCTTGTTTCTGAGGGCTCCATTCGGATCTCAAGTGGGAGCTCGTTCCAGCACTTAGAAGCCAGATATCCAAACGAGCAGCCATCCATCCTGGCTCTGGTGACTTTGGGAATTTTGAACTGCATAGCCCCAGAAGACCTAAGATTTCTGGAGGGGCGGTGTATTGTAAGTAGGCTTTTTAAATAGTCTGGCCCTGTGCCATGAGCGATGCGGTGGGCAAAGCATAATGCTTTAAATTTGATTCGCTCCTTGATGGGGAGCCAGTGAAGTTTGGACAGGGCAGATTTCCCTGAAGCTCTGCGGGGAAGCTTTAGCACGAGACGTGCAGCGGCATTCTGGACACACTGGAGTTGATGGAGTCCCTTTTTGCTCAAGCCCAGTAACAAGGCGTTCCCATAGTCCAGATGGGGGGTTACTAGGGCGTGAACAATGGTCTTCCTGGAGTCCATGGGGAGGAGGTCTAATACCTTTCGGAGAACCCTCAATACGCTAAAGCATCTGGCAGAGACTTTGCTGACCTGGGGTAAGTATGAGAGATTAGAATCGAGTGTTATGCCCAAGTTGCGCACCGAGACCGCAGGGCAGGGTAGGCTGCCTAATTCCGTAGGCCACCACGCATGGGACCATACGGAGGAAGATTTTCCTACCACCAGAAGCTCGGTTTTATCGCCACTAAGGCGAAGGCAGTTCTTATTCATCCAGGCTGCCACAGAGTAGAGACAGTTATTCCAATTGATGTTTTCTCTAAAAGGTCAACCAGTTTGCAATAGTTGGGTAAATTAATTATTTTGACTTCTTGATTCCCACACTTACTTTCAACTGTTATGGTTGACCAGTGATTGGATTCGAATTTGGGAGCTGAGCCAATCATGTAGGCAAGCTCACGAATAAGAATACAAACTCTGGGCCAGAACCATAAACTTCCGTGGTATTCAGGTTCTTTGCCAGGAAAGAGCGTTAGTTTTGCAGCTTCCACGATAGAATGCCTATTTATTACTGTCTCTTTATTTACTTGTAGTTTTGCTAAACGTGCACAAAGCTCTTTAGAGCTATAGATCACTTTACAGAGAATACATTGTTAGCACCACCTTAATACAAAAAAATTAGCTATATGCCACATTTATATTTAAATATTACTTGTGTGTAAACAGAGGTATTAAAAAAACAATAGAAATACAATGATTGGAGCAAGAAAAGGTACCAGGAAACAGTGTGCACCTACTGGGGACTTATCAAGGACGTAGAGTGGTAAGAGGGACCAAACATGATCTGTTTCTCTAGAAGGGTATTTTATGTACACTTTACATAAATTATTGCTATTGAACATGTGTACGCCTTGTCTGCCCACAGTTGTAGTAATGTTTCTCTTATTCTGGAGGTTCCATGCATGCCTCTCTACAAGTCCTTCAGTACTCGTGACCAATTATTACAGCACTTTTGTCTTGTTGATGAGTGATGCTATGTGTTAGAAAAACATGTTTCCTAAATGTACTATAGACTGGTTAACTTGAATTTCGTGGCATGGAAGGGCCAAATTATGCAGCAGAATTGACTAAGTTATGCAACAAGAGAAAGGGAAACTATGCAGCATTATGTAGCACATTCTGCAATAGTTTTATTTTTTTAATTTAACATTGTAATACAAGCTGACTTAAAAGGGCTCCCAATACTATGCAAGAGACAAAGATTTCTTAAGAAGGAAAAGTATACACATTCACATGATCATACTTAAAATAGTTGTGACCAAGCCTCTTCGTGAGGCGAAACGCGTCATGACAGATTGCTGGCAAAGATTTAGCACGAAATAAAGCACCAAGAAAATAAGCACTTAGCTGTGGTTTCGCTCTGGCGTTATTTTTCCACTGTTACATGGGAACTTGTCGGATGGCGTCCTTTTGATACTTAAAATAGTATTCACAAATCTATGCTTAGGAAAATCAATAGTTTTTGCCCTGCCTATAAGGCTCAGGAGTATTGGGCACATGACTGGTGGCCTCCTAACCTGGGCCCCTGCCCAATCCCCAAGGATATGGTATGTAACCTAGGTTTCTACATGGACAACTAGCTGTCCATGAAAAGCCAGATTAACCACATCATCGGCACCTGTTTTGGAGTGATGTGCGGCTTGCAGAAGGTTTTCAAATGGATTCCTACTGAGGCTAGGAAACCATGAGTCCAGAGATTATTAATAAACCTAATGGACTATGGAAATTCCTATTGCTCTCAATTAATGAAAACCTTTCAAACAGACTCCAAATCTCGCAGAACACTGCTGCTAGGTTAGTCCTAGGCCTTCCACACAGATCTTCCCCTGCTCCCTGTTTAAGAGCCCTTCACTGGCTCCCAGTGAGAAAACAAATTTTCTTTAAGACCATCTGTTTGACACACAAGCATATATATGGAAACGGCCCGAGATACTGGTCCAAAAAGCTATGTTGGTACCAGCCACGTAGGGTACTCAGATCCAGTAATGAATCATTGCTTACCCCTCTCAGGATCCGCACCGCCAGAAAAGGAGGCAGGTTTTTCTTCTTTCTCGCGCCGGCATCATGGAACAAAATTCCTTCACATTGGCGTAGCATCGCTGATCATAACTGCTTTTGTAAGCTGAAGTCATGGCTATTTGATAATTAAGCTAGCATCTCCATCAGAGCCGTCTGCAAGCGCCATGAGACTTCTGAGTGATGTGTGCGCTATATAAATGTCCATGATTTCATTTAATTTGATTATTCTTACTTCTAACGTAAAATATACAAGAATTAAAATATTCAACATAATAAAATGCATCTCTTTTAATCTGCATATACTGTGTTTAGGAGCTAGTTTTCTCTTTTGTTTTACTTTAAGATCGTATTACATGCCTCTAAAGCCCCTTTTACATTAAGAAGCAGTCTTCCAGAAGCATATTTTGCTTTGCATGTCTATAAGTATTTTTCTAGGGGGTACTGTAAGATTCTAGACATCAATCCTCAAAAAGAGAAATACAACGTTTCGGATATTGTTTTGCTCCGAGTGCCCTCTTTTGAGAACAGCTTCTGCTTTATACCAAAATGTGCCCAAATAATGAAGCAAATAATTGTCATGACAAATAAGAATCATGTATGTATGAGGATTTTGCCCACATTGCAGACACAAGCCCATCGTTGTCAGTCATTTGAAACATGAATACAGGCCTAGCAAGAGTATCACCACATTGGAAGCAGTTTACTTTTTGAACTTTAGCAAACAGCTATATAGCTCCCACTTCTATTATGGAGCTAGTGAACTGAGGGCCCACTTTACAGTTTGTGGACAGAATACTCCTTTGCAAGCACCATGGACTACACTGTCCACAAAACTCTTGGTCAATCCGCCTCATTTATGGAATGTTCTGTTTATTGGAGTCTGCAATGTAGATAACACAACTTTTCTGCCAACAACCACAGGCCGGCAGAGTAAACAGCTTAAGGCCAGGAATACACAGCTGTATGCATACAACCCAGATGCCAGCAGTGATGTATGGACCATTTTCACATTAAACAGGAAATAAAAAGCAAAGGAAATCACTGAGAAAACACAAAACAATAGACCCAGCCCCCATCCTCCCCTCCTCCGCACTTGGAACATGAAACAGGGGCACACTACACCACAATATGCCCCAACGGGGCCCCTGAAAGTGTACAATGCTAAGAGGAAGCTCTATGTAACTTTGCACCTCTTTTGGGATCAAGCGCAATATCTAAAGATATTTGGGGCAGGACACTTCCCTAAATTCTACTAAGAGGAGTCAGATAAAGGGGGCCCATAACTCAGGCTAGGCGGCTGCTCTGCCCTCGACAGTGAGGGACAAACGATCCGTTGCTAAAGAAACCATAGTTTATGTAACCATGAAACATGATCCGGGATGCTTTCAGACCCCCCAGTGCGCAAGGATCACTTGGTGTGTAGCATTTAACTCTAAGGCCATCTGCCGACCCCGGAGCGATCGCAGCGGAAATGTCAGGGGGTTAGGCAGCCCAAGTAAAGTGTTTGTGGTAAAGCACGGTATAGCAGTGTCAAACGCTGAGCCAATTTCATCTAAGAACTGCTCCCAGAATCGGGTCAGTTGGGGAAGTGCCATGGAGGTGGAGAAGAGAGCTTGTCTGCCCACAGCCCTGCCAACACTTCTCCGAGCATCCCTTGTTCCATCTGTGAATGCGTGCAGGTCTGAGATACCAGTAGGCCGCCTCTGTACCAGCCATGTTATGCACAGTGGGATGTACTCTATAATAAATGTTGTTCCATTCTTTTGTGGAGAGAGAACGCCCCAATTCTTCCTCCCAGCGTAACTGGCCCTTGGATTTAAAAGCGGAATTGCTGTCAAAGAGTAGAGCATAGAGTTCAGAAATAGTCACTTATCCCCCTTACTTACAGAACAGCCACTTCTTGAAGTCTGTGAGGGGGCGAGAGGCCCCTAACTTGTAGCCTGTGGAGGTCACCCAATGCTGCAGCTGCTGCAGATAATGAAATGAGTCCGTCGCGTGAAGAGAATAGTCCTGTTTAAGTTGATCAAAGGGGATACCCGTAAGGAATCAAAGAGCGAGCCCACCCATTTGTACTCCAGTTTGCGCCAGCGGCTGAACACTTCTGAGCTGCACCCAGGAGGGATGTCGGGGATATCGACAATGGGCAACATCGGGGAGGGGAACGTCGTCAGACCTAGGCTGAGGGCTATGCAGTCTCATACTTTCGTAGTCATGGCCGTCACCGGTGATGAGTACAGGCACCAAGGCCTATAATTTTGAGGCAATCATGCTTCCCGACAGATAACACACCGGCGACCATCTGGTCCATGAAGGTCCAGTGCTATTCAGAGAGAGGCCTATTCCACTCTACAATATAGCGGAATTACGTAGCTTAGAAGTAGTGGGTGTTTAGAGGGCGCCCTAGGCCTTCCTCCCCCTTGAGCTGTGACAGTTGTTTATGGTGAAGGCACAGTCTTTTAAAGCTCCAGACAAACATATTGTTGGCAAGTTGCAGAGAGGGCAGCCCCGAGATGAAGAAGTCAGCGGTAAGGTCTGAAAGACATAAAGAATGCATAGGAGCACTGTCATTTTGACTACTCCTCTGCGGCCCAACCAGGCCAGCCGCATTTGGCTCCATGAGGATAATGACCTATTTGTTTGGTCAAGGAGGGTACCGTAGTTCACTGTCAGTGTCTTCGCCAGAGTGCGAGCCAGCTGGATACATAGATACGGTATGGTCTCTGTCGTCGAGACCAAAGGAAACCGGACGTAGAGAGGGGACTTGTGTGGAGGAGTGACCAACATGTTCAGAATCTGGGACTTTTTAAGGTTGACTTTGAACCCTGAGACCTCACCAAACAACCCCAGTTCGTCGAGTAGGGATGGCAGCAAAGTCATCAGATGCATTAGCAAAATAATATTTTCATTGGTGTACAGGCTGATGGTGTGGATGTTAGTGCCAAATCGAATGCTGGACATCTGCTGATTGTCCCTGACTCTCTGTGCCCTCAGCTCCATGTAGAGCGCAAGGAGAAGTGACGGAGGGGGACAACCATGTCTGGTCTCATGCACTGAAGGGAACATGGCGATGACGTCCCATTTACCTGGAAGGAGGGTCGGGGTTGCTATAAATACAGCATATCAATTTAATAAATTTGAGTGTTTCAAGCAAGTGTGGCCAATGGACAAGATCAAGTGCCTTTTCCGCATCAATGGCGAGGAAAAGAGCTTCTTTTCGAGACCTCCAGATGATATCAATTAGTTGAAAAAGCCTTCTAGTATTGTCCTCGTTTTGCCTCGTGGAAGAGTTTGACATCTTTGTTGAGTAGAGAGATGGGTCTGTGCAACCCGCAGTCTCCGGGATCTTTCAATGGCTTAAGTATCACAGATATGGACACCTCCATTATTGAGTCCGCAAGTGTGCCTGAATCGAGGAATGAATTAAAGAGATGAATTAGAAGGGGTGCTAGCTCCTGACAGAAGTTTTTTTATAAAAGTGGTCCGTGAACCTGTCCGGTCCTGGTGGGTTTAAGGCAAGCAATTGCTGCAGACACATACAGTTTACAAACTGCTTGTCTTCCTTTAAAGTCAAAGGTGAGTTTACGAAAATTTAGTAGCTCGATTGGTTCTCCCGTATAACTCACATCAGGCCTTTTCAATTCAGAACCAATTACAGTACTGAATAATTCTTTCCATTTGTTTTTGTTGACAATGGAATAGGGTGACCCAGAATCTGCCATTAAGATCGCTTGTACTCCACCAGCGAATATTTTGCAAACTGTTTTTTTTCTTTGTTTACCACAAACCCCACTATCATTTTCATGTATACAACACACCTTGTTTTCTTCACTATTAGAGTCAGTACTCTCATCCTCATGTTCGTACTCATCTACAATACATTTACAGATTTGGATTTGCGACATGCACGTGCAAAATGACCAGACATTTTACAATAAGCACACCTCTGACCTAAAGCTGGACATTTCCTATCATTAGCAAGGTGTGAAGAGCTACTACAACGGTGACACTTCCCTTTAATATCCAAGAACTTCTCTGCACGATCTTTGTTTCCACCTTTTTCTTTAACAGATTGCTTTTCATTTTTCTTTTTAATCTGTTCAGGAGGGGAATAGTTTGTTTTTACGATCTTTACCATTTCTTCACAATTGTCCATTGTAGTCTTTGCAATAACAGTTTTGGCACATCTAGAAGTAAGTTCAGCTTTGCTGATGATGGCACTAATTTCACGTAAACTTGCATCACCATTAATCCAAAATTTATCTTGAAGATTTCGATTGTTGCAATGCATAATTACATAATTAATTGGTCACAAATTAATTCCTCCTCAATAACACCGAATTTGCAGGATAAGGCTAGTCTTCTAAGAAAAGCAATGTAATCTACATTCTCATAAGGTTCTTGTTTCCTATGATAAAAGTTTAATCTGTGCACAGTTTTACACACAACAGGTGCAAAGTGTGCATTCAAATCTGTGATGGCTTGAAAACATTCACTTTACTTCCAGACAAAGGTTTCTTTTCGATCCTAATATAAATTCTTAAACCTCCTGGACCTAAACAATGTAAAAGGATTTTTGTCCTTTCTGGTGGCAATTCTTTACTTTCAAATGGATCCAAATAGTTTATCAAGTAATCTCTCTATTCTTCCCATCTCTGGCTTGAAACTTCACAATCTTTACCATGAATTGTTGTGGTGCAAGTAAGTTCATGGTGGTCATTGCCATGGTTAAGAAACAAACTTGGCAAAATAATAGATATTACAAATGAATTCTTCAGAATAGGAATTGGTGTTGACGAACTGTGATGTGTGGATGCGTTGCTAGCGTGCCATGGGTAATGTCACACTCTCGATGCCTGCGGGAGAGCGTACACGGAACGGCAAGCCTGCTCCCAAAGAATGCCAGCATTAGTGCAGAACACTGCCACACGTCACAGTTCGTCAACACCAATTCCTATTCTGAAGAATTCAAAGGGCAGTTCCTCCAACGGTTCTCGTGGTGCCAAGTGTCAGGTAATCCCTCATACAAGTCCACAAAAGGTACACAACAAAATAAACAGTACCTTAAATATAAGTCGCAATCGTCGAAAGTCTGTAAATATGTAGAGTTGTTTACTATTTCCTCCTGTGCTGTCGCGAACTATCCAAATAGAATGGAATCTGTAAAAAGTTCTTCTTTTAACTGCATGGGTTCACAGGGTTTAAGTATCTCGTCACCATTTTTGGGATGAACAAATGTCCAAACGTAGAGTAGGTTGAAAGCTTTATTCTTTACCTAAACCCCCATGGCAGCAAGGAAGAACTCATGCAGCCGCCAGCAGGCAGCTCCTTTCCATAATTCTCCCCTGCCTTCTTTCTCATCAGCACTCTAGAATCACCACATTCCAAGGTGACTCAAGCCCACGCTCAGCACCAACACAACACCTGACAGGGTCTTATTGCCGAGCCTATGAGCCAGCATACCTCCGCAGCGGTCGCTGCTCAGGTAGAATTTATGCCTAAGCCGGAGGAGGGCGTACTCCACCCAATCCAGGTCCAAACGCTTCAAAAGAAGCCTCTTTTGATTCAGGTCTCTCGTACATTTATGTATCAACTCCAACTCGGAGATTGCCTGCTCTAGCTGCTTGCACTTCATCCGGCGTGTCCGGTTCTCCGCCCCTGAGCTTGCGATAACTTTGACCCTTATTACAAGTTTCAACGGCTCCCAAATCAACGATAAAGGAGTCCCCTCTACGTCATTGGTGCAGAGATAGTCCACAAGCACCGTGTTCACTGCGCTGACCAAGGAAGGGGATTGCAACCACGTATCAAGGAGTTGCCGAAGGGAAGCGCAGGGGTGCAGTCTGCTGATTGTAGTGTCAAAGAAATCATGGTGTGATCCGTAAGGGAACGGGGCTCTATGCTGCCTTTATGACATTAGCTTTGAGGGCGGAGATGTAAAACAAATGGTCAATGCGGGTGCAAAATTTATATGCCGCCAAGTAGAAAGTGTAGTCCCTCGAAGAGGGGTGTAGGTGGCGCCAAAAAATCACATCGCCTTTCCATCCGCCACCCATCGGAGGCCGTCAGACTTGAAAGCTCCCATTTGAGAGAAGGGTTGGTTGGAACAGTCTAAAATGGGCTCCATAACCAAATTACAATTCCCTGCTGTGTCTGAGGTAGCGAGGGCCACTGAGAGCATATTAAGAATGAAGGTTTCCTGTGGCTCATTGGGGCATAGAAATTTGGCAGAGTAAAGTGACCGGATCCCCATTGCATGTGCACTACTAAGAGGCGCCTTACCTGCCAGCATTATTGAACTTGCCGTGAGGGAAATGGCCAACGTATCTCGTGCTCCCTGGCCCCCTGCTGCTTCCAAGGCAAGGGAGTGAGCCATCGACCTGCCGGGACGCCGCCATCCCTGCCGTGAAGGAAACGCCATTGGCGCACTTCATCCCCCAGGGGCCTTTGCGAGGGTGCACGCCGGCTACGTCATCAGAGGGCGCCACAGACCCTCATAGGCGGCGCTGCTTCGACGCAGCGCTGGCGCGCCCGACGAAGCCCGGGCCAAGGGCAGACCCGTCCTTGCGCGTCATCGACCGGAGTAGACTGGGCTGGGCCACCCCTCTAACTTCTGGAGCTCCAGGATCCCGCCATATCGTTTGGACCTAAAGGTACGGTGATCCCTTACTGCCCTCTTTGTTGCTGCATGCACTAATAACTTTAGCAATGGCTCCACCAATTCCCCCCACCCGTGCGCAAGGGAAACGCGCATGCGCTGTGAAACGTTCTGTTCCCAAAGCAAATCCCCCATCACCTCTGGTCCCTACAGCAATAGACTTAATGCTTCAAAAGGCGATTGGTGTGGTCACCACTGAAATTGAACTAACCGAAAGACGTATTGCTTGCATAACCTTTTGATCATGGGTGATTTTAATGTTCATCCCTGCGGGGATCCCCTCTTTAAATGTATCAGGGATCTGCACTGTGCGCGGTCCGAGGGTTTTCACCTAGAACACACAATTGAGGGGGAACATTTAAATGATATGCTTAATGATCTGGACTTAACGGCGACAATGGCACTGATGGATCCTACTATGCTTTTAGAGACACCGACCTTTAAGGGTCACGGGAGGGGAACCTTCATTGATTATGTATTTTTAACATCAGCAATGCAGTCCTTTGTGGATTCCTTCATTATTGATGACAGTGAATTTAGTGATCACAACCCACTCACTGTACACATGAGGGGCCCATGGTCAGTCAAAGAAGGATTGAAACATGCTGTAGGTAGGATGGTACGACAGATGGGAGACGGCGATTAAGATGGTCTAAGATCACCCCAGACCTGCTGTACAAAGAGATTAAAGTCGCATGTGCAGATGAGATTATGGTCTGTACGCAAGAAGGCGCCCAGCCAAACAATGTCCTTAGTGCTTTTCAAAATCTATCGGTTAAGGATTCAAAGCTGTTGTCAGCCCCTGTAAAGAAGTTGGAGATCAAGGGACCTAAATGGTTTAATCATGAATGCTCAAAAGCAGCCATAAATTTAAGATTAGCACTGGCTACCAAGCCAAGAATAAAGGCAAAAGTTCAGCTATGCCGGAAGAATTATAAAACTATTATTGCCAGACACAAGGAATCCCTTAGGGAAGAGGCATGGAGTGAGATTCTTGATCCCACCACTCTGCAGTGTAGCACTAGATTCTGGGCAGTGATGAGGAAACCTTTTTTGGCCCAGGAGCAGGGTGACGGACTAGAATGCCACAAACCTAAGGAGGTCTGGGAAGAACACTTTAAGACATTGTATTGTTGCCCGTTGGATGAGTCTTATAATACTGCCCCTTCTGTCAGTGGTGGCGAAATGATTAGCTTCAATAGAGGTGAGGTTATCAAGGGCATTGTGGGACTAACAGCTGGGAAAGCCCCAGGCCCTGATGGGATCCCGCTGGACCTATTTAAGTCCGAGCCCAACTTCTGGGCACCTATATTAGAGTCTGTTTTTAATGCTGCTGTGAAAGAGGGTTGTCCGCAATCATGGGGTGTTTCTACAATTGTCCCGGTTTTCAAGAAGGGGGACAAAGGTAGTCCACATTGTTACAGACCCATTTCATTAATAGACTCTATGGTTAAAATTGTAGGAAGAATGGTACTTCAGAGACTATTTGAATGGGCAGTGGAAAAAAACATTATGTCCATTTCTCAGTATGGCTTCTGTAGTGGTCGCTCTACAACAACTCAGTGCCTGAATCGCTTTTTAATTTTAAGTAAGTACACTGTAGTGCAAAGGGGCACCATCCATCTCGCCTTCATGGATTTGTCCTCAGCCTTCGACTGTGTTAACAGGGGAAAGCTGTGGCAGTCCATGAGGGTGAAGGGGGTAGATAGTGGTCTGGTTGGATTCTTGGCTGATCTGCATAATAACACCAGAGCAAACGTGAGATACTCCCAAGATCTGAGTGGAACGAATAATTTTAACATTGGTAAGGGTGTTCGCCAAGGATGTATCTTGGCCCCCTTCCTTTTTAATTTTTACATTAATAAGTTAGATAACGTGCTTCAGAACGTCCAGGCAGACTGCCCGAGAGTCGGTAGGCGGGGAATTCCTATACTCCTGTACGCAGATGATGCGGTTTTAATTTCGAGAACTGAGAAGGGACTCCAATCTCTCCTTAATGCTTTTAAATTGTTCATGACAGATAGAGATCTTTTGGTTAACAACTCAAAATCATTTGTCATGCAAGTTGGCCAGCAAACAAGAAGGACTTTCACCTTTAAAATTGATGAAACTGTAATCCCTTTAACTAAAACCTTCTCTTACCTTGGGGTTCTTTTTGATACCAAACTTAATTGGGCCCCTCACCTTGCAAAAAAGAAAGGAGAACTTGCGAGGGTTAATGCTTCCATCTTTAATTTTGCTGCCAAATTGGGGAAGAAACCAATTTGTGCTATGCTGAAATTGTATATTTCAAAGTCAGTGGCAACAGCTATTTATGGGAGTGAAATTTGGGGGTATGTTGGTGGTGAGCACCTGCAGATTGCTGAAAACTTCTTTCTGAAGCGTCTCCTGTGTGTCCCAGTAGGCACCCCCAATCTTGCTGTACATGAAGAGCTAGGGATGCAATATCTAAGTGACCTGTTTTACCTACGTCCCTTGACTTGTTGGCTAAAATTGTGGTTTAACCAGGATATACCACTAACGCATTTGATTGTGAGGGACCTTTTGAGTCAGGATAAGGCTATGTGTACCCCTTGGTTAAAATATCTGAAATCCAACTTTGCCAGGCTTGGTCGTCCAGAATTGTTTGAATACCCAAGCCAAATTGTAAAAGGGGATCTGGAGCTCATTAAACGGGCCTTCCTAATGGATAGGAGGATCCAGAGCTTCAGAAACAAAGCGTGAGGAAATTTGTCATGCTGAAAACCTGTGAAACCATAGAACCGTACCTGGTGGGCTCACTGACCTCCCATGAAAAATTTCTCCTAACGAGGTTCAGATTAAACCTCTTTCATCATCTGCTGATCAGACCAAAAACAGACATTTTTAATAAATTGGCAGCACCCTGCGGCTGCGACGAAAAGTCTCCGCAGGACATGCTGCATTTTATATTTTTATGTAAGTTTTATGAATTCCAATTGCAAGCGCTACCTGGTAACACTTTTAAAAAAAAATAATTTTAAACAAATCAGACCGGTACTAATGTATTTACAGCTTTTGCATAGTGACAGTATCCTCCAAATCAAGGAATTTTTAAAACTAACTATTAAACTGAGAAATTGTCTGGACCTGTAATGACTCACTGTGATTTTGTATTATTTATATTTTTCATTCTTTGTTCTGAACTTATTCTGTGGAAGAAAGCACATTTTTTCACTTTTGGCACTTAACACGATATGTGTTTACATCTTTTTGTGTGATAAGATTTTTATATTGTATATGTACTTTTATGGTTTGCAAAATAACCGAAATAAAGTTTTATGGAACTAACCGAAAGACGTATTTCAATTACACCTGACTATTTTCCATTGACTTCTACTCCCACTATTGACTCAATGAACTCATTTGAACTGAATGGGAGTGCAAAAATGGACTCGGACTCAAATGACCACATTACCTTACTAACCACGGCGTCTAGATCAGAGGGTCAACCATCCACTGCCCGGCTGCCAAAGAAAAGAATCCTGGGTAGTAATCGGGGTCCTAAAGGGAAAAAATCTAAGGGTGGGCTCGGCAGAGGTCCTGTAAAGTCAAAGAAAAATGGTAATCCCCTAGCTAATGCTAATAAAACCCCAGCAATTCTGACCTACCCTCCCTGGGCCAAAGCTTTAGTGGCAGACTTGCTGTCCCAGTGCAGAATGATGGTAAGAGAAGAGATTGCCCCCATTCTTTTGCACCTTCAAAATTTTCCAATTTCTATAAATACTTCACAGATATTATTTAACAAAGAAGTTATTGCTAACCCGACTACTAGTAGACTTAATGCTGGGCCGTCTAGATGCCCGGACCCTCTCTCGAGTTTGGTAACTGAGTTACCCAATGCTGCTAAAATCCCCCAAAAACAGGTTCCCCCTAGCTCTAAAACTATTAATTTAACTGGTGATAGAGGTTTGCCATATTCTGGGCAAGGACCTGCACCTCTACCAGCTCCTCAAGGAGCCCAGGGGAATAATTCCAGATTGTTGAAACCGCTGTTGGCCCGACATACTCTTTTGGAGAAAAATCCAATGGGGGGTGAGTTTAGTGGTCCACTCTCCGCAGAGGAGAACGCGGGGGCAGGAAGTGGTGTGATCCAGCAATCCTCTCTCCCTACAATCAATCTTCCCCCCGAGCTGTCCCTTACGTAATTATTCTGACAGGAATCCCAGAACTCAAGGAAGGCCTTAAAGAATCCCAGCTTGAACTTCATAATAAGATTCTGTTCTGGCTGGTGAAAAATAAGCAGTTTACGTATGATAAGGCAGGCAAAATCCTGATGGTAAGGAGGGTAGCCTGGGTGGGCCCTACTCCGAAGACTATTGCTGGAGATTGTGTGATCATTAACTTTAGGCACCCAGAAACCATCCAAAGATTAGTGGTGCTACCCCCTTTTCTTACCAATCACTCTGTGCCCATTAGAGCCCTTACCTTGGATTTTTTTCTTCCCAAGTCCAAGTAGGGCAGGTTTTCCCCGCCCCCTAGTTGACTGTGATAGATGGGCCAAGCCCTGTTGCTTTGTTCTCCCCCTTCGCCTGATCTCTTATGCATTAGACTTTGCTTTGGGTCAAAATTATGTATGACTATTATCAATGTTTATTCTAGACCCACCAAGCTGGGCAAAGAATCATTAACCCTGGATTCCCTTGAAAACCTTATTTCTATGGTTAAGGGGGGGGGGGTACCTTGATTGTAGCAGGTGGTTTCAATTGCCAGTATGAGCCACTACCGGGTCTGATTGAACCTATTTCTAGTATCGAGGACTCGCTGTGGCCCATCCCTGATTAGCTAATCTCTCCGATAAGGGCATGGTCACCTTTAGCCCTCCAATTGAATTCCATCACTTTGGCCCATTCCTTGAGAGCCTGCAATGGCCGGTCAAAATCAGATTTGGAGGGTAAGCATACTTTTAATCGTCCAGGACAGTCCTCCCGTATAGACTATATTTTGGGTGAGGCTAGCACCTGGTCTAAGGTCCTGGACTTTGTGGTTTTACCCCGCCACGATAGCGACCATAATGCCCTGGTTCTCAAATTAGATCTCCCTGAGTTCTGTTTGAACATAGGATCAAGTGAGGAAATGCAGGAGCCACTAATATTATCCAATGATAGGAGAAGGTTAAAATGGCGGACTGTTAAGGGTTCTCCTGAATTAATGAGATCCCTCTACCAAACTGTCCTCCGACCCCTTGACGACCTAAGTGGTACATTAGATCTGGGGCAGGCCCTATCTGAAGAACAAATTTTTAATACGCATGCGGGTCTAGTTGCCGCCCTCTCCTCACTTCTTAACCCATTAATGGGAAAATCCAGGAATAAGAAGAAGATCAATACCTGGTATGATTCTAACTGTAGGGAAGCAAAGGTGGCTCTCTTGGCTGCTATTAAAGCATCGAATCAACCACTAATTAAAATCAAGAGGGTTGAGTCTCAGAATCTTCAGTCTAAGGTCAAACAGATGTGGGAGAACACTAAATGGGATGATATAAAAAATGCATTAGGCAGTAGGGACATGAGAAAATGTTGGTTCATAGTCCGTTCTGGTACCAAGGAAGGGCAAATTGCTTCTGCTCCTAATATTGCACCAGAGAGCTGGGTGGACCACTATCAAAACCTATATGCCGCCCCGGCCGAAGAAATTCTTCTAGTTGAACCTGCAGTTCAGTCATCACCCCAAAACCTGCTCCCTATTAGGTATCGGGATTATTCCACCACCAATGAATCTCTAGAGTCCAAAATAAGTCTGAAGGAGATAGAGGTAGCTATAAACAGGATCCCAGCAGGTAAGGCGCCTGGCCTTGATAAAATACCCAGCGACCTTTATAAAGATCAAACTGGGATATGGGTCCCTTACCTCTATCTGCTATTCAATGCTATTTTACAGGGCGCCAAATTACCTGCCACATGGGTTGGAGCCGAGATTATACCAGTCTTCAAAAAAGGTTCCCCCCTTCTTCCGCTCAATTATCGTCTGATCAGTCTGATCGATGTGAGCCAAAAACTATTCTCACGTATCATTCTTGATCGGATCCAGAATTGGATGGAAGAATGGCAGATTCTCAGCCCCTTTCATGCAGGTTTTAGGGAAAAGACGTCCACGATCGACCAGCTATTAAGGCTTCAACTACTTTACTGGACCATGAGAGTAGAGGGTGGCAGCCTCTACTTAATTTTCGTCGACCTCAAAACTGCCTTCGATCTGGTGCCCCGAAAAATCTTGTGGGATGTTTTGGGGGACATGGGGGTACCTATGTATCTCCTCAACATCATTAGGAGACTCCATTCAGATAACTTTGCCCAAGTCAGGAGTGGTAAATGGGGCAGTCTTACATCTAAAATCCCAGTCAATAGAGGAGTCAGACAAGGGTGTGTACTGGCACCTACTTTATTTTGTCTCTTCATTAATGCTTTGATTGTCCACCTTAAAGGTGTAAAAGACATTGACGCCCCAAAAATGAGAGGAGAACAGGTGGTGGCATTAATGTTTGCAGACAACACTCTTCTGTTGTCAAAATCTCCCATGGGAATTCAACATGCCCTGGACAGCTTTACGAACTTTTGTCATATAAGGGGATTGGAGATCAATACTCAGAAAACCAAATTCATGGTCTGCAATCCAACTAAGACCAGATGTCCCAATCCCTCTTTCAATGGCGTAGCCTTGGACAGGGTCACTGTTTTTGATTACCTGGGTATCACTCTTACGGACAAAATGGACTGGGCCCCATAAATGGCAAAGTCTAAACTGAGACTAGCCCAGATTACGGGTGGTATTTCAAAATTACACTGAGAGTCCTCTTCTAAGCTAGTAGCATCGATTATTGAAATCCATAAAGCCCAAGCCAGGGGAGCAATCCTATATGGAGCTGAATTGTGGAGCCATTGCCAGGTGGGTGGTATTAGTAAGACCGAAAACCAATTTCTAAGATCTTTGTTGGCCCCCCCATCTAGTACTCCCCTTACCCCGTTGAGAATGGACCTGGGTATTAGACCTTTAGAAGGAGACGTTGCCTTACGCCCCATTGTTTACTGGCACAGGTTGTGGGTGACCCCTGAACTATTTCATTTTAGAACAGCCCTGGAAGAGTTATTAATCCTTCCTGGGTCAGAGAGAATACCTTGGCTTGTTTTTATAAAAAAGGATTGTCTGAGATTAGACTTGCCTGGCCTCTGGTATAATCCTCCTGTTGTCTGCGCCCAGTTGTCTCGTCTTGAATTGATCAAGCTGGATCGCAAAAAAAGACTAAAGGCCATCCTTGGTAATTCTTCTCTGGGCCCACTTACAGTTCAGTTTCTTAATCTTAAAGATGCTTATATAGTGGAACCATTCTTAGATGAAATTTCCCCTCCTACAGTGAGGAAATATTATCTTCAATTTAGACATGGAACACTTCCGGTAAGGACCTTTGCCAAAACGATAGAATGTCCAGCGTGCGGGGTAAATGAAGAATCTGAGTCCCATGTTTTCTATTTTTGCCCGACTTACAAAACCATACGGCAACGTTGGCTTATCCAACTCTGTAAAAACTTGGGATTCAGACATTATAAAGAGGCCCTCAGAATACTTAAGAGCAATACTTCTACCCCAGTTGTATTCTCAGTTACACGCTTTATTGACGCCATGTGGCGAAGGAGAAGATCTTATCTGTAGAAGGAAATGATTTATGTACAGTACTTAAGTGTTTTTAATGTTGTACAGTTTTTAAATTTTTATATTTGTATTTATTATTAGTGCTTTTGAACAGTGTTTTTAAGAAAAGTTTTGGATGGTTACTATGTATCTTCATTGATCCTTTGATCAAAATAAAGATTATTTGACTGACTGACTAAGAGGCTGTTGCTAATTGTAAAAAACTGACCCTCTATAACTCAACAATTTGCGGTGTCGCTGCAGAATAGAGTCATTCTGCAGCGTCACCGCAAATTGTTGAGTTCACTTAAGGAAAGTTTTGCTCACTAGCGACAGTATGCTTTTCATTTTCTTACACTTGCAGTAACAAAAAGTCCGTATTGCATCGAATCATCAGGCATAGACGGTCCGTTTTTTGCAATTAGCAACAGCCTCATCCCTAAGTATACTCACCGTTGCCCGTACAGCTAAAATTATTAGGTAAGCCATTCATGTACCCGTAATAAAGAATTGCTTGAAGTTTAATACTTGTAAAAAGACATTGTCCCGCAGTGTTACTAACATTCGCATGTTTCATTGCGGGATAATCTCCTCCACTAGTGACATTTTGTTTTTCCATTCCTTAATATTCACAGCCACTCAGAGCTGAACGCCAGCGCACCATCAGGGTTGAATGGTCCATTATATACAGTTAACAATGTTCCCATCATTAAATACACACACTTCTGTCTGTGTAGCTTCAGCATATCAGGTAAGCTACAATTGCATTTGTAGCAAAAAAATAAGCTCAAACTAATACTCTTTTCATTAAATTGACAGAGCTACTTTTTCCACCCTTCTTTTGCCCTTTGTTATTCTAGTGCGACATAATCAGCAAATATCATAGATATCTTCCGTGTTAATAGCAACCACCTCTGAGGAGTATCAAACCCCCCCTCTTCTTTTGATCAATAGACTTGTGGCCGCCTTGAAATATACATAGGACTGCTCATTTAAGGTCAGTTTGAGTCACACAGTAGGTTAATAGTAGCACCAAACTATTTCACAGTTATTATTCAGCGCACAGCCCGCGCAACATCAGTGTGTGTGGTTTCTTCTCCCGCATAATCACTAAATGCCAGTCTCCAGTGTCCCCCCTTTTCATTTTACATTTTTAGGCTTTTCCTTTTTCATTTATTCTTTTCCCACTCTAAGCCAACTACCCTTTGCCACTTATAATCTTCTTTTTAATTCTTTTTAATTCTTTGCATTCGTTGCTCATGTGCCTATACTCCTTCCATCTCGCTATTTACTGTTCCTTGGTACCATATAGCAGCACGTTTGAGAAATGTTCCTGACACATGCAATGTAAAAGCAAGAAATGATGTATTTTTTAACAAAGTATAGATTCTTAAAATTGTCTATCTAATTTTAGATTGTTGATGGTACTTTCCTGATGAAGACACCCATTGTGTTGAAACGCGTTGAAGAAACCATCGCCTCTTGATTAAGCACTATAATATCAAATGTTTTTAATACATTAAGTGTACTATAATTTTGTGATATGTTATTTTATCTATGATGTTTTTTTAACATGTACGATTATAATTAAAATTCATGATATTTTTTATTCAATTTCTTCTTTGTGACTTGCTCATTTACATTGCACTGACAGTACATATTGCCTGGGAGTGTTATTTTTCAATATTTGTTTTACCCTGTCCCAGGAATTCTATTCATTTACAGGGGGTCCTTGTTAGTTACGATAAGGGAAACCAGCAGGGGCACATGCTAGCGGTATCTTTGAGGAGCAGATGGGTCTCCTGGAGTAAGCATATGTCCCCCCGACTGCTCCAGGAGCGACATCACCGATACATGCTTCACAGGATGATTTAACCCCGGACATTAAGGCTGGTTATATGTATTTCCCGATGTAGGAGGCTGGTTTAGTATATGGTGCACACTTATTTAAATGAAGCTCCTTGCACTATTCCAGACAAACCTTATGGTGATTGTAGGACTTGGCCCTTTTTGGCTAAAGTCCCTAAACTTTTTGCTTTCCCCTAGACCTTTTTTCTGACATGGTGTTTTTGCCAACTTAGATGCTTTGGACACTTTGCCACTGCTAAACAGTGTCAAAGTGCATGTGTTCCCTGCATAAAGTAATGGTAATTGATTGTCCATGATTGGTATTTTTGCCTTACTAAGTAAAGTCCCTAGTAAAGTGCACTATGTGTGCCAGGGTTGGTAATGCAACTGCTACCAGTGGGCCTGCAGCACTGCTTGTGCCACCCACACAAGTAGCCTTCAAAAGGGAACTCAGGTCTGCCATTGCAGGGCCTGTGCGCAGTTTGTTAAACTGCCATGTTGCTCTGTCAAGTGCTCTCTTTCTATGCACATCAGACACCCCTATGGTAGGTCCACGGTACCCCCTGGGCAGGGTGCAGTGCATATGAAAGGTAGGATATGTACTACCATGTGCCATGTTCTGACAGTGAAATAATCTCCCTTTTCGTTTTTCACTGTTGAAAGGCCATCTTGCCCATAGGATAGAATGGGGAGTCTGTGTAAAATGTTTTCCAGCCTATCTTCCCAAAGGCTTAAGATGGAAAGGTGAGGTTTAGTATGCCTGAACTCACAATGTAATAACACATCTTTTTATGAAGGTGGTTTTTGCATTGTCTGTTCAGAAGGCACTCTTTTAGAAGTGGCTGAGTTTTTGTGCTCTAACATTTCTGTGTATCTCCATCTGGCAGTGCATTGACTGTCTGGATTTGAAAGTGATAGGATCTGGGGAATGTCTTGACCCAGGGGAAGAAGTGAGACAGAACAGGCTGACCTGCATCTGGAGTTCAGGGGGAGGAGAAGCCCCTAGAGGTGAAGAGGCCTGGGTTGCTGCTATAAAACAATTGGCTCATCTCCTGCTGAGTGATTGAGAATTCAGACCCCCACTAATCAAAGGAAGAAAGGTGTCACTGGCAGGGAGGTACCCAGAACTGGTTTGAACAGGGGTCAGTGCCCCCTGAAACACAAAGACTTCAAAGCCATTAAGGGGTATAACTATGAGAGCTTGAGCCCCTGAACTTTGGAGAATGACTTGATCAAGTATGAACAAGACTGGAGCTACTTCGTGGTCACGAGGACCTTTGCCAAGGAAGAAACAACTGAGGAGATTGAAGGATAGGACTGACCCTTGCTTTGTGTTCTGGGGCTGGCCTGCAGTTTGCAATTTTTACCAAGGAAAAGCTAAAGGGACTTTGCTGTGTGCTATGTCCCCCTGCTTGCAGGACTTTGCTGTGTGCTGTGTCCTGAAGTAACTTATCCCCAAGGGCCTGAGGTGAGCTTGCTCCCAGTTCGGAAACCAAGTAACACAAAAGTTTCCAGGAAAGTCTCAGCGGCACTGTGTGAGCATGCCTGTTGCAGTCTGAGACCCTCGTAAGAACTGCCCTGTGATCATGGGCGCCTGGTGTCCAAGTGAGTCTCGGCAACGCTATGTGCTTTGTGCAGCCTGAGACCTTCATGAGGATCAGCCTGTGATCGTGGGACCTGGAATCCAAGCAAGGATCAGTGACGCTGTGTGCCTGTGCTTTTTAAAGCCTGATCCCCTTTGTGAGGATTGTCCAGTGATTGTGTGCACCGGAATCCAAGTGAGTCTCAATGACGCTGTAAGCATGTGCGATGTGCACTGTGAGACCTTCGTGAGAATTTGCCTTGTTGTCTTGTGCACTGGAATCCAAGTGAGTCTCATTGCCGCTGTGTGCGTTGTGCACCGGGAGACTTTCATGAGGATTTGCTTTGCTATCGTGTGTACTGGAGTAAAGTAAGTCTCAGCGATGCTGTGCGCGTGATCTTCGTGCAGCCTGAGACCTGTGTGTAGAGTGCCCAGTGATTGTGCACCTGGAGTGAAGGAAGACTCAGCGACACTGTGTGCTTGTGCTTTGTGGCAGCCTGAGATCTTCGTAAGTGAAGTGGCCCGGACCTGCAGTCCCGGAGGAACTCAGTTGCCGGCCTGAGATGCCGTTGCCATTTCATAAAGCTGCATTGGAGGCCCAGCCGCTGGACGGGGAGAGGAGAGTGGGTTCGCGCCACCCAGGTAACATGTGTCGACTCCTGGGGTGGGGCGCGGGCTCAGAGGGAGATGCTCTTGGCCTTTCTCTCGTGTTGGCAGGACGAGCCTCTGCTTCGGCTTGTATCGTGGCCGTATTGCCATGGGAGTGGCGGTAGAGGGGCCGAAATGTGAAGCTGCACTTTGGGATTACATGCATCGTACTGTGTTGGGGGCAACTGTGAGAGGCTGACTACGGGTCGGAAGGAGTAGCGGAGAGACCGCCTAAGGCCCGCAGATCTGGGCCTGAGTGTACTACTTAGTATTCCATTTCTGCAGAACGGAGTACCTGCCTGTCGTATAATACATTGTATAATTTCTGTATAACGAACTACCTGATTGTCCTATGACGCATTGTCTTGTTTCTGCATACCGAACTACCTGATTAGCGTATTGCGCATTGCATTATTCCTGCATAACGAATTACCTGATTAGTGTAAATGCATTGCCTTATTTTTGCAGGACAACATATCTGGTGGTTGTATTACGCATTGTATTATTTTACAGTGCAAAGTGTCTGATTGTTGCATTACGCATTGCATTCTTTTCATTGCAGAATGTCTGATTGCTACATTACGCATTACAGTATTTTTACATTGCAAAAGTGCCTGATTCTAGCATTACGTACTGTATGACATAATATTAGGAGTACAGGAGAATGTTTAGAAGTGCTCATTGATATCGCCAGAACTTACAAGGGCTGGCTGGCCTAAAAACCGGCCAGGAGAAATATTACACAACCTCATATGTTGGTTTTATATTGTGTGGTCTTATTGTATATCTTTTTACATAAAATGTATACGCGTCTTATAAAACTTGTGTGGAGTCTATTTGTGGTGTCGTTATTGGATTATTGTGAGTTTGGTTGTGAATACTTTACACATTTGCCTTGAAGATCAGTCTGGCTGCTTGTGCCAAGCTACTGAGGAGGTGAGCGGGCTATCTAAGAAGGTGACCTTCCTTTCCCTGATGTTGTATTGCAGGTCCCTACTGGGCCTAAGGTACCTACCTCAGCCAACCAGGGATTTTAGTGGTCTTGGACAACCATAGAAAGCTCTCTAAGTGGTAGCAGTGGTGAGCAGCCTTCAAGGTTAGTCTGGAAGGAGTGTTAAGCAGCTTGTTTTACCAGATCTAATCATATAGTGTGGATTAAATGAAAAAGAACCACGTAGTGTATTTATAAAAATATGTATATTAATGATATAACACTCACTAACACATTGGTATATCTCCTACCCGGTGATATCAACACAAATACACACAGGTAAGTAAGCACAATACACAGTGGTCTCCGTGGGAAGACCAAACCCTATACTAAGAAAGTGGAATGCGAACTGGGACCAAAGTTGGGGCTAACCAGGAGCACCACGGAGGCTGTGTAAAACAATGGAGAACTTCAGAAATGATGCTGCTGGCGAAGACTGCGCAAGAGTATGGTGGAATCCAAGGGTGGATCCTTGGAGAGAAGAACCTGCAAGCAGAGGAGACAGCAGAGGAGACAGAGTCTATGCCACTCAGAGGTGACCAGGAGGCACGGAAGAGCAGTGACCGCAGACGACGGAAGATGCAGGAGTGACGATGGTGACCTTGTTGCTGCAGCTGTGGGGACGCTGAGGAAGACCAGGAGATGTTCACGAGCTGCCCCACTGTCATATAGTTACTGCTTACCTATTGTTATGGGTTCGGTAACAGGAGAGGTTGAAGGGACTGAGTCAGACACCTGTAGTAGATATTTCAAAGATGGCTTTATTTTAAGGTATGCTTTCCGCCTTCTACTGGACACTCGCAGCCGGGTAAATTCATCCGGTTCCGTTTTGACGCCTCTGGGGAACACAGGACGTTCTGGGGTGTTTCTGTCCCGCCAGCTGTAGGAGCTCGCCAGTCCGCTAGCTCACAGATGCAGGTAGGGGTCGGGGTCTCTCTCCGAATGCAGGAGAACTGAGTGGAGGAGAGAAAAACAAAACAAGGAAAGAGAAATTACTCCGATGTTCGTCCAGCGGACTTATGTGGGCCAGGGGAGTGAGGGACACCAAGTGCTATAGTGCAATATGTACACGCCCGGTCCTGTGCATCAAGTGCTCGTGAGGGATGGGAGGTGCTGGAGTCTGGACACTATGTACACTGGTTTATCTACACGTTCGTACTGCCACTCCTTGTGACCCAGCCCGCCACTTTGCCCCGTACCTTTGTGAGCCACGCTCCTCCCGTGGGAACGTGGCGGGGCGAATCGCCGTACGTTGGCCTCCTGGCTTGTAGTCTACTGCTGGGCTCGTCCGATTCTCTTCCCCGCCGTCCTCCGTCTCGATCTCCGCTCTCTGGTCTCTCACGCCTTCACCTCGGGAAACGCCGTCCGTCACCTTCCGGGTCGTGTCTCCTTTTGGTTCCGTGGTGAACCAGGGGGGCGGGGCCTCGGTCTCCTCGCTGTCAGAATTAAAGGGGCCGTATGTCGAATGCTCTTCGTCTCTGCTTCCCCACTGGGTGCTAGTGTCTTTCTGGGGCCACGCCTCCGGCCACGAGGAGGCAGACTGCAGTATGGAAACAGAAAGGGTTGTAAGGGGGGGAACAGCCGACCACCAGTCCATGCCTGCATCGTGGTCTACATCGGTGTCTACATCCCGGCAACCCGCCCCGCGACACCTATATACCGTGTTAAGTTAGCATGAGCTTATTAAATGTTTAAACGCCATTTTACCTTTTGCTGCTTCGGCACACGACACATAATTGTTGTTTTAGCTTTCAGCCTAGAAGAGCGTTGTGATTTAGTTGAGAATAATATGTTATTGCTCTGATATCAGCTTTGCTTGGTAAACTATGTCTGTACAGTGAGTGCTGAAGCCTCAAGGATAACTCGACACAGTATTGTTGTAAGGTCTGATCTTCGCACCTTCATAGACATAACATAAGTGCAGCTTTGGCCAAATTCTGGCTTTAGGCGCGTTTTATATTGCTTTGCTTAAGAGCCCACGACACACACTTGATGCGGTTCGCATGCAGAGAGCTGGTGGAAGATGATGTGATCCCTTCACACTAGGATCTTGAGGTATGGGGCCGCCCTGCTAAAACCCAAAGAGACCTTCTTAGATAAAAATATAATATGCTAGTTAGGGAGGGTGAGAAATAGGTGTTGCTAACTCCTATTCATTTCAGCATTTTAGCATGCTGTCACCTTTTGCTTTCTATGGACTAGTAACTATGCTGATAACTTTGCTTCTGATAATATGTTTCCTTGTATAATCTAAGATACTGCGTTTGAGAAAACGGCATTAGTAAATAAATATTTCAAATATGCACGTGTCCTCATTTACTCCATGTTCTGGTTTGAAATGATTGTATAACGAAAGAGTGTTCATGTGTTCCACGATACCTGAGGTATTCTAAGTTCATGTTCTGGTTTGTCTAAACATTGGGAGTTTGTTATGACCAATGAGACACTGTAGCTAGCTCGGTAAGGGGATTTTGGGTACTGAGGTGAATTTTGGGTCACCCTAATTCGCTGAGGTTCCAAATCTCTATGCACAGTTTTGAAGGAGAACGGAATTCCCGCTACATGGCGCCCATTCGTTGGTGGTCTTATATCATGACACTCGAGTAGTACATCATTCAATCCTTAACCCCTTCACTGTCGTTTCCGGAAAACGGTGGTGTCGGACAAAACCTACCTATTTTTGAAATAGGTCTTTTCAAGCTTGAATCTTTCTGAAACGGTTTCCTTGAATTACTACCCAGTTGTGCTACAAAGTTTACTTTGTTTTTCTAGCTTCCTGTGCTGTCATGGCCCAGCCAGTGGACATTCCGCAGCATAGTCGCATTGCGGTCCGCAATCATTTGCAGACTTATAATGTACCCGTAGAAGGCTTGGCTGTGATATTGGTGGTGAGTGCGGAAGCAGCTTACCCATACGAGCTCTTTTATTCGTGGGTGACGTTTCCGGCTGTGGACGCTAATTCTGGTGTGTTCCACACTTACATTCCCTCACCTGTACCGGCTGAATATACTCCTTACAGGGCACAGGAAGTACCTATTGATACTTGGCAGCATCGCGTTTGGTTTGGTGGTGCCCTGCCCCATTCTGTGACCGCTCCGAGGTTAGGTCCTTTGTCCATTCCAGGTGCAAATTGGCCTGTTTTGGCTGGATTTACTCCTCACCCTCTACACGGCAATTGTACCCTTGCTGAACTTCGTAGACTACATGTAGTCTCTATTGCTGTGATTCGAGCTTTAGTGCAATACATAGCCCGCAAACTTCCGGATGGGCCCCCAGGGGGTGCGGCGCTTCTAGCCGGACAGGGCGGTATGAAGCTCAGTCCCGTAATGGTCAATGCTGTGATGGGCAAGGGTCCCCAGGATAAGGATGAGTTTCCTTTCTGGCTTGCCGAGAAGTTTGACCAGCTGGAAGCTGTATTTCCTAATATGACTCCTGGTGAAAAACACAGGATTCTGACACTTAGTTTGCCAAAAGATTTGGCCCCTGAACTCGGTGACTGTGAGACCTGGGGTAGAACATTTGCGGCGGTCTATGCAAGGTGTTACGGCACTCCGTCTATGGCTGTCCTGCCTACGGTCCTTAAACGTGTTCAGGATGATCACGGACCAGAGGCTGCGGTTGAATTGGGTATGCACCTTTGATGTGGTTTGCGATCTCATTCTTGCTAATGTCAAGGGGGATGCAGTGAACTTTCAGGTAGCTAATGCTTTGGCGGCGATTCCCGATGCCGAGAAACCCCGACAGTTAGCGAGGATTATTGTGGCGGCTTATAAGACCGTGGGTCGCAATAGATGGGGTCTCAAGCCTTTTTCTGTAAAAGAGAAAAAGCAACCCCAAGGGCAGGATTCGGAAACAGCAGTTCAGCCCAAGTCCAAAAAACAAAATTGGAATAAAAAAATAAAACAGGGAAAGCAACAGCAACAACAACAGACACAGGAGTCTCGTCCTGCGTCTCCGTTACCTGCGCAAACAGAACGCATTTATGACTTGCGCGATCGCGCGAAGATTAAATCACCTGATCGATTTCAGGTTTCTGATCAACGCTCTCCTCGTTCCTTTCAGGACTCATCGGCCTCGACGACCGGTGGTGGAGGAGGCGGAAGGGGTCGGGGTGGTCAACAAGGACGTGACCAGCCCCGCCCTGAACAGCGCATCGATATGCCACAGATAGTGAGAACGCGGCTTCGGAATCTGACATGGACTCTGACCTTGCTGGACAGTGCGGCGGAGATTACCATTGTGAGAGAGGCCCTGCGTCCACTACTGAAGGTGACAGTGACTGATATTTATGTTGTGATAGAAACAGCTGATACGAGAGTTGCTCCCCCTGATAGGCTTTATGAAATTGTCCTGTTAATCGAAGGTGACATACAACGTACTATAAGAGGGGTATTTTGGGAGAATCTTTCGTCTACGTATGACATTTTACTTTCGGAGGCTGACTGGCTCCCACCTTTTGCTCTCGCAGCACCGCGAGGGGAGGAGGTAATCCTCCCCAGCTTCGCACACACAGTCTCGAAAGAGGATGCGCTGCACATTGAGTGGGCTAAAGCTCTAGCGCCGGCTCTGTACCATAACCAATGTGGTTGGGATAAATTGTCCCCATGTCACAAAAGTCCTTTGCGATCCCAGCCACAGCCTCAACCACAATATCCCATTAAACATGAAGCTAAGGCTTCCGTTGCGGAAATCCTTGAACAATTGGAATATGAAGGAGTGATTGAAACTTGTGTGTCACCGATGAATAACCCTCTTTTTACTGTACCCAAGCCTGACGGCTCATATCGTTTGGTATTGGATTACCGGCATTTAAACTTGCGTTGCCGTAACTGTGCAGTACAGAATACTCACGGCTCTGCCCTAGTGGATAGTCTATTGCGTAAGCGTTTTAAGACCACGCTTGACATTTCCAACGGTTTTTATGCCCATCGATTGCACGGTCTAACAGCCTGATTCATCAAGGTACCGTTTTGCGAGTCTCTAATAGAGATTCATAAGGAATCGCTATTAGAGACTCGCAAAACGGTATTCATGTAGGAATCGCAAAATAAAATGTGATTCCTACACATTCCTTATTTGCAATGAGCAAATTGCTAATCGCAAATAAGGAAAAACTCCCCATTCATTCCTATGGGCCAAAAGGCCCATAGGAATGAATGGGGAGTATTCCTTATTTGCGATTAGCAATTTGCAAATCGCAAATAAGATAGTGATTTGAAGGGTGCCAGGGGTGTCCAAAGGACACCCTGTAGCACCCCTTAAATGCACATTTGAACAGGTGTTGCGCACACACATGTCCAAAGGACATGTGTGTGTGTAACATGCAAAAGAAAAAAATGCACTAAAGTGCTTTTTACACTATTTTCGCAATTTACCACCAAGTCAGACTTGGTGGTAAATTGCGACCAAATATTGCGATTTCGCAATTTCTAATTGGTTGATGAATTGAATTTAAGGAATCTCTATTAGAGATTCCTTAAATCCAATTCCTCTCAAATATGCGATTTAGGTAATAGCGATTTTTGCATTTGGGATGATGAATCCCAAATGCAAAAATCGCACTCGCAAAGGGCCAGATTCTCAGAATCTGGCCCTTTGCGAGCGCAAATCAGCTTGATGAATCAGGCTGTAAGTTCCCAATGGACCTCCTTTACTTGCGGCGGTGTCCAAAAACAATTTTGGCGTTTGCCTATGGGCTATAAGAATAGCCCTGGGATTTTTACTGCACGCATTGTCTCTCTTTTGGAGAGAATCGATCCAGATGTATGCTCGTATGTGGATGACATTTATCTCACTGACGACGAACTTTGGGAGCATCAGTGTCGAGTAAACGGTTTGATTTGTACCTTTGCAGACATGGGTTACAAGTTCAACTTTGCAAAATCGCACATTGCAGAGTTTACAGTGTTGTTCCTGGGCTACGAGCTCAACAATGAAGGTAGAGATTTGGCTCCTCACTTCCTGGAGAAATGCGCACAATTGCGCACTCCGACAACTCTGAAAAAATTACAGTCTTTACTGGGTTTTTTGAATTTCGGGAGAACTTACATTCCGGAATATGCCCAGTGTATCAAGCCTTTGTATGCTTTGATACAACCTACTTTTTCCAAATCATGCTGGCTGCCTGAGCACTCAGCCATCTTGCAATCCTTGCAGGCTGATCTGCTCGCTTCTAAATTCTTACTGACTCGTGACAACCACACCAACCTGGTGATAAGAATCATTCCTGGGATGGTGAGTTTCACGTACCTAACTTTTAATGAAGGAGACACAGTACCTATTGCTTACAAATCACACTTGTACACTTCGGCTGAAATGTGGTTTTCCACTGTGGAGAAAGTTTTAACGGCTGTACAGATGGCGATTCTTAAGGAACGTGCTCTGTCACAGGGAAAACGCATGTTGGTTGTTACCCCCTGTCCTCATTTGGAGGCAGTTACAAAAGCCAGTGTACCAAATTCTAAAGCTTTGCACCCTCGGTGGATTCAATGGGCTGCTTCCTTGACGTCCACGGATGGAGAAGTGTGGCTCAATGGTTAGAGCGGCAGACCCTGATGCAGAGGTCTAGCCCGGGACCAGGGTTCAATTCCCGGCCTTGGCGGGTCTTGGGCTCAAAATTCCACGGACCTGATAATTCTCGCCCCAATCATGGAGTCCCACTCTGTAACTCTGGGCAATAGCTTGCTTAATCTCCACAACGGCCCCCACAACGCTAAGGATGCCTGGCCTTCACCTTGGGGGTGCCCAGGAGTGGACACCTCACAGGGAAAGCCAGGATGGGTTCCACAGCGGTATTTGTACAAGCCCCTTGAGACCCTTGCAGGTGAGTATTGCGCTATACAAGTATCAATTTACATTTATTTTTGATGCCTCATTACGGTCGCAGGAGTACTTGCAGTATGAATTCGTTCATCCTGCTCCTCTAGCTATGTGCCCTTTGGAAGACTTCCATTGCATCATTTACACTGATGGTTCGGCGCAGGTTGCGCATGGCTCTAAACACGCCTACGTTTCCGCATGCGCCATTGTGGTCGGTGCCATGGTGAACGATGAGTTCAAGTCCAGAGTAGTGCACACACAGACTCTAGGGGACTGCACCGCACAATTGGCGGAGCGTCGTGCTCTTTTACTCGCGTTGGAGTACGCTGATCCTAGTGTCACAACTCTAATTGTAAGTGATTCATTTTACTGTGTCCATTCTTACAATGAAAACTTGTTCTTTTGGATTCAGAATGATGACTTTCGTGATTCCAAGGGTAGCACAATAAAACACAAGATGATCTGGGTTCGAGTGGCAGAGCTCAAAGAGCAGTTGCCACTTGTGTTTGTGATTCATACTCTCGGCCATCAGCGTGTAGGAGTTCGCGCTGTCGGTAACTCGCTTGCTGATGAAGCGGCGAAATCAGCGGTATCTACATATTTAGTTGCAGCAGTTACACGGTCCAAAAGTAAGATTGATGATGACATCTTGGCGGCTGTTGCTGCCACTGAGAAGGGAGGTAAACATCCTACGGGGTTCCCTTCGAAGTACACATACCACTTGAGTCCCGATAAGGTTCCTTTTGTGAAAATTCCAGAAGTTGGAGAACGTTTGATTCCCAACTCGGATCGCAGGGCTAGCTTGATTACAGCGGCGCATGAAGGTGTGGCGTCTGCGCATGCGGGCGTCTCGGCCACTGTAGCTCAATTACAACAACGTTTCTGGTGGCGGGGACTGTACAAACAGATGCGAGACTATGTCCTTCAATGTGACATTTGCCAGCAGATTAAACCTTCGACTGCTGCGCCTCCGCCTCAGACACAGTTGTACATATCTAATAAACCGCTAGGTTGTGTTTATTTAGATCACTGCGGTCCTTTTTCTTCTGATACTGCGTATAAGTACATCTTAGTAGCAGTTGATTCATGCACACGCTTTTTGTGGGTATGGCCCCATCGCAGCGCTGATTCATGGACTGTCATAAGAGATTTGCGTGTCTTTGTTGGGATTTTTGCCTGTGGTACCTTCCATTCGGATCAGGGTCCGGCTTTCGCCTCTAAGGCGTACAAGGATGCCATGACTTCGATGGGGGTCCAAGTCAAGTTTTCGTCTCCATACAGACCTGAGGGTAATAGTGCAGTGGACCAAATTAACCGTGACTTAAAGCAATCATTGACAGCTCGAGTTATAGGCACTGGCAGAAACTGGCTGGCCCACCTCAATGGCGTGTAGCGTGCTCTTAATAATCTCCCTAGAAGGTCTCTGGATGGGTGGACCCCATACGAAATGCTCTTTGGCATCAAGATGTACGTCCCTGACCTTGACGGTCTAGACTGCGTGGCTCACGCCACAACCTTTGACGTAGATGAACATTGCAATGTTTTACAGGATCTACAAAAGACCAGAGACAGTCTTGCAAAGGAACATTTGCCCTCCACATTGGATGTTGCATTCCAGATCCCGGTAGTTGGCTGGCTACCCCAAGTTGGAGAACTGGTTCGAGAGAAGATCGACAACAAGAAAGAATTTGGTCCTTCCTACCGAGCTCCGGTTCCTGTCCTTGGAGTGAAGGGCACAAGAACAGTCATTTTACCACCGCTTCCAGGTCGTAAGGAAAACAGGTTTATCTCAATTGACAATGTCAAGATACACAGAGTGGCCGATTCTTCTTAGTATGACACCGGCAGTCCCCTGTCCTTCGATTGTGAGAAATTCTGTTTTGGCCACTGCTTCTAATCCTGAACCAGAAATGGCCATCGAGATGCCTACAATTTCCAGTCCTTTATTAAGTACTTTGCCTGGTACAGACCATGATGAAATTGATTACACTTACCCCACTGACTTGTCTATGCCTGATCTGCAAACACGTTTGGCCACAGAGTCCAGATTTTCTTTTGACACTGTTTCCAATGCCTCAAAGAAGCCCTCACGGTTTGCAGTTTATGCCAGTTTATTTAAAAAACATTTTTTGATCCCCCCCTTGGACATATATTTGGCTGGGGCTTTTTTCGATTTACCTTTTTATGTCAATTGGTTTTGTGTTTTATTTTTTTCGAATCGTCAATGGACACTATGTCGAGGAGAGAACATACATTCGACATCTAAATGGAACTTTGGCCCCCCTTTCCTCATCGCATTCAGCACACAGACTGAAAAGAGACTTGACTTTTGTTAACATCACTGCTTGGCCTGTCCTTGATGGGATTTTGTGGGAATGCCGTTAAATTTCAAATCCATGTCCCTACTGAGGTTGTTAATGTCCCTAATGTGCTTAGAGTTAACATGGGGGATATAGTGAAACAAAACATACGTTCTGATGATTGGGATGTTCAGGCCGTAGAGGCTTTGTTTTCTGATTTGAAATATTATTCTGCCTTTGCTGCTGAGGATTTGTACTTAGAATCTGCTAATTATGCTGATTTGTTTTGCTTCCAACATTTTGGCAATCACTACTTACATAAAACTAATTCTAGAAGGAATACTGTAAATTATACGCAATGGGAGCACTGCCCAGCTCCTTTACAAGGCAGTTCGAGCACTTTTTTGAAAAAGTACGCTTATTTTACCGACTTTAATCAGTCTCATCCCAAATCATATGTTGTTTTTGACTTCATCTATTTCGCAAACAACATGCTTTGGATTGGCTACTTCTAAAAAATTAAATACACCTACCACCATCCCTGAGTTAGAAGAATATTCTGGCTGGAGTAATATTACTCAGTTTTCCATTAGGGAATTGCAAGCTCTATTGCAAAATTCATCCTTTAACATATCCAGTGTGGATCCAAAGGGTTGGCTGATGTGGCACAGGAGTGCTGATTCATGCCAACATCGTTTTCTGGGTTTAGCGGACCGCTTTACTCAAGTCAGACCTGATCCGCATTTTGAAACTGAACATTCTCTCACCACTTATTCAGTGGGCAAATTATGTCAAAATTGGCTGACACATTCTACCTTGGCTGCGGTTAAACTGCATCTATCCAAACTGAATGAAGATGTAGATTTAAATGATTTCGTAAAAGGCCCGGCTAGTGGCAGATCAAAAAGATGGATATATGCGATTTACAATGAAATCTGGAAGACATCACAGATTGAGGCGGCGACACGCCTTAGAGCTATTGATCAAGCTAATCTAGAAAAAGTGCTTGCAGTGGTAGATAATAGTATTAACATGCTTTCTTCCCGCATTTACACGTTAGATAATATTGTTTCCTCTGTAGTGGATATTGTGCAGGATGAAGTGTCTGTGTTGTACCATGGTCAAAATCAGTTGCGTTCTATTATGCAATTTGCGTGGACCCTGCAGACGCTGAAGTCTGGCAAGGTGCCATGGACCTACATGAATGTGTCCTCCCTCTTTGCCCCTTTTAATTTGAATGACAAGCAGCGCTTGCTTTCAATGCGGGATGCATCTTTTTCCATGTTACATATTGAACGGTTGGAATCCTTACCATTCTCTGTGGCAGAGGCCACTGCTGCAACGTGGCTTATCCACGGTTTAATTGCATTACCATTTGCATTATATAAATTTACAAATTGTATGCGGTATGTTGCTATAGGTCGATATGAACCATTGGGTAATGCTTTTCTCCATGAAGTCTGGTCACTCCCATTTACTTACAGATGTTTAAAAGACAGACAAGAAGTGTATCTGAATGGGGAGGAGTGTACAGAGACACCAGATCACTCTTTAATGTGTAGACACATTCAATTGCACGGTTCTTGTAACCAGGACCGGCCTAATTTAGCCTGTGTTTTGAAAGGAACACCAGTTCCCACAATCATCCCCACTTTTACATTACTGGCAAACGGCAGTTATTTACTTTTAAATAATGAATATTGTTGTGGGTTAATTAAAGGTGTTGCTTATGTGGTTTGCTGCAAAAATGTTCTGTACCCACCCCCGCATGGGAAAGGGGATGTTTCCATCTGGCCGCGCATCCCAACCTTGACGGCAGAGTTCAATGGCATGAGTAGAATAAGAGCTCTTTTGTCCCAAAAAGAAGTGGCCTTGAGTTCGGCTCGGGAAACATTTGTGCTACACATAGCTAACACCCGCACAGAGGTACAGGCTCTTTTAAATACTGATTTGCCGTTGCATTGCAGTGAGCTGATTCATTCAATCTTTAACGCGTCCTCCACTTCTGGGCTCGCACACTTTTTTAAGATAGTTAGCAGTGGTCTCGTGACTTCATTTGAAAAAATATTTGGGGTCATTCCTGCTTTCTTCCATTCTATATTTTCAAGTCTGTTTGGTGGATTCCTGGTTTTGCTGGCACTGGCGGCAGGCGTTCTGGTGATATTTTGTTTTGTTAAAAATGGATGCCCTTCATGTGCTACACGCCGCACAGCCCCTCCTGGCACTGTTTCGCAAAAGGATGCTTGAATACTATGGCACACTGCCGCTTGCGACTTTAAGCACGGCATATGGATTATCGTTTAGATGTCCCTATTTTACATGTGTCCAGCCTGTGTTTCATTGCCTGAGCTGCGATTTCGACTGGGCCCTTGATTTGTGTCTCTGCAAGACGGTGTCTCCTGATGTTGATTTTAATCATCTGATGAGTCCTACCGTTACTCACGAGTTGGTTTGTTCTGGCAAAAGGATTATGGCCTTGGCAGCGATGCATGGACTAATCGGTCATTGGAACATACTCGCAGCAGCGCAAGATTTCTTGGCACAGAGCTTTTTTGAGAACCCACTGAGTTGTCCTCTGATGGTGATAGAGGCTCCGGTACTGGAAGAGCACGTATGTTCTTTCCCACTATTAAATTGGATGGCAGAACTGTTTTCGGATGAAGACGGTGACGTCATGTTGGAGGCTGTTGCTGCATATTTTGCATATTTGGTCTTGTCCTAGAAGCTTTCCAGATTTCTGATCACAACCCGTTTTCTACTTACATAAATTTTTGGCAAGTTGTGCTTAAATTTTTCACCGCCCAGACCTATTGACTTGAGTGAAAATGAACAATGTATTGGCAGGTTGACATTTTTTAAATTGACTTATGGAATCTTTTTTCCACCATTTTTAAATTTTGCCATGGCTCATCGTTCTTGAACTCTGCTTTCATTATGTGCCCCTTGCCTTGTCTTATCTTATCTTATCTTATCCGTGCTCGGATCATGGGGGTGTGTCTTATAGTTACTGCTTACCTATATACCGTGTTAAGTTAGCATGACCTTATTAAATGTTTAAACGCCATTTTACCTTTTGCTGATTCGGCACACGACACATAATTGTTGTTTTAGCTTTCAGCCTAGAAGAGCGTTGTGATTTAGTTGAGAATAATATGTTTTTGCTCTGATATCAGCTTTGCTTGGTAAACTATGTCTGTACAGTGAGTGCTGAAGCCTCAAGGATAACTCGACACAGTATTGTTGTAAGGTCTGATCTTCGCACCTTCATAGACATAACATAAGTGCAGCTTCTGCCAAATTCTGGCTTTAGGCGTGTTTTATATTGCTTTGCTTAAGAGCCTACGACACACACTTGATGCGGTTCACATGCAGAGAGCTGGTGGAAGATGATGTGATCCCTTCACACTAGGATCTTGAGGTATGGGGCCGCCCTGCTAAAACCCAAAGAGACCTTCTTAGATAATAATATCATATGCTAGTTACGGAGGGTGAGAAATAGGTGTTGCTAACTCCTATTCATTTCAGCATTTTAGCATGCTGTCACTTTTTGCTTTCTATGGATTAGTAACTATGCTGATAACTTTGCTTCTGATAATATGTTTCAATGTATTATCTAAGATACTGCGTTTGAGAAAACGGCATTAGTAAATAAATATTTCAAATATGCACATGTCCTCATTTACTCCATGTTCTGGTTTGAAATGATTGTATAACGAAAGAGTGTTCATGTGTTCCACGATACCTGAGGTATTCTAAGTTCATGTTCTGGTTTGTCTAAGCATTGGGAGTTTGTTATGACCAATGAGACACTGTAGCTAGCTCGGTAAGGGGATTTTGGGTACTGAGGTGAGTTTTGGGTCACCCTAATTCGCTGAGGTTCCAAATCTCTATGCACAGTTCTGGTGGAGAACGGAATTCCCGCTACTTCACGTCAGTAGTCGAGAACCAGGGGGTCGGTGTCCAGCTGGAGCACCAACAAGCCTTGGTAGCAGCTACCGACATGGAAAACGATGAAGGAGCAACGTTGGGACCACAAAGGTCCAAGGGACTCACCAAGTGCAGGCGATTCAAAGCAGGCTCGAGTAAGCAGGAGAGCCCACTGAACAAAGTGAAGACCATCGGGAGGACACACAGGCCAAAGGCACAGGAGTCCCAAGAGAACATTGAGCAGCTCACCATAGAAGAAGGCCCATGGCGTAGAGGATGTGGCGATAATGAAGAACTTGGCAGGAAGATATGCTGGAGTCTGGAGCTTCTTGTAGCCCGAAGATCTCTGGAATGCCGAGCCAACAAGCCTTGGCAATGGTAAGTTAATGCGGTGCACAGGGGTTCAGTCCCAGCGGTTCAGATGAGGGATACTGGCCTCAAATTTGCAGAGCAAACAGGTCAGGCCTCGAGGGAATTGCAGAACCACCACCTGTGTTGCTGAGCTTTTCGAAGTCTGTGGACCGTGAGGAGCAGCAGACAGGCCAGCTTTGCTGCGATGCCTACAGAGGCAGGGGAGTGACCCCTTCGCTCCAAGGGAGATTACTTCGGGTATCCTTGATGTCCACAGGTCTGTTAAAGATCCTGGATTAAGCACAGACACCGAAGAAAACTTGCAGAACAGAGAGACTAAGAGCCGCAGGAGGCACAGGCTCGGTTCCTGGAGAAGTCCAGCAAAGTCCAAGTTTCCAGATGGTTGAAGAGTGACGTGGTTTCAGGCTTGAGTCTTGTCCCACAACATATCTGAGGACCTACCCACAGGTAAGCCCTTTTATACCCTAAGAAAAGAGTTAGAACAACTCAGGGGTCCCTTCCAGAGGAGGGGCTGGACAGAGTGGAGGATGCTCCCATGTCCTTTGTCCAGTTTTGCACTGGAGCGGAAGCCGAGGGCTCTCAGAACTGGCTTTAACTAGAGTATGCAAGGAGGGCACCAAATGTGCCCTTCAAAACAGTCTGGTGGCTCTGTAAAGCACCCCTACCCCAGCCCAATACCTAAGTCCTGTCTGGGAGGTTTTCACACCTCCCTGTGATGGGAAACCTATTGTTCCCCCTTCCCTTGCTTGAGGCCAGCTCAGCAGCAGGAGATCAGTATTGTGTATGGGGTCAGCAGCCACACAAGCTTTGCTGGCAAACCCTGGAAGGCTGCTACCAGGAGTACTGGGGCTTCCTGGAGGACCCCCCTAGTGCATGGAATTATACCTGCAACACTGGTAACAATGTTGGGGTATGATTCCAACATGTTTGATACCAAAAATGCCCAGGTTTGGCACAGCCAATATATAGTTAGCCATTGCGTAATGACGCATGGCCACCATATGTCTCAAAAATGGCTGACCGCACTTACAAAGCCTGGAGAATTGACTCCGGGGTTTATAGGGCATATCCTGCTCATGCAGGGCACCCTCACACTTATAACCTGGCACCCTGCCTTCAAGATTGAAAGGCCTGCCTTAGGGGTGGCGTATAGGTTTTAGGTGTAGTGACTTCAGATATAAGGAAACGTATATCTATCGTAAGTGGTGCTGGCACCAGCTTACACAGGCTGCAATGGCAGGCCTGTAGTCACAGTTTGAGTCATCTCTCATGGGTGGCATAATACATGCTGCACCCCATGAGAGACCTGTGGTGTACCTATGCCCTGGGTACCTTAGTACCATATACTAGGCACTTAACTGGGTACACCAGAAGCCAGTTGTGGAGGTACCAAAATACTAACCATGACAAGTTTAGGGAGAAAGCACAGTGCCTGGGGTCTGATTAGCAGGATACCAGCCAGACTAGTCAAAAAACATACTACCACCAGCAAAAAGTGGGGATAACCATGAAAGCAGATCCTACTTTCCTACACCTGAGATATAGGTGGGGGGGAAAGGGGTCATGCGGCATGCCTCATTTTGAGGTGGAAGATAGAGTACAAGAAGTCCAAGTTGTAGGGGATTGCTAAATCGCTTCAACCGTGGCACACTGCGGACAACTGGTGCAGAGGAGTAAAAAGAAAAAGAAAAAAAACAATACATAAAAAGAACATTCAGTGAAACATGTGGTGACAACAGTCCATCAAAGTGTAAACATTTTTGCGGGACGTCGGCCATCTGGGGCTCAGTCAGCCGGCCCAGATTCCTCCTCCGGGGATCACAGAACCGAAAAGGAGAAAGCAGGTAAGAAGATATCTGCATGGCTGCCGAGCCGCTCCGACTCCGCCAGCCCAGAGGTCTCCTACCTGGCACTCAGCAGCAATTTCAAGTTGCTTCTGCCAGCACTGGTGAGCCTGCCAAAATGGTGAGTATCGCTTGCCTTTCTTTAGCAATGGTGGCCATGTCCGGTTTGTGCCTCCCATGGGGGTTCCCTTCTTCTTGTGGCACCAGCGCTGGCAGCGGCCTCCTTCTTCCGGGGAGCCAGACCTCCCCTATGCAGCTGTCTTCTATTTCAGATCAACAACCCAAGTGCCTCCTGGAGGGATCGTATTTTCCCTCATAGTGGAAGATTGGCCAAAAGGGTGACCCCACGAGTATGAGATCCCCTTCTCTCTTTGATACGCCGTGACTGGACGAAATTCTCTGCGCTTTTGAAGTGTAATTACGGACAAGTCCTGATACAACACTGAAGTATGGCCCCAAAACTGGATAGAATGGGTCTCCCGGGCCTGGTGGAAGATTGACTCCTTGAGTTGAAAATCATGCACACAAGCAAGTATGTCCGCAGGAGGGGCGTTTTCAGATTTCGGCAAGCCAACTCTATAGAACCGGTCTATATGAATCTCTGTGCCTTTGGAAACCCCCAGGATGTACTGGAACAAGGTCCCGACGTTGTCCCACACGTCCTCTCCCTCTGCTTGAGCCAGAACTCCACAGATTTGGATGTTGTTTTGATGAGACCGGTTTTCCATGTCCTCCGTCTGGGCCTGAAGTTCAACATGTTGTTCATTAAGCAGAAGGATCTTCTGCTGCATCATTTCCAGATCCTCATCCCTCCCGGATTCACGTTCCTCCATTGCAGACACCCTGTCTCCCACTTCCTCTAGATCCTGGTGCACCTCCTTATCTTTCAAACCTGTAGAGTACTAGGTATTCATAACCTGAAAGTCTTCCCGGAGGGACGAGAAGAGCAAAGCTATGAAGGATTTTGTGGCCGGGCGTTCAGCATCTTCGGTCTCCAATTAGTGGTCCGCGTCGATTGTGGGGGTCTTAGAGAAGACCCCAGCAGCAGCAGTTTTGGTGAGCATATCCCTCAGTGACTGGTCTTTCTTAGATCGCACAGCAGACATGATGGAGGTCCCTTTGCTAGCACACTAGATCCAGGAACGCCAGGGGGACTGCAGATCCCAGGCCCCAATACCTCTAACCAGTGCCTCTCTGGAGGGAGTCACTTCACTTCAGAACCCTCTACTCCATGGGACCAGGGCCCGCTCAAATCCAGGCACCAGGATTAGGCCCTTTAAGATAACCCCAGGGACCAAGAACAGGCAGGAGCTCGCCCCAGCAAAGGCCACCCCATGACAATGCCGCTAAAGTCCAGGAATTGATCCCACATCACGTCGACCCTAGGTGCTGGCGCTGCCAAGACTCTGCCCCGCACCAGTCTACACACAGGACCTGGTGTTGATGGTTTTAGACCTTTGCGCACTTTTTCACTGTGGTACAGTGTAAAGTGCGTGCGCTCTCTGTGTATGTGTGGTGAGTGACCTGCCCTCCCATAGGAATGAATGGGGAATATGTATGCCCTTGGTAGTTCCTGATGTGTGGGGAGTGCAGGGTCGAGTTTGATATGTGCGAACTCGTGAGATTGAATGCTGCGTAATGGTGTATGCGGCATGATTGTGTCTAGTCTAGAAGTGCCACTTTGAGAAGTTGGCATATTTGTGTAGTCTGTGGCTGGCGTGTGATTGGCTGGTGAGCCTGGCCCAGAGTGCCTGGGCCTGCTTGTGGATTGACTGTCTGGTTTGAGGATGACAGGGGCTGGGGAGCACCAGGAGGTTGTCTGAGTCAGCCCGTGGATGAAAGGCAGCATCTGCTGCCAGGGAAGTGGGAGGAGATAGCACCTGAGTGTGAATGAGGCTGTGCCTGCCTGCCACAATGCTGGCTCCACCTCCCCGCTGGGCAACTGTCACCTCTGTCCCTCACACTGAAAGAAGTTCCCTATAACCAGTTCTAGCTGGTTCTCACACTGCCTGCACAAAGACTTCAAAGACTTTTATCTGTATAAGAATGGGCTTTGTCCCCTTCCAAAATGTTCTTGTTTTTGGACTTGAATCTGCCAGGGGCGTGCTGCTGCTTGGGCCCAGGGGAATCCCTGGTCCCTGCATAGCCCCTGGACTCCTGAAGGACTTTGCTTTGCCCTGGATACCTGATGGACTGATGTCCCGGACTCTGGAGACCTTTTTACTGGGTCCCCTTTGCTGTACTTTGCTAAAGGACTTTGCTGAGACTTAATTGGGCTTATAGCGCCTGGGAGCGCTGTATTTGCTTTCTAGCGCTGAGAGCGCTGTGCTTTTAGCCCCCTAGCGCTTGAGAGTGCTTTGCCTTTCACTTATAGTGCCTAGAAGCGCTTTTTATTTGATTTATAACGCTGGGGAGCGCTTTTTGCTTTGTTTCTGCGCTTCCCCGCCCCGCATTTTGCGTGGGGAATGGCAGGTGCCCACCCTGCGTTGTGCGGCTCTTATTCCTTTGATCCGCAAAGCCGGTGCCCACCCGGCATTTGTCCCGCGGCCATGCCGCTGGTCTTGACTTTTTCTTTGATTCACCTCGAGGGAGCCCACCCCTCGGTGAAGTGATTCCCCGCCTGCCCGCCTAAGCGGGGCCGCTGCGCTGCCCGCAGCAACCCGGAAGTGGTTGGCCGGCCGGCCAATCCTGGCGCGACCGGCCGGAAGTCCCCCCCCCGCAGCCCAGGGGAAAGAAGAAGCATGGCGGCAGGCGGCAGGCGACAGGGCTCCCGTGAGCTGAGGGAGCCCTGCCGCACGAGAAGGAAGCGTGGCCGGTTGCGGGGCTCCCGTGTGCTGAGGGAGCCCCGGGAAGAGACAAGAAAGTGTTGCCTGTTGCGGGGCTCCCGTGTGCTGAGGGAGCCCCGGAAGGAGAAGGAAGCGGAGCAGCGTGAGGAGAGAGGGCCGACGTCAGCCCCCAGGAGACCGGTGAATGGGGCTCTGAGTAAGGCGGTTTGGGGGTGTGTCGGGCACGCTTTCGGTGCCGCCCCCGTGACATGGGCCCCCTTCTCCCTCCCCCGCTGAACAGGGGGACTCAGCAGCACCAAGGGCCTGGCAGTTTTAAGAGTCCACGAAGGGCTCCGGGAGCAGTGAGTGACTTTGAGTCCCCCCAGGGGGACTCCAACGGCAGGCCTAGTGTTGAGGAGCCAGTGTGCTCCTAGGGCCCCATTGCTTCAGAGGGCACCGCGCTGTGTCCGGAGCGACCCCAGATGGCAGCGGGCCGCTCCCGTGTTTTGGCACAGATATACAAGGTAGGACCTGTGCCCTGTCCCCAGTGTGAGAGGGGACCCGTTTAGTTTCAGAGCCTGTGTGGCTCCAACGTTTGGGGCATGTGTTATGCCAGAGCCTGTGTGGCTCCAACGTGGACACGAGTGTCTTCAGAGCCTGTGTGGCTCAGCAGTTGGCGCAGATTTATTCTAGGGGCTAGCGACAGCCCCTGGCGCAGTTTGTTTCACAGCTGCCCAGCAATTAGTGGGCAGCTGCACCGTTTAGGTCTTGTGTGGTTCCCAGGTGCCCAGCAAGTAGTGGGCACCTGCAACGTTTAGGTTTTGCGCCGTTGGCGCACCCCTGACTGGCGCTGCATGGCAGCGAGCCCTGACATTCTGGACACAGGGCTCTGTAGGCCCTTTATTGGATGGGGGCTGGTATGTAAGTTTTGCGCAATGTGGTTACCTGCTATGTTTAGGATGGTAATTGTCTACTGTGTGTTTTTGCGCTATTGAGTTGGGTTGGGGGCACGTCTGAATGTTTTTAATACATCATGTGTCTTCCTTGATTTTACACCTCTGAATGTTTTTATGCATCATGTGTCTTTCTTTGCCTGCGCTGCACCTCTGAATGTTTTAGGCATCATGTGTCTTCTTGCGCTGTACCTCTGAATGTATTTTATTGCATCATGTGCTTTGTTCTTAACACCGCTGAATGTGTAGGTTTATGCATCATGTGTTTTCCTTTACTACTCCTCTGAAGGTGTGTCATGCATCATGGGTAATGTGTTCTTGTTTATACCCTTAAATGTATTTTATTCTTAGGTGGTTGTTCTTTCTAATACAGGTGGTCCTAGTGAGGTCCTGGTCCCCTGCGTGACATTTTCTCCTAAGGTGTTTAGGGTTGCGTAGGTGGTACTTACCTGTTCCCAGTAGTTACTGGATGTGATTTATAACTGTTATTTTGTGCTACAGTGATTTTATATCTTTTATTCTAATTTCTAACAGTATTTCTATTTCTAAAAGTGTTGATTCTGACAGTGGCCCATGTGGCCCTGTCCTGTAAATAATCCCTTATGAATATTGCCCGTGCCAGTTGGCACAATGTACATGTGTGATTTTTATCTGATGTGTTTTGACAATACAAAAGTTATTTTAATATAACCTTGTGTGGAGTTCCTTTTGTGGTGTGCCTAGGATGTTGTTGCTGTTGTGCGCTGGCGCAAATGCTTTACACATTGCCTCCGAGTTTAGCCTCACTGCTCGTGCCAAGCTACCAAGGGGGTGAGCAGGGGTTATCTTGGCGTGTGACTCCCTCGCCCTGACTAGAATGGTGGTTTCTGCCTGGCTTTGGCGTCAGCCTTAGCCTACCAGAAATAGCCAGTTCTAACATTGTTGGTCAGCGGTGCGGATTAGGACTTGTGTTTGCGCAGTGCCACAGCGACAGCTGGCTACATTACAAAACTCTGCATTTTTTTAGATAGTCACATGTTTGGGATTATTGTTTATGATTTTGTTTTTCCTCAAGAGTGTCATTTTCAAATGGTGTTCCTGCGCTTTATGTTTAGTGGCAGATGAGAGAAAGTGACAGGGCGGGACGCCAGTAGAGGGGGAGGTTCCCATAGATTAGGAATCCCTTGCTGGGTCCAGTGTCCAATCCCTATTCCTGTTCCTGTGTGGGTAGATGGAAGAGAGGGAGTGTGGAGGAGAAATGGCTTGCTTGGGAGGGTGGTAATCCCCTGAGTGTAGTGTGTGTGTGTCTGGATTCCCCAGTAGGGTAGGATCCAGTGGTGGCAGCTTAAATGTATCCAGTGCGTGAAGTCTCATTCCCAGTTCCCAGAGTATGGTGCCTGGTGCTCAGTAAGAGGGGTACAGGTTGAGAGTCAGGGGCAGTGAGGAACTGTCTCGCCAGTCTGGAGGGGGATGTGTGTGGATGAGTGCTGTGTTGAACTAGAGGAGTTGGTGTGAGTTTTTTTTAAAGGAGCTTGTACGTGAGGTGTACCTCTGGTGGTGTGCAGGAGGTCCTACAGAGGCACTGGATAAGAAGGTGGATTTCTGGCGGTGTGCTAGATGTCTTGCAGAGACATTAGGGAGTGATTCTAAAAGTAGTGGCTTGTGTATCTGATGATCCTGTGTAGGTGAAGAGGTTCATGTGTAGCCCAGCTAGGTCCCATTAGAATGGTAGGGGTGTAGGTGCTCACGTCCTGTCTCAGTGGAGGCGGAGTGAGTGTGGGACGGTGTGTCCCACGTTGGCCCGAAACCCTGTCTCTGGGCCTGGAGGGTTCCCCAGGGAGCGCCAGGTCAGGGGCCTAGGCAGTACTTACAGGTCATTTGAGGAGGATCTTCCTGTGTCTAGAGGACGGGGAGTGTCTGTAACCAGAACTCCGGCGGTCCTGGTGTTGAGGGGTACCGCTCCTAAGTGGAGGGTGCAGAACTCTGGAAGGGGGTGCAGAGGGACGGTGTACTTCTGACCCCGGTGCAACCTGAGGGTTTAGATCCTAGGTTGGGAGATTAGGAAACTTCCAGGTCAAGAGGAATCTCTACCAAATTGGATCAGCTGAAGAGATTAAGGGGGCTGCCCTTGCTGTGTGTTCTGGGGCCCACCTGCAGTTTGTTGTTTCCACTAAGGTAGAGGAAAGGGGATTTTGCTGTGTGCTGTGTCCCCCCACCTGCTTGAAGAGGGACTGTGCTGTGTGCTTTGTACCTCAGGAGTGAAATAATTTCCAGGTGATAGACCAGTGATGGAGTGAGGTCCTGATCTGGTAGGAGAGTTGTGTTCTGGTGAGTGCTTCCCGGTGAGGGTGCGGAAACCCAGAAGTAGAGGTAGGGTGGGGCCTGCTTGCCCGTGACCTCTGGTCAGCCTGAGGGTATGGATCCTAGGTTGTTGGATCAGTGGTAGTTGTAGCTACCCTGAGAGAGAGAGGGGAGATTGGCTATTGTGTGCCAGGGGTTACTGCCCCCCACTCTGTGGATTGGTTAGGACCTGTGATATTTGGATGGCCTAGGGCCTGGTCCTGGCTGTGGATGACTAGTGTGTACCAGTGGGGTATCCTAGTTGTGTCAGAGAGTTCTGTATGGAGGAAACCATGTAGGTTCAGAGTGGCGAAAAACTGGAGGGTGTCCCTGCCGTGCGGGCCCGTGTCCGTGTTTTGTCACCCAAAGCAGTGAAGCCCATCAGTGGAGTGATTGGTCTACCCTGCGTTTTGGCTGGAAGGGGGTTGTGTTGGACCTGGCCCTTTTGGCAGGTTCACCCCGAGACTTTTTTGCTTTTTCCTAGCCTGTTTCTGGAACCTGGTGTTGATGGTTTTAGGCCTTTGCGCACTTTTTCACTGTGGTACAGTGTAAAGTGCGTGAGCTCTCTGTGTATGTGTGGTGAGTGACCTGCCCTCCCATAGGAATGAATGGGGAATATGTATGCCCATGGTAGTTCCTGATGTGTTGGGAGTGCAGGGTCGAGCGAACTCGTGAGATTGAATGCTGCGTAATGGTGTATGCGGCATGATTGTGTCTAGTCTAGAAGTGCCACTTTGAGAAGTTGGCATATTTGTGTAGTCTGTGGCTGGCGTGTGATTGGCTGGTGAGCCTGGCCCGAGTGCCTGGGCCTGCTTGTGGATTGACTGTCTGGTTTGAGGATGACAGGGGCTGGGGAGCCCCAGGAGGTTGTCTGAGTCAGCCCGTGGATGAAAGGCAGCATCTGCTGCCAGGGAAGTGGGAGGAGATAGCACCTGAGTGTGAATGAGGCTGTGCCTGCCTGCCACAATGCTGGCTCCACCTCCCCGCTGGGCGACTGTCACCTCTGTCCCTCACACTGAAAGAAGTTCCCTATAACCAGTTCTAGCTGGTTCTCACACTGCCTGCACAAAGACTTCAAGGACTTTTCTGTGTATAAGAAGGGGCTGAGTCCCCTTCCAAAATGTTCTTTTTTTTGGACTTGAATCTGCCTGGGGCGTGCTGCTGCTTGGGCCCAGGGGAATCCCTGGGCCCTGCCCAGCCCCTGGACTCCTGAAGGACTTTGCTTTGCCCTGGATACCTGATGGACTGATGTCCTGGAATCTGGAGACCTTTTTACTGGGTCCCCTTTGCTGTACTTTGCTAAAGGACTTTGCTGAGACTTAATTGGGCTTATAGCGCCTGGGAGCGCTGTATTTGCTTTCTAGCGCTGAGAGCGCTGTGCTTTTAGCCCCCTAGCGCTTGAGAGCGTTTTGCCTTTCACTTATAGCGCCTAGAAGCGCTTTTTATTTGATTTATAACGCTGGGGAGCGCTTTTTGCTTTGTTTCTGCGCTTCCCTGCCCCGCATTTTGCGTGGGGAATGGCAGGTGCCCACCCTGCATTGTGCGGCTCTTATTCCTTTGATCCGCAAAGCCGGTGCCCACCCGGCATTTGTCCCGCGGCCATGTGGCTGGTCTTGACTTTTTCTTTGATTCACCTCGAGGGAGCCCAACCCTCGGTGAAGTGATTCCCCGCCTGCCTGCCTAAGCGGGGCCGCTGCGCTGCCCGCAGCGACCCGGAAGTGGTTGGCCGGCCGGCAAATCCTGGCGCGACCGGCCGGAAGTCCCCCCCCCGCAGTCCGGGGGAAAGAAGAAGCATGGCGGCAGGCGACAGGGCTCCCGTGAGCTGAGGGAGCCCTGCCGCACGAGGAGGAAGCGTGGCCGGTTGCGGGGCTCCCGTGCGCTGAGGGAGCCCCGGGAAGAGACGAGGAAGCTTTGCCTATTGCGGGGCTCCCGTGTGCTGAGGGAGCCCCGGGAGGAGAAGGAAGCGGAGCAGCGTGAGGAGAGAGGGCAGACGTCAGCCCCCAAGAGACCGGTGAGTGGGGCTCTGAGTAAGGCTCGGGGGGGGTGTCGGGCACGCTTCGGTGCCGCCCCCATGACATGGGCCCCCTTCTCCCTCCCCCGCTGAACAGGGGGCGCCGCAGCACCAAGGGCCTGGCAGTTTTAAGAGTCCACGAAGGGCTCTGGGGGCAGTGAGTGACTTTGAGTCCCCCCAGGGGGACTCCAACGGCAGGCCTAGTGTTGAGGAGCCAGTGTGCTCCTAGGGCCCCATTGCTTCAGAGGGCAACGCGCTGTGTCCGGAGAGGCCCCAGATGGCAGCAGGCCGCTCCCGCGTTTTGGCACAGATATACAAGGGAGGACCTGTGCCCTGTCCCCAGTGTGAGAGGGGACCTGTTTAGTTTCAGAGCCTGTGTGGCTCCAACGTTTGGGGCATGTGTTATGCCAGAGCCTGTGTGGCTCCAACGTGGACACGAGTGTCTTCAGAGCCTGTGTGGCTCAGCAGTTGGCGCAGATTTATTCTAGGGGCTAGCGACAGCCCCTGGCGCAGTTTGTTTCACAGCTGCCCAGCAATTAGTAGGCAGCTGCACCGTTTAGGTCTTGTGTGGTTCCCAGGTGCCCAGCAAGTAGTGGGCACCTGCAACGTTAAGGTTTTGCGCCGTTGGCGCACCCCTGACTGGTGCTGCATGGCAGCGCACTCTGACATTCTGGACACAGGGCTCTGTAGGCACTTTATTATATGGGGGCTGGTATGTAAGTTTTGCGCAATGTGGTTTCCTGCTATGTTTAGGATGGTAATTGTCTACTGTGTGTTTTTGCGCTATTGAGTTGGGTTGGGGCACCTCTGAATGTTTTTAATGCATCATGTGTCTTCCTTGATTTTACACCTCTGAATGTTTTTATGCATCATGTGTCTTTCTTTCCCTGCGCTGCACCTCTGAATGTTTTAGGCATCATGTGTCTTCTTGCGCTGTACCTCTGAATGTATTTTATTGCATCATGTGCTTTGTTCTTAACACCGCTGAATGTGTAGGTTTATGCATCATGTGTTTTCCTTTACTACTCCTCTGAAGGTGTGTCATGCATCATGGGTAATGTGTTCTTGTTTATACCCCTAAATGTATTTTATTCTTAGGTGGTTGTTCTTTCTAATACAGGTGGTCCTAGTGAGGTCCTGGTCCCCTGCATGACATTTTCTCCTAAGGAGTTTAGGGTTGCGTAGGTGGTACTTACCTGTTCCCAGAAGTTACTGGATGTGATTTATAACTGTTATTTTGTGCTACAGTGATTTTATATCTTTTATTCTAATTTCTAACAGTATTTCTATTTCTAAAAGTGTTGGTTCTGACAGTGGCCCATGTGGCCCTGTCCTGTAAATAATCCCTTATGAATATTGCCCGTGCCAGTTGGCACAATGCACATGTGTGATTTTTATCTGATGTGTTTTGACAATACAAAAGTTATTTTAATATAACCTTGTGTGGAGTTCCTTTTGTGGTGTGCCTAGGATGTTGTTGCTGTTGTGCGCTGGCGCAAATGCTTTACACATTGCCTCCGAGTTTAGCCTCACTGCTCGTGCCAAGCTACCAAGGGGGTGAGCAGGGGTTATCTTGGCGTGTGACTCCCTCGCCCTGACTAGAATGGTGGCTTCTGCCTGGCTTTGGCGTCAGCCTTAGCCTACCAGAAATAGCCAGTTCTAACATTGTTGGTCAGCGGTGCGGATTAGGACTTGTGTTTGCGCAGTGCCACAGCGACAGCTGGCTACATTACAAAACTCTGCATTTTTTTAGATAGTCACATGTTTGGGATTATTGTTTATGATTTTGTTTTTCCTCAAGAGTGTCATTTTCAAATGGTGTTCCTGCGCTTTATGTTTAGTGGCAGATGAGAGAAAGTGACAGGGCGGGACGCCAGTTGTGGAAAAGTAAATTTTGCCATGTTCTGTGTCCCTACGAGTCCTCCATCATATGTTATCTGTGCATGATTAATATGCATATGTTATTCCCCATGTTCAATTAAAGACGCAATTACAGTTGTGTCCACCTTTAGTATGTCAGTTTCCAGTTCTCGTGAATACTACGAATATCAGGCCTATGTAAAGCTACGTTGCCACGTTTCTCAGTGTGCACGTTATTCCATTGTAAAGTCCCCGTTTCTAGGCCTCAAAAGGGCCTGGACACCAGATTCAGCTCCTGTCTCCTGAAGCCCTCGCTGAGGAGCGATACAGCCCCCACCTGTATCCTCGACCCTTCACTTACTTCCTGCCTCGCAGTGCCCGGCTCAGCCTGGCTCTGCCTCTGAGTCTGCCAAGAGTATGTTATGATTCTAGCTATCAGTCCAGCCCTCCTTCTCTGCATTCCTAAAGCTACTGAATCGCATCAATAGTTTCCGTCATTGTCTAGCCTTCACGTCTCCACGTTAGAGAAATACTGCATTCAATGATCATTTAATATTCTTCATCACGCACTACATGTAGAATAATGCATGCTCCAGTCTTAGAGTCTGTTCGCCTTTACCCCGATAACTTATAGTTTATATCAACATGTTCTCTAAACATCAGATACTAGATACTGCTTAGGTACATGTCGCCCTGACTCTCCAGACTTCAGTCTCTGCTCCTAGCACAGAGTTCGAAGCCCCCAGCTTCTCCTAGTAACACGTCATTGCCAGTTTGCGCGCACCATCAGGTTAGAGGTCCCGGCTCCTCAGGTAGCCCCCTCAATGGTTTCCGCCCCATTCATGACATATTCTGTTACGTTTGCATCACATGTCTATGTATACGCCCTGTTACACCTCTTTTCACCCTTATCTTTCGCGACTGCTACGCGTCACGCCTATAGCTCCTCCCACTGCTACGCCTATTGCGATGTAATGCTATGTGTTTGCGTTATGTATATATGCTCATGTACTGTTATTAAAAAGTTATCCTTCCTAGCGCGCTCATCCCAGATCCAGCCCCAGCAGCTGCTGGGCCCTGCCATCCTATTCCTATGCAGGTTGTCCCGCTCCTGTCCTTTATGCTGTAATAAACCTGCAAAACTCCTACTACCTCGAATCTTGACTCTTATTTATTGAGCTACCTGTTATTCATTTATTCATTAAAAAATAGATCCGGTATTATTTATTTATATACCACATAATGGCGCCCGAACAGGGACTTGCCCTTTCCCCACGCGCCGGTGAAGCCACGCCGGCCCCCTGACCCTCTGCAGCCGTGACGGAACCATACCGTGCACGTGCAGATATTTCTGCTTCAAGTATCCCTCAGGCCCACGGAGGAGACGGAGGAGGCGGTCCAGCATCCAGACGAGGCGGTGGAGGAACGCGGCGAGTCCCGACCAGAGCCCAAGCCGAGAGTTCAAGGTCCGAGGTATCCGGAGGTCCACCCGTAACTAAAGTCCGAAGTTCGTCGTCCGGCGTCGAAGCAGTCCAGTCCAGTCCGAGGCCTTCCGTTCTTGCTGCCCGGTGAGTACCGTTACTGGGGTAGTATCTAGACAGGGTCAATTTAATTGACTCTGGTCCGTGGGTTGGTGGTACACAGTCCCACAAACGAAGTGTCCACTCCGGTGGATACGGGTCCTGACGTGTCTCTGTATGAGACCGGTAAGTTTCGTACTGTTTCAGCAGTGCATCTAGTTTCTGTTCTAGTCAGTTCTGTTCTCGAGAAAAGTCATGTATTCTGTTTTCCGTATTCCAGGTAGTATTCTGTTCGAACTGTTATTCTGAATGTTATTCATGTATCTTGATGTCGTGGAATGAGTGTGAAGTAGTTATCGTGTTTATTGTGTATCGTAGTGTGTCCAGATTATAGTTCAGTCATGCCGCTCTTTTCAAAACTGCGTCAGTTGAGAACTAGAAAAGGTCTGCTGGAAGCAGCAGTTCCTGTCCCGCCTAGGGACAGTCCAGGTCATTTTATGTATCAGAAGCATGGCATAAGCGCCATATTGTATCTAGATTTATGGGTCGAGTATACCAAACAGTTAGAGGAAAAGTATAGATGGCCTGTATCAGGCACATGGGATGCCGAGTGCATCATGAGAGTAGAAGAAGCATTATGGAAAAAGAAAGCCAGACAGTCACAGAAAGATGCCATCGAGTTATGGCGCAAAGAATCTCATAAAAGAACCGAAAAAGAAATCAGAAAGTCAGAATTAAGTAGAGAATCCTTGGAACGAGCCCAAGAAAGGGAATTAATCGAGATTGGTGAACGAGATAAAACCGAACAGTCAGACAGACAGAGGCATGCTCTTATTAAGGGTATGTATCCTCTTCTTGCCGAGGGCCTGCCAAAAGCGACCCCAGAGGCATTCAGTAATTTCCCTCCACCATTAGTTCCGACCAAGCTACGTCACAAACCGACCGCAGCTGATATTTTCATCTCGTCCTATTTGGACGACACAGTCCCAGAATATGCAAATCCTGTTTGCGCTCCGCCAGCCCCTGTAAATCAGGCACTTCCCGTTCCTCCAGACACCGGGGTACCCCTTGCAGTACCTGCTACGGTACCCCCGGTCCAGCCCGCCATACAAGTCCAGCCTGCATTTCCATTTCCCACTCTGCCAGGACGAAGAGGATCAGTCGATGATTCTAGTTTAGGGGCCGCAGGAGGAGGTCCTCCTCAGACCCCGCCGCCGCATAAGCGTTTAACGACAGCCGAATTACACGCACAAGCGTCACAGCATACGCCCAGACATCAGTCTGTAGCAGAAATAAGAAAAGCCCTTAATGAATGCGGCTATGATCCAGTCCCAGGCGAGGATAATATGGTTTTATATTCATTACGTGTAAGAAAGGTGACCGAGTATCTAGTCACCCTACCGAATATGAAAGAAGATCTAGACAGAATATATCGTTTCATCCGTACAGGGGATGATCCAGAAAGCATTGGCGAAGTCATGTCTCAAAGAAAAGCCGAGATCCAGCTCATGATACTAACGTTTTTGATTAATTGTTTAATAAGAGAACAAGATTACCCGTCCAAAGATCAAGCCGAAATGAGAACCCTGACAAAGTGGAGTGATAATATAGCCGAGGGTAAGCACAGGACCATCAGTGCTATGGAAAGTATGTACAAGAAAATCCGTAAAGAAATAATAAGGTTACACGATCAACGTAAAGCAGCACAAGTAAGCGAGAAAGAAAGTAACTCTGATACTGAAGAGGTAGACGACGAGAATCCCGACAGAATAGCGTATGTAGGAAAATCTAGATTTCCAGATCGCCATTTACGCCTAGAACACAAGTCAATTTTCCATCATCCAGCACCAGAACAAGGTTCTCTAGAACAAATATTTCAAGCTACCGATCACATTCTGAAATCACGAATCGGTTATAGCGAGTTAAGTACTATGCATGAACAAGAACTAGCCCGATCAGCAGTCCGATGGACTACTGATTCTACCACTTTTCCAGACGAAATAGTGGCACAAATGTTTCTGAAAATGCCCCCAGCCGAGCAACGACTGGCGGGTATGTATATGATTCAGCACCTCATTACATTGTATGAGGGTCAACACTCTGATCCAGGCCCGTTACATGATATCCTGAACGAGTTACTCCAGTATAGATGGAAAGGTTTAGGTACCGATTTAATTAGTGTCATTCTAGAACAGCGTCACAAATATAGAACGTTTTTGAACCCGCATTTTGTTCATGTCTCACCCCCAGAAAGTAAACCATTTTACATGGAGAGACAGAATCCGTTACGAGAAGTCCACCCAGTTAGAGGAACGGGTGGCGAACTAGAACGAGTGTTTGTTTACACTCCGATTACCAAGATGGAACTCTTAGAGATGAAAAAATTAATCCCCTGTCATGATAAAGATCCAGCAGGGTTCCATCGAGAATTAAAAGACATGCTCCGTATGGGAGAATACACGTATCCAGATATAATTAAAATGTTAAAGGTCCTGTTGCCCGCAGGGGTGTATGAAAAGCTCAAGGAAAAAGAATGGGAGGTGGGAGAGAAAAAGATCGATTGGGCAGTTCTAGAAGCTGAAGACAAGGTACGAGTACCAGGTACCGGTCTTGGAGCGAAATGTAAAGAATTACCAGAATTGTTAATACAAGTTTTGCCTAGGTTATTGACAACTAGAAAAGAAGACTGGGATGCAATCTCAGCCTGTAAACAGAAACAAGATGAAGACATTAGTGATTTTTATTCTAGATTTGAGAAATGTTTTAGCATCAACAGTGGCCTCAAGACAAGTAGTGAGTCATACCCTCACCTTTTTGTTACTAAATTAGTCGAGAATTCAAGTCCACAAATTAAAAATCGAGTTTTGAAAGTCGAAAGTACCTGGCAAGCTAATACCCCGTCCCAGATGTTACAGATGCTCCAATACCACCAGAATAGAATCAGGGAAGAACAAGAACACGAGAGAAAGCGTATGAAAGACACGAAAATGAAAGTACTAGTTGCACAATCTATTCCACAAGACAGTCAGAAGAGGGGTCCAAATCAAGCCAGTCATCCCGCAGCTCCCGTTAAAGGGAACTGCAATTATTGTAAACAGCCAGGTCATTTTATAAACGAGTGTGCAGTTCTGAAACACAACATAGCTACTGGTAAGACTAAAGAAAGACCACGTCCGCCTAGACAAGAACAAGTTTCACAGATTCCTCAGCCACAGAATGCACCACAGACAGTTACAGCACCGCAGCCCATCGCTGCAACACAGCACGTTACACAGCAGATGTACCAGTATGCACAGTCTGAGTATCCAGAGTATCAGCCATATTCATGAAACAGCCTAGAGAGGGAGGTAGGCTTGCCTCTCATCGAGATACCTGTAGATCAAGAAGGTCCCTATGTTCACAGTCAAGTACTAGGGAAAGATAGAAAGTTTTTGATTGATACAGGGGCAAGTAGGACCACTATAAGTCACGCCGAAGTTCCAGGGGCTCCGCTCTCAGGCTCAAGAAATGTTTCCCTTGGATTTTCAGGAAAACCCATTGTAAATGAAATATCAAAGCCAGTTACTCTAGAAGTAGGTCCATTGTCCCGCACTACTGATCTGTTACTTACTAAGTCATGTCCAGAAAATCTATTAGGTATTAAAACACTGAAAGAATTAGGTGCAGTTATATGCTGTTCCCCAGAGGGAATACGATTGTTCCTACGTGACTTCAAGGGTCACTATGTATTACGAGATTTTGATCCCAGATTGTCCAATGTCCCACAGCATCTATGGGCGCAAGGTCCAACTGATGTTGGTTATATGCAAATCACACCCCATCGTGTGACTCTCAAGCCAGGTGTAGTGTTACCACGAATCAGACAGTACAGATTGCCACCTGAGGCTGTAGCAGCCTTATCCAAAATTATTGACGAGCTCATCGCTCAAGGAGTAGTTGTAGAAACTGACTCCAATGTATGCAATTCTCCGATCATTCCCGTCATGAAACGTACTGATCCAAATGCACCCCCAGTATATCGATTAGTGATTGACCTACGAGAGCTTAATAAATGTATTATTCCGCAGTACCCAGTTGTCCCAGACATCTCTTCCCTGTTGACAGCCATTGATTCCGAAGCTTCATTCTTTACTGTAATTGACCTCAAGAACGCGTTTTTCAGTGTTCCCATTCATCCAGACAGCCAGTTCCTTTTCGGATTTTGTTTAAATGGAAGGAGCTATATGTTCACACAAGCTCCTCAAGGTTTCACAGAAAGCCCTAGTATTTACAGTCAAGCACTCAAGAGACAACTAGACAACATTCACATGCCAACTGACACTGCCCTGCTCCAGTACGTCGATGATCTACTGATCACAGCCCGTTCTGAACGTGCTTGCGAGCGAGCATCCCTTACAGTTCTGTATTTCCTAGCCGAGATGGGGCACAAGGTGTCCCCTTCTAAGCTTCAATTCTGTGTCCAGCAAGTGGTCTACTTAGGACACTTACTGTCCAAGAGGGGTAGGCAGTTGACACCAGACCGTATCCAGTTAATAGCGAGTCTTCCTCAGCCCAAGACCCAGAAGGAGGTACGTGCTTTTATTGGCCTTACTTCTTATTGCAGACAATGGATTCCTCAGTATGCATTTCTAGCCAAGCCACTGATACAGTTAACGACACAGGAGGCAGCCGTATCGACTGTCCTCCCTTGGTCATCTGAACATACACTTAGTTTCAATGAGTTAAAGAAAGCCCTATGTCAAGCTCCAGTTCTAGCTACACCGAACTACAGTAAGCCTTTTACACTTTTCGTCACAGAACGTGAAGGTACAGCATTATCTGTTCTCACACAAGATCAAGCAGGACAGTACAAGCCTTGTGCTTATTTTTCGAGCACATTAGATCCTGTAGCCCAGGCTCTGCCTGCGTGCCTCAAGTCAGTTGCAGCCACAGCCCTAGCTATCAGACAAAGTGATTCCATAGTGTTAGGACACTCCCTGACAGTACAAGTTCCACACTCCGTGGAAGTTCTTTTAAACCGAACACAAACTCAGCACTTGACAATTGCACGTTTAACAGGTTATGAATTGACACTGTTTCAGCCACACATAGAAATCAGACGCTGCAACATCCTGAACCCTGCTACACTGTTACCATCAGTTACTTTAAGTCCGGACACACACGACTGTGTGGAAGTAGTTAATATTACGACAAAGCCAAGACAAGATCTGACAGATATTCCGTTACCAGATCCCGACCTGACACTTTATGTGGATGGTTCATGTATGAGAACTAATACAGGAGAACTAGTCGCCGCGTATGCAGTGACTACTGACACTGAAGTTATTAAGACACACCGTATTGACACCCTGTCCGCTCAAGCAGCAGAGCTAGTTGCTCTGACACAAGCCTGCATACACGCTAAGAACCGGAAAGTTAATGTTTACACAGATTCACGCTACGGATTTGGAGTCGTACACGACTTTGGAGTGCTATGGCAGGAGAGAGGTTTCATGACTTCTCATGGAACCAAGATTCAGCATGGTCTCCTTATTCAAGCTCTGTTAGATGCCATACACTTACCGACATCCATTGCTATCATGAAATGCAAAGCACATACGAAAGTTACTGACATTATTTCCCAGGGTAACGATCTAGCAGATCGCACAGCCAAGCTTACAGCACAGACTCCAGACATTCCAGTAAATAAGACACCGACACACACTCCAGATCCGACTACATGTATGACAGTTAAGGACCCTACTCAAGATGTCATAGATATCCAGTTACATGCTACTCCCGAAGAAATCAAGAAATGGTCCGAACAAGGAGGGGTCCAGACAGATCAAGGATGGTTAACGAAAGGAAAAGCCACTTGGTTTCTCCCCGACTCTATGGTTCAAGTCATTATCAATACCGCACATAGTCCAGCACATTTAGGAGAAAAAGCTATGTTAGACAGTATCCAGAACCTTTGGTTCAACAAGCATTTACGAGCTGCAGCCAAGCAGAAAGTCCGTACCTGTATGATATGTTGTCAGCTTAATCCAGGTAAAAGTGTCCCGGTGGAACAAGGTGGATTCCAGCCCCCTGACCACCCTTTTGAAGTCCTCCAGATGGATTATATTCAGATGGAGCGATGTCGAGGTTTCAAGTATGTCCTTGTAGTTGTATGCGCTTTGTCCAGGTGGACAGAAGCATATCCAGTCCCAGATTACACAGCCGCGACCACTGCCAAGCAGTTGGTTCGTGAGTTCTTCCCCCGTTATGGACTCCCTAGAGTCGTATATTCTGACAACGGCCAGCCATTCTCCTCAGAGTTAATGAAACATGTTTCCCTTTTGTTAGGGTACCAGTGGAAGTTCCATTGTGTACGCCACCCTGAAGCAGCAGGTCTCGTAGAGAGACATAACCAGACCCTGAAAATCCGCATCGCCAAAGTATGTAAAGAGAAAGGTGTAGACTGGCTAGTAGCTCTGCCAGTCGCTTTGTTCTATATGCGCATGGTCGCACATTCCAGATCAGGTCTGTCCCCGTATGAGGTCGTATTCGGCCGCCCCCCTAACATGTGGGGTACACCCAGACCCCGAAGTATTACCGATGTTTCAAGTAATATGCTGACAGATTACCTAGCTTCCTTGATGTCTGCCCTCAACTCTTGTCGTTCACAGGTTGCCGCCGCATTTCCAGACAACACCGAGGTGGCACCGCATGAAATCGTTCCAGGATCCATGGTCCTGGTGCGAAATTTTGACCGCTCAAGTCCGCTGGAGCCTCGCTGGAAGGAACCCCGACAGGTCCTCCTCGCCACCCGTACAGCCGTGAAGTTGGAGGGACGCAAAGGCTGGGTGCACCTTTCGCACATAAAGAAGTTTTATGGACTGAAACCAGTCTCAAAGAACATTTCCCAGGATTCAAAGGACTGCCAAAGTATTATTTTTAAGGACTGTCCCGCAAAAGACATTGCTACGAACCCTTCCCAGTTAGAGAAAACTCCGCAACAGGAGTATAAGTTGAAACTCCGGTCTAGTAAAATAAGTCAGCCAGTTTGATTGTCTAAGTCCTCCCCTAGGTGAAACGGTTAGACTGTTTCTGACATGTATAAAATAGACCCCCATAGTGAGAGAGTTAGTCAAAACTCAATCCGATGTATCGTTTTTCTATGTTTCATATTATTTCTCAGTATTATGATTTCCTGCACCAGTTATGCATTTTATCTGTATTTTTCAGTTTCTCATGTAAATAAGTCTGCTAATGCTACAGTAGAACACACGTTTAGTGATCTGCCTCCTCATGAACTCTCTTACCGCCTCGCTATGCGAAATAATTCTTTCATCCGCATGTTACATTATTCACACCAGACCAGCAATGCCACAAATTGTTGGGTGTGTGGTCGACTCCCCCCTTTCCAGACACCGAAGGGAGTTCTGCCACTTTTTCCTTATCCTTTTTCACATAATGGTTCGTGTGGAGCATGGTCCACGTTAACGTCATCCTCAACAGATATGTCTTTTCTTAACAGTACATGTTTTCCAGACAAGCAAGGTCTCCCCCACAGAACCGGGTTAGATCTAGAAAATGAAGTGTATAATTTAGGTAATTATTCTTCGAATTTCATGGTCCTGAATGTTCAGTCTGATTCCACTCCAGACTTACCTACAATTTCAGTACTACCAGTCAAAGGCGAATTATGTGTCCGAAATAATGGTTCTGTACATGTAGGACATAGTGATTGTACTACTATTGTCAAGTATAGTGACAGTGGGAAATCTATTTTCAAAGCTTCACGTCATTCTTATTTTATTTGTGGTCAGACCGCATATGTTCGTCTGCCCCTCGATTGGGAGGGAACCTGTTACATTGCCTTCCTACTGCCACCAGTTTTCCTAGCCCCACCTGATTATCATAGAAACACACATCTAGTACACATTAGACATAGAAGGGAGATCGAGTCCCCAATTGTCGATTATACTGAAACTGCTCTAGAACAGTATACAGATTTCAATAGAGGTTTCTTCTTCTTTATAGGACCTATCCAGAATAGTAAGCTAATCCGTAGGTTAACACGAACCCTTGAAGTAGTTGTCAATGAGACTGCCTCTGCTCTAGGTAACTTAACCGAAGAGCAATCTGCTATGAGATTTGTCGTTTTACAGAATCGTCTCGTCCTTGACGTCATATTGGCCGATAGGGGCGGGGCCTGTAGAGTCATCGGATCTAGTTGCTGCATTTTCATTCCAAATAACGCGCCGTCTGTTTATTCAGCTATAACCAGACTCCATAAAATTGCCCATCTGTTACACCAAGATCCAGGCACCTGGACATGGTCCGGTTGGTTCTGGAATATAATTTCCGCCTGGGGATGGAAAGTCTTGTCCTTTCTAGGTATTGCAGTAGCGATCATATTCAGCTGCTGCCTCTGTATACAATGTGGCCCTGCGATTTGCGGCATTTGTGCTACATCATGTATTCCTAGTCCCAAGCCCCGTTCTAGATCCCGTTCCCAGAAAATTCGAGACGAACAAATGATACTGTATGAAATGATAGATGGTATCATGAATATTGATGTTTCCTGAAGGAAACGGAGTGACAAGGAGGGAATGTGGAAAAGTAAATTTTGCCATGTTCTGTGTCCCTACGAGTCCTCCATCATATGTTATCTGTGCATGATTAATATGCATATGTTATTCCCCATGTTCAATTAAAGACGCAATTACAGTTGTGTCCACCTTTAGTATGTCAGTTTCCAGTTCTCGTGAATACTACGAATATCAGGCCTATGTAAAGCTACGTTGCCACGTTTCTCAGTGTGCACGTTATTCCATTGTAAAGTCCCCGTTTCTAGGCCTCAAAAGGGCCTGGACACCAGATTCAGCTCCTGTCTCCTGAAGCCCTCGCTGAGGAGCGATACAGCCCCCACCTGTATCCTCGACCCTTCACTTACTTCCTGCCTCGCAGTGCCCGGCTCAGCCTGGCTCTGCCTCTGAGTCTGCCAAGAGTATGTTATGATTCTAGCTATCAGTCCAGCCCTCCTTCTCTGCATTCCTAAAGCTACTGAATCGCATCAATAGTTTCCGTCATTGTCTAGCCTTCACGTCTCCACGTTAGAGAAATACTGCATTCAATGATCATTTAATATTCTTCATCACGCACTACATGTAGAATAATGCATGCTCCAGTCTTAGAGTCTGTTCGCCTTTACCCCGATAACTTATAGTTTATATCAACATGTTCTCTAAACATCAGATACTAGATACTGCTTAGGTACATGTCGCCCTGACTCTCCAGACTTCAGTCTCTGCTCCTAGCACAGAGTTCGAAGCCCCCAGCTTCTCCTAGTAACACGTCATTGCCAGTTTGCGCGCACCATCAGGTTAGAGGTCCCGGCTCCTCAGGTAGCCCCCTCCATGGTTTCCGCCCCATTCATGACATATTCTGTTACGTTTGCATCACATGTCTATGTATACGCCCTGTTACACCTCTTTTCACCCTTATCTTTCGCGACTGCTACGCGTCACGCCTATAGCTCCTCCCACTGCTACGCCTATTGCGATGTAATGCTATGTGTTTGCGTTATGTATATATGCTCATGTACTGTTATTAAAAAGTTATCCTTCCTAGCGCGCTCATCCCAGATCCAGCCCCAGCAGCTGCTGGGCCCTGCCATCCTATTCCTATGCAGGTTGTCCCGCTCCTGTCCTTTATGCTGTAATAAACCTGCAAAACTCCTACTACCTCGAATCTTGACTCTTATTTATTGAGCTACCTGTTATTCATTTATTCATTAAAAAATAGATCCGGTATTATTTATTTATATACCACACAGTAGAGGGGGAGGTTCCCATAGATTAGGAATCCCTTGCTGGGTCCAGTGTCCAATCCCTATTCCTGTTCCTGTGTGGGTAGATGGAAGAGAGGGAGTGTGGAGGAGAAATGGCTTGCTTGGGAGGGTGGTAATCCCCTGAGTGTAGTGTGTGTGTGTCTGGATTCCCCAGTAGGGTAGGATCCAGTGGTGGCAGCTTAAATGTATCCAGTGCGTGAAGTCTCATTCCCAGTTCCCAGAGTATGGTGCCTGGTGCTCAGTAAGAGGGGTACAGGTTGAGAGTCAGGGGCAGTGAGGAACTGTCTCGCCAGTCTGGAGGGGGATGTGTGTGGATGAGTGCTGTGTTGAACTAGAGGAGTTGGTGTGAGTTTTTTTTAAAGGAGCTTGTACGTGAGGTGTACCTCTGGTGGTGTGCAGGAGGTCCTACAGAGGCACTGGATAAGAAGGTGGATTTCTGGCGGTGTGCTAGATGTCTTGCAGAGACATTAGGGAGTGATTCTAAAAGTAGTGGCTTGTGTATCTGATGATCCTGTGTAGGTGAAGAGGTTCATGTGTAGCCCAGCTAGGTCCCATTAGGATGGTAGGGGTGTAGGTGCTCACGTCCTGTCTCAGTGGAGGCGGAGTGAGTGTGGGACGGTGTGTCCCACGTTGGCCCGAAACCCTGTCTCTGGGCCTGGAGGGTTCCCCAGGGAGCGCCAGGTCAGGGGCCTAGGCAGTACTTACAGGTCATTTGAGGAGGATCTTCCTGTGTCTAGAGGACGGGGAGTGTCTGTAACCAGAACTCCGGCGGTCCTGGTGTTGAGGGGTACCGCTCCTAAGTGGAGGGTGCAGAACTCTGGAAGGGGGTGCAGAGGGACGGTGTACTTCTGACCCCGGTGCAACCTGAGGGTTTAGATCCTAGGTTGGGAGATTAGGAAACTTCCAGGTCAAGAGGAATCTCTACCAAATTGGATCAGCTGAAGAGATTGAGGGGGCTGCCCTTGCTGTGTGTTCTGGGGCCCACCTGCAGTTTGTTGTTTCCACTAAGGTAGAGGAAAGGGGATTTTGCTGTGTGCTGTGTCCCCCCACCTGCTTGAAGAGGGACTGTGCTGTGTGCTTTGTACCTCAGGAGTGAAATAGTTTCCAGGTGATAGACCAGTGATGGAGTGAGGTCCTGATCTGGTAGGAGAGTTGTGTTCTGGTGAGTGCTTCCCGGTGAGGGTGCGGAAACCCAGAAGTAGAGGTAGGGTGGGGCCTGCTTGCCCGTGACCTCTGGTCAGCCTGAGGGTATGGATCCTAGGTTGTTGGATCAGTGGTAGTTGTAGCTACCCTGAGAGAGAGAGGGGAGATTGGCTATTGTGTGCCAGGGGTTACTGCCCCCCACTCTGTGGATTGGTTAGGACCTGTTATATTTGGATGGCCTAGGGCCTGGTCCTGGCTGTGGATGACTAGTGTGTACCAGTGGGGTATCCTAGTTGTGTCAGAGAGTTCTGTATGGAGGAAACCATGTAGGTTCAGAGTGGCGAAAAACTGGAGGGTGTCCCTGCCGTGCGGGCCCGTGTCCGTGTTTTGTCACCCAAAGCAGTGAAGCCCATCAGTGGAGTGATTGGTCTACCCTGCGTTTTGGCTGGAAGGGGGTTGTGTTGGACCTGGCCCTTTTGGCAGGTTCACCCCGAGACTTTTTTGCTTTTTCCTAGCCTGTTTCTGGAACCTGGTGTTGATGGTTTTAGGCCTTTGCGCACTTTTTCACTGTGGTACAGTGTAAAGTGCGTGAGCTCTCTGTGTATGTGTGGTGAGTGACCTGCCCTCCCATAGGAATGAATGGGGAATATGTATGCCCATGGTAGTTCCTGATGTGTTGGGAGTGCAGGGTCGAGCGAACTCGTGAGATTGAATGCTGCGTAATGGTGTATGCGGCATGATTGTGTCTAGTCTAGAAGTGCCACTTTGAGAAGTTGGCATATTTGTGTAGTCTGTGGCTGGCGTGTGATTGGCTGGTGAGCCTGGCCCGAGTGCCTGGGCCTGCTTGTGGATTGACTGTCTGGTTTGAGGATGACAGGGGCTGGGGAGCCCCAGGAGGTTGTCTGAGTCAGCCCGTGGATGAAAGGCAGCATCTGCTGCCAGGGAAGTGGGAGGAGATAGCACCTGAGTGTGAATGAGGCTGTGCCTGCCTGCCACAATGCTGGCTCCACCTCCCCGCTGGGCGACTGTCACCTCTGTCCCTCACACTGAAAGAAGTTCCCTATAACCAGTTCTAGCTGGTTCTCACACTGCCTGCACAAAGACTTCAAGGACTTTTCTGTGTATAAGAAGGGGCTGAGTCCCCTTCCAAAATGTTCTTTTTTTTGGACTTGAATCTGCCAGGGGCGTGCTGCTGCTTGGGCCCAGGGGAATCCCTGGGCCCTGCCCAGCCCCTGGACTCCTGAAGGACTTTGCTTTGCCCTGGATACCTGATGGACTGATGTCCTGGAATCTGGAGACCTTTTTACTGGGTCCCCTTTGCTGTACTTTGCTAAAGGACTTTGCTGAGACTTAATTGGGCTTATAGCGCCTGGGAGCGCTGTATTTGCTTTCTAGCGCTGAGAGCGCTGTGCTTTTAGCCCCCTAGCGCTTGAGAGCGTTTTGCCTTTCACTTATAGCGCCTAGAAGCGCTTTTTATTTGATTTATAACGCTGGGGAGCGCTTTTTGCTTTGTTTCTGCGCTTCCCCGCCCCGCATTTTGCGTGGGGAATGGCAGGTGCCCACCCTGCATTGTGCGGCTCTTATTCCTTTGATCCGCAAAGCCGGTGCCCACCCGGCATTTGCCCCGCGGCCATGTGGCTGGTCTTGACTTTTTCTTTGATTCACCTCGAGGGAGCCCACCCCTCGGTGAAGTGATTCCCCGCCTGCCTGCCTAAGCGGGGCCGCTGCGCTGCCCGCAGTGACCCGGAAGTGGTTGGCCGGCCGGCAAATCCTGGCGCGACCGGCCGGAAGTCCCCCCCCGCAGCCCGGGGGAAAGAAGAAGCATGGCGGCAGGCGACAGGGCTCCCGTGAGCTGAGGGAGCCCTGCCGCACGAGGAGGAAGCGTGGCCGGTTGCGGGGCTCCCGTGCGCTGAGGGAGCCCCGGGAAGAGACGAGGAAGCTTTGCCTATTGCGGGGCTCCCGTGTGCTGAGGGAGCCCCGGGAGGAGAAGGAAGCGGAGCAGCGTGAGGAGAGAGGGCCGACGTCAGCCCCCAAGAGACCGGTGAGTGGGGCTCTGAGTAAGGCGGCTGGGGGGGGGTGTCGGGCACGCTTTCGGTGCCGCCCCCATGACATGGGCCCCCTTCTCCCTCCCCCGCTGAACAGGGGGCGCCGCAGCACCAAGGGCCTGGCAGTTTTAAGAGTCCACGAAGGGCTCTGGGGGCAGTGAGTGACTTTGAGTCCCCCCAGGGGGACTCCAACGGCAGGCCTAGTGTTGAGGAGCCAGTGTGCTCCTAGGGCCCCATTGCTTCAGAGGGCAACGCGCTGTGTCCGGAGAGGCCCCAGATGGCAGCAGGCCGCTCCCGCGTTTTGGCACAGATATACAAGGGAGGACCTGTGCCCTGTCCCCAGTGTGAGAGGGGACCTGTTTAGTTTCAGAGCCTGTGTGGCTCCAACGTTTGGGGCATGTGTTATGCCAGAGCCTGTGTGGCTCCAACGTGGACACGAGTGTCTTCAGAGCCTGTGTGGCTCAGCAGTTGGCGCAGATTTATTCTAGGGGCTAGCGACAGCCCCTGGCGCAGTTTGTTTCACAGCTGCCCAGCAATTAGTAGGCAGCTGCACCGTTTAGGTCTTGTGTGGTTCCCAGGTGCCCAGCAAGTAGTGGGCACCTGCAACGTTAAGGTTTTGCGCCGTTGGCGCACCCCTGACTGGTGCTGCATGGCAGCGCACTCTGACATTCTGGACACAGGGCTCTGTAGGCACTTTATTATATGGGGGCTGGTATGTAAGTTTTGCGCAATGTGGTTTCCTGCTATGTTTAGGATGGTAATTGTCTACTGTGTGTTTTTGCGCTATTGAGTTGGGTTGGGGCACCTCTGAATGTTTTTAATGCATCATGTGTCTTCCTTGATTTTACACCTCTGAATGTTTTTATGCATCATGTGTCTTTCTTTCCCTGCGCTGCACCTCTGAATGTTTTAGGCATCATGTGTCTTCTTGCGCTGTACCTCTGAATGTATTTTATTGCATCATGTGCTTTGTTCTTAACACCGCTGAATGTGTAGGTTTATGCATCATGTGTTTTCCTTTACTACTCCTCTGAAGGTGTGTCATGCATCATGGGTAATGTGTTCTTGTTTATACCCCTAAATGTATTTTATTCTTAGGTGGTTGTTCTTTCTAATACAGGTGGTCCTAGTGAGGTCCTGGTCCCCTGCATGACATTTTCTCCTAAGGTGTTTAGGGTTGCGTAGGTGGTACTTACCTGTTCCCAGAAGTTACTGGATGTGATTTATAACTGTTATTTTGTGCTACAGTGATTTTATATCTTTTATTCTAATTTCTAACAGTATTTCTATTTCTAAAAGTGTTGGTTCTGACAGTGGCCCATGTGGCCCTGTCCTGTAAATAATCCCTTATGAATATTGCCCGTGCCAGTTGGCACAATGCACATGTGTGATTTTTATCTGATGTGTTTTGACAATACAAAAGTTATTTTGATATAACCTTGTGTGGAGTTCCTTTTGTGGTGTGCCTAGGATGTTGTTGCTGTTGTGCGCTGGCGCAAATGCTTTACACATTGCCTCCGAGTTTAGCCTCACTGCTCGTGCCAAGCTACCAAGGGGGTGAGCAGGGGTTATCTTGGCGTGTGACTCCCTCGCCCTGACTAGAATGGTGGCTTCTGCCTGGCTTTGGCGTCAGCCTTAGCCTACCAGAAATAGCCAGTTCTAACAACCGCCAACCCCCTCTCTTTCTCTGCCGCTGATCTCAGGGCCTGGATGATCCCCTGGCGCTGCCCCAGCAGAAATCTCTGGGCTCGGCTGCTGGCAATGCCCTGCTCAATGCTCTGGTGGCTGACCGGTCTATGACTACCACTCTATACACACTGCTGTCTGCCGTCGGCCCTTCACAATGCGGCTGCTGCACAGACATGTTGTCGGTAGACCCCGGACCAGGGACCCACTACAGGGCGCCTCTAACCACGTATGGGCACTCACCGTGGTGGGGGGGATATCTCCCCCTGTTCTCTGGGAATGCTCCCTAGCAGTAGCACTGAGGCTGGGTGGCACTGGTGGCAGCTTATGCACGGCAGAGTCGGAGAGACCAAAAGGTGCGTCTCACCCGACTGCCACCTTGGGCACACCCTGCAATCCGCCTCAGTTAAAGATGGGTGGACCATAAGCTTTCATTCAATGGAGCTCTTGTTGGTTCCATCAAAAGAAAGCTTCCTCCAAAGGCCTGAAGGAGTAGAGGATGCCAAAGGAAGGGCATTACTCTTGATGGTTTAGGGTGGATGGTGCATTGTCCTTCTTTATCTGCTGTCACTTACAGGTAAAACCAAGTAGTAAAGGACAGAAAAAGAAATTATGTTTATTATTATTATTATAAAAATTATGACTCCCAGGTGACTAGCAGGGTGTGGGGGTAATTAGTTCTTGTTTTTCAGAAAAAAACTCTAATTTTGGCCATATGCTTCTGAAGAACAAAAAAAGTAAAAAAAGTTGGGGGAATAGTCGTCAAAATCGATGGACGCTGTCTGCCAATCTTTTTGATCCTTGGGCGGGACCTGCAGAGATGGCGATTCATGTAATGGTAGAGAGACTCAGAGATGACCGCCAGACAGGCAGTCATCTCTGAATTTGGCAGACGGTAATCTCTCAGGGTGGTAGAGGTAAAGTCCTTACTTCCCAGTTGGGGTTGTACTGTCTGCCAACGGCTAAATCAGACCCTGACTTTGCTTTCACCACTAAACCACAAATATAGCTTATATGGTGTACAGTGAGTGTTATAATTATTTTACCACAGAATGATGGGTTAGGCAAAGATGTGTAATGTCCCATCAAATGCTTTGAGCCTGGTAGAGTTACAGATAAAAATAGGAATTCTTCAAGGATAAGTTAAAATGTTTGCCCCATCCTCTTCTATTCCAGTGATGCAGCCTTGATTTTCAGTAAGACAAATGGCCTGCATGCTCTCATTAACAGATGTGTGTCCTATATGGTCAGTTTAGATATATCTACCAAACTAAAAAGATCTCAGGTTATTGAGATTGTCCTACAAAGCAATAAAAAAAACACCTTGGGGGCAATAATGTTCCTCTAGATATTGTGAGCTTATTTTCTGACTCGGGCTCAACCTTTGACTTAGGCAGGAAGTGACAGCAGCTTCTAATGCTGAGAGGTGTTGCAGGGAGGCTGTTTTGAAACAGAACTATGCCTGGGTTCACAGAACGTCAGTATGTAGGAATGGAGTCACCACTCCGCATCAGTACCCATTAACCCAAATCCAGATTAGCTCATAGTGAGTCACCTGGTCTCCTAACCTTCCCAGAGTAAGAGGTAATTTGGCACCCCAGAACAAAACACTCTAGTCCCCCAAGCTAACCGCAGTAACAGATCATCACCTTCCGTTCGCCCACTCATGCATGTCCACAATAAGCAGAAACGAGACACGAAACACTTTGCAATATTTATTGAAACAATTGTGCGCTATTATAAAGCTGCAACTAGAAAACATTCAAAACTGTAACGTACAGTAACGTAATTAGCATCACCAATGAGCCCTACACAATGAAAAGCCATATCATGGTTATTGGTGTATCTGACTAAGCCTAGCTTCATAATAACATACTAAAGATCTCTGGGATGGTGACAGGCACCATACCTGGCATTTGCCATTAGCTTTACTGCATCTCAGATTGCACAAAGCTGGCACTCTGGTTTCGTGACCTTTTCTCTGCTAGAAATCCTCTTCTCTTTTTTCAAAACAGCAAGTTTCAGCTTATATGATAAGAAATGCCCTACTTGTAAACAGCAGCAGGTGTTAGTGTCCGACCACAGAGAATAACAGGTCACAAAGTTGTTTGACCTTATACTAAATGTTCATACTGAATCTCAGCAAAAAGCAGAATAATAAAACATGTGCAGTCTATTTCTAAAATAATAGTGTGGTACAAAAACAAGCATGTTATTTTGTAACATATGCAAAACAAAAGCAGCCTACAACGTGTGCAGCGTGCGCAGTTGGCTAACATAAGGGCCAACTACAATGGATCCAATAGGGGACTCACATCAGAAATACACATTTTGCTCAGGCTTATAGAAGAATTCATCCGTTTCCTGCAAAGGTTGATAATAAACCTCTGACATTCATGTTTAACCAGGTTAAATATATCTCACTAGTCGGATGTGATGCAGATGCGTGTCTTGCAACATTTTACCTTCCATGTTATAACTTGAAGGAAACCGCTTTTTATGAGACAGTTCTTTGGGCTACCTGTAACCTGACAGCCTTAGGGTGGTCTTGGCCCAACGTTTTGCCGGCCTCCCTCCATTTTCTGAATTTGTTTTTGCTGGTTTTAGAACTCTGTGTACTCTGCTGATCAGTGATAAAGCGCTTGTGCTCTGTCCCCTAGCCATGGTAACATTGGCTTAACCCCTATTACCGTATTAAATTTACCTATATGTCTCTAGTAGAGTGCACTACATGTGCCCAAGGCCTGTAAATTAAATGATATTAGTGGGACTGCAGCACTTATTGTGCCATCACTTTAGTATCCCTTTAACCATGGCTCAGGCCTGCCATTGCAGAGCCTGTATGTGCAGTTTACACTCCCACTTCGACCTGGCATGATAAGCCCCTTGCCAGGCCTAAATCTTTCCTTTTTATACATATGACACCCCTAAGGCCGGACCTGTATGACCCACAGGGCAGGGTGCAATGTATTTAAAAGGCAGGACATGTAGTTTTAAGTTTTACATGTCTGGGTAGTGAAACACTCCCAATTTAGTTTTTCACTACTGTGAGGCCTCTTTCTCCCATAGGATAACATTGGTATTACCTTATAACATCTTTTAAGTGTAATCCCCAATTGTGAAGAGATTACATTTTCAAGTTTGATGTCACTGGACTCACAATCTAAAATCACAACTTATGGTGAAGTTAGATTTCATACAGGTTAGCAAATACCACTTTTAGGAAGTTGGCATTTACTTACTTTAGCCATTTGGTGTTTGCTGCATGTCTCTGTACACTCTGGGTTAGATGATGATAGCTGTAATTTGTTTATTCCCTGTAGATATCCACACACAAAGGGAGCATAGGTGTGTCTGATGGGCCATCCTGGGAGATGGGAGGGAGGAGCTAGTCTCAGCCTCACACTTACTCCTGAATAGGCTGTGTCCTGTCTACACACAAAGGGCTCCATACCCCTGCAGTGACTCTGGAGGCAGGGCAGGAAGGGGGGGACCTCAGTGTACTTCAAAGTTTTCTTTCAAGTCTACCCCACTTCAAAAGCACAACTATATATAAGTACTGGACCTCTGACACCATGATTCTAAAACACGTCTGGATATGTGACCACTCTGCCAGGAAGAAGAACTGCTGTACTGCTGAAAAGACTGCCACTATGCTGGACTGGTGCTTTGCTGGACTCTTGCCCTGCAGTGCTCTTGCCTCGCTGAGCTGCCCAGCTGCCCTGCTGCCTGCTGTATTCCTGCCTGGGTGAGAAGGACTGGACCTGCAGATCCAGGGGGAAAGGCGCATAATACATAATCGTCAATGTGTATGGCCCTAACCACAACTGTCTGCAGTTTTTCCACGACATTTTGACCTTAGCCCAACAACTCCCAAATATTTCATCGATTTTGGGGGGGAGGGGAGTGTGGGGGGGGGATTTTAATTGTATTCTCGACCCTGACTTAGATCGCTCTGGGGGCCCACTATGCCGTCCATCACTGGCAGCAGAGGCAATCTTGAATAGCCAGACGGCGATGAACATGGTCGATGTTAGGCGCTCCCGCTCGACGGCTGCGGGTGGCTACACAAATTACTCTGCGCCCCATAATCTCCATACCAGGATAGACTACTGGTTCCTGACGGGATCTCTAGGATGCAAGACCTGAGAGTGTGAGGTCTTCCCGCGTACCTATTCTAATCATTCCCATGTGCTATTAATATTAGCTACCCCCACCACGTGCCCCCCCATTCACTTGGCGCTTCCCCCCTAGTGCATTACTAGATGAGGCCTTCAGGGCAGAAATGCTGGAGGCAATGGAAACTGTTTTTACTACCAACCTGGGCTCAGTACCACTCTTCACCACAATTTGGGAGACATTTAAGGTATATGGCTGAGGTTCCTCTCCTGGAATGTTAGAGGCTTCAACAATCAGCGTAAGATTAGGAAAGTCATGTTGTACCTTACCAGACATGAAATCGGCATAGCACTCTTGCAGGAAACGCACCTCCCTGTAGCAAGCCTTCCACAGACCTGAGGCAGGATCCGTGACACATTCCATGCTGTGGGTTTCACTACAGATGCGCGAGGGGTCCTCACCTGGATTAACCCCACAGCCCGACTCACCCTTGAAGAGTTACATACAGATGTTAATGGTAGATATGCATCACTTGAACCCAGAGTGACTCCAGGAGCTTGCTTGCTTGCTTCCTGTTCTAATTCTCAGGGATATCAAAGACTTCAACTACTTGCATCTGGACTCTAAAAGCTGTGAGTCTGTCCTGCCAAGTGGTGTCACCCCAGGCCTGGACCCTTTGAAGTGAGGCCTAAGGTACTTCTACAATCAGAACCCTAACATCCTTATCAGGTTGGAACTGACGCATCTTCGTCCCTGTGTGGATCGGAACCATTGCATCCTTGTTCAAGAGTGGAACGGAGCTGGCACATCGCACTTAGAATCAGCGCATCGGCTGCTGCAGTAGCAGTATCCACGCATCGGCTTCAGAACCAGCACCTCACACTCTGAACTGATGCATCACCGCCATTGCGTGGAGATCCTTGACGCATCTAGTACACTGCAATGCCTGAGACCGATGATTCGCTTCAGCTGCACCTTGCATCTTCTTCGATGTTGATGCAAGCCTGGATCAAGGTACTTTAGTTCAGCGGGTGCAAGTGAGTCCCTGTATCCAGCCCATACTCTATCACGGTCAGCCTGGCATTTTGACTTTGCCCTGATCCAGCGCAACCAGATAACCCCATTAAGCACGTATTTCTTCTAAGCGCTATTTTATATTTATTCTTTACAAATTCATATCTCGACTTCTACTTGTTGGATTTTTGAGAGTTTTCTGGACTAAAAATTAACTGGGCCAAATCAGTTATATTTCCTCTTACCCCGGCGACGCTCCCTAAAGACTTAGACTTCCCCCTAAAATGGTCTACTGACCCGGTGTACTGTCTGGGAATTAAAATACATACAGACTCTGAGCTAAAGTTCAGAGAGAATTATGGCCGCGCCATTACTAAACTTGAAGAAGATATTACACAGTGGATTTGCCTCCCCCTCTCCCTCTTAGGCAGAATATCTCTTATAAAAATGGTGGTCCTCCCCAGATTTCTGTTCCTGTTTCTTAATATCCCAATGGTCTTGCCGACACCCTTCTTAAAATATCTCAGAACGCTACAAATTAAATTGGCCTGGGCCGACACACAGCCGTGGTCGTGTTGGGAACTCCTCATTCTCCGATACTCCATGGGGGTGCTGAGGGCCCCAGACCTTAATCTCTACTACCGGGCTGCACAAGCCTCACATGCATACTACTGGCTACATCAACAGAAACCCCCTCCTCATCTACACATAGAGCATATTTCGCATGCTCCTGCTTATTTAGAGACTATATTGTTTCATGTGCCGCACCGTACCACTGGGTTCCTCGACTCGATTAACTCCAAAATATACACCTGGCATAACCTCCTTAACTGGCAAGCACACTCCATATTATTTTCCCCTATTACCCCTATTGCTTGGTGCGAATGGCTCCTGGTTCTTACCTTCCCAGAAATGATAGCTGCTCTGCACTCCATTCTACATCCTCCATGCCAGGCACTGGAACTATAGGCAAGTTGTCAAGCACTCTTTTCCCAGCCACTCCCAGATGATTAAATAGCAATGACGTTTCTTGGTGGGACATTCTTTAATGCATATATGGCTGTAAGATAGTTTTCAACAATTCTTAACTAGTGTTTCCGTGTATTTTCTGGATTCCAGGCTGTTTATAGAAAGGAAAGAGGCTGCACCACATCTGGAATAATTGTGGTCTGAGTAAGAGCTTGCAGTGACACAGCTGTAAGACTGACAAATGATTAAAGTTTAAACAAAATTTAAAAACAGCCTCACCAGCCAACCAGAGTCCACAACAAATCAGCAAATTTACCTTCTGGAAAAGGGTTGCAAGAAACTACTTCAAAATGTGAGTGCAGCAGAACATTACAAACAAACTTTGCCTGTACTGATGACATTTTTCCCAAATAAAGATGGCGCCAACGTTGGACATCAAGCGCCCGCGCCACAACGATATGGCCATGTCATGCGTCACAATGGTATAGAAAAAAAGATGTGTCACATCCAGTCTCCACACTTCAATGCTTGGACTCCGGTCCTATCCGCTCGCACTCCATGAAGCCCGTGCAGGACCTTCGTCCCGACACTTGTCACCAGGTGAGTGACGCGCTTGTGACATGGATGCACATCAAGGCAGTTAAGTGGCAGGAAAATGACAGCGATAAAGCCAGAGTCCAAATTGCTCTTAAAGCAGGAGAAAATAATCCCAAATCTTCCATCTGTCCAGCTCTGCTCCTGCCAAGTACACACCATCCTAAGAGCAGTTAAAAAAACAGCTAACAATCCAAAATCAGCCACCTGTCTGCTTGTGGTTCGGAAAAAAATCAGCCAAGTAATTCACAGGCAGTGAAGTGAAAACTTCTTTTACCCCACTCCGGGTACCAAAATGTAGTAAAGGATGAAAGAAAAGATTGCCAAGCTGATATAGAGGACATACATGAGCTTTAATCTATATCCAAACGACCCATGTCCAGACATGCAACTGAAAACCACAACGTCCGCCCGTGCTCTGCCATTCACTAAACCATCGGGCACATGCATCAACGATAATTGCATTCGCAAACGGTGCGAATCGCAATTTTCGGCCGTTTGAGAATGCAATTATCAAAAATGCAATGCATCATGTATTTCGCAATTTTAGAAATCACAATCATGTTGCGATTTCTAAAATTGCGATTGCATTTCAGAAATCGCAATTTCAGATTTCTGAAATGCAATGCATGCTCACTTTTAAATTGCGAATTTTCAATTTGGAAGGGGTAAATTAGCATGAGGTTGAACCTCGTGCTAATTTACCGAAAACCTTCAAACATGCACAAAAATGCATTTTTGAAAGTTGCATTTTACACACACACACACATGTCCTTGGGACATGTGTGTGTGTAAATTGCAGTTAAGTTTAATTTCAGGGGTGCAGGGAGGGGTTCTTTGGACCCCCCACTGCACCCTTGAAATTGCATTTTCAATTTGCGATTCGCAAATTGAAAATCGCAAATTGTAAATGCCTTCTCATTGATTCCTATGGGCCTCTTGGCCCATAGGAATCAATAGGAAGGGTTTTCCTTAATTGCGATTCGCAAATTGTGAATCGCAATTAAGGAAAAATACCGAATCGCTAAAAAAATGCGAATTAATCATGCATTGCCGTTTGCGAATCCTTAATTGCGATTCCTTAATTTTCGCAATTAAGGATTCGCAAACGGCAACATTGATGCATGTGGCCGATGGAATGTTAAAACATTCTTAGACTAATACTCAAAGCAAATACGCATTGCTAGAAGTAATGAAATGAAATGCTTTAACTCATTACTACACCCATGCTTTTCCGCAACATTTAGCACGTCCTGCTTGTATACATTAAGCACCCAGCTATTTAGGCTACAAAGAACACCTAGAAGTAATTATCTAATATATAAAAAATATCGTTTTTTCTACATGTCAGTGTACATTGCTTAGGCATGCGTTATAGTAGGGTTTTAACATGCGGCTGTCCAAAGCACAATTTTGAACTTATTGCCATGTATTTCATGCATTTGTACTGCAACTGACTTGCACTTTTAACTTTCGCTCTACTAGTGACCTTTTTCCCAATCTTACTGCGTCCTTACTGAAAAGTTAAATAAATTAATTGGATCTGGTTTATTTTAGAGACTCAGCACATGCCCTGTGAGAATGAATGCCAGTCTCACATTGCCCAAAATCAAAAATGCCAGAAAAATCAGTTCAATCAAATGTTTATAAAAACGTAGGTGACCATGCAGAAAGGCCACATTTATCAGTCGAACGAAGAACATTACATAAGGATGAGCCTTGAATGTAAAGGATAATCTGCTTTTTGACAGTAGACCAAAGACATCTTATTCATTGGTATGGGTTGCTATAGCCAGTGCAGTGCGAGTAGTGTTGGCATTATCTGATCTGACCGTTCACGCTCAAAAGGAGGCAGGCATATAGATTTATGTGCACTACCTAAGAACTACTAAGAGAACGATATTGCTCCAACCTTGCTACGTTTTGGTAGCACAATGTATTAGCACTTTTAGAGTTTTTGTAATGCTAATATGAGCAAAAAATTTAGATTTTTACCTGGCAACGCCTCACCCAGGGCCGGAATGGCTGTAGCGGGAACCAGGCATTTCCAAAGAATATGCAACAAGCTCCCTCACATCCTATATTTCTTTAATTTGTGTATACAACATCAAATAAGGGCTACACATAATTTATACACTTTGACACTTTAACCATGTTCCTTTGTTATATACATACAGCACCATAAAAATATCCATTTACATTTGTGTACAATATTTTTTATACATAATTATGCCTTCATAGGATCGCATCATAGGAACAATTATAATCTATAGTTCCAGACCCCTATACAGTTATTTGAACTCAACTTTCATCAATTCTCAAACGTACTCAATCACACCTAAAACACATTCTCACATCATCCAATATCAAACGCTCTTCATATTTGGACCACAGGGAGACCTAGAACTGATTTGTCTCCAACCCCTATTGATGATCTAAACTCAATAGGGTTCATCAGAAGGTCGACACGCTTTTTGGTGGGTTTGGAAACGAAAATGGACCACCTTCCTCAGGACCGTGCCAAATAAGCTGGCAACCATACAGAGGGTACAATGAGTGTGTTCATGCACCTTCAAAGTCAAAGAGGCCACGTTGTTGATTTGCCACTCTATATGTGGATCTAGTTCTTTCTCCAAGACTCTATCCTACATGTTTTAATTTGGAGCTCTTTGTATATTAATTCTGTGCTCATGGAGTATCTTCCTCAGCAGTATATTCTCCACAATTGGTAGCTCCATATTTATGTATCAAATATACGTAGTGTAGTTAATAAGGTCATTTCTTCATGACGGCCCTCTCGGGCATTACCCCCACAAACCAGATAAAGGGGCCTCTGTGTCTTTTATCTTGCAGTTGCCGGCGCGTGCGAGAGAAAAGACACAGAGGACCCTTTATCTGGTTTGTGGAGGTAATGCCAGAGAGGGCCGTCATGAAGAAATGACCGTTCTAACTACACTACGGCTATTAATAGTTAAAAGCACTCCCATCTAAATAAAAGGAGCGATGCATGAGCTGCGAATGCGCGGAGTACCACACAAAATGTGTGCATACTTCTCAAAGGAAACTGATATTGCCATCTCAAATATTTACATTTATTAGTAGAACTTGATGTATAGTCCTGGTGGATTCCATTGTTATGATATGGCCAAAGAGAGGAGTATTTCGTTTCAGTTCAGCACTAAGTAAGATCAAAACAGAACAGAATACTTAAGGAGAATAGGTTTGTAGGCTTGTAATCTTAACTGGATAGCCACTATGATAGGTTTGTGAGAAGGAGGTTATACATTTATATTCCTTATTGACTGTGACAGCTATGACTGGGATAGGTTCCACCCCTTTAGGTGCTGGAATTGTCATTCATAATATTGTTTGGAGATGATAATAGTATCCTACATGGCCTCACTCGTGTGATCTAAATGCATGTAACATATTTTGAGCTCTACTGTATTTTTGAAATGTCATCCACGTTAGAGGTTTTTCAATTTGTTTGCGATGAAGAGGGTCAGTTGTTGCTAAGTTACACCAAAATACATTAGTTTTGGCCATGTTGTTGGACTGATCCATTTACTAAGTAATATGCTGTGTGTGCGCGCATGATGAATGGTTTCAGGTCTTGGTACAGGAGCATAAAGGGAGAACTAGATGCCATCCACTGTCTCATTAGGAGCACAGTTATTAGTGCAAAATGTTGGACGATTCAAAGGCAGCAGCATGTACTAATGTTAATGAAAACAGCTTAGGCAAGAAAAGAATTTCTCATGAAAAAGTTACAGAAATTCTAGTGTTACCTGTTTTTAAATCAATCATGTTGATAATTAGTGCGATACTGAGGTACTTAAATTTCTTGGAGAAACAGAAGAAAAAAAACACACTCCCATCCTAATGGTACAATAAAGTTTCAAGTGCAGGGAGAAGACACATTTGATTAGTTGACTGAATCATTCTACTTTGAAGGTACAAAAGCAGTACCTTTTAGGCAGAGCCCTCTTTCTTCAGATCTTAACCAGAATAAGGAAGCAACTGTAAAGAAAACTATTTGACAATATCACGGAACAAATCGGTTTTAACCACACTATTTGTCGTCAACACCTCGATAGAAACTTGTGAGAAACGATATGGGTTCTTTACAGCGAAAAAAAAAAAGATCGAACTATCTATACCAAAATATTGATTGGCCAGCCCAACCCTCTTTCCAGTCTCAAAGAATAATGCAATCTGAACCCAATTCAGAAAACTCAGTGAAAGTGAGCTCATCAAGGCACTAGCTAAAAGGAGACCAGCCGTACTCTTCACAAACCCTACCTCTTCCCTGATTAAAGAAACTAGCAACACATCTTAGTTAGACTTAGTTGAGCTACTCCTTGCAGACCCACCAGTGCTGGAATGGGATCGCAAACCAGCCCTGGCAATTACATCCGACCGGCCCCCAGGGAGGGGGGTGGGGGTGTGGATGTAATTGCCAGGGATGGAACACTGCTGCTGAGCTTTTGTTACAACCGTCCCCCACCAACAAAAACAGCCCCCACTGGTACAAAACCAGCTCCCACTCTTCCAGCCCACCGGGGAAACGCCCGGTGCCTACTACGGCCAATCCAGCTCTGAGACCCACGGTAAAGTTCCATACTCTAAGTAAACAGCGCAGGTTACACTGCACTTTAAAAAAACAGGAGCTGACCTAGAAGACCAGATCATATTTGCCCAGTTTTTAATCTCCAATTCCGAGCGAAAATTCTGAAAGGCTTTGTCTCAACTCAACTTAAACTGTACTTTGACCACAACTTACTAGACACTCTTAATGTGGTTTTCAGAGCAGCATACAGCACAGAAACAGCCATTCTAAAGATCATGGCCAATGCTCGTCGCCTCATGGAAAAAAGAGATTTTTGCTGTGAGAAAGTGGATTATCAGTTGGGGTGGATGGTAGTCTACCTTGAGTCCTAAGGTCACTATTATCGTTAGGTCCAGTAAAGATTTCAAGGATTTAAATTGAACTCCACATCTGGTAAGTACGGCACAGAGTAGACAGACTAAATTTAAGAAAATGTGTAAAGCATTTAGGTGTACCAAAACAGTTGAAAAGTCAAAAAACACAATGCAATAAAAATCCCACTGCAATTTATAATAGCAGGCAATAACAAAATGACTTCAAAGTGACAAACATCCAGTAAGGGGAACCAGAGAGATGCATTTTTAAAGTTTTACATAAAAACAGCACCAAAAAGTGTTTAGGACTGTCACCATTAGGGTGGTTCTCCCCAAAGTGTTTGCCTTCCTCCTCCATTTCTACTGACCTTGTATTTGCTGGCCTTAGGACTCTGTGCACCTTGTCACAGCTAACCAATGCTAAAGTGCTTGTGCTCTCTCCTGTAAACATGATAGCATTGACTTATACACAGGTGGCACTACATTTCCTCAGGGCCGGTAAATTAAATGCTACTGGTAAGTCTGCAGCACTAATTGTGTGCATAAAAGGCTGCATACCCCCTGTAGTTAGTGTGAAGCCAGAATAGGGAAGGCAGTATGTCTAGGGACGTCAAAGGAAAACCTCTAGAAGCTTCTCCCCCACTTCAAAGGCAGAATTAGGTGTTAATACTGGACGTCAAACACCATCTCTTCAGTGTGCTTCTGGACCCATGGATACTCTGCCAGGAAGAAGGACTGTTGTGCTGCTACAAGGACTACCACTCTGATGGACTGCTATTCTAAAGCAACTGTGGCCCTGCTGTGTCTTCTTGCCTGGGGAAGGAGATTTGGACCTGCAACTTAATTTTGAATCCAGGACCCCAGAGTAACTCCAAGGGCTAGTATGCTGGCCCCCTGATCGGAGACTTAGCGACATAAAAAGCTCTCCAACATCCTACACCAGCCCCTGGACCCAGCTACAGTGAGTTCCTGACCCCAGGTCGTGCATCTCAGGTCCTGTACCCTTAGTGTAGCTCACAGGTGCTGAAATCAAGCTTTTGGACTTCTCATGGCCGCAAACAGGCCTGTTTGCACTGAGACCTCATTACTCACACCACAATTCAGCCCAAAGCTCCGTCAACTCATCTCTTCGCACTGCTACAACAGCCACTCGTGAGGATGACCACTGCAAAGCTCCAGCAATGCCCACCTGTGATGTCGGCTTGCTCTTTACGCTTTTCCGACAGCCTAACGCAAGGATCAGAGTGGGAGCAATCTGAATCTTTGCCCCAGCAGCACCCACCTTGGCAGGTTTGTCACAGTTCTCTGGAGAGTTTGGGAGCTAGAAAGATTCTAACACCCAGGTTTCTGAGAATGTTCGGTGGAGTACTCTTTGACGCAACCAAAGGTCCCAGGACCTCCGTAGCAGCTCTCAAGGGTCAAGACTCAACTGACCCTCGGAGTCCACTTCTTTGCCCTGGCTACAAGAGCGAGCAGGCCCAGCTTTCAGGTCCCCTTACAGGTCTCAACAGCCGGTGCAGTCCTACCGTCTTTTGTCTTCTGTTGGTCCAGTAGTGCTCTGATTAGGATGCCCAGGGGTGCCATATTTATGCATGGGATTAGCCCGTCAGTGGTGGAACTTCTGGCCCTTTCCTAACCAATAGGGAAAAAGGTACCAGGGTAAGCAAGCCTACTTTGCAACAGTTCATGTGTGTTGTACTGGAAACAGTTCCGCAGGTCACCCCCTCTGCCTAAATCCAAGATGGTGAAAACCTTTTCCACTTGTTCAGAGCCTTGTGCTCACCCCAGAGTTGGGCCAGAGAAATGACCAACCCCCACTGCTGTGGTCACTTCAAAACAGATCAGCTTTTCTCCCACATGGATTGGCGCCTGCCTGGCTCAAGGAACACAAAAGGGCCCTGCCCAGGTGTCTGCTGATATTTGCCTGTGACAGAGGAGGCCTCTTTGAGGTCAATAAAGTTCCTAGGTACTGTCCAGATCATCATACTGCCAGAGGAACAGAAAACCTCCCCATACCCAAGGCCGTTGTCTCAGCTCTCGGGAGACAGTTAGAGCACATGCAAATGGACCTTCAGAGGTTTCGAGCAGGGTTACGGTAACTTTCTATAAGCACCTTTTCTTACATATTTATTTCAAATCTGACTTTACCAGTGAATCGGACTTTAAACAAATATTGTAAATAGTCCAAGAATAAAATGTGCAGCTGTTTCCTAGCCATGGAATACATTATTACATTTAATATTGTATTCCAATGGTTCCCTGTTGAACAGCTAACCCTGCTATAGTGAAAATAGCCTTTGGGGACCTTATTCAGTGTAAAAATGTGTTTAACATTAAATTCTTATATGTCTTACTTTTAAGTATGATTAACCCTGCCCTATGGGCATTAGAGCATACTCGGGGTGATTTATTAATAGTAAAAATGAAGATATAGACCTGTCAAAAGGAGTTATTTTGATAGGTCCAAGTTGCAGTTTTAAAACTGTACAGCCAGGCTATAATTGTAGGCCTGAGTCATGTTTGCAGTGCCAGTGTAGTGGGTGGCACAAAGGGTGATGTAGTATTCTAGTGACTTTCAACCTATAGGCCCTGGGTGCACTTGGTACCATATATAATAGGGACTTATATGTAAGTAAAATATGCCAGTTAGGAGTATGCCCAATTTCAACAAATTTTAAGGTTTACATAACATGCACTGGCCCCTGGTTAGCATATTTCCAGTGCACAGTAAAAAAAACAGGTACATCAGCCCAAACAAATGGTTGTGATCATGCAAAAAGAGTCATTTTCCTGCACTCGTCTTCTCCTTGACCTATCTGCAGAGTTAGACATGGTCAATCACTATATCCAACTAACCACTGTTAAGGAGGGAATGGTGATAAATGGAACAAGTTCTACCTTTGAACACAATCCAAAAACCCTCAATCCTCTACTACCATCTCCATGCTGACAGTACACAGCTATATCTAAAAGGATTGCCTCAAGAAGACGTACTTTTACTAGATCAAATTGTAAACAACATTTAAGCGTGGCTGTCTTTAAACCACCTAAAAATAAACCTGCTGAAGTGAGAATTTCCCATTATCCCCCTCTTTATAGTTCAACCCCATTCCAAGACTAGGTAGACTACTATCTAAATGTTCTAAACTACAAATCCAAAATCACTGAATGCACAAAATCTCTCTGGATCACCTTCAACAAGAATCAGAAACTTCAAGTGCACATAAATGCCACAGCTGAGAGGACACTACACCAAGTCAGACATATCAAACCTTTCGTTCCAGAATCAGACTTAAAAAATGTGGTATAATCATTAGTCATCTCAAGACTCAACTGTGGCAATGCAGTACTTGCTGGAATCCCAAAAAGACACCTAGTTTAAATGAAGGCAACCCTTAGTGCTGCAGTGAGACACTTCGATCACATTGCTCCAGTGCTAATCATGCTCAACTGGCTCCCAATTGAAGCTAGAAGCATATTCAAATTAGCCTGCATTCCACAGAAAGCTTTGCACTGTGGCACCCTAAAATATGTTGGCTCAAAAGCTCAGCCTATCTGGAGGTATCTGTTCTCTTTGTAGTTGTGAATCCTTATTTCCATAACCACCCAGATTCAAGAAACAAAGACCCATCTCCTGATCTTTCTATGGAAGTGCACCTAGAGAATGAAACTCGATCCCTTCGGAGAAGCACACAACCCCTTGTTCAGTATTTTGGTACATAAACTAACTTTTCTTATTTTCTGTTGCTCTGTAAATAGAATCTAATTTCCTACCCTGCAGTTGTTGAAGGGTTATGGTATACACTCTGCTAAGAACTTCTTGTGTACACTTATTGTTATAACATTCGTAGTAATGTAATGAAGCGCTCTAACAAACCTGGATCTAGTAGGCATTATATAAAACTGAAAATTAATAAATAATATTAATGATTTAAGGTGAGAAAAAAGAATTCAGTTGTCTTTGTAGATTCTGAAGAGAGGATTGATTATATATGAAAATCTTTTATATTAAACGTATACTGAAATATGTATTTATTTATTTTATTTATGTTATTTATAGAGCGCCTGAATCACCCCGAATGGGGTATCTCCGCGCTAGGACAACTGTTGGTATGGGTCACAAAGTTAGAAAAGAAGCATTTTGAACTTCTTTCTGAAGCCTAAGTAGTTAGTGGTGAGACGGATCTCGAGAGGTAATTGAATCCACAGTTTGGGGGCCAGGAAGGAGAAAGATTTTCCTCCCATCTTGGCTTGCCTTATACGCGGGATAATAAGCAGGCCCTTCCCTTCAGAACAGAGGGAGCGAGGCGGTGTGTTTTTCACTAGCTTATCTGCGAGATAGACAGGGTCCATCTGGTTTATGCCTTTAAAGACAATACAACAGATTTTGAAATGTATTCTTTTGCGAACAGGCAGCCAGTGAAGCTTGCTCAACAGGGGGAGTGAGGGGGCACGATAAGGAGCGCTTGTTACCAGACGTGCAGCTGTATTCTGGACCACCTAAAGACCTTGCAAGGCTGATTCCTTATTGGCGATCAGCAGAGCATTGCTAAAATCCAAACGGCTGAGTACCAGAGCATGAACCAGGGTTTTGCGTGTGGATGCGGGTAAGAAGTGAAAAACCTTACAGAGGAGGTTAAGTGCGTGAAAGCAAGCTCTTTTTGTTGCATCTATGTGTTCATCCATGTTTAGATCTTTGTCCATTAGCACCCCTAAGTTTTTAACAACTTAGCACCCCTAAGTTTTTAACAACTGTATGCAAAGTCAATGACTTGTGGCATTATTCACAAAGCCATAACTGTTTATATGGTACCAGGCAATTGCTTGCAGTGGGAGTGCACAGTTACCTTAAAGATCAAAGAAAGGGGTTAGAGTACGGCTAGTGGATGGTCTGTCAGCCTAGTTACAAAATAGGCTGTTCCATAATAGTTATGGTAAAACATATGCCTCAATTATGGTAATTCCACCAACAATGGTTCAGATCAAGAATCTGCTGACCTTTATTTATGGCAGATTCTCCATTACCACCATCATCCAAATGAGGCAATAGGTAAGTTTCTTTACCTGTGCTTCCGCAGTTAACGCACTGCCAAGCCACATTCCTAGGCTTTGTATGGGGGGAGGTGGAGGTTGGGGGTAGTCCTAAACACCCTGGCCAATCAATGTTCATTTATGGGTTTAGTTTAGTTCCTAATACCATCACCTTTATTTGATCAAAGTAACTAATCCATCAGCAGATTAACAATACATTCTCATTCAACAACAAGTGTAATTACAAAATATATAAAACTGTACCTTATTGACAGTCTCAAGATCTTCTTCTGAGAAAGCAGTTCCCATTCTGTTGTTTCTTTCTGAAAACGTGGGTACCTCTCCTGCACAGAAATGGCAGAAAATTAGATCTTAGTAACATATTTCTCATCTGATCCCCCAAAAATAATTCTGTTCAGTCACAATTTCTACGTGAATATTCTGAGGTGCAGTGAGGGATTGACTTTTGCCAGTTCTCATTTCATCTCAGAATATTCATCTAAAGATGGTCCTAACGGACCGCTCCTCACTTCACTTAGTTTATTAATCTCTTTGTTATATGCACCACCAAACATCTTGCACTGTGGCCATACCAAGACATTTATCTTACGCAAAGAGTTGACAAATAGATATCTTGATGATATCAGATGCCTGCATGTTACAGGCTATGGATGTGTCTTCAAGCAGCCATCGGAGTGGAGCCCTGGTGTGGTGTCTTTAGGCCTGCTGGTGACAAGTCAACATAATTTACATTTGATAATACGTCTCTATTCCAATTTTGTGCGGGCACTAATTTCTGAGCTGATTGACTGGTAAGCTTATAAAATGCAGGGGTGCATGAGAATGCATGAGCTAATTGCTGACTAGGTTATTTCAGACACCACATACATTTTCTTTAAGTACCCTTCTCAATTAGAATAAATGCTAGATGTGCGGTCCAGAACCTGTTTAAGGTCGATGGGGAGGACGTTCCACAGACAAGAGGCGATAGATTGGAAAGAACGGCCACAAATCCTGGCGAGGGAGACCTTCGGAACAGGGATGAGAAGTTTAGAGGAGGATCTCAGAGTACATGGGGAATGTAGTGGGGAAATCTTAGTCCAATGTATGGAGCTCCAATCTTATTAAAAGCCTTAAAAACCAAAGTTAAAGCTTTAAATTGAATTCTCTTCTGAATAGGAAGCCAGTGTAGGGACGACAGCAAAGGGGATACATGAGTCCTAGGTGCTGCCAGAAAAATCTCCCTGCCCACTGAATTTTGGATCACCTGCAGGTAAGCAATTAGGTAGCTGGGAAGTCCCAGGTACAAAGAGTTAGCGTAGTCCAGGCGCGAGGTGACCAAGGCCTGGACAATGTTTTTTCGGTGAGGGACAGATAGCAGAGGCAAAAAATTCTGTAACATTCTTAAAATCCCAAAACAGGTCCCAGCAACAGATTGGATCTGGGGTTTCATAGAAAGCGTAGCATCCAATCTAACTCCGAGGTTCCTAACCCTGGTTACGGAAGAGCTAGGGGGAGATAGATTCTACGGCCACCAGCTAATCCAAGTCTCACAGGGGCAGTGGCTGAAAAAGATTATCTCGGATTTATCTGGATTACATTTCATCTGATTTTCCTTTAGCCACGAAAAAACCCCTGAGAGACAAGCATTGATTGCCACACCGTCAAACTCGGCCCCCTTGTCACACGTGAACAACTGGTTTACTTGTTATTGCTAGACCTCAAAGGAAAGCTCCTATCTTAATGTCGCCTGACTGTTGTAGCTCTTCTGACTTAATGGATGCAGATTAGTGCATCCTAGCCTAGATGTTGACGCTGCTTGCCAATACTATGGACCCGATTCACAAACGCCATTTTGACTACACAGAGTAATACTACTCCCACACTACAAAATGTAATTCGCAAACCTATAGTTGGAGACCTCCACCTCTCCTATGTTTGCTGTGTGGAGATCTCTGTACAGTAGCAAAATCTCTGCACAAATAGGTATACAATTTGGTAGTTTAAAAAAACTACACTATAAAAAGATTATAAATGCTCAAGTCTTACAGCTGCATTATTTACATTTCAAGAACCTAAACAGTCACTGGCATCCCTTTTTGAAGGCCCAAATATCAGTGGTTTGCCAGTGCAGCACCAAAGTTACACCACAATTAAGTGATATTTATTGCAGAGGATCCTGTACATGGCCAAAGGCATAGTACCCATATTTTTGAATGACAAAACATGCACGAAAAGCACGACAAATGCTAAGCAACACTTCGAATAAAAACGCTAAATTAACAAGTTCGTACAAAAGAGCTCACGTAAAATTAAAAAAAATATTTTACAGGTTTTACTAGTAACAGATTTATGCTCATTCGCCTCATATCCTACGAGCCAACTGGATGTCTTTTGGCATGATGGTAACCCTCTTGGCATGGATAGCGTACAGATTAGTGTCCTCAAACAGACCTACTAGGTAGACTTCGCTGGCTTCCTGCAGGGCGCCAATAGCTGCGCTCTGAAACCGTAAGTCAGTCTTGAAGTCCTGGGCAATTTCCCTCACCAGCCTTTGGAAGGGGACAGTACCAGGCCTGTAACGAGGGGGCTTTTTTACACCTCCGGTAGAGGGAGCACTCTTCCTTGCTGATTTGGTCGCCAGTTGCTTCCTGGGGGCTTACCCACCAGTGGATTTACGAGCAGTCTGCTTTGTTCTGGCCATGCCTTCTGTTGAAACTTTTCAGTTGACCAGTAACTGCTTCGAACCGTATTCCGTGAACTGCGTACCAATAATTGCCAAACCGCTAAATCCTTCTTCCGCACAAATACCATTCAGATCACTCTTCTCAGGACACATCCGCCTTCAGCTTAGCTCAGATACTGGTAGTTATTGTGGGAGGGACCATGGGGAGTAGTAGGAAAATAGGAAATAATTATTACTAATTACTACTGAATGAGAAGGGTTTAGGAACATTGAAGTAGACATTTGGAAGGGACATACAAAGCACTCCCCAAACGATTAAAACAATTACAATGTACTAAATACACTTCTAAGGTTACTACAGGACTACCAGTATCAAAACAAGCTCACATGTACTCCTGCCCAGCCTTAGAGAGAGTAAGTCTAACACCAAAAATGGCAGACACATGGCCATTCCCTGGTACCGCAACACATTCATATAGAAAGAAATGTTTAACTAATTTAATTAGTTCACAAATGAAAAATAAAATATATAGATAGCTTTATTTTTAAGTGATAATAAAGTAAACATAATTGATTATTTTTAACGAATGTGAGAACAATGTAACCTATTGTTTGAAATTCATATTTATAAAATAAATTAATACATTTAAATTCATTAAATTATTTAGTTATGTTGCCGTAAAAAAATATTTCATTAGTTCCAGGTTAATAATATATAAATTAAACTCAAGTACATTTATATTCAACAGTAAAATATATATTAAAAAAAAACTTTTCCTGTACTTTCCCATATGGAGATCTCCACAAATTTGAAAAGTTGTGAGTGGTATATTCTGTTGTAGAAGGCTCGTTGGAGGAGGTGGAGACATGTAAGTCTACACCTAGGTGTAATTATCTATTCGGAAATGATGAATAGCAAAAAAGTGGAACGTTACATATTTAGGTTTTGTAGTAAATATAAACATGTATATTAACCTTTGGGAATGGGACGCGTAGTGATTTCTCTTGAAAACGTATAATGCTGGCATTTGTTTAAACAGGCTTAAATATAGTATCTTTAAAAGTAGACGTGTCCCATGAGCCATGAATTATTGGACCTCCTTATCTGTAAGGTTCCACCTCATGGCCAATTCGGAAAGTGAGAGTATTTTTACGGAGCTACTAGAGAAATGAGCTTGCTGATAAGTTAAAAGAGCCCTAAACAGGTTGTTTCCTGCCCAAGCATTTGAGAATATTAAGTCCCTGGGATAAAATCACACATGAAAAAACACAGAATTAGCAAAGAATCATGTAATCTGAGATGGAATATTTTCATTCAGTGTGAATAACCAGATTTAATAAAGGACTCAATAAAAAAATAGTAAATGGATTTTTGCCTTGTAACCAAAACCTAATATAGGGTTTCTGACATATGCAAATAAAAATAAACACACAAATGATGTCTAGTTGTATCATTAAGATATGGAATCTTTGCTTTGTACAATGGACTAATGTCAGTATATGGAGCAATGCAATGTTTTTTTTGAGTGAAGTTGAAAGTTTTACAGGCGGCATCAGATTGTGTAGTGTACCAGATGCTGAAGTGGTGAAAGCTTTGCATTACTTAGTGTTATCAGTATCAAGATATGGATCATCATACTCAAAATGTTAATATGCTTCAAACCCATTAATAACTGTGCATATACATTCTGTGCACTTGCCCCCTGTTTCTACATTCTTATCCTGCCTCGCTACCATTACTCTCTGTGCTACTACTATTTACTATTATTATGAGTCGATCTGTGTAGGTAGCTAAGCTTGCCCAGTCGGCAAACGGTGTTAAACAAAACTCTGATCCAGCAATAGCTCTAGAGGCACTGAGTGCAGTCCTCTGGGTTGCCCTTGCTGTGTATTCCAGGCTTCTTAATGTTAGTGCTTTGACAATTTCCAACAACAAAATGTCAATGACAACCAAGAATAAGCTAGTAGTTGGCTTTTTGATTTGATAGTAGCACATACCATACCGCTGGTGTTTCAGGGACTATTCTGCACGTACAGAAGTATGGACAAGAGAAATAAGACATTGTTGATGATAGGTGCAGTTCGACTTTCCACATACCTCAGTCAGAAGTAACTGTGCGGGACTCGGGAGCCCTCACCTTGTTGGAACTTCAAGTCCTCCTGGTGGTGATGCGGAGTCATTTGGTGACTTGAGTCATTTGGTGACGACGTGGGAGAAGTTGTCTCTCTTTAATCCAGTATGATCTCTAAGCTATAATCGACCAAGGAGGATAAATAAGTTACTGAATTGAATTCACAGGTAACCCCCCCCCCTTTTTTTGCTGATGTTGGAACAGATAGGGGCATATAGACTGTTCTCTGACACTAATATGCCCCCTGTATGAATTATTTTAGGATTATTGAATTACTACTATCTTTCCGATCCTCTGATCCTACTTGAAGGCAAAAAAGGTAATTGAATTGGCCGTTTTTCTCCCCCCTTTTAAAATGTATCGTTAATCCAATTGACCTTGATAAAATCTGGTCTATGTATTAATTTGTCCCCCTGTAGGCTATAGAGTCACCAGCTTGTTGCGGTGGATTCTTGAAACACTTACACCAGTCAGGGTAAGTGATTAGAACTATTGGGCAATTTCTTGAGAAATAGTTAGGATTAGACGACAGAGTAAAATATGTATTTACTTTCTTTTGTAGGGACATCGATAATCCCCTGGTTGCCCCCATTGTCCTGATGAAGACTCGCACGGCCCAGGCATAATACACCGTATGGCCTTAAGACGAGTCGAAACGTTGACCGTTTATATATACATAACCTGGACCCGACCAATAGTCGTTACATTATTGTGCAAAATTTATGATTTATTGATGTACAATATATGAGATGTTTTCTTTAAATAATTTAGTGGTCAGGTTTTGCAGGATGGGTGATTGATGATCCGTTGCTGTGTTAGTAATTAATTTGAAAATTTGGTGTCACTACTTATTTGATTTCTTTCCCTCTCCAAACACATCCCCTCTTTCTGCACTCCTTTGCTTTGTTGCACGCTCCGTTGGGGCAACCGTTATGTAATGTTTTGTAGTAATGAATTATTGGGAATTAGTGTAATTGTGAAGCAATACATTAAAATATTGCTTTTCTTTTTGATACTGTTGTCTACTCGATGCCCTGATTTTTGATTTATTGCATTTTTTGTATAGAGCTGATTAATGTATACATGCTCCTTACTTAGTTGAATTTATGATCACTTACTGATGAACTCAGTGTATAAATTATAGAGGTCTTGGACCATTGTTTTCTAATAACGTGCTATACCCAGGTCCTGTACCTTTTTGGTTACCCCATTAATATAATGGCATGTTATGGCTAAGCATATAAGTTAACACCCTCCCCAAAACCGTGACTTTTCTTCAGTCCCAATTTTCTCTTCCATTACGAGACGAAATAGGGGGTGGTGTATGGCATCTAAAAATATGACATGTTTTTTCTAGGCGTCACAACATCGGATGTGGCACTACCCACCACCAGTGCCGGGGCCAGCAGCGCGGAGGGGTCCACTCTAGGGGCGGATGCGGCAGCGCTACAAGTGCCACCAGGAGGAGCTGAGGGGGATGGCTCAGCAGCGGCGGACGGTGGTAAGTTATTATACTCCTTACTTATTGACATTTTAGAGTAGGCTCGCAAAGGAGTGTATGATGTACTGTATAGTAGACAGTACACTAGTACAAGTACACTGTACTGTTAAGAACAGTTACTAATTTAGAACTACATTTTTGCCAATCACGGTGTAGACAGTCAACCTTGACTTAGTAATAGCATTAGCGGCGATAGTTCTCGGGTAAGCAATGGCCCCCTCTATTTCACTTCAACTCAGCTGGGAAACTTTTTTCGTGAAGGCAAGTCATATCAAATGATCTTGAGGGATGTGAAGAACGAAAAGGGAAAGAAGGGTGAAAGGAAGGACGAGTGAGTCGTAACATTTATGACTGTAAAGAATGATACGTGTTTTTGAATGCAGGCAGAGGTGGCTGATAGCAAGTCAAGACAGTGGTTTACCAAATAAAATGAAAAGGGTGTTAGTTGGTTGTTGAGAAAAAGTAGACTTGGTACAAGTTGAGACATTAAGAAGAATGATAGACGTTTACTTTGGAAGCCTGGATGGTATCTTCTTCTTCCTCATAGATAGCAGAGGTGTATGTATTAGAGCAGACGCTCAACGGATGCACAGCGTTACTTTGAACAGCATGTCCGTGCCAGAGTAGCAAAGCTGAGGAAATCCAAATACTGGAAGTTGTGATTGTCCATAAAATTTAAATACTCCCTTGACTAACAGTACAGTAGTTTACTTTGCAAGCACAGCATATATTGTGGATGTATTATATAGTTGACATTATATCAAGTCAAGTCCCTTCCTCCGGCAATTATGGGTACCACACTCACTCCCTATGTTAATAATTTTCTTTCAGCTGTGTCATGGGTGGACTATTGCTGTTTTTCACTCAATCTATCAAAACAAAGCACCTAAAGGCATCCATCATATAAGAAAAGATCATGTGATTGGCAGGATATATGATCAGAAATCAATAATCTTCATTTTCCTTTTGTAGTAGTCAAGGCCTGGGGGGGGCAGTGCGAAATATAAATTACATTGAGCAGTAGCCCTTGATGTAACCGAGTATGGCCAGTGCCACCCCTATAGAAAAGTAAGAGCTTCCTATCCCCACCTGTATATACTGCTTAAAGTAAAGCGAGTCTGCGTCATCATGGCTTGTGTCTGTTTTTCTTGGGTGCAAGCTGAGTGAGCTGGCATTATGCTGGCTACCACAAGTTCATGTACAAGTAATTTCTTTTGCAAAACAGGAGAACAAAAGAAGAAGACTGGTGTAGTCTTTGACTCTCTGACTATGTAGTAGTGAGTCCATAGTGCTGTCACTGTCAGTCTCTCCTCTCCTCCGAGTCCAAGCCCATTATTCTACCTCCCCAAAATGCTTATCTTACCTGTGATTCGTGTTTGAGAAGAGGGCTAGGCACAGGGCTGGCTGCATGGCAAATGGTGATTAAGGCTGGGTGTTGACTTGAATCCTGGATTGTTGAAATATCATCGTTGTGCTGGTAGTAGTAGTGGTACACACTGGCAGTAGCAGCATATGAAATAAAAGGAAATTAAACATTGAGTGGCCTGAGCGTAGCATTAGAAACAGTACGATAGATAGTACGGTAGAGAACAGTGCCATAAATTCTAGCCTAAGCAGTGCTAAAGTATTCAAAAGATAACTAAGTACTAGTTGCGTGGAGTATGGCTACTATAAGAAATAGTATTAAGGCAAAGGACAAAGCAACGTAAGCATTAAGCATTCGATTCTTCACGTGTAGGAGGAGGATGTTGTTGATGATCAATCCACGATGGTGCACATGAAACTCTGATTAGAATAATTTTTCTGTTGCTTTGACCTTATCCTCCCCAGAAAGTGTGTGGAATTTATTGTTTTCATTTAGTCACACCTCAATAAAAAACCACACAGCCCGGGGGAAGAGGGTTAGGGTTTGAAAATTGGATGGGAATGGGGGTTTTGGGGAAAGTTTTGTGGAGAGAGGAAAAAAAAACACAGCATGGACAAACAACAAATGAAGAATAACAAAACTTTGGATTCGAAGATATCCATCAATCTTTTAAGGGACATAAAGGAAGTACACTATTGCATGCATGAAGTTTTTTGCTAAATGGATGGTTAGGTTACTACAACTTACTAGTAACTATAAAGAAACAATTAGACAGTACAGGGCTGCAGTAATAATTATAATTACGCAATTTCACTTGCCTCTCTGCCCTCAGAGAGAATAAACACTTACAGTTATTAGTACATTAAATTAGTTTTAAAAATAGCAAATAAACTTATCAAATAGCTGGAGGGATGAATTTGAAGCAGAGAGCAAACAAACGCACAGAGTCACACTCGTAGAAGTTCAAGTTCACAACAATAACATTTAAAAGATAAGGAGAAGTTAAGAGGATACTGTAACTGTATGTTGTAGTTGTCCTGTTGAAATGAATTGGTGAAGTTGCATGCATCCAGCCATTCCTCTTATTCGCGGTACTCCTCCATTTCATCTGACGCTCCGTCGGTCAATCTTGGTCCCCAGACACACTGTCCACTGCCTGCCTGATGCGGAATTGCGGATCACTAATGGTAAGCCTGAGTTAATCGTTTGTTCCATGCCACAGGGTAAAAGCCGGCCTGTAATTGTTGATGGAAAAACAGGAAGTTATATTAAAACACCATGGTGAAAAAAATATAAGGTACGCTCTGTAGTGCAAAAACAATAACACTTTCAGTTTCAGAGGTGACAGTATTACATATAATCTTCATCATTTCGAAAGTGCGTACTCTGAGTCTCCTTTTCAAGGATAGTATTAATTACTGGTAACTATGGGCGATTTTTGCGGATCATGCCAAAACGCTCTCTGCAACTAGGCCCAAACCCCCCTTTCCCACCATGGATTTTCTTCAAACCACTTGCAATCAAAATTAGACCTTCCCATCAGTGCTCCCAGACCCCTCAACCCACCCCCAAAAAGCTAGAACACCCCCAAACAGACCCCCAAAAATATGCAATACTGGTATCCCTAAAACATGGCAAATCGCGCAGTTAACAAAAAATTGCTGTTTTCAGCACTTCCACTACTTCTATCCTCTTGAAACTTACCAGGACACTTGTTCCAGTGATTCCCAAGAATCTCAGCAAGGCCGAACAAAATCGATCCACTGGAAGGTGTACGACTACTTTTCACCCAAACACACGCGCCCGCAAAACACCAAAAAAGGCTGATGATCTATCCATCCCAGTGAGTGACTGTAAAGAAAATAGATATATTATTTAATCAATCATCATGGTATATTGGCAAACAGTAAGTCCAAGGACATTTTGCATATTGGAAAATGCAACGTACTGGCCCCTGCAGTTGAAGTACAATTTGAATTAAACAAGGTAAAAAAAAACAGGGTAGACTTGAGTTACATTTAGTGTGTACAAGATTAAATAATAACAGAAGACATATGATTCATTTCATGCACAACAAACAAACAGCAATTACTTTCATCATAGACAGACAGCCATTGCTGTCCACTGCATGCCATCTTCTTCTCATTATTCATTACCTGTTCCACTTTTTGTCTGCATCTTCTTCTGAAAGTGAGGGCCCACAGGGCAGCCTCTCCTGTCAATTTCAGAAGTAACTGTCAGCAATCAGCAAGCATGTAGTCAGTAATTCCAGTCCCATTTGAGGGGACTCTTCTACAAAGACAAAGTTTCTTTATTCTGCGTAATCCAGCCATCTGCCTTGAGGGAAATGGATAGGGGGAGTCTGGAGGAGGAGGATAGAGGAGCATGATTGAGTTGTGAACTTGTGAACCTCACAAATGCAGACTGCGGCACCTGGAAATCAATAAGGAAATAAGATGAAGACAGTGCTGCTGATGGACTTGTTGTGATTAGGTGATTAGAGTTTTGTTGTGGTAAAAGTTGCCAAACAAAGAAAGACACACAGGAATAAAAGTGAATAAGGACGAAAAAAAAGAAATCATTTTCAGGCCTCGGTGTCAGGGAAGTAGTGCTCGTCCTCAAACTCTAAGAATTGAGACGGGAGTAGGTTAGCTAACAGAGAAGAACTTCCGTCACCTAAGTCGGTGTCCTCTTCTTCCTGCGTGCATGCACGTATTTTGTAATCTGGTGGTTTGAAGTGCTGATTCATCTTGATCAGTGTTAACCTCTCCACATTTTTGGATGAGATGCGGATAATTTTTGAAGTTACAATGGCACCAGCAGCACTGAAAACATGTTCAGAAGACACCCTTGCGAGTGGGCAAGACAAATAATTTAGAGCCAGGTTGGTGATTAGTCACCATAGAGGCCTTTTCCTATACCAATACAGCAATGGGTTCTGATTCACAAAGACCTCTGTTGGGTCATCCAGATAGGCCTGCACCATCGACTCAAGGTTCTCCAGGGTTGCTCCACTTTGCATATCATCTGTGGCCTTTGCATCACTGGAACGAGCAAACCATTGATGAGTTAGCCAATCCGCTTCCGACAATATTATGGCTGGGCCTGGTGCAGGTGAGGATGATGATACGGTTGCTGGTGTCGTTAACGGCTGAGAAGGAAAGTGACTCCATTCGGCCACAGATTCAGAAGTGGAACTTGACGCCGGATGGCCTGCTGATTCAGTAGTACTTCTGCCGGCTCCTTCAATGTTCTGCCGCTCTTTTTCGAACCGAGTGGCTGACAGAGCTAGCCAATGTTTGTAAGTTGAAACATCTGCTTTATTAAAAGGAATGAATGCTTTGCTGGCCACGGCCTTTTTGTACCGTGGTTCCAGAATAGTGGCACAAATGTAATGTTGTTCTGTATGTGTGTTTTTAAGCCTTTCATTGGCAACTAGGTGGCTTAATAACCTCTCCGCCAACTGATATGCGTCTTGCTTTTCAGCATCATCTCGGAACGTTGAAGACACCGCCTTCAGTTGGTGCTCCTGCATACGCAACAATGGGATAGCTTTGCCCAAAGAACAGTCCTCCCTGCTGACTTCACGCGTTAAGACCTCAAAAGGAGGAAGCATGTCTGTCAGGCTTGCAACTAGCTTCCATTCCTCCAACTCTAGCCTCATGTCTTTCATAGTAGAACCCAGTTCATAAACATACTCATTGATTATCCCCCACTGCTCAGACAGACGCTCAAGCATGTAAAAGGTTGAGTTCCAACGTGTTGCCACCTCCTGGATGAGTCCTTTGACTGTCAGTCTACGTTCATGTTGAATGCTCCTCAGCTGCTTCCGGGCCTTAAAAGAATGGCTGAAATGTGGTCAGTAACTTGATGACTGTGTTTTCGTTTTTCAAGAAATCTTGCATCACAATGTTAATACTGTGCGCCAAAAACGGCACTCTGATATAGCCACCATCCTGCATGGCCTTAACTATATTACTGCCATTATCCGTGGAAACATAACCAACTATGCGATTTCTTGGATGCAGCCATTCATAGACCTTCCTGTCAAACTCCTCGAAAAGGTTCGGTTTAGTATGAGTTTTCTCCATGCCAAACATGGCTACTGTTGCATGTTTCCGAGTAGCTTGAAAAACTATGTCCGTGTCAACTCCTGCTTTTAACTTGTCTGTAACCCCTGCAAAAGGGACCCAGTGTGCAGTGATGCACATGTAATCAAGGGCTTGGCAACTGGTCCACATGTCTGTTGTCAGGTGGATAGTGTGAACAGCACTCTTCTGAATAGCTGTGCCAATCACCTCTGCACATCTTGATGTAGTGCTGGAACAGCAACTCTGGCAAAATAGGACCGGCTAGGAACCTTCCATGTAGGGCAGACTGTTGCCACAAATTCTAGAAAACTCACCCCTTCCACGAAAGAAAAAGGGAGAAGGTCCAGCGCTAGCATTTTAGCCAGCTTTGCGTTATACAGACGTGCCGTTGGGTGGTTGCGTTCAAGTGGCGCATCTGACCAAAACATGCATGGGCTGCACCATTTTACGTGATGATGATGATGCAGATTTCTTCAAACCAGTTAGGCTCATTGATGTACTTTTTCGCATTGGTGTCTCTCCGAGACTCTTAGTGTACCTGATACATATTGCAGGGTGTGGGCTCTACCGCTGCAGTGCTGCTGCCAGGGGTACTGGGTGTACCAGAAAAAATGTCTAGCGCTTCTTCACTTCCCCCCTGCATGATCAGCCCCTCGTCATCATTAGATGCAATATGAATGGATACATTTGGATTTGTTGTACTTTTGGCTCCCTGGATCTTCTTTAGGTGCGCCTCCCAAATGATAGTGTGCTGTTTTTGGAGATGACCTCTCTGGCCTCCGGTACCATAGTTGGTACCAAGCTTACCCCGACTAACTACAGTTTTACAAATCGAACAAACGACCATGTTTTCCGCCTTTTGGCTAACACCAAAGAAGTCCCAAACTGGGGACTGGAAATGTCTGCTGGTGGTGGAGGTGCTACTTTCAGTTTCAATGCCAGATGAAGTGGAGGATGGGAGTGGCTGAATTTGACTCTGTTGTGCACTAACAGCACCATTACTTGAGGAAATGGAGGTCGAGCAGGATGGAGGTCCCTGCCGGCCCTTCTGAAGAGAAAATATGGAAGCTGTAGGTCGTGTTGGTGTAGCAGTTAACTGCGTTGGTGGTGGTACCAGTGCCACGCCGCCCACATCCGGCTCAGCAGCAATTCGGGATAGGGTTAAAATGTCTGTCTGCTGCAAGCCCGCCGTGGCTGGAGTGACGTCTGTGATGGCTGGGTCGTCGTCAGACTGTTCATCAGCAGCATACACCACTTCTTGCTCGTCGTCATCATCAGCCATAAGTGAAAGCCTTGCGGGAACCTTCCTTTTAGGCTTAGCTACCTTTGTCGGCTCATGGCGTGCTTCACTCTCAAACTGCATTGGTGGGTTCCAATCAACATCAAGATCATCAGAAGGAAGGGGGCTTGAAGAAGAACTTGTAGTAGTAGCCCTCCTTGACCTTTTTCTTGCTGGGGATCTGGAAGACAATGGATCATCATCAGGAGGAGTGGCTTCCTCGGATGATACCTCTTCTTCAATCTCGATTTCCTGATGTGCCCCTATTTCTGGAGAAACAAGCATTGTGGGCAGTTGTGCCACTCCATGCGCCTCTACTTGCGCCTCTCCATGCGCCACTTCATGCGCCTCTCCTTGCGCCTCTCCATGCGCCTCTCTTTGCACCTCTCCTTGCGCCTCTACTTACGCCTCTCTTTGCGCATGTACTTGCGCTTGTACTAGTTGCACCTGTGGTTGTCGTTGTGGCTGTGGTGGTTGAACACTCATCAGCTGAGTTACACCCTGCGTTGATTGGGTGCTACTTTCTTGCGATGAGCCTACATCACTGGTCGATGGTGATTGAGCAATGACAGTAGCTTCCTCTGCAGCACTCATGGGCTTGGACCTAACCTTGCGTGGTGGCACTGAGCCTAATGAAGCGGAGGTGCTCCTCCCAGCTTGGTCCCTTGCGGACCCCGCTGCTGCAGGCGTTTTTTTTTTTCCTGAAAAAAGTGTCTGTGGGCACACCAGTCTCCTTGGTAAGTGGTGCCACTTGCTTCTTCTGCTCCTTCTTACTGGCAGTAGCACTGGCAACTTTCTTTGTAGAGGAGCTACGGCCACCTTTCTTTGGGCCCATCTTCTTCAGATGTCAGAGCAGCAGGCCGCAGTTGCACGAGTTGCAGAGTTGTCTGTGGCCACACGTGACGTTGTGCTGCAAACACCGCTGCAGGACTTCTTCCTGGCACTGGTGGTTCTCTTGTGCACCTAAAAGCAAAGGAAGCCAGAGAAACATCAGTTAAACACCCCAAAAAGTCATAAACACGCAAAAATCACCACAATTTAATGCCATCCATGCCCTCAATGATGTTTAAATTCAAGACACCCCACAGAAAGACTATGTCCAGGGATCACTGAGTACCCCTGGGCATAATGGTTGAAAGAAAGGCAAACAGGGTGCAGGCCTGAGCACACTGCCTGGCTTCAAAATGGCCCCTTGACCCCCACCACATGGCCAGGCCCTGCCTGGACCAGGCCTCAAAACGGCCCCCACCCACATGGTCAGGCCCCAACAGCACCCAAAAAGTCGAAAAACACACAAAAATCACCACAATCCAATGCCATCCATGCCCTCAATGATGTTTAAATTCAAGACACCCCACAGAAAGACTAGGTCCATGGACCACCGAGTACCCCTGGGCATAATGGTTGAAAGCAAGGCAAACTGGGTGCAGGCCTGAGCAGACTGCCTGGCTTCAAAATGCCCCCTTGACACCCACCACATGGCCAGGCCCTGCCTGGACCAGGCCTCAAAATGGCCCCCACCCACATGGTCAGGCCCCAACAGCACCCAAAAAGTCAAAAAACACACAAAAATCACCACAATCCAAAGCCATCCATGCCCTCAATGATGTTTAAATTCAAGACACCCCACAGAAAGACTAAATCAATGGACCACTGAGTACCCCTGGGCATAATGGTTGAAAGCAGGGCAAACTGGGTGCAGGCCTGAGCAGACTGCCTGGCTTCAAAATGGCCCCTTGACCCCCACCACATGGCCAGACCCTGCCTGGACCAGGCCTCAAAATGGCCCCCACCCACATGGTCAGGCCCCAACAGCACCCAAAAAGTCGAAAAACACACAAAAATCACCACACTCCAATGCCATCCATGCCCTCAATGATGTTTAAATTCAAGACACCCCACAGAAAGACTAGGTCCATGCACTACTCACTACCCCTGGGACTACTGGCTAGTGAGGCTTTACAGGCACCCCCAAATAAAAATAAAAAACAACATATAACAGTGAGCTAAAATTCCATGACATAAATGAGATTTAAGTAAAAAAAAATAATCACAGAAACAGTTGTATCATGCACCCATGGCTAACCCTGGGCCTACTGGATACTGTGGCTACCCACAATATATATAAGTTGTGAAAAAAGTTTTAAAATTGTAGTTGCAGCAACTGCAATGCCCCAAACAAACAACACCAACTTACTTGTAAAATCTCAAATCCAAAAGTGATCCAAACTCCAAAGTCCAAAAAGTCCTCAAATACAAATATCCAGCAGCAGCCACAAAAAGTAATCCTTCCAGCTCAAGATCCAAATCAAAAGTGACCAGGACATGGACAAAGTACTGGGAGGAGCCTGCTGGACAGGAACAGGAAGATGGAGACTCTGGGGTACTTCCTTCCCCCCCCCCCCAAAAAATGGACTCCTTGCACCAAAAAGTGCAGCCAAATGTCAATCTGAGGAGTTATTCTGATCAAAATCATCATTTTCAGATGGTTTATGCTGTCTGCGGTGGATGTCTTGTGCAGAATTGCAATTTTTGCAAGTTCGTGAAAGCGAGCTGTTCAAATCTCCCGCCGGAAGTCAGCTGCGCGCCACATCTACGTGTTCGGCATTGTTTACTCGCGGGCCCTTATGACGTACTCGCGTTGTCAAACTCTCGCTGTGCATGATGGCGGGCCGCGATGACGTAATCGTGGTCGAAAAACTCTCGCGCGAGCACGCAGCAAGATCCAAAATGGTGCAGCACACGCAAACGGGGAGAAAAACAACTCGGTGAACACAGAATCATGGTAAGTCAACGCCGCACGCGCGATATTGTATTTTTCAAGCGCGACCAAGCAAAAAAATCCGCCAACTTGCGAGTTTACGGATTTTTGGGCAAATTCGCGGGATTCGAAGGCCGCGAAATTGCCAAAAATCCGCAAATTCCGCGAACGGAGCGCATTTTGCGCCCACGCTTAACTTGGATTATCATCAGAGGAGCAGGCCCGCTGTAGTGCCGTGTGCACCTGCCTGGGAGGAAGAATTTGCCTCAGTATCTTCACTCCATTCCCCACCCCCCACTCCATCGCTGGAGGAACCAGAGACCTACTCTGCATAGAGGAGCAGCTGAAAACCTCTGATAGCTGCGGAGGCCCGACCTCACGTGAGGGCTCTATGACAGCTTTGTCCAACCCGCTTGGGCCAATGACAGAAAACTCACCTGAATCAGCTGCTTTCACTCCAGCACCGGTGGTAGGGATAGGCTCAGTAACTCTGATTGCTCCAATCCTGTAAGGTGTGGGTAACATTGATTTCGGGCCAGTTGGCCCTGGGAGAATTTGCTGCTAGTTAGTGCTGGCTTTAAAAATAGAGTCATAGTGGACTCTTGAGACTCAGAATATTAGTGGGGCTTACCCTGGATGCTGTCTTTAGTGAATGGGGAACAACTACTAATGCTAGAACAAAGAAATTAGTGGGATCTGGAGAACCGTCTAACAAAACAATAGAGCTCTCACCATGAGGTGACCGTGTATTGTTTTTTTTAACTGATTTTTATTATTTACAAAACGAGCCCAGGTCTCAAATGCAACAAGACATGATTACACAATAATGCACATGTTAAACCCTTGTGCGCTGCGGGAGAATTAATTAGCAGGAGGGGTTTGTAAGGCCTCTGGCCGTCCTCCGCACACACCCACCGTGACGTATGACGGCCGGGGGCTGTCCTAAGCACCGAAGGGGTGAATCCAGTCATCAGATGGCCGGGGCTACCCTCCCTAGGGTGACTCTGTTGGTAGCAGTAAAAATAAAAGACTTCACTTTTTTCATAAAAGTGAGCATTTGGCTGTACAATGACTTATTGCTGCTGTGGTACGCATTTTGAGTTGTGTGCCTGTGCTCTCTCCCCTGTATCCACACCTCCCCCCGGGGAAGCCTTGGACCATTTTACTACTGAGAGTCAAGTCCAGAAGGGACACTTGGCTTTGTTGCTCAGAATCCATAGTAGGTTGGGTCTCGGGAAAGAACGATTTAAAGGCCTCAACCCACACGGTTAGACCCAGTATCCCCTGCTTTCCCCGTGGCCCTCTGAAACAGGTTCTGACATTCTACATTTTTACAAATTGAAGTAGAATTTTTATTGAGATGTGTTTGTGACTTTGTAACTGTTTAGGTACTTCTAAATGCTTTCCACATTTTCTTAAGTTAAGCCTGTCTGCTCAATGCAATAGCTACCATGGGTTGAGCTCAGGTTTCATTTACTGAAACCTTTTATGAACTTAACAAGAACACAGCCCTTATTACTTGTGTTGGACAACTATCTAGCCAACTATTAAGCCACTTTCTCAGATTGGTGTTTAGCAGTGAGAGCCAGAACATGTGTTTAGCCGTACCATGCAGCAATTAAGTTGGAAAATAAAATTCCCTAAATTTACTATAGGCAAAAATAGATTTTAGTTTTTTAATTGACATCTGGTCTTTGATTGGGTCTTTTTGATTTTAGTAAATTATGTTTGATTCCAATGTTTGAACCTTGTAAAAATCTACAGGAACATGGAATTGGATCTGGCTACATTGACAACTCTCAAAGTGCTGGATATGAAGCTCCTGTGCACTCCAACTAATAACCAATTTCTCACATTATGGTTTTCATTTTGGACTTAACCGGGTACATACCTCGACATGGAAATTATAAATGAATGAGTGAGATTGGATGTCCATTTAAAAAATGCATTGCTTCATTTCATCAATATTACCATTCCACAGGAGGAGCTTAGCGCGCACCCAAGATGGTCGCGTGAGCTCAGAGCTCCCGGACCTTCGCCACCTCCATCGACTATCCTGCATCTAATCCTGATTTGGACGACGGGCTTCTGTGGTCGTGAACCTGCTGATCATTTATCCGTTGGCGGATTTCGCTTTGGTCTCCGGGAACCTGAGATATGGCTTTTTGAATATTTCCGGCCTGCTCCATGGCACTGCCCCGGGCTTGCCTACTCTGCCAGCCAGGTAGTAATTGAATAACAACGGCCTGCGTTAACCTCCCTTGCCCGGTCTCCTACTTTCGGTTTCGATTTTGATGAGCCTACGTCATTGACCTTGCCTTGGTCGCCCGGGCTGCTTGCTTCACTCATTTATTCGCAACATCGCTTGGAGATCTGGACTTTCTTGCTCTTTGCCTAGTGACTGGTCCTCACTTTATTCCTTGAGCTTCTGCGGGCACATCGAGTGTAGCCATTTTTACTAGGTCTCAGACTACCCTCCGGGGCACACGACCTAAGATGGCCACCAAGCCTGAAGCGGAGAGGCGCAAGACCAGACCGGCAGCTCGAGGAGGTTCTGTCCAATCCAACGTCATGGACCGATATACCCTCACTAAGAGCTCTCCGAGCGGAATGGCTAAACCCCCGGCCGGTATTGAGGACGAATCCCTGCTGGGTGATGACCCGTCGTTGAAAGACGTCATGTGCGCCATTGCTGGGATGAAGGCCGCGATGGGACAACAGTATGAGGCCCTAACCCACAAGCTGGACACTGTTGCCATAGATGTCAATCTAATCAGGGCGGATCTTGCAAAAACCAACGAAAAGGTCAAGTCTCTCGACCTGAAGACTACTAGTCTCATCGCCGACGTCTCTGACCTACAGACGGAGGTCGGTAATCTGAGATCCGCCCGTGACTATCTCTCCCGTCGCTTGGACGATTTTGAGGGCCGAGCACGACGGAACAACGTCCGACTGGTCGGTGTCCCGGAGAAGACGGAATCGTTAGCTGTGGACCTACTGGTGGAGGACCTTGTCCTAAATCATTTAGCGCCCAAGGGCCTGAGCAAGTTCTTTGCAGTAGAACGGGCCCACCGTGTCCCGGGTGGCCCGCCCAAGCTGGGTGCCTCTCCGCGCCCCATCATTGCGCGGATTTTCAACTTTCGTGACAGGGATGTGATACTGCAGGCTTCCCGCACGTCAGGCCCCACGGAATATGAGAACGCTGCGGTCAGCTTTTATCCGGACTTCACCCAACAAGTCCAGAAGCAGCGGCTAGGATTTCAAGGAGTGAAGAAGAGACTGAGAGACAGGGACATGAAATATGCCATTCTTTTCCCGGCTAGATTGCGTATCGTCCACAATGATAGAACATTTTTCTTTGACCATCCTGAAGCGGCTAATGACTGGTTGGACTCGCTACCTACGGGACGAGGGCGGTTTGAACAATCGGAACCTTCCGGTGGAGCGGAGGGCGGCCCGACGGAGCAGGAATAGGGAGCGACATCGGCTCCCGGACCAACGTTTTGACTTTCGGCAATGGTTCGATGCTATACTGATAATGATTGCAACTCCATTGTCTTACTGGGGTGTGGGTGAGGGGCGGGTGTGACTTCCTCCTCTGGGGTTCTTTTCGTAGATTAGTTGTATGTTAGGGCGACAGGCACGCTGTGAGTTGGGGTGGCTTTTGAGTCTAACGCAGGGGTGCGGGGTGGGGGGTATGATGTTGTTTTGGGGGGTTGGGAAGTTCAGGGATGTGTTTCTTTGTTTTTTTCAAGGCATAATGCTGATGATCTTCTGTGTTGTGGTGTCGCGGCTGGCGTGGGGGGAGACTTGGGGTGGACTCTGGGATGGGGGTAGGGGACTACGGATACTGTGTTGGAACGTCAATGGTTTGGGAGACAGAATTAAACGGGGAGTGGTCTTGCAATTACTGAGACGCTTGTTCCCTGATGTGGTTTTGCTTCAGGAGACGCACTTGCTGGGTAATACGTGCCACGCCATGAATAGGCGTGGCTATCGTCTCATTGCACACTCAGGTTTCACTTCTGGCTCCAGAGGGGTGGGCATTCTAATCCGGACCTCCCTCCCCCTCGCTGTTGACGACATTATACTTGATGATAGAGGGCGGTACGCCGCCATTGTGGGGCGTTGGGAGGGTAGGGTGGTTACACTGTTTTCTGTTTACATACCCCCAGGTCTTCAAACTACGACCTATGTGGATTTGGGAAGTGTGATTCTGGGAGTCCCTGAGGGTTTGCTTGTGGTAGGGGGAGACTTTAATTCAGTAGTATCTGGGATGTGTGATCGTTACCCTCCCCGAGTTCTCGCTAAGTTCCAATCCTGGCTTGGGGACTTCATGGAGGCGCTGGGGCTGACCGATTGTTGGCGATTACATCATCCTGGGCAACAACAGTATACCTTTCACTCTGGGGCCCACGGCAGCCTTTCGAGATTGGATTATGTTTTGATGCCCTCCTCCCAGACTTCCCGTATAGGGGAGGTGAAACATCTTGCCAGGGGTATTTCGGATCATTCCCCACTGTGATTGGTTGTGAACCCACATGGGGGATCGGAGGGTCGAGTGGCCCCGATCAATTCATGGTACCTCCGTGATCCCAAGATTAGAGCAGAACTACTTAAGACAATTGATCACTACTTTGCCGAAAATGTGGGGTCAGTATCCTCTTCTGTCTCCCTGTGGGAGGCGTACAAAACTGTAATTCGGGGGCAGGCCCTCTCGTCGATTGGCACTGTTAAGAGATGTAGACCAGAGGAGGTTGTTCGTCTTGAGACTGAAATTACCGTTCTTGAGGGAGAGTTGGATGCTGGAGTCTCCCCTGAGAGGCTTCATCTGTTGGACCTGAAACAACATGAGTACAGAGCTCTGGTGACTGATGCAGCGAAGGAGATGAGTCGTGAACAGCAGGGACGTCTGTATGATGTGGGAGATAAGGCTGGGAAGTTGCTTGCTTGGTTGGATAGGAGAGAATGCGCAAGTCGAGTGGTTCCTGTTATAGCTGACGCGAATGGTGAAAATATCAGGGACCCTGCTGGGATTGTTGAGAGGTTCGCCGATTATTTCCGGGTGGTGTACTCCCCTGTGTCCGATAGACCGGAGCAGGACTCCCACATGCTTTTATGCGATATCTCGCTACCATGTTTGTCTGAATCTGAGCGGGACCTGCTGGAGGCTCCGCCTACGGCGGATGAAGTTGCGACCGCTATCCGTTCGATTCGCTCCGGGAAGGCCTCGGGCCCTAATGGACTCCCTATAGAACTCTACAAGCTTCGTCCGGATGTATTGGCACCGTATATGCGCTCTATGTTTTTGGAATCACTGGCGGAAGGATTTCTTCCTCCTGACCAGAGATTGGCTTCCATAGTGGTTATACATAAAGAGGGTAAGCCACGTGACCGCTGTGAATCGTACAGGCCTATTTCCCTAATAAATGCTGAACCCAAGATCCTGGACAAAGTTCTTGCTAATCATCTGGTGGCTGTTATAGGCGATCTGGTTCATCCGGACCAGTCCGGATTTATACCACATCGAAATACGGCACTTAATCTTCGCCGCTTGCAAGGAGTCCTCGCGCGAGCCGGGACATTGAGAGAGTCGGCCATCTTGGCGTCTTTGGACGCCACCATGGCGTTTGACACGATTGAATGGCCCTATCTTTGGGCGGTCCTCTCCAAATTCGGGTTTGGGCCCACCTTTATCCGCTGGGTTCGATTGCTTTATGCTGATCCCTTAGCCCAGGTGGTGGTGAATGGACGCGTCTCGGCCTCCTTTGTTTTCGGTAGAGGTACGCGCCAGGGCTGTCCTCTGTCCCCACTCTTGTTTGCCCTTGCTTTAGAGCCACTGGCGGCTTGGCTGCGATGGGAACCATCCATGAAGGGTATTCGATGGTCTTCGGACTTTGAAGACCGTGTATCTTTGTATGCAGATTACATCCTTTTGTACCTCACATCGCCCCGACAGTCGTTAATCGTCCTTTTTGACGTTTTGACTTCTTTCCGTAAAAATTCCGGCTTAGTTATAAATTGGTCTAAATCTTGCGTTTATGTTCTCTCCGGTGACGCTCCCCTCCTGCCCTGTGATTGTCCTATTCCGGTGGTACTAGATGGTTTCAAATATCTGGGAATTTTTGTCACCTTGGACCCCACACTTCGGTATGAGCGCAATCTGTTGCCCCCTCTCAGACGCCTTCGGGCGGCTGTCGGGACTTGGAGCAAGCTCCCCCTTTCTCCCTTGGGACGAGCTGCGTTGTTTAAGATGATGTCGCTCCCCCGATTCCTTTATGTGCTTCAAAACACGCTTGATGTAGTGCCAGCGGAATATTTTCGTGAGATTGAGAGTCTACAGCGGCAATTGTTATGGGGGGGCCGTCCTCGCATCGCCCTCTCGAAGCTTACACTCCCTTGGTACGATGGCGGCATCGCTCTCCCGGACATTCGTCGCTATTATTGGGCCTCTCAATTGGGGGCCATCAACCATGGCACCTACACTCCCCCACTAAACCCGGCTTTTGCGATGGACAGATGGTTGCTGTGCGGTGGGGACTACAATAGGGCTCTATATGCGAAATCAGCTGGTGACACTCTTACGGGCCCCACCAAAACAGCAGTGTAGGTGTGGCGTAGAGCTACGGCAGCCACGGGATGGGCCGATAGGCCGACCCGGGCTACCCCACTATATGCTTCGGATAAATTGGGTTCCCTTTGGCAATCGAAGGGATTTGATCGGTGGGACATGATCGGGATCAGTAGGGTAGATGACGTATGGATCAAGGGCAGGGTCAAGACGTTTGAGGAATTGAAAGTTGAGTATGGGCTGAATGATAAGGAATTCTTCAGATATGCGCAAGTCCGGCATGCGGTCTTGTCTGTTTTTCCACTAGGCTCGGACGTGCCAGAGGCATCCCCGCTCGAGGATCGGATTCTGGATGGTCACGTTCCTGATAGCACGATCTCGCTAATTTATAAAAAGTTGATCAATACCAGGACTGATCTACTAGATAGTCTTCAAGGGTTGTGGACCGGAGATGGTCTGGAACTCGATGATGAGGACTGGCAGTCCGCTATTTCTTCCCCGAAGGAAGTAGCTATCCCGGCACGTCTTCGGTTCGTCCAACTGAAAATTCTGCATAGGGTGTATGTGACCGGCCCACGTCTGGTTCGTATGGGATTTTCGATGGATGGCTTGTGCAGGCGTGGATGCGGTATGGTGGCTACGTTCCTTCATATTATCTGGGAATGCCCTGCTGTGATACGTTATTGGAACCGCGTGCATGAAGTAATGAGTGAGGTCACGGGAGTGCGCTGAATGCCTGAAGCGAGAAGATGCTTGTTGAATGTCTGGGAGCCGAATGACTACAATCGAGCGCAGCTCCGCTGGGCGACCTTGGGAAACATGGTAGCCAAGCGTGATATTGCCCAATTGTGGGGCGCTCAGAAGCCTCCGACACTTCTGGGATGGACTCAAAACATGGATTGGTGCATGTTTCGAGAAAAAACTGTGTATGTTTCCCGTGGCAAACCAGGCACGTGGGGGAAAGTGTGGACCCAATGGAACGCATATCGTGGAGATATATGTACTCCCCCAATGTCTGAATTTGATGCTGATTTGTCTTCCTCCCAACCTGACGTTTCCTCCGCAGGAACATAGCTGTTTTGTATGTATTTTGGTCTCCTTTCCCCCCCCCTCTCCACCCCCCCAATTATTGATTGCACTACTGCTTGATTCCTCTATGTACCCCCCCCCCCCCACGGACCACGTGATGACACGTTTTAATGCACTGCCTTGTTTTGTATTGTTCTTTTGTTTTCTTGTTTTAAAATCAATAAAAAGTTTTCCAAAAAAAAAAAATATTACCATTCCAAATTTGATTGTCAGTTTTTGGCTAAGAATACATTTTACTATTGGAGACATCTTTCAAGGAAATTAATGTAATTAGCCAAAGCTTCTGATAGATCTTTTTTATTATTAAAAACCAATGATATCATAAAACTATGATTATCTTTAGTTACAAATTATTCTTAATTGTAATTAACTTCATCTTTTAACTCAGCTTGGGGTACGTATTGTACACCATTTACTAGCTTTCCCAAAAAGCTTGGTGCCTGTTGATTCTCTGAACCCTCATCCATGTGTGTAATCAGAGCTCCTAAGAGATACCGATGCATTTTATGTTTTTGTTTTTTTATAATTCTTTTTATCAGTCATAGTCATAGTCATAGTCATAGTCAAGAATCTTTATTCGGTGATTAAAAAACACCATAAAAGCACACATATATATACATAGATAAGAAAGACATTAAATCTTAGTCAAGATCCTTGTACATAAATAATACAGTAAAAATCCCAACATACAGGGCCATAAATTTAAAACATAAAATCCCAGGTCGTTCATTCCTCTCACCTCGTCATCCTTAATCGAACCGCCACCTTGATAAAATTCATGACACAACATAAGGTTAGCGGGTCGGAAGCTTGTTGCAAATAGACTAGAGCATCCCTGGCATGTTCCAATTGGGCTTTTTTTAATATGTCTACTAGAAATCTACGCCTGGGCATAGAAAAATAGGGGCAAAGCAAAATAAAATGAAGGGAATCCTGCGGAGACCGATTGTCGCAGCCGCAGGGTCCCTTCTGCTCAATTGACATGGTAAAACCTGCTGGAGAAGCCAACATAAAAGGAAGTAAGTTCAATCTAAAACGACACATAAGAAATCTGTCCTGTGCGTTATGCACAAGATACAGATAGGGCTCCATACCCTCCACTCTCTTCACCAAGTTATAAGCCCTCACGGTCTTTTTCTCTCCTTCAACCTCCGCACGGCATTGGGTTTTCCGCTCTAGGAAAATTTCCCCTACTTGTTTCTTGTGGTGTGTTAAGATGGTTGTGGGGTTCCTGAAGAGATTTCCGAACCCTAACTCTTCAAGAGTGTTTCTCACATATTTAAGCCAAGGGATGCGCATGCAGTGAGTCCTACCCAAGCAGTCCAATAGAATTTCTCTGCTTAAATATGCATCTGGGTTTGCCCAAATTTTTAGCCACGCCACAATTGGCCTGAGTTTTAATAAGTCAACCAGGTGTGGCCTCCCTAGCTCCCTATGAGCTATATATCCAGCAGTACTAGGTGGTACCCTCAGAATAGATTTCATGTGTCTATTTTCTTCCTGTTCAATTCTAGCAGTATTCGCAAAGCCCCAAACTTCTGCCCCGTAGCTTACTTTAGAGCATGTTATGGAGCCGTACAGGATCATCACCTGTTCCGGGCTCCACCTGCCCAGCCTCCTACCATAACCGGCTATAGCCCCATTGGAGGCAATCATTTTATTGCAGCGTTCTGCCACCAAGGGGTTAAATTGGAGAGCACCATCAAAGGTTACTCCGAGATAGGAGAACGTTTTAACCTCCTCTAAACGATGGGTACCTATTGTGTAAGAGGATTTAGAAGAAGGTTTTTTGCCTGCCAGGAGCACGTAAGACTTACTTAAGTTGACAGATAGGTCCAGATCACTCATGAACTTGACGAACCCATCTATCAAAATTTGCAAGCTTCGGGGTGTGCGCGCAAGCAAGACCGCGTCGTCTGCGTAGAGCAGGACAGGGATATGCCGCGACCCGACCCTTGGGGAATCTGTTTTTAAACCCAAAAGAGACTGTTCCAGATTATTAATGTAAAGGGAGAACAAAAAAGGGGCAAGGATACAACCCTGTCTGACTCCACTTTTACATGAAAAGGAGTCAGACAATCCCCCCTCCCTGTTAAATCTTACTTTAGCCGTGGTGTCGCTATGCAGCTCTCTTAATATGGTGATTAGACCACTCTCGATCCCCAGGCCTGCCATCATGTCCCACAACTTCCCTCTATTGACGTGGTCGAATGCTGCTGCCAGGTCCATGAATCCCATATAAATGGGTTCATCACTGGCCAGAGTGTATTTGGCAGTCAGCATATATAGGTTCAGGCATTGATCGCTAGTGGACCTCCCTGCCCTGAACCCATATTGGGTGTCCGAGAAGATGTTATTCTCTTCGGTCCACTCGGACAATCTATTCAGAATTGCCCTTCCCAAAAGTTTAGCCGAAACGTCAATCAGGGAAATAGGCCGATGACACCTAGGATCGTCCTTGTTGCCCTTTTTAAAAATTGGCACAATGATCGCTTTAGACCATGATGGGGGGAGACCACAGGAGATAGCGGTGTTTAAGACCCTAGTCATCAGGGGGGCCCATAGGTCTATATTACTAAGAAAGAGGTCAGGGGGAATTCCGTCCGGACCCGGGGCTTTGTTCTTAGTTAGACTTTCCATCCCTACCATGATCTCCTTAAGAGTGAATGCTACCGGGGGAGCCTGGCTTTGATTTGCTGGTGGCTCTACAAGGATACCCGGTTCGTGGTTATACAAACTCCTAAAGTGGGTAACCCACTGCTCCGGTAGGATATTGGCCCCTATTTCCGGAGAATCATTTTCTAAAAAGGTCGGTTTATTAATGATTCTCCAGAACCCCGCTAGGTCCCTTCTTTCCCCTGCCTCTCTCAGATCTGCCCAAGCTTCTGCCTGCAAGGCGAGTTTCCTCCTTTTGGTCTCTTTTCTGTATTTCTCTCTGCATGCCCTAATTTTTTGTGGATCCCGTGGTTTTGACTTAAGAGAGCATTTCAGTTCCCTCAGTGCTTTAGAACAATTCTGATCAAACCACCGGGGATTGACCAGGTTGCGTGTGGGCGCATTGGTCCTTAATAGTCCATCTATCAGATTTACAATATGGTTAAACGTTTCTAGTAATCTTGTGCCCTGTACTTCCAGATCCAAACAGTCGTTTATGGCCCGCAGACCCATGTTGCTCAAGTTTTTATAAAATTTTACCCCATCTATTCTAGACCACTTCAATCTCCTGCCTTGATCGGTGACCCTCTCCCCTATTAAGCGGTGGACATTGGGTCCTGGGCCCGCCCTATATATAAGCATTAAAACAAGCGGGTTATGGTCACTGAAGCTGTTCCAGTCTATCCCTACACTAGTTACTTTGTTAACCAGGGATCTCGAGACCAAAATGTAATCTATAATAGATGAACAACCCCTGCCTTTAAAAGTTGGTGGGAGTGTGCCGTCCGACTGTGGGCCTATCATATTGATGGTATGCTCTAGGTCGTACTTGAGCCGAAGCAACCTAAGAGCCACCCCGGTAGGTGAATGAGAAAAATGAGGCCCCTTCTCAATTGGGCATTGCGCCCAATCTGTATTTACTTTAATTAATGCCGGGCAGAGATGACAATTAAAATCCCCCAACACAAGCAACCCATGGGATGGGCCCTTATTCTGAGATACGATTTCTTGTCCCAGCCTTTGGTCGAGTTCATTCAATACCGGGGTAAGGTTATTTGCTGACTCGGTGTTATACAAGTTAAAAACAGAAAATCGTAACCCCTTTCCATGGAACCGAACTGCCTGGATCCCATGTGAGGACCAGTCTGGGAAGGACCAGGTGCCTGGGAGAACTAAATCTACATAGAGGGACAAACCACCCATTGCTCTCCCAGAACTAGATTTTCGGGCGGGAACAAAAAAGCACTTGTACCCCTGCAGATGGTAATTATTCTCCACAGCCCATGTCTCCTGCACACATATGATATTAAATTTTCTAATGTAGTCAACCCATTCCTTATTATGAAATTTGCCCGCTATACCAGCTATGTTCCATGAGATAAATCTCACCCCCTCTCCACTCCATTCTGCACCCCCCTGGTCCCTTGGTCTTATTTCCAACATTGGCCTTTGCGTTGCCTGTTCATGTACCCCTCCTATACTGTTTTTAACTATTGCCTCAAGTTCGGCGCACATTGAATCCCCCACACCAATCGCCGAGGTTTGTGGAGCCTTGAAACTTTGCTCCTCCAATATTTCTGCCAGGTCGCCCTTTTCTATACAACACTGGGGGGTATTATCTGTTTGTCAATCGACCCCCTCTAGTCCATACAGGCAATTGAACTGGTTGTGAGTATAAAAGGGTTGTTCCAGTCGACCAGCTATCGGTCTAGGGTGTAAGGCCTGGTGTCTCCCCCTCCTCCCAACCCTCTCCCAAGTATCATGAGTTTGGGGTTGCTGGAATGGAACTGGGGTAATGGGAAAAAAGAACGACACATGGAGGGTTTGGATGGTGGATTCCCTAGAGCTGTTTTTCCCCTGACATATAAACGCCACCGTGCCTGTATCCCTGAAACTCACTAGTATACAGTCCCCTTTTATGGATTTTTGTGTTCTCCCCACCCATGGTACCCTTCTTACCATTATAATTTCGTTATTGAAATGTGTCGGAAGGGGTCTGTTTATGTTTAACCACTTAATTACCCTACTTTTCAGGGCACAAAAGTCCTCCATTTCACCTGCCTCGAGTGGGGGGACACCCGCCATGACTACAGTAAAAGCGTTAGTCTCTGGGGGTAAGTTAGGTCTGCGTGGTCTCAGGGTGAGCTTCATTAAAGGGGTCGGGATGGTATTATCTACCGGCTGTGCCGGGGGTACAGGTCCTGGCGGTTGGTTGGACATATTGGCAGTGAGGGGTTTAAATGTTACAGGCTTTGGCCTTAAGGGTTGTTGTGAGGGTGCCACATTCGCGGCTTGTGAAGGGACTGGATTGACAACACTATTTGCCGTCGGTTGGAGCACTACGGTAGGGAGAATGGGATCTGATTGCCCTCCCTGTCGGCCAGCTTGAGTTTTCAGACTACCTAATGTGGCCTCCAAAATAGTTAGTCTGATCTCTATCTTTTTAATACTCTCGCTGATCGGCAATAGCAGGGACCTTAGCAGGAATTCTACATTTCCAAGCGGGACAACAGACAAGGGGATATTAGCAATAACAGCTCCTGTATCTTTTATTGTAGCAGGAGCTGAATCCTTATAAGCAATGGGTTTTGGGTGTGAATCCTCCGATGGTTTTTCTACTAGCGTTGGGGTTTTTAGGGACTTACCAAAGTCCGAATGTAGAACCTTGGGTTTACTCTTTCCTTGAATACCCTTAGATTTTCTCCTACGTTTGTTGGGAGGGGGTCCGAAAACTACTTGAGTGTTAGATAGCTTGGATGTGGCTTTCCTAGGTTTGGGCGCTGGGGGGAGTTGGGACACTAAATCAATTGTCGCCCTAGTTGGGCTAGGACTATTGGCTGGTGCTATACTCATAACTGCCCCTGGTGAAATATTAGTGCAATCCCTCAGCAGTAGTGGGACATCATCAATTCGAGACAACTCTTCCCTGGGTGTAATAACTTGATCTCCAAGGAGGGTATTTTTCATGTTGTCAATTGAGCGTCTCTGTTCTGCCCTTAACCTGGACAGGTTACACTCTTTATCCCCCTCCCCTACTGCCCGGGAAAAATAGTTTTCAAGAGTCCTGTTTATAACCACGCCCGGTTTAGATGGAGTACTCTCTCTTACCGGGGACGGCATGATGTTCGTAGTGAGTTAAAGTCTGCCGGGGGATCTCAACCAGTAGTTGAGCTCCAAAGCTGTATTCACAATCCAAGAGAGTAGGCCCAGCCCGGCCTCCTTCGGCCCCGGACGGCCACAGACGGTCCCGCCCTTGTCCCGGGCTTCTCCCGGCGCGCTCCCGCGCGCTCCCGCGTAGCGGGTAGTAACCTTCACTTAAATAGGAAGTCCATTGGATTGAAGGCGGGGCGTGGTGGTGGCCAGGGAGAGCGGCCAGATGGTCAGAGGCGCGGTGTGCAGGGGCTTCTGGGATTGGAAGTCCTGCCCCGCACGCTCGCAGCCCTGGTCCTCCCATGCAGCTGTCAAATAAATTACCCTCGGTCTCTGGGGCGCAGCGGGACCCGCGAAGCGGGTTCCGCAAGTCGTAAAGGGCTGACACGGGTCCAACAAAGTCCGCTAGAAGGCAGCAACAGGCAGCAAACAACAAGGGTCTCCCACGTCGGAAAGTCAATTACCGCCCTTTAAAGGATGAAGGCGGGGCGTGGTGGTGGCCAGGGAGAGCGGCCAGATGGTCAGAGGCGCGGTGTGCAGGGGCTTCTGGGATTGGAAGTCCTTCCCCGCACGCTCGCAGCCCTGGTCCTCCCACGCAGCTGTCAAATAAATTACCCTCGGTCTCTGGGGCGCAGCGGGACCCGCGAAGCGGGTTCCGCAAGTCGTAAAGGGCTGACACGGGTCCAACAAAGTCCGCTAGAAGGCAGCAACAGGCAGCAAACAACAAGGGTCTCCCACGTCGGAAAGTCAATTACCGCCCTTTAAAGGATGAAGGCGGGGCGTGGTGGTGGCCAGGGAGAGCGGCCAGATGGTCAGAGGCGCGGTGTGCAGGGGCTTCTGGGATTGGAAGTCCTGCCCCGCACGCTCGCAGCCCTGGTCCTCCCACGCAGCTGTCAAATAAATTACCCTCGGTCTCTGGGGCGCAGCGGGACCCGCGAAGCGGGTTCCGCAAGCCGTAAAGGGCTGACACGGGTCCAACAGAGTCCGCTAGAAGGCGGCAACAGGCAGCAAGCAACAAGGGTCTGGAACTCGATGATGAGGACTGGCAGTCCGCTATTTCTTCCCCGAAGGAAGTAGCTATCCCGGCACGTCTTCGGTTCGTCCAACTGAAAATTCTGCATAGGGTGTATGTGACCGGCCCACGTCTGGTTCGTATGGGATTTTCGATGGATGGCTTGTGCAGGCGTGGATGTGGTATGGTGGCTACGTTCCTTCATATTATCTGGGAATGCCCTGCTGTGATACGTTATTGGAACCGCGTGCATGAAGTAATGAGTGAGGTCACGGGAGTGCGCTTAATGCCTGAAGCGAGAAGATGCTTGTTGAATGTCTGGGAGCCGAATGACTACAATCGAGCGCAGCTCCGCTGGGCGACCTTGGGAAACATGGTAGCCAAGCGTGATATTGCCCAATTGTGGGGCGCTCAGAAGCCTCCGACACTTCTGGGATGGACTCAAAACATGGATTGGTGCATGTTTCGAGAAAAAACTGTGTATGTTTCCCGTGGCAAACCAGGCACGTGGGGGAAAGTGTGGACCCAATGGAACGCATATCGTGGAGATATATGTACTCCCCCAATGTCTGAATTTGATGCTGATTTGTCTTCCTCCCAACCTGACGTTTCCTCCGCAGGAACATAGCTGTTTTGTATGTATTTTGGTCTCCTTTCCCCCCCCCTCTCCACCCCCCCAATTATTGATTGCACAACTGCTTGATTCCTCTATGTACCCCCCCCCCACGGACCACGTGATGACACGTTTTAATGCACTGCCTTGTTTTGTATTGTTCTTTTGTTTTCTTGTTTTAAAATCAATAAAAAGTTTTCCAAAAAAAAAAAATATTACCATTCCAAATTTGATTGTCAGTTTTTGGCTAAGAATACATTTTACTATTGGAGACATCTTTCAAGGAAATTAATGTAATTAGCCAAAGCTTCTGATAGATCTTTTTTATTATTAAAAACCAATGATATCATAAAACTATGATTATCTTTAGTTACAAATTATTCTTAATTGCAATTAACTTCATCTTTTAACTCAGCTTGGGGTACGTATTGTACACCATTTACTAGCTTTCCCAAAAAGCTTGGTGCCTGTTGATTCTCTGAACCCTCATCCATGTGTGTAATCAGAGCTCCTAAGAGATACCGATGCATTTTATGTTTTTGTTTTTTTATAATTCTTTTTATCAGTCATAACAAAACAACAGTTCCGTTAACATTTTGAAGAGATAGATCAATCACATAGCAATAATCCTTAGCACTAATCCTTACAGCACAAGAATGCAGGAGTACTTTAAGTGCTCATGGTGAGGAGAGATCATCAAGCAAGGGAACACTAGGAGGGTTACAAACATCACCTCAATATGTGTTCCAATCACTCCAGATACTCGACCACTTTGCGGGGCTACAGACACTGTTTTTTTCCCGGAACATACACCAGTCCAAGTTTGCTTTCCCAGCTTTCACCTTGGGTGCCTGTGTGGCCCCCCACATTTGCAGGATGTTGCGCTTTGCTATCATCAGAGCTAGTGTGACCCAGAGTTTGCGTTTACTGGTCAGGTCTGTAGGCTCCCACATGTTCAGTAGGCACCTTTTGGCTTCAGGGCGAACAATAAGTGTGAGTACTTCACTAAGGACATTGTGAATTTTGCGCCATTACTTCTGTATGTGCTCACATTCCCACAGCGTATGCATGAAGGTGCCCTCCTGACCGCACTGCCCCCTGCAAGCCCCATTCTCCGCCCACCCCATTCGCACCAAACTGGGCCCATGATGTAAACCCTGTGTAGTATTTTAAGTTGGACGAGCCGCAGTTTGGCCAAGATTGCTACTTCTCTCGGAGAGACCACTGCTTCTTGCCATTTCTCATCATCTAATTCTAGGCCGTCTCTTTCCCATTTCTCTCTCGTTTTTTGGAGGGGATCACCAGTATTATTGATTAGTTTCTTGTAGGTCAGGGAAATAGCTTTCTTCGGCAGGTGACCGTGAAGTAACCTGTCTGCGAGGGGCGAGGATTCCGGAGGGGAGGAGCCTTTTTGGAGGTGTGCCAGAAGTGCGTGGCGAACTTGCAAATATCTGAAATATTCAGTCAGCAAGGTCGTAATCCTTCCATAGAGAAGCAAACATTATCATATCACCTTTTACCCACAGGTCCCTTACTTTTGAGATCCCAAATTAGGTCCCATTTGTCAAACCCTCTGGTGGTCCACAGGGTGCCCAGCTGCTCAGCGTCCCATTGGGGAATTGCCAGTTTCTCCTTCCACCCCAGGCTTCTGTGCACTGCATGCCATACCATATCTAAACAGAGTGCTTAGTCTGCCCCATCAGAGGGAGCCGCCGGGTTTAATCTATAGTGCCCTATTATATTTCCCCCCTGGTAGTATCCATCTGTCCATGGCATATGCAGGGTCATCTGGCGACGGTAAGTGCCCTGGTTAATGGCGACTAGGTGGACAGCCCAGTAATATTTCTTGAGGTCAGGGAGAGTGACCCCTTCGTCATACCAACTTAGGGCAAGTTTAGTTAGAGCTATTCGGGGTCTTCCGTCCCAGAGAGAGTCCCTCTGCAGGCCCTCTGTCTCCCTGAAATAGCATGCTGGAACTAGGTCAGGGAAGTTCTGAAATGCGTAGAGGAAGCAGGGCAATGACATCGTCTTGAAGTGCTGCCCTGCCTAGAAGTGACAGCGGTAGTTTCTTCCAATGTGCAATATCTCGCTCTAGCCATTGTAGAGGCGGAACTTGTTGACAATTGCATGCAGGACCGGTGATTGCCTCGTCCAGGAGTTCGAGCAACAGTCTGCTCGCTAGCTCTTTCCAATCTAGCCACAAAATTAGTTTCCCAGCCTTGTCCCCTAGGTCATATAGTCTACACTCTTTTTCTCTTCCCAGTGTTTTCACTCTATCTGTGGCTAATGTGTTATAGTCATCTCTTTTAAGCTTTAGGACATGTAATTTCTCTTGAGTGACTCCTTCGCTGAGATCGGCCTCCAACCTGAGGACCTCGGTATCAGCGTCAACTAGTTCCTTCTCCTTACGCACCCCAGCTATCAGGGAGAGCGCTTGTCCCGTTATAATTGCCTTGAAATCCTCCCATAGGGTCTGGGAAGACTCTAACAACCCCTAATTTTCTGCGAAGTAATGATCAAAGGCTTGGAGTACAGCCTTTTTGACCGCCGGATTACGGAGGTGCCATGGGTTAATAGGAGCAACCCTTTTCCGGCGTAGTGCCAGACGAGCCCATACCGGGGAGTGATCGGAAATACCACGCGCCAGGTGCCTGATTTCTTGAATATTCATGATTTGGGATGGTGGGATGATGAGATAGTCTATACGGGATAGACTGTTATGCGCCCCAGAGTGGAAGGTGTGTTGAACACTGTCAGGGTGATATGCTTTCCAATCGTCCGATAGGCCGAGGGCCTCTAGAAAGTCAGGTAGCCAGCGCTTTGAGGGGCCAACAACTCGGGGGTGCCGGTTCAGATTGCCCAACACTACTGAGTTGAGATCTCCTCCCACCATCTGTACAGATACCCGAGTTGTACAGGCAGGCACATATCTCGGTGTTTCTATCTCAGCTGATTTAGACCACTTAGTGGAAAAGAATCTAACACCTTTAATCAATAAAGTACGGAGAGATCTAGACAGATTAGATAACTTACATTTATCAATAGTGGGACGAACAAATGTAGTAAAGATGCTGATTTTACCTAAGTTTCTTTACCTTTTTAGGGCAATACCTTTATTATTTGAAGCTAAATTGTTTAAGAAGATAGAAGATATGATCAATAGGTTTATATGGGCAAAGGGGAAAACTAGGAGAGCACTTAGATTTATGACACTACCACGGGAGAGGGAGGGATGGGCACTACCAGATTTAAAGTTTTACTATTGGGCAGCAGCCCTGCAAAACATGGGTGGCTTAGTGGGGGGTGCAGAAACGGATGGGTGGAATGAGCTGGGATCACTGGTAATTTATGGTTTGTTGCTGGGTCCAGAAGCAGAAAATGTTTTTTTAAAATATACTGAAATTAGTTATTATAAAAGGACACGATTTAGGACGCTCCTAGCGGCCTATATAGTCTGGAAAGCCATTACTAAAAGATTTGGGTTGGGGCGGTATAATTTCTACACCAGACTGAGAGGGAATCCAAATCTTCCCGTGGAAGTAGTCTCTGATAGTATATTCATAGAATGGGAAAGAAAAGGAATTAGAAGGATGGGAGACCTAATGGGCCAGCAGGGCGTTTGCCAGTTTTCTGAACTACAAGCTACGTATGCAATCGATAAAAGACAGTTTTTTAAGTACTTACAGATAAGGAGTCTTTTGCACAACAAACAAGGTGGTGCGTCAGGATTCAGTAAAAATGCAATTATGGAAGTGATCGAGGCTGGCGAGGAATGCACTATAAAGAAATTCTATGCTGAGTTATTAAACTCAAAAGAGGATGATATTGAAAAATGGGCAAATAAATGGAAAGATAGTTTGGAAATTAGGGAGGAAAGTTTTTATATGTCTTTGGAAATGGGGTATACACTTTTATGCTCAGCATCTCTCCAGGCACAAAATTATAAAACATTATACCACCTATACCATACGCCTGCAAGGATAGCCCAATGGGGGGGGACAGTAGGAACAAACTGTTTTAGATGTGGAAGCTCAGAGGCGGATCTAATTCATGTATTTGCAGCATGCCCACATCTGCAGCCACTTATAAAGAACACACAGGGATTCCTAAACCAAGAATTAGGAATAAACATTCATCTTACCCCCTCAATAATTCTACTGGGGATCAAGGAGGAGGAGAGACAACATCAGGATAGTTGGGAATCTTTTTTATTCTTAGCTATGGCAGTCATGAGACTATGTATTGCCTCTGCATGGCTGGATCCATTACCACCATCATTTCATCTATGGTTGGCTAAATTATTATCAATATATAATCTGGAAACTGAGATATATGCAAGGAAAGGGAAAAAGGGAAGGAAAACTGGTAAACATATTTGGGATCCCATTACACGTTGGAAAGAAGGGAATATGGTCTGATAGGTTTGAAAATGTATGAACAATATATACTTTGTTATGAAGATTATTATTGCTGTTGAAGAAACGATAAGAGATGCTGATCTTGACCCATTCTGCGGGAAAAAGCTTGTAATTTAATTTAATTTTGTTTGTTTGAGTCTTAATCATCATTGTATTTATCTGTCTATATGTTTTTTGGGATAGGCAATCTCTTTCTTTATATTCTCTCACACTAAATATCACTTGTTTCTGTTTGAATTCATATGCCATGTTTTATGTAAATATTGTCGTGCCCTGTATATATATGTAAAAAAGAGGGGAAAAAACTTCTTAATAAAAATATATAAAAAAAAAAAAAAGAGAGATCTCCTCCCACCACTAAGAGTCCCTCCGGGAGTGACAGCAATATTGTGCCTAAGTCCTTAAACATGCAACTCTGAAAGCCACATATATTGACAGGATGTTCAGAGTGTTCCCCTCCCATTGTCCCTTGACTGCTATGTACCTGCCCCTGTCATCTGACCAGGTGGATTGTTTAGAAAGGGGAAAGGAGTTTTTAAACATTATGCCAACTCCCCACGAGCCGGTGGTGAAGCCAGAGTGGGCCACTAATTTGTAGCCCCACCTGTTTAGCGTCCTACAGGAGTTACCCATCAAGTGGGTCTCTTGAAGCAGGATGATGTCAGGTGATAGTCGTCTGATGTATTACGATACTACTCAGTGCTTAACTGTATCCCCAAGCCTGTTGACTTTCCAACTCAATATCTTAAAGCTTTTGTCCCAATGTATTCTTATAGAGGTCAATGCAAATTATGTGCTTCTCATGTGTTGTGCTCATAATCTGCGTCGATACAAAATAAACATGCAAAAACTTAAAATTCACCCCCCAATTCCCCCCTCCCTGCTCCCCTGCACTCTGGGCTCTAAACTGTCCATTGGATTAACTATGCAGAGCGCCTGTTGCCCTAAGTGTAGACTAACAACAGTAAATTGAGGGGTGTGGCGCTCTGCCCCGAGAAGGGTCAGAGTGCCAGATCAGTACTCATGTGTGAGGTAATGCTACCAGTCTCTCCAGTGTTTGTTAACATTTACAGATACCTGTCCCTTTCTTTTGTGCAGGTTGCGCCCAACAGGCGTATAGTTCCCACACAGTCAGCGAGCATCGCCACCACTCGGTCCCAGGCTCAGGGCAGACATGCTCTCAGAGGGAGTTGTGTTCCTTAGCTCCTCTCCAACCCTCCAACCAGTCGGCAGCTGCTTCTGGGTGATCAAAGAACCAGGCTTTTCTGTCGCTTTCTACCCAGAGCCGGCCTGGGAACAGCATTGCATACTTCAGGCCTTTGTCTCTCAGTTTCTGATTGACGGCAAGGAAGGAGCGTCGCTGCTTTTATACCGCTTGAGTGAAATCCGGAAAGAAGGTGATCTCTGCACTCTCATACTGGAGCGAACGGGCTACCCTGGCAGTTTGCAATATGGTGTCCCTGTCGTGGAAGTCAAGCAGTCTGGCAAGGATTGGATGGGGGCTTGGGGTTTTGATCTCCCCCCGGGAACCCTATGGGCCTTCTCAATGACAAACAATTTCGACAAACTTTTGGTTTAAGGATGAGGTCTTCGATGAAGAGATCTGTGGCATGCCCTTCCGCTTTCTCCGGTAATCGTATAACGCGTAGGTTATTGCGCCTTGTACGTCCCTCATAATCGTACAACTTGCTTTCAGTGAGTTTCCGGAACAATTGTAGTTCTTGAATTTCATTTTGGAGCTGTAAGGTGTCATCGACAAGGCTTGTCATGGTAATCTCGAGTTGTTTCACTTTTTCGCAAATTTTTGTGAGGTCCGCCCTAATGAGAGTCACCTCTATTGATATTGTATCCATGCCCTGCTCCAGGGAAGTCCTGACCCCTGCGATCGTGTCCATTACATCTGTGAGCGTGGGTTCAAGGGGGGTCCCCTTCTGTCCCCCCCGTGGATCTTTCACTGGACTGCTGATCAAGGAGCACAGCCTTTGGGAGTGCTTAGCAATCCAATTTGTTCTGCTGGGTGACCTTAGAACCCCTGGTGCTCGACATCTCTGCCCGTCGCAAAGCAGCCCTTGTATCTTGTTTGAATTGTAGGGCATGGGGATGCTGTTTGCGACTTGTTACTAGCATGTAGGTGGGGGAGCCTGTCTCGGCAGCTCAAGATCTTTAGGCCCTCAGGGGGGGGGGGAAACTAATGGAGGAGAGTCCCTCCCTCTGATTAGCATGTGAGGGGCCTTCCAATTCCACAGCCGCTGCTTCTCACAGATCACCCCTTAGGGTCCCTTGTCCAGAGGCTCCCCAGCACTGCCCACGGCCTGGGAGGAGAACGCCACCCCCGGGCGAGAGCCGCTTCATGGATCTTCCACCAGCCTCCTCCTCCACCCGAGTTCTGGCTCTGTAGCCGTTTGTGGCCCGTTTTGTGTTAGTGTGTGCGCACACCGTGCACCCACCTGCTTGCAAGGCGAAGTACCGCTGTTCGCAGGGGCCACCCCCAGCCAGGTGTGGCCTCTGCCGAGTGCTGCGTGTTTGCCACCACGGTGGCGCCCCTTCACCGCAGACGTGCTTCCCAAATGCGTCCCGTAGGTTATAGCACAGGCGTGTTGTCTCCAGGTTGGCTCCCAACAAAGATTAGTCGCCAAGGGTATTATGTCTTCTTTGCCCTCCTGGGCGTTCAGGTAGGCGCTCGGCGCTTGCTTTATCTTTTGGCCCACAGCGGCTCCGCCCTTCCGGCCGTGGGCCCTGCCCTCAGACTTGCGTCGTGCGCTGGCTGTGTGCTTCAGCACCTTCTTTGGCTTCAGAGACCACCTCGGGTTCCGGTCTCAGCTATGGCGTAGGCCACACACAGAGACTGTCGCAGCTCCGGCCTCGAGAATCCCTCAGCTCCGGTTCTTGGCTGCATAAGCTCAGCACACCTTCTGACTGATCATTCCCGTCTTGGGAAACAGATTCGTGTAACGGATTACAGGGAGAGGAGATGGGTCCGGCAGAGCTTCTTTAGCTAGCAGACATCTCGCTACACAGCATGGCCACGCCCCCCGCATTTTATGTTTTTTGCAACCTTTAGGAATCTGTCACACAACGATTTCTCACCCCTTTGCCCAGAAATATAGTTTTTTCCAGATACTTTTCCAGAGGCTTTCATGCACCTACAGATGTTCTCTGACCTTTTGGTTAGCTGTTGACTGTTTTTATGTGCCGTTGTTAATATTAGATGTAGGGTAGAGGTTGAGACATCAGGTTACATGATGTTATTTTAGTTATTTATTAAAGACAATTCAGTACGTTTTTTTTACTTGTTTCTGTTTGTTTTAATATTTGTAAACAGTATTTAAATCTTTTTTTATGGGTTTAATGTAAGCACCTTTTTTAAATGAGTCTGCCAGTTCATGCAACCTGGTCCTTAACCCATGCATGTGGCAAATTAATGTTGCATGTGTTTACATTACTTCTGCATGTAGAAGATGTGTGTCAAGAATGTGTAATACAAGTGGCTGTGCCATACAGGATCCACTTTGTATTGCAAAGCTCCTCAAGACATTCCAGAGATGTAGTGGATTACTCTTTTGGGTATGGAGTAAAGGAGACAGAGGACACTTTTGAAGCTTAGGAAGTTTTCCCTGCCTCGTCGTTTCCCAATGTTTACTAGAAGGGCCACCACTACTTGTTAACAGGCAGTAAAGTGACCAGCTTTGCTCTTTGTACCCTTGTTTTGGCACCATTCTGATAGAAGACTTCCAGCTCCATCTACCTTCCTGCTAACGCCTGGTAACAAACACCATGGCTCACAAAACTCTAAGTGGAATAAGCAAAAGGGCAGGAACTTCCCAGAACCAGCTTGAGCTGACTGTTAGAATGCAGAAACACTATCTACAGCTTTGGAATAAGTTGGTACAGAAACTTCAAGCTGCCAGTGAGTCCAGATTTCTCTACCTCCATTTGAAGTCTCCACTCAGTAGTGACAGAGAAACTCTCTGTTCTTCAGGTTTGGAGTGACTACTGCCAACTCCCCTTTCCAGGTTTGGACCAGTAACCTGAGTTATTAAGTCAACCAAGATAGACTGCCTTGATCTAGCTTCAAATGAGAGAGTTGACTGGCTGCTAAGGAGGAGTATTTGAGATACCCTTGCAGGAGGAAGATGGTGCTCAGAAGAAGCAGAGACAGGAAGAACTGAAGCTGTCCACTACAATCCAGGTAAGGACCTGTACCGCTTAGGTGAAGGTGTGCCTTGGCAACCCTGAAATGCTACGTGGAATGAAATCTGTATATCCGGGTTCCAAGGGTGCGGGGGATGTGACACTGAATTCTGCTGAGGTGATCAGGCTTATGTAAGAGTTTCTTAAGAGGCTCTCCGCCAACAAAAAGGAAATCATTCAGTTTGAAGTACTCACCATTGAAACGTGGGGAGGGTACCTAGTTTGTTTGGATGAAGTCTTTTGAGATTAGGCCTGAAGAAGCACCCACACAGCAAGATCTATTGGACTGCAAGCAAGGCAACCAATGTGCAACCTCCTCTTCACTGGGTATGGGCACGGCCGCTGCTTTGCTGACTGCAAGTCCGGAGGCGCCGTAATCACAGACCCCGTCGCAGGATTGCAGGAAATACTGCTATCCATGTTTGGGGGCCTGTAGCCAAGTGCAAGATTTTTGGGGGGAGTTTTATATAGTACAAACACAACCTTAAGGTATCAAAATGATTTACATGAGTAACAGTTGTGTTAAAGATGGACGCATTCATTTTGTTAGGTCCAGGGAGATTACTTGATTTGCCCAGCATCACAGGATGTTGAGCGTTCCTGCCAAGACTCTAACCCAGTTCCCCAACTTCAAGGCTGACCGCTCTAGCTGTTAGGCCACACACTCTCCTCACTGTGGAGTGACACTGCCTCCTCCAATCCATGCATGCAGCATTTGCAGGCTGCAGGAACAAGACTGATATAGATGAAAAGGTACATGGCAAGAAAGGAAATCAATACCAAAGGAGCAAGAAAGGAAAACAGCGCCAAAGGAGAATAACTCATCCTTTAAGGAAAGGGAACAGCATTGGCAGAGGCCAGTGGAGCCTCCTCACACACTTCAACCCTCCGTGAACAACTTTTAGAGTCCCAGACACTTTTGTTACCTTGCATTAAGGTACCCATTGAGAACTTTCCTTAGGTTTTCTGATATTAGAGCATTACAGAATACAATGAACAACTTCTGATATAGTATTGAGTTTTGTTTGAATAATAATGTACATTTTTCTTTTTCGATAAAGAAGCAACTGTACAATGAGTTATTAACTTCCATTCCATGATTTATTGAGTTCTAAGGGGCATATTATAAAGAACGGCGCTAAAATTATCGCTGTGCCGCTAAAGCAGCGATAATGGGCTTGATAATATGCCCTTGAGAATTCCCTTAGAAGCCCATGTTCACACCAGAACATGGGCTTCTATGGGAATTCTCAAGGGCGATAATTTTAATGACATTCTTGATAATATGCCCCTAAGGGCCAGATGTAGGTCGCCCAATACCGGTCGGTAACAGCCGAAATTACCGAATTTCGGCCGTTACCGACCAGTATTAGGCTACTGAGATGTAGGTGGCCTAAATTGCAAATTCGGTAATTTACTGATTCGGTATTTTAAGGAATCTGTAAATTACCGATTCGTTAAAATACCGAATCGGTAAATTATCGAATTTGCAATGTAGGGAGCACTCAAATGAGTGCTTTTCCCATTTTAGGATTCCTTATTTACCACCAATTATAAGTTGGTGGTAAATAACGAATACCTTTGAAAATGCAAATCTGTGCATTTTCAACTGTGCCATGTGGCAGACATACATGTCCTTAGGGCATGTATCTGTGTTACATCTGCACACAAGCACGATTCAGGGGTCAACAGGGTGTCAAAGTGACACCCTGGAACCCTTGAATGTGTCCCCCATTTGACCAAAAAGGTATTTACCGATTCGGTAATTGCCATTCATTCGGAATGAATGGCAATTACCGAATTGGTAAATACCAATTCGGTAAATACTGAATCTTACCGAATCGGTAATGTTTACCGATTTTTTTGCTACATAGCATTTACCGATTCTAAAATACCGAATCGGTAAAATTTTGTATTTTAGAATCGGTAAATGTACTTTACCTACATCTGGCCCTAAGTTTCTAATGCCACACCACATCTCTGAGTAATCCTTTGACTTCTCAGCTCTGTTACCCTGAGTATTAAATCCTAAAAGAGTCATCTTGGTGCTCATAATAGTAAGGGTAAATCCTAGGACACCAGCAGTAAAACACTCTGATTGTTATAGTTTGAGTGCAGTAATCCATGTCTGCCCTCATCTCCTGAATAAGTTCACACAACCACTTTGATTGATGCAGTGTCACAATATGCGTAATGGCCTAGAAGGACCTTTACCACTCAACTGTGTTCTGATGCTGTTGGCAGCTCACACCAAAGTGTATACATAAGAAGGCAAGTTACTCATTCCAATTGCAACAGTGATCATGACAATTTTCAACAAACAGAACGGCATTACAATTATGCTTTTTGTCACGTTTACTACTAATGGCACCTTCATCTGCATTGTATTCCCTTTTAGGGCCAAAGCTTGGAAACATTACGGCATACCTGAACCATTATAGGGCCTTTCCAAAGGCAGTGGTTGCCTAAAAGGCATGTCTATTAAATGCAATTTAGATCTTTCCTTTCAACCTTTATCTCTGCGACCTTAAAGGAGTATCCTTTTGTACAATAAAAATACAAAAATTAAGGCATTGAGAAGGTAGAAGGTCCCATTCCTGGTTTTCTCCAACAGTTGTTGCCCACAAGCCAAAACAGCCAGGGGAGGTGAGAATCTACATTGATATGCTGATGCTGAGCTAGGTGATCAAGAGTCAAAGGCACATCAACCCTACAGTCGACAATCTGGTGGCTATGTAAATGGATCAAGCAGGTTCTTGAAGATTGAGCTCAGTGCTGGCTACCACTAGCTTCTGCTAGATTAATTTTTGAGATATATTACAACTATTTCCACACATGTTAATGTTAATATTAATGAGATTCATAAAAGCGAATGAATACCTAATGGTGTCTTGGCCCTGAGGAACACAATAACCTGCTGTATGCCTAGCCCTGGAACAACCAGGTTTTCAAGTTTCTCCTAAAGCCAGTTAGGGAGCTGGCATTCCTTAGCTCAAGTGGAAGAGAATTCTAGAGTTTAGATGTTCTGTAGTGAAAACCACAGCCACCCCAATGTGAAGTCCGAATTCTAGGCACTGACAGAAGTCTTGCGCCAGTCGACCTAAGAAGTCTAGTTGGTTGGTACCACACAAAAAGATTCTGAAGAAAAGCCCGACCTGGCTGATTCAAGGCCTTGTAGGCAAGACACAGCGCTTTGAATTTAATGCGCTGAGGTACTGGCAGCCAATGCAGATCACGGATTTCATTGGATAAAGTTTTATGCCAGGGAAGATTAAGCATTAGACGTGCCACAGAGTTTTGCACCAACTGGAGCTTCTTTAGACACTGCTTCTGGGCATTCAAATACAGCCCATTGCAGTAGTCCAATTTGGATTGAATAAGAGATGTGACTACTGTTTTCCTAGTATCTGCCGGAATATAAGGAAGTATCTTCCTTATAAGAAAATATGAGGCTGATGCAATGGCATTTGTCTGTTGACAGAGTGTTAATCTATTATCGATCAGTGCCCCCAGATTTTTTACTTTGGCCACAGGTTTAGGAGGAGCACCCATCTCTGCCGGCCACCACAGATTTCTCCAGGTAGGCTGCATGTGGACAAAAATCAAAACTTCCTTTTTGTCAGAATTAAGTTTGAGGCAATGCGTGCTCATCCATTTATTGATTGCACTCATGCTGTTTGGAACTGCTGAAAAGGCGAGATTTGATGTTTATAAGCAGCTACCACAATCTGGGTGTCATCGGCATATGATGTCAAACTAAATCCAAATTCCTGAATCATTGGGGCCAGTTCAAGACGTAACTGTAAATGTTGAACAAAGAGGGGCTCAATGAACTGCCCTGAGGAACTCCACATGGTAGAATGTAGGGGGCTGTATTGAAACCATCGAGTAACACCGTTGATCTCTGATCCGTTAGGAAGGAGGACAGCAGAGCCAGCGCCATTCCATCCACTCCCAACTGTTTAAGCCGATGTTGTAAGAGGAAAAAAAGGGGTGAGAAACCCAATATACCCTTGCGGGCTTGGGCAAACTTAGAAATTTGAAAAAGGTGCCAGCAAGGGATTTTGCTTAAGAATACAAATAGCAGATAACAGATTTACAACTTATTGTCTATATTTCTCTGTTCCAACCCAATTGGTATCTGAGCAGTTTAAATGTTAAGTCTAACAATTAGACAAAAAAAACTTTTCAATAGGATTAAGGCAACACGGGAAAACTTTCTTATCAAAAATATCTCTTTTATATATTTTTCGAGCGGAAATTCATAGGGTACATTTTAACTGTGAAAACTGATCATAATGCTTTCAAATGAACAAGAACTCAAGAAATTATTCATACAATTCATTTGAATAAAAGTCCAAACCAATGCATACAAAAGACAAATGACTCTTATTTAACATAAAGTAAAGGTCACTTGTGTAGTGAAAAGCAGATGAAGTAATGGACTCAGTAGTCAACGTTTCGGTCTTTTATGGTATAACTCCTTCAGACCTTCCTCAGGACAAAAAATAAACGCATAAAGATGTGACCCCTTTTTTAATCTATCCTGTCGTGACATCAGGTTCAATATGGTCTTAATAGACTCTTAGCAGTAATCTTGTTAGAATCACGATGCCGGATTTCACGTGATTCTGCCAGACTCGTGTTTTTTCATTGGGAAGATCTTAGCGTCTCCACTTTGTTGCAGGCATCATATTTTCACAAATTGGCCACAGTAACGAAGGTCAACATACCTAATGCATTAAGACAAACGACTGCTCGTGCAAAAAAGAAAGTTTTGAGCATCAATCTACCTATGAAATACGGATCATTCAGATTAACAAGACAACCAAATAAAAGCAGTCCTCCAGGAAAGTCAAGATTTAAAATACTGGCGTGCACAAGAGCTATGTTGGGTGTGAGACGCTAGCAGGGCTTATTTAAGCTTGTAGATTTCTGATGCTATAAATGCAGCTTCCGCTTGTTGAGTGCAGCTGAAGTCCTTCTCAGTTGCGAAATGGAGGCACTGTCAGGCCTGCCACGTGTGACCAACAGCAATGACAAATATATTGGCACACATGACTTCCATTCATGGGGATCACACCCACATGAAATCTGAATCGGAGACCCAAGTTTTCAATTGTGTAGGGTACTTCGTATTTATGCTTTCCCAATGATCTAGCGTTAACAAGACCACAATAGAGCATAGATCTCTCATGAGAACTATTGAAGTCATGAGTCCGGAGATTCTGGGGAGATTCAAGGGCAGTAATTATTTTCTCTTGTGGGAGTGAAACCCGCATGCACAGCAAATAGTGCTATCTCCAGGTCCTTCCACACATCAACGTGTCTTCATTTTATTTAAGGAGTGTAACTCTTGAGCAGAGAACCTGACAATTTCAGCGGACAAATGACCAGCGTTTTGGGCACTAAGCACGGTCCAGGCGCGGGCAGGCGCAGACAGGCTTGCCTTAGGTGCGCCGGCTGCACACGTCTGCAGCGCGCCCGTACCATTGTGTGTTTAAATAAACTATTTCCAGAGGACGACTAGACCGCGTCCTCCCGGAAGTGTGCACTAAGATAGAAAGGGTCGGCCCTCCGTTTAAACGGCACGTCAGCCGTGGCGGAACGGGGTTGGCCCAGAGGTGCAAACAAGCAGGTAAGAAGAACAACTAACACAAGTACAGTACGGGTATATTTGAAGCAGCAAAGCAGTAAAAATGTTACATTAAAAGCAACAAACCAAATAAAAGCAGTCCTCCAGGAAAGTCAAGATTTAAAATACTGGCGTGCACAAGAGCTATGTTGGGTGTGAGGAGCTAGCAGGGCTTATTTAAGATTGTAGATTTCTGATGCTATAAATGCTAGAGCTTCCACTTATAGAGTGCAGCTGAAGTCCTTCTCAGTTGCGTAATGGAGGCACTGTCAGGCCTGCCAGGTGTGACCAACATCAATGACAAATATATTGGCGCACATGACTTCCATTCATGGGGATCACATCCACATGAAATCTGAATCTGAGACAATTAATTGACATTACATCGCAATTATTGTGTTGATATCATGACATGAAGACTTGTTCCTCTCAGCAAAGCATCAATTAGATCTGTAGTTCCTAGGGGAATGTGAGGTATTGCCTCGAGACCACCTTTGGATTCTTCAATTGCAGTCAAACTTCCGTCTTGTGACCAACTTAGGATTCTTCAATTGCAGAAGTACTCATTCCCTGTAGTTTACTGGCCTCGAAGTGGCAGTTCAGCTGATTATCTGTCACACCATTCTAAGGGATGATCCCTAAGGAGATTGCTCAACCAACTGAGACTTAAGAGTGTGTTTAACCTATGGCAGGAGATTGAGGGCCTCTGGCTTTGCTCTGGAGAAAACTGTAGTTGCCACTCTCAAAGCAAACACCTAAGCATCATCCCAAGAGCAACCAAATGCAATAAATGATGTAATTGCAGGCCACAGCAGTTCCACCAGACAGAAGAAGCCAAGATGGCAGATAATGCTGTTAGTAGGCTTTAGGTGCTAGCTAAGATATTTTAAACTGCCTGTCACTGTTCTATCTGATTTTAAACTTGCACTACGCCGCTAAAGTCTTCAGCTCATTCATTGCACTTGTCTACCAATTTAAAGGTTGCATTTAAACTATAACTGATGGCACTTGCATTGATGTTTTAAAATCGAAACTTTGTTCTTACCCCGCTAATTCCTCTTGTTTACCGCACGCGTTGTCTCCCCGTTCGACTACAGCTGTTGCTGATTGAGTGGAGGGAGCATCAACGTTAAATTTCTCTTCACTTCCGCAAGCCCACCTAGCAGACGCCATTTTGAGAGGGAGAAGGTCTAGTCTCTCCTTAGGTGTACCTGCCTCACAGTACAAAAGTGGGGAATGGCACCGACGCGCAGCGGACGCGCCGCCGCGCGCCCAAGGCAAGCCCGCCTGCGCCCGTCCACGTTTGGACCCTGCCCAGCGCCAGCTATGCTGCCGGTTTCCATCCAGATAATGTGTTTTCGTCAACTCACTTAAGGCATCCAAATAATAACAGTAAGTGTGGCCACCATATGGAAGTAGATAAAATTAGAGGCCCGGTAACTTGCTGGGGATGCCGAGCAGAGTTACCTTTCATTGAAGTCAAACATACAATGGTAGGAAATAAAGCAGCCAACCATCAGGTTCTAATAAAGGGGGGATTAATCAATGCACGCTCCTTAACCAAACATGCACTTGATATCAGAGAGCTAATCATAGAACAAGAATAAGATTTTCTATGCATTACAGAAACTTGGTTAAAGGAAGATTGTAACCCATATATTGCAACTGCTCTACCCCCAAACTATACTATCTGTAGGAAAGACAGAGAGGTTATTAGGGGAGGAGGGTTGGCCATTATCCACAGAGACTCACTACAATGGAAAAAGTAAGACCTACATACCCTTAAGGGAGCGGAATGCTTCGGCTTCTGCTGCGCTATAAATGGCTCCCTTTAATTTTCTGGGGCTTTAATTTACAGCCCTCCTGGCCATAGTAGTGCCTTCCTTGACTCATTAGGGGAAACACTCAGCCACGGTCCGCTCAGATACGCCAATTTCACCATGCTCAGTGATATTAATCTGCACCTAGAATGCGGTAACAACCCTGGGGTCGCCACCTTTCTGGAAATAACCAATCCCGTTGGCTTGAATCAACTAGTTAGTGCGTAGACACATAGGGCAGGGCATACACTGGATGGAGTTTGCTCCCACTTCACCTCACTCCTTACAGATACGCCTACTCCTCAGGACGTGTCTGATCATTACTTTATACCCTTGACCATCTTAATACCTAAGGCTACACAGGCAGCTAAGAATACTCCTATGGCGATGCCCAGGCGTAAATGGCATCTGTTAACTGCCAACCCTAACCTGGCCAAAACTGCCCGAGAAAACAAGCCAGTTCTTACTGGTGATCCCGTAGATGATTCTTACCGTTTCCACACATGGATGACGGCTATAACTGAGGAATTAATCCCATCTAAACATGCTACTAGAAGGGACAAAGCAAAATTGCTTAATAACCCATGGTTTACAACACATCTAGCGAAGCAGCACCTACACTGCAAACAACTAGAAAGTAGATGAAGGGGCTATGAGTTAGCCGATTTGCATGTCTTTAAAATTCACAGGAAACAATATCATATTGATATTAAATCAGCAAAAAAAGTTAATTTTTTTAACAGAATAGCTATGGCCTGCTGTGCATGGCTCTTTCTCCCGGCTGGACTATGTATTTGTACCAGGAGCCTTTCTTGACAGGGTGAAGCAGGCCGCAATTCAGCCTCGGAGGCTATCTGACCACTCACCGGTCGTAATACGGATTGAATTGCGCAAGACGCGCCAGCCATTCCGGTGGCGGATGTCCTCGTGGCATCTCCAGCAGGCAGATTATACGAAACACATGCGCGGTGCGATTGCCCACTACTGGCAGGAGAACCTGGCGGAAGGGGTTGATGGAGTGACGGTCTGGGAAGCCATGAAGCCCACGCTGAGGGACGTCGACATTGCTTGGTGTGCTGCTGCCCGTCGTAGTGGCCGAGAGGCCACTATCGCGGCTGCGGCTCGAGTAGGGGTGTTGGAGGGTCGGTGTCAGGGAGACCGTAACGGGGTGGCGATACGACTGCTCCTGCAGGCGCAGCAATCCTACGCCTCAATCTTAATGGACGAGGCTAGACAGGCGTGGCTGGCCACACGGAGCAGGGTTTACCAGTGGGGCGACAAGTCCTGCACCATGCTCCATCGATTGTGTCAACAAACTCTGCAGCCGATTACTCTACCGGGCCTCACGGACGGAGAGGGGACTGCCATAACGGACCCTGCTACCCTTGCGGCGAGTTTTGCTGACTACTATGCGGAGCAATATGCCCCTTGGGACAGTCTCCCGCCGGATGCGATTGACAAGTTCATCGCTGACCTTCCCCCCCGCGCGATATCGGACGAAGCCAGGACAGCCCTGGACCTTCCCTTAACGGCGGAGGAACTGGGTGATGCGCTGGGACAACTCAACGCTGGTAAGGCACGGATTTCCCAGTGAATTCTACAAGAAATTCCACCTGCAGCTGGGACCACACTATAGGCGGGCGTTGGAGGCAGCGCGGGAATGTGGTAGCTTGCCGGCGGACTGGCGTCAGGCTGAAATTGTAGTCTTCCAGAAGCCGGGTAGGCCTCCCGACCGACATGAGTCGTACCGCTCCATATCTTTACTCAACTTTGAAGCCAAATTATTGGCCAAAGCGTTGGCGAACCGCCTCCTCCCATATGTAGCGGACTTGGTTCACCCGGATCAGGCGGGCTTTATGCCGGGTAGGGCGACGAGACACAATATCAGACGCGCGCAGGCGGTGGTGGACGCTATGGGAGCGACTGGAGAACGGGCGGCGCTACTGCTGGCAGACATTGACAGGGCGTTCGACTCAGTCAGCTGGACTTACCTCTTCGCCCTTTTGCCGCGCCTCAACCTGGGTCCGGTATTTGTCTCGTATGTCAGGCTGTTATACACAGACATCACCGCCTCAGTGCGTATTTCAGGAGCTATTTCGGAGAGATTCCCGGTTGCTAGGGGGACCCGGCAGGGATGCCCCCTATCCCCTTACCTCTTTGCACTGGCCATGGAACCGCTGGCCGCGTGGGTGCGCGTCGATGCACAGCTTCGTGGCTTCGTGTGGGGGGCGGGACTCTCGGACAGGATCGCGCTATACGCGGACGATGTCCTTTTCTTTATGACCGACCTTAACCGCTCTGGCCCTCGAATCTTGGAAATAACGCGTATCTTTGGAGACGTATCGGGACTCTTCCTCAACCCGCGCAAATCGACCCTGTGGGTACTGGGCGGAGAGTCCGACGTATTCTCTTGGGCTTCAGCTCTACAGGTGGTGGTCGGTGGTCTAAAATATCTGGGAGTCTTCCTGTCGGAGTCTGCCGCAATTGCATGGGAGCGTAACGTGCAGCCGGTATGGGACAAGGTCCAATCGGACGTCAAAACCTAGTCTCGTATGCCTCTCAATATCTATGGCAGGTCCACAATTTTTAAAATGGTTGCCCTTCCTAGACTCCTGTACCAACTGCAGAACCATCCACACAGGATCGACCTGCAATGGTTCCGTCGAGTAAATTCAGTACTGGGTCGCTTTCTGTGGGCGGGGGGTGCTTCCAGAGTGGCGCTGCGGACTTGTTTCTTGACCACGTACTGTGGGGGTCTCGCTACATCGGACATTCTGTCCTACTATGAGGCCTCCCATTTGTTGGTTCTGAACGAGTGGTGGTACAGTGGCCGCAGTGACCCAGCATACGCCCTGGAACACTTTCTGATGGGGGAGGCCACGCTACATACACTGTTGTACTCGGCCGGGCGGCGGAAGAAACTGCCACAGGTTACTCAGGTGGTCTTCACGATCTAGAGGCAGGTGCTGCGCCGCATGGGCTGGTGGGGTCGGCTGACAGCGGAAACCCCACTTTGGAACAATGGACGGCTCCCCGCACTAGCCTCGCTGCAGGGGTTTAGTGGCTGGGATTCCATTGGGATCTCGTCACTTGGCCATGTTCTTACTGGAATTACCCTCAAATCCTTTCAAGCCCTCAGCACCGAATTTGACATGCCCAAGACCCAATTTTTTTAAATATCTACAACTTCGCCATGCTCTTGCACCGAGTCTGGTGGGGCTGGACCGGCTCCCTGAATTTAGCCCTGTGGAAGCTAAGCTTTTCATGGGAGATCTGGGGGATAAAAAAGTCTCCAAAATTTACTCATTGCTCCTCTTCCCTCCTGTCGTTGAAGGCCTCTTGGGAGACGGATATCGGTCCTTTGGATGAGGATGACTGGAGAGAGGCTCTGGAGTCCCCCCGTGGGGCTGCAATAGCGGTGCGACTCCGGTTTATACAGTTCAAATACCTACATAGGGCCTATTACACCAGAGAAAGACTGTGGAAGGCTGGCCTCATTGCTACCCCAGAATGCCTGCGCTGTGGGACTGAGAGAGGTACACTGCTGCATACTGTGTGGTCGTGTGTGGGTCTGACCGGTTCTGGAATGGGGTATGGAACTGCTTGTCAGAGGTACTGGGGTGGGACCTTCCTCGTACGCCCAGATTGGGTCTTCTGCATATCCTGGAACAAGTAGGTGGTAACATCTACAAGCGTCACCTCCTCCTGCTGGGCCTAGTTGTAGCTAAGCGGGATTTGGCGAGGGCATGGAAGAGCGACCATGCCCCCCCCACTTAGCGCCTGGAGGGCGGGCTTGGACTTTCTTATGGGGCTAGAATTGCCAGTGTTTGAGGCCAGTGGCTGCCCCCGGAAACACTACAAGATCTGGAAGCGGTGGGCGGATTACAGGGAGTTGACATTGGAGCCCCCCACTGACCTGGATGATGGACTGCCTACCGATGGTGACCTCGGGGCCTAGGAGGTTACAGGACGCCTATTTTGCTTTAACTGTATACTGCAGCTGATAGTGAACACGTGCACCGGGCTAGGGTGGGATAAGGGGTGGGTAGCGGGGGATTTTGGGGTTGTTGGCGGGGTGCAGGGGTGTGGGAGGGGGGCGAGTTGAGCGTTTAGGCTGTACATGCATTCTGTTATATGTTGACCACTGACAGTGTCCTCCTGATTATGCAGAACTGTACATATGCTATGCCTAAACATTTAATAAACGCAGTTGTGAAAAAAGAATAGCTATGGCCAAGCACAATCAAAAAGAGATATTCTCAATCTTAAACTCTTTTTTTGACCCCAAAGAGTTACACTCAGAAATTCCCCCTTCTCAGACTCTCTGCAATGATATTGCGATATACTTTGAGGACACGAATAAGAATATCCAAAAGGATTTTGGAACATTAAGTTCACAAGAACTCGTCAACGATCACAAACTGGACCATATGCGCAATAGGCCCTCCTTGCATGCCTTTCAAGCTGTCACTCTTTCGCATACACAAATGCGGCAATTTTAGCGTGTAAATCAGGTTCACCACTGGATGCGTGCCCCCCTGTGATATTACATCAAATCATGGATATAGTAAATCCAGTGATCAACCACATAGGGAATTCCTCTCTTGGCTCCGGCACGGTGCCTGACGAGTGGAAACTTGCCATAGTGAAGCAACTAAAGAAAAAACAAAACGTGGACTCATCCAAATTTCCCAATCTTTGGCCTATAACCCTGCTGCCAATTTTGGGTAAAATAACTGAAAGAATGGTCAAAAGAAGCTCTCAAACTTTTTTGAAACCTCTCAGACCTTCCACCCTCGACAGCCAGGTTTTGCACCCCAAACACTCTAAAGAATCTGCACTGCTAGAGATAACAGACATTCTAAAATTCGTCACAGATAATGGCAGGAAGGCAGTGCTGATCCTGCTTGACTTGTCTGCCGCCTTTGATACCATCTCTGACTACATACTTTTGGCCAGACTAAAATCCTGCGCCATTTCTGACACTGCACTGGCCTGGATCAAGTCCTTCCTGACCAACCGGAGGCAAGCAGTCTCTCTCGGCCTCTTTCTGTCCTCAGAACGCACCATTACTGCAGGAGTTCCACAGGGCTCCTCACTCAGTCCACCACTATTCAATATATACATGGCTCCGCTTATCTCCCTTATTTCATCATTTGAGATTGAGATAACATCTTATGCTGATGATACGCAGCTGATCCTGTCCCTCAGTAAAAATTCCACGGATGCAGTGGAACATTTTAAATTCTGCCTTACGGATGTCATCAAATGGATGAAAAACAACCACCTCCGGTGTAATACACACAAAACAGAAATCCTGCTGATTGGAAAAGACAATTCCTTTCAACCTAAGGCCTGGTGGCCTGAGGCTGTAGCAGCTCCCCCAGTCACTGTGGAAGTGGCTACATTTCTGGGAGTGTTGTTCGACTCCTCACTCTCTTTTAAACCCCATGCACTTAGGGTGGCTGGGACCTACTTTGGTTTAATTAAAACCTTGAATTTTTAGGGGGATCTTATCCCTCTTTCAGCCAGGAAAACAGTTGTGGTGGCACTGATACTCTCGCGCCTAGATTATTGTAACAGCATCCTGGCAGGGGCCAATAAATCAACCATGAAGAGACTACAGGTAGTGCAGCACGCAGCAGCCAGATTGGTCTTGAAACTTCCTTGTAGGGCTTCCGCCACAGCAGCTCTGAAACCTCTTCACTGGCTTCCACGACACAAGAGAATTTTATTCAAACTTCTTGTTACCACCTTTAGAGCTATTCGCCGACTGGGGCCAGTATATCTTATAACAAGATTCATACCATATACTACAACGAGGCTACTTAGGTCTTCGTCAGCAAACCTCCTCAAACCACCAGGTTTCAAACTCAAAACGAGGGGAGGGTAATCTGCAGCCGTGTTTGGTGCAAAGGCCTGGAATCTAATGCCAAATAAATTGAGATCTATAGAACCAACCTGAAATGCAGTTTAGGAAGGCCCTAAAGACCTGGATCTTTGGAGCATCAGATGAATTCAGTCAAGCCCTCATCTAGGTCTCCATTCTCCACTGCGAAGTTTGTCTTTATCCATATAGCGCCAGGAGGCTCATTCCGGAGTGACAGTTTGCGCTTTATAAATATCACATTTCATTTCATTCAATAAGATTCTGCAAGCAAGGCACAGAGGTGGCTGTATTTTAGTATGTTCAACTCTGTTGCTATGCTTTCCGAAGCTGACCCATGCCATTCATCAAGGAATCATACAAACCAAGATATGAAACTGACGGAGCTTCTAGTGTCATAATATTGATCAGCAATCGGACCTCCAGGCTTCCAATTATCTACTGTATAAGGTGTCAGGATCCAGTGATTTTTCCACACCCATAGACTTCGTCATAAATTAGTTTGTGTTTGACTATTTGCCTGATGGATGTTACCTTTTCCTTACAGTGTGTGACTATAACAAATGTCCCAAAGCTGAAAAGAAACAACCTGCATCTACTAAAGAGATGAGTCCAAAACTGGGGAAATGATTGCATCTCAGTTCATTCCAAAGGAAATCCTCATAGACAAGAGTCCACCATTTCACGGTAGTGAGTTTGCCTCTTTTCTTTCTTCCGTCCACATCACTCATTTTTTTTTAACCCATAAAGGATGTTTCGGAAGTCCTGCTTACTTGAGACCAGGGTGTGCATGAATGTTTTCCGGGTACTGGTTAGGAGCCACTTGAAAATCTTACTCAGCATCTTCTGGATATGGAATTTGGGGAGTGAGACAGATATGGCCAATTTTATTGATTATGTTCTATTTCTTACTGATTTTGCTGGACACTCAAGACATAGCATTTCTTAGATGTTTTACCATTAGTATTTATTCTGCATTTGATAACCTACATGGCAAATGACTTTTATGTGAGTCAATGAGTTTCCTGCTGCTTTTGAAATTTACTGTTCCCTGTATTATACCTTTTAATTTGTATTAAAACTTGATGGTTTTTCTGAATTCATATCTTGAACTCCCTTTTGGAGACAGTCTTTGCATTATTGACTGTATCTAGAAATGCTGTTTTTAATGTTGTCTCTTGTGACACATTGCCTAATAAACTTTGAGTTTAACAACTTCCCCAATCCACCCAGTGTTTGAGTATGCCATTGTAATGCTTATTTCTTAAGGCAGTGCATGTCCATTCCGGCTAGGATGTGCCAGGCATACTTGATATTTGGGGGGGCTTGTGTGCTTCCCTTGTGCATTACTTGGGTTAGGTCAGGGCCTCTAATATATGACTTTGCATGTGACCACGTTACAAAAAGGGGGGTTGAACCCATGCAGTCGCGGGGACCTGGGCGCTATGTGGTATGTGTCAAGAAGGGGTCCCCGCAAGGAGAACGTGTTGTGTACACCACACACTAACACTGTATAACACAAACTTTAGTCAAAAACCATTAATCAGAAGGACTTGTAACAGGTATTGTCCTTTATTTTACAATACCAAATTTCAATCATTATGAAAAACATTCACATTTAATGAATAGCCCCAGTTGGTGAAGGGGAGAAAGGGAGGGAAGAGTGTGCTCAGGGCGGTGTAAAGTCAAAGAACCGCCAGTCAAGAAAGAAATGCGAGGTCTTCGTAGGAGTTTGGCAAATAACGCGGTTATTCGGGAAACAGGGGTGCGCTACTACTTACAGGCACTGTTTCACTTTCGGGCTGGTGTTACACGAAACGACCTTATTCTCATACTACACCGCCATCAAAATAATGGAAGATTGGCTCCCTGATTAATTATCACGCCAGAGGTATGTCACAGTACTTTTGTGCTTTCGACTAGGTTGGTATCCTTCTTTAGCCTGTTACCAACACGGTCTTAATTGTATCCTTACAGCGACTTATAACGTTGCAAATTGATACCAGGAACAACGTCTCAAGTGCAAAGACGACCAGCGCTTTTCACCCCTGCATGTCGTATCTAATGTAAGTTATGAGGTGACCTACACGCCACAATGCTGGCTTCTGTTACGAATATCACCCGACTAATCCAGTCTTATACCCTTTTGTCAACCCACAGCCTGTGTACTTTAACAGCATCTTGCCCTTTGGGATATCGACGACTGGGATTGTACCCCACAATACTTTCACCTTGGCTGATAGGTTGCAGCCCATGTGAGTTGAATCCCGATATTAAACCAAATATGTAATTATGCTTGACAGAATAATTTCTAGAACATCCTTTAATTGGTTGTTCCTATCCCACATTGGTTAATTCTCCCCTTTTGTTACGATTTGATATCGCTGAGTTTGACCATGACCATTGGCTTGGTCTCACTCAATTCCCACGTTCAGAGGCCTGTTTTTGGCCCGGACTCCATGGTAATTTGTAGATCTTGTATTGTAGTAATGCCAAATAGGATGACGTTTATCAGCTCTTGCAAACACATTAGTCTGACTTTTGGCTTTAATTTTCACAGATAGGACCCCCCTCCTAACTCCTCCCTTTCCCCCCCCTTTTTCCTGCACACGTCCTGATGAAGACCCCGTTTAAGGATCTAACGTAGCCTACGGCTAGGGGTCGAAACGTCAACGGCTCTTTTTCTTCACCTTGGACCTCCGGCACATGCCCCTGATTACTCTGAACTGTGTATGTGACCGTTGAATGTCCTTAGTTGAACAGTTTCTCAATGGATGCCTTAATAGTTTAGGCTCTTTGTATCTGATTTGTTTTGATTTTCATTTAAGATTGTTATAATTCGCATTCTTTTTTGACTGTGTTTACTTTTCTTTGACTTTACACCGCCCTGAGCACACTCTTCCCTCCCTTTCTCCCCTTCACCAACTGGGGCTATTCATTAAATGTGAATGTTTTTCATAATGATTGAAATTTGGTATTGTAAAATAAAGGACAATACCTTTGCATGTGACCAGGCATGGACTCGCCCCTGGCCTAGCTGCTTGGGGAACATTGTCCAAGGAATGACTAGGGGAGCACTGTATGTTCTGCGTTTGGTGCTGCAGTGTTTGGGTTGGGGGTGGGGAGGCAGGCTAAGCTTTTGTGCTCATCCACACCCTGTGAAATCAGGCCTCGTGTCAGTAGGGCTGGAATTGTTGGGCTCATAGTTTGTAGACCAGGTAATTTAGGGCCACTGTGCCACTTATGATGTTGGGGACCTAAGTAGACATAATTGACAGGTAATGATTTAAAAAAGTTACATGCGTTTGAAAGAGCATCGGAGAAGATATTGACAGTGGTTATGAACGTCTTGTCTTTCCCACATCATTGCAGGCACTTTACCTTAGTGTCTGACAGAAGTTAGAATTTTTTTATCATTTTTGCCACTCAGTAGTCCAGAATACAGGTTTTAACATGAATAGATGATTATTTATCGGCTTTTATTCTCACAAATCAATCAGGGTACAAACCTCTTTACTCATATACACAGCTAGGGGCATGGATGGAAAAAAATAGGCTCACCAAATCTGACTCCACTCTTGGGGATTCTTACTACTAGGATACTCAGGTTTCTGGACACTAAAAGCTTCACAAAGATTACAAAGGAAAATAAGAGGGTAGAGGAGCCTCGTCCTCAGGTAGCGTTGGACCTGGGGAATCAAATGCAGCATTGGCAAAAATGCAGAAACCCGTCCCACTTCTTTCCTCTCCTCACACTAGCTGTCTCTTAAGATCCATCCGTTCTCTCTCTTCCTCCTCTCTTCTCTCTCTGCCTCCCCCTCCCACTCTCTCCCTCTTTTTCTCTGTCTTGAAGCCTCTGCGAGTCTGCTGCAATTAACCTCAGGGAGCTGGGGAAAGTGACAGAGGCACCAGGAGTGGCCTCGAGCTTTCAAAACCAGCCTACATTGGCTACAGCCCACCAAGGAAATAGCCAGTGGAATAAAAAACCTGTCGAGCTCTGGTCCCAGAGTTAGGTTGTTGAATTAGCTTTTCCAGCTCTGCTGTCAAAGTCAATCTAACAGGGACACTGGTGGTGCAAGGCATAACAAAAAGTATTCTCTTTTTATAGATCAAGAATCAACTCCTTTCAGAAAGCGAACTAGGCCAGTTGGCCACTGCTAGGCATTGCTTCAACAAAATCACTATTTCTGTTAGCACATCCTGGAATGCCAAACGTTAAATAGCTTGATATGCATACCTGTACACAGATGTCCCCATTTAATGCAACTTTTCCCAACCATGATTTGTTTTAGATTTGTTAAAGAAATTATACGTTTCTAGGAAAAAAAATATCTCACATATTTCTTGTGGAATTTTTGACACATCCAAGAATCTGACCTACAAGTTTGACATTTCCTGAGGAATACTGTAATAAGAACCAGGTCGAAAGTACTATTGGGACCAAATGCATGTATGGATCCGTACTGGGACTCTACAGTAAAATATGTGATGAATATGGTACTGGGCATATCTTGAGTTCAACTATGAATGATCTGATTGAGCAAGAATTCCATCAGATGGTGTGGTGAAACGTATATTTGTAACAGAATAAATGGTATATTTTATTAATAACGTTTTTTTATTAATTTATGAATAATATAAAATAAATGTAAAAAGCTTCAGATGTAGGGCCTCGTAGAGAACACGAACAAACACTCATAAGACGGTCATCAAATTATTGACTTCAAAAGGTATATCCTCTTCAGTATAGATTCAGAATGTCTACAAACCATTCGTTAGTGGACATTTTATGTCCCCACCCACATGGAGCTTTAGTACAATTTCCTCAGTGCCTTTGCTGCATCATTCTTTTGCGGACTGGTTGAGATCAAAGTTAGCTGCACTGCCATAGTCTGGTCCTGGCACCGCTGCTGGTACCGGGCACTCATTTGGGCCTCCCCTAGAGGTGCTTCAGTTATGAACACTCCAAACCCTTGTGAGGATACTCATACTCCTCACCAAAGGGCAGCTGAGCATCCTTGCACACTGACTGTGGTAGAGACTGGTGCTCTGTCAGTGTGTACAGGAAACAGAGAGATACACCCTCAAACAGTGTGCGCCTTTGTAGATGTCGAGATGCTGTAGACAGTATGGCGGTGAAGAGTGCCCTATTGTGGGGCTGCGAAATTCCTCATCCACCCCCAGCAGAGAGGTAAATATGTTTTAGTATCTGCCCAGACCACAAAGACCATGAACAGTAATTGTATAAATGCTGTCAAAGCATTTCGTACAAAATTGAGCCCTATCAGTCAGTTGTTGTAATGTCCGCACCTGGGTCTCAGGAACAGGGGTATATCTACAAATGTGACAAGGTGCAACTCTGCTGCAGGTATCTGTTTGTACACCAGTTTTATATAATTCAAAGGGTAAGGCTATGGGGCCATATGTACTGTCTACTGGTCGCAAGTTACTGGGTATAATTTTGAACCAGTATTTTCGGAATTCTCCAGGGTCGAAATCTGACCTGCCACATGCATATTAATGAGGTAGAGCGCAAACTCCAACTCACTAGGACTTGTGCCAAAACAGGGATGGTGGCCTACTGGGGTCCGTAGAGATCATTTCTATGATTGCTTTTAAATCAAGCAGTCTTTTTTTTAACCCCTTGCCTGTGCTGAACGTTCCGCACTAGTGCGGAACGTTCTATTGCGCAGGCGGGGCCGCGACGTTCAACGGACGTGCAGCACTACCGAGGTAGTGCACGTGACGTCCGCTGAACGTCGGCAGCAGCAATGTGGTTAAACATAGCTCATTTTCCTTGAAGGTAAACAAGCTGCATTTAGGGGAAAGAAAACATTTGAAAACGTTTTGCTCCTAAAAGATGTTTTTTTGACCGTTCACAAGGGTGAAGGTACCCCTTATGGGCTCCCGCCCCTTTCGTGACTGGGTTACCACTACCTTTCAGTAGGCGGTAAAATGTCAATGTTTTGCAACTAGATTTCTTTGCAAAACAATATTACATATCAAAAGGAATCAGTATTTGGACGGGACACCCTAAAAACACCCCACCCAAATACCAACTGTGGTTTCCTAAACCTATTTCGCGATTTAGCACCCACTAAATGTGCTTGTAAAGGTGGTCCTAAAATCTTTAATTATCAGTGAAACCTAAGGCTGTTTATTAATATAAGTAGATGTGCATGGCAAGATAGTGTTATTACTTTTCAGTGTGTGAGATGATTGGAGAAGACTAAGTAGCTAATGAAAAGACTGACCTCAGTTTAGCCACAAGAAATGATTTAGAAAAAATATAAGGGAACAAGAATCTATATTCATCAGTATTAGTAATTCATATTAATAATTTAAAAAATAGTAAATATCAATTGTTTACCTTGATTCAAGTTTGCAGCCTGGACTGATATTCTAGGAGTATAGTTGCCTATGAAAAAGCGTGTGTCCACATCAAAGCCATGAATAACACCTGGGATTCCCAGTTGGATTATGCACCAATCATGACCTACAAGATAAAAATGCAAAATATACTGTTGCAAGTGTAAATAGTTTTATAAGTGCTTTATTAGAGCAAACACATTTGAAAAGTGTTTATCGAATAGCTGCGGCAGGTGGAAAGTAATGCCTAATCACATCTGTAAACTTCACATTTCTTTTCATTTCCAGAAATTGCTGCTATTGACCACACTGCCCAAACAATAGCATGCAATTCTACTTTGGGGTTACCACTTCTACATGAGATACGAAATTAGGATGATAATATATGTATTATACACAAGACCATAATTTTACTAGTGGGAATACAAAATAGGAAATAATAATAAACATGACTTACTAGGGCAGCAGAACCATCTAATGAGGCTGCTGTGCTGGTGGTGGTTATTCCACCTACCGCCGCCATGGTGGTGGTGGCGGCTGCCTGCCCAGGGGCCATTTTGCCTGTGGGTGCTTATAAGAGGAATAAAGAAGATAAAAAACAATGTTTTGTGGTACTCTCTACAAAAAGATTTTGAGCGGCACAGCATTTTACTTTTTAAATCAGATTGTCTATTACTAGTTTCCTAACCTAAACTTGCATTTTGAATCATTCATGCATTGCAACGAATGATTTTTGCTTCTCCGCCCTCTTTTGATGGGTCATGTCGGTCTCTTTTATGTTCTGCACTTCAGGTAGATTAGGACCATAATGAGCTTCATAAAGCCACAGAGAAAATGCTAACCCCCTTACCTACTATCGTAAGCATGAGTGACATGAGTTGACATCCATTAAATCAGCTCAAGCGAACACCTTTCTATCTCACACTGGAACACAGTTCTGGTAGTATCATTCACTTGATGTACACTCTAGTCCTACGCCCTCCATGTCAGGCTGGCACCATGTACGACTACTCTTATCAATGGTTTGTGCTGCCCTTGCGATTAAGGACTCGTTTTTATTCACGGAGGTGTCCAGGGTGCTGTGTATGTAGCACCCTTGCACCTTGGCAGCACTCGGTGCACCAGCGCAGGGAGGGAGCAGGAATACAACTTACTTTGATAAATAAATATTTTGCATTCCTGTCTTTTGCATTTTACTCTTATCCGTTCTCCCTTTGATGCAGCACAGCAAGTCGTCTTGCTACCCTGCATGAGATGTTATTAACGCTGGGCCTTGATGCACTCTGCTAAATGTATAGATAAACCCTGGCCTATTTCATCACATGTCCACTCCTTTTGGAACAAAGAGAGTGGATGCAACAGCAAGCACGTTCTGATGCAAGTAGTGCATTTATTTTTGTCAGTGGCACACATTGACATAAAAAAAACTCTTATTTGAACATATCACGCTCATAAATATAATGTTCTTTTTGCACTAGAGAGCACATGTGGCACTCTACTGCAAAGATGTATGCATATAATTCTTACTTACTGGCATTTGCCAGTAGGTAGTTATAGTCAGAACCTAATTTCCATAAACAAGCTTTTTTAGTTTTGCTAATAACGTTGGTGTCATTTTTGGTTCATACTGGCACTAGTCGATATGTTTCACTTGAGGTACTGTTCACCTTTAACATACAAACCTCTACAAACCAAAAGATCAAACTAACTAAAGACGTAACGGCACTGACCAATTGGCCCCTGACCCTACTCACCTGGAATGTAAGAAGCCTAAACAATCCACTAAAAGTTAGACAGATAATGGCCTATTTAGACAGACATGGAGTGGAAGTAGCATGTATGCAAGAAACATACCTGACAGCACATCCAGAACTGAATGTGGGGTCTCACTGGCCATCCACACGCATTGCATCTTCATATTCATCACATGCCAGTGGGGTATTGTTGATGGTCAAGAAAACCACCGCATTCAGACTGCTCCATTCGATCACAGACTCTAACAGCCGATACATTCTTGTGCAGGGCGTCTTTAGTGGTATGATGTTGACAATGTTCAGTGTTTACAGTCCAAATAAGGATGACCTAACCTTGTATGGGCGGGGCTGCATGAGTTACCTCTAGCTGCAATAGTGTGGGGTGGGGACTTTAACACATGCATAGACCCAGCGCTCAACAGGTTGACTAACACCGATAGATATGGCAAACAAGCAACTAGGGTACTCAAGGAAGGCATGGAGGAGCAGAACTTAATTGATTTCTGGAGGCTAAGGCTAAGGAGTGTCTGTTTTCCGGTTTCGTTTCTGTTTCACCAGCACACAATCACCTTCATTGAAGACTGTTTCCTGAGCTTGTCAACACCAATCTTCATATGTTTTTTCATCTTGCACTTTTGAGAAGTTTCTGTGACATGAACCTCATCAGGATTCAATGATCGGTCTCCTGGCCACTGTGGCAGTTTGGTTCCGATGACTCTCCCAAATAGCGAGGTGGCAGGGCTCTCACCGGTTGTGGAGTGAGGAGTTGAACGATAAGCATGGAGGGCTTACACAGGGCCTGGCTTAACTCGATCTCCTCGATCAATGCTCTTTGATTTACTCTTTTGAGGGTACCTATGAACCGTTCCACAACATCATTGATATGGGGCCACCGAGTTGCACTCTTCTGATGCTTGACATATAGTCTGACTAGAAACTCCTTAAATTCTTTGTTGTTGAATGACAGACCATTGTCAGATTTGAGAATGGCTGGAATACTCCATGCAGCAAAAATGTTATACAGCCGCTCGAAGAGCTCGAAGACCTAGGCAGGGGTTGTTGATGATAACTCCTCTACTAAAGGAAGGCGTGAATATTCATCAAGGACTACCATGAGATGATGTCCTTATCCTACGGGCCCAAAGAAATAAACTGCAACTCTTTCCCAAGCATGTGCAAGAAGGTCGGACATTGTCAATGAATGCTGCGTCACTTTGGGGGAAAGGCAGTTGCAAAGATGGCAGTCATTTAGTACCTGCTCCACTCACTCATCCAGGCGCAGTAACCACACTCGGTCTCTTAGGGCTCCTTTGGGGGCTGTATTGCCATGAAGTCCTTGCTATCTTAGGCTCTCAGGTTTCATGAGCTTCTCAATCCAACACCTTCCCTTGCAATGGACAGTTCATCCTGTACATTTTTGAATTTTTGAAATTCAACATTGTCAGCAAAAAGTCAAACATTTTTCTACCACGAATCAGTAGAAATTATGTCTTTGAGGATAACCATGTTCTTTACTGCATTAGTAGCAACAATAATCTGTTCAATAGATAGGGCTGCTGGCATGCTGGAACTCACAATGAAATTAATGTACTCTTTAGCCGTTTTGGAGTTTGAACTGTGGTGATGTAGCAGAACTCATGAAAAGTAATCAGCAGGGTTCTAATCTTTAACCGGCTTGTGTACAATTTCATAGTTGTACTCTTTCAGTTGCAACCCGCAACTCTCAATGCAAGGGGGCATCTTGGCTTTCGTATTTCCGCAAATAGTGTACAGCACTTGGTGGCCTGTAAAGATAGTGAAACGTTTTCTTAAAGAAACACATTAAAATGTTTGCAGGCCCACAATACAGCCAGATTCTCCTTCTCCAGCTGACAATAGGCACGTTCTGTGTCCGACAGGCTTCAACTGGCATAGGGAACAATATGTCTCTGAGCATTCGGATGACCATTATGTTGAGCAAGGATTGCCTCCCTCGCATCTACTGTGTTCCCAGTATTTAACACATGGATTAAATAGTCATTCTCGCTTGCTTTCTCAATCATATGTTTTATTCTTATGAAGCTTTGATCACATTCAGCAGACCACTGAAAATAAACTTTTTTTTGTCAAGTTGAGGCACTCACAGTAGCAAAGTCACAAATGTACCATGAAGAATAACTGGCCCTCCCTAAGAAGGATTGCAGCATGGTGACATCTTGTGGGGGCAGGTAGCTGACAGTGCTTGTACTTTATCTAGGTCAGCAGTCATTCCCCCATCAGAGAATAAGTGCCCAAATAATTTGAGTTTGTTCTTGTGAAATTCACACTTTGCTGCTGGGTGAGACCTGCATCAGCAAGTAACTGCCACACTTGTGTGAGAGCCTTGTGATGCCCCTTTTGCATTGCCCCAAAAACCAGTATGTCATCATTGTAATTGAAAGCATGCATGACAGGTTGAATTATTCAAAAGACACACAATTGATGGACGGAATGCATAACAAATCAAAACATTTACCCCCAGTCAAGAGATTTGGGTTACATCCATCATTCTTTTACACACAATGCCACCCCAGTTTAGACCTAGCCACCTCTCCTGACGTCAGCGCGCACTCCGTGTGTGAACCGCACACACAGACAGGACGTCGCGAGAGAGAGTCGCGCAGCTGCTTAAAAACAGCGAGCGGCGCGAAAAACAGCTACTTTCTAATTGCGGTGTGCTATGTGGCTGTTCATAAAGCTCGGGATGATTGTGGGCTTTTGTTTCACGGGCTCTGATTAACATCAATACTTTAACAAAAGCCCCCAATCTCCCCCGCACCGCGCTTTACTAAAAAAAACAGTAGAGCCAGTTTAAAAACACTGGGGCATATTATCAAGGACAGGCGATACATTATCGCCGCTTTTATCGGCAGGAAACTGCTGATAAAGCGGCGATAATGGCCTTGATAATATGCTCTATGAATTCCAATCGAAGCCCATGTTAGATGTGAACACATCTTACATGGGCTTCGATTGGAATTCAATTCAATTCATGAAGCTTTATTCGGTACAAAAGAATTGACCATAAAAGCACACATAAAAGATACATACATAAATCATTGAAAATTAAAAATAGGTTACAATACGATACAGACCAATATACTAAAATATCATGCTTTTACGTACACTGATAGATTTGATTAAAAATGTGGCAGTATAAAAACAAATGTCAGCAGATTTCATGTTAAAAATAAGACTCATTGCCTCATCCACTGTACGTACCCCATATTTAACAAATAAAGGTTTAAGGTACAAAATTCGATAATTCAGGTACAATTTACATATGAGTAAAAAAGTGCAGGGTGCTCTGTTTTGATATACCATCACACTGGCACGGTCCTTTAAGATGTTGCTTTATGTTAGGTAAAGACACCAACTCATGTACAATTCCGAACCCAAGTCTGGTTAGGACGAACTTATGCGAAGACCTCGTTACCAACACAAGGTACGGTGGAAAGCCTTCAGTGAGGGAGTATTTACTACAAAAGGAAACAGTCGTCATGGACCGACATGTATAAGCCCTCATCTTTGCCCTATTATCCAAAAAGGTTGTTTTCAGTTTTTGATATAGCCAGTGCAGCCCTAGGGTCGGCCAGAACATCGAGATTAAATATTTGTGAATAGCAATCAGAGACATATTTTATCCATGGGATTTTTCTATACATGTCCAGTGAGAGACAATCTTCAATTATAGATCTGTTTAAGGTCTTTTCGTCCTGGAGCCATATAGAACGCCATAACATTAGTGGTCTTAAGGCTAAGAGATCATTCAGGTGATTAATGTCTAGTTCCCGATGGGTCAATGCAGTGGCGGCAGATGAGGGCAGACATAAAAGCTTTTTTAAAAAAGAATTTTCCTCAAGCTGCAATTTATACACACAACTATGACCCCAAATAGCCGCCCCATATAATGCGATACTGGCGCATCTCGCTTGATAAATTAGCAGCATGTCTCTTGTTCGTCTATCCCCAATTTTTGCTGCGAATTTAAAAATACCATGGGCACTTTTCGTCATTTTATTACTGACATTATTAAATTCATTAGACCACTTCCTATCATGAGAAAAAGTTATTCCAAGATAACAAAAGGAAGCGACAGATTGCACCTTATTACCGTCAATGAAAAAGGCAGTAGGTTTCTTATTTTTTGCCCCACAGATCATTATATGCGTCTTATCCTTATTGATGAGTAGTTTCCTGTCCCTAATGAACAGTGAAAATCTATCCATCAATCTTTGCAGCCCCAAAGGGGTCCTGGAAAGAAGCACGGCGTCATCAGCATATAATAACACCGGCAGTGATACGCCTTTTTGCCTGGGAACACCTTTTAAAATCCCATCAATTTCATTGATAAATAAAATAAACAATAACGGAGCTAAAACACAGCCTTGTCTTATGCCGCGTTGTATGCTAAATTTAGGGGTACATTCTCCCTTGGTTCCAAAATGTGCACAAGTTTGCAGTTTTTGGTACAACCTAGCAAGGAAGAAAATAATACCCTCTGGGGCGCCCATCCGCAACAAAGTAGGCCATAAAATTCCATGATCAACCATGTCAAAGGTGCTGCTTAGATCAGCAAAGCATAAATATAATGTGCCACCTTTAGCTTCTACGTATTTCCCAATTATAAGGTCAAGATTTAAACATTGGTCCAATGTGCCCCTGCCTTTCCTAAAACCAAACTGACTTTCGGAAAGGATTGCCTTATCTTCAACCCACTCCTCCAGCCTAGCTAACATAACTCTGCTCATAACCTTTACAGAGGAGTCCAGAAGGGAAATGGGGCGATAGTTCTTTGCTTCAGACCGATTGCCTTTTTCGAAAATAGGGATAATAATAGATTCCCCCCATGTGGTCGGAGCTTCAGTGCAAACAGCTGCATTAAAAACGTTTGCAAGGAGGGGGCTCCAGATCTCCGGGACTGCTTTGTAAACATCTATTGGGACCCCATCGGGTCCTTGGGCCTTCCCCCCCTTACTTGCACGAATTCCTAACTCGACCTCGGCCACAGTAAAATTTAAAGGTAATACGGGCCAATTACATGGGGTAGTAGCTGGGACACAATTTGAATCAAATATATTAGAAAAATGCGTTACCCAGCAATCACTAGAAACATTAGAGCTCAATACAGGGGTCTTATCGTCTCTGAGGAATGGGGAATTAACCGTAGCGCAGAATAAAGTGTTATTGTGTATCTCTGCAGCTTGGTTTAAAGATTGGAATTCATAGAGCATATTATCAAGGCCATTATCTCCGCTTTATCGGCAGTTTCCTGCCGATAAAAGCGGCGATAATGTATCTCCTGTCCTTGATAATATGCCCCACAGTGTGTACATTCTGCAAGTACACGCTTTGTTTTTAAAACTGGCTATACTGTTTTGTTAGTAATGCATGGCTGCGAGATCAATTGTGGGCTTTTGTTAAAGTATTGATGTTAATCAGAGCCCATGCCCAGCGCAGATAAAGGGACCTATATGGGAGCCATTGCACACTTTGACTAGCATAGTCCCTTTAATGTCCATTTTCACCTTTCCCCCCACAACAATGACCGTCATAAGTAGATCTGACGTAACGCAAAGCATAGATGGCACAAAAGAAGGTAGTGGTTGCCAACTAAGTTATAGGAATGATCAGGCCCAAGGCTGCGCCAGGCCCACCTATATGACAAATGTACGCAAAGTTATTACACATATGAAACAGAAGGGCAAAGATTCCTTGATAAGTAAATCCATAAGCAAGGTGAGGGGGTGTAGATCTATCATTAGAGAGGATATTGTATGGGCAAATAGATTATCACATCAAAATTCTCCAACGGATTCGATTCTATAGAACTACATCTCAGGGATGCAAACCTAGCCCGTAACCTCATAGCCCTAGAGGCAAGATAATTTTCACCCACCCAAACAGGTATCAGACTTAAATACAATCCCTTTAGCAACCAGCAGCAGTTTACTACCACTAGCAAAGGAATCCCTCTAGGTTCTGATTCACCTTTAGCCATTAATGATTGCCTGGCAAGTCAAACCAATCCACTTTCCTCATCAGCCCCTTGCACTAGAAAGGTTGAGTACCTAGGAACTAAACTGAGCCACTGTATAGATCCAACACTCCCACCTCAAAAGCCTGGTACCTTGGGGCCACCTGTTTTCAACAGCCTACAATCGCTACCACAAGAGAGGAGGTTCCAACACAACGTGACAATACTGTAGACCAAGTACCAGGCTTCAGACTGAACAAGATCCAGTTCTCCCACCTAGTACATGGGGGAACATCTCCTAGCCTTTCCATACTATCATGGAATGTTACAGGAGTGAGGCCCAAGCTGGCACTACCACATTGGTGAAGGGATGAGATCATGAGACTGTTGGCAGTAGCCTCAGTTAAGGTGAAATCTTTAACTATAGTGGAGATCTCTCTGCAGCTGTTGGTGTTGGCGTCAGTGCTGGCTATGAGTGTAGATCACTTGGTGGTGCAAATCTGCTGGAGGTTGCCAATGAGCATATATTTGTAGAAGTTACTGCTTGTGCTATCTCAACTTGTTCTATAACTGCACTCCAATATACCAGCCAGCATGAGGTCTGGATCTAGTGGGCTTGCTGTGCTTGAGGGCAGCAAGGAAGCCAGCACAACCTGTGATCCAGGTGTCAAAGCTGTTGACAGATTTGGGTACATTTCTGCAGTTCATGGCCAGTGTTCTGCGAGTCTGACTGTCCAGTCTTCCTCAGGGACATTGTTCCAATTACAGCAAGAAGGCCTTGTGAGTCTGAGGCTTTATTTATCAGCAGGCATACAGAAACAGGTCACCCATGTAAAATGATCTTTACATTTTAGCACAATGTAACATGCTTTAGAGACCAAAATGCTTTAAAATGCAGTATTTTATTATGTTCTTGTTATCCTGTAGCTGGGAAAACACCGTTTTTTTGTGTGTTTTATTTACTTAAATCCGTCATGGTTTTAAGTAGTAGTATTGGAAGAAAATGCATAAAATGAACAATTTGGCAGTAATGCTCGTTGGTAAATCCTTTTTGAAGACCTCCAATCCCATGTTTTGGTTTTAATGGTACTTTGGTGGTTAGCCTGATGTTCTCTTTCAGACTTTACTCAGATCATTCACCTGCCGTGCTAATTTTTGAGGTCACAACGTACAATAAATGTACCCCTGATGGCAGCTAACAAAACAACTTCCTGAATGATTCAGAAGTGGTCAACATATAAAATAATTCAGCACTGAATTTTCTAATGACTTCAAAAAACGTTTTTAAAAAGTGATGGAGGTCTTGGAATTAATTTGTCTTTAAGATATGGGCATTTTATCTGTGGAATGGGGGTGCCACCTCTCTTGACCACTAGGTGGAGCTTGATCTGGTGCTGTAGTCATTTGGGAAACTCCTCTCAAATCATGGCTTGAGCTGAAGGGGCTCTGATTAACATCAATACTAAAACAAAAGGCCACAATCGTCCCTTTACTAATAAAAGAGTAGAGCCAGTTTAAAAACACAGCGTGTACTTTCTGAAAGCACATGCCCCATTTTTAAACTTGCTTTACTCTTTTCTCAGTAAAGTGAGCATAGCTGCCAAGGTTTCAGATTGCGTATGTGTGACATTTTCATAAGTTCAATGTACTGATGATGACTAGCATTCGATGGGTAAGGGTGACATTTTCATGTGAACAAAATCAAAGCAATGAAAATGCTGGAAATATATAAAAAATATCTGTAAGTAAGACATGATTGAAGGTTATCCCTCTTGAAGATGCACATTTTTAAGTTTAAGGCTGGATTTAAAAAAATATATATTTACTGTTCAAAAACACCCTTAAGTTCTTACAATAAAAGGCTATGTTACTCTTCGGCTCGGGTTGTCTGTCGCAGGTTTTCTGCCATTGCATTAAATCTAAATGCAGCTCTTTGGTAGTTAATAGCTCACAGTTCTATATTAGGATTTAACTTATAAACTGCAAGTAACAAAAGGGGCTGTCTGACAGAAGCAGTAATGCTCAGACCTATTTACATTGCATGTAATTTGTGATCTGCATGGTTCACCAGCTTCTTTTCATCAGGCATGTTAACCTCCTCGGCTAGTTAATGGTGAGTCAACTTCCACAAGACAAAACTTAGATCGCTCTGCAGCAGGTGCATCATTCTTCAGAGTTACCTCGATATTTTTATGGTTGCCTGAAAATTGCTAGAAAGTCGTCATCATATTTTCTGCACGCCACTGCATCATCTTCAGGGGGATCTTTTGATGGATTGTGTGCTGCTCAGTCCTCCGTGTGAATTTCCTTGTTCACCCACCTCAACCATGTGCGCAGTTTGAATGCCAGGGAAAAGCTGCATCACAGAAGGTGTAACACAATATACAGATTTGTAGACCAGTTTAAGATAATGGATGCTAATAATGAAACACTTGGGCACAAGCCTGTTTGTCCTAGCCTGGAATCCCAGGTAATTATTTGATCATTTTTCCTATTGGGGTCCCTAGACCAGTCCCATTAATAGTTTTTAATTCTTCGAGCGTTTGCTGACTATCTTGTCTTCAGTTGCAGGTTTCCAGTCTGTATGGTATTTGGATTAAAGTGGTCATGTGCGAGTACCCACAAAGACAAGGTAATTCTGTTTATGTTCCTCGTTGGGTTGGGGGTAAATAGATTCACAATCTGCACCCTTTTTCTTTTGCAGGTTTGTGAGACCGGTCTACGAATACAATTGCACAGGCAGAACAAACCGGTAATTGTTTGGTAGAGTTAAACTGTGGTGCATCTTGTACATTGTAGTATAAAATACTTACCCCTGTTTTCTTCTGTTGCAGGTTTCGCAGCCAGAACCCCATACATTTAAACAGGCGTGTGTGAGTACAGGCAGAACAGGTAATTGTTTGGTAGAGTCAAACTGTGGTGCATCTTGTACATTGTAGCATAAAATACTTATACAAAAAACAATTGAGGAAGGGTAGAGGCTATGATGATAGAATCACCCTCCTGTACGTTACCCATGTTTTCTTCTGTTGCAGGTTTCGCAGCCAGAACCCTATACATTTAAATAGGCGTGCGTGAGTACAAGCAGAACAGGTAGTTGTTTGGTAGAGTCAAACTGTGGCGCATCTTGTACATTGTAGTATAAAATACTTACCCCTGTGTTCTTCTGTTGCAGGTTTCGCAGCCAGCACCCCATACATTTAAACAGGTGTGCGTGAGTACAAGCAGAACAGGTAATTGTTTGGTAGAGTCAAACTGCGGTGCATCTTGTACATTATAGTATACAATACTTACCCATGTTTTCTTCTGTTGCAGGTTTCGCGGACAGTACCTTACACATTTAAACAGGCGTGCGTGAGTTCAAGCGGAAGAGGTAATTGGTTGGTAGAGTTAAACTGTGGTGCATCTAGTACATTCTAGTATAACAGATTGAATGCATGAGCTAGACGTCAAGGTAAGCCATGTTCCCTTATTTTGCAGGCTTTGTGGCACAGCAGGTTCAAACCGGCAGGCATGGAAATGTTCAAGTGCAAAGCTGTACCTTTGGGAGAGTGTGGTGCTTCACCACAAAGGAAGAAATGTTGCCTTGTATTCAAGGAAGAGTGGATGAAAGAAATTGTGGAGGCTGAGACACAGAAATCACGAAGCAAGGTTCACTTGCAACTCGGGGAACTATTCCAATACAGTCCAGACGTGGGCTTGATTTGCAAAGCATGTGCCGAAGCAAAGATTACAGGGAAGAAATGGAGTGATGACTGGAAACTGGATTACATGATACGCCATCTACTTAGCAAAGTACATGAGTCTGCCATGGTAATATTGAGAAACAGAAGTGCTGCTGCCAGGTTTGGTTATGGAGTGCGGGCAATGCTGATAGAACAAGAAATCCATGATCACCTAGTTTGTATGTGAAGATACCAGACAACTGGAGGAGCAAGAACTATGCTTTTGAGTTCCTTGAGGCCATCAATAGCGTGATACACTGTGAAGCTATGGCAGAACTTCGGCAAGCTTTGTATCACACATTGATAATTCATGACAGCACGGATATTTCTGTTACAAAAATGCTCATCCTTTACTTCAAGTTCCGGCCTGTAACATCAACAGAGCACAAAACAGAGTTTGGGGGCATAGTGAATCTGACTAGTTGTAAAGCTGAGGCTATCACTACTGCTGTGAAAGAATTCTACACTGCCAATGAACTCGACCTTATGAAAATGGTCATGTTCACATCCGATGGTGCGTCTGTGATGCAAGTTAAGAATAATGGTGTTGCTACTCGCCTTAAACAATCCATTCCTCATCTAGTAGAGCAGCATTGTGTCGCCCATTGAGAAGATTTAGGCGTTGATGATGCCTGGAAGAGGGTTCCAATGATTAAAGAGATGGAGACCTTATTGTGGACTGTCTACACTATGTTCTCCATATCTCTGCAAGGAAGTCCAAGCCGGATGAAATTGCTTCGGTCACTAAATGTGAAGTGGTCTCTTTTCGACCACTGAATGAAGTCCGGTGGCTTTCAAGGCATGTTGCTGTTGGTGTACTAATTAGTAATTACAAGGCTGTTCTTAAGTACTTTAAACATGAGAAAGTTGAGGAGAATGATCCAGTTGCTAAATATTATTACAAAAAGCTATCCAACTCCAACTACCATATTTCACTTGCAGTACTTGATGACATTCTGGGTGAATTCGCATCTTTGTGCAAACTATTACAATAAAGTTCTTTGACTACTGTTGAAGCTGTACAGTATGCAAGAGCAAAGATTGGCCAAGTTAAGCAACAGTATTTCGGCGACACTGTCTTTTGGAGCGGCAATGTAAGAGATCTGATGGTGTTGTACAAGGAAAGGCAAGAGTTTGACAGTGGGCCTATTTTGTCTTTTATTTCCCTTCTTTGTGAGCACATGCAAAAAAGGTTCCCTGAAGATGATCTGAAAGAATGGGCAAGTTTTGAAATCCAGGCAATAGCAACACAATCACATTTTGATTTTGGGACTGAGAATATACAAAGACTTGTTGAAAAGTATAAAATGTCTTGGTCTTGGGTGACTGTAAAACACCAGAAGATGTTGTTCGATAATACAGAGACTATAAATATGTGGTGGCAGAACATGTAAAGGGTGGGTTATTTACCACATTTCAAGACATGGTGAATTTCACTGTATGCATTGCTGCTCAGTATAGTATGGTGTCTCAGCTTGTTGATGTCTGTGCAACGTTTCAAGCATCTAGTGCAGATTGTGAATGAGGATTCAGCCTCATGAATACTATCAAAAAGTAAATTGAGGAATAGACTAGAGCAGAAGCATTTGGATATGCTGATGAGGACAAAGACCTATCGACTGAATGGTAAAGTTGACCTAGATAGAGTTTATCAGCACTGGAAAAATGGCAAGGATCGCCGTGAGAAGCAACCCTGTCACCCATCTAGTGATGCCACTTGACGTGTCTGAACGGCCCTCTCTCTTATTGTTTATATGTGATATTGTATAGGCTCTCAACACTTCCCCACCCAATGAACAGTGCTCCAGTTGAGAATATTTATTAAAATCTTATGATAGTACCACCGTTTAAGTCTTGTGCTTTTCTAAACTTGAAGTCTACTTGCCTGTGTAACCAATTCATGTCATGGCAAGTTTATCCAATTTGCAAACTGCCCATAAGACCCTTATTGTGGCGCTGTATGTGTGAAAATGCATAGCCATGGTTGCAGCGCACAGAGACCCTCCACTGCCGCACACAGAGTAAAAAAATTAGAGGGAACATTGGTTGTGACCCTGTGCCTCATGGGAAAAGTCCTGCCCAAACTGCCAAGCCAGGTCCTGCCTGGACTGGAAACAAGCATCAAAGGACCGGTTTGGGGGTTTCACCCCTCATCAGCCAGGATAGCTTGAATCTAGGGGCACAATGAGCCCGGGACCTACGTCTGGGCATACCTGGTGCACTTAGTGCAAGAAAGCATTCTGTACATCAATTGTTCTTTTCGCCTTTGTCACCCTGAGTTGAAAGGGTATGCCCAGATGCGGGTCCTGTGCTCTCCATACCACTGGAGTCAAGCTATCCTGGCTGATGAGGGGTGAAACCCTAAAACCGGTCCTTGGCTGTTTGTCTCCAGTGCAGGGAGGACCTGGCCTGGCTGTTCCGGCTGGACTGTTCCCATTGGGTGCAGAGTCAAGACTGATTTGCATATAGCTGGGTTCAAACTGGAAAGGCATGGGGAGCAAAAAACAATGCCTTAGGCCCAGATCTCTGTACTGGGGTGAATGTATGACATTGTTCTGCATTCTGTCCATCAATTGTTCTTTTTGCATTTGTCACCTCGAGTGAGATAGGTATGCTCAGATGTGGGCCCTGTGCTCTCCAAGCCACTGGAGTCAAGCTATCCTGGCTGATTAAGGGTGAAACCCAGAAACCGGTCCTAGGATGTTTGTCTCTAGTCCAGGGAGGACCTGGCCTGGTAGTTCGGGCTGGACTGTTCCCATTGGGCGCAGGGTCAAGACTGATTTGCATATGGCTGGATTCAAACTGAAATGGAATGGGAAGAAAAAAAACAATGGATTTAGGCCCGGATCTCTGTACTGGGGTGAATGTATGACATTGTTCTGCATTCCGTCCATCAATTGTTCTTTTTGCAATTGTCACCTCGAGTGAGATAGGTATGCTCAGATGTGGGCCCTGTGCTCTCCAAGCCACTGGAGTCAAGCTATCCTGGCTGATTAAGGGTGAAACCCAGAAACCGGTCCTAGGATGTTTGTCTCTAGTCCAGGGAGGACCTGGCCTGGTAGTTCGGGCTGGACTGTTCCCATTGGGCGCAGGGTCAAGACTGATTTGCATATGGCTGGATTCAAACTGGAATGGAATGGGAAGAAAAAAAACAATGGATTTAGGCCCGGATCTCTGTACTGGGGTGAATGTATGACATTGTTCTGCATTCTGTCCATCAATTGTTCTTTTTGCAATTGAGGTTGAATTATTCAACATCCTGAAATATTTCTGCAGCTGACAACACTCCAAAATGCAACTTTTTGTATCTGAACAAACCAACATGAGTCGAAATAGTAGTAATGTACCTACAGTTCGCTTCCTACTAGAGTTGATGGTAACCCTTGTTCAGGTCAAGACCGGAGAAGGTTTCGACACCATTTAGTTGCAAGATCATGTCCGCTATGTGTGGATCAGGATGTGTTTTCTCTCGCTATTGCTTCGTTGGCTTGGCACATATCAACATGCGCATTGCAATGCCACTGTCCTATTTTGGCACCACCACTATGGGCAAGACCCATGGAGTAGGAGCGGTGAAGAGCTCAATTGTCATGCTTCAAAGGCGTTTCTAGTTCTATCTCAACAGCTTCTGAACAACAGGGAGAATGTACTCATTAATATGAAGTTGTGCTTTATTTGTCTTGTGCCTTTCTAGCCATGAATCAATGATAGGAACTGACTTACAATTTTCAGATTGAGTGTGGAGATTGTAATTGAGAGATATCAGTCCCCCGTCAGCAGCAGTGGTGAAACTGAGGAGGTATGCACTGGACAAAGTTCCTTGAAAAATGTGAATTGCAGTGATACTGCTTAATGCTGCATTGTCGCTGTGAATGACCCTTAATTCTACAATGGTTTAGAAGCAGCCCACATATCTTTGTGTTTGACAGGTTGAGGCGTGGCTCAGGAGACAGGCTATTGAAGTTCTTCACTGGCATGATGTTAATAGATGCACCACGGTCTATGATAAAGGTTATGGGGCAACTGTTAACTTTTATTGTAATCTTGGGGCAGTGTCCAAATGGATTTAGTCGTTTTGTTTGTTGTTTTGCCTTTGTCTTTCGGTTTTCTTTGCAAGCAGCCACACAGGCATATGCCATCATCACACATCCATCTTCTTCACTGGTGCTTGATAATGACATTGAAGAGCCTTTGGAGGATACATTTGATGGTGATTAACTTTGTCCGGTTTCTATTTGTCGTAACTGATGTTGCTGTTTGGCCTTGTGGGTGTGGCAAGAATTTTTCTGGAACCTTCTGGTGCCAATTTTCTCTTCTTGCTACAATCCCTTTGGTTTATCTTTTGCTTACAACGTGTTTTTTTTACCAGCAGCATTTACAGGTTTGTTCCATGGCTGGACATTTACCTTCATGGGAAATGAAAACCCATATCAGAAACACAACTTTTTCTTCTCTGTAGACGTTGACTTACGTGTATCTACTTTGTGCTTGCTTTTTATGATCAAGTTGATTCCTTGCGATAAAATTACAATTGGGTAGGCGTGCGCGGAAGAATAAAGTCCAATAGCTAGCAGGTTGTTTTTACTTGAGTTTTTTTATTATGAATTCAATATCAAAACGAAACTTTAAAATCCAGCCAACGCATTTCGTTCTCCTTCGAAGAACTTCATCAGCGCTGAAAAAGTACAGAGACCAAAATTAATATCACAAAAGACATGCGCGGACGTTATTCTTCCGCGCACGCCTACCCAATTGTAATTTGGAGGATCTGGAGCCCAGTGGCACCACTAGATGGTTGATTCCTGGGCTGTTTGCGTTGGATTTTTTGGGATATCAGAACTGGCATGAGGTGCAGAAATTCATAGTCAACCATCCTTTTTCTTTGTAATTACATTATGATTCCTTGCGATAATCTTACTTCCATTTCAGGGGCCTGTCAATCTGCATGTTCTTCTACCTTCGTGGCTATTAGCACTTTCTCTGAACAGAGGGCCTCATTTATAGGTTTTTTGCTGCGGGGCATCACAGCAGGTATTGCTCCTGCGCTGCCCTACGGCAAATGAGAAGGGCAGGAAAGTACAGTATCCTTTAGACACAGCACATTCCTGTCTTCCCCTGCGCCGGCGCACAATGGACTGCTGTGCGCCAATGCAGGCACCTTTGCACCATGGTGCAAGGGTGCGTGCATTGCAGGGATGATTATTTTTGTGCAGGAAGGTTCACAAGAGGCATTTTCCTCTTGTAATGTATGATGCAATGCTGCATATATAGAAAGAGGAAAAATGAGGAGAAATGAAGATATTTCGCCTTGTTGTGCCTCCCTTATGCCTCCCCTGGAAAGTCGTACTTTTTTGGCACTGTTTCAGACTTACGAATTCTTGTAAATCTGGGTCAGTGTCAAAAAGCCATGGATGTTGCTGGGAACGCCCCCAGCAACACCCATGGATTGCCCCTTTCCTACAGTTTTCTGCGTGAAAGGGGCACATATTTATAAGGCCATGAAAAGCCACGTAACGTGGCATAACGTGGCTTTATAAATATGCCAGTGGCACTTTGCACCACCAGAACATCAAAAAAGTTATGTTTCGGTGGCGCAAAATGCCGGTAGGGCCTCATAAATGAGGCCTACTGTGTATTTCTCAACATGTATCTTCTGAACATGTCTGAAAGACTACCATCGATGACGTTACGAAGCATGACTTCTTAATCATTAAATTCACTGAACTTGCAATGTGTGATAAGCATGTCAAGTCTCTCAACAATGTCGTTCACTTTAGCTTGTTGCTGTGCTTGGTTGAGAATTTACCTTTCATTGTCTCCATTTGGCATCGGATTGAACTTGGCTTCCAATTCTTCCTTGATTTGACAGTATGATACAGCATCAGCTTGTGATTTCTTTTTATCACTTCTTTCACTCTATCACCAGCAAGGTTCTTTAAGTACTTAATGATTTTCTTATCATCTGCTTCTACCAGTGCGTCTATGAAATCATCGAACGTCTCCACCTGGTGCCAATATTCTGTTTCTTCACCTTGTCAAATGGTGGTGGTGGTTTCAGGAATGCAGCTGCATCGTATTTGGCGCTTTTTTCTACTGTTGTTGAGAGCATATGCTGTTCGGATGACTGTTGCTGTTGACCCGTACCTGTCACTTATGCAAACACCTATCGTGTGCTTGCAGTTGGGCCATCATGCCCAGTCAAAGGTTGTAAGGCATAATCTTCTTTCTTGATGGTTACTAACAGGTTTGTCTCTAACATCTGGTTGTCACTGCCTTTAGCTTTTTGCATCGTACCTGGTTGTGACTGCCTTCAGCATTTCGCTTTCTATCGATGATGGGTCTGTGTTATGGCGCAGTGCAATATCTCTTCTTTCAGCCCTACCAATGGATTCTGGATGGCTTTTCAAATGCCCTACTCTACAGAGCCTTCAACTTCTTCGAGGGCCGTATATGGGTTGGTGCAGGGCTTTGACTCCACACACGCCAACTTTGAACTTCTTCTTATCAGTTAGGGCGCATGTGGCACAAGCAGTTTGCTGTATCATTGCAAATTCTCTAGGAGAGCAGTCTCGTTTCTTCGAGGAACATATCCCCTACATGCCGCCAGATGTAGTGTCCTCCCCAGCCTAGGAGACTGCGAATGAATACACCACACACAGAGTTATGTAATAGATGTCTTTATTCCTCAGCATATAATCACACAGTGCATTCTCATTATGTCATAACCCTTATTAATCACACCTTAACACCTCCAAGAAAGTTGCGTAATTCCTTTGTTGAGTCCACCCAGAACTGCAATGTTCCTAGTGCACATAGTCTCACAACACTACAATAACCACATATCTATTTGCCGACTGTGAGAATACCATATTTGTGTATATGCATATAAGCTTTGGGAGCTCTATGTGTACGGATGCAAGAGAGAGAAAGAAATATCTGTCCAGTATAAGTGATATGCTCTGTGTTTGATGATAAACGTCAGCCTCTAAATACACACTAGCAATCAAATTATTCACTTCCTGAATGTGCATACCCTGAAAATCTACAGGCAGGTGTCAGTCTTTGGGATTATTGATTGGCTAAAGGACAAGCAGCAATGAAATTATGTGTCCTGTTTGTGTTAGCAGGATAGTATGCAAAGCTCACCTTCCTAGTATGGCTGTCCATCTAAAAATATTCATTTATTAGTGTATATGAACTTCAGTGTTTATCTCCCAAGGGTATATATTGTATTTGCGCCTCGCCAATTAGTAAGTTGGAGAGCAACTAAAAACACAATGCCTCTTTGAGGATATCGTAAAAAACATTTGAGCATTTATTTGACTGTTAAGTGTAAATCAGCCCATTCTCAGAATGTAGATCATGTTTGCTGGTATTGGTCTCTTCTGGAAGCACTCTTATAAAACAGTTGTTCTATCTTTAGTAATCAGCAGTAGAGTATCTCCCGTAATATGATAGAGAAGGACAGAAAGCCATCAATCAACAGCTCACCAAATAACTGGAACAAAATCACCTACTCAATGCCACACAAGCAGCATTCTGGGCCAACCACAGTACTGAGACCCTGCTTATTGCCACCACTGATGACATCTGAACTCTCCTCGACTGCAGAAAAACTATGGCCCTGATCCTCCTTGAACTCTCTGCTGCTTTTGACACAGTCTCTCATCAGACCCTCATCGACAGACTTTACAACATTGGTATACAGCAATGTGCCCTCAAGTGAATTGCATCTTTTCTCGCAGGACCTACTCAGAGCATCCGACTGCCCCCTTCACCTCCGCACTCAAAGAAATCATTGGCAGCGTACCCCAAGGATCAACACTCAGCCTCACCCTGTTCAACTTCTACATGAGCCACCTCGCAGATGTCGTCCGTGCCCATGTCCTCAACATAATCTCCTACACAGACGACACTCAACTTATTCTCTCGCTCACCAATGACCCCACCAGTGCCAAAACCAACTTTTGCACCGTCATGACCAAAGTAACAAACTCCATCAGAGACAACTGCCTCAAACTCAACTCCGACAAAATATGAAGTACTGATTTTCAGAAGAACATCCCTTCATGGGACCACCGCTGGTGGCTAGCAGAACTCAGACCAACACCCACACCCACAGACCATGCATGCAACCTGGGCATCATCTGTGACAGACAACTGACCATTAAAAATGACAAATCAACATAGTTGCCTCTTCTTGCTTCCATACCGTTTGCATGTGCCACAGAATTTTCAGATAGATCCTAATCAACACCAGAACTGTCATGCAGGCCCTCGTCACCAGCATCACGGACAGCAATGCCCTCTATGCTGGAATCTCCGCCGCGTACCTCAGAAACTCCAGACCATACAGAACATGGCAGCCAGACTCATCATCAAATCATCAAAGTACTTTATTCGGTTAAAATTGATAACTATAAAAGCATACAAACGTACAGATTTCATTTACATTAAAATATAGTTAAAAGAAAAACCTGAATCAATTTGCCCTGTGAACACACAGTAAGAAGTCAACCCAACAAGATAGATTTTGCAAGTTAAAAAAGAAACAATTATAATCGAGAAAGTGAGATGAATTTGAGACTATATCTAAGCTTTATAAAAGAAAGGACATAGGTGACATCAATTAAGATTCATTACATTAGTCGACGCAAAAAGGTAACTGTGGTTATTGGATGCTTTCAGGTCACCAAATCTAAGCCATGAAAAGAGTCATAATGATTATATGTGGGTATCTTGTAACTACTCATTACGGGGTCCCTCCTGCCCATCCGGTGGTTTTCCTCTATGCTCCATCTTGTGGGGGGCAAATACGCGGTTCTGGGATAGAAATCGGACAATTCTCTTCTTACTATGGGCCCGTCTCCTATTTGTGAATTCCAGCTACGTAGATATGGGATGACTTGGTTATCCCTGAAATTAACAATTACCAGGTCTCCAACCATGTCCTTAGGATGGGAACCTATCCATCCTACCCGTCTGACATTTAAAATTCTTCCATCAATATTAGATGGGAGGGGTTTATTCTTAGTTAACCAAAATTGTACTTTATTTTTGAGGTCCTGATGCCCTTCAGTTCTCCCGTTTATGAGCACCGGCACTCCCGAGAGGACACACACATAAGGTGCTGCCTCTGGTGGTAGATTGATACAGTTGATTTTTCTACACATATTACCTTGGTTAGCAACTGACCCCTCAGAGCTCGTGGCTACTTTGGTTGGCCCTGCTCTAGCGGCAGAACTCGATTCCTTTGTCGATTTTTTGGGTACATCCTTGCTTTTTGAGGCTAGTAATGTGGGATTTAATGACCGATTTTGGGCAGTTTTACTATGTGCAGTGGTTACAGGCATATTGGAAGCAGCTAAGCTCTGCAGTTGCTTGTTTAGCTTGATAGGTTCTTCTATCGTTGTGAGCTTTTCCCCAATTCTCTCTATCCTTTCTATGAGCGGGGATAATAAAGTTTTGACCAGTTCTTCAAGCTGGGCCAGGAGATTGGATGGAAAATTGGATACAGAAGTTTCCAGTATTGGACATACTTTGGGTAGTTCAGGTGTAAAGGTGGCTTTGGTCAAGGGGGGACTTGAAATCAATGTTGGATGTTTCGCTAGACTCCCCCTCTGTTCCGCACCTTTACGCTTTCTGTTCTGGGGAGGGACCTGGGAATGCGTGATCGCTTGAGTGATAACTTTGTCTTTTAATGGAGAAGGAGTTTCTAGGGGACTTTTATTTGGTTGGGGTGATTTACTAACCTGGGGGCTTCTTTTTCCCATAGGGCATGTTGGGGGACTGAATTGCTCAGGTCCCTGTTCTGCTTGGTAGTACCTAGTGTTACAAATTTCGTTTAATTCCCTCAGTAATAAAGAGTTCAGTGAGTCAATTGGAATCAAAGGGGATCGTTTGCAGGATGTAGTTTCTGTAGACAAACTGTGTTCTACTCTCTCAATTGCCAATGTTACCCTAGTTAGTTCATAGTCCAATGTCCCCTTGAGTGAACCCCCCCCGAGAGAGTGTTTGTTTGGAGGCCCCTTTAACAGCCATGGTACAACTAAGTAATAACCAATAATGACATACACGAACCTATATCGGTCCAGTAGGTATCTTATTAGCCAATAAATAGATCATTTAGGGGAAGCAGAAGTGTTTGTGGATAGTCTCTAGATGCGCGTACCTTGGTTCATGTCCTTTGTCCCCCAAAACCAAGAGTGGTTGCCCGGCTCGACCTCCTCGGGCCTCTGAGGGCCACAGAGGGCCCGCCCTTTGCCCGGGCTTAGCCCGGCGTCGCCCGCGCGCATCCCGTGACGCGGAAGGGGCTCCGACCTTTTCAGCGCCTTCCGGGCGCGTCAGTGGGCGGGAAGGAGCGGAGCAGACAGGCAAAGGATTGTGGGGGCTGTAGTCCCCCCGCTCGGCGGCCGCGTGGTGTTCCGGTCATGGCGGCGGGGGGGACCAACAGCCGGTGGAGATGCAAGCGCCGACTGCGCTATGGCCAGCGAAATCCCAGAGTCCCCGGTGAGTTCTGTATCAGGATGGTCGCCCGCTCCCCAGATGGGGCTCTGACCTTTTCAGCGCCCTCCGGGTGCGTCAGTGGGTGGGAAGGGGCGGAGCAGACAGGCAAATGATTGTGGGGGCTGTAGTCCCCCCGCTCAGCAGCCGCGTGGTGTTCTGGTCGCGGCGGCGGGGGGGACCAACAGCCGGTGGAGATGCAAGCGCCGACTGCGCTATGGCCAGCGAAATCCCAGAGTCCCCGGTGAGTTCTGTATCAGGATGGTCGCCCGCTCCCCAGAAGGGGCTCCGACCTTTTCAGCGCCTTCCGGGCACGTCAGTGGGCGGGAAGGGGCGGAGCAGACAGGCAAAGGATTGTGGGGGCTGTAGTCCCCCCGCTCGGCGGCCGCTTGGTGTTCCGGTCGTGGCGGCGGGGGGGACCAACAGCCGGTGGAGATGCAAGCGCCGACTGCGCTATGGCCAGCGAAATCCCAGAGTCCCCGGTGAGTTCTGTATCAGGATGGCAGCCAGACTCATCCTGGACCTCCCCAAATTAGCCCACACCACACCCCACCTCAGGAACGTCCACTGTCTCCCCATCTAGAAGAGATGCCAGTTGAAGATCCTCATGCACGCATACAAAGCCATACATGATCAAGGAACATACTACATCAAACATCACCTGAATTTCCACCTGTCCGTAAGACACCTGCGCTCCGCCTTACTCGCCCTCGTTCACCCCCCGCATCCGCCATAGCCGCAGTGGGGGCGGCTCCTTCTCCTACATCACTGTCAAATCCTGGAACAGCCTGCCCACCACCTCCAAAACGGCGGGCTTCGGAAAGAAACTCAAGACCAGGCTTTTCGACACCCTCAGTGCCCAGATAACTCTTGGGTGACAGTGCTGGAATTTACAAATGTATTATTTATTCACTTACTTATTTATTTCGTTTTAATGTATCTTTTAAGTGACTGGATCCCAGTATAGCTTTGGCTTTCCATGACCACAAATTGTTTTCCCTTTTAGCCATCTCTTCTGTATATCTTTGTTATTTCAGCTCTTTCCATCTCGCCAAAAAATGTAGTTTGAGACTAATTTCTGTGCTGAGGTGCCCAATGTGCAGGTGTGGGCCAGCATTTGGTGCTTACGCCTGCCAACATATTAGCCATCCCACCTGTGTATGACATTTGTGTTGTCTTCTCTTCCTATTTTTGTAATCTGTGCGTTCTCTTTTTGCTGCAGATCTTGCAGGTCACTCACCCGATCTAGCATGTAACTGTTCATGTTGATCCCCCATGCCTGCTGAAAACTAAATGCCATACCTTGAACTTCACTAGCATAAAGGGAGGGCTGGGGAGGCACTTCCTGCTGTATAATGCTGTATAATTCCCTGAATTGCTGTGCGCCTGTTTTTGCCTTAACTGGTTACCAATTCTTGTATATTTCTTACTACAGTTACAGTGCGGCCGCAAGGGTGAACATGAATAGGGACGAGTAAGCACAAGAACTATGTAGCAACCTGGTTGCAGGGGGTTTGATAGGTTCGGAAGTGGGTACATCTCAGAACGTCAAGAAAGAGGGTCTTAGAGTGAAGTTCATGAAACTTGAGTCACTTAAAAGAACTGAATTGAATAAATGGTGGGATGCTGCAACAGGATACCTCGTGGGTTGAGGTCACAGATCATATCCACGTATGAGGATCTAGAGCCAGACTTATACATTACTTGGGAGAAGGAGTTGAATACTAGCTCCAGGAACCTAATTAACATCTTGATAGAAAATTGAAATAAAGGTGGAAGATGGGATTAAAGAACTCAATCTTCCAGAGGCAACTGTGAAAAACTATACAATTTTAGATGAAAAAATGAAGGAGTTACAAACAGAGATTAAGAGGAGGAAGGCCAGAAACCTCAAACGCGACGAAAATGACTACTGATCTGATCGCGTTTATACATTTGCTAAACGGTTCGATTACCTGATGACTAAGGAATCAGGGTTGAAACAGAAGAGCAGTGTCCCATTGAGTAGTGATGCTGATGCATCTTCTAGTAACTTATTAAGTAGTAAAAATGAGGATCCTATTGAACCTGCTACTACCCCTACCCCAGAGAACAATTTTTTACAGGAAGTACGAAGATTGAGAATAGGGAATCGAGACATGGGGAGCAGGAATCGAGATTTAAGTGTAAAAAGACAAGGAGAGGGAAGAGAGGAAGGGGAGGAAACAGGAGGAAGACTGGGGATGAGAACCAGGTCATTGAAGAAATAATAGGATTGGATGGTACACTTGAGAATGAAATAGAGATCATGAATCTGTCATCTTTTGAATTGTCTGATAATTTGATAAAAGTACTGAAGAAGGGAATGGGTTTTGCCCAATGGCAATAGCTGACTGGTACATGACCAAAATTGATTTATTCAAATTTGTGAGATGGTTAAAGCTCAAAAAGTTAATGTACCAGAGAAGACTAAACAATTGAAAATAAAGTCTGTGAGCAATCTAACTATACAAGAGGTAAAGGATACACAAGTATTGCTTTCATTAACAGAGAAAGAGGATGATCCAGTTACAGTCTCTAAATTGTTAGATGAATTTGAGGTGAATCGATTCCAGAGTAAGGGCAGTGGGTTACGCCTGAAGTCAAAATGGACACCACAACTGGCGACAGGCAGTATTATTGATGCTTTCTATAGGGCAGTGAACTTTGATCTGGATAATATGATTGAGAAAACAAACAAGAATAAGCCTAGTATGAGGGGTGACAACTTGTCCCAAGGTGAGCGAGTAGCTTTGAGGGAACTTTGTAGCAACAAGGAAATCACTATACGTATGGCTGATGAAGGGGGCAGCATTGTGGTCATGGATACCAAAGACTATAATGATGAGGTATATTCACAACTGAATAATGAACAGTATTATGAGAGACTGATGGGTAACCCACTGGAAAATTTGACTAAAGAAATGAATCAACAGCTTAAAATTTGGTATGATTTGACGTTACTGGACTATAATGAATACATGTACTTGCTGCTTGTTGCACCTAGAGCACCTTGCATGTATACCCTACCAAAGGTGCACAAATGTAGAAACAGACCACCAGGGAGACCCATCATTTTGTGCATTGGTGGCCCAACGGAGAGGTTGTCTCAGTTTGTTGATAATTTTCTGAGGTTACATGTACATAATTTACCATCATTTATTGAAGACACGAAGCATGTATGTGAGAAGTTGGCCTGGTATATGATGTCCACAATTCTGTGGGCACCTTGTATCAGTCCAAACAATCCCTTATGGTGGTGGTTGTAAGTCAACCTTATAGACAAGCTATCCTAGGGGTAGCATGGACTAAGCAGCCTTAAAGGCTTAACTCCAAAGGACATGTGAAGCCAGCTGTTTTACCATATACAATCCTGTAATATCAAATGAAAGGACAGCACACAAGTTATATATTATCAAAATATATGTATTTATTCTTAGAATAACCCCACTACTCTTTATGAGCAATGAAGCACAAGCGTTTAAATGAAAGCACAGTTAAACATAGACAAGTTGCACGTTTTGGATGAGGCCGGTGGCCACTCAAACCATATATCAAAAAAGTGGTATAACAATCACTAATCGATCTGGGGTAAGGCCTAGGGCCTTGTGAATCGCTTGGACTACGGGGCACTAACAGCAGTTAGGGCGGGAGTAGCCCGTGGGATTCGGGAGCAGTGCGGGAAGCACGGCTTTCACCAATGTAAAGTCAATGGTGCGTAAAAGTTACAATGTTATTGCAAAAGGAGTCTTCCGACTGGACTAGGACTACCAAACTTTAGACTTAGGCACTAGAGGTGTGTACCAGTGTGGGAACACCGGCGCTAGTAAGTTACCTCACCCACAGGACGCGGGTGCACAGGTGCCAACCTGTGTCTGGTTTCGTTACGCAGTTCGATGGTGCCTGAGGATGAAGATGCTGCAGGCGTCCAGAAGAGAAGTGTCCGGTGCGATACAAGGGTGGATCGAAGTTGAAGGGTACCTGAAAGCAGAGGGGACAGAGTCTGGGTCACTAGCCAGTGACCAGGAAGGAACCAGGAAGGAACCAGGCAATGTTGGACGCAATCAGGTCATTGTCGGGTGCCTTGTCTCCGCTGCCACGTAGACACTGGGGCACCGAGGATGTCCTGGAGTGGATCACTAGCTGTCCCACAAAGGCTCTCGCTGTCGGCGGTGTCGGCTTCCGGATTGGAGTCAACAAGCCTTGGCAAAGGCAACCCACACAAGATTCAAAGAAGGCTTAACACTCGGACCAGCAAGGTCTGAGCGGGTGCTCCTTTTCAGGGGAGCTGGTGCCAATCTGGAGCAACCAGATCTACTGTTCAAGTTTAAGGTTTCGTCGGTACTGGGGCCACTAGCCAAGGGGCAAGCGACCGGACCAACGCGTCAAGCAGGAAAGTGCAAAAGGGCCCCACGCAGCACTCGTCAAGTGTGGAGGGGTGAGCTTCGGTGCACAAGCTGCTCGGGGTTGGAGCTTCTCAGACACCAATGCACAGCTTCAAGGGGGCCTCGAATGCTGCACAGTCAGCGCTTCGTTGTTCCTTCAAGATGGCCGCTCCCACGCTTCAGGTCGCCTCCACGGGTCCCAGCTCTGCATGGACTGTGGATCGGGCTGTTGGAAGTCAGGAAAGCTGGCTCTTGTTGATCTCTGTTGCTCGAGTTCTGGCGGGAACTGCAACAAAGCAAACATCGAGGTGCTGGATGGTGCCTGTTTGAACAGGGTGGTCACTCCTTGACCACAAGGGAGATTCTTCTGTCTTCCACGAGGAGTGGGATGTCGAAGGGTCCAGAGTTTCATTTCATAAGTTTCAGTCAGGATAATCTGATGTGCGTTGGCATTGCTCCCACCTATATTCCAAATCTGGGGGCTGGATTACCTGCTAGGTCCCTCCTATGGGTGGGACCTGGGAAGGGGGTGGTTACACCCCTTTCCCTTTGTCCAGTTTCACGCCAGGACTGGGGCAGGATGGCCCCAGAACCGGTTTGACTGCAATCTGCCCAGGGACACCTTGTGCGCCCCAGGCAGTGTCTAGTTTCTTTCAACCCTCCCTGCTACAATCCACTATCTCCTGTCTGGGGTGGTGTGACACCTCCCTGTGACAGGAAACTCTTTGTCCAGGCGTCCTCTGCCAGGTTTCGGCCAGCAGCAGGAGGTCAGACATGTGTCTGTGGCAGCAGCGTCCATTTTGTGATGCTGGGGCTCTGGTTAGGAGTAACCGCGTTTTCAGTAAAGTAACATGTCTTCTCCCTCTAGAAGGGTGGAATGCTACCCCCGTCGCCAGAATTGGCGAGGGGGTAGTATTCCAAAATGTATGACACCAAACACGACATGTTTTGATAAAGCCAAACCAAAGTTAACAATAACCGCAAGGATTATAATGCACTTAAGAATATATGGTATGGCAGTATCACTGGAACAGCAGTAAGGAAATGGTTCCGAACACTGCAGACAGGCTCAGCTCATGATAGAGCACCATCTCACATAAAACCAAGCACTCTGCCTCCAGGATTGTAAAGGCCTGCCATAGGAGTGACCTATAGGTATATATGTGTCCAGATATAGGTTTAGACATAGGTATACTATATCTAAGCAAGGGGTGATTACACCACCTTGCCCCAGATGTGTGAACAGCCAGTTGTGTCAATTTAAGTGCCAGCCAGGGGTGGCAAAAAGATATGCTGCAGCCCCTGGTAGGCCTTGGATGCACCTATGCCCATGGCACCTATAGTGCACTGTATAGGGGCTGACAAGGTGTCCAGTACCAAATTGGTTATGTACCTATAGTACATGTCTGTGAATTTAGAAAGAGAACAGCAGGCTGGGGGTCTGATTAGCAGGCCCACAGCCTCATTAAGTCGAAAACCAGTGAAGCAAAAAGCAAAAATTGGGGTGACCATAGGATAGCAGACCCTACTCTCCTAAAATGTACTTAACATACTGAATGATATGACCTGGGAGGATGGGATGATTATGGTGACACTAGACGTGGTGTCACTGTACACTAATGTTGACTACCGACTGGGGATGCATGCTATTGATTACTTTTTTAGCTGAAGACCTGCGGATTATTATGAACATACACAGATGATTCTTAAGAGGACAGAAATGGTTTTGAAGAATAATATGTTTTTGTTTAATGGCCTGTGGAAAAGTAAATTTTACCATGTTCTGTGTCCCTACGTGTCATCCATCATATGTTATGTGTGCATGATAAATATGCATATGTTATTCCCCACGTTTGATTAAAGACACAATTACAGTTGTGTCCACCTCTAGTATGCCAGTTTCCAGTCCTCGTGAATACTACGAATATCAGGCCTATGTAAAGCTACGTTGCCACGTTTCTCAGTGTGCACGTTATTCTATTATAAAGTCCCCGTTTCTAGGCCTCAAAAGGGCCTGGACATCAGATTCAGCTCCTGTCTCCTGAAACCTCGCTGAGGAGGGATACAGCCCCCACCTGTATCCTCGACCCTTCACTTACTTCCTGCCTCGCGGTGCCCGGCCCAGCCTGGCTCAGTCTCTGAGTCTGCCAAGAATATGTTATGATTTCAGTTATCCGTTCAGTCCTCCTTCTCTGCATTCCTAAGCTACTGAACTGCATCAATAGTTTCCGTCATTGTCTAGCCTTCACGTCTCCACGTTAGAGAAATACTGCATTCAATGGTCATTTCATATTCTTCATCACGCACTACATGTAGAATAATGCATGGTCCAGTCTTAGAATCAAGTTAGCCTTTCCTCTCTTGACTTCTAGTTTATATCAACATGTTCCCTAAACATCAGATACTAGATAGGGTTTAGGTACATGTCGCTCCGACCCTCCAGACTTCAGTCTCTGCTCCTAGCACAGAGTTCATAGCCCCCAGCTTCTCCTAGTAATACGTCATTGCCAGTTTGCGCGCACCACTAGGTTAGAGGTCCCGGCTCCTCAGGTAGCCCCCTCCATGGTTTCCGCCCCATTCATGACATATTCTGTTACGTTTGCATCACATGTCTATGTATACGCCCTGTTACACCTACTTTCGCCCTTATCTTTCGCGACTGCTACGCGTCACGCCTTCTGCTCCACCCACTGCTACGCCTACTGCAATGTAATGCTATGTGTTTGCGTTATGTATATATGCTCATGTATTGTTATTAAAAGTCAGCGCGCTCATCCCAGATCCAGCCCCAGCAGCTGCTGGGCCCTGTCATCCTATTCCTATGCAGGTTGTCCTGTTCCTGTCCTTATGCTGTATTAAACCTGCAAAACTCCTACTACCTCGAATCTTGACTCTTATTTATTGAGCTATCTGTTATGATATATGTCTAGTCAAAAATAGGGTATTATTTATTTATTTACCACATAATGGCGCCCGAATAGGGACTTGCCCTTTCCCCACGCGTCGGTGAAGCCACGCCGACCCCCTGACCCTCTGCAGTCGTGACGGAACTCTTCTGCGCAGTGGCAGATATTTCTGCTCAAGTATCCCTCAGGCCCACGGAGGAGACGGAGGAGGCGGTCCAGCATCCAGACGAGACGGTGGAGGAACGCGGCGAGTCCCGACCAGAGCCCAAGCCAAGAGTCCAAGGTCCGAGGTATCCGGAGGTCCACCCGTAACTGAAGTCCGAAGTTCGTCGTCCGTCGTCGTAGCAGTCCAGTCCAGTCTGAGGCCTTCCGTTCTTGCTGCCCGGTGAGTACCGTTACTGGGGTGGTATCTAGACAGAGTCAATTTAATTGACTCTGGTCTGTGGGTTGGTGGTACACAGTCCCACAAACGAAGTGTCCACTTCGGTGGATGCGGGTCCTGACGTGTCTCTTTATGAGACCGGTAAGTTTCGTACTGTTTCAGCAGTGCATCTAGTTTCTGTTCTAGTCAGTTTCTGTTCTCGAGAAAATTTATGTGTTCTGTTCTCAGTATTTCCAGGTAGTATTCTGTTCGAACTGTTATTTTTTAAATGTTTTTCATGTATTTTAATGTCGTGGTATGAATGGGGTATAAGTATCGTGTTCATTGTGTATTGTATTGTGTCTAGATTACAGTTCAGTCATGCCCATATTTTCCAAGTTACGCCAGTTAAAAACTAGAAAGGGTCTGCTGGAAACAGCAGTTCCCGTCCCGCCCAGGGACAGTCCAGGTCACTTTATGTATCAGAAACATGGCATAAGCGCCATATTGTATCTAGATTTATGGGTAGAGTATACCAAACAGTTAGAAGAAAAGTATAGATGGCCCGTATCGGGTACATGGGATGCCGAATGCATCATGCGAGTAGAAGAAGCATTATGGAAAAAGAAAGCCAGACAATCACAGAAAGATGCCATTGAGTTATGGCGCAAAGAAGCTCATAAAAGAACCGAAAAAGAAATCAGAAAGTCAGAATTAAGTAGAGAATCCTTAGAGCGAGCCCAAGAAAAAGAATTAATCGAGATAGGTGAACAAGTCAAAACTGAACAGAGAGACAGACAGAGGAATGCCCTTATTAAGGGTATGTATCCTCTTCTTGCCGAGGGCTTGCCAAAAGCGACCCCAGAGGCATCCAGTAATTTCCCGCCACCATTAGTTCCGACCAAGCTACGTCACAAACCGACCGCAGCTGATATTTTTATTTCGTCCTATCTGGACGACACAGTCCCTGAATATGCAAATCCTGTTCGCGCTCCGCCAGTCCCAGTAAATCAGGCACATCCTGCTTCTCCAGACACCGGGGCACCCCATGCAGTACCTGCTACGGTACCCCCGGTCCAACCAGCATTTCAATTTCCCGCTCCACCACGAAGAATATCAGTCGATGATTCTAGTCTAGGGGCCGCAGGAGGAGGTCCTCCTCAAACCCCGCCGCCACGCAAGCGTTTATCAGCACTCGAATTACATGCTCAAGCATCACAGCGTACTCCCAAGAGTAACAAGTCTGTTGCAGAAATCAGGCAAGCCCTTGGCGAATGTGCCTATGACCCAGTCCCAGGCGAGAATAATATGGTTTTATATTCAGTACGCGTAAGGAGGGTGACCGAGTATCTAGTCACCCTACCCAATATGAGAGAAGATCTAGACAGAATATATCGTTTCATCCGTACAGGGGATGATCCAGAAAGTATTAGTGATGCCATGTCTCAAAGGAAAGCTGAGATCCAGCGTATGATATTAAAGTTTTTAATTAACTGTCTAATAAGAGAACAAGATTACCCGTCTAAAGATCCGGCCGAAATGAAAACCCTGACAAAGTGGAGTGATAATATAGCCGAGGGTAAGCACAATACCATTAGTGCCATGGAGAGTATGTACAAGAAAATCCGTAGAGAAATAATAAAGATACACGAACAACGTAAAGCAGCACAAGTAAGCGAGAAAGAAAGTAACTCTGATCCTGAAGAGGAAGACGACGAGAATACCGCCAGAATAGCGTATGTAGGAAAATCTAGATTTCCAGATCGCCATTTACGCCTAGAACACAAGTCAATTTTCCATCATTCAGCACCAGAACAAGGTTCCCTAGAACAAGTATTCCAAGCTACCGATCACATTCTGAAATCACGAATCGGTTACAGTGAGCTAAGTACCATGCATGAACAGGAACTAGCCCGATCAGCAGTCCGATGGATTACTGATTCTACCACTTTTCCAGACGAAATAGTGGCACAAATGTTTCTGAAAATGCCCCCAGACGAGCAACGACTGGTGGGTATGTATATGATCCAGCACCTCATTACTCTGTATGAGGGTCAGCATTCCGATCCAGGTCCGTTACACGATATCCTGAACGAGTTACTCCAGTATAGATGGAGAGGTCTAGGTACCGATTTAATTAGTGTCATTCTAGAGCAGCGCCACAAATATAGAACGTTTCTGAACCCGCATTTTGTTCATGTCTCACCCCCAGAAAGTAAACCATTTTACATGGAAAGACAGAATCCGTTACGAGAAGTGCATCCAGTTAAGACAGAGGACGGGGAAATGCAACGAGTGTTTGTATACACCCCAATAACAAAGATGGAACTCCTCGAAATGAAGAAATTAATTCCCTGTCATGACAAAGATCCAGCAGGGTTCCATAGAGAATTAAAAGACATGCTCCGTATGGGAGAATACACTTACCCAGATATCATTAAAATGTTAAAGGTCCTGTTGCCCGCAGGGGTGTATGAAAAGCTAAAGGAAAAAGAATGGGAGGTGGGAGAGAAAAAGATCGATTGGGCAGTTCTAGAAGCTGAAGACAAGGCACGAGTACCAGGTACTGGTCTAGGAGAGAAATGTAAAGAATTACCAGAATTATTGATTCAAGTTTTACCCAGATTATTGACAACTAGAAAAGAAGACTGGGATGCAATCTCAGCCTGTAAACAGAAGCAAGATGAGGATATTAGTGATTTTTATTCTAGGTTTGAAAAATGCTTTAGCATCAATAGTGGCCTCAAGACAAGTAGTGAGTCATACCCTCATCTCTTTGTTACTAAATTAGTCGAGAATTCAAGTCCACAAGTTAAAAATCGAGTTTTGAAAGTCGAAAGTACCTGGCAAGCTAATACTCCGTCCCAGATGCTCCAGATGCTCCAGTACCACCAGAATAGAATCAGGGAAGAGCAAGAACACGAGAGAAAACGTATGAAAGACACGAAAATGAAAGTATTAGTTGCACAATCTGTTCCTCAAGACAGTCAGAAGAGGGGTCCGAATCAAGCCAGTCATCCTGCAGCTCCTGTTAAAGGGAACTGCAACTATTGTAAACAGCCAGGTCATTTTATAAACGAGTGTGCAGTTCTGAAACACAACATAGCTACCGGTAAAACAAAAGAAAGACCACGTCCGCCTAGACAAGAGCAAGTTTCACAGATTCCTCAGCCACAAAATGCACAACAGACAGTTACAGTACCGCAGCCTATCGCTGCAACACAGCATGTTACATCGCAGATGTACCAGTATGCACAGTCTGAGTATCCAGAGTACCAGCCATATTCATGAAACAGCCTAAAGAGGGAGGTAGGCTTGCCTCTCATCGAGATACCTGTAGATCAAGAGGGTCCCTATGTTCACAGTCAAGTATTAGGGAAAGACAGAAAGTTTTTGATTGATACAGGGGCAAGTAGGACCACAATTAGTCACGCCGAAGTTCCAGGGGCTCCGCTCTCAGGCTCAAGAAATGTTTCCCTTGGATTTTCAGGAAAACCTATCGTAAATGAGATTTCAAAGCCAGTCACTCTAGAAGTAGGTCCATTGTCCCGCACTACTGATCTGTTACTTACTAAGTCATGTCCAGAAAATCTGTTAGGCATTAAGACATTGAAAGAGTTAGGTGCAGTTATATGTTGTTCCCCCGAGGGAATACGATTGTTCCTACGTGACTTTAAGGGTCACTATGTATTACGAGATTTTGATCCGAGATTGTCTAATGTCCCGCAGCATTTATGGGCGCAAGGTCCAACTGATGTAGGTTATATGCAAATCACACCCCATCGTGTGACTCTCAAACCAGGTGTAGTGTTACCACGAATCAGACAGTACAGATTGCCACCTGAGGCTGTAGCAGCCTTATCCAAAATTATAGACGAGCTCATCGCTCAAGGAGTAGTTGTAGAAACTGACTCCAATGTATGTAATTCTCCGATCATTCCAGTCATGAAACGTACTGATCCAAATGCACCCCCAGTATATCGATTAGTGATCGACCTACGAGAACTTAATAAATGTATTATTCCGCAGTACCCAGTTGTCCCAGACATCTCTTCCCTATTGACAGCCATTGATTCCGAAGCCACGTTCTTTACAGTAATCGACCTCAAGAATGCATTTTTTAGTGTTCCAATTCATCCAGACAGCCAGTTTCTTTTCGGATTCTGTTTAAATGGAAGGAGCTATATGTTCACACGCGCTCCTCAAGGTTTCACAGAAAGTCCTAGTATTTACAGTCAAGCACTTAAGAGACAACTAGACAACATTCACATGCCAACTGACACTGCCCTGCTCCAGTATGTCGATGATCTACTGATCACAGCCCGTTCCGAACGTGACTGCGAGCGAGCGTCACTGACGGTTCTGTATTTCCTAGCCGAGATGGGGCACAAGGTGTCCCCTTCGAAGCTTCAATTCTGTGTCCAGGAAGTGGTCTACTTAGGACACTTACTGTCCAAGAGGGGTAGGCAGTTGACACCAGACCGTATCCAGTTAATAGCGAGTCTTCCTCAGCCCAAGACCCAGAAGGAGGTACGTGCCTTTATCGGCCTTACTTCTTATTGTAGACAATGGATTCCTCAGTATGCATTTCTAGCCAAACCACTGATACAGTTAACGACACAGGAGGCAGCCGTATCGACTGTCCTCCCTTGGACATCTGAACATACACTTAGTTTCAATGAGCTAAAGAAAGCTTTATGCCAAGCTCCAGTTCTAGCTACACCGAACTACAGTAAGCCTTTTACACTTTTCGTTACTGAACGCGAAGGTACAGCATTATCTGTTCTCACACAAGATCAAGCAGGACAGTACAAGCCCTGTGCTTATTTTTCTAGCACACTAGATCCAGTCGCCCAGGCGTTGCCTGCGTGCCTCAAGTCAGTTGCAGCCACAGCACTAGCTATCAGACAAAGTGATTCCATAGTGTTAGGACACTCCCTGACAGTACAAGTTCCACACTCCGTGGAGGTTCTTTTAAACCGAACACAGACTCAGCACTTGACAATTGCACGTCTAACAGGTTATGAATTGACACTGTTCCAGCCACACATAGAAATCAGACGCTGCAACGTCCTGAACCCTGCTACACTGTTACCATTAGCTAAATCAAATCCTGACCCACATGACTGTGTGGAAGTAGTTAACATTACGACAAAGCCAAGACAAGATCTGACAGATATTCCGTTACCAGACCCTGACTTGACACTTTATGTGGATGGTTCATGTATGAGAACTAGTACAGGAGAACTAGTCGCCGCGTATGCAGTGACTACTGACACCGAAGTTATTGAAACACACCGTATTGACACTCTGTCTGCTCAAGCAGCAGAGCTAGTTGCTCTGACACAAGCCTGCATACACGCCAAGAACCTGAAAGTTAATATTTACACAGATTCACGCTACGCATTTGGAGTCGTACACGACTTTGGAGTGCTCTGGCAGGAGAGAGGTTTCATGACTTCTCATGGAACCAAGATTCAGCATGGTCTCCTTATTCAAGCTCTGTTAGATGCCATACATTTACCGACATCTATCGCTATCATGAAGTGCAAGGCACACACGAAAGTCACTGACATTATTTCCCAGGGTAACGATCTAGCAGATCGCACAGCCAAGCTTACAGCACAGACTCCAGACATTCAAGTTAACATGACACATACTCCAGATCCGATTACATGTATGACAGTTAAGGACCCTACACAAGATGTCATAGATATCCAGTTACATGCTACTCCCGAAGAAATCAAGAAATGGTCCGAACAAGGAGGGGTCCAGACAGATCAAGGATGGTTAACAAAGGGTAGAGCCACATGGTTTCTCCCCGACTCTATGGTTCAAGTCATTATTAATACCGCACATAGTCCAGCACATTTAGGAGAAAAAGCTATGCTAGATAGTATCCAGAACATTTGGTTCAACAAGCATTTACGAGCTGCAGCTAAGCAGAAAGTCCGTACCTGTATGATATGTTGTCAGTTCAATCCAGGTAAAAGTGTCCCGGTGGAACAAGGTGGTTTCCAGCCCCCTGACCACCCTTTTGAAGTCCTCCAGATGGATCATATTCAGATGGAGCGATGTCGAGGTTTCAAGTATGTCCTTGTAGTTGTATGCGCTTTGTCCAGGTGGACAGAAGCATATCCAGTCCCAGATTACACAGCCGCGACCAGTGCCAAGCAGTTGGTTCGTGAGTTCTTCCCTCGTTATGGACTCCCTAGAGTCGTATATTCTGACAACGGCCAGCCATTCTCATCCGAACTCATGAAGCATGTTTCCCTTTTATTAGGGTACCAGTGGAAGTTCCATTGTGTACGCCATCCTGAAGCAGCCGGTCTCGTTGAGAGACATAACCAGACTCTGAAAATCCGTATTGCAAAAGTGTGTAAAGAAAAAGGTGTGGACTGGCTAGTAGCTCTGCCAGTCGCTTTATTTTACATGCGCATGGTCGCACATTCCAGATCAGGTCTGTCCCCGTATGAGGTCGTATTCGGCCGCCCCCCTAATATGTGGGGTACTCCTAGACCCCGAAGTATTACCGATGTTTCAAGTAATATGCTGACAGATTACCTAGCTTCCTTGATGTCTGCCCTCAACTCATGTCGTTCACAGGTTGCTGCCGCATTTCCAGACAATACCGAGGTGGCACCGCATGAAATCGTTCCAGGATCCATGGTGATGGTCCGCAACTTTGACAGATCAAGTCCGCTGGAGCCTCGTTGGAAAGAGCCCCGACAGGTCCTCCTCACCACCCGTACAGCCGTGAAGTTGGAAGGACGCAAGGGCTGGGTGCACCTTTCTCATGTTAAACTTTTTAAAGGACTGAAACCCGCCTTAAAGAACATTTCCCAGGATTCAAAGGATTGCCAAAATATCGTTCTCAAGGACTGTCCCGCAAAAGACATTGCTACAACCCCTCCCCTGTTAGAGAAAACTCCGCAGCAGGAGTATAAACAGAAACTCCGGTCTAGTAAATTAAGTCAGCCAGTTTGATTGTCTAAGTCCTCCCCTAGGTGAAACGGTTAGACTGTTTCTGACATGTATAAAATAGACCCCCATAGTGAGAGAGTCAGTCAAAACTCAATCCGATGTATCGTTTTTCTATGTTTCATATTATTTCTCAGCATTATGATTTCCTGCACCAGTTATGCATTTTACCTATGTTTCCCAGTTTCACATGTAAATAAGTCTGCTAATGCTACAGTAGAGCACACGTTTAGTGATCTGCCCCCTCATGAACTGTCCTACCGCCTTGCTATGCGTAATAACTCATTTATCCGCATGTTACATTACTCACACCAGACCAGCAATGCCACTAATTGTTGGGTGTGTGGTCGACTCCCCCCTTTCCAGACCCCGAAGGGAGTTCTGCCACTTTTTCCTTATCCATTTTCACATAATGGTTCGTGTGGAGCATGGTCCACGTTAACGTCATCCTCAACAGATATGTCTTTTCTTAACAGTACATGTTTCCCAGACAAGCAAGGTCTCCCCCACAGAACCGGGTTAGATCTAGAAAATGAAGTGTATAATTTAGGTAATTATTCGTCGAATTTCATGGTCCTGAATGTTCAGTCTGATACTACTCCAGACTTACCTGCTATTTCAGTACTACCAGTCAAAGGCGAATTATGTGTCCGAAATTATGGTTCCGTACATGTAGGACATAGTGATTGTACTACTATTGTCAAGTATAGTGACAGTGGGAAATCTATTTTCAAAGCTTCACGTCATTCATATTTTATTTGTGGTCAGACCGCATATGTTCGTCTGCCCCTCGATTGGGAGGGAACCTGTTACATTGCCTTCCTACTGCCACCTGTTTTCCTAGCCCCACCTGATTATCATAGAAACACACATCTAGTACACATTAGACATAGAAGGGAGTCCCCAATTGTCGATTATACTGAAACTACTCTAGAACAATATACCGATTTCAATAAAGGTTTCTTCTTCTTTATAGGCCCTGTCCAGAATAGTAAGTTAATCCGTAGATTAACCAGAACCCTCGAAGCTGTAGTAAATGAGACTGCCTCTGCTCTAGGTAACTTAACTGAAGAGCAATCTGCTATGAGATTTGTCGTTTTGCAAAATCGTCTCGTCCTTGACGTCATACTGGCCGATAGGGGCGGGGCCTGTAGAGTCATCGGATCTAGTTGCTGCATTTTCATTCCAAATAACGCGCCGTCTGTTTATTCAGCTATAACCAGACTCCATAAAATTGCCCATCTGTTACACCAAGATCCAGGCACCTGGACATGGTCCGGTTGGTTCTGGAATATAATTTCCGCATGGGGATGGAAAATATTGTCCTTTCTAGGTATTGCAGTAGCGATCATATTCAGCTGCTGCCTCTGTATACAATGTGGCCCTGCGATTTGCGGCATTTGTGCTACCTCTTGTATTCCTAGTCCCAAGCCCCGTTCTAAATCCCGTTCCAGGATAATTCGAGACGAGCAAATGATACTGTATGAAATGATAGATGGTATCATGAATATTGATGTTTCCTGATGGAAACGTAGTGACAAGGAGGGAATGTGGAAAAGTAAATTTTACCATGTTCTGTGTCCCTACGTGTCATCCATCATATGTTATGTGTGCATGATAAATATGCATATGTTATTCCCCACGTTTGATTAAAGACACAATTACAGTTGTGTCCACCTCTAGTATGCCAGTTTCCAGTCCTCGTGAATACTACGAATATCAGGCCTATGTAAAGCTACGTTGCCACGTTTCTCAGTGTGCACGTTATTCTATTATAAAGTCCCCGTTTCTAGGCCTCAAAAGGGCCTGGACATCAGATTCAGCTCCTGTCTCCTGAAACCTCGCTGAGGAGGGATACAGCCCCCACCTGTATCCTCGACCCTTCACTTACTTCCTGCCTCGCGGTGCCCGGCCCAGCCTGGCTCAGTCTCTGAGTCTGCCAAGAATATGTTATGATTTCAGTTATCCGTTCAGTCCTCCTTCTCTGCATTCCTAAGCTACTGAACTGCATCAATAGTTTCCGTCATTGTCTAGCCTTCACGTCTCCACGTTAGAGAAATACTGCATTCAATGGTCATTTCATATTCTTCATCACGCACTACATGTAGAATAATGCATGGTCCAGTCTTAGAATCAAGTTAGCCTTTCCTCTCTTGACTTCTAGTTTATATCAACATGTTCCCTAAACATCAGATACTAGATAGGGTTTAGGTACATGTCGCTCCGACCCTCCAGACTTCAGTCTCTGCTCCTAGCACAGAGTTCATAGCCCCCAGCTTCTCCTAGTAATACGTCATTGCCAGTTTGCGCGCACCACTAGGTTAGAGGTCCCGGCTCCTCAGGTAGCCCCCTCCATGGTTTCCGCCCCATTCATGACATATTCTGTTACGTTTGCATCACATGTCTATGTATACGCCCTGTTACACCTACTTTCGCCCTTATCTTTCGCGACTGCTACGCGTCACGCCTTCTGCTCCACCCACTGCTACGCCTACTGCAATGTAATGCTATGTGTTTGCGTTATGTATATATGCTCATGTATTGTTATTAAAAGTCAGCGCGCTCATCCCAGATCCAGCCCCAGCAGCTGCTGGGCCCTGTCATCCTATTCCTAAGCAGGTTGTCCTGTTCCTGTCCTTATGCTGTATTAAACCTGCAAAACTCCTACTACCTCGAATCTTGACTCTTATTTATTGAGCTATCTGTTATGATATATGTCTAGTCAAAAATAGGGTATTATTTATTTATTTACCACAGCCACTGGTTCAAGCAACGCCTTGGTACTGCTATGGGCTCCAGATTCGCTCCGTCTTTTGCCAACCTTTTCATGGGATGGTTTGAGGCGGAGTGGATCTGGGGCCATAGGGAGCGTCAATGGATAGAACATATACACTACTGGGGTCGTTTTTATAGACGACTGTCTATTAATTTGGACAGGTTCTGTAGACGAATTAAAAGGTTTTTTTGACCACCTTAATGATAATGAATTGAACCTGAAGTTTACTACACAATATGATGAGGATCACATAACATTCCTAGACATAGAATTATTTGTGGACAACAATAAATTGAGTAGTCGCATGTATAGGAAACCTACGAGTTGTAACGCAGTACTACATGTAACAAGTTGTCACCGTAGCAGCCAGGTCAATGCAATACCATAGGGTGAAATGATACGTGCCAGAAGGAATTGTACTAATGAATGTGATTTTGAATACAATTTGAGAGATATGTCACGGAGATTTCTAGTGCGTGGCTATGAGAAGAAGGTGATTGACAAGGCAGTGACTAGGGCGAGGAATCTTAAACGTAACAAGACTCTAGAAACTAAGGGGCAAGATACCAAGAGTTGTAATGTTGATACCATAAGGGTAATTTCCAATTATAGCTCAGATTGTGGGAGATTGTATTCTATTCTTAGGAAGCACTGGCACTTACTTCGGACAGATAATGATCTTTTGCCTTACCTCACAGCTAATCCCAGTTTAACATTTAGGAGAGGTCTGACTTTGGCCAATCTCGCGAGTCCTAGCTAACCCAATAAACCTGATCAGGTGATGTGGTTAAAGAATTAACTGAGGGGTTTTTACAAATGTGGTAAATGTAGCTCATGGTGTACAGTCAAAATATCACATTTTTAATATAGACTAGCAATAATATTGAGTAAAAAATATAGAATAGACATAATATCGACTAGACAGAATATAGACTACCAAAATATCGAATAGAATAGCATTAATATCGATTCAAAAATATAGAATGGACAAAATATCGAACGGACAGAATATAGACAACAAAAATATAGAATTTTAGGTAAGTAAGTTAATATTATTTTTAATTTTTGTGTAATATAATTCTGTAGCGGGTTGTGGGTTTATAGGGGAATAGGGTGGGAAGTAATTTAATTATAATTAATTAAATATGTTATTTTATTTATTGGTATTTATTTTGAGTTCATTGTTAATTAATTATTAATTGGTAATTAATTAAAATATAATTGGTAATTATTTTTAATTGATTAATTGTTAAATATGGTAATGTTAGTAATTTATTTTCTGTAGCGGGTTGTGGGTTTATAGCGGAATAGGTTGGGAAGAAATTTAATTATAATTAATTAAATATGTTAATTTATTTATTGGTATATATTTTGAATTATTTGTTAATGAATTGATAATTAATTAAAATATAATTGGTAATTCATTTTAATTGATTAATTGATAAATATGTTATTTTTTGTAATTTATTTTCTGTAGCGGGTTGTGGGTTTAGACGGGAATAGGGTGGGAAGTAATTTAAATATAATTAGTTAAATATGTTAATTTATTTATTGGTATTTATTTTGAATTAATTAATAATTAATTATTAATTGGTAATTAATAAAAATATAATTGTTAATACATTTTAAATAATTGATTAATTGATAATTATGTTTATTTAATTAATTTATTTTCTGTAGTGGGATGTGGGTTTATAGGGGAATAGAGTGGGAAGTAATTTAATTGTAATTAATTCAATTTTTTAAATTTTTATTTTTTGATCTAATTTTAAATTATTTTTATTTTGTTAATTAATTTATTGTTAATTGGTAAATAATGTGTATTAGTAGGTAATTATTAATAAAAATTATTTTTTATTTGTATTTATAATTGATTAATTAATATAATATATAAAAAATTTAATTATTTAAATTCATTTGTAATTGGTATTAATATTTATGTTATTTTTATTTATATATGAAGTATTTACTTTCCCTACTGTTGCACTCAGTGGAGTGGGAATAGTAATTTTTACCCTCCCACTATCCAACGCATTCCCTACTGTTGCACTCTCTGGAGTGGGAATAGTAATTTTTACCCCTACGCTATCCAATGCTTTCCCTACTGTTGCACTCACTGGAGTGGGAATAGTAATTTAAACCCCTACGCTATCCAACGCTTTCCTTACTATTGCACTCACTGGAGTGGAAATAGTAATTTTTACCCCTATGCTATCCAACGCTTTCCCTACTGTTGCACTCTCTGGAGTGGGAATAGTAATTTTTACCCCTACGCTATCCAACGCTTTCCCTACTGTTGCACTCTCTGGAGTGGGAATAGTAATTTTTACCCCTATGCTATCCAACACTTTCCCTACTGTTGCACTCACTGGAGTGGGAATAGGAATTTTTACCCCTACGCTATCCAACGCTTTCCCTACTGTCGCACTCTCTGGAGTGGGAATAGTAATTTTTAACCCTACGCTATCCAACGCTTTCCCTACTGTTGCACTCTCTGGAGTGGGAATAGTAATTTTTACCCCTATGCTATCCAACGCTTTCCCTACTGTTGCACTCCTAGGAGTGGGAATAGTAATTTTTACCCCTACGATATCCAACGCTTTCCCTACTGTTGCACTCACTGGAGTGGGAATAGGATTTTTTACCCCTACGCTATCCAACGCTTTCCCTACTGTCGCACTCTCTGGAGTGGGAATAGTAATTTTTAACCCTACGCTATCCAACGCTTTCCCTACTGTTGTACTCTCTGGAGTGGGAATAGTAATTTTTACCCCTACGCTATTCAACGCTTTCCCTACTGTTGCACTCCTAGGAGTGGGAATAGTAATTTTTACCCCTACGATATCCAACGCTTTCCCTACTGTTGCACTCACTGGAGTGGGAATAGTAATTTTTACCTCTACGCTATCCAACGCTTTCCCTACTGTTGCACTCACGGGAGTGGGAATAGTAATTTTTACCCCTACGCTATCCAACACTTTCCCTACTGTTGCAGTCTCTGACGTGGAAATAGTAATTATTACCCCTACGCTATCCAACGCTTTCCCTAGTGTTGCACTCACAGGATTAGGAATAGTAATTTTTACTCCTACGCTATCCAAAGCTTTCCCTACTGTAGCACTCTCTGGAGTGGGAATAGTAATTTTTACCCCTACGCTATCCAAGATTTCCCTACTGTTGCACTCACTGGAGTGGGAATAGTAATTTTTACCCTCCCACTATCAAACGCATTCCCTACTGTTGCACTCTCTGTAGTGGGAATAGTAATTTTTACCCCTACGCTATCCAACGCTTTCCCTACTGTTGCACTCACTGGAGTGGGAATAGTAATTTAAACCCCTACGCTATCCAACGCTTTCCTTACTATTGCACTCACTGGAGTGGAAATAGTAATTTTTACCCCTACGCTATCCAACGCTTTCCCTACTGTTGCACTCTCTGGAGTGGGAATAGGAATTTTTACCCCTACGCTATCTAACGCTTTCCCTACTGTCGCACTCTCTGGAGTGGGAATAGTAATTTTTAACCCTACGCTATCCAACGCTTTCCCTACTGTTGCACTCTCTGGAGTGGGAATAGTAATTTTTACCCCTACGCTATCCAACGCTTTCCCTACTGTTGCACTCTCTGGAGTGGGAATAGTAATTTTTACCCCTACGATATCCAACGCTTTCCCTACTGTTGCACTCACTGGAGTGGGAATAGTAATTTTTACCTCTACGCTATCCAACGCTTTCCCTACTGTTGTACTCTCTGGAGTGGGAATAGTAATTTTTAACCCTACGCTATCCAACGCTTTCCCTACTGTTGCACTCACGGGAGTGGAAATAGTAATTTTTACCCCTACGCTATCCAACGCTTTCCCTACTGTTGCACTCTCTGGAGTGGGAATAGTAATTTTTACCCCTACGCTATCCAACACTTTCCCTACTGTTGCAGTCTCTGGAGTGGAAATAGTCATTTTTACCCCTACGCTATCCAACGCTTTCCCTAGTGTTGCACTCACTGGAGTGGGAATAGTAATTTTTACCCCTACGCTATCCAACGCTTTCCCTACTGTAGCACTCTCTGGAGTGGGAATAGTAATTTTTACCCCTACGCTATCCAAGATTTCCCTACTGTTGCACTCACTGGAGTGGGAATAGTCATTTTTACCCCTACGCTATCCAACGCTTTCCCTACTGTTGCACTCTCTGGAGTGGAAATATTAATTTTTAACCCTACGCTATCCAACGCTTTCCCTACTGTTGCACTCTCTGGAGTGGGAATAGTAATTTTTACCCCTACGCTATCCAACGCTTTCCCTACTGTTGCACTTACTGGAGTGGGAATAGTAATTTTTACCTCTACGCTATCCAACGCTTTCCCTACTGTTGCACTCTCTGGAGTGGGAATAGTAATTTTTAACCCTACGCTATCCAACGCTTTCCCTACTGTTGCACTCACGGGAGTGGGAATAGTAATTTTTACCCCTACGCTATCCAACACTTTCCCTACTGTTGCAGTCTCTGGAGTGGAAATAGTAATTTTACCCCTACGCTATCCAACGCTTTCCCTAGTGTTGCACTCACTGGAGTGGGAATAGTAATTTTTACCCCTACGCTATCCAACGCTTTCCCTACTGTAGCACTCTCTGGAGTGGGAATAGTAATTTTTACCCCTACGCTATCCAAGATTTCCCTACTGTTGCACTCACTGAAGTGGGAATAGTAATTTTTACCCCTACGCTATCCAACGCTTTCCCTACTGTTGCACTCTCTGGAGTGGAAATAGTAATTTTTAACCCTACGCTATCCAATGCTTTCCCTACTGTTGCACTCTCTGGAGTGGGAATAGTCATTTTTACCCCTACGCTATCCAAGGCTTTCCCTACTGTTGCACTCGCTGGAGTGGGAATAGTAAGTTTTACCCCTACGCTCTCCAACGCTTTCCCTACTTTTGCACTCTCTGGAGTGGGAATAGTAATTTTTAACCCTACGCTATCCAACGCTTTCCCTACTGTTGCACTCACTGGAGTGGGAATAGTAATTTTTACCCCCACGCTATCCAACGCTTTCCCTACTGTTGCACTCACTGGACTGGGAATAGTAATTTTCACCCCTACGCTATCCAACGCTTTCCCTACTGTTGCACTCACTGGAGTGGTAATAGTAAATTTAACCCTCTCGCTATCCTACGGTAAAAATATTGTATATGTTTTGTTAATAATATGTATATATATATAAAAATTCACTGAAAAAACCATAGGTTATAGACCATATATAGTTAGGAATTAGCATTTAAAAAACCTTATTTTACTCACACAAAACCATTGAAATTCCATATATAGTTAGTTGCACTAACTATATATCGCGCACCTGCAATCCACTGCTGATCATGTCACATATTACATCATTCATGACATGGTCAGTGACATCACTGATGACATCACTGATGACATCTCAAATGACATCACTGATGACATCACTGATGACAACATCCAGTGACTGTATGTTTCTGTAAAGTTAAAATATATCTTACATATTGAAGAATGAGTGGATGTATAAGTGTCTGGATGAAGGATTTAGTAGGTGCGTGACTGACTGTATGAGTGAGTGATTAAATGTGTCTCACTGAATGCATGGGTTAGTGACTAAACTGTCTTAATTTGTGCATCATTATGTCTGTTGTTCTGTAAACTGCTGCATGTGTTGATCATTAGCTATACGAGAGGCTATATGTGTTATTAATTGCTTGCCCAAGTATTTCTATGGGAGATTGAGTTTGTGTGGGGGTGGCTGGAAGGTGTGTGACTCTATGCATAGATGTGTGAACAGTTTATTCACTAGGTGTATGAGTTCAAGAGTGCATGTGGAAACAGCTACATGGGCAGTTGACTGTGTGCATGAGTGTATTGATGAGTGAATGGATATCTCAATGCTACATGTCATAGTAAGTACATATGTAAAACACAGTACATGTGAGAGTTGGCATATATAAATAACTGTGCATGAGAGCCACCGAATGAGTGAGTGGTTGTATCGATCATTGTGAACTTGTATCAGGGATTGTATAAGAGAGTAAATATGTGTTAGTATATGTTTCAATAAGTAAGGTGTGTTTAACTGTATAGTTGAAGAAATGGAGATGAGATTGTTTCTTTGCATGACTGACTGGGTGTGTGAGTAACTCCATGGATGAGTGGAAGTGTGTGAGTGTCTGTATACACTGAGTGTATCTAAGGTTATATTAGAGTCTGAAGAGGTTTATCGTATTAGCACAAGAATGATGTCAAATGAGATGTCATCAGTGATGTCATCAGTGATGTCATTTGAGATGTCATCAGTGATGTCATCAGTGATGTCACTGACCATGTCATGAATGATGTAATATGTGACATGATCAGCAGTGGATTGCAGGTGCGCGATATATAGTTAGTGCAACTAACTATATATGGAATTTCAATGGTTTTGTGTGAGTAAAATAAGGTTTTTTAAATGCTAATTCCTAACTATATATGGTCTATAACCTATGGTTTTTTCAGTGAATTTTCAAGGTTTTGTAAATGCTAATTCCTAACTATATATGGTCTATAACCTATGGTTTTTTCAGTGAATTTCAATGGTTTTTTAATAGCAAATATCATAAGCTGTCGAATGTCAAGTACGTGGTAAGTGAAAACATTTTCGTGTTTATGCACACTGATCTGCTTTGAATGGTGCCCCCCCCCCTCATTTCTATTAGGAGTACTCTCTCTTTGCAGATAGTGAAAGGTAGTTAACGCAGGTCTTTGCCCCCATTGTAATCCGTCGTGCCTGCTTCTCTCTCCATTTGATTGATTGTTATCCAAGTATTTACTGTTTTAGAATTAGTTCTCTTTGGTTCATTCTCTATTTACAAACAAACACAGAGTCGCAATACTCTGTTTAGTCTTTGCAGATAACGAAAAATCGTGTAAAAAAAAAAGAAAAGGAATCGAGCAAAATCAGTAGGCCACTAATGGGATCTCTTTTTGACCTCGCTAAAATAGAAACATTAGGAACAACCCCTCATGACAAATACAAAACTAGTGAGATGAACTGAACTCCACACAATGATGGCTGCAAAACAGCTCGGCTCCGCCACCCACCCCGCCCAAAATAACGATAAAGAACGGCTGCCATGATTGGTTGCGGAATGACCACGACGGAGCTACGAAATGGTGCTGCTCTCATGCTAACCCCAGCTTCAGTCTGAAACATCCAGAAACACTGTAGACTACCAATTCGATCAGTTCCGGTAGCGCCCCAATGTAACCCGGTAGAGAAGAACTAGCTCTCCCCTCTTTGACTGATGGTTCTTGTTGCCTGTCCCTTCTGTTGTCATTTAACAGAACTATTTAGCCTGCTGAAAGGGGTTGTGTTCCGACCGCTGGTTGGTGGAGACATTTTGACTATATTCTGTACCTGCGTTGTCGCGTAATGCGTCATATGACGCGCCGCGTTAGCGCATCCGGAAGTCATCCGGGGCGCGCAGCGCGTAACGTAAGCATAACAAGTCATGTGACTTGTTAATAAAACTTTTCATTGGTTCATTTTACTTTTCTTATTGTAATGATGAAAGGCTTGGTCATATGACCTAAAAATTACGCTTTTCATTACTTCCGAACATTATTTTTTCTTAAATATATGTTATAATGTTCCAGGCTAATGTACTTTCCCGGAAATTTTACAACTGTCCTGCAAGTAAAATATATTCTTTTTTCGAGAAAAAGAGCGTTTCTTCGTCCCATGACGGAGCCGTTGAGCAAAAGAGGGTCGACCTGCTGTCTTAGTCGCCGATACGCCTGAATATGAGATTCTTATCGATCACTTTATGTTGCAGGAATAGAAAACACAACAGCCCTTGACCATTTATCTTTACTGCGTTCCTTCGTATTATACCTTTTACCCTTCATGTAATTGGTCTGCTTTATTTCACTTGCCTTTTAATGATTCTAAAACAGTCACTATTATTAAAAACTTTACCAATGTATATACTACTACCATGTTTTCTTTTAAAAACCTTTATTGAGAAAATTTCATTATACAAATACGAGCCTATAACCACGTGGGCCTGCCACAGAGCAAACTGTAATCGTATATGATGAATAGACATTTACACTGTAGAGGAACGTAACGGGCGGGCCATTAGGTTGCAAGAACTAAGGTGTCTAACAGTTACGGAATCGGTGGACGTACATTTTATAATTAAAATACGACAGGGCCAGTTACAATAAAATTATCTAGATATACATTTGCGGGCAAGTACCATGGGTGACGTTAATTCGAACTTTCAACAGTACAGTAATCAATAACACATCAGAACTTAATATCAATAGGGATGTCGAAATATTCAATCAATTCTCGTCCCCGCCCGCCATGTGCTTCAAAACTGCATACGTATCTCGTGATTTCAAGGTTCTGCAACCAGTACACAACAAGGAGTTACGAGTCCCATTTATTCTGGCGCCATTTTGGGCGAGGACGGGCAGGTCCAGGATATAGTCGAAATGTCTCTACCAACCATCGACTATGATGATGTTCATATGCTGTATTTATTAGAGTAACACTCATCTGTCCACATGAAATTAATTTGCCACAATCTAAACATGTCATTTTAATCTTTCCAAAGTTCTTCTAAATATTTGGGACCGTTTCCCTTGCCTCTGAAGCTCTCAGTGCCACTTCTTTGATGAATGTACTAGCAGGTCAGGGGTTCTCCTCCAAATCTCTCTTTTATGCAGCACTATAATTAATTGGTGCCACCTCTCCATATGACGATGCATGGTATAGTTACCACAACTATATATTTTTTCGGTTCCTCTGGAGAGTTCATCGTGGCAGATGAAGCGTGTAACGTACCGGGCATTTACCTTTTTTTGCATGTACAGGAAAGGAAAAAAAAATCGAGCGTCCGAGTTCTAAGGTGTCCCAGGGCCATTTTGGTGGACCAGGCCCAAATCCAAAGAACAGCCATCTCACAGGCTAATGGGGCGACCCACGCCGAGTTTCAGCATTGTAGGATGACCACACAAGTACAGCAACTTGTTAGACATCACCTCGGTGCCATCCGGATCTCGGCGCCCCACTGCAGATGAAGTGCCTCTCAACTATGAAACCACCACGGTGACATCCGGATCTTGGCGCGTTGTGCTGCCTTCGGCCTATTCGCACATCGGTCCGCTACTGACGCCATCTCACAGGCTAATGGGGCGACCCACGCCGAGTTTCAGCATTGTAGGATGACCACACCAGTACAGCAACTTGCTAGACATCACCTCGGTGCCATCCGGATCTCGGCGCCCCACTGCAGATGAAGTGCCTCTCAACTATGAAACCACCACGGTGACATCCGGATCTTGGCGCGTTGTGCTGCCTTCGGCCTATTCGCACATCGGTCCGCTACTGACGCCATCTCACAGGCTAATGGGGCGACCCACGCCGAGTTTCAGCATTGTAGGATGACCACACCAGTACAGCAACTTGCTAGACATCACCTCGGTGCCATCCGGATCTCGGCGCCCCACTGCAGATGAAGTGCCTCTCAACTATGAAACCACCACGGTGACATCCGGATCTTGGCGCGTTGTGCTGCCTTCGGCCTATTCGCACATCGGTCCGCTACTGACGCCATCTCACAGGCTAATGGGGCGACCCACGCCGAGTTTCAGCATTGTAGGATGACCACACCAGTACAGCAACTTGCTAGACATCACCTCGGTGCCATCCGGATCTCGGCGCCCCACTGCAGATGAAGTGCCTCTCAACTATGAAACCACCACGGTGACATCCGGATCTTGGCGCGTTGTGCTGCCTTCGGCCTATTCGCACATCGGTCCGCTACTGACGCCATCTCACAGGCTAATGGGGCGACCCACGCCGAGTTTCAGCATTGTAGGATGACCACACCAGTACAGCAACTTGCTAGACATCACCTCGGTGCCATCCGGATCTCGGCGCCCCACTGCAGATGAAGTGCCTCTCAACTATGAAACCACCACGGTGACATCCGGATCTTGGCGCGTTGTGCTGCCTTCGGCCTATTTGCACATCGGTCCGCTACTGACGCCATCTCACAGGCTAATGGGGCGACCCACGCCGAGTTTCAGCATTGTAGGATGACCACACCAACTTGCTAGACATCACCTCAGTGCCATCCGAATCTTGGCATCTCAACGCCTAGTGGTATCTTCCATACAAAAAATATTGTTACGCTGCCTTTGGCCCCATTCGCACATCAGTCCGCAACTTAGACATCACCTCGGTGCCATCCGGATCTTGGCATCTCAGCGCCTTGTGGTGTCAGTCAGAAAATATTGTTGTGCTGCCTTCGGCCTATTCGCACATCGGTCCGCTACTGACGCCATCTCACAGGCCAACGGGGCGCCCCACGCCGACTTTCAACATTGTAGGATGGCCACAGAAGTGCGACAACTTACTAGACACCACCTCGGTGCCATCCGGATCTTGGCGCGTTGTGCTGCCTTCGGCCTATTCGCACATCGGTCCGCTACTGACGCAAACTCACAGGCCAACGGGGCGCCCCACGCCGACTTTCAGCATTGTAGGATGGCCACACCAGTGCGGCAACTTGCTACACACCACCTCGGTGCCATCCGGATCTTGGCGCGTAGTGAAGCTGCAGCAGCTGCAAATAAGCTTCAGACAGTGTTACAACCGCTGCTCAGAACTCTCAACTATGACACCACCTCGGTGCCATCCGGATCTTGGCGCGTTGTATTGCCTTCGGCCTATTCGCACATCGGTCCGCTACTGACGCCGCCTCACGTGCCAACGTATTTTCTCCGCATTTTATACCCTATGCCGCATAACAGGTCATGTGACTTGTTTATAAAACTTTTCATTGGTTCATTTTACTTTTGGTTTCCGAATGATGGAAGGCTTGATCATATGACCTAAAAACAACACTTTTCATTGGATGAAAACTTTTTTTTTCCCCCAAACGATGAAAGCCCCACCTTGTTTCTGGATGTTTCAGACTAAACTGGCGTCAGCATGAGAGCACCACCATCTCGTAGCTCCGTCGTGGTCATTCCGCGAGCAATCATGGCAGCCGCTCCCCACCAGAAGCCTGCAGGAGTCGGGGCCCCCAAAACTTTTGATGAATTCTCAAGGCGGAGGGGACGCTTTCGAGAATGGGGTCCAAGACCTAGCAGACAAGCGTCCGATTTCCATGGTGTCCCAGGGCCATTTCAGTGGACCACGCCCAAAAAGGAAAGAGCCTGCCGCCATTTTGAGAGTCCTGTGGCAGCCGCCTATCGCTGCACCGCAAGAGTGGGCGCAACTCAGCTGAATGGCGGATTTTGACACAGTGGACCAAAAGCGGACGGAATGGCAACTGAAACGGTAAAGGGGCGCCCCACTAAAACAGATGAGACTCCACCTGGAGAGGCCCGTTCACGCCGCCTCCCCCGGGGCGCTCCACGCCGTTATTCGGAGCAGCATTGTAGGATACCAAAACCAGTGCGGCAACTTACTGGACATCACCTTGGTGCCATCGTTCTGCTGCCTTGGAACTATTCGCACAACAGTTTGCTACTGATGACCCACCCCCCGCGACGCCCCACGCCGTTATTTGCTGGGTGGCAACTTACTAGACATCACTTTCGTGTCATCTAGATTTCGGCGCGTTCTGCTGCCTTGGAACTATTCGCACAACAGTTTGCTACTGATGACCCACCCCCCGCGACGCCCCACGCCGGAAATCTGGACGTTGTGCTGCGTTGGGACTATTCGCACAGCCGACCGCTACTTCGTTGTTTTTCTCTAAAAATGTTTATATGTTATTACTATTTTTGTTTTCTTGTATATATTTATAAATTATTAAAGTTTTATAATCTTACTACTTTGTCGGAGTGCTATATATTTTTAATGTGACACATAATTGTAAAAACTTTGATGTACAAAGAGTCATCCCTGGAATCTTCCGCTTCACGCTCGGTCCCCTCCCCAATCACAATACAGGATGGTTTTCAGATAATAGCAACGCTTCTGCTGTGACGGATCTCATCGAGTGTGGGCCTTGATCTACTATAACTCCTTTGAAGAGGGGTGATTCTTTACAGCTGTGGCAATAAACTACATCTGCAGGGCTAGCTGATAGCCTAGGACCGGCCTGGACAATCGGACACAGAGGAAAAGGAGTGTCAGAGGGTGCGGTAGTGAATAGGGCGAAAGGGAGGTGTCGGGCGGGCACAGGGTGTGATTCTCAGGGAAGAGCAGCGCAGATGGGGGGAGGTTTATTACCCATGCATAAGACAGAGAGCGGGGGTGACCACTGCCTGGGTGAGATGCTTGCGAGGGTGGGGAGCCATGCTAAGGATCGACAGCGTGCACAGAGTGGGTCTGGTCAAGGCATCTAAAATGGCTGCCGTGCACGACAAAAGTGTGGCATTTGAAAAAAGACAAGATGGCGCACACAATGTTTTTCAACAATTCCTGATTTCCTTCGAATCGAACGTTAACAGACGTTGGGGCATATTACCAAAGTTAAGCGATATTTATCCCTAACGATGCATTGCAAAGATTTTTTTACCGTCAGAAATTATCGCAGATAAACCTTGCTATTATCAAGGTTTATCGCAAATACGATAAAAAACGAGCGCAATGCATTAATATCGCTGAAAACTCCGCGATATTCATGCATTACCGAGCTAATGCTCTTAGCCATGTTATCCACCTCCCATTGGATAACATGGCTAAGAACTGCTCAGGGCAGCTGTTACTTTTTGGAGATATTCGCGCTTATCTCGAATATTTCCAAAAGTTGATAATAGGAGATAGCGATGTTAGCGACTGTTTCCAGTCGCTAACATCTTGGCATGCCCACTTTGCATGTCATTAGTGATAAATATCACTCACATGCAAAGTGGGACCCAAGATGGTCGCTATCTCCTACTAGCCGTCGCTAACTGGTGTTAGCAACAGCTAGGTAATACAGATATAATTTTATCTCCGCGAAGCGGAGCGCTGTTACAGATATATATCTTGTTTTTGAACGTTAATTTCTCAAAATGCACTGAAGCACATATATTGAGACATAGCAAAGGCACATCGGGCTACCAGTCCCTAATATTTTACCAAGTTTCGTGCAAATCCATTCAGCCGTTCGATTATTATTATTATTTTTTTTTTTTGCCCCGCGGGGCCCTTTTAAAACCTCCACATCAAACCTAGGGGGTCAGCGAGGATCTACTATGCCCCCTTATGGTCATTTGCCCCTTCGCTTTGGCCTCCTCTTGTCTCTCGATCCTACCGAGAGACAAGATGGCGGCCGCTACGTACTGTTTGGAATGTTTACAGACACCGGAGAGCCAATCAGCTTCGCTTCGCAAAGCTCCGTAACGCGAAAAGTACGCGAAGCGGTGCGCTGTTACAGATATATATCTTTTTTTGAACGTTAATTTCTCAAAATCCACTGAAGCACATATATTGAGACCTAGCAAAGGCACATCGGGCTACCAGTCCCTACAATTTTGCCAAGTTTCGTGCAAATCCATTCAGCCGTTCGATTATTATTATTATTATTTTTTTTTGCCCCGTGGGGCCCTTTTAAAACCTCCACATCAAACCTAGGGGTCAGCGAGGATCTACTATGCCCCCTTATAGTTATTTCCCCCTTTGTTTTGACCTCCTCTTGTCTCTCGATCCTACCGAGAGACAAGATGGCGGCCGCTACGGACTGTTTGGAATGTTGACAGACGCCGGAGAACCAATCAGCTTCGCTTCACAAAGCTCCGTTGCGCGAAAAGTCCGCGAACCAGTGCGCTGCCCGGTCCGCTGTTACAGATATATATCTTTTTTTAAACGTTAATTTCTCAAAATCCACTGGAGCACATATATTGAGACCTACAAAAGGCACATCGGGCTACCAGTCCCTACAATTTTGCCAAGTTTCGTGCAAATCCATTCAGCCGTTCGGGCTAAAAGTGAGGCCAACCGCCCTATGGAAAACTCAATGTTAAAAACACGTTTTGGGACCCCCCTTTTTTCTCGGCCCCCACTGGACGAACCCCCCCCAAATTTTCAAGGGCTGCTCAGAAACAAAATGTGCCATTTTCCTGAAAATTTCAGCCAATTCCGTCCACAAACGCCAAAGTTATTAGACATAGAATTTTCAAAAAACCCATAGAGAAAAAATCCTAACTATATATACCTACTGGCGACCGCCAGTAGGTAATATATATATATATATATATATATATTAAAATTATGTTTTTTTTTGTTTAAGTTATATTAATTATTTTTTAATTTTAAGTTTATTTAAGTATTTTAAGTATGTTTAAATTAATTATATTTATTATTATATTAATTTTTAATTACTTTTAAGACATTTAAAAAATTTGATATTTTGACTGTCTATATTTTTTACAATCGATATTTTGGAGTCGATATTTTTGTACTTACCTGTTTTTAGATAGGAAGTCGATATTCTGGCATTCTATATTTTCTCCACGATATTTTGGCAGGTCGATATTTTGCTCCTCTATATTCTGTCAGTGATCCGTAGCTAATGTAGATGGGCCATGAATAAAATAACCACTTTCAACTACAACCATACAGGGAATCATACAATAAACAGGTTTATTAACTGTGATACAACAAATGTAATTTATGTAATAGTATGTTCCTGCAAGATGATCTATGTAGGTAGCACTATTAGGAGACTTAGGGACAGGAAGATGGAACATTTCAGAGCCCTAAAAAATGGGGATATGCGTTACCCCATCGCTTCACATGCGATACGTAACCATGAGAACAGGGACCAACACATCTTTAGTTTTCGCGGTATCGATCATGTAAGGCAAGACCCTAGAGGGGGCAATTGACAACTAAGATTGAAGAGGCGTGAAGTTCTTTGGTTGATGAAACTTAAGGCTGTGGAACGGGGCATGAATATTGACGATGGATTTCAGTATTTCCTAGGTCAGGAATGATGTCTCTCTAGCTATGTACTACCTTGCTGTGTTTCTTTTATCATAGGATCCACTGAATAATTAGCTGTGTTCTTTATATTTTATGATGGATCTATTACTATGTGTCATCTGTAAACATCACATGGATCAGATTTATACATAACAGTGCTTGTTATTTAGCCATTTACACTATTATTATGACCTTCATTCTGTATGAACTTTGTGATGGTAGGGCATTGAATATGTATACACCTTGATTATTGTACTGTTGTTAACAATGGACTATTGAGAACTGTGGCTAGGGATGTAATGTCGACTCTATCTTATTTTTCTTTAGGAGTTGACTACATTTCTTGTTATGTTTACTTTATGTTTATTTACTTTATTATTAGGACCTTTATTCTGTATGAACATTGTGATTGTAGGGCATTGAATATGTATACACCTTGGATTATTGTACTGATGTTAATAATGGATTATTGAGGACTATGTCTAGGGATGTATCGTTGACTCTATCTTATTTACTTTAGGAGTTGACTAATTTTCCTGCTATCATCTCCCTCTTACTTCTCTTCCACTAATAATACTTATCTATACTTAGGACAGTATACCTTTATTCCAGGTAAATTCCACACTTGTCGAATATTTGGATTACTTAGATTTTCAGTCCAAAAGCAGGACTTGTCATTGTTTAAGGTAATTTATTTGCTCTTACTCTTAGCAATTTACTTGGTATGTTAGGACTGTTTCTTTTAACACATTTGCATGTTTTGTTTATATTAGCATACTGGGTTCTAGGGTACATAAGGTTCATATATACTTTCACTGTGGTGTCATTTTAGTAATTTTCTCCAGTTTCTTGGGAGTCTCTCTTGGAATTTCTTTTCCCACACCTTTGGATTTTGGTGATGGGTATATATCAACTTAAGTTTGATTGACATATACATATGTTGTTTTATTTTCTGAGTTGCAGCCCTGATGAAGTCAAGCGATGCAATAACTAGCATCTGACGAAACACGTGTTGGCTGTGGCCGTGTGGATATTATATCTGAAGAATCTTCTATTAAAATACATTGGATTTTCGTTACATTGATTTTGTGGATCATCTTTCTTCAACAAACATATCTTTCATCAACAAAGACATCACTTCTGCACTTGATTGAACTATTCCTTATAATAATTTGTGAAAGTTTGCATCATTATTGTTTTGTGGAGCTCAGAGGGATACCAATTCTTGCGGGAATTAGTGTTGGGACGCTGTGTGTACTTATTCGGTGACCCTTCTCAATACATAAAAGGGGCTGTTATTGAGACTTGGTATAATTACAGGCATCTCTGGGGACTGTATAAATTATTTTGAGTGCTAGGAGAAGCGTTATGAGTTTTATCGTAATTTTGACCATTCCAACATGGCGCCCGCGTAGAAAGCGTATAAATAGCCATTCAAAGATGGCGCATACGCAGGACGCCGGATTTAATAGCGGGATGTTACTATGGAGTTGAGGTGAGTATACAGCACGGAAGGTCTCTGATACGGGGTTTTTTCTTATGTCGCAGCTGTTTACATAGAGTGTTTGATGTTACAGATCACCTACACGTGCAGTAGCAAGTGGATAATTGGGTGGTGTTCGAGTTGAAAACTGTAATTCGAGCACAGCGTGGACAACTGGAGGTGAGTGTGACACTGATATAGAGCGCAGTATTGACAGGAACCAACGCCAAATAGATGTTATAAATGACACTACTTGGTAATTTATAGGGATTTCTCGTGGACTTTTGATTGTGGAGCACGGAGGACTGAATCTAATTTTCGGATTATTACTGAAGATTGTGCATTAGGTGAGCAACTTTATTTACAGTTGTTGACTCTGATATTCACTTTATAATTAGCCACATAGCAGGTTGCTAGCTTTGTTAGGTAGGTGGTGCCCGACTTCTCGTATTCAACTAGTGTTACTTATTATATATTATGGTGTAATGGGACATTGGGACATTGTTGGTTGTGTACATGGCAGATACACTAGCTTATGTGTAAACCAGTTATTGTTAGCTAACTTTGCAGTGTCTTGTTTAATAGAGGTGTTGATTACACGTCTTTCTACTTGTGTCTTTGCAGTTACTTTTGTTTGACTGGGATATACATTATCTATGATTTGTACTTGCAATGTGATGAAACATTGTATGTCAAGAATTGAATAAGGTTGGTAGTAGCCTCTCGAATTAGTGATGTTGGCCGTGTGATTTTTTCTGGAGCACTATTCGGGTGATATCTTGTTGGGGAACTTGGCTCTTCCTCTCTATTCTGTGTACACTGGTTGGCTTGTGGGTGTATACTCATCCCTGATTTTACTGTAATGATTTCTACTCTAGAACAGTACTGTGGATGTTTTGTAAATATTGTTAGGTGTTGCTGTTTTCTTATATGTTGTTATTTGGGTTGCAGCACTGAAGAAGTCTATTGCCTTGCACTGCCAAGACGAAACACGTGTTGGCTGTGCATATTGCTTGTGAATTGGAATACATACTTCTATGGCATTGGAATTGAATTTCCTTTCAACAATTGGAATTATTAAACCCTGGAAACTGTGCCGACCGAACCTATAACTGAAGGAAGATACTTCTTTTATACTGATTTTGTATTATTGACTTTTGAGTAAGCGTGGGCGCAAAATCTGTTCCGTTCGCGGAATTTGTAGATTTTTGGCAATTTCGCGGTCCGCGAATCCCGCGAATTTGCCCAAAAATCTGTAAATTCGCAAACTGGTGGATTTTTTTGCTTGGTCACGCTTGAAAAATACAATATCGCGCGCGCGGCATTGACTTACCGTGATTCTGTGTTTGCCGAGTTGTTTTTCTCCCGTTTTTCGTTTGCTGCGCCATTTTGGATCTTGCAGCGTGATCGCGCGAGAGTTTTTTGACAGCGATTACGTCATCGCGGCCCGCCATCTTGCACAGCGAGAGTTTGACAACGCGAGTACGTCATAAGGGCCCGCGATCATGCATCGCGGGAGTAAACAATGCCGAACACGTAGATGTGGCGCGCTGCTGACTTCCGGCGGGAGATTTGAACAGCTCACTTTCCCGAACTTGCAAAAATTGCAATTCTACACAAGAAATCCACCGCAGGCAGTATAAACCTTCTGAAAATTATGATTTTGATCAGATTGACATTTGGCTGCACTTTTTGGTGCAAGGAGTTCATTTTTTGGGGGGGGTGGGAGGAAGGAAGTGGCCCAGAGTCTCCAACTTCCTGTTCCTGTCCAGCAGGCTCCTTCCAGTGCTTTGTCCATGTCCTTGTCACTTTTGATTTGGACCTGGAGCTGGAAGGATTACTTTTTGTGGCTGCTGCTGGATATTTGTATTTGAGGACTTTTTGGACTTTGGAGTTTGGATCACTTTTGAATTTGAGATTTTACAACTAAGTTGGTGTTGTTTGTTTGGGGCATTGCAGTTGCTGCAACTACAATTTTAAAACTTGTTTCACAACTTTAAAAATATATATATTGTGGGTAGCCACAGTATCCAGTAGGCCCAGGGTTATTCATGGGTGCATGATACAACTGTTTCTGTGATTTTTTTAAACTTAAATCTCATTTATGTCATGGAATTTTAGCTCACGGTTATATGTTTGTTTGTTTTTTAAGTTTGGGTTGCCTGTAAAGCCTCACTAGCCAGTAGGCCCAGGGGTAGTGAGTGGTGCATGGACCTAGTCTTTCTGTGGGGTGTCTTGAATTTAAACATCATTGAGGGCATGGATGGCCTTGGATTGTGGTGATTTTTGTGTGTTTCTCGATTATTTGGGTGCGGTTGGGGTCTGACCATGTGGGTGGGGGCCATTTTGAGGCCTGGTCCAGGCAGGGCCTGGCCATGTGGTGGGGGTCAAGGGGCCATTTTCAAGCCAGGCAGTCTGCTCAGGCTTGCACCCAGTTTGCCTTGCTTTCAACCATTATGCCCAGGGGTACTCAGTGTTCCATGGACCTAGTCTTTCTGTGGGGTGTCTTGAATTTAAACATCATTGAGGGCATGTATGGCATTGGATTGTTGTGATTTTTGTGTGTTTTTTTACTTTTTGGGGTGTTTAACTGATGTTCCTCTGGCTTCCTTTGCTTTTAGGTGCACAAGAGAACCACCAGTGCCAGGAAGAAGTCCTGCAGCGGTGTGTGCAGGACAACGTCACGTGACGTCACGTGTGGCCACAGACAACTCTGCAACTCGTGCAACTACGGCCTGCTGTTCTGACATCTGAAGAAGATGGGCCCAAAGAAAGGTGGCCGTAGCTCCTCTACAAAGAAAGTTGCCAGTGCCACTGCCAGTAAGAAGGAACAGAAGAAGCAAGTGGCACCACTTACCAAGGAGACTGGTGTGCCCACAGACACTTTTTTCGGGAAAAAAAAAACTGCTGCAGCAGCGGGGTCCACCAGGGACAAAGCTGGGAGCAGCACCTCCGCTTCATTAGGCTCAGTGCCACCATGCAAGGTTAGGTCCAAGCCCATGAGTGCTGCAGAGGCAGCTACTGTCATTGCTCAATCACCATCGACCAGTGATGTAGGCTCATCGCAAGAAAGTAGCACCCAATCAACGCAGGGTGTAACTCAGCTGACAAGTGTTCAACCACCACAGCCACAACGACAACCACAGGTGCAACTAGTACAAGCGCTAGTACATGCGCAAAGAGAGGCGCAAGTAGAGGCGCAAGGAGAGGTGCAAAGAGAGGCGCATGGAGAGGCGGAAGGAGAGGCGCATGGAGAGGTGCATGGAGAGGAAAAGAGCGGCAGAACATTGAAGGAGCCGGCAGTAGTACTACTGAATCAGCAGGCCATCCGGCGTCAAGTTCCACTTCTGAATCTGTGGCTGAAGGGAGTCACTTTTCCTCACAGCCGGTAACGACACCAGCAACCGTATCATCATCCTCACTTGCACCAGGCCCAGCCATAATATTGTCGGAAGCGGATTGGCTGACTCGTCAAGGGTTTGCTCGTTCCAGTGATGCAAAGGCCTCAGATGGTACGCAAAGTGGAGCAACTCTGGAGAACCTTGAGTCGATGGTGCAGGCCTATCTGGATGACCCAACAGATGTCTTTGTTAATCAGAACCCATTGCTGTATTGGTATAGGAAAAGGCCTCTATGGCGACTGATCACCAACCTGGCTCTAAATTATTTGTCTTGCCCACTCGCAAGCGTGTCTTCTGAATGTATTTTCAGTGCTGCTGGTGCCATTGTAACTTCAAAAAGGACCCGCCTCTCGCCCAAAAATGTGGAGAGGTTAACACTGATCAAGAGGAATCAGCACTTCATACCACCATATTACAAAATACGTGAATGCACACAGGAAGAAGAGGACACCGACTTAGGTGACGGAAGTTCTTCTCTGTTAGCTGACCTACTCCCGTCTCAATTCATAGAGTTTGAGGACAAGCTCTACTTCCCTGACACCGAGGCCTGAAAATGACTTCCTTTTTTTTCCTTATTCACTTTTATTCCTGTGTGTCTTTCTTTGTTTGGCAACTTTTACCACAACAAAAACTCTAATCACCTAATCACAACAAGTCCATCAGCAGCACTGTCTTCATCTTATTTCCTTATTGATTTCCAGGTGCCGCAGTCTGCATTTCTGAGGTTCACAAGTTCACAACACAATCATGCTCCTCTATCCTCCTCCTCCAGACTCCCCCTATCCATATTTCTCAAGGTAGATGGCTGGATTACGCAGAATAAAGAAACGTTGTCTTCGTAGACTGTGGAAAAGTCAGCCCATAACGCACCTGATGCCCAGGCTGCTGGCGCAGGACGCCTCTTAGTTCCCATCTTGAACAATTACCAAATAAAGAGACGGGCGCTGGAAGCAGGAAAACAAGAACAGAGTTTTATTTCTCATGAGGAGAACCTGTCATTTCGGACACTCGCATAGTGTCTTCAGGAGGTGCTCCAACAAGTTTCTCTGAGGCTTCGTCTTTTATACACATGTTTATGATGCACAAACATTCCTTATTGCAATAAAGACGCTTTGAAGTAGGAAAAAGCATGCTTGGAATCCCAGCTTCAGGCCTATTCCCATACCAGTCGCTCAGATGTCATCCTCCCCTCCTGAATGTAACAAGAGATTGTGATCTCTCAGCCGGACATTCCTACAGGACACGAGGGCAGGAGGGGATGATCAGATCAAAGGTTGGGCAGGCGATAAGATCGGGCACTTCGGTTGGTGTATCACGGTTTTGTTATGCTGGGCGGGAAAAGGGGGGGTGTACATCCACGAGGCTTGGTCTTAGGACTTGGGACCGGGTCGAAAGGCCAAGTGCAGCTGGGGGGGGCTCGTCAGCTGAGGTGAAGGGTGTTCTTGGGAGGAAATGGGGGGGTGTGGGTCAAACAGGAGTGTTACTACTAGAGCAGGGTCACGCAGAGGGAGAGGGTTTTATGGCCGATGCATGAGCAGTGCGCGCGGGGAGGGGTGCCGGGGGTTTAACAAACAGGCAGAGAGGCCATGGTGCCTAAAATGGCTGTCGTGTACGTGTGTGCATGGGTCTATGCTGGCGGGATAACACAGTCAGTGTTTCGCGATATCCGTTCTGCTTACAACAAGGGGTACAGTGAACACAAATGAACGCCGCTTATGTGCATATACATTGCCATTTTCAACAGTCGCCGCTTTTTTACATAAGTTAGTTCATTTCGTTGTTTACCTCAACTGACGGAGTGTACATATAGCCATGTGTGGCCAATGAAATAGCGTTTGTCAATACTAGCATATTGCGTGTAACCATATACAGTCGATACGATTGGCGGAATGCGGTACGTATGAATTTACATTTGTTGGGTTATTCATACAAGTCTAGAGATCGGCATAATACTTAGTCGGGGTCAATCAAGAAAAAGGTTCCGACACATTATAGAATCAGGTTCTGACTTTCTCTCCGGTGACATCAACATACAGTAAAAAGTGCTCTGATACCTTCGGGTCTTGTCAGTGCTATAAGAGACTTTTGGAAAACTAAATACATGAGTGACCGATGAAACATTTTTGAAAGCAATACAAAAATGGTTGAGGGAGGAATTCAGTTCGATACAAGCAATTAGTCAAGGGGTGGGTAGAAAGTTCAGGAAGGGGGGTCTTCGTCAAAATGTCTTTTTAACAGCGAGCCATCACTGGTAGGCTCTGGTAGTCCGTCTTCTTTCGTTGGCGCTGTTGAGCACCGGCGGTGGAGCTATAGGTCCAGCTCGGATTCATCCTTACGCGTTGCAGGGTGCGATCAGTCCTCTGCTGTTAGATCACAGTCCTGTTTCCTAACTGATCTTCTTAGGGGTGCCTCATGCTGGGCACCTGCGTGTCTTTCTTCTTCCGTGGCAAAACCTTATTCTATCTAAATGCTGCTCTTCTTTTCTGAGTCAAAAGTTATGCGAAAAGGGTGATGTTGTTGAATAATCGAGGGAAGAGAGGGTGGAGTGGGATCAGATCTTTGAACACACCAAGGGACCAAAGGAGCAAAGGACGACGAGCAGGCAGGCCCATCAGTCGGGCTCAAAAGGGACGGGGACTTCAGGCACGAGTGGGTCAGCAAATCGAGGGCTTCAAGGCAGCCCTTCATTCCTTCATCTGCCGAGTGTGAGAGTGGTGCCTCGTCCCGCGTCTCGTTGCTCTGCGACTCCACCTTTGGTTGAGGTCACACGTGCTTCATGATCTGTGGCCAGGCTGTGCGTCACGTCCAGCTCCTCTCCTCCGGTGATTGTATCTTTGAATGGGTACAAAACAAGTTTTAGAAAACTGGCAGGAGAAGACATTTATACATCTCACTTCCGTCCCCAATCCTAAGTAGGTGGGGGATAGGTTCATCGGTCACAGTCAGAAGTCATCACTTATGGAGTATGTAGGAGGGCATTTCCACTGAATTCGTAAGCCTATTTGGCGTTCATTCGTGACGTACGTGGAGCGAAATCGGACTCCCATCGACAGTGTATTCTATCAAACTCGAAATCGAGTCCTTAGGTAGAGACTCGCCCTTTTTTTAACCCAAGTACTGACAATCTTACATTTCCCTTCGGGGTCGGCTAACTCTTGCAAGCAGGGGGGTTATCATCATGGGAGGGGGGCAGAGGTTAAACATGCTTTTCTTGGGGAGCGACGGTTAATCAAGGTCATCAATTACGCTTCGGGGATAGCTGATATGGAGCTGGGGTCAATCGGGAGAAGCGAGGACGCTTTGGACAGGGAGCTGGGGTCAATCGGGAGAAGTGAGGACGCTTTGGACAGGGAGCTGGGGTCGATCGGGAGAAGCGAGGACGCTTTGGACATCCGCACTTAAGTGCAGAGTGGTGAGGCAATCTGGGCATTGGGGATTGCATTTCTAACGAACTGAAAAACAGAAGACCATTGACGTTATAGTCCCCCTATAAAAAGGCCAGATTAGGGGACATCAGTCGTCTTACCTGTCCTTTCTTTCATTACCAACTCGGGTTCTATCGTTTTGCAGAAAGGAGAGGTAGTAATATGGCATGTTACAATCGTTTTAGTTCCTGTCAATTTTGCCGAACACCTTTGTGTTCGAAGAGACCCAATTAGGTTTGTGCCGGTGGGGCACAACGTTACCACACAAGGGAGGAGGGAACAGGGGGACCCTCAGAGAGAGAGAGAGTCGTCCGCACTCTAAACGAACCATTCGGTACACGTATGACATGGAGAGAGAGAGAGAGAGAGAGAGAGAGAGAGAGAGAGAGAGAGAGAGAAACGTGTACAATAATAGGCCATTTAGTGCGCACACAACACAGAACAGCAGGGGTCAAGTAATACGGAAACACAGGCAGAGGGACGACGTAGATCCATACATTACGTACACACAAACTCAGGCGGGGGAGACAGTACATGTATTATATACAAAAATCCAAGACAAAACATAGAACAGTTATTGGTATTATACACAAAAATCCAAGACAAAACATAGAACAGTTATTGGCCAAAATGATCTCTTCCTGTATGCTGCGCATCCTTAGCATCCTAAGCTCTTTTTACCTTTTTCTTCTCTTTTATCGTCGGCTGCCTTCACTGGTGGCTTTGGTTGCACACACTTACGCCTTTGGCAATTGGTCAAGAACTAACCTGGTCGGGCTAATGCTCACGGTGGGCTGAGGCAACAGTGGGTGTCAGTTGGGAGAACAATGGGGCAGCTTTGAGTTTCATGTCTATGAGGGTGCGAAAAGGAGGTAGTAGATTTTAAACACTGGCAACATTCCTAGTCCTCCAAGCGGAGGGTACTTGGGTAAACCTCACCTCGGAATATTCCTTAAACTTTCCCTATTTAGTTAAACGTAGGAATTTATTCATTAGTGCACGTCATTCTTGGTTGTATTATTCGGGGTGCCGAACGAAGTCATATTTTGTAGTTTCCGCTTCAGGCTGTCCTCCCAAGCACTAAGTTCAGGGAGAGAAATAGTCATTGTTTGCTCGTCGTGTGTAGGCACCATAATCGAACCCCTTTTTCCCATCTCTTCGTCCGCTAGATCACCATTTTTTTTTTCCGTACTTTAATCGACGTTCCGATGTGACCTGCAGAAAGAGGGGAAAAAGAAGGGGGGGGGGGGGCGGGGGCAGCATTTAAAAACACATTAGCGCGCATAAACCCGAAAAGGCTTTTACTTACTACATACTCGGCCTATCTCCACGGGATGCAGTCCCTGCCAACTTGGCGTTTAAGCCCAGGTGGACCGTTTAGTGTGGGAGAGATGATTATCGGAAGCCTGTGGATAGCATAGGTCGCCCAAGTGTGGTATTACGGATCGTGTGCAGGGGGGGGTCAGAACAAAGGGCAGTCGGTGCAAAGTGGGGGGCGAGCTCGTGCTCTCCTTTGAGGAAAAGGGATAACCTACAGTGGTACGGGGTCGTTGTCGTTCGTACTAGGGGGGTCAGGTGGCACTCCTTCGGGGCGACTTAGGGGCATTTTAAAACAACTTTCCTGATACAGGTAGCAAATAAAGTATAGGCTAAATACCAGGATCTTTAGCGGTTGCTTTAGGCTGTACAAAAATGAAAAACACATACAACAAAAACCTGGACCGTTCATACTTGCAATATTTCTGCGTACTATACTTTTTAACCCTTAACTAATCGAGCTGAGCCATTTCACCTGTATTTTAGTTAGATCGGAAATAGTGGTTATTTATTCGAAACTTACCAATCTACGCGTGACAACTACGTTTGCTTTTTCCAAAAATCTTTAATAAGAATGTCGGTGCACAAATACGGGCCTACAACCCCGTGGGCCGGCCACGGAGCAGGCTGGAACTGTACATGTGGGGATACTTATTAGTGGAAAACCTAATGGAGTCGGTGGTCGTTGATTTCATAATAAAAAGTGCGACAAGTGCAATAAAATCATATCGAAACTTCAGTGTGAGCGAGTATCATAAGTGTTGAAATTCGAACTTTCAATAATCATGATGCGCCAAAACTTAACAACAATTCATTGTCCGAATGTTCAATCAGTACCCATCTCATGTCAATTCATTGTCCGAACACATAATCAGTACCCATCCCATATCAATTCATTGTGTTTAAAAAAACTGCATACATATCTCATGACACCAAGGCTGAGCAATCGGGGTACAACAAGGAGTTGAAAGTTTCATTTGTACCAGCGCCATTTTGGGTGCAGCCAGGCAGATCCAGGCATAGTCAAAATCTCCACCAACTCGTGGTTGGCCCAGAGCCTCTTTCGGCAGTCCAAACGTTCCGTTAAAGGGCAACAGAAAGGATCGGCGGTATGAACCATCAGTCAAAGGGGGAGGGAGGCAACAATTTTTTTTTTTTTTTTTCTACCGGGTCATACTGGGTTTTCACCGGAACTGATCCGAACTGTAGTCTGCAGGATTTTAGTCATTGAAACTGAGGCTGGCGCCAGCATGGGAGCGCCGACGTCTCGCGGCTACATTTTCATCGTTCCGCGGGCAATCATGGCAGTCATTCCCCATCGGGGGTGTCTGCGGGGGTCGGGGGCCCCCGTGGCTCTTATAGAATCTTCAAAGTCGAGGAGAACACTTCTGATTGTGGGACTCATTTCTTAATTAACAAGCAACCGGGCCATCCCTTCACGCCGGGCCCGCTCCTGCAGGGTCGACCGCCATTTTACGAGTTCCAGCAGTCACTGCATCACAAGAGTGGACGAACCCTTGTCGGGTGAGTGGAGCGTTGGGGGTGCCACTGGGGGCCTCCACCTGTGGAGGTGGGAGAGGCTCGTTCGTGCCGCCTCTCCCTCCCAGCACACCCCATGCCGTTTTTCTCAGCGTTAACATTCATGATGGCCGGACCAGGCGATGAGAGGGGGGGGGGGTCGGAGGCATAGGCAAGACATCCCCCCGTGGTCTGCAAGGCGACAGAAGAAGGGAATGGGAGGACCAGTACATTTCCGGAGCCATCCACCCCATGGCTTCTTGTGAAAGCCGGACCAGGCGATTAAGAGGGGGGGGGTCGGAGGCACAAGCAAGACATCCCCCCCCCCGGTGGCCTGCAAGGCGCCGCTTCAGGGCCGAACGGGGAGCTCATACCAAGCCGGGGCTGGACCAGGAGATACGAGGGGGGGGGGGGTCGATGGCATGAGCAAGACATCCCCCCCGTGTTGTCGCAGCCATTATTGAAGAAAGAAGAGGAGGGGAGGCCCGGATCCCGTCAGCCTCGGCTCCTCTTCTGGCCCACCTTATGCGACGACCTCCCCGGCCGACGGCTGGCAGCAGGACCCGCCCTACACGTGCCGAAGATCTCGTCTTCCGGAGGGGCGTAGCCGCGAACCTGTTGCACTTCGGGAGTTTCCAGAATGGGGGTAGGTATCTGCTGACTTGTATCTATCTCATGTTACCGTTATTGGGGCGTGGCAGGCGGTGGGACAGACATGTTTGGAGCAGTGAGGGGTGGCGAAGCCTAGTTGCCTCGTGGCCGTCGCGATGTCAAGCTTGGCTTCTCTCACCATTTTCATGTTTCTTATTACGGGCTTATTTCTAACGTTTCTTATTTCTAGCGAAATCATGTGTTTTATCGTGAGCTATTTCTAACGTTTTCCTATTTGTAGCGAAATCAAAAACTCATCAGTGGCCTACTGATTTTGCTTTCTTATTTCTTTCTTTTTTTTTTTTTTCTTTCCTTTCTAGCGTGTTTCATGCTAAAGTTTCTGTTAACAGGATACGGTGATTACTTCGTTATTGTTGCATATGTCCTTTTTATTAGGGGTGCCCTCCGGTCGAGCCAGATGACCTACCTCTAATAAATGGTCCGGGTGGAACTAGTTTACCAATCAGTGGGGAGTAGATAGGCACGAGAGATTACAACGGGGGACAAAGGTCCACATTACCTACCCTTCACTACTTGCAAACATTAGACAGAATATTTATTTTCTATGTTATTTGCAAACAGGGAATGCCTCGAACGAACTATTCCTTGAACAATAAAATGTCCAAGTAATCAATCAATCAGTGGGGAGAAAAAATGGGCATGACGGATTACAATAGGGGACAAAAATCTGCATTACCTATCCTTCACTATCTGCAAAGGGGGGCAGAATATTTCTATTCTTCCCTGTTTGTAGACAGGGAATATCTCAAAGAGCAATAATCGATAAAAATCGATAACAAACAATCAGTGGGGAGAAAGATAGGCATGACGGATTACAATGGGGGACAAACGTCTGCATTACCTATCCTTCACTATTTGCAAAGAGAGAGGAACGTTCCTATTCATCGCTGTTTGCAAATAGAAAATGTCTCAAAGAGAACCAATACTTCAAGTACAATCAATCAATCAATCAATCAGATGGATAAAGCCATCCTACCAATCGGACGTAAAGACGTCCTACTTAACCTTACCCGGACCGGACCGTGTGGGCAATTCTTCGCCTTCCCTTTTCCAGCGCCCAATCGTTCTCTTTCTCCATGTTTTTACTGCAGCATTCCTGTGGGATTCCAGTCAGGACAGTAGGTCACTTGAGAGAGGTCCGCTCGGAATCGGTGAAGTTCGTTCAATCGGCAGCCGGACGAGGGCCCTCTCAAGGCAGGTATACTCCAATCGTTTAGATGTTCACCCCATCGTCTGGACCTCTCTTACCGGACCTTATGTCGCTGATGGACCCCGCGTTGGGACGCCAATTGTGGAAAAGTCAGCCCATAACGCACCTGATGCCCAGGCTGCTGGCGCAGGACGCCTCTTAGTCCCCATCTTGAACAATTACCAAATAAAGAGACGGGCGCTGGAAGCAGGAAAACAAGAACAGAGTTTTATTTCTCATGAGGAGAGCCTGTCATTTCGGACACTCGCATAGTGTCTTCAGGAGGTGCTCTAACAAGTTTCTCTGAGGCTTCGTCTTTTATACACATGTTTATGATGCACAAACATTCCTTATTGCAATAAAGACGCTTTGAAGTAGGAAAAAGCATGCTTGGAATCCCAGCTTCAGGCCTATTCCCATACCAGTCGCTCCAATGTCATCCTCCCCTCCTGAATGTAACAAGAGATTGTGATCTCTCAGCCGGACATTCCTACAGGACACGAGGGCAGGAGGGGATGATCAGATCAAAGGTTGGGCAGGCGATAAGATCGGGCACTTCGGTTGGTGTATCACGGTTTTGTTATGCTGGGCGGGAAAAGGGGGGGTGTACATCCACGAGGCTTGGTCTTAGGACTTGGGACCGGGTCGAAAGGCCAAGTGCAGCTGGGGGGGGCTCGTCAGCTGAGGGGAAGGGTGTTCTTGGGAGGAAATGGGGGGGTGTGGGTCAAACAGGAGTGTTACTTCTAGAGCAGGGTCACGCAGAGGGAGAGGGTTTTATGGCCGATGCATGAGCAGTGCGCGCGGGGAGGGGTGCCGGGGGTTTAACAAACGGGCAGAGAGGCCATGGTGCCTAAAATGGCTGTCGTGTACGTGTGTGCATGGGTCTATGCTGGCGGGATAACACAGTCAGTGTTTCGCGATATCCGTTCTGCTTACAACAAGGGGTACAGTGAACATAAATGAACGCCGCTTATGTGCATATACATTGCCATTTTCAACAAGACGAGTCCCCTCAAGTGGGACTGGAATTACTGACTACATGCTTGCTGATTGCTGACAGTTACTTCTGAAATTGACAGGAGAGGCTGCCCTGTGGGCCCTCACTTTCAGAAGAAGATGCGGACAAAAAGTGGAACAGGTACTGAATAATGAGAAGAAGATGGCATGCAGTGGACAGCAATGGCTGTCTGTCTCTGATGAAAGCAATTGCTGTTTGTTTGTTGTGCATGAAATGAATCATATGTCTTCTGTTATTATTTAATCTTTTACACACTAAATGTAACTCAAGTCTACTCTGTTTTTTTTACCTTGTTTAATTCAAATTGTACTTCAACTGCAGGGGCCACTACGTTGCATTTTCCAATATGTAAAATGTCCTTAGACTTACTGTTTGCCAATATACCATGATGATTGATTAAATAATATATCTTTTTTTCTTTACAGTCACTCACTGGGATGGATGGATCATCAGCCTTTTTTGGTGTTTTGCGGGCGCGTGTGTTTGGGTGAAAAGTAGTCGTACACCTTCCAGTGGATCGATTTTGTTCGGCCTTGTTGAAATTCTTGGGAATCGCTGGAACATGAGTCCTGGTAAGTTTCAAGAGGATCGAAGTAGTGGAAGTGCTGAAAGCAGCAATTTTTTGTTAACGGCGCTATTTGCCATGTTTTGGGGATACCAGTAGTGCATGTTTTTGGGGGTCTGTTTGGCGGTGTTCTAGCTTTTTGGGGGTGGGTTGAGGGGTCTGGGAGCACTGCTGGGAAGGTCTAATTTTTATTGCAAGTGGTTTGAAGAAAATCCATGGTGGGAAAGGGGGGTTTGGGCCTAGTTGCAGAGAGCGTTTTGGCACGATCCGCAAAAATCGCCCACAGTTACTAGTAATTAATACTATCCTTTGAAAGGAGACTCAGAGTACGCACTTTTGAAATGATGATTATATGTAATACTGTCACCTCTGAAACTGAAAGTGTTATTGTTTTTGCACTACACAGCGTACCTTATATTTTTCTCACCGTGGTGTTTTAATATCACTTCCTGTTTTTCCATCAACAATTACAGGCCGGCTTTTACCCTGTGCCATGGAACAAACGATTAACTTAGGCTTAGCATTAGTGATCCGCAATTCCGCAACAGGCAGGCAGTGGACAGTGTGTCTGGTCACCAAGATTGATCGATGGAGCGTCAGATGGAATGGAGGAGTACCGCGAATAAGAGGAATGGCTGGATGCATGCAACTTCACAAATTCATTTCAACAGGACTACTACAACATACAGTTAAAGTATCCTCTTAACTTCTCCTTATCTTTTAAATGTTATTGTTGTGAACTTGAACTTCTACGAGTGTGACTATTGTAGCAATCATATCAGTGTTGGAGAGACCCAGGGTAGCTTTTTCAGCCAGTTTGATTAATGTAATGTATTTCCACATAATACATCTTTAAAATAAAAAAATAAAAATATATATATATACTTTTTTATTAGGATTAATATTTATATTTGTAGCCATTTTAGTGATATACACCAGGTAAGTAGTTTCTTGCAAAGCTGCTTCAGCAATTCCAGAACATTAATGTTCAATTACTGTCCCTTTCTGTGATGTTACTTTCTGTCATGTCACACCCTATTTGGCTATACATGGTTCTATTCTGCCCGGGGTCCCCCAAACCCTCGGACCAGTCCGGCTCCCCACAGCTGTCTAACCCCCGGAGTTGAGGCAATTTGCACTGTTTGTTCCACTCGACCGATTTCAATAATTTGCTTTGTGTCTTTCTATCTCTTTGCAGACCTAGTATTATCTCCGTACACTTTACCAGTGACTACAAAAGAAACATACTTTTTTTGCTGTTTTATATAGTGATACCTGGACCAGAGGTTATTGTGGCACTTTATATGAGCACCAGTTACATTACATGAGGACATTGTCTATAGCCACTTTGAAATTAAGTGATTTTGCTCAGAATTGCAGGATGTTGAGCTGATGCTGGGTCTTGAGCCTGGTACCCCTGCACCATATAAGCAAGCTGTGGCCATTACACAGCATCCTCTCCCCACATAATTAGGTCATAGCCATGGGGATTAAACTTTCAGACATCTGCAGTTTGGCCTTTACAAAATGGAACCTAATCATTTTCTTGGCTCTTTTTGCATACTCTTCTTAAGATTCTTACTAATTTTGTGAAGAGACTCTGCCAGTCTGGTCACCCACTGGTTTATGTGGAGTTGAGAATTCGTTCTCTGTTATTCGGAAAAATACAGGATTTGTCCCCAATTTTTTTCCGCAGAGTGTATGTTCACTTACATTATGTATAAAGCGCACTGAAACCAATCTTGCCTTACACTTTTCACTCTCTGTACCGCTACCTTACTTAATTCAGTTCTAATATACTGAATTATACTGAACTCAATGTCTGGTGGAACACTGCATCACTGCAGTGCTTTTTCCTAAACGTTCAGCCATGTTGCACAGCAGCAGCGCTGCTGTACAACATGGCAAGAACACATTGACAACATGGCAAGAACACCAATAGTTCTTGAAGGCGAGATGTATTGGATTTGCCAATGCTTGTTATTTTTATGCAGTCAACTGTGATGGAAAGCCTTTGCAAAAAGGTAGGCTAGTGTTGGCATGGCACTATGTACAGATGGGCTAGCACATATTTGATCTCAGAAAAAGTCTTGGATGTAGCACGTGTCATCAACAAAAATTAAAGGAAACTTTCACCCTCCAACACACACTCTCTGCCTGTTACCAATAGTACACTCCAGCTGTATTTCATTTCGGGACTAAAAAAATAACTTTTGTAAAGCCAACAGGTCTGGCTTTAATGTGCTAATGGATAGAAACACAGAAATGCACATAGGCTGTGTTATGCATCAGCACAATAAAGGTAGACTTTCAGGCTTTGCCAATGCCTATTTAAACATGCGGTTGAAGCACACACACCAGTTTTAGCATCTGTAATATTTATTATTTGTCAAGTTTTCATCTACTCTGTTGTGTCTAGTCAAGGCAAAATGCAGTAGTAATGCATAATATGTAATACAAGCAATTGAACATTTCATTAATTTCAAACTATTGTGCCAACCCGAATTGGTTGGCAGTAACGTGCAAAGTCTCACTGTCAGCCTGCCTTTTTCTGTTTCTTCTAAGTTGTCCCATTTTTTTTAATCCAGAAAAGCTTGGAGGTTGGTGATGTAATCGCCAAGCTTCTTGATGGACTTCACCAGTTCCTCCAGGTACTCAGACTCCAGGAAGTCACAGAGATGGGGGTCGACTTTATCGGTGGCCAGCTTGTGCAGGTCCAGCAAGGCCTGGTTGACGGTCTTCTCCAGCTGCAGCCTGCATGGCCTCCAGGGTGTTGACCCACTCGTCACGGTCTGGTTTCTTGAGATCCTGCAGCACCACGCACCCACCGCGCTTGTTCTGGTACTTCATGAACTTCTCTGCGTGCTCGCGATCCTCGTGGCTCTGCTCCTTGAAGAACTTGGCCACATGACTCAGGGCCACATCATCCTGGTCGAAGTAGTAGGACATGGACAGGTAGACGTAGGAGGCGGATGTATGACATTACAACGCATGCCTTTACATCACATGCCTTTACAACGTAAGTATTACAACGCAGTCCATTACAACGCATAGTGCTTTGGGGTGCTGGATAGTGAATTGTTTAATTTACTATTCCAACTCCAGTCCCCGTGGACACTAGGGAAGGTTATTGGATAGTACATTAACCTATTCCCTATCCTAGAGCGCCCCCCAGAGCAATGCGTTGTAAAGGTAGTGCGTTGTAAAAGTTTCGTTGTAAAGGCTGTTCACCGTAGGAGGCGTACAGCTCAGTGTTGATGATGCGGTTGATGGCCGCTTCGCACTCGTGGTTGTACTTCTGGCGCACCTGGGACTCCATGGCGTTGCTGATGGTGTGGTTGTCGGCGATAGATGTAGGTAAATGACGGATAACGTTTTCAGGAGAGCGCTGGACTCGGAGCCACGTTTCGTTCAAACACTGTTGAAGCAATTGTTTTATGGGCCCCTATTGTTGCACAAGTACACGCTCCCCTCACTACCTTCTTGAATGTGTTGCATTCCATTATGCGTCAGGAAATAGTACCCTTCTTGTCACAAAACTAATTACTAATCATATTTCTCAGTGATTCCCTAGAAGGCCAATCCTCAAGCCATAGGTTCTGAATTCTCTACGTAGGTATAGGAATAGAGATTCTGCCCCTGACCATACCCAGCTTCAGAGGCTTATGAACGTACAGGTAGTGTGATTGCAAAAACTTAGAACAGACCACTGGATATAGTCTTGCATGGAGCCCATGTGGGGGCAAATAAAAAGAATACTTCTTCAGTCATGCTTCTAACTTTCAATACATCTGTAAGTGCCCATTCCTGCAACCATACTCTTAACACTTTAGTATTACAGGTGGTTAGCATTACAGATGGCATGCGTGCTCAGCAGAGGATTGTGCGAATGATCACGCACTGTGTCAAGTATAGAGGTGAAATGTCAATTCTCAGAGGTTTACTGCTCAGAGAATCGTGATTTTATGAAAGACCTGGAGGCTAGCATTATGCATAACCTTTTACTCACCACTTCTGATACAGCACTTAAAAGCATCCAATAGATCAGTATGCAGTCACAAAAACACTAGAACATTCAACATATTAAAACTCCTCAACATTCCAGTGTCATCCTTTTTTGTTTCTCTTCTCTCTTCTGTGAATATTATCTCTTAATTCCTTCTTCACAAATTCCTTTAACATATTATTACAAATCAGCAAAACCCAAAAATATAACATTGTAACACAAATCCCTTTAAAACATTACCCTTTCTTTATTCTTAAACTAAACGCTGTAAAACTATTATATATTTCAATTTTTCTTATACCACCCACACTCACATAAGGGAGGATGGGAGGGATAATGCTAGCGCCCTAGTCTTTAAAAAAATCGCGACTCTCTAAGCAGTAAACTATGAGAATCGACATTTTATGTCAAGACAGGAGGCTAGCATTATGCATGTTTAAAGTTCTTTCAAGTTTGTTCTGTAACATGCTCCATTGATCTGAAATAGAAATCTCTAAAAAAACTCTTTTTGACTAATCTGCAGCTTTAAGAATCTCACTTAAAATTCCACCTCCACTAAATGTTTTACAAGCCATTGCACCACGAATAGAATGTGCTTTAAATGTCTCTAAATCAACTCCTGCCTCACTCATCGTGTTCTTAACCCATCTAGCAATAGTAGCCAACGAAACAGCACCATGAGGCTTCACATATGAAATCAACAATTGATCAACTCCTGCACATCTAAACTCACTCATCATTGATTCATGCTCCCTAATACATCTCTCCACAAACAACTGAGGATGATTAATACATCTTGGATAAAAAAATTCTTTCAGACATTGTTTTAGTTCTTCTCTTAACCTCAAACAACACTCCTTCTTGATTAGAGTATCTACCTGAAATATCTAATGCCCTCACATCTGACAACCTCTTAAATGATATCATACAAAGTAAAGTCACCAACTTCCATGACAATTGCTTCAATGTCAAAAACCTATTTCTCATTCAATTAGTCTTTTAATATACTCCTCCTGCACCTCCTTGATGATTGTCTCCACTCCTTCACTCATTATCTTGTATTGTTTTGTTTTGTTTTTATCCTTTTAATATCCTAATCTTTCTACTTATTTAAAAATATTTACTTTGTTTAGTTTTAATTCCACTCGTTTTAAACTCTCCGCGATGTGCAATAACCATAAACTGTTCCCCCGATCTGTAACTGCCACCGTAACTGACCCGATCTCAGATGCGTTGCCTAGATACTTCTGTTTACGGCAACGCTCTTCAGCCGTACACAAAACAAGCCCAATTACCTTCAAAGAGATGCGTAGCTTCCTCTACGTAAGCTTAACGTGCTCTATCCCCCCTAGAAAAAGGCATAACACCTCAGCTCATGTCTCCGTAAAGAAACATTCTGTAAAGCGGAGCCTAGAGTTTTCGATCTTCGAACTTTCACACTCCCTCGTGTGCTCTATATTTGAAGGTCAACAATCTAATACATGGTTAGACCGTTTGGAAAAATGTAATTTCCCTTACAATTATAAGATAGTGATTTTAACCCTACGCTAACACTTAAGGACTAACTTATTTAATACTCCATATAATCCCTGAATTAAACATTTTGAAATGTACCCGTAAATTGGGTAAAACACACACGTTAAGTCATTTTTACAAACATATCTAGTCTCTAAGGGCCTTATTTATGAAGGACTTGCGCCGCCGGTGCGTCACTTTTAACATGGGAAAAAGTGACGCACCTGTGGCGCAAGGCTTTCATAAATCAGGCCCTAAGTATACTTATCAATTCTCTTTCATTATAAATATAAATTAGCTTTTAAAATTGAGAAACCTGGGGGCGTGGCCAAGATGGCAAGCGGGTAAGACGTGACTCGCTTGACTCCATGCTCCCTTCGGTCGCCCACTATCTTCCCGGCACTGTAGCAGATCACCAGACCCTCGATTGTGCTTCGTAGAAGAACGATAATTCCAGGGACTGTTTTGCAGCGGGATCTGAGCGGGGGAACGGTCCCAGCCGAAATGTCCAGCAGTCTGGCCCCTGGGAGCCAAAATGACAGCCCGGACATTGGAGGCGTCTGTTCCCGAGAGGCTGTGAATCCCGGTGGGCCTTCCTGGCCCAAATTAAGAGAGGGGGGTTCCTCCCCCCTGTGAGCGATGGTGTGAGTTGAGAAGGAGTGACAGAGAGCGGAGGCCCGCGCAGATTTAGAGCAGGTCGGACGTCCGAGCTCAAGATCACGCGCTTGGGGCCTCCGAGAACAGCGACCATCGGGTCTCCGGATAATAGAGGTGAGCGGTCTGACAGCCCTTCCTTTCCCTGCAAGACAAAGCAGATGCGCTGCACAGTGCTGCTCCAGGCTGGCGGCCCCATCTGAGATGCGGGTCCAAGTTCCTGAAGAGGCGCCCCTGGGAGTCTGGACTGGGGGCTAGCAGACGGGGACCTGAGCTGCCTTCCCGCGTTGGTCTTTATGGGGGAAGAGGAGAATTAGAGGGTCCCCCCAGCCACATAGCCCTCTACAGGACACAGTCTACAACATAGCTGGGCGAAGACCCGCTTGGCCACGCACTGAAGTCTACTGAGTGTAGAGGGCTACGAGGCAGGAGAGGACATAGGGGAGCAAGCCAATGGCCGGAGTAGCACTTGGACGAGTCGGTGGGCGCTTTGCTCAAATTTAACGCGCTACCCACAGCAGCACCAGAGGCAGTGAACCTAGCGATACAGCGGTTACCCGGGGGGGGGGGATCGAAGCGAAGAGCCCGCAAACACGAAACAAGACACAGCAAGCACTGCCGCAAATAGGAGGTGGGGTCATTCAGGCGGACATCCGGTCCCTTGAACACCTTGGGGGTGTGCACTTTACGCTACGCACCAACCCGGGCTGTGTCCTGAGATCAGAGACCCGCCGCTAGCAGCGCTTCTGCAGGCCAGCGAGCCAGCAACCTCCCGGTGCGTTCGTAGCTACGAGGAGGCTCGAGGTGCAGCACTCGACGGAGGGCCTGGGTGGCCCGAGGGCAGGAGTGCAGAAGGAAGTTATTGATAAGGCTCTGGTCAGATGGAACGCAGCCTTGTGGTGCCATATTGCTGGAGCAGAAACTAGAGAGGCCTGCGTGACACGCGGTAGTGTTCACGTCGTGACCCGCACCTTCATATAGCCGCCTCAGAGTGGGCAGCGGGAACGAAACAAGAAAATTGCAAAGTGTACTGCCCCAGCCACAGGAGACTCGACTATAAGGCCCATTGCTCACGTACCACTGCTCCCAATAGGGCAAACACCATCGCACTAGTGGCCACACTCTCTGGCAATAACCTTGGGCCACATCCTCACGCCACTGCCTCTTGTGCCCAGCCGAGATTGGACATGTCCTCAATACGGGCGAAGGACAGAAACGTGAAGGACATGTTCACCAAGATGGCAGAGGCAAGTGGAGGAGACAGCCGCGCATCCCCAATTACGCCAGGAGGACAGGAGACGGAGTCCATGGAGGAGCCGGTCACGCGTGCATTCCTAGCACAACTATTTTCCACCCTACGGGAAGATTTACAAGCACTCAGAAAAGACTTCTCCAATGAGATCAAGGAAGTGCGACGAGATCTGGACGCAGTCGGAGAGAGGGTGGCCACAATGGAAGATCATGAAGAACCGCGGGATGAAGAAGTGGAGCAATTGAAACAAGAGGGGATACGCCTTCAAAACCAAAAAATAGACATTCCAGCTCACGCAGAAGACTTAGAAAATTGCTCCCGTGGAAACAACATTTGCGTGAAAGGCGTTCCCTTAAAAAAAGAAGGCACAGACATCATTCAATATCTCCAGGCCCTCTTCTGTCCCATCTTGCAGGAATCACAGGACAGTGCAATAAAAATTGATAGGGGCTATAGAGTAGGTTTACAAAGAAAGGTGCCGGCACCCCCTCCCGACATACTGGGCTACCTCCCAGACTTTCATTTTAAGGAACTCCTTCTGAGGAAAGCCAGGGAAGCGCAACCACTAACCTATAGAGGGCACGACATTGCCCTATATCAGGACCTAGCAGCGATCACCTTGCAAAAACGTAGAGACTTCCGCCCAGTCACAACGCATCTTTGAACCCAACGTATCTCCTACCCATGGGTGCCCCCCTTTTCGCATTCGCTTCAAGTGGGATGCAGACTACAGCAAATAAGGTCAATACAGGAAGCTTGCAAGGTCCTGGGTATTGACAACCTACAATCAGCTGAGCCAGAAGATGGAGATAAGAAGTGTCAAAGAGAAAGATGGCAATGTGTTGATGGATGAAGGAGGCAAGAGGCCCCCTCCAAGCCGGACTTAGAGACTATAGCTCAGGAACGTAAGGCAGTGCTGGCTTCGCTGACCGCAGAATACGGATCTAGAACTGATGATTAATCTTCTTAATGGGTCAGATAAGTGGTTTAAAGCCTTGCCGGGGGCGTCAGGTGGGAGGCTGGTGGCGGGGGGAGTATTGATGGCCACAAGATGCACCCTACAACCTGTTTCACCAAGGAGGCGAAGATGAACACTGCGACTCCTGGACTATTTTCTGGGGTAAATACGGTTTTGTTAGTTGGGGTTAGGGAGGTGGGGGGAGGGGTCCGGTATACAAAAAGTTTCTTTCCAGGGGGTCCCTGGGGCTTCGTGGAGCACCTTCCTATGCAGCTTTGCACCTGTACATACCGATATAACCTGCGGCGGAGTGTTCAGTTATATTTGAGGGTGGGACGCTCCCTCGGGGACTGTACTAGATCAATCCACAATCATTTGTCATGGTCACGGAAGAAGTGAAAATACTGATGGTTAATGTTAAGGGGCTCAATAATCCATTCAAAAGATGTGCAATCCTATCCTACCTGGAAAATGCAGAGGCCGATACATGTCTCCTACAAGAGACACATCTCCTTGCCAAGGATCACCACCGCATGAGATCGAGAGCATTCCCCCAGCAATATTTCTCTTCCACAGGGGGGAAGAAAGGCGGGAGTGGCTCTGCTCATATCCAATTGCTGCAGGGGGGTAATAGGATAGTAAGAGAGAAGGTAGTTGAGCTAAAAGGGAGATTGCTAGCCTACACCATACATTTTGGCTACCAACTCATAGTGATAAGTTCCATTTATGCCCCCAAATCGGAACAGGAGAGCTTTCTTAAAGCAGCCCTGGCAGACGTCATGGCCCCACAAAATCGCATGACATTAATCGGGGGGGCCTAAATATGGTAATGGACTCGAGCAAGGATAGATTACGGGCCTCCTATTGGCACAAGGGAGAACTGTAGGGGGAGGGGAAAAAATGGCTGAAGGTGATGGGTTTCATAAATATCTGGAGAGAGGTTCATCCCACCTCGACACAATACTCCTTTTTCACACACGCACACAGATTTTATGCACGCATAGACTATTTCTTAGGGACGGGGGAAATTAACAGGGTAGTCAACGCAGTGAATATCGAACCTGCAGCTCTTTCAGACCACGATGCACTGACTATACATATATTGTTGCCGTCAAGTTCCCGTCAAGCTGGTTGCTGGAGACTTAAAGAGAATATGCTCCACAGGAAAACAGTGGAACAGCAACTTACTGAAGGCATTCAGGAATATTTCACTCTCAATGATACCCCAGACATAGCGACAGCGACACTTTGGGAAGTGATGAAAACTGTAGTGCGGGGGGAGCTAATAGTGCTGTCGGCGGCCGACAATAGGTAGCGCAAGGAATTGGGATCCAGCTTAGCGGCCCAGGTACAAGAACTGGAAAGAGTACTTAGTAGGACAGGAGCGCCCAGGGGTTGGAGGCAGCTGAAAGCAGCAAGGGCACAGCTAGCCGGAATAGATTTGGACAGGGCGGAATAAACGGCAGTTAGGTTGAAACATTCTTGCTACATCGGAGGCGACTGCACAGGCCGCCTCTTGGCCCATAGGCTTAGGGCCCAAAGACAACGGACAAAGGTCTCCTCACTACAGGGGAATTAACAGAGGGAGCTTGCACCTGCAAGGAGCTTTATGAAAAACTCATAACACGAAATCTCAGACTACCTTTAGTCCGTTACTATGTCCACACTAACCCCAGACCAGGCAGCAGGACTGGATGCTCCCATCCGAGTAGAGGAAGTAGTCACAGCGATATCGCGTCTCAAGGTGCTCAAGTCCCCCGGCCCAGACAGGTTTCCTGCTCTTTTTTATAAGAAATGTTGCCACATTCTAGCCCTTATGTTGACAAGACTGTTCAATTCTTTTGGGAGTGCAAACCCGATCCACGCAACGATGTTAACGACAGCAATTGTGGTTCTGCCTAAGCCAGGTAAAGTTAGGCAACAATGTGGCTCATATCGCCCTATATCTTTACTCAGCGTAGATTGTAAAATCTTTACCGGAATACTCAGTACACGACTCGGCCCCTGCATGCTACATTTGATTGCGCCAGATCAGGCAGGATTTATTCAATCCCGCCAATGCCCAAATAATACAAAGAGGGTACTCCACCTTATTGACAAGGCCCACCAAACACAAATGGATGCACTTTTGTTGACAGTCGACGCCGTAAAAGCGTTCGACCGGGTGGATTGGGGCTTCCTTAGTCATATGATGTCCAAAGTCGGTTTGGGGGAGAAATTAAGAGAGTGGGTGGGCTGCTGCTACAACGGGCCTTTGGCGTTCATTAGAGTAAACTGCATCTCCTTACAACCATTTGCCATTCATAGGGGCACCAGGCAGGGTTGCCAGTTATCCCCCTTGCTGTTCGCTCTCTATATTGAGCCCCTGGCACAAAGGGTTAGGGACAACCCTAACATCAGAAGTATTCCATTTGGGGGAGAAACACATCCGATCAGCCTATATGCATTTGATCTGATTGCGGTGTTGACTGAACTGACGGAATCACTCCCCTCCTTTTTGGAAGAATTGGACATATTCAGCCGTGTTTCAGGTTTCCATGTTAATGTTGGAAAATCGCTGATATTGAATTTAAACCCAGCGCCCGCCACTCTCAACCCCTGGGAGGAATGACTGTCCGGAATTCAAATAGTGGATTCTATTCCATATCTGGGCTTGGACTTAGCGGCAACAGTGTGCCAAACAACTCAGCTGAACTACGCCAGGCTAGCGAAAAAAGATCTGGGCGCCTGGAATAAACACCACCTATCGCTACTTGGGAGAATAGCGGTGGTCAAAATGTCCCTTTTACCAAATGCACTCTACCTGTTCCAAACCCTGCCTGTATTGCCTCCCCCTGGAGCAATCGCCTCGCTACAACTGGACATTAATCAGTTTGTCTGGGCAGGGGCACAACCAGGGATGAGTAAGGTTTTAGGATATATGTGGCCCGAAGTTGGAGGATTGGGATTTCCAGACCTCCTGAGCTGTTATAAGGCAGCCCAGTTGAGGTATTCACTGGAATGGGCACAGCCAGAACCAAAAAAAAGGTGGCTTTTTCAGGATAGAGCAGTTGCTGGGATTCCTCTCTGGAAGGTCCCCTTCTTATAGAAGGCCCAACACCCAGGCGGATTGATGGGGTCACCGATTACTAAATTCCTGGTGACAGTTTGGGATGGGGTGGCGACAGCAAAGAACCGTGATACCTTTCCTTCTCTCTTGAATCCCCTGTTTGGCAATAGCGAATTCATATAGGGGATGTTCGATAAAGCTTTTCCGGCATGGCGGGACACCTCCTGTCGCTCGATGGGTCATCTATTTGACCTATTAGGAATAATCCCATTTTCTCAAATGAAGCTTGAATATGAAATTCCCGAATCTGAGAGATTGAGATACCTCCAATTGCGACATTGGGTACTTCAGAAGGGGATAAGGGAGCAAGGGTTCCGCCGACTGACTTAATAGGAAAAATGCCAAATTACGAAATTTACCGATAAAGGACTGATATCTGACATGTATGATATGATTAGATATAGCCCACAATCACAGGCCACATCGAGTCAAAGGAGGTGGGGAGAGAACTGGGTGGGGAACTTACGTAGAAAGACTGGGAAGGGATTTTTAATGGGGCAAAACACACAGATCGAAACGTAGCAGCATAGAAACCACCATGAAAACAGCTACTTATTGGTATCTCACACCTGCACGCCTACATAGAGGTAATCCACAAAGGAGCCCTACTTGCTGGTGTGGCTGGGACAATGAGTGAACATTATTACACATTCTGTCGGATTGCCCATTGTTGTCTAACTATTGGACTAAAATTCTTAGTGGGATAGACAAGCTATTTGACACACAGATCCCAAGGCTTCCTGTTTATGTCAACTTAGGCCTCCCCAACCCAGTCACATTCCCACTTTAAAGCATGAGAGGACACCAGATGGGGTTGGCACTGAGGGCAGCGTTGCAAAATATTCTGTTGCTTTGGGGTTCCTCCATCTCTCCATCACATACAGGTTGGCTTCATAGGCTCTGGCATATTTTAGGGATGGAACGGATTTCGGCTACCCTGAATAACCCCAATGACTCCTTTCAGAATGTATGGAGCCCATTCCTAACACTGCTCTCGTCTGAGTTAAATGAAATTACCCAGCCAAATATCTAAGAGTGTTGCGCCTATCGAACTTATGGAAAGAGCAAACATTATCTCTCATTGTTTAGCAAGGTGTTGTAACGAATCCAGAATTGGGACTTGCTCAATGTGATACAGAGACTACCAGAGTGGGGGTGGGGGGAAGTTAACATATTTGGATTATTACAGAGGCAGAACTTTCACTGGTGTTATCCACCTATTGTTGTAGAACGGTTTTATCTATGACGAATACTGTGCTGACGATATGCTTCTTTCTATTACGGGATTATATGTGGATGGTACTTTCTATTGCATTGTATTATTTGTGCCTCTGTATTATTTCTTAATTTTGAAAATGCTAATTAACACATTTAAACATAAAATTGAGAAACCTTACAATGCATTTAACTACCAGCTTTATAAGAAAAATCAATATACTTATCTGCTCAGAAGCAGCAAACAAAAGAGGATGAGACTGGAATGTTGAGGAGCTTTAATATGTTGAATGTTCAAGTGTTTTTGTGACTTCATACTGTTCTATTGGACGTTTTTAAGTGCTGCATCAGAAGTGGTGAATAAATGGTCATGCATAATGCTAGCCTCCTGTCTTAACATAAAATCCCCACCTAGTTGCCAGGGTGTGTGTGCCCAATGTGCGAGCATCAGTGATAGTGCTGCTACGAAGCAAGGCTGATCTATTTTAGACGCATTCAAGCCACCAAGTAAAATAGGGTGCCCGTCTAGGCGTCTAGGAATGTTTCCTCGGCTGCATATGGGGTTCCCAGTCTTATTCAAATGGCTGCAACTCAAGCGTATGTAGAATAGGAGGTGTTGAACAACTGACCCATTCTTATGCACCTCAAACTATACGTCCTTGTCATTCAAGAGCATTTCTTGAAGAAACAAGATATGTGCTAAATGCTTTTTTAACTGGATCTATATTCTGTAAGGTTAGTTTGTAGACCCCATACCCTTAAAGTTACAGGTTATGAACTTGTACTTTTCATGTATCCCCATGGTATGGTGCGATGCAAATATGTTCCATATGATCTCATACCCCTATAATCTATAGAGGGACGATACCTTTCCGCTAGACAGCCCAAGTAATTAGGGATTATTCGCAAATGTGAGCATGGACACGATTCAGGCAGGAGAATCCCGATTTTTTAAACAAGAAACAGCTTTATTTTAGCTGACTCCTTTCAATAGGGAAAATATATTTACCCAATTTTATTTTCAAAATCTTTCATTTCACTGTTCTAAAATGTTGGCATGTATGGATTCGGCATGAACAACTTTAATTACCAACTCCCCCTCAGAACTACAGGTCACTGACAAAATTGATCGGGCCAGACTAGTAGTACAGAACTGAGCGGCCTCAGCTAAACACAAAACTAGAACCGTGATTGTATGAGCCAAAGCGCGATGGGTCGGAACCTAATAGAACAAGCTTTATGGAGTGACCCAGCCAATACTATGAGTAAAACTTGTGTGCATATGGGTGAGGAGGAGTGTATTTAATGGAACCCCAGGATATAGAATTCACTGATGTCCTGCTAATATAAGGGGCATCACTGCATAATGTTTACTAGGAAAATATAATTCATTAATCTCTAGTCAACATTTCAGAAGCTTTTACTGTCCAGAAAGGTCATCTGAGCTGCAGCTTCTGAAGAACGTGATCTCTTCTGGTAATCTTGCATATAGTAGCCACTATTGTAATCGTGTCTGATGTGGTCACTATTAGAACGCTTACAATATTAGTAGCTAGGGATGATTTTTAATAAACATAAGTAGCTCTTAACACAGAAAAGATTGGTGACCACTGGTCTGGTGTCTCCTCGAACTCGGAAGGTTGAAAGTCTGAGGCTCCTGCAGAGAGGAAGGTGTCATCTGGAGTGAGTGCGTCCCGACTAGTCCTATCAGGGTGTGGCATTACTTTGTTGGCCCTAGATATACACATGTTAGAATGAGTAGATTCTCTGTGGTCCTTATGTGCAGTGATGAAAATACTCAGCCGTCCAAGCACCCTTAGGCATCTCACCACAGTCTTAGCTTGGGGCTGGCATGAGCAGCTGTCTGGGAGGGTATTCGTAGTAGGTGCAACCACCACATATGGAGCTGTCTAGCGCAAGGCAATACAACCAACTCGGTGTTGTGGAGGTAAGGGAACTATGTCAAACCAGGACTACATTATTCACTTTTATAAGGGAGTCTGATGCTGCTCTTTTGTGAAGATGTGCCTTGTTAGCACACCTTATGCACACCTCTAGCTCAATAAAGGGGCACGGGAGACGGGCAGCCGTATTGGGCAGCGATGTTATAATATCCATTGGTTCACTAAAAAGCAGCCCAGTATAGCAATGCCCAACTGATCTTGGTGCATGATTTTCTCTCCCTGCTGAGACATATCAAAATAACTATGGGAGGCTGTCAGGGCTCAACATTTGCCAAGGCACTGTTTCTTTGTGCCTGCTCCCCAGCTTGTTGACAATGTTTAAGAAGTTTCACATCTAGATCATGGGAGACAGCACCACCAGCACACAGCGAAATTCCAGGAGAGGGGAAGGAAGTCACATAAAGCTTGGTGGACATTTTTAATAGGCATCAACTTCTCCTGCATGCTCACTGAACTGCTGCTGTATATAGCTGAATCATCTAGGGCAGTGATACTTAAAGTACGCCTGTTAGAAACGAGATTTCTGTTTGGCTAGGGCTTGTGCCTAAGCCAGGCAGAAACCAACACAATAAGGGCAAGGGAGTTACATGCCAAAGATAACCCCTGCTCACCCACTTGGTAGCTTGACTTGAGCAGTCAGGCTTATCCCGGAGGGCATGTGTAAAGCATTTGCGCAACTCACACAGCAATAACATACTAGGCGCACCACGAAAGGAACTCCACACAAGGTTATATCAAAAATAGCCTTTGTATTATCATAAAACACATTAGAATAGTAATCATACAATATACACTGTGCCAACTGGCACTGGGCAATAATTAGAGGGGATTATATACACATGACAGGGCCCCTTGGACCACTGTCAGAACCATCACTTAGTAAAGATAGTAAATGGAGAACATATAATAAACATAGGACACAACCAGTAATTACTGGCAAACACTGTACTCAGTATTATCTTGAAACATAAATCATATTATGCACTAATAACAAAAATTTTCCTTTCTGTGTTATTCAATTCATATAAATCAATACAATCACCACAATATAAAAACTTGGTCCTTATGTCGGTGTGTTTCGGTGTGTCTTTTCCTTATGCAAAAACACCTTCCTCAGGACAGAACAATAAAAACATTGAATCTTCGTAAAATAAATCTAAAAATAAATACATACAATTAATCTCATATAACTCAAGTGTGCTAGTGTTAACCTCGGGTCCTCCTGGTGCCCGTGCCTCACTCCCGCTGCCGCCGAGGGTTCGCCGCCCCTGATATCTGCTGCCTGGACTGCTAACACTGTTTTTCTCTCCCATTGCCTTCTTTAACCTGCTCTTGTATTTTTGTGCATTGTGCTTTGTCTTCCCTTTTGCCTGCTAGGCGCTCCTTTTCGCGCCACTGCCCTCTGTGCCCCCTCTGCCCCCGCTTCCCGCCGCTGCTCCCCCTGCAGCCCGCCCCCTTTTTGCCTTCTGTCGCCCGTGCCCTCGCCCATTGACCCCCCTCCTCCCTCCCACTTGGCCTCTTATGGAGGTCGCCGCGCGGGGGTGAGTGTGACCTGACCTCGGTCACTCCCCACTCCGCAAGGCTCCTCCTGGTGCCCGTGCCTTACTCCTGCTGCCGCAGAGGGTTCACCGCCCCTGGTAACTGCTGCCTGGACTGCTAACGCTGTTTTTCTCTCCCATTGCCTTCTGTAACCTGCTTTTGTATTTTTGTGCATTGTGCTTTGTCTCCCCTTTTGCCTGCTAGGCGCTCCTTTTCGTGCCGCTGCCCTCTGTGCCCCCCTTGCCCCCCGCTTCCCGCCGCTGCTCCCCTGCGGCCCGCCCCCTTTTTGCTTTCTGCCGCCTGTGCCCTCGCCCATTGGCCCCCCCCGCTCCCGCCTCCCAGCTGCTCCTCCCTCCCACTTCGCCTCTTATGGAGGTCGCCGTGTGGAAGCGCAGCGGACGCGTGCATCTGGCGCGCCGCTTGTGCGCCGAAGGCACGCTAATGGCAAGCCCATCTGCGCCCGTCCGCGTCTGGACCGCGCCCAGTTCCAGAACCCCTGGCCCCAGCCGCTGCCAGGGCACCCGACTGAGGTACAACACCGCCACCCTCATCGCACTCAACACAGGACGACCTGCCACCGAGCCACCCCGAGGCGCACCCACGGACCCTTCACCTGCCAAGCATGCAAATTCACCTGCCTCCGAACCTGCACCCCGCCCACCGAACACAGCAACGACAACAACAACCACCTTAAGTGCATCCTCCTCAACACCCGCTCCGTCCACAAACACGCTGTCGAACTCTCGGAACTCCTTGATACAACAGCACCAGACATCGCCTTCAGGGTCACGACCAACGCCGAAGACACACTCACTGCCGCCGAACACCTACACTCCCGCCTCCCAGCTGCTCCTCCCTCCCACTTGGCCTCTTATGGAGATCGCCGCGCAGCAGTGAGTGTGACCTGACTTAGGGTCACTCCCCACACCGCATGTCTCCTCCTGGTGCCCGTGCCTCACTCCCGCTGCCGCCGAGGGTTCACCGCCCCTGGTAACTGTTGCCTGGACTGCTAACGCTGTTTTTCTCTCCCATTGCCTTCTGTAAACCTGCTCTTGTATTTTTGTGCATTGTGCTTTGTCTCCCCTTTTGCTTGCTAGGCGCTCCTTTTTGCACCACTGCCCTCTGTGCCCCCCTGCCCCCTGCTTCCCGCCGCTGCTCCCCTGCAGCCCGCCCCCTTTTTGCCTTTTGGCGCCTGTGCCCCCACCCATTGGCCCCCCGCTCCCGCCTCCCAGCTGCTCCTCCCTCCCACTTGGCCTCTTATGGAGGTCGCCGCGTGGCAGTGAGTGTGACCTGACCTCGGTCACTCCCCACTCTGCAAGGCTCCTCCTGGTGCCCGTGCCTTACTCCTGCTGCCGCAGAGGGTGCGCCGCCCCTGGTAACTGCTGCCTGGACTGCGAACGCTGTTTTTCTCTCCCATTGCCTTCTGTAACCTGCTTTTGTATTTTTGTGCATTGTGCTTTGTCTCCCCTTTTGCCTGCTAGGCGCTCCTTTTCGTGCCGCTGCCCTCTGTGCCCCCCTTGCCCCCCGCTTCCCGCCACTGCTCCCCTGCAGCCCGCCCCCTTTTTGCTTTCTGCCGCCTGTGCCCTCGCCCATTGGCCCCCCGCTCCCGTCTCCCAGCTGCTCCTCCCTCCCACTTCGCCTCTTATGGAGGTCGCCGTGTGGAAGCGCAGCGGACGCGTGCATCTGGCCCGCCGCTGGTGCGCCGAAGGCACGCTAATGGCAAGCCCATCTGCGCCCGTCCGCGTCTGGACCGCGCCCAGTGCCAGAACCCCTGGCCCCAGCCGCTGCCAGGGCACCCGACTGAGGTACAACACCGCCACCTTCATCGCACTCAACACAGGACGACCTGCGACCGAGCCACCACGAGGCGCACCCACGGACCCTTCACCTGCCAAGCATGCAAATTCACCTGCCTCCAAACCTGCACCCCGCCCACCGAACACAGCAACGACAACAACAACCACCTCAAGTGCATCCTCCTCAACACCCGCTCCGTCCACAAACACGCTGTCGAACTCTGGGAACTCCTTGATACAACAGCACCAGACATCGCCTTCAGGGTCACGACCAACGCCGAAGACACACTCACCGCCGCCAAACACCTACACTTCCAGATCCACACCGACCCCCAGACCACCCTCAGAGGAACGCTCATCTACAGGCCCCCAGGCCCACGGACACAATTCAGCGAAACCATTGCCGACTTCATCAACCCGCACGCCCTAGCCTCACCAGAGTACAACCTCCTAGGGGACCTGAACTTCCACCTGGAGAAAAACAACGACAACAACACCACCACCCTGCTCGACAACCTCGCCAACCTCGGACTCAAGCAACTCAATCAATCAATCAATGACATTTATATAGCGCGCTACATACCCGTAGGGTCTCAAGGCGCTGGGGGAGGGGGGTGCCGCTACTGCTCGAACAGCCAGGTCTTCAGCTTCTTCCTGAAGGAGAGGTGGTCTCGGGTCAGGCGCAGGTCGGACGGGAGGGAGTTCCAGGTCTTGGCGGCCAGGTAGGAGAAGGACCTTCCTCCTGTAGTAGCTCTTCGGATGCGGGGTACGGCGGCGAGGGCGTGGTTGGCTGATCGGAGGTGTCGTTTGGGAGCGTAGAAGTTGATCCGGTTGTTGAGGTAGCTCGGGCCTTGGTCGTGTAGGGCTTTGTGTGCGTGGGTGAGGAGGCGGAAGGTGATTCTTTTCTTGACGGGGAGCCAGTGAAGGTCTCTCAGGTGTCCGGAGATGTGGCTGGTTCGTGGGATGTCGAGGATGAGTCTGGCTGAGGCGTTCTGGATCCGCTGGAGTCTCTTCTGGAGCTTGGCGGTGGTACCGGCGTAGAGGGCGTTGCCGTAGTCCAGTCGGCTGGTGACGAGGGCCTGGGTGACGGTCTTCCTGGTCTCGGTGGGGATCCACCAGAAGATCTTCCGTAGCATGCGTAGGATGTTGAAGCAAGCTGAGGAGACGTTGTTGACTTGTCTGGTCATGGAGAGGGAGGAGTCCAGGATGAAGCCCAGGTTGCGTGCATGGTCTGTTGGTTTGGGTGCGGTGCCCAGTGCGGGAGGCCACCAGGAGTCGTCCCAGGCGGAGGGTGAAGAGCCCAGGATGAGGACCTCCGTCTTGTCAGAGTTCAGTTTCAGGCGGCTGGTCGTCATCCACTCGGCTACTTCTTTCATCCCTTCGTGCAGGTTGGCTCTGGCGGCGGCGGGGTCGTTGGTCAGGGAGAGGATCAGCTGGGTGTCGTCGGCGTAGGAGATTATGCTGAGGTTGTGTTGGCGTGCGATGGCCGCGAGGGGGCTCATGTAGACGTTGAAGAGGGTGGGGCTCAGCGAGGATCCTTGGGGGACGCCGCAGATGACTTCGGAGGCCTCTGACTTGTACGGTGGTAGGCGGACTCTCTGTGTTCTTCCAGCGAGGAAGGAGATGATCCATTCCAGTGCCTTCTCCTGGATTCCGACGTTCCTGAGGCGTTGCACTAGGGTGCGGTGGCAGACAGTGTCGAAAGCTGCGGAGAGGTCTAGGAGGATGAGGGCCGCTGTTTCTCCGTTGTCCATCAGGGCTCGGATGTCGTCGGTGGCGGCGAGGAGGGCGGTCTCGGTGCTGTGATTGGCTCGGAAGCCGGACTGTGAGGGGTCGAGGGATCCATTCGTCTCGAGGAAGGCGGTCATCTGCTTGTTGACGGTCTTCTCGATGACTTTGGCGGGAAACGGGAGGAGCGAGATGGGGCGGTAATTCTTGAGTTCGGTGGGGTCCGCTGTGGGTTTCTTGAGTAGGGCGGTGAGTTCGGCGTGCTTCCAGCTCTCGGGGAAGGTGGCGGTGTCGAAGGATGTGTTGATGATGTCTCGCAGGTGGGGTGCGATGACGGCGTCGGCCTTGTTGAAGACGTGGTGAGGGCAGGGGTCGGTCGGTGATCCGGAGTGGATGGAGTTCATCGTGCGGATGGTGTCTTCGGTGCTGATCGGGGTCCAGGCGAGAAGGGTGGTGGTGGGGGGGGGTTGATCGGACTTCGTGTGCGTTGTTTGGGTGTTGAAGCTGTTGTGTATGTCCTTGATCTTGTTGTGGAAGTATGAAGCGAGGGAGTTGCAGAGGTCTTGCGATGGGGTGATGTCGTTGTTTCCTGCGCTGGGGTTGGATAGCTCTTTCACGATGTTGAAGAGTTCCTTGTAGTTGTGTGCGTTGTTGTCCAGCCGGTCCTTGAATGCAGTTTTCTTGGCGGCGCGGATCAGCTGGTGGTGCTTCCGGGTGGCCAGCTTGAGGGTGGTCCTGTTGTCTGGTGTAGGATCCCTTTTCCAGACTTTCTCGAGGGCTCGGCAGTTCTTCTTGGAGCTCTTGAGTTCGTCGGTGAACCACGGGGCTTTCTTGCTGCCGGGTCTGCTGGGCGGGGTCCTCATCGGGGCGAGCTCGTCCGCGCAGATGCTGATCCACTTCGTGAGGTTGTCGGCGGCCTGGCTGGGGTTCGCTGAGCTGGCAGGAGGGTGCTGGCTCAGGGAGGTGGCGAGCTGTTCTGCTGTGATCTTGTTCCAGCTTCTGCGGGCTGCCTGTTGCTGGTGGTGGTGGGTCGTTGTTCTCTTGAAGGTGAAGTGGACGCAGCTGTGGTCCGTCCATTGCAGCTCTGTGGCGTGGCAGAAGTCGATGTCTGTGCTGGAGGTGAAGACTGCGTCGAGTGTGTGTCCGGCGAGGTGGGTGGGGGTGGACACCAGCTGCTTGAGTCCAAGGTTGGCGAGGTTGTCGAGCAGGGTGCTGGTGTTGCGGTCGTTGTTGTTCTCCAGGTGGAAGTTGAGGTCCCCCAGGAGGATGTAGTCGGCGGAGGGGAGGGCATGCGGGCTGACGAAGTCGGCGATGTCCTCGCAGAATTGTGTGCGTGGTCCCGGGGGTCGGTAGATCAGGGTGCCTCTGAGGGTGGTCTTCGGGTCGGTGTGGACACACCCACCCACCTCGCTGGCCACACGCTCGACCCCATCTTCTCCGCCAGCAACCACGTCTCCTTCAGCCACTCCAACAGACTACACTGGACCGACCACAGCTGCATCCACTTCACCTTCAAGAAGACCACATCCCACCACCACACGCTACAGTTCCCCCGCAGATACTGGAGCAAAGTCGCCACAGACCAGCTGACCACATCGCTGAGCCAGAACCCACCTGTCGACACCCCTGACACCAACGACGCAGCAGACAATCTCGCACAGTGGATCACCAACTGCGCCAACAACCTCGCTCCACTGAAGAAACCCCCAAGCTAAACTAGCAACAGAAAAACCTCATGGTTCTCAGACGCCCTCAAAATCGCAAAGAAATCATGCCGAACCCTCGAAAAAGCTTGGCGCCACAAACAGACATCAGAAAACATGACAGCCCTCAAGAGCGCCACCCGCGAATACCCCCAGATGATCTGCACCACCAAAAGGACATCATTCAAAGAGCGGCTGTACAACAACTCCCACAACAGCAAGGAACTCTTCAACATCGTCAAAGAGCTCTCCAACCCCAGCGCCAGCAACAACGACATCACACCGTCGCAAGACCTCTGCAACTCCCTTGCCGCATTCTTCCACCACAAAATTGCAGATATACACAACAGCTTTGGACCCCAGACTCCGCCTCCAGCCACCAAACCAACGACCCCCACCACCAGCCTAGGTGCAGGGGTGCCCATCAGCACTGAAGACACCACCCGCGTCATGAACACCATCCACTCCGGCTCCCCCTCCGACCCATGCCCTCATCATATCTTCAACAAAGCCAACACCATCATCTCACCCCACCTCCGGAACATCATTAACAGCTCCTTCACGTCAGCCACCTTCCCTGGAAGCTGGAAACATGCAGAAATCAACGTCCTTCTGAAGAAACCAACAGCGGACCCCAAAGACCTCAAGAACTTTCGCCCCATCTCTCTTCTCCCCTTCCCGGCTAAAGTCATCGAGAAGACCATCAATAAACAGCTGACTGCATTCCTCGAAGCAAACAACTCGCTCGACCCATCCCAGTCTGGATTTCGAGCCAACCACAGCACCGAGACCGCGCTCATCGCAGCCACCGATGACATCAGGACCCTGATGGACAACGGAGAGACAGCCACTCTCATCCTCCTGGACCTCTCGGCAGCCTTTGATTCTGTTTGCAACCGCACCCTAATAACCCGCCTCTACAACACTGGGATTCAAGGAAAGGCCCTGGACTGGATCACATCGTTCCTCTCCGACAGAACCCAGAGAGTCCGCCTCCCTCCCTTCCGCTCCGAGGCCACCAAGATCATCTGCGGCATACCATCAGGGCTCCTCACTCAGCCCAACCCTCTTCAATATCTACATGAGCCCCCTCGCCACCATCGCACGCAAACACAACATCAACATCATCTCCTACGCCAACGACACCCAACTGATACTCTCCCTCACCAAAGACCATCTCAACCGCCAAAGCCAACTTCCACGACAGAATGAAAGATGTCGCAGAATGGATGAAGCACAGCCATCTGAGTTCAACTCGGACAAGACGGAGGTCCTCATCCTCGGACAATCCCCATCTGCCTGGGACGACTCCTGGTGGCCCACGACGTTGGGCACCGCACCGACACCCACGGACCACGCACACAATCTGGGATTCATCCTGGACTCCTCCCTCACGATGACAAAGCAAGTGAACACAGTCTCGTCCTCATGCTTCAACACCCTGCGCATGCTCCGAAAGATCTTCCGGTGGATCCCCACCGAAACCAGAAAGACGGTCACCCAGGCCCTCGTCACCAGCCGACTGGACTAAAGGAACGGCCTATACGCAGGAACCACAGCCAAACTTCAGAAACGCCTTCAGCGCATACAGAACACCTCCGCACGACTCATCCTCGACATCCCTCGCCACAACCACATATCCGCCCACCTGAGAAACCTGCACTGGCTCCCCGTCAGCAAGAGGATCACGTTGAAGCTGCTCACCCACGCACACAAAGCGCTCCACAACATGGGCCCTGAATACCTCAACAACCGCCTCTTGTTCTACACCCCCACCTGCCAGCTCTGCTCCACCAGCATCGCCCTCGCCACCATCCCACGGATTCGCAGAGCCACCACCGGAGGAAGATCGTTCTCCTACCTGGCAGCCAAGACATGGAACTCCCTCCCTGCACACCTACGACAGACCCAGGACCATCTCACCTTCAGGAGACACCTCAAGACCTAGTTATTCGAGCAGTAGTGGCACCCCCCTCCCTCCCTTCAGCGCCTTGATACCCTCACGGGTGAGTAGCGCGCTCTACAAATGTATTGATTAATTGATTGAAATAAAAAAATTAATGAAGGATATGATTCCACGTATTGAGACATATATATTTTTATAATTAGATTCCCTATGGTTCACTGTATAATTGCTGTGATCGATCACACTATAATTGAATAACACAGAAAGGAAAATTTTGGTTATTAGTTTGTACTTCCCGGTCCTTTCTGGTCCACCTGGGACACTCTCTTCTTTGTGGAGATAAATCATATTATGCACAGTATCACACTAGGCGTGAAATATATTCTGTGCCAACCTCATAAGCCTGAACATATTAGACCATAACCTCCTATGCATAACTCACATTAGGAAAAAATCTCACTAGCATAAATCACAGTAGAGAATAACTCAACATAAACACAGTATGCAAACCTCATAATTATAAAACCACATCTAAAGGCATAAATCAGGGTGCGTAAATCATAGTACCTATATCACATTCCCTAGCACCATATAAATCACATTAGGGCCTGGCGCCCTACAAACATAGCAGTCCCACTGGCCAGCTGGCCTCCTGAAGGGGTCTCAAATGCCCTGTGTCCAAAATGTCAGGGAGCGCTGCCAATGTAGCAGAATCCATGTGTGCAATTGCGCAGACCTAAACGTCGCAGCCGGCTCTAAGTGCTGCACAGCTGTGAAAGTACGGGGCTGAAAGGCAAGCACTCAGAGGCACAGCTCCTCAGCTGCAGCGGCACACAACAGCGATAGCAATGATTTCCGAAGCACAGCAAATGCGGGCACTCAGCGGCACAGCTCCTCAGCTGCAGCGGCCCACAATAGCAATAGCGATGATTCTCGTAGGACGGCAAATGCGGGCACTCAGTGGCCCCAGCTCCTCAGCTGCAGCGGCCCGCAATAGCGATAGCAATGATTCTCGTAGGACGGCAAATGCGGGCACTCAGCAGCCACAGCTCCTCAACAGCAGCGGCCCACAATAGCGATAGTGATGATTCTCTTAGGACGGCAAATGTGGGCACTCAGCGGCCACAGCTCCCAAGCTGCAGCGGCTTACACTAGCAATAGCGATGATTCTCGTAGGACGGCAAATGAGGGCACTCAGCGACCACAGCACCTCAGCTGCCGCGGCCTACAATAGCAATAATGATGATTTTGGTAACACAGGCAAATGTGGGCTCTCAGGGACAACAGCTCCTCAGCTGCGGCGGTCCACAATAGCGATAACGATGACTTTGGTAACAAGCAAATGCAGGCTCTCAGCAGCAACAGCTCCTCAGCTGCAGTGGCGGAAGGTAGCGATAACGATGACTTTCAGCCCGCGTTCCCCGCAGTAGAACCGTAGGCTCTGGAATTCTCAACAGAGGCCTCGACTGCAAGTAGAATCCCCCTCAAATAGGAATCCGGGCAGCTGATGGGTGAATTCTAATGTCCCTGAGACATCAACAGGAGGCAAGCTCAAATCAGGACCTTGGGTAATTGCTTCAGCAAGATGGATGAAAGTTTTGAAGTACTTTCTCTCTAGTTACACGGACGAAGGTTCGTCTTGACATCCAGAAGTAACACGTTCTTCTTCCAGGAAAGAATTAAAATATTGCGCTCTCAGGGCGCAGGGAGCTTTAGCCCCAAAAGCAAAAGGCCTCAGCAATCAAGGGAGCAATGCAGGGCCCAGGGAGGCAAGCCCTCGTGGCAGTTCCTCCAGTGCCCTAGCATGCCCCAGAAGGACCAGGAACAGTCCATCATCCTAGAAGAGTACCATGGAATTGAACAATTCTATGTGGTCACAGCCCCTTTACTTACAGCACCAAAAGACTTTGTTCTCAAAAGTCACAAGTCACTGAACCCAGCCAGAACCAGTTCTGTGTGGTCATGGAGCACTTTGTTTACAATGCTGCATCCTGCCTTTCAGGAAGAGGGGTTCTGCCATCAGAAGCACAGTGGGAGGTGGAGACATCATTCATCTTGCCAGGCACAGCCATGCTCAGATCAAAGGGTCACCCCTCCCCATACTCCAACTGCAGATCTCTCTCTTCACTCCAAGTCTAGCTCAGCCTGCCCTGTCCCTCCAAAACCAGACATGCAATTCACATCAGGCAGGCAGACACATAGCACACAGAAATGCCAAGTTCTAAAAGTGGCATTTCTCTCATAGTCATAATGAATTTGTGCACACCATTGCACAGCATTTATTCTCACAATTTCATACATACCAGACTTGACCATACTGCTCCTCTCATAACAGGAAATACCACTGACACACACTGAGCAGGGATTCCCCCATGCATTCCTATGGGAGGGCAGGCCACTCTCACTAAATGTAACACTGAGCGCATGCACTTTACACTGGACCACAGTGCTAAAGTGCCCAGAGGCCTAAAACCACTAACAGAGAAAAAGGCTGGAGAAACGCAAAAATGTTAGGGGTGAACCTGCAAAAAGGGCCAAGTCCAACAACGACCTTGGGTCTCTTGAGGCCCTTTTGACCTTCACATGCGGCCCCCTTAGTAAACAGCAGCATGAGCATTAAACAAGACTAGCAAGCATTTCTTAACCTGAAATAAATGTTTGCCATTTATTTATTATTTGTTTAGACCTCTTTCCACATTCCCTGACCTACCCAGACCCCCTACTACCACCCCGCTGGTGTCAATGCGGCCCTTGGTCACATCACAGACCGTACTTTGCAGCCCGATGGCAAATATTTGCGAGTACCCCTGGTCTAGGGAAAGGAGGCTATTTATCTGCTGTGGAGCGGTGCAAACGTGTCTATATACCAACAGCAGGTGTGGATGTGAGCTCCAGAGCATCCACCGCATCCACTGCTCTCCACAGATACCACATTGAGCTTGGCCCAGATCCACTCACCGCCAACACATCCTGCGGGAGTCATTGGTCACCTCATGTTGCACCGCCAAGGCGGGCTATTCTCTTGGCACTTTCTCCCTTTTTCATCAGTCAGAGGACCTCACACGTGGCCTGCAGCTGATGTCGGGTGTACAGTTTTTGCTAATGATCCACGTCATTCGAATGAAGGACTACGCAAACTTCACTGTCACTGTCCAACTGAAACCCATGCACTAGGACATGCTACCAGATCCAGGCCACAAACCGCTTTATATGCAAAGCTGATTACAACAATGGAATGCAGAGCTCGAGGTGGTTAACTCCGCGGAATTCCACGGAGTTCCCGAAAAACTCTGTTGTATTCCGCAGAGGTCTGCGAGCCGGCGGAGTTCCGAGTCCCGCTTTATTACGTGTCAGCCTTTAATGCACCAGGGTGTTTACCATCTGAAAGTGACCTGAGGGACGGCATTCCAGAAATGCCAAAGTGAGGTGTTAATTCATGACAAACAGTTAGTTTATGGCAATCTCTCGCCCCAGTTACCTTGAACAAGCACATGCTTTTCCTGTAGTTTTCTCTGTAATCGGGGCAAGCAATGAAAGCTGCAGGCACCTACCATTCTGTTGGCCAGGTCCACCACCTTCCACAGCATCAGGGTCACCTCTTTCTCATTAGACTCTAGACTGCTGCCGGGGAGTCTTCGGTCTGGTTCTCTGCTACGGCGATGCCTTCTGCAGCGTTCTCCTGGCGGTGCCTCCTCTCCTCGTCTCCCTCGTGGTGTGGGGGCGGATCGGTGGCTCAGAGCTCCTCGACGGTGTCGGACGGTCCTCCTGTGGCTGGGGCTGCATTTCTGGGTCGGGCGGCGTGGCTGCCTCCTCCCGGAGTGCTATCTTCTCGGGGACCAGGTAGGGCGGGTTTGTTCCCGTTTTCTTTTTGATTTCTTCCTGTTGGTGCGTTTCTCTTGCCCTGCAGTGGTGTATGCCGGCCTTGGTGCTGTGCCTTGGTGAAGACCTTTGGTGGCACTGGTTTTCGCTGGTTGGCTTCCATGCTTGTCCTGCCTCTGCTCCATGTAAATCCCTTTGGTGGTGGCCTTGCCGGTTGTCTGACACTGGGTCTGCTCCTTGCGGGGTCGCTTGGGGTTGGTTAGGGGCGTGCTGGTGTCCTCTTCCTCTGCTGCTGGGTCTCCGGTCCCCCTGTGGTGCCCTTGTTGCACTGGACTCCGTGGGGGGTATTCTGCCTTTCTTGTCTCAGGATGGTGCTGGACTTGATTGTGGCTGCCCTGTCCTATGTTCTGGGGTTTGGTTGATGCCTTCTGCGTCCCCTCCTCAACCAGCTGGTGCTGTGTGCGACTGGTTCCCGTCTGGGTCCTTGGTTGTGGATCCTTCTCCCGCTCTGGTCTGCGTGTGGCTCAGGGGTGGTGGGCGTTCGGGCCGTGGATCGCTGGACTCCTGTGCTGGTTGGCAGGGTTTTTCCTCTTTCCTGCTGGGCGGGAGCTGTGGGTTTCTTTCCTTGGTGTTCCCGGCCCTCCCGGTTGGGCTTGCCCCTTTTCCCAGGGTAGGGGTTGATGCTGTGTGTGGCGTGCATTGCTCGTACGTGTTGTATGTGCATTGTGCATGTTGCTTTGTCCGCTGTGGTGCTGCCCTGCTGACAGTTGCTTGTCGGTTGCCTGTGCGGCCTGTCTCTTCTCAGCCCTCCTTCTTCCTTCTGCTCTGTATTAGTCCTGATTAGTTTCAGGTTTCTCTGCACGCTCTGTTTGCGCCAGGGCGTTCGCTTCTGGGCTGTGCGTCCCTCTCTCCCTCCAGTGGCTTTGCTTCTTGGTGGGGTCGCCTCTTTCCTCCGGTTGTGCTGTTGGACTCTGTCCTGGCCTCACTGCTTGGTGGGTCTGTTGTTCTGCTTGGCCGCTGCCGTGGCGCTGGCTGGTGTGTTCTCTGCTTCTTCTGTGCCCTCCTTGATGTGGGGTTTCATGGAGTTGGCGTCAGCGGCTTGTGGTGGCTGGGTGTCGCCGCCTTGGGCCCTCTACTTGCCTTGCCTGTGATGGGGCGTCCTGCCTTTCCCGCGTGCCTTGCACTGGGGCCTCTCCGTTCTCCCCGCTGTGGGTGTCTCCTCTGGCTTTCGGGTGGTCGCAGTTTTGGCCGTTTGTTCACCCTGGCTTGCTGCCTCCTTTTCTGAGTGCCGTGCCCTGTTGGGTTCCTGTCACTGCTGTCTGGTCGGTTCCCTGTCAGTGGGTGTTCGTCCTTGGCATTTCCTCCTCTGTGGCTGCGGGACGTTTCTGTTGGCGGGGTCCTGTGTGCGGTGGTTCATGGGTGCTGGGTCAGCTTGGTGCGGGTTCCTCCGGTTCGGTGAGGGTTCCTCTGCCGGTGCCCGTCTCCGGTTCCTGCTGGGTGGCTCTCCTGGACTGGGTGTCCTGTTTGCTTGCCTTATGTTCCATCTGCTGGGTTCCTGTCGGTGGGGCTCGGGTTTGGGGCCGCTCCGTTTTGTTGCTGGGGCTGGGGTGTCCGGCGGCTTTGTGCCTGTTCCGGTTCTCCTGGGGGTCTGCTCCTGGCTTCGATCAGTTCCCCTCCAAATGTTGGCCTTTCGGGTTGCTTTTCCGCAGGCTCTGCCTGGCGGTTTTTGGCGTGCCCTGGGTTTTTGGGGGGCGCGTCTCTCCGCTTCCCTGATGCAGCTTCTTTTCTGCGTTTCCTGTGGTTCTCTGTGTGGTACGCCCGTTTTCTGGGTTGCATCCTTCCCCTTCAGTCTCGGGCCTTCGCCCTGGGTCTTCCCGCATGTCCGGTTGCTCTCGTGGCTCTCCTTCATGCGGCAGGGGTATTCCCTCTTCCTTCTCTGGTCGGCCTCTTGCGGCATGCGGCTGGAGTGTCTTTTTGCTCAGAATGTTCAGGAGGTCGTTTGTGGTTCTTCTGGTGATCGGGTTTTTGGTGGCCCGGGGTGTGTCTTCACTGGTCCCCTCTCTGGGCCTGGAGTTTGTCGGGGCACGTCTTCGGACTGTGCTCAGCCCTGTTCCCTCGTCCGGGTGCCTGGTCTCTCTTCCTTCGTGGGTTTGGGCCTTGTTGTCCCGGGGCTCCTCGGGCGGTCCTGTGGCTGCGGGTGCTGGGGCACCTGGCTTCAGTGGTGTTTCTGGTTCCCATGGCTCGTTTTCTTCTTCTCCGCCCGTCCGCCTGGCTCCGCTTGGGTTGGTCTCCGGAGTCTGTTGTCCCTGCTGCCCTTGTCGGTCCATCCCCGGGGGTGCTCTCTGGGTGGCTCGGCCACTGTTGCCTTCTGGCTGGGTGTGGCTGGGTGTTCGCTGGCTCTTCCGGCTCCGCATGTGGTGGCTTCGGTCGCCGGCCTGTTCTGGGCTTGGCTGGGGTCGGTTCGGATTCCAGTTCTGGTTCCTGCTGCTCTCCGGGGGTCCTCTTGCTGGCGGCTGTTGTGTCGTTGGGGCTTGCCCTGGTGCCCCTTCGGGAGTCTCTGCGGTTCTGTGGGTGTTGGCTCCATGGTCGTTCCAGTGGCTTGGTCCTCTGCCTCGATCAGATGGGTCCTGTTTCTGGTCCTTGTCCTTGGTTACCTGGGTCCTGTTTCCGTGGACTGGGGTCTGGGTACTGGGACTGTCAGCTCTCTGCCTTGGTGGGTGACCTGTGTGCTGGCAGTTCTGCTTTGCTGGTTCCTTACTTCGTCCTGGGTTTTCTCTCGACTTCCCCTTCCCGGCTTTTCCACTGCTCTGGCCTTTCCTGTGCGGGCTCTGTGGGTCTGTGCTCGGGGGTTGCTGGCTGCTCCCCGTTGGCCTTGGGCTCTTTGTTTTCCTCTCCTGTCCGGGCAGTATTGCGCTCGGTGGAGGTTCCTTCCGGAGGCTCCGTGCCCTTTGGGGTATCGGGCTCTTCCCCAGGGTTCTGTGCAGGGTTTGAGCCTCCTGCCTGGCAGTTGTGCGCCTGGATTCAGCTGTGTTGGGGGTTTTGGTCTGGTTGGCGGTGGCTTGCGGGCTTCCCGTGGGTCCTCCTTTTGGCTGTCCTGTGCTTGGTGTTTGTGGGCCTTTTGGGCCTGGTGTTCTGCTCTGTGTGTTGTTCCCGTGGTGCTGGCCTCCTTTTGGTGAGGCGGTTCCCTCCAGCTGGAGCTCTTCTGGGGTTGTCGGTGGCCCCTCTGCGAGTGCGGTGGGCATCTTTCCGGCTTCTTGCTGCTCCTGACTTCCTTGCATGTTGCCTGGGGTCTGTTGCCTGGGTGTTTTTCCGGGTATGCTGTGTTTGTTTCCCCGCCTTGCCCAGTCCTTCCCTTCGGGGTCTTTGCTGCTGGGGTTGGTTGGCCTATCCGGTCCTCCCTCTGGGCCCCTTGTAGGTCTTGAGTTTCGGCTCTTGCCTTTTGGGTTTGCCACCCACGTGAGCCTGGTCGGGTGGCTGCCTGGCCTGCTGCGCGCACTGTGGCGGCCTGTGTTCCGGTTCTTGGTCACGGGTACGTGTCCTCATGTGTTCTCTTGGCCTTTCATCCTTGGAGAGTCGGTGTGGTCGGCGGCTCTGCTTTGGACTGTCGTCACCCCTGTGGGGCGCTTGGGGGTATTGCGGGCCCTGTCTTGGTCGTTTCCCTTCTGTCTGGGCTGTTAGGATCTGTTAGTTTTGGGTCCGGTTCCGTCCTTTGTCCTGTTGAACCTGAGGCGGGTCGGGGACAATCGGTATTTGCCCGGCGGTATTGCCTCTGTGACCCTCTAGTTATTTAATCAATGAAGAGGCAGGCGCTGGAGACTGGAAGGCAGGAAACAAGGTTTTTATTCTCTCCGGAGGAGAACACAACAAAACGGGCAGAAGGTATCGTTCTGAGGTGCTCTAGCTACATTTCTGAGGCCTGGCCTCTTATACACTGTTTTATGACTTTATTGCAGATTACATATTCATGTTAAAGCTTTGATGTATGGAAAAGACATTCCCGGAACTCCCCTTTGGGCCCGTTCCCACACACATTTACAGTTGAAGTCCCCACCCTAGTCACAACAGGTGATGAGCATCGCGCAGCTGGATATTCCGCCGATTCACGGAATGTGGGGGGTTTGATCGGATCTCATGGAGTGGGGGCTTTGATCAACCCGGGGATCCTTTGGTGGGGGAAGCTTTCTATTGTACGGGGAGGGGCAAGGAATGGTATCGGCAGTGCTGGGTGTCGGCCTGGGAACGGGGAAGACAAACGGGCACACGGGGAAAAAGGGGGTTTGCATCTAAGGGCCGGGGATCATGAAAGGGAAGAAGGGAGGTGTCGCGCTGGGAACAGGATGGGGGCCTGGGGCAGAGCAGTGCCGAAGAGGGGTTTATGATTCAAGGCAGGTGCAAGCAGGGGGGTGGTCAGCGTGCAGGCTTAGTGAGGGCGAAGGGCTATGTCAGGGGCCAGCGGCATGCAAAAGGGTTCGTTCTGATCGGGGCATCTTAAAATGGCGGGTGCGCACGACAAAAGTGTGGCATCAGGGGAAGAGGCAAGATGGCGCAGATAATGTTCACCAAAACGTACTAATTTCAACAGTCCTCCCTTTAACATATTCAAGACATCTTGCTGGTTCATTTTCTACTCGGTTCTATTGTGGTGGGCATGAGAAAGAAAATGGTAGGAACCCTAGATGAAAGAGTTGTAAACAATACATTTTGAGATTTCTAGTTTTTAGGAGGGGGACCTATTTGATAGACATTGATCAATTTGTTTTAGCAGGAAAGTCATAGAAATGTAATACAAAAAACGATTCTGTAGCGAGAGCAGCAAGTACATTTCATAACGTGAACTGGTAGGTTATTACATATATCAGATTCGGATTGGAGCATGATCAATACAATGGCGGCTGGGAGAGAAATGAGGCATAGCAGAAACGGTGATTGAGGATGTCAAATGTTCGAAGTTAACGAGTTCTTATTATTCTTTGTTGTCTTTCGTTGGCGCTGTGGAGCACCGGCGGTGGAGCTACAAGTCCAGCTCTATTCTAAGTTCTGCGTTGCAGGGCACGACCCTTTCCTCGCGTTTCTGGTCGGAAAGGTCCTTTTCGCCCTGTGTCCTTTGAGGTGATTGTCAGAAAGTTCAGATGGAAGAAGAGCGTACAAAACAGTCCATAGGGTAGGTCCGAGGAAAGGGGGATGGAGCAAGGCCAAATTAGGAACAAACTAGGGGAACGAGAGACTTCAGATAGGCGGGCGTGTGACCGAATTCAGAGAGCGGGGACTTGTCGGCAAACACTGGACATCGAGCAGGGGCATCAGGTCGGCCCTTTCTTCTCATGTTGTCGAAAACAGTGCCTCGTCCTGCAGCTCTTTTCTGTCGTGGTCTCGCCTTGACTAATGTCGCAGGTGTTCCTTAGTCTGCAGTCAGGCCTCGTGCTCCCACATCCGGTCCTTCTCTCCTCCAACAGCAGTACCCTTAAACAAGTTTGAAAAGACAGTCTTTAGAGAATTTGCAGATGAAGATAATCAAAAAGTCTATTTCTCTCCCAGCTCCAGGCAAAGAATGAAAATGTCCGTTATATTAGTGTTCACAACTGGCATATGAATGACCGGTGACGGGCCTGTTGGATTTACTATGACTTTCCTTCACAATTATTTATTTCAGTCACGACAGTTCATCTGATGGTGACCCACCCTCGTGAGACGAGCCTGGCAAAGATATGCAGTTCTCTAGAGTTATACATTTACAAAGGGTACGGTGAGTTGTCAACATGGTACTAAACAGGCATTTTGCTGAGAGACGAACATGGCTAAACATTTCTTTTCTATCGATGCATCCTGTTTTTCAACTACTACGGGTTCATTTCGATGATTTCTTCACCTTGGACTAGTCTGTTAACCTTGTAAAACATCATTCTGGATCCTACGTAACCTCTTACGGCCTGATTACTTAATTAGAAAGGACAGGGGTTTTATGGGAAACAACCAGGGACATAGGAAACTTGTGGTAAGGGCATAAATCGACCCATCTCTCACAACCGGGAATGAGGGGTAGTTTCATAACTCCAGTTTTTGGGCGGCTGATACAGGGGATGTAACAGGGGTGATCATTTTTCCTGTTTGGGTATTGCGACAATTCGGGGTGGGGAGGGTCGCGTATTCTGAGGTCCTTTCTTATACCATAGGAGCCGTTGACATGTAGTTCCCTTATTACGGGCCAGATTAGGGAACCTCTGTCGTCTTACCTGTCCTTTCCCTTACGGCCCAACCTCGGTTCATTGACTTCTAGCGGAAAAGGAGAGGTAATGACACGGTCTCAGGGTGATTGTATTAAAGACAGGTTTTTGTGCAAATACTGACGGTATTTGAAGCCAATTAGGTGGTGCGCTAGGGGTGGCAGTCTGCCAATTTCGGGGCTAATCGCTCGGAAGAGTGGGAGTGCAAAAATAGAGGGAGAGAGAGAGAGAGAGAGAGAGAGAGAGAGAGAGAGAGAGAGAGAGAGAGAGAGAGAGAGAGAGAGAGAGAGAGAGAGAGAGAGAGTGCAACGGCAGGCTAAATAGTACACGTGCAACAGAGAGGGTGGCAGTGTATTCAAGAAAGGCTATTTAGTGCATTACACAGTAAAGGACATTCACGGGTCTGCGTTAGAATCTTGTAATCATGCAGTTTGAGCATTAGACAGGGTAGAGGGGACGTGCCTTGAGAAAAGGAAAGAAGAAAGGAGGTACCATTTTGTCGCACTTTCTCGCACTCTCGGTCCTTCGACCAGTTGGGTCAGCGCCTCAGTCACACACACACATTCTCTCATAGTTTCGCGTCATACGTGACATGGGTTCATTCGTCCGGTCTGGTTTAAGGGTGATCACTTTTTATCAGGTTGTGCTAATTTTTCGGGTTTGTTCGATACGTGAGTAGTTTGCAGGCGTGCTTAGGCACCACCTTGCGGCGCTAGTCTGCTTCGTGTATTAGACATGGCAAGGCTTCAGATCTTCGCCACACCTCGGCTGTAATCTCTGATGTAACCTGCAGAGGGAGGAAAAAAGGGGGTGGGGGAGACAGCATTCGCGCATATTCAGATACATGGATTCATAAGTCCTTTACTTACCTCTTACTCGTCTTTCCTCCTCGGGGCAGGGTCCCGGGGGTATGGTTTCTGGGGTCGGGAGGGGAGGGGGGCAGTGTGCCCTTATAGGTCGTGTGCGGGGAAAACGTAAAAAGAAAACCAGAGGTGCCTAGTGCGAGGTATCTAGTCAAAAGATGTATCTCACTATCGGGATCCTTAAACCTCCTTCAACGCTGTGGCGTTCTAAGGTTCTTCGGTTCTTGGGTCAGCTCCGTTCCCTGATACCTTGGAACGTTGTACTTTATAACATTTACATCATTTCATTTCACCCTCCTTTTACATTCCCTCATTTACACCGTTCGTTTTACCCATCCTTGGAAGTCAAGGTCTTCCTCTACGCGAGAGTTCATGAGTCAGTCGCGTACTTTGAAGGCAGAGTGTCGTGTTGTCGATCCGATCCGTCCTCCAGGGCTGGGCAACCATCTTCTTTTAACCTTAAAGAGAGAGCAGAGTAGGGTGCACAGAAAAGAACTTTCCCACCGATCCCACATTTTTAAAATAAAGCATGCAATACCCGTCCATAGTTTCAAAAAAACTTTATTTTGCAAAATCATTTCAGCACGTGGATTATGAGGGTGCGGTCGTATTTGGCCGGTCGTGGCAATGGCTAAAGTGCGTACAGTGGGGGGTGTCGTTTGCAGCAATAAAAAACATCGGAAAGTTTTATTCATTCATTTGTAAGAAACTAAAACGTCTATTAATTGGCTGGGGGTTCGGGGGCATTTATTTTCATAATTTAGAAGCATAATCATAATAGTTGCAATCAGATTTCCTATATGCATACTGTATGTGTGCGTCGTAGATGAGGTTATACATCAGCTATAAAAATATAATACATTGTACATTTGTAATCAACATTTGTAACGGGATCCTTTCATACTGTTCGTCGAGTGAGCTCTCCTTGTCTTTTCTAGCCAAGTGTACAAAGGATCATATAAAGTCTCAGAACATCAAGTTTATATTAGTGCGAAGGAACACCACGAGGTGTTCGTAAGTTCCGATTGATACCAGCGTCATTTTGGGCGGGGCCGGCTCAGTCCGGAAGCAGCATCAGGGGGAAATGTTTCCCATTACTGGCAGTTTGGACCAGAGTCCTTTTCGGCAGTTCTAGAATTCATGCTAACAGAAGGAGTGGCAATGTCATGTTTGTTTCGTTGGCGATCAAGGCAGCCGTCCCTTACCGGAAGCCTGCAGAGGCCGAAGGTTCCGCCGGGGACTTTTGTAGGGTCTTCAAGGCTGCGGAGATGCTGTCGGAGATGGGGGCTCGTGCCCCAGTGGGCAAATGTCCGAGTTATATTGCTGGTCAAAGTTACTCTAGTGGCCGGGGCCCGCCTTCCAGCGGACCCAGACGCCATTTTGAGGCCCTACAGGGGCCACTCTCGTCGAGTGTGCAAGAGTGGAAGAGATCCTTCGGAGTGAAAGGAAGAGGTCTCTGTTTTGTGAAAGCGGGACGTTCGGCTGGGGTGGAGCTGTGATGCCCCCACCTGGGGGGGCGAGGGAGACTCGTTCGCGCCGTCTCCTTCTCCCGGTGCACTCCATGCTGCTCTTTTTCATCGCCCCGCATGAAGGTCTCTCCACCTCCGGTGTTCCCCAAGTCTCGTGCTCAGTGCTGTGGGAGTATGGCCACCTGTGGCGCGCATTCGGCGCGGCACGAGTATCAGTGCAGTCATTGCAGGTTCGGTGTTCCGAAAATATGGCCACCATTGCACGTTCGGTGCTGCGCAAATACTGGGGTGCCCCCATGGTGTGTTCGGTGCTGTGGAAGTATTGGCACCATCGCCTGACTGGGGGTGTTCGGCGTTGGGCCGGGGGCTGGGAGACCTCCTATCGGTGGAGGTGGGAGAGGCTCGTCCGCGTCGCCTCTCCCTCCCAGCCCAACTTGGACAAATTGTTGTGGAGGTACGTGCAGGACATCCCGCCGTCCAGAGCTGCTGCGGCTGTTACGGAAGGGAAAAGGAAGAGGTGCCTCGTTCTTCTCTGGACATGTGGCGGGACTACTTAAGTCTATCCAGGCCCGTTGCGGCTGGCCGAGGAGACATGTGGCGGGACTACCTACAACTGCCCAGGCTGCTGGCTCCTGCCTCTCCTCCGGCTCCCCCATACGTTAAGATTTCCTGACCAAGAGTTGGCAGCCGGGCCCGCCTTATATGGGTTGCCGCCGGTTGGGCGTAGCCGTAACCCTACCCTCCTTCGGAAGGTTCCAGAATGGGGGGGGGCGAATGTTCTGTTTGACTTTCATTTTCTACAGTTTACCGTTATTATTTCTTGTTTGTTGAGTTAAATTAAAAGTTCAAGTTCATCAATGGTCTACGGATTTTGTTTTACCATTTCTTTCTTTCCAGGTTGCTTTTATGCTAAGTTTCTGCTAACAGAGGTTGAGTAACACGGAAACACGTGTAGAGGGATGACGCAGATTCGTACATTACATACACACAAACTCAGACGGGGGACAGTACAAGTACGACATAAAAAGACCCAAGACGAATATAAAACAGTTATTGGTCATAATTATCTCTTTCCGTCTGTGAATTTAAAACGAGGCTGGGTTCCCGTCTTGACGTTGCCCGACCTAGGAGAACTTGAGCATGCCGCTGAAATTGTCCTGGCGAAATCTGTGCCATCGGGCATAATCAAACGTGGTGGTTCTATCTGGTCTGTCTATGTAAGTCGGGTTCTTCTTTGTCTCGCGCTTTTTCTCGTACTGCCGGTCTGTCGTTCCTGTCGGCCCTTTGCCTTTTCTCACGCTCAGTAGAGTCGGGCATTGGGCTTTCCAGTGTCCGACATATCTACAAAAAGCGCATTGGTCTGGCCCTAAGTCTGGTCGTCTTTTTCGTAGTGTCGGGGGATAACTTGTGGGTAGCGGTGTCCTGGGGTTGTCCTGTCGGTGTATTTCTCTACTTGGTTTGTCCTCGTCTTTTCTCTGTCGTTGCATAGCCTCTCTGCGCCACATACCGAGACTGTCGAGCATAATAGGCGTTGTCTTGTTATTTCGAAGGGCTATTTCTAACGTTTCTATTTTATCAAGGTCAAAGGATCCTGCCAGTGGCCACTGTTTGTCTTGACTTTCTTTGGTATACCTGTGCCACAATTTATTATAGGCTATGGTAACTAATCCATAGTTTATGAACATGTCCTTATTAGGGGTGCCTTCTAGTGGAGCTATATGGTCCACCTCTAATACACGGTCCGGGCTGAACCAATTATCAATCAATGGGGAGAAGACAGACATGACGGCTCGTAACGAGGGACTAATAAGTCAGCAGTGCCTACCTTATCACTAGGTGCAAAGACTAGACAGAATATTCCTATTCTACGTTGTTTGCAGGCAGTGAATACCTCATGAACAAAAAATAAAAAAAGAGTAACCAAGAGCGCGGAACAATCAAGCAATTAATAAATAAATAAATAGGATAGAAAAAGGACAATGGGGAGAGTGAGTAGGGCGCAAAAGTCTGCGTCCTCTACCCTTTCACTAACCGCAAAGAGGAAGCTGTTGTTTCCGGTTTGCAGACAGAGAATCTCCAGAAGACAATCTGTGAACAGTAGTTCGGGGTTAAAGAACCCAGTTAATCAGTGAGGGAGTGGGGAGTCTCCCAAAAACCGTTAAGAAATAATAGAGTCAGTGGGGGAGAAAGATAGGCGCGACGGTTACGTTACCTATCCTTCACCGTTTGCAAAAGAGAAGGAGCCTACTGTTTCTCCGTGTGCAGACAGTGAATCTCCAAATAGGTCAAACAAAGAGTAATACTAGTATTTTATAAATAATCAAGCAATCAAACAATCAAGCAATCATTTCGCAACTTGTCGTGATTACACGACCTTACCCGGACCATGTGGACAGTTTCTTGTCTTCCGAATCCAGCGCCCGATCGTCCTCTTTTTCTCGTATTTCTCACGGCACTCCTAATGGTCCCCAGTCAGGACCGTAGATCACTCGAGAGAGGTCTGTTCGGAACTAGTGAAGTTCGGATGATCGGCTGCCAGACGAGGGTCTATTGGGCAAGAGCTCTCCCGATCGTTGCAGTCGTTCACTCTGTCATCGGGACCTCTCCCACTGGATCCACGAGTCGCTGATGGGCCCCACGCTTGGGACGCCAATTGTTGAACCTGAGGCGGGTCGGGGACAATCGGTATTTGCCCGGCGGTATTGCCTCTGTGACCCTCTAGTTATTTAATCAATGAAGAGGCAGGCGCTGGAGACTGGAAGGCAGGAAACAAGGTTTTTATTCTCTCCGGAGGAGAACACAACAAAACGGGCAGAAGGTATCGTTCTGAGGTGCTCTAGCTACATTTCTGAGGCCTGGCCTCTTATACACTGTTTTATGACTTTATTGCAGATTACATATTCATGTTAAAGCTTTGATGTATGGAAAAGACATTCCCGGAACTCCCCTTTGGGCCCGTTCCCACACACATTTACAGTTGAAGTCCCCACCCTAGTCACAACAGGTGATGAGCATCGCGCAGCTGGATATTCCGCCGATTCACGGAATGTGGGGGGTTTGATCGGATCTCATGGAGTGGGGGCTTTGATCAACCCGGGGATCCTTTGGTGGGGGAAGCTTTCTATTGTACGGGGAGGGGCAAGGAATGGTATCGGCAGTGCTGGGTGTCGGCCTGGGAACGGGGAAGACAAACGGGCACACGGGGAAAAAGGGGGTTTGCATCTAAGGGCCGGGGATCATGAAAGGGAAGAAGGGAGGTGTCGCGCTGGGAACAGGATGGGGGCCTGGGGCAGAGCAGCGCCGAAGAGGGGTTTATGATTCAAGGCAGGTGCAAGCAGGGGGGTGGTCAGCGTGCAGGCTTAGTGAGGGCGAAGGGCTATGTCAGGGGCCAGCGGCATGCAAAAGGGTTCGTTCTGATCAGGGCATCTTAAAATGGCGGGTGCGCACGACAAAAGTGTGGCATCAGGGGAAGAGGCAAGATGGCGCAGATAATGTTCACCAAAACGTACTAATTTCAACAGTCCCTCCGGTGTCTCGGCGTTTTGGCTCTGTCACAGGTTGGTTTTGCCTGTGTTCGGTCCTGCTCCTTCCTTGCCTGAGGCTCGTTTGGTCAGTTTGTCTGGCGCCTTTTTGCTGTGGTGCCTGCTGGTTGCTGGGTCCTTCCGGGTGGAGGTCTCTTTGTTTCTTCGCTTGGTCCGACTCAGGTGTGGTTTGCCTTCCTGGTAGTTGGTTTCGTTCCGCAGTATTGGTGGCTCTTGCTCTTGTGGGGGTGGTTCCTCCTGTGGGGGTTCGGGCCACGGAGTCTTGTCCTCTTTCAGAGGCCTGGGATGTTGATCTGTTGTGTTTGGGGCACTGTTTTGTGTTCTTTGTCACTCGGTTGTCCGTCTCTGTTATCCTCTGCTTGCTTTGTCCTCATTTGTACCGAAGGAAGGCGAGAGAGGGATGGGAGGTAATGCGTCCATTTCTAACGATAATGGCATTACTCCTAGTCCTACTCCCTCGCCTTCCTTCGAGGACCCTCCCTTCCTCCTGGTGCGGTTCAACTGAGTGCTAGCTCGGCTTGTTTATGTACAGGTGGAGGTGGGGGCGGGCAGAGTTTTTATGCTGGGGGTGGGTCTGGGTGGGAGGCGGGGCCTCATTTGTACCGAAGGAAGGCGAGGGAGTAGGACTAGGAGGAATGCCATTATCGTTAGAAATGGACGCATTAATCCACCCAGCCAGATATCTCAATGTGTGGCGTTCCCGACTCCCACTCCTCCGCCCCTCTCACACTAACGGTGCGCCTATGCACTGCATCTAATAAAAGTCTACAATGATAGCCCAGCACAGTTCGCTATACAGATCAGCTAGTTTGTTTCCTGACTTCCCCCTTAATAATATAGCACTGTCACAAATGCCGCTTCAAGAAGCATTTTCCAAAAATAAAGACAGCTTCATTAACAAATATAAATCGTCTAGATAGAAGACATCCTAAGAGGATCGCATTTAGGAGAATGACAAGCCTAAAGGAGATTTGTAAAGTCATACAATTTTGGAATAGCATTACGATTTTAAAAAAATGTGACAGCAGATATAAATGAAAAAGATATGGTAATTAAGGCAAACTAAGATCAAGTCTCTGTTGAAAAATGAAGTGTTAATCGGAATCTGGCAGTAAATCCTAGAGTGCTTAATATGTAAACACATGCTGGCATTCCAGAGCAGCAAGTAGGCACTGCAGGACTCACTACGGTCTACTCAGGTGTTCACTGGGTATGGGGTGATGTAACAGAGTGAGGGGGCTTCAGGCAGTAGGTGAAGGGAGAGGAACATATCCATGAAAGCAGAGGGGAGTGTAGCTGGAATCATGTCACTCCCCTCTCCCTTGTTATTAATGACAGGCACAAATTCTGGCCTTAATAGCCATATTTGTGCACTGCATGATGCATAATAAGTGTCTAAGCAGGCTCACATGCATGTCTATTAAAGGAGGTTGTATGGTGTAACCATAAACAATACACACATTCTGTGTGCGGCCCTTCTTTAGCCACATAGGGTGGGCGCTGTGCCAGAAAACTCTGCTACACGGCGGTAGCTGAGGTTTTGCCACGCTCCAGGCGCAGTGGCAAAAACTCCATGAACACTGCCCACGGAGCGGACTTTACCGCCCAGGCCTAGTAAACATGGATCAACCTATGAGAAAGGGAGGCGTGCTAAATACCTATCAATTGTATGTGACCGTTCCTAAAACTGAAAGATTTTTTTGCAAATAAATTGCCATATTTATACGTTTTATATTTGAGCTGTAATCTAAGCACAGATAGGAGAGTGGAATCTAGCAGAGAAGTTTAATTCTAAATTTAAGCATGCATAAAAGATTTACTCTACTTCATTTATATAAAAAAATGCAATATGGAGTTATACATAGGTCTTTTAAAACACTGGTCTACCCTGTGCCACTAAAATATATGTAAAGCTTTAGTTGCATTTAGAATGCTAGATTTTTCAACTCTAACTGATAAACGGTATGTATGCACTAAAAACAAGGGAAAGCTGCCTAGTGGGTAAAGTTAAAAAGTACACTGATTCATACTTGACTCCAAAAGATCTCCCAGATCATATTGTCAAGCGGGAACATGCCACTTCTCTGCTTTCAGTGGAAGCACCACGGCAACAGTCTCTGACTATCGGGGATTGATGAAGATATTTCCAGAAGGAGATTTCTAGTCCTCTGTAGGCTAGTTTGGGATAAAAATAGGAAAAATTATTGGTCAGGGCTCGAACTGGTCTGGACAATGTGCAAGAACTTTAGCTGGATTCACTCAGATTTTTGCCAAGTATTGCTTGGTTCAATCTTTAAAATCTGCTGCAACCTCACTTTGAGAAGTAGGTTAAAAAGGACAGAAGAAGAGGAAGAAGAAGAATTTTCACAAAGTCCTCAGCTATACTCTAAATTGCTGAGCCCAGAAGATGCTCCAACGGTAAGAGAAGCACGTTTCTTATTGATCCTCAAGAACAAGAGCGTCCAGTTCCTAGCTAAAGTACTTGAATCCTGCTTACAATTTCTCTCCTAGGCTGGATGAGTGTGGAAGATCTTGTGGACTGAGAGAACTGTGTCTGCCTGAGAAACAACTAGCACACCAGTGATAATAGAACATTTGCACCTGACTTGAAGCCTGACAAATACCTTTACCACTTACACCAAAGGTCTTCTGTCTAAGAAGGTTTTTTTAAGGATTTTTAGACTTTTGGGGCATTATGGAATAAATTATAAAATTTTCCATGGAGTTGTATGGAGACCCGGCAATGAAACAAGTGTTTGAGGAACCAGTCCTGAAGATCTTGGTTTTTTTTTCATCATCTACTTTTTAAACAAGAGGATTTTCTGCTACACATGAGTACTATTAATGAATGATGCAAACACACATAAAAACTATTTTTATACATTTTTAGCCTCCATACATTGCTCTGTCCCTTTGCATTCCCACTCTTTTCAATGTAATTCTGTAAAATATGATATTGTTCTTCCTTAATTCTAAAATAGTGTATCACATGTGTTAAAGAAAGTAAAGAAACACTTTAATTTCATCTGCCCTTTTTTTAGGAGAAATTAGCCCATGAGAACCATTTGCTTGGAGTCTGGTCATTATTTGCGACCCTCAACACAAAATTCAAGGCTGATTTCCACATTTACCAAATTAATCACATTACCTAAATCTCAGATAGATTCAAGAATACATTGGAAAATTTAGCTTGCCAAAATAGAGGATGTGCGTAGCTAATTGAGGTGTTTGAAACGGGATGAATATTCTCAGTAGTAAAAACAATCCCAAACTGTATTTCAGTGTAGGGAAAAGCTACAGAGAATTTGAGTAGGGTTAGGGAAACATAAGACAAAAGAGAAGATAGAGCAGTGGGTTAAGAAGAAAACTGCTGATTGTATGTGTGACTGGTTTTCAATTGGAACAGCATAATAAACTTTGTGGTCAGAGTGTTCAGCTGTATAATATGCCTTCTGCAGAGATCACCAGCATAAGTTTGAAGGTAGGGAGACAATTTGGCTGTATTTTACTTCTGAAACTGGTAAAATGAGTACCTGTCATTTTGGTCCCTATAACACCTTTTTCCACTGTGTGCTGTATGAATGGACAGTATGGGCCTTGTTCACAAAAGACATTTAGGAGCAGGATAAGTAGTACCACTTTACATATTCCAAAACACAATTCACAAACTTCTTGTCAGAGATCTCTTTTTCTGCTGTCTCTTCTATAAGGATCTCTTCCACGGGGGGCGTGGCTAGCGCCCGTAGGAGATGGCGGCGTTTTCGTGACTCTCCCGGGGAGCGGCGATGGAGGACGACCCGGCGAGTCTCCTTTCCCAGACTTGACATAGCTGCAGCATGGCAACAGTCATGGGAAGTATTGAGGAGCTGCTGTGAAGTCTTTGCTGGAGCTGAAGCAGCCGGGATAGCCTGTTTGCTCATCACACGCATTCACCGGAGCCTGGTGAGATTGAATCCGCCATTTTCTGGACCCGCTGACGGAGCCCGCTCCTAGCGGTGGTCTGGATATTTCATTCCTGTCACCGGCAGACTTTCATTTGCCGCTTTTTTTCTCGGCTTTCATTTCTTCATGACTCTCTCTACTTAAACGAGTCTGCTTCTGTATGCGCAGCTCCTGGCCTGATATAAAATGACCTCAGCATTCCTCTGAGGAGACGCAGACACCATTCTGTGAGACTCACTGACGGAGCTCGGCTCCCAGCAGCTTCTCGGTGTCATTGGGGGCATGAGCGCTTCAAAGTGACAGCATTATCACATTTATTTTGAAGTGCAATGTGCTTTTATTATTTATTGCGCCCTCAGCTGCTGTTCTGGCAACTATCACTTTCACCTCAATGATTTTCGAGCACTGAAGGCATTAGCATTCCTTGTGTGGCGCACCTTTGCTTCTATTTCACACATTTCAAAAACCAGTCACAGGAGATTATTTTGCAGAAGGCTGTCATTTGCAAGCTACATAATGAAATGAGTTGTGTGTTTATCCTAGTGCGCAGTGCTCCCTTTCTGCTCTTCATTAAGCTTTGATCAAGCTCCACAGAAGCAGTTTATTTAACAGCGTCCTTGCTAGATAATCTATTTCCACATTTCACCTGGTTTTCTTCAAAGCCTGCAAGGGAGAACTAATGACAGGAAACTAATGTGTGAAGGTCGAATTAGGCAATTAAAGCATGAAGTGAATGTTTCACCTTATTTTAATGCACAGCATTAGTGTGCATGCTGAGGAGATTATTTCAATGCGTGCTGTATCTTTTTAAGTTGGCTGTGACTCACTCATTTACTTACAGTCAGGAAACTATTTTCATTGTGCGTTAAGTTTTTTCAAAAGGAGTAAATAACTGTTCTATTCATTTACTGTCCCTGTTTCACTGAATATGGTTGTTTCAAAACAGAAGTCTTACAGATAAGTGATTTTGGACATTACTCCGTGCGCTTGCATTAATTGATTTTGAGTGGGCATTTCTGCACTCTTGTTTTTGTGCTGCTGATATGTGCTTGTGCAAATATCTGCATTTCTTAAAGTTGTTTCTCTTAGAGACTACAATATTGTATGAGCGTATCAAGGGATTCTTTATTTAAGTTACCTCTATTTCATATGATACTAAGCTTCACATGTGATCTGGTTCATTTAGGCATGAACATGTCATTGTAATGTATTGCGGTGACTTAAGCTTCATACATGTATTCTCTTCCATTTCAGCGCACAGTTATCATTTTTACATTTTACCTCATGCTTATTGGTATATGAACGTTTTAATATTTTCTCATACGCCCAATGTACGCAAATTCTGTTCAATTGTGCCTTACCCATTATTAATGGGTGACATGTGATGTACAGTTTTTGATTATTACTCACATTGCAGTTTAATATTTCAACTTCAGGCTCTGGAGGTCAGTTATGCCTGTACTCTCATATTCCTGCATTTTACTGGTCTCTGCTATGCAAGTACTTTACATATAGTGCAATTCTAATTCATTATTTTTGCATTTATGTCATTTGCATATTCCTGCTTCATTTTGTGATTGTATGACTGGTTTCTCCTCACTTATCTTTGCTTATTATACATGTAAGCATATTTGTCTATTGTAAAGCGTTCTTCTATTTTTGGCACAACTTTTTTCTTCCTCATGAGTAGGTTTTCAAAAGACTTGCATAAACCTTCAATTTCTTCAAGAAAGTTCCTAATTCAGACGAGTTCCAGATTTCAGTGTCTCGAAATGGAGGATTCACAGGAATCATCTTCTAAGCATACATCATCACCATCGAATTCGTCCGTCTCTTCAGCTAGTAAGAGTCCAATGAAAAGGCTTAAAAAGGCACCTCCTTCTCCTCCAAAGCAGTCTAACTTGGCTACCATGGACATACTTTTGGAAGAAATAAGAGCATTACGTCCCTTCATTGATGAGTCTAGAGCCACTCTTCAAACAATTACAGACAAGTTATTGACTGTTGATGGTCGGGTTACCCAATTGGAACGTGATGTTGTTTCCTTAACCTCTTCTGTCTCAAAGGTGGATCCGCTCTGTGCCCAAATCTCAGCCATGCATAAGCAACTTGAAAATTTGGAGAATCGCAATAGAAGGAATAATTTACGTATTTATGGTCTTCCGGAAGGGACAGAGGGATCAGATCCCCTGGGGTTTTTCAAATCCTTCTTGCCAAAAGTTCTTTCATTGCCTGATAGCACCAACATTAATATACAAAGGGCTCATCGATTAGGTCCTCCTTCGAATGCATCTTCCTCCTCAACTGTCAGGAAACCTAGAGGAGTTATCATCTACTTCCTTGAATATACAGATCTGCTCAAGATTATATCAGCTGCACGAGCTATGAAACGTATCACATGGTCAGGTAATTCCCTCTTTTTCTCCCAGGATTATGCCAAGGTAACAGCTGACAGACGCAAGGAATTCTTGTCACTAAGACCTCAACTGCGTTCACTTGGTGCACGTTATGGTTTATTTCATCCTTGCCTTTTCAGGGTGACTTTTAATAACAAAACCACTACTTACGAAGACCCGCTGAAACTGAAGAGTTTTCTATATTCACACAGCGCTAATGCTATGGATGTTGCTTCTGTTTCCCAATTTCCTTGATGTGCTTACTTGTTGTTTTCTATGATTGTCTTATGATACTGCCTTTATATTTCTCTCACTATGTTGGTTAATCTTGAGGTATTGTTCGGTTAGGTGTTACTTCCTTCAATTACCTAGTTGTTAATGCTGTTCTTGTTTTTTGTTTCCAACTTCTAGATCATTACCCACGTGTCTTCCCTTCTCCTCATTTTATTCCTGGAGTTCGCTGATTCGTCTCTCCCTTCCCGCCTTCCCTCACGAGTTGCGTACCCGTCATTATCCTTTGTGGCCTTCATCCCTCCCACCCGTACATGTTTTGGATGTTATGTAAGTCATATTCCTCTCTTTTTCTTTTTCTGTTTTGTTTTTTTCTCCTTCTTCTTCTTCCTCTCCTGTCTCTTTCTTCTTCTCGTCCTTCAAGGCTTTTCCTTCATTCATTTCTTTTCCTTCTTCTCCTTTTTTCATGGATGCTCTTCTATTTTTCCTATTCTTCTCTTTCATTCCTCATGCGTTTAGCTCATCTATTACTTATTCTCTTGTCTTCATTTACTATTCATGAATATAGTTCTTTTTTCTTGTATTACTGTATTGACAGTTCATTTTCTCACATTTTTACTTATGTATATATACAAAATTGTTGCATTATGGATTGCTTATCTTTCCACACTTTAAATGTTTTTCATCATTTTTCCTTCACATTTATTACTAATTGCTTATTATTGTATTATATGTACCAGCTTGTTATGTATTCATTCCTGCTTTTTTGAATGCCTTTAAAAATTGTTTCATGGAACGTTAGGGGTTTACACTCACCCATAAAGAGGCAGAGGGTTTTGACACACTTAGCTAAACTTAAGACGGACATTGCCTGTTTACAAGAATCGCACCTCACACCTGAGGAATCTATCAAACTTAAAAGAAATTGGGTTGGGGAGGTTTTTTTTTCCCCTGGTGACGGTAAACGCAATGGAGTTCTCATTTTATTTCATAAATCTCTTTCTGTCAAATTTGTTGCTGACTTGGCGGACCAATCTGGCAGATGGGTTTTGGTTAAGTTTGTTGTAGATAGTACCCCAGTTTCCCTCCTCAATATCTATGCCCCAACTACAGGTGACGCTTCTTTTTGGTCTTCCCTATCCCCTCACATCACCCAATATTATGAAGACAATTTTATTTTGGCGGGAGATTGCAATGAGGTTTTTGATCCTTTTTTAGATAGAAATTCTGCCACCACTTATAACCCCCACAAATCACACAAATCTTTCACAGCACTCATACATCAATTCAAACTTATTGACGCATGGAGGTTGTGTAATCCTACCTTGAGAGAATATTCTTTTTATTCTCCACCACATCAGACGCAATCCCGACTTGATTATTTTTTTATCTCACATCATCTTTCTCAATCTCTTTTTGCTTCTGACATAGGTTCTATTTTGATATCGGATCATGCACCAGTCTCCATTCACCTCGACATTTTACAGAAGCCAGCTCTAAACAAAAAATGGCGTTTTAATAATTCTCTCCTTCTTGACTCCGATTTTGTTTCACTCTTTACTACCTTTTTTCATGATTTCTTCTTACGTAATGAATCTTCTGAGGTGTCTTTTCCTGTTGTGTGGGATGCCTTTAAGGCATCTGCTAGGGATTTCATTATTGGTTTTGTCTCTCGTAAACGTAAGAAAGCTGAGCAACTTAATAACGAACTCCTATATAAGATCAAGAATCTAGAACACTCCTACTTTGCTTCTAAATCTTCTGATTGCCTACACAAACTCATAGCTACTAAGTTGCAATTTAATAAGGATACCACAAACAATGCTTCAAACTACCTATTGCGTTCTAGTGCTAAATTTTATGGAGGTCAAAATAAAGCTGGCAAATTATTGGCTAATTATTTGAAAATTAAAAAGAATAAGACCAATATAGATAGTATTTATGATCGGCATTCTGTCTTAAAACACACAGATGAAGACATCTTAACGGAATTTCTTCATTTTTACAAATCATTATATTCCTCAGAATCAACCTCCTCATCACAGGATATCTCTCAATTTCTCTCTGTCATTGACTCTCCTTCCACTACTCCCCCTGATTTTTCTTCATTAGAGTCACATATAACTCAAAAAGAACTCCTTAGTGCTTTGAAGACTCTCAAAAAGGATAAAGCTCCTGGTCCGGATGGCTTCACTGTAGAATTTTTTCTTCACTTCTCAGCTTTACTTATTCCAAAGTTAACTTCTCTTATTTCTTCTTTTCTTGACTCTGGTTCTTCCTCCGGTTCTTTCTCTGATGCTCTTCTTTGCATTCTCCCCAAACCAGGTAAAGATCCGCAGTACTGTAAAAATTATAGACCCATTTCTCTGGTAAATATTGATTACAAAATGTTTTCCAAATCCTTGGCGCTTCGTTTAGAATCTTTCTTACCAGATTTATTAGGGAAGGAGCAGTCTGGCTTTGTTAAGGGTAGATTGCTTTCAGATAATACTAGACTGTTCTTTGACATTCTCTCCAAGACTTCGCACTCCTCTCATCCTCTTGCTGCCATTGCCTTAGATGCGGAAAAGGCTTTTGATAGAGTTGAGTGGTCGTATCTTTTTCAAACGCTGAAATGGTTCGGATTTGGTCCACGAATCTCAACCCTCATTTCTCTTTTGTATTCTCACCCCAGAGCTGCTATTGCAGCGAATGGTGGCATTTCTTCTTATTTCCCCCTTGCTAGAGGGGTCCGTCAAGGTTGTCCTCTTTCTCCTTTCTTGTTTAATCTTGCCCTAGAACCTTTTCTTTTGCGAATTCGCCAAAATGATGCCATAAAGGGCTTTACGTTTCATCAATCCACAATCAAAATGGCTGCTTATGCAGATGATGTCTTATTATTTTTGTCTGAACCCACAACTTCCCTACCTGCTTTTTTAAATGAAGTCAATTCATTTGCCTTTGTTTCAGGTTACAAATTAAACAAAGATAAATGTGAAATTTTACCTCTTACCAAATTTACTTATAAATCTGACTTCATTTCCTCCGGCTTCACGTGGAATCCTAATTGCATCAAGTATTTGGGTCTTCATTTCACCCCCACTCTTTCAGGTACGGTTTCCCGCTGTGTGGATGAATGCATTAGAAAGTTGACAGATCTCACCACTAAATGGCATCCCTTATATCTTTCTTGGTGGGGTAGGCTGGATACGATCAAGATGATGCTTTCCCCCTTGGTCTTGTTTATGATTTCCAACATTCCTTTCTCTATTCCTTTATTCCATTTCAAGAAAATTAACTCCATCTTGTCTTCATTTTTATGGGGTCGCAAGAAGGCTCGTATGTCTTTATCTAAGTTAACAAGACCAAAGGAGGAGGGTGGGGTGAATTTTCCAAATTTTTCTTTGTATCATAAATCTTTTTTATTACACCAAGCTTCTAGATGGCTCGATGTTTCTCCTACCTTCTCTCCCCTATGGACAACACTTGAATTGGAATACATTTCTCCCTTCTCTTTCCTAGAATACCTCTCTTTTTCTCGTTCACCACAATCTATTTCTACTCCAATTCTTAAATATACCTTAAAAATTTTACCGCCTCCTTTGATCTCTTCCTTTCACGATCAAACCATATGGCACAACTCTTCGATTTTAATAAATAATAAGCCTTTATTCTGGAAGTCATGGAGAAATCGTGGTCTTATATGGGTACGTCAATTATTCCATCAATCATGTATTCTCCCATTTTCTGTTATTGCAGAATCCTTCCGTCTCCCTTCTTCCTTTCGCACCAATTATCTCCGATTAACACAAGCACTTCAATCTGCATTTGATTTGCATGTCCGGTTATCTTCTACACCACCTCAGGAGTCTCCTAGTATATCTCAACTACGAACTTTACTTACTAAAGGATCCAGGGCGTCAAAAATATATTCTTTCTTACACGCTCCAATATCACCATGCATCAAGACAAAGGTAGAGGAGGCATGGGAAGATGACATGGGCCTTTCCTGGCCTGTAGATCTTTGGGATAGACTATGGGTTAAGTTACGAAAATCATCTAGGGCTGCAAATACTATTCAAACTCTATTTTTCATCTATAATCGACTCCTACTTTCCCCATTAACACTTAGTAAAAGATATCCTGCCCTATCTCACGCTTGTTGGTCCTGCTCAACTCCTCAGGCGGATCTACTACACATGCTTTTTAATTGCAAGCTGGTTCACCGGTTTTGGGTTCAGGTTTGGTCTCAAATTAACAAAATCTTTTCCACTACACATCCGTTTCATATATCCCATATTTTTTTAGGTAGTATTTCCGATATCTGGAATCCTTACAATTTCGATATAAAAATAATTGACCTACTTCTTGCGGTAGCTTTTCAGCAAGTTACCAAAGCTTGGAAAGATTCCACTAAACTCTCTTATCAGGCTTGGTAGTATGCTGTGTGCTATAATCATAGATTAGATACAACATATGTTTATCCACCTGTTTTAGCTCCAAAACGAAAGCAGTTGTGGGACCCAGTTACTTCATTTTTTGATTCTTGTGCCCTTCGTTCTCTGCCTAAATCTCCCTTTCAACAAGAAGTTGCTAAACCTCCTTGAGTTCCTCTTTTTGTATTAATTATTTATTTATTTATTTTTTCTCTTTTTCATAACATTCACAAAAATGCTATGTTGTTTCTTATTATATTTCAAAGTAATGTGTTATTCTTTATCTCGTAGCTGGTCTTTTTCTTTTTTTTCCTTTTGTACTTATCTCATATGAACTGTTTTTTCTTATCTATTTTTGATTTTTGATTCTCGTTCTCATGTGTTTCATTTATTATTTCTGTATCAAGTTCATGCTTTCATGTATTTAAATTGTGTATATGACTTTTTTCAAAACTTTCAATAAAGCTTATTTTGAACTTAAAAAAAAGGATCTCTTCCACAGCGTCGGAGATTTCCACACACTAAGGGGTCGATTATGATGGCGGTCGGAAAACCTCTGAGCAGGATTCGGTGAATCCGATTCGGAACCTATGTTTCCGACCGATTTGGATACATGTTCGACCAACCTATTACGATGCAAGGAAACTGTTCCGGCTGACCGAATCAGTTCCGATCGGCATTCGGACAGACCGAGTCGTCCGGAGCTGAATCGTACATCTTTATGGACAATGTTTCTGACCGAGCAATTACGATGTCCGATTCTGACAGCCGTTCCAGAACGGGTTGTCCTACACGAAACGGCTGTCGGAATCTGACTTTGGGAGCCCATGGAAGCCCCCCTTCACCCAAAAGGACTCCGGTTGGGGCCCGCAGGGTTACCCATGGGACCCCTCTTTACAATCATGCTCAGTGTGGCAGGCACCATGGGGTGCCCATCACAGGGTGCAAGATTTTCCCCAACCACCCCCTTTTCAGTGGGAGCCTGTGTTCTCGTTTGGAATACAAGCAACTATTGAAGTCAATGCGAGTCCAACCGAATGATGTTTGGGAGAATCCTAATTGGTTGGCCGTACTCGCAGAACCTGATTTTTTCAAAAGCGTTCCGAAACCTATTTGGCCGGAAGAGTTTCCCAACAATAATTTTTTCGGCCCCTATGTATTGAACTTAGTAGTAAATGTGGGATTAATAAGGAGGAGTGTTGGGAAAATGGGGGAATAATGAATACAAAATTGGTAGCGGTTAAGGGAAATTGAAGGAGGGTTTTAAGTAGGGACATGCTAATACAAAACACACACCAAGTGCAATTCACAAATTACCCATTTAAATCTACTGCAGTAGCCCTACTGACAAAACAGGTATACTTGTAGAAAGTGAAATCCCATACATGGCTAACCACTGGCACTACAACATACTGGCACTGAAATACATAGAGACAGTGAATGACACTAACACATAGTGAAACATATAAAATAAATTAAATAACATTTTACGTTTAACTTTATTTAAATGATTTATTATTCATATTGGGGTTTTTTGCTTCAGAGTTTCTAAATGTTAATTTTTGAATATACATAGAACATTTGAATAAAATACATTATAACAAATACATTATAAATTATAATTATTTTTTTGTAAATACTAATTCACAGATAAAATAATACATAACTTTCATTCCAGATTATGAAACTTTCAAGAACAAATATTGCAGTAAGAGTGGGCACAGTAAATTAATAAATTATTTTAAAAATAATGTAAATAAAAAAAAATCATTATGTTATGTTTTAGGGCAACTGTGTTTTTTCTTGTTACAGTTATAGTCCTAGATAAATAGGAGTTAGGGAAATGTGTTATAATTATTTTTAAATGTAAACATTACCTATCATTTATATAGGGAGCTCTCTGCTCCAGTTTTTTAGTTCCTCGCAAAAACAGAAAGTTAATACCAGTAACTTTACAATTCTAAATTCAGTCTTCATCCTCTCATTTAAGGGGATCAGGACTTGTAGGTCTACATTTGGTAGTAATCTATACATGGAAATTGTAAACATGCAGATTTACCTTTGTCAGTAGGGCTCCATGGCTCATCTATTCTGTTATTGTTCACTTACTTGTGGTAGGTAATTTAGTTCAGCAGGTTAATAAACAACTGCATGGATCAAAGTATAAAGTGCATGCTGCATATTTATTCAAGGGTAGAAACAAATTGGTAGCACATGGGTAATACTAAGAATGCAAAGGTATGATGTATAATTTGGAGTTTAGAGTCAGAGGTGAAATGCTTAGTTTTATACTGCAGCAAAAAATAATAAGAGTAATATTATTATGCTATTTTAGTTGGTATTTAGACTGTGTACAATAAGTAGATCTGCTGGTACCAGTGTGCAGTGGCCAATCCATTCCTTTCTTAATAATAAAAGTGTCAAACCCTGTTCGGTTAAGGATCAAGCAGAGGCTAATGGGCCACAGCCATGGGGATTGGGGTAATTAACTCTGATGTCCCAGGGCCCATCCTAATATGGTTCTGCAAACTAGGCCAAGTACAGCTCTTTCTGAACATGGCTACCAGGATAGAGAGAGCAAGCAGTTACAGGCTTCACAGTGAACTTGTGTGGGGCTGCTCAAGCACAAAACTCAACGATCAATCAACAACCCAAAACAATGAACACCCAACCCAGTGCTTGTCTTTTAAAAAAAGAAGGGGGCATATTATCAAGGGTGGCGATAGGGAATTTTCGCCGCTTTAGCGGCCTTTTTCGGCCACTAAGCGGCGATAATTCTATCGCCCTATTAGCAAGTTGTCGATGACAGCAGTTAGCGACAGCTATTAGCTATTAGGTGATAGCGAGCGGTTTGGGGCCCGCTTTGCATGTTAGACATGCAAAGTGGGCGTACCGAAACTGTTAGCAACTGAAAACAGTCGCTAACATCGCTATCGCCTATTAGCAAGGCAGGCGTAGCGATAGAAATATTTGCGCTAAGCGCGAATATCTCCAAATACTAACACCTGCCCAGACCAGTTCTTAGCCATGTTATCCAATGGGAGGTGGATATAATGGCTAAGAGCATTTTGTCGCTAATGTGTGAATATTGCTGTATTCTCAGCAATATTCACGCATTTCGCCGCTATCGCTGGAAAATCTATCGCTTTGGAGATAAACGTTGCTAATAGCACGTTATCTCAGCGATAAATTACGGCGATGCTAAGCCTATTTAGCGATAAATATCGCTACTTGTTGGTAATATGCCCCCAAGTTCTTTATAACACAATACTACTCAATACTATATGCTGCTATCAGACCTGTGAGGTAGGAAAAGGCAAGCTCGTTTGCGCCCGTCCGCATCTGAACCGTGCCCAGTGCCAGAACCCCTGGCCCCAGCCGCTGCCAGGGCACCCGACTGAGGTACGACACCGCCACCCTCATCGCACTCAACACAGGACGACCTGCCATCTGCCACGAGCCACCCCGAGGCGCACCCACGGACCCTTCACCTGCCAAGCATGCAAATTCACCTGCCTCCGAACCTGCACCCCGCCCACCGAACACAGCAACGACAACAACAACCACCTCAAGTGCATCCTCCTCAACACCCGCTCCGTCCACAAACACGCCATCGAACTCTGGGAACTCCTTGATACAACAGCACCAGACGTCGCCTTCCTCACGGAAACCTGGATGAACGCCTCCTTGGCCCCGGACATCGCCATAGCCATCCCCGACGGCTACAAAATCACCCGGAAGGACCGCGTCAACAAAACTGGAGGAGGAATCGCCATCATTTGCAGGAACACCATCAGCGTCACGACTAACGCCGAAGACACACTCACCGCTGCCGAACACCTACACTTCCAGATCCACCCTCAGAGGAACGCTCATCTACAGGCCCCCGGGCCCAAGGACACAATTCAGTGAAACCATCGCCGACTTCATCAGCCCGTATGCCCTAGGCTCACCAGAGTACATCCTCCTAGGGGATCTGAACTTCCACCTGGAGAAAAACAACAACACCACCACCCTGCTCGACAACCTCGCCAACCTCGGACTCAAGCAACTGGTGGACACGCCCACCCACCTCGCTGGCCACACGCTCGACCCCATCTTCTCCGCCAGCAACCACGTCTCCTTCAGCCACTACACTGGACCGACCACAGCTGCATCCACTTCACCTTCAAGAAGACCACATCCCACCACCACACGCTACAGTTCCCCCGCAGATGCTGGAGCAAACTCACCACAGACCAGCTGACCACATCACTGAGCCAGAACCCACCTGTCGACACCCCTGACATCAATGACGCAGCAGACAATCTCGCACAGTGGATCACCAACTGCGCCGATGACCTCGCTCCACTGAAGAAACCCCCAGGCAAGACTAGCAACAGACAAACCTCATGGTTCACAGACGCCCTCAAAATCGCAAATAAATCATGCCGTACCCTCGAAAAAGCTTGGCGCCACAAACGGACATCAGAAAACATGACAGCCCTCAAGAGCGCCACCCGCGAATATCACCAGATGATCTGCACCACCAAAAGGACATCGTTCAAAGAGCGGCTGGACAACAACTCCCACAACAGCAAGGAACTCTTCAGCATCGTCAAAGAGCTCTCCAACCCCAGCGCCAGCAACAACAACATCACACCGTCGCAACACCTCTGCAACTCCCTTGCTGCATTCTTCCACCTCAAAATCGCAGATATACATGACAGCTTCGGACCCCAGACTCCGCCTCCAGCCACCAAACCAGCGACCCCCACCACCAGCCTCAGCGCATGGACGCCCATCAGCACTGAAGACACCACCCGCATCATGAACACCATCCACTCCGGCTGACTCTCCGACCCATGCCCTCATCATATCTTCAACAAAGCCAACACCATCATCGCACCCCACCTCCGGAACATCATTAACAGCTCCTTCACGTCAGCCACCTTCCCTGGAAGCCGGAAACATGCAGAAATCAACGCCCTTCTGAAGAAACCAACAGCGGACCCCAAAGACCTCAAGAACTTTCGCCCCATCTCTCTTCTCCCCTTCCCGGCTAAAGTCATCGAGAAGACCGTCAATAAACAGCTGACTGCATTCCTCGAAGCAAACAACTCACTCGACCCATCCCAGTGCGGATTTCGAGCCAACCACAGCACCGAGACCACCCTCATCGCAGCCACCGATGACATCAGGACCCTGATGGATAACGGAGAGACAGCCGCTCTCATCCTCCTTGACCTCTCGGCAGCCTTTGATACCGTCTGCCACCGCACCCTAATAACCCGCCTCTACAACACTGGGATCCAAGGAAAGGCCCTGGACTGGATCACATTGTTCCTCTCCGACAGAACCCAGAGAGTCCGCCTCCTTCCCTTCCGCTCTGAGGCCACCAAGATCATCTGCGGCGTACCACCAGGGCTCCTCACTCAGCCCAACCCTCTTCAATATCTACATGAGCTCCCTCGCCACCATCGCACGCAAACACAACATCATCATCATCTCCTACGCCGACGACACCCAACTGATACTCTTCCTCACCAAAGACCATCTCAACCGCCAAAGCCAACTTCCAGGACGGAATGAAAGATGCCGCAGAATGGATGAAGCACAGCCGTCTGAAGCTCAACTCGGACAAGACGGAGGTCCTCATCCTCGGACAATCCCCATCCGCCTGGGAGGACTCCTGGTGGCGCACGACGCTGGGCACCGCACTTAAACCCACGGACCACGCACGCAACCTGGGATTCATCCTGGACTCCTCCCTCACGATGACCAAGCAAGTAAACGCAGTCTCGTCCTCATGCTTCAACACCCTGCGCATGCTCCGAAAGATCTTCTGGTGGATCCTCACAGAAACCAGAAAGGCGGTCACCCAGGCCCTCGTCACCAGCCGACTGTACTACGGGAACTGCCTATACGCAGGAACCACAGCCAAACTTCAGAAACGCCTTCAGCGCATACAGAACACCTCCGCATGACTCATCCTCGACATCCCTCGCCACAACCACATATCCGCTCACCTGAGAAACCTGCACTGGCTCCCCGTCAGCAAGAGGATCACGTTCAGGCTGCTCACCCACGCACACAAAGAGCTCCACAACATGGGCCACGAATACCTCAACAACCGCCTCTCGTTCTACACCCCCACCCGCCAGCTCCGCTCCACCAGCCTCACCCTCACCACCGTCCCACGGATTCGCAGAGCCACCACTGGAGGAAGATCGTTCTCCTACCTGGCAGCCAAGACATGGAACTCCCTCCCCGCACACCTACGACTGACCCAGGACCATCTCACCTTCAGGAGACACCTCAAGACCTTGTTATTCGAGCAGTAGCAGCACCCCCCCCTCCCTCAGCGCCTTGATACCCTCACCGGTGAGTAGCGCGCTCTACAAATGTATGATTGATTGATTGAAATAAAAAAATAAATGAAGGATATGATTCCACGTGTTGAGACATATATATTTTTATAATTAGATTCCCTATGGTTCACTGTATAATTGCTATGATCGATCACACTATAATTGAATAACACAGAAAGGAAAATTTGTGTTATTATTTTGTACTTCCCGGTCCTTTCTGGTCCACCTGGGAAACTCTCTTCTTTGTGGAGATAAATCATATTATGCACAGTATCACACTAGGCGTGAAATATATTCTGTGCCAACCTCATAAGCCTGAACATATTAGACCATAACCTCCTATGCATAACTCACATTAGGAAATAATCTCACTAGCATAAATCACAGTAGAGAATAACTCAACATAAACACAGTATGCAAAACCTCATAATTATAAAACCACATCTAGAGGCATAAATCAGGGTGCGTATATCATAGTACCTATATCACATTCCCTAGCACCATATAAATCACATTAGGGTCTGGTGCCCTACAAACATATCAGTCCCACTGGCCAGCTGGCCTCCTGAAGGGGTTTCAAATGCCCTGTGTCCAAAATGTCAGGGAGCGTTGCCAATGTAGCAGAATCCATGTGTGCAATTGCGCAGACCTAAACGTCGCAGCCGGCACTAAGTGCTGCACAGCTGTGAAATTACGGGGCTTAAAGGCGGGCACTCAGAGGCACAGCTCCTCAGCTGCAGTGGCACACAACAGCGATAGCAATGATTTCCGTAGTACAGCAAATGCGGGCACTCAGCGGCACAGCTCTTCAGCTGCAGCGGCCCACAATAGCGGTAGCGATGATTCTTGCAGGATGGCAAATACGGGCACTCAGGGGCACAGCTCCTCAGCTGCAGTGGCCCACAATAGCAATAGCGATGATTTTCGTAGGACGGCAAATGCGGGCACTCAGTGGCCACAGCTCCTCAGCTGCAGCGGCCCACAATAGCGATAGCAATGATTCTTGTAGGACGGCAAATGCGGGCACTCAGAGGCCACAGCTCCTCAGCAGCAGCGGCCCACAATAGTGATAGCGATGATTCTCTTAAGACGGCAAATGCGGGCACTCAGCGGACACAGCTCCCAAGTTGCAGCGGCCCACACTAGCAATAGCGATGATTCTCATAGGACGGCAAATGAGGGCAATCAGCGACCACAGCTCCTCAGCTGCAGCGGCCTACAATAGCAATAACGATGATTTTGGTAACACAGGCAAATGTGGGCTCTCAGGGACAACAGCTCCTCAGTTGCGGCGGCCCACAATAGCAATAACGATGACTTTGGTAACAGGCAAATGCAGGCTCTCAGCAGCAACAGCTCCTCCGCTGCAGTGGCCCACGGTAGCGATAACGATGACTTTCAGCCCGCGTTCCCCGCAGTAGGACCGTAGGCTCTGGAATTCTCAACAGAGGCCTCAACTGCAAGTAGAATCCCCCTCAAAGAGGAATTCGGGCAGTTGATGGGTGACGTCTAATGTCCCTGAGACATCAGCAGGAGGCAAGCTCAAATCAGGCCCTTGGGTAATTGTTTCAGCAAGATGGATGAAAGTTTCGAAGTCCTTTCCCTCTAGTTGCACGGACAGAGGTTTGTCTTGACATCCGGAAGTAAAACGTTCTTCTTCCAGGAAAGAATTAAAATATTGCGCTCTCAGGGCGCAGGGAGCTGTAGCTCCAAAAGCAAAAGTCCTCAGCAATCAAGGGGGCAATGCAGGGCCCAGGGAGGCAAGCCCTCATGGCAGTTCCTCCTGTGCCCTAGCATGCCCCAGAAGGATCAGGAACAGTCCATCATCCTAGAAGAGTACCATGGAATTGAACAATTCTATGGGGTCACAGCCCCTTTACTTATAGAACCAAAAGACTTTGTTCTCAAAAGTCACAAGTCACTGAACCCAGCCCAGGGAGGCAAGCCCTCATGGCAGTTCCTCCTGTGCCCTAGCATGCCCCAGAAGGATCAGGAACAGTCCATCATCCTAGAAGAGTACCATGGAATTGAACAATTCTATGGGGTCACAGCCCCTTTACTTATAGAACCAAAAGACTTTGTTCTCAAAAGTCACAAGTCACTGAACCCAGCCAGAACCAGTTCTGTGTGGTCATGGAGCACTTTGTTTACAATGCTGCATCCTGCCTTACAGGAAGAGGGGGTCTGCCATCAGACGCACAGTGGGAGGTGGAGACATCATTCACCTTGCCAGGCACAGCCATGCTCAGATCAAAGGGTCATCCCTCCCCATACTCCAACTGCAGATCTCTCTATTCACTCCAAGTCTAGCTCAGCCTGCCCTGTCCCTCCAAAACCAGACATGCAATTCACATCAGGCAGGCAGACACATAGCACACAGAAATGCCAACTTCTAAAAGTAGCATTTCTCACATAGTCATAATGAATTTGTGCACACCATTGCACAGCATTTATTCTCACAATTTCGTACATACCAGACTTGACCATACTGCTCCTCTTATAACAGGAAATACCACTGACACACACTGAGCAGGGAATCCCCCATGCATTCCTATGGGAGGGCAGGCCACTCTCACTAAATGTAACACTGAGCGCACGCACTTTACACTGGACCACAGTGCTAAAGTGCCCATAGGCCTAAAACCACTAAAACTACACAGAGAAAAAGGCTGGGAGAAATACAAAAATGTTAGGTGTGAACCTGCAAAAAGGGCCAAGTCCAACAACGACCTTGGGCCGCTTGAGGCCCTCTTGACCTTCACATGTGGCCCCCTTAGTAAACAGCAGCATGAGCATTAAACAAGACGAGCAAGCATTTTTTAACCTGAAATGAATGCTTGCCATTTATTTAATATTTGTTTAGACCTCTTTCCACATTCCCTGACCCACACAGACCCCCTACTACCACCCCGCTGGTGTCAATGCGGCCCTTGGTCACATCACAGACCGTACTTTGCAGCTAGATGGCAAATATTTTCGAGTACCCCTGGTCTAGGGAAAGGAGGCTATTTATCTGCTGTGGAGCGGTGCCCCACACAAGACGGTGGAAGGCCACTGATCACTGCCAGCAGCTAGCAGGATCCTTAATCCAGCAAACGTGTCTATATACCAACAGCAGGTGAGGATGCGAGCCCCAGAGCATCCACCGCATTCACTGCTCTCCACAGATACCACATTGAACTTGGCCCAGATCCACTTACCGCCAACACATCCTGGCCACCCCATGTTGCACCGCCAAGTCGGGCTATTCTCTTGGCACTTCCATCCTTTGTCATCAGTCAGAGGACCTCACACGTGGCCTGCAGGTGATGTCGGGTGTACAGCTTTTGCTAATGATCCATGTCATCCGAATGAAGGACTACGCAAACTTCACTGTCACTGTCCAACTGAAACCCAAGCACTAGGACATGCTGCCAAATCCAGGCCACAAACCGCTCTATATGCAAAGCTGATTACAACAATGAAAGGGGGCATGCAGAGCTCGAGGTGGTTAACTCCGCGGAATTCCACGGAGTTCCCGAAAAACTCTGTTGTATTCCGCAGAGGTCTGCGAACCGGCGGAGTTCCGAGTCCCGCTTTATTACGTGTCAGCCTTTAATGCACCAGACTGTTTACCATCTGAAAGTGACCTGAGGGACGGCATTCCAGAAATGCCAAAGTGAGGTGTTAATTCATGACAAACAGTTAGTTTATGGCAAACTCTCGCCCCAGTTACCTTGAACAAGGACATGCTTTTCTTGTAGTTTTCTCTGTAATCGGGGCGAGCAATGAAAGCTGCAGGCACCTACCATTCTGTTGGCCAGGTCCACCACCTTCCACAGCATCACGGTCACCTCTTTCTCATTAGACCCTAGATTGCTGCCACTTGCACATGCCATGGCGCAGAAGAGCACCACCAGGTAGTCCAGTAATAGGGAGGTGGACAGGCCACCGTCAGGTGACACGGGGTGTGCTCGGGGGCTTAGCAGGTGCGCCAATATGATTCAGGCCTCAGCCCCGGCCATGACACATCTGTCTGCTGGATAAAATAGAGGCACCGTGTTGTTTCAAAATGTTTCCCTTATTAGAGCTCATTAATCCACCCAGCCAGATATCTCAATGTGTAGCGCTCCCCACTCCCACTCCTCCGCCCCTCTCACACTAACGGTGCGCCTATGCACTGCATCTAATAAAAGTCTACAATGATAGCCCAGCACAGTTCGCTATACAGATCAGCTAGTTTGTTTCCGGACTTCCCCCGTAATAATATAGCACTGTCACAAATGCCGCTTCAGGAAGCATTTTCCAAAAATAAAGACAGCTTCTTTAACAAATATAAATCGTCTAGATAGAAGACGTCCTTAGAGGATCCCATTTAGGAGAATGACAAGCCTAAAGGAGATTTGTAAAGTCATACAATTTTGGAATAGCATTACGATGTAAAAAAATGTGACAGCAGATATAAATGAAAAAGATGTGGTAATTAAGGCAAACTAAGATCAAGTCTCTGTTGAAAAATGAAGTGTTAATCGGAATCTGGCAGTAAAACCTAGAGTGCTTGATATGTAAACACATGCTGGCATTCCAGAGCAGCAAGTAGGCACTGCAGGACTCACTACGGTCTACACAGGTGTTCACTGGGTATTGGGTGATGTAACAGAGTGAGGGGCTTCAGGCAGTAGGTGAAGGGAGAGGAACATATCCATGAAAGCAGAGGGGGGTGTAGCTGGAATCACTCCCCTCTCCTTTGTTATTAATGACGGGCACAAATCCTGGCCTTAATAGCCATATGTGTGCACTGCATGATGCATAATAAGTGTCTAAGCATGCTCACATGCATGTCGATTCGATTAAAAAACCTTTATTTCGATTCCACAAAGGAATCATAAAAGTATACACCAATATAAAATACATAGATTATCATAAAGTCCACAATACATATATTCATGTTTAGGATTTACAATACATTAGAAAGTAACCTTAAAAATATATGTGAGGACATAACATAAAATGCTAAGTTAATTTAATCATTAGGCCAGCAGGAGAAACATTTATGGAAAATTCCCACCCACATCTTATTTCAGTATCGGTTTCTGATAGCAAAGGCCGATCTAATAAAACTAAGTACAGTATTACAAATGTTTGGAGTTGACAAAGACAATAAATGTTCATAGCCCTCTTTATAATAGCATGATCCAAAGGATAGTAGAACAGGTCTAATAAATGTATTTCTTGGGACCTTATACAAAGCACAGAAAAGGATAAGGTGCAAAGTAGTTTGCGAAACCCTATTGTTACAGGGGCAAAGAGGTAGTCTCTCACACCATCCCCCTTGCTTTGAAAAGGCAAAAAGGAAGTGTAGAGTGCTAAGGCGGAACCTTGTCAAATAAAAACGCCATTGCGTATTGATGATATACGATAAATAAAAAGGCCGCTGCAATTTGCCCCTATCATACACTGCATGTTTGCTATTCCTTAAGGTGCCCAAATTAGAGCAATAAGCATTTTTGATAGTTAGCTTACAATCCTTGCTGATCATATCAGGGTTTTCAAACATATTGCCTAACCCAATCTTGTAAAAGGTATCCCCAACATATAGAAGCCATGGATTCTCCCTATAATGGTCAAGTTTAAGGCAATCTTGTAAAATATCTTTTGTCAATTTCAATTCTTCAGATTGCCAAACTTTAGACCATAGCAGTAGTGGAGCTACATGTATAATGTCACTTACAAACTCCATACCCACCTCCCCATGACAAAAACTATTCGACGTACCTGATGGGACAGATAAAAGGCGTTTTATAAATTTATTTTCCATAATCTGCAACTTTTCACAGTTTTGTGACCCCCAGACTCCAGCGCCGAAAGTTACAACGGAGACACACTTGGCTTTATACAGGGATATCATTTCTGCTATTCGCTTTTGACCTAGTTTACTTGCAAAGCGAAAAAGGGCTTCAATTGATTGTGTAACCTTTTGGACCCGAGCTGATATCAAAGGCTCCCAGTTCCATTTCTTATTAAATAGGTTACCCAGATAATTGAAGTTATCAACTTTCAATATAGTTGAGTCCTTCACCATAAACCTGCGGGTTTTTACGCTTCTCGGGCCGCAAGTCATGGCAAAGGATTTAGTAAAGTTGACCCTAAGATCTAAACTTTCCATAAATGTATCAAAAGCATTCAGACATATCTGCATGCTATTGGAAGTGAGGGTCATTAAAACAGTGTTGTCTGCCATTAGCCTGTGGAAAATCAGTGCCAGATTCTAACAAAAAACTTTCTAGACAATTGGTATAGAATAAAAATAAAAAAGGAGCTAAAATACATCCCTGACGGACACCTTCAGTGGATAATATGGGTCTACTCTTCTCCCCACCAGGGCCATATCTAATTCTCACTGTTGTGGCGGCATGGAGCCTGCGAAGCAAGGTAACCAAAGGTTCCTCAAACCCCATAGACTCCATCATTTGCCACAACTTACCCCTACATACAGTGTCAAAGGCACTGGACAAGTCCATAAATGCCAAGTGGATGGAACTGTTCTTGGCACCCATGTACTTGCCCATAATTAGTGCCAGATTAAGACACTGCTCGGTGGTTCCTTTACCTCTTCTGAACCCATATTGGGAGTCCACAATAATACCTGCTGACTCCGACCATGTTTCACGGCGTGCCAATATCACTCTGCCCAATAACTTGCAGGACGCGTCTATTAGTGATATCGGCCTATAGCAGCACGGGTCAGATTTATCACCCTTCTTAAAAATGGGTACCACAACCGCCTCTTTCCAGGAAATCGGGATAGACCCCATAACTATTGCCTTAAAAACATTTAGCAGTAGTGGTGACCAGACCTCTAAGTTATGTTTGAAAAGATCCAGGGGTACTGCATCAGGCCCCGGGGCCTTTAATGCAGCACCCTTACTCAGGGCGATCTTTACCTCTGATAGCGTAAATGAGTCACTGAGTAATTTTACTGACTCCATATTGAAGTCACCAACTCCCTCAATAGTAGTCAGCAGTACCTCATTTGGATTGAAGATTTTGCTATAATGAGCTACCCAAGAGTCTTCTGGTATGTGTGCTTGGATGGTACCCTCCACTCCAGTTTTTAAAAAAGGTCGGTTTATTACCTCCCAAAAAAGCCTGGTGTCCCTCAGTTCAGCTGCTTTTTTCCAGATCTCCCCATGCTTTATTCCTTAAATCATTTTTTCTTCTACTGACTGCATCTCTATACATTTTCCTAGCTGATCTGACCAGGTCTCTATTACGCGGTACTTGGCATAAAGCCTTTGTTAGACTTGTTTGAGCAGCAGAACATTCCTTGTCAAACCATTTAGGTCCCCTATCTTTTTTCCTCCCCCCTGTTTTTACAAGGTATGACGCCACCTTCCCCAATAGCGACTCAAAATTCTTAATTATAAAATCTGGGTCAGATATAGGTGTTAAACAAATTTCTATCCAATCCTTATTTTTCTTGAAGATGCCCGCCTCCAATTGCCTCACATCTACTTTGTCCCACCTTAAAGTGACCCCCTGATTTCGACTATGTTTTATCGGTTGTTCCGCAATCTGGGTTTTCTCGAGGGCAGAATAGAAACTCAAGATTAGGGGGTTGTGGTCACTGGCGGGATTCGCCTCAATCTTAAAATCCTTTATAAGATGGGCAAAACCCTTAGATACCATAGCAAAATCAATTGTACTCACTCGGCCCCCTGTACCCTGAAAAGTGGGTATACTCAGTGAACCGGAAAAGCTAGGCATATCCAGGATACATAAATCATTATTCATAACAATGCTATTCAAAGCCTCCCCCTGTTTCGAGTGAATAAAATGAGCCATAGGCTGGTCACTTGAGTCCACCAATCCACATACTCTAGACCCACTAAATTTACATAACACACAGTTAAAATCGCCTAACCATATAATAAACAGAGGGAAAACCCTATTTGTGACCTTTACAATTTCTTCCTGTAATTTTTCAATAACTGTGGTTGCATGGGGATCAAATATATTATAATACCAATTTATAAGAAGAAGGGTTACTGGAAATAAGTCCTTGATCATAAGTAATTGGTACCAAGGAGATACCGCCACTTGCACCACGTGTATTAAGTTATACTTTACAGAAATAGCTGTCACAAGCCCACCTTTAGCTCTCCCTGCTTGTGAGGGCTCAGCAAAAACGTTAAACATTTGGTAGCCATCCAAGCTATGGTCCATAGTACTCCATGTCTCCTGGAGGCAGACAATGTCAAAAGATTCAATGCATTTTAACCAGGCAGGATCCTCTAGCCTCCCCCAAAGGCCAGCTATATTCCAAGAAATTAAACGAAAACAGCTATCCTCTACCCGTTTACCCTCTTTAACCCATGATGGTTTTTCAATAAGGTGAACTATATCACTCCCTCCCAATCCTGTTTCTATACCATTATTTACTACATCAGCATCGGGCGAGTTTGTGCTTCCAATACTATAGGGGTTTTCTCTACTCCACTGATCTAAGACTGAAGTAGAATTTACTTTAACTGCAGATCCCATGTTCACGTGAGTAACATCATCTTTTTCTCCGCTATTGACTGCAAAATTAATATTTTGCTCATCATGGATTCGGGTTATATTACTAGCCCGAAAACCCACTACTTCATTATTTCTTTTCTCCAAAACATCCCAAGGAATAGTTTCACAATGAATCACCGGTACAGACATACCGTTCTTGACCGGAATATGAGATATTATTATTTTTTCACGGACACATCTCTTTTGTAAGGGAATTGGACTCAGTCAATCATTTACATCCATGCCAGTTAAGGGATGAAACATGTTCTGTAACGGAATGTTCCAAAAATCTTTTGGATCCATGGGAGGATAGTTATTAATAGTTGAAATTGGGAATCTGTTTGGATAGTTGGGCGGGAAAAAGGGGGTAGTATTTCCATTATAATAAGTAGGGATGACAGAGTTCGTGAATTGTTTCAAGTGATAGGGGACATCAAAGCCGTGCCCCCTTAAGGGTTTGTTGGGGGGCAACATCATAGCTTCCGGGTAAAAGTAAGTCAAATTTCGAGTCGATACTCCTCCATTACTTCTACCCGGGAACCAGTCACTAATATAAGTGACCACCCTATGGTCCCGAAAATTTACAATAATCGAGTCACCTTCTATATCCTTTGGGCGTAAGCCCACCCAGTGGCACCTTCTCACTGAGATAATATCTCCATTCAGGTGTAAAGGTAACGATCTATTCATACGTAACCAGTAAATAACTTTGTTTTTCAAACTAATGTTTGATTCCACATTTCCCTCTGGAACGACAGGGACACCTGTTAGGATGATGACAAAATTGGCCGACTCCGGGGGCAGATCTACTATGTTTTTAGAGTTAAGTTTTCCTCTAATCAAAGAACTTGTTTTGGTGGAGGGTAAGCTACTGGTATGGACAGGTTTTTGTATCGCCGGTTGAATCTTTTCTCTGCCTCTGGTTTTTATGTCTGTGGTGTCTGATATGCCTACTGGTTTGGTGGAATTTCTATCAGCAGGCATATTATTAGATCTTACAATAGATGTATTTTGCCTATGTTGGTTATTAGTAGGTTGTTTAGTTGTAGGTCGGGTTTCAGTTGGGATAGATGGAATAGGTAAATTGGGCTTCTCTGACGGAATAGGCTCCGGCAAGAGTCGATCCAATTTTTCATCTAGCCTTTTAATCCTCTCAGTGAGTGGAAGAATGAGAGCCTTTAAAAGACTTTCAACTGCCTCAAAAAGCCTTTCATTAGAAAAGGATTTGCAATCTGAAGTAGATTGCCCTATTTTTCCCTCGTTCCCCGTTATATCTGGTATAACAACTTTAGGATCTGCTACATATAGGGCCTTCCATGGATTCCCAACCCCATTTTTTATCACTCCCTTCCTCCTTCTTTTCCTTACTGGGGAGCGTACTGCTCCTCTAATCTCTTTACTTGTCGGATTGTCACGTGCTCTGCTAATTTTAGCAGTAGGTTGTAAATCCAGCGACGTGTCTACCTCAGTTTGAATCTTCGGGACTGGAGGTGTGATGTTATTAATAGGGTCGGGGGCAGAATCTAAGGGTAGAGGGGTATTAAGATCTATAAGATTATTGGATACAGCTGTGGGCGCATTGCTGTCACATTCCAAGATTACTTCCAAATCTTCTAATAGTGGCGGAATATCTTGAAAGATTAATGGAATGTTTTCTGTATTAAACAATTCCGCATCGGTATCAGGATACGTGGCGTCATGTGCTGATATGCTCATAGCAACCTTCTCAGAATTGAGAGGTGCTTGTCTTTTAAGATGCTCAATAGAGCCCGCCTCTCTGCTAGGGCTAACTCCCTATCAATATCTTTGGTGGCTCTAACAAAGTATTTATCAAGTGGGCCAAGTATGGATACACCTACACAGTTTGGAAGAGAGTTTGAAATAGGACTTGACATCTTTTTGTTAAATAATACAATAGTTAAAAAGGCCAAACAATGGGGGAATAGTACAAAAAAGAGCCAAATTAAAACGCACATATAAACAGCTAAAAATGATTTATCGTTGATTACTAGCAGAATTGATCAGAATGACGAGGACAACGGACCCGTGCCACAAAATAATTAAATATAATACAATAAAATACAATAAAAATAGTCAGGGGGGTCGCCCAGCCCGGCCACCTTCGGCCACTGACGGCCACAGACGGTCCCGCCCTTGTTCCGGGCTTCTCCCGGGACGCTCCCGCGCAGCGGTACTTTGTATGTCAATTAATAGAACTATGGAGGAAGGGGAGGAGCAGGCAGGGAGAGCGGCCCAGGTGCAGTAGTTTCGGGCTGGCGGGCACTCCTGGGAACGGTAGTCCCAGTCCAGCGCTCGCACTCGCTCGCAGCCCCGCCTGACAAACTCGCCTCCTCCAGGGACACAGTCAGGCTCCTTCAAGTTGCTGGAATGAACCCCCCACGAAGCGGGACCCGCGGAGCGGGTTCCGCGAGAGGTAGGCTGGTTAACAAAAAATAAAATTACACGGTCCCAACGGTATCTGCCACTCACAGGAAAGCGTCTCAACTGGAATCCAAAGGCAGGAGTTTAAAAAGCACGAGGAAGGGGAGGAGCAGGCAGGGAGAGCGGCCCAGGTGCAGTAGTTTCGGGCTGGCGGGCGCTCCTGGGAACGGTAGTCCCAGTCCAGCGCTTGCACTCGCTCGCAGCCCCGCCTGACAAACTCGCCTCCTCCAGGGACACAGTCAGGCTCCTTCAAGTTGCTGGAATGAACCCCCCACGAAGCGGGATCCGCGGAGCGGGTTCCGCGAGAGGTAGGTTGGTTAACAAAAAATAAAATTACACAGTCCCAATGGTATCTGCCACTCACAGGAAAGCGTCCCAACTGGAATCCAAAGGCAGGAGTTTAAAAAGCACGAGGAAGGGGAGGAGCAGGCAGGGAGAGCGACCCAGGTGCAGTAGTTTCGGGCTGGCGGGCGCTCCTGGGAACGGTAGTCCCAGTCCAGCGCTCGCACTCGCTCGCAGCCCCGCCTGACAAACTCGCCTCCTCCAGGGACACAGTCAGGCTCCTTCAAGTTGCTGGAATGAACCCCCCACGAAGCGGGACCCGCGGAGCGGGTTCCGCGAGAGGTAGGCTGGTTAACAAAAAATAAAATTACACGGTCCCAATGGTATTTGCCACTCACAGGAAAGCGTCCCAACTGGAATCCAAAGGCAGGAGTTTAAAAAGCACGAGGAAGGGGAGGAGCAGGCAGGGAGAGCGGCCCAGGTGCAGTAGTTTCGGGCTGGCGGGCGCTCCTGGGAACGGTAGTCCCAGTCCAGCGCTCGCACTCGCTCGCAGCCCCGCCTGACAAACTCGCCTCCTCCAGGGACACAGTCAGGCTCCTTCAAGTTGCTGGAATGAACCCCCCATGAAGCGGGACCCGTGGAGCGGGTTACGCGAGAGGTAGGCTGGTTAACAAAAAATAAAATTACACGGTCCCAATGGTATCTGCCACTCACAGGAAAGAGTCCAAATGGAATCCAAAGGCAGGAGTTTAAAAAGCACGAGTAAGGGGAGGAGCAGGCAGGGAGAGCGGCCCAGGTGCAGTAGTTTCGGGCTGGCGGGTGCTCCTGAGAACGATAGTCCCAGTCCAGCGCTCGCACTCGCTCGCAGCCCCGCCTGACAAACTCGCCTCCTCCAGGGACACAGTCAGGCTCCTTCAAGTTGCTGGAATGAACCCCCCACGAAGCGGGACCCGCGAAGCGGGTTCCGCGAGAGGTAGGCTGGTTAACAAAAAATAAAATTACACGGTCCCAATGGTATCTGCCACTCACAGGAAAGCGTCCCCATGCATGTCTATTAAAGGAGGTTGTATGGTGTAACCATAAACAATACACACATTCTGTGTGCGGCCCTTCTTTAGCCACATAGGGTGGGCGCTGTGCCAGTAAACTCTGCTACACGGCGGTAGCTGAGGTTTTGCCACGCTCCAGGCGCAGTGGCAAAAACTCCATGAACACTGCCCACGGAGCGGACTTTACCGCCCAGGCCTAGTAAACATGGATCAACCTATGAGAAAGGGAGGCGTGCTAAATACCTATCAATTGTATGTGACCGTTCCTAAAACTGAAAGATTTTTTTGCAAATAAATTGCCATATTTATACGTTTTATATTTGAGCTGTAATCTAAGCACAGACAGTGGAATCTAGCAGAGAAGTTTAATTCTAAATTTAAGCATGCAAAAAGATTTACTCTACTTCATTTATATAAAAAAATGCAATATGGAGTTATACATAGGTCTTTTAAAACACTGGTCTACCCTGTGCCACTAAAATATATGTAAAGCTTTAGTTGCATTTAGAATGCTAGATTTTTCAACTCTAACTGATAAACTGTATGTATGCACTAAAAACAAGGGAAAGCTGCCTAGTGCGTAAAGTTAAAAAGTAAACTGATTCATACTTGACTCCAAAAGATCTCCCAGATCATATTGTCAAGCGGGAACATGCCACTTCTCTGCTTTCAGTGGAAGCACCACGGCAACAGTCACTGACTATCGGGGAATGATCAAGATATTTCCAGAAGGAGATTTTTCTTTAATCCTCTGTAGGCTAGTTTGGGATAAAGATAGGAAAAAATGATTGTTCAGGGCTCGAACTGGACTGGACAATGTGCAAGAACTTTAGCTGGATTCACTCAGATTTTTGCCAAGTATAGCGTGGTTCAATCTTTAAAATCTGCTGCAACCTCACTTTGAGAAGTAGGTTAAAAAGGACAGAAGAAGAGGAAGAAGAATAATTTTCACAAAGTCCTCAGCTATACTCTAAATCGCTGAGCCCAGAAGATGCTCCAACGGTAAGAGAAGCACGTTTCTTGTTGATCCTCAAGAACAAGAGCCTCCAGTTCCTAGCTAAAGTACTTGAATCCTGCCTACAATTTCTCTCCTAGGCTGGATGAGTGTGGAAGATCTTGTGGACTGAGAGAACTGTGTCTGCCTGAGAAACAACCAGCACACCAGTGATAATAGAACATTTGCACCTGACTTGAAGCCTGGCAAATACTTTTACCACTTAAACCAAAGGTCTTCTGTCTAAGAAGGTTTTTCCAAGGATTTTTAGACTTTTGGGGCATTATGGAAGAAATTATAAAAAAATTCCATGGAGTTGTATGGAGACCCGGCAATGAAACAGGTGTTTGAGGAACCAGTCCTGAAGATCTTGTTTTTTTTTTTCATCATCTACTTTTTAAACAAGAGGATTTCCTCCTACAAATGAGTACTATTATTGAATGATGCAAACACACATAAAAACAATTTTTATACATTTTTAGCCTCCATACATTGCTCTGTCCCTTTGCGTTCCTACTCCTTTCAATGTAATTCTGTAAAATATGACATTGTTCTTCCTTAATTCTAAAATAGTGTATCACATGTGTTAAAGAAAGTAAAGAAACACTTTAATTTCATCTGCCTTTTTTTTAGGAGAAATTAGCCCATGAGAAGCATTTGCTTGGAGTCTGGTCATTATTTGCGACCCTCAACACAAAATTCAAAGCTGATTTCCACATTTACCAAATCAATCACATTGCCTAAATCTCAGACAGATTCAAGAATAAATTGGAAAATTTAGCTCGCCAAAATAGAGAATGTGCGTAGCTAATTGAGGTCTGGGAAACGGGATGAATATTCTCAGTAGTAAAAACAATCCTAAACTGTACTTCAGTGTAGGGAAAAGCTATAGAGAATTTGAGTAGGGTTAGGAAAACATAAGACAAAAGAGAAGATAGAGCAGTGGGTTAAGAAGAAAGATGCTAATTTTATGTGTGACTGGTTTTCAATTGGAACAGCATAATAAACTTTGTGGTCAGAGTGTTCAGCTGCATAATATGCCTTCTGCAGAGATCAACGGCATAAGTTTGAAGGTAGGGAGACAATTTGGCTGTATTATACTTCTGAAACTGGTAAAATGAGTACCCGTCATTTTGGTCCCTATAACACCTTTTACCACTGTGTGCTGTATGAATGGACATTATGGGCCGTATTCATAAAAGACATTTAGGAGCAGGATAAGTAGTACCACTTTACATATTCCAAAATGCAATTCACAAACTTCTTGTCAGAGATCTCTTTTTCTGCTGTCTCTTCTATACGAATCTCTTCCACAGCATGGGAGATTTCCACACACTAAGGGGTCGATTACGATGGCGGTCGGAAAACCTCCGAGCAGGATTCGGTGAATCCGATTCGGAACCTATGTTTCCGACCGATTCGGATACATGTTCGGCCAACCTATTACGATGCAAGGAAACTGTACGGGCTATCCGAATCAGTTCCGGTTGGCATTCGGACAGACCGAGTCGTTCGGAGCTGAATCGTACAGCTTTATGGACAATGTTTCTGACCGAGCAATTACGATGTCCGATTCTGACAGCTGCTCCAAAACGGGTTGTCCTACACGAAACAGCTGTCGGAATCTGACTTTGGGAGCCCATGAAAGCCCCCCCTTCACCCAAAGGACTCCGGTTGGGGCCCGCAGGGTTTCCCATGGGACCCCTCTTTACAATCATGCTCAGTGTGGCAGGCACTATGGGGTGCCCACCACATGGTGCAAGATTTTCCCCAACCACCCTTTTTTCAGTGGGAGCCTGTGTTCTCGTTTGGAACACAAGCAACTATTGAAGTCAATGCGAGTCCGACCGAATGATGTTTGGGAGAATCCTAATTGGTTGGTCGGACTCGCAGAACCCGATTTGGTCAAAAGCGATTCCGAAACCGATTTGGCCGGAAGAGTTACCCAACAATATCTTTTTCGACCCCTACGTATTGAACTTAGTAGTAAATGTGGGATTAATAGGGGGGAGTGGTGGGGAAATGGGGGAATAATGAATACAAAAGTGGTGGAGGTTAAGGGAAATTGAAGGAGCGTTTTAAGTAGGGACATGCTAATACAAAACATACACCAAGTGCAATTCACAAATTACCCATTTAAATCTACTGCAGTAGCCCTACTGACAAAACAGGTATACTTGTAGAAAGTGAAATCCCATACATGGCTAACCACTGGCACTACAACATACTGGCACTGAAATACAGAGAGACAGTGAATGACACTAACACATAGTAAAACATATAAAGTAAATTAAATAACATTTTACGTTTAACTTTATTTAAATAATTTTTTATTTATTTTGGGGTTTTTTGCTTCAGAGTTTCTAAATGTGAATTTTTGAATATACATAGAACATTTGAATGAAATACATTATAACAAATACATTATAAATTATAATTATTTTTTTGTAAACACTAATTCACAGATAAAATAATACATAACTTTCATTCCAGATTATGAAACTTTCAAGAACAAATAATGCAGTAAGGGTGGGCACAGTAAATTAATAAATTATTTAAAAAATAATGTAAATTAAAAAAAATCATTATGTTATGTTTTAGGGCAACTGTGTTTTTTCTTGTTACAATTATAGTCCTAGATATATAGGAGTTAGGGAAATGTATTATAATTATTTTTAAATTTAAACAATACCTATCATTTATATAGGGAGCTCTCTGCTCCAGTTTTTGAGTTCCTCGCAAAAAATAGAAAGTTAATACCAGTAACTTTACAATTCTAAACCCAGTCTTCATCCTCTCATTTAAGGGGATCAGGACTTGTAGGTCTACATTTGGTAGTAATCTATACATGGAAATTGTAAACCTGCAGATTTACCTTTGTCAATAGGGCTCCATGGCTCCTCTATTCTGTTATTGTTCACTTACTTGTGGTTGGTAATTTAGTTCAGCAGGTTAATAAACAACTGCATGGATCAATGTATAAAGTGCATGCTGCATATTTATTCAAGGGTAGAAACAAATTGGTAGCACATGGGTAATACTAAGAATGCAAAGGTATGATGTATAATTTGGAGTTTAGAGTCAGAGGTGAAATGCTTAGTTTTCTACTGCAGCAAAAAATAATAAGAGTAATAATATTATGCTATTTTAGTTGGTATTTAGACTGTGTACAATAAGTAGATCTACTGGCACCAGTGTGCAGTGGCCAACCCATTCCTTTCTTAATAATAAAAGTGTCAAACCCTGTTCGGTTAAGGATCAAGCAGAGGCTAATGGGCCACAGGCATGGGGATTGGGGTAAATAACTCTGATGTCCCAGGGCCCATCCTAATATGGTTCTGCAAACAAGGCCAAGTACAGCTCTTTATGAACATGGCTACCAGGATAGAGAGAGCAAGCAGTTACAGGCTTCACAGTGAACTTGTGTAGGGCTGCTCAAGCACAAAACTCAACGATCAATCAACAACCCAAAACAATGAACACCCAGCCCAGTGCTTGTCTTTAAAAAAAAGAAAGTTCTTTATAATACAATACTACTCAATACTACATGCTGCTTTCAGACCTGTGAGGTAGGCAATCGTCTTCCATCTTTCGATAGGCAGGCAGGCTTCTAGCTACTTCAGGATAGCTGAGCAGCTTCTGCAACTAGAGATGCAGACTTTAGGAGATATCCCTTCAACTATGGGAGACTGGCTGCCTGGCAGACACCAACTGTGGTTGCTCAGAGTCCTTTGAGTACTCGGCAGAGCACACATTCCCTTGGCCTTAGAGCACTTGAAACTGGAACAAGAAGTGGGTCAGTGGTGTCATACTTTTATACAGAACTAGCAGACAGGAGATGTCACTCAACTGTCTGAAACTGTAGAACTGTATAGGGTGGATCTCCTATCAAGAGTTCCTTTCGCGGTTATTTTTCACACAGCAGGGTTGAAACTGTCCTGGAGCACCCAGAATAAAGGCACACAGAGATGTGAGGTTTCTACTCCTGGCTGTCATCAGATCAACTGAAGGAATATTCAGGGGAAAACCAAGGGAAGACAACAGCAGTTTATTTCTAACAAAAAGCCACAAAAATATCTTAAAGTATCTATGTCTACTCTCCCCTTACTTCAATATCAGTTACATGAATTTGAGTGATGCATTTCCACTGTGTGGGAGCACAGTCCTCTCTTCCATTTTTTGCACGGCTAGGCCACGGGCATCCAAAATGGATCACACCGGGCTCTATTACTATGGCTCACGCACACCATGAATGTACCACACAGACTATACAAATCAACATGCTTAACACACACTCAGAATTTTAGCACTGAGGACTGAGTAAGCGGACAGATGTGGAACTTTACATGAGAGGAGCAGTAGGCCTCCACTCCAGTGACTCAGATAAATGGTCTTGTTACATTATTCTCAAAACACAGCTACTGCCACCACCACTCTATATACTAAACCCATTGTTGTTATGTTATGTTAGGTTGTCTTGTAAAGCGCATGGCTACCCCAGCACTGGGGCGTCCCAGCGCTGTAGACCACTGGGGAACCCGTCCGTTTCCCTGTGAGATGATCCCTGCTGGGTATCTCCAAGGTGAAACCAGGCATCCCCGGTGTATGTGGGGGGCCGTTGTGGAGATGAGGCAAGCTAATGCCCAGAGTTGCCGAGTGTGATCCCTGGTTAGAGTAGGCACCGAAGTGAGAATGATCGAGTCCACTGACCCTGGTCCACGACCCTGCCGCGTCGGGAATTGAACCCTGGTCCCGGGCCGTCCTCTGCTTCCGGGTCTGCTGCCTCTAACCAGTGAGCCACACCACTCCACTACCAGTGAGCCACACCACTCCATTACAGAGACAGTAGTCCACTGTCACCAAATGAGGTCATGCTTGGTGTGCCCCTCCAGATCACAGGACAAGTCCAGTACCAACTCATGTCATGGACAGGCCTAGGCCTCTGCGTACACTCTAGATCAGCATGACGCCAGGGTAAAAATTCCGAAGCATGCACAGTTAGGGACTGACTTCAATATATTGCACCTGAATCCCATATAGGAGACATACCTGTTCAAACAACAAGTCTCCCTGTTATCATGGAAAGAAGTCATGCTTTAATGTGAATGATGTGGATTATAAGAAGGTTCATGACTTTTTATTCCATATTCAAATAGAACACTGCAGCAACGGTGCTCATATAATGGGTAAAGTTAGCACTAAGCTCAATTGTGCTCACTTATAGGCTCCTGAAATAACTGTGGGATATCCACAGATACAGAGAAGGTAATGCAAACTTTCAAAACATCTTTCCTCATGCTCCAACTGTTGACAGACTTTTTAGGATGACCCTCAGAAAGATCACCAATCTCTGTAAATTATAAATCTCACAACATTTCAGAACCACAGAAGTGTGTGTGATCGTGCATGCCTTTGACTAATCAGAAGTTATGAAGTTGAGAAATGTTTTGATGCAAAGCATCCAAGTATAAGGGCCTTATTTAGAGTTTGGCAGATGAGCCAATCATTGAGAATTTCCTGTCTGCTATATGACTAGTGATGTTGACTATAAGGCACTTGTAAGGCATATGAAAAGTCTGCCATGTTTGTGATGGGGTCCCCTAGCCTCTAAAACTCAAAATAAGCACTTTACGGGCTGAATCTGCTCATGCTGAGCAGAGGCTTCTCCGTCTCAATAGCGAAAGAGTTGGCTCCTACCATAACAATGGAATACTGCCCGCCATATTTAGAGTTGCCTGCCAGCCCTGTGGACAATTCTAAAGATTAGCAGGGACCACTGTCACAGCCTCTCTGATGACTCCATCAATCGGGACAGCCGCCTGTCAAACTTTTCAGCTTTTAAAAAACAAACACCCAAAGCAGGAATTTGTTTTTGAAAAAATGAAAGAATTTTCTCTCATGGTGTGAATATCATTATTTATTCATTAATTTATTTATCTTGCTGTCCCCTTGACGGACATCTAAGAGAATCCACCCAATAGCCCAACCTAAATTGGGTGGGTGGTCTGATGGCTCATCTACGACCACCCATACTTCTTTGGGATGTCAGAGGTGTAGGTCACCGACGGAGCTGGAGTAGGCTCCATTGTTCACATACTTAAAGTCCTCCCACCTCTAAATCAGGTACATTTTGATTATTTTCAATTATAAACATATTCCCTAATTATATAACTCAAAATGCTGGTTTTATGATCCATAGTGTAAATTTCCCTCAATTAGGCCTACACCCAGTCTTAAAAAAGTTAACTCTTTTGATAAAATGATCAAGTCTTAGAATTGATATGTTGTGATTGACCCAGAGAGCATTCATAGTATATCTTTATGAACCTATCCATTTTGCTCCATAAATATAATGAGGCAGTCATATAATTTCTCTTCAACGTAGGTTTGTGGTCATTACCTGAAATTCTTTTCCTCCTGGTCTCCCATCCATCCATCCACTTGCCATATTCAGTGAATAAATCTACGTTAAATTCTGGAGCTTGCCTCTGTAAAAAAGATACACATTTCGTAGGTGGGTTCCTAGTCAAACATCAGCACAGTATTAGCTGCAAATCCTCAATGGAAGATAGGCTGTGTTTTTGTTCTGATGACAAATCCATAAGTGATTTTTTTTTTAAAAGTCAGGTTACAGGAAAAGAAAAAAACAATCCCTAGTATTATTTCTTTAGGTTCAATTATGTTATGGTTAACTCTGAAACAATATGACAAAGAGCAAACATCTCAGGTACATTCTAAGAACATACTAGCATGCAGTTCACCACAAAGCCTTGAAAGATTAGGCAAGGTAGCCTAAAAGGATTCCAGTGTTGTAACATTTTATGTGTGCACACCAAGTATGTTTTATGGCAACAGTCCTTTGCAGATTTTCAGTGTATTATACAAAGATACTTCAAACCTTAGTTATGACTTAAGGCCTTTTGCCAGGTCTTAGAGTGATCAGTGGTTTCCGAGCACTGTACATAGTGGGCACCATTCATCAGTGGTATCTCACTTGCTCACTGAGCCACTGGATTCAAGCTAGCCTGGCTGAAGAAGGGTGATACACCCTGAAACCGGTCCCAGGATGCTTGTTTCCGGTCCAGGGAGGACCTGGCCTGGCAGTTTGGTCTGGACTGTTCGCATGAGGCACAGGGTCAAGACTGATTTGCATATGGCTGGGTCCAAACTGGCTTGGTGTAGTGTGCAAAAGAACGATGGATTTAACCCAGATATTTTGACTGGGGGAGAATGTTTGCATTGTCAGCATTCCGTTCATCATTTGTTTGCTGTAACACTAGTTCCCACTGGAGCACATGGCTCAAGAGTGATAATTCAGTCATAGCTGTGAACGAAAAATATAATTGAACCCTTGGAACACAAGGAATGCTCCTGCAGTAAAATTTCACAACCAGGACGGATTCACTAGGTTTATGCAAATTGTTTCCACTGTGTGAAAGAGCGAACCACTGATCCTGTACTGAAATTCCATAGTTGTGTAAGCAGCAAAATACTGCAAAAACGGCACACTGTTTTGCTGTCATGTTACACAAAGTAAAAACAATCATCCAGCTTGTAAATCCAACACCTTCTGCCCCCTATTGAAAGTCGTTGTAACAACTTGCGATGTAATGGTTTGCGATGTAACAACGCAGTTGTTGGAACGACCGTGTTGTAATGGCATGCGTAGTAAATGCTGTTTCCCCTGCAATACAATGGAAGGTGGCATCTGCACTGCCGGTGACGGCGTGGAGAGTTGAGGAAGATCACGCCTCCAGAAAGGCTGGACGGCACGAGACACACAGATCACGTGGTGGGATGTACTATTGTTGGCGGAATCTGATTTGCGACTGCCGTGAAGCACAGCACCCCACACAATATTGTAGACTCCCCAGTGTCTGTCAGGGATCCCGATGGGGAGACCCCAATTGCACAACAGCATGCACAACACACTGAGGCTCCTGCAATTCCACTTTTGTTGCAATAGTAACTACACTGCAAAAATGCCCGACCATGTTACAGACAATGATTAAGACCCGTGTTTATTGTTTTTATGTACCTGTAAAATTTCAATAAAGAAGAATAAAAAAAAACAATGGTTTCTCTGGGACCATAATTCGTAGGGCAATATTTAGAAGGGTCTGAGTTCAACTGACCATGTCCCAGAGGCTTAGGGTGAGGGAAGAAACCCTAAAGTTCATGTGAGACTTAGTGAGACTTATAGCGGTCCGCACAAATCTAAAAGAGGGGTGTTCTTGAGGGCACGCTGATGGCACATTGCAAGTTCACAGGAAAGTGGAGTCCTTCATTGTCTCCAGCACGTTACTGAACCACCAATCATTAAGCTGTTGCACAAAGTCAACTGGGCTTTAGGTTCACATAACAGCTGTGTAGGCTTTCCTAAGTGTTTCCCACTATGCAGGGTTACCTGCTGCCTTGGGCTGGTCCTCTAGGTCAGGGCTCTCCTCTTCTCTCCAGCTCCTGTTCTCCCCAGTAGAGCCAGCAGCAGGGCCTTCATCTACAGGATCTAGCCTTCCGGATAAGTTGTACTCATCTCAGCAGATTCTTGAGAGTATTAGCCGAAGGTTAAAATTAATGCAAATATTAGGTCGTAAGGCCTAGTGCTTACTAGCATGGAGTACACTGGTAAGAGGTCTGCACTCAATCAAAAGATGGTCCACCTCTTACATCACTAACTCCATCAAGAGCAGGAACCCGTTTGACAATCCTTTCCTGGACCTGCTATATTGAATGGGTGGGATAGATGCAAATGGGCAAAGGATGTGAAGTGAAATGCCACGATTACTTTCAGAATCAATTTACTGAGCGGTCCAATCAGTCAAACTGCTATCACCTGTATCATGGTGAAGCCTGATTGATTTGCAAATACCCTTTCATTGAGATGACACATATAGGTTTAAAAAGTCTTGAGAGCATTTTTTTCCCAGTGTTATAATGTTCCATTGGAGGCTTCCTATTGGTCAAAATGTTGCTTTTCTGAATGAGCCAATTGCACGTAGGAGATGTTCATACACATATTCCGATAATACTGTCTAATTCTAATTTATGTTCATCAAACAATATTTAATGAATAAAGGACCAAATTAACATACCTTTAAGAGATTTTCCGCAGGTGCAAAAAAATCATCGGTTGCAAACAGAACCTGAAAAGGTGGCAAAAGCAAAATCTAAGAACTTTTGTTTCAAAATGTTTTATATCATGTCGAGCATTCAGGTGAAATGAATTGTGTCAAGGCTAAATCAAAACAACCATTTGCAAAGCCAAAAGTCCTGGTTTTAATGTACCAACGCAAGAAAGCAGCATTTATGTGTCACATTAGCACATTAAAGCCATACCTGTTGGCTTTCTCCTTATTTTTTTGTAACAGTTTCTAGTTTTGCAGCTCCTTCGGCACAGCAATATTTAAAATCATGTCATAATGTAAAGTACTTATTGCACATTTTACTCATAAACGGCATTCCTATGTTTCCTAAGTTATTTTTAAAGATGGTGGCAAGTTAGGATCAATGTTTGACAAGTAAGTTCTTTCTTAGGATAGCTGTTGCATAATGTATTTGTTGTAAGTAGATTAGGTAGGCAGCAGGACACGTCTTAAGGTTATTAAGATATATTTATTAAGTTACACAGCAGAGCAGTAAACCTCACAGCTGACCAGACCATCAATTTCCAAGGCTGGAATCTTCACATACCAGATAGAACACTCTTAGGTACTATGGGAGGTTGAGAGGATAGAAACACTAAGAAAGGACTACAGACACCAAGAAGTCATATTGAAGTAATTATAAATATACAACAGTAATGTTAGTTAAATAGCACATTAAGGGTTTCAGCATTCCACAACATAGTTTCTCAACCTGCTTTCTGGTGCAGGGTTTCATCTGCTGCTGCTTTTTTCTGTTGCAAAAGTTCCCTTTCTCAATTTGCGTTTACTACTGTCTTTTGATTGAAAGCTCACTGTGCTAAAAATCTGCCCACTAATAATCTTTGGCCCAAATTGGGAGATTTTGCCAGAGCAGTCTCTCGGATGTTTGAGCTCTGCTAAAATGGTAGTATTCACTATTTGTGGACCTCAATATAGAGTGGCAATGATGGAAGAGCAATAAACAGTGCTGTATGTTGGTTGCTAATAGTGCCTAAACCTAGATAGCCTAAACATCCTTGTAGAGCAACTTTGTTCGTGAAAAGAGTGTGATTGGACGACCCAGCACTCTTTAATCCAGCCCACAAGTGCTAGCGCCAAGGGTGGATGCCAGAATTTATTGTCTGTGTGGATACCAGCCACTTTACTGTGACCACAAGACAGATGCAACCCGTATCATTATAAGTTAGGGGTTGCAGAGTTTTTCATTGACTTAACTTCAGACTTTTGACTGATGGTACAAAGGAAAGATCTATATTTGTAACCTCAGAAGGCCACTTCAGTTCAAGGTTATGATGTTTGGTATGCACGATGCCCTTCTTCCTTTCAGAGGTTTTCAAAATAAGCCTTGGCTGGTTTAATGAATTTAGTGTTACCTATTTGGATGATATAACTGTTTGCATCTCCAGCTGGGGACTCACCTGGTACAGGGGGACTGTTCCATGCCATGTAAAAGGCTAACTGGGCTATTAAGGTAAGAAATAGCCCGATAGGGCAGAAACTCAAGCATTCTTGGCCACCCGGTTTACAGTGGTAATCTAAAGGTCTTTAGACTAGGATCCAGTGCATTATTGACTAGAGTGCCTCCCAAAACCCAGACCAACTTGATGCCTTTTCAGGCCTCACAGAATTCTAGAAAAAGCTTTTGACAACCAGAAGGAGATGTTGGGGCCGACTCACAAAGATAAACTTAGATGAAAATCTAACTTTGCGACTTTGGGTATTCACAAAGGGAATTTACTACTCTAAACTCCCTTTGTGAAAACCGAAAGTTGCAAAGTTTTACTTTCAGTATTCACAAAGGGCATTTTAAAGTAGTAAATGCCCTTTGTGGATACTGAAGGTCGTAAAGTTAGACTTTCGTCTCAGTTTACCTTTGTGAATTGGGCCCCTTGTGTTCAGCTTGGGGGTTTAATGTCTCTGATAATAGTAAGCAATTAACTGTGCAGACAGATGCTTAAAACCATGGGATATTTGCAACACATAACTGAATGAAAATGGCCATGATTAGCTTCTAACATTGATATGAATGTTTTTGTTTTCCACAGAATAACATTGGACAGCTATTAAGAAAGAGTCTATTGACTTTGAGAAGTAATTGATGAAGCAGAGGGCATACCTGTTTGAGATTCAATTCAGTTTAAAACTTTCTACAAATAATGCAGATCTGAGGGAAATCCCAAGTTATTAAGGTGTTTGATAGATCTGTACTGGGCGGGACGGCGCAGAAGGGTGGCACTTGCTACACTGAATCGCACGTACGAGGAGGGCGGACTTGAGGCTCCCAGATTGGAGCTGCTCTACTACTATTCCGCGCAACTATAGAACATTGCTAGGTGGTTGGCTGAGGGGGAAATTTGGGAGAAATGCATACTCTGAGATAGTTTTCCAGTTGCTGATCTGCCGGCACAGCACTGCTCATGGGGGGAGTGGGCGCATCAGTTGCAGTTCCGTATGTGGTCGGGCAGACAGTGCGCATTTGGGAAACGTTTGTAGAACGAATTCTGAAACACGCCCGTTCCACCGGGAATTGTCAGAGTGGGACCTAAGGCCGGTTAGGAGAGTGATGGCCAATATATTGTATCAGGCATGGCTGGAGGGGGCGACACGCTCGCCGACTTGTACCCGGGCGAGAGCTTTATCACATTTCAACATGCTTGTGGTGATTTTGGACTGGGGCAGGGGCAATACCTGCAATACGCTGCCTTAACAACGTTTTCAAAGGAATATGGCCCATGTATTCATTGAGTCCACCGCTTACACAGCCATTATACATCCTATTCACTTGTGGGGCAGGCAGGCGTACTACCTCTTTGCTGTACAGTGCGAAGAGGGAGGATGCTAGCGCACCTCTTCCCCGCCGCATTTGCAGCTTGGAATGCGGACCATACATGACCCCAGTGAGAATACATCGCATGGTGACCAGTAGGCCCAACTCATGCCCCAGGTATCATAAAGAGGTGGCCAACTTCTTGCATTTGGCATGGGAATGTCCTGAGGTCAGGAATTTCTGGGCAGAGGTGGTGTAGCGAGTAAGAGGCAGCTTGAGTAGCAGAGTGCAACTATCGCCCAACCACTGTCTATTAGGATTGTTACGAAAGCATAAAAACCAAAGCAAGATGGGGTATAAGCTTTAGCATCTATTGTTGGTACTGGCCAGGCACATCATTGCAATTGTTTGGTTGGGGATGCGGGCACCGTAAGTCCCGGCATGGATTTGGGATGCATGTGAATGGTCCCTAGCTGAGGAGGTGCATATGAAGAAGTGTCGTAAGGATGAGAAATTGCAGTATGACTTAAGGCTCTGGAGGGAGCTCTGCCACAGCATACTGGCTGACTGTCTCCAGGCAGGCTCCCAAGATGTCAAAACAGGGATAAACAACACTGACTCTGAAGGGCAGGGAAAGCACAAAATAAAATAAAAAAACATTATCTTTAACTTGTGCCTAGGGTTCTCGAAGGGGGTGACACAGGTGGGCCATTGTCTTGCTCTGTCGCTACTGTACTCTATGAAGGTATGAGTCCAATGCTGGCCACTAAGCGCCCACTCATGTTATGTTTTATGTAAAATCTTTATATAAATTGAAAAAAAAGTTATTAAGGTGTTTTCTTTTCTTACACAACCAAGAAAAAGAACAGAACAAGCCAATACAAATTGTAGGGATGAAAAATGTATCTGCTTGATGACATGTGCACCCCTGCCCTGAGTACCCCAGCTGCATGGATATCCATATCCCTGGAAATCATTTTTGTTCATGAGCAAACAAGGCGCGCCTAAGGCAAGCCCGTCTGCACCTGTCCACGCCTGGACCGCGCCCAGCGGCAGGACCCCTGGACCCCACGAACGCCACGACGCCCGACACCGCTACGATGCCAGAACCCTCCACGCACTCAACACCGGACGATCACACACCTGCTTCCTGGCTGCCCCGAAGCGCACCCACGGAGCTTTCACCTGCCGGAACTGCAGCTTCACAAGCATCCACCCCACCATGCTGCTGACCAGGAAAGAACCCAACCACCTCAGATGCATCCTTCTCAACACCCACTCCGCCCACAAACACGCCGTTGATATCTGGGACCTACCCAATTCAATCTCCCCTGACGGAGACCTGGCTGAACCCCACCTCTGCACCCGACATAGTCATAGCCGTCCCGGAAGGCTACAAGATCACCTGCAGGGACTGCACCAACGGAGCAGGAGTAGGAATCGCCATCGTAAAGGAACACTCTAAGAGTCTCGACCAACACTGACGACACCCTCAGCACCGCTGAACACCTGCACTTCCAGATCCACATTGACCCTAACACCACCCTCGGAGGAATCCTCATCTACAGACCCCCCGGACCCCGACCACAGTTCAGCGACTCCATCGCCGACTTCGTCAGCACACACGCCCTCCTTTCCATTGACTACATCTTCCTCGGGGACCTGAACTTCCACCTCGAGAACAACAACGACACCAACTTTACCACTCTGATCGACAACCTAGCCAACCTCCGCCTCAGACAACTCGTCACAACACCCACCCACTCCGCCGGTCACACACTTGACCCTATCTTCTCCGCAAGCCTACACGTCGCCTTTAACCACATCACCGAACTCCACTGGACCGACCATCGCTGCATCCACTTCACCTTCAAGAAACCCACCACGCACCACCGCACCAAACAGATGCCTCGCCGCTGCTGGAGCAAAGTCACCGAAGAACAGCTAACCACCACCCTTGCCCAGAGCCCACCCGCCGACCCCACTCACCCCGACACCGCGGCCCCCAACCTCAGACAGTGACTGCACCAACACCCTCGCCCCGATCAAGAAACCCTCCAACAGTCACACCAACAAGAAAGCCAGCTGGTTCACTGAAGACCTCCGGGCCTCCAACCAAACCTGACGAAAGCTGGAGAAGATCTGGCTCCATGAACAAACACCGGACAGCCACGCAGCCCACAAGATCGCCACCCGCAGACACCATCACCTCATCAGATCCACCCAAAGGGCCTCCTTCAAAGACCGCCTAGACAACAACGCGCACAACAGGAAAGAGCTCTTCAACATCGTGAAGGAACTCTCCAATCCCAGCTCCAACACCAACGACGTCCCACCCTCGCAAGACCTGTGCGACTCACTGGCCACGTTCATCCACCGCAAGATCGCAGAAATCCACGACAGCTACAACGCCACGACCGCCCCGACAACTACTGAGACCTCTGCCCCCACGACCACCATCCGCACCAACCGCCTGCTCTCCTGGACCAACATCAATGACAACAACACCATCAAGATCATGAACACCATCCACTCCGGATCTCCGTCAGACTCATGCCCACACCACATCTTCAACAAAGCCAGCACAGCCATTGCACCCCATCTCCGGAAAGTCATCAACACCTCCTTCGAGACAGCAACCTTCCCGGAGAGCTGGAAGCACGCCGAGATCAACGCCTTACTCAAGAAATCCAAGGCGAACCCCAAGGACCTCAAGAACTTCTGGCCCATCTCCCTGCTCCCGTTCCCTGCAAAGGTAATCGAGAAGACCATCAACAAACAACTGACCCGCTACCTCGAGGACCACAACATCCTGGACCCTTCCCAGTCCGGGTTCCGCAGCAACCACAACACCGAGACTGCCTTCATCGCTGCCACCGATGACATCAAATCCCTGCTGGACAACGGAGAAACGGCGGCCCTCATCATCCTGAGGAATAGCCGACTGAAGCTGAACGCGGACTAGATGGAGGTCCTCCTCCTCGGATCCACCCCTTCAGCCTGGGATGACTCCTGGTGGCCGACCGCACTGGGAACAGCCCCAACACCCACCGACCACGCAAGCAACCTAGGGGTAATCCTCGATTCCACCCTCTCCATGACTAAACAGGTCAATGCCGTCTCCTCCTCCTGCTTCATCACCATCCGCATGCTCCGCAGGATCTACAAGTGGATCCCCACTGAAACTAGAAGAACGGTCACCCAGGCCCTCGTCAGCAGCAGGTTGGACAACGGAAATCCCCTCTACGCAGGAGCCTAGGCCATACTCCTGAGATGGGTCCAATGCATCCAGAATGCCTCTGCACGCCTGATCCTCGACATCCCTTGTCGCAGCCACATTACACCCCACCTGAGAGACCTGCACTGGCTCCCGGTCAACAAGAGGATAACCTTCAAGCTCCTCACCCACGCAGACAAGGCACTCCACAACACCGGACCAACGTACTTCAACAGACAACTCAGCTTTTAAACCCCCACCCGCCAGATCCGCTCCGCCAACCTCGCCCTCACTACAGTCCCCCGCTTCCAAAGAGCAACCTCCGGCGGCAGATCGTTCTCCCACCTCGCCGCCAAGACCAGGAACACCCTTCCCATCCACCTACGGCAGACCCAAGACCTGCTGACCTTCAGAAAACTCCTCAAGACCTGGCTTTTTGAGCAGTAGCAGCATTCCCCACCCCAGAGCCTTGAGACCCTCATGGGTGAGTAGTGCGCTTTTACAAATGATCTGATTGATATGATTGATTATGCGTGTGCCCCATAAACTAGTCGTCTCATGGTAATGCAGTCTGGTTAGACTAGGAGGGGTGCACTGAGCACTGCCCTTGTGAAGGTAGAGGGCTAACTGGAATTAAGTGACAGAAGCACTGTGGTGGCAGCATACCTATTTTGTGTTCACTAGAATCAGTAGTGTGAACAGTCCTTTTTACCTGTGTCACTGGAGAGGGGCCTAAAAGCCAACTCATGTAAAGTTCTGTGGCTGTGTACTTACCTTTGGTCAGCAGATATTTTGTGTAGTGCCGCGCTTAGTGAGTGCTACTTATGTGTCTGTGCTGGGTAGCCTGTGTATGCCTCTGTGTGATATATAACATGGAGACCTGTGTGTTCCATTTTGGAAGGACAGGGCCTTGAGAAGCAGGAAAGGTGAGGATTGTATGAACTTTTGTCAACAAGAAAAAAAGGTTTTGTTTACCAATGGTAAAGGCAACTTCTGTATGACTTCATGTTTTTCCACTAATACTGTAGGCGAACATTGCACAAATGAGCCACAAGATCTGGCATAAAATTCAAAATATTTAGTTTGGCAGAGCAAGACATCTGCCAAAATGTTTTGGATATCCTGCCTGCTATTTTTGTCAGTGTCATTAACATAAAGGCGCTCATAATACAGTGGATAGGAAGTCTGACACTTTTTGGCAGATGTCCTCCATCCACCCAACTCTAAATAAGACCCTATATTTTTTTAACACTGAGAAAGGAAACCACAACGCCTCCGACAGACTTTTCCTGGACATCCCCCGCTGCAGCCACATTTCCGGTCACCTGAGAGACCTTCACTGGCTCCTGATCAACAAAGGAATCACGTTTAAGCTCTTTACTTATGCCTACAAAGCCCTCCACAGCACTGGACCTACATACTTCAACCACCACCTCTCCTTCTACACACCCACCAGACATCTCCGCTCTGCCCATCTTGCCCTGGCCACTATCCCACTGATCCGCAAGATTTCATCCGGAGGAAAATCCTTCTACATCTCAGGCAATCAACTTCACTGCCTGAATCAGGAAAAACCTCAAGACCTGGCTCTTCAACTGAACTGCAGACCCTCCTCCACCCCCTCTCAGTGCCATGAGATCCTAACGGGTGATTAGCTGCGCTCTTTTATAAAAACCTGATCCACATTTTCATAGCGACACCTTGACACCATAGAAAGGAGTATGCTTCAATAAACTCACAACATTACAGAATTTGCCTTACCTTTCCACCTACTGTTTCAGTTGCCAAGTCATTCAATTGTACAAAATCAGGAACCTGCTCACTTTGGGCTTCTTTCAGTTCAGATGCCATCTTTCTATAAATATTGACAAATGTATACATTTATATTTTTCTAAAGGCAAGTAAGAGGTTTTTGCAAATTTCAAAATTCTAATTTATTGTTTATGCTTTTCTTTATTTCTTTATTTCGGCCAAGTATGGCCATAAAAGTCACATACATACATAGAAAAAGCAATCAAGCAATATGCATGGCAACAATTAATTTAAAAAGGGTAAAAATAATTTTTACATTTTCATTTTAAGGTACATTTCATTTTGGTAATGTAAAGATTTTATAAACATAAACCATTTAAAAAGTTTTTCATTTTATAATAAAAAGGGTTTTATGAATACATACACCTGTCCAGCTCAAAGTACCTGTCCTTGTTTATGCTTTTAAAAGAGACCTGATTGTACAAATCCATTCAACAGTACTTTTCATGTGGTCCAACAGAAGCTCCACCAGTGGTGTAATGTAAAATGAATGCCCCATCCCTGTAAAATATGGTGAGAAACCCATGAGAATCCACCACCTACGGTTTAATCACTCATGTGACCCACTCACAAAACAAACAGTTAAGTACAGGAGGGTTTTGTGTACTGACACTGTCTAGTAAAATACTGCTGAATTGGGCCTCTCTCTATTTTTGATTCTCAGAACTGGGAAATGTTGTTTATATTCTGTAGCTAGTTGTTTTGCAATTAAAGTAGATTGTTAACAGCATGTCATTCACTTGAAACACTATATAATAAGCCCAAGATAATTTTCAAGAAATAATCTTTTCTAAAAATTTAGAAAACATTCCTATCAAAAAATAAATTATCACAGTTTCATTGCTTAAATCAACATTTATCAAGGGGACTTATATGTTGTGTATTTGTAGAAACTCACAACTCAGGTGGAACATTTACTTGTTTTTGTACTGCACAAAGGATAGCATCTCTGTCCTTGAATTAAAGGATATGTGCCATGACTGGGCGAGTGGGGGCCCTGAAGGGGGATGTCAGACCAGCACTTGTTGAGTAAGTTCCATGGAGAAGTAGGGAGTGACGGTCTGTGGGTCCAGTTGGTCCTTAAACCAGGTCTCCAAGAAGTTCACCATGTTGGGGCCCTCGCTGTCCTTCTGAGGGCCCACAACGCTGATTTTGCTGCGCTGGGGCCAACATTTGACATCTTCGGCAAGTTCCTCCAGAAAGTGGACTCTCTCTGTCAGATATCAGAGTTGTTTCTGAAGGTCCATAGTATTGAATTGAAGGTCGTCCAGGATCTTTTCAGACTGATGACCATATGTACAAAGACTTTTTGCAGTCAACATGTGCGCGCAAAAAGGATCGAATTTTGATTTCAGGGCAATTTGGCTATGCGACCAAATACCGATTCGATATTTGGAAGGGGAATGTTTAGGGAGTCCCTTCTGAATACTGAATCGTAGTGGGATGGATTAATGTTTTGAGACCAAAATGTAGTTGCAAAACAGAAATATTTTACCGACACCTCAAAGGAGATGCTAACCCATTTGAAAATGGAAAGTCTCCCCTTTGTGAATGTAGAAAGAATATTATTTAAGACTAGGCAATGCCGAATGGGCCACTGCCTACTCTTAAAAAAAAAAAAATTTGACTTTTCATTTTATTTTTTGTTTTAACCCATCCAGTTTTTCTTTAAGGAAATGGGGTTACATTTAAAGGACAAACATGCTTTTTTTAAAAGCAATCACAGGCTTGGTGGTCTGCTAAACTCAGCAGGCCACCATCCCTGTGATGGCTGTGATTCCTCATGGGTCGCAATTTGTGACCTACCTCATTAATATTCACAAGGTAGGTAGAATTGTTACACTCTACAAATCAGAAATTCACAAACTGACTTACTAGTACATAGATGACTTCACAAATTACCAAACTGGTTGCAATAATACTGTTCGCAATTTGCAAAAAGTATTTTGCGATCAGTTTTATGTGATGCTTGTTAACACTATAATAGATTAGGCCCAAGACTGTGCTCATACCTGGAGAATTAGGCACTACTTGGCTTCAGAGGATGAGGGAGAAGAAATGGGCTGTCCGGGCCAAGCTTCAGTTTTAGGTAGAGGAACCAAAGGAAAATCGCAAAACGGGAAAAGGAAGAGAATGGAGGGTGGTGTCAAATCCCTGTGGGGTAGAGGAGTATGAGAGAACATAGTGTCAAAGCCAGTACTCAGCCTGGAGGAGAATCACTCACCCTTTTGCTGGAGAAGATTAAAAGGGTGTGCGCACATCACTTTCCACTGCTTTGAGTCTCATTGTCATGAAAATCCCACCAAGCTATAGCCTCCAATAATTCTCATGCCCCCGTTACAAGACCCTGGCTGTGCCCCCCTCCCACGGCATCTCACCCTCACATCCTAACTCAGCAAGCTGATTCATTTTCAGTCCTTTGAAAGGAAATAACTAATTAATCTGCACCTGCCCCTGGAGTGTGCCCTGTGGGGCATATTCTCAAGGATCTATTGCCGAGTTATCTGCAGTTTATCGCAGCCAAAGTGGCGATAAATGTATCGCCCCATTCAAAAGCTGGTGCTAACAGCCCATATCACCAGTTTACCTGAGATAGCAGCTGCAAAAAACATCGCCACAGATGACCCCGGCAACTATCGCTAATAAGATGCAGAGTAGGCGATCTGTACAAAAAGCAGCGACAACACTACTCCGCAACATTCGCAACGACCAGCCAGATCGGCGATAAGACCACAAAAAATGCTATAAGGCACGTTAGCAGCAGGAAATCAACAACAGCAATGACCTGGTGTAAAGCCGGACGACAGCCTGCATCAGAAAAGGGAGAGCAGACCAGAGCCACACCTGAAGAACAACAGATGCCATGGAGCCACAGATCATGCAGGCCGGACACCCAAGAGGGCCACAACACCCACCGCCACCACCTCCAGGACCCCCAACGCCCCCCATGGACCAACACTGATGCTGCGCAGACAAAGACAGCGACCTTCAGAAAACACACCAACCTCACAAACCCAGCACCAGAGAATGCCATTGCCCACCACAGGCTCAAAGGGACAACCATCCTCCGCATCCTGACCACCATTGCCCACAGGCTGACGGTACCAACACAGCGGACAACCAACATCCCACCTCAGACAAAGCTGCTGCCTGTGCTGCACGTGTTGGCCTCTGATACCTTCCAAACAACAACTGCCAGAGTCGAAGGAGTCTCACAGCCAGCCCTATCCAAGTTCCTCACAACGGTCGTGGATGACATCATCAGCTTGGTACCCCACTATCTATACTTCCCCCACAGTGTGCAGGAACAGCTAGAGACGAAGCAAGGCATATACACCATAGCTGGCTTCCCGTACATGATGAGGGCAATCAACTGCACACATGTCCTACTTGTGCCCCCTGGCAACACTGCACACAATAACCACAACAGAAAGCACACGCATTCCATCAATGTGCAGGGAATAGCGGACCACCGGAGAATCACCACCAACGTTGACGCTAACCACAAAGGCAGTTAGCATGATTTCTACATCTTCTGACAGTCCATTATCAACCAGTGCTACCAGGATGGCACCTACGGAAAAGCACTGCTCGTTGCTAAGTACAAAATGAACACATCACACACCTCAACTCCACAACCATGCAACTCCCAACACTGGGAATGCACATGTTACAAACTCACGTACAATGATAAACTTGTGGGGGCGCCTCTGCACTCACTTGTATACTGAAATAGTTGATCAAGTATCGATAAAGTAAGTGCTCCCTAGATCTTATTTTGTTAATAGTGGATGAATTGTCTAAACTTCTGGAAGATCTTGAAAGTCAAGTCAAACAATTGAAACATGAATTGAGCAATAAGCTAACACCAGAAGAATTGGGCACCGCCTTAGAAGACATCAATAATTGATTGAATAAATACGTTAAAGAGATAAACGAAAGGAAACTAAGGAAATTTAAACGCGACACGGTCGACTACAAATTAGGCGAAGTGTATAACTGGGCTGAAATGTACGCAGCAAGGCGACAAAATCGTCCACACCCTAATAGATCAACGGAAGGTGACACATCATCTTCGGACGACTCAACACGCAAGGAATTTCCTAGGGGTAGACCTAGACAACAACCTCCAAGCCCAGGAACTAAGACTTCTGGTCAACCATCCACGCCACAGCCCCCTAGTGTACCTAGGAATACATCCGAGATTAACACTGAATCTGAGCCTTTTTTAGAGACAGGCCCTGTGCCAACCGTAGATCCAGGAGGTCAAAGCGGAAAAACCACCTTACCTCCACCAGCCAAATCGACCAGAAGTCACAGAGTCTAGTCATTAATGTATTGCAGACCCCTTTAACGATCATGCAAGAAAAAGTCCTTCAAAAGGGGATACGTTTTGTGCCCATACACCATTGTAATGAATTGGACACAGCCATATCCTTCTACAAATTCATGAGATCGCTAAGACTGAGACATTTTTTTAGTAATGTCTATGAACCTCAGAGCACACCAGATCATAGCACACTAATGGGCTTCCGACCTAAAAGTACCTTCATACCACCAGTGAGCCACAAAGTGTTGGACATTTTTGAAATTCTAGTCCAAAAGGATCTACATGAGATTTTTCAAACCAGAAGACATAACAAATCCAATCTTTCCACTAATGAACGGCAGGCTTTAAATCAACTGGCCACCAACAGCGAGTTAACCATTTGCAAAGCAGACAAAGGAGGTGCACTCGTAGTCCTTGACTCTACCTACTACGTTAACAACTTGGACGCCCATCTAAACAATCGAGATTTGTATATGACACTCGACACTGACCCGACCAGTACTTTCAGAGCAATTTTAGTCACCATCGTCACCAAAGCAGTTTCAGCCAATACCATCACTGAAAAAGACAAGAGGTTCCTAATTAAAGATCATCCACAAATACCTTACATATACCTAGTGCCAAAAATCCACAAACACCCCAGCAAGCCACCTTTCCGTCCTATTGCGACTACATGTAATTTAATTCATGAACCTACAGGATTATACATTGACAAACACCTACAGGCCAGTGTGAAAGGCATGTCCACATTTTTACAAGATACCACTTATTTTCTGATCAAACTCAACAGTATCATCATTCCTCCAGATCATCACATAATCTTGTGCACGATTGATGTAAATTCATTATACACCTCCATTCCGCACAATCTCGGCTTGGAAGCTCTGGAGTCAGCTCTAGTTCTTACAGATAAACCATTGGATTTACAGGTTTTCATCATAGAACTAATGCAATTTATGCTACATCACAGCTATTTCAAAACTCCCAACAATAACTACTATTTACAGCTATCCGGAGTTGCTATGGGCAATTGTGCCGCTCCGGCATATGCAAATCTTGTTTTATTTTTTTTTAACGTACTGCATAAACTGTGTACTTTTATGATGAATTTTTTATCGAATAAAGTTATACTGACTGACATTTACCTTTTTGAGAAGCAACACATCCTCCACAACCACAATTGGCAACCATTTCTATGTGCATACTATTGTTACCTTGACAATATTTTCCTTATATGGAAAGGCAGTGAAACTCAGCTACTCGACGCAATTGCTAATTTGAATCTAGTGAATGACCGAATACAATTCACAGATACAGTCAATGAATCTGAAATTTCGTTTTTGGACGTTCAAATAAAGCTAATCAACAATCAGCTAGTGACATCTATTTTCACCAAGGCTACTGACCGAAATAACTATCTGCATTACAAAAGCTTTCACCAACCTAGTCTCAAACGTCACTTACCGTACTCACAGTTGCTACGAGCAAAAAGAATTGCCTCCACAACGGATCTCTACACAGTTAACAGTACTAAAATTATTGACAAATTTCATCAACGCGGTTAGCCAAGATACCTTACGCAAATGGCAGAAGATCGAGTCGCTGTGAAAACAAGAGAGGAGCTACTTAGACCTGAAGACCAACCTCATGAACAGGATACTCGCTTAGTGTTTGTGTCTAAATATTCTACACACTCTCCGAAAATCAAAGAGTCGATTCATAAACACTGGCCTCTACTACAATCTGAAACTGACTTCAATAACATTTTTGATAACCTTCCTATTTTCGCCTACCAGCGTTAAAAAAACATCCAGCTTTTCTAAAAAAAAAACACAACTTCTCTTCTCCACACTCTTTATTTTTTACTCACACTGTACCCATTTAGTATAATTGTCTCCTACATTCTCTTTCCTTTTTCCTTTTATCTCTCGGATTTCCATTGATTGTCTTTTGACTATGTTGTCTATTGCCACTATCCTTTGCAGATATATATTAGTATGTTCCATTGTTGTTAGTCAGTTCCATACACACATTGTTACACTTGTTCGTTTACTCTTCTATCTCTATTTTACATTGTTCACTCTTGTTCATCACTCTACTCTTCATTTAAGGTATTTCTGTATTTGTTTACACATATATATTTCGCGCACTCTGTTGCGCCGTTTTCTTTGTTTATTCTGCACTCCACAGACGTGGTCTTATTTCTATGTTTATACACGGGGGGTTTTAATGGAGCATGCGCATAATACAGGGCGTCTTCCGGGTTCGCCATTACATGGACCGGGTACTAACTTTGTTTATGGGATATTCTTCTCTGCGTAGTTGGTAAGTGTCACTGTCCTGCACACTGTATTTATAACCACTAAGCGTTTTGATATAAAGTCGGCATGTACTAATCTTCGCACACTTTTTTAGCCAGTTGCATATTCGGGCTCATCATTACGTGCACTGTTCAATCTATGTCACGCGCCCACTCCTATGATCTTGGGCTAAGGGTTTTTCCATATTTCTTTAATACCTTTTTAATCACTCAAACACTGGGAGCCCCTTTTCGCTGCCTTTTATAATTTTCTCTTCTACCGTATGTCACCCGCATTGCGTTACTTCAATCACTTCTTATACTTTCACATCACTCGGCTTCTCTAGAATTAACACGTCCCCATTCACTCATTCACTTTTGCAACAGCGCACTACTTGGATCCTACCTATTTTCCCCTGATATCTTTCTTTTTATTCCTTACAGTACTTTTGTTTTTCATCTTGTATATATATTTTCTGGCACCCCTAGTTTTGCTTCAGACACGCTGCCTGCACGGTTGGAGTTTACATTGTGCTACTTGAAAAATTATTTTTGGTGTATTTCCGCCTTCCTATTGCAGCAATACAAATGTATTTCCTTATATTTCTGTCTAATAGATTCCCCCTGATGAAATGCTGTGCACGAAATGCATTGGGGATAACCACACTACGAAGTTTTTGGAATTGTTTCACATGTTGGATCTTTGGTTACCTTTTTTCAATTTCAATCATATGACGAAATATGATCGACTGTCATAACCAATATCACAAATGAAAAATTGAAAACATGAACTACAAATAAAAGATGATCTTTTGATTCCTTACATTTTGAGTATGTCTATTAACGTTCTTTCATCATTACAAACTCACGTACAACATGCCAGACAACATGCCCACCCACCAGACACGACAGACCAACTTACCGTGGGAACCTGGGCCAGCCAAGCACATAAGCCATCAACGGCATGGCACCTCAGCCACACAATAGCAGAATGTAGGTAGAGGTGGGAACCAGGCATGTGCAAAGGAGGCAAGTGACCCATGAATGAGAAGGTACACAATGCCAACTGTGGCGTGGATGTGCTGGCCAGACTGCAGTAGCAGACCACACACATATCTATGTCGACATATACCGCTGGTGTTTGGAGTGTCATAGACTGATCAGCAGCTACACCAGCCTCAGAGCCGACGAACCACCCACCAAGAAAGACCCCAACCACCTCCGATGCATACTACTGAACACCCACTCCGCACTCAAGCATGCCATCAAGCTCTGCGACCTGCTCGACACAACATCCCCGGACGTCGCCTTTCTGGCAGAGACCTGGTTTAACGACTCCTCCACACCCAACATCGCCATAGCCTTCCTAGATGGCTACAAGATCACCCGCAGAGACCGCACCAACGGAGTCGGAGGAGGAATCGCCATCGTCCACAAGAACAGCATCAGGGTCTCGACTAGCACCGACGACGCGCTCAGCACCGCCGAACACATGCATTTCCAGATCCACACAGACCCTAACTCCACCCTCAGAGGCACCCTCATATACCGATCCCCAGACCCCGCCCTCAGTTCAGCGACTCCATCGCCGACTTGATCAGCACGCACACCCTGACCTCCACCCACTACATCCTCCTCGGAGACCTGAACTTTCACCTTGAGAACAACAACAACAACAACTCCACAACCCTGATCGATAACCTCGCCAACCTCGGACTGAAGCAACTTGTCACAACGCCCACCCACTCCACCGGCCACACACTCAACCCCGTCTTCTCCTCAAGCCTGCACGTCTCCGTCAGACACACTACCGAACTCCTCTGGACAGACCACCACTGCATCCACTTCGCCTTCCAGAAACCCACTGCACCAAACAGATCCTCCGCCGCTGCTGGAGCAAAATCACCGAAGAACAACTACACGCAAACCTTGCTCTCAGCCCACCCACCGAACCCTCCAACACCGACGACACTGCCCACAGCCTCAGACGCTGGATCGAGGACTGCGCCAACACCCTCACCCGCTGAAGAAACCCCCCCACAGAGACACCAGCAAGAGGGCCAGCTGGTTCACCCCAGAACTCCTAGCATCCAAGCAAGCCTGCCGGAAACTAGAGAAGAAACGGCACAGTGAACAAACTCCGGACAGCCACGCAGCAACACCAGGGCGCCATCCGCAACCAACACCACCTCATCAGGGTGGCCAAGAGAACCTCCTTCAAAAACCGCCTCGACAACAATGCACACAATAGCAAGGAGCTCTTCAACATCGTGAAGGAACACTCCAACCCCAGCTCCAACACCAACGACACCCTCCGTCGCAAGCCCTGTGCGACTCCCTCGCCACCTTCTTCCACCGCAAGATAGCAGACATCCACGACAGCTTCAAAACCCAGACAGCCCCAACAGACAGCAACACAACAGACCCTCCTCACACCATCGACCACGACCCCTTGCTAGCCTGGGCCAGCGTGAGCATTGATGACATCATCAAGACCATGCACAGAATCCACTCCAGTTCTCCATCAGACCCATTCCTGCACCACGTCTTCAACAGAGCAAGCAGCTGCATAGCACCCCACCTGCGCATCATCATCATTCTCTCCCTCGAGACCGCGACCTTCCCAGAGATCTGGAAACACGCCGAGATCAACGCCCTACTCAAAAAACCTAAGGCAGACCCAAGAGACCTTAAGAACTTCCGGCCCATCTCTCTGCTCCCCTTCCCGGCCAAGGTCATCGAGAAAACGTCAACAGACAGCTAACCCGATACCTCGAAGAAATCAGAACCTTGGACCCTTCCCAGTCAGGGTTCTGCAGAAACCACAGCACCGAGACTGCCCTCATCGCCGCCACTGACGACATCAGGACCCTGCTGGACAACGGCGAGACCGCAGCACTCATCCTCCTAGACCTCTCTGCTGCCTTTGACACCGTCTGCCACCACACACTACGCGCACTCGTCCACGCTGCAGGGATCCGAGACAAGGCTCTGATGGGACCACCTCCTTCCTCTCCGGCAGAACCCAGAGTGTCTGCCTCCCCCATTACGTTCCAGAGCCTCCGAGATAATCTGCGGCGTACCCCAGGGATCCTTCCTCAGCCTGAGGCTGTTGAACATGTACATGGCCCCGCTCGCACACCTAGTCCAACAGCACGACCTCAACATAATCTCCTACGCCGACGACACTCAGCTGATCCTCTCCCTCACCAAGGACCCCATCACCACCAAAGCCAACCTCCACAAAGGTATGAAGGCCGTTGCAGACTGGATGAAGACCAGCCAACTGAAGCTGAACTCTGACAAGACGGAGGTCCTCATCCTCGGCTCCAACCCTGCAGCCTGGGACGACGCCTGGTGGCCGATGGCACTGGGGGCAGCCTTGACACCCACCGACCATGCACGCAACCTGGGAATCATCCTTCGACTCAACGCCCTCATTGACCAAGCAAGTCAACGCCGTCTCCTCTTCCTGCTTCAACACCCTCCCTATTCTCCGCAAGATCTACAGACGGATCCCGACAGATACAAGAAAGACAGTCACCCAGGCCCTCGTCAGCAGCAGACTCGACTACGAAAATGCCCTCTACGCGGGAGCCCCGACCAAGCTCATCAAACGACTACAACGCATTCAAAACGCCATGCCACGGCCATATCAACCCCCACCTGAGAAACCTGCACTGACTCCCCGTCAACAAGAGGGTATGCTTCAAGCTCCTCACCCATGCACACAAGGCGCTCCACAAGACCGGCCCAGCCTACCTCAACAGACAGCTCTCCTAAATCCCCAACCGCCAGCTACGCTCCGCCGACCTCTCACTCGCCACCGTCCTGCGCATTCGAAGAACAACCACCGGTGGGAGATCCTTCTCCCACCTCGTCGCCAAGACATGGAACACCCTCCTACTGAGCCTACGACAGACCCAAGACCTGCTGACCTTCAGAAGGATACTTAAGACCTGGCTGTTCGATCAGTAGCGCCCCCCCCCCAGCACCTTGAGACCCTTACGGGTATGTAGTGCGCTTTACAAATGATTGTTTGATTAATTGAACTGTGTCACCCCAGCCAGTGGGGAATCTCGTGGAAATGTAGCTTGTTACGTTCCCCCCAGTAAGCGTGAGCGGAGTGGGCTAGCCCGGCGTATGCCAGGCCAGCATAGGGGTGTGAATAAAAAGCATGTAGCTCTGGGCGTGACTCTCTTCCGGAATGCCCAACTTCTCTGCCAGGGTGGCGCCCCTCCTCAGCCCGCCACAAGGCCGCCACTGTCGCCGTGAGAAGTGTTGCTTGCGATCCTGTGCGCCTGCTGCACCCCGGGCCGCTGGGTCCCGAACCCGTCTTGCCCACCTCTGCGCACCCAGGCCTCACTGCTCACCTGCCGACACCAGCGTGTGTCGAATAAGGCCCACCACGTGCCGGTGCAAGATCCAAGCCTGAGTGCCAAGACCCTGGCAGCCTGCTCAGACCATCACGGCCTCCATGACACAGGCCCGCAGCACTCCCTTCTCTATGACATACTCCACCGGCATACACAGTGGACTAGTAGGTCACGCATTTGGAACTGAGTCTTGATTACACTATGGCAGAGAACATTATTTATGGCAGATTTTATGTCACAATAGTGCCTTTTAATGTGGTGCCACCAAGTCTGTGTATAGCATTCCGGTAACACATGTGTGTGGGCCGACGCGGACTACCGCCCTCGGGCCACACTAAGCTCGAATAGGTCAAACCTTTGGAACTGTGTCTTGATTACATTATGGCAGAGGACAATGTTTATGGCTGAGTTAAAGTCACTATACTCCCTTCGATGTGGTGATACCAAGTGTGTGTATAGCTTTCCAACCACACGTGTCTGTGGGCCCACGCGGACTACTGCCCTCGGGCCACACTGCGCTCGAGTAGGTCACACATTTGGAACTGAGTCTTGATTTAGCAGTGGCAGAGTTCATATCATTGTACTGGCCTCAATGCAGACTGCATCCCCTCTCATCCCCGGAGCCATTAAGTATGTTCCCCGACATTCATGGGCACTCCCTGGTTGAACTTTGGTGGCATCTGTGTGTATGGACTGGGGGTTGTCTTCATCCTCATGTAGCTGATACCAAATTGGTGGTGAAAAAACTCAAGTAGCATTCCACTTCTCCATTTAATGCTGCCGGACGGCTTCTGCCCTCTGCACAATACCCTGGAGGACTCCACTGTCCCCCGCAACCCTCCGCCACATTCTCCTTGGACATCGACGAAAACCCGCTCAGTCCACATGGCCATACCTCAAACGGTGCAATTCTGCATTCTGAGTTCAGGCATACTAAACTCTATGGGCCCGATTCACAAAAATAATCTGAGACAAAATCCTAACTTTACGACTTTCGGTGTTCACAAAATGCATTTAGGAGTACTAAAGTTAGGAATCCTAACTTTAGTACTACTAAATGCCCTTTGTAAATACTGAAAGTCGTAAAGTTAGGATTTTGTCTCAGATTACTTTTGTGCATTGGGCCCAAGTTCTCCATCTTGTCCCAATGAGAAGATATACTCGTAAAATGTTACAGAGTATTCCCAAGTCTATCCTATGGGACAGATTGCCTTTCAACAGTTCACTATCAGGACATGTCGCACACACCAGTACATGTCCTACCTTTCAAATACCCTGCACACTGCCCATAGGGGTACCTTGGGCCTACCTTAGGGGTGACTCACATGTACTAAAAGGAAAGTGTTTTTTTATAATTTATTTATTTATTTTTATAATTTTTAACAAACTTTATTGTCACCAAGTCAGCAATACACAGCTTCAGGCCTACAACCCGGAGGCCGGCCGTGGTCAAAATCGGGATCAGAAAATAATGACAAACAAATGAGACACAGCCATATGACCGACAACCCTGAGGTCCGGTGGCAATGCAGCATCCAGCTAGAGGCTGAGTCTAAGCAGGTCCCCTAAGTGGGCGACAATCCTCTCTAATGTAGAAGAGAGATCTCCCTCTCAGTCAGTCCCACCCTGGAACTCCACTAAGTAATAGAGAAGGTGAACAGTGCCCTAGAGCATAAATAAACACCGACTCAGTAACAATTGAAGAACTAAACCCCTCCCCTCCCGCCCCCCACCCTGCCATTACTGCCCTGACCATATTAGTAAGTGATGTAGCCTTTACAAGCCCCTGATGCCTCCGCTGCTGCGGTCATGGGTCTGCTCAACTCTAGTTCGTTCGCAGCCGCCCGTCACCTCCATAAAAGGGAGTAGAGAGCAACACTCCAGCGCCGGGAGTCTCCTCCACAGCCTCAGTCCCAGGGGTTGTGACTAGTCCGCACCCTGTCGTGATGTAGTCTCTGAAACTACCAGTGTGCCATCTCCCGACACCCTCGGCTCTCCCTCTGTACTCAACGTGTTCAAGTGTGTCCGATACAACCCCCAGAAGTTCTTAGGCCCGGAAGTCAGGGGTAGCAGTTCGCTATAGTGTTCTGTTTGTGTGCAGCAATAAATCATGTTGTGCGCCCATCTCTTAGCGGTCGGGGGCGGGCCCCTCATCGAGCGGAACGCAACCACTCGCCTGGCCATCAACATACCCATATCCGCCAGTCATCTCAGCGCCACCGGAAGTCGTTTTGGATACCCCAGTAGCGCCAACGACGGATCCGGGCTAATATCTAGCTCCAGAATCTCGCTCATCTCCCTAAAGATATCGTCCCAGTATTTCTGGATAGCCGGGCATCGCCACGCCAGATGCAGAAAATCTGCTATCGGTGCATGGCATCTCTCACACTCAGCCGTTTGTCTCAGGCCATACCTGTGTAGTCGTTCCGGAGTATAATATACTTTCTGCAGAAAATTAAAGTGAATAAGTCTGTGCCTTCCATTCAGAGAGATCTTCTAGGTGTTTCCGCAACAGTACCTCCACATGGCGTCGTCTATAGTAATTTGAAGATCACGCTGCCACTCAACTCTGGCATTCATAAGATTCTGTTCCCTATACGTAAGTGCCTTCCTGTACAATATCGTGATCAGCTTACGGGGCTCCGCCACCTTTATGGTATGTGTGAGTCCTGGGACTTCCGGCGGCTCCGCGAGATCCGGGCCCAGTAGGCTCAGCAGTGCTCCTCGCACTCTGTGGAAGTGGAAGCGCGTCAGCAAGGAGATAGCTCCTCCGCCGGCAGATACCTGCTCCCACGTCTTCACCCGACCCTCCAGAAACAAGTCGCCTATCTTAGTTATGCACAGCATGCGTAGTGCCTGCGTCACTCCCTTGTCCCTCAGTGGAGGAAGCCATAACCCCCACTCCGGTAGCATGTCTGGGAAATACAGAATTTCGCAGTTCCGAGCCCGAGTCAGGGAGTGCCAGGCGTGATTCGTGGCAGCTATGGAGTCCTGAACACCCATCCGACGTTCGACCGGTAGGCACACCGTGGCTGGGAGGGGGAGGGGAGCTGCAAACAGCCTGTCCTCCAGCCTGTCGTAGGCCACAACGTAGTTTTCACATATTAGAATTTCCGGATCCGTGTGCAGTTGAATCCTTAGATAACGTACCGGTTCCTGGGACCACTGCAGTGGATACTCCGCATCGAAGCGTCTGGTAGCTGGGGTAAGTGGAAAGGCCACCGATTTGGACCAGTTGACTTTCAGGCCGGAGAGAGCGCCGAAGCACACCACTTCCCGCAATACAGAAGACAGATTAGTCTCCGGGTCTCGAACATAGAGCAGGGTGTCATCTGCATATGTAGAGACTATGATCTTATGAGCCGGAAAACTAACACCCTCATGCCAATGGTATTCTCGCAGTGCGCAAGCCAGCGGTTCCGCAACCAGCGCTTAGAGCAGCGGCGACAGAGGGCATCCCTGTCTAGTCCCCCTACTGATAGGAAAATGGTCCTTCACCAGGTCTCCTACGCGCAGTCTCGCAGACGGGTCGTGATATAAGGCTCCGATCATTTGGATAAAGGGCTCGCCCGGTCCCATGCGCCGCAGTACTTTGATCATAAAGGGCCACTCAACAGAGTCAAAAGCCTTTTCCATGTCCAGGAAGATGGCTATAGCTTTCGCATCTTGTTTCACGTGTTGGACCACGCCAAGGACCATCCTAACATTATACGTGAGGTTCCTATTGGGGATGAAACCTGCCTGTTCCGGGGCAACTAACTCGGGCGACAGAAGTGCCAAGCTAGTTCAATTCCCCGCCTCGGCTGGTCTTGGGCTCAAAAATTCCACAGACCTGATAATTCTCGCCTCAGTGCCAATTCCAATCATGGAGTCCCACTCTGCAACTCTGGGCAATAGCTTGCTTAATCTCCACAACGGCCCCCACAACGCTAAGGATGCCTGACCTCCACCTTGGGGGTGCCCAGGAGTGGACACCTCACAGGGAAAGCCAGGACGGGTTCCACAGCGGTATTCGTACAAGCGCCTTGAGACCCTTGCGGGTGAGTAGTGCGCTATACAAGTATCAATTTTAATACCTTGGCATACAAATTGGCATCAACGTTCATGAGTGAAAGCGGTCTGTACGAGCTACATTCGTCACGAGGCTTATTGGGTCTAAGTATAGTCACTAGCAGTGCCTCCCTTATCGATGGTGGCATGCTGCCCTCTACGCAAATGTCATCAAAAAGTGCGGAGAGATGCGGAATCAGTTTGTCCTGGAACGCTTTATAGAAGCACACCGTGAGCCCGTCGGAACCCAAGCGCCACGGGAGCGCATGCTTGCCAAGGCCTCCACTATCTAATCCTTGCCAATAGGCCACATGAGGAACTCCCGCTGCGCATTGGAGAGCATAGGAAGTGCAATGTGTTCTAAGTAATCAGCGATGTCATCGTCCAGATTCCCGCCTTTAGCCGAATACAAGTCTGAGTAAAAGCCTCTGAACCGATCAGCTATCTCAGCAGTCTCGGTAACTACCTCACCATCCGCCGTCCTCACCTCCGTAATCAGTGTCTTCCCTCTGGTACCTTTCAGTATTCTGGCCAGTAGAGAACTAGGACGCTCCCCCTCACCATACGTCCTGGCCACTGCATATTTCCACATATGCTGGACCTCCCTGTCTGCCTCCTCTTGGTATTCAACAAGCAGGCTCTTAATTTCTTCTAGGACCTCTGTGTTCGAACTTACACGCTGCCGTTGCTCAAGGACGGATAACTGTTGCCCTAGGAGTGACAATCGCCCCCGAATGGACTTGGACTCGAGGACACTGGAATGTTTGGACATAGCCATGCCCCTAATAAATACTTTAAAAGCCTCCCACAGTGTTTGGTAGCTATCCACCAAGCCCACATTAGCGTCAAAGAAGACGTTGATGTCCTCCGCGAGCTCCCCTCGATACTTCTCGTCAAGCAGTGCATAGGGGGGGAAACGCCACGTGTATGGTGGTATGATTCTGGCAGGCGAGTGCAGCTCCAAAAGCACTGGGGAGTAGTCCGAGAGGGTGCGCGGTAACACTATGCAAGATTTAATACTACCCATTATTGCCGGCGTCGCCATCCAGTAGTCAATCCTAGTGTGTATATCATGGAATGCGGAGTAGTGTGTGTACCCTCCCCTCTCAGTGTGTCTATAACGCCATACATCCTCTGGATCTAGTGTGAGTAGCTCCCTGCTTAGCACCTGCGCAGCTGCCGATGGCTTACACGGGGGGCCCGCAGATCTATCCAGCGACGGGTCAAGCATCAGGTTAAAGTCTCCCCCCCAGAGCATTCGTAAGGAAGCATGAGAGCGGGCTGCAGATGCCAATGTGTTATAAAAGCCGGAGAATCAAAGTTGGGACCATATACATTGACCACCACAAAATCCCACCCTCTTGCGCTAAACCCTCCGAATCAGCTTTCAAAAGAGTCTGAGTCAGCGTGGTTCTCGGGTTAACCCAGGTCAGAACTCCCCTATAGTGTGTCTTAAATCCAGCTGCAGCATAGTTACCCGCTAATCCCTTTGATAGAAGCATTCTGCTATCTGTCATCAAGTGGGTCTCCTGTAGGAGAGCCAAATCAACCCTGTGACGCTGAAGATAGCTCAACACTCTCCTAAGTTTACGATGGTCGTTTAGGCCCCTAACGTTCCATGTGAGGACTCGCAGCGTGGGCGCTGGATCATTACTGCCCGGTATACTATTTGCAGACATCATTACATAAGAAACAGTGTGTTCGAGGCAAGACAAGGAGTGCTGTAGGCAGTGACAGTGTGTGTGATAGGCATCCAAATTCCCTCCCCCCCAAACAGAGATCAACCAAACTTCAAGAATCATCCCCTCCCCCTTCCAACAGCAGACCTCCCCCAACCTGGCCTGGCCGACCCCTTCCTGCCCCCCTCCCCCTCCCCTCCCAGAACCAACTGTAAAAAGAACAACCCTATAGTGCATTGCGTGCTGGGGCCAAGGTCACCTAGCATCCACAGTATGATATCCATGCACAATGTGCTCCTAGAGCCACGCCCCCGCTCCCGTCGCGCCCTGTAGATCAGCACCAAATGAGCGAAAAAGTAGAACATTAAACTAACAACTTCATGTATCAATCCCCCCCGAGTCCCCCCAGCCCAAAGTTCAAATCCTGATTAATCAATATGCACGGCACATCTACCAAGCGCAGATGCCCCGAAGTGTCTCATAGTTCTCAGCGATGTACACCTCTCCCCCCCATATCGCAACAACAGACATCCAATGTAACACCAACTTGTGATACAGGGCAGTTTGAGCAAGTCCTTCCGCCCTGTCTAAAGTTCAGCTACTCCTGCTCGTCCTGCCGACTGCTTTCCTTTCCCTCTTCATGCGATCGATCCGTATTATTAGATCGTTCCCTGTCCCAGTTTTTCATTGCACGTTGGAGTGCAGCAGTGTCCGTGAATATGTGTGAGTGACCCTGTCGGTTGACTCTGAGTTTCGCCGGGTACAGCATCGCGTAGTCCAAGCCAAGGTCTTTCAGCTTTTTTTGTACGGAAAAAAGAGCTTGCGTGCCTCCTGCACCCTGGCGGTGAAGTCCGGGTACAGGGAAATGGACGAACCCTCATATTGCAGAGTAGGTTTAGATCTGGCCAGCCGTAGAGCAGTGTCTCTGTCCCGATAATTAAGCAATTTCGCTATGATAGGTCGGGGAGGGGGGCCCTGGCCGCGGTCTAGGTCCCAAGGAACGGTGCACCCTTTCCACCATGAACATCGCTGAAAAAGCACCCTCACCCAGGAGAGTTGTGAGGAGTTTCTCCACAAACGCTTCCATAGGCCCCGTTGAGGTGGTCTCCGGCAGCCCAGTGATTCTAAGGTTACAGCGCCGGGAACGGGCCTCCAAATCCTCCGTCTTATCTTAGAGGATCTGCATGAGCCTGTCCAGTTTTTTGTGTCCCGTATCAAGTTCCGTCAAAGCCTCCTCCACTTCCCTGAGCCTACGTTCCTACATGTCCTGTCTTTCCGCATGCTTATCTATTCTTTCTGCCATGCGGTCCATCCTATAGGTTAGAGCGTCGATCTTAGAGCCCAGCGACGAGATACTCGTCTGTATACCCTTCTCCATGGACATTAGGAGAGACTTAATGTCCGATCCAGCCGCCGTCTCGTCCTCCAGTGACGCAGACGCCTGGTCCACAGCCATGGCTCCCTGCTGTTGTGAGCGCCTTTGCGAGAAGGGAAGCTTGCTCTGGGTTTTGTCTCCTTTAACCATTTTGTCGGGTCTTATTACCAACAAGACACGTGAAGAGACAGAGAGTCGTGCTTTCCAGCCAGCTAGCTGGATACACCAGCAGACTCAGACCTGCTAGGCCACGCCGTCGCGTAGCAAACTGTTGCGTTCCAGGGTTGGATCCCAGATTAGTGCGGGTAGTCCTTTCCCGGTGCAGAGGGATCAATTCACCGCGCCCGCTCCCAACGTCCACCCCCGGCCGTGGCTGCTTGCACACTGCTGTACACTCCCCATGCAGATCCAGAGGGCCGCAAGGTGCACTTTCCTTGGCTTTAATCACTTTCTTTAAGCTACACGGTAGGACTCACTTTATGTCCTTTCTTCCCTCTCTGTGTCGGTGCGGTAAACGCTGCAGCACACCACTCCCCCAGAGTCTCCGCCAGTGCCTCAGCAAGTAGCCCAGTTGCGCTGCACTAGTTACGTCTCTCTGTGTCCCCCTTGCTGGCCTCCATCCACCACTATTCCTGTGTCATCCTTCAAGGGAGCCCGCCAACACCTGCCGCTAGTGAGATCATGAGGAGTCCGCTGCTGCGTCGCCCCCACCGCCGGGCACCAATCTGGGGGATCTAGGGCCGCAGAGCCGGGCACCCTGCGTGTCCCGTCTGCCTCCGGGGGGGGGGCGCCACGTAGGTTCTTTCAGTGTCCTGCTGGGTACCGCAGGCGGGCAACGGTGTCGGAATGCACCCCCACCGGGCCCCAAATTCGTACCTTCAGTTGTCGGCTGCCGTCCGCCAACTATGGCACTGAGCTGATCACTCGCGGGCTCTGCACTGCACCGGGCCGGGACTTCCGGCCGTCCCCTGCCGCACGTCGCGTGACGTTGCCCGGGCTGCAGATTTGCTATGGGCCGGGGATTCATGCCCTCTCCTCGTCATCCTATGGAGCTCCCGATTCTCCGCCAACAAAGCCGCGCCTCAGCTGGAGAGGGCACCGCCGGCTTCCCGACCGTGAGGGGTTTCCGGGGAAGGGGTGAGGGGGTCGAAATGCACGCTCGAGTGCAGGACATTGAAGGATCTTTTTGTGGGCACGGCGGAGCAGTGGGATCAAGCGTCCATCACGGATTCCGGCAAGCTCCGCCCCCCACTAAAAGGAAAGTTAGGGCTTGGCAAGTGGGTGCACTTGCCAAGTCGACATGGCAGTAAAAATTGCGCACAGACACTGCAGGTCTGAGAACCCTTTGAAAGGCTGCTCGCATGGGTGGCACAATTAGTGTTGCAGGCCGACTAGCAGCATTTGATTTACAGGCCCTGGCACTGTCAGTGCACTTTACTAGGTAATTACCAGTAAATCAAATATGCCAATCATGGAAACACCAATCCATAAACCAGCAAAAACCAGGAGGTCAGAAAGCAAAAAGACAGGTGAAACATGCCAAACGATGCCAGGTCTAATAATATAATAATGAATCTATGTATGAAATATACATTTTTATAAAATGTATACATTTTTTAAATGATGATTGTAATATTACAAAATGGATGTTTTTTCTTTTATGTGCTTTTATGGCCATATTTGACTGCATAAAGTTTTCAGAACTGAACCAGTTGTATGTACATCTGGCCCTGTCTGACTCGTTCTGCGAGCTTTCTGTGGTCGTCGTGCAACGACGGATATGCTCTGCTAATGCTTTCACGTTCACCTCCAGTCACACGTGGGAGGCTGCAATCGCTTGAAGGATAGATTCCAGCCTGTCTGGTTACTGTGAGAAAGCAATCAAGTGAGTAGCAGCCACTGCAGAAGGGTGTGTTAAAGTTTGCAGAAATCGCTGTTAGCATGAGCTAAAGCCATTTTGTGCTCGCCATGTGCTTTCTCCCTCTTCCAGAGCCTTGCACATGCTCAGAAAGTCCTGTAGCTGCCAGAATGCACCTGCTCCTAGTGTATAACTGGCAGGCTGTTCTCACTGATGTAAGGAGAAATGTCTCCCCTCCCACTTTGTTGAGCAAGCACATTTTGTAAACCCATAATAGTCAATAACTATGCTTGTATGTGCCAGGACCTCCCCTTGGTTTTATGATGACTATGCAACAAATGCATATATAATATCCCTGTTCTATGTACTCTTAGACTGTCTCATACAGCAGCCTGAGGTACTGTATGACGCAGTCTCTCTCATGTGAGGTTAATAAATGCATTATTTTGATATTACAGCTTCCATGCCAATTTCTTCTTTTTTGGTTTAAGGACCAGCTGTATCAGTGAACCCCTTAAAAGGTTTTTATTTCTACAAATGACGCCTGGATGTGGGGCTCAACGGTGAAGCGGCTATCCAAGGGAGTGGTCTTGACGGGAGACAGGAATCTACTGAGGAGGACAGGACAGGAATCTACTGAGGAGGTACCCTGCGCACGGAGATTCTTTATCTCTGCAGACCCATGTGTTTCTGGTTTCCCTGATCTTGCTCTCCAGGTGTTAGCCGCTCCCGACTGAGATCTTCTTTGGCATGAGTATTCTAAAACGACCGTTGGGCCACTCAGAACTTGGCAGTGGGCGGCTGGAGATTTGTGCTTGGTAAGGTCGTCGACATTTGTTTGCTTGTTTGGCCAAAAACGTGATTTGTCTGGATATATGTAAATTGCAATTTATGTAGGCAGTAATGAGGAGATTTGTCTCTAAATTGTGAAAATTTGAACGACACACATTGTGTTAAGTGTCACTTGGCAAATATTATTGTATATGCTACAATATTTTCGGCATGCCTGTTTCAAGCGCACTTCGAAGAATGTGCTGCTACCTTGGAGGTACCAATGTGTATCTTGAACTAACTCAGCCGGTTCCCCTAGAGGGGATACCTAAATAGGTTTAGGTATATTAAAAAAGATGACTAAGTAAATCATGGAACTAAACATATATACATAAAATGGATCCTGATCTGCGCACTTAGTATCATTCATAAGTGGTGATATGCAGAGCGCTTTTGAGTGTTCTGCCAGCCAAACTAGAAATGTGGTGTATTTTGGCTTCTTGAACATGGAACAGTCTTTGGGCTGTTTTGGTGCAGTTTCTTTTTAGAGTTCTGTTTGTAAATATGACTTACAATTAGAATTTACAAATGGTTTGGTTTGAGTACAGTCTGTGGGCTGTCTCTTATTTTTGTCCTAAGTGTTGATTTTTGGGTTGATTGTGTGTTTGAATGTCTATGTGGTTTGTGGTTTGATAGTGGCGGAACTTGTGTGAGTGAGGAGCGATTGCGCTCTTTGTGTAAGAATGACTAGCCTTAAGCACGCTGTGTTGTGTGTTATGAATGTATGGCCCCCTTGTTGAAAATGTTTGGAATTAGCTCAATTTGGTTTGTTGACGTCATTTGTGTTCTGCAGATGCCATTGGGAAATTTACACTTTGAAATTCAAAAAATGAAAAATATAGCATATTGTAGGTAGCTACACGGTACTATTAACAATAAAGTAGTAACAGAGTATAGATGTGTTAACCTTTCATTATTATATCACTACAGTGGTAAAGCACAAAATTGGAATTCACATTCAATAGGAATAAAATAGGCCTCATAGAAAGGAAGTAAAAACGAAATTGTTTGCTTTGCATAACTAGGACTCCATACAAAATGTTACAGCATTTATCCTTGCATATTAATGTTAAAAAGGCATTCACATCATCTGGGTGAATTGGTTGTTGCTGAAATAAACACAACATTACAAAACAATAGATTTTGACTGTCTTGAAATGCCTGACTTTCAAATAGACTGTGACCGTGCTCACATTTCAGCACCAGAAAAAGAGCTCTCAAACAGCTGTGTTTAATCTGTCTCTCTGAGAAGAAGCTGTCTGACACAACAAACGGAGATTAAACTTTTTCAGTACATTACAATACAGCAAAGGGTTTTTCTCCTGAGAAAGTCGCTGCTGATCAGAGCACAGCTGAGTAAATAACACATGGCTATTCCTGACCACAAGCCACACAGGAAAAAATGTTGGATCAACTAGATCTTAAGTTAGCGCAAACATGGTATGAAGGAGTGCATTAAAGACTGCTGATTTTAAAAGTTAGAAAAGACAGTTTCATTATTTTGGATAACAGCGAAAAGATTAAAAGTAGGGATTTTCTTTCTTGTTGCCTTTTTAATAAGCACATCCATGGATCTGATGGGAAAATAATTTCTGTCTTTAAAAAAGTGATGCAGACTTTTCATGTTTCAGTAAATCTTCTGTGCTTCGTGTTACAAATAAATGCATTTAAAGGCGAAAGGAAAAGAATGAGACTTGCTTTTCATATGTGGAAATATCAAAAGGGTTGGTGATCATTATTTTTAAAAAAAGGATTTGACTGTGAAAAAAAATGTATTAAAAATATTTGCACTAAAATTGTTTTGATCTTTGATAATCATACTGTGAATAATATATAACTCCTTGCATCAAAGTTGAAATGTTAGCAGCACTTTACTACAATGTGGGGAATAAAATTTGAAATTTCACTTTACCCAAGCGTACAAAAACTTGTTTTATGAGGGTGTACCTTAAACATTTCTGATCCCCCATCCCTGGGATATCTAGAGGAGACTCTAGGGGCCCCTAATATGCCAAAACATTGTAGGTTATTCCAGAGGTGTAGCTAGAGCTTCTGGCGCCCGGGGCTATCCCTCAGAGAGGTACTTGGGCGGGGGGGGTGCGGGGGGAAAAGGACGACAAGCAGCGGAGGTGGATTGGCATGGTTTCAGACACTCCAGGCTGCTATCTAGTCTTTTCTTTCTGTTCTGTCCTGGACATCCAGCTAACTGGGAGACTCCTTACAGTTTTCCTGCAAACAATCTGATCTTAGAAGGGTCCTCCTATTTGATGGAGTTGCCCAATCCATGGGATCAAGGTTGGTGTCCGGTTCAGACAAGAAAGGGCCACAGGCCCTTTTAAAGAGGTAGGTTTTTAAAGTGTTTACTGAACTGAAAGAAGATGAACTCATAAACAAAATCTAGCTAATTTCACAGGAGGAGGACCATAACTATCAGAGCTTTAATCAATGCTTCCGATACCTGGAGTTATTTTAGTAAGAGCAGGCAGCATTTCTGGATAACAGATTTCCATGGGTAGTGTGTGACCATTTCTTATAAGTAGCAAGTGCCTCTACAATGAAAGGCTACATGTATGGGATACAAAACCTGGAACTGGTTGCTTTCCTGCTTCAGAATATAAAGGGGGGGCATCAGTGCCCGGGTGACATGGTTGTGATTTTTTTATTTAGGAATAGTCTACATGTCAAGTTCTGGATCATTAGCAGTTCCACATTTGTGCTTCTTCTAGGTCCTCAACTGCCTTTAACCTATCTGATATTACGAGTCAAAATGCCAGAATTGTTGGAATAAGAACCCATAAGCATTCTGCAAGCAGCTAGCCTTCTTGCCTTTCGTTTGCTGCACAATACACAAGGTGAACAGGAGGATTAATGCAGACTCAAAACTGGGGAAACCGAAAAGCAAGGTAACAGTTACTGCTCCTTGGTAGCACAACTAATTCTGAAAAGCCCAGCAATTGTTTAAAGTGCGTAAACTATTCACCTGAAGATAGCACTGTGCAATTATTTCGTCATAAGTAGAAAAAACCTCTATGAAGCACCAGTACCTAGTGCATGACATGTTTCATACATTCAGACAATTGCAATTTCTGCCAGCTGTCCTTCAAAGCACTGGTAACACATTTATTAACCCGCGTGAGACAAGTCATCTCCACTTGGCGCATCTGTCACTGGGCCGGTGACAATGGCAATGGCAAGGTGATAGAGCCTAGAAAGGTGAGCCTTCTTGAACAAGTAACGTCAGGTCTGACTAGCAGGCATTAAATTACCAAACAAGCACACCGGAGGGCTTGTTGCTTTTTAGTAGCAGGCTTGTGGCCTCTTCAAGAGGCCATGAGCCTGCTACTGAAAAGCAATAAATCAATTAGAGGTCGGCCTGTCAGGAGATTAATAAATTGGTCTTTCACACTCCTATACTCGCACTACCTAAATCTGCGGGTCCAGAAAAGCTCTGCCTAGTATTGTGCGTATTCTTACTCGCACACGAAACACATCATCTTATAATAAAACATCAATTCACACAAGCAGAGCAGGCCCTACCATAAATGAAGCTGCCTCTGTCAGCAGCCCTAAGCGACACGTTGCACCTGCAAACATGACCCGTTCTTTGTTGGGTTGGGAGAGGGAGGGGTTCCAGTAGGAGAAAACTGATGTAAATTAGGCAAAATAGCACTCACTTTTGATTGTGGCACCAACAGTATTCACATGAATGCTTTACATACCCCCGGTCCACAAGTAAGTCAGAAGACTCACAGCCCTGAAGCATAAACAATTCTTCTACATGACCAAGGCCACAGTGGTAACGGGCCAGTGGTTGCCAATGGGCCCATGATACGTGTACCAGCTTTTGCTAGACCTGAGGTTGTAACTAACAATATTTTACAAGCCTGGACGTGCAGAACCACACACAGGAGACATACTGTTAGCTCGAATACATTACCTTGTCTCACCTTTGCAATGTCATTTACCTGGACAATTTCCACGGCTTCGTCTTTGTTTGCCTTTACAGTCGGCAACATTCCCTCATGTAAAGGTTAATTGAATGTAGTTTTTATTTAATTGATATCATATTTTTTATATTTGGTTCTGGTTAGTATTAAGGTCGTCCCAAGAAATAGGGTTAGGGTAATGGCTGCTTTTTTTTTTTAAATGTCATTGGATTTCATTAAATTGAAATAATTATATATTTAAATTGACTAGGATAAGACCCAACATTAGCCTTATGGTAAGTGTTCATTTCTTTAATTTAATTGTGACAATTACTTATGTAACATTGGTTAAATTCAACATACTTAGCTCTAGATGTTACATTTTAGTATACTTACATGACTTAATATGAATATGACAGAATGCTTAATATTGGTCAGGGTTAGAATGAAGGTTAATGACCCGTGGATGTGAATATTATAATGAGGTCATGTTTTATTTATTTTATAGAGTTTTATATAGCGCAAACTTGACCCGAATCATGTATCAGAGCGCTTTACATAGCAACAGTGGTATTACATAAGGACACATTCATTTTTGTTGGGCACGGAGAGATTAAGTGATTTGCCCAACATCACAGGATGTTCAACAACATTGCCCAGACTCGAACCCAGTTCCCCAGATTTGAGGTCGACCACTCTAGCTCTAGTGTTAGGCCAACTCCTCTCCCGACTTATGTACACCTTTGAGTAGAGTAAGCATATAGACTCCTGTGGAAGTAGGCTTCAGAACTTTCAACTTCTACCATGACTGAAATCACAAGTAATATTTACAAAAGCATTTAAAGTCGATTTAGTTAGTTGTGTGCCTTGTGCAAGAAAGCTTAACTGTGCACTCACCCAGTATGCTTTCAAACTCTCATCAACATCAAGGTTGTTACTGTATGTGACCTTTTTTCAACAAAATGCCAAGCCACGATAAGGTTAAAAACACATTTATCCCACATCAACTACGTGCAAAGAAAAAGTAACATATGTTGTACGACTCCAACACTTAACAGCAGCTAAGTGGCCCCATTTCAAGTGTGACGCCTTAAGCAAGTACAGGCTGTAGTTAAGTCAACAATAAGTAGCATTCTGGGATTTGTCTTAACTTTGGACGTTTGTAAAACTCCGAAAAGTGCTGGTGGTTAAACGACTAGGAGTGGAAGGAGTAAAACACTGCCTGTGATAAATAAGTAGGTAGGATTTTGTCTTTGTCTTGACATTTATGTGGGAAAATCTGGTGTTGTATGGAAGTTTGCACTGAAAGAGCTTTGGCTATGTTTTGTAGCAGATAAAGCGGATGTATGACGGTACGACACGGGCTATTACCACGCGTACCGTTACAACGCGTGTTTTACAACGCATGTCGTTACCACGACTTGCGCTGTAGGGTGCGGACTTAGGAATAGTTTAATTTACTATTCCAACACCAGTCCCCGTGGATAGTAGGGAAGGTATTGGAATAGTAAATTAACTATTCCTTGTCCTTGAGCGCCCTCCAGCGCAAGTCGTGGTTACGACTTGCGTTGTAAGAGACGCATCGTAATGGTAGCGCGGGGTAACATCCGCGTTGTAAAGGATGTTCCCCGATAAAGGAGTCACCAATCAAGGACCATGTACTTAGTGTGTATGTAACACTCTGAGAAACTCACAGGTGGAAAAAAAGAACAAATTGAAAAGCGTTTCAATCCATTAAATTAACTCATAAGTAAAGGTCATAGTGTTTCGGTAATAATATTGTAATTGTTCCATATTAATTGAGAAGTGAGCGGCTCGTGAGGCATGAATGACGAGGCAGTGGATAATAAGTGCTATATGTAGTAAATACTCACGGCCCGGTCGGGGATCTCGAAGCAGTGGTGGCCGGTCTCGAACTAAGTGAGACTCAGACTGCTGCTGTTTTTAATAAGCTGGACTGTCTGCTGCAAATCGCCCTTCACTGTAGAGACTCCACTAAAGAGAGGCCGTGGTGGTGGTGCTTGTTACTAGTATATTTTATTGTACAGCGCAGGGGCTGGCCGAAAAAGATGGCCAGGGCCGTCATTGTTAGCGCTTTCGCGCGCTACTAGATTGACAGCCCTGGGATCCACATACACTGTAGGCCGAGTGCTGCACCACCCCTAAGCTAGGTGTTGCAGCATTTGCAAGCATGTCCGCTTGCACTTACCTACACGTGTGCAGTGCCAGCTGCTCAGTTATAGCCGCATGTGGGGGGTGACAGGTGACCGGCATGAACATCACTGTCAGTGTCCCGACTGACTCCCTAACAAAATCCTGGACTGGCCACGGGCCACCAGTGCCACGCAGCTGCCACCTGTAAATTATTTTTTAAGTGCCCCTAACACAAAAGTCGAATTAGGGCAAAATTTACTTTTTCAAAGCAGTTCTGCCACCCAGGGCAGTTTTCAAACTGATCCCAGGCTTCAGTAATGCACACATGCAAATACAGAATGAACAGCTGACCTCTCTACTCCTGCTAGACAGCACACCACACACTGCACACAAATGAAAATAAGTATAAAGAAACCAGCAGAAGTTATTATCCTACCTTTAAATTATTGGCAAACAGGTATGAAACAAGACTGCCTTTCAGCTGTGATTCTCCATAGTTGCTTTGAAATTGGAAAGTCCGCATGGCGTAGTCCTTCTCAGACAGAGTACAACAGGTTCAAAGTCAGAGGCCAAGGTCTGTTTTTAGAACTGACCAGCCCTACTGAACGTGAAATTTCCACGCAGAGAGCCACTGTCAGTACGTGATTTCTACATTACACCATGGAAGATTGTAATGCTGAACAGTAGTTTAATCAACTGATTTCTTTGTATTAATTAAATATCCTGATTCTCACACTGTAGGGTAAAGCACTATAAGTAATGTTTTAGGTAACATTAGCTAGAGAAAATATTGCATATTCTGTTAGGAGCACATGGGGATATCACTGTTTTCTTGAGACATAATACAAGTGTAGGAGATATGCAGGTGGGGTTTATCCTATTGAATAGCATTATAAAGGGATAGCAGCATTTGTAGGTCATATGCAGAGAAGCTCTGCCATGTATATAGCACTAAAGCTTTTAGTTTAAAGATTACTGTGTAAGGTCTACAATAAGGAGGCAATGAAATTCAGTTTGCATTCATGCGCCCTCATGTTACACTAGTACAATTGCTAAAGGAATTGGTACTTGGTTATTAATGTTTTCTAGCTAGCTCAATGTGTTATTTACCTCCTACAAGTTTGTTTGTGTCCAGTTGCCAAAAATAGGGGTAGATAGTATCGACAGAAGGTAAACCTGTTCCAGGTTTCTTACTGTTGAAATGGGGGAAAGGATGTTAGCTTCTGTGCAAATTAAGGGTAAGCAAATTTATGTTTTCTCTCTCTTTTTCTCACTCTCTTTTGAGCCAGTCTAAACTGTCTAGGAAATGGCTATGAGACATTTAATTGGCTATTCAGTAATACAGTTTCAAAATTGTTAGCATTAATAAAATGAATTAAAAAAATACGTCATGTTACTGCCCATCCTGTCTGATGAAATTATGAAAGGATGAGTAGTCTAGATTGCTGTTCCCATTTGACCTTTAAGGGGAACTATATGTTATTCTCATGCTCCATACAGTTTTGCAAGGCATTGCTAGTCTTTTATTAGCTAGTCTGTGTAAATAAGCTGACAGCCCTTATTAGAGCTGGTGAATAGGTTTTCTTTGAAAATGATGTTGCATAGTCCAGATCGTAAAAAGTAGAATGCAGGAAAGACGCCCATGTGATCCTCAGCAAACATTTTTGAAAGGAAATTATTGTTTTATAGGAGTTTGTTTGTCATAACATGTTCTGCGTGAGAAATTTATGTACACACTATGTTGAAGGTTTTTTTAGTTCTTTATGTAATAATAATCCCTGTTAAATTAAAGTGTTAGATTTTCCTGCTGTGCCTATAGCATGAGAGCATGGTCCTAAGCGTAAAATGTAGGTGATGTTATGAAAGAAAAATCATTTTAGAAGTGTCTGCAGTCCTGTACAAGTAGTGAAAAGTTATGACTTATGAAACACAAGCTTGTGCACAAAGAGTGCTTGTTCTAAGAATTCCCTTTCTTGATGTTCTTCAGATGAATAATATAGGAATGCACAAATGTAAGGATAGAGTATGTCTGTATTGTTTTTCTTTTTTCCTCAGAATTTAGTAAATGAACACTGCTTGGGATTGGGGGAAACAAATCAAATAGTGTAACGTATTACTCTTGTCAGTCCACCAAAGAGTTCCTTTTATACTTACCAATAGCTCCAGGCTGTTGTTTTTTTTATCTCTCAGATTGATTAAGTGGTTCTTGGGTGCCTTGCTAATATATGGTGCGCCCCAAGACTAAGGAAGTATTCTGAGACTATCCTCTCTGTTGATAGATTATTTGTATGCCTTGTCTAAAGACCTTTTGCTCTGTCCACCAACAGATATTTACTGCCCTACAACCATTGCCAGAGGGGCCCGGACATCAGATCCAGCCTGGGGATTCAGCACCAGTCCAGCTTGAAGCCAAGTGAAGCATTCCTGGTAAATGAGTTCTGGACACAGGGATGCAATTTGAAAAGATGTTCATTCCAAGAGAAAGATTGTAGTAATCCACGCAGGAAGCTCCAATTTAATTCTTGAAGTATCTTTAATGGAGTACAGATTTACATGCAGCAACCTTCAGCTGTACAATTCAATACTGGTTACGATTGGAACTTTAACTGTGATGCAATTCCACAGCATCACAGTTACCTCATACAATTCTAAATATTACCACAAAGATCTCATCCATTAGCAAGCAGAAGTCACCAACAACTGACTCAATGCAGAATCTTCACATGCTTAGAACATCATGACATATATAAGATTCCAATCTTAACCTAACATTGAACATTCATAAAATAACACACTTAAATAACTAAGGAAATAAATGTCCCAATTTAGTAAATACTACACCAAGGTGAAGGGAACCAGCACAGGCTTTGCTGGCAACTAGGACCTCAGTGAAGGTGGAAGACTAGGATGTGAAGTGTGTACCCCTGCCACTGCCTTGGGCGAAAGACGGGGTCACAAATCAGAAGGGAGAAGTTGTGGATCCAGTTTGTGATGCCCAGCTGAGAGAGTCACAGACTGCAAGAAGGCTTTTGCTTGAGGTGACCCCCTTTGAAACAAGGGTTGCTTCAGAGATCCCAGCATTAAGTCCCTGAGTCCTGGTCCCAAAGTGAATGCAAGTCTGCGCCTTTGTTTGTTGATCAAGGAATGCCTGGGCATACTGGGTACATTCTGTGGCCCCCAACAAAAGAGCAGTGCGCCAGCGAAGCAACGCAAGAGTTAGGGAAGGACTTGAGTTCAGGGTAAAGGCGCTGTGCCCTTGGTGTCTGTTAGATTAAAGTGAAGAAAACTGGTGCACTGCCTGAGACACTGGACAGGATCATTGAGGGTATTTGCCCCGAAAGGTGATTGCCCTCTCCTGAAAGAAGAAACGTTTCCCTTAAAACTGGACCATGATTGTTTTCTTGAGTTGCGCAGCTCCACCTTGGGAACAACAAGAGCCTGCCTGTGAGGCTCAGAGGGACACATGGAAAAGACTCCCCTCTGGCTGGTTGTACAGCGGCTTCAATTTCCCAAGGACTTCTTTTTGTTAGCAATGTACCCCTTTGGTCATCCCATTTTTGAGGAGGAGTAATCCTTTGCGGCTCCTCGTCCTAATTCTTGAGGCCCCGTGTGGTCCTCCTGGTCCCCTGGAGTGAAGATTGTTTTTATAATATGTCTGACTGTTTTAATATTTGCATTAGTTATGTTTATTCTGCAAGAGAAAAATTTGCTAAACAATTGATAAATTCTTCTTTGCCCTCTTCCTAAGTATATTAATTGATACTCTAGCCCTCATAAAAGGAACACTGGAAAAGTCTATTGAAAATGTTTTTATTATATATGTGCTCTCCTAAAACCTGGGTGTTAATTATGACCCAATGCTCTGTTCCCTTTGTGCTCCTGCTTATACCTTATATATCCCCGCTTAATGAAATGTTTAGAATGTAAATACCCACCTAGCAATGGATTAGGATATTGATGAATTTATGGGAATAAATGTGCAAAATATTTTCTATGTTCCTTCTAGATCATAGGGATGTCTTAGCTCATGCTAAAAGGACTATCTGTTAAAGTTTGCAGGAATCGCTGTTAGCATGAGCTAAAGCCATTTTTTTCTTGGCAGCCGTTTTAGTTAGCCATGTGCTTGCCATGTGCTTTCTCCCTCTTCCAGAGCCTTGCACATCCTCGGAAAGACCTGTAGCTGCCAGAATGCACTGCTCCTAGTGTGTAACTGTCAGGCTGTTCTCACTGATGTAAGGAGAAATGTCTCCCCTCCCACTTTGTCAAGCAAGCACATTTTGTATACCCATATTAGTCAATAACAATGCTTGTATGTGCCAGGACCCCCCCTTGGTTTTTTGCTGACTATGCAACAAATGCATATATAATGTCCCTGTTCCCTGTACTCGTTAGACTGTCTCATACAGCGGCCTGAGGGTACTGTATGATGCAGTCTCCCTCATGTGAGGTTAATAAATGCATTATTTTAATATTACAGCTCCCGTGCCAATTTCTCCTTTGTTGGTTTAAGGACCAGGTGTATCAGTGAACCCCTAAAAAGTTTTTATTTCTACTGTGGGACCTGGGTACCTATATTGGGGGGGGGGGGTCTTGTGTGTGGCACATTGATGGGACAAGAAAAGAAGGCTTTATCCGATCTACCCGGGATACCTAAAGGTTCCATCAATACGGAAAGAACTGAAAAAAGCGACCCGGTAATATTTCACTGAAAACATATGTTTTATGTTTATGTTTACGTGATTTGTATAGCGCAACAAATACCCTGGGGTGTCTCGGCGCTTATGATCTTTAAAGGACAGGACCAGCGGATGGGATCATTTATCGAATAACCAGGTCTTTAAGGCTCTTCGAAAGGAAATGAGCGTGGGACTGATTTTGAGTGCCTTGAATTTGATCCTGTTCCTGACTCGTAACCAGTGGAGATGGCGTATTGCCAAAGAGGTGGAATGATGTTTGGGTATCCCGAGCAAGACTCTGGCTGCCGCGTTTTGAATGGACTGCAGCTTATTTAGGACTTGTTCTTGCGTATTAAGGAATAACGCATTACTGTAGTCCATTTTTGAGAAAACCAAGGTGGTGATCAGGGTTTTTCCGGCTGAAGCTGGCAGGTATGGGAGTAGTTTTTTATTTTCTTCAGTGTAAAGAAAGAGGAAGAAACCACTGAATTGACATGGTGTTTAAATGACAACCTGTCATCAAAGATGACTCCAAGGTTTCTGACCCTGGTCACCGGGATCGGTGGAGGCCCCATTTGCTTGGGCCACCAGATGGAGGACCAATCCGGTGAGAGAGTGCCAAAGGTCATAACCTCGGTTTTGTCCGAGTTGAGTTTCAAGCAGTTCCTCGACATCCAGGAGCAGATGGCTAGCATCCCCTCCTGGAATCTCGAGGCAACTGCTGATCCGTCCCTGTGTACCGCCAACACCAACTGTGTGTCGTCGGCGTAGGTGGTTAAGGTTAGTCCGTGTGCTTTTATGACTCTCGCTAGGTCCGCTACATATATATTAAATAATGTAGGGCTTAGCGATGAGCCTTGGGGTACCCCGCAGGGTAAGGCGAAAAAGGGCGAGTAGAACTCCCCCAACCTCACCGCCTGCGTGCGGTTGGCCAAAAAAGAGGTGAGCACGTCCTTGGCCAAGTGATTGACCCCCAAGGCCCCGACACGGCTGATCAGGATGTTGTGATCAACCGTGTCGAAGGCGGCGGAAAGATCTAAAAGTATAAGAACCGCCGCCCCACCGTGGTCCAAGATGTTCCTAATTTCATCGGAGGCCTTTATGAGGGCGGTTTCCGTTCCATGGCCCTTCCTGAAACCAAACTGCGTGTCATCAAGAAGCTGATGCGTATCAATGAATTCTGACAGCTGCTGGTTCATCACAGATTCGAAAATTTTAGCGGGGAATGGGAGACAGGCAATAGGTCTGTAGTTGACTGACTCACTGGGGTCAAGCGACGGTTTTTTAAGCAAAGGTTTAATGCTTGCCTTTTTCCATATTTCCGGGTAGACTCCTGTTTGGAAAATGGAATTGCAGATGTCTGTCAGAGGGGAGGTGATAGCCTCCATAATGGAGTTAGCTATGGAGGGTGGGCAAGGGTCTAGGGGGGGATCCTGATTTTATGGATGTAATGAGTTTGCTAATTTGTTGAGATGTGACCGGATGAAAAACAGAGAAAGTGGGTCTGGGGACAGGGACCGGGGGCTGGAGGTCAGATCGCACAATTTCCAGAGAGTTAGGAGTAGTGAAAGTGGAGTAAATATTGGCGACCTTAGTTGAAAAGAATGTAGCTAGAGAATTGCAGAGGTCTTGAGATGCCTCCAATGGGGGGCCTGTTGGCGGGTTAGCGAGGAAGTCGACAACTTGGAACAGCTTCCTAGCTGAGTTCTGAGCCAAGTCAATCTGGGATGAAAAGTAGTCCTTTTTGGTTTTCAGGATAGCTCTTTTGTATACTGCTAAAGCATTTTTGTAAATTAGTTTCTGTTCGGTGCTGTAATGTTTGCGCCAGTGCCTCTCGAGGTTCCTACAATGCTGTCAGTGGAAAACATAGCGTCAGTGGAGTCCCCCTCGGTCCTGTGGGAGGCATACAAAACAGTCTTGAGAGGGCAAGCCATTTCATCCATAGCGGGTCACAAGCGTACCCAGAGAAGGGAATTAGCGGAGCTAGAATTAGCTCTACAAATGGCAAACACAGCTCACATGGCGGACCCGACGTCAGACACGCTTCATGCACTGCAGCTATGTCAAAAGCAGCATGATGATCACCTTAAGCGCTGGACCACAGACAACATAGCGGCGACCGCACAAAAAATATACGATGTGGGAGACAAGGCAGGTAAACTACTGGCCTGGTTGGACAAGAAGAGGGGAGGTAGTAAGAGTATCTTACAGCTGCGCGCTACCAACGGAACTCTCTTTACACGCCCGGCAGATATAGTTGATGAACTGGTGGACCACTTTCAAACAGTATATACCCCAGACGAGGAAGTGATGATGGGAACAGCTCTGGCCGCCCTCCACAACGTACCGACACACACTCTTTCACAGGAAGCGGTGGCTAAGCTGGAAGCCGATTTAACATCGGAGGAGCTACAGCTGGCCATTAATGCTATACAATCCGGCAAGGCTGTGGGCCCCAACGGGATCCCAATTGAATGGTACAAGTTAATGTAGGAGGTACTGAGTGCGACCCTACTGGCCATGTATGTCGAAAGTTTAGAAACGACAGTTCTCCCGTTGAACCAGCGCACTGCGACAATAATAGCAATCCCAAAACCGTGCAAACCACCAACAGAATGCACGTCATACCGCCCGATATCGCTCCTCAATGTGGAAGCCAAGATACTGGCTAAACTTCTGGCTACGAGGTTAATGCCTCACCTCTCACACTTGATTCACCCAGATCAATCAGGCTTTATGCCACACAGGAGCACTGCCTTAAACCTTAGACGAGTCCATGGAGCGGTGGCGCGTGCACCGCAACTACATGTGCCGGCGGCACTATTATCCCTGGACGCCAGAATGGCATTTGATATGGTCGAATGGCAATATCTATTTGCAGTGCTTACTCACATGGGGTTTGGTCCCAAATTCATATCTTGGATAAAACTCCTCTATGCGAGTCCGATGGCGCATGTGTCAGCGAACGGTCATATCTCCCGCACGATACCGCTGGCTAGGGGGACGAGACAGGGTTGTCCGCTGTCGCCCTTACTATTTGCGCTGGTCCTGGAACCATTAGCCACCTTAATCATAACTACTCCGTTACTGAAAGGGATCTGCTGGGGAGAGGGCTGGGAGGACAGAGTTTCCCTCTACGCCGATGATATGCTGGTCTATTTGATGGACCCGGAGGAGGGGATTCCAGAACTTCTGGCGCTATGTGACGATCACGGGAAAGTGTCCGGCTACACGATTAATTGGACAAAATCAGTGATCTATGTGCTGAAGGGCCCAGCACCGACCCTCCCTCCTAGCTGTCCGCTGGAGATAGCGGACACCGCCTTCAAATATCTAGGTATTCATGTCATGCGGAACGCAACCGACTTCTATGAGCAAAATCTAAAGCCGCCACTTGTTCGCCTACGGAGCGATGTGCTTCACTGGAAGGCCCTGCCCCTGACGCTGCTTGGGAGAGCAGCGCTATTCAAAATGATGGTGTTGCAGCGCTTCCTGTATGTACTTGAAAATACGCCCTACCTGGTGCCACAGCGCTATTTCCAACAAATAACAGCTATGATAACCGGTCTGCTGTGGGGAGACCGCCCGGCACGAATAGCTCACGTGAAGCTGAACAGGAGCTGGTATGAGGGGGGGATAGCCTTGCCAAACATACAGTTATACTACTGGGCAGCACAACTTAAAGTCATTAATCATTGGCTACACGTCCCCCAGGACGATCTGGCTCACCAGGCAGACAGAACACAGCTGGGCACGCATAGTTTACTGGCGACGCTTTACCACAAGGGGCGTGCAGCGAAACTGCTGGGACCAACAAAACATACAGTGGCGCTGTGGTATAGGGCACAGGCGAAACTTAAGTGGGATAGTGTCATCATGAAACTCACCCCTCTATGGGACACTTAGGCACTGGGTCATCTGCGGCACAGCAAAGGGTTCACACAGTGGGATAATATAGGGCTTTCCACGGTGGGAGACATGTGGACGGATGGGGGTGTAGTTCCCTTCTCTCAACTCCAACAGCAATACGACTTAGGCCCCAATGAAACTTATAGATATGTCCAAATTAGACATACACTATTGACAGCCATACCGGAGGGCACCGAGGTCCCCGAAGCCTCCCCATTGGAGGATCGCTTACTTACTGACTTCATGCAGTCCAGCGCCACTTCCCTTACATATCGTAAGCTAATAAATAACCTACTGGACCCCATGGACAAGCTGCGAGAGAGATGGGTGGGCGAGCTGGGAGACATGGACGACACGGACTGGAACGCGGCACTGGCGTCCCCGAAGGAAGCGGGCATCTCGGCCAGGTTCAGACTGGTGCAGCTTAAGATACTGCACCAGATTTATTACACGAGGACCACGCTACATAAGCTCCACAGGGCGGACCACCCATACTGTCTCCGAGGGTGTGGGGAGGAAGGCACTTTTCTACATACAATCTGGGAATGCCCGGTTATAATTGATTACTGGAGGCAAGTGATACGCACCATCTCCCAAACGCTAGAGGCATCCCTTACACCGGAACCCCGTGCATGCTTAGTGAATGTGTGGGAACCTAATGATCTTACACGCCAGGGTCAGCTTTGGGCCATTGTGGGTATTATGGTTGTGAAAAGAGACATAGCGCAGAAGTGGGGGGCAGTGGACTCGCCTACTTTAGCGCAATGGTGTAGGAACATGGATGCACTCATGGTGACGGAAAGAGCGGTGTACAAGATAAGGGTGAACCCTCGAAAATGGAATAAAGTATGGCTGCCGTGGAACCGTTACCGAGGAGATTTGTGTGACCCATTGATGGAAGGGGATAGTGATAGCTCGGGCGACGAGGGGGAGGAGGACTGAGTGTCTTTAACTAGATCAACATAAGAGATGTTAGCGCAGTTGTAACTGATTAGAAGCGCTAAAGGGCTGAAGGGCTAAGGTATTCAATGGCCCTGTGCCGAGCAACCTTTGTGCGTCCACATTATCGATACCAGTGTCGGAACGTCATCGACACTGCCACAGACGCAATTCGACGAATGTCTAAGCTATTGAGTCTTTCAGTTTTGTTATGGTTGTTATAAAACAAAAGTAAGATGTCATTTGATATTAATTGAACAATGCCAATACAATCGAGGCTCATCCGAAGTTGCGCCGCCGGACCCATGGTTGTCGGCTGAAGGGCTGTGTATTTTTTCAATCCTTGATTGTTTTATTTTGTCGCAGACGGCCTCAGGGTTGTAGGCTCACTGCTGTTATTGCTACCAATGGTCAATAAACATCTTACGACAAAAAAAAAGAAAAAGAAAAGAAGGCTTTCCAAAGCCACCAGCCGGGCCTGCTTGCTGCCACCTGAAGTTAGTAGCACCTAGAAAAGATATGGCAGTACGAGCAACCTGGTCCACGGGATTCCCACAGTTCAAACACAGGCTCCTGGCTTCTCTTCTCCAGTCACTAGGTCCCCTCCTGGTAGTCTGCTAGGCTTCAAATTGGCAAGGAGGGGAGCTGCTAGACCAGTGGCTGCAGTACTTTGCTCAGTCCTTGTGTGTTCCCCATTGGACTGGCCGCAGGCCTGAGGCAACTGAGAGTAATCGGCCAGGGATGCCTCCCAGGGCTGCCAGGGTACGGTCACCCTGTTGAGGGAGCTTCCGCACCAGGTGTCAGATGCCAGGCTAGGCCAGGTCAGCTTACCCATTGGGGCCCTCCATCACCTCCTCTTCACCCCAGCAGAGAGCCTCATGGGTCGTGTATTGCATCAATGCACCCCAGGGTCCCTCCCTGACTCTCTCAGGAGGGGCAGAAGGTCCAAAACATAATCTCTGGTGTGGGAAAAATTAAGCCTATGCCCAGAACGACCAGGAAGCCTCTGCACCCTCCTCTCAAGCACAGTCTGCCGTGCTACAGAAGGAGCTGTCACTACCATAATCTGAGTCGCTCTGTAGGTCCAGCAGTTGGAACTGGCAGTCACAGCATCCCCCTCGGAAGCTTGGATACACGGCACAAGGGAGTAAACAATCGCTGGGCGTTTTCCTCCTGGGGGCTGTAGGGGTCCATGAGTTTCCCAAATTGGTGAGCCTCAGGCCGGGTCGCTTGATCTAGGTATCTGCCGTGTGGCTGTCGAGGCCACGTCCCCACCTCCAACATTTACATGTTTATTGCATCTGTGATAACTATGTTGGATAATACTTATACCTAAACTCAATCTCCTTTGAGGTAGGACTTGGTTTTTCACCTACGGGTACTCAGAGTCAAGGAGACTTGAGAGACCACTCTTTTTCAAACTTCTAGTACTTAATGTACTAGACATTGGGGACTACCAGTAGTCTTTGATAGTGCTTTGTTGATCCTGCTACCGCTAGTATAGGTGGAAAAGCACAAGGTAAACCTTGTTAAAAGGAGAAACAGAAGGGATCTGAAGGGCGCTGTTAGGAATATAATCTTTTGCCATTTTTTGTTTAGTGTGGTTAAGAATCAGTGAGTATTCCAATGTGTGTTCCCTGTATGCTGTGCACCTGCATGTAGATGCAGCCTCACTTCCTGCAGCACCCAGGGTTCCTACTGGATCATGCCTCAGCAGTGATCCTACATGACGTTAAGGGCCACTTGACTGAAAAGGCCAGTAACACAAGCAGCTTTTACAAAGAGGCATCACCTGAGTAGGTGAGGGGTGGGATGAGGATATTGAAAGAGCCAGAACTGCCATTTGAGTTGCATCTTGTCTAAATTAAATTAATGTTTTCTCTATATGTGATGGAGCTTCACATTCTGTGAGACCTTTGCCGCAATAAGTCAAAAGAATATTCCCAGCCTTTTAGCTGCTGAGGCTTACCCCCAGTCGCAAGCGCTGAACCCTTTTTTATGTTTGGGTCACTTCAGGCTTAAGCCTTCACAACTTTTTTTCCAACAAAGTTATTTAGGCCAAATTGGCATCCTTTTTACCCACATATTGGAGATTCTAAAGGTGTATTTAAACTTCTGGAAAAGGATCGTGCACTACTGTTTTTTTAGCGTGGTTTCAAAATGTATGTTGTGCTCCAGTGATACTCTCCCTACCCGGGAGAGTGTAACATATAATCTTGAGGTCGCAGTTCCAAGTACTCTTGGGCTGTCTCACTGTGCACTGACTAGGTGTGCTAAATAAATGAATCTGCACAATTTATTCTTGTTGTTTTTGTCTTTTTATTTCCAACTATTTCATTTAGTGTTTTCTTCACACTGGTTTAATACTTCTTGCATAGCTGTGGTACATTCGGCTATAATGACCCATAATGCATTGTTGTCCTTTTTTAATTCATGTTACACTGTTCCCAATGCATTTCGGCTTAATTTGCCTTCATCAGGGGATTGTTTTGTTTAGATGTTTGTGGATTCACCTGGAAGGACCAAGAAATAGCCAAAATATAGCAAGATTGTGTTGCTGTGCAAGAAAGTTTATGTGTTTTCTAGAAACAGCACAGACAAAAGCTTTGCTGTGTTAAGATCACCATGTTTCCAGCTTTCAGGAACAAACAGAGGGTCACAGGGATATATAATGTGTGTTAGTTGTCCAAAAACACGATACTCAGAGCCAACGGAATGTCACATCCTCCACATTTAAGGGTAAACATTGTTGACTGAGTGCTTCCAATAAATATGTTTAAAGTGCAAGCACTAAAAGAACTCTGGTGAAATAAACAGTGTTTGAGGCTCAAATTCATAATGACATTGGGTGACCAGAGGTCTTTCTCATGGTTCGGACACTTTTCAGTAAAATAAATAAATGTCCTTTTTTTAAAAAGTGTGAGTGAGTGTGCACATTTGATAACATGTTTTTCATGCTGCAAGTTTTACTAGCCCTCACCTGTTATGTGACTATGGACATCAGAAGCCATATTACAAGGGGCCCGGACTGCAACAGGAGTGTATATCTGCTTTCTGCACCCAGGGTGGTTTGGTAGTACAGAAGGGAATGCCAACACATGCTCAGCCCCTTCTGTAATACAGATCATGCCAGTGACAGCCCACAGGGGCATTCCCTTATTTGCCTGGAAGCATGGGCCATTGCACATAAGGGACATCTGTAGCCGCCCTGCAATACAGGTGCAGGTGCTTAGGCAACGAGGCAGTCAATGTGTGCACTGAATGAGGGCTTCAAAAAGGTGGCAGAGTTAAATGGGGGCTGGCTGCTTCAGAATTCTGCACCACTAAAATATGAAAGCTGAAATATTAATGATGCCCATATTCTATAGTTTATTCTACAGGGTTATTAACAATAAGAAGAAGAGACACCCACCAAATAGTGGCATGCTTCATTATAGGTGCCTCTTCTCACCTGGGTAGGACATTGCCACCTAGTTGGGCTCTAACGTTTCTGGGAGCTCTTATATATATGATTTTCTGGACTATAAAAAGGGGGTCTGGTTCAGGCTAAAAATGGTTATGGGAATACCCTAATTTTCTTTATTCAATGGATCCCATTCCTTGAATAAAACCAATTCAGTATGATGCTAAAAATGGAACTCCACTGATTCCTGCATCTCTCAACATGTTTTGCCCAAATTCCAAACTGCCCAATATGTCACTTGGCCTTCTTCATACCTATTTAACGCTTCCCATCTACTTGTATCTAATTCTGGGGCGGGGGGAGGGCTGCTGGAGGAGGCATAAGGTGCTACTACCTGATCATTGAAGATAAACCTGTAGAGTATCAAAAAAATCAAATGCTCAAATAGAAGGCAGCACAAAAACTTAATGTGTTATATCACATGGGCATTCATACTTAAGGTGTCTGTGCATCTGAGAAAATACTCAATTGCTGTCAATGCATATACTGTGAAAAAACCCTTTCACCGCCATCGGTGTCCACCGCACTCCGAAACATCAAACCATGCTCATATATACTGCTGCGTAGCTCACCTGTTACACTCATATATGGCCAAGTGTATGTGGATTTGTATTTATTAGGGACATTTAAAAAATGTGACCTAACTAGCCTAACTAGGTTTCATGACAGACCCCATCGGCTTGAAAGGAGCGGACACTTCCATATTGTCACACTCTAAAAAATAGATGAAATCTGCTTAATGTAATTCTCATCCATCCACAAATTCTCATGCATTCTATGCCCAGTTCCAGGACTGACCAGCGGACTCTGTTTACTCTCTTTATTTTCGGTTGTTAAAAGAGCTATTGCTCTTATCAACATATTATCTCTTTGGATCCTTAAGATGTTTTATATAGCATTCCTAGTTTCCTTGCAGTTTGTCTTCGTTCAAGATCTCTTTACTGCATGCATGCCATACTGAGACAGACTACACTTAACACATATTACTTTTGGTATAGCCAGTGGCATAGCTAGGCGGAGGCGGTGAGGGTGGTCCGACCCAGGCGGCACTAATTTGCGGGTGGCGGCTGCGCGGCACTGGTGGCCCGTGGCCAGTCCAGGATTTTGTTAGGGAGTCAGTCCGGACACTGACAGTGATCCATCACCCCCCACGTGCGGCTATAACTGAGCAGCTGGCACTGCACACGTGTAGGTAAGTGCAAGCGCACATGCTTGCAAATGCTGCAGCACCTAGCTTAGTGGTGATGCAGCGCTCGGCCTACAGTGTATGTGGATTCCAGAGCTGTCAATCTAGTAGCACATGAAAGCGCTACCAATGACGGCCCTGGGCATCTTTTTTGGCCAGCCCCTGCGCTGTACAGTAAAATATACTAGTAACGAGCACCACCACCACGGCCTCTCTTTAGTGGAGTCTCTGCAGTGAAGGGCGATTTGCAGCAGACAGTCCAGCTTATTAAAAACAGCAGCAGTCTGAGTCTCACTTAGTTCGAGACCGACCACCACTGCTTCGAGATCCCCGACCGGGCCGTGAGTATTTACTACATATAGCGCGTATTATCCCTGACGAGGCGCTAAAATATGTTATTAGATAATATTGTAGTAAAATACCTCGGCAGCCACTGCCTCGTCATTCATGCCTCACGAGCCACTCACTTCTCAATTAATATCAAACAATGACAATATTATTATCGAAACACTATGACCTTTACTTATGAGTTAATTTAATGGATTGAAATGCTTTTCCGTTTGTTCTTTTTTTTCCACCTGTGAGTTTCTCAGAGTTTTACATACACACTAAGCACATGGTCCTTGATTTGTGACTGCTTTATCTGCTACAAAACATAGCTAAAGCTCTTTCAGTGCAAACTTCTATACAACACCAGATTTTCCCACATAAATGTCAAGACAAAGACAAAATCCTACCTACTTATTTATCACAGGCAGTGTTTTACTCCTTCCACTCTTAGTCGTTTAACCACCAGCACTTTTCAGGAGTTTTACAAACGTCCAAAGTTAAGACAAATCCCAGAATGCTACTTATTATTGACTTAACAACAGCCTGTACTTGCTTAAGGCGTCACACTTGAAATGGGGCCACTTAGCTGCTGTTACGTGTTGGAGTCGTACAACATATGTTACTTTTTCTTTGCACGTAGTTGATGTGGGATAAATGTGTTTTTAACCTTTTCGTGGCTTGGCATTTTGTTGAAAAAAGGTCACATACAGTAACAACTTTGATGTTGATGAGAGTTTGAAAGCATACTGGGTGAGTGCACAGTTAAGCTTTCTTGCACAAGGCACACAACTAACTAAATCGACTTTAAATGCTTTTGTAAATATTACTTGTGATTTCAGTCATGGTAGAAGTTGAAAGTTCTGAAGCCTTCTTCCACAGGAGTGTATATGCTTACTCTACTCAAAGGTGTACATAAGTCGGGAGAGGAGTTGGCCTAACGCTAGGGCGGTCGACTTCAAATCTGGGAAACTGGGATTGAGTCTCAGCAATGACGCTGAACATCCTGTGATTCTGGGCAAATCACTTAATCTCTCCGTGCCCAACATAAATGAAAGTGTCCTTATGTAATACAACTGGTGCTATGTAAAGCACTCTGATACCCGATTTGGTTCCAGTTCGCACTATATGAAACTCTATAAAATAAATAAAACATGACCTCATTATAATATTTACATCCACAGGTCATTCGCCTTCACTCTAACCCTGACCAATATAAAGCATTCTATCATATTCATATTAAGTACATGTAAGTATCCTAAAATGTAACATCTAGAGCTAAGTATGTTGAACTTAACCAATGTTACATACCTAATTGTCACAATTAAATTAAAGAAATGGACACTTACCACAGGGCTAATGTTGGGTCTAATCCTAGTTAATTTAAATATTTAATTATATAAATTTAATTAAATCCAATGACATTTTTTTAAAAAAATAAGCAGCTATGACCCTAGCCCTATTCCTTCGGAAGACCTTAATATTAACCATAACCAAATATAAAAAATATAATATCAATTAAATAAAACTACATTCAATTAATCTTTAGATGAGGTAATGTTGCCGACTGTAATGGCAAACAAAGACGAAGAAGTAAAAATTGTCGAGGTAAATGACATTGCAAAGGTGAAACAAGGTAATGTGCTCGAGCTAACAGTATGTCTCCTGTGTGTGGTTCTGCAAGTACAGGCTTGTGAAATATTGTTAGCTACATGTATCATGGGCCCATTGGCAGCCACTGGCCCATTACCACTGTGGTCTTGGTCTTGTAGAAGAACTGTTTCTGCTTCGGGGCTGTGAGTCTTCTGACGTACTCCTGGACCGGGGGTGTGTAAAGCATTCATGTGAATACTGTTGGTGCCTTAATCAAACGTAAGTGTTATTTTGCCTAATTTACATCAGTTTTCTCCTACTGGAACCCCTCCCTCTCCCAACCCAACAAAGAACGAGTCATGTTTGCAGTTGCCAGTTGTCGCTTAGGGGTGTTGACGGAGGCAGCTTGATTTATGGTAGGGCCTGCTCTGCTTGTGTGAATTGATGTTTTATTATAGGATGATGTGTTTTGTGTGCGAGTAAGAATATGCATAATTCTAGGCAGAGCTTTTCTGGACCCGCAGATTTAGGTAGTGCCAGTATAGGAGTGTGAAAGACCTAATTATTATTCTCCTGACAGGCCGGCATCTAATTGATTTGTTGCTTTTCAGTAGCAGGCTCATGGCCTCTTTAAGAGGCCACACGCCTGCTACTGAGAAGCAACAAACCCTCTGGTGTGCTTGTTTGGTAATTTAATGCCTGCTAGTCAGGCCTGACATTACTTGTACAAGATGGCTCACCTCTCTAGGCTCTATCACCTCGCCATTGCCATTGTCACCGGCCCAGTGACAAATGGAGATGACTTGTCTCACGTGTGTTAATAAATGTGTTACTAGTGCTTTGAAGGACAGCTGCCAGAAATTGCAATTGTCTGAATGTATGAAACATGTCATGCAGTAGGTACTGGTGCTTCAGAGAAGTTTTTTCTACTTATGACGAAATAATCGCACAGTGCTATCTTCAGGTGAATAGTTTATGCACTTTAAACAATTGCTGGGCTTTTCAGAATTAGCTATGTTGCCAAGGAGCAGTAACTGTTTCCTTGCTTTTCGGTTCCCCCAGTTTTGAGTCTGCACTAATCCTCCTGTTCTCCTTGTGTATTTTGCAGCAAACGAAAGACAAGAAGGCTAGCTGCTTGCAGAATGCTTATGGGTTCTTATTCCAACAATTCTCGCATTTTTACTCGTAATATCAAATAGGTTAAATGCAGTTAAGGACCTAGAAGAAGCATAAATGTGGAACTGCTAATGATCCAGAACTTGGCATGTAGACTATTCCTAAATAAAAAAATCACAACCACGTCACCCGGGCACTGATGCCCCGCCTTTATATTCTGAAGCAGTAAAACAACCAGTTCCAGGTTTTGTGTCCCATACATGCAGCCTTTCATTGTAGAGGCACTTGCTACTTATAAGAAATGGTCACACAATACCCATGAGAAATCTGTTATACAGAAATGCTGCCTGCTCTTACTAAAAAAAACTCCAGGTATCAGAAGCATTGATTAAATCTCTGATAGTTATGGTCCTCCTCCTGTGAAATTAGCTAGACTTTGTTTATGAGTTCATCTTCTTTCAGTTCAGTAAACACTTTAAAAACCTACCTCTTTAAAAGGGCCTGTGGCACTTTCTTGTCTGACCCGGACACCATCCTCGATCCCATGGATTGGGCAACTCCATCAAATAGGAGGACCCTTCCAAGATCAGATTGTTCGCAGGAAAACTGTAAGGAATCTCCCAGTTAGCTGGAATTCCTGGACTGAACAGAAAGAAAAGACTAGATAGCAGCCTGGAGTGTCTGAAACCCTGCCAATCCACCTCCGCTGCTTGTCGTTCTCCCCCCCCCCATCCCCCCGCCCAAGTACCTATCAGGGGCGCCAATCTGGGGGATAGCCCCGGGTGCCAGAAGCTCTAGCTATGCCTCTGGGTATAGCTCAAATGCCGGTTTTTTCATACACTATTCAAAGTTCCCTTGCAATTGGACTCCGTTCACAACTACTGCAATACATGCATGACATATACACAGAGAATGAATACACATAACATTCATTCTCTTGAGTGTGTTCCCAAATGACTTTTCTGCTCATATTGCCGCCACACTAAAGTTCTAAATGGGCTCTGTTGTGTCGTAATTATGCAAAGTGTACATATTATCTGTATCCCATAATGTTTTGTGGTCGCAATTGCTTACTAATATTTCAGCTTCAATTTTTTTGTGATGTAGAATTCTGTTAGTGGGAGGATATGTGGAAGCAAATATTTGCAACCTATCCTCCTCTCCTTGGGTGAGAAGCAAGTCAGGGAGGCAAATAGCCATGAGTGCAAGCAACTTCTGCACTTTTACTTGAGTGAACATTGGTTCACATGTTTAAAGCTAGTAGGAAATGGAATAGCAGTGATATTTAGAGTCCAAAAAGATGACAGAAGGCCTTGCATTTGATTATGACACCATCACAGCAATCCTGTTGGAACCCCCTGCGACTTTATCTAACATCAATGATTGGGAAGAGCTATCAGACCTTACAAAAACACAGGAGAAGACCCAATTACACTGTGTGTTTATGACAGTATACCTATGTTGTAATGCTGCACCATGTGGCTTGATTGTATCAAACAAACCGAGGATTTTCATGGAAGATGCAGAATGTATTTATTTGTTTTATGTATTTATTTAAATTTATTTCCAACGGAGGTGTCCTGGAATTCCATAAGGACTGTTCAATGCTCGCTTGGAAATGCACCAGAGATTGGATGGTGTTAGTCATAAAAACAGCAATCTACTCTTCAAGAGGGTGGTAATCGCAAATAGGAAGGGGTCCCCCTTTGCAAATGCAGGTGAAGATATTTTTTAGGGGAAGGGAGTGGTCCCAGGGACCACTACCCTCCCTTAAAAAATGAAATGAAAATAGATCATTCTTTTTTTTGTTTTAAATGCATCCCATTTTCCTTTAAGGAAAATGGGCACCATTTTAAAAATAAACTGCTTTATTGAAAGGCATGGAGGTATGCTGAACCCAGCAGGCCACCATTCCTGAGAGGGCCAGCCATTCCCAATGGGTTTGCAAATTGCTAGTGCCTCATTAATATTCATGAGGCTCGCATTTTGCGACCTCATTGGGAATCTCAATCAGTTTCTCTGACACTGTTGTACGTTGTAAATTGCGGCTCGCAATCGAGCACAAATTGGGAGTCGCTATTTACACTGGTTGTACATCTGGCCCATGGTTCTTCCATTAGTAGTGCATTCGCACGAAGCATAGCATGTCTATATGTGCATGACTTCAAAGCTAAACACACCTTACAGACCAAATATACAAATGTGAAAGAGTTACATAGATGATCTTTTCACTATCTAGAGAGGAGATGAACATTCATTGCGATCTTACAGCCAGTGGGTGAACAATAGCAATACATTCCTGAAGTTCACTCTGTCATACAGTTGGAATAAGTCATTCTTTTTAGACCTGGAAATTGGAGCCTAAGAAGAGACTCTAGTGTGCAAAGTATTCTATAAACAGATAGACAGACAAACAACTTGTTAGCGTTTGATAGTTTTCATCTGCAGTCTCTTACGCATAAGGAGAAATTGTACAAAGAATGAGGACTTCATGAAGCACTCAAAGATACTATCAAATAAACTTAAAGAAAGGGAATATTCCTATAAATATATTAAACAAGCACAGAAAAGGGCTCAGAATACTCTGAGAGAGGTGCATCAAAATGCTAGAATAAAGGTAGATAGATTAATTTGGGTCACCACATATGATCCTTCCTCGAATAAGATAAAAAAAGATAATAAACAAAAATTGGAGAATTTTGACATTGGTATCATTGAGTTTTAAACCACTGATGTTTGCATTTAAAAGAGGCAAATCTATTAAGGATATGGTAGTCCACACGAGATCAAAGTTACGAACTAACAGGCAGGACATTACAATACACAACCTATGGGAGTTACCAGCTATCAGAGAGCATTACCCATGCAGCAGTTGTAATGTGTGTGTTTTGTCTTTAAAAGGAAAAATAGTGGATATAAGGCTTAAAACACCATGGACTCTGGGAGCTTACACAATTGCAACACTACAAATATAGTCTATAGCTTTACTTGTTCATGTAATCTCCGTAAACTAGGGATGACCACAATGAAAGTGAAGGTGCGAATAAATGAACAGTGCGAATCAGATGTAACAGGAACAACACAGAGCAGACCAGACACTTCCGAAACACAGGTCGTACTGTCAAAGAATTGAAATGGGCAGTACTGGGGAAGGTGTTAGGCGACCCGGTCCAATTGCCAAAGAAGTTACTCTTTGTTTGAGCAACGATGGATAAGGTCTGAACGATGAGATAGTTTAGAACAAGTTATAATATGTGACATTGTTTAAAATCAGAGAAAAAGATCCTGATGATATACACATATATGGGTAGGGAGGAGATAGATCAAAACAATCATGTACTGAGCTTGTACATTGCTTGATGTTTGATGTATGGTTAGGGAGTATTACAATAATAATAAAAACTGGCAAGGAAATGCAACAAGAAACATGAAAGAAAACCGGAAAAGTATACATCTGCTTGAGTTTTAATGTCAATACATTAAAGCCCATTATTTCTCTAACTGTGCTAGAGCAGAAATGGAACTACTGAGTCCAGAATCCTCTAAAGATGATGTACTGAACTGAACAATAGATAGTGGTTCTCCCAAATGAATAAGCGGGAAAATTCGGGAGTCTGTTGGTCCATCCTGGAACTGGGCATAGAATACATGAGAGTTTGTGGATGAATGAGAGTTACAATAAGCCTCTTTCATCCATTTTTAAGAGTGTGACAATAGGGAAGCATCCGCTCCCTTCAAGCCGATGAGGCCTCTCATGAAATCTAGTTGGGTAAGTTAGGCCACATTTTAGAATTGTCCCTATGAAATACATATCCACATACACTTAGCCATATATGACTGTAATGGTTGAGCTACGCTGCAGTATGTATGAGCATGGTTTGAAGTTTTGGAGTGAAATGGACACTGATGGTGGTGAGAGGGGTTTTTCACTGTATATCCATGGTTTGCTGTGAGCACAGCCTGCAATTGAGTATTGTCTCAAATGCACAAAGGCACTTTAAAGTATGAATGCCCATGTGATATAAGAAATGAAGTTATTGTGCTAACTTCAATTTGATTTTTGGATATCCTACAGGTTTCTCTACAATAATAAGATAGGAGAGCCTTATGCTCCCTCTAACACCCCCCCCCCTCCTCCCACCCCCTACTAGAATTAGGTATGGGTAGATAGGGAGGTCTAAAAGACCTTAAAAAGGTTGAGTGGCCTGTTGGGCAGTTTGGAATTCGGCCGGCTGAAACATGTTGGCAGGTGAGATAAGCAGGAATCATCGGATTTTCATTTTTAGCTTCATATTGAATTGGTTTCAATCAAGGTATGGGACCCATTGAATAAAGACATTTAGGGTATTCCCATTACCATTTTCAGCCTGAATTGGTCCCCCTTTATTATAATCGAGAGATTCATATATATATAAGAGGTGCCGGAATTGGTTGAGTCCACTTAAGTGGCAATGTCCTACCTAGGAGAGAAGAGGCACATATGATGAAGCATGCCACCATTTGGTGGGTAAGGTATCTCTTCATATTATCTTGAATGACCCTTTTGGATAGACTATTGAATACTGGCATCATTAATATTTCATCTTCTATATTTTAATGGTGTAGAAGTCTGTTAATGGTAGGAAATGTGCAAGCTAATATTTGGAACCTCGCCTACTCTCCTTGGGTGAGAAACGGGTTTGGCTGCTTAAACAAGCCAGTCTGCCTTTCACTAATGCACTGCCCACAATGCAGAATTATTATTATTATTTATATTTTTTTGCCAAAATTCCCACTGAATAATAAAAATAAGAAGGAGTTTCATAAAGCGCAAGATCTGAAGGTATCAGATTGTTTTAAAAGAGCATCAGCTGCGTTATAGACAGACACATTCATTTTGTTAGGCAGAGGGAGATTAAGTGGACGAGTATATATTCTTTATTGTTTGGTTATAAACCATTACAAATTCAAACTTGATCAGTACATCGTAAAAAGGACCGCTGAATAGAAACCCACTAGAGCATTGTCAATAAATGATAGTCAGCATGTAAAAAAAAAGTTTTTTAAAAATAGAATGCAGAAGTCATAAGTAATTTAAAACCTTTGAATGTATTGGGGGCAGATTGTCTTCGCCTGGAGGACCAGGAACAGTACAGCTGATGTTAGCAATTTGAGGTTGTGTTGTTAATCCGGCAGGCTGGCTGCCGCCCTGCTGCAGTGGAAGAGATTTGGCAGCTCTAATTTCTTCCAGCTGCTTTGACGCTTTGTGGACTAATTTAGTGAGCCCAATGTTCATCTTGGTGTTTTCAGGATTGAGGGCTGCTATTATGGCCTGACGGCAGGTTCGAACTCCTAGCCTGATCCATTTGACTCGCAGTAGTAGCCGTTTGTCTGTGAGCATAGCGGCATACAAAAACTATTTGTAACATTGTCTCAGAGTGATAGCCACACAACCTGCATTCGATGTTGTTATCTGGGTGACCTGAAAAAAGGGGGGGTTCCTTTCTGTGTTCTTCCGTTAAGACTAAACCATTTGGCAAATAACAGAAAAACTCAATCAATTTACACATGACATGGTAGAAATATAAAATACTGAAAAAATTCTATGGGTTCCTCATTTCTCACAATTTTTTTTTTTTTAAACCAGATTGAATTTCCAATACACAGGTTAAAAACAATGTAAAAACTATATGTAATCAATTGCTCAAGTCAGAAATATTCTTATTCTGTACAATTTCTAAATTGGTCTATGAGTCTTTGTTGGCAAGTGTTACATAAATAAGACATACAACATACAGATTAATTCAATTTCATACAATGTAAATAAAAAACATTTGGAGTCCTTATGTCGACGCGTTTCGATGCTTTAGGTTTGGATCGAATAAACACCTTCCTCAGGACTGAACTTTGTTAAAAACCGGGTATATTCTTTTTTTTATTGCGTATTCATCATTATTTTTCGGAATACTGGACCATCAACTTGACTTTTCTAGTCCTCTTACAAGTTCAGATTCTTGTGTCTCAATCATGTAACTTTCCAGTAGGTACTACAGTCATATCATCTGCAGCTCACTTGAACTTGATACTGTGGATTTTGTATTATCAGTGCCGATTTAAAATCATGGCGTCACCTCTGAAATTTGGCGACCTTCCTGCTGCTTGGAGCTGCGGCAATATCGACTATTCCTATGTTACTTGAAAAGTGTACGGGGATTATTTCTTCATCTCCCTCTTGTCAAAGCCGGCTCTGTTTTAGATTTTACAGGGGGTCCACCTATTCAGGCGCCTTCGTAGCGTGGTCTCGTCCACTCGCGGTTCGGTCAGCTGATTATTTGAAAAATGGTTTCGTCTTAACGGAAGAACACAGAAAGGAAACCCCCCTTTTTTCAGATTATGTATACCCAGTCCTTTCTGGTTTATTTGGGAAACTCTCTTCTTTTGGAAGTTATCTGGGGGACTCCAGTCGGGCAGGTTCTTTAAGAATGGCCAGTCAGCCATCCTTAGACCTAAGAACTTTTGTTTCAAGTAAAATGCAAAAGAGCTGGATAAGTGAGGCGACTCAACTCGTGGATTGAAATTTGTGATTACTGCCCAGGCATGATTCAGTTTTGGTAGAATTGCCCTGTCTGAATGAAATGACCACAGTCGGATGCTCTTCTTAATAGCAGCCTTAAGCACCTGCTGGGAAGGGTTTGTTGCCCAGAATTCTTTGACTCCTAGTAGTTTTAAACTGTGATCCAGGTGATGACAATGATTCAGGCTGGACTGGCATTTTGCTATTTCTCGCCAAAGCTTTGCCTCCAGGGAGCCCTCCCTTGAATGGCGCAGTCTATTGCAGAACTTTATAAATGCGCCGGCCTCGACGTCGTGATGATCCAATAGGCCCAGTTCAAGATAAACCTGCGATGGTGAACTTGATTTTGGTAGGCGGAAGGTACGTTTAAAGATTTTGGTTGTTAATTTGTTTAATAATGAACTAGTGGTGCCCTTCATGATCTCTTGCCCATACGACAGAGAGTTGATTATCCTCGCCTTCATTACATTCAGCATGGGAGTTAGACTTGGGCCAAGTAGTTGTTTTTATAATTTCACGGCAGCAGCCTCTAGTGACAGGGCTATGGTCCTTAGCGTTTCTTTTTGTTTGACGAAAGAGCATCAGCGGTCCAAAATAAGTGATTTGATTCAGTGATTTGCCCAAAATCACAGGATGTTGAGCTCCCTGTCGAGGCTCAAACCCGGTTCCCCAGCTTCGAGGTCTACCACTTTCGCCACATCCTCTTGTAAAACAAGAGCGTGATTTTTTACCGTGGAGGTAATGTGGTCTACTGGCAAACTGAAGAAGCTATGCCATAAGCTTTTTACAAGTACCTGAATGTCAGCTTGTTCCATTCTATTCATGCTATTCTACCTTTTTCCTTTGTTGGACTAAGGAGCAGGCTTAGGACGGCTTGCGCACTTCACAAAATACGTAATGCATCCTTTGTCTTTCTCTTCTCTTTACCTATGTTCGTTCCATCCTTCCTATTTCTGTCGTTTCACTGTGCTTTTAAACAGCCTTTGGATGTCGCATCAGTGCTATATGAATAACAAAAATGATGTTGGGATGTCATAGGGGAACACAGATCATGTGTGTGCGACATGACATAGGCCTGACTTACGGATAGATGTCTTGTTGGACCATGAGGGTGCCCAACGCCCAGCCATCCAGTGCCTTGCAAAAAGAATCAACACAATTTACCGAGGTCTGTGGGGAAAGTTTCTGACTGTCCCTGAGTTCTGCCTGTACTTCTATGGGGTCAAACCATACTTAGTGAGCAGGGATTTCTTCATTGAGGGATACCTCCTCCAGTCACTCCCATCCAGGGCCAGAAAGGTGTCCTTCCCCTCAGTAGGGAAATGCTTCCCCAGATAAGCCCCCCAAATCCCCTCAGGGATCTTGTGCATCTGTAAAACAATCTCATACACCTCAAACCATATTTATATGCCATCTTCGACTCCATAGTCAGGCATGAATACTCTTTAGTCAGAGGATACTTAAAAAATGCTGCCTTCAGGTCCAGCTCTTTCAGGCGGGAGACAGCATTTCCAACGCTGGTTGTACCACGCGGGTTGATAACAACACGGACGTTACATCGTCCGCATTGTTACCTTGCATGGCATTACATCGCAAGTCGTTTCAACGACTTGCGCTAGATGGCGTGCAACACCAGGGAATGTGTTGGATTTTAAGTCCAACACATTCTCTACTGTTGCGCTAACTGGAGTAGGAATAGTAATTTATACTATTCCTAAGTCCAGCGCGCCATCTAGTGCAAGTAGTAGAAACGACTTGCAATATAATGCTATGCATGGTAACAACACGGATGATGTAACGTCTGCGTTGTAACCTACCACGTGGTATTTGCCCGCAGTGTAATGTCATATATTCCTTTCAGGCTCTGCTCCTGAGCCAACATTATTTTCCTTTCCTCTATGGCCAATCTTTTCTCCTCCAAAGCTCTTTCTTTGTCTAATTTGAGCTTAGCCAGCTCCAAGTTTAATTTCCTCTCCTCTCTCCTGTACTCCAGCTTCTCTGGGAACAGGCCTCTGGATGATACACTGTTCCCTGTGCTGCTGGGAACCACTGCTCCTGGCAGGATGTCGGCCCCCTGTCCCACACACAGTCCTAGATTCTCCAGTACATCTGGGTCTAGCTCTTCATCATCATCCAGTTCCTCATCCTCCTCTGGGGTCATAGTTTCCGCATCATGAGCTTCTGCCCAGGCTCTCAGTGCTTTTCACATCTCCATCTTCCTGGTGAAACCCTTTGTAGAAAGCCCAATCCTCTTGCAGAAATCTTTGAGTTGGGCCACAGTATAGCTCTCATGTTTGGCCAGCTTATAATCTATTTATGCAGGCACAGATGCCTTTCCACCAGTCTGAGACATGATTTTGGACAAAAATCACGTCTCAGACTGGTGAAATCAGGGAAAATTGAAAAAGGTATTAATTTGTCTTTGCTATGGATAGTAGTGTACAACAATTACTGTATGGCACTGCACAAATACATATCTTATTCTCACCGCTGTTCATCAATGTTATAAATCAGATTTCTGGTTGTTGGAGGTATGCACCCTGCTCAAGAAGGAACCGCAATCCTAGTCAGGGTAAGTCAGAAACACACTTTAATTTAACCTGGGGCCACCATCTGGTAGCTTCCAATAGAGCAGTCAGGCTTAACTTAAAAGGCAAAGTGTAAAGTATTTGTGCAGCACTTCAAACAGTAACACAGTGAAAACACCACAAAGAGACCCCACACTAGTTTAGAACAATACCTTATATTTTTATGAGTGAAACAAAATCAAAACGACAAAAATCCCAAAAGTAGAAGTCAAGATATGAATTTTTAAAGTATAAACTGTTTTGTAGTGCTTGAAACAAATAGTGCCGACCGGGGCTATCTGGTCGCGCTTGAGCAGGTCAAATCCAAAAGTTCCATCCGACCATGGTGGAGCTCAGGTCAGATACGGGTGCCAGCTTTAGCCCTCTGACCAGTACCTTGGATGCGTCGAGGGCGATTCAGGGAACAACGGAGTCGATGCGTCGTCGTTGATCTCGCAGATGTAGGCAATGCGTCGGTTCTGAGCTGGGCACCATTTAGGATGCTTTGAGAGCCACAATACGAAGAACACAGGGGCGATGCATTGCCACACAGGGGCGATGCATTGCCGTCGGCCCGCTGGGCTGTAGGAGATGTGAGCAGCATGAAGCGATGCGTCAGCACTGAGTCACGCAAAGTCGCGGATGCGGTGGAAACTGGGAACGATGAATTGCGCAGCCGGCAATGCAAAGTCTCCGGTCTGTGCAGCAGTTGCGATGTGTCGACATTGAGGGTAATGCTCCGGTTCCACTCCTCCAATGACCCAGGACTGGATTGGCATGACTTGATAGAGCAGGAGTCACAGCAGAGAGACCAGGTTCTGATTTCAGGCTGAAGAAAGAAGTCTTTGATACCCCTGAAATTTCAGAAAACAGGAGGCAAGCCAACAAGCCCTTGTGGATACCTAGGAACTGGGATGTAGAGATGCAGGTCCAGTCCTTCTCAATCCCAGGCAAGAGGGCAACAGGACAAAACAAGAAAGCAGATCAGCAAAGGGGCAGTCCCTCTAGCAGTACAACAGTCCTTCTTACTGGTAGAATGTCCTCAGTTCCAGAAGTGTTCTGAATTGGTGGTGTCAGAGGTCCAGTACTTATACCCAGTTGGGCCTTTGGAGTGGGGGAGACTTCTGCCCTTTGAAGTGCACAAGCCCTTTTTTTCCTGCCCTGAATTCAGACTCACTATAGGTGTTTGTGGAACCCTATGTGTGAGGGTTAAAGACACAGTCCTTACAGGTGTAAGTGTCAGCCACTCCCATCCTGCCCAGGATGGCCCATCAGGATTAACCCTGGGCGTAGTACTACGCTACGCTCGCGGAGCGTGTATAGTTTGCGGTACTACGCGTTATGTGCTTTGCGCATTCCACAGTGCAAAAATGCGTACCATAGCGTAGCAGGCATTTTTTGCTTGCTCGCGGTCCTCAACGTCAAGTTGGCGACCGCGAGTGAGCAAAATCAGCATCCCGGAAAGACTTTTTCCTCGTTTGTGATCAGCAACATCAAGTTGTCGATCGCGAGCGTGGAAAATAAACCTCCTGGCAAGATTCTCAACGCGGGGAGGTCAGGTTTCTCATTGCGAGTGGTCGCGTATGCTCATGACCGCTCGCGATGAGAAACTACCAGTCCACGTTGAGAAAGCTGCCGCTCGAGTACAAATCTACTTGAGCGGCAGAAAACGACAGCTTGCACTGTGCAAGATGCCGTTTGCAATGATTGCACAGTGTGGACAAGCATCCGGCACTGTGCAATCAGTGCGAACAGCTGGGTAGATGCATCATTGTTGCCGTTTGCGATTCCTAAATTGCGAAAATTAAGGAATCGCAATTTAGAAATCGCAAACTGCAATGCATGAACAATTCGCAATTATTTTTGCGATTCTGTATTTTTCCTTAATTGCGATTCACAATTTGCGAATCGCAATTAAGGAAAAGCCTTCCCATTGATTCCTATGGGCCGCCCATAGGAATGAATGGGAAGGCAATCACATTTTGCGAATTTCAAATTGCGATTCGCAAAATGTGAATGCAATTTCAAGGGTGCAGGGGTTCCAAAGAACCCCTCCCTGCACCCCTGACATGTAACTTTAAATGCAATTTACACACACACATGCCCCAAGGGCATGTGTGTGTGTAAATTTAAACTTCCAAAAATGCAATTTGTGCATATTTGATAGTTTTCTGTAAATTAGCATGAAGTTCAATTTCATGCCATTTTACCCCTTCCAAATTGCGAATTCGCAATTCAAAAATAATCATGCTTTGCATTTAAGAAATCTGAAATTGCGATTTCTTAAATGCAATCGCAATTTTAGAAATCGCAACATGGTTGCGATTCCTAAAATTGCGAAAAGCATGATGCATTTCAAATTAGTCAATTGCATTCGCAAACGGCCATAAATTGCGATTCAAACCGTTTGCGAATGCAATTCTGTTTGATGCATCTAGGCAAGCATTTCCCTACCGCACAATGCAATTTGCGTAGCTACGCGTAGCGTGCGTAGTGCGAAGTGCACTTCACGTAGCTACCTACGCAAACTACGCACAGGGTTAATGAGGATGTGCATGGCCCATCAGTTCGAGAAGTGTTCTGAATTGGTGGTGTCAGAGGTCCAGTACTTATACCCAGTTGGGTCTTTGGAGTGGGGGAGACTTCTGACCTTTGAAGTGCACAAGCCCTTTTTTTCCTGCCCCGTATTCAGACTCACTATAGGTGTTTGTGGAACCCTATGTGTGAGGGTTAAAGACACAGTCCTTACAGGTGCAAGTGTCAGCCACTCCCATCCTGCCAAGGATGGCCCATCAGGATTAACCCTGGGCATAGTACTACGCTACGCTCGCAGAGCGTGTGTAGTTTGCAGTACTACACGCTATGTGCTTTGCGCATTGCACAGTGCAAAAACGCGTACCATAGTGTAGCAGGCATTTTTTGCTTGCTTGCAGTCCTCAACGTCAAGTTGGCGACCGCGAGCGAGCAAAATCAACATCCCGGAGAGACTTTTTCCTCGTTCGTGATCAGCAACATCAAGTTGCCGATCGGGAGCGTGGAAAATAAACCTCCTGGCGAGATTCTCAACGCGGGGAGGTCAGGTTTCTCATTGCAAGTGGTCGCGTATGCTCATGACCACTCGCGATGAGAAACTACCAGTCCACGTTGAGAAAGCTGCCGCTCGAGTACAAATCTACTTGAGCGGCAGAAAACGACAGCTTGCACTGTTAAGACGCCGTTTTCAATAATTGCACAGTGCGGACAAGCATCCGGCACTGTGCAATCGGTGCGAACAGCATTTCCCTACTGCACAATGCAATTTGCGTAGCTACGCGTAGCGTGCGTAGTGCGAAGTGCACTTCACGTAGCTACGCGTAGCAGTACTACGCAAACTACGCACAGGGTTAATCAGGATGTGCATGGCCCATCAGTCACACCTAAGCTCTCTTGGTGTGTGGCTGTCTAGAGGGAATAAACAAAGACAGTTGTCACCCATCCCAGGCGTGAATTTAGACAAGCAGAAGGAACCAAATGGTTAAAGTAAGAAAATGCAAACTTTCTAAAAGTGCCATTTTCAGACTTGCAATTTAAAATCCAACTCCACCTTAAGTTGTATTTTTAAATTGTGATTCCAGAACACCAAATTTGGGGGTCCCATCTCTTCCCAATTGTAAATTCCATTTATAAGTTCTTGAAATGCTTTACTCCAAGGTTAAGTTATGATCTTGACTTTATGCATTGTAGCAAGCTATCTACGTATAAAATGTTCATAGAGTCACTGGAGTACAAGCAATTGAGGCCATATTTGGGGCTCTGTCTTACTCATGGAGCTAGAAGGTCCATAACTATGTTGCGTTTAGGCATCTTACCTGTTTCCGTCTTCACATCTAAATGGTCACCAGGTCACTCTCCTTTATGTAATCTTTGTTTAGGTGGTGATCAAGACATTGTGCATATTTTATTTGTTTGCCCTCACGCAAGTGTAGTTAAAGCGCGGATAAGATATCTTCAACCAATATATCAAAAATGCAACATTACCACAGTAAATAGTTTATTATCTTTATGTAAATATCCAACAGAAGAATGGGTTTGTTATCATTTCTATAAATTTTTAAAATCTTTTCTAACTCTATATTGATGTGAATGCATATCTGCTGTAAATGTTTTTTAATTTTGTGGTGCTCAGCTGAGTACCAAAGCAAATAAAAACCTTTTGACTTTGACTTTGAATTTATAAGCTCTAATAATGTAATCGTGATGTTAACCTATAGGAGAGATAGGCATGCAGTAGTGAAAAACTAATTTAAGAGTTTTTCACTACCAGGGCATGTAAAACTTAAAAGTACTTATCCTACTTTTTAAGTACACTGCACCCTGCCTTTGGACTGTCCAGGGACTGCCTTAGGGGTAACATATGTATTAAAAAAGGAAGGGTTGGCCTGCCAAGAGTGTTATCTTGCAAGGTAGACAAGGCAGTTTAGAACTGCACACACAGGCGTTGCAATGGCAGGCCTGAGACCTGTTTTAAGGGCTCCTTCAGTGGGAACACTGCTAGAGACCCACTAGTAGAATTTAATTGACACCCCTGGGCACAAATAGAGCACTTTACTAGGGACTTAGAAGTAAATTAAATATGTCAATTGTGGAGCAGCAAATGTTACCATGTTTTAAGTATAAATAACATGCTCCTTAGCACTTGTTAGCAGTGGTAAAGTGCCCAGGTTTCTAAGCCAGCAAAAACAAAGTCAGCAAAACTGGAGGTCAGAAAGCAAAAAGTCAGAGGAAATCACACCGAGGATGCCAGATCTACCATGCCCCCCTCCCCCCGCACCCAGCGGAAAGTGGGGAGAGCTTGACAACCAGTTGAGAGGTCTTTTCACTAAGGCGGAAGAACCAAGAATGCCAGGTCTAACAGATGATTAGAGGTATATGTCAAAATCAAAGTGCTGTAAATGTCAGTGTGTATGCCGGTATGGTTTTATTTTGGATCGCCAAGTACGGGTAAATCTGCTGAAACTGTGGGTATACTCCTACGATATAAGGATTGCACATATTTTTGTAAATTGGACTCTTAATGATGTTGCTAGTCTCTTCTTTAAGAATAAAATGAAATACAGCGTTAGCAGATATGCAGCACCCCTGCATGTTGCTTCCAGTTGCATAAACAGGGAGTGCTTAATTTGTAAAATATTAAGTGCAGGTGCTCACATTTATTTTAAGGAGGCCACACCAACACCCACTTGCTCCACCCACTTACTCCACTGGCTCCACCCATTTCCTCTATTGGCTCCATCCACCCACATCCAGAACTAGTATTTCTGAACGTGCTATAACAAGGGTTAGAACCAAAATCTCCAGGTTGAAAGGTCAGGAAATGAGCCATGTGCATGCCCATAAGGATGCCTGACACAGCAGTCTATACCCTGTACTGTGCACCTGTGGCTGAAGGTCAGTCACTAGACATGTGTTATCGAAGCACAGATGGGCTAAACTGTGGCACAGCAAGATTCTGAGGAGGTGCCTGTCACCCACAGGGTTGTAAATCTGAAAACACCACACATCCACCCAGAGAGGTGGAAGACTGGGCACCAAACACCCATGACATCTCACCTCCACATCCCTGGCCCACAGGAAGCCCATCAAGGCCCCATTAGCTCCTATATACACAGGCGGTCAGGATCTGGCTTGCAGAACCCCTGCAGGTGCCCAGCAGTGGGTAGAGAGCCATGCGAAGACAGAGCTCCTGTCTGGAGTCCAGTGCTGGCAGCGAGCGGACCAGGGCAAACCCTGAAATTGAAACCCTGAAATTGAAACCCTGCTGTTCCTTTCTGATGATGCTTATTCTGGAATATCATTTACTCACACCTGACTGCCCGAACCCCTTCTCCCTTACTGCAACCGGACAGGACCCTCCAAAAAAGGATCATCAATCAATGCAATGCACTCGCAGGAACACAGACTAACAGTCGTAATATCCAGTTATAACGGAATGTCTTGCAACCCCTGCTCCCTAAATACAGCAGCAGCCTTGGCCCCACCACAGAGAGCAAGACGTGATTCTTTGTGATATATATAATATTTATACCATCTATGACTTTTAGGTGTGCCGCACCAATACTTCAAAGGCAAAAGTTGCTGTTGAGCTCTATATGCAATTGCTGCTCATATTTAATTTGCTGCTAAATAAGGTCCTCGAAGTTGTTCATCGCCACGCAATGTCCATTGTTGTTTAGCATTACTCCATATGGACATAAACAAAACATTCCAGTCTCCTCTAACCATCCCAAGCTTCAAATTGGGTAAACTGTAAGAAAAAGTGTGATGAATGTTCAAGGCAACAGCAAACCCACCCTCTCCCTTCCAGCATCCTGCGAAATTCCAAAGTTAAGCAGCTACAAATTACTTCAAATAGAAACAAGGCTAATTCATCCCTTTGCTGAACGATGAAGTGGCCAGGCAACCAGAAGATAGCTGTAGGTGCGCTAGTGTGAATTATGTGAAAGGGGCACAAAGTGCATGCGACAAATATGAGTGCGAGAGTGATAGTGGTATTTTTTTATTGGGCCAAAACACAAATAATATAGCGTGCATTGCTTACATTCTGCTCTTTGAATTAGTTCCAAGCTCAAAAGAACAATTTTTCTATGCGAAACTACCCCTTATTTTAGAAAAAGTAATTCTCGTATTAACTCCATCAGTCACCATGAGCCTGGGAGCCTGGAGGTTCTCCAAGCAGCTTGCCTGAAGAGTGTTGTATATATTTGATGTTGCTTTGTGTTGGCAGGGAAGCAGTGGAGATGGAAACTGCCACAAGAAACGTGACATAGTCCGGGCGCAAATTTCATTCAACTGCGTGATTTACTTCTAAGGTTACTACAAGAATGTAGGTGCTAGAGCCAGGGGTCCTACAGTGGACCAATTTGCGCTAGAAACATGAACATAGATAACCTGCAGGAACTTCTGTCCATACATGTGTCACTGAGTTCTGCTTAAAACTTGTACTGCAGCTGCAGACAAGTGCTGTAACCTGCCCTTTTTCATTTGCAGATTCTGCAAAAAGAAAAACATGCCAGTTTGCAAATGCGGAACAGCTCTGGCTATGGCATGTACTCTGGGAACCCATAACTTGGGAGGTAAGGTGTGGCAGAGGAAAGGGGCAGTGGAGTCATGAGGCACCAAGATTGAAAAAGCAGAGTTGACAGTTAACTTTTACATTCATTTGCTGCAAAGATATTGGCGAAGAGGACACATGATAGTAAACTGTTACAGATTACTTAATAGCGATTTGTTGAAGTACTATCTACTACTCACTTACCTGTGACCTGCAGTCTCTGTGGCACTGGCTCCATTAGATCGCTGGCAAATAATGTGTTTTGGTGGCCAGCTTTAACACTGGTGGCGTCCTGTGTGACAATGTCTGTTGGCATCCACCCCCCCCCCCATGACTGCCTCTGCCACGGATTCCCTCACAAGCACACTTTAACAGTGCCCCTCAAGTCTCCATAACCACTGTCTCTCAGATTAATTTAGTTTTATAGCACTGCTCATACCAGTGTAAGGTGTCGGAGCACTTTACATCACACACACATATGTATGTAAATAAGCATATAAGAAATGTTACATCGGAGAGGACTAGAAGGTGTAAGAGTGACATGTCATTGATACTCCTAGGCGATAAAGTTTAAGAGTCCTTATTCTTGAAAAGCACAAATTCATAATTTAGGGGTACTCTTTAAAAATATGAATTGTTTCCTATCCAAATGAACACTTTTTGCAAAATTAGGATGATGGAAACTGGGCAAAAAAAAAATATAGCTCTAACATATACCTTGCAGTTTGCATGCAGCTCTTTGATGACAGTTAATAGCTCAATGTTGTATATTGGGATTTTGTCTTATAAGTTATAGGGTACAAAAAGAGCTCTCTTACAGAAGCAGTAATCTACTGACCCATTTACATTTGATGCACTTAGTTATCTGCATACTACACGTTCCTAGAAGCAGGCATGTTAACCCTCTGCTCTACATTAAGAAGATTCAAAACTTCCACTTGACAAACCTCCATCCTCTTTCCAGGGAGTTGATTAATCACCAGAGTTATCTTGACGGTTTAATTGAGGCTTGAAAATTGCTGGAGGCCAGGAATGGGGCAGCAGGTGCTTTTAAAATGATAATTTACTTGTAATAACGACCCTCCACCCCAAGTCAGCGCCAGGTCGCACCGCCCAAGAGCCGGCCCTGCGTCCAGGCCAAGAGCATCAGCATGCAATGCAAAGTCAAAGGGAATCATTTATGGCCTGCTTCTGCTGGGTTTTCATTTCAGTTGTTAACAGAAAGCAGCTATGCATTTTTTAATTACTTCGGAGATGTCGAAATTAAGGGGCAGATTTATGAAGGCCTTGCGCCGCCGGTGCGTCACTTTTAACATGGGGAAAAAGTGACGCACCGGCGGCGCAGGGCCTTCATAAATCTGCCCCTAAATTTAATCCCGAGACCGGAACTTTCCAGGACCCAGCCTGCCTTGCCCACGGTTCACCCATCAGCAGCCCTAATAATGAACCCGTGCGAAAGAAAATGCTCCTTGAAAGGCAGGCGTGCACTACTGACATCCCTAACGTGATGCAGTCATCATGCCTGCACCTGGGCGGGCCATCCTTTGAAGACATACCAGACAAGACATGAATCCGAACGGAAGGAGGAGGACACGAGACAGATAGGTACATTTCTTTTGAATGATTTTTGGGCTCATCTCACTGGGGAGAAAAATTCAATAGCCCAAGCCCTGTTAAAAAAGTGGCGGTGCTAAGCACCTGAAAGCTGCGACACAAATTAAGCACACCCTCTCGAGTCCTCGTGCTTTGTACTATTCACAGAACTAATGAGAGAGAATTATTATCTTTCCAAAGAAGCCAAATGTGCGCACAAGCCTTGGGAGTGTTTAACCACCAGCTTGCCATAATAGTCGTCAGGGTGTTACGAATCCAAACACTGTAGAAAAGTCTTTTTTTAATCCAGTGCAGCACAGAGTTTTTATGTTTTACATGCTTCGGCCCAGATGAGAAATCAACTTTTTAAAATGTTTTTTTTAATAAGTTATATTTGCACGAATAAGCAAGATGAGCTAAAGATTTTTTGTATATATTCACATCAAAGAATCGTCTTGGGTTTCGGTCCTTAATGTACTTCTTTCAAATTTTTTAAATCATCTTAATATCTAAAAACGTATCAATTTCAAACGGAAACGTATTTTGCCAAAACCCCAAAAAAACAAAAAACATTTCTGCGTTCAGACTTTTTTTTTAACACAAACTTTATTGTATTTTTTCCATGTTTATGCATACATTTATATCATAACCTCACACATGTTCGATTCTACAATTATAGACTTGGAACACAATAATACTGGATTATGTATGTACAATTAGTCGCACATCTTATGTATAAATGCACACATTCTTATACTCTAAATCTGAGACACATCTTGTGCTACCTTCCTGTATATATTGATCTGCAGTTACTTTTTTGCAACGTTTATATCTATTAAACATTATAATCCCTATATAACCTCCCCCTTCCCACCGCTTCTGCGTTCAGACTTCAATGATACTTTTGCTTACCTCCTGCTCACTACTCTGCCCAGCCTCAGAATGAGAACTTTCACAGAGGGCAAAGGTTTATCTTCACGTGCTCTCTGAATCTGGAACATGTTGCATAACTTGCCATTGGATAAACAACTTATGTTGTGAAATATTAGGCGGAGAATGGAAAAGAAATGCTCTGTTCTGTAGCTAATGATCTTTCTTTAGATTTTCTATTTGATAAACTACTATTGTGATCAACATTAATATTAATAATAATATATTACATAAAAAAATCTTAATCGAAAGCACCTTTATCTTTCCATCTCACTACACGATTCTCTTATCCCTTGGTTTGCTGTAACAAGTTCTTGATGTGTAATTTCGACTTCTTTCCAGCAGTTGTCTTCTCCCAAAAAACGTATTTAAGGCATGAATTTTGTCGGGAGGCTTATATGACATTTGTTCCTTGGTGCTATTCCATGGCCGACTCATATATTCGAGCAATAAAAATTGCCTCATGCAGTGCAAAACAATCATCGAGCATTGGCAAATCCAAAAGGTGTGTCCCGTGCAAGCTGGTATGAGAGATACATTTATTGTTACAAAAATAAAAAAGATGACGAAAGAAAACATAGTATTGTAGCTATAACAAATGGGTATCATTTTAACTGAATAGTACGTTTGCTTCATGGCAGGCAATTAAACCTTTTTTTGTTTGAATGATTGTCACTGGAAAATGATTGTTTTTAGAGCAGAGAACAAGTACAATTCACCTTGAATTACTGTAACCGGAAGGCACAGTTTAACCACATAAGGATGACTACCAGAATAAACCAAGCATTGTCAAAGCCAATAGGTTTCGCCCTTTGAGACCCATTTGCTTTTGTGATGGTTTTTACCGATGCTGTGCAGCAAGACTAAATTGAAGAAAAAAAGACTATGACACAGTTGGCTACATCCATGTGAAGGAGTGCACACCACTTATGTGTGCATCTACAAAAGGACTCAGGCTTTTTTTTTTTTCTTTACTGATCCGAGTGGATGTTGAAAATAAAAAAGTAGCTCAAAAGTGAAAGTTGGTGAGGGAAAGTAAAACGAAGGGTGTTGGTGGGAGGAAGCAACACAGAGGGTGCGTGTGGTACGGAGCAACATGAAGGAGGAAGAAACAACACGCATGACACAGGTGGGCGAAAGCAACATGAATGGTGGGGGGGCTGGAAGCAACATAAAGGACCAGTGACGGCTCCTCCGCTAAGGCGAAAGAGTGTCGCCCCATTGCTCGCTGAGCAGTGGAAAATAAACATAAAATTATAATACCAAGAAGTTATTATCATTTTATTTTCCTTTACGACTCCGGGCGGGCGGGGCTGGCTCGCGGCAGAGGGAGCATCATTGGTTTGCACTCCCTCCCTACATGCACATGACGATTTGACCGGCCCTCTAGGGCCGGCCAAACAGTCATGTGTAGTTGGCATGTTCTCCATTGGGCTGTTTTGCACAGCCCCGTGGAGAACTTGCCCAGCCTCCCAGGCACTGCCTGAGTGGCCAAACAGGGCGCTCAGAACAATCACGGCGCTGCTCCTGCAGCGTCATGATCGGATGGCAGAGTCCGGAAGCCTGGGTGCTACCGGTGCAGGCTGCAGGCAGCAGCCGGGAAGAAGGCAAGACGACGGAGAAGAGGTGTGTGGCCGAGGCGGTGGCAAAGCAGGTAAGTTTATTATTATTTTTTTCATCTTTTCTTCCCTTCCCCTTCCCGGCTCACCATCGCAGTTCAGAGGCAGCCACCAGTGCAAAGGGTGGGGAGAAGTACATGACACAGACAAGTGAGAGCAACGTGGAGTGGGGGAGGGAAGAGAAGCACACAAATGAAAGATGAATGTGGAGTTGGGGTAGAAGCACACAGGTGAAAAAGTAACATGAGGAAAAGGACTCAAAAGACTCAAGGTCATTATGACACTTATGGTGTTGGGAAGAGAAGTCCACAGGTGAAAGAGAATAACACAACATGTGGCAGGGGGAGAGAAGTGTTTGAGGTAGACATCTGAAAACACATGCACTCTAAAAAAAGAAAAAAGCATTGGAAATGCAATTGGTCCCCCCTTTTTCAAGTTAGAGCTACTAGCATTGTAAATGGCAATGTTTTATACCTATATGTTATGAAGTATATGTATGTGATGTGTAGTGGAATTATGTGGGTTGGATTGGATTAGTTAGTTGTGTAATTATGTGGCATGGAATTGCGTGGTGTGGAGTGGAATTGTGTAGTGGAATTATATGGCATTGTGTGCTGTGGAATTATGTGGATAGTAAATATATGGTATTGAGTGTACTGGAATATGGAGGGGGATTGTGAGTTATGGAGGGAAATTATGTTGAATGGTATCTTGCATTGTGGTGTGGTATGTAGTGGAGTTTAATAATGTGGTGTGCCATGATGTGGGATTGTGTGGAGTGGATTCGATGTATGTGGTGTGTTGTGCAATTGTTTTGTTGAGTTGTATTATGTGGTTTGGTGTGGAATTATGTGGTGTGGATTGGAAATGTGTGGAGTTTAATTGCGTGGTGCAGAACTGTCGGGACAGCTTTGCTTTTTTGGTGACAAAAAATAACAAATAGGTAAGGGCTAAGCTCTATATCTATGTGTTAAAAAAGAAAGTGAGTTAGAGCTATTAGCATTGTATATGTAAATGTATTTTACCTATGTGTTATGGATTGAAGAGGGTGTATGTGGTGTGTCCTTAAATTATGTGGGTTGGATTGGAATTGTTAGTTGTGGCTTGGTGTGGCGTGGAATTGTGTGGTGTGGGGTGGATTTGTGTTGTAGAATTATGCAGCATGGTGTGCAATTGTATTATGTGGAATGTAAGTATGGGTTTTTGAGTGTACTGGAAGTTATGTGGCATGGGATTGTGTGTAATGGAGTGTAATTATACTGAACATTATTTTTGTGTTGTGGAGTTATGTAGTGTGCTGTTGAATTTTGTGGTATGATGTTGAATTATGTGTTGTAAATTGGATATATGTGGTGTGTAGTGGAATTGTGTTGTGGGGTGGAATAATGTGGTTTGGTGTTGAATTATGTGGTGTGGAATGGATTTGTGTGTAGTCTTCAGGTACCGATACGAGTGTGGATAGGCAGAGAAGAATTCCACAAACTACCATACAATTTCCATCGACCTCCACGAACACGGGGGGGGTTAGGACAAGGCCCTTTGCAAAGCGAAACACCAGGAGGGGCAAACATGGACGAGGGGCTTAGAGACAGCCAGCCTATAGAAAAGAGAATAACCAGGAGTCAGAAACCATGAACAATGAACATCATGCCATAAACGAGGAGAACTTAGTGATTAGCATTTCTTCATACCTGTTGTCTCACACAGAACAGGAAGTTCTCAATAAGGTAAGGGCACATTATTTGTTCCTACATATCTAACTACTGCTCTTGAAGTAGAAGTAAGTTTTTTAAAATTCATGTGAGTACTACGTCTGAAAAATTTCTTTAAGAATATCGCTACCAATCAACCGACACCTGAAGATAACCTCAAAGGTTTGAGACCCAAAAGTTTGTTTATGGCCCCTATGAGTCACAACATTTTAGATTCCTTTGAAACACTGGTGCAACACCATCTTCCAGAGGTCATTAAACACAAGAAACATCGCAATTTGTCAATGAGAGAGAGGAATATCTTAACTAACATTGCTAACAACCCTGATATTAAATGTTCTGTAGCAGACAAAGGCGGTGAACTTGTCATAATGGACACACAGTATTATCGTGAAAGTGTCAGAGCACATATTCATGATGACAATACCTACATGAGATTATCTTCTAATCCCACAAGAGAATTTGCAAGAACTCTAACTAGCATTTTAGACACATCCTTGCAAAATGGTACCATCATGGAAAAAGATAACAAAATACCTCCTTCAAAGTAATACTAGATCACCTAAATTTTATATGAATTCACAAAAACTTGAGAAATCCATCTTTCAGGCCTATCGTTTCCAACAGGGGGTCTCTACATGAACCAATTGGAAAGTACCTTGACAAATACCTGCAAGCAATAGTTCAAGAAATGACGACATATATCAAAGATACCACACATTTTCTGACTAAACTCAATACAGTACAATGGGAAACCACAAGATATTTGGCTTTGTACCATCGATGTTAAGGCTCGATACACGTCAATCCCACACGATATGGGATTAGAAGCACTAGAATTTTTCAAAGCAGGAACAGATTGGAATAATGAACTGAAAGTTTTTTTATGGAGCTCATTAGTTTCACATTATACCACAGTTACTTCACCTGGGAGGATGAATATATATTTTTTGCAACGCACGGGAACATCCATGGGCAATTGTGCAGCTCCCAGCTAGGCGAACCTGTTCATGTACAAGTATGAGCGAGAACATATATTAACCAACCATATATGGATGAAGAACCTGTTGGTTTTTTGTCCGCAACATCGACGACCTCTTTCTATTGTGGAAGGGCACTAAATCAGAACTAACATTAGCCAATGACAAACTCAACTCTGTCAATCAACGCATACAGTTCACACATGAACTTAGCAAGAAATCAATTAACTACGTGGATGTCAATGCCAACAAAATAATCACCAGCATCTTTAGGAAAAGTACTGATAGGAATAATTTATTACATTTCACCAGTTTCCACCAGCAACCTTTGAAGCGTCACCTACCATACTTTCAACTACTCTGAGTTAAAAGGAATGTATCCCAACCTGACAAACTAGAAGAAAATATTGCTTCCATGGTCAAAAGATTTGAGAATAGGCAATATCCCAAAGGCATCCTGAGAGAAACAGTACATAGAACAACTTTAAAAACCAGATAAGAACTTCTTAACCAAAAATCAATCCCTAAACAAAGTGACCGCATGGTAATGGTATCTAAATAGTCAACCTCAAGTGCTGCTTTTAAGAAACTGATCTTGAAGTACTGGCCAATGCTTGAGTCTGCACCGGACTTCAATGGTATTTTCAACCATAAACCCCTTTTTGTTTATGAAAGAAGTAAAAACATCAGAAACATTTTATCAACAAACTTGCCTGTCAATCAACATGAACGGTATAAAGGAACCACACCGTGATACAATTGTAATAATTGTAATAATATTATTCCGGGCAACTCTGTTAACCATCCCAGAAAAGGTCACATGATAAAATGACGTACATCAGCTACATGCAACAGCGTTAATGGTATATATATGTTGAAATGCCCTTGTGGCCTAGTATATGTAGGCAAAACTCAACACAAAATTAAAATCCGCATCAATGAACATAAGTCTAACAAACACACACGCAATGTGAAATCATGTGTGGCCACACATTTTCAGCCCAATCACCATAATGTCAGCCAAATCCGGTTTCTGGTTCTTGAAAAGTTACACCCAGAGAAGGTTGGGATACTAATAAGTTGCTTTTACGCAGAGAACTATACTGGATTAAATTGTTGGACTCACTACAGCCACATGGTCTTAACGATTGTTTAGAATATAGTTGCTTCCTATACACTCTCTCCAGATATTCATGAATTTTCATTATTGTTTAATGTTATTGTTTAATTTGTAACTATGTTTGAGTATGTCTTATGCGTTAATTTACAATTCCAATATAGCGGTTTCTTGGGCATTCAGCTCTGTTGGAGTCCCTTCTCTATTTTCACTTTCATTCGCACCTACTTCCGTTAGCAGACATGATTTCACCACACGCTATAGCGTCCGGTTTCACCATTCGGACTCTCTATCGATGACAAGGTAGCTTTACTTGAGCGCGAATAAGGTATGAACAGGATCGCTCATTTAGTTGCATGTTCGTGCCTCACCATAGCACGTCTTTCCACCGCGGGGGAGTTAGATGCTTTCTTTTGACTTTCATGGAGGCTGGGCTACTTTTGATCTGCACACGAATGAGATCACACGGTGTTGTAGCCGCTCAACACATTCTTTTTAAGGAGGTAACTGAATGACGCACAGCTTCGGATTGGTTCAAGCCAGTCTGCACGTGTGTGCTTTCCAAGTTGCACTTTTTTTAAAGCACTGCTTTATTTAGAACACTGCATCTACGAAGTGAAATATAGCGTTTCAGACATGGCATGATTACACACCACACGCGTTAGCATTCACTTATGAATGTCACTTCACTTTGATATGTTCTGACACCACTCTATGATCTCTATAGGTTTATCTCAGCTGCTGGCTACCTGTTTAGTTTGACTTTGCTTTTCATTTACATAACGTAACCTATCCCTGATGAAGGGCTAAACTAGCCCGAAATGCATTGGGTTATGGATTAAGAATGTTAATTTGCATCATTTCATCTTGATTTGATACATGAAATGTATATTTGAAAATGAAGAATTCCAGGATGACTGAAGCCATCCTGCATTTTTCTACTTGTGAAGAATACCCTTGTGGTCTTGAACGTTTTCTTAAATAACACATTGATTTTGGTTTCATATAAGAACGTGAGAAATCCATGCTGGATCTTTAGCAGTGCACAAAGGGGACATCTCCCGGGCAGGGAGACGCTTGTTTTGTTGTAGTACCACACGTCCTGTGGACCAGAGGGCGATACACTTCGTAGCACGCATAACTTGGAACACTCTGTTCAACACAGAAACAAACTAGGAGCGCTAGTACTTATTTCATTTTAGTTGACTATTGTACCATGGAACAGTGTGGTGTTGAGTGGAATTATGTCACATGGTGCGTATTGTATTTACATGGATTGTTGTTATGTGGCATAAAGTGGATTTATGTGGGGTGTATTTTTGTCGTATCGAGGATCGTTTAATTAGGTGGAGTTGAATTATGTGGTCTAATCTTATACCCTCAGCAGTCAAGGTTATGAAACTCAATGCGCACTAGCTCAATTCCAATCCTTTCATACCTATCACTGTCCTCAACTCTCTGTGGGCCACCGCTTTAAGCCTACCCTGTCTCAAAACATATATACAATGAAAGGAGCGTCTGCAATATATAATCACATATAACAATCAATTATTGAAAGTCATCGCAACTGATCCAATACACAGGCCGTACAATATTGAGAAGTTTTTTTATTCTTAAAAGTTCATTTTCTCATTTCCATATTCTTCATAAATTTGTAGATTTAATCCATCAATTCTTTTATGTTCATAAATTCTTAACAAACAAATCCTACGCATTTTGTCCTGACACAGGACTTCATCAGGGCTGTAAAAACAAAATAAATACACTTATCAGTGTTGTGTTCATCTAAATTAAATTAATCATTTCTACCCTGTTATTCATAGCATTTGACTCATTATGGCCTGCCTATCTCCATTCTAAATCATTCAAATAACATTGCTTGATGGAAAAAATGTTTCAACACAATATCCCACCACAAAATATAACTATTTTGATGTGCACTATTTTCTCATAATCCACCTTCTCTATATCTAGTCTATATATCACAATCCGTTATTCTCTGAAAGAAACTCACTCCTGTTTTCATAATTGAGCATGATGTTAATGTATTGATGCTGTTTTTAGCTCGCTCCCCTATCCAAACTTTCCTCTCATGACTGAACTCGATTATTGAGAAATTATTGATTTATTACCTTTCCTAGTTTTGCTAGTTGGATGTTACAAATCTTATATTCACAACTTGTTATTATTTACTGGTCCACCTTCTTATATTCACGTCCTTGATCCTAATCAGTAAACACAATTTGTTATTGAGATGACAACTCTACATGATTATTGTATCAGAATTTCACAATCCAAACTGCATGCCAATATTCTTAGTTTCAGATTTGGATTAAATTTCAAATTAATTTGACGGCGGGAGTCTTTCTTGTATCACTGAAAAGTCAAAAGTATAAATCTAAGTATATAGAAATCATTATTCTATCTGTTTAATCTTTAACTCTGATGAAGAGTTTATGCTCTTATGCTGTTCTATTTCAAAAACCATTTAGAACATCCTGCATATTGTACAAATTTGGTAGTTCATCCTCCTCTATCTTGGCTGGTTATTAAAATATCATGAATCTCACGTATCAACATATTACTCGATTTTAATTAAACATTCGGTACCTGCTTCTTATGCCAGAATCCATTTTCTTTGTTAATTGTCCATGTTCATCCTGTCTTTATTCCTATGAATAGTGTCCTCACTCCTATTTAATAAAATCATAGATTAATCTACTATCCGTTTTACGATTACAAGTTGATTTCTGCTAATTGAAAGAAACCACGTACCGTTGATTCCTTTTAATTTAACCCTCCAAAAATTCTTCCCTTCAATGTGATCCTTCTTGTATCGACAATTCCTTTGTGCTTGATACAAGTGTCTCACCTAATTTCCTGTAATATGTAAAAAAACAAACCTAAATTCACCCAAATACTGCTCCAATATCTTCTACAAGTTTAAACCTATCCACTCATAGTATTATTACATGCTCGTCCCTTATTGCCTCACCTTTCATAAAGTCGACTCGTCCGTCACCATTCCTTGCCGGTCCCGTGAATCCCGCCGTAACTTGACTTTGCTAACTTACTATTATTTAAACCTATAGTCCACCAATCCGATTGCTTGTCAAATTAGTACAATTCCCAATCCAAAATATTCCGTTCAGAACCCGCCTTTGCATTACGTGTCCCGTTCCCTCTCTGGTCCGTTACACCCATCATCCAATCACAAGTCCTTGTTTTTAGTGGAAGTTCTATATTGTCTTTCCTTGAAACAACCAATCAGTTTCACTATTTGTCTGTTCCCTCTCTGGTCCGCTACGTGTTTAAGTCACATTATCCCGCTCCTTTTGAATTCTACAAAATTCATCACTTGCCTCTCAACTATACAACCTGTGTGGACCAATCAATATTAACCTCCTCAGTTCAACCAATCAAATGTAACACGTACATGTTCCCTCTCTGGTCCGTACAACATTCTACCCCATCTCAGATCCTCTTATTTCCTTTACCCGAGTTAATAACGTACAACTTTACGCCATGTCTCGGATCCTTTTGTTTCCATTACCCTAGTTAATGGGTGTTTTACCCGCATGGTATTCATATACTAACGCGTGCCAATCTACTTGTTTACCATGTTTAGTGCCTCCAATGGTGAGATACCCACATGACACTCATGCTGAACTGCATCACGATCTCAGAAATTCAATCTAGATCGAGTGCATATATTTTTTTACTTGTGATTCTTGCATCTCCTCATGTTAACCATGTCATACTCATATTTATAATTCAAATGCTCTTGCCTGCAATGCCATTACTTCGATATCAAATCTCAACAGGACTCACCCATATTAAATCAACACAGATCTGCCTAACCTCCCTGCCTGACCCTAAAATAGAAGCGTGGTTCTCCCTATTCTGAGCATTTGTTGTGGCCTGTGGTTCTATAGAAAGCCGTGGTCCCTTGCAGGACACTACCAAGAGGCTCTAGAGGGCGTGGCCCACGTAAGGAAAACCACCCTGACATACAACGCAACTGGAGAGCTACAAGTCCAGACTCCAAGGCCAAGTGAGAGGGGGACATACGGGCACACCAACGTGTGGCCTACACCCGTGAACTGCCCATATGCCTCCTGAAAGATCACAGACTATGTTCACATTTGTGTGTACTTGTGCATGGCTGTGCGTGTGATGTGTGGAAATGTACTTGGGTGTTTTTGTATTAGAGCATGTGATTCACTGTGTGCTTGTGTTTGTGCGCGCAGATGTTTCTGTATGTGTGCTGATGTCTGTGCGTGTGATGGTGTGTGCATTTACTTGAGTGTTTTTGTACTAGAGCATGGGACTGTATGTGTGCTCATGCGTGTGGATGTTTCTGTATGCGTGCTTGTGTGCGCCCTCTGTTTGTGTATGATAGTGTGTGCGCACATCTGTGTGTGCTTGTGCATGTCTGTGCGTGTGATGGTATGTGTGTGTGCATGTACCTGTGTGTACGCCCTTGGGTATTTTTGTTCTGGAGCATGTGATTGTATGTGTGCTTGTGTTTTTTTGGTAGTTTCTATTTGTGTGCTTGTGTGTGTGTGTGTGTGTGTGCTTGTATGAGAGTGTGAGCGCATTTGTGTGTGCTGGTGCATGTCTGTGCATGTGATGGTGTTTGCGTGTGCATGTACTTGGGTGTTTTTGTACCCCTATGTTTTTTAAATGCTTTTCTTGATATTTATGTAACTTTTAACTGATGTAAATTGCAACATTATTGATCCTCATGTACAGCACTCTGTTTCCTTCGGGTCTAGCCAGCGCTATATAATAACTCATTAATTAAATATGTTTCCATTTAATACTTTTTCTCTCTTTGTCTACTTCCCAAGCTCCTATTACCTCTCCCCGAATCTCTCCCCTTGCCTGCTACTCTGCCTAGCCCCCTGTCCTTTGTGCCCTTTGACTAAGCACTCTTTCTCCCCTTGTTGGGGAAAGATCCAATATTAATACTCTGGAGTCTCAGCAAACCCGCTGAGAGAGTCCACTGCGCCAAGGGAGCCACTCACAGCTGAGGTATGGTATGGCACCCCTTGCCAAAGCACTCCCTCTCCCCTTTTTGGGGAAGGATCCAGTAAATAGGCCTTGGAGTCTCAGAGACCCCTCTGAGAGAGTCCACTGCGTAAAGGGTGCCTCCCGCAACAGAGGTAGAGAAGTGATACCACTTCCCCTGGGATCACAGCTTACTGGACTTTGGACGTTGCTTCGACACGTCTACCGATTTGTGTCCCAGTCGCCCTTCCCCTCCTCCTTCCATGCTGTCTCCTTCACCCTCCCCATCTCTTTCCCGCCTTCATTACCTGTCTACATCCCCAGCGCCTACCTCCTGCCCCTGAATCTTTCCCCTTGCCTGCTTTTCCCCTTACGTATTTTTGCTTATTGTTTATCTCGACCTTACAAGTAACTATGTTGCCATGCTCTAATAACTGTGTTACCTTTGTAACGATGTAACCTGTAACTATTGATCTGATGTTCATGTAAAGCGCTCTGATACCTCCGGGTCTAGCCAGCGCTATATAAAACCTTTAAAAAAAAAAAATGTAATCTAACCAATTATAAATCTTACTTTCATTCATCCACCAACCCCAAGACCATCTTATCCAAATTTCCTTCCTCTGAAGAAATATCATATGAGCCTAATATAACTCCATGCATCTTCTCCTCCTAATTACCTTGATCCAAAAATGAAATATTTTTTTATGATTTATTAAAAGTCCACCAAACTTCTCATTTGACAGTTACATCGCTTATCATTCACCATTCCATGTGAAAACTATATCTTGGAACAATCTGATTGCCTACATCGAAACTGTTCAAATTTTGTCTCACTACTGTGCGCTTTTAATATACTACAACGGGCTTCCATTTCACAGAAAGTAGTGTAGCTCATTGTCACTGTTCAACCCCCTGTTTACAACTCTACATCTGCTTATCCATCTTGCTTCTTGCTGGCGTAAATGTAGTTCTCAATTCCCACCCCTAGTTCTAGCTGAGATTTTTTGAATACCATGAAACTTGATTCCTACTTTTTCTTCATGGATTTCTTTGATATGTTGGAAAATGGGAGATTTACCATCCTTGTTTATGATAGCTCTCGTGTGCTCTTGAATCCTTAGTTTCAGGATTCTTTTGGTACTTCCTATGTATATCTTATTACATTCACATAGGATAATATACACCACCCCAACATTATTACAATTGATAAACTCATTAAACATTTTCTTGGTATTGTAACTAAATTCCTTAGTTTGATTCATACCTAAATCACACACATTACAAGCGCCACATGTAAAAAAATCCTTTGGAAAGTGGTGGAAGCCAATTACGCTCTTTTAATTTTGGAGATTCAAGGTAATTTCTAGTTACTAAATTCCCTACGGTAGGACATTTTCTAAATGTCACCATTTCCTTGTAGCCCTGGTTCACCTTGCAATAAACTCCAATTTTTTAAAAGTGGCTTTCATTTCAACATATAGCACAGATCACAATAAGATATATAAAATCTTATTAAAAAATTGGAGTTAAAAGAGCGTAATTGGCTTCCACCACCTCCCAAAGGATTTTTTTACATGTGGCACTTGTAATGTGTGTGATTTAGGTATGAATAAAACTAAGGAATTTTGTTACAATACCAAGAAAATGTTCAAGATTAATGAGTTTATCAATTGTAATAGTGTTGGGGTGGTGTATATTATCCTGAATGTCATAAGATATATATAGGAAGTACCAAAAGAATCCTGAAACTAAGGATTCAAGAGCACAAGAGAGCTATTGTTAGACCTGTCAGCCCTTTGGGTGGTCCCTCCTACCTTTTGTTTTTAGGTCCCCTTTCTGCCTCCTACATCTTTTTATTTTTTTCCATCATATATTTTTTTTTGTTTGGTGATGTCAGCAGGGCTTTGGCTGCCTCAGTAATTTTTACACCTGAAGGGGCACAGGTGTTCTTTTAAAATGGAGGTGGTAGTGAGGTGAACATTTACAAAATGGTGGCTGCCAACTGTCAGAGAATTTTACCTCAGGGACTGGCCCATAGACTATTGAGAGTGATCCAGAACCTTCTGGCCCATTCTAGTGACCAGGGTTCACGGGTATATAAGGCCAGAACCTGGGCGGCCATTTTGTGGTGGTGGTGAAACCTAGAGCTAGCTGGAGTTCAGGCTGTGGTATCAGGGGGACAGGGCGCTTAGGGCTGACTTCTCCTAGGGGTTGCTTCCCTGCTGCTAACCTTGCCCTCTACTTCGAGACCTGACACTGCCACGCTTTCATCTTGAAGGACTTTGTCCTGTTGATCGCCAACATCAAGGAAGGAGAACTTAACCTATCCTCCTCAAACTTGATCGGAGTAACTGATGGGCCCAAGCCGCTTTATATCAGCTGCACCACTGCCCCGCAAGAGTGTGAACTAGCCAGTGTGCCGGCAAAGAAACCAAACCCCCATCATCTCCCTGTGTCCGTCCCAACGACAGTGCCCCTGGGGGGTGATAACCCGGGAAACCTGCCCCGACTTACCAGTGGTGACTCGCAGCATCCTTAGAGCCCCAAAAGAAGAGATAGTCATCGGTGGGTGAGGAGACTCTGTCCGGTGGTAAGAAGAGGGAAACGAACTGGTAGCGGTTTGGCTGCCTGTGACAGAGGAGGCTTCGCTGAGAGGGTGGCGCTGCCAGGAAGTGTTTCCCCCGCGGCGCAGGCCAAGAGGAGATCGTGAAGGTTTCCCTGAAGGGGCGGCGCCGAGCCTCAGACGCGCCTCTCTTGCGCAGCCTCATTAACCCGCGGCTGCTCTGTGGTGAAGAGCGGGCGCATCGGAGGCTAGAGGAGAGCCTTGCATCGTGGATTAATAGAAGTGTCTCTCTCCCAGTGCAGGCCCAGTAGGTGTTACGGCCTTGCCTGGGGAAAGGGAGGTGTGCGCTTCAAACGTAGCCTGCCGGCTGCCCCAGAATATCGAACCTGAGTCAAGTAAGCCGGGATCTGGGGGCTGGGGAAGGATATTAAAGCGGAGGCAACGCCACGAGATTTAGTGAAGGAACCCTACTATGGAAGCCTGAAGGAAACGGATAAATAGACCAGGGGAGCCTAAATGGAAAGGACTGTCTCCCTGGGACTAGTGAGCTGTAATTCGTAGTACTATTGCTGGCGCTCACTCAAGTAGACCTGTTGTTAGAACCTCACGGGGGATATACACAAATGATTGATATTGCTGAAGTTTACTGCATATTCTCATCTGCTTTGGGGTGAATCAAACCAACAATTGTCAATGTAAACTCTGTTCTTACTGCATGGGAGTGTCAAATGTTCTCCAGGGCTTAAGATTGTTGCTCGTGCTCCCCTGAATTGAAGTGGGTGTGTACTCATGGCTAAGTGGTAATTTGGGTCGCAAAAGTGCTAACCAGAGTTTAAAGCAATTGTAGGAATAACTGAAGTCTTGTCAATGGAGAATAAGGTTCCAGAACCAAATGCGATAATGGAATCATAATAATTCTGGAGATCAAATGTGGAAGTGCTTGTTTAACTAAAGCAACCCCCGTCTGATGGAGGGGACATCCTATAAAGAGTTTTTATAAAGCATTCCGTATTTTTCTAATGTGGTGTAGTGTCATTTTTAGTGGATGGGCGCTGAGTTGCTGTGTGGAGTGTGACGCAAACATAACACAAGGGCCTTTGGGATAAGTCTTTCCGCTCTGTGCTAGGCTACCCTATGTGGACTGGTTACCCCAGGTCCAACATAATTGCTGTTCAGTGGTGGGATTAGAGCTTGTGCTTGCGTCCACTTAGCAGCAGCTTAGTGTGCACCACGTACCTACACCTGGAGTTTTCTCCTGGCGGACTCCCTAATTAGAAGTTTTGTTTTCCAAATTCTCTTCTGGTGGTGGGTAGAGGCAGCCCATAATTATCGCCCTTCCTTGAATCCTTCCAAGTGTCTGTCTGGGACCCTGTTGGCAAAATGGAATTTGAATTGGAGGAGTTGGAGACCTACACTGCGGCGCAACTCAGGGAATTTTGCCAAAGTAAGGGGGTGTTTTTCAAGCGTGGTGCGAAAAAGGGGGAACTCCAAACCAGCTTGAGAGCATGGGTGGCAGCTCACCCAGATGGGAAGAAGGAGGAGGAAGAGGGGGATAGGGACACTGTCATTGGAGTGGATGTACAGTACCAAACCGAAGGGGGGAACCTACTAACAGGTTCGAGGGAGGGCAGTAGTGTCTCTGTAAGGAGCTTGACCGAAGCCAAATTAGCTGACCGGAGAGAGAAAAGGCAGTTGAAGTGGGAGCTAGCTAGGTTGGAGAATGTATGTAAATGTAAATGTATTTCGATTTATATAGCGCACGAATCACCCAGGGGTCTCAAGGCGCTTGCTTAGGGAACCCGTCCTGGTATTCCCCTGTGAGATACCCCGGCAGGGTATTCACAAGGTGAAAGCCAGGCATCCCGCCGCGAGGGGCCGTAGTGGAGATTAAGCAAGCTATTGCCCAGAGTCGCAGAGTGTGACCCAGTGAGTCGAGTAGGCACCGGAGCGAGAATTGTCGAGTCCGTTGAATTTTTGAGCCCGAGACCCGCCGAGGCGGGGAATCAAACCCTGGTCCACGGCTGATCTCAGCTTCCGGGTCTGCCGCCTCTAACCACTGAGCCACGCTTCTCCACTGAAGGAGAGGGAGGAAAAGAGGATGGCTCATTAATTGAGTCTAAAGGAGTTAGACCTCAAGGCCCTGCAAATAGGGACTCCCAGTGCTCCTGTTGGTGGCAGCATACCCAAAGAAAACATCAGGGAACCCAGACCCTACTTGCCAAAAGACGTAGTCGCCAGTTACAGTGTAGGGGACGATATTGCGAAATGGCTGGCAGCCTATGAGGCCATGGGATATCAGAAAGTCACTGGGGGGGTGGCCTGTACAAATATATGCCTCCAGTAGGGAGGGATGCTCTTCTAGCCCTAGAGCAGGAAGAGAAGAGTAACTACTCCACCATGAAAGTGGCACTGATAAGGAAGTTTGGGCTGACTCCTAGGAAGTACAGACAGAAATTCAGGAACAGCCACAAACTGGCCACACAGAACTGGGTGGATTTCCTGGACTATGCCAAGAAGGCCCTAGAGGGTTGGGTGCAAGGCAGCGAGGTGGGGGACTACAAGGGGTTGTATGACCTAATCCTAAAAGAGCTCCTACTCGAGAAATGTTTTCCAGAGCTGCGACAACACCTGGTGGACAGCAAGCTCACCAGTCCCAGGAAGCTTGCTGAGGAGGCGGACATCTGGGCTAGTACCCGGGTGTCCTCAAAGAGGACTGTAGGGGATTCCCAAAGGCCTGGTCAGGGCGCTCCCCAGAAGAAGGAAGGGGAGACAAGAAGAGGGAGTTCTCAAAAGGCCCCCAAAACAGTTTCCAAGGAAAGGGATCAGGATTCATTCCTAGGGCCAACCCGCAGAAAAACCCTCATCCTGACCATAGTCAGCAGCCAAGGGTTGTCCGCTGCTATGAATGTGGTGGGGTTGGGCACTACAAAGGTGATGTCAAGTGCCCAAAGAGACCACCCCCTCCCACTGGAGGAAAAGCCCCGGGAGTAGCTAGTGTAGTGCTCGGGGAGGAGTTGCCCTTAGATAAGGGAGGGGAGTGGGCGGGAGTCACCTTAGTGTCCCTGGGAGATCGGGAGATGGTTCCTAAGATCCAGGTGCCTTCAAATACTATCAAGTATGGGCAGTAGGTCACCATCAATGTCCAAAGAGGGGAAGCTCTGAGGGACACAGGAGCCAGTATGACTATGGTAAGGAGTCATCTGGTGTCCCCAGAGCAGGTGATTCCACACGTACTCCACCCACCGCAATGGCTGATGGCAGAATGGGCCACTACCCTGTGGCCGAAGTTCCCTTTGAGTGGGAAGGGGTCGCAGGTCCTCTTCGAGTTGCCGTAAGCCCTGCCGTGCCAGTTGATTGTCTGTTGGGGAATTATATGGAGCACAATGCTTGGAAGAAGGTGGAATACCGGACTCACTCAGAGATGCTGGGTACACCTGACTGGGCCTGTGCCAGCACAAGGTCCGCGACTACCCGGAGGGGGAGTTCGCCAGGGCTGGAGCCTGGAACAAAGGCACAGCCAGCTGCCAGAAAGGGAAGGATCCGGGGACAGGAGGAGCCTGCCTCGGCATCCACGCCCCGTGAGATGGAAGGCCACCTGTGGTGGTGGACCCGGAGTCCACTGAGGGGGATGTTGTCTCCCTGGAGAACCTACCTATCCCTGCCGAGTGGCATGTGGAGGGGGGCCTTCCAGGGCCAGAAGGAGTGCCCTACCCTTGAGGGTCTGAGGCGACAGGCCGAAGCCCAGGCAGCAGGCAACATTGCAGGGAACTACAACTTTTACTGGGAGGATGGACTTCTCTACAGTGAACCCAAGGCTCCAGTGCATGGTTCATCACAGGCCTTGGTTGACCCTAATGTTACCGTACCTTTCTCTTAGAATTGGCTCACGAAATACCCTTGGCAGGACACTTGGGTCAGGACAAGACCTTTGCCCGGCTTGTCCCCCATTTTTACTGGCCTCAAATGAGGGTGGCATCCGACACTTACTGTAGGACGTGTGTGTCTTGCCAAGCCAGTGGGAAAACAGGGGTTAAGCTGAAAGCTCCCCTGGAACCACTACCTGTCGTTAGCACCCCCTTTGAAAGGGTGGGCATCGACATTGTTGGGCCATTGGATCCACCCACTTCAGCTGGTACCAGGTTTATCCTGGTTCTAGTGGATCACGCCACTCGGTACCCAGAGGTAATTCCTTTGAGGACCATTACTGCACCTGCAGTGGCTAGGGCCCTGATGGGGATTTTTACCCGAGTGGGTTTCCCCAAGGAAGTTGTGTCCGACAGGGGGACCAACTTCATGTCAGCCTACATGCAGGCTATGTGGAAGGAGTGTGGGGTTACCTACCGGTTCTCCACCCCTTACCACCCCCAGACCAATGGTCTGGTGGAAAGGTTCAATAAAACCTTGAAGGGCATGATCAGAAGTCTGCCTGAGAGCCTGCGGAGGAAATAGGACGTCCTCCTGCCTGTCTGTTGTTCTCATACAGGGAAGTGCCACAGAAAGGAGTGGGCTTCAGCCCCTTTGAACTTCTGTACGGGCACCCTGTTCGTGGACCTCTCAGCCTGGTGAAAGACGGATGGGAAAAGACTCCCAGGAAGCATCCCCAGGATGTGGTGAGCTACATGCTGGCCTCCTGGAGCCAAATGGCTAAGTTGTGGAAGCAAGCTTCTGACAACTTGGAAGCCAGCCAGGCAGTGATGAAAGAGTGGTATGACCACAATGCTCACCCTGTGGAGTTGGAGCCTGCCCAGAAAGTGTGGGTGATGGAGCCTGGAGAGCTTAGTGCCCTACAGGATCGCTGGACAGGCCCCTTTGAGGTGATTGAGAAGAAGGGCAAGGCCACCTACTTAGTGGACCTTAAGACCCCTCGGCAGCCCCATAGGGTGCTCCATACCAATCGCCTCAAACCCCACCAAGAGAGGCCCGAGGTCATCTTGATGATGGTGACTGATGGAGCAGAGGAAGAGGAAAGTGAGCCTCTCCCTGATCTATTTTCGTCTCAAGAGAAGGATGGGTCTGTGTAGGGAGTGAATCTCTCACCATCCCTAACTCCTGAACAGCGGAGGGACTGCCGCCAAGTCCTGGAGCAGTATTCCTCGCTGTTCTCCCTTATCCCGGGTAGGACCCACCTGTGTACCCATGATGTGGACACAGGAGACAGCCCACCTGTGAAGTCTAAGACCTACCGGCTGTCAGATAAGGTGAAGGCCAGCATCCACAGTGAAGTCCCGAAGATACTGGAGCTAGGAGTGATTGAACCTTCAAGTAGCCCCTGGTCCAGTCCGGTGGTTCTGGAACCAAAAGCTGCCCCACCGGGCACCACTCCAGAACTCAGGTTCTGTGTGGATTACCAGGGACTGAATTCAGTGATAAAATCTGATGCTCATCCAATCTCAAGGGTAGATGAGCTCGTTGACCGGCTGGGAGCTGCCCAATATCTGAGTACTTTTGACCTCACATCAGGGTACTGGCAGATCTCCCTCACAGATGGAGCAAGGGAAAGGTCAGCCTTCTCCACGCCTGAGGGCCACTACCAGTTCTGTGTGATGCCCTTTGGGCTCAAGAACGCTCCTGCCACTTTTCAGCGGCTGGTGAACAAGGTCCTCTCCGGGATGGAGGCCTTCTCTGCTGCTTATCTAGACGACATTGCCGTCTTCAGCAGCAGCTGGGAGGACCACTTGTGTCACCTACAGGCTGTTCTCCAAGCCCTGAAACAGGCTGGCTTGACAATCAAGGCCAGCAAATGCCAGATTGGGCAGGGATCGGTAGTGTACCTCGGCCACTTGGTGGGCAGGGGAACGGTGCATCCCCTCCAGGCTAAGATTGAGGCTATCATGGCCTGGGAGCCCCCCAAGACCCAAACTGAGATCCGAGCTTTCCTGGGCCTCACAGGATACTACCATCGCGTTGTGAAGGGGTATGGCACAATTGTGGCACCTCTAACTGAACTCACATCCAAGAAGCAACCTCGACAGGTAGTCTGGACTGCGGTGTGTCAACGCGCTTTTGACACCATAAAACAAGCAATGTGTGAGGCTCCTGTCTTAAGGGCCCCGGATTTCTCTAAGGAATTCATTGTCCAAACGGATGCATCAGAGCATGGCACTGGGGCAGTGTTATCGCAACTCAATGAAGAGGGTCTGGACCAACCTGTTGTCTTCTTGTCCAGGAGACTGCTTCCCCGGGAACAGAGGTGGAGTGCAATTGAGCGGGAAGCCTTTGCGGAGGTATGGGCTCTGAAGAAGCTGCGGCCATATCTGTTTGGCTCTCACTTCCTTGGCAGACGGACCACCGCCCCCTTTGTTGGCTGATGCAAATGAAGGGAGAGAATCCCAAGTTGTTGAGATGGTCCATCTCCCTACAGGGAATGGACTTCCGGGTGGAACACCGGCCTGGAGTGGACCACGCCAATGCAGACGGTCCTTCTAGGTATTTCCGCCTTAGTGATGAGAACTCCCAAGGGGTTGGGTAGCTCTCCCCACTATCAGCTGGGGGGACGCGTGTTAGACCTGTCAGCCCTTAGGTTGGTCCCTCCTACCTTTTGTTTTTATGTCCCCTTTCTGCCTCCTACATCTTTTTTTTTTTTCTTCCCCCTTTTGGTCCATCATATTTTTTTTTTGTTTGGTGATGTCAGCAGGGCTTTGGGTGCCTCAGTAATTTTTACACCTGAAGGGGCACAGGTGTTCTTTTAAAATGGAGGTGGTAGTGAGGTGAACATTTACAAAATGGTGGCTACCAACTGTCAGAGAATTTTACCTCAGGGACTGGCCCATAGACTATTGAGAGTGATCTAGAACATTCTGGCCCATTCTAGTGACCAGGGTCCAGGGGTATATAAGGCCAGAACCTGGGCGGCCATTTTGTGGTGGTGGTGAAACCTAGAGCTATCTGGAGTTCAGGCTGTGGTATCAGGGGGATAGGGCGCTTAGGGCTGACTTCTCCTAGGGGTTGCTTCCCTGCTGCTAACCTTGCCCTCTACTTCGAGACCTGACCCCCTGCCACGCTTTCATCTTGAAGGACTTTGTCCTGTTGATCGTCAACATCAAGGAAGGAGAACTTAACCTATCCTCCTCAAACTTGATCGGAGTAACTGTGGGGCCCAAGCCGCTTTATACCAGCTGCACCACTGCCCCGCAAGAGTGTGAACTGGCCAGTGGGCTGGCAAGCAAACCAAACCCCCATCATCTCCCTGTGTCCGTCCCAACGACAGTGCCCCGGGGGGGTGATAACCCGGGAAACCTGCCCCGACTTACCAGTGGTGAGGTAAAACGCTTCCTGTGGTTTTATCTCCAGTGCAGAACTACGGAGAGTCGGCCGTGGCGTAAGGGAGGGGGGTAGCGTGACTTGCAGCATCCTTAGAGCCCCACAAGAAGAGATAGTCATCGGTGGGTGAGGAGACTCTGTCCGGTGGTAAGAAGAGGGAAACGAACTGGTAGCGGTTCGGCTGCCTGTGACAGCGGAGGCTTCGCTGAGAGGGCGGCGCTGCCAGGAAGTGTTTCCCCCGCGGCGCAGGCCCGGAGGAGATCGTGAATGTTTCCCTGAAGGGGGCAGCGCCGAGCCTCAGACGCGCCTCTCTTGCGCAGCCTCATTAACCCGCGGCTGCTCTGTGGTGAAGAGCAGGCGCATCGGAGGCTAGAGGAGAGCCTTGAATCGTGGATCAATAGTAACCCTGGGCGTAGTAGGCGTAGTGGGGCTACGTAAAGCTACGCGAAGTGGGCAAGAAACTACATCCACCTACGCACTTCGCGTAGCCCCACTACGCGCCACCCGCCTCCCTCCCGCCCTCACTAAATACTACCTGCCTCCCTCCCGCCCTCCCTAAATACTTAAATAACCTTTTTAAAAAGAATAAAAACCACTTACCTTGTCCGCTGCGTCTCCGGGGCTCCCTCTCGTAATTGTGCCGCCATCTTGGATACTAATGCGCATGCGCGGCCGCCCACGCATGCGCATTTCTCTTAGTGTCCGAGACGGCGGCGCGATTACGAGTGGGAGCCCCGGGGACGCAGCCGACAAGGTAAGTGGTTTTTATTCTTTTTAAAAAGGTTATTTAAGTATTTAGGGAGGGCGGGAGGGAGGCGGGTGGCGGGCAACTTCGTTACGCCCACGGAGTGGGCGTAGTGTTGCCTGCTACGCCTACTTTGCAAATGGCGAAGTAGGCAACACTACGCCCACTCCGTGGGCGTAGCGAAGTACTACGCCCAGGGTTAATCAATAGAAGTGTCTCTCTCCCAGTGCAGGCCCAGTAGGTGTTACGGCCTTGCCTGGGGAAAGGGAGGTGTGCGCTTCAAACGTAGCCTGCATGCTGCCCCAGAATATCGAACCTGAGTCAAGCCACTACAAGTAAGCTGGGGGCTGGGGAAGGATATTAAAGCGGAGGCAACGCCACGAGATTTAGTGAAGGAACCCTACTATGGAAGCCTGAAGGAAACGGATAAATAGACCAGGAGAGCCTGAATGGAAAAGACTGTCTCCCTGGGACTAGTGAGCTGTAATTCGTAGTACTATTGCTGGCGTTCACTCAAGTAGACCTGTTGTTAGAACCTCACGGGGGATATAACCAAATGATTGATATTGCTGAAGTTTACTGCATGTTCTCATCTGCTTAGGGGTGAATCAAACCAACAATTGTCAATGTAAACTCTGTTCTTACTGTATGGGGAGTGTCAAATGTTCTCCAGGGCTTAAGATTGTTGCTCGTGCTCCCCTAAATTGAAGTGGGTGTGTACTCATGGCTAAGTGGTAATTTGGGTCGCAAAAGTGCTAACCAGAGTGTAAAGCAATTGTAGGAATAACTGAAGTCTTATCAATGGAGAATAAGGTTCCAGAACCAAATGCGATAATGGAATCATAATAATTCTGGAGATCAAATGTGGAAGTGCTTGTTTAACTAAAACAACCCCCGTCAGATGGAGGGGAGATCCTATAAAGAGTTTTTATAAAGCATTCCGTATTTTTCTAATCTGGTGTAGTGTCATTTTTAGTGGATGGGCGCTGAGTTGCTGTGTGGAGTGTGACGCAAACATAACACAAGGGCCTTTGGGATAAGTCTTTCCACTCTGTGCTAGGCTACCCTATGTGGACTGGTAACCCCAGGTCCAACAGCTATCATAAACAAGGATGTTAAATCTATCATTTTCCAACATATCAAAGAAAACCATGAAGAAAAAGTAGGAATCAAGTTTCATTGTATTCAAAAAAATCTGACCTATTACTAGGGGCTGGAATTGGGAACTACATTTACGCCGGCAAGATGCAAAATGAATAAGCAGATGTAGAACTGTAAACAGGGTGTTAAACAGTGACAATGAGCTACACTATTTTCTGTGAAATGGAGGCACGTTGTAGTATATTAAAAGCGCACAGTATTGAGATAGAGTTTGAACAGTTGCGATGCAGGCGATCAGATTGTTCCAAGCTATAGTTTTCAAATGGAATGGTGAATGATAAGCGATGTAACTGTCTAATGAGAAGTTTGGTGGACTTTTAATGAATCATAAAAAATTATTTCATTTTTGGATCAAGGTAATTAGGAGGAGAAGATGCATGGAGTTATATTTGTCCCATATGATATTTCTTCAGAGGAAGGAAATTTGGATAAGATGGCCTTGGGGTTGGTGGATGAATGAAGGTAAGATTTATAATTGGTTAGATTACATTGTAAATTTAATATGGGTGAGTCCTGTTGAGATTTGATATCGAAGTAATGGCATTGCAGGCAAGAGCATTTGAATTATAAATATGAGTATGACATGGTTGACATGAGGAGATGCAAGAATCACGAGTTAAAAAATATATGTACGCGATCTAGATTGATTTTCTGAGATCGTGATGTAGTTCAGCATGAGCGTCATGTGGGTATCTCACCATTGGAGGCACTAAACTTGGTAAACAAGTAGATTGGCACGCGTCAGTATATGAATACCATGCGTGTAAACCCATTGAACTAGGGTAATGGAAACAAAAGGATCCGAGACATGGCGTAAGGTTGTACGTTATTAACTCGGGTAAAGGAAATAAGAGGATCTGAGATGGGATAGGATGTTGTACGAACAAGAGAGGGAACATGTACGTGTTACATTTGTTGGTTGAACTGAGGAGGTTAATATTGATTGGTCCACAGAGGTTGTATAGTTGAGAGGCAAGTTATGAATTTTGTAGAATTCAAAAGGAGTGTGATAATGTTACTTAAACACGTAGAGGACCAGAGAGGGACCAGATGAATAGTGAAACTGATTGGTTGTTTCAAGGAAGGACAACATAGAACTTCCGCAAAAAACAAGGACTTATGATTGGCTGATGGGTGTAGGGGACCAGAGAGGGAACGGAACACGTAATGTAAGGGCGGGTTCTAAACAGAACATTTTGGATTGGGAGTTGTACTAATTCAACAAGCAATCGGATTGGTGGACTATAGGTTTAAATAATAGAAAGTTAGCGAAGTCAAGTTACGGCGGGATTCACGGGACCATCAAAGAATGGTGATGGACGCTTCGACAATATGAAAGGTGAGACAATAATGGACGAGCATGGAAATAAGATAAGATTAGTGAACACACGTACTATGAGTGGATAGGTTTAAACTTGTAGAAGATATTGGAGCAGTATTTGGGAGGATTTAAGTTTGTTTTTTTACATATTACAGGAAATTGGGTGAGACACTTGTATCAAGCCCAAAGGAATTGTGGATACAAGAAGGATCACATTGAAGGAAAGATTTTTGGAGGATTAAACTAATAAGAATCAACGGTACGTGGTTTCTTTCAATTAGTAGAAATCCACTTGTAATCATAAAATGGATAGTAGATTAATCTATGATTTTATTAAATAGGAGTGAGGACAGTAGTCATAGAAATAAATACAGGATGAACATGGACAATGAACAGAGAAAATAGATTCTGGCATAAGAAGCAGGTACCGAATGTTTAATTAAAATAGAGTAATATGTAGATACGTGAGATTCATGATATTTTAATAACCAAGCAAGATAGAGAGGAGGATGGTCTACCAAATGTGCACAATATGAAGGATGTTCTAAATGGATTTTGAAATAGAACAGCATAGGAGCATAAACGCTTCATCAGAGTTAAGACTAAACAGATAGAAGAATGATTTCCATATACTTAGATCTATACTTTTGACTTTTCAGTGATACAAGAAAGACTCCCGCCATCAAATTCATTTGAAATTTAAACCACATCTGAAACTAAGACTATTAGTTTGTAGTTTGGATTGTGACATTTTAATACATTAATCATGTAGAGTTGTCATCTCAATAACAAATTGTGTTTACTGATTAGGATCAAGGACGTGAATATAAGAAGGTGGAACAGTGAATGATAACAGGTCGTGAATATAAGATTTGTAACATCCAACTAGCAAAACTAGGGAAGGTAATAAATCAATAATTTCTCAATAATTAAGTTCAGTCATTAAAGGAAAGTGTGGATAGGGGAGCGAGCTAAAAACCGTATCAATATATTAACATCATGCTCAATTATGAAAACAGGAGTGAGTTTTTTTCAGAGAATAACAAATTGTGATATATAGACTATACTTAGAGAGGTGGATTATTAGAAAATAGTGCACATCAAAATAGTTATATTTTGTTGTGGGATATTGTGTTGAAACATGTTTTCCATCAAGCAATGTTATTTAAATGATTTAGAATGGTGATAGGCAGGCCACAATGAGTCAAATGCTATGAACAAAATGGTAGAAATGATTAATTTAATTTGGATGAACACCACACTGATGAGTGTATTTCTTTTGTTTTTTTACAGCCCTGATGAAGTCCTGTGTCAGGACAAAACACGTAGGCTGTGTTGGTTAAGAATTTATGAATATAAAAGAATTGATGGATTAAATCTACAAATGTATGAAGAATATGGAAATGAGAAAATGAACTTTGAAGAATAAAAAATACTTTTCAACATCGAAAAGCCTGTGGATAGGATCAGTTGCGATGATTTTCAATAATTGATAGAATTATGTGGTGTTGAATTGTATTATGTGGATTGTAATTATGTTGCTTGGTGTGGAATTTTGTGGCCCTGAATTGTGTGTTGTGGAATTTTTGGGCGTTGTATAGAATAATGTGGAGTTGAATGCTTGTTGTCTGTCTACGGCAGTGCTGAGGGTGCAGCCTTCGTGGGAGGTGAAACGATGATTCTTTTTAGGTCGAGCATTTGAGACCACTTGTATATACAAATATGTGTATGTATTTGTGGGCTCTGGAGATCCGCCCTAGGACTTGTCTGCTTCTGCTCAGGGACTTTTTTCTGTTCAACTGCCTCTATTTAACTGTCGTGATAGAAAACGACCAGTAGAGATCAGTAAAATACCAGAATTGTGTTCTGCTTGTTCAACTCCCTCTATTTAACTGTCTTGATAGAAAACGACCAGTAGAGGTCAGTAAAATACCAGAATTGCATTCTGCGGAGGGACTTTCTTTTAAAAAAAAATCTGGCAACTGCCTCTATTTAACTGTCTTGATAGAACATGACCAGCAGAGGTCAGTAATATACCAGAATCACTTTAGCATTGTCTTGATTCCAGTCCATAGAAATTGTCTTTCATGAGCACCCACAGACAATAATATTTTTTTCAAATCTTGTATTTTCAGTGCTATGACCACCAAAGGCCCTGATTTTATATTAGAAACAGAGCTTTGGACTATACCATTTCCAGCTGAGAGGCAATATTTCTCTCTATGTGTTCCCATACCTGATGTGTCACGCAGTTTGGTGCTTACTTTCCCTCCATGTTAAAGACCAGTAGATGTTTTACCACCCAAGCTAATGTGCTGCATAGCAAAATACATATAAGGTCTCGAGGGTGAGGCCGATTGCATTTCAAATGCTTGTTTCTGTTCATTTTCCAACCTCAAGCTGTCTAAAACAGTGATACTCGCATGCAGCAGTTGCTTCTGCCTTCCCTGCAAGAGTGTTGGAGTCTTGAGATGACTCCAGCTTCAAGCGGTTGGATTTGTGGCCGCAAGTGAATGACACATTTATGTAGCGCTACAAATGGGATTAAAGTACTTAGTCCATTGAAACATAGTACTCTAAAGAGTGAAATCATGTGTGAAACACTTGTACTTAAAATAACTCAATCCTGAGCGCGGCTATCTTTGTACAATATCATTTTGTTAGCCAAGATGTAGAAACATACAAGGGCCAGTCAAAGTTTAAACATTATGGATTTTCGCATAGAAGTCTCAAGGCTCTACTTCCTTGGGTATATGTTAAAACCTTATTGGTTGGACTGATAAAATCTAATTATAACTATACAACAGAAATACAGATCTAATATTAAAATCGATAAGGATTTTTTTTTTTTAATATGGTGGTGTTTGGAGAAAATAACATATTTACACTCCAGCAGTTTTACAGACGTGAGTGAAGGCAACCAATAAAACACACCGCTCAGTATTTGTATTAATGTACCACAATACACTACAAAAGAAAAGTATTTAAGGCATCAAACTTTGATCACTGTGGACGGTTATAAAATATTAGTTAAGATGAAAGTATCCAGCATCTCAGAGGCGAGAGAAGCGGTGCAGAGACCAAACCAGGGGATGAAGGAGCACAGAGCATTCAAGAGGGGTGGAGAGGAGGAAGCTGAAGATGCAGTACCAGAGGGGAGGAGGGAGCGCATCAGATGCCTCAAGGATTTTAGTGCATTTATTTAGCCTACGAATGATTGTTTTGTGTACACAATGCATGGATGAGGTAAAGCATTAAAAAGTGATCACTGAATGTACTTTTCTTGTGTAACGTAGTCAGTTCAGTTCATGAAGCTTTATTCGGTTCATGGTAAAAATGACCATAAAAGCACAGCAAACAGGCAACAAAGTTAAAAAGTACAAACATCATTAAAAACTCATACTTTTTCTAAAAGCCACAGATTTACATATACAACTGGCAGTATAAAAACATATATTGGGGTGGTCCAAATTATACAACAAACACATAGCATCCTCCACATTTAAGACTCCATACTTAAGAAATAATGGTTTTAAAAAAGAGATCCTAACATTCTGAAATAGGGGGCAAATGAGCATAAAGTGCATTGTGCTTTGCTTGGAATGTCCGTCACAGGGACACGGACCCACAGGGGGCTTTTTGGGATGTGGGAAAGCCACTAGTACATGAGCAATGCCAACTCTTAATCTGGTCAATACAAACCTATGCGTTGGCCAGGTTACTACGTTCAGATAACGTTGGAATCCCTCAACAGCAATATGTTTATTGTAAGTTTTAACAGTAGCGAGGGAATTGGTTATTACTGAACGTTTAACAGCTTTATGTGACATAAAAGTCTTTTTAAGATCCTGTTTCTCAAGACCTCTAGGGGGGCAGTTTTCTAACAACAAATTGATATCAAAGATGCTTTTATAACAATCTACAACATATTTAAGCCACGGTATCTGCATACAGTTGTCTAATCCAAGGCAGTCCCTAATTATAAGTTGATTGAACTCGGTCTCTTCCTTAAGCCAAATTGCTCGATAAAGCAATAGAGGCCTAAGTGAGGCAAGCTCTGTTAGGTGAAAAAACCCTGCCTCTCTATGGATCAACTCTGTTGGAGCAGATTTAGGGAGGCACAGTAATTTCTTGAGAAAGTTGTTTTCTTCTATCTGTAGACAATCAGTTTTGCAGTAGCCCCAAGGCCCCGCCCCGTAAAGGGCAATGGATACACTACGTGCCTTGTAGATTTCCAGCATATCCTTGATTCGCCTATCCCCCAGTTTTGACGCAAATTTAAAAATGCCATAAGAGCTTTTGCTCATTTTAGTTCGAACATTCGTTAATTCGTGCCCCCACCTACCATCACTAGTAAAAGTAACCCCCAAGTAGCAAAAACTATTCACATTCTGCACTTTGACCCCTTCTATAAAAAAGGAGTGATTTCTACCCACTTTAGTCCCACAGATCATAGTATGAGTTTTATTCTTGTTAATCAGCAGTCTCCTGCTCCCAATGAATTCAGTGAACCGCATCGTCTGCATATAGCAGAACTGGGACACTATCCCCTGCAACCTGTGGCGCATCAGCCTTGATAGTTTTCAAGGCGGCTTCAACCCCATTAACAAAGAGGGTAAATAATAGGGGCGCAAGGACACATCCCTGCCTAATTCCCCATTGAACTTTAAAATTACTAGTACATTCCCCACTGACACCATACCGAACGCATGTTTTCAGCTTACTGTATAGTCTGGCGAGAAAAAAGATAATTTCTTTCGGGGCGCCCGTATCGAGCAAAACTGTCCAAAGAAGTGAATGATTAACTAAATCAAAAGCACTGCTAAGGTCAGCAAAGCAAAGATAGATATTGCCGGGTTTGGCTCTGGTATACTTGCCTATCAACAACTCCAGATTCAGGCACTGGTCTAGGGTCCCTCTACCCTTCCTGAATCCATATTGTGAATTTGCAAGTATTCCGTTCTCATCAGCCCACTCCTCTAATCTGAAAAGCAGAACTCTGCTCATAATTTTTACAGACGAGTCGAGCAGGCTGATGGGCCGGTAATTACTTGCCAGGGCTTTATCTCCCTTTTTATATATTGGGACTATAATGGAGTCGCCCCATGTTGGTGGAATCAAGGTGGTTACGGCAGCGTTAAGTACCAATGTAAGTATTGGTCCCCAAAGCTGCGGTTGAGACCTGTAAACATCTATTGGGACACCATCTGGCCCCTGGGCCTTGCCCCCCTTGCTATTTTTAATACCATTTTCCACCTCTCCCAACGTAATATCTAAAGGTACTACCGGCCAAGTCCTGTATTTGTTGGCCGTCATGGTATTATATTGAAAAATCGCGGAAAAATGGTTCACCCAGTCCTCGCTACCTACATTAGATGAAAGATGCGGGATTTTGTCATCTTGGAGGAAAGGGGAGTTAACAGTGGCCACTGTGCCTTTACTGGCCGGGTCACCCCACCTGCTCCCCACCTGCTCCAGACACCTCCTGCCTCCTGCTGTCGCGGCCACGAGCGACCCAGCCGCCGCTGAGCCGCCCGCCTGTGACCGTTTCCCACCGCTGACCCCTGAGGCCACGCCCACCGTCCACCCATTGGCAGCCCCGCTCCCGCCACCCAGCTGACCCGCCCTCCCGGCTCCTGACTTAAGGAGAGCGGCAGCGCGAGGTCTGGAGTGACCACTGTGCCTTTACTGGCCGGGTCACCCCACCTGCTCCCCACCTGCTCCAGACGCCTCCTACCTCCTGCTGTCTCGGCCACGAGCGACCCAGCTGCCGCTGAGCCGCCCGCCTGTGACCGTTTCCCGCCGCTGACCCCTGAGGCCACGCCCACCGTCCACCCATTGGCAGCCCCGCTCCCGCCACCCAGCTGACCCGCCCTCACGGCTCCTGATTTATGACGCCCCCAGAGCGACCGCGCAGCAGACGCGCGCAGCGGGAGCACCGATTGAGCGCCGGAGGTGCGCCAAAGGTAAGCCCGTCTGCGCCCGTCCGCGCCTGGACCGCGCCCAGCGCCAGGACCCCTGGCCCCCACCGACGGAAGCCGACCCGACGGACCTACGACGCCACCGAACTCAACGCACTCAACACCGGCCGAACCCCAGGCTGCTATCGAGCCACACCGAGACGCACCCATGGACCCTTCAGCTGCCACTCCTGCAAGTTCACCTGCAACCGGACCCACGCCACACCAGCACCCACCAAGCCGAACACCAGCATCACCCACCTGAAGTGCATCCTGCTCAACACCCGCTCCGTCCACAGACACGCCGTCGAGCTCTGGAACCTGCTCGACACCACAGCCCCAGACGTCGCCTTCCTCACGGAAACCTGGATGAATGACTCCTCAGCGCCCGACATCGCCATCGCCATCCCGGACGGCTACAAGATCATCCGGAGGGACCGCGTCAACCAGACTGGAGGAGGCATCGCCATCATCCACAGGGACACCATCCGCATCACGACCAACTCCGACGACACCCTCGCACCCGCCGAACACCTGCACTTCCAGATCCACGTCAACCCAAAGACCACACTCAGAGGCACCCTCATCTACAGACCCCCGGGACCACGCACACGATTCAGCGAAGACATCGCCGACTTCATCAGCCCACACGCCCTCCCCTCCGCCGACTACATCCTCCTCGGGGACCTCAACTTCCACCTGGAGAACAACAACGACCGCAACACCACCGCCCTGCTGGACAACCTCGCCAACCTCGGACTCAAGCAACTGGTAACCACCCCCACCCACCACGCCGGACACACACTCGACCCGGTCTTCTCCTCCAGCAAGGACATCGCCTTCAGCCACGCCACGGGACTCCACTGGACGGACCACAGCTGCGTACACTTCAGCTTCAGAAGGACCACGCTCCACCATCACCAGCAACAGGCTCCCCGCAGAAGCTGGAATAAGATCACGGCAGACCAGCTCGCCACCTCCCTGAGCAAGAACCCGCCCACCAACACAATGAACCCCAGCCAAGCGGCCACCAACCTCACGAAATGGATCAGCGACTGCGCAGACGACCTCGCCCCTCTGAAGACCCCCCCGAGCAGACCCGGCAGCAAGAAAGCCCCATGGTTTAACGACGAACTCAAGAGCTCCAAGAAGAACTGCAGAGCACTCGAGAAAACCTGGCGCAGAGACCCAACACCGGACAACATGACTGCCCTCAAGCTCGCCACCCGAAAACACCACCAACTGATCCACACCACCAAGAAAACCGCATTCAGGGAACGACTGAACAACAATGCACACAACAGCAAAGGAACTCTTCAACATCGTGAAAGAGCTCTCCAACGCCGGAAACAACGACATCACCCATTCGCAAGACCTCTGCAACTCCCTCGCCTCCTACTTCCACAACAAGATCGCGGACATACACAACAGCTTCAGCACTCATCCGACGCACGCCACGACCGAACCACCGCCCCCCACCACCACCCTCCGCGCCTGGACCCCGATCAGCACTGAAGACACCATCCGCACGATGAACTCCATCCACTCCGGATCTCCAACAGACCCCTGCCCTCACAACGTTTTCAACAAGGCCGACGCTGTCATCGCACCCCACCTGCGGGACATCATCAACACCTCCTTCGACACCGCGACCTTCCCGGAGAGCTGGAAGCACGCCGAACTCAGCGCTCTACTCAAGAAACCATCAGCCGACCCCTCCGACCTCAAGAACTACCGCCCCATCTCGCTGCTCCCGTTTCCGGCAAAAGTCATCGAGAAGACCGTCAACAAGCAACTGGCCGCCTTCTTCGAGACGAACGGCTCCCTCGACCTCTCGCAGTCTGGCTTCCGAGCCAACCACAGCACCAAGACCGCCCTGATCGCAGCCACCGATGACATCAGAGCCCTGCTCGACAACGGGGAAACAGCGGCCCTCATCCTCCTGGACCTCTCCGCGGCCTTCGACACTGTCTGCCATCGTACTCTAGTACAGCGCCTCAGCAACGTCGGAATCCAGGAGAAGGCACTGGAGTGGATCACCTCCTTCCTCGCCGGAAGGACACAGAGAGTTCGCCTCCCCCCGTTCAGATCTGAAGCCACCGAAGTCATCTGCGGCGTTCCTCAAGGCTCCTCGCTCAGCCCAACACTCTTCAACGTCTACATGAGCCCCCTCGCAGCCATCGCACGCCAGCACAACCTCAACATCATCTCCTACGCCGACGACACCCAGCTGATCCTCTCCCTCACCAACGACCCCGCCACCGCCAGAGCCAACCTGCACGAAGGGATGACAGACGTAGCCAAATGGATGTCGAACAGCCGCCTGAAACTGAACTCGGACAAGACGGAAGTCCTCATCCTGGGATCCTCACCCTCTGCCTGGGACGACTCCTGGTGGCCCCCCGCCCTAGGCAGCGCACCCAAACCAACAGACCACACACGCAACCTGGGCTTCATCCTGGACTCCTCCCTCTCCATGACCAGACAAGTCAACGCCGTCTTCTCGTCATGCTTCAACATCCTGCGCATGCTACGTAAGATCTTCCGATGGATCCCCACCGAGACCAGGAAGACGGTCACCCAGGCCCTCGTCACCAGCCGTCTGGACTACGGCAACTCCCTCTACGCCGGAACCACCGCCAAACTCCAGAAGAGACTCCAGCGGATCCAGAACACCTCAGCACGACTCATCCTGGACACACCCCGCCGCAGCCACATCTCCGGACACCTGAGAGACCTGCACTGGCTCCCGGTCAACAAGAGAATCACCTTCCGGCTCCTCACCCACGCACACAAAGCCCTACACAACCAAGGCCCAGGATACCTCAACAGCCGCCTTAACTTCTACGCTCCCAAACGCCAGCTTCGATCGACCAGCCACGGCCTCGCCGCCGTCCCCCGCATCCGAAGAGCCACCACAGGAGGAAGGTCCTTCTCCTACCTGGCCGCCAAGACTTGGAACTCCCTCCCGACCCACCTCCGCCTGACCCAAGACCACCTCGCCTTCAGGAAGCAGCTCAAGACCTGGCTGTTCGAGCAGTAGCGGACCCCCTCCCCCCAGCACCTGGAGACCCTCTGGGTGAGTAGTGCGCTATATAAATGCTGTGATTGATTGATTGAGTGGACCAAAACAGGCGACTATCGGCAGTTTCTGCTGCCTGGGTAAGATACTCCCAGGCTTCCTGCTGTAATTCCCTCTTTCGTCTGGATAGCGCCTGTTTATAATCAAATCTTAAGAGTTTGACTCTATCCTTGTCCCTTGGGGTATTGGCCAAAGCTTGTTTGAGTTGTGAGAGCAAGGACGTACAGGCATGGTCAAACCATCCAATCCCTTTCCCTCCTCTGCCTACTTTTTTCCCCGTGAAGATGTGGTTAATGACAATATTGATATTAAGAAAACAAGCCATAACCTGAGCAGACGGGCATCCTAGAGATAAGATAATGTCAATGTCCATCATGCATTTATTTATGATTAAAGGTTCCACTGTGGCCGAATTTTCACCTTTCCATCTCAGCCTAACCCCATTGGGTCTATGCGGCTCTATATTTGGCAATAGTCTAGTGGGTGGTTCATTTCTAATCATCCATGTAGTTATTTGCAAGCTAACACGGTTATGGTCACTCAGGGAGGATGTATCCTTTACTTTGATTATGCAATGGGGTACCAAGTTAGATGAAACCATAATATGATCGATGATGGAGCTCACGTTCCTTCCAGTAAAGGTGGGAATTGAGCACTCACTTCCCTCCTGTACAATACTCAATAGCTCTAGATCATGCGAGACCATAGTGCTATTAATTGCCTCTCCATAGGCATTATGTGGAAAGTGGGCCATATTCTCCCCACTATTAGTTAGGATCCCACAGACCCTAGAGGAGGATAAACTACACATTTGTAAATTAAAATCCCCCACCCAAACAAAAATAAAAGTGCATGTTGCTTCGCTTACCAGCTTCATTAGGGCACAAGATAGTTCATCTATCACTTGGTGCCGAAGATTAGTAAAAATGTTATTGTAAAAATTAATTAAAAGCACATTAGTGCTATCCGGTAGACGTACCCACAAGATTTGTGAGTGTGGTTCGACTAACAAGTGTTTAATAATAGTCAACTTAACATCTACTGAGATAAGAATAAGGAGGCCTCCCTTTGCCCTACCATGGCTAGATTCCGAGGCATCCAAACTGTAACATGTATACCCCTCAAGGCTGCGTTTATTAACACACCACGTCTCTTGCATGCATAAAATATCGTAAGATCTTACAGTTTCCTCCAATTCTACTTTAGATGCCTTAGATGCCCACCCGGCAAAGTTCCAACTCGCCATAGAAACCCCCACAGGATGACAATCATTGGCGATATCGACAGTGTTATTAGAACAATTACCTCTATTACTTAGGTCTGACCCCGGTGCATCTATACAACTGCCTATAGAAGTCCCTGTAGCAATCACTGTACCCTCAACAATCTCATTAGCACAGTGAACTACTGTCCCACTTTCAGGATTGCCCATAAGGGCAGAACATAAATCCTCTCTTGCCTCACTTACATTATTCTCGATGGTACTCAGGGTAACCTCCCTCCCAGTCCCAGGCCCCATCTGATGTCAATCATTTTGGTCCAGAATACTCAAGGACTGGTACCTATTCTGGACTCGGACTTGATAAACCATCCCATTAACCGGCGAGAAAATGTTATCGCAGGTAGGTGCATGGTTGGTAGTATATGTTACAAATCTATTACCACTGGGGACAGAATTCAACAAGGGCGAGGGCAAGACAAAGCTGCCATCAGAGAAACCAGGGTTGAAAGTAGGTATCAAAGGCCTATTGCCATTGGATATAACGTTAGAGTTGGAAACCCCGTCTCTACAATTAGCGTAACGTAGTCATTCAAGCATTCCAGCGGAGGCAGAACGATACTCCTAAAAGACCGATAGAAAGAGGGGATGACTAAAATACTGTAACTGACAAGGTTTTAAGACAATGGCAGAAGCTTCCTTAGTAAAAAAAAATGTAAGCATCCTATATGCCTAACTCTGAGTATACCATTTATGTATACAGCAACATTAATCTGGAATACATTCTCATTTTAAATGGCTTAATTAATTGCACAAACAAATCATTTTCCAGGAAATTATTGTTCCATACATACCACCAGTTATTCTCTGATAAATCTTAATTAGAATTGTATGTTATTGAGTAGTTCTTACAATTTAACCTCAAATTAAAAAAAAAAAATCCATGTCACGTTTCGACATTGTTCTTCAGTCAATGAGACGCAGACCCATTGCGTATGATATGCTCTGATAAAAACTGAACATACATCTTTCTTCCACTGAGAAAATAAGTGTGACTGATAACCTTAGTCCACTCCACTACAAAATGAGCAGCTACGGGAGCCGGCTATGAAGAGCGGCCCATGAGCTGTTCTCCCCCCATTTTATTTTTTGCCGTGGGTGGCGGCAGGTGCCGCGAGGAGCACTTCTCTCCCTTTCCGTGAGCGGGGGTGGTGGGAGTACTTTCTCCCCTTTGGTGCACGGCGGCGTGAGCTGCGAGCACCACCACCACTACCTCTACCATTTCCTGCCATTTCTCGAGGGAGCAGGAGCGATTTAGGGCTGTGTAAGACCTCTTTGAGGTATGGCAAGAGCCACGATTCCCGCATTAACCCTGAAAAATGCAACACGCGGTCCCAACATACTAATAAACCGGTTTGGTGCGCGGCAGGAGCCGCGAGCATCGTAAACATGGCTTTTTTGCAGTTTTCATTGGGTATTCACCGGTGGGCAGCACATGGCAGATTCCGCTGGCACTATTTTAAAAACACAACAGCCTGCAGAAGCCGTCCCTAATTACTGCCTTTCTTGTTGAGGCGTGGCGGGAACCGGGAGCACCACAAAGCACCACAAAGATTTTTCTCACTGGATGAGCTTTTCATTGTCTGGTCCACAGCTTAGCTTGGCATGTGATGGGAGAACCTTAAAGTCTTGCACACCGCTGGAGTGGTTCTCTGTTTACAGTTTGTTGCTCTGTGCTCTGCCTCATAGCTCTGGTCTAAAAAGTCATTTGGAATACACCACGGGCCAGAATAAGTCCCAAAGAGTGGCCAAATTTGTGTAGCCGATCTGGTACTTATATAAACTCAGAGCACGCAGCAAGGTTCTCCCAGGCTCCCTTCCCATAAGATCATCTAGCTTCGCCGCAAGGATTTAGGGCACAGACAACAACTTTATTTAAACTCCAAACCTCAAGGAGCAAGCTTAGGCTCAAGATGGATCACTGAAAAAATATTGAGGTATATAATATCGAGTTGAAAAAATATCATTGACAAAACAATCGACAGACAGAATAACGAGTTTGTATCTACAAACAGGTAAGTACAAAAATATCGACTACAAAATATCGTTTACAAAAATATAGTTAATTAAAATATCGACTTTATTTAAAACAGTGTTAAATTAAATTAATATTAAAAATTAATTACTAAAATATACTTAAAAATACTTAAATTACCTTATAATATTTAAATAATTAATGAAAGTTATAAAAAAAATTTACAACCATATTTGTTAAAACATATATATATAGTAACATAATATAATTAAATAATAATCAATATTATTTCTGTAGGATAGCGTAATTGTAAAAATTACTATTCCCACTCCAGAGAGTGCAACAGTAGGGAAAGCGTTGGATACCGTAGGGGTAAAAATTACTATTCACACTCCAGTGAGTGCAACACTAGGGAAAGCGTTGGATAGCGTAGGGGTAAAAATTACTATTCCCACTCCAAAGAGTGCAACAGTAGGGAAAGCGTTGGATAGCGTAGGGGTAAAAGTTACTATTCCCACTCCAGTGGGTGCTACAGTAGGGAAAGCGTTGGATAGCGTAGAGTTAAAATTACTATTCCCACTCCAGTGGGTGCAACGGTAGGGAAAGCGTTGGATAGCGTAGAGGTAAAAATTACTATTCCCACTCCAGTGGGTGCAACAGTAGAGAAAGCGTTGGATAGCATAGGGGTTAAAATTACTATTCCCACTCCAAAGAGTGCAACAGTAGGGAAAGCATTGGATAGCGTATGGATAAAAATTACAATTCCCACTCCAAAGAGTGCAACAGTAGGGAAAGCGCTGGATAGCGTAGGGGTAAAACTTACTATTCCCACTCCAGAGTGTGCAACAGTAGGGAAATTAAATACTTCATATATTATTTAAAAATATATAAATTAATATCTATAACAAATTATTTTAAAGTAATTACCAATTTATTTTATTATAACAATTAATCAATTAAAATTACAAATTAAAATTAATTATTATTATTTCTTACCTATTAATCCAAATTAATTACAAAATAAAATGTATTTAATTAACAATTAAAACTTATTTATCTATTTTTTCTAATTAAATAAAATTAAATAAATTGAATTATTTAATTAATTATAAATTAATTACTTCCCACCCTATTCCCCTATAACCCCAGAACCCGCTACTGATAATAAATAAGTAAAATTAACATAATTAGCAATTAATCAATTAAATAAAAATATTTGCCAATTAAAATTTATTAATTACCCATACATTTTTAATTAACAATTAATTCTAAAAAAATACCAATACATTTTTTAACATATTTAATTAATTTTAATTAAATTACTTCCCACCCAATTCCCCTATAAACCCACAACCCGCTACAGAAAATAAATTAGTAAAATTAACATAATTAGCAATTATTCAATTAATTAAAATTAATTGTCAATTAAAATTTAATTATGTACCAAATATAAATTAATTAATAATTAAATAAAAAAATTATACCAATAAATACATTTACATATTTAATAATTATGATTAAATTACTTCCCACCCTATTCCCCTATAAACCCACAACCCGCTACAGAATTTAATTACGCAATAAATAAATAAACAAATTTCTTTTTTTTTAAATTAATTATAACATAAATACACAGTTTTCACACATATAATAACATTAAGAACATCATAAAAAATTAGATACTATTAAAAATTAGATATTCTTAATTACCTATATTATATACTTCGATATTTTAACTATCTCTATTTTTAACATTCGATATTACATTACTTACCTTAAAAACGATATTTTTGATGTCTATATTCTGTCCAGTCGATATTTTGTCCAGTCTAAATTTTGAACTCGATATTATGTCCAGTCGATTTTTTTGTAGTCGATATTATGTCTGTTTACCGCTCAAGATATCGGCAAAACCCCAGATTTACTGATAAACCGAGATTGTTCACTGAAGAATGATAACAAAAAAAAATTGCTCAGCACCAAGAAAACGTCCACTCAAAGCCACTCCCCCAGACCAAAGTATCACCCAGAATCTTAAGGAGTGTAAGGACCGTAGTCCACGACAAAAAGTCCTTTTTAAAGTCCCCATTGGCAGGTCTCATAACACAATTTTTATACAAACGTCCTCCCAATGACGAGAGCACCTCTGCCCCGACAGACCAACTAAGAAGAGCCATAACCAGCAATGGGATGGACCACATTTCAGGGAGCCAGTCTAACCATAAGCTCCCTGCAACACAAGCACAAAGTGCAAACATAGGAAGCACAAACATCGAAAGACGTCGCTCTCAATCTTGTTCAGGGCTGTGCTGCCCCTCAGGAAAGAAACGCAGACATGCAAGTGACCCAGTCGGTGACAGCACTGTATCAACTCGTAGAAACGTAGAGCAGGTAGTGACAGCCCAAATACACTGTAAGGAACAACCTATCCTGCACTCTCCCGTGGAGTCACCGTTGCTTGTATCCACAGGAACCGGCCCAACTAAAACAGGTGTGTCAGAGCAGCTGCAAAACCTGGGATATCTATCACCGATATTCCTCCAAAACCTGAAATCAAAGATACAAAGTACACTGGAGTTGACCCCAAATCTCCTCAGAATTTCCAACAGTACCCGGCGCTCTCCATCCCCTGCACAAAGTACTCAAAGTCAGAGTCCTTATGATAGTAGTGTCATTTATGATCCAACCCCACCCAGTGAAACAGTTCAAACCATGGCCAAGTCACTGGTCTGGCAATCAAAGAAAATGGAGTTACAAATCGATCTTTTATCTACCATTGCACAACGACTAGTGGAACTGAGCAATAAGGTGGACTTCATAGAGAACAAGCTCAGTGAAACCCAGAATAACCGCATTTGCACCTGTTCGTGTGTAGCTCTCATGGACACATGGGCAACTCTGTCAGAAATCCTAAAAGGCTTGGTAGACTCATTAAAAACACAAACAGGAGGCACGATGGGCCCGATGAATAATAGCAGTATCTTAGCTGCTTTAAACCCCGACAGCCCTCTGGGCAACTCAGCTGGATGCAATACGGGTAACCCTCCAACAAAACCTGCGACTCAAGGACTTTTAGTATCTACTAAACTTTTTACCAGTCCATCCAGTCGCAATTCCAGCTCTCGAATCTTAAATCCAGGGAGGCATATTGAGGGCAACAACTCCAACCAGAAAAGGAAGGAGGAAGCTCTTTCAAGGAGGGCTAAGAAAAAATTTAAGAAACTTGAAAAAAAAGCTAAGGCATCAAAAAACGTGCCCTCCTATTACCAACTCATATTCAAAATTCACAAATTAATAAAGAGAAAATGTGGCTCTTTCCAATTTTCACCAAACATCACATCCCAAATAATTTAACACTCATAGCACCAGCTTATTTGGGCAGTACAAAAGAGTCTGATAGCCCCGCACAGCCAATTTCCTACATGGGGGTCGTGCACAGTCCATCAGGCCCGGCAACAACAGCGCAACTACCTCATTTACCAAACATCAAGAAGGTAGATCAAAGAAGACCAGTAGGTTCAATCAAGGAACAAGAACCCGATACCGGGGACAACACACTTCAGGGATGCATATTCCTGAGCTTGAAGAGATCCGGTGATCAAGCAGCTCAGCCATCCCAAAGCCCGATTCAGTGATTAGAACCACGCCAACGGAACCCCGGCTCTAGCCACAACATAAGTATTCTGGAAGCAGATCTAAATACCCAGTATAAAGCAAACCAAGTTAGTAAAACTACGCACGAGGTGATTCTCACCCCCAGATACTTCATCAAAGGTCAACATGATATTTTAAATGGGGGCAATTTACTCAGACTATTCAAGCACATTCCGTCACTCACTAAAATACACTCAAACGACCCAGTCTGGGTTAAGTTCCTGAGTCTTTCCAGCGATTCTCATGGGGAATCAACTTCAATAGGGCTGAGTCGCCATGACCAAGTGGGTATTACAACAGAAGAAATAGCAAAAATGGCTGACTGGGGCATTGACATAGCATTCCCCATACCTGAGAAATACCCACACGTATTAGCAGTAACATCGCCAACAAAGGAGGTTTACTCAGTGTTAATGGGGGACAGCGTGCAATCAACCAGAGAAAAGCTCAGCCGTGGAACTGAGACCTTATAACGCTTACAAGATAATAAGCTCACTCGATCAAAGGTCAGTCCACTACAGTGGGACAAAGTGCAAGGCAAGGCACGCAGAACGGACCTGGTGGCCTGTCCCAACAATGGCATTTCTAACAGAATAAACATCGGGTAACAACACACATCTGTCCATCATATCGTGGAAAGCTGCAGGGCTAAAAAGATTGCTTAGCTGCAATGCAGCATGTATGTACCTCTGAGCAAATGACAGTCTGTGCCTACAAGGGACTTGGGCCACTGAACCCCTAATTCTCCCAGGCTTTTATGAGTTTCACACTGCAGCGATAAAACGCAACATCTTTGGGAGAGCAGCTGGTGGGCTCTCAATTTTTATCAATCATGCCCGCAAAATAGAGGTAACATCATTAACAACTTACACTCCCAACTTGCAAGCAGTACTGATCTGTGGATTTAAAAGTAACAATATCTCAATCTGTCTTTTGATAATTAATTGTTATGTTAACCCTGCCACATGGCAAAAAAAGCTAGTACTAAAAACTTTAACTACAAAAATGGACCACCTTTTAAATAAATATGCCTCACATGTTCCAATCATCGTAGGGGACATGAACACCAGGGAGTTGGGATCCGTAACAAGGGATCTTCCAAACAAAACGGAATCGGCTCCTCTACAACTGCTTCTTTTCTTGCAAAACATGGTTTCCACCCACTCCACCAAAAAAGTAGTGGACCCTCTCTGGTATCCTTTGCCCACCTTCAGTGATAAGTCAACAATCGATTACATCTTTATCTCTGAGAACCTGCTAACATACTTTAACGACTTTGAAGTGAGAAACAGGGATGAGAGTGATCACAGACCAGTGAGGGTATCCCTTGATCTAAATGGGAAATCTGCAAAACAACCGGGAACATTCGGTACCTCAACTGGTGAAGAACACCATTAAGTATTGAGCAGAATAACATGGACCAAAAATCTAGGTCCAAAACTCTAGGAGTGGATTACACAACACACAAAGAGTTGAGCCAAACAGTTAGAAGTTTGGCATCCGCTTGGAGATCTGGAAAGCACTACATGAGGAACTAAAAAAAGTTCTCGGACAGGTCACTGGTAGCCCTAAAGCACAGGACTCCCATCCACAAAACCTTTCATTACAACTAAAACTAAGGGCCCTGGCACAAATGAAGCAGAGTCTTTCAAAGGTCTTGAAGGCGAGAAGAAAAGGAGCTACGAATCCCCACATATTGGAAATAAAAGTGCTTCGCAGGGAACACAGGAAGAATATATGGGAAATTCGATCAAAGAAAATCGAGGCAGAGTGGCTGAAAATATTTAACCTTTTCAAAGAAAAAAGGGTCACATCCAACTTTGGAGATATATCAGAAAACAGAGCCACACCGGTTAGAGCAAGGAAAACGGGGATTGCAGCCTCCGAGTGGGTCAAATATGCAAAGCTACTGTATACAACACAGCAGAACACGACTGACACCCAAATACAACAAATCCCTCCAGTAACCCATAAAGATGGCAAAACTCCAGCTATCACCAAGGTTGAGATAACCAACTTGATTAAAAAAATTAGGTCAGACGGCGCACCAGGCCCAAATGGAGTTCCAGCGGCAGAGTTTAAAGCCACATACGGATTCTGGGCGGATCAGCTAACTCCACTTTTTAAGTATGCATTTGACACTTCCCCGTTCCATCATCATGGAAAGGCAATACTCTTCCCGATTCACAAAAGAGGGGTACGCACGAAACCCGAAAATTATCAGCTTGTGTCTCTTTTAGACATAGAAGCAAAAGCATATGCCAGAGTGTTGCTTAAGGAACTAGAAACCTGGGTAAAAGATCACAATATTCTTCCATTCTTCCAAACTGGTTTCAGGCCCCAAAGCTCCACCATAGACAACATCCTAGCACTGGGACACTTGTCCCTACATGCGATCCAGCCATCACAACCACCTTTGTTTTTCTGTTTTGTGGATTATAGTGCAGCTTTTGACCGAGTTGACCACTGCAAGTTATGGGAAAACTTATCAACTGGGGCATTCTTCAAAAGCTGTTAAAGGCAATAATTGCTCTCTACGAAGGGACCTGGGTGCATATTAAAACCAGCCAAACGTCAGTAACAACTAAGGTTCCAACCAACAATGGCCTCAAACAAGGGTGCGTTCTTGCCCCTTTACTTTTCAATATCTACACAGCTGACTTGGGACAATCCCTGGAGGGGGCAAATCTACTCATTCCAAAGCTTGGTAACGTGCAGCTCCAAATTCTCCAATATGCCGATGACCTTGTTATCAAAGATCACACTAGGACAGACCTACAGAAAGCCTTAGAAGCGCTGCACAGATTTAATCAAAAGAATAAACTGCTGGTAAATCAGGAGAAGACCAGGATAATAATCTTTGGGAAGTACCATCGAAAGAAGACAGCTCAATGGCGCCTAGGTTACCTGCAAATCAGAACTTGCAAAAGCTATAATTATTTGGGTCTCAGGCTTTTGGAAGGGGCTAAACCGTCAGCACATTTGAAACATTTAAGAAGCAAGGGGGCCGGTATCATCTGCAGCCTGAGAAGCCTCAATCGAAGACTACACAGCCCGTCCGCTGTACCTATCTTGAAAGTCTTTTTTTTTTAAATCTCTTTATTTGCATCAGATTGGTCCACAGAAGCTTACAAGTAAATGGCGTGAAAATAACATCAGAAACTTCATTAGCAAGCATACAAAATAAACATCTGCAAGGCATGACCAATAATATGACGAACAGTGTTACGCATTCTAGAAACTCCATTTTCCGTTTTCTAGTTCTGTCAGTGATACGCACACATGCGAGGATGATGCAAAGAGATAAACATAATTCAAAACACATCAACAAGAAAGATGCCAACGAAAGAGAGAGAGCGACGAGCAACACATCAATCATGACAAGGTGGAAATAGCGGTTGCATAGGCGATCATAGGACACCGGTGTAACATATGAGGGAATATAAGCGAAACAGTCTGGGCACTGTGGAACCAGTGACCAACAAGACAGGGGACCACACATCTCGTCGCCAGGCATCCCCAACAATGGTGTCTGTAGCACCCCTCCACATTCCTGCCGCAGCGCAGCAATACTGCAAAACAGCCCCGACTCAGCAAATATTGCACCCATGTCGGGCGAACAGCATCTATCCCACCCCCTCTGGAACAATAGAGCTCGCAGCCGAAGACTGCGCAGCTTGTGTTAACTTGCTGATGTACTGTCTGTATGGGCCCCAGATATCGACAGGGCGCGAGGCCATTGGGATCTGTGCGGAGTACTCCACGCTGTTAATATTACACTGGGCCAGGCTGCGGAGCCATGCTTTGGAGGTGGGAGGTCGTCTGGAACCCCAGAGTATCGCAATTTCCTGCTTTGCGAGCAGAAAACCAATGGCAGCAAGCTTCCGCGTGGTGCGGGGAAGCTCAACAACATATTCCAACAGGCAATCTCAGGTATGGGACGTAGGAAACACTCTAGAATGTCACCCAACACTCGGTGCACCTGCAGCCAGTAGTCCTGTAGTTTGGGACACGTCCAGGTAAGGTGTGCAAAGTCGGCATGTGGGGCCCTGCATTTGGGACAGCAATGTGGCCTCGATGGGTCGAGCCTGTGAGCCAAGGCCGGCGTGAAATACAGCCGCCGCAAGAACTTGAAATGTATCAGTTTGTGTCTGCTGTTGACAGAGACGCTTTTGGTGGCCTGGCAGCAGGCGGACCATTGGTCATCAGTGATAGGGCCGCCCAGGTCAGCCTCCCACGCTGCTCGAACTCGTGCGTCCGAAGCAGGAAGAGCCGCCACACAGATTCTGTACAACCTAGAGACCGCATGCGCACCATTTGGGGACTGTATCAAGATAGTCAGGGCCTCCATCTCGTCCGGTGGAAGCGGGAAAGAGGGGAACTGTGCCCTGAGCATGGATCTCAACCGGGTCAAAACAAATGAGTCCATGAACGTCCGATCGGTAAATCGGTGGTCGTCCGTCACCGAAAAAACGTGCCCTTCCGGGAACAAATCCCCTATTGTGGTAAGTTGGTATTTGGATAGAGTGTTACAAACTACCTTTTCAGCAGTGATAGGGAGCCAGTGGGGGTTCGGCAGCGGGAGAGCTGGTGAATATAGCACGTCCCGTCGGAGCAGTCTACGCAGCTGCATCCAAGCCCAAGATGTGGTGGAGGCGGTCTGAATGTCCTGAGGATCACGGGGTAGGCCTCTCGGCAGCAACGCCCGGAGGGCAACAGGCCATGCCAAGTCCGCCTCCGGTCTCAGATGAGGGATCCGAGCGTCAGGGTGGAACCAGGGGTGTGCGTAAGCGCACTGAGCGACGAGGTAGTAAAGATAAAAATCCGGCACACCGAAGCCACCCCGGTCATAGGGCAGAGTCAGGGTCCGCCAGGAAACTCTCGGATTCTTGTCCCCCCACACCAACCGCAGCAACAACGAGCGCAGCTGGGTGAAGAAGACCTTAGTGAGCGGGATCGGCATATTGTTAAACAAGTATAGGAAACGGGGAAGCACTATCATCTTTATGATGGCGATGCGGCCAGCCATGGAAAGTGGTAGACGAAGCCAATGGGTGAGGTTATCCTCCAGAAAGTCCAATGCCCGGCCATAGTTCAGACGAACCATAGAGACCGTGTCCAAGTGTATGTGTATACCTAGATACTTCACTGAGTCAGTATTCCATTCAAGTGGGAATGGACAGTCCCAGGGTACTGTGGAGGGCGTAAGAGGGAAAATATCAGACTTGCGCCAGTTAATTCGAAGGCCTGAGTATTCCCCAAACCGGGCTATTTCCAGAAGGAGAGGTTCCAGATTGGTCGCAGGGGACCGGACGTATAGAATGGTATCGTCCGCATATAGAGAGACCAGGAGCGGGCCAGTACGAAACTGGAGGCCCCGGTGCATATGACTCTCCTGAAAGTGGCGAACCAGTGGGTCCATGGCTAGAATATACAGCAGTGGGGAAAGAGGGCATCCTTGTCGGGTGCCCCTCGAGAGCGGGAAGCTATCCGAGATAGTGCCATTAAGGCGCAGCCGCGCCCTAGGGGCGGAGTAGAGAAGCTCTACAGTGGCGACAAACATGGCGGGCATGCCCATTCGTCGCATGACGGACAGAAAGAAAGGCCACTCTAAAGAGTCAAATGCCTTCTCGGCGTCCAAAAACACTGCTGCCGCCGGGGTGTCTGGGTCTACTCTGTGTATGACAGAAAACAGTGTCCTGAGATTAAAGGAGGTGGAGCGGTGGGGGACAAATCCGGACTGGACCGGAGAAACAATCTCCTCCATTAGCAGCGATAACCGGATTGCGAGGACCTTGGCCAAAATCTTGTAGTCGAGATTGAGTAGAGAAAGGGGCCTGTAAGAGCCACAGAGGGATAGATCACGACCAGGTTTGGGGAGTAGCACAATCACCGCTTCTCGAAGTGTGGGTGGCAAAACTCCAGTCTCCAGTGCCTCCGCGTACACCTCCATCAGGCGGGGCACCAGTTCGTCTTAGTACTCCTTATAGAAGTCAGCCGACAAGCCGTCAAGCCCCGGAGCTGAAGAGCCCTTCAGTGCGTCAATGGCCTCAATAACATACTCGGGAGTGATAGGATCAGCCAGGAAATCCTGCATGCCTTTCTCCAGGTAAACCATGGCTATCTCGTTGATGTAAGGGCCAGGGTCACGACGATCGTCGGCCAGGGAGGAGGTGTATAATGTTTTATAATAAGATAGGAAGGCATCACAAATGGCAGGGGTGGTCTGGTGGCGGACGCCAGAGTCATCAACTAAGTCAGTAATATAGGAAGCTTGGCGGGGCGGGCGCAGCAGCTGTGCTAGGAGCCTCCCGGGTCTGTCACCCTCTCCGTGTTGTCTGGCCGAGTGTTGCGTGTGCAAATAATTCAATTCCCTGTCTGCGGCATCCCTGAATTCCTGTAACAATCCCAGTCGTTTCGCCTCTGAGGCGCCATCGGAGTCAGGGAGCCCGCCACCGTCCAGTACGGCAATGTCATTCTCAATACGTGTCATAGTGGCTCGGATCTCGCGTAAGGCTCCGACATATTTCGTGATGCACACCCCCCGAATAGTAGCCTTGAAACCCTCCCACAATGTGGCCCAAGTGTCAACCGTGCCTGTGTTGAGTTCAAAGTAGTCCTCTATCGCCGTACGAATGTCCTCCTTAAAAACTGGGTCAGCTAACGCCCTGCCAGGGAAGCACCACTGCCTCTTGTACCCACCCAGCCTAGGGACCAGCAGAGTCAGAAGTATAGGAGAGTGGTCTGACAATGTACGTGGGAGCGTAGAATGTGCATCCACCCAACCAGCCACTCCCAGGGAAAGGAGCCAATAGTCGATCCTGGTCCTAGTATTGTGATATCCAGAGTGATGTGTGTAAGCGGGCGAGTGAGGGTGAAGACGAACCTCGATGTCAATAAGGGGGTAGTGTGCGCACATTTCTGCAAGTACTGCGCGAGAGCGGGGCTTGCAATCTGGGGATGTCGAAGTGCTGTTCCGTACCGGGTCCATCAATAAATTAAAATCTCCGCCCACCACCAACATATCAGTGTCAATGCGCAGTAAAACGTCATGGAGACCCTGGAACAAGGCGGGGGAATCTACATTGGGGCCATACACCCCAACAAATGTAATCCTAAAGCCAAGAAGCGCCCCAGTGATGACCACATATCTACCCTCCTCATCAAGTACGCTGTCCGAGAACACAAAGGGGACCCACCAGTGCACCAAAACAGCCACCCCTCGCGCATATCTACTGTAGTTGGAGAAATACCTATGCGCGCCCCAGCCCTTGGCAAACGAAGTGGAATCAGCTCGCCCCAGGTGTGTCTCCTGGAGGAACAACACATCAACCCCGTGTTGCGCTTCATAAATCAGGACCTGTCTCCTCTTTCTAGTGTCATTTAGCCCCCGGACATTCCACGACATCAAAGTCAGTCTGGAAGGACCAGACCGTTGACCTACCCCAGCCATCCAAAACCGCATATAACATAGGTAAACAATCGCGCGTGCATCCGCCGCCGCCCTCCCGCAAAATAGGCATCTCTCAAAATGTATCTTGAAAGTCTTAAAAGCAAAAGTAGTGCCCTCCATCAACTACGGCCACCTAATCTTCCCTGGTGCCCTTACTAACTTTCTCATGAGCCACCAAATCTCGGTATACAAGAAAGTATTAGGCATCCCACGACAGGCTAGGAGAGCAAGAGTAAGGCTGGAGCTGGGTCTTACTCGTCCGGACATTACCTGCTTTGGGGACACTTTAAAATACTATATTGGCATCCTGTGAGCTCCAGCAACATCTTTGAAAGGGCAAATAAAACAATCTTCGAAGAAAGTGGATCCCCATGGCAGGTGCAATTGACAGCAGCCACAAAATTGTTTGAAATTGATGTGCAAACTTGGACAATTAAAACATTCCAGTAGCTGCATGGAAAAGAGCAGTGAACAGACAGGGTAAGAAAATATTACACGAAAGAGATCTGGAAAGCTTACACCATCAATCCAATTTCTCATCACTGGACGCCTCCTACATAGCGGGAAAACCACAGCCTTTTTTCGAGCAAGCACTGACAGTCCAAGTCCGAAAATATATCACCTACATGAGACTTCTTGCATTGCCGATTGTGGACTTTAATCAAGGTTGGGCCCGGCAGGACAATTTATCCGCATATCGACTCTGTAATTACCATCAGGAATCCTGGCTCCATCTGCTGTGCTGTTGTCCCAAGTTAGCCAGCGAGAGGCACTGACTACTTCTTTGTAATGTAAAATTTTATTTATATCGCGCAGCAATCGCTCCAATGGAGCATCTAGGCGCTACCTCCGGCAACATACCAGATGACATAGTGACTCAGAGTTGGACCAAAAACAAAGGCATGCATCAAACTAGAGTTCTGGCCATGCTATCTTGCAGTTTGAATATCCAAGTTTTTAATTCTTTGCGGAATTCTGTTTCTTTATACAGAGTCCTCAGGGCAGGGGGCAGAATATTCCAGGCCTTTGCACCCAGTACTGCCAGGGACTTTCCTTCACGGGTTTTTAGACGAAACCTAGGAACCACCAAAGTATTGGAATTTGATGATCGTAGGCTTCTGGTTGGGCAGTATCTCATGAATTTTTTCTGTAGATATAGTGGTCCTATTTTGTGCATTGCTCGAAATGTTATAATCAGAACTTTGAACAGGATCCTTTTTACAATGGGAAGCCAGTGAAGAACTTTTAATGCCCCTGAGGCTGACGATCTTTTTGGCCATTTTAGCACCAATCTGGCAGCAGCGCTTTGCACTAACTGAAGCCTGTAAGTTACTTCTTTATTTGTGCCAGCATACAAACTGTTGCAATAATCTAAGCGCGACGTTACCAGCGCTACAGCAACAGTTTTCCTCGCCTCCAATGGGAGTATGTCAAAGAATTTCCTCAGGCTTTTAATTAAGCCAAAGCACATTCCTGCCACTTTTATTGCCTGCTGCTTGAAGGCAAGATTGGAATCAAACGTGACCCCCAGGTTCCGAGCAACTATGGTGGTATGAGGCGGTATTTCTGCCCTTTCTGGCCACCATTGTCTGGGAATAAAGTCATTATTAGGGCCTAGCGGAATGATCTCTGTTTTTCCTGTATTACATTTTAGGTGATTCTTCCGCATCCAATCGAAGGTGGCAGTTAAACATTCCTTGAATGTTTCTTCCCATGACTGGTTGTCTCTATCCGTAACCAGTATTAACTGAGTATCATCGGCATATGCTACTACATCTATGCCAAAGGATGATATTAGTTTAATCAGGGGCGCAGTATAGACATTAAATAATGTCGGACTAAGGCTGGACCCCTGGGGTACTCCCATCGTCTGATGTTTTTCCGTGGAGGTAAATTCCCCCAGGGTTACCACCTGTCTCCTGTCCCTTAGGTAGTTTTCCAGCCACTCTAGTACCGTCCCCTGCACGCCAGATGTTTTTAGCCGATCTACTAGGATGGCATGGGAGACCGTGTCGAAGGCCGCCGACAGATCTAATAAAATCAGGACGGCCTTCTTTCCTTGGTCTAGGGCAGTACGAATGGTGTCTGTCGTATACAGTAGAGCCGATTCTGTTGAATGCTGGGCTCTAAACCCCGCCTGATTGGGATGCCATATCTCGTTAACTTCTAAAAACCAGGTCAGCTGTTTGTTAACCAGTGATTCAGCAATCTTACATAATGCTGGGAGAAGTGAGATAGGTCGCAGATTGGAGAGGGTCGCAGGGTCAGGGAGGGGTTTTTTCTGTAAGGGTTTCACTGCCGCAAGTTTCCATTCCAGTGGCACATTGGCCGTGGAAAGTGAATGATTTACGATTTCGTTAATCATAGGGTTTACTTCATCTACCATGAGATGCAGGAGTCTTATGGGACAGGGGTCAAATGGGGACCCAGATTTTGTGGTTAAGATTGTCTGCTTTGTTTCTTCCAGACTAATTGGGTGGAAGGTTGCTAACTGGTTCATAGTTTCATCAGCACTTCCACTTTCTCTACTGGGTTCCAGAGAGGGAATTTCAAAATCTTTAGTTAGACCCTGTACTTTGTCCTCAAAATAATTAGCTATATTTTCGCAGAGGTCTTTTGAGGGTGGAATTTCCTGTGTTAAAAATATGGGTTTATTAAAATCTTTCTATCTGCAGAGCCCAGGGCCTTGTACGATGCAGAGAAGTCTCAGACTTGTGTTTCTCTTCTAATACAGCTCAAATAGCTGTGTGGCTGGGGAAATTTATAGAATCAATTCGAGCTGCACTGTCACTGAAAATAGAGCCACAAAAAGAAACCAGTCGGCTATCAAGCAAGAGAGTCTTGGACAAACCTCCCTTTTAAGTCTAATGCATTTGCACTTGTACTTTATAACCAGATTGTGATATTAGTTTTAAGGTTTTATGCCCTACCAGGTTGTAGTAACATGCGTGGGATTTTAACTCTCTTTCTTTTAATATTGATAGTATATTGTAATGATTTTAGGTAATTGAACAATAAAAGCTTACTCACTCCAAACAACTGTTACATGTAAATATCATTTTTCTTCATCATAAGGTTCTCTCCACAGACTAACACTATCTGAATATAATGTCTCAGTAGCAACAGAGAAGTCTTGATCTCCACCAAAGTGGATTGAGGTTATAATATTTCATTTAAATGAACACCCAAAAGGGAAAGATGGTGGTATTAAAATGAAAGAGGTACTATCATTGTCCACATGTTGGTAAGAGAGGCAGGTGCAGTAGTGCATCTGAAGCAACCAATGTCCAAGCATATCTAGCACAAAGTACAAATTAAACGTCTTTATATATCATATTTGTTACACGTGTGTTCTTATTAATCTCAATAGTCTAAAAACTAGGCAGGGAATAAGAAAACCACAGATACACGCACACATCTCTCTCACTCTACGCACCAGGCTCAAAAATACTTTTACAAATGACCACATAAATAAACACTCATGCATATATACACCTACATACTAAACTATTTCTCTCTGATGTAGGGAGTTCACTGCATCCCAAAAGAAAGTGGCCTCTTTGTTTAATGTCGTCAGGACAAGCTGCTTCCACTTCTGTGTTTTTGTTTTACAGTTTAATTCATTTTTTGGTGATGTAGCCTTAATTTTCAGTTTTTCCCACTGAGCTTACTTGGTTTATATACTTAATAGTAATGATTAGTAAGCGAAAGGTCGAGACCGGAACTTTCAAGGACCCAGCCTGCCTTGCCCACAGCTCACCCATCAGCCTGCCCTAATAATTAACCCATCGACTCGTATAGGGCCTTATCTTTGATCAATATAGATGCGAAGATTCTGGCAAAAATCATAGCGAACAGGATACAACCGCTACTTTGTAATCTAGTCTTACCTGATCAAGCAGGCTTTATGCCGACTGGGTCTACAGCCCAAAATGTACGCACCATTTTTTCTTTATATCATCAACTAGACCCGGAGGTGCCAGCGGCTGCCGCCCTGTTGGACGCCGCTAAGGCGATTGACTCCGTAGAATGGGGCTTCATGTTTGCAACTCTGCGCAAAATGGGGTTCCCAGAACCTTTCCTAAAGTGGATTTCCCTATTATACACAGCACCCAAGGCTCGGGTTCGTATCGATGGTTTAACATCTAACCCCAGACCAATTGCAAGAGGGACGAGACAGCGGTGCCCGCTGTCACCCATGCTCTTTGCCATGATCCTTGAGTCCCTGGCCTGCAAAATTTGGCAAAAACATTCCACCAGGGCTCTACAATTTAACCTCTGACCGATCAGCATTGTGCTGTATGCGGAGGACATGGTCCTCTATACAACGCATCCAGACAAGAACCTGAATCCCCTTATCAGAGAATATGTTCAATATGAACAATACACGAGTCTCTGCATAAATTGGGATAAATTGGTGGTGATTCAACTCACTACAGCTACAGTGGAGCCAGAGTTAGACTACCCCCTATAATGGTGTGTGGACCCGGTTAAATACCTGGGGATATGGATACACAGGGATCCAGAGATAGTCATCAGAGAGAATTATAGTAGGGCGATGACTAGACTGGAGGACAAAGTCGATAGGTGGATCAAAATGCCACTATCAATGGCAGATAGGATAGCTCTCCAGAAAATGATTGTCCTACCTAGATTTCTGTATTTGTTCTGGAATGTCCCAATTTGGCTGACAAATAACTTCTTTGACAGACTACGCTCCATACTCCAGAAACTAACATGTGCCGGTAAACAGGCCAGAGTAAGGTGGAAGGTCCTCACCCAACCATATCATTTGGGAGGCTTTGAGGCACCTGATTTTCAATTATATAATATATGCGCACAAGCCCAACACGCACATTATTGGCGCGACCACATGCCTACGTACCGCATGTTGCGGTGGAAACTGATAGTGTCTCCCCCAAACCGCTGATGGCGCTTTTGGCCAACCCTGTACGCTACATACCCCACGACACGATACACACAGCTAAAAACACCTCGAGGGCATGGCATGCACTGGCGCACAGAGCGAACAAATTGCCGAACATAGCGCGGGCTTTACCGACAGCCAAACACCCCCAACTAACGGTGACTCAAGAACCAAACCTGCAGAAACTTCTGGAAGACATGGTCTTCCAGACCATGGGCCAAGCGTTTCCACATAATACATTTCTTAATTGGTCGGTCCAGCCTTATGTGCGCACCAGACCCCAATGAAAAACTTTGCATACATGCGCCTCCGTACGGCTCTGAGGGCGTTATATACCACGTTTCCTACTGAACCTGAGCAATTGATGTCCCTGCAGGTACTTTTGACGGCCCCTACTCGGAAAAATCTGGTGACACGGCTTTATACCGCAGCTGAAAGTGAGCAGGCTGACGTGCCCACGGTGGCAAGGGGTAGATGGGAAAGATCACTGGGAGTACCAATCGATGAGCACGGCTGGCATTACAGCTGTACGCAACTTACACTTCTTACTTCCAACTGTAACTTGCGCATTATAAATTTTAAATTCCTTCACCAAATCTATTACACGGCAGAAAAATTACATAAACTAGGGCTCAGAGACACTGACTCTGCCATCGCTGTAATGCGGCAGGTGCAGATTTCCCACACGTGGCTTGGTCCTGCACTGGCTTACAGCCATACTGGCACGCAGTCACTGACGCGTTAAGCACCATGCTCTCGGAACACATTCCTAACTCCCCTCTGACTTGTCTATTGGGAATCAAAAAGCTTAAGCACGCCAGACACAGGAAATTCTTGGCAGTGGTGTTGCTACTCGCAAAACGGCGAGTGGCGATAAGATGGGGCAACAAGAGACCACCTAGACTAAAAGAATGGATCACAGACATGACATATTGCAAAACAACACTAGAGAATTATGCTGAAGACATACCAATGGTGTCCCGTCCCGGGGACTTTTGGGAACCGCTACTGCAATACTTGCAAAATGCTGCACACTGAATGCACTGTCCAACTGCAGATTGCTTGTCATTAGAGTGTCGGGAGTTATAGTCCAGATACATGCTACGAGATTGGAAGAGATGTGAAATTGGACAGACAGTAGAGCTGAGGGAGTGTTCAGAACTAACCAGATTACGCTATTGCTGTTCTGTGTATTCTATGATGTAAGCTATGTTTGATTGCCGATCGCCCACACTGTAAATGATAAGTATCAACTGTCATTCGAGATAATTGTTGCATTGTGATATTTGCTGTATAATGTTGCCGGTCGGAAGGAAAAAATAAAATACTAAAAAAAAAAAAAATTAACCCATGCGAAATAAAATGCTCCTTGAAAGCAGGCCCGGCTCCAGGAATTTTTATTTGGGTAGGCCAAGGGTGCTTTCGGGGTGGCCACTGCAGCAGTCAAGGCCGGCATGATGGGGAGAGAGGTGGGGAGCTGTGGGGGTGTCATGCTGGGGTTTAAGGTAACAATATAATTTTTAATTAATCAGCATGGAGAAGGACAGAGTGTGCATGACTGATTTGGGCGGCTCCAGATCGCCAACCAAATAGTCTTTACGCACTCAGGAGTGGGCACACTACTCCTCCCCTGCCCTGCTCACAGAGCAGCCCTGCCCACCCGCAACCCAACATAAAATGGTAATAACTAAAAGTTATTACCATTTTATGTTTTTGCTTCTTGCACTGCGAGAAAGCAGTGGGGCAACGCTCTTCTGCCCTACAGTAGGAGCCGCCCCTTTCTAATAGCGAGCCACATTTGTATGTTTCATTGTTTTGCAACCGCAATTGCAAAACACTCACAGTTTATCACCTACTTCCAGTAGGCGGTTAGCCACTCGGAAAGAGGAAGGAGTTACCAGGAGATCCCTTCCTCTTTGTGAATGGATGCAAAAATATTTCCCACGGACCACGTTTATTTTTCTTTTTGAAATGTATCCCATGTCAGGTCCCTTAGATGGGAAGAGGAGGTTTCTGAGGTGGGAGTATAAGGCAAGTAGCACTACTCAGCCTCCCTCATTGCCAGTCTTCAGAGAAAATCTCTCTTCATTACTACCTGCAGAGACCCCGGACTCTGCAGCACACTCCCTTCCCGGCCTGATTATCCATTTTCTACCATCCATCTGGTGTGCACCTTATCTCACTGCTGACCTTGGGCCCCAGCCCCATATCAGCCACCATCCAACTCCATTTTCATTATTCCCGGTAAAAAACATTAGGAAAATTACCCTCAAACTTAAATCATTGAATATAACAGTAAAGAAAATGAGCGCACACTTTAAAATATGTTCCACAGAGGCCCGAATGACCTGACTGCTAATTAAATAAACAAAAACAGAAAAGCCATGACAGGGCCAGTGCCCCTCATCTTTCTGTAGCCCCACGACCACCTCCTCAGATTTCGTCACTGCCACCCTCCGCCAGTGCCCCTCATCGCACCATAGCCTCTCCCCCTGTTGACCTCCTCCTCGGATTCCCTCACTACCACCCTCCACCAGTGCCCCTCATCTCTCTGTAGCCCCCTACACCCCATGACCACCTTCTCGGGTTCCGTTACTGCCACTCTCCACCAGTGCCCCTCATCGCTCCATAGCCCCACCTCCCATTACCCCCTCCTCGGATTCTCTCATTACCACCCTCCAACAGTGCACCTCATCTCTCTGTAGCCTCTCCCCCTCAGGACCTTCTCTTCAGTATCCCTCACTTCCACCTTCCACCAGTGTCCCTCATCTCGAAGTAGCCTCTCCGCATCAGGACCTCCTCCTCAAACTCCCACACTACCACCCTCCACCAGTGCCCCTCATCTCTCTGTAGCCCCTCTACACCCCCATGACCACCTCCTTGGATTCAGTCATTGCCACCCTCAACCAGTGCTGCTTATCGCTCCATAGACCCTCCCCCTCCGACCCCCTCCTCGGATGCCCTCACTGCCACTCTCTACCAGTGCCCCTCATCTCTCCATAGCCCCTCCAACTCATGACCTACTCCTCAGATTCCCTTACTGCCACCCTCCACCAGTGCCCCGCATCTCTCCATAGCCACTCTCTCATATGCACTACATTGGTTGTATAGCGATACTCATAGTGTAGGGTGTCTCAGTACTTTACATCATGCACACATTATGCAGAGACAATGAATCATACAAGTATGTAAATCAGCCTATAGGGAATGTTGCATAAGCCAATGAGGATTACCAGGAGTAGGAATCACATGTCATCCATACTGGATTTAAAGCATACCCCAATGGTTGTGTGGGGGAGGCTTTACTGCTTAAAATGTATGTCTGCCCTAAGAAACTCTTTATAGCAACATTAGAATAATGAAAGACTGGAGAAATATTAACTACACAAAAAAAAGAAGTTCTAATTATACCTTTCAGGTTTGTATGCGGCTCTTTGATGATAGTTCATAGGTCACTGTTCTGTTAGGATTGTAGCTTCTGAACCACAAATAACAAAAGGATCTCTGTAACCAAGGCAGTAACCCACTGAGCTATCCACATAAACTACAGTTTATCTGCATTTCAAAACTACCAACAGACGGGGGCGTGGCTTAGCGGGCGATCATGGCGGACGTGGCTTGCTAGAGCTCCCGCCGGCCCGATACTTATCCTGTGATTTCTCCTGGCCCCCGGACCCGAATTGTGCACCACGTCTGGGGCTGCGGTGGCGGACGGCGCAGGGAGTCATCCGGTGCTGCCAAGGACGCGCTGTGACCTCTCTCGGCGGCAGGGCAGCCTGGAGCAGTGGGCGGCCTAGTGCCGGTTGAGCAAGCCGGGACCTCAATTTTGGCGCATCTGGACTGGAGGTCTCGATCCGGGGCCTGCGGCGCTCTCCTTTGGCCACGACCCTGGGCTGTTGGTTGCCGGCGACCTGCTGTGGGACCCCCCCTGCCTCTTCTCGCCACATCAGCGGTGGGGGCTGGTGCCCGGGGGGGCCCCGGAAGACCTGCGGCCTGCCTGGCCTTGGTGGAGCCGGGACCTCGAGTTTGGTGGTCCCCGCCTGGAGTCGCCGGCCCAGATCCTTCGGCCGAGTGGGAGTCCCCGGGGACTGGGGTGTCAGTCGGGCGCCTGGCCCGGATACTTGCCCTTCCCTGCCCCTGTGGTCGCCGGGGCGGCGGCCGGAAGACTCGTGGACTGGGCTAGAGTGGCCCATATTTGCGCCGGGCCAGTGGGCGCGGGGACGACCTACTACGCCCTGGTGAGACGGCGTTTTTCCTGGGGGCCTGCCCGATCTGTGGCCCAGTGGCGTGAGGATCCCGTGTGGCCTGGTGTGCCCTAGACGCCCCGGCCGAGGCCTGGTTGGTGGACTACCGTGCGGTGCGGCCTCGCTACAGGTGCGTGATACTGGTCTGCCATCTCTGCGGCAGCCATGACTCGGGGCTCGGCCGCCACTAAGACTGGACCCATTGATAAGTTCACCGGCCCTGGTGGAGGACCTGGTGCGGCTGGCGGGGGCCAAAATGCTGGACCAGACAACGCGGCGTTGCTGACCGCCATTACACAGTCCCGCGACATGCTGGATGCGAAGATTGGCGCGGTGGGGGCCGACGTGATGCTGCTGCGGCAAGATCTTCGTAATGCGGTCGCCCGCATTACTGAAACCGAGACCAGGGTCACAGCAGTGGAGGGAGATGTTGGGGCCCTTCAGAAGAAGATTGCCGACATGGAACAGACTCAGCGGGGCCTGGCGCTCCGTGTGGAGGATGCCGAAGGGCGGGCAAGGCGGAACAACCTGCGCTTTGTTGGCTTTCCGGAGGACTGCGAGAATGGGCCCAATGGTCGTTTTTCTGTCCCGGTGGCTGGAGAGCTGGCTACCCCCGGACTCCCTGTCGCGATGCTTCGTGGTGGAGCGTGCTCACCGCGCCCTGACCCAGAAGCCGCCGGTCGGGGAGCGGCCTCGCCCGATCATCGCCAGGCTCCTCAACTTCCACGACAGGGACGTCATCCTCCGGGAGGCTCGGCTTAAGGACACCCTGCTCTATGATAATCATAAAATTATGATATTCCCGGACTATACCAAACTGGTCCACCGGCAGAGACACTCCTTCCTGGAAGCCAAGGCCAAGCTGCGTGGCTTGAAAATCCAATACTCACTGCTCTACCCGGCCCGCCTCCGTGTGATCTTCAACTCCAAGACCCTCTTCTTCGACACACCGGAGGCCGTCTTCAACTGGACCGATGAGACGGTCAGAGTTCGACCTCATGTCCAACCAGGGCTCCACTCCGGGTCGTCGCGTGGCTCGTCTCAGGACCGGGGCACCACGTCAGGCAGAGGGAAACGTCACCGCAAGTCCCGCTCCCGGCGGAGGTCCCTGTCCCGGGACCCTCTTTTGGGGGACACACAGCCCGATACGGATCAATCTGAACACGGCTCTTGATCACCGTTCACAGAGACCATCTGCTGGATGCTTTTCATATGTCAAACTGTATGCTGTGGATGCTGAGCTGTGGTCGGTGGGACAGACATTGGCCGGTGCAGTATTGACTTCCTTTTTGGCGAATACCAGGGCCATCCTGGTCTGGTACTTTTCTATGGTGCTTTGTTTATGGCTCGACTGTATGTTTTTTGGGGTTCGGGGCCTGTACTATGGGCTGCCTCCTCCTGTTGGGACTGGGGGGTAGTTCAGGGAGTGTGTCTGGTTAGTTTGGGGGGGGAACTAGTTGGGATCCCTTGGTATGGCTGGCTTTGGGCGCTATGTTTTGGGCCTGAAGTACCATCTACCGCGACAGATACTTCATTGTTTATTGAGGTATGGGGGTGGGGGTGGGGGGTTTCGGGGTGTTTGGTTGCTTGTGGGTTGGGCTGGGGTTAGTGGGGTAGTGGGGTTTAGGGCAGTGTTCTGGGGGGTGCACGTGTTTCTTATGATGTTGGCAAGCGGGGTGTTGTGGGCCGGGGTCGGGTACTGGGGTGGATGGGTACTGGCACATCGTGACAATGGCTGAAGCTCCACGGCTTGTGTCTCCTGGCACTTCCATGCGTGTACTGAGCTGGAACGTCCGGGGCCTCCTAGACAGGATCAAGCGGGGGGCTGTGCTTCGCTGGGCGAAAAGGGACTTGGCAGATGTGCTCTTTCTTCAGGAAACACACATGATGGGTACCAAGGCACTGAGTCTGCAGAGGTTTGGCTTCCACCAGGTGTTTCATGCTGGCTTCACTCGGGGGTCGAGGGGCGTGGCCATTCTTGTTCACAGACGGCTGGCTTACACTCATGAGCGTCAATGGCTCGATCCTCAGGGCCGGTTTGTGTTTGTGCAGGGTAGGGTTGGTGTGGAGCCTGTGGTGTTCGGTTGTGTGTATGCCCCTCCCCCGTTGCAGTGGGCCCTTGCGGAGCGACTGTTTGCCTTATGGGCCGAGCTTCCCCGTTCCCTGGCTGTTATTGGAGGCGATTGGAATGATGTAGTGGACATGACCTTAGACAGACAGAGGGGACGAGGGGCCGAGGTTGTAGCCTCCCCTACTCGGCTGAGTGCCATGATTGATGGTCTTGGATGGGTGGATGTGTGGAGACATTTGCATGCGGGGAGGCGGGAATACACGTATGTCTCTGCTGTGCATGGCTCTCTTTCGCGCCTCGATTGTGTGTTTGTACCGGGGGCCTTCCTTGACAGGGTGCAGGGGGCGGCGATCCGGCCTCGCGGGCTCTCGGACCACTCCCCTGTGGCGGTGCAAATAGATCTCTGTAAGGCGCGCCAGCCGTTTCGGTGGCGGATGTCTACGTGGCACCTGCAGCGACCGGTTTACTCCCAGCATCTGCGCGGTGCGATCGCCCACTACTGGCAGGACAATCTTACGGTAGGGATGGATGCCATCACAGTGTGGGAGGCCATGAAGCCCGCCTTGAGGGGGGTGGATATAGCCTGGTGCGCGACGGCTCGTCGGACTCGCCAACACAGTATTACTGCTGCCGCGGTGCGGGTGGAGGCGCTGGAGGCGCGGCACAGGACGGCGGCAGATGATGTGACACTGCGGCTGCTTTTACAGGCGCAACAGTCTTACTCCTCGGTCTTATTAGATGAGGCACGCCAGGCGTGGCTGGCTACGCGTAGTAGGGTGTACCAGTGGGGCGACAAGTCTTGCACAATGCTCCATAGGCTTTGTCAGCAGACTCTGCAGCCGATCACCTTGCCGGGGCTTGTGACGATACTGGAGTGGCGATTACAGACCCCGTGATCCTTGCGGCGAGCTTTGCGCGCCATTATGAACATCAGTATGCCCCTCGGGAGAGCCTTTCCTCCGATGGCATTGAGGAATACCTCGCAGCGGTCCATCCGCGGGCGGTCTCCGATGATGTTCGTGACGCTCTGGAGATCCCCCTGACGGCGGAGGAATTAGGCGACGCACTGGGTCAATTAAACGCGGGTAAGGCACCGGGGCCGAGCGGGTTCCCCAGCGAATTCTATCGGACATTCCACCTACAGCTTGGGCCACATTACAGGCGGGCGTTGGAACTGGCGCGGGAGCGTGGCACCCTCCCCCCAGACTGGCGGCATGCCGAGATTGTGGTCTTTCAAAAGCCGGGCAGGCCCCCCGAGCGCCATGAGTCGTACCGTCCCATCTCCCTTATTAATTTTGAAGCCAAGCTCCTGGCCAAGGCGCTTGCGAATCGCCTCCTCCCGCACGTCTCAACCCTTGTCCACCCGGATCAGGCGGGCTTTATGCCGCGCCGGGCGACGCGGCACAACATTCGGCGGGCCCAGGCCGCGCTGGACGCGATCGGAACCACCGGGGAACAAGCGGCGCTGTTGTTGGCAGACATTGATAGCGCCTTTGACTCGGTCAGCTGGACCTATCTCTTTGCTCTCCTACCACTACTGAACTTGGGACCGGTTTTTATTTCCTATGTAAAACTGCTCTATACAGATGTCACCGCTTCGGTACGTGTCTCTGGGGCGGTCTCTGCGCGGTTCCCTGTGGCCAGGGGCACCCGACAGGGATGTCCCCTCTCCCCGTACCTCTTCGCGCTGGCTATGGAACCTATGGCCACCAGGGTGCGCCAGGACGCGCTCTATCGGGGCTTTGTATGGGGGGCAGACCACACGGACCGCGTTGCCTTATATGCAGACGATGTGCTTTTCTTTATGACTGACTTGCATCGTACGGGCCCTCGTGTTCTTGAGATCATGCATGAGTTTGGTCTGGCGTCAGGGCTTTTTCTTAACCCGCATAAGTCGACCTTGTGGGTGCTGGGGAGTGACACGGTGCACTGCCCATGGGCTGCGTCCCTCCGGGTGGTGGTCGAGGGCATGAAGTACTTGGGCGTCTTCCTCTCGGCCTCGGCCGCGGTGGCATGGGACCGGAACATTCGGCCGGTGTGGGATAGGGTCCAGATGGACGTTAAGGCCTGGACCCGTATGCCCCTTAACATCTATGGGCGGTCGGCAATTTTTAAGATGGTTGCCCTGCCTCGGCTCCTCTACCAACTGCAGAATCATCCCTATAGAATCGACCCACAATGGTTCCGGAGTGTCAACTCGGTGTTGGGTAGGTTCTTGTGGGCCGGGGGCGCCTCTCGGGTGGCGCTACGTACCTGCTTTCTCTCTACATACAGTGGCGGCTTGGCGTCCACGGACCTCCTGTCTTATTACCAAGCCTCCCACCTCCTCGTGCTCAATGAGTGGTGGTATGGGGACCGTAGTGATCCGGCTTATGCTCTAGAGCACTCGTTGATGGGCGGTGCCACGCTCCACACATTGCTGTACTCGGCCAGGCGGAGGAGGATATTGCCGAGGGTCACTCAGGTGGTCTTCGCGGTCTGGCGGCAAGCATTGCATCGTGTGGGGTGGTGGGGCAAACTGACGGCCGAGACGCCGTTGTGGCATAATGGCCTGCTCCCGGCGCTGGCTTCCCTTTCCGGGTTTGGCGGCTGGGACGCGATCGGGATTTCGTCCCTTGGTCACGTTCTCTCCGGTACTACGCTTAAGTCCTTTCAGGACCTTAGCTCTGAATTCAATATGCCTAAGTCCCAATTCTTCCGGTACCTCCAGTTCCGTCATGCCCTTGGCCCGAGTCTGGTGGGCTTGGAGCAACTCCCTGATTTCAGTCCCATCGAGGCTAAACTATTTATGGGTGACCTAGGCGACAAAAAGGTTTCACAGATATATCGCTCCTTGGTTACACACTGTTCCCCTTCCCTCTCGTCGTTGAAGGCCTCCTGGGAGATTGATATTGGCCCCTTGGATGATGATGACTGGCGCGAGGCGCTTGAATCCCCCCGGGGAGCTGCTATAGCTGTCCGTCTCAGATTTATTCAGTTTAAGTACCTTCACAGGGCCTACTATACTAGAGAACAGCTGTGGCGGGCGGGCCTTATAGCCGCCCCGGAGTGTCTGAGGTGTGGTGCTGAGAGAGGGACGCTTCTCCATACTGTGTGGTCCTGCGGGAGGCTGACCAGATTCTGGGCGGGAGTTTGGGACTGTCTTTCGGAGGTGCTGGGGTGGGACCTGCCCCGTACCCCTAGGCTGGGTCTCCTTCATATCCTGGAAAATGTTGGGGGCAATGCTTACAAACGTCACCTGCTGCTTTTGGGACTAGTGGTGGCCAAGCGAGATCTGGCCCAGGCCTGGAAAAGCGTTCGTGCCCCCCCGCTTGGTGCATGGAAAGCGGGACTGGACTTCCTTATGGGCCTGGAGTTACCTGTTTTTGAGGCCAGAGGGTGTCCCCGGAAGCACTACAAAATTTGGAAAAGATGGGCGGACTACAGGGGTCTGCACCTCGACCCCCCCGCTGATCTTGATGATGTGTTGGCTCTGAATGTGGACCCCGTACCTTAGACTGTTGGCTGACTCCACCTTTGTTTTGCATCTTATGTTGCTACGCTGTGAACACGTGCACTGGGTTCGGGAGGGTTAAGGGGTGGGTAGTAGGGGGGGGTGTGGTAGGGCGGTTGGGTTTGGGTGGTCTGGGAGGGGACTGGGGTATGTTTTTTTTTTTTTTGTAACTCTGGGTTCACTGCTATGCCTTTTTCACTGTCTGTCGTTGACGGTCTCCTCCTGACTGTGGAGGGCTGTATCGATTTATGCATGAACTCTTAATAAATACGGTTTTGAAAAAAAACTACCAACAGACAAATGATTGCTCTCCAGCAGGATCATTAATCACCTGAGTTATCTGGACATTTTTACTGTTGTCTTGCATTCGTGTCAAATAAAGGATTTGTCCCGTTCGCCATGCCCCTATTCTAGCTACACGAGTGGGCGGGGGCACAGTCCACCTTTCTAAAAGGAGATGCGTGAATGGGGGGGGCTGTTAGAAAGAGCACAGGCCCAATCACGCAAGTCCTAGAAGAAGAAAATAACGTTCTGAGGAACGTTTTAAATGTCAGCCTCCATTTTCTGTTGACCTTCTTAATGTCGCTGCCAGTGGCAGCTAGTGACATTTGAGAGTGATGGGGCGTAAAGTTAGGGATGACTTAAGTAGCAAGCGAGCACTGCATTTTCTTTTACTCTTTTACCTGATTATTTTGAAGACTGTGTTGCCCCATCAAAAGGGTCCTATCATACCTATTTCAACAGAATCACAATTACAACAGGAGTATGTGACCACTTTATGCTCTCTGCCGAGAGGCCAAGGATGTATGGCAATGTATTCTGAACACGTTTTAGACTGACTGCAGGCACTATGAGAAAAGTGCAGTGCCCTCAGCCTCCGCTCCAGAGCTCTCTATTTTGGCATAAACACGTAGCGCTGCTGGTGTGACTCGATCCAAAGGACAGGTGCCTGAAATCTTGATTGATCTGATTTATAAGGCACTGTCTGCCACATTTCAGTGCTTTGCCTGGAGCACCAGTTACTTTACACAAGGAGAACACATTCAGTTTTGATTTCCACACGCAGATCACAGATTATTCCACTTTTTAATGAGTGATTGGCTGTAATTAAACAAAGCAAGTCTGTCATAACGTCATTAAGAGCTGAGCATTTGCTACAGCAGAGTGAGCACAAACCACGGTTCTTAATTAAAAGAAAACCCTCGAGAAGATTTTAAGCATCTTCTGGAAATACACCACTTCCTACCTTGAGGAAAATTTCCTCACTGAATGCGGGTAAATAACTGCTTCACGCATTTTAAACAGCAGAGAATCTCTGCTGCAGAGGTGCAACTAGAGCCAAACTTGGGAGGGGGGTCTGATTCTTCCAGCTATTTGCAGAGTGGAGCTGCAGGGGCTCTAAGAAGGGGTGAAAAACAACAAAGCGTCGTTAACAAGCGAATGGTCTTTTAAAGACCTGTGAAGTGCTTGGGTGCGGCTGTGTGTGTCCGGGAATCTGTCTCAGCTGCGAGAGCCAAGATTCAGGTTTGGGTTGGCCAGGCTCATATTTAGGTGGGCCTGGCCCACCCTGCCCACCCGCTAGAACCGGGCCTGCTTGAAAGGCAGGCGTGCACTACTGACATCACTAAACTAACGTGATGCAGTCATCATGCCTGGACCTGGGTGGGCCATCCTTTGAAGACATACCAGAAAAGACATGAATCCGAACGGAAGGAGAAGGATATTTCTTTTGAATGATTTTAGGTCTCATCTCACTGGGGAGAAAAATTCAATAGCCCCGGCCCTGTTAAACAAGCATTGGCATAGCCAATAGGTCTCACTTTTGGGACCTTCTAAGTATTTCGTTATGCAGCACAATATTCTTGGTGCAACAACAACTGTTGCATGGCTAAACACTTAAAAGGTCCCAAAGCCGAGACCTATTGGCTATGCCAATGCTTGTTTTCATTCCAACATGACATTTTGTATAGACATCTGTCTCTTACAGGTTGGACTTTGCACAAACTTTGCAAATAAAAATTACGCTTGAGACTAGTTTGATGTACTGTAGCAAATGTCATGTAAAGAATAAAATAAGGGAAAACTGCTTCTGATCATTAAGAATGTGAGTTTATTTTGCCCTTCCCCTGCTCCATATATTTATAATTGAGTCTAAGCGGTGCTTTTAGCAAGTCTTGTCCCTTCTTTTTAGTGTTTTACTAATTTCTTTGAATTCCATGAAGCATGTTGTATTCAGTGGTAAATAAACAACGCGCACATGTGAATTATAAAAACGGTGGAGCAGTAGATGTGATGTCAGTAGTGCATAGAAGGCAATGTACCAGGGTACTGTGCTGATGCTGAAAGGATGGATGACGGGAACCTTAGACTTCGCATGGTGTGCAGAGATGTGCCAAGAAAGCTGACTGGCGAGCTGTCCAGTGGCTGGATCATGTGACCTGTGCTCCATCAGTGTTCATTTGCTGCATGTAGTCGCCACTGTTTATATAAACATCCCAAGGTTGGTCTTGTGAAACATTTGTGCCAAGTGAGCGAGGCCTGAAGAAAGATTCATACCATGTGCACAGCTGCTGAAGAGCTTATGTCTCAATGAACACCGACAATGGCGTTAATAAGCTTGCTGTGAAAATAGAGCACTACCCGCAAGGGGGATAATTGGGGTGCACACAATCTTGTGAAACATTGTGCAAGACCCAAGTACACAGACAACAGAAGCATGCACTGGGCCCGGAACATACAATGATCTGGCCACCACATCTGAGAACCAAGTAATGCTCCATCTTGTACAAACCATGCCAGGCCCTAAAGTGCAGGGGAGAGAAGCACGCTTCATACTGTGAAAACACTGTGCACAAGCATTTAAAATAAAGCACCAGAGCAGTGCACTGTCTCGCCTGGACGACCCCCAGAGCGTAGGTATCGGAACCATTCATCAGGGGTAGTAAACACTATAGAAATGCTATCACCACACCACGGTAGAGTGTGAGGTCACAGTGCACTAGCAACCAGACAATTGTGCCAGGTGTGCACCATGCTACACTGCTATTTTGAAGGTCCCCGGAGTAGGACAATGGAACCATGCCCTGAAAACACCATACATACCCCTCAGGGAGCGGGCCATCGCTGCCCTGAAATCCACCAGTTACACAGAGGACTTCTGTTGGTGAAAACCTGTTTCTGACATTTTATAGAGTCAGAGAACCCCTTCCACAGGGTCCATGAATGCCAAGATGCCGAGTGACACTGGTGACCTCTACTCTTACGAACTAAATACACCCGCACCCCCAAACCGACGTGCATGTGATAAGTGAATCATGGGCACTTTCTGTCAATAAAACTTGTGCAGGGGCACACCGCTCACCAAACAGCTGTTTGTAAGACGATGTACAACACACGCACTTGCAAAGTACACAACTTTCACAAGTTGACCGGTGCACTATCACCCACAGCACACAAGACCCTTCCTGGGACCACAGACAGTCGATTAATTGTGCAGTCGGGGTTAAGTAACTCCCAAAAGTGAAAGCATCAAAACACAACTCGCACCTCACCCCAGTGCAAAGTATTTCAAAGATAAAGAGGGAGTGCAGAGCGCACACACCGTGTGCTCTTCAACAGCCAGCTCCATACACATTAAACACCACACAGCTTTTCAGAAGCAGAAGCGGCACACAATCCTCCAGCTGCTTGTGTGTATACAAGAACAGTATAGCACCCGGGGCCGTGCATGGAGCAGATCAAAGGGAAGGAAGAGCAAACAGACACAGCAAACACTGCAACACGGAGAGGAGAGAGTGCACTGCTGGGAGCCAGGCTAGAGGGGCGGCCTGGGCGCCACCGTGGAAGAGGCAAGACACTTGTGGGGATCCCAACAAGGTTTGCAAACAGCAACGTGGGCAGAGTTTTACAGGGACAGGCTGGAGGGGTGTGGGGGTACTGTCACCAACGTGGACAGAGTGGAAGTACTGCCAACTAGTGGGCATACGTCTACAGGGGCAGAGTGGAGGACGGGCTGTGTGGTGAGGGAGGGGAGGGAGTTTGCATGAGCAAACGCAAAAGTGAAAGAAAAAAAAAACAGACCAGGTATAAAATAAGTAGAAAGAAGATGGACACATAGCACACATGAAGTCCCCTCGTAAAATTCAAAAGCTTGTTAAAAATATAATTCCCATCCGTATGACTAGCAGCAACATTGCAAACCTGGGTGCAGCTTGGCACGCACTTCTACCCCAGTCTCCTGTGGAACTAATTCTCACTAATTGCCACAACCACCTCCCCTCAAACACCAACAGGTCAGCACCAATAGCACCCCCTTACCCCAGACATCAACGGTTCAGCTTCTTTAGTTACTCATGGCACGAAACAGCAGAGATTTACTCGTGCAGCCACCCATGAAACACTGAGAGAACAAGACCACTTTCCGGGCAATCGTGGTACCCAGCGAGATGATACTGCACAGCTCACGCCTGTCACCCACTACACACACTGTGGCAATCACTCAACACACGACCCCAATCACTACTCAAGGCGCATAGTGAGGCGCACAGCACCTCCCACCCTTAAGCCTTTGTAAATTCCGAAAAATGACTGCTGCATTTGCTGAAAGGCATCGTGGCATCGGTTTAAAGTCCGCCTTTTTGGGACAGATTCTCGGCTGTCCTGCAGTTCCCCCGGGCCACTGGTTCAAACCTCGATAAGGCTGGCCCGCCCCCCATCCTTCAGCGGCGGCAGACAATGGAGAGCGATAGCGCTGGAATGAAAAGGATTGTTAAAGCGCCAAGGAACGAGTCCTTCTCGGAGCTGACTGCTGATTGTGAAAAACAGGAGAACTAAGCATTAAGATTTTATTTTGCCATTTCTCGTTTTGTTCTGCCACAACCAAGCTGTGTTGGCATTCTTCTATTCCATTTCTTACACACCCAGTAGAAGCGCGTGAGTAAAACGTGAATCACCTTGTGAGGTCTGAGAACATATCAAGGCAGAGTCAGCCTTCCATCATTCCATGGTCGGTAAATGAAACACCATTCTAAAGTTAATCTTTGGTATTTAAAGAGTGCATAAAAACAACAGAAGTGCCTCAGGAAGAGCTATGGAACTCGAGCACTGATTACTGCTACCAGTGAAAGAGGCGCGCAGGTCTTGCCAGCTGCCCCACCCACCCCGGTCTCACTTCCTCTTCTCGTCTCTCGGCTCAGGGCTGCCAGACTCTCTCTGGAGGGAAGGTGTGCGGATTGTTTACCTAAGTTTAACTCAATATTGTGATTAATTTGGGACAAATTCTTGGCTGTCCTGCAGTTCCCCCGGGGCACAAGCAGGCATCCACTTCTGTAATTACAGCTGATGGCAGCAAAAAGACAGAAGTGGATGCCTGCTTGTGCGGGGGGGGGTGGGGGGGGGGGCTGACATAAAAAAACAACTGCGTGCACCTAGCACTGGCAGCAGGGGGTGGGAGAGAGGAGGGGGCCTGTGCGAGTCCCTTCCGGGAGCGAGCCAGGGGCACCATGTGTTTGTAAGTTAATTACAAACATATGTTGCCAAAGCTCGCTCCCGCAAGGGAATCCCTCGCCGTACGTGTACGCGTTGCCATTGAAGGCAATGGAATGCGTGCACAAAGGCAATGGAACGCGTGCACATTTTAGTCTGAAAAAGGCAATCGATCACTACAGGTCTCTTTACTATGCAGTGCATGCGTGCTGCGTAGGCAAGACCTAAAAAGTGCTGGTGGTAAGCACCTGAAAGCTTCTCCCAAATTAAGCACTAGACCCCCTCTCAAGTCCTCGTCCTTTGAGCTGTTCACAGAACTAATGAGAGAGGATTATTATCTTTACAAAGAAGCCACATGTGTGCACAAGCCAGCGCAACGAGGGCGATTCAGCCACTTTGATTGTGGAGACAAGCACCCGTGTTTCAATTTATCCGGGCCTGACTTAACGCTGTACTTTTTCCGTGTGAAACTCACAAGAGGCATTCTGATGATCATTTCAGCTGCCGAATTTTATAAGTACGCTGGTTTTCCCATTAACTTTGAACTTCACACCTATCGGCCTTACCAGGGCTCCCCTTTCTTTCACCGTCCTATTCTAGACTGAACTCTGAACTTGGTTACCCTTCCGGGTTGGAATTATCACCGCAATTGGGCCTTACAGACCTTGGATACAGCCATTGAGCCCTGAAGAGTTGTAGGAAATCTTTGTATACCTACAACGAAACACGTGTCGGCTGGCTGTGTATTTTCCTTATGCTTGATGACCTATTAAAGGGAGAAAACTAACTCCAAAACCTTTGTGGGACTTATCCGTTGCTTTTTCGTGCATTAACTTAACAGATTGTGTTTTGACTTTGTTTAGAGTGTGCAGGAATTTGTGTTTCTTTGTGTCGGTGTGAATTTGTTTCACACAATAGACGAGGGTTTTAAGGGTATCCCCTCACCTGCTTGCACCACATAACTGACATTTCATTAAGCACCAAATATTACGTATATATTGCTAGAGCGCCAATTTTCCTGTATACTGAAAACCCGTTTCTGCTGCAAATTTTACAAGCCTTGGGAGTGTTTAACCACTAGCTTGCCATAATAGTCACCAGGGTGTTACGAATCCAAACACTGTAGAAAAGTTGTTTGTGAATCCAGTGCAGCACAGGGTTTTTATGTTTTACATGCTTCGGCCCGAATTTGAGTGAGAAATCAATTTTATGTTTTTTAAATGTTTTTTAAATAAGAGTTATATTTGCACGAATAAGAAAGATGAGCTAAACATTTTTTTTATATATTCACATCAAATTATTGTTTTGGTTTTCGGTCCTTAATGTACTTCTTTCAAATTTTTAAAATTATTTTAATATCTAAAAACGTATCAATTTCAAACGAAAGCGTATTTTGCCAAACCCCCAAAACAACTAAAACCATTTCTGCGTTCAGACTTTTTTTTTTAACAAAAACTTCATTTATTGCATGTTTTCTACATGTATGCATACATTTATATCATGACCTCACAAATGTACGATTCTACAATTATAGACTTGGAACACAATAATACTAGATTATGTATTTACAATTATTCGCACATTTTACATATAAATGCACACATTCTTATACTCTAAATCTGAGGCACAACTTGTGCCACCTTCCTTCCTGTATATATCTATCTCTAGTTACATTTTCAACGCTTATATCTATTAAACATATAATATCCATTTATAACCTCCCCCTTCCCACCGCTTCTGCGTTCAGACTTAAATGATACTTTTGCTTACCTGCTGCTCACTACTCTGCCCAGCCTCAGAATGAGAACTTTCACAGAAGGCAAGGGATTATCGTCACATGCTCTCTGAATCTGCAAACAGACGCGGAACATGTTGCATAACTTGCCATTGAATAACCATTTTATGTTGTCAAATATTAGGCGTAGACTGGGAAAGACATGCTCTGTTCTGTAGCTAATGATCTTTCTTTTGTTTTTCGATTTGATAAACTACTTTTGTGATCAACATTAGTAATATTATATAGTACATTTGAAAAAAAATCTTAATTGAAAGCACCTTTATATTTCTATCTCACTACTCGATTCTCTTACCCCTTGGTTTGCTGTAACAAGGTATTATTGTGTAAATTCGACTTCTTTCCACCAGTTGTCTTCTCCACAAAAACGTAATTAAAGCATGATTTTTGGCGGGAGGCTTACATGACATTTGTTCCTTTTTGCCATTCCATTGACGACTCATATATTCGAGCAATAAAAATTGCCTGCTGCAGTGCAAAACAATAATCGAGCATCGGCAACGTCAATAGGTGCGGCCCGTGCAAGCTGGTATGACGGATACTTTTATTGTTACAAAAATAAAAAAGATGAACGAAAAACAACATACTTAAGTATTGTAGCCAAATGTTTATAATCGGAAAAATCTAATTACAAGTGTTTATCATTTTAACTAAATAGTACATTTGCTTCCTGGCAGGCAATTGAACCTGTTTTTGTTTGAATGATTGTCACTGGAAAATGATTGCTGTTGGAGCAGAAAACAAGTACAATTCACTTTGAATTACTGTAACCTGTAGGCACAGTTTAACCACATAAGGATGACTGACAGAATAAAGCAAGCATTGTCAAAGCCAATAGGTTTCGCCGTTTGAGACCTATTTGTTTTTGTGATGGTTTTTTAGCGATGCTTTGCAGAATCCCAGATGCTGTGCAGCATGACTAAAATGAAGAACAAGCATTGGCATAGCCAATAGGTCTCGCATTTGGGACCTTATAAGTGTTTAGCCATGCAACAGTTGGTGCTGTTGCACCAGGCATATTCTGCTGCATAACTAAATACTTATAGGATCCAAAAAGCCAGACCTATTGGTTATGCCAATGCTTGTTTTGTTGTTGTTGCTGTTTTGTTTAAGTTGCCAGATCTACAATAGCTGGACATGGTTTTTGTTAACAGTTTTTTGCATCAAATGAACTTGTTTTCATTGCTCTGAATGTTGTTTCCATTCTGGTTGTAGGAAGTAGTCATTCCAGGGGGTGTGGGGGCTGCCCATGCGCAGAACTTTGCAGATGAGAAAAAGCCTGGTGCAGGCGCAATTTACAAGTGTGGAGTGAGTGAGCCCCAGGCAGCATGACTCACTCACATAGTAGTTCATGCACTGCACCTGCATACTCAGCATGGCTTAAGGAAACTCAACCCACTCCATCCCAGGCGTCGAACACATATTTACCAAGAAACTCTGAGAAGAGCCTGCCTGCTGCACTGACGGCTGGTGGCGTGTGTGCCCGGTGAAAGCGTGCACTGATGGCTGGCGTTATGTGTGCCTGGTGGAAGCGTGCACTGACGGCTGGTGGTGTGTGTGCCTGGTGGAAGCGTGCACTGACGGCTGGTGATGTGTGTGCCTGGTAAAAGCGTGCACTGTCGGCTGGTGGTATGTGTGCCTGTTGGAAGCGTGCACCGACCGCTGGTGGTGTGTGTGTGCCTGGTGAAAGCGTGTACTGTTGTCTGGTGGTTTGTGCCTGGTGGAAGCGCGTGCACCGATGGCTGGTAGTGTGTGTACCTGGTGGAAGCGTGCACCGACGGCTGATGGTGTGTGTGCCTGGTGGAAGCGTGCACTGACGGCTGGTAGTGTGTGTGCCTGGTGAAAGCGTGCACTGACGGCTGGTGGTGTGTGCCTGGTGGAAGCGTGCACTGACGGCTGGTGGTGTGTGTGCCTGGTTGAAAAGCGTGCACTGACGGCTGGTGGTGTGTGTGCCTGGTGGAAGTGTGCACTGATGGCTGGTGGTGTGTGTGCCTGGTGTAAGCATGCTCTGACGGCTGGTAGTATGTGTGCCTGGTGGAAGCGTGCACTGACGGCTGGTGGTGTGTGTGCCTGGTGGAAGCGTGCACTGACGGCTGGTGGTATGTGTGCCTGGTGGAAGCATGCACTGATGGCTGGTGGTGTGTGCGCCTGGTGAAAGCGTGCACTGACGAACTCATTGTGTGTGTGCCTCGTGGAAGCAGGATCATTCACAGCAATAGAAGGCACAAATGAAACTGACGAAGAGGGAGGGGGGAAGGGAGGGGGGAGTGCGAGCAGAGGAGCCTGAGTACAGCAATAAAAACACAGATGACAGCTGTGCACGGCTCGTGAATGCAAGCTGGAGGCTAGCACAACCCTCTGGTGGAACTTTTAAAAGTCACTTACTAAATGTCTCGAAGAGACAGCATGCTCTATCTCAGGTGAGACCTAAAAAAAGACTATAACACAGCTGGTTGCATCCATGTGAAGGTGTGCACACCACTTACGTGTGCATCTACAAAAGGACACAGGCTTTTTTTATTTTTATTTACTGATCCGAGTGGATCTTGAAAATAAAAAAAGTAGCTCAAAAGTGAAAGTTGGTGAGGGGAAGTGAAACGAAGGGTGTTGGTGGGAGGAAGCAACGCAGACGGTGCAGGTGGTGCGAAACAACATGAAGGGGAAGAAATAACATGCATGACACAGGTGGGTGAAAGCAACATGAATGGTGGGGGGACTGGAAGCAACACAAAGGGCCAGTGACAACTTCTTCACTAAGGCGAAAAAGCGTCGCCACATTGCTTGTTGAGCAGTGGAAAATAAAAAATGATAATAACAAGAAGTTATTATCATTTTATTTTCCTTTGCGGCTCCGGGCGGGGTGGGTCTGGCTCGCCGCAGAGGGAGCAGGAGTGGCTTGCACTCCCTTCCTACACGCGCATGACGATTTGACCGGCCCTCTGGGGCTGGCTAAACAGTCATGTGTAGTTGGCATGTTCTCCATTGGGCTATTTTGCACAGCCCCGTGGAAACCATGCCCAGCCTACCGAGGCACTGCCTGAGTGGCCAAACATGCAGCTCAGATCAATCACAGTGCTGCTCCTGCAGCGTTGTGAATGGCTAGCAGAGTCTGGAAGCCTGGGTGCTTCCAATGCAGGCTGCAGGCAGCAGCCGGGAAGAAGGCAAGAAGACAGAGAAGAGGCATGTGGCCGAGGCACACGAATGAGAAAGATGAATGTGGAGCTGGGGAAGAAGCACACAAGTGAAAAAGTAACATGAGGAGAAGGACTCACAAGACTCAAGGTCATTTTGACACTGAGGGTGCTGGGAAGAGAACCCCACAGGTGAAAGAGAATAACACAAAATGTGGCAGAGGGGGGGAGAGAAGTGTTTGAGGTAGACAGCTGAAAACACATGCACTCTAAAAAAGAAAAAGCATTGGAAATGCAATCTGTCCCCCCTTTTTAGGTCTCGCCTAGGCAGCACATGCGCTGTCTCGTCAAGAGATTCTATATACAGTATAGCGGGGGAAGATCCGCCAACTTTTTGGCCAAAAATTTGGCTGCAATGATAAATTCTGCATTTTCATTGGTTTTTGCCTTCTTAGTCCCGCCTCCTGACTGCCATGCCGTCATTGTTGCTCTTCCGAGGCTATCAGCCCCTTTACTTGTAAAACAGTTTTGTTTCCCTGTCTGTCCCCATTCCCTCCCGCAGTCCGTAACTTTTTGTACCACAACCACCCCCACCCCCTCCGATTCGTGCCTTCTTTCATGCCGGCACTTGATTTAAAATGCAATGGGACTCGGGTAAATCCAAGTCTTATTGTATCTTCAATGTTTGTTTGTGTGATTGGTGGATGAATTCTCACTCTTTGTCTCGTATGAGCCCAATGCCTTACATCGTGCACATGCGCAACAAAACAGTGGCATTTTTCTAATTCACAGCTGAACCCAGTCATCTACGAGCTGACGGCTCGCGCCTGTTGCTGTTAGAGAGTGACCGCGAGGGAGCGCGCAGGTTGAAAGAGAGCAGTGGCCCCCCTGGGGCCAATCCTCCGGAGACCAGCAGGCTCCAGCCACTGCACACTGCAGCGCCTCACAGTCCAGGTTTTGCACCCAGCGTGAGCTGGCCATTTGCCTCTTTAAATGCAAATAAACTTTGGACATTTAAACTCCAACAAGGGGCTGCTTTCCTGCTTCTCTAAAAGAATGCAAGGTTGTGTTTTCTGATCGAGTGGCCCGAGTGCTTAGGTTAGCAACTCTTTCTCAAAGTATTTAGAGTCCGGTTATAGAATCAGGGGGCATATTAGCAACAACTAGCGATATTTATCGCTAAATGGGCTTAGCGAGTCTTTTTTTAATGTCAAGCATTGCCGGATATTATCGCAGAGATAACGTGCTATTAGCAACGTTTATCTCTAAAGCGATAAAATATCCGCTGGTAATCCAGCAATATTCACGCATTATCGCTAATGAGGACTTAGCTATAATATCCAACTCCCATTGGATATAATGGCTAAGAACTGGTCTGAGCAGGTGTTAGTTTTTGGAGATATTCGCGCTTCGCAAGAATATTTCCATCGCTACGCCTGCCTTGCTAATAGGCGATAAAGGTTGGGTACGCCCACTTTGCATGTCATTAGCGATAAATATCGCTGACATGCAAAGTGGGCCCCAAACCGCTCGCTATCGCCTACAAGCTGTCGCTAACTACAGTTAGCGACAGCTTGTTATTAGGGCGATAGAATTATCCCCGCTTAGCGGATGAAAACGGCCGCTACAGCGGCGATAAACACATATCGCCCGCCTTGGTAATATGCCCCCAGCAGGATTTTCTCCCACAATGCAATGCTCACAATACTAACAGGACACTATAGCAGCCCTACGGGTTTCTTATCGCTTGGATAAATCCTTGTTGTGTACTATAAAACAAATATCACACTGGGTGATACTAACACCTGTTTTACCATGGCTAACACAGCAAAATCTAACCTCCCGCGGACTGTATTGAAGGTAATTCTTGAATAAACAGGTGCATCTAAGGTTGTACACATCTCGCACTGATCTTCGGGCGGTAAGGTTGCTAAAATAGTCACGGAAAAACTCGGCTTCAGGTTCCCTCAATCCGTCACATCTTGTCTCTCCAAAGCGCCTCGAAGCCTCGCCGTGGAAGTTTCATTAAAGGTGGGCAAGCACTTCTTGTATTTGGAAATCATTTAATACTGCACAGCGCCACAACTGTCGTTGTTCTGACCGCCCTGCATACAATGTGACAGTAGGTAAAGTCTGCTGCCACTACCGCCAGGTCTTCGTGTTCACGCCCCCCAGCATCGTTGCTGCCCACCATCCTCTAAAGTCATTGGGGTCCAGACTTCAGGCTCCCCGGAATCATAACATGCCATGGAACACATGTATCTTATAACCCACGCTCTGCTCGCGGTTAGAAGCCTGGAATGGTGTGTACATAACATATCAGATAAAGTGCACGGGAGGTGGGGACCGGTGTGCAAGTCCTGTGTGTCTGTTTGCAGAAGTGCACGGAGGATTACCAGTTCCCACAATGGTGAAATATACCATGTTTATGCACCAGGGGCTTTCATTTTACACATCGTTATCAGGTATGTTAGGCCAGTTATTTCAAGCGAAGTGAACCAAGTTTACAACCTTAAGGACACATGGTGTGGTGGGTGTGAGAAGTTGGCCTGATATATAGTGCTCACTATTCTAGTGATCACTTTGTATCATACCAAACAACCCTTATTGATGATTGGTTGTAAGTCAACCTTTCAGACCAGCTATCCTAGTAGCATGGACACGAGCAGTCTTCAGGCTAAACTCTAGAGGGCGTGTTAAGCCAGCTGTGTTACCATCACATATACCCCTTGAACACCAAGTGAAAGGACACCACACAAGTTGTTATGAAAATAAAGGATATTTATTTATAACAAGTCTACCCTGAACTCTTTATGAGTCAGGGAGCTAAGCACAATACAAAACTCTTACGAAAATACTTCAAGTTGCACAATTTACACAAATGCCCGAGGGGCACGAAAAACCATATACTACAAAAGTGGAATGTGAAATACTAGCAGCTAAGTTACAAGATCCAGAGGCTTCAGGATCGCTAGGACTACACTACTGAACCCTAAGGTTAGGAGCAGGAGGCCTAGGGAGATCGGGTGCAGAGTGTGCACTCTCACGCGGGATGCGGGAGAAAGTCTATGGATGCTAGATTTCGTAAAGTTAGTGTTATCGGACGAATCCGACCAGTTAGGCTGAAAACGAAAAAGGATCTGGACACTTAGATAGTGAACCTACGTTGGAGCACCAAAATGCTCGAGTTACCTAGCCCAGGGGCTGCGGCTGCATAGGGTTCAAGAGACGTCGGGAATCCTCGTTACAGTCTATGGAGCCTGAAAGAAGAAGTTGCTGGCAGGCGACCAGTGATGAAGTTCGATGGGACCCAAGCCTGGATCGGAATTAAAGATGACCTGAAAGCAGAGGGGACTCAGTTCTTGATCACTAGCCAGTGATCAGATGGGCACCAGGATGGCACCGGATGAGGGCACCTCGACCAGGTGAGTGGGCGACGCTTGGCTCTGCAGTCTCTCGGACCAGGAGGCATTGTCGGCGACCAGGATGGAGGGGCGAGCTGTCCCACGAGGGTGTCTGCTGTCGGCGCTGCTGAAACCCGGATTGGAGCAACAAGCCTTGGCAAAGGCAAGCCCACGCGGTGGACTCAAGATTGCGTCTGGAGTGGACCAGGAGGGTCCAGAGTGCTCCTCTGTTGGAGGGGAGCAAGGGCCAGTCTGGAGCAACCAGACCAGCGGTGAAATTGTCGTGGTACGTCGTCAAGAGGGTCACTAGCCAACGGGCAAGTGACCGGACAACGTGGCAAGCAGCAAGGAAGCAGAAGGGCCCCACGCAGATCTCGTGGATGCTGGGAGGCTGGACTTCGGTGCTGGAGCTGCTTAGGGTTAGGGCTTCTCAAACCCCAGTGTACTTACTCGAAGGTCTCTCGGGGGTCGTGCTGGAGAAGCATCGTGCAGGTCTTGAAGATGGCCGGTCCCACGGGTCTCGTCGCACCCACGAATCTCAGCTGTGCTGGATGATGTAGGTAGAGGTCAGAGATGGCAGGGAATCCGGGTCTCGTCAAGCTGGGCAGTCTTGATCCGGAGGATGGACTTCAGCAAACCGCAAGAGCTTCGATGGTGCCTGCTGGTGCAGGGTGGCTACTCCTTAGCCACAAGGGAGAGTCTTCAGAAGAGTCAAGAGTTCCTTTCGTGGAAAGTAGTTTCAAGATTATCTAATTTGGGAAGGGGGCCTGCTCCTACCTTTATCCTAAGAAAAGGGGCTGGCACGCGACTAAGTCCTGCCCTATGGGTGGGACTAGGAGGGGGGTGGTTACACCCCTCTCCTTTGTCCGGTCTCTCCCCAGCTCAGGGGCTGGTGTGCCCCAGGAACTGGTTTGAGCCGGCCTATGCACAGTGAGCACCGGGGTGCCACTTGCAGTCACCTTCCTTTCAGCCCTGCCTACCTGGAATACACAAAATCCTGTCTGGGATGGTGCTGGCACCGCCCCTGACAGGAAACCCTTTGTCCATGCCTCCGTTGCTGGAAGGACTCCCAGCAGCAGGAGGGCAGACTTGTGTCTCGGTGGCAGCATCCATTTTGTGGAGCTGAGGCTATGTCTGACTTTAACCGGGGTTCACAGTTACATACATGTCGTGCCCCTCTAGAAGGGTGGAATGCTAACCCCGTCACCAGAATTGGCGAGGGGTTAGTATTCCAATTCGTATGACACCTTACTCGACATGTTTTGATAATGCTATACCAAAGTTAGCATTTAACCGCGAGGATTATAATGCACTTAAGAGTATATGGTATAGCGTTATCATGGAACAGCTATTTGGACTTGGTTCCGCGAGCTGCAAACGGGCTCAGCTCATGCCAGAGCACCATCTCACATAATTCCAAGCACTCTGCCTTCAGGATTGATAAGGCCTGCCATAGGAGTGACTGATAGGAATATATGTGTCCATTCTAGGGTTAGATATAGGTATACTATATCTAAAGCAAAGGGTGATTACACCACCTTGCCCCAGCTGTCGTGCAGCCAGTTGTGTCAGTTCTGGATGGCCAGCCAGGGGTGGCATAAAACATGCTGCAGCCCCTGGTAGGCCCTGGGTACACCTATGCCCTGGGTACCTAAGGTACACTGTACAGGGACTGATAAGGTGACTCAGTATCCAATTAGATATGTACCTAGGGTACATGGAGTCCATTTTAACAGAGAGAGCAGGAAGCCTGGGGTCCTGAATAGCAGGATCCCAGGCCAACTAAGTCAGAAACCAGCAAAACACTAGGCAAAAAGTTGGGGGCAATCATAGTCAGGTATCCACCTTCCTACAGTGGGGGCCCCTCACTGTCCCTGTTCATTTGGGCCCCCTCACTGCCCCATTTCTTTGGGCCCCCTCACTGCCCCCGTCCCTTTGGGCCCTCACACGTGCCAGCCCTCCTCTCGCGCCCCTGCCGATAGATGTTGACTGTGAATCAAACCCTCTTTGAAATTTATACTTCAAAATACACAAGTTCAAACGTGCTCCTTGAAGCGCAGGCTAGGAGGGCATACTGTGCATGGAAAGGCGATGCAATGACGTGCATGTGACATGTAGTGACGAGCTTCGCTGTAGGGCCTCTGCAGCTCCTATCCTTTTCATATTTCAGTGTTAGCAGCTGATCATTGTTATTGTTGGCAGTCAAGGACCCAGACAGGCAGATCTAGGAGCAAACGGCCCCCTCCCAGCAGGATGAGCTCAGCTCGGCTTCCAGCCACGAGTGCCTGTTAATGTCCTTTGGTAATTCTTTCATTTATAGGCTGTTTTTCTAACTATGCATTTCTTGCCTGTTGTATTCCTCAAATTAAAATGTGCAGGTGGTGACAGAAACTCCTCAAAGAATCAACTAGTAACTATCAGCTAAGAGGCCTTTCGCATGAGTGAGCCTAACGTCCAATGTACTCCAGCACTTTAACCAGGCACTTTCTAGGCTTAAAGTCGCGCTCCGGTCAGCCCCGGAGCAAGAACTGCCCCCATCCACGCCCCCCACACAAATTGGACGCTCTCGGGCTCCCCTGTTACTTTTCTGGTAGAGAGAAGAGGAATTCTGTAAATTCATGGACATAAAGGGTATTAAAAGGGTGATGCATGTGCCTAAAAACAAGCGAACAAAATGTGTTGTGATTCACCCTTGACTTTGAAAGTGCCTCATTCTATATGGTACTCATGGAAACGGACAAGGCTGAAGCAAATTCTCAACCACTTCGCCTGACAATATGAGAGGCACTGATACCTCTTCATCTCACAGAGGGCCGCCCAATGCGGCAGCAGTTCAATGCACATTTTAAAAATAAGTAGATGTTTGTAAGATGTCATATATGTGTTGAATGGCCAAACACTTCAAAGGTCCAAAAGGTGAGACCGATTGCATTGCAAATGCTTGTTTAAGTTAGAGCTTCTGGCATTGTAAATGGCAATGTTTTATACCTATGTGTTATGTTGTATATGTATGTGATGTGTAGTGGAATTATGTGAGTTGGCTTGGATTAGTTGTGTAGTTATGTGGCATGGAATTGGGTGGTGTGGAGTGGACTTGTGTAGTGGAATTATGTGGCATTGTATGCTGTGGAATTATGTGGATAGTAATTGTTAGAACTGGGGGTCTCTAGTTGGCAGATGTAGGTACCTTTGACCAAATAGGGACCCTTGCTTCTAAATCAGGGAAAGGGGATTACACTACTGGATAGCCCCTGCTCACCCCCTTGGTAGCTTGGCACGAGCAGACAGACTTATCTCAGAGGCAGTGTGTTAAGCATTTGTGAACGCATACAGTAATACAGTGAAAACACTACAAATGGACACCTCACAGGTTTTATAAAAATAAGTATTCTTTATATAGACTTAACACGAGACCACAAACTACAAAAATCCACAATACTGTACTCAAAATAGACTTAAAGTTGGTAGAAGTTACTTAGTTCAAGTTGATGATGGATGCAACACAGTTGTCACAAAAGTACCTGGATGCGTAACACAAAACAAACAAAAGGCTTGCAGAGTTGAAGATGCGTTGGTTCCTTGCTTCGGGGGAGACGATGCGCCGCGCCTCAATGCTTGCGCAGAGTAGGGACTGCGTCTTGGTCCTTACCGGAGAGGAGGTGATGCGTAGATTCTCGTACTGCAGCCTGGTTACGATGCGGCAAGATGGCGCCTCGATGCGATGCGACAATCCGGTGCCATGCGATAAGATGGAGCACTTGATGCGATGACGTGAAGACAATGCGTGCATGCCCGGCGGCCGTGCAGCAAACTCTGTAACAGGCCCTGCGACGCGCTTCTCCGGTGATGTGACGGTGACCTCTGCGGCGGCCACACGCTTCTCCGGTGATGCGTCGGGTAACAGCTTTGACGAAGGCACGCTTCTCTGTTGATTCAGCAGCGACCTCTGAGGCGGCGACACGCTTCTCCGGTGATGCAACAGCAACAGCTGCAACTGCAACACGCTTCTTCTTGTTGAGTCGCGCTTCCAGCTCCCAGCGACACGCAGGCTTCTGCAGACAGAATTTCTAGCAAAGGAATTCAGAGGGGAGCTGGTGTTGAAGTCTTTTGTCCCTGAGACTTCAGCAGGAGGCAAGCACAAGTTCAAGCCCTTGGAGTAATATTCTGCAAGATGATGAAAGTTCTTTAAAAGTTCCTTCTCCTCTCCTTGGCACTGAAGACACCACTGTAGGCCAACCTACCAACACAGAACACTGGCAGGGTGGCAGTCCAACTCTTACAGCTTCCTTGGTTCTTCTCCTTGGCAGAGGTTTGTCTTGTTGTTCCAGAAGTGATCTAAAGTCTTGGGTGCCCACATTTATACTGCAAAATCCTTTGTCCTCTGAAGGCAGTGGACCATGTACCTAGTCCAAACCAGTCTTGGAGCACTTTGTTTACATGACTCCTTCTTTTCTTTGGCAGGGTGGGCTAGGGTCAGACACACCGCAGGAGGTGGAGCCAGCATTGTAGAAAGCAGGCACAGTCCTATTCAGGCCCAGGTGCAACTCCTCCCACCACTCTACATGCAGATGGACCTATTTAGGCCTGTCTCCTGAAATCTCACAGCCCCAGACACACAATACACAAGCTAGCAGAGGCAGGCTGAACAATTAGGTAAGAAAATACCTAATTTCTAAAAGTGGTATTTTCAAACATAATGTTAAAACCAACTTTACTAAAATATGTATTTTATCATTCTGAGTTCAGGCACACTAAACTCGAATTTCTACAATGTTCCCTGGGTCAGTTAGATGTTTAAATCAAACTTCCCATTCTGGCCTATGGGAACAGGTAGCCTTGCAATAGTGAAAAACAAAAATGGCTGTAATTCACTATTAGGACATACCACACACACCAAGGCATGTCCTACCTTATAGTTACAATGCACCCTGCCCTTGGGCCTACCTTTTAGGTGTCTGATATGAAGAAAAGGGAAGGTTTAGGAACTGGCAAGTGGGTGCACTTACCAAGTTGACATGGCAGTACTAGACTGCACACAGGCGCTGCAATGGCAGGCCTGAGACACACTTTACACTCTGCTTCTGTGGGTGGAACAACCAGTGCTGCAAGCCCAACAGCAGCATTTGATTTACAAGCCCCGGCACACTCAGTGCACTGCACTAGGGTCTTACAAGTAAACCAAACCAGCCAATCATGGAATCACTAATCCATACATCAATTTACAATAGGGAGAGCATATTCACTTTAGCACTGATCAGCAGTGGTAAAGTACCCAGAGTCATAAAACGGCCAACAGCAGGTCAGAAAAAATATAGGAGGAAGGCAAAAGGTTCAGGGATGACCCTGCAAGAAGGGCCTAGTCCAACAGTGCCTAACTGCTTTTACATTGAGCATTTATGACACTATCCTTATACTGGCTTAGTTCAAATTGTGAGTTTCTGACCAATACATCCATCTTCAGATTAGTGTCTGCATTAGAACATGTATGCTTGACACGTGATTTTACATTTCCTGTTGCCAGATTGAGGTGCGGCCACTTATCCAACATTTTGGGTGAGTGAATCTATCTAATCACAAATTTTCAGTAACCAGATAGGTTTAAGATGGGAAAGTAATGGCCCTTCTCTAGCGGCACACATTATCCCTTGATTGACGGGTTACTAATAGTTTTTTGATCTGTTGTTTCTGTTTATTTTGTCTCACTTCTGCAGGTACATCCAGTAAAATCCGATAAAGAAAAAATAGGATTACTGGTTTGGTATCACTATTACGTTTCTTTCACTTTGTTTTTGCAGCAGCATTAGTCTTTTCTGGTCCTGACGAAAGCCTAGATACTCTCTTGGATCAACCAGGCTGAAAAATGTAGACCGTCTTTTGATACTAAAGGGGGTGGTGATGGACGGAGCATCTGAACCAATCAAACACTCACACCCAGTCAAAAGATCTGGGTTTAATCCATCACCGTTCTTTAGTACACTCTGCCACCCCAGTTCAGACATGGCTATATGCAAATCAGTCTGACCCTGTGCCTCATGGGAACAGTCCAGCCCGAACTGCCAAGCCATGCCTTCCCTGGACCGGAAACAAGCTTCCGAGGACCGTTTTCTGGCATTACAGCCGTCTTCAGCCCGGCTTGCTTGAATCCAGTGGCAAAGTGAGCAAGGGACTCACGTCTGAGCATACCCTGCCACACTTATGGCGGCCAAAAGCGGTACAAAAGGGGGTGGTGATGGACGGAGCATCTGAACCAATCAAACACTCACACCCAGTCAAAAGATCTGGGTGGGCTGAGTGGGCTAAAGAATGGTGATGGATCAAACCCAGATCAGTTGACTGGGGGTGAGTGTTTGATTTGCTCAAACGCTCCGTCCATCATCCCCTTTTGTATCGCTTTGTTCGCCCTAAGTGTGGCAGGGTATGCTCAGACGTGAGTCCCTTGCTCACTTGGCCACTGGATTCAAGATAGCCTGGCTGATGAGGATTATGAATCCGAAACCGGTCCCAGGATGCTTGTTTCCGGTCCATGGAAGACATGGCTTGGCAGTTCGGTCTGGACTGTTCCCATGAGGCACAGGGTGAGACTGATTTGCATATAGCCATGTCTGAAATGGGGTGGCTGAGTGGGCTAAAGAATTGTGATGGATTAAACCCAGATCAGTTGACTGGGGATGAGTGTTTGATTTGCTCAAACGCTCCGTCCATCATCCCCTTTTGTATCGCTTTGTTCGCCCTAAGTGTGGCAGGGTGTGCTCAGACGTGAGTCCCTTGCTCACTTGGCCACTGGATTCAAGATAGCCTGGCTGATGAGGATTATGAATCCGAACCCGGTCCCAGGATGCTTGTTTCCGGTCCATGGAAGACATGGCTTGGCAGTTCGGGCTGGACTGTTCCCATGAGGCACAGGGTCAGACTGATTTGCATATAGCCATGTCTGAAATGGGGTGGCTGAGTGGGCTAAAGAATGGTGATGGATTAAACCCAGATCAGTTGACTGGGGGTGAGTGTTTGATTTGCTCAAACGCTCCGTCTATCATCCCCTTTTGTATTGCTTTGTTCGCCCTAAGTGTGGCAGGGTATGCTCAGACGTGAGTCCCTTGCTCACTTGGCCACTGGATTCAAGATAGCCTGGCTGATGAGGATTATGAATCCGAAACCGGTCCCAGGATGCTTGTTTCCGGTCCATGGAAGACATGGCTTGGCAGTTCGGGCTGGACTGTTCCCATGAGGCACAGGGTCAGACTGATTTGCATATAGCCATGTCTAAAATGGGGTGGCTGAGTGGGCTAAAGAATGGTGATGGATTAAACCCAGATCAGTTGACTGGGAGTGAGTGTTTGATTTGCTCAAACGCTCCGTCCATCATCCCCTTTTGTATCGCTTTGTTCGCCCTGAGTGTGGCAGGGTGTGCTCAGACGTGAGTCCCTTGCTCACTTGGCCACTGGATTCAAGATAGCCTGGCTGATGAGGATTATGAATCCGAAACCGGTCCCAGGATGCTTGTTTCCGGTCCATGGAAGACATGGCTTGGCAGTTCGGGCTGGACTGTTCCCATGAGGGGAGAGGTGTGGCGCCGCGGCCAGGGCGACTGACGTTGGAATCTGGGGATCACTGTTCGATCCCCGGCTCCGGCGGCAGGTTAGCCCAGCACCATGTGACTCTGGGCAATAGCTTGCTTAATCTTCCCAACGGCCCCCAGCGCCTAGAGACCCTTACGGGTGATTGTGCGCTTTACAAATGTGGATTATTATTATTATTATGAGGCACAGGGTCAGACTGATTTGCATATAGCCATGTCTGAAATGGGGTGGCTGAGTGGGCTAAAGAATGGTTATGGATTAAACCCAGATCAGTTGACTGGGGGTGAGTGTTTGATTTGCTCAAACGCTCCGTCCATCATCCCCTTTTGTATCGCTTTGTTCGCCCTAAGTGTGGCAGGGTATGCTCAGACGTGAGTCCCTTACTCACTTGGCCACTGGATTCAAGATAGCCTGGCTGATGAGGATAATGAATCCGAAACCGGTCCCAGGATGCTTGTTTCCGGTCCATGGAAGACATGGCTTGGCAGTTCGGGCTGGACTGTTCCCATGAGGCACAGGGTCAGACTGATTTGCATATAGCCATGTCTGAAATGGGGTGGCTGAGTGGGCTAAAGAATGGTGATGGATTAAACCCAGATCAGTTGACTGGGGGTGAGTGTTTGATTTGCTCAAACGCTACGTCCATCATCCCCTTTTGTATCGCTTTGTTCGCCCTAAGTGTGGCAGGGTATGCTCAGACGTGAGTCCCTTGCTCACTTGGCCACTGGATTCAAGATAGCCTGGCTGATGAGGATTATGAATCCGAAACCGGTCCCAGGATGCTTGTTTCCGGTCCATGGAAGACATGGCTTGGCAGTTCGGGCTGGACTGTTCCCATGAGGCACAGGGTCAGACTGATTTGCATATAGCCATGTCTGAAATGGGGTGGCTGAGTGGGCTAAAGAATGATGATGGATTAAACCCAGATCAGTTGACTGGGGGTGAGTGTTTGATTTGCTCAAACGCTACGTCCATCATCCCCTTTTGTATCGTCTTTTGATACTAAGCATTTTAAATCTATACTGCTTTATGCACTGCTTTTTAATCCTACCAGTGTGAGCAAGTTAATAAATAGTTTTGTTTTGCTCCTACTAGGTAGTTTTAATCTCACCACTTTTCTAGTCACTTTCATTTTGTGCTCGTCCTCACCATACCATGACTCACATGTGCGATTTAGTATCCTCGATAGTGTTGCAACATCTTTAAAACATCCCTGAGCTCCTTCCTCATATTGAGGGAGTTGTAGCCCTTAGTGGGAATAGGTTTTCCCACTAAGAGGAGATACCCATATGATGAAGCATGCCACCAATGGTGGGTGAGTGTTTTCATCCTATAAGGGATTTTGCTCATATGGAGATTTTGTGAGACACCAGCTTGTCACTTCGCAGGCTTCCTTGTGCTAGCACAGACCCGAGGATTTCCAATCAAAGTTTAAACATTATGGATTTTCGGATAGAAGTCTCAAGGCTCTATTTCCTTGGGTATATGTTAAAACCATATTGGTTGGACTGAAAAAGTCTAATTATTACTATGCAACGGAAATGCAGATCTAATATTAAAATCGATAAGGAATTTATTTTTAAAGTGTGGTTGTGAATGGAGAAAATAACTTATATTCACACTCCAGCAGTTTTACATATGTGAGTGAAGGCAACCAATAAAACACACCGCTCAGTATTTGTATTAATTTACCACAATATACTACAAAAGAAAAGTATTTAAGGCATCAAACTTTGATCACTGTGGACAGTTATAAAATATTAGTCAAGAGGAAAATATCCAGCATCTCAGAGGCGAGAGAGGCGGCGCAGAGACCAAACCAGGGGATGAAGGAGCACAGAGCATTCAGGGGGGGTGGGGTGGAGCGGAGGAAGCCGAAGATGCAGTACCAGAGGGGAGGAGGGAGCGCATCAGATGCCGCAAGGATTTTAGCGTGTTTATTTAGCCTACAAAGGATTGTTTTGTGTACACAATGCATGGATGAGGTAAAGCATTAAATAGTGATCACTGAATGTACTTTTCTTGTGTAACGTAGTCGTTCAAGCATTCCAGAGGAGGCTGAAGGATACTCCTAAAACGCCGATAGAAAGAGGGTGACACTAAAATACTTCTGCCGGCTGTAACTGACAAGGTTTCAACCTAGTGGCAGGAGGTTCCTCAGTCAAAAAAAAATGTAAGCGCCATAGCGTTCTATATGCCTAACTCTGACTATACCATTTAGATATACAGTAATATTAATCTGGAATACATTCTCATTTTAAATGGATTAATTAATTGCACAAACAAATCATTTTTCAGGAAAACTATTGTTCCATACATACTACCAGTTATTCTCTGATAAATCTGAATTTGAATTGCATGTTATAGAGTAGCTCTTACAATATAACTTTAAATTTAAAAAAAGTAATCCCTGTCACCTTCTGACATTGTTCTTCAGTGAATGAGACGCAGACCCATGGCGTATGACGTGCTCTGATAAAAAACTGTGCATACACCTTTCTTCCACTGAGAAAATTAGTGTGACTGATAACCTTAGACCACCCCATAATCAACAACTGTTACATGTAAATAGCGTTTTTCTTCAACATAAGGTTCTCTCCACGGACTAACACTATCTGAATATAATGTCTCAGTAGCAACACAGAAGACAGAAGTCTTGATTTCCAATAAAGTGGACTGAGGTCATAATATTTTATTTAAATGAACACCCAAAAGCGAAGGATAGCGGTGTTAAAATGGAAGAGGTACTATCATTGTCCACATGTTGGTAAGAGAGGCAGATGCAGTAGTGCATCTGAAGCAACCAATGTCCAAGCATATCTAGTACAAAGTACAAAGTAAACGTCTTTATATATTATATTTGTTACATGTGTGTTTTCACCGAGAACTTAAACTGCACACACAAGAGTCTGCTGTATGTTAATGAATGGTGTGACAGCCAGTAAAACTACCAAAAACGAAAAGTTCAAAAGGTCAGCAATGCGCCTGCTTAGAACTAGTAATGCTACCTCTGCAGGAACTAACACAGAGCAGTACGTCCCCTCCCTCCCCAACTGGGCACATGTCTGTGGGCCGAGCCCGGCAAAAATATCCATCCTCTTGTGAATGGCGCCCAATCTGCTGCCCTGCCATTTCCCAGCACGGCATCGTGCCTACTCTGCGCAACCACCTCCCCCTCACATAACATCCTGTTGGGTTCCCAACCAAACCCATCATATCTGCAATATAGATCGAAGGAACCACTGGCCTCAGACGGAAGAAAGGCTTAGGCATGAAGACCGGGCCTCAAACTGCCATCCAATGACACAAGCTGTTCCTGCAACCCTTTCACTACACGTGTGAGGGCCAACACCCTCCCCCTCACCCTACCATAGACAGACTCCCACAACGTCTAACAGTCTTCCAGTGACATCTCGGAAAATTCATGTTGCAAAATGGGCCACCTATATCCCCACACAAAAGGGGACATTCTGGCTCGCTCGCCATACCTGCCTCTTCGCACACCCTGTGCCTGCCTGTCGTGCCGAGACAGTGGGCACTAGGACCTTGAACTGGAGCAACGGGCCAGGGGACACCGAACACCACTTACGGTCAGGGGAGGGAACAGGGGACATTCAGGAGATGACCAGCAGACCAAGAGGTCAGGGGTTAGAGACGCTGTACCACAAGATATGAATAAGGTACCTTATAAACAGCCACCGCGTCTTGTGATCTCTGGGGGCTAACGATACAACAACTGGCGATGAATCATCGTGTCTGATGCCCAGCGAGACCAGGAGCCCACCCTGATTCGCGTCGAGGATCGAGGGACGAGTCCAGCGAGACCAGGAACCCACCCTGGGTCACATTTGAGCGAAAGAAGCGGTGCAGGAGCCCACCCCGACCGCCACAGAAGAAGAAAAAGGAGCAGCATGTGAGCCGGTGAGTCGATTGAGTGACCCGGGTGAGCGCGAATAAGAAAGAAAGTTGAGCGTGACCTCTCGCGTGAACACCGTTGGCCATTTTGAAGTCAGGCGGCCAGGACCAATCAGCGCGAGAGAAGATCAGGCGGCCATTTTGAAGTCAGGCAACGCTCCGATTGGTCACGGAATCTCGCGAGACTACCGGCGGCTATTTTAGAGTCAGGAATTTGGACCAATAAGGGGGCAGAACAGCGCGGCGGCCATTTTTAAGTCAGGCAACAAGGAAAAAGCCTCGAGAGTGCCGAAAAGAGCACCAAAAAGGGACAAAAAAGAAGCACAAGGCAATGCAAATGCTAGAGTAAAGGAAAAAGAAGATTAAACGAAAAAAAGAAAGCACAAACAGATACAAAGAAAGGCACATTAAAGGAAAAGAAACAAAACAGATATATATATATACAAAAGAAGTACCAGAAAACAACAGTGAAAAACAGAGAAGGAAGTGCCACAAAGAGCACGAAGAACAGCAATAATGGCAGATGAAAGGGGCGAAAGGCAGAGTGCCCAATATCGCAGACCTCTCCCATTCAACTTGTCCGAGCCAAAAGTGGGTATACGATGGGAAAAATTAATAAGGAGATTTGAAAGATACATGGAAGCCACGGATGTGACAGAGGCCAAACAACTGGGCCTATTCCTGAACTTCGTAGGCGATGAAGTAGAGGATCTACTAGTGACCCTTCCAAGAGAAGAGACTTCCACATATAAGGGACTAATAAAGTGCCTAACGAACAAGTTTGATCCGCAGAGGAACGTAGGTTTTGAGTGATACACGTTCCAACATGAGGACGAATCACTGGATGACTTTGCAACGCGACTTAGAAAGCTAGTAACTCACTGCGAGTTCGACAAATAAGATAATGAACAAGCGATTCGCCTGCGCATCATAGAAGGATGCCGTGACACGAGCTTCCGAACGAGAATCCTGAAGGAACCAACGTCCCTGGAAAAGATCCTGTCACTAGCACGAGCTGAGACAAGAGCAACAGCGCAAGCGAAAGAGATGGAGCGAAAGGAAAGGCGAGTCGAACAAGCACACCGCATAATGGACAACAGCCGCTCGAACAACTGGAAAAAAGGGCAAAATGAACAGGTGACAAGGAAGCACCAGGAATCGACCTGCTACAGATGTGGCCTTGAGTTTCCACACAGGGGCACGTGCCCGGCATTTGGCCAAACATGCAGGAAATGCAACAGAAGCAACCACTTTGCCAGCGTCTGCCAGGGACTGCAATTTAGAAATGAAAAAGGAAGAGCGGGAAGACCGCGAACAACAACAAGTCGGCATACCAGACATGTCGAAATAGCGAACAGAAGCTCCTCGATAGAGTCAGGAGAAGAAAGGGAAGAAGAAAAAGTAGAACGACTCTACCTCATGTCAGACGCTGCTGCCATGTCCACTGATGAAAGCGAAAAGCAAGAAAGCATCCGCCTAGTGGACAAGAACACAATAAAGAAGACTGAGTCTGTGACCATAGGCGTAGGACCACAAAAGGCAAGGTTTGTTTTGGACAGCGGCGCCACATGCAACATCATGTGCGTGTCAGAATATGAGAAGATGGAGGTGAAACCAACGTTGAAGCCGTCCAAAGTAGAAGTTTTCACATGGGGGTCAAGAAAGTCAGTGACGAACATGGGAAAATTCACAGAAGACCTAACATACAAATTTCAAACGACAAAGGAAGAAATTCACGTGTTGAAGGGTGACATTCCAGCACCTTGCTTACTGAGCAATGTCACATCACAGATAATGGGCCTCATCGAAATGACATGCAACATGTCAGAAAAAAAAACCTCTGGAAGGAATACCCCAAGTTGCTGCAAGGACTAGGGAAGCAGAAGGGGCGTCAAATAACGCTGCACATCGATGAAGCAGTGAGACCAGTAGCTCAGCACCCCCGGCGAGTGCCAATACATCTGCAACCGCAAGTAGAAGAAGAGCTTGAAGCGCTGCTCAAGCAGGATATCATAGAACCTGCAGAAGGACCGATAGTGGCAGTACCGAAGAAAGACACGTCCAAAATAAGAATATGTGTCGACATGAGAATACCAAACACAGCGATTTAACGTGAGAGACACCCTGGACCTCATCTTGATGATATGATCAGCTGCCTAACAGGCACAAGAAGGTTCTCCAAGCTAGACTTGTGCAAGGGGTATCACCAGCTCGAGCTCGACCCTCAGTCCAGATACATCACCACGTTTTACACACACCTAGGTCTGTTCCGATATAAAAGGCTGAGTTTTGGAATATCGTCGGCTGCCGAGATATTTCAGCAAACAATTAGGCAAGTAATAAGGCCGGTAAAAAATAGCTTAAATTACAGTGATGATATTCTGGTGTTTGACAAGTCCGACGAGGAGCACGGCAAGGCATTGCGAGAGGTGTGCTCCCAGCTGGAACAGGCGGGGCTGACCCTGAATGAGGACTAGTGTGAACTAGGGTGAGATGAACTAGTATTCTTTGGCCACATCTTCTCCAAGAAAGGAATGCGTCCAGATCGCAGCAAAGTGGACACGCTGTGTAGTGTAGTTCCTATATTCCCAACTGGCTCTGCGCATTGGAATAATGTATTCAGCAGTGTAGATGTAGGACTGAGGTCGACTAGGTCTCTACTGACTATATTAGACTTAAGTTTTGCCAGCTAGCTCAGAGGTCACTAGAAACTTTCTTGAGTAAACATGGAGGAGTTTAACTTCCCTGGATAGACAAGAAGGGATTAGCTTCTGACAACCATATAACATGACAACTTTGCTCCCTCAGAATAAGAGTGTATCTCTAGAGTCGTGTGAAAACAATAGACAGCTATTTCACTCAGTCAAGTGTGCACACTTAGTTTCACCAGAGCGCAGAGAAAAGAGAGACGGGCGTTTTCAATAAAAGATGTTATTTATTGAGCAGTCTTCTTTCTCATGCAAGAGAAATGAATTGCCACAATTGCAATACTCATAGTAAAGTAAAGTGCGTACCATAAAAGGAGGATTATAAAATAATACTGTAAAAGCATTGATATGGTTTCTTAGCCATATGACACTTTAAAATAGATAAGATATATACATACAAATATACATTGACTAACGTACTCAACTGGTGCTTCTAAATACGCCTACCCCGGTGTACCTGACCTAAGCCTAATACGTGGGAAGGAGTAAGTAAGTAGCAGCTTAAGTTAAGTTGGTCTTTGCCAAGAATCTGACTCAAGAATTCTCTTTAAGGGTTTAGTCAGCTCCGTACCTGGGTATTAGAAAGCAGGAGGTCTGGTATCTCTCTTTCAGGACTCGATATCCCAGTAACCTGCGAGGGTATCTGGAAACACCGGAGCTGGATTTCTCGGCAGGAGAAAAGACAGCGTCTCTCTCAGTGCGTCAAAGAGGAGGGGCGGTGTCCGTGGGCTCTCGCATCAGCTGGGCTCTCGGGCAAGTAGATAGCCGCTCTGCTCCAAAACCACCACCGTGTGTTTGCTTAAGGCAACGTTGGTATATTTATACCTGAAAGGTGCCGGGTTTTGACGTAAGGTTGGGAATAAGACGTCAATAAAGATGTCACTAAGAACTGCTCACAGCAGTTAGAGTGCTCACAGGAGTTCTAGGACGAAATCAAAACAAAAGCAATGGGGAATTCCCAGGTTGCTGGAGGTTTGGTTTGTTTACAGAACTCGTTGTACTTTCTAGGAGCCTGGGGAAGTAGCCTTGCTTAATTTGGACAGCATGGGCTATGACTAAATATGGATATGATTCCTATGCCTTTATAGGGATATTATGTATTATAACCACATAAGGGCATAAATCAGGACTATCGAATTTAGGGTCCTAGATAGAACTACAACAGCTGGAAAGAGCGAAACAACCAGATGACATTGCAGGAGTGAGGTAATTCCTCGGCCTAGCCAGCTACTGTGCAAGATATATCAAAGACTTTGCCACGGTGATTGCACCATTGAGAGAACTGACAAAACAGGGCCAGAGTTTCACATGGACTGAAGACTGCAGCAGAGCGTTTGAGGAGATAAGACATGCCGTGACGTATTTTGACCTGCTGCTGTGCACCGAACTGACAGTAGATGCCAGCCCAGTGGGTTTGGGGCCATACTGGCACAACACAGACCAGGCAAAGACTCACCGAGATGCGTGGTCGCCTACGGAAGCAAGAGCCCATCAGATGTTGAAAGAGCATATTCTCAACCGGAGAAAGAGAGCCTGGCGGTAGTGGGGGCATGTGAACAATATCACATGTTTATCTATGGAAAACCATTCACAATAATAACGGATCACCAAGCACTCATAATAGTTTATGGCAATCCCAATGCAAAAATACCGCCATGGATAGAGAGGTGGGGAATACGGCTAATGGACTACAACTTCAAAATAATACACCAGCCCGGAAAGGAGCACAACCCGGCTGACTACATGTCAAGACACCCCCTGCCACGTGCAGTGGAGGCAACAACAATGGCGGAGGAATACCTAAACTTCGTGCTGAAACACAACACACCAGCATCAATAACGATGGAAGAACTGGAACGGGAAACGAAACAAGACCCTACCATGCGAGCAATACAGAAGGTGACAAGACAACAACGGTGGAGACATGTCAACAACAACAGCATTCTTGAAGAAGGGGTAGCAAAAGAGGAACTTCTGGCGTTCAAAAAGATCCACGCAGAGCTCTCAGAAAGCGAAAACGGAATCATGATGAGAGGCACCAGAATTGTGATGCCCCGCGCACTGCGGAGACAGACGGTAGAGCTGGCCCATGAGTCGCACCGAGGAATGGTAGCAACCAAGAAAATTATACGAGAAAAAGTGTGGTTTCTGGAACTAGCGGCTGACTTCTATGGGCCCCTGGAGAAAGGAAACTACCTGTTGGTAATAATAGATGAGTTCTCCAGGTTTCCAATTGTAAGGCAGGTAGCGTCCACATCGGCAAATGCAACGTTGCCAGTCCTAGACGACGTGTTTGCAGCATGGGGCTCACCACAGACATTGAAGACTGACAATGGCCCCCCATTCTCAGGCGAAGAATTCAGAAGATTTATGGAATACCTAGGGATCCATCATAGGAAAATAACACCTCTGTGGCCGCAAGCAAATGGAATGGCCGAACGATTTATGGGAACGATCAAAAAGGCGATACAGCGAGCAAAGATAACACAAATATCAATAGGGTAAGCCCTATATCAAATTCTGTGGGACTACAGGAACACTCCTCACAGCTCCACAGGACGGTGCCCTGCAGAGTTGGTACTGGGGCGCTCGAGGAGGACCAGGCTACCACAAGTAGAAGCAAGAGACGAGGAAGCAAAGGCAAAAATGAAGGCGTACGCAGATCGGAGGAGGCACGCGACACCAACAATAGTAACAGAAGGAGATACCGTGGTAGTGAGACAAAGACAACTGCGGAAGTCGGACAGCGCATTCTCAAGGGATCCTCTGACGGTGACAGAAGTGAGGGGACCAATGATAACAGCATCAGCAAGGCGATATCACATCACGAGAAACAGTTTGCATTTCAAGGAATTGAAGACAAAGGAAGAAGAACCGCAAGCACCAGTGCTGGAGGAAGTCAAACAGGAAGAAGAGGCACAAGTGGATAGCAGAGAGACACGACCGAGAAGGGAGTGCAAGAAACCACAGAGACTGATTGAAGAGATGTAAAGGGACGGAGGCATGTGAAGATCTTTCTCTCTCTCTCTCTCTCTCTCTCTCTCTCTTTCTCTCTCTCTCTCTCTCTCTCCCTCTCTCTCTCTCTCTCTCTCTCTCTGTTTGGACATTTTGCTTTGCAACAAGGGGGGAGATGTCGTGCCCAGACAGTGGGCACTAGGACCCTGAACTGGAGCAACGGGCCAGGGGACACCGGACACCACTTCCGGTCAGGGGAGGGAACAGGGGACATTCAGGAGACGACCAGCAGACCAAGAGGTCAGGGGTTAGGGACACTGTACCACAAGATATGAATAAAGGTACCTTATGATCAGCCACTGCGTCCTGTGATCTCTGGGGGCTAACGATACGACACTGCCCTCCATACAGCATCTGTTTCGAGGCCCGCCCATTACCACAGCCCACGTGAACAGAACTCCACTGTCTGTACCATGCATTGTCAGGAACGTGGTGCAGCCACATGCTGCAACCCTCTCTTTTGGTACCCACAAAGTCTCCACACCTACTCTCCCATTCCCCAAATGCTCATCACATGCTGGCCGCCACGCATACACAGCGGTACTCCTCCACCTTCGATTGTGTTGATGTATGGACCCGCTTCCCACTCAAAACTCCTCCACAAACTAAGACTACAACCCTGAAAAAACAATCCCTCCACCCAGCACACCTTGCCTCCCTGTCCCGGCATCGCGAATGTGCTGCCCTTCAAAGAGTGAAAACCAACCCAACGGCAATTACTCTGGTTCGAAGACTCATAGCTCATGCTATGGCCTAGTCTCTATCCCAAAACTTTATTGTACTTGTGCCATCTTGTTTCATCACTAAACGACTTACCCTGATCGACAGCTCCCTCCCCTTCCATTAACCCTGTTTGTGCCTTTGAAACACGCTTGGAGAATTGTGAACATGTTTTTGAGCATGTGATGTTTGCTTAGAGAATGTTTGCAGCGCCATTTGAGTGTTTGTTCGGAATATAATTAAGAAGATGCATGCAGAGTATTACTGGCTAGGATTTTGACTGTGTCACATGGACTGTCCGGTTCACGCAGACATTATTTTTTAAATTATCTTTTGAAGTTTATAAGTAGGAACAGTATCAAACCTGGGCTTGGCCATATTATTGCACACTACAATCATCTGTTCTTTATGCATTTTTAATGAGAAAGCACAGCCAGCAGAACGATTTAATGAGCTCAGACTGGCTTTTAGAACGCTGCTTTCGCTGTGCATGCTACCATCAACAAGAAGCAGACGCAGGAGGTTTATGTGGAACGCGCCCGCCAATTAGCAAGATGGAAGGGGGGGTGGGGTGTATCTGGGTGATGCCCGTCTCTGCCCTTCCTGTTCAGAAGGCCTTGCTGCTGGGCCCTGAGAGCCAAATATCACATTAAATACAAGTGAAAGCAATTACAAGAAGGAGCGAGGGGTATGGCATACTAAAATACATAGGTTAAATTGGTGACACAGGGCTTCGGCGTTGCATAAGGAAACTATTCTTTGTTTCAGTGAAAAATATAAAAGAATTTGCAGCTGCGTGGCTTTCAAGGATACTATTGTGTGAACAATGTAAGGGTAACAATTAGTAAATTGGCACAGCATGGTTTGGATTAGTCTAAACTATTTTCATTCGAGAGATGTCTGACCTAAGCTTGTGGCTTCAAGATAATGAGACATCTCGCCATGTGATCCCATAGTCACAGGGTGACATACCTGCAGGCCCGCTCAGTTCATCAGCCTCCCAATGTCAATAAATCCTATGTAATTCATCAGACACTGCACTTACTTATCCTCACTGCCAAACATACATATATATATATATATATATATATATATATATATATATATATATATATATATATATATATATATATATATATATATAAATATATATATCACTGTACTCAAATCCCATGTCTTCCTATAAGATGATGTATTTGAGGAAACATTTGCGCTATGTCTCAAGTCAGTACTGCTGCCCCATTCATCCTCCCAAAGCTACTGCCCCGTTCCTTTCTCCCACATTTTGCCCTATTCCCTCCCCCGGTACCACTGTCCTATTCCTTCCTCTAAGTCATTCTGTCCTATTCCCTCCCTGGTGCATTCAGTCTGTGCACTGCTCTCTGTTAGTGGAGAGCGGTGCATGCATATTCTGTGCACTGCTCTCTGTTAGTTCCCGCAGCCTTCCTAGTTCTAAGCAGGTGCATTGTGTAGTGTAGTTTCTATATTCCCAATAGGCTCTGCGCATTGGAATAACATAAACGATAGTTTAGACGTAGGACTTAGGTCAACTAGGTCTCTATTGAATATGTTAGACTTAATTATGAATGCCAGCTAGCTCAGAGGTCACTAGAAGCTTTCTCAAATTCACAAGAAGGGATTAGTTTCTGACAACCGCATAAACATGACAACTTTGCTCCCCTAGAACAAGGAGGATATCTCCAGAGTCGCGGAAACAATAGATAGCTATTTTACTCAGTCAATTGTGCATGCTTAGTTTCACGAGGAGTGCAGAGAAATAGAGAGACGGGCGTTTTCAACAAGAGTGATTATTTATTGAGCAGTCTTCTTTCTCATGCAAGAGAAGTGAATTGCCACAATTGCAATACTTGTCATAAAGTAAAGTGCGTACAGTAAAAGGAGTATTATGAAATAATACTGTAAAAGCATTTATATGGTTTCTAAGCCATAAGATACTGAAAACTGATAAAATACATACAATGATAAAAGTTGACTCAACTGGTGCTTCTAAAATACGCCTACCCCGATGTACCTAACCTAAGCCTAGTACGTGGGAAGGAGTAAGTGAGATGTAGTTTGAGTTAAGATAGATTTTGCAAAGAATCTGAATCAAGCATTCTCTAAGGGTCTAATCAGCTCCGTACCTTGGTTATAGAATGAAGGTCGTCTTGTATCTCTCTCTCAGGACTCGATCTCCCAGCAACCCGCGAGGGTGACAGGGAAACACTGGAGCTGGATTGCTCGGCAGGAGAAAAGACAGCGTCTCTCTCAGTGCGTTAATGGGAGGGTCGGCTTCCTTCGGCACTCGCTTCAGCAGGGCGTCGGGCAAGTAGATAGCCGATCTGCTCCAAACCACCGTGTGTTTTGCTAAGGCAGATGCTGGTATATTTATACATGGAAGGTGCCGAGTTTGACGTAAGGTTGGCTATAAGACGTCACTAAGAACTCACAGTTCTTTCAGGACTCCAGGAGTTCTAGGACAAATCAATACAGAAGCAGGGGGGATTCCCGGGCTGCTGGAGGCTTGGTTTGTATAATAACCCCTTTAGTGCTAAGGCAATTCCTGATATTTAATGTAATTTCCATTGAAATGAATGGGCACTTTATGACGAGTTACCCTTGTCATTAGCATCCAAGTGGAACGCGTTGTACTTTCTAGGGGCCTCATTTATGAGGCCTTGCGTCAGTTTTGCGCTTCCGATGCGTCACTTTTTGTGACGCATCGGCGGCGTAAAACATGCCTCCTGTTGCGCACTATTTACATGTAAACCCCTGCGCTACATTATACCTGCATCAGGTATAATGTATGCACAGGGGGCGTTCCCCGCAAAAAGCCTCATAATAGTGACGCAGTGAAATCTATGAGATTTCACTGCATCACTTTTAGGACGCTGTTGCGTCAAAATCTTGCACCTGCGTCACAGCAGGCGTAAGACTGACGCAAGCCCTTTCACATGGGGCTTTCCCCATGTGAAAGGACGCATTGCTGGAGTTGCGTCACTTTTGTGACACACTCCAGCAATGCGTGACTTTTGCGCTTACAGATACGTCAGAAATACTGACATATATGTAACTCCTTGCGACATGATGCATCATACTGTAAATATGACTCATCGTTAGTGTCGCAGGGAGAGCGCACTGAGAAGTGACGCATCGCTGCTTTCATGCAGCGATGCGTCACTTCTCATAAATGAGGCCCTAGGAGTCTATGGGAGTAGCCTTGCCGTATTTGGACTGCATTGGCAATGACTTAATATGGGTATAATTCGTATGCCTTTATAAGGATATGGTTTGATATAACCACATAAGGGCATAAATCGGGAATATTTTAAATAGGGTCCTAGATACGTTTACAACAATTGCTGACCTTTTGAACTTTTAGTTTTTGGTAGTTTTACTGGCTGTCACCCCATTCATTAACATGCAGCAGACTCTTGTTTGTGCAGTTTAAGTTCACGGTGAAAATGTCCACATATTGGGTCTACAATGCAATAGGTGTTACTTTTGGTATTGTAAATAACAATGCTTTTCAATTTTGTATAAAAGGCATTGCCATTTACTATGCCAACAGCTCCAAAACTCGCAGTTGCAGCACCTATTGCATTGTAATGCGTGTACCAAGGTGTGCATATTAATGCACACCTTGTAGGTTTTAAAAACACATAAAGTAAAAGCATTGTAAGTACAATCAAAATAGCTCTCAACATCTTGGAAATAAAATAAATATTGCTGCTCCAGGGGTACCGCCCTGGAGCAGCCGATAGACCTTGTTTTACTGTAAAGTAACGCCTCTGATTCTTGAAGCTTTTCGTGAAAGGTTCTTAATGTCCTTTTTTTACTGAAAGAAATGCATATTCAGTGTTCGAAGTGGTTAGGAATATTGTGTACTCAATTGTTTTTGGCTTCATGAAGCCCTATTAAAAGACGGTCTGGATTACAAAAATGAAATAAAATAAAAAATAAAAATAAAATAAATATTGCATTTACATAAATTTATGCTATTAGCATTAGAAATCCATTATATTTATGTTGTTAAAAAAATAACATTAATAAAAGCCATTACCATTTTCAATATCAATAGCTCATACTCGTGTAAATGCGATGCAATAGATTTCGCACTAACAAAACTTTTAGCTATTAGCATTTTAAATTACAATGCAATTTATTTATGTTTTACAAAGGAAAAAAAGTAAAACAGAATTTCATTTACAATGTCAATAGCTCAAAATAATGTCAGTGCAAGACCTATTGCATTGTAAATGCTTGTTGGTGATGTGGTCTAATTTTCAGTTTTTTTCCCCACTGAGCTTACTTGGCTTAAATACTTAATAGTAATGATAAGTAAGCGAAAAACACAGAATTTGGGAAAGATGGTGTCCTGATGACATGGCGTTAAGTGACCAGCCTAAAAGCCTGACATACAGTGCAAGAGTTTCACTCATTTACACAGTTGTGCTAGTGAAGCGCAAACCTGATCACTATAAATACTGCTGGAAGGTTTCTATCTACAGTCCTTGCAGTTGCATACTGTTTATCCGAGTGAGTGGCCACTGGATCCAAGCTACATCTGACTGAAAAGCCCCAATTGGGGCAAAACCAGTCTTCAGTGCCTTGTGTTCCAGATCAAGGAGGACCTGGCCGGGTAGTTTGGGCTGGACTGCTCTTATTGGAGCATGATCAAGACTGAGGTGGTATGGTGGGCAAAAAATGATGGACTGAAGTGCAGCCCTGAGCGATTGCCATTGGATGAGATTATTTCGATCATTCCATCTATCACCTTATTGTTTTTGCAGTTGCTGCCCTAAGTGCAATGGATATGGCCAGACTGCGTCCCAGGCTCACTGTGCCACTGGAACTAAGCTACACCCAACTGAAGAGCCCTAATCAAGGTATAACTGGTCTTCGGTTGCTTCTGTTTTATTTTGGGGAGGAACTGGGCGCGCAGTTCGGGCTATTAGAGCAGGGTGAAGAATGATTTGCATATGGCAAGATCCAAACTGATGTGGCATGGTGGGTGAAAAAATGTGGATTGGAGTGTGGCCTGAGCGATTGCCAGTGACTGAGATTTAATTCTGACTCAAGACAAGATAGACAAGGGGGACAGAATAAAAAGGGTCCAAATCAACCTTTTTTAGGGAGAGGCGGGCAACAACCAGTCCGTTTCAAAGAACCATGGGAGATGCGCACGAGGAACAGATATTACAACAATTAGACATGTCTACCATTGTCAATCTTTCAGATAAAATCTTAACGGTAGATGAGAAACTGGTATTAAGTAGGGGCTTAAAGTTTGTGCCCAGTCGAAGAACAGACTTCACAAAACTTAAGCTGGAGGCAATTGAATTTTGCCGTAAGATCAGGTTGAGAGCCTTCTTTGCCGGTGCCGAACCCACTCCTGAAAGGGAAACTACTGGGTTAAGGGTGAAATCAAAATTTCTGCCAATGACAAATATACCGAAACAAGTCTACGCCTTTGAACAGGCGATTTTATCATCACTTTCAAAATTGGAAAAGAGTAAAAGCTTCATCCGCCACAATGTCAGCAAGAATCAGCTGATGGCTATTAAAGATCTGAAGACAGACACCTCCATTGTGATTAAGCAAGCGGATAAGGGGGGAGCGGTGGTAATTTGGCCACGCACGATGTATCTATCCGAGGGAAAAGCACATGTTAATAACAGAGAATGGTACAGACCAGTCAAAGAGGACCCACTGTTTGAGATTCAAAATAAGATTAGCAATCTCACAAAAGAAGGTTTGGAGAGTGGTTTCCTTGGACCAAAGGAGTTCGAATTTCTAAACAAGAAGTCACCACGAACACCGATACTATACTTTTTACCAAAGATACACAAAAACCAAGAGACACCCCCCGGGAGGCCAATTGTCTCCGGCTGTGATTCAATATTGGAACCTATTTCCAAGTATATTGATTTCTTCCTAAAGCCTTTTCTACCTCAGGTCAAATCCTACCTGAGAGACACTATTGATTTTATCAATAAATTGGAAGAAACTACGGTTGATAGTATGAATGAATTGATGGCCACAATGGACGTCAATTCATTATATACACAGATCCCTCAAGATGAGGCCCTCGAAGTGATGGAATACTACCTTGAGCAGCGTGTGAGACCTCATAGGGTCCCCACCAGTTTCATTATTTCATTGGCAACAATATCCTTGAAATGTAACTATTTCAAATTTGAAAATGAATTTTTCATTCAGGTCAAAGGGACAGCCATGGGTTGTCCCTATGCGCCGGAAATGGCGGTGTTGTACATGGCCCAGTATGAGGAAAAGTTCATTTATCAAAATAACCCTTACAGAAAGAACATCAAACAGTGGGCACGGTACATTGATGACATCTGGCTGCTGTGGCAGGGCAGCCAGATGGAGCTGGATAATTTCTATCACTGGGTGAATGCAAGACACCCAGACATAAAATTCTCAATTGATTCCAGCAATAAGAAAATGACCTTTCTGGACGTGGAAGTAGGCATAGAAGGAGACAGGTTTTCGACCTCTCTATTCAAAAAACCGACAGACAAAAACACCATCTTACACTATAACAGTGCGCATCCCCAAGGCCTGAAACAGAATTTACCATACGGCCAATTACTAAGGATTAGACGAAACTGTTCTGAGTTAACTAACTTTGAGAGACATGCAGCAACATTCTGCGATGAAATGATCAAGAGAGGCTACCCTAAAAAATTGCTAAAGCATTCTGCCAAAAGAGCGAGATACACCCCAAGGGAAGAGCTCCTTCAAATAAAACCAAAAAAGGAACTGAATAAATTGGTTTGTGTCACCACATATGGGGCACACACTAATAAATTCAGACAAATAATATTGCGAAATTGGCATCTACTGGAGGGTTTGGAAAACCCCCTGGAGAAACCAATTTTCGCAATGAGAAAAAATCAAAGTATTGGCCAACAAATCATTCGGGCAGACAGTTATGTCGCTAAACCTAAAAGTGATCTTATATCACAGTGGAAATTAAAACCGATAACTGGACACCACAAATGCGGTATGTGTGCCTCCTGTAGTAGCACCGTAGAAGGAAATGAATTTTGCCACAGTGGCATCAAATGGAGACATGAAATGCATACAAACTGCAGGAGCAAGAATGTAGTTTATGCAATAATGTGTGCGTGTAATAAAATATACATTGGAAAAACTACCCAACAAGTGAATGCCAGAATCACACAACACCGATCACGGCTGAAGAAAAGAGTCCCGAATGCCCCAATGGTTGACCATTTCGCAGCCCTTGAACACAAGGAGTCCGACTTCACTTGGACTGTGTTATCAAGCATTGACCCTAAGCATAGGTCGCCTGATGTTGAACAAGCGCTGCTACGTAAGGAAGCATACCTCATTATGAAGTTTGATAGCATCAACAAGGGATTAAACTCAATGAGTGAATTAAATAGATTGTGAGAAACGTGATGCACTACAACTCCCAGAAGGCACCTCTCTGGTGCTCTCACAATACTCTCCCCTCATTGGTCTGAAAAGTTCTAAGCACCCAACAGGCAGTAGCCGTCCCACACTGCACTGAAGATTCAGACTGATGGTTGGTGAAAGAGGAGACGCAAGCAAAACTTTGGTAAGCGGCTATCCTCGGAACGTTCAAACCAATACAGGTTTACAAATCTAAGCACAGCGCTCGTGATTTAATTCCCCCTCCTTTTCAATGTTACAGAATAAGGAAAACTTCACGAGTATTCATTTAGAATAAGGATCACAGACAACACCAGAAGCGCGAGGTTTCGCGGTGAGTGGTTCTATGGCTCGCTACCTAAAGCGTATTTGTTAAACACATGTTGAAACTATAATGGCATTCCGGTCACTCGTTTTCAGAGAAACAAGTATGAAGAGGGGCTCCGTGCAACCGATAGACGGAAAAATCAACAAACATTATTGACCCTCCAGGAGACATCTAGAAAGGTAAACACCTTTTTTAGGCTCTGCATAACGGCTGAGCATCAGCATTTAATGAGGTGGGATAGATTGATTTAACATGAATCCATGTCTATATTTTTAGAAGCACGCACACCGCTTCATTCAAAAGACTCAAGTGTGGCCTTTTACCTCTACAACCCAGAGGTAAGGCGCCTTGTTTTGTTTACGATTTCCAAACAAATTGATAACCTAAGGAAGCGGGTTTTAATAAGCACATATATGTTTTTTATCACTAGGATAAGGATTGGAAAAAGATTCATTCAGCCCTGATGAGGGTGTGGGTACAGGACACCCACACTTGAAACGCGTCGGCATATAAGGATTAAAAAGGATACAATCCTATTATATTGAAAAGTTTGTTGTTGACAAAGGGAACTGAATCTTATTGATTTATAAAAATATCTGTTGGCATTTTAGCATGTTGGATATGATCGCATGTATGCATTGATGTCTATTGAATAATAATTTTGACATCGTATTTGATTGCATTATTCTTTTTTCCACCCGTTTTTGTTTTAAACTCACGTCATATCATGAAATGAAATGTATTGACTGTTTGTTTTTTCTATGTTTTGCACATATGTTGTTGTAAAAACTACTCACTAGAAACGTGTGGCTATGTTTGTGGAGAACTCCTTGTTCTCTCTCTAAAAAATACCATTTTTTCTCAAAAAAACTAATAAAAGGCATAAATAATTGCCGAGATGAACATGATAAAGTTGGTTCATTTCTTGCTTTAAATCATTTGATACTAAAACGACAGGAAGTGTGGGTACTTGTTTTTCTACATGAGATTTAATTCAAGCATTCCAAACATCATCCTTGTTTCTGTTGAACACAAGTATTTAAAGGTATTTTATTAATGTGTTCTATACAATAAAATCATCTATATGGTAATAACATTTCTAGTAGTCAGCTTCAGTAGTGTTTAACAAAATCAAGATATTAGTGTTTAGGCGATCATTTAATACTTTTAACTATGCTCAACTGACTTTATTTGCTAAAGAATGTTGCCCAGAATGTGATAATGGGCAGTGGATTTAAAAAATGTAGACATACTACAGCTGATTGCAGTGAAATGGCTGCGCTTCTTCTCTCTCTCTTCTTCTGTCTCTCACTTTCTTGCGTTCTCCCTCCCTTTTTATCCCACTCTTCTTGACATATATTTTTTTCACTCACATTCCTTTCCCCTCTCTGCATTTTTTTCCCATTACCCCTTACTTTTTTACCCAGTCCCTGCCCTCTTGTCCTTGTCTTTTTCTGTCTACCTGCCTACTCTTTCATTTTATACTCGCCCCCTTTTATCTGAGCCTTTCTGTCTCTGTCTCCAGTCCATCTTTTTCTTCCCGCTTTCTGTCTCTTCAGCCATCCTCGTCTTTCTCTTTGTCTTGCTCTATTTTTCTGTCATCTCTCTCTACACCTCTCACTCTTTCTCGTTTTCCTTCTCGATCTGTCTTTCCCATTTATCCCTCGTCCTCTATCTTCTTTGTATCATCTCTCTTGTATCACAATCTATCTCTTGATGCCTTCCTTGTCTTTCTTGTTTCGGTTCTCTTCAGTCAGTTCGGGTTTCCGACTTCCACTCCCACCAAATTTGTTAAATACTGGTGACCATTAAATGGCACGCTTTGCAATTGTTTATTAATAACAGAGTAAATCAGTTTATGGGGTATAATAGAAATGTGAGCAGTCATTTGGCAAGAATATATAGGCCTTGGTTCCTCCCACATGGGCAATAATTGGAATACTGCTGTCTCCATAATGGCCACCTAATAGGGAAGTTACATAGCAAACATGAGACCCTCTTCTATTTTTGAAACACTTGGGGGGTCATTTGGATAGTGGATGGCGGTGGCGATCCGCCCGCTTAGGTTTCCCCCGCCACATTACCATGGCGGAGGGGGACCCCGGCGAACGGAAAGACCGTTCGCCAGTTTTCCACTCGGTCGCAGAGTCGACCGGCGGAAAAGCTGCTAACATGGTGGCGGTGTCTGGGAGACACCGCTATCCATATCAGCATATATGCGGGGTCGTACCTTTCCGTGGCGGACGCCGCCACAGAAAGGCAGGCGGTTTTAACCATTGGGGGCCCATAGCGGGCCCCCAGGGATTCTGGGGGGTGCGGGGTACACATGGGGCCTCTGCAGTTCCATGCACAACATGGCAGGCACCGCGCGGTGCTGGTCTGTCTCACTATCTGAGTGTGTGTACCTTCAAGATTAAAAAACACCTGAAATTGCATACGGCTCCCTGAAGACCACCACAGAATACCGTTGGATCAGGCAATGTTGACTCTGGTTTTTTTAAACCAATCTGAACAATGGCTAGGGCTGACCACAAAGGTCTCATTGCATGACCTAGAGAGGCTGTGGATGGTCACAAAACCTTTATCATTGTCTCATGTTTATCGTCCTTAACATCAGACATTACTTTCATGAACTCAACAGATTTGAAAGATCTGATTATTGTGTGACATTGTTTTATATCCCATGTACGTGTGCTAGCCTGCCGGTGAAGATTTGGACAGTCAGTGCTAATAGATAACCACTGATAATAATCTGTGAAGAAAAGTATGGTTTCTTTTCAGCAAGGATATATTTGCCACCATCAAAGATTTTACTGTGCCTCCTGCTGCCTCCAGCAGCATCACCCCCCTCACAAGATCTTTGCAACAAGTTCCTGGAATTCGTCTGTAAGAAAATCTTCTCCATATAGAGCATCTTCGACCCTCAACCAGACCCCGTCACTGTCACAACTCAACTTCTCACCATAGCTGAACAAGCATTGGCTTAGACAATAGGTCTCGCTTTTGGGACCTTATAAGTGTTTAGCCATGCAACAGTTGATGTTGTTGCACAAAGGATATTGTGCTGCATAACTAAATACTTATAAGGTCCCAAAAGCGAGACCTATTGGCTATGCCAATGCTTGTTAGTCTCTGTACTAAATACTCTTCAAGGAGTCAGGAGGCCTGTTCAGCACACACAGTGGATGGCAGGCAGCCCAGTCGCTGGCCATGGATAATTCAAAGGCTCTCTGGCCTGTAGGGAAATCAGAAGGCTTCACGACAGGCCGGTGTCTCTCACTGACTGGTAGGGTGGGGGCAAATCAATCATGGCACATGCCTGGGGAGGGGGTACTTTGCACCAAGGAGCTATTTAGCATGCTGCATATTGCGACATTCTGCTATTTGTCTTCATTTGTTAATGCAGCGTCAATGCTGCTTTGCGACAGCAAAAAGTCATCGTTCCTCTTTGTAACGCCGGACAAGTGGGCTGATTATCGAGGTATGTAGCAAGAGCTATGTAGAGAGAGGTGTGTGTAGAGAGCTGTGTAGGTTGCACTACTAAAGGAGAGCTGTGTGCGTGAAAAGTGCGAATGGAGAATTGCAAGAGGAGTATGAACAAAGAGCTGCATGTAGAGACATGTATATAATGGCCTACATATACAGAGCTGCTCATAGGGAAGTGTGTATAGTTTTGTGCAGAATGCATATCCAATGTATGCAGACAACCGAAAACGAGGTGATGATATGGTGAGTCGTGTTGAGAATACTCTCCATAGAAAGCCGTGGTGAGAAAGCTGGGTATAGAGAGCTTTGCTTAGAGATGTGTACATTTTGATATGAATGGAAAGCTATGGACGAGAGAGCCATCTTAGACAAGAGCTGTGTGTGCAGGGAGAGCTGCAGGCACAAAGCTGCCTCTAAATCTGTGACTGAGAAACTGCGCATAGTGAGATGTTTCTAGAACGCCGTACATGGAACATGTGTGCGTTTTATTGAGGGCTGTGTGAGGAGTGCTAAATTTAGAGAGTTGTGTTCAGATCTGTGTGTAGACATTATACGTAGTGAGGACCAAAAGAGCTGTGTGTAGAGTGACATATATGAACAAGCGCGTGAAAAGCATGGGCCGCGCGGGCGCCGAAAGTGAAAGTGCAGTGCGATGCACTTAATTGCCGAAAGTGAAAGTGATCGCGATGCACTTAATTTCCTGTGATGGAGAAAAGACAGATGGCGGCTGCGCGCGTGCAAACGTGCGTTACCGCCAGCTTGAGGCCAGCAAAAGCCTCTGGTAGCACTTTGAAAAACCCCTTACTAAAAGTCACGCAAGCAGCACATGCGTTGCCCTAGGCTCAACCTAAAAATGAAACCTAACCTCATGGCCCACAGCCTCCACCATCAAAATCGCTACTGCCATAAAGACCATTGACTTGGGGGGCCCCATCTGACCCTTGCCCTACCACAACTACACCAAATAACTCCTACCTATCAGTGTAGCACGAACACCCATACTCAACGCCTCCATCACATCAGCCTCATTCCTGGACACCTGGAAACAAGCCACCATCATGCCCCTGATCAACAAATTATCCACTGACCCAGCATGCTTTCCAGCTACTGACCTGTCTCCCTCCTACCATACCTAGCAACGGTTGTAGAGAAATGTATCAAATGACCCCTCACCAACCACCTCAGCAACCGCTAGCTCCACAATGCCACCTGTCCTGAATTAGGCCCAACCACTGCACAGAAACAATACTCATTGCTGCCACAGACAACTTCTCCATGATCTTTGACAGAGGAGACACAGCATCCCTCATTCTCCTGGACCTCTCTGAAGCATTTGACACAATCTGGGACCCCATCCTCATCAGCACAAGTTTGGCATCCAAGGACCCATGCTTTGCAGGATCTAATCTTTCCTAAAAGATAGAAACACAAGTTGAAAGCCTTGCCTCTTACTCTTCGGAAGCCCGCAAACTCATCTGTGGAGTACCTCAAAGTTAATCGCTCAGCTAACCCTCTTCAACGCATACATGGTCCCTCTGACCAACATCATCCACACACAAAACATCAATATCTTTTCCTAGGCTGACGACACGCAACTCATATTCTCCCTCTCGGATAAGACCCTCAACACATGACACAAGTTCACTGTCTGCCTGTCTGAAGTCACTAACTGGATGAGAGCTAACTATCTTTAGCTCCACACCGACAACTCTGAAGCAGTGATCTACAGCAAGAATACCTCATCCTGGGACTCCAACTGGTGGCATGCCAAACTCAGACCCACACCCACATTCAGCAACCATGCCAGGAACCGGAGTATAATCATCGACAGCAAACTGGACATAACCGCACAAATCAATCCCATCTCCGCATTCTGCTTCACCACACCCTGAAGATGCTGAGGAATCTCTTCAAATGACTCCTAAGCAACATTAGAAATACTTCCACCAGCAGATTGGACTATGGGAACACCCTTTACGCTGCGATCACCAAGCAACTCACTAGAAGACTAAAAACCATTCAGAACTATGCAGCCAGACTCATCCTCAACCTCCCAAAAAGAACAGTATGACTCAGTGAGCTCCACTGGTTCTCGATACACAAACATGCTAATTTCAAACTCCCCAAACACACATTTAAGGCACTACACAACTTAGGCCGCCACCTACCTGAACCTTCGCATCTCCATCCACCATCCACTCAGACATTGCACTTTGCAGGACACCTACTCACACACATCCATGCATACACAGAAGGGAAGCCATTCTCTTACATCACTCCTAAAGTGTGGAATGCATTCCACTCCACATCAGATCCCCCTCCTCTCTATTTAACTTCCCCAAGAAGCTAAAGACGAGGGGACACATTTACAAGCCCCTTGCGACACTTTTACGCCACCGTTGCATCACTTTTGTGACGCAGCAGCGCCGTAAACAATGCGCCATGTTGTGACACATTTACAACGTGGCGCATCTAGGGAGATGCGTCATGTTTTAAAGCCCTGTGTCACATTAAACCTGTAATCTCACAACAAGATCAAAAAGGAGGAATTCTGTACCATCCATGGTACCACTTCACAATATCAATCTCACGAAAAGTAACCGGATGGTGTATCCACTATACCTAAATGTAAATGCGAAATGGGGGTGAAAAATGAATGAGAGTGTTGGAAGACAATTACATTTGTAAAGACGAGAACACTCACTCACCAGAGATGACATGCTTCATCATTGGGTTCCCTCTTGCACACTGTGTCCGCAAGGTACACAGAGTGGGCTACAACTCTCCCTCAGGAGAGGAGCGTGAGGTGTTTTTTTATCATCCATTGTACAAATGAGTGAGGGGCAGAGTGCAAAAATAATACAAAAAGTGAATTAAACTATCTCCTCAAGGGACAAAAATACTGTTATTATCTCTCCCAAGCGGACAGAGTTAAGAAAGAGTGTGAGGAATAGGGATATAGATGTTCCCTATTTGACTAGGTCAACATGTTTCTGCCTTGTGACTATACGTTCTTAGGCATTCATCAGGACCAATATCATGTCACTCTGCCGCCAATATGAAAAATTATAAATATACCATAATTAATTTATATGAAACATCTTAGGACCAGCAGCAGTCTGGTCTGGAATCTGTGAATATATACAGAATACATTCAATTTCAAAATGTATTAAATATCCCATATGCAAACCACAACACCCAGTGCGTGCAGAAACCAGAGTATCATCCACCTGCACACGTGAGAGTTTAACATATATTATTCACTCTCACCAGTCTCAAAACGATGGTCTACATCATCCTTTAGATGACCCTGTATGTCTGATTTGCAAGAATCTAAAATGTAACAATTCCAAATAATTAAAACACACCCATGTCAATATTCAGACAACATGGATATTATTCTTCATTCTTAAACATAATCACTTAGCAAATCTCATGGCCTATCATCTGTGTCAACCTAATTAATCAAACTTGGGGACATAATTTTATATTCCCATGATACGGTATTGAATAAATATGATTAATTATCTTAAAAACAGCAATGTTATTCATACTCTTTTTAGAGTCCATATAGGCACTCATAAACTGATAGGCAACTTATTACAGTAAAGTAGGCAGGCATGATTTATAGAAAACCGTCTATGGGCATAGTTGGAGCAAACTCCCCATCAACACTCGCCAGTTAACTAAAAAAGAGGAGCAGCATGAAAGCTATCACGCCCTCGTCTACACTCAGCAATATCCACCACAATCCAAGTCCCCGGGGGGCACCATCTGGCTGCGGATGCAGTTACAAGATGTGCAAGTGTGCGAACAGGAGAGGCATAAGAGAAATCACAACCCACTATACACCACCACACCAGCAACCTGCCACAGCTCCCGGGGCCCAGACTCCTGTGAGACTGATACAGAAAGGCGCTTTTACCTACTTTCCTGCCACTTCCACGCAGCGGTATACGGGCCAAAAGGGGACAAAAAGCGGAACGCCTCTGCATTTATCTCCATGCCGGTTTTGTGTGTAGAACGCAGAAGTAACATAATTTACAGTTCCGCTTTCGAAATCGTATTGACTCAAATGTAGTTCCATAACTTCCGAATCTTCAGCTAAAACTGAAAAAAGCTTAAAAAAAAATGTTGAGCCATAACTATCTCACAACCCACATAAATACTTTAGTCCACATATTCCTAATATTATTAAGGAGATTATGTGTGCTGTGAAATTTTTAATTTTTACTTCCGACGTAACACCAAGCTACAAAACTGCCAAGACATCTGGGTATTGTAGTTCCCCATAAACTAAAACATGAATGGAAAGTGTAGTGTAGGGATAGTCCCCCAAATGTAGAATTTAATAACTCTGTCACATGTATTAGAAGGACATAATGAACCCATGTATATATCCCAAATGCAGACTGTCTCTCTGAATGTCAAGTTAGATGACTAGCCAGAAAGTGTTGTGATATCTGTACAACATATTTGATCTCTGTGTGTAGTGTTGTTATAGAGAGCACCATGGGATATCATCATTTAAACCTGTTATAAGGCTTTTCATATGGACCACCCATCTTTGTTCGCGCCTTAAAAGAACTCGGTCAAGTGGACCCATATTGATATCATATCCGGACTTGTCAATAATGAAGCAAAACCAAAGGGGATGATGGACGGAGTGTTGAACTTTGCAAGCACTCACCCCCAGTCAACTGATCTGGGTTTAATCCACCATCATTCTTTAGCTCACTCTGCCCCCCCAGTTCAGACATGGCCATATGCAAATCAGTCTGACCCTGTGCCTCATGGGACAGTCCAGCCCGAACTGCCAAGCCATGTCTTGCCTGGACCGGAAACAAGCATCCTGGGACCGGTTTCTGGCTAATCAGAAGTCATCAGCCAGGCTAGCTTGAATCCAGTGGCAAAGTGAGCAAGGGATCCACGTCTGGGCATACCCTACCAACTTAGGGAGAACAAAGCAAAACCAAAGGGGATGATGGACGGATTGTTGAACATTGCAAGCACTCACCACCAGTCAACTGATCTGGGTTTAATCCATCAACATTCTTTAGCACACCCCGCCACCCCAGTTCAGACATGGCCATATGCAAATCCGTCTGACCCTGTGCCTCATGGGACCAGAACAGCCGGAACTGCCAAGCCATGTCTTCCCTGGACCGGAAACAAGCACCCTGGAACTGGTTTGTGGCTACTCAGCCGTCATCAGCCAGGCTAGCTTGAATCCAGTGGCAAAGTGACCCCTTTGGTTTGCCTTGTCAATAATGACCTATGTAGAATCATCTTCTGGGTGGCCTTTTTCAATAAAGTGTCTTGTCATCCGTGTATTAGCTTTCTTACACCTAAAGGCACTTCGGTGTTCAACCATTTTGTGTTTGACTTTACAGGTAGTCATCCCAATGTATACTAACAAACACAGACAAGTGATCATATAGATTACTCCGCTCATGTTACAATTAGTATGGGAATTCGGTATCCATGGTGTTTTGAACCCCTTATCCAATTGAGCCACTTGTTTCATAAAAGGGCACACAGAGCAAGAGCCACACGGAAAATTACCTGTCACTGGGGAGCTGGCCCTCAATGTGCTCTGCCTGACACCCTGCTGTATCTGTCTGGATCTAGTATGTGCTAGTAAATCTCTAAGATTACTACTCTTTAGGGCAAATAACGGTCTTTCCATAGTGAGTGATCCTAAATTCAGAATATGCCATGGTTTATTATTGGCTTTTTTGATGTTATCAGTCAAGTTGCTAAAAGTTGTAACGTAGACCATTCTCTTACTCACTAGTTTATCGACAGACTCAATGAGCTATTCTCTGTGGTTGTTACGTGCTCTCTTAGCTGCTCCATGTACCAGATGGATGGGGTAATCCCTGGCTAGTAATTCCTCACTCAGATTCCTGGCATGATGTTTATATCTGGTGAGTTCACTACAATTCCTATGTAGTCTTGGAAAATGACCTATCGGTAGATTGGTCAGTAAGGCACGTGGATGAAAGCTATGATAGCTGAGCAGTGAGTTCCTCACCATAGGGTTTTGATATAATTCTCTATAGATCTTCCCATTTTTTGGGATATAGCCTAAGATCTAAATATGACACTTCATTAATACTAGCTTCACCAGTAAACTTAAAATTGTTATCACAGCAGTTCAACCAATTGGAAAAAGCATCAAGGGATCTCTGGTCACCTTCCCAGATGACTAGAATGTCATCTATATAGCGTCTCCACAGTTTGAGTTGGAGTTGAAACGGATTAGTGCTGGAATAGCTATACTTGGTTTGAAAGCCATGCATGTACAGATTAGCCATACTGGGGGCACAGGTACTGGCCATCGAAGTTCCAGGGGTTTGCCAAAATAGATTGCCCTCAAAGCTAAAGAAATTCTCTTTTAAGGCCAAACTGGCACATCGCATGACAAAGGTGTTGGGTGTTTGGTCCTCACGCGGATGACACTCAAGCAGATGGTCTATGGTTTCCAGAGTGTCCTCCTGCGGAATATTAGTATATAGTGACTCAACATCATATGTCACCGTAATATTCACCATTGGATCAAAAGGCACTGTTTCAAGTAAAGAGAGAACATGTTTTGTGTCCTGCAGATACGATAGCATGCCGGCTACCATAGGTCGTAAAAAGTGATCCACATATCTTGAAAGAGGTTCTAAAACAGAACCTATTCCTGACACAATAGGTCTTCCAGGGGGAGGTCTTTGTTCTTTGAGGATTTTGGGAAGGATATAGAATGCACACCTTCGGATTTTTTTGGATAAGGAATTCTGTCTCACTATTAGTTATCCACTCTGCTTCTTTCCTTTCTTCAACCAGGGATTTAATCTGTTGTTGTAATCTAGGAGTTGGGTCTTGTGAAATGCGAGTATAAATCTAGTGTCATTAAGTTGTTTCAGACACTCATTCCGATAAACTTCAGTGTCTAATATGACCGTAGCACCCTGTGTCACCCTGTGCCAGGTATAATGTATGCAGGGTGGGCGTTCCGATGCAAGAAAGCCTTGTAAAAGTGAAGCAGTAAAATCTACAAGATTTTCGACGCCACTGCTTGAAGCAGGCGATAGGAGTGACGCAGCACAAAAGGAATAGGCATTCCTGAGCATTGTTGGAGTTGCGTCGCACTTGCGACACGGCTCCAGTAAAGTGTTACCTTTACGCCAACAGATGTGTGACACATCTGTCAATCGGATCACTGACAGAATATCAAGGAGCAAAATATCGACCTGCCAAAATATCAATGAAAACATATGGAATGACAGAATATCGACTTCCTATCTACAAAAAGATAAGTACAAAAATATTGAATCCAAAATATCGTTGTAAACAATATCGTTTTTTAAAATATCAAATTTTATTTAATGTCTTAAAAGTAATGTAAAATAATGAATATAATTAAGTAATAAATACTTAAATAACTTTAAAATTAATAAATAGTTAATGTAAATAAAAAAAATGCATTTTTATTTTTTAATACATGTATATGTTACCTTAATAATATTTAAAAATATTCACTATTTTTTGTGTTGAATAGCGGGAGGGTAAAATTTACTATTCCCACTCCGGTGAGTGCAACAGTAGGGAAAGTGTTGGATAGCGGGAGGGTAAAAATTACTATTCCCACTCCAGCGAATGCAGCAGTAGGGAAAGCGTTGGATAGCGGGAGGGTAAAAATTACTATTCCCACTCCAGTGAGTGCAACAGTAGGGAAATCGTTGGATATCGGGTAGATAAAAATTACTTTTCCCACTCCAGAGAGTGCAACCGTAGGCAAAGTGTTGGATAGCGTAGGGGTAAAAATTACTATTCCCACTCCAGTGAGGGCAACAGTAGGGAAAGTATTGGATAGCATAGGGGTACAAATTACTATTCCCACTCCAGAGAGTGCAACAGTAGGGAAACTGTTGGATAGCGTAAAGGTAAAAATACTATTCCCACTCCAGTGAGTGCAACAGTTGAGAAAATGTTGGATAATGTAGGGGTACAAATTACTGTTCCCCCTCCAGTGAGTGCAACAGTAGGGAAAGTAATGATTTAATAATTATATATATACATATATATATATATATATATATATATATATATATATATATATATATATATATATATAATTAATTATCAATGCCGATACAAATGAAATAAAAATTATTTACCAATTACAAATTATTTAATACTTAATTAATTATAAATACCAATAAATATTAAGTATTAAAAAATAATTGCCTATTAATAATTAGTTAACATATTAATTTTCAATACCAAAAATGATTAAGTAATAAAAAATACCAATTAATAATTAATTAACAATACATTAATTAACAATACCAATAAATAAAAATAATTAATTACTTAATTACAAATTAATTACTTCCCACCCTATTCCCCTATAAACCCACAACCCGCTCCGAATAATAAATTAATACAATTAATATAATCAATTAATAAAAATTAATATCCAATTAATAAATATTAATTACCAATAAATAATTAACAATAAATTAATTATCAATATCAATAAATACAAATAAATATTTACTTAATTGCAATTAAATTACTTCCCACCCTATTCCCCTATAAACCCACAACCCGCTACAGAGCTAAAACGCTAAATTAAATTAAAAATAATTAATAATTCCTCAAATTTAATATTTAATTTACTATGATTAAATTACTTCCCACCCTATTCCCCTACAAACCCACAACCCGCTACGGAATTAAATAACGCAAAAATTAAATAACATAAAATTCATTACTTTAAAAAGATTCAAACACACATTACAAAAATAATACATACTTTCAACACATATACTACACTTAAAACACTATAAAAATTTTTATATTTTTAACAACTTTATTATGACTGTCGATATTACTAACTTCAATATTATGAAAATTGATTTTCTTACCTGAATTTCGATATTCTGCACCACTATATTTTTTTGACTCGATATTATGTCCATTCTATATAAAAAACTCGATATTCTGTCCAGTCGATATTTTTTTCTCTCGATATTGTGACTCGTTACCCTATCAATCCTTGTGCCACGGTGCGCTGCATTGTAACTGCAACGCATCCATGGTTGCACAAGGGTTTTTTGCGTGACGCAATTGAACTGACGCATCTCTGCTAAAATGCAGAGATGCGTCAGTTCCTGTAAATCTGCCCCCTTGCTTTTAAAAAAGAAAACACCTTCCATAGGCAGGGCTAGGCACACACACCTGCTCAGCAGAGCACCAGGAAACCATAGTGGGTGATACACATAACATGATGGGCCAACCTGTGAAACCTCCTTGCTTGCAAGCAGTGAAACAGAACAGAGCATTAGGAAAGTTGGTGGGAGTGAAGGGTCAGTTACATAAACTAACGTTCTAGGTGAGGGCAAGAGAAGGGGAGAGGGTACTTATAATGTTCACTTGATTCTCTTCATTCAACAAGTTATGATGGCTTACAGGTCTTAGGTGTAAGAAATGTCTCCGAAAGGAAAGACTTTCCTGCAGGATAACAGGATGCTGGATGGAGAGACCAGAAGGCACAGGCTCTAAGCTCCTGATGGAGCACAAAACCATTGTGCTTCACCCAATCCAAATGCTGCTCACATGGTGAGAGCAGCGTCGAGATTGACAGCAGGGAGTCTGGCAGCCTGTGCCCAGAGGAGCAGTAGAGCTTCAAGAAGAGTGCAGAACGTCAGGCAAGTGTTTTTTTTCTTTGTTTGTTTGTTACTGCCCCACCATTTTTATTGGACACTACTGAGCCGTACAGGGACAATCCCAGTCTCCTATGGAACATCCTCCCTGCTCTCACCACCCTGCATACGAAATTCAAATATTCTAGGAGCACCAGAACCGTTGATAAGTTGTATAAGAATGTACTAAAACACTCAAGGAGAAAACAAGATATCAAACATCCCATGGGGAGCACCGTGTCAATATAACACTTGTCTTCAAACTATATTACCAGAAGCTGAAAATCGTCAGGTTGTACTGGCAAGAAGCGGAATGCAGACTTAGGGGCACATTAGGATGGCGGGCGGACTTTGTCCGACCGCCATCCTGTCGTAAAAAGGGACCACCCGTCATAAGGGCGGGGGCCCTGTGGGTGCCATTAGGATGCGCCCGCCACAGTGGCAGGCGCATCCTGCATTCGTAACATTGTGGCAGGCGGTGCACTCAGCACCGCCGACCGCAATGCCAGGAAGGCATGTCGTGCACTTCCATGCACAACATGGCAGGCACCGCGTAGTGCAGGTGCACCTCCCTACCCCCCAGAGTCCCTGGGGGCCCGCAACAGGCCACCACTAGCAATTCCTGCATGCCTTTCCATGGCAGCAATGCCGCCACAGAAAGGCATGCTTCCGCCCTCGTAGTAATATGGCTGGTGGTGTCTAACAGACACCGCCACAATATGAACTGCTTTTCCGCCCGGTAGGCAATCGGGCGGATAGCCTACCGGTGGAAAACTGGCGGACTTGGGTCCCCCCGCCATGCTAATGTGGTTGGGGAAATTGGTAGTGGGCGGAGGTTTTTGGCGGGCGGATTGCCACCGCCCATTATCCTAATGTGCCCCAAAATGTCGCTCTTGGCCTAGAGTACCCTTTGTTCCACTCTTTCCACTAAGGACAGAGCCACATCTACTGATAAATAGAACAAGGTACTTGCTCCTCCGGGTTGAAGTCAATAACTGAGTTCCCCTCCAGCCATGATAGGTGCTAAATCAATCCAAACTGTCCTTTCTCTTTTTTGGGAACCACTCTGATAGGGGACACAACTAGATGCTCCATGGATCAATCATTGAAAGGGCCCAGCATTCTGCCCTCCTGTATCTCCTTTTCCATCTTGTCACTCACCACTTACCTGTGGCATTAACCAATTTCAGAATGTTTATCCAGCGATGCACCCTCGGGCCCTTGTACCCCAGTCTGAACCCCCATGTGAATCCCGCAAACAATAGTCTGGCGTCTTCCTGTCAGTCATACTCTGAGAGCCAAAATACCAGCCTGTAAAATGTAATTAGTCTTGAACCTTTGCGCCAGGTCCTTGTCCGCCCCATCCCACCTGAAACCTGTCGTCTGACCCTGCTGCTGTGCCCCTGTGTGCCCTTGTTGTTGCCCCTGACCTGCTGAGTACCTTGAGGGACCGCCTGACCCATAGCAGTTGACGAGAGCATGTCTACCAGCCCATTTTGACTACTCTTGCTGGAATTTGCAATGCTCTCTGCTGCAGAAACCCAGTCCCAGCAAGCCCCTCCTTGACTAAACTGCCTTTTACCTGCTGCCCCCACCCCTCCTCGGATAAACTATTGGCAGGCCGCTGTCTGTGACAATCGTTTTGCCAAACCTCGCAGCCCACATAGTGTGCTGTCACAAGACAGTGTCCAGTTTACCCCATTTCACCTCTGGATCCAGGGTCATGTGAGCCCAGAACTCATTGTCTCATTGTGCCCGAGCATATTACCTGTAATTTATTTAGGCTTCCCTGATGCCTTCCATGTATTTAAAGAGGGCAGCCGACCTCTCAGGGTCCGGTTCACACTACACACCAGCCTAAATGAAAAAGGCTGCTGTCCAATTCTCTGAAGTCACTGACACTTTTACCCGGTTTGACAGCTTATACTTATCCTCCTTGAAACCCTCTTTGGCCCTCAATTCTCTATGCAGCAGTTTCAGCATTTCAATGTATTCTCCCTTCCATATCTTCTCTTTGATTGTTAGCATTAGATGAGCCCGTAAGGGCTTACATACTCCCTTTTAAGGCAGTTTCTAAAGGCCAGATGTACAACCCTTTTTTGTGGCTGAAACGAAAGATCGGCCCGTTTGCAACCACAAAAAAGGTTCCAGGCATGTACAAATGCTATTTTGCGAGTCAGTGACTCTCAATATTAGGAAGGGGTGTCCCTTTCTAATAGCGAGTCACCATGCCATGTACTGTTGTTTTGTGACCGCATTTGCAGGACTCGGTAGTGGTGACGGGACCTTGGGCAGTCACCCTGTGGGCACGCAATCAGCTGACGCGAGTTCTACCATGAGATACTTGCAGGTATGAGGAATCCTCGCAACCATCTGGTTTTGATGTGAATCTCGCATGAAGTAAACATTTGGAACCCCTACAGCCCTGAAGAAGTTGCACTAACTATTTGCAACAAAACATGTTGGCTTGTGGATATTGAATATGGTTTGACTGAAACCATTTTTAATTGGGAAAGCTTACAGCGCTTAATAAAGTTACGTCAAGCTAGTAAGCTGCACCATTTTTTAATGGTGAGAATTACATCTTTATTCTCACGGGGTCCAGTGGGCGCTTGTAGCAACACTATGCACTGACAGTTCATTCACATTTAGGTTTTACTGTCTTCTTCCTTTTCTTCAGGTTTCCAAGAGTCTAGATAGAACACACGCTTTCCTTTTTCGGGAGAGAAAGTAACCGATCATGATAAGTGGGTGTGCTAGTGAGTACCAACCAGCAACCCCCTTGGTGTTACGACCATGAGGTGCTTTCTCTCCTCTCTCAGAATTTTTCATGTTTGGGTGAGAGTGGTCCTTTGATGGTTTACTGAAATTTTCCTATTGTAAATTGAAACGCCATGACCCTTTGATTAGCGATAAGGATCTCTCTTTTGAGGGAGTTTAAAAAATATGGGCAACCCCTCCTGTGTCGAGTATGTGGTACTAGGTGTGTACAATTTGTCAGGCCTTTGTTGTTTACAATATTTCTTCATTACCAGTAGGGACAGGGCTTGCAAATGAGGATATGTCATCAGCTCTGAATCTGGCCAATCAACCGCAACCTTGCATTCAGACCACAAGTCATTTGGAACCACAATTTCAGATAACTTATGTGAATCCTTCCATAAAACCTTGGACATGTTTGCAAATCGCTCAACCTGGCTTCACCTTTCCACTGGATTTTCTCTTAATTCCAGGATATTATATGTAAAGAATGGCATGTGTACATACCCTCCCCCAGGCATCTCTCTCATAGGAAGCATGTGTATATTTCCCATATCCTCCTCAGTTCCAGATGGGGGTATCTGTATGCTGACTATCTTTGCCTCCTTTTCCGTTGACAATCTACCTTCCCACTTGTCGAGCTCACTCCATATCCTGACTTAGGGTATCAACTCTCTAATCTGCAATTTAATTCCAAATGGGCGCATGTTGACAATGTCTCAGTCGCGAAAGCCCAACCTGTAGCTTCTTTGTAATGCTTTGGACCTTTGCATGTCAATCCCATGCTTCTGTGCTAGCTCTGAAAATCTATCATAAGCTTGTCCTGCATGTGTGATAATGTCTTTACACAGGATCTGTAGCTCATCTTCTTTATAAACATCTAATTGATTATTATGTCATGGAACTGATGGGTACAAGATTCAAAGTAGGTACACTTAATTACAATGTTTAATGGGTCATATTGCACCACAATGAAAAATGTAAAATGCCAAGACCATTTGCAATGATGTAATGCACTCTGAATAAATGGCTCAATAAAGTTTGTTAAAAAAAAACTCTAATTGAGTTGGACTGAGAGTTCCAGCTATCAGCTCATCCATTTCTATTTTCAATTTAGCCACGTCCCTAAACCTTTCTCTCTCTGGAGTTTAAGCAGTAGGGTCTTCATTTGTTCTAGCATTTCCATTAGTTGTCTGGGTATGTAGACTTCTAAGCCAATCATCAAATTCTCGAGCATAAATACCTGGTTGTTAGCTGGGGTATTTAGAATTGTTTCTGCACTATAAGTACCACTACTTAGGGCAGGCGGTGAATGCAAAAGAGACATGTTTGTGGTTGGCTTTCCCATAGGCAGCCCTGTCCTGGGGGACTGTAATTCATCATCAGTGGGGCACTTGAGTTTGGCGTGAAAAAGGGTGACGATCTCTGAGAAAACATCCGGGACCAGCTGATCATTGTTGGATTCAAAGCAGCCATTGCATTAAAAACACCTGAAGTGTTCCCTCGTGTTGGAACTATAGGAGTCTGTGGAACGACACTGACCCTACTGCAGTGTTGGTCACAGTGGTCGTCCCAGTAGGAACAGCCAAAGTATGCATAGTGTTTCCTGTTGCTCCAGGATTATACAAAGGAACACCAGGACCTGCTGTTGTAGGGCGTTTTAAATTCCTAATGGATTTTCCCAATTCATGCCCTTATATAGGTAAAATTCACGTTGCCATTATATAGGCATAGAATTCAAGCCCATACTTAGGTATAGCCCATGCAACCCAAATACAGGCATGGCTACTTCCATCCATTCACCAAACATCACAACGATTTCTTGAAAAACCAGCTTAAGCCGTTAGGGACTTCCCCTTGCTTGAATATTGATTTCTCCAAGAACTCAGTTTTACAATGAACATCTATTCCTTAGGGGTTCATTCATGACAGTCATATGCCTGGCTTTACGTCAAACATGGCATTACTAAACACCTTCAAGGTATAATATACCTTCACTTGCTATGTCAAAGCACGGTGGTTCGGAGCAGTTTGACGACCTACTTGCCAGACGCAGCTCGCTACAGCAAGTGCCAAAGGAGTCACTGACAAGAAGCTATCCTCCTCTGTCGAGAATCCAGCTCCAGTGTTTCTGACTCCCCTTGCGGGGTGTTGGGAAATCGAGTCCCGAGACAGAGATAGAGACCTCCTTCATTCTAAGGTATGAAGCTGATAAGAACCTAGAGCAACCTGCGGTAGATTCTTGGCAAAAACTAAACCCATGTTAAAGACCATACTTACTTCTTCCCTCGTACTAGACCTAGGTTAGGTACATTGGGGTAGGAATATTTTAGAAGCACTAGTTGAGTGTTTTAGCCTATGTTATTTATGTATGTATTTTTATATGGCGTAGTAACCATACAATGCTATTACAGTATTATTTTATACTATTCTCACTGTACGCATTATACTTTTCATTCTGTCTAACAATTGTAGCAGTTCACCTCTCTTGCATGAGAAAGAAGACTGTTCAGTAAACCTTTTATTGAAAACGCCCGTCTCACTATTTCTCTGCAAACTCTGTAGAAACGAAGCATGCACGATTGACTGAGTGAAATACTTATCTATTGTTTCCACTACTCTGAAGATATTTTTCAGTCCTAGGGAAACAAAGTTGTCTTGTTTATGTGGTGACCATTAAATCAATGGGGTATCACCCACAGAATCAAAGGACCTGGGTATAAAATAGTATGAAAAACGGTGGTCCTTGACTTTAAATCAAACAAAATTTACATGAATATCATTTCTGATTTGATTATGCGATTACATCTGCATACATTGATTCAAGCAAGGTAAGGGAGATATATTCAAGTAGACAATAAATTCGTGCACATTGAATGCAAGGAAAAAACAATACCCAAAAATAATACGTTCAGCCTATAAAAAGAAAGAAAAGATTATAGCCACACTCTGGGTACTTGTATTACCAAAATGTACACATTTATTTACAATCTCATAAAACAATTATGATCATAAACGGCGCAAAAGACTATCAAAAAGTAGTCAGAGGAAAGGAAAGGGGTGCTCAAGTGATTTGAAGGAAGAAAGGGAAGAGGAAGGCAATTGTACTGTACAATTATGATATTTACATAAACCTAAGCGGAGAACCTTCCGCTGTCATATGGGCCTGTCCACAACAATTGGGGAAGGAAAGATATAATTGGTACAGGCACACAAATTATAAAGCGTCGACGTTTCGACCCTGGTGCTTCTGGGGTGTTTTAGGACCTCGGCTGCGGGTCTTCTTCAGGACAAGGGGCAAGGGTTGGGATGGAAGGGTGGGGAACTTGGCCGTGATCCAACTAGTGGTCTGGATCGAACACCAATGAAGCTGGTCAGGTTGGACCTCCGTCTGATCTTCCAGGAGGTAGGTCACCTAATATCTAGATGGTGATCTGGTATGAACTCAGATGGATATTCTGCCTGATCCTTTTGGCATGACCACTGGTTGTGAATAGATAGAATGTCCTACCGGTGCCCCCGTGGGCACTCCGGTGGTGGTGTGTGGTACCAACGTTGCCTCTATAATTAAATTCAGAGGTTGGATATAGAGACTAGGTTCTCTCTTCAATTTCCGATGGAAAGTTGGATACCCAAGTTACCTTGTTTGAAAAGAATTGAAGTGCTGAATAACGGCTGAGTAACGCGAGCAACTTCTACCGTCATCTACTCAGATCGGACAATAGGTCCTGGTGTTCCTTTGTATAATCCTGGAGCAACAGGAAACACTATGCATACTTTGGCTGTTCCTACTGGGACGACCACTGTAACCAACACTGCAGTGGGGTCAGTGACGTTCCACAGACTCCTATAGTTCCAACACGAGGGAACACTTCAGGTGTTTTTAATGCAATGGCTGCTTTGAACCCAACAATGATCAGCTGGTCCCGGATGTTTTCTCAGAGATCGTCACCCTTTTTCACGTCAAACTGAAGTGCTGAATAACGGCTGAGTAACGCGAGCAACTTCTACCGTCATCTACTCAGATCGGACCGATCTGAGTAGATGACGGTAGAAGTTGCTCGCGTTACTCAGCCGTTATTCAGCACTTCAATTCTTTTCAAACATGGTAACTTGGGTATCCAACTTTCCATCGGAAATTGAAGAGAGAACCTAGTCTCTATATCCAACCTCTGAATTTAATTATAGAGGCAACGTTGGTACCACACACCACCACCGGAGTGCCCACGGGGGCACCGGTAGGACATTCTATCTATTCACAACCAGTGGTCATGCCTAAAGGATCAGGCAGAATATCCATCTGAGTTCATACCAGATCACCATCCAGATATTAGGTGACCTACCCCCTGGAAGCTCGGACGGAGGTCCAACCTGACCAGCTTCATTGGTGTTCGATCCAGACCACTAGTTGGATCACGGCCAAGTTCCCCACCCTTCAGTCCCAACCCTTGCCCCTTGTCCTGAAGAAGACCCGCAGCCGAGGTCCTAAAACACCCCAGAAGCACCAGGGTCGAAACGTCGACGCTTTATAATTTGTGTGCCTGTACCAATTATTTCTTTCCTTCCCCAATTGTTTTGGACAGGCCCATATGACAGCGGAAGGTTCTCCGCTTAGGTTTATGTAAATATCATAATTGTACAGTACAATTGCCTTCCTCTCCCCTTTCTTCCTTCAAATCACTTGAGCACCCCTTTCCTTTCCTCTGACTACTTTTTGATAGTCTTTTGCGCCGTTTATGATCATAATTGTTTTATGAGATTGTAAATAAATGTGTAAATTTTGGTAATACAAGTACCCAGAGTGTGGCTATTATCATTTCTTTCTTTTTATAGGCTGAACGTATTATTTTTGGGTATTGTTTTTTCCTTGCATTCAATGTGCACAATTTTATTGTCTACTTGAATATATCTCCCTTACCTTGCTTGAATCAATGTATGCAGATTTAATCGCATTATCAAATCAGAAATGATATTCATGTAAATTCTGTTTGATTTAAAGTCAAGGACCACCGTTTTTCATACTTGTTTATGTGGTGGTCAGAAACAAATCCCTTCTTGTGCATTCGAGAACGTTTCTAGTGACCTCTGAGCTAGCTGGCACTCACAATTAAGTTTAGTATATTCGATAGAGACCTACTGACCTAAGTCCTATGTCAGATCTATAGGATATAATATTCCAATGCGCAGAGCCTATTGGGAATGTAGGAACTACACTACACTAGAGCCTTTAAAGCATGTGATGTAGAAGGAATTGCTGCTACTGATTTTTCTTCTACTAAATTTGGAAACGCATTGAACAGTGCAGAAGGCACATCAAAAGTTACATCTACAGGTGTATTACTTGGTCCAGCAATTGGTATTTCATTATATGGGGTGGATGGTTTAGCAATTATTTGGTCACAAAATCTTCTTCTAATTCACTGTCACTGTGCTCAGGGTTATTCTCATTCTCTTCTGTCTCTAGATGATTTTTCTTTGCCTTGCATTTGCCCTTCTCTTCTCCTTCAGTCATCAGTACATTGTATAATCGAGTTCTGTCAATTCTCCAAGTGTGCATGGCTCTCTTGACTCTCCCCTGATATTTATCTCTCTCTTTGAGATGTTCAACATGTTCCCAAGTATTAAGTGCTTCAAACTGGGTAGGTTAAGAAGGCAGTATAATTTTGTACAATTTTATCCTTAAATTCCCAATAATTCTCAAATTGAACCCCCTATAATGGGGGAATTGCAATACCCATCTTTCTCAGTGATCTTATGCCATTATGCAAGACAGATGTGTGGAAACACTCATCGACCACCATAGTGCAACTTGGCGTACCCTCAGGTAGTGTTTCTTCTCCCTCTCTAATGGACACAGTCACTTCTACTCTTACTCTGTGTTGTATAGCTTTCAAGAATTTCATTTTGACTCAATTTAATATGTCATTCATTCTTGACTTTCCTTTGAAAACAGGAAATAATTTCTACCATAATTCTTTTATTGCCTTTAACAACCAATACCAGTGTGGCTCTCTATGACATGCACAACCAATCGCAGCTCAGCTTTACACCAACCGACTTATACCAGCATGACACACTGTGACATAACTCTTTGCTGCAGCTCACTTTCCCTAAACGTTTTCTTCTCAAACGTGTTTTCTAAGCAATACGCACAAACAAAACAAACAGCTTCAATAACTAAGTCTGTCTCACCCCTAATGAAAGGAAAGATTCTCATACATCCAAGGTAACTAGGAATTACACTTTTTCAACTTATTCTACTCTTCACTCTGAGTGAAACCTCAACCAGCAGGGTCTCGCTCAGATTGATACAGTTGTTCCCTGCGCACTGAGATCATCCACACCAACCATTTCTCACAACCACACAAAGAACAAATCCCTATCTTAATGATTAACTATAACAACATGCACCACAACACAGCAGACAACTACACCCGGTGTCTTTTACACTGAGATCCACCTCATAGGTGTGTATCCCGGGATCTTAGGCCTCAAATGGACCGGTTAACCACTTCAACCTCTTTGCAGTAAATGCCATATTCACGCATCAGGTTAGATCAACTTTCATGACACCACACAGTCATTATAAACATCGCAATCTAAGCATAAGCAACTACAACGTGCAACCCTATTAATACTCACACTCCTCCACTGCTACAAGTTGCCTCTGCATCGGCGATACACCATCACTCCTCTGACAAAACAATGGGCATTTGGTTTGTACTGGGCTTGGACAATTTCTACATTGGACACCTTAACTCTCTGACATCAGTGAACAGAACCATCCAGCGTGCTACTATATCTGATCCAGCAGATCTGATCTTTTGTTACTGGGCCCAACTGGTACGCAAGGATTTTACCTCCTTCATTTACTTCCACTTGCTTTCTTTCCGATTTGGTTCTCCAATGGACCTTTTTCGTCGAACTGAGGAGAAAAATAGTTAGCATAACTTGTTGATCAAAATTTCATTAACAGTGCAGCCAATTTGGCTACACAATGAGGATCACGAACGGCAGCCAAGTTCAAGGGTGTTTATTGCCAGTTAGTGACTATATAGGTATAGTATGGCAATAGGGAGGCCAGGCTTCCTAAAAAAGTTTAGGCGAACAAGAATTAGACATACAAGCAGCTCTGCAGATGCGATACAATTTAGTTTTGTCCTTTTCAGGCATTAGCAATGACATTTTCTCTAATACAGATTAAGGCACATAAATGCTCATAAAACAAATCTACAGAAGACAATAGGATTCAGGCAAAAGAGTACAAGTAGTATTAGCAATAGCATTGCTGAAGCATGGTCAAGAGGCTTCAAGAGTCTGGAAAGTGTTGGTCTAATTCACACTTGGGGAATCAACGGGAAATGTCTCTAAAAGTTAATTCGAAGGGCAATGGGGTTAAGGGAAATGGTTCAGGTTGGAGTCCAAGGAAGGTTATGCATAAAAGTTGCAAAAAAGGGTTCAGTTTAGGAGTTCAGCAAGAATGTTTGTAGTCTTCTGTCATAAGCGGTCTCTCCGCTCTGCATCTGAGCTCTCACTACCCTTAGCCATGGCAACGATAAGTTATAATCAATAGAGTCCGTCAGCAACTTTTCTTCAGTTGCATCATCAATAGAAGTCCATTGTGTTTGTTTCAATGTCTGTATCAATTCACATGGTCCATAATGTTTCTCATGTGCTCGTCGTTAAAATCTGTTCCCAGTCATGTATCTGTTGCTTGTTACTAGAAATGTATCTATTCCTAAACTAACAAATTGTAGGAACACCTGCAGGGAAAACAAGTCAGCAGAAATGCAAAACACAGTAGGTTCCAATGGGACATCAATTCAGGGCATTCGAGTAAAACCCTGCTAATTTAGGACATTAAGGGCCAGATGTAGGTCGGTCGGTAACGGCCGAAAATCGGTATTTTCGGCCGTTACCGAGCAGGATTCAAGAATTGGTATGTAGGGGCATTATTTTACAGAATCGGTAAATTTACCGATTCGGTAAATTTACCGATTCTGTAAAATACCGAATCGGTATTTTTACCGAATCGGTAATTCCCAGATGTATGTGGGACTCTTCTGAGTCCCAAAGGCCCTACAAATTCGGTATTTTAACACACAATCCAATTGGGTGTTAAAATACCGAATTCAGGTGTGCATGCACAAGTGTGCATGCACACCTAGCCATGTGACAGACAGACATGCCCTTAGGGCATGTCTGTGTGCCACATGGCGCACATGCCTATTTTTGGGGTGCCAGGGGGTGTCAAAGTGACACCCCCTGCACCCTTGCCAAATTCGGTATTTACCGATTCTGTAATTACAGAATCGGTATTGCCCATTGATTCCTATGGGCTTCAAAGCCCATAGGAATCAATGGGCAATACCGATTCGGTATTTACAGATTCTGTAAATACCGAATCTTAAAGATTCGGTATTAACAGAATCTGTAACACCTACATCTCCCCCCTTCATATTGACCTACTCTTAAATACCGAATCGGTAAAATTCGGTATTTAAGAGTCGGTAAATATGAATTACCTACATCTGGCACCAAATCATTAAAAAACATTGAATATATGTGTGCACATTTTAGCATATAGGTATACACTATTTACTTAGTACTTTTAATACATGTCCCATGAATCATATAGCAAGCAATGAAATTGCACAACAGTAAGTACACTTTGGAGTTACATTTGAAAGTACATAGGTATAACATTAATATATACATTGATGAAATGTTATGGTTCCAACATCCTACACATATAAACATCATTTAAAGCTAAGAATAACATTTCTAGCAGTAACACAGATGAATCAGCACGCATTTGTTAATCAAGTGTAAGGCTTCAGCAATAAAGTAAAGAGGATGGGTTTCAGGGTAAACTACACATTGCAAATTACCTCCTCGTCCTGTCTCCCCGTCCCATTCCTTACAAGTGAGCAGCTAGTCTACTCCCCAGAAACCTAAAACCTAGCAGAGCTTTTCAGTACTTCCCCCAATATGGCGCCACCAATCCGGTGAGGATAAAGGAGGAAGTGCGTCATAGAACATCCTGTTCATTTTTTTTTCTGACTTCGTCAGTTACCTTCATGCCTAGCAGTGCTGCGGATCGGGTAAGTGTCCCTTCTGTTTTTTCTTTTTGTTTCTTTTGGCAGCCTGCTGTAGCGGCCGCTTTATTTCTTGTGTTTGGGGTTGGTGCTGGGAAATGTGCATTTCTATTTTTGTGCCTTCTCATGGCCTGCTTTAGCGGCCGTTTGTGCCTGTTCTTTTCCCTGCCCCTCGCCCTCTGGTGCACGGCTTGCTTTGGCAGCCGCTCCTCTCACGGGGTCCCATCTCGCCCTGCTTTAGCGGGCGGGGGCCCTCTGTTCTTTCCCTGCGGCGCGAAGCGTCCTTTGGGATTGTTGCCTCCCCTTGGTTTTTTGTTGGGCGGCCGGTCGCATTTTTATGCGTCCGCCCCCTTTTCGCCTGGCTTACGTGGTCGGGTGCCTCGATGGCTCCTTCTTTGGCTGCCCTGCTCCTCCTCATTGGTGGGGCGAGTGCTCTCCGGCCGTGGTGCCTGGTGGCCCTCTTGTTTGGCCTGCCCCTTCTGCTGCTGTGGTGGGGTCCGTCCGTAAAGGGGTGTTTGTGTGGCACTTGCGGAGTGCTGTGCGCATGGTCTGCTGCGTCTCCTGCATCGTCCTGTATTAGTCATGGTCGCTGGGCTACGGCCGTGCCTCCCTGATGTGGCCTGTTTTCATTTGAATTCCTCATGGTGGCCTAGTGGTTCGTGCCTCTTGCTTTATGGAGATGCTAGGTCTGGTGGCTCAGTGGCCTGATGCTTCCACTGCTGTGGCCTGTGTTCTCGGCCTCATGGTCTTGGGTTCGGGTCCCGGCGGGTCCACTCAGCCTTTCATCCCTCTGAGGTCGATATGGTGCTGCCTTTGGGTTTGGGGGCGATGCTGCATCTGTATTTTATGCTCCGTGTGACCTATGAGTGTCCGTGCACTTTATTACGACGCATGTTGTCGTGAGTTTCACTCCTGGTGTTTCTGGTTGCCTGGTTGATCCCTGGTTGGGGGTCTGCCTGGGTGTGCCGGTTGCTGTGGTTTTTTTTCCACTCTTGGTCCGTGGAGCTGATGCTCTATGGTGTGTCTTGTACCTTGGTGGTGTCCGCTCTTCCGGGCCGGGATTCTGTGCCTGCCCGTGCTGTACCTGTGTCTCCGGGTGGTACACTTTCGTTCCGTATATTTTTCTCCATGATGCCCTCCCTCTGCCGCTGTCAGCGAGTGGAGGGGGTGGTTGAGCGTTCCTGCACTTCCTCTTTGAGGTCAGGCTGCGTCCTTTTCAGTCTACGTGGGCCTGTCCCTGGTACTGGTTCCGAGCCCCGGCTCTTCTTTTCCTGATGTCATGTGTGGATGCGTTCTTGGTTGGCTGCGTCCTCTCGGACGTCGGTTCTGTTTTTTTGGCCCTTTTCTGGGTTCCTGGGTGGTCGGACCCCGGCTGGGGGTGCGACTGTGTTTTTTGTCTGCCCCAGTGGTTGCCGGTTCCGGATGCCTGGTCCTTGCGGCCTGTGCCCATGGGTTCCCGGTTCGGGTTCCCCCCCCCGCTCTTCTGGATAACCCCCCCCCCCAGCCCCGTCATCCTCTACAGAGGTGGCCTTGCTTGGAGGTGTGTGCCTTCTGTTGTAATAGGTGGCTGTCATGGTGGTTCCTTTTCTGGTGTGGGGCGAGGGTTGTTGTTCGTTCCTCTTCCTGGTCTCCGTGATGGATGCTTCCAGTTCTGTGCCCTGTTTTGGGTCTCCGGGGTTCGCTCTTTCTTTCCCGGACGTGCGTTCATGCTGGTGACTTTGCTGTCCGTCCTGCCTCTGGTGCTTCTGAGTGGCTTCCTGGCGTCCCTGGTTCTGGTGGATGCATGTCTGCACGTTCCTTTACTCCCGGCGGACCTGCGCTTTTCTCCGGTTTGCTGTGGGGGACCTTCCCTGCCTGTTCCGGGTGCTCCTGTTCGGCCTTTCCTCGGCGCCCAGGGTTTTCGCCGTGCTCTTGGCCCCTCTGGTGGGTATTCTTCATTCCAGGGGGCTGCTGGTGTTTCCCTGTCTGGTTGACTGGTTGATTGTCTCTCCTTCTTTTTCTCCGGCTCTGTCGGATGTGGGCCAGGTGTGTCTTCTCCTGGGTCTTTTTGAGTTCCTCATCGACCACCGGATGTAATCTCTGGTGCCCTTCCGGTCCCTGTACTTCCTGGGGGCTCTCTTCCGTATGGCCCTGGGCGTAGTGTTCCTCTCCCAGGAGCACCGGTTGACTTTGTTTCGCCTTTCCTGGTTTCTGTCCCGGTCCCGGGTGTCTGCCTGGCTCTGGTTGCGGAGTCAGGGGGAGGTGGCGTCCGCTTTGCATCTCCTTCCTTGGGCCGAGCTGCGCCTGTACCCCCTGTTACATCATGTCCTGTCGCACTGGGTTCCTGTCTCCTTGGCCTGCGAGACTCTCATCCCTGTCACTCCGGGGATTCGGGCGGTTCTCCTGTGGTGGTTGTCCCCTCTGTCTCTGTCCCAGGGGTTCGCTCTCCTTCCGCCTCTGTCTGTGGTCGTGTTGTCTGCGGATGCCAGTGCTTTGGGGTGGGGTGCCGCTCTGGGTGCCTCCTAGGCTCGGGGTAGGTGGTCCAGTTTCGTTTCCCTCCGGTCCTCGGTCTGGAAGGGGTTGAGGGCGGTTTGGTTGGCTCTTCTTTGGTTCGCTCCTCTCCTTCGGGGTCGGGCGGTCTCTGTGCAGACCGACTTTCTGGTGGTTCGTTCTTCTGTGAGTCACCAGGGGGGGGGCTTGTGTCGTGCTCTGTTTCTCCTATCCCGGCGGATCGGCCTTTGGGCCGAGTCGGCTCTCTTGTCTCTGGCAGCGGTCTGTCTTCCGGGGGCGGAGAATGGGCCTGCGGGTTCTTTGTGCAGGGTGTTCCCCTCCTCGGTGTCCCTCTGTCTGTCCCCAGATCTGTTCGATCTGATTGTCCTCGGATTCCGCCTTCCTTGGCTGGCTCTGTTTGCCTCGGAGGATTCCGCCCTTCTTCCTCTGTTTTGCGGCATTGTTCCCTCTCTGTTGGCGTGGGCCACCGATGCTTCTCGATTGCGTGGTCGGGGGGTCTGCTGTTTGCCTTCCCTCCCTTTGCCTTTGTTCCGCGGGTCCTCCGGAAGTTTCGGTTGGATCGGGCGGTGGTTCTCCTGGTGGTTCCGGAGTGGTCTCGGCAGTCTTGGTTCCCCCTTCTGCTGACCTTTTCTGTTTGCCCTCTTTGGTGTTTTCCCCTGTCTCCCTCCCCCCTGCGGGCTCCTCTTCTCGGGCTTGCCTACCTGCGACGCCTCCGGCTGGAGGTTTGGCGCTTGGGAGGTTGAGTTTGCTGGGTCTGGGTTGCTCAGTGGAGGTTGCCCGATGTCTCCAGCTTTCCCGGCGTCCTTCCACCTTGGGGTCGTATGCCCGTCACTGGTAGAGTTTCTCCTCCTGGTGTCTTGGGAGGGGTCTCTCTTCTGCCTTCTGTGTGCCAGTGTGGGTGTTGGACTTCTTGTGGGATGGTTTCGTCTTGGGGCTTACGGTTTCTTCCCTGCGGGCGCTTTGGGCTGCCATTCTTGCTTTTCGGGGTTCCTCTGTTTCCTCTGTCTCCCCGTTGGTGGCTCGCCTTCTGAGGAGTTTCTTGCTTCGGCGTCCTGTCTCATGTTCTCCTGTGCCTCCTTGGGTTCTTCCCTTGGTTCTGTGGGCTTTGACGGGTCCTCTTTTCAGGCCTTTGGACTCCGTGGCCCTGGAATTCCTTTCTGCTCAGGTTCTTTTCCTGGTGGCCATTACTTCTGGGCGGAGGGTTTGTGAGTTTGGGGCGCTGATGGCTTCTCCCCCCTTCTTGCGCTTTTGCGCTGACATGGTCATTCTCCGTCCGAGACGGTTCTTTCTTCCTACGGTGGTGTCTTCTTTTCACTATCGGGGGGATGTTGTTCTCCCGGTGTTTTTTCCGGGTCCTGCCTCTCCTGCGGAGGTGTTCCTCCAATCGTTGGATGGGCTGAGGGCTCTCCGCTTCTCCTTGGGGCGTGCGGCTGGTTTCCGTACGGTTGATTCCTTGTTTGTTGCCTATAGCCTGTCGGGGCTGGGGCTTCGGCCTTCTTTATCCACCTTGTCTCGTTAGTTCAGGGGTGCTGAGGTTTCTGCTTCTGTTTCGGCCCGATGTCCTCTCCCTTCTTCTTTTCGTGGTGGGTTGGCCAGGGGTGTTTCGTCCTCCTGGGCCATGTTCAAGGGGGCCTCCTTGAGGGTTGTTTGCATTACTGCCTCTTGGGCTACTCCCCATTCTTTTGTTTCCCGTTTTCGACTTTGGTTGGGGATGGCGGCCTCTGCTGCCCTTGGGGCTCATGTCCTGTCTACTGTACATGATTTGTGATGTGTACTGTTTTCTGTGGTTTAAAATGGACCTGTTTTCCTCGCACATTTTGGTCGGTTTTTTTCTTACAATCACCGTGTGCTTGGGTATGGGCTCACTTGTAAGGAATGGGACGGGGAGACAGGACGAGGAGGTAATGCCCGGTTACTCACCGGTAATATCCATTACTCCGAGTCCTGGTCTCCCCGTCCCATTCCTGAGCCCTTCCCTCCCTCCCTGGTTTTTGTTTTTGGTGATTGTTTTCCTTTCTGGGTTTTCTTTGGTATTCTCAGGATGTTCTATGACGCACTTCCCCCTTTATCCTCACCGGATTGGTGGCGCCATATTGGGGGAAGTACTGAAAAGCTCTGCTAGGTTTTAGGTTTCTGGGGAGCAGACTAGCTGCTCACTTGTAAGGAATGGGACGGGGAGACCAGGACTCGGAGTAATGGATATTACCTGTGAGTAACCGGGCATTATTCTTTTTTCATTATAGGACATACTACAATTGCATATCCTTTTAGTGTAACAAAGCATATGGTTTTTATTCATACATGTCAATCACATTTATTAGTCAACATCGAGTAACTGGTTTCTAAACCATTCATTTCAAACATATCTAATTCAATGAAAACGAGTTCTAAGTTAAACATCAAATGCATTTCTTTCTACATTAGAAAATATTCGATGTGAGAACTATACATTCTATAGTAAGCTCTCTCTGCATGTGCAGTGTGAAGTATAATATGTTCAAGCATCATCAAGACATGTAAGACTCATGTACAAAGTACACAATCATTTTGTGTGTCAAGTATGAGTTGTATTTAGGTTTGTAGTGACGAGTAAATAGTGGGTAACTTTATGCTGCACCAACCTACATTCAATCTTTCCTACGAAAAGTTTTCACATACTACTATTGATGTTCATCACGGGTGATTTTTCACCTAAAAGGCATTTTATAAGTCAAAGCATTTTTGCATCTAAATGTGATTTTGTGCATGAATGTGATTTATACTTCTAAAATATTTTCACACTAATGCTGACATTGTACCAAGGAACTTTTTACACCTTAATGTGTTCTCAACTGTGAGAAAAGGGGATTACTAGTTGGGGTGATTGTGAGACCTCACCAAGTGATAATTGAATTAATCGGTTTCTGGCCCAGTTAGTGCTCTTTATAGCAAACCTTAGCTAAGTACTGGGTTGCGGTGGCCCTTAGCAGTCAGGCTTCGCTCAAAGGAAAACAAGTATAAATAATTTCTCAGTACGAAAATAGTTCACAAGTAAAAAACAAGACACAATAAAAATCCCACTCCAATTTATAATAAAAGAATGTATTCTTAACTTTAAATAGCAAGCAAAACAATAAAAATCTGATAGAGTCCACATTTGTAAAGCGCACAATCACCCGTAAGGGTCTCTAGGCGCTGGGGGCCGTCGGGAAGATTAAGCGAGCTATTGCCCAGAGTCACATGGTGCTGGGCTAATCTGCCGCCGGAGCCGGAGATCGAACCGTGATCCCCAGATTCCAGCGTCAGTCGTCCTGGCCGCGGCGCCACACCTCTCCCCTATAGAGGGAACCAAAGTTATGGTGTTTGCAATTCACACCAAGAAGATTTTCACTTGTAGTAGTAGTCTATGAGCCTTGAGCGTGAGTGTCCAGGCTGAAGTCCAAGTTTCTGGTCGACCGTGATGGAGTGAGGGTCAGATGCAGGGGTAGGTTTGATTCCAGTCAAACGTTTATCTTTGCACTTAGATACTTTTCTGGTCCTTATTCTTATCAATGGGCTCTCCAGTGATATCCTTTGCAGCTTGAGTCTGACATTTGGGTCGACTACGGTGGACAGGCGTAGTTCAGCTTTCCCGTGAAAGCATTAGTTCTTGACAGCATTCATGGATAGATGAGATAGTCTGACAGGTATTCAAATATGTCTTTATTGCTATACACTTTCATTTGAATATTTCATCTGATTAATATTAGGAAGTCTACCATCTTTTGCGTATTTGTTACAGCTTCCGGAGTGGTAGTCACTGAAGTGTCCTGTATGAGCCACAGTCAGAAGCACATCAGAATCAGCTGCACTGCCAGCATGTGATTCTCTTTTCCCCTTTCCATTTTCCCCTTGGGGTATCCTTTAGTTAATTTGTGTAATGTGAGTGAACTGCAGAAGAGTTCAGTAGGAAAGTGTTTCCATAATACTCTTGTGGAGGTGAATCAGATGAGAACTGTGACACTTCCAAGGTCTTGGAACCCTGGCTGGTAAAAATCCTGGTGAAAATCCTAAGGTGTGGGCTCGTAATGACTTCCAATTGGCCCGTTTGTGCTAAGCCTGTGCTGTTCGTGATGACCTCCAATGCAAAGCTCTGGTGAGACTTGCTCTTTGCGTTATAACATCTCCAGTGACGGGCGGCAACATGAGACCCACCATTCACACTACAGCAACAACAGCCCATGGTGACGGTCAACCCGAAGCTACAGTAACGACCATCCATAACGCCTGATCGGCTCTTCCCGCTACAGCAACGACAGCCTGCAACACCCAGCCTGTTCTTCGTGCAACAGCGAAAACCATTTGCAATGCTCTACCTGCTAGTAGGTAACTCTTAAGTGGGACTGTCTTGGTCCCTGTATCCCACCTGTGCTCCATCGTGGTGGGCCTGAACTTGTGACTTTCCAGTGCTCTAGTGTGACCAGATTACTGCAAGTGCTGCTTTGTGCTTTGTGACTGGGCGGTGGGCCACGAGGATCAAAACACTGACATGCCCTCGGACTGGTGGTCCGCAATGCCTCTGACCCCCCTTTCTGTCGTCCCCGTACAGACTGCTGCCTCTGCACTAGGGGACTGGCGTTCACAGGAGGACTACGGTGTGTGGGACTACAACGAGGAATACGAACACGGCCCCTTTAACCCGAGGAGGCAGGACGGCGAGGCCACGCCCACCGCGAACGCGGAAGCTCCAAAAGCCGGAAGAGCGCCGGAGGAGACGGACGGCGATTCCCTGGAGGCGGACGGTGTGTTGGCGTGGAGGCGGAGAGCTGTACAGTCGGAGATCCCAGGAGAAGACTACGGAGAGAGCCCAGCGGTCGACAAGCCAGGAGGCCACCGGTTTGGCGCTTCGCCCTGCCACGGTCCCACGGGAGGAGCGTGGCTGGACAAGGTACGGGGCGCAGTTGCGGGCTGGGTGGGAAGGAGTGAGCCGCGGCGCCCTCGAGACCCAGTGTAAATTTGTACAGTCGAGACCCCTTCCCCTCACGAGCACCACGGACGGCGGGGTTGTTGTTGTGCACTTGGTTTCCCTCACTCCCCGGGCCCCTGCATTCCTGTGTGGACACCCCAGTGACTGTGTTCTTTCTTTTCCTTGCTTTTTGGGGACTTCTCCGGAGTTACGAGGCACTCACAAGACCGACGCCTACTCGACTTCCTACCTGAGCAGCCCTGCATCATTCTGGCTAGTCCCGGATTTCCAAGGGGAGTCAGAACGGAGACCTCTGACTTCGCAAGACTGAGAGCTACCACTAAGAGACGAAAAGCATATCTTAAAATAAAGCCGTCTCTTCGTGCACTATTTCCTGACTCTGCCTCTTTTGAACCCGATCATAGCATTGCGGATCCACCTTCCCCTGTGGGCCCCGCTCCTACCCCCTCACAACTGGTGTCAGAAGTGGGATCGCAGTCCATCTGTGATTCTGAGATGGACGCCCTGCTGCAGCATCTCATCAAGGGGCAAGAGAAGCTTGAATGGGCCGTCGAGCGGCAGATGACGTCGGCCCAAGCCGACAGGGACCTCTTCAAGAATACTATAGCCGCCCAGATGGACAACATGCAGAAGACAATGACACACCCCACAGGGCTGGTTCCTGTAGAGAGCAGAGCCCATGTACCCAGTCCAACCGGTATCGCGTTGCAGAAGTATGTGCACGGTGAAGACCCTGATGCCTTCATGATGAATTTTGAGAGGGCGGCCAGGGCTCTGGGTTGGCCCGAAGAGAAGTGGCCGTTCTTCCTGGCCCCCCTGCTGACTGGGGAGGCCCAGTCCGCCTACCAGGTGGCGAACCCGGCTGGGAACGCTCCCTATGCTCTGATTAAGAACGTGATCCTGGACCACCTGGGATTGGACTCGGAAGCCTATCACGTACGGTTCCGCAAAGAGAAAGGGATCCCGGGAGAGAATCCAAAAACCCTTTTCTTCCGCCTGAAGACGATGGCCGATAAATGGCTGAAATCCGGCACCAGTACAAAAGAAGAAATACTGGCACAAATATACCTGGAGCAATTCATGGAGGCGCTCCCTATGGCTCCCAGAGGTGGCTGAGACAGCACTCGGGTCTCACGGTGGAACAGGCAATAGAGATGGCCGCCAACTATGCTCGTGCACAGCCCAGGGGCATAGGATGGGAGCCGGAGAAAACCACAAAACAGCCGTCCTTGGGAAGAGGGGAGAAGAAGACCAGACCCGTCCCGGAGCCCTTCCGGCCCCGCCCTCCTCGGATAGAAGCGCCCATACCCAGAGGCCCTCAATGCTTCGAGTGCGGAGAGTGGGGGCACATAGCCCGCCTTTGCCCCAGGAGAAGACCACCAGAAGAGCCCATGGAGGTGGGGTATCTCCCCAAGGCAGTCCTCTTATCCACGGAGCTGGGCTCATCATTCCATGTGAGTATACAGGTGAATGGGATTAGCCTCAAGGCCCTCCTGGACTCAGGGTGTAGGCAGTCAGTGGTGCAAGAACGGTTTGTCCTGCCCGACCAATATGTCCCGGATGAGATAGTACACATCCGTTGCGTGCATGGTGACATAAAACCTTATCCAGTCGCCAGGGTGTCGGTTGTCCCCAGTAATCACCCAGTAAGTACAGTGAGGGTAGGAGTGTTGCAGACCCTCCCTGAGGACATGATCCTTGGTGTGGACAACCCGGGCTTCCTGGATCTGTTTCGGAGAACCGTGTACGACCAACCACTGAAAGAGCCCAAACCCCATGCGGCTTTGGTTACCGCCGAACCATGGGTCTTGGACCGCAGCTTCCGGTTCGCCCAGTCAGAGGACCGTGCCCTGTTTAACGCGTGGGAGGCCGCGCAGGCCACACCCGAAGAGGCCAACGAGACGTATCCCAGGTTCATCATAAGAAGAGACCTGCTGTACAGAGAAGCTGCTGCCGGGAAAGAATTACAGCTCTTGGTGCCGACGTCTTTCCGCGAACAAGTGCTGTTCTTCGCCCATGCTCATCTCACGGCCGGCCATGTGGGGAAGGAGAAGACCACAGAGAGCATCTTACGACATTTCTACTGGCCGGGGATCTACCGAGACGTGCAGGAGTACTGCAGGAAGTGCGAAATCTGCCAGAGGAGGAACACCCACAGACCCCCGGCAGCTCCCCTGCAGCCGATGCCCATCATAGGGGTGCCCTTTGAGCGAGTGGGGATGGACCTCATAGGGCCCCTCCCGAAGACCCCCAGAGGACATCTCTACACGCTAGTGATAGTGGACTACGCCACCAGATACATAGAGGCATTTCCCTTGAAAACCCCCACAACCGCCAATGTGGCTGAAAAGTTCGTGGAGCTGTTTTCCAGGGTGGGCTTCCCAAAAGAGGTGGTAACAGACCAGGGTACACCATTTACCTCACGTCTCATGAGAGAGATCTGTAAATCCCTGGACATACAACATCTGAAAACGTCAGTGTACCACCCACAAACAGACGGTCTTGTGGAGAGGTATAACCAAACCCTCAAGGCCACCCTGAAAAAGATGCTATACTCAGAAGGACCGGCCTGGGATCGGTTGCTCCCGTTAGCCCTGTATGTGCTCCGGGCACAAAAACAGAGCAGTCTCGGTCTTTCGGCCTTTGAGCTCCTGTATGGGAGGATACCCAGAACCCTACTCGAAATCACCAAGGATGCCTGGGAAGAGCAGGGAGATCAGGAGAGAAACACCCCCCTGGAATACACTGCACAACTGAGGTCCAAGTTGGGGAAACTACGAAGCCTGGCTTATACAAACCTCGAACAACAACAGAAGAAACAAAAGAAGTCCTATGACAGAGGGACACGACTAAGACGGATGGCGGTAGGCGATTGGGCCTTGGTGTTATTACCCTCGATCACGAAAAAAACTGAGTGGGTCGGACCATACGAAGTGACCGAAACGATAGGAGAGACCACTTACAGGCTACGCCTCTCACCATCAAAACCCAGACCTACCACATAAACATGCTCAAAAAGTGGATCGGTCCCACACCCAGGAGTGCCCACTTGGCGGTCCCAAATAGAAGAAAGGAAGACAACACACTAAGACACCTCGTGATAAACCCGGATCTGTCTGACAGACAACAACAAGACCTAAGAGAAGCCCTGTCGCCCTTCATTACTGTGTTTTCGGACTTACCTGGTAAAACACACCTGGTGGAGCACCAGATCGAGACCATCCCAGGGAAAATAGTCAGACAGCGACCCTACAGGAACCCTGCCGCCCGGAGAGACGCAGTGCGACAAGAGGTACGGGATATGTTAGAGCTAGGGGTGATCCGTCCATCGTCCAGCAACTGGGCTTCTCCGATAGTGATGGTACCCAAACCTGACGGTACAAAACGCTTTTGTATGGACTTCCGAGCGCTGAACCAGATATCCTCCTTCGACGCATAACCCATTCCCCGCGTCGATGAGATGATTGAGAACCTAGGGGAGGCGGTGTACATAACAACCATAGACCTGACCAAGGGGTATTGGCAGGTACCCCTTCGGGAGGAGGACCGGAAAAAGACTGCCTTCATCACCGACGAGGGGCTCTACGAGTTCACTGTGCTCCCCTTTGGGCTTCACGGTGCACCAGCCACGTTCCAACGGCTAATGAACCACATCCTAAAACCCTTCCCGTCGTTCTGCTCGGCCTACCTAGACGACATCGTCGTCCACAGCAAAACATGGAAAGAGCATCTCCAACACCTCCAAGCCATCCTCCGGGCCCTGCAAGAGGCGGGCCTCCACGTCAACGCCAAAAAGTCAAGGGCGGCGTTTACAAGGGTGAAATACCTGGGCTACGTGCTAGGTGAGGGCACCATAGCCCCCCAGGACGAAAAGGTCAAGGCCATCAGAGACACATGTTTCCCGGCAACAAAAAGGGAACTTCGTGCTTTCCTCGGATTGATCGGGTATTACCGGAGGTTCATTCCCAGGTTTGCCGAAGTAGCCACCCCCCTAACGGACCTCCTGCGCAAGGATGTAAAAACCAAGGCGATACAACATCCGCCCCGGGAAGCCCAGGAGGCCTTCGTCCACCTGAAAAATGCGATCACTTCAGCCCCCGTATTGGTATCCCCGGATTTCAAGAGGGACTTTCTCCTAGCCACTGATGCATCAGAGACCGGCCTGGGGGCCGTTCTATCGCAGTTGGACGATGAGGGCATCGAGCACCCGGTACTGTTCTCAAGCCGGAAACTATTCCCTAGGGAACAGAAGTATTCCACAGTTGAACGCGAGTGTCTCGCCATCAAATGGGCGATTGAAAAATTGCGGTACTATTTGGAGGGTAGGCCCTTTATATTGCAGACAGACCATGCCCCCCTGCGGTGGATGTACCGCAATAGGTCGCTCAACCCTAGAGTGCTCCGATGGTTTCTTTCCCTGCAGCCCTACTCTTTCATTGTGCAACACAAAAAAGGGTCAGATAACGGGAACGCTGATTTTCTGTCCAGGGTCCTCCCTCTCCCCGATCGGGAGAGTCCAGGGGGGGAGGTGTGTGACGGGGCGGTGGGCCACGAGGATCAAAACACTGACATGCCCTCGGACTGGTGGTCCGCAATGCCTCTGACCCCCCTTTCTGTCGTCCCCGTACAGACTGCTGCCTCTGCACTAGGGGACTGGCGTTCACAGGAGGACTACGGTGTGTGGGACTACAACGAGGAATACGAACACGGCCCCTTTAACCCGAGGAGGCAGGACGGCGAGGCCACGCCCACCGCGAACGCGGAAGCTCCAAAAGCCGGAAGAGCGCCGGAGGAGACGGACGGCGATTCCCTGGAGGCGGACGGTGTGTTGGCGTGGAGGCGGAGAGCGGTACAGTCGGAGATCCCAGGAGAAGACTACGGAGAGAGCCCAGCGGTCGACAAGCCAGGAGGCCACCGGTTTGGCGCTTCGCCCTGCCACGGTCCCACGGGAGGAGCGTGGCTGGACAAGGTACGGGGCGCAGTTGCGGGCTGGGTGGGAAGGAGTGAGCCGCGGCGCCCTCGAGACCCAGTGTAAATTTGTACAGTCGAGACCCCTTCCCCTCACGAGCACCACGGACGGCGGGGTTGTTGTTGTGCACTTGGTTTCCCTCACTCCCCGGGCCCCTGCATTCCTGTGTGGACACCCCAGTGACTGTGTTCTTTCTTTTCCTTGCTTTTTGGGGACTTCTCCGGAGTTACGAGGCACTCACAAGACCGACGCCTACTCGACTTCCTACCTGAGCAGCCCTGCATCATTCTGGCTAGTCCCGGATTTCCAAGGGGAGTCAGAACGGAGACCTCTGACTTCGCAAGACTGAGAGCTACCACTAAGAGACGAAAAGCATATCTTAAAATAAAGCCGTCTCTTCGTGCACTATTTCCTGACTCTGCCTCTTTTGAACCCGATCATAGCATTGCGGATCCACCTTCCCCTGTGGGCCCCGCTCCTACCCCCTCACATGCTTGTAGGTGTTATTTTCATTAAAAACCTTTGCATGTCTCCAATTCTGCATATTGGATTTTTGTTATTCTGGTATCATTTTATTTAGTAAAATGTACTCTATTTTTCTAAATTCCTTTGGGATTTTTCTTGTGTTGTAATTCCACTTAATTACTACTTGTTTGCCGTCTAAATACTTCACACATTGCCTCTAAGTTAAGCCTGATTTATTTTGTGCCGAGTTGCAGAGGGTAAGCCTGACAAGGATTGTGGTTGTTGCCTGAGTTAGGGCTTCCACTCATCTCAACCAAAAGCACAATTTCTTACAAGTACCCTGTCAGTCAACCCCTAAATCAGGCCCTAAATCTTCATCTGTCTCCCGTTGTGCATATTAGATCACTTTGACTGAGCGTAGTCTCTTGTTTTATGCCATTTTAAACATTTCCAGGGAGCATCACTAAGTCACGAATCTGTAAATGATGAAAAAAGGGAGAAATGTTTCCTGCCCCTCTTCACTGTGGAACAAGTCCTGACAAACCTGTAATTTATTTGCTCTTTTTCATGTTAGTATTTCATTCGTTTTGGTGTTCCTTTTCACCTTAGTGCTCTTTTCATACAGGTACTTCCCTACACCCCCTCCTAGTTAGGTCTCGCCTTAGCGATGCAGCGCATGCGCTGCACGCCTTGGCGAGACCTATAGTCGCCACTTTCTCTGCCGAAGGGAGACAGGAGGTGGCACGCACGGACAGGAGATGTGCACTCCGTACGGGTGCACATCTCCTACCGCGCGGGCCAACTCCGGTCTCCCTTCAGCAGAGAAACTGGCAGCACAGCGCGCGCATCGCTCACTTTCATTTTTTAAGCCAATCATCAAATTCTCGAGCAAAAATTCCTGGTTGTTAGCTGAGGTATTTAGAATTGTTTCTGCACTATAAGTACAACTACTTAGGGCAGGCGGTGAATGCAAAAGAGACATGTTAGTGGTTGGCTTTCCCATAGGCACCCCTGTCCTGGGGGACTGTAATTCATCATCAGTGGGGCATTTGAGTTTGGCGTGAAAAAGGGTGACGATCTCTGAGAAAATCTCCGGTACCAGCCGATCATTGTTGGATTCAAAGCAGCCATTGCATTGAAAACACCTGAAGTGTTCCCTCGTGTTGGAACTATAGGAGTCTGTGGAATGACACTGACCTTACTGCAGTGTTGGTTACAGTGGTCGTCCCAGTAGGAACAGCCAAAGTATGCATAGTGTTTCCTGTTGCTCCAGGATTATACAAAGGAACACCAGGACCTATTGTTGTATGGCGTTTTAGATTCTGAATGGATTTTCCCAATTCATGCCCTTATATAGGTAAAATTCACGTTGCCCTTATATAGGCATTGAATTCAAGCCCATATTTAGGTATAGCCCATGCAACCCAAATACAGGCATGGCTACTTCCATCCATTCTCCAAACATCACAACGATTTCTTGGAAAACCAACTTAAGCCGTTAGGGACTTCCCTTTGCTTGAATATTGATTTCTCCAAGAACTCAGTTTTACAATGAACATCTATTGCTTAGGGGTTCATTCATGACTTTCATATGCCTGACTTTACGTCAAACACGGCATTACTAAACACCTTCAAGGTATAATATACCTTCACTTGCTATGGCAAAGCACGGTGGTTCGGAGCAGTTCGACGACCTACTTGCCAGATGCAGCTCGCTACAGCAAGTGCCGAAAGAGGCACTGACAAGAAGCTGTCCTCCTCTGCTGAGTATCCAGCTCCAGTGTTTCTGACTCCCCTTGCGGGGTGTTGGGAAATCGAGTCCCGAGACAGAGATACAGACCTCCTTCATTCTAAGGTATGGAGCTGATAAGAACCTTGAGAAACCTGCGGTAGATTCTTGGCAAAAACTAAACCCATGTTAAAGACCATACTTACTTCTTCCCTCGTACTAGACCTAGGTACATTGGGGTATGAATATTTTAGAAGCACTAGTTGAGTATTTTAGCCTATGTTATTTATGTTTGTATTTTTATATGGCGTAGTAACCATAAAATGCTATTACAGTATTATTTTATACTATTCTCGCTGTACGCATTATACTTTGCATTCTGTCTGACGATTTTAGCAGTTCACCTCTCTTGCATGAGAAAGAAGACTATTCAATAAACCTTTTATTGAAAACGCCTGTCTCACTATTTCTCTGCAAACTCTGTAGAAACGAAGCATGAACAATTGACTGAGTGAAATACTTATCTATTGTTTCCACTACTCTGAAGTTATTTTCCAGTCCTAGGGAAACAAAGTTGTCATGTTTATGCGGTTGTCAGAAACGAATCCCTTCTTGTGCATTCGAGAAAGTTTCTAGTGACCTCTGAGCTAGCTGGCACTCACAATTAAGTTTAGTATATTCGATAGAGACCTACTGACCTAAGTCCTTTGTCATATCTATAGGATATAATATTCCAATGCGCAGAGCCTATTGGGAAAATAGGAACTACACTACACTAGAGCCTTTAAAGCATGTGATGTAGAAGGAGCTGCAGCTACTGATGTTTCTTCTACTAAATTTGGAAACGCATTGAACAGTGCAGAAGGCACATCAAAAGTTACATCTACAGGTGTATTACTTGGTCCAGCAATTGGTATTTCATTATATGGGGTGGATGGTTTAGCAATTATTTGGTCACAAAATCTTCTTCTAATTCACTGTCACTGTGCTCAGGGTTATTCTCATTCTCTTCTGTCACTAGATGATTTTCCTTTGCCTTGCATTTGCCCTTCTCTTCTCCTTTAGTTATCAGTACATTGTATAATCGGGTTCTGTCAATTCTCCAAGTGTGCATGGCTCTCTTGACTCTCCCCTGATATTTATCTCTGTCTTTGAGATGCTCAACATGTTAACAAGTATTAAGTGCTTCAAACTGGGTAGGTCAAGAAGGCAGTTTCATTTTGTACAATTTTCTCCTTAAATTCCCAATAATTCTCAAATTGAACCCCCCATAATAGGGGAATTGCAATACCCCATCTTTCTCAGTGATCTTATGCCATTATGCAAGACAAAGACGTGTGGAAACACTCATCGACCTCCATAGTGCAACTTGGCGTACCCTCAGGTGGTGTTTCTTCTCCCTCTCTAATGGACACAGTCACTTCTACTCTTACTCTGTGTTGTATAGCTTTCAAGAATTTCATTTTGACTCAATTTAGTATGTCATTCATACTTGACTTTCCTTTGAAAACAGGAAATAATTTCTACCATTATTCTTTTTTTGCCTGTCACAACCAATAACAATACCAGTGTGGCTCTCTATGACTTACACAACCAATTGCGGCTCAGCTTTACAACAACCGACTTATACCAGCATGGCACGCTGTGCCATCACTCTTTGCTGCAGCTCACTTTCCCTAAACGTTTTCTTCTCAAACGTGTTTTCTAAGCAAAACGCACAAACAAAACAAAGAGCTTCAATAATTAAGTCTGTCTGCACCCCTACTGAAAGGAAAGATTCTCATACATCCAAGGTAACTCGGAATTACACTTTTTCGACTTATTCTACTCTTCACTCTGAGTGAAACCTCAACCAGCAGGGTCTCGCTTAGATTGATACAGTTGTTCCCTGTGCACTGAGGTCATCCACACCAACCATTTCTCACAACCACACAAAGAACAAATCCCTATCTTAATGATGAACTCTAACAACATGCACCACAACACAGCAGACAACTACAGCGGTGTCTTTTACACTGAGACTCACCTCATAGGTGTGTATCCCGGGATCTTACGCCTCAAATGGACCGGTTAGCCACTTCAACCTCTCTGCAGTAAATGCCATATTCACGCATCAGCTTAGATCAACTTTCATGACACCACACAGTCATTATAAACTTCGCAATCTAAGCATAAGCAATTACAACGTGCAACCCTATTAATACTCACACTCCTCCACTGCTACAAGTTGCCTCTGCATCGGCGATACACCATCACTCCTCCGACCAAACCATGGGCATTTGGTTTCGACTGGGCTTGGACAATTTCTAGATTGGACACCTTAACTCTCTGACATCAGTGAACAGAACCATCCAGCGTGCTACTAGATCTGATCCAGCGGATCTGATCTTTTGTTACTGGGCCCAACTGGTACGAAAGGATTTTACCTCCTTCATTTACTTCCACTTACTTTCTTTCCGACTTGGTTCTCCAATGGACCTTTTTCGTCGAACTGAGGAGAAAAAGAGTTAGCATAACTTGTTGATCAAAAGTTCATTAACAGTGCAGTCAATTTGGCTACACAATGAGGATCACGAACGGCAGGCAAGTTCAAGGGTGTTTATTGCCAGTTAGTGACTATATGGGTATAGTATGGCAATAGGGAGGCCAGGCTTCCTAAAAAAGTTTAGGCGAACAAGAATCAGACATACAAGCAGCTCTGCAGATGCGATACAATTTAGTTTTGTCCTTTTCAGGCATTAGCAATGACATTTTCTCTGATACAGAATAAGGCACATCAATGCTCATAAAACAAATCTACAGAAGACAATAGGAATCAGGCAAAAGAGTACAAGTAGTATTAGCAATAGCATTGCTGAAGCATGGTCAAGAGGCTTCAATGAGTCTGGAAAGTGTTGGTCTAATTCACACTTGGGGAATCAACGGGAAATGTCTCTAAAAGTTCATTCGAAGGGCAATGGGGTTAAGAGAAATGGTTCAGGTTGGAGTCCAAGGAAGGTTATGCATAAAAGTTGCAGAAAAGGGTTCAGTTCAGGAGTTCAGCAAGAATGTTTGTAGTCTTCTGTCATAAGCTGTCACTCCGCTCTGCATCTGAGCTCTCACTACCCTTAGCCATGGCAACGATAAGTTATAATCAATAGAGTCCGTCGGCAACTTTGCTTCAGTTGCATCATCAATAGAAGTCCATTGTGTTTGTTTCAATGTCTGTATCAATTCACATGGTCCATAATGTTTCTCATGTGCTCGTCGTTAAAATCTGTTCCCAGTCATGTATCTGTTGCTTGTTACTAGAAATGTATCTATTCCTAAACTAACAAATTGTAGGAACACCTGCAGGGAAAAAAAGTCAGCAGAAATGCAAAACACAGTAGGTTCCAATGGGACATCAATTCAGGGCATTCGAGTAAAACCCTGCTAATTTAGGACATTAAATCATTAAAACACATTGAATATATGTGTGCACATTTTAGCATATAGGTATACACTATTTACTTAGTACTTTTAATACATGCCCCATGAATCATATAGCAAGCAATGAAATTGCACAACAGTAAGTACACTTTGGAGTTACATTTGAAAGTACATAGATATAACATTAATATATACATTGATGAAATGTTATGGTTCCAACATCCTACACATATAAACATCATTTAAAGCTAAGAATAACATTTCTAGAAGTAACACAGATGAATCAGCACACATTTGTTAATCAAGTGTAAGGCTTCAGCAATAAAGTAAAGATGATGGGTTTTAGGGTAAACTACACATTGCAAATTATTCTTTTTTCATTATAGGGCATACTACAATTGTATATCCTTTTAGTGTAACAAAGCATATGGTTTTTATTAATACATGTCAATCACATTTATTAGTCAACATTGAGTAACTGGTTTCTAAATCATTCATTTTAAACATATCTAATTTAATGAAAACGAGTTCTAAGTTAAACATCAAATGCATTTCTTTCTACATTAGAAAATATTCGATGTGAGAACTATACATTCTATAGTAAGGTCTCTCTGCATGTGCAGTGTGAAGTATAATATGTTCAAGCATCATCAAGACATGTAAGACTCATGTACAAAGTACACAATCATTTTGTGTGTCAAGTATGAGTTGTATTTAGGTTTGTAGTGACGAGTAAATAGTGGGTAACTTTATGCTGCACCAACCTACATTCAATCTTTCCTACGAAAAGTTTTCACATACTACTATTGATGTTCATCACGGGTGATTTTGCACCTAAAAGGCATTTTGTAAGTCAAAGCATTTTTGCATCTAAATGTGATTTTTGCATGAATGTGATTTATACTTCTAAAAGATTTTCACACTAATGCTGACATTGTGCCAAGGAACTTTTTACACCTTAATGTGTTCTCAACTGTGAGAAAAGTGGATTACTAGTTGGGGTGATTGTGAGACCTCACCAAGTGATAATTGAATTAATCGGTTTCTGGTCCAGTTAGTGCTCTTTATAGCAAACCTTAGCTAAGTACTGGGTTGCGGTGGCCCTTAGCACTCAGGCTTCGCTCAAAGGAAAACCAGATATAAATAATTTCTCAGTACGAAAATAGTTCACAAGTAAAAAACAAGACACAATAAAAATCCCACTCCAATTTATAATAAAAGAATGTATTCTTAACTTTAAATAGCAAGCAAAACAATAAAAATCTGATAGAGTCCACATTTGTAAAGCGCACAATCACCCGTAAGGGTCTCTAGGCGCTGGGGGCCGTCGGGAAGATTAAGCGAGCTATTGCCCAGAGTCACATGGTGCTGGGCTAATCTGCCGCCGGAGCCGGAGATCGAACCGTGATCCCCAGATTCCAGCGTCAGTCGTCCTGGCCGCGGCGCCACACCTCTCCCCTATAGAGGGAACCAAAGTTATGGTGTTTGCAATTCACACCAAGAAGATTTTCACTTGTAGTAGTAGTCTATGAGCCTTGAGCGTGAGTGTCCAGGCTGAAGTCCAAGTTTCTGGTCGACCGTGATGGAGTGAGGGTCAGATGCAGGGGTAGGTTTGATTCCAGTCAAACGTTTATCTTTGCACTTAGATACTTTTCTGGTCCTTATTCTTATCAATGGGCTCTCCAGCGATATCCTTTGCAGCTTGAGTCTGACATTTGGGTCGACTTCGGTGGACAGGCGTAGTTAAGCTTTCCCGTGAAAGCATTAGTTCTTGACAGCATTCATGGATAGATGAGATAGTCTGACAGGTATTCAAGTAAGTCTTTATTGCTATACACTTTCATTTGAATATTTTATCTGATTAATATTAGGAAGTCTACCATCTTTTGCGTATTTGTTACAGCTTCCGGAGTGGTAGTCACTGAAGTGTCCTGTATGAGCCACAGTCAGAAGCACATCAGAATCTGCTACACTGCCAGCATGTGATTCTCTTTTCCCCTTTCCATTTTCCCCTTTGGGTGTCGTTTAGTTAATTTGTGTGTTGTGATTGAACTGCAGAAGAGTTCAGTAGGAAAGTGTTTCCATAATACTCTTGTGGAGGTGAATCAGATGGGAACTGTGACACTTCCAAGGTCTTGTACCCCTGGCTGGCATCACAGTGTACTCCTCTGCAAATAATTGTGAAAATCCTAAGGTGTGGGCTCGTAATGACTTCCAATTGGCCCGTTTGCGCTAAGCCTGTGCTGCTTTGTGCTTGTAGGTGCTATTTTCATTAAAAACCTTTCCATGTCTCCAATTCTGCATATTGGATTTTTGTCATTCTGGTATCATTTTATTTAGTAAAATTTACTCTATTTTTCTAAATACATTTGGGATTTTTCTCGTGTTGTGATTTCACTTAATTACTGCTTGTTTGCTGTCTAAATACTTTACATATTGCCTCCAAGTAAAGCCTGATTTATTTTGTGCCAAGCTGCAGAGGGTAAGCCTGACAAGGATTGTGGTTGTTGCCTGAGTTAGGGCTTCCACTCATCTCAACCAAAAGCACAATTTCTTACAAGTACCCTGTCAGTCAAACCCTAAATCAGGCCCTAAATCTTCATCTGTCTTCCGTTGTGCATATTAGATCACTTGGACTGAGCGTAGTCCCTTGTTTTAGGCTATTTTAAACATTTCCAGGGAGCATCACTAAGTCACGAATCTGTAAATGATGAAAAAAGGGAGACATTTTTCCAGCCCCTCTTCACTGTGGAACAAGTCCTGACAAACCTGTAATTTATTTGCTCTTTTTCATGTTAGTATTTCATTCGTTTTGGTGTTCCTTTTCACCTTAGTGCTCTTTTCATACAGGTACTTCCCAGCACCCCCTCCTAGTTAGGTCTCGCCTTAGCGATGCAGCGCATGTGCTGCTTGCCTTGGCGAGACCTATAGTCGCTTTCTCTGCCGAAGGGAGACAGGAGGTGGCACGCGCGGACAGGAGATGTGCACTCCGTACGCATGCACATCTCCTGCCCGCGCGTGCCAACTCCGGTCTCCCTTCAGCAGAGAAACCGGCGGCACAGCGTGCGCATAGCTCACTTTTACTTTCCCTCCCTCCACTTTAAGAACCCGGACATTCCACGGCCACGGCTTGTTTCAGTTTTTCGAGGCAACCAGTAGCATATTCGCCTCCTATTAAACTAGCACGCAGGCCAATATCTACCCTTTATTCACTTATTGCGTAGAGAAAAACATTTCTTTCTTTGTATGTTTAGCAGACAGTCTGGTGAGCAGCATTTCTTTACCCGCTCAAACGTGTGCAAACGTTCAAAATCAGTAAAAAAAAAAATATGAAAAAGTGGCTCCAGTTGGAGTATGGAAGGCAGGATTGGACTTTCTTATGGGCCTGGAGCTGCCGGTCTTCGAAGCCCGGGGGTGTCCACGCAAACACTACAAAATCTGGAAGCGGTGGGCGGACTACAGGGGCCTGATGCTTGACCCCCCGATAGACATTGCCGATGTTCAGTCTCTTGATGTGGATCCTGTACCCTAGACTGTTGGCCCACACTGCCATTGCTATACATCTCATGTTGATAAGCTGATCACGTGCACCGGGTTAGGGTGGGATAAGGGGTGGGTAGTTGGGGCTGGGGTGGGGGGTAGTTTTTTGCTTGGGGCTGGGTGGGATGGGGGGGATTGTTGGGGTAAGTCATTTTGAAACTCTGGGTTCACTGCCATACTTCTACACGTGAATCATTGACAGTCTCCTCCTGACTGTGGAGGGCTGTGCCGAATTCTGCTTGAACTCTTAATAAAAACGGTTTTGAAAAAAAAAAAAGTGGCTCCAGGTCCTGGCCTCTCACAGCACTTACTGCCTTGCCCTTGGCCCCACTGCACCGAGGGAAGGCACAACCTTACTCACATCTGCTGACACAAATCAAAAGAGCTAGAAAAAGAGGGGGAAGGGAAAATAAACACAGGAAATTGCTTTTTTTTGCAACATGTCTTGGGTGATGACACAGCAAAAATGCAAGAACTGTCACTTATTCCTAGGGCAGTTGCCTGGTTACATAGTCTGCCTTATGGTCATAGGATAGGGGCATACTGCCTCTCCCAGTGGAGCTAAGGAAATCACCTATCCTCTCCAGTGCTCTCCTTGGATGCTTCTCTGAAATCCGTCCTGCCTTCATAGTCCTCCGATCTCCAGGCTCCCCTGTTAATGATCTGGATTTGTTGCTCAGCTGTGCCACAGCTATCACTCTTCCATGATCAGGGTATGGTGGGCATGTTTGTACTTTATTCTGCCTCCAACAACTGCCTGGAGTCCTTTTGGTTTCATGCTCTTGGTACACTCCTCCTTTGGCTTCCTTCTCATGTTGCGTCCTTCGCCAGCCTTCCTTTTCCTGTTCGAGGGTTCTCTTTTATTTTCTTTTTTCCTGTCTTCCTCCCTATCCTGGAACGATCGTCTTCCTGAACCGGAGTTATAATTTATGCCTAAAAGCATAAAGTGCCAACTATGTGACTACATTTATTTTGGGCCCAGGTCTATTTTCTGTCCCAGTCTGACCCTGAACACCGATAAGTTAAGAAAGATGTTAAGGAACCCACCTGGAGTAGCAACCAGTGGTTTAGATTTATTAAAACATTTCCATGTATCACTTCTTTGATGTCCCATTAGATAATAAGTGCTACCACTGATAACTCCTGATAACTTCCGTGTGTGCCGTACAAGGCAGCACACATAGAAAAAGCAAAATGCCATGGATTGTTTACGTACAGAACGGTCCCCCTTCCTGTACATAAAAAATCCTTTAAAAGAAATACCATTTGTGACTTTCATGTGTACTGCACGAAGCAGCACACATGACAGTGACAAAATGGCATTTTAGTATTGTTTATGTGCAGGAAGGGACACCTTCTTACATATAAACAATACTCCCCTGCACTTAGACAACCTTGCACTATGGTGCAAGGGTGCTTGCGTTGCTAAACTTAGCGTCATCACAGGGGGAATCGCAAGGCTGCACCACATTCTTGTAAATATGGTGCAACCTTGCGTTTCAGAAGTGCCGGAGAGAGCGTTAAGCCAGGAAGGCTAACGCTTCTCTCCGCTACTTCTTTGTTCATATCCCCCAGAATGTTTTCTACAGTTAGTGTAGTGGTCATGTTAGTAAACATGCAAATTTAAAATTGGTCTATGCTGTGTAAAAGAAATATATGAAACGAGGAAATGTAGTCTTCTCAGAAAAAAACAATATGTTATTTTTACAGGGGAAATATACGGTAAACGTGCAGCTGTGTGAAATAACTAATTAGGACACACCAAATGAGAATACAATACATTGTTTTCTTAGAAAAACCAAAGTGTTATTTTTCATAAACGAAGTGGTATACTGATACACAATAACTAAAGGCATACAGAAAACGTGAGGCACAACTGTTAATGCCTGCTCTTCTGGGTTTTATGTACTGAACAATGAACTTGTAGTTTATATTTGTGAACTTCGACAGCATCTATAATACCCTGAGGTCTATTCTGTTGTAATGTCGGAGAGGCATCAGAGTGCAAAGGGGTATGATTGGCACATTGTATTGAGTTCATATCTTTCTGTTGTGCGCAGGTATGACAACCCAAAAAAGTGAATCATAGAATGCAGTCATGTTTAAAAAGAAAATTGTCTCAAAAATTGCAATAGTTTTCCTGAAGTCCAAAAATCATCAACTCATAATGAACATTCTGGATAAAACACTATTCAATTGTAAAACGCATTAGTAATTAGGAGCCAGATGTAGGTGGCCCAATACCGGTCGGTAACGGTAGAAACGACCGAATTTAGGCTGTTACAGACCGGTATTGGGCATTTGGTATGTAGGTGGCCTAAATTGCAAATTCGGTAATTTACCGATTCGGTTTTGTAAGGAATCAGTAAATTACCTATTCCTTAAAATACCGAATCGGTAAATTACCAAATTTGCAATGTAGGGAACACTCAAATGAGTGCTTTTCCCATTTTAGGAGTCGTTATTTACCACCAACTATAAGTTGGTGGTAAATAAGGAACACCTTAGAAAATGCAAATCAGTGCATTTTCAACTGTGCCATGTGGCAGACATGGGCATGTATGTGTGCCACATCTGCACACAAGCACGATTTAGGGGTGCAACAGGGTGTCAAAGTGACACCCTGGCACCCTTTTATGTGTCCCCCATTTTACCCAATCTGTATTTACCGATTCGGTAATTGCCATTCATTCCTATTGGCCTTCAGGCCCATAGGAATGAATGGCAATTACCGAATCGGTAAATACCGATTCGGTAAATACCGAATCTTACCGATTCAGTAATTTTTACCGATTTTCTTTTGCTACATAGCATTTACCGATTCTAAAATATCGAATTGGTAAAATTCGGTATTTTAGAATCGTTTTCTATAGATGCACGTTACCAATATAAACACACCCGCTGTAGTCCTAAATGCCCCATGTTCATTCTCTCATGCACAGTGTCGTTAGTTGTGCAGTGCCAGGGGAGGGAGCACTCTGCCAGAGAGAATCTGTAACAGGTAAATGGCCAATCACTGTGTGGCTTCAAAATAAAGCCACATGGTGATTGGTCATGTTCTGCAATTCTGCTGCTCCCGCGCTGCCTCTTGAGCTCTGGCCAGGAGAGCACGAGCCAACTTCTAGAACCAATTAAGATGCTACTCTCATGCTGTTTATAACAGTAAACAGCATGAGAGCAGCACCAGGATTGGTATGGGCAGGCGAATCATGCACTCCATAGGAGACTGGGTGGCTGCATCTGTGATCTCTCTGGCTCCTAATACAGCGTGAATATGAGAGGCTTCAAGTGTGCATGGTGGGCTGGACACACCATAACAACCGTCCAGTCAGACATGCACACTACAGAGGCATTGACCATGTCCAATGATTATTCTTCTGCCAGCACTGGCCCACACCCTGAAAATGACCACCAGTTCTGGCACAACCGAAAAAAACGCCACAGTCAGGGCTTTAGGTTCATATAAACTATTGAGTTTATATTCAATTATAAATATGTGATGCGCAGCTCACAGCAGTGGGAGGAGCAACATCCTTACACCCCAAAGAAGGAACCACCCCTACCCACATGGAGGAAATGACCTGTAAAGAACCATGCACTAGAGGTAGTAACATGTAAAAATCAGTTTCAGGCTATTCCCTTATTTTAAAGAAGTACAAACACACACACACACACAAACTCTTTAGCGCAAAAAATGATTTGCACCAGTGATTTGACGCCAGCTGTAGCTCCCTGCCTGGGAGTGAGCTTTATTTTCTACATGCATTGATATTGGTTGAAATTAGTTCTGTTTGAAAATTTACAGCACATTTTTGCCTTTTTGCCCGGAAGGGATTGGGGAATTAAAAGTAAAGACAATGTTTGAGGACAAATCACAAAAAGTTCATTCTAATTTTTTGCATCATTTTCTGTTATTACTATTACTACTGTCATTATAGGCCCTGATTGCGAGTTTCTCATAATCTTCAATTGACCCAGTAGTTACCAGGCCCATCAGTGTTACAAATTATCTTCTCATACATTACAGTTCCACACTGTTTGCCATGGGCACACTGGCTGCTTAAAGCAACAAATTCTAAGGGTGAAATTGAAGATTGAGGAATCAGTTGCATTCAATCCGACTCACTGGTAATTTTCCATTCCTAATGGACCCTCAAGGTCCAACTCGAAATGGGACAGTGTGTCCGACCTATGGAGATACCATTCCTTCTGGGACCTGCATTGCCAGGGCTATAAATGGGTCACTCATAATACAGGCCTCGGAAAATGGATGTATGACACTACAACGCATGCTTTTACCACGCATGCGGTTACAACGCAGTTTATGCAACGCATGCTGTTACAACGCATAGTGCTTTGGGGTGCTGGATAGTGAATAGTTTAATTTACTATTCCAACTCCAGTCCCCGTGGATAGTAGGGAAGGTGTTGGATGGATAGTAAATTAAATCTATTCCCTATCCTAGAGCGCCCCCCAGTGCAATGCGTTGTAATGGTTTTCGTTGTAAAACCTGCATTGTAATAGCACTGCGTTGTAAAAGTTTCGTTGTAAAGGATGTTTCCCTCGAAAAATCATTAACATTTTACTAGTCCTGTAGGTCTAGTAAGTTAAATAACCTACTCAACCTAACTGTAATGTACTTGACCCATACACTGGTTTCTTTTTGTCATTCTAGGCAGATATTTTATTTTGCAGAGACATCTTTTTGTTCATCATTGTAACATATGAGAGCACCTTCCAGTATGTGAGTTTGGCATTCCTACTGTACAAAAAAAACTATTTTGCCATACATCGGGCACGCATGACCTCTGACTTGCCTCCGAGTTCACTATAGCATTACCATCAGGGCAGGGGCAGGAATGTTTCTAAGTTCATCTTTAAAAACACATTTTTAATCGATCTATTACTAAAGCATGAGGTGGTAGTGTACTGTCATTTAGAGACAGCACATTTTCCATTGCAATGTTGAAAAATGTTCCCACTGACATGCAGTTTTACTTATTAAACTATTTAGGGGTATATTCACAAGAACGTGTGAGAACTAACGCAAGAGTAGCGTAACGTAACTTTCAACATCGCAGCCTATCGTGGGAAAATAACCCTGTGTCAACGTGGAATTCACAACAATGCAGAAGCATGCAATAGTCATCAGATAACTCGTCAAAAATTTGCGAGAAAATGAACACCATGCCGCAAAAATGCAAAACGCAAACACAAAAAAACATGCGATGAGGCCAATCGCGGTACAAAAATCAGAGAAAACCAGCCACAGGCCCCCAAATCCCACACGTCTGGTGGGAAAATGCACTATAAAAGAAAGAAAAAAACAAGAAAAAAACCAATTCAAACTGCGTAGCAACATGCCAAGGACAAGCTGAACCCCACAAGCCACACGGAGGACCAGCATGGAACCCCGTGTTCGGGGAAGGGCAAGGACAACAGGAAGAGGAAGACGGGCTTTAGGCCGCAGGAAGACGGGATCATCGTCTCGGAGGTCATGGGACACTACCAATAACTGTCCGTCACCTCCACTGCGTCACTGGAAACCCAAACGGAAATATGGCAGGCCATCGTCAGCAACGTCAATGCGGTCGGAGTGGTGAGGAGGTCACTGGAGGAGGTCAAGAGGCGCTGGCATGAAGTGCACAGCAAAACCAAGGAGAAGTTCTCCGCCCACAGGAAGGCAGCAAGGGCGACTGGAGATGGGAGTCCTGCGACACAGGAGGTGATTGATGGGCTGGAGGAAATAGTGGCCACAGTCAGCAGTGTGGAGACGGTGGCAGGAATTGGGGGCCTGGACACAGCACGATACGACCTGACCCAACAGCAACAGGGTGAGTAACGACCAGGGACGGGGGGCACAGGGGGAGATGGGCACAATGGCACACATGCACAATTATGTGTAGCACACTGCACACCCACAATGATCGTGGAACATGTCACTGAGAGCCTTGGCACACTGCAGCACACAGAGAAACGCCAAGTAGGCCCCCATCCACAATGTGCACAAAGGGGCCCCTCCAGATCACCAAGATCACAATGCAGCACACACATAGCAATCACAGAACATCAGCAGTGATGGCAATGAGGTACAAAGTGCAACATCAGCACCATAGGACATGACTCACAACAGGTCCTGTACGTGTGTAGTAACTGTCCACTCAGATCTGGCATTGCCTGGCATTGTGTGATGATAATGCACAGGTACTACCATACATCCATCATGTAGTCGAAAAACACACTGACTGCCATCAAAAGGCCTGCTACACCAAAACAGTCACAATGTACATTGTCATGCAGTCTGAACGTAAACATCTGCAAATCTCCAACATACATGTACAACTCTGTTACCCTGCATCTCCCCTTTCACATTGCAGAGGGACAAACAACACCTCCTGCAGAGCAGACCAGACATATCTTCAGTGAAGATGAAGAGGACCCCCATGTCATCTGCACGCCACCCTCCAATGGAACGTAGATAGCCTCCGCATCCCATCCCCAGAAGCAGGGCAGGCCAGCTGCCCGAGGTGAGTGCACCACCTGCACAGACCACACAGCAGGAAACACACACCACCATGGCTGTCTCCCGGCACCCCCCACCAATTTATGGAGTTCCAACAACGTATGTGGTATTGCCAGGTGGAGTTGGCTGTCCAGCTGCGGGTGGGCTTCGAACTCATGGCAGCCAAACTCGGTGCCATACGTGGGTGACTGAGCCCCATCAAAGACCATGTACAGTCCCTTTCGGACACCCCCTGTACGCACCATGCTCCACCACAGACCTTGGCTGAACTTGCTGGGGCAATTAATCTAATACAAGAACTGTGTGGTCAGTCAGGCACCAGCGATCAGAACACAGAGTTGGCACAGATGACGAGGTCAATGGAGACCATGGAGCAGATGCAGGATGGAAGTCCGTCTGCCACGGCTGGACACCAGCGAGTAGTAACTGGAAACCTCAAAGCCGTGCAGTACTTCATCTTGCCATTGCTGCCACTGAGCCAGTCCCAGATGACTGCAGCGGGAACATCGACATACACAACTCTGAGCCCTGATGTGTCCGGGGCACACTGTGATGCTGTACCATCACCTTTGCAGTCTGTTGTGTCAGTGGCACACAGTGAGCCAGCCATCACCCGCCACACACACCAGACACAGAACCCGTATCAGGGGTGTCGAAGGGGATGGGAATTACTTTCTGAGGAAGGAGGCAGTAGCATCCATCACCGCCATATGCCCGGTCCATGCCTGGTTATGACCTATGCATCATGCCCTGGGAAACACCTCATACTGACCCCCGAACACTCTGCGACACAAACCCGGACCCTGACACAGACTACCATTTCATCACTTGTGGCCAAATACACAGCAATCCTGCTGCAGACTGCACTCTCCCACTTCCTAATCACTTCTCAACTGTGTTTGGCCCACCACTTGGTTTCCATGTGATGTGGGCTTGGATGGCCATGTACAGCATTAGCTCCATTATTCACCTGAATGTGAATAAAACATTGTGAATCACACAGATGTGTCATTACTATGTTCACTCACGTATGGAAGTATGGCTGGATATAGGGACAATGATTGCACATGAAGGTACACCATGGTAACTGACATCTATGCGCATGTGTATCCCTGAGACACATGGCAAAGTGGATAACTGTGAAGATGAGTACTAGCTGTGTCCCCATTGCACATCAACAATAATCTCACAACCCCCCAAACTAGGCACACATCCATGTGTTGAATAGGGCTGTGGGTTGGACTGACCAAATCAGTAGCAGGCCAGGAGTGGTGGCCTACATTACATGTGACAACAGAACTGCATGTCGCATACCCATTTACACACATCTGTGTGGACACATTCTGTTATAATGTATGACATTGCTCCACATGGTCAGAGGTTGCAGAGCATACTCACATTGCTGAAGTCACGTAAGTGCACATGTCGGCCAGCACCTATCCCAAAACAATGTCTGGCTCACAGATGTTGTACTTGCAAAAGGGACACACCACCATTGCACATGCATCAGTCAGTCCCTCTCTGTGTAGGGACGATGCTCATTGTGGCACACGAGGGGACAATCAAATCAACACACCTCACAGCTAGACACCAGTGGGGTGACATAGACTTTATTGGCATGTGCGTGTCAGTATGGAAGAGGCAACGGCCACAACAGGCAGGGACATGCTTAAGACACTTGCACGCAGCATGGGTACACGTCAAGGTTCAGACATTCTTGTTGCAAAAATGGACGAAAATCATCACGGATGGCAACTCTCCCAGCCCACCTTGCCTTGATGGATGAGTCAGGTGTTGTTTGGCGTCTGCCCATTGCCCCGTGTGAGGGTGCACGACTCACTGCCCATGGGATCTGCACAGTGCTCTGCAGAGTGCGCCTATGGTCCGCTCTGCTGACAGTGCTCAGGTGAAAGAGTCCAAGAGGTTCAAATGTCGTGCCACAGTGCTGTGTGTGTGCTGTCCCCCAGCAGTTTGTCCGAATTGGCAACATTGCCAAACGAAGCTGTGTTGCTACGACAATGGACCTGCCTCACCTTGCACAGGTGTGTGCACACACGAGTTGTTCCAGGCACATGCATCCAGAGTTAGGACGATGGCAGACGTGTCCTCTGTTGTGGTGTGATATGTGAGCAATCCCCACGATGGAACAAGTTGTTGGGACCTGTGTTGTGGGTAACAATTGGATGTGGCTGCAGGAACGTAGTTACTCGTCCGTGAATGCTCGCGCAGCTTCATATGCAATGTGTTCCAATAGAATGTCGCTGTTGTGTTCAGGGAACACCAGGGTAAACCAATTCATTAACTGGTCTGGACAAGTGTGCTCAGCCCATGCCGTTTCACCAATCGGCAACACAGCCCAATATTAGCGCCTCTATGTGGTCACTGCACACGAGGAACTGCCAAAACATACACAGTATGTCAAAGCATCCCATGCACGGCTGTCTTGGTTACACTCCTGTTTGTGATCCAACAGGGGGCACAGACACAAGTCATAGTCCAATTCATCTACGGTTGTGTTGGATAGGCAGACATCCATTGGACACTCGAATGTGCATGTTCGGCAGTGGAACCTGGGCTGGACGCAGGTGATGTAGGCAATGCGGAAGCTGAGCCGGTAACTGATCCGCAGCACTGCCAGTGGCATGGTGCCCAGTAAATGCAGCATGTGTGCATGGTACTGTTCCACATGACGGGGGTTGTGCATGTGCCCAGTATTGCCTGCCATTACCTTGGTGCGTCTCGCGGAACCAGCACTCTTCTGAACTGCGGCAGTTGTGTGGAGGATATGCCACAGCTCAGAGCAATGATTTGAATGTGTGTGCAACCTTGGGCTGTATGGGTCGCTGTTTCCGTGAAAGTCAAGGCCATCCCATGCGAGGGTACCTCAGGCAGGGGCTTCTGTGTGTGGGGTGTGGATAAGTTGGATAGTTCTTTTGCGCAATGCGTGGTGTGGGAGTCCTCTGCATCTGCCATGGCATCTCTCTCGGGGTGTGTCAGGCGCATTCTGGACCAAGGTCAGAGGAGCTGGTGTCCTACCTTCTGCATTGGAACAATGTAGATTTCATCCCTGAGGTTTTTCTGACTACTACTTGCGGTTTCGGAACGTGATGTGGCTTTGTGGCTGAGATTGGGACACAGCCTTGGGCTCATGGTGTACGAATAGCCATACACACACACACATGTTGGCATGTGGTGCCAGGTGCTCTTCAAGGCCTTGCACTGCTTGTGCAATCTCACTCCGTCTCTCTCCCTCTCTTTCCTTTGTTGGGCGCATGGCTCACCTTCTTCTGTTGGATTTCGTATTCCAGGCTGTGTCCAACGGACTCTCCAGTGTCGACCCGCTTGGATTCATCCAAATGGTTGTTTTGTCTTTTGTTTGTATGGTGTTTTGTGTTGGTGATTGCATTGCTGCATGACTGGTTCTCCATTTTCTGGCCAAGCATGTACGTTGATTTTCCTGCTTGTGCGACCTTGGGCAACATATTTGTTTTGTGATTCGTGGTGTTGGTGTGCAGTTTCTTGGTACGGGTTTGGGGGTGGGCTCAGGGGGGGCTGTTGTGGGCCTAAGTGTGGTATCAGTGGGTGTTGTGGCCCTCTTGGGTGTCCGTGCTGCATGTTCAGTTGCTCCAGAGCATCTGTTTGTCTTCAGGTGTGGCTGTGGGCTGTGCTCCCTTTTGTGGCGCAGACTGTGGTCCGACTTTACACCAGTCAGAGCAGATGTAAATTTCCTGCTGCTAACGCGGGTTATTACGTGTTTTGTGTTTTTTCCGCTGTTCTGTCTGGTCGTTGTGATTGTTGTGGTGTGGTGTTGTCGCAGCTTTTGGCATGGAAACGCCTACTCTGCATCTCATCAGCGATGTTTGCGGGGTCCTCTGTTGCGATGTTTTTTGCGGCTGCTATCACAGGTAAGCTGGTGCTGGGGGCTGTTAGCCACCAGCTTGTGAATGGGGTGGTAAATTCATCACGACTTTGGCTGTGCAAAAGTGAAGTCAATTCGGCGATAGCTCCTTGTGAATATGCCCCATAGTGTATAAACAATAATCTGTGGAAATTGAGTTTCATCAAACATATTTATCATTTCACATCACCAAGTAAAGTTTACATAACACAGAATTACAAAACAAGGGCTTTCATAAATACTGAAATGTATTTTGAAGTGTTTATACAGTCTCTTTTTATCTATTCAAATGTATGTTAGAATACAACATGGCATCCTACAGCCTTTCATTTCAAACTTTTTGGACAGCACTTTTATCAGACAGTTCACTTTACAAAGTCCTCCAACTTTGCAGTAAGAGAAAGAAAAGTTATTGTAGATATAAACTGACTTATCACCTCTGTCTCCGCACACAGAATAAATGTGACAATATAAAAACAAGATTTAAAGACATCTTTAATGCTCCTTCACTTTGTGAATGAACAGAATGCCTTTTGTTTGTCAGCTTGCCAGAAGGTTTTAGTAGGTCCTAAACACAGCTTGCCCTGATAAAATCTGACTCGCCATAGATTTGTGAGGCCAGTGTAGGCAATCATGCCAAAGAATGTTCATAGTAGTTAATTCAATTTAGTGACAGAACCGTTAAAGAGCAATATATGCCGATTAGGTTATCTCATTTGCCCACACCTGAAGTTGATCGGAGTATGATATTCCCAGTGGAATGAGAACCTACAAAATGTGTGGAACGACGAGACAAACCACAAACAAGCACACCCGGTTTCAGTCGTCCGCTAGTCCTCTAGCTCGTACTAAATACATATATACACATTTTAATTATGCAATTAATGATGGCTGTTTGGTATTTCTCATATTTATGAAATGACAGCACACACATCTGCTGCCCAACTTAGATTTTTTTCACAACACCTTAAGAGATTTAATAATGATGTTATGCTATATTAGTTTTGTGTTTGATTTTTGGGTGGATTTATTCAGTAAATGCAAGATATAGGTAGAAAATATATATTCTGTAGGAACGCCAAAAAAGTAAAGATGCTGTGGTTTGAACAATCCATTCTTTATGAAGAAGAAAACTGTATGTAGTTCTAGCCCGCAGCAGTTCTGAGTAAGTACTTTTCACTCTGCAGTTAATAAGTCCATGCAGCAACACAACACAGAAGGTTATTGACGCAACAACGCGGGGGTCATTCAAAAGAAATGAAAATATTTCCAGAGGGAAAAGTATATTAAAAAAAAAAAGAGGACGAGCTTTAATCGTCTGGATTTTTTTCTTGTGCCATACACTATTTCTGCTTCTATGATTGAACCGTGACCTCCAACATATATTCCTAAATTCTATGATAACTTGCCCCTTGGCTGATTTTCATTTTCTGTTCGTTAAAAAGCCATCTAGCTGGTTCTCAGCGTAACCTTATATTGAAAGGTTTCCTTCTGCAACAACAAACATGTTTGCTTTCACCATTTCTTTTAAAAATGATGGACATTTCAGTCAAAATAAAATGTACAACTATCTAATAGGCACAAATTCAACACCACTTCCATCAATGTCATCGAAACATGCCAATTATTCTAAATAGTCGAAGCAGAATTAATTGTATTGCAGTAATATACTTTCATGATGGACAGTTCTAGAGTGTGTGGGGACTTCAGACAGAAAAGGAATGTGCAAGGCCGTTCTAATTGGCACACCTCGTGACAACCCAGGAAATGACATCACCAGAAATGCCATAAATTGGCCATTAGTCCACTGGCATCTTGAAGCGACTTTGCAAGAAGCAACTTCCCCGAAGTCGATATCAGTGAAACAATAAAAACAGAAACAGAAACCCTAATGTATATTTTTAATTGAATGTAATGTTTTTTTGAGATTTGTGAAATATTTTATGCAGTCCGTTAGTGGTGTACACAGCATGGCCGAAAGTCAGCGGACAGTTGTACATAGTCAGAGCCAATATGTGGTACAAGGGGTAGCTGGTTTGGGGACTGTTACTGCATCATGCTTTTGAGTTCTTGACCCCTTTCGCTGCTTGGTCTTTCACCCCCCTCCCCCCGCTATTAGCCTTTTTTTTTGCTATTTGTGGTAGTTTGTACTTAGACCCCTGTAACTTTTTGTCCAAATAAGGTATCCATGTCAAATTTGCGCCCTTCTTTCCAACACCCTGAGGATTCTAAAAGTACCCAGTGTTCGTGGATTCCCCTGGAGGGGACCCAGAAATTAGCCAAAACACAGCAAAATTTTGGTTGTTTTGAAAAAATTGGAAAGAGTTGCTGGCGAAGAAAGCGTCTGGTTGGTTCCCTGCAAATGGCATCAACAAAGAGTTTGTGGCGCTGAACGCACCATTTTCTCAGCTTTCAGGAACAGGCAGACTTTTGTCAGAAATTCAAAATTTTCTACTCAGTTTCGCCATTTTAGCAGGCAATAGCATATTTTTCCTATTTTTTGTGCTTTCAGCCTCATTCCAGTTAGTGGTAAAAGTGGGTGTGAAACCAATAATGGATTCCAGAAAGCTATACATTTCTAGAAACTATATAAAATGCTGAATTCAGCAAGGGGTCATTTGTGTAGTTCCATCAAGGTTTTTCATTAGAAACTAACAAATAAGAATAGAAAATATTGAAATTGAGTTGAAACAAACAGCCATTTTTGCTAACGTTTTCACCTGTAACTTCTAAGTATGACAGATTTTTTAAAGCAATACACTGTTGCATCCGCTGGACCCTTCAGGTTGTGGGGATATATAGAACTTGTAGGTTCACCAATAACACTAGGAACCAAGAGCCAATAACTGAGCTGCGTCTTGCAATGTTTTTTTTTTTTATTGTGTATCAGTATATACCAATTCTTTTGCTGAAATATAAAGAGTAAAAAATCGGAACCAAGGAAGCCAAAATATTTCTCAAATGGGAACAAAATATACAGCTAGATGCATCAAACAAAAATCCGCTCACAAAGGGGCAGATTCTCAGAATCTGCCCCTTTGCGACCGGTATTTTTGCATTTGGAATGCATCATCCCAAATGCAAAAATCGCAAATAGAGAAATTGCTAAATTGCGATTATTTGCATTTAAGGAATCTCAAATTGAGATTCCTTAAATGCAATGCATGAAAGTTTTAAAAATAGCGAATTCGCTAATAGGGCACGAAATTACCATGAAGTACAACTTCATGGTAATTTGCAAAAACTTTGAAAAATGCACTAAAGTGCATTTTTCAAAGCTTCGAGCTGTGCACACACATGCCCAAAGGGCATGTGTGTGCGCTACATATGTGCACAGATCAATTTCAGGGGGTGCAACCCTGCACCCTTGAAATTGATCTGTGCACATATGTTGCGCACACACATGCCCAAAGGGCATGTGTGTGTGCAACATATGTGCACAGATCAATTTCAGGGGTGCAACAGGGTGTCCTTTGGACACCCCTGCACCCTTGAAATCGTAATCTCAATATGCGATTTGCTAAATGCAAAAATCGCAAATAGAGAATCTCAAATTGAGATTCCTTAAATGCAATGCATGAAAGTTTTAAAAATAGCGAATTCGCTAATAGGGCACGCAAATTACCACGAAGTACAACTTCATGGTAATTTGAAAAACTTTGAAAAATGCACTAAAGTGCATTTTTCAAAGTTTTGTGTTGCGCACAGATCAATTTCAGGGGTGCAACAGGGTGTCCTTTGGACACCCCTGCACCCTTGAAATTGATCTGTGCACATATGTTGCGCACACAGATGCCCGAAGGGCATGTGTGTGCGCAACATATGTGCACAGGTCAATTTCAGGGGTGTAACAGGGTGTCCTTTGGACACCCCTGCACCCTTGAAATCGCAATCTCAATTTGCGATTCGCTAATTGCGATTTGCAAATTGAGATTGTCTTCCCATTCATTCCTATGGGCCTCGAGGCCCATAGGAATGAATTGGGAGGTATTTCTTAATTGCGACTCGCAATTTGCGAGTCGCAAGTAAGGAATTCTAAGAAATCGTTATTTTTTTAGTGACTTCTTGATGCATTCCATTTTGCTATTCCTTAATAACAAATCGTTATTTTTCGCTATTAAGGAATCGTAAAATGGGTTGTTGATGCATCTGGGGGGTAGAGTTTATAAGCAGTGTTTTTTTCAACATCTCCAAAATGTGGGTACCCATACAAGCATGTGAATTAGAGGTCATTTTTCAAAATGACTTCTTTTTTTACAAATTGTCTTACATTTGGAAGGCAGAAATGCAAAGAAAGTCAATTGGTAATAACACTTGTTCTACTATTATGTGTTCTCCTAAGTCGCCCTATAAAATGCTACCTCACTTGTGTGGGTAGGCCTAGTGTCCGCGATTGAAATGGCCCAAAACGCAACGTGGACACATCAAATTCTTCCAGTGAAAACAGACCCTTTTTTTGCACTGTGCCTAGTTGTGGATTTTGAACCCTAGCTGAGCACATCACCTAGGGAAATCTAGCAAACCAATACATTTTATAAAACTAGACACCCATGGGAAGCCAGGATGAGGTATTTAAAGAGGGTATGCAGTTCCTATGTGACAAGGGGGGTTATTGAGGTGAAGGGGAAAGACAGGTCTTTCTTCGTGCTGCCCTCACACACCCAGAGAGGTGTCATGCTTCATCATAGGGCGTGTGTTTCTCGTCAGGCCGGCGCTGCAATGCCTGACGGGCTCCTGAAACCAGGGCTCTTTATCAGGGATCTTTTGAATATGAAGCCATTGGGTGCATGCAGGTTTGGGGGCTGGGTAGTGCACAGTGAGGTAAGCTAAAATGGGTCTAGAGCAGTCCCTTACAGTACATTTTAATGAAAAAGGTAGCTCTAGCCTTGGTAAAACAAATGTGTGCCCCTGTGGGGATATATAATTCAATTCAATTCAATAGAGATTTTATTTCGGTTTTGATTCAAACCATAAAAGCACATATGCAACAAAGCAGTTTAAAAATTCAATAAATATATGAATATACGGTAAAGTGCAGAAAATTCAATGGTCAGTTATTTACATACAAAAAGTAAATTCAAGAGAGAAGTAAATCAACAAAGAGGACCATCATTGATCCAAGCAATTTCTCAACCTTATACATAGCTTTAAAAATTCAGTAACTTGAAGAATGCTGTGCTTATGCAGAAGTTGTAGGTACAGAAGGGCTGGTCTGATCTGATTAAAATTAAGTTTTTTTAAAAGAACAACCAGATAGCGTTTGCGTGGGTAATCATAAAATCTACATAAAAAGATCAAATACAGCATATCCTGTGGAGACTTTCCGTTGCAGCCAAAGGGTGCAGCAGATTTATTAAAAATGTCACTTTTTGGTCTAATCAGCAGATGGTGGTACAGATTTAACCTAAACCTTGTTAGCAAGAACTTCTCATGTGAAGTCAGTGAGCCAGTCAAATATGGCTCCATTGATTCACATGATTTTAGCATAACAGATTTTCTTACAGTTGGTTTTTGAAGCTCCACTCCTTCCCTTAGCATACTCCTATCCATAAGGAAAGCCCGTTTAATTGCCTCCACGTCCCCTTTTACAATCCTGCTTGGATGTTCAAACAAATCCAAACGACCGAGCCTCGAAAAACTAGTTTTCAAGTAATTTAACCATGGGGTACCCTTTGCCTTGTCCTGGGACAAAAAGTCCTTTATGATCAAATGAGTCAATGGAATGTTCACATTTAGCCACAAATTTAGCCAACAATGTCAGCGGTCGTAAAGAAAAAATGTCGCTTATGTATTGTGCCCCCAACTCTTCATGTACTGCAAAGTTGGAAGTTCCAGCTGGGGGACACAAAAGGCGCTTCATGAAAGAATTTTCAGCAGTCTGTAACTGCTCCCCCACCACATAACCCCACAGTTCGCTTCTATAAACCGCAGTAGCCACTGATTTTGCATTGTAAAGTTTCATCATGGCACTGGTAGTTTTTTTCCCTAGTTTTGCTGTAAAATTAAAAATAGAGGCGTTCACCCTGGCCAATTCACCTTTCTTCTTGACAAGATGTGGACCCCAACTAAGTTTATTATCAAAAGTAACCCCAAGATACGAGAATGATTTCGATACAGGGATCACTACATCATCTAACTTGAACAAGAAGTTTCTACTTGGCTGTTGGCCAACTTGCATTATAAATGATTTGGAGTTATTGACCAGTAAGTCTCTGTCTGACATAAACAGTTTAAAAGCGTTAAGTAGAGTTTGTAGTCCCCTCTCAGTTCTAGAGATTAAAACCGCATCATCAGGAATACCCCGAGTACCGAATCTGGGGATATATAATGTTCCTAAGGGGCAGTCAAAGAGTGTAAGGTCGACATGTTTCGTGCCTATGTTAGCCCCTACCGGGTCAAATGGCACTTCTTCAGGACCGTGGTTAAGTGAAGTGAATGGGTGTACTACCACCTGGTATTTGAAAACTGGAAATGAATTACCAGGGGTGGTAAGAACCCTAGTTGACGTTAACTGGGGAATCAGTGGACCCCTAGAAAAAACGTCAAGGGCCGACGGGGGTGGCCGGAGCACAACGTTACTCCGGATGTAGGTTCTGTAAAGCAACTTGCTGATCTCCTACCCGAGCTCCAGGGCCCCGTTAAAGCCAGGATGTGGTGACATGTGTGGCTCTCACTAGGTTCTGTTACCCAGAATCCCTTGCAATGTCAAAAACACATTTTCCTCACATTTCTGTGATGGAAAGTTCTGGAATCTGTGTGGATCCATAAACTTCCACCCACCCAGCATTCCCCAAAGTCTCCCGATAAAAATGGTACCTCACTTGTGTGTAGGCCTAGTACCCTCAGTAGGAAACAGCCCAAAACACACTGTGGACACACCATATTTTTACTGTGAAAACTGGCCTTGTTTATGCAAAGTGCCTAGCTGTGGATTTTGAACCCTAGCTCAGCTGGCAACTAGGGCAACCTAGTAAACCTATACATTTTTGTAAGGCAGACGCCCAGGAAAATCTAGGATGGGCTGACATGGGGGCTCTCACCAGGTTCTGTTACCCAGAATCCCTTGCAAACCTCAAACTTTGTAAAAAAAAAAGCAATTTTCCTCACATTTCTGTGATGGAAAGGTCTAGAATCTGTGTGAATCCTCAAACATCTATCCACCCCGCATTCCCCAAAGTCTCCCGATAAAAATTATACCTCACTTGTGTGGATAGGCCTAGCGCCCACAACAGGAAACAGGCCAAAATGCAACATGGACACACCTCATTTTTACAGTGAAAACTGACTCTTTTTTGGAAAGTGTCTTACAACTTTCTCACACAGAAAAGTGAGTACAATTTGATTCTTTTAGCTAAATTTGAGGTTTGCAGGGGCTGGGTAGGAAAATGTTGGGAGATCCATGCAAGCCACATCTCCATGGACTCCCATGAGTGTCTAGTTAAAAAAAATATCTGGGTTTGGTAGGTTTCCCTAGAAGGCCGCTGAGCCAGGGATCAAAACCGCAGGTGCCCCCCTTGAAAAAACAGGTTGTTTTGTGATAGATAGGTGGGCACCTTGTTTTTGGTCCCAGGCTTGCAGACATCTAGGGGAACTTAGAAAACCCAGACATTTTTGAAAACTAGACACCTGTGGTAGTCCAGGGAGGTGTGGCTTAGATTGATCCCCCAACATCTTTCTTCCAAGAATCCGAAGCAAAGCACAAATTTAGCTAAAAAGTCAAATTTTCCTCTAATATCTGTGTGGAAAAGTTGTGGGATGACCACACAGCAGACATTTTCTACCACTCAGCGTTCTCTCAGTCTCCCAATATAAATGATTCCTTACTTGTGTGGACCAAGGGTGGCCAAAGCAGGGAAGTTTGTTAATATGTTTTAGGCTGACACTAATTTGGGCACCCACACAAGTGAGGTATCATTTTTCTCGGGAGACCAAGGGAATGATGGGTAGTAAGAAATTTGTGCCTGCACAGTGATCCACCAACTTGCCCACACAGGAATGTGAGGAAAATGTGACTTTGTAAGTAAATGTTAGGTTTGCGGGGGATTCTGGGTAAGAAAACACTTGAGAATCCATGCAAGCCACACCACCAGCCACGCACACCACAAGCCAAGAACCATCCTCGCACACGGCCAGCCAAGCGCCATCCATAGACACCGCCAGTCAAGAGCCATTCATGCAAACTGCCAGCCAAGCGCCATCCACGTACACCGAGTCAAATGCTAGTCATGCACACAGTCAGCCAAGGGATATCCCCGCACACTGCCTGGCAAGCAGAACTGGACTGGGAACAGCAACCAGCCCTGGCAGAATGCTGCTTGACCGACTCTGAGAGGGGGGGCGTGCTAGTAAAAAGCACCGCTCCTGCTTTTGTTACTGGGTCTTGATATTGCAACACTGCTGCAAATCAGATCCCTAGTGACAAAACCGCCCCCTATGGTTAGAAAACCAGCCCCCACCCCTCTGGCCCACGGGGAAAACACCCAGTGCCCGCTACGGCCAGTCCGGCCATGCAGCCAAGCACCATCCATGAACGCAGCCAGCCAAGCACCAGTCCATGTACACTGCCAGTTAAGCACCACTCCACGCACACCACCAGGCAAGCGCCAATCTACACACACCGTCATCAAGCACCAAGTGCAGATCCACACACACCACAGGCAAAATGCCAGCAAAAGGTCAGTACATGCAGACCATCAGCCAAACTCCAGTTTACACACACACACACAAACTCTCCCTTGTTTCTAATGGATTTCTGCCCCAGTTTGGATGCAAATGAGACTAAAAATATCACTGAAACAGCCAGAATGTGTGCCTAAAAAAAAGGAGCAAGCCTTGCCTATGGGCCTCTCACTGGCATGCCCATAAACATATCCCTGGTGCCTAGTGGGCTTTCTGCCCCCCTGGGCGGGCAGATTAGGGACTATTGCCCCAAACTGCCTCCTGAGAGAGGCAGAAAGACTGTGGCTAATTTATTTGGGGGGTGGGGGCATTGGTATGCTCATTCTGGGCAGCCCCCACTCCTACATAGCAAAAAACGAAAAGCTCTAGGTGCCTAGTGGACTTTCTGCCCCCGGGGGTGCAAATAAGGGAATATTGTCCCATCTGCCTCCTGGGATGACAGAAAGACTCTGTTATAGTTTTTTGGGGGTCGGAGCATTGGTAAACCCATTCTGGGCAACTCCAACCCCTTGGTATAAAAACAAAAACATGCCCCCTAGTGCCTAGTGGGCTTTCTGCCTCACCATCTGCCCCTTGGGGGAGGCAGAAAGACTCTGGCAATTTGTTTTGGGGGTGGGGATGTGCATGACCAATTAGGGCAGCCCCCTCCCTTTTTATACATAAAAATAAAATACCTGGTTCCTAGTCTGCTTTCTGCCCCATCTGCCTCTCAGGAGGGCAGAAAGACTTAGGCAGCCTCCACCCCTGAATATAATAAAAAAGAATCCTTGACATTCAGTGGGCTTTCTTTCCCCAGGGGGGCAGATCCGGGGCTACTGCCATCATGTGCCTCTCAGTTGGGGTTGAAAGACTGGAATATTGTGGGGGAGGGGGCATTGACACGCCCATCTTGGGCAGCCCCCACCCCTAAATACAATATAAAAAAGAATCCCTGGCATCTAGTAGGCTCTCTGCCACTCCGAGGTGGCATATTGGGGGCTATTGCCCCCATCTGCCTCCCAGGGGAAGCAGAAAGACTGTGTAATTTTGCAGGGGGTGGGGGCAGAAAGACTGAATAGCCCAAAGAAAGATTGGGGGGAGCAAATGCCCTTGCCCAAGGAACCGCTCCTCCCTCCCTGGTGTCATGTGGGCGGATTCCTACTTGGGCATCACCCTCCTGGGACTATCCCCAAGCAGGGATCCACTAGGGAGGGGTACCATTGGAGAGGGTAGATTCTCCCCTTTCCAATGATACCTCTCCTGTCTTTCAATGTACTCAGGGGGTTGAGATAGTCCCCTGAGCACGCAGAAAATTAAACTGAAATGAGCTTATCAGCTCCTTTCAGTTTTGGTTTCAGAGAAGTTACGTCAGCACAATGTGCGCATTGATCGTCATTTCCCTGAAGCCAGCAGAACAGCCTTTGGAGTAGGGTTAGCCCTTCCCCAGCTCCCAAGGCTGTTGGGGGAAAAAGAAGGATTTCTTGTGCCATGTGTGCAGATGGCTGGGAGTGGTCCAACGCACATGAGCACTGGTGCGTCGGATGGCTCCTGGCTGTCCAATGCACTGAAGGTGTTAAAGAGGTAAGTATTTAGATTTTTACCAAATTTGAGCTGGGTTGGGGCTGAGCATCTGGATGTCATTCAAGGTCCTCGGTGCATAGAAGGGGAGGGAATTAAGTATTTTTTCAAAACAAATTTGTATTTCATCTTCTATATGATATGTGTCCTTGCTGCAGGAATGTAGAGAACCACTGGACATGCAGAATGTAACATCAAAAGGCAGGGGCGCCAGTCACGATGGCTTTGTAGGTGATGCAGCTGGTTTTGAAAGTGATATTAACAGGCATGTGGGGCCTGTGGAGTTCAATCAGGGTGTGGTGATGTAGACTTATTTATTAGTCATTCTGAGCTGTGCTACAGCATGCAGGATGCTCTTAAGGGGGTCAGTGTGGATTCAAATTCTAAGATGGTTTCTCATATAGCGAGTACATTATAAGGTTTGTGGTACAGAAGAGGTTTGAGAGAGAAAGATGTAAAAGCAAACAAAACGGGTGGAAATAGCTTGTCTTCTATTAAAGGAATCTCTCAAGTCACTGTAAAATACCAGAAACAACCAGAATACAATAAAATGTAGACTAAAAGGGTTTAATGGCATGACGCTTTTTGCAGGCTTTAAAAGTTCTGATTCAATTAACAGTTTTGAGATATATTATCTATTGCCTGCATACAGTGATGTTTGCCTAATTTTGTAGCACAACTTGAAAGCAAACATCCAAATGCAACTAAATAATTCTGCAAGCCTGGTTCACTAACGGGCCAGCTTCCTTGGGCCTCACTGTAATGCACTATGGCTGCAAGGCCCAGTGGAGGGTTGCCACCTGGCTAGTGTTCTATCAGCATGGCCTGTATTTTCTTGTCTAAAGAGGAGAAAAATAGGATAAAGGATCAAAAACCTGTGTTTCTTTGATGCAAAAAATAGAATCTATCAACATAGCTATCACCTATATATTTAAAGAAAAGCTACTTCTCTAATTGGATTTGATGCAGGGAGAACACATTCCTACATCTAATAACCTTTCGGTGACAACTCATAATATCCAAACTGTGATTACTTTAAATTCCTTCATACCAATTGATTGGGCATGTTCTGTTACTGCTGTTACAAGCTGTGTCACACCAGTAGTTTATGCTCAGCTAAATTCAAGAATCCTCTTTTCCATGTTCTCAAAACTCAATTGCTGGGCTTGTTTAACTGTACTTTAGGACAGGGTATTTTCCCCATCATGTGGAAAAATGCCACTGTGAAATCAGTTTGTAACAAAATATCATTGATCCTCAAGATCTTTAGGTAAATTTCCTTCTATTATTTATTCCCTGGCAAACTATTTTTACGCAACTCAAGCAATATGAAGAAGATAATTTTTGGATACCTTTTAAGCTAGATTTCAACAGTGCACAGTACAGAACTGGTGATTCTATTGGCTTTGGATGATCTTTCACACTGGGTCTTCAAAGGGTGTTTTGGGGCGCTGGTGCTTTTAGAGTTGTCAACAGCCTTCAATACTATAAATCGTTCCATCCTGAAGTAATCCTAGAAGTGAGGCTGGTCTTGGGCTGCTGAGTCAAATGAATTCCATTCTTCCTATTAGACAGTGAGCAGATCAGGAAGTTACCACCTTTTCTTTCCATGCGTGAGCAATTGAGCTGTGGTGTTCCGCAGGAGTCAATCATGTCCATGCTGCTCTTTAATCCACTCTTTTCCAGCACCTACAGGTCAATCTATTAATCAATCAATCAATGCATTTGTAAAGCGCACTACTTACCCGTGAGGGTCTCAAGGCACTGGGGGGGCTGCTACTGCTTGAAGAGCCAGGTTGTGAGGAGTCTTCTGAAGGTCAGCAGGTCTTGAGTCTGCCATAGGGGGATGGGGAGGGTGTTCCAGGTCTTGGCGGCGAGGTGGGAGAACAATCTGCCACCGGAGGTCGCTCTTCGGATGCGGGGGACTGTGGCAAGGGCGAGGTCGGCGGAGCGAAGCTGGCGGGTGGGGGTGTGGAAGCTGAGTCGTCTTTTGAGGTACTCTGGTCCGGTGTTGTGGAGTGCCTTGTGTGCATGGGTGAGGAGCTTGAAGGTTATCATCTTGTTGATGGGGAGCCAGTGCAGGTCTCTCAGGTGGGGTGTGATGTGCCTGCGGCGAGGGATGTCGAGGATCAGGCGTGCAGAGGCGTTCTGAATGCGTTGAGGTCGTTTCAGGAGTTTGGCCGGGGCCCTTGTGTAGAGGGCGTTTCCGTAGTCCAACCTGCTGCTGATGAGGGCCTGGGTGACAGTTCTTCTCATTTCGGTGGCGATCCACTTGTAGATCTTGCAGAGCATGCAGAGAGTGTTGAAGCAGGAGGAAGAGACTGCGTTGACCTGCTTTGTCATGGAGAGGGTGGAGTCGAGGATGAACCCTAGGTTGCGTGCGTGGTCGGTGGGTGTTGGAGCTGTTCCCAGTGTGGTCGGCCACCAGTAGTCGTCCCAGGCCGAGGGGTGGATCTGAGGAAGAGGACTTCTATCTTGTCCGAGTTTATCTTCAGTCGGCTGTTCTTCATTCACTCGGTGACGGCATTCATTCCTTCGTGGAGGTTGGTTTTGGCGTTGTGGGGTCATTGGTGAGGGAGAGGATCAGCTGGGTGTCGTCGGTGTAGGAGATGATGTTGAGTTCATGCAGTCGGGCGACGTTGGCGAGCGTTGCCATGTAGATGTTAAACAGTGTTGGGCAGAGGGATGAGCCCTGGGGTACGCTGCAGATGATATTGGTGGCTTCGGAGCGGAAAGGGGGGAGGCGACGCTCAGGGTTCTGCTGGAGAGGAAGAAGGTGGTCCAGTCCAGGGCCTTCTCTTGGATCCCAGAGTCATGGAGGCGTGTGCGCAGTGTGCGGTGGCAGACCGTGTCAAAGGCGGCTGACAGGTCCAGGAGGATGAGGGCCGCTGTTTCTCCGTTGTCCAGCAGGGCCCTGATGTCATCGGTGGTGGCGATGAGGGCAGTTTCAGTGCTGTGGTTGCTGCGGAACGCGGACTGGGATGGGTCCTGGTTGCTGTTCTCCTCCGGTTGGCGGGTCAGTTGTTTGTTGACGGTCTTCTCGATGACCTTCGCCAGGAATGGGAGCAGGGAGATGAGCCGGAAGTTCTTGAGGTCCCTGGGGTCTGCCTTGGGTTTTTTGAGTAAGGCGTTGATCTCAGCGTGCTTCCAGCTCTCCGGGAAGGTTGCTGCCTTTAAGGAGATGTTGATTGGTTTCCGGAGATGGGGTGTGATGGTGGTGCTGGCTTTGTTGAAGATGTGGTGTGGGCATGGGTCTGACGGCAATCCGGAGTGGATGGTGTTCATGGTTATGATGGTGTCGTCTTCGTTTGTTGGTCCAGGAGAGCAGGCGGTCGGTGCGGATTGCGGTCGTGGGGGCAGAGGCATCAGTGGTTGTTGGGGCGGTCGTGGTGTTGAAGCTGTCGATGTCTGCAATCTTGCAATGGAAGAAGGTGGCAAGGGAGTCGCACAGGTCTTGCGAAGGTGGGATGTCGTTGGTGTTGGAGCTGGGGTTGGAGAGTTCCTTCACAATGTTGAAGAGCTCTTTGCTGTTGTGTGTGTTGTGGTCTAGGCGGTCTTTGAAGGAGGCCCTTTTGGCAGATCTGGTGAGGTGAATGTGTCTGCGGGTGGCGTTCTTGTGGGCTGCGTAGCTGTCCGGTGTTCATTCACAATGCCATTCCTTCTCTAGCTTTGGGTAGGTTTGCTTGGAGGCCTTCGGTGAACCAGCTGGCTTTCTTTCTGGTGTGACTGTTGGAGGGTTTCTTGATCGGGGCGACGGTGTTGGCCCAGTCGTGGATCCACTGTCTGAGGTTGCGGGTGGCGGTGTCGGGGTCGGTGGGGTCGACGGATGGGATCCGGGCGAGGGTGATGGTTAGCTGGTCTTCGGTGACTTTGCTCCAGCAGCGGCGGTGGATCTGTTGGATGCGTGGTGAGTTTCCGGCAGGTAAAATGGATGCAGCGATGGTCGGTCCAGTTCAGTTCGGTGGTGTGTTTGAAGGAGACGTGGGAGCTTGTGGAGAAGATGGGGTCAAGCGTGTGGCTGGTAGAGGGGCTGGGTGTTGTGATGAGTTGTCTGAGTCTGAGGTTGGCGAGGTTGTCGATCAGGGTGGTGGAGTTGGTGTCGTTGTTTTTCTCGAGGTGGAAGTTCAGGTCCCCGAGGAGGATGTAGTCCATGGAGGTGAGTGCGTGTGTGCTGACGAAGTCAGGGATGGAGTCACTGAATTGTGGTCGGGTCCTGGGGGTCTGTAGATGAGGGTTCCTCGGAGGGTGGTGTTGGGATCAGTGTGGATCTGGAAGTGCAGATGTTCGACGGTGCTGAGGGTGTGGTCGGTGTTGGTCGAGACTCTGAGAGTGTTCCTGTGGACGATGGCGATTCCTCCTCCTGCTCCGTTAGTGCGGTTCTTGCGGGAGATTTTATAGTGGTCTGGGATGGCTATAACGATATTGGGTGCAGAGGAGGGGTTCAACCAGGTCTCTGTCAGGAAGGCGACGTCCGGGGAGGTTGAGCCGAGAAGGTCCCAGAGTTCAACGGCATGTTTGCGGGCGGAGCGGGTGTTGAGAAGAATGCATCTGAGGTCGTTGTGTTCTTTCCTGGTGGTTGGGTTGGCAGGTTGGATGCTGGTGAAGCTGCAGTTCCGGCAGGACGAGTGTCCTTGGGTGAGCTTCGCGGCGGCCAGGAAGCAAGTGTGTGGGCATCCTGTGAGGAGTGCATGGAGGGGGCTGGTATCGTAGCGGAGACGGGTATGGTGGCGTTCGTGGGGGCCAGGGATTCTGGCGCTGGGTGTGACGGGCGCAGACGGGCTTGCCTTAGGCATGGCCTCTGTGCGCAGCCGCACATCGACCGCCATAAAAAGGGGAGGTGGGGGGGAGGAGGGAGCTGGGAGGAGGGAGTGGACGAATGGGCGAGCGGGGGGGCAGGGCCGCAGGGGACGAAGCGGCGGAAGAACGGGTGCAGGAACGACGAAGGACGCAGAAGTCAAGGGGACAGAGCACAGAAAAAAAAGGGGAAGAAACACTAAACAAATGAGGCAAAACAGAAACAATTATGGAGGAGACAGGGGCAAGGCACAAGGGGCACGGGGCACAAAATAAAGAACGGGGAACAAGGAGGAAGAGACGCTAACAAATAAGGCAAAAACAGATACAATCACAAAGGAAACAGGGGCAAGGGGCACAGGATACTGAAACAGGGAACAAGGAGGACGGAACGCTAACAAATAAGGCAATTTCCAGTACAAAACAAATAGGAAGCAAGACAATTACAGCAGGACAAATATGGCAAACAGAACCTACCTGCGGCCTACCACTGGCCACCAGGGATGAGGCGCAGGTGACAGCCTGCGGGTGGAATGTGGAAAAGTAAATTTTGCCATGTTCTGTGTCCCTACGTGTCCTCCATCTTATGTTATGTGTGCATGATTAATATGCATATGTATTCCCCATGTTCGATTAAAGACGCAATTACAGTTGTGTCCATCTCTAGTATGCCAGTTTCCAGTTCTCGTGAAAGCTACGAGTATCAGGCCTATGTAATGTTACGTTGCCACGTTTCTCAGTGTGCACGTTATTTCATTGTAAAGTCCCCGTTTCTAGGCCTCAAAAGGGCCCGGACACCAGATTCAGCTCCTGTCTTCTGAGTCCTCGCTGAGGAGCGATACAGCCCCCACCTGTATCCTCGACCCTTCACTTACATCCTGCCTCGCAGTGCCCGGCTCAGCCTGGCTCTGCCTCTGAGTCTGCCAAGAGTATGTTATGATTCTAGTTATCAGTCCAGCCCTCCTTCTCTGCATTCCTAAGCTACTGAATCGCATCAATAGTTTCCGTCATTGTCTAGCCTTTACGTCTCCATGTAAGAGAAATACTGCATTTAATGGTCATTTAATATTCTTCATCACGCACTACATGTAGAATAATGCATGCTCCAGTCTTAGAGTCCGTTAGCCTTTACCCCGATAACTTTTGGATTCTATCAACATGTTCTCTAAACATCAGATACTAGATACTGTTTAGGTACATGTCGCCCTGACTCTCCAGACTTCAGTCTCTGCTCCTAGCACAGAGTTCATAGCCCCCAGCTTCTCCTAGTAACACGTCATTGTCAGTTTGCGCGCACCATTAGGTTAGAGGTCCCGGCTCCTTAGGTAGCCCCCTCCATGTTTCCGCCCCATTTATGACATATTCTGTTACGTTTACATCACATGTCTATGTATACGCCCCTGTTACACCCACTTTTATGCCTTATCTTTCGCGACTGCTATTGACCACACCCACTGCTCCGCCTACTGTATTCATTGTAATGTAACTGTTTTAGTATATATATTTATGCACTGTTATTAAATGTTACGCCGATTCTGATCCTGCCCCCGGCAGCGCTGCCATCCTGTTCCCGTGCAGGTTGTCCTGTTCCTGTCCTTTATGCTGTATTAAACCTGCAAACTCCTACTACCTCGAATCTTGACTCTTATTTATTGAGCTATCTGTTATTACTATGTCCAGTAAAACCTAGATCCGGTATTATTTATTTATATACCACATAATGGCGCCCGAACAGGGACTTGCCCTTTCCCCACGCGCCGGTGAAGCCACGCCGGCCCCCTGACCCTCTGCAGCCGTGACGGAACCATACCGTGCACGTGCAGATATTTCTGCTTCAAGTATCCCTCAGGCCCACGGAGGAGACGGAGGTGGCGGTCCAGCATCCAGACGAGGCGGTGGAGGAACGCGGCGAGTCCCGACCAGAGCCCAAGCCGAGAGTCCAAGGTCCGAGGTATCCGGAGGCCCACCCGTAACAGAAGTCCGAAGTTCGTCCGTCCGGCGTCGAAGCAGTCCAGTCCAGTCCGAGGCCTTCCGTTCTTGCTGCCCGGTGAGTACCATTGCTGGGGTAGTATCTAGACAGGGTCAATCTAATTGACTCTGGTCCGTGGGTTGGTGGTACACAGACCCAAAAACGAAGTGTCCACTTCGGTGGATGCGGGTCCTGACGTGTCTCTTTATGAGACCGGTAAGTTTCGTACTGTTTCAGCAGTGCATCTAGTTTCTGTTCTAGTCAGTTCTGTTCTCGAGAAAATTCAGGTATTCTGTTTTCAGTATTCCAGGTAGTATTCTGTTCGGACTGATATTTTAAATGTTCTTCATGTATTTTAATGTCGTGGTATGAATGTGGAGTAATTATCGTGTTCATTGTGTATTGTATTGTGTCTAGATTAACAGTTCAGTCATGCCGTTATTTTCCAGACTACGTCAGTTAAGAACTAGAAAAGGTCTGTTAGAAGAAGCAGTTCCTGTCCCGCCTAGGGACAGTCCAGGTCATTTTATGTATCAGAAGCATGGCATAAGTGCCATATTATATCTAGATTTATGAGTAGAGTATACCAAACAGTTAGAGGAAAAGTATAGATGGCCCGTATCGGGTACATGGGATGCCGAGTGCATCATGCGAGTAGAAGAAGCATTATGGAAAAAGAAAGCCAGACAGTCACAGAAAGATGCCATCGAGTTATGGCGCAAAGAATCTCATAAAAGAACCGAAAAAGAAATCAGAAAGTCAGAACTAAGTAGAGAATCCTTAGAACGAGCCCAAGAAAGGGAATTAATCGAGATAGGTGAACGAGTCAAAACCGAACAGTCCGACAGACAGAGGAATGCCCTCATTAAGGGTATGTATCCTCTTCTTGCCGAGGGCTTGCCAAAAGCGACCCCGGAGGCATCCAGTAATTTTCCGCCACCATTAGTTCCGACCAAGCTACGTCACAAACCGACCGCAGCTGATATTTTTATTTCGTCCTACTTGGACGACACGGTTCCAGAATATGCAAATCCTGTTCCGCCAGTCCCTGTAAATAATGTAAATCCTGCTCCTCCAGACACCGGAGTACCTGCCACGGTACCCCCGGTTCAGCCCACATTACAATTTCCCGCCGCGCTAGTACGAAGAGTATCAGTCGACGATTCCAGTTTAGGGGCCGCAGGAGGAGGTCCTCCTGGTACCCCGCCACCGCACCAACGTAGAACGTTGGCCGAGTTACATGAATGTGCGTTACAGCGTACGCCCAAATTTAAGTCCGTTGCAGACATCCGACGAGCTCTCACTGAATGCCGCTATGATCCAGTTGCAGGTGATGATAGTACAGTAATATATTCCATCCGTGTAAGACGGGTGACCGGGTATTTGGACACCCTACCAGATATGAAAGGAGATCTAGACAGAATATATCGTTTCATCCGTACAGGGGATGATCCAGAAAGTATTAGCGAAGCCATGTCCCAAAGGAAAGCTGAGATCCAGCTCATGATATTAAAGTTTCTGATTAATTGTCTAATAAGAGAACAAGATTACCCAACTAAAGATCCGTCCGAAATGAGAATCCTGACAAGGTGGAGTGATAATATAGCCGAGGGTAAGCACAAGACTATCAGTAGTATAGAGAGTATGTACAAGAGAATTCGTAAAGAAATAATAAAGTTACATGAACAACGTAAAGCAGCACAAGTAAGCAAGAAAGAAAATGACTCTTCTACTGAAGAGGTAGAGGACGAGAATCCCACTAGAATAGCGTATGTAGGAAAATCTAGATTTCCAGACCGACAGTCACGTCTAGACTACAAGAAAACTGTTCCTCATCCAGCACCAGAACAAGGTTCTCTAGAACAAGTATTTCAAGCTACCGATCACATTCTGAAATCACGAATCGGTTATAGTGAGTTAAGTACTATGCATGAACAAGAACTAGCCCGATCAGCAGTCCGATGGATTACTGATTCTACCACTTTTCCAGATGAAATAGTGGCACAAATGTTCCTGAAATTGCCCCCAGCCGAGCAGCGACTGGTGGGTATGTATATGATCCAACACCTCATTACTCTGTATGAGGGTCAACATTCTGATCCAGGTCCGTTACACGATGTCCTGAACGAGTTACTCCAGTATAGATGGAAAGGTTTAGGTACCGATTTAATTAGTGTCATTCTAGAACAGCGTCACAAATATAGAACGTTTTTGAACCCGCATTTTGTTCATGTCTCACCCCCAGAAAGTAAACCCTTTTACATAGATAGACAGAATCCGTTACGAGAAGTACACCCAGTCAGGACAACAGATGGTGAAATGCAACGAGTGTTTGTTTACACCCCGATTACAAAGATGGAGCTCTTAGAGATGAAGAAACTAATTCCCTGTCATGACAAAGATCCAGCAGGGTTCCACCGAGAATTAAAAGACATGCTCCGTATGGGAGAATACACGTATCCAGATATAATTAAAATGTTAAAAGTCCTGTTGCCCGCAGGGGTATACGAAAAACTCAAGGAAAAAGATTGGGAGGTGGGAGAGAAAAAGATCGATTGGGCAGTTCTAGAAGCTGAAGATAAGATACGAGTACCAGGTACCGGTCTCGGAGAAAAATGTAAAGAATTACCAGAATTGTTAATACAAGTTTTGCCAAGATTATTAGCCACTAAAAAGGAAGACTGGGATGCAATCTCAGCCTGTAAACAGAAACAAGACGAAGACACTAGTGATTTTTATTCTAGATTCGAGAAATGCTTTAGTATAAACAGTGGCCTCAAGACAAGTAGCGAGTCATACCCTCATCTTTTTGTTACTAAATTAGTCGAGAATTCAAGTCCACAAGTGAAGAATCGAGTTTTGAAAGTCGAAAGTACCTGGCAAGCTAATACCCCGTCCCAGATGTTACAGATGCTTCAGTATCACCAGAATAGAATCAGAGAAGAGCAAGATCATGAAAGAAAACGTATGAAAGACACGAAAATGAAAGTACTAGTTGCACAATCTGTTCCTCAAGACAGTCAGAAGAGGGGTCCGAATCAAGCCAGTCATCCTGCAGTTCCCGTTAAAGGGACATGCAATTATTGTAAACAGCCAGGTCATTTTATAAACGAGTGTGCAGTTCTGAAACACAATATAGCTACCGGTAAGACTAAAGAAAGACCACGTCCGCCTAGACAAGAACAAGTTTCACAGACTTCTCAGCCACAGAATGCACAACAGACAGTTCCAGCACCGCAGCCTATTGCTGCAACACAGCATGTTACACAGCAGATGTACCAGTATGCGCAGTCCGAGTATCCAGAGTATCAGCCGTACTCATGAAACAGCCTAGAGAGGGAGGTAGGCTTGCCTCTCATCGAGATACCTGTAGATCAAGAGGGTCCCTATGTCCATAGTCAAGTACTAGGGAAAGACAGAAAGTTTCTGATTGATACAGGGGCAAGTAGGACCACCATCAGTCACGCCGAAGTTCCAGGGGCTCCGCTCTCAGGCTCTAGAAATGTTTCCCTTGGATTTTCAGGAAAGCCTATTGTAAACGAGATATCTAAGCCAGTTACTCTAGAAGTAGGTCCATTGTCCCGCACTACTGATCTGTTACTTACAAAGTCGTGTCCAGAAAATCTGTTAGGCATTAAAACACTGAAAGAATTAGGTGCAGTTATTTGCTGTTCCCCAGAGGGAATACGACTGTTTCTACGTGACTTCAAGGGTCACTATGTATTACGAGATTTTGATCCGAGATTGTCTAATGTTCCGCAGCATCTATGGGCGCAAGGTCCAACTGATGTAGGTTATATGCAAATCACACCCCATCGTGTGACTCTCAAGTCAGGTGTAGTGTTACCACGAATCAGACAGTACAGATTGCCACCTGAGGCTGTAGCAGCCTTATCCAAAATTATTGACGAGCTCATCGCTCAAGGAGTAGTTGTAGAAACTGACTCCAATGTATGTAATTCTCCGATCATTCCAGTCATGAAACGTACTGATCCAAATGCACCCCCAGTATATCGATTAGTGATTGACCTACGAGAGCTTAACAAATGTATTATTCCCCAGTACCCAGTTGTCCCAGATATCTCCTCCCTATTGACAGCCATTGATTCTGAAGCCTCATTTTTTTCAGTCATAGACCTCAAGAACGCATTTTTTAGTGTCCCCATTCATCCAGACAGCCAGTTTCTTTTCGGATTTTGTTTAAATGGAAGGAGCTATATGTTCACACGAGCTCCTCAAGGTTTCACAGAAAGTCCTAGTATTTACAGTCAAGCACTTAAGAGACAACTAGACAATATTCACATGCCAACTGACACTGCCCTGCTCCAGTATGTCGATGATCTACTGATCACAGCCCGTTCTGAACGTGCATGCGAGCGAGCATCCCTTACAGTCTTGTACTTCTTAGCAGAGATGGGGCACAAGGTGTCCCCTTCTAAGCTTCAATTCTGTGTCCAGCAAGTGATCTATTTAGGCCACTTACTGTCCAAGAGGGGTAGGCAGTTGACACCTGACCGTATCCAGCTAATAGCGAGTCTTCCTCAGCCCAAGACCCAGAAGGAGGTACGTGCTTTTATCGGCCTCACTTCTTACTGCAGACAATGGATTCCTCAGTATGCATTTCTAGCTAAACCACTGATACAGTTAACGACACAGGAGGCAGCCGTATCGACTGTCCTCCCTTGGACATCTGAACATACACTTAGTTTCAATGAGTTAAAGAAAGCTTTATGCCAAGCTCCAGTTCTAGCTACACCGAACTACAGTAAGCCTTTTACACTTTTCGTCACTGAACGTGAAGGTACAGCATTATCTGTTCTCACACAAGATCAAGCAGGACAATACAAGCCCTGTGCTTATTTTTCGAGCACACTAGATCCTGTAGCCCAGGCTCTGCCTGCGTGCCTCAAGTCAGTTGCAGCCACAGCTCTAGCTATCAGACAAAGTGATTCCATAGTATTAGGACATTCCTTGACAGTACAAGTTCCACACTCCGTGGAAGTTCTTTTAAACCGAACACAGACTCAGCACTTGACAATTGCACGTTTAACAGGTTATGAACTGACACTGTTCCAGCCACACATAGAAATCAGACGCTGCAACGTTCTAAATCCTGCAACACTGTTACCGTCAGTTACTTCAAATCCTGCCACACACGACTGTGTGGAAGTAGTTAACATTATGACAAAGCCAAGACAAGATCTGACAGATATTCCATTACCAGATCCCGACCTGACACTTTATGTGGATGGTTCATGTATAAGAACGAGTACAGGAGAACTAGTAGCCGCGTATGCAGTGACTACTGACACTGAAGTTATAGAAACACACCGTATTGACACCCTGTCTGCTCAAGCAGCAGAGCTAGTTGCTCTGACACAAGCCTGCATACACGCCAAGAACCTGAAAGTTAATGTTTACACAGATTCACGTTACGCATTCGGAGTTGTACACGACTTCGGAGTGCTCTGGCAGGAGAGAGGTTTCATGACTTCTCATGGAACCAAGATTCAGCATGGTCTCCTTATTCAAGCTCTGTTAGATGCCATACACTTACCGACATCCATTGCTATCATGAAATGCAAAGCACATACGAAAGTTACTGACACTATTTCCCAAGGTAATGATCTAGCAGATCGCACAGCCAAGCTTACAGCACAGACACAGGACATTCCAGTTAACAAGACACCGACATCCACTCTAGAACAGACTACATGTATGACAGTTAAGGACCCTACTCAAGATGTCATAGATATTCAGTTACATGCTACTCCCGATGAAATCAAGAAATGGTCCGAACAAGGAGGGGTCCAGACAGATCAGGGATGGGTAACGAAGGGTAAAGCCACATGGTTTCTCCCCGACTCTATGGTTCAAGTCATTATCAATACCGCACATAGTCCAGCACATTTAGGAGAAAAAGCTATGTTAGACAGTATCCAGAACATTTGGTTCAACAAGCATTTACGAGCTGCAGCCAAGCAGAAAGTCCGTACCTGTATGATATGTTGTCAGTTTAATCTAGGTAAAAGTGTTCCGGTGGAACAAGGTGGATTCCAGCCCCCTGACCACCCTTTTGAAGTCCTCCAGATGGATTATATACAGATGGAGCGATGTCGAGGTTTCAAGTATGTCCTTGTAGTTGTATGCGCTTTGTCCAGATGGACAGAAGCATATCCAGTCCCAGATTACACAGCCGCGACCACTGCTAAGCAGTTGGTTCGTGAATTCTTCCCCCGTTATGGACTCCCTAGAGTCGTATATTCTGATAACGGCCAGCCATTCTCATCCGAGCTTATGAAACATATTTCCCTGTTGTTAGGGTACCAGTGGAAGTTCCATTGTGTACGCCATCCAGAAGCAGCCGGTCTAGTAGAGAGACATAATCAGACCCTGAAAATCCGTATTGCCAAGATTTGTAAAGAGAAAGGTGTGGACTGGCTAGTAGCTCTGCCAGTTGCTCTGTTTTATATGCGCATGGTCGCACATTCCAGATCAGGTCTGTCCCCGTATGAAGTCGTATTCGGCCGCCCCCCTAACATGTGGGGTACACCTAGACCTCGAAGTATTACCGATGTTTCAAGTAATATGCTGACAGATTACCTAGCTTCCTTGATGTCTGCCCTCAACTCTTGTCGTTCACAGGTTGCTGCCGCCTTTCCAGACAATACCGAGGTGGCACCGCATGAAATCGTTCCCGGATCCATGGTTCTTGTCCGGAATTTTGATCGTTCAAGTCCGCTGGAGCCTCGCTGGAAGGAACCCCGACAGGTCCTCCTGGCCACCCGTACTGCCGTCAAGCTGGAAGGCAGGAAGGGCTGGGTCCACTTGTCACATGTGAAAAGATTTTTTGGACTAAAGCCTGTTTCAAAGAACATTTCCGAGGATCTTAAAGACTGCCAAAGTACTATTCTTAAGGACTGTCCCGCAAAAGACATTGCTACGAACCCTTCCCTGTTAGAGAAAACTCCGCAGCAGGAGTATAAGCTTAAACTAAGGTCTAGTAAAATAAGTCAGCCAGTTTGATTGTCTAAGTCCTCCCCTAGGTGAAACGGTTAGACCGGTTTCTGACATGTATATAATAGACCCCCACAGAGAGAGAGTTAGTGAGAACTCTAGAAGTTGCACTATTATTTTATGTTTTCTGCTATATTTTAGCATTATGATTTCCTGCACCAGTTATGCATTTTATTTGTATTTTCCAGTTTCTCATGTAAATAAGTCTGTTAATGTTACAATAGAGCACACGTTTAGTGATCTGCCTCCTCATGAACTTTCTTATCGTCTTGCTATGCGTAATAACTCCTTTATCCGCATGTTACATTATTCACACCAGACCAGCAATGCCACAAATTGTTGGGTGTGTGGTCGACTCCCCCCTTTCCAGACACCGAAGGGAGTTCTGCCACTCTTTCCTTATCCATTTTCACATAATGGTTCGTGTGGAGCATGGTCCACGTTAACGTCATCCTCAACAGATATGTCTTTTCTTAACAGTACATGTTTTCCAGACAAGCAAGGTCTTCCCCACAGAACAGGGTTAGATCTAGAGAATGAAGTTTATAATTTAGGTAATTATTCTTCGAATTTCATGGTCCTGAATGTTCAGTCTGATACTACTCCAGACTTACCTGCTATGTCAGTACTACCAGTTAAAGGCGAATTATATGTCCGAAAGAATGGTTCCGTACATGTAGGCCATAGTGATTGTACTACTATCGTCAAGTATAGTGACAGTGGGAAATCTATTTTCAAAGCTTCACGTCATTCTTATTTTGTTTGTGGTCAGACCGCATATGTTCGTCTGCCCCTTGATTGGGATGGTACATGTTACATTGCCTTCCTACTGCCACCAGTTTTCCTAGCCCCACCAGACTATCATAGGAATTCCCACCTAGTACATACTAGACACAAGAGAAACCTCCCGATTGTCGATTATACTGAAACTGCTCTAGAACAATACATAGATATCAATAAAGGTGTCTTCCCCTACTTAGGTACTGTCGTGAATAGTAAACTGATACGTAGATTAACCAGAACACTTGAAGCAGTAGTGATCGAGACTACTTCTGCTCTAGGTAACTTAACCGAAGAACAATCCTTTATGAGAATTGTCGTGCTCCAGAATCGTCTCGTCCTTGACGTCACACTGGCCGATAGGGGCGGGGCATGTAGAGTCATCGGATCTAGTTGCTGCATTTTCATTCCTAATAACGCACCGTCTGTTTATTCAGCTATTACCAGACTCCATAAAATTGCCCATATGTTACACCAAGATCCAGGCACCTGGACATGGTCCGGTTGGTTCTGGAATATAATTTCCGCCTGGGGATGGAAAGTATTGTCATTTCTGGGTATTGCAGTAGCGATCATATTCAGTTGCTGCCTCTGTATACAATGTGGCCCTGCGATTTGTGGCATTTGTGCTACCTCTTGTATTCCTAGTCCCAAGTCCCGTTCTAAATCCCGTTCCAAGAAAATTCGAGACGAGCAAATGATACTGTATGAAATGATAGATGGTATCATGAATATTGATGTTTCCTCATGGAAACGTAGTGACAAGGAGGGAATGTGGAAAAGTAAATTTTGCCATGTTCTGTGTCCCTACGTGTCCTCCATCTTATGTTATGTGTGCATGATTAATATGCATATGTATTCCCCATGTTCGATTAAAGACGCAATTACAGTTGTGTCCATCTCTAGTATGCCAGTTTCCAGTTCTCGTGAAAGCTACGAGTATCAGGCCTATGTAATGTTACGTTGCCACGTTTCTCAGTGTGCACGTTATTTCATTGTAAAGTCCCCGTTTCTAGGCCTCAAAAGGGCCCGGACACCAGATTCAGCTCCTGTCTTCTGAGTCCTCGCTGAGGAGCGATACAGCCCCCACCTGTATCCTCGACCCTTCACTTACATCCTGCCTCGCAGTGCCCGGCTCAGCCTGGCTCTGCCTCTGAGTCTGCCAAGAGTATGTTATGATTCTAGTTATCAGTCCAGCCCTCCTTCTCTGCATTCCTAAGCTACTGAATCGCATCAATAGTTTCCGTCATTGTCTAGCCTTTACGTCTCCATGTAAGAGAAATACTGCATTTAATGGTCATTTAATATTCTTCATCACGCACTACATGTAGAATAATGCATGCTCCAGTCTTAGAGTCCGTTAGCCTTTACCCCGATAACTTTTGGATTCTATCAACATGTTCTCTAAACATCAGATACTAGATACTGTTTAGGTACATGTCGCCCTGACTCTCCAGACTTCAGTCTCTGCTCCTAGCACAGAGTTCATAGCCCCCAGCTTCTCCTAGTAACACGTCATTGTCAGTTTGCGCGCACCATTAGGTTAGAGGTCCCGGCTCCTTAGGTAGCCCCCTCCATGTTTCCGCCCCATTTATGACATATTCTGTTACGTTTACATCACATGTCTATGTATACGCCCCTGTTACACCCACTTTTATGCCTTATCTTTCGCGACTGCTATTGACCACACCCACTGCTCCGCCTACTGTATTCATTGTAATGTAACTGTTTTAGTATATATATTTATGCACTGTTATTAAATGTTACGCCGATTCTGATCCTGCCCCCGGCAGCGCTGCCATCCTGTTCCCGTGCAGGTTGTCCTGTTCCTGTCCTTTATGCTGTATTAAACCTGCAAACTCCTACTACCTCGAATCTTGACTCTTATTTATTGAGCTATCTGTTATTACTATGTCCAGTAAAACCTAGATCCGGTATTATTTATTTATATACCACAGGAAGAGGGCCTCGAACTCTCCTCAGCAGCGGCAGCTGGGGCTAAGGTTAGGACACACAGGCAGTGCTGTGCGGCATGGGGAGCGACCTGCCTGAAGACTCGTGTACTTCTGCGCTGTATCTATCTCACTGTGGATAACACTTGGAACATATTTAGCTTAACTTGAGTGCAAATTTGAACATCCAAAATATGGATAGACTAACTGTCTTACTTTAACACACTAGTGGATGTCTTCTTCCCAAAGATAAACCCTACCAAAACCAAGGTCCTGCTAATGACCAAATGATCTTCCTAGCTAATGGCTTTCTGGCCTGAATCTAATACATATGGGGCCAGGTGCCCCTGCACCTGCTGCACTACTGATGGCTATGACCCCTGACATGGGCCCATGCACATAATCATGGTACAGCCCAGTGAAGCAGGCCTATGAAGCACTTGAACTTTACCTAGGGGAGGATTCCCCTCCCCAAGGCCTCACAGTGCAACACCATTGCTATGAGGCCTAGGGTAGGGTCCTTAATTTGCCCTAGGTCTCGTAACCATGGTATAGCACTAGAAGGCCCAAGCTAGGGGAGCACTCTACCCTGGGCCTCGCTGCAATGATTTAGCACTACAAGCCCAGGGGAAGATGGATCACTCCCCAGGGACATATGATTCAGAGCAGCGAGACCCACCCTGGGGAGGGTGGTGCTTTCCCCTGAACCTCACATCTACTGTCTAGCCCTGCGGGCCCAGTTGAAGGCATCCAATTCCCCCATGCCCCACAGCTATGGTCTAGCACTCTGAGGTCCACAGGATGGTTGACCCATCCCTGGGACCACACAGCCATGGATAGTGCTGTAGTCCATGGGAGAGGGCTTCACTGCTTTTGGCCTCACAGCCATTGTTTAGCTCTGTGAAGCTCAGGTAGGGTGGCCAATGTTCCATTATTGCTTTACAGGACACATTGTGCATGCTGAAACACATTGCATGTACAGAGGCCTCAGAAGAAGTTTGCAAGAGCAAGGGACTATAACTTGCATGGTACATTTTTGGGGTTTCATTCTAAATCCACCTCCTTTAAATCAGGAAATCATAAAAGATAACCTGATTGGAGATTGATCTTATTGAGTCTGATTACTAGTCCTACTGCATTTGAGCTCTAGTCCATTTACCACCTCTTGGAGTAAGCTTCGACCTTTTGCTAATGCAACATTTGAGAGACAGGTTTAGAAAATGAACAACTTTGGTATTCAAATGGAATGAAAAAGCCTTTAGGTTTTAAACAAAAGTGGTAAATAGCAATATCTACCATGCATACAGCTCAGTAACTACCCACTGCCCCAGAATCTGTTCCAGTAGGTACATGTTAGCGATAGCACTAACATACTTGACACCTAATCTCAGCTTTACCACCTCACTTAAATATGAATCAAATAAGTACTGAATTCTAAAGCTGAGTTAGGGCCCACAACACAGTCACATGTCCCTGTAATGGGCAGCCTCTTGGCCTTGCCATCAGAACCACTGCCATCTCATTTGTGGACTACTTGGAAACGTGGACCCAGGAAACATGACTTTTAATCCTAGCTTCCCATTTGAGTAAATTGTCTGCTCTTGTGCAATCACTTCTTCAACTTAAACTTACTCCTCTGCTCCCTTTTTAGTAAGGTTAAGAGTATTTATATTCAGTGTAAAAGCTGCTAGAAAGCATGTTGTTATAAAAGAATGGACTGGATATTTCCATGGGAGTGGAAAAGTGGCAAGCCACATGGTATATTCACCAAAATGCAATATAGCGGTAAATGTATACCCTTCCCAGCAAGTAGCAGTGTGCCGAAGTCTTGGGTCTACTAATTTAACAAACTGTTTAATCATGGACAAATAAAACTCTCATTGTGTTTCTGTCCACTGATCCTACAATTCGTCAGCACTATGAAACAGGCTTAATGGAAGAAATAAACACCAAGGGTATGCTCCCAAGGCAGGTGCCCAGCACAGTTTTCATCACATTTAGGGTGGTTTATAAGCAGTTGGCTGGGTTTGCATCACAAAATAGCTGAACTGCTCATGAGGCTGCATTGCACAGGACCACCCTGTGCTGCAGCTCCTCCCTTCCAGCCATGGACAGGCAACTTTTTCATCGCTTAAAGGGCTTCAAGAGTGAGAGTTGCCTCTTCTTTAATAGGTCTAAGTAGCTGGGCACTAAATGTGTGGTAGTTGGATCCCGCAGTGCTTGTCTGTGGCAGAGGGACAGGAGCACTGATTGAAGGACAAACCTTCAAACTGATTGAAGGACGAATCCCTGGTTCGATGCAAATTGAACCAGGGGAGGGGGGGGGATCCCCTGGGCCTCACAGCATTACACCATCGCTGTGAGGCCCAGAGAAGGTCTCCCTTTTCTCTCTCAGACACACCTCGCTCTTAATTGGATAGGGGGGTAACAAGAAGATCAGTATGCCGTGACCTGCAAATGGAGACCAAATAGGAGTCCCTGGGCAGGTACCCATGCCTAGTATCAGCTCTGACTTTTATGTACTTTTCTGCTGTGTGGCATTCCAATTCTATTTTTTAAAGCACTCAGTTGAAGGGCACTACTTTACTGAACAAAATAATGCGCTGCATACAGCAACCATGAATGAATTTCACTCATGTGTAAAGTCAATAAAATAATGAACAGTTATGACAGACATATCAATATATGGCTTTATCAATATATGGGAAATTGAGTGGCTAACAATAATTAATATGCCATACTGTCAAGAGAACATTTTGAATGTGTGATGGCTGAATCGATTTTTCCTCTCTGCCTTGATAATTTTATAATGGGGATTCACATTTACTTCCAACTCAACTCTGTTCTAAGACTTTCACAATTTTCACATCTCATAACTCTATATTATGGTGCACAACCACTTGAGAACCTATATATGCATGTTTTTATAGGATGGGGCTTTTTTAAGAGTGCGATTGAGAATAAGAATGGGGAACAAAGATACGGGTACCAGACCAAGATGACAAGGTCGAGCAAAACAAGGAGGGAAGCTAGAGTGAGGGGAGGCTCCAAAAGAAAAGAGAGGGATGCAGACGATACCTGGAACAAAACCTAAATAATGAATAGGAGCCCTCCATGTGAAGTACAAGTAGTGAACCTTTCTAATAAGGTTCTTACAGGGGATTTGGTCTCTGTGCTCAAAAGAGGTATGAGTTTTTGTCCTACTACTATGTGTGATTTTTCTGTATAAAATCTGTTTATAGTATTTTCAGGAGACAGCATTTTAATAAAATCCAAAACATTGTACAGTGCCTTAACTCAAATATTCACAGTACCTTTTAATGGAGGAAAGTACAACACTTTGTAAACGGGATGATGAGATAACGGTACAAATGTGGGGTGCCCGCCGGTTGCTGAGGTATCATTGTACATCTGGAGGACCAGCCTTTAAATTTCAAAAAGTGAACAGTTGACATTTTAGACAAATTGTGAGAATAACATTAATGGCAATAAACAGTCAAACCATTGGGGCATGTCCCCCCGGCATGTTGTGGCGCTCAGACACTGTGTGTGTCGTTCTGGCAGGTGCAGCTCGGGCTAGGCTGCGTGCCGGAGGAGGGGTAATATCCCCTTGAAGTTCTTTCTCGCTGCCTCCTTATGTCGGTACTATTAAGGGGGCATTACGCAATGTGGGTATCAGGGGTAATATGATTAACCAGGTGGGGGGCATGGGTGTGCGGAGTGCTCATAGGCTGCTGGAGTGCAGAGTATGCCACTACATCAGTGCCTGAGAGGTGGCTTGCATGTTACAGAGGGGGTGGGGGCACTGCACTCTAATTGAATCGGCATGCATCTGTGTAGGTGTGGAGCTTTTCCATCGCAGGTAGCGCTGAATGTGTTTAGCTACATGTTACATGTGAGGGGACTCCATTTCTATTCACCTTCTGTAGGGCAAGCGTGGGGCTCTAGGACCTCATCACCTCAAAGGAGTTCCTGTAATATTGCGCCCCGGTTTTCCGCAATAAGGATCTTACGGAGGCCCTGTGCATCCTCCCTGAGCAGTGCTACGCTTTCGGCTGTGGCCCAGACCTGTAGCAAGGGCTTCCAAGCCTGCACAGCTGAGGGTTCCGCCGAGCACCAGCGTCTCGTGATCAGTCTCTTTGCAGTAATCAGCCCTAGTGCCAGAAAGCGAGTGGTAACTCGCAAGGGCTTGTTGTTCTCATATAGGTGCATGTTGGGGAGAGGGTGTGGCCCGTGTAGCGGCTTAGTGCTGTCACTACCGACTCCCAGTACTCCCCCAGCCTCAGACAGTTCTACACAGCATGTGCAGTAAATCTGCATGGACAACCTGACAGCGTGGCCAGGCGGCGGACGCACCAGCCTAGTATTTGTTTATTTGCCCTGGCATGAGGCATGCTCTCTGCATAATGGGGGTCCTGGGGGTGACACTTGCAGAGGGTGTGCGCCTGGGCGATTTCGGGCAATGGTATGCCCCTCCCGCTTTGTTGGATAGGGGGCTGCAGGGATTGGCTGGTCAGCGTGGGGCGCAAGCATTGTGCTCCATCGTTCGATGTTGTGCACTTTCCATAGCCTAGGCGAGGTAAGGCTGCGAATTTTGGCGCTCTGTTCATTGCATTTCGTAAAATACTATTGCGCTTCGCTGGTGGTCATGGAGTCCTCCGCTTCCGTCAGGGAAGCGTTAGGTATGCTGGCGGAGGCAGGGCGGGAGGACTTGTTGGTTCCGGGCACGCTCTCACAAGCGTGGGTCGGCATGGAATTGAGGGGGTGCCAAGCAGAGGGCGGTGTTTCTGCGGCCATCGTCGCTTGCATCTCCAGCGAGGGCTCACCAACACGGTCTGCAAGAGGCGACCCCTCGCATTTCGAGGTTTCGCGGGGCAGGCACTCACCTGCAGCAATGGTGCCGGTTCAGGTGTCCCCGCCTGCTCGACGTTTCTCAAACTCATCTCGCGGTAGGAGGGGCAAGACGCGCCCACGCGCAGTGCCCTCCTTTTCAGTAAATAGGAAGACTAATTTAAACAAGCATTTACAATGCAACGGTTTCGCCTTTGGAAAAGTTTGAGCTATTGGCATTGTAAATGACAACATTTTATTTATGTGTTGGTTTTGAAAACAGATAAATAAATGGCATTGTCATTTACATTGCCAATAGCTCTAACTTTGCCAAAGGCGAAACCGTTGCATTGTAAATGCTTGTTTAGGTTTACATTCCATCTGGCAACAGCTGCGAAATCATGGCAAACAAAAAATGATTTGGGCAGGGTGTTTATGATGGCCACGAGATCTCTGAAGCGGCCTCAATAATGTTTAATTCACAGTCTCAACAAAGTTCAGAACTGAAACATTTTCAATATTTATTGGTTACTCGTTTATCTTGAATATCTAACAACTAATGACAATGGTCCTGGCTGGTTGTAGATGTATGCCAGTTGCTGTGTTATTTATCTGAATACAATCACGGAAAGCTTTAGAGAGGGAAAACAATACAGGTTGGGTGGAACACTGTGGTAATTAGAGAAATTTAGTTTACGTGTTTAAGTAACGGTCTTAATTACATTGGCCGCTACCCTTTTAGTGAGCCCCCATTTTTCCATCTCACTCAAAGTCATGGATGTGCGACTGTACAAACATAAGAATGGTGCTAAACAGAGACACATAACATCCTAGCCAGACTGACGATTTATAAAAAATGCGCACATTGAAGTGTGTTCCAGGACGGTTTGACTCCAAGGTGATCAGCGGCCACAAAACGTTCTTGATAATGATTTGAAAGCCGTAGAGGAAGGGTAACACGTATTCTTAAGAGGAGGGTTATGGGCGAAAGAAAGCAAGGGTAAATCTCATACAAACACGCAAAATGTTTCTCGTCAAACATGCCTGTTTCCCATGAGACTTTCTTGTCGCTTCAACATCTCCCGCAACTCCTCGCAGCTCTTCCCTCGCAGCTCTCGCTCCCTCTGGCTTTTCGCCATGAGGCTTACTTCGCCGGGCATATATCGCCGGCTATTTCCCTCGCTCAAAGATGACCAACCACCTTTCCAATGATCACCCAGACTGTCAGCAACTCCGACTTATCGGCAACTATTCGTCCTAAATTGCATGTGAACGAAATTGTATTGCTTCCGGGTCGTGTAACAGCCAGTTCGATGGCTGAACCCATTCTGGTGTGGGAGGGACTCGTCATATGTAAGTTGGCCATGGATTGGAGCAGGCCAGCACCATAGCCTTGCCTACAACGCTTAAAAACATCCGGAGTGCTCATTGGCTGAGAATTAACCACGTGCATCTACTGTGTACATACAATAGTACGAAGCGCGCTTTCAGCTCTGATTGGTGTGTCTGATAGGTTAGAGTGGTCTGGAATGGGGGGGGGGATACTCCGGCTGCTGATGCTACAAACGATTTGGGATGGAGAGGAAAGTGTATCGGTACAGCCAGGGCTTGAATTCGATAAAAACAAGTCAGGTCCCGGGCCGCGCTGTGATTGGCTGACGTCACGGGGGTGTCCCGGCCGGCAGCCAATCACAGCGCGGCCCGGGAATGACGTCACGGGGGTGTCCCGGGCCGGCAGCCAATCGCAGCGCGGCCCGGGACAAAGGGGCGGGGCTTAAAAAAAGCACAAGAAACGCCCCCGAATCGCGTTTTCAAGAGAAAGCGCGATTGACAGCCTCTGTCTCACAATGGCTAGTCTCCATTTATGGAGCTAGCCAATTGGAAACAGAGGCGGTCCGAACATCCCTACTGTAGACAATAGTTTTCGATCTGGGAGGGGCTTTGCCCCTCGCCAGGTCGAAACCTAAAAAACAAGTGGTGAAAAAGCAAGCTAGCTCTCAGAAAGTCTCTATTGCTGCAAGGGCACCATCTAGTGGCCAGAATGAAAATAAGCCTTATTTTCCTGCTAAATTGTGTACGTCTAGCAAGGATATTTGTATTTTTGTCATGAATAGGTGCGGAAATAAGGACTTGTCAGAGAAATTGAAGACTGACAGGGGTTTATCTCCTATTTCAACTAATGAAGTCTATGTTGGCTGCAAACGTTTCTTCCCAAAAAATTGATGTTGTGCAGTCTTTACCCATGACTAGTTGTTATGTGACTGATAAGGTCAACACAGGTGTAGGAATGTTCAACGTTGTTCCTCCTTTATCTGACATGTCTAATCAAATGGGTGCTGATCAGTTTACCAGTTCTAAGGGCCCTGAGGGACATGGACAATGGGTGTGGATACCGCAGGAGATCACTGACGAACGCAGATTGCTTAAATTACAGGAGAAGAATATTGTTTCAACTGCAAAATTAGACGTTTTGCAGTCCAACGAGGGCGAGACACTGCCAGGCACAACGGAGCAGTAGAGATGTGCAAGTCAGGCTTCCAGCATCCTGCAACATCAGAAATGACCAGGAGGGGGAGTTTTCAGCAAACTTTCCCACACCACTGGATGACTAGAGACCTGCCTATTTAAAAAAAGCTATTAATTGGAGGGAGTTTGATGGTGGTATTGGGGACGGGGAACAGCCAAGTGGTAGTGGCAGGGGTGGTAGGTTAGGTGAAAAAGGGGTTGTAGGTAGTATTTTCGTTAGAGGATGATAATGAGTCATTGGAAGAAGGGGAGTTATCAGATTATGAGGATGTGTCAGGTTGTTTTCCCAAGTTTGCGGGGAAAACGGGGGGGGTGTACTAAAGATATCTCCAGATTGTATTTTTCACAGAGCAAAGGACTTGATGGTGATAAATACGGAGGCAGTGTGAAGAAGCAGACCAAAGGAACGAAGCACAGATTATTGTTCGATGAACAAGCACATAATAAGTCAGGTGAGGCTCAAATACAGATTTTGAAACGTTTAAGAGTAGATAAAGGTGTGGGTACTGATGGGGAACATAATGTATTGGTTTCTCTACATAATCATGATCCTGAAAACAAAGACGGCGGTACAGCGACTGTCAAGGTTACGGCTTTGGTAGGTGATAACAATACACAAAAAGCAGAGTCTGAAAGTAAAGCATCTGGCATGTTTAAACATTTAAGTTACATGGGTTTTCCCTTGCCTTTGGGTGCTCACTTAAGCAAGGCCACGAAGGACAGGATATGGAAAGTGGAATTCATTGATGTTTTCAAGCTTCTCCACAGGGAAATACAAGCGAAAGAGGGCTCCAAAGAAGAAGCTTGGGAACTTTCAAAAAGGCCAGGAGTACCAACTAATATAGACTCGTGGACTTCCGCTTTCCTCATCTTCGCTAGTGTATACTGCGAAAAATTTCCAGAGAGATCAGTATCACTTTTTAAGTATTTAGATATCATAATGAAGGCTGCAACAGAATTTGGGGGCTACGCCTGGCTTCACTATGATGAAGAGTTTAGGGCCAGGTTAGCCCTAATGCCTGACACACCATGGGGGGAGGTCGATAATGAGCTTTGGATACAATGGATGTACCCCCAAAGGCCACCCCCATCTATGCACACAGCCAGTGGTTTGGCGGTTCCTTTACGCCCCTTTCAGTTTAGACCCACCCTGAGGGGGAGGCGGGTGGGGGGGCGTGGGGGGGGGGTTTATGGGGGGGGCATGGAACAGATCTCAAACAATGGTCTCTGGAGCATGCTGGAATTTCAACAAGGGTTATTGTATTAAAAGCCCCTGCAAATACAAACATGAATGTTCCAGGTGCAGGGGCAAACATGCAGTCACACAATGTTTTGGTGAGCAGACAAATTGGGGAAGCGGTTTTCCAGGTAGAGGAAGAGGGTTTACAATGCAGTCTGGTAACAAGGGCTTCTACACCAATCAAGGCGGACACTCTTTGTAACTGGTTACATTTCTACCCAGACGCACAAGATGCTGCCTTATTATATTGGGGTTTTTCGGAAGGTTTTAAACTAGGCTACCAAGGTCCACAAAGCCCCCAGATTTGCGCAAAATCTCAAATCCGCCAATGCATTTCCACGCATAGTCAGGAAGAAATTGCTGATGGAAGTTCAAGAAGGAAGAATGGCAGGTCCTTTCAATTATTGCAGACAGTGGTGTATTTAGTTAACGGCCAGAAGGCGAAAGACAAACAGATGTTAAAGTTGCTGCAGATGTTTATGTTAGGATGTTTAAAGTTTAAAATTGTCTTCAAGGTTAAACACATTGCAGGAGTAGCAAATAATATCGCGGATGCCCTGTCTCTTTTTCAGTGGGAGAGATTCCGTGGTTTGGCGCCCGGTGCGGATGTACGGAGGACTCCCATTCCCAGCGAGATACGGAATTTGGTGATATGAATTCTTATCAGCTCGTCGAGGACTCCCTAGCAAAAAGCACCAAAGTGGCTTACAGAAGAGCTTGGCTGGAGTTTTTAGATTCAGGTGCTATGTTTAGAATTTGCAATAGAGTGGGTTTACAACAGCGCAGAGAGGATGTAGTAAGATTTATTATGCTTAAAATCAACAAGAACGTTTCCTCCACCACTATAGCCGGTAAGCTAGTGGGTATCTCATTTTATGGGAAATCATTCTGGGGATACGAGCCCTCGGCAGGCGAAATGGGTAAGAGGATGCTGCAAGGTTGGGCCAAGACAAAACGGAGAGGGTCATACAAGAGAGAACCTATATCACTAAAGCTGTTACACAAGATAATCAAAAATTTGCGTGGGATTTCTTTTTCCGAATTTGAGTTCCTTTTGCAAAAATTGTGCATGGTTTGGCTCTTTTTTGGAGCTTTCAGGGTGTCCGAACTGCTGGGTACTGCTTATAACGATGATTTAAAGACAACAAATGTATCTCAGTTTCATTCAAATATTGAAATTTTCCTTGAGCACTCAAAAACTGACCAGACAGGGAGAGGTTCAACGGTAATCTTGCAGGCTATAGGAGGTCTTCTTTGCCCCATACAAGTATGGTCTGAACTTCTAGCCATAGGAGGTGCAGTTTCAACATTTATCTTTCGCCATCAAGATGGTTCACAACTTAAAGCATCACAATTCTTAGCCATGTTAAGAAAGTCACTGAAGATTATTGGTGAGAAGCCCAAAAAGTTTGGTACACACTCTTTTCGCATCGGGGCCGCCTCAGAAGCAGCCAGATGACGTTTTTCTGCTGGTGACGTTAAAAAGTTAGGACGATGGTCTTTCGATTGTTTTTTACGCTACGTTGGAAAGCTAGAGCATGACATTTAAGGGTAGGGATATTAATTGTCTTCTCTTTTTAGGTTTGCACCAATCTCACCAGCAAGTATGACTCATTGGTCATTTCTTCATCAAATGGGCAGCGAACCAGGCTGACAAACGGTACTTTGCAAGAATCTAAGTTTTTCTTCTAAAGAAGTCATTCTATCTTGGTGGGGAAAGAGCAGTATAAAATGGGGCCGCTAATAAGTGAGTTATCCTCTAAAATAATTCCAGAAGTGGTTTTGTTACATCTTGGGGAAAATGACCTGGTGCAATTGTCTGGTTTGGGGCTTTTGATGGACATAAAAACTGATCTTGAACTCTTCTCGAAGACATGGCCCAGAACTTAACTCATCCTGACAGCTCTCATGCCGCACAGAATATGGAGAGGGGCGGACAGTTTCACCGCTGTAGAATGAGCAAGAAGGAAAGTTAACCGTGATTTACAACGTTTTTGTTTCAGCAATGGTATACATTGGTATACATTGGTTGGTTCATGATGAGATTTATAAATAGGATTTTCAGTTTTTTAGACATGATGGAGTCCACTTATCTTTTATATTTTACATTTTGAATAAAAGAGAATTGATTACTAGGATTTTAAATTTACATACGAGGTGTTGAGTATATGCTGTTTAAGCGACAGCAAACATACATATGAATGTTTTTTCAGCAACGGTTCCTTTCTCCATTCGCTCACCCTCTTTGTCACTCCACCCTCACCTCCCCCCTCTTTTTCTTTCCTTCCCCCCCCCCATCAATTTTTATCTTAAAATTTTCCTGTATTCACATTTCCTGATAGTTCCATTTGTTTTTTGGGGGTGGTAGTTTTCGCCTCTGGTTATATATTGATTGGGACAAAGTCATTTACTGTTTGGCGACAGTATAGTTGGTTGTGTTCTTTCAAACTTGGTTTATATATGAATAAAGAATTTTTTCCTGTTTGGCGACAGCGGTCTAAAACAAAAATGTATTCTATTATACAAGCTGACAAGAGGGGGTGGGGACAGGAAAAACACCTGGGTTAGGGTTTTTCCTGGTGGCAGATTTGGAGGAGATCAAGACAGGCAGGAAGGGTTGGGGGCATTAGGAATAGGTTTGGACAGAGGGAAGCAGGGGAGAGAAGTTGGAGGCAAGAGGTAGGCAGGAGATGGAGATAGGCATTTGGGGAGGAGGTTTAGGCCGAACAAGGTGGGGAAATAGTTGCAACGGGGATATTGCTTAGGGTATGGGGGTGTTAGTTTGGGAAATGTTTACATTATGATCTGTTATGCATGTATATTGTGTATTGCTTACCTGTCCAATAAAGCGGCCTTTTACCCCATCTTGGCTTAGGACATGCTTATTGCACGATAAAGTATTGTATGAGCAGGGACCGCATGTTGCACGGGTGCCTATCCGGCCCTCCAGCACCCTGTCCCACTCAGCTTCTGTGAAAGGGCGTTGGAGATCTTCCTCCCGGTGTGCGCGTAGGGAGAGTAACAGTGTTACTGTGTGAGACGACAGAGATGCTGCAAACCACTTTGTGAGATGTCTGACCCTCCTCATCATGTGCATTTATTGGGTGGTTAGGTGCATGGGTGGCTCCGTGGACATCTCTCCCCAATGCTCATGTAGGGCGGCTATGAGTGCTTGGTGTTTTAGAAATTGCCCCGGAGCTACTCTGTAGGCATCAATGAGTGAGGCATAAGACTACAGGGTGCCATAGTGATATAGATCCCCGAGGTCTTTTATACCACTATCAGTGAGAAGGCGCACTTCTCGGGCCTCGATGGCACCATGTTGACCTGGTGTACCTATTAATGGGAGCGCGGGGGCATACGATTTGGTAGTCCTCGTCAAATCAAGACTTCTGCCGTAACATTGATGTGCCACAGTTAGCAGGAGCTGTGGCGGGGGCTTCTGCTTGCAGCATTGGTGGAAGAGAGTGAGAGGGGTTTCATGGGTTTGGGCCGGAAGGTCCAATGCAGTGTCCGCTAGGCGCTGTTCTGAGAACCATACAGCCACCCACTGCAGCTGGGCTACTAAATAGTAATGTTCCAGGTTGGGTAAGGCTAGCCCCCTCGGTCCGTCTGTAGATATAGCTTCCAAACTGCTACTCTGCTACGGGAGGCCCCCCAGATGTGCCCTCTCACTAACCTTTCCAGCATTTTGAAAAAGGGCCGTGGAAGACACACTGGCAAATTGGTAAAGTAATACAGCAGCCGAAGCAGGATTATCATCTTCGTTAACGCTATTTGGCCCATTTTGGTAAGAGGTAGTGTTCCCCAGAATGCTACTTGTCAGCGAATAGATGTTATAGCCCTACCCAGATTTCCTTCAAGCAATTCTGTTGGGCGATGATACACCCGGATCCCCAAATGTCGGAATGTGTGGGCTTCCCATTTGATGTGTGTGCCACCAAAGTCATACTGCAGGTAAAGATAGGATTTAAATGCATTGACTACCAGCCAGACACCGCGGCAAATTCGTGTAAGATGTGCTCTACTTCACCTGGGATGGAGTGCGTGTCCCTCAGGTATAGAAGGAGGTCATACGCAAACAACAAGATTATGTGTATGCTGCACCCCTCACTTGAAGAGTAGCGGCCAGTGACTCCACTGGAAGCGGAAACAGTAACTGGGACAAAGGGCATCCCTGCCTGGTGCCTTTTCGTACTTTAATGGGAGCTAACATATATGGACCCATTTTTACCCTCACTAGTGGGACGTCATACAACAGTCGGACAATCTTGATAAAGGCTTCCCCGAGCCCATAGAGTGGTAGCACCGTGAACAGAAAGTCCCACTCCAGGGTATCAAATGCCTTTTCCAGGTCTAAGATCAGTCATCCTGCACAGGGCCACTGCTGCGATGCATATCCAGCAACTCTGAAGAAACGGCAGAGGCTGAGAGAGGTATTGCGCGTCCGGACGAACCCATTTTGGTCATTGTGCACGACTAATTGGACCCAGGGGGCTAGCCATTACGCCAACAATTTTGCCAGTTCTTTATATTCGGTGTTCAAAAGGGCTAGAGGCCTATAAGAGCCCAGGTCAATAGGATCTCAGACCTGGATTAAGCAGCAAAACCAATAGCACTTCATTGAGTGAGGGTGGGAGGGAGGAGTCATATTTTGCGGCGGTGTAGACTGCTTTGTGGATGTGGTGTCAGTATTGTTGCGTATGCCTTATAGAATTCAGACAGTAATCCGTCCAAGCTTGGTGTTTTACCGGCTGCTAATGCCGATTTAGCATCTCTGATTTCTTCTGGCTCAATCGGGGCGCCCATCGCCTCGCATTGCTCCGGTGTGATAGTCGGTAGTTGGATCGCCGAGAGGAACCTGTCCATTCGGGCGCAATTTGGCACAGCTGTGGCTTTATACACTGCTGCATAGTGTTTGGTCATCTCCTCGTGGATCTTGTATTGGGTGTATACTATGGGGCCACTTGCGGGCCGTATGGCATGTATGGGGTGTCTGGGCTGCTCCTGCCATAATTGCCAGGCCAGAAATCTCTCCAGCCTGTCTGACAGCGCATGTGTGCATGCCGAGTGTGCTTTGTAGTTAAGGCAGCACAGCCATTCGAGTAGGCTAAGGAGTTTGTTCTGTTTCTCATGCAGTTATTGTAAGTCCCCTGCACCTGACCCCACCTCGGTTTCGCATAATTGGAGATAGGAGATCTTGTTCTAGTTGCCCTATCTCGCGGGTGAGCTACATGCGCATATTCCAGACCAGACCCATACTGTGCCCCCTGATGACTACATTAAATGCCTTCCATTCTGAAGGGGTGTTGTGTGTGGTACCAGCACTGTCTTCAAACTATTGAGTGGTGGCCACTTTTAATGAAGCCCAGAATGCTGGGTCCTCCAGCGCTGCCGGCTGATGGTGCCAGGTAGGAAGCAGTGAGGGGCCAGCCTCCCAACTCAGCTGCAGTATCTGGTGGTTGTCCTCGGAGTATGTGCGGCCAACATAATCAGTGGTTTTAACTAATGGCAGTACCGAGAAGGAGCCGACTATGCGGCCTAGCTGAACATGCAAGTCATGCATGTGGGAGAAGAATGAGTATATGGGGGTGTCTGGATGTCAAGCGTACCAAATGTCTGTTAGAGACCAGTGGATGAGCCAATCACGTACAGCCTGGGAAGGTGTGCGTGTCAGCGGGGGAAAGAAGCGGTCTAGGGAGATATCAAGCACTGAGTTAAAGTCCCCACCTAGCAGCCACGGGATCCCGGCCCAAGGTGCAAGCACGCTGGAGAGTTTTTGCAGGAAGACTGGCTGCTCTAGGTTTGGGGCATATATGGACCCTATGTGAATGGACTGCCCATTGAGCCTACCTCATACTAGAGCGTATCACCCCTCCAGGTCAGTGGTCACCTCTTCTGCGATAAATGTAAGGCCAGCTCGGACCAAAATTAGAGTACCCCTCACCTGGGTGGAAAAATTTATACTAAACACTTGTCTGTGCCATCACCTGCGAAGTCTAGTGGCTTCCAGCTGTGTGATATGTGTCCCCTGTAGTAGCACAGTGTTAGCGGCTCAACACAGTATGAGTATATGGCAAAGTGCTTAGAGGGAGTTTTAATGCCCCTCACATTTCATGTTCTGACATTAATGTACGTCATACCGGGGTGTATGATGTCCAAATGCAGTGTCCCGCCCTCCGCTGGTGCCGCGACCTGTTGGCATGAAAAGTGTGTGAGTGCCCAACCTCATGTGGGGTATACTGTGACATAAGGTACAAGAGAAGGGGTGGGGGAGGAAGAACAGTAGAACTTGAGAAACTTCTGTGGAGTGGAACCCCAACGGGAGCCCTCCCAAACCATAGTGCAGATACATTCTGCATCAAACAATGTCAGTACAATGTGGGGTTACGAGTCGCAGTTGCTGGCGCTGGCTTCATTGCTGTGCCCTCGTGAGTTGTTGCTGGTGTAACCCCTGCTAGAGACCAGCAGATGTCAAAGAGCCTCACTGCTTGCTGGATGGATGCAGCACGGCAGTGAAGTTTGGCAGACCACCATCTGATGCACAGTCTACGGGGGTGAGTACTGTTCGCTTCATGGCGGTAGTCACAACAATGATATTGTGTCTGTCAAGACTACAGGTGCTAAATGATATTGTCAGCAGTTTGTGGCCACAACTGGGGCTGCTCATCTTCGGACATGGATTGATTGGAATAGGTATCCGGGTCTGACAGTGAGAAGGGTCTCCCAGGGTCGCCCAGTGTTGCTGCTACCTGTAGGGCCCTTCGTCGTTCCATGGTGATTTGCTCCAAGTTGGGAGGTGTGGTCTGCGAAGCCGGTGACACTGCTGTCTGGTGTTTGCTGCAGTTCCGACGTCACCTGGTTTGTCGAGCCTTCACCGTGGTTCCCAGCTCTGGAAGGCCAGCAGATAACCCCTGCTCCTCCAGCCAGGACTAAGTGTCTGCGGGCCACTCGAAGAAGTGAGTGGTGCTGTCCACTGCCACGTGAAGGCGGGCGGGGAACAGGAGGGAATATCTCATGCTTAGTTCCGGAAGATGTTTCTTTACTGATTGAAAGGAGTTCCTGCGCAGTTGGACCAGTGCTGTATAGTCCGGAAAGAACATGACATGGCAGTTACCAACTTTTGTGTCTGAGGACTTTGTTTCCCGCAGGATATCGTCTTTGTCCGTGAAAATGAGGAGACAGATCAAGAAAAGTCCCAGGGGAGCCTCCGAGGTGGAACTCAATGCACCTGCTCAACAACAAACTGGGGGGACAATGTACCTTCCGGCATAAAGGTCTTTATCCACTGCTCTGCGTAAGGTACTGGGTTGTGGCCATCCAAATCTTCTGTCAAGCCTAACAATCGTATATTAGTGTGCCATGATCGGCCTTCGGCGTCGTCCAGAAGCTCCTTGAGTGTCGGGACTCTGGCTGTGAGATTCATCACTTTAGATGCGTTTGAGCTAGTATCTCTTGAGTCTGCACCTTGTCGGCTAGCTTCTTGTGATCGGCATGCAGCAGTGTGAAGTCTATGGCTACTTTGTCAATGTTCGCTTGAAGGGCAGAATGCGTTTTCACCGTTGCGCCCAGCTTCTCAACAGCACTCAGAACTGGTCAATCTTCTCATGATAGTGATATGATTGGTGCTGAGCCAAGGTGATCTGCAGTGTTTGCGGCTGTTGTGGCCTCTTCGAGCGTGCTGGCACCTGCTGAGAGGTAGATCGTAGTCGGCCCATGACTAGCTGTTGGGCTGTCTGCATATGTTGGCGAGTGGTAAACGTTGTGGGATTTGCTTCAGGCGTAAGGCTCGCGCGGACCCCCCATTCATGCTTCTGATGCTGCAGCTTTAGGTTGGGTGGGCGAATAGGAGCCCAGTCCCTAACTCCGGTCGCAGCTTGGTCGACTCTGAGCCATCCCCGACGGTCACAGTCACTTACCAGGAAGAAAGAGAGGGCTTCTAGATCCACCACTGGCTTTTCCCTTTGCTGTGTCAGGGCTGGGCTTGATATGACCCCTGGTGCCGGTCCCGTGTGGTCCCCAGGTCTGCGCAGACTTTGTTGCTTAGTCCACCTCACGAGAGGGTCCCCCGCACCGTGTATTCTCTTGGCACTATCTCCAGGACTGCACAGTCAGGCGGATGCGGGTGATCCCTGAAGTCAGTACTAAGCTTTGGGACCTATCAGTTTAGGCTGGCACTGGTGAGCCTCAGAGGTCCCACTAGTCCGCAAGCCCCTCGCGTTCCCCTCCCGCCAAGGTACTTCACCGGGAGGGGGAGGGGGAGGGGAGCAAAGTCGGCACACACTCCAACACTCTGGTGGGCCTAGGCCCGACACGACTCCCTGTCCCCAACAGCATGGTAAAACATCCTCCTGCACCACGCCCCAGCAGGGCGTCGCGGCGGTGAGGCCAGTCTGTGCAGTGGATTTGACGACCACGGACTTAGGACGTGGGTGGACCTATGATCTGGGGCCCCACTGTGGTGTAAGGCTCAGCTCTCAAGGTTCAGCCACAATGGGGTCAGATCATGTACTCGTACTGAGGTATGGGGGCACCTACTCTGGGAGGTGTCTTGGTGCCCTCCGCTGGGGTGCCACACTGAGGAGGTGCCAGAGACTCCAGGGTCAGTGCGGGGACACTACTCCTCCTGGCGCCACTGCTTTCTGCTAAGGCAGGGTATGCCCAGATGTGGGTCCCTTGTGTGATGTTGCTGGGCACACCTGACAATAACCACCAGTGAGGCAGGTGAAGATTAACCTGTATTTATTAGTTTATAACTAGTGCAGAAGAGCGCTGGGTGCCTGGCGTTCTCCGATGCTTTTCGCCGACTTGCGCATGCGCAGTGTGCTCCAAAATGGCGGCATCGCGCGTTGCGTCATGACGTAACGCGCATAGCCTAGAGCGCGATTCTATATATCTCCCACTTTTTATTATCAACAGAAAACATATAGTCTCTCCCCATCCGAAGGCTTTTTAGCTTCTCCCAGTTCAAAGTCTCGAAAGCGGGTGGGCCTTACCACCACTCTGCCTGCTCGTGTACGTCTTACCGGAGTAGATGGAACTTCCCTGGTGCTGTTCTCTGCAGGGCTCACCACGTTATCTCCTTGGGAACCGGGCCCTTCTCTCCGCGGGGTCACACTCTCTCCTTCAGGCTGTTCTTCCGCCATAGGTATGTCATTGTCTCCCAACTCCTCACAGTTTCCACCTGCTCCTGGATTCTCTTCTCCTCCTGGGATAATTTCCTCATTCTCCCGTTGCCTCCTGTCTTGTGGCGTCCTCCCATTATCCTCATGGGACCACTGTAGGATCTTATTGCATTTGGACATGCGGTCCTGAGACCACACATTCCCATCGCTGAGCAATGCTGCTCTGTCGTATACTTCTTTTACTTGTAGTGGTTGGCTGTATTTGCTGTCCCCTTTTCTCCTTAGCACTGCTAATTTGACTCTTACCCATTCTCCTCTCTCAAGGGCTGCATCCTGCACATTCCTTCTCCGGTTGTAATGTTCGGCATCCTTTGGGCTTTCTCTAGATTGTGCTGCACCACTGCTGGAGACCACTTGCTGGTGACTGTTTTTTCCTTCCATGCCAAGTTGTCCTTAGTGAATGGGTATCGCCCTCTCAGGATCTGGAAGGGGCTATACCCTGTGCTTGTAGGGGTGATGCGGTAGGCCCACATCATACTTTGGACCTCCTTTTCCCAATCTTTGCCCATAGTGATGGCAGCATGTATGGATCCCATTATGACCCTATTGAACCGCTCCACCTGACCATTACTCGATGGGTGGTATACGGAGGTGTGTTTGACTTTGATGCTGTTCCTCTCTGCGTACTTATTCCACTCCTCCAAGGTGGATTGCGGTCCATTGTCGCTCAGAATGGATCTAGGAATACCTTCTCTAAGGAAGACTGATGTGAGGAACCGGAGCACTGTTTCTGTGCCCATCTCTTCCTGTATGTGTACTTCTGGCCACTTCGAGTACATGGCAACGAGGACACACTGATATTTTGGCGTTCCCTGGGTATCTAGTACGGGTCCCAGAATGTCTACGGACACCTCCTCCCATGGATTACTCGGGTTGGCAAACTTCCCTAAGGCAGGCCTTAGGGGCGTCAGAGTTTTGTCTACCTTTTGACATTGGTCGCAGTCCCTTATGTGTCTTTCCACCTGGATGTCCACTCCTGGCAACCAGTACATTCGCTTCGTCCTCTTCTTTGTCTTCACGATTCCCAGATGGTCTTCATGCAATATCGCTAATAGGTGGGGTATCAGCGTTGTCGGGGGGACCACTTTGTCTCCTCTGTACAAGAATATTCCATTGTCCCCCACCGACAGTTCCTCACGGACTTCATAGAATTTCCTGAGTGCTGCCCGTAAATGTTTCTTTCCTGGCCATCTATGTATTATACATTCCTTGACCTCCCCGATGTCCACGTCTTCTGCATACGCTTCAGTCCACTCCTGGTTGCTTATCACACGTTCCTGGTCTTCTATCACGGCCACCATCTCCTCACTCTCTTCCGCCTTGCTAGGAGCTCCTTCCATTGCTGATGCTCTACTGAGGTAATCCGCCACCTTGTTTCTTGTTCCGGGTATGTAATCCACATCGTACCTGTACTCTAGTAGTTTCAAGGTCATCTTGGCGATGCGCGGCGTGGCGCTGGCATGTCCACTCGAGGTGAGTACTCTGACCAACGGCTTGTGATCAGTCTTGAGTTGGAACCTCGTGCCCCATAAGAATTGGCGGAACTTCCCCATGGCCCATACTACCGCAAGCTTCTCCTTCTCTATTACGCTAAATTTTTGTTCCGTGGAGGAAAGGGACCTGGACGCGAAGCTGAGGGTCTCCATGGTCCCGTCTTTCTTTTCCTGCATGAGGACTGCTCCCAGCCCCTTTTCGCTGGCGTCCGTCATCAAAACTGACTGCCCTTGGGGGTCGTATCCTTGTAGCGGTATAGCTTGGCTAATGTCTCTTTTCAGGGTGTCAAATACTTTTTGTGTCTCCTCCGTCCACGTGAACACGGTTTTGTCTCTTATGAGTTGCCTCAGGTGGTGCGTCTTGGTGGCGAAGTGTTGTACAAATTTGCTGTAGTATTCAGCCATTCCTAGGAAGGACCTTACTTCTTCTTTGCTGGTTGGGGCCAGGGCGTCGCAAATTGCCTTCACATTTGCTTGTTTGGGCGTGATGCCGTGTTCGCCGATCTCGTGCCCCAAGTATGTGACCGACTTCATTCCTAGTCGGCACTTCTCCCATTCCGCTGTTAGGCCATTGCTCTCTAGGACTTGAAGCACCGTGTCCAGCTTCTTGTCATGATCTTTCAGATCTTTTCCCATCACCAGTATATCACCAGTATATCGTCCTGGAATGTACCCCCTCGATGTCTTTAAATAGGCGGTGCATTCGTTTTTGAAAAACTGCCGCCGCTGAAGCGAGACCAAAGGGCATGCGGCGGAATTGGTAACACCCGAAGGGTGTTATAAATGATGTCAGTTTCCGGCTTGCAGGGTGTAGGGCTATCTGATGATAGACGAAAGTAAGGTCAATGGTGGAGAACCACTTTACCCCTTTCGTCTTGGCCAGCATTTCTTCTATGCGCGGCAGCAGGAATTTCTCTACAATTATGCATTTGTTCAGTTCTCGAAGGTCTACACATAGACGAACCTTGCCATTCGGTTTCATTGCTACCACCAGGGGCGCCAGCCACTCTGAGCTGTTTATTGGCTCGATGATTCCATTCTCCTCTAGTCTGTGCAGTTCCTGCCGTACCGCTTCTCTCACGGCTATGGGTACGTTCCTTACTTTGTGAGATTTAGGCGTGGAGTTCTCCTTGAGGTCTATCCGATGTGTGAATTTTTCCAACTTGCCAACCTTCCCACCGAATACTTTGGGAAAATCGCTCTTCATCTTCACAAAGTCCAGCCAGCGCTCTAGGGCTGTCATTAGCACTTGTGTGTCTCCTTCGGGATCCAATTGAATTCCTAGGTCACCTTGGTCCATCCATCCTAGGACCGACGGCCCCTTCTCTGCTACATACAATTTGCACTCTGCACTCCGCCCCTTGAATTCGAAGGTCAACACTCTGTACCCGACCATCGGAATGGGTTCACCGGTGTACGTGACCGGTCTTATGTTGGGTGGTTCTAGTCTTGGGCCCAGGCTGGGTCTGAAATTCTCGTTCCACACTGTCCTTTGGACGATGGTATAAGGGGAGCCCAAGTCCACTACGATTTTAATCTTCACTCCTCCTATCACCATGTCACACTGTGGCTTGCGAGAATGCCTGCAGTCAATGCCCAGTACTTGACCTTTTACGCATAGAACGTTGTCTTCTTCGTCCTGTTCTTCTTTTTCTTCCTGCTGATCCTGCGCCACATACTTCACCGTGGGTCTTCTCAACTTGCGGCGGCATACCTTTTCGTAGTGACCCACTATGCCACAGAACATGCATTTCGCCCTGAACGCCGGACATCGTTTTTCATGGGCTGCATGGGACTGGCTTCCACACCGGTAGCACGTGGACGTGCTTTCTTTGTTCTGCTTCCTCTGTTGTCCGGGTTTCCCTGTTCACCTGTTTGGTTCTTTACCTTCTGTCGTCATGGCTTTGCTCCTTCCCGGTGGTTCTGCATCATCTACTTTGTTCACCATGGGCCTCTGGACAAGTTCTTTCTTTGCTGCGTCAGGGAACCGTTTTGACATTTCAGCTTTTTTCACCATGGCTATCACCTCCTTAAGCGTGGTGTCTCCATTCACCCACAATTTGTCTTGTACTGTCTTATTGGTGGTGTGCATGTCTATCTGGTATTTTATGAATTTGTCGTGCAGAACGCCAAATTTACATGTTATCGCCAGCTTCTTCAAAGTGGCGACATAGTCGTCTATGGATTCGCCAGCTTCTTGTTTCCTCTGCTGGAAATTATATCGGTCAATGGAAGTGCACACCGCTGGGCGATAGTGGGTGTTCAGATCTTCTATAACATGCCTGAATACGTCGTCATATGCATTTGGTCTGGGCGTGGGCACCAGATTCTGAAAGACCCTTATCCCTTCTGGGCCTAATTTGTGTAGGAGTATCCATCTCTTCCTTTGACTGGGGAATGCCTCTCCATTCTCGTCTTCCAGCACCTCTATGTAGTTCATGAAGTACTCTCTGCAGTCCTCCCACTTCATCTGAGGCTCTCCAGGCTAGGGTAAAAACGGGATCGGCGTCTTGAGTGAAGACGCCTGCGCACTCATTTCGGTGTGTCTTTCTGGTACCACCCCTGGACCTTTCGGGCTGCCCGGCGTGTTTGCACCCTCACCTTGCTCTTGGTTCGGTTGGGGTCCTTCTGCGCCCCCCTCTCTGTTTCTCGCTGGCTCTGCCAGGGCCTCTTTGGAGTGCGGGAATTCTCCTGTCTTCACCACCCTCAGTGTCTTTCGGCAGCCTCTGTTCGCTCGCCCTCTTGGTTCTCAATGGGGTAGTTCCTTACAGCTCCTACTAGCTGTCTAGTGTCGCTGTCTCTGGTACCTTGATGTCTTTGTGCTGCTCTCCCCCTTTTTCCTATTGCCTCTGCCATGCTCTCCTGCTGCGTTGCTTCACTCTGGTCTCTCCTTACTCCTCCTGTTGCTCCTTGTGGTGGCTCCCCGGCGTGGGTCTGTGCCTCTCTTCCCCTTGTCGGGTCCTTTTTTTTTTTGTCTTTCCCACTGTCGATTTTTTCCTTTAGGGCTATCCCGTCCTCGTCGCCACTGTGAAGTTGCTGGGCACACCTGACAATAACCACCAGTCAGGCAGGTGAAGATTAACCTGTATTTATTAGTTTATAACTAGTGCAGAAGAGCGCCGGGCGTCTGGCGTTCTCCGATGCTTGTAGCCGACTCGCGGTTGCGCAATGCGCTCCAAAATGGCGGCTTCGCTCGTTACATCATGACATAACGCGCATAGCCTAGAGCGCGACTCTACACCTTGCTCCCTTTGCCACTGGATTCAAGCTAGCCTAGCTGATGACGGCTGATTAGCCAGAAACCGGTCCCAGGATGCTGGTTTCTGGTCCAGGGAAGACGTGGCTTGACAGTTCGGGCTGGACTGTTTCCATGAGGCACAGGGTCAGACTGATTTGCATATGGCCATGTCTGAACTGGGGTGGTGGAGTGAGCTACAGAATCATGATGGATTAAACCCAGATCAGTTGACTAGGGGTGAGTGTTTGATTTGCTCAAGCGCTCTGTCTATCATCCCCTTTGGTATCGCTTACTGCTATGGCAGGGCCCACTGAGTCTAGTTGAGGCAGGCAGTGTCCATCGGGTGTGTGGGCGCCACTGTGCAGGGCCTGCAATGTGGTGGATGGGGGAGAGATAAGGTAGGGTCTTTGCTGATGTGCGGCAGCCGACGGGTCTAGCAAAGGCCGGCCCTGAAGGCGGCCTCAAGGGCCGGCACCATGATGGCCGCCAGAGCCCAACAAGGAACAGAACTGGTTCTCGCCGCCGAGAAGCGCCAAGGGGTGAAATGTCCTGAAGCACACGCCCCCCTTCCAAGAACAATAGGAAAAAAGGAAGTGGGGATATAAGACGACGCTCCCCCTGGGGCAGCCCACTTGCACAGCTGGGGGAGCATTGCCAACGATTTTTAAGTGCGTGGCATTGGGGACAATGCTTCCCACTTTGGAGCTTTTGAACTGAGCTTGAGGCTAAGCGGTGGCAGAAAGGAATTGTTGTTGAGTCATCGGGTCTGCCATGGCGCTGCACTCCCAAGCCTCCAAGGAACAAACCATACCCCATGGTGGTTACCCCCCACTGGCTACCAGGACCACTGCCGGAACTTGGGTGGCCACGGCGAGACGGGACCGGAGGCTCGATGCATGACCCCCAGCTCTCCCAGACATTGGAGCTCAGGACCGGAGGCTCAATGCAGGACCCCCAGCCCTCCCAGACATCAAAGCTCAGGCCCGGAGGCCCGAGGCATGACATCCCAGCTCTCCCAGACAATGGAGCTCAGGACCAGAGGCTCGATGCAGGACCCCCATCCCTCCCAGACATCGGAGCTCGGGACCGGAGGCCCAAGGCATGACCCCAGCTCTTCCAGACATCGGCAGAGAAGGCTCTCAGCTCCGGCTACGAACCGGCAAAGCAGGACAGCAGTGGTGGAAAGGTGGGTTTGTGCGCTAGCTGCAAGAAGGCGGGAGCGGGCGCAGACAAGGGTGGGGATCCCGTAAAGTACGGTCGGATCGGGCTGCTGCTTGGGTCAGGCCCATCCACTCTATGAAACTACTGAGCATGCGTGTGGGGCTGGGAATAGCCTGGGGTCAACTGTAGCTTCTGGCCAGTCGAAGAATGAACGGACTATGCAATGCAGTCAGGTTGCAACTTCTTGTGTAGTTGAATTGCATTTAAAGGTGGCTGTAGAGACTATGTGGCACAACATGCAAGGCTGGGGACTTTGAAACTGGGAATCGTGGTTCGAGTCCCGGTGAGAGTGCTCTGTGCCTTCCAAAAAAAGATACAGTCACGTTGAAGTTTAATAAAAGGATAGGAAAGTCTGTTATTTATTAAGAGGATCTGGTGTTACGGCCAGGGCTGGCGAACACCTCAATGAAAACATGCACGATTTATCGAATAAGTGTGATGTACTCATACTACAAACTGCACAAAATTACTAGAAGTACAAGGGGATATATCAAAATTATAGTTAAAGGGGTTTTAACTCCCCGAAGCACATAGCGCTTAGGTTTTGAGAATTTGTGAACTGGAGGGAGACCGAGAACAAGGCAGCTTTGATGAAGTATTCACAATAGCCTTAATGCTCACACGCCAACCTTTACTCTATATCAACAAAAAAAAAAGGGTGGGGGAGAAGTCCCACCATGAAAGCATCTAGCGCTATGTAGAGCGCTATGATCCCAGTTTCGGGCAAAATCGCGCTATGCGATCTCTCGCTGCCCCTGGCACTGTGTGGGTAAAGTGGTCACTAAGAGACCAAATGGAATAACCATTGTTTATTCGTAAACTTGAGCACAGTCAAAACCTGCTTTCATGGACGGCAGGCTTGCTCTGTTGAAAGCCCACATTTCAGATTTCCGGAGAATGATATAGGAGGGCAGGTGAGACCTGTTCCTGTGGAAAGCAAGGCCAGAAGGGTGCCTAATTATCATACTGCTGACCGTGCGAGCGGGCAGTTAGCTCAGCGTGTAGAGTGGGCGAATTGAGGGTCTGACATCCGTAGGTCGCCAGTGCAGATCCAGCTTGAAGGAACGGGGCACAGTAATTAAAGCGCCCCCTTCCGACCACCACCGAGAGATACATGGTGTAGCAGCTCCCCTTGTTCCGTGCGCAGCTTGTTGGTTAAACAAAGAACAAGCTAGCTAATTTGCCGGCAGCATATTATAGAGGGAGATGGGATAAGACTGCCTGGGGGAGGGGAGGTTCCCTCCACACAAGGGGGTAGTAGCCAGCAAGACGAGTAATATGGAAAGTCAGAGTGGGCGGGGAGAAGGGCTGTGTGCTCCTGAACGTAGCACATGCCGTGGGACAGCCTTGAAGGTTCAAGGTGCTACAATTTTACCCGCACTGCAGTCGAATCCTTGGTCTTCTTACGTGCCTCCAGCCCTCCGGCGCCGCCCCTAGCTCACATACAGCCAGGGTTGACCGGTGCTGCATAAGTTAGATGCAGTCTAGAAGGGAATTGTGTTTGGGGCAGGAGATGGCGCGGACAATTGCGATCTTGCAGCAAGGGGCAATATGTGGGCCTTACGTGTCAAGCAGGAGCCCAGGTTTTTCGAGGCTAAAATTGTGCACACCCTACTATGTGCGTAATATTAACCGCAAAGGAGTGAGGGATTTCAGCATTGCACTGATACTGCGAGCTGTGGTCTCGCAGCCTAGCTGCCGACTTGGAAGCAGTGAAACCAAGTTTCGAGCTTAGGGTCAACTCCACATCCTGTAATTTGGGTAAACTACGCAGCCCCCCCTTTTCCTAACATAAAACATGAGGGATGTGTCCGCGTGTAATGACTAGGGCGCTCAGGGGAAGTGCTCCACTACCTTTAAAAATATAATAATAAAGAAACCCAGAGGAAGGGTTCCTGCGGTTTGCTACCAGACCTTTGGCACAGTGTCTAAACTCCGGTGTTTAACGTTCGCCCTGGGGAGATCAGAGTCTTGTTGAGTCGACTTTCTGACCCGGGGAATTTTGTCACCGCCTTTGGGCAAAGACTTCCTGTGGTTAGGTGGTGGTTTGCAATGAGCTATTGATTGAAAGAACTGCTCGCAGATTTGAAAGTATAGGTTGGGCCATATCTATTTTCCCCAGACTAGCATTATTCGAGTGGCGCAAAAGGGGGTCACATTGGGTTCAAATCGTTTGTGATTCAAAGAGGACCCCATTCCATTGTGTTATATTTTAAATTCAGGGTTTGTGCTGGACCAGAACAAGTACGCTTCAGCCATACCACCTACCTGTATGTTGTACTATGATGAAATGTGGAACAAATTTAGGGAAAACAAACAGAGCTTTAAAAAAAAAATTTAAAAGGGGGAGGAGCCAAGAAGGCAATAGTTAAACACAGCCTGGCAATATTTAAGCATGGTAATAATACACGCTCCTGAGCATGATGGCCCAGCAATAAGACAGGTTATCACCTCAACCATATTAGGACAGTAATCTAACTGGGCCCACGAAGGGTGCACATCCAGGGTGCAGGACCAAATTCATAATCTTTACATATAGACGGGCATGTGCCCTGCACCCCGGAAGCACTAACTCGGGTTTTCATCCCCCAGAGTATGGAATAGGTACAGTGGAGTGGGTAGTAAAGCCCGGCGGATACTAATCAGGGTTACTGGTTACACAGAGGTACTTGTTGGGGTGAGCCCGCCAGGGGCATTGGAGATGTAGAGGGTGTTATTTAATTAATGTGCGCTGTATCACGCCTCCACAAGCAGTTTCTGACTGTCTCCCAATTTTTGATTTCATGTATGATCCATGGTGAGAGGAGATAGTATTGTGAAGCCACTGAACAGGACACAAGCGTGCCACTGAAAAAGGACAAAGATGGAGCAGAGCACATCATTGCGTTGTGGGAAGATTCCCGTCGGAGCTGACCAGACAGTGGTCTCCCGGTGCCACGGCTAGAGGTTGGTAGCCTAGCACTCAAATTGGGGCGACAGCATTGACAGGCTGCACAGACGGAGCAGTGGGAGGCAAAAAATGGACGATGCAGGTTTGGGGGAGCCGCAGGAAGACGTAAGCCTCCCTGGCGGCATGGCGGAAACAAGAAGTGTATTAGCTTGATTATGGGAACATACCGACAGGGCAGTGTGTAGAAGGAGGGCCACTCACTCTGGCATGCCGCACGGCAGGGTGAGTACGCCCGATAAAATCGGGGTAACAGACAGAGACGGCGCTCACAGCCCAGCTCCCGCAAGACGGCGGGGCACAAAAGAGACTAACCAGGTAGCAAGTTGGGGCCTAACTCCGGGAAAAGGCCCCCTCCCACACGCAAAGGGGCGTAGCAAACAACAAAGAACAATCTACAAGCTGTCAGGGTGATTTACGACCAAAGGAGTTGCAAATGAGCAAAAGACAAACCAGTGATTTATGGCCAGCCGATGATTTATGGCTGATGATGTATGATGCTCATGCAGAATGAGTTATGACAACGAAATGATGACAGATTGTGACAGAATGATTTATGACATACCGATGATTTATGACCCATGATTTATGGCCGATGATTTATGATGCTCATGCAGAAGGAGTTATGACAATGAAATGATGATAGATTGTGACAGAATGTTTTATGACATACAGATGATTTATGACCCATGATTTATGGCTGATGATTTATGATGATCAGGCAGAGTGATTTATGACAATAATGACCAATTGTGGCAGAATGGTTTATGATACATGATGATTTATGACTCATGATTTATGATGCCCAATTGACAATGTGGGACATCCAATTTGTAGTAATGTGTGACAATGATTTATGACCCTGGCCCCCAAGAAGGTGTCCAGGGGAATTGTACACGTATGACATGTGTAATAAGTAATAAAACTGTGGCCAACGACCACCAAATACAATGACTGTTGGCTGTGTTTAGTAATGCAGATGCACAAGTATGGTACGGTTCCTGAAATGGGCACAGTGCGGCTCGGTATAGGCTTGGCCCGACCCCCGGTTCCCGCCGGCACAGTGCCCCGTCCCCCCGCTCCTCACCTCCGCTTGAGCAGTCGGCCTTTTAATCTCTTCTCGGCTGCCCTGCTCCTGCAGCCAAGTCAAGGTTGGAGCCTGCAGTCTCAGAAAGGAGGCGCATCACTCAGGTAGGGCTGTCACCTCCAGGTCGTCAATGGGCCACCCTGGCATCGCACGTCTGGCCTCTCACCATGGCGCCTAGCACCAGTCACCGTGCTTGTAGCTAATCTTGCTCCGGCTCCCTGCATTGCCAGTCATCTGTCAGCAGAGCGTGGCAAGGAGAGGAATGTGCCGTTCAGGACGAGTGGCAGCAGCAAGGGGAGGGTGCCACACTCCCATGCATTGTGCAAACTGTCAGTGCGACATCGACCCTTTGCAGCTTCCACTATGCACGGAAGTGACACAGACGTATCCCCTGGCAGTGTAAATGGAGCTGCCAACGTGCTGGTCATGGATGCTTCCTCTGTTCGGAGGGATTGATCAAGATAATCCGGGCATTTACAGTAGATCTGCTCTAGTGTATGTCCAATATGTTGTCCCACTGGTCACGCCCCCTCCACTACTATGTAAGATGTTGTTGACATCAAAATTGACATTTTGAAAACCCAAGGAAAAGAGATGTTTTGTGAGTGACTCAAAACTCAATAAACTGCTTGAACAAAGGAATGTGGTGGGTAGTATGTCAATACGGGATGTACATGATATGACTTTGTTGTTATCGATTACTGAATGTGAAGGAGACCCAATTAGAATTCATAATCTATTACAAGATTTGGAAATATGCACAGATTTTTTTTTTTATATATTTTTTTATTCATTTTGCAAACATAACAATCAGAGGCCATTTACAAAAATGCGGGTTGCATACCCATTAGCGTATCATTTAGACAAGATCGGCGTTACAATTAGTCCATAGGAACCTAGTTTTCAGTTGGAAATCATAATACAGAGCATTAAGTCATGTGAATACCAGTGATCTACAGAAAAGTCTGACTGAAAGCATCAGTCCAATCTCAAGGAGATCCATGCAAGGATCAGTGCAGCTCCTATACTGAAAAACCAAATTAAATGAACCTACCCAGTCCGAACAGTAAACCCTTCCCCCGTTCCCTCCCTCGCACCCTACCAGACGTGGCACAAAACAGGAGAATCTAAAAAAATAAAACACATTAGCACCCAAATACATCCTGGTGGTTTAATAAAGCAGATCAATAGATCCCTCTGAATGGCAGCAGGCTCCAAAATGTAATAAGGCATGGCACCCAGCAATCCCCCAGGGTCTTCGGAGATACAGTACTTGAGTAATCATCAGGGAGTAGCAAATCAATCACTGGTAATAGAACGCGACTCCGAGCTCATTTCTGATTTTGTCAGTAGCAATGCAAGAGCTTCCCAAGACCGGGCAGATTCTAGTGCTGATTCGCTCTGCGTGTGGCTTGCTGCTTCTAGTTGCGCCCTGCCCTCACATTTAGCCCATTTGGTAAAAAACACCCTCTGTCTCTGCTAGCTCGAGCCCTTCTTAGACTTCCAATATGCTGTTATATCCCTTTTAGCCAACAGGAGTCCCAAATCCAGAAATTTACTGGTGACTTTCGTTTTGGAAGTGTGAGGAAACCAATGAAGCAAGCATGGGCCTAGTGCCAGGTTAATTCTGCGCTCAGTAACCTTGCATAACAGCTCTAAAACCTCCGTCCAATATGGTCCCAACTGGGGACAATTCCACAGCATATGTTTAAAGTCTGCCCCCTCTTTGCCACATCTAGGGCATAGTGCTCTGATCACTTAGAAGTACTTATTAATTGTTGCTGGAGTCAGATACACCCTATGCAAGATGAATAATTGTATCATTTGCAATCTGGCATTCCTAGTGCATTTCCAGGGTCTTTCAATTAGTTTAGCCCAAACCTTTTCGGGGATCTCGGTGCCCAAGTCAGCCTCCCATTTTTGTTGCAAAGTTTCTAGAGGTGCAAGTCTCTCAGACATCATCCGCCAGTATAGGCACATTACCGACTTTATGGTACCAGCTTCCAATACCACATATTGGCAAACCAGGGATGTCTGTGGCTCAGACAGGCCCTCCCGCCAATATTTCTGTATGGCCGTCACCAATGCAGAATGTATCAAATAGTCCCCTTGAGATAGATCGATTTGCTCCCTCAGGGTCCCGAATGGTAAAAGGACATTCTCTTCATACAAATCCTGATGTCAGACCCAGTTCGGTCCACTGATCAATCGCCGTCCAATCCCCCCGTGTCGGAGAGCAGCGCACAAGGTAATGGGAATCTCAGGAGCATAGGGTCATACTCCCTGTACTCTCTGTATGCTTCTATTCCAGCATAGTCTAAATGTTTTGGTCTCCGTGGAGAGTGGTCCTAGGCGCATCAGCTGTCGTAAAATGATAGAGGCCAAGATATGTCGGGGCATGTGCACTCCCCTGTACTCGCCCACTTCCCTAAACTCGAAAGCCAACGCCTGAGTAAGCCAGTGTAATTGGGCTGCTAAGAAATAAGATTCAAAATCTGGTACCGCCAATCCCCCGTCCCCTCTCTGCAAAGTCGTCAGGGCTACCCTCCGCCTACCAGTACCCCTGAGGAAGCCTGTGATCATTCATTGGAGTCGTTTAAACATTGTTGCTGAAATCCAAATGGGAAGGGTCCTAAAATATTACAGGAGCCTAGGGAGTGCTACCATCTTAAGCAGCGCTGCGCGGCCCGCCACTGAGAGTGGGAGCGTCCTCCAAAACTTCATGCAACCCTGTAGGCCCCGAATGGTTCTGCCCACATTACCCTCCAACAGATCTGCATGTGCATGATAAATGCGGATCCCCAGGTAGGTCAAGCAAATATATTCCCATTGCACCCCGTTGGTAGTCAGAGGTCCTCCTTCCACCGGGTCAACAGGAAACAGACATGACTTCTCCTAGTTCACCCTAAGGCCTGCTACCAATTCAAGATCTGTCAACAACTGCTGTGCCCCCAAGAGGGCTTCCTCCGTATCTGCCAAAAATATGAGGAGATCGTCAGCATAAAGAGCTCTGTATTGGACCGTGCCATGCACCTGAAGACCGGCATACCGGCGCCCCTTCCGAGCTTGAGCCGCTAGATGTTCTATGGCCAGTGCAAATAAGAGCAGAGAGAGCGGGCATCCATGCCGCGTCCCTCGCCTTACCATGCATCTGTCCGAGATCGAGTCACCCATCCGGATTCGTGCTGTGGAAGATCTATAAAGCAATGCCGTCCAACTGACAAAGTCCTCCCCCAAGCCAAAGGCACGCAACACTCGAAACAAGTAGGGCCATTCTAAGCTATCAAAAGCCTTTTCAATCTCCACTGAGAAAATGGCAGCAATCGATCGCCTGTACGTGTCAGCCTCCAGGATGCGGAGAAACCGCCGTACATTCCCAGCTGTGCGCCGCTTTGGGATAAAGCCCGCTTGGTCGCTATGGACTAGCTGGGCCATATAGGGGTGCAGACGGGTCGCCAGTATACAGCTCAGGATCTTATAGTCTCTTGGGAGCCTCCGAACGTGTAGTCGACAGACGCCACCTAATGAAGTGCAGGGGTGCTGCCAAGAAAGAATTCTCCAGATCCAGTCTGATGCCTGGGGTAATTCTAAGGTGAAGAATCTACAACTGTGTTATACACAATTACTGGAATATTGACCGATTCTTGAGAGGCATTATGCAGGAGACTACATCCCTCGCCTAGCACAGTAGTCACAGCTAGGTCTGGCTGACCATCTGTAACACTGGGAGATGGGAAGGTAGCCGTTAAGATTATATGCTCTATAATTCCTGGCTTTCTATCCCCGATTTGTACTAGACAGCATACATCTTAACACGTGTCATTTTATTAACCAAAAAACATACATTAGTGACAAAGTTGTTAACTAAGTATGCTTGTTACAATTTTTAGAGAAATTTAAACCAACAATCTGGTTAAATTAAACACTATACTCCACTCTTTGATAAGATCAGGGAAGCCACACTATAATTCACAGGGCTCCTGGATGGGGAACAGCGTTTACTACGCAACTTTTACAACGCTGTGCCTTTTCGACGCAACTTTTACAACGCAAGTCGTTACAACGACTTGCGCTGGGGGGCGCTCCAGGATAGGGAATACATTAATTTACTATCCAACTCCTTCCCTACTATCCACGGGGACTGGAGTTAGAATAGTAAATTAAACTATTCACTATCCAGCGCCCCCCAACGCAAGTCGTTGTAATGACTTGTGTTGTAAAAGATCCGTAGTAAAGGCATGCTTTGTAAATGCATGCGTAGTAACGACATACATTCTCCTGAATAGGGGTCGTATGCAGTCCGATCAGAGGGTGTGTTTCCTGGTTTCAATAGGGGGACTATTAAGGCTTCTCAGGTGGACTCGGGAAGGTAACCTGCCAGCTTTACTTCATTATAGAGGGTGACTAATCTAGGCGCTAAGAGATCAATATAAGTTAGGTAAAACTCAATCTGTAAGCCATCCGCACCGGGTGTCTTCTTGCGTGCCATATATTTGATGGCTACCCTAACTTTTGCCAATGTAATGTCCAGGCCCAATATGTCCGCCTCTGAACTCTCTAACGCAGGGAGCTCGGCTGCCGTTAAAATCTCACCAAGAGTGCCCTCGTTCAAAACCACTTTACTCCGGTAAAGTTCTGTATATTAATCACAGAATTGTTTGTTAATGTCCTGCTGTGTACGGCATATACCTCCGTTTGGATCGGATAATTCCCAAATCATCGCCCCCCTCCTGTCTGGATTGGCTAACCATGCTAACAGGGAACCAGATTTGTCGCGTTCGATATGAGTGCGAACAAGATACTTTTTATGATCATAACAGCGCAGTCTCTCAACATTCATTGTCACTGCTTCCCTTGCCTCAAGCAATTCTCTTTCTCTCTGGGGGTGCCCAGGTTGTGCCCGCTCTAAGTCTCGTAGCCTCATGTCTGCAGTAGCGAGGTCCTGCAGCAAGGTTTTCTGTATTTCGGCCATATTGGAAATACAGAGGCCTCGCACCACGACCTTGAAGGCATCCCATTCCACGGCAACCAATGACGCCGTACCCACATTCTCTAGGAAATAGTGTATCAGCCCTGTCCTCATTGCCTCCCGAAAAACTGCATCTTCCAGCAACTCTGGATTTAATCACCAATTTGGAATCGCAGGACGCACCTGTGTCCATTGAATTCTGATCAACAATGGGTTATGATCGGAAAGTGTCCTGGTTAGATATTCAGCATGTGTGACCTTAGTCTACCCAAAGTCACATCCCTGCCATTAAGTCTGCCCATCACCACCACATAAGGACCCTCGGCATCCGCCACCTGGTGGACCAGTTGAAAAGGAACTCCCGCCCGGATCCAGATTAATACTCCGCGGGAAAATGCAGAGGAACCTGTATAAAACACTTGTCTTCTCCATCTGCGCTGTAAAGCAATACCCTCTTGGCCTGTGATGTGGGTTTCCTGGAGGAAGGTTATTTCGATCCCCCTTCGCACCAGATAAGAGTGCACCTTATATCAGCGGTTCATCGTGTGGAGGCCCATAACATTCCACGATAAGCATTTTAAATCCATCAGTGACCCCATGATGTAAGCTGTGCCCAACTAACATTTGACATTCTAGCAGTGCCACGTCTGGATCCCCTAAACATAACCTCAAAAACCCAACTCCCCCTCCCAAGGACAGTAACTATAAAATGAGCTCCCATCCAAACCTTAGTGTAATAAAACTATATGTGTCCTCCGACTACTTCAGAGGTAATGGTGGGCGTAGCTTTCCAGAGATACTCAACAGCACCTTGGTAGCACCAGCTGCCTGAGGTCCCTTCCAGGTCAGGGTGCATAAGTTGCCTATAACATCATAAACATATATATAAGGTTTACAGTGACATCCAAGTCCCCCGCTTCAACCAAGGTTATCTACACTTTGGGGTGTTATCACCGGTGATTTCTCACCGTTCCCAATCGACGTGTCCGAGTCATTGTCTTCTGTTTCCTTGGCGGAGTCCGCCCCATCATCAGTAAGGATTGGGCTCTGGTTCCGTGAAAGTGACACCACAGCTCGCAGCGCCACAGACTGTTCCACCATTGCCTGCTTGGTGCTGGGCCTCGCCCGGATCCTCCGTCGTACTTGCCGCAATCCACGGGCATCTGAAGTCTTGTTCTGGAGTCGTGTCTCCTTGTACACCACAGCTGACCCCAATCTGCTTTTGTAGCTCTCTAGCCAGTCCCATGCTTCAGAGAGGGAATCAAAATATTGCGTGGTGTCATCAACCACTATACGCAGCCGGGCCGGGAACATTAGGGAGTATTGAAGCCCTTCTACACGGAGTGCTTTTTTCACCTCTAGATAGGACACGCATTATCGCTGCACCTCCATTGTATAGTCCGGAAATAAGGTGACCTTACTATTATCCACCAAGAAGGCACCAGTAGTTCGTGCTCGTTGTAGCAATAAATCTCTGTCCCGATAGTGTAGCAATCGGGCCACCACTAGTCTAGGAGGTCGGCCCAGAGCCAAAGGCCTAGCAAGTACCCTGTGAGCTCATTCTAAAGTGTAAAAGGATGACAGTCCTTCCGGGGCCACCACCGACCTGAGCCACCCTTCCAGGTATGTCCCCATATCACCCCCTTTGATTCCCACTAGATCCACAGAGACACTGTGACTTATTAGCAAGGCTGAGGGGAGATTGAGAAGTTGTGCCAATCACATGAATGTTGTTCCATCTATTACGGCCTTAGGCGTCCTCAGCTCGGCCTTCCAGGACTGTTACTTTGTCAAGGAGCACGTGTACTTGTTGATCCGTCGCTTTCTGTGCAGGCGACAATTCCGCCAGAACCGTATCAGTGGTCTTGACCCTATCAGACAGTTTTTTATGTTCGTCGCCTAGTAGGCTCAGCCCACCGCAACTGTGCTTATGTCTTGGTGAAGGGTGGCCTTGGTGTCACAAATGGCATCCAATATTTGTTTCAGTTGTTGCTGGATTGGATCCTCTCGGCCCTGCTGCAAACTCTCCAGCACGCCGTCTTCAGTCTCTACCATGGCTCCAGTGGCTTTGGCCTTAGGCTTGCTCATGTTTGCAGTTTGCGATGTATAATACAAAAAGTGAGGAGGGATCAATCAACTATTTCATTTTTATACAAGGCACAATCAATTACCCTGTTATACACAAATTTCTTTCAGCTAACTACAAATAGTACTAAAAAATACATGTGTCATATGATGGTGCTTGATGCACAAAAAATTTCAAATACATATATATATCAAACATCATATGTACAACACATATAGCAGGATAAAAAGTCACATATACATCACAAACACATATGTAGACCAATACAAATACACACAATATACAACATTTACAAAAACCCTTAAATGTAACTCAAACAAATGTACACTCCCTATTCTGAGTAATACACTCTGAGGACGTCACCTATGCGCCTTAGGTATCACACCTCCTATTTTTTAAACTTTAGGCGCCCTAAATATAAGTAAAAAATTCAAAATTAATGAGACTCCTCTTAGTTTTGTCGACGCAGTCGCGGTCGCGTTTCAGCCATTCATTTCTTGTGGCTTTATCAGGACAAGGGTATATCTACAATAATAATTATTAAAACACATCACTAGACATTCCATTCTACATATATACATATCTATCCCAACGTTGCCCATGCAGTGCTCAGAGTGGGAAAAAAAACGCGAGGCATCCACAATACCTCGACTACAAGTGTCTCAAGAACATCACAAATTGCAAGTAATCACCACAATCTCTTCTATCCCAACAAGAGTGTCAATGCACATGCCTCAGTGCTCAGCCCACGGTCACACCTGGTTAGTGGTTAGTGGAAAGGGAAAGCGGGGGAGCTACAGGTACCTGAAATAAGTTCTGCAATCACCCAACAGGTTGGCACCATTCAGCAACAATCACTTGGGTACACAAATACCCGCCTCTGCTGTATCCTTTCAGATACTATGATAACAACTGGAGGGAAGGTACAAGTCCTAACAAGTACTGGAAATAATGCGTGCAATGCCCTCTCTATGTGTTACAACCTATGCTAACACGCACCACAACAGCAAACCATTACCTTGATGTGGAAAACGTAACACCGGTCCACGTGGTCACCGGGCGTCTCCTTGGTACTCAAAGACAATCCCCAACCTCGTTGCTTGTGGACAAACAACATGTTTGCAGTATGGGCCCCCAGAGGTAGAACCTGCCAATTGCACAAGCCCGTGCCCAATCTCACCACTCTGTGCTTCCAATCACCAGTGCCACTAGAAGAGGGCCTCAGCGGCGAAGGTTCATCCAGGGTGTATCACAACTTCTCAATCTCCACTCCGCCTTGCTAATAAGTCACAGTGTTTCTCGGGACCTAGCTTGGGGCCCCCCGCAGCCTCCGAACCACCCGGCAGCCGCGGGCAAGCGACAGGGGAGCCAGCCGGCTCCCGCAATATAGAAGTTATCACCAGCCCTAGGGTAGTGCCCAATACAGAGTATGGCAGCGGAATATGTAGGGGGCCCCCCCACCGTCATCCAGCAATAGCAGGAGGGCATGGTCTCAGTGTCTATCCCCTGGGAGCACTCTAGCAGGAGGATCAGGACAAGGCCGCTCCATTCTCCATGGTCGACCTCAAACTGGGGGGCAGGCAGCACTGCGCACCTCTGGGTACCGCTCCTCGAAAGCTGTTCCGGCAATCCGCCGCCTCCCAGTTGTCAAAGGCACTGCATATGCCAGTATGTCCACTCCCTTTGCAGATATCGTGACCACTGCGAGGGTAGGAGTGTAGGGTAACACGCTCTTCCAAAGCGTCCCCAGGCTCACCTCCGGACCCAGGAGGCCTTCACTCCTCAGCGCCTCAGCTTCATCTCCAAGCCGGCCTCCAATCGCAGGTCCGCCCCCAGGTCCAGCAGCTCCCGCCTCGCGAGCCTCCTGAGCCAGGCACTCTCCAGGATCTTCCTGAACGACCAGCAGTGTGGCCCGCAGCCCTCTCCCAGCGCCAAGCCGGGGCACCGCGCAGCAGCAAAGTTGTCACAGGGATCCAGCCAGGCGGACTTCTCTCTCGGTGGCCACTCCGGGAGGCAACGCCTCATAAAAACGGGGTTCTAGATCTCCACAGGCAGCTCCTCTGCATTCCCGCGGCTCCCCTGACTCATAGAGATTGGCGCGGTACAACAGCTCATCCCCGAACCTTCATGGGATCAGGATAACTGGGCAGCTGGTGCGGAGCTCTGCGCTCAAGCGTCCGCCATCGGCTGTAGGCAAGCCACGCCCCCATCTGCACTGATCTAAGTGAGAGCAGTGGCCTAAAAAAGAAATTCAGGTGTACCCTGCAACTGTCGACTAGTAATAATATTGACCTATTCCACAAAATATTCATATAGGAAATAGACAATTGGAATTGTAGGAGATCTCTTAACAGGAGTGGCCATTATCATTGCAACAAGAACTGAAATCAGATCACAATCTAATAATCAGGGAAGCAGACAAGGGGGTAACATAGTTGTTAATATATAAAACTAAATATGATGAAGAGGTCTTTAGATAACTAGATGATGTTACCTGTTATCTGAAACTAGACTATAATCCAATTCCTTAAATCCCGAATGTAATTAACACTAATCTAAAATGCTGGCATGGATTGGGACTACTTGATGAAGATGAATATCGTTACCTATTGGTGGATCATCCAAGATTTCCCTGCCTCTACACATTGTCCAAAATACACAAAAGCATGCTTTCCCCACACTGGGAGACCTATCATATCGGGCATTGGGGCCTGGACAGAAACATTTTCTGAGTTTGTAGATATCGTTCAATGACCACTTGTATCTAATCTCCCATCACATGATGTGACATGGGAAGAGAGCATGGTCTTAGTGACCCTGGATGTGGTTTCACTCTTAACAAATATACTTCACCAACAAGGCATTACTGCTTTGAGATATTTTCTATACAGGAGACCAGTAGAGTTATTGGACCACTTGGAAATGTTAATTGAGATGTCTAAATTGGTACTTGAGAACAATGTGTTTTTGTTTAGTGACATGTGGTTTAAACAGAGTACGGGACCTCGATGAGCTCCAGGTTTAAACCGTCTTTTGTCAACCTTTTCATGGGATGGTTTGAGATGGTGGGGATCTGGGGCATACCGGGTGCCAAGTGGAATGAACACATACACTATTGGGGTTGATACATTGACGACTATCTAATGGTATGGACTGGCAGCCAAGTAGAACTTATGGAATTCAACAGGTTTATGAATGATAACACTCACAGTTTGTTTTTACAATGGAATATAGCCAGGATAGAATCATGTTTTTGTATCTGGAACTATTTATCAATGGGGACAGCAGGATGTACAGAGAAGCTCTGTAGGAAGGTGGATATCTGACTATGGTTACCCCCAAACTTTTTGCCTAGTGTTTAGCTGGATTTTGACTTAGTTGGCCTGGGATCCTGCTATTCAGGGCCCCAGGCTAATTGCTCTGTCCTTAAAATGGACTCCATGTACCTTAGGTACATTGCCAATTGGAACTGGTTCACCTTATTGGCCCCTGTAACAGTGTACCCTAGGTACCCAGGGCATAGGTGGTTCCAAGGCCTACCAGGGGCTGCAGCATGTATTATGCCACCCCTGGCCTGGCCTCCATATTTGACACAACTGGCTGATCACTCAGCTGGGGTAAGTCGGTGTAATCACCCCTTACTTAGGTATAGTATGTCTATATCTAACTTAAAATGGACACATATGTTCCTATCAGCCACTCCTATGGAAGGCCTCATCAATCCTGGAGGCAGAGTGCTTGGAAATAGGTGAGATGGTGATCTAGCATGAGCTGAGCCTGTCTGCAGCTTTCGGAACCACGTCCTTTAGCTGCTCCAAGATACTGCCATACCATATACTCTTAAGTGCATTATGAACCTCGCGGTTAAATGCTATCTTTGGTTTGGCTTTATCAAAACATGTCGAGTAAGGTGTCATACGAATTGGAATACTACCCCCTCGCCAGTTCTGGCGACGGGGGTAGCATTCCACCCTTCTAGAGGGACACGACATGTACATAACCTGAAACCCGGGTAAAGTTAAACATGAGCCTCAGCATCACAAAATGGATGCTGCCACCACAGACACAAGTCTGACCTCCTGCTGCTGGGAGTCCTTCCAGCGAGGGAGGCTTGGACAAAGGGTTTCCTGCCTTGGGAGGTGCTAGCACCACCCCAGACAGGATTTTGTGTATTGGGTAGGACAGGGCTGAATAGAATGAGATATGCCTGGGGCATCATAACAAAAGAGAGAGCCTGCCTACGAGGGGTTACTCCTCCTTTGTTTTTGCATATGCCTGGGGCACACAAGGTATCCCTGTGCATAAGCCAGTCCAAACCAGGTGCTGGGGCTTCACAGCCCCAGTCTTGGCGCGGAGATGGACAAAGGAAAGGGGGTGTAGCCACCCCCCTTCCTGGTCCCACCCAGAGGAGGGACCAAGCAGGTAATCCGGCCCCTAGATTTGGAATAAGAGTAGGAGCTGTGTCCCAAGACTTCAGATCATCCTGAACTCGACTTGAAACTAAGAAGAAAACTGGACTTCGACATTCTGCTGCACAGAAGACTGAAGAGAATGTCCCTTGTGGCCAAGGAGTGACCACCCTGTGAATACAGGCACCAACCAGCAACTCGATGTCTGCTTTGCCGCCGCCTCCCGCCGGAGCCTGAGCCCAGAGCCCAACAAGACCTGGATTCCCAGACATCTTACAGCCCGATCCACAGTCCCTGAAAAGAAGAGACCCATGGAGGCATTGAGAGACGTGGGACCGGCCATCTTGAAAGACCCCCGAGAAGCTGACTGCGCAGCACCCAAGGCCCCCTCGATGCTGTGCTTTGGGGTTTGAGAAGCCCCACCACCAAGCAGCATCTGCACCAAAGATCAGCCCCCCAGCATCTCCACGATCTGCGTGGGGCCCTTTTGCACTTTGCCACTCGATGCGTCATCCCGGTCACTTGCTACGTGGCTAGTGGCCATCTTTGTGATGAAATCTACAATCTAAACCACTGGTCTGGTTGCTCCAGACTGGCCCTCGCTCCTGTAAAAAGGAGCAGCACCTCTGACCTTGCTGGTCCGAGAACTAAGCTTTCTTCACTTCCTGCGTGGCTTGCATTAGCCAAGGCCTGTTTGCTCCAATCAAGTTGCCGACACCGCCATCAGCTAGAGCCTTTGTGGGACAGCTCGTGATCGACTCCTCGACGTACTAGATCTCTTCGTGTCCACGTGGCTGCGGAGACAAGCTGCACCTCATCGCCTGTTTGCACCCGACATCGCCTGGTTCCATCCTGGTTCCTCGCCAGTCACTGGCTAGTGACTTCTGAACATTTTCCCCTCTGCTTTCAGGTCTTCCCATCTTCGATCCACCCTTGGATCACACCGGACACTGGACGCCTGCAGCATCTTCATCCTCAGGCACCATCAGACTGCGTGACGAAACCCGACACACTTTGGCTCCTGTGCACCCGCTTCCTGTGGGTGAGGTAACTTACTAACACCGGTGTTCTTACACTGGTACACACCTCTAGTGCCTAACTCTAAAGTTTGGTAGTCCTAGTCCAATCGGAAGACTGCTTTTGCAGTAACTTTGTAACTTTTACGCACAATTGACTTTGCATTGGTGCATGTGTGTGCTTTAAGCGCTGCACCCGAGTCCCGCGGGCCTTTCCCGACTTCTTCACTGTTAGTCCTGAACAGCTCCAGCGATTCCCCAGGCCCTAGGCCTATTTCCTTTCCAATTGGTGGTTCTTATACCACTATTTTAGTATATGGTTTAAGTGGCCCCTAGGGCTCATCCATATTGTGCAACTTTTGTATATTTAAACTGTGTTTTGTTTTAACGCATTTGCTTCTGTGCTCATAAAGAGTATAGGGGATATTTGTAGTAAATAAATATATATATATTTTCAATATATATCTGTGTGGTGTCCTTTCATTTGGTATTCAAGGGGATTGTGTATGGTAAAACAGCTTGCTTCACATGCCTTTACAGAGTTTAGCCTAAGACTGCTTTGTCCACGCTACTAGGATAGCTGGTCTATAAGGTTGACTTACAACCAATCATCATAAGGGTTGCTTGGCATGGTACAAGGTGGTCACTAGAACTAGTGAGCATCATATACCAGGCCAACTTCGCACAAGCTCCATCCTGTAACTCATTACTCCATTGTAGCAGCTCACATCTCAGATGTCAAGTTAACTCAATACCAGGTGGGAAAATGTTGAGAACAAGTTGCAGTTGCAGTAATGACAAGGATTTTTTAGGGAATGCCAATGACGGGAAACAACCATTACAACGCAGTCATTACAACACACTACATTTACAATGCAGTCATTCCAACACAACAACCTTTACATTGCATGCCATTACAACGCAGCCATTACAATGCATGACACTACAACGCATACCTTTACCACAAATGTTACTACAAGGCATGCCATTGCAACGCATTATAAGGTAATTAATGGGGAATAATAATTTTTAACCCTACACTATCCAACACTTACCCTACTGTTGAACTCACTGGAGTGGGAATAGTAATTTTTACCCCTACTCTAGCCAACACTTACCCTACTATTGCACTCACTGGAGTAGGAATAGTAATTTTTACCCCTACACTATCCAACATTTACGCTACTGTTGCACTCACTGGAGTGGGAATAGTAATTTTGACCCCTACACTATCCAACACTAACCCTACTGTTGCCCTAAAAGTTTTATGCGTTGTAATGGTATGCGTTGTAATAAAATGCGTTGTAAATGCCAATGTCAATGTCAGATGTTCTTGTATAGCACACAACTCATCGTGAGGTCTCATGGCGCTGGCAGCGAAAGGACGATAGAGCAGTCAACAATCCAGACTAGTTAGCGAGAGGCGGAAAAAGCCAGGTTTTGAGTTTTTTACGGAAACCTTTGTGATCAGTTGTAGATGAAATGTGTACAGGCAAATTATTCCATAACAAGAGGGAAAGGTATGAAAAGGATCGGCCTCCGTTGCGCAAAGTTCGAATACGAGGCTGAGCAAGGAATAATTTTGTGCTTGACCTTAATGATCGTCCTGGTACATACCATTTCAGTCTGTTTTTTAAATAGTACGGGCTGGCGTCATACATTGTCTAATGAGCTAGACTCAAGATCTTAAAGTGACATCTCTGTCGGATAGGGAGCCAGTGGAGGGTTATTAAATTAGGGGCGGATGGAGATCTGCGGGGAAGGTTAAGGACAAGCCTGGCTGCAGTATTCTGCAGAATCTGGAGCTTGGACAGCAGATCTTCGTTCAAGGCAGTGAATAGGGCATTTCCATAATCCAAGCGGCTGATAATAAGGCCCTGCACCAATGGTTTCCTTGCCTCGATGGGTAGCCACTTAAAGATCTTATGAAGATTGCGCATGATCCCGTAGCAGACCCTTAAAACCTGATCGATATGGGATTTTACAGACAGAGAACTGTCAATGGTGATGCCCAAATTTCGTACAGCTGTCTTAGGAGGGGGGCACGTTCCTAGTTCAGAAGGCCACCAGTCTTGGGACCAAAAGCCCTCGGCTCTTCCGAACAAGATGATTTCGGACTTACTGCTGTTGAGCTGTAACTTATTTGTAGTCATCCATTCATTTATTCGGGTCACACAGCTCTTAAAACGAGACCGAGTGCCGACATAGTCAGAGTCGCAAGTAACGAGTAATTGAGTGTCGTCGGCATAAGAGACAGTCTTGAAGCCGTAGGATCTAATAATCACCGCTAAAGGGGTTAGCTAGAGGTTGAACAACATAGGGCTCAGAGCGGAACACTGTGGGACCCCTACAGTCATAGGATGACTACATTAGGTTATGGTGTCTACTACAACAGAGGTAGATCTGTCCGCCAAATAGCTCTCAAACCAGTCAAGGGCTTTCCCTCTGATTCCCACCTCCCACAGTCAATGTTTCAGTATGCTGTGGGAGATGGTATCAAAGGTGGCGGACAGATCTAGGAGAACCAGAACTGCTGATTCCCTCTTTTCCAAAGCTAACCTTATGTTGTCAACAATCTCAACAACGGCTGTCTCGGTACTGTGGGCAGCCCGTAAGCCAGACTGTGTGGGGTCGAGAAGACCATGATTCTCCAGATGGGCGGTGAGTCTTTTGTTGACTAGATGTTCTAATACCTTCCCGAAGTAAGGTAACAGGGAGATAGGACAGTAGTTGGTCCGTAGATTAGGGTCGGCCAAAGGCTTCTTGAGAATGGGCTTTATTTGAACTTGTTTCCATCTTGTTGGAACCTTGGCTTGTTTTAATGACATGTGTAAGACTTGAGTTAAGGCTTCTGCAAGTAAGGGCATGATCTTGGTGCAGGCTCAATTGGGGAAGGGATCAGCTGGGGAGCCCAATTTGATCTTGATCAGGCCTTCTAAAACTTCAACAGTGGCAATGGGTTCAAAGTCATTTAGCACCGTGACGTTGGTTATGATTGGTGTTACAGGCATCTCATTAATAGGGTGGAGAGGATCTGAGTCCTGGTGAGGGAAAAACGAATAAATGGTTTCGATTTTATTGTGGAAAAAAGAAGAAATAGAGTCAACCCATCCCTGGGAAGGGGAAAAGGAGGACTGTTCAACCACTGGGGAGGTGAATTCCTTAAGAATTTTATATAGTTCCTTACTAGAGTGAGCCGCACTGTTTATTCGTTGGGTTAGGTAGAGTTTTTTTTGCAAGTTTTATATTTTTTATGTAGTGGAGGTGAGCCTGCCTATAGTTACTACGGTCCTTGTCTGTTTTTGTAGTCCTCCACTGTCGTTCAGCTGTTCTGCTAGGCTGTTTATCAATTTTCAGAGCTGCCGTGAACCATGGGGATGCTTTGCTTTTTACTCTTACTTTGGTCAGTGGAACAGCTTTATTAAGAGCGGCTATAATGGATGTTTCCAACACACTTGTGGCCTGTTCCACAGTATCTGAGTTGAAGATCTGCTGTGGCTGAAAAGTGGTTAAAAAGACGTCTGGGGTGAGTTTACGCCAGGGTCGAATTAGGGTGTCTCTCTTCGGCCCTAATTTCCTATGGAGATTAATGAACATGCCAAACTTTAAAAGATAATGGTCTGTCCATAGTAATGGGGATGGTGGCTCGGTTGTCAGTTTGGATGTGTTAGTAAATATTAAGTCAAGCGTGTGCCCGGCTAGATGCGTCGAGCCAACTGACCTCTGCGTTAATCCCAAAGTACCCATTGCTTGGATTAGGTGACAGGTATCAGCGTCCAGGGCGAGTTCCGCATGATAGTTGAAATCACCGATTAATAGGAAGTTATCCACCGCCAATGCATGTGGTGCCTTGGCTTCAAGTAGGTGGTTAACAAATTTAGTTTTAGGACCCAGGGGTCTGTAAACCAGGGCTCCTCCCCAGGTTTCAGAGTCAGGAGTATCCAGCCTGAAAATCAATAGTTCCAGGATAGTGGAGTTTCTAAAAATGTGTTGTGATGGCATGCGTTATAAATCATGAATTGTAATGGATTTTGCGATAAAAAAACATGTTGTAAAGGCATGTGTTGTAAATGTTTGCGTTGTAACGTGTCCTATTCATTAATGACATAGGAGAAAGACTCTGAATATGTGGTTATGATGAGAGTGTTATTTCAAAAGCAAACAAAAAGACACAGACTCTGAAAAGTCTTAGTACACTGCAAAATGTTAAGAGACCTAACAGTAATAGTAAGTGTTGGAACTGGCCCTTCTTGCAGGGTCATCCTCAAACTTTTTGCTTCTTCCTCCCTTATTTTTCCTGACCTGTGGCTGTTGGCAATAGGACTCTGTGCACTTTACCACTGCTGATCAGTGCTAAAGTGCATATGCTCTCTGTGTAAATTGTTATTCTGATTGAATATACATGTTTGGCATATTTGTATCACTATGAAGTCCCTAGTAAAGTGCACTGGGTGTGCCAGGGCTGGTGATGACAAATGCTACTGTTGGGCCTGCAGCACTGATTGTGCCACCCACAGGAGTAGCTCTAAAATGGTGTCTCAGGCCTGCCACTGCAGTGCCTATGGGCAGTTTAGAACTGCCATGTCCTCTTGGTCAGTGTCCCCACTGACCAGGCCTAACCCTTCCCTTTTTGTGCACATCAGTCACCCCTATGGAAGGCCCAAGGTACCCCCCTGGGCAGGGTGCAGTGTATGTAAAAGGTAGAGCATTTACTAGTGCAGGTGACATGCTCTGGTAGTGAATGGCAGCCATTTTCGTTTTTCACTACTGTAAGGCTATCTTGCTCCATAGGTTAACATGGGGGATGCTGGCTACAGTGGTTAACAGCATTTCTTCCCATAGGAACAAGATAGGACATAAGTATCTAGTATCCCTGAACTCAGAATTTAATAACACATCTTTTAGGAAAGGTTGTTTTTAAATCCTGTGTTTGAGAACAGCACTTTTAGAAAGTTGCTGTTCTCTTGTCTGACCCTTCTGTGTGCCTGGGCCTGTTTGTGTATTGACTGTCTGGTTTGAGAGTGACAGGGGCTGGGGGATTCCCCAGGAGGCTGGATGAGTCAGCACTAGGCTGAATGACTGCAATTGCAACTGGAGTGGTGGGAGGAGTTAGCACCTGGGCTGAATAGGGCTGTGCGTGCCTTCCACAATGCTGGCTCCACCCCCCTGCTGGGCGGCTGAGGACCCTGCCCCTCACTCTGAAAGGAAAGATGCAGCCAGCAAAACAAAGTACTCAGGATCCACCCAGAACTGGTTCAGACCGGGCTCAGGGCCCACATGCACCAAGAGAACAAAGACTTTAGGGGTATAAGTACAGGACCCCTGACAACAGAAAATTAGATCATCCTGGAAATCAAGAAGGAACCTCTGCCAAGGAGAAAGCTGAAACTGAAGAAGGAAGATTGTCCTGCTGTTGCTCTGCTGGACTGACCTGTTGCTTTGCTGCCAAGGAGAGGGGAAGGACTTTGCTGCTGAGCTGTGTCCCCTGTCTTTAAGGAATCTCCAAGGGCCTGAGAAGTGCTGGATCCCTGGAACAAAAGGACTTCACCCTCAGCTTCCCTGAACTCTGCTGAGAGAGTTCTGTCCTTCCTAGAGTGCGTGATCCAGTTGTGGGGCCTCTGGAAGTTGTACCTGAGCTGGGAAGCTTGAAACTAAGCTTGAGTGACTTTTGAACTTGAAAAGTGTCGCATCGGTCGCTTGCGGAGCGCATCCCCGACAGTGCGAGAAGTTTCCCGCCGCTACGGAGGTCGAGATCGTCGCAGCGCCTAATGCCGCTGCCAGAGACGTCACATCCTTCGTTTGCGGGACGCACCAGACCGGTGCGGGAGAATCGAACATCGCTGCGAGTATCGTCGCAGAGCCTGTCGTCGCTGGGTGAGATCGCCGCACCGCTTGCTTGCGGACCGCATCACGTCGCTGCGAGCATCATCGCAGAATCAACGCATCGAGGAGCTGTGAGAGAGAGGATCCCCGCTGGACCGCGCATCGTCGCCCCGGAGATCGTCGCAGCCCCTACGAGATCGTCGCATCATGCCTTTGCGAGAACAGACTTCCTACGGAACCTACGCACCGGAAACCATACAAGTGGCCTTCCTCCCCATACAGACCGGATTCGTCGCAACACGCCCGCTGCTGCAGCGGGGCTGTCGCATCGCCTCCCCAGGGTCTCAGGAGCAACGCATCGCTTGTTTTCCACCGCACCAGCTTCTGCTTTTGGAACTTTGTTGCAACTAAAAGGTACTGTGAGTAAACGTGACGCAACTGTGAACTTTTCAAGCATCAGTAGAGAATTCTATCGCAACGTAGAGAATTCTATCGCAACCTAAGAATTTTAACGCAACCTTAAGAACTCTTTTTGAAACCATATTCTTGAACTGTGTATGTTGGATTTTTGTCGTTTTGGTCTTGTGTAGTTTAGATTAAAAATACCTTTATTTTTCTAAACTGTTGTGGAGTCAGTTTGTGGTGTTTTCACTGTGTTACTGTGAGTGTTGGTACAAATACTTTACGCATTGCCTCTGGTTAGCCTAGACTGCTCGTGCCAAGCTACCTAGAGGGTGAGCAGGGGTTATCTCAGAGGGTTATCTCCCTGCCCTGACTAGAAGCAAGGGTCCCTATTTGGACAGTGGTACCTACCGCTGCCAACTAGAGACCCCCAGATCTAACAGTAAGACACCAGTTAGACTAGTTTCCAACTACTATCCTTACTCACAGATACTGTACAACATATTAGGGAAACACTGTTCCTTAAGACAAATTAAACATTACAACCATTTCTTCAGTAGTGGCCCGTGGTGGAGTGCTGCTGGGCACTGATGTTAGGTATGGGAGGGGCAGGGTGGGGAGTAGTAAATTACGGATTGCTGCCAAATAGAGGCAAGTTAACATATAAATAAATAAAATTAATTTTGTTGAGCGCGCTGCATCGTCAAATGCAATGCGGCGTGCGCAACGAAATTCAATTTTATTTATTTAGATGTATACTAACCTCTAATTGGCTGTAATCCATAGTTTACTATCCCCCACCCTGCCCCTCCCCACGTCAGCACCCAGCAGCACTTCCACCACGGGCTGCTACTGCATTTCTTACTAAGTCCCCTGGGATCCCATATAGAAGGGGTCACACGATATGTAACATAGTCAGTCCTAGTTATCTAAAACATGAGATATCTGAGACATGATTGCACAGAATAGCTGTAGGTTTATACAAGTGTGGACATTGTGTGCACTTTCCCTTGTCTCCCCCCACCCGTCCTACCCCTGCCACCTACCTCTTTAATTTAGTTCTTCCCAGTTGATACTCGTTTTCCTCCATTTCATCATTTAGATGTTTTTAACCTATGAATCACCCAGAACTCTGCCGACCTTGACTTATGGATTGTTGTGCTTCTCTTGATTGTTCTCTTTTGCTCTGAACTATTGCTTTTTGATTTGCTCCCGCTCATATAAAGCGCTTTGATGCCTCCGGGTCTAGCCAGCGCTATATAAAACCTTGCAAATAAATAAATAAAGTAATGTGTGTAGACTATCAACCAGTGGTGTTGTCAAATTGTCCTACAATAATACGAGGGCATATGAAGTGCGTATGCACATTGACTGTACCACCAAATATATTGTATATGTTGTAATTTGCAAATGTGTCAAGATTTATGTTGGGAGTATGATCTGGTCACTCAGAGAATGTATCTCTGAACATTTCAGAGTGTTAAAACAAGGTGATCATAGATACCCCATTGCAGCTTATGCAAAAGATTGTGAGGATCAAGATGAACATCTATGCTTTAGGTTTCATGGGATTGAGGCAGTGCATAAGAATATGAGAGGGGGCAACCAAGAACTAAGGTTGCGCCAGTGCAAGGCACGCTGGATCATAAAACTGCATGCAGTGGAGTTACGTTTAAATTTTGATCATGAGCTCCAATACTTCCTAGGAACATGATCAAACTGGGACAACATACCTAATAATTAATATTATGGACATATTTCTTTGTGCCACACTCTTGTCTACTTTCTTTTCAAGTGAGCTGAGTACTATTGTCTCACGACAATGACACAATAGAAAACTATGTTGCCATATGGCCAAATAAACGAGATAACAAGAGGTTTGGACCGTAATGACGGGTTGACAGGGCGTGGACGTACGTATACGGAGTCAATACAGGATATAGGATTAGCTCACATTGACTGTAATTCTGGGCTGACAGGACACAGATGTGTGTATACTGAGTTAATACAAGATGTAGAAATAGCTCACAATGATACAGATTGTGTACTTTATTTTATGGTTGAGCATCAATAGTTTAGATAACAGAATAATGTGATACTATCACTTTGGTGACTATATGAAATTTGCTTCAATTAAATTCTATAACTAATATAGGGTGATGTTTCTTCTGACAATAATGCATCTTTGTCTATACCATCATTGGTAATAAGTACAAGAGGAATGCGTACCACGCCAATATGGCAATAAGGACAGCGCTTCTTGGATTAGTCCGTTTTCTGCTTTAGGGCCATTGCATTAGTACAAAAAGCCAAAATGGTCCATATGTAGCACGCAACTCACAGCAGACGGCGCACTGTCCACCACAGGACAGGAGCCCGCAGAGGTATGAATTATTATAAGAGAACCGTTACAACTAAATATGCACAATGTAGTGTCTAATAATAGAGAACATATTACACACGGAGTCAGTTAGGAATATACCGACTCAGCTAAATATGTGCTGTGCAACATCTAACAATACGTGGCTCACACAGATACACCTATTCTGTTGTTTAAACATCTCATATTTATGGGGGATGGACTCTAGAGACCACATTATTTGTCTTGTGCTCACATAGTCAGAATGAGGTAAATCATGACACCACAGCTTGGGACTACATGATGGACTGAATTCTAAATGTTGTCAATGCATGACGGGACTGGTTAAGTACATTAGGAAAGAATCACGTTTTGATGGGGCTGTCAAGTAGAGAGACTAATAGATTTAATTGTCTTTACTCTGATAGAAAGGATCGGTTTACAGGACATTGAGTTACACTTTATTGGACACGGATACATACCCCTAGGTTGCTACCGGATATATTAGGTAAGAACCTTGCCCAAGAGTTTACTTGGGAGTTAGTATCACATCTTTAAATGTGGAAGAGAGAGTATTGCAACCTAATATTCTTTATATGTTTAGGGACGGATGATATGTCATCAAATATTAGACCCTACTACTTTGGAATGATAATATTAGGGTAAGTGTTACATGGTTAGGTTTAATATAGTGGATGCCTGCTTTCTCAACATATGGGAAATTGAATGGATAACAATAACTAATATGCCATACTGACAAGAGCACATTTTGCATCCAGACATATCAGATAACAATGTAAATGCACCAAAATAAGGCAGAAATATTGGCTCTGACAATGTTTGTTAGAGGTATCAGATACATTATTAACATTGGTGAATTGAAAATGTTTAAATTCTGAAAATATGACACTGAATTAAACATTGCTAATTATTATGAAAGTGGTAGTGGCTTTTTGAGTGTCTCAATACTTCCCATTCTCCCTCTCACAACAATCTATTTTAGACATATAACTCTGTCACTAACACCTCCATTTCTCAACCATGGGGTCAGAGTATCTCCACCCTGACCCTTATGTGGGCTTTCACACAGATATTCAGCCCCAAAAACTATTCCTGACAGACAAAATGGCAACCACAACTTTTTATTCAGGTTGCGTCCAGCCAATCAGAGCATTCCGGTTGGTGCCTGCATTCGCAATTCATCGCGAAACAACGGGGAAATATCTGGGGCCAGAGATATCACTATAACTTTAAACTTACGTTTCTCAAAAACTAGGAAACTGATTCACACCAACTAAGTAAGAGGCACTTCCATGAACTAACATCTACATCCCTGCTAAATTTGGTGTAAGTCCGTTCAGCGGTTTGGGCTGTAGAGGTGGCTAAATGTTCTTATGGGAATTAACATGACAAACGCACCTTATTTCATGTCCAAATTCTCAATCCTCACTGCACAGATCACCCCCAAACTTTCAAAATGAATAGTACTCGCCATAACACTTTTTTTTCTATGTAATTACATGAGTGCATGAGTAGAGCCTGAGTGTTTTATCAGTGACTGCGTAGGGCTCAGTATTTCACTGGTAAAAGGGTTGTAAGTGGGTGTTTCGATGGCTGCATAGGTTATGAACAAATTTTATAATGACTGCATAGTTACAGCTTTGTAAATTTAGTGTTAAATTTAAGAAATTGTAGAAGGAGGAGTGCAGTAAAACAGAAAGAACAAGTTGTGAAAGTAGTTGATAAGGTCTTTGCTTTCAAGAGGAAGCTTTTCATTTTGATTCTAAATAGAATGAAGACTCTAGACAAAATTGTTTTTTGCTTGAGGAGACAAAACAAGAAGTAAAGATTAGTGACTAGAAGTAATTGTTGTACAGTTTGCAGTAGATAATGGATACATACTTCTTGTACAGAGGCTTTCTTTAATGAAGAAACCTATATCCACTATAACAAATTAGTTCATGCTATTGATTAAAGAGGACGATGTTATCAAACGAAGAATGGAAGTCCTATAGTAAAAGAGAAGTTGGCATCTAGAAATGTAGAAGAAGGTATTGCAGAAGAGGTACGAGGAAGGCGTAGTCAGGGTACTGTATACAAATAGAATTGTAGTAGTGTGTCTAGTATTAGACAGGAATCCATTGATATATTAAGAAAATTCCCATGTATCTTTTCAAGGCGAAGTTAAAAACACAAAATAAGTTATCCCACTCAACAATATGGCCTTTAGGTAGGAGACTGTATTATGTGAAAACTCCTGCTTTATGTTTAGTAGAAATAAGTAGAGCACTTTTGCATGGTAGTTTTGCAGACATTGAAAAGGTTTCTGGTGATGTGCAGTTTTGTTTCTTTGGTCCTGAGCAAGATTCTAGTGAAAATGAAGAGCTGTTAAGAGGAGGAGTTGCAGAACAAGACACATATATTACAGTTGATAGTTTTAAAAAAGAAATTACAAAATGTAGTCGTTTTCTGCAAAAAGCAGAGTATGTTTGTATATGTTGTTGATGCACCAGAAGAATTAAACAGAGGCAGTTGACTTATATTTAAAAAGTTAAAACATTAGCTGTGCATTTATTTGTAGAGGGATGGTTTGACTTGTGTATACAGCAAGTTATATGGAAGTAGTGTTACAATAAATTGGAAGATAATAAAATGAACAACACATAGCTATTAGATGCCTATTTTGTAAGATAATAAAATGCATGCTAATGTAGAAAAACTATGGGGCAGATTTACATGCCCCTTGAGCCACTTTTGCGTCACTTTTAACATGAGAAAAGTGACACAAAAGTGGCGCAAGAGGCTTGTAAATCTACCCCTGTGAATGTAGAAAAAATAAAAAATCAACATTTATTATTCTTTCCAGCATTGTGATGGACTCCTCTCCAGCACTAACTACAACTCCACAGTCCATGCAATATGATGCCATTGGGGACTCTCTGCTTCGGTGCTGTTGTGCTGCTATTGAAGTCAAGGGTCCCTCAGCTTTACATTGCTTTCTTGGTGCTCACTCGAACTCCTCTTATGAAATGTGCAAAAAAGCTAAAAGGGGGTAAAATACCATGTAGGATTTTGGCAGCATTGTGAATACCTGTAACACACTCCTTACCAGTACTTATAACAACACTACAGTCCATGCAGTACGTGACCATTCTTGACAACTCTGGAGCCATATCTGTTGCAGTAGTCTGCACCTCAGAAGGGAATTTCTGACCAGGAATTCTTACTGCTGCCTCTGTAGTAGATGATCCTCCAGCTTCACTCTGCTTTAGATAGTACAACATGGATGTTGTCCCATATGAATATTTTTTGTTCATCCCTCTAGAGAGGGTCTTGTCAGACATTGTGCATTGCACTAGTTCTGCAGCAGTTCTTGATTCCCCCATACGTTTGGGTAAGAATGGACAGTTTACTGTATGTTTAAAAGTTATGTTGTTTTCTTGTTTTTAGATGTTAAAAGTTATTTTTTGAGACTGTTGTTTTATACAAATATGTTTTTAAAAGAAAGTTTTTTTTTGTTTTTTTTGTCGTCTTTAATGGGCTTACCAAGATCAATCTCCCACGCAGCCCGCACCTTGGAGTCAGAGGAAGGAAGGATCCCACTACACTGCCTATATAGTTTGGAAACCAAATGTGCACTAGTAGGTTGTTGAAGAAGCTCATATAAAGCGCTTTGATGCCTCCGGGTCTAGCCAGCGCTATATAAAACCTTGCAAATAAATAAATAAAGTAATGTGTGTAGACTATCAACCAGTGGTGTTGTCAAATTGTCCTACAATAATACGAGGGCATATGAAGTGCGTATGCACATTGACTGTACCACCAAATATATTGTATATGTTGTAATTTGCAAATGTGTCAAGATTTATGTTGGGAGTATGATCTGGTCACTCAGAGAATGTATCTCTGAACATTTCAGAGTGTTAAAACAAGGTGATCATAGATACCCCATTGCAGCTTATGCAAAAGATTGTGAGGATCAAGATGAACATCTATGCTTTAGGTTTCATGGGATTGAGGCAGTGCATAAGAATATGAGAGGGGGCAACCAAGAACTAAGGTTGCGCCAGTGCAAGGCACGCTGGATCATAAAACTGCATGCAGTGGAGTTACGTTTAAATTTTGATCATGAGCTCCAATACTTCCTAGGAACATGATCAAACTGGGACAACATACCTAATAATTAATATTATGGACATATTTCTTTGTGCCACACTCTTGTCTACTTTCTTTTCAAGTGAGCTGAGTACTATTGTCTCACGACAATGACACAATAGAAAACTATGTTGCCATATGGCCAAATAAACGAGATAACAAGAGGTTTGGACCGTAATGACGGGTTGACAGGGCGTGGACGTACGTATACGGAGTCAATACAGGATATAGGATTAGCTCACATTGACTGTAATTCTGGGCTGACAGGACACAGATGTTTGTATACTGAGTTAATACAAGATGTAGAAATAGCTCACAATGATACAGATTGTGTACTTTATTTTATGGTTGAGCATCAATAGTTTAGATAACAGAATAATGTGATACTATCACTTTGGTGACTATATGAAATTTGCTTCAATTAAATTCTATAACTAATATAGGGTGATGTTTCTTCTGACAATAATGCATCTTTGTCTATACCATCATTGGTAATAAGTACAAGAGGAATGCGTACCACGCCAATATGGCAATAAGGACAGCGCTTCTTGGATTAGTCCGTTTTCTGCTTTAGGGCCATTGCATTAGTACAAAAAGCCAAAATGGTCCATATGTAGCACGCAACTCACAGCAGACGGCGCACTGTCCACCACAGGACAGGAGCCCGCAGAGGTATGAATTATTATAAGAGAACCGTTACAACTAAATATGCACAATGTAGTGTCTAATAATAGAGAACATATTACACACGGAGTCAGTTAGGAATATACCGACTCAGCTAAATATGTGCTGTGCAACATCTAACAATACGTGGCTCACACAGATACACCTATTCTGTTGTTTAAACATCTCATATTTATGGGGGATGGACTCTAGAGACCACATTATTTGTCTTGTGCTCACATAGTCAGAATGAGGTAAATCATGACACCACAGCTTGGGACTACATGATGGACTGAATTCTAAATGTTGTCAATGCATGACGGGACTGGTTAAGTACATTAGGAAAGAATCACGTTTTGATGGGGCTGTCAAGTAGAGAGACTAATAGATTTAATTGTCTTTACTCTGATAGAAAGGATCGGTTTACAGGACATTGAGTTACACTTTATTGGACACGGATACATACCCCTAGGTTGCTACCGGATATATTAGGTAAGAACCTTGCCCAAGAGTTTACTTGGGAGTTAGTATCACATCTTTAAATGTGGAAGAGAGAGTATTGCAACCTAATATTCTTTATATGTTTAGGGACGGATGATATGTCATCAAATATTAGACCCTACTACTTTGGAATGATAATATTAGGGTAAGTGTTACATGGTTAGGTTTAATATAGTGGATGCCTGCTTTCTCAACATATGGGAAATTGAATGGATAACAATAACTAATATGCCATACTGACAAGAGCACATTTTGCATCCAGACATATCAGATAACAATGTAAATGCACCAAAATAAGGCAGAAATATTGGCTCTGACAATGTTTGTTAGAGGTATCAGATACATTATTAACATTGGTGAATTGAAAATGTTTAAATTCTGAAAATATGACACTGAATTAAACATTGCTAATTATTATGAAAGTGGTAGTGGCTTTTTGAGTGTCTCAATACTTCCCATTCTCCCTCTCACAACAATCTATTTTAGACATATAACTCTATCACTAACACCTCCATTTCTCAACCATGGGGTCAGAGTATCTCCACCCTGACCCTTATGTGGGCTTTCACACAGATATTCAGCCCCAAAAACTATTCCTGACAGACATAATGGCAACCACAACTTTTTATTCAGGTTGCGTCCAGCCAATCAGAGCATTCCGGTTGGTGCCTGCATTCGCAATTCATCGCGAAACAACGGGGAAATATCTGGGGCCAGAGATATCACTATAACTTTAAACTTACGTTTCTCAAAAACTAGGAAACTGATTCACACCAACTAAGTAAGAGGCACTTCCATGAACTAACATCTACATCCCTGCTAAATTTGGTGTAAGTCCGTTCAGCGGTTTGGGCTGTAGAGGTGGCTAAATGTTCTTATGGGAATTAACATGACAAACGCACCTTATTTCATGTCCAAATTCTCAATCCTCACTGCACAGATCACCCCCAAACTTTCAAAATGAATAGTACTCGCCATAACACTTTTTTTTCTATATAATTACATGAGTGCATGAGTAGAGCCTGAGTGTTTTATCAGTGACTGCGTAGGGCTCAGTATTTCACTGGTAAAAGGGTTGTAAGTGGGTGTTTCGATGGCTGCATAGGTTATGAACAAATTTTATAATGACTGCATAGTTACAGCTTTGTAAATTTAGTGTTAAATTTAAGAAATTGTAGAAGGAGGAGTGCAGTAAAACAGAAAGAACAAGTTGTGAAAGTAGTTGATAAGGTCTTTGCTTTCAAGAGGAAGCTTTTCATTTTGATTCTAAATAGAATGAAGACAAAATTGTTTTTTGCTTGAGGAGACAAAACAAGAAGTAAAGATTAGTGACTAGAAGTAATTGTTGTACAGTTTGCAGTAGATAATGGATACATACTTCTTGTACAGAGGCTTTCTTTAATGAAGAAACCTATATCCACTATAACAAATTAGTTCATGCTATTGATTAAAGAGGACGATGTTATCAAACGAAGAATGGAAGTCCTATAGTAAAAGAGAAGTTGGCATCTAGAAATGTAGAAGAAGGTATTGCAGAAGAGGTACGAGGAAGGCGTAGTCAGGGTACTGTATACAAATAGAATTGTAGTAGTGTGTCTAGTATTAGACAGGAATCCATTGATATATTAAGAAAATTCCCATGTATCTTTTCAAGGCGAAGTTAAAAACACAAAATAAGTTATCCCACTCAACAATATGACCTTTAGGTAGGAGACTGTATTATGTGAAAACTCCTGCTTTATGTTTAGTAGAAATAAGTAGAGCACTTTTGCATGGTAGTTTTGCAGACATTGAAAAGGTTTCTGGTGATGTGCAGTTTTGTTTCTTTGGTCCTGAGCAAGATTCTAGTGAAAATGAAGAGCTGTTAAGAGGAGGAGTTGCAGAACAAGACACATATATTACAGTTGATAGTTTTAAAAAAGAAATTACAAAATGTAGTCGTTTTCTGCAAAAAGCAGAGTATGTTTGTATATGTTGTTGATGCACCAGAAGAATTAAACAGAGGCAGTTGACTTATATTTAAAAAGTTAAAACATTAGCTGTGCATTTATTTGTAGAGGGATGGTTTGACTTGTGTATACAGCAAGTTATATGGAAGTAGTGTTACAATAAATTGGAAGATAATAAAATGAACAACACATAGCTATTAGATGCCTATTTTGTAAGATAATAAAATGCATGCTAATGTAGAAAAACTATGGGGCAGATTTACATGCCCCTTGAGCCACTTTTGCGTCACTTTTAACATGAGAAAAGTGACACAAAAGTGGCGCAAGAGGCTTGTAAATCTACCCCTGTGAATGTAGAAAAAATAAAAAATCAACATTTATTATTCTTTCCAGCATTGTGATGGACTCCTCCCCAGCACTAACTACAACTCCACAGTCCATGCAATATGATGCCATTGGGGACTCTCTGCTTCGGTGCTGTTGTGCTGCTATTGAAGTCAAGGGTCCCTCAGCTTTACATTGCTTTCTTGGTGCTCACTCGAACTCCTCTTATGAAATGTGCAAAAAAGCTAAAAGGGGGTAAAATACCATGTAGGATTTTGGCAGCATTGTGAATACCTGTAACACACTCCTTACCAGTACTTATAACAACACTACAGTCCATGCAGTACGTGACCATTCTTGACAACTCTGGAGCCATATCTGTTGCAGTAGTCTGCACCTCAGAAGGGAATTTCTGACCAGGAATTCTTACTGCTGCCTCTGTAGTAGATGATCCTCCAGCTTCACTCTGCTTTAGATAGTACAACATGGATGTTGTCCCATATGAATATTTTTTGTTCATCCCTCTAGAGAGGGTCTTGTCAGACATTGTGCATTGCACTAGTTCTGCAGCAGTTCTTGATTCCCCCATACGTTTGGGTAAGAATGGACAGTTTACTGTATGTTTAAAAGTTATGTTGTTGTCTTGTTTTTAGATGTTAAAAGTTATTTTTTGAGACTGTTGTTTTATACAAATATGTTTTTAAAAGAAAGTTTTTTTGTGTTTTTTTTGTCGTCTTTAATGGGCTTACCAAGATCAATCTCCCACGCAGCCCGCACCTTGGAGTCAGAGGAAGGAAGGATCCCACTACACTGCCTATATAGTTTGGAAACCAAATGTGCACTAGTAGGTTGTTGAATAAGCAGCGTCAGTGGGAGGGTCGGTTCAGGTGCCACCGGGAAAGAGGGGAAAGGGGCCCGAGGCATATATAAAATGTGTGTCAATACAAATTTGTCCATAAACGAGCGATCAGAGAATCGCAAGTCTTCCGAAATAGAAAAGACATGGCCCTCAGGAAATAGGTCTCCTACCGTGCCAATGTGGAATTTGGCAAGGGTCCGCTGAATCAATACCTCTCCAGTTATTAGAAACAAAGAGGGATTCGGTAGAGGCAGTGATGGTGAGTATAGGCGCTCAAGGCCCAACAATCTGCATAGTCTACCCCATGCCCAGCAAGTGATTGATACCGTTTGAATATCATGGGGGTCCCGAGGGAATCCAGTAGGCAAGATAGTAGAGAGGGGACGGGGGAGCACCAGGTCAGCCTCTGGCTTCAGATATGGAATGCGAGCGTCAGGGTGAAACCAGCCGCGGGCGTAGCAGCATTGGCATAAGGCAAGGTCAAAATCAGCCAGCTAACCCGAGGGGTCTTATCCCCCCAGACAAGGCGCAACAAAAAGGAACGTAACTGTGCAAAAAAGGTCTTGGTGAGCGGGAAGGGAATGTTATTAAAAAGGTACAGAAACTGCGGAAGGACAACCATTTTTATGATGGCGACTCTCCCGGCCATAGATAATGGCAGACATAGCCACTACACAATTTGAGATTCGAGGGAATCTATCGCTCTTCCGTAATTTAATCTGATCATAGTGGTGGTGTCAAGGTGGATATGAATACAAAGATATTTGACTGCATCCTGGCACCACTCAAGTGGAAATGAACATTGCCAGGGAATCGTGCTTGAAGTAAGTGGAAAGATGACTGACTTATGCCAGTTGATGTTTAGTCCAGAAATTTTGCCACAATGTATAATCTCTAAAATGAGTGGATTAAGATTGAGGTGGGGCATCCTAACATATAATACTGTGTCATCAGCGTAAAGCGAAATTAAGAGGGGGCCAGTGCGGAATTGCAGGCCACGATGGAGTGTTTTTCTTGGAAATGGCAAACCAGTGGGTCCATGGCCAATATAAAAAGCAGTGGAGATAGGGGGCAACCCTGCTGAGTGCCACGGGACAAGGTGAAGGGGGCGGAGATAGTGCCGTTCAGACGCAGTCTAGCAGTTGGCTCTGTGTATAGTAAAGCCACAGTGGAGACGAAGCATTCAGGCATGCCCATACGTCTCATGATGGATAGAAAGAAGGGCCACTCAAGGGAATCAAACGCTTTCTCTGCGTCCAGGAGAATGGCGGCAGACGGCGTGGCTGGGTCAAGCCGGTGTAGGACATTGAACAATGTCCTCAAATTCAGAGAAGTGGACCGATGAGGCACAAACCCCGATTGCACCGGCGAGATGATGAACTCCATTAATGAGGACAACCGGATTGCTATAACCTTGGCAAGAATTTTGTAATCAGTGTTCAATAGAGACAGTGGTTTATAGGAGCTGCACATTTTAGGGTCTTTGTCTGGTTTGGGGGGGAGAACAATGACTGCTTCCCTGAATGTAGGAGGAAGACGGCCCACTTCTAGTGCTTCAGCATATACCTCTATTAGACGCGGGACCAGAATATCCTTATATGTTTTATAGAAGTCGGCGGAGAAGCCGTCAAGGCCCGGCGCCGAGGAGCCTCGCAATGCATCAATGGCCTCAACTATGCTGTCTTTGGAGATGGGAACAGCCAAAAATTCCTGCATATATTTTTCTAGATAGACCATAGCGATCTCAGCAAGGTAGGTATCCTGATCTCTCAGATCACCTTTACTTCTAGATGTATACAATGCCTTGTAGTATGAAAGAAAGGAGACACAGATTTCCGGGCTGGGATAAAGCAAGGTGTCATGTGGGCCAATGAGTTCAGTGATATAAGGGGAGTCGCGAGGGGGGTGAAGAGTCTGAGCCAATACTTTGCCCGGACGTTCGCCTTCACCGTAGCGACGTGCGGTAATCTGTTTATTGAGGAACAGTAGTTCACGGTCTGCTGCTTCCCTAAATTCATGCATCAGTGAGAGACGACGGGCCTTGCCCACATCGGATGCATTAACCAATAGTTCACGGTCCAGGGCAGACATATCGGTTTCAATGCGGTACAAAGTGGCGCGCAAGTCTCAAAGTACTCCCGCATGTTTGGCGATACAAGCGCCTATAATGTAGGCCTTGAACCCCTCCCATAGGACCGCCCAGGTGTCTACTGAGCCTGTATTGATTTCAAAATAGTCCTCAATGCATTGCCGAATCTCCTCGTTAAAAACCGGATCTAATAGGGCTTGCCAGGAAAACGCCATTGTCGTAGTGTACGGGGAAGAGTAAGCAGCCCGCCAAGCCAGCCCGCCACCCTCAGGGAGCCTAACTAATAATCTATTCTGGTCCATGTGTTGTGAAACCCCGAATAGTGGGTGGAATCCGGGAGTAGTGGATGTAGTTTGTTTTCGATGTCTATCAGGGAGAAACGAATGCATATGTCGTGAAGGGCTTGACGGGAGCAGGGCTTGAGAGCAGGGGAAGTGGAAGTGCTGTCTCTGCCGGATCGAGCAATAAATTAAAGTCGCCCCCCACAATCAACACTCCTGGATCAAGTGCGAGAAGATGCACCTGTAGGTCATGGAAGAAGGCAGGGGAAACTATATTCAGACCATAAACCCCAATGAAAGAAATCTTGTGTCCCAGAAGGGCACCCGTAACGATCAAGATACGACCCTCAACATCCGTCCAGGTCTTGTGCCACAAAAAGGTAACACGTTTGTGGATCAATATGGCAACCCCTCTCACATACCGGCTATAGTTAGAGAAGTACCTGTGGGAACCCCAGCTCTTATCAACGGAGGAAGAGTCCGAGTCAGAGAGGTGTGTCTCCTGCATATATACAATGTCTATGTTGTGCCGAACAATATAATTGAGGACCTGTAGTCTTTTTTTGTTGTTGTTCAGACCCCTAACGTTCCATGACATCAGGGATAGCCGGGAAGGACCGGGCTGGTGACCCAGCTTAACCATTGGGCATGTGAAGCAATTGAAACAGAGTTGAATCGTGATGCACGTAAATCCAATGCCACAAAAAAACAAACCAAGCAATGATTCCATCGGAAGCAATGAGATTGAACAAATATCCCACCGTCCACCCACCACCCATCCTCTTGCAAATCCACAAGAGGCAAACCCCAATTCCCCTAGCCAAACATGAGTGCAGTGTACACATAACCAGAACAATAGAAAGAGAGTAAGCACTACACAGAAATAACATACCAATCGGAGAATTGTTGGTATTCACCACTAGGCGCGGCACCACCACGCCGGTCGGGCATCAAACAATAACATGTCATCAAGCAAATAGAAAATATAGGAAAGCATAAAATACAGCAAGACACAATGATGAATGCAATAAACAGTCAACCGGTTACAGGTTCAGAGAAAAGGTCAACGCTGTTTTGCGAACCCCCCTGAGATGGGGAGTTCACCCTTGGCACAGCAGCAGTGCCTGAGTTGTTTTTCCTATATTCATGGCAAAAATCCTGTACTTCTGAGGGGGGATCGAAAATGCGGGCCCTGCCCTCCACCTCGACCCTCAACCTTGCAGGATAAAGCATGATGTACTTGCGGCTGAGGTTTTTCAAGGTAGCTTTTACACCGCTGAATTTGCACCTTGCCTCCTGGACCATGATGGTGAAGTCTGGGAAAAAAGCCAGTTTGCTCCCCTGCCACTGGACATTACCCATATCTCGGGCCGAGCGGAGAGCAGCATCTCTATCACGAAAGTTCATGAGTCTGGCAATGATAGGACGTGGAGGGAGACCAGGCCGAGGACGAGGCCCCAGCGACCTGTGAGCACGCTCCACCAAAAAGCCTTGGGTGAACGTGTCCCTGCCAAACAGTTCGGTGAGCAATTTCTCCACAAAAACATCTATACGCCCAGTGGCAGTCGATTCCGCAACTCCAATGATGCGAACGTTGTTCCGACGGCTGCAGGCCTCTAAGTCCTCATTCTTGATGGCCACGTCTTTGAGGATCTTCTCTACTCTATCCAGCCGCTTCAGCGAGGCCGTCGCACCATCCTCAATGTCCGATACTCTTGCCTCAACCACATCCAGCCTCTGGTCGTGCGCCTGAACCCTAGATCCCACCTCCGCCAGCTTTTTGTCGAGGTCATCAAAGCGGCTATCGAGTGATTTAAAACCGGCCCTCATTTCGTTCAGCATAGCTGTTGTATGAGAGGTGGAGCTCTCAGAGTCATTCAAGACTGCTGCCCCGTTGGACGAACTCTGGGGTGCTTCTGAAGTGGGACCAGGAGCCTTGTCAAAGGTCAGCTTGCGTTGGTTGGGGTCCTTCTTCCCCATATCGCCTATGGAGGAAGGCAGTATGCCAGAGTGTTGACAAGGCAGCACTCAAGGGAGAGCCAGTGGGCGAAATGGAGCAAGACCCGTGCCGGGGGACGTTTCCGCCAAGGCGCAGGGCAGCAGGATGTGCCTCAGTCAGACGTGGTGTTAGCGGCTGATCAAAGACTGGCAAGCCTTGGCCTGGAAGAAATCGCCCGCGTGAAGCAGTCGGGCCAACAGCAGGGCCCAGGCACAAAGCAGGGAAGGTCGCAGGATGGCGGCGCAGCAAAATATCCACGGTCCGCTCCGAGGTAAGCGGGCTGAGCAGTTATGTCTTACTCCGGCTCCCAAGGCGTAGCAAAGTTGGCGGGGACTACCCATCTCAAAAGGCAGGCCCCCAGGGTGTATAGGCCGATGGTAATGGTCGCGGGTTTCCAGGGCTGCCGGCAGCCACCAAAAGCATCTCTTCCAGGCGGAGTAGAAGCACCGGCAATTATGCACCCCCACGTGGCCCCCAAGACAGGCAGCACCTTCTCAGGGCGGGTGGGCAGCCATCGGGGGGCCCGAGGGGTGAGGGGGGAGTTCGCGAGCCCGGTAGGTCCCGGCACCACCGCTGCCATCCACCCAGAGGCGGGGGCCTCCACACTAGCCCGCCTCACCTCGTGCCGCAGCCCAAAATCGAGGCCCTGGCGCGGACGCGCACACTAGGCCGACAAAGACCCCCGCGCGCTCCGCAAGGGCCGGGACTGGGAAGGGAGCCGCTGTGGGAGGGGCAGGGTAGAGAGCCCAAAGGAGCAGCAGGGAAGGTGTACAAAGTGGTGCCGGACCCCCACCAAGGACGCTCTCACCACACAAACGGGCTGCCGGATCTTCTCGGGGGAAGGCCGCAAGGCCGCTTCCACCACCAGTGCCGAGTCCGCTCACGGCGGTCCAGTGCGCCGCCGCCCGCGACCCACAGAACCCTCAGGCCACTTCATCAGGAGTCGGGGGCAGCTGGTAAGTGTCTGCTGCAGGAAGGATGGCTCTACATCGTAAAAATTGACTGTTTATAATGCCCGACCGGCGGAGCTTCAGGCAGAGGCGGCCATCTTGATCGCCTCCATGGCCACGCCCCCTTTTTAAAATAAAGTTAAACCAATATGCTACTAAACATCTAGACTTAAAGTTTGCGTAAAATATGTCTATACATCTGTTTTACACTTTTTCATTTATATTCATGGCTACTAATGGCATTGTAACCTCCAGTGTTTGCTTGAAGAACAAAAATGCATTTTTGATGTAGTTATTTCAACAAATGAATAGAAAGGGGAAACTTATAAAAGTCTCTTTTACACTTTGTCAAAAACACCCGGTATTTGCAGTCTGCCCTTGGCAATGGCACTCATAGAATCATAAAGGCACTACTTGGGCAATTATCAAGGAAGTCCTGTCTGCATCACTCTAAAAAAGTGCCTCCTGGCATAGTACTAGTTGGGGAATGAAGTCCCCTTAGCTATTGAGAGTATTTGGGGGCTAAGCATCCCTCTTGTTACCTCCAGCAAGTTGTACACAGTCAGTTTGGTAAGAGGTGTTCTGAGGCCACAAATCCTTTCTGCGCCACTCTGCAAACACGTCTCCGAGCACCCTACTGATTGGGGAATAAAGTTGTCTTGGATGCTAAAGGACCTTGGGGACCAAGTAGCCCTCCTGGTACTTTATATAAGTCCAATTCAGCAGGATTTTTGAGAGCTGGTCTGAGGCCTGCCCCCTATTTCACAGCATTCTAAATAAACTCTTGCTACTTAAAAAAACATGGAAATTCACTGAAAAAAACAAAGTTTACAGGGAAATTATAGTGGGGAATTAGCATGTAAAAAAACCTTAGCAATTCACTGAAAAAAACAAAGGTTACAGGGCTGTTATAGTTAGGAAATAGAATTTGAGAATAACCTTAGATATTCACTGAAAAACCCAAAGGTTACAGCAACGTTATAGTTAGGCTGACATTTCACTCGTACAAACCAGAGAAATTCAGCAGTTATAGTTAGCTGAGCTAACTATAACTTGTGCCCCTGCAATTCACTGCTTATGACTACACATACTACATCACTCATGACATGGTCAATTACATCACTGATGACATCACTGATGACATCTCAAATGACATCACTGATGACATCATCCTCAGAGTCTCTGACGCAGCCCATAACTGTTTCCTAAAGGCAGACCACCAGGAGGTAGATCCTCCCAATGAAAATTATGTGATACGCATTTTCGTAGACCACTCATGCCTGGTTCAACAACAAAAGATATTATTTGGTGGAGTGAAGCAGAAGCTCAGGGCAATGACTCTTCAATACATGCTCCTCTAGCCTGTCAAACTAAAGGGCCTTCATGGTGAGACATCAAATTCTTTTACTTCACCAGAGGCTACATGGGACTGGCTGGAGGCGCAAGTGGAAGCTAGGACCGTATAAAGGAGGAAGAGGTAAAAAATGCATAGCACTGAAACATCGAGGAAGACTGGTGGCCAAGTGAGGAGGTCCAGGCAGGCATTGTGCTTGACCCAGTGGGTGTTGGTTTGACAGGATGGCTCCCTGGACTAGAACGCACTGACACTAGTGGCGATGACAGGTGGACACTACTTGTAGACCCCTTCCTACAACAAGCCAACCGAGAGGCTGCAAGAGCCCTGGTGGAAGAAGTCACAGCCTCAAATGCAGTGGGTGAAGTAGTAGAAGACACACCACAACCAGATGAACACTGAAGTGTCACCAATCAAGACAATATAAGTAAACTGTCATACAGGGGGACACCAGGAACGAGAGGAAAGCATTTGAATCCAGTGCGGGATTTCCCTTTACAGTCTGAGTGTTAGAGCATTGAGCAATGCATGGAGGCAGCTGAGTTGGATGCTAATATACGATGGGCGGATCCCACCCCCACTTTTACCTTTCACTGTACTCACTACTAATCCTTTCACACAGCTACATCCTACTCCACTCTTATTCTTCCACCTGGCTCCCCTCCCCAATCACCTAACTTTCGTCTGTGCTATCTCACAGATATATGGATGGGATTGATGGTTGGGTGCTGAGTACTGAGAGAGAGTGTCTGTGTGCATGGAGGCTGAGAGTTGATGATGGATAGCGGATAGGTCCACTGCTGCGCCTGGACGCATACCAACCCACTCTGGCTCTAGATATCTGATTGGATGACTGAATGTATGTCACAAGATGATCCTGACATGGGTAATGGTTGTTGTGCATGTGAATGGATGACATCCAGATTAGTATTGTCTGGTTTAATGTTCATGGTTTATTGGTTATACAACATCACAGTTAATGTTTTCTTGATGGCTTTGAGACATGTTTGGGGCTTAGAGACTAGGGAGGGACCAAGGGGGGTGGTGAAAATAGCTGGGAATTCACAAATTCTTGATATAGTGTCTTCCCGAGGGGCGAGGAATGTCTAGTGTTGGTTTTTATGTTTCTACAGGCAGATGGGACAATTTAAATTTAGAAGATGGAACGCGAGGGGGCACCAAACCTATCTACGCAGACAGGGCACATGTGGTGATGCTGCAAGAAACTCATCTACTAGACCCTCAAATTAAACAAATGCATAGGAAATGGAGGGGACAGCTGTATGCTTCCACATACTCCACATACGCGAGGGGCGTGGTAGGGCCACAAGTTCTGTTTCAGATGCAGAACTACACAGCAGGCATAGAGGGCAGGTACATAGTGATACACAACCCACTAAATGGGAAGGAGATATGCCTGGTGAATACATATGCCCGAAACATAGATGATGGCAACTTTTTTCTCATATTAGAAAAACTACTCATCCCATATGTAGGATTCCAACTGACACGGGCAGGGGACTTTAACTGTATTCTAGATAGCAATCTTGATAGATACCCCCCAAAGCTACATACCAAATCAAACATGACCACCACCATGTAAGACGCAATGCACCACCTGCAATGCGTTGATGCTTGGTATAAAACACACCCCGACATGCAGGGATGCACATGTTTCACACCGGCCCGGGACGTGTCCAGTAGACTTGAGCGCTTTCTCCTCTTAGGGAATGCTTTAATAGCCGCAACACAGACCCACATGCTCAGTCAATTTTTATCTGACCATGCTCCAATATTGCTGGAATGGGGCCCGGCTCGCACCAGACCAAAGCTTCCCATATGACATCTGCGACCAGACGCTCTTTGAGACACAGTGTTCCGTAAGGAACTCAGAGAATCCCTTACAGGATTCTTAGACACAAATTGGTCAACCGCCACTAGTAGAGGAATAGAATGGGACGCACTTAAGGTAGTGATTTGGGGTGAATGTCTCTCTAAAGTTGGGGGGATGAGACGGAGATTAGAACGAGAGTTGACCATAGCCAAAGACGAGCTCTCCCGGCTAAAGCACGATGGGCAACTACCAGTACCACATACTGATTCTCTGCTGTGAGCCCAACGCCATGTTGCAGAGATATGGGATAAACTTGACTGCCTCATCAGGCAGGCGGGAACACCGCCACCTCTTACACAGGGAAAGTGATAAATCGGGCAGACTCCTACCCTGGCTACTAAATCAGGAAGCCTCCCCCCACTTATATTGACTTTAATGCATTCGGACAGGACCATGGTCAACACACAAGCGGAAATTACCACATACTTACATGACTACTTGGTCCCCATATATCAAGAGGATCTTGAGACCACGCAGGCTGTAAATCTAGGTTTTCTGGATTATTTACCTGTTCCCAGAATCACTGAGGAACAGGCATTGGTCCTAGATCCCGCAATTCAGTTGGATGAACTCCGAGTGCAGAGTATGGCTAGATGTAGAGCCCCGGGCTCTGATGGACTCCCAGTAGAATTTTACCAGACGTATGGTGACTTGATACTCTCTCGACTACTAGAGACCCTACTAGAGGCTAAGAAAATAGGAATCCTGCCACAATCCATGACCGACTGGACTGTTCCCATGGGGCACAGGGTCAGCGCTGATTTGCATATCGCCATTGTCTAACCCAGGGTGGTGTGGAGTGGAAAAACGATGGATTTGGGCCCAGATCTTTTGACTGGGGTGAATGTGTGACATTGATCCACATTCTGTCCATCCCTGTTGTGTTTGCATTTACCGCTCTAAGTGTACTGGGGATGCTCAGACGTGAGTCCCAGGCACTCCACACCACTGGAGTCAACCTAGCCGGGCTGATGAGAGGTGTTACCTCGAAACCGGGCCGGTCCTCGGATGCTTGTTTCCGTTCTGGGAAGGACATGGCTTTTGTAGTTCGGACTGGACTGTTCCCATGGGGCACAGGGTCAGCGCTGATTTGCATATCGCCATTGTCTAACCCAGGGTGGTGTGGAGTAGAAAAACGATGGATTTGGGCCCAGATCTTTTGACTGGGGTGAATGTGTGACATTGATCCACATTCTGTCCATCACTGTTGTGTTTGCAATTACCGCTCTAAGTGTACTGGGGATGCTCAGACGTGAGTCCCAGGCACTCCACACCACTGGAGTCAAGCTAGCCGGGCTGATGAGAGGTGTTACCTCGAAACCGGGCCGGTCCTCAGATGCTTGTTTCCGTTCTGGGAAGGACATGGCTTTTGTAGTTCGGACTGGACTGTTCCCATGGGTCACAGGGTCAGCGCTGATTTGCATATCGCCATTGTCTAACCCAGGGTGGTGTGGAGTGGAAAAACGATGGATTTGGGCCCAGATCTTTTGACTGGGGTGAATGTGTGACATTGATCCACATTCTGTCCATCACTGTTGTGTTTGCAATTACCGCTCTAAGTGTACTGGGGATGCTCAGACGTGAGTCCCAGGCACTCCACACCACTGGAGTCAAGCTAGCCGGGCTGATGAGAGGTGTTACCTCGAAACCGGGCCGGTCCTCGGATGCTTGTTTCCGTTCTGGGAAGGACATGGCTTTTGTAGTTCGGACTGGACTGTTCCCATGGGGCACAGGGTCAGCGCTGATTTGCATATCGCCATTGTCTAACCCAGGGTGGTGTGGAGTGGAAAAACGATGGATTTGGGCCCAGATCTTTTGACTGGGGTGAATGTGTGACATTGATCCACATTCTGTCCATCACTGTTGTGTTTGCAATTACCGCTCTAAGTGTACTGGGGATGCTCAGACGTGAGTCCCAGGCACTCCACACCACTGGAGTCAAGCTAGCCGGGCTGATGAGAGGTGTTACCTCGAAACCGGGCCGGTCCTCGGATGCTTGTTTCCGTTCTGGGAAGGACATGGCTTTTGTAGTTCGGACTGGACTGTTCCCATGGGGCACAGGGTCAGCGCTGATTTGCATATCGCCATTGTCTAACCCAGGGTGGTGTGGAGTGGAAAAACAATGGATTTGGGCCCAGATCTTTTGACTGGGGTGAATGTGTGACATTGATCCACATTCTGTCCATCACTGTTGTGTTTGCAATTACCGCTCTAAGTGTACTGGGGATGCTCAGACGTGAGTCCCAGGCACTCCACACCACTGGAGTCAAGCTAGCCGGGCTGATGAGAGGTGTTACCTCGAAACCGGGCCGGTCCTCGGATGCTTGTTTCCGTTCTGGGAAGGACATGGCTTTTGTAGTTCGGACTGGACTGTTCCCATGGGGCACAGGGTCAGCGCTGATTTGCATATCGCCATTGTCTAAACCAGGGTGGTGTGGAGTGGAAAAACGATGGATTTGGGCCCAGATCTTTTGACTGGGGTGAATGTGTGACATTGATCCACATTCTGTCCATCACTGTTGTGTTTGCAATTACAATCCATGAGGGAGGCATGAATATTTATGCTCCCCAAGCCGGGTAGAGACACACTAGACCCCGGATCATACAGGCCTCTCTAACTATGATGGGCATCAACACAGAAATCCTAGCCAAGATTCTTGCAACACGCCTAAGCAGAGTGGTAACCCAGTTGTCCATGAAGACCAGTGTGGATTCATGCCAGGAAGGGTAAGACACCTAACTATCCGCTGCCTCTCCCATGCGCTACATTTGGTTGGTGATAGTGATATCAGGTCGGGAGTGGTAGCCCTAGATATTGAAAAAGCATTTGACACCCTACGGTGGGAATATCTATGGGAGGTCCTTAGGAAATTAGGACTGGGCAGTGGCTTTATGACCTGGTAACAGCTACTATACTAGCAGCCAGGCGCCCATGTGCACACAGGCAACCAAATAACCGAGAGAGGCATACAATAGGGATGCCCTCTCTCTCCATTATTATTTGCCTTGGCAACGGCCTCAGTATTAACCACTGGAAATTGGTAATTTTCACCCTGGTCACTCTGGCATGAGCAGATACACAAGATCTCCCGGAGATTGAGTTCAACTGTGAAATCAACCATTTCCGATATCGGGGCATACAAGTGACACACCGGCCTGAAGCCCAATATACACGGAACATAGGAGCTGTCATCACAGGTCTGAAAGAATCAATCCATTTTTGGAATAGACTCCCCCTCTCAGTTTTGGGCCAGGTAGCACTGGTCAGGATGGTCATGCTACCTCTGTGCTTATATGCACTCCAAAATATGTTCTGCAACGTTCCGAATTTCACTTTTTACACTTTGAACAGCTTATTGGTCTCATTAGCATGGGCCGTAGGACAGAGTAGGGTAAAGCTGGGCATACTTAAACAGGCCCTGGATTCCGGGGAGCTAGGCCTCCTGGACTTCACACTCTATTACTTCGATGGGCTATTACAATATGCTGCGCAATGGTGCGCAAAGGACCTCAACGTAGAAACAGCGCTATTAGTGGACCGGAGCAAGGGAACAGACCTACCAAGGTATTTGATGATGGGCACATGGGTTACTAGGGAATGTCCATATGCAATCCAACAAGTGACAACAGTATGGGAGCAAGCTGTTCCCCAGGTTATTCGCAGGGTGCCATTCACTTATTCACTGCCATTGCAATGGCTTCAGGGGTTTTTCCAAATCCAATCAGTCATGTATATCTCAAAATGGTATGAAGGGGAAAGCATGAAAGCTGGGGATCTATACTTGAATGGGACATTCATTTTTATTGACAAAGAAAAAGAAAGGGTACAGTGCATAGTTAGAAAAATCTTTGGGTCCACCGTAAACATTTACCAGATGCAGCTCATAAAGTGCGCAGTATGCACAGCCCACCTCCCCACATGCCGACGGAAATACAAGGAACATCTCAACCCGACAGCAACTTGCATTTAGACAGAATGTGGTATTTAGTGTGAGTCCACCCCACTCTCCTAAGTGCAATAGAACAAACATATCAGTCTCGTTAGGGCGGGAGTGTGTCATCAAAACCAGAGACTTCCAATATTTGGCGTCTATCACGCTGTAATTCAATGGTAGGGGATACACAAATGTTGCCTCTATATTTGTTCCACCTCCCCCACTTATGGTCCCATTTCTTGGGGTACCCTCTATGCTTAAAGACGTCTATCTCAGCGATCATTGCCCTGTCCATGTCAATCGGCCAGTCCCTCAGGCATGGGGCCCTGCCACCCCACATTTCTGCGCTATATTTTGTTTTGAAGCCAGTTGAAGCCCATGTCTGTTCAGCCTGTGTGAGGTCCGTGGCTTCCCACATTTTGAGGACACATAGCTGGGGGGTAGCCTTTTGAGATTCACCACACGCTCTCTCCATCTGCTTCGTGATCTTATCCCAGTATTGTTGCATTTTGGGGCACTACCACAGTATGTGAAAGAAGGTTCCTGGTAGGTTACAGCGCTGGAAGCACACAGGGTCAGGCCGTCTACCCATTTTAAACAGGGTTCGTGCGTTGAAGTAGACGCGGTGTAAGATTTTTTGTTGGACCAGGTGCAGTCTCAGCAGGATGGGCACCTTCTAGGGGAAGCCAGGGCATTGCACCAGTCCTCATCCTCAATGTCTCCCAGGTCCCCTCCCAGCTCTGCCGCAGATGGATCATGGGATCAGGATGGTTATTTAGTAATTTCTTGTATGTGAGGGATATGGCTTGAATGGGACATTTCTGACATACAATGAAGCAATGGAGTGGTTCCAAATCCTTAAAGGCCACTTCCTACAATATACCAAAATATCATACACAGTTCGTGAATATGGCCCACATTTCTAGATGAGCCGACAGAGTCACACACACTAGCATTACTACTTAATACGGTGTCTACAAGAGGCCTAATGTCCCACATCTACAAGGCCTTCAAGGAAGACTGCACAATTGAGACGTCCTCGACCAAAGACAGATGGTCAGCAGATCTAATGGCACCACTCACAGAAGGGGAGTGGAAAAAAGCTTTTGCACAGGTGCAAAAGGTAGCTAGCAACGTGTGATTTAAACGTTGTTCAGTTCCACTATTTACATCGTACCTATCTGCCCTCTCAGAGATTGGCCGCTTCAATCCGGGATGCCCCTTACACTACCCCTGATGCGGCACAGACCCCACAACTTTCTTGCACATGACCTGGACGTGCATCAGTCTGCAGCAGTACTGGCGGCAGGTAATCTAGGTACCCCGTACAGCCAAGGCTGTAAGACTTGAAGCGACAATCAAACATTGCCTACTGGGGGTTCTCCCAATGCCAAAAAAGGGCACACATATTATACATAAATTTACACTCCTAGTCCTGGCAAAACTACGCATTGCCATACATTGGACCCAAACCCTCCCCCCAAAATTGGACAATTGGCAATCAGACATGCGAGAGTGAGGGGTGGTGGAAGAGGGACGCTTGAAAGCAGTACGTACATATGCGAATGCAGAAAAGGATTTGGAAGACTGGGGACACATGTTGGAAGAGCTACTAAGACCAGACCTACTACAAGAGGGATACCTGAATAAAGCAAGCTCTGAAACCCACACACAGGAAGGACAGTTATTGCAGGGCAGTTTGAGCCACCCCCAACCGGCCAGTTGACTTAGAAATAGCTGTGGAATGCCATCCTTTCACATAAAAAGATATATGGCAATTATGAGTAGGTAATTCCGTCACTAGTCACCTCCATACGTTGTTGTTCTTTATTCTCCTTCTCTTTTATACTATTATGCAAAATTGCATTCCAACTACAATTAATATTGCTGCACATATTTGCACCTGGATGTACAACCTAGGTACACCACGCCAAGCCTATACACCCATAGTTGGGTCTCAGTAATGAGGGTCAGCACTTGAGCAACATGCCAAGACGTATACTGCTCAAAAATCCTTATGTACAGACCATGAGACGTGTAAGATGTAAATGTTCTGTGACAATACTGCAGCATTACAATAAAAATATGTTTAAAAAAAACAAAACAATTGGAATGCAGGGGGGCCCACCCATCCCCCTCCTGCCACAGGTACCACCGCCTCTCCGTGGCACATACGTTATTTATCTTTTAAAGCAGGGGAGGCCCTCTGGCCTCCCCCGCAGCCCTGGGGAGCGCCACTTTCCCGGAGCACAAACACAATAATAAAGGTGGTCAGTGCGGGACCCGGCCCAGGGGACCACCACCTCCCCTGGGCTTCATGAATGAAAGATGCATTATGTAAGGTCATAAGCAGTACATTGCGGGGTCACAAGTTATAGTTAGCTCTCCTAACTATAAATGCTGAATTTCACTGGTTTTGTAAGCGTGAGATCTGAGCCTAACTATAACGTCCCTGTAACCTTTGGGGTTTTTCAGTGTGGACGATTGAATTCGGCGGGGCTCTGCCGAGGAATTCTGCACCGATAAAAGATTCGCCAGGGGTCGACTGAAACGAGCCAAGTTGTTGTTATATATATATATACATATATATATATATATTCCCCCGTTATAGTTAGTTCAGCTAACTATGACTCGCGCGCCCGCAATGCACTGCTGATGACATCACATATTACATCACTCATGGCATGGTCAGTGACATCACTCATGACATCACTGATGACATCTCAAATAACATCACCGAGTGACATCACTGATGACATCATCCTTGTGAAAGAGTGGCAGGCTTCCTCTCACCCTAATATAACCTTTGATACACACATTCAAAAATATAAACTAAAATGTACAAAACAATGGAGATACCAATACCAGTTAAAACAACCTATTCAGTAATTCCAAAATCTTCATACAGATCCACTCATTCACCAACAGTTCGATATAGCCAATCATATATGTACTCACTCATCATATGTACTCATACACCTATACATCCTGTTACACACCGACACTCATCCATAGAGTTACTCACACACATACTCACACATGCAAATAAACGATCAAACATCCATTTATTTGCATATACTGCTATACACACACCACTACACTTGCTTTTACAGAAACGTACACATACTTACTTTCTTAAACACCTTATTATTTATACAGGAACTCTTCCAATCTGTCACTGTCATATATCCTTACTTATATACATCAATACTCACATATACTAGTTTAAAACATATGTTCTTACTCATAAAGCCACTATTGAGGCAGTTATTCACTCACTAACACACCCATACACACACTTATCCACCCGTACAGTCCTGCACACATGCTGTTTTCAAAACACATACAAACAGTGAGTCAGTGATTCATTAATCTGTGCGCTAAGTAATACCCCCACCAAACCATACAGACACTCATTCTGATACTCAAAAAACAAACTAATAACTCATATAGACACTTGTGTAGCTACTCACCAACCCATGCAGCCACTTATACACAAAGTGAGACACTGATACAGATATTTACATATTTAAACATTACTCACTAATACATGTATTCACTAAGATACACTTAATAAGTCAGTTATACAATCAAATTTACAAAAAAAACATGCATTTACAGACTCATTTACCCATTTATTCTTCCATCGACCTTTAGATATACATATATAAAAAATATTTATTTTTCAGAAAGACACACATTCACTGGATGATGTCATCAGTGATGTCATTTGAGATGTCATCAGTGATGTCATCAGTGATGTCACTGACCATGTCATGAGTGATGTAATATGTGACGTCATCAGCAGTGCATTGCGGGCGCGCAAGTTATAGTTAGCTGAACTAACTATAACGGGGGAATTTCAATGGTTTTGTATGAATGAAATGTCTAGCTAACTATAACATGTGTGAAACCTATGGTTTTTTCAGTGAATTTCAAAGGTTTTTTAAATGCTAATTCCTAAGTATAACGTGCCTGAAACCTATGTTTTTTTCAGTGAATTTCAAAGGTTTTGTAAATGATAATTTTAAAATGTATTAATTATTTTATTTCTTTCTTTTTATAGTAATTTCCTACATTTTTATTATAAATACTTATATTTATTTTATTTTTAAAGTTACATTTCATATTTTTTATGTAAAATATTAACAAAAGTAAATTCAAAAAGAATACACTGCTAGTGAAACTGCCTGGGTGAATTTGTAAGTGTTTGTTAGGGGCAGATTTACAACACCCTTATGCCTCTTTTACACTGCCGTTGCATCACTTTTCTGATGAAGCGCTGGTACAAACCATGCGCCATGGTATGTGGTATACAGAATGTGAAGTATCTGGGAGGTGCATCACATTGTAAATCCCTGTACCAGAAGGAGACATTCCTGCATGGGGGGTGGTGGGGGGGGGGATGTTCCGGCAGAGGAACACCTCCTAAAAGTGGCTGAGTGAAATCTACAAGATTTCACTTTGTCACTTTTGGGCTCTTGCTGTGTCAAAACCCTGCACTAGCTTGAAGCAGGTGTAAGGATTGACACAGCAGTCTGAGCATAGGGCCCCCAGAGCATTGCTGGAGATGCGTTGCACTTGCAACATAACTCAAACAATGCACCACCTTTACAGCACAGATACATCACATATATGTGCCATTTGTGTCCCATGGTACACCACATTGTAAATACGGCGCATCCATGGTGGTGGCGTCACGGTGCACAATAACTGGCATATTCCTGGGGATATGTCAGTTATTGTATATGTGCCAATTAGTGTTTTAATGTAGTGAATGGATTACTACATACCAATGAATGAGTCACTACAAAACTAAAACAATAGTGACAGAGTGTTTGGTGGAAGTGTAAGGATACAAACTGGTAAATTGAAGGTATAAAAGACAAATTTGCAAGTACATAGAAAACTGCATACATAGTCTATAAGGGTTTGAAGCAGTCTATGGCCTAAGGCCTATTTTAATGCCTGAGTACTTAGGTAGTGAGTGGATGATTACAGTTCTGCAAGGAAAGAGCCTGATTGAATTTATAACAGCCTCAGTGTTACCACAGTATACAGATAAACACATGCTGCTGAATGGCTCACTACAATATTGAAACAGTAGTGTGAGAGTGTTTGCTGGAAGTGTAAGGATACACATTGAGGAATTGAAGATATAAAAGATAAGTTTGCTGGTGCATAGAACAGTGCATGCACAGTCTATGGGGGTTTGAAACAGTCTATGGACTAAGGCCTGGTTTAATCCATGAGTATCTAGATAGTGAGTGGATCATTACAGTTCTGCAAAGAAAGTTCCTCACTAAATTTATTACAGCTTCAGTTTTACCACGCTACAATAGAAAAGAACATACAGGCTCACTACAATACTAAAACAGCAGTGTCAGAGTGTTTGGTGGAAGTCTAAGGATACAGACTGGGAAATTGAAGGTATAAAATACAAGTTTGCAGGTGCATACAAGACTGCATGTATACTCCATACGGATGTTAAGCAATCCATACCCTCAGACCCACTTTGCATATTTTAAATCAATACAAACATTTAAAGAATATATAACTGAATCTATAAGTGATTCACTTTTAGTACAATGAATACATTAGTAGATAGTGCTCTAACCTTTATTATTAAAAAAAAGAAATTATTCTTGTAACATCTCATAATTTAACAGACTTTCCAATACAAGTTCATCAGATATGTCATACAGATCAATTCCCTCGTTAGCAGTTTCTGAATTAATTTGTTCTAAAATTTCAACATCATTTAATGCTTCCAGAAAATCTGCATCAAAGCTTTCGTCTTCGAAATCATAGCTCATGTCTGCAGCACTAATTTCCCCTTCTTCACTTTCATTGCCTGTGACAGATACGATTAGTTCTTCAATTACACTCAAGGTAATATCCAAAATCTCCTCAATATGAGGCTGTTCTCTTTCTATAATTTTTCCTTTATGTTCTTGCTCCTTGTATAAAAATATAAATAGTTAATTTTATCACTTTTCGTAATATATAAAACAAAACTACCGTTTTCACCTATTTTGGCCTACAAAAAATACTACATAAATACTATTATCTAATAACATTCCATTAGTAGAGTTTTAGTCCTTTGCAAAGATATATAAATATAATTACTTATGAGGATATCCTGTTCTTAGCTTTTCTTAAATTTTGAAACCAGTCACTCCTTATGACTATAGGAAACGACTCAGGCTGTTATAGTAAAATACACTACTAAAAAGTGTAGAATATGTCTATTCACCTTACCCATTCCAAAATAGTAAATGTGTTTTAGTAAAATGCAAAAGATACTATTGATTATCCAGAATAACACTGTGTATCTGTGTATATTTAGATATCATTATCACACTACTTTTTGAATACTTCATGTGTTTTCACACAAATAAACTCTTAAAGACCTATCCAATACTTACCTTTTAACATAATTAGAAAGTAGTAATTCCTTATATAAGTCGAAAATACTCACAACAACAGGTATAGAACACTGCTACTGTCAGGAACACTAAGCCCAGAAACTCTTACCGAATACTTGCACAGGAACAGATGACGCTAGTTCCCAACTCCCCCTCCAGGATCCTCCAGAGACCAAACTTTTTAATCTAATCTCTAAAAAAAACACACGGGAGAAGGGGGATAGGAAAAAATAATAAAGAAGAAGAGACTGGCTCGCAACCTCTACATTTCCTCCTTGGCACCTTCTCTCTGGCTGTCTTGTTTTATTCACAGACAATCCCTTCACATGGATACATAACGGAAACTAACAAAGAACAATTATTTAATAAACTACCCTACTCTATCTCTATTCCTCATCTATAACTTAATCTAACCCTACTAATTACCTACCCCTTGGACTTTCGAACTAGCCTCTCCTCCAGTATTTCTCTGCAACCTTGTAGCTTGCGGTTCTTTATTTTTCTCACTGCTTATAACCTATAATTACGTAACATTCATTAAGCTAGGCCTCTCAGTTTATTGTCTAATTTTTATATTATTAATTTCCTTGTGTTTTTCTACTAACCTTTCTTTATACAGTTGCTTGTTATCTATTCTGTCAATCCTTGAATATCTTGTGTTTTTCACTAATGTTCCTTCTTAATTCAACAGTCTTTCTGGTATTCCTTACTCAATGTGTTCTTTTCCCTTAAGACCTTGCTTATCACGAATTTTATTGTTTCTTCTTTTAGGTTAGAGAAAATACATCGAGTGAGTACATTCAATATTCTCTAAAATGTCAGGTAAGTTTAGTCACTCAGTAACTTGTCATACGATTATTTTCCAAGAATATACCTTTGTCAACTATAAGGTATCACTTAGGTTTCTTGTATGGTTTCTTGTTCTCTCTGCTCTTCAGGTGCTGAACACGACTGAGTCCGTCTGCCCTGAAGGAGCCGCGACGGGAAAATCAACCGCTGTGCAAAGTGCTTCTTCCAACTCGGAAGCTGAATTCTAGTTGCGGGCACGATAACTAAGGTAAGTTTAACCGGGAACCTTCTTTAACTCTCTCACAAATATTTGTGCTTTCTCTTCAGGAATATCTATGAAGCAATTGAAAATGGGTCTGAACTCAGGAACGTCTTAGGTGAAGTGCGCACTCGTTAGGGAGCGCGCGTCTCACCAAAGATTCCCCACAGGTGTGTGGTAAATCACTAGACCGCCACTGTGTCTTTCCTCGAGGCGGCCATCATAGAATTCCTTTGTTGCACTAAAGCACTACAAGTATATTTCCTTGCGGACTCTTCATATCTCCTGCTGTAGCTAGGGTTTAGATAATTAATTATCGTATCCACTGATTGATGACGGGTTCTGACAGGTACACTCAGTATATACTTTTTTGAAATATCTTTAAAAGATACAAACCATCTTTACACACTTATCTTCTCCGTCCATCTTTTGTTACTTCAGCTCGGTTGAAGCACATTCCATCGACCATTTTTAACAGTTACTTGTACTTACCTTAAGCATATTAAATAATAAAAAAATTATATATTATAAAATTACCATCTGTGGAAGACACAAAAAAATACAGTTACAATATATCTTTTACAACACAAAATAATTTGTAAAGTATTACATTTGCCTTTTTTGCTGTTCTCAGAACATATTGAATTTCACTAGAAACAGTGAGTTCAATAGTACTCATCACATAACAGTGGGCAAAAAAAAGACAATCAATAAGATTATCTTAAAAAAACATTCAACATTCTCAATAACAATCTAAAAAATAGAAATAAAACATATCTTAAATGTTTTTTTCTAAGAGCAATTTCTTACGTAAATATGACACATCTCAAACAATCATAACATAACAAAACATTATGATTAATTTTCATACACTGTAAATAATATTACTTACAAATATATGCTGACAAAATATACAACAACAAGCCCTTTATGGTTTCACATACTTTTCCACATGGCCAAATAGTATGCGTCAGATTCTTAGTTTGGAATCTGTTCAATAGTAATCCTGAACGTCTGCCTCCCAGCCTTCTGATCCAAAACCATCAACATCATTTGCTCTGTCCCTCAGTGCTCATCCCGCAAACCAACGCTATTCAACATCTACATGGCCACCCTCACACTAGTAGCCCACCATCACAACCTCAACATCATCTCCTACATCGACGACACCGAGCTCATCCTCTTCCTCATCATGAATCTACATACCACCAAAAGCAACCTCCATGACACAACGAAGGACATCATCAACTACATAAAGAGCAGCTCTCTAAACATGAACTCGCACAAAATGAAAGAACTCATCCTCAGACCCACCCCCTCAGCCTCGGACGTCTCCTGCTAGCTGACTACACTGTGGACAGTACCAACACCTACCAACCATGTCCACAACCTAGGATTCATCCTAAACTCCTCCCTCACCATGTGTAAGCAAGTCTACACCGTCTCCTCGTACCGCCATAACACCCTCTACATGCTCCGCAACATTTACAAGTGGATCCTTACCAATAGAAGAAGAACAGTGACACAGTCCCTCATCAGCAGCAGACTACACTGTGGCAAAACACTCTACACATGAATTCCAGCCAAACACCTACAACAACTACAACAAATCCCAAAGACCTCCACCTGAGTGATTATGAATGTTCCCTGCTGCAGCCACATCACTCACCACCTGATACACCTACATTGCCTCTATATCAACAAGAGGATCACCTTCAAGTTCCTCACCCTCACTTACAAAACACTCTACAACACCAGACTAATCTACCTTAACATCAGTAATCCTAAAAGGCCACATTTTGAACTTAAAATTTTGGCTTTAAAAATATTAGGTAAGAATTTGGTATCTCTTTAGGCAAACGTTGTTTAAAAAACAATTGACTATCATTACAATGTATCCAACCTTTCAGACATTTTAAATAAACAATGTAATGTCCAGATGTTGTAGAAGGTATTGCAACAGCTACAAAAGTTCTTCCTGATATTGAAACTTGACCAGCTACAAAAATTTTAATTAAAGTTTCCAATTTTCTTCTCTCAGCTCTACAATGTTGCAGCATTAAAATAACACACTGTCCATATCTTTGTATAAACAATGTTGATGACATTTCTGATTTACATTGTCTACACTCTATGTTTTGACTTGCTCCTCTAATTAGATTGTTAAAAGACACTGATTCACAGTCAGGTAAAGTCAAATATATGAATCTTTCAGTGTCTATGTTAGTGCTACATGCAAACAAACAATTTTGACAGTCATGTTGCTATTTATAAGAAAGGCCAAAAAGGTTTACAAATCTATACCTTCATCTTCCAGTACACAAAGCATAAACATTCAAAATTCCTGACAATCTTGCTGAATATTCTGCGTAAATTGACTAGAACCAGAGCATATGTCCAAAACATTTCGAATATCAGAAACACTTTGTATTTTACTTTTATCACTACTACATTTCTCATAAACAGAATACAACAATGAACAGAATCTATCGTCCCGATTTTCAACAATTTGCTGTTGCAAACTTTCAAGAACAAAAACAACATTAACAACTACATTAGCATAGCAGTTGACACAACAACTATTTTCAAACCGATAGCCAACATTCTCTTCAACACTGTCCTTTTTCTTTTTGCTTGCAGGCGCAACTTCATCTTGTTTTTTTTCTTTCACTACAGTTTCACTACAGATATTCTCAAATGTTCTTTTTCTACCTACCACACACTTTTCAAATACTGGGTATTGACCTAAATTGGGTGCATATTCTCTTCTTAACCTATTATACTCTTTCACACAATTTGCATCTGCACAAATCTTTGTCTCATCAAAATCAACCAAGTACAATCCAGATACATTTCTGACTCGAGACAAAGCAACATATGCCATACCCTCTTGAAACACGGTACTTCCAATATTCACTAAAGCACTATCTACACTTAAACCTTGATATTTATGAATGGTCACCGCATATGCAAAACAAATAGGAAACTGTTTTCTGCGTACATACAATTTTTCTACAAGCAAAAACCAAGATGAACAACGACTAAATTGTTGTACTTCAGCAATTTCATAAAATTTGATTTTCAAAAATTCAATCCCTTCTCTATTTACATAATTAACAAAATCAACAACTTTACCCATTGCTCCATTTACTAAACCTTTTTCCACATTCAAATTACATCGTAAAATTACCCTACAGTTTACACATGCATACAAATTCTTTTCTAAACCAGTAGTTTTACTTATCCATTTCTCTAAAGAATCCAATTTCCTCTTCAACTTTTCAGTCAAAATAATAGTGATTCCTTCATGTTCTATTTTATCAATAGCTTCTAATTTCATAATTTCTTCATTTTCCAACTTTAACATTTCTTCATTGAATATAGAACATTCATCTAGTGTTGGCATTAAGCAGATTACAGATTTGTTTTCTGCAATTCTCATGTATATTTTCTCTGGGACAATATTTTCATTTGGAAACAAATTAGAAAGTAATCGTCTCTCTAAAGCTTGTTTGCCATGTTAAGTCATTTTTCCAATTCTTATATCTTGAAGAATAGTTCCATAATCAGCATCATTTGCCTGTCGTACATTTGTAATAAGTTCCTTATACTCAAAATATGACCAAATGTTTACATTTCCAATGCTCCCCAAAGACTTTCTGGTATATTCATGCGACAGTGTTTTAAACACTGGTTGTCCTTTTACTGGAGTAAGTTGTATAACGTGTTTTCCTCCGAATAATACGTCATACTCTGTTTTAAGAATTTGCTGCATTCTTAAATGCACAAAAGCAAGCATTAAGTTTGATACCATGCTTACCTCATCAATAATGAGAAGTTTCATTTTCCTCAAGACTCTTGAAACTTCACAACAAGCTTCTCCAGATAGCTTGTGGTATTCTAATTTATTTTCATGCTCTACTGGTAACATTAATAAACGATGTAAAGTAATTACTTTAATATTGTGGGATGCTAATCCAGTTGGAGCAGTGACAACACAAGACAAATGTGACTCAGTTGTTTTCTGTAGAAAAGTTGTGATTACTTTAATTAAAAAAACTTTTGCCTGTTCTAGCTTGTCCACTCACATACATTTGGATAGGTTCAAATGATGTGCAAGAGCACTCTTTCTTCTCATGAAGTAATCCATGGCCAATCTGTTCTCTCACTTGCTCATATATTTCTTTCTGCTCAAGATTTAGTTGTTCTTCCAAGTTTCCTAAGTTTGTTACATCTTCTTGAGCTTGATACATTGCTGTTTCCACCTCTTCCATAGCAGTTGCTGCTTCATTTTGAACAATTGGTTCTCCTAGTGGGTCCTGACTCAACGGAGCAGAAGTTTGACTCTCTTGAGAACTGTCTCTAGCAATCTCAGCTGCAATTGTAGCTTTTTCATTCAACATTTTCACATAATTAGCAAAAACAGGACATTCTATAGTATCTTTAGCTGCATCGACGGAATCTTCATAGCTCTGGAAATCTTCGATTATTTCCAATTCTGAACGCCATGGCTTGAAAAGTTGCAAAAGAGCTAAATAGTAAAATTCCCTTTTGTCAGGTGTTTCACAACTCAGTTTACAGTGATTAATCAAATGTCTTTTTCTTTGTTTCACCAGAAATCCTTCAGAACCAATCACGGCATAGATACCATTATTGATGTTTTCTGTAATATTCGTTTAAAAATATAGTTTTGCAGCACTTCATAGAGACAAATGTTCTCAAGATGATGACTTCCATTTGGATAATATCTATCCAACATATTTGTTTTCACAATATCTTTACTTTCTGGCTCTTTTTCAGCTAAATATTCAATTTCTTGTACAGATTTAAGAATTCTGCTTCGTGTTGCAGCAAGACCTAGACTCACCCAAATGATTCTTCTAGATTTGGAGTATAGACTTACAGATGATAAGCGATCCAAGCATTCATACGCTCCAATTTCTCGATGAGATAACATCTTCAAACTGTAAGTATATCATTTCTTACTTAGAATTTTCTCGTGGGAAATCTCTTCCCACATTTCCTTCAATTCCGTCTTTTCTGATTTTGTTATGTACGATGTTACATATCGAGCAACAGCAATGGAATTGTCTGCAACATACTGAATATCCATATTAGCATTCCACATAGACAAAATGACTGGGTTATAGTCACATATGCATTTTGACTCTTCATTTCTTCTTAAGTTGTACGTATTTTTTGGAGACTTTCTTGTGATAGTATGTCACAAAGATGACATAAACTGTTCACTCTTCCTTTCGATATTACTGGACTTGGAAATCCAAAATGGCATTTGGTGTAGAATTTGTTCTTAGATTTATACTTTCGACGACAGTATTTCCCACAACGATGGCTTTGCAATCTAAGACTTGTTGTCTTATGTCCTTATCTTGTGTACTTTTGGGTATATCACATGTAGCATATTCTTCAATAAAAGAAAACACAGTATCATCTGAGTCTGTTCCAAATTTGGGAGCATCTTTGATCCATATTAGCATGTGTATGTGAGGAGCACCTCTTGCTTGATACTCCTTTCTCCAAAAGAAGTCCAGAACCTCTCCAAGAGGAGGATTTTTTTTATTGGTGAGAAAAGACATCATAGCTTCAAATCTATGATTGAAATACCTGCATACATTAACTGGATCCAAAGAGCACAATTCTCATGGTGTCTTGTATTCAATATTTAGTATATTTGGAATTGCCTCTCGAAGAAATTGAAGTAAATCATCCCAAGCATATTCAGCAGCACAGCTTAGAGTAAGGAACCATGTAGGATTTTTTTTTTTTTTTTGGTGTCGTAAGACGTTTATTAAGTACTGTCAGATGTACACAGCGTCACGCCTACAACCCTGAGGCCGGCCGCTATTCGTGTAAAGTATCAGGACGGTATGAGACATAAGAGAAAGATAATAAAATAAAAAAGGAATACTTTACATACACTTAGTCGTATGCGTTATCTGAACATAATGACAGTATGCATATGTAATTTGAACAGATCAAGTCTTCTTACTTTTTACATTTTTCGTTAAACTTCAACATGTGCGGTATCTGAACAGTATGTAGGAGGATGCCGTGCATCAGTACAGCGGAGGGCCCGCATCTAGGCATGATATATTACCCACAGCACATCTCAAATCTGCACAGCAGAGCCTGGACAGTTCCTTGCTTCTCGCAGAGGTGGCACTTCGATCCATCATTAGTATATCATAGGACAATCAACCATACAGTTCCAACCATGTATTAAGGCGCCACACTGGAGGTATGAGCAGTCCACAGAGCGAGGAATGGGAAACAGGAAAGTCAGCCCTTGAGAGCACATCCGTACACCACATCCCCCTTCCTTCCAGTAACCATGAGGGCCACCAAAAGTATATCACCAATACAACTCTCAAACCATCAATCACAGGCTTCCTCCGCCGATACCTCCAGCAAATAGCATTGTAGTGGCGCCCATATGTCTGTAGGCCTGGAGGTGACAGGTAACAGTTCAGAGTAGGTATGCAGTTGTTCTTGACAGTAGACCATGTCTCTCACCCAATCCTTGAACTTGGGGGCCCTGCCTCTACCCCATCTACATACTATTCTTCGTTTGGCCAATAATAGAGCTAGTGCCACATACTTGCGGTGGGCTGCCTGAAGTGGTTCCACATAACCCAATAGTGCCAAGATCGGGGAAGGGTCTACCAGTGTGTGTATCATTTTGGATATGGCCTGAAAAACTTTTCCCCAATAGCGGTGCACCTGTTCACACCCCCATGCAAGGTGCAAGAAATCCACCCCCGGAGCCCCACATCTATCACAATTGTCAGTGGCTCTCAATTGGAATCTGTGCAGTCGTGCCGGTGTATGATACAATCTGTGTATGAATTTGTAGTGAATAATCCTATATCTGCTGCTAGATGATATGCGTTCCGTCTGCTGCAGACAGAAATCCCGCTGTCTATCGGTGAGTGGCACGTCTAACTCCTGATTCCACTTTTCCCTGGCGGGTAAGTCTTTATAGTCCACATTGGCACGGATCGATTTGTATAGTGTGGACACCAGTTTATTGGGAGTATCTTGCGTAAGAAGGTGTTGTAGCGGGACAAGTACCGGAGGTTCTTGTGGGAAGTCTGGCGTGATCGCCTGCAAACCGTGCCTGAGCCTGATATAGTAAAACACCTCTAGCGGCGTCGGCTGTATCCCTTCATAGAGCTGTTCCCTGGAGCGAAATGTGCCATTCTGGTACAGATCTCCCCATGTTCGAACATGTATCCTCTGCAATAGTTTCTGAAAGCCTGCTTCCTGTAAAAGCGGCAACTGCGGGTGATAGGTCAAGGGCAATAATGGGGCGTAAAGCATCTGCAGGTCGAGTCTCGAGCCCATGAGTCGCCACGCAGTGACGGTACTCAATACTGTGTTGGGAGTTTTATCTCTACCTTCTGCCGGGGAGTATAGTGCACCGTCTATCGGAGTAGGGGGTGCTAGCCAGTGTTCAGCCGCCAATTGGGGCATATATCTAGGCTGTCGTATCCAGAAGTAGGCAAAGTGGGCCTGGGCTGCTCGGTAATAAAGTTCAAAGTCCGGGATTCCAAAGCCGCCCTGCGAGTAGGGTCTGACAAGGATCTCCCATGGAAGTCTCGGCGATTTCCCGCCCCACACTAGTTTAAGTAGTTCCGTGCGCAGCAGCCTAAAGAAAAAGACTCCGGGATTGAATGGTATGTTCAGAAAGAGATATAGGAGTTGAGGGAGTATTACCATCTTAATTAGGGAGGCTCTTCCAGCCATAGACAAGGGAAGAGTTATCCATCTGGAGATATTATCACTGAGTTTATCCATTACTACGCCGTAATTAGCCCGAAGTAACGCCTCCCTGTCTTTTTCAATGCATATTCCAAGGTATTTAAAATCCCCCTCACACCAGGCAAGTGGGTTTTCTAATGCAAACTTATGTGTTGAGGCCGTGAGTGGAAAAATACATGAATTGTTCCAGTTTATCTGGACACCAGAGAGGACTCCGAACCGTATGAACTCCCTAAGGATGGGATGCAAGTTCTCACGAGGGTGACGAACATAGAGCGTAATATCGTCGGCATACATCGAGATCAGTATCTGTCTTTGAAAACATCGCAACGCACTATCCCGATGGTGTTGACGCAGTTTAGCCGCTAGGGGCTCGGTGGCTATGGCAAAAAGGAGTGGGGAGAGGGGCATCCCTGCCTAGTACCTCTAGAAACCGGGAAGTCCGAGGACAATTTGCCGTTAATGAGGACTTTGGCCATCGGATTCGTATATAATAATCTAATCCAGGAAATGAAGATATGTGGAAAGCCCATGCGTTCTAGTACCCGGAAGACATAATCCCACTCCAATGAATCAAACGCCTTGGTGGCGTCTAAAAAAATGGCCGCCATAGGCAAGTCCTCATCAACTGAATTATAGACTGAAAAAAAGGTGCGGAGATTGTGCGAAGTCGCCCTGCCTGGGACAAATCCAGCCTGATCTGGGAGTATCAAGTCAGGCAATAGAAGGCTAATGTGTGTAGCTATTAATTTTGCAAGAATCTTCACGTCGCAGTTCAGCAATGACAGGGGCCTATATGAATCGCATTGGGTAGCAGGTTTCCCCGGCTTGAGAAGCGACGTGATGAGAGCGGTTCTCATGGAGGCAGGGAGGTGACCAACGTCTAGGGCATCCTCGTACACTTCGCGCAGTACCGGTGCCATGAAATCCACAAATGTCTTGTAGAATTCGATAGGGATGCCATCTAACCCCGTGGCTTTACCCGATTTCATGTGCATGATCGCCTCCCTCACCTCATCCAGTTCGAATGGGGCGCTAAGAAATGCTCTTTGTGAATCGCTCAGCCATCCCAATGATACATCTGCCAGGTATCCATCTAGCGATAGTTCCCCTGTTCTGGTTGAGGAATACAAAGTACTATAGTGTCCCACAAATGCATTCAATATGTGTGTGGTGTCTCTGAGTCGTACCCCTTCCATAGTCTCCAATTCAAGTATGACAGTAGGCGAACGCATAAGTTTGATTGTTGCTGCTAAGGCTTTCCCAGGTCTCTCGCCTTCCCCATACCTCCTGGCCACCCAGTGTTTGTTCCTGAACTTCACCTCTCGTGCAGCATCATCAGTATATTCCGACAATTTGTCTCGTATTATAGCCAGTGTGTCACTCCCAGGGCTAACTCTGAGCGCATCTTCCGCGTTTCTAAGGTCAGTTTCTAAAGTCCGTAACCTATTCAATATACTCTTAAGCACCCCTGAGCCTTTTGAAATGCAAAGTCCTCTAAGCGTGACCTTAAAAGCATCCCATATAGTTTCGACATCTTGTACTGAGTCTTTATTTCGTTTAAAAAAATCTAGGCATTCATCTCAGAGTTCCTCTTGGAAGATAGTGTCCAGTAGCATCGTGGGTTGCATACGCCATGCCGTAACAGGGGGGCCTAGTTCAGTTCCCCGCAACGTGATGAGAACAGGTGAGTGATCTGAATATGTCCTGGGGAGATGTGTTGAATAAACTAGTGATGTGTAAAGGTGTGGTGTCAAGAGTATATAATCCAATCTGGCCCATGATCTCGCCTGAGCAGTGAAGTGTGTGCCTTCCTCCTTCGTCCCATGCATAGATCTCCATGCGTCTAAAAGATTATTATCATCAATCGTCGCACGGAGAATCTCTCTTCCAGAAGTATAGTGATGTGGCGCGGGGTGTGACCTGTCCAAGACCGGATTTAGGGTCGTGTTGAAATCACCCCCCCAGATAATGTGTTGGGGCCCTGTTCCCACAATTGCCGCCCACAGGTCCGTAAAGTACTGTGGATCATCCACATTAGGCCCGTAGCAACAGACCAGCGTCACAGCCATTTGCCCAAGTCGGCCCCACATTAAACAAAATCTCCCTTGTGTATCTGTCTTAGAGCCCGCTAAATGGAAAGGGGTGTTTCTTTTCACCAAAATAGCCGTACCCCGTGCATAAGAGGAATATGAGGAGAATACCGTATATGAGGCCCATCTTTTCCCAAACATGTGTAGACCCTGCGGCTTGAAGTGTGTCTCCTGGAGTAAGGCAATGTGGATGTTATGTCGATCAAGATAGCTTAGTATTTGCCGTCTCTTCCTAGGATCACCCAGTCCTCTCACGTTCCATGTGATAATATTCAAGTTAGTGTCCCCCATGTGTGCAAGTGTATATATGCACCAGAAGTCGAGGCATTGTGTACGGCGTATCTACCACCAGCAGGCAGCAGGCCCTGCTTGAGCCGTGCAATCGAATATTAGGCCCATTCACATCCCTGACGCAATCAAGAATTTTCAAGACTAAATATAGTAGCAGTTCTTCGACACTTGACGCACATGCATTAAACAGAAATCAAACATTTCTCCCAACTGTGTAGCCATCTCGCCCACCCCCCAGAACCCCCCACAAGTAAACAGTGTGCACAGCGATAGCTGCAGCAAACCCCATCCCTCCCTTCTCGTGAAGTCTATGCGGCTCCGTCAGAAATACCCACATATCGCTTTCTGCAATCCTCCCATGCCACACAACTTGCCCGCCTCCCCCCACCCACTGAAGCATCCCCAACTTGCCAGCATCCCAGGCCCTCCCCCCACCCAAAGGGTGACCAAAACACCCGAACATCAACAGGAATGGAACCAAGTTCCTTGGGGTACACCCAGTAGGGGTCATCTGAGGTGCATGTCCGCCCACCCCCATTCCTCCCGTTCCTTGCATGCCCGTCCCCGATGTCTCTATCCGGAGGGGGAAGGGAGTGAGGGGGGTGGGTGCCTGGCATACGTTACCGCCTGCATTCCGATACCCGTCCGTGGTACCCTGCCAATCTGTCGCAGTCTCTATATTGAGTAGTAACCTCGAACCTTGGAGTGAGAGAAGTATCATGTCCCAGCAGTGTGGTTAATCTTAGCAACAAATGTCAGCCCTTCACTTAATCAGTGCTCAAGTCATGTTGGCCTCCAGCTTCTGCAGGCCGCCTTCCCTGTTTAGGCAGTGTTTTAATGTAATCCTCGACTTGCTGTGGGTTGACAAAAAAATGTTGTGTACCCTGATGGGTCACTCGCAGTTTGGCTGGGTACAGAAGGGCATAGTCAATATGTAGGTCCCTAAGTTTCCTCTTAACAGCAAGGAATTTCTGCCTTTGTTCTTGTACTACCGGGGTAAAGTCCGGGTATATAGAGAAAGTCACTCCATCGTGCGTGAGGTTCTGTGTTGTCCGTGCCGCTCGCAGGGCCGCATCACGATCTCTATAATTGAGCAGGCGCGCAATGATGGGTCTCGGTGGGGTTCCCGTCTGGGGTCTAGGCCCGAGCGATCTATGAGCACGCTCCACTACAAATTGGTTCGAGAAGGCCTCCGCCCCTACCGTCGCTATGAGAATCTTCTCTATATAGAGCTCCATCTTGCCGGTGTTGGTCGTCTCTGGAATTCCTGTGACGCGAATGTTATTTCTGCAGCTCCTCGCTTCCAACTTTTGGCGGCAATTACACGCAGCACATTGTCCATTCTCGAGAGTCTCGAGGTATGCGATACAGATGTGTCTTCATTTTCGGATATTCGTCGCTCCACCTCAGTAATACGCTCCTCGTGTATGTCCATTTTCTGGGCTATGCCGTCCATTCTGGCTGAGAGTCTATCAACTGTGTCGACGACAGTGGCGAAGCCCTGGCGCATCTCATGTAACATCGTGGCAATGTCCGGCACGGTGTGGATACCTCTGTGGACGGGCTCCGAGGTTGCCCGCTGTCCACCGTGTTCCTCGTCACTTTCTTTTGCACTGCAGGCTCAAACTGCAGTTTGGGCTGCCTGTTGTCTGGTTTCCCCATTGCGCCAATTACCTCAGATTTACGATGACCTGTCTCGGCGAAGCTTAAAGTGAATTGGGCACCCCTTCGTCCGTTAGGCGCTGCCCAGCAGTTGCGGTGCCCCTTCTGCACCACCAGCCGGCGGAGAGAGTTGTGGCGGCGTTCCTAGTGGGATCCTGCAGGGAAGGAAATCTCGGCACCAGGCAGCTGTAACTAACAGGGCAATGAACACTGGGTGGTCCCGCCGGGTGAAACGGCATAGATCAGGGCGGCCGTCAATGCCCTCAGGCTTTTTGCAGGAGCTCGAGGAGTGGGAGAGCCCTCCCATTCCCTATGCCGCTATATTGTTCAGTGTGCAGGTGTGCTCGTGACGTTATCGCTCACCTGATGGAACCCTACAGTCCAGGGTGAGTCACTCAGGCCGTGGTTCCATCTTGCTATGGGGCCCCAACCACGCAGCAGCTCCAGCAACGAGGCCCGGGTCCCGCAAGGTCATAAGCGCTGTGATCGGCGTCAGGCTTCGCCTCCCACCGCAAAAGTACAGTTGTGCCCAGAGGTTCTCACCGGTTCATGGTATCCGGACGCCGGGGGGGGGGCGGATGAAGAGAGGAGCCGCAGCCCGCCTCCGCAGGCGCACCGAGGAAGCCGTCCGCCTCCGCTCCTCAGGCCTGCCTGCCTCGTGGTGCGCCCCGGCTACCCGCAGTCCCCCGATCCGTTCCCGGGCTCCGCAGTGGTAGAGTGTTCTCCGGGCAGTACCTTCCGACGGCACGAACTTCGTCCCTCCTGAAGGCAGAGCTGCCAAACTTACACCGAGTGTCAGGCAACACTCCCTGTCTCAACGTGGGGAGTTTCGGACGGGTGTGAGCAGGGTAAACAGGATAAATTAAAGGATAATAACGCCAGGCTGCCAGAGCCTCACTAGAGTGCGGCCATTAAGCTCGTGCGCCCTCTAGCGCCCCCAACCATGTAGGAGTTCCTAAGTTCCTTAGCATACATTTCAGTTCTCCATGACGACGGTACCAGTACTCATTAGTACCACGCTGACACGCCATGAGATTAATTAGCTGAGATTCCAAAATATTATCTTTCTGCAGTACCTTATCCATAAATTCCTTTGCCAAACATTTTGCAGATGTACACCTGTTTTTAATATATGGTGTACTGCATAAGAAAGTCCAGACAAATCACTCAAACAAAAGATGAAACAAATACGAATACATTGTCGAAATCGTGGATCTTCTGCATATAATCTTGATGTCCGGTATTCAGATGCAGGAATCTGCACAGGTCGGTCATCATATCGTCCTCCTTTTCCTGTGGGACACAATTGAGGGAAACAACGAGCTTCCAAGCTTTTTTCCCATACACTAATGGGACTTCCTTTTTGCTTCTTTCATTTGGAATTACTCTATAGTATTCCCCATCACTTCTTTAGAATGCAGTGGGTGAACACTGTAATGTTCGTAGTTCAAGTTCAATCTTTATTATGTTTTGGAACTCCATAGAGGTCCACATAAAAGAAACACACAATACAAAACTCCATTCATTGCAGAAAGACAATTTACAACAATTACCGTGATACAAAATAATTCATAGATACATACATGTTATGTGTTTGTTTGTTATGTTAAGTGCTATTTGTAAAGCGCACTGACGCCGAAGCTTCCTGGCGCTGCTAGACAGGTGAAGGAGACAGAAATACACAGAACCTAACACAAGGATGGGAACAGATGGGTCTTTAAGAGTTTCCTGAAGGAGAGAAGAGAGAGGGAGGATTTGATGGACAGGGGGAGGGAATTCCAGAAAGTGGGGGCTAAATAAGAGAAACGGCGGCCACCGAATTTCTTGGTTTTATTTTTTGGGGTGATTAGTAGGTCATTACGGGCAGAACGTAGATTAAGTGTAGGGCGGTAGGGGCGGATGAGGGACTTGAGAAACCCAGGACTAGGGCAGTGAAGACATTTGAAAGTGAGGCAAGCCACCTTAAAGGCGACCCTTTGATTCACAGGGAGCCAGTGAAGGCTATGAAGCAGAGGTTTAGCGGATTGCCAACGAGGTAGTCCATGGATCAGGCGAGCTGCCTGGTTTTGGACGACCTGGAGGCGATTTAGCAGATAAAGTGGAAGGCCGTGATAAATAGAGTTTGAAAAATCAAGACGTGAAAGTACCAGTGAAGTAACAGATTGGGTGAGTGCCGCAGGGGGGAGGAAGTGACGAACTTTGCGGATCCTTCGAAGCTGGAACATGCATGATGAAATTACCGCTCCGACTTGGGCTTTGAGGGTAAGTTCGGTGTCAATAATTACGCCCAGACTTTTTATTGTTTTAGCTGGGGTGGGGGGGGGACCAAGCTCCGACGGCCAGAACTGAGGGCCCCAGTGGATATACATCATAGGCGATCCTTCAATAAATATCTAAAAAGCATTTAAAACAATTAAACATATTAAAACAGAATCTCTCATTTGGGGGGTTATATAAGGCAAACATAAAAGAATTAACATTTAAAATACCCATTTGCAAGCATATTTGCCTTAACCATTTACGACGAAATGGACGCAGCACTGGACATATAAAAAGTACATGCATTCGGTCTTGAGTGGACAGGTGACAAAAGTCGCAGATTGCAGGGACTCCGTACCATTTAAACAAAAGATTATTTAGAGGTAGCAAGTCCTGCCTCAGGAGTAACCAGAATCTCCGGACGCCGTGGGGCAAATTCCAAGTGACATAAGGTTGCACAAATTTTCTTGCAAATGAGTCAGTAAGGGGATTAACACCTTTCTTAACAAGGATTGAGGCGCTGTCCAATCAATAGCTAAGGTCCCAGGAGGCCTCTTTCAAGACAGGCTTTAACTGGGTTGCGGATAAGGAAAAGAGGGTACTCTCCTCCAACTGCAGAAGCGATACAGCCTTTCTAAAGTTATTAACAATTAGGGAATGTTCTCTTAAACTTCCCAATAATTCTGCCTTTAAGAGGAATCTCATAGTCCCCTCTTCTCCTCTGGCTATGCTTGCGACCCAACGTACTACAGCTGCCAGGCCCTGCACCCAACTGCTGCGCAGGCCAAACTCAAGTCTGCAAGCGGCCACTGAGCAGGCGGAATTAATGGAGGTTACGCTTCTTAACAATTTTCCTTCAACCATATTTAAAAAATCTCAATGCTTTAGGTCGACCAGTTCCAATCCATACAAGAGGGTAGAGGGAATTTTTGCCCTGAAGACCTCCAATAAATAAGAAAAATGCCTTCTTCCCATTGCCGAGTACAATGCACTTAAGCTTCTCCCTTGGAATAAGGCTTTCCGGGCATTGTTGTCGATATGGGATTTATCACTTAGAGTGTCTGAGATTAATTTTCCTAAGAAAACATAACTCTTTACCACCTCAAGTTTGTCACCTCCCACAGACCAGACAAAGCTCTCAAACTTATGTTTTTTCCGGCCTGAGATACACATAATTTTACTCTTTGATGCATTGATTTTTAGATAATGGGTTTCTACATACAAATGTAGAGCATGGAGGCGTTTGGCAAGACCTTTAGGCATAAGATCCATTATTAAAATATCATCCGCATATAACAGACATGAAATGTACTTTCCGCCCAAGACTGGGGCTATACCGTCACAAGAGGAAAGTGAGGCGGGTAGATCTGCAATATATAGTGAGAAAAGCAGTGGGGCAAGGAGGCAACCTTGCTTAAGGCCATTAATTGAAGGAATAATCTTAGATAATCCCCCATCTCCTCCTTGCAGAACTTGACACCATGTGTCTGTATGTAGCGCCTGGATCATATCTAGCAATTGAGGGGGCATACGTACCCAAAGCGGATAGCTTTCTCCACAGCAGAGGGCGATCAACCTTATCGAATGCTGTGGAGAAGTCTATAAAGGCCACATACACTCTTCCGCCACGTACCCTTATGTATTTATCAATAATAATCTGAAGGGCGGAGAGATTATCCAGGGTTCCATGCCCCTTGCGAAAGCCTGCTTGTTCTAGTGGCAAAATTTGATTTAGAACCACCCAATCATTAATTAAGGACAATAAGCATTTAGAGAAAACCTTCCCAATAGCGTCTAAGAGGGCTATTTGTCGATAGTTATTGGGAAGGTTTCTATCACCCTTTTTAAACATGGGCACCAGAATGCTCCCCTTCCAAGAAGATGGGATAGTTTTTTTTAATGTAGCAGATCCTGAATAGAGGGAATAGAATTTTACTCCAGGATACTGGATCTTGTTTCAGGACTGATATCGGGAGTTCATCCGGTCCCATAGCTCCTGATGGACGCATATCCTTAATAGCCAGTTCTATGGATGATTCAGAAGGGGACTCAATTGTGGAATTAATATCTTCACCAATTCCCCTAAGTTCCACTCGCAGGTCATTCTTGGCATACAAATTTGAAATGTAGTCTACCCAGGTTTGTTCCGAGATAGGAATTGGAAGGGGACGCACTCTTGTGCCACAACCCTCCCCAATGAGAGTCCAGAACTGTCTAGATTTCCCTTGGACAGCAGCCTCCCGCAAACCAATCCATAAGGAGTCCTCTTTTTCTTTTTTCATTTTTTTCTTTACCCTGCTTCTCCTTCTTTTGAGGAGAGATATTTTCTGAGATCTCTCTGCTGATCCACATATATATTGCTCCCTCACCAACTTGTTTATTTCCTTATTGAGGATAATAACTGCTTTAGGGAGGGAGATTTTTCTTCTGATTAAATTAGATTTTTTTACTGCAGAGATAATCTCCTTCATAAGAGCCTCAAAAGAGGATAGTTCCAACCCCTGCCAATTATCTAGGTTAGTTAAAGTTTTTTCAAGGATAGGCTCCAAACCCTTCATGGCTTTAAAATCCCAGAAACATCTGCCTGTTTTTTTTTGAAAGGTGACCACGTCACCATTAAGCGACCAAGGGTCAGAATTAGGAGGATCCACTGAAAGAGTTAACATAATAACATTATGATCACTGAAGGTTGATTCTACAACAAACAAGTCCCTTAAAAGAGAAAAAATACAGTGATCAACAATTACGTAGTCCAGAATTGATTTACTTTGGGGGGTACTATGTGTGTAATTTGCGGGGACATCAGACGGAAGCCTACGGTTAGCTATGAGCCCCTCCGTAATGTACAATTATTCTAACAGTAGTTTACCCCGTTTATTTGTTTTTATATTTCCTGGGAAAAGGGCTTGGGGAATCAACAGAGCCTCCTCTTTTGCTTTATTTCTAAAAAGCTCTAGGCTGAGGTTGGAAACTTTGCAATTTAAATCACCTACTAACAAAAAATTGGGGGAAGGAACTGTCTCCTTAATTTGTTTAATAAAAACAAAAACTTGTTTTAATAGAATATTAAAATGATCGTCTGGCGGTATATAGGCGTTTATTATCACAAAGGGATGTCTTTCTCCCATATTATCTAAATTGAAAAGAGTCACTACCTGGAAAAGATTACTGGGGTCTACGTAGTGGGAAAAACTCCACTTTATTCTATTGGTCAGTAGGCACGCAATTCCCCCTTTTGCATGTCCCCTACTGGAAGGGGTAGCTGCCACCTCCAACACAAAGTAATCTCTCCCTATATTCAATTTATCAACGCACCATGTTTCCTGGATGCAAATTACACTGGCATTCAAGGAAGAGAGGTACAGTAATTTTTCAGGGTTGTTGTTAATGCCAGCGGCATTCCAGGAAATACCAGTGAAAGAGCTGCTAAAGGTGAGAAAACAGTTTTGGGTTGTCTGTCACCTTGGACGACAAGGCACCAGGTAACCAGTTCCATTGCTATTCATTCTCAATTATACCCCTATTTATTATCATTGGAGCGGGGATAACATGTGTAACTAGCCTTTTCGTTTTTGAGACACGAATCTTTAAGTCTTCAAAAAGGCTGAGAAGAGCCGGCTTGACCCAGGACCCGTTGATAGCCGTTCTCATAGTGGTTATTAACACATGTAGCTAAAAAAGGCACCACATCAATCCCCTGACTCTGGAAAATTTCTGCTTGATTTAGAATAAGATTCACTATCAACTTGGAATAGAACCTTACCCTAATAAAAGACATGGACCCTGTTCCTAGCATCGTTACTAAGTCGATATCATTTGATTGAAGTAGTTTCAGACACTCGTCCTTACAGCATTTCAACAATAAAGTTCTATTCAATACCAAATCGAGATCAAGTAGTGGGAGAAAATCCAAAATCAGTGAATCTGTACGGGTTTCCATCGTATTAATAGAAAAGTTTTGAGCAGGAACTACCCCTTCTGCCAATGTATGGAAAGAAGGGGCAGTAGGGATAAGAATGGTTGATACCACAGGAACAGATTTTCTTATTTCCACTACAGGAAAGTGGACCATGGGCCTTTCTTTTTCTATGTCCAGTTCTCCTGAAATTGGATTAGAACAACTGGTGGTAATTTCATCGATTTTGACAGGAGGAACCACAGTATTGAATAACAAAATATTTGAATCATGCCTCGAGATGCCATTGTCAATCTCAGCCTTAGCAGGGGAAGAGTTATGGCAAACTTGGGAGTCCTCGAAATTTATTTGTCTCTGCCTCCTCTTTTTAAATCTACGAAGAGGCTTCCTCTTTTTTCCTTTACTCTTTTTTTGTTTTCCCACTTTCTCCTCGACCTCCATCCCCTTGAATTCTGGACCAAAAATGGGAAATAGTACCTTTTCTGCATTGGCATCTGACAATACAACACTTTTTTCATCTATAACAATACCTGGTTCAAAATCTTTTATACAATTATGAGCAGACGTTTTGAAAACTGGGCATAATTCCTTCATAACAGGGGCAACTAGTATATTCTCAGATGGCAAACAAGGTGCATTAGCTAGTATTTTTTAAGGGAGTAGAATAGTACAGGGATCCATACCGGAATTCTTTTCTGGAATTTTCGATAATAAAACCTTTAAGATTTGAGTGACAGATTCCAATACACAATCTGTACTGCCCACAAATTTACTCAATAACGTTAGAATTGAAGATAACAAATGTTCCAAGGAGATCAGAAATTCTGATATAGGTTTCTCTGATGACTTTGAGCTAGGATCATTAATGACCTCAATCCCCGTTATATTGAGCATCGGACTCTTTGACATGTTAGTCTGAAAAGATAAATCTTGGGATTTGAGGGATGGAGTGCTACTATAAAGATGTAGACCAGAGGGGGTAGCGCCAATTGGGGTCTTTATAACGTCTAGTAATTTCCTAGACTCATCTACCAAGTAGCGTCCACACAACTCTAGGTCAATATCCAAAGGCTGAGAATCCCCGTTAATAACCTCCCTCAACTTGGAATGGCCTAATGAGACATTGGGAATAAAGTTTTCAGCTGTTAATGGATCCTTAGTTTGATGTAAATCATCCAGGTTAGGGGCTGAACACTTATCATTCTCAGAAAATATAGGAAGAGATGATAAAACACCCAAACTAGAATGTAAGCTTAAATTTAGATTTCCCAATTCCGTCTCCTTCTTTACCTGATCAGGTACTAAATTATGCAAGGGAGTTGAACATGCGCCCTTATTAAAAACAGTCTTTTCCGGGGGCACCTTATCCACCGTTTTCTCCCACAACTGAAATATCTGGCTATGGCCCTTCAATTGGAGAGTTGAGGCATTCTTGTTTCGGAGGGGGTTGGATCTTGTCTTAGCAGAGGATCTTCCCCCCAACAATCTCCCAGATCAAAGCTTTTTTGCGGTCATATTTCAGACTATGTCACAAAGAAGGTGAAACAATACACAATGCCAGAAAACGATTTCAAATATGCTCAACGTTTAAAAAAGGCAAAGCAAATGAAGCGCATCAGTCGAATTACAAATATTGCGGCAATTGCCAAGGTCTATAAGGCTTGAATGGATACGAAATAGGTATGTTTAAAAATAAATGTTAATAAGTGGGCCCAGCCCAGCCTACTTCTGCCACTGAGGGCCACAGAGGGCCCGCCCTTTGCCCGGGCTTCTCCCGGGCGCTACCGCCCGCTCCCGCGCAGCGGGACTAGACCAGGATTAAGTAGATTCTGTGTGAGAAGGGGAGGAGCCTGCAGGGAGAGCTGCCCAGGTGGTTACGATAAGAGCGGGCGGGCGCTCCTGGGACTGGTAGTCCTGCGCCTCCGCTCGCTCGCAGCCCTGCAGTTTCAGACACCAAATGATTACCTCCACTGGCGTAATGTTTTAAACAATCCTCATCAACGTCAAGATGTTTACAGAAAATGACAGCCCACACGATGCGAGGGAAAGGAAAATTCAGCTACTACCGAAGAGCTGCTACCGATGAGTCAGGTCACAGAGTATCCCAGCGAGGGTCCAAAGGTGCTGCCTTTTCTGGTCTTGCAAAAGGGGAGGAGCCTGCAGGGAGAGCTGCCCAGGTGGTTACGATAAGGGCGGGCGGGCGCTCCTGGGACTGGTAGTCCTGCTCTTCCGCTCGCTCGCAGCCCTGCAGTTTCAGACACCAAATGATTACCTCCACTGGCGTAATGTTTTAAACAATCCTCATCAACGTCAAGATGTTTACAGAAAATGACAGCCCACACGATGCGAGGGAAAGGAAAATTCAGCTACTACCGAAGAGCTGCTACCGATGAGTCAGGGCACAGAGTATCCCAGCGAGGGTCCAAAGGTGCTGCCTTTTCTGGTCTTGCAAAAGGGGAGGAGCCTGCAGGGAGAGCTGCCCAGGTGGTTACGATTAGGGCGGGCGGGCGCTCCTGGGACTGGTAGTCCCGCGCCTCCGCTCGCTCGCAGCCCTGCAGTTTCAGACACCAAATGATTACCTCCACTGGCGTAATGTTTTAAACAATCCTCATCAACGTCAAGATGTTTACAGAAAATGACAGCCCACACGATGCGAGGGAAAGGAAAATTCAGCTACTACCGAAGAGCTGCTACCGATGAGTCAGGTCACAGAGTAATTGTCGTAGATTTCTTCAGTTCTGGACACATCCACTTTTTCAATTTGTCCAGATGGTAAGTCACTATCTTCTTCTACAGTTATTTCTTCTTCTCTCACATACAAATTTCTGTAATATTGATTATTTTTAACCAGATACAACGTTGTCTTTTTCACTTTCCTAACATACACTAATTCTTACCAGATTTTCTTACTCTTAGTAGGAACGCCATTAACAGAATAACTAACGGTTCATCCTCTACATTTTCTACACCAATTATTTCAATATTTTTCTTTAAATCTAGAGGCAAATATACAACTCTTCCCTTTAATCCTCTCTGTAAAGCAGAAGGAGGCAATTTTCCTGTTTTAGGCTCCATACGAACAATAGCCTAAAATGGATGCACACATTGAATAAGAATAGACTCATAGGTATTTAAATCAATCAGTTGAGAAGGAATATTTACCAACTCAAGATTATTATGCACATCTCTAGCAGGCATTTTGTTCTCGTCTAATTTGTTATAACAATATTTACAAATACGCTGATCAGAACCCAAATTAAAACAATTCTCTACCAACATATAAGTTGCAAAATCCTTCCACTCATTATTATTTTCCTTTTCACTTTTTAAATACAGATCAACAGTCCTGGTCTGATTATTATAATGAGTTCGTCGACAACACACACAACAATAATTTGGCCTTTCACCTGAAATCACCTTAAACTTTGTAATTTCTTGCTCAAAATTTTCTGTACTACAATGTTGTACATTCTCTTCTACATTTCCTTCTATTAATATCTCAATTTCTGCACTGTCTTCCTCAGGACAAAAATAACTTACCTCAATTTCATCACAAACGTTCTTTACACTTGATACAGATCCATGCAAAAGAGCACTGTTCAACTTTTTTAACAGTAGAGCTGGACTTTTTGCATAATACAATCTTCTGAATAATTTCCTCATTTCAGAATGATGTACCGCTAACATCCTGAAATGGTGAAAAACACTTCGACATACTTTTTTAGAAAGACAAGCCAGAGAATGACCTTGCAAACCAGTATCTTCTCTCACTCTGCAAGGGTCTAGTCCTTGCAACATCTTAATCTTTTGTTTAATACTTTTCTTAGTATAGTTACGTAAGAAATTTCGTAAAAAATCAATAGATTCTTGCCGTACACTGCAAATACTACTACAATTCCAAGTGTACACTGGAGCTTTAGGACGTCTCCCTAAAACTTCATCAGCTAACACCTTTTCTGCATTTCTAGGAAAAAATTTCTCTTTCTCAATAGGACAACCATTTCTAACCTCATACGCACGACCACTAGTGTCAACTGCATGCAACAACTCATTACTCTAAAGATAACTTTCTTCATTAAAAAAGGCTCAGAACTTGAACTATGTTTCCATTCACCCAAACAAAACTCACAAAAATTACTTCTGTTAATTACTCTTCTCCACTTACTTTTGGCCTTCATTAAATGGATTGGCTTATCTAGTGATCGAATTCTATTGATTACTAAAACAAACAATTTTGTTTTCAATTTGAAAGCTTTCTCAACTACATTTTGTATACCTTTCTTCTTCTTATAAAATACTGGTTTTTTTACATCCCTTAATTTCTTTAATTAAATTTGAAACAACTCTATTATAAAACATTTTTTTCCTAATTTCCACAAATTAGTTTTTCCTCCATTTACTATACACTATTTTTTCTCAGGTTGACTTTCCATGATTGTTCTCTTTATTCTTCTTTTTCTTTTTCGTTGCAGACACAGTAATACCATTTTTCCCTTTGTGCATACTACTCTTAGTCTTTAATATTTTCCTCAGAAAAGTGTTCCTTCTCTTACCAGGACTTTTTTTCTTTTTCTTAACACATGGTTCTTCATGTAAATCTTGTGGATGACTTCTCTTCAAATAAACACCTTTCTTTCGCTGTTTCCTCTTTTGACATTTGGTAGGCATGATACCGTTTTTTCAGTATTGATAGACAGAATCTATTAAAAAAAATATATATAACATTACAAAAATAAATGTATGAAATATTCTATAATATTACTTATAGGAACAAAGGGAGGATTATGACGAGAAATGTGGGACTATGAAAATAAAAGTACTTACAACAAGAGAGAAAGAAGTATGAAACAAGAGAAAATATAACGAAAAAGGGGAGAATAAACAGATATTAATATACCAGGATAAAGGAAGTATGAATAAACTGGAAAGTATCAATAGGTAAGGGAGAGTATGAAGAAAAAGATGGAAATATGAGGAGAGAAGAAAGAGTATA